>NC_048271.2:42651438-47651438 GCF_005286985.2 Setaria viridis
AAAAGATTCGTCTCGCAAAGTACAACAAAACTGTGCAATTAGTTTTTGATTTCGTCTACATTTAGTACTCCATGCATGTACCGCAAGTTTGATGTGATAGGGAATCTTCTTTTTGCATAGTGTCAAAGTTGGGAGTCTGGAGGAAACTAAACATGGCCTAAGTCACGCTGAAGGGACCTAATTCTTTTAGAGAAAAAAAACGATACTCCCTCCGTTTCAAATTGTAGGTCGTTTTGGCTTTTCTAGATTCATCGATATTATTATACATCTAGACCTATGCTATATCTAAATGCATAATAATATCTATGTAGCTAGAAAAGCCAAAAATACCTACAATTTGGAACGGAGGAAGTAAATCCAAACTCATGGTTACCTCTTATTAAAGAAGACTCGAATTTGAGTGAGACATGCAGCCACATCATCAACCATTTGAGCTAAGTTCACTTCTCCACCTTAAAATGATTGCTTTCATTATTTTTAAATATATGAAGGATAAACTAATTAGTTCAAAGCGTTGTATACTTAAAAAATGGGTAGAGTGTTATTTGGTGATACCATAGAAATATTTGGACAATATCATCCGAGGGAATAGCACATTGGGCACATAACCTTGCAAGCAAAATTTGGACCCGAGATCGAATCTCATACACAAAGAACTTCATCGATCGATATAGCAAGGTACTTTCTACCACTCTGCTGTCATGGCATTCAAGTCTCGCACAACTTGTTCAAGATTTGATTGCTTACAACTATGCAGAGTGCAAAAAAGTGTTCCTCCGTAGAATCTTTCTCATTCCGTTTGTTGACCCTTGGCAACAAGAATAACTCTCAAGGCTCACCAATCCCAGAGCACGTCCGTTACAAATCTACAACTACCACATGACACTGACCAGGGCTGAATAAAGCTTGCTATTTCATTCTGTAGCAAAGTACAATTACCACAAGGGATGGGATGCACTCGAAGCAATGACGGATGGCCACATGAGAAAACCAAATGATTCTGCCTCAAGTGTCATCGTAACAGAAAAGGATGTTGCTTAGATGCGAGTGCAAGTAAACTTCGCATGCATAGCAGCGTTGCTCAATCCAAACCTGATCCAGCTGAGATCCAGCACTCCTTCGGGATATCTCTTACATGTCTTGTTTAATTATTTTTTGCAAGGGATGCTTGTTACAGTTTTGGTACAGCAGCATGTGAGAATAACGTTACATGATCTCTACATCTCTATACTAATTTACAACAGATTCAGAATACAAGATACTTATGCTCCATGAAGCACACAACACGACACGTCCCCAAAAGTAAGGGAGCGATCTACTCATCTGTTATGCTCTACATTCTGATTGCCGACTACTGTCCAATGACTGGAATAGGCAGCAACCGCTGGTAAAACCGTCTTAAACTGATGAAATCCGCTCGTTCTTGATCTCTGCTACTGTCCATCCCCGAATGTGAAACAGATCCAATTCGCTGCCATCAAACTGTGCGCATCATGAACCCATCACAAGCTTTAAGGAGCCAAAATTGGCATAAAGATATTGCATCTTAGCAAAGCAATCAAGTAAATCATGCAGCACATGAACTCTTAACAAAATATGCAGCATATAAGCAACAGCTTTAAGATTTTATGGAAATATGTAGATATGTTCTGCAAATGAAATAAAATCATAAAAATATCTCACCATACCTGTTGGTTGCAGTTGTGGTAGAATCTGCACTATAAGGACTGAGCTTCTACAGTTCCATCCGTTCTCTTCAAAGTATAGATGTTCCTATTCAAGGCGGACACTCTGCTAGAGAATATTTGTCTGCTTTGTTTTGACTTTTGCTATACGCTCCTCGTAAGAGGCTGAAATAAGAAAATTCATGAAGCATTAGTTTCAGATGTATGATTGTATGAAAGTGCAAGGGGAAAATGTTGAAACTAAGCACTGCATTGGACGATTAAAAATTAGATATGCATGCACAATGGACTGATTTTGTTGTGAAGTACTGCCCAAGAACTATCAAAATGGATTGCCAGAATAATGAAGAGGCAACTATAGACTGATATGATCAAACACAAAGCATAGTTTTTTCATAAGGAGACATAACACCAGAAGAATGTTCTACATGTTCAGACTGTAAAAAAAAGGAAACTTACGCTCTGTTTGTCGTGATAGGAGAGGAATATGATTCCTCTTCTTCTGTAGTGTTTCCAGTGGATTAGATTCTGCAGTGGAATCTGACTATTAGAACATTAGAGTACTAAATAGAACTAAATATTTAATTGTATGTACCTGGACAAGGTAAACAGGACAACGCCTCGTGAAATATTTCAGCTTGGAGCATATAATGATGATATTCATCATTCAAGTGCTCAGTCAGAGACTGACTCACATCTGAAGTGCAATAATATCATCACAATTAATATCCATGCAAAAGACAAAAAGTTTTGTGCAATGAAGACAATAGAATGTAGAGTCTAGCTTTATGCAAAAAATAAGTACTGATTTGACAACTCATTTCTCAAAAGATACTTGCTCAATGCCATGGTCAAAAGTTTTCTTATATACAATTATATTATGTTAATCCATTAAGTCTAAAGCATAAGCAGAAAAAAAATCATCTAGATCTACCATTTTTCACAGTCAAATCAAGATCTGGAAGTAAACTTTATGCGGTCAGACACGCAAGTGATACATCTTGCTTGCAGTGATAGTTAAATACCTCATGACGAAAAAATGATTTCTGAATGTTATGTCCAAAAGTCTAACAAGACAAACCTGATGAACACATAAAGTCGGCTTTATCAAATTGACAGGATCGCAAAATCAATGGAAGCTCAGCTGCCATTTTATACTGAGGTTTCCTAGGAGTTTTAGTAATATCCAATAGTGAATCAACTACCTGTGGGTAAATAAGAAAAATTGGCAAAGGTAAGTAATCTTTACAGAACCAGGGAAACATGCTTTCATCAAGTGTACATTACACCTGGTTCTTGCATGGATGTTCCACTCATATCCATGAACTTGAGAACTAAACATCAAGGTTTCTAAGCTTACACATGTGAATATGCGGCTGCCATTGCACCATAACAGCATAACGTATAGGGACTTAAGTGTCAAGAGTTCATAATTCATGGACCTAAGGGAACATTTATGCAGTTATTGACGCTTCAACAAAAGAAGGCTGAAGAGCAGGTTTCACTTACAGATGGTGACTCAAGGCCTTGACCTATTAGAAATAGCACAGCTACCATGCAGCGAACTTGATGCCACAGAAAAGCAGTACCCTTGATCGTCATGGAGCACAGCTCATCATTGTAGGACCTAGAAGATGAAGCATTTTTACTGGACATTGCAGTATATTAAGAGCCAAAGATAAGATTGTTCAACTAAAATGAAAATTTAACCTTTTGTCACATGAAGAAATAGTAAATTCTGTAATGCGCCGCTTGTAGTTACTCACATTTGCTGCATCCATCTTACAGAAATTCCTGAAGTCATGTTCTCCAATAAATTTGGATGCAGCTTTCTGCATTTCCTGCTTGCAAATGGAAGTTGGTAGCTCAGTAGACATGTGTCTTACTTATCTAGCAACTACAGAAATCAAGGGTAATGTAAGTACCAATATATCCAAGTCCCCCCTCCAAAATAAGTATTTGTATTCCCTGCCCAAACAGGTGAATCTGCAAAATAGCAGTGGGAGAAAAAACTAATGTTGATCAGTAATCACAAAGCACCATCACAGGATAATGTATGATAACTGGACATAATAACCAGATCAAGAAAAGAGGGAGCTATTCATCTTATTTTCAAAAAAATGTAAAGGAGGCAATATATCACCTCCTTGGCTCCTTCTAAGAATTAACACTTGTCAATAGCTATATCCTCGTTTGCAAAAGAGTACATTTACTCTTGCAAGAAAGAAAAATAAAACAAAACACAAAACATATGATTTGAGCTAACCTTGCATGAAAATCTGCTGGAACAGGACACCAACCTAGTACACGTATATCTCGGGGAAGAATTCTATTCAATACCTTCACATAATCAATTTCTGTGGACAAAAGATTTTAGTGAGACAGAATAATTGTAAGCAAAGCTCAGATGCAATTGAGACATCTTCTAGGAATATTTGATACTACGACAGGAACATATGAAATGCTTTTGATAGGGGAAAATCAAGGTTTTCCCCTTAGCAAAGATAGCAAGTCGTTTAAGAAACAAATCAGATCCTGTACTCATATCACTGCATTCCTTGTTGTCCACACTACAGGAATACAAGGCAGAAGCGTACCGGATCTTTCGTCTAGCATGTCCTCTCCAACATCCTTTATGTTCGATCGCAGATATAAGGAAATCACCTGTATGTTGCAAAAGGGGTAAAACATCTCTTTCATGCATATAGCTCCAGTTTCAGCACAATACCAAACAAAAATTATAGAACAAATAATACAATTTTAAGTGGATACAGTCAACATTCCTTAAATCTCTGGCTAATTATATCCTTTAGAAAAAAAAAATTCTTCTAGAATGTGTAACAACATTTCATACAGATTTGAAATCCTATTGCATATTGAAGACCAGAAGTTTAAGACTATGTATGTAAAGGAAAGAAGGGAGAAGTGATGTCAGTATAACTCCTATGATCAGTAGCACCAAAGTATTTATTCAATAGACATGATTTCTTGTGATTCTGCTGCTACCTGTCCAGAGGCAGAAACTCCTTTGTCAGTTCTTCCACACCTCGAATAACACGATTCTTTTCTACTGGCAACCATAAGTTTTGCTCTTTCCAATGCTTTAAAAATCTCAGACTGACAAAATAGGAAAATGGAGCTTCTTGAGGAAACTTTCATTGACTTCGAAATATCAAAATAGCAAAGCAAATAGCCCATCGAGGAAATCACCTCAACTGTTGGCTCCATGTTACCTTCTGAAGAAAAGCCATAGAATCTGCATAGGAACAAGCAAAGTCATATGATAGGATTGGAGGAAAGACAGATCACAAGTAATACAAATTAACCAGCTAAGAACAGAGCGCAGATGAAGATGCCACAGAAGTCAAACATTTTTTTCTAAAAAAAACATATTACAAAATTAGAGAAGGAAAATTGGGGTTTATTTAAAATTTTATTCGTTTGGAATTTAAGCAGTTTAGTGACCACATTGAATAACAACGGTTTTATAGTACAGACAAAGTTCGGTCGACAAAGAGACTCAGTTTAAGGAGGAAACATTCTTGACATTCAGCATTTAGTTTGCTTCCATTCAATCATAGAGTAGTATGATTCTAATGGTATAGTGATTCATCAGAAACTGTTACAGCAATGGTTACCAAGTCAAAAATTTACGAATAACAGAATGCATAATAAGCAAGATATATCAAGCATGCATGTTCTATTCAGAGGATAACACACCTCTGGCCGAAGTACATGACTTTGAGAGCAACAAGTCGCTTTGGGCAGTGACTTAAAATCGCGACCTGGTGACCTGTGCATTAAACAGAAAATTTCAGTTTCTACAGAATCATTGTAATGTAGTGTTTCTGAATAGTCAAGGGAAAAGGAAACATAAAAGGCCAACCACAATGTGGACATAATGAACATTTGTGAAAATGAAAGCAAACATCACTTTATCAAAATCAGAATCATTGTAAAATAGGTGTAGCTGGTGCATCTTTAGTAGCACCTGTTCTTTTAGTACGTTTGCTTGAATCGTCAGGCAAACCATTGCCTTCCGCATTTCTGTTGCACTGTAGGTCAAAAGTAAATATATTAATTAGTAATGCTCTTGATAAAAAAAAAAGAACTAGATCAGATGAGAATTTGTTTGAAAATATGTACCTGTATTTCATTTTCAGTAGATATTACTGTGTGATCAAATGGAGGGCTCAAATCTTTTTCCAAAGCACTACTTTGATGGAATTTCTCATTATGCCGTGCTTCTGGATCACTTCCATTTAAACATGAACTGGCAACTGCAACAGACCCAACATTTTCCTCCTGTAGAAGAACAAAGTTCAGCAAAGCATCAACAGCAAGAACCTCATGGTACATGGTACAAGTTCAAGGATGCAATACACTGACTTGCTTATACAAATGATACCAACATCCAGATAATTTGAATCCTACATATGCAAACAAACTGTCCTAAGTCCTAACGCATTGTTTGAATCTTATGTGCATGATGTGTCATGCTTGGGTTCTACAAATTTATATGAGTATGCATATAGTGTTGAGGATTGCCATTTACATCTGTCGAAATTCGTTTTCAGATAACCATGGTCATGGGGAAGATTAAGGACACTAATCTAGTATAATTATGAAAACGCAACCTTCCTTGTACCATGTAACCTCTGGCAGCAAATAATGACTACAAGTTTCTCAAGTCTCGCTATAACATGAAATGGCATGCTATAACAAAGGTTAACATGTTATAACAATTTATAGACAGAAAATCAAACTTAAAAAGAAACCCCGTTTTTGCCAAAGCCTGGAGACAAGGCTATCACTGGTTCACATGAAGTCATTGATGCAAATTCACCCTCGGCGGCTAATCGAATTTTATAGGTAGTGACTAACAGGCCATATGTCTTATCTTTCAACTAAAAAAAGAACACAAATAAAACTACAAAGCTTCCATTTTCCAGTTAGCGGACTATGGAACGAACAGCTATTGGAAATTGTACTGATACCTCGCACAATCAACCTCAAAAGAACCCTTTTTCTGCCAAATCCTGAAGCTGAGGGCATTGCGGCAATTTCACCCTTGGCAGCTAATTGAATCATTGTAGGTAGTGGCCAACTGGCCATATTTCCTCATTGATGTCTTATGATCCTATCTTTTCAACAAAAAAAAAACTGCAAGGCTTCCATTTTTCAGCTAGCGAACTATGGAACGAACAGCTATTGGAAATTGTACTGATACCTCACACAATATAGCATCCTCCAAAACATTAACATGGTATAAGATTGTAAGGAAACAAGTAATTAGCTTGTGAACTCCCACATGTCTGTAAAGCTCAAGGAACAAAACCGCTCTAACCCATTGTCTCTACCTATCTTTGCAGCCGAAAGAAAGTGAAGAGCATCACCTTGAATCCGCAGGTACAGCTCGAAGCAACCTTGGCCAGCCTCTGGTTCTCCCTCTCCAACTCCTAGCCACATCCAACTCAGCATTTGAGGAAGAAAATAAAAATCACCCAACCCATCAAAGCAATTAGGCGAAGATAGCAAGCACAAGCCACGACTGCGGCTAGGGTTCGACACCTGCACGCGCATCCGCAGCGCGGCGACCTCCGCCCGCAGCGCCGCCGCTGTCTCGCCCTCAGCCGCCGCCATGGTAGCTTCCTATCGGAGCCCTACCCGCGCCCGGTAAGAGGAATCTCTTCTCGCGGCTCGCGCTACTGTCATTGTATTAGCGGGTCCGGTTAGTTAGACGTGGGCACGTG
This sequence comes from Setaria viridis, assembly GCF_005286985.2. Taxonomy (NCBI): domain Eukaryota; kingdom Viridiplantae; phylum Streptophyta; class Magnoliopsida; order Poales; family Poaceae; genus Setaria; species Setaria viridis. The sequence continues at coordinate 42,658,877 of NC_048271.2, forward strand.
TCCGCGTCGTATGGAACCAGACCCGTTAAGGACTAGGGAGAGGCGGGGCTTTGACTGGTCAAATCGCGGGCGGTTAGAATTACCAGCATTGGATTACGGCGCCCGTTGCCTGATTTCGCAACGAACGAGGGAAGAAATGCGAGATCAATCAGATAGATCCTGTTGACTCGGACAGTCATCTCCCACTCTCCTCAATCACAATGGTAGCCAGATCGTCCTCTATAAATACGAGGTCACATCTCAGAGCCAGAGCATCCAACTGCAGAAGTGAACTGTACTGTAGGTTGGAGAGGAAGCCATTGAATCGTCGATCGATCGATCAAGAATGGCAGGAGGCAAGAGCACCCTGCTGCTGTGCATTGCCATCGTCTTGCTGGCGATCGGAAATGGCGGCGTCCCCGGCGCGGAGGCGAGGAAGAAGGGGAAGCAGTCCCTGGGGTTCTACGAGCTGCGGCGGGGCGAGTTCTCCATGGTCGTCACCAACTGGGGCGCCACCATCCTCGCCGTCAGGATCCCCGACAAGAACGGTGACTGATTCTGATCTTTTTCTTCATGAACTTCAACTTGATCCATCCTCTAACGGGTGGTTCGTCTTCCTGATCGTTGGTACGTTCCTGGAATTCTGGTGCAGGGCACATCAACGACGTCGTTCTTGGCTACAAGGACATCGGATCTTACGTGGTGAGATTCAGTGAACTCCATGCATTTTATCTCATCTTCTTCTTCTTGCAATTTGATTGATTAAAGAAATGACGAAGTAAATGCTGTCGTGTTTCATCCATTGGCAAAAAACAAAAAAGAACGAGACGACCTACTTCGGCGCGCTGGTGGGCCGCGTGGCGAACCGCATCGCCGGCGGGCGCTTCACCATCAAGGACCGCGCCTACCACACGTACCGGAACGACGGCAACAACACGCTCCACGGCGGCCACCGCGGGTTCAACCAGGTGTTCTGGTCCGTCCGCGAGCGCGTCACCGGCGACTTCCCCCACATCACCTTCTCCTACCGCAGCTACGACGGCGAGCAGGGGTTCCCTGGCAACCTGGACGTGCTCGTCACCTACAAGATCGACGGCGACTTCTCCTACAGCGTCACCATGTACGCCCGGCCCCTCGACAAGCCCACCCCCGTCAACCTCGCGCAGCACACGTACTGGAACCTCCGCGGCCACGGCAACGGCTCGATCCTCGACCACGCCGTCCAGATCTTCGCGTCTGCCGTGACGCCCGTCGCCGGGGACCTCATCCCGACCGGCGCCGTCGCGCCCGTCGCCGGGACGCCGTTCGACTTCCGCGTCCCCGCCGCGCCCGGCGCGCGCATCGCGGAGGTGGAGGGAGGGTACGACATCAACTACGTCCTCGACGGCGCGGCGGACGGGCAGGGGGTGCGGAAGGTGGCGGTGGTGAGCGAGGCGGACTCCGGGCGGGTGATGGAGCTGTGGGCCGACCAGCCCGGGCTCCAGTTCTACACGGGCAACTTCCTCAAGGGCGACGAGGGCAAGGGTGGCGCCGTCTACGCCAAGCACGGCGGGCTGTGCCTGGAGACGCAGGACTACCCGGACGCCGTGCACGAGCCGGGGTTCCCCGCCGAGGTCTACCGCCCCGGGCAGGTGTACAAGCACTACATGCTCTACAAGTTCTCGCTCAAGAAATAGCTGCTGGATTGTAATTGTATAGTCTGGATGTGGGGTGCGTGCTAGGCTGCGACTGCGAGTAATAAAGAGTTCTTGAAAGTTGAAACTTGATCATGTGTAATTTAGCAAGCAGTGCATGCTTCGCCTCTGTTTAGCTCAGGAGTTGCAACAAAGATGTGTATGGCTCAAATGTGTGTAAAATCTTTCAGAGTTGGATTTTGTGGGATGAAACTTGAACTCTAGAAGTACATCTTTGGATGGACTATAGATGTGCCAAGTTTTTGGATGAATTTTCACCGGCATGTTACTCTCTCTTTCTCCCTGGCCCGTTGCAAACAAGTGAGCATCGAATATCAAAAATATCATTTCCATTCCCTCAAAAGAAATATCATTTTTCATATAACACCAACATAGAAATGGAAATGCATAAGGCCAATTTCTCTTAAATGTCACTCTGTTTTTTCTCCGAGGAAAAATGAACTCTTTTCTATGGGTTAAACTATCCAAAGTGGATGGCACTCAGATCTTCTGGGCGTTTTTTTCCTGTAAAAAGAAAAAATAATAAGAATAACGTATTCTAGATTTCTGTTGAAATCCACGAAAATGTTGACCAATGTGCTCGCTTGGATGCAATTTGTGCTGACACCATCACACCAATAGTCCTGATCCAAAAGTGTGTTAGCCAAACTGCACGTCTAATTGCAATTATCAATTCTCTTTGTGATGGGGATCTGATTAAACCATTACGTTTGGAGGGCTAATACCGTGCGCTAGCACCTGAAAAACCGAGCACAGTGGACACAATAATGCTACTATATAACCCGGTCGTCGCACAACCACACACAAAAACAGACTTTGCTCAGCATCAGCTAAGCACAATGCAATCAATTTATGATTCATTTTTACAAAAAAAAATACTGCATAATAGGACACCATGCAAGTCAATTGCTAGTTTGACAATAAAATTACAGTGGAACCAGGACTGCACGGCAATAACTTGGGCAACACCAGAGATTCAAAGGTAGCAAAAAATACAACAGAATTTTACTAAGCTCAAACCTCATCGACAGAAAAGATTATGTGCTCATTCAAGTAACAGGAGAAACAATTTTCTGAAGTCTCTCTTAATTCACATGCATATTCATCAGATAAAAACTCAACAATGAAACTGAGTCTCAGCAATGACGGTTTTCAATAATTTAAATAGCAATTTTAGACAACCCATGGTGACCAACTTTTGCTTCCGTTCATGTAACAAGATTAGGTCCTAACAAAGCCAGCAAAATTAGGTCCTAACAACAAAACCGGGAGCTAGCATTGCATGATCACTCTTCATCCTCATCACCATCACCACCTCCACCAGAAGCCTTGTTCTGGTTCTTTCTCTTCACTCTTCCAGGCTCACCACCACCAAGCGGGCTGGTAAGGGAGAAGTCGACGTGCTTCTCAGAGTCAACTCTAACCATGAATGAGGGAATGTTGACAAGCTGCCTCCCAACTCTGCATAAAAAGATCAGATTAAATTGGGAAGGACGCAATCAATGGAAAATACCACGCAGCAAAACTTTATCAATAAATCCAAGGGCACAGACAATATTATAATTGACAGTATGGTTTAAACAAAGTCGCCAAATTGGTGTGGATACAAACTGCGAAACCTTGCATGACTAAAGCTTGTGCACAGATCAAGCATCCAGCATGTCAACCTATTAACCAGTAAAGACCCATGTAACCATAGCTCAAAGATATCAACCTATTAATCAGTAAAGACCCATGTAAACATAGCTCAAACATAGTTAAAATAAACTTATACAAGGTTCTGCACATGGCATTGCTAAAGCTCAAGGACAAACAAAAGGTTAGTACCTTGAAGAGATAAACTAAGCAGTCAGATTGCCACAGTTAGCTACTCGTCAATCAGAATGACATTGTTCACAAGAAGGTGAAGGAAAAACACATTTATCATTTATGGGCACTCAGAATGAAAAGGACATTTGAGTCATTGGCCTTTTGACCTCATAGATACATTAGCAAAAGTAGTTCCTCATTGTGCCACCAAATGTACCAAAAGCACCTTAAAGCAAAACACATAATAAATGCAGAGTCAAAAACAGTGTTAAAAGCTTCAAAAGTAAAAGTGGGCATCAGAGAAAAATATGACTGCAACATTACACACAAAGTGTCTCAGACGACCGTCGTGAGTTGCATAAGGTTTCTCATCACATGGCCCAAAATACAAACAGGGCAAGAGATAGTGTGGTTTGTGACAGCCCTAAAAACTGTAGAATGACCATAATAAAAAAGAAATTGGCATTGAACCCTGACTTCACAATATCCGTACACATTCCATGACACTAGCCTGCTTAAGCGAAAATTCATAACAAGTGTCACAAGCATAATCACTAGGTGAAGAATGTTATTTTATACCTAATGTGGCGTTGCCTGATGAGCACACGAGCATGATGAATGGACTTTGCCATGCCATTCTTGAAAACAATGGTCTGGAGGCGACGCTGCAGGAAGTTCTCAACAGTGAGCGCAAGCACGTAATCAAGCTTGTTCTGGCCCTCGCCAAGAAGTCCGTAGCGGTTCATGCGGCGCAGGAGTGCCTCGCCCTCAAAGATACGGCGGGGGTTCTTCTCATCGAGGGTGAGCAACTCCCTTGCTGCATTTCGGATGCGGCTGAGGGCATACTGCACACGCCACAGCTCGCGCTTGCACCTCAGGCCATACTCACCTACCAGCTTCAGCTCAGCATCAAGACGCTCCTTCTCATACGGACGCCTTGGCTTCTTGAAAGTCTTCCCATCTGCATTACACAAACATTGTCAGAATGAGCAGGACAAACAACAACCACATTCTAGGCATCAGCAACATGTGCATTGAGCTCTGTAGCAATAGCATACAATCAAAATATTCATGTTCATTCATCAACCACTAAAGATTCCTAATCATGAATGCAGTTCAGGGTTCAACATCCTAACAAGCAAATCTGTTCGATAAACGCTAAATGTTTGGTGGCTGCAGATTTGACTGCTCTTTTTCCTAACAGTTGGCAACCATTGTAAAATCGAATCAGTATAATGGAACTTGATTTTGAAGTTTCAGCGTTGATGATGATAATCGACCGTACAGCTTATAATCTACCACGACGAAGAACTCAGCTTACGAAACTAAATCTGACTTTAACGCAGGTTAATATGCCTCAACGACAGTAAAAGGCTAAATCTCTTGGTGGGCATCGAGCATACGCTTCCAGAATACAAATACAGCGAGGGATCTCGAGTTACGGTCTTTCAGGTTCAAATGGACAAGGAAATAAGAACATAGCCACTCATCAAGATCATGTCCTACCGCTCAACGCTATGAGATCAAACAGAGCATGGCAATAGTGAAGCAGGATGTCGCTTACAGTTGCGGTAGAAGCTGACGTGCACCATGGCTGATGATGCCTCCGCCGCCCGCCGCCGGTCTCGAGCGCCGCCGCCGCCGCCGCCGCGAGGTCTGCTGTGACTTGCGAGGGGGAGGTGGGAAGGCGAATGAGGGTGTGGAGGCGGCGCACTTATAGAAAGGAGGCGCTAAAACCCTAACCCTAGAGCTTAAGGTTAGTTATACGGGCCAAGCTCGGTGGGCTTTACGTGCTACAGTGGGCTGGCTCTTTACGGGCCTTCTTCGGTGGTGAAATTCTTTATTCCTTTTCCTTTGCCGTTTTCTTTTCTTTTTTATTGTATATAATTTTTTTTGAAGTAATAGTTATTATATCTCGCTGCTTTCATGTTCTTTTCATCTCTTTAAGTTCATGTTTGTTAAAATGATCTCTATACTAGTATGATTTTGACTTGTTGGGGATTCATCCCAATCACTTTCAAATCAAATAAAGCCTAAAGAACAATTAATTATAAATATGAACACCCGTGTTAAGTTTGGGCTAATATTCAAGATGTGTACTTCAATGTCTAAAAAATAAATTGAAGTTCTTACCTTGTAAAATAAAGACTCGCGAACTAGAAATGCTCAATACTGTAAGCAATAGTTGTTTGCATCCAAATTACTATTTACAATGGCATTTTATCCCAGTAGCATATATTCTCCATTCCAGTGGCAGAGGCAGCCAAAAAAGCTAGCTTCCTTCTTCTTCCTCATCTCCATCTTCTTCTTATACTCCATTCATGACAAAAAATTATAGAGGGTCTTAGGGAATCCATCGGATTCACGCATATAGGGGGAGCAGGAAGCCTTTTAAGCAACTTTAAGAGGCTGCTAATCTTACACCCAATACTTTTTTTTAGAAAAAAGAGAAAGAAAATAAACTTCAACAATCCACCTAAACCTTCCCCAACTTTTTAGCGACGCTAAAAAACAGTATGCCACCGCGTATATTTTAGCGTTGACGTTCCTCCCCCAATCCTGATTCCCGCACGCCCGCGCGTCCCTTCCGATAGGCCCAATATGATGACATGGCCTGTGTTTGAAATATTGGGAGCTATTTATTAGCGATCTGCTATGAACTGATATGTTTTTGGTGGAAATTTTTTTAGGAGAACCCCCAATATATAGTTTTGGGGAAGAATTTTTTAGAATACTCTCGAAGTTGCTCTTAGATCCGCCTCTATCTCCATCCCTCACAGATTTGTTTTTTTATCTAATTTTATATTTGTATTCGTATTCCTCACATAACAGCACCACGAAATGACCTGATTTTTTAATAAAGTTTTTCCCCTCCATGGCACGCCTATTTTGCCCCATCAACTTTGTTCTCGCCATTTTTACATCACTATTGCTTCCTTGCCTTTACTATTGCCTATTCATCAATCATCACGCACTCAACGATAATTCAAGTCGCCGTAGCATTGTTCTTATGGACTCTAGATTGGAATAGCAGTTCATTTTCAAACGGGTTTGGGGTGTTTGGTTCCTCGGACTTATTTTTAGCACTCGTCACATCGAATGTTTAGATACTAATTAGAAGTATTAAACGTAGACTATTTACAAAACTCATTACATAAGTGAAGGTTAAATGGCGAGACGAATCTATTAAGCCTAATTAGTCCATGATTTGACAATGTGTTACTACAGTAAACATTTACTAATGATGGATTAATTAGGTTTAATAGATTCATCTCGCCGTTCGCCTCCACTTATGTAATGAGTTTTATAAATAATCTACGTTTAATACTTATAATTAGTATCTAAACATTCGATGTGACACGTGCTAAAAATAAGCAAAGAACCAAACGCCCTCTCAGTATCTTTCCGGAAATTGTGATCCGTGCCAAGTGCCAACTCCAGCTCAATCCAAAACGAGTAGCATGTACGCCGTAGCAGTGGACTTGTACACATCCCACGCTCTCTGCGGCATTTCGCCGAGCACCCGCCATGCACTCCCTTCGGCGCGCCCTTCGCCTCCCCGCCCCTTCCACCTACCCCGCCGCCGCCGCCGCCTCCTCCTGCCTCCGCGCTTTCTCCTCCCACCGCCGCGCGCCGCCGCCGCCGCCCCGTTCCGCGGCCACCGGCGACGACGAGTGGAACGACGCGTGGGAGACCGCATGGCTTCCGGGCGACTCCCCCGCCTCCTCCCCAGCGCCCGCCGCGCCGTGGGAGTCCCCCACCTCGGCCTCGGCGCCCGCCGTCCCGGCCGTCTCCGCCGAGGTGGACCCGGACACGAAGGCCTTCGTGGCGGACATGGACGAGCGCTGGGCCGAGCGCCGCGCCGCGTCGAGGCGGGGCCCGCCGACGCGCGTCCCTCGCGCGGCGGAAGGCGGGGAGGGCGGCACCGCGGCGAAGAAGAAGGCGCGGGCGGACGAGTACAGGACCAGGAAGCAGCGCGTGCACGCCGCGCTGTGGGTGAAGGAGATCGAGAAGATGGAGGAGGCGCGCCTCGGCGGCGGAGGCGTCGGCGCTGACGACATCGACCGGCTCCTCGACTCGTGCTCTGAGTACGTTGCTACTCCATTACCATTCTTTGGTGTTCTCGGAGCGAATTGCGATCCATATCTATGGTTGATTTATGCCATAGTATTGCTTGCTTAAATTTGATTGCTCGCGAGTTGTCACATACCCATATATTAGTGGAGTATTTTGCCTTTGGCTATCCTCCCTGTCCCTGACGCCACGTTGATGAAGATTCTATCGAAATTATGAGACCAGTTATATTTGTGATTTAGATGATCACATGGATTGGTTAGTTACGTACTGGAACCACATGCAGTAAGTTTCTTTGCAAGGATCTTCTTTTCAGATTCTTGGCAAAGCTTAAAAATGTAGTGTTTGTCTATGATTCTTGCTTTTTTTTAGGAAGTCAGGGAGGGGAGACCCCTAACTAAATTTTATTTGTGACATGCAAAAAGCTGTACACATGTGAACCAAATAAAAATAAAAGTAAGTGATAAAGGAGTACATCGAAGAAAAAGATTAAGGTCTTAATGAAATCTGGGAGCTTCCTGTGCCCAGTGCAGCAAAACGTCTCTTCTTTTCTGAGATCTTGCTCTATGATTCCGTAGTGCCAGAATGTCAGTGCAATTTTGTGTCACTACCTCCACTGGAATGGTAGTTCCATGAAAAGTCTTTCTGTTTCTTGCAAGCCCAATGTTCCATGCGTTACCTATCATTAGATAAGTTACAAAGATGTACCAAATGCATGGCAATAGCAATCATGATAAATGTGTCATTTAGACATTCTAGTATGGAAGATCGATTGCCATGTCGTTTGTTAAATGATTCTGTCATGGTTCCTGTTGATGTTTGCTGTTCGGTAGACCATTCAACAATCAGTAGAACACCAGAAATTTTGCTAAAGTGGATTGTGGTGCTATACAACATGGGCTTGAAAGCATCTGTTGCATGTCAAAATAAAACACATTTGATGTCTTAGTTAATTGCAATAGTTTGACTGAAATTTTGGTGAAAACGGTTCACTGAGAAAACTAAATCCTGATGGCAATTTACACATTAAACCAGTTCTCTACCAAAATCCTGATGACATCTTGCACATTAAACCGGTTAATGACCTAAATCCTGGTGGCGACTTACACATTAAACTGGTTCACCGCTTAAATGGTAAATCCTGATCAACTTGTGCATTGCATTGGTTCACTGCCTTAATCTTTATGGCAAGCTACATGTTTAGCCAGTTCACTGCCTGAATCCTGATGGACAGATTACATGCTGTTTTATTTTCTGTCATGCTTGTCCAAATAATCCAAATTAGAATCAATGTCACATGACCCATACCATTTTCCACCTAATTTCCATTCTAGCAGGATGACAGCACGAATCAAGTTTACTAGATGAGGGTAAACCCTGGGTCCAGTACATACCACATTTCTTTGTAGACTTTGAGTTGAGTTTTTGTTTAGTTGTAACAGTAAGCACTTGTGGTTGAGTATCAATTGCTCTTGATTGACCGAAGAGATGCCAACTTTTTCAGATATTGCTGCTCATCACCTAGTTGGCAGGAATAAGCATCGGCAGCTTAAAGTAGCATGCCAGATTGACTGACCAATGCATCCTTCACATTCTAGTTATATAATAAGCCCTATTTCTGTGGCTGTGCTACTATTGCTTAAAGCCTTAAACTGATCAACCTTGCCCAGTATGCACTGTATCTATTAAGCTGGCCTGTATCACCTGGGTCAAGGGCTTATAGAAACTTTTCATACTGTAAAATCATTTCTAGCTTACTCGTCTTCCTGTGGTAGCAGATTTATAGCGCATGACAGGCTAGGATTTGTGTTGTGCTCGTGCATACTAAAGTTTTATTTTTTGTTACGTGGTTATAGTTGATTTTGTTAACTTGGTTACAATCCTTTTTGAATGCAGTATCTTTGATTCCGGCAATGCTGATTTTGGTGATTCCAAGATCCCAAGCACTACTGAGATCAAAACCAAGCCTGACGGTTGGGAAACTACCACAAGAGGTCAGGATGGCAATATATGGGAGATCTCACAGCGAGAAGAGGACATTCTTCTCCAGGAATTCGAAAGGAGAATGGCTTTCAGTAAACAGCAGGTCCAGAAGTTATACATCGTCACCCAATGCTATTTCTGACAATGGTTTCTATAATGACGTTAAAATTGTGGTTGCAGATTGCTAGCTTCATCAAAACCCACATTTTCAGTCGGAGGCGTCCTATCGATGGCTGGAAGTACATGATTGAAGAGATTGGCCCAAACGCAAGAAAAGGAAAGGGGAGCGTCCAAAGGCTACCAAGTGTGACTGATCCTGCAACCCAGTCATACATAGAAGACACTCCTGCGATTGCCTCAAATTCCTCCTTCAGAGGAAATCGGCCACAGTGATATGCAGTAAAATCACCCCCTTGCCTAATTTCATTGGTATAGTGCAAACAAGCTTGGGCTTTTTTTTTTTAATCTTAAAATGTATGGTGGATAATTCCTTGTTGATAGCTGAGAACAGGCTGAATGTGATCCTTTCCAATTAACCAGCAATCGAAGCGTCTAAGCTTATAACTCTAGTTGGCATTATCACACGTTATACAACATTATGGTATGATTGCCATCGTTATAAGCTTTATCGGAACATTGATCATGCCAGACTCGTAGCCTGTAACTTCAGCATGCAAAGTGGCAACAAGATCAATCTGCAATTCTGCTTTTGCTGAGATTTATCAACAAAAATTACAAGGCGAGGGCGCTATTGCAATCAGAATACAACAAAAAATGTGGGATGAGGGCAAGGGAATCCTATCTAAAATCCGTCTCGCCGAGGGACTGCTTAGGAGTTAAGAGGCCATGAGAGATGGTCACCGGCAAAAGGCCCGTTTATCCTTCGGTACCTCCATCAGCGGAATGGCACCAGCGAAATAATAGAATCACAACTAGGTCCCACATAATTTACTCTCCTTCTATGTGAATTTTTTATATTTTCAATAACCAACATGTACTGCCGATTTCAAACGCAGCCAGGGGCCAAGTTATCCGTGTGACTGGAGAAAAGTAATGTTATCCAAACATTGTTAGCTGCTCGTCATGGCTGATAAAAGAACAATGACCTCTAAGCTAGTAACTTTGCTAGTTCATCCACTCTTAAGGTACCTTGTGGAACCACATCCGATAGGAACTCTTGCGCACGGCCATTTGTCCGCATTGCCAAACATCCATTGGCATTATCTTTCTTTTCAATATGACTGCTGGATAGTTTATTTTCTACAAGATGCTTTTTAATTTTTACTTGCTTGTCTAGCCCATTTCTCCTGGCACTGGTCTTAGTTTGAGTACGCTTGAAAACCAGTTCACGTGGAATTGACTTTGTGAATGCAACGCACTTTTGATAGACCAGATCTGAATCAACAAACTCATTCTCACTCAGAACAAGTGCCCTGCCACTGTCAATGGCCTGTTCCAAAAGGCATAACACTCCCACCATATAAGAAGGCCGCACTTCAGAACTACTATTGAGAACATCCGTACCTTCTATACCTTCGTTGCCTTTCCTCTTAGTTTCCAAATCATCACCTATGCTTGTTACACCAGGGTGTGGTTCTAAATCATCTGGACAGTGTTCAGATCTTGCAGAATGATCAAGGGACTTCTCAACCAGACCTCTATTAGTGTCTGCTGAGGGTTCAGTTCCAGATATACCTGTAGAATGAAACAATCCAGGGACTTCTACTGCAGAACTCAGCACCATATCAGTGCCATGATTAAGCTTCATGGTACCTTTCAACTCTTGTTCAGCTTGACCCAAGTTGCAGTTCTTGTGAGATGTTGCAATACTGGCCAACTCAATCTCGGTTAAAACAGTTCCTGAATGTCTAACCTTTTCATTAAATTCTTCACCACTAAAATGTTCATCCGCCTTTGTCACTTCAAAATTATTTTCTTCTAATGGAGGAAGAGATGATTTCCAATCACTTCCCCTCCACATCAGTATATGTTCAAACTCAAAAGACAGTAAGATACATGGTACTAGATCCTGTAAAGGTAGAGTTCATCAACTTTTGAACAAAAAAAAAATCCATAACCAAACAGTATTCTTCAAGATTTTTCGAACCTTTAGTTTAGCTCCAATTTTCCTGCAATCACTTTTGTTTAGACCTGAGCAATCAACACGGACAAGATCACATGCTTCAAATGCTTCTCTAACTTGCTTCACAAGGTTAACATAAACACCATTTTTCCCTATAAAAATTGGATGAGTAAATGAGTGAGCAAAGAGTTAGGAATGCACAATTACTGAATGATACAATGCAGCATTAGTATATGCCCTTCAAATGTGAATTTGCTGAGCCTTGTACTCATCAAATTGTTGCTTCCAGTGCACAGTGAGTGAGAGGCATTGAAAGGTTACTGCCTGTGCACAATGAGCTGATGGCATTGAAAGGCCATTCTCACCACATGGCGGTACAAAAACAGGAGGAAGGCATGAAAATCAGAATACGTGCGTCAAAGCCTTACACAATATATCAGATGGATTCAACAATTGATGCTAGTCCAAGAATATGGTTTACCATACTAATTGGCAGTTATAGTGGTTTTTCCCGATTAAAGACAAACTGCGGGAGGGGGGGGGGGGGGGGGGCATGAAATCTTCTGCGTATCCAAAATTCAAAACAGTTTGAAGCAACCATTACTCCGAAGAGAAGAAGTTTCATGAACACGTGGACAGGAAGAAGGAAACTTGGCCTTACCAAGTCTGCAAATTGGCGGTAATTGATTTCCTCTCATTCGCATTTCTGCGGCCTCATCTGGAGTTAAGCCATCTGGGACCTTCTTAACAAGGCGAGGGTACACTGGTGCAACAGGTTTCCAGAGCATAAGAGGAAAACTTGGGCGAGTCCTGTAATTGTAGTTTCTACCACGAAAAAGAAATATGACACCCCCTTGGCGGTGTATTACTTTTCCTCCAACTTTTTCCTGTTGCAGTATAAGATAAAGTTATCAAAACAGGGATAAGAATCATGCAACTGCAGGAAGGAGATCAGTAGTCATTATGGATCTGTTTAGTTCTCACTGAGGTTTGCCGTGCCGCAACTGCAACGTGCTGCAGCTCTGTTCGCCAATACTCACCTAAACTGTGGCACCGGGTTTCAACGGCGGAGTTTGGCAGTTGTGGTGCGGATAACCTCAGCGAGAACGAAACAGAACCTATATCTGTAACTACGGTGACTTCTAAAATTATGTGTGATGTATTTGTCTCAAGGAGCAAACATGAGCCTTTCAAGAATGAGAAAATATTAGCGGTAGGCGCATGAGACCATATTGTTGAACATATAAAAACTCAACCACATCCTTCAGATCTAATCTGAGAGGCCCAAGTTAGAGAAGTGGTATTTCTGTACTGTACACCCTCTGAGAAATTCACCTGAACTTCTCTTTACTGTTATGCTCTAGATGTAGAAGCCCAGAAAAAAGAATTATGGTTCAAGGCGACTACCATGCTCGTTATTCCGATACATCTAGTGCTAGCATGAGGTTAAACCAGAAAAAGTACTCAGTTCATTAAAAGCCAATTTCTCTTTCATGAAAAGTTTTATAACTTTTGTGGGGGGGATTGTTAGCAAAATATATTCATAGAAATCTTTTCCTTAAAACAGTTACAATTTAGAAACTCCATTGCTACTCCCTCTTTTCCAAATTATAGTTCATTGTAGCTTTGTCCTAACTCAAACTTTTCCTAAATTTGACCAAATTTATAAGGAAAAGGCACCAGCATTTACAACATCCAATCAGTTTCATTAAATCTACCATGAAATATGTTTTGATTATGCATTTATCTTGGTACTATAGATGTTAGTCTATTTTTCTAAAAACTTGATCAAAGTTAGAGTAGTTTGACTTAGGACAAAGCTAAAGTGAACTATAATTTGGTACGCAAGGAGCACATAAATATATTTATTAGCTAAAGTAATCTTTTCCTAGCAGCAGAGTGCTTCATAGCTTCAGTAGCCTAATACACTCACAGCTTCAGTAGCCTAATACACACGTACATACTCTGGGTTCCAAAATTGATAATCCTTCAAGAACTTTTGTTTTCTAAAATACATGACTTGATGTGTTTGGCGATGATCTGTTGATCCGTGACTATGCTACTGGAGGGGCACACCTGGGTTGTACTTTGGGACCAAAGATCGGAAAATTCTATATGTCAAGGGTGTAATTTGGTCTTAGGATAGTGCAAATTCTGCCTGCCTCTCCAGGAATTTACTTATCTATTGGTGTTTTCACACCTTGACTGGATTACATTCTATTTGTGTATTGATATCATTATTGACTCAGCTCGATTAACACAAACAACTTTGTCAAAAAGAAGGGAAATGAGCTAGCTACCTCTAGCTGCTGGCAGACATTATCCATATCCACTGTACAGACACCTTTGCATTTTATCTTGCAAACTCTCTTTCTCTTCCAATGTGAATGAATGTTCTCCAGCATATTGTGCGTCAAACCATCCCTACCTGCAGAAGTCAAAAGGAGACCAGAAATTACAGCAGGCAAAACTCCAAGTATATGCTTCAGAGCCCATGCGCACAAAGCCAACATGCAATAGCAATCCACATCGGCACATCCTAATCCTGCAACACGCGACAGTTGAATCCACGACATGAGAGGGAACCCACCCATATTGAGCTGTCGATTGGTCTTGAGGCTCCCTTTGACGAGTTCGGCGACCTCTTCCTTTGTGAGGGGCTCCCCGAGCACCTCCTCTCGTGACGCCGCTTGGTACCTCGGCTCCATCCCGGCGAGGAACGGCCCCGGTGACTGCACGGGCTTCACCCCCTTCTTGCCCGGTTGTGGCAGCACGAACGAGTCGAACTCCGGCAGCTCCTTGCGGCTCTTCGGCAGCGGCTTCCTCCCCGTCCACGGGCGCGGCGTGGCCTCGGGCCCGAACGGCAGGAACGGGGCCTCACGGAGCGCAACGGGCCGCGCGCGCGGGGCCTCGGTGTAGCTGTACTGGAACTCGAACGGCGCGCCGTCGAGGCGGTAGGAGAGGCCGCGGTCGGTGACGCGGACTCCGGCGGCGGGCTCCTCGGTGTCCGGGACGGGGATCTTCTTGGCACGACCCCGCGCGGCTGCGGAGAAGGCCGGATGCGAAGCGGCATGGTGCCGGCGGCGCTTCGGGTCGGCGGGAGGTTGCTTGGGGTGGGAGAGGTCGAGGCGGATGGAGGCAGGCAGCCGTGGATGGGATTGCTGTGCCGGGGCGAGGAGCGAGCGACAGCTGAAGGGGGCGGCAGTCGCCATGGATGGGATTGCCTGCAAGGCGGACTGCTGCTTCCTTTTCATTTCTTTACCTCGTAAAAAAGATAAGGGTTCGTTTGGTTGTGGCCTTCTGGGCCAGGGATCGTCGAATTGGAAATGGGCTTCGGCGCTTCGCTAAATGCCGCTGTGTTTGGATGTCACCGGAACGTTCTCCAATAAACCATCACCTTGCAATTTCACTGGCATAGTGCAAACAGGCTTGCTTTTCTTTTTGTCTCAAAATGTATGGCGGATAATTCCTTTTGGAGAGCTGAGAACATGGGCACATGGCTGAATGTGATCCTTCCTAATTAATCAGTAATCAAAGCGTCCAAGCTTATTAAATACTATACTCCCTTTGTTCCAAAATGTATGTCGTTTTGACTTTTTTAGATACATAGATTTTCCTATATATCTAGACATAACCGTGCATAGCAAAATCTATGTACCTAGAAAATCCAAAAAATCCAAAACGATCTACATTTTGGAACGGAGGGAGTACAATAGTTGATATTATCAGATGTTATACAGCATCCTGGTATAATTGCCATTGGCCACATTGTTATAAGCTTTATCGAAAACATTGATCATGCCAGACTCGTAGATTGTAACTTCAGCATGCAAAGTTGCAACAAGGTCAATCTGCATTTGCAGAGATTTATCAACAATTGCAAGGGGAGGGTGCTATTTCCATCAGAGTAAAATTTATCGTTCTGAGATCCAAAATGGAGATTCATATTTACATGCGCACAGCTTGTGCTGTCAGTACATCCAATAGGCTCAGAAACAGAAACTCTTTAGATTGTTGGAGTTGGAGCTGATCCACTCAGTCTCTACCTGTGCTAGTCTCCTTGCTGCTGCTGGTTGTGCTGCTACTGCATTGCTCATCCTCCATTCTTGGAAGCCCAGAAAACAAGGTTACTGGCCACGAGGCTGATTGTGGTGGGTACCTTGCCTGTGGTCGTGCCACATGGTTGGGAGCCTCCTGGTCTTCTGATCGCTCGTGAACTTCGACAGATTCAGCTCCTGGGAAGAGCTTCAGTTCCAGTGATGGTGGTGTGGCGTAGGACTGCTCGATCACTGCTGATGGTGCCAGTGGCGGCTGCAAGGGGAATACAGTGCTTGCGATGGTGGGTGGTTGCATTGCCTGCTGGGATGAGAATACTGCACTTGCAGGGTGAGGAACAGGGGGATTCAATCCAGCGTTGCCATGGCCCCAATCCGCTGGATTGCTGGAAGTCCGCATTCTCAACTCGTCTTGAAGCTCTGAAATTTCTTTGCGGAGCACACCGTTCTCATCCTGCAGCTCATTTCTCTCTATTGCAACCTGTTTGTGCAAAAAGGAAAACAGATTGAATAATGGTTGAATCATGCTGGAAAATGCAACAAATGTAGTGTGACAAGCCAAATATTATGCATATTAAAGAAGAGTTGGCTTAAGAGTCTAGGCATTTGTACAAAGCATTTACAGTAGATAAAATCAGATAACAATTCTTAATCAAGTTTGTTAGATAAGGGTTATTACTACAACTGCCAAAAATAATTGAATACTAGTTTACATATTAGAAAAAACCTTACGTAATGAGATTCATTCTGCAGGTTGCTATGTTCCTTTCGAAGAGATTCTACTTGAAGAAGCAGATCTCTTAGTATCCGAGTAGTATCAGTTAGTATGCATGCTTTCCCATTGTTCTGCCTATCTGCTTCTGCAAAGAGATGTTACACGTGAATTGTGATCAGAAAATGTCCTACAGGAAAAATGAGCAGTAAGAAATCACTACGAATACAAAGCAAAGAGCAGGTTAAGTCTAAAACCCCAAAGTAAATGGTTTTGTAAAAATCAGCAAACGCTTCATACATTCATAGTGATATGTGCTTGGGCTCTTCTAGAGAAGACCGCTTTATATGCTAATCTAGGAGGCAGAACTTCAGTTGATTGTTTTGTGTATAATTTTCTATCAATCCAAAACTTTTACAAACAATATACTTTGACATGTTGCAGAACCATCTAAGCTCTGTTGTACCCAACAAAATTTTGACACCAGTAAGACTGACAACCCCTGCATCTGGGTTCAATTGCATCTTATTTTTAACTGAAACAGCCACATCTAAGAGAAGTGGTCTGTGGCATCTCATACTGCATACCATGATGCAGATTGAGAAACATCAAACAATAAACATGAACTCTGCAGCAACACTGAGACTATGAATATTAGCCTATGAATGCTCACCTAGCATATTACCCAGCTCAACGAAGAGATCATTTAGGTGGTCGCGTTTAAGCTTCTCCCTCTCAGCCTTGTGAACCTTCCTCGGGGCCGCCTTCTTGCACTTCTTGCCAGCGATAGGCCTGCACAAGGTCAAAACAGAATTGCATCTTCAGCAACAGAGCAACATTTCCATGTCAAACCCAATTTCCCATGACGAAACGGAGGACTCAAATTGCTAGCAATTAAAAATTCGATTCAACTGATGGTAGTTATGCAGAAGTTCAGTGCTTTATCCTACATTAGTTTGTTACAGCAATGATCTTCTCGACTACCCAGCTCTGTTCATTTAATAATCTGCACCGGAAGCATCTGAAGCTAAGGATACACTTCCAAAGTCTATACTGAAGAAGCTCTCCAACACAGCACCCAATGAAACCACCAAAGGAACGAAATTTGGAACATCCCCAAGAGGAAACTCCAAGCTTAAAGTCTCTTACCCATGGAGCAGCTTATCGGCGGCAGCCGTGCTGACGGCGGTGGCGACGCTCCCCCTCTCTGATGGAACCATCGCGGCTGGCCAAATCTTTGAACCAACCTCCTCTCCCCCCCCAGCAGTCTGCAGATACCGACGAACCAATAAGCCACCAGTCAATCAACCAAGAACCAACCCATCAATCTCTCCTAGTCCAAACTCCGAACCAAACAGAAAGAGGACGTAGGACGCGAGAGGCGCACCTCCAATCGAATGAGAAGGCGCGAGGACGACGGCAGCGAGGCGTCCGGATTCGGGTTCCTGCGGAGGGCGCTCGATGCGGGTCAGGCAGGAACAGTTGGCTTCCGCCTTCGCTGCTCGTGGGAGGAGGAGAAGAAAAGGGGGGAGAGATAGCGGCGGAGGGCGGTGGGGGTCCCGCGCGGCCACGTAACGGCTCGTGCCGTCCCCGTTGGGTGCCGGTGGCGTCGGATGGGTCTGTGGCCCTGCGGGCCATGAGCCCGGTGGAGCCCGCGCGTCGGTGGCTGCGGGTGCGTGACGCGGGAGGCGGCGGGAGAGGAGGCGGGCACGGGGGCGCGAGTGGGCGCGTGGCTGGCACCCTCCGGCGCTACAGGCCGGAGCGTGCCGCTGCGTGCTCTTCGCCTCAGCGCACGCGCCCTCCCATTGCAGGGCCTCTGCTCACCTCACCTCAGCCTACGTTAATTTTATTTCTTTTGAGGCCGGTTCACTATATCTATCGAACGATTCTATACAGGCGGTCCCGATGGAATCCAACCGGGAATCTGGCCCCTCTTGGGATACAAGAAATGTAATGGCACCAAACATTATGTCTCGTCATGTATTTGTCCTCTCTCTCTAGGAGGGATTCAAAATCATTTGAATGGATTCCTTTCTCTCTCCTCAAATGTAGATTCGGTGAAGGAAAGCGGCGGTGCCCAAGACGTGCGGCAGGGCACGGGCGGCCGACGGCGGCAAGCTTCGCAAGGGTGGCGCCCTGGCGGTGTTATTGGCAGTCGGTTAGCACGTTATTCATGGACAGGAAGTGTACACATCATCGTAGTTTTTCTGTGGATCGGCAGCGAACTGGCTAAAATCTTCTATCTAGTCTAATAGATCTATCCTAACATAAAGCATCGATTGCATACGAGGGATAAACCTGTAGATACATATAAGATAGCATAATCAAGGGTAACAACATCCTATCGCCTTCTAGTTGTAGTTCTAGCTAACGAGCAAGCACATCATACATCTTATCCAAAGCAATCTTTAAACTACTACCTCCGGTAAACCTCTCGAAAACTCCCACCCTATACGGAAGCGGTGAAAGTGCACCTAGACCCCTAAGTGGGTTTTGATGAATTGAATGACAAAATGATTAAAGGACTAACTTGTTTGCTTAAGATTATGAGCGAGATTTTATTCTCATATTTATGATGCAATATTATCTCATATGTTAAATATGTATTATATGGCTCACAATAAAGAAAAACAAGCAAGTATGTGATCCCGTGATGCAATTATATGATAAATGGCAAGCAAGGCTGAAGTAAAACTTGGGATATGTTTTATGGTTGATCTATAAGTCTCCAAATCATGTGATACCTTGATTGACAAGTAAAGGGATCATTAAGAAAAGAACAGTGATATTCACAAATGGATATTGGAAGACTTCATGTACATATGATAAAAAGACATGAGCTTATGTGTTACATATTGGTCTTGTTATTGAAAGTTTACAATTCATGAGATATTCTTTATCAATCAAGAATGAGCATTTGAAGAGGGTTTCAAATGGAATTTCATTGTTGGTGTCAAAAGCAAAGCTAAACTTAAAGTGGCAAGAGTAGGTGAAGAAATCAAGCGACGTACTAGAGCGAGGGACTAAGCAAGGTTTGGTCAAGCGACAGTTTGGACTATGTGTATTTTGCTAAGGTGAAGTGGCTAGTATCGGGGGGTTTCGAAGTATCGTATCTAATCCTTACCGAGGGAAGCAATGCAATGCATCTAATCTATTATGATTGATAAAATGGAGTGACTTAAGAATTTGACTATATCTTATCATGAACGAGGGAAAATCTTAAGTCACTAGTTCAAGATGGATGTGCTCAAGATGATAGCTATATTGAGAGCCCTCAAGTGACTATTGATCAAAGTATTGTACGGATGAAGACTTATAAGCTCAAGTGGATGATATAGTATTTATATTTATTCTTGAGTATAGGTATGCCGTACTATCAAGAGGGATGCAACATTAGCTAATTGACAACACTAAAAGTGCTCTTAGTTGACCTATGTGAGATTGGCCTTGAGAAAACCCTTGAGCGAGCTAATTGTTCTGGCTCAGCTGATTTAAGTCGATTCAACCAGTAGGTGGACCGAGTAAGTGTCTTTGGAGGTTTTTGGGACTAACTCAGCCAAACTGACCGGTTTGGTAGACCGATCTGACCGGTCTAGGGGATCAGGGCACCAACAGCTAGTTTTTCAAACCAGACCGGTCTGGCAACCAGTATGTTTGGTTTGAGCAACTCTAACGACTAGTTTCTAGTGCGTGGGAGTATTTGTACCCCTTGGTCCCCTCCTTGAGGGCTGCTGGTTACACACGCATTTGACATCATCTAGTGACCAGAAAAGCTCTCCCCAACCTCTCTTTGTGAGACTTGAGTGATTCTTGAGAAATTTTTGAGTTGGGTTGAGATAGCGATCTTGTGTGAGAATTAGTGAGCTGAAAAAAGCAATCCGTAGCTTGAGCACTTGTGGTTTGCATCAACAAAGGTTTTGAAGCATTTGTTACTCTTGGAGGTGTGCCTCCTAGACGGCTAGGCATCGCCGGCTAGCTCCCAAGGTGTGGTGAGCAGTGGCAAGTTTGTGAGGGCTATGATCTTGCCTCCGCAAGGAAAAAGATCATCTAGTGGAGGTGAGGAAAGTGGTTGAAAGAGACTCGGCTTGTTGGAAGGGAGTTGAAAAAGACTCGTATTCCAATAGGCTCCTCAACGGAGATGTAGGATTCATTGCAGTGAATCTGAACTTCGAATAAACAAATCATCGTGTTTTCCTTTGGTTTGTCTCACTTGTTGATTTCTAGCAAATTACTTGTACTTCCGCTTCGATCTACTTGGATGTACTTACCTTGTGTGCGGGAACTACTTTACCCTAGCCAAATATCATCTACAAAAGCCACTCTCAAAGTTCAGTTGGTGCTAGAAGTCAAGGAGGAACATGAGCAGAACTTGGTGTGTATTCTGCCCTGTACCGGTCTGACCGGTCAGAGCAACTGGTCTGACCGGTCAGAGCAACTGGTCTGACCGGTTTGGCTTGGGCAGTGCTACTGAGTGGGTTGAAGTTTTACAAATTAGTCAACTCGCCTATTCACCCCCCTCTAGGCGACATCTCGGTCCTTTCAAGCAGATCCCGTCACAATCCTCCTATCGGCGCAGGCAGTTTAAGGGCACAACCACAAGGTGAATATGTCTAGCTATCATGAAGGGTTAACATATCAGATCTAATCATCATGATTATAGTCCAACCATGAATTAGACTAAGGGACAAGCATATTCAAGGTAGATAGAAAGCATAAAAGAAGATGTTGAGTCGCTAATAGATCGGATGGCATGAAAAATATTGCTCATATAATAGATGTATTAGATCATCACATTCAAGTACATACCATTGATGATCACAAGTATCTCCTGAACTCCACCATGGCACAACCGTGTAGGAAGGTCATGGCAGCTAGGTTTCGGCCTAAGCCATCTCCTAGACAACTCCGAAGACTTGCAGCGGCCGTCAGGTCCCTCTGGTGAATACCCTAGGTTTCGTCAAGTTCTGGTGGATGGATGCGCGTGCCAACAGAGAACGGGGACATTTATAGTCCAGAGGTGCCATGGGGCGAAGGGCACGTCGATCGGTGTCAGAAACGGGCCAAGCCGATCGGCCTGGACACCGTAGGCCGATCGGCCTGCCCTCTGTAGGCTTCCAATGCCTGAGCGCTTCATACGAAAGTTATAGGTCTTTTTGAGACATGCAATTTTCCATGTATATTCACCCCAATCAAAGTTCAGATGAGGAAGATATGGCCCGTGCAAGTTCAGCTCCTCATGCGGGCCTGCAGTTCAATATTCGTGTTTGGGTCTTCTAATATCCAAAGTGCAAGCCCAAATCCAACTTTTAGAAAAACCCTTCATTTATGTTGTATTTACTACCATTTTGTAATGTAGTCCAAAATACAACACATATTTCGTCGTTGCTACAAAGCCAGCCAACATGATCCTTTGAAAAATTGGCATAACAGCTACACTTGTAGACATGATTTTAAATATTCTTATATGGGCCTCTGAAAAATTAGTGGTCATGGCTCATTGCATGGCTGCTCAGTAAAATGAAGTATCGAATTACTCGGAATGAGTGTTGTACAGCAATGATATTATGTGAATTCAAGACAGAGCTTGTGCAGTACATCGAGGGTATATTGCTATACTGCACTGATATTATGTGGATTCAAGATAGAGCTTATGCGGTACATCGCTCCAATGATTTGATACCTTTTTTAGATTTTTCATTACAGCTCCAATATTTACTTGTTCATTTCTGTGGTGTCCAAAAAAAAGTTAAAGATATATAGCTGATTTAATAAATAACAAAGAGCTCGATGTACAGGCGTAACACACAACAAAAGAGCTCGATGTACCGCAGGTGTGCAAAACAGATAGATTGGGTGCACAGAGGAGTACCCTTGCAGTTTAGTATACTTTATTAAGCAGTTGGGTGCGTCTTTATTAATTGTTGTGTGCAATGGTACATTTGAATTTTGAATGAGAAAGATGCACACCAGGTAAGGGGTGTTTGTCTTTGTTCGTTTAGGAGCTCCTAAAATTTCTGTCACATCAAATATTTAGATACTAATTAGGAGTATTAAACATAGACTAATTATAAAACTAATTGCATAGATGGAGGCTAATTTGCGAGATGAATCTATTAAGCCTAATTAGTCCATGATTTGACAATGTGATGCTCATACAAGTATATAGTAAGAATAATAAAAATTACTTTGCAACATATGTATATAGCTCATAAAATATAACAAAAGTATATCGTAAGAATAATAAAAATTACTTTGCAATATATGTATAGCTCATAAAACATAACAATAGTGTAACAAAAAAAACTAAAAACAATAACCATTATGATTACCTCAGATAAAAATATAATGCTTCAGTGCTTTGTAAAAAAACGTCTTCGGTCATTTTTTGATGCAAAATCTTCGAGAACAGTATCAAGATTAATGTCGTCCAAAACATCCTTCTCAATGCTGCACATAGCCAAGCCATTCAATCTTTCTTGTAACATAGTTGATCTCAAACAATTTTTCAATAGTTTCAATTTGGAGAAACTTCTTTCGGTTGATGCTACTATCACTGGAATGGTTAAAAGTATCCGATATGCAATGGAGATATTCGGGTAGCAATCTGCAGTTTTAACAAACTGAAGAATTTCAGGTGCTGACATAAATTTTTCTGGCAAAGATACTTGCAACACTTTTAATTCAGAGAAAAAATCATCCAACTCAACATCAGACTTGTTATCATGAGAAAAAGATTTTGCAAGAGTAGTGCAACACTTTCGTAGATCATTATCATCAGATTGTGATGAGCGAGTCGGATCGGTGTCCTTGCCATTGCCGGTCGTCACCTTGCCGGGTGAGGAGCCAATCGGATCAGCGCGAGCGTCTCCTCTCCTCAGCCGGAGCGTGTCGATGGGCAGGTAGGGTTGCGGCGGCAGGAAACGATCAAATGAAATGTCGCCTGCGGCCTGCCCTCCACTTGATGATCAGGTTACGTAGAATAGGACTGGAAGAGAGCGTTAGTACGGCATAAGCTGCTTTATCATGGATCTTTCAAATACTTACTATACTAAATAGAAAATTATATGTATTAATTATCTATATGATCTTATGGGCCCAGCTCCATGGACCCCCCGGCGGCCGCACTGACCGCCCCTGGAGCCGGGCCGGGCAGTTATACGTGAACATAAGCTTTACTGTAGCATTTTGTTGCGAGTCGCGACAGCGAGACTCGGAAGTCGGAACATGAGCCAAGAGCCCAAGAGCGAGACCCATGCTGGTGCGCGCCGTGGCGGCCACGACCCACGAGCCGCCACGCTGTCGTCCAGGGTCCATCGGGCCGTAGCTACGCGTGCAGGCGCACGCGGCACAGGGTTTGGCTCGTGCCGCCGCGGGGCCCGCCTCGTGCAGCCGGCAGTCGCGCCCCTACCCGCCGCTGGTGGCGTTTCGTCGCGACTCGTGGCTTGTTTATTTTCTTTTCTTTTTGCTTTTTGCCCCTGCTGAGTCAACGCGGGCATCAATCTCCGCAACCATCTGGACGTCCCTGGCCGTCCAAATCCGCACGTACTCCTCCGTATAGGAAAAGAAAGTCGTTTTGACAAGGTTTGGATTAAACATTGAGAATATAAATCATGAATAACTTTTAAGTTGTTGAGTTTGGAAATGTGAAAGTCATATAAATAGATTTGTCTTGAAAAATACTTTCATAAAAATATACATATACCACTTTTGGATAAATATTTTTATAAAAATAAGGAGTCAAAGTAATGCTTTGGAAACCGTGTCGCTGTCCGAAACGACTTTGTTTTAGTACTAGGATATGAGATCGCTGAAATGGACGGTGCCTGTTTTCGTACCATGCACAGTAGCACTGTACCATGCATCCGATCAACGATCGCTGCAATTGCCGAGCCATCTTCGGCAGTCCTGATCTTTGGTGATGTCAACTTGCGGATCTGGTGACTTGATGAAATCATGAAACCAAAGTAAAGCACATCTCCGGGGGGACCTGACAGCATTTAATGGAGACTCTGATTACAATACACACGCAAGAACATGTGGACATAGTGTCGACATTTTCAGATAAATATACGTGTACATTTCAACTTCAGCGACGTCTTCACGGCGGGAAAAACTACGTACAACAAAACGATATATATAAACCACACAGGCACGCTACTATGCGCGCACTTGCCAGAAATGTTCAAGCAGCAGTGTTGATTTCAAAGGAACTCGTTACCAATAGGTATGTGAATGGAAAAAGATTGCACTTGTAAGTTTTCAAAAAACTATGAATCTATCTTTATAATGGGGGTAGGGTTCCCCTTTCATAGTGGCTTGAGCCACTTTACATTTTGAAAATGTCCTTTCTCAACCACTATATTTCTAAGTTATGTCGTACTTAAAGGTCATTAGGTTAATGTGTACAAATTGAATTCCTCCATGT
Source organism: Setaria viridis (assembly GCF_005286985.2). Taxonomy (NCBI): domain Eukaryota; kingdom Viridiplantae; phylum Streptophyta; class Magnoliopsida; order Poales; family Poaceae; genus Setaria; species Setaria viridis. Next base: position 42,683,691 of record NC_048271.2, read on the forward strand.
AGTCACGCTTCTCACGCGTTCATGTAGTTACGCTACTCACGCCTTCATGTAGTCACGCTTCTTACGCCCTCATCTATTCAACCTTGGGACTTCACCTTCACGTCGGAGAAAAATGCCCAACCTGATGGCATTCAATCTGTCATGCTGCTCTCAAGAGCTTGTAATCTCGCGACATCTCCCTTTAGGTTCTGCCCCTGAGTAGGTGAAATCCTGATGTTCGAGACTGACTTCGAATGCTCGAGGGTTAGCTCAATTGGAGTTTAGTTACCAGCCAATAGTTGTCAGCCTCGAATACCCAAAGTAACAAAGAATATGCGAGGGTACACGTTTTATTACCAGAATAGCTTCCATGAAAAGTTGCGAGGTTAACCGAGTTTTGTTCTTTGGTCTAGAACTTGCGAGGTTAAAGGGTTTTTGTCTACGAACGGTGCTCGAGGTTGCTTAGTTTTTGGGCGATCCCCAACAGTAGCCCCTCGTGGGCGAGGGTCGACTCTGACGGGCCGAACCCGCGACAAAGGATCGCTCTATCAAAAATGCACCCTCGAGCGTCGAAGGAGAGATGAGCCAATGATTACTTTTTTGCTTCTGACGTGTCAACTCCTGATTGGTTGTCACTTCGGCTTCGGTTCAAGTTTCGAGGCATCCGTTCGCGCTCGTTAGCGCGCCTATAAGAGGCAAGGGGTGCGGGTCGCTCGGGGTTACTCTCACGTCTTGGTGTGAGTTTGCACGCTGTTTGCTGGTGCTTTAAGATTCATGCTTCGTCTGCTATTTTTGTTGATCTTCATAGCTTCGAAGGTATTGTTCTTATGCGTATTTGTCATTCTTGCTTACCTCTCGCTTTATTATTTTGTTTTGATTTACTGTTTATGTGTTGTTTAGCTGGCTCGAATTATGAAAATGGCGAGGTTGATGACTTCTGAAGAACAAGCGGGACAAGCGAGGCTACGTGGTGATGCTACCGAGAGACAAGAGGCTCAGGAGGCTGGTAAGGCTTTGGCTTTTTGCGATAGTAACAGCGGAGAAGATCTTTCTAATGTTGAAGCTGACCCATTAGAGCTAATGGCTGGCAAGGATGATTTTCCTCCAACCCTTCGCTTCGGGCGGTCCTTGGTTTCAAAGAACATGATCAACTTCTACATCAGCAAAGGGTATTTTCCAAAGGATATTGCTAGGCCTCCCGGTGATGACTTTGTGCCGAAACCAGATATTGGAGAAGCTGTGGTGTTTAGGGACTTGTTTACCGCCAGCCTGCGATTTCCCTGCGACAAAACATTGCCTCTGATCCGGGATAGATACAGTGCTAAGCTTCATCAACTTACTCCTAACTTCTTCGTGGCACTTTCTAAGTTTTACTGGATTGAGCGCATGTTTGGAGGTGTCATCGACGTTGATGGTTTTGCGAGGCTATTTGAGCTTCATGTGCAAAAGAAGAGGGTCAAGTTTGACGATGAAGATGGTGTTTTGGAGACATAGTTTGGTTGTTGCATGTTCACGACCCAAAGGAAGAATGTGTGGCGGAACCATCCGATTTAAACTGGCTTAAATACGCCTAATTACTGTCGAAACAGTAATTATCCAAAACACACTTAAAATATTTTAAATCTGGTAGTCCATCGAGTGTCCCTAGGATGCCTCGAATCATCCACGACTTAAATCTTAGCCATACATCAGGATCGCTTCCACGATGGGAAAGCATCAACAAACATTACATTTTTACATAAATACTGAAGGTGCGATTTATTACAAACTATAGATTGAAACAAACTTAAAGTGCAAGTTAATCCATTCTAAGAATTTCAAATTTAAACAAGTCTAGGAAGTCAAGTAATTCAACAACTAAGTTTGTTACTAGGTTATTACGAGACTTACAAAATACCGTAGTTCTTCGGGCCTTCCTCTTCGCCAGACTGCTGCTGCACGTCTGAAAACAACAACGAAGGATCCTCTGAGTACGAAGGTACTCAACAAGACTGATCCGTCTAACCAGTATAGATAAACTAAAATAAAGTTCCAAGGAGTATGATAGCCTTTTAGTGTACTGGCCGACTCAACATTTTGCGAAAAGCTTACTACTTGTAGAACCTTAGTTTTATGATTTTAACCAGAATTAGTTCTTACCTAACTAGGCTAGGTGAATAAAATATTTTGATCAATCAAGTGGAACTAACATCATACAACAATATTAATCAAGGAAAACATTATATTCAACTTGATTACTCTACAATGCTTAAGCGATGATCAAGTGCATTCATAACTGAGAATTGCGGTGATCCGGACCGATTTACATCCTGCAGGAGATACCCGACCACCAGCCATGCACAACTGTCCGGGTTGCACATAACAACCTTTTGATTAGTCATAGCCAACGATTGGGAATATGACTACCCGAACCTAGGGACGCACCCTCACATGGGACCCCACGTCTGGCCTGATCTCCATGTGAGTTTCAGGCTACACCCCTGCCTTTCCACTGCACGCCAAGCACGGGTACGGAATATTCCCGATCAGAGAGCCAACTAACCTACCAAGCTTTGCTGGTCCCATACACAGTAAGCAACTAGCTAAAATCACTTGATCAAAGGTTAAGACAACAAACGGGTCTTAACCAAATTAAACTTAACAGATAGAACTACATCTCTAGCTTCTGTCCACATTTCCAAATTCCAGGCTATTTTTCTTGATTAACATGTATGACCAAATTAACCTTAGCGTTGAGTAACCAAAGTTATTTAAAGGTATCTAAGCATTGCTAAGCATAGGATAGTTACTAATTAGTTGAACATGTGGCAAAGATGTCCTCTACACAAGTTAGGATCATGCACAAGAGAGGTTTGCAATCAACTCTTATACTTAATGCATTCGTAAAAAAATAACCAATAGATGGACTCATGAATAATAATTTCTGAAATTAGATAGGCTTAGATGCACCAGGGCTTGCCTGGGGTCAAAAAATGTTAGTTTCTACGGAAAACGCTTCAATGAGAGCATGAACTTCAACGTCTTCCTTGAACTTCTAACAATCTTAAGATAATTCCATGAAATCCACTTCAGGAGCTTCAGGTTCTACGATATGATGTAGGTCACAGTTAGAACATGCAAAACTTTCAGAAACACTGACTATACAACTTATCTTCATGATAAAGTTGCAAGCCAACACTAAACTACCCATAAAAGATTAACCCACAAATTATTTTCTTAACTAACCTAACTTAAGCCTTTTCTTTTATTTTGAAAAGCATTATAAATAATTTCAAATCTCAAAACCTAATTCCTATGGATTAATAAGCATTTGTGGATAATAAAAAAAATTTCAAAATTTTATACATTTTATAAATGTTAAGTATTTATTTAAGTACCTTAAATAAAGGTACTAAATAAATACCTAATTTTTATTATCTTTTCCTATGGTTTAAAAATTTTTAATGCATAAAGGAAAATAAAACAAACCTAACAAAATTGGTTTCACTATTTTTGGACATTTCTCTAGATTATAATGAATTAAATATGAAAATAGGATTTAAAACTAATTTCTAAAAGACCTAAATCAATTTTTCCCGAAAACCCCTTGGAACTCTCATTTCTCACCCGCACTCCACCTACCCACGGCCACTGATGAGCGGGACCCAGGTCAAGGCACAGCTGCTCGGCCATTGACCACGGGCACGCGACGTGTAGGGGCGAAAGCTCGCCAGCGGCGAGGTTTCCGGCGGCAGGGTCTAGCTGGCTGCGTTCCCTAGGGCAGCGCGTATCCCCTCGTGGTGTTATTGTCCAAGAAGATGGGCTGCACAGGGGCTTTCGATGGCGGTGGCGGGTACGGTCGGAACAGGGCCGACGCGGGCGACGGCGATGGTGACTCTCTGGCCACGGACTAGCTCGCAAGCTTCTACAGCACCTGCAAAGACGCCCTGGACCAAGAACTTGAGCAGAGAACGATGGTGTAGAGGGGCTCACCAGAGAGGATGGCTATGGTAGACGACGGAGGGGGAAAATGGCGAGGGTGACCTTGCCGGCGTGGAGCTGTGCGATTGAGGGGCGTGGGGTGTGGATTGGGTTGTGGTGGAGCTGTGGGCGCAAAGAACTGAAGGAAGAAGCGACGGGGCTCAGGGATTTAACTGGCGGCGGTGTCTCTGTTCTACTCTGTTCTTGTGGATGGGAAAGGGAAAGAAAAAGAATGACAGACAGCGGCGTCGAGGTGACGACAGTCTTGGGACTGGATGGTGGCGGTAGAGGTTGGGTTAGGAGTTCTTGGCGGCATTTCTGGCGAGGTGGATGGACTGGCGGCTGTGGAACAGCAGTGGCGCACAACGGCGAGGATTGACTGGAGCGGCACGGTGAAAAATAGGGAGGCACTGTCAAACGGGATAACGTCGGTGGCGGGAAGTAATTCATACAAATTCTTACCTCCTTCACGAGTGCCACCTTCTGCCTACGTGCCTGCTTCCGTGGGGCTCGTCCTTGCCGGGGCTTGGCATGGTGGTGGCGCGCTGGCTATCACCAGCGAACAGTTGTGCCTATACGGCACTGGCCTCTTTGTTTTGCTCCTCCCTTCTTTTTTCTTTCCCCAAATTTCACTGAAGTTCAACTCAACTTTGCGCTCAATTTCCAATTCGACGGCCACAAAGTTCTTTAAGCAAACTTACATAGGGTTCTTGGATCTACATTTGATTGATTTGAACTAAGGACCAAAAACCTCTCTATCACCGTGAATTTTGACCCCAAAGTCGAGCTAGGGTTTGGTCAGTTACAGTTCAACTGAAATTCCCATTCAGTTTCGTCAGAAACCCCACAGACAGCGTGATGCTTCACTTTGATCTCCACTTCAACCATTCAAACTTGGTTTATTTTGCCCAACAACCACTGGAACTTGTTAACCATATAATAGGGATTCCATTTTGCATGTTAGAGTTCAACTTTTACATTTAGAATCTTCCCAAGTTTTGAGCCAAACTTGGCCATTTTTCACTGTTTCTAAACTGAATTGGCTCTGGCCATAGTTTCGTCAGTTAGTCATAATAGTGAAATACTCAATCTTTGAGCTCCAAGAAAATTGTTAATGCTTTGTTTTCCTTCTCCAACAACATGCTCAGATGAAAAATCCTTTAGAAATTAATTTCAAAGTTGGTTGAGTGTCACTGTTTTCCAACTTGAGTATTTTCAGATGATGAATAGTAACTCAAGTCAATTCATCTTTGACTATGCATTTGAGGTGTCTATGACTTGAATTTGACTTCAAAATTGATTCTAAATGCCCTCAAGACTTGATTCCATATTTTTGTCAATTTTTTTCAAATTGGAATCTTGAATTTGAATTTTTTTGGTCAAATTTATCTCAAATTTGACTTTGGCCCATAATACCTCCTTTTAGTCCAAATTTCACCATTAACACCTTAATGACTATTCTTAGGTCTTTAACAACCCTAGTTGTTACAGAATGAAAGCAAGAAAATTTCCTGGGTCTACGGCGCAAAAGAACAAATGGGAAGATGATTGGCTCAGATACTGGTTCTACATTAAGATAGACATGTCCAAGACTTATGGCTATGGCTAGTCATTCTATCCATTTTTTAGCTCGATGTCCCCTTGAATGTTACAACTGCTCCTCCATTCCACAGGACAAAAGCTTTCCGGGTTTGTGAGGATGCCTTTGTTCTTGCTTGCTCGTCTATTGCTAGGCGAGATTTGGTTGAGGAATTTTTGGCGGCAGACAACTGGCATCTTTCTAGCGGATGGGCACCAAAGGAAATTGTGATGAAGACAGTACCGTGGTACCCTAGGACGGTCCCTTTTCCTATATTTTTATTGAGCTTGCCGGAGGGAGCTAGTGCCGACATTTTTGTTGATGAGGTTGAAAGGCGGGAAGTAGATCTTCTTGGGCCCTACCATGAGAGTGAATTTTTATCTGCTCGCAAGTTTGTTACGCACGGTCTCTGAGTGAACCGTGTTTTTTCAGAGATGGGCATAGAGGTCGAGCCTCGCACCAAACCTCGCAAACCCTCCAAGCGGATGCGCGAGGTTGGTGTGACCGGTTCTGTTGAGATCGGTGGGAATGGAGGCAAAGAGAAGAAGAAGAAATCTGAGGATTCAGCCTCCTTGCCTATGGTCGAGGTCAGCAAGAGGTCCAAGACCTCTGGCCTTGAAGCCCTTAAGAAGAAAAGCCTACTTGGTCAGGGCTCCTCTGCTGACCAACAACTAAGTATTTTTGGCAAGAATCTCGGGGTTGCCAAGAGCTTTTTGCCTTCAGCGCACGAGCCCAAGGTTAGGTCGGAAGCCACGAAGCTGAAGCTCGAAGCTACCGGAGCTCTTGCAGGGCTGAAATTGAAGAAAGCTGGCAAGAAGACCGGGGTTAGGATTGTTAGTGCACTGGAAGATGATGACGACGACGGAGGATTTCTGGATGAAGATTTGTCTTTGGCCTCGTCTTTGCGCCCTAAATCTAAGGAAAAGTTTCCTCTAAAAGGCCCCGAGGCTAAGGAAAAGGTGCACCACGAGGCTACTTTTGCCGTCAAGATGGACAAGCTTGACCCGGTGCCTGCTGAGACAGTTAAAAATGCTGTCAATTTTCACCTAAATTAAGTCTTGTTGACTCCAGCGGTGCTTCTGTTAAGAATTTGATGGAATTGCAAAATACTATGGGCGCAACTGGGGAGCCATACCATGAGCCCTCGATGTTTCTAAGGGTGGATCCTTTACCCTGAGGGCTCCACTCTACCTCAATCGGTGGTTGACTACAACAAGGCCTTTGGCACCAATCTAAGGGAGAAATTGTTGTCTGTTTATGTGCCTTGGTCAGGTGAGGATGATGATCCTTACAATCTACCGCTACTGTGGGGTTCCAAGAACTCACTCCGTGTTGTAGATGAAACAACGAAGGCAGCTTTGGGAAAGACTAAGGATGATACTGATGAGGTTGTTGAGGAGAGCGAGGCTGCCATAGAAAAAGATAATGTTCCTCAGGTCCCTACACCAGCTAAGCTTTCTGTTGAAGATGCTCGAGGCAGCGCATTTGATCCCGAGAGTTAGTATTTTGATTGTCTCTTGTCTTGTTTTTTTTTTGCTTATATGATGTTTTTCATTTTTGCAAAGTATGAGAAGTCCTTGAGGTGTTTTGATCCTGATCACTTGGCTAGAATAACAGCTACCCTCGGGTATAAGGTAATTTTTCTGCAACTAATGAGGTTTTGGTTGTTTATGAAGCCATTTTTTTTAGCTTTATACTTGTTTTTCGTGGTTCCTCCTTTTCCAGTTGTAATTGCTGGAAAAGTTGCTGTTGAGAGGCTTAAAGAGAAGGAAAAGGACACTCTTAGCCGCAAAACTAAGGTTCTTGAACTTGAGGCTAAGGTCGCGAGGCTAAAAAAGGAAAACAATACTTTAAATGACCTCAAGGCTTCACTTTCCGAGGCCAACGAAGATTTGAAAAAGAATAAGGAATTGCTTGTGAAAACTTGCAGGACCTTGTTCAGAGGGTGGAGAGTTTGGAGAAAAATTCACAAGATAATCTTGGCGTTTTCGAGAAGTTATGGAGTACCATTGAGAAAGATTCAACAAATATCTCATCTTTGAAAAAGGCTTGTGCCGGAAAATACATGATGATCCATACACTTGGCAAGAGCCTCGAGGACTAGAAAGTTTTTATTGATGAAGCAGAGCAAGTCCTGAAAACTAGGTTTGCACAGATTCACAATGGATACAGGGTTGCTTTAGCAGAATTTGGAGCTGAGCACCTTCCTTTCCCCTTCGACAAGGGTGCCAAAGAAATATTCGATTGGATGGATCAAGAATTTGAGTACCTGCCTGGGGTTAATATCGGAACTAACGACCACGATGCCTCCTTTTGCTGCGAGGGTATGCTTAAATTGCTGGAAAATGAGAACCACAAAACCCATTGTGGATTTCAGCTAGTAATTCTTTTCCATTCTCCAAGGTTATGCACCTTAACCAAGGAGTCGATATTCCAGATTTGTACAATTCTCCATCCACAATGGCATAGCCCCTAGCCCTTTCCTTCATTCAGCTTAGCTCAGCCTCGTCATGAGGCTCGAAGTGTCCCCTTAGATAGGCCATGATTGGGGCTCTTCAGTCAAATTTGGTGATTGCGTTTACAACCTTTGAGATTTGCTCTTTTGTTGAAGGTGAATGGATGGCTTCGTAGAACACGTCAGGAGGCATAGGTTGATTTTGTGCCGCTGCTTTTGCTAGTCTATCTGCTTCATCAGTTTCTGCCCTCGGGATGTGTTGTACGGTAAATCCCTTGAAATGTTTTTCCATTGATCTTACCATAGCCAGGTACTTCACGAGCTCTGGCCCTCTAGCCTTGGTGTTTTGCTCAATATGCTCTTGAATTACTTTTGAGTCTGTCTTCATAACGAATACTTGTTGGCCCAAGGCCCTCATTTTCCTTAACCCCAAGAGTAATGCTTCATATTCAGTAGTATTGTTGGTGGACCTTGCTTTGTTTATGAAATCAAGTCTTGCGGCGTATCTGATTTTGACGCCCGATGGTGAGATGATGATGGTGGACACTCCAGCCTCCTTGTCACACCAGGCCCCATCACAGTGTATGATCCATGTGATCTCAATCTTAGTTTGGTTAATACATAGAGATGTCCAGTCTACTATGAAATCGGCTAGAACTTGAGATTTGATTGCACATCTCTTTTCGAAGTCCACCACATACTCAGACAACTTTGATGCCTATTTTGTTATTCTTTCCGAGGCTTCCATGTTTGTGAGAGGTCGTGAAGTGGCTAGTTGGTGACTACCACTATTCTGTGACCCTCGAAGTAATGTCTTAGCTTGCGTGCTACCATGATTACGACATAGGTAATTTTTTCTAACTTTGAGTAGAACAACTTTGAGCCTGATAGTGATTTTGATGCGAAATAAACTGGTGTTTGTTTTGACTTGTCGTTGATCTCTTTTTCTTGCACCAAGGCAGCGCTGACTGCGGAGCTCGAGGCTGACAAGTATAGCAGCAAGGGGGACTTTGGCTCAGGTGGGCATAGTTTTGTCATGTTTGTTAGGTAGTCCTTTAGCTGCGCGAAATCTTTGCTCTGCTATTCCCCCATTCAAATTTCTTGGAGCTTCATAGCACCTGGAAAAAAGGCAGGCTTCGTTCAACAACTTTTGGGATGAACCTGTTGAGAGCTGCAATTGTTCCTGTTAACTTTCGCACATCTTTTACCGAGGTTGGCTCTTTCATATCAACGAGGGCTTGGATTTTATCCGGATTAGCCTCCATGCCTTTTGTTGAGACCAGGCATCCCAGGACCTTGCCTTGCTGAATTCCAAATACACATTTCTCTGGATTCAACTTTAGGTTTGCTGCCCTCAGGTTGGCAAAGGTTTCTGCGAGGTCATGAATGTGATCCTCTCGTTTGTCACTTTTTACAACAATGTCATCTACGTAGGCTAGGATGTTTCTTTGGAGTTGCTTGCACATGACTATTGCTATCATTCTTGAAAAGGTTTGTCCTGCATTCTTGAGCCCCTCGGGCATTCTTACAAAGCAATAAGTTCCAAATGGATTTATGAAACTTGTTTTTTCCTCATCTTGTTTTTTCATTCGAACTTGGTGGTAACCTGAGAACATGCCTAGTAGTGACAACATTTCACTGTTTGCAGCGTCATCTACTACTTTACCAACCATCTCTAATGGGAAGTCATCTTTTGGACAGGTCTTGTTTAGATCAGTGAATTCTATACAGATCCTCCGTTTGCCATTCTTCTTCTTGACTGGGACCGTGTTTGCCAACCATTCGGGCTACATAACTGAGCATATCACATTGGCATCAATTAGCATTTGAACCTCGGATCTGACAGTTTGTATCTTGTCCTCTGACATTTTTTGAAGTTTTTGGTTTTTGGTTCTCATGCCTTTTTTTATTTCTAGCTTGTGTTCTATTATATCTCTGTCGACTCCTTATAGATCACTTGTGGACCATGCGAAGACATCCTTGTTTTTGTTTAGGAACTCGATTAGCTTTTTTTCTTCTTCGAGCTCGAGGTTAGCCCCAATTATTACAGCTCTGTCTAGAATGCAATCATGTAACAACACTCTTTTGGTTTCACCATCAGCACTTACTTTCACCTTTTCTTTGTCTCTCTTAGGCTCGACGTATGGTTTTTTCTTCTCTAAAAGCTCAGCCTCATCAGGGCTTGTTAAGTGGTGTACACTTTTTTGGCCCGGGGTTGCACCTTTTTCAATGTTCCTGGCCGTTTGCTGGTCGTCATAGACTTTGATGACTCCTTTCATGGCTAGGATCTTCATACACAAGAATAGCTGCCTTATTGCTACATCAAACTTGTTGATGAACCCTTTGCCAAGGATAACGAAGTATGGATAGTACATCTTGACAACGTCAAACGTTATGTGTTCTATTCTGGTATTATCTAGGTTTCTAAATGACATCGGTAATGATATTTTTCCAAAGGCTCGAACTGGCCTCCCCCCGAAGCTAAGCAATGGCACTTCTGCTGGATGTAGTAGATGAGGATCAATTTTCATTTCTCTAAACGTATTTGCAGAAATGATATCTGCTGAGCTTCCGTTATCGACTAATATTTTTCCAATTTTCCACATTTCTATGATAGCCTCGATCACCATCGCATCATTATGTGAAGCTGTCTTTAGTTTGAAGTCCTCTTTTGTGAAGGAGATGGGTATGTGTGGCCATTCTGGCTTGGTTGGTGGTCCATCGGGGATGTTGAAATTTACTTGCCTGAAGTAATTTTGTCTTTGTCTTTTGTTCTCGAACTCAAGGGAGGATCCACCTGCTATTGGCATGATCATGCTGTAGGTGGGCAAGGCGCTTGAATTGGTTTCTGGGCTTTTGAGTTGAGAGGATCCTTCCAATATTGGCATTATCATGCCGTAGGTGGATAAGGCTTTGGGGTTGTTGTTTCGTGTGGAGGCTGGGAAGGTACAAAGCTTGTAGTTTGCGAGGCTTGCTGACTTTGGGGTTGAAACTGTGGCGAATGTTGCCACATCATGGCAGGTTGAAAGTTTGCGAGGTTAGGATTTGGGTTTACATGTATATAAAGTTGGAAGTATGGTTGTTGTGGCCAAAAAGAGGTATGGTGGATGGTTTTAGGTGCCGCGGCAGCTCTTTTTTCTTCAACTATTCTTTCGAAGGTCTTTTTTGTTTCTGGGCAAAAGTTGGTTGCATGATCTAGTCGCTTGCCGTGAAAAGTGCAATAAAACATTCGAGGCTGATTGTTTTGGTTGTGGGGTCTCGGAGGTCCTCTGCCTCGGCCTCTTACTCTTCCGGCGTGACCACCTCTCTGCCCATTGCCATAGTTTGCTTGTTGTTGTTGCTGAGGCTGTCTACTATGATCTTGGTTTTGTTGTTGTGAGGATTGAGCACCCTCGATTGGTAGCACGTGTTGAGCTGGGTATGGTTGCTGGTGTTGTGCGAAGTTGTATCTCAAGGCTTGCCAATTTTGGTCTTTTTGAGCTTACCTTTGGCAGTTTCTTTCCATCACTCTTTTTTTGTGATCCTCATCTGATCTGCAATGTCTTTCTAGCTCGACGAACAAAGCTTCCATGGTTTTTGGCTTTTCTCTTATTAGATGCGAAGCTGTTGGGCCTGGTACTAGCCCTCTGATCTCTTGTAAGATGCGAAGCTGTTGGGCCTGGTGCTAGCCCTCTGATGCAGGCTGCTATGGCTACACTCTCATCCACATCTGGAGTTTGCGATTTTAGTTGCACAAATCTTCTGACATAATTGGCCAAGGGTTCTTTATCTTTCTGGATGCAATGAAACAAGTCACTCGGGTCTGACATTGCTCGATGGAAGCCTTAGAAATTTTGTATTAGCTTGATTTTGAGGTTTATCCAACTATAAATTGACTGTGGTGGAAGCAGCGAGTACCAGTTTAGTGTTGCTCCTTCATAGGCTATGATTAGAGACTTGACTAAAACCACATCATCTCCTCCAGCAGATGCTACTGCAGCTTCGTAGCTCATGAGGAACTGGCAAGGGTCATTTTGCCCATTGAATTTTGGCAATGTGACCACCTTGTAGGTTGTAGGCCATGGAGCTATTTACAAGCCTAAAGACAATGGAGAGTTTTTATCAACCGTTACGTAAGCATTTGTCATCGTTAGGGCGTTGTGCCCAATGAGGTTGGGGTTTGCATGTGGGATGGGAGTGTCATTCATGACATGCCGCTGTCTCGAAAGTGGTGGTTGCGGTGGCGTGATTTGCAAGTATTGCAGCTCATCTAACTCCTCTTGCAAGCTGTTTTTTTGCTTGATTTAATTTCTCTATTTTGCTGGTCGCTAGCCGTTGTGCTTCCAATTCTTGAGCAAATCTTTCCTTTTCTTTTTTGAGAGTTTCGAGCTGCTTTAGTACTGAGGCCAACTCTTTTTCTGCCTCCCCGAGTAGATCGTTTCTTGTGCTTGTTTCTGGTTGTGCTTGGTTCGAGGTCTCTGCGTCAGCTATTTTGTTCTCACTTCTTGTTCTTAAACTAGCCTCGATTCTTTTTAATTTCTCTAGGGTGTCATTGTCTCGATTAATAGGAACGAGTCCTCTCTCTTGCTCTCTTTCACCCTCGGTGGTTTATTGCGGTGCGGTCTTCTTCTTCTTTGGTGGTGGCATCGTGGGTTGTTTTGTGGCTGAGAATATGGTGGGCATCCTGTTGGTTTCAAAGGAACTCGTTACCAATAGGTGTGTGAATGGAAAAAGATTGCACTTGTAAGTTCTCAAAAAACTATGAGTCTCCCTTTACAACGGGGTAGGGTTCCCCTTTTACAGTGACTCGTGAACCACTTTACATTTCGGAAATATCCCTTCTCAACCACTACATTCCTAGGATATGCCGTACTTAAATATCATTAGGGTAACGCGTACAAATGGAATTCCTCCATGTAGTCACGCTGCTCACGCCTTCATCTATTCAACCTCAGGACTTCACCTTCACGCCGGAGAAAAACGTCCAACCTCGTGGCATTCGGTTCGTCATGCTGCTCCCAAGAGCTTGTAACCTCGCGACGGCTCCCTTTAGGTTCTGCCCCTGAGTAAAGAGTAAAAGAGGTGAAAGTCTGATGTTCGAGACTGACTTCGAACGTTCAAGGGTTAGCTCAATTGGAGTTTAGTTACCAGCCAATAGTTGTCAGCTTCGAATCCCAAAGTAACAAGGAATATGCGAGGGTACGAGTTTTATTACCAGAATAGCTTCTACGAAAAGTTGCGAGGTTAATCGAGTTTTGTTCTTTGGTCCAGAACTTGCGAGGTTAAACAGTTTTTATCTACGAATGGTGCTGAAGGTTGCTTAATTTTTGGGCGATCCCCAACACGCAGTCAACAGACTGATCCACTATGTTTCAAGCCTCCAAGGCAAATGCCTGACGACGTGTTCTTGAGGCCAATCCAGCTAGGATCAGCTTGCTCCGTTCTGATGTACAGTAATAGTGTAGCTTGCTGTGGCATACATTTGCGATGACAAATACCGGCGGAACACAGCGCTTCTACACTATTTCACATAAGACCTTTATCTATTTTTGCTAGAAACTTGAGAAAAGGTAAACCCAAGGGCTTTCTTATAAAGCACATCTGCAGCAATTCGTGTTCATGACAAAGGAACAAAAAACAACTGTTGGCTACTCCCTCCGTTCCAAATTATAGGTCGTTTTGACTTTATTAGATTCATAGACTTTGGTATGCACTTAGATATACCCTATGTCTAGATACATAATAATATCTATGTATCTAGAAAAGTCAAAACGACCTATAATTTGGAACGGAGGGAGTATGTTTTAGCACACTACAGGTTATACAATGCTAGCAGAAAATCTGAAACCTCACCCTCTTGCATGGTTTCTTTCAAAAAGAAAGAAAGAAAACTCTGTTGCATGGTCCAGTTTCTAGTATCCTTGTTTGCTGCAAGGACATTTTACTGGGTTGCTGACGGGGCAAACTTTTAAGGTTTGATGATGGAAATCAATATGATTATTCCAGTTATCAAATAAAAACAACTTTGCAAGTTATCATAACTAACCTATTGACCAAGTACCAACGAAGGTTTCACACCTGTTTGAGACTCAAACTGAACTAATCTTGCAATTAAACATGGCGTTCAATCCAACAGTAGCTTTAACTAGTAGGAACTGCAATTAAGCTATAAGAGTATGATACAGCCCTTAGTGAGGTTAAGCTCTTCTAGAGTAGCTTTATGACATGTATTTCAAAATCATCTTTCTAAATATACTCCCTCTGTCCCAGACTTTTGTGATTCAAATTTTTTCCCAAATTAAACGCAGCAATTGGTGATATGCCAGCCTGGCATGTGTACTCCGTACTCTTTTGTGGGCCGCATTCGTTAATTAAAAAAAGGTGAAGCACCCAGCCGGGCCTGAAAGCTGGAAGCTTGGAACGGCCTAGATCCTTCCACTCGAGTCACCTTCCAATAGGGCCCGCTGCTTTGCTGCTTTGTCAGACCTTCTGTTACCTCCCAATAGGGGTATTAATGTCATTTCCTCTCTATACTAATTTACCCTCTACTCCGTAAATTCTGAAGATGCACTTGAAAGGGTCACCTTCCAATAGGGCCTGCTGCATTGTCAGACTTACCTTCCAATAGGGGTATTAATGTCATTTCCTCTCCATACTAATTTCCCTCTAAATTCTAAAGATGCGCTTAAAATGGGACGGAGGGAATGGGACGGAGGGAGTTGCCTGCGATAAGACTTACAGGTAACCTCGCCCTGGTCACATTGCTCGAAGATACGCTGGACAAATCACTTCTGTCATGATGTCTCCTTTTGGTAGGCAAAATCTTCAACATATCTGCCAGGAATAACAAACAATTCGAACCACATCAAGCAGGACATAACAGACGAAGTGCAAACTATAACCCTATCATGTACATAAAAGCAAGAAGGCATGACCAATTGAGAATGTAGTACTATATCAGAACTTGTACCCTTTTGATGGACTTAAAAGTTCAGATCCTTCTTGTCCTTGGTCATCCCAAAAATGACAGCAAAAAGGTCAGCTATTGGTCCCAGAATCTGCCACCGATCCTAAGTCAAAAGAGCAGTAGAACAAAATGTTCAGGCACACAAATTTGTTAAGTGAAAGCATGTGCCTATGGAAGATTTTCCTTTTCAAAGTCATCAGGCAATCACCCCCCCTGGACACAATGCAAAATAAAATCGATGAATTTGCACCTACCCCTTTGCAGGGAAGCACCCAACTTACCGACATGGAGAAAAAAGAAAGCATTTTGATCTCCTTTGTTATCAAGGTCACACAATGACATCACTGGGCTCGAAATGGTTGTCATTCAAATCAAATAGGAAACAACCTTATAGGTTCAAATACACTCTCCAGTTCAAGAAATTCTAATATACAACAACAAAAATGTGGGATGAGGGCAAAGGAATCCTATCTAAAACTACAAGTGCATTGCTCGTTCATGTTCTGCCGAGGGACTGCTCAGGAGTTAAGAGACCATGAGAAGCTGCATCCGTCTGATCAGAGATGAGTCAGTAGCAAAAGGCCTGTTTATCCTTCAGTACGTCCATCAGCAGATTGGCACCAACAGAATAACCAAATCACAACTAGGTCCACATAATTTACTCTCCTCCAGTGTGACTTTTTTTTATATTTTTCCAATAAACACAGCCAGGCACCAAGTTATCTGTGTGACTGGAGAAAAATAATCTGAACATCGTTAGCTGCTCTTGCTTGTGGTTGCCCAGTACTGCTTGACTGCAAAGAGTATCTTCTCAGGCACATGAGGGCCATCCTCATGGTCAGCCAATCTTGTTTTCCACCTCATGGCATTGGCTATTTTCTCTACCTTTACAAGAGCATCAACCTTATCACGTACTATAACCGCACCCTCAGGGCGTAAGATTCGGTCCATTTCCAGGAGTATATCTTCAAATTTACACCTGTTACATAACATGAAATATCAGCTGGTAAGATTTATTCACAAACTTGTAACACTGAACTTTTGAAAATATCAGATGCTTACTTGTTTTGGTACAAACTGAAGATGGCATTAGAATGTATGAGGTCATATGTCCTTGGGTAAGTAGAAAATCCTTCACACCTGGACCAAGAATAATCATAGTATAGCGAACAGATATTGAGAAGAAAAAAAAACATCAGTATTTTATAATGCAACAAACTAGCATTGCATGCACTACATCTATAAAGACAAGTAGAAGTATTCGAAAATCAGAATATTTTTTGGAAGCAAAAGGCTTGTACAAGTGATAAAAGCATAAATGCAAAGAATTCACATGGTAACCTTGGCAACAAGTTTTTTCTATTACAACTTCACCTTAAACAGCTCCAACTGATACTGACATAGCTAAAGTTCAATTTTTATCCCTCGGTTTTCATATAGACCGTTAAATGAATATAATCCTCAAAGAGAATACACTTTTAACAGCAAAAGGAAAAGTTATCCATATCACAATGTAACTTCCGTAAAATGATTTCAGAATTGAAGTGAGAAAATAGAACAGAACGAACAAAAATTGGGTAACCCAGGAGGGCGACACAGAATCGTACTACATACCAGTCATGATACATTCCTATTAATCCACGTTCGTAGATTACACCTAAAGTGGAAGTATTTGCAATTGTTGGAATGACATTCATGACCCACAACTTTGGGGATTCCAGTGCAGCAGCGAAGCTACCAAGACCTGCATTCATGTCCATTAAATTGCGGTATCTTCCAGTATCAAGCAAGTTATTGGTTTTCTTGTAAGCCTTAACATGTTTCTGCCAAAGTTTATTGTCCTCTTCATATGACTGAACTGAGAAACCAGGCATGGAACCAAGGGTTATACGAGGAGGTACTGCATTGAGCCTCTTGGGAAAAGGCTCTAATTGACCACCAGCAACCTCTGATGCACTATTAACCTCAGGAAGAGGGGTTATACAAACTTCCATTTTCTTATACCTGCATTTTGTGAATAAGGTCAGACTTAAGAGCAAATATAGGCTGGAAGTGAAGATAAACAAAAAAGATCTTGTGGACAAAATTCACATATTCTATTGGGAGGGCTGTGGAGGAATGACACCCACCATACATCATTGTCGTTCACCAACTCACATTTGCCAATTTTCGGATTATCTTGCTTCATGGAGCAAGACTTATCATTTAATCTCTTTCTCCATATGGCAATACCATCCTTTTCAGATATCTTCTTCCAACAAAGAAGTTCTGCGAATTGTTCTATTTTTCTCTGCTCATTCCGAAGATCTTCCTTTGTCCGTTTCCACCCCTTATAGTGAATCTTCCAGCCAATGGGTGGACCTGACAGCACCCAATAGCCACCAGGCCTTAGTACTCTGTCAACTTCCATCATGTACATACCATCTGCAGAAACAGAGCAATGGAAGTTTTACCATGCTTCATATGCTCAAAAAATGGGCAATTTACACCACAAAGAAAGGTCATCATTGTGTCCTTACCATTTCCACTCCATGGAATTAAACATCTTGAGCAATGAGCCATGTCAAAGACACGAGATGGGAATGGCAGCTTTATTGATCCAAGGACACCTATATATGCAGGGACACCTCTCTCCAATGCAAACTGTACTTGTGCCTCATGATTATCCCTTGGCGCAAATGACATGGTCAAAACATTTTTCTTCAACAGGTATGCACCCAGACTGGCAACCTAAATGATAATATGACAGAAAAGGTAAGGGAAGATTAGAGTACATGCGAGGAGAAACAGCAACCCGGACAGATTGCTCAGTAAACATGCGTATGCGTCTTCAGGTTACAGACTTTCACATACCCCACAACCAGTGTCCAGAGCAGTTCTCACTTTGCCTTCAGCTATCGGGATGACAGAAGCAAGCTGATCTATATATGTATCTGCGCCCTGAGGAAACTGTGTTCCACCACCAGGAAACCTGAACACATTTCCCTCATAGTGCACCCAGTTTTGGATAGCCTTTTCAACCGTAAGGCTCTTGTGAGGTACATTGGCATAAGGAACAAAATCACGGCTCTTTGGCCATCGGAAAGGAGCAACATAACCATTTGGTGCTGGAATAAGACAGTAAAGCTTCTCCTTATCCGGCGGACAATGCCTCTCCCGATAGATCATGTTGTCTCTAGGAAAGGTCATCGCACGCTTTTGCTCCTCACAAGGAGTGTAATCAGTGTACTGCTCATCACATGGCTCAAAAGGTTTAATTTTGGAACTACCAGTATCGTTTGGAAGGTCGGACGCTCTATGATGGGTCTCAAAGTTCAGATTCGGGAGTTGTGCACATTTGGTCTGTTCATTGACCCAATTCTGTATCCTGTCTCCTCCTCCGGAACCACTTCGCTGCCAAGCGCCCAAGAGATAGAAGAAGGAACAGAGGCCAAAGACCACAACCACAATTAGTGTGTTTCTGGTCCTGTTCTCAGTCAAGCTTCGAGCCATATCCGACCCTAACAGAATCGCCATTAAGATTCAGTAAGCAGGCATAATTAATATTTATGAAAAAATAATCAAGTACAGAGTTCCTCAACAATAGCACAAAGTAAGCAGGAAAGGAAATAATCCATTAAGTTCTAAATGGAGATGTCATCAAAGGCCATCAATACGTCACAGAACTGAAACAGATGTACCACTTTAGTTTTGGTATCATATCACCATCGAAAACCTTAATGATTTCTGGTCAGCTAGAAAAGGCTTCATTTTTCCTCACTCATCTCTATGTCGCATTCAATATTTAACAATTGAAGCAAGATTCAATGCTGCATCAGCACACATCTTTTTGGTGTCGCAAAAATCAGCAGATGAACAGTCAAAGTATCAAACATCAAGGCTCTTTGCAACACTTAGAGAGGCACCATATCCACTAAATTCAAAGTATCATTCGAAATTAATAATGAAAACAAGGCCAAAGAATTTGAACACAAATCAATCGGCAACTGAAACCACACAACTTCATGTGAGAAACCATGGATCGTCAGTAAAGGAGCTCAATTTGTAGACCCTGCGAGTTAATGAGAATGGATCCTTGTAAAGTCACTCGTACTCATTCGCGTTACCCTACTAATACACCAAAAACAGCTAGATTCCGAAGTGAAACACAAACTGAAAAAAAATACTACTATTTATCCAATCGCTGAGGTGCCACAAGAACTCAAGGTAGCAGGACACCACAAAGAACTAGCAGATCACAAGGCGCAGAACTAATCCTAGAAATTCTTTGACACTCACCTTCCCTAACAACAAACCAACTGGAGATCCAGAGCGAGGCGCGGATCGGCGGACCTCAATAGAACCGCGACCAGCAAAGCCCGAATTTATGCGGCGCAAGGGATGGCACGACCTTAAATCTCTCTCCACCAGTCGCCGGCGGCGGAGCGAGTGAGGCTGAGGCCTGAGGCGGCTGCTCCTCTCTCTTCCCCCCCAGTGTCGCCGCGCCTCGGACGCGTCAAGGCTGTGGTAGCCCCGCTTCGGTCCGACAGGTGGGGCCGGCGGTTCCAGTGCTCCTAGGTGGTCCGTCGGATCAGACACGTGGACGGTAGATGCGGAGGGCGTTTCCCATGGGCTATGGGTTTGCCGATATTTGCCGGCTTCTTCCGCCCAACTGAACGCGTGCTGCCGGCCTGTTCAGGCCTTCCGGCTTCCGCTCTGTACCGTGCATTTC
This sequence comes from Setaria viridis, assembly GCF_005286985.2. Taxonomy (NCBI): domain Eukaryota; kingdom Viridiplantae; phylum Streptophyta; class Magnoliopsida; order Poales; family Poaceae; genus Setaria; species Setaria viridis. Next base: position 42,703,321 of record NC_048271.2, read on the forward strand.
CCAATTCCCACGACAATTCCTTCCGAACAAGCACGCCGATGGTGATCCATCAATCGATCCCAGTTCCATTTCCTACGATTGTTCTCTAGCGACCGCGTCCCGGACGCAAATTGCTGGTCGTAAGATGTGCGCCTCGGTTGATAGAGAGCGCCGCCAACCTGCTCGACGGAATGCCTTGCCGATTGGTCATGGCTCATAGGGGTTTTGGGGGCAGGGGAGCTGGCTGCTGCGGCCGTTGCTACTTCTCAAGCAAGCAAGCTACGGCATCGCACTGGAAGTTTGCTGCTTCTGTGTCAAACACCAAGGAATGCCCTGCTCTCTGTCTGTTTCGTGGCTGACAGGATATTCTGATCTTGCTTGCTATGCACTGTAAGAACATTTCGTTATCTTTGAAGAGCTGTAAGTTTAACTCGATGCACTGCAAGGTTTGCTTGATGAAGCCATAGAAACATTATGAAAGAATATTTCTTTTTTTTATTCCAACTGAAAGATTTAATGCCCTGCTACCCTTCATATAATTTGATCAGGTGATCTGGTGGCATCTTGCAGGTGTGTAGAAGCCAAGCCCATGGCCCGAACAGATCGCTCGCTTTTCGCCGAAGCCAAGGGTATGGAGGTCCGTTCGAACATGTTGTACTTTCTCCTTTTCCTTTTGTTGAACTTCTTTCTGTTGGCGCACCAGCTATGGTTTTTCAGTTGCGGACTTAAGGTGGTACGGCTCCCAGTCTTACTCTTTTAGACTGAAAATAGCATCATGACAAATGAACTTCAAGGAAGAATAGAGGGGGAAATAAATTATTGATCCATTCTTAGAACTTAAAATAATTGTGAAGTTGTCCTCTATTTACCAATCCATGAGTATGAGTAGCAGTACTTGTTATAGTGGGAATACAAAGCATATGTTGGTTAAGTGCTGTTCTGCTATTTACTTGTTTTTGGTACACTAGATGACAAATGCTATATGTTGTTCCAGGATCCATATTACCTGTTTCAGATTGTATTATCTGTGGTTTCTAACTGCAAACAATGTGCCTTGACAGCTCATATCAAAGAAGAGAAGGAAAAGGACACGCGTTAGGTCTGATGCAATCTTTGGTAAAAGTTGGTTTGTTCTGTACTTCTATGTCTTTACTAGCATATACTTTGCAAGTAACTATGACTAAAAGAAGAAATAACTGTGCCATTTGAAATCAACTGCGTTGTTACTTTAATCAGTGCATCATCATTACTATGATCGGATCAACATGTTATCGCTTTAAGATCATAATGCTTTTCATGTGGCAGCTCCTTCTATGTTGCATTACCTATTGCTTAACAGAGAAGTAAATTTAAGTTTGTTATTTGTGGTGCCTTTTTTGATCTAGGATTTCTAGGCCTATTTTTTTTCCATAACTAGCATGATATGATTGCTCTTTTTTCTAATGGGATCCTAATTTTTAGGTAGCCAACTTGCCTTCCTAGATGAAAGCCTTTCGGTAGTTAGTTCATCGGCCCTTTTGCAAGAGCTGAATACAGAAATCTGTTAGCTTTCAAAATAAAATAGTTGAACGAGCACTTTAGGAATCTCTCCAAAGAAAAGGCCAAATCATGGAAATTCATTCCTTCACCCACCTTTAAATCTCACCCTTTTCTTTTGCAGCAAGGATCATCTTGTGGGCTCCCTTGCCCACTTCACAAGCAGGGATCTTAGCATAATCTTGCATCACTTTATAATTATTTCTATTCTTGTTTTCTGCATCTAAGTGCTCAAGACTCAACAACAATATATTTGCAGCTAAGGTGGCCCAATCTTTACTTTAAAAGAAGTTAGGTGCTGTTTTTTTCTCTTTCTACTTTGGTACTGATAAAATGCTATCCTTGGACCATGACCAGTCCATGTATGCACAGCATGAAGAAACCAAACCTGTTGGATCCCAAAAAAAACTAGCACTGATGCTTTAAGATTCCCCCATCTTTGCATTCTGCAGTAAAGCAGGCAAAGCATTGGATGTTGCTAGCCTACATGGAGAAATGTGAGGAAAGAGGCTATTGAAACTTGGTGCGGATCCTTTAAGTTTGAATGGGTAGCTTTGGTGGCCTTGGAAGATTCAAAGCGAAAAGCGTGCTCCTTGCAAGAAGGGCAGGCACAACAAATAAAAAGCGTGCGAAAGCACAAAGCCTTGCATCGTACTGTTGTCTGCTGGTTACCGCAACCTGACCCTGTTTTCACCCCTACCTATGAACGGTTCAGATTTGGTTTTACTAGAGGCTGGAACAGAGGAGGATGGCAACAAGGGTCTAAAGCAAGGGTTTGGTTCTTGCTGTTGCTCTTATCCCCTACATGGCCGCTTTAGGCTTGTCTCTTGGAACAGACGATGGGCTCTCGCTCTCCCATCCAATGACTTTGCCAAAATCTACCTGTCAGGGTCTCAGAACCTTCTATGAGCAGCCTTAGACATGCCTCCCTTGTCCCTTTGTGCTTTGGGGCCCGGCGTGGCCTTGGGCTATATCTACAGACAGGACATTGCTGTGACTGATGGTTTGTACTAGGTGCAGCGAAGCCATTAGAGCCCAGGCATCAGCAGGAGTTGCATGTCTCCGGCTGAGGAGCAGCATCATCAGCAGCAGCAGCGACATGGGGAGCACCAGAGGCTGGTCGTCGAGGCTCCTGGCGGTCTCCGCCTTCGTGTGCCTCCTGGCTGCGCTGCGCCCTCCTGCCATGGTGAACGGCCTGAGGAGAGAGGAGCTCGTCGTCCTCGGCCGTGATCCGGCGCCGGCGCCGGCGCCAGCGGAGGCGCCTGCCGCAGGCGGCGCCAATGCCGCCGGCGTTGATGCGGCGGGGCCGAAGCAGTTCGTGGCTCCTGCCGCGACGACGATCGGCGCGGTGGAGATGAGCAAGTGGAGGGTCCGGCGGGGCTCGGACCCCATACACAACCGGAGCTGACGACGCTCCGGCCGCTTCTTGATGTGCTCTGAAGTTTGGACACGTCTCCTTTTGTAGCGAGAGTGTAATCTCATCTGTTGCCAGAGAGAAATTCTGCAGGAGATTCGAGGGCAACGAAAAACAAATGAACAGGATGGTTAGTTTCTTCGCTTTAGCTGTAGGAGGATAGCAAGGAGGTAGATGGATGCAATGTAGCTCATTCAGTTGGATTGTAACATAGTAATTTCTCATCAGAGGGTAAGATGGGATCATATCCTTTTTTTTCAATGGTGACAGGTAGATGAGTAGATGCTCCTGATCTTGGAGCTCTTTCAGGCATTCCAGATTTCCAGACGTCCACATTAGGGCTTGTTTGTTTGAGTAGTAGTGGATTGAAGTGGAATGTGAGGGATTGGAGGGGAAATTAGTTTATTTTAGACTCAACTCCTTTCGTTCCACTCCAATCCCTTAACGGCCAGTGTGAAGCCGGAGATGAATATCGTTATCGTGGATCAAAGCAGAGTAGGGATGTGTTTGCGGTTGCAATGCGTGAGCCCGGCACACCCAGTCGCTTTAGTTGCGTAACGGCGTACCAAAATGCTCACCTCTATGAGCTCGCGCTTATACATGTATAAACCCACGCAATCATGGTACCTTTAAGATGAAGATGAGTAAGTTCTACCACAAGGAATTAAGACCTCAGTTGGGTAACCCCGTGACGGTTTGTCGTTGCGCTCCTCTGCTTCGTTAATTCCCTCATGAGAACTTGAAAATTTCGTGGCAGATGATGCTTGTGCATCAGGCGGACGGCACTGGCGGCACGGTCCTCGCAGGTGCGGGATGGCATGTCATGGCCCATCCGTACGCAACGGACGCTCCCAGGCCCGTCCGCTCCGATCACGGTCCGGCGCGCTCTCTCCTCCCGACCTTGGGTGCCGCGGGACTCCTCGCCGGCGGGCTCGCCTCACAGGCGGCGACATCGCCATGTAAGTGCGCTACTTGTTCATCCTGTTCTCCCTGCACCTCGTATCACCGTCTCGCCGGCGCGGCGTCACCCTCGCCGGACCTCTCCTCTTCCCGCGGGCGTCGCGCGCGCACGGCAGCCGGACGGCAACCATCCTGGCGTCCATCTTCTTTTCCGGCACCAACGACGCCGTGTTGACTGAAGCTTTACCCACCCTCGCCCTCTCCTCCCCGCCGTCGCGGCTGGATGGTGCTCCGCGAACGGCCTTGACGGCTTGACCATGGTGACCGCGTCGGTGGCCGACTCCAGCACAACTAGCAGGGGGGCGCGGCGAACCGCGGCATCACCCGCAAGCGTTTCGACCAAGAACTTTTGTGAACGCGAGAATGTGAAATGCGGCCTGCAAGTGCCGGCGGGCTCAGGTGTTTGGGCCTTCGCTCGGCCCATTAAATGCTAAACCTTGAGGTCGTCGAATCCTGCCCGCAGCCTGCAGATCGAATGGCCCAGGTACCTCGACCCCGGACGGTAAATGAAATCCCGTCCAGGGTGGACGGTAAATGGCTTGGCCGCTGGACTGCTCGCCCCGTGGCCTCGCGCCGCCACCCTCCGGCATGCTCTCCCTCTACGCCGCCGCATCGCGCTCGATGTTACCACGCAGCAGAGGCCATACCGCCGGCGCCGTCCAAAAGAGGTGCGCTTGCACACAGGCATCCATGACGTCTCTGCACGCGGCGGCACACGCGCAACGCCACGGACCAGAACACGGCGGCGTCGCCACGTACGCGCGCGCCGCCGCGGCCGGCGCTTTCTCGGAGCGTCGTGCGTTGCGCTCCATTTCCATGACTCTCACCTTCTTTTCCTCCTCCGGCGCGGCCTTCGGCTAGTTCATGCATGCCTCCGTGGCAGGCGCGCGCGCCAGCCGCCAGGCTGCCCTGGACGGCCGGCCCGCCGGGCCCCGTCGCCGCGCACCCGCCTCTTGCTTGGAGAGCATCGCCTGTGGTGGCCACGCCCGTGGCCTCCGCACCTCACCGTCCGACCCAGGCACCGGCGCTAGCTGTACGTGACCACCATGGAAGCGCGTGTGAACAGCGTGGTGGATGGTCTTGGTGTTTTACTAGTGTTTACCTGCTCATTCTTTTCAAAGTGAGAACTGAGAAGGGAGGCAGCGCCGTGCGCGTGCACCAGAATTGAATCCTAGTCGGTGTTGCACCAGGATATAGTTCTCAACCCCGGCGTCATCTCTCGCAGGGCACTTCCGCTCCCCCCCAAACTCACGTCGCCGAGCAGCTCGTAGCGAGCAGCTCTCTCCGCCGCCGCACCTAGCCTCCGCGTCGTTCCGCCGACCAAAACCATGGCCGTGTATTACCGGTACAAGAGCGGCGTCCAGACGTTCTCCGTGCCCGTGGCGGCGCCCTCTGTCTCCGTCGCCGACCTCAAGAACCTCATCCTGAGGACCGCCCGCCACGGCCACGGCCGGACGCGCGCGGACCGGCGAGGAGTACGCGGACGGCGGCCACGTGATTCAATCAACCGCTCGCTCGGCGGAAGGGCGAGCCTCTGCCTTAGGCTCTTAGCCTGAACTGAATAACTGCATATGCAAAACATGTAAGTGATGGCGTTTCACTTGTGTTTTGCAGCTGTTACGACTCAGTTTTGCTGAGTATCGTATCGTATCGTATCGGTGTAACTGAGTGGCGACTGCAACAATCGAACGGCATGCGTGCTCTGCACATCCTGAACGTTGTTCGCTCTGCGGGGATGAGACTGATGGCGGAAGGAAAGAAAGGGTGCACTTGCAGCTACCTGGCCATGAAGGAAACAACCTGCGAAAGCGATGCGCGAAATGTGCATGAGATTAATTTAAGCCCGGGTTTCGACGGAGTTCTTTCGATTTTCCAACCAGAGAAACAAATCCAGCTTGTGCTGCCAGAGGTTTGGGGGGCCTTTCTCGAGCTGCATTTGGGTCGGTCGGCCGGCCACCTACTCATTGATTGCGCCGCGAGCACGACGCGCGGATCTCGAGCGAGCGACGAGAGTGCCAGCGTACATATACGCAGCTGCAACGAAGTTCGGAACTCGGAACGGAGTAGCACGTCGAGATCGCATTCCATCACTCCAATTAGTAATCGTCGGACCACCAATTAGCACAAAAGGAAAAGGGCCATCTTAAATTCTTAATAACCACTCTAGTATACTATTATGCATGTTACGCATCCCTTTATCAGTGCTAGTTCATACATCCACGCTCCAACGTCCTGCATAATGCACAGCACGCGCATGGTACGGGTACGACGCCACAGCGACGGGCAGAGCCACCAAGCAAAAAGCTTCTAGTTCTATATTCTAGCTAGCTCTCCATGCCACGCAAAGTAGTACACCTGCGTTTTAAGATGTATTCACGATGACCATAGCTTTACCAACCTCGGATTAACCACCAAACACACAAAGTTTTTATAATAATCGTGAAATCTACAGGAAATGAAGAAACCACTGAACCGGATGCAGATACGTGAACGTCGATCAACAAGATGGAAGCCAACGGAACAAAGCACCTCGTGACGAAATTTCAGAGGGCTTGGCGGGCACGCACGGGTTCCATTCTCGTCTCTATCTAATGAAACCGAGCAACTTTTATGAATGCTCTCCACAACAAAATTTGATTGAGAAGTGGTGTAAAACCATCACGGCATCACAGTCGCCGCCAGAGCCCGCTTCCCATCACGGCCGTCTTCCTTTCAGCCCTACCGGACTTTGAGGGCTCCAACCATATACCTGGCCTCAAAGTCATACTCCGTGTATGATTCCTCGCTATCGGGTGCGCACATGTGACTTGTGAGTGAACATCAGGTAACATTTGAGCTTCGTTTTTCATAGTTAACGATCACCCACTACTCGCTCGCTTCATGCAGCGAGGAAATCGCCATCAGCGTGCGTACCTCTCGTACGGATCGGATGACACAAGAACAACAGCTTCACATAGGCAAAAAAAATTTCAAAAACAAAGTCCAACAAATTTAGAAGCCGAAATTACGCAGGGCCGCATCGAGCAGGAGGCCGTCCAGCACCGGCTTCTGCTCGCCGCCGCCGTCCTCCAGCAACCACGACTCGATCTCCGACAGCGGTGGCACCTCCCCGTCCGCCGCCGCCTTCTCCTCCTCGCGCGCGAACAGCTGGCCAGCCACCGGCGCGGCGCGTTTATCAGACGCGCTGGAAGCGGAGGCGGAGCACTCCGTCAGCTCCGACGTCGATCCGGACGCGCTCTCCGCGGCGACGGGTGGCGGCGGCGTCGCCGGGCCGCTGCGGCCGTTCTTCCCGGCCCGCGGCGACCACCCGTCCAGCACGCCGGGGACGTCGCGCGCGGTGAGCGCGTACGCCTGTGCCAGTGCCGCCGCCGGCTCTGCGATCAACGGCGGCGGCGCGGGGCCTGTGCCGCCGTGGCCGCTGGTCGTCGTCGTCCCCGGCGCCGGCGCCGGCGGGCTGCAGGAGAGCGCGTCGCGCAGGGCGCGCCTGGCGAGGTCGATGTCGGTCTGCAGCTTGAGCTCCCACTGCCCCTTGTGCGGCGGCGGCGGCGGCGTCGAGAGGGCGGCGGAGGCGCGCTGCTGCATCTTCTGCTGCTGCTGGAGGAGGAGCAGCTTCTTCTTGAGGTGCGTGTTCCAGTAGTTCTTGACGTCGTTGTCGGTGCGGTCGGGGAGGTAGGATGCGATGGCGGCCCAGCGGTTGCCGAGGAGCGCCTGGAGGTGGGCGATGAGGCGGTCCTCCTCGCCGGAGAAGCCGCCGCGGCGGATGCCCGGGCGGAGGTAGTTGGTCCAGCGGAGGCGGCAGCTCTTGCTGCAGCGCATCAGCCCCGTGCTGGCAGGGACGGCGCGCCAGTTGCCCGGGCCGTGCTCCTGGACGTAGGAGACGAGGACGAGGTCCTCCTCCGGCGTCCACGGCCCCTTCTTCACCCCCTCCTTGTCGCAGCACGGCGGCCGCCCCATGGTCCAATCGCCGCCGGCCGGCTGGCCAGCAACAGTCGATCAAGAGTATAGAGGTTTTTAAGCTTTGCCGATAGCACGCCTAGACGAGTGTTGGTGAGTACTACAAAGGTGTAGTGTACTACGAAGGACAGGAGGGGCGTGTGCGTCTATTTATATCCACAGGAGGGTCCAGAGGCACAGGGTAGCTAGCAGTGACTCGAAAGCTTAGAGCTGACCTTTATCTGTGGGATAAGTCAGTTCCTGACGCTCTATACTACCATACACGGCTCACAGCAAAGTCAAATGGCAGATTTATCGCTGCATGTGGATTTGGCACAGTGAATTGATCCAGTCAGATCGAGAGTCAAAGCTCAGCAGGAGCTACGACTAGTGTCACTTACTGCACAAGAGCTAATGCGCATCATCAGATAGATATTCCTTTTTTTTTTTGTTCTGATTTCAGATAGTCGTCCCCAAAATAATTACTAGCGTCTACTATTACGTTGAGCAAGTCGTATTGTTGCAGCACAACTTGCTGGAAAAAGATATACAATGCTCAGCTGTGGGCAGGGTCATCACACGGACGGACGGTAGTGACCGGGGGCACAGGATGTAACATCACTCTATCAATCGAATACTCGATCGTTAGCGAAAGCACAAATGCCAGGGGTTACTTAGCTTTTTATACCATTTCGACGTCGGTCCTTCCGTTCTGACTTGGCGTCGATCTGTATGGCGAATTGGCGATGGATGAATGGCTTCTGAGTCAAATTCCAGGGGTTGATTGCTACTCCATCTGTCTCTCTCAGTCCATGTACAGAACAAGCTAAGCAAGCGTGGATTTACCATTTCGTCACCTCTTGATATGACCTGGTAGATCATAGATCTCGCAATGATGCAAGCAAGAGATATCTGATGGATGGAGTAGACAAGAGTACTCCTATACACGTACTGATTATTCGTACATGCCTGATGTACTGTAGGTACTACTTTTACAAAGGTTACAGATGGAAGCAAGCAATGTACACTACTTAATGTTCACGCAATACCTGGAGTAGTGCATCCTAGGGAAACGATGCTGCTACAACTCCTGCCAACACGTCTACTACAGGAGGGACCGAGGGAGCATGCTGCATTCATGCCCAGCTACAGGGTCGTCAACCCGCGGGACGACAGTAAATGGCAGTGACCAAAAGTCAATGTGCAGTCAACGGTGTAGCAGGGTCAACTTCTGCGTTGGAGTATTTCAATGCAATGCAATGGCTTTCTACAGTTGAACTTGCCAGGGACAGAGCACCACTGATCATGAATTCATGATGCCCGAATATAATGGTCAAAACACTCCAATTCTCCACGCAAGATAGAAAAAAAGGAAGAAGAAAGAACAAGCGATGAACTTTAAGGCTCCGACGACCTACCAACCAGAGCAGCGGATCGGAGGAGACTGACCGGGTCAGCCGGCGGCCGGCGATGGATGGATCGACGAGCTCTCGATCGCCATCGTTGCGAGTTAATGTCGCGTACCAGATGTCTCGCCAACTTGGCCATCGTGCGCAACAGCGACGACGACAGGGACGGACACGCCGGTGAGCCGTGAGGGCGTAGCAGTTCCCGGCGAAACTTGAGATCACATTAATGGACATCACCAGTAATGAGCCTGTCTGTACATTATTGTCCATGGATCAACAACGTGCTCTAGCTACTCGATCTGTAGTCTGTACCCACATGTCCTTTATACTGTACGTAACCGATACCTTAGTATAGTATAGCACGATTTCTTAACCAAGCAGCAAGGTAATGAGGCACAAGTCATGTGCTAGCAGGGGTACTGTTACCTTGCTCAGAGGTCTGATCCTGACGAGTTGGTGCCATTTTTCCGTCACCGAAAGGACGGCAGGAGCGTTGGTGCCAACTGCCAATTATCATCTCAGAGTCGAGAGGATGGGGTACGTACGCTTGCAGTCAGTAGTGACGGTATTGTACAATCTGCACTGGAGGAGCGTGTGTGTGTACCTTACCTGGAGATCAGGTCTCATCCAGCCGCAACAATCACAATTAGTAGGTCGATGGGACGCATCAGGTCAGCCCGCGTCACGGAATTCATTGCAAGGTCCTCTTGCAACTTAATGCAACAGCGACCCTCGCCATCAAAGCCGTCCTCCCGGCCGGTCAGCCTGGCACACGGGGAAAACGCGATACCAACATGGCTGCCGACGATGATGCTCCCCGATGTATCGGCTGAACAACCTCGCAACGTCTTGTGGAGATCCTCATGGTTTCAAACGGGTCCATGTGCAAACCATCAAAACTTCTGATGACTAGCGGTGAGGAAGGATTTCTACAGCGACAGATCTCAGGTTGTCTCACCTTGCAGTAGTTTTTGAGGCCTAACAAAATCACTCCCCATCCAAGCTTCTAACATCACTCCCGATTCAAGCTTCCAAGGGGGTGTTTGGATCTTTAGGATCTCCTAAAATTTATGTCACATCAAATATTCGGAGACTAATTAGGAGCACTAAATATGAGCCAATTATAAAACTAATTACACAGATGGAGGCTAATTCACGAGACGAATCTATTAAGCCTAATTAATCCATCATTAGCACATGTTTACTGTAGCATCACATTGTCAAATTATGAACTAATTAGGCTTAATAGATTCATCTCGCAAATTAGTCTTCATCTGTGCAATTGGTTTTGTAATTAGTCTATATTTAATACTCCTAATTAGTATCTAAACATTCGATGTGACAAAAATTTTAGCCCCCTAATAACCAAAAAAACGACAGGTTCCGTAATCGTCGTAAGATTCATTGAGTGCAGAAAGGGACAGCTACATGGCTCTAACATGCTTTCTTTTCCTACCAGGCTTAAGAATTCGCCACCAAAAGTCAATCAAAGATATTTTCTCCTTTCAGCAGCCACATGAACCGATCAGCTACAGGATCATATGCGGCTGCATTGCTCTCTGTGCATTATCCATGTACATTGTGCCATACTCGGTACAGTACACATGATACTTGCACTCTTTCTGCTCTCCATGAAGAGTCAGTGGTTTCCATCTGAGAACATACCATCTAGAAGTCATAAGTGACACCCAAATTCTTTAGATGTCATCCGCAGAAAGCCAGAGAGTAACATTCAAGTACAGCGCCGCTTTCCTGAACCCTGGTTTCAACTCTACCCATGACAAGTGATAACCACAGCAGTATGAACTTATGGTACTTGAAGCCAAATTCTGACTGAGGCACCAAATTAATGAAACAGCAAACTCTTGACAGACTGTCTTTAATTCGTCATCATATCTACGGTGGATGTGTCACCTTCAGATCGAAAGTAAACGGCAGGATTAATTAATACCAGCAGGCCCGCTCTCCATGATATGAAGGAAAATTAGGAAGTTTCTGATGGGACACACGGAAACTTGAACACTTCTCTTGGAAATGGTTTCATGAAGTGAATAAGTCCGAAAGAAGTCAGATCTAGACTATAGGAAGAGTTAATGACTCGATCAACTAGTTAGGCTGCAATTTGGTTTTGATTTTCTCATAAAAAATATTTAGTTTTATTTCAAGCGAGCTACTAGCTTGCTGACAAGTTAATGAATACATACAGCATATCAAATGCTAGCTTACAATTCACCAGAATTTCATTCTAACACCGAAAAAATGGGCAAGGCCAGTAACCATGCATAAAGTAAAGGTGTATACTGACAGAATCATGAAGGCAGTGAGCGAAGAGGCAGAGAGCGTGTCAACAGAGAGATTTACCAGACCAGTTAGGATATTTGCCTGGAAGAACAAAAGGCACTTAAGTTTCAGTTCATTTAACCTGGCAATGGAATAACTTTCAAGAAAATGCAGTGAGGTTAATTTATTCAAGAAGTTTCATTTTCCAGTCAAAAAAGAAAGCAAGCGATGATCTTACCAGAAGGAATGAACCAAGCATATTTTGATTGAATGCATCTTCAAGAACCAAGTTCTTTTCATATGAAATAAACCCTGCTAATGTGAGGATGGATAAAACCTATATTGGATAATCACAGTCAGCATAAACAGTGGAGCATGAGCAAAGAAATAGACCTAACATCAACTAAAAGACAAAAACCCAGGGAAGCTCATCGTTGGTAGACCCCCTTAAGGAAGCACGTTCATTTATTCGGGTAAGTAATGAATTTCGTGGCTATGAAACCCACCTTTCCTAATTTGCATGAGTCTGATCATATGACAAAGTTGCTCCCCGATCATAAAAGAGATGAAATTTTGGGGCCATGCTGTGACTGTGAACGTTATATTGAGTGGAAATATGTACGACATATTGATTGAAAGATAACAAAATACAAGACTGCATATAATAATTTGTTCCTAATGCCTTGGCTTCCTTTGGCTTCATTATGGGGATAATTTGTAGGCATCATCAAACAAAGTACATATTGTTCTTGTTATGTTGTGTCATATTCATGATGTAGTCCTAGATTGTTCAATGTTTGATGTACAAAGAGACATTGCAAAATGTGAAAGAAAAGACAAATTTGACTTGAGAGTTCCAATGTGACAATGAATATATATTATAATTTTATAAGAGAACGAGAAATACCTGAAAATTCTGGCCGAAAACAAGCATAACATAAGCGAAGTTGCACTGCAAAATGAACACCTTGATCAATTTTTAAGCTACATGTACTAACTTCTGACTAAATCTATAGACTGGTCAGAAAAAAGTTAGGCTTCATTGGCAACTTGGGAATTTGGGAACGTGCCTGTTTCCTAATCTAAATGAAAAGAAATTGCCAAACTTCTCAAGAGAGTATGTAAAGAAATCTGACTTGTTTGGACAAATTATAACTTTGTCTGAGGGTTTTTATGAGATTGATTAAGTGTTTAAATGTTTTTATATCATTACTTACTCTAAATTTAAATGCCGCAATTCCTTTTGCACCATAATCATCCATTTAAGCACTATAAGTTTCCTGACCAACATAACTTTTTCGTTTCAGTGTTAAGACCACAATATTCTGCTCTACAAATAGAAAAAACCTGGTTTGACATTGCAGAGTAACTTTTAAAATATTCGCTAAGATGGCTTTAGCACGATTGATTTCATGAGTAAAAGGTCTCCAAAATTAGTATCTTACCATTCGCCGAGAAACCCTCTCAATATAGCTATCAAGGATGATTGCCAAAATCCTATAAGCATTACATGTGAAATGGTCAGAAAATATTAAAAACAGTAATTATGCATGTGCTTATTGTTTCTTACCAAAATGATGCGGCAAGAACCCAGACTTTTACCACTTGAGTGTTCCTGTTCTTGCCTTTTAAACTGGTATCAACAAACAGATAGTAACCCAGAGAAACACCAATTAGAAACATACCCCAATACCCTGTGTCATGGGAGGAAATCAATTAATAGAATGCATAATGTTACAGAAATTTTAAAATAAAATGCATGCAAATTTATGGCGTGCAGCTATTAAAAGGACCCAATAGCTAATTAGTGTGTACTTAACCTTTGCAAAGTAAGAAATTATGTGTAGCATACAGAAATAGGGTAAAAAGAAATAACGACAAAAGTTAGTAAAATGCATGTGTAAAGAACCTGCATTTATGCCTGCATCTGCATGCTGACAAGGTTGCGTGGCTATATGTTTCTCAGCTTTTTAATGAAACAAATGATAAGCTATGTAGAGTATGTTTGTTACCAAGTATACTATAAATGCCTTCCTTATTCTGGCTGATTAAATCAGCACTTCTTTTATCAGAAATGAGGTACTCATTCAATCCAGAAGATAGCCAAATCTGGTATCCTGAAATAAAGCACAGAGATGGACCTTAAAAAGGATTATTGTAACATAAAGTCCATCAAACCAAACTGGAAATGTCTGTACCTGCAAGGATAAGCAGACCAACTAGGCCACAATGCTTTGGATGAATCCTGACAATGGATGTGAGAATAGAAACAGCTGCAAGGGTGAAAAAGAAGTTCCAGTGAACACCATATTCTCCTACATGAACCTACAAGATAATGAGCAGAAGTAGTGTCTTCAGAATACAGCATTCATATATGGAATTGCTTAATAACTTCTCTATTGCGCCAGGCAAATTGATACCCGATCACTCCATTTTCAGTATTACCGAAAAGAAAATATGCTGGTATGTTTGGGTTTAGAATGTGTGGGGTTCTTGTAAATTTTTAACTCTTCTTAATGAAATGGTGCACAGTTCTCCTGTGTATTAAAAAAATATATCAAGTTCTGTTCTGTGTAATAGGGCTTCAGTGTCCAGAAAAGAGGAAACGAGCATGATAATATAGATCACTGGGAAAAAAAGGCAACAAAAGTTGCATGAATGGCATACACACACGAAGTAGGTTCCATATCAGGGCATGTGGCAATTATAATGAATGACTGAATAAGTAATTGATAAATGTATGTAGTTGGTATAAAGAAACAAGAAAAGCACCTGATAATCAACACCCGATGTGGAGAGAATGCGAGCAAAGCCAAGAAATACTAGTGGACTTATGGAACTCAGTGCTGTCCTGAAACTCCTAAGGAACACAAGCAGGAAAATTGCATGATACGTTATATGAATGTGGTAAACTATTGTTTACTGGCAGACCTATCAAACAGAAACTGCTGTACTTGTACAATAATATTAACAAATTCAAACAGTGAAATCATTGAAAAATCTACTTTTTAGTGATTAAAACTAGAAAAGGAGGATCAGATGTCAGTGGACATATGTCGTGCAGTGCAGCACACATAATCCAAGTGTCTAAGTATCCCTGGAGATATTTTGGTTATGATAAATGATATAAAATCATAATTAAGGACTTACATTGTGGTTATGTTTCGTGCTTGTCTAGATACCAGTGCGTTAGCCACTACAAAAGATCCTACTCCAAGATCCATCTGTTAGACCATGTGTCAAATTCTTAACATCATTAAAATGGGAAGCTGATTTCAGATTGTACATCACAATTTCTGAACTTTCAAAAATAGTAGTAAATAGATTCAAAATTGTGAATGACAGCATAGGTTCAAACTTGAAAACAGTAAGCAAAGAATGATTTGTAGACAAGAGGTCAAAAGTAATTCAAATAATAACTAAGATACAACAAAAATTTGGATTATAGGTGTTCCTTCCATGCCATTTATAGAAATAAAATAAATAAAAGGCAATTGCTTGTGCAAGACAGAAACAGAAGATGACAACAGATGATTATCAGTTCCTGTTTTATGACCGAAATTCTGTTCACTGAATCAAAATAATAAATTCATATGCTCATACATTGACATATCATTAACAATCTAAACATTATTATGACTGTATGAACAATTTGTAGAAGGTGGTGTGTATGCACAGAAGGTTCACGATTATTTGTGATATGAATAGCACTTATATTCATCATGAGGATTCCAGGTCCAAGCAATACACGCACAGGTGCGGACAAATATGCACAAAACCCTCTTATACTCGACATACAAGACATGAATATATACTCTAACGATTAGCAATATCGATGATGAAGAGATAAAGATAAGAAAAACTGAAAGGAAATAAAAAATAGGCTGAAGAATGACTTACGATGCCACTACCATATGTTTCAGCTTTGGCATAGCGTCTTGGAAAGATTTTGAAGTCCACCGCTAATATGCACAAACATGTCACTAGAACCTACAGATTGTGTAACCAGTTTTGATATTTCAATAGTGCTCCTACATGTCTAGTACTGAAGGATTAATAAATTTTCTAATTAATAAACTTTTGCACACCACTGACACTCGGTAAGAAGATATATCTGCCCTTAGTGAAGGCAGTTGACTGAGTCCAGCTTTAAGATGAGACTGAGACCTGGGAGCATAGGATTACATCAATTCAAGAACATCATTGGCTGTGTTGCAAGAAGGAAAATATAAAAGTGCACTTTAGAATGGCATAATCTAAAATGGCTTTCAACAAAATTAGGCATAATAGCTCATATCAAATACCTTTTAAACATGATGTAGACAGCTATCAGGATTACAAGAGAAATAGAACACATATAAGCCCATTCATCTAAGACCTGCGAGAAAACAAGGAATAACCCAAGGATCACTATTTTACTTTGCTTCTAACTAAAAAATGTTTAATGTATGCCCTGTACTAAAGCTTGTTTCTTTACGAGCTCTTTGATCCCTTTTAGTTAAGAAATACTGGCATCTAAGCTAAATGAATGCAGAGAAGGGGTACTTACTGTGAAAACCAAAAGAACTGGCAATACAACAGTGAGATAATCTACAACCAGTGTACAGAAGTACTGCATCCAATCTTTACGAACAGGAAGAACTCTATCACCATTTTTCTTCGCTGCATCCCTCCTAGTATTATCTAAAACATGATGAAACAAGGTAAGTATTGTCCTCTGTCGGATGAACTCCATACATGGAAAACAAAAAGGTGTTCTGCTTATTTGTTAATTAATGCTGAGAAAATTTAAAAGGCCACACTTAAAAGATACAGAGAGTATAGTTGGCACGTATGGCTTAATGTATAGCATCAGTCATCAGTTTTACCATCAATCTTAAAAATGGAGGGGGACATGGTAGAATTTTTAACAAAAAAACTAACACTTATTTATATTCTATGCTGATACAGTTGAAGAATTTGGACTTATTGTTGAATCTCACAATTTGCACAAAACAGATCCACAAGCCAAATCTGCAAAACTGCAGCATAGTAGCAATTTGATTTCCAAGTTCATATTATTGAAGCTCACTTGCAGATTTGTCGTGGCTACTGAATTGGTAAGCCTTACACTACAATGTGATAGGATATCAGAATTGACAGCATTTCAAATGAACTGACCTCCGCTGCTCCACTTCCTCAGAACCACCAATGCCTACGCACCATAAAAGGGAAGTCAAATCTCAACTCCGTGTGCGCGCATACAGAAAAAATTGGCAAGAGATTTGAATCAGGTCACCGGCACGATGGTGGAGAGAGCCGCGATCTCCGTCAAGGAGGACCCCGTCAGGTTGCTCACGAATCTGCATCACCAAGGCGGAGAGGTAGCGGTTAAGGTCGAGAAGGGGAGCGGTCGGGATCGCAGCCTCAGGTCTGGCTTGGGACGCTGGACTTACTGCTCCTTGAGGAGCTTGTTCGGGTTCAGGGACTTGTCGAGGAGGCGGCTCTCCATCGCCGGCGTCGAGACTCGAGGGGCGCGGGGACGGAGGCGGCAAAGGCGAGGAGAACCGCTGGGAAGGCGTCAGAGATGGCCGACGGCGGGCAGCAGCAGCGGTCTGCGGCGGAGGAGGGCGAAGTGAAAAATCTCTAATTCGCACAGGGCGTGGCCCAGATCTTGGTCCAAAGGGCTTTTATTGACTAATTACATAGCCTTTACGAGTTTATGGGCTTCTCTGGCCCATAAGTTTGGATCAGCCCAGGTCTATTATCAGCCCACGTAAAGAGAAAGGACTCCGGCTCTACGGTCGGATTTGTCTTTCTCGATGAAAGAAGGTAGGCTGATTTGCATTTTGTACTATAATGATGATTTCTTTATCTTTTTTTCTTTTTTTGAGCGAAGATCCATCTTGAGTTACGAAAAGTGAAGACTGGATCATTGATTTGGATTTGTTAAGAGATAATTGCAAGTATACGCGTGAGACTGCAAAAGCAGCAATGGTCAAAGATACAACAAGTCGCCATACACAAATCTAAACGTTATAACAGAAAATTAATGTTTTTCAGAAGTTCTGATAATCTTTAAAGTTTTAGTACTAGTAATTTTGTTGAAAATTGGCCTAGCTCGGATTTACATTTAATGGTTGAAAGTTAGCCGCGAGCAAAACACAGGAAGGGGTTAAATAAGGCCCGGTTTGGTTACTCTTGATTATTTTTAGCACCCATCATAGTAAACATTTGCTAATGATAGATTAATTAGACTTAATAGATTCATCTCCGTTTAGCCTCCACTTGTGTAATGGATTCTAAGTGCTAAAAATAAATAAAGGGAACCAAACGCCCTCCTAAACATTCGATGGAACCAAACGCCCCCTAAAAAAATATAGCAAGTTAAAAAAAAAACAATGTCAAGAATGGGATTCGAACCCATGCCCTTTCGGACCAGTACCTGAAACTGGCGCCTTAGACCAACTCGGCCATCTTGACTTGTTATTTCGTTGCTATAATATAGTTTATATCACATTTTGGGGGCTAGAGGCGTCAAACAATTCAGCCGAGCTCTTGCTTCCCTGTATAGTTTCCATGAACACCAGTCACCAAAAATTAGGACTCCATACTAAAGTATGACAGTATCTTAATATATACATAATGAAAAGGTACGGAGCTCATATCGTGAGCCAAAATCACTATATTTATTCATCAAAAGAATACAATTAGCACATGACAAAATGTTCTACACATTCTTCTGTACGCACAAATATGCTATCTTCCATGCTCCACCCACCCGACTCTGCTACCTAAGATCAAGAACACAAAGAATTGAACTTGTACATTGTTGTACAACACAAAATCTATTCCTGTCGTATAAATATACTTCCTCTGCACAAGGGTCAGCGTCAGCTGATGCGTGTTATGATGTATCGGCCTTTCTCTAAGTCGTATATAATTTTTGTCTTGGGCTTCCTCCATCTTGACACCAAAAATGCTCCACACAAAAGAAACATCCCCACCACAGCAAACAATGGTCTATTGCTATGGGTTGATGCTGCAGCAGTGTGTGATGGCTTTAAACTTAAATGTTGCATCAATGTAATGAAAGCTCCTAGGGCCCATTCCACCTGAATGTCTCCAACCTGGTTGGAATACTCAATCCTGATAAGGAGAATAGTAAGTTAGCTAAGCATATGAGATCGCTTGGAGAAAATTGAACTGAGGAATATTGGCGTGTTCAATATGCTTGCCTCTTGTCATCCAGTGGTACACCAAGACTGTCATGCAGTAGAGCCACAATGTATGCCGATGAGAAGCAATACCGTGAGAAATCTTCATCTGACCTATTAGGGTACTTTTTCCTAAGAGTGGACAAATCCTGGTTGCAAACTTGTTCTCCAGCAAGCACGAAATCCGATAGAGATGAAGACTTCTTAAGTCCAAAGAACTGACAGAGAATGTGCAGGAGTTAAAAGTGTCAGAAGAAACCGTTGACATGCAAAAAGAGAAACAAGAAACAAGTAATACACCTTTGAAGTAAAATAGAAATTTTCAGTTGCCAGGAAGTATCCACGCAGCTCAGGTACGAACGTAGATCCCAGGTGGCATTGTTCATACTGGCACTTTTCTGCATTTACGAGATAAATGTGGCACTAATCTCTAAGACATCATGCTCAGTTGAGCTTGTTCAGTCAGAATTAAGAAATAGTTCAGCAAAATATTTTGAGTGCATAAGATTTGCAAAAGATATTGGCTTAATGCACCAGTTAAGAACATCTGGCTTCAAGCGATTTTAATGTCAACTGAACAGAGTTTGCAGTTTTGCATATAGTTCTTACCCTTTCCTTTTTGCAGTAAAAGCAGGGAAGAGGATCTACATTCTGTAAAGTTTCCATTCCCACTATCAACATATTGGTTCTCTAGTGTTGATCTTGAAGAACCGCTTGTCCTCACCATTACTTCTTCATTGCGTGAATATCCTCTAGGAGCACATGGGTCAACAAGTGTATTATTTTTGGAAGAGCCTGCAATCGCACAAGTGATGAACTTGAAGAGACACTTCGCTTGGTGCTTAATACTTAGTAGCTGTTTAGACCATACAGTGCAATTATAGAAAACTGAATCTATTAGTCCCTTCTTGTTTCCTACACATCATACACTCTGTTTAGTTACCGGACATATAATAAGCTAATGGAATGACGAATATAACTGGTACAGAAACATACAATCAAGTGTTCAGGTACACTTTAACTGCAAAAATGACTCAGGTTATTTTGAACTATGGTCCAGGTACACTTTAACTTGCACAGCATACCAGAATAGTTGTAGTAAGTATTACTTGTTGGCATTCTGTTGATTAAGTAGCATCTAGTTTAGTGAATGAATTATCCACTCAGATTTCAGAGACTTAGTTTCCCTTGTACATCAGGTACTGAATTCCTAATTATCATTGCAAGCATGTTTTTACGGCGTCGCCTAGGTGTACAGGCATGTCCCCGACGCCACAGGACGCCATCAACACCTCAAAAACCATGATTCCAAGGGTAGCGAGTCTAGACTGGTTATATTCTTGCACCCACAGAATACGAAAAAGTTAAAATCCAAATAAATACCTCTTGACCACAGTATTTCATGGAACGAGTCTTGAGCTGCATTCTGTGGAAGGAAATGATTTGATCAGCTGGTTAATCTATTGTAGGATCACAAGATTATACAAAGTACAAGAGTATGTGGATATAACTCACTTGACCAAAGTTTAAAAAGCTGTTGGTATATAGAGTGTATGTTGTTTCACCGAAAATAAAATTATTTGACAGTTCAGGAGGAAGTACTTCATCAGAAACAAAGGTCAGCTGAAACAAAACAACAACAGTTATTTTGGTACAAAAACCATATCTTTGGAATATGACCATAAGAACAAGCTAGTATGTGTATTGGCATCAAGAAACTGTAGGTGGAATTTAGCCATCCTATATTACAGAAGCCATTTATAAAGCGTATCAAAATCAAGATTTCAGGAACTTATTAGCATTGAATCCTTACTATACTATTAGGAACTTATTAGCATTAAACAAGTGGATACAAGATCCAAGAGCAAAGGATCACAAAAGCTGTATATGTGCTCATCGCTGAACCTGAGCTGAAGCGCCCCCAAGTTCAATTATTCCAACAGTTTTGTTAGGATCCCCTCCAAGTCTGCCAAGAGCATAATTTGCCGCAACCCAAGCATAGATGCCTTCATCAGAGCCTGTAAAAGGGGTACCAGCAAGTGTAAACATATAAGGCCCTGTTTTCTTCCACTGAATTATTTTTAGCACCCGTCACATCAAATGTTTAGATACTAATTAGGAGTATTAAACGTAGACTATCTACAAAACCCATTACATAAGTCGAGGCTAAACAGCGAGACGAATCTATTAAGCCTAATTAGTCCATGATTTGACAATGTGTTGCTACAGTAAATATTTGCTAATGATGGATTAATTAGGCTTAATTAGGCTTAATAGATTCGTCTCGCCGTTTAGCCTCCACTTATGTAATTGGTTTTGTAAATAGTCTACGTTTAATACTCCTAATTAGTATCTAAACATTCGATGTGACACGTGCTAAAAATAAGACAGTGGAAGAAAACACCCCCTAAGTTGGAAAGTATTTCAGCTAATGACATAAAAGGCACTCAGATATACCATACCCCGAACAACTTTTATGCTTACTAATTCCAACTATGTACATTCTTTTAGATAACTGCTTCCCGTTGTTTTGATTCAATTTGTTGATTTTCGGTTAATCAAGCAACAAAATTCATCTTGTAAAATCCAAGGAAACCGATCTCAGAACTGGCAGCTCAACACGTATTATAAAGGCATCCACAGCAAGCTGCATCTCCACTACATTGTCTACATATTTAGCAATTAGCATTTCCAATTTATAGCACTAGTCATCTTTTCATTTAAACATCCAGTTCCCTATCCGCATTGCAACCAACAGCTGACCATTAGAGCTAAACTGCAATCACTTCTCCAGCGGAAGGAAATGGCAAGGGGCGCGGCAGTACCTGGGATCACCTTGGCCCACGCGTCCTCGAACCGGAATCCAGAGGCCCGGAGCACCTCCCTGCAGGACGCCAAGATCGCCTCCTGGGCGTGCTCCTCGAGCAGTCGCAGCCCGGCGGTGGCCATCAGCCTCACCTCCGACTCCGCAGCGGCGGCACCAATCTTCTCCCTCGCGAATTCTATCAGCGGCCGCAGCGACTCCCCGGCACGCGCCGGGTCGGCTGCGAAGGACGATAGGCCCGGGGTCACGCGCATCACGGCGGAGCGCGCCAGATCCGGGCGGCCGTCGGGCCCCGCGGCGAAGACGTGTGCCCGGGTGCCCGTGCTGCCGCCGTCTATGATGACGGAGAAGCACGCGGAGGAGGGAGCGCGACGCCCCCGCGGCGGGGCGACGGCGTGGACGAGCGCGGAGACGAGGAGGGCGAGGAGCGCGGTGCCGAGGCAGAGGCCGCAGAGCCTGCGGCGGCGGCGCGGGCGCGGCGAGGGGGGTTTGGTGGTGGGGTCGGGCATGGTGGTGAGCGGCCGGGACCCGGACCCCAGGCCGCCGCCGACGCCGCCGCCCGCCGTGATTCCTCGACGGCGAGAGAGGTGACGACGACGTCGAGCTTTTATTTTATTTTTTATTATATATTTTTACATTGTTTTTAAAATTGCGGAGGAGCGGTTTTATAGTACGGGTAGGCGCTCGGAAGGCGCCTCAGTGTTTACGTCAACGCACCATGATGACGTACTTCTCAAGTTCCTAAAGTGAACTGTGCGAGTGCCCCCACTTACGGATTCCATTTCCAATTTTCCATGAGTTCCTTCCTTGAGAATTACTCCACTACAAATACTAGTATTCTTTTTCAATAATTAAAAAAAACTTTATTGATTTACTCAGAGATACGGATATAATATAAGAATAATCTTGTCTTGAGTAACATAACAATTGGTCTGCACAACGGGAATCTAAGGAGCATGCAGGTACAAAGAATTTTTGACAGCTTTAATTTCCATCTATGCAAAAGAACAAAGAATTGAACACCGGATCGTCAACGACAGGAAATTTAATCTGATCTATAGTCTGAGCTCCAAGTCCAGCTCCTCCTCGATGTCGCCGTTGTTGTCGTCGTCGTCGGAGTCGACGAGGTCCACGAACGCGACCTGGGGCGCCGGCACTGCGGCCGTCTGGACAGGCTGCTGCTGCTGCTGCTGCCGCCGCGGCTGCGCTCGGCGGCGACTCTGCCGCTGCTGGTACGCCGACGACGAGCTCTGCAGGTCAGACCGGGCAAACCAGTTATATTCACGTCGTCGCTCTAAAATGAATGAACTCTGACCAATACGAAAGCGATATACTACCTCAGATGACGCAGCCTGCCCCGTGGCAGGAAGTGCAGTAGTGACGGCGCTCTGAATCTGATCGGCCTGACGGCCGCCGTTGTTCTGATGCGGCGGAGGATGGCCATGGCCGTTGGATGTAAACAGCCTGCTGACGCACACAGCAATGATCGTTACGTTAAGAATGAGTGTCAGGCAAGCCAGGTCTTCGATCGGCGTCTGCTTTGGGGGTGTTTGGATAGCAGGTGCTAAATTTTAGCACCTGTCACATCGGATGTTTGGACACTAATTAGGAGTATTAAACATAGTCTAATTACAAAACTAATTGCACAACCCCTAGGCTAAATCGCGAGACGAATCTATTAAGCCTAATTAATCCATCATTAGCGAATGGTTACTGTAGCACCACATTGTCAAATCATGGACTAATTAGGCTTAATAGATTCGTCTCGCGATTTAGCCTAGGGGTTGTGCAATTAGTTTTGTAATTAGACTATGTTTAATACTCCTAATTAGTGTCCAAACATCCGATGTGACATGTGCTAAAATTTAGCACATGCCTCCCAAACACCCCCTTTCTCATCTCCAAGCGAAATGTTAGTTGATTATTAACAACAACGTTGACTAGTTCTTTTGATCATTCATCAGAGGCGACCAGGTCTCTATGTAATTTACGTGCAGTAATAATACTTGCCTGGTCAATGATTCATACTGCTGCGCGGCGACGTAGTACGGGGTGAAATACCCCCTCGGCATTTGCAGTTGGAGGGCTCCATTTCCGACCTGCAGATTAGTAGAAAGTATGCATATTCCCGTCATGGTTGGTGATTTGAGAATTACTAGCGGTTGAAATTACTTGGCGTGCATATGGATGATGCACGGCGTACCGATGCGAGGCTGGCGCCATGCACGACCAGAGCGGTGGGAGGCAGCGCCGGCGGCTGAGGCGGCGGCGCCGCCGACAGGGGCGGCACGGCGTAGCAGCGCTCGGCCACCTCCAGCGCCACCCTGATCCGCTCCAGCTCCGCCACGCCCAGCCCGCGCCGCGGCTCCCGCCTCATCGCCGCCGCCGCGGCCACGGCCTCCGCGGCGGCCTTCCGCTTCTTCCCGGCCTCTCTGCTCCCGCCACCGCCGCCGCCGCCGCTCACCATGATCGCCGCGATTGTTGGCTGCTGCTGCCTCTCTAACTGCTGCCGTTCATCACCCATCGATCTCTCTCGTCCTCCACGTACTCGGGGGGCGTTGCTATATAAGCGGGGGCGGCGCGCGACGCCATTTTTTCTCGATCTGGAAACTGAGCTGTATCTCAGCATTGACGCCTGGTGCGATCTGACGCGCATGAATTCGGGATACGCGCGCCCCCCACGTAAATTCCTTCCTCTTCTGCTTGCTCCCCCGCAGCCGGATCCCGGATTCCCGATGGGGTAAGTGTGGTGGATGCTGCTGGGGATTATTCGAACCGTCCAGCTCGTCCAAATTTACTGCCATGCAGGGGAACGAATCCTGGCTCGATCCGGCGCTCCCCCTGGGGATCTCGGCTGGCATGTGTTCATCCCTGGGTGCTGCTGGCCAATGAAGGGGTTCCAGCTAGCGCTTGCGTTGCATATATGGATCGTCATCCTGCTGGTGTTTGGGGGGCGAGTTTTTTGCCAGCAACTTTCAAAAGATACACCGCGTAACGGGATAGGATTTATGCGCCGTCACTGTTGTAAATCTTGCCAGATTTGCAAACATTTTATTGCCCACCGTCAAGACTTCCGCGAGCTTCAAACTATCCTTTCTGCATCAGCGTCTGTTTGAAACTGAGGGGCCGTTTGAGAGGGTTTCTCCCAAAACGACTTCACCGGTGAAGCTAAAGCTGGTGAAGCTAAAAAAATTAGCTTCACCTAGCTTCTGGTTCATTTTAGCTTCGACTTACAAAACATTTTCACGCTACAGTACCTCGATTTGCGCAAAATAGATGAAGCCAAAGTTGAAATGAGCCGTGCTAAAAAGAGCTTAAATCCTTTGTCTCCGTTCATCTAGACGCCCTACTGATAGAGGTGTTCATCACCGACGATACTACGTATTGTGTTGCTAAAAACACGTATAGTCTAGTTATTGTTGCTAAAAACACGTATAGGAAAAACATTTTCCTTTATCTTAAGGTGATTGAAATCTTGTTCCGTAGAGTAAAGAATATATATAATCCTAATCATTAAAAAAATCACATAAAGAGTACTACCTCCGGACGTTAATACATGACGTTCGGACAACATTTTTTTAGCTTTAAGGGACATTTGGATACCAGGGGCTAAACTTTAGCCCTGCCACATCGGATATTCGGATGCTAATTAGGAGGACTAAACATGAGCTAATTACAAAACTAATAGCAGAACCCCCAGGCTAAATCACGAGATGAATCTATTAAGCCTAATTAATCCATCATTAGCGAATGGTTACTCTAGCACCACATTGTCGAATCATGAACTAATTAAACTTAATAGATTCGTCTAGCAATTTAGCCTAGGGATTGTGCAATTAGTTTTGTAATTAGACTATGTTTAATACTCCTAATTAGTGTCCAAACATCCGATATGATAGGGGCTAAAGTTTAGCCTCTGTCTCCCAAACACCCCCTAATTTGCCCCGATTTGATGCCTAATTTGCCTCGGTTTGATGCGTGCATTTTTATCGGTCTTGGTCTTGAGTAGAGGAAATTGCTTCGGAGATTAATGGCTAGCGCATGGGAATTAAATTTTTTTATCCAAACCGAACCTGAATGTCGTTAATGTTTTTCAAAGCAGGTTAATTAAAACAAATGTGATTAAGGAGGGGTATTAGCTAGTGTCATTTCTCCACCACACTCATCCATTTCAAAATATTAAAATTGCATTCTTTGTGGAGCAGATGTAGTACATCTATATGTCATGTTTTTTGAACTAGAGATTCGACTAGGGATTATGACGATTTAGGTTTAGGGCAAGGTCTACTGGTTTGGGGTCAGAGCTTACCTTAACTCTCCGATTGTAAATGGATTGCCGAGAAAAGGCTCATAGTGGTAGTGGGTGGTGGGCCAGATAATGAGGCAAGGGGTGTCTCTTGCCACAATGGTAGGAGATGGCATTTGGGCTCATGTTAGGTGGTGGTGTAGGATGGCGGCAAGGTGTGGTGCACCACCAGAGCTTGTATGAGGAGGTAGCAATGGCGGAGCGAGCGGGAAGTAGCACTCGGGTTGAACAAATGTGAGAAATGAGGACCACGCGAAGAGGGAGGACGGCACAAATAAAGAGAAGGAAGGCAAGGGTGAGAGATAGGGGAAGCAGTTGCATCACGCTTCACTCATATCGCTGGCTTAGGATTAAGTTGAACGAAGAAGGAAGAGATAAGGGAAGTGTTCTGATTTAACCGTTTGATTGGTCTCATGTTGTTAGATGTTGTGTAGATAGACTCAAGAGATATTGTGTAGGTAGACTTAAGGGAATTATTTTCTTATAATAGGCTGTTAGAGTATCTCCAACCGGTTCCATTTCCTAATAAACTGCCATTACCAGGAAAGAAATCGCTCCAATAGTCCCCTAATACATCTCCTTTTCCCTAATAATTATTGGTTTATACCAATAATCCACCCTAACTTCCCGCCAAATAGAGGGGGTGGGTGGGGGTAACCGCTCTCCAATTACGGTAGTTGGTCTTTAGCACCATGACTTTTTCGTGACCCGACCGCTCTTGCACTTGTCTCACCTTTATGCATGTGCTCTTGCTTCTACCCTTCCCATCGTCGGTCGCCGCTTCCCCGCTAGCATGATGTTGGAATTATATGCATTTTACGATTTATTTTAATTCAAAATATAAAATAAAATATGACATAAACGATAGCATAAATAGGAGCATAAACATTTGTGTCTATAACAATGAACATAAAGCATGTGATGGAAATAACAGAAAATAAGTAATGAATCAGAAAGTTTTTATGAGAAAGTACCCTGCAGTGGGGCCAGTGCTGACGGCACCAGATGCGCTATTACTCGACATTTCAAGCCTATTCGGTGTAGTCAATCAAAGTCGATACCATGCAGATGTTCGCCGTGCAGTTGCGCCTCTAGGAAGAAGAGGTGCACAGCGAGCAGTCGCGCAGATGCGCTCCACAAAAACTTGATTGCCCTTCTACTCTTGGGTGCAGAGTCTCAAGCAAGGGCGCAGCTTCGGAGGCCTGCTCTTCCGGTGTATTCTGTGCATACAAAATGCCGGAACGGGGACAACAAAAAGGCAGCGTAACGGTAGTCAGAAAGCTCGGTGATTGGTATGTTGCGCTCAGAAATTCGAGATAGAGTGTCTCTCGTATAGATACAAGAAGTCTTTTGGGTGTCCAAATTCATTGCTATTATTCGGCCTGCCATCAAATGGTAACTTACTAGTAACTCCAACCATGTCATTTGTTGTTAGCATTTTAATTCACGCCAGTTACTAGTCACTAAACACTGCGTCAGTTACTGGTCATCAACTCATGAATAATGGTTAGGGACCTCTCAGCTTCCAAGGTTGTTTTATTCCAAATGTAACTATCACCAAGTGAATGGGCCTTAGGATTTAATTGAATAATTGATTTATTAATAGACCACCGAGGTCCATTAATCTAACACACGAACCGACAAAAAACTTATGAACTCGTACAAATCTGCCTGAGCGAAATTCATGGTCATCGTCCCCATGCTTAGTCAATTGAGGACGCATTGATGCGACTACTAAACGGATCGACGTGGTCATATGCAACAATACGAGCATGACAATGCAAAATGGTATTGCTCTCTCCGTTATATTAAGATATATGCCTTCAATACAATATTTAAGAATGATCTAATCAGCTTGTATAGATTACCATACATTTAAAAACAAATGGATCATATCCTCCTAGTTAATATTCATATAAAATCAAGTTAGGTCTAGATTTTTGACGTAGAAAAATCGGAACTCGTATGCGCAACCGTGTGCCCGTATGATTGATGGGAATTTAGAGCTGCGCCCATTGCTCACTGGGTTCATTGTACTTTTCACATCACCTCTTAGATTAACCAAGTCTTAACAAATATATTTTCCCTATTCCAAAAACGAAAAAATGGGCAGCAAAGCAGCTATCGCAAATATAATACTCAGAGGAGAAAAGTAGGCAAGATCAGCAAGCAAACATTACATTAAAAAAGTGCACCGTGAGTCCGTGATGACGTATTTAATCTATAGTATTATGCAGGCTGCTAACTGGCTAAGTGATGGATGACCTAAGCTAACGCTTCTGGATGACAGGTGTTCATACCAAGCCCCTCTTGGGCTCTTGCCACCTGTTTCTGGTAGCAGCCATCATCGGTAGGCCAATTCGGAGTTCAATCAACTGATCCTGCCACGTAACACCCAGGCTGATGAGTCATCCTCTCTCTGCATTTTCTTTCCCCTCTACTGAAAGGGTCTCTGCCTTTGCAATGGCCCCAAGTTTTTTCAAATTATCTGTTTGTATTTCTGCACACCTCTGCAACAATCACTTGCAGTGTAAAACCATGCTGAATTGCAGACCTACCTCCGGGTGTGGTTTTTTTGTCCAAAAGCAGACGACTATCTGAGATCGCAAGGCCATGAGCCAGGTCACCCACGCCATCGATTCCGCATTTCCACGTGCCCCCCCGGCTCCGGAGAGTCTTAACCTTCCATTCTGCCCCCGTAACTGACACCAGAGACCTCGATAAAATCCGGCAACAGAAATGGCAGCGCCCGCACCAGTCTACTACCACCGCGCACGTCCACACCGGGGAACACACGCCACACCCGCTGCTGCCTCCCCGTCCGCAGCAGGGCGGCGCCAAGATGGAGGCCGGCGAAGCAGCGGGCGCCCTGCTCTTCGTCCTCGCCGTCGCGGCCGCCGTAGCAGCCGCCGCCGCCACCGGCGCCGTCAGCTTCACCTACCTGGCCTCGGGTAAACCTCCAGCTCAACGGCTTCTCCCTTGCTCTCGAAGCAGTCACTTGCTTAGCTCTTACCTCTGGACCATGTTTCCTCTGTTTCCAAGTCGGCTCCGCCGGACCGTCACCCGCCTCCTCCAGCGGCGGGTGGCGGGGCGCGTGGGCGTGGGTGCGGTCCCGCGCGGTGGCGCCGGCGTTGCAGGCGGTGGTGTGGGCGTGCATGGTGATGTCGGTCATGCTGGTGGTGGAGGCTACCTACAACTGCGCCGTCAGCGTCGGCGTCAAGCTCCTGGGATGGAAGCCCGAGCGCCGGTTCAAGTGGGAGCCCCTCGCCGGCGACGGCGACGAGGAGAAGGGGGATGCTGCAGCAGCTGCTGCTGCTGCTTACCCCATGGTCATGGTCCAGATACCCATGTACAATGAGCTCGAGGTGAATTCCGTATAGCTGATTTTTACACAAGAATTTGAACTACTACTGCATCTTTTTTTGTTCTTGATTCTTGGATTCAATTTCTTCTTTATAAGCTTTTGGGATTGGCCGGCGTGCAGGTGTACAAGCTGTCGATTGGAGCAGCGTGCGAGCTCAAGTGGCCAAAGGAGAGGTTGATAGTTCAAGTGCTGGATGATTCCACGGATCCCTCCATCAAGGTAGCTATCCATTTTCCATGATTGGCCAAGTTGTTCAACAATTCTTTGGCCGCCCGCATAATGATTCTAATTTCTATTATGATTCTCAAGCCAGACAATTACACTATGTTATCAACTTATCATAAATGGTTCTGGTCTCTGCAATTTTTTTTTGTTAACGTAGCATCTGTATCAGTTTGTTTCAGTCTTTCGCTACCACACATCACCATCTAAATCAAAAGGATAGATTAAACAACAATGCTTCATCATCCTTGTTTTCAGCAGTGTCCCCCCACCGGCCGAGTAGACCCCAGCGCTTAAAAGCTATGTCTCATGTGCTTGGACCATGGAAAACACACGCCATTCATGTTTTCAGCAGCATCTGTAGAAAATATGGCTGGGGCTTCGCCTTTTTCCCTCTGGTTAAAAAAAAATTAAGCAGCATCATGCATGGTTGAAAAGTTGTTGATAACTTATTTTTCTTGTAAAAAATAAAGGCTTATCTACTTCGGGAAATTCGGTTTCAACCAACAAGTATTCCTCTGAAGAAATTTAGGTGCACAGAACACCCCTAACTGTAGTATTTGCTATATTGTGCCATGTTTCTTTGCGGCTTTAGTTAATGAATTGTGGATTGGTTGGGTTTAAACCTTTTTGTGGGGGGTAAATATGAGCAATCTGCTGGTCTCTCTCCTATATCTCCTAAATGGTAGGTTTTTGGTATTGGGGTGAATATGAGCAATCTGCCGGAGATGCTCTAACGATTTGTGGATTGGTTGGGTTTAAACCTTTTTGTGTGGGGGAAAAGACAGCTTAAAGCCCTTTTCGAGGTAAGCTGGGTGAAGGATACCTCAGCATTTGGCATCAGGTGGACTAACCTGTTGTCACTTTTTTTTGTCCTTCTCAATCCCGTTCATCCTTATTCCTTTTATGCCCCGCCCTTCTTGAAATAAAAAAAAAAGAATATGTAGACATTGGTTTGTGAAGACAGTTTGAGCATTTGTTTCAACATATGTGTTTTCAATCCAATGGTAATTAACCCATCTAAAGCATTCCTTCGTTGTGAAAGAAGAGCAATAAATTAATCAATATGCTGGTAAAAAAACGTAATATAAGAACACATGGGAATTGACGATGACTGATTTGGTGATCCAGAATTTGGTGGAGAAGGAATGTGAGAATTGGTCAAGCAAAGGCGTAAATGTCAAATATGCCACCAGAATTGGCCACAAAGGGTTCAAAGCAGGAGCCTTGAAGAAGGGAATGGAGTGGGACTATGCCAAGCAATGCGAATATATCGCCTTGTTTGATGCTGATTACCAGCCAGAACCAGATTTTCTCCTCAGAACTGTTCCCTTCCTCATGCACAATTCAAATGTTGCCCTTGTTCAAGCTCGGTGGGTTTTCGGTAAGACCTCATCTTCTGTTATCTCTTCCTGAGACTGAATACCTATCATTTCAGTGTTACAGTTTGCTTGTCACAGATCATATCTAGTACCAGTGAAAATTCTTATAAAGCCTTAAATGATCATCCTTTAAGAACAGAATTGATCCAAATGGCTGTGTGGTGATGTAGCAAATGGTTAAAAGAACAATTGAATATACATGTTTCAGCATTGACTTCTTTATCATCGTACGTTTTATTATTCTGATCTGTCCAATCTTTAATTGACAGAATTTTACAGTGAATGACAGAGCAAGCCTTTTGACAAGGATACAGAAGACATTCCTGGATTACCACTTCAAAGTTGAGCAGGAAGCAGGATCAGCAACATTTGCCTTCTTTAGTTTCAATGGTATAACACTTGACCCAAAAAAAAAGGATACTTTCAGTTAAAAAAGGAACAAAATTAACCAAGAGAACAGAATGACTCTTGACATACAAACTTCTAATAAACATTACTCCTAGGTACTGCTGGTGTATGGCGTAGAGAAGCTATCAATGACGCGGGAGGTTGGAAGGATCGGACTACGGTTGAAGACATGGACTTGGCTGTCCGAGCGACCTTAAAGGGTTGGAAATTTGTATACGTAGGGGATGTTAGAGTAAGAATACCAAATCCTACAATGACTCTTCTTGTCTAAAACTGTACGATCAAAGGTAGTACCTGATAGAAGATGTCTCTTAGGTAAAGAGTGAGCTTCCATCCACTTACGAAGCCTACTGCCGTCAGCAGTTCAGGTGGGCCTGTGGCAGCGCAAACTTGTTCCGGAAGATGGCATGGGAGGTCCTGGTTGCCAAGGTATTGTACATTACCTTTCTCTTATTTCCATTTGGGAAAACACATAAAAAAATCCTAACAAGGTAACCACCATTGTTGCTCCATCAGCAAGTATCGCCCTTAAAGAAGTTCTACATGATCTACAGCTTCTTCCTGGTGCGACGAGTCGTCGCCCCCACTGTCGCCTTCATTCTCTACAATATTATCATCCCTGTTTCCGTCATGATCCCAGAAGTCTTCCTACCAGTCTGGGGTGTCGCCTACATTCCTACAGCACTCACCGTCGTCACCGCCATAAGAAACCCAGAGTTGGTCCCCCTTACCTGCATAACATCTCTGATATGTTGATAATTTTTCTTACTGAAGTTTAACTGCATTGCATTGTATCCTGCTCTGCAGAAATCTGCATATTATGCCGTTGTGGATTTTGTTCGAGAGTGTCATGTCCATGCATCGCCTAAAAGCGGCAGTAGCCGGTCTGCTCGAGCTGCCAGAGTTTAACCAGTGGATTGTGACGCAGAAAGTAGGGAACAATGGCGGTGAGGAGAATCGTGAGGTTCCGTTGCTTCAGAAAGCCAGAAAAGGGTTAAGAAACAGGTGTACATTCAGAAAGCCACTCCATTCCTGCTTTTTGGATGGAGCATTCTGTTTCTGTTAAACACCTAAACTGGTGTACATAGCAACTGAATATGTTAAAAAAAAGTTAACATGTGTTTGTTGCAGAGTCAACCTACCTGAAATTGGATTCTCGGTGTTCCTGTTCGCCTGTGCTTCCTACAACCTTGTCTTCCATGGAAAGACCAGCTACTTCATAAACCTCTATCTGCAAGGACTAGCCTTTTTTCTTTTGGGGCTCAACTGCATTGGCACCTCTTGTTGCTGCTTATGAGCAATCAGTGTAATTGTTTCAGTTTTTTTTCTTTATGTTGTATTTGATCTGTGATTCTTCTCTCTTATTTAAATTTATTCAGGAAACACTTGAGGTGTTGTCAAATTACCTCAGGAATGATGCTGCTGACTAAAGTTTCAAAAAAAAAAAGATGCTGCTGACTTGTGCTCTGTACAGTCACAACAATATATGTATACAATAGTCACATACAAGTCAATAAAAACTACACTTAAAAGTACATCTGTACGCGTAATCCTGACCACCGATCAAAGCATGATCATGATCTGTGCATTAGTGGAATGCAAATCTACGTACCTGCAAAATGCAATGTCATGTTGGTGTTGGTACAGTATACTGCTTTCTGATGTGTGTTTGCATGTGTGACTTCTGATGGATTTGGAACCCAGGTGTTTTTCTCCTCTTCGAAACCCAAATTTTTGTGCCTCTGCAATTGCTCGGCTTCTCTGCACTTCCCCAGAGTTTAACCAATGGACTGTGACGCTCGAAACATTAATGTTTTGAACTTTGGTGACTTCTCGTGCCCATCCTTTTCCCACCACCGGCTCTCCGCCTCACCCTATTGCCCGGTGCTCGCCTCCATCACCGTTCACCGGAGCGCCATTCCCGTGTGAGTTGTGACCTCACTCTAAGCTCGAAGACGATAGGAGTTCACTTGTTCACACCAGTCAACCGAGAGAAGAGCCGATTTCAGGTGATTGAAGTGTAGGAGGTGTGTTAAGTGCTAACGAAAACGCAAGGAAACGCCATTGTACTGACTGCTGAGACATCAGACATGTGGTCACCGCCGGAGGTAAGGCTGCACAACTTCTATCACTCTCAGACTCAGTCACGAAGTTTCAAGCTTTGTATGGAATACACGAATCGTATAAGGTTTCATACAAATGTAAAAGATGAACCCATTCAGTCATGCCATGCTTACGCATGTATCCCATTCAGTCATGCTTGTGCCCGATCTTTCTTACGGGAACTGGCCCCCGGTGAATGTCTGGCCGAAGGCCCATCCGGCGGGCGCGACGTTGTAGGAAACGACGGAGCGGTGGTCGCTGGTGGTGACCCTGAACGAGAGCGGCTTCCCGTCGAGGGGCGCGCCACTCTGCCAGTTCTGGCCCCAGTTCCGTGCCATGGCCCGCCACCGCCCCCGGGCGCCGCCCCTCACGGCCACGGCGCGCACGTCGCCAGCGCCGCCCACGTTGGCGACCAGCACCAGGGCGAAGTAGGCGTGCCCGTTGACGGTGAACCGGATGCCGCCGCGCCGCCTGCACGGCACCCTGCGGTAGGCGACGGGGACGACGCCGGCGCGGTACCGGGCGATGCGGAGGAACGCCGGCTGCGAGAGGTCGAAGTGGCGCAGCGGCGGGTTGCACCACCCGCCGGCGCCGCCGGGGAGCGCGTAGTTGGGCGGGCAGAAGTTGGTGGCCGTCACCACGACGGAGGCCCCCGGCACGCACGACGACGACCCACGGCCGCCGCCGGCGCACCGGAGCTCGAAGCACGCGCCGCAGCTCAGCCCGCCGCTGAAGAGCGCCGTGCTCAGCGCCGTCGTCTCCGTGCCGTACCCCTGGCTGTACAGGTCGCCGTACCCGCACGCGCCGCCTGGTAGATGAACATTAATTAATCCGAGTCAGTAACAATTGATCAGCCACATTGGTTGTAAACTAAGCTCGATCTGGCCCAAATGATCGACGACCATATTGTACGACGCACCCATCGTGCCGGAGGCGTCGGCGCCGCCGTAGAAGGTGGCGCGCGCATTCATCCAGCGCCCGACGCCATAGCCTTGAGCTGGAGAGGACAGCGAGAGCAGGGCCAGCGAGAGCAGAAGGAACGGGAGCGATGGCATCTTCTCTGTCAGCGTGCAATGCAGCGGGCGCAAAAGCAAGCGAAGCTAGCGAGACGCCTCCGAACTTGGAGACTGCGTGCAGAGGAGAGGAGGGTCTTTTATAAAATGCTGCTGCTGGATGTTTTTTAAAAAAAATCAACACTAGCTTTTAGAAGATGGGTTTAGCTTTCAGTTTTTCTTATAAACTTAGGTTTTCTGAGCTTCCGGCTTTTCGCAAGCTACACGAGAAGTTTGTTGTTTGTTTGAGCTTCAAGCTTTTTACGCTGAAAAGCTGTCAGAAAGCTCACCAGAGATTAATTGGGCCGACACGCTAATGTGAACTGTAATGCTAGTCACTGATGGCTGGCGTACGTTGCTGCCACTTTTCGACCTCGCTCTCTGTACTTCCCGACCATGAACAAACATGGCTGAGACCTTAGAGGAGGAAGAACACTCTGCTCAGTCCGTAGCGGAGTCTAGCTAGCTCAGTTGGTAGTACAAGGCAAACGCGTCAGCGTGTACAACTGTACACCCTCGTGTGTGCCAATAAAGTAGAGCACTTTTAGGTTCCAATTTACGCGTCTATTTTTCTTCTTCGCGTTTACATTGTGCTCAGCGGGTAAAGGTGTTCTAGAAAAAGAGTCTAAATTGGTGGGTTGCAATTGTAACAGCACAGAAGATGCTGTTCATTTGCCTGACGCCTACCGCAGAAGCGCGCATGCGATGCCCCTGCGATCTCTGCTCATTCCAAAACCAAGCAAACGTGAATGACATTGCTGTGTGCAGGACATGAGACCCTGTGCCAAATGTCTGACAGCCAGTTCCCTCTCGTGTTGGCACGCGTGAGAGCGAAATTAAAAGCTGCATAGTCACAAGGATAGAACCAGTAGCAGCATCAGAAATGGTGCAAAGATCTCCCACATGACTCCTCCAACAAGATCGCAGGAACCTTCGAGGAAAGAAAGAAAGAAAGAAAAAAAGATGTATTTGAGGTGAGGCTGCATGTGGGGGCACTAAATGTGCAGGCAAGATCTGCAGACAGAGCTCTGCACTTGCAGACCTGCAATGCAATCCCCTCCTGTGTTTGCGATGTGTGTTCAGTCTGCCAGTTCAGCGGGAACCTGGAAGGCTGGAAGTAGTTGGGCTAGCAGCGTTCTTCTCCAGCAGCAATGTGATGGCTGAGACTGAGAGTTCCCTTGCCTCTTCCAGGGAAAGGTTCATGCGCCACCACATCTTAGCGTAGAAAGCATACAGGGGTTTACACTCATACAGTATTTATGCAAGGAGAAGCGAAAAAGAGAGATCATCATGTGAATAATTACAGATTGCGAGTTTTTTTAAAAAAAAACTTATGTTGCGGATTTGGACATGAATAGTAGCACTCGTAACTGTCCCGCGCTAATTTCTCTCTCTTTTTTGAATTTTGAATGAATGAATATGCTTGAATGATCTATCCATCTATGCTTTTGGATGAATCTTTTACGCAAATTTTAGGGAACGCAAGGAAGCACCTGAATTCCTCTTCCATTTCATTTCTGCATTCCTTCTTGAAGGAAATGCCATTGCATTTCTGATATGGCTGTCGGTTGCAACCAGTAACCAACAATTTGGTGGGTGAAATGAATCCAAGATCTGTAGGTGTATTTATGGGAAGGCACACGTATATAGTCCATGGGCTGATGGAGAATCCGGACTCGGATTGCGTACAGCTTGTTGGCTCCTAATAGAGGAGAGGCAGGGGACTATATCTAGATGTGCGCACGTACTCTAAAACCAAAGAACAGAGCCTCGATGATCATGTACTGGATCTTCAGACTTCATCATTGGAGTTGCTGTGGACTGGATCTCAGAAGCACCATGTATGTAGACTTTTGCTATTGTGTCATGGTAATTGGTCAGAACAAACAGGATGAACTTAGCTTGTTGGGGCGTGATTTTGGAGGCAAGTTTGTTGTTGGCAGCTCTACGCCCAATCATCATATCATCATCATTAAAAGTAGGACAAATATATTTACCAGTGTCAGACAAACAAATTACCAGATGCTAGGATCAGTCATCAGTGGGAAGTTATCCCCCCCCCCCCCCCCCCCCCCCGCTTTGTCTATGTGCATTTTCATATACATATAAAAATTCATAAACTTTGACAAATTGGCAGGTAAACATTTTGTACTTCAGATTTATTTATTGAGCAACCGTGTGCAACCAACTTTATCTGTCACTTTACTGTAGCTTTAGGCGCCAATGCCTAACCACCTCAGCTTTCTATCTCTTCCTGCTCATTTATCTTTTCCTTCATCCACTGCTCACTAAAGACGCCTGCCATTCATCGTGATCATCACTTCAACGTATATTTTGACAGCAAAAAGATTGACTGATTTCACATTTGATATGTTTTGGAGAAAATGGATGACGCTACAACCTGTTTTCCATTGCACACTGCATCGCTACATTGTCAAAAAATATCTCCTGCAGCTGGAGGATAAGGCATCTTCAGAAAGTAGCAGAAGAGATCCCGCTTCTAAACTTTCCTAGCGCTTATACGCTGAGATTTCCTTGACTGTATCACGATGCCTGCCTGAGTGTGGAGAATAGGGTACTGTTGAGAGTAGAGAATACAGTGAGAAAAGCTTTGGCCAGATGAGTTTGATGACAGGTAGAACGTCAACATCAAATTGGTTGATCGATCCGTATGGTTAGCGTCACAAGATTCTGCATCCAGTGTTCGTGCGCAGTGGCTGTTAGGCACTCCATGGCATTATGGCAAGCTGGTTGTTGGCTCCATCCAGACAAAATGCAGCCTTTTAGAGAGCTCGTTTCAACTTGCAAGGTTTCTATCTGATAGTCGCCCTTGCTCTTCCAAAACCGAAGTGTTTATGCGGTTATACTTCTTTTGTTGAAGGGTGACTTCCAAAACCGAAGACAAGTTGAGCGTGGAAGAGTAAAGCCCTATTTGGAAGCCCGGTCTCACGTCTGAAACCATTGTAAATTACCAGCTGGAAAAAAAATCACCGGTGAAACAAAAAGAATCTGCTTGGATGATTGGTTAAAGCCCTTTACACCGGGAAAAATGAAAACACCTCTGCACACGATAATTATTTTCCGACGGAAGGAGTCTTCCTCCTCCCGATCTGTTTTCTCTCTCCTCCCGAACCCCTTGCTCTCCGCGAATTCAGACCTAATCGCAACCAGGCAGGCCTTGCTGGAAGAGCCTCCAGTCCTGTGATATCGTTCACACTGCAGCTGTTTGCTTTGGAATGGTTTAGGCCCCGTTTGGTAGAGCTTCGGCTTCTCATAAAACGACTTCGGCTTCGGCTTCTTCGGTGGAGTAGCTTTTTTAGTGAAGCTGAAGCCGTTTTGCAAAATGTTTGGTAAAACGGCTTCTCAATGGCAATATATGTAATTTTATGATCACTTAATGCTTGGAGAGAGAGGAGAAGCCGGTGAAGCCACTTTTTTCGGCTTCTTCTCTCTAGTGTAAGCCGTTTTGCGGCTTCTCCTCGGCTTTGGTGGTGAAGCCGTTTTGAAATTGACCCTTTGGTAGGGCTTCATCAAAAGCCGGTGGAGAAGCACTTTGAGAAGCTCTACCAAACGGGACCTTATATTATACTATGTTCCAGAAACGAGGCATCGGTTCCTCTCATTTACAGAAAAATGAAGGTTCCGTAAATAGATGTGCTTGTCTTAGTAATAAGAAGGCATGTACACTCTTCTGTTGAGAACACTAGCACCACTGGCTACAGAAACACCACTGCTTAACCATCCGTGATTCCTAGGCTTGCAGTGGTTGCCATGAAAGTAGAAAAAGACACCGGCCAATTTTGGCAATGAATGAAAACCCAAACATATTCATGTATTCGTTGCTCATATCTGTCAGCTACCACATGCCATCTAAACAGGGCTCGGATGGCGGTATTGCAGCACTATACGATGAGTTATAATCAGTGAAAACAACCAAAGTACAGAAAAATAAGAATCAAATTTAATGGTAGTACGATGGTGGTGGTGGTTGGCTGGTTCCAGGCACGCCTGCCGGTCCGGACTGAATTCCATGCTGAGGCGGCATCTGCTGCGAAGCATGCAACTCGTGCGGTGGAGCAGCAGGAGGGGTCGGGAAGCCCCCTGATGCTGCATACTGAGGCGGAGCAGCGGGTGGGGCATTAGGAAAGCCCCCTGATGCTGAGTACTGAGCTGGAGACGAGTACATCTGACCTGGATACGCTCCTGGGGCTGGGGGATACCCTGAGTTGCCGGAATTCCAATTCGGCACTTGTCCGTTGGCGCTGTGGTTTTGGGCAGGGATACCGGGTGGGGCATATGCCCCGGCTCCTTGAATATTACCTTGCCACCCAGTGGATGTAGCTGCTGCACCGGGTGGTTGTGGCACCCCTTGGATTACACCAGGTGGAATTGTGTAATCCCTGCTCTTGTCACCATGTGCCTGAAAGACGAATGGAACATGACTTCATATCGTGGACAAATACGCAATTGTGAAACAGAGGGTTCTGTGAAGGGACACATGTACCATCAAGATGTTTTATGTGACAAAATAACACTAAAGAAAATGCACCTATTATACCTTTACATTCAGATCAGTATGACGAGAGTATGACAGGTGAAGCTTACAGTAGCCACCATCGTAGATGCAGTGCCCTTCCAATGCTTCCTTCGCAACTGCAGCTGTAGTTACATCTAAAGTGTAGCAGAAGATTTAATCAGACTGATGAATAAGTCATATACAAAAACACATGGCAGAATGAATGAAATTAGTCGGAAAGTGTGAACAGCAGTCAATTAACTACGGGATGCAGGAATGCAAGGTCACAGCAGATGCAATGACTCCTTCAGATGCAAAAGCCTCTGTTTCTGGTTATAACACTGGAAGATTTTAACATTGGATTTGTGGCAGAACATCATATGGTAAGTCAAAATATTGTTTCCCTAGAGATCTACGGAGTTTA
The DNA here is from genome assembly GCF_005286985.2 of Setaria viridis. Classification (NCBI taxonomy): domain Eukaryota; kingdom Viridiplantae; phylum Streptophyta; class Magnoliopsida; order Poales; family Poaceae; genus Setaria; species Setaria viridis. The sequence continues at coordinate 42,742,629 of NC_048271.2, forward strand.
CAAGGCAGTAGGTAAAAACTAGTCCAACTGAAAAACTGATGTGATTAATTGGTAATTTAAAGCTTGCAATGATTACTCCAGGCTCATACCAGGGTACTGAATCAAAGCTTGTGTGCCCCCATTCTTCTCAAAAATAGCAATTTTTTGGACTGTACCAAATGCGGAGAAAACCTGGAATTTGATTAGCATAGTTAGCACGGATAAAGCAGACAACAAAAAAGTGTTGAAGCATGTTCTTGAGGTGTCTCTCCAATTTGACTTACAGTATGAAGAACATCTACTGTAACAGCATATTGCATATTCTCAATTGATGCAAGAAGAACATTGCCTTGAGCCTCCACTTTCCTTCCATCAGCACCAACAGCAGGCTATGCCAGCACATCAAGAGGCAGATACAGCAAGGTCATATAAATGGCAAAACATGCAGAATTAAAAGATTAGAATGCCTGTTGCCTTCTGCAAAAGTAAATACCTGTAATGTACCATCCATGGCAGAATAGTTAATTGGAAGATATGGATTGTTATAATCCCTGCATGATGACAACAAAAAGGAGCTTTAAACAGTGTACTGAAACAAAAGCATGTCTCCATCAAGATACAATCTAAATTAGCATATACATGCATGAATAAAAAAATAATAAGATTGGAAAAGGAAAATTATGTGACAGTACAGCTTTGTAGCTACTTCCTAGCACAACAGGTCCAAATATATAAGAAATGTCTTAGACAAATGATCCCAAACTTTATAGAAAAATACAGGTCCAAGTGATAATATAGTGTATGAAATGATATTGATTCCCATACAACGAGAATCTCACTTTTCACCAGCTATAGTAGGAAAAACAGATAAGCAAGCAAAAATGTCAGCTCTTCCTACAATGTGAAGCATAGACTGGTAACTACTTTAACTTCACTCCAATAAGAAAAAACTACATTCACCTCAACCAAATAAAGCTACAGAAGGCTAACTGAATTATGTATAAGGGTTCGCAACCAATACAATCTCTAAGCCAAGAAATTTCAGAGAAGAATGGATGTGTACTTCATAAGTTCAAGGGCAAGTAGTTCTTTTGATACTGGCTGAGAAAATTGCAGGAGTTGGAGGTAGTTTGTGGACTCCTGATATTTGTTGTGCAGTTGGAAGATCACTTGCGTATTAATTAATTGTCAAATTGAGGCCATGTCATATGGTACTGTACTTCAACAATAAACAGGAAACCAAGAAAGTACTCCACTTTAAAATATAATTTACTTTCCACAACAAAGCACAGCACAATACTTGTGCAAAAATACTCAACGGCTGTACACTGATTCTAAGAAGGTTCTAAACGTGTAAATGAGGCAATTAGGACTACACAAAGCAACAAAGTTCAGTGATACGTTCTGTAAAGTTTAAAAACATCCGAAGCTAGGAATCTTATACACCCATGCAATTTGATATACATAATCCCATGTGTTGCCAACAAATTATCTTATGGCATTTAAATTAAGATCTGCTCAGGTAAGAACATAAACTAGTGAATGATTATATCTTGGGAGGGCATGGGACATAAGCATGGATCCACTATCAGAAAAATAGTGATAGAAAACTCAGATAACCAATTATAGGCTTTACCTGCTGCGGTTTGACTGGAACTTGATGTTCAAATCCTTGTGTGCAGAGAAAGAAATTCGCAAGCAGCAGGACGTTACGTGCTCTGGAAGCAAGTAACTGTGAAGAACCAAAGCAATTCATCAGTTTATAAGAAGCATAAGAAAGTTTAAAAACACCAACAACGGATAATACAAGGAAAGGCCGAAAGGCAGCATAATGTCACCTTGGGATGCTCCTTCCGTCTAAGGCTTCTCTAGCAGCTGAAGCAGTGGCTGCATCAGTGTACTGGATCAATGCCTGCCAGCAGGAATAGGATGAGGCTCCTGCCTTTCATTTCAAAACAAAAAAAACATTTATCTAAAGCATGAAACTTTAGCTGACCTGAAAACCTGCAGCCTTTTCAAAGGTGGCTATTTTGTGAACATATCCAAATGCTGAGAAAACCTGAGAATTGATACAAAAAAGGATCAAACATAGGAGTTCAAAGGGCATAATTAAATAATTAATTTAGGAAATGCATACAATGTTATGGGACATGAAAAAAAATCTGCAATACATCACACAATGATTGCACATATGATATTTTTCATTGAGAAATTATGCATAAATCTTACTTCAGAACAAAGCATATAAACTCTTAAAGCATCCTCGCCCAAACAAAAAAGGGGGAAGCATCAATGACAGAAATAGATCAGAAATAAGTAAAATTGAATGTCCTTTTAAATAAACTGGCTGCAGTATATAACACCACCAATCAATTATCCAAAAATAAGCACCATAGAGATACTTATGGTCTAAAGGTTTGGAATTTAACCTTTCATCAGTAACTTGAATAAACAGGGAGGTGCCCTACACCGGAGATAAGCGCGTTGATGGAGGATACTTAGATTGCATCCTCAAGATGAGACAATGAGAGTTCATAAGAACTTTGAATGTGCTAGTTAGAAGACAGAGGCAGCAAAACAAACATGGTATCTCTCCAATTGCAGGTGTTGATAACGACATTTTCTCCGTGTTAACATGGTCCTGCTGATTCATGCAGAATACGTTACTACGAGATGAACAGCTATGTAAAATCTTTGATTTACAAGGATCAGGTCAGGTAGACTCCCTTGGATTCCTTCAGTCAATGGCAATCAAGAAAGTAACAGGCACACTTAAGGTTGTCATTACCATACTAACACAATCATCTAAGTACTTTACAAGACAACAAAAAAGAATTTTAGCACTCACCATATGGATCACATCAATGGTGACATCACTAGCTTGAACACCCTCTATGGTAACAAGCAACACATTTCCAGCAGTCTCTCCAGGGCTCTTGTTGTTAATTATTTCTTGCCTATTTGAATACTGAATGTAAACAGTTTTGCCACGGATTTGTGCTGGTTCTGATGATGATGCAAAGTAAGAAACCATCGAGATTGCCTGATTAACGTCAGTCTGCAAAGCAAGAAACCAACGAGATCCGCATAAGTAATTCTGGCATGAGCATTCAGCACTTAAGCAGTAGAACCAAACACAACTTAGTACACAGATTTTATTCTGAGAAAGCGAGAGTTTATGCTTTTGTACCTGTCGTCTAATCCACTATTACTAGCAGAGCATCCTAACATGAAACAATATAGTAATGACATGTACATTTTTTAACTCCAACTGGAACAGCCCAATCACCCACCACAAAATTCATCTGGCCATCATAAGAAAACAAATGTGCAACTCGCACATATATTCCACCTATAAATAACCCATTAATCCGTTCAAATTCTGTAGCAACTCTCTTCACCGATCTGACTGACCATAGAAGCAAGCAGACGTAATGGCATGAGAATCCCCAAATCCCCTCAACATGCCTGATCTATGCAACTCAACATAATTGTGCAGTTTCCTCAAACAGGTTTAATCAAAGGATGCCTGAGTGAACGCAAAATGAACCAACAAGATGTGATCTATTATCTAGAAACAACAGTATAACTGAATAGGCAGGAAGCTCCGATGACCCCTGCAACATGTAATCCATATTCAGAGCGCTGACAACAGGTTAAACCTAGCTAGATCCAGTGATCCGCCTACAATTAAGCTGCCGAACGCTTCAATTTCATGTGCATGCGAAAACCGAACAGGACATCCAGCGGCGCGCCCGCCCAGAATTCCCGATCGGATCGCGGTGGAGATCGGCGGGGTAGGGTCGGGATTCGAGAGGGGAGGGAGGGGCGGGGAAGGGCTTACGAACTCGACGAAGGCCTGGTTGCGGTTGGCGCCGACGCCGCTCTTGGTGTTGACGATGCGGCCGAAGGGCTTGCAGAGCTCGACGAGCTCCTCCTCGGCGCACTCCCACGGCAGGTTCCGCAGGTGAAGCACCTTAGACGGCGTCTGCGCGTAGCGGAACTGCTGGCCCCCGCCCCCGCCCGACGACGACATCTTGGCCGGCAGGACAGCTACGGAGAAGGTGAGGCCGGAGAAGACGAAGCTAGGGTTTGAGAATTTTTGGGCTGGGGCGGAGCCGCGGAAGGCTGTGTCGGAGTAGCTAGTGGTTCCGTGTGGGTACGTCCTGCTCCTACGGGTGTGATTAGCACGAGGAAGAAAGAAAAAATTCCAGATATGAGATATCCTATTCAAGATTTTGGAGCCAAAGGTCCTTTGGTATGTGGCGGAGGGAGAAAAGACGAGACAGAGGGGGAGGTGGTGTTTGATACTAGAAGTGTCATATCCAATGTTTGGATGCTAATTAGGAGAATTAAATATGAGCTAATTATAAAATTAATTGTAGAATCCTAAGCTAATTCGCGAGACGAATCTATTAAGTCTAATTAATCCATCATTAGCAAATGGCTACTGTAGCACCACATTATCAAATCATGGACTAATTAGGCTTAATAGATTCGTCTCGCGAATTAGACTCCATCTGTGCAATTAGTTTTGTAATTAGCATATATTTAATACTCCTAATTAGTATCCAAACATCCAATATGACATGTACTAAACTTTAGCGGGTGTATCCAAACATCCCTTGAATGGGTCGACTAAGGTCCCTTTTTGTCTGGGTTCTTTTAGTTGACTAAAAGGGTTAAACTTTAGTTCCTAAAGTTTAACCATTTGGGGGTGCTTGATTGCCCTGCTAAACTTTAGCACCTGTCACATCAGATATTTAGATACTAATTAGAAGTATTAAATATAGTCTAATTATAAAACTAATTGCATGGATGGAGTCTAATTTGCGAGACGAATCTATTAAGCCTAATTAGTCCATGATTTGATAATGTGTTGCTATAGTAACCATTTACTAATGAAGGATTAATTAGCTTAATAGATTCGTCTCACGAATTAGACTCCATCTGTGCAATTAATTTTGTAATTAGCTCATGTTTAGTCCTTCTAATTAGCATCCAAACATCTGATGTGACCCTGCTAAAGTTTAGCACCTCGTATCCAAACACCCCATTAGTCTCTCAGAGGTTACTAAAAGGGACTAAAGAAGACTATTAATAGGATCTACCCCTCATTAATTCCTCCCTCCCGTCCGACCCCGCCGCCGTCGCCCCCACCGCCAGCCTCCCTCCCGCCCGCCTCCCACCGTCGTCGCCCCTGCTACCCGCCGCCGAGCGCATGGTGGCGCAGGCCGCCCTCCCAGCGCCGCTCCGCGCCGCCGTCAAAGAAGGCCGCCGCTGCATCTCCAGCCAGGAAGGGCACGGCAAGGAAGATCAAGAAGTAGACCGGCACCAGCGACCCCCTACCATTCCACCTGTAGATGTGCCCCCCGCTCCTCCCCGGATTGGGGGTATTTTGATCTTTGTTCATCTGCATTAATGGACTTTAGTTCGTGGATCCAAACAGGGCAAAGACTAAAGTTTAGTCTATTGAATAAGGGGATTAAAGTTAGTCCCAGAAGAACCAAACAGGATCTAAGGGCACGTTCAACAATTTAGTAAGCACTGGTCATATCACATAGAGACAGCAATACAAACAACTTATACAATGGGTTGTCTGTTAGACTATCTGCAAGCTAATTAATTCTTGTATAGACTCATAAATCAATGTGATCAAATATGGCTTGGAAGCACGAGCCCCCGTCGTCCCTTTGCAAGGTAACAGCGTACAACGGTACTGGAGCGAGCGATATGGTTGGGAGTACGAGCCCCTGTTATCCCTTCGCGAGGAGATGGCGCGCCCATCTCTCGACTAAGGTCCTGTTTGGATAGGGGTGTTAAAGTTTAACACCCCACTTTTAATAACTTTTTAGCACATTACCTCCCAAACACATGTGTTAAAAGGTATGTGTTAAAGTTTAACACCCCAATTTCATAAATACCTCAAGGAGGTGTTAAAAGTTGTTAAACTTGTTAGAAGTGGTCCCCCTCTTCATTTTTTCCCACCATTGCCCCCTTCTCTCTCCTCCCTCTCTCTCCGTCGATCATAAATGAGGGGGCAATGGAGTCATTTCCCACCAAATATGTTAAAGTTTAACACACCATTCAAACACCCCTAATGTATGAAACTTTAGCACTCCATTTGAGAGTGTTAAAACTTTAACACTCGTTAAACTTTAATATAGGTATCCAAACAAGTCCTGAGTCCAAGTTTTTTTTTAAAGTGGCGTCAGACAAGCGTTGTACGTGCCCTAATCGGTATACCATCTCGTCACGGTTTCCAACGAACGGAGCGCCCAGCTTGCCAACCTCAGCACGTGCCCCCGAGTCATGAAAGTTGGCGCTGTGCATGATTAATAGCTTGGGAAATAAAGAATGGTGTGATGAGTAATAAAAAGAGTGAGGGGTATTTGGATACAAGGTACTAAAGTTCAACTTTAGGAGGATCACATCAGATGTTCGGACGTTAATTAGGAGGACTAAATATGAGCTAATTATAAAACTAACCGCAGAACCCCTATACTAATTTGCGAGACGAATCTATTAAGCCTAATTAATCCATCATTAGCAAATGGTTAGTGTAGCACCACATTGTCAAATCATGGACTAATTAGGCTTAATAGATTCGTCTCGCGAATTAGACTCCATCTGTGCAACTAGTTTTATAATTAGATTATATTTAATACTTCTAATTAGTATCTAAACATCCGATGTGACATGTCCTAAAGTTTAGGACGCCGCATCCAAACAGGCCCCGAGTCCAGTAGAATAAAATAATATTTTCATGTGTAAAAAGAGTGAAGTTGTTGTATATAGGATCTTTTGAATATGTGACATAGCTTGACTATAAGCCAAACTTATTAACCATGCTATTGGTAGAAAACGGCTCGGCTCCTACAATGCTCTACGCGTTAAGTCATTTTGGTTCTCTGTTTGGTAGGGTTCCAGCAGAAGTTGCAAGAGAAGCTGAAGCCGGAGTGCCGGAGCACTGCCAAAGGTGTTGGGCATGGATCCTCAGTACCCGCAAGGAAGGAGAAGACGGATTCCTAGTAGGATTGCTCTGTAATCCTACTAGAACTCCTACCTTGTAATCCTACTAGAACTCCTACCTTATAACCGACTAGTAATCCCGCCCCTGGAGTATATAAAGGAGGGCAGAGGTACCTAGATCGGCAGATAGAGAATCACAACACAGGACCAAATTCTCAACACCAAACAGCACCCAAGCGCAGGACGCACTATACAACACCTCCAATAGGACGTAGGGTATTACGCTACTCTTGCGGTCCAAACTGTATAAATTTATGTATTGTGTCCTCGCTTTTATCTTCAAGTTTCAGGTCCGACGATCCCCACCAACCAATTTACTATCTTAGGATACACTCAGTAAGTTGTCACGTATAAAATACCGATAAAAAGAGACTCTAAAAGTGCCGGCTCATGAGCCGCTTATGCCCAAGCTTATCAAACGGTATCATTGAAAACGCCTTCACAACAAAGCAGTAGTTGTGCCTTGCACTAGGTCTAGGAGGCGAGAGCTAAAGATAGTAGTTTGTTCCGGTTTTCCTCCTTCCCATAATCTAACTATGTACTGGGACACTACCCCTCAAGTTGGTTAAAACTACAATAAACCTGCCACTCCCCTACCTGCTGGACAAGTGGTGGGCAAAACTGCGTGGAGTGGAGGCGCACAGGTACGTTGGAGGGCGACGTCGTCAGGGAGGCGTGGGGTGGCAGCATGGGAGAGGCAGAGGTTACGACAGGGGGCGATGGTGTGGGAGAGGCAAGAGTTCCACCGAGAGCAAGCGGATAAGAAAGAGGGGTGGGAAGGAAAAAGACGGGAAAACGGACAGGGAAGGAGAGAAAGGAAAAAGGAAATAAAAAGAAAAATACAATGGTATCTAGGTATTTGACAGTTTTCTATATATTGCAAAATTAGGAGAAGTGATTTTATCAAATATTTTTCTAGTTAGACAATCTAGAGTCAAATAAAACTACTCCACCAGAGAAGTGAGCGTCGAAACCATTTTCACGTGAAGCAGATTCATACCAAACAGTGCTTAAAAACAAGACCCTACAAACTCCTGGTACTACCTCCATAGTCTGTAGGATATTTTTTTGTTGTGGATGACTATATTTTAAGATAGTGTTTGGTTGGACATTTTGTATCGTAATCAGATTACACCAGTAACCAAATTCCAGTTAAATGTGTTTGGTTCGATACACTCCATGATCAGGTACCTTGTAATCGGATACCCCTTTGCTTTACCGATGATTACAACGTAACTTTATTCCATTTTTGTTTGCGTTACCTCTGGTTGAACCAAACGCTATCTAAATGTTAGCTTTATATTACTCTACGTATTAAAAACTGTTGTAGAACAATCCAAAGTAGATAATGATCGATGATCCGCACTAGTGAGTTAAGATGGGTACAAAGAGTTGAAACAAGATAATATAGGAACCCTGAAAGGCAAGAGTAGTTCATAGTGGAAGGAATCTTTTATAGTTTCCGCATGAGGAGTAATATTTGTAAGTTATATGATCAGAAATGTTAAAATAAATTTGTAGTGAAAGATTAGCCGGTTGCGATGGTTAGGTTATATAGGCTAAGTAGACTTAATTACAACAATTGCAGAAGTTGCGAATGCGTGCGTGATGCTTTGGCAAGGCCGTTCATTGGAGCACCTCCCGCCTGCGTTCGAGCGCTACTCGATGCAGGTTTGTACCTGAGTGTTATGCTTCTTTAATGTTGTTTGTAGCCTCACTCGTGTGGTGCCACAAATGGAATGCAACGTGCCGGTCGACTATGGAGTGATGATGGTTTGATGATATCTCCATGGAAGTACGCTCTGTTCGCTTCAGTTTATCAGCCACCGAATAGTGTTTTTCTCTCACAATAAATCAGCCATTTCAATTTTTCAGCCGGCTTATAAGTCCAGCTAAACATGCCAGTAGTCTTTTAGTCTGAATGTAGTTGTAGGTGTGATTATGGTGTGAGTAGAGTGTGCGTTTGTTGGGTTGGTGTACGTATATGAACTGATACTACACTTTATATCCATGCTAGCAAATATGCCTGTGCATTGCAACGGGAGCCTCTGTATATCATCGGCAATGCACCCCTACACATATCCTCTCTTATCGGCAGTGGCGACTGACGTCCATAGTGTCTCATGAAGCCCACACTTGCATATATCCATCCTCATTAGCGGCCGTGGTGTTTCTCCTTAGCTTTGCTTCTTTGAATGTTGTCGTTCGGTAGGCTTCACCAAGCTTGTATGCAGTTCATCGGTGATGCCTTCCGCACTTTCCCACCAATTGCTTCTTGTCTTCATTTTCTTTTTTCTCTCTATTCTTCTCTACCCATCGGCCAGCAGAGCTCTCATTCCTCGATGGTGCAAACCGTTGCTGATGAGCGCGAACACAATTTGTGATACAAAGCTTGGTGTTGAGTGCCATGTTGGCGTGACCGCGCGTGTGTATAACACGGCGAACCCTCACTGGTCTTGGGCCATTGAGCACATGCCGACATGGTTGCTGAAACCGGTTGCCAAGCTGCTTTTTTTTACCATTTTTTTCACATTGGAAGTAAAGTTTTTTTTTCACGACCACCGACATGGATTAGGAGAGGATGAAGGCAGAAGTCTTACTCATTTTAACAATATTTACAATGGGAGAAAAGAGCTTTAATATTAAATTTAAAATAAACTGCTTAAGTAACTATATATTTTTGCAAATAACATTTTTGCATGATTTGTGGTCCTCAAAATTCATGGACCTTTCGCTTGCCGCTAGATTTTAATTGATGTGATCGAAAAAGATGACATATAATACGTGTGCGTTGCAGCTATGAAATACTACTTGCTCTAGATATACTAAGAAACCTAAGGTATTTTTGAGGATGTTTCTTTAAAATTACCTTTTAGGGATAATCGGCACCACATTTTACATCAACTATGGGGGCTTTTATGTAAATATGCTGAACCTTATCCCTTGATTCCCTTCACTGTCCACATCTTCTGCAACGAGCAGGCGAGCAGTGGTGGCAAGCAAGGCGCCGGGGCCTCCCCTCCCCTCCCCTCCATTGTGTTCTTCCTCCAGGCCAGCAACCGCCGCGGCTGCAGCGGACCAGCGCGTGGGGGCCAGGAGGGGCGCGCGCCGTGCAGAGAGGCGTGAAAGAAAAAATTCCTGCGGAAGTATAATTTATGTTTGCCCGTCTGCCAGGTAGGCCCCTCGACTCGGGTCGGTCAGTCGGTGCGGCTCGGCCCGGCCCACCACGCACTGCGCATCCGCCCCAGAGCAAGACCCACGAGCTCCAATAAATCCCGTCGTGCGTTATTCCTCCATCGGCTTTCCTTCCTCCCCTTCCTTGCTCTCCTCGATCCCTCGCCGCCGCTGGTCCGGCTTCGTATTTCTCGCAGGTCCTCGCGGAACGGAGTCCATCGGCGCCCAAGGTCAGTGCCCCTCCCTCGCCACATGCCCCGGCGGATCCCCGCGCCCGCGGGCTCCAGTTCGGCGTCTGCGCCGCCCAGATCCGTTCGTTTCGTGCCAAGCCTTTGTGTTCGGGCTCAACTATTTGGGGATTTATATTGTCTGAGGGATGTGCCCCTGCAGTGAGAAGGTTTAGTTTATGCAGGGAGGACTCAGTTTAGGGTTTGATTATGCAGATGCATGTGTGTTACCCCGTTGATTTGCGTCTTTGGGATAGCTTTGGTTAGGTTTTGGATTAGAAAATTGACAATATGCTACTTTATAATAGAAACGTCTGTTATCCAGCACGAAGATATGCAAAATTAAACCTGGTAATAACGGAATACGTGAACATCTTTTAACTCTAGTGCTAGCCTACTGTACATTTGGAACGAGCAATTAATGTATGCCTAAGTTAGGAAAGGTCGCATCTTTTCCCTGGTGGATGGTATTCAAGTTTGCATTTAAAATATTTCATGAGGAATTTGATGTGCAAAAGTTTTTTTTTTTGAGATATAAAAGGATTGCCCTATGTAAGCAAAAGACGGGTATAGTGGTACCACATCACATGCTCTGCTATTAATGACTTTGTGGACTGGTATTTAAGCCCTCATTTTCTTGAGGCAATATTCTGTGTTGTTGACTCTTTTATCTCTGCTTCCAGATGGCTGGTCACCGAAACAGTCATGGAAAACGGCACTCTGATTATGCTGAAAACGGAGGTGGTAAGAGAAGAAATCCTGGTGATGATTCCTATGCTCCTGGTCCTGATGATACTGTGTATCGCTACCTCTGTGCCTCTAGAAAAATTGGGAGTATCATTGGCCGTGGTGGAGAGATTGCGAAGCAGTTGAGGGCCGAGACTCAAGCTAAGATTAGAATTGGCGAGAGTGTTCCTGGCTGTGAGGAGCGAGTTATCACAATATTTAGCTCAAGCAGGGAAACTAATACCATTGACGATGCTGAAGATAAGGTTTGCCCTGCTCAGGATGCTCTCTTTAGAGTTCATGAGAGGCTTGCTTCTGATGAGGGTCCTGGGAATGAAGACAGTGAAGAAGTTTTACCTCAAGTTACTGTTCGCTTGCTTGTGCCATCAGATCAGATAGGATGCATTATTGGAAAAGGTGGGCATATTATCCAAGGAATCCGCAGTGAGACTGGTGCGCAAATACGTGTGCTTAGTAATGATCATATCCCAGCATGTGCCATTAATGGTGATGAACTTCTCCAGGTTGGTCATTGCCCACGCCAATTCCTACATTACCTAAACAAGTTGTACTATTATAGGCATGTCCATGTCTAACCTTCCTTTTTGCATAATGCTTGGGGTATCTTTGTTAAATGTCTACAACATTTAATTGTCACCAAAAGTCCAAAACTCTGAAAGATGTAATGGAATATTTAATATTTACTGACAATGCTTCCAATATTTTTGACACCAGATATCCGGGGATGCCGTAGTTGTCAGAAAGGCTCTTCATCAAGTGTCATCTCGCCTCCATGACAACCCATCTAAGTCACAGCATCTTCTTGCATCCAGCTTGACCCAACCTTATGCAGGGAGCTCCCACCTTGGTAGCTCATCTTCTGCACCTGTTGTTGGGATTACTCCTGTAATTCCTGCTTATGGAGGATACAAAGGTGAGGTGGCAGGAGATTGGCCCTCTGTGTATCAACCACGGAGGGATGAGAGCTCTGCAAAGGAGTTTAGTTTGCGTTTACTTTGTGCTGCTGCTAACGTGGGTGGTGTAATCGGGAAGGGTGGTGGAATTATCAAACAGATTAGGCAGGAATCTGGGGCTTTTATTAAAGTGGATAGCTCCAATTCAGGTGCTGAAGATGATTGCATAATTACAGTTTCTGCAAAAGAGGTGATTTCGTCATCCTATCGGTATGCTTTTATTATGCCTCCTCGCTTACCCTCTGTGTTTCTTGACCAGTCGCTTCTTTTTTCCATGCAGTTCTTTAAAGACCCTGTCTCTCCAACAATTGATGCTGCAATTCGTTTGCAGCCTAGATGCAGCGAGAAAAGTGATGCAGAATCAGCAGAACCATCATACACAACACGTCTGTTGGTGTCTACATCACGTATTGGGTGTCTAATTGGCAAAGGTGGTTCGATCATTACTGAGATACGGAGACATTCAAGAGCAAACATACGCATCCTTTCAAAGGAAAATGTTCCGAAGGTAGCCGCAGAAGATGAAGAGATGGTTCAGGTATCAATTTGGACTTTCTGATGTTCTTCATTCTGTTTTAGTCCCTTGTGCAGTTGTGCTACAGCAGTTTTCATCATATTTATTTACCCGTGCCCCAGATCAGTGGAGGCCTTGATGTTGCAAGACATGCTCTTCTGCAAATAGCTGCAAGGCTGAAAGCCAATTTCTTCGAAAGAGAGGGTGCTTTATCTGCATTTCCACCTGTGATCCCTTATCATCCTTTGCCTGCTGGTGTTTCGGATGAACCAAAGTATCTAAGCAGAGACACTAAGCCTGTTGGGCATTATCTATATTCAAGTGGTTTTCGAGGATCAGATGATATGATTCCTTCTGACAGCTATGGAAGTTATAGCAGCTCCCAGGTATAGCATATTCCATGCTGTATTCTTTGCTATGCTTGCTGACAGCTTACTAATCAAGTTTTGTATTTCCACAATCAACTAAACCTCTAGGCACCTGGAGGAGGATATGGGGCTTACAGTGGGTACAGTGGCCGCTCAACCAACAGTGGGTAAGGATGGCCCTTTTTTTTTTTACTCGCCAGTATATAACAATTCAATTTGATACATAATTGAGTATAGCAACTGTTTGTTTTACATCTATCTTTTATTGCACAAGCTCACACAGCTCTTTGTAATTGACTAATGCACATCAGGTTATCTGGTCACAGTTCTCTTCCCTATGGAAAGCGTCATGGTTATTAGGACCTAGATTTGTTGAATAAAACAGGTATGGTTTCTTCAACCTTGTTTTGACTTGCAAGAATGATTAATGTGATGTGCCTTCCTTGCCTTAATGCTTTGCTGCCTTTTTAACACATTTAACCCAGCTCAGCTATCTTCTGATGGACCTGTTCTTTTCACCTTTGCCCCCCTGCTCCCCTCCCGCACTAAAAACAGCCAAGACAATGAAGTTTGGAGCCTGCTTATTGGAGCCCCCTTCCCAAACCAGATGACCAAGAGTATTGCCCAACCTGGAAGCTTTGCTTAGGAGGACCTGTCTGGATGCCATAGACCATCTGATTTTCCTCAAACTACATTACTTATATCTTCCTCCGGGCCTGTGTTTGTAGCCCTGCCGTAAATGTTCCGAACCTATGTATTTAAGGTCGCATTTGAGTTTGCGTGTATTTGCTCGTTTGAAACCTGCTTCAGTTTAGTGCTTTTGTTGAAATACTTTTTTTTCCTATGTGCCACCCAAAAGCCAGGAAGGTGTTACTTGAAAAACAAACTAGGGAGATGTTACTTGGCATTCTGTGAGATGCAGGTTACTTCTCAGAGATGTGACTGTTATCCTTAAAAGTAACACTAGAACCACATGCCATTCTTGAAAGTAGAGACCGCATATACCAAACTTGTTCCTGTTAGCCAACATTTCACAAGATGATTGCACTGCTGCAACTTGCAACATCCTTATGATACTCAATGAGCTTGAAATGTGCTATAGCATGGAAAACGTTTTTATGTATTTCAATGTGATGTTTTGAAGTTTAAGTTTTTACTTGGTTATAGATTTTATATATTTTGGTGTGAATAGCTAAGATCTTAACTGTAGATAGCTGGAAACTTAGCATGCATAGATCGCAATGATCTTGAAATGCACTAGCGCATCTCATGATCTTATTGAGTCTTGTAACCTCGCTCTCATGCATATGTTGTTCTGATGCTTAAATAAGTGTTGCTGATTTAGTGGTAGTTATGCACTTGTCCTGTTGGGTGAACTGTATGCTAAAATCTAGCTAAGTGAAGGTACCAGTTTTAGATCACAGGAAGTGGTTCATGGGGTGAAGGCACAGCCCCAATGTTTTGCAGGTTGACAATGTATTTTATCTAGAAGCTTAAAGTTTACAGGACTAGGTAACCTTATCAAGCATGAACTCCTTGGTATCTACAGTAGGAATCTTGTTAACTCATGATGGTGCAGGAACATACAAAAGGTAAGCAGCTAATAGCTATTGCAGGCTTTGTAAGGCTGAAAGGAACTAGCCCTGGAGTTGCACATAATTGCTACCACACTGTGCCTGCGTAGCTCACATTGTATCTTCTACATGTCATTAGAGGGACAACTGTTGTACGTCTGTATGCAAGTTCTGATGGTTTTATACTTTGATCAGCAAAGTTTGTGTTAATAATGAATTCAGTTTGGTGTTATACCATTCGATTATCTGGTCTGTGTTAAGCTTATATTTTAGCTTCTATTTTATTATGCGTTACTAGAGCAGTTGTGGTTTATTTTGCCGATCGTCTGGATAATCTGACGAATTCGTGTCTGCCGCTGGGATGGAATCCAGAGCAGCCACTTGTTGTTTGATATCCGATGGCGTATTCAGGTTTCGAATAATTTGTGCCATCCTACCTTAGGAAAACTTTATGGTACTAAAGGCTTTAATTTGTACCATACATCTACATGTATAGCCTTGGGAAAACTGCAGAGCTGAGGGGGCAAAGAAGCCTTTTGCCGACGGGCCATTCTAGTTGGCGCGTGCGGACTGCTAAATGACAAGCTGTCAACCCCCTCCCTTCCCTCTACCGCCGGCGCACTATCCATCTCATGTTCTCGTGTCCTAGCCGCCCAGCTCGAGGGGTCGTCTTGTGGGGGTCCTCTTCCGGCCTTTTCACCTTGTCGGCAGTTCTCCACGATAATATTAATGGCAGCGTTCTTAATTTTGTCGTCTTGCGGTAGCGGATTCGTGTGGAGGAAGTGTGGATACTTCTCTCTTACCCTCCATTCGCTCCTTAATCGTGCTAAGGTGCTAGCGTTTGGGCATGCACAACTCCTTAATTGTGCTAAGGTGCTAGCGTTGTTTGGGCATGTATAACAGTTTAGACAGCTGCTGTCTGCTCACACATAGATAGTAAAAAAGATGATATGTAAGGTATTAAATTTATGTATCACACTATAAATTAAAATGATCAATTATAAATATAATCTTTGTATGCTATGTCTTCGCTTCTTTGAAAGAACACATAGTTGATTCAATATACCTAAACATATAGTCTAATTCCTCTAGTAAACGAAACTTCTTTTATATTTTTCTATATTGAATAACCTAATCGAATGTGCTCATGTGTAGCCTAACAATGTGCATCTAGAATTTTCAACAGAGCACCATCCAGAGTTCGAGACGATGTCAGTCCTCCTCGTTAATCAGCCCCCCATGGCTGCTCTCTCTCTCTCTCTCACACACACTTTCCTCTCCTCTCTCTCATGAACTCTGTAGGCAAGACAATCACCGGCGTAGGAAAGAGAGCTCGGGAGGTGGCAAATCCGTTTTGCACGAGAGGAGCCTGCGGAGAGATCTGGAGGAGGCCGCCGGCTTGCCGCCATTGGTGCGGACTTTGGAGCTAATTAATTTTTTTGGTTTGATTTCTCTCCTGTGGCCGATTAGATTTGATTTGTACTTTTGGGCAGCAGCAGCTCGGGCTGGATAAGGTGGTTGCAGTTGGCCGCAATTCATATCTCCTCATCTCCCGTCTTCTCTTCTCTTCAGTGGCAGCGATGCACTCGGGCCGGCAGGATCTGGCCATGGCGTAGCCGTGGTCTGTTCTTGATGCGGCGCAAGAGTAGCTAGCTTCAATCCTGTCAATCCTCACCAGATCCGGTTCGAGTGTTTGCTTATACGTACAACGGGGAGAAAGGGTCATACGAGTTCTCGGAGCACGAGCCCCCGTCGTCGCCTCACCACGCGACGGCAATCTTCTCTCTCCTCTTTATTCCTCATCCACCTCAGCGAAGAGATGTACGTGGCAGCATATAGACAGCAGTTGTCTAACCGTTGTACATGCCCTTACTGAGGCGCGTCTTTGGTGTTGTCGGTCATGGGTGGTGTGCTTGCGGTTCCATCGTTTTTGGCTGGCAACGACTGGTTTGTTGGTAAATTTTCGATCTTTACAGAAGTATGGTGTTGTAGAGGTCGCAAGCATTCTTAGTTGTTTTTTTTAGTTTTTTTATTTGCATGGTTACAACAACTTCCTAAGGTTATAATCTTATTTTCTTTTTCTCTAATAATAGAAAAACATACACATCAGGTATGGTTTCTCGAAAAAAGTGAGAAGGCAAGGTGATAAGTTAAGAACCAAATTAGGCGTGACTGGATGGCCCACAAGCATATCTGCAAGATACATTCTCAATGGGCGCTCTTGGATGAGCATTTCTCACTTTGTGCACTGAAGAGATGTTGACACGGTGTAGCGGGTGATGGTTGCTAAGAGATGGGCGCATTATACAGTAGTTTGGGAAAAATAAGTACTCACTCGTCTTAAAATAACATGTCTAATGTTCAAATTTTGTTCAACAACGAGTGTAGTTTTAGCTCGGCCAAGTAGGGTTCATCTAATCAGAACAATACCCGCACGTATAAAAAATAAGTGAAGAAGTGCATGAACTAATTGAATAATTAATTGGTGCTACTTTCCTAGATCCACTACATGCACATTTATTCGAAATCTAGAGAACCAAACAAACATTGTGAGTTTTAATCATAACTACCATGAGCAATTAGGGAGAATAAGGTCATTTTCTAAGACTAGCAGTTTATCTAACTACCATGCGTAGTTTATCTAAAAATTTGAGATGTCACAATCAATAGCATGATAAATTTCAAGCGCAATGTACAATTATTACGGGAACTATGTCTCAGCTAGCGCAATGCGGCGTTGGGAACCAATTATTTCAAGCGCTATGTACAATTATTACGGGAGCCATATCTAGCTAGCGCTATGTACAATTGTACATTCATTTGATTTATGCCACAGAAAATATGACAAGTGTGATGATAATCAAATTACTAATAATTACCTAAATTTTGGCAAGAGAAGAAACTATACATATATTTTTTTAAAAAAATCTTTATCAAGCTTTTGGTGGGGGAGCTAACAAAACAAAATATTTATAGTTTTTTTAAAAAAAAGGCCAAGCAAAGGCCTATTAGCTCAGTTGGTTAGAGCGTCGTGCTAATAACGCGAAGGTCGCAGGTTCGAGACCTGCATGGGCCAATAGTTGTGCTGTTTTTTTTTTTGTCGCACTCAAAGTTTGCACTTAGTTCTTTTTTTCCAGGGAAATTTTTATTGTTACGCAACCTTTTGAATGCTGCGGTAAAAATCTTAGGCTATCTTGTTATGCAGCGTTTTGAATGCTGCGTTAAAAATCGTTGGCTACCTGTAACAATGATATATTGATATGCACTATTTTTTTCCAGGGAAAGTTTTATTGTCACGCAGCCTTTGAATGTTGCGATTAAAAAATCTTTGGCTACCTGTAACAATGTTATTCCTGGAAAAAAACCTTTGATTACTATTAGCATATAATTGCGGTTGGTTTACAGATGTCCACATATATGTGAAAAAAGGTTGATTCTATAGACCTTTGGCTATAGCTAGCACAAATGAGAATTGTGTCAATTATTAGAGGGAAAAAAACCTAGGCTATTATTAGCATATTAGAGAAAAAAAAATCTAGAGAAGGCATACGTGGCCATTCGCAAAAAATGCTAGAAAAATATGAAAAATCTTGAAGTGATAAATTATAGGTGCTATATGTATCAAACAACCAGAGATGATTGAAATGATATGTGTGGCATCGGATGTGATTGAGTGACATGATTACACGAGCTTATCGAAACATATGAACTCATAGATGCCACGTTACTCCTTTCAGACCTTTAGAGTGTCATACATATGGTGGAGCTTTCTTCTCTGTTGTATCTACTTCACTCATTCGTACAACTAGACACGCATAGAAAATGATTGATTTATCACATATGTTTCACGAGGCAAATATGTGTGCTTTCTAGATTTCACATACACTAGCCGCATTTGTGTGGGGTTGAGAACGTTGGACATGTCAAACGTCAATGAAGCATTTGTGTGGGTCGAAAACGTATCAAATTGTCAATGAAATCAAGTAGGGTACTTGTCTCTCAAGCAGGCCATGCAACTTTATAAAAGGATTAAAACTTTTCCCTTTTTCTATGTTCAGGATTGATTTTGAGCCTTTAAACAGTACTACTAGCTTCTTCACCTGAACATGCATAGTTAGTACTAGTGCTAGTTAGTAGGCCGCAACAAATGAGGAAAAAACCCCGAACGTACGGTTCCCAGCCGACTTGCCTTGTGGCTTCGACAACACATATGGATAGCGACGTCTGGGTCAGGACACAGACCGCGTAGCTTTCTGTCAGCAAAAGCGACACAGCAAGAAGCTGGCCGAGCATCTAGCTAGGCAGGGAGCCTGACATGTACAAGTTCTCGTAATCAAAACAGCAGCAAATTAACCGAAGTTAACTAGTCCGAAAATACTTGTTCTATGATTTTGCATGTGAGGATTTGCGAAGTTGGAGCAAGCTTCTAACAGCCAACAAACTATAATCAAAACACATATTCATAGAAAAAAAGATTCATCTATTCGCAAGCGAAAATGCTTGTTCTATGATTTTGCATGTGAGGATTTGCGAAGTTGGAGCAAGCTTCTAACAGCGAACAAACTATAATCAAAACACATATTCATAGAAAAAAAGATTCATCTATTCGCAAGCGAAAAAGCTAAGGCGCAACTCCTTTCATTTAAATGATGACTACATGAAAATTCAAATCGAGTGCATACATTATCACCCAAAATTTCTAAAATGGTATATACACTGTCTTCTTTGTATTTGCAAACAATGAATCTTTAGACCCTCGAGGCCTCAAGAATACCAACATGTGTAATTACATGTGTCGGTGTTTCAGACTGATGACTAGTGATTGTACGCCGCGCTCTCCTCACTTCTGATGGCTAGCACACAAGAGACAAGTAGTTATACTGGTTCGGGAAATTCCCTACGTCCAGTTTCGGCAGGAGTCATGTTCCTTGGATCAAGTGCACTGGGCTTACAACGGGGTGCTTGCAAGCAAGCGTTCGTGTGATGTGTGGGTGTATGCATTGAATGCGAGAGAGAGAGAGAGAGGAGGCCCGGTTCCCCTTATATAGGCTAGGGACCGGGCAACAACGTTGAGAAATGGAGGGGTTCCCAACCTCAGAGGTCGAGGGTTGTGGCGTGGTCGAGTCTTCCTTGCACCAAGAGGCCTTCTTGTCCTGTCCCCTTGGCTGGTCGTGGACTTCGCATGCCTTGTACGGTGCTCCTGTGTGACGTGGGTTGCTTACGCACGGTCCGGCCTGCTCCGTGGCGTGCTCCCATTCCGTCTGCCAACTCCGTGGTAGTGAATGGGACGGGTGCTGTTGTTGTCATCCGTACTGGTGACGAATGGTCGGGCCGTGATTAGTGGCCTGGACAGGGCGCGCCGCTCATCCTGGCTTTCCCCGACCTCTTTAGTGTGTTCATGGCCACTCTTCGTCGTAACATCTGTCGCTGGATCCCACCTTGCCTGCGGGACCGTACCAGGCCTGGCGCGGTGGCATGGCCTTGATCTTGACAGGTCTCCTTGACGGCGAAAGCGATGATGATGCCGGAGCGTGTGGGCGCGTACGGTCGCGCGTGGCCTCATCCTGCAGGCCATCCTAGGCGGTCCGAAGGGTGTAGCTTTACCCTCGGACCCCTGGTTAAAGGTCGGCTCCCCTCCCCCGGTCATGTCTCCGGCGTAGGGCGATCAGGGGGGCCACATCGTGCATTTAATGCCTCTCGTATGGCGCAGGTCTTCCTGAGTTAAGGACTGGGTGAGGCATTGTGGGCCCCTTGTGGGCCCCACCCCCAAGCTGGCTGAGCCGGCGAGTCATGGCTCTTGTCTTCCTACAAAGGGAGGTTGGGCTGTGGGCCGCAATGTCATCTGGGTCGCTTTGAGGATGCTTCTAGCTGTTGGGCCTTTGGCCTTTTGGCGTCTGGTTGCCTTAGCCCCTTTCTGAGGGTACCCCTGGTACAGGTACCCATTAGTAGCCCCCGAGGCTTCTTTCGGCCTTGTGGTTAGGGGAAGGCTCCTTCGCCCTTCTTGCACACCTTTCGAGGGGAAGGCTCCTTCGCCCTTCTTGCACACCTTTCGAAGGCTGAGGCATCCTGTGGGTTCACGCGAGGGGACCTGCTGGGTCTAGCCCCCGAGCTTCTGAGGGAATCGAGATTCGCTCAAAAGGTTTTTAATGCGGGCACTGCCCGTCTCTTGCCGCCGTTCAGGCATTGTTAGGGGACCCTTTATGACCTTCTGGTTTCTTCGTGGCTGCGCGCCGATACACAACCAGGATCGATCTACCCGTTGCCTTGTGCAATGCAGAATCCTGAGGTCCTGCTCAGGGCATCATTTCATCCTGTGGCTGTTCACGTGGGTTTGCTGGTGCATCGGGGCTCGCGGCATCCTTGCCAGGCGGGCGCCCCTCTTTGAACCTCGCGGTGTCACGCGTCTTAGCCCTGCGCTCGACCTATAAAGTCGGCGTCATGTGCTGCTTGGGGCTCTAGGCTTCACTTCCTAAAATGCTTCCATGTGCGGGTAGAGGGATGAGGCCATCGAGAGGGAGTCTCCAAGTCTTCCTGGTTGGCTGCCGTGTAGCCTGCCCTTGATGCTAGAAGAATCTCAGCGAGCGGCTAGGCGTACCACAGGGGGTCTGAGGCACCTTCATTCTCGTTGCCGATCCTGCTTCAAGATCCTCGCGGATCCAATGGGAGGAACTGGTAACAGGCAAGAACAACCCCTGGGTTTCTCGGGGATCACTCGGGAGCTCTGATGCTCCCATTTGAATCCTTGGCGGACCCGCGGGCTCGACGAAGGCTACCATGATGCTGCTCCTGAGCCTGTTGGGTACAACTACAGTCCCCTCTTGTCTCTAATGGGAGGCTTTGATTGTGGCTGTGGTTTGTTCTCTTGCCAAGGGAGATGGTGGCATCACTTGCCGGAGCGGAAAGCGCTCTCCTCCTCGGTACCACCTCCGCATAGGCGACCCCCGAGGTGTTGATGCTACAAGAAACTTAGCGACATGAGCATCCGCCCCTTCATGTCACCTTTGTAGCAGGACTCCCCATGGGTCCCAGATGTTGCCTTGCTTGGCAACACTAGCATTTTTTGTATCTGTACATGGTGTCTTGGACATCCTTCTTGTAATGTTTGTCCTACGGAATAACAAATTTTGTCCCCGGTGTATGTCATGAATGGCTTGCTTGGCCTTGGGGCTGGTCGCTCCGAGCCCCTGGGTGCACTACTCCTAGGAGAGTGCGTTCGCGTGGTCGGGATTGTGCCCCACACAATCCCTTCATGGGGAGCGGCTCTTTGCCTACCGGGCTGGTCGGGCAAGTGTGCTCATTCGAGCGCCATTGGGAAATCCGAGCAGGACCCGATCGCCTCCCCATTGCAGGGAGTTCGGCTATGTCTCGCTGGGAGACGTCCCGTTAATCCTTGTTGTCTTCTGTTTGATCCCCGACCTCTTGCATGGGAGGTCGGAGGGGTCGTTGCCTTCCCTCATCAGGAATACTCGGGGCGAACTCGTCACCAGGACTCAGATACGGTGGGGAGAGGTCGGGGGCCACGCGGCTTCCCAACTCACTGTTGTTGGGTCTTTCTCAGCCCATCCATCCCTAGCTCTAGGTTTAGATAGGCCTCAGGATGGCATACGGGCCCGTTCATTGGACCGACCTTCGTACCTTGGCCTGTTGCTTGGGCTTGGCCCAACCACCGGGGCGGAGCTGCCAAGAAGTCGTTGCATGAGAGTCGAGGCATCTCCTGGTGGGTGTCGCAGGGGCTGAGCCCACCACTCCGCGCAGTTGCTCGAAGGGGACGGTTGGCCTCCCTAGGGCTGCGCTCTTACATCTGCCGCCTCCCCTCTCCTCCCCACTCTTGCGCTTGCCTGTCCTTCCTCTGGCCATTGCCTAGTAGCCGTGCTCGAGCAGCTAGGAGAACAAGAGAGAGAGAGAGAGAGAGAGAGAGAGAGAGAGAGAGAGGAGGAGTTGTGGGGGTGACCTGGTGAGTCCCACGGTCCGCTCGCACGCATTCCCTCCCATTTGCACCGTCGTCTCTCATTCTTCCTCGGCGATTGGTTCGTGGGTTCCTTCGGTGGTGATGGAGGCAAAACTGCAAGACTTGGTCACTATGGGCTGCCTCCCACCAAAGGAGGAGGCCGGGTGGCGTGCCACTGCGGGAAAGTAGTTCCCGTAGCCCAAGCCCGGGGAGACCGTATCCTTCCTTGAGTTCCATCCCCGGGGGTTCGGGCTGCCGGCGCAACCCTTCCTCCGGGGCTTCCTCCATGAGCTCGAGATTGAGCTGCAGAATTTCAACCCCAACGGGTTGCTGCAGCTCTCTGGCTTCATGACGGTGTGCGAGGGATTTCATGGCATTACCCCCCATACGAGATTTCGATGCGGGTGCGGGAGCTGATCAACATTCGGGAGCCGGTGCCCCCGGCCCTGGCGGGGCACCCGCAGGCCTTCTCAAGGGATTTCCCTCCCTGCCTGGTGAGTTCCTGAACTTTTTCTCTTTCCATTCCTCATATTTTCTTGTGAACACACAGAGGCCCGAGCTGGTGTTGGTGTGCAGGGGCTCGGGCAGCCAGTGTCCAGGTTTTGCAACCCGGATGGTAACCCTGAGGGTGCCGAACGAGCTGCTGCCGAGCTCTGTGCAGCTCAAGAGAGGCAACGTAAATGAAGCAGGGAGGTCCGTGCTCGGGAGGAGAAAATTAGTGAGAGCATGAGGTGCCGCCGCGCGCGCCATGACGTGGGTTTGCCGTCCGACGAGGACGAGGACGAGGAAGAAGAGGAGGAGGAGGCGGAGGAGGAGGAGGAGGAGGACGAGAGTGGGAGAGAAGGCGCGCCCATCCTCGATTTCCCATCTTACCCGAAGCCTTTTCATGGTCTTCAGGTCGGCCTTGCCACCCCCCATCCCTCGACCTTTGATGACGGGGAGGTCGGGATTGGAGCAGAGGGAGGCGGGAACGCAGCCCTGGCGCATGACCGTGCATCCCAGAAATGGGCCGCTGACAGCTCAGACACCAAAACGAGCTCGAAGCGTGCTCAGGCTCACTCCAACCGAGGGGCCAATCGGCCTTCCCTGTGCTCGGATTGCCGTTGCTCCAAGAAATCTCGGTCGGCCGCCGATCGGGGTCGCGGTTTGGGAGCCCCCGAGTAGCTGCCACCACCACCGCCTGGCAGTCCGCCCAGCATGGCATAGAGGTTGGTGTCCTTCCCTTCTCCCGATGGCAGGTCAGGGTCAGAGGGTGACGGTCACCAGCCAATTGCGGCGGGCACGTCCTCAGCAGGTGGGTGCTCAAATGAGGCTCCCAGTGTTGGAGCCAGCCTCGCGCTGGCCCAACGACTTGGCACCGACGCGTTGTGCTCGGGGACAGGTCTTGTGCCGGTGGGCGCTTTGACGGCGCCGCCATCTTAGGTGTCGAAGGGTGAAGTGGCCGCAGGCCTCCAGCCAAGGTTGGAGGTGCCAGCGATGGCCCCACCTCTACAGGTGTCTATGGATGCCGCCGCGGCTTCCCAGCCTATGGTAGGTCGGGCAGCAATGCGCGATGTCCCTGAGGATGTCCCCCAAGGCTATGTTGTGGCCCGGGACATCCCAGCCCCGCCGCTGCCGCCACCTCGCCCTCAGCTGGGACGGCCCACATTGTAGCGCCGTACAACGCCCCTTCCTCTGCGGCGATCTGATAGGTAAGGGATTTAACTTTTGCTTAAACCTTTTTGAGTTGAGGCCGTATGCTTGCTTCATGCTTTCGTATGAATTCCTAGTTGATCTGTGATTTCATGTTGCAGGGAGTTTGTTCCCGGTCTCGCGATGTCGCCCGTGTCGGTGGGCTTTGTGGGGCCGATCACCTAGCTGTTGCTGGCCACAGGCGATGGAACTGGCGTGGTGACTCCGGCGGCTCCGGTTGCTCTGGCAGTCTCCCCGCTCGTCACGGTGACCCACCCTCCTCTGCCACCGATCGCCTCGTTGCCCTTCACTGCTTCTTTAGAGAGGAAGGCAAGAGCTCGGCGGCCGGGGCGGTGACCTCGGAGGTGGTGGTCCTGGCGGACTCCTCGTCTTCGGTGGTGCGGCCTTCACCTCGATGGCCACACACTACAATGGCGTGGACTTGCCACTGTTGGGAGTGTCTATGCGAGGAACCGCAACTCCGAGGAGCTGACACAACTCGGGAAGATGGTGGCCCCTGGAGCACAGTAGCTGGTCATGCAGATCTCGTCGGTCGTGATCCGAGGCAAAGTCCCTCCTTTAGCCCTTGCGGAGTAGTTGCTTAGGTTTTCGGTTTCGTGCATTTGAGTTCAGATTATGTAATGAACTTAAATGCTTTTAGGCTGTGGCTTTGTCGCAGATTTTTTTTTGACATTGGTTCCTTTTTTCGCACGTGTTTTTGCCTTTGCCATTTTTCCCTACGCAACGAAGTCCAGGGATTGGACCACAAGACTTTGTTTTTCCTTGGTCAGTCGAGTGACACAGGTTGGGGTCATGGGAGGCATACACAGGTGTAGTCGAGGAATGCATATGCATGCAAGGAACTCCTACAAGAAGGTCGCGCCAATTACCCTTGTTGGTCACCACGAAGTGCTCAGTCAGGAGAGGTTAAAAAGAAAATTGTGAACTTAATCGAGCATGCCGCTTCTTTTGATTGTATGGTGCAAATTGTTTGTTCAAACTTAAACAACAAATCTAAGGGTAAAAGAGACATAGCTGCTCGATGTTCCAGGAGTTGGTGAGGAGGTTACTGTAGGGATACGAGGTAGGCTACGCTAGCGCAAATCAAAATTTTCTACCGCGTATAACTAGGAAGAACTGCCGTATAAGGATCACGGGATTACCACTCGACGCACTACTGGTGCGGAAGATGTAGATATGCGTCGGTGCAGTGAAGACGATCACGTAGTCGTACGTAGTCGATCACGTCCAGCAGCTCCTCAGCAGCTCGTCCACGTGCACAGCAAGATCGCCTCCGGTGCCGCGGCTCGTCGTCGGCTCGTCGTGGCTAGTCGGCGGCTCGTCGATGGCTCGTCCAAGTGCTGCAGGCGCAACACCTCCAAGGTATCCACACGTGCAGGGAGGAAACGTCGCAAGCCGGATTGCTAGATCCGCGAGTTGCAACAGGCGAGGGCGTGGGAGGCGCGGCAAGTGTGTTCAGCCAAAAGGTGTAAACCCTAGGGCGCCCCCACCCCTCTATTTATAGAGGTTCCTGATGGGCCTCTGGATCCGAGGCCCATTAGCACTCCTAAACCTAATCCAACTCGGATCAGATCCGAATTGGGCTTCCAGCCCCTTAAGTGTGTGACCCTATGGGTTCGGATACGTATAGACATGGCCCGAGTACTCCTACTCGGCCCAATAGTCGGTAGCGGCCTCTAGCAAGACGTGCCAACTCCTATACGCATACGAAGATCATATCAGACGAACCATCACAACATAATATACATGCTATTCCCTTTGCCTCACGATATTTGGTCTAGCTTCAAGCTGACCGCTCTTTCTCGATCCTGTGATTCGGAATCCCTTTGTAGGCTAACTCTTAACCATACGTAGCATGGCCATGCATTTTCGGATCCGATCACTCGAGGGGCCCAGAGATATCACTCTCAATCAGAGAGGGGCAAATCCCATCTTGATTGACCATGTCTCATAGCATGCTTCTTGACAAACCCGAAAGCTACCTTTATAACTACCCTGTTACGGCGTAGCGTTTGATAGCCCCTAAGTAGGTCGATCCACATCTAGAATACATGCGACAATCTCATGTCTAAGGACAAAGCATATATGTTGTTTAAAGAGAGAACTACTTCTTGTGTTGGGTCAGTCCTAACACATGTCTCCACATGTGTCCACATTATTAGTTCAACATCTCCATGTCCATGACTTGTGAAACATAGTCATCAACTAATACATGTGCTAGTCTAATATTCATGTGTGTCCTCACATGAACTCCGACTAGGGACAACTTTAGAATAACCATACAAGTAAAGAGTTTCACATACAATTCACATAATTGCAAATCAATTCAAGTAGCCTTTAATGGATATTCAATGAACACAATATACAAATCATGGATATAAATGGAATATCATCATCTCTATGATTGCCTCTAGGGCATACCTCCAACAGTCTCCCACTTGCACTAGAGTCAATCTAGAAGGTACCTAATACCCATAGCTCTTACATGCGCATCATGCTTAGCCTGCGGGAGTGGTTTTGTCAACGGATCAGAAATGTTCAGATCCGTGTGTATTTTGCATATCTTGATCTCACCCCGGTTAATGAAGTCTCGAATGAGATGAAATCGCCGCATTACGTGTTTGTTCTTCTGGTGGTTCCTTGGCTCCTTTGCTTGCGCAATTGCCCCATTGTTATCACAGTAGAGATTCAATGGGCTGGACGCATTCGGGAACACACCAAGCTCAATGAGGAAATTCCTAATCCAAACACCTTCCTTCGCGGCTTCCGAAGCCGCGATGTACTCGGCTTCCGTCGTAGAATCGGCCACCGTCTCCTGCTTGGAACTCTTCCAACTAACAGCACCACCATTCAGTGTGAACACAAATCCTGATTGTGACTTTGAATCATCTCTGTCGGTTTGGAAACTAGCATCGGTGTAACCTGTTACAACGAGCTCCTCCTGACCTCCATAGACGAGGAACATATCTTTAGTCCTTCTCAAGTACTTAAGAATGTTTTTCACCGCTGTCCAGTGACTCTCACCTGGATCAGATTGGTGTCTGCTTGTCATACTTAGCGCATATGAAACATCTGGGCAAGTACTTATCATTGCATACATGATAGATCCAATAGCCGAGGCATATGGTACTCTACTCATGCGATCCCGCTCATCAGCAATCGAAGGACACTGAGTCTTGCTGAGATGTATGCCATGTGACATAGGCAAGAACCCTTTCTTTGCCTCTTCCATGCTGAACCGCTTCAACACTTTGTCAATATAAGTATCTTGGCTCAAACCTATAAGCCTTCTCGATCTATCTCTATAGATCTTAATGCCCAGAATATATGCCGCTTCCCCTAAGTCCTTCATCGAAAAACTATTTTTCAGTGAAGTCTTTACGGACTCAAGCATAGGAATGTTATTTCCAATCAGTAATATGTCATCCACATATAAGATTAGAAATACTACAGAGCTCCCACTAACCTTCTTGTAAACACAAGACTCTTCTTCGTTCTTGGTGAAGTCAAACCCTTTGACCACTTCATCAAAACGAATGTTCCAACTCCTAGATGCTTGCTTCAATCCATAAATGGATCTCTGAAGCTTGCATACCTTTCCAGCATTTTTCGGATCGACAAAACCCTCGGGCTGTATCATATACACGTCCTCAGCTAGGTTTCCATTCAGGAAAGCTGTCTTGACATCCATCTGCCATATCTCATAATCGAAATATGCAGCTATAGCTAGAATAATCCGAATGGACTTAAGCATCACTACGGGCGAGAAGGTCTCGTCGTAGTCAACTCCTTGAACTTGTCGAAAACCTTTTGCGACAAGTCGTGCTTTATAGATGTGAACATTTCCATCCATGTCCTTTTTCTTCTTATAGATCCACTTGCACTCTATGGCTTTAACACCATCAGGCGGGTCAACCAAGTTCCAAACTTGATTGTCTCCCATGGACTCTATTTCGGATTGCATGGCACTCTGCCATTTTTCGGAGTCTGGGTCCATCATTGCTTCTGCATATGTCGCAGGCTCATCATTGTCCAACAATAATATTTCTCGCATTTCGCGGAGCCTTGCCGACCTTCGTGGTTGTGGCGGTGCTTCTCTTGCCATGGGTATCTCAACTTGTTCTGCTACGTTAGCATCACTCATTGATTCTTGCCCGATTGGCTCATCTTGAACTTCTTCAAGATGCACTGTCTTTCCACTCTTTTCTCCTTTGAGAAACTCTTTCTCTAGGAAAACCCCGTTCCGAGCGACAAACACTTTGCCTTCTGATCGGTTGTAGAAATAATATCCCAAAGTTTCCTTTGGATATCCCACGAAAATGCACTTATCCGACTTGGGTGTGATCTTGTCCGACTGAAGTCGCTTGACAAACACTTCACATCCCCAAATCTTTAGAAAAGACAAACTGGGAACCTTTCCAGTCCATATCTCATATGGTGTCTTAACTACGGATTTAGATGGTACCCTATTTAGTGTGAAAGCTGCTGTTTCTAGAGCGTATCCCCAAAATGACAACGGTAGGTCCGACTGGCTCATCATTGATCGAACCATGTCTAACAAAGTTCGATTACGTCGCTCGGACACACCGTTTCTCTGAGGTGTTCCAGGCGGCGTAAGTTGTGGAACAATTCCGCAACTCTTTAGATGATTGCTAAACTCGTGGCTCAAATACTCGCCTCCACGATCAGATCGTAAGGCCTTAATTTTCTTGCCACGCTGATTTTCAACTTCATTCTGAAATTCCTTGAACTTTTCAAAGGTTTCAGACTTGTGCCTCATCAAGTAGACATAGCCGTATCTACTAAAATCATCAGTGAAAGTTATGAAGTATTGGAATCCTCCTCTAGCCGTCGTGCTCATTGGTCCGCATACATCACTATGTACGAGTTCCAACAAGTCTACTGCTCTCTCAGGAAATCCTGTGAAAGGCGTCTTGGTCATCTTGCCTAGCAAGCAAGCCTCACATGTCTCGTATGATTCAAAATCAAACGAAGTTAGAAGTCCATCAGAATGGAGCTTCTTCATGCGCTTTTCACTTATATGACCCAAACGACAATGCCACAAGTAGGTAGGACTCAAATCATTAGGCCGAGGCCTTTTAGCACTTACATTACAGACAGGTGAACCATCAAGATTTAAAACAAACAATCCATTCACAATGGGTGCAAAAGCCATAAACATATTATTCTTAGAGATCACACAACCATTGTTTTCACTCGCAAATGAATAACCATCCTTCATCAAGCATGAAGGAGACAAAATGTTTCGACTTAAACTAGGAACAAAATAACAATTATTCAACTCCATAATAAATCCTGACGGGAGGTGGAGTTGCATCGTCCCGACGGTCAAAGCAGCAACTCTTGCATTATTGCCCACGCGGAAATCAACTTCTCCTCTTTCCACGCTTCTACTTCTTATCATTCCCTGCATCGAATTGCAAATATGAGCAACCGATCCGGTATCAAATACCCAAGAATTAATAACTGTATCAGCGAGAAATATGTTGTCTATAACATTAACAACAAGCGTACCTGAGGTAGAAGTACTCTTACTTCCGCCGTTCTTCAACGAAGCTAGGTACTGCTTGCAGTTTCTCTTCCAGTGACCAAGTTCATGACAGTAAAAGCACTCTTTATCTGGAGCAGGTCCAGGTCCAGCTTTAACCTTGGGCGGTGGGTTTGGCTTGGACGTTCCAGCCTTGCCCTTCTTCTTCCAAGAATTGCCCTTCTTTTTAAAGCTGGGCTTGTTCTGTATCGCCATCACATGGCTGGTACTAGCGCTTTTCTTGATGTCAGCCTCTGCTGTCTTGAGCATACCACACAGCTCATTCAATCCCTTCTCCGTCCCATGCATATGGTAGTTCGAGATGAAGTTCCCATAGCTAGGCGGAAGAGAGGAAAGAATGAAATCAGTGGCCAACTCTTGGCCCAGTGGGAAGCCTAGCTTCTCCAACCGTTGAGTGTAACCAACCATCTTGATCACGTGTGGTCCTACTGCTGCGCCTTCTGCTAGCTTGCTCTCAACAAAGGCCTTAGACACATTGAACCTTTCAGTCCTGGCCTGTGTTTGGAACATGTCTCTAAGCGCCACGATCATATCGTGCGCCTCATGGTTTGTTTCGAACTGCATTTGCAGCTCGGGTTCCATGCAAGCAAGCATAAGGCAGCTTACTTCAAGGTTAGCATCACATGCTTTCTTGTAAGCATTCTTAGCAGCAGCGGGTGCATCCTCAGCAGGTTCTTCTGGTAGTGGGTTGTCTAGAACATCTTCCTTTTTCTCAGCCCTGAGAACAATTCTCAGGTTGCGGATCCAATCCGAGTAGTTTGTTCCATTCAACTTGTCCTTCTCAAGGACCGAACGCAAAGCAAACGATGTGGTGGTGTTGCTAGGTGCCATTTAATCTACAACAAAAGTAATGCAAAATACACTAAGACAAACGTATCCATGATAGAGCAAATTACATTAAACTATTTTAACAGAATCTACTCCCACTAAAATCAATATCCCTCTATTGAAACTTAGTGATTCAGGATCCACAACTAACAAGTCTACTAGTGAGCTTTAGCATCACCGCTAGCAAACGAGGTAGATCGGTAAGCAACTTTTGCTAATCATATCACATATGACTCCTGTTGTTGGGTGACATCTCTATGTCTCGGCGCCCAACCTTTATGCCCCAAGGTCCTTAACCGTTAAGATGACCTCGTTAAGCAAACCAACCCTTATGCGTGTAAGTGTCCGACACAAACCCGTCTAGTCAAGGAAAACTAGTGGCACCCTAATTTCATAGACCCACCACTAATTGTACAAGACATGGGACGGTGCAAGTTTTAGTTGGGAGGGCATACTAACTTAAACTTTGTGAGGGATCGTTCTACTTCTAACATCACAGCATGCAGAAAGTAAAACATAAACAGAATAGCATTCACACAGTTTTGACACAGTATGGCCCGTTTTTCTTATGGTGATCTCCATCTCCATTGAACCTGTTCACCATGGTGATCTCCATCTCCATGTTCCATGTGCGCCATCCTCCCGGTGATGAGTCCTCCAAGAACTAGAGCATGCTATTACGCCTAATAGCTAGTAAAGAATCTAGTAATGAAGATTACATAGTTGCTTGGATCATCACAGATTGGTACGCAGACCATTAATTACAATAAAGTGACAACACATATGGCTCCTGCCGTGTTGCCGTACGCGCGACACGCAGGTCACGAGTTAGTTACACACATGCATCACATGCACAAGGGGGCCATACTGATCACAAGATACATGCATACATCCTGCAAAATAGAGTTAGGCGTCCTAACGTTCCAAACTTGGGAGGACCGAAACTCTATCTTCCAAGCCGAATTTGGCAAATCTAATGTCGCCGAAAACGGCGAAGCGGTTGAAATTCACGTGTAACTTTTTCTCTAGATCAATTTTCGTATAGAAATCGCCCCGATCCGAGATCGTACCGAAAAGTTACGGCTGATTTACCGAAGCATACGCATACGGCAAAATCCCGACCCCGGCAGTAGATCCTATCTACTATTGCACATCTAATGCGCCTGGCGTATGACCCTGGATCTCGATTTGACCAATCATATTGATCTTCCCTCACTGCAACTGGATTTACGTGTATCACTTAACTCCGATGGCGGAAACCGACCGGTAGGAGTATGTCGTTACACTACCATTGCAGCAAGGGCACGAAATCAGGACATAGATCAAACAGAGAACTCGCATATCTCCATATGCACACATCCCGAATCCAAAACTAAGCAGCTAAGGCTCTTGATACCACTGTAGGGATACGAGGTAGGCTACGCTAGCGCAAATCAAAATTTTCTACCGCGTATAACCAGGAAGAACTGCCGTATAAGGATCACGGGATTACCACTCGACGCACTACTGGTGCGGAAGATGTAGATATGCGTCGGTGCAGTGAAGACGATCACGTAGTCGTACGTAGTCGATCACGTCCAGCAGCTCCTCAGCAGCTCGTCCACGTGCACAGCAAGATCGCCTCCGGTGCCGCGGCTCGTCGTCGGCTCGTCGTGGCTAGTCGGCGGCTCGTCGATGGCTCGTCCAAGTGCTGCAGGCGCAACACCTCCAAGGTATCCACACGTGCAGGGAGGAAGCGTCGCAAGCCGGATTGCTAGATCCGCGAGTTGCAACAGGCGAGGGCGTGGGAGGCGCGGCAAGTGTGTTCAGCCAAAAGGTGTAAACCCTAGGGCGCCCCCACCCCTCTATTTATAGAGGTTCCTGATGGGCCTCTGGATCCGAGGCCCATTAGCACTCCTAAACCTAATCCAACTCGGATCAGATCCGAATTGGGCTTCCAGCCCCTTAAGTGTGTGACCCTATGGGTTCGGATACGTATAGACATGGCCCGAGTACTCCTACTCGGCCCAATAGTCGGTAGCGGCCTCTAGCAAGACGTGCCAACTCCTATACGCATACGAAGATCATATCAGACGAACCATCACAACATAATATACATGCTATTCCCTTTGCCTCACGATATTTGGTCTAGCTTCAAGCTGACCGCTCTTTCTCGATCCTGTGATTCGGAATCCCTTTGTAGGCTAACTCTTAACCATACGTAGCATGGCCATGCATTTTCGGATCCGATCACTCGAGGGGCCCAGAGATATCACTCTCAATCAGAGAGGGGCAAATCCCATCTTGATTGACCATGTCTCATAGCATGCTTCTTGACAAACCCGAAAGCTACCTTTATAACTACCCTGTTACGGCGTAGCGTTTGATAGCCCCTAAGTAGGTCGATCCACATCTAGAATACATGCGACAATCTCATGTCTAAGGACAAAGCGTATATGTTGTTTAAAGAGAGAACTACTTCTTGTGTTGGGTCAGTCCTAACACATGTCTCCACATGTGTCCACATTATTAGTTCAACATCTCCATGTCCATGACTTGTGAAACATAGTCATCAACTAATACATGTGCTAGTCTAATATTCATGTGTGTCCTCACATGAACTCCGACTAGGGACAACTTTAGAATAACCATACAAGTAAAGAGTTTCACATACAATTCACATAATTGCAAATCAATTCAAGTAGCCTTTAATGGATATTCAATGAACACAATATACAAATCATGGATATAAATGGAATATCATCATCTCTATGATTGCCTCTAGGGCATACCTCCAACAGTTACCCTCCTTGTCCTTGAGGCGATAAGCCCTCGGCGTAGGACCTCAGCTATGGTGTAGGGTCCCTCCCATGGTGGCGTGAGCTTGTTGAAAGGATCGTGTGATGCCTAGAGGGGGGGGGGGGTGAATAGGCTTTATCTGAACACCTAAAAATTCTTCACAGTGGAATTAAATACATTGGAACTTCCGACACTGTGCCAGAACTTCCAACAGGGTTGGAACTATTTGAATCAAAAGTTCAGCAATGATGTATAGAGACTATTGCAGGTGATCTTTATGAGAGAAACTTCATAAGAATATAAATTGGCACAATTCAAGCTCTAGGTCAACAAGAACTTCAAGAACACAACAAGCACACAAGATAAAGGATTTGTTTACCGAAGTTCACTCCCACAAAGAAAGCTACGTCTTCGTTGAGGAGCTCACAAAGAGCCAGGTCCTCACTAACCCTTTACCTCTCTCAATCAACCATAAAGGAGGATTGAGTCACTTAATATGAATCCTCCAAAAGGATGGGCAATACAAACTTCCTGGGCGCACCAAAACAAAAGGGCGCTAAAAGAAGCGACGCCGAACCGTTTAGAAGCAAGCTTCAAGAGTAACAAACGCGAATCAAAGACTGAAGATACTTTAAGTGCTCTTGAGATGAACTTGGTTGACCTCACACTCAAAGATAGAGTCACACACCTCAAATCCTTCTCTCACCCAAACCCTACCTCAAAACTCTCAAAGATTTAGCTCAAGGAGGGAGTGGGGAGGAGTATTGAATACTCTTTGAGGTGTTTGTCTCAGGTTAGGTCAGCAGCACAAGAAGAGGGAGCTGAGGAGGTATAAATACCCGAGCCCTAAAAACTAGCCATTACTGTGCTGTTAAGTAACTTTCGGAACGTTCTACACCAGGTTGGAACTTCCGACCCTGATCAAATAAATCCGCTGAGCACCCCCTGTCCGAAGTTTCTGAAAACATTCGATAGGTGTTGGAACTTCCAAATCGACGTTAGAATTTCTGACACTCACAGAAAGCGTGTGATTAAGGTGTCTCTCATGGGTAGTTAGCATCTCAAGTAAGCACTTTGACATCTTCAAGCCAACTAGCTGCGTCCCCCTTTATATTACGGTGATCCTATACTCAAATTCAAAAATAGAAAGTAATAAATCGATTTTCCTGTATGCTTGAACACCTTTCCACAAGTGCTTAGGGGTCCTTTCTTACACATTTGCACTTCTATAGATTTGAACCTATCAATTTCTTAATAAAATCGTTAGTCCCTTAATTATGCATGTCATCAACACCAAAATCCACTTAGGGGGCCAAATGCACTTTCACTTGTGCTTGCCTTGGGTCGTCTGGACCCTTCTGAGGGCCAGGTCACGGCCTCGTACATTCTTGCTGTGGTAGCCTTAGAGGGCTTGTTGGTACTTGGCAGATCGGAGGAGCTCCACATCTCACGCCTCGTCGAGCTGGTCGAGCGTGTCCTGGCGGGCCTCTTCTGACCATTGCCTCATTGTACGCCTTGACTCGGGGCACCCCATATTCGAGGTCAGTAAGGAGGATGGCCTCTACGCCGTATACCATGAAGTAGGGTATGAAGCCCGTGGACCTAGTAGGGGTCGTCCTTAGGCTCCAGAGCACTGTGGGCACCGTGCTTGCCTACCGCCCCACGAACTTATTGAGCCTATCAAATATGCGAGTCTTGAGGCCATGTAGGAACATGCTGTTAGCCCACTTGACCTGCCCGTTGGTGCATGGGTGGGACACTGAGGCCTAGTCGACCCTGATGTGGTAGTCGTCACAGAAGTGCAGGAATTTCCTTCCTATGAACTGCGTGCCGTTGTTTGTGGTGATGTAGTTCGGGACCCCAAACGTGTAGGTGATGTCAAGGAAGAACTCAATCGCTGCTGTTGATGTGACCTTGGTGATGGGCTTCGCCTCGATTCATTTGATGAATTTTTCCACCACTACGAGGAGGTGGGTGTAGCCCCCTGGTGCTCTTTTGAAGGGCCCGACCTGGTCAAGGCCTCACACTGCAAAGGGCCATGTGATCAGGATGGTCTACAGCCCTTGAGCCGGTACGTGCATCTGCCGCGCGTAGTACTGGCACCCTTCATAGGAGCGAATGATCCGCTAGGTGTCTGCCACAGCCGTGGGCTAGTAGAAGCCTTGTTGAAATGCCTTTCCGACCAGCGACCTCAAGGCCGCATGGTGGCCGCAGATGCTGGCATGTATCTCCAGAAGTAGCTTCCGCCCCTGGTCGGTGGGAATACACTTTTGGAGGATGCTTGATGGGCTGCGCTTGTAGAGCTCCTCCCTGACGACCACAAAGGTCTTTGCGTGTCTGGCGAGATAGCGTGCCTTAGTGCCATCGGCAGGGAAGGTGTCCTGCAGGAGGTAGTCGAGGAAGGGCGTGGTCCAGCTTGGCTTGAGCGTCGCGACCTCGAGGTCTGAGGCGCCCATCTTGGCCCCTGCAGCTGGCTCCATTGCTGGCTCAGGGTGGCCTGCATCGGGCGCAGGGGTGGGTGCCTTGGCGAGCTTGATGGACAGCTTGTGGGCGTCATTGCTGAAGACCCTTGGCAGGATGTGCTCGCGGTTTGATGCGAGCTTCATCAGGAAATCAGCGGCGAGGTTATTGCACCTGAGGACGTGGTGAAGCTCGAGGCCGTCGAACTTCTCCTTGAGCTTTCGCACCTCGTTGCAGTAGGCGACCATCTTCTCATCGTGACACGTGGCCTCTTTCATGACCTGGTCGACGACCAGCTTTGAGTCACCCCTGATGTAGAGGCAGCGAGTGCCGAGCTCGGAGGCGATCTTGAGACCGTGGATGAGGGCCTTGTATTCTGCCATGTTGTAAGTGGTAGGTAATATGAGGCGGATCGTGTACTCGAGGTGATCGCCATTTGGGGAGGTGAGCACAACACCTGCCCCTGCGCCTGCCGCCATGACCGACCCATTAAAGTACATCGTCCGGTACTCGTGATGTGTCGGGGGTGGTGGGGTTTGGGTCTCAATCCATTTTGCGACGAAGTCGGTGAGAACCTGCGACTTGATGACATTCCTCGGCACGTAGGTGATCTGGTAGCCCATGACCTCCGTTGCCCATTTGGCTACGCGACCAGAGGCGTCGCGGTTCTGGATGATTTCCCCGAGCGGTGCCGATGTCACCACCATGATCGGGTGGTTCTCGAAGTAGTGGAGGAGTTTGTGCTTCAAAATCAAGATGGCGTAAATCATCTTTTGGATTTGAGGGTGGCGTACCTTGGTGTCAGACAGTACTTCGCTGACGAAGTATACCGGCCTCTGCACTGTGAGGGCGTGCCCGGGCTCCTCGTGCTCCACGACGAGCGCCGCGCTAACCACTTGTGTGGTCGCGGCAATGTAGAGCAGCAGGGACTCTTCCGGGGTCGGCTGGACCAAGGTCGGACGTGAGGCAAGAAAGGGTTTGAGCTTGTCGAAGACCTCCTGCACCTCTTCGTTCTAGTGGAACTGGTCAGATTCTTCAGGAGCTTGTATAGAGGCATGTCGCACTCCCCGAGCCGTGAGATGAAGCGGCTCAAGGAGGCTAGGCATCCCATTAGCTTCTGAGCACCCTTGAGGTTGGGGATCGGCCCCAAGTTCCTGATGGCGATGATCTTCTCTGGGTTGGCCTCGATGCCGCGCTTGGAGATGATGAAGCCCAAGAGCTTGCCCTCAGGCACCCCGAAGACACACTTCTTCGGGTTGAGTTTGATGTTGTAGCGGTGGAGACACTCAAATGTGTCTCTTAGGTTGGCGATGAGCTGCACCGTCATACAGGATTTGATGATGACGTCGTCAATGTAGACCTCCACTATATCCCCAACCAGGTGGTCGAGGCAGTGGTTCATGCACCTATGGTATGTGGAGCCCGTATTCTTGAACCGGAACGACATCGTGACATAGCAAAACCCACCGAATGGAGTGATGAAGGAGGTCGTGAGCTGGTCAGACTCCTTCATCGCGATCTGGTGGTAGCTTGAGTAGGCGTCGAGGAAGCAGAGGACTTCGCACTCCATGGACGAGTCGACCACCTGGTCGATGCAAGGCAACGGGTATGACACCTTGGGGCATGCCTTGTTCAGGCTTGTGTAGTCCACACACATGCGCTATGAGCCATTCTTCTTCCTCACTAGCATGGGGTTGGCCAGCCACTCGTTGACCTCTTTGATAAACTCGGCTGCTAAGAGCCGAGCAATCTCTTCACCAATAGCCTTCCGGTTCTCGTCATCGAAGCGGCACAGGCGCTGCTTCACGGGTCGAGCATCCGGTTTGATGTTAAGGGCGTGCTCGGCGACTTCCCTTGGGATCCCCGGCATGTCCGAGGGCTTCCATGTGAAGATGTCCCGAATTTCACGTAGAAAGTCAACAAGGTCGTCTTCCTATATCTCGGACAGCGCAATGACAATCCGCGCCACCTTGTTGGAGTCCTTTGGGTCAATCTAGACCACCTTGGCATCCTCCATGGGCTTGAAGGCTCCCAAGGTTGAAACCTTGTTGGAGTCCGGGGCGACCTCTTGCGTGATCTATCTCAAAGAACTCGAGGGAGCGAATGGTCTGCGTCACTAGCTCACAGTTCTCCACATCGCAGAGGAGCGTGAACTTGTGGTTGGCGCTGACCGTGATCATGCCGCGGGGCCTGAGGATCTTGAGCTTGAGGTAGGTGTAGTTCAGGATCGCCATAAACTTGGCATAGCATGGCCTTCCGAAGATCGCATGGTAGGACCCTTTGAAGTCGACCACTTCAAAGGTGAGGATCTCGGTGCAGAACTTGGCGCGGGTGCCAAACATGACAGGCAGGTCAATCTGCTCTAGGGGAACCACCTGCTTCCCCAGGATGACTCTGTGGAAGGGTGCCCTATTTGGTTGGACCTCCGACCTTGGGATCTTCATCTCGTCTAGGGTGGCAATGTACATGATGTTGAGGCTGAAGCCCCCGTCCATGAGGACCTTGGACAGGCGGGAGTTGGCGGTGATCGGGGCCACCATGAGAGGAAGACTCTTGGGCACCCCAATGTGGTCGGGGTGATCCGTCCCATCAAAGATAATCGCTGTATTCGACCACTTAAGGTAGGTTAGGATGACGGGGTCAGCACTTAATACTTGCCTGGTCGTATTCTTCCTCTTGCGGCTCCCGTAGAAGTCTGAGCTGCCAAAGATCATGAGGCAATCGAGGGGCTCGGGGAAGGTGTCCTCCTCCTCGGTGTTGACGTCGGCGTCAGGTGAATGCTTTCCCTTAGCGCCAACCTTGAGGTTGCTCCTTTGGTAGCGCTTCATGAGGTCGTAGTCCTTGTAGAGGTGCTTCGCAGGGTAGCCGTGGTTCAGGCATGGTCCCTCGAGCATGTTCTCGAAATGGTCAGGGGTGGGCTTCCCCGCTTTTGCTGCTTGCTGGAGCAGTCGATGGCTGCCACGAGGTTGCCTTCATGGCGCTTCTTGTTCTTCTTTTTCTTTCCGTCATGGCAGGAGGGGCCGCCTCCTCTCTCACCATCACGCCTGATGGCGCCCTTTCCCTTGTCAAAGATCACGACCACCACCTCCTCTCTGGAGGCATGGTTGGTGGCGATGTCTAGCAGCTACTTGGTAGAGTTGGGCTTGGTGCACCCGAGCTTGTGGATGAGGGTCTCGCAGGTGGTCCCCATGATAAATGCCCCAATCATGTCAGCGTCAACCACGTCGTGTAGCTCGTTGCATTGCCGGGAGAAACGGCGGATGCAATCCCAGAGTGTTTCCCCCGGCTTCTGCTTGCAGCTCTTGAGGTCCCAAGAGTTGCCGAGTCGGGTGTACGTACCCTGGAAGTTGCCGATGAAAATCTGGCTAAGGTCAGACCAGTTGTGGATGCAGTCTGGCTAGAGATATTCTAGCCATGCCTGAGCCGAATCTGCGAGAAAAATCAGTAGGTACTGGATGATGAAGTCGTCGTCGTTGGCGCCACTGGCTCAGTAGGTGAGCCGGTAATCCTCCAACCAGACAGTGGGGTTTGTATCCCCCCAGCATACTTGCTGATGTTGGTCGGTGCGTGGAAGCGCTTAGGGAAGGGCGTGGAGCGTATCCTCCTCCCAAACACCTTCGGCTCGGAGCCATCTGGGGTCGAGGAGCGTGAGCGCTCGTAGTATCGGTCGCGGTGGCCGCGGTGGTCATCATGGTCGTGACGATGCTATCTCTCGGACTTCGCGCGTTCACGGTGACGTGCCTAGATCGTGCGACGCGCATCATGCGCCCCACCCAAGTGTCTGTGTGCCGAGGACACGGGGCACCGTGGCACTAACGCCCCTCTTGCGGGATGGCCAACTTCCTGCTGGCCGCCTACTGGTACGGTGGGCACGCGGGACCAATGGGGACCACTTGCGCTCTGCGTCCGGTGGGTGCTGCTCACTTCTTGTCTTAGTTGGAGGGAGCTCTCCGCTTGCTGCACTGCCGTGGTCTCAAGGATACCCTTAAGCTTGCGATGGATGCGCAAGCTCTCGGAGTCCTATGGCTCAGGGATTAAGTGCTGAATCATTGCCGCGGTGGCCATGTTCTAGTTAGCACGGGTGAAGCGGTGGACTCCATCTTTGTTGCGCATGATCTGCTCATGCACGCAACGGGAATGATCATGGCCGCTCCAGCCACCTGTTCTTCCCGGTGCTTGCTGAGCTCGACGCGCTTGCCGTCGAGCTCCGCCACTTCGGTGGCGAGACATTCCGCTTTTTCGCGGAGGTACGCCTCGCTTTCTGCCAGCATGCGCTGGATCGGCTGCTCGTGCTGCTCGTCAGGAGGGGTGTGCTCGGTGAGCTCCGCCATGAAGCGCTCCCTCGACATGTTATCGCGGTGGACAAGGTCCACCTCTAACTAGGAGCTCCTTGCGGAGTGGATCTCCATGATGTCGTGGAAGTACGCCGGCGCATACTCCGCCGCACCGACAAACATGGGGTTTGTGGGGTTGGGGCGGAGCCTGCGCTCGAGGTCCATCTAGAAGAGCTGGTCTGCGTCCCAAAGACCATACATCACCTGAACCGTAGGGTCCCAGAACTCACTCTCCGGGGGAGTGGGGCCTCCCCCAAGAGCTGGGTGAACACGTTGGCCAGCACATAGATGGTGCGCTGGCTGGCCTCGGGCTCGGGGTCGACCTCGAGGTGTATGTTGATCTGACACGCTAGGGTGTCGCCATCGATGGGCAACTATAACACCCCGGGTGTTTAAATTGTAATTAGACTTAGTCATCTGCATAAACATGAGCATCATGTCATTGCATTAGTTTAAACTCCTTTAAATTGTCATTTATTGTTCAAATGAAACTTTGTGAAGCAGCTCAAAATTTTGCTATGTAACTGTGGCTCCTGTTATTTTATTTGAATATTACATACCAAGTGATTTTCAAAAAAATTGCACGGGCCTGCTTGTCACTCTCTCTTCTTCCTCCTTCCCTCCCTCTGTCCTCAACTGCGGGTGGCAGGGCAGAGCGCACGCCGCCATCTGCGTCACGCTGATGCCGCCGGGCCCTCTACCCCACGTGTGCTGTCAAACCTGCATGCGCCATACCGCCGCTGTTCCGTCGCCACCAACTCTGCCGCCCATGCTGCTGACGGCACGACAACGCCTCCTCGACAATCATCACCACTATCACGCCTGGCCGCGCCACTGCTCGCGCCCATCCCCGCCACTGCAGGCCAGAGCATGTCCAAGAGCTTTGCCCTTATCCTCACCCGGCGTTCGCCTCATGTCTCCCTTCCCTCTCTCTTTTCTTCCCTTACCTTTCTTCCTAACCCTTCTCCCCCAAACTGTAACGACCTTGGTTAATCAGCCGAGTTAATCTTAAGATGAGTCCTTAATCCAGCTGACTCAGCCTTTCCTGAGCTTGAGCGCCTAAGGTCCGGTTCTCAGCCCCAACCCCTGAAACCCAACCAAACTGTCGGTTCTCTCTAAGTCCCAAAGACAGTGTTCCTTCAAAATCTTGGAGCTGTGGAGAACCAGAGACTGAGTGGTAGACCCACAACCAGATCCCCGGTTTTTCTTGAGACAAACACGCCAGAGCAGCGTGCGCCCCGCTTGAGAGCTTCCCCGCCGCGTGGCTCAACTTCTCCGACGCGCGCCGCCTCACCCAGTCGCCGGCCGCGACAGGATAGATCAGCGCGCCTCCCTCGCAATCGCGCACGGAAACCCCTGCAATCCTTTCTGCCTCGCCCCGTCTCGCTCGCACCCTTGCCGGCCGCGCCAAGGTGCCCTGTCGCCGTCGTGGCAGAAGTTTTGCTGCTGCTGCGTCAGACCGCCTCGCATCCCGCACCCATCACCTCGCCCGGATCCCCGGCGCGCGCCCTGATGTCTTCCGGCTTTTCCGCCTCCCCACAGTCGCGCCGCCCACGAGCGCGCTCCACGACGATGCCACCCTCGCCAACCACGACTCCGGAAGAGACAACTCCTTTTTCCGCCTCGCCAGTGATGTGCCCCGGCAAGGTGCTGTTTTGTGCTCTCTCGTGCCGCCGCTCGCCCTGTCACCTCGCCTGCTGCGACCTCGCTTGCAGTGCCTTCCTTCCTGTCACACCAGTCAAGTCGC
The DNA here is from genome assembly GCF_005286985.2 of Setaria viridis. Classification (NCBI taxonomy): domain Eukaryota; kingdom Viridiplantae; phylum Streptophyta; class Magnoliopsida; order Poales; family Poaceae; genus Setaria; species Setaria viridis. The sequence goes on from NC_048271.2 coordinate 42,784,553, forward strand.
CGCCCACAGTCCGCCGCTTGACGCGACCAGACCCTGCTCGCCTTCGACAACTCTTAATCTCGGCAAAACCGCGCCTGCGCCAGCCTTATCTCCAGCGCCCAATGACCAAAGACCCTGTCTCCGAAGCTCTGCTCCGCCGCCCATCACCACTCAATCGTCGCCAAGGCAGCGCACTCCATCATTTTCTTCCCGATCTTCGTGCTGCTCAAACTCTCTCTCTTTCTTCCGCACAGTTATAAAAAGAGTACTAGAGCCCCTACCGGAGTTTCCTTCGCCATCGCTGTTTCGTCGCCCCATACTCTGCTCGCACTTGAGCACTGCCGCTTGAGCTCTTGAGAAGTTCCCCTCTCTGCTCAAACCCGCTTCTCTCCAATCCACTAGCCGCCTGTTCCTCCGCACGGTGCTAGAGCTTGCTTGTTGTCTACAAGAAGCACCGCCGTCGCCGGAGCACCGTCGAACCTCGCCGCCGCCCAAGCCTTAGCGCCTTAGTCCTTCCACCCAAGTTTGTTCCTTCCCGACCCCAAAACTTCACCAGTAGACCTGAAGGTAAGCTGCTGACCCCTTCCCGGTTCGCCCGACCCCTTTTTCCGTCTCGCTCGTCCCTGTCTATTTCGCCATGCAAGTGCTGCTGAAATAACCGTCTAAGTGCTAACTCCTGCATTGCATCCGTGTAGAGCTACATCTCGCCGACGGCACCTACAAACTGCATCCAGCGCCAGAAGATGGAGCAGTAGCTGAGCCGCCAATCGCAGGAGCTGAAGCAGAACCCGCCGAGGACCCGTTTGCCTCCACCCCGCTTGAAGGCAAGCCCCGGAGCATGAACCCAACTTTCTAAACTTGCACATGCCTTCCTTCTTATGCATGTGCATTTACGTATAGGAGTTGTTTGAAACCATAGATGCATGACTTAGTTCCTTTGATCTGAACACTAGTCTGTTGGGTCCGAGTAGTTGCAATGCTTAATAGGACTCGGTAAAAGTCGAAGTGATTTCCTATAAGTCGCGAGTTATAGGAGTTGGTTGTTCTCCTTCTGGTTACAACTATAAGGACGATGGACGGGGCAGGGTTGGTGAACTCTTTTGGTGGTCGGCTGATCGCCCCGTCTATTTAATTGAATCTGTTTAAGGCCCGACAGTGGTGGTGTTCGTGATCAAGTGTTTGAAAGTACTAATCTCATACCCATTATGGGATGGGTAAGCCTAGTACCTGATTGAACCTGGACGTGAGCGGTCGATCCACTGTCTCTGGAATGGAGTTCCCCTGCGGCCGCATGTGGTGGCAAGTGTGGTCACGGAACGGCAGAGGCCCGGTCTGTGGAACCTTGCACCAAGGGAAGTGGGCCCGACACGGGTTAGGGAATTGATGGGGACGGCCGACACAGGAAGCAACCCTCGGTGGTGCGCGGATGTCGTGAGGTTAGGTTCACCATGCATGGTTAAGGAACTCGAATCGATTCGTCTGCCTCTCACAGTTTGAGACTACTTGATTGCTATGCTACACTGAGTAAAGAAGGAGTCTGATGATGACATGGGCTTGATGTTGAGTTTATACACATAATGTTTGGATCTATGCTTGTTTAGTATAAGTTACCAATGTAGACTGGTTAATGAACATAGAATCTGAGCTAAAACCTTGAAAGTAAGGACCTAACATAGTTGCTTTTGGCAAATAAAACCTCTCAGCCAAAGAGCCTCGCATGTCTAGAAGTGGTGGAGTAGTTTTTCCCACTGGTCGGTTAAGTCTTGCTGAGCTTAGAAGCTCAGCCTTGTTTGTGGAATCTCTTTTCAGGTGAAGTTGAAACTTCCGAGCTTGTGCTGTTGGCACTTGGCAGCCCCAGCTCCCTCCTGGGTGGATGGTCGAGTGGGATCCTTCCTCGGACGGCGGGGAGTGGGATCACTGATGTCCTTTTTGGCCTCACCAGGGACATTCGATCCTGGCGCTAGCTTCCGTTATATTTTGTCTTCCGTTGTTTTGAACCTTGTGAAACTCTGATTTCGAACCAGTGTGTAATAAATCCTTGGACTAATTAATTGATCTGTTGTATTCTCTGGAACCACTCACCTTCGTGTGAGCTATGCTAACTCGGTCATGTTAAGTGGTTAAATCGGATGAAATTCGACGAATCGTCGAGTTAACTTAATTAAGGCATGAGATTCGCGTGTTAAGCGACTTAACCGTGCTTTAGTTGAGTTAATCCGAGGTATTCTGCCACACGAACAGAGCAAGCCGAGTGAGCCATTCCACCCGCTGGCCAAATCCACAAGCTTTGCCCCACCATTTCCAAATCGTCGCCGCCTCCACCTAGCCAACCCTCCTAGCTACCCTCTCCACCTCACCTTGCCCGCCGCTATGGCCCCCATCGCTGGAGGTTGAAGTTCCCACCTCCGCCAGTGCCGCCACCTGCCACCACCCACCTCACCGTCGACATCCACCTTCCCAGCCTCCTCTTCTCCAACCGAAATCTAAAATCGACCCATGGTGAGCTCCTGGCCGTGATGCGCCCTCATTTTCTTGGATTTAGGCTAGTTGCCACGCTTGATTTTGAGCTCGCCGCTAGCCGTGCGCCGCCGCTAGTCAAGGGTTAGGCTAGGGTTAGAGTTTTGAGGAGAAAAGAGGGGGAGAAGGTGCACTAGGTCATGGGGAAGGTAAAGGGGTAGTCATCGGGGTGGGGGAATGGGCCACCGCGCCGGCGCCGGTGCACCGGCGCCGCCAGCCGTGAGCTGGCCTGAGGAGGAAGACGGTGGGGGTGTTAGGTGTGAGAGCAAAATAAGTTCTAGGGGTTTTTCCATTAAGTGTTGCGTTTAAGTGCTAAGGTGGAAAAGTTCAAGGAGCCTAAGTGCTAGATCTAGGGGCTTTAGTGCAAAAGAAAGGGCAAATCCGCTGGGATAGTTTTGTTCCGAGGGCCTATCTGCGAAAGTAAATTTTTCTTTTTCTAATTTAGTTTAAGTTGAAATGGCTGAAACTTTGAAAATTCGTATAAAATCATAAAATGATAAAATGCAAAATAAATTTTTGGTGGCTTCCTGATGCTCGTATATACCTGGTAAAAATACTTGTTCTTGTGAAATATGTGTTTCTGATGCTTATTAAAATGCATGTTGTTTAATCTCCTTAATTTGGAATAAATAGTTCTCATCCTCATAAAATCCTAATAAATTCACAGTAATATATACTAGTGTTAAAAACTATTCTGGAAAGTTTGTAGCACTAAACTGATGATAGAACTCTAGTTATAATCCCTTCTTCATATTTGCAGCTTTATCATATTTGCAGCTAAACTTTTTGCAATAAATTGCTTATGTAGGGAGAAAGCTCCTATAAATCATTCATGATCGTTTACCAACAGATGCTTCCTGAACACTTATTCATGTTGAAAGTTAGTTTTTTTTAAAGATACTTGCTGCTAGGATTTGTAGGCCCACAAATTAGTCTTTATGCTCTTTATCAGTAGTATATTCATCTCTGAGAAGTTCACTAGCAAAATCATTATGGTTACTGCATAAGCCTTTTGTTTAGCCTCTAGTGTGTATTGCTATGGTTTTAGCCATGAGCATGTTTCTTGTGTAGGTAGCACTATGTCTTGATGCTCTCCTTTGAACTTTTAATCCTGTATGATTGAGTTACTGCACTCTTTAAAATGGATGTTATGCATGTGTCATCATCTTTCGATCAACTCATACATATGCATTGTCATGTAGATAACCCGCTAGTCGACGGTCTTTATGAATTGATCATCACGTCCGAGTGTGAGCAGCTCGAAGCCTCTCTAGTTGAAGCGCCACAAGACCTGAACCAAAGTTCAGAAGAGTCCAAGACTAGTTTGGAAGGCAACCCCCAAAGAATGGCCCCTAATTTCAAGACTATGCAATTACCTTAAATAAGTGTTTACTTTATGCATTAAATTCCTAGGAGTTGAATGGAACCTTAGTTGCATGATCCTAGGACTCCCAAATTCAAATACTAGTATGTGTAGGTCCATAGAAGTGCCATGCTTAATTAAGAATGGTAGAAGTCGAGTGATTGCCTGTCGCTCGCGAGACATAGGACCTTTTGATATTATGGCAAGTTACTTGAGAATGAATCACTGAAGAAAGAAAAGTTGGAGACCGGGCGGAGATAGAAATAAAGTTGAACTTAGTGTTGTTGGTTGCACTCCACCCGTGTTGATTAAGGTTCGTTCGTTGTGGCCCTGCTGATCGAGTTTGAACCGTACTATACAAATGCTGGAAGTTAAAGGTAGTTGAAACTGGTAAAACCTAGTACTTGGGCGATTGTAGATTGAGTTGGTCCTGTTTCCTATTCATGTGCTAGTTAGTAACTCATGGCTGGCTCGGGGAGGTATCAGTGGGGATTAGCACTCAAGGGTCGCAGGAGTTCTCAAATGCCATCGCTCTTTAAGGGAACTGTTTGCCATATGCGGCTTGACGGGGCATGCATATGCCGTGTGTATAGGTCCACCTTGCAAGTTTAATAAATCGAATCGATTTGTTACCGCTCTCAGTTAAGAGAACTTTGATCACCATGTCACATCGTAGTAAGAAGTGGAACAAAAAAAAGATGAGAATGATGTTGATGTTGTTACCTAATCAATTGTTTTTCCATGCTGAAAAGTTTTGAAAATGTTGCTTACTTAGAATGGTTAGCTCAACTTTAATTTGGATGCTAAAACTTGAAAGTAAAGATCTGTTCTTAGTTGCTTTCTGGCAAAACAAAGCTCTCAACCAAAAGCCTTGCATACTAGGAGTCGGTTAAGTATATACCATAGTCAGGTAAGTTTTGTTGAGTATTAGTATACTCAGTCTTGCTTTGTTGTTTACCTTCTGGTCTTAGTGAAGAAACTATAGAGTTGGTTGCCGGTCAACCTTGGTATGACCGTCCTTTACTTGAAGGGTGGTCGGTTGAGTGGTCTCCGACCTCGCCTTGAGGTGGTCTCGTGTTGGATGACATGTTGGCAGGCTACTCATGTCATCATGTATCTTTATTCACGCTTTATCATTTCGACTTTCGTTGTATTTTATTTAAGAACTCTGGCTTGTAATATGTTATCAATTTCAAACTCAGTTTGTAAATTAAGATGGGAACTCTATGCTTGTAAACTGAAGTACCATGTTGTATCCTCTGCGCTCACCTTCGTGTGAGACTTGTTGCATGTTGTTTCGATCGAGGTATTTAGTGGTTGGATCAGGCTTGACCCAACAAACTGTTGGATTACACGATTTTAAGTGCGTGTGACCAGATTAACCATTAAGATGATGGTTAGCACACTTAAGCCGGTTTAATTTGGGTGGTTCTACCACAACAACGTGGCGGGGTCACCACTTGGCGGTGCCCCCTCCAGCTTAGGCTAGACGGGGAGCCCCTCTTCGAGGAGGTGCAGGTGACCTAGCTGATCAGCGACGAAGTCCAAGCTTCCAAAACGGAATGCCTGGGCTGGAAGAAAGCTAGGGATGAGCTGCAACTCACCCCTAGCGTTTACAGCGAGCTCGAGGCTCCCGAAGCGAATGGTGTCACCCGAGGCGGCGCCATCGCCAGCGCTAAGACCGAAGGAGGCCATTGAAAGCGAGCTAGGAGGACGCGACTACCCCTACCTGGCGTGCCAACTATTGGTGTTTCGGACCGCCGACTAGTGATTGTACGCTGCGCTCTCCTCACTTCCGATGGCTAGCACACAAGAGACAAGTAGTTATACTGGTTCGGGAAAATCCCTACGTCCAGTTTTGGTAGGAGTCATGTTCCTTGGATCTAGTGCATTGGGCTTATAATGAGGTTCTTGCAAGCAAGCGTTCGTGTGATGTGTGGGTGTATGCGTTGATTGTGTGTGTGTGAGAGAGAAAGGAGGCCTGGTTCCCCTTATATAGGCCAGGGACCGAGCAACAACGTTGAGAAATGGAGTGGTCTCCGTCCTTAGAAGTCGGTGTTGTGGCGTGGTCAGGTCTTCCTTACACCAAGAGGCCTCCTTGTCCTGTCCCATTGGCTGGTCGTGGACTTTGCACACCTTGTACGGTGCTCTTGTGCGGCGTGGGTTGTTTACGCACGGCCTGGCCTGCTCCGTAGCGTGCTCCCATCCTATCTGCCAACTCCGTGGCACTGAATGGGACGGGTGCTGTTGCTGTCGTCCGTACTGGTGAAGAATGGGTGGGCCATGATTAGTGGCCTCGACGAGGTGCGCCGCTCGTCCTGGCTTTTCCCGCCCTCTTTAGTGTGCTCACAGCCGCTTCTTGCCATAACGTTTGTCGCTGGGTCCCACCTCACTTGCGGGACCGTACTGGGCTTGGTGCAGTGGCATGGCCTTGATCTTGATGGGCCTCCTTGATGGCGAAGGCGATGATGACACCGGGGCGCATTGGCGTGTATGACCGCACATAGCCTCATCCTCAGACCCCCTGGTTAGAGGTCGGCTCCCCTCGCTCGGTCATGTCTTTGGCGTGGGGCGGTCAGGGGGGCCACGCCGTGCATTTAATGCCTCCGTACGGCGCAGGTCTTCCTAAGTCAAGTAGTGGGTGAGACATTGTGGGCCCCTTGAGGGCCATGCCCCCGAGCTAGCTGAGTCAGCGAGTCGTGGCTCTTGTCTTCCGACCAAGGGAGGTCGGGCAGTGGGCTGCAACATTCTCTAGGCCGCTTCCAGGATGCTTCTAGCTATTGGGCCTTTGGCCTTTTGGCGCCTGGTTGCCTTAGCCCCTTTCCTAAGGGTACCTGGTATAGGTACCCGTCACCATGTACTAAGAGGGAGAGTTGAAACTGCTAATGAAAATTTTTAAAAAGGGGTTGGCAAATGAGCTTTTCCTTATATAAGACATATTAGGATTAGGAAAAGTATTTATAAGTTTATTACTCTGACTCAATTTTGTATTAAAAGACATGAGTACACATCTCTTGATATAAATTTCATGCACTAAGGATGCATATAATTTGATTAATTGTTAGCCACAACTTATGGAGTTTAACCTTTTTTTTAAATTCTAATATGCCCCAGAAGGAGAAATGGCTGAATTATTGATTATGGAGACCGGAAGTAGTCCTATTCACATGCAACCTACATGCAGATGTGGCCTATAATCCTTGCTAAATATTATTAGCCCCCATTTGGGAGGGCTCATCAAGCCACTTTTGATGAAGTCCTCCCAAACGGTGCACTTCAAAATGGCTTCAATGGAGAAGCTGACCAAAATCCAGTGACCGACTTTGCCTGGGTGATGAGAGCCAGATCGAACTGACTTTTCTTGGCTCATCCTCTACCCAAATAATGGAATGGCGTCAGTGCATCACTGCCCTTGGAGCGAGCACGCTAAGAAGTGGTGCATCCTCCGCTTAGGGCACCGGAGCGAGACCATGGCTAGCCGAGACGTGTGGCGGGGGCTCAAAGCGGTGTGCCAGCACGATGCGAACTGGTGGTGGTGGGGTGGGAGGGGCATTAGTGGGGTGGAGTGGGGCAACCGCATGACCTCACGAGCTTGTATCATGCATCTAGATATACACTATGGCTAGATATATAAATTTTACTATTTATTAGAAAAGTTAAAATGAATAGTAATTTGAAATGAGGAGGGAGGAACTAAGCTTATATTCAGCACAGCCTTGCTCTTAGAAATTTGAAGTGACCGGCGGGCACACCATCAGATGCGCGCCTTCATGAACCCGCAGGTGGGTCCTGGCTGGCTCAAATGGATAATACTCACGTGCCGGGAATTACTGACGCTAGCATCATGATCTGCATTGATGTAGGACACGACCGGGACGTACGAGCTAGCTGGGGCGGTCCGAATCGCTCTGGCAAGGTTACTTAATTGGGTGGGCCGGACCTGCTGGCAGCGTCGTTATACTCACACATGATTACTGTTTACTGTCCTACATGGCTGTCACGTCATGGCACATACTATGGTACACAATTTATCAGTGTTCGGATTTAGTACCTTGTATCAGATGTTGAGATGCTAATTAGAAGTATTAAATATAAATTAATTATAAAACTAATTGCACATATGGAGTCTAATTCGCGAGATGAATCTATTAAGCCTAATTAGTTCATGATTTGACAGTGTGGTGCTACAGTAACCATTTGCTAATGATGGATTAATTATGCTTAATAGATTCGTCTCGCGAATTAGCATAGGGGTTCTACAATTAGTTTTCTAATGAGCTCATATTTGGTCCTTCAAATTAACATCCGAACATCCGATGTGACACTGCTAAAGTTTAGGATACTACCGAACACTCTCTGATATCCGAACACTCTCTGATATCCGAATACTCTCTTAATCTACTATAAATTAAACACCGTGTTAGAGGTCGTATGGTTGGACATAGTTTCCAGAACGTGCGTCAATAATCTACATGTACAGTGTGTGTGTTTTCCAATCCTAGCACTGCCACGTTATCTCTGGAATGGACGACCCATTTACTACTGTACGAGAGCAACCCAAGGCGTCCTTAACATTTCCAAAAGAGCCGAGCACAGTCTAGGCACTCTGGCCACTTGTAGCGGGCAAGGGCCAACCGTACGTTATAATGGCAATGGGGGCCGCAAGCGATGGAGAGAGCCTAGTAGTGTTATCTCTTTCGTCTTGTTGCTTGCAACGCCACGAGTCGTGACAGCCGCCTCCCTCCCATAGGGCTTCCTCGATCTGGTTCTTTTCGCGAAATATGCTCTTGCCTACAATTCCCATGGACCACGGAATCCCAATATCAACACAAAAGGAGCAATACATCAATCTACAATCATATGTCTATCTCTTGACACACGTAAATCCATCCACCTTTAGGTCTCTTCTCCCAAAAGTTATACTTTGCATTTAAAGTATTAGGGCAGTCCCAATAGGAGAAACCAACCTAGTTTCCATAGTCTAGGATATTGTATCAAGAAATCATCCTTCACAATGCAACTTTTTTATCTAGAGTCTAAACAAAAATCCAACCAATCATTCTCCCTTCTAGTACCAGATCCTCTGTGCATCATGTAAAGGAGCTCGAGTGATGGGTAGCAGCGGTGCAAGCGCAAAGGATCCGGCAATAAGTAAGAAGAAACTACTTGGGTCTCCCCAATGCAGATTCGCTGGTTTCTTGGCTCATTGGTGCGCGTGAGGACTTGGTTTCCTCTCTAACAAATGGTCTCTCTCTCTCCATAATAAATCTACTGCCACATCAGCAAATTGCTTAGTTGGCATGACAATTAAGAGGGATAGAAACTATCATCAACGTCCCATTGGGACTGCCCTTATGCTCATGAGTGAATGACAGTACTACCTTACACGTTAAACGCACCTACCAATTAGCTATTTAGCTATTTATTCGGGCTAATATAATGGATATTTACACTTACTAACGACCACTAAATGGGATAAGCGGTTGATTAAATGGACATGGCTAGACACTGTCTAGCGTCTAGAGTCTAGATAGTGTGTAAATGCTCGTTTAGATGAACAATACCCATTTAGCCATTTAGATGAATAGTATGTAACATAGAAATCACAGTATGGAGTTCAAAGGCTACGCGGACATACATTATGAAATGGGGGAGTACTTAGTATCAGTATTTGTTCGTAGCTAGCTTAGGCTCTGTTTGTTTGAGTTCTCAGCGTGAAAAGTTAGAAGTTCAAATAAACAACAAATTTCTTATGCAGCTTCTGAGAAACTGGAAGTCCAGAAAAGCTGAGTTTATATGGAACCTCGAAAGCTCAGTTTTATGAGCTTTTCGTAGCTTTTGGAGCCTAGGAAGCTAAACACATCTTCTAAAAGCTAGTGTTGGCTTTTCAAAGTAAAAAATCAGCACCAACTTTTCAAAAATTCAAAAGCTGCAGGTCAAACAAACAGACCTTAATCCCCCTAACTTGTTTTACTAAAGGGTCTAGATTTTATTACTGTGGCCAAAATAGAATTGTACACTATATGCATATCCGATACTTTCTCGAATTTATTTTTAGAATAAACAATGACAGCGATGCATGTTGATTTTTCCAATCTCAAAATGGACCCATCACAATCTCTAAAAGGTCTTCATCAGGGTAGGATGTGCATGCTTGCGTTATAAGGTGAGTGTGCATTTACCATGTAAACGTGGGCCTCTTCTTCCGTACTATGTTTTTATAGTAAAAACCCTCTCCTGGTTCAAAATACATGCATGTTGTTTATGACATTGGCATGGTCTACGTACAAGACGAAGCTTTCAATAATAATTTTTATAAAATATGAGATTTGAAAGGAAGGTGATTAAAAGTTTTGAAAGTACTTTTTATAGTGAGTATAATAACATTTATCTTACATTGCCAATCTATATGCTTTTATTTATTTGTTTATTTTTGTCAAAGTTACAAAATTTTTATAAAAAGGACTAGAGGGAGAATATAATTTTTTCATCATTCGGCCTAGTAGTACATGATAAAGAATCAAATTGAAACTCGATATGATACAAAAAATGATGAGCCAAACATTTGTGACGGTTATAAAAACAAATTTGTACTAGCGCACCAGTTAGCAATCTTCTGTCAGCACAAATGGTGATTACATCGCCCAAGCGAACGCTAAAATGTCAACTCACACTTGGCTCCCTCGTATTTTATGACGACGACTTTTTGTTCTTACTTTCTTCCCCCGCGTGACATTCTTGTACCCGGAGAATCGACGTGACGCGTAACCCTGCTGGGCCCTGAGTTCTTCCGTTGCACAGTTGCAGAAACGTGCACGATCTCCGTCCACTGACTTCTCCACTCCACTAGCTCCACCTATTATTTAATGATCGCTTATAGCACAATAATTCCTGTAACAGCTCTAATTCAGCAGGCTATAATGGAGATGGAGCAGGAGCTGGACCTTGAGCTCAGACTATTCCACCCCTCCTCCGCCTCGGCTGCGCCGCCGGAAGAGCCACCTGGCTTCTTCCTCTGCACCTACTGCGGCCGCAAGTTCTACAGCTCGCAGGCGCTCGGCGGCCACCAGAACGCCCACAAGTACGAGCGCACCCTCGCCAAGCGCCGCCGGGAGATCGCCGCCGCCATGCGCGCGCACGGGGCTGCTTCATCAGCTGCGACAGCCACCGGCGCCGCTGTCCAGGTCGTCGATGTCGACGCCGACAGCGACAGCCCTGGGTCCGCTGGAGGTGATTCCAATGTAGAGAAGGCGAGGCCGCCGCTGGGGAAGAAGCAAGCTGCCGCAGTGGCTGGGCAGTATGGCGGCCTGCTCCGGCACGTCGACCGCGCCGGCGAACTCGATTTGTCACTCAGGCTATGATTGGCTTCGGCACCATGTACCTCTTCTCCTTGGCTTTTTACCTGTTTACTTAAATGATTCCTGCTTTTGTTCTTCACCTTCAGATAAATCTGTGCCTCTTGCGGCATGTGTGTTGAGTTAATTTGTGCAGAATTTCTTTTGCAAGGGAAATTTGTCGATTTTATCCTGTGCGCTCCAATTGTTTCCTCTAAGCTCTTCTCAATCTAGAAATTTATTTTTGGCATGCATGCCATGTTCAATTGAAATAATTTTGGGGGCTTATTTTCTTTGTTTTATGCAGCCTTCTTCCAGTGATTTTAAGATTGCGCATATTCCATGTGAGACTTTGCTCGTCCCATGAATGCCAACTGCATAGAGCAAGCTGCTTGTTCGATGTGTTCAGATAAGTAAAAGTTTAGTATGTCTTGCTTCATAAGATGGTCAGAGTGAGAGTTTGAAATATATAGCATCCAGCAGCTCCAAGCTTGCTTCATAATAATGCAGCTGCACTGTTGCTGATGGAAGCACAAATATATAAAAAAATTCATTCCACTGTGCTCTCCCTGTTCTCATTTTGCTGAAGAAAATAATTTATATTCTGAAATGAATTAGTTATGCATGTGCCAAGAATATGCCCTCTTATTAATGGATAATCATTCTGAAATGCAAAAACCAAGTTATAGCAGGCCACACGTAGGAATCACAAATAGTAAAGACAACAATCAGTATCATTGATCAACTATATGTACAGAAAACTCAACAGATTACCACTCCAGTTTATCATATATAGGCAACCAATTACTCTGGTATTTTCTGCAATTTAGCTTCAAGCAACAATACCAATTACATTATCCATTTTAGCTTTGTACGTAGGATCTATCTAGTTTGACTTGAGTAATAAATATGGTTGGTTAGCACATTATTAAATGATCTTGTTCAAATGTCCACTATTTAATCCCATTATGCTGGGCTTGTTTTCCCTGTTTATATATCTTAATATCATGTTATTTCATGGTTTTCTATAGTTTCGGTTCTAATCTCTTGATGATAGATATATATATGATAATTCAGTAGATGAAAGGGGGAATGAGTTCTCGATGCAATGCGAAATTTCAGCCTTTATCGTTCAGTGAAGAAGAACCTTGAAGAGAGATATGTGTGTATATATATATATATACAATTGGTGGCATTCGTGGCACCGTTGTAAAAGATGTAAGTTCTCATACATTTCAGATAAATTATAAAATTTTAAGATACTCATATAAGTTCTCAAATCATTTCAGAAAAATTATAAAATTATACCACTTAATTCTGTTGCATCTTGATTAATAATGACAATGCAGATTGTATAATGGATACAAGTTGATCTTTCAAATATAATCTACTAGTGCAATTACACAATCTATTTAGCTAGATTAGAGAATAGTAAACATTTTTGAAAATGTAGTGGAAATGCATATTCCAAATCCACTTTCATAGAAAATGGCTAATCTTACAACTATTAGAAACCATCTCCTTAAATTTGTTTTATGTACTATTTGAACTAAAACTAAAGTATATTTGTCTTGTTACAATTCTATCTAAGAACATGGATTTTAGATGAAATTCATGTGGTTTTCAGCTAGGCATATCTACTCAGTTGATTTGGCAAAATTAATTATAGTATACATATGAAGAATTTTAGAGATGCATATCAGATGCAAAGATCTAAACTCTCCAGCTATTTATATAATACCGAGGACACATTTAGTAACATACAAAAGGGGGTTGACTCTCAAATATTTCCAATAAAGTAGTGGATCATCACAGGCATCAAAAGCATAGTGATAATAGAATTTCTCATTGCACAAATACAAGAGAAACGAACTTTTCCAACAATATGTTTTTTCAAATTGTAACCAATTTCACCATTTTTGTAGTTCTTGGTTACCTACCGTAGCCGTGGGTCATATGTTTGTTGGTAATTTTTTAAAATATTAGGAAGATAAGAAATATACTAAAAAAGTGTCGGCCACTTGAGGAAAATACATACTAAATACTATTAAAACCGTTGGTCACTCATAAAATAATCATTAGGATAGATTGGTAGCACCGGTAGAAAATTGAGTATTAGTCCCGGTTGGTAGGCCTCAGATCTCTCGAAAATGTATCCAGGATAAAATTTTCGAGACGGGGGGAGGGTCTTTAGTCCTGGGTCATTCAACCGGGACTAAAGACCCCCTTTAGTCGCGGTTGGTAAGGGACTAAAGGGGCGGCTACAGCAGGCGCAGCACGGGTAAAACCAACTGGGACTAAAGGGCATACGCGCATGCGCCTGCGCATGCCTGTATGGCGCATGCACGTACCCCTGTAGTACTTAAGATTTTTTTTATAATGAAATCAAACTAGTATTTATATAAATAAAATTAGTATTTATACAATTCTTAGTATATTATATAAATCAAACTAATATTTATACAATTACTATATATATAAAAAATTTGTCCACTTCATTTCTAGAATCCTCTCGTCGTGGTGTTGCTCAGTGCGTCTACTGAACGTCCGTTGTAATGAAATTCTCCCTCTGGATTTATCACCTCATCCACCAGGAATCCTATGAGACCTTCACATATTGCCCCTATTCTCTCCTTCTCCAAGATGCTATGTTGAATACTCCACATCTGTAATTTGGAAATATGTGAATGTTACACGAACAATTAAATATAAGGAGCTACCACATCACTTTCGCGGGAACTCTCTTCTTGGGAGGCTGCCCCTCGACATCACCGGGATCATCAATTTCTTATACCGCATCTTATACCGCAGCGCTCCACACACAGGACAAGCATTCAATTTCTCGTATTCATCATCACAATAAAGGATATAGTCGTTAGAGCATGCATGTATCTTCTGAACCTCAAATCCCAGAGGGCAAACAATCTGTTTAGCTTCATATATTGTGGATGGCAATTCATTATTCTTGGAAAGAATGTTCTTGACAATTTTCAATATCCCCTGAAATGCCTTATCGGACACACCATTTTTTGCCTTCCATTCCAGAAATTCTAGTGTGGTACCTAGTTTTTTTATGACTCTACTTGCAATCTGGGTACAACAATTTTTTGTAATCATCTATCATGCGTTGCAACTTTTCTAATTCCTTCTCAGTTTCGCAATCTCTGTGTACATCCTGTAGCACCTGACCAAGATCATCAGTAGGGCCATCTTTGGCAAACTCATCTTCATCAGGCTTGCCCATTGTAGTATCTGCAAAAAGCTTGGCCAGCAGCCTAGTCCGGAATATTGTTATCATCCTCCTCTTCTTCGTCATCTTCCATTACAACCCCTCTTTAGTCGTGCTTGGTCCAAACCAAATAGTTATGCATGAAACCATATCTAAACAAGTGGTTGTGAACAGTCCCCCAGGAAGAGTAGTCTTTCTTGTTACTGCATTGGAAGCATGGACAACATATGAACCAATTTTTTGACTTGTTCGCTTTGGCCATTTCGAGAAAATAATGCAAGCCATCAACAAACTCCTTGGTCCGTTTGTCCGCATTATACATCCACTGCCAGTCCATCTGCATCGTATTACGTGAGAAATTGACCTATAAAGTTAATATGATTATAATATTTAGGCCCTGCAAAAAATATTAGATAAATAAATTATTACGTGAGAAATGGACATAGGTCTTCATATTAGATATAGAACTTGATCAATATTCATAATTTACACCGATCAACCTTCATAATGGATTTAAACAATTCACATGAAAATTACACCATTCAACATTCATAACAATTACTAAAGATACATATAAAGATTACACTCATAACAAGACAATAAAGATACATATGCACTAAAGGTTACAGACGCTCCATAGTGGACTTCACGTAGTCAATTATTCTAAAATAATGGTACAACATAGCAGAATGTTCGCCCTCCAAGCCATCTCTGCACTTAACTCAATCTTCTCCAAAGTCTATCAAGAGTCACCTCCACATATCAAGTACTAAAAAATAATGACACAACAAAAGTTCTTTGAATCTACATACTTGGGTTGAATATCATAAATGAACCTTGAAATAATTATCCAAACATCTTTTGGAGCAAGTGCCACGTTCTCATAATAGAAGTGTGGTGGCACACACACAATAACCTGTCCAGGCAAAAGATCTGTCTACTAAGCATGGCCCATGGTGGCAAGCCAAAACCAACCAAAAATCGCTAGGTCAAGGTCAGTGAACAGGTCTTTGCCTAAAGAGGATATTGGACCAACACACTTCTATTATGAGAATTAGGCTCCAAAAGGCATTTGGAATACTATTTCAGGATTGTTTTATGATATTCAGCCCGAGTTTTTGGATTTGAAGCTCTTTTGTTCTACCATTATTTTTTGGTACTAGAGGAGCGGAGGTGACTCTCCATAGACTTTGAAGAAGATTGAGTTATGTGTAGAGAATAGCGTAAGCACATTTATGCCATGTGGAGACACTGTTACCTGGGATTGGAGGAACAGAGGTGGTACACCCATTCCCGGTTCATCTGCATTGTATTACGTGAAAAATGAACATAGGGCTTCGTATAGGATTATTATTTATAATATTTAGTTCTTGCATTCAACATGAGATAAATAAATTATTGGTAAAAAATACAATTATTATTAAATTATAGTGACATGAAAAATTGTAGCAATGACCAAATTCTATTTTTTTACACCTACCATTTATTTACCTTAATTTTATTGCAATGACTAAATATTAAAAACACATTTACTCTAATTTTTTTTCTCATACCTAATATTGATCAAGTTCTTTTAAATAATACGAATCGTATATAACAAGCAAGCTATCCATCAAATTCTAGGTCAAAAACATGTATAAATAAAAATCCTCTCCATTCTCCCTCATTCTAAAAAACTCATTTTTCTCCCTCTCTAAAGCATAAAATAAAGCATAATAACAATAAATGAAGGGAGGATGAAGTAGCTAACCTTCACAACACTTTGGATGAGTGAAACCCCCATAGGAAATGAGGAAAAAAATTTGGACAGCACCTCCTCTAGGGTTGCTTTGTCGCCATGGAGAGAAGGCCGGTGGAGTGGACTGGCTTGGCTGAAGGAGGAAGAAGAGCTCTGATTTTATAGGGGAGGAGATTTTATCCCGGTTGGTATAATCCCTTTTGTCCTGGTTGGTGGTTTTGTCCCAGTTGGACGCTCCAACCAGGACAAAAGACACACCCTTTTATCTCGGTTGGAATTACCAACTGGGTCTTTTGTTCCGGTTGGTAACTCCAACCGGGATGGTAACTCCAACCGGGACAAAAGGGAGGCGGCGTCGGTGCGATTTTTCCGACCGTTACAACTGGTACTAAAGGGGGGGCTTTAGTTCCGGTTGGTATTTACAACCGGGACTAAAGCTCTCCCCGCTCTGGCCTTCGGTGGTACACTACTTTAGTCACGGGCCCAATATTAACCGGGATAAAAGGGGGTGGATGGAAGGTCAATTCTCTACTTAGTGTACTCTAGTGCCATTGATTATATTTGAATATGCATAATGCATGTCTAGTGAAAACAGCGTGGCCGCATAAGGAATTTAGACGTGAATAGCAGCATAGCACATCTAAACAAATGTACGTGCACAAGCATGCATGACAAATCCCATTCTCCATGATGACTGATCAGTCTATCTCTAGTACTGGCCGACTCACGCATGGTCTGACGTGGTCATCTTCTAGAATCGACAGCTAGAGAGAGCGAGCGAGCGAGGGAGCGAGAGAGATCACCTCATGTTTGAGGTTGGACTCATGCCGAGTAGAAAAAGAAACTGGCCTATGTGCCACTGTGCTCGTGAGGAGAGGCAATAATGAGCAAAACGAGGAAACCGATTTTTTTTTAAAAAAATTCTGCAATGGGCTCATTGCCTCATTGGTGATAATTTGGTTGGTGTAAGAACTAGAGAGAGAAAATGAATGTTGACTCAATGTTTACCTGGTGTGCATGAGTCGAACTTACTGAAAAACTATCATCTTGAAGGGTGCATGGTTCAATCAGCAGGGCCATGTAGAGTGGTAGGAGTACTTAACAAGTTTAGAGATATGACATCACATTTTTTTAGAGTTTTTGAACCTAATTGACAACTGGATAAATTAAATGCAAGGACATGATTCTGATGCTATACTCTTTTTTTTGGCATGTGCTTATTAAATCGTCACTAAGGGAACCAAAGCTTCTACTTACACATGCACACATGGTTGCTTGATTTTACTGAGTGCAGTAACCCTCATTTTCTTTTTGTAAGGCACAAACATAACCCGATCTTTAAAATTATTTTTAATATTATTACTATAAGAATTTATATATTAATATTATTATTAGATTCATATTTGATTGTAATGTGTTAAATTAATGGCCATGAACTTCATAATATATGAGATATCAACAATTAAAAGTGCCGTGTTGGAGGCATAATGTATGAGACAATAATAAAGTGCGGCGTTGGAGGCTGTATGCCGTGCCAAACCACCCCTTGTAAAAAACAAAAGAGGGAGTATCCGTTGCTGAGAAATGAGCACGAAGAAGAATGATAAAAGAAGACCATAGATTTATCCATGATAAAAAAAAAGACCATAACGGACACAGGTGCTTGTTTATTTTATTTTACAAGTATGCCCCAGAGCTCAGCTTACGACATATGATTAATGGATGTCTGTGCATCACTGGTGAGTTCTGGGCGACGATCCATCCCATTGGCGCAGAGAAAAGCGAGAGCTGCTGGCCGGTGTCATGCATACCTCTGCGCGCGATGGGCCAAGCATCCGACCGGCCGCAGGAATAAAGCCACACTTGTCTACTCCCACTTGGTTCTTAACAGATGCTTGTCATGTACTCGGCATGCATGCGTCCACTAGTTACTGGTTGATTTAAGGTAGTCATCGAACCAGCAGGCTGCAACTATGCTCGTTCGCTACAGGTGGAGTGGAGCCCGACACTACCAGACAGAGACATGCACAAGCAAGGAAGTAAAGTGAGCAGAACCTTGGTACAACTTCTAGAGCTGATTCTTTGCTGAATCCAGCAAGAGCTCTACCAAATAATTTTTTAAAGAGAAGTGATTCTCTGAAATAACTTATGAGGCTGGGAGCTGGAAAAAAGTAGCTTCTTCTCATTCTGTGAAGTGATTCTACATCCTAATTTTAAGAGTTTATGCTAAAGAATCAAAGAGAATCACTTTCAGCTACAGAATCACTTCTCTTAGAGAATATAATCAACTCCCATAAAGAATCAGAATCAGATAGAGCTCTACCAAACAGGTTCTAAAGTGCGGTGGCTGTTTATCATCCTTGAAATCCTATTGCTGAGGGTGTTTCTTGTCAGATTCAAGCATATGGCACAAGCAGATATCTATACATGCACGGGATCAAACAAATCTGATGAATTACTAACCTGAATTCTTAGAATCTTTGCAACCACGACAAGCAGATATGCACAAGATAAGAAAAAGAGTAGGGTACACGCCCTCCCCCATTAGCAATAATGGAAGAGGATGCACATTTTCCTGTCTATGTGCCTTCACACTGTTAGCCACACATGTCATACACTGCATTGTGAGCATGTCTAAGCAGCACCAGCTACCTGCGAATTTTCCTTTCAAGTGGGGTGACAGCGAATTTCGATTACTGTGTTGCTTTTTTCCTCATGCAAATAGCAATAGGCCAATATGTACTTTGGCCAAGATCGATAAAAGTCACGGTCGAAGAAATTAACTCATGCCATCATGCGACACAAAATCACGGTCAGTCTCAGTCCAGTTCACCACGGACTAAACTATTTAAGTAGCTTCCGGACTACTTTGATCCACGCTACAATTTTTGCTGATAAAGACTGAAGGAGACAACTAGCTTTTGGTACAATTTTGGTGGTAATTACACAATGCCAACGCAACCACCCAAGTCATCCACGATGGTGACTGCGCCTTTTTCGAAGAATCGTGTCACAACCCGCAGGCTATAACTATTTTTCTTTACAATAAGACTATAGTAACTATTTAATATAAATAAGAATATATCTATTTCTATATGTATGTATGGCTGCCTATATAGTTCCACCCTCAGTTCTTAAATATATGATATTGTTGATATTTTGCTCAAAGTTTGACCAATAAATTTATGTTTATCAATTAGTTAAGTAAAGTAAATGAGTGTCACTAGATCTATCAAAAAAAGTACTTCAGATTTAACTTGTAAATTTATCTATTCATATAAATATTTATAAAAATATAAAATGCTAAATGAGTGAAAAAAAGTAAATGGTGTCATATATTAAGAACGGATTTACTATACACAATTTATTAGCCAGGCAACCATGAATATATTGATGTAATTAGCACATTCTTGTGTGTGGAGATGACCTAGGTTTAATCCCCAGCAAACACAATTGGTGGAATAAAATCCATTTCTCAAAGTACGGAAACCATTCTCTTATAGGAAATGGTTTGAAAAAATCGTTGTTCACCTTTTAGGTTTAGGCTTTGTTTAAAATGATACCTGTGAAGATTGTGCATTTTAGTCACATTCATATCTATTTTTCGTGTATAATCTGTTAAGCTAAGAAACAATAGATGAAGAGGTGGATAATATATGGATATGATTATCATGAACTGCCACCATAATGAAACCGCTGGTAGTTGCGAATACATTTTTCTTCCCTAAGCCAAGATTGGAGAAAGAAGATCTAAGAGGTACCTATGCAGAATGTGGTTAGAAATTCATTATCAGAATGGCTGAATTAATTATCCTGATTGAATTGCTAGCTAGTACAGAATGTTTAATTCTCTAAAAACAACAATTTTAATCAAATTAATAAGACCTTAATAGGACCATTCATATTGGTATTGTTCTTTGATGAGCTCAACAATAGGAAATTCTCATATTTTATATGTGCTTGATTTTTTTTGTGAACATATATGTGCTTGATTTTTTTTTGAACATATCTAGCATCCAGAGGATGAGGACAAGCACAAACATGACACATTCACGTGCGAATCAGCACACGGTAAGATGCAACAATAATTGATAAATAAAATGCCAAGAAATGACTAAGCATCTTTTCTTCGAAAGAAGAAGACAACCAAGTTTGAATCGGCCGAGACGACGAGCCTATGTGTGATAGGACTGTGGGAGTATATTGCATGGTTCGTTATAGAAAGTCATTGATAAATTGTGGCAACCGCCCACTATGAGACTAGAATACACTTTCTTTATTTTTTTGACTTATGTATAACCGTGCATAGCAACTCAGAATTGACATCAAACTTTTATAAAGAGGGAGTATGTGTAGTGACATTTACAAGTGTAAGTTCTTTCCCAGCTGCCCGTGGCTGTGGCTGTCTTCAGCGCCCTTCTATTCACTTCATCCTAACGCCTTCCTCTAACCCAGTAGTAAAAAAAACAGAGAGTCATTATCTTTTACTCGTTCCGTTCTAGAATATAGCTATTCTAGAGTTTTTCAGACAAATTAAGGATGTAGAATAAAAGTTCATATTTCCCTTCATTAGTTTTCATGTGCTAATTAATAGGACAATTATACCTTTCCTATTTAATTGGTTTGGTGGCAGGCTTGCATGCAGCTATAATTGATTTGCATGCATAGAGGGTATTTTGGACCTCTTATTCCAAATAACTCACTTGTGAACTCAGAAATAGGTATATTATGGGACAAAATTTGATTTCTAGAAGTAGTTATATTATGGGATGGAGGTAGTATATGTGAAATTTAATAATTTTTTAGGCAACAGTCTGCCGACATCGAAAGTCAATGTCTGAAACATAAAAGAAAACGTGTGCAGGAAAATTTCAGGCACCTGAAATCTGAAATATAGAAGTGTGTGTAGGGAAAAAAAATCCCTCTGAAGAAGAATCCGTCGCATACACGTTCACACTGGTTCAGACCCATGACCCATCGACTGAATCATGTCATGAGTTCAGTCAATCGAAGATTCGGAGGTGTGCAAAAAAGAACTGGATTTCATGTTATGCCAAAATTATGGCTGTTTTTAAGGCTCTTGAGAGGCACAGGTTTTAGTTACAATTTGGCGGCACCTACAGGGACCATAAAAAAGTTTCAAACAGTAGAATTGGGAACAATTAAGAGAAACAGCTGAAGACCTCTGGGGTAAATTGTCAAGCTGTCCTTCTTGCGAAGAAATTATACCAATCAGACAAACTTCAGGTGAGGGCCAAGGCTGGGATGCTACTCCAGGCATAGGCGGTCGGCAGGCCCTGCACTGCACCCATGAGATCAACGACGGCACCCGCAGCATAGCGACGGATCGTTGGCTTCCCGCAATCTTGCGGCTCGGCGTGGCGTGTGACTGCCATATGCACGCGGCAGACGCGCTCCACTGCATGCAACATCAGGGCCGGCCCTAGGGGGCGGCTGCTCTGGCCCCCAAATCCCAGGGGCCCCACCCCCAGGCAGTCAGCGACGCATTACGCGTAGGTGACAGGTCACAATCGGAGGCCCAGGGAGTAATAGGAAGACAAAACGAGAGACCAGGCCTGCGAGACACAACTCTGATTATGCCTAATTATTAAAGGCAGGCGCACAGGCCCCATCAGCCATCGCACACGCCCCGTCGCCCCGTAGGCCCTAGCGCCGCCCGCCGCCAAAAGACTGCAACCTGCTGCCGTGCTAGCGTGCTGCGCGCCTACTGCCGGGCATCGCGCATGCGCCGGCGGTCGCACTCCTGCGCGTGGCCGTGATCCCCTCCAGAACTGTCAGCTGTGTCTCGTGAGGGTTTTGTTCCAGTTCTGTACTTCTGTTTAACCTCGCTCGACGAGAAACGAGATCAAGTTGTTCCTATTCGACTGCGACAACAACTAGGTAGGCTGCTTGATTGTCAATTTTCCAATTCTCCATACCATTAATTATTAATTCACTATCACAAGTTATTTAATATTAACCA
This sequence comes from Setaria viridis, assembly GCF_005286985.2. Lineage (NCBI taxonomy): Eukaryota > Viridiplantae > Streptophyta > Magnoliopsida > Poales > Poaceae > Setaria > Setaria viridis. The sequence goes on from NC_048271.2 coordinate 42,806,696, forward strand.
ATTTATAACTATTGTGTATTTATAATAATTTCAGCACTGTGGGATATCATGTCGTCTAGAAAATATGAATCAGGCTGCGAGAAAAGGAAAAGGAAAAGACGTGTGGATGAGTTGATAGAATCACAGAGAGGAGCTATGGATAAATTTTGCAAGAGTTATCATGACCCTAAGAGTAATACGGGCGCCTCGATGAACCCAGATGAGTTGGCAATAGTTGTTGCGGATGAACCAACTAATGGGAATCAAGAAGAAAATGTTAACATCAACGTCGATAATAACAATGTAAGTGACTCTCAGACCACAGTAAATGCATCAGGTGCACATGCACAGTCTGCTAGTGTTGATGAGGAACCAATTTACACTTCAGATATTTATGATCCAAGAAATTGGGATAATCTTGATAATAAAGCAGAGACATATTAGTCAAGAAAGGGCTTATAAGAGAAGAAAATATCAAATTTCCTCTAGATGCTGCCTCAAGACATTTTTCATATGCTCATTATTCTTGAAAATTAAGCAATGGAGAGGTACATGATAGAAAATGGTTAGTTTATTCAAAGCATGTTGACAAAGTTTTTTGTTCCTGCTGTAAAATCTTCAAGTCTAGCACTAGCAAGAGTCCTAGTTCCTTAGCAGGTGATGGGTTAAGAAATTGGAAGCATATCAGTGAGAAGCTTAAAGAACATGAAAATAGTGTTGAGCATATTAGTAACATGAATAGTTGGAATGAATTAAGAGCTAGACTGCGGAAAAAAGAAACAATTGACAAAGAATTGCAGCAGCAAATCACAAAGGAGAAAGAACGGTTGAGTCAAGTTTTGTTAAGAATAATAGCCATTGTGAAATTTCTTGGTAAACGCAATTTGGCTTTCAGAGGAAGCAGTGAGCAGATTTATAATGATAGTAATGGTAATTTCTTAGCTTGTGTTGAGATGATTGCAGAATTTGACTTGGTAATGCAAGAACACCTTAGACGTATTCAGAACAAAGAAATTCATTATCATTATCTTAGTCACAAAATTCAGAATGAGTTGATCTCTCTTTTGGCTTCTGATATCACAAGTTATATCATAAAAGTTGTTAAAGAGGCCAAGTATTTCTTTGTTATCCTAGATTGTACCCCTAATGTCAGTCATCAAGAACAAATGACTTTATTAGTTCGATGTGTTAATTTGTCTGATGGCAAGATAAAAATTGAGGAGTACTTTTTGGGGTTCTTGAAGGTGGATGACACATCTGGTATGGGGCTTTTTAATGTATTGCTTGAATCTATGGAGTCCTTTGGCCTAAATATTAGTGACATAAGGGGTCAAGGATATGACAATGGTTCTAATATGAAAGGAAAATACAAGGGGGTAAAAACACGGTTACTTGATATCAATCCAAGAGCATTGTATATGCCATGTGCGTGCCATAGTCTAAATCTTACTCTTTGTGATATGGCAAAATCTAGTGGGAAAGCTGTTTCATTTTTTGGAATTATTCAACGCATATATGTGTTATTTGCTGGTTCTACGAAAAGATGGAATGTTTTGCTTAAACATGTTCCTAGTCTAACTGTGAAATCATTACCCAATACTCGTTGGGAGAGTCGAATCAAAAGTGTTACAGCAATAAGATATCAAGCTACTGAGTTAAGATATGCTTTGTCTGAGTTACATCATGATTTTGGCGTTGAACCTAAGGATAGAAGTGATGCAAAAAATTTATTTGATGCACTTGGCAGCTTTGAGTTTCTACTTGGTATGGTTATCTGGCATGATATTTTATTTGCTGTAAATAAAGTGAGCAAGAAGTTGCAATCACCAACCATGTGCATTGACTCTACTTTGAAGCAAATACAAGGTATAATGCAATACTTTAAGAATTACAGAATTGAGGGGTTTTCTTCTAGTCTGATCATCACCAAAGGTATTGCAACAGACATGGGTGTGGAGGCATCATTTCCTGAAAAACGTCATGCTACAAGGAAGAAACAATTTGATGAAAGTAATTGCCAAGAAGAAATTCTTGAAGTTGAGAAGGCTTTTGAAGTTGAATATTTTTTTGTTTTGGTTGATATGGCAATCGCTTCTTTGAAGAACAGATTTGAAGAACTCATGGTGTTTAAAGATATATTTGGATTTTTGATGAGCTCAATCACTTTGAAGTCATTAAATGATAATGAACTTGAAGAATGTTGCATTAAATTTGCAGAAACCTTTTCTTTTGATGGTTCATCTGATGTTGAGGTATATGATCTTCTTTCTGAATTGAAGATCTGAATTGAAGATTATGAAATTCACTTTGCCAGATGATGTAATGTCTGCTATGGAGATTTTTGAGCATGTCAGAGATGTGGATTGTTATCCTAATGTCTCCATTGCTTACCGACTCTTATTTACTGTGCCTGTGACTGTCGCATCGGCTGAAAGAAGCTTTTCAAAGTTGAAGTTATTGAGGAACTATTTGAGGTCAACAATAGGTCAACAATGACTCAGGAGAGGTTAAATGGTTTGGGAACATTATGCATCGAGAAGAAATTGTTGGATGAGATTGATATAAACTCTATCATAAGTGATTTTGCATCGAGGAATGTTAGAAGAAACTTTTAAGGTAATATGTATAAATAATTTGATATGAATATTGCTTTTAGATACATTTAATTATTTATTGGTAATATTTTATATATATTTGTATAATGTTTATATTAAAAGGTCCCAAATTTTACTTTCGCCCCGGGCCTTCCAAATCTTAGGATTGGCCCTGTGCAACATATGCGATAAAATGTTTGTTTGTATTACCATCATTTATTTTTCATGCAGTGAGCCTGATATGTTCTTGGTTGCATTCAGTAGGCAGCCTGTCATTCCATTATGGCTCTGCCTTTGTTATTTTCATTGGAGCTACTTATTGGGTAAACAAAACCTTCACCACATTGAGATTCCTAGAACTGTTTAAGTTGAGCCTCATGTAACATTTCTCTTTTCAATTTGTAATAAGAACAAATGAGAAGAAACACTGCTGGCCGTTTTCCTTTAATTGTGTTCACAGGTGAGAATTGCACTTTCTAACTGTGACTATGGCACTGCCATGTCGTTGGCCAAGATAAGGTTTCAAATTGATAATGTTCTTGTATCCTAATAGGTTTTTGTATACTGTTAATTAGCTTCAGTTCTAATGTGCTGTCATTTTATATGCCCAACCATGGCTACAATTTTAGGAGGATGTCTTACCAGCTGGAACCGAAGGTACATGTGTTGATAGTATATAGTAAGAGGTGTTCATCTGACATACTTTGCTGATTGAAGAGGGAAGATCTTGGAACATAATAGTGAAAGAATTGGAATAATTGATTTTTTTGCCTGACTGTGACTACTAAAAAGGCCACGCCTTTGTAAATTTCCATGACATAATTTCAAAACATTTCCATTTTTTAAGTAGTCCATGTTATTAGAGCATCTTTTACAAGGACAAGGTATTTGAGACAATTAAAGTCGAAAGTTTATCTTGCATTTAATATTCTGAAATTCAGTTCCATTTTTAAAATGTTAGGTTTTGCATTGCACTTGTATAGCCATATCCAGTTAGCTTGATTTCCATATACTCAATATTCTGGAGTAGTTAAGGCTGCGAAGATGGGTATTGTAAAGTTGATAGGAGCATATGTAGAAGTGATACAAATTCTGATTGGTGCAAGATAGTTTGCGGCTTTATATTTTCTTAGACATAGGAGGGTATATTTGTACCGAAGCCCAACTGTAGTAGGTTATGCAGTTCTAAAACTGAGTTAATACCAAAGCTTTGATCTTTTTAAAGCTTGGTATAGTTGATTGCCTATATTACACTCGGATGCTCTTGTTAGGTACAATTTTCCATAATGCAAAGTCAGCTTAGCAAAAAAAAAAAGGTTACCACTAGAAAATTTCATGTAACTTAAAGTTTTGAACCTCACACGTTCAACTAAAACAAATTCTAAAGCAGAACACTAGCCCAATCACCGTAATGGCACGGCAAGCCGTGCCAAGTTTTCTAGTCTAGTATAGAAAGCAGGCAAAAAAGCCAAAGGGTAGAAATAATGCAGAGGTGCAATAGAAGGCAAGAAGCCAAGAACAACCCAAGTTTATAGTTTGAGCGACAAGTCCAGCTCGTCGGCGCGCTCGACGCCGTGCTCCAACGAGCTGATGCTCTTGTTGCGCAGATGGCCGCCGCCGCTAGATTGCCCAGGCACCGGACCAGCTTGATGCGAGGTCAGCAGCCTCGCCATCAAAGCCTCGGCGCCTGCAGCTACGTCATCGACTCCTCCTCCTCCGGCGGCGCCTCCGGGCCTGCCGCTTCCGGCCGCGCCGTCGACCCGGGCGCCGTGCGCGCGCATGGCGGCGGCGATCTCCCGGCGGCGCTTGGCGAGGGTGCGCTCGTACTTGTGCGCGTTCTGGTGGCCGCCGAGCGCCTGCGAGCTGTAGAACTTGCGGTCGCAGTAGGTGCAGACGAAGAAGCCGGGCGGCACCGCCTGCGCCGCGGGCGAGCAGGGGTGGAGGAGGCTGAGCTCCAGGTCCAGCTCTTGCTCCATTATAGACTCTGTGACACAGAGTGGCAACTGTGGGAGAGCTTAATGATTGGCTACAGCCTACAGCTAGAAACCGTTGTGCTCTCGCTAAGCGCTGATTAAATAATACAGCAACGGGTGTGGCGCACCTGTTTCCGCACGTGTTTAATTGGGCATAGCGGAAGACGACGACGAACTCGTAGCAAGGCCACGTCGCATGGCCAGAGAGGATCCTATCATCAGGGAGAAAAAAGGAGATAAGATTACCGGTGAGAACGAGCTGAGAGCTCCACGGCAGGAAACTCTCGGTCGTTCCCTGCCCACGAGCTACCGTTCTTCGAACCTCAGGTTCGACGAGAGATTATCGTCTTGTGTGTAATGGTAAAACTAGGTGCACGTGTTAATTAGGATGCGCACGTGGTGTTGGAGTGTGTACGATAAATGTCTAAAAGATACCACAAATTGCGTGAATTGAGATGTGTAAAAAAAGATTTTTTTTCTAACATCGATTTGCATATTCAAGATTTAGACGATGACTTGTACTATCCAGATTCAATGAACCTACGCTCACCCCCCTCCCCCAATGCTCCCCCCTCCCTCCCCTAATGCTCTCCACCCGTTGTTCGCTAATCGAGGGGACTCTTAGCTCGTCATGCCCTCTACCACTACCATGAATAGCTTCCAAGCTCCATGCTCCTACCATCTACACCACTCAATCGCCTTAGGTCCTGTTTAGTTTGGGGTTGCTAAAGTTTAGGGATTAAAGTTTAGTCCCTTTTAAGCCCTAAACTGTCAAACATGGTGACTAAAAGGGGCTCAATTTTAGTCCCTAAATTTTAATCTTTTAGTCCACAAGAGGTTGCTAAAAGGGACTAAAGGAGACTATTGACAAGGTTTACCCCTCATTAATGCCTCCCTCATTAATGCCGCCCGGCCCCCGCCGTCACCCCCGCCGCCCTCCCGCTCGACCACCGCCGTCCTCCCGCTCGGCCACCGCCGCTATCCTCCCTCCTGCCCGGCCCCCACCACCCTCCCGCCCGGCTCCCGCCGTCATCGCCCCCGCCGCCCTCCCGCTCGTCGTCGGCCTCCCTCCCACTCAGCCCCCACCGCTGGTCGCCCTCCCGCGTGCCACCCCGCCATCGCCGGCGCATCGGATCTGGGCGCCCACACCGCCGCCACCATCGCGAGGCGCTCGAGCTTCCCGGAGATGTCGAAGCTGAAGCTGGAGTTGTCGGAGAAGTCACGTGACAGCTCGAGCAGCTCCGTGGCGGCCACGTTGATGGCGGATGATGACTTGGCGACGACAACCGGGTGCACTGGCCCTGCGGTGGCGGCAAGCTCGCTGAGGTGGAAGTCGATGATGGAGTTGATGAGGTTCTCAATGTCAGAGTCGCCCGCGTCGGCATGGCACGGGGTCGGGGAGCCCGGGGTGGAGTCTGGCTGTAGCAGCACGGAGAGGAGGGTGCGCATGGAGCACCCCGGGTGGCGCTGTGGCCCGTAGCCGTGCAGGGGCTCTGCCCCGGCGATGGCGAGGGGATCTGCGAGCCGGCAAGCGACACCATGGCGCGACGAGAGGCATTGATTAGGGGTAGTTTGGTCTTTGTTCAACTGCTTTAATAGCCTCTTGTCACTAGAACCGAACAAGGGGACTAAAATTTAATCTAGTGAATAAGGGGGATTAACGTTTAGTTTAGTCCCTAAAGGAAGCAAACAGGACCATATTCTAATGCCAAAGCGGAAGGCGACCTCGTAACTGCCTTCATCATCTGTTCGGTGGATCCACCAAACCTAGCCATCAGAGCTGGATGAAGTGAGAGAGAGGGAGGGCCGCCCTGTTTTCTACATGCGCGCGGCATGAATTGTGCTTAGAAGGAAGAACGGTTAGATAAGGCCAAGTCCGATGACGTTACAACATGTCATAAATTTGTATTTTTTTAAAAGAAAGATGAGGCGAGAAAAATTGAGAACTTAAAAGGATAGCACATAGAAAGTCTATTGGAGAGGGATTTATAATTTAATAAATTTATAGGTCATCAGCTCCTACTTGCAATAATAGTTCTGGTGCACGCATGTGCTATTCATTTTTCTTGTATACCATCAGAATAATGGTGAGTTTATGTAAGGATGGCAACGGATCGGGTTCGGGGTGGATCCACGGCTTTCGGATCCGCAGCTTTTGGTTTCAGTTCCTAGTTTTCACCCACGGATTTGCGGGTTTGGAAACCCGAAAAACTGCGGGTTTGGAGCGGATTCTAAAATTCATCGGTGGAGCTCCATCGGGACCCCGAAATATTCAGCCCACTAGAGGCCCATCTAGCAACCCTAGGTATATAATGAAATCCTTCACCTCCTGCTCCCGCACCCAGGCACACACCCAGGCACCCATCCCGCCTCCTGCTCCTTCGCCCCGCCGCCCACTCCCCCGCACCGGCGCACCCTACCTCCTGCTCCTCCATCCCACCGTCCACTCCTCCTCTGCCCGCCTCCTGCTCCTCCGCCGCCTGGCCTGCTCCACCCCGCCCGCAGGCCCGCTCCACCCCGCCGCCACCCACCGGCTCCTCTGCCCTGCCCTCTCCTCCGCCACTCCGCCCGGCGCCAGGAGGTCCGCCACTTTGCCCAGCCATTGCCGCAATTCCAGCAGGCCCTCCAGTACAAGCATTGATTCATCATTTGATTCTGACAGTAGCTTCGAATTGTGCATATTGCTGCTGTTTTACGCTATTTTTTTCTCGACAGGAACTGTTGTCATGTTCAGTTAGACTGTCCCTCTTTCAGGAATGCTACCAGCACAACTAAGATGGAGTAGATATTTTCGGGTTTCAATCCGCGGATTTCGATTTCGGTGATGGATTTTCATCCGAATCGGTGTTCGAAGCGGATTTGGATTTTAGATTCGGGTTTTAGTTTTGGATACCCAGACACTCCACTCGATTCGAACCCCCTTCGTTTCCATCCTTACATACGAAGGGTGGGTCGCAACATGGAGTGTGTGTACGTCCTGCAACAAGACAAGGAGCAGTCCCTCGCGTGTCAGGTAGCACAGGCAGCCATCGCTATCGCCATCGACGTGTTGGCCAGCCGTCAGCCGGTGAAACTTATAGGCGCGGCAGTCGCCATCGCGCTCAGATCGTCGAGCTAGGACGATGGGCGCGACGCGACGACATGGACCACTCCCAGCCTAGCCCTCCGATCCTTTGCCGCTAGCACGCCGCTAGTGCTTACTCGCCATTGATTCGTCCGTAGGGTTGGGATGGACGACGGCATGGACACGGACCACTCGCAGCAGCCAGCCCAGAGTTTGGCGACCACCATGCCCCTCCATGCACTCAGCTCATCTCTCAGCAGCGTATTTTTGGAAATTTTAAAGATGCATGGAGAATGAATCAGACGTCCTCAGTACCTTATTTTGGAATGGTACGCCTGTGTATCGTGCGATTAAAAAAAAGAAAATATCTGTTCGTTGCACACATGAACGCACATGCATTGTGAACATATTATGTACAAATAAATTGAAATCCACATCCTTGCATGATTCAGATTTTGGAACCCAAAAATCGGTCAGTAAACTGTACTACAATTCGTGAAGAGTTAACTGAGTGATGCTGATTGCATTTTTATGATCTTTATCTGCACTACTGGATGCTAATGTCGTGTACCGGTGGTAAATGTGCAGGGACCCATGTGTGTCGGGTCAGGTACAAGCTGATAAGACTGTCGGTCAGGGACCTGCCAGGCTTCGCGAGCGGCTCCGGCTCCGGCTGCTGCTGAAACCCTGCCAAACGCTTCCATACAGAAGGGCTCCGGCTAAGGAATCAGGCGGAGCCAGTCCAGAAAATAACTAAGGCTAGAGTTTCTCAAAGTGCTTCTCTACCGACTTTTGGTGAAGTCCTACCAAAGGGTCAATTTCAAAACGACTTCACCACCAAAGTCAGGGAGAAGCCGTAAAACGGCTTACACTAGAGAGGAGAAGCTGAAAAAATAACTTCACCGGCTTCTCCTCTCTCTCCAAGCATTAAGTGATCATAAAATTACATATATTGCCATTGAGAAGCTGTTTTACCAAACGTTTTGCAAAACGGCTTCAACTTCACTAAAAAGCCACTCCACCAAAAAAGCCGAAGCCGAAACCATTTTATGAGAAGTCGAAACTCTACCAAACGGGACATAAGCAGACGGAGCTCGAAATTGTGGCTTCTGCCGCTCCGCTCCTTTTCTCTGACCACGTGCAAAGCCATGGTTGGCTGGAGGTGTCTGAGCAAATAAAAAGGCAGTGGACCATACGTAAACAATAATGTACTTTCCAAATTTTGAAAGCAATTTCCTTCTAAACAGTATATCCGTTTCTAAATCCGTTTTCACCATGATGTTATTTACAATTAATAGAATAAAAGAAGATCAAACATGATTATATTTTGATTTTTATTAAAAAAATTAATATTTTTATTTAGAAATACAACTATGGAATTTTTCTCTTTTTCTTAGAAATTACAAATGGTAGGAAAACATACCAGCTAAACAATCAAGTTATATATCAAGGGGCATATTCGACATTTGACATCTCTAATCCATTAATTGAAAAATAGGACGAAGCTGTTTTGCCAAACGTTTTTCAAAACAGCTTCAGTTTCATCAGAGAAGTCACTTCACCAGAGAAATCAGAGTCGGAGTCTGTTTTGAGAGGAGCCGGAGTCCTGTCAAACTGACCGTGACAGTCACATCGCTCGGACCAGTAGTAAAGTTTGTGTACCGTGACGAGCATTATCCATCCGAAGTAGCCGGCCGGGACCCCCCTACGTACCAAGCGGCTGCATTGCATGCTGCACTATTGGCAGCGTTGTCTCGTGCACGCAGGCGCACATGATGTGCACACCAGTCGTTTCTTCAAACGCGATGCCCGGCCCTGCCACTGCACGCCGATCTTTGGTGTGTGTGGGTCAGTGGGTGTCGTCGTGTTCGTTTGGCTAGCGGCAACTATTTGACAGACGTGACACTTCTCCACAAGCAACCACTTGAAAATCTGATGCAGATGCGAGACGTCTGACCTGACCGGAGGAAGCCATTTTGGCACGCCTTTCATATATGCAGCAGAATGTACTGTCTGTACTACCCAGGTACCTTGTATTGCTAATTAATGGATACATGACCAAGGGGATGCCATTGACTATGCGCTACCTCTCCAGCTACTTGTTTAAATCATCCTTTAAAAAAAATGAAAGGCATGTTTATTGTAGGTGTTTGGATGCGGGTACTAAACTTTAGGAAGGGTCACATCGGATGTTCGGACGCTAATTAGGAGGAATAAACATGAGCTAAATATAAAACTAACTGCAGAACCCCTATACTAATTTGCGAGACGAATCTATTAAGCCTAATTAATCCATCATTAGCAAATAGTTATTGTAGCACCACATTGTCAAATCATGAACTAATTAGGTTTAATAGATTTATCTCGCGAATTAGACTCCATCTGTGTAATTAGTTTTATAATTAGACTATATTTAATACTCCTAATTAATATTCAAACATCCGATGTGATAGTTTTTATGAGCCTGTATCCAAGCATGCCCATAATCATCCCAAACGTTACATCTGGACGTTGCGCCGTTCCCAGCTGTAACATAGCTTAATCCTTTGAGTACTGACTTTATTTGTTACAGCACGTTTATAAAAAACAAAGAAAATATACTGTTATAAAATTATGTTCTAGACAAACATACTCATATCGATTATAAAAGTAATTTTGATACGTAAAAATAGTTTCTACCCGAGCCAACCCAAAACACACCATTTTTCTATAACGAGAGACTGAGAGAGAGAGAGATTATCATTATCAAGATATATGGTTGCTGGATAAGTTATTGGTCTTTCAAGCTATGAGCCTCCCTCCTGTCAAGCTCACTCCCCTTTTTGCCAGCTTCTTGTGTCGCTATTGCAGGGACAGGGAGAATGGTGTACCTGGAGCGCTCACCATTGAGTAGGGCCGTCCCTGAGAAATTGGGGTCCCTGTGTGCTAAATTGTGAATAGGCCCACAATAATTCATCAACTAAGCGAGCTAATACAATGAGTATATAGTACAATAGCTTATGTTCCACCGTGCCGTTTGGATATACATATACTCCTATAGACATGGATCCTGTAGAGACAGGATCCATCAGACATGGGCGACCTGGTTTGAGGATTCAGTGCCGCTCGATCTGATGCAGACTCCCCAATTGGCCGATTGATGTGGTGAGAGGAGAAAAACATGCACAAAGAAAGAAATACAAGTCTAGTTTTAGCGACAAGACATGGAAGTTTTGGGCCCCCTAACTTTTGAGGGGCCGATAAAAGAGGAGCCGTTAAGGAAAATCTAACAACTTCTTTTGAGTCGTGGGCCGCATGCAGAGTGGAAAGCAAGGCCGAAAAAAGCTGTAACCTACCTAGTGATTTCTTATATTTTTATCCTTTTTTGTTAATTCACAAATGGGCTTCAGTCCTTTTATTAAACCTGCCTAGCCATTATCCTTTCTGGGCCCAACTTGGCCTTTCGGCCTGTTCCACCCAGCCATGCTTCATATACTTGAACTACCGAGGAAAACAAGTACCAGCACTGAAAAGACGACCATGCGGGAAAAGTCAGTTATAATAATCAAATTTAACAAAACTCTTTTCCACCACATCTAGGATACTAATAACTGTATATAATCACTCTATGTTGTTTCTCATCAGCGTGGATCCTACTACCGGTGGAGGAGAGGACAAACAGAGGACTAAGCAATGTCTGAACGAACCACGTACAATCGCGCAATGGCTTTTGAAGACTGCAATAACTAATCACCCGTCCATAAGAATGGATCTATAGAACTTTAGAAAAACATCGGTGATTCCACGCCCTGAGCCTGATCCAAATATCAATCTTCTACATCGTCATCCGTAGACACGACCATAACCTTGACAAGCCCATTCGCTAGAGTTGGATGGAATACCAGTGAGGAGGATATATTTCATGAGAAAATTGCTCTTGTTGATGGAGTTGCAAAAGCAGTTGATCATTCTTTTGTCTGCGAATCGACTATGTGTACGGAGTACCATGCATGCTCTAGATCGAGCTACGACGGCAATAGAATCGGCTCCAAAGTTACATCAACATTCCCATTCCCAATATATATGAAGCATCTACATTTAAATTGACAGCTCGTTAATTATATCTTCGGCTGTATCTCCCCGGCCGGCTGTTTGCCTGTCACACGTTGCTACATGCATCTGATGGTTGACGGCAAGGGACAACGCCAGCAGGACCCCGGTACGGCGGCGCAGCAGCTTTCTCCTGCAACGCAGAGGATGTCTTAACCACCCAACAGCCAACATCACCACTTTTCTCGACAGCCAGCCACTGGCACCTTCACTGGCTGATGACCCGCCACGCGGCTTCGTTCTCATCAAATCATTCATTTGTTTGATGCTGGAGGTATAGTTTAATTACCATTTCATACTTTCTTTGGCACCTCCATCAATAGGCTGCGAAGCTGCTGGAGGTGGTTACATGTATACTAGAAACGTTGGCGCGGCAAAGCCGCGTCCACTGTGGAGCTGACCAGCTTAGTTCAGGATGTATGCCTTGTGATGCAAATAGCTTTATCTTAAATAAGATGATTCACAATTATTGATAATAAATTTAGGTAAGGAGTAATGGTAATTCTTGGTTTATTGTATTCATCTTAACAATGTCAGGACACATTTCATTTTTTGAATACTTTGTGCTGCTACCTGTTTTGTGTTTCACATAGAGGAGAACCGCGCAAGCATCACAACACCGTTTGCTCCTTAATTTGATGTGGCTTGAACATTTAGAAACGATTTGATAACGAATGCTGTCTAATTTTTTTTATTACCTTGTAATCTATCTGCATCATCTGCTTGACGTGTCTTCCAAATCTGGTAACAAATATGAAAACTGTGTATTAACCAATGCTCCCCAATAATATTCTCTAACCTTGTCAAACTATGTGAATGCTTTCCTTGGATGTGCCTTCCAATTCTGTAGTTGGCCGAAACTTCGTAGCTCCTAGGCATGTTGCCCTGGATACAATTTTATGTGCACAATACAAAATCTAAAGAAGTAGCATGCCCCCAAGCAGGTAAACTGAAATTTTCTAAAAATTAGAATATATTCAGGTTCTTAATTTATCACAAGATAACTGATGAGCATATGGATTTGGCAAGCAGGTGTATTGAATGGAACAGAAAATTCAAGTCTAGAAAAGTAGCATGCCATCAAGCAAGAGTATACTTATTTGAAAATTCTAGTGATGAGTAACAGAAGATTTCTAATCTATAATAAGAAAAGAAAAGTTCAGTCTGATTAGTGTTAATTTGTCTTCAATTCATACCACTTAAAAGCACAACAAACAAATGGTATATGACATAGAGCTGCATGCAGAAAAATCATATCCTAATTTGTAGTGCCAGGATGAATTTATATAACCTCTATCATGATAATGGTAATACTCAAATCATCCAAGCATCGTTCTTCTTAGATTGTATTGATCAGCTTGTTACTTGTGCGCAGCACCTTGCTTTCATCAACCAGCACTGAGCAAGCACGCTGAAGCTCAACTTGCAGTAAGTAGACTGAGAAAACATGTGTAAAGTTGGGCTCAAGAAGAGGATAAGCCAAGTAAGCACCAGGAGGCGATATGAGCTCGTATCAACAGTGGCTGCCTGCCATCGGAGAGTGGGACGGCTATCTACTAGCTTACCTGCACGTCTGTGTTTGGTAATTGGCAGTCCACCGCGAAGGCAGGGGTGCTTGTCCCTTGTTCTCGAGCCGAGGAGCCGCTACGGGACACAGGAAAATTGCCGAGTGCCAGGGGCACTCGGCGAAGGGCAAAATACACTCGGCGAACCGTTTGCCGAGTGTAACACTCGGCAAACGGCACACGGCAAATTTTGAGTCGGCAAATCTGGATTTGCCGAGTGTTTTGTGTCGCGCACTCGACAAAGTCTTTGCCGAGTGGCCAGAAAACACTCGGCATCCAATTTTTGCAAAAAATAAAAAAAAATCCTGTTACGCCGCCACCACCGGCCGCCAGCTCCGCCAGCACCACCACCACCGGCCGCCACCACCGCCAGCTCCGCCAGCACCCAGAAGTTGTCGACGACATTCCAAAAGTTGTCCGCGTCGACCATCATGACGCCGTCGGCGATCGAACCCAGCTCGGAGTAGTAGGGGTAACTGTAACCCGTCAGCTTGCACCTATCGCCGGCGGTGGTGGAAGTGGACGAACTGTCCTGCCTCGTCAACACCGCCGACGCGCTCCAGCCACCGAGGCCCACGGCCGCAGCAGCAGCCACAGTCTTATGGGAGTAGCAAGCTTGCGGATCTGGCGAGGGAAGGGCCGGCGCCGCCGGATCCGGTGAGGGGAGGGTCGGCGCCGCCGGATCCGCCGGAGAGGGTGGGGGATGGGCAGGGGCGCGCCGCCGCCAGGCCCCCTCCCCTCGATCCGCGGCCGCCGCCCGGATCTGGCCACCTCCGGAGCCCCCTCCCCTCGAGCCGCCCGGATCTGATCGGCGGCGGAGGGAGGGAGGGAGGAGGTCGCCCCGGCCGCCAGATCTACCGGTGGGGAGCGGGGCCGGGAGGGGGCGCCGCCCGCCGGAGAGGGAGGGGAAGGGGTGTCGCCCGGTCGGGAGAGGAAGGGCCGGAGGAGTTGCGCCGTCCGCCGGAGAGGGAGGGGAGGGGCGCCGCCCGTCGGAGGAGAGGGAGGGGAGGCGGCGTCCGGCGGGAGGGAAGGGGCGGCGGGAGGGGAGGAGGAGGGGGGCGGCGTGAGGGGAGGAGGGGAGGGTGGCGTGAGAGGATGCCGGGGGGGGGGGCGGCGTGAGGGGGAGGCGCGGGTGGGGGGGGGGGCGGGGGCGGCGTGCAGTGAGGGGAGGCGCGGGGTGGGGGCCAGGGGGTGTCTTGAGGGGGGGCGGTGAGAGGAGGCGGGCCCAGCCGGTACAGGGAAAAAAAGTCGCCGAGTGTCCAGTGTGGACACTCGATAAAGGGTTTCTTTGCCGAGTGTCTACCCTAGGACACTCGGCAAAGTTTTTTTTAAAAAAATTAAAAAATATCCAACAGTTTCAAAAAAATACCAAATTTTCACACGAAATAATATATGTTCTCTACTGACTATATAAAAAGTTTTGTAGTCAAACCGAACTCTACCGTCACTTCGACTCTAAATTTTATCGAATCCTTCTCAAAGTTACTATTCTTCTTCTGAGATGCTTCGGTTTGTAATCATCGTACATGATGAAATGTGCAAAATCTTCTCAATTTTTTTCCACAACCTCCACGTATTATATCATCACATCATGACAAATCTCGTGATTTTCAAACTTTTCTTGTTTTTTTACAATTTAAAAATACTACTGCCACACGTTCATGGTCGTGTTTCATGAACAAGATGTTCGAAATTTCTTTTCATTTCATGGGTCAGGTCTCAAATTGGGCCAAATAACATGAATATTATTTTTCTACTCATTTTGTTCCATAATTTGAATCACTTGCATTTCAAATTTGACTTATACCAAAAATTTCCTTGAAATACAATTAATTAAATAAATATAGCAAATAAATCCAAAAATATACCAAATTTTAACATGGAGTACCACATGTTGCATGTGGGGAGTAGAAAAAATTTCAAGGTGAAAAGAGGAAAAAAATTATTTTTTTGCCGAGTGTCTTTTTTGACACTCGGCAAAGCCCCCTCTTTGCCGAGTGTTTTTTTTGACACTCGGCAAAGAGGGTGGTTTGCCGAGTGTTTTTTATTTGACACTCGGCAAAGCTCTGATTTGCCGAGTATTTTTTCTTTGCCGAGTGTTTTTGGCTTGGCACTCGGTAAAGGGTTTCTTTGCCGAGTGCTCGAAAAAAAACACTCGGCAAAAAAAATACACTCGGCAATTTTTAGCTTTCCCGTAGTGAGCATGAGTGAGACGCTGCTTGACCGATGGGTACAATGGCCACCGTACTGCTAGCGCAAGCAATTATCCTCAGTGCCTCGCTGTACTCATTTCCATGGATGGGCATGCCGATGGAATGGCTATGAGCGTGGCGAGCTTGGTGAGGTCGCAGACGCCCACGCCGGTGGCCGAGCATAGTGCTTTAGCATTTCCAAATCACATCGCTCCGAACGTGTATTTCTTCAAACACCTTGGGGGCATCTCTCGAGCAGCTGCAGCAGCGTACATGGCGACGATGAGTTGAAGGGGTTCTTGGAGTTGGAGATGACGGTGTAGAGGTGTAGAGCTTGGCACCCTGGAGGATCTGCCCGTTTCAAATTATAGGTCGTTTTAGCTTTTTTAGGTTCATAGATATTACTATGCATTAGATATAGTGTATGTCTAGATGCATAATAATATCTATGAATCTAGAAAAGTCAAAACGACATACAATTTGGCACGGAGGGAGCACTTTGGTTTCATTTATAAGGCTAGAAGTCCGGCGTTGACGTATAAGTGTGCAATTGGCCATATTCTTCTTTTTCCATCTTTATTACAACATATATGCAAGGTGCAACGCCTAATGATCTTTGCCTTCTTATGTCTTGGCATGCATGTTGCGGTTGCCTTCTTTTGAAAGTATAGTTGAGATTAGTCTCTGATCAACTCTGAGCATTTCCAATATGACCCACTGAGTCCTAGATTGTTCGTTTAATCACTATGCTATTTTTTAAACCGAAATTAATAAAGCATTGAATCAGAATGCCAGCACGAAATTACACTGGTATAATGTACAATACTATTTAGTAGCAATGGTAAGACCTTATGAAGCTCAATTAGTAGCTACTCCCTCCATCCCAAATTACTATTTATTTTAGCTTTTTTTAATACATAGCTTCTACTATATATATCTAGATATATACTATGTCTAGTTACTATGTATCTAGAAAAGCCAAAATCAATATTAATTTGGGACGGAGAGAGTAGTAGCAATAGTAAGGGATGCTGGTGAGCTCTCTGTAAGGGTGTGGCAATGGCCACGCCAAGTTTCTAGTTTCTCTTTTTAATGCGGTTATTTTATTTTGAGTGGACAGTGGTATAGTTGTAGCTGACAACGAGCCGCCTATAAGCCAATCTTAAAGATTTGCACATTTAATCTGCCATACATGTTAATGGAAGTTGGGTGCATATGCTTGCATTCATAGTGGAGAGTTCTTTTGAAAAAAAATGGTGTCATATGGATATGTAGAATGTGAGGTATCCAGGCGCACACTATATCCCACGTCTGTTAATTTAGACCAAAGACCATTTTTGGCCCCAGCTTTAGGTCTTGTTTGGATAGGGGTGTTAAAATTTAACACCCAACTTTTAACATCTTTTTATCACATTGCCTTCCAAACACATGTGTTAAAAGGATGTGTTAAAGTTTAACACCCTGAATTTTATAAACAGCTCAAGGAGGTGTTAAAAGTTGTTAAACTTGTTAAAAGTGGTCCCTCTCTCCACTTTTTCCCACCATTGCTCCCTTCTCTCTCCTCCCTCTCTCTCCGCCGGCTATAAATGGTGGGCAATAGAGTCATTTCCCACCAAAGGTGTTAAAGTTTAACACACCATCCAAACACCCTAATGTATTAAAATTTATCACTCTATTTGAGAGTGTTAAAACTTTAACACTTGTTAAACTTTAACACAGGGTATCCAGACAGACCCTTACTGAAAGCAGATCGTGTGTGCTTGCGACTGGGATGTTGCCAGCTTTACTTAGATCAGCGTAACAACTACTCAACTAGCATCGTTCCTAACCGGAGTCCCAGTGAGGTCAGACTCACTCTAAACCACTCCCTCTACAAAGCAAAATCTATCCTGTTACAGCATAGATTCAAGACTAGACAAAAAGCAAGAAAAAAGGGGGCACATGATGTGTGACTTCTTGGTTTTCAACCATCAGAGTTTTGCAGTGGTATATCTGGCCTGCTTGGTTGTCCGCTTCCATTTGCCACACCGCAGTTTCCGGCCGCCACAAAAAGCTAGGCCGGCGCTCGGTTTCTGATTGAGCTGCGGCGCTACAGAGTTGTAGTTCATTTTCGCGCCATAGTTGTGGCGTCGTATTTTGACACCGTAACTTCGGCGCCACCACATATGCGCATGGCTACCGATGGCCGGCAACCAAGCAGGCCAAATGTCTGTGGCCAAGATATGAGCATGTTGTATAGTACTCCATGATAACAGTATGCACACTACAACATATTTAATGTTTCTTGAGTGTTTTTTTTTCATATTGCTGAGGGTTATTGTTTTCTATTACAATTTCCTCAAGTGGAAGATGGTTTTGTAATTTACTTTGGTCAATTTCCTAACAAAGAATCCACGCCAACCAATATTTCCTAGCAACAAGCCGCCGGTCACTTAAATATAGGGAAATACCCTATTAAATAGATTATAAAGCTTGGATATTTGCAAAAAAATTCTAAAGAAGACGAATATATGTCGCTATTGGCATAAAACACTAGGAGAATGTCTAGTATGGCATGGATCCGTGCCCCCATCAACCATGTACCTTTATTACATCTAGGTGCGCGTACGCACATGTTTCACGAGCGCAACTTTCACGATCTATCGAATATGTCTGCGGATAAGAATGTGCATGAGCGATATGCCTGGCAAATAATAAAAAGGGTGAAAATGATGTATGTGCGCGCTGAAGTAAAATGAGTTAAAAACATTCCTTGGGCACAATATATGTCATGCTGATCTATTTCTCTGCTCAGGGCATGCTTGGTAGAGTCATCATGCTCTGATTTTTTATGGGGACCAATTCTATGACCGGAAATGATTTATATGATTTTCTAGTTTAAATTTTAAGGATGGCGTGATTCTGTGGAGGACGTAATTCTATATGATTCATAGAGAAACAGTTCACAAAATCAGTTTAGCCGTTTGACAAGCATACCGCTTAATCATACTCTCGAGACTCTCGTTCAACAATGATAACTAGGGTGCTTTTTTTTTCGCTTGCATTGGATAGGCACATGGTAGCCGCAAAATGAAATGTTGGATGTGAAAAGTCAGCAGCCGATTCGCGTAGAGACCTCGACAACACACTTGGATAGCGATGTGTCAGTCAGGACAGGGCCAGAGCCTTTCTGCCAGCAAAAGCAACACATGAAGCTGACACTGATGCACAAGATCTTCACATATATTTTATATATATATAGAGAGAGAGTAAATGCTCGACAGCGCTGCAGAGGACAGGAAAAAAATGAAACAGACCAATCTGGAAACGACCAGGAGGACCAGGATATGCTCCATCTCCGATAGAGTCGTTGTGAACTCGCAACCATAAAAAAAAGAACAAACCGTGCTATTTAAATACACAAAAATCGATTCACTTATAGCTATAGAATATGGGACTATATTGGAACATATTGATGCATTGTACCAAGTAAGCGGGATACATGTACAGTGCTATTTCTTTCACTTCTTTCTAAGCAAAACTCAGCATTCATCCCGAGGCTTAAGTACCGGTTTGGTTTTTGATCCGGTACTAATATGAGCATTAGTATCGGGTCTAACAGCTAGTTCCCCAGTAGCGTCCCGTGACCCCCTTTAATACCAGGTGGAGGCTCCACCTGGTACTAAAGGTCTAATTGGCAACCTTTAGTACCGGGTGGAGGCCACCCGGTACTAACTTCCCTCCTATAAATTCGGCGTCTTCTTCCTCCTGCTTGAGCCATTTCCTCCAGCTCGGGTTTCATCCATTCATGGTGAAATAGTGGAGGTGCTGCCGGATTTTTAACCATTTTGTGGGGATTTCACTTATTCAAGTGTTCTAAAGGTTATAAACTTAATCATCCCTTGATACATGGTTAGTATACTAAGTTTTATGCTTTAGAGCTAGAGTAATTTGTGATTTTTAGAAAAAGCTACAATGGAGAAAAATTTCATTTATATGCATGTGTTATATATGTTTGAGCTACAATTTTTCAGATTCTATGATTAATATGAGGTTAGAGGAATAATTTCATAGTTTAGTCCTTTACAAATATGAGCTAAATAATTTGTGGGGAAAAATATAATTTTTTCATATTTTAGTCATCTGCAAATATGAGCGAGATAAATTATGATACATAGAGATAATAAGATTAAATAGAGGTATGTAATTAGTTATTTTTAGAATAATATAATGGAGAAAATTTTCATTTATATGTTATGTTTGAGCTAAATAAATTGTGGTGATAAAATATAATTTGTTCATACTTTAGTCATTTGCAAATATAAGCTAAATAAATTGTGGTACATAGAGATGGCTACTTCTGCTGGAGGTAGTGGCGATGGTGGGGGCGATCGTCGTTCCTCTCGTGGCAAGGGGAAAACCATAGTTGGCCCTCATGATAAGCTGAAGAAAATGAGCACGTGGGAGAGAGCAATGCTTCGTTATTTGGAAAGATGTCATGAAGATGCTGTTGCGGCGGGTCAGGAACCTCCTTTTGGTGGTCGTTATGCTCCATTGCCAGTCCTGGTGTTTTAGGTCCACTGAGTACTACCGTCCCAGGAGGCACATATAAACCATAGGATGAGGCCGGGTCAGCTAAACCTTCGTTTTCGCCGTCCAAGGATGCTTAAAGTCCTCCTAGATAGTACTCAATGGATGCTTTGTCGTAGTGTATCATATTATTTGGGTCTAAAATTTAAATTTGTGTATCATGTTGTTTGTCCTACATCCGGAAAAGAGAGATGGTGGACATTACTTGCATCATGCTAATTACACTCTCAGCAAGGAAGAGAAGAAAAGCATGTTTGAGTGCTTGAATAGTATCAAGGTCCCATCGGGCTACTCCTCGAATATATAGGGAATAATAAATATTAAAGAGAAGAAATTCATAAATCTAAAGGCTCATGACTGCCACGTCCTAATAACACAATTGCTTCTTATTGCACTGAGGAGTATTCTACCAAAGAATGTGAAAATGACAATTGTGAAGCTATGTGCATTCCTCAATATGATTTCTCAGAAGGCAATCCATCCAAACAATCTACTAAAGCTGCAGAATGACGTGGTGCAATGCCTTGTCAACTTTGAGATGGTCTTTCGACCTACATTCTTTAATATCATGACCCACCTTCTAGTCCACCTTGTTGAAGAGATTTTTTGTTCTCGATCCTATATTTGTACATAATATGTTCCCTTTCGATAGGTTTATGGCAGTTCTGAAGAAGTATGTTTGTAATCGTGCCCGTCCAGAACGAAGCATCGCAAAGGGATATGGAACAACGGAGGTCATTGAGTTTTGTCTTGACTTTATTGACGACCTGAGTTCGATTGGAGTCCCGTATCATGCCATGAGGAGACACTCAAGGGAAAGGGCACACTAGGGAGGAAAGCTCGGATGGACATCGATGAAACACTTCACGGTCCTGCAACAATCATCCCTGGTGCCTCCATATATGGACGGGCACAAGACCATTGTACGGTCCTTGTTGACACTCATTATTGACACACTTTTAGTGCTATTTAATTAGTGTTTTCATGCTTATTCTTATACTAACCCGCCACTTGGCACCTGAAATAACCCCATTATTGCATATGTGTTGTACTTTGGAGCATATTGTATGTTGGCAGGAAATACGACATAATCAAGGGGGTTTACATAAAGAGCTTAATGGATATTTGAACATGGATCATCGAGGGAAGCCAACATGAGCAAGGAGAGGACTAGGAGTTAGAAAGGGCCCAGGCCGATCGGCCTGGGACCCTTTGGGCCAATCGGCCTGGCTCATTCTAGGGCTCAGTCGACCTTCCATTTCTTCAGCGTGAAGTCTACGATAATGTTTAGGGTTTTTTTCACCGACATTGACCTAGAGCCACCGCCTATTGGAGACTATGACTAGTGGAGCACCAAAGGAGGGAGAAACCTCCCAAGTCGATCAGCTTGGAGGTGCCCAGGCCGATCGGCCTAGGGTTTTTCTGCCCCTGTTCGTCGTTGTCTTCGGTCCAGTTGATCTGCAGGGCGATCTTTACCTAGAATTCTGTCAACATGTGTAAGATCATGGGGTAAAGTCTCTGTTTATCCTTGGGGTTATATGGAGATCTTGATTTGTAATTGCCAAACCTCTTGTTTAAGATCTGTTTGTTATCTATCATATCTTGATGATGCTCTTTCATGTAATTGTTAGCCAACGCTACTTTAGGTTGTTTATTTGCTTACCTCGAACAATCATCAAGCCGTGTTCTTATCATTTAATATTTAAGTACCCTCGTGTAGTGAAAACGTGTGAGAGGGAAAGTGTTGGGCATGGTTCACATCCACTCACGATAACACTTAGATCTAGTTTTTTCATGCATGGCGATTACATCTACAAGTGATTCTAGATCCCTAGGATAAGCATTTTATCTATCTTGTTTACATCCATACTCTCTATCCGCTTAAATGTAAGTCACTAATTCTTTTGTTAGTTCAATCTTATCATATGCAAAGAACCTTCGGTTATATAGATTAGTGCTTAGTTAAGTGTGCAAATCCACTTATTCCATGGATTGATAAACCTTAGGGGATTACTCTAAGGGAAGAGCTACAACTGATCTGTATGCTTGCGGTTCATAAATTGGCGTGCTAACTGCCGTCAATAAACTTGTCTGGTGCCGTTGCTAGGGAACAAGTCAGTTTTGCTACATTTAACTTTGTATTAATTTTTGTTAACCTCTAACATCTAACTTTTTGTCTATAAAAGAAAACTTTTGTTTTTGTTTTTATTTTTGGTGTCTAGATGGCTCTAATCAATCACTATAAGGAGGAAGGAGAAAAGTCGCTGAGAGACTATGCAATTCCATTAACCGATCAATTCGACATGCAGAAATCCAACTCAGTGCTTGCAGCCAAGGAGTACATCTTGGATAAAGGAATAATTGACATGGCTGGAAGCAATCCTTTCCAAGGAGTGGAGACTGATAATCCATATAGACACATCGAGTGATTCACGATGCTATGCAACACGCTACAACAAGGACTTCCGTCAGCTTGGTTCAGGTAGAATCTATTCCCATTTTCACTTGCAGGTGAAGCGAGATGATGGTGTGCAGAAGCTTCTTTCAACGCGAAGGGGAATCGGGAGATACTAATGATAAAGTTTTGTGGGAGATTTTTCTTTGTGAGCAAACTTCAGAACATTTGGAAGGAAGTGATCATGTCTGTGCAAGGAGAAGATGAAGAAATAGATTAAGCCTGGGACATATTCAACAGACTACTCGAATAAGGACCTAAGCTTGGATTCTCAGGTGATGTGTTGTTGCACCCATTTTATTTTTCATTAACCCAAAAATGTTGGGAGTTTGTTAAAATGTGTGCAGGAGGAGACCTTATGGAAAAGACACTTAGGGAGGCTGCACTACTTCTACAAGAAAAATCAGTAGAGGAGCAACCATAAGCAGAGAATGGGACAACTATCAATCTGGGGCACGAGAGCAAGGAAATCAAGGACATCTACTGGCTGGAATTTTGAGAAAAGAACTCAAGAAGGATGAGAAGGAAGAACCTGTGGTGCAAAAAGAAGAAGAATCAACACACATGAAGGAGGAACCTACCCAGTGCATCAAAGACGACAAACCAGAAACATCAGAAGCTCAAAGCTTGGCGAATGCAAAACCCTTGTGGGAGTTTGAACAAATGGATTGGATTCCTACCGATTTTAGCGAGATATTTAATAAACATAGGTCATATCCAAATCAAAAGGGGTCAACCAGCGCCATAGAGACGAATTTTCCACCAGAGAGACACACTGGGTATGTGCTTGACAAGAAAACAGCTGGAAAAATCATTCAAAAACTTTTCAGCGAAGAAGAAGTAGACCCAGAATACATTGCTGAAGTAAAGAGAGTCATAGGAGTAAAGCCTGAAGCATCGCCGTTCACCAGTCTAGCACAGATATACACAATTGGAACCAATCAAGACAAAGGAGCACATTTGCCTACACCGCATATCGACTGCATGATCAATGAGAAGATTATCGACAAAGCACTCTGCGATATTGGAGCACATGTAAGTGTCATGTCTTCGAAACTTTATGATAAACTTTTCAGTAAGACTTTGCAACTTGCTCCAACGTCAATTAAATTGATCATGGGAGATGGTAGGACAATCGAACCTTTGGGAGTGCGTAGAGATCTAAAAATTAACATCTCAAATAAATCTATACTAAAAGTTAACATCTCAAATAAATCTATACCAACTGATTTCTTTGTTATTGATGCTTCCCATGATAAACATGATGATATAATCCTTGGTATACCTTTTCTTAAGTTGGTAAATGTTGTGCTTGATGCGGGAGGAGGCAAAGTAACAATTAATCTTGATGGTTCTAAATATACTTATGATTTTCTCCCTGCATCTCGGAAAAATTTGCATCTATCTCCTGATAATGAGGAAGATGAAAGTGTATGCTTTGCTGAAAATTTTAGGGATCCTCTACTAAGAGCAATGGAAAATAATGAGGATGGCCAAGATAGCGAATTGGGAGAAGCAACTGATGCATTGTCACCTCAATATGGGACTCTGAAGGAAGGAAAATTCGAAGATATTGGAGAATTGATGCAACAAGAACTAAAAGCACCAGATGGTGAGCAGAAGCCATTACCTAAGGGATTAAAATATGAATATTTGGGGAATAACAAGACATATCCAGTCTTCGTTAGTGACGAGTTAAACGAGGAAGAAACTGAGAAGTTGCTGAATTTATCGAGAAAGCATGAAAAAGTGATTAGGTACATGATCAAAGACTTAAAAGGAATCAGTCCAGCCTTATACACTCATCGGATACAATTAGAATATCAACATAAGCCAGTTGTGGAGGGCTAGAGAAGACTAAGCCATGCTATGCGCGATGTGGTAAAGAAGGAGGTGATCAAATTGCTTAATGTTGGGATTATTTATCCTGTACCACACAGTGAATGGGTGAGCCCAGTGCATTGCGTACCAAAGAAAGGAGGACTTACTGTCGTGACTAATGAGAAGAATGAGCTGATTCCCCAAAGGATAGTGACAGGGTGGAGGATGTGTATCGACTACCGGAAGCTGAATAAGATGACTAGGAAGGATCATTTCCCTTTGCCTTTTATCGATGGAAGGCTTGAAAGGTTAGCAAAGCACTCTCACTTTTGCTATCTTGATGGACATTTCGGGTTCTTTCAAAATTCCTATACACCCAGATGATCAGCATAAGATCACGTTCACTTGTCCATATGGAACTTTTGCTTATAGAAGGATGCCTTTTAGATTGTGCAATGCACCTACATCTTTTCAACGCTGCATGATGGCTACATTCTCAGATTTCATGGAAAATATCATGGAGGTGTTTGTGGATGATTTTTCAGTTCATGGTACATGTTTTGACAATTGTTTGGAAAATCTTGATAAAGTTCTTAAACGATGTGGAGAAGTTGAATTAGTCCTAAACTGGGAGAAGTGCCACTTTATGGTGAAACAAGGAACAGTACTTGGGCATGTCATCTCAGAGATAGGGATAGAAGCTGATAAAACAAAGATCAAAACTATGGAGAAATTGCCTCTGCCTACAGACATCAAGTCATCAAGAAGCTTTCCTGGACACACTAGATTTTACAGGAGATTCATTAAGGATTTTTCGAAGATCACCAAGCCATGGACACAACTCCTGCAAAAAGATGTGAATTTCGAGTTTGATGAAGACTGCTTCCAAGCTTTTAGAACTTTAAAGCAATCACTCATTAGCGCACCCATCATTCAACCTCTAGATTGGAATCTACCTTTTGAAATAATGTGCACTGCAAGTGACTATGTTGTTGGGGCAATCCCTCAAGCCCCCGAGCAATGTGGAGTCAAACAGGAACCTAACGGATGTGCAACGAAGCTTGTAATGTACTCGGATGAAGTTGCGGAGTCTCCATAGCAATGTAGAGGCTGCGCAGTGCTCGAAAAAGAAAAAAAAATGAAGCTTCCACGGGCGTGTGTCTGAATGCGCATGGTTATGCGACTGCCGAGCTCCGGGATGTCTGACATCCTATAAATCGAAGCACATGGAGGGCGTCGCAAGATGCACACCATATGGAGTAGCCACCGAGCATTGAAGCACTTAAAGTAATCGGTCCAAGGGTTGAACTATCTTGTCGTGTAGTAGCTGTATTATTAACCCAAAGATGAAGCGCCCATCGCTGGAACGCGAGGCAAGGTGAAGCCAATGAGGCACGTCGACCAAAAATAGGGCGCCCAGCCCTCGAGCATGAGGACTGGCAGAACCACGAAGGCACGCTGACCAAAGTAGAGTGCCCAGCCCCTGAGCGCGAGGACTGGAGGAGCCAAGGAGGCACGCTGACCAAATATAGACGCCCAGCCCCCGAGCGCGAGAACTGGTGGAGCCGCGGAGGCACGCCGAGTCGCCTCCTGCCCTGAGCCAGAGAGGTCGGCCGAGCGACGGGAGGCACGCCGAGTCGTCTGTGATGCCCGGCCCCCAAGCCTAGGAGCCGACCGAGCCACGGAAGCACGCTGAGTCACCACCTGCCTAACCAGAGAGGTCGGCCGGACAATGGGAGGCACACCGCGTTGTCTGTGGTACCCCCCCCCCCCCGAGTTTGGGAGGCATGCCGAGCCGCCAAAGCACTACAAGTCGCCACCCGCCTAGCCTAGGTCGGCCGAGCAACGGGAGGCACGCCGAGTAGTTTCGGAGCTGTAAAAGGACAATACAAAGATTATGTAGCATAATGTAGAATATTTAATAATTGAATAACTTAGAGTTTTATTCGGCGTAGAACTAAATTCTTGCGCGTTCTGCTCTTATGGGCTATGTAATTTCCTCGGGTAGGTAGCCTATTATGTTTAAGCACCTAGCCTTGCTTAGCCAGCAGTCTGCTGAGAGCGGATCTTGAGCTTGTAGACGGGGCATCACGAGGTGAGTCGAGGTTTCACGGATTAAAGTGTGTGCTACCCGAGTACTTTAGCAACCGTTAAGAGAGGCGGACAAACCGCAAAGCAGTCGAAACTGTGTGGAAAAGCGGAAGCGTGCGCTGAGCACTTGTAGGGTGCAGCCCCGACTACCCATTTAGTGGACGGACCAAGCTGTATGAGCAGTCAGGGTATGACCAGGGTGGTCGGCGAAAGTCATAGAGACATAGGAGAACCAAGGCATGTGGAGATATACAGAAGCTGTAAAATATTTAATTGCAAATAAGACTTACCTTGATTCATACCGAGGTGGAATGATCATTGTCGTCCTTGTAGTCTGGCGCCATGTTGGTTGTTGTGAACGGCAGATGTTGATGAAGAGAATCCAGTTGGGACTCATCCCGAGGCCAATCTGGCCGAGCCGACGCTGCTGCTGGACAGTCTGAGAAGTGCTCCTGGTCGGTTGAAGGCGCTAATGAAGGAAACTGCCATGGAGTGCGTAGAATGTCATTGTGCTTGTCAAGACGCATTTCCCTCACCTAGCCGTGGAGCGCGTCGGAGCGGGGGTTGCCAAGGGCTTCGATGTTGATAGCCTTCCGAAGTTGGCTCAGTATCAACAAGCAGCGGAGGAGGTAGTCAAAAGTTGGACCTATAATGGAGAAACTATGATGTGTATCAATCTGTATTGTGAGACAAGTAAGCTAGGCAATTAACTTGTGCAAATGGAAAATGTCCATCACTCCTTTGGTGTATACGATAGGACATCGTGTAGATTAGGCCTGTAGCCGCTAAGCGCCCAGCCTTGCCTGGCTAGCACTCTACTGACAGTGGATCTCGAGGTTGTAGAGGGGCTAGATGCAAAGTTGTCTGGGTTTCGCGAGCTAGGATGCCGTCCACACGAGTTCGTCGTATTTGCCGTGAGAGGGGTAGGAAAAGGGGTAAGACCTGAAGGTCGGCGCATAACGGGGGAAGCCCCTAAGCATAACGACGAGGGTGTGGTTTATCGATCAGATCAGACAACCCCCGATCGTGAGTAAGGGCTTAGGTTAGAAAGCAAAGGTAGTAGGTACGCAAAGAACCTCTGAGGTTTTATTTATTCAATGCGAAATGTAAAAAGAGTACATAGCTTTTAATTCCTTGGAGGTTCGTCGGTGGAGACAGCGAAGACTGCCCGATCTTGTAATGTGGAGCTTCTGTCGTCGCTTTCGCTGTAAGGGTTTAGGATTAGGGCAAAGTGAGGGACCTAGAACTCGCCGCGGTCCGGAAACTAGGTGGGTTTGGGTGGGCCATTAGGTTCGATCTGGAAAGAGTGCATTAGTTTTTCGGAAAACACGGCAGCCAAACTCTTGATGCCAAAAGGGGCGTGGGGAGAGCCCTGCATCGACCTTTTCGGGGGGTAGTGCTGCCTCGGAGAAGTTGAAGTAGCTAGTCAGCAATGGTGTTGTTGATGCGATCTAGCCCTGCGATTAGATTGCAGGTTGTGGGTGGGTGGGTTGCTATGAGGATGCATGGGATCCTTTTTGAGAAAGAGAGATCGCCGACCTACTGGGAAAGCAACGTAATGATCCTTGGGTGTAGACCTTGCTCCGTCGATGTAGGTCCGACGGATGCCAAGCTGGCGGTGGACACCGAGTCGGAGATGGAGACGGTGGAGTCGGAGTCCACTGGCATGCTCTCAGAGTGGAGCTGGATCGGATTGGCGAGGAAGTCCTTAATGCTGTCGTGGAAGATGATGCCAGGGTGGGATGCCATCAAGCTCGCTGGGGAGGATCTCACGATCACCCCTACCTTGCGCACCAACTGTCGGATTTATTGACCGGCAGTCCACCAGGAGGTTACCCAGGTGGTAGATTTGTAGGCAGGGGAGATTGCAAGACCAAGAACTCGAATGGTAACACAGAGATGCAAGGTTTTAGACAGGTTCACGTCTCCGGAGAGTAATACCCTATGTCCTGTGTTCTGGTGGATTGTATTGCTGGTATGCGGTGCGCTAGGAAGAGTTGAGATTAACGTGCCCCTAGGGGTCACCCCTAGCTGCCTTATATAGGCTGACCTAAGGTTACAATCGGATAGGATCTAATCCTAGTTGGTTGTAACATGGAAAGCAATCTGAGTCAGACTATACCATATATCCCGCAATATTCGGGCGGATTCTGGTCACCCAATCTCCTAGCTTGTGCTCCACGTGTCTTCATGCCTTGCCCCGCACGCCACGGTCGGATGGGGCCCACTTGTTTGACCGGCCAGTATCCTGGTCGGTGGGGACCTGTGGGTACCCTTATTCCTCATTTTCATAAGGTCTCCTCCTGCACACATTTGAACAAATTTCAGGCATTTTTGGGTTAGTGAAAAATAAAATGTATAGAACATACATCACCTGAGAATCCAAACTTATGTCCTTATTTGAAAAGTCTATTGAATCTATCCCAAGCTTGATCTATTCCTTCATCTTCTCCTTGCAAAAACGTGATCACTTCCTTCCGAAGGTTTGAAGTTTGCTCACAGAGAAAAATCTCCCACAAAACTTTATCATTAGTGTCTCCCAATTCCCCTTCGCATCGAAAGAAGCTTCTGCATACCATCATCTCGCTTCACTTGCAAGTAAAAACGGGAATAGATTCCACCTAAACCAAGCTGGCGGAATTCCTTCTTGTTGTAGCGTGTTGCATAGCATCATGAATCGCTCGATGAGTCTATATGGATTATCAGTCCCTACTCCTTGGAAAGGAATTCTTCCAGCCATGTCAATTATTCCTTTATCCAAGATGTACTCCTTGGCTGCAAGCACTGAATCAAATTTCTGCATGTTGAATTGATCGGTTAATGGAATTGCATAGTCCCTCAGCGACTTTTCTCCTTCCTCCATCTAGACACCAAAAATAAAAATAAAGGTTTTCTTTTCTACAGAAAAAGTTAGATGTTAGAGGTTACCAAAAATTAATACAAAGTTAAATGTAGCAAAACTGACTTGTTCCTCGGCAACAGCGCCAGAAAAGCTTGTTGATGGCAGTTAGCACGCCAATTTGTGAATCGCAAGCGTACGGATCAGTTGTAGCTCTTCCCTTAGAGTAATCCCCAAGGTTTATTAATCCGTGGAACATGTGGATTTGCACGCTTAACAAAGCATTAATCTATGTAACTGAAGGTTCTTTGCATACGGTAAGATTGAACTAACAAAAGAACTAGTGACTTAGATTTAAGCGGATAGAGAGTATGGATGTAAACAAGATAGATAAAATGCTTGTCCTAGAGATCTAGGATCACTTGTACATGTAATCACCAAGCATGAAAGAACTAGATCTAAGTATTATTATGAGTGGTGAACCATGCAAAACACTTTCCCTCTCGCACTGTCACTACATGAGGGTACTCAAATATTGAACGATAAGAACACGGCTTGATGATCATTCTAGGTAAGCAGATAAGCAACCCAAAGTAGCATTGGCCAGCCATTACATGTTAAAGCATCATCAAGATATGATAGATAACAAACAGATCTTAAACAAGAGGTTCATCGATTACAAATCAAGATCTCCATAAAACTCAAGGATAAACAAAGATCTTATCCCATGATCTTACACATGTTAACAGAATTCTAGGTAAAGATTGCCCTGTAGGTCAATTGGATCGAAGATCACGATGAAAGGGGCAGAAAAGCCCCAGGACAATCGGCCTGGGCACCTCCAAGCCAATTGGCTTGGAGGGTTTGTCCCTCCTCGAGTGCTTCGCTTCGCATGGCTTCTTGTAGATCCAATCTTCGCTCCGTTTTTTCTCCTTGTGGCGGCGGTGGATGGTGTTTGCGTGGTGTTTATCCTCTCTCTCCAACTCTTCATCATTGAAGTCTATGAGGGGGCATTTATAGTCTCCAATAGGCGGCGGCTCTGGGTCAATGTCGGTGAAAAAAAACCCTAAACATCATCGTAGACTTCACGCTGAAGAAATGGGAGGTCGACCGGGCCCTTTCTAGCCCTCCAGGTCCTCTCCTTCCTCATGCTAGCTTCCCTTGATGACCCATGTCCAAATATCCATTAAGCTCTTTATGCAAACCCCCTTGATTATCTCATATTTCCTGTCATGATGCAATATACTCAAAAATACAACATATATGCAATAATGGGGTTATTTCAGGTGCCAAATGGCGGGTTAGTATAAGAATAAGCATGAACACACTAGTTAAATAGCACTAAAAATGTGTTGATGTTGACCCAACCATCCTATTAGCCAAAGAGGACGCTCCATACTTACGCTACGATCACAACCAAGGGACGTTCGTCAAGAGGAAGATGTTCTGCTAGATGATGATGTGTAATGTGTTAGAACCATTATGCTGTGTTTTATGGTCAAGTGCAAAGTATTGTATTAACGTATTGTAATCAAATGTCATGTATTCTATGGGTTTATTAACAATAATATTTTGCACGGTTAAAATATATTAATTATTTTGATTTTTTTAGCACCATTAAATATTAAACAATAAATTTAGATACAATTAAACAAGTACATGACTAAGTCATGGTAAACATGTTAATAACACTAGAGGCACTATTTTTCTATATTTTTGCACGGTCAAAATATTTATTCTTTCTAATTTTTAAGTTAACATAATTATGACCATTTATAACCTATTACAAACTTAATATTACTAATTTTATTATGTTTGATATTTAACTGCATCTAATATTTTTATTCTGTAGATTTAATCAACATCAAGATAACAAACTTTTTTTGCAATTTTATAAACGTTATTTGATTTACTACGCAATAAATAAATATAATAACAATTTTAATAGAAAGGAAATAAAACATTTGTATTGGGGGGAACTGAAACAAGGGGCTACAACACCTTAGTACCGGGTGGTAGCTACGCCCGGTACTATAGGGGTGCATTTTCGCTTCGCGCGCGGCGCACCCCTTTAGTACCGGGTGGTAGGTACACTCGGTACTAAAGACCATTAGTACTGGGTGGGGATGAGGCCCAGTCTAGGGGGGATAAAAACCTCATCCCATTCCTCTCCCAACACTTAGCCGCGACATCCCCTACTTCCTCCGGATACTCCGCCGCCGCCGCCTCGATCGAGTCCTCCCTCGCCGCCGTCGCCCCCCATCGCCACGCACCCCCCTCGCTCCCGTCGCCGCGCCCCCCCGTCGTCCCCGGCCGTGCGCCCGGCCCCAACGCGTGCACCACTGTCACGTGTCCCCAACATCCGCGCCACCTCCCGGCTTCCTCTCTGACACCAATGCCGCCCCGACCCCTCCCTGACACTAGTGTCGTCCGCCTCTATCTCCATGCACCGTCGCCTCCTGCAGCTTCCTCCCCAACACCGACGCCGCCCTTCCTCGACACCGGCACTGCCCCGGCCCCTCCCCGACACCGGCGCTACGCCACCCCCCCTCCCCGTCGACGTACACCAGCGCCACCCCCTGTGTCCCCGCGCCACCGCGCGCCTCCTGCGGCTTCCTCCCCGATCGACACCGGCACCGCCGCCCCTCCTCAGCCCGACACCGGTGCCGCCCCACCCTCGTCCGACCAGCGCCTCGCCACCACGCCGACTGTCGCCCGTCCCCCACCGCCGCACCACGTCAGCCGCGGGCCTCGTCTGTGTTGATGTAAGCCCACGGTCGGATGACCTCAGTTTTTTTTTATTTCTGGAATATATTAAAATAGCATTTTATTTCTGGAATATGCTATAAAAGTTTAAAATAGCAAGAACTAATAGGAAAAATGTTAGAATATAGAGAAAATAGTTATGAAATGTTGGAAAAATCTATTAATTGTAATTTTTAGCTATATATGTACAACATTGATTGTGCAACGGTAATTTATACAAAATTCTAGAAAAATTGATGGAAAAGCATATTAATTGTAAATTTGATCTATATATGTGCAACATTGATTATATATCCATGTTAATTGTCAAAAAAGCCTGTTAATTGTAAAAATGTGCATAAATACTAGAAATTTGTTGATGCCTACTACTAATTCTTAGAATATTTTTTATATTATTTATTTTTATATAAATAGTGCTAGAAATTGAAAAATGGCATGCATGCTTTTTTATAATAGCCTTAGTCATTTTATCGCTACAAAACATATAAGTATTAGTAGTAATTTTTTAAGTAATTCATTGTTGATGCCTACTAATATTTAGTTATTTATTGTAACAAATGTTTGATTCATTTTTTGTAGTCATTATTTTTACAATAAATGTGTATAAGTGTTTCGTTCTTTTTTAGGTCATTTATTATTGATGCCTACTAATTTTTAGAATAATTATTTTTATATTATATTAGTTACGAGAAATTTGACGTTGGTCATGAATGGCGAGCAATTCACTATAAATAAATTTTTAATCATTTATTGTAACAAATTGTATAAATGTTTCATTCTTCTTTTAGTCATTTATTATTGTTACAAAATGTATAACTATTAGTCATTCATTTTTGTAGTCATTCCTTTTACACTAAATGTGCATAAAATATTAGAAAATTGTTGATGACGAGCAATTCACTGTAACAATTTCTACAAGTGTTTAATTCTTTATTGTAGTCATTCTTTTAATTGTTGCAGCCTACTATTTCTTAGAATAGTTCTTTTTATATTGTATTAGTTACAATGGCACGATGAGAGGATGAACAAGCCCGATTGGACGAGGAGTATCTAATGGAGTTGATTGCTTAAGGACGCACGAACGATCAACCAAATGAAGAGGTCGATCACAACCAGACTGCCATTTACGTCAACATGTCTGGTGATGGCAATGAGGAGGAACCAGTTGCCGAGGGAGGCAATGATGGGCAACAAGGCGAGGTATAGCAATTATTCTATGTAAACCTAATTTGAATTCATGACTAATCAAGATTATTGGGAATTAATAGTTCTTTCATTTTTAGCCATCTGGATCGAGCATGCCGAAATGGAAAGGAGGCAAGAAGAAAAAGCTAGAGGGACGTATCATCATATGGAACTTAATGAAGAGAGTGAACCAACTGTTCCAAACAATGCTAAGACCGAATTGGTGAATCAAATTGGCTTTCTTGTTAGGGATAACATCCCAATAAGCTTTCAGATTTGGAAAAGCCCTAAAATTGATTTGAGTGTGGTCCCTGTACCCGAGGTCCCTCCAAGCGTGATCCCTGGTCGAGGGAAGGAAATGATATGGGAGAAGATAAAAGAAAACTTCACATTCATAGGTGTAGATGAAGCCGCCGTGAAAGATTAGGGCTTTAGAAAGGCTGCAATTGCTTTTCGGACGTACAAGAAGAATGTGAACAAAGACTACATAAAGAAGGGCCTTACACCAGATTTCACGAAGCACCTCAAGTTAAGAGATCACTAGGATTCTTTTGTGCAGTACAAGCAGTTGCAAAAGAGCTCTAAGTCAACTAAAACCAACATCAACAATGTTTGTCAGAAGAAATACTACCATCATCTTGGACCAGGAGGTTACAAGAAGGGGCTCATCATATGGCAGAGGATGGAAGATGACATAACTACTAAGGGAATCGTACCGGTGACTCTCGAATGGCTGGAGCGAGCAAAGCATTGATATTATGCTCATGGCGGCACGCTCAATCCCGAAGATGGATCATTTGTGTTCAGCCAAGAATTAAGAGAAGTGTCTACGAGGCTTGTTGAGTTAATAAAGGCTACGGCCGAAGGAACTTTCATGCCTGATCGAGAGAAGGACGAGCTGACTATGGCACTAGGTATTCCAGAACACCCTGGACGTTGCCAAGGCAAAGGAGTAATTTCATGGAAGATTGCCTTTCTTGAGCATAATGATTCATACGGAAGTTGCCAAAGAAGTAAGGCCGAACACGCACGATAGCTACGAGAGTTGCAAGAACACGTAGCTTTGGCAGAGGCAAGAATAGAGGAAGCCAACGACCGGCGTGTGGCTCTAGATCTTTGCAAACAAACCAGTGAACAAGCAGCTGCATAATCAGGGGCTAATGTCAACGTAAGGCCCTCTCAGC
The DNA here is from genome assembly GCF_005286985.2 of Setaria viridis. Lineage (NCBI taxonomy): Eukaryota > Viridiplantae > Streptophyta > Magnoliopsida > Poales > Poaceae > Setaria > Setaria viridis. The sequence goes on from NC_048271.2 coordinate 42,841,062, forward strand.
GTCGAAGCAGCATCGCTTCCATAGAAGTCCCAGCGGGAGGATCTTTAGACATGGTTGAGGACAACCAATGCCACCCCGTGGATGACATCACTAGGAGGGCCCCTTGTGAGCTTGTTACTCCTGTGAAAAATAAGCTCATCGTGGTGGCTTATGGTGTGGCTGAACAACCAACCCAAGGCCAAACAATTCATGGTGTGGAGATTCCAGCTCACAGTTAGACCAAAGTTGAGGTGGACCGAGTGGTCGACGGTTGGGATGACCTCGAACTGGAGGTACTTGGAGGTGATGGCGAAAAGAATCTAGGAGAAGCCATTCATGGTTTGATTCTATAGCCCAAGCGCTACATAAGGATTCCACAACCAAATCCCTCGACCTTGGGATCATCTCCTCAGAGCTCAAGGGCAAGATCACCTACACCATCTGCCAGGGCACCCTCTCCACTACCTGATAGGGATCCTAGCATGAGTCCACTAGCTGAAAGGGATCCTAGCATGAGTCCATGCTCTCCACTAGTTGACAAGGATCCTAGCATGAGTCCACCTCCACCTGTTATGAGTAAGGCTACATGGCAAAAAACGCCTTCAGTTCTGCGGCTACAAAGAAGAAGCAGAAGAAGCCGAAGGAGAAGCAACCAGAGCCCAAGAAAGCTTACGAGAAGACTGATGTGGAAATCAACGCAGTAGTGGATGCTGAGATTAATGCTCACTTCGCACCAAAGCCTTCCATGAAAAAAGATCCACCACTTGATAAGGTTAAATTTTGGACTTTCATTAGAAGCATGGAGTTGGAGAAAAATAAAAAGCCAAAGAAACCACTACTATCTGACTATGACTGCTCAATAACAAAGTCTTTTCAGAAGAAGAAAAGAGGGTCAAGTATTCCACAGCTCGGAACCCAATCTAACCAATCTATTGCCCCGCTCTAGGTGCTTTCGGAGTTTGATAAGAACCTGTTTCTATTCACCAAAGATAAAAATCTCACCGCAGCTCAACTTCGAGAGGAGGACCACATCTCAAAGCACGTTGGGGTGGTAAATGGAAATTTGAGTTAGGGAAAGAGCTTGTGTGGCCACAGTTGGTGGACCGTCTTCTAACGAAAATGTACAAATTGTACCAATGGTACATGGAGGCTTCAGCCACCGGTTTACTCATGCTAGAAGTTCGAATTGGAGATCAACATTATTTCCTTGGTGATGCCATTATAAATGTGCCACTCGAGGAACTTTATTTCCTTTACAATCAAGACGCACTTGACAAATCACTCATTAGTTCCTGGGTTCTGTAAGTGTTTAAAGTTCTATCTTCAAAATCCCCACTGTAGTCATTGTGCGACGTCTTATCTCCTATTCTATTTTGTATCATGCAGGATGGAGATTCAAGCTTGTCGGAGGAAAAGATTCTATAACGTCGGCTTCATGGACCCGGATGTTATAAACGAGACAACTATAAGAGATAAACCAAATCAGACCTTGAAGAATATATATAATTTTCTGGACAAGCAACATTACAAGAAGTACATACTTCTGCCGTACAACTTCAAGTGAGTGTATTTCACATCTCTTTTATTTTTCAAACTAGCAGTTTAAAATAAGACTAAATAGCTTTTCACTATGCGTATATGTACAACTTCCACTGGATGCAACTTATTATCGTGGTTGATCGAAGCATGGTCTATATCCTGGACTCGGACTCTCTGAGGAGATCAAGAAATCAATACACCAACCTCATAGACATGCTTAACAGAGCATGAGCTCGCTTCCGTCAACATCACTCTGGTGAATTCAAGGAGCAACTTCATATCCACTCTGAATTCCCGGTATGTATTGAATTTGCAGATCTCGTGTCACTTCCTTGAATACAACAAATATTTCATAACTTATTTTGCCATATATATAGTGTTTGAGACAAGATCCGGGGAAAAATTTATACGGATACTACGTATGTGAGTTCATCCATGGCTTTCTAAGTCTGGAGCGTGTGACTGACCACGAATTCAGAGTACGTAGTCAAAATTCTTAACAATATTTTGTTCTAATTATGTAGATCCATTGATCTAATATAATAATCTTTGCTAATGATATAGATTGTGCACATGAAAGAAGAACTCCTCGAGACGGAAAAAATCAGTGCAATTCAAGAACAACTCAGTGGATTTCTTCTGGACGAGGTAGTAAATCCAGTGAGAGAGTTCCATAATGATGGATCAAATCTGCATCACCGTCACGACTCGGTTTCAGAATAGTTGATCCAAAATATTGAACTTGGAAAGTTGGTGTAATATAATATTATTCATACATCTGTATGCATAATATGTATATATATAATATTATCTCAAATGTAATATTATAGATCAAATACAACTTTATACATATTAGCATATTAGAACTAGTATACGTAATGAAAACAAACACGAAATACTAATATAGAATAAAGAAACAGAAAAAAAATGAGAAAATAAACAGAAAAAAACTGGTACTAAATTGGCCTCGGTCACGCACGATGTGGCAGCCAATTTAGTACTGGTTGGTATAAACAACCGGTACTAAAGGTCCCCCTTTAGTACCGATTATTTGACCCGGTACTAAAGACCCCCTTTAGTACCGAATTAGTAATACCGGTTGCGCAACCAGTACTAAAGGGGGTTAGGATCCGGTACTGAAGGCGCTTTCCCAGTAGCAAAAACTAAATGTTTTCTTTAATTTCTTTTTCATTTGTGAACCGCGATGAATCTCTTTGCTTAGTGCCCTGGCTAAAAACGCCGCACGAGCAATACCCATGTGCAAACAATGAACCCCGCAAAGATCGATGCACGCACGATCCTCGGGCACTACTAAAAACGGAGACAGGAAATTAGTTGGAGCGCACAAAGTTGTCAAACATGTCAGCTTCAATTTTCTCGTGTTTCTTCTTTTCTTTCCTCAGTATATATTGTATGTGTTGCATTGCATTCTCTTTACAGTGTGGAGGCACATGACCAGTACTGCATGGCAACCTTTTCTCTCTTGGTAAGATAAAACGTCACATAGGATTGTTGCCCCATATAATGGAGGCGTACTGTGCCGGAGAACAGTGTGGTCGTGCCATTATTTCTCACACAGGCAGCCTTAGGCTACTCATGGGAGTTTCATTTTCAAATAATAAGGTACCAAATGAGCAAACTAATATATTTAATGAAGAAAAGAGAGGAAATTAGTTTCGTCTAAATGAAACTACATCTACACTATTTCCGTATGCCCCCCCCCCCCCCCCCCCAAAAAAAAAATCCTTCATTGTAGGCAATGAGGTTCATTCATGAACACATGCATGTGATAATTAAGTACCACCATATACCTATGAATCAACGTCATGAAACCATACATTAGGGATGGGAGTACTTCTTTACTTAGCGCAAGCCCAATAACAGAGCCAGGCTATAAGCCAAGATTTAAGAGCCAAGGCATACAATAGTAGTCTTTTATTTGCCTATAACATATTTTTTTATCATTATATCATACTAGCTTGCATGAGAGGTAAGCTCCTCTCTCTCTCTCTGAACATGACTTATCAAAACGGTTACAGGCAATAAAATGAATAATGATGCTCTTAATTATGGGATGCAGACAGGTTATGGATACAGATATATGCACAAGGGACCACCTCTTAATTTCCCAGCGTGAATTCAAATCATAGTGCATATGATTTAGGGCCTGGTTGGTTCCTATGAACTAAACTTTAGTGCACTATTTTTATGCACTTTTAGTCCCTAAACACCCAAACAGGTGGACTAAAGTTTGGACTAAAGGCTTTAGTCCTCTATCCCACATGAGGTGGACTAAACTGGACTAAAGTGTGTTAGGGACATGCCTACCCCTCATTTATTGCTCTTCCTCCCACCCGGCTCCCTCCGCCGGCCTCCCTCCCACCACCTCCTGCTCGGGGCCCGCCGCCATCGCCACCAGCCTCCCTCCCGCCCGGCGCCCGCCGCCGGCGTCCCTCCGCTGGCCTCCCTCCCGCCACCCTCCTGCCCGGCCCCCGCTGTCGTCCTGCCCGCCGCTATCGCCGCCGGCCTCCCTCCCACCGCGCAGCCGCGATTGGGGCGGAGGTGGCCGTCGATCCCCGTGGTGAGGAAGCGGTTGGGGCTCGCGAGGACAAAGCGGCGGACCATGGCAGGCGCTAGGCCGAGCTCGTGGAGGTAGAAATAGAACCTGTCGCCGATGGTGCGAGGAGAGGACGGCGGGGTGCGCGGTGATGAGGCACACGATGGAGACGGGGGGGGCATGCCGAGGGTGTCGCGGAGGAGCGCGAGCACGGCGTAGGATGCCTAAAAGGTGGGGAGGCGGCAGCATCGGTGCTGCCCTCGGGCGAGACGCGGCCGAGGAGCTGGCGGAGGATGGCGCGGGCCTCAGGGCGGCGCCGACGAAGCATTTGGTGGCGGCGGGTGGGACGAAGCATCCAGATCCAGCCACTCATCCAGAACCGGAACCAGAAGTTGCGCCAGGGGTACCAGGCAGTGGGTAGCAGGGATAAAAATGTCTTTGTTCAACTGCATTAATGAATTTTAGTCTATGGAACCAAATATGATAGGGACTAAAGTTTAGTCCATGGACTAAAGGAACCAAACACCCACGTACATAACACGTGGATGTTTTTAGCTGTTGATTCCTCACAAACTATGAAGCACGTGAATATTTTCCCCTAACTTCCCAAACGAAAGACTTGATCGATTCCTCTCGATGACATATATACTACAGAGCGAGAGAAAAAATAGCAGCGAGCGAGAGGCGCAGCATTAAATGGATCATCAAAATCCTACGCATATATGACTGGGTGCACACTCTGGATCAGATGTCGCTACTAGAGAAATGACTTTAGATCCCACCCCTTTAGTCTCGGTTTAATTTCGGCTCGGGAGAAAAGGAGGTGCGCTAGAATTTACTCCCGGTTGGTATTTGCAATCGGGAACAAAAGGGACCTTTTAGTCCCGATTCAAAAATCAGCTACCCGTGGGGATCCTTTAATCCCAGTTGAAAAATTCAGGCACACGTGGGGGACCCTTTAGTCCCGGTTGGTAAGATCAACCGGGACTAAAAGGTCACCCTTTAGTCCCGGTTGATATTACCACCCGGGACTAAAGCAACCGGGATAAAATGGGGTTCTTTAGTCCCGGTTGGAAACTCGAATCGGGATAAAAGGATCCCCACGGGTGGATGAAAAAAGAATAAAACCCTCGGACCCTTTTTATCCTGGTTGGTGTTCCAACCGGGATAAAAAGGGTCCCCCATGTGTGGCTGGGAAAGGACTAAATCCCTCGAACCTTTTTATCCCGATTGGTAATACCCGATTGATGTTACCAACCTGGATTAAAGGGTCCTCCATGAGTTAATACAATAGGATAGCATCCCCAATATAAACGGATGTGGTGTGTAGGTGGGATGGCAAGGAAGCTACGCGCAAGGCTTGAGGTCATGGATTCAAATCCCACGGAATAAACTTAGACTACTAAGTAGAAAAGATTTGAAAATCATGGCATGGGTCTCCTTTTTTTTCTTTCTTTAGAGTTTTCTATATGCACAATTTCTCGATATTTCGATGAGAATTTCTTGACTTTCCATATATAGAAAGAGATAGACTATAAGGGGGTGTTTGGGAGCACTCCACTCCAAATTTTTAAGCTCCACTCCACCAACTCCACCATATTGCAGCTCCACTCCACCGACTCCAAAAAAATACCAGAACTGTCCACATGTTTGGCAAAATGCATAGATCCAGCTCCGAAAATAGAAGATCTTGCTATGTAAAGTCCATTATACCCATGTGAATGGGTCCCACTTGTCAGTGTCCTTTACTTCTCCCCTTCTTCTCCTTTGCTGGTTGGGATCGATTTTCTTCATTCGAGCAGGCAGGCCGCGCAGGGGCGGCAGGCAGGCGGGGGCGGGCGGCGCGGCGCGCGGCAGGCCGCGGCGGCGCGGCGGGCGGGGGCGCGGGCCGCGGCAGGTGAGGGCGGGCGGCGGGCGGCAGGCGGGGGCGGGTGGCGCCGGGCGGCGCGGGGCGTGGGGCGCGGTGGGCGGCGCGCGGCGGGCAGGGGCGGGCGGCGCGCGGCGGGCAGGGGCGGGCGACGCGCGGCGGGCAGGAGCGGGCGACGCGCGGCGACGGGCGGTTCGGGGTGCGGCGGGTGAGGAGCGGCGGCGGGCGGCGGGCGGCACCGGGCGGCGCAGGGCGCGACGGGCGGGAGCGGCACGGCAGGCATGGCCGGCCGGCGCGACGGGAGCTTTTTTTATTTCGCGAACCGTTACGTTGTGTAACGAGTGGCAATGGTGGGTAAATACCCACCAACTCCACGAGGAGGTCTGTAAAGGAGATTTTTGGAGCACCTCTTGAGGTACTCCACAAAAAACGTGGATCTACCCCCTGCTCCACCTTTTTTCCTGGAGCCGGAGTTGCTGGAGCCAGACGTGTTTGGCTGCGAAATTTTTGGAGTTGGTAGAGTGGAGCAATTTTTCGTGAAGTGGAGTGCTCCCAAACATGCACTAAATGACATGTCTTATGTCAATAAGACCAAAGGGATGGATATTAAATGATAGGAAGTGCTAGGAAGTGAAATAGAATGAAATAGAGCCACTTTGGGCTTCCCTATGAAATGACGCATGGAACGGAGCCACTACGAAGAAATTCCGGCGCATATTTCGCGTGACTTGCGACGTGCGTGATTTTTTTTTGCAAAACCATTTAATCCCGGTTGGTATTACCAACCGGGACTAAAAGAGGGTCTTATATCCTGGTTTTGGGACCCATGATAAAAGATCCACTTTTATCTCAACAGATTAATTTCAGATGTATTTTCGGGAGATATGCATCCTACGAACGAACCGGTACTAATACCGAGTTTTCCATTAGTGGGTGAGCGGCTGCGCGCGGCTGCAGGTGGGTCCGGGTAGCCTCGGAAGGACATGACCTGCATCGTCAGGATGGAAGGTAGCTATGGCGGGCTGAGCGCTGGCAGATAGAGCATGGTGTACGTGGCTGTGAAGGGTACCATGACAGTGTACTGCGCTGTCTGTGTGCAGTGTGTACGATGGTCGAAATGGTAAATACGGCTTACGTCTTCTCTTTTTTTTCAAAAAAAATATATAACCCCATACAGCCACTTGAAGCAATCAAGGACAATGTGATAACGCCCCTGTCGGGACCGAGGGATGATGAGCATCCAATCACGGGCCCAAGCAACCGGTAATATTATCTCTTCGTTTCATTGCAACGTGGTGACCACATCGTATGGTCAAAATAGACTTTTTCGGCCAACCACGGCAAACCACCATGACTTGAAGGCTTTTCTGGATTCCTCATTGCTATCCAGTATATCATTGGATATAACACGAAGCATGTTCATATTTTACATTCCTTTTATATGAGCGCGGTTAACGCTACATATTGTTTCTATCATTCAACCTGCTAGCTAATAGTAAATGAAACAACCCCTCCAAAGAAGAACATGATTCTTGTTTTGTCTCCTTTTATTTTAGATTTTGTCCTAGTTTTTCCAAATTCGACTACCATGAAGGCACGTACCCTATCCGTTTTAAGTGTTCAGAGGCTTCTTTTTTGCCAGATAGGTCATGCGAATCGATACCATGGCCATACAACTTGTCCGGATATATATGAGTTATTCCGTTGCCACAGTTAAAAAACGTGTGCGAGTGCGACCACGCCGTCCACGGCCGGACTGACTCCACTGTCCGCTTCTCCAGCGCTTGTACTATTTAATCCTAGGTTGGCTTAATGATTTTTGTTTCAAGGTTAGGTGGCTATAATGGAGATGCTAGAGCAGGAGCTAGACCTTGAGCTCAGCCTCCTCCACCGCTCCCCCTCGCCTTTGCCGGAGGAACCAGCCGCCGGCTTCTTCGTCTGCACCTACTGCGACCGCAAGTTCTACAGCTCGCAGGCGCTCGGCGGACACCAGAACGGGCACAAGTACGAGCGCACCCTGGCCAAGCGCCGCCGTGAGATCGCAGCCGCCATGCGCGCGAACAAGGCGACCGCCGGCGAGGTCAACGCGGAGAGCAGGCCTGGAGGCGCCGCCGGTGTCGTTGGCGTTGTTGGAGCTGGGCCTGAGGCCGCCGCGAGGGCGAGGCCGCTGGTTGCGCCGCAATCAGCTGCTCCGGTGCCTTGGCAGCCGGGGGACCTGCAGATCAACGTCGAGCGCAACGACGAGCTGGACCTGACACTCAGGCTATGATTGGCTTCTCCTCCGATCCAGCACATTTCTAGGAGCTACCTGATCTGTGTGGCCTCTCTTGCCTGTTTTTAGAAATGATTGCTTTATCGTTCTGCTATACTTTAGTTGAGTACTGTATGTCTGATGGAATCGGTCTGCGCAACAAGAAGGGCAATCTGTCGATTTATCCAGAGGGGTTCGATCAGTTTGTTCTCTCTCATGATTTGTTCCCAATTTAGCATGAATATTCAATTGAAATACCTTTTCGAATGCATCTTTTCTTGGTGGGGGGCAGTCCCTGGAGGCTTCTCCATTTGATCCAGATTGTGCATATTCCATGTCAGAATTCGTTCGCTCGATGGACTAGTACTCGCTCGACCAACTGATCTATATGCGGAGCTTTTGCTTGGTAAGTCGATATGACCTGTAATTTAAACTTGCCCTATAATCTTGATCCCTTAGTTTGAATTGGATCCCTTAGTTTGAATTGTGTGTTTAACATGAAAATATGTATTCTCATCACATCTTCCATAATATATACATGGTCTACGCAACGACACATGTCGTACATATATACTTTAAGCTATTATTTTCTATATTAACCGTGATAGAAATAGCTAGGAAATTTAGAATCTACTTTGAGATACTTTTTATAATGGCATATACTTAAGTAAGTTAGATTTAGGTGTTACTTTAAGTAATTTTTAATAATAGCATATTTAGGTAATTAGGTGCAACTTAAGGGTTATTTTAAATTATTTTTTATATGATTGCACAGGTGGGTAATTTAAATAAGGATTAGGGTTAATTTAGGTTAATTTTCATAATGACAAGGATGGATAATTTTTTTAAAGAAAATATAATCGATCCAATAGCTATGATTATTAGAGTCTACCAGATTGATGGTCAGTTTTTTTTATTTTAATGTGAATTTTTAGGATTTTCTTTTAACTTATCTTGTGTCTCCAATTTACTAGTAAGATACATTGAAATTTTTTTAATATTTTTTAACATTTAGGTCAAAAAGAGAATATCACCAATTATTTTTCCATTCTATCTTCTGCTGCGAATTGAATCCATTGTTTAAATTTTTTAAGATTTAGGTCAAAAGAGAATAACACCAACTATTTTCTCCATTGTATCTTCTGCTGGGAATTGAATCTGAGTCACAAGGTCGATCACCAATGTGCTAACTAGTCCAACTCATTGATACTTAACTTGTCTAGTGGATCAAACATGTATCTTTTTTAACAGGTATGTACTCCCTCAATTTCCTTTTATAACCCACAAGTTACAATATTTAAGCTTTCAAATCTTCGACCAATAATAAGAAGTCAAAAGCTTTAAAAATACTTTCTTATAATATTAACTTTTTTGTTGTTGTGAACAATGCATTACTTTATAAGAGAATTTTATTATGAAAGTCTACTCCGGGAGGTTGCATCTAGTCAAATAATAAACAACACCATACCATTTTGAAATAATGGAGTAATCTAGGAGATTTTAAAGAAATTGAACAAGTGTAGGCCCACGTGCATGGCTGTATGCCTTTTTGTTTGGGGCATGCATGCATGTTCTCTATGCAGCGGCGATGCGTCCTCACGGCCTCACCTACAGTGCCAAACAAAAATACTGAATGAGAAAACATTTAGCTTATACTCCCTCTATTCAAATTTATAAGTTGTTTTATTTTTCTCCTAAGTCAAACTTATCTAACTTTGATCAAATTTATAGAAAAATATATTAACGGCTATAATATCAAATACATACAAAAACTAATATATATTACTTGGTGTATCTAATGGAACTAGTTTGATGTTGTACATTTTTGTGCATTTTAAATAAAATTGGTCAAACTTAGAGAAGTTTGAAAGGCCCAAATGAGTTTCTCAAAATAATGCTTGGCTGGTTTGAGTACTCTTTGAACTACATTAAGATATAAACACGGGTTCTGTTTTGTAATAAGGATGAATATTTCTGAACACGTGGATTCATTTATATTTCTTGATTTATTTGACAAAATTAACGATAGTCCACATTGGAAGAAGAGTGGAGATAGCCAAATGATCAATACATTTCAAATAAAGTTGCTGCATACTGTATCCATATTATATGTCACCATATTTGTGCCTATGTCTATGTATGTTGATGTGAGTCGTCCCACTCTGAATCTGAATCAAAGTAAAATCCTGATCCTAGTCACACATAATAACGTAGGATCCCAATTCTGATTCGACCTAAGCTCTGAGTTGATTTTTATGCTTAAAGTAGTTCACAAATATACACATACATAAATGGCAACTAGAATATAAAGCTACATATACGAGGTAGTATATATGTTTATCAAATTGGCATTGACGAGCTTTGTTATTTTTCATGCGAGATGTGTTTCGTGTCAAAAATTTAGGTAAACATTTCTAGCAATGCACTTATATTAGCACTTTTGTTGGTAATACCATGATTGATATATTTCATTAAGTACACAATAAAACATCTGTATTTTGTAGATTTATTTGGCAGATTCCACAGTTCTACTGTTCTTGACTCTCAAGAACAAAATTGATCCAACTAGGAATCCTGACGTTTATATACCTTCATGCAATCTTTATTTTGTTAAAGTAAGTTTCATACAGAGGATCAAATCGATGTACCACGTGAGGGTTCACTTTTTGTAACAAAAGCAAGGGAAATGTACCCCAAACCAGCCGAAACAATTATCATCACCATCCCAGCCGCTTTAACATCGATAGCAGCTCAGAGCCATCACACACAGCTTCGCATCAGTAAAAAGATCACCATTTACACTTCCAGGTCGGCCATCAGAAGGGGCCAAAATCTCCCAGCAGCTGACCCGGCCCTCTGGTCTCCTTGCCAGTGATTCCAGCTCCGCCACCCAGGCCTTTGTATTTTTCCAGATGGCTCTCGCTGGACATAGAAGCTCCCAGTTCCTGAGCATTATTGTAGCGAACATGGCCCCAAATAGTCCATTAGTTTGCGATTTTGGTGATTAATGTGACAACACAGTCATTAGGACTAATAAAGTGTTTAGAACATATCTTGAAGGTATTGTAGGTCCTAAGGAAGCAACCACAATTAAAGAAACAAAGAAAACAGCTTTTACTGTACCCACCAACTCATTCGGTGAAGGCAAGGATAAGGCCACCGAATCAGTCGGTGACAAGCCCGCAGAAGAAAATTATGCCCATCGGATATTCCGATGGCCCTTGTAAAACGCATCGGATCAACCAGCAGACGTCTTGGTACACTGCACTAGAGGTATGATCCGATGGCCTGATTTCTAGATTCATCGGACGAATCGCTGCGCTAAAGAAGGAAGTCAACCAAGCACCGGATGATCGGATGCATTGAGTCGGTGACCGTCAGACGAAGCATATTTACTTTGCCAAGTTCCAGAGACGTGTTGGCAAAGAACCATCAGCACCGGATGATCCGATGGTGGCGTCGGAAGAAGCAGTGGATGAATCGGTGCACAACGAATCAGTCGGTGAAGATTTTGGGCGCAGAGAGGCCAACGGCTAGTAGCACCGGATGTTCCGATGCTACCAAAGTACATACCATCGGAACATCCGATGGTACATTTTAACTAGCCGTTGGAGCAACGGCTCTTTGCTGCCTTGGGCTATTTATATCCTCTCCACTTGCCTATTTGAAGGTGCTGGAGTGTGCAGAAATCCATTGGAGATCAACACTCATCAAGAACACATTCAAACCACCAAAAGAGCTTAAGTGATTTATCAAAGGCTTAGCATAAGTTTAGAAGAGTGATTAGTGCTAGAATAGGCCTAGAGAAAGAGAGAGTGCAAGGTGTGCCTACCTTGTGGTCGATTCTAGGAGTGCATCACAGTTGTACAAGGTGTGCCGGCGCCTTGGAGCCTTGGTGGCTTGCCAGCAAGTCTTCGACCCTCCAGCTTGGTGTGAAGCGGCGTCGACGACCGTGTGCGGGGGACGTGGAGACCCCCTTCCTTCGTGGACAAGCTCCTTAGTGGAGACGGCATCAAGGTGATCGGGGAACCTTGCATGAGCCTTAGTGGCCAAGCCTTTGTGGCAAGTCATGGGGTGTCCCGGAAGATGACTTGGTGATCGGAAAGCAATACTCTTGTGTGACTGCTTCAACAACGTGGACTAGTGGCGGCTTAGTGCCTACCGTGGTAACACGGGATAAATCATCGTGTCCCTCGTCCTCACCTCTTACGTTTCCGCATTTCATACTTGTAAATTGTGTTCCTTTACTTTCTTAGTGTAGTACCTTGCTAGGATTGGCTCTAGGTTGCAAAACTTGTTTTCGGATGATGGTTTCACACTAGATCAACCTTAGTTGCATATCTTGATAGCATGATCTAGTTTAAGTTTAATGCAAAAGTAGTGGAAGCTATAGGTTAAGGTTTTCCCCTCTTAAACTACGAGCACCGATTCCTTACAATTATATTCCAATATGCGTGGCCAGCGGCCAGAGCTGCGATGAACTCCCTGCCACCTGCAGTTCTTAATCAGCTTCCAAATGGCCCACATGACCGCAGCGCTAAACATATTAACTACAGCGCTATTTTTATCATACCCAAAATCTAGCCATGGACTCAAACGTATCAAGGGTCTGCAACACCATAATCTCCGCTAAGCCTGACCAGACTTTCTTCGCCACACTAGACACCCAAATAAACAACAGATGGGGAATATTCCCATGTTTACAGCAAAACTGGCAAGTATATATTGTCGTCAACCGGCCATTGAGCAAGGGAAATGGGCATGGTCTAAGGGTGCGATTATTTATACTAAGAGACAAGTCCATTTATACTCCCTGAACTTATCAGAGTCTGAAAATCAGCCCGGAACTAAACAATCAGAAATGATACAGCCTTCAGCTAACTAAACCAGACAAACTACCCCCTTGACCATGTAGGGCAGTAGGGCCTGTGTGCGGCGCAGCGGCGGTCCGCTGGTTCTAACGCTTGGGTTGCTAACTGATATTGTTTAATCTCTTCTAGGATGATAAGGAAAACCACTTCATCCACTATTTTATTTTCCTAGTGGAATATTTTTCTATTGCGTTCCTTCCAAATATTTCCAAAAATAAATAACAAGATAAAAAAAGGTGTCTATTTTCTTCGCGACTCTGCAACTTTGCCACTGTCTCTGGAGTTTCCCCTTGGCAAATGCGGTAGTTGAAACCAACGAACTAGTCTAGACCATATTGCATTGGTATATGTGGTCGCGGTGACTGGCAATCTGGTAGAAAATCTTAGACAAGATAGTAGCAATGCTAGAAGTTCAAAGTACCCCTAATAACTCTTCTTAATCGGATGGATTACTAAGTAGAATAATTGTTATATATGCACGCTTGCAGTAATTGTTGGACCTATTAGTCTTCATTATTTAGAGCTCGGCATCGATGGTGGGAGTAAATGATCGATTTGTTAAATGAGCCAGAAGATATTATGAAGGTTTTTGTTGAATGGTTCAAAAGTTATATAAACACTCTTTGTGGGATAAGTTTTGGAGGCTCAACGAACAATATGGACAGAGGGAGTATACGTTACTTGATCGAGCTGCTGGTAACAAGTGACAGCAGTGATGAGCAGAGACGAACACACGCTCGATTCATGCCCGGCCCTCTATCTCGCCCACACGCGCGCCACAAATTAAAAGCCAGCCGGCCTCCGATCACCGTCCTGACGTCGTCTTGGGCTTGGGCAGGCCGCCGCTGTGATCGGCTTTGACATTTCGATCACCGTCGATCGCTTGCCCGAGGGGGCATCGGAGAATGATCAACGCGTGTACCAGCAGCAAGCACTACAGATCGACGGCAAGGCGCTAGTGGCTCGTCGCCCTAAGCTAGGGGCCGGACGGGATGACAGGCAGATCTCGTAGCTGCCCGGCAGCTGCAGCTGCAGCCTGCTACCGCTAGAACATGCATGGCACGCTGCAGAAGGCATGCATGCTTTCTCTGCACCAATTCGATGGAGGATCGTCAGCGAGAGACTGCCATGCAGAGTCCGGCCCACCTGCATGTGCAGAAGCATATATATGTTGGATTGGATGACTTTACCGAAATATATAGGAGCACCAAATTGATCGATGGAATGCCTTAGACATCCCGTGGGATAAGAATCATAAAGATTTTTTGACGCCTCAACAGTGGGGCAAGAAGATTTACTAGCCCAAAGCTGCAGCTCTACATTGAACACGGGTTTAATGTAGACACATCTGTTCAGTTCCAAAGCTGCTGTAAGAAATGACTAAATGAGCACCACGGGTTTCGATCGTCTTAGCAATAATATGGGACTAATTGGGCAAGATCACACAAGTCGTGACCGAAGAAATTAGGGATGGATTATTGTTACTCGAAATCAGTGTGTGTACGGTCCAGTTTATAATTACCAAACAGCAGCCGATTCTCTGCTGCCGAAGAAAAAACAGCGCGCCAGCCGTTTCAGTAGCTTTCGGACAAGGATCCACGCTACAACTGCTGATACCGACTGAAGGAGACAACTAGTTCCATTGGTACAACCTTTGTGGCCAATAATTCCCACGACGCTAACGCCGGCTGCATCTTTTTTCGAAGAATCCCGTCACAACCAAGCCGAGAGTAAAGTGAAGAAAGGGACACGAAATAGGAATAACCACATGCTTGGGGCCTAAGAAGAGAGCTATTGTGTGACCGAACCTAGATAACCAGCTTCATCTATGAGCGAGGCCTGTTAGCAGCGGCAAGCAATAAACTCAAAGGGGATTGTGCTTTTCACTTTCAATTCATTGCTTTTTATAAACTTGGGAAAACAAATGAAGTTGATGCCATATATAATATGTATGATGGTTACATATTATATGGAATCCCAGTTTATACTGAATTAAAATCCCAGTTTTTGTTAAAAAAGGAAACATATCTATATACATTAATACATACTCCATCCTTCTCAAATTACTATTCGTTTAGTTTTTTAGTACATAGCTTTTGCTATTCATCCAGATATATGGTATGTCTAGATATGTAGTAAATGTTATGCACCTAGAAAACCCAAAACGAATAGTAATTTGAGACGGAGGGAGTATATGCCAGTCAGATAGCACAGCCAACTAGTATTATCTAATTTTCACCGTACCAGACCCTTCAATCAATTCCAACAAACAAAAACCATTATGAACCTGGCACATGTTGGTCCCTGTGTCTTAATTTCATAAAGCCGGATTGGCACGGCATAAGAAAATGTGACCACCAGCAGCTAGGTACGTGCAGTACTAGCAGGTCTGTACAATAATCTTTATTATATATGTATACCATCAAAAACTGAGAGAACACAGAAAAGTTCTAGTTTAGCCTACAAGCTTGAACATACTTGAGTGAATTTGCGTACATGATATTACCAATATATCTTATAAATTAATTACAACATAATTTATTTATACTGTGCCTCTCTGAAGTATCAATAAAGGAAGGAGACCCTGACACACAGAGTTTCCAAGTTGCTAGTTCCAAAATTACAAAAATTATTTATATAGTTCCAAGGAACCTATCCACTCGGGTCCAAGTCCTAGACTTATAAGCATATAGGTGCTAGTATTTTTCCTAATTTTATTCTAACTCGCCTATATTTCTCCTGTAGCAAAGTCATGGATCAAACATGTCATCAATCACCAAACTCGTTTGTGCCAAGAGAATCAAGATCTCTATAAAAAAAAAGTTGGATTAGGACAGTAGTAGTCCAGAAAATTGAAGAAGTCCATCCCTTGGTTTTTCATATGTTTTGGTGTGAGAATAGAAGGAAGAGGTTCTTATATATGATCGATCACTCTCTAGTTCTCTACATGCGTGCAGCAAATACAAGAAATATGTAGAGGTCCTTTTTTTTCGTGGAGGGAGAAGTAGTTGTACTTAAGACTTGGTAATACTGACTTATTTCTACCTACAGAATAGGATCAATCCACCATGAAGGAAGGAAGGATTGGTCATTGGTCAACGCATCCAAGCAGGGCCAAAGGATCCTGGATGTGTACGATACAATGGTCCCAAAGGCTTTAATTTAGTACGGTGGAAGACTGGACCCAACAGTACAAGACTTCTCCAATCTATCTTGATGCATAATTTTGTATTTTCCACTAACATGATTTACTACCAACAAGGCACTATTCTTGCTAGCTAGAAACATTCATTACTGAATGATCTTGCTAGCTAGAAACATTCATAACTGATTAATCTTAGAAAAGCTTCAGTTCATTAAACAAAGAAAGGACTAGGTGGTGATCGGCTGATCTGTTCTTTAAAGACAATTAATTAATAATGATTTTCCAACCAATGGGAATTTAGCAAACGATATTAATTCATTATTCAGGCAGTGCGAGAGGATTCTCTACGTACAAACTAAATAAAGTCATCAAATAGTAACTGTATAAATGTAGATAGTTGCAATAGAACAAAACTATCTAACAGTCTGACACTATCTAAGGATTAATTATGAGATACTAGGGCGATGCACTATATGTTTGCCCTACTGGTTGCCATATATAAATACCTTAAATTTAAACTAAAACTTCTCTACATAAGAGCTACTGTGTGTTGACAAATTTTCTTGTTCTTGTCACCAAAATGATCGTTGGTACCAATCTGTATCACGATTGTCATTAAGAATGGCACAATATGGTGCCTCGAACCAGTTATTGCTCATGCAAATTATGTTCAGCATTTTTTACGTACTTTTAGATGGAGGAAACCCCAACAATCTCTGGAGGGGGAACAACCTAACAGCCAAAAGAAAAGGTACTCAAATATTGCGCATTATAATATTTTTAGATTTATTTGACCTGAGGAATAATTGCCGTCCATTGTGAATCCAAATTATAATGCCAAATATCTTCCTCATTTGGTCAGCTAGCTAGAAATTCTGAATCAAATAAATATCAACTTTTCTCCTAGCTAGCTAGTACTGTACATGCTAGTATTTTCCTTATCCTGACTTAAAATGTATGTTCAGATAAGTAGGTCTAAGTAATGCACGAGATATATATGAGGACTGGAGTTACTGGACTATGGGGGCCTGATGATGCTATTATACTATGGAGTAAATTGTAATTAACTAGTATCAACTTGTGAAGAAAGCTCTGACATAGAGCGGTACAATTTTGTTAATGAACTAAAGTGGAGGAAAGGCATATAATGAGTAACTCACAATTTTGATTCACTTCAAGAATATCAAATTATACACTACAACCAAAACATGTGAAAAAATAAGTGGTTAGAAAAACACTGAAGAGCTAGTATTAGTAACTAAGCACGTAGCATACATCAAATCTCCTCAATTGCGGATAAATCTCCTCAATTGCGGATATATAGCTTGAAGAATTGATCCCCAATTCCATGGGAGGATCTAGCGTTGGGGTGGGTGGGGTCCTCAAGCCCCCCTACAGCCGTTTCAGACAATGAAGCAACCCAAAAAAAAAAAAAAAACTTGCGGGCTGCATCCGCCACTGTCCAAATCGTGACATGAAATTCCAGGAGGCAAATTAGCAAACCTGCATGAGGAAGGGGCACTGCTGAATTGATATTATATGGGCTCTCATCAGGAGTATACATATTCAAACATTTTAGAAAGCAGGTAAAGCCGCCCGAGTTTAATTTGTAAAGGCACGGACAAGATGTAGAGGGGTGCCGGAGAAAAGAAACCAAGACATCTCCTCAAAATCAAAACATGTAAAACCACACAAAGAATAATAGGTACACAGAGGTTTCAGAAAATTAAAGCCCATCACAGGGGCTCCATCGCCGATCATAGCCTGAGGGACAAGTCCAGCTCGCCCGCGGCGCGCTCCGACGAGCTGCTTACGTTGCGCAGCAGGCTGCCGGACTGCCCGGCCGACGACGGAGCAGCTTTCTGTATGCTCATCCTCGCCCTCCCAGGCTCCGCTCCTGCAGACAGGTCGATCACTCCAGCGCTCCCGGGGGAGTCGTCGACCCGCCGGGCGCCCGGCGCCACGGACGACCGGCCTTGCGCGCGCATGGCGGCGGCGATCTCCCGGCGGCGCTTGGCGAGGGTGCGCTCGTGCTTGTGGGCGTTTTGGTGGCCGCCGAGCGCTTGCGAGGTGTAGAACTTGCGGTCGCAGTAGGTGCAGAGGAAGAAGCCGGGTGGCTCCTCCGGCGCGGCGGCCAAGGCGCCGGGTTGGAGGAGGGTGAGCTCAAGGTCGAGGTCCTCCTGCTCCGGCCTCTCCATTATAGTGGTTCAGCTTGCTAGTAATGATGGTGGACGTCTCTGTGACGCCTGTGGCCCTGTGTGGTAGCTTAATTTGCTACAGAAACTATTGGGTCGGTCATTAAGCGAGGATTTAATTAATACACAGCTCTCAGAACGTGTTGCCGCGCGCACGTGCTTTTATTTGGGGATATGTGGTAATAATCGGGGGGGAAATCATATCAAGCCAAGTTGCATTTTACGACCACAGTGCACTGATTTCATTAAGATTTTATCAGGAAAAAGAAGATTGGTGATTCAGAATAATGACATAGGGCTGGGACAATTTCCGTGCAAAATTTTGGAGAAAAGGTCAGGCGATGGCCTCATAAAATATGATGGAAACCACACTGGTTTGAAGATTCGCCATTTTCTTCACAACTCCCCGCTCATGTTCGAGTATCAAGCATTGGATGGATCCCCGGGCATTGAGAAGGGAGAACGCTTTCAGAGGCGAAAGGCCATGGGGGGACAGAGCTGTGACCGGGCATTGAGATATGGGAGAACGCTTTCAGAATAAAACCAAACATTCTTCATGGTCGGGCACATTTCTAGGCTAGTTATTGCTTCTACAGTGAGTTGCCCTTCCTGCCTTCTATCATTGCCAACATATATCAACCATTCGACACTTATCAAGTTGATTAGTGTTTTGATTAATAACAACCTTAATACTACGCTAAAAAAAGGTTTAAGATTAGTTTTTGGTAAATGTTACGGTCTAAATGCTGAACTATTATTGACCCTACTTGGTCTCTCCAGTTGTTGAGTTTCTATTTGTCGTGTAGGAGTATTAATAAGGCGAATTTTAATGAACTATTAATAATGACTATATAATGTTAGTTGTCATATGCGCACTTATTAAATCAGAGAATCTAAACACTTTTAGAGATGGCACGGCCGGCCTGCCATGCCAGCGCTTCTGACACGACGTTGCAACCAGATATAGAGAATTTGGGCCGCGAGGGAGCAGTCCATCGTCGCCTTTCATCATGCATGTAGCACACTCGCCGTCGCCGTCGTGGACGTGTTGTCCAGCCGGGGATCAGGGGTGTTAGCCATCTCGCGCTCATGTCGTCATTATTACGGCTGGTCCTCGCGTGCCAGTATCAAGTTGGCCCTTTCATTGATTCGACCAGACTGTTAGGAGTCGTGGTCCGCTCTCACCAAATTTAGATGCTTTAAGAATTGCTTGCAGCTGCTGTCTTTGTACTACTCCCTCTGATTCAAAGTGTGTACAAGTCGTTTTTTAGAATTCATATTGATCATAGTTTTTCGATCATCATATCAATAGATGAAACATCATGTAGATTGGAAACAAAAAGTGATGCGGTTAGATTCATCATGAAAAATACTTTCATATTACATAATTACTTTTATATTCTGAGCTTTGTTACAATAATTGTTAAGTACCACTTGGTACTTCCATGTACTTTTTTCTTTAAATTTTTTATGACCGTTGATCTCAGGAATTTAATTAAAAAATAAATTAAATCGGTATTGGTCTTATTATTGTTGGTATTTTTGGTACTTGATCCCACACCCACCTATGTGGTACTTCTTGGTACTTTTCTTTATGTACCTCTTGGTACTTCCTATCTTTCCACCCCACAATTTCTCTGGATGGACGGCTTTTATTTTTTCCAATCATTATAAAATTTCTCATATTCTGTAAAAAAAATGCTAGTTAAAATGTCATCATCCAGTAGACCGTGCGTCCATGCCGATGTCCTAAAATACTTGTATTCTATTCTACTCCCTCCGTCCCAAATTACTATTTGTTTTGACTTTTCTAGGTTCATAGCATTTTCTACGTATCTAGACATAATATATATCTAGGTGTATAGAAAAAAATTATGTATCTAGATAAGCTAATATAAATAGTAATTTGGAACGGAGGAAGTATTTCAGATGGGGTAGCTCAATCTTTTGGGATTATTAGTTCGTCAGCTTGTTGCAGTTTCAACTATTTGGTGTAGCAGAAGGAAAAATGTTCTGCACAAGGAAAAAATATTCAATAAGAAGAGAAAAATTTTAGAGTTCTTGAAAAAAATGAGAGTAGTCCATCCGGCGAAATAGAACGGTGGAAACAAAGGAAGTACCATGAAGTGCCTAAAGAGAAGTACCAATTTGGTGGGACCAAATACAAAAATAGTGAGAAATTACTATGATGCCCTTTAATTATGTGTAAATCTATTTAATTATGTTTTGATAAGAAGGATAAGAAAGGAAAGTACCTGCGAGTACCACCGCATTGTAACAAAGCTTGAAGAAAAGTTAGATGCCTCGAGAGATGCAACAGAATGTATTCTTTGGCATAAGAGTCCTCGTCTTGACACGCACGGATTAAATGGACACAAAATTATATTGAAGGAATGAGAGATATATAAATGCCTGATCCAAGTTTAAATTTTTAGATTTGTAATAGACTATACATGCTGCATCTATTTCTTTGTAGTCCAAAATGCAAAGGTTGTTCCTAGTGCATTTTTGTTGTTCGGTACATGTGCATTGCCTAAAACATGCATATTGATAGCACAATGAACATGCATATGCATGATTACGATGATGTAAAAGAAGTAGATGGATAAAGTTTGATATTGAAGACATATCAAGCGGGACCAAATCTCATATTTTGAGACGCAGAGGAGTTACTACACAACGCTGCTGGAGTATCACTGCATCAATCTTACTGTCTTAGTACACTGTCTTTGATGGCCAGATTTGGATGTCGTCTCTAGACGACAACACTCGAAGGGACCAACAGTATATTAAATATTGATTCTGTGCACCGTGAGGAGGCCAGGTCGGGACCCCAACAAAGCTGCTGCGCAGTGTGGCAAGCATCTGCTGATGCCACCAGTCGTTTAAATTGGATAGATCCACTGCCATGTTGCATGGCGTTGTTCGATGGTCAAAAACGTTTTTACTGAAAGAAACTCATTTGCCAGAAAAGTTTTGATGCCTGCATATAAGCAAGGAATTTGATCTGGGTCCTGGATGAATTTTGCAACTGCGTACGTCCTATCTCATGTGCGTGAGAGTTCACTACTACAGAACGCACGCTATTTTCTCCCCCGGTTCAACCAAAAATCGGCGGCGATACGTCATATCTCGTGTGAGAACTGAGCGATGCAAACAACAGTACACTATCACAGAACAGGGTTTCAATCCCGATTCGTAACCCCCTTCACAATCGGAAAGTGAAACCGTTATATATATTACTCTCCATCTCTCGGTTTTCTCATAAACCAGGAGCATCGCTACCGGTTAGAGCCTCGGACTGAGAGTAATGTGGTTTGACCTTGCAGGCTAGCTCCATCGCCCCTCTATGTTCAACAAATGTGCTAGGGGAATAGAGACCACAGCATATGACATAGCTTGTTAACGTAAACACATCGAACGATTTGTGTTTAATAATGTGTTTTATTAAAATTAGCGTGGTTCTTCATATTTATCTTCTACTTATTTGCATCACAAATTACACTCCCTCTGATCAGTTAGGATGCTGACATGGTCTACTATACGTGTAACTTTTTCCATTGGTTTCTATAAAAAAACATGTTGTTTTAAATAGAAACAAAAGATATATTATGAAACTATTTTTATGATAAATGTAGTAGCATCAATCTTATGTTGTCAAACTATTTATACGTTTAGCCATTGTTGGTCAAAGCTAAGCAATTTTTTTGGGTAATAAAGCTAAGCAAATTTGAGCTACGTAGGACAAACCTAAAACTACTTTTACTTGGGATCGGAAGGACTAAGGAGTATGATGGCTATGGTACCTCTCCGAACAAGGGTTGAGGTATTATTTTATTATTTAAAATAATGTGTAACTCAATTGTTTAGGTTCTTTACAGTAAAACCTATACTTTGAGTCATAGACTTAGCATGGGTTATCCTATGAATTAACGATGTGTGATAGGAGACATGTTTTGATGAGACGCCTATGGACTATGGTGATTTCATTAGTCTAAATATTTGCTGGCTCGATCTCTCTCATAAATGCTCATATGGATATAATGTGCATGTATATTTTTACAAGGGTGGTGAGTGTTTCTGCGGATATAACGTTGGGATAATCATCACATAAACACAAGGGGTTAGTACGTGGTAGCAGAAATCACCCGAAGACACATATATGGAGGATAATCAAGACAACGTACTAAATTCTTAACAAAAGAGACACAAATTTTAACGTGAAAACCTCAGTTGAGGTAAAATCTATAGGACCAAATCAGCCAAATCTTCTTCCACTATATACGGGATTAC
Source organism: Setaria viridis (assembly GCF_005286985.2). Lineage (NCBI taxonomy): Eukaryota > Viridiplantae > Streptophyta > Magnoliopsida > Poales > Poaceae > Setaria > Setaria viridis. Next base: position 42,863,759 of record NC_048271.2, read on the forward strand.
AACAAATTTCTCTCTTGATAGCTGCACTAGAGACTCTCATACATCAAGATTTCATATCTTATATGGCAACAATAAGTTTTGGGGCAACAAATTCGGGTATAGAAGCACATCACCTTGGAATGGTGGAACAGCGTATTGAAGGCACCAAGGATGATGACAATTTGATACTTCTCAACCTTGAGAACGAATACTTCTTTCTCTCTTGCAATATTTTCCCTCCAATCACCCTTCTTCTCCCTCTCTTATTCTCCTTTTTGGATGTGTTGTTCTAGTATTTACGTGGGTCTCCCTTTTGTTTTGTCGATGTTTTTTCCTTCTCTAAGCTTAATGCCCCCCCCCCTTTCCCCTGGAGTTGGTTTTCCCAGCCAACTGTCAAATGCAAATCTAAAAGGAAAAGGAATGCCTTCTTTGAGAGAAGAATGTAGGAACCAAGCTTCCGAGAGTCCTTTTCCTCGGTGAACGAACTAGATTTTGTCAAAGATGATGAGACTTCGGTTTCTGACGAGGTCCAGTCGGGGCCGAAGGAAGATTGAGGAGTCTGATTCATACCTCAGATTATATTCTCCTTTCACATGAGGCTACTTATTAAGATATTACTCTCCTTACTACCCAACACACCATGATAAGGATTATAAGTATTTATGTACGTTACTTAGTTAAAAGAAATAGGTCAACGAAGAAGGGCACGTGATTTTTGAACAAATTCAGGGACAGACGCACGAGCACTACCGGATACAGTAAGTTTGCCGAGTGCCCCAGGCACTCGGCGAAGGGCCAAATACACTCGGCAAAGTGTTTGCCGAGTGTAACACTCGGCGAACATTACTCGGCAAAGTTTTTCTCGGCAAACAGGTTGTTTGCCGAGTGTCAACCATCGGGCACTCGGCAAAGCCTTTGCCGAGTGCCCCAATACACTCGGCAAAATATGACACTCGGTACAAAGGCGTTGACGGGCTGTCACGGCGACGGAAGCTTTGCCGAGTGTCTGACGGCCGACACTCGGCGAAGTCTAAATCTTTGCCGAGTGTTTTCTTAATTACACTCGGCGAAATTTCCATCTTTTGCCGAGTGTATTTAAGAAAACACTCGGCAAAGATGCCCGGCCCGCCATTTTTTATGCCCCCTTTGCCGTGTGTTTCCCTAAATACACTCGGCGAAGTTTCCATCTTTGCCGAGTGTATTTAAGAAAACACTCGGCAAAGATGCCCGGTCCGCCATTTTTTATGCCCCTTTGCCGAGTGTTTTCTTGAAAACACTCGGCAAATGGCCTGTGTTTGCCGAGTGCCTACCCAATGGCAGTCGGCAAACAAGCAATTTCGCCAAATTTTTTGACCCCTTTGCCGAGTGTTTGAAGAATACACTCGGCAAACCCGTCTACTACTACCAGAAATGGCCTCTTTGCCGAGTGCTAACACTCGGCAAAGTGTCCTAATTCCTGCTACAAAATAGAAATGTTAGGTATAAAGGACCCCTCTCAAAAAACAACCACAGATACACAGGCATATTAATGGCAGCACAAGCATATAAATTGCACCACAGGATTCACAAGCACACAAATAGCATTCATAAGTTCTCGTCTAAATAAGTAATTCACAAGTTTTGCATCACAAACACAGAAATGACAAGTCACTGAGGAGGATGAGGAGGACGTGCAGGTGTCCAGTGCCCCCAGGAAGATTCTGCATTGGACGCTGCCGATTGATTCTGCACAAATGTAGGTAAAGAGATTTCATAGTCTAAACAAGTAATTCTAGTGGAAGTAAGTCTAGATTGATTGTAAGGTTGAGATTGACTCACAGGAGTAGCTGCAGGAGGTGGTGGAGGTGGCGGGAAGAGGTTCGGTGGCATAGGTGGTGGAGTTTGACCTAAACTGTGGAACACACTCTGCATGTATTGGAACATCTGCTCCGTCCTCTGCCTTTCAAGCTGCCGATCCGCCTCGATCCTCGCCTCTAGTTCCTCTCGGCGCTTCCGTTCTACCTCCACCTGGGCCTACAATATTTCATCCCAACCACTTATTGTCAAGCAAAAGGTAAGTACAAAATGAATGAAAAATTAAAGAAACACAACTAACCTGCAGAGCCTGCATCTATAGCTGTGCAGCGGTAGGCCGTGGCCGTATCGCGGGGCTCGAGTCCGTGCTCCTTGCTCGGATCTGGGAGAGAGTGGGAGTACTGGCAGTGTCGATCACGCTATCTCCAATCCAATACCTGCCATGCTTCTTCCCTCCTCCTACCCTCATCACTATTTCAGGATCGATATCCTGAGAGCTCGGATCGAACTCTGGCCCGTGAACCTCCCTCGCCATGGCTGTGTACTCGGTGACGCGGCTGTGGATGCTGGGATGGCTGTACGCCTCGGGCGGGTCCTCCGGGTTGAAGTCGATGTCTGCCGTGGCCTTGCCCTTTTTGGACATAACCCATGCCTTGAACCGGGAGCACTCCTGACCATCATGTGATGAAGTCTGTGGAAAAAATGTAAAATGATTACAAAATATGCAGTATTATGTCTGAGAAAACAGAAATGAATTCACGTACCCATTTTTCCTTGTACTCATCAAGGCTCAGACTGCCTTGATGGTGTGATGCATATGGCATCTGCAGACGCCGCTCCCGGCAGGCATTGTGGTTCTCCAACCACCCAGGCTGCAACCACACGTCCACCATTTTTTCCCAGCACCGGGTAAAGGATCGGCACCACCACGGAGGCACCTATATGAAGTGTATGACATATAAATAACGGAATTAAGCGTAATTAATCTCTCAAATAGTAAATATAGTCTTTATGTACGTACCGCCATGAATTCTTCCTTGGTCAGGTTCATTGTCCTGGCCTCTTCTTTTTTGATCCTCATCCTTTTGTATTCAGCATAAAAGTCGATGATGGCCTGAACGCGCGCCTCGTAGTGCATGTCCTTAACAAGCTTCTTAGCGGCTTGTTCAATCACGGAGGCCGCCCTAGCCTTGAAGCCCTCCTGACATCTATAAAAGTCCTGCGTATAGACGGCAAGCATACAATTATTATATCAAGAATGTATTAAGCAATGTAGTGCTGCGAAGACTTACCCACAGCTCGGCCTTCACCCGCTCCGCCTTATTCGCAAACTGCCTGTGGTCACGATCACCGACGTCGGCGGCAGCGACGTAGTGGTCCCACGTGTAGGCCGGCTCCTCCTGTCCGGCGAAGACCACTAGACCGGGGAAGTGTAGCCTACACAAAAGACCGACGATGCCGTTGACCTTGCGGTTGTGGGCACCCCCACTGAGCTTAGTCCAACTCCTGCACAAGTGATTAATATGTGAGTTTGAACATATCAAAAGTACAGAGAATATGTGAAGAAACTTACTTTGCCCCAGCGGGTTGAATCAGGGGGCGTAAATGATCAGGGATGGGTCGCCTCGGGAGGGACGAGGGACCTCGCAACCAAATCTTGGACTGCTCCTCCCCTCCCTCCTCCCCTGCCTCCTCCCCCTCCTCCCTCTGCTGCTCCTGCTCCTCCTGTACCTCCGCCTCGTCACTAGAGGCGTGCGCGGAGGGTACCTCCTCCTCCTCCGACGACGACGACGACGAAGGCACAGGCGACGGGGCCCTCACCCCTTTACCCTTTCCTCGACCCCTGCCCCGACCCCTGCCTCTAGCCAAGACCTGTGCCCCCACCGCTTCCTCCACGGGTGCGTCACCCCTGCCTCCACCCCTCCCTCGACGCCTTCCTCGACCTCTCGATGCGTCTGACCGTGTACCTGACCCGGAAGCTGCAGCTTTTAATTTTTCGTAAAGCGCAGCAATCTTCCTCGTACCGCCCACCATTGTTCAATCACCTGCATTTGCCAAGAGTAAACCAATCAGCACATATATAAATAAAACATAATTTCAAAAATAACATGGTATGACAAATAATAAATAAATTGCCACGATCCATACATGTCTTAGAAATAATCGTCATGATCGGGATTAGCTGGATCATAAGTCTCATCGTCACTGTCACGCGTGTCAAACAAATCATTCTCGTGCTCCGAAGTTTCAGCGTCATCATCAATGTCCTGTCCTAACTGTAACCGCTGAAGTAATTCTAACTCCTTCATATTATGAACCTCCTCTCCAGCGTCATCGTCAACAACCCTTTCATTGTCTACTTCCATTGCGAAAGCGTCGGTTAAATCAATCTCAAAAATCCCTTCGAGCCCATCTTCTTGGAAAAAATCTCCGTCATATGTGTTGGGGTTAATGTTATAATCTTCATTATTTGGTACAGGTAGTTTACCGTGTGGCGATACCTTGTACACAACATCCCAACCCTTCAGACGATCGTCAGTTTGGCACGGGTATGACAAATAATAAACTTGCGTGGCCTGTTGAGCCACAATATAGACATCGTCTCCTTGCAAGACGGATGATTGCCGAATTTCGACTAACCCAAGATTAGGTGCCCGTCTCACGACTGATGGATCAAACCAATGGCATTTGAATATGACTGGATTAATAACTTTGCAACCATGAAAAGTTAGTTCGTATATTTCTTCAATTCTTCCGTAGTACTCGACACCATCAGAGCCTAGCGTGAATACTCCGGTATTTGTCGTTCTTCGATTGGGCCGACTCTGCTCATGGCTTGTTGTGTGAAAACGATAACCATTTACGTCATAACCGGTAAAAGATCTGACCCTGTAGGCACAGCCATCGGCAACCTGTCTAACCTCAACATTTATAGACGAATCGGTTTGAGCCTGCAAGTTGAAGAAGGGTGGTTCGTTATATTATTCGCATGTACGGCAAACTTGGAACGTGGTAATCATGAACGAGCGAAATTGGATTGTACCTTATATTTGAACCAAGAAATAAAATCGGGCATTCCATTACCCGCACCCTTTTGAAGAAAGGTCTCGGCTTCGTGCGGGGTAGGTTCCCTTGAATTACGCTAGAATTTACGATGAAATTCCCTGTACCAACGAGAAACATGAGAGTTGATCGCAGAATAGTGATTAATTGAGAACAAACTAGTTTGTTGACAACTTACAGTATGTACGGCTCCACCTCGATAAGGTTGGTCAATACATACAGCATGATAGTGCGCCACTCTTTATGTTTCAATTTCTTCCGTGTCGCACCACTTGCACTTCCAAGTTGTCCTCGAAAAAGGCTAAGGCTCGATTCAACTTCTGAGTCATTATAACGAGCGGGTGGATTGTGCACGCTAGGAAGGTTGTCAGCATAGTATTTGGTTGTGAAGTTTGACACCTCCTCCAGAATGTATGCCTCTGCAATGGATGCTTCAATTTTGCATTTATTTTTACATTTAGTTCGAAGAACCTTTTGACATCTCTCAATTGAATAGCACCAACGACCCTGCACAGGCCCCCCCATTCGTGCTTCATACGGGAGGTGCAAAATCATGTGCTGCATCGGATTGAAGAAGCCAGGCGGAAAGATCTTCTCCAACTTACAGAGCAACACAGGCGCCATTCTTTCCATTTCTGCAACCACGGTCCGAGATAATTCCTTAGCACACAGCTGACGGAAGAAATTGCTCAACTCCGCTAGCACTTGCCAGACATTATCAGGTACATAGCCTCGAACCATCACCGGGAGTAGGCGCTCAAGCCATACGTGGTAATCATGACTTTTGAGCCCGTTGATTCGCAAAGTAGCTAGGTTCACTCCCCTCTTCAAATTCGCTGCATACCCATCAGGGAACATTAACGTTTGGAACCATTCTAATACCTCCCTCTTTTGGGCCCTCATCAGGACAAAATCGGCCTAAGGCTTTCTCCACGACTTGCCGGCTCTAGGAGGCATCATGTCTAGCTTTGGTCTGTTGCATAACCTTGCTTGATCCACTCTAGCCTTGACGTTATCCTTTGTCTTGTCAGGAATGTCCATGATTGTACCAAAAATTGCCTCAGCGATGTTCTTTTCAGTGTGCATAACATCAATATTATGTGGGAGAAGAAGATCGTCAAAATAGGGGAGATTCCACAAGCAAGACTTCTGAGTCCAAGCATGTTGCTCGCCATATCCCACAAACCCACCTTCATGATTATTGACCTCAAGAGCGTCTATCTGAGCACGAACCAAGGCTAAGGTCAACATCTGCGGTGGGGGCTCATTAACTACGACATCTTTCGTAAAATTTCTAATATCTGTTCTGAAAGGATGGTCAGGAGGAAGGAATTGTCGATGTTTGTCGAATGAAGAATACTTGCCACCCTTGGTCAACCAAGTGAACTTCACTGAAGCCTTGCATACTGGGCAGGGGAACTTCCCGTGAACACACCAGCCACAGAAAATACCATATGCCGGCAAGTCATGCAGGGAATAGTGGTACCAAATATGCATCTTGAAGTTTGTCCGTGTAGCCCGGTCGTATGTCCATACCCCTTCCTCCCATGCACGGACCAAATCATCTATCAGAGGCTCCATGTACACACTCATATTATTCCCTGGGTGTTCTGGAATTATCAACGATAAAAATATGTTTTGTCGCTGAAAGATGACACCAGGGGGGAGATTCAAGGGGATAACAAACATAGGCCAACATGTGTACGGGGCAGCCGCCATTCCATACGGATTGAACCCATCTGTTGCGAGCGCAACACGTACATTACGAGCCTCTCGAGCTTTCTCATCATAAATGGCATCAAACTTTGTCCAGGCTTCACCATCGGATGGATGTACCAGCTTGTCAGCATTGTATCGACGTCCGTTTTTATGCCATGTCATTTGTTTCGCGGATTCTTCACACATGTACAGCCGTTGGATCCTCGGTATGAAGGGAAGGTACCGTAGAATCTTCACAGGGATTGCAAGCTGCTTCTTCTGACCGTCACCAGAGTCTACCTCCAGGAATCTAGATGATTCGCACTTCACACAGTACTTGGCTTCCGCATATTCTTTCCTAAATAAGATGCATCCCTTCGGGCAAGCATGTATCTGCTCGTATGGCATCTTAAGTGCACGAAGAAGTTTTTGTGCCTCATACATAGACTTTGGTAAGATATGACCCTCCGGGAGCAGGCTCCCAAAAACTGTCAACATAATATCGAAGGCGTCTCGACTCAAGCTAAACTGGGACTTCACGGCCATTAGACGTGCAATGGCATCCAGTTGAGAGACCTTGGTATGCCCGTGAAGGGGTTGTTGTGCCGCAGACAACATGTCGTAATACGCCTTTGCGGTAGCCTCGGGCTCCTCCTCCCTATGAGCTTCATGATAGTCATCTAACATGTCTCCCACCCCGGCGTCATCATCATATTGCTCGATACGTTGTCTGATGACCTCGTCCCTCCCACGATCGACCTCACCATGGTAGATCCATATGGTATAGTCTGACGTAAATCCTTGCCTAACAAGATGTTTACCCATTCCTAACTTGGTTTGCCGACGCATGTTTCCACATTTGCTACACGGACACCAAGTTTCTCTTCCTCCTTTGATCCTTGCAAATGCCCGTTCCAAGAAAGCATCGGTCTTATTTATCCATTCATCAGTCAACAAATTCTGGCTAGATCGGCCCGTGTACATCCACTGACGATCCTCCATCCTCTACCATACCAGCAAATAATATAAACACTCAAGTTGCATCTACACGTTCCTATATTGTCTATTAGGTAAAGATAGGTCCTAATCCCACACGAGGATGTGTAGGTGGGATTAGTTTCCATGGTCTACTCCGACCCGAGATAGAATTTCGGCAGCACCTCCCCGCTGTTCTCCAAATACACGTCCTGTGCTGGAGATTGTGTATCCGGAGAACAATTGGGAGGTGCTGTCGAAACTCTAACTCGGATCGGAGTAGACTATGGAAACTAAACCCACCTACACATCCTCGTGCTGTCCAAAGTAACGTGGACAATTCGAAACAGATACGGTTATAAATATGCAAAAATCTGCATATTTCCAAACGTATCTCTTTCGAACGGGAGACGCCTAACTAGGTTACGTGATATACGACCATCATACGGAAATAGATGTTTAGGATGACTCACCTTGCTATCGTACAAAGTGACGACTCGAGGACGGTAACGTAGCCTCTCCTGCAAAAAAAACATACAATTGTCAACTAAAAATTTCGGCAGCACCTCCCCTGCACGTGGAGGTTTCCATAACCTGCATCAAATAAACGGCACGATGGCCGACAACCACATGTACCGAGCAAGGAATGGCACGATGGCTCACTTCCACAAACATTCTTATAGCTTAAATTCCAAAGCCAACCATCATTTTCTAATTTCAACAACTAAAGTCCCACAATTTCCTAATTTCAACAACGAAAGCCCTACAATTCCCTAATTTCAACAAGTAAAGCTCTCTACAATTTCCTAATTTCAACAACTAAAGCCCTACAATTTCTAATTTCTAATATCTTATTTCTAATTTTAATCTACTATCTAAGTCAGATTTCCTAAATTCAAAAAAAAAATTACCTACGGGGACAGGGGGCGCCGGGGCCGGAACGGGGGCGGCCGGTGGGCCGCGGCCGTCGGGCAGGGGGCGGCCGTCGGGCAGGGGGCGGCCGGTGGGCCGCGGCCGTCGGGCAGGGGGCGCACCGGCCGCCGTCGGGCAGGGGGCGGCCGTCGGGCAGGGGGCGGCCGGTGGGCCGCGGCCGTCGGGCAGGGGGCGGCCGTCGGGCAGGGGGCGGCCGGTGGGCCGCGGCCGTCGGGCAGGGGGCGGAACGGGGCCGGAACGGGGGCGGCCGGTGGGCCGCGGCCGTCGGGCAGGGGGCGGCCGGTGGGCCGCGGCCGTCGGGCAGGGGAGCCGGCGCCGGGCGCGCCGGTGGCGGGGAGCCGGGGCCGGGCCGAGGCGGCCGGCGGACCGTCGGGCGGCGCCGGTGGTGGGGAGGCCGACGCCGGGGCCGGGGCGTCGGGGTCGGGCGGCACGCGGGGGAGACAGGCGGCCGGCGGGGCGGTGGCGGTGGGCGGCGGGGGCGGTGGCGGCGGGGCGGTGGCGGCCGGCGGTGGCGGTGGCGGGCGGCGCCGGCGACGCGGGAGTCGGGTCGGGCGCGGGGGCCGGCGGACGGGGCTAGAGGCGCGCGGAAATGAATCGACGAGACGCTAAGTCCGGAGATAACTTCGATTCTTTGCCGAGTGCCCGCGATCTGGCACTCGGCAAAGGCTTTGCCGAGTGCCGGATCGCTGGCACTCGGCAAAGCACTAGTGTTTGCCGAGTGCCTAGATCCAGGGCACTCGGCAAACTTAATTCGGGGTTTTTTTTATCAACCGAGGCCGAAGAAAGTGGGCCCGTGCAACTTGTTTGCCGAGTGCACATAGAAAACACTCGGCAAAATACAATGTTTGCCGAGTGTTTTATGGTTACACTCGGCAAACGTTACATGAAATAACGTATTTTAGTGGCCTTTTTCAAATATACTTGTTCAAAATCGTGTCAAAATCACTAAAAAATTGTTAAATTAGTTTTCTACCGAAAATATTCCATTATTTCATGCAGTTATAGCTCAAATTCCATTTATATCTAATAAAAATCTATAATTGCATTTAATCAATAAAAAATATCAAATGCATCCGAAAAATTTCCAAAATTTGACATGAACCAACATGTGTTGTATGTTGCCTGTACAAAAAGATTTGAAGGCACTCCTTAATTCATGTGTCACTTGAACACCAAATCTTATTGGCTCCTTTCTAACTTCTATGAATCCCTCCAGGAGATTAGTCGGTTTCTAAGCATGATAGGTCAGAAATTGGGCGAAACGTTCTCAATTTTTTACCACAGCCTACACACATAATATAATGACATCTTGACAAATCTTGTGATTTTCAGATTTCGTTTGGTTTTTTTTACAATTTAACAACCATTGAACCAAAGGTTCGTGGTCGTGTTTTTTAAAAACAATGTTCAAAATTTCTTTTCATTTTCTGGTTGAGACCTCAATTTGGTCTCCATAATATGAATATGATTTTTTCACTGATTTCAATCCATTATTTCAAGTACGTGTAGTTAAAATTTGACTTCAATCAAAAAATTCCTATTAATGCAAACAAAGCATTAAAAATCCCAAACAGACCCGAAAATATACCAAATTTTAATATGTATAACCAAATGTCCTACGTGGGGAGTAGAAAAAGTGTGGAAGGTGTTGGAAGGAATTTTTTTTTTTGTTTGCCGAGTGCATCAAGGATGGCACTCGGCAAAGTGTTTCGTTTGCCGAGTGTCCGGCTGAGACACTCGGCGAACGTTTGCGTGTGCCGAGTGTATGCGTCTGGCACTCGGCGAAGCGGACTTTGCCGAGTGTCACACGTCTAACACTCGGCAAAGGTGTAACGGCCGTCCCACGCTGTTAGTGCACGACGCACGTGCGCCGCACGCGATACCGATTTGCCGAGTGTGTCTTCTTTGCCGAGTGTCGTGGAGTTGTTTGCCGAGTGCCTGATTTTTGGCACTCGGCAAACCTCATTTTTGCCGAGTGTTTTATTTTCGCCGAGTGTCCCATTGTGTACACTCGGCAAAAAGGCTGTTTGCCGAGTGCCCGAGAAAATGCACTCGGCAAAATTTTTACACTCGGCGAATTTACTGTTTCCGGTAGTGGAGGCACGATTGGTCAAGAGGAAGGGAGCGCCGCGGTGCTGGGACGAAACCACGCTTCACGCCTGATTTATTTTTATTTATTTATTTATTTATTTGAGAGGAACCGGGTTGGATTTTATCAATAATAAAACGTGGAAATTACAAACAACCCATTACAAAGAGATCAGATAACAAAATTACAACAGGAACTGAGTCGTTGCAAGATCCTAAACTTCTGTTTCATCTCCAATGTAACATTCCAAGCATGGCGCCTCGCCGGAGCTGGACGTAGTAAAGCATCGAAGATGGACCCGGAAATCGTTCCCCTGATCGACGAGGAAACTTCAATTTTTTTCGCCACTTGAGACAGCACGCCCAAGACATGCATTTGTTTCGCTGAACGAACAGGCATCGTTGAATGGCCCGAGGCCGTTACCTCGCCAAGGAAAGAAGGAACTGGCACCTCAAGTTTCCAATCCTTCGATGGCAAAATCATCGCCGACAAACACACCGACGAGGCAATAGAACCCAAAACGGGGAAGTGAAACCAGCAACCCGACCTCTCCAGGTTGTGGGAAATAACATACCTCACAAAGCTGTCGCTATAGGCTACACCGAGGGTGGCGACGACTCCGTCGACAACTTGGAAGGACAACATCCCGCCGGAAATCGCCATCAACGACTCCATCGGGAAACCTAACCCTAACGCACATACCTAGACTAGCTAGATTAGGACAGTACACCACACCGGACGTCGATCTAGTGGTTCCGGTCCACCTCCGGCCTCAGGAGAGATCACCGGAGGGGAGAGACCAGCGAGATCGACTCGAGTTGCTTTCCGCCGCTGCAGTAGAGAACGGGAGAGAAAGAAGAGTCGAGAGTTCTGGGCTTCACGCCTGACGTGTGTGGGTAGACAGACGACGCGTGAATGGAAACAAATGGATCAGAAGGCCTTTGTGTGGTCTGGGTCCTGGTAATACCACGTGTTGGCCCATGGGAATGACTTCAATAGGCCTGGCCCTAGGAACGCGAGGCAAAGCGGATTATCGGAGAACAAGGATGGCCCAGCGATGCTTGGTGCCTTGGTGGAGGCCGCAGGTAGATCTGTGGGAGAAAATGAGAAATTCTTTATCCCAGCACGAAATCAACTTTTTCAGGATCTGTAGGAGAATTTATCATTTCTCAGGACATGGGATAAATAATTTCCAGAAGCAAGGTTTTCACATAAATACCGCAAAGAATGGCAAGCTACAGAAAACTAAATTAGCACCAATATAATGAATGGTTTCAGAATTTTTCAGGAGCATATTTGGAATTCTTTCTGTCTCAGAAAATTTGCAAGGTTATTGTGGCTGATAATCCGCATTATTGTGGCGGTTCACTTTCCTTGTCCTATTACACTAATCTCCTTGACTAATGCTGGCGCAGATCACGAAAATTCATGGCCGTCAGGGCTGTTCCAGCTTCTGATACACCGGAGCTAAAAAAGCGGAAAAGTTTCCAGTACAGTGTTCGGATGCAATACAAAAGTTCCTATGGATTGAAGGATTCATAAAAATTTCGTAAAATTCTAACGAGTTAAATCCTTTGTTCCAACTAGGAAACAATCCTATAGAATTTTTTTTAAAAAAAAAGGAGTCGCCACTAAAAGAGTCATCATCATGGAAATCCAATCCTATGCAGCTCCTCCAAAAAATTGCAGCATTCGTTCCAAATTAAAGAGGAGCCGTTCAGCAACTAGTACCAAGAAGCAAACCGGTTGACCTGGAATTGAGTATGCACGGCTTTGAAATCGCTTGAATAAGCCCAGCCCCGTAAAATTAATTTCAACCAAATACGCGCTGAAAATTCAGTAGCTAACTTAATTGCATTGCGAACGAGGAGATAACAACTGTAGAGCGAGCACACCAAATCTCTCCAAGGATGATGAGTCGACAAAATTATCTTTGCCTGTTGCCAAGAAATCCTATTATACAAACTCCGGTATATGCATGTATGCAAGGAGAAACTCATCATCCTGAATGCAACAGAGACACTGATGACGATGAATCTGTGCAAGAGCTCTAGAGAGTGTGCCGGTGTGCCGCGGGAGAGGTCCGTCGCGATCACAGCCTGAGAGACAAGTCCATCTCGTCGGCGCGCTCCACGCCGTACTCCGACGAGCTCTTCTTGTCCCGCAGCAGGCGAGACGATTTCCCCGGCGCCAGAACGGCCTCCTGCAGCGGCCTCGCTCTGTCTCGCTCGTCACCGGCGGCGACGCTGACGCGCCCCGCGCCACCGGCGCCGCCCCTGAAGGCGGCGTCGACCCAGGCGCCCACCGCGGACGCGCCGTGCGCGCGCATGGCGGCGGCGATCTCCCGGCGGCGCTTGGCGAGGGTGCGCTCGTGCTTGTGGGCGTTCTGGTGGCCGCCGAGCGCCTGCGAGGTGTAGAACTTGCGGTCGCAGTAGGTGCAGAGGAAGAAGCCGGGCGGCTCCGGGTCCGAGTCGGCGGGGAGGAGGCTGAGCTCAAGGTCCAGCCCCTGCTCCAGCAGCCTCTCCATTTTAGCAAAAGCTTAGAGCTCCTGATTTGCGTCTCTGCTGCGACTGTGCGAGGCCTTATTTGCAGCAGAAATCAACGAGATCTCTGTGCCAAGCGAGTACTAAATACGGCTCCGTATAAAGCCAACGCTGCGTTACTGTTGCTTGGGAGTGGAGGCAATCAGTGGCCGGACGTCGCACGCACGTTTTCAACGTGTTAGTTGTAAGCAAGTTGCATAAGTAATCAGATAACAGATTTGAGAATTGACATCCAAACAGGACGTGTCTTGTGGGTCCTTTCTTATTACGTAGTACTACTAGTTTTTGGGAACCTAACTTTGAGATTTTTCTCATAAAATATGACGGAACAATGAAGCTCAATCAAGCGTCCTGCTACCAGTCCGATCAACGACGTACATACTAGGATGATGGCAGGCGCGCTAACTGCTGCCAGGTCCTGCTCCATTCGAAGTAGAGTTTTTGCATGCATCTAGTATGCTGCTTGCTGCATTAAATTAACAACGTAAAACAACCAATCTTACAGTTCTTGCAAGTTAATATATTGCACACAGAAAAGCAAGACAACTTAGGCCTGGATTGATTCGGTTGCTTATTTTTAAGCACTCGTCACATCGAATGTTTAGATACTAATTAGGAGTATTAAACGTAGACTATTTACAAAATCCATTACATAAGCGGAGGTTAAACGGCGAGACGAATCTATTAAGCCTAATTAGTCCATGATTTGACAATGTGTTGCTACAGTAAACATTTGCTAATGATGGATTAATTAGGCTTAATAGGTTCGTCTCGCCGTTTAGTCTCCACTTATGTAATGGGTTTTGTAAATAACCTACGTTTAATACTCCTAATTAGTATCTAAACATTTGATGTGACACTTATTTTTTTAGCAAAGGGAACCAAACGCCCCCTTAGGGAAAGGAGATAGGAAAACTGCGACAACAACAGCTCCTGATTACAGATACATGACCAAACTATCGAAGTAATATAAGAAAGCCAGTCAGCTGGCCTTCGCTCTAAGCATCTAATCTGGAGGTATAGTGTTCCACTGCTAGCTGAAAGGAGTATAAATGCTAGTTATACAAATATACTTCTTCAAAGCACAATAGAAGTATATTGTTTGATTTGCTCGATGGACACAGAAAAATAGCAGTTGCAAGCCATTGAGCGATTGGACTGTATGCGCAAACTAATCCAGGGAAAATAAAAGGGGAGCATAAACCGAGTGTTTATAGTGGGAGCACCAGCTTAATCTGTTTTCAGCCATGGCTTGTTGACAATGCAAATCAGGCAGAAATAATTTTTTTAGTTGCCTTGTACACCCAGCAATCCATTTTGATTTCATAGCAGTTGCAAGCTTTGTACATATCAGGTTTGCACCAAAAATAAGTAAGAGATAATGTGTATGGGGCTGCAAAAAACAAAAAAAAACAGATAGCCACGACCTCAAGTGGTGATATACTCCAACTGAACCGAACCATGGTAGTGAAGAATCAAAATTAAGTGGTTAGAACTAAATTGTACTATATAATCACGACCTATATGGTATTATACCTTTTCTGAAATGCTCTCATTCTTCCCCCATGTACCAATGTTAGCAGGTACCTTTAACTAAAGTTCCCCTTGTTCAAGATAGCTAGGGACCTGCAATTCCTATCTGACCATGTTCGTAGGCCACAAATCAGCAAACACAATATGAGCGTAACACAAATCGCATAGACTTCCTTGGTCGTAGCAGTAGCATTAAAACATAAGAAGCTAGCCAATCAGCGAAGGTAAAAACTGTGGGTGCATGGTATTTTCTATTTCATATGAGTTGAGGCAAAGGAAATATCATGGAAGTGAGGTTAAGAGGTAGCACATCAAAACCAATTCGAAATAAAGGCAACCACTTGGCATAATTACATTGCATTTGCAGGTTTAACAATTTGCAAATAATTATGTTGTCTGTAATAATGTTGTACATCCTTCTGCCTGTAACATTCAAGCCAAAATATCATGAGACCAAACAAACAAAATCTTTTACTGGAAAACCTCAAATACAAAGTGTATGAATGAGACACCGTACTTGTTGCGAAAAAAAGAGAGATTTGAAGCACAAAGAACTCAGTGACACAGGCACACAAGCAGGTCTAGTGTCGAAATGAAAAGCTACTATCGATATGATCATATATTCATATCTGAGTCATTCGTTGCTTAGCCTTGTCGTAATTTGAAAAGATTTAATCCTTAATCAAACCCTTGCAGCAAATGGAACAGTGATTAGGTAAGAGATTAAGACTGTTCGAATGAAAAAATACATTAGCTTGTTTGCCAAATCGTTGTAAGGAAAATAATCATCCTGCCCTTCTCATAACTATATGCGCTGAATCCGATGGGTGTATGGCTGCCATTTGACATGGCTGTTCCAAGGATTACCATTGCACATGTCCAGGCGCGGTGAGGTATCCATGTTGTGGGCATGAAAACACAGAGATAATGAGAGCTGTTTTCTTCATCTAAAGCTACTGATCCAGTGATAGCAGTATGCCGGAACACTGATAAAAGTAAAGCTAATAGTACAATTCCCTGTTGCTATCCATTCACCTAAAGCAAAATAAGATTTGAACCTTGGATGTTATTACCGAGTGAAGCAATCAACAACATATTCTGGAAGAAGGTGAAACGAATTTATTAGCTTCAACTGGAATTTCATCAAATACCTTAAGTGCAAGCACTAGCAGCACAAAGCAGCAAGCAAAGGTACCTCGGACATGGCAAGTGTGGCCAGATCAACGGGCGGGAAGCACGGAGCAGGAAGCAGGGTAGCAGCAAACTCCTGCTGGCAGGATGCCTCGTCGACCTTAATGGTGGGCAAGCGAATGTTTTGGCGTGGTGAGCGTGGCCATGTCAAGGCAGAGCGCGGCGGATGTCCCCGGGCATGGGAAGCATGACCTCGGGTCGACGCGGAGCACGCGCTGGCCGGCGCCCTCCCCTCGCGGCCACACTGGTGAGCGAGACGACTGGGTGCAGCTGGGTCTTGGGCGACGGCTTACGACGGTCTTCTCTCTCCCCCGAGCCGCAAGCTCCTGTGCCCCGGCCCCGGCCCTGCTCCCCCAGCTCGCGGCAGCGGGGCCGGATCTGGCCGTGCGCGAGCTCCGGGCAGCCGCGGCGGCGCGGGAGAGCCCGAGCTCCGGGCGGCCGACGGCGGATGGGGAACCGAGCTCCCGGCGGCAGTGGCCGCGCGGGAGGCGGCGCGGGAAAGCCTCGTTTAGTTTTATAATTAATTCACATTTAATCCTTCTACATCTAATATGACTTGAAACTAAAAATTATTCTATAGATCCAAATCGGAAGTCCTTGTTTATATATTCAATTGCCGTTCATTCTAACCATTATATTTTATTACTTTTATAAAACCAATAAAAAAACTCTATTTGTTGTTTCTAAGAGTGCATGTTGGTTTATTTTATTATTTTTATGAGCTTCTCTCCTGGGAGAAGATACTTCAAGCAGAGCCGACTGAACCGATAGTGGACGGACATATCACCTACCACTAAAAGAATAACATCTGTTAAATCATGCAATAAATTCAAAAAAATATAGAGCATGTGGCCGAGTCGAGGACTCGAACTCGAGCGGATAAATTCCACCACAAGGAACTTTATCGGCTAAGCTTCCGTTCACAGTATCGTGCATATTAATTAGATGCCACAGAGAATCTTTTATTGATTTAGCACTAAATCAGTAAAGGGAGAGGAGAAAATTATATCACCACGGAGATTAACCTTAGGGCGTCTCCAACGGCGACTATGTCGCTAGCTAAAGCAATTGTTTAGCACCTAAGGGGGTGTTTGGAAAGGGGTGCTAAACTTTAGCACCTCACTTTTAGCACATTTTTAGCACTTGAACTCCCAAACAGGGGTGCTAAAAGGTGAGTGCTAAAGTTTAGCACCCTTGTTTTCTTTAGCACACCCAAGTGGTGCTAAAAGGTGCTAATGGGTGCTAAAAGTGGTCCCCAAGCCCACTTTTTCCCTAGTTACCCTCTCTCTCCTCTCCACTTTTCCCCAAGCCAGTCATAAATGAGGGCAATATAGTCATTTCTCTTCCAAGGTGCTAAACTTTAGCACTGTATCCAAACAACCCTAAGTGCTAAACTTTAGCACAGTGCTAAACTTTAGCACCCTTAAATGGAGTGCTAAACAGGACCTCGGCTAGCGCTTGCTTCCGCGCCTAGCTCGCACGGTTCTCGAGCTCAGCTCTCTCACAGCACGCCAAGCGAACTAGCGAAGTGCCCTGTTTCTCTCTCTCTCGTGGCTCGAGTCAACAGCTAGCTTATGTTGTTGTGGGTGCCCTTAGGCCAGTCCCAGTGCAAGGTTTCATTACACTGTTTCCAAGGATGCCACATCATCTCATGAGGTGTATTCTCATGAATGAAACAGGGAGTCCCAGTGCACAGTTTCATTTCACGATTTCATAGGATGCCCATGACATTTAATTGTGAGGCATGTGATTGGATATAGTTAGATGAAATGAAACTCTATAGCCCCCAATGCAAGTTTCAATAGGTTTCATAGTCTTGGAAACAGTGTATACACAGTTTCATCCTGATGAAACTCCTTCCCTCTCTCACTTCATAACTACCATGCCATGTCATCACATATGCTGATGTGTCACCGTATTTAATATGCATGAAATCTCTATGAAACTCCCACTGGGATTAGCCTTAGAGTGCAAATACCCTTTGATCCCACCGAAAGAATAGCTTAAACGTTGTTGTAACGAGTCTCGCTATTTGCAAAATAAAGTCACTGAACATGAGTTGAGTTGATGGTAATAGGCATTTGTAACAAAATATCTTATGGAGGGAATGAGTATCACTCCAAGAGGCGTATGGGTTGGTTTTTACAATTTTTCCTTCAGGTATCACTCTCGCTACGAAGCTCCCTAAAATTCCGCGAGAACTCTACCAAATAGTAAGCTCTACCAAATAGTGTATTAGTTGTCATGTAAATTTTACAATAACATCCTTGTTTCTGATTGCTTGAGCTGGTGGTATTATATAAGATCTAAGGTTCTGTTTGGCATCACTCCAATTCACACGACGTGTTTAGCTAAAGTTTAGCGCTGCTCAAAAAATAGGATTTTTTAGGATGGATACCCTCAACTTATGACCCCCACATGGCATTCTGTCGTTCCTTATCTTCTTCGCGCAGGATGAGAGGGAGCTAGCAGGGCCGGCGGCGTGTAGAACGGGCCATCGCGGCGGACTGGGCGGAGGTGGTGCGCCAGCCAGGCGGAGACTGGCAGACCGCGCGCGGGGTCCGTACGAGGCGGCGCACCGGCCGGGCGGAGGTCAGGCGCAGCCTCGATTGGAGGCGGCGCGCCAGCCGAGAAGAGGCTGCGCGCGGGGCCGCGCGAGGGCGGAGCGCCAGCCAGGTATAGGTGGCGCGCGAGGTCGGGCGCAGGTTCTACTGGAGTCCGGGTGGGGAGGAAGGAGAGGGGGTAAGACGGAGCGGCCATGGCCGGAGCTCGAGGCCCGTACTTGGCCATCGCAAGGAAGAAGGAGCAGAGCGGGTCACGACGAGGTGAGCTCGTGCTTGGCCGCAGCGGCGCGCTGTCTGGGAAGCTGTTGCGCGCGGGGCCAACGGAGGCCACACAGCGGCTGAGCGGGTTGCGGCGTTGGACGGGGGCGGCGGGGTGGGGAGGCGCAGTTTGGCCGGCGTCGTGGCCGGGAGGCGGGCTTGGGCGGCATCCCAGGGGCAGCGGGACGGGGAGGTGCAGCTTGGCTGCGGCCTGGCCGCCGGCATCGTGGCCGGGCGGCGGCGCCCCTGCCAGGCGAGTCGGGACTCGGGAGAGAAGGGGAGTGGGGGGAGATTGGGGATTAGAACGAACTGGTATGCGTAATCTATGCTAAAGGTGGGTAATTACCCCGAACTTCACGAGCAGTTCATTGCAGTTCATTTCGAGTCATAAATTATAAAGGAGGTGTTCCACTAAAATAAACTAGATCTTACAAACTTTATGGAGTTGGGTTGCTCAAAAAAATGGAGTTAGGGCCTGTTTGGGAGCACTCCATTTCAGGAAAAATTCTCCACTCCACCAACTCCAAAAAATTTGCAGCCAAACACGTCTAGCTCCAGCAACTCTGGCTCCAGAAAAAAGGTGGAGCAGGGGTAGATTCACGTTTTTTTGGAGTACCTCAAGAGGTGCTCCAAAAATTCTCTTTTCGGACCTCCTCATGGAGTTGGTGGGTATTTACCCACTATTACCACCCGTGTGTACATGTACCGGTTCCATTTAGGGGTGCCGTCGGCCGGTGGCGGAATCAGGAGCTCCTCCACGGGGGCGCGCCACCGGCCGGAGTGCTAGATTCCGCCGGCGGCCAGGCGAGTAGGAGGCGCCGTCTTGGCGGGCGGCCTCAACGAGTCGGACGCCGCCTTCTTCTCCCCTCTGGTTGGATGTTTGGATCCCACCAACTAATATAAACTTTACCATGCAAGTGTTAGGCCAATCTCAGTGAAAATTTCATATAGAGAGCTTCATTAGCATTAATTTTTATGTCACATCAGCAATTTCGCTGACATCTTTACGATGAGAGAGAGGATGAAGTTTCATGAAATGAGAAAGAAGTTTCATCATAGTGAAATTCAGCGAGCATAATTATCAAGTAATAGAGCAATGAAATTATGCATTAAGAATGACCTTAGTCGCAAACTGCAAACGTACGGGCATGGACTTTTGCATTTGGGCAGCTTATTATTTTTGAAAAGAATGGAATATCTCAATGAAATATATTTCTTCAGGGCTTGTTTAATTTGTCAGCTAGTTTTTCTCGTTCGTACTAGATATTTACGTACACAATCTATGGACCGCACAGCAGGACCTCTATATTCACATCACATGTTGCACACGTGCTATACAGGTTTGCGGACAGGATTCAAAGAAAGGTACTTGGCCCTTATCAGAAAAAAAGAAAAGAAAGGTACTTCCTTGGCTATCCTATAGCTATCCAAGTGTGTTGTCGAACCAGGGCGGGGCGGCTGCATAAAAACACAAAAAAGGCACGGAGAATGAAGCACAGAGCACATGCCTTTGCTGCACAACACGTTCCGTGATGATTCCCAGTCCTGGGGAGTTTGCTCATAGAGCTCTTCACTCGCATATTGATTTCAAAAGGCTCTAATCATTCTCAAGTCAACTTTATGGAAATATTTTCTATATTAACTTCCCGCACATAACCACTTTCTTCAAAGAGTTTGTCCAAAAGAATCATTATAAAATCATCTCAATTATGTAATTATTACTTCCCCAAAAGCCCGAAGAATCAATCCACACAGACATTTGAGTAAGAAGAACTTTCATGTGAATCAATTCACACAGACAATTGGGCAAAAAGAACGCAACTCTACCAAGCAGCTCTTCATGTGCCTGAAACTAGGTTTTCTACTTTTCTCAAAGCTTCTTCGCCAGTAACAATGGTGCTCAACAATTTCGACGCCACGCTCATATGTGTTCACACGAGATAAACTGAAATCTTACCATAATTTTCAGACACATGTAATACATGTGATTTATATATGCATTGCTTATTGAATTTAGAACACATGTTTGAGAAAATAAATTTGGATAGTGACAATATAGAAAAATAAAGGTATAAAGTATTTTTTTTAGTTGCATGCACCGATCTGTTAAACCAAAAACCTTAAACTGGTAGAAATGGTAGCAATTCTCTTATACTTCAACACGAAAATCTATTTGTTCTTGCATATGTTTATTATGTTTCGCTAGTGGTGGAAAATAAGAAAGGTAACAGCCAAATATGGATTTAGATGGGCATCCCTTGGTATTCCAGATAGACCGATGTCACCATCTGTACTGTTGTCTGCCAACCCTACTAATCGCATATCCGTTTACAAAAGCGATTGTGGAATTACGATGTATGCTTGAAGCAACATAATTCGCATGTGAAACACTGTGTACATGTAGACCATTCTTTACAGCATCCTCTGACAGTTGCAAGGAGAAGAGATTTTGCTAGGATCAAAACATTCCACGTAGACGACCTAGAATTAATGTGATGGCGTAGGTGTGGCCACCTTTAGTTTATGGGTGATTAGTATTTCTGGAATGACTTCTTGAACAATCGGTATCGACGAGCAATCCAGCGGCGACCTCAGTGACGGGGTGTGGTCTTCTAGATAGGCACGTTCGCCATTCGAACAGGAATCGTGTGATCGTGTCATCTGTTTGGCTCAGCTGGCGCGTGATGACCAAATCACAAAACAGCATCGACAGCGTTGGAGAGATTCGGAGGAGGTCCACGTCCACCTGAGCAAATCTCACACAACCAGCATCGACGACCGACGTCTTCAGAAGAACCAGCAGGAAAGGCCCAGCGGGCAAGTCAGAGCAGGCCTTCCACGCCTCCGTCCCGTGGTGGATTTTGAACCGAGACATGCGCATGTGGGCCGTTCACGTTAAGCGGGCCGGCGAAGCAAATGGATCGAATTTGGCTTCTTGGGCTTCATATAAATGTGCAGTTAGCCGGCCAGCCCATTTACAATTTACAACACGGAATAAACGAAACGAACCCTATAACCCCGTCGCCTCCGTCGCGCACAAACGCTCCAAGTCCGAGAACCCAGACGGAGCCTCCCTCCCTGGCTCCACACCTTATCCCCAAAACCCTATCAACCCAAAGCCTCCAATCGAACTCCTCCCCTGCTCTCCTCTCCCCATGGCGGCCACGCTCTTCTCCACCTCCCTCTCGCCCCAGTTCCTCTCCCTCTCCGCCAAGCCCACCCCCGCAGCCCCTTCCGCCACCGCTGCGTTCCCCTCGGGGCCGCCGCAGCTCCGCGCACTCTCCGCCGCGGCGGCGGGCTGGAGGCCGCTGGCGCCCGTGCGCGCGGCCGCGGCTGTGGCGGAGGAACTCGAGGCGGAGGGGCAGGCCGGCGGGGAGGAGGATGAGGAGTTCTCCGCGGATCTCAGGATCTTCGTCGGCAACCTGCCCTTCAGCGTCGACAGCGCCCAGCTCGCGGGACTCTTCGAGCAGGCTGGCTCCGTCGAGATGGTCGAGGTGTGTATATGCATCCTATCAGCAGGCCGTGATGGTCACGTTTCGCATTGTTCCGGTTCCAGTAACCTGACATTGGTAAAATTGACTTTGAGTCCATTTCGTCGGCAAATAAACTGATGCTACAGTGCTCAGAAACAGAATGTTTGTATTGTTCACTGTGGTAGGCAACAGACATGGCTACAAATGCAATTGGGCGGGTCATTAGGTTCTGTCGATAGACCGGTCCCAACGCACTCTTTCTTTCACCAATTGACAGGATTATAATTTGGTACAGGTCATCTATGACAAACTGACCGGAAGAAGCCGGGGATTTGGGTTTGTGACAATGTCTTCTGTCGAAGAAGTTGAGGTGGCTGTTGAGCAATTCAATGGCTATGTGAGTACACTTCTGTTCTTCCAGAGCATTGCACATTGTTAATTCTTACTCTCTCTGTTCCAAAATGTAACATGCTTTAGTTTTGTACTAAGTCAAACTTATCTAGCTTTGCTTAAGTTTATTGAGAAATACACCAACATCTACAATATCAAATTAGTTTTATTAAATCCATTTTGACATATGTCTTGATACCGCAGTGATTTGTTATTGTAGATGTTTATATATTTTTTTTATAAACTTGGTCAAAGTTATAGGAACTAAAATGCCTTACATTTTGAAACAGGGGAGTACCATATTTTACTGCCGTACAATATTCTCCAAATATGTGTAATGCCATAACTTTACCTAGAATTATGATCTTTGCAGTAGGTTTTGTTGATTTCTTGATGTTCCTGATTTCCTACTTGATCCTACACTGACTAAGCCAAGTGCTTTATTAAGTACACTTGTGGCATCGGATAGTCTAATATTTACCTGTTTCCCCCAACTCCGGCTTGGTGGAGTACATTGTGTTACAAACTGCTTTATAGCTGTTCCCTTGTTATCTTGCTGACATCATCTCTGAAAAATAGGTACTTGATGGAAGAAGTTTGAAGGTGAATTCAGGGCCAGCGCCACCTAGGGAGCAGTCCTCACCAAGAGGACCAAGGGGCGAAGCGAACAGGGTCTACGTGGGCAACCTTTCCTGGGGCGTCGACAATTCTGCCCTCGCTAACCTGTTCAACAAGCAAGGAGAGGTCCTGGAAGCCAGGGTCATCTACGACAGGGAGAGTGGGAGGTCAAGGGGGTTTGGTTTCGTCACGTATGGATCCTCCGAGGAGGTCGAGAACGCAATATCAAACCTCGACGGCGCCGTGAGTTCTCAATCTCAACATCTCATTCGCCCTAGCTGTTCTGTTACACTTGTGCCCGCAGAGCTTGAACGCGCTTGTCTTCTGCCAGCAAGTGCTAAATCGGTTTATCGTTGCCCTGCAGGACTTGGATGGCCGGCAGATCCGCGTCACGGTAGCAGAGTCGAGACCACCCAGGGGACAATACTGAAACCCCGCTTCGGATGCTCAGAAACGGTACCATAGCTCAAAATATGGATTATAGTTTCGTGATCAGTCTTTCTCTTCAGGATCCTTAGCTGTAGTATAGGTGGACTCCATCATACATGATTTGGTCTTGACCTTGGTCGAGCTTCTGAAGTTCTCATGTATATGGTTCGTTATGCATGCTTGTAACAGCGGATTCCCATGCTCGGTAGCCCTCTACAGTCTCTACTACATTGGCTGCGCATTACGTGGCGCCTGATCCCGTATGTCTGATTGGCTTTGAAAAGCTCGTGTGTAAGCTTTAGCTTTTCATTCCCTTCCTCCCTTCTCGGCCGTAAGCTTGTGAGCCCCTGTGTGATTGGTCTGGTCCCGTGGCGTCGACAGCGGATGCTGTAGACATCATTGCAGACGTCATTACCCGAGAAGATCCGAGCGCATACGGTCCGGGACGTCCCACTTTCGCCGCGGGCATGTCGTTCTTGTTGCTACACGTCATGCGCATGGTGGCCGACCGACACCGCATCCTTGAGATCGCTAGCTGCAGCTGGTCGCGGCGCCCTGTGTGGCCGTGGCCCGGGTGGCCTGGTCGGCCATCAGTCGGTCACCGGCTCACCGCGTCGTTCAGGGTTGGAGCTACGAGTCCAACCTGGCAGAAAGCACGGTGCAGTGAGTGGGTGAACCAGGGAGGCAGGGTGAGCCGTGCGATGGCAGAATGGTTCCACTACAGTGCCCCCAGCAAGGAGGCTGAGCCATGGCAGCCGGCCGAGCCGGGGATCGCACCAAGTGGTGGTGGCCGCTGTGAGACAGCGTGCGCAGCACCGGTGGATATTGACGGCGACGTCGCACTTGGTTTGCCATCGGCTTTATGCGGTCGAAAGGAGCTTTCCCAAGGAGAGACGAGACGAAGCCGTTCCCTCCGTTTGGTGCGATCCGCAACGACAGGACGCAACCTTTCTTCCGATGCGGCCACCACCGCACAGTCCTGGATCGCCTCCTCGCGTCCGGTCCGGCTACACGCCTCCAGGACGGCGGTGGGGCCCCGCTCGCACCGTCACGACAGGGACACGTACAACGAATCTATGGTGGCCAGTAGAAATTTCAGAGAAAAATTAACTTTACCATGATAGGTGCGTATGTTTAGTGGACGCAGCTAAGGGGATGTTTGGATACCAAGTGCTAAACTTTAACGGTGTCATATCGGATATTCGGATGCTAATTAGGACTAAACATAAGCTAATTACAAAACTAATTGCATAGATGAAGTCTAATTCGCGAGACGAATCTATTAAGCCTACTTAATCCATCATTAGCAAATGGTTACTGTAGCATCACATTGTCAAATCATGAACTAATTAGTCTTAATAGATTCGTCTTGCGAATTAGACTCCATCTGTACAATTAGTTTTTTAATTAGCATATATTTAATACTTCTAATTAGTATCAAACATCCAATATGATAGGCGTTAAACTTTAGCAGTGATATCAAACACTCCCTAAGACAGATGATGAGATGAATAAACCATTCATTAACTTTAGCAGCTAAGACAGTATAAGAATGTTGTCTGCGTCCACTAAAATATTAACTTTAGCAGGATAGGTGCGTATGTTTAGTGGACGCAGCTAAGACAGATGAATAAACCATTCATTAGATATTTGTCATGCCACTTGCTCGTCAGGTTTAGTGTCGCCATCTATCCATGGACGCAGACGCGGCGAGCACTAATAAACAAAACCGCGAGGAGTTGATAAGGTTACGGCGCCATCCGTAATCACCATCGACGTTGTGTTGGTTTCTTCATGTCGACATTCTGGTCCCCTCATCCGACCACTCAGTGGTGAGCTCGCGACGTCGGCAAATGATTGCGCATCCAAATATAAGAATGTTGTCTGCTCAGAAAGAAAAGAAGAAACCGTAGTCGTATTGTTGGCACTGTTTCACCGGTTAGTTAGTTAAGCTTTGTTACAATGCTTTTAAAATACTTTTAAAGTTGTATGTACATTCCTTCCTTATCATTCTTAAAAAAATTGAATGGATTTACACATAATTAAAAGGCATCATAGTAACTTATCACTGTTTTTTACTTGGTTCCATCAAATTGGTACTTTTAATACTTCTCTTTATGTACTTCGTGG
Source organism: Setaria viridis (assembly GCF_005286985.2). Taxonomy (NCBI): domain Eukaryota; kingdom Viridiplantae; phylum Streptophyta; class Magnoliopsida; order Poales; family Poaceae; genus Setaria; species Setaria viridis. The sequence continues at coordinate 42,889,419 of NC_048271.2, forward strand.
TACTTCCTTTGTTTCCACCATTCGATTTCGCCGAATGGACGGCTCTCATTTTTTAAAGCACTCTAAAATTTCTCTAGTTATTATGCTAAATCGACATGTCATCACTTATCAAAAAATTTTAAAATTAATTTTAGTGAAAGAAGAAAACATAGAAACAATTGAAAATAATGACCCTACAAAATTAAAATTAGCAACCGGGGCGAATATGCACATGAGCCTATTCAAGCACCTTTGTTCCTTTGAAATTGGTTTGTTGTATTTTTCTCTTAGTCGATGAATATGGGGCGTTTGATTGTGATCTAATTACCATATATTGTCTTCGACTTCTAGCTATATTGTTTTTCTCCCCCACATGCATCTCTCTGGATTAATCGCTGACCCTGCACTCCATTGGCCTGTTCGCTTCAGTCTATTCAGCCGGCTTATCAGCCACCAAACAGTATTTTCCTCTCACAGCAAATTAGCCGTTTCAACTTTTCAGGTTTTGCACTCCCCTTCCCTTTCTCCACCCATTGTGAGTCACCTGCAACCTGCAGCGTCACTGTTATCTTTTTTATTCCCGTTATTTGACGACCCGCCCTACTCCTTGCAACCCTCCATCTAAGCTCCTTGAACATCCATTCCGCCATAAACCTTGATGGCTCTGATGCATTGACCAAAGAAATTCTTGATTTCAACCAACTGAAAATGTAGGAGGCGTGATTTCTTAGTCATCAAACACATCACATATGATAATATTGGGATTCAAATCATATGCGATTAAAAAAAGGTACAAGACGTTCAATTCTTGCAATTTCAGCTTCTGACATTTCGAGGAGGTCTTGCGTGTTTTTTCGGTTCTTAAACTTGCTTTAACGTAGTAGTATTTATTTATTTCCATTTTCCCCTGCATAGGTAATATATATAGCGCTGTTGATGTATACCTCCACGTCTTGTACGGTGCAGGCCGTGTGTATGGCATCCTTTTCGAATATTCGTGAAGAAGAGAAAATAAAATAATTCCGTCCAAAACTCCAACTCAGCAGACAAGTTGTGCGCGAAAAAAGGGCCCACCTGCTGGCCTACTTCATGCCTTTCTGTGTGCGATGACTCTGCATGCGTAAGCGCGTGTGGGCCCAGAAGTTGAGCGAGCTGATAAGTCCAAGCAGAGTCTGAGAGATGACTAGGTGCACCCAGTTTTTTTCTTTTTCGAAACATTGGCAAGTAGAAGTTTGAACTTAGTGTTACATGGATATTACATAAAAGTAACCATTCCTGTGCACATAGAGTAACAAAGAGATTCTGAAAACATTATGACGGAATAAGCTCTTCATGCAGGTGCACCCAGTGCATAGATCGTATACACTCCAGCAACCATCAAGTCAGTGTTCATGAGGTGACTTTATCACAAAAAAAAATGTTCATGAGGTGAAGTTCAGCAGTCATATCTACACCAGGTCATTCTGGTGGTTCTTATTGCTACAACACCTACCAGTGCTATATTATCACCAGTAAACATCATCAGAAGCGTGAATGATTCTCTTAGATCAAAATCAAATGATGATCAACTTGCTAGTTACAGTGTGAGCCATCGATCAACTTGGCTCAAGGAATTAAATCAAGACACGAGTCGAAATGATCCTATACTAAAATTAGAGGCATCAGGCGAACACAAAATCTAAATTTGGTCATGTATCTAGATTTTTGATAGCTTGGTTAGGGCTCCGGCTAAACTTGGCCGTGTGACTAAATTGTGATACACTCAATTTTAGAAAGCATGGTTAATTAGAGAGTTTATTTTTTCATATGCAATTAGTGGTATCAGTAGCTGATTTTTTTTTTGAAAAAGTGAGTAGCTGAATAAAGTTGACGAATTTGCTTACCTATAGTGAAAGTAGGTTGAATTTGTTTTGCTTTGGTGGATGTAGCGATGCAGGACGCTCTTACCAACCAAACCCATCACTCCACTACAAATAAGCCGCACCGCATTTCGAAAGGCCTCACGAGCGCCACCCAGTCACCTACCGGGAGCCGCCGCAACCGATCGAGCCGATCGCCCCTCCCCGCCCGCCCCCCGCCGCGCCACCAGCGAAACCCTAGCTCCGCCTCCTCAGCCATGGCCACCGTCTCGCTCACGCCACAGGTGGTCTTCTCCACCGAGTCGGGCGGCGCCCTCTCCTCCGCCACCATCCTCCGCTTCCCGCCAAACTTCGTGCGCCAGCTCAGCACCAAGGCCCGCCGCAACTGCAGCAACATCGGCGTCGCGCAGATCGTCGCCGCCGCGTGGTCGGACCGCCCCGCCGCCCGCCCCAACTCCGGCGGCGGCGGCGGCGGCCGCGCCCGCGGCGTGGCCTCCTCCCACGCCGCGGCCGCATCGGCCGCCGCCGTCGCCGCCTCCGCGGCGGCGGAGGTCAGCGCAATCCCCAACGCTAAGGTTGCGCAGCCATCCGCCGTCGTACAGGCCGAGCGTAAACTGCTCGGCTCCGACGCCAGCCTTGCCGTCCACGCGGGTACGGTGCCCTCCAAGCTCGCCTCTTCCATGCCAGATCTAGGATCTATGCCTTTTCTTTTCGATGATTCATTTGTTTCCTTTTTGATGATTCCTTCGCGGCTTTTTGCTGCCTTTCTTATCCGAAACAGGCGAGAGGCTGGGAAGAAGGATCGCCACGGATGCGATCACCACGCCAGTAGTGAACACGTCGGCCTACTGGTTCAACAACTCGCAAGAGCTAATCGACTTCAAGGTTGGACAAACCCCCCTTTTCTAAAGGAATATTCGTCTTTGCTCCTGTCGAATTCGATGGATCTGATGCGGAAATGTCAAAAATCTATTTCTGTTCCTTAGGAGGGGAGGCATGCTAGCTTCGAGTATGGGAGGTATGGGAACCCGACCACAGAGGCATTGGAGAAAAAGATGAGGTGAAGTCTATTACTCTGCTCCTTCGGCTGTGGAAATGTCGACACCTTGTTGGTTGCATTCTCTTGGAATCTTAATAGTCGTGTGTTCTGATGGTGCAGCGCACTGGAGAAAGCTGAGTCCACTGTGTTTGTGGCGTCGGGGATGTATGCAGCTGTGGCTATGCTCAGCGCACTTGTCCCAGCTGGTGGGCACATTGTGACCACCACTGATTGCTACCGCAAGACAAGAATTTACATGGAAAACGAGCTCCCTAAGCGGGGAGTTTCGGTAATACTTTGCCATCCTCTAATTAAGTTCTTGTTTTAGTGATCCAGAACAGGGCATCTGCTAAAGCTGTCTTCCCGTGTGAATATGACTTGTCACTGCTAAGGGAGCACATGACTTGCAATGCTTTTGATTTTATCCAGTTATTTTATTTGAGTATTCATATTCTTCAATATCTTTTGTTGGTAATATTTTTTATTCCTTTATTACTGATAGCAATTGATGTATCTTAGTCCAAAATCGTTTTTTTATCCTATTACCAATCTTACTTGTGTTGTTCTTTACTTGTGCTCACTTGCTTCTGCATCTGTATGATTGTAGATATGATTCCATAGTCTGTGCAAAGTCCAGTTACTTTAGTGAAGGCCAATCGGAGTCCCATGTATAGTAACTACTGCATATGAACACTAGCTTTTGTAATAGCTGTTCAGAATACATTATACTTCAAACTATGTAGATGCCTTTGCACTACAATGTCAGATGGGCATCTACAAGGTTTTGAAGGAAGTAGAAATGCTTGCATAAAGATCCTGGATTTTAGGAGTCTAGCACAATAAGATTTTATTACATGGTCATATTATCCACCAGTGGAAAGGGAACCACTTTGTTGACTTATATTGTATACAAAATGTTACCATGTTTTGCTTACTCTGTGATACTGTTTGTGCCCAGATGACTGTTATTAGGCCTGCTGACATGGATGCTCTCCAAAATGCATTGGATAATAATAATGTGAGTGTGATCATTACCATTTCCTTTATCCCAACTATTTATCATCAAGTGCTGACTTACCTTATGGTCATGTCCAGGTATCTCTTTTCTTCACCGAGACTCCTACGAATCCATTTCTCAGATGCATTGATGTTGAGCTTGTCGCGAACATGTGCCATAGCAAGGGAGCTCTGCTTTGTATTGACAGTACTTTTGCCTCCCCTATCAATCAGAAGGCACTAACTTTAGGTGCTGACCTAGTTATTCATTCTGCAACAAAGTACATTGCTGGACACAATGACGTGAGTTAATGTGCTGAACCACCTATCCTCTCACTAAAAGTGTATATTTGCACTAATGGAGTGTTTAAAATTTTAAATCTTCAGGTCATTGGTGGATGTGTCAGTGGCAGAGATGAGTTAGTTTCCAAAGTTCGCATTTATCACCATGTAGTTGGTGGCGTTCTGAACCCAGTAAGTTTAGATTTGTTTCCATTTATTTTATCTTGCTTTCATAGGCTACTATCAATAGATTTTCCATAGCCACAAGCTTCTGTTTGTGGTGGTTAGAAAATGGTGCAATTCTCTTTAAAGGTGTCTGCTCAGTTTAGTAAAATCTTCTACCCCTTCTGAGTATTACAAGCTGCACTCAATACTCTGTAAACTTCCATAAAGTGAATTGAACTGGAAAAGGAAAAAATATTTTCCATGCACTGCAATGTGAATTTATCTAGAACTTTGCTAAATATTTCCAAACAGTGCATGTGCCAAAATGGATTGGTTGCTGACTTGCTGTTGTATTTTGTGTTCACAAGTTTTATAGTAACACCCCCATATCCATATCTTTAGAAGCTTGCTCTGCTAGATTCCTAGTCTGTAGATTTGTTGCCACTGTTACCCTTTTTTGTTCAATTTACTGTATCTCGCCTCTGATATCTGTCTGGTATAATTTATGGAGCATTGAATGTTTTGCTTTCTGGTTCATAAAATTGAATTTCTTGGTTATACTAGAATGCTGCCTACCTGATCCTTCGGGGCATGAAGACACTGCATCTCCGTGTGCAATGCCAGAATAACACTGCTATGCGGATGGCCCAATTTTTAGAGGAACATCCGAAGGTTTGTTTTTTCTGTTTATAGTACAAGCTGCATAGTAGTAGCCTTCCATGTTTCTGCTGTTTAACTGAAGATATTATCTCTTGGTCCCAGATTGCACGTGTCTACTATCCTGGCTTGCCAAGTCACCCTGAACATCACATTGCCAAGACCCAAATGACTGGCTTTGGTGGTGTTGTCAGTTTTGAGGTAATTTATTGTCGTTGATGAGATATTCCTTGTTTGATTTTTTGGGAACGTGACAGTATAATTGTAAATTTCCTTTCTTTGCTTAGGTTGCTGGAGATTTTGATGGTACAAGGCGATTCATTGATTCTGTTAAGATACCCTATCATGCCCCTTCTTTTGGAGGCTGTGAGAGCATTATTGATCAGCCAGCCATTATGTCTTACTGGTAAGAATATCATGCTCAAATAATCCAAATAAAATGATATGCCTGTGCCGTTTTGCTAAGCCTTGAGCTGTGGCTCGTAAACAGGGATTCAAAGGAGCAAAGGGACATCTATGGCATCAAGGACAACCTGATCAGGTTCAGCATTGGAGTGGAGGATTTCGAGGATCTGAAGAATGATCTTGTCCAGGCCCTTGAGAAGGTCTAAGCACTTGATTGTTCACATCAATAAAATATATCAGTTCATGGTTGCCCTGTATTTCATAGAGATCAGTGAGAATATTTGAGCCGATGACTGCCAATAATTTTTCTCCTTTTGCTTAATTTATTCTTTCGTTGCAATAATTTGAGCTCTCTGTAGTCTCGTGGTTGTCGCAAGATGCAGTGTTGAACTTGGTTCTTGTCAAATTTCAGTTCATTGGCCTCATATACATGTAGGTTTGCTTTAGTCATGTGCCCTCATGGCGTTTCTGGTGTCGTTTAGTGTGAAATTCAGAGCATGGAGTCCATAAAAATGATATTCCCTCCATATCATTATATTTTGTTCAAAAATAAACTAACCAACGCCAATATTATGATATGGAGGTAGTACTATCTAGGAATAATAATACTATGTGAAATGTTTAGCTAGAGAAAACACGAGCCACCAGTGGATCGCTTGGGAATTTGACGACAGAGATATCCCTGTAGCCTCATGGCTGATTTTTCAGGAAAAGAAAAGGATGGTCATGACAAACAGCGTCAACTGCATCTGGGGAAAACAAGAATGCTAGCTCAGGACTCGAAGTTCAGCGTCAATTGTCATGGCGAGTTTTGCATTGATCAAAGGAACTTGTCGATTCATTCGCAACCCCCAAACACTAAGTAAACAGTTCCTTTGATACCCACGATTAGATTGATTTATGTTGTGCCATGTGGTCGTATTGCTAGTTCGCACACGAAACTAACGCGAGTATACGAAGATTTAGGTAGCGTTTGGCTGGCCGAGCTTTCAAAGCTGATTCTCTGCTCATTCCGGTAGGAGCTCTGTTAAACAGTTTTTCAGAGAGAAGTTATTCTTCGTTGATTCTGTGAAGTGATTCTCTGAAATGAACTAAGATGCTGGGAGCTGAAAAAAAATAGCTTCTCCTAATTCTGTGAAGTGATTCCCCATCCTGATTTTAAGAGTTTATGCTAGAGAATTAAAGAAAATCACTTTCGGCCACATAATCGTTTCTCTCAAAGAATCAGCTCCTATAAAGAATCAGTTTCAGATGGAACTCTACCAAATAGATACTTATATTGGACATTTTTGTTCTCTCAAAGAATCAGCTACTATAAAGAATCAGTTTCAGATGGAACTCTACCAAATAGATACTTATATTGGACATTTTTGCTTATAATAAAGGGCATGACCGTGTGATCTTCTAAAAAAATTATTAAGGTCAGTTTCAATGGAGAATTTCAGGACAATTTCATGTCATTAAATTCAATGGCAAGGTAATTAATAGAGAGAGTTTTATAAGAGATGAGTTTCATTCCTATGACACTCATCTGGCACAGTTAACTAGTTCTCAATCTAGGTAACTGTGTAATGAAATTATGCACTGAGACTGGCTTAAGGTTCTGTGTAGTAAATAGAACAAGGTCCGTGTAGTAAATAGAACAAAGCCATAGGAGTTTTAATTTAATAATTTTTAATAAGGAATTTAAGAACTTTTTTAGAAACAGAAGAAAAAGAGGCTCAGTCCGTTGGCCGTTGTCTCGACTCTCGACGCCTCTTTTCCGTTCCCCTCCTCGATCGAACACCGCGGCGCAAGCGCTTCCACGATCTACCCGCCATGGCCGCGCGCGTCGACGTGTCCCTCCCGCCTCTCCTCCTCCTCCTCGTCCTCGCCGCCGCGCTCCCCGCCGGCGCCCTCCGCTTCGACCTGCACTCGGGGCACACCAAGTGCATCTCCGACGACATGAAGGTCGGCACCATGGCCGTCGGCAAGTACAACATCGTGGCCCCCGACGACGGCACCTCTTCCCTGTCGTCGTCGTCGTCGCAGCAGCAGCATCAGCAGCTCCCGGACTCGCACCGCATCTCGCTGCGGGTCACCTCGCCCTACGGCAACAGCCTGCACTACGCCGAGAACGTCCACTCGGGCAACTTCGCCTTCACGGCCTCCGAGGCCGGCGACTACCTCGCCTGCTTCTGGGCGCCCGACCACCGCCCGGCCGTCACCGTCGCGTTCGAGTTCGACTGGCGCAGCGGCGTGTCCGCCAGGGACTGGAGCGCCGTCGCCAAGAAGGGGCAGGTTGAAGTAAGTGGTGCTCCCCCCTCGTTGATCCAGCATGCATGTTTGCTTTTAGTTTTACTGATATGTTCGTTTTTCGCATAATTGATCCACGATATGGCAATACTTTTGTCGGGTAACACTGAACAAATAGAATGTTATAATTGACTCCCAGATTCAGATAAATTCACAGAGTTTTACTTACTGTAGACCACGTGGAGTTTAGTAGGCTAATGTATGATTGATTGCGATCTTTGTCAGCTGGATCCTTTTATGCTGGCGTGCAAGCACAACTCCATGACAATAATTTTGTGAACAAATAGGATGCCAGATGTTATAACTGATACTTAGATTCAGATAGGCACAAGTATGTTCTAGGTTGATTTATAGTTGAATCGATCACCCATCTGGCTGTATTAGTCCGTGACAGAAATTGGTAAACATTTTTTAGATTTTCCACACTACGTATTGTACATTCATTAAATATCGTATTGCAGTAGATCTATGTCTGTCTTGCTTTGATTTGGAGTGGATCCATGCTTAGAGAGCTACTCAATTGCTGTGGTCCAGTGCTTGTGTCGATGCAAAAATAACAGGTTGCTTTGTAATTTAGATATTTCTGAATTGCAGGTATTTTCTACAGTTTTCATGCTGGCCAAAAAGTGTAGTGGTCTTGTTCTGCATACACGGTTTTTAATATTTTTTTCATCTTGAACTTCATATTTGGACTGCTGCATGCTTGTAAAGTTCTTGTTCTAACTGTTTTTAGTTTGCAGTAATAACCTCTTAGCTGTTTGGTGTTGGCTCCATAGGATTGCAGAAATTTGTTCTAGGAAATGTGTCATGCTTCTGTAGTCCTATATAGCTACCAGTCTTTCCTGTATATCACTATGTTGAGTTATTAGATACTTTATTTAAAGGGGAAAATTACCATCTGAGTTGAGCCCTCAAATTTCAACACCAATACAAATAAACCAATAACATGTACAATCACCCCAGACCCCAGTATTGGGTAACGCGGCATCCTACTCAGCAGATAAGTTGTCAGCAATTATTCTGCTATGAGAAATACTCCTTCCCCCCTTGCCATCTCTTTCCATCAGGCATCAGCTGAGCACCTCTTCCTTTCCGTGAGCTTTTCCGTCAGAAATACTCCTCCCCCCCTTTCTACAAGCTTGTTGACACACTGTGCTTCCTCCCCTGGTCAGCAGATGCATCCACCTGTTGGGTGTTTTTATCGCTCTCTGTCTGAGCTCCACTAGTAGAATGCCACATTTATATGAGAGCAATAGAATACAAGAACGGTTTACGGCTACAAGGGTGATTTTGAAAGAGGATCTCTATACAATTCACTTGCTTAAATTATTCCTTTATGCATTTTTTAAAATATTTTTGCAAAGGATAATGCTAATGATGGAGTTGGCAACACGAGTTAAAATTTCGAAGTAAATGCAGCTTTAACAAAGTATTTGTATTTGTTACCACAATACAATAAAGCACTACAAGCTTTTCGATTCCATACTAATATGTTATCTAGCTGGTAATTGTAGCACCTTGTAATGAGTCTATTACAATATTTTCATTGTTCTTTGTTGATAGTGTTACGGGGATACAAAAATTTACATTATATTTATGATCGAATTGACAATTATAGGGTAGATTGTTACTCCAGCTTGTAAAGACTTATTTCACTTTGCACTATCTTCATGATAGAACTTTAATATTTAAGTTGATAAAGTATAAAATGATATTTTAAAGCAGCTACTCAAATCACCCGCACAGCTGCAAGTGCCGAACATTTGTCACGAATAAAAGTTTGTTAACTATTTATCTAATCTCCCATGATTTGTTGTAGATGATGGAGCTAGAGCTCAGGAAACTGGATGATACCATCAAATCCATCCATGAAGAAATGTTTTACCTTCGTGAACGGTATGCAATCTACCTGAGAAACAAAACTGCTCTTCTTCTTTTTTTGGGTGAAATTCAGCACATCTTATATTCATATCATGTTACTGACGTGTCATTGTTTCAGGGAAGAAGAAATGCAGGAATTGAATCGGAGAACGAACTCAAGAATGGCTTGGCTCGGTTTCCTTTCACTCGCCATCTGCCTATCAGTGGCAGGGTTGCAGTTGTGGCATCTGAAGAATTTCTTCGAGAGAAAGAAGCTTCTATGATTTCATTCTTTTTATAACCTCGTAGCATTTAGGCACATGTTTTGTGTTAACCTCCCTACTATTTTTAGAGGCCAAAAAATTTCCTCAAGAGGAACAAAGATGCTAGTACAGCTGAGAAATACTGCCTTCTATTTTCCTAGGCCAAATGAAATAGATGTAAAGCTCAATGCAGACGTCAGGTTTTGTTTTTCTTTTCTTTTCCTTTACTTTTTTGTTCGTGAACAATGTTTCTCCCTCATAATAAGTTATTTTTTGGGCTTCTGTCAAAATGTTGTGTGATGTTCTGGCCCAACCAGGTCCATCAACAAAAGAGAGCATCATCTATCTTGGTCAAGTGCATGTGCATCAAAACCTGGATCCTGAATTCCTGTTAGGAAGCAAACGCAACCTTCCGATCGATACTGATGCTCGTGCCTCATACTACTGAATTATTTATGCTCACTTACCAGGCTTTGGACGCGAGTTAACCGTGCGAGGCGGACGCGGTTAGACCAGATTATCCTATCTGTTTCAGCGGCCTGATGAAAAGGGAAAAGGTGAGCCACTGAACCTTTTTTTTTTTGTAATCACGTGTTTCATATTCGCTTTGCCTGCAGTTACAAAACCCAGGCGCCTCGCTTTCTCACTCGCTTTTCATTTTTTAACGGAAAAGCTCATTTTGAGCAATAGAAATAATAAGAGTTTGGTTCCAGATCATGTGGGGATCCCCAAACATAACCAAATGGCAGTACAACCGAGTTGGCTCCTCGATTATTAAAAAATTGCATCTCAAACCCTCCGTCCCAAATTAGTATTTGTTTTGAGTTTTCTAGGTACGTAACTTTTGCTATACACCTAGATATATATTATGTCTAGATACGTAGTAAAAGCTATGTACCAAGAAAAATCTAAATTAGTATTCGTTTTGAGTTTTCTAGGTACGTAGCTTTTGCTATGCACCTAGATATATATTATATCTAGATACGTAGCAAAAGCTATATACAAAGAAGAATTAAAATGAATATTAATTTAGGATGGGGAGTAACAAAAGAAACTAACGTAGACAACGTTGAAGGAACGTCACGTCACCAATTGATCCTTGCAACCTGCTAGAACGAATATTATTATATCGCCTCACGCGGAAGCACATGCCATACTGAAAAAAAGACACTAGATTAGCTGGAATACGCTAGGCGCAATGGTTTTAAGGCAGAGCATGAGCATTGCATTGGCTAATCTGGTTTGGTTTTAACACGGCCTGTATATGCTCGTTTTGGAGTACTTTTGAAATCCAAGGGATGAAGGGAACCATTGCAGGCGGAGAGCCAATGTGAATGAAAGGAAGCCTGATGTTGAAAGGTTGCATATTTCTGATCTTATTACAGACAGCAACGTTGATGGGTCCACCGCGCCTGAAAATTGCATGAGAGGACAAAACAGTCGCAAAATGACAACAGTCATGTTTGACCATTATATTATACTCAGCATTAGGATCATATGCCTGTGTTGCTACGGGCAAAATAAAAACTGAATTACACTATATCATACAAAATTGAGGAAAGGAAGTGTTGAAAGGTTGCATATTTCTGATCTTATTACAGACAGCAACGTTGATGTGTCCACCGCGCCTGAAAATTGCATGAGAGGACAAAACGGTCGCAATATGACAACAGTCATGTTTGACCATTATATTATACTCGGATCATATGCCTGTGTGTTGCTACGAGCAAAATAAAAACTGAATTACACTATATCATACAAAATTGAGGAATATACAACTCATTTTTCAACCTAAAAGTTCCAAATTATACAACTTGACATATAGTATTTTTTACATTGCCCAGAAAAAGAAGGAAAAAAGAATGATGTCAGCATATCACAGCTTCACTTGCTTTACATTCAAATTCAAAGAAACAGAAGTATAAGTGTTCACTTCGTAGACTTAAATTTGCAACATCACTCTGGAGCGCAGCCTAGCTTCTATTGTTCTTGATGCCGCCCGCGAGCGCAAGGACATCCAACATGGGTTGACGATGGTGCCACCGTGTCATACGGTGAGCAGCATTAGTTCGAGAGAAATTAGGACTTCATGTAAAATTCATTGTAAATATGTGATAAAACTTTAGTAATGCTTGAAAATACATCAGGAATACGTGGAAATACATCAAAAATGCATTAAAACAATCAAATTCCCTGAAATAAAATGGAAAAGCCCATGAATAGTAGAGGACTGAGATAACTTCGGCTCGGCCCTCGAAGCCAAAACGGCCCAAAAGACCACCCCGGGCCCAGCTTCCTTTTCCTTTCCCCCGTCGGCCCGAACAACGTGCAGGCCCAACAAAAATTGGCACGAAGCGATCTAACAGCCCGGTCCAGCTTTCCTCCCTAGTCCCCGTAGATCTTGGGCGCCCATCAGATGGGATGGTTGCCGTCCGCCCCGCCGGATCAAAACCCTGAAGCCAGCCGCACCCCTAACCCTAGGTCATTTCCCCCTCCGGGTTTCTCGCGTGAGGGAGGGGAGAGTCGGCGGCGGGCGATGGTGGGTGGTTGCCGCGCCACCACAGGCCCTCTCGCGGGGCTTGCGTGCGGCTTCGGCCGTGTGCAGCTCCATCGAGGGTCTCCTCGGTGGTGTCGTGACGGCGCATGGCGCGTGCGGCAGTGCTCGCGGCTTGGCCGCGGCGGCGCCTGACCACGTTGATGGAAAGATCCGCACGGCGCACGCGCGATGCGCCAAGGCTCATGTGCAGCCAGCGAAATTTCATCAGAAATACATGAAAGTGTTGCTATCTTTCATCGATTTGGGATATCAGGTTCGGAATTATGGTGATTCGGGGATTTCACTGTTCTTGGTTTCCATTTGGGATTTCCTTGAGGTTTCTTCAATTCGATTTGATCTCCCCTCCTTCTGCATGCTGGCTGAAAGTTTATGCACGTGATTCAATGACTTGTTATGGGTTTTGCATTGATCTCGTGCGAGTAGAGGTAGATTAACCCTAACAGTGGCATAGGGTATCATTTAACATGAGTGATGGCATCAATTTAGGCCTAACCCGATTCAAGAAAAATCAACTTTGACATGAGATTGCATCTATCCGCGTCTAATTGACCACGTAAGCACTATGACGTAGAACAATTTAGGTGTAAAACATGATTAATTAGCACTGCTAGAGATCTAATCTAGGGTTCTAGGCATGATCTAGGGTGATTAGGCTTACTTGGTTCTGGTGCAGAGGTAAACTAGTTGAGCTGATCTTCTTGACGTCGCCGGCGTGGGGTTGGAGGCGACGGTGGCCCCGGCCTGGGGTTGGAGATGATGGCGACGACAGGGTGGGATTGGAGGCGACGACGGAACCGGTGTGGATGCTGGAGAAGACAGCGCCGGGTTGTAGGCGAATGCGGTGCCAGCGGGGTTGGTGGAGAGGGTGCTGCCGAATGAGACGATGGCACCGGTGCGTAGGAGACAACGGCGCTGGGGCGTAGGAGACGGCGGAGCGGGGTGGATACGATGGTGGCGCGGGGTGGAGGCGATGGTTGCGCGGGGTCGATGGCGGAGCGGGGTGGATACGATGGTGGTTAGGGTGGAGGCGATGTCGTGGTCAAGGCGATGGTGGCGCGGGGTCGATGACGGAGGCGATGCGGCAGTGGCTAATATCTTTGTGAGGTGATGAGGGGAGGACGCATAGGGTTCGATCGGAGGGCCTGAGATGGAGGCACGATCCTCGTAGGAGGCAAGGGATGTCTCGGAGGGGGTCGATTGGATCAATGGCATAGGTGAGATTAGCGCGAACACGTTTGCAGGAATAGAGGGGCGCTGATCGATCGGGGGTGGACCGACGGACCAAAAGGCGACGTACGACGTTTTTACTTGGTTTTGCTTTTTTTAAGCTGTAGAGAAGAGAAGAGACGAGAGGCATGTTTGGAACTCAAAGACTAGTGCTGGTAATGATGGGGAGAACATCTCAGGTTGTCATGCTTCATTGGTAGCAAAAACTATTGGGTTCTATTTTTTTGAAAAACAAATAAAACTGCTAAAGTTACAGGTTCCTCTACCAAGATTCAGATAATTGGCCGCACTTTGCGTGATATGGAGTACTAGTACTTCTGCATGGGCAAATTTAACCCTGGTAAAGAAATTCAGCCGGCAGCTGGTTAATGGAACACCATTTTTCCATCTTATAAAAGCAAGTGTATCTGTGTACGTTGGCAAAGCTGTTCCACGTACTTCGTGATCTGCCCTTTTTTAGACTTTATAAAAGATTCTGTTACCAGTCAAGCGATGATCCTGATTGCACGCTGCAGAGTCAACTGTACTAGGCGATATGATACGCGCGGGCATTTTTTTTTTCTAATTCATTTTGGCAACTCACAAATATCCCAAATCGGCACCCGGGCCTTATGAAATCGCTGCTCGATCGGTCGATCCCACACCACGTGCTCGCGCAGTCCGCACGAACATCCAGTTGGTCCTGGCGGAGGAACAGAACAGAATCCCGAGTCCTGGGCAACTTCCAGCGGAGAGGGGAATCCCATCTTCTCCGCCTGGCCTGCAACTGGAATGGGAAGCGAATTCACAGACTTGACAGATGGCAGGTGTACTGGTGCCCGCCGCCGCACCAACCGCGCGGGCGCGGCGCAGCCTTTCCGGGAGCAGTTGTTGGCGCCAGTGGGGATCGGATGGAGAACGCAACGCGCCACAGCTACAAGAAGGCGGCCGCGGCCGGGACACCAAAAACTGAGGTCACACCACCACACCAACCCCCCGACTCCGCGCGCGTATCCATCCCATCCATCTTCCATCCCCCACGGTTTTAGTTGCTGCCCCGAGTCTCCCTCGCCTCTACGATCGGCGGCGGCGGCAGCATGGCCCGCGAGGCCCACTTCGGCGGGGACGACGCGGCGGCGGCCAAGGACAAGAACGCCGAAGCTGACGCCGGCGCAGCGTCGGCGGCCACGGCCGCGCCGGGCGGTGGGCACAAGAAGCTGTCCCTGGTGCCGCTCATCTTCCTCATCTTCTTCGAGGTGGCGGGTGGCCCCTACGGCGCGGAGCCCGCGGTGCAGTCGGCGGGCCCGCTCTACGCGCTGCTGGGCTTCCTCATCTTCCCCTTCATCTGGGCCATCCCGGAGGCGCTCGTCACCGCCGAGCTCTCCACCGCCATGCCGGGCAACGGGGGGTTCGTCCTCTGGGCCGACCGCGCCTTCGGCCCCTTCTCGGGCTCCCTCATGGGCACCTGGAAGTACGTGTCCGGGGCCATCAACGGCGCCGCCTTCCCGGCCCTCTGCGCCGACTACCTCGCCCGCGTCGTGCCCGCCGTCTCCGGAGGCGGGGCCCGGACCGCCACCATCGTCGCCTTCAACGTCGCGCTCACGGTGGTCAACTACACGGGGCTCACCGTCGTGGGGTGGACCGCCGTCGGGCTGGGCGTCGCGTCGCTCTCGCCGTTCCTGCTCATGTCCGGCGTCGCGCTGCCCAAGATCCGGCCCCGGCGGTGGGCCGGCGTGGCGCCCGAGAAGGACTGGAAGCTCTTCTTCAACACGCTCTTCTGGAACCTCAACTACTGGGACAGCGTCAGCACCATGGCCGGCGAGGTGGAGCGCCCCGGGAAGACGCTGCCCAAGGCGCTCGTCTCCGCCGTCACCATGACATCGCTCGGGTACCTGCTGCCGCTCATGGCCGCCACGGGCGCCATCGACGTCGCGCCGGAGGACTGGGGGAACGGATTCTTCGCGGACGCCGCAGGTGCGTGGGTTATTCGATCTAACCAACACAAGTCCGTTTTTTACAACTAGCACTTGCAGCCGCCATCGGCCGAATCCTGTTCGCGCGTGGCCTGCAAACGACGCGCCGCCATCCTGATCGCGTCGTTGCATTGCCCAATTGCCGGGCATCCCAGCGATACAACAATATCTTTGATTCTTTCTCTATCTACTCCTTGAGCTTGATGTGTTGGTCTAGTTGCCATGACACGTCACGTGATTAGTCGGCATTGGCGGGCAGAGAGAGTCAAATGATACTGCTGTCATCGTGCACGCCGTGTACTTATTTATAGAGCCCCGCCGTGGGATGCTTTGGAAGGGCGCGGCTTCGTGCTCCAGCGGTAACTGCCAGGTCGATGGTGTGCCGGCTCAAGGAAGAAGGCGGCCTCAGCGTCGTCGACATTGAAGTGCAGAACACCTGCCTCCTCCTCAAGACGATGGATAAGCTCCACCAGGGCGACGACAACCCCTGGGTCAATTGGGTCCGGTTCCGGTACACGCCAAAACGCGCGACGCGCCCCACGTCTTGTTGGCAGACGTCCAGCGCCTCCTGCCCGTCTACTGAGGGATCACCACCGTTGTCCTTAGCAGTGGCGAGACGACCTCCTTCTGGCACGACAACTAGACCTCGCTTGGCTCCCTCGCCCGAGCGCTGCCGGTCCTATTCTCCAATTGCCTCGCGCCCAACATGCACCTGCAGCCTCGCCTTGCCAATGCGTGCGTGCCTCTGCCGTGGCTGGCGAGGAGCTTGCGGGCCTCGCCGCCCGGCTGAGCGGCCTACGCCTTGGCGCCGCCCCGGATGCCCATCGCCTCGCCTGGGGGAGCGAGGACTGGGTGCGTTCCGGCGCCATTTACTTCATGCTGAAGTGGACGGGGTGCACGGTGCCGCACTCCAACATCAATTGGGGAAACTTTGCCCCATCAAGGTTCGGATCTTCTTTTGGATCTTCCGGCAGGGGAACACGCGTACGCGTGACTTTCTCCACCGCCACGATGCCATGGGCAGCTCCACCTGCCCCTTCTGCACCGCCACTAAGGATGCCGCCCACCTCTTCTTCAATTGCCCCCGCATTGCTCGCTTATGGCGAGCGGCGTGCCCCCACGCCTCTGTCACCTATCTTGCCGGGGCACTCCAAATGCTGCCACTCCCGCTAGGAGCGCTCCTCCACACCGGCACACTCCTGCTCTTGTGGGTGATTTGAAAAGGCCGCAACAGGATGATCTTTGACTCCGTCGACCAGCCCGTCGCCGCCATCGCCCAAGCTGCCAAGGAGCACATCAACCTTTGGCTTGCGCCCCCCGTCGCCTCGACACCCTTCCACTTGAGTCCTGGTGCTTTGACCTCTGTGTAATATAACACCTACACTCCCTGCATTCCCCGTTGCTCCTTAAAAAAAAGTTTAGTATTAATTTATCATCTCGGAGGAATATCTTGAGCTGGAAGGGGTCCGCACTTCTGATTGCCTGCTAGGCATGGGAGATGGGACCACGATATAGTATATCTTTCAGAGTTTCAGGCTAAAATTGGCAATGGGGCACGGGGCACCTACCTGGAGAATTTCGGGTTTGGGAGTTTCTTCTTCTCGATGAGCGTTTGGGAGTGTCTGCTTGAATTTAAGCACAGTTTGAAATTAGCTAAAAACCTTGCATAGAATCTGGGCATTGTGAAAGTTTTTGCACAAGTAGCGCAACCGACTATGACTGAAGCTCCATGGCTAGATATAACTTGCAAGCTGCCTAGGCGTAAATTACAATTTAGCAGTCCAAACAGGCATCCTATATCCACCATGTACAGTTTCATCTTTCAGTCAGTCACTGACTCAATTTTACTACGATTTACCTGCAATGATTGCTGCAAAACTCACTCACTGGCTGCAATGTATACCAAAATGCAGGCATGATCGCGGGCAGGTGGCTCAAGTACTGGATCGAGGTGGGCGCGGTGCTGTCCTCCATCGGCCTCTACTCGGCGACGCTGAGCAGCGCGGCGTTCCAGCTGCTGGGCATGGCGGACCTTGGCCTCCTCCCGTCCGCCTTCGCGACGCGCGCCCCGGTCTTCAACACGCCCTGGGTCAGCATCGTGACCACCAGCGCCATCACCCTGGGCATGTCCTTCTTCAGCTTCAACAACATCGTGGCCGCCGCAAACTTCCTCTACAGCCTCGGCATGCTCCTTGAGTTCGCCGCCTTCATCTGGCTCCGCATCAAGCGGCCGGACCTGTCCCGGCCGTACCGCGTGCCGGCCCGCCTCCCCGGCGCCGTGGCGCTGTGCCTCGTGCCGTCGGCGTTCCTCGTCTTCGTCATGGCCATCGCCGGCTGGAAGGTGTACGCCATCAGCGCCGCGTTCACGGCCGCCGGGGTCGGGGTGTACTACCTCATGCGGTTCTGCAAGGAACGGGGGTGCCTCAGGTTCAGCGACGGCGGCGACGAGGGGGCGGCGGCGGCGTACCACCAGCGCCAGGGCAGCAGGAACGGTGATGTCTGACGACATCATCAATCGTACTGACATCTACACCCTTTTCTTTTTTGGTGCCTGCAGCTCGATCCGGCGTTGCTGCGATGTGTAATGATTGTACTGGGGTCGTGCTCGTGCAAAAATGCATAGGAATTTCCGGATCTGTAGCAAGGTCTTTTCAGTGTTTGGCTGGCTGGCATTGCTGACGGGATGAGTGTTTCTTGCTCGAGTGGTTTTCCTCGTTGCTGCAGAAAGTGTAAAGGCACTTCAAGTGTCTGTGACTCCAGAGATGGACAGATAGTAGGACGATTGGGCCGCCGTGCTTGACGCAACACAGCAACAGGGCAGGTCACGCATCAGCATGCCGAAGGCGTGGCGGATGGCATGTCGTGGTGGAGATGCTTGCTGATCATAGCGCAGTTGGGAGTACTGGACGCCACCATTTGCCCTGTCCCTCGTGAGGCAACAACATTCTCAAATGAGCAGGATAGTTATAGTTCCGGTAAATCTCGACACTTGGGAGGCAGAAAAATCTTGCTCAGCTACAAAAATTATTACATTAGTGAACACTAGTTTTTGCCATTAAATCAAAGAAAAAAATGAGTTTAGCCTCCCTAACAAGCTACTCCGTCCGTTCCAATTGTTTTAACTTTTCCAGATGCATATAAATTTTGTTATGTATATAGACTTAATATATTAATATATATCTAGATGCATAGTAAAAATCATGTATCTAGAAAAGCCAAAACGATATACAATTTTGATATTTTTTGTTACACTTTGCTCCCTTTGGCTTCGCCCGCTATTCGACTCTCAGTGCTTGTTTTATGCCGGTGTTTGTTTTGATGGTTGTGTTGCTACGGCATCCACTACATGGGTATTGGGTAGTTTTTTTATATATATTTGCTTTTCCTTTCGGTGTTGTTGGCTACCTTGAAAATAAATGCAAAATAGTATATCAACGTCTCCGTACCGCATCAAAAAATACAGCATGAAACAGCGGCGGAACTGACGGGGCGACGGGAACCATGACCTCCCCAACAAAGAAAAAATTTTCTACAGCCCCTTGTCAATTGTCAGTCTATGGATCATATCAGCACTCAGCAGGTCAAGACCGCACGGGCCGAGCCTAATTGGCATTCTGGCAACTGTTTGCCCAGTACCCAACAACGTACGAACGTACACAGGTGGTTCGGCACCTATTCACGTACCGAATCACGCGACGTTTCATTTCAATCTCGTGACGCGCCGACACCACCAAAACCTCGCCTGATGCCCGATCACTCGCCGCCTGTGGTCTGCGGATAGCTGGAATCTTGCACTGCCATTGCGCCATCGACGACGGGGAAGCTGGTGGCCGCAGCGGCGTGGCCTGCAATGGAGGGTAACATCACGGGGGCGACCCCATGCTCCTTCTGATGTTCCTCCTCCAACCCAAACCAATATAAGTATAACCCGTCAATTATTTTCAATTTTATTCCTTATCTCATAACATCATAGGATTTTTTTTGATAGAATTAGGCCAAAGCCTTGTAGTGCGCATTTTCTGCAATGAAATTGGTTAAGACTAGGTTACGAAACAAAATGGAAGATGGATTTTTAAGAGATTGCTTGTTACTCTATATCGAGAAAGATTACAATGAAAGTCACGACAGATTCGATTATTGATCATATTTCAATAGTGAAAAGTCGTGCAGTCAAATTGAAATGAATAAGGTATATTGATCACTTTTGCAAACTATTCGCTTTTGTATATTGCCGTTGCATAATTAACTACTACAGTCATGACTAGCTGTTGTATGCTTGTTGAATCGGCGAATGTTTGTCTGCCCCTTTTAATTTTCCGCCACTGCATGAAAATGTATTTCATAATGGACCCAATAATACTAATATAATATCATAATGTTGTTATTCTTTTTCTATAAGCTTAGTCAAATTAAAGATAGGTTTACTTAGGACAAAAAACTAGAAATGCTTACATTTTGTACTAGAAATTATTGAATTTTGGGATGATGGTCCTGATGGAGTAGATGAGAACGCTATTCCATTAGGTTGAGGTTAGATGGGAATTGGAGAAGTGGTTGCAAGAAGCATAACGTTGGTGAGGTAAACCACAAATTGTTGATGATGCCGGGCGATATGGTTCGCTAACAACTTGATATTATTACCACCGGTAAACAAGAACACATTTTTAATAACTATAGGGCTCAAAATGAGGTATTTTATATTATTGTATAATTGCATTAACCTCTCCCTACTGTATGTGAAACAGTTTTGGATGGTACGGAGCTACAAGTCGCCCTGGGCCCTTCACTAGTCCACCTT
This sequence comes from Setaria viridis, assembly GCF_005286985.2. Lineage (NCBI taxonomy): Eukaryota > Viridiplantae > Streptophyta > Magnoliopsida > Poales > Poaceae > Setaria > Setaria viridis. The sequence continues at coordinate 42,909,753 of NC_048271.2, forward strand.
GTTCAGCACAAGTAAAAGTGTAAAAAACATCTGCAGAGGGAACCAGGCCTACACAGTCGTACTACCGATTTGCCAAAGATGATAACGCAGGGAATCCAAGCCAGCGACAAGGGCTCGCCAGTTCACCCCAACGCGTCTCCCGCCAATCCTCAAAACCTCGCCGTCGACGCAACCAACCTCCCAACCACCGCCGTAGCCGGCGGCGGCGCCGGCCAAGAAAGAGGCCGCAACAAGCTGACCCTGTTCCCCCTCATCTTCCTCATCTTCTTCGAGGTCGCCGGCGGGCCATATGGCGCCGAGCCGGCCGTGCAAGCCGGCGGCCCCCTCTTCGCCCTCCTCGGGTTCCTGGTGTTCCCCTTCGTCTGGGCCGTCCCCGAGTCCCTGGTCACCGCCGAGCTGTCGACGGCGATGCCGGGCAACGGCGGCTACGTCCAGTGGGTAGACCGCGCGTTCGGCCCGTTCGCCGCCTCCCTGATGGGGACGTGGAAGTACATCTGCGCCGCCGTCGGCGCCGCCGCCTTCCCGGCGCTCTGCTCCGACTACCTCTCGCGGGCGGTCCCCGCCGTGTCAGGCGGCGGCGCCCGCGTGGCGACCATCGTCACGTTCAACGTCGCCCTGACGCTCCTGAACTGCACGGGGCTGAGCGTCGTCGGCTGGACGGCCGTGGCGCTGGGGCTCGCTGCGCTGTCGCCGTTCCTGTTGATGGTCGCCGTCGCGCTGCCGAAGATCCGGCCACGGCGGTGGGGCACGACCGCACGCGTGAAGGACTGGAAGCTCCTGCTGAACACGCTGTTCTGGAACCTGAACGGCTGGGACAGCGTGAGCACGATGGCCGGCGAGGTGGAGCGGCCCGGGAGGACGTTCCCCGCGGCGCTGGTCTCGGCCGTGTGCATCGGGTCGCTCGGGTACCTGCTGCCGCTCATGGCGGCCACTGGCGCCGTCGATGCGCCGCCGGAGGCCTGGGGAGACGGCTACTTCGCCGACGCGGCAGGTAACTTTGTCTCTTGCACGGCCAGTGGCCAGAACACTCCACGGCACATGTTATTGTAGAATTTTCTCATTGCCTTGTCGGATTGCTAGCGTGCGTCACGTCAGGATCAGATTCATGGACTCCTACGGCTTGGGTCAAAAGACCAATTGAGACAAGAGACAACAGACAAGTAGCTACAGGGACAACTTGGCAAACTTGCCCGGCCGGCTCCCAAATTCCATGGACGACAGTGAACGATGACCGTGACATGTTACAGAATTATTGGTGATGTTCTTTGGTCCCGTGCATATGCAGGTGTGATCGCCGGCAAGTGGCTCAAGTACTGGATCGAGGCCGGCGCGGCGGCCTCCTCAGTGGGCCTCTACTCCGCGACGCTGAGCAGCGCGGCGTACCTCCTGGTGGGCATGGCCGACCTCGGTCACCTCCCGTCCGTCTTCGCCGCGCGCGCCTCGGGCCTCGGCACCCCCTGGGCCAGCATCGCCGCCACGGGGGCCGTCGCGCTCGGCATGTCCTTCGCGAGCTTCGACAGCATCGTCGCGGTCACCAACTTCCTGTACGGCCTCGGGATGCTCCTCGAGCTCGCCGCCTTCCTCTGGCTCCGCGCCAGGCGGCCGGGCATGCCGCGGCCCTACCGCGTGCCGGCGGGCACGGCGGGCGCCGCGGCGATGTGCGGCGTGCCGGCGGCGTTCCTGGCGGCCGTCATGGCCGTCGCCGGGTGGAAGGTGTGCGCCGCCAGCGCGGGGTTCACGGCCGCCGCCGTGGCGGTGTACTACGGCATGGCGTTCTGCAGGGCCCGGGGGTGCGTCGAGTTTGGCCGTGCAGAGGGAGGAGGTGGAGAGTCGGGAGGCACAGGCTGTGAGAGTCGGAAGGAAGGCCAACCCGGTGATGTCTGAGGTTGAAATGAAGAAGGTCGTGTCCTCGTACGTGAGGAAGCGATATGAACATGTGTGCCGTGTGCGAAAGGGGACGAAAATTTGTTGCTACTAGACGATATGAACATGTGTGCTAATGTTTTTAAAAACTATTATATTTGAAAATCATTTAGAAATTAAAATCCTAACTAATAATCAAAATTATTTATCTACTACTCTCTCGTTTTTTTCAATATTTCAATATGATACTTAGATAGATGTGTACTTATCTTTGTCGAGTTGTGATTGATTTTTAATTAGTAACTACTCTATACACTTTTTCATCAGAATTCACACTTTTTTCATTTTATATCGCACCTCCATATATTGTATTTAGCATAAAAATAAATATCTTTCATCACTACCTTGCATACATGTATAAACGGTCTACATGGTGACATTCATCATGCCTATATACCTTAACTTAGCATTTCTATATTAACAATGACATAAATAAATATGTAATTTAGAATCATATATATTAGTTTACTTTTGGATATTTCTGTATGATGTACATGAAGATAATTACATCAAGATTTAGGTGTTCACGTTAGATTAATTAATGATGACATACGTGGGTAACTTAGATACAAATTTAGAATAACATTTTTAAGTTATACTTATGCATGAGTAAATTTGATGAAGATTATGTGTTACTTTTAGATTATTTTTTTTGATAATGGTAGAGCTTGATTATTTAGATATATATTTAGGGTTTATTTTAGAATATTTTCATAATTATAGTGATGGGTAACTTTTAGAAAATATAATAGATCAATAACTATGATTATTAAAGTTTACATGATTGATGTCTGATGTTTCTAATTTTTATGAAAATTTGTAAGATTTATCTTTTTTTCTAGCGTGTCACGTGAGAACTAATGCAGAGTCTTTAATAGAAAAGAAACGAGGCCACATTGCTACAAAACTATTACCTTAAGCAACTTTTCATTTATTAAATATTCAAACACAATACTTACGTAGATATATACTTATTATCTTCATCCGATTGATATATTTTAGTTAGTAATTACTCTATAACGTTTTCATCCGCATTTATAATCCTAAATTTTCACTTTGTATCGTAGATATGCGCTTGAATTTGTTTAATGAACCCTAAGTTTGAGCTACAATTTTAACATAAAAATTTATATTTGTATCACTTCCTCTATATCTTTATAAATGGTGACACACATCATACTTATATACCTTAATTATTATATCATATACCAATAGTGTAAGAAATAGACGATTTAGAATCATATATTGCTGTATATTTTTAATTATGATGATTTGGATGCAAATGTAGGGTTACCTCATGTTATTTTTAATAATAGCATATGTGGATAATATAGATACAAATTTAAGGGGTTATTTTAAGTTATTTTTTAAGTATTAGTGGTGGGCAATTTAGTTTCAAATTTAGGGTGTTATTTTAAATATTATTTATAATGGCATAAGTGGGTAATTTGATGAATATTAGGGGTTACTTTAGTTTATTTTGTGTGATGGCAGAGGTGGGTAATTTAGATATAGATTTATGGTTTACTCTAGGTTATTTTCATAATAGCATAGGTGGGTAATTTTTTTTACAAAATATAATAGATCTAATAGCTACGATGATTTGAGTCTACCGATTGATGGCAGAACTTCTAGAATTTCTTTTTTTTTCTAGAGGGTCATGGCTCACCTAGAGGCTTCAGAAGAAGCAGTAAGATTTGCAAGAGCAACGTATTGGTGTTTTTCTGTATGTTTTTTTAGCACAGTGCGTACGTTTTTTTAGTTTTTTTTTTTGTTATAGTCATGGACCGTGTGCGCATTTCGCTCTGGACGACGACACGAGTACAGGACACTCGCTCGATCTCTCTCAACATTGAAAAATTCAGCCCGCTTTCGGGTTTCGTGGCCCGTGAAACTTAGCTGCGTCTTCGTCATCCTCATGGGCTCCAACATCGGGTCGGTCAGGCTGTAGTTAGTTTCTGGGCCGACACAAGAATAGCAGCGGCCCGAGCAGCAACCAGGATCCAGTGCAGTAGCCGAAGGCACGGCACGTCAAGTAGTGGCACGGCTCCAGCCAGAATGCCAGATGCAGGGACAGAAACGGATGCACTGTCCTGTCATTGTTCATGCAATGTAGCATGTAGCAAGATCGTGTGCAGTGATAACTTGTACTAGCAGTTACCACTCTACCAGATGCCCTTCCCCGAGCAGAGAGGCAGCCGTAGCAGGAGAATCAAAGGGTTGAAGTGCGCGTGTGCCGTGCCGCACCGCAGGCGATGCGGTGAAAATAATGTATACTTTCCCGAAATACATTTACGAGAGGAAAATATGGAGGAATAGATAGTGCAATCATCTATGTGTATACACAAAATTTGAGATTAAAGCCGAATTTATACAATGATAAATAAAAAGAAAAAAACCAACCAACATATAAATCATTGCGGGGCACATTTTTTTAAAGAAAAATCTGCTTGCATGTTCTTTTCTTTTTCAATCTTATTTAAATTATGCATGACAAAGATGATTCTACGATGCGAACTGGTTGTAGCTCAGCTGGTGGAACCTACCAACCAGGGTTCGAATCCTGGTGCTCCAATTTTTCTGGATTTATTTCAGGATTTAACTGATGCTATTCTTCTCTAGGGGTAGAGTTGCATGTATTTGTAGGGATTAGTATGCGTGCGTGTATGTGAGCATCCGCGTTTGTACTGTGTGATTCGGAAAAAAGAAAAAAAAGATGATTCTACAATGTAACTACTCGTATTTTTACTGCTATTTTTTTTATAATGCTTGTATATTTTATACGCGGGACGAGAGCACAGGATATTCCGGCTCCACCGGCGTTGTTGCAGTGCCGGCCGGCTGCCTGACGTCGGCGAGCAGGGGCGCGCCACGCAGCACGTCTCCACCATCGACCTCGACCATCATGATTGCCATGTTGTGGGATACTACTGGATTAATGGGGTGGTGACGGGCGATGGGTAGCGCGGCACTAGCAAGTACTAAATAGCGTTCAACGGTATGGTATTGGATTAGTTCTGTTATAGCGGATCGTGGATAGCGGTACTATACCAGACGCTAAGTCTGATGAGCACATCACCTGCTTGGATACAATCATATTGGCAACTTTTGTGAATGATTCACAAGTGAAATAATTCTTTATCATAATTGTATTTGATATATTTGATGAATTGATGCTGCACCATGATGTGTGTTCATTATCATTTTTAGAAATACATACATGGATAAAAAAAGTGCTAAACATACATGCAAGATATGGAGGACCAAAGAAGTTGATTGGGGGCCAAGTTCAAGTATTCCCAATGTCCTCCACCAGGTCACCACGTCACTTTTAGCCTAAGGAAAGAAACAGATCAAATCCAACACGTTTTGGGCCTGGATTTAGACTACAACACTGCACCAACTTGCGACGGCCGCCACGACTTCATCTGGACTCTGTTTTGGACGTTCAAGTACTTCGTAGAATCCTTATGGAGTCTATTTTCATATGATGGATCTAGACTCATATCCATATCTATTCTAAGACGGCCGCAATAATCAAATTACTACCGAGAGGTTTTTCTGTTCAAGGTGCTGCGTCGCCTTATTTTGACCCAATGGACCATGTATCCAGTTGGGTTTATTAGGGACGCATTCTAGGGTTGGAGCACGGCCCCAACACCCTGGTGGTCATCCTCCCACGTTCATATACCCCTTAGCCGCCACCAGGAACAGTTGGGTTGTGTTTTGTTGAAAGTTTAGCCATTGCGGAATTGAAATAGCGAAATTAAAAAAATAGTCACAAATTTAAAGCATATATGAATATTAACATCAAGTTTACTTTAAAAAAAAGTTCAAGTTTTTAAGTTAAACATTTCATGTTAAGAATCACAAATAACTAGATATAATATGATATATGGATATATATTAACATTAAATTCTCGTATCGATGAATAAAAAAATCATTTGTCATCCCATAATTCTTCACCATTACCTAAATAATTATTTTAAAAATTACTATTATCATTTGATCCATATTCATATATTACTTGAACCATAAATGTAGCGAATAGCGTGCAGTAGCGGATAATAGCGGCTGCTAAGTCCAAACATGCTATCTTCGATCCGCTACCTTATAGCGGTAGCAGTACCCTACCGCTACCGCTATAGGAGACGCTATTGCGGCCGCTACGAATGCTATTTAGTACCGCACTGCTACTTCCCAAAGACACGAGCAACACGTGACCGTCATTAGCGACAGCTTCTTTTTGTGAATTTTTGCCAATCGTCGAAGGAGTCTGGATGGAGAATCCAACATCTAAATGAACAAATCAGTTATATGATGACTTCTAACTAGCTGGTAGGAGCTCATCTTTCTCACTCTTCCTTCTCTCTTTTCTTCATCCTCTCCTTCGTCCGTAAAGGGACGGACCTAGAAGAATTTTTCAATGAGGGCACACCTTAAAAATCAACTAAATTGATAAATATTAATATGGTGAAAAATCGCTAACTACTCTGCATAAAATTTTCGCGTGAGGGATTGTGCCCTCACTCACTCTTAGATAGGTCCGCGCCCGCCCCTGCATCTGTGGCTAAAACTGTAGGAGAGGCTTAAGAAGAAGCTCCAATCCATTGCGTCCAAAGCTATAGATGGGGCTTGAGCCCCGACCACCCCGCTGCTAGATCCACCTCTGATGATTGTCCGGCTTGTTTTCAATACTTCAACTATGAGACATTATTGCTACGTACTCTTCCTTCACTTGGATGGTGTACGTGTCGCAGCGTCAGTGTTGTGATAATCCCTTCTTTGCAGGCTTTAGCAGTGAGGAGGGAAAGCACGATTTTTTCGTAATAGTGTGAACTAATAACGTAATAAAAGGAGACGAAAACGATAGATGGGGCTTCATACGGACGGCGGCCAAACTAGGAAGTCGTAGGCTTATTACAACGTGGTATTATTGCTACTCACTACTACAAATATCACTATCACCGTCAGCCTGGTAAACCGGCGGTGATATAGCGATTCTACAGCAAATGGAGCTGTGGGACATCAGAACTGACGGTGAAAGTACCATCACCGCCGGTTCGTAATACGAGTCCTATCACCGCCAACTCGTATAACAAGCCGACGGTGATAGTTGGACCCGGACCCGAAATTTTCATTCACTTCAATTTTGAGAACACCTCGCGTCCGGCCCCACACTATCCCCCGCCCGTGGCCCCCCTCTCGATCTCTTCCTCACTCTCTCCGCCTCCCCCGACCCCCTCTCTTCCTCCTCCTCCCACCCGCCGCACCCCTCTCTCTCTCAACCCTCCCTCTCACCGGACCCCTCTCCTCGGCCGGATCTCCACCCTCCCTGGCCAGATCTCCACCCTCTCTGCCTGGATCTCCCCCTCCTCTAGCGCGGCGGTGTCTCCCTCTAGCTATGGCCGGCAGAAGATGCGGGGTTGCTGCCCCTCCCCTCCCCCTCCGCTCGCCCCTCACTAGCGGTGAGGAGTGGCGGTGAGGCAAAGTGTGGAGGCACCGTTGGACCTCGCGACGGCCGGAGGCGGCGGCGCAGGTGGAGGAGCAGTGGCGAGGGCCAGGCGCGACGGCCTTCCCTATCTCAAGTGCTGTCCTCCTCCTCCTCCTCCCCCCCTCCCTCCCTCCCTCTCCTGCCTAGGCCGAGGCGCAACGGCAGGGAGGTCGGGCATGGCTGGCGGGATTTTTTAATAGGTATGAACAGGCGGTGATGCCTATTACCATCACTGTCGAAGTTCACGTGACGATACTAAAACCGGTGGTGACGGAGGTTTGGAGGCCTGTGGTGATGTGCACCTTTGTAGTAGTGACTCTTCGGTGTGTCAGTGTTGCAATAATCCCATCTTTGTAGACTTTAGGGTGACAGTGAAGGAAAAGAACTAACGATTTTCGTAAAAGCGTTAACTAACGATGAAAACGATGGATAGGGTTTCGCACGGACGGCCAAACCAGGAAGTCGTAGATACCGACGTATATCCATTCGTACAAATATTGCTCGAATCCATGGATCGGAATGGAAGGCTACAAACTTGATTTCGATAGCCTGTCTTGTCAACTACCTTAGCCTCTGTCTGTCTCTCTTGTAAATTTACTTTTCCTCTCCTCAGAGTGTCCAAATTCTTTGGACCGGAGTGCCTTCTTTCGCTATCCGCGTTAAAGATTTCGTGCAGTGCCATAGCAGTTTCAAGCTTTGCTTTCAGTCTCGTAGATTGATCTGACACCACCCTATTGACTTTTCTTTCTATCCGTCCGGTAAATCAGTGATGGATGGAGATCCATAAGCCTTCAAAAAACATTGATCAGCACAAGCTTGATCTGCCACCACCTATTAACTTCTTTTTTAATTTTTATCCCTCCCGTACGTAAGGGCGACTCCAATGTATATGGACCGGTTGATTTAAAAAAATATCCGTCGCGCCGTCCCCTGCGCGCCGCCGTCGCCCACCCCCGGCCTGGATCGGCTTTCTTCCTACCAGAATCAGCCTTCCTCCACCTGAATCGACTTCTCCCTCGACCAAATCCAGATCGAAGCAAGTGGTTCCTCTTTCCTCCTGGAGCTCTCCTCCCTCTGCCCTACAAGATCTGGTGATGTCGGCCTGCCATGAGCCGAGTCAAGCTCCTCATCGGTGAATCGAAAGGTCAACCATTTGTATCAAGCTGTCTCGGGCTCTAGCTCCCCTTTGGCCTACACTCCCTTCGCGGATTTGGTGGCGCCGGTGGCCCTCCCTAAGCTCGTGGTGGCCGGCTATTCCGGAGCCATGCCCTCCCTCCCTGAGCTTGTGGTGGCCGGCCATTCCTTCAGCGATGCTCGCACTCCATCATCGTCTTTGTGGTGCGCATGTCTTCGTCGAGCTCTAGTTGGCGGCAGGAGAGGCAACGGCATCTACATGAGAGGTAGGCTAGGATAGCGGAGAGAGAGAAATTACCGTGTTTTATTCCATTCAACGGTCCGTAAGCTTACAGCTAGCTCTAGCTACGGAGTACCATGAGGTCTACTCCCTCCGTCCCAAGAATATAGCTACATTTAGAGAATTTAGAACAGATTAAGGAATTATATAAAATGTCTAATTTGCCCTTGGACCTCAACACCGCCTCAACAGCACCTGTCGTCCCGCTGACCACGCGCATGTACCTTTCTACGTCTGCCATAGGCTAATCGTCATTGCTGCCGGATTGTGTTGGCGCGCTCGCTAAATACCCAGGCAATCAACACCAAAAATTTTACCTCCACGATTTTCATTAGCGCCAATAACTTCTGGAAGGCACTCAGCTGACAGCCCACAGCACTAAAAAAATCAAATGATTACGGCACCAAGATCATTAGCGCCTTTTTTTTACCGCTAGGACATCCTGCGCACAAAAATGAACACTCAAGAGGTTATAAAACCCATCCAGGCATTCTGCGCATAGAGCTCCCCTACCTGCCCATCCTTTAGAACATGCTGTCCAGGATGAACAAGGTCACGCTACCCATCATTTTGATATGAACAAGCAAGCAGAAGATGAGGATTACCATAGTTATATTTGGGACAAATTTTGAATGATTAACGTTGTTATATTATGGAGAAGGAGGGAGTAGTTGCACAATATTTTTGATTGCCTGCAGATTAAATTATTGGTTATGGACCGCTTTTTGCCAACATTGTAGTCGCCCTAAGTGACGGATATCGACAGTACACTCTTCAAAACACACTGCTCAACAGCTTCTGCCACAATAAGCTTTTAACATGTAGTAAATGTAAATTATTATAAAAACTATTTTTTATTACGATCTACTAATTATATTATTCTTCAAAACGCCTTACTCATCAACAATATTGGCTCATGCTATCTAAGGACAACTCAGAGACATGCTGATAAGATAAAATGCTACTCCCTTCACCCCAAATTATAGGTTATTTTAGTTTTTATAGATTCATCGATATCATTATGTATCTAAATATAGGATATATCTAATAACATAACAAAACCTATGGATTTAAAAAAATTAATATAATTTGGAACTAAGAGAATATTTCACATGGTTTAAACAATCTATAAATTGGAACTGAGAGAATATTTCACATGGTTTTTAGAAGATAATAATTACAAACCGTAGCGTCGTACGGAATAGTTGGTTCGGTGCGAAGCAAAAAATAGAAAAACTATATGATTAATAAGTACACATTGCGTGTGTGTAGTGTAGCTAGGTCACTTGTAACTGCCCCTCCTCCAAGTAGGCACGGATCACCCGATTGGTGATTTTGTTTTTGTCTTTTAAACACTATCCTGAACTGCCCTTCTGGGAATGGTCATGACGTGAACGTACTTCGCTTCCCTCTGCCCACCTTCTCGGATTTCTGTTCACTTGATTCGCTAGCCAGCCAACGCCAAGTAGTTTAACACCTGCAAAGTTTACGGCCGACATCATTTGGATGTGCGTTAATGTTATCGTGATCTCTGCTCGATCATCACAAACGGGGCGGATCCAAAATGGAGCTGGACCCCGGGCTAAGTTGCTGAATCAGCACCAAAACAGTCTAATCTTGCCTCATAAACCTCCTTTTGTTAGGCTAAATACCACTCATGTTAAAGGGACTACATGGGCTCATCCCGGGCTGCAGCCCGGACAGCCCGGGCCCTAGATCCGCCCCTGATCACAAACAAATGGCCGGGAGGGCCTTATTTTTATAAGTTCATTTGCACTGCCGCACAAAACGTTTTTACGGGCGGGTAAAAAAAAAGTTTGCAGGTGGCTTTAGCATCCGCTCCTCCTTTTCGTAGCTAAAAATAACTATTTGCAAGAACGAGCGACGAGCTGTCCCTATAGATTCCTTTCCAACATCGGGCGAGGGGATTAGCCAACCCTAGAGACTGAATAAAAGGATAAAAAAAATTGCAGGCCCCGTCACTGCTCCGCTCCATGGTCCGCCTCGTGCCGCTCGCCATGCCCGTGAGCCTCGTGTCGCTCGGACGCGCCCGCGAGGCAGGGCTCCCCGCTCGCCAAGCACTAGGCCCCGCCCCATGCTGCGTTGGTCAGCCAACCGAGGCAGGGGCCCCGCCCGTCGCTAGCAGAGCAGCCGACGCCGCCTGAGACCGCGGGCATCGGTGGCAAGCCTCTCAGGGTCGCGTTGCCCACTTGTGGGAGAAGGGGGAAGTGGAAGGAGATAGAGAAGGGAAATGGACGGATGGGGAAGTGGAAGGAGATAGAGAAGGGAAATAGACGGATGGTCTGAGGTGAATAGGAGGAGAAGAAATAAGGTTGGCATGGATGGAAGTAGGGCCCATAATGTGAGTCTCTTTCAATTTTTTGCGTGAGGCATGCAAGCTCTGATCCTTTTCGTTTCTGCAGGATCGGGTTATTATTTTGTCCGCTCCTAGAAATGGATTTTCAGGAACGGGGTATGGTACGAGCTGTCCCTGAAAATCCATTTCCAGGGATGGATCGGAATCCACAGTGACCGATTTTATTGTAGGAGTAGGTAACCTCTCAGTCCACCTGTAAAAACAAAATAGGGCACACTTACGAATCCTGTGTGCAGTAGTGTTGTTTGCCTTTGCAATATATCATGTGCGTGCATCATAATACATATTGGTTGATAACTTAGGGTGTGTTTGGTTGCTTGTATCATTTGATTCATGTGTGGAATGGTTCAAAATAATAATAATCATTTTGTTTGATTGGGTGAATTGTACCGTACCATTCAGAATGAAGCCACCCACTTAATACATTATTCTACTAATAGGAGTGAACCATACGATACAAGCAAATTGGTTGAACCTCACCATTCAGAATCATCCATACATGCATCATGTGATGCTTGCAACCAAACACAACCTTAATTTCGGACCGTTCGGAAATATTGTGGACGATATATATTTGCGTATCTATACATGCATGTCTTACCCAAACTTGCTCAAAAAAAAAATGGTTGGCCAGAAGCTAGGGGACCGTATACGTTGCTCAAAATTTAATTTGGTCGGCTTACCTGAAATAATGCACTTCCCGTTGCTGGTACGCATACGGAGGCAAGATGGTACAAGATAGCGTGCCAAATTTCTTAGACTACGTTTTGACCGTACGAGTTGAAAAGTATGTAGTGCTCCCTTCTTTTAAGGCAAAATATCCGGTTCCTCAACTTTTATTTTATCAAACATATCCTTGTGTTGATATAGCTTCATATTAGCGTGAAACTAATGCAAAATGTTATTTTTGCCCTTAGCTCCTCCTTCCCCTTCTCAATTTCCATTATACATTAACAGTATTATACAAAATAAGTATGAGCATATATATGTGTGTTTACTAAGAAAGTACGAATACATGCTTCATGTGTACCGTACCACAAGTATATGAGCACATGCCAACTTTAGAGTATGTGTACATACACCAAGTTATGTATATCATGAAAGAATATGAGCACATACATTTTGCATATCAAAATTTAATCATATGAGCACATGCATGATTTTAAAAGAGTATGAGTACATACATTTTAGAAACTATATTTTATGTTAATTAAAAAAATATATTATTGTGTGTACGTATCAAGGGAGTATGAGCATATATACATGTTTAGCTTACATGAGCCAAGGGTAAAATGGACTTTTTCACATTAGTCTCCTCTAAGATATAGCACCACATCAGCACAAGAATGAGTTTGACTCGAAAATAAAAGTTAAGGGACTAAATTAACTTATCTGAAAGTTGACGGACGAATTAAAGTTTAGGAATCAAAGACCTATTTTACCTTTTTTTTTTATATGTGCGTAGCTCGTCCTGATCCACACAAACAAGGTCCTTGTCCTGATCTACATAAACAAGATCTTATTTGGATCATTTAGTACTAAAACTTAGTAACTAAGTTTAGCACTTCCACTTATTAGCGCTTTCGTTTGGAGATTAGTGAGTTAAAATTCATAAAATATCACTTTTGTATCTTATCTCCTCACCTCCTCCTTTCTCCTCTTCCTCTTTTGATCTTTTCACGAGCCATTAGCATCTCTCTCGTAGCTAATACATTTATATTTTTTTGAGGGTGATAAAGTTAATACTTCCGTTAGTACGTCTGTTTGGATGGACTAATGAAAAAGTGTTAAACTTTTTTATTTTTAGCCCTTCCAAATAGGGCCTGACGGATTGGATCGAATCCGAACTGCTGGCGTCACGAAGAGTCGGTGAAATAATCCGTCAGCCAACAAGCGAGATCCCGACGGCACACTAATTAACGTCCACACAGGCCGGACGATGACGAGAGAGGTGCTGCAAATTGCACAGCATGCGTCACGGAATTGAATTAGCAGCTAGCAATAGCATGCATGTATACAAGAGTACTGAATGCCCTAACACACTTTGTCAGTGTCGTCTTCTTCTCTGGGGATGTGGCGCTCTTCTCTTCAGTGTGTGAGCGTGCATGGCTACCGACGGTGCCAGCGCTAGAAAACTCTTGAGCGCCGGCGCATGCATGTAGCTGTGTGACATGTACTGTGTACGTGTTCATTGTTTGAGACAACGGTGGATCCCATTCCTTTTCTCTCTGGTCTCGTCGTCACTCATTGTATGCCGATCGAGCACAAGACATATTTGGCCCCAGAAGTAAAATATTTGTGCTCTTCTCCGCTGGCGTCTCCTGATCTGCTGCAGTATTAGCGTCCTTGCAGCAGTGATGCGTACGCTCTGTCAGTGCCAGGTAATGCATCACTGCCAATTAAGCTGGTATAGGGGATACGACATCGTGTCGACTAAACCTGGGACTAGCTGCGCCTACTGACTCCAACTGTTGGAGGAGGTCTCAGGCTCTCAGCTCTAGCTCGGTCGCTCGATGCGTGGGTAGGCGACAGAGTTGCAGTTGGCCTGCTCACGCACGCCGGCACATCCTCCCCGGCCGGCCCGTTCGTCATCACCAGCAACAACACGCCGGCAGTGCATAAACCAACACCGACCATGGACGTACGTGCGTCAGATATACTCTGATCAGATCGCAGCGAGGCCTCCTCAGTCCTCGCTGACATGGGGCCCGTTCGCTTCAACTTATAAGCCGGCTGAAAAGCTGAAACGGCTGATTTGTTGTGAGAGGAAAATACTGTTTGGTGGCTGATAAGTCGGCTAAATAAGCTGAAGCGAACAGGGCGATGGATGCTTGGACTGGACCGCCAGCTCGTCAAGCAGATGTATAGCGCACCAGTAAGAGGCGGCCTTTCCGATCCTGTAATGACGGATCCACCTCCGCCCCTGATAACAAATAATGGTAATGACGGAGACGATGATATGATCGTCCATCCTGTGATCCCTTTATATATACATGGGCAGTCGAGGTGCCGCGGAATAGTGCATCGACGACAAGTGGGGAATTAATGTAGACATGTAGTAGTGGTTGTTATTATACGATCCACCAGCTTCATCATTATCACCTACTCCATATAAGACATGCATCATGTAGCCCATGATTTAAATATATAAGTCCACCAATCCAAATTGCAAACCCGTGTTAATTCATGCATGTAGAGTAGGGCTGGACGTCGAGCCACGAACTCGCGAGCTGGCTCGGCTCAACTCAGCTCAGCTCGGTGGATTTTTTAAATGAACCGAGCATATATTTTTGCTCTTTTTGTTAAATAGCCAGCTCGCGAGCTGCTCTCGAGCCAACCGTGAGCAACCGAGCTAAGCAGGCTAAAGGTTGAACCTAGGGAGCCGAGGTGTCAAAGCTGAGCTGAGCCAGCCAAGTTGCTACATGTGTGGTGGATTTTAGAGTTTATAATTTTATAATTCCTATTACTATTTTTATACTTCATGTATGTTTCTTTTTTGACACAACACTTACCCCACATTTTCCTTCTAGGAGAAACGGAAATACAAGGTGTTTGTTACAGTCCCAAACTAGTTAGCGACATGGGACACGACGAGTTGTAGATTATTATCTCACCTGAGTCAAGCTACATATCTAGTTAGAGAGAAGCCCAAGGATCCCAGGCATGATTGTTTCATATATGTGCATCTGACTCGCGAGCCTAACAAGTTGGTTCAAGCTATTAAGGAGCCGAGCCGAGCTGGCTCGGCGTCCAGCCCTAATGCAGAGGGCAAAATCCTTTGAGATATAAGTGCTACAACTTTGTGGGTAAATCTGTGACTCATATAGCTAATCAAAATTATATATATACCTTCGCTCTTAGCATGCTCGTTTTCCAACATCACTATTAGAGAATCAACATTTAGTACATGATTCACAAGCGGTACTACAAATTCGGTACTAAATGTGTCACCCTTTACTGAAAGGCACAAAAACCACTAGGCTACAGTCCCGCTTACTGTAAGAAAGTAGGGTGAATCTTTAAGATGCGTTACAGGACAAAATTATGACTACAAACAATGTGTAGATGAAACTGTTAATTACATATACATGTACTCCTCCTTCTAAAGTATATATTGTTTTAACTTTGCTCTATATCAATTTTTCAACTTTAATTATGTTTATAAAAAATGCACCTTAAATTAGTTTTATTAAATCCCTTAAATATTTCTTGATAGTATACTTATTTGGTATTATAAAAATTAATTTATTTTTATACACAATTAAAGTTAAAATGGTCCGGTTTAGGATAAAATTAAAACAATATATATTTTGAAACAAGTGAATGTATGAAGTAGAGTTAAATATAAAGTAAATTGCATCCATCATACACCAACATGTATTGTTATATCACTTTAGTCCAACCAGTAGCAAAATGTGCAAATGGATATGCTGCATATACGGTCACATGTATGCCTTGTGGATCTATTTTGCCACCGTGGCACATGACGTGAACGGCTTATGAGCACTATCTATGTTCTCCCTTCTCTCATCTAAGTTTTAATTATACGCACAACCGTTGTAACCTGTGAATACTCCAGTATAGACTGATTATTAAAAATGCTTGCAGATTTAGTATGAGTATTTAACAGACGCCTCTCTCTTTGCGCGTTTGAGTTTTGTATTTAAAAACGGATGTACTAGCGCCCGGACGTCCGATAATTTTTTTTTGTCGGACGCTCCGTAGCAACATTGAATAATAACTATCGAAACGTTAAAAATCAACACTTGCAACACGAGGATTGGAACACCTTTACGTGCATGAAACATCTCGAACCGCTTCGTGCAACATTCACAACAGATACATTACAACAACAAAAAAAAGCATCTCTTACAGCATTGCAACAACGAAAGAATAAAAGACCGAAACAAAGAAAACAACTATAAGCAATATCATGAACAAGTTGGTGCAACACTCGATTGCTGGCAAGTCGGACTGTTGCAAAACAGATGAAACATCAAAAGCCATTGTTGCAACATTCCAAAATAACTACTGCAACACTAAGAGGTACCTATTGCAACATGGAGCCGTCAGTAGGCGCGAGCTTCTACTGCTCCGGTTCGCTACGACGTCGAGCATCACGCGGAGGAGACGGAGCCCGCTCAGATTCACGACGACCAGCCTGCCCGTCGTCGGCCGAAGGAGAGGGGACGCTGCCGGATCTGGGGAGGGCGCCACCGGTCGGGGTAGGGGAGAGTCAGGGGCTTGCTTGGATCTCGCCGGGGTTGGGGAGAGGGCAGGCTGGCCACCGCCAGCCCTGTACCCACGATGCCCACACCTACTAGCAGCCGCCGCCGGCCTCGCCAGCATGCCCTCTGCCCGTGCGCGCCACAGCGCTCGCCGGCAGCCTCGCCGCTGCGCCGCCGGTCACGTCGCGCGCCTGCATGTGCTGCTTGCCGCGTGGCTCAGAGAGATGGAGACGTGAGTGGTGCCTGGAGAAAGGATGAATGGATAAGGTTTGGAGTAAAATGATAAGCTATGGTTAAAAAATAAAGGGAGGGGTGTTATCGGTGGGAGGCTGGCTGACCCTCACGTGGCGCACGTCCTGTACAATATTTCGACGACGCGTCGGACGGCCAGGTAGTAGCATTACTGATTTAAAAATACTATTATGAGAAACTTTGGTCAACTAACTTTCGGTCGTGGTATATTTAAACCTCTTCGCAGTCGTATGGTAGAAAAAAACACAGCACTCACTAGCTCGCATCGTATTCTTGAAAAGTAAACAGCGATGTACAGTGACGTAGGATGGTGTAGTGCTTGTCATCAACTGCAAGTCTGCAACGGATGCACAGTGATATTCCCAAGTTAACCAGCAGGACCTTTAGGCCTTTACCTCGAGACTCGAGTTATATATGCAGCATGGCCACATGAACGAACGGCATTCTTGCTCCACTCTTAAGTCTCTAGGCTCCCACCATGAACCACCAAGAGATCCAACAAACCAAGCAACTGTCGCAACGCCAACAGCAACAAGAACTGCCGCCAGAAGATGGCGCCACCGTGCAAGATCACACGTCGCAAGACCAGCAACAACAGCGGGAGCAAGCCGGTGGCGCCGCCGGCCGCCACCACCGGAACAAGCTCACAGTCCTCCCGCTCGTCTTCCTCATCTACTTCGAGGTCGCCGGCGGGCCGTACGGAGCCGAGCGTGCGGTCAAGGCAGCGGGCCCGCTCTTCACGCTCTTGGGCTTCCTCGTCTTCCCCTTCGCGTGGGGCGTCCCGGAGTCCCTCGTCACCGCCGAGCTCTCCGCCGCGCTCCCGGGCAACGGCGGCTTCGTCCGGTGGGCCGACCGCGCCTTCGGCCCGCTCGCCGGCTCGCTGCTCGGCACGTGGAAGTACCTCAGCTGCGTCATCAACATCGCCGCGTACCCTGCCCTCGTCGCCGACTACCTCGGCCAGGCCATCCCCGCCATGGCCGGTCCAGGCAGGGCGCGCACGGGCACGGTGGTCGGCATGACGGTGCTCCTGTCCTTCGTCAACTACACCGGCCTGAGCATCGTCGGGTGGGGCGCCGTGGCGCTGGGCTTCGTGTCCCTGGTGCCGTTCGTGCTCATGACAGGGATCGCCGTGCCCAAGGTGAGGCCGCGGCGGTGGGCGGCGTCGGTGAAAGGGAGGAAGGACTGGCGGCTCTTCTTCAACACGCTGTTCTGGAACCTCAACTACTGGGACAGCGCGAGCACGATGGCCGGCGAGGTGGAGCGGCCGGAGCGGACGTTGCCGCGGGCGCTGGCCGTGGCCGTGGTGCTGATCGCCGCAAGCTACCTGCTGCCGCTCATGGCGGCGACCGGTGCCACGGACGCGCCGCCGGAGGCCTGGGCGAACGGCTACCTGGCCGATGCTGCAGGTACGTGTACCATGGCGCATGGCTGCGGTATGGATTGAAGGAACAGATAACGATAACATTATGAGTTATTGGGGGATAGACTCACCTTGCAAATTGGCATTCCAGAACGCAGCCAAATAGTTTGATCGAGACATTCCAGAGACCAAAATCCCCTGCGGAGATAAAATAGTAAACGGAGTTGATCTCTGCGTCGCAGGCATCATCGGAGGCTCGTGGCTCAAGTACTGGATCGAGGCCGGCGCGGTGCTGTCGTCGATCGGCATGTTCGAGGCCCAGCTGAGCAGCGGCGCGTACCAGCTGCTGGGCATGGCGGACCTTGGCCTCCTCCCGTCCGCCTTCGCCCGCCGTGCCGCCCTCTTCCGCACCCCGTGGGTCGCCATCGCCGCCTCCTCCGCCGTCACCCTCGGCGTCTCCTTCCTCGGGTTCGACGACGTCGTCGCCACCGCCAACTTCCTCTACAGCCTCGGCACGCTGCTGGAGTTCGCCGCCTTCCTCTGGCTCCGCGCGCGCCTACCGGAGCTCAAGCGCCCCTACCGCGTGCCGCTCCCGCTGCCCGCGCTCGCGGCGATGTGCGCCGTGCCGTCGGCGTTCCTGGTGTACGTGTGCGTGGTCGCCGGTTGGCGGGTGTTCTCGCTCGCCGGCGCCCTGACGGCGCTCGGCGTTGGCTTGCACGGTGCCATGATGCTGTGCAAGTCCAAGAAGTGGCTCAGGTTCCACACCGCCGCCGTTGCCGCCGATGAAGATCCCCAAGGAGATCCTGCTGCTGGGCACACAGTCTGAACTTTTTGGACCGTCACGCGCATGCATTTCTGATTTCAGAATTCAAGAACACGTAAAAAATCATCATATATGTTGAAACCAGGCGGTGCCCCAGCTTGAACGGCGGCTCTTGCCGCCGATGAAGATTGCCAAGGAGATCATGCTGCTGGGCACATAGTCTGAACTTTTTGGACCGTCACGCGCATGCATTTCTGATTTCAAAATTCAAGAACACGTAAAAAATCATCGTATATGTTGAAACTGGGCGGTGCCCCGGCTTGAACGGCATCGCTGCCGGCGAGGCGAGAACGCAGATACGCACACGAGAAAGTGGATATTTTGGTGTTGCCAACGTCACAGCGTTTTCTGTTTTTCTGTTCCTCTTTATTTGGAATACAGGACCGAGTCCCACACCACACCGCCCAGGTGCGCAACGTGCTATTTCCTTGCGACGCCACGCGACGTGCCAGCTAAGGCGCTGTGGCGCTGACCAAACACAGCACTTGGCCATGCCGTGAGCTACGCACGACTCCAGCCCACACACGACTCGTTCCTACCAGCACCACATGCAAGTACATATTTACAAAGATATGCAACGAATTTAAGCTAACAAATCACCCCCTAAATCCTTTGCACCGAGCCAACTCCGAGCTTGTTCTTCATCTCGACAAACTTGACGCGGCCAAGAGCTTTGGTCAGGACGTCTGCCAATTGCTCGGCAGTCTCCACATGATCAACCTCCCCGATGCCACGGTCAATGCACTCTCTGATGTAATGAAACTTCACATCAATATGCTTGCTCCTGTCATGATGAACCGGATTCTTGCTCAGAGCTATTGCTGACATGTTGTCGACTTTCAGTTTCACAATAGCTAGCTCTTTGGCTGTCAGTTCAGCAAGAAGATGACTAAGCCAAACACCCTGACATGTTGCACCCGTTGTTGCTATGTATTCTGCTTCACAGGATGAAAGAGCCACGATTCTTTGCTTCTGTGACATCCAAGTGATCAGACTTGTGCCCAGGAAAAATACCATGCCTGGAGTACTCTTCCTGTCATCAACATCTCCAGCAAAATCACTGTCACTGTAACCTATAAGATCAGTTACTTGTGACTGATTTCTCTTATAATGGCAGCCATGTCCCAAAGTCCCTTTGATGTATTTGAGGATGTGCTTCACTGCCTTCCAATGCTGCATCCCTGGAGCTTCCATATACCTGCTAACTAGCCCCACTGAATGTGCAAGATCAGGCCTAGTATTCACAAGATATCTCAGGCTCCCAATGATGCTCCTGTACTTTTTGGCATCCACACTTTCTCCTGCATCTTTCTTGCTCAACTTCATTCCTACCTCAAGTGGTGTCTTGGTAGGATTGCACTTGGACATACTAGCCACTTCTAGTATCTTGGCTGCATAAGAACTCTGACTGACAGTGATGCCATCAGATTCTTGCTTTACCTAAATCCCCAGATAGTAGCCTAGTAACCCCAGGTCACTCATGCTGATTCTGTGTTGCATCTCCTTCTTAAATTCAGCTATGTCTTCAGCTTTTGGTCCTGCTATGATCAGATCATCAACATATACACCAATTATCAGAAAGGATTTTTCATCACCTCTTCTGTACACAACGTGCTCTAGCTTGTTTCTGACAAACCCAAGCTGAATCAGTTCCCTGCCAAGCCTTGCATTCTATGCCCTCGATGCCTGACGCAAGCCATACAATGCTTTGTTCAGTTTCAGAACCTTGTGTTGATCATCTCCGATCACAAATCCTGGTGGCTGACTGACATAAACTTCCTCCTTGAGATCCCCATTCAGAAACACCGATTTAACATCCATGTGATGAACTTGCCACCCGCCATGAGCTGCAAGTGCCAAAATCAATCGGACTGTTTCAATGCGGGCCACCAGTGCATACACTTCATCAAAATCGATCCCTTGTCATTGAGCATAGCCTTTTGCTACCAAACGTGCCTTGTGCTTCACAATATTTCCTGCAGGATCTCTTTTCACCTTGAATACCCATTTGAGACCAATTGCACGCTATCCAGCAGGTAGTCTGCTTAGCTCCCAGGTGTTGTTCTCCTTGATTGCTCCTAGCTCAGCTTCCATGGCCTTCTTCCAGCAATCCTCGGCTAGAGCTGCCTCTACCCCAGCGGGCTCATCTGCAGCTAGTAGGCATAAACCACTGTACTCAAAATCCATTACCTCCTCAGTTGTGTCCAGGAGAGCAGGGATGGTTCTAAAACGCAGTGGTACTCCCTCAGAGTCTTCTGCTCCTTCAGATGGTGGCATTGTTCATTGAACTTGAAACGGCGAGGGAGTGAGCTCCAGCACTTCGGGGTCCTCAGTGGAGTACTGAGGTGTTGCCGGTGATCCGCCTCCGGCCGCCGAGTGTTGCAGCTCAGGTGATGATGGCTCTCCCTGTACTGATTCAGGCGCCTATGCGTCTAATGGAGCTATTGTCGAACCACCAACAGTGACTGGGAAGTGCACTGTCAGTGGTGCTGCAGTTTCGACTGGGGTCGCACTGGCCGTCCGCCGCCCAGTTCCACGCCTTCTTCTCGTCAAAGATCACGTCTCGGGTGACTATCAGCTTCTTGCCCACTGGGTCATAGACCCTATAGGCCTTGGTCCCGGGTTCATAGCTGAAAAACACCCCCGGAACCGACCTATCCACCAGCTTGGTGATGCCAGGGCCGACGTGCTTGGCATAGGCCACGCACCCAAAAGTGCGCAGATGACGAACGCTGGGCTTCTTCCCGTACGAAGCCTCGAATGGGGTTCTCCCCTCCAAGCTTCGTGTAGGTGACCGGTTAAGGATGTACACGGCCGTCTTGACTGCTTCTCCCCAAAATTTGGCCGGCACCCGCATGCTTTTCAGCAAGCACTGAACCATCTCGACCACTGATTGGTTCCAATGCTCGACAATGCCGTTTTGTTGAGGTGAGTATGGTGCTGTGGTGTTGTGCTTGATCCCCTGCTCATTACAATATGCAGCGAACACATTTGAGTTGAACTCACCACCGTGGTCGCTTCTGAACGCCTTGAGACAGTATCCATGCTCACGTTCAGCTGCTGCCTGGACCTTCTTAAAGTACTGGAATGCCTCATGCTTCGTTGTCAACAGCTCAAGCCACATGAACCTGCAGTAGTCGTCCACGATGAGGAGGAAAAATGTCTTCCCTCCTGGAGTCGGTCAAGAGATGTGGCCGCACAAGTCGCCATGGAATAGCTCCAGTCCGTGCTCTGCGCGATACGTCGAGGCCTGTGGGAACGGTGTGCAATGTTGCTTCCCGAGTGCGCAGCCATCACACACCTGCTCGCCCCGCCGGATCAGTGGTATGCCATCAACCATCTCCTTCACTCCCAGCTCCCGTAGGGATCGGAAGTTCAGATGCCCATATCGAGCATGCCATCGCCATGCTTCCTCCTCCATCTTGGACAGCAGACAGACTGGCGCGCACAGAGTTGGCTTCATGGTGTACAGCCGGTTCTTGCGCGTCGCCCGCACCACGACTGCACAATCCCGATCGAGCACTTGCAGGACACCATTGTCAATCTCAATTCTGCAGTCTCCTTCTTCTAACTGTCCAAGACTGATAATATTGCATTTCAACAATGGGATGAAGTATACCTCCTCGTTCCTACCTGAGACCATCACTGCACCAAGTCCATGGATCTCCACCTTGGAGCCATCTCCAAAGCGGACGGCACCACGCACCGTCTCGTTGGGTGACGTTAGCACCTCACGGCACCCCGTCATGTGGTTTGTTGCGCCCGTGTCAAGGATCCAGGCGCCCTCGTCGTACTCCCCTGGGAACACGCGTTCCTGATTCAAGAATGCGCTCTGGGTAACGGAGGTGTGCACGACGCTGCAGACCTCCGTCAACAGCAGTGCCGGCTGCTTGACGTCGGCCCTCGCCACATGAGCAGCCTCCTGCCGCTCCTTCTCCTTCTTCGGCTTTTTGCACTCCTTGGCCCAGTGTCCATAGATGCTGCAGTTCTTGCACCTCCCCTTGCGTCGTGGCGTTCCCATCGACGTGAGCTTGATGCCGGAATCACCGCGCGCTGCAGCCTTCCCCTTGTCGCTAGAGTGTGCACCACTCTTGTCGCCGGATGATGATGACTCAGACTGGAGATGATGCCTGTTCCTCGCCACCCAGTCTTCCTCGGTCAGCAGAAGCCGACCGGCCTTGTCAGTTACCTGATCTACCATGGGCTCGAACCGATCCTCAGCAGCACGGAGTCTGCCCACCAGTTCCTCGACCGTGAGTTCCTCCATCTTGCAGAACATCTCGATCGAGACAGCGACTTGATTGAGTCGAGCCGGCACAACACGGAGAAATTTCTTGACGACACGAATATCTTCAACTTCCTCACCGAGGGTCTTCAGGTTTGCGACGAGGTTGTTGATCCTCATGCCAAAATCTTCCACACTCTCACCTTCCTTGAACACGATGTTCTCGAACTCTTTGAGGAGCTTCTGAGCATTGGCTGCCTTAACACGGTGAGTTCCTTGCCTCATGGTCTTCAACAGATCCCATGCCTCCTTGACGCTCGCCTTCGCACCGAGCGCCGCCCACATGTCACTGGGCACGGAGCGCATCAGGGCGCCCATGGCCTGCCTGTCTATCGGCCGTGGCACCTTCTTTCCAGGATTGATTGCATCCCATATTTCAAGGGCTCCGTAATTGATCTTCATCATCATCGCCCAATCTGCATAATTGGTGCGGGTAAGCATTGGCCACATCAACGTGCTCTCCTCGACGACACGGTGACCGCCTGATCCTGATGCATCGTCGTCGCCAGCCATCTTCTCTTCCTCAATGTGCGGTCTCTTGGGTGAGAGCGGCTTCTCGAATGGGATCTATTTCATCCAACACCGAAATCCCCTCACGTCGGAGCTTCTTCACACCTGGATGTCGGCGACCGGCTCTGATACCAGTTGTTGAAATCGGGCGGTGCCCCGGCTTGAACGGCGTCGCTGCCGGCGAGGCGAGAACGTAGATACGCACGCGAGAAAGTGGATATTTTGGTGCTGCCAACGTCGCAGCGTTTTCTGTTTTTTCTGTTTCTCTTTATTTGGAATACAGGACCGAGTCCCACGCCACACTGTCGAGGTGCGCGATGTGCTATTTCGTTGCGACGCCACGCGACGTGCCTGCCAAAGGCGCTGTGGTGCTGACCAAACACAGCACTTGGCCATGCCGTGAGCTACGCACGACTCAGCCCACACACGACTTGTTCCTACCAGCAACACATGCAAGTACGTATTTACAAAGATATGCAATGGATTTAAGCTACCAGTATATTGTACCAAGGTATCATGAGTTGATGACTGTCACAACTCTCGTCACATACATACATATCCGCTCCATATACACGACGCCTAAATACACAGGCCCGACCTCACCTGACCTGACACCGACCTGACCAATAACACCTCAATGATGAACAGCATAACACGTGGCTAATCCCTGCATAATCACTACCAAGCGACAAAGGGCTCTCTAGTCTCTAGAGCTAATCCCGATATCTGCATTGGTAATTCACATCGCATTCATGGCACGAGAAGAACCGCGACGGCGACGGCGGACAGAGCGGTCAAGCCGGCGCCGCTGGACATGGCGCCACGGGCCCCGCCGTAAGGGTTGAGCGTGCCGCTCGGCCCGAACGACCCGCTGCCGTTGAAGGAGCCCGGCGGGCCGAACCCCGGCGGGGTGCCGAAACCGCCGTCCGGGGGGGCGAAGCCGCCGCCGGCCGGAGGGGCGAAGCCGCCGCCGGCCGGCGGGGCGAAGCCGGACGGAGGGGTGGTGCCGACCGCCGGGGGGCTGAAGTCGGACGACGGGGGGCTGGAGCCGACCGGAGGCGTGAAGCCCGTCGGAGGGGCGAGGCTGGTCGGCGGGCTCGCGCCCACCGGCGTGCTCGAGTTGGAGCCTCCCGCTGTGGAGCTGCAACGCGTGCCAGGAAAAACAAAGTCATGTCAGAGTGTCAGTCACTAGCGAGTAGCGAGAGTTTAATTTGCGAGCTGCAGAGTTTGAAACCGTGCTTACCTTCCCGCGAAAACGCAAGACCCTGAACCTGAAACGATCCGTCACAAGAAAGCGTTAATTAGTGTTCATGACCAATGCTTGATCTCTATCCGCAAAAAAAAAATGCTTGCGGGTTGCTAAATTACTGGGATCGTTGTTGGTGGTGGTGGCGGTGCCGTTGAACGAGCAGGTGGCGCCGGTGCTGGACATCTTCTGGTAGTAGTCGTTGTAGGCGTAGGAAGCGAGCGCCGGCAGGTTGTTCTGCGAGTAGCAGGGCCCGCCGGGCTGGATCGCCGAGCAGTCGGCGTGGCCCGACCCGCACGCCCAGTTAAGCCCCGCCTGCAGCGCCGCCGGGTCCGCGTTCTGCAGCGCCACGCAGAACGTTCCCGTCGCCAGCGACCGCCGCTTGCCCCGTTCACTCGACTTCCCGCCGGGGTAGCTGTAGTAGTAGTACGGCGCCGCCTCTACGCCACCGGTGGCTCCGAGGTCCGCCGCGATGACCGGGACCCCCGGCACGCCCAGCGCGCGCATCGCGCCGTACGCGGCGTCGGCCTTGGCGTCGCTGGCCTCCGACGAGGGGGACTTGAGGAACAGCGGCGCGCCGGCCGAGCTCAGGAACCGGAGGACGTGGCCCGCGACGCCGGACCACGCCGGGGCGGTCAGCGTCTCCGCGGACACCGCGCTCGACACCTTCACGCGGCCGTCGAGCCCCGCGGCGGCAAGGGCCGAGCGGAGGTTGAGCATCGCCGGGACGAGGAAGTAGGCGTCGCCGGGGGAGTTGGTGAGCACGTCGTCGCCCGCCACGACGTGCGTGATCCTGGCCGCCGGGAGGAAGCGCGCGACGTAGGTGATGATCCAGAGGTCGGCTTCCTCCGGGAACTCGGCGATGTGCTCCAGCTGCTCGTTGGGAATGGTGAGCATGACCTCTGCGTCGCTGCCCGCCAAGGATCGCAGCAGCTCGGGGTCCGCTCCGCACACGCGAGCTTGCTTTGTCTGCTTAGACTGCACGATCTTGGCGAACTCTGACGGAGAATTTTCTGAGGGGATCATGATGCCTGTAAATTGTCAAAAATGAGAATTTTTGTTAATAAATCTGACATTAGTGTTCGGTTCTACAGATACAGGTGGATAAGAATCATTCTTGACGGATATCTACAATACGTAGTAGACAGTATAGATTTTATTGACTGCATAAAAGAAAGGGCACATGAACTGCATATAGTGTGAGGCAATAGAGCTGAGCAAATTGTAATTCGGCCTTCAGAATGTTCAGTTTTTCTCTTTTTTTTTTTTGAATGACCAGAGTGTTCAGTATTTCAGTGGAGAGTTTAAGAATAGATTACTGGATGCACATGTCAAACAGCATCATTGATTTTAAAACGAGTATTGGCATCTTCGAGTCCATAAACATTTAAGAACCAAGTTTAGTTGCACTGTGCCAGCACTGTAGCGTATTGTAGCATTTCGTTTGTATTTGTGAATTATTATCCAAACATTGACTAATTAGGCTCAAAAGATTCGTCTCTCAAAGTACAACAAAACTGTGCAATTAGTTTTTGATTTCGTCTACATTTAGTACTACATGCATGTACCGCAAGTTTGATGTGACGGGGAATCTTCTTTTTGCATAGTACCAAAGTTGGAATTGTGGGAAACTAATCAAGGCCCAAAGAGGCTAATTGACTGTAGCTCAGAGCAGAGAGATGTTTCAGTATTGTGTCAGTGGAGCGTTTCAGAACAGGCTGCTGGTGACATACTGAAATGTGTGAAGCAGCATCATTGGTTTTCATTAGACAAAAAAGAGAGAGAGGCAAAAGAGTATTAGCATCATTCACTTTCTCAAGCATGAGGAGATAACTCTGATAAACTTTGGGTACGGCACATGTGTCGTGGACGCTTTTGTTGATTCAAGATAAGGCATGAAAATGGTGCAAAAGCACAGGGCATATCCTAGCCTTTGCAGTTGCAGCTTATGAAAAAGGTCCCATCGCAATCCTCTGCATTTGTAGGATGCAATACATGGCCATGCATTTCTGGTGAAGTAAAGAATCTTAGCGGCAGAAAAGAAAGCCCTTTTAGGGGGACGACAGAAAAAGAAAAGCGACTAAGCGAGGAAGGAACCCGGTGCCACCGGAGAATTACGGAAAAGCCGTCAAAACCTGCACGGGATGACAGCAACACGTACCTGATGCGCTGCAGAGAAGGAAGGCGAGCCAGAAGACGCATCCCTGCCATCGTTTCTGCAACATCCTCGGACGCCAAGATGTGCTGGTGTGGGGCCTTCTGCTACCAACTCCTCGTAGAACTGAAATTTTCACCTGACAATTTCTCAGAATTTCATGCAGAAATTAGAGGTAACACTACTGATATTTATGTTCTGATAGGGTTAGTTAGACATTCATGTCAATCTCAGAAAAACCTCCTTCCAAAAAAATTCTCAGCATTATGTCAAGATCACAAGACAGGTTGATTAGTTCGGGATGCTTCGGGGCACCATGCCACAGCAACCCATGGATATCAATAAACGAGAATGATCTCGACACTAGCTTTTTGAATTGAATTATTGATCCATGCCAATTTAAATTGTATAGGTGATTTTGACTACATAATTTCTAGATCCATAATTTTATTATGTACTTAGAAGATGGAATTAGCGATATTTTTTTTATAAACTCCCCAGGCGGGTGGCTAATTTCAGAAATGGCGATTTTTGATACAATGCAAACGGTGACACATCTGATATATATACAATATGCCTCGGAATAGCCGCGTCCATAGCCTTCTTCATTATGCTTGGAGAAGAACCCACCAAGCGTATAGCATTCCCTCACCCTAGAATTGTATGGTGTAGCGAAAAATATATATAAAAAATTCCAGAAACAACATATAATTTTGGATGGGGAGGTATTGGGAACCAAAACTTTCATCACAGCTTTTACAACATTTTGATCAGCAAGAGATTTGAATGTCCTTGTTGCATCTCCATTGGAATTAGAATGTGTTAAGGCAATACAAGATCCTTGTGTATTCTTCTTTGAAAGCATGCCTAATTGCTTATTGTTTCACTCCCTATATCCTCAAATATAGGATATTTAAGTTTGTTAATCAAACTATTCTAAATTCGTCCAAATTTGTAGAGAATAGTATTAACATCTAATACGCCAAATAAGTAAATTATAAAAATACATTTCATAATGGATCTAATTTATACTCATTTGACATATTATAAATACTATTACTCTTTTTCTGTGGTCCGACTTAAGAGTAATTTGAACAAACCAAAATGTCTTATATTAGAGTGACCTCAACGACCATACATGACATCTACTATGTCTTTGGTTAGTACCATACAAGAGGTTTATAACAAGAAAAACAATGCAGTAATTCCTTGCATAATCCTAAGAAGCTTCCATATTGCAGTTGTTAACACAGCTGGAAAGACAATTGGTATGGTATTGTTAACGACTAGCTAGTGACACGCACACTCAATGAAACTAGCACACGTCAAGATAATAGCCAGGTTGGTAGGAGTCTAGGAGATGCTTCCAGTCGAGGAAGAGGCCGAGACCTGAGAGGTCGAAGAACCAAGCCAACAGTGCCGTGCAGGCGTGTAGCCCCTACGGTTGCGACGTCACAAGCAAAAGAAGGAAAAATAAATTGAGCTGCGATGCACGCGTGTCAGGCGAAACCGGACTGGAAACCTCGCCTGGCCACGAACCTCGCCCCAAGTGTCAACAGGTTGTGGGCGGGAGCAACGAGTACATGCCGACACCGCCGGCCTGGAGTGTGGACCGATGCCTCCGATTATCAAGAAGATGGATGGTGAAGTAAACCACCTAATCAGTCAGTAGCAGCAGGTGACTAAACCTACGGAAGAAGACAGGGGGTAAAGCCATATATGGGAATTTGCCGGTATGTTGAAATTCAGCCGATCACTTGCACTTTCCCAAAATTGCAACTTACAAGTACCTTTTCCCTAACATTTGCAGTTTGCCGCTTTGGATACCTTTTGGTCGGGTGGGGGAAGGGAGGTGGAGGAAACGAAATGAAAGCATCGAGGTAGTAGCAGAAGGTGCAGGTGAACAGAAACAGAGGACGTATCTGTGTTCCTGAGTCCTGACCGGAGCTAACTGCATGCAGCGGTATCCAGCGAGGGGAGACTGGCATGCATGCCCAGGAAGAGCATCGCAATCGCAGAGGGGCATGGCGCAGAAAGAAACAGTACAGGCCCCGAGCCCGAATCGCATGGACAGAGTCACGGAGAAAGCCGTTACTAGCAGCGAGTATACAGATGAACCGGAAGGTGGGAAGTAACAAGCACAAGAAAGAAAAGAGAAGAGGAGCCTAGAAAGAAACAGCTGATCAGCAAAGAACGAAGCCGGCCTCCGATCGATCAGCAAAGAAGAGAAGAGGAGCAGGCAGTCCGAGCGCACCTGGAGCTGAAGCTTGACGGCCTCCGATCGATCGAGGTCGCAGGCCGAGGTTTCCTTTGCTTCTCCCGGACGAAACCCCTGCCTCGATCGGAATGCCTGGTGGAGCTGGAGCCTTCCTCTGATCTCAGCAGTTCCCAACACCAGCAGAGGAGGCCGGCCGTGCGTGTGTGCGAGGGAGGGAAGGTCAGAGGTGTAACCAAGCTGGCTGGCCGGCTGGATTTATACGCACAGCGCCAAAAGCGCACGAGCAGGGAGCGCGATTAGGACGCTAATGACGTGCGCTAAGCGACGCCACAGCGCCGAGTGACACGGCGGTTTAGGATAAGCGAAGTGGAGATGGAGAGAGAGGCGGTGAGGGAAGCGGCTGATGATCTCTCTCTCTCTGCGTACACACGGACACCCGGCGGTGGGGTGACGGTAGCTAGGAGCGAGACAAACGAATCGGGGCTTTGCTTTCTCTTCCTGCGATGTGTCCGCCCGTGCAGCGGTGCCGTGGCGCTGTGCTCGTGTGAGGTGTGTAACCACGGTCGCGACGTTTGCGGCGGCCGGATGAATTGCGACAGGCAGGAGTCGTGGCCCAAAATCCTTTTCCTTGATGAGGTGCCAAACTACTCTTTGAGGCAGTAAGATGTGCAGTAAAAATGTCCGGTTCATTTCTTTATGGACTCCAAAGGGAGAAGCAAGCAAGAGATAACTGGGTACCAACGAAAACTCAAGCCGAGGACTTGGAGGGACAAAAGGCACTATTGCTGGTGCAACTTCGAGCTGAAAGTACACCAGGGAATGAGGAAAAAAGTTGATCCCATCCCCATGCGGTCCAGTCAAACCAAGAATAGCCGACCGGCCGGCCGGCCGGCCAGCCACCGCACCGGGCGACTTCTAGGCATCCTCGGCGGCCGTTCCGAGCAGGTGACCCGACCCGACCCATCCGCGCATCGCATCGGCTCCCATTCTTCCTACCAAACGTGATCCGCTCTCGGCATCCTCATCGCCCCCATGCTCTTCTTTCCTTGCTTCTTTCGCTCTCGGCCTGATGAGGCTTATCGCCGCCTGCTCTGCTTTTCGTGCTCCAAAGCAAGACGACCATGGCCAATCCGGGCTCGCTCTTCTCGCAATCAGCTGACGCGGCGACGCTAACCACAGATGCTAATCGCAGCGCGCCGGCTTTATTTATGATCATAAGTTCGCTGCTTTCCGCTAACATCTACAGCCTAGTTGCGCGAGAAAGAATACAATTTTTTCCTACCTGCCTTTGGGACAGATAAGCCTCAACCTCAAGTCCGACGACGGGAGTGCTTTGCTGCGTCCTGCCTTTTGATTGCTGACGAGATTCTCACATGCCCAGATACACTCCATCTATCGGCCGTTCCTTTTAATCAACCTTTTTTGCGTCGTCGTAGAAAGGATAAATTGCAGGATAATTTGCATAGCGTCCCTACACATAAATAGAGTACATAGATTTTTGGAGTAAGATGCTTCCCAGTTTCCACACACATACGACGATTGTAGATGGAATGCTCGAACATGCCGACGAGCACGGGGTGGTAATCTTTCATGGTCCTCATGTTTTTTCACAATCCTGCTTAGTCCTCTCTATTTTTAGTTCAAAATTATATAATATTATGGCCCGATCCTTATTGAGCCCCATCCTTAAATTTCCTAGACTAAATTAGAGAGCCCTTTACCACCCTACGCCATATTTTTTTTATACTAAGCACGCCGCATTGGTATGATGTTATCAACATCAAAGGAGAGGAAGCACCAGAGAGGTTGATCTGAAGACTAGTGTCGATGGATCGACAGACTAGGGCGAGACAACCCGTTCTTTGATCAGGAAAAGAAAGAACATTCGTGCAGAACACCAATTACCAGTAGCTCTATTCGTCCACACATACATGATACATCCTCGGCGAAACTTGAATACGAATAGCCCCTGCGAATAGTGCCGTTCGAGGTAGAGTGAGAGGCATCATCGGCGGGCGGGGTGCCCTGCCGCTGGCACCCCATGGCACGGCGGAGCGGGCCGGAAGCTGTCGACACCAACCACAGCAGCAACGCATCACGATAGGGCAAAGGCGGAGCCTAACGGCGGTGAACAGATTATTCATGGGTGAGTGTTCGTGTGTGTATATTAGCGTTTACATCTCTGCGGCGTGTTTTGTAAAAAAAAAAATTAGACTCAGCTTGTGGGAAAAATAAAAGTGTGCACCATGAAGCAGAACATAGCATAATCTATCAACCTTACCTTTTAATGTTGAGCGGATACTCCTACTAGTACTGCTACGTGGAACCCATCGAGTCGCACTCAGGAGTCATGGACACGAACACACGTAAGAACATTATCGTGCCAAACCAAAAGTCATCGAGGCCTTCGTCGCGCTGCATTGCATCACGCATGTTCGGTTCGGGGAGCCTTTGGGGATGATCGAGATGCTTGCGATCAAAGGAAACTTTTGCGCCGCCGAGATCAGGATCTGAGGAGGAAATAAACTTTGTTGGCAGCTCCCATGCTCACGCACATGTCCTGTACTACTCCTAGTTAACACTCTATCCGTGCCTGACACTTTGCCGCTGCCGATTGTTGCTCGACCTTGGCCGGTGACAAATGGCAGTCTGGTATCCGGCAACAGGGTTTCTCTGGAGCCTGCCTGCGCTGCTGTGCCTCTCTTTTGGCAAACTTTATGGACAAGTGTAACGAGTTTTTGTCTTCTCGCTTGGATACCAGACACTTTTTCTTTGCTCCTTTTTTTTTTATGCGGGAATCCACGATACCAAACTTAAAGGGAAAACAATGATATGAAAGGGGAGAAAGTATATGAAATATACCACGCTTCTTTCGCGAGGAAATGCGCAGATTTTTTTTTTTGGCAAGGAAAATATATGGAACTTAGCGTCAGGAAAAAGAAGAAACAAACAAGATACTTCTTTGTTAGTAAACAGGTTAAATTTGAGATGGAACTTGACACCTGAGTGAGAGGAAAAAAATAGAGAGTTCTTTCAGTGGGGTCTGAAATCTGATGGCAAAAGGAAAAGGGTTAAAGGGGGATCCGAAAAAATAGAGGAAGAAATCAAATTCAGAAACCTGGATCCTTTTGGGCCTAGACGTCATTCATGATCGATCTACAAGTCGAGCCCAACCAACAAGTAAGGGCTTCAAAAGCCCAACAACCCCGCCTCTCCCGGCCCGAATCCAACTCCATCTCGCCTTTCCCTTAAAAACCACACGGCCTCGCCCACCCCCGCGCCCCCCTCCTCTCTCGTTCCCCACGGTCGCGTTCGGACTTCGGAAGCTTCTCGAGACCGCCTCCGCCCCTCGAGCCCTAGAAAAAGGTACTGCTCCAATCCGAGAGGCGATATCGCGGCTCTTGATTTCTGATAGAACCCTAGTTTCCTCGAGGTGTCTCATCCGATTTGCTCCGCCGAGGTGAGCGTTATGGGAATCTGACGCAATGATTTGGCGTCGTTTTACCCATCGATTTGCTCGTATTTTTTTTTCTTTCGAGGAACCCTAGTTCGTTGTCGCTTTGCCGTACGCATCGATCTGTCGCCTTGATTAAGGTCGTGTCTAGGCCACGATTTTACAAGTGGCGAACGGATTTAGAGCAGGTTTTGTTGTTTGGGATGCGCCAGTCTTGGGGCTGGGGGAGGGCCAATTTGGATTTGGTTGCTAGGGGGGATGAGGGTGTGATGAAGAATGGGATGCACGCGCGTATAATTGCTGGGTAGAAGTGGGAGAAAGAAATACAGCACAACCTTGTTTTCTTGGACCGTCTGATAAACTGCTTCCACCCACAAAACATCCAGGACACTGTTTGCTGTTTTCTCGTTATGTTTATGAATTGTGATACTGGATAAATTCATGGTAGATGATGTGTGGACGTGCAGTGCATAAAAAACAAAGCTTTCTAGCAAAGGATATGGCCACACTATTATATACACCAGTAGTTAGGCTTTTACCTTGTATGCTGAAAGATCGCTACTTGTCCAATCCAATTTGTTGTTTTGTCTTGCCTATTCTCCAATTCAAGTGATGAATTAACTTTCGTGCCCGTTTGGGTATATTTCTTTTCAGCGCAACTTCCATATTCTTTAAGTTTGATGGGGTTTGACATGTAAATGCATGACAGTTATGAAACATGGTTGGTATTGTGTTGCTTGCAATGGGCTCATACTTTTGTCTTCTGTTGTTAGATCAGCATGGGAAGAGGCTACGATTACAGTCCCTCACCTCCAAGAGGTTACAGGAGAAGAGCTCGCAGTCCAAGTCCTCGTGGTCGTTATGGGGGCCGTGCTAGGGACCTCCCAACTAGTCTTCTAGTAAGGAATCTTCGCCGGGATTGCAGGTAAGATCCTCCCTGCTCGACCAACAATGGCATAATTTTTTTCTGTTGTATTATAACTTCGTGTGCCAATACGATGTTAATGTCAGTCTTGAAATGACACAAGTAGTTTACTCTAAAATCAGAATTTGTTTGAGAGAATAGAATTGACACATGTGGCACTGAAGTATTCATGTTGGGCTCTGCTTAGGCATTGTAGTATCTTCATTTTTGCAACTGAAAAAATCGTGTAGATCATTGTCTTTGTCATACTAGTCTGAAGGAATGCATTGAACAGAACTGATAAAAGAAAACATCAATATATGGGGGTCTATCTACTGTGCTCCCAACCTGTCTAGTGAACATCTGAACTGTTG
Organism: Setaria viridis; assembly: GCF_005286985.2. Classification (NCBI taxonomy): domain Eukaryota; kingdom Viridiplantae; phylum Streptophyta; class Magnoliopsida; order Poales; family Poaceae; genus Setaria; species Setaria viridis. The sequence continues at coordinate 42,943,771 of NC_048271.2, forward strand.
TAGAGAAATTTCAAATGCATTTTGCTCTGCAATTTGTCTTAAATATGTCCCTTCCATGTCCATAATTTTTACAAATATTTTGGTTGTGGACTCCCTTCTCAAAAATGTTTATGAGTCAATTCATTATTAATATACCAACAGGAATGTCATATTCTTCTATGGTACACCTATTTAACGTGGTGTCTATTACAAATGCAGGCCTGATGACCTCCGTAGACCATTTGGAAAATTTGGTCGTGTTAAAGATGTATATCTTCCAAGGGATTACTACACTGGGTAAGGCACCTTATCTCAATTAATGTGAATGTGCATCTCCTGGTGGATGCCCATGTGCAATTCGGAAGTCTCTCCCTGTGCTGTATAGTACAATAAGTATATTTGCACCACAGAAGGCTTTTGATGGATGCCATCTGTTTTTATAGATTAAACCTGTTCTTATCAAATGGTTTTGTTTATGCTCTGTTTTTCATTGGTTTATATTCAATTGCTTTGCCACCCCCTGAGATTAACAGTGAAAGTAACTTTTTGGAAGACGCAAGTCTTAAGAGTACTATTGAAGAAAAAGGAAGAAATAGAGGTTTAAGAGATATGCAAGTTATGAAGAGTTTCAAGTCTGTCTCTAAACTCAGAGTGCAAGGTCAGCAGCCTAGTGCCTGCTTTACCGTTGAAATTGATTTGTGCATCCATTGAAATTGATTTATGCGTATCAACGTCGTTGGGAGGAAGAGTAAAACAATTCCTTGGTTTGGTGAACTTTCTGAAGCATTCCCTTTTCTTCAGAAAATACTAATGTTTGTTTTGTGTTTCAGGGATCCTCGAGGATTTGGATTCATCCAATATTTTGATCCTGATGATGCTGCTGATGCAAAATACCATATGGATGGGCAGATGTTTCTTGGAAGGGAAATTACTGTTGTTTTCGCAGAGGAGAACAGAAAGAAGCCCACTGAGATGAGAGCAAGGGAAAGAGTCAGGTAGCATACGTCCCTTTTCATCTGTTCTTTGACTGTAAGCACTATCTATCTCCCTTGTTGTTTATAGGAGGCAAAAACTAAATAATTCATAACCTGTGCAGTGGCAGAGGCCGTTCTTATGATCGGAGGTTGCGCTCAAGGTCACCTGGCTACTCTGGCTCTCCAAGAGGTAGATCACGGTCCCGGAGCAGAAGCTACTCACCAGCACCTAAGCCAAAGCACCATTCAAGGTACGAATTGCAGTCACCTTCTTATGCTGCCAATTTCGTGCTTTTGACGTTCTATAATTGATCAATTAATGTATTTACCATGTTAGCAGATCCCCGTCTCGATCTTTGTCGCGCTCACCAGTGGGCAGCAGATCAAGGAGCGCGAGCCCTGCTGTTAGGTCTCCTCGCAGGGAGAGGTCTCTTTCTGTGAGCCAATGAAATTGGCTCAGTAGTACTACTTGCATGGTGCAGTTGCTGTTACACTGAACGGAACCGTATATGATCCTGGTGCTTTTGGTCACCCTACTCTAGGAGTGTTTAAGAAAGACATGTATGGTTTATTCGAAGACCTCTGTTTTGAGAACGAATGTACCTGTTTACCGGGTGCAGATTTGGAGTGATTTATGACCCTAATATGGCTCAATGCATTGTTTTTCGATTGCTAGTGTCACTGGATCAGGTGAGCTTCTCTCTGATGAGAGTGTTTATCCGCAGTTCTTTACTGCTTTTGTCAAGGCAAAAGTGGCATTTTCTTCTGAATTATAACTAACAAGTGTTCCAAAAAAATGTCAGCTGCTATGTGGCTATTGGCTGGATGAATGAAGTTTACAAATCCATGTTGCTTGTTAGCACGCTAGCTGATATGTGTGATTGTAACCCTCTGCTGTAGCTGCCTTGTCCTTTTCCCCTGGGTCAGCTCCTGCTCCGTATATTTTGCGTCCGTATGACGCGTTGTACTAGTCTTCACTTGGATGGAGCTGCTACTTGGGTACAGTAGTTGGGTCCATGTAAAAGGCCCATTATACGGTTTTTATGCTCTTCTAGTTCTCTCTTTACATGTAAAAAGGAAAAAGAAAAGCTAAGCAACGATTGGCCGCACCAATGCGTAAGCGAGCGACCTCCGCGGCCTGCAGCCTGGCAGCAGGCCCATGGGCATCTTTTTAATTTTTACTTTTTAAAAATACGATAACTTTACCATTTTCAATTCCGTTTGCACCACCATGTGTGTTATGATTAGATCTATAAAACAAGATCTGCTGCATATATTTTGAATTTTTTAGAAACTAGCAACTTATATTGAGTGTACAATAGCTACTTATATATTATATATTATATGTATGGCAACTTATGTGTAAATCTCTCACAAAATATATAGATAAATTGCTAAAAATATTTTTACCCTCCTTTATGTTGTTTACTGCAATGGGTGCTCTGCGTGGCTCCCCTAAACGAGGATGTGACATTTATCTCTACGAAGTATCTGCGTAGTAAACACATTATGTCTACATAAGTTGTCGCTAGACATACTATATAATATTGTTTGTTATAGAGTTGTTACACGATCTTTATATAAATTGATATATTTGTCTCTGTATAATAAATTCGCTACTAGACCAATAGATATATAACATAAGTTGCTACATAGTCATTGTATAAACTTGCTATATTACCTCTACTTAAACCATCACAATGTATCTATAGTTGTATATTAATCTGTACATAAGTTACTACACAATCAATATAACTTGACAGCCATGTAAAATATTTTTAAAATATATCAATATGGATCTTATTTTGTAGATTTTATTGCAAGGAACATAATAGTGCAAACAGATTTAGAAATGGATCCTTGAAGGAGTAATGACCATTTAAAAGGAACATAAACATTTTTTATTGCTGATGTCACCATGAAAGTGACGTGCACTGACCTCTTTCCATAAATAAGGGCAAGCAAATGACAGGCTCCCGAGTAAATTAGAAAAAAAAGAAAAAAAATAATGAGTCACTGGAGGCTACTACGTGGAATAGAGGTCGCGCGCTGGCCCCGTCGCGCGTTAACCTCGTCCATGTGAAAAACTCAAACCTTTCGCATTGCATGCAGCAGCATCGTTGGTGGTGCACGCGGCGAGGCCGAGTAGGAGACGAGGATTGGACGCGCTCCACCGCGCGGAGAGCAGCAGCGCTCACAGCTTGTGCGCTTCAGTGAAACGCGCATCAGCATCAGGAAGAGGTAAACTAAACCGTAAGGTGACCTCCATCCAGCTGGGTCAGGGTGAGGTCGCAAGGTCAATCAACAAGTGCTCCGGTGACTAGACGAGGATCAGCACTAGACTAGCAATTAGCAAATGACGCTGCGCTGGACTGGAATTTGGCCGTCCCGTTCAGACTCCCAAACTAAACTTTGCATTTGACCTGCTCCGGCCGTGTACTACTAAGCACGAAGCCTAGGCTTGCCTCGTTCGGTCGGTCTCGTGAGGTCAACAGGCAAACGGTTCTTTTCTCCCTATATGACCGTAGCTACGTTTCGTTGGTTGGTTTCTGGAGTAGAATGCAAGGCGCTGTGCGGTCGTTGCACTTTATTGCGTGGAAGGAGCGTGTTGACTGATGTGAATTGGCTCGCAGGAGGGCCATGCATGTTCCCTCCGCTCCGATCCTTGTTGTTACCTCCGGTTAATCAGGTAACTGGGGCATTAGCGTCATAGCGTGCGTCGCCTTCCGATCGTAGGTCTGATGGGTACTTCGATCAGCAGACGCATGCGGCCCAAAGCCCAAATAAAGCGTTCCTCGGCAGAGGTTCGGTCAGGTAAACGCCAAGACTGCGAGAGGCTGCGAGCATCGGCAGCTGCAGGTAAATCCGCAACCACTGACTCCAGCGACTCTGCAACAAATTGGCACTAGTTTTAATTGACTAATTCCTGCTACATGTATACTTATGGGTCTCGGCTTGCTCCAACGTCACGCGCAAGTTACCGGCCCAAGGACCTGGTACGTACGTTCCTCTCAACTTCACCGCTGGCCCTATCAGCTTTGGGGTCAATCCGATCAGTGGTGTTATGAAATCGCTACATGTACAGTACAGTTCATTATGCAAAAACCGCAGACACTCAGACCACACGGCCACACGCAGCGCACACGTACGGCGTCTGTCCACCGAAGCAGAGGTTGTCCTCACACCGACCGAGCCTGCTCATCTGAATTACGGTGCTCGTCCTCATCGAAACGACGACGACGACTCTTGCTGCTACAGGGGAAGCAAAATGGCGGTGTATTGAGGACAATTAGCAAGCGTGCGTAATCCCTGACGGTGCAATCATGTCGCTAGCTATGCATCCTGTAGACCTGTACTGATCAAATCAGATGGAAACCAAACGACATGCGGTTGACGCAGACTGGATAACGAGACTGCCAGCGAGCAGAGTACGCAGGGCATTTGGATCAAACCCCATTAACAAATCCAGTCCGCGCCTCGGCTTCACCAACTCTCTTCGCGTTCATTCCACTTTGTTTTCCTACGCGCGTGGTGTGGGCCTGGGGGGGTGGTCTCAAAATGCCGAGATGAGGTAGTGGAGAGGGAAGACGACGACGAGCTCCACGTACGCCGTCGCCTCACCGATCGATCGATCGCTTCCTCTTGCTCGATCTGCCTGTCTCCGTCTCGCTTGTCGATCCATGGCCGCCGGCCTCGGCAGGTGGGGGCGCCGGCCCACCGGCAGCTTCCGCGAACCCATCCGGCCGGCGTACACGTAGGACTACGTGCGTGCGAGCGCACCGTACCCCGTACGTACGTACGGCCTGTTGGATCGGATCAGACCACGCCGCGTCTCTCATTCTGTCAACGTGATTGGAAATCTCGTGCACCAGGTGATCTCGGCTGTCAGACCGTCAGGGTGAGAAGAGCAGCAGCAATGCATGGCAGGACAGCAGAGTGCACGGTCACGGATGGGAGTGGGTGGCGTGGTGTACGGGTGGAGGCACAGGGTCCTCATTTGCGGCCGCCGCCGCTCCGGCGTCACCTGCCCGCGACCGGTGACGGCCGGGCCAGAGCTCGAGAGTCGAGACCCCCCACTAGCTAGCTACTAGGTACGTACTAGTAGGCACCGCTCCGCTGTACCTGTATGTTGGGCCACTACACAGTGAACAGAAACAGATTGGGTTGCGTTCAACGTGACGCGCAAGTGATGCCGGTTGGACACGCGAGGGTGACTATGCATGGGTGTAAGGCGTGTGATGGACCGTGTACCGGTTCGTGCATCGTTTGAGAATTCTGCTGCAGAAACAAACACTACTCCACAACCTTCATCACCGCGGACTCCAAACTTATCATCACCGTCGGTTTCAGATCCGTCATCTAGAAGGCGGCGGTGATGGAAATAGGCATCACCGCCGGATCAAGAACCGGCGTATTACAAAAAATAAAAAAAATCCCAGCCCGGCCCCGCATCCCGCCGGCCGCGCCACTGTCGTGCCTCGTCCGCGCCGGGCGCCCCTCCCCCGCGACCTGCCAGCCACCCCTTCTTCCCGATCGGACGGCGCTCCTTCTCGCCGGATCTCTGAGGCGCCGGCGGGATGCGGTCGGGAGAGGGACAATGGAGGGGCGTCCCGAGTGAGAGGAAGGGAGGGAGAGGGAGAGGGATCTGGATCTAGATCTACGCCTGCCGTCGTGACCTCGCCGCATCGCGACCACCATGCCTCGCCCCGTGCTGCCCGTGCTGACCGTCGGCCGCTACCCCACTCGCCATCACGCTGTGGCCGCGCACAGCCCACAACTGTGACCTCGCTCACCATCGCACCGCAGCCTCCCGCTACAAGGGCTGCCTCCACACCTCATCCCACCGCCGCTCCTCTGTCGCTGTGAGCATCTCTCAGAGGGGCTAGCGAAGGGGGGAGGTAAGGCACAGCAAGGGGGAGCGGAGGGATCCAGCTGGATCTGGCCGGCGCCGGTGCAGGGAGCGGAGGGACCTGGCCGGATCTGGACGACGCCAGCGCAGGGGAGAGATCGAAGGAGAGAGAAGAAATCGAGGGAGTGGGAGGGGGAGAGGGAAGGACGAAGGGGAGAGGAAGGAGGCTAGGAGTGTGGAGGAGAGATAGGGCCAGCGGAGGGGGAAGGGTTATCCGGACGCGAGCTCGTGGTTAACTTCGGCTCATAATTTTTTCAGATCCGGATGCAGCCCCTTCACCGTCGGGTTGTGATTGAGACCGTCGGTGAAAGGTTTCACCGCCGGTTCCTAGTTGAAACCGACGGTGATATAAACTTTTACCGCCAGTTTTAATATTCTTTGCTCCGCTCATCCAATAACCGGTGGTGATAGGTCGATGGTGAAGGCTATTTCTGTGTGGTGAAAATCCTGTTGTGGATGCTGAGTTTAATCGGCCATCGAGGCGATCCATCGATCGGCGACTCCCGTTGATTCAGGAGCTAGGACGCGGGAAAAATTTTAACGGACTGCATGACGACAAGGAGCTAGCTGGATCAGCCGTTGGCCAAGCTGACGGCCACGGCACCCATTTCCTTTTAATCAATCATGTACTAACCAGTAGCACATGCATGCAAACATGCATCTGCACTAATAATCAAATGAAGTCAAATCAAACCAAACGCCATGCATGCAGTTGGTGCGCAGGGGATAACGATGAGCCTGTAGCTAGCTGTGGAGCGAGGTAGCTAGAGATCATCTGAACCGAATCCATGTCGCCGTCGCCAACCTTTTCCCTCTTTCTTCTGTGCCGCGTTCGTTCCACTTTAATTTGATCATCCGATCCGCGGGTCAAAATCAAAAGGTTGGTCGATAGGTAGAGCCGTAGAGGGGATACGAGGGACGGCGACGACGACGACACCGATCCATCCATCGCTTTCCCGGGTCCGGCCTGTGTCCCCACATCGTCTTCCTTGTCCGCGGCCACCGGCCTCGCCGCGATGCTAGGTACGCGTGGGGCGCCCCGCTGCTGCCACGACATGACGGATTGGATCACAGGGGCATGCGTACGGCGAGCTCGCATACGTGTGTCCGCGTACGGCCGCTCCATCAGACCGGGTCAGCTTTAGATTTGCCGTACTATTTTACTAGGATTCTCTACCTCTCTGCAGGTTAAGTTATTACATGATCAGATTTAGATCGGCTAGGACCAGCAGTCCAGCCAGGTGAGTGGATCGAGAGTCGCTGATGGATCATCGGACGACGCGCACGCGTTTGCACAGAGCTAGCGGCTCCATGTCGCGAGTGGCCACGTACCACCAACCGATCCGGCTCCATGTCCGCCGGTCGGCCGGTCTCTAGCTAGCACACGCACCTCTCTTCGCCGTCACCAATCCCCTCCCTGCTGGCTGACCGCGTCGTCGCCGTGGCCCCTGGGAACTCCTGGCACTGCGCTGGCCAAAAACTCAAGCCACTTTCTTGCTTCTTTTTTCTTCTCTTAAGAAAAAAATAATTATAAGTCCATTTTACAACCTGAACGTACAGTAGACTCTGGGTGCTTGACCCCCACACAAAGTATCGAGCGATCTACTCTCCACCCGCCCAACTTCTCACGATGGACCAAATCAATTCTTCTAACAACATTTGCCTTTCTTTTTTTCTTTCCTTTTGCTCCTTCTAACACGGACCTTATGTTACAACATTATTTCACAATTTAGTGCATTTTACATTACTTTAATCCTCGTGCCATATATAAGAAATTAATAAGGTATTTTCTAGTATATATAGGTCATTATGACATGTACCATTCCACGAAAATTGAACGCAGCATACAACTCGTACAAGGGCAAACGAAAAAAGAAGATATTTTTTTTGTTATGGGGCGATTCAATATCATTTGAATGGTTTATGATAGTAAATTGAGTCAATGCTTTGTGTAAAGGTCAAATGAACAAAACCTGTTTTCTGAGTACTAAAATACTCTTTTTACCTTTTTTTTCTTTTGAAATTAAAGTGCACACTTTTGGCCAAAATTTAGTTGACCAATATGAAATTAATAACAGTGTCATCATATCAGCCATCAAATATACCTAAAATGTACTCTCTCTTTCTCTCTGTCCCAATTTATAAGTTGTTTTTGGCTTTTTCTAAGTGCACCTACATATATATTATGTCTAGATACGTATGATATACTATAAATCTTGAAAAGTTACAATGACCTATAATTTGAAACGGCGAGAGTGCGTGCCTATCTATAACTATCTGCTCATACATTTGTGAAAAGAGCCACCGCGACAGCATAACTTTGAACAGGGAATTCGATCAAAATCAGTTGCATCAGAAACATTTATTTTCTTATACATCCAGAAATTAATCTAATCTAGGCTATCATGTTGCTATCCTCCCGATCTTTACCATCATTATTTGTGATTAAAGTGCAGCTTTTTAGCAGATACTCCTCTTCTCTAGCAGGCAACGAAAGAGGCGCACCATTTCCGGTCTAAAGTTCATTCATACATATGCTATTGCATATACAAGCAGTACCCTCACCGGCACCGTTAGCAACGACGAACGTCTACAAAACGAATACGTGCACTTTGTGGACTCAATCATGGTCCATTTAGTTTGTGCTCCTTTTTTCTTTTTTAAAAAAGAAGAAGATGTGAGCATATCACAGATTTAAGCTCCTTAATCTTCAATTACTCGGCGATTAGTCCAACTTTATGCAGATTTTGTGAGATATAAAAATCAGTACTTTGGGTTCGTATTCTAAAGTGTTTGAATGGTAAGAGAGACTTTAGAGACATTCTTTACTTTTAGAAACCTGACTATGGCCTGTATATATGTTGCCAAAACTGCTGAACAACGCGCTGATGAAATTACAGTAAGTTTCTGAAGTACCGAGTGGTCTCTGAATGCCAGCGCTGCTTTCATCCACTTCAAGTCTTCCGTATCATGACAACCACTGCATTTTTGCGTAATATAAAGCAACTTATCCAGCGGAATCGGTCGGATAGGGGATCTTCCCTGTGTGGTTCCCCGTCCTGAATTCGGAGCCTGAGCTAGTGGCCGCCGCCGCCAGCCACCGGAAAGCTGCATCCAAAAGCGTGCACCGCCGTACGGCCCCGGGTATATAAGCTGACAAAATTCCATGTCGGAGCCCACAAATGCGGCTGTTCTCGCCGTGATCCGGACAGCTTAGATTTGCCACCCTCGATCATGTGCGTTCGCACCGACGTGTACTGCTGCATCTAGGCCCATTCGAGATCATTAACAATAATCCTACCAACTTTTTGTACCAACTCGATCTTACCGGAGAAAAGATTAGTGAAGCTTCCATGGAAGGTTCTCACAATCTCACGCAACCAGGTTCTTCTTCCTTGGACTCGACCGATCGTCTCGTCCTGCTCTGCATCTAGCTGTGCGATCGAGTGCACGTACGCAGCGGTTTCTCGCCAAGCACCAGCCACACCGTGACGACCCATCGTTTAGACCGACTAATGATATGTGATGCTCGTATAGGAGTAGCTACCAAACTGATGGCACAGATGCACGGTTAGCGTCAGAAACACCCTGGCGTCCCCCGATTTGATAATTGCGTCCATCGATTAGCTAGGGTACCATGATGCGTGCTCCTAATGAGAGCGCTTAGTGGATCATGTCATTATGCTATGGGGGGCAAGATTTCGGTTCTCTTCTTTTCTTTGGGTTCCTTGCATGGCATCTTGTTGTGGCATTATGCATTCATGTGTGCATAACTCTGTGTGTATGTCTGTGGTTTTGGTGATGGGTTTCGGCGCTTTGCTGTTGTGTGGCTACGCGCTCTGCCCACCAGCATTTCGCGTGGAGGGTTCAACGTGTAAGCGGTTTTTTGTTTATGTGTGTGTCTACATATTCCAATTCCTTCTGTCTTGTGCTTGTTTTGGTTCAAGGAACATCAATATAATTGAGATACGGAGCCCTTTCTTCTGCGAATTAAACAAAAACCCGTTGGGACTGATGCCTTATATTATTTTTATCCTGACGTTTAATACTCTTTCGGTCCAATGTAGGTTGTTTTGATTTTTTAATAAGATTTTTGTGTTTGTACCTCACTTTGAAATGCAATTGTAATTTTACCCTTCTTTTTCAACTTTGTGATTTTGCCTCACTATTTGAAATCGAAGCTCAAGTTTACACCTGGTAGTGGTACTTCACGGTGTCAAATAAGTAAGAAAAAGACAAAACATGCCCTAACAAATTTATTCTTATTTTTATTAGAGCTTTGTACTTAAGCTTGTGACATGTTTTTTCGAATAAAGAATTATAACAAATTTTGATACAAATTTGAAATTTCTTGTAATTTGAACAAAAGTATACATTAAAAAAATTCTGGGCACAAAAATCTAAAGGAAAAGGAAAGCAGTCATTCTATGGATCCTGTGGGTTGTAGGGAGCAAAGGCAACAAGCAGTTCTTGTCCTGATCCAAAATATCGATGAGAACAAATTAATCCTGCAATATCCAAAGAACAAATCAATTTCCAATGCAAAGAACACACCACAGCAACATGGAGAGAAAGGAAAACGCGAGCGGGAGGAGACCCTGCTCCTGCTATGAAGCACCCGGCGGATTCAGCGGCAAGTACCTCGGCGCATCATCACCTGCATGGCCCCGCGCTTGCCTCGATCGTCGCCTCCCCACTCCCTGAGCCGGCAAGTCGCTGCTCCTGCTCGCGTGCCGCTCCGCCGATGCTCCTCGCTCCCTGTCCGCACAGAGGCGCGAGAAGGAGGCCGCTGCGCCTGACCCCTACGCCGGTCTCTCCCTGCTGCCGCCCTCGATTTCCACTACTGAGGGTTCGCATCATGCGGATGGGGATTGGGGAGTGATTGGATAAGTGGAGGGGTAGTTTGGTATTTTGCCTATTTTTTAAATATTTTCTCTTTTGATTTATTCATTTAATCTGGTTCCATCTAACGGACATCCAAAGTAGAGGTAAATGGCAGCTTCGATTCGAAAAGGTAAAAGCAAAATCATAAAGTTAGAAAAGGAGGGGCAAAATCACCATTGAACTTCAGAAAGTGGGCAAAAACACATTTGTCCCTTTCTAGATATATAGATATTGCTATGCACCTAAATATAGGATTATATCTAGATACATATTATCTAGAAAATCAAAACGACCTACATTTCAAAATGAAAACTTATTGGTCCCATCTTCAAATAATTGAGCACAAATTCATAGCTGACAAAACCCTGCCCTACAAATCGAACTCGACTGGAGCCCTGAAATTGCTACAACACACGCTCAACTCAAGTATTACACACTAACCATGCTATAAGACGTGATTGACGACCTGATTATGAAGATCAACCTCTATACAAGCAAAAACTGAATACATAGGAATGATGATAAACACTAACAATATGAAATTAGATAAAAAGAAATAACTCAGAAAAATTATAAAGAGGTTCTCAAATTTCAAATGGTCCTGTTCGCATCCTCACTTCAGTGTGCGTTTCTCACTGTGGTGCGTGCAGTGGACTACCCGTTCAAGGAACCACGTGTAGGTCCACGAAGAGAGACAGTTGTTGCACACCCGGTGCGCGCGGGTGCACGTGTAAGAAAGTGGTCGCTCAATTGGGGGGCGTCGCTAGCTCCTGCCTCGCCAGATTCAGGTAGGCAAGGTGGTTTCTTTTTGGGTTGTACTTGTACATTCATGGAAAGCTGCACGCGTATCTACCAGCTCAATTTCTTGCGAATGAAAATCGAAGGACAGGAGACCGTCCATTTACTTTCTCCGTTTTTTTTCCTCACGAAACTACAGAGTCTTAGCTCATGAAATATTCCACGCAAGCTCACCTCACCGTCCAAATTTCCCGACAGATTCGTGGACCAAATCCCGTCTCGACACGACAAATGGACACAACGGACCGACCGGTCGAGGTCAGAATTCCAGCAAAAAACAAAGAGCGGCTGTAACTATCAGGCCAAGTCTTTCGAAAAAGAAATGACGTACGAGACGGAATGCCGTCGACGGACGAATCGCTGACGTGCTTTTTTCACCTTATATTTTTTCGAGTCAAATACGGTGACGTGTCTAATAAAGTGTAGTTTCAACGGTGACGTGGCAAGAGGAGCATACGAAGACAGTAACGAAAACATCGTAGACATGGTGTGTCGTGTAGACAGATCATATACTGACATACATCCAGGGTTTTTTTTGCAAAGTAAGTTACGTGTACAACAACCGAAGAGAGCGCCGTAGTATAATTCTGTTATTTACCTGGGACAGTAGTCAATTGCTCGTTGGCACGATTATTTAGCGGATTTCACCGCGTCGTAGGTAAACGTACAGTTCATGCTGGGGACAATGCACAAAGTACGAACAAAGCGGACAGGAAATTGCTGTACCGTCAAACCGACCATCAGTTTTCAAAATTAGAATAAACCTGGCTGTTCCCTCTCTCGTACGTCGGCATCTCCTCCCTCGACCCCTTTTCGTCATCGTAAATTCGTAACGGACTTTCAGTAACGTCCCCAGTGAATAACCATTTAACCAAAGCCTAACTGGCTAGCTAGTTCATGGAAACTGCAATGCTCGTTTTGGCGTCAGGTAACCCTCAACTTGCATCATCGGGCTCTGGTAAATTGGTGAGGAATCGACCAGGGGCGATCCAAAATATTGGAAAGGGATTGTTCCTAGGAAACCTGCCAAATTCTGATCTATTCACGGTTTTACGGACGCTTTGGTTATGGTAACCTTGTTGAGATAACAAAGTCAGATTCCTCACAAGCATCACGACATTTACCATACGCATGAACCCGAGTTAGAACCATCGTCGTCCACGGCCAGCAAATTCCAGTGCTTAAAAATGCCAGCGCCCGTGCCCCGAGGCCGAGGGAGAAGAGAGAGCACGCGGGGGAGAAGACAGCGCCGCGCCACCAGCAACTGCGGCGTGCCGTCGCTGGTTTTGATACACGGTTGCCGGCCAGCCTAGCGCCTCTCCCCACACCGCCCCTGCGCGATTCCGAGTGAGACGAGACATCTGACTCACTCGCATCCCCCGGAACACGTGGAACCGCCACAAAACTAATCGATCGCCCCTGTCTGTACTTGCCTCGGGTTCTTCCTGCCTGCCCCCGCCCGACCCCGCCCGGCCGGAAAGTCCACACCGCCAGCCAGCCGCCCTCCCTCCCCCCAGCTCAGCTGGTCAGCAGCTGCTCCCCGCCCTCTATATAACGGCGCCCTTGTCTCACACTAACCTCCCCGGATAATCAGCCACCATCAGTGCCCAGCGGCCTTCTGTTCGCCAAGGGAGACGAAGGCAGAACCAGAGGAAACCAACAAGCACAACAAACCCAACAGAGGAATCGGTTGAGAGGAGGACAAGGAGACAGGCAGCTACCTTAGGTTTGCCTCTTGCATTTTTCCTTTCTTCTTCCTGCGCTCGCACATGTTCTTGCTTCGCGGTTGCTCTTTTTTCGGCGTCTGAATCGGATTGCTGGGCGTGGTCTCTTTGCATTAGGTAGTACAAGGGGAAGGAAAGATCCAGGAGGAAGCCGTCGCGATGGGCGTCCTCTTCTCGTGCCCCGCCGACGACTACGACCCGCTCGACATGGAGGAAGCGCCGCCGGCGGGCACCTCCGGCGGTGGCGCCGTCCTCAAGGCGCTGGGCTCCGGCAAGCTGCACATCGAGGGCTCGCTCAGCTTCAAGCGGGCGCAGGCCGCCTCGGGCGCCCTGCACGTGGAGACCGAGATCTCCATCAGGGCCGGCGACGCCGCCGCGCCCGCGCCGGAGCCCGCCGGGCCGCTGCCGAGGGAGGTCGCCAGGGCGAGGTTCACCGAGCCGGCCGTCGAGAGCCCCAAGCACGAGGCCGCGGCGCTCAGGCTTCAGAAGGTGTACAAGAGCTTCCGCACGCGCCGGCAGCTCGCCGACTGCGCCGTCCTCGTCGAGCAGAGCTGGTGCGTGTGGCTCCGGCCGTTGTTCTTGGGACGCCTCGGTTCGCAGCAGCATTTGCGCGTCGGTGGTGCTGATTTGGTTTTATTTTTCTGTGATTGGACAGGTGGAAGCTGCTGGATTTCGCGCTGCTCAAGCGCAGCTCCGTGTCCTTCTTCGACATCGAGAAGCAGGAGACCGCCATGTCCAAGTGGTCAAGAGCAAGAACCCGAGCTGCCAAGGTACAAATTTGGCTGTTTCCCTTTTCTGGATGGTTTTGTCAGCTCATTGTTCTGAGATGGGTGGACTGGACTAAAACTGTTGTGCCTGTTTCAGGTTGGAAAGGGATTGCTCAAGGATGACAAGGCTCAGAAGCTCGCTTTGCAGCACTGGCTCGAAGCGGTGAGTGTCGACTGAACATTCTTCTGATTCTTCAGGCCTTACTGATGTTCCGACAAACGATAAGCTAATGTTCATCTCATACTGAAACTGTTAATGCACAGATTGACCCACGGCACCGCTACGGTCATAACCTTCACTACTACTACGATTGCTGGCTCCAATGCGAAAGCAAGCAGCCTTTCTTCTACTGGTTAGTAATCAGTTTGCTTATGACTCAGATTTCATAAATTATAACAACTGAAAAATGAAATCTGAGCTGATGAACCTGGTCTGCTTATCCAGGCTTGATATCGGAGAAGGCAGAGAGATCAACCTTGAAGGCAAGTGCCCAAGATCAAAGCTTCTGAGCCAGTGCATCAAGTACCTTGGTCCAGTAAGTATTCAACAGAACACAGACCAAGTGACAAATTATGAGTAGAACATACGGTGGCTAATATACCATTCATACATTTGTGCAGAAAGAAAGAGAGGACTATGAAGTCGTAATCGAGGACGGCAAGTTCTTATACAAGAAGAGCGGCCGAATCCTTGACACATCTTGCGGACCACGGGATGCAAAGTGGATCTTTGTTCTAAGCACATCTAAGATCTTGTATGTTGGCCAGGTGAATATTCATATACCCACATATTGGAAAAACGTCTTAGAATTTTCAGTTCCCCGTGTAACATTATCCTGCAATGTCATATGTGCAGAAGAGAAAGGGTGTATTTCAACATTCTAGCTTTCTTGCCGGAGGGGCTACTTCCGCTGCTGGGCGATTGGTTGTTGAGAATGGAACCTTGAAGGTACTGCACCTATCAATCTGCTTCCTTTATATTCACTACAAGTAGTAGTACTGTTTCCAAAAAAAAATCATGTAAATGTTCAGTTCATTAGATGGCACGCTGATGCAATCTGCTATGTTTGTGTGGCAGGCTATTTGGCCTCACAGTGGGCACTACCGCCCGACCGAGGAGAACTTCCAGGAGTTCCAGAGCTTCCTCAAGGACAACATGGTCGATCTAACTGAGGTTAAGGTACGCACATCATGTTCATTCAGAAGCACAGAACGAAAAATCTCAATGTCTCCACAGAATTGCAGTCTTAAATTCCTTTGCAAACTCTCTGCAGATGAGCCCAGCAGAGGAGGATGAGGAGTTCTGGGGCAGTCTCAGAAGAGTCACTTCAGAGAGCGAAAAAACTCGAGACCAAACGGCTGCACCTGAAGAGACCGGCCCTTGCCAGACGCTACCTGAAGCTGTCAACAACGGCAGCACGGAGATCGAGAAATGCGAAGAAGAAACTGCGATGGCACGGCCCGATTCATCAGAAGATGATCAGGAGGCGGCCGAAGAGCAGGCGCCCGTGCCGCGGGAGAAGATCCTGGAGCGGATCAACTCCAAGAAGGAGATGAAATCCTACCAGCTGGGCAAGCAGCTGTCCTTCAAGTGGACGACGGGTGCCGGGCCCCGGATCGGGTGCGTGCGCGACTACCCGTCGGAGCTCCAGGTGCAGGCGCTGGAGCAGGTGAACCTCTCGCCGAGGTGCGGCAGCACCGCCGCCGCGTCCCGGTTCGCCTCTCCGCTGAGGCGAAGCTTCAACCAGCCAGCGGCGGCGGCGCCGAGGGGGTGCGACGCGTCCACGCCGAGGGGGGCGTCCCGGTCGCCTCTGCAGCACGGAACACCTGCAGTGGAAGCTGCAGCTGACTGATGCAAGCAGCTCTGCACTTTTGCAGGTGCAAGCTGAAATTTCTTGAAGACTAGATGGATGAAGATGTGTATAGTAGGGGTTAGAAGAAATGAAAGAACAGGCATACTGCTTGTGCAGATGCCTTAGGGCAAGTAGTAGTATACATACATATACACATTGTTCATCAAAGGATGTGATACTGGTAGTTAACCACAAACAGTTCATACAAATTCTTTCATTCTTTACATGAATAAAAAACCATTAGTGAAACAAGCATGGTTTGACAATTAGAAAACTTTGTCTTTCAGAAACAATCAGAAAACTATGAAAACAAATGTCTGAAAGCAGCTGAAATCAGACGAACCTAATCAAACTACTGGAGCCTGCAGTTGCACCTGAAAGTTATCTTGAACATTGTTGAGGTTGTCAAACTACTGGAGCCTGCAGTTGCAGCTGAAAGTTATCTTGAACATTGTTGAGGTTGTAGATGTGTACAGTAGGGGTTAGGGAAACAAAGGAATATGTTGAAATATGCAATGCATACTTGGAACATTCTAAAAGATTGTGAAAATCTTAAGAGACTAACTGGATAAGATTATGGTAAGGTAAGAAAGTTCTAAAAAATTGGAGAGAATACATGAGCTATAGTTGCCATGCTTCATGGTGAAGTGTAGAATACTTTAAAACTAGATATTTTAGTATGGTAGAAATATAAGAAATTGGATAAGGATGAGGAGAATTCTAGAGTTAGGATATTTTGTATGGAAGAGTGTGGAAGTTGTTACATGGCAACACCATAATGATCATGAGCACCTATAAATAGATGTGCTCCCTTCCCTCCTAGCATACTATGGCATAGAGTGGCATGTGAGCCATAGGTGAAGAGATAGCAAGGTTGCCATGTAGTGTAGTGGTGTCATGGTAGTGTAGCCACATAAAGAGTGTAAGAGTGAGTGTTGTATAAAGTTGTGAGTAGGTGAATAAAAAATTTGAGTTCGCTTGTAGAGATTTGATCTCCCGTGTTGGTGTCGGTGTGAAGGTCTCCTCAGAGTAGTCTGGGTATAAGATCCACAGAAGAAGTGGTCTCAGACCACCTTGGTACCACTTCTAGGGAGTCGGTGTCAAGGTTTGGACGCCGATTTCTCAATAATTGGTATCAAAGCCAAGTTGGTCAGGGACCGTTATTGGAAGGAGTTTTGTGGTGAGTGCGGAGCACTCATAGTGGTCGGTGCAGTTGTTGGTAGGTGCAGGGTGCTTACATTGCTCGGTGTGGCACTGGGAGGCGCTAAGGGGAGACTCTGCCGGAGATCACAATTCGAGACTGTGAAGAAATGCTGATCCGGGACCAAGCGTAGGTGATGCTGGGTGTCAGTTGAGATGGCAGATCTCTTGAGCGCAGGAGGCATGAGGAGGCTCAATAGCCACAACTATGGCTATTGGCAGACCTACATAAAGTCCTACTTGATGGGTCAGGACCTATGGGAGGTCGTAGCAGGCACCGAAAAAACTCCTCCACCGAAGGAGAATGCGGAAGCCTTGCGAAAGTGGCGAATCAAGGCAGGCAAGGCTATGTTCATATTGAAGACGACGATCGAGGAAGATCTGGTAGAGCACATTAGAGACGCGGAGACACCAAATGAGGCTTGGGAGACATTGGCGAAGCTATTCTCGAAGAAGAATGTGGCACGATTCCAGCTCCTAGAGAAAGAGCTTGCAGGTATCTCACAAGAAACTCCGAGCATTAACAAGTACTTTACTAAGGTGAAGAATATCTGCCGGGAGTTATCTCAGCTTGACCCGGAGGAGAAGGTCAACGAAGCTCGAATGAGAAGGATCATCATCAATGGCCTAAGCCCTGAGTACAGTGGGTTTATAGCTGCAGTGAGTGGATGGCCAGTGCAACTGTTCTTGGTGGAGTTGGAGAACTTATTGGCTAATCAGGAGGCATTAGCCAAGCAGATGGGAAACATCACTTTGGAAGAGAAGGATGAAGAGGAGGCGCTCTTCTCTTCATCAGAAAGAAGGGTCCACCAAGAGGTCAAGGAGAGGCGAAGGAGTGGACAAGAGGTGATAGGAGTTGCCCAAAGAAGAGCAGCTATTTAGGGGGAGCTCAACAAGAAAGCAGTGACAAAAATGACAAGAGTTGGTCAAGAATGAGAGGAGAAGAAAAGGTGAGTGCTTCAAATGTAGCAAGAAAGGATATCTTGCACGGGACTGCTGGAGTCTATGGAGGTACTAAGAAGGAAACGTGGCTACAACAAAAGAAGTTGTCCTGAGTGGGTGGTAAGCAAAGAAGAGTGGGATGCTGAGGCAGTAGCCACAATTGAAGATGGTTGGAGCTCACTTCATGGAAGACTTGACAGAAGGTGAAACTCCATCAAATAGCATTGAAGAAGAAGAAGAGTGGGATGTAAAAGGTGGCTTCACCATGGAGGTGAGAGATCCAGATACTTCAGAAGGATTCATAGTATTTGGATATGATAATGATGAAGATTGGGAGGTTCTAAGCGACGAAGAGGAAGATATTAAAGATGAAAAGATAGAGTCTAGTCTTCATGATGATGAGGAGCCACAAGAGCATGGTGAAGATAGACATGGAGCATTGGTGATCCATGAATATTTTGAGGAGCATGATAAGATGAAATTTTTTTCGGAAGGACGTAGTTGTGAAGATCTCAGGTATGACAATATTTCACCGGCTAAAGTTATTTTGCCTTCGTACAAGGAAACATCTAGAGGATAGACAACTAGAAGGGTGAAGAAGAAAGAAGAGATGCATGGATGCATCAAGTCTGTGGGGAACCTCCAACTGAAGACAGATGCATATAAGTTGAAGGAAGAGAAGATCATGTCACGAGGGCAAGTGAAGAAGAAGATTCGTAATGGTAGAGCGTAGAAGATCCAAGGGCAGCGACACGTAATGGTTCGACCGTCCAAGATAAGATGACATTGAGGGGGAGTGTTGAAATATGCAATGCATATTTGGAACATTCTAGAAGATTGTGGAGATCTTAAGAGACTAACTTTGCCATGTATAAGGATAAGATCATGACAAGGTAGGAAGGTTCTAAAAAATTGGAGAGAATGCATGAGCCATAGTTGCCATGCTTCATGGTGAAGTGTAGAATACTCTAAAATTAGATATTTTGCATGGTAGAAATATAAGAAACTGGATAACGATGAGGAGGGTTCTAGAGTTAGGATATTTTATATGGAAGAGTATGGAAGTTGCTACATGACAACACCACAATGATCATAAGCACCTATAAATAGATGTGCTCCCCTCCCTCCTAGCCATACCATAGCATATAGTGGCATGTGAGCCATAGGTGAAGAGATGACAAGGTTGTCATGTAGTATAGTGGTGTTATGGTAGAGTAGCCACATAAAGAGTGTAAGAGTGAGTGCTGTATCAAGTTGTGAGTAGGTGAATAAAAGATTTGAGTCCCGTATAGAGAGTTGGTTTCCTGTGTTGGTGTTGGTGTGAAGGTCTCCTTAGAGTAGTGGTGTGAAGGTCTCCTCAGAGTAGTGTAGGTATAAGGTTTATAGAAGAAGTGATGTCACACCACTTTGGTGCCACTTCTGGAGAGTTGGTGTCAAGGTTTGGGCGCTGATTTCTCGACAGAACATACTTCTGCAGATTTCGCATGTAAGTATACACATTGTTCATCAGAGGATGTGATGATGTTAACACGATAATAGTAAAAGCAGCTCATACGAATCTTTTAATTTGCTCCATGCATCTAAAAATAGTACTAGCATTTAGTTTCACTTGTCTTCCGGTGACACTGAAGTTCTCAAAAAATTAGAAAAACGTATCAAATTGAATCGGACATACCTACAAGAAGATTTCTTGTGAATAGTTGGAGGCCTTCTCTGAGGAACACTGAAGGTTTGTTTGGAACGGAGGAATGCAAAACAAAGGAATGGTGGCAAACATAGGAAATGATTGTGGCCAAAGTGAGAAAACAGAGAAATGGAAAACACAGGAAAAGAAAAAACACAGGAAGTGGTGTTTGGAACAAAAGAACGAAAGTATAGGATTAGAAAATACATTAACTAAACAAAACAAAATGTACCAGCATAATACAATCGAAAAAAGAAGAATGACAGGTTGGCCAAAAGAAAATGACCAGCTCTTTTTTCTCTCTCCATCTCTCGATCTCTTCAAACTCTAATCCACAGCACAATAGTTGAGCATGCGGCTAAATGGTTGAACAGGCAAAAGCTAAAGAAGTGCCGGCCGCTACTAGTCACTTGGGTGGGCCCAAAGAGATGAAAGGCCTATTAATTAATTAAGATCAAGTACAGCATTAGTGTTTCCAAGCAATGGTAAGAACGTTTGTTAAGCGTGAGCACCAACGATTCCCTTTGCTCGGACCTTTTTTTTTTCCTACGAAAGTACAGGCAAACCTACTGTTCCTTTGGAATCTTGCTCGGCGTTTCCTGCGTTCCAAACGCCATCTGATGTCAGCGAAACCAAGGAAAGCCATTCCTCCAAAATTCCTTTGCAAAAACTGCATTCGGGGCCTGAAAGTGCAGGCTGCAAAGCGCTTGCAGACTTGAACCAGGTTTTGCAGCAGTTCGAAATTCGAGAGCTAAACACTGAACTGGAGAGAAACGATTTATTTACAAATAATTATATATAGTAAATTATTTATATATTTATAAATAATAACTGCGAAAAATTCAATTAAATTGTTGGGACCCTTCTCACAAAGAGAGGTAGCCCTCCAATAATTGGAGTATGCTGCTTATTGCAGCAGGCACACGGTATTCTTTAGCTCGATCGCTGGGACAGCAAGCTACCAGCTGCATACTGTAGTGATCACACGACTATCTGATTGATTGATATATACAGCAACATGGCTGCCTCATTCTGTCTTTCTGAAAGCAGCAGATCTTCCCCTGCCAGTTGACACCCGTCTTGCATCTTTGGATTCAGGTACCGCTCGCGTTTTGCAGCTCTGGAGCACTCAATGCCTGCAGGCTTGTGCACGGCTGGGAAAATGGTGACTGTCCAGTGCAGGACACTAACCTGAAAATATTGAGCTCTCCTGTGTTCGGAACATAGAGCATATATTTGTGTTCATATTTAGTCAATCAATTTGTACGGAGCAGAAGAGAGTCAGGTCTAACCAATTTAAGAGTCACCTACGTTCAAATTTGCAGAGATCCCAGTCTTGTACAGCAACAAAACAATGCTGTGCTGGAAGCACCAAATCTCAGCTGCTTGTGCAAGGGAAGTGGTCTTTTCAGCATAGCTTATTGTCCCTGACATTGCTGGATTGGACTAAAGATTCCTCAAATTCTAGACGAACTGAAGTTGAGCCATTGCGGATCTTCCAACCGTGCAATGCACTAATATCCATACTGATATTGTTTGATCAACAGGTTTGTATTTTTGTCTTGATTTCAAAGCACCTTCCTTGTACAACATCTAAACCTTTCCTTGTACCACAACATCTTTTCTTGAAATTTATCTTGATTTGCTGGGATCCTTCTCACAAGAAGATGGATCCCTCCAAAAATAGGCGTATGCTGCTTATTGCAGCGGGCACACGGTATTCTTTAGTAAAAGGCGAAAGAATAGTTCGCTCTGTGCCCACTGCGCAGCTGCGTGCTCTACCACGGGCGCTCCTGGCCCTCGTAAATAGCAGCGCTCCGTGCCGCCGTTTGCTCCAACAAGCAGTTCGGGACGGAAACCAACCACCCGCTCTGTGCGCTATCTCTGCTACAAATAACAAATCTGACGCTGTGGGTTTCCTGCGGCCCAGACACATTTGACGTCCAGTGGACCGCGGCCAGGCGGCCCGCTTGTTTCCCCAGCCCTCTGCAGGCATGCCGCGGCCGGCCGGCTGCAGCGTATCATTTTCCAGCGAAAGTTCAAGCGACTGCGGCCTTGCGGGAAGTTCTATGGTGCGTCTGCGGACACGGATTCAAGTCCCCAAATACCAAGCATCGTTGAATGGACCCAATAAGTTTTCTGTTGAAACGTACGAGTAAATTCCTTCTATACCATCAGAAGCTATACTTATCCCGTTCGTGCCATTGTGTATACCATTGAAAATTACACAATGCCATCAATTTTAACTTTACAACCCGTATGCCATTGCCGTCACTTTTACCGTCACGGCGTTAAAACTTTAACGCCCTTGCCATCGCCCCCAACATAAATCGATTGAGGGAAGCTAAGCTCTCTGCACCGGGCCCTCCCCGCTCATGCCGACCGCGCCGCCCCTCTCCTCGGCGCCGCCACTTCTTGCCTTTAGAGGACGTCGTGGGCAGGCTCGAGCTCCACGAAGGACCAGTCGACCGGCGGAGTTTCGCGGCGAGGGCGCCGAGCTGAGCCACAGCCAGCCGTGATCCGCGCCATGGCACTGAGCTGGAGCGCTGCGAGGGTGTTCGCGCACGCGCACGTGCACGCGTCGCCGCCAGCATTGCAGCTTTATTGTGGGAGACGGGTTGCGGGGGGGCGTGCTGGATCCGGCTTCCTGCAGCGGCGGCTACGGCGCCGCCGCGCGCCGGCTGCCACACTTCTGCGATGGGATGGATTTGGACCCTGCGTCCACGGGTTATTAGAACAAGAAACGGCAAGAACAGGAAAACAGAGCACGCCGCAGCTAGTAGAAAGGATCTACTGCTACCAACACGGACAAGATCGACGCAGACGAAAATTCAAGCCGAGCTCCTATCAGAAACCAACAGGGGCAATGAAACTACACGGAAACTACTATCCTACCCCTAAAGAACAAGAAACCGAAGCGATGCTAAAAATTCGACAGAGACTCGAAAAGGGAGAGGAGAGGAGCCTGGGATCTCAGATAGCTTTGGTTGTGAGACGGCGTCGTCCCCCTGATCGCTCGTTGGATTCGCTGGCGGCGACGGAGGACGATGAGATCGGGAGCTGAGAGCCCGAAAGGAGAGAGAACGGCACAGTCGGAGCCTCGGAGGGATTTCTTTAACGACGTAACGATAAAAGTGACGGTCGTGGCACTCACGGGATGGAACCAATGGCACTGGAGGTGTGCTCTGATTTTGGATGGCACACCAGGGATGCGTATAGCCTTCAATGGCATAAAAAGGAATTTTCTCAAAACGGATCAAAACGGATCATATGGCATGTGCAAACTGTATCAGAAGTTACAAAGTGCACAATGTTTCAGATGCCCGCAGACCGCAGTGGTAGACTAGTTGCAAGGCCGTGCTTATGGAGGCCTCTGGACTCTACAGAAATCTCCACGTGGAGTCTACACGCCAGCAACAGCATTCTGGTTACACCATCGCTGAGAGCGGCAGCGCTCAGTCACAATTCAGTATTCAGTACTATTGCACCCCCGGATTCAGTTCAAGTATGGCCGCGCAGACAAAGCACACGAAATGAATCGAGTAAACCACGTCAGCTGGGTGTATTATACTATTATTTAACCTGCTGTTGTAGCCTATCTACCCGGCGCAACCCTACACCTAACAGCCTCCCCTCAGGCAATCTTTGTATCTACTCTCCCGGTGAATGAAATACACCGTCATACAACATCTAGTTCTACAGAGCATGAACCAGAGAGCTCCTGATGGTGTTTCAGACGTGCACCCGAGCCGGCAGGGCTCGGAACTTCTTCTTTACAGATACCTTCTGAACTTTTTATGTTGTTCAGAGCTCTCTTGGCGTAGACCGTGAAGGCGACTGTGAGGACGATGGCGATGATGAAGGAGATGACGTTGTATGTTATCTCCACCGGCGTCATTTTGTAGTTGCCATACTTCATGTCAGCCAATGTACGGATTAACCGTCCGCTGCACCAAAATGTAGCTAAGATAAGCAAATAAAAAAGTACTTCCTACTCTTAATAATAAACCCTGCATCTAGGAGGAAAAATCATGCTAAGGTAATTGGAATAGTAATCTGCAATGTAGATTGATCAAGCCTAACCTGTATATGTAGATGAATGCCTCTGGTACCATTCCAGCAATTGAACCACATAGATAAGGGTTGAACTTAATTTCTGTCACAGTGACAGCATAATTAAAAATTGTATATGGGAATGGTGAGATCCTGAATAGCGCAACAACTCGAAACTGCTGGAACCAATTCCCTTCACCAGCAAGTTTTATTAGTGCTATCTGCTGAGGCCATTTCGTTAACCATACCTGCATTTTTGTAGAAAGGAAAAAATAGAAGCAGAAAAAAAAACCGAATTAGGGAACAGTCCTATAAAAAGAAAAGATCTAACTCTTAAATTAAAAATCAGAACATATGGCTGAGAAATTACATGTAGACGTTCGCGGAACAATGAGCCAATCCAATACGGTACCACCATGCCAATAGTAGTCCCGACCATTATAATCAAGAAACCCCAACCATAACCAAAGATCATTCCTGCTAACCACATAGAAGGACCAGAAGGAACTAAAATAACTGGAAAGAGAGCCAAAGATGCAACAAGAACAACAGCCAATACTGGACGCCCAAAAGCACTTGCTTCCCACTGCATGATTGGCAAAAGAACCTACAACAAACAAATAAAAACCACAAATTATATTTCACTTAAATTACATCATATCTGTGTGTCAAGTGCATAGCTTACAAAATGCTAAGAGTGTACTAGGATGTTTTTCACTTGTAGTACATGTCAGCAACTTGTTAGGACATAAATTTTGCATGATACTGTGACCAATGGGCCATGAGAGCATGTGTTTATCAATGAGTGACAGTTTCTGAATTACAAGGTTTAGGGCATATACTGATGTTACATCTCTTTGTTTTTATTCAAAACAGTATGGAAGATATTTCAGACATTTTGCATCTTGTTCATTATGATAGAATCATGATCATCTGGGGTGTCTAGGAAGCATAAGAGACATATATCCATGTAGATTTGAACTCTAGGGACCAAATTGATCGAGCATGCCAGCGTGGATCATACCAAATTTGTAATTATTCTTTAAGAGCTTGCCAAGTTGCCAGCAAGCAGATTTCAATTTATCTCTGAAACCTAATTGTTATTGTCTTAGCATTTAAGAAAGAGAAACCATAGTAACATCTGAAGGATCTGATTCATCTATCCGCTATATAGATGACAGGACCTTTCAGGTTATCTGCTATATAGATGACAGGACTTTTCAGGTTAGAGAAAAAAGAGTGCCTGCAATAGTTGTGAGAAAGAGTATCAGTGTTCACCTTCTCAAAGGCAAAGGGGACTCCCCATTTCACAAAGACGTAACCCACTATTATAAGAAGGAAGCAGCCAAGCAGAACTTTCATCCACCAAATGAAGGATCTTGACCTTGGTTGCTCAGGTAAAATTGTCGCACTGACATCAGATGTTGCATGTTGAGCTCGTGTAACCAGCCTCGCATATTCATCGTCCTTTGTGTTTTGCTCAGAATGGTCAACTGCTGCGCACGACGCCCCAGCTGAAGAACTTGGCATGTCTGTCACCATATCTTCGCCTCTGTTCATGAACCAAAGGCAACATTATGAAAATTAGTAACATGTCAAATAAGGCGTTGGAATACTTGTGCTACCAGACTAGTAGCATGTAGCATCTATCCAAGAAGCAAAACTAAGAAACCTGATATGGTACACATGATATGTAATGCACCTTGAAATCTACACCAGTATCACAATATTCACAGGTTCACAATTTTCTTAGACAATGCCAAAAGGAGGGAATGTGCTCTTTGGAAGTCAAAGGTGTATACTCTAAGAAAAACAAATACCCAGTACACTATCTGCATTCAGGTCCTCTTTATTTCAACTCACATTTAAGTATTTAACGCACATGGTGAAAAAAAGTTGAATTAACCATGTGGAAATTTCCAACTATGTGTTCTCTACATCCCAACTACATCACTGCGAACATTTGCATCTAGCAAATAGTGAACGCATCCAGCTGTTCTTGTTCATCAGTTCATCCACAGCAGTCTGAAACTAACCACCAGCTGGTGCAGTGCAACAGCCAGTGGTTCAATCGAGATATTCCGGGCGAGACCTTAAAAGAAAAAAATCAGATATGGTTGGAACATCGCTCTGTAGTTATCATAATTATGTTCCCCCAATTCGACCAAGTTTTGACTTCAACATTTTAAATTAGATCCACGCGTGGCACGTGCGCGGGTGACACCCGTGCTGACCACACGGCGCCGCGTGCCACAAACGCTCGGCGGCTCGGATGGCTGGTCGGCGGCGGCCGCCGTTGCTCCCAAGGCACCACCCACCACCATTCTTGGAAACGGAAACGACCCAGGGCGCGCAGACCAAGCGAAAGGGACATTGCCGACCAAGCGGAAGCAACAAGCTACAATATCGTCTTCCTTCCGCTTCCGCAGCGCAATCTGTAGCTGGTGATGCTAACCACTGTACGAAGCATGGCGTAAACACCGAGTTTGGGACGGATTAAACCTCCCAAGTGAGTTCTAAGAAAATCCCAAGCGAAATTTCGAGCTACACCTAAACCCCCAACTCTAAAACAACAGGAAATACCAAGCCTACCGCCCAAGCAAAATCTCCAGGGGAGAAAAAGAAAAAAGGAAAGGGTAATTTGAAGCTGACGAAGAAACGGCCTCAGCCCCGCGCGCGTACCTGGCCATCTCCCCCGCGTCGATGCTGAGCGGGAGGACGCGCGCCATGGAGGAGCAGAGATCGATCGGGAGGAGAGCCCACGGACGGAGATCAAAGCATTTGGAGCGGCGTCTCGGCTCCTTCCCCCCTTTCTTCCCTTGCTTCTGGAAGCTTTTTGCAGGCTGCAGCGGAGGGAGGGAGGGAGAGAGAGGAAGAACAAAAGCAAAAGCACACGGAAAACCAAAAGGGGGAGCAAAGGACGCTGCGGCGCGTAGAGAATGCGGAAATGACCGGAATGCCCCAATCCTTAATGGCATCTCGCCGTCTCGGAGCTTCCCGTGAAGAATTGGACGGAACTGCCCCTGCCCGCGGCCGCGGCGGACGGGAATATTCGCCGGCGCGCGGGCGTCTCTGACGCGCAGGGCCCACTCGGGGCGGAGGTCTCGGTGCCGCCGCTTTCGCTCTGCTCGGCCGGGTTCGTGGTCGTCGGATGTCGCGTGCAACGGCAGAGGAGCCGACGCGTGGATCTCAAAGCTCGTTGTCAGCCGCCCGGACGCTGTCGCGTGGGCCCGCGCCTTGTTGGGTCCAGGGTCCAGCGAGCCAGGCGGCCAGCAGCATCGAGTAGTTGATCTGACGAAGTTTGTTACCACTTGGTAGTTGTGTGTTCGTTGGTGGGTAGCTACCTCTGCTTTGCTTGCTTCAGAGGGAAGCAAGTAATCTGCGGACGTGTCTTGTGGTCGGTCAAACACTCGAGATGGATGCGGTTTCGACGAATTGCAACGATTCTTATCCGTGTTTGAAACTGAGAATTGGAAGTTCCAGAAGAGTAGAAAGTTCAGCCGAGCATTCTTTTCCAGGCAGGGTGCGGGCTGTATTTGACTCCATCTCCGTGTTGTCAAGCTGGTTATTTTCTTCCGAGAACGTCGTCACGCCTGACTGTGGCGTAGTACAGGCCTACTGGTGTCGATTGACAATTGGCATTTTGACTTTGGCAAGGATGGAGGGGTTTGAGTGTAACAGCATCTCCAAGAGAATAGCTATCCCACTCTTTAAGTTAAAATTTAGCAAGTTTGTTGGAAAAGTATGCTCTAATAGAGTTGCTATCCAGATGGCTATTCCATCCGGTTTGTCAAATACTCACCCACACTCTCAAAACTTGGCAAGTGGGTTTGGTTTGCCAAATGTAGGTCCCACACCCAAAATGGAGAGTGCAAAATGGAGTCTGTTGTAGTGTGAAATAGAGATACTGTTGGAGTGGACGGAGAGTGTAGATTTTGGAGATGAATCTAGCTATTGGAATTTGGAGGGGGGGGGCAATGGCTAGCTATTGGAATGAGCAACTCAATTTGATTAGAGAGTCAAATGGAGAGCCAAAAATGAAGAGTAACACGGGAGCATTTGTGGATACGCGCCGCTAGGTAGAAGGAGATAACATGTGGGCAAAAAGGGGAGAGAGAGGATGCGGAAGGAAGACACAGTGGAAGATAGTAGAGGTGCTAACATGTGAGCTCCATCATTACGTGGCGTCCACGTCAGTAAAATCACCACCAAAATAGCTCGATAGTCCAATATTAACGGTTTTGATAAATGGTCCAAAATTTTTGTTTTCGGAGTTTCATGCTTGAAACCAAAATGATCGATAATTGGATGGTAAAAAATGTACTTCACTCAAAACCTAAGAGTGAATTTCATTGTGGGTTTTTTAACTATTCTGAAGTCCATCAAGATCCATCAACTTTTAAAACAGTCATTTATGTCACGATCTAATTAAAGTCAGGCGGTGGATGTCCCAACGCTTTCACAATCATCAAAGGTGTCTCCACGAACCTACGGTGCCAAGTAAATTTGTTTGTTCTTCCACATCTGATATATTCAAAGATGTAAATTGTGAACAATATGTATGTGTAACATCTCAATTTTTCTTTGCATTTAAAAATATGGACCCAAATTTTTTTTTCTAAAAGTGTATACATAGAGACTCAAACCCTAGAGCCCTGCATTTGAATTATTGCATTAATAAATAATTTTCATAATCAATGTGCATCTGTTTGAGCTAACTATTCCTCCTACTCCAAGTTTATTCTAAACCATAGCCTGTACTTCAAATCCTACTCAAATTTGAAACCTAGTTAAAATTTGAACTTAAACTTCAATCTCAAATAAATAAAAAGGGACAAACACCTCTACTAGGCTGACAACCCCAAATTAGCCCACCTCCTCACCTAGCCTAGCTCGCCATCTCTCCCTCACACCCGCAACTGCCCAGCCCAACCAGGCCGGTTTGCTCGCTCGCTCAACCCAGCCCACCTGTGCAATGACATCACCCTGACGTCATCGTCTTCCACCTCCGCCTCCCATCCATCCCCCTTAGCCGTGCACGCCGCCGCCGCACTTGCTCCGCTAGCCCGACCTTCCAGCCATTCCCCCTGCCGCCTCTGGAGCGTGCCACCTCCACCCACGCCTCTGCCATCCCTTGTGCATGTCGAAGCATTCCCTCCTGCACGGGAACCCACTCCCCACTGGCACCCGCACGTGCCCCGGTGCACGCCACCATGGCACCCTCCTGCTTGATCTCCTTCTTCCCGACTGGGTACACCTCCCGGACAAGCACGCCACACGTGCCAGCATGAGGCGCATTTATTGCGCCCCTTATCTTCACCAGAGCAACTCCTCTCACCTCTCCTCGTCCTCATCCACTCCCGCCACGCGTCGCCAAGCCGCTGCCGCACCATGCCACCTGTCCCTAGCCGGATAAGCTCGGAGAGTTCCCTAAGCCTCGTCGGCAGCCCCCGCCGGGCTATAAATAGCCCACCCCATGCTCCCTTTTCTCCTCGCCCCTCCCCTCTCCACCTCTCTTGACTTTGTCAGAATAGGACCACGCCGCGCCTCTTCCACCCGCCACTACGCTCTATCCCCTAGAGCCGGGCCGGGTCGAAGACGAGGAGCTCTGCACGGTGTTAGCCTCACTCTCCGCATTGTAGCGTCGCTCCCTGTCGGTCGCTCTTCGCTAACCCGCCGCCGCCGCTGACCCCACTGCTTCTCGCCGCCAGCCAACTCTAGGCACCTTGCTACCCACTGAACCAACCCAGGTAGGACCGTTATGCTGTCCCCGCCACTACCTACCCTCCTCACCCCCTCTAATCCTCTTGCTATCCGACCGCTGCGCCGCAGGGACTTCGGCAAGCCGCTGGCACTACTTTCAGCCGGCTGCAACCCTATCTAACTACCCCACCCTGTACGGCTTGCACCCCCAAGCACCCCCGCACTCTTGCCTTGACCCCAAACCTTGCATAGGTCCCGCCCCCAATTTGCTCCGCCGCCGCTCAAGCTCCGACGAGCGCTAGGCTCGCCGCCGGTCACTACCCCCACCCACATCACCTCCTCGTAGGTCCGCCGAGTCCACCTGCACCTCTAGTGCTAGTTCTTGGCCTGGCATGAAGGTCACCTTGCCCAGAGCAGCACGCTACAGTGAGCTCCCCTGCTCTCACGGCACTCCGGCGACCCAAACCCAACAGCGCCGCCCCTTTCTCCCCATCCCTGCACCTAGTCCACATACACCGCACGCACCCCCCCCTCCGTTCCACACGCATGAGCCCATGACTCACCCCATAGCAGCCCACGCTGGGCCTGCTCCTTTCCCTTTCTCCCCATGGACATGGTGCATGTAGACCATAGACACCTGGCTCCTCGGTCCATGTCGCCGCACCAACAGTGCACAACACAGTTCATCTACGTGGACCCTGCCCTCGAGCCCACCTGTCTGTCCCTCTCTCCTCCCCCCCTCCCGTTTCTCCTACGACCACCCGTGTTCATGCACTCCAAATTTTACCTCACTATGATAAAAATTCCCAAAAATCACTCAAAAGTTCCTCAAAAATACTAGAGTCCATTTCAAACCTAACCATATCTTATTTGTCCAAATCTCACATCCATAACCTCTATAATTAAATCCTCCTCCTTTCATTAATGAAAACCCCTATATTTTATGTGGCCAAAATAGGAAAACCATCCCAAATTAATTCTAGAAAGTTCTAGGAAATTCTCTAAGCCTTCCAAACCCCAATTCTACTCTGTTAACCCATGTTTGATGTATTGCTATAATTTTTTTATTGATTGCTTATGTATAACTACAATGATGTAGAAAATGACGAGACTAGGAATGAGTTCGACGACCCGGATTATGAAGAAGAAGCTTTGAACGACCCGGACTTCGAGGAAGGCAAGTTCCACAAATCATCATCATCTTTTGATCCCAAGTTTATTAATAAAATAAACCAATATAATAACTGGTTTACTTTATAAGCTTTGCACATTTCCTCTACTTATTGCCAAGCTTAATAATTTTGAGCCCTCCTTGATATCATGAACCCAATATACAATAGGTCATATCATGATTCGCAAAATCCTAAGGAAGAGAGTGAGTACTTTTAAAATGGCATAAAAACAACTAAAGTGAGTCTAGCAACCAATTAGGGTTGGACCCGTGAGTAAGAGAATAGCCTCAACAGAGGGCCCTATCCTAAAAGCTTACTCTGGTCATATGAGGACCGGCTCATGGGAAAGTCTTTCTAGTGGACAGTACAACTGCACGTGCCAAAAAGGTACATCCTTCGGGAGTACCTAAACATGTGAGGTCTTGATTCACACCCCACCAACTGAACCTAATAAACCATCCCAAGGGGCCATGGTGGGCAACAGATAGACTGGAGTAGGACCTTCGCATAGTCCCAGGTCTGGTCGGCACGGGTCACGAGTTGAGATCCATAGGACCTGTTGACATTGTATGTCAAATCATGATGCATCTTTTCCCAGGATAGAGTCCACGAGTGGACATAGTGTGACCCCTGTTAGACTCCAGCCGTATCTATGCACGGAGTTAGGGAATGTTGTCTAGGAATAGACACAAGTGGGTACGGGTCTCGTAGGTCAGTACCACCTCCGTACAAGGTATGGGCTGATCGAACATGCGGGTAAAGTGTACACCTGTGCGCAGAGTTATAAAACTATTTGATTAGCCGAGGCTCTCGATCAAGAGCTCACATAGTTAAAGCTCCCATTGATTAGTCATAACCTGCTTTATAAAAAGAAAGAGAGACTCAGGCTTTGTCCTGAAATGTGTCTAGAAATAAGGCAAAAGCCGGCTTAGGTAATCCCTAATGGATCTTGATGCTCTTAAAATTTGGGGACTGGTAGGGAGGTAGATTTCCCTCCAGGATCAACAACTTATAAATATCTGCATTGCATTCTTTTCAAATGTTACAACCATGTACACTATGCATAAAACTAGCTTACAGGCAAACTAGCAGCTATTCCTAGAATCCTGCATGAAATAATACAACAAATGTGGGATTTGCTGAGTACCCATTGTATGGTGCTCACCCTTGCTTCCCCTTCCTTTCTTTCTTCAAAGAAAGAAGTTGCTAGTGAAGAAGGTGAGAATCTTTAGGATCTGCCATAGGAGCCAAGCCGCCTGTAGGCTTGGGACTGCTACGTAGGACTCCGCTGTATAATTAAGGTTGAGGCTACAGACACTCTTGTATCATTTAGTAGTGTGCTTTCTCTTTTACAACCTTATGTAAATTATCAATAAAAGATGTACGAAGTATGGATGTGATACTTCTTGTGTGAAATGTTCGTATCATCTACTGATCCAGGGAATGATACGAATGACATTCGGGGTCCATTTTTAGGGGTAGCCCCCACATATGTTTGTGAAAAAATGTCAATCCAAGTAGTATTTTTTGTGGGCATGATGTTATGATTTCATCAATGTAATATACTATGTACTAAATAATATATTGTTATCTATTTGATCATGATGTAAGCCCGTATCAACATACGTGAATAGACCTGGTTCTACATATATGTTCTTTTTACCCCCATCAATGAGTAGGAGACGATGAGCATTACATAGTAGTAGATATGATAATAGATAGTAATTTTAAATTCTTGATTCCTTATATGACCTAATAACGTATCAGACTTGAATACATAGCATAATACGTGAATCTATTCTTTTTACTAAAACCATTTCCGTCTGCATTTCATTTACTACTACTTTATTAGTGCTCATGCATATTATATTAATTTTTTATTTTGTAGAAACATGAAATTGCATTTGCACTAACAAATAATATTCTAATTGAAAAATGATACATAAAAGAAAATAAGTATATACAAATAACTGAGTTTGTTAGTTTAAATATTGATAATTTTCTTGCATGAACATTATTGTCGCCTCATTTTTTATTCAATATGCATATGATTATGTAGCCATTTATTATTAAATACATGAAACTTTGGAATGGTTCATAAATTCAAATAAAATTTACAAATATTGGTCATCTAAATTATTTTTGACTTGGTATTTACCATTATATTCTAACTACCATGTCAATTGCATGAGGGTATACACAATTCAAGTAGTAGTTGGTTGCTGAACTTATATTTTTGGAGCAAACAATCTCAAAATGTCAAAGAAGCAACTAAATAATCATGAAGGATGAGTTGAAAAACAAACGATAATAACAATTTTTTGTTTTAGTGCCGCCTTCAGTTATTTTGGATGTTTGTATGTAGATCTTGCTTGAGCTAGGTCATTGATTCCAAAAGTTTGCAAGTTGCTTTATAATTGTTTGAGTCATTGGTTGGTTTCAAATTACTAGTTTTTTTTTACATTTATGTGTGTGCATTTGCATTCCTGTGTCTCTTCTGCAATGTTTTCATTAGTTACTTTGTTTAAGGGCCTTTTTAGCAGAGAAGAGCCAAATCGAACTAAAATATCTCTTTAGTAGAGAATGATTGGATTACTCTAAATATCTTTTATGTATGACCATTCTCTACTTAAAAGATATTTGAATCAATTTTCCTCGTCATATAGCAATCTCTGATCAAAGAGAACAATACCTATTTTAGAATATTTCTAAATGTTTTCTTGCTTTGGACTAACGAAATAATCATATTTCTACCTAAGTATAATCTTTTTGTCAGTAAGGATTGCACCGGAGTACCTTATACTTCTAATGTGCTATAAGACCATTGAGCTTTTTTCTTATTTGGTAAATTCAATGCGTTCTATTTTATGATTTTTTAAATAATACTTTTTATTTAAAAATATAGAAATAGTTGGTAAATCTTAAAAAAAATGTAGAGTTTAGATGTCAATTATCCAACTGATACTCGAGTTGATATAGTCACCTTTTGGATAATGGATACCATCGCGGCATCGCCGATCTCAATCCACTTGCCAAGGCATGTGTTCGATGGACATATGTAAAAAAAGTCACCTCATTTCATATGACATCGGGTGAAGATGTTTTCTGTATGACAACTGTAGCTCTCAACGTGATATACAGATTAGGTATAAAAAGTTTTAAATATCTAGAATATTAAATCTCATTTTTTATCATCTAACGGGTTTTTAGATAAAAAATTTCATATTAATGTTGTACACTCCTTAAATATTTATAGAATAAATCATCTTTGTTATCATATGAAAAAGGTGTAGTTTCATTACAACCACATTAAAGTCGGCTTCTAATGGACCGACGTGCTTCTTCTAATCTTGCAATTTAACAAACCTGAGTGTTGTTTTGGTGACTTTGTACTAAAATAATACACGTGCCACTGTCCGTAATAGGACTACACCTAGGGATGCAAATTACAAATATTTGGGTCATTAGGTCGACCTAAAATTAAAATAATACACGTGCCACTATCCAGAATAGGACTACACCTAGGGATGCAAGTTACAAATATTTTGGGTCATTAGGTCAACCTAAAATGTTATCTGTTGGACTTGCATTTTGGGTCATTAGGATATTGCACATGACAAAAATATGGAGTTTCAGCTAGTCCATAGCTGAGACCACAATTCAAACGTATCCTTCTCTTGAGCTGAATGACCTCCAGCAAGTCTTCGTCACGGCATCGAGTTCCATGGAATTCTCAGCTGCACACAGCCGCGTAGAGTTCACTCTACAGTTTCTGATCCATGGGTTGAGGCCCTCTACGGACCTGCACTATCGTGCCACACCACCCCAACAAGCCACCCAATTCCCGGTTATGTTGCAGCAGACAATTTGGGCGCACCCCAAGAGCACGGATGAGTCAACATGGCTGTTCAGGCTCTTGACACAGCACTGCCAGTCGCCGAAGACACCAACTAGCATCCTCAATTTACACCGCATATGCCTTTATATATCTATGGAAATGGGAGTGCACAAAAGTCCACCGGTAATGGTAAATCCGTGACTGCTGCAATAAGGAAGAGTATGGCGCGGTAGCTGGCGTGTTTTATGTAGTAGTCATCATGCGATATTTCTTCGGATGTCCAAACTCATCCGAAGGTGACCAGTTTCTTGCTATTTTAATCGGTAGCAAGCTGCATGTACGCTACACACAAGATACGATTGACATGTCCAAGCTGCATGTACGCTACACACAGTTTTCGTGGAAACTAAAGACTACACTCCAAACAACAGTTTTATTTGCTAATGTTCCGACGATAGGCTTGTGACTAACGGCAGGTGAGGATCATCGGGCTCCTTTGAACGGACATCCCTAACAAGAGTTTTATCTCCTAATGTTCCAACAATAGGCCTGTGACTAATGTCGATGCTTAGGCCGGAACTAGTTTGTGTGCCATATCTAGAAATCTGCTGACACCAAAAGGAATGACACCCGAACGAATGCCCATATAATGTATCACTTTATGTGGTAGTTGCGTTTGGTTGTGGTATGAATTGAAATATTGTTATTGAAAAATGAGCCACGCCAATAACTGGAACACTTACTATCTCGTATTTGATAATTGTGAAGGTTAAAATAAACATCTTTTGACAAAAAAATTTCTAGAGTCAGCATGACACCGAACTAGATGATTTCGGGGGTGTTTGGATAGCAGGTGCTAAATTTTAGCACCTGTCACATCGGATGTTTGGACACTAATTAGGAGTATTAAACATAGTCTATTTACAAAACTAATTGCACAACCCCTAGGCTAAATCGCGAGACGAATCTATTAAGCCTAATTAATCCATCATTAGCGAATGGTTACTGTAGCACCACATTATCAAATCATGGACTAATTAGGCTTAATAGATTCATCTCGCGATTTAGCCTAGGGGTTGTGCAATTAGTTTTGTAATTAGGCTATGTTTAATACTCCTAATTAGTGTCCAAACATCCGATGTGACATGTGCTAAAATTTAGCACATGCCTCCCAAACACCCCCTTCCTTGTTGTTGCGTTGATGTAGCCAACAGCGTTATCACGCGGGACAACAAATTAATTTAGTCATGTCGTGTGATATGAGCCTTGCCTATGAACCAGTTGCTTTAGTCGGCCATGATCCTTATCTTTGTACTCCAAAGAAACAAATCTCCTAACTACCTGGCTAATGTTGAACAGTTAAACCACACATCTCTGTTTCAAGATATCAGGTGGTTATTACAGGGCACCATACCAGAACTGGCCCAAGTACTTGTGCAATCCTGCCAGCAGGAAAACACGCGTAGCCCCAACAAGGCACCCAATTCTTCGTGACTCCACATATGACAGTTTCAGGTGGTGGATCCTCTAACGAATTAGACGATATGTGGAACAAGACTACCGGTCACGGCCGACATCGACTAGCATCCTGTTGCATCCCACACCCATATGATCCAAGCATGGTGCCGAGCATGATCATCTAATAATAACTTGATGGATTGATTTCCTTCGCAACCAAAGTCCTCAATTTAAATGGCTCCATGATTAGGTCTATTGTGTAAAATAGAGAAGTGAGCCACATTGACTATGTATCATATCGTGCGATGCATTTGAAAGCTAGTGGATGCCTTTATATAAGCACAATAGTTGACAATGCGAAGGAACAACGGTAGTAAATGGATCACTTCATGTCATTAATTTCTTTGTGGTGCTGTCAAAGTCCTCTAAAGGTGACCTTTTCTAGCTATTTTAGTTAAAATTTGAGTGCAAATGTTCTCATTTTTTTTTCCAGAACAGCTTGTTTTTAGCTTCCGAGCAAGATGGGGGGTCTAGGAAAGGGAATTTCTAGGTCCCGCACATAATCTTTCAACATTGGGTACGCTTTTTTCTTAATAAGTTATGAACCTCAGCTTTGTACTCCAAATAAATATTTCTTGAGACTACTGGACAAATCCATCATTTTAATGCGACATTTATTTGTTTGGACAAATATGATAGTTACTTTGTACTGCACGACAACCAAGCTGATCATGTTTATCACCAAAATGCTCTACTGATGTCCCCAAGGCCCATGATACAACCCACCGAAATCATAGCTACATGGATTTTCGAGTGGGTGTCTTTCATTGTAGGGCTACTGCTACTGAGGTAGTAAGGATTCAGGATTACAGAATATGTAAGACGTGTATAGGGTAGGATTTGCACAACAGTGAGTAACGTGGATAGCTTCTGTTTGGTGTCTAACTAATGTAAGCATGATGGCATATGAACACGTAAATTTGATTTTTCCAATTAAGATCAGTATTATGTTTCATTATCTTCCAAAGGGAATTAAACATATGCAAGGAACACCCAGGCACTTCTAAAGAGTGCAAAAATCGAGAAAAAGTCATCTGCTAGTGCAATCTCCGTATCTGTTGACGCTCGCTATTGACACACTTTTACCCCTACTTATCTTCAATAATGATATGAATTTAATACCTAAACTATTGATTACACCTAATAAATTGGTCGTTTTCACATGTGCAACATATTTTGGAGGATGTTCTGTTTTTGTAGGGAATTGGACCTAAAAGTATATTTTTGGATAAAGCATTGAACAAGTATCGAACTAGACAAAGACGGAGGCCAACGGGCTCAGGAAGGGCCTAGGCCGATCGGCCTAGAGGAGCCCAGGCCGATCGGTCTAGGGTCTTCTGGAGCCTTCCGACGCTCACCTTTGGCAAGCAATCCTCCGAGATGACTTAAAGCCTAAGTTTGTGAAGATATAACAAGGATCAATTCGGGATCAAAGATGAATAAAAAAAGATCAAGCGGAGATTTGGAAAGTCATTGAAGATCAATCTCATCCCGAAGCAACCAACGTGCCAGGCCCACGTGCAAGTGAAAATAAGACTTTAAAGCACCCGAGAAGACTTGGGGACGAAGCAGGATATGAGAGGGCAAAAGTAAGGCCCAAGTCGATCGGCCTGGGGGTTTCCTCGCCCCTTCGCCTTCCAATTTTTGCCACGCGCTCTCTGGACTATAAATACAACGAAAATCCACCGAGCCCCATATCCAAGACGACATACTCGACGTGAAGCAACAGAAAAGCGGAAAGAGCTCGAGGGACACCTCTCCGGAGAGCCGAGGGCCGTGCAATTGTTGGAGGCTAGCGTATGCGAACCTTTGCCTGCGTGATTACCCTGCGAGGAAAATCACGCTGGAGTTCTGGAGCTAGGAGTCATCAAGATCAAGGTAGGATCCCGGTGGTGATCTTGTGATGTATAATCATTAATGGTGAAGTAATAGATGTGTTCATGTTCTTAGCGATCTAAGTATCTCCTTTGATGGTTTTATGCTTTTATCAGGTTTGTTTGCTTTTCAATCTATGAATCGATGATATATTGCTTAGGGTGTTCTTGTGATCGTGGTGACCAGATTTGCATGCCTGATTTACCGATGAGTATGACATGTTCTCATGACCATGTGCTTAACCTGCTTACGCTGATAGAGGTGATCGTGATGGGATTTTTCTTGTGTGTGGGGGGGAGGGGCGGTTTTGGAATCCGAACCAGAGGTGTAAATTTAAATATGCTTATTACTAAGATCATATCTGCGTTGATTTCCTATCCATGCTCAGAATTACAATATATACATAGTCTAGGTTGTTCTAGATTGGTTATTTTTGCTCTATCTGTTATCTGTTTGTATATATTTAGTAGATTGGATTTGAATCTCTCATAAACATCAAGTTAATATTAACAATGCTAGTTGAAATACCTGGATTGATAAACCTTAGAGGAATACTTTGAGGGAAGAGCTACAGCTGATCCCTACGCTTGCGGTTTATAACTTGGCATGCTAACAGCCGTCAACAGTATCATCCAAACTTGGTGCCGAGCATTGATGCATAATGGGATAATAATTTGATGGATTGTTTTCTTTCATAAGCAAAGACCTTAATCGGCTTCTATTGTGTAAAATGCAGCAGTGAAATTGTATCGTGTCGTGGCATGTGAAAGCTTTTATATTAGCTGGATGCGCATTCTGCAGCTGCCTTTATATATGCAGATAAGTATGGCATGACAGTCCACCGGTAGCTTACCACAATTAACCCATGGATAAGTGACCACATTAAGCCGTATTTTTTTATCCAAATATTTTGGGTCATTAGGATATTTCAAGCTGGCGAACTGTACAACAGATAATATGTTCGGCTACATATTTGTGGTCTCAGCTATAATGTGTTGGCTAATAATGTGGTCATACACCTATGGACTTGCTGGAACTCCATATTATCTGTTGTACTTCGCCAACTTGAAATTGAAATGAAACATGCTTTCAAATCACGTGGTAGGAACGGCGGGCCCCATATGTCAGCAGCCGAACGGGCCCGCATCGCAGTTAACTGAAGCCGGCTCACGCTCACGGCCTCACCTGGCCGTCGGAGTGCAGACCTTTGCCTGAACCTGAAAATCTCGTTTCAAACCGTCCAATCCCCAAATCTGCCCTCCCAACCCACAGAACTCGCCGCCGGCGACACCTCCGGCGATCTCCCCCCTCTTCCCTTCTTTCCGCCTCAAACCCCTCCCGAGCCCAACACCGCCCGACCATGCAGCGAAAGAACTTCCGCAAGCGGAGCTTCGAGCCGGACGCCGACGACCGCTCCGACGACGAGGACACCCGCCGGTACCACCTCCCCCTATCCCCCTCCTCTCTCTTGCTTCGCCAGGCCTTCTCCCTGATGCCTCCCTCCCTTCCTCCCCTCGCAGCGTCGTCCTGGAGGAGATCAAGTACATGCAGAAGCTCCGGGAGAGGAAGCTGGGCATCCCCGCCGACCCCGCCGCCGCCTCCACCAACGGGTCCTCCGCCCGCGGACTGGTGGGTGGAGGGGGAGCGGCTATCGGCGAGGCCGAGAAGGAGGACCTCGTCCTCCAGGACACCTTCGCGCAGGAGACCGCCGTCACCATCGAGGACCCCAACATGTACTTTGCTGTGCCTATATATCTGATTCCTCATGTTGTTAGTGTGATGCTCCATGTAGGCGCAGCAATTGACACGGACATGTGTTTGTTGGTTCAAATTGAAGGCTGAGGTATGTGGAGACCGAGCTGGCGAAGAAGAGGGGTAAGACAGTTGATGTGGGACACAAGGAAGAGATGGACCATGTGGACGAGCTCTACACCGTGCCAGACCACCTCAAGGTATGCTTGTGGCTCAACCGCAGTCCTCAACCTGTGATTGCTCATGGTCCTCTGGACTGCAATGATGGTACCGTCATATTGTTGCTTGCAGGTGAAGAAGAAGAACTCGGAGGAGAGCTCGACACAGTGGACTACGGGCATTGCTGAAGTTCAGCTGCCTATTGAGTGCGTTCTTGCATCATTCTGTCTTTTCTTGTTTAGAGTAAAGCCTTGCTATAATTGAGCTTAATACTCTTTTATAATTAGGAAGTCAGAATAGATGAGTATACATGAAAATTGATGCTATCTATCTGTATAAATTGGGTATAGATCACCCAAAGATCCCAACATCATTGTCCATTGCACTATTTGTTTTTGATTGACAAAAAATCTGGTTCACACTTTAACTTCATGTTCCCGAGTTGCAGAGAACAATCCTAACTTACGCTGCCTTTGATTATTTGGCTGGAAATCCTTCCACATTATCACACAACAGTTTCAAGTTTGTGTGTGGAAGGAAATTATCTAATGACCCAGTTTATGATTATCAGCCATAACTTGATTGATAGATACAAAAACTTGATTTCAGTATGGTTACAGATTCATTCACCATGAATTGACTGATATTTAAACTGCGCTACAATAATGTATTAAAAGATTAGGACCAATAATGCAATCTAGAGAGAGCTTCTTCCCTGTCTTCTCTCAATATTTTGGTCTATGGTTTAGTCTAGTCTTTCTTTTTAAAGGTAGATGCACAGTCACATCACTTCCATGTTATCATTGTTCTTTTTATCTTCGCAGGTACAAATTAAGAAACATTGAAGAAACTGAGGCAGCTAAAAAGATGCTGCAAGAGAAAAGACTTGCGGCTAAACCAAAATCAGATTCAAATATTCCATCAAGTTACAGTGCTGATTATTTCCATCGTGGCAAAGAATATGATGAGAAATTGCGGAGAGGTTTGTTACATGTCCCTTTTCAAGCATATATGAGAAGTTGCATAGTACCTGTATAACATAGTTTATGTAACTTAATTTGATTTATGAAGGAAACTATGCAATTTTTCACAATTGTTTTAATACGAGCTATGACAGCTTTAAAAAAAAGCATATTATAACAAAGCAAACACAAACAGTCCCTAAGTCAGCAAATAAAAGTCTCTTCCATCTGTATTTTTGGGAGGAATCGTTTTGAGATCCAATTGTTCTTTTGAAGTCACATGTTCCATCAAGGGAGTGCAATTAGTGCCCTGTTGATTTTTTGTGAGCCGTCCTAAGGTTTCACAACTGCATAAACATTTGAAGAGATACATTACATTTACCATTCTAACACTCACTGAAATAAATCCACTGTACTGGCAGGAAAAATATCTGATGATTCAAACTCTTATTTATTATATTTCATTATTATATGTCTAGCGTGCCTCTAGTCCTTATTTTTTCCTTGTAGAAGAATCCGATAGAATACTCCACGCTCCTGTATCTATTTATTCCTGCAAACCCACTAAAAAAGAGGTGATACATGAAAAAAAAAAGAAAAGACATCTTGTGCTAGTCACAAAATTTGAGGAAAAAAATAGAGAACTTTTCAGAAAGAAAGATCCACACTAAAGACGGATAAGCTTTGTGTCAAACTAGAGCCTAGAACTTTGCAATCAACATGTGCCCATGACCCCTTTCAAAATATCATTAACCATGATTCATCTAAGACCTGTCTTCTCATTCAAGGTTGTTCCCTTTCGTTTTGGTAAAAACTCCAGTTCACTCTCCTGAAGTTTTTTGGCAGTCCAGATAACTTCCCCCCTGTCTTGAGCACCCAAACTATAAAAATCACTTCACACATTCCGTATTGACATTTTGTTTGTATCAGTCATCTTTATACAAGCTGTGGTTTAGGTTGAAATTTTGCGGGATGATATATGGCATTGTACACTAAGAAAATATTTATGAAGTTATTATATATCTATTTTAAACGTTTGGAGCACCTAAAACAGATATGCAAATAGTCATAAGAAATAGCGAAATATTTGGGTACGCTTTCATCTAATTTCAACCTGATGCACAAAAGTGTACAAACAAAAAAGACAAATTCCATTAGGGAGTTAAGTGAGATTAAAATACTTGAGGGGATTATCCGAAAACCAAATAAATCTTGTTACATTGTTCTTGCATTTTTATGTATGTAGCAACATCTAAGATTATTGCATTTTAATCTATCATGTGGTATTGTTATAGATATTACTTATGTAGCTACAAGATCTTTTTATCCACTAAATAGAAACCCTTTTCAAGCTAGTGAACATGATGTTGCAATGTTATCTGGCATACTTAAAAGTTAAGATTGATATACACAAGAAATGTTTGTACACTGTGCTGCCAGCCTGGTCGGTGGGCATCTGGGGAGAAGGGAAGAGTTATGGGAGGCAGGGTAGCAGATTTCTTGCTGCTGTTTGAATTCTAACAGTAACTTGTGCTAATATATACAGGGCCGACGGAGCTGAACTTACTAATTCGATCCCAATAAGATATCAATCTTTTTTTTTTGCGGGAATAAGATATCAACCTGATTAAATAAATAACAATATGTCCTCTCATTCAACTTGAAGTCTCTTTACTTATATCCCAGGTTGTCTAAGCCCTTGCGACTGATCTGTTTGTCTCAGTGTGGTCTTGTGTTGCCCATGGACACAGAAGTCGGCTTTGCAATCCAGTTAAACATGTTCAGTACACCAAACTATATATATATATCAGTATATGATTCTTGTCTGGAGAATCTGAAGATTGCAGCTTCCTCTTGCTGCCCTCTGACTGCACCAAAATATGTCTGCCATTTTACGTCTCTGGTTGGTTTGATGTCATCTGTTCTATCAAGTGCCAGAATAACTTTGCCATCGATTTCTGCTACTGCTAGTGCCAAGTTCAGAGCAACCCTTTGTGCCCTATTGCTAGCTTTCTGTAAAATGATAGTGCCTGTGTATGTTTTGTATTTTTCAAAAAAAGAGTCACTAGATGGATGAACTAGGCAATCTTTTCTTTTAATGAGAACTTGGTGCGTTATGATGCTTAATCAACCAATAGGAGTATTCAGGTCAATATAAGGTTAGGGATATGGATGTTGACTGTTGAGTGTTAGATATATGAAGAAATGATAATAACGAGTGGACCATTCTGCTGCAGCAAATTCATGCAATAAGCAACAATAGTGACACCATTTCTGACTCTGGCATTTAAGGGTCTCTAAGTATGTCATATCATGTGCATCTTCGTTGTTCTCATTTAAGTGTGCTAAATTTATTATTGATCATGCAGAGAATCCTGGGCTGTACAAAGATAAAGATTCTCGGCCTAATGAAAGTGCAGGAGGTAAAGCAACAGATACTAAAAATACAGCTGGTGCCGGTG
The DNA here is from genome assembly GCF_005286985.2 of Setaria viridis. NCBI lineage: Eukaryota > Viridiplantae > Streptophyta > Magnoliopsida > Poales > Poaceae > Setaria > Setaria viridis. The sequence goes on from NC_048271.2 coordinate 42,986,979, forward strand.
CAGGACGGAGAGAGGCTGCTAGTGATGATATCATGCTTGAGCGATTCCGCAGGCGAGAAAAAATTCGTGTCATGCGAAGGTAGCCAGAGCTGTCAGATTGCTACCGTTGCCTTTGAAGATCAAATATGTGATCACATGAAGACCTCAGTATTCCTGTCCTTTTTAGCGAGAATTTTACTGTAAAGCTGCATCCTTGGTTCTTGGCTACTTTTGCAGCTACTAAGGGCAAGGAGCAGATTAAATCCTTATCGCAGAGGTGATTTGGGGCAATAGATTTGGGGGAGAGTTATCACAAACTCATGTCGGCTCGGAGGCTCAGATGTCTCAGGGGCCTTGCAGTGGTTGAAGACATAGGAGCTGTAACTTGCTGGGATCGTGGCAAGCTCCATATTCATCTGCTCAGGAAGAAACAAGGTGTGCCCTCTGTGACAAATATAAATGAGCTGCTGCGACATATTGTGCAAAGGCCAAAGGTAGCAGGATTTCATTTGGTATGGAGTCCATGCCAAAGCCAACAATTTGTTCTTTCTAGCTTGGAATACCCTGTTTCTGTGAGTTGCTCAAAGTCTCTGCTGCAGTTGATGTGTGCACAGAGTAATTAAGCATTTGACGATCTACTCGTAATCCTAAAGCTAGCTAGAGCCTACTAGCAAGGCCACTACACATCCCCGTTTCTAAGAGAAGATGTGAAACTAATTAAAAAGAATTTAACCCTTTTTCTACAGTTTCCAGTCGCTTTCAATCACTACTTAGTTGACCTGAAACATAAAAGGAACATACTCCGTACAGTGCAACTTCTTAACATACTCCTGGCCGCAAACAGAAGAAGAGAGGCAACCCCATGAAAGAAATAGCTATTGACCGAGGAGTTCACAAAAAATGAGACGTGGACATAAACAAGCAAATGGTACTAGAGGCTTATTAGACTCGCTTTATAGACCACTGCAATGGGATGTTAGCAGAAGTAGAACGAGCCCCAAACTCCCAGATATCCCAAGAACTGCGGGATCCTGTAGCAGTAGCTCTACCGCAGCGGAAGCCGCGCAAAGCCTTCCCAAAGCTGATCTCTGGCCGCATCACGCTCTCCCTGTACATCAGCAGAGCGGCGCAGCACCAGTTGACGCTCACCTTGCGCCACATCTTGCTCCGGATGCTGTACGCCATGATCCCATCTTCCAGCTGCACGAATATCTCCTCGTCCTCGTGGACGCCCTCCACGACCTCCACGGCGGCGGCCGCCGCGAACATCCTCGGCGACACTCGAATGCCATCCACCCGGACCGTCTCCCTGAGCCTCCAGCTTCCGGTGTCCGAGTAGTCATCCAGTACCCACACACCTCCAGGGCCACGGGCGGCTGCTTGGTGAGGGCCAGGACGCAGAGCTTGCCGCCGGGCACGACGCGCGACCGTGCCGTCGTCGGGTCCAGCCCCGGGCGCTCCGGTGCCGCCATGATCCGGAACTTCTCCCGCGCCGTGTCGAACACCAGCAGCGCCGCCTTTCCGGAACCCAGCTGCACCGGCCAGTGCAAGTTGCCACGCAATCTGACAGAACGATCCCCCTCACTCTTCATGGAGGAGATGTTCTTTGACATGGGAAGGGGAACCTCCCGCCAGCCGGTGCCGTCACCAACGGCCAGGATCCGGGCCGTGGTCGGGGACACCAGGTCGGGATCACCGGGCACGGCCATGTCGGAGGAGTGGAGGAGGTGGAAGCGCCCGGTCACCGGATGCGCGTAGCCGCCGATGATCCGGCCTTCATCAGCGGGGGCGGAGACGACGGCCAGGCGCCCGTGAGCGGGTTCCAGAGCATGTAGTCGGCACCGGCGCCGAGCTGCGGCGGCTTCCGCGGAAAGACGCGCGTGCAGAGGACACCGTCCCAGGAGCGGAAGACCTCGGCGGAGATGGTCATGTCGTCGAGGGAGAGGGCCCGGGGGGACGGCTCCGTCTTGTGGACTTCGGGGTGCCAGCGGCCGCGGAAGCGGTCGAACCGGATGACGTCGACGGGGCTATGGCCATCGACGACCTCGAGCCACCTGCTGCCGCTGCTCTTCATGATCGCGGTGACGGCGGCCGGGCGGTTGGCGAGGACGCGGTCGACGCTCGGGTGGGAGGCGATGGCGTTCCAGGCCCTGCACACCGCGCGGGAACGGCCGATGGAGCGGGGTGGCAGGCGGGCGAGGATCTCGGCGACCACGTCGTCCGGCGGCAGGGACGGCCCGTGCGCTTCCATGATGGCAAAACCACGTCTTCGTTTCGATCTTTTTCGTCTTTGAGGGTAAACGTTGAGACGAGTTGTACTCCGTACTTGATAACGTACGAGCTCTAGCTTTCGTGAATCGTGATGATAAGAAGTTAGGAAGATGCAAGTCCTTGCAGTTGCCGAGATGAGAGATGAACCAACACGACAGTGAAAATAAGAGTCCAAATACAACAACACGGCTGTGGATCAATCAGTAGCTTGGATTCATGCACATTAATTATGTGCTTCATAGGATTTTGTTTTTCAGTCAAATTCGCGCACCAGAGAAGTTCATTCCCAAAGCCATCCTGTTCAGAAAATCTAGAATTTTAGAATTGAAACAAGATAATATTAACATTGGCTGAAAAGAAACTTTACCAAAAAGATAAGATTTCAACTTATTGAAACTCTACTTGCACACTCAGAAATAAAAAAAAGATCAATTTTATTATACGGTGGATTGGACCAACTAAAATAGTTTTGAGGAATAAATCAAATCCATATTTTGTTTAGAAGTTAAGTAGATAAAGTGGATTGCCGAGGATAGTAAAATAGACATCTTTCTTTTATTTATAATGGCAAATGTGGGTGGTATAGAAGCAAATTAGATCGTGGCTATTGTTGTCAACATGGTTGAATCTGAAAAATCTATGACCAAGTGCCTTTGCTTTATTTTTTAAAAAATTCTAGGAGTTCTTCCTTTTTTAGCATGTCTTATGAGGATTAACATTGCGGCTCTCAGAGTTTCCGATTAGTAATAGTAAGATAAAAGATCTCAAATACTAGCAAAATGAACTTTGTTAACGACTTCTAGCGTAAAGTGAATGCAAGTTTGTAGTGAGAGTTTTGAGTAAGAATTTTGAACATCTCCAACAATTGAATAAATGCGGACTTTAACATTTGTGTTGGATATTAGCCAACTTGTTTTAAGGTTTGAAATATAGTTTGACTCAACATCACTATTACTAATTGGAGGTTATATTGAAGCCTCCATAGACATACTCTTGGAAAAAAAGATAAATTTTAGAAACTTTCAAAGAAATCAGAAACATTTTGTCATTAATCCTATTTACTCTAATAATCACAACCATTAGATCTACTATATTTTCTAAAGAAACACCGACCTATGCTATTATGAAGATACCGTAAAGTAACCCATAAATCGTTACCTAAATTACCCACCTCTGCCATTATAAAAAATAGCATAAAGTAACACCTAATGTTCATCTAAATTACCACCTATGCAACTACAAAAGATAATTCAAAGTAACTCCTAAACTTGCGTCCAAATTACCCATATTTGTTATTATTAAAACACCCAAAACTGAATCTAAATTATTTACATATGTCATTATTGTAAAAGATCCCAATATTGTTATTATTGAAAATACTAATTTAAGACAAACATGCACATGCATAGAGGACTCGATGAAAATATTATTCCATGTTAAACATGCAACTTATACTAAGGGTTCAACTACTAAATATGAATGTAGATGAAAACTTGTATACAATAATTAATAAATTACTAACTAAAGTTGATCACAAATGAATAAAGAGAAATATATGAGTGTTAACAAATAAATAAGAGGAAGCGCTAATTTGGTTATGAGTTTCTAATACTTATGCCTCTCTAGCTTTAAATTGTTTTTAAGCGCCTCAATTCCAAAAATAAAAAACGATCAAGCTAAGCAGTGGGATATGATCCCTGAATTATTGCTTAGGCCCACGAAGCTGGCGCCATCTAAATTCACGTGCTGCTGCACAGCTAACCAGTGAGGTAGTCAGGCACTAGCATACGGGCATATAGGGCTTGTTTGGTTTGAAGTCTGACAAGAAATTGCCTGGCCGGGGTGCTGCCTGTGACTTGCCTTGCCTGCATCATGTTTGGTTGGGGTCCTGAGTACCAATGCTGCTGCCTGTGCCTGGATGGAGATTAGCGCCAGTTGCCTGGCTCCGGCACTCGAGTTTGAACGCCTGGCGCAGGCAAGCAGATTAGCCTGGTACTGATAAGGTCATTGACGCATGCTACCATGTCATGTGCCCTTTTTATTCTTTTCTTTTTAAAAAATTACCACGTCACGATTCGTTTGTTCTCATGCAAAGCCGATTAGCTACTGTTGCTTTTCCTTCTCTTTCTCTATAAATTGATGAGCACAGGAAGAACGTTTAGCAAATATATTTTTTTTAAAAAATCAATATCACTTCAAAAGTGAACAACGAATATAGAAATACTAAAAATAAAGATTAATTATTAAAGTACATGGAGGAATTGATTGATATATATATGCATACTCTCTAACTAAGATGCAATATATTGTTGTTAGTGTTCTTAGGCACAGGACTCCAACCAAACACATCTTTTTCAAACTTACCTCGCCAGGCAAAATACATCAACTTTATAGGCAACTCTCAGGCAACATTTTTCACCGGGCAAATCCTCCAGGCCTCCAACCAAACAAGCCCATAGTGATTGCTCAGTCGCAGCTGCTCTTGCCACTTGTGCAACCGAGAGGGAAAGGAGAGAGCGCCATGGCCAAGGCTCACATCCTCGTGCTGCCGCTGCCGGGCCAGGGCCACGTCACCCCGCTCATGGAGCTCTCCCACCTCCTGGTGGACCACGGCTTCGAGGTCACGTTCGTCAACACCGAAGCGTAGACATCAGCAAGCTCATCGGCGCCTACACCCGGCACATGCCGGGGCACCTGGAGCGGCTCATCGCCGAGATGGAGGCGGACGGGAGGCCCAAGGTAAAGTGGCTCGTCTCCGACGTGTACGCGTGATGGTCCTTGGACATCGCCAAAAGGTTAGGCATCCGGGTGGCCACATTCTGGCCGGCGTCGGTGGCGTGCTTAGCTATTAATCTCAAGGTCCCCAAGTTGACAGAGGAAGGGCTCCTCAACAACAAGGGTTGGCCGGAGCGGGATGAGACGTTCCAGCTTGCCCCCGGGATCCCGCCGCTCCACACGTTGCAGCTGCCGTGGAACAACATCGGCACGGCCGAGGTGCAGCCCATCAGCTTCGAGCTGTTCAGCCGGACCGATAGGCTCAGCGCCGTCGCCGAGATGGTGGTGTGCAACTCCTTCCACGAGGCCAAGACCGGCGCGTTCATGCTCCTGCCGCCGAGCGTCCTGCCCATCGGCCCGCTGTCCTCCAACCGGAAGTCCGTTGGGCAGTTCCTGCCTGAGGACACCCGGTGCCTTCGGTGGCTCGACGCCCAGCCCGACGGCTCCATCGTGTACGTGGCGTTCGGCAGCACCACCGTGTTGGAGCCGTGCCAGTTCCAGGAGCTCGCGCTGGGGCTGGAGCTCGCCGGCCGGCCGTTCCTCTGGGTGGTGCGGCCGGACTTGACGACGACCGGCGAGCTGAGCAAGGCATGGTACGACGAGTTCCAAGCCCGCGGCGGGCAAGGGCATGGTGGCCAGCTGGTGGCCCCAGTAGCAGGTGTTGGCGCACCATGTGGTGGCGTGCTTCGTGTCGCACTGCGGATGGAACTCGACGATGGAGGGGGTGTGGAACGGCCTGTCGTTCCTGTGCTGGCCCTACTTCTTCGACCAGTACATTGACCCGAACTACGTCACCGACGTGTGGAGGACCGGCCTGGCGGTGTCGCCCGACACGGGTGGGGTCGTAATGAAGGAGGAGTTGAGGAGCTGGAGCAGGTCATCGGCGACGCCGAGATCAGGGAGAATGTATGCGGCCCGCCGGTGCATCAGCCAAGGGAGATCCTCGTGCGACAACTTGAACAAGTTTGTGAACCTGCTAAGTGAATGAGGACACGGCTACCTCGATCTACGCTTGCATGCTCAGTGTGTGGAATCCTTAATTTGCAGCTGTGTTATTTGTACCCTACCTTTGATACTTTGCATGGAATCGGTGCTCTCGAAGCCTAAGAGGAGGAGGGTGAATTAGGCAACTTAAAATCTTAACCTATTGCTTTCACTACTTTTACATCAAACTTAAACTAGATCATGCTACCAAGATGTGCAATTATAGTTCATCTAGTGTGAAACCCTCATCCCAAAACAAGTTTTGCAACCTAGAGCCAATCCTAGCAATATACTACACTAAGAAAGTAAAGTCACACAAGTTGCAAGTATGAAATGCGGAAACGTAAAGGAGGGGATGAGTGGAAGCAAATTCTTGACACGATGATTTATCCCGTAGTATCGGTAGGTACTAAGCCACCACTAGTCCACGTTGTTGAAGCACTCACACAAGAGTATTGCTTCCCGGTCACAAGTCTCTCCCGGGACACCCCTTGACTTGCCACAAAGGCTTGGCCACTAAGGCTCACGCCAAGTTCCCCAGTCACTTTGATGCCATCTCCACTAAGGAAGGGGGTCTCCACGTCCCCTGCACACGGTCGTCGACGCCGCTTCACACCAAGTCGGAGGGTCGGAGGCTTGCCAACGAGCCACCAAGGCTCTAAGGTGCCGGCATACCTTGTACAACTGTGGTTCACTCCTAAAACCGATCACAAGGTAGGCACACCTTGCACTCTCCCTTTCTCCAAGCCTATCCTAGCACTAATCACTCTCCTAAACTTGTGCTAAGCCTTAGAATAATCACTTAAGCACTTTTTGTGGCTTGGATATCTTCTTGATGAGTCTTGATCTCCAATGGATTCCTGCACCTTCCAGCAACTCCAAATGGGTGAGTGGAGGGGGTATAAATAGCCAAAGGACTCAAAGAGCCCTTGCTCCAACGGCTAGTTAAAGTGTACCATCGGATGTTCCGATAGTATGTTTTTAGGTAGCATCGGAGCATCCGGTGCTACTAGCCGTTGCCTCCTCACGCCCAGATCCCACACTGATCCAGTCACCTACTCAATCCATCAAGTGATCTGATGGTCCCTCTGGCACCCATCGGATCATCCGGTGCTGATGCTTCCCACACCAAAATCTCTCTGGAAGTTTCTGAAATAAATATGCCTCATCCGATGCCCCACCGACCCATAGCATCGGATCATCCGGTGCTTCAAGTCTTCATGCCCCTCCTCCAGAGATTCATCTGATGCTTCTAGAATACAGGCCATCGGATCATCCGATGGTCAGCTTTGACTTAGCTTCGATGCAGCGTACCAAATGCTCCGGTGCTTCCTCCGACGCCCTTGACTTGAGGCATCGGAACATCCGATGCTTCCTTCTAAGCTGTGGACTGATTCGGTGGCAAGGCCTTGGACTCACCGAATGATTCGATGCGTCTTTGATTGTGGTTGCTTCCTTAGGACCTAGAATGCCTTGAATACATGTTCTCAACACTTTGTTAGTTCTGATGATTGTGTTGTCGCATTAATCACTAAAATCACAAACTAATGGCCTATTTGGGGCCATGTTCGCTACATACTTACTACATATGTTTGCAGTGGTGTTCTATTTGTCTATGGTTGATCAGCAAATTTGTTTTCAGATCCATTAAAATAATCGATATCTACACCTAATAATATTAAATAAACGGTCAAGTGTTTCTTTGACCATCATGGATGTTTTACAAAAAGGTACCTCACTTTTTAAATAATTAAATCTCAATCCTAAAATCCTCAGCACACCTCTGTCCCACCCGTCTGTGCTGCAGGCACGACTTGCCATTGCATTTTACTCCCTCTCTTAGTCGGTCTCCATCCACCGCTCCTGACTCAAAATGCAGTGCCGACAGGCACGCCCGTCCCTCCCACCCTCCCCGTCCAACCAGTATCTAGATGCACCCAGCCTTCTAGAGTTTGCTACTGATGATCATCGTCACTAGACTGTTGCTCTTAGTCGCGGCCACCACCCATCTTGGCGCCACGGGTGGGCTGCTCGAGCTCGTCGTGTTCCTACAGCTCCAATTGCAGCTACTCGGACGCTGCACCGCAGCCCTAATAGGGAGCGAGAACATGCCCAGCCATGCCGCTGGGATGCCCTCGGTGAACACCTGCGTGGAGAGGAGGAATGTGTATGGGGCTGCGGCAGCGATGCCTATCGTGTCCCCAGCTCGAAGCCAACCGGTGCGCACCGCGAGGCGGAGCCGCCTGTCGTGGCCTGGGAAGATAGGTGCATCTAGGTTGGGCTTGCCCGGACGTTGCAGGAAAGTGACCTGGTGAGGGTGAGGAGGTAGGGAAGAAGGAGTACCGCGATGGCGATCTTTGAGAGAGGGACTATGGTGGAGAAGGCCAACACAGCGGCCGCGCCTAGTGTGTTGAGCTGCTTGATGGAGAAGATGTAGTAGTGATGGTACGGGCGCACTGTTGGGGGGCATGGACAGATGTGTGATGCCACTCCCACTGTCGTGCCAACGCCCTAGCATGCGAGTGAGCGAGCGAGCAGTCGGGGAGTGCAGGGCACGTGCAGCATCGAATTGGCTACGTGCTAGAAGCGGGAGTGAGCGACGGAGGTGTTTGGAGCCTTCCGAGAGTGGCGAAGTTAAGACAGGGCAGCCTAGCACGGGACACAGGAGGACGTGGTGAGCCGCAGTGCCCTGGAAAGCAGGGCGTGGGCTTGGACGGGATTTGAGTTGGATTATTTTACTGGCTTGGAAGAATAGCGCATTAGAGAGCTAGAGGGTTCTTTTGGTTTGGTTACACTTGTTGTTGAGTTGCGAGCTGCTTAGGCTCAGGCGCTCAGCTCCCCAATATCGTACTGACATGAATAATTGATGGAAACTACGTGTTGAAGAGCAAGTGCAAGCTATCAACTCCGAAGCTTTCAAGAAGATGCACACTCAATTTCACAAAGAATAGCCCGTTCTGTATGAATTTTTTTCACCAGTGGATTGACTTAAGAACGTGTAGGATCCGTAGCAACACGGGCATTTGTGCAATTTAGTTTCTACATATATCCAACTTTTTACATGTTTATATGCATCGGCTACGACTCCACCAGACCACTGCCATGCGGTAAAGACAGCATGGGTCCGGACATAGTCATGCACTGCATGAGTAGCAGTATGAGGCTCTGAGTGAGCTGTAGCTTTCGTCGTTTTTAGCATAGCATTTCGATTCTCGTGGCTCGGCTCAAACACTTTTTTCATGAGGTGAACAGGTAGAACTAGAAGAGAGATGATACATCAGCAGATAGCCGCGGCATGGCAACCGCACCTGGAGCCCAAGGAGAAGTGGCTCGTCCCCGAGGTGTGCACGTGGTGGCCCTTCGACGTCGGCGTCGGTGGCGTGCTTAGCCATGAACCTTAAGATCCCCAAGCTGACAGAGGAAGGGCTTCTCGACGAGAAAGGTTAGTATGATACCGCGGGTTAGGAAAAAAGAGGCATGGGATACAATTCTTTAAACTCCAAAGAGAATGTAGCTTACAAATACTACGGTTTTCAAATATAGAGTTCGAGTTTCCCAAAACCAAATATTTGGTAAAGCCACGGTATTTTTAAAACTCCAAAATACTATGCATACAAATAGTATTTGACTTGAGAAGATCAGCGTCGACATCCATGTCAACGGAAGGTCCTTCCTTAACACCTTTACATAACAGATGACTTAGCTGGTCCAACAGATGTCTTCGTCTTGTCGACGACAAGTATACCAAAGAAGTACAAAACACTACTGCAAAAATACTTTTTAGGAGCGGTTGAAAAGGGATTTCTAAGGGTGGGTGCGTGACCCGCTCCTACTTTTCACAGCTATGAATAGCTGTTTGCATGAACGAGTAACTGTCCGCCCCTGTAAAGCATTTCCAAAGGCAGGTGAGAGGGTGACCCGCACCTGTAAATGCTATTTCCAGGGGTGGATGAGGGGGTGACCCGCCACTGCAAGTGCCATTTTCAGGCGCGGGTCACCTCTCATCCACCCCTCGCAATCGATTAAAAACAAAAAAAAAGAAAAAGAAAAAAAATAAGAAAATAGCTATTGAGCTGCGTCCCAGCTGGCCGGCGGTCACCGGCCCCGTGCGCCGCCGTGAGCTCCCACGGGGAGCCGCGCCCCCGCTGGCCGACGGCCCCTGCGTGGAGCCACGCCGCTGCGAGCCACCGGCCCCATGCGCCACCATGCCGCCACCGGCCGGTGGCCTTGCGCGCCCCCGCGAGCTCCCCACATCACGCCCCGCCGGCTGGTGCCCCCCCTGCGTGGAGCCGCGCCACTGGCCGCCGTGCCCCGTGTGGTACTGAGGTCATATGAAAAAGTTATGAATTTATTTTCACGGAACCATTTTTAGGGGTGAGCTATATCATCACCCGCTCCTAAAAATTATTTTCGGAGCGGATGATGCCATCACCCACCTCTAAAAATGGGATCTATTTCCAGGGACGGGTGTTGGGGTGACCCATCCCTGAAAATGGTGAGTTCAGGGGCAGGTCACCCCATCGCTCGCCCTGAAAATGGGGACCCGCCCCTGCAAATGTTTTCTCAGGGGAGTAGCCCCGCTCCTTCCATAGGAGCGGGTAATATTTTCACCCGCCCTAGAAAAAATCGGAATGCCCCTACAAATTTTTTTTTACAGTGAAAGTGGCCAGCTCTCGCGTCCATATATGTTGAGTAAGGCAGGCGAACTTGCACGCGCAGCACAACGTTAGCTACCAGGCTGGAACGGGATCCAGTCCCACAGTTTAGTACAGTTTTCCTCCATGAATCCTATCAGATCCATCAGCTTGGCATGCTCTTCCATCAACTTTTTCATCTGCTCCTTCATTGACACAAATTCAGTTCTAATTCTAGTCACTACATTCTCAGCTACGTGACTGAACACCAAGAGCTTGTCACTACGATCAACTCCGGACTCAAGTTGCGTCATTCTCTTTTCTAGTTCATCAAACCGTGCTACCACCTTGGCAACAGCAGAATCAGGCCATGCTTGCAGTTCCTGGTCCATTGAGTATAAGAAGCAATTGTGGGATGCGCTCCGATCCACAATCAACATAAAGCTAAGACATGATACTGTTTACTTTTTTCTTTTTCTTTTTTTTTCTAAACGAATGCACAATTAATTAGCCTTGCATGTTTCCAATGCTAAGATCTTCTATGGCGGCACCTCGAGGATGCGGCTCTGCGCGGCTTGGAGGCGTTGTGGTAGCACAGCCAAGGGTGGTTCGCGCGAGTCTCGCCAGCGACACCATGGTGGTATGGCTGGCACCGGCCTGCGCAATGGTGTGCCAACGGCACCATGGAGGTGTGGTTGGTAGCATGGGGCCATCTTTGCGGTGCAGGCGTGGCGGAGATGGCGGCAGAGTGCATTGGAGTGGCCGCATGCGTGGTGGTGGTGACCGAGGCGTCGTGGCTGCGAGTGAGGAGGTGCGGGAAGGGACCATGTCAGCGAAGAGGAGCGGAGGGCCCATGCTCACTGGAAGATTTGAGTCCGCATGTGTGGTGCAGCTGTGATCCCGGTGACGGGAAGGCGAAGGTGAAGTTTCTGGAGCGGCTCGGTGGTACCAAGTCACCCCTGATGGCGAAGCAAACCTGGATCCTCGGAGAGTCCAACGGTGGGAGAGGCGAGGCTCCCGTGCGCTTTAAGGCGGTGTGTCCGAGAAGTGGTGTGTCCAAGGAGAATCCGAGGAGTGGTGTGCGGTGGTAGATGTGGTGAGGCCCCAATGCGTTCTGCGTTGCCTTGGAGGTTCAGGACCCGGTGTAGTACTTCTGTTGTTTTGACGTGTAAGGTGCAACAACGGTACTTCGGCGAGGGGTCCTGCATGGTGGTGGCTTCTTCGGTGAGGTGTGGTGGGCTCCTCTTCTGACTTCTGCCAACGCAAAACCGTGGTTGGGAGATCGACGATCGTGTGTGTGGCCTGAAGATGACGGTGGCATGGTGGAACAATCGTGGTAGCTACATGGCTTGCAGCGAACTACGGCGGCGAATTCTGCATGGCAGCGGCTGGTTGGCGTGTCCCGGTTGGCGTGGGACATCGTCAGGAATGACGGCACTTGCGATGAGTGTCACTTGTCGGCTATTCTCCCGGGTTGTGGTGGTGCAGTGTGGTGAGTTGGGTGGAGTTGAGTTGAGTTGTGCAGCCGTGTTGATGTCTTAATCCAACCGGAGTTGGTGTTTCGAGTTGAGTTGTGCAGCTATGTTGATGTCCCAATCCAACCGGCCAGTATTGTTGTTCTGCTGTTTGTTGTTGTGCCCAGTCTGGGTGTATTCTTCTTTTTTAATGTAAAAGGCAGCTTTCCTGCCTGGTTCGTTTCAATGCTAAGATCTTCACCTTAGATGTTTGATTGCTAACAAAAGACAGAAATAAGAATAAACTGTACAACCTTTTTTCATCTTCATATAGAAAGAAAATCGAGCATGCTTCTTCTTTTTTTGGGTAGAAACATGCTATGCACGCATTTCATTAAGAGGGAAAAGAAGTTTGTTACAATTATGAGCATGTAACTTGAAAGCAGATTAATTCCATGTGGGCTTAAGGGGGAGCAGCAATCACGATCTAACTTCAACCGGAGTACACTGGAGGAAAGAAACAGACCTGAAAATGGCAGCAACCATCCCACAGATTTCCTTGTGCATATAGGTTGATAATGTGCTTCTGTGCAAATTGCTCACCGCACCGAGGGCACTGCGAAGAATGATAGACATAAATAAATAAAATGAAGAAATCTCGTGAACATATATTTGAGTTATGAAACATATTTAACATGAATTTTGCTCATACAAATCATGCATGGTACCTTTGCACTTGATTCACCGCAACGATGAAGCCACCTCTCCAAGCATGATCTGCCGTACACATGCCCACAGGGAATACAGCTGCATCATAGTAGATAAATAGATGACGCTTGATGGACCCAAATTCTCACCAATGCCCTCGTTGCAACACATGCTATGCAATGCATATAAAAGAGAACAGGAACCGGTATATATCAAGAAATAGCAGGAGCAAACAGCTGACTGATCTGATCATCAAAGTGATCTGACCTAACTACCAGGGGCAGTTATGGATTTTGATCGATTTCAGTATTACAGTCTGTACACATTATCAAGAAAAGGACTCACACACACACACACACACACACACACACACACACACACACACACACACACACACACACACACAAATGTACTTAGGGGCAACTGCCTCCCTTCACTCTCTGATTGCACACATTCATCTCCCCAGCACCCCCAAAACCCAAGCTCTATCTATCTGCACCCTTTGCAACCACTGAACTTCATGTGATTATTGCTAGTCGTGTTATGCAGATCCATGATGTGGAGCTTATTCAAGTTCTAGTGCACCAAATACGCACTCATGAGTTGTAATGATTTCTCTATTTTGTTTTGCGAAGCGGCGGCACAAAACAAGGTAGTAGTACAGTAGTGCCCGCCCCTCTCACTCACCAGCTGCGGTGCGCGTCGTTGCAGGTCCAGGGCTCCATACAGATGCAGCAGGTGGGACCCGCTGGCGGCCTCGCCTCCCCGCGGTCCTCTTCAGCCGCCGCAGCAGCAGCAGCAGTGCCCGCCGAAGACCTAGCTCCCCCGTGCCCCTTCTCACCGAATTCCTCCTCTATCGTCACGCCCGTGGCCTCGTCGTCCGTGGCCGGCGACGGCATGGTTGGGGTTTAGGGTCGAGGTCGAGCGCAGGCACGGCAACGAGTGAAAAATCGCGGTGCCTGCTCAGAAGATCGATGGAGGCAGCGAAAGAGGAGGTTATCAGGAGACAACATGAGCATCAGATTGGAGTGAGTTTTGGTTACTTGTTGGGTAACAGGCCTACCCCTTGATATCTATTCAGTTCACAAGATGCAAATAAGAATAAAAAAAATGATAACCTTTTACATTAGCCATATGGAAAGATGGTGCTGTGACAGCAGCAACTTTACGAGCCTTCTGTTCTTCCGCTTTATACAGGCCTTTGAGCTCTAGTTTGCTTTCCGTGCATATTTTACTCGTGCCTAAAGACAGAAGGGGCAGAGGCCAAGATTGTAAGAACTACTACGAGAAATAAATTTCATCTATCGGCAACTGCAAGAACTCACACATCTTCCAAATTTCTCATTGGAGAAGCTAGAGAAGTAGAGATCGTTATAAACTACAACTGGAACTGGTATCCACGTTCTTCTTTCGCTTCTTAAAAGACGAAAACCCATAGCAGAACGAACGAAAACGTGCTTAATGCTTATACTATAACTCGATCGAAGTCGCAAGAAAAGCAGTCCCGGGCTCCCGGCCGCCGGCTCCCATCATGGCTGCGCACGGGCCGTTCCTGCTGCCGGACGACGTGCTCGCCGACATCCTCGCCCGCCTGCCGCGCCGCTCCATCGGTTGTTTCCGCGCCGTGTGCAGGGCCTGGAACGCCATCGCCTCCAGCCCGAGCGCCGACCGCCTCTTCGCCAAGCGCCCGGCCGCCGTCACCGCGATCACCGAGAAAAACAGATCACTCGAAGTCGACGACGAGCGGCGCCCCGTCTACATCGTCCGGTTCGACTTCTTCCGCGGCCGCTGGCACCCCGACGTCCACAGCCACAAGAGGGGGCCGTGCCCCCGGGCCGTCTCCCTCGACGACATGACCATCGCTGCCGAGGCCTTCCGCTCTTGGGACGGAGTCCTTTGCACACGCGTCTTCCCGCGGGAGCCGCAACCCGGTGCCGGTGCCGGCGCCGACTACATGCTCTGGAACCCGCTCACGAACGCCTGCGCCGTCGTCTCCGCCCCCGCCGGTGAAGGCCGGATCATCGGCGGCTACGCCCATCCGGCGACAGGGCGCTTCCACCTCCTCCACTGCTCCGACGTGGCCGTGCCGCGTCACCGCGACCTGGTGGCCCCGATCACGGCCCGGATCCTCGCCGTCGGCGACGGCACCGCCTGGCGGGAGGTTCCCCTTCCTTCCTCCCTCTCCATGATGGGTGAAAGGGATCACTCCGTCAGCTTGCACGGCAACTTGCACTGGTTGGTGCAGCCGGCGGGCTCCGGAAAGGTGGCGCTGCTCGTGTTCGACACGGCGCAGGAGAAGTTCTGGGTCATGGCGGCACCGGAGCGCCCGGGGCTGGACCCGGCGACGGCACGGTCGCGCGTCGTGCCCGGCGGCAAGCTCTGCGTCCTGGCCCTCACCCAGCAGCCGCCCGTGGCGCTGGAGGTGTGGGTGCTGGATGACTATTCCGACACCCGAAGCTGGAGGTTCAGAGAGACGGTCCGGCTGGATAGCATCCGTCTGCCGCCGAGGTCAGACTGGCCGAGGTGGTTCGCTGCGGCCGCCGCCGTGGAGGTCGTGGAGGGCGTCCACGAGGGCGAGGAGATATTCATCCAGCATGAACATGGGATCATCGCCTACAGCGTCCGGAACAAGGTGTGGCGCAACGTGAGCGTCGGCCAGAGTTGCGCCGCTCTTCTCGTGTACAGGGAGAGCGTCATGCGGCCTGAGATCAGCTTTGGGAAGGCTTTGCGTGTGTTCCGCCGCCGTACGGTAACGGTATCCCGTAGGTCATCACGGTATGGCATGCTTCGGCGCCGTTCGTATATTTCTTTTGACACATCATTGGAGGGGTCTGTTAGTGAGTCTTAGTTAGGCTGTTTGGCAACCATGTGTTAAAGTTTAACACCTGTCACATCGGATATTTGGATGCTAATTAGGAGTATTAAACATAGGCTAATTACAAAACTAATTGCACAGATGGAGTGTAATTCGCGAGACGAATCTATTAAGCCTAATTAGTCCATGATTTGACAATGTGGTGCTACAGTAACCAATTGCTAATGATGGATTAATTAGGCTTAATAGATTCGTCTCGTGAATTAGCACAGGGTTCTGCAATTAGTTTTATAATTAGTTCATGTTTAGTTCTCCTAATTAGCATCCGAACATCCGATGTGACACTGTTAAAGTTTAACACCTCGTATCCAAACACCCCCACTTACCATGGCTTAGACATGTGCATGTCAGGAACTACTGGTTCTTGTGAACTCTTTGGTCATAGTTTCTTTCGTGAGATTTCAAATTAGGAAAAAGTCCAAATTACAACATATTAGCATAGTCCGGATAATCCCTGAACTGTAAAATCGTTTATTTAACCTTGGATTTCTAAAACCGGCTCATTTTTTTCCTTTGGCATTCAATTCAAAGTGGTTTTGCCACGTGGACAGTGGTTTTGATGACCGGGATGGCCACGTCATCTCTTCTCTCCTGGGTCCTGGATCTCTCTCCCTCTCTCACGCATGTTCTCTCCCATGGTGTCGCATCGCCGGCCCCATGCTCTGCCTCCAGCACCACGCTCTCGCCGGCCACTCCGCCCCAGCCTCCACGCTCGCCAGCTGCTCCGCCCCTGCAATTGCCCCCGCATCTCGGCGTCTCGACGACGGCGCGGGCTCCCTCCTCTCGTCCGCCCACGGCAGCTCGGCGCCTGCAACGGCGAGGTCCAGTGTGGTCGGCGGCACGGGGACAGCATCACCGGAGCCAAAGAAGCGCTCGTCCCACGAGTTCCCCTCCTGCAGTTTCCTCTGGTGGCGGTCCCGGATCCGGCTCCGACCCGGCCCTTGAGGAGCAGAGGCGGCGTCAAGTCGAGCTGGCCGCGCGCATTGCGTCCGGCGAGTTCACCGTCCAAGGCCCTGCGTTGAAATTTGGGGTTTCAGATGGATTGCTCCTCTCGTGGGGAGGCTGTCCAAGCTGGGGCCGCCGGGGGAGCTCGCCGCCGCGCTGCTCACGAGTCTGGCGGGCGCTGGCGCGGCGCGCGGCGGGCCAGAGATTCCGCAGGTGGTGGGATCGATCAACGCGGCCGTAGGCCGGGCGTTCTTCGTTCCTTTGTATGACCTCTTCCTCACCTACGGGGGCATCTTTCGCCTCAACTTTGGGCCTAAGGTGACGCTCAATTTACTAGAATTTGATTCCCAATCCCATATGCGGGTGTTAGCTTGCGGTCGAGTACAGGCAGCGGGGAGCGTGGGGATGGGGACGTTCGCGGGCAGCCACGGCAGGGGCAGGGGCTGCGGGTCGTCGTCCTCACAGCGGCGGCATGTGGCTTCGTCAACGCCGGCATCGCCCTCGCCCTTGAGCCCCTTGAGCGACACGGCCACCGCGTGGGTGCACTAAGCGTCGAGCGCGGCGGAGGAGGAGGTGGAGCGCGGTGTCGTGCGGTCGGCCTCGCCCGTGACATTGCACAGCGCCGCAGCGTGGCCCGCGTGCGCGTGGTGCGCCGGCACAGCGGGACGGCACGCAGCGGTAGGACGGGCGGCGGCGCAGCACACGGACGGCGCGGGGTGGCCAGGAGGAGCTCACCGGCATAGATGGCCAGATGGGCCAGGCCCGCTGGGCGGCCCGAGGCCAAGCCCTAACACGGCCCGTCACGAGGGCAGTGGTGCCCAGGCTGACCCGGCCCTATGGTCGGGCCAGTGCCTGGGATGCAACCTCGACACGCCGGACCAGCCCGAGCACGACACGGTTTTTTGGCTGGTATGGGCCGTCACGACGTCGGCTTGACAACCTACTAGTAGCCCCTGGCTCATACATATATATCAAGAAAAAATCCTAATATTATCCTTTCATTCCTCCACTTCCCCATAATCCACCTCCACCAGTCGCCCCTCCAACCCCTGCTCACGCCTCCACCGCCGCCCCCCCTTCCCTGCAGCGAGCCGCGCCAGCGGCCGGTCGCCGCACCCGCCGCTGGGAGGCGCGCCGGTCGTAGCTGGCAAGGGGCGCGGCTAGGAGCTGCCGCTGGGCCCCGCTACCGGCACGCCGCATCGGGGGACGCCGCTGGGAGCCGCCACTACCGACACGGGGGCGCAACCGAGACCCGTCGCCAGGGCCGCCGCTACCAGCGTGGGGGTGCGGCTTGGATCTGCCGCTAGGAGGCTAGCGGGAGGCGGTCGGGACTCGCAACGAGGACCGCTGCTGCCATGGGGGGCTCGGCCGAGGCTCACGCTAGGGGCTGCCACGGCCAGGACTCACGCCGGGGGGTCGCCGCCAGGAGCCGCGCCTGCCGTCGGAGATTCACTTCCGATGAATTTTTGCATGATTGATTTGATTTGTGCGTACATTAATGTGATGAATTCATGGATTTTGGTGATTCCTGTGATGAATTTCTTGATTTTTGCATCTTGATTCGATTTCTTCCTATTTGTTTGTAGTGCCTCGCCCGACACTAACACGATAGTGCTAGCCGTGCCATCGGACCAGCCCAACATGATAAAAAGGCCGTAGTGCCGGGCCTGGACTGACAGTTCAACACGCAGTGCCGGCCCGACTTGACACGAAAATACCTTCGGGCGGGCCTAGTCAGCCTGTGTTGTGCTAGGCTAGGACCGGGCAGCCCATATGGCCATCTATACTCACCGGAGGAGAAGATAGGGAAAGAGAAGAGATGAGATAGCCATCTCGGTCATCAAAATCACAGTCCACATGACAAAACCACTTTGAATTGAATGCTAAAGATGAAAAATGAGCCGGTTTTAGAAACCCAGGAGAGTAAGAAATCGCACTGTGCGTTCCTTTTATTACTTACTTTCCTTTTATTACTTACAAAAGGGGAAGTTGATACCACTGAGTTGTTCCATGCCACCCAAGTAGTCGGTAATAATCTATGAAGGTTCACTGATGAACCAAAACAAAATAATTTATTTTAGTATAATCCCTCGCTGATCTGATAAAATTATATTAATGGCAACGGGGCAGGAGCGATGGGAGAACGAGAGGGAAGATGCTTGCATGCTCTATAAATCCATATTTTTGGATGTTTTTTTTTATGCACAATTAGAGGTATATCAGGTGATGGTAGCAGCCTAAGCTGCAGTATAAATCCATGTTTCCGCCAGACGGGTATCCATTTCTTGCATAAACCTCGCATAAGCTCACAAAACTATTCTTCTCATTCAGTTAACTTCATAGTATTGCTACAATGCCTCTTCTAAATTTCTTGCAAAACTTTTGCATAAGCTCACAAAACTATTCTTCTCATTCAATTAACTTCATAGTAGTACTACTACAATGCCTCTTGTTTTGCATAACAAGTACCGTGTTTCAGAAGATGGAAAGCTTTATAATGCAACAGATTATACAAATCAAAGGCACGAACTATGCACCGGTTATCTTGTCAACAAAAACCACAAGCATGGCACAAGATGACCTGGTATAATGAATCTTTTGTAGCTTGCTTTCTTTCTTCTGATGATCTTTGGGATTTCAGGAATGACTTCATCAGGAAATGTGCCACAGATCGACCATCACCTGTTACAGTCATTTAAAAATCCGTAAATAGGTATATCAATTTAATTTCACATGTTAATCTAAATCAGTCCAAGGTGATTTCGACGTTTCACCAAGCTAAAGTTTGTGCTCTATAGATATCCCAAAACTTATAGTAGAATAAAAAAATCTAAATCCACATCAATCTGGACACAAGATGACAACATAACCATCAGATATCTATTCAGTTCACATGATTCAAAATGAGAATCGAAATGATGACTTACATTAGCCGTATGGATGATGGTCCTGTGACAGCAGCAACTTTCTGAGCCTTCTGTGTTTCCGATTTATACAAGCCTTTGAGCTCCTTCTTTGCGATCCGTGCTTCTCTCTTCTCTTCTTTCACTGCTGCCTAAAGGTAGAGTAGGCCAGAAGCCAAGAATGTAAGGATTATGGAAAAAATATATTTCAGCAGCTTTTTTCTTAGAAAAAGATATAATTGATCTATACTGTCATGTAGATTTTACAGATCACTTGACAAAGGGAAGCATTGCATGATGACTAAATCAACTAGGCCACATTGTAGATCAAAATGCAGTACAAATAACCTAACTGTCATTTTGGTACACATGCAGTTTAATTTTTTAAACACCATCGATACTTCAAGACTACTGATATATTAGACATTTTCTCCTTACCAATGGCATTGATAACTGATATGCAATTATGCAATTGTTTTACCACAGTTGACATTACTAAAACCTATTAATCACAAGTCAATGCATATCTGTGAAGCGACTACAAAATAAAACTAGTTCACAGGCACAACATGGCATATGATTGGACAGCTAAAGCCTGGTGAAGAAGAAAGTGAAACAATATTAACATGCTTATCTTTACTTTTCATTTTCCATTAGCTAATCAAACATAATATATAGTCATAACTCCATCAAAAACCTAAAACCAAAGTAGTCCTTTATACCTTTCTTGCTTTCTTTTCCTCCTTCGTTTCCTTCTCGGATCCTTTTTTAAATTTATCAGCAACTGAGACTTCTGCAGGCTTTACTTTCTTCTCCTTTTCGCCGCCTCTTTTCCTTTGTGGTAGATATTCTACTGGCAGTTTCTCTTTCCCATGAAGCTTGATGATATCATTTGTTGTAGCAGTTTCTCCAGGGAAAACTCTAGGGAGCCGCCTTTTAGGGATTCCTGGAGTTTTAATTTTTCCAGGATGGTTATCAAGGTTAGAGAATGTGGAAACAATGGTCTCACAGTCCCAAAGTTCAGATTCATCACTGCTTTCTGAAACAAGTACAACCTCCTCTTCTTCTGCGGTTTCATTTAAATACTTTTCAGCATACTCAGCACATTTTTTTATCACATGAGCAGATTCATCCACCTCATCTGCTGTGCTCGAGTCCAGTTTTCTACGAACGAAATCTGCTGGTGTTCTGTATTCTTCATCAACACATACGTTCTGACTGTGGAACAATTTGAGTTCATCTATAACCTCACTTGGCAGTTCATACTCCCCATCTTTAACATCTTTGTCATCATCATCACTGTCTCCATATTCTTCCAAAGCAAGCTGAAAATTCATTACGAGAAGTAGAAGTTATAGCATAGCATTTGTAACAAAAGTTAAAAAAGCTTTGCACAGTGGATTATACTATAAATGTCATAAACAGCAGTAGTTGATGAGGCATCATGTATGTTAACTTAGATTAGTATCATTTCATGTTTCACTTGCAGCAGCCATGTTCTCCTTCTAGTGTGGACAATATCTATGAAATGCTCAAATAAACTGAACAAAGATGTAAGTAACAAGTTACACAGGTTCTGCAGGTATCTTCTAGCACAATACAAAGGGTAAATAGTTTAGTTATATCTTATTAACAATTAGGCATGGTATTGCATAACAAAACAACACTGATTCTTCCATAAAAGCAGGGGTGCAATTGCAACAACAAAAAATGCTTCGCATTAACATAATAAAGCTGTGTGGTGTGTGAAATTTCATTTTGTTCTGTGTAATAAAGGTAGGAATTGGATAACTTAATTATTATGTGCATATTCTCTCCCACAGCCTCCCGAATACTTTTTTTCCAATGTTAACAGAACGAATGTAAAACTTTATCAAGTCAAGTAAGCTCACCAGATCAAATTGTTCATCCAGCAATCGTCTCACTCTTGGCTTTGGATCATCCTCTTCAAAATCGAACTCCTCGTCCACATCACTGAACACACCATTCTCATATTCCACCTCTTCATCTTCTTCTTCCTCCTCCAACTCCTCTCCCTCAGCACGGTTAGCCACGATGACAAAATCCTCCTCCAGCCCCTCATCCTCCGACCCGGCATGCGACATATCGCTCTCATCAAGCAACCTCGCAACATCAGGGTCGACGGCCTTCTCGATCCGCCTCACCGGCGCCGTCTTAGCTGCCACCTTGCACATCGTCCTCCCCTCGTCCAATTCACCTTCACTGGGACCAACCCGTACCCTGCTTGCATCATACGCCTGCACACAGAGACAAACATTAGGCACTCCAATAGCAGAAAGCGCGGGACAGGCTTTAGAGGGAAGAGAGCGACCTTGACATCGAGCGGGAGGGGCTCGGGGCGGGCGGTGGAGCTGGGTACGAAGGACGAAGCGGCGGCGGGGCGGAGCTCGCGGAGGTGGGAGAGGTAGTTGTAGCCGTCGTCGGGGAGGCCGAGCTCGAGGATCTCCCGGCGGACGTGCTCCGGGAGGGGCCCGGAGGCGGAGGAGTGGAGGTGGCCGGCGTCGGCGGTGGGGTCGGACAGGGAGGGGTCGAAGGGGTCCTCGTCGGCGAAGCCGGGGACGGTGTAGTCGTTGTTGTCGACGCGGACGAAGACGCGGTCGTTGGGGTCGGCGGCGCCGGCGCGCGGGAAGAGGCGGAACGTCGCGAAGTTGCGGGGCTTGCGCCCGCCTCCTCCTCCTCTTCCACCCATGGCGTCTGCGGCGGTGGTGGCGGCGGCGGCGGCGGAGGGGGATGGGCTAGGGTTTTGGGATTTGGAGAGCGGCGTGGACTGTGGACGAGAGGGGAACAAGAGAATTTTGCTGTGGGTTTATAAACGAGAGAAAACTTTGGTGAATCTGGACTGTCCACATTGACACGGACGGCTAGGATTGCAGAAAGTGGGGAGGCTCCTATGGTTATGACTAATGAGTTAATTAAAGCAACTCCAAAAGCTCCCTTAAATTACCCTAATACCTTAAGTAATTTAATACCTTAATTAAGGAAAAAAAATTCGGCCTCCAACAGCTCCCCAAGAATCATCGCAAAGTTTCGCAAACTCATATCCCGCGTACCTCGCTCCGCATATTTCCGCGGATCCCTCTCCTCCCCAATCACCCCCCGAGCTGCTCCTTCACACGCGAATGCCTCCACCCCACCTGCGAGCACTGCTGCCCGGGCTGCAGCAAGCGCTATGCCATCCAGACCAACCTCAAGGGGCATGCCAAGACCTGCAGCACCCGCGAGTACCGCTGCAACTGTGGCATGCTGTGATTGCTTGCTCGCTCGCTTGCCGCTTGCTTGCTTCTTCTTTCTCGTGGCCTGAGCTGCTGCGGCCTCGCGTGGTGATCGGAGCGGGCGTGAGGTGTCGCTATGGCCTCGCGTGGGGGGCGGAGTAGTCGCCGCCGCGCGTGGTGATGGGTCCAAGCTGCTGCTGTCTCATGCGGTGGGCGGAGCCCCACTGTTGATGCCGCACATGGTGGCCTGGTGGTGTGTGTAGGGCTGCACAGGAGCCACCGCCACCGCTACCGCTTGTCTCGGTTCGTGCGCGTGGAATCGTGGGCAAGACGAGGAGGAGCTGCGGTTGAGGATAAGAATGGATGGACTGTTTTTTATTTTTCTATTAACCGTGGGGTCCACGCATGCTGATGTGGTTTGTATTGGGGAGTTTATTATTGGAATCTGCTGTGGGCTGATATGATTTTGGGGAATAGTAGATAATTTTGGAGAAGGAGTTTTTGGAGACCATTGAAGTTGCTCTTGTTACCGGCAATTTCGTTTTGCAAGCGCCTGCCTATACTTTTTTTTTACCAAATTCCCTCCCTAATCTTTTTTCTCTACAATTGATTATACTTGTGTATAGTTGTGTTCTTTTTTCTTTTCTTCTCCTTCTCCGGAAATGTTCTGTCACCACGAGAACAGAATTATTGTTTGCCCTGGAATTCATGTGTCCAAGCAAGCTGTGGAATGCTTGCCCAGGCAAGTTCTTGGGGGGAAAAAAGCGTGCTGTGAAAGAACAATCAAAATGCCATGATGATGGACACCCTTGAGAGAAGCATTACCTGTCCAAAACGACAGCAATGCATGTTTTTCTAATATGTGATTTGTAAACGTGCAATACGAAATTAAATAAGGAATGTTCATTTGATTTCTTCTAGCCATCCAATCAAGCTGCAGAATGCGCCTCCTGGCTCCTGCGGAGTTCGTCGTTGACCTTTGCGCAATCAAATCATGCCTGCAACTAGAGACGAGAGGATCATATCGGAGGGAAACCATTTCGCATCCGCCATGTCTGACTAGCTCCTAATAACGCGCCATTGCGGAGCCCGACTTTTATTAAACAAGAACTGTTAAGCCTCCGTCTTTCTCTTCTTCCTCCGTCGTCGTTGGCGTACGTGCTCGACCGATATTCCTCCTCAATTCGCCATGCCCGACTCCAAGGTTTGTATTATTGTCATCTAAATCCTCGGCCGATGTTCTCCACCAATCCATTGCATCAAACTAATCGTCACTAGAAAGCTCTCCCGAATGATCCATGTGGCTCCTCTGATCGCAGAAGATTGTGCTCAAGGTGGACATCGTCGGCGACGAGTGCAAGGCCACCCGCGCCATGAACACCGTCGCCAAGTTCTGCGGTATGTGTGTATCATGTTCATATACCATTTATACACATGAATTCGCGTGCAATTAGTTGCAATGCACAACCAGTGCTGCATTGGCTGCGTCGTATGTATACTCGTATAGTCTGAATGTCTGATGATGTGGGCCGGCGGCGGCAGGGGTGAAGTCGATGGCGGTGGACGGCGACAAGGGGACGCTGACGGTGGTGGGGGCGGTGGACGTGGTGCGCGTGGCCAAGGCGCTGCGCAAGGCCGGCTTCGAGGCGCACGTCCTCAGCGTCGGTCCGGAGGAGGAGAAGAAGCCCGACAGCAATCCGGCCAAGAAGCCCGACGAGGCCGCCAAGCTGCCGCCGCCGCCGACGTGCTGCGCAGGCTGCAGCGCCTGCTGCCCACCAGCACCAGCTCCGGTCCCGGTGGCTCCCTTCCCAGGCGCCGTCGTGTGCTACGACGAGCGGCCCGCCGGCAACGGATGCGCCATCCTCTGACGTGCTCATCGGAAGCTTCTTATCTGACTTGCAATCGTGCATTTTTGGTAGTTCCATTCCATCTTCAGATATCAAATGGCAATGGGAATCAGTGTATAATCGTATATGCTTTGGATACATACACACGGGTTAAGGTTTTTTTCCTTTTCTTCTCGCAATGGAAGGCCGACAGAAGGTTTCATCACCGGTCCACGCTGAGTTCATCTATTCAGCTTATGAACCAACGGATTTGTGTGAGCCGTGACAACAACATCCGTCCGTCTAGGGGTGTGAATTCGTTGAAGAAATGATGATGATTGGTCGACGAGTTTAGTTCCGTATACAAGTTGTCCAACCAATACCGTCGCAAATAGATTAATCGGATCGCCTAATTTGTCAACAACGAATATTTGAGTCCATTAACAAATGCACCACGACAAGCGACCAATCAGGCTGCGTGATCGCCAAGAAGAAACTAGTGACGCCAACTCTGAACTCAGCCTATGCTGATCTCATTTTGAGTTCAGGTACCAAGAGCTGTTATCTTATTTGGTTCCGGAATCCATCATCCTTGATGCGTAGTATAAAACTGGAAGCATGAACATCACATGTATCGGTTCACAATAGAATTCTGCTGGATTTACTGGTTCTTATGGTTTCACCGTTTTTGTTCTGCTAAATATAGGGCATGATGAACAAACTGATTCTCCCTAGTGAGTGATTCTATGTGCTCATGAATGGAATGGGCATCCTGAAAAATCTACACGATCTGTGTTTTTTTCAAACAAAAACTAGATACTCCTACAATACAACCCCAATTCCCCAACAAAGGTACCTCCCAGAAACTTCAACCTCGAATGTGAACCTGCAGCATATCTGGAGCATATTTCCATGGAGAATCCGGCAGCGAAATACTCCTGAGAAAAATGGCCGGAGGAAGTTCGGCCACACCCACAGCATATATTCCATATTCGGGACAATACCGTCACTATCTCACAGTTGAGGTTGATACCTGATGCCCCTCCCGTTCCCAACTCCCCATGAGATGGTATCACCACCAGATTCCTCAGAAACCTTTAGCTCCTGTTCAACCTTCTGATTGTAATAACCACTACCATGCCACAACGGCCACCCACCAACAGCTCCTCAAAAAGGAGGATAAACATAAAAGGCAAGGTGATCAGGATATGATCAGCTGAACAAACTTGAGTCGTGAGGCGACAAACTGCCAACAAGTCTGTCAACTGCTCATAGTGCCCTGGGCACATTTTCTATGCTTCACTCAGCATCGAAAAGGATCTAACCTTACCAAGCACAGATCTAATAGGCAAAGTAAGACAACAGACACCGCACAAGTGACCGACACTCTGCTCTTCGATACAACCTCCAAACCCTATGCCCCCAAAATAATCTATTACAAAACATACTGCTTTGTAAAGCCTACCAGTTTCAGATATAGTGCATATTTGCTTCACATCGATCCGCAAACCCATCACCCGTATCCCATCTTAGAAAAGAATGGTCCTTCTTAGCAAAGGACCAAAAAAATAACAAACACAAAAATAATAAAACCTACAACACAAAAGCAAACGTTCAAAGGAGACTGGAGATGGAATCTGCCCCCAAAGAACCTTTTTTTTTTCCTAATAACAAAAGAGAAAACCTGTATACGTCAATTCGGACTGGCCAAGCATGCACAGCACGAATCGTTGAAGACAGAAAAGGCACATGGATTGCCAGACTAAAATTTGAACATAGTTGAAAAATAAAGACAGCAAGCATTGGCGCCTTTCCTAATTGATAATTTACTACGCTAAGTGAGACTGCAAGGAACAGACCAGGTCATGTTTCAACAGTCATCCAGAAGATCGCCATATTCTTCCTTCAAGTGAGATTACCATAACAGAAACATCATCATGGTATTTCCGACGATCACCCTGGGGAATATCCAGTAACTCATGAAAATCCATCCCTGCATGTGTTATTCAACACCCAAAAAAAGCTTAGTTGCCAGAAGTTCTCCACAAACACATTTTTTTGTTTGCAATTAATAATCCAAGATTTAAAAATTCTCCCATAATTTTCTACATGTCAAATCCTAGACACAATAGATATCCTATATTCAAGCCAAGGGAAAAAAGTGACAGGCCTTAGAAATAACTAAGACAGCATTTAGATCAGAAACTCCGGAAGAT
The DNA here is from genome assembly GCF_005286985.2 of Setaria viridis. Taxonomy (NCBI): domain Eukaryota; kingdom Viridiplantae; phylum Streptophyta; class Magnoliopsida; order Poales; family Poaceae; genus Setaria; species Setaria viridis. Next base: position 43,013,782 of record NC_048271.2, read on the forward strand.
TTTTTCTTAAAACCCAGATGTGAACAATAGAGTAGGAAAAAAGAGGTAAATTGGACTGTGATTAGATCAGGTGGCTGCATCCAAAATTCACCACTCCGAAACATTCTGTAAAGCCTCTAATGCCCTTAATATATTAACAGGCCCCTGGAACAGCACATTGTATTTACTATTTAGAGAGACTACTGTGAGTGCCAAACACTTTCTCATGAATTATATCCAGGAAATCAACAAGACATTCACGAAGCATAAGGAAAACTTTACCATGCTAACATCGAGATGAGAGTAAACTGTTAACATATATAATATCTGATGGCTAGATAAAAATAGAATATATAATTCATTAGCACAGTTCAATAGTTCATTAATCTTGAACCATAAACCCTAGTAGTGTCATCTGAACTAAATTGGTACAGGTTAAAATGTATGAAGGAAGAACTGACCATTCTTTTTGGCTGCACGACATAGAAGTTCAGCTACAAGGTATTGCGCAGGGTCTCCCTCTGGTACATTTTCCATGAACCACGAAACATGCGAAACTACCTCATCATTGCTGAAATATTGATACAATCCATCTGATGACAGTACAAGAAATCGATCATTTGTGCAGAGACGATGGTGAAGTACAGCAGGGTTGCAGCTGATATACGGTGATGTGCCAACATAGTCGACGCGGAACATTTGAAGCAGTGCCTCGTTATATTTTGGCTGCAATATGCAAAAAAGACAACCATTTAAACAATAGAAGATTCTGTTGCAACAGAACAAACTTAGGTTGCCACCTGAAAGTAATGAGATTATCATATATCTATGAGATTTTCATTTGGAGTTTAGTTAATAAAAGTTAAAAAGAATCACTACGACCATTATTTACATATAAGATGTGTTCATCTTGAATTATTTAACCTGCAGACCTAGCCTTTTTGCTGTTTTCAGGTTATCAAGGCAATGATGGAAGGTCCACCACCTTGAAAGTAAAAACTTAGGGACTACAGGTGCACATGTGCTACCATCATATGAACCAGTATGTAGCAGTTTCAATGCATAACGAAATGGAGCCTTTAGCTCACTCTTTTCCTTGTGGTTCTAGTACAAGAACCAAGGAAATGAAGCCATTTACTGTTTCAATTAGATCAAACTACGAACAAATACATACCCATTTCCTGTCATTTATTGTAACAAGCACAGAAACGATTCATATGATGTGGTTCGGGCATAACATCACACCTTATAAGAAAAAGTGAAAGACTATTGACATGGTTGTTTGATATAGCGAGGTTATATAAACTATCAACCATAGGCATAAGTTCTATGAAGTTACCTTCTTTAGAAAGCCGGCACCAAATGCTCTAGTAACCTTCAATTGCCCCTTCACTCTATCATTAAAGATAGCTTGAGGATCATCAGGATGTTCTGCCTTAATCCGCAAGACTTCCTGAAAAGCGTCATCACAAAATAAACTGAGACTGGTTAAACAAATTGTAATCAGTAGTCACTAGTGTAATAAAGTTCAAGGTGGAATGTTAACCAGATTAGCAATGCAATTTGAAATGGCATGTTAAATTAGCAAGAAATGCTAAACACGACTGGATGAAACGCTGAAGGATTTGTTCTTAGAAAGAATGAAGAAAAATATTGGGGAAAAATAGTCATATATTCTACTAATACCTAGCCACAAAAACAAAGCTGACTTCATTTAAAGGCATTTCAAGTAGATAAAATATGCTTGATACAGCACCAATAAGACACCCTTCCAACTAAATACTGCAGATGTAAAACACAGGATTCAAAGTACATCAAAATGCACCAATAAATCTAACAATCAGGCAATATCAGGTCGCATATCAAACTGGTGAACAATAGGTTCTCTAGATGCTAAAATAATAATGATGTGGAACCTGGCAGCTAAAGAAAAAACTAATACTTGGGGCCCATTTCTCTGCGGCAATGTCCAGTTCAGAAAAAAAAAATGAATTTGGAAGGTATGCAAACGATTGCCTGCGGTACTAAATGATAGTTAACACTACACCTGCGGTCTGCAAGCTTACAAGGAAATAAACTAGTTTGTGGTATGTAGACCTCTTGTGAAGGATCTACTCAACAACTGTGTAACTAGCAAGGTATACTGATGTTCAACGATGTAATTTAGTTCTATCTGATAGAAATTTGGTATATAGGACAGATGGAAATATTGTAATCACATTATTTTTTGTTTTTAAGGAACCTATTTGGCAATGTCAGCATAGCTAAATTAGTGAGTAATCTCAATCAATCAGCTTGTGACAACTCGAAGGACTCAACAACTATGAATAACTCGGAAAGTCAGACTCTACCTGGATGCAGTTCAGGAGATACGCACACAGTGATTTGCATGTATTTACACACACAAGTTTTGAGCAAGAAGCCAAGTCTAGAATCAATCCATTTTTAACATATGATGATGATAGGCCAAACCAGTAGTTGAAACAGTTCAAGGTAGATGGTGAGTTTGGATCTTGCTAACCAACTGAAAGAATAGTATCTAGAAACCACAAAAGCATATATAAGAGCATGAGCATCATCATGTTATTTTCTAAATAACTTTTCCAATTGCTAATTTTTAACTGAAAAACTTAGAAATACCTTTCAAAACCAATAATATCATGATTTTGCAGAATCAAGTTAAATCTTTGGATTTTGAAGAGGTGTAAGACTATCAAATGCCCTGCCACAGTCATCTCATCAGGAGACTACATATTGTAGCATCATTGTTATACAGACTGTATAAAGTAAACTGCACGACTAGAAGTATACTAGTATTCATCTTGCCACATCCTTAAGGGAATACAGAAAGATGATAAAAAGAACTGCTAAAATGTGCATTATTGATACATGAAGAACTCAAAGATCAAATCTGAATAGGACAACAGGTGCCAATAAGGAGTGAAAACAAGGAAAATTTATTTGACAGAGTTGTTACCTCCTCAATACTTGTGCTATGGTCAGTTGACAATTGCACTGCTCTCATTTTCAATCTGCATATTGAGAGTTCCTTAGCTTTTGTATTGCTACTTAGGTGGCTGTTAGGATTATGCATAGGGGACTCTTCTGATATCCTATCAAGCTCGACACGAACCAGCGACTCCCTTGACCTGTTTCGATGTCGTAAATCTCCTTTTAAGAAACTTGAGCAGTTATACTGATCATTGTCCTGTGCCAAGATAACTCGGCTATCCCCAAGATTCATGACATACACATCCTGGTCCTTCATCAACATTACAAGGACACATGAGCCCATCAATGCAAGCTCCGGATGTCGATCAAGCTCCCTTTCCACTATTTCCATGTATGCTTCCTCGGTTGTTTCAAGTGCCCGTGACATTGCCCTCAATACAGCATCATGCTCCACTGGTCCTGACTTGCATCTCCTTATGACTTCCGAAGGTTGAATAATGCTTTCCTCAACATGAGGTTGATCTCTGTGCCAATCATAGTTCCATGGGAAAAACTTCTTCTGCAACAACTTTTGCTTTTTGTACATCTTCCTCAACTTTGATCCAAATAAAAATCTTCTTGTAGTTTGCTTGTGCCCTGATGAAGATGTCGAAATTGAACACCCACTACACTCTTTGGGATCAATGCCAAGTACACTATCAGCATGCCTTGAACTTCCAAGATCCTCAGAATCCTCATAGCATTCTCCTGTTGCTGCCAATGAACACCTGGAGATCTCTGCTGCATTTCTGGAGCTTCCTTCTGTAGTGCCTGCAAGCGTATTATGCAAGTTCTGGGTTTTCCTTCCCTCTGGTGATGCCTTAGACACACTTCTGTTATGATCTTCCAACAATTCCATCTCAAGTAGCTCAAAAAGACGCTTGCTCTTTCTGTTTTCTTTCAAGAATCTGCCATGTTGATCACAATAGGCACTATTCTCTGCCATACAGCTACAGCTAATGTTTAAATCTGTACTTGAGAGACCTCTGTTTGAGTTGTGAGACTCTCTACTTTGGAGATCATTTCCCAGATCAGCTTCAGCCGTTTCCTCAACTATCTCATCAGCGCCCAACTCCTGACTGCTTGAAACTTGTGTAGCCAAATCTTTCTGTTCACTACTGGTACAATTTGGCTGAACTTGCAAGGCACTGTCATCACAATCCTTTTCTGCTGACACATTACGTTTTTCAACATTACCAAGTTGTTCTTGTTTCCCACTGTCAATCTGGAACTGACTGCCATCACCATGAGGAGCGTCCATAGAAGTAGCGACTGGTTCACCCTCTTCATGAGTAGATACATGATCGCTCCTTTCAGAGCTTTCTTCATAAACCCAGAGCAGTCCTTCCAGTTCTTTATCAATGGCCTTGTATAGGTTGCTCATCAGAAAGTCAGGTGCATCAGGGCCACTGAAACCATCATAAATTCCAATGAAAAGCCATCCTTGCTCTTCGGACAGAACAACATGAACCCTATCTTCCCCTGCCTTTCCATGAGCCCACTGCAGGTTCCTTGTCACATTATACTCAGGTTCCGGTAGCCCAGCTTCCAACCCATTCTGTGAGCCTTCTGATCTGGACTTTGCATCCCTTGCCCAGGGCAGCTGAGCCATGGAATGCAACAGAAACTTGTGAACCCAGCCTGGATTTTGCGAGTTCCTGCTAAATGTTCTCGACAATGCGGTTTTCATGGGTCTGCTAATCCTATGTACAAGATGTCCTAGGCCAGCTTTCCTCCGACCATACGAAAGAGGTGCTGAGAAGTTGCTTCTGTTGCCACCATCGATAGGGCCTGACATGAAGACCCCCTTGTCCAATGGCCCCGACATGAACCCGGCAGCGCCTTTGTCCAGCGGCCCAGACGCAAATCCTCTCTCCAGCGGCCCCGACAAGAAGGTATTGAGCGGCCCTGACCCTCGCGGCACTGGCTGCAAGGGCACGGCGGCGAAGGAGGCTGTGCTCTCAAACGCGGCAGCGGGCTCCTGCACCTCGCCTGCAAGGGAGACGCTGAGGTTGCCCGTCCTGGCAGAGGACGCATTAGCGCTGACCGAGGCCCCCGATATGGTCCGGAAGGTGGTCTCGCCGAAGCTCCTGCTGGGCCGCTGCAGCCCGGCAGCCGCCGCCGCGGCGGCGGCAGCAGCCAGGTCCTCGGCGGCCTCCTGGCGGAAGGAGCCGCTGCGGGTCTCCGAGTCCATGACGCTGGAGTCGAGCGTGTATCGCTCGGAGTTGGAGGGCGTGATGGCGGGGGAGTCTGCGGCCGCGCCCGGGCGGACGTAGCAGAAGGAGTGTCCGAGCCCTTCGTCGAGCGGCTCGAGGAAGTCGAGGTCGACGCCGGCCTTGTCGGCCGGCGCGAAGCAGCCGACGACCCGGGACGTGCTGTTGCCCATGGCCGGCCGGCGCGCGGCTGCTGCTGCGGTCGCCGCGGCTCAGCACCCCGCAGGGAGAGCGCGCTCCAATGCCCGTCGCCGAGGGCCCCGGGCGCCCGGCAGCATGAGCAGGCAGACGCCGCCGCACGGCGAGACGCGGTCCCCCACCCGGTGCCCCAATCCCCGGGCCAGCCGCCCTCGCATCTTAGGCCGCCGCCCCCCGCCTGCTCGAGGAAATGCCCCGGCGCAGCAGCCCCATGCCACGACCCGCCGCCGCCGCCGCACCGCCCCCCAAACTCCCCAACAAACCGATCAGGAATCGAGATTGAGGTCAGGAAACCAACAGCACCTCTCGCCTCCGTATCAGGCCGGGCTTCCCGGCGGATCCCGAATCTGGCCGCCGGCGACCGGGGAACCGGAGCCGCCCCCGCGAGGCGGGATCGAGGAAATGGGGGGATCTACGCGGGCGAGCCGGGATGCTGCCTTCGGGGGGGGGAGCCGCCGTGGAGAGGACTCGCCTCCGGGTCGGGGGGTTTTGGTGCGATTTCAAATGGGCTGGGAGGGTTGGGGTGGGAGGAACGAACAGGGGGGGACGGAGGAAAAAGGTGGAGTTGGGAATGGAATTGTTGGAAGCTGCTGCTGTGTCTTGTGAGGGAGGGGCCGAGGGGGGAGAAGTGGAGTGAGCCACCTTGTTGTATGTAGTGGAGTGGAGACGAGGGGGAGTTTGGTGCTCTGCGCTCTCTTGCGCAGTTGCTTTGCTTGCTTGCTCTTGCTCCTCCGGCACAGCCTGTAGCCTCAGGCCAAGCTAGGGGTTGCTGCAGTGCGTGTTGTTGCTTGCTCGGCTTCGCTTGGCACGCCTCTCCAGTTTTAGGCTCTTGCATCGCTTTGTTTCATCTCCTTGTTTCCATAATTGGTGTTTTGCGTCCAGTTTTTCTCTTTCTTCCTTTGCAAGTTTTCCTACCTCCTCGAGTTGGATTTTTTTTGTTTTCATGCTCAATTTGTCCTAGCTAGTTTCCCTTTTTATGTCTTGTTTATGTGAGAGAAATTTACAAAATCATGCACTAGCAATATTTGTCGATAACTTCACGGTTAATAACTTGGATTTATGCACAAACATCACTATGTGTTAATATAGTCTTTTTTTATGATTTTCTTTTGGAGTCGAGAGAGAGGTGCTTGGAGTGCTTGCTTGCAAACTGAGGCTAGGTCTCATTATCTTTCCTTTTGTTTTCCCCTATGGCTCTTTATTTTATCTATTATTTTTGCTACAACCAGTTTTTTTTCTAGGATGAGTTGGTGTCTGTGGCCTATTGTTTTCTTGCATCATTGGATTTGGTGGTGCTGTCTGTGAGAGTCAAAGCAAAGAAAAGAGTAGGCTGGAAGCCGGATGACCGAACCGGGGACCCCTGGTCCTCATCGTCATGATCATCGCCACAACATGGATGGACAGGTGGAAAGGGTGGACTTCTGAGGTCTTGCTTACATTCGGAAAACATTCCTAAAAAGGCATGCCACTTGCAAATCGTGTCTGCGAGTCTAGCCTTTGATATAAAAATCTTCTAAAATTTCATGAACCTACCCGCATTGCCTCCCACTTGTGCAAGTGTGCGTATGGATCTTCTTACAACCTGAAGGCTAATCCCAGTGGGAGTTTCATAGAGGTTTCATGCACATTAAATACGGTGACACATCAGCATATGTGATGATATGGCATGGTAGTTATGAAGTGAGAGAGGGAAGGAGTTTCATCAGGATGAAACTGTGTATACATTGTTTCCAAGACTATGAAACCTATTGAAACTTGCATTGGGGGCTATAGAGTTTCATCTCATCTAACCATATCCAATCACATGCCTCACAATTAAATGTTATGGGCATCCTATGAAATCGTGAAATGAAACTGTGCACTGGGACTCCCTATTTCATTCATGAGAATACATCTCAAATGATGATGTGGCATCCTTGAAAACAGTGCAATGAAACCTTGCACTGGGACTAGCCTAATAAAGCCCCATAGTCATTTTTTTTCTTTTGAGTAAGGTCATCATTTTTTTCCTTCATGGTATCATCATGTTGGAATAATGTCTATGTTTCGGTCTTTTACTATGCAGAAGAAAAGATATAGGGGAAATTAGAGAGACTCCAACAGGGTACCACATTGTTGACATTGTTTTGCTTCATAGAAGTTTACAAGAAACTGAAATGTTGAAATAGCCATTTGTTCTCCATCACTCCATGTGGCCATGTGGGTTGAGGTAGGTTTGGATTACTATCCTAGCATTTTGAAACAAATTTTAGTTGTCTTGTAAATTTTGGCAAACATTTTTGGATTCACACCAGACGTGTGCCCCCCAGAAATTTGGCAACGCCAACAGAAAGTGGGTGAAACTTGGGAAACTAATAAATTGACATGGTTCTTTGGCATGACTCTGTTGCATTCAACAATGACATGTCAGCTTCTCATTTGTTGCAACATTTTTAGATGTTAACTTTCACATGTTGTAAACCACACATCTGATTTCGAATTTTGTAGTTATTTTAATTATATCTACGAAACAATAACACATGTTGACTTTGTTGGGATGCTGAAGAAATTTGCATGACATGTACAGTTACAATTTTGCAAAAGAAAAAATCATGGTTGCAGTCCACACAAATATTTCCTCCACATACAAATTGATCAGCATGGCTAAAAACCAAACATGATCATATTTCCAAAACTTGATCATACCCAAGGGGGTTTTCAGCAGTTTGATGCTCAATTTGTTCGACTTCTATGTTTTATTTATATTTAAAATGTTTATTTTTCTCTAAATTTGCTTAGATCATACTCTCTCCATTCCAAATAGTAGGTTGTTTTAGCATTGTCTTTAAGTCAAAATTTGACCAATATTATATATAGAAATGATATCAAATAATTGAACTATCAAAATATTATATTTCATTGTGTATATATAGTGAAACCAGTTTGATGTTGCATATATTTATGTATTCTTCTATAAATTTGATCAAAGCTACAAAAATTTGACTTGGGACGAAATTATGATGACTTACAGCTTAATATAATAAAATTAAGACGACTTACAATTTGGAATGTAGGGAGTGTATCTAGAAAAAACATAAACATGGCTTATACTCTACTCCTTGCATATCTTTATGTATAAATTGGGAAAATTGCACACGTCTTCTCGTTGCTGTAGACGTCATCATTGATCAACTTAGTTCTGCCCCCAAGTCAACTGAGTCACCAGACAGCTTGTTTAAACAACTACCTGATTCGAGTTCATACGGAAATCAAACAAGCTGGTCGCGATCCAGTAGTAATTAAACTAGTAATTACTAGTACGTGGAAAACGCAATAAAAAACTAGTACACGGCGAGATGCAAAAGACGAATTCCCAACACGCGCATGAGACAGTGATGGGGCGTCAAGCTCGAACATGTTCGGGTCAAAACGCAGAATCTGCTCGTCGCGAACACATGGAACATGTCTAATCCACACCCAGTGTTTGCATATACTCAGAGTATGGCTGAACAAAGAAGAACACAAAAATTTGCTGTTGGCCGGCCGGCAACATCCACGTTGGGTCCTTGCAAAAAGAAAAGAAAAGGAAAAAAAGAAAGACAAAGAATTTGCAAACCCTCACATCTAATAATCCCCACTAAATTTTTTTTCTGAATGAAGTTAAAAAAATAAGCAAAGTTAGGTTTCAATATTTCTTGAACTAGATATCAGTTTTTTTTTGTTCCAATGTTCAAAGGGAAGCACCAAAATTGTAATTAAAGTCTTAATTTCTCAATCACAATGAGTGTTACTGATAAATGTGAAACCAGTATCTGAACACGGGACTGCAATTCCATGGTCTGAAAGTCCGAAATCCAAACCCCAAAAGTCAAGGCTCAAAGTGCAGATGTCTGTGAGGCGACAGCATGCACCCAGGGTCGGATAATGGCAGCGCCCAAGATCTTGACAGGCATGCCAATCCAGGCACCTGCGTAGACGTACCACTACCGTAAAATTGAGCATTCGTCCAACACGCCCACATGTCTTTTCGTCCGATACTAACACGCGATGTTACTACTGGTCGTCACGCACAGTGCCACCGGAACCCTTGTAGTACTGGTTTGTAGCCTCAGCCGATACTAAATAGCGTCATGTGGACCGCGTGGCTGACAGCTAGATTCCCAGGAAGTCATTTAGTACCGGCTAGTGGCTTCAACCGGTATTAGATGGTGAGAATGCATTTAGTACCGGCTAGTAGCATCAAACGGTACTAATTGAAATCATTTAGTACCGGTTGAACCTACTAGCCGGTACTAATGTCAACCATTTGCTCTATAAATGAGCTGCTTCCTTAGCTTCCTCCTCCGAGCGAGCAAATCAACCATTTGCTCGGGCTTCGTTTTTCTTCACTCGACCAGCTTCTTTACTAGACCGGTTAGCAACTTCATTCTCCCTCCTCTGGTTATAATATTCTAGGTATTTTTTGAATGAGCTAGTTTTATATTACAAACAGAGTACTTGTTGCTTTATTAGAGTGAGGAGAATGGAGAATTTTTTAGAATGAGTTTTATGTTACAAATGCAGTACTTGTTGATCTTTTAGAACGAGGAGAATGGAGATTTTTTTTAGAGTGAGGTGAATGGGGAGTTTTTTAGAATGAGTTTTATGTTACAAATGGAGTACTAGCTTGCTGATCTTTTAGAATGAGAAGAATGGAGAGTTTTTTAGAGTGAGGTGAATGTGGAGTTTTTTATAATGAGTTTTATGTTACAAATGGAGTACTAGCTTGTTGATCTTTTAGAGTGAGGAGAATGGAGAGTTTTTTAGAATGAGTTTTATGTTACAAATGGAGTACTTGTTGATCTTTTAGAACGAGGAGAATTGAGAGTTTTTTAACTATCTTTCCCCTAACTAATCTAATACGAAGCTCTATGTCCATTTTTTACGTAAGACGATGCCGATGGATCGGCAATGGATGTAACACCTCCGCTCCTCCAATACCAGAGAACAGAAGAATTTCGAGTCCACAAACTCTAGTTGAACATCATAAAAGAATTTTGAAATAGTTTTCCTAATAGCTTTTGGAGCCAGATTTTCAAATAGAAGTATGGTGGCTAATAGCCGGTTCAGGTAGAGATTTGTTCACTGACACCCATCGGCTTAAAGTTGGCCTGGACAGGCATTGGGCCACCATACTTCTATTATGAAAATGTGGCAGTTGCTCCAAAAGATGTTGGGCAATTATTTCAAGATTCCTTTATGATATTTAGCTATTCAGCTAGAGTAGGTGGACTCGTAGATTTATGTTGTATCATTATTTTAGGATTGGTGTATCTTTTTATCTTCCAAATTAACGGTCGTGACGTGAATAATTCTATGTTCTAAATATCTCATTTATCTAAGACTTAATATGTATGATGAATTTTTATCTCTACTATTTCATATATATAATTTACTCTAGTTAATACTCTACATATGTCATGAGGATTAACGCCAATGATGCAGATGATAGATTTTTAAATTTTTATCTCTACTATTTCACAAATATACATGTGACAACCTTATCATAATTATTGGAACATTTTATTACAATTAAACATTTTCATATGTAATGTATTTAGTTAATATCATGATGACAACATTTTATAGTCACAATAATAATAAAATAAAAGACATTGCGCGCGCGAAAGGAAACTGCTGGAGCAATTTAGTACCGGGCAAGGGCTCTAACCGGTACTAAATGCCCCAGTTTTCTGCTCTCACCATTTTAGACCATTTAGCACCTGTTAGAAGCCTTACCCGGTACTAAATGAAGCAATTTAGTACCGGACAAAGGCTATAACCGGTACTAAATCTCCCACCTACAAATACTTCATCTTGTCCAAACACTTAGCAATTTCCAACAAGCCGCAATTATTCCTCCCTCCGTCCCCGGCTCCGTCGCCGTCACCCTCATTCCCGTCGCCGTCGCCCCATCCCCGACCGCCGCCACCCCATCCCCGGTCGCCATCCCCATCGCCGCACCTTTCCCTACCCCACCTCCCCCACAGGTCGCCGCCACGCCTCTCCCTCCCCTGCCTCCCCCGCACGCCGCCACGCCTCCCCCGCGCGCCCTCTCCGGTTAGTTTTTCTTTTTTTATAATTTTGATTTTGATGCATTAAAATAATTTTACTACGTGTATTGGATTAAAATGGCTATGATTTTGCTTCAATTGGATACCAATTTGTATTGGATGCTAAGTAATTATTTTTTTTGATACAATTATGGTATAAAGCTATATCTCTTAGAGGACATGTAGATATTCACGGGTAGCATTGTGATAGAATTGTGGATGGCTATGAAATGATGGTCTAGATTTATTTTAATGTATATGATGTGCGTATACGACAATGTATTGTTGGTGGCAAAGTTGACTAGTTAAGAAAAATGGTGGCAAATTATCTTATCACAATTTTATTTGGACAGTTTAGGCTAAGTATGGCAAGTGGAAGTTCTTCTCGCCATGGCGGTGGAGGCCATGGAGGTGGCCGCCGTGGACACTACATTTTTGAGGAGCCATCGTTGGCTCGTTCTCCAAGAATTCACTTCCCTAATCGCGGCATTGACTTGCCAAAAGGCGATCGAAGCACAGAAGCAATTCCCAGCATAATAATATTCTTTCCTTCTTGTATTTGGTTTTTTTTACTACACATTACTTACATACAATGTAGCTTATTGACAATATAGATGGCTGAAAGATGTTGTCGAAGTTCTAGGTGGTACTTCTCCTCTAGTGCTATCCGAGATAGTTGGTCCACGGAATTTTAAAAGAGTAAAAATCTCTTTTCAAGTACCTGTTCGAAAAACACAGGCCAACTGGATGAGAGTACCAGGACAGCCCATCCCAATTGTTTCAATTGCTGCATGGGGTCAATTAGCACCAAATAGGGTAACTTTTGAAATGACCGTCGTGGAGGCCTGCCTACAACAGCGTAAGTATCATGGGTACTTTGTGCCAGACTTCTCATATTTTCGAATAAAGGCGCTCGAGAAGGGAGAAAGCAATGTGACTAAGACTACTGAGAGGCTTTGTCAGCTGAATCAACATGACACAGTATGGAACATATCTAATCCTCCTTTTATCTTTAATTATGTTACATCTTTTAAATTTCATCACATTATTCTCTTCTTTTAGGATGTCTTTGGTCAAACCTTGGCAACAATGAGCTTTCATGCGATTCTGGCTCAAGTCTTGGATGTGTTGAATTATAGTTACACCGATGAAAACCCGATACGCACCAGAGATTTCAAGCTCCAGGCTCATCTCACTTTCTTCAGGTCATTTCAGTTGATGTCGTCTCCATTGTTTGAGATTTATGGTAGTGCATGTGACCGTCCTTGTGAAGCGCTAGAGAGTGCACTAATTCATGCTCTAGCTTATATTGATGAAGTTCTAGGCTTTGCAATTGGAGACTTAAGCTATGTGGCATATCTACGTAAGCGAAACGAATTATTAAATATGTAGCACGTATGGATGTACTCCTGTCGTACCCTTTTCTTAGGATTTAAACTTGTTCTCTCTAAGACCTTAAGTATTGATATACGAACTATTGAGTGTTAATGATTTGAATGGGTACTTGGATTTAAATGGGTTGATATATTAACGTAATATTATTAGTAAAAGCTCTGTCAGATACGAATACGAATTAAAATAAAAGGGTAAAACAAAGAATAAATTTTAATACAGGCTAGTAAAACTAATTGGACGTGTGTCGTAATTTAGACCGGTACTGAATGACATGGTATTTAGTACGGACGTCCGGTACTAAACGCATTACCGACCGGTAGTCGATCATGCAGTAGTGTACATGCGATCGCATCGACCGATGTGCATGTACTCGTATGTTAGTCGTGGTGGGCGGGCCCACGGGAAGACCAGCTCCACGATCGATCGGCCATCGACAACAAATCCATCGCCCTCTTTGACTAATTAACCCGCAGTTAATTATTAATTAGTGGTTAAATAAAGGATGCCCGGCCGTCTAGATTCTAGAACCCGGGGCGTGGCCATCCCCCTGGTCCTGATTAAAGTAAGCCTGTGATTAGTGGCCTAGTTTGTTGGCTACTCCATTGTTTAATTAGTCCTTGGCTTCTCCAGTGAGCTACTCCTGGTAGGAGTAGTAAATTTCTCCGAGTTGGTGTGGACAAACCGCAGGAGTGGTTGGGGAGGTTGCCATCGATCTTCTCCCCGGAGTCCACCAAAGTCCAGATTAGCATTAGGATATTGGTATAGTGCTAATTGTTGCAGTATAAAATTGCATCGCGATCGCATATGTGGTAGTTGAAACCATCTCGTTTTCATCGCGTACTAGTCAGTGACTTCATCCAAGTCACTTTTGGCCAAATGACAGAGCACTAGCTAGCACATACTGATCGAATAGAGGATTTTGATATACTAGCTTACGACAATTTGTTTTCGGCGTGTTGTGGTTTTGGCCTCGTAACCTAAAATGGAAGGGTAATGCTGCTAGCATAGGGCCGGTAGGAGGGAGTGGTATGGTTGCCATGCGCTAGCTTAAGTAGCTGGCTTTTGGAGCTACTGTCACGAGCAGTCCGGATTTGCATTGGCCTTGTAAAAAAAATACGCAACTAATTTAACATTTCAGTTTGGTTGCATACTATATACTGATCTGTCGTACCTATGAATATATATTTTGTTTACAGAGCAAATAATGGCGGAATTAATCCTAATTTTGTAGATGGTGCCAGTTAAAATAGGCACTCGCTGATTCCGCACGCACACACCAGTGTAGTGTGAGATGGAGCTCGATCGTCTCGCCTGCACATATGCATTAATTGTAGGCGGCGTGTGAAGTTTTCGCCACATATTCCCGTGGAGGAGGAGAACCGGCCGTTTTCACGTGAAATTCCTACGTTCCAACTGCACGTCCAAAATTTTATTTGCTTCCGAGGTACGGCCGGTGAGGAACAAGATTCCGTGCATTATTGACTTGTCGTCGGCTCGTCGCGCTACTCATACAGTCCAGACTCCGGACACCACAGGCTTTGTGCGTGGTCGGACTCGGACCCCACACCACACACGTACAGCAGCAACACAGCGCACAGGCTGGTGGAATTATGCAGCTCATCTGCCGATTCATATCGGTCGGTCGGGCGCGTCGGAGATTCCCGGCCCGGCAGGAAATCAACGTGCGTGTGCGCAATGATCTGTCTCGATCGATCGCCATGCATTCGCCCGGGAAGGGGGGTTAGCTTAGCTGCATCGATCGGAAGGATCGGAATCCGCAGCACATCCACGCCGCGCGGTCTTCTTCTTGCCTGCATGCATCTTTGCCTTGGTCGTCGTCTCGTACTGCTAGCTCCTCTGCCATATGATTAGTTATAGATTTTGGAGCATTATTGGGGGTCGAAAATCACGTGAGCGAACTGCAGATCGGTGCCCGTCCTCACATGCGCTTTGCATGCAGGCCCCATCGAGGGAGGAATAATCAGTAGCTACGGTGCTAGCTGCCCACCCGTCCCGCACCATTTTTACCGTCTCTAACTCTAAGCGTTCAACGTGTTTATGATGATGACCTATATATACTCCCGCATAGCCACATGCATATGAGGAGCTTTGCTTTAGTTTGCCTTTTTCTTTTGATCAATGAATATAATGAAGACACTAAAAGCTAGCTATGGAAGAAGCAAGAACCTGCTAATGTCATAGATGAGGCACCCACCACTGATACTGCTGCTTCGATCGGCTCACTTTTATTTCCTGTTCCTGATCGATTTGCCGTACGCGATGACGACCGATCATGAGTAGCAACGCAACGGCGGCGTTTTTTCGCTACTACCAGCTGCCGTATGGCCGGCCGGCCGGCCGGCCGCCATGATGCCAGCCGGTGGACGGCCAAGCTCGGTACCCAGCCTGACCAGCTCGCTAGCTACCTTGCCTTTTCTCCGGGCCGGGGGTATACCCAACCGGCCAACGCCCAAACCCCCAGCAGCTTCTTCTTTGCCGTGCGCTTTATTTGGCCTTTTCCTTTCTCATCGGGATGCTGTGAAAGACATCTCTGCACAATTGACCTGTCAGCGGAGCAGAGCATCTAGCATCGTCCATCGCTTGCGACTGCGACCCCGACATTGACCGCACCCTCAGCTTTCCTTCCTTCCTCCATCGCTCATCCCCCCGCTAGATCCTGCATGGAAAGCACCATCGACTCGGGCATCTCGGTCGCCACCGCCTCCGCCGGTAAAGCCACCGTTACCAGAGCAACGGCGACGATCGCATTGCGCTGCATGGAAAGCGTGTGCGTGGCAGGATGACACTACGAGGAGGGAATAGTTTTTTTCCCCAGAAAAACAACCTCAATGGGTGCCTGGTATTTAATGGGCTCCGCTCTCCACTCGCGCCCAACCATTTTGGGTCCACCAGGCGGGCGGGCGGGACACGTCTCGCTTCCCAGCATTCAACCCGGCCGGTCCCTGACTTGAGCCCAAGTCAGACACATCACCCTGTGCGCGCCATAAAAACATCAGGAAGGCCCAGCAGCCTGCCGCCCTCCTTTTCAATGCGCGGAATGTTCATGCCAGGAATGCGCGAATAGAAAAAGACCCGTCCACGTCTGCTGCCCGCTTTGTACGCGTGACACATCAGCAGCAGGCAGCAGCTGCCTCGTGCCATCCTGATCCCGGTGCAAGTGCAACCCGGGAGTAATGGTCGGCAGGGACAATTAGGTGGCAGGCACACCTGCACGCACGCATTTATAAAGCCAAATACGAGGTGAAGAATGACCCTCCCTCCGTCCCTCTAATATTCCTAAGCACTGCTGCCTTCTTTCAAATTAAATCATTCTTGAGAGTTAAAACATCTCAAGTTTGACCAAATTTATACAATAAAATACTAACATTCATGAGTAAATTTTATTGTAGATCCTTCAACTATTTTTCAGATCTCATCTAGGTCCATGTACTTTTAAAGTGGTCATCTAGATCCATGATCCAATAAAGAGTGATTGTAGAGGTGCATGAGCTTCCACAGAGGCACCTTTTGCTTACGTGGCAATGCCAGCGTGGCAACAAGTTGAAAAAAGACCCCTCCATCTTTTATTTCTCATTCTCTCTCGTCCTCATCCTCACATCCAATACGCCGGCCGCCGCCGCGCAAGGGTATGTGTCGTCGTGCGCCGGCCTCGCACCGCGCCTTGCCTTGGTGGGCGTGCTCCCGCCTCGCTCTGCACTGGGTCCGGGTTCCGTGCTGGGTCGGGGGCTCGGAGGTCGGGCTGCGGTGCAGATAGGCGTGGCGCAGGCCGTCGGTAAGGTCGTGCGCGCGCGCTGGCCCATGGCTCACCGCTCCACCTGTCGCCGGCGAGCATGGCCCCCCATCGGTGGCATCCGGCCGCACACCATCCTGGCGCTCGGGTAAGCAGAGGGTGAGGAGCAGTGCGGCCGCAGCCACCAAGAAACAAGCAACGACCAATCGATTAGCACGCAAATCAAACGATTCATCCAAATTTCCACTTATGCAGGACCACGATCCCTTTGTGGGCGCCGCGCTTGCGCTTGAGTGGCTCAGTGCTGGTGGGGGAGTGGGCTGCTGCTGCATTCGCCCTCGTGGACTTTCACGATCATTGTTTATTAGATCGTGAATCTAGATGGCTACTTTAAAAGTTCATGGATCTAGATGAGATCTTAGGAATAGTTTAAGGACCTACAGTAAAATTCACTCAACATTTATGATACCAAGTAAGTACCATTAGTTTTTTATTAAATATATTTTTATAGTATATCTATTCGGTGCTATAAACCTTTGTGATCCTCTCTATAATTTTGGTCAAATATAAAATGGTTTGACTCTCCGAGAAAGTCGGAATGACTTATAATTTGGAACGGAGGGAGTACATTTAAGTCTATTTGAACTATGCACAAGAGTTAAGATGAGGATACAATGATCTTGTTCTTGTATTACACTAGACTTAAGATTAGGTACAAGCTAATCGCGTTGAACATGGTACACTTGCAGAGTCCTAAAACTCGGGGGGTTCTCAAAGCTTTCTCATTCCCATGTCTTGAATATCAACTTTTATTACTGCCGGTAAACTCCGGTATTGCCAAGATAATTTTGACATTCATATTGGACAAAGGTCCAAATATCACGGATCAATGGATAGATAATGCTCTTCTTGGGACCATGCCTTTGTTTTCTTGCCAATTACTATGGCTTACCTGCCCGTTGACATCAGCTGTAGCCGCCCGCCGCGCTCGGATGTAACGCCATTGGTATTGTTTCATTTGATCCATCAACAGTGCCCAGGCAATATAATGCCACCACCAACGTCCCACCCCAACTATTGCAACTTATTGGGACGGTCATGGCTGGGGACTTGACTTGAGTAACGGGATGATCATACTGGAGCTACCCATTATTGTAGACAGCTATCAGCGAGTACGTACTAGCTATTTTTTTTAAATGACGGCAATAGAATTTACCACAACTTTTATCAGAGCATCTCCAGCCGTCACTCTTTCCCCAATCCAACTACCATATTGCGAGAGTTGATAAAAAAATAGTATACCAGCAGTCTCACTTTACCTTTCCCTTTTTCGCCTCAACTCTTCCTAAATAAAGGAGGAGTTGTGACTTTCCCAATACGGTAATTGGACTGGGATGAGATTACTGGGATACTGCAAAAGCAACTCTCCCAATAGTAATGAAACTGATATTAGGACATCCCAATTAACTTGCAAGATTGTTGGAGATGCTCTTAGACGATAGAAAAGAAAAAAAAGTACAAGCAACAACCGATTTTTTTTTCTAAAACCGGGTTTATATTACATTGCAGCTCCCAACGAGGACGACCGGGAGGATACGCAACAACCAGCTGCGCCATCAAAATTTCAGACGTTCGACCAGCAGCCCAATAGAAACTTAGCAGGAGTTTATGTTATCCAAAAATGTTATTCTAGATTAATGGGCCTGATCTGCCTGGTTATCAGCAGCCCAATAGGAGGAAAACATAATAGGAGTTCTATTGGGCTGGACCCTATTGGAGCCCCTTCGGTTGTCCAAAATATGTTGTTGTTGTGTGGTGGGTATCGTCTGCAGTTTTAGCCCATTTAATAGCAGAAGCAGCCCATCCAAGAGACCAGCAGAAGCATTCCACAATTTACAATAGCAGCAGAAGCAGCCCACTTAAGAGAGAACTATTCGTACCGGCCAGCACACTCAGGCCTGTTTGTCAGGGCTTATCTTGGCTTCAGCTTCACCTATTTGGCGTAAAACGAGCTACTGTAGCATGTAGCGTGAAGTCGTTTTGTAAGCCGAGGTTAAAATAAACTAGAAGCTGGATGAAACCACTATTTTTAGCTTCACTGACTTTGGTTTCACCGGTATTTTTAGCTTCACTAACTTTGACTTCACCGGTGAAGCTGTTTTGAGAGAAATCCTCCCAAACGGGGCCTCAGTCAGACCAACGGAAGCAGAAGCAGCTCTCTATTCTCCTTTCCTGCCATTTTGGCCCATTTTAGAACGAACTGTTTTAATGGGTTGGTTATCATAATAATCCCTCTAATCCCGAATACTCTATGTATACTTTAGTCCATCCTTCCATTTTTATCCCTAGTTAAATGCATATTGATCAATAAAATACACTTGCTACCCATCCTAGCACCAGCAATGATATAGAGGTAATATAGTCTTTATACTCCTCGCCTTAATTCTTGTGTGGGATCCAAATTAAATACCGTCCCCTAGCATTTTTCCCTTCCCATTCTCTGTCTTATGGGAGGGAAGGTATTGCCATGTGGCACATTCCACAATGTTTCCAACTTTAAGAATTTTGCCTCGCCTACTTATATCTATAAACTCTACATTCTTCCCTATTTTGTCATGATGAACCATGGTAGCTGTATAGTTTCTTGCCGTCTTGAGAGAATCAGAGTCTTCTACAAAGCCTCCCACAAGTACGCATTGCTTCTCTTTATCAAAAAAAAAAGTACGCATTGCTTCCGGTCATGGTCATGACAGATCCATGAGCTCATGTGTATATTGCATTATTTACACATCATGCACACACGCGTGGACTACTAGCTAGCTACTACTACCCACTACGTACCTACAAGCTAAGAATGGGCTATATACGCGTGTGCATGCATGCGATTACTGGCAAAAGACAAGTGTCACTGCTTTGGTATGATCGATGAGACAACTAACCTACACGTGTAGGCTGCGGACCAGGCTAAATCCTTGGTGCATCTCCGCCTCTCTGGCGCCAGAGATCATATCGACAGCCCTGGCCCTGTCCGGACGTGTGATGAATAGCATAATGCCGAATGCATATGTCGAGCACCCGGGCCAGCCCTTTTGATCGATGTGAGAGTGAGAAGGTCAATTGCACGTTTCCAACCCATGCCCCGTTCTCTGTTACCCTACTCGATGTCTCGGTCCGTACTCTGTGCTGTGATCAACTCTTTCGGTTTCCTCTCGTTTTCTCAGGGAAAAGTCAACTCTGTCATCCTCATCAATCATTTGCGTGATCGTCGATCGTAGCTCTATATGCAGATCAGAGAGCAGAGATGTGCATATATTCATTTCGTTTCGGTCCTGTACTGGTGTCTAGTCTAGCTGTTTCATTAATTTAGGCGCGAGATCGTCATTAGTTACGTTCTCTGTCAACAGGAGCCTAGCTACAGAATGGTCGATGGACGTCGGTTTCGTCGTGAACGGAACTAGTAGCCCCTCCAGTCATGAAAAAAAAAATGACGGAACCTCGTTGCGAAATGTCACAAGTTTTCTCTTGGATGGATGCGATGCATCTCACTGTTTAAACTTCAAACGTATTTTAATTTGTATCCTTTTCATAAGAGAAATTAAATCTGTACGTACGTCTTCGCTTTGCAACAAGTAGTGATGCTGCGAACGCAACAGATCATAGCGCTCGGCGGCAGGGACACTATACTACTACAGCGTACGACTAGCAAGCAAGCTTGGTCACGTTGATTCATTCGTAGGGCCGGGATCCACGCAGCGTGCGTGCATGGGGACGTCTAGAATACATACGACGCGGACGATTGGACGAACGTATACGAGCTGCAGCCGCACGCGTGACGATGGACAGACGACTACGCTGCTCCATTATTCCCATAAAGGCCGGCGGGTCCGGCCCGCGCGCATCAACTAATGGCGCCTGGTCGACGGAGCATGGGCCGCTCATCGCCTGCGCCACCGCTGGCCGGCCGACCCAGGCGGCCAGACCCCGGCCCGTCGACTTTCCTCTACACACACGCTTATGCTATGCATCATGCATGGCCATGGCCCTAGGCTTGCTAGTTTGCGAAAAGGACCCGTCAGTGATGATTGTGAATAGGATAGGTCGACCCGCACCATATCTATGCTGCCGTCCATCATCGATCGAATGAATGCTATTTGCCTATAGAAAAGTAGTTAAGCATGCGTCTACATACATCATACATATATGGAAACCAAATATCTTCCATGGAAGAAATGCAAACTATATATATAATATGCAACTGAAATCAACGAAGCTAACCTTTATTCTAGCCCTACTCCTAGTTAGCTTCATTCCCGGTAAGCTATGCACTCATGATGAGGCCGGGCACTCTATACGTGGGGCGTCGTCCGTCGCGCCCGTTGCGTGCGCAAGGTCGATCGGCTCCTGCGCATGCCCGCACGCCAAGTGCACTTGGTACATCCCGGCCGGCCGGCCGGCGGCGACCCCACGGCGGACGCGCCCGTCGCACCAGCCGCCGCCGCTAGCTGCATGCCATCCCTCCCCGGCCCAGTCCCTAGCTAGCTTCATTAGTGACCATCGATCCGTGCAGCAAGAGCATCAGGGCAGCTCGGAGTCGTGTACGTGTTTCCAGCTGTGTTTAGCTAGTTGATCGATCATATAGCTCCACCGGCAAGGAATTGGTGCCCGTAGTGTAGTCTAAGAGGGGGAAGGGTGAATTAAGCTAACTTAAAATCTTAACATATGGTTTCCACTACTTTTACATAAAACATAAACTAGATCATGCTATCAAGATGTGCAATTAAGGTTGATCTAGTGTGAAACCCTCGTCCAAAACAAGTTTTGCAACCTAGAACCAATCCTAGCAAAATACAAGTAAAACACACAAGTTGCAAGTATATAAAATGCGAAAACATAAGAGGTGAGGATGAGGGGAAGCAAACTCTTGACACGATGATTTATTCCGTGGTATCGGTAGGCACTAAGCCACCACTAGTCCACGTTATTGAAGCACTCACATAAAAGTATTGCTTCCCGATCATCAAGTCTCTTCCGGGACACCCCTTGACTTGCCACAAAGGCTCGGCCACTAAGGCTCACGCCAAGTTCCTCGGTCACCTTAATGCCGTCTCCACTAAGGAGCTTCTCCACGAAGGAAGGGGTCTTCACGTCCCCCGCACACGGTCGTCGACGCCACTCCACACCAAGTTGGAGGGTTGAAAACTTGCCAGCGAGCCACCAAAGCTCCAAGACACCGGCACACCTTGTACAGCTGTGGTTCACTCCTTGAACCGATCACAAGGTACGCACACCTTGCACTCTCTTTTCTCTAGGCCTATCTTAGCACTAAACACTCTTCTAAATTTGTGCTAAGCCTTTGAATAATCACTTAAGCACTTTTGGTGGTTTGGATGTCTTCTTGATGAGTCTTGATCTCCAATGGACTTCTGCATGCTTCAGCTTCATCCAGCAACTCCAAATGGGCGAGTGGAGGGGGTATAAATAGCCTAAGGCATCAAAAATCCGTTGCTCCAACGGCTAGTTAAAGTGTACCATCGGATGTTCCGATGGTATGCTTTTGGGTAGCATCGGAACATCCGGTGCTACTAGCCGTTGCCTCCCCACGCCCAGATTCCTCAAAGATTCCTCACGGACTCAATCCACCGATTGATCCGGTGCTTCATCTAGTGCCCATCGGATGAATCGGTGGGTGCTGTCCGTGCCCAAAACCTCTCTGGAAGTCTCTAAAATAAATATGCTTGCTCCAATGCTTCATCGACACAAATCATCGGAACATCCGGTGTTGCGCTTCATTTCTTCTTCATTATAGCCAGCGATTGGTCCAACGCTTGTAGAAACCAAGGCATCGGATCATCCGATGGTCAGCTTTGATTTGGCCTCCGCACAGTTGTACCAATTGCTCCGATGGAAGCTCCGATGCTTCCTCGCGAGCCATCGGATCATCCAATGGTGTCTTTTTTTTTTCTGTGCATCCCTAGCACCGACTGATTCGGTGGCTAGGTCTTTGGCTCACTGAATGAGTCGGTGACCAATACCTATTCACACTTTGCCAGGTCACCGATTGATGCGGTGGACCCTCCAATTGTGTCGGTGCAAATGCGTCGGTGACTGATTTCTTCATTTCTTCGCTTGTCTTTGATTGTGGTTGCTTCCTTAGGATCTAGAATACCTTCAAGATATGTTCTCAATACTTTGTAGTCCTAATGATCGTGTTGTCATATTAATCATCAAAATCACAAACTAATAGCCTACCGGGGCCACGTTCGCTACACCATTTCTAGAGAGAGCTATTAGCTGCTAGCTGCAAAAACCTACGACTTACACAGCAGGATCGGAGGCAGCAGCGTCCAGGACTTGGCCATGTGAGGGGTGGTTGCACTGTATCCCGGACGGCGACCGGGACAGCCCCACGGTTAGGGGTACTTCATTCGTCGATCGCTGACTATGGAAGAGATGACGACCTGGCTCTAGCTCCGGCTCTCCGGCCGGTCTGGTCCGCTCTACGGTGAGCTACTAATAACTTTCTTGTTCGTAGACCTGGCCAGTCGAAACTACGGGAACCTGTGCTATCCTGATGAGCCACATCACAGGTTTTATTTATTTTATTTCCATCAGCTGCTGTACATTGTACATATTGTGCATTAAAATTGTGTTATGGTACCTCCCCGGATCGGAGGAGTTATCTTAACGAAAGACAATCTAGTTACGTGTAATTGGAAGGGCAGTAACCAGTATTACTTTTGTTATAAGGATGAGATGGTTCAACGTCCATTCTTTGAGTGTCGGTTGGCTCGATATGGTCTGGGCAATTGTCACAGCCTCGCAGCGTGTGGCAAACGTGTGTTGGCATATGGCTGTTTCTTGGAGCAACAGCTGCACATGTTGGTCTTTGTGCTTGATATTTGAAAACAAACAAATTTCCTTTTTGGAGGCCATCTTGTCAATTACACATCGGTTCAGTATAGAAACCTATTTCTCAGGTTCTTGTTGTGGCAGCATCTCAGTATTAGCGATAGAGATATAATCTCTTATGTAAATTCTCAGGTTGTTCAGGACTCAGGTTCGGTTATAGATAAGACAATTTGTTTAGCTTTATCTCCAATATGTAATCTTACACAACCGAACCGGACTCCTAGCAACCGCCAATTGTAATCTGTCTGGAGTCTTTGAGATGCTCCTATATATTAACACGCAACCTATAGTATGCCAAGATAGGCAACTACAGTTCTACCAATTCTTTCATGGTAACCAGAGCAACCTCTTCCTAGATACATCTACTACTCACGCCTGAAACTCCACCGTGGCCGGCGCATCCTCTTCTCTCTCGGCTCAACTCGGGTCGACGATCTCGGAGAAATTCACGCGGGACAATTATGTCCTGTGGAAGGCGCAATTCCTCCCGGCTGTTCGTGGTGCTCAGCTCGTCGGGATCCTGGAAGGCATTGTGCCGGTGCCAAGCAAGATCTTGGAGATTGTGGTGGAAGGAAAGAAGCAAGAAGTCTCTAACCCCGAGTACGATTCGTGGGTAAGCAAAGACCAGCAACTCCTCAGCTACCTGCTAAATTCAATTACCATGGAAGTACTAGCAGGAGTGGCGACTGCGACGACCTCTGCTGAAGCGTGGAAAGCGCTGGAGATCATGTTCGCGGCGCAATCAAGAGCGCGGGTTACTAATCCGCGCATGCAACTGGCGACTCTGAAGAAGGGAAATTTGAGTACGTCAGCTTACTTCAACAAGATGCAAAATATCAAGGATGAGCTTGCAGCCGCTCGTAAGTCTATTGGAGATGATGAAGTTGTGGCGCATATTCTCAATGGTTTAGATTTCGATTATCATCCTTTTGTGTCCTCTATGCTTGGCCGTGGTGATGCTATTTCACATTCGGATCTGTACTCACAACTTATGGAGTATGACCTGCAGCTGGAGATGTTCCAAGAAGCGGGACAGTTTCAATCTTCAGCAAATTCAGCCTCTCGTGGTCGCGGTCTCAACCGTGGACGTGGAAACAGGGGTAGCAGTGGTGGCTGGTTTGGCCAAGGCCGTGGCGCGCTTGGTCAGGGACGTGGAGGACAACCACAAATCAGCAATAACAGTGGTGCCAATTCAGCCAAGAAAAAGGTGCAGTGTCAGATCTGCAAGAAAGTTGGACATGAAGCTCCAAGGTGCTGGTACCGCTATGATGATGATGATCAGCAATACAGCAAGACAGCAGGCGCTGCAGAAATAAGTTATGATTATGATACAAACTGGTATGCCGACAACGGTGCTAGATCATGTGACTAACGAATTGGAGAAGCTGACAGTACGTGACAAGTACACCGGGCGTGATCAAGTTCACACTGCCAGCGGATCAGGTATGAAAATTAGTAATATCGGGCATACAATTTTTTATACCCCTCATAAAAGGTTACATCTTAAGAATATTCTTCATGTTCCCAGCTCACATAAAAATCTCGTTTCCGTCCACAAATTAGCGTGAGATAACAATACTTTCCTTGAATTTCATACGAATTTCTTGAATTTCTTTCTTATCAAGGATAAGGACACGAAGAAAATCCTACATCAAGGTAGATGCAAAGGTGATCTCTACCCCCTAGCATTAGATTCATCTAAAGAAGGTCCAGGAAAACAATCTTATGAAGTTAACAAGTCGTCTACTTCTAGATGGCATAGTTGGCTAGGCCATCCAGCTATTCCTATTGTCGAAAGAGTGCTTAGTTCAAATAATTTGTCGTGTGCTAGTGATAAGAATTTGGAGTCTGTTTGTGATTCTTGTCAAAAGTCCAAGAGCCATCAACTTCCTTATTCTATTTCGAATAAAATTTCCAGTGCTCCGCTTGATCTGATTTATTCTGATGTTTTGGGACCAGCTCCTGTTTCAGTTGGCCACCATCTCTACTATGTCAGCTTTATCGACAACTACAGCAAATTTACCTGGATCTATATCTTGCGCCAAAAGTCTGATGTTTTTAGAGTCTTTCAAGACTTCCAAAATCTCGTCGAAAGAAAATTTAACAAGAAAATCCTTTGTCTACAATCTAACTGGGGAGGAGAGTATGAGAAATTAAATTCCTTTTTTCAGCGCATTGGCATTACCCATCGAGTATCCTGTCTGCATGCTCACCAGCAGAATGGTGCGGCAGAACGAAAGCACTGGCACATCATCAAGGTTGGTCTAGCTCTCCTTGCGCATGCTTCTATGCCATTAAAATTTTGGGATCAAGCTTTTCTCACTGCCACACATCTTATTAATCTGCTACCAAGCAAGGTCATAAATTATGAGACGCCTGCCGAGCGTCTTCTTCAAGAGAAGCCGAGTTATGAGAATCTGCGCATTTTTGGCTGCGCATGTTGGCCAAATCTTCGACCATATAACACCAAGAAGCTTTCTTTTCGATCTACCCGATGTGCTTTCCTTGGTTATAGTTCCATGCATAAGGGTTTCAAATGTCTCGACATCTCCACCGGCCGGATCTATATCTCACGCGATGTTGTCTTTGATGAAGCTGTTTTTTCGTTCGCAAAACTTCATCCTAATGCAGGTGCTCAAGTCCGCAAGGAAATTGTTCTTCTTCCTGATCATCTTCGTAATCCGGGGGATGAAAATTGTGTTGCTTCTGATATTACTAATGCTACTAATATTCCTAGCACAAGTGGTGATTTATAGGCAGATGGAGATTTGGTGGCAGAAGGGGTTCCTGGCGTTTCTCCCTTTGTTCTACTTCTGCCTGTAGAAGATCACGGCACGGCACTCCAGGAAGATTTGGCGGCAGAAGGTGCCGACGGCACAGCTTCTGCGCTTGCCGCGCTCGGCTCGCTCCTCGGCTCGCCTACAGCACGCGACGGCTCGCTCGGCGGCTCGCAGGTTGGCTCGCTCCTCGGCTCGCCCGGCTCGCACGGCGGCTCGCAGGTTGGCTCGCTTCTCGGCTCGCGCGGCGGCTCGCTCATCAGCCCGCCTGCAGCATGCACTAGTCCACTTGTCAGCTCGTCTGCAGCGTGCGCCAGCCCACGTGACAGCCTGCCGCATTGGGGGGCCCTCCGTTTCAGCTCCGTCTGGCGCGCCAGGGCCTCCCGTGCAAAATCCCTCCGCCGGATCCTTTGCGGCAGATGCGCCAGTGCTAGGATCTGGTTCTCTTGCTTCGTCTCCAGTACAACAACGACAAACCAGGTTGCAGAGTGGTATTGTCAAGCTGAAGAAAATGTATGATAGTATGATTCGTTATGGTTTCTTTTCCTCTACTGGTGAACCTGATTTTGTGCAAGAGGCTCTTGGAGATCCTAAATGGCGGCAAGCAATGCAAGAAGAATATGATGCATTAATACGCAATGGGACATGGCATCTTGTTCCTGATGACGCGGGCAGAAATTTAATTGATTGCAAATGGGTTTACAAAATCAAGAAAAGAGCTGATGGTAGCATACATAGATATAAGGCCAGATTAGTGGCCAAAGGTTTCAAATAACAGTATGGGATTGATTACGAGGACACTTTTAGTCCAGTTGTTAAAATTGCTACAGGTAGGCTAGTATTATCTATTGCAGTCTCTCGAGGATGGTGTCTTCGACAATTAGATGTACAGAACGCGTTCTTGCATGGTGTTCTGGAAGAGGAAGTTTATATGAAAGCAGCCACCAGGTTTTGAAGATCAGAGTAAACCAGACTTTGTTTGCAAGTTGGACAAAGCTATTTTTACTCGAGATTGAGCTCAAAGTTGATTAGTCTCGGTTTCATTGCCTCTAAGTCAGATACGTCGGTTGTTTATTTACAGAAAAGGGAATGTGATAATTTACATGCTCATCTATGTTGACGATATCATTGTTACAAGTTTATCATCAGAAGCTGTTGCGGCATTACTAGAAGACTTACGGAAAGACTTTGCATTAAAAGATCTTGGTGAGCTACATTATTTCCTGCGTATTAAGGTCAAGAAAGGAAAGGATTGCATACTTCTCTCTCAAAGCAAATATGCAAGTGACATCCTGGAGCGAGTTGGCATGACCAAGTGCAAGCTGTCTACTACTCCATTGTCGTCATCGGAAAAACTTTCGAGTCATGAAGGTGAACTGTTAGGTGCTGAAGATAGTACTCGGTATAGAAGTGTGGTTGGAGCTCTCCAATATTTAACATTGACACGGCCAGATTTGTCATATTCTGTGAATAAGGTTTGCCAATTCCTGCATTCGTCCACCACACTGCATTAGACTGCAGTTAAGCGCATATTGAGGTACATACAGTACACTATAAATTTGAGCTTGAAAATTCAGAACTGTTCGTCTACTCTTGTTAGTGGATTTTCAGATGCCGATTGGGCTGGAAGCGTTGATGACAGGAGGTCTACAAGAGGGTTTGCGATATTTTTCGGTTCCAATCTTGTGTCCTGGAGTGCCAGAAAGCAAGCTACAGTTTCTAGGTCAAGCACTAAAGCTGAATATAAATCCATGGCAAATGCAATAGCGGAGATAATTTGGCTGGAATCTCTGTTGGGCGAACTTGGAATAAGAATTAAAGACACTTCTGTGTTGTGGTGTGATAATTTGGAAGCAACATATCTGTCTGCTAATCTGGTGTTTCATGCTAGAGCAAAGCATATAGAGATTGACTTCCACTTTGTTCGAGAACGAGTTATGAATAAGCAGCTTCAGGTACGATTCATTCCTTCAGGTGATCAGCTAGCAGATGGATTTACTAAAGTTCTGTCTTTGCGCCAGATAATAATTTTGTGCACAATCTAAATCTTCAGTCAACAGAAGCTTCAGATTGAGAGTGGGTATTAGCGATAGAGATATAATCTCTGATGTAAATTCTCAGGTTGTTCAAGACTTAGGTTCGGTTATAGATAAGACAATTTGTTTAGCTTTATCTTCAATATGTAATCCTACACAACCGAACCGGACTCCTAGCAACCGTTAATTGTAATCTGTCTGGAGTCTTTGAGATGCTCCTATACATTAACACGTAACATGTAGTATGCCAAGATAGGCAACTACAGGTCTACCAATTCTTTCACTCAGTGCTTGGTGGTTGGTGCGGGTGGCTAGTAATTATAGTCATTAGTGTGCCTGTTTTCTCAGTTTTATGTATAAAGCCGTGCGCCACTCCGACAGAGGTTGGGAGACCTTCAAATTGTGCTATTTCTCATCTTGATGTAACTATTTGAATTTAATAAAGCTTCTCATTTCGAAAAAAAAAGTACATTATGCTGTTTATGCATGCATTGGCGAAGTAAGGGCCAAATATATGATGACCGATTGCACGCACCGGATCATATCAAACGGTTGCACGCAGGCAAATAAAGGAGCGGCCGCCAGGCACACGCAGCTTATTGCCCTGGCTGATCGACACTTGCCTGCATGCGAGAGGCGTCGTACACGACGGTGGCCGTGTCCCGTTAATCATGTGAAGGTTTGCATGCATGGCGTCGTCGTCGGTCGTCCGATCTCCGTTGGGTCCCGAGGGACCTTTCCGCCTATCTCCGATCCCTTTAGGACGTGTTAGGACATGTGACCAGGCCAGCTACTACACGTAAAGAAGTGAGCGTTGGGTGCGTGCGCTCATAAATGGACATGGTACTGCACGCCCAAAAAGTACGCGACAAAGTACAAGATGATTTCAGTACGTGCATGCCAACAACAACAAGCCGTGTACGTGTACGCGCAACTTGTACGTAGGAGTGTATACATTGTCGAGCAAAGAAAAAGAACACTTGATTATTGGCAAGTTTCCCCAAGCATGTATACATATGCGTGGCGCGATCCATGCATGGCAGCAGTGGTTGTGCTTTGAAGCCCGATCAATAATGTGGCGCGCAAATGCTGCGGCACCTAACGTGCATTTGTATGTGCACGTTGTTTCCTTGCTCGCTGCCAGCTCCGTTTTGGATGGTTAAGGGACCCTCCAACATTATCATCCCACAATAATGCAAGCTAGCCTAAGTAAATATCTATATCTCCACTAACTTAATTATTAAACGCAAGTTATCACCTGCTACTTCCTCCGTTTTTGAAAATATATATGATGTTAATTAGGGCAACCAATTAATTCATTTTTGAACTAAGAGGTAGTATAGTATGTGTACCAATTCAAATATATCACTTGATTTGAAAAAAAAAGCCCGTCAGTGTTTGAACTTTGAACGACACATGTGCTATATATTTCAGCTTCGATTTGCAGTGTCTGTAGTCTATACCAACCTACCTGTATTTTTCTTTTGCATGCTGGATAGTATTTCGTGGAGATAATTTTGCTAGGTTTTCTTGCATGTTTTGTTTTGACAGTTAGATCCTCAGGTTTGTTAAGTATCACATCATCCATCCAACAACGACATAACTTCGCGTTAGCATCACATGCTGAATAGGCGTTTTGGAGCTTTGCCGGTTTGCCCATCACCTGCTCTGATATATATCCTTGTCAACCGGCAGTCACATCAAAATGTTCAATGATTATATATATGTGCAAGCAGCCCGAGCTCCATTTCTAACTATATTTTTTTAAAAAGAAAGAAGGCTCTTTTCATTGTAAGTACTACTATGGATATTCAAGGAAATTCCCCTTGGAATGGTAGAATACATATTGAATATTGAAGCACAAAATAGCACCCCCTGGCACGCACGCCTTGATTATTTACGAAGGAAGCAGGACTCGAACACATGCGAATAACATGGTTGATCAAGTAGAGCCATATGTCATTGAGAACACCTGATTGCATTTGAAGCTATAAACACATAGTTGTTGAGTGCCATGTCATGGATTTTATAGCTTTTCTGTGTGTGTTTTCTTACCCCTACTTTGAAGTGCAATTGTATTTTTGCCTTCGTTTTTCAACTTTGTGTTTTTGCCTTTGCTATTTACAACTCAACATGATTTTGCCCTTGATTTTTGTACATTCCCCCCCACAAAAATGGTTTTATTTACAAGTCAAGATGAATCCCGGCCCCCTTTTCCCCCCAAAATACTTTTTTGTGCCAATGATTAACATTTAAAATCATGTTCTTTTTATACACACAAGGAGTTTTTGCATGTTCTATGCAATTCCTTTTCTCTTGCAAGGAGTGCGTATGCAATCCTAGACCAAATAATCAAATGCAGGTCTTAAACTCTTGATAACATATAACATATTATAGAACATTATCACAAAGCCTGATGCTATACTAAACTAGACTATACAATATCATATCTTGTCAATCAAATGCTTGCTGGCCCATGACTTTTGTCCAAGAAAAAAAATCAAAATGCTGAACTACTAATAACTGGATTGTACTGTAACGTACGCCTAATCAATTTTCGAGCACTGTAGCGAGCGAGATGCTTTATCGCTACATTGAGTTCTTCACGGGTTCCTGTTTACAACAGGAGTTGTGTAGGGAAGCTCATTAAATCATCAACCGTACGTCCACCTAATTCCCGTCAAAAGGAAAACAAAGACTGCCCGATGAATGATGCAGTTCAAAAAGAGTTCAAAATTAAATAGTAAATTGTTTATGGTTGACATACTGCTTGCATATTTACATATGTATATTGTCCAGAAAATAGACTAAACCTTTTCACATGCTAGTTGCTCAATCCAAGGCTTGTTCGAAAGCAAAAGCAAGTGCTACTTAAAATTTGCTTTTCTGAGATCAATAAACAAACGAACACTCTCTCTATAACTAATGTGAGACACCACCACCCTGTGGAATCGAAGGCGCCGTGCAGTGAAACTAAAGTGAAGAGCCATATCTAATAAGTTGTCCCTCAAAAACATAGTGCTAAACTGCTAATTCATCAGTAGAACAATCTTTTTTGTGATGGATAACAACACATCAGATAAGAAATTAACTAAACGCCACGTGCCATGTCGGCGTCGAGAACATCACACGTAACAAATAAAGATGATGGAGCACGTATACACAAAAAGGCAGAAATTAAAAATGGACCAGAACTTGGGAAATTAAGAGGAAATGATCGAGACGAGAGCATGACCGAACATATGTGTTCACTTTGCGTGTTAACGAGATTTCGTCGTACTTCTTAAGTAGGGTTAGCTAGGGTACGTATAAGCAGGAGCAGTGAAGTTAGACGTTTTGCATGGCGCGCAGGTATCGCGTACGTCACGATCGGCCTGAAAAGAAGCTTTGCTTGTGAGTGTAAGCAGCTACATAAGCATGCAACAGTTACGGCCGGGCATCTCCATCGGACAGGACGTAACGGGCCGGGTGCACGTACGCATGCCACTGTATATGCCATGTAGATGAATTAATCACTGGGACACGCACACGTAGTACATTACGTAGAATATATAATGACATGAATGCATGCTCCATACGATATTTACGTAAGTGCGTGATAACACTTGCTAGCACGCAACACACACGCACTTACACTCCATCCGTTTCCAATTATATATATAATTCGTTCACTTTAATTTTGTCTTAGTCAAATTTTTCTAATTTTAACTATATAAAGATAATTGATTATAATTTAAAATTTTAACTTAGAAAAACTAGAATTTGAAACTGAGGAAGGATTAATCGACGTGTCCAATCTAAATTTCACGTCATAGATGCAGCCAATTTCCTTTTCTGTTACGAGAGAGTATGTAAAAAACAAATCCTCGTTCTCTGTTTCACTCAAAGCTGTCAGAGTACACGCATAAGTACACATCAGGAATCACCCAATGCAAAAGAGCTAATTTTACCTTGACGCCTAGCAAGAAAAGTATGCAAGAACACTTTGCTTTTGGCTGCACTGTGGTGCAGTGGTTAGTTGCTTGCAAGCGGAGGTGTTCACACAGTGATCTGATCTCTAACAAGTAACAGCACATCATGCTCACAGTACGTAGCGCGTACACCCCGGCGCGGCCCTCCTCTTCCATCAAAGGAACTGTCCAACACCTTTTTCATGCCCTGTCACTGTGACCATTCATGAGATTCTCGCTGCTGCAACCTGTACGCCCGGCCCGGCCAGGCGATTGCCTAGTCGATGATCTTGGATATTTTTTTTTTCATGGGAAAAGCACAGCAAAGACTTGCGTGTCAGTACATACGCACAGACGGATACGAAGTCGTTTTCCTAGAGGGAAATAAGAAAAAGAGAGTGATGTTTACAGCAAAGTGAATGTCGGATGCAACCCACAGGGGCATGCAGGCCATGCAAGATGTGCCTTTTATGTACCTTTCTCCAGATGTGCATGGCAGGTAACTTGGATGAAAAGGATTGAAAATAGCTATTAATGTAGTGAGAAAAAATTAAGCAGTGTATTACTATACCTAGTTCTCTCTATGCCAAAAAACATAACTTAATCAAATGTTCCACAACTATCGTGTGTCATCTGATTGGATAAGGACGTTCGAGATGGAAGGATCGCCAAGAATAATCCCAAATATGTCCCGAAACAAAAGCACCACTCTCACATGCCCTGCTAGCAACTATGGCGTGTTCCACGATGTTTTATTAATTTATTTGTTGCACTAACCAACCAAATTGCCTACACAATTACGTAGCAAGGTCTGAAAAATACAAGATTGCGCTATACAACTCTATTGACCGGCTATAAGTGCAACTGTCACTACAAGGAATTCAGTTTTGCCAACATAAATTATATAAGGACAAACATCTATAAAACACAGTTCAGTTTTGCCTACAACTCAACAGCATGCTAGCTGATATGATCCACTAAAGTTGTTAGTTAAATAAAGTTTGACCCAGCATGCTAGCTGTATTCGTTCTAGAAACGACACACATCTATGTTTGAGAACGGAGGGAGGAGGAGTAATGATTAGGGATCGTCAATAGCTCACTCGGTGAAGTAGAGGCTTCCCTCACTCGAATTTCTTAGCCATTAGATCTAAAATCGGTGGCTCGGATCAACTCCCCCTCTCTACCTTATCTCCTCCCCCAACCTCCCCCACCAACCCTGCTGCCTCCTCCCTCACGCCGCCCGCTGCCTCCTCCCCGCTGCCTCGCCGGTGTCGTCCCTAGCGCCAGCGAGGCCCGCTCTCCCACCGCCGCCCCTCCCTTCTCGTCCGCCCCCGTCCCTCCCCTGCTGCCGTCAGCTCCATCGCCCCCCCTCCCCGCCCCAGCACCGCCTAACCGCCGTGCACCGCCGCCCCGTCGACGGCGCCCTCGCCGCCGCGCCTCACTGCCCCCACGCCCGCCACCTCTGCCAGGCCGGCCTACCGCCGCCAGCCCTCCCTCTAGGTTCGTTGGTGAGTTCCCAACCTCGAAACTCTAAACCCCGAACTCCCTAATCTTGTCGGAGCTCAAATCCCTGTGAGGAAAAATCGAGTGAGGAAAGGTCATATTTCACTTGGGTGAGATATAGCTTTTGCCAATGATTACGAGAAAAAGCAAGGTCAGTGAAGATATCATGCATGAGCAAGAAACAAGAAGAAAAGGTGGCGAGAAATTAAGAGCTAGCAGGAAGGGTGGGGGGTCAACTGCCCCACCACAGCTGTGCGGACAGTTACGAGAGAAAAGGAGAGCGAGCCCCCCTCCTGCAGCCTATGAACACGCACCGGCGAAGATTGCCTTATCATGACACGATTCATGACCAAACTTTTTATCTAATAATTTCCGGCCCGGCGGCCTTCTTCTAGCACGCTTGCAAACAGCTAGCAAGATTATAAAGCGAGGCCAGCAGGCCGCGCTGTGCAACCGTGCGACGCAGAGCCATGTGTGGGCGCGCGCCATCGCTCCACTTGTAATTTGTAAAGGCACTACCACCCCCAAGCGCGGAGGACGCCGCACTGTGGCGCCACCTACCTGAGAGCGACCTCCCTCTTCCCCTCGCTCGCTCCAAGCAGCTCACAGAGGCCCTCTCTCCTGCTGGCATCTTTTATATCCCTTCTCCTGCTGGCCTCTCTTCTTCCCCCCTGCCTGCCACCATCATATCTCGGCTTCCATATAACGATCGATCATCGTCAAGGTCGTCGGTTGGCGGCGCACGCAGAGGCCGACCAACCGGACATCGACCGACTGGCCGGCATGGCGAAGCAGTCGTGCTGCCACAAGAAGAAGCTGAGGAGAGGGCTGTGGTCGCCCGAGGAGGACGAGAAGCTCATGAACCACATTGCCAAGTACGGCCACGGCTGCTGGAGCTCCGTCCCTAAGCTCGCAGGTATTACTTGTACCTGCACAGAATTAGTCTAGTAAGGCACTCACAAGCACAGTTTGGTAGTGTAGCTACTCTCGGCTAAATCTGAAGTCGTGCATTGTGTTGTTGGTTGGCTAATTTGTTCAGGACTTGAGAGGTGTGGCAAGAGCTGCAGGCTGAGGTGGATAAACTACCTGAGGCCAGACCTCAAGAGGGGCACCTTCTCGCAGGAGGAGGAGGACCTCATCATACACCTCCATTCCTTGCTGGGAAACAAGTAAGCTGTCGTGTTTCTGTCTGGCAACTTGTCAAGAATGCTCTGCAACATGCATGGCGGCGGCCAACAGTGGAGAATCTAATGAACTTATTGTACGGTGGCATGGCCAGGTGGTCTCAGATTGCGGCGCAGCTGCCCGGCCGGACGGACAACGAGGTCAAGAACTTCTGGAACTCGTACATCAAGAAGAGGCTCAGGGAGCGCGGCATCGACCCCGCCACCCACCAGCCGCTAGCCGAGCCCGCCGCCGCCCCCTGCCGCGCGGTGTTCGGGGACGTCGTCGACCTCATCCCGCCAACGACGACGCCGCTTCAGGCGCCACTCGCGGCGGACTCAATGCCGCTGGACGGCGTGAAGCTCCCGCTGGACTGGCCCGTCGCCGGCACCGCCGCGCCGCCCCCGTCGTCGCTGTCGAGGTCGTCATGCTACCACCAGCTGCAAGGGGCCTGCTTCGACATGGACGCGCTGCAGCAGCACTGCGCCGCAGCCGCCGTCCCGGCGGCGCCGGTCGTCCCGTCGGCGTCCAGTTCCAGCACGCTCACCTCGATGGCAGAAGCCGAACACTGCAACGCTAGCGTCGCCGGCGCCGACGGGCTCCCGTGGCTGGAGCTCGGACCGAACGCCGTGGCCGACGCCGGCCACGTCGACAGCTACGCCGGCGCGCTGGACGAGCTCAGGTGGTCGGAGTACTTCGACGCCGCCTTCCAGGCCGCCGCGAGCCAGCAAGGCGCCCTGCAGGCTGGGCAGTGCGTCTACAGCGGCAAGGACGACGTCGCGGTGCACTTCGACGTCCATGGCCTGAGCAACTGGTGCTAATCCATTCACTCAAGAAGAAACGGTTCATCGCTGTGAATTATTACTGGCTGTTAAGCCTGATCAACGGAGCATTTCACCTGGTGTTACTTATTTTTCCTTCTTCTTAATTGTCCTGTTGCTGTTGATATGAGCAGCGAATTCGTTCGTGTGATGATGATTACAATTCAAGTGTTACCACACATGTAAAGTACATATACGATGTTAATCGGTAAATACCTGCAGAGAGAGGAGAAAGAGATGAACGGGCCAAGGTTAAATAAAATGGGAATTATTATTTGGATTAGCTCAGCATAATGTATAATGTATATTGTATGCGTGCATGTATTTGACTTCATCTTGGGGTCCCTGCTTGCCCTCGTTTTGTCGTTTCTGCTTTGTCCATTAATGATATTTTGGTCCCATTTCTCGGGTTGATCTGTGGATGCAACAATGTACGTACGTACTTCCATAATTTAATACCTATCCAGTATTCACGCGACTAGCAAGAATAACCGGTTTACGTTAGTTCGGATGGTAATCATGGAGTTTTGCTGAACTAAACGATCTTCCTATTGCTAATAAGATAATCTTTTTTAAGTCTTCCCATTAAGCCTCACGAGACATGTAGAAAAATAGAAATACTAAAAATCTCAAAAAAAAAATCGGGGTCGTAAACTTGACAGCAATGGCTATTATATTAAACTAGTACCCCCTAGCCAATAATTTCGGGAGACATTAGCATTCTAAATTCATGAAAAAATAGGATCCATAGCTAACAATAAAATATTTTTACCCCCCTCTCTCATTTGTTAACATATTCTAACACAATGCTCATAAAACATATACTTATTTTTATTTGCTTACGTTAGATTTGAGTTAGCAGTTACTCTATACAATACACATTTTCATCCACATCTATAGTTTTCACTTTTCATCACAAATCCATATTTGTTTGACATGTGTCTAATTGATCAACCCTTAGGTTAAGCTTTATATGTTTAACATGAAAATTGGTATTCTCATCCCTTCCTCCATACATGTACTGCCATGGTGTCGCCGGTGGCCATCGAGGTGGTGTTCATCGCCATTGATCTTGACTTGATCTCTAGTGAGGTAGACATAAAGTATGAGTATATTGGTATGATGCATTGGGGTGGGACTTTGATCCCCATTGTACCGTGATGGTGTTCCCGCATCCACGACGAGTTCGTTGCTGGTGGAGCTAGGGATTATGTTATTGGGTGGCTTCTTTCAGCTCTCGATTGCAGCTGCGCTAGTTCTGGATTTTCTCCGTCGAGTTTGAGCAGGAGGTTGTCTATGTGCTCCAGTAGACCCAGATGCGTCTTGGTGGTGGTGTCGGGGTGTTGGCTGTTGGCTCTTGCGGCGATCCAATACTTTGGGTATGTTTCATGATTGACTTCTTTGTAACTTTTAGTTATTCCAGTGACTTCTATGTAAAATAATGGCGGGGTTTTACCCTCCCCGAAAAAGTAGGAAAAGCCCTCGTCGGAAGAAAACAAATCATATTGCCTAGGGGAACGAAAACGGTCGTCGGTCATGTTAATCTTCATGCACAGCGCCGGCGATCGTCTCTCTTCGTCAGTTCAATGATTAGATTAGCACGAGGCGCAGAGCGCGGGAGTACGTAGGCCAGCGAGCAAGGGCGGGAATAGCACGAGTTGCAAAGCGAGCGTATATCCTGTGATCCTTCCAGGGAGATCACGCCTTTCTGGATGATGAATAAAGATGCATGGACACACAGGCAGCCGCGCTCTTTCGGCCGAAAGCAAGCGCGCGCAACGGGCAGGCAGCCGGCTCGCCGGCCGGTACGTTCCCGTTTGACTTGGAGGCGTACGTCGTCCAGGGCACGGGCGGCGCACGGCATCGCCATGGCTGGCGGACGTATCGTACGTGTCCGCGGGTTCACGGATAGGACAAGGATGCATGCGCGATGCACGGTGGTGGGGAAGAAACTGCTACTACTACTGTACGTTTGGAGCGTTTGTTATCTAGGCGTTTTGTTCCATGCGTGCATTTCTCACGGGCAAAAAAACATCAGCATTCATTAGCGAGGGAGGGAAAGTAGTAGCCGAGTGCGACAAATTGACATGTATATATGCACCATGTTGTGGTCCAGTTTTGGAGTGGAAAAAAATGCCAACTTAGAGCAAATACCGGTACCGCCACCACGTCATCATATTTTTTTTTAAAATACCCATTTTAACGGGTCCACGGTACAAATTGAGCCGGTTTTGACAGTTTGGGTGAAGCCCCGTTTGGATCAGCTAGACATGTAGATTATGATTACGATTTTCGAAAGCTCTAGCTGATCCTGATAAAATAGACTAGGTTTGACAATCTTTGCTCAAAGTGTTCCAATCTCATGAGTTGCCTCCCCAAAAGCTATACCAGCTAGGTGTGTGGAAAAAAGATCCAACTGCCCATTGGATTTTCTAGGAAATTACCCACCATTACTATTCACCAATCTCGCATCCTTTCCACTCCCGCTAAGGCCGGATTCTCATGGATTGAGAGGGATCATAGTGCGCAACCGAAAAAGTATGGTGGACATTATAGAATATTGATATTCAAAAGCAACAAAACTGCTCCTACAATTTGAGGACCCAAACCGGGGCCCCAACTTTTACAGTAGTCCAGCTTTGAATAACAAACCACAAGTTATAAGTCAGCTTTCCATAATCTCTTAACCAATCTCAACGGGACCTACATTGTCTTGAAGTTGAAGCTAGAAGAAGTTAAACAAATAACTTAGAGCTAAAAATGGACTTCCCCACGCAAGTCACGACCTGAATAAACATTATGCATGTCATCAACGCAACGGTGTCAATAAAATAAAAGATGCTCGTTCAAAGATTTCTTTCACAAAATAAAAAAAATAACAAATAAAATCTAACAGGAAACATGCAACATGGACGACATGGACTTCTCCAAATTAAAGAGTTGAAGGTGGCACAGGCCGGCCTTAACAACCACCCTTTGCACTGCGTCGTCGCCTTCCCTGAGGCCCTGGCGAATCAACCTGAGCCTCTCGCTTTCGCCTTTCCCTCGCTTTCCTTTCGCGCTGCTCACCACACAGTAGTGCTAGCTAGTGCAGTAGCTGAGTGAGGTGCCGCATGCGTATGGACACTGGTCCATGCACGCAGGCCGTTTGCGCGCGATACTAGACACATAAGCTAGCTAGCGACGGCACGCGTACTAACAGTCTAACACCTATCCAATTCTCTCCACGGATGTGGGTCTCGCCCTGTCCTTCACATGCACATGCGCCGGTCGATCCATCCGTGCCTGATTAATTGCTTGTTGGCATGCCGCACCTGCTGGTCCCCGGCGGCCGGAGCTCTCTCCTCCATCAGTCTCGCTGCTTCGTCCGTCCTGTGCTTTCATATGCAGTAACCGAAATGTACTTATGTTTACTATGAGATTATATGCCTTTTCTAGTCCCTACTGTTACTGTTAGCATGTACGACAGTACTACGTACGAAGACTTCTCTCTCCTGCTTTTTCCCCCCGGCCCCTCTCCAGTCAAGCAACTTGCATTGTAAGATTCCTGGGCCCTAGCAGTGACCAGGTGCTGACAAGTGCGCCATGTCAGCAAATCACGTCTACTACAGTGCCACATCAAACAAAACCTGCAGAGTGGTTTAGTTAGGAGCTGAGCAGGGGTTTATTATTTGCTCCGGTTTTGAGAAGTACTCATGCGTTATGCTATACTAACTGTGGTAAACTTAAATATTTTTGTTTTTATTTTTCTTACAAGGATATAATATGTATTTTGCCCCGGTAGTCTAAGTAGCAATTAATGCAACTAGCAAGCTGCTTCGAACGCTTGTTCAGTGTCGCGGGTACTCTTTTGTTCTTCTAGTTGAGTCAGTGTCTCTATTTGGTGAATTTGGCCATGTCAGTTGAGTCCGGGAATCGGGCGCTGGCCCATGTCGCAGTCGAGCTACCACATGAAAATAAGAAAGCACGGGGTCGATGCATGCAAGCGCACCGCATGAAAATTGACAACTCTCCTTTCGAAGACAAATTTCATCAAAATTTCTGGCACTTTCTGCAGGGTAGCTAGAAGCCATGGATGCATGTAATGTATATAGCTGCTTGTACAACGTGTTTCTGGAAGGAGAGGCGGAGGCGCGCGCGCGGAAACCTGCTCGATACAGCGTTCAATGCGTTCCGTTCAGGATAAGGGCGCTGCTCATCCTCCTGATCGAGTCCTCGTTTAGTAGCACCAGTCCATCAATCCATACTCCCGAGCTAATATTTTTAAAATTATTGTATTTAAAAATTAAACTCTTAGCTAATAATCAAAGTTGTTTACATAGTACTCTCTCATTCTTTTCAATACTTCAACATAATACTCATATAGATGTGTATTTATCTTTATCCGGTCATCATTTATTTTTAATTAATAATCACTCTATACACTTTTTCATCCACGTTCACACTTTTTTCATTTTGTATCACACCTCCATACATTGTGTTTAGCATAAAAATCAATATTTTTCATATTTCCACACATACATGTATAAATGGTCTACATGTTGTGATGAGAACATCCCACCGGTTACACAAGACCATGCATATACACAAGCACATGTGTATGAAGGACCAATTACAGCCAGCCGTGCTAAGAAACTCCAACACGAGGTGCATGCTTTCCTTTCTGAAATTAACTTCAACATACTTGAGAATTCTATACTACTTAAATCCTTTACATGGGTTGTTATTAAGTTTACACATGAAGAGGTGGGTACCGCACTACATGAAGATGAAACGCAACAATCAAAGCAAATCATGAGAAACGGACCAACAAGGAACGTTTGGATATGAGTGGATCAACCTAATGAAGCCAAACGTCCAGATTGTTCCTGTTTGAGCGGTTCGGACCTGCATAATAAATCAGTCATAATTCTTGATTCCCGATATCTATGGAGGTGAATGAGTAATTGATGGAATGGGCTTCAAGTCTACTTTCCAATGTAATAAACCGCATGTCCATTGGACTTCCCAATAAGGAGTTATGCCCGATTTAGTGAAAACTGCACAGAAGCTGAGAAGACGCACGGGATTCAAAGGTCACCTCGTGAATGCTTCACCACTTGACCTTCCACCTTCCAACGTGGAGAGTTCAGTTCATACCTATCTAGGAGGGTTGTTCCTAGTATAAATAACCCCTATGTATTACAAGAAAAATAAGTTAAATTTTGATGAATAGATAACCTCATATGGTTTTGCAGTTGAGCTGTTGAGTGCCTTGCACACCCTTATTCTTCCCTGTTCTTCGAGGACTTGTGAAGAGATCTCTCTGAGGTCCCTAATTTGTGCTCTACGACTTCCAGTTAGACTACACCGTTTTATGTAGATTAGCCCCAAATATTGGTTCTATGATCGTTCGGTGATTGAGTCGAAGTCTTCAAGGTTTCAGTGCCTCTCACCCTGGCGCTTGATCGCATCCACCCCGGATCGTGATTCTGTGCTCGTCAGAGATCGAGTCGGAGTTCTCTTTGATGCCTCTCTCTCCCCGTCACTTGGTCGCATCACCCGCTGCTTGCAGCAAGTGCAGCAAGTTATCCTTGTTATGAAACCTACTGCCGTGAAGATCAGGCCATCCCAAGGACCTTGCTTGTATGGTCTCTATCATGTTGACACTCATCATGCATATATACCTTAACTTAGAATTTCTATATTAACATTGACATAAATAGGTAATTTAGAATCATATATTAGTCTACTATTGAACATGTTTGTATGATGGATATGAAGATAATTAGATTAAGATTTAGGTGTTTACTGTATATTATTTTTAATAACGAAATACGTGGGTAACATGGATTCAAATTAAGAATGATATTTTAAGTTATACTTTATAATGATATGCGTGAGTAAATTGGATAAAAATTATAGGGTTACTTTAGATTATTTTTTATAATGGTAGAGCTCAATAATTTAGATATAGATTTAGGATTTATTTTAGAACATTTTCATAATGATAGTGGTGGGTAACTTTTTAGAAAATATAATATACTAACTATTAGAGTTTATAGAATTGATGTTTGATGTTTCTGATTTTTGGAATTTCTAGCATTTATTTTTCTTCTAGCGTGTCTCGTGAGAACTAATGCAAATGAGGTCGCATTGCTACAAAAACTATTACCTTGAGCTACATCTCATTTGTTAAATATTCGAACACAATACTTATATAGATATATACTTATTATCTTCATCCAATTGTGATAAATTTTAGTTAGTAATTACTCTATAATGTTTTCATCCACATTTATAATCTTTAACTTTTCACTTTAAATCACATGTATGCAATTGAATTTGTTTAATGGATCCTAAGTTTGAGCTATAATTTTAACATACAAATATATATTCTCATCACTTCCTCTATATCTTTATAAATGGTGATACACATCATGCGTATATACCTTAATTATTATATCATATACCAATAGTGTAAGAAATAGATGATTTAGAATCACACATTAGTGTATATATTTTTAATTAAGGTGATTTGTATTCAAATTTAGGGTTACCTCATGTTCTTTTTAATAATGGGCATATGATTTTCATTCATATCCCAGGAACATTTCCACACCCATAAAAATTAAGTTAAGTCCATCCAAAAAGGAAAATAAGGTCTGAATTGTAGGCTGAAGAAGCATTCATGTGACCTGGCAGGAAAGTGGTAGTCGTGTAATTCAGTCACTGGGTAATATAGATGAAAATTTAAGAGTTACTTTAAGTTATTTTTTAAGTATTAGTGGTGAGAATTAGTTGCAAATTTAGGGGGTTATTTTAAATTATTTTTATAATGGTATATGTGGGTAATTTTGATGAAAATTAGGGGGTTACTTTAGTTTATTTTATATAATAGCAGAGATGGGTAGTTTAGATATAGATTTTAGGGGGTTACTTTAGGTTATTTTCATAATGGCATAGGTGGGTAATTTTTTAGAAAATATATTAGATCCAATGGCTATGATGATTTGAATTTACCGATTGGTGGCTAGTTATTTTGAGTTTTTTAGAATTTCTAGAATTTTTCTTTTTTTCTAGAGTATCCACCTAGTATTCTAGGTGACTTGGAGGTTTCAAAAAGGAACTCCAATTAGTAATAATAAGATGGGCTGGGCTGGTTATTGGTGGGTTGTGGTAGCTAGCATGTGGAAAGCAAATGGGTCGGAACAGGAGAGTTCGGCCGGAAGGGTGCTAGAAGGGAAAGGGATGGGCCTAAGTGATGGATCGCACCCTACTTAGGAGATGAGTTTTCTTGAGGATGACACCAAAGAAGAGCCCACCTTCATGTGTTTTGATAAATCCAAAAAAGAATACAAGAAAGAAAGAAGAAGGAAAAAAAAAGGAAAAAAGCTGTCAACTACGGTTCTAACAACCTGACGAAACAATCTCTACCTGAACCTCTTTGCGCTGATCAACAGATCACTAGGCCAGCTGAGCTGCCGCATGCATGGTCCTGGCAGAGGCAGGGCGATCAATGTGGGTCTCTCCTTCACATGTGCACACCCATGCCCCCACCTCCTGTCTCGTTCTCCCTACCTTTTTTTTATGGAACTCGCTCTCCCTACCTGGAGGCCATGGACTTCATGCATCTGTAGCAGTATCAAATATCAATGATATCGTGCTCGCTGTCAGAGTCAGATTGTATATGCTTCCATGAGGTAATCGGTAACTGAACTGTACCTATGTTTACTCGTCTACCAAGCTGCTGGTCCCTTATCTCTGCTCTTAGTATCACTTGTCAACTCTCTCCTGCTTTTTTCTCCAGGCAAAGTTGAAGATTCCTCGGTGCTAATCATGAGTACAAGTACTGGATCAGTCGATATCCCACGGACCTGAAGATGAGCATAAACGTAACACCAATGCTGCACATGTGTAGCTCCTGGCTGATCACGGAGTTAGTTCTTCACTTGTGTTATCGTCTAGGCCTGTCTGTTTTTATTTTCAGTGTTTATCATTACTCGGCTGGGGCTCCAACAGTTCCCGTGAATCAGTCCAAGCATGTCGTAGTCGAGGCCACAACATGTGAGGAAGAAAGCAAACGCTACGACTTGTACACTTGTGTCTTGGTCTTGGATACATTCGTGGTAATTCATGGCAACTTTTTGGCATTTTCTACAGAGGGGTAGCCACAGCCCACAGCGGCAGCATGCACGTTTTGTAAACGAAATGATGGCTCCAGAATGATTGATTAGTTAATCAAACAAAAGGAACAAAAGCCGGAGACCAAGATCGTCCCACTGAAAATTTGGAGAATAATCAAGCAGTAACACTTACTGGTAGCTAGTTGAAATTGCCGCCTGCAAGGGTATGAACTGAATTGGAAGCTGGCATGTCATGGCAGCCTCCAGGTCTCCAGTTGAATAGGTGATGATGATTCTACAGCAGCGAGGGTCGATGGCAGGTGCCGTGCAGCAGAGGCTGCGTGCAGACTGCAGGCCTGCCACCTCCACCTGACCTGACTGCAGTGGAAATTGTTGCACCGGCCGGCCAAAGCCATCTATCTCTGCACACCGTCGATCATACCAGCGACTGAACCACGGCCCTGCAGGCCCAAATGCCAGTGCAGGCGTCAGCCATGCAGGAAGCAATATCGGGAGGAATATCGCCCGTACGGGACGGCACTTATCCGTTCGCGCGTTGCGTGTGCCTGTCGGACGACCTGCAGTGCAGTGCAGAGCTTGATCCATCTGCACTTCTGCAGAGCATGGAAACAAATCGTATAGCTTTTCAGATCTTTTGGTCTCCCCTCTGCAGCTGCAGGCTGTGAGCTACTGCTGGCCACTGATGATCATTGCCCTAGCAGTAGCAGGTCGAACGACAAGGCACGCAAGTTCAGAAAAAGCTACTGCAGGAGCACCAAAGGCTTAAAATTTAGGTGCACGTACACTGATGCTCCCAGTATGATTCCCAAGAACGATGCTAATCAAAATAAGAGACCATAAGAACGACCACAGGCTCTAAGGAAGCCATGAATTTCTGCAGGTAACCTGCGTGCGGGAAAAAGATTCAGAAAAAACAAAGGCAGTAGTCAACTTTGCAATGTAGGATAGATGTCCATCATGCAGGTGCGAGAGCACCGAGTAGAGTACGATGCTCCAGTTCAGTAAGACTTTTGAAAAGACGGTCGTATTCCTATCCTAACAACTTCTT
Source organism: Setaria viridis (assembly GCF_005286985.2). Lineage (NCBI taxonomy): Eukaryota > Viridiplantae > Streptophyta > Magnoliopsida > Poales > Poaceae > Setaria > Setaria viridis. Next base: position 43,058,716 of record NC_048271.2, read on the forward strand.
TTGCAAGGGTGACATGATACCCAGCTGGAGTCTGAAGTCAGTCTGAACCCCAAACCTCCAGCTCGCTCGCTCTGGTTCAGTACAGCAGATCTTGCCGGACCAATGGATCATGCACACATATCACTGAAGTAGTGAAGTGGGGGTCTACTACTACTAGCTTGTTGTTCACATGCATTTCAACTGTGTGGACAAGAGGACCACCTGGATGTAGAAAGTGGTCAGCCTTTCAGGATAAGAACTGGGGAGCACCTGAATGTAGAAAGTTCCTGCTCTGTATATTGGAGGGGGATCATCATTTGCGTCCAGTCCTGCACTGCGCTGTCACGCAGGTTTCTGACCGATCAGTTCTCATGATGGGAATCAGTGGGCATACAGCAAGGCTATAATTCAGTGCCAAGCTGCATGCACGCAGCAAAAGGCACCAACGTTTTACTTTTGCGAGGAACGAACGAAGGCATCATCATCATGGGTTTTTGCTCAAACACAGGCCTCTGACACCTGAATATCTGATACTCCGATCCTTGTGCACTACACAAAACAATTATTAAGGGTAGGGTATTTTTGCCACGCCCCTCCTATATTCTGGCTACTGCCACAGCAGCCAGTTTATTTTGGGGGTCTGACTGGCTCACAGTTCCAACCGTGGCCTAAACTGGAAACAAAAGCTCCCTTACGTACAGCAGGCTCTAATCTAAGCTGGAGGCCTGCCACAATTTGTAGGAATCGGTACACACACTGAGAAAATGTCCCGTGCACATGTATCCTTGGTAGCTAGAGCAGACCAGTCAGTAACACAAAAACGTTTGTCGATACATATGATGGGGAATTTTCAGTGAACGAGAGGACGTCACCAACAATGACATCAGTAGGTCAATCAGCACAGAAAGTAGTTAAGGATAAACTTCATTTAGTTCGGAGATCACACACTAGAATGTGCACACAATGCAACTTGTTGACAGATACAAGCTCTCCCCTTACACAGATCCTAAGCTAGATGCTACTAGTACATGGCATCACCAGCAGATCATATTTCAGACGATTACCAGACCTAAACTGAGAAGTCAAGAACTACTACTAGACACTAGCAACTAGGTAGTAATGTACAATCTCGATCAACGATCAGGGTACAGACTCCGTACGTACATACGTTAGCGGGAAGAGGCTACGCCCGGCTCTAACACACAGCCGTGCTTAATTTATGCGTGCACCGGCGACAAGAGACGAGAGACTACTGGTGGTGGCTAGCTAGCTGCTCCGTACGTCCTGCAGACACGGCAGCAGGTCGGTCATCTAGAGGTTGTGCGCGGCGAAGAAGGCCTCGACGTCGGCGCCGTTGTAGTAGTCCCTGCGCTGCTGCTGCTGCGAGACCGCCCCCGCGGGGGCCCTCCTCTTCCTGGGCGCGGCGGGGCAGTCCCCGCCCGCCGCCCCGCCGCGCGCAGCCTGGCCGTTGCCGCCGGGCGTCCTGCACCCGGCCGACGACGACTCCGCCGCCTCCTTGCCGTCCGCCTCGCCGCCGCGCCACTGCTCGAGGGGGAGACCCATGCCTGCCTCTGATCGCCTCTCTGCCTGCCTGTCTCTCCCAGGAAGAAGGCTGATGGTGTGTGTGGAACTCAACAAACGCCGAGCGAGGAAGCTATGGATGTGAAACTGCGAATACAGGAGGAGTGATCGGCGAGTGGCCGCAGGGGTGTTTATAAAGAGCGAGGCGGGCGCGCGGGGAGGTAACGTACGTCGTGGTGGTGGTGGTGGTGGTGGGAGTGCAGGGGGTTATAGGAGAAGAGCGTGGGAGCGGGCGGCCGATATGTATGGGAGCACCGAGCACGCGCCACGCATATATGCCGATCGATCGGAGGATCAGACCGAATCGTTGCGTACGTGAGGCGGTGAGGGAGGGCACGGAGATAGGAGAGGTTCGTGCGGTGCATGCGAGCTGCATGACCCTCTGATCCCCCGCGGTTTCACGACTTGTGGCGGTTGCTTATTGCTGCTGTAGTGTAGGGTTTTGATTGCCTCCATTCCACCGGTACGACTGCTAGCTGCGTGTAACAACTGTTGTCATTCAAGGAGAGCAATGCGTTTCACTTCTCGGGCAGTAGTAACTGATGATGGAAAGGATTTGACACGGTGGTTTAATTTCTGGATGCAATAAAATCAAGCGCCTTAACTCGAGAATTTAATTTAGTCTCCCTAGTAAGGTTGGGCCTATAGCTGACCAGAATTTCCAGAAATTTTATGGTATTTTCTTCTTCTTTTTTCCTTTCTGTTTCAGTTGTTCCCCTGATTTTTTTTTCCCAGAGGAATGGACGAATTGATATTGGATCATCTTGAACGGGCCGGGAGAAGGAAGATGAGGAGACACTTTGAGCTCGAATGGACGAATCGATATCTCTGGCCCAAGGCCCAAAAGGAAGGCTGGTCAACCTTACATACTTTTGGTAGGCCTCGTAAATGGCTCAGATTTGTGGGCTCCAACTTGCCAGAGCCGAGAAAAGGGCAAAAAGGCTCAAAAACAAACGAAATTTCTAAACATCATCAGCCGGATAGAAATTTCGTTTCAAGATTCGTGCAAGTGTTTTTAATGTACAGGATGTTTGCATTAATGCTGTTCTGGTTATTTCTGTGTGTATATGGGCCGAATGTGTGCACCGTGCACAAACATAATTCCTCTTTCCACTTTCAGCCCATGCATACCATTTCTGTATTTTTTTTCATTTCGTTTTGTTTGTCTTTTTTTTCTGAGGGATATATTTTGGGCCGAATGTGTGCAGCTGTGCATGCGTTGTGATTTTGTGCTGGCGCATGACCTTGAAATAGCAAGAAAACAAATAGAATTCAGGATTCGGGAGGCACTTGCTAATTTCCAACTTCTATGCATCATGGGATGCATACAGCTTGGTTCTACCACACAATACCTTAGCTAACTGCTAGATGATGGACGAAAATGATTATGATTTTAAACTATTTTCAAAATATTATAGAAAAATAATGGTTACAGATTGATCTTGTACAGTCAAACTAGCTATATAGAAAATGAGAATGGAAGGAGTATAAATTTCATAAACATTTAAATGAAACCTATGCAAAGCACACACACCCGCTACGGAACTAACCTATCTAATAAAAAACTAATACTTTGGTATGTCGATGCAAATTTGTCCATAGTACACTACTAGCTAGAAACCTATAGGCAATCTTCTCTCACCCATCGAGGTTCCTTAAGATGAGCGGCATCCCACTCTTGGGAGTCAACGAGACGACATACTTTGGCTTGTGAACGTACGTGGGGGACAGGGAGAAGGAGAACTTCCTGAGGATCATCGCCATGACAACCTGCGCTTCTACGACGCCGAAGCTCTGGCCAGTGCAGGCCCTCGGTCCCAGAGAGAAAGACAGCAGCGCGTTGGGGTCCCTGGCGGCCCTCGAGACGCCATTCCTGAACCTCATGGGGTTGAACTCGTCGGCGTCGGAGCCCCACACCTCCTTGTCCCGCTGCAGCATGCCGATGGGGATCGATATCGCTGTGCCCCGGGGCACCTCGATGCCCCTGAGCACGACGTCCGAGGAGGTCGTCCGTTGTATGAACACGATCGGGGGGTACAGCCTCAGCGTCTCGAGCAGAACCATGTGAAGCTGCATGTGGTGGTTGCATTATATACTTATATGTATCTTGAGAGTCAGCTGCAAGCTACATACCAACTTCAATTTGGCGAGGACGTCGGAGTTGGGGACGACGACGCCGCCGTCGTCGGCGCCGGAGAATTCGCGGAGGACCTCCTCCCTGACCTTCTCCTGCCATTGCGGGTGCGTGCTGAGCAGGAACATGGTCCAGACGAGGAGGGTGGCAGTGGTTTCGTGCCCCGCGCCGAAGAAGGTCTTGCACTCGTCGATCACCTCTTCGGTTGTCAGCGTCGACGTCGCGTCGCTCCCTTGCCGCTCCGGCGACCACGCCTCCAGCATTAGCCCGAGCAGGTCGTCGCCGTAGCCACCGCCACCGCCATGGCCGCTGCTGTAATTGTCTTCGTCCTTGGCGGCCGCCACCCGTGCCTCCATCATCGCCATGATCTTGGTCCTCAGCAGCTTGTCCAGACGTCGCACCTTTAAGTTGCGCCGCGTCGGCATATGCCTAGAACATGAAACGGAATCAAAACCTGGCAATGCCATCATCGAGCTCGATGACTTGATCTATGCACGCTTTATATAATTAAATTACCAGAGTATCGGGGCATCCAGCATGGCCGCGGCGCCCATCTCCTGCATCTCGTGCATCAGGAGGAGGACCTCGCCGGCTTCGTGGTGGCTCGTGCCGAAAGCCACGCGGCCGATGATCTCCGCTGTCAGGTCGGAGATGGCGCGGTCGACATGTATTTCCGCTGCTTGGTGAGCGCCGCCTTGCAGTATCTGGTCACGCCATCGCCGCGTCATCTGCTCCGTAGCTTCTGCCGTCACCGCCGACATGCTCTGAACACGAGGCAAAATCATCATAACCAAAGTCAGCTGCGGCTAAATCTGTTCATACGTGCATGTGTATATATAGGTGCATGAGCGTGATCTTTGCGACCTTGATCCTCTCGTGGTTGAAAGCTGGGAGGACAACTTTCCGGTGCCGTCTCCAGTCGTCCCCGTTTGCCAATATGAGCCCGTTGCCCAAGAGGACTTTGAGAATGGGGACCATGAAATCCTTGGCAAACAGGCCCCTCCTGTCTGTAAGCACCTCCTTGATCAACTCTAGATCAACGGAGAAGATCGCAGGGATTGGCCCGATCCAGTACAGGAATGTTGTCCCTGAATGAACAACAAGAAATTAAACTAAGTGCGTGCTTCGATCACATTTCACACCTCCACGTACTACTCCACTGATATTGAATTTGATTTCCGTATGGTTTACCGTAATCAGCGACCCATCTGTGGAACGGCGGCAGCAGGAAGGGCATGATGTCGTGGGAGCCGACGTCCAGGGGCGGAGCCCGTCTCCGGGTGGCCACCGCCAGCCGCTTCGCCTCCGGCAAGGACCCCACCAGGAACCTGTAGGCCGGGCCCCGGATCCCCTGCCTCGCCAGCGACCGCGCTACGGCTCGCGGCCGCCGCACGAGGCGCCACCACAGCGCGATCACCACGATCAGCAGCAGCAGCAGCGCGGCCAGGAGCAGAGCCCCCATGCTGCCACCACCAGGGCCTTCCTATTCATTCATTTAGCTGGTATGATGCATGCATGTTTCTCGATCTCCTCCTCTCCCTAGTTGTTCGTCTGGTAGAGCTAGCTAGCTTTCCTTGCCGGCCTGGTCGATCTCCCCCACACGTTCGTCGTGACTCTTTCGTGATCATTCGTGGTTTCTCTGGCGTGTGGTGTGGAGATCGAGTTCGGTCTTATATATGTGCACGTATCGTGTGATGTCAACATATACCATGGGATGGGAGGTGAGCACCACAACATTCAAGCATGTTATATACCTAGCTACTGCTCTCTCCGTTCCAAATTACAAGTCATTCCAACTTTTTTGGAAAGTCAAACAATTTTATATTTAATCAAAATTATAAGAGGATCACAAAAATTTATGGCACCAAATAGATATACTATGAAAATATGGGGGTGTTTGGATACCCCTTGCTAAACTTTAGCAGCTAAAGTTTAGCAACTTTTAGCAAAAAATTGCCAAACACTCTTGCTAAAGTTTGTTAAACTATGGTTGCTAAACTTTAGCCCTTTAGCAAGTTTTTGTTGCTAAACCTTGCTAAAAGGTGGGGTGGACACCCTTTGCCCCTCATTATTGCTTGTCTGGTTAGCATTCATTAAGGGCAAACATGTCTTTATCCAACTCATTAAATGTTGTTTAGCAAAGGTATCCAAACAGCCTTGACTAAACTTTAGCAACTAAACTTTAGCAATTAAAGTTTAGCAATTTTTAGCTGCTAAAGTTTAGCAAAGATATCCAAACACCCCCTATATTTAATGAAGAAACTGATAGCATTTATTTGGTATCATGAATGTTAGTACTTTATTGTATAAATTTGATCAAACTTGAGATGCTTTGACTCTTCAAGAAAGTTGGAATAACTTATAATTTGAAACGAAGGGAGAAGTATATATGTGCTATGTTTTTACTGATTATTCGGAGACGGACGGTCTCAATCACAGGTCCGAGTATTGGTCACCAAGTCCAAAAAGCTCCCACATGTTGTCAGTAACACCTGATCATCATAGCCCGGCGTGCAAATTTTTGTGCACGTCGGAGCATCACTGCCCTAAAGTTTGAAAGCATACGGCAACGTACGAGAAAATCTACAAGCCGAATCTTCCAGCCGCCAGCGTGTAGAAATAAATCTGAAATTTGCAACGGAAATCTGAAATCTGACCTGACCAAACCACTGTGACATGGTGAGTCCTTCAAAGGATCTTAATAATTCACGAATGGTGCTGATGGTGCTGATGGGATCGGGGGCAAGCCTACTGAATGATGCTGATGGCAATCTCCTCCTAGGAGATGCAGCTGATGTTCATGAATGGTGGGACAGGGTTTTGGCGCCACTCAATGCCAACCAGCAAAGGTTAGTGGCTGCAATTGTGATGTACACAACATGAAACATTTGGAAGGAGAGGAATCGAAGGATATTTAACAACTCTACGCTTCGGCCTGACCAAGTGTTCGAGTTCATCAAGAATGACATTCTAACGCAACGAAGAGCCTGTGGGACTCCGCTGTTGGGAGAGGAGCTCCTTGAATCTTAGGTGATCATGTTTCCCTCTTAGTTCTAGTGTTCACCGTGATGGAACCTTTATTATGTAATAACCTGATCATTGTATTCATTGTAATCCTGAGCTGCTTTCTTACTTAAATGCAAGGCAGTGCTCCTGCCAATGTTTAAAAAAAATCATGAAAAGATCAGGACTTCACTAATTTTGGGAAACCCCATGCTCCTGAGAGAATCAAGAGAAATCGAAAGAAGCAACAACTGAACTCCAATGTCTATGAAACTTCAGCGGTGGTGATATATAAAGGGAAGATGGCGATATATTCTTAATACTCGGTACGATTGCGGGGGGGGCATCCTGCTAACTCATTATTGAATTTTATAAAAGGGTTGGATGAAGGGTCACACTACCAATATACTACTCTCTTCATTTCCAATTGTAGATTGTTTTAGTTTTTCTAAATGCATAGATTTTGCTGACATAATATATATCTATGTGCCTGACATAATATATATCTATGTGCCTAACAAAAATTATGTATCTAGAAAAGTTTGAACGACCTACAATTTGAAATGAAGTTAGTAGATTGGTGTTCATTTATTCATACAATACAACAATTACGTGCTCCTCGCATCCTTCCTTGCCTCACTCGTTTAGTTTCTTCACGATGAGAGGCATCCCAAGTTTGGGTGCCAACGAGATGAAATACCTGGGCTTGTGAACATACTTGGGGGCCAGTGAGAAGGAGAAGTTGCTGAGGAGCGAGGCCATGACAATCTGCGCTTCCATGACGCCGAAGCTCTGGCCGATGCAGGCTCTCGGGCCCAGGGAGAAAGACAGCAGCGCCTTGGGGTCCTTGGCGGCCTTCGTTGCGCCGTGCTCGAACCTCATGGGGTTGAACTCGTCGGCGTCGGGCCCCCAGACCTCCTTGTCCCGGTGCAGCATGGCGATGGGGATCGAGATCACCGTCCCCTGGGGCACCTTGATGCCTCCGAGGACGACGTCCATGGCGGCTCTCCGTTGTATGTATACGATCGGCGGGTAGAGGCGCGACGTCTCGAGCAGAACCATGTGGAGCTGCAAGCATGATGAGTGACGATGAGCTTACATGTAGGTGTGCGTGCTTGCTCGCAATGATGATTATCTCGATCTGGGAGATGAGATGCAGTGCTTACCAGCTTCAGGTTGCCGAGGACATCGGCGTTGGGGGCCTCGCCGTCGCCGCCGCGGAACTCCCGGAGGACCTCCTCCCTGACCCTGTCTTGCCACTGCGGGTGCACGGCGAGCAGGAACATGGCCCAGACGAGGAGGGTGGCCGTGGTCTCCTGCCCCGCGGCGAAGAAGGTCTTGCACTCGTCGATCACCTCGTCGGCCGTCAGCGTCTCGCCGCTCCCTCGCTGCTCCAGCAAAATCCCGACCAGATCGTCCCCGTACGCGCCGCCGTCTTTGGCAGCCGCTACCCGTTCCTGCACCATCGCCATGATCTCGGTCCTCAACACTCTGTCCAAACGCCGTACCCGTAAGTTGCCACGAGTCGGCAGATACCTAATTAAGTACAATTGAGCGAAGAAAACAAAAGTTAATGGAGCTTTGATTTGAATCCTAACGCTTTTCATGTGGATCCATAACAAAATAATGCAAGGAGTTAGACTGTTACCAGAGTATCGGAGGATCCCTGATGGCTACGGTTGCAATCTTTTGCATCTCGCGCATCGCGGCGAGGATGACCTCCCTGGATTTCCGGTGGCTCGTGCCAAACGCGAGACGACCGATGACCTCTTCAGTCACTTGAGAGAAGGCATTGGTCATGTCTATTTCAGCTGCTCGGTGGCCACTGCTTTGCTGTATTTGGGTGCGCCATGCCTGTATCATCTGTTCGGTGACTCGAGTCGTCACCTCTGACATGCTCTGGAAACACACAACCAAAGCCAGTCATATTGTGCTCACAGATGATCGAAAGCGTAGAGTTTGGATCTCGTTACCTTGAGCTTCTCATGGTTGAAAGCCGGAAGGACTAGTTTCCGATGTCGTTTCCATTCGTCTCCATTTGTTAGTATGACCCCGTTGCCGATGAGAAATTTTAGAACGGGGATCAAGTAATCCTTCTGGAACATGCCTGTCCTGTCTGTGAGCACTTCCTTAATCAGCTCAAGATCAGTAGAGCAGATTGCGGGGATTGGTCCGACCCAGAACAGGAATGTTCTCCCTGAGCAATCAACACCCAAAGGACGTTTGTATAGGAGTATGGTTTACATGACCATATTCACAAAGAGAGCGAGTGTTATACTTTGTATGTCTGCGTGAAAAAAAAATACAAAACAATTTACCATATTCAGCCGTCCAAGTATGGAGCCGCCGGAGCACAACGGGGACGATGTCGTGGTTGCCGGCGTCCATGGGCGCCGCCCCAGTCCGGCCGGCCAACAGCAGCCGCTTTGCCTTCAGCATGGACCCGACTAGGAACGTGTAGGGCGCCCCCCGGATACCCTGTCTCGCGAATGACCGTGCCACGGCGCGCGGGCGCCACACGAGGTGCCACCACAGCGCGAGCAGCAGCGGCAGGAGAGCGGCCACCTGCAGGGCCGCCCACACGCCGGCACCCATGAGCTTTGCTATCAGCTCGTCTGCTTCTCGTCTCCTCTTGCTCGATCGTGAGACTGCTGGTAGGTTTCTCTTGAAGAAACTAGTGGTGTTTATATATAGGCAGGTATCATATGGTCATATGATCTTGTAGGATGATTAGTGAGCATGTTTTTTTCTCTCGAAAAGATAGCAAGAGGATTGCCGCGATATATTATTGATAGAAAGGAAAGAAAAAGCAAGACAAATAAAAGAGAAGCCAAAACGCCGTGGAAAGGCTTAGAGAGCCGTGGAGAGCATGTGTAGCATACGGTTGGCAGTACTGCATGTAGCACCGGTGCATGTTTTTCTTGCACAAGATCGAATTGAGTTGGCCGCATTTATTATATATGGACCTAGAACTAGATGTGTGCTTGGTTTCACGATCCTACCTATGAAAATGCTTATATGTGGATTTGCAGACAAATCAAACGGGATCTCCATAGTCTAAACGTCTTCGATCGGCTTCAGTACTCGCACTCTGATACGTGTCAAGTCGTTACAGTGTGTGAGCTGTCAAGCACAACTAGCATATGACTAACTTCAATGGTAGCACGTTTATTATTCCATCGCTACTACGAAACATAGATAATGTAAACATTCTTATAACACATTCATCCTTGTGTTACAAAGAAGATTCATAACAACACAAAACTATGTATTACAATAAAAGGTACCACTTATCCTTTAAAATTGTGTTAAAAAATGATTATTGTAACACAAAAATAATGTTACACCCAAAATGTTATAAAGATGATAGTATGTTGTAACACATAACTGGAAGGTCACTACTACGTATCCTAGAGTAACACAAAATAATGTTACAACTTAAGTGTTATAAAAAAGACTTATATATGTCTTGTCATTGAAGGTTGATGCACCACTCATAAGAGTCCAAATATTGGATAACTTTTCTCTTAATAATTAGCACATAAGAAAATAAGGGAAAATAGGTATATGACTTAAATATATGATAGCCATGAGTCACTGTTTTAGAGTATCGCGAGGGTAAATACATTGGAGAACTTTTTTAATTAATAATGAACACATAAGCAATTATGGAAAAATATGGATATCCCTTAATTTTATGATACACATGACAATTAAAGATATCTCCGATATCTGTGCGGGAGCATGGGTTGATGGACTATGGGTTGATGGACTAGTAAAGATAATTAAGATGGTAGGTTAGCATGTGTAGCATGCGGTTGGCAGTACTGTATATAGCATCGGTGCGTGTTTTTAATTTTTTGCCCGTGTTTTTAATTTTTCCCCCTTGTACAGAGATCGAGTTTAGTTGCTGCACTTATGAACCTAAAATACATCACATGTGAACTTGTCAGTGAACTCACTATGGTTCATTTTTGGTTTGGTTTGACAGTAACCTACTCCATCCATCTCAAACTGTAGGTCATTTTAGTTTTTCTAAATGTATAATTTTTACTATGCACTTAAGATATAGTGTAAATCTAGATGCATAATAATATCTATGAACTAAAAAAGTCAAAACGACTTACAATTTGAAACGAAGAGAGTACCAATCTATGCAATTATAATGCTTATTTGTGGATTCGTAAACAAACCTAGCGGCATCTGTAAACGTCTTGGATCGGCTGTACCCGGCCCGCACTGTGTGATACGTGTCAAAGTCGTTATAGTTAGAAAGCTGTCAAGCACAACTAGCATGTGACTAGCTTCAACGGTAGCACGTTTATTCCATAAAAGATCGAGATGGTTTAGCCAGGACCTTTAAGAACTTGGAGGTGCACTTGCGTGGATTCCAAGAAAGTCCGTACAGTACTTGAGGCTTCACTCACATTCTGCTTTCAGCTACAAAATAGAGGACTCGCAAGTTGGAAAATTGACATATTATGAGTCTGTTTCGTAAAGCTTCGTCTCATTCTGATTCTCTATGGAGAGTTGATTCTCTGAGAGAAGTGATTCTATGACTGAAAGTGATTCTCTTTGATTCTCTAGCATAAACTATTAAAATCAAAATAAAGAATCACTTCACAGAATCAGAAAAAGCTAGTTTTGTTTAGCTCCTAGTCTCTTAGTTCATTTTAAAGAATCACTTTGCAAAAATCAGCAAAAAATCACTTCTCTTTGAAAAACTGTTTAACAGAGCTCCTACTGAATTCAGCAGAGAATTATCTCTGGAAGCTCTGTCAAACAGGATCTATATAGCGACATTCTGGCGCACCCTGCTCTGAGACTATACCGACCAGTACATGAGCAAGTTGTTCTTAGGAGACTAACTCCAAAAGTTCCATTAAATTACCCGTAATTAATTAGGAGAAAAAAATAGCCTCCAACAGCTCCATAAAACTCCACGAATATCCGACAGCTCCCTAAAACTTCGCGAATATACGAGGACTTGTATCCTAACTTTCTCGATCCGCATGTTGCCGCGAGTTTTCGCCTCCCCCAATCTCAACTGTCTGTCGGCTCCGTGCTCCAGCTCCCCGCCGTGTTATTTGCCTTCTCTTTTTTTTTTCTCGGTTTGTACCTCAACCTTATCTCTTCTTGCGTGAGCCCACGACCAGAGCCTCGCCTCGCGCATGCTGCTTCTCACACCGCCGGAGCTCGCGCTGCTACTCTGGCGCCACGTCGCTCTGCCCACCCTACTCATTCCCATTCGCTATGAGTACGAGGCCACGAACTTCCTTCGCTACAAGCGCGAGGCCGCGAGCTGTTGGCCTGCCCTTCGCGGCGAGCTCCGACAAGCACGGGGAGCTATCGCGAGCTCCGGCTGCTCGATTCGCGCCACAGCTGCCTTGATTCCCGCTGCCCTTGCCTGATTCGCGTGCGCTCCTGCCTGATTTCGCGCAGCCCTTGGCCGTCCTCACCTGTAGCCTACCGGCACAGCCCGCCGATGCTGCGTCCACTGCCGCTCGCCCATCGACGCACCGCGCGTTGATGGTGATCTCAGAGGAAGGTGAGCAGCTACCCGCTGTGCCTGCGGTCGGACCTTGTGAAGGGATTGCGCGCGCACGATGCCGGCGGTATCATCCTGTTCCGGACGTCCGTGTTTATTATCGGAAATCTGCTATGGGATGACATAATTTTGAGGAAATAAAATTTTAATAGAACCACCAATAAATAATTATAAGGAAGAATTTTTTAGAAACGCTCTAAAAATATCTTGAGTGTTTAATCAATCCCCAGGCTACTTTTCCCATAAGGATCAGATGAGACCTGTATGTCTTGCTTTGTACTTAGTGCTCGCAGTGGCTCTGGAATTTCAGCTAGACCTTGAGCTTTCCTTCTTTGAGCATGCTTTCCTTCTTCGCTTTTCACATAAAAGACGGGGTCTTACCAGCCGTTGGACACGTACTCCTGCTACCAAAGCTAGATAGGAAAGTGAAGATATGATCCAACTACTCGATAAAATGGATTTTCTAGAACAAAGCTCAGGGGGATAGTTACTAGTACAATCTGCAGATCAAAAGTACCTATAACAATGCTATACTAGGTACAGCCCTAAAGAGACCAAGTATATTTCCTACCATGCTACTTGTATCAAAGTCAAGCCTTTGAATAAAGAATTTCAAGTTCTACATTTCCCTTTGTTCAAAGTCTGTCCAGATAGATAGAAGTTGGCATGAAAATAAGCACAGCAGCGCCCTTCGTCGCTAGTTCTCACTTCTCGAATCGTTTTCCAACCAGCTTCCTGCCTGATCGGTGCTGAGTGACTGTTCTTGCTTGGCTTTTGTTTTTTTTCATTTTCTCTGAGCAGTGAATAAGAATATCCTTGGCAAAAAAAGAAACCCGATCACAACTCCTATCACTTTCCTATTAGTCAATCACATCACCCACTCGTACTCTTCTTTTCTTTGAACCCATGAAAGGTCTGTTTCAAAACTTAGATTTAGATATGCAAGCACGAGATAGCTGATATGCGTTTTTCACAAAAGAAGGTTCCTAATAACCTCTCCCCTCCTCTAAATCCCCAACCATCGTTATGATTTTGGGTGTTCTTCATGAGTCCCCAATAAAAACCCTCGATCCTAATAAAGTGTTACAGGTGATCAACAATAAATCACCCTTAACTCTCGTATACCTCCCTTTCTTTTGAACAAAATGCAACCGCATGTCAGCCTATACCCAAGATACGCCCGAGCTGCTCTGCCACCAGCCGTCCAACCCGCCCATCATCCTTGGCCACCATGAGCCCCGCATAAGCTCGGACGGAGTTTGCACTGTTTGCCACACCCCCAAGCTGCTTTGCTACTGTTGCTGCCCTAAGCCCCTCTTTGGCTACAACGCGAGCTGCTCTGTCGCCACCTGAGCCCTACCGGTCTATGACGTGAGCAATCGTGCCCCAAGCATACCTCCTCTTCCGAGCTAACGGCAAGCTAGCAGCGGCGTGATGATCGACCTCCTCTCCTAGCTGCAGCCCGGCATCCATTGTCGTCCTCAAGGTGCGCGATAAAATTATTGGTTTTTTTAATGAACTTCATTGGAATTGTTCATTAGATTTGTGCAGATGAGCTCTCTTGTATATATGGCTGTTTATATATAGTGAAGGAAAAGAGTATGTGTTATTGGGGATGATATATTGCGAGACTGCAAAAACATCTTTCACAATAATCCTGAAAGTGAGATTAATTAGGGTGCAGTCACAGTACCCCCTATTGGCGGGATGTTGGGGAACACCTGGAGTTGCTATAAAGTAGCTAGTTATAGCTATACTGTAATTTTTATTTACCATAGACGTGATAGGGAGACAAAAGTATTTTATTAGCTTCTGCAGTAATATTTATATTTTTATTTCTAGTACTAACAGATTTTTATGTTGGTAATTTTTCTAGTAAAAAGTTGGTGAAAATACACTCTTATTAGCATAAACGTGCAGCCACGATTTACATGTACACAATTGTGCCAAACATGTTGAATTTCCTCTATTAAAAATTTATGAGTAACATACTTTTTTTTTAAAAAATGGAGCTCTTATGACGAAACTACCAATGCATATATGGTATAATGTTTCTGTAAACAAATGCATAAACATGTCTAAAGTAGCAACTAACTTAACTAATTTATCATCACCGTGCATTATTAGTTTCATTGCTATGTGGTTGGTGAAGGAAACATTTTTAATCATTGCTAAACTACGAAGATACTTATTGCCCATGGATGCATGTATATTTTGGTCTGTCCGGTGGCACCCAGCATATATATTTACATTGAGTTAGTTTCTAGTATATATAGTGGTAAAAATAAGTACTTTGAGTTAGTTTCTAGTATATATATTTGCTTTGAGTAAGTATAATTTATGGTATTTTATTCATAACAAAGTATATGAGTAATTTAGTTGTAGATTTAGGGGGTTAATTTAGTTTATATTAATAATAACAAGAGTGTGTAATTTAGAAGATTATTATGTTTTGTAATGGCAAATTTGGGTAACTTAGATACAAATTTACGTGGTTTACTATGGATTATTAACTTTCATAAAGGCAGAGTGGGCAATTTAGATGCATTTAGGCAGGGTAACTTTAGGTTGTTTTCATAGTGGTCGTTTACTGTGAGGATTTCTAAAGTTTGTTTCTTTTTTTCTGAGAATTAACGTTCAATTAGCACTAGTTAGATGACCATCCTGGTGCGTCGGCATATAGTTACTTCTTTTTAAAAAAATAATTGAAACGCCACCATTCATCACACAATGTAACCATATATTTATTCTCACACCCTACAAGGAGGTTTTACAACCATTGTCACCCATCTATATTCTTCACGATGAGAGGCATCCCAAGCTTGGGGGTCAAGGACAGGAGATATTTCGGCTTATGAACATACTTCGAGGAGAGGGAGAAGGAGAACTTCCTGAGGATCATCGCCATGGCAACCTGCACCTCTACGATGCCGAAGTTCTGGCCGGTGCATACTCTCGGCCCCAGGGAGAAAGACAGCAGCGCCTTGGGGTCTTTGGCCGCCTTGGTGGCGCCGTGCTCGAACCTCATGGGGTTGAACTCGTCGGCGTCGGGGCCCCAGACCTCCTTATCCCGGTGCAGCATGGCGATGGGGATCGATATCACCGTCCCTTGGGGCACCTTGATTCCTGCTAGCTCGACGTCCATGGCGGCCCTCCGTTGGATGTACACGATCGGCGGGTAGAGGCGTGACGTCTCGAGAAGAACCATGTGGAGCTGCAAGCATGATGCGTGACGATGAGCTTACATGTGTGGTAGGTGCGCGTGCATGCTCGCATTGATCATCTCGATCTGGGAGTTGAGATGCAGTGCTTACCAGCTTCAGTTGGCCGAGGACATCGGCGCTGGGGGCCTCGCCGTCGCCGCCGCGGAATTCGCGGAGGACCTCCTCCCTGACCCTGTCCTGCCACTGCGGGTGCACGGCGAGCAGGAACATGGCCCAGACGAGGAGGGTGGCCGTGGTCTCCTGCCCCGCGGCGAAGAAGGTCTTGCACTCGTCGATCACCTCGTCGGCCGTCAGCGTCTCGGCGCTCCCTCGCCGCTGCGGCGTCCACGCCTCCAGCAACAGCCCGAGCAGGTCGTCCCCGCAGCCGGCGTCATCGCCGGCGCCGGACTTGGCTCCCTTGGCGGCCAGTCGCGCCTGCATGATCGACATGATCTTGCTCCTCAGCTGCTTGTTCAGACGTCGAACGTGCAGGTTACGCCGAGTCGGCAGATACCTGAATGAACGAGAAGAAATTACTTCTGTTGATGCCATGAGCTTGGATTCAGAGCAGTTGCATATACAAGTGAATACTGAACACTACTACTACTTTACCAGAGGATTGGAGCATCGAGCGTGGCCGCAGTGGCGTGCTTCTGCATCTCCCGCATCAAGACGATGACCTCCTCGACGTCCTCGTGGCTCGTGCCGAAGGCGACGCGGCCGTTGATCTTTGCCGTCAGGTCGTTGAAGGCGAGGATCATGTCTATCTCCGCTTCTTCCTTGCCGCCGCTCTGGCCTACCTGCTCGCGCCATTGCTGCATCATCTGCTTGGTGACCTCCGCTGTCACCGCCGACATGCTCTGAACACGGGGCAAATTAAATCTCATCAGCCCGCTGCTACATGCTGCTAATGTTCATATCTCGGCCGGTGCATGCAGGGGAGGCGTGGTGTCGACCATGACCTTAATCTTCTCGTGGTTGAAAGCCGGAAGAACCACTTTCCGGTGCCGTTTCCAGTCGTCTCCGTTTATCAGTATGACCCCGTTGCCGAAGAGAAATTTCAGGACGGGGATCATGAAGTCCTTCTGGTACAGGCCCGTCCTGTCCGTGAGCACTTGCTTAATCAGCTGTAGATCAGTAGAGAACAGAGCGGGAATTGGACCGATCCAGAACAGAAATGTTCTCCCTGAACAAACAAGTAGAAATCAGTGAACGTATACTGAAAGTTAAGTAGAGTACGTCTTAAAGATAAGGCGCCGGAACTAAGTGGCTCACGACCAACCAATTCATATCACTAAATCATTTCTGCATTCAATTTTGTATGGGAATTCCTTTCCTCAGGAGTTTGTAGTACATGCTTATCATTAATAAAGTATCTTGGGTGAAAAGAAGGGGATCAAGAAAAAAGAAACAGGTGTCAGATTACCATAGTCGGCGACCCATCTGTGGAACTGCGGCAGCAGGATCGGCATGATGTCATGACAGCCAGCGTCGAGGGGCGCCACCCCGATCCGGCCGGCCAGCAGCAGCCGCTTCGCCTCCGGCAGGGACCCGGCCAGGAACCTGTAGGCCGGGCCCCGGACCCCCTGCCGCGCGAACGACCGCGCCACGGCGCGCGGCCGCCACGCGAGGCGCCACAGCGCGAGCAGAAGCGCCAGGAGCAGAGCGCCCAGCTGCACGGCCACCATGCCGGCCGGCGAGACGACTGCTAACTCCTCTACAGGTTCTCGTCGCCCTTCTCACTGAAACCCGTACGCGCGGTGGAGCGCTTGGTGTTGATATGCGGCGGATGTCCTATGGCGTATAGCATGGGCCTCGTTAGCAGCACGACTATCAGTGCCATGTTCTTATCGATAATAGGTCGAGCTGAGTTGGTCAGCAGGCTTAATCCTAGGCGAAACGCCTTGTTGGGTACAGTACTTGTTTTTTGTGCGTAAGTGTCGAGTTATTAACAATTTAACATTGCTCAATGAAAATTGAGGATCCAGAGACAAGTTGGAGATTGGTGGTGGTGTGTCCACTCGTCTTCTCTAGTGTGAGGCCATGACTCCTAACACTGTTATGTTGGTGGCCACTAACACAGTGTCATATCTAACCATGTTTTTCCGGCTCCATTATTATTGCTTATAGACATATGAATGTATATGGTGCTTTAGCTCTATGTCTCGTGTGCTTGTGTCTGATTTTTCTTGTAAGTTTGTGTGCGCTGGTCATTTTGTCTTCTTTTCTAAAGGGCTATTGGACCAGTTTTTGCCTTTTTCTTAAAGGGATGGTGACGGGCAAATCATGATGCCTCAATGAAATTATTTGTCTACGATGAGAGTGCAGAGGTACATTATTTGTACAGAAAAGCCTTCAATTTAAACTGCATTACTTAAAATTGGTCAAACTTGTGTGTCATAAGTTACTTTTTTTTAAGAAAGAAAGAATTGGAACCCTACAATTTATCATATAAATAAAAGCACATAACGTGCAAAGAGCAGCTCGGCATTGTAAATCTTTGCTTCTCAGTTTATTAAAAATAAAGAAAGCTTTATTCAAGGTGATACAATCGACCTAAAATCACTCTTTAGCTTCTGCATAGCTAAGCATTAAATAAGAAAAAGTTATGCCATCATATATCATGCCAAAATTGGCTATGTTTCTTGTGGTGAAACCTATCCAGTCGGGTTGAAGTCTTTGACCCAGTATGGATGCGTGCAATTTTCTAGATTTTTTTTGAAAAAATTAACAGCACTATTTCTTCATTGGAATAATGAAGGTGACGTGCTCCTTAATAGCAATCAGCAATCAGTGATTTCGTCGGTCTCGAGATCTGCAGGTCCAATGGTCCAAAGATGCTCATATGGGGGTGTTGAGTACATGTATTTTAATGATAAGTATACGTGTATGTATATAAATTTCGTGTGTGTTTAAAAATATATCATACCATAGCGAATTATAAGAAACGACATAACCTTGAGTCCTAATAAGATAAAATATATCGTACAGCAGCGAATTATAAGAAACGACGTGATCTTCAGTTCTGGTAAGATCGAGTAGTAACGTACTCATCCATCCTAAATTGTAAGTCATTCCAAAATTCTTGGAGAGTTAAAGTATCTCAAGTTTGACCAAATTTATATGACAATATAATTACATTTATGATGTCATGTAAGTATCATTAGATTCTTTATCAATTATATCTTCATAGTATACCTATTTGATGTCAAAAATCTTTATAATTTTCTCTATAATTTTGGTCAAACTTGAGATGCTCTGACTCTCCAAAATTCTTAGAATGACTTACAATTTGAGATGGAGGGAATACGTGCCAGAGAAATTGGCAAGCCATGCCCTTGTGGGAGATCAGAACAAATCGCGGCTCTCTTCACAGACACATCACTGTGCAGATCTTGACCTGGTGATCCCTGAAAGAAATAACCCGGTAGCCACAGTTCCACAGCTTCTGTGACACTCATAGCTGTTAAGCTGTGCAATCACGGCACTATAAGTACCACTGAGCTCACTAAATCTGTACGCCCCCCTGCTACAAAAGCCTTGACGCTAAGAAAGGCTTACAGAGGCATGACAATTCGCCCAAGTTTCTCGCCCGCATTCGCCAGGGCTCAAGGCTGTTGTGGATAGATATGATGGTCCTAATGATCAGAATAGCTTGCCAGACGAGATAATTCGTTGCTTAAATCAAAAGCGAAGAAGAAAAGAAACAAAAATATCCACGTTAGGGATCATTCACAGCCACTCAACTTGTAGTGCTGGTGATTGCTAGATCAACATCAAGTCCTACACTGGAGGTAGCAACAAAGACGCTGGCTAGGTACAGCAATCATGCATGCGAGGTTCACCGTTCACGAGTATTTACACATCTGAAACTTTTTACAAATTTGCAACATGCTATGTTCGACTGCAAACTTTTTCTTTTTGTAACAGGGCCGGCGCTTTCGTTTGTGTGCATGCAGAGTTAGAAGGATTCCCCCACGCACGACAAGGAGGAGGAGCACACGTCTGCGTCCTTCTTTGGGAGCACTCTCTCCAGTTCGGTAGAGGCAGCGACAATCTGACAGCCACAGGGCGACGGCTTGTGACCTTGTGTGACAGCTACAGCTGCTCTGCTCTCCCCGTCGTTTGCAAGTGCGATCGAGCAAGAAGAAACCTAGCTAATGGTCCAACCCTGTCGAATAGAATGGCTATCGTTTGAAGCAATTCAAGCAACAGAGTACTGCTGATGCTAAGAGGTTGAAAGGAACAGTGCAAGTGATTTCTTCAGAGAATGACGTGCGCAAGTGCGATTACATATCTGCTTCTTAATTACTACTAGCTCTGTGAGATGCGTGCTACTTCGTACAAGTAGCATTCATCGAGACACAACCGATCCAATGTTGGACCATGTACATGAGATTAGTTACAGACCTCAACATTCAAAAGATTGAATGCCTACAGCCACTGGAAACAAAAGTGCAGTCTTAAGACCACCATTGCCATGCAGCATTACAGAAATGTTCAGAACTAAAAGACAGAGGAACAAGCAACTAGGTAGCAATTCTGTTCATGGTATTCCATCCAAATCTGCTGAAGATCTCCATAACAGTGATCTCCAGGCTTCGGCAGCTCGCCATTAGGGTGATCTTCTCTTCCTCTTTAGACAATACTCCCTCCGTTTTTATTTACAAGGCGTACACGTCTATCAAGATTCAAACTTTGCAATCTTTAATTAATAATTTGACTACTAATTTTTATTTTTATAATATAAACTTTATATGGTTGTTGTAGGTTAAGATAAATGAATGGTAAAAGTGTTATTTGGAAGATCGTACTAATCATACTATACCTTATAAAAATAGATGAGGGAGCAGCGACCAAATTCCTCCTGAAAATTACCTGCAAAAGAGAGTTAGGCTTGATCTTTTTGACTTGAAGAAAATCATCCAGTAATTAACTCGAAGAAATCTGTAGAGCAAGCATAAGAAGCAACGGAGAGGAAGAACCTAGCCCTACAAGTTCTGTTTTTTCCTCTTGTTCATGCGGGCCCGTTGCAGGGCCGTGAGATAAATTCTCGGCCCGATGGCCTGCTCACGCGGGGCAAGCCGGCCCATTACTTACTCCTACAAAACGCCGCGCGTTTGGCTTAGATGGATTTTGGCCCCGGAAAGGCGGCTCAGCTCGTCTTGCTGCCTAATTCGCCGAGCAACCGACGCCGCCAGCGCCGCCCCCGGGCATCAATTGGACGCCAGCGGTGGTGGCGACCGCGCCGCCGGTCTATACCCGACACGGCGGGTGCAACCGGAGTGAGCAGGCTCTGAGGTTCTTAATCCAAGCCGTGGGACATAGGAGGGAAGGTCAGTTGCCGGTTCTTCTCCCAACCAGCACCGATTCATCTTTTTTATTAAAGGAAAGCACCATTGGATAGGCTCATCAACAAATCGGATTATTATTTTTATTTATCTCGAAGTAGATATTGTGTGAAAAGAGCGGGGTAGATTAGCCATCCACAAAAGTAATGTTTCTGCTTTTCAAATCAATCAAAATGACCCTAATGTTTGTTTTTTCTTGAAACATTGACACTAATATTTGTAAATAATGACTTTGGAACAAGGATAGGAGCTCAGTATTCTCCATTTTTTCCAATCCATTTATACATTCACTACATACACCGCGTACCATTAAACGCAACTCCCAGATTCATAGGTTCTTGGAATATACTGTGTGCCACTGTTACAAGTCAGGTACTAGTATCACACATCCAGCGGCCTCAAGATTACAGGAAGACCAAACTTAGGTTTCAATGTAAACAGATCCACAGGCGCATGCACATAATCTGGCGAAAGAGTGAATGAGAACTTCTGGAGCATCAGGGCCAGCGTCGATTTCGCTTCCAACATCGAAAAGTTCTGACCGATGCATGATCTTGGCCCCATCGAGAAAGCTAGCAGGCCATGTGGAACCTTTGCTGCTCCCGAGATCCCATTCTCAAATCTCAGTGGATTGAATTCATCCGCATCTTCTCCCCAAACCACCTTCTCTCGGTGCATAATTGGGATAGGTATGACAATTGCTATGCCTTTGGGCAGTTTCATTGATCCCACTGTCATATCGGTCATGGTCTTCCTTTGCATGAAAAGAGCAGGCGAGTAGAGCCTCAAGGTCTCGAAGAGCACCATTGTCATCTGCGATATATAGCTTGTTATAGTTAGCTATAGGTTGAAGTCCCAAATGAATCAGATACACACTCATCAAATTCATAGAGAAAAACAAACATTGCAGTAAGAATGCACAGTTATCTGTTTCTTGCCTGTCTTAATTTGCTAAGCGCATTGGGATTAGGAGATTCCCTCCCAAATTCCCTCAAAACCTCCTTCCGGAGCCTTTCTTGCCATTCTGGGAATATACTAAGCAAATACACTGACCATGTAAGGAGAAGGGATGTGTTTTCATGACCAGCGAAGAAGAACAGCTTGCACTCATGTATGATCTCCTCCATGCTCAAGCTGAGATCTATTTCCTTCCCTCCTTGCTTGGTTTCAATGCAAGAGTCAAGCATCACACCGAGCAGATCATTTCCATATTCACCACTTGCTAATCGTGGTTGTATGATCTGTGTGAGTAAGCTCCTAAGTTTCTTTTCAAGCATCCATTTGTGCCGATTCATTTCAGTAGGAAGATATCTGTATTGAAAAACAATATGTGTACATTGACACTGCATAAGGACAACTGTGTATGGAAAATGTTTTAATAAATGAAGTATGTATACAGAAATTTTGAAATTGCTCTTCTCTAAACTATATGGATCAATGAAAGAAAACATTCTTACTTGAATACTGGTATCGGCACATCAAGGAAAGTTGCCATGGTGATCTCCAGCAAATCAGTTTGTGCCTGAAAGACTTCTTTTCCTAATTTGTAACTGCTTCCGAAGATGGCATAGGATATATTATCGACTGTTAGCTCACTGAAATGTTTGTTGATATCCACTTTTGTTTCTCCACTATCATCTTGGGATGCTTGATCTTCTAAATCCTTGACCATGCTTTCAGCAAAATTCAGCATCGTTTTTGTCATCATCTGTATTTATAACATGAAAGCAACATGAAGCTAATTTCGCAAAAATACCTAGCCTGTATGGCTGGGCCCTCTATTCTGCAGTCCTATCTCTTAGAGCTTTTAAGACTTTAACCTTATTTCGATTATGTGATTCTTTCTTCTGAATAAAGGTAAAGCAGCATGAAGAAATCATATAGATTAACCCTTGTGTATTATGGTACCATAATTTAGGTTGCATCAAGTGGCAGCTGCAGTTTTTTAGCATGATAGCAAGCTAAGAGAGTCAGGCATTACCTTTAGCTTATCAATGGTGAAAGCAGGATTGATTATCCTGCGATGACGCACCCAATCTGTGCCTTCCATAAAGCCGAGCCCCTTACCGACCAAAGCCAACAGAGTTGGGTGTGCATCGTTCTTCACGAAATGTCCAGACTTGCTTGAAAGAATTTGCCTGGCCAGCTCATAGTCAAAGATGCAAATTCGGGCTTGTGGACCATACCAGTACAGAAATGGTTCTCCTGTAAAGCAATGAAATATTGTAAGAGAAATATTTTTTGAAGCGGGTATGGTCCCATTTCCATTACAGAATAACGGGAATACCTGGTAGCATTACAGAAACAGGAGGTGGAAACAGAAAGAGGTTTGGGGGAAAAATCGTTCAAACACTCCTGAAAGCACCTAAACATGTATCAGGCAAGGCTACCTAGCTTCCAGTATCCCACAAAGAATGCAGAAAAAGACCACACCCCTGAAACCAAGCTATATGTCAAAACTGCGAAAGAAGTAACCATTTGGTAAACCCCTGGATTTCTCAAAAAACTTTATCAATAACTCTGTATATATAATTCATAGTTTCTTGTGTTTGCTTGAAAAATAAAGCAACTCCATTGTTTCTGTTTATTACGTTGCTCTTTAACTAGGGTAAA
The DNA here is from genome assembly GCF_005286985.2 of Setaria viridis. Classification (NCBI taxonomy): domain Eukaryota; kingdom Viridiplantae; phylum Streptophyta; class Magnoliopsida; order Poales; family Poaceae; genus Setaria; species Setaria viridis. The sequence continues at coordinate 43,082,128 of NC_048271.2, forward strand.
GTTTTGTGGTGCCATGTAAGAACTCTTGGGAAAGCTATGTACTCCCTCCATCCCTTATATTGCCGTTGGTAAGTTCAATTTTGAACTAATCAACATCAAACATTAGAGAATGGAGGTAGTATTAGGTATGCCAATAAAGGGTCCGAGCATCATGATCATGTTATACATTTTTAGATAATGAACATCGTGTTAGATATACAATTGTACACTTGGGTTTGGGGAAAAAAAATCAATTGTACACTTAGTTTTTGCAGATTTAATATTCCAGTGTTCTGCTTGAGTTGTGTAGGATGTATGTTTCTATGGCCTATGACAAACTCTTGCCAAAAAAAAAAAATACAACAACACAAATGAGGTCATAACTTTCCTGGTAGGCTGGTACATCTTCGCAAAAAAAAAGAACAACTTGCCTGGTACCAGGGGCTGATCCAGTACCTTAAGACAATCATTGGTTGAATGAATAATACAATCAGGTAACAAATTATGTGTTCTAAATATACTGATTCCTTCTACTCTACATCTCCAAACAAAGAGCCAAATCAAACAAACATGGTGACCTATTACCTCTTAGGAGGTAAAAGGTCACCTTCTTTGGGCCTTTAGATAAAATGAAACGGATGAATAACACTAATTTAGGAGTAACAACTTAAAAACCCCAAACGCAAAAGAAAAAGCACAAAACGTACCGTACTGAGCCCTCCATTTGAGGTAATGTGGCGCGATCCGTGGAAGATACTTGTGGTCGTGAACATCCAGCACCAAACTGTCAGTCTCATCCTTCATGCTCTTGATGTCCTCGTTGCAGCCTTTCAAGAACCTGTAGGAGGGTCCATGGATCCCTTGCTGTCTGAACTTCTTGGCTATGGTGTAGGGCCTCCATATGAGGCGCACGATAGCGTAATCCCACAGCCCTGTGATCCCTACCACTAGCAGAGCAACAAGAGCCAAGAGCACAAGGAAGGCCATGAAGCAGAGGATGCTGGTAGGGGAGGATGGGAGAAGACAGGAGGAAGGGCCGCCCCAGGGAGCTCCTCCCCCGGCCGCCCCAGGGAGCTTCGCCGCCGGCCGGCCGAGGGTTCCGCCCAGGGGAGCTCCGCTCTCTAGCTGGGGCTGGGAGACGGGCGACGGCAGCCGGAGCGACGGGGAGAGGGTGGGTGAGTGGTGGGCGGCACGGCGCAGGGGGAGAGGCTGGCCGGGGCTGAGCGACGGGCGAGCGGCGAGGAGATGCTTGGGCGTAGGGGAGGCTTCGGATGCTTGACTGCCCGGCCGGAGGAAGAAGGTGCTCGCAAATTTAAAAGAGACGGAACCAACCCAACCCAATTGGTTTCAAAACCAAACCCATGGTTAGTGCATCATTGACGTTGAGGTATGGAACGATCTCCTATGGTCCACATCCTTCAAGCTACTTTTTTTTGGGCTTCTGATCAATAGCATCATTGAGTAGTTTATCGACTATGGACAGCCTCACACAGCACGATTCAATCAAGGTTCCTTAAAGAAGGCAAAATAAAATGCACAAGTTGTTATAGGTGGAGGGATTGGATGTCTCTTGTAATTAACTCCTTGGTTTTGATTGTTATTATAGGTCGAGGGGTTGAGTAGTTTATCGTCGCATGATTCTGAAGATCTTGACTTCGAATGTATAGCTATTAAAGTTCCGTGATGCTTGCCGAAACACTATTAAACACCCAATGAACAAAACTACATATATAGACTAATGTACAACGACTTGGTGCACCAAGGATCCAAGGCTAAAGAGACAGAATTATAAGTATTTAATTGAGATAAGATAAACAGAAAGGCTAATGAGCTAAGCAAGCAAGCGCAACAAGCAAACGAAGTACTCCCCTCCAACTGCTCCTGCCACTGCCGGCTCTTTTTCTTTTTTTAAAAAAAAAGAGTTAAATGTGTTACTAGAACTTAAATTTAGCGAGGGAGCACCGAAGGACATCATCTTTTAAATTGGGAACAACAACTTAGCATATGGGTGTAGGTTACGGGAACGACATATGGGGAAAAAATGGCACATAGGCAACCTACATGTACATTTGGCGTTTACTTGTACATAACGTGGTGTAGCATTGGCTCTTAATTTATTTGCTCATTTTTAATGACTTGCGTTTACGATGAGGCTGAGGAAGGTTTGACCTTAGTACTACCGTGACGGTGAAAGACAGACGTCCCGAGGCACGGCGTACGATGGGATCAAGACAGAGGGAATGGGCTTTTAGGACTAGATGGTCAAGAAATGTCATATGAGTTTTTGTTGCTTTGTCATCTAGCACATATTCACTGAAATTTGTGACTCTTGTATGAATTAATCTAGGCAAAATATATCATGAGTTCAAAAAATTAAGATAAATTGTTGATGTGCCCGGTCCCAGTTTTTTAAAAACTTCAAAGTACACTTTGGATGAATTTCACCATTTTCAGAAAAGTAGCCCATTTCCACCTGATATGTACTCTAATCCCCCCGATAAACTGACGCAGCCGATGCCGAACTGGATGCCAGCGATGGTGCCGGCCGTAGGTTGCCCCGGCATGGCAGGTTTGATCGGGTTTGGTGATCCGCTGGCAAGTCCCACAAGGCTTCATTAGTCACCATTTTCTCGTGCTCCCCTTCCCGATCAATTAATTTCTTCAGGTGCTTCACCCTTCATTTTCTTTATTATTTTGAGATCACGGGGAGAGAATCCCCACCTACATTCGTTGGTGGAGCTTCTTGCAAACTCAGCAATTTTACAAAACCCAACGCAACACACTCTTAGAACAGAGATAGAGCAACATAATAGAGCACACAGACCCCACAGTACAAGTCTAGAAAAAAAGATTAAGATCAAACAACCAACACATGCAACTAAATGAGGGCAAGACGCCTTTTCACTGGCCTGTGTTATCATCAAACTAAACTATAATCTGCCGATCCCCCATTCCGCAACTGTGAAGCATTGAGTCAAAGCCGAAGCTGACAGACGACAGTCTTGATTGCAGTGACTTGGAGGACCATCCGGGATCCAATCGACGCCCTTCTACGCCCTTTATGGGGAGGAAACCACAAAGAAGGAAGGGTCGTTGAGGGGAGAACGGGGAGATCCAATAGAGGGGATCATGGTCTGAAAGGATTTAGGATGTTGACTAGAGGGGGTGAATAGTCAAACTTGAAAATTTTTACAATTTTGAACAAGTTTATCAGCGACTTCTGGATATTTCCGGAGATTGTTCCGGAAATTCCGAAAGTTTCGGAATTTTCGGAGAAATTTTCGGATTTTTTCGGAGATTGAAAGATTTGAACTACAACCTCAAGAAAAACTTGCTGAAAAGTAAATCGACGAATATAGGTTATTCACCAGGTTATTCTAAGCCTTTGGCACAAGATAGTACAGCTGGAAACTAGCTAGAATGTAGATCGAGCTCAAACCCTATAAATATGTTATATGCTTGTCTATGAACGAATTTAAGAACAACAAGCACAAGAGATACAAGGATTTGTTTCCCGAAGTTCAACTTCACACCTTGAAGCCTACGTCTCCGTTAAGGACCCACGAAGGGTGGGCTTTTTACTCCTAAGCCACTTTCCTCCCTCTAGCGACTACAAAGATCAAGATAGAGTTACTTACTCAATCGTAGGGGTAATACAAACTTCCCAAGGCAGCCACAATCCTTGGTTGCTCGACGGGCAACACCTAGCCGGTTAGGAGCTTGAACCTCCAAGAGTAACAAACGCGGAACCACCAGCTTGACGAAGAACAAGGTGCTCAAGAGATGGAAATTCAGCTCACTAGCACTCTCCCTTGCTCTCTCTTGAATCCCTCCTCAAATTCCCACCAAATCTCACAAAGAATACCAAAGGGGAGCAAAGAGGGGAGTTAGAAGGTTTTCTGAAGTTCAGCACGGTGAGAAGTCAAGAGTGCTTCTGTGGGAGGGGGTGAGGGGGTATTTATACCCCTTCACCCCGAAACTAGTTGTTGGGGTTAAGTTTCGAAATTTTCCGAAACTTTCTCCGGAAACTTCCGGAATCTTCGGATTCTTCCGGAAAACTTTTCGGAAAAATCTGGACCTCCGGAACTTCTCCAGAAACTCTATAACTTCCGGAATATTTCGGAAGATTTTCCGGAAAATTTTGAAACTCTCAAGTTAGCACCATTCTAAGTAACCCCATGTGATATGCAGGTGCAAAGGTGACTCTCATAGGTTTGTTAGGTCATCTTGAGCACCTTTTTCAACTTTAAGATAAGAGATTTCGTATTCCTCTTAATAGTGCGGCATTCTTATACTCAAATTTAAACCGAAAATAAATTTAGTAAGGTATGTTGTTTATTTATTCATTTTCTTTTGAGGTGTCCATCACAAGTGCTTCATGACCAATAATCCTTTTAAACATGCTTATACACTTGAAACTTTATTAGATTTAAGCTTGCGTCATTAAATCACCAAAACCCACTTAAGGAGGCCAAGATACTCTTCATGGTCCTGTTAACTCGGCATAAGATGAGACAGTACAATCAAGGAAGGAGGATGATGATAGAGTAGAGATGCTGACAATAATTACATTCCTGCTCATGGTGAAAGCGAACAAAATGGTGCAGGGAGGCAGGACCTTAACAGTACCAACATCTTGGCAGGAGAGGAAGTGACACCGGTTTCATCGGGAAGCAAGCAGCAACAGTAGCAAGTGGGTAGGGGCATCTCGACAAAGCCTCCATGGAGGAGAGCAGCACCCGAAGGCGTCGCCATTGTCGGCACCGGTGCAATACCGGGCTTGGATTTCTCCCTGAAGTTTTCCACCCACCTCTTGGCCGCACCAGCAACTAGATGGAAGCAAATTTGAGGATTTCTACTTGCAAATTCCACCCAAACTGGTCACCAAAACTGCAGCTGCAGCACCGTGCGCCGTTGGCCACGCAACCCAACTCGAGGGGGGGAGGTGAGCTTGGGAGCGACCGAGCTGCTGCTACTGGCCGGATCTAGCCGGCTCCACAGCAGATCCAGCAACTGAGCCCCATGTTGGGCCAAATCCGGGCATCCCTGGCTAGGCCACGCCAGAGCTCCGACCAGCAGCTGGCCACAAGCCTGCAACCAGGGGGAGGGGTCCCGGGTGGGAGCACGAGATCCGGCCCAGGAGAGGACGGATCTGAGCGTCGCCGAGCGCTAGAGCCTGTTGCAGCTTCCTTCAGGACGGATCCTGAATGGCGTTGTGTGTGAGGTCGTGGAGGACGAGGGGGAGGATGAGGACTGAGGAGGCCTCGCTACCGCCATCCTAGCACCTGCACGGACTTCCAGTGTGGTGCTTCGGCGGTAGCGAGAGGCTGGGAGGTGACGGAGGGGGCTGAGGGTGCTGGTGGCGGCAGTGGTGGCGGTTCCGCCCGAGTCGCAGTTGGGGGCGACGCGGGGGACGAGCAGGCTCCCGGCTGGCGGCGGATCCCCCTCATCCCCTTCATTTTCTTTACAACAGGACGTGCACATAGTCAGGGAAAGAGTGAACGAGAACTTCTGAAGGAGCACGGCCATTACTGACTTGGCTTCCATCATCGCAAAGTTCTGACCGATGCATGACCTTGGTCCTATTGAGAATGCTAGCAGAGCGTGATGAGGAACCTTTGCTGCTTTTGTGACTCCATTCTGAATGACTTTACACAAAGTGCTTCTAGTGAGTATATTCCATTATTTTCTTTATGTTGGATTTGTACGTTCTCTACATACACCACATACCATCTAAGGTAACTCACCAGGTTCGCAAATTCTAAGAAAGTATGACATTTTACATGTCAAATATTGTAAGCTCATGCATCCAGCCGCCTCACGATGACGGGAAGGCCAAACTTGGGTTTCAGCGAAAACACGTCTGCAGGGGCATGCACATAGTCAGGGGAAAGAGTGAACGAGAACTGGAGAAGCAGGGCCAGCGTCGACTTGGCTTCCAACATTGCAAAGTTCTGGCCGATGCATGACCTCGGTCCCATTGAGAACGCTATCATGGCGTGCGGAACCTTTCCTGCTCTTGTCACCCCATTCTCAAATCTCAGTGGATTGAATTCACCCGCATCGTCACCCCAGACCTCCTTCTCTCGGTGCATAATAGGAATGGGTATGACAACCGTTACGCCCTTGGGCAGTTTTGTTGCTCCCACTGTGATATCAGTGACGGGCTTTCTTTGCACGAAAAGAGCAGGGCCATAGAGCCTCAATGTCTCGAGGAGAACCATCGTCGTCTGCAAGATATGGCTAGTCAGCTAAAGCCTGAAATCTCAAATCGAATCAGATACACTACAAGGAGAAAACACAAACATTCAAGTAAAAAGGTAAATTTTTCTCTTGTTTCTTGCCTCTTTCAGTTTGCTAAGGGCATCGGCACTGGGCTGTTCCCTTCCAATTTCCCTGAAAACCTCCTTCCGGAGCCTTTCTTGCCATTCGGGGTATGCGCTGAGCAAGAAGATTGCCCATGTTAGAAGAAGCGATGTGGTGTCATGACCAGCAAAGAAGAACATCTTGCACTCATGTATTATCTCATCGATGCTCATGCTGAGATCGCCTTTCTTTCCTCCTTGCTCTGTTGCAATGCAAGACTCAAGCATCAAACCGAGCAGATCATTTCCGTAGTCACGGCAGGTAGACGCTAATCGTGGTTGTATGATTTGCAGAAGCGAGGTCCTAAGCTTCTTTTCAAGCATCCATTTGCGCCGATTCCTCTCAGTAGGAAGGTACCTGAAATGAAAAGGATACATAACAGTGCATATGGGAAAAGTTGTACGAAAGTTGTCAAATGCTCATACTACAAAGTTCTAGATTAAATGAAGTAGAGATTTTACTTTAATCCTGGTATCTGAACATCAAGGAGACTTTCCAAGTAGATTGCCATCAGGCATGTTGTGTCTGGAATACTTGTTTCCCTAACTTGTAACTGCTTCCAAAGGCGGCATGGGATATAACATCAGCTGTGAGCTCTCTCAACTGTATGTCGAAATCCACTTCTATTTCTCCATTCTTGCTTTGGCATGCTTTATTTTCCAACTCCTTGATCATGCTTTGAGCACAAGCCAACATCGTTGTTGTCATCACCTGTACTTCACGATGTGAGAAGGTAGCATGAAGATATTTTTTTTTGTAGCACGGTAACATGTTAGGATATTCAGGGCGGCATTACCTTTAGCTTATCCATGGCGAAAGCAGGCTTGATTACCCTATGATGGCGCACTCAATCTATGCCGTCCAACAAGGCTAGTCCCTTGCCCACCACATCCAGCAGGGTAGAGGGTGGATCAGTCTTCAAGAAATGCCCAGACTTGCTTGAAAGAATTTGCCTAGCCAGCTCGTAGTCGAAGATGCAAATTCGGGGCTTCGTCCCAAACCAGTATAGAAACGGTTCTCCTGCAATCCATGCAAACATCCTAATTTGTAATTCATACACAAGTGGAAGGCTCTGGTTTTCTATAGACGTATATATGTTTGCCAGAACCCCTGATAATTTGCAAATTCGAGTACCTTTCGTGTTCCTACATATCCCACTCATCTTGTCATTCGGAATTTTTGTTTGTATTCAGACTTTATTTTTACCAGTTGATGCAAAGCTCTTGTTCCAACATTCTTAAACAAAAAGAGAATTGGATGGTGCACTTTCATAAAAGAAATTAAGAAGTGACATGGTGATTTGGTGAAGAGCATAGCAGTTACCATACTGAGCCCTCCACCTGAGGTAGTGCGGCGCGATCCTTGGGAGGTGGTTGTGGTCGTGAACATCCAGTACCAAGCCCTCCGCCTCCTCCTTCATGGCCTTGATGTCGTCGTTGCTGCCTCTGACGAACTTGTAGGGAGGCCCATGGATCCCTTGGCCCCTGAACTCCTTGCCTATGGCGTAGGGCCTCCACACGAGGCGCACGACGGCGTAATCCCACAGCCATGCAATGGCGGCGGCCGCTAGCAGCGCGACGAGAGCCGCCAGGGGTACGAGGAAGGCCATGGCTGCCACGGGTAGAGCAGGGGAAGGAGGGGATGTGTGTGTGTGTGATATGGCTCACTGTTGTGGACAGCAATCGGCCGTCGTGGCACTCATGTACACAGCTCCAGGCAGCAGCCTTGTTGGACGCCCCAGAGAAAGGCAAATGCTGGGAGATATACTTCCAAGGAAAAATCTGATAGGCATAACGCATCCACAACAAATCTGATAGGCACCTATGGTGGTAGAAGCGGCAGTTCCGTCCATTATCACGAAAATAATTCTTTTCGTGACAGTCCACAGAATAACATCATGAAAATAACTTTTTTGGGAGTCTTTCAACCACCTTCACAAAAATAAAAATTTTCATTGTGATTGTTTGCTCCTCTCACGAAATTAAATGTCTTTTATGAATTTTTCGTTTTGTAACAATGGTGGAAGAATTTTGGTGCAGGCGTCGCCCTCCCTCCTCCAACCACGTCAACCTGAAGCATTGTCCGCGTCTTGCACACTCAACGGCAGCTAGACCAAGCACCCGAACTTTGAGCTCATCCAGGGAATGCCATCCATGATCCATGGGCTGTTGATGGATTGGAGCTCATCGATAAACTGACCCTTTTGACTTTTGAGCAACATCAGTTGGGGACGGGGCATATAAACGATCTTGATTGTAACTTGTAAGTGAAATATAATGGGTTGTGCTACAGTACCCCATAGGAGCCTACTCCACGTTACATAATATATATTTATTGGTTTGTGTATATTTTTTTGAGGGGTATAATTTAGGATGAAGGGAGTATCTAAATGGATGGTTCCAGGAACCGAATTAACAGCTGAAATTAAGTGATATTTATCGGTAACCGTATCGATATTTTTTAATTAAGATAAAAATATCCAGTCTTGAACATGTGAATGTCTAGTCATATCTGTGTGCAGTGACGAAGAAATCTATGTGTATTTCTGGCGTCGTTTGTTGGCAACGGTGGGCAGCACGCAAAGTGGTGGTGCCGTGCGTTTACATCTGCCGTGACCCGTGCGAGTTTTCACACTATACGCACTCTGATACGGAACACCGTGCGGTCCAAAATAAGGATTTGAAATATCTTGTGCCATCGTCCTGTGAGAGCGAGAGCTAGCCGTCCTGTGAGAGCGAGAGCTAGCTGCTGAGCTGTGTGGCTGCAGCTGCACGAAAGCATTCAAGGCATTGTTTAGTTACCTAAAATCCCAACTTTGACACTATGAAAAAAAGAAGATTTCCCATCACATCAAATTTACGGTACATGCATGGAGTACTAAATGTAGATGAAATCAAAAATTAATTGCACAGTTTTGTTGTACTTTGCGAGACGAATCTTTTGAGCCTAATTAGTCAATATTTGGACAATAATTCACATATACAAATGAAACGTTACAGTATGCTATAGTGCTGATACAGTAATTTTGATTGTCCAAAATCGAGCAACTAAACAGCCCCAAGCACCATTAGCATCTGCAAGCTCTCCATCGTGACTGTTCGGTACGTGCTCGCGCCGCCTTCCCTGCGCTTCAGCTTATTCAGTCGGCTTATCAGCCACCAAACAGTGTTTTCCTCTCACAATAAATCAGCCGTTTCAACTTTTCAGCCGGCTTATAAGCTGAAGCGAACAGGCCCGCTGCTGCTGCTCTTGGTGATTGCAGCGACACGAGTACCAGTGGACTACTGGGCTTTGCGTGCACGTTACTACAGGGGCTTGGTTCACACAAGCTTCTCGCCCACATTATCTGTGTAATATACTAAAGTTCCTGACTTTGGAGCCCTCTCGTGAATCTGGCCCACGTGGGATTCATATATTGTTCATATGGGATCCATGTGGAAGCTGTACAAATAGGACCCACACACTATTAGGGTGGGACCCACATACTATTCAGGTAGGACCCATGCACATTGGTTGGTGGGACCCGCAGTTCCATTAAATGGGTCCCATGATCTAAAAAATTATGTTTTTTCCATTCTTTGAAGACTCATGTAATGTTCATGTGGATCCATGTGGGACTTGTTCAAGTGGGACCCACACACTATTTGGGTGGGACCAACGCGCATTCAGTGGGATGCACGTGGGACCCACATACTATTCAGGTGGGACCCATGTAGTGGATCCATGGTTCCATTAAGTGGGTCCCATAATCTTAAAAGATTGTGTTTTTCCATTCTTTGAAAGAATAAAATATGTTTAATTATTTCCTATATATGAAAATAATAACTAAACTTTGTACACTACGTACATGTATTTTTTGCGCTGCTTTTACTTCATAAATTCGCAAAATATGATTGAATTATTTATTCATTTATAATTTTATCTTTTGCCTCTACCAAATCAATAACTAATGGAGCCAATCCATGAGTTATATCTACTAACACCCAAAAGTTAATGAATTTCTAGGAAAAAAATTATCTGTACCTCTATACTATAATACCTGGGATTGGTACGCTCTCAGATTCTGAGCTACTATGCCAATTTACTGTAACTTTTGAAATTGGTTCAATACATCGATACGACGTTGTTTTGAGCATAGTAGATTTTAGGTTAATCTTTTTGGTTCAGGCGCCAATCTGGCTAGTATTCTTCATTCACCAGACCAATGTGAAGATGTGGACGACTGGACCTCTGCTGAGCCGTGACCTCTCTAGCTACCGGCCGAAACGACGATCGGCCTGTTCGCTTCAGCTTATTCAGCTGGCTTATCAGCCAACAAACAGTATTTCCTCTCACAACAAATCAGCCGTTTCAGCTTTTCAGCCGGCTTATAAGCTGAAGCGAACAGGCCCGATCTGATAGTGCCAGAGGCTCACCGAAAGCTGAACCGTACAAAAAGAAATGGCATCTTATCGATCGTTCTGTCATTTCCAGCGTCCGGTCACACTCTTGCGTTTTGACTTATTTATTGGCCTGTATATTTTTCTTTTAGATTAAGATTGGCCTGTTGTGATGAGCTACAGTTTTTTCCAAAAAAAAAAAAGAATGATTGGGTGCCTTCACTTTTGGTGTTTTGTTGAGTTCAACAGACTTGTAAGAATCGAAGCAGTAGCGATCTCACATTGTAGTTTTCTAGAAACATATGTAGTTTTTCTAGCTGCCTTTTGTTTTTTACCTGAGAGATTTCGTATTTGGTTTAAGGTCTTTGGGCATTGCAGTCTCTTTCTATTGCCGGATTCCGGATTGGGGCACTGCAGTTTTTGGGTCGCTGGTGGTAGCTCATGCGGCCCGTTGCCACTGTGAGCCCAAACCTCTCTGCCGGCCTGGTCAGGTGGGACTTGCCAGCCCATCTATTCAATATTATAGGCGCAACCGGGGATTTCGGCCCATACAACAAGAGCGGCGTCGTCACTACGAATCCGGCCGACCAAGACCGGCTAGGCGCGACACGACGGATGGAACGCCGGCGCTGGTGCCGGCCGTCAGGCTGTCCCGGCACGGCAAGGGTTGGCCGGATTTGGTGATCAGGCGGCAGTCCCACGAGGCTTCAATCGCCCAATGCCGGTTCTCGTGCTCCTGCTCCTGCTCCCCCTCCCCAATTAATTTCTCAAGTGCTTCGTGTTCATTCTCTTTAATTTTTTTCAATGCAAAAGATTAATTATGAATGTTCATAGTATCGCCTATCAGGAGTAGGGCAAGAGTATTTATTCAGTAGTGGTACACTCCAGTATTTTCTTATTTTATACATCCACTTCGCATATCACCAGAAGCTGACAATTATCTGAAGCCTGGCAGTGTAACATGGAGTAGCATCATCTAAGCCAGCAGCTTCAGGACAACAGGAAGACCAAACTTAGGCTGAAGAGTCAGCAGATCAACTGGGGCGTGCACATAGTCAGGGGAAAGAGTGAACGAGAACTTCTGAAGGAGCACGGCCATTACTGACTTGGCTTCCATCATCACAAAGTTCTGACCGATGCATGACCTTGGACCTATTGAGAATGCCAGCAGGGCGTGAGGAACCTTTGCTGCTTTCGTGACTCCATTCTGAAACCTTAATGACTTAAATTCATCTGCGTCTTCACCCCAAAACTTCTTGTCTCGGTGCATGATTGCGGAAGGTATGATAATTCCAAACCCTTGGGGTATTTTTGTTTCTCCAACTGCCATATCTGTCATAGTTTTCCTTTGCGTGAAAACAGCAGGGCCGTAGAGCCTCAGTGTCTCAAGGAGAACCCTTGTCATCTGCAACATAAGTCATGTTGTAGTTCGCTGAGGATGTCTTAAAATACCTTTGAAAATATACACAGTGGTTGAAATGCTACAATAATAATCAAACATTGTAATGGACACAACTGTTCCATATATATTGAACTACTCAATAATCTTTCTTTTAAACAAGGGAAATGAAAAAAAAATCCAAGAATCAACATGTGGATTAGTTTTCCTGCCTCTTTCAATTTGCTAAGGTTGTCACCACTGGGTTTTTCTTTTCCACATTCCCTCAAAAGCTCCTTCCGAAGCCTCTCCTGCCATTCTGGATACACACTGAGCAAGAACACTGTCCATGTAAGCAGAAGTGATGTGGTTTCATAACCAGCAAAGAAGAAAGTTTTGCACTCGTGTATGATCTCATCCATGCTCAAACTGAGCTGTTTCTGCTTGCCTCCTTGCTCGGTTGGAATGCAAGCCTCTAGCATCAAGCCAAGCAGATCATTTCCATATAGACTCCCTTCTGGCCCTGATCGGGATTGAATGATCTGAACTAGTGTATCCCTAAGCTTCCTTTCAAGCTTCCACTTCCGCCTATTGCTTGCTGTAGGAAGGTAGCTGAACACAAAGAACATGTGATGAATGAGTTATATATGTATTTTGGTTCATGAAACAAAATAATCATTTTTCTATTTTTGCAATAAAAAGCCATTCCATAAGCAATGAGGGGAGGTATTAGAGATGTTACTTGGATCCTGGTATCTGTACACTAAGGAGAGTTTCTACTGCAATTTCCTGAAGCTCTTTCTGTGCATGGAAGGCTTCTATTCCCAACTTGTAGCTACTCCCAAAGGCTGTATGGGATATGATATCTGTTGTTAACTTTTGAAATTGTTTATCAAGTTCAACTTGAGTTTCCCCATTCTTGTTTTTGGATGCTTGGTCTTCTAATTCCTTGACCATGTTTTGAGCACAAGTGACCATTGTTTTTGCCATAATCTGGAAGGCAAAGGGCATATAACATGAAGTGATGAAGACAGGATTATACGAATAAATGTTTTGCTTAATGTATATTCCTCTACTCCAAATTAGATTTTTTATTTGATTTCTCTATTTCACCATGACTACAAGTAACTAATATGTGGATGGAGATATACTAATTAATGCTGGCATAAAGGAATACTAGAATTTAAGACGTGTCAAATTTGCTGCCTGAACCCTACAATGTATTTAGTGCATTCCATATGCAACCATGGAGCACAACTAAGAACTGTGAGATCAGCAAATAGAATCACCTTTATCTTGTCAATGGCAAAAGCAGGGTTGATTACTCTGCGATGCCGCACCCAGTCTATGCCTTCCACGAAGACCAACCCTTTACCTAACAATGCCAAAACTGTTGGCTGTGTATCAATCTTCAAGAAGTGTCCAGACTTGTTTGAAAGAATCAGCCTTGCCAATTCATAGTCGAAGATGCAGATGCGCGGTTTTGGTCCAAACCAGTATAGAAATGGTTCTCCTGGACACCATTCACATTCGAAAATATGCATGACATCCATTTAACAGTTTATTTACAAACAAGAATCCAGAATATTTTAATAACAAATGGAGGTGGTAAAACTGATCATGCCCAATCAATTGACGGGGAATTTTATTAATATTTTTGGAATACTTTTGGTTTTACATGATTTCTGATAAATAGTAGCATGCAAAATATTATGTCCAGATTGTTTTGAAGATTAAAATATTTAACAAGGATGTTCAACAGACCAGGTGTTTCTTGTGGTCAATTTTATTAATTAGTTTTTTTCTCAAATATGTAAGAGAACTTCATATCATCGTATTAAGAAGAAGAGCAAAATATTTACAAGACATTACCCCCACACATAGCACAAGATATTAATTAGTTGGGAACCCATTAGTTGCTTGATTACTAGACGTTTAGCTTTGGAATCCTGTCAGCTGATTGTGCTCAGTTGCTGCATAATGTAGCAAACCAACACCAAGAAAAACATCATGATTAGGGTCAAGTAAATTTAAGCATAATATAGTACTATATTGAGCCTTACATCTAAGGAAGAATGGCAGGATCCATGGAAAGTGGGTGGAACTTGGGATCATGAATATCTAGCACAAAACTTTCAGATGTTTGGGTTGGATATGGAAATGGCCCAGATGTAAATTAGATGGGCATTCAGATAAAGTTCTGGCTTGTTTCTAATCATACTACTAACTCAGAGGGTAAGTATTCATGCTATCCAAATCTGACACATTGTTAACGGTTTGTATATTTTGGTTTCTTATTTTATATATGTTCTCTACAAGGTACTCCTTTTATGTTTAGACAAGGCAATATGGTAGTCCTCTTGTTTAGACATATCTGAAGCCTTTTATTTGCCTACCGTACCCCGTACCTATGTAGAACTCAGAAAAGCTGCTGATTCACTTGAGTTCAACTGACAACCTAAATTAATCCTTGTTGCATGTGATGAACTATATGTGCATGTATCAAAGGATATACACCTTCCGTTTTGACTATATTTTTTTTCCTTCCCCCCCCCCCCCCCATCTTTAGTGTATTTGTTTGGTTGGGACTACCAAACTTTCTTGAAACTAAAAGATGTTGTTGTTCTAGTGTATTTGTTCAGTGCACAAATATTAAAAACATAAGCGCTTGAAATCTTACATTTACAATAGCATAACAAACCAAACCAAACCAAGTAAAAGAACAGAGAGTTGAGAAAACTTCAGAAGAACCAATACCATATTGATCCCTCCATTTCAGGTAGTGTGGTGCAATCCTAGGGAGGTAGTTGTGATCATGAACATCCAGCACCAAACCATCTGCCTTCTTCATTCTCTTGATGTCCTCATTGCAGCCTTTGAAGAATCTTTAGGGAGGTCCATGGATACCATGTTCCCTAAGCTTGTTGGCGATGATGTAAGGCCTCCATATGAGGCGCAAAATCGCCTAGTTCCATAGCCATGAGATGACAAGGACTAGCAGAGCAATGAGAAGCAGAGCAAAGGAGGCCATGGCGAAAGATAGGCTTGGGAAGTAAAAGGAGCATGGTGTAATATATATTCTCTTTTGAGTTGTTCTAGAAGGGTTTTTTATCATATGCATATCCTTGTTATTTTTTATGGTGCCTCTAATGCATAGACATCTTTGTCTTACTGAAAACAGTTGCTACTGCTCGTTCTAAAGAAAAAGGAGAACATTTGCTGGAGAAGGTGATTGATAGGACATCCGAAACTACTTATGTGATTCAAAAGAAATTTTCAAATTGACTTCTTCCAAGCAGGAATATTACCATTATTTTCATGGCAAGCATGAATCCATCTGTGAATTGCTGATCAGTACTGAAATACCAAGTAAACGACATGAATGGACCTATTACAGAGAGATGCAAAAGGTGCCACATATCAATACCAGAGTCAGGCCTACCATTCTACCACTGTTCATATCCTTCCTGCTTTTTGTTTCTGTTTTCATGGTGTCATACCGGACTGGCAAAGTATGCACATTATTTGGCAAGTTCTTCAAGGCTCTAACCAAAATCAGAGAAGAGATATCATAGATGAGATCATGTGTGATGCCATTCATATGGCAGTAGTTACTGGGAAATCAACATCAACAGAAGGGGCAGGCTACATGAGAAATTCGCCCTCAGCACATTTGGATGATACATGGTGCTGCTAGTATTTTTCCTGCTCTTTGAACAGATGGAGACACCATGAATTGACTAGAGCAGTCATCAACCTTGGGCTTTATTCGTCTCTTCTTGGCAAACAATTTAGGATGGAAAGCGTACCATCAAAGGACACCAGTATTGAACACTAT
The DNA here is from genome assembly GCF_005286985.2 of Setaria viridis. Classification (NCBI taxonomy): domain Eukaryota; kingdom Viridiplantae; phylum Streptophyta; class Magnoliopsida; order Poales; family Poaceae; genus Setaria; species Setaria viridis. The sequence goes on from NC_048271.2 coordinate 43,098,068, forward strand.
AGCAGATACGGATTCATAGTATCCACTATAAGCTACCAACACCTTGGAAAAGTTCCCTACGTTACTTGGTACCTATCTTCTTTTCATTTACCTTGCAATGATACAGGCAATCTACATTGATCTGTGCTGCTCAGACCCATGATACTTAAGACTAGTGTTCTCATTAAGGTGGTACGTACTTCAGCCTGGATTTTTCAATCCACCGATATTGCACTTCCTGTCACTATTCTTCAATTCTATCTTCTAGAAGAATAAATCTGATAGCCACTGATACTGGGTTTGCTGTGCCTGTCACAGAATATGTGCACATCTTGTATTGTTGCTTTATTGCCACATAAAAGAAGTCTATTATCTCCAATTGTCGTTGTCAAGATTTGCGGATCGAGACTTAGACTAGTAAATTTCTTTTATGCACGTAAGGCTTCGGATGGTGGCGTGGGAGACACAGGGTTAGACTGGTTCGGGCAAAAGGAGGCCCTACGTCCAGTATCAAGGCTGCTCGTGTTACCCACGCGGGGTTCTGTAGTAGGGGTTACAGATGGGCAAGAGAGGGAACTGATCCCAGGTCTCTTGAGTATGCTTGTGCTCTAAGGGAGTGCGAGTGTGTGTTGTTTGCTAGAGAAAAAGGAGTCCCCGTCTCATGACCCCCGGTCCTCCTTTTATAGCGCAAGAGGGAGCTCGGGGTTACAGTTGAGCCAGGCGTCAGGAGAAGAAGCAGGAAGGATAAGCTAAGTAGAAAAATAATACAAGGGGAGGGCCCCAAGACCGCCGCTCTTGCTCCGGCCTCCTGTCCCTGTCAGCGCATCCGGCGAGGGAGGGCGATTCCTTCCCGATCTTGTCGATGATCTCCCTTGTCGCCATCACCGTCGAGCGTGATGATAAGCCTCAGCCTCAGCATCCGTGCCCACCAGGGAGGAGGTCCGATTTTGTTGCCCCGCTGATTACCGTAAGACCCGGATGTCGCATCCCTGAAACTGCCGTCAGGAGCACGGGGCGCGAGAGCATGCGATGCGCCCTCCTGTGTCGTCCGGCGCAGCTCATGAGTACCCTGTGGTGAATCAGAAGGAGCCGCGGCCACTACAGCTCGCGCCGCATGGCCGCGCACCGGTATTCGGGACCGGTTACGTTGGGGACGCCACTCCCTTTTGGCTTGACAGGGCCGCGGCGTATTTATGGCGAGTTCGATAGGGGGACCCACGAGATCGTCATCTTGATCCTCCAGTCCGCGCCCGAGGTGAATATTCGTCTTGTGGACCCGAGCGAGTTCGACCCCCGTGCCCAGGGTCGGGCGAGGCGGAGTTTCTGTGGTGGGGGTCGGCGCTCCTGACCCCGGGACTCCGGGTCGGGCGAGGCGGAATTTAGTCTTCGAGGGGTCGGGCGCTCCCGACCCTGGGACCGCGGTCGGGCGAGGCGGAGTCCTGCCATCGAGGGGTCGGGATTGTCCGACCCCAGGGCCCTGGGTCGGGCGAGACGGAGTGGGATGTTCTCTGCCTCTACTGGGTCGGCGGTAATCGTAATTACCGCAGGTGGGCCTGGGCCTTCATGACTGTTGCTTTAAGCGGCATTAGGAGGTCGTTAATATTTCCCCCCAACACCAATAGTATGTCCGTCATCTACAACAACAAAATTGATGTCCAAATTTCTCAACCCACCTACATTGCACTATTTCAATCCTATCTTCTAGAAGAATAAATCTGATAGCCACTGATACTGGGTTTGATGTGCTTGTCACATAATACGTGTGCATCTTGTATTGTTGCTTTATTGCCAGATAAAGAAGCCTGTTGTCTCCAATTGTATGTCCAAGTCATCTATGAAAATAAAATTGATGTCCAAATGCAATGTGTCAGTAAACAGATTCTCTGGTATTTACATGATATACATGTACAATTCGTCAACAAATCATCGAAGGCTAAAAGTCCCACTATGCTGAAGCTCGCATGAATTGGCCGTGCATCTGTTCGTCGAATGCCGGTTCACAAGAAGAATTTGGACCATGGTGGCCGACTGGGTGTTGGCACCAGCAATCCACCAAGGGTTTGGGAACAGGACGACACGCTACACCATTGGTGGACGGTGAGGGCGGCAGCAAGTTGCTGCCCAAAGAGAGGCATGCGCACTTTCATCATGCTAATTACATGGACTCTATGGAGAGAAAGGAACATAAGAATCTTTAACAGTAAGGAATCTACTATCAACATGATCTTTGCAAGAATCAAAGATGAGACCGCGACGTGGATTATGGCTGGGGCAAAACATCTATCCGCTCTACTGGCGCGATGCTGATTGGTGTTGTCTATAAAGTGTACTTAGTTGTTTAGCTCTTTGACTTTTCTATATTTTTTGGTTTGTTTGTATTTATCCAATCTGGAACTCTTCTTTTTAATATAATCGGCAGCTCTTCTGCCCGGTTTGTTTTGAAAAAAAATCAAAGGCTGAAAGTGACAATTTTGTCTTCAATGAATGAGTGGAAGCTCTACTTCTTTCCTTTACAAGAAAAAAGTGACAATTTGGTCCTTTATATAAACATATAAACATCATACAATGGAAATGGATCATGTGCTTCTCTACATGCTCAGTAGACAGTCATTGCAAATGGAAGGGAACCCAACATCTACCTGACCGAACTAGAATTTGGAAATTCAGGTAATTGAACTCAAAATAAATTTTTGAATAAAAAGTTTTATGTAATCTTTAAACATTATATTAGCATACCTCAGAAGTTATTCTGGTCGCATTCCACATACATTTTTATTTGGTAGCAACTACAGATGGAGAACACCCCTGAACAATGTAGATATGGCCAACTTTTCTTCAACTAGTTTTAGATTTTTTTTTAGGTTTACGTTTAGGTGAATGAAACTAAATGTTTTGAAACACTTGAAGTATTTTGCCTATCTACGCATCACAAAATTCTGCTAATATGTTGCATGTACGGCAATTTAACATTGTACATCCAGTGGCCTCTAGATTATGGGAACTAGTCCATCAACCCATGCTCCCACACGAACTGATATTTTTAAAAGACATTATATTTGAAAATTATTTAAAAATTAGACTCCTAGCTAATAATTTTTTTAACTGACTACTCTCTCATTTGTTTAATACTCTAAGACAATACTCATGTAGATGTGTACTTATCTTTGTACTGTTGTGATTTTTTCATTAGTAATTACTCTATATATTTTTTTCATCCACATCACACTTTTTTTTCATTTTGTATCGCACCTTCATCCATTATGTTTAGCATAAAATTAATATCTTTTCATCGCTTCCTCACATACATGTATAAATGGTCTATATGGTGACATCTATCATGCGTATATACCTTAACTTAGTATTTCTATATTAAAAATATTATAAATAAGTAATTTAGAATCATATATAGTTTACTTTTGGACACTTTGGTCAAAAAGATAATTAGATTAAGATTTAGATATTTGCTTTAGGTTATTTTTAGTAATGACATATGTGGGTAACTTAGATATAATTTTAGAATGTTACTTTAAGTTATTTCTTATAATGATATGCATGGGTAAATTAGATGCAGATTATAGGGTTGCTTTAGATTATTTTTTTACAATAACAGAGCTGGGTAATTTAGATATAGGTTTAGGGGTTTACTTTAAAATATTTTCATAAGGATAGTGGTGGGTAAGTTTTTAGGAAACATAATAGACCAATGGCTATGATTATTAGAGTTTACATAATTGATGTTCAATATTTTTATTTTTGTAAGAATATCTAGGATTTACATTTTTATTTTCTAGCATGTCTCGTCAAAATTAATGCATGGTCTCCATTTGAAAAAAATGAGGCCACATTGCTACAAAATGGCAAAATAGGTATTTTGGTCCTTGAACTTTACAACAAGGGTCAAGTTCGTCTCTTAACTTTCAGATCAGTTAATTTAGTCCCTCAACTTCCATTTTCGGATCAAACTCATCCTTGTACTAATGTGGTGTTATATCTTAGTATGAGACTATTGTGAAAAGTTCATTTTATCCTTGGCTCATGTAGGTCAAACATGTATATGCTCGTACTCCCTTGATACATACACACAGTAATATATTTTTGAACTGACAAAAAATTATAGTTCCTAAAAATGTATGTACAAGGGCCTTCCAGGCGAGGAAGTGGGGCATGACCCTGCGGACGTAGTCGTGGTCGCGGACGGCCTAGCTGCAACGTGAAGCTGACGCGCCGAGTCAGCCAGCCGGGAAGAGGTGATGTCGGATAGTGACTCGACGCCCGCGGCTGGGCTTGGACACGCTGGATCCTGCGTGGCAGAGCGTTAAAGGTCACGGACAAACCCGCTTGCATTCGTACTGTCATGTTGGTTCTGACTTTCTGCTTCTGCAGTGATCGTAGATGCGCAGCGTCCATTACTTCATTTCGCGCCTGTCTGTCCTTATATTTTACGGACGCTCTTGGGCTCTTGTCCTGCCTGGCCGCCTCAACCAAACCACCGGCCAGCACCAAAAGCTCTCATCCCCCACAGGAACCGGCTCTCAGTTTTGTTTTGTTTTGTAAATGCGCGAGCGCGTCTCGTCCTCCCCGCCCCGTGGCTCGTAGCTCCACACGCACGCGCGCGCGCGCCAAGCTAGGCTACGAGGACCTCTCCTTCCCCGGCGAGCCGAACAATCGGCGACCTATCTCCTCCGCCGCGGCTTCGCAGCGATAATGGCGGACAGCGCGGTGACGGTGGTGCGCATCATCCTCGCCATCATCCTCCCGCCGCTCGGCGTCTTCCTCAAGCACGGCATCAAGGTGCGGATCGTTGTACGCCTTCTCGTACCGACAGACGACCATGCGCAACCATGGCCTCCTCCGCAAATGGTGTCGTTAATTATTTCCTTCTCATGCATCCACGCATGCATGAATGCAGATCGAGTTCTGGATCTGCCTCCTCCTGTCCTTCTTCGCCTACCTGCCGGGGATCATCTACGCCGTCTGGGTCATCGTCAAGTAGCGACGGCTCGGATCTAACGGACGGCATCGATCAGCACGTTAGCGCAAAGATTTTGGCTGTTGTTCTAGTTCCGGAACCCATGCGTGCATGCAACGACAGTTTTTGTGCGGATAGGAAGAGACGGGGGGTGACTATTGGAGGAGTCGTCCACCGCAGTTTTAGGCTTTAGCTTTGTTTTGGCCTTGCACAGAACTAGCCATCATATTCGATTGTATTCGTCTCAACTCTCAAGTATAATATACAATTGGCATGTTCGCTTCAGCTTATTCAACCGATTTATCAGCCACCAAACAGTGTTTTTCTCTCACAACAAATCAGTCGTTTTAACTTTTCAGCCGGTTTATAAGCTGAAGCGAATAATACAGCACGACAGTTCCGACAAAAGAAAGCTTCAGCGTCAGCCTTCATCCATTTTTTTTCTTTTCACATCTGTTTCACTGTCTGAGAGAGCATGTTGACGGGCTCAATCTTCAGGACGTAAGGCCCAATAAAATTTGTTGGGCCTTCATCTGCTTTCCCTCCTCTCATTTCCTTTTCCCGACAATTGGGAAGTCGTGACTTGTCGTCACGCGATGTGTGCGCCTGACTGGACGCCGAGTCTCTTCTCTATTCGCCGTGACGCTGTAGGCACGCACAAATGTAGGTCGATCGTGCACACGGCAGCATCTCTATCATCGAATAAGCACTGTGGCAACACGGGCCGCTCAAGTACTCGAGAAGCGGAAGCGAGCGTTTGAGTGGAAGCAAAAGCAAGGCCTGACTGACGGGACGGGTCAGGCCAAGTCGTAAGGCACCAAGCAGAGCCTGCCTCAGTTCGATGTAGTCAGCTGGGAGTTGGCGAGAGAAGCAGAAAGCTTCCAATCTTTGGACAAGAATAATGCAATGGCTATACTGTACAGAGTATCAGTAACCCAGTATGCAAACAAACCTGATGAAATCAAACAAAACGAAGACGACACACATCACCGTCCCTGACACGCACGCTTTCCACACAGCTGCTGACTCGATCGAGTCTTGACTCTTTGAGACCCAAACAATCCATCATACATTCACACACTGATACATCACCCAACTCGCAGCGATCAAATCAATTAAGCGGCTCCGGCCACCGGCGGCGGCGGCGGCAGGGCACGACGATCGATGCATGGGCATGGGCTAGTACTTGTGCTCGAAGTCCTCGGTGGCGCGCGTGGGCTGGTACCCGATGCCATGGCGGTTGTTGGGGAACACCATGAACACGTACCCGGCGGCGCCGCCGACGACGGGGGGGAGCACGGCCATCATGGTGCGCTCGCTGACCTCCAGCGCCGGGTACAGGCAGGCCACGGTGTCGGCGTCCAGGAGCGCGATGGTGGCGAACACCAGCAGCGACAGCGCGGCGTGGACGAAGTCCCCCGCGCGGAGCCGGTACGCCGACAGGTCCCGGGACGCCGGGTCGGGGTCCGGGGAGAAGGTGTGGAGGCCACGGCGCGTGACGACGCCGTAGTAGACGCGGCCGTCGGAGCCCACGTAGCTGTCGGTGAAGGAGGAGAAGGCGCAGAAGCCGCCGCAGAGCGCCACGAGGGACCCGCTCAGGACCTTGTTGAAGGTGGAGCAGTGGCCGTTGTTGGTGACCAGGGGGGTGAGGAACTGGAACAGGAACACCGTGCCGCTGGGAAGGAGCTTGATCAGGTCCGCCATCCCGCGGAGCGCGCGGTCCGCCATGCTCACGCCGCCGCTCCTCGGCGCCAACGACGACGACGACGACATCGCGGGTCGATCTGTCGATGCTCGCTCCTCCTGGCTGCTGGTAGCTGAGCAAAGTGTAGCTTCTTTCTTGCTGCGCGCGCGACCAGTTGCGATCGAATGGCGCCTATGGTTTTATAGGGCAGGGGTACTGCTTGCTTGCTAGCTAGATGGCTAGTAGATGCTAGCGGAGCATGCATCTTGTGACTTGTGGACGAGCCGAGACGGAGGAGGGTTGCTTGGAAGGATGGTGCATCCGTTTCCGGGTCGGCGGTGTTGGTTTGCTTGCACTCCTTGACGACACGGATATCGGTCGATAGCCTTTTTGCATGCTTTAAGCAGGGGTGGCATGCTAGGTGAAGGGATCGGCAGGATTTTGCTTCCTTTGTTTCCAAGAGATGTACATGCCATTGTCTAATTGTTGCGAGCTAGCAACTGATGGTTGCTTGTGTCAAAGAAATGGTGGCTATTACTGGAAATGGCTGGGCGGGGTGTGCCTGGCTGATAAGGTAAAAAGGTGGTGTTTGTGTGTTAAGATTACTAGTACTAATTTGGGAAGATAGGCAGCGTGCGTGCTAGCTAAGTGTTTCGTTTTCCCTTAGCTAAGTGTTACTTCCACACAGTCCGTGCCGATCGACTCTCTTGTTTATTTGATTGATGACATGCATGGTTTCATGCCTCTTTCTGGTGTAAAGTCGTTCGTTCCAGAGGGGACAAGGAATATGTTGCATAGTCGTAGTAGGTTGTACTAAACCACTCGACGGACCGCCCGTTATTAGAATTCATCAATGTTTATTTACGTGATGACAGCAATTAGCAAAAACAGCCCAGCCCGTCTCCAACTTGCAGTTTCAAAACAATAATCCCGCTAGGCCGCTACATTATTGGGCCAGGCGTAGTAGCACTTTTGCGAGTAGCCCAAAGTCTCCGCTTGACTTTGGGCCCAGTTTACTGGGTCGATGGGAATATTAAACTTAGGCCTAGGCACAAATTTACGGTTTTCCTAAACATCTATCGGGTGATTTTTCTTCCTTCATTTCACTCGGGATATGGCTGGGATTCCGTCAAGATTCGTGCAGCTTATTTTGTTAACAGCTTCGTGGTGTGTGCTTTGTTTTCCACTTTTCTTTGTAGAGCTCGCCGTACGCCCGTACCTCCGATGGCGGGCGCGCGACGATGAGCGATGGCGTACGGCGGTGACGAGGGACGGTGCGAGGGCGGCGATTTTGATGGACTGCAGTGCCGGTGACGGTCAGAGCGTTTTATCCCGGTCACCTCGTTCTACTCTTCTTTTCCGTCCTATCAATCTATTTCTTGAGTCAGGAGCAGTGTGCGTGCTCCTCGTGGATTCTGCAGTTGTGGTGGTCAGGAGCAGACTTTGCGATTGCCGGTCCAGGCGCTGGTGGTGTTGAACAACAAGGCCCGCCTGCTGGTGGCAGGTGGTGGTAAGGTGAGCAAAATCATTTCGGGGGGCATTTAGTTTGTCAAATATTTAGGTACTAATTAGGAGTATTAAACATAGACTATTTACAAAATCACATAAGTGGAGGTTAAACGGCGAGACGAATCTACTAAGCTTAATTAATCCATCATTAGCAAATATTTACTGTAGCAACATATTGTCAAATCATGGACTAATTAGGCTTAATAGATTCGTCTCGCTGTTTAGTCTCCACTTATGTAGTGGGTTTTGTAAATAGTCTACGTTTAATACTTCTAATTAGTATCTAAACATTCGATGTGACGGGTGCTAAAAATAAGCAGGAGAAACCAAACCAAACCTTCCTTTTCCTAAGTTCGTATGGTGACCTGGGCCATGAATGACCCTACTAACAATAGGAATGTCACGTATCTCAACTAGACGTTGTATTAGGTTCCGGGTATTTATTAGCCGTGCGTGTGGTTTTAAGTTATCCTTTTTTTACCAGGAGTGTGTGTTCTTTAGCAGTTATCACTTTTGTTTAAGACTTTTTTAATCAATTTTAATGAATATGTTTTTGGAGTATATTTCTAATTTTCTTGTAGGCATATTATATATTTTTCTTTTGATTTCACTCAAATTCAGTTTTTTGTTTGTTGTCAGCCTATCTATAAATCCATAGCGTCAGGTTGACTAGTAAGTATATAGTTATGTTTCTACGCAAGTGCCGAATCCGATCACCATATGCAATATAAAAAGCTAGCTAGCATGTTTCGCAAAGCATGTTTCAAGTATGGTTGTTGCCAAGTACCTCACTAATGCTACTTTTTTACTAGTAGTGCTGAGATTCTATGAGTTGCGGGCTTTTATTTTTATACAAGTAACTTACATTATTGTTTGAGCAATAGGCATGCAACAAAAATTATAGGGTTTTACAACTTTAGATGGTATGCTGAATCACGAATTAAATCTCACTGAAGCATGTGTGATGAACTAAATCTCACTAAACTCTTCTAAGCATATCTCAACAGTGTTTCTTTTGGAGTTGTTTAAGGCAAAAATGGCTTTGAATGTAGTAGTGCTTTGCAACTATTTGGCTATTTTAGCTATTTTTTCTTTTCTTTTGGAATGTACAGAACAATTGATTTTTTAGGGACTGCTGACCAATTGTGTTCATGTTCATATAGTTGTCTATTAAAAGGAAGAATTGCATGGGGTGTGATTTGTCTATTAACACTATTTGATTTTTTAGGGCAAATTTACACTTGAGCATATGCATTTGGCGGATGCATGCATAAGATGGAGCCTCGGCAAAGATCAAGTAAGGTGCTCTCTCTTGCCACGTTATGACTATAAATTAAAGGGATGGTTTGAATGGGCGGCTGAACATGGTCTTCTCTGTGACATTCTTCACAGCCCGGGCATACGGCCAGGGTCACCGTGCCCTGGGTTCCACCCCTGAGCATGTGGGTAGCCCCCCCTTTAAATGTGAAAACCTACAACCTAGAAACAATGTACGACCTGTTCATTAAGATGTGATTTGTCTTGCACCTCGTGGTGAAAAGCGTACAAGAGAATCACATGAAAAGCAAGATTGGATAGTGTCGGTTGATTTCTTTGGGAACACACATGGAAGAATGTAGTTCAGAGCTATGCTAAGACCTTGTGCAATTCGGGTGTTCATTTTCTATTTCAATCATTGAGTATTGTTACTATTCTATGTTCTCAGTACTTTTAAGTTCAGATGTTTCTTCAGTGTACATTGTTCACATCTATTCAATGGTTATCAACAATTGAGTATTGTCGCTATTCTATATTCTCAGTTATTTCATTCTTCTGTTAATGAATCTAATTAATTGTTTTGATTTATAATTATCAGTATTTTGCTGATCATTATGTAATCTCAGTGTTGTCTATTCTGGCTGTCCTTGCTGTTGTTGCGTGTGCATCGAAAGTTTAGATCAACCACAATGCCAAGTCACGTGGAAGAGATATGGCTCACTTTTGTGACGATGGACCTGAACAGCACAGGAAACGGGAGCTTTTGGGTGATATTTGTAGTTGTTGTCACTCAGTTTTATCTTCTTGCATGTCTCTTGCTTTTTCCAGTTGAAAATAGTTGTCGTATCATTCAGTTTTTTCTTTTTTGTTTAGATGTGATGTGTCATTATGCTATTGGTCTAAAAAGTGATTGATCACTAATAAAGAAATCACCTGGAAGATGAGTAGACACTCCCCAAATTTAGGATAGAGCTTCTTGATCGGCTGCCTCTAATGGGCACATCTTCCTCTAAAAAAACAGGGCACAAACCAGCACGCGAATTGACAGCCCTTCACGTCCCTCGTCACGACTCTCACTATCTCAGCTCTAGCTCTACGGAGCATTTACCATCTCCCCCTGTTAACCGTGTCACAATTTGCACAATGCAAAAGGGCCCTCATCTTTTTTTTTTGATAGAATAAAGAGCCTTCATCTTAAGGTTCCTTAAACATCGAACTTAATTTGCCGTAGCCTGTGGACCTAACTTCTTGTTCTGAAAGTGGTTGCGTCGGATGAACTCATTGTGTATATAGGCACTTGTTTGTACTTTTTTTTTTATCGGCACTTGTTTGCACTCGATAACAATAGGAGTTCGAAGTTGCAAATGAGGATCTCTTGCCACCGCCGCCTCCCTCGCACAACGCGCGGCGCTGTCACGTGTAGACCGAAGGTACAAAAAAAAGTGTGCGCGGAAAGCCGGAAAATAGTTCAACCCGTCGCAATCTCCGCCTCCATCCCTGGAGAACGGGCCCACTTTTCAGTCGTGGCGCAACCAACTCACGCGTCCGCCCGCACCATGCCGCAGTCCAAGTCCGCCTAGGCTGGCTGGCTGGCTTAACCCAACCCAAAACGCACCCCACCCGAGCGCAAGCTCGAGCCCAGTCCACCGGAAAACCCCAACCCTAGCGCCCCCACGACTCGAGCCGATCGATCCCCCCACCCCCCTCTCCTCCGACCCCGATCCGATCCGATCTAATGTTCCCCACCGTCGACGACCCCTCCGCCGCCGGCGCCATGGTATCCTCCTCCTTCCCGGACGCCGACGCCTACGGCAACGGCGACTCCGACGACCTCGACTTCCCCGTCGACCCCCACCCCACCCCCGTCTTCTCCTCCCCTCCCGCCGCGCCCGCCTCCGCCGCCACCGCCGCCGCGCCCGCCTCCGCCGGGGAGCGCCGCCCGCTCTTCCAGCGGCTGTGGACGGACGAGGACGAGATCGTCATCCTCCGCGCCTTCGCCGAGTTCACCGCGCAGCGGGGCACCTCCTTCGCCTCCCACCAGTACGACACCACCCCCTTCTACGAGGACATGCGCCGCCGCCTCCACACCGGCTTCACCAAGAACCAGCTCGTCGAGAAGATCCGCCGCCTCAAGCGCAAGTACCGCAACTGCGTCGAGCGCCTCCGCGTCGCCGGGGCCGGATTCACCTTCCGCTCCCCGCACGAGCAGGCCATCTTCGAGATCGCGCGCACCATCTGGCGCCCCGACTCCGACAAGCACGGCCGCGACTCCGACGACGAGGGCGGCGCCTCCGGCGCCAACGCCCACGACGGGCCCCTCGCCATCATCGACGCCGTCGCTCCCAACGGGGAGTCCACCAAGTCCCCCACCTCCAGGCCCCGCCGCGGCCGCCGCCGCCGCACGGGCGACTTCCCCGCCGACGCGGCCGCCGAGACGCTCGCGCTGCCCCAGGCGCCCATGCCCGTTATGGCCGAGGACGCGCTCCCGTCCTTCCCCGCGCCCGGGCTGCCTCCCATGGACGGCGGCGTCGGCGTGGGCGGCATCAGCATGGACCCCGCGCTGCCGGCCGCGCTATCCGCGGCCGCGGCGGCAACGGCCGTAACCGGCGGCAGCACCGCGGAGAACCCCATCCTGGCGGCGCTGTTCAAGGAGATGGTCCGCGCGATGCTGAGCATCGGCGGCGGCGGCGGCGCGGCGCCGATGGGGCTGGAGCCGCCGCCGGCTATCGCGGGCCTGCCGATGGAAGGGGAGAAGTGGCGGCAGCAGCGGATCCGGGAGCTGGAGGTGTACCTCCGGCGGATCGACCTGCTGCAGGACCAGGCGAGGGCGGCGCTGGAGGAGCTCAGGTCCGCGCCGCACGCGGGCGGCATGAACTCATGATTGCTCACCTCACTTCAGCTTGAGCATTCGCCGCCTTCTTGCAGATAGCATCGTCCATAAGAAAAGATCATTTACTGGTAGATTTGTCTAGGCTCGAGCAGCAGAGCACAAGGGTTTTCGTCTGTAATTCTGATTATCTGCCTGTCAGGCTAGCCGCTTCGTCGTTATTATTTATAATATAACTTATATAAAGATTGTCCTAGCGTGCCTTATCCTATTTAAAATTTACAAAAGAGAATGTGAGCCGAGCTGCTCATGTAAATTGCCTGTCAGTCTTTTCACTGCACATGGAACATCATCGCTGCACGCTGCTGATGCAAACCGACAAGACAGACAGTAGCCAAGAGCATGAAACAGCTCCCCCACATACAGGAGATGCATTACGAACAAGAGGAAAACACGAGAAAAGTTGAGTGTATCAGACAATTTTGCATCACTCAGAAAAAGTGCAGCTGAGGTATTGTACTCTGCAAACAGTGCAACAGTACTCAGATGAGATGACACTGTCCGAAGACTGAAGGGGCCACGAGGCCAAACTTTTGAAGCAGGGAAGCAGCTGCTACGGTGCTACCTTCATCTGCCAGCACCCAGCAGGTAGCAGCTTCTCTGTGGCTGCAAGCTACCTTTGTCTTCAGAACAGTCACTTCAGCGAGAAAGAATATCAAGAGATGCACAGCTTTGCAAGTTCAAAATTTAGCTTCAGCCAATTGTGCCAGGGCCACTGAGGAGACACATCAAAAGCCCTCTTGTATTCCTATATCTTGCTCATCAGTCATCACAGGCTGTCATGACTAAATACTCCCCCTCCGTTCCAAATTACGAATAAGTCAGGACTAAATACTCCCCCTCCGTTCCAAATTACGAATAAATCAAAACAACTAGTAATTTGTAACGGAGGGAGGGAGTAGAACTTTAGAACTTTAAACGCAAATGTTAAAACACTGGGACCTGCATTGCTCCCTATTATTTGGGGCAGGGCCAGCAGGGTATTCACAGCTCTTTGGCACACAAATATCACTTGACACTGACATATTGCTCCAACTCTAAACTACTCTCGTGGGATCTGATGGCTAGAACAAAGATCAGAGGCAACATCGACAAAACCTCTAGATGAATGTGGATCTCTAGCCAACACTCACCAGCGCATCAAAAGATATCCATCTGACATGACCATAGGAAAAGATTCAAGACTTAACTTTTGCTGTAGCATCAGTAGTTGCAATATCCGTTGTGTTTATGGACAGTGGCTGCCACCCTGAAGAATGGGGCACAATCCACTTTTTCCTAACAATTACAATATGTAGGACCTGGAGAATATCACCGAGGGCACAGTGCTGCAAGCACGATCTCTTCAAGATCGTTGCAGCTTGGTACCTACCAGCAAAGGAGACGCAGGTATGTAACTGCATTCAAGAATGGAAAACGAAATGATTATCACATACCAGAAGTTACAAAGCCTCACCTGGACTGCGAGTTCTTTACTGCTGAATAACCATCAGGGGATGATATGTACTTATGAACTCTCTCTAGCTCCTCTATGGGATTCTTTGCTTTGCTATTTGTTACATTCACACATTTCCAGAGGCTCTCATCTTTTGCAACAAATAGTGGCATATCATGTAGTAACTTCTTCATAACAACAGCTTCATGTTGAATGGCCAGTTCAAGAGCCTTCTTAACATCAAAGCCTGTTAAATTCATCTCTCCATAACATATACAGTCTGCAATATTTGATTCTGTAGGGAATATCTTTTCAGTCTTCAGTATGCCCAAAGCATGTAATATTATTCCTATAGTACCTTCATTCCTAGGAGAATCTGGCAGATATTCTGGCTTATCTCCAGAATGTCTGTAACTTTGCATGTCAATGGATAGATTAGGTTGATGCCCTGCTCCGCAATTATCGCTGCATGGAGGATGGCTACTTTTAGGATCACTAGAGTGATTAAGATAGCAGCTGGTGTTAGAACCAAGGTGAAAACATGATCTGCTATCGTGAAAACCTGTAAGATGTCCAGAAATATCTGGCATTTTCATAGAAGGATCATTAGTAGGTGCACCTTGGAAAGATGTGGTCTCAGCAGTTCCTCTAGGGCATTCAGAAATATTCAATCTACTAAAACCAATGCACATATAATCCAAACCATCAAAAGGTGAGCCACTGGACCATGTTTGTATTTGTGCAGAAGAAACCCCATTATGCACCACTGATTGCGAAGCAGAGCTGCCTCTAGGTGACTCTATATGAGGATGAGTACCTGAATTATGTTGCTCTGGTAGCAGAGAAGACTGGGCTTGCGGGTACGTCGGGTGGTACTGGCCACTACTAACACCAAAAACAAAAGTTTCATCTTTGCCTGTGCACTGAAATGATGTGCTAATCTTGTTACCAAAAGCGGATGCTGCTCCATCTTGATGCAAATGATCAGTCTTTAAAGATTTATGAGCTGATAACAGCGGAATTGAGTCATTCGCCTTTGCGCTCTCAAGTGATTTAGAGCTTGGTATTGCTGTCAAAGATTGACTTGGATAGCTCAAAGTGATTCCTTTAGAATTATCAATAAGTCCATTAAATGGATTCATTTCATTGCTTGCTGAAGCTGATGAAACATTTATACATCTTACATAGACTTGATCTTTATTGAGCTTGTGTTCATTTCCTACCTTTCCACCACTATCACCCATATAAGAGTAACATGGGAGCTTATTCTGTGCTTCAGAAGGATGGGATTGCTGACATGCTGGATGACAATTGGTAGTACTAACATTAAAATCATGAGTTACGGTTCTTGATGCATACTCAGCTGATGTGCTAGGTTTCTTACCAAGGATGGACTCATGTGTTACTCTCGCTTGCTCAACCGGTGTGCTAGGCTTACCAAGGATGGACTCATGTGATGCTTTCACTTGCTCAAGTGATGTGCTAGGTTTCTTACCAAGGATGGACTCATGTGGTGCTTTCACTTGATGCAAATGAGCAGAAGCTACAGGTTTTTTAGCTGATGAATGGGACGGAGTAGAAGTTGGCGATGATGAAACAGAAGCTTGGTCTATCTCAATTGTACGGTTTCCAATAGGACGGCCATGGACTCTAACTGAACAAACTTGCTTTTCTGCAGAGCCAAATGTGACGTTCATCTTCTTTACATACTTCTGAGGTGGCTTCACCCCAGGTTGACTGACTGCCTTTCCCTTATTACCACCTGTTGTAAACTCAGAATGAAGCTTATTCTGTGGTCTTAAATGCTGAGACATTTGATTATAATGACCATTAGTAGGACCCAGATCAAGAGTTGCATTTCTTAGCACCCATTCCGTCGATGTGCTAGGTTTCTCACCAGGGACAGATCTGTTTGTCGCTTCCATTTGTTGCGAATGAGTAGACAACACAGATTTATGAGATGGCAACTTGGACAAAGTAGGGGTTTCTTGTGGAACTGAGGTATCCGCCTTTGCACATGCCAGTGAGCTACTTGATGATGATAATGACGAAGCAGGGTCTATCTCACTCAATGTGCTTCCTGTATAACTTTTAGAAACTCCATCAGCTGGCACTACTCGATCTTGAGTAATTGCAGGAGTAGATGAAATACTTGCCTTCTTCACATACTTTTGAAGTGGTTTCACTCTATTTTGATTACCTGCCTTTCCATTACTATCACCTTTACCATGTTCAGAACAAACCTTACTTTGCGAGCACTTCAATGTATCCAAACTATTCACGTTCAGCTTGCAACCTAACACACTTCTTGCAGGCGGCGGCTCTGGCAGCAGCAGCTCTCCTACTGTGAGGTTTTCCCAGAGCCAAACCTTCTTAGCTGCGGCAGCAAGCGCCTGAGAAGATGCATTGGGAGGTCGTACTAGCAGTATATCATAGCGCTTCATCCTAAGCCTGTGAAGGAGATCAGATAGATCCTGATCGCCTGAGATAAGCAAGTAATTGCCCGGTGGAGGATTGTCGAATGCCCAGAACAACATGTCAACAAGCATCCTCTTCTCACTTGTGTCTTTGCTCCCTGGCAATCGACAGGGTGGGGAAAAGAATACGATAAGTTTTACAGGGAATCCGATTGCCAACGCGCTCCACTTAGGCGGCAATGGAGTGAGCGGGAAGGGAGAGGGTCCATACCGGCGGGGACGTGGTTGAGGCAGATGCCGGTGGCGGAGAGCGCCGCGAGGACGGGCGGGGGGACGCGGGCGGCGTCGCCGTAGGCGGCGATCGAGACGGGGCCCGCGTACCCCGCGGCGGCGAGCGCGGCGATGAGGTTGTGGGCGATGCGGTGCGGGTCGCAGCGGCCGCGGGGCACCGCGCACTTGTCGATGTCCCACCACACCGACGTCTTCGACGTCGTCGGCGCCGCCGCCGTCGCAGGCGCGCACTCGCCCATTGCCCTCCGCGGGTCCGATGCGCTGTTGATCGGAGGGCTGGCTTAGGGTTTCGCCGGCGGCGGCGCGGACGGTGGTGGAGCCGTCGGGGCCGGGCGGGGTGGAATCCTTATTGGTTTTTTCTTTTCATGGTCTTGCCTTCGAAGTACTATCTGAACTTTACACGTAGACGCACACCACACGCTCAAGACTTCCATCCTATACTCATACTCACGGATACCAGTTGGGACCGAACCTGCAACCTCCATAGGAGGCTGCTGACCAACTAGTCGCAGTCCTGTTCGCGAGTCCTTATTGGTTTGGACACCGGCGCCGCCTCCACCAAAACAAGAGGAATCGGAGACCGACGGGGCGACTCGTTAAATTGAATGGATCAGATCAATTCGTGCTCCTTTCGTGTTGCCGTGTATGGAAAGATCTATCTGATTTGTGCGTTTGGGCACATTTGTTTGTGAGTTCACTAAAATATTTTTAAAATTTGAATGGGCATACATTTGAGTGCTCACTACAAGTTTGTCGAACTAATTTCGTAGATTGCTGACAACTTGTACAAACGAAAAATTCAACATTCAGGCTTTTTTGGTTTGTGCTTCCTAGGCTCCTAGCCCAAGAACATATTGTTCTCTGAATATTTTCTTGCAGCCATATGTGGAGAAAAGACGGCGCCCCCTGGACGTGAACTTGCATGAGTGTTCTCCATTTTTCCTTTTCTTAGAGCAACTCCAAGAGGCTGCTAATCTTATCCCCAATACCCTTTTTAGGAAAAAAGAGAGAAAAAATAAACTCCAACAATCCACCTAAACCTTCCCCAATTTTTTAGTGACGCTAAAAAACAGCCTGCCACCGCGTATATTTTAGCGTTGGCGTTCCTTCCCCAATCCTGATTCCCGCACGCCCGCGCGTCCCTTCCGATGGGCCCAATACGATGACGTGGCCTGTGTTTGAAATATTGGGAGCTATTTATTAGCGATCTGCTGTGAACTAATATGTTTTTGGAGGAAATTTTTTTCGGAAGAACCCCCAATACATAGTTTTGGGGAAGAATTTTTTAGGATACTCTTGGAGTTGCTCTTAGCAACGAAGCTCTTAGCAACGAAGTTCTGATGGGCGCAGGGCGGGAGCCACGAAAAGCTCAAAGCTCACGACGGCAGCGGCGGGAGCCGGTTTTGATATGGTCGTATGGGGATGAAACAGGCTGACAGTCTGACACTGAGCATGTGAAAAACAATCAATCTCAAATTGCGTGCTCCAGCCAATACATCTTTTGTGGGGCATTTGGTTCTAATAACAAGGAACTAGGAATTCTACAGAGAGTAGGCTCGTTTTCACATCAGCATTCACCATTAGATTTCAGTGGAATAAGATCATTCCTCAATCCTCATACTATGTCGCACAAGGATGTGATCAGTTCACACTCCTGGAACTGAAAATTTGCTAGGTTTGCAGTTACGGACTTATGGCCATATGATGAATCCCATGACTCAAACTAAATGCCTCAGGTGCTCGAGGGCAACTATTTTTGGAGGTTTAACAATTATAGCAGCAGAAGAAAACAGAAACAGGATGCTTCCGAGTACAACAACACGAACAGATGAACTATATAGAGCTGGCTGGCCTTCGGAACTATATTTGCATACCAGCGCAGCAATTGCGAAAGCAATAGAGTCCTAATTACAGAAATGGCTTCTTCCCGATTGATTAAGGCAATGGTTCCTCTGAATCTCCCAGCCGTGATAGGTGGAGGTAAGCATCAGTTCCTACATAAAAGGGAAAAGGCAATAATGATCAGTTGCATGCCCAGAGTGTAGCTATGCTGTATTTCAAGATGGAAATCGATGTAGCAATACAGTAGTTGTGAACTGTGAGCTGATTGAGCATCATGTCAGTTTCAAGAGTTGTAGGTTCTGTATAGCAAATCAGCTTAACTTTCCAAGGTCTTAAATGTTAAGAATTTCTGACAGTGATTTACGAGAACCAAAGGGCAAGATGAATATGGCCGCATTCTTCTGTATGTCCATTACATAAACATAAAGGTGAAGTATGGACATACCATATCCTTCCATAGAGATGATCTGCAAGTCCCCGCCGAAATATCGAGCATAAAGTCGACTAATTGGGATCCCGTAACCATATCCAGCCATAGTTACTCCTTCGTTATGTTCATCCAGGTCAGGAGGGTTTTCTGCTGTACTATAGAGATAAGTAAAAATTCTTGAGAGGCCACTCCTTGGTATTCCACCACCTTCATCACTAATCTGCAAAAGAGGGTTATTAGTCCAAAAGCTCATGCAAAATCCTGAAGAATCGAAACTATTGAAGTCTACTGATATAGGCGCAGAAGATACAAAGTTGACAGATATAGGTACAGAAGATACGAAGTTTGCTGATATAGGTGCAGAAGATACAAGTATGTCAGTGGCATATCATAGAATTAATGAGAGCAAAAATTCTGACAAAAGGATATTTGGTTAATTAGTTTCATGTAGCTATCTGTTAGCATCGTCAAAGGCACTTGATTTTACAACTCTGTTAATTGCATTTGGCTAGAATCAGGAGAAAAAAAAAGAACCAGCTCACACGGATTGATGTCTGTTAATATGTGACTTGTATCCTTGGGCCAGCAAGAAATAAATGGAGTCCATTTCCCTCAAATCTCCTTTACTCCCTTGGTTGACATGTGACATTACATTACCATCACGGAACCACGGCAAGACGCAAGACAAGGAAAGTCCAGTGTCAAGGTCAAGGTCAGCTGCAAAACTACCTCTCTTCTACAGTTCTACTACAATGTCTATTTATCTTCGAAGCGTATATCAGACTCACAAACGCCAGCATTACCCTAACAATAATAACTCATGAGTTTAATTCTCTACAGTTAAAATTATACTGTTTGCCCATCCTACAAAGGAAGGACAATTAATATACACATTAAAAATTAATTGAAACTTGTTCGATAAAAACATTTGAAAAAAAAAACTTATATACCATGTTTGACACTACAAACTTCCCAACAGAAAATGTAATGGGTAAATCTTAGGTAGAGTCGCACCTTAATAGTTACATCCTCTGCTCCATCAGCAACTATGATTCGAACTGGTGGTGCATGCTTATCAGAGTTCATGTACCGTTCCTGTACTGCACGAAGGGAGTTCTTCACCAATTCGAAAATCATGAGATGTAGATGTGGTGTAACATATCTGAAAAGAAGATTTCAAGAATAGCTCAGAAAGTCATTCAGGGACTCTCCGTGGTTCAATAATACTTTTTTATCAACAGAATGACTGGTACAATACAATCAGACTTTTAAAAAAAAAAGAGTCGCTACAGAGGTTAAAGTACAACTAGGATAGTTCCCAACACACAGTGATAAGAGAAGAATAGCAATTAAAGGTCATATAAATAAGTCAAGCAAGAAATCGACTGAAAATGATGAGAAAGAAAAAGGTCAAATGTCACAAGGGATACATGCGAATCCTGAAGTAAAGCATGATGACATTTAATTAAGGCAAAGGCAGGTAGCAAGAGTTCAGAATTGGGACTTACGGAAATGTAAAATCCGGATCTCCGTATATGTCGACATCAGGAGCTGATCCATACTCCCGCATGCAAATAGCACGTGCATCTTCACTAGCAATTCGAGCTACTGTCATAGGCGACATTTTTGTGTTTATAAGTCCTATCACACCAGGCTCTGGATCAGGATCGTGCAAAGCAACATGCTGCCCTGAATCAAGCAAATCAGCACATGGTTACTCCATATCAGGACAAAAGCAGGAGCACAGATGCATTTTTCCTTCTTTTTTTTTAAATGACGACATAAACGACAATCGCATGGCAACCATTGTCCTCTAAAAAGGAGGAATGGGATGATTGGGTAACCATTAACTACTAGATACTGAAGAATGTTACAACAGTTACTTCTGTATCCAGCTAAAAACACTGATTTATTAACTATTAACCACCACATTCTGTGGAAAATCATGATTCCTATGTTTGAACCCTAATTATAGTTTCCAAATAAACTAGGGCTGAAAAGGCTTTTAGCAAGATGTCAGACAGAATAAGAGTCTCAGATGCCCTTTTGACAAGGGTTTAGGGTACATTAATGTTCAGATCAACTTAAACCCTTTCGGCAAGGGTTTAGGATACGTTAACGTTCAGATCGACCTAAACCCTTTGGACAAGGCTCAGATCAGCCTAAATCCTTTGGGCAAAGCTCAGATCAACCTAAACCCTTTGGTCAAGAAAGAAAGCAGTAGCAATACAGTGAATGTTAACATTCATGGCGGATGGCTAAAATGGGGCAGTAGACAGACTGCTTTCCAATCAAGAGTTTATTCATACCTAAAGTGCTAGATTACCAATCTTGACCAATACACCTTTCTGAGGACCAGACATAAGAGAGGTGCAAGTGCTAAGTTCACTAACCTATCAGCATCCGGATCCCGATCCTTGACAGGTAGAAGCGATCAAGGAATTGATGGATCTCATCGATTCCAGGGGGGAATGCCTTCGAACCGCCCAAGTCCTTCTTCAGCTGCTGCACACCCAATGCAATTGTGGGCACCACATTGGTGTGCCGCACCCTAATCATTTTGATCATCTGGGTGAATGCGAGCTCATCTTCCTGGCTTCTCACCTCCCGGAAGGACCGGATGTCACGGAATGAATCCACGTACCAATCTCTCACCTTCACAGAGGCAAACAGACCAAAAGTTAGACATGCAAATGTATATTTTGATCTGCAAGAAGCTGCTAGCTGGTTTGGACTCTGTGAATTCCTCTTTTGAATATTTGCAACTTGAGAGATCAGGTGCTTCTGAATAGGATTAGAAAAAGATCCAAATGAATTTAAGCAAGTTGGCAGGTAGGAATGCTCCAAATTTCTTCATCATTCTAGAATACAACTATGCTGCACCTACAAGACCCGAAAGCAATTCTTAAACAAAGCCGGCTGGAATTGAAAAAAAATGATCTGATGATGTAGTTTAGTGAAAGGGAGAGACCGAAAATGACATGACAACTACGATGTTAATTGGGACTAATGGAATCAATTTCTAATTCGCAAATATCTGAGGCTCAGAAAGGTTGCAAAAGGCAGATAACTCAGGAATAGGATAAAAAAAGGGGTATCTGCGAAACGGGACCATCTCAACAGTAATAGCGGCCATCCTTCCTGTTCTTCCCAAGAAGGCAGGAACCGGCAACAAACATAAAATGGAATGGCACATTATTATATATTTAGGGCCTGTTTGATCCAAGTGCTAATGGGTGAAAGTGCTAAAGTTTAGCACCTTTATGCATTAACACATCCAAACAGGAGTGCTAATGGGGAGGGCTAAACTTTAGCCCACCTCCAAAAAGATGCAAAAGCATTAGCTGGTGGGGAGGTGCTCATAGGTGCTAACGGGCACCTGGAACTCGCGAAAAGACCGAAATACCCCTGCCAACCTTATCCTATCCTCGCGCGTCGCCCTCCCCCTCGCGAGATGCCGCCGCCGCCACGTGCTCCTCCCCGCTGCTAGCCGCACCACGGCGCCCTCCCTCCTTCCCTCGCCACACGCCACCGTGGATTCCTCCCCCGCCACCGTCCGTGCTCCTCCCCGCCGCCGCTGCCGTGTGCTCCACACCGCCACTGCCATCACCGCTAGCTCCTCCCCGCCGCTACTCGCGCCGCAGCACCCTCCCTCCTCCCCTCGCCCAGCCCAGTTCTCCGTCACCGGAGATGGAACCACATGGGCTGCAGGACGGCGAGGGCTTCGTGGACTTCTTCTTCCACGGGGATTCCACAGTGCCGTCCTCCAATCTCGGTGGCTTCTTCTCCTAGGGGCTGTAATTTATGTTAAAGGTTGGCATTCTGAAATTGTATAGCAGCTTGGCAAGCAGAGCATTAGCAAGCAGAGCAGCATAGCAGCTTGGCAAGCAGAGAGCACGCGGGTGGTCAGGGAGGGGACCAGGACGCACGGGAGGAGAGCAGGGAGACAAAAGCATCATGCACGGATCCAAACAGAGGCTAAAATTTAGCACCACGGTCCATTAGCCGACTAAACTTTAGCAATGGCACGTCCACTCATACAAAATCTAGGAACAGAGCACCGAATCCTAAAAGAAATATTATTAAATTGTCAACATCCTAGGAGATAAACAAGTGGCAAATCGATCGTTCGCGAAAAACGAAACAAACCCTTCAGTCGCAAAAAAATAAGATGTGCAGATCGAGCTAGGCCGCAAGCAAGATGTCCGAAGCTATCCACATGAACGAAGAAGCGAGGAAGGGAACCGCCCCGCGCAACAAAGTACAAACGAACAAATCGACCCCGCATGCGCAACCGGCCCAAATCAGGCCGGTCCGGCCGCCACGAGAGAATCCAGAAGCGAGGAGGACGCATGGGGGCAGGAAATCAACCTTGAGGATGGCGGGCTTGCTGGAGAGGCCGAAGGGGAGCGACTCGAGGTCGAGCGCGCGGCGCGCGATGCGGATGGGGAGCTCCTTGTGCAGGAACTGCGCGGCGAGCAGGAGGGTCCGCTCCGTGGGCCGCGCCCCGAACTCCATCATGTAGCGCAGGCTGACCCCGGTCTGGCGCATCGCCCCCCACCGCGCCACCTCCTCGGCCACCGCCCGCGCCACGGGCTCCGACGCCATGCTCCCCGTCTCTGTCTCACCTGCGATTGTGGGGCGGGGGAAAAATGGCGGACGGGCGGGCGGCCTACGGCGGCACGACGACGGCGACGATGGCGGTGCCACCGGAGCGGCGCATCGGCTTGGGGGTATAAATAGTGGGGGCGCAGGAGGAGGAGGAGGGAGGAGTGACGGAAGAGGAGAGCCAAAATGGGATGGGATGGGATGTGAGGGGTAGACGATGGGTAGGGATGGCAACGGGGCAGGTCGGGTCGGGCGGAGCTTCCGCGGACCCATCCCAAAAACTCGAGAATAAAATCCGCTTCGGCTCCGAACCTCATTTCGGGTGACAATGTGCACCCACCTCTGAACCCTGCAGATCTCCTGAAACTCGACGGTCCGAAACCTAAGCAAGATAGTGACAGATCACAGATACAGTCATACAGAAATAAAATAGGGATAGCAATACTACTAATTAATCAAGCTACCACACAATACAAATATCTAACCACAGTTATTAGTCACACAATAATAAAGTTATTGTGACCTTGCTTAACAAAATAAGCAGTTAATCGTAATCTAGCTTGATAGCTTCCAAGTTCCAGTAACATAATAAAAGATCATTACAAGACATGAGTTCCTAGACCAAATAGAAATGAGCAGTAACACGAGTCCTTAAGCAATAGAATGAGGCAATGAGCTTCCGAAGTCTTGATGGTTTCATTTGTTGTTGCAGTTTATTAATCAACAACAGTTGATTCAGGTTCATCCTGAATAAGTAAAAACAAGAAATAAGTTAAATACTCGAATGTCAGGAGACTAGTGGGACCAAGTTGAATTGTTCAAGAATGAAACATCATTACCATATCTTCATCTTCCTCGTCAAGATTAGTCATCAATGCAGAAAAAAAGTGGACTGGGATCCTATAATGACAAATAAAGAATTCACAAATTAGTTAAGAAACGAAACAAATATTGAACTGTTGTTAGACATTAGATCATTTAACTAACATGTCGGTACGAGACAAAGCTTGCATACACATAAGTGCTTCTACCACTGATGGTGCAAGTCTACTACAATGTGGACTAATAATTCTCCCATCAGTACTAAAGACCGACTCAGATGCCATTGTTGTCATAGGAATTGTAAGGATATGACGTGCAATCTTTCTTAAAATAGGATATTTTAGCCCTCCAACTTTGCACCATTGTATGACATCCAACTCTTGTTGTCGGGGACCTGGGGTGTATGCCCGACATTTGTGTCCTAGGCAGCACCTCCTCCTCCAAGTACAAATCCAACTCTGTGCGCACATAAGTGGTGCGTACTTGTGGCTTTTTTTACATGTAATCATCAAAAGCCTCCGCCCAGTCTTTAACTACCGAGTCAGCATGAACACTGATTTGCCTAGTTTGAGCACCATCAGTTGTGGCAACACTCTCCCTGGAATCTTGGTATTCCAAAATCAAATTGTACATCAAGTCTTTCACTTTATTGACAGTCGTAGCTGTACTTTCAGACCTATGAATCTTGGTGAAAAGAGCATTCAACAGGTGTAGTTTATACCTAAGATCTAGGGCAGCAGCAACAGCCATCAAACCACGCACATCTGACCAATATTTGTTGAATTTGTCTTTCATTTTAGTAGACATTTCTTCTACCTTGGGGATAGAACTCATTTGCCACTTCCTAATAGCAATATAAATATTGGTGATTTTGGGAAAGAAAATGTTTGCTGTGACATAGCCAGTGCCTAACAGTAGTTCAGTTACATCATATAATATTTTTAATCTATCACAAAGATCTTTAGCAAACTGTCAATTTTCTTGTGTTGGAACACATGAAGCACGAGCAGCAAGACGTTCAAAAACATCTTGGTACAACAATGCAGTGCTAAGCATTATATAAGCGGAGTTCCATCTAGTTTTACAATGGAAAAAGTCTATTTTACTCTCCTCATCTATTTACTTTGTTCACTTAACCCTTTAAGCAAAATTTAGGCTCACTTTACTCCCCCAAACTATTTCATTTGGTCCAATCTACCCCTAATTAATTTTTTCTTTTTTGTTTCTTCGCGTACAAATTGAATTTTAATTTCAGATTTTGTCAGTTCACTTATAACATGACGCTCCATGTTAAAAAATTATATTAGAATTTTTTTCATGATTACTTTTTGTACAGTTTTGTATATCTACGATCAATTTCATATTAAATATTCCTAACCTATGAAAATAACCATGAAAAATTCTTAGTATAATTTTCTAACATGAGCATCATGTTTTGTATATGCTCACAAAATTTGAACTCAAAATTCAACTCATACATGAAGAAACAAAAAAGAGAAATCTAATTAGGGGGTAGATTGGACCAAATGAAATAGTTCAGGGGAGTAAAGTGAGTCAAAACTTTGTTCAGGGGTTTAAGCGGACAAAGTGGATAGGTGAGAGGAGTAAAATTGACCTTTTCCTTTTACAATCAAGTGCTATTCTTTTTTTCATATTTACCTTTCGTTTGTATTGTCATTTTCTCAAATGTTTCATGTCTTTTAGCCATGGCAGACCAAAATGCAACACTCTCACGCACGATATCTATGCCTTCCTCCATGATACTCATTCCCTCTTTCACTATCAGATTTAGAATGTTTGCAGCACAACGTATATTACTAATTTACCCTTCAACATACAAGAGGAAAGTGTCAACTTGCCTTCCATAGCGATCGTACCCTTCTTGAGCTCATCATTGATGGTGCCGGTCATATTCTTCATGAGGTTGTCATTGGTATTGCAGTTGTCAAGAGTTATAGTGGACAAATTCCTCTCAATATGCCAATTCAAAAGAACTTCATGAAGAACATCGGTTATAACCTCAGCTGTATGTGGAGCTGGAACGCAAATGAACCTGCACAAATAAGTATCGTAAGAAATAGTATCGTGAGAAGCAAGGAAAAAAGTAAAAAAATACAGATAATGGATAACATAAAGATAAATAAGGTTGGCTGTCATATGCTTTATTATTATTAAGAAGAAAACTTTTCAAGTCATCATCCAGAAAATAAGCTGTCACTGCTATGTACCCTTTCCACTGATGATTTGCACAGGAGGAGGAGGAGCGAGGAGAGACGGAAGAGGAGAGTCAAAATTTCCTTAGAGTCAAAATGGGATGGGATGATTTGCACAGGAGGAGGAGGGAGGAGTGACGGAAGAGGAGAGCCAAAATGGGATGGGATGTGAGGGACGGGCAACGACGAACAGGAGGAGAGGAGAGAGCGCGATGGGGTGGGGCCCGGTGTGCCACCGGGCCGTGGGCCATCCCTGTCAGTGTCCCCGCACGCCTGCAGCGTGGCGAGCCGGGCGGTGCGTGGGCATGAGAGCAGGGACCTCTAGCTGGCAGGTGGGGACACGGGGACCGGTGGGCTCGTGGCACGGATTACCGCGCCCGTGTGGGGTACGCGATGGGACGTTTTGGGAAGGTGATACCGAGGACGACATGTGGGGACCAATTGCTCTATTTTCGATGACAGGTGGGCCTGGAAGCGCTTCCGCGAATAGTATGCGGGGGTAAAGGAAGGTGCCCGGTGACTGGTGAGCGACGCTTGCTGGCGTTCGTGCCTTCCAGCCATCATCTGATTCACGCTCTCCACCCGTCGTGCAGCTAGATGATACACTCAGCGGAACAAGAGTCTCGTGTCAGCAAACCGTTTGGATTTGACAACAAACCATTTAGTCTAACGGTCAGCGTCATTAACATGTTTGTTTTACTAGTTTATCTTTTTAAGTAAACATATTTGGAGAGATTTGGTTTAGTAAATAAAACCGTATTTATGATTTAAGCTAGCTAAATGAGTACGGTAGTGCTCAAGAATGGCCACCTCGTTCCACGGAAACGGTGGATGCAGCTGCTTGTTTTTGGGTTAAACCAGGTGCCGCAACGAAGACAGCGTGCCACATCAGGGAAGAAAAGGAGCTCCAACTTTGCAGATCGACCGAGCCTGTAACTGTCCATCAGTCCATCCGATCCTACCTTGCATGCATCTCGTCGCTGTCCCAAATGGTCAGTTGGTTCCTACAGTAGCGCGTTTCTGATGAATCGTTGCATGCATTTTAGCATGTATGTGCCATGCAACCTGCAGCATGTATGGAAATCACTTGCTTAAGCATATATGGTTGGAATTAAACAAGGATGGGAATAACAAGATTATCGAGCTTATGAAAGAGAGGCACTTCATGTACAGCTTATCTGCACGCTTTCGCTTGGGAAAAATATAAGACTTCATCACAGAGTACCTTGGCCAAATGGCCACAATAATCCTGCTTCAACCACATATTTTGGTGGAGCACTAGAGCTACGCGTGTTGGACTGACAGATGGCGATGACCGCACGATGAAGAATACGATGGGGGTGCCAGCGACTTGAGAGAAGGCCCTGCACATCGATAAGAGCAGGCAACTTATACTTAGTTTACAGCAGCTAATCCGTCCAGTTGAACGTCGTTTAAGCACCATTGACAGCTGAGTCAAGCGCGAAACAAAACGAACGGAACGCCGGCTCTTTTGTCTGACGGTGATAGCATTGGTTTCAGGTATGGTGCAGAATCGTTGTGTGATTGGTGACAAGTGACATCCGATGTGTACATGGTCATCGTTCAACTTAACCAAGTAAACCTAAGCCATCAGCCGCTAACTAGCTTATTAATTAGGTGAAAATGAGATAGCATGCCAAAAGTGAACTCCAGAATACCATCAGGAGAGAGGACGACGACACCCCAAGTCAAGGGTTTGATGTTTTCTTAATTTCTTGCCCCGCCCCTATATGCGATCTCTCTCCTGCTTTAAGATCCGAACTGATGATGAGCGATGCTGGCACCTCGATCGGCAAAGATCGAACTGAAAATAATGTTCGTTAGCCTTGAACAAAGCAATCCCCGAGTCACGCACGGCTCACGGCTCACGGCTCACGGCTCCTTTGGCTGACTGGCTACGCGCGTATTGGCACCGCAAATTCGGTTTGGTACGGCACTTGGCGGCCACGTCACAGGGCAAAGCCGTTAAGCCGCGCACTCGTACGAGTGGACCTCATCCAACCAATTATCTGCTTGACACGGCGTCCGCACCAATCATATGTACCCTCTTTCCTTAATTAAGGTTATTATTACGGGAAAATGGTACAAATCTTTGCATGTGAACAAAATATGGTCGGACCATGAGATATCGTGCACGCCTCCGTTGAGCTCACACGATGACGACACGAACTCCAGCAGCTGGCTAGCTAAGAGTACAATACGAGTTGGTGGTCTTTGTCCCCATCCGTGCTCTAAGCTCTGTATGCACCATCTTCCTTAAGATCTGCAACGAAGCATGCTCCATGTGCATGTTCTACAAACTAATTAAAATTCACAGACCTCATGTTGAACGATGTCCCGGCTTGCATTCGATGATTATTGAAAATATCTCGGAACATTATTAGCAACGGAAGTTGTTTCCTCTAAAAAAAATCACAGAGCTAATCGGTGCTGTCCTGCAGTGCACCTGTTCTCTTCAGCTAAAGAGTGGGCTAGGTTAAATGGTTAATTATTTATATTCTGCGGTTTCTTCGCTACGGTTCATTTCAATATGCGCCAGTTATATGGATTTTTGAAAGTTGGCACAATTTCCGTATGCTTGGGGAACCCCGGAATACCATAAGCTTCTGAACTAGGATAAAATTTAATCGATCAAGGAGGATAGAGAGCTACACATACATACGTACGTACACACACACTCTTTTGACATCTCGCTACTATTAGCTAGGTTGGCGAAAAACAATATTACTCAAAGTTCTCGCATCGATCCAAATTAAAATCTAAAGAATCCTCGATCAATGCCAAGTGGCCCAAGAGAGGATGGTTGGTTATCAAACATGAAACAACAATGAAATATTCTGATTCTTCGTTGGCTACCTTGTGCGGAGTTAACGAGATTATCAGGATCATATACATTAGTCTGCCCCTTCAACCTAGACGGATATAATCGACACATGTGCAAAATGCTTTACGAACCAATCAGTGAGACTCTTAGAGATAACCGCAGCATCCTAAGCACTTCCATCATTAAATCCCATTGCTTTTATGTATTTGCAATTGCAAGGGCAAGGCATTAACGTGTTTTTTTATTTTTTTTTCTTGACTAGCGACCTGAAGTCTACGTAAAGTTGTGCTGCAGTCCATGTGCCGCGAAATGGCCATGCGTGTGCCCCCGTGAAACTACCGGGAGCCGAATTCGTGTTCTCTTTTAATTTCCCCCGTTTGAATGAATTTTTTTTTCTTTTCCTGAGGTCCATCAGGCACAGTGGCAGTGTGGCACTCTGAATTAACACATGGACTCACGAGATGGACAGAACCCATCGACACCCTCCGATCCTATGGGTCCGTGACTTGCAATCCGCGCTAAAATAGGTGACGAGAAATGACTAGTTGGTCTCAATCTGAAGAGATCACAGTTGGGCTCCAGCACACATGTCAACGTTGTTTTTCTTTTTGAGAGGTCTAGGCAGCATAGAAGGAAGGACCGTGACTTGCAAGGCATTGACGTGCCATATATTTTTCAGTGACTAGCTTCCTGGAGTTTAAGGTAAAGTTTTGCTGTCAACGTGCCGCGAAATGGGCGTGTGTGTGTCCCGTGAAAATACTAGGAAACGGAGTGCCACCGGATCGGGGTTCGTGTTCTCTTTTCCCATTTGAATGGAAGTTTTGTTTTTGAGATCCTTCAGGCACACCTTGAGGCACAAGGGGGCACACGAGATGGACATAGAACATAACCATTGACCATCCGATTTTCAAAAAGTATTGGGCCAAGCCAATTTGACTGTCAACAACATTCGGGTCTGTGATTTGAAAATGCGTGCTAGCTAGTGCAATGTCAATAAGCAAAAAATAGGACTTGTTGGTCTCTTAATAATCTGAAGAGGTGAGAATCGGGCTGCGGTGATATCCGTCACAACGTGAGATTTCGTAGAGTGTTGAAGAATGAACTTTGTTTTTATTTTCTTTTCTTTCCTCCTTTATTTTTGTCCTATGAGGTAGGTAAATGCTAGAAGATTAGAAGAGAGAAGAAGAAGTATGTGCTAGTAACTCAGCCCAAAGAACAATATGGGCCAACTACTGGAGCAGGGCATTTCTTGACAAGGCCTCAAAAATACTCTCTGGATTGCTGCTTCAGCTATTTGGCCCACCATTCTCAAAATAGACAGCGCCATGTGTGCACCGTGCACCTTCGCTGACGCAAATAGGAAGGAATCACGAAGAGCTCAAAGTTGGTACATCGCATTGTACCATGAAACGTTGAACGTCAAATCCTTGACGACGCACAATCCGATTTTTTTCTTCCCCTCCCGCTCCTACGACCTCCTTCCAAGTCAAGATTTAATGCTCTTCCACCCTTCTCTCTGATCACCTTATCGGTTACCTCCCTTAGCCATATGGCCGTTAGTGACATGCATACCTCACAAACACTACCGACTTCGATTATACGTGGATGGTAATGACCTAACCTTCCACCACCGTTTTATCTTTATCTTTTTTAACCACCTCAAATTCTCAAGTGCACACCACTCTATTAGTGATGCTTTGTTGTATCGTACTCCAACATATACTCCCTCTGTTTTTTTACATGTCACATTATGTTTGTCCTAAGTCAAACTTATACCACTTTGACCAAGTTTATAGAAAAATCTAACAACATCTACAATACCAAAATTATTTCATTGAATCCACAATGGAATATATTTTGATAGTGCATATATTTTATAGTATAGTTGTTGTTGAATTTTTCTATAAATTTAATTAAAGTTAGACATATTTGACTTAGAACAAAACTAATGTGACATGTTAAAAAAATCGGAGGGAGTAGCTCTGACAATCCTTCTAACCTAAACCCTAACTTATCCTTTTTTAGCTACTACCAACAAGTCCCAACGATGTGCCATGTCATTGTTACTAGTTGGCACATGCACGTGCGTTGTTTGCTCTAGCGATGATGACTGAAACTGTACATCTATTGTCCTTTTCCCCTCCATTTTCTTCCATTTTCCTTTTTTTTTTCTCCATCCTTATTTCCTTTCTTCTTTCCATGGAAGCTAGTGCTCCTATGTGCTCCTCTCTTGTAGGATTATATCCGTTAATCCATAAATCTTCTATCATTACTTCATAGCGCTAATCATCTTCTACATCTGGTATTGCTACCTTGTCGTGTATCCTTTCACGTCTGGCTGTACTCACCGTGAGATGTCTCAATCATGATGTCCGCCGATAGCTTGCCTATGCCTCCAAACTCATCCACCCGTTGTTGTTCATCGCCCAGCCAACGTCGCATCCACCACCTCACCTCACCATCCTGGATTTTGTCACCTCCACTGCGAGCCTCTCCAAGCCTCGCCTTCTCTTCCCCGTTCTGGTACCACTCCCAATAACTCTAACCTAGCTTCTTCTCCGACTCAGGCCGGCGACCCCTCGCCGCCGATGTGTGTCCGTTCTTTCTCCTCTAAAGCGTTCGCACGTCGACTAGGGATTTTGTAAACGTTGTAACATGGTTGGTTCGCTGCAAGGTGTCCATCGATCCACTCTGACACCTGAAAGAAGCGACGTCATCACGTTTTAGCGGTTAGCTGGAACCACGAAGTTAACAACGTTATCTCACCCCAACCGAACCAGGCAGCCAGTCCCGCATCGCTTTCTTCGGCCTCGCTGTTTCGCCGGATTCTATTCTAAACCCCAGCTAATACGCCAGCCCAGGCAGGAGCCAAGCCCTAGGGCCCCTAGTACTCGTGTACTCTGACCCGAAATCCCCAAGACCCCAAGTCCCCAACTGCCCCTCCTCTCTTCTTTCCCCATCGTCTTCCTCTCCGGTTCCCCAGTTCCCCGCCCCCGACGCTCCCTCTCCGCGGCCGCGGCCCCGCCCTCCGCCTCCGCTCGGACCCCACCGGGAATGGCGGCCTGAGGAGGCCGGCGTGCTAGGGTTCTTCGATCCGTGAGCGGAACGGCGGGGACAGCGGGCGGAGTCGGGGGCCGCCCGCCATGGCGACCGACTTGCCCATGAGCCCGGAGCTCGAGCAGATCGACGGCGAGATCCACGACATCTTCCGCGTGCTACAGTGAGTCCTGGATCTCCCCTCCACTCGCCTTCGCTGCGTTTTGACTTGCTGCCTTGGCGAAGCCGCTGACGGCTTTTCGGGCTGCTCTGACCTCGGCGCTGTCTAAGCTGCGTTACAGCTGGCGATTGGAAGCTAGAATTTAGCAAACGGAATCGAGTTGGTAACCAAACAATTGGCAATTTCGCGTTCGGGGTTGTAGTCACAAGGAACACTGAACCTTTAACCTTGTGTGCTGTGATTTGCACAGACGTCATTCGGGATACTAAAAATGGTTTTTTTGCTTCCATCGTTCAGTGTATTCCTGCTGCCATGTTACTTTTGAGATTATGTAAATGGCACATGGTTTCGTAATTTTACCATTCCTAAGCATTCTCGCATAATTAGTGAAGAAGTCCCGCTGAATTTGCTGCCTCTTTTGTTCATAATACTTGAACCCCACCTTGGAACTGATAGACAAAATTTTGC
The DNA here is from genome assembly GCF_005286985.2 of Setaria viridis. NCBI lineage: Eukaryota > Viridiplantae > Streptophyta > Magnoliopsida > Poales > Poaceae > Setaria > Setaria viridis. Next base: position 43,130,941 of record NC_048271.2, read on the forward strand.
AATGGCAGCATTGGCTTATGGTGTGCCTATATAGTATGATTGGAAACTGCTGAACTTGATGCTTCTAGTAGATTCGACAACCTAATTTCTCTTCATCAACTTATTTGCTGTCACACTATGCTGTACATGGCGTATAGTCTTGTACATGGATTTCTATATAAGGTTTTGGAAATCTTTGTCTGAATGCCAGTACTTCATTCTTGGATGACGTTAGGTACTGTGGTTTGATCCGTGCTTGTCACTTAGATGATTTGATTAATGATTTCAGACCGATGCTATAGTTTCCTGCCTTTCGTAGACACTTAGATAATGAGATATGGAATGGTTTGGTGCTATTAAATGCTGGTGAAAGTTTAAAGCTCTTGTAGAAAATTCCTAGGGCCAGGATGGATTTTGATGTATGCCTCCTTGTTGGTAATATAAACACTGATCTGATTAAAATTAAAATATCTAACCTTGCCCCCCTCCCACTTCTCTACTACTTCATTTATGAATACTGCAAGCCGTTTTTGGCTTATCTGAAGGATTTCGATGCTTGCATCCTTACTCTGAACTATATTGATCCCACAAATTGATATTTGAAATGCAGTTCTTTTGTGGGATCCAACCTGAGATGCAAATAATAGCATCTTCACCTTTTTTATGAGACCCGATTACGTTGCGTAAATGTTTATGCAGATTTTAAAACTCATTGTTTAACTCTCTTCTGATCTCATTCAACATGCGTTCAAGTTATTAGCTGCTTTCCTATTTAAGTACCTCTGAGTGCTGACAGGAAGTTTTATTCCATGGTATGTACTTTTGTGCAGAAATGGATTCCAAAAGATGGATAAGATTAAAGATTCAAATAGGCAAGCTAAGCAATTGGAAGATCTTACAGGGAAAATGAAGGAGTGCAAGCGGTAGGCCAAGCTGAACACTACTCTTGAATTTCTTATTGCAAAATTTGATGTATTTGTTTTCAATGCATGCACTTTAGTTACTTATTCATCCATATGCATGTCCTCCATTTTTATTATGTATTTATAATTTAAACATCTTTAACTTGTGTGAACTGCTGAATTAGGAATGATATTACATGATCTCTGTTTGTCATGAAGATTTCTCCTTTGAATGATTTATTATTATTGTTGTTGTTGTTATTATTACAATCACTATTGTTGTTGTTGTTTTTATTACAATTATAATTATTATTATTATTATTATTATTGTATAATAATTTCAATTCCACCCTTTTTTTCCAGCTTGATCAAAGAGTTTGATCGCGTTCTCAAAGATGAGGAGTCGAATAATCCACCTGAGATCAACAAGCAGCTAAATGACAGAAAACAGTTCATGGTTGGTAACTCACTTCAGTAGCCTCATTACCTTTCACTTTGCACACTTTTGTAATGTTTCTTGTGCACTGTACAGATCAAAGAGTTGAATTCCTACGTCACCTTGAGGAAAACGTAAGTTGAAGTCCGTCCTTAAGAAAATTGCTGTTGTGCATGTCTCTTTTTCGCTCCCTTTTATTTTTTACCTCAATTTCAAAGACGCATAATACTAAAATTGGAAACTTCTATTTTGAACTGTTATACCTCCTGCAAAGTCTTGTGCCACTTGGTACTTATTTTATGTTTTAAGGCTAATTCCAAATGTTTCTTGCAGATATCAAAGTAGCCTTGGTAACACCAATAAGAGGGTTGAGCTCTTCGATATGGGTGCTGGGAGTAGCGAGCCTGCTGCTGAGGACAATATTCAAATGGCATCAGGTGAAATTAGCTGCTAACTTCATCATAAACTCACAATTTTCTATCTCGCTGTTGCTTTGCAAAACTTAAAGCATGTCAAATGGCTTAGTCACAGAGCATACAAGCATATCTGCGACATTTCAACTTATGATCCTTTTTGAAATTTAACATTAGACGTACTACGGCTAGACTAAACTTCCAGAAAGACAGTGTTGTGAAATTTAAAAATTTGTATGATAGGAAATTATCTTTTTCTGTTAACCAAGTAAAGACTCGTGATCTTGTTTCAGTTGGCTTGTTCCAATTGTGGATGCATTATAAATGCCTGATGGACATCTAAAGAAAGAAAGTAAAAACACATGAACAACAATTTTTTCCAAGACAAAATTCTCACATCAGGATTGTACTGGTTCATTCTATTTTTGTTCATAACCCTTGATATAGGAGCAAGGTATTTTATTTCTTCTAATAGGATCATCTGGCTAACCTTGCAGCCATGACAAATCAACAACTCATTGATGCTGGAAGGAATCAAATGGATCAAACAGATCAAGCTATTGAACGTTCAAAAATGGTTGCTTCCCTTACTATATACCCTTATCCAGTTTGTTTCAGTGCTCTTCCATGGCATGTCTTACAAGACATTCTTCTTGTAGGTTGTGGCACAAACTGTTGAGACTGGAGCTCAAACTGCTGCAACATTAACACAGCAAGTATGCTTCTCTTATACCGGAGTACCGAAATTTCCCCTTCTAAGTGTGTTTTCTGCTGGCTTACATGTTGGCTTACTTAGCATAATGATTTCTTGGAAGATGGATGTATCTGCAATGTCCCATTCAATTTCATAGATTGCATGTAGACAGGCTCAAGATTTTCTGGTTAAAGTTCCCTCTTAAGACTTGCATTTGAGAGTATTATTAGGAGTTTGTAACGCTAAATTTCATCTTGTTTCCAGACGGAGCAAATGAAGAGAATTGGCAATGAGCTTGATTCGGTCCACTTTTCTCTGAAGAAAGCTAGCCAATTAGTGAAAGAGATTGGTCGCCAGGTTCTCCCTCCCTCCCTCTCCCTCTATCTCTCTGCCTCCCTCCCCCTCTTCCTCCCTCCCTCCCTCTCTGTGTCACATACACTTGCTGAGGTCGTCCACAAACACTAACTGAAAGTTAAACACATAAATTTTGCAGGTTGCAACTGACAAATGTATTATGGCATTCCTCTTTCTGATTGTTTTAGGTGTGATTGCTATCATTGTTGTTAAGGTATGTAATGCATGCTTATCATATGCTTCTAGAAGGATATTCTCAATTTAATATTCTTCAAGATCTCGTGCCATCTGATATTACTGGCTTATCATATGCTTCTACAAGGATATTCTCAGTTTAATATTCTTCTTCTCAGTTTAATATTCTTCAAGGAGATCTCATGCCATCTCCTGATATTTCAATGCGACAACGAGAATCTAATCAGAGCCATTCACTATCTACTGTCCTTCCAGATTGTCCATCCAAACAACAAAAACATCCGAGACATTCCAGGACTGGCCCCGCCCGCACAAAATTATCAAATCCATAACAGGAGATTATTGTGGGCAGAGGATTTCATAGGTCTGTGATGAACTGATGATTGTGCATGGAGGTTACATAAAGGTGCACTGTTTGCGAAGCAGCTATCCACATAAGACATAGGATGTCGTAATTGTTCTTTGTGCTTGTGTATTTATTCTTTCGTGTTAACTCCTAGCCCTAGGTCCGAATTCCTGCTTTTGGTGTTTGTACACCGCTGGCCGTTTGGCTCTGTATATGCAACAGGGATGAGATCTTATACGAGTCATTAAAAGTAAGTTCAATAGTGCATGCTTATGTCACTTGGTTTTTTATTCTCTTTTGTACGAGTTGCAAAAATGATTTTTTTCCGATAGAGAAAGGTAGAAATGTTACCGAGAAATTTTACAAGCCATGCCATGCCCATGGGCCCATGGGCAAGGTAAAAACTCTACTTGAACAAGATCTTCGTTCACATCAGTCGACGAGCGGCAGGTTGTCAGAGCCGATCCAGCTGCTGGCAGCGTCTTTCATCACCCCTCGCCTTTTCATCATCTCCCTGACGTCGCGCACGCCGTCCCACTTCCCGGCCGCCGCGAGCGTGTTGGAGAACGCCATGTAGGCGCCCGGCCTCCCCGCGCGGCTGAGCTCGAAGACCTCCCTCGCTGCGGCGTCGGCCACTTCCACGTCCCCGTGCAGCGTGGCCGCACCGAGCAGCGCCGCCCACACGTCGGAGCTCGGCCTCGCCGGTATCCCCCTGACGAAGTCGTAGGCCTGGCGCACGCTCCCGAACCTGCCCAGCAGGTCCACCATGCACGCGTAGTGCTCCATCCGCGGCAGCAGCGAGTACTCGCTCTCCATGCTCCGGAAGACCTCCTGGCCCTGCGACAGCAGTCCGGCGTGCGCGCACGCCGAGAGGACGCTCAGGAAGGTGGCGTGGTTCGGCTTGACGTCCGCCCGCTTCCGCATTTTGCCGAACACCTGGAGGGCCTCCTCGGAGAGGCCGTTCTTCCCGTAGCCGTCGATCATCGAGGTCCAGGTGACGACGTTCCTCTCGGCCATGTGGTCGAAGACCCTCCGGCCGTCCTCCACCCGGCCACACTTGGCGTACATGTCAACCAGGGCGCTCCCCATCTTGATGTCGCTGAAGAGGCTGCTCTTGATCGCCTGGCAGTGCACCTGCTCGCCGAGCTCCGGCGACGACAAGAGAGAACACGCGCCGAGCACGCTCACGAACGTTGACACCGTTGGCCGGAACCCCGCTCGCTGCATCGCCTTGTACACCTCGAGGGAGCCCTCCACTATCTCCTCCGACTTGCTGTACCCCTCGACCATGGCGTTGTACGCCACGACGTCCTTCTCCTCCATCCCCTCGAATATTGCCTCCGCGTCCCTGTACATGCCCTCGTTCATGCACCCGACGAGCAGCGCCGTCGAGCACACCACGCTCTGCACGGGCATCGTGCCGTGCACCCGCCGCGCGTAGCCGAGCAGCCCGCTCTTCACGTAAGCGTCCACCAGCGCGGCGGAGAGGATCTCGTCGGACTCGACGACGGACCTCACGACGCGCGTGTGGACCTCCCTCGCGACGACGCCGGGCAGCGCCAGCGCCGCGGACAGCTTCAGCGCCATGGACAGCGAGAACACGTCCACTCGCCCCGTGGACGCCGCGAGCCGCCTCACGACCCCGAGCGCCTCCCCGGGGAGCCCCCGCCGGAAGTAGCCAGCGGCGAGGTAGTTGTGCGCGGCGTGGGTCGGCCTCGGCATTCTGTCGAACACGGCGCGGGCGTTGTGGAGGGAGCCACATCGGAGGTGCAAGACTAGGAGCTTGACGGAGAGGTCCGCGGCACCGCTGAGGCCCGAAGCGAGGAGCTGCGCGTGGAGGGTCTGCGACGTGGGCCGCGGCGGGGACGCGTCGATGAGCCCCTGGAGCGCGGTGGCGAGAGCGGCGGCGGTGCGGAGGTGGCGAGGGACGCGCGGTGGGAGCGAGCCAGCGTGCGGGAGGCAGTGGACTCTGTTACTCTGTTGCATTTTGGGCGATGTCACTTTCCGCTTCAGGTTGAAATATTTCTAGCTCGCTTCGACAATCGAGATATCCCTTGTATACAAGCTAAAGGTCTTTTTTTGTTTAACATGTTTTATTTGGGTTTAATTTTGGTTCCTCAATTGTTATCTTTGAGCTAGTGCAAATTTATGACCTCCATAGCCTCTCTCTACTTCAACCAACAGTCCAACAACCATCGATTTGTCGGTTGAACTAGATAGCGCTGTGGAGATCCTTAGGGTTCAAAGTGATTTAATTTTTAGTCGGAAGTACAATCTGTTAGTGAAGCTGATAGTTTCACTGTCCGTTCGTGAGAAAATTTGAGAGTGAAGGCAACTTTTGCTCCCGGCTTTAGAAGGTATCAGTATTCACTACACCATGCATGGTGAATTGGTGATGGTTCATTTTCTGTGGTTGCCTGATGGCAGTTAGTGTCGATTGATCCAGGTCTCCAGGGTTAAAATTTGATTAATGCTGTGATCGAAGGGCTAACGTTTTATTAATGATGTGGCCAAACGAGAGACCCGTGTTTGTATACCCTCTTTCCCAAATTATAAGTCATTTTAGGTTCCTACATTTTATTATGCATCTAAAAATAATATATATTTAGTTGCATAGCAAAACATATGAATCTAAAAAAAGCTAAAACGACTTATAATTTGGCACGGAGGGAGTAGTTAAGATTATTGGATAGACAAACAAGCCTTTTTTTTATATCTCCATTAAGGTACATTCTGCTTAACATATTATGATAATTGATCTTAGAATCTTCGAGCTAGCCCAAACGTGCTTCCGTGAATTGTACCAGACGGTCTACATCAAACTTTGATCAAAATACTATGATGCCAAATATCTAAAGCTTTGGGGAAAAAATCAGCTTATGGAAGACACAATCCCAAGTTACCTTTCAATGGCCACATCTTTAATCCCTTGTTAATGCTCTCCCTATCTTCGGCTCAAGGACAAGGGCCGTTAATAACCCCATTACTATTTATGCTTGCATAAATTTGTTGCCACATGAAATCATTTACACCATGGGAATAAAATACTTATTTTAGACTATTGTTAGCATCCGATTCATATGTATAATCTTACCATATTATGACCCCACCAAGCTAAAATGATCTCCATCCCATTTTATATCATAATTGTTAGGCTTCGTTTGGATGTTGATATTGGAGGGCTCGGTATTGAATTGAGTCCAATACCAATTCAGCCTAGTTTTGAAAATGGTTCACAGTACTAAAACAATTGTTTGGATGTACATGTAATTGCTAGATGGAATTCAAGGAGGCTTCAAATACCAATTCTTGTTTGGATGTGCATACAATAGAATTTGGCATTAACTATCTTCTTCTCTCCATCGAGTCCTCACCCGCGCCTCCGCCTCCTACTGCTCCGACATGTCGGCGAGATGGAGGGCCGCGGCGGAGGGATGCTACTGCAGCGCGGCACATGCCAGCGAAGGGAGATGGAGGGCCCCCACTGGGGAGGAAGTGGAGGAAGAAGAGAAGGGGGCGCTGTCGCGGGTGCCGCTGCTGGCGAGGAAGAAGAGAAGGGGCGCCGCCGCCGGGGGTGAGGAGAAGAGAAGGGGTGCCACCGCCGCCGGCAAGGAGAAGAGAAGGGGTGCCGCGGCCGCCGGCGAGGGAGATGGAGGGACCCTACCGGGGAGGAAGTGGAGGAAGAAGAGAAGGGGGCACCGCTGCCGGCAAGGAAGAAGAGAAGGGGTGCCGCCGCCTGGGATGAGGAGAAGAGAAGGGGTGCCGCCGCCTGGGATGAGGAGAAGAGAAGGGGCGCCGCTGCTGCTGGTGAGGAGAAGAGAAGGGAGGCCGCAGCCGTCGGCGAGGGAGAAGAGAAGGGACGCCGCCGCCGGTAAGGGAGAAGAGAAGGGCTGCCGCGCCGCTGCAGGTGAGGAGAATAGAAGGGCTGCTGCGCCGTTGCCGGCGAGGAAGAAGAGAAGGGGCGCCCCGCTACATTTGGGGAGCGGGCGACTATTTCTTTTCGAGGGGGAGGCGAATTTAGCGCAAAACCGAGGGGAAGTGCTCGGTATCGAGGGTGACAAGCTGCAGGTGCGGTAAATACCGGTTGGCATTGGGGTTAAATTCCAATTCCGAATTCCAAACCATCCAAACAGTAGGCATTGGAGTTAGCCAATACCAATTCCCAATTCCAGGGCTGAATATCAACATCCAAATGCAACCTTATAGTATTATCGAAGCATTCTGTGTGATATTCTTCCTATCCTAACATAAATATTATTAAGATTTAAAATTATGTAATCTATATAAGAAATTAAGTTTTGTCGGTTTATTCTTCGGGAATGACTCCACAATAATCAAGTGAAATTTATCTTTGCATCACTCGATTTTTAGACTAATGGTATGTTGCAATATTAGAATTGGACATCAGACAAATTTTGAGTGAAAAGGAGCAAAAAGTCACTCGATTTCCCTAATCAATGTCGTTTGTAGTAGAAAATTAGACTGAAAAAACTACATATTCATCAACCAAAAAAACAAAAATATGCTAGCAACAAGGCATACGTCAAGATGTATAAATCGATTATGCTACTGGAAAAAAATAATGGTAGTGTAGAATGGGCAAAAAATAACAAGATGAAGATGACAAACTCATAGGCACATATATGAAAAAGAAAACATATCTTGGCCTTACAAAACATAATAAAATATTACATTAATTTGATTTGGCCCAAAGAAATCACATCCTGCCAAAGGTAAAATTAAACAAAATTGTAAGGATTGAAATATATTACATAAGTAATAAGAAAATTTAAGAATATTTAGGTGTCCACTAGGATTAACATTATCTTCAGCAATTGATGCATCGACCATGCAAAATTTCCTTTCCATAGCAATCTATAAACAAAAATGAATAACATAGTGATTTGACCGAGTAGTGTCATAATGCTGAAAATTCCTGTAACAAAATGAAAACCCGATGATCTAAAAAGACATAACATGAAGGGAACCTAACAACCTAGTTTCTGCAATAGACCTGATCATGGGTCACCCGACCTGACCCACTCAAAAACAAATCCGACCCGACCCGACCTGATTAATATGTTGGGTGGGCGTGGGCCGGTATTTATGACCCGATCTAAAATATGGGCTGAGCATGGGTCAAAATTTTCGACCCGACATTCAAAAAAACCCAACTTAACCTGAAGATTACACACAAAAATATGGGTTTGATCCGATCCAACATGACCCAACTCCACAGCCACCAAAGACAAGCATGCCTGCTCCTCCGTGCTCCCCATCGATCCCTCCTCTCTCTCCTCAAGCCATTGCCGCCCGCGGGAGGAGATAGATGGGAGGAGGGAAAATGGTTTGTAGGGAGAAGAAATCGTACGGGAAGAAGAAAAATCGCCGGGGTAGCTCGATTTTGGGGGTCGGGTGTGGGAGTTAGCAGCACAAAAATGGCTCCGATGGCCGCCAGTATTGGATGCACTGGAATATTGGGCAGCGGTTTGGGCACCTGTCGGAGCAAGTATTTTTGAGTTTGTTCCCAAAACTAATTTTTAGGAGTAGATTTTGGATACTCTTGGGGATGCTTTTCTAGACATTTAGAAAAGCATAACCTCTCATTCACGTCACCATCCAGAACATTGCCAATTTTGATGCCCCAGCTATAAAACACGAGCCGCTGCAGCCGCTCATCACACCTTCCTCCACTCCCCAAATGAGCAGTTAAATCCGGTGGATGCATGGCTTTGCAAGTCGAATGCAGTGAGAGATGGAACATGATCTGAGGAACGAAACCCCTACCAAAATGAGCATAGGATAATACAACCATGGTGGGAATACCTTAGAACAAGAACTCTCCTTTGCGAAGGGAGCGCATCTGCCCTCCGCCATGAAGCGCAGCCGCCGTCGAAAAGTTTGATCGCCGGCGCGCTGCCTCTGTTCAAGATAGATCCGAGAGACCGAGAAAGAGAGGGAGCGATGGAGAAAAGACAATGAAGGATAACCGGACAAACAAACCTGGGTTGTACTGGCATATACGGGCCTTGCGCGCGTTCCGCGGGTTGGGCGAAAAAAGATATTCGACACACAAAATCTCGAAGGGGTTGGCACGGGTAGCTATGGACAGGTTATCCGGGAGATCAATACAGGGAGGAAGATTCAAAACTGTTGAGGTCGTGCACGAAAGCATAAGATCCAACATCGAACGCACATGTGCTAGCTAGGAGCTCAATTTATAGTCAGGTCAGTAGATATGTGTGGTTTCTAACACCATCGGATGGTGTTTGTAATTCGTTCTCCCAAATTTTTAAATAAATAAAAGGTGGAGAGATCTCAAAAAAATAACAAAATTTGACTCACGATAAAAATTAGTTTTTACTCGTAACTGTTTTTTTGGTTAACATGACATTCATTCATTAACCAACAACATTGTTACATTCAGAGTCAGAGTCAGGATATCCCGCATTGGTAGTGGTACTTCAGTCTGCCACGCAGCCACTACATGAAAACGCGATACCTGCCTAGCGCACACATTCGCAAGCTCGTTACAATCTCTACTAGCAAACACAAATTTAAAGCACTAAAACAAAGCTTCAGATCCTGCATACGCTGTAGGTGCGGAGAGATCACTAATCTTTGATTCCTACCAGCGCGCCATAGGGTGATAAGCTCCTGGCAATCTGTCTCCAGAATTAGCTGACAAACATCATGTCTTCTTGCAAGCTCCATACCATCAATACACACCATCGCCTCCATTGTTAGGGCATCCAAAGAGTTCGCGTACCATTTGGCATATCCAGCAATCATGCCACCATTGTGGCTACGCAGAACCGTACCTGCCGCTCCCGTTTGTGAGTCCACGTTAAGGGGTTAATTGGTTGCCTGTGTGGAGGCTCAGCCAGGCTGCTAGGATGCAGTCTGCGCTAGTTTGGTTGCCTGCACACTCATGCGAGCCTGACCCGGCTCATGCAAAAGGCACCACTCAGCCTGGCTCCCGGGAAACGCAGATGGAGTCTGTTTCCCGTGGACCTGGCTCGGTGGGTGCAAGTGATTTTCACTAATGATGATGTTAAGCAAGTGATTAACTTATTAAGTGGTATTAGTATTTTTCAAAGATGATTAAGACTTAATGAGGTAGAATAAGAACTACTAAAGTAAACTTAAATAAAATAAGCATCATAATAATATTTATTGTAATAGTTCATGTCATGCAACATGTTCTCATGCGGGCAATTAAACAACTTCTGTCCGTGGTCCGGGTGAATGAATACACATTGCATCTGTTGATGCCTGGCTATCGGGAGCCTGGCTCACAGATACGAGCTAGGCTAAGCTCAGCAGCAAACCAGTCACGCCCTAAAGGGCGCATCCGAGTTGCATTTGACCCACCCGAGCCCAGGTTTCTCCCACATCTTCTCGATTCTTGGCTCTCTTGTGGCCCTCTCAGGGTGTTTGATTCGGCACAAGTCATATGCGGTATCCTTGGCCCATGCAACAGCCATGTTCAGCGGCATTGGCGACCCTCCATGCCGAAGTTCGTTCCTCGCCATCCCCAGGGATCACATTCCGCATAAAATAACTGATGCATGTTCTTTAGGACACACTCTGATGTCCAGCAAATCTCTCGCCCAAGTTACTGGATGCAAACGGGGCAGTTTAACCCCCGTAATATCTCTCTAGCTTCCCAAAAACTTCTTGCCAATATTGTGCATTCCACTAGGATATGAAGGATTGATTCTTTTTCGGCTCCACAAAGTTCACAATTTGCAACCCGCTCAATGTGCCTCCCGGCACGCCAGATTCTGATAATAACTGTTAGGAATTTCGTATTCCACATGTTGATACTCTTTTGCGTGTTGTGATACATTAACACTTAATGTATAAATGGGAACTTTTAAAAGACCAAGTTGTAATAAAATATTACCTACACTTATGGTGGATTGAAAATAATGTGAATTAGTCCACTTAAGTTAACACGAATTCAATTAAATTATCAAAGTGATATTACTAGCAAAAGTGTCCATGTGTTGATACAGGCGAAGGGCGTATGTATATACTAGCAAATTTGCCCGTGCGTTGCAATGAGACGCAAGAGCAGTGAAACAACCACAATGGTAACGTGCAACTAGAGGTCCACACTCAGTTGGAGTGGCGGTTCTACTTCCCTCCGCTGCTTGCAAGCTGCCTGCCGCCGAGCCCCCTCCGTCAAGCTCCTTCTCAACATCCCGCTCCACTTCCTTCCCCCTGCCTGCAAACAGCGTGCTGCCGTTCATCCATCGAGCATCTGCCACTGGCGGCGCCAGCACGAACGCGTAATAAATCGTGTGATGCCACGGAGAAGGAGGGGAAGCTGGTGCTAGTGGTGATTAGTGTGCTGGCGCCGAACTTGACGCGAACGCGTGCAAGCAGAAGTTGTCGCAGGAACCTATCGCAGCGCTTCAGACAGGTCCGTGGGGATGGCGGAGGGGGCGTGTGTTGTGCACACGTCGGCAATCGCAGACACGCGCCACAGGCGAGGAAGAAAAACTGCAGTGTGTTTAACTCACAGGACTGTGGGTTGATTATGAAAAATGTGAGTTATTTTTTTGCAAAACAACCACGACGGTTGGAAGAAACATACGACACTTTAATATTATATATAAATATATTAGCAGGTATGCCCGTGGGTTGCAATGGGAGAAAAAAATCATCGCACAACCCTAACCTAATAAACATGACAAACAACTCAGGTGACATTGTGACAACTTAATTGTTGTTGCCGTGCGGCCGCACGGTGTACAATCCGTCAACGTCAGCCCCGTCAGCCTTGACATGCACCGACTTAGCAGTACCGGCAGTCCAACCAGTGACACATGGAGGAGGGAAGGGCACACTGAGCTCTGTGTCGTACATGTGCATCAGACCGCGACAGGAGAAGAGCGCGGGGGCTATGCTGTCAGCATGAGGATGCAGGAACCAGCTCTCGCGCCGGCTCAGCCATAGTGTGCCTTCAAGTCGAGGCTTCATTTTTCTCTTTCCTCATCAGGCATCGGTTTGCATGGGATTAGCACACTGCAGTGAAGGACGCGATGCTCAAACGAAAAAAAGCCAGCATCAATGATTGTAGGGTTTGTTTGGTTACCGGGTCGATGTGGGTCGGAACGGGTTCGACCCCTATCATCCCACGTTTGGTTGGAAATGGAGTGGGTTGGGTTCGACCTCCATCGGGAATATTCCCCGTAGATGCGGGTCGAATGCGTCCGCCCAAAACGAGCGGACGCACTCGACCTGCACGGACGGCGTGTGCGTCTGTCCGTGCGTGCGCGGGAGGCGGCGGCCGTGCACAGGGGCGGCGAGGAGGCGGCGGCCGGCGTTGGGCGGGGAGGAGTCGGGGCTGGCGTAGGGGCGGCGAGGAGGCGGCTGCCGGCGTCGGGGCGGGAGGGAGCGGGTGGCGCCGGGGCCGGGGCCGGGAGGGAGCGAGCAGAGGAGTAGGCGTGGAGGATGAAGAAGATGGCATGGGAAAAAAGAGAGGATGATATGTGGACCCCGCAGCTGATAGGTGGGACCTATTGCTAACGGTGTTAAAATACCATCCATCCCAACCTTCTCGATCCCTCCAATGAAACAAAAAACTAGGTCCAATCTATCCCTCTCCATCCCTCTCATCCAAACAATGAGATGGATCAACTCCAACTCATAAAAGGGGTAGGCTCCAATCCAACCCTCGTCCCAAAATCAAAAATCAAATACATGCGAAGTTTCCTCGAGGCCAAAGTATAGATTATAAATTCCATCGGCAGCTGTACCGCTGCTTACTTGCTCACGGGTTAGCAGTGAGAAGAAAATAAGTTATTTTTGTACATTTTAACTGTTAGCGGGCCCTACAGAGATCAATGCTCATTCGCTCAACACTGCAGCAAGAGAATAGGGGTATGTTTAGTTTCCCAAACTCCTAACTTTAACACTATGTAAAAAGAAGATTCCTCATCACATCAAACTTGCGGTACATGCATGGAGTACTAAATGTAGACAATCAAAAACTAATTGTACAGTTTTGTTGTACTTTGCGAGATGAATCTTTTGAGCCTAATTAGTCAATATTTGGACAATAATTCACAAATATAAACGAAACGCTATAGTATGCTACAGTGTTACAACAGTGATTTTGCATCTCCAAAGTTGGGCAACTAAACAAGGCCTAGAATGGAGCACCGGTGGTGACGTGACTTTCACGCATGGTAGTGTACGGCACGCCGTGACTTTCGATGATCCGTGCTTCTGAGTTGCTTAGGGCCTGTTTGGCTCCTAGGTTAAACTTTAGCTCCTGCCACATCAGATGTTTAATACTAATTAGGAATATTAAATATAGGCTAATTACAAAACTAATTGTACAGATGGAGGCTAATTCGCGAGACGAATCTATTAAACCTAATTAGTCCATGATTTGATAGTGTGGTGCTACAGTAACCATTTGTTAATGATGGATTAATTAGGCTCAATAAATTTATCTTGCGAATTAGCCCAGAGCTTCTGCAATTAGTTTTATAATTAGCTCATATTTAATCTTTTTAATTTGCATCTGAATATTTGATGTGACAAGGGCTAAATTTAGCCCTAGTATCAAAAAGCCTCTTCTATTCCAAGATGTCACTGGAGGTAAAAGTCTTTTCATACTCAAGATTTTATCGTCGAAGACGTTGACATCAATGTCATATCATTGCATCTGCACGGTCATTGAAAAAATTATACTGCTAATCTTTCATCCGTCCTGATTTCGCTGATTTGGCAGCCATGCTGTAATAAGCGTTGCGATCGTTTGCAGGTTCGGTGACGTGGCCGAGCTGGTGGAGTGCTCGTCCCTGGACATCTACGGCCGGCTCCCGGCCGCCGAGCTCACGCCGGCGACCTCCTACGCCGCGTACCTGGTCTACGGCGTGGCGGAGGGGCACCGCGGCCTGAGCTACCCGGACTAGGAGACGACCGTGGCGCTGGGCGGGGGCCGCGTGGCGGCGGCGCGGGCGCGCCACGCCGTGTGCCTCCACCCCGAGGAGGCCGCGGCGCGCAAGTTCAGGGCCGTGTCCCGCGGCACTGGCGAGGACTCACCGAGGCGGCCGAGGCTGCGGGAGGACGGGTGGTCGGAGATGGAGATGGGGCGGCTGCGCACGCCCAGCGACGACGGCGGGTAGGAGGCCGACCGGGAGGTGGTGGTGAGCTTCGAGGTGCTGGGGTGGTACCCGAAGCGTGGGCTCATTGTCGAGGGCGTCGAGTTTAGGCTCGTCAACTGATTTCGGCCTTTCTAGCTTGTCGACTTCGACTCTTCGTGTAACGCTTGGTTGAAGGGAAATTTATGTAATACTAGATGTTCGTGCATTGCCACAGGAGGAAAAAAAATCTAGCATCCAACTATTACTATTCGTAAGTTGTTGTTGACACCGAATTTTGACCAATCCTATAAATTCGGAGTACAAGATAATTGGAGTCACGTACAGCAATAAGAAGCTAGCATGCGTGCACGTAAGCACAGAGTCCAAATCGGCTTCATTGGATTTATCGGCAAGGAGAGGCAAGGATGATATAAAGGAAATGCCAGCACGTATGGATAAAAATGATTAGAATATACAACATGGATTCTGGTGCACTTTGCATGCCATGAGTGGGAGGCTACCAGAATAATTATGCATGCGGCCGATCTGTGCATGTACGGGAGGTTGTTTCATAGAATAAAATATTTTAGAGATAGAGTTTGGTTAGTTAGAGATAGAGTTTTTTATTAGAAAAGATTGTGTACGTGACTTGCCTTGCGCGTGGTTAGATGCCAATTACGTAACGTCCGCCCTATAAATATAAAGGGATGTGGCCATTTTAAAGAATCATCACACGATCAATATACAATACATTTATATTTTATTTACCTTTTCGGCTTCACGCCATTGCCCTAGGAGTAGGAGTAATGTAGCTTCTCGACGAGTTCCTTATAGCAAGCTGGGCTGCATCGACCTCGATCTCCGGCGAGCTGCAAGTTTCGTCATCAGGTGTTCTAGGCTTTAACCACCGGGCGCATCGCTATGGTTTCGTCTAGTTTCATCTACCGGTTGTCGAGTATCTTGGATCTTTGACTTACGGCACATCGCTTCTGTCTCGATCTACAGTATTCACCAGTTATCCCGCCTTGATTAAGCTTGCATCGGCTGATATTTATTTGTTCTATCGTCTTGCTGTTTACGACATATTAATTGTTATTAATTCTGTCGGAATAGACGATAGATCTATTTTTAATAGCCTGTTGCATCTTGATCTTGGCCATCCTTTGAGTGTTGTTGGGAGTAAGTTCCGTTGTGATTGGATCATCGGCTGGTGGGATTCAGATTAACATCCTGCTAAATATTTCTAGACTGCAACTACCGGGCGCATCGCTGTGGTTTCATCTAGAGATATTGGTGGAGAGTTTAGTTTAGATCTCATCGGTTTGTGGCTCTAGCTAAGGTGGAGTGGCAGCTCAATAGCATCCTGTTTTCTATCGGCTGCCTGGCCGATGGTTATTGTAAATTATATTAAATCGGCTGGATGGCCGATGAATCACTCACATTCATCAAGGCACTGGAATCGGCTTCACAGCTAATATATTTATCATGATTTATTTTGTTGCACTATTATTGCTACTGTGCCAGAATTAAATCGGCCCGATCGGCCGACTCCATCGAACTTCGAGAGAATTATCTCCACCTTGTCAGTTGAATGGTCAAACTGACTGGCACGCCCGCGCACACCATGCGCGCCGATTTGGATTCTGCTGGTTACTGCACCAAGTTTTGGTGTCAACAGTTGTCTTGTTTTGATGATACTTAGCTATCATTTGTTGAGCGTGGAGTCACCGTCACTGGCTAAGCACAACTGCTATTGTTGATTGTCATGGTCCTGTCATCACTTTTGCTCACTCGGCTTTTGTCTTGCTCAACCGTCCACATGAGCTGCATCAAGGAGCGTTTTGTAGGTGCTTAGATCAAGGGTGGCATCGTTTCACCGTGGAGGATATGGGCTATCTCTTTTGGCATCTAATTTTAAGAAAGATCCAATATAGAGCTCTCGCTCAAATTCTCAATTATTTGCACATTAAGTTCAGTTGCTCTAGAAAATCCTTCGGTTCCTATTTTTTTCTATGGAAAGATCCTTGAACTACAAAATATTTTTTTTGATTCTTTGGATTAGTTTTATTGCTATTTAATTCTCTTCTTATTCATTTGTATCTAATTTTTTTAATCAAATTTACTTCACAGTTTAAATTATTTTGGGTCAAAACACGAAGCACATCTAAGAGGCGATCGTGTCAAGCACCATCCCTACCTCTCTCTTGATTGTTTTCTGTGCTCCTTCATCATTCAAATAGGCAAACGGCAGCTGCATAGCACCGCTCCACCTGCATCTCTCTCTCAATTACTCATCTCCAGATCTTCTTGTCGGTTGCTAGTGTAGCATGTCCATGCAAGGGCCTTGAGGGCAAGCTCAAGCATGACCAGCAGCCTCGCGAACTGCTCCGGTGCTTGTTTTCCCTCGCTGCACCATGTTGAGGATCAATGCACCATGGGCTCATGGCTGAAGCGGATGGACACGGAGGGGAGCAGCAACAATAAGCGGCGTGCATACAGGGGCAAGGTGAGTGGGCGGTGGAGGGCGGCCTCCCTGTTGTTTCTGCTGGCTACGAATCCTGGCCGACCATGATGGGAGAGTTCCAGCCTTCCATCATCAACAACTATTCCAAGGACCGCGGGTTGATTACGAAAAAGTTGTGGAATTTTTTTTTTCAAAACAACCACGACGGTTGGAAGAAACAACCGTACTTTAATATTAGGTAGAGATATACCCCTGATTAATTTTGCAAACAGGTACCATGCTCTTGTCCGCAATAGTAAAATTAGTGGTATTTTCAGGACAACTTTCTCAAATCAATGTTATTTCCATGTGAATTTTTTTTCCAGATCGGTGATCTAAGATTGGGCAATTAGTTATTTGCCAACTACTTATAAAAAAATATTTGTTCTCGATGTCTCAATGGAACACGAGGTCTATATGTGTTCCTGACAATGACAAACAAGAGATCGTGCAAAATTACGGGATAAAATTATATAACGAATAAAATTAATGTTTAAAAAGAATAAACAAATTTATGCATCTAATGTAAGCATAAAGGTGTTCTAAGAAATGTAAAACCTTTTTAGAACCGGCTGTCTGATTGAATCTACTTATATCTAATAATCCATCCATATGCAAATGACGACGTTACTATTAGACTAGTCTTAATGGAAGTTTCATGTCATTAAATTCAATGTCACATCCCATGACACTCATCTGACACTCATTCCATGATGATTTTAATAGAGAGAATTTTATCAGATAAGAGAGGAGTTCATCCCATGACACTCATCTGACACTAATTCACCTATACATTAGTAGTAGTTAATCCTCGAGTCCTAATAAACTAGGCCGACGTAGTCGAGCTCCACTGATCCCAGCCATAGCTGGCCGTCCTTTTCGGCAACATCGCTAAGCGTGACGCCCTTGGCCGCCGTAAGCTCCTCCACCTCCAGGCCGTCCGACCCGAGCCGGACGCCCACCAAGTGCTTCACGGGAGCCGCCGCGTCGAGCCGCGCCTTCTCCTGGTTGAGCGCCACCCAGTAGCCTCCCTTAGCGTCGCGCCTCACATTATCCGGGTACCCCGGCAGGTCCGCCATGAGCTCATACTGCCCGGCCTTGGAGCCCTTGAGCCAGTACCTGAACGCCTGGCACGGCACCGTGTGCGCTACCACCACGTGTGTCCTGTCCCCGCTCACTGCCACGCCGTTCGGGTACGGCAAGCCGGCCCGGAGGACGGTCACCTGCTTCGCCCGCGCGTCGTACTTTAGCAGCCGCCCCGTCGCATCGGCATTCATCATTATCTCCGTGTTGAACCGGCGCGGGTACGTGATACTGCTGTCGGTGAAGTAGACGTCGCCGGTAGCCTGGTCGACGTCCAACCCGTTGACGAAGTGGAATGGCACGCCGTCAGCCTGGGTCGCCAATACCTCCGCCTCGCCGCCGTCGGGCCCAACCTTCATCAGCCCGTGGTACGCGTCGGCGATGTAGAGGTCGCCGGTCTTAGCGAAGAACTGGAGCCCCAGCGGGCGGCCGCAGATACTCTCCGTCTCCTCCGACGGCACCACGGACGCCGTGCACAGCGGGATCTTCCGGTAGTTGGGGCTGTGCGCGAACGTGGTCCAGCCGAGGGTGCTGCCGCCCCACTTGAGGACGCGACCGTCGGAGACGCCGGCGTAGGGCCCCTGGCCCCGGCGGTCGAAGGCGAGGCTCTCGGCGCCGGTGACGCCGTTGGGCAGCGGAAGATGAAAGCTCCAGAGCGTGGGCGTGGTCTTGATCGGCTGGGCGGCGCAGGACGACGACGTGAGCAGGAGCGCGAGGGCGACGGCACACAGGAGCGACGCCACCAGGTTCTTAATGCGCGCCATCTCGATCTCGATTATGCTGAGAGCAGCTTTGGTTTGATGGGACGGCGTGGTGGGCAGGTAGCTGCCGTTTTATTGGCCAGGCCGAGTATGCCGCGACGGACTCGGACGCGGCCTTGCGTCGCCGTGAGTGTTGAGGAGACTCGAGCTCTTCTTCTTTCCTGTGTCCGGTGCGTTGTCGTCCGAGCCCAGCTCGGGTTCGTTTTGGTGGGTGTCCCGTGTCCGCCTCGGCGACTCGCCCAGGATTCGCCTCTGCTTGCAACGTTTCGGCGCCGCAAACCGGGAGGAGTCCGTCGCGCGTCTTCGCCCTTTCAGGTGTCTCTCTTCTGACGGAGTCGGTCTTGTGCACGTCAAGCGGTTTTGGATTTGGCGAAATTTTGCGTTCTGCTGCTGCTTCGGTTTGATCGTTCCTCGCTGGTGTTAGCACCACAGGTAGCACAGCAAGTCAGCAACAGGATATAGGAACAGAGAATTGAATTGGAGATAGGAAGAACAGAGCAAGGATAGGAGAACATAAAGGAAAATGAATTGGAGATTCAGTTTACATATATTGGACCTAGTTCATTCTGGACCTCACTTCGACATTGCCTTGCCTTGCCCGTTCTCGGCGACGGCGAGGCCCGTTTGCTTCCACTCGTTCTCTCTTTCTCTATAGGCCGTGACGATGGGTTGGTTCTTGGTGCTGGCAGCTGGCGCACCAGAACAAGTTTTATCTGTGACTCAGATCCTAACAAATGTCCTGGTAACCGGGGATCTGCCTTTGGAAGTTCCTCGCTCACGAAGTCACGATTGTACTCATCTTGAGTGATAGTATATCAAATTTTTTGGTCAAGTTTAAGAGGGAAAAAAAGAATACTTGACCTAGTTAACTAGTACTACCTAGCAAAATGCTTGTCGTTGGTTAGTTCATTTTTGAACTAATCAACATCAAACATTTTGATACGGAGGTAGTAGTACATCCCAACATCCAGGCTACCCATTTTTTAAACCCAGCACCTGTAGTCTTACGCTCCTTCTGTTCTTCTGCCGACCAAGTTGCATTGACTGCGCTAACAACTGAAAATCGCCACAGCCGCCATTGTTCCTGATAAAGTTCAGGCCAAACCGGGTTTCCACAGTTTGGTTTTTCTTTTTAGGCAATTTGGTTTGGTGGGAAATGGGCTGAGAAGGCTATTGGTTTGGTTGGATTGACTCGATTTTGTTCAAGGTGTTTCTGTTTAATATAGGTCTTAAACCTGTTGGATCGCCGCTGTCCGCCACGCTCGTGGATAGGCTCGCCCCCAGGGAGGTGGACTACTCAATGTTTTTAGCAAAATGGACTAAAATCTATAAGAGATAATTCAGTATATCAGTCAGCTACTTTGTGCATATTAATGCGGCTGAATCGACTTCACCCTACTTCAAAAGGTAGACCCTGTAAGTAAAACACTGCATTCACGTCATAAAATTTTAACAAAATTGACTGAGTTTTGTTATCATTGAAGGGAGGAAGAAGAGAGCGAACTTTAGAAGTTTGAAACACTGGTGTCTCTGACTCTCTGGCACCTATGTGCTTTGCAACCGGTATGAGAGACATGCATGGTCCGATACTAAAGAGGGATTTTTGGTACCGGTTGCTGCAATGCATGAAAAACCTTTAGCACCGGTTGGATTCACGTGCACGCCGATGCATGGGAACTCCTTTAACATATACTAAAGGGTCCTATTTTATTTTTTATTACTTATTTTAAGTTGCACCACTATGTGTACGCAACATGCGTACCACATATCTATCTTGCACTATTATACGTTCATATACATTGTTATGATTGAGTTGAGAATGTATAAAACTAACTAACATCATGTAATTAAGGGCATTTCATATATCCCTATATAATATTCAATATATTATATACATATGTACAATATATTATACATTTACTACTACTTTGCTTAAGAAGACGATTCTGGTAGATGAAGAGGAT
Organism: Setaria viridis; assembly: GCF_005286985.2. Lineage (NCBI taxonomy): Eukaryota > Viridiplantae > Streptophyta > Magnoliopsida > Poales > Poaceae > Setaria > Setaria viridis. Next base: position 43,151,679 of record NC_048271.2, read on the forward strand.
GGCTCGTAGCGGAATTCTCTTGTGGTACTTATGACCTCACCCATAAGAAATCCTCGTTCTTGAATTGTGAAGATCCTATACGACATAATGAGTTCTTTCTTCATCTTCATCGACTGCCATTTGCAAAAAATATGAATAAATTAAATCAACGCTTGAACATATTGAGAAACAATATATTGTTATTGGTGCTTACGTACTTGGATATCTGAATCCATCACCTTATCACCTACAGAATTGTGAATGAACTCACAAACATAGCATCTATATATATTGTTCCCTACTTCCTATTTTAGACACTTTAACAGAAAAATAAATTATGAAATATTAGTGGCATAGAACAAATAAGATGTGCAAACTCCGTACATACCGGAAAGTCCATCTTAACAACAAGTGTTTCCTTAAATTCACCGTATACATTTAGACGGAACCGTGCCCATGCTTGCTTAAGAAGTCTAAGAGGATTTGGAAACTTTCCTTTTGCTTAAGGAATTCTAAGAGGATTTGAAAACTTTCCTTTAGTTTTCTCAATTAGTCATCACATTAATACAGATAGTGTTACCAACCGGTACCAGTTGCACACATTCCACTACTAACATATGCAACCGTTAGTACCAGTACTGATGCAACCAACAGTATCGGCTCTATCTATAGTCGTATATATCACGGATGTAATTTCACAGTTCGCTCATAGTGAGAGGTCCAACAGCATCCAACAGCAACTGCAGGCATGGGTAAGGAATCCACTTCGGCAAGCATGATGGCATGTTCTCGTTATTGTAGCTTATCTAAGCAGGTCCGGCTGGAGGAGGCTTGGAAGCCGACTGGAGATAAAGAAAACAGCAGCACCGAAGAAGGGAGAAAGAACAGAGCGAATTTTAGAAGTTAGAACGACTAATGTAATCCCTCTGGTTGTTTTGATTTTTCTAAGTATATAGTTTTTACTATGCACTTAGATGTAGTATATGTTTAGACGCATAATAATATCTATGACCCTAGAAAGTTAAAATGACTTACAATTTGAAACTGAAACAGAGGGAGTATACATAATCTTTAGGGGCGGATCAAAAGGGGTGCTGTAATCATCATGCACATAAGACACGACGCTAGCTGAAGTGCTAGTCTCAGCACCCCTTTGAACTGATCCTAGTTCCGCACCTTATCATCTTGCTTATACTCGGCTGATTACGGAGTTTGATACTTTACATCTATGTTCTTGGATAGATGCAGGATGATGCTTATCTCAAAGCAAGACTTTCACCTCCATATTCTTCTGGCGATGTCATTAGTGATGCAGTGGCTGCTAAAGTAAAGCATGCTATGTATTCTGGTTCATTGTTGCCGCCCGGAAGGCGTGGAGGATGTATATAACACTAACAATGACAGTCAAACTTTGAACACTTAAACTGCTCAAGATTTTTTTTTAAAAATACGTTTGAATACAGTTTAGTTTATGACCTAGCGTGCTCTAACTGTCTATTTAACTCCGCGCGCCAGAGAGAGTCCGAGAGCACCAACAGCAACTGCAGCCATGGAGGAGGAATCCACCGCCTGGTCCACCTCGCCGCTGCTCCTCCTCGGCACCCTCCTCTCCCTTGTTGCCTCGCTTCTCTTCTTGCTTCGCCGTTCCCATGGCTGCAGGAACGCAACGCCAGCAAGCAAGGGGCAGCTTCCTCCCGGCCCGCCGGCGCTGGTCTTCCTCGCCAAATTCTTGGCGCTCCGACGATCGATCTTCGACCTCGGCCCGATCCTCCGCGAACTGCATACGCGCTACGGCCCCGTCATCTCCGTCCGCCATTTCCGCACGGTGGTCTTCGTCGCCGACCGCCATATAGCGCACCGCGTCCTGGTGCAGGGCGGCGCCACCTTCGCCGACCGCCCACCCCTCTTCGATCCAGGACGCCTCCTCTACACCGCCGGGGCACGCGACATGAGCAGCTCGCCCTACGGCCCCTACTGGCGCCTCCTCCGCCGAAACCTCGCCGAGGCACTGCACCCCGCCCGCGTCAGCCTCTACGCGCCGGCGAGGCGGGCGGCGCTGGACGTGCTTGTGGCCGACCTCCTCCGCGCGCGCGGCGGTGACAGTTCGAACCCTGTCCTGCTGAGGCCGGCGTTCCGGCTCGCCCTGTTCCAGATGCTTGTGTACATGGGCCTCAGCGCGAGGCTCGACGCGGAGGTGCTCGACGAGGTCCAGGACATACTGCTGAAAATCCTCCGCTCCATTACCTGCTTCCCCATCTTCTCCTTCTTCCCGGCGATCACCAAGAAGATCTTCCGCAAGCGGTGGGAGGCCTACGTCACCGTGAGCCGCAGGCTGGACGAGATCCTTCTCCCGCTCATCCAAGCTAGGCGCGCGGCGCGGCGCGGCGACGACCCGCCATGCTACGTGGACTCCGTCCTCGCGCTGCGCCTGCCCGACGAGGGCGACCGCCCGCTCACGGACGCTGAGGTGGTCAGCCTCTGCTCCGAGTTCCTGAACGCCGGCACGGACACGACGGTGACGTTGCTGGAGTGGATCATGGCGGAGCTGGTCAACCACCCCGACGTCCAAGCCAAGGTGTACGAGGAGGTGAAATCCAAACCGGAGCTCAACGACGACGACCTCCAGGAAGCGCGGTACTTGAAGGCCGTGGTGATGGAGGGCCTCCGCCTGCACCCACCGGCGCACTTCGTTCTCCCGCACGGCCTGCAGAGCGACGCGGAGATCGCCGGCTACACGGTGCCCAAGGGCGCCGAGGTGAACGTCCTGCTGGGAGAGTTCGGCCGTGATGAGAAGGTGTGGACGGCGCCGCTGGAGTTCCGGCCAGAGCGGTTCTTGGACGGTGGCGAGGGGTTCGACGTGGACATCACGGGGAGCAAGGAGATCAAGATGATGCCTTTCGGTGCCGGGCGACGGATGTGCCCGGGGTACACGCTGGGGATGCTGCAGGTGGAGTTCTTCGTGGGGAGCCTCGTGAGGGAGCTGGAGTGGCTGCCAGTGGCGGAGGGGGTGGCCGTCGACATGACGGAGAGGCTGGATTTCACAGTCGTCATGAAGCAGTCGCTCCGGGCTCGCATCATACCGAGGAATTGAAATCGTCAACGCCTGTTCTGAAAAAAATCGAAATAATCGGAAAAAGGCTCTCAAGTTTGCTGATGTAATTTTGTTTTATAGATGTATCTCATGTATGTGTTCGACGTAATAAACACGTATGCAATGTGCAGCTTGATTTGAACTAAACTTTCAAAATATGTCCATATACTTAAATAAGTAAAGAAATTGTGGGGTTTTCAGGTTTATTCCTGGATTGCTATTGGTACACACGCGTGCATGTTCAGCGGTACTGCGTGTTTCCCGTGCAACGAGGGCAGTAGGCTCTCCAGTCTCTTCTTTAGTGTGTGTACGCGTTGTAGTGTGCGTCCTATGTATGTACCCTCTTAGAAAAATCTACTCCTACCATTTCAAAATATACGCCCAAGTTGCAAGACGTGTAAGGCGCGTGCCCCCGTGTCACTCCCTGTGCGGCCGACTCGGGTGGTGACCAACCAAGCCGTGGCACCACCTTCTCCCCCCGTCTTCCCAGCTGTGCCGCCGCCAGAGCGAGTTAAAGGAAGCCCTCTTGGCTTGCCACGATGGCGGCGGTGAGGCAAATCGACCGGATCTGGAGGCATGCACCCGGATCTGCGCATGGGACGGATGCGATGGTCATGGCGGTGCCACGACAGAGTGACGCGGCTGGAGCAGAGTGGGGCGAGCAGCATCCCAACGGCGGCGGGGGCATGGCCACAGAGGCCCGACGGGGCTGCATTCTCGGCTCAGGATGAGTCCTGGCTAGATTTGGGCCACGTTGACGGCGCTGCGGCATCAGCGACATGCGGGCATGGCGGCGCCGCGTATGGGCAAGGAGGAGGACCGCTTCTCTAGGGCCCTCGCGTCGCTCCTTGCGGGCGACTCGGGCGGCGCCCGAGTAGCCGCGCCGCAGTGCCCTACCCCCACGTCCCTTGGCGAGACTTTCTCTACTTCATCCCCGAGTTCAGCTGTTGCCGTGGATTTGCGGCAGCACTCTTGGTGATAAGCCTCCGACGATCTAATCTGGTATATTCAACCTTGAATACAGTGACCTTTTCTGGATCTACACTGGGATATGCCATTCCTACCAGTGCATGGGTTCAAGCAACCTTGTGCCCAGATCCCGCGACCAGCACCCTTCCAGTCGGACTTCATCAGATGTGCGATGGGGTGGCAGCATGGTTGAACCTCATCAGATGTGCGATAGGGTGCTAGCATGGTGGACTTGGCGCGGTGTCAGCTATGACATGACACACGCATCTAGGCCTTGCCGCAACCAGCCCCCTACCCTAGTGTGGTGGGCGTGAGTCACAACGACGGCGTATGGCTCTCGATAATGACGGCTGCAGTCGCGGGTGTGCTCAACACCATTAGCGGCTTGGTGAGGTACCTTTGGAATTTTTTGCTTAGGTTGTTATTGGCATGGCGTGATGAAGGTCGGGGTGAAAGCCTTGTCGGTGACGCTTGCGGGTGCCACTAACTCCTTAGAGGCGACTTGTTTGCACCTTCCCACATGGTCATGTTTTGATTCTCCGGGTGTAAACCTAGACCAATACTCGGACCGACGATGATGGCGCTGTTGGCATCATGTTCTTCACGAAGGCGTTGTCGTGGAGATCCATCTTGTGTTTCGGCATTCTCTATTTTTGCTCGGCTGCTCGTGGGTGATCTTCCTACGTCGCTTTGAGGTTACCTTCGGGGCAACATATTGGCTGCAATTTATTAACGTGGCGTGAGGACATAAGTGAGACCGTCCATTTGACAAGCAGAGCAATTGAGGCTTTGGATTTTCGTCAAGGGTGGATGGATAAGCAATATTAGACATTGCTTAAGGGTGGATGGATAAGCAATATTAGACATTGCTTATAATTATTCTCTTTTTATGTACTCTTCCTCCTTTTATTTATTCTTTTAATAATTAGCTATTGAGCTGAAGAATCTGTAAGAACTTGCCTGTATGCGTTTTCACATAGGCCGGATGTATTTTCAATGTTAGATATTGCTTGAGTTCATTTTCCTCTTAGATGCTGTCACCCACCTCCTCTCGCTGTGTATCCTCTCCCTCGAGCACAGCCCCCGATCATTGCTACCGGTGCGGCAAGGATGTGTCCTAGCGCCACCACTCCAAGGGTCTCATCTTGCCCCGTCCTCATCTTGCCCCATCCTCATCTTGCCCCCATCCTTGGTGCCACATCAAGAGGTACACACCTGAGCTCGCCTTTCCCTCTCCTGTTCACTCTCCCATGCCCCTCCATCTATCTCCCTTCTCTCCACTGGCCGAGCACCCCGGCCCGAGACACTGTTGCCCACGCGCAGACGCACCACCGGCCCCCTCCAACGGCTGCCAGCCGCCACCGAGTTGCAAGCCAGCCATGGCTGCCCCCGACTGAACCCAATCCGACCCGCTCGTACGTAGCACCGCTGCCGCCAACGTTGCCATGACCCATCGGCTACACGCATCACGAGTGCTTGCCCAGCTTCAAGATCCAGAGTGAGTTGTGAAGCCTGCTATTTTTCCTTTTCTTTCCTGAATTTTCTTGTAGATAGTGGCACCGGTCAGTTTCAAGCAGGCTACAATGGCGCATTAGGCAGCCCCCTGCGGTAGCAGGACAACGCGAGCTATTGGCGGGCCGGAAGCGGCGCACGGATGCGACGAACGCATTGACCATCGAGCGCGCGGCGTCATCGTTAGCGGCCTGCCTCCACAGTGCAACCACGAGCTGCCAGCGGGCCGGAAGCGGCGCACGGACGCGACGAACGCATCAACCATCGAGCGCGCCACGTCATCGTTGGCGGTCTGCCTCCGCAGCACGACCGCGAGCTTCCGGCGGGCCGGAAGCGGCGCACGGACGTGACGAACGCATCAACCATCGAGTGCGCCTCGTCCTTGTTGGCTGCCTACCTCCGTAGCGCGACCGTGAGCACCTCCTCATCCGCCAAATCTGCTGCCATGGCACCGCGATTGAGCTTGTTGTCCATCCTCATTATGCTCTCCACAGCGCGCGTGGCCTCCTCCTCTACCAGGGCGGCCATGGCGACGACATCTTATTTTTCTTTTCTTTTTTTCTGCTTCATGGGTGGGTTAGATTCTGCAATTTGTTCAGATCAAAACTTATTTTTTTATTTCTTATTTTCTGAAACAGGTCGTATCTGGTGAACCAACGTTGTGTTTTTTTTTCCAATTTCATGTGGATTGTTTAACTTAGGATTATAGGTTGATTACGAAAAAGGTAAGGGACTTTTTTGCAAAATAACCAGACGGTTGGAAAAAAATGCACGTCATTTAATATTAGGTATATATATATATATTGTCACACTGTAATGATAAACATGATTTCTCAAAAATACGATGTATTACAAATTATTTATCTCATTGCCTCCTATTTATATAACATATAGCAAATTTCATATAAAAATATAAATTTTGCAAAATCTGATAGGATCATAATCTTACGGTCCTATCCCTGTCGGGCAAAATGTGACGATCCTACCTATGATCGTGATTCTTTCCGAATGGCCCTTTTATTTGTTGGTTTAGTTCCCATTTTACGCTGCAAGAAATTCCCCGTTTTAGGTAAAGAAATTAATGTCTGCACGCGTGCACACATGGGATTCTTTTCAGTTATGCCATCTCGGGCCAATCCAACTATCCAAGCCCTGTCGCCGCACGCGAGCAGATCATAAATAGTCTTGGCAAGCTAGGGTCTTTCTCATCTCAGCGGCGATGGAAGATGATACTCCGGCCGCGGCCGCAGGTGCCGCTTCCGCTTCTACTGCTGCTGCATGTTCAGGTGCTATCGCCGTTGGTTCTTTCTCTGCTTCAGGCCCGGGAAGGTTCGTGGTGAACTTGCCTCCGGGCTACCACTTCCTCCCCACCGACGCCGAGCTCGTCCTCCATTACCTGCGGCCGAGGCTCACCAACCACCAGCTGCCCCTGCCGACCTTCTTCGACGAGCGCATCCTCCATTACCATCCGGATAGACTCATAGGTAAAGCTCCTGCAGCAATGCCAATTTTTCTATCAACAATTCAACATGGCCACTGAGAAATAATCAGCTAATGGTTTGATTTCGCATCTATTGCTGATGTATGATTTGGAGCTGCAGAGAAGTACAGGGAGTACGGCGAGGACAGGTGGTTCTTCTTCACCAAGAGGGAGCGCAAGCACGAGGGCGGCAGCCGGCCGAACCGGGCCACGCCGGACAACGGCCACTGGAACGCGACGGGGAGCCCGAGGCGGATCCGCTCCGGCCGCGCGTTGGTGGGGCGCGTGAGGACGCTGGTGTTCTACGAAGCGCCGCGTAGGAAGAAGACGACCCACGAGGAAGCTGGGCCGCCGCCGGTAGGGAAGGACAAAGCAGACAAGGGAGTGAAGACGGAGTGGACCATGTACGAGTACGAGAGCCTCGCGTCCGAGGAGGAATTCGTAGCAACATGCGCCGACGGCAATGCCAAGGTCTCGTCTCTATTTTATCCCCTCCTCATCTGGATACCAAGCTTTGTTAGTTTGTTTGTGTCCCTGTGTTTACGTAGCGCCTTGCGGCCTTGGTTAATAATCTTGCTTCGTTTTGTTCTTGTAGATGGATGTGATTGTGCTGTGCACGATCCAGAAGAAGAAGCAGAAGACCAAGCATGGAGAGGAGAGCAAGGAGAAGATAACAAGAACGAAGAGGAAGACGAGAGAGAAAAGTCAGGATGCCGAGCAGGGCGGTTGTGCCGGCGGTAAGAAGGCAAGAAAGAAGAGGATGCGTGCAGAAGAGGCACAAAAGGAGGATATAACTCTATCCGAAACAGAGGCACCAGGGCAGGAACTAGCAGTTGAGGCCTATACTGGAGTGGCCAGTTTCACCGTTGATCCGAACGCCGACACGTCCCATTGCTTCTTCTCTAACACGTCGTCGCCTGTGTCAACGCCGCCGCAAGAGACGATGATGGCGGCCGCTGCCAGAGGAGACAACAACCACATCAGTGTTCATCCAAGCAACGCTGCCATGGGGAGTTCGCAGTTCCAGGCGCCACTCTTAGCACAAGAATTTGTCCCATACTTGCACCCAAAGATCCTGGCGCCTCCTCTAGGAGGAGGCAACAACTACTGCAGCATCATGGCTCCAATGTGGATGGATCAGAACTTTGTCTCCGATCAGACAGCGCCTCCGCCTCCAGAGGAACCGTCCACAGCACCCTGGATCTACCCGCCGCGTACGTGGCATAACACGGCCAAGATTGTGGCTGCTGGAGTTCAGCTCTATGGGTTTGCCCCGGGCCTCTCCAATGGATTCACCGGTGACGGTCACCGTCTCAACGCCGGCATTGGCTATCTTGCTCTTTCAAGGTTTCCGCAGAGTTCTGCTGCTTCCATGGCAGGATCAGATGAATAGTGGCGTCGGTTTAGCACCCAAGGTTCGTCAGGACAAAGTTAGAAGCTCCTCCAATCCAAAGGTTTAAGAAGTAGTAGTACGTACGCCATGTTAGTACATTTGTGTGTCAGGGTCGTTGCCAAGCACTAGGTTTTGCCATCGTCGCCCGTTCAATGTTCCACACTTAACCATCGGCTGTTAGAGTTCTGCTGTCATGTTATTGTTTGCTCCATTGTTGGAGCCCTCTGTGGTAAGACGGTCGATATATACACGTTGAATTTGTGTTTTCCCAGAGCAGAGATGAAACACCGATCGACTTTATTAACATTATTACCAACTCGATCCAATCATGATACAAACCTACACAAATTAAAGTTCACCATAGCAAATGGAACGAAACAATGGCGATGCAAATCATGACATACATGCATAAGAAGAGTGAAATTGAGCTTGTTGCAGCCGATGGTGATCAGGTTCGGAGGAGCTAGTTGACCACCCGGCAGTTCCTCCTGACCTCACCGTGGTTACCGGTCTTCACCTCGACGCTGGCCATCTTCACCATGGCCTTCTTGAACCTGTCCTCCCACCACCCGGGGATGTTGGCGTTGTCCGACACCATCTTCGCCGTCTCCGGCGACGTCAGGAGCGCCGCGTCGGAGGTGAAGAGCACCCGGTGCGCCAGCACGTTCTTGTAGTACTGGTTGTCGAGGGCGTCGGGCGTCACGGCGTCCTGCACCACGGTGGGGTCGTTGCCGGCGCTCGGGCTCGCCGGGCACTGGCCCCTGAGGGACGCGGCGAAGGACGGGTTGATGTCGGAGGGGGCGGCGAGGCGGTCGGGGACGAAGGAGGAGCAGTGGGAGCGGCCAACGGTGTGGGCGCCGGAGAGCACGACCATGTCCTCGACGCCGAGCCCCTTGGCGGCGAAGCTGGCGACGAGCTCGGGGAGCGTGAAGACGGGCGGCGGGAGGAAGTCGAGTGCGCGGGAGGCGACGGAGGCGCGGCCGTCGAGGCGGCCGGCGGGCATGTCGAAGCTGACCCCGCGGCCGCCGAGGAAGGCGGACGCGTCGCGGGCGGCGAAGGCGACGATGTCCGCGCAGGAGACGACGCCCGGGCAGGCCCGCTCCAGCGCGGCCTTGGCGGCGTCGATGACCTCGAAGCCGCGCAGGCTGGGGTTGTTGGGCGGGCTCAGCTTCTCCGGCTGCGGGTTCGCCGGCGTCGGGTCCAGGAGCACGGAGGCGTCGCATCCCTGCCAACGCGTGCCACGGTGTTAGTACTCAGAACAAGCCACGTGCATCAGCATGTATGAACAGAGAGTGTAAATGTACCTCGACGAAGCAGTCGTGGAAGAGCATGCGGATGAGTCCTGCGCCGACGCCGGGGTTCTTGCGGACGGCGGCGCCGACGACGTGCTTGACGATGGCCTCGGCGTGCGGGCACTTTTCGTGGTAGTACCCGACCTTGAGCCCGCAGGTGGCAGGGCTGGGAGGAGTGTAGTAGCCAGTCGCTGCCACGACCAGCAGCGCACACGAGAGCACAGCGGCCACCTTGCTCGCCATCGTGCTCTAATCTCACAACAAGCTTTCTTTTGTGTCTCAAAGTGAGATCGAAGCTGATGATGAGAGTGTGTGAGTGAGGTGGCGTTCCTGCTCAGGGCTTTTTATAGCGTGCTAGGGCTTCCGGACGGGCGGCTTCTGAACGTTTGTTTATCTGGGCAGCTGGTCGGCATGTCGATCGGGGAGGCGACCGGGCGCGGAACGTGGCTGATGATTGAGTACAGCTAAGCGCTAAGATGATTGTCGTTGACGACTGATGAGCGATGTTGTTTAGCATTTTTGTATTAGTTCGTTAAACCGGGCAGGTACTAATTTAGGGGCCGGGTTTGGAGCTGAAACGACCCTGCCTGGATGATGCAAATGGAGCGTGCATGATCGAGCAGATTGCTAGGGGACTGAAGTCAAAACAAGGGAAACCGATCAGTTCAGTTCGCTGCAGCTGGGTTATTGAAAGGCATTAGGTGGGACGTACGCTTTAATTTCGTGATCAACTGACAGGGCAGCTAGCTGGATGCTTGTACACTGCATCTCAGAATTAAAGAACATGAAAAAACAAAATTATGGTTGACTTGGTTTTGTCTGAATTTGCATGGCATAGACAAACGCTTCACGTCTGAAAAGGGGAACCAGCTTATTAACACCGCAAGTTGACAAGCCGGTTGAAGGAAAAGGGGAAAACAAATCTAACAACCAGCCGGTGGATGAATAAGGCTAGTCCCAGCAACCCAATAACTAGGATGGTGTCCATAAAATTAAATGAGATGCCACCTGGAATAAAAGATAATATGGCAAGGGAGTAAATGAAAAAAAGAAGGAAACCAGGTCTTGCATGAGACCTAGTTTCTACACACCATCTAAGACATAATGAGAGATGAGTAGTATTAAATTCAAGTATGAAATAGTGGTGTTTGCATTGGAAGAGTAGTTTTTAGTATTTAGTATCTTGATGATGTGGAGCTTATAGAAACTATGGCTAGTGTCTTGGTTAGGACCATCCTAAGAAAAAGCAAAGTTTTAGGTCTAGGGTTCAAGTCAAATAATGGCGTTCGGATGCACAAGTCGTCTGGCCCCTTAATATTAAGGATTAATTCATCCACATCCACTGCAACAGCCTCGTCGTCGGCCTGGGTGTCTAAAAATGCATTTAGGGGGTGTTTGGATCTTTATTCCGGACTAAAATTCATGTCACATCGAATATTCGGAGGCTAATTAGGAAGACTAAGCATGAGCTAATTATAAAACTAATTATACAGATGGAGGCTAATTCGCGAGATGAATCTATTAAGCCTAATTAATCTATCATTAGCACATGTTTACTGTAACATCACATTGTCAAAACATGGAGTAATTAGGTTTAATAGATTCGTCTCGCAAATTAACCTCCATCTGTGCAATTGGTTTTGTAATTAATCTATGTTTAATATTCCTAATTAGTATCTAAACATTCGATGTGGCAGGAATTTTAGGAGGTTATAAAGAACCAAACACCTCCTTAGACGTAGGCTATTTGTAGCCATCTGCTATCCTGATTATATAGATGACAGTTTCATAAATGGATCGGAGTACTAACTCCATCCGTTTCTTTTTATATACAAGTCTTTATATGTATACTTTGACTGTCAATTACTATTACAATATATTAGTTATCAGTACACAACCATATTATATTGAGAGATATGTAATTCGACCAATTATTGATCGGAAACTATAAAGTTTGATCTTTTTGAATCTAATACACCTTATATTTTTGAAATGGAGGGAGTACAACATCATAATATATTCAAGTTTTCCTGAGTGTTTTCTCAGATGGCCGATGATTATTGTTTTCTTAAACATTATTTTTCTCTCAAGTTGCTAAGGGTTTTATTTGTAGTCAAATTTGGACAATTTCGGGAAAACAAATCCGCATTCAACATTTTCAAAAAAAAAACCGTTGGCCATTTAGTAAATAAATGTAAGAAAGTGTCTTAGTTGATCTTAAAATACCTTGCATATTATTTGAGAAAAATAGTAAAGAAGTGCAATAACCGTCAGCCACTCGTTAAAAAATATTTGAAAGTATTTTAAATATAGTTAAATCTAGTAGTTAAATACTTACTACAACACTGAAAGTCAGAAGTGCGTTGTGCGGCAGACCAAAAACGTCAATCAACAATGAATATTCGATCGCCAATAGCGCAAAATTGGGAGCTTATGGTTGACAAAAAAGCATGTCAAAATGTGTTGAGTTGACCTATTCTCGTTCCCATGCAATACCAAATTAGTTCCCCATACTTGCTTGATTACGAGCTACATCTATCTAACTGATTGGTTGGTACGGCAACGTAGGCGCAAAGCTGGCCTCACTACTGTGTTATGTATTTTTTTTTAACGAAACCACCATTGTTATTTACGCCATAGCTATATTGAATATTGTGCACTCCAGCACCATAAATCGTCGGCTGGACAGCATAAATGACTTATATGTGAGAAAATGTTTTAGTTACATATAACAGATTTGCTGTTGCCTAGTCATCTCCAATAATACATCTGTTCGATTCATCGTTATTATTAGTCTGTCCTAAATTAGAGTATGTTATGGCAAGTGTAACAAGTGGATAAATTTTTTTCATGAAAACACTATCAATATTATCTCTGGGTGGTCCAAATTCTAAAGGAGGTCCGTATTTTAAGATGGCCTCTATCCCAATGTCAAGTTGGACCAATTCTTCACTTCGGAGCCCAACAAGGGTAAACTGCTTGTGGGCTCGTTTGTAGAATTACTTCTTCCTGGACCAGGCTTAGGCCGGTCCAGTGAGAAAGAGGAGAGAAAAATGACGGAAAGGAGGGAGAGCAACGTGGTCCACAGCAGGGGAATTTGAACGGATGGCCTCTAAACATTTCTTTTCTCTACAGTAAAAAAAACCGACAAAACTTCGCAGTACCGCTTTTCGGTCCGCTACGCCCCTCCCCCGCGATTTTTTTTCCCGGCCATCCGCACCTTTTTTTTTTCCACCTCACCCCACCCCCGACCCCGAGCCTTTCCTCGCCAGGCGCTGCCGCCCTACCCGTGCTCTCTGCCTCCACCTCCGCCTCTGCCTCCCCAGATCCCCTACCCCGGCCATGGCCGCCGTGAGCCTCCTCCTCCGCCCGCGTCTCCACTGCCGCCTCCTACCGGAGCCCGCTCGCCTGGCTCTTCTCGCCTCCTAGTGCCACCTCCTCGACTCCGCCGCGGGCTCGCCGCCAGCCGCCCACCCCTACCTCGGCGACCCACTTGTGGATGGATGGCCCGCACGCCGCTCCCATGCCCCTGAAATGTCGCTGCCCCGTGGGATCTCGCCCACCACCCCCTTGCCCCCCGACTCACCGCCGTCGTCACTGCCTCGCGTGATCTCGCCCATGGTGTCGCGGCCCCGCGCGGACTCACTGCCACAGTCTGGCATCTACCTAAGGATTCTTCTGCAAACTGAGGACGAGGGATCGAGCTCGGATCAAGGGCGACATCTTCTTCGTCCAGGCCGTGAAGGTATCATCCCTCTCTTGATTAAAACAACCTTAATCCGTAGTGGCTTTAAGATGCTTTTGTCTTCTCGGATTGTTAGAGAGTAGAGCTAATGCAGAGTTGGTGAAGCAGCTACACTTATGTGATGGAAGTAGAAGCTCTATTGAAACGACCCGAATTCTCATTTTTGAGAATTCAAGCCTACGCACCTTCGTGATAGTCCCAGGAAGGCTATCACGTGCGAATCCCTGTCTCAGATAGTATAAATTCACACCAACACAGAAATATAAAATAGTAACTGAATAACAATATCATAAATGTCGAGTACAACACTTCGGCACATGCCGGTACAAGTCCATCAGGACTAAATTATGAAAGGTAAAACATCTGCGCAGCGGAAATATGTAGCATGGCGAACAACATCTCCATAAGCGACTTGAGCAAGGGACCATCCCTAGTCTTCCCATCTGTCGTTGTCGAAGTCGTAGTCGGGCTCCAACCCTGAAAAGCCACCATCTACCCGATAAGCGGGTAGGCCATGTCAACTCCCAAAAGCAGCAAGCCAAGGAAACGAGGAAATAATACTATATGCATGGATCATCCTATATATGGCTGTAGAGGTATATGTAGCAGCAGCAACAATAATCAAGGATGCATCAAAGCAATACCTTTTTTCGAGGTCAACACCTCACAACAAGGAAGTCGTCACAAATCACCGGACCCTTTACCCAAGGATCCAGCACCCAAACACACTAGATGATGTGAGAGCTTCCTTTCCTCACATCTCAATGGCAAATGCCGATCTATCTCAAAAAACGGGGGGAGGGGTAGAAGAATAAACAAAGTTTAGTCAGAATTAGCGGTAGTCAAAGCACTTTCCATAACCAGTGGATACGGACTATAGCTATAGATTTATACACTCTATAGAGATTGTACAACTGTACCTGCACGGATGGTGCCTGAACGGTAGTGATCCGTCGAAACCCCACCTAACAGTCGGAGCCCTAGTAAGTGGATAGTACTCTCCTGTTTCCTTGAGTCTGGAACCGTCCTCAACAGCAGGGCACGCCTCCCTAGTTGAGGACCTTGAAGCTGTGAAACCTACCCGCGCGAGGGTGCAGTCTAGTTAGAGCAGGTCAACACCTCGAACTCCTTATACAGATCCTCCAATCCACCTACAGGTTGAGCACTATCCACCACTAGTCTCAGACCGAACCCCGCCCATAACAAGGCGAACGATATGTATGAAAATAGATACTGTGAATGGTGGTAAATTGACTCGGTCCTTAGGGGCCGAGAGCGAGCACTCAACTCCACAAGTATGTGCTGAAGCACCTCCAACGTACAAGTACGCCACCTGCTCCTCAGTGTCAAACAAGGTACCCACCACAGGTACAGGGGGTGGAGAGAGTCCAAAATGCTCTCCCCTGGCAAGGAACTCCTTAGTACCAACCGTGGTTCGCTCCCACCAAAAGACATCAAGGAATCACACTCACCCAAAACACACGCGTGAGTGTACAAGGAATCCCATCACCAAAACCATAGCATATGCCCACCTACAACTCAAAAGCATGTATATGGATATAGTAAGGTGGACTAGCTAGGGGTCTGTAGCTAGCCCATAAGTAGGCAACAAGGAAGATAGGATAAACAATTATCAAGGCATGGCTAAAAACATAGGCTATGCAATTAATCATCAACCAAGTATCATAAATAAAGCACTAGCAACTAAGCATGCATAGGATCTATATGATTGGGAGTGACATGACACCTTGTCCGTAGTCGTTGGGATCCTCCTTGGTATAGTCGGGGTCTGGAGAGTCTTCCGGGTCGTAGCTCGGGTCTGTACAAAACGAGATATGGCGTAATATAAATTAATCAGCATTACATTTAGGCAAACACTCTAAGAAAGCCAAATTTAGAAGATCCAATTAATATCAAACTTGCTACAAACAGCACAGGCTTGATTTAACGAATTTAATACAACTGGTCAAATGAATTAGTTATGAATTTTTGAAGATGAAAAGATTTATTTAATTAATTTTGGAAAAACATTAAATTAGGGTGACACGTGTCAGGTCCTGGTTGCACCATGGGGCAGCACGGGAGTGTGCCACGTGTCGGCTGACATCAGCGTTGACCAAGTCAACGGTCAACGTTGACCCGATCAACGGTCAATGTTGACTTGGTCAATGTTGACCGATCAGCAGTCAACTGGGCCCCACCGGTCAGTTGGTGGGCCTCACTCCTCGTATGGGCCCGTCCTATGCCACGTCAGTGCCACATGGCCCCCTTATCCTACGTGGCACTGCCAGATGGCGCCCATGTGGCCACACAGGCGTTAGCCTAGGATCCGATGTGCTGGCTGGATCCCGTGTGCCTCACGCGTGTGGCCGCTCGTGTGGCACGTGCGCGATTGGCGGCGACGCGATGAGTAGTGGCGGTGCGACGTCACGGTGAAAGGCGGCGCTGACTGCGCCCACGATGTCGTGGTGTGGCGCGGCTAGCGCACGGTGGTTTGTGGCTCGGCCAAGGCTCCGCCTTTGGCCGCGGCGCAGCGGTGAGGCTGCGCGTCCGCGCGGTGCAGGGGAGCTCCCTGCCTGCGGCACGGCCAGCCACGCGCGCGGCATCCTGGGGTCGTAGGGCCGTGGTGAGGGCACAATGGCAGCACCTGCACGGGGCAGCGATGTGAAGGCTAGACTGGCGGTAAAGGCGGCAGCTCGATGGCCGGACAGAGGCGCTAAGGGGAGAGAGGGAGAGAGAAAGGACAGCGACGCTCACAGTGAGACGGAGGAAAAGAGGGACGCCGATGTGGTGAAGGCTCGTGGAATGGCGGCGGCTCCCTTGGCGACGACAGCGGCGACTCTTCCTCCTCGGGCAGCGACGAGGCGGCTCCGGCTCCTCTTTCCCGACGCGGCGTGGCCTCCTCGTCTTCTTCTCTTCTTCCCCCTTCTCTTCTCCTCATCCTCCTTCTTCCCTCCCTTCTCCTCCTCCCTCTCAACTAGTGGCGGTGGCTCGGGGAGACCCCGGATGGATGGGCGAGGCCTTCCGGCCGGGGTATTTGTAACCCTCGGCTGAGGCTAGGGTTGCGGCGCGGGGCGCGAACACACGTGGCCGCCCATCCTCGGCGTCCATGCCCGAGGGTGGCTTGGCGGCCATCCAACGGTCCGGACGCTAGGGTTTGGGTGTGGCCCGTGGGAGCTACAGGGGCACGGCGGGGATTTCCCCCTCGCGGAAGGCTCTGGTAGGTCACGGGCGCGCGGAGCAGCTGCCAGCGAGGCACGCGGCACGGAGCAAAGCAGGCGGGAGAGAGAGAGGGAGGGAGGCGGCGAGAGGTGAGGGGTAAAGCTGACAGGTGGGCCCCACCTGTCAGCGGGAGAGAAAGAGAGGACAAGGTGGCGCGGTGGCTGGCAGGCCGGTTGGGACGTTTAGGCAGGCCGGCCTGTTGGGCTGCTCGCGGGAGGGAGACCAGGACGGTTGGTTGTGGGCTGGCCTGGTGGGTTAGTTTAGGGTTGGTTTTTATTTTTAGTTTGAATTTTGAATTAGATTCAAAATTCAAACACACTCATATTTGAGATTTAAATAAAATCCAAAAAGAACCAAATCAAATAAAATTCAGATTTAATTTATTAGGGAATTTCTAGAAGAGAGTAGAATTTGTCTTCCATTTTCAAATGAGCACACAATTCAAACAAAAAGTTTTAAATTTTTGGAAATTTCACTCAAGTTAATATTTCAAATTTTTGGAATATTACATCTACTATCTGATTTATTTTGCTTATCAAAAGTACTACATGGATAGAGTCCACGCTTACAATCTGCTGGCATGTTTTTACCTCAATGATCTGACCTAGCTCAATGTTCAGAACCTGATTAAACTGGCCATTGCTAACGTATTAGGCATAATTGTGTTCTGTAAGTTCTGCTCAGTGAGTTTCATCAGAAATTAGAGGCATTGCTTGCGTTTTGTATGTTCAGGGGGAAAACCGCAAAAAAACCCATTCGACAGCGCTCGATGAAGTTTTTTTAGACACTCATAATGAGCTACTGTGTGTCAAGTTTATCATCCCATCTGGCCACTCAGTCTATCAGGTCTTCAGGAAGATATTTTATATTGATCACTACATATATTGGCTAGGGAGTAGACTTGTTAGTACATAATGCTTGTTTTTCGTGGCAACGATTATTTTCATGGCAACAATTGTTTATGTTTAACAGGATGGCCATGCTAAGTAGTGATGAATGCTTCGATTCATGGCTGCCAGCTCTATTCCTTTTTGTTGCCTACCAAACAGATTAATCAAAATGTTTTTGTGAGGCGAAAAGGAATAATAAACTGAAAAAAATGTTGCTTTGGATAACTGATCCTGATCCTGAAAAATAATTTCTTTTGAGTAGACTTGTTAGTACTGATCCTGCTGCACATCAATTTATGGCACTGGTTTAACCAGAATCCATTGCCTCATATTCAAGCCATTGCCTCACATTCATAGTTTATTATTCGGTAAAGAACTTGGTAATCGAGATTATCATGTTCTCTTTTAGGCCCCGTTTTCTTCCACTGACTTATTTTTAGCACGTGTCACATCGAATATTTAGATACTAATTAGGAGTATTAAACGTAAACTATTTACAAAACCCATTACATAAGACGAATCTAAACGGCGAGACGAATCTATTAAGCCTAATTAAGCCTAATTAATCCATCATTAGCAAATGTTTACTGTAGCAACACATTGTCAAATCATGGACTAATTAGGCTTAATAGATTCGTCTCGCCGTTTAGATTCGTCTTATGTAATGGGTTTTGTAAATAGTCTACATTTAATACTTCTAATTAGTATCTAAACATTCGATGTGACGGGTGCTAAAAATAAGTCAGTGGAAGAAAAGGGGCCTTATTCCAAGAGGTGGTGGGTGATGGCACTGGTTTAACGAAAAGCCATTGCCTCACATTCATAGTTTGTTCCAAGAGTTGTGGGAATTTTCAGATTATCATGTTCTCATATACTTTGGTTAGTGTGGACTCCTTAATTTCCATTATATATAAGCCTAAAACCACAAACTGATGGAGAACCATTATAAGCCTAAAAGCACAAACTGCTTATTGGTGTTAGACTATGTGTATTGATCTTTTTTTTTTCAGTTCTAATATATCTAATAATATGTATTGGTCTTTTTATCCAGTCAGAGCTAGAGATTGAACTGCTTATTGGTGTTGGCTATATTTTTTTCAGCCTATTTTGTGCTATGCATATAGGTGCTCCTGCATTAGTGTTAGGTGCTTCTGAATTGAGTTCAAACTAGGATCCTAAATCATCCCTATTGCCCATCTGAAAATCCCTACAGCAGAGACTCTATGGATGTACATTCAAGGGACAGTCATGTGTTGTGCGTGTAGGTACCAGTTTCTTTCAAAAAATGCACTGCTTATTATTAACTTGTTGAATGCCCCGTGTATTACAGTATAAGTATTTTGCCGCCTTACTTGAGATTCTAAACTTTGTTAATACCATATGATACAGAAATATAGTTGTTTTTGCCTAAAAATTTATTAGCGCCAACAGATTTTACTTTGTTCATAAGAGCCTGAGATGATGCCAATATTCCTTCATAACAAGTGATAGTGTCTGTTTGGTCAAATGGTCTCACTGGCTATGATCTTCAGATATTAGATGTAGACATGAAGGTATTATTTCTGATTTGCAGCTTTTATGTGGGTGCATATACAAGGTACGAGTATTTGAGATTTCTTGCTGACTCATGATTGTCATGTCTAATCAGTGTAGCTTAAATCAGGATCTGAAATAGAATGAAATTACTACTACTAATAATAATTACTACATCTAATATTAAGAAAAAGGTTTTATATCTGTCAAACTATCTGAATGCGCTAATCTTATCTGCAGCAACATCCAGCTGATTCTAGGATTTGAGGGTGAGAGTTTCCATCAATTTAGCCCTTTAGATACTCTGAAATGTTCCATTTATCTGATTTCAATTATTATTTCGATCCTTCTTGTCTAATTTTGTATTGTTCCTTATAATTTATTCTGAATAGCTGCACGTGTTTTTTGAATTCTGGTTGTAAACGTTGTTTGAAGCTAAGTCCTTGCAAGGAAAATTATTTGGCAATGTCTGAGCTACCATGGCAAAGCCGAGTTACAAAACCAATAATGTCAGATACAACATTTGGGTTGATCAACTTGCTTATTTTTTAACCAATCCAAAAGTGCTTTTAGATGTGAGAGGTGATTTTGTTTCTTCCAGATGATCAGCAACGTGAGACAAGCCTTCTCATTGATACTAAAGCCTAGGTTGTGAGTACTGCAGTACTGCTTGAGCTCTATCTTCTGTGGAACAACATTACCATAAGACGATCGCCGTGTTTGATTTTGCATGTTTGTGCGACTGATATAGACTCATGTAACAGATTCTTCTCTCCTTAGAAAATTTCAGTATACAATGTTAATTGGTTTTGGATTTTTTTAATGCAGATTAAGTGTTGCTAAGAGACCAGGTGATGTGTCAAGTTTGGCTTACTAGAATTGCAATAATGCTGGGCACATAAACAAATATAAATATTTTTTTGTTATGTGTTTTTGGGCTTCTCTCGAATATGTTGGTTACAAGGAGTACATTGATGTGATTCACATAAAAGAGTTGCAGCTTCAATACTTTGCAATCGCCTGGTGCGAAACATTTTAAGTTGATGCAATAATTTCTATGAACAAAAGTTAATTAGGATGCTTATGTGTGATCTTGCCACCCATATGTGCAATTTATGCTTTAGTTTTTTAAGAAAATAATTATTTATGCTAATTTTGTTCCCATAATGTTAGCCCGTAGCAACACACGGGTACGATCCTAGTCTCAAATCTCAAAAAAGAAGATGAATATTTTATAGGCCGCACGATCCTAGTCTCAAATCTCAAAAAAGAAGATGAATATTTTATAGGCCGAAGCAATAAGAGGAAACATATAGCAGGGTTTTAATCAGGTTTATTTTATGTAGGAAATACATAGCGGGGGTTTATCTCCTTTAATTTCTCAGTGGTAACAGGCTCCAGCTACAGTATGTCTCGATGGTACCGTGCACGCATGGAGTTAGAGTCCGTACGTCCACGAAACGCACGCGAGGGCGCGGCAGCGACATTTCACCTCGCCGAGCATGCGTCTGATTCGCACGTCTTTCTCCTTTGATTCCTGCTTTGTCACTCGTCAATCCACAAATTTCCGTTCCTTTCGACGAAAGAGCTGCCGCCCTGCCACTAAAGAAACGGCAAACGGTGAAAAGCCGTCACCTAATTCGCGCGTGGAGTCACAGAAAGGGTGTTGAGATGTCATGCTAATTTTGTATTATACTATTTCTATACATTTTTACTTGTCGGTGTTTCAATTATTTTTTGTGATGTATGGTTTGTTAACATGTCGATGGCACCTTTGATGCAGTCATACGTATTACCTCAATCTTCTATTACCTTAATAAATGAGTGTTATACACGTGTTCGTTGATAGGGCTAGAAATTACTACATTAATAAAAAAGAACATACATTGTTAGATTTATGTTGATATAATGTTTTATATTAAATCTAAGAAACCATGCCTGATACAATTAATAAATAACATCGGAATAAAAAATGAAAATAGTGTTTGGTTTCATATAAATTTGGAAGCAAAATACCTAAATGAGAGTCATGAAAGCACAATAAGTAAAGGCCAAATTCAAGTAAAAAACTATGGAAAGTTGGTACTTTAATCGCCATACAAATTGGAAAGAAAATACCTAAAACAAATAGTTCTTGTAAAACAAAATTAATAAATAGGTAAATTAAAAAAAATATTAGTTTGATTTTCATATTTTTTTGAGAACAACTAAATATAGAGTACGGTTATGATGTTATGAAAGTACATTTGAAGATTTATTTCTAGGATGTTGCAAAGACATCAAGTAGTTTTTACATTATGCAAGAGGGGATATTTGCCGCATGAACATCCTTTTGCGGGTATGTGCAAAAAAAATAAAAGAATCAACGCGTGCTCTAGTTGCTATACTAGCACAACCGGACCAGTTCAGGCCGACCAAGTTGTATTACTTGTTTACTTTAGGCCTAAAGATGTAATTGTGAAAGAGTCAACGAAACATGTACGAAATGTATGATGGCAGTAATATAAACTGAACTTATTCAACTTTATTTAACATATATATTCCGAATACAGAAACACAAATCAAAGAATCACGTACACAAAACTCTCCAGGGTTTGAAGAAATCAAACAAAGGGCAAATGACGAAAACACAACAAAGATAACAATACAGTTGACATTACGACAAATACACTGCATCTCGGTCAAGAATAAAAAACCAACAACTAAACCGACCGACGATAGATCCTTCACCAATCACCGTGCCGTTTTTCTTAAGAACGATCGTCTTTCACGCGTTGCACACTTGTGCAGTTGCAAAACGATCAACTAGTAGTGGTTTATCGCCCTGCAGTTCTTCCTGACCTGCCCCTGGTACCCGGTCTTCACCTCGATGCTGGCCATCTTCACCATGGCCTTCTCGAACCTGTCCTCCCACCACCCGGGGATTTTGGCGTTCTCCACCACCATCTTCGCCGTCTCCGGCGATGTCAGCAGCGCCGCGTCGGAGGTGAACAGCACGGTGTGCGACAGCACGTTCCTGTAGTACTGGCTGTCCATGTCGTTGGGCGTCACCACGTCCTGCACCACCGTCGGGTCGTCGCCGCTGCCGCTCGTCGCGTTGGCCGGGCATCGGCTCCTGAGGAACCCGGCCAGCCCCGGGTTGATGTCGGAGGGGACGTCGAGGCGGTCGGAGACGAAGGACGAGCAGTGGGACCGCCCGACGGTGTGCGCGCCGGAGAGGACGACGAGGTCCTCCACCGACATCCCCTTGACGACGAAGCTGGAGATAAGGTCGCTGAGGTTGGACGTCGGCGGGACCAGGAACTTGAGCGGTTCGGAGGCGTTGGAGAAGGTGCCGTCGAGGCGGCCCGCCGGCATGTCGAAGCTGACCCTGCCGTGACTGAGTAAGCAGGACGCGTCACGGGCCGCGAAGGCGATGATGTCGGCGCAGGAGACGACGCCGGGGCAGGCCGCCTCAAGCGCGTGCTTGATCGCGTCGATCAGCTCGAAGCCGCGCAGGCTCGGGTTGTTGGGCGGGCTCAGCTTCTCCGGCGTCGGGCTGAACGGGGTCGGGTCCAGAAGGATGGAAGCATCACAGCCCTAGTCAACCATGAAACAAGTTTAGCTTACCTAACCTTGTCAGAGTATATACTATATAGTACTTGCAATATAAATCTGTTATTTGCACTAACTATAATTTGGCGCACTCTGATGATATGTAAATTAAATGATAAAATACCTCGACGAAGCAGTCGTGGAAGAGCATCCGGATGACGGCGGCGCCATTGCCGGGGTTCTGGCCGATGGCCTTCTCCATGACGGCCTTCACAATGGCCTCAGCCTGGGGGCACTTGTAACGGTAGTACCCTAGCTCCAGAGGGTAGTACGGGCTGGCCCGGCACGCCACGGCTAGGAGCAGCAAGGTGAGTGCGGCCAAAACGGGCATCTTCGATGAAGTAGCAGCAGTGGCCATGTTTGCTAGAGATGTGCTTGGTATCTCTCGCAGTCAATGTTTGAGTAGAGAATCTCAGAATGTGATGTGGAAGAAGTGATGATGGGGAGTTGCTGCTCAAGTGAGAAGCTATATAGGCGGGAGGGGTGCAACATTGACCATGTCATTGTGCATAAACCATACACAACATGTGCATGGGCTTAAAAATTGAATAAGAGTTTGGTGAGCAATTTGCTCTACTATGTTTTTTTTGTAGTTAATAATTACCTTTCAGATTGGAGCAAGGGAAAACTGAGGCGTGCTTTAGTCTGTTAGACAACAGCAGTTCACTAACCCTGGATGGAGGCTGCTCAACGAATGGGAACTATAGCTAGGCTACACTTAAATTTAATTTGGATCGAGCAAATCACCTTGAGACTATACACAGGCTAATCGTGGTCAACTCTTATTTTCGTGGATAGTTTCGCAATGATCACAAAGTGAAAACCATATCCCTGGATATAAGCTGTTCAATGAATGAGAACTATTGGCCTACACTCTTTTTACGAAACACAGTAGAGACGCAAACACTCACGTACATGTACACATGATTACCTCTAGAAATACACACACGCAAAGCCAATCTATAAGAACCTCTAAAAAACTTGTCGATATAATATCTTAAGATTGACAAAGTTACCGTAAGTACTTCGTTGTTGATGGGCACGCCACATATCAATTAAAAAATAGCATCATTAATTCCTAAAATATATCTAGAAAAATATGAGCACCCTTGTTGAGTCGAGAAAAATTGAGCATCCTTGTTGAGTCGAGATATGAGACAATGCATAACTTTGGATTTTCTCAACGCAAGATATAATTGATTTCGTTCGTATTAAGTTCAGGATCAACCTAACTAATCGAGGCCATTGCATTTATTTTTCCTTTTGCGGCTACACAATTGTAAATCCTACATTCACCAGCTATCCCCCCCCCCCCCCAATTTCTCATATGATTTAAGTGAAAATTTTGTTGAACCAGCTAAGAAAAAATGTTACTACTCTCAATCAAGATCCAATAAAAAAGAAAATACTGATCTAGAACGCATGTAGTTAAACTAGCTACTTCAGCAGAATTTATTTGATGGTAATGAAACGGAAGCAATTTCTCAGTTTTATTGTGGATTCTGTTTTAGTTTCCTTCTCCCATCACCATCAGGTTAATTAGCATCCTCCTATTGCTTAAAATATAATGCCACTCCACTTTTTATATAATCTTCTGGGTCGCTGTCCCTAAAGCAGCAACTGCTACCTTTAGCTTTTACGCTTGAGCCGCCGCTGACTTGGATGGTTCCGTGCATGATCCTTGGTCATATAATTATTAGCAGGCTAGGAGAAGCACCAATTATTTATTAATCAATACTACATTCATTTTTCAAAATGTTTGTGATCCGGTTCACATACCTTGCACTCTCAAATATCGAATGAATTTTCAGTAAATATCGGATCATTCTTATTCTTACTGGATGGACGACCTATTTATGATCTATCCCAACGAGTAAAATATGATACAATTTGATCAAACATCAAGCATATACCATTGCCATCTAGGCATACGGACCGAGCAAACATTTCGACGAAATGAGGGAGTAAGTGTTTTTGCTCCGTTTGATTTCTCCTACATCTTTAGTTAATTTTCTGTTTTAACAATTAATCCACCAGTTGCCGACGATGGGGACGCATGTTTCCAGGCAGTTAGTTGAGAGGTCTGATCATTCACAACAACGTTTCCATTTGGCAAGGATCAGAGAAAGACCAAGCCGGGTCAGACGAATCACAAGGTTTGGTATCTTCTTCACGGCTTAACGAAAAGGTAGCCTCCCTTAACAACCAGACATACACTACATGCTCCAAATTCGTTCCTGACCTGGAAAATACTATACCTGCTTCCACCATACATGTTTTCCGGTGGTTCCTTTTTCTACCAATTTATGCTACAAGATAGCCTTGATTTTTTCGGTGAAACGTAATTTTAGCATTAACGTCATCAGGGAGCTGAGCTGGCCAATTGTCACGCCACGCTAGGGCGTCGTCTTTGACCAAACGGAATGTGTCTCCTTCGCTTGTCTGTAGTCCTCTCTCTTGTGACGGATCGAGGTGACTGGCTGGCAAAGTTACCCTGACGTGTATGGAGTGGTGGTTCGAAGGCTACATCCTTGCTCTACTTACCCAGCTATGCGTGCAAAAGATAGGAAAAGCCAGTGGTGCATGGAACGTGAGTCAAATAAACTTCTTACATGCCGTCATAATTTATGCCGCGAATTCGAGCCAGTCATGAAACGATTGAGAGTACGGCTGGAGCAAAAGAATGGGCGTGGACGTACGTCATGGGTTTTTCATACTGCCCGAATGACTTTAAATGCAAGTAAGAGACAGAAAAATTGTCGCTGCCTGCCAGAACGATGTATTGTATCATGTTTTTTTATAAGGCACATGCAGTTTTTTTGTAAAGGACAAGACGCAGTTCTGATCGCCAGAATTAGGTTTTGCTTGTTATTAGATTCTTTCAATATACTATGGTTTTGAGAGAAAGTGTCTCAATCACTACTGAGAGACCCGGCTTCACTACGGGAAAGCTACAAATTGCCGAGTGCCCCAGGCACTCGGCGAAACCCTAAAAACACTCGGCAACGTGTTTGCCGAGTGTAACACTCGGCGACGAGCACACGGCAATCTTTTACTCGGCAAAGTTGACTTTGCCGAGTGTCTTTGGTCGGGCACTCGGCAAAGGGTGTGCCGAGTGGCACAAAACACTCGGCAAACAATATTTCCAGAAAAAATAAAAAAAAACATACCCGGCCATCGGGGGCAGCTCCAGCTGGCCGCCGCCGCCACGCCCAGGCCATCCACGGCCACGGCCACCACGCCGCCCGCTGCCGCCCGCCACCACGCCGCTGCCGCCCGCCGCTGCCGCCCGCTGCCGCCACGCCGCTGCCGCCCGCCGCCACCACGCCGCTGCCGCCCGCCGCCACCACGCCGATGCCGCCACGCCGCTGCCGCCCGCCGCCGCTGCCGCCACGCCTGCTGCCGCCCGCCGCTGCCGCCCGCTGCCGCCACGCCGCTGCCGCTCGCCGCTGCCGCCGCCACGCCCGCTACCGCCCGCCACCACACGCCAGATCCGGAGGGGAGAGAGGTGGGGGCCGCCGGATCCGCGCCGGAGGGGAAGAAGGGGGCGCGGATCCGGCCGGAGGGGAGGGAGCCGGGGAAGGGGAAGAAGGGGGCGGCGGCGGCCAGATCCGAAGGGGGCGGCGGCGGGCGGGGTCGGGCGGTGGGCGGCCGGGCGTCGGGCGGCGGGCGGCGGGGCGGGGGAAGGGGAAGAAGGGGGCGGCGGGGGGCGGGGTCGGGCGGCGGGCGGCCGGGCGTCGGGCGGCCAGGCGTCGGGCGTCGGGCGGCGGGCGGCGGGACGGGGGGCGGCGGGCGACGGGGCCGGGGGCGGGGGGAGAGAGGAAGGTTCGGGAGTTCGGGGGCGGCGCCGGGGATAAGGTGCGGATATGTGCGGTACGCGCGTGCGGTGCGGGCCGGGGATAAGGTGCGGTGCGGCCGGTGCGGGGTTGGGAATAACAAAAGTTCGCCGAGTGTCCTACGTGGACACTCGGTAAATGGTTTCTTTGCCGAGTGTCCAACGTAGGACACTCGGCAAACTTATTTTGAAAAAATTTAAAAAATATCCAACCATTTCAAAAAAATACCAAATTTTCACACGAACCAATATATATTCTCTATTGACTATACAAAAAGTTTTGTAGTCAAATCAAAACTCGACCGTCATTTTGACTCCAAATCTTATGCAATCCTTCTCAACGTTACTAATCTTCTTCTGAGATGCTTCGGTTTGTAAACATCGTATGTGACGAAATGTGCAAAACATTCTCAATTTTTTTCCACAGCCTCCACCTATGATATCATCACATCATGACAAATCTCATGATTTTCAGACTTTGCTTGTTTTTTTTATAATTTAAAAATACCACTGCCACACGTTCGTGGTCGTGTTTCCTGAACAAGATGTTCGAAATTTCTTGTCATTTCATGGGTCAGGTCTCAAATAGGGCCGAATAATATGAATATCATTTTTCTACTCATTTTGTTCCATAATTTGAATCATTTGCAGTTCAAATTTGACTTATACCAAAAATTTCCTTGAAATTCAATTAATTAAATAAATATAGCAAATAAATCTAAAAATATACCAAATTTTAACATGGAGTACCACATGTTGTATGTGGGGAGTAGAAAAAATTTCATGGCGAAAAACGGAAAAAAAAATTATTTTTTTGCCGAGTGTCAAAAAAAACACTAGGCAAACCCCCCTATTTGCCGAGTGTTTTTTTTGACACTCGGCAAAGAGGGGGCTTTGCCGAGTGTTTTTTATTTGACACTCGGCAAAGCCTCGATATGCCGAGTGTTTTTTTTTGCCGAGTGTTTTTGGCTTGGCACTCGGCAAAGAGCTTGTTTGCCGAGTGCTCGCAAAAAAACACTCGGTAAAAAAAATACACTCGGCAAATTTAAGGTTTCCGTAGTGCTTATCCAACTAGCACAGGGGAGGCAGTACATATATGCAAAAGTTACAAACTGAAAGCTAACATTAAAATTCCAAATACCAAGGTGAAAAAATTATCGGTAATGGCTCTAGTTTCAGCTAGCCCGAGGTTACGAGGCATATGAGGAACTCTAGTCTCTAGCTCTGCCACTTAGCAGTTTATTTCACTCTTTGCCGCATCAAACTGCTGACACTGACGAAAGTTTTGATACAGACGACCAAAAAAAGTGGTACAGTACACACTTATATGCTCATTACATAACGAAAGACCCTGATCCAATACTCACCTCTCTATAGATTATCATGTTAGAATTTAAGCATTATTTACCCATGGGATCAGTAGCCTAATTGATATGAACACCTAATAATTACATAAGCTAATCAACCCATTTGCACTGACCGTGTACATGTAGATGCCTTATATGAGGCCGCTGACGACCCCGGGCGGCCTGCCCGATCAGGCGTGTTGTGGAGGATGTAGACTCGCGGTTCTGGAGACGCGTCACAGAGGGACAGCGGGAGGCAATGGTCTTCAGGCCACTGTCGTGTACTCCTGATCGGTAGGATGTCTAGGGCTCCCCCGATTCATTAGCTCAGCTCTCATGATAGGTGTCGGGGACCCTCTTGCAGGCACGGCGTGGCCTGGGACCAAGCCCAGGAATCGGTCTTTGGCCCATCGATCGTGCTGATCCCCTGTTTTCTCGGTCAAAGTAGTTAGCCGAGATCATCGTGCCAACATATCAGTGTATCCACTCGCCATCCACCGTTGGTGCTGCCTGCCGGCACTTGTGGTCCTACGTGCGGTAGCGAGGGTCAATGGTGGTCACCCTTGGATGATGAGTGATTGACAACGTTGTGTTGGTTTGATGTTGCTCTTGGCTTATGATGTGCAGGTGTAGGATGCGATGTGGCGGTCGACGGCGTGCGGTAAAGGTCAAGCGAAAGGTTCGTGCCGATGGACCAAGGGCGGTGAAGGATCAACGCGAGTAGGCTTGGACCGATGGACCCGAGGAGTCCGGGTGAAGTCATGTGCGGTCTACATGGGGCACGGAATGGCGAGAGGACATGACGGGATGGAGACGGCGGCGGTCGAGTCGAGCAGGAGGCTTGGCGAAGGCTGGACACGCGTCGACATCGAGGAGGTCGTGTGGCGGCCAAGCGAAGATGGACGGTTTGGGTGGTTTGGATCTCAAAACCACCGCGCAAGGCGTAGGCAGGTTTCCCGGTTTGGGTCTCAAAACCGGGGGCGAGCCCGGTGCGACCGGAGCTTCGAGAAGGAGGTCACGTGGCGTTATCGCGAAGCTTGCGTCGAGACGAAGCAAAGTCGCCGTCTGATGTGCGGAAAAAAACTTGGATAAAAATGCCCCTGCGTGGGTAGTTATCCAGTTATAGTGTTAGGGGTAGTATGGTCATTTGTCCTGAACTATATATAAGGATGGGGGCTAGTTATTTCAGCACCTCTTTGCTTAGCAACTCATAATCATTTGGCTTAAAGGCTAGTCATGTGCTTAGAGAGAGAGGAGGGAAGGAGATGAGAGGGTGATTACTCTTTATCTCTTGATTTCTTCATCATTAGTGGGTGGATGAAGGGAGGAGACTAATCCTCATCTTGTATAAAAGATGTTCTCGTGATTTAGCTTCGTTTGTTGTCTCAAATCGTGCTAAATCTTTGATTCCCGAACGTTTTTCTTTCTCTATTTTTGGAGCTATTTTTTAGGAAATTTTCGTTCATCATGTTTGAGCCCGAATCTTATAAGATTGGTTGAAAGGAAATGTTGATAAGACCTTGAAGAGCATCTTTGATATGATCCCCTTCAAATCCCTCACGAATCCGGCTTGATTTCGAGTTTTTCCCGAATCGTGCTGTTAGGGTTTCGGTTTTCTTCCAGATTTGAGATGAATACTTGAGCTTTTTGTGATTCGTCATATGGATCTATTTTCTATTGAAGTATTGCATCCTTGTCTCAAGTTTTGTTTCGATCCGTGGATTATTGAGGAAGGATTTTTCGTTTGAAGTTTGAAGCTTTGTTCCGGTAGTTCTTGAGTTCTTCCTGTTCTTCGGGTCAGTCTGTTTACGCAGGGGGAGCAGCGAACCAGCAGCTGAGCAGGCCGCGCGTGCCAAGCGCGAGTAGCTGGCCCAGCGACGCGGCCCAAGGAGCGTCCCAGGCAAGCAGGCCGCCTCAGCTCTCGCGGCCCAGGCGTGAACGGTCACGGCCAGCAAGCAAGTGCACCAGCCCGTGCGGACCAGGAGGCCCAGGCAGC
Organism: Setaria viridis; assembly: GCF_005286985.2. Classification (NCBI taxonomy): domain Eukaryota; kingdom Viridiplantae; phylum Streptophyta; class Magnoliopsida; order Poales; family Poaceae; genus Setaria; species Setaria viridis. Next base: position 43,181,556 of record NC_048271.2, read on the forward strand.
GGCTGCACCTTGCCAGGCCCATTGCGCATGCAGCGCACGACCTAGCAGCGCACGTGAGCCAGCAGGTTGCAGCCCAGCAACGACAACGTTCAGCAGCAGGTAAAAGGTGTTCGGCTGGACTTACAAGCCGGCTGAAAAATTGAATGGACTGATTTGTTGTGAGAGAAAAATACTGTTCGGTGGCTGATAAGCTGGCTGATAAGCTGAAGCGAACATGCAAGCTAGCTAGCAACAGAAGCTGCAGGTTTCGGTCATCAGGTTGTGCACCATCTTTTGGGACTGTTTCGCTGGATTTATAAACGGGCTGAAAAGCTGAAACAGCTGATTTATTGTGAGAGAAAAATATTGACCCGCTGATAAACTGAAGCGTACAGAGTATTATCTTCTTATGTGACTAATCATCATGCAATCATTACTTTCTTGTCCTTAGTGTCATTTATTATTGATGGTGATTCGTGTGAGCCTGTGCTGGGGATTAGTCGAGTTGTTTCTGTTAACTCTTGAGTTTGCATGTTCAGCCGATGGACAGTAGCAGTACGTGCACCTGCTCTTTGATTCTTTAGTAAAATCTATTGCTAAGCATGTTTAATCTTTAGTCGTTCTCTCTTGCATGGTTAGTTGAGTAATCACTCAGTAGTGATCTTGCTTAATCTCATTTTGAGCAAATTTGATGGAATCGATTCATGATATGTTTCTGCTGTGATTTGAGCATTGCTTATCGTTCCTAGGGTGAGCTTGTCACGTGTTGACTAACGTCATCTTGACAATACAACGTGCAGTGTGTTTTTGGGTTACGATTGGGATATAGGCCTGGTTCTTGTTGAGCAATTTTTATAGACTTCTATTCACTTCCCCATGTGGTCGTCCTTTCAGTCCTTCAGGTAGCCGCAAGGCGCCCAAGGTTGGATTAGGGATCGATGCTTCACATCTGCAAAAATTTTCCAAAGCAACACAATCAGCGTTTCCATTATAATCGAAACTTGCTATTAGCTGGGCGATAAATAATGATGCAATTTCTCGTTCTGGACACTGATCTTTTCCTCTCATTTTCAGGATCTTATCATGGCTTTCGTGTATATACAGGAGCTTCAAAATAAGTTTGTTTGTACAATATTCAGCTTTACCATAAGCTTGTTTGTACAATGCTCTATACGTGCATTTTTACGGACTATCGTTGCACACAGTTGAGGTGATTTTCCAAGAAGCCAGAGATTTTATCTGTCAGGAAATAATAAGGGTCCCTACACCTGCTAAATAATTTAACCAGACATGGTTAACATAAGGTATTCACAATCAGATATTTCGGATCTTTCCACAAATTTAGTGCCAAAATTTCAGTTCCGCGGTTCTTCAGAACGTTGTTGCAGCAAAAGAAGTTCTATTAACAAATAGGTCCGTTCCTACAAATCTTAATCAGTATGAGGATAAGTTTTGGCCATTATTATGATTTTTTTGTCAACAACATTTCATAGGAAAGGTAATCCGATAATGTTTTTGTTGTACTCAACATATGGTAAATAACTGGAGCCTGCAATATTCGCAACCTAGGTCCATCAATCTGACAAGCACGCATCTAGTCGGTCCATTGGAGTTCATGTCATTGGTTTTTTAGAAAATGGAATAGTCTCCGATCTCTACGACCGCACACAGCCAAATTTTTACATAATTCTCAGCTTTCAAGCTGATCACAAATAAGAAAGGAAAATAGTACACAAACGATAGGAGTAAGTTAAAAGCAAACTTTATTATTGTTTCTCCATTCATTATTAGCAAAGATATCCAAGGCGACCACTTCCAACGCCTGCCAAACGGACGGTCTCCTTTGTATTCTCACGCTGCAACAGAGACCAAAATCATAGTCAATATACTCCCTTGAAAATAGTCTGCATAAAAGAGGAAAATTATTTTATTCAAAGACCAAATCATTATGCATACCAGATCGCCCATATAACAGCCGCCACCCTAACAAAAATTAATCTTTTATCTTTTTTACTTATGCCTGTTAACCAATTTCCAAGCGTATGAGATATTGATTTCGGTAGAGTTAACCCAGTAGCTACATTAACAACTCTCCAAATGGTTTTGGCATGATGACAATAAAAAAAGAGATGCTTAGTTGTTTCATTTTGATCACAGAAGCAACATTTCTGACTCCCAGACCAGTTCCTCTGAGCTAAGTTCATGTTGTTTTACTTCTACTCTTAATGAATTTCCATGGTATGCTATGGATGATTTACTAAGCATATAAACATGATTAGGAAGTCAAACCTTAAGGGTAAGAGCTCAATGTCTTCGTGGCTTTGAGGAATTAAAAGCTCTACTATCTTCTCTGCCACAGAAATCTTCTCATGACCATACTATAACCATGTCAGCTTTATTCATCCTTTGGAGTTGCTGCTGCAGCTTACTGCTGCATTTTTCAAACCTCAGCTCTTGAAGGGAAGCTGGCAAGCCTGCTCTTGGCAGTGACCGAATTCGTGGACAGGACTTTATCTCCAATTTCTTCAGAAAGGAATGTCCATACATTCCAGCAGGTAATGACTCGAGATACTTGCAATCAACAATTACCAAATGCTCCAAGCCAGGCGGCAGGCCTCTCTCTGAAAATGAGGAAATAGTCGAACAGTTTATTAGCTCTAACTTCTTGAGGGATGTAAGCTGATGTAGTTCTTCTGGTACAGAGAAGCAATATTCACAATCGGAGAATTGGAGTTCATTGAGAGAGATGAGCTGTTCAAGTGCTTTCTCTTGCTCCGTTTCCAGTTTATCGGAAAGGCAACGAAACTCTAACCTCCTAAGGTGATTGAGGTGCTTGCATATTGACAATCTAAGTATTGAACTATCGCTCGTGTGGATGACTTCCACTGGAAACAGTAATTCGGTGCTTTCTCCCTCTCTTTGCAGCTCAAGATCCCAAGCTCTCCAAAACCCAGGAGTGTAGATTACCTCCAACTTTTTGAGCTCAACACAAGATTCCAGACCTTGTACTGTGGTAAGTTCTGTACATCCAAGAACCTGAATGTACTTCAATTCTTTGGAGGATTCCAAGTCAAGAGCTTCTAGTTTGCTGTGGCAAATGGATAAATTCTCCATGGCAGCGAGTCCATTGAGGGACATTGACTTCCACTCTGCTTTGGTTATCTTGAGCACTTGGAGCGATGATGGAAGGAGACATGAACCTTCAACATGATGCATATCTTCATTTTGAAACACTAAGTAGGAAAGAAACCTTGGGCAGTCATATATCTCCAGTTTTTTTAGTGTGATGAGTCCTCGGAGACCCTCCCCATTTTGACATATTGTTGGGCAGCTGTCAAAGCATAACTCTTGGAGTGATGACACAGAATGAGGTTGGATCTGCAATAAACCATCAGCTGCTACACCATCAGGTAGAAAAATTGAGCTGCCTTGATCTGCCAGTTGGTGCACGGTTAACCTTTTGATCCGCGAACACTCTTTCAGCTTCAGGAAGGACAGATTTGGTGCATTTGACAGTAAGCAAGATAGATTTTTTCCAGTGATACCACATGACCAGATTTCGAGCCTCTGGAGTGATGGAAGAAGTCCCTTAGCAAGCATTCGCTCTGTTTCTGTCATTGGCACTGAGAGTAGGTTCGGGCAGCGATATATTGTCAGATCCTTCAATATGCAAAATTGGCGGAATCCTTGCCATGAGATGGTTGTAAGGCTTGGACATGTATCAATGGAGAGCTCCTGCAAAGAAACTAGATTTTGAAATGACATAACTTTTCCATCAAGAACTCTCAGATGATCCTTCCCCACTAAGAACAAGCTTGGATTCGTATCTGCACTATAGGACATGAGACTACATGGAAATGTCCGTACATCCTCAACCATCAGCTTAGTTTTGGGACCGAGAGGAAGCGGTGGTAATCCCATCAGGCAAGGGCAATTCTTAATCACCGCACTTTGGAGTTGGCGGTAATTTGCTATATCCGAGTTGCATGCAGGTGGTAAAGGCAAGTCTATCAGTATGGGGCAGTTGCAGATTTCGAGTGCCTGCAGATCATCTATTAGCTGGTGCTTTTCAGAAACACTCCATTTCTGTAGTTTTAGCATATCAGATAATATCACTTCCTCTAATGAAGCAGTTTGCAACTGTGTAATATCAGGCAAGCCGATCAAATGCAGTTTCTTAAGTGCCGGAAACAGCGAAAATGCTGGAAGATTTTTGCATCCCTTGCAGTTATCGAGATAGAGACATCTCAGAGAAGTAAGAAACATATGTTTTGCCAACCATGGTGGAGTTGCTGCTTCAGTGTATCCACTAGAGACACTTCTTGTCAGATCACCAGTGGCTCCTCCTACATTCAGCACTTGCAAATGGTAGAGTCTACTCAAGGCTTCTGGGAGTTGCACATGATCATAAGAAATGAATTTTATGCAGCGGAGATGAATGCACTGGCCTATGTCATACAGCAGAGAGCCTTCATGTTCATGATAGGGCATCATGGACATTATTATTGAGCGCATATTTGTTGCTTCTCTAAAGGCCATCTTGAAAACATGAGCGAAGTTGGAATCATATCTGCCAAACAGCATTAAGGACCTCAGGTATTTCTTCTGCAGCAAGCTGGCTATCTTGATTACTACCTTTTCGATGTCCTCGTTGCGTGCCACATTACTGGATATTTCCTCATGATACATAGACTCTGTAATTATGGACATATGACGAATGGTCGCTGATGGGTGCATATTGAACATGGAGATACGATCGATTGTCAAGCAAAATTTGGAAGAGACATTAATTGCCAAATCATGTATTATATCATGCATAAGGTACCATGGCTCACAATTTTTTGGATGGACCTTCTGAAAGAATCCCAAACTCACCAACTGGTACATATATCCATGACCAACTTCCTCTGGCTTCCTATCAAACTTAGTATCAATGAAACCTTGTGAATTCCAAATAAGCACCAGATCTTTCTCAAGAAACCGATAGCCCTTTGGAAACAACGAGCAATAGGAGAAGCACCTCTGGAGATGAAATGGAAGGTACTCGTAACTAAGCCTTAGAATAGACATGATGCCATCAGTTCCATTCTGTTCTTCCCATGCTCTGCTCTCTAATATTCTGCTCCAATGTTCAATGCTCAGGTCCTTCCTCAGTAACGCCCCTACACTTTTCGCTGCCAATGGATAACCGTTTAATTTGCTGGCAATTTCTCTTCCAATGGGCTGTAAATGTTGATGCCCGTCATGCTTTTCTTCATCAAATATGTAAGCTCTAAAACAATCCCAGAATGCTTCTCCGTCCAGACCACTCAAATTGATCGCTGGTATTGGGCTGATCAGCTCTGAGACGCGGCGGTCTCGGGTGGTCACCAAGATGGTACAATTGGTGGAGGCCTTGATATGATTGAATGGTGCCAATAGCAATTCCCATTTTTTCTCGTCGACAGTCCAAAGGTCATCGAAGACAACGAGAAACCTCTTCCCCTGCAACAGTCTAACTAGATTCTTTTGAAGGCTGTCCAAGTTTTTGCTTCCCCTGTTCTGTTTCTTACCGGTGGCGGCCTCCAGCATCTCGCGCGTCAGCCGCAGGACGCTGAAATTATGGCAGTGGGATACACAGATCCACATCATGATGTGGAAGAAGGACCGGACCCTCTGGTCTTGGTACACGTGCTGCAGCAAAGTAGTCTTTCCTATGCCGCCGTTGCCGACGACGGGGAGCACCAGCAGCCTACTCTGGCTGGAGCATCTAATGTCGGTGAGCACCTCAATGATACTGTCCTTCTGGCCATTTCTGCCGAACATCTTGTGCTCTCCGGCGGGGTACGAGGTCGTTAATCGTGGATTGTCAGGCAGGCTGTGAGCCGCCAGGCTGATAGACTCCAGTTCCTCTAGCTGCAGCGCCTTGCGCACCTGCTCGCTGACATCTCGCAGCTGTGATGTGGCCTCTCTGATCCGCCGCCCAAGAGCGCTCCGGTCAAGCTCCAACCCAGGCTGGCCCGAGGCATTGGCATCACAAGCTGGTAGGTGCGCGAGCTTTCTCCGCTTCCTCCGGCCCCAAGGCCCGGGGTACATGAACATGCCCCTGAACGTGGGGGAGGCCAACGGTTGGTGGCTCACCACAGCGCTCAGCAGATGCAGTACGGCCGTGGCCACCGTCGACGGCGTGCTGACGCTGGTGACCTGGTCTCGCCTTTGCGCATCCTGATGGATGCGGTGGTAGTCGATCTCGTCCAGGGCGTCGTCGGCATCGTACAGCAGCTGGTGCAGACTGGAGAGGAGGCTGGTCAGATGAGCGTTCCGGATCCGCCTCCCCTGGGCCATGCTTAGCACCGTCTCGACGAACCTCATCTGCGCCTTGAGACCGTCGATATCGCCGCCGAGGCCGGAGAACTGGGAAACCCATTCCTCGAGCTTGCTGGCGATGACCTTCTCCGTGATGACTCCTGCGATCCACTGGGCAGCGCTCACCAAATGAGATGCCGCCATCATCGGAGGCGCACCGATCACTGGTAACCAGAAAGCGGCGGCGGCGGCGGCGGCGGCGCTGGGTGTGAAAGAAAGGGCGGCGAAGTGCGAATGGGGTTGGCAAGAGGTGATGTGAGGTCGTCCGTGACTGGTGTAGGGAAACGAGCAGGACAAAACACACGAGGATAAGCAGCCGTCCATTTCATAGGGAAACTTAAACTGCGAGTATTTTATGCACAGACCAGTCCGGGACAGCCTTCTGACAACCTTCATGGCAATAGTTGAACTCACGAGTGGGACAAGTGGCTATATAGGGAAACTTAAACTGCGAGTACTTAATGGGCTGTCTGCTTGGGACAAGTGGCTATATAGTGACCTGAACTCACGACTCAAAGCTTTGAGTCTCCGTGGAATCAACACAACTACACAAGTAACATAACACATCCACAATTTATGCGAATAAAACCATGATTAACAGCTACAGAATCGAGGTGCAATGTGATCTAGCTATTCTTGCCATTGACTAATTGTAACCCCACTCAAGATTACCAAATGACAATCCTACTTCCGACAGGCAAAGCTTAGTTTCTAACAAGTAACGTCAAAAGCAAAAAAAAAACACCTTAGTTGGAGCTACATGCAAAGCTTTTCCAGTTGGCACCAATATTTCTTCCAATAGTGTTTGGCGTTATGCTCCTTAACATACACACAATGATTCATGTTTATCTTTATTATAGAAAACTAGTCCATCAACCTGTGCGGGAACTAATATTTTTAAAAGATATTATATTTGAAAATTATTTAAAAATTAGACGCCTAGTTAATAATAATTTTTTTAACTTACTGCTCTCTCATTTATTTAATACTCTAAGATAATACCATATTGATACAAAACTGTTACCTGAGCTATCTATTGTGATGGATTTTAGTTAGTAATTACTATATAATATTTTCATCCACATTTATAATCTTTAATTTTTCCAATGAATTATAATCTTTAATATTGTGTACCAAACAATACAATAGAAACATGGGACCCATTCAAATATATTATAAAAAAAAATTAATAATTGTTCCAACGAATGATGCAATAGAAGCAATGGAACAATTTGAATATATATCATGAAAACACCTTAAGATATTAGAGGAACGATGCCATTTAAAATATAATATTATGGGAACACTTCCAATATACCATGATAACATTTTAATATAATAGAGGACAGTTAAATTGTAATACCAAAGGTGACTAAATTTTGGCTCATCAGGAACTAAAAATAGATCATTGAACATTACAACATATTATAAGAAGCAATTAAATTGGACTATTAGAACAATAATTTATCGCTGCTACAATAACCGAAGATACTCAATTTTATTGTTGGAAAATTAAATTGTATTATTTAAATAATTTATTACTACCAGAACAATCTGAAATCTACCAAAGAACAATGAATTAATTTAATTGTTGGCACAATTTAAATATTGTATTGAGACAATCAAGTTCTAGTGCGGAACAATATAGTGGTGTCATTGGAGCATTTGAAAATAGTACAAGAGATATCTCGTATAATATTTATGGAACAATCAAATATTACATTAACATCATAAAGATGTTTGGAAGGTAAAAAAATAAAAACCATAAATTTGTACAATATTTAATTATCTTACAGATGATAAACACAACAAATGAAAATAACAAAGAAAAACAAAAAGGAAAAAGAGAACCCTGCTAACTGAACTGATGTCATTCGGCCCAGTTCATATTATACTAGAGACTCTAGCGCGCCGGAGGCGCGCCTATCTCCCAGGCAAGTGTTGAAAATGGTGGTGTGATTTATTTATGAATTTATATCAAAATCAATGAGCTTCATTGTGGACCTGTCATTCAGATCAAATGCAAGTTGTATTGTCCTTTTTTTCACATGTAGCTAGTCAAGCTGTTATTCAAATCAAATCTAAGGCAACTATATATGCAGACATAAAAATGGTAGAGGTAATGAAAGGATACGTATAGCCCAGAAATCTCATAAATGTAATAGAAAGCATGCTGTTACATTCAGTGGACAAAAAATTAGAGATACACATCTTACCGTCCAATTTGAGAAGTGAAGGGGGCAAAAAAAAAAAAACAAAGGTGCAGAACATAGAACTTAATTTATGGTGAAAATCCATCAGTGAAGTAGTGCAAATAAAATTATGCTTGTAAACTTTGACCACAAGTATAACTTTGAAACCAAAGTTGCTTCTATATTAACTTTAGGGCAAAGAAATAATCCATGTTCATGATAGAATCTGAGAGCTTGTTCCCATAGCATGAGTTCCACAACTAAACTGAATGACACCTAGATTAATTCCATAATACTGACTTGGATTATGATACCTTCACCCATATACAAATGAAACATAAATGTCACTGTCTCTGAGAATTTTTGTAAAATTGATGCGCAGTGTATAAACAAAGAGAATGAATTTACCAGCTTATTTAAACCAATGAATTTGTTTCGATAGTTCATTTGTCATGTAATTAAGAGCAAGTTAGTGATGCATTTGAAAGCTTATTTTAACCAATGAATTTGTCTCAATGGTTCATAAATCATAATGAATTTAAAAGTAGAAGCAGAATTGTTACGATATTAATAAAAGAAATCCCATATATCTTTTGTATCCAGCGGTCATGTATATCTTTGGTTTTGCTTGTAGAAACCTACTAAAAATAGGATCAATCCAGTGAAGCTGGCTGAAGACAATATGTATATGAAATTTCAAGCAAAACTAAAACACGAATCAATGCTTTTAGCATCCTTTGTGGTTATCAAATCTGAATTAGGAACAACTAAAGAAATGAAAAGAAGCGCAGGCACAATGCAATTGCCCCGTGTTTCTTCCTTCTCATCATAATCTTACAGGACTTTGATGCTTGAAATTGAACAGAAGAAAAAAGAAACATTTTCAAGTAGCTTATGTGACCATAGCATGAAGAAAATAAAAAACTGTAGCACAAGCAAGCGTGAATAGGCCATCAAAAAGTAGGAGCCTCCAGGTTGACATTAAAAAAAAAGTACAAAGCATTGGTCTAAGCAAAATGGCATTTGTTAGAAACAGTGAAGAATGTGCTAGGATTTTTAAGCATGAGTTTTGTGGCTTGATGTAGCATCAAGAAAGCATCTCCTTGTGGCTTACTAACCAAATATTTTTTTTTGAGATAACTATCAGTAATGAACACATATCTGTGGCAGTAAAGGCATGTTGAAGTTTTTCTTTTTCTGGTACCAGCGAAAAATAAGTTCTCCTTTTTGTGTATTTTGAGGTACAAAATAAAAAAATATAATCTCTGATGGTCCTTCGTACTTCAGGTTCATGGCCAAATGATCAGTAGCATTATCACTACTTTTATGCTCAAAGAAGATCTATGCAAACCAAAAGGTGAAACACGGACAAAGTTCATATTTTCTGCCTATGGCTTGATCAAAGTTGTGAAATTTGGGAATGATGCGCACTATCACAAACCTTAAATTGGCTGAGAAAGGGTGGGAAATTTAGTGGAGTACCGTTAGGACTGCATGATGCCTGCACTGAACCCACCGTTGTCATTGCCAAACAGCTTACCTTTGTCTGTTGGGAAACCAAGTAGTAGTCTATGGCTCTCAAAAATGCAATACCAATATCATCTGTCTTATTGGCTTATCTTTGGTACCACACATAAACACTCAAATTGTAACCCGTAAAGTTCAATCATTAACACAAAAGAATAGTAGCCACAATCTGAAAGACTATAGTGCATTTCTGTTCTACATTTTGGAAATCAACTAGACCAACTAATTTCTGTCATCGACATATGAATGCAAATTTAGTGTGAGAGAAATTTATAAATGCAGCGATGCATATAGGTAGATAAAAGTAAAACTATGCTGTCCATTTGCCAGCTTCATGATAAAAGTAAAACTATGCTGTCGTGGCCGCGGCAAGGGGAAGCGAGCTGGCGCCAGGTGACGAAGTCGGTAGCCAGTAGTCGGTGGAGCGCGGCAGCCCGTGCTGTTGGCGAAGGAAGGAGCGGGCGCCGCGGCAGGCGCAGAGCAGAGGGCCTCCGCCGTACGGGGCGCTAATTCTGCTCCATGCCCACGCCTCCACACTGGTCGCGTACTCGTACCCCTCAGCCCGCGGCCTCCCGTTTCCTTGCGGGCAGGTCCCGCCGCTGCACCCCACGCCGGACCGCCGCTCGTGCTCCTGCCGTTGCCCATACTGCCGCTGAGAACCGCTGTCTAGACCCACGCACGAACGCGGTGCTCCAAATCAAGCACCAGAGCGCGGTCGTGGCGCCCATGGCTGCACCGCCGCCACCAAAGCTATCCGATGTCTAAGGTTTGGCCGGGGTCGGGTCGCGGGGCAAGACGACCCACTCACAGGGGGGCGAAAAGGGAGGACGAGAGGGAGAGGGTGCGCCTGGGGCTGCCGGCGGCGCTGGGGAGGAGAGGAGGGCGGCAGCAGCGACGGGCGGCGCGACGTCGGAGGCGGCCGTTCGAAAGAGGGAAGAGAGAGAGAGAATGGGAGGGAACCGGGTCGGGGCTGCCGATGCGCGTAAAAATGTCGGTGGCCGGCGCGAAATCGGAATTTTTTCTTTTTTTTGAAATATTTTGTAAATCAGGGTCCCCGTATAAGAAACACGAGCGCGTCCACTGTTAACGACGACGGGCCTTCTTGGACCTTGGGTTGATTTCCGAAAATGGAGGGTATTGTTGCAAAATGGCACGTGCCTCCCTACGAACGGCCGGATCGGCGTGATCGGACGGACACGAAATCGGGACGACGTGGGGCGCTCAGGGGCCGCGACTGGGTGCTGAAATAGAGGATCTCGATGTGAAGTATTAAAATGCTTGTGAACCTTACAATTTTACAAAGATGAAGAAAGAGTCGTCTACATACACTCCTATGATTGGGCCACTTCCGTGAACCATACTGTGCTTGGACCGTACGTCTTACAATCTTTCTCTTGGATGCTTTCGCTCATGCAACTGGGATCAGCGCCGCTTTCCTTGGCTGGTCCAGCTTTTGCTTACATTTGATTGAAAAAAGATGTTGGCATCATTCACATTTTACCAAAGATACAGAAACCAATTCCATATCTCACAAACCAAGCGTTCAAATTAAAATATGATCGCCCAATTTTATTTCTTATGGTAAGCTTTTCAAAATAAAACCATACTTGATTATATATTGGGATGATATTTTCTTGAAGAAATATTTTTATGATCCTGGTACAATTTCAAGTTCAGTAGAAAATTATTCCAGGTTCATGAAAATAATTTTCCAACTTTATGAAAAATAATAAAATATTCATACGATATTTTTTTTTGTTGCACTAGTTCACGGAACTCAAAGGTTCAAAAGGATCTAAAGTTTAATAAAAAAAAGTGAATTTCAAGTTTCAAAAAAAACTGGCAACGTGCAATAGCGTCAATCGCATATATAACAAATATGTGCTTCTGGTGCATGATTGTAATCTTGCTCTCCTCTTATATGAATTCAAGCCAGGTTCTAGATCTTCCAAAGAAAGTTTTTTAGCTACCACCGTGCACAGTGAAAGAAAATTAGAGCTAAGGTTGTTTGGCAGCACTCTGCTCCAGAAAAAACAACTCCACTCCACCAACTCCATAAAACTTCCTGCCAAACACGTCTAACTTCGTAAACTCCAGCTACAGAAAAAACGTGAAATAGAAAATCAGATCCATATTTTTTTCGAAGTACCTCAAAAGGTACTCAAAAACACTAAATTCACACCTCCTCGTGAAGTTGGGGTGTAATTACCCACCACCCACTCGTTACCCAACCGGTTCGCGAAACAAAACAATCCCTCCCTCCTCCTCCCGTCGCCCCCTTCCTTTCTCCGCTGCCCGCCGCCACCGCGCCACCCATGCCCCCCATGGTTCGGTCGCTGTCGCCGGACGGGCCGCCGCGCCACCCCTGCTCCCCGTCGCGCTGCCTACTTGGCACTGCCTGCCCACCATGCCGACCGCGAGCCTCTACCTCCGTCGCAAGCCACTGCCGCTCGCCAGGCGCCGCTGGTCTCGGGGGCTCTCCATGTCGCGCTGGGCCGCTACTGCCCTGCGGCCCCAAGCCTCCGCAGACCGCCGGTGCTAGATCCTACGGAGCCGCGTCTCTGATGCTCCCCGTCCCCCGAGGTTGCCTCTCCGCCTCCAAGTCAACAAGATCGAGCCACTGGCCATGTGCCACTCCTCCTGTCTTCCGCGTTAAGTCAAAATCCAACGAATAGATCCATGGTCACATGGAGGAAGAGTACAAATTTTTGGGATGTTGAAGACTTCAAGCTCGAGGTGCGCCAGAGAGCAGAGCGGTGGTATGGCGGGCGAGCTGCTCTTCTGGTATTGTCCGTCCATCTTGCTCGTGCCTGCATAGCAAAGGATTTCAAGATTGCTTGCTGCTAGCGACAGCATCTAGAATAATTGGCTCTTGTAATTCGGTTTTATTATTGTTTGTTATTCTTTTTGGTGAATTAAATTGACCTTCACTTTGTTGTTAGATTCTGTTCTTGTGCAAGAGGAAGAGTAGAGGAGGGCGACGGCCCCGGCAGTAGATAAAAGAGGAGAGAGGAAGGGGAGGAGAGAAAAGAGAGGAGGGTGACATGTGGATCCATTTATAATGGTAAAATAGACTATTTATACTAAATTTTTATATTTTTGGAGCTGGAGACCTATAATCAGCCAAATACATACAATAACTTTATGTTTTCTTTGATGGAGCTATGAAAAGATGGAGTTGATAGTTGTTTTTTCTGGAGTGCTGCCGAACTCTGCCCTAACTTTTTTTTTTTTACAGAGCTACACATATCATCGTAGAACATGATTCACATACGGGCCTTCAGAAGTTCTTGGTCCGTCTGTGTGTGTGGGTCAGAGGCCCCTCCAAACGGCCCAGCAAAGTACAGATGCATCGTTCGGCCATTCGATGCATAACAGGCCCGAAGATGCAGCCCGCGTTCACAGACTCGTCTGGGCTAGTTTCCTCATAGTTTCTGTGACGCCACACTACTACTGACCCACCACTACCGGCCGCACCCAGCAGCCCAGCCGAACACAACAATGCGACTGCCGCCGCGCACGAGTGATGCCTTACACTCTTAGGTGGTGTTTGGCAAGGAGCGGTTAAATTTTAGTCCCTGTCATATCAAATGTTTGACACTAATTAGGAGTATTAAATATAGTCTAATTACAAAACTAATTGCACAACCCCTAGGCTAAATCGCGAGACGAATCTATTAAGCCTAATTAGTCCATGATTTGACAATGTGGTGCTACAGTAACTATTCGCTAATGATGGATTAATTAGGCTTAATAGATTCGTCTCGCGATTTAGTCTAGGGGTTCTGCTATTAGTTTTATAATTAGCTTATATTTAATCCTCCTAATTAGCATCCGAACTTGTGATGTGACAGGGCTAAAGTTTAGCCCCTGGCATCCAGACGCCCCCTTAGTCGCTCCTAGTATAGAATCTAGATTAATATTATTTGGATTCAAAGATAATAAAGTGTTCTAAGTTGATTGATTATGGCTAACAGTGTGTGTCCAGATGGATAATCTTTTCTTTTTGGCAATTTGGAATACTGTTTTGTTTCCGTTGAAGAATGTCCCAAAGTAAGGTCAACTACGTTTTTGGTCCATCGATTATTGGTGCATACAACATTCAAACATACTTAGAATTAGCTGCAAGTTCTCAACATTATGTCTACATTTCAAATGAAATAGGGAAGTAGGGAGTAGCTTTTGTTGGAGGGGAGAGGTTTAATTTGGTTCGACAAATTTGACCCAGATACCCTTATCCATACACATGGATGCGGTAATAGTTGCAACCAGTATCATTAATTGACGACTGAGAATTGTCCTTACAGCCTAGAGATTTGTGCTAATTTAAAGCAGCAGTATTAGAATCAAAACTAATTGTTGGATAATATTTTCTGTTCTTTGGGAAACTGCTCTTGGATGATTAAGCTAGCTGTGGCTGAACCATCATGTCCACCACAGCTTACTTTGGATTTGTAACGCGGAGGAAGAGTTGTTGTCAGAGTCTGATAGTGGTTGCCATGATGCCAATACTTATGTCGTAAATTGCCGAGTAGTAGCAGTACGACCAAGTACCCTAGTTCTGCAAAGAAAGATTCATAAGCAACATCCAGTGGTCAATTACCGATCAGCCAATTAACCGGCAAGTTCGTGGATGCCATGTTGCACGTGTACTAAGAATATTGTTCGGCCACCCTCTGTCTCCATCTATAAAAGGGCCACCCCCACGAGCAGCACTTCGTCACCTCTCCCTTTGAGCTCTCTTCCTCACACGCACAGTCGCGTGAGCAAAAGCTAGGATCAAAGCAGAAAGACAGAGGTGCACGACAATGGCTGCGGCATTCAGGCTCGTCGTGGTGGTGACATGCGCCTTGTTGCTGGCGTCGGCCTGCCAGGGCCTGCAGGTGGGCTACTACAAGAAGACGTGCCCCCGCGTGGAGCACATCGTGAGGGCCGAGGTGAAGAAGTTCGTCTACAAGAACGCCGGCATCGGCGCCGGCCTCATCCGCATGCTCTTCCACGACTGCTTCGTCCAGGGATGCGACGGCTCCGTCCTCCTGGACCCGACGCCGGCGAACCCGGAGCCGGAGAAGCGGAGCCCGCCCAACTTCCCCAGCCTGCGCGGCTTCGAGGTGATCGACGCGGCCAAGGACGCCGTCGAGAGGGCCTGCCCGGGCAAGGTCTCCTGCGCCGACATCGTCGCCTTCGCCGCCCGCGACGCCGCCTACTTCCTCAGCAAGCTCAAGGTAAAGATCGACATGCCCGCCGGCCGCCTCGACGGGCGCGTCTCCAGGGCCTCGGAGGCCCTCGACAACCTGCCGCCCCCATTCTTCAACGTCAGCGAGCTCGTCGCCGCCTTCGCCGCCAAGGGTCTCGGCGCCGAGGACATGGTCGTGCTCTCCGGCGCGCACACCGTCGGCCGCTCCCACTGCTCGTCCTTCGTCGCCGACCGCCTCGCCGCCCCCTCCGACATCAACGCCGGGTTTGCCAACTTCCTCAGGAGGCGGTGCCCCGCCAACCCGACCCCGGCGAACGACCCCACCGTGAACCAGGACTTCGTCACCCCCAACGCGCTCGACAGCCAGTACTACAAGAACGTGCTCGAGCACAAGGTGCTCTTCGCGTCCGACGCCGCGCTGCTCGGCTCGCCGGAGACGGCCAAGATGGTGCGCGACAACGCCTACATCCCCGGCTGGTGGGAGGACAGGTTCAAGGCCGCCTTCGTCAAGATGTCCCGGGTGGAGGTGAAGACCGGCAAGCAGGGCGAGATCAGGAAGAATTGCAGGGTTGTCAACCATGGTCATCCGCACAGACACTACTGATCGACCGATCGATCAGATGCTGCATCCACATTGTTTCGTTCTTGCGATTTCCATACCATGAGGTTGCTTCATGATTATCAACTGCCCATCCTTCGAATTTTCTTCGGCTTGCATTATTGTTTTCATTTCTTTGTTCGTTGCGTTGACGACCAAAACTGGCTCTAAATTGCGTCAACACGTTGTTTGGCTGTTCGTGTCTGGTTTGAATGTAATCTCCTTTCACTCTCGAGAATGTATAGTGGTAATTCGGTTAGATACCTCAATTTTGTGAATAAATGATTAATTTGGTGATTTAAGATTTACTACTAATTTTTGTGTAATAAACGATCGATTGGGTGATGATTTACTACTTTGTTACACTTTTTACTCTGCACAGCAGCGCCTGAAATATGAAAAAAAATTGTGGGAAATGATGACACGACGTCTAAGATGCGAGCTAGCAACGTAGATGATCTTTCTTGGTAACGCAAAATAGCAATGGCGAAACAACCATGACAAAAGCAGTAGCAGACACCTAAGAAGAGTACCACAGATCTTTCATTCTTGTGTGGTGCCTAGTGCAAAATTTTCTTTTAATTGCGCGCCAAGACACATATTTCTGTATGTGTTCTTTTACATGGCTAGATGACAAATATCGTTGCACCTCCACTTTCCGTGTTTAGCTCCCACACTTGCGTGACCCATGAAACATGCAAGCAGTTTGCACATTTAATTTCCCTCAACTTAACTTGAGAGAAAATTATAAAAGAAAGGAACTCAAGATAATTCTTCAGATTTTCAAAGGAAGCAATGGGACATATTTGGGAGAAAAATGTTGCACTAAAATTTCTAGAATGTCAAGAGTAAGTTAGTACATATTTCAAAGAAAAAATAACTGACATCAAAGGGCAAATTTAGTGCAATTTCGGTGCAAACATAAGGGCAATTTTGAGGCAAATATGAGAGCAAAGCTGATCAAATTTGGGGGCAGTGTTGATGTAAATTCTAGAGCAAATAGATATGCATGTACCAGAAAAATGAGTGAAGGCTCTAGAACTTACCTTTAAACTTTTGAGGGAAACTATGAAAGCATTTAAATAACCAAGCATATCATAATGGGTGTGCTTCCTCAAGCAAATGATTACCAATTTAGGAAATTTCATATAACTATATAAGGCATGAAAGTTTGAGACAATGGCAAATAAGGAACCGCATCAACTTCCGATGACAAATTAAATAATGAATTTTCACCCAATGTATAGAGGTGCTTCACAAAAGAACTAAAAACAATGGTTTGTTAAACAAAAGAGGGGTACTACATTTGATCTCAACGAAGAAGGTAGCGGTGATTCTACCATGGAGAGAACAAAAATGAGTGAAATAAAAAATGATGAAAAAAAGATATTTCTACACATGTAGCCATTTGTATTTGTCAAAAGCTTATTTCTATCTATTTTGTTATAGACATAACCAAGTGATCAAACACTATAATGAAAAGATAATTATTCTTATGAATTGTATCTACAAATTGGTGTGTGCATAAGATTACATAATAATAGATTTATTTTTAGGACAATATGATAGAGCTACGATCTCTAATGACATAAAATATTAAAAAATCAATATGTTAGGAATAACATAATGGATGGAACATCATCAATATGAATATTTTGCTTCTAAATTGCCTCATTAGCTTGGGTTTTGTCCATGTAATGGCAGTGACTTCTCCTTGATTTCACATGTCATCAAATTATGGCTAAAAAACTCGATAACTTTAACATGCTTAACTATGTGTCTTCCTATTGAATTTATGTCATGACATACTCTCATGATAAGTATACGCCTTTTATCAATGCTGCCATTGTGGCCAATTTGAGGTATTACATAACTGCCACTAAGTTTATTTCAAGCAATGAAAATACATATGTTTCTAAATGCGTAAAATTGAAATGCAGAAAGAACTTGTTACTTCTTGAACAATATTGATATGAAAAGTAATATATAGTTAATACTAAGTTAATTAATTTTCATTTTGTACTTATTACCAGCAATTACATATATATATTAAAAACTCAAAAGTATGTAATTATTTCCTTATTAGGGAATCTTACATATTATTAATGTGTCATTAAAAATTTCATTTGACATACAATTTAGTCTAACTAGTATAAATCTATTGAAATGAAAATAAATGTTTCAGTCTCATGGCTTGATTGGTTGAAAACCGGTGCTAAATATTTTCGTTTTGTTTTCATGGGAAGTTCGATCTTGTCATTGAAAGGGCGTTTGGTGACCAACCAGATCCGGTGCAAATTTTAAATTGGTACTTAGATTGTGTTGATGCCATGCACTCCTCAATAGTGGGCCAGTTTAATTTTCTCAGAATCATTTACCGCATGTTTTTTGAAATGAATTAAACTTTTAGAAATAATGTTGTGTATTTAAGGCTAAGCACACTAAAGGTTCTCTGAAATTAGCTGTTTTGCTAATAAGTTATCTGCTGCCCGCTTCTGACAGGAACCAAACAGTCCTGGAACTTGCTCCCAGAGCAGTCCCAAAGCGTCATGTGGCTTGTGTTCCGAAGCTGGAATTGTGCTTTAATTTTAATCCATCATTCATAACACATTTTTAAGAAAGAGAAAGAGTCAGTCACAAAACTTAGCATATCAAAACGAGTGTTCCATCGTTACAATGAAAATACACATTACAATTTATACACATTCTCAAATATAACAGAGCAAGCAATACAACAACAAATAGCAAAAGAATACAAGAAGTAGTAAGCATGGATAATTTGCTGTTTGGAAATCAGAGGCCCAATTGCTGCCAAAAAATGGGGGGGGGGGGGGGGGGGGGGGGGGGAATCGAGGTGCGTGAGAAACCCTGCAAACAAGAACGAACGCTCCAATGGCCATGCGTTCATGGCAACAGCAACATCGGATTGCTCAGTAGTGTGGATGATCTTAGTTGACGACCCTGCATTGCTTCCTGATCTCGCCCTGCTTGCCGGTCTTCACCTCGATTTTGGACATCTCGACGAATGCCTTCTTGAACTTGCCCTCCCACCACCCGGGGATGTTGGCGCTGTCTTGCACCATCTTGGCCGTCGCCGGCGTGGTGAGCAGCGTGGCGTCGGACGTGAAGAGCACCTTGTGCGCCAGCACGTTCTTGTAGTACTGGTTGTCGAGCCCGTTGGGGGTGACGATGTCCTGGTTCACGGTGGGGTCGTTGGCCGGCGTCGGGTTGGCGGGGCACTGCCCCCTGAGGAAGTTGGCGAACCCGGCGTTGATGTCGGAGGGAACGGCGAGGCGGTCGGGGACGAAGGACGAGCAGTGGGAGCGTCCGATGGTGTGGGCTCCCGAGAGCACGACCATGTCCTCGGCGTTGAGGCCCTTGCCGGCGAAGCTGCCGACGAGCTGGGCGACGTTGAAGACGGGCGGCGGCAGGTTGTTCAGGGCGTCGGAGGAGCTGGAGACGCGCCCGTCGAGGCGGCCGGCGGGCATGTCGATCTTCATGTTGAACCCGCTGAGGAAGTAGGCGGCGTCGCGGGCGGCGAAGGCGACGATGTCCGCGCAGGAGACGACGCCGGGGCAGGCCTTCTCGACGGCGTCCTTGGCCGCGTCGATCACCTCGAAGCCGCGCAGACTGGGGAAGTTGGGCGGGCTCAGCTTCTCCGGCTGCGGGTTCGCCGGCGTTGGGTCCAGGAGGACGGAGCCGTCACATCCCTATATATAAGTGTGCATCGTGTCAGTGTCGTCGCATCCCTTGCAGCATTGCACGAAGAAGCATCTCGATCGTGTTCGTGTGCACGGTCAACAGTGCGTTACCTCAACGAAGCAGTCGTGGAAGAGCATGCGGATGAGGCCGGCGCCGATGCCGGCGTTCTTGTAGACGAACTTCTTCACCTCGTCTCTCACGATGTGCTCCACGCGCGGGCACGTCTTCTTGTAGTAGCCCACATGCAAGCCCTGACACGCCGTCGCCAGCAACAGGGCGCATGTCACCGCCACGGCGAGCCTGAACGAAGCAGCCATTGTGTGTCCTTATTTGGCTGCTCTCTTCTACTTTGCTCTGAGCCTTTGTGTATTTGAGTGCGGGAGCTAAGAGCGGATGGGAAATGATGAAGTGCTTTCCGGATGGGGTGGCTATTTATAGATGGAGATTCGCCGACGACGTCGACGTTGTTAGTTGGATCCATGGTGTATTGTATTATGGAGTAAGAGGAACTGATTAAAGGAGCTAGCTGTTACAGAACATGCATGGAAGCCGCAACCGCAAGTAGCTAAGCATGTTACAGAACCTGCAGTCTGCAGATGGATTGTTTAAGTTGCTGTGGCTGCATGTTGCGGAAAACTGCCTGTGGTATCCTCGCTCTGTCTGTGACTGAATTTTTTTGTCTCTTGATGGGAATGTTCCATTGCATGATTTGCTTTCAACCAATTGCTCACACTACATATATCTCGTGGTCTTCTTTAGGGAAGTGAACATTTGTAGTGAAGAGTAATATATGCTCGTGAAGAGCAGGACGGAGCTGCCCCGTTGGATTAGATGATCACTTAATCTTCGAATTATCGGATCACAATGTCGAAGAAGCCACGGAAAATTAGCACCTGATGGTTGGATTTAAAAATTTCTCAAATGGATATATGTGTCAGTGCTAGGAATAATGCATTCAAATTGCCTTGTAAGAACCTGTAGATGTTTTTTTCTTAAAAAAAGAACAACTTGTGGTGTCTTTGTTCCTTTCTAAATCAGAAAGTTTGTATTTTATTGGCGCCTTTAACAAGCTGTCCATATGATTGGATCTCTACTTATTTTATTGGCGCCTCAGTAATTACTACTGTGTTATTGTAGGATTTTCAGAATAATTACCATTTTAAGTTTTAATACAAGAAACTGCCTTGCTGAATTTTCATTCACAACCTACATTAGGTAGTAAATGATATGCATTCAACACAAAAGTTGATCATAAGGTATAAATACATGTATTTGGGAATGTATAGAGTAAAAAAATTACACAGATGACCTCCCCCTGTTGGTTGACGTCTGCCAATCAAACAGGACCGCCAACCTAAGTTCGATGAAATAATTAAGCTCCAGATAGCTGTACGCTCTTTCTTAGCTCAACTGGGAATTATTAGTACCATGTGGGATTAGGCACTGAGTCAATGAGCAAGCGAGCCGACTAAAACTGAATTGTTTGAAGTTTACACCTGGCAATGCACAGTACTCATCACAGCTGGGGGCGTTGTGCCAGACTGCCAGTCTTGCTTGCCTCTTGTGCATACGGTTTTGGCTGCTTCCTTCAGGTTTTCATAAACCGGGAAGTTGAGTTGTTTAGTAGTCCTGTCATCCCAAATTATAGATTCCAAATTATAGATTATTTTGACTTTTCTATATTTAAAGAATTTGTTATGCATCTAGATATATATCTAGATGCATAGCAAAAACTATAAATAAAATAAAATGATCAATAATTCGGGATGGAGAGAGTAGGAAATGTTCCGATCCCATTGGAAGTGTCCTTGAATTCGATTCCAGAAGGGTCAGGATAACTCCCTGCATTTCAAGTGAGCCTAGAATCAGACGCACTACTTAAATTTAGCTGAGCTCCTGAATTTCAATACGTGGTGGTTCATTTTCTCTTGTGCGATTTTGTTCATGCATCTAGTTTAATATTCCCTCCATTCTAAATTGTAAGTTGTTTTAGCTTTTCTAGGTTCATAAATATTATTGATAATATTTATAATACTTATGAACCTATAAAAATCAAAACGATCTGCAATTTGGATTGGAGGAAGTACTTGTGGTAGGCTTGTAGCTTACTAGCCTACCGTGCACTCTTCAGGTAGGCATAGGGAGCATGTTCTAAACTCTAATTATTTCCTCTGTTTCTAAATGTATTTAAAAATTGAGAGAGTAAAAGGCAAACTCGTTATGTTTTTGGTAACAAATAAGTTGAAAGGGTAGCAAGCAAAAGACAGTGTACAATAGGTTTTGCACTATGGATTTCAAGCAGATTATATGTTTTTGGTAACCAAACTCTAAGGGTTTCTCCAAAGAACACCTACATAGTTCAGGTAACAATTTATTGCCTAATTTAATTTCATCTATTAATCCTGGTTCGCTCAACTTAACACCCGTGAACATTTGTTGTTGTGTCAGAGGTTTAATCGAACATTGTAAGGTGAGTCAGCTAGCAAAATTGGTGAAGCCCTTGTACAAGTAGTTTCGGGTTCAAATCAACAAAATCACAGATTTAAGGACCACTCCCAAAAAATAGTTTAGATTAGAGGCTTACAGCACAATTTAGCCTTTTACAAATTATTCCTGCTGTATTTGTTACTATTCCTGAAGATTCAATTGAAGAAGGAAGAATACTAAGAAAAATAGTAAATGAGGGTGCAAGTACCAAGTAGCATAGCTTTGTGAAATTGGTCCCAGAAATTGTAGTCACTCAGCAACGAATTTCATCACTTAAAAATAAATTTCATTTTCTTTCAACATAATCATGTGAACAAAGATTAAATGAGTCATGTCCATGTTTTTTACATAAACGATACTCCTCTTATTATATATGACCTGATAATCAGACAGAATGTTGCTCATAATGTCCAAGGACAGAAAGAGGAAATAGCCAAGTGTTGAATAGCATCAGACAGTGAAACATATAAGCTCTCAGAACAACATGCACCATTATATGACCGCTTTGAATATTTGTACATCTGGGGCACATGGAGATGCACTCTAAGAAGAAAAAAAATTATACACATTTTGGAGCACACATAGTGACATGAATGATTTCTCATTCTTATTCACTCCACTTGTAAATTGGGAACAACTTACCCTTCTAAATAAATTGGGAACAATACACAACTGGTAGTGATAGACTCATAGACCTACCATTATATTACTGTAAATTCAAGGAAGCGAGGACTTCAAGAAGGGAAGCAACAAATTGCATCTGAACCTCCTCATCAATTGCCAAGAAGAGGGGGAAATGAACGAAGAGAGACCTGATACCATGTTTCTCTGCAAACCTAAGAGAGTGATAATAGACATAGTTGCACACAAATCGACCAGCATCATCTGAAGGCGCCACATCATATCCCATTTGTTGAAGAGACTCGCTTAGTTCCTTCACTGGTAGTGTAGTCTGCTTGGTCATGGAAGCAAAACGTGGTTCAGCTGATGGGCATGATAATATAACTAACAGGAGAACATTTGAGATAAATCGCTCGTTAATGAGGGTGTTGCATTGAAGTGATAGCTTTAAGTTCAACAATGGAAAATCAATACTTGGATTGTGCTCTTGAAAATGAAAAGAATGGACAGCAGAGTCAGTAAAACAGAGGATTTGCATGACAGTAAGTTAACAACATAATGTGAAAGACAAGTTTTCCAAATGACATGTTTAGAGATACTCATAATGATTTTCAAATTTAATGGTTAAAATATACCTGTCTTGAGTGTAAGATGCTTCCATCACATGACAATATAGGCACCCTCTGGAATGTAGAACAAATGAATGATTGAATGTAAACAAGTTACGAAGATATAATGAAATAAAGAATGGAAACAAAGGTACAAGGATAGCAACCTGCGGTTTCCATCCTAGCTCATCTGGGCAACGAAAAGTAGCTTCATTAACAGCTTGGTTCTCAAGAGCAAACCTATGGGAACCACTGTTGGCTCCAAAATGGAGCTAAAAATGTTCCATAACCATAAGTCAAGGTTTAAACCACATGAATGGATAAATAAAAAATGTTTAGCCATCTGAAAACATTTCAGCATTATATCTTTCACCCAAATTAGAATCAGTCAATCGACACCAACTTCTATTTAAATGGTCAAATTTCAAACCAAGAGGTGATGGAATTCTGTAAAATATACATAGTTCCGACTTTGCCTGCAGAAAAATGTTCATAGATGGCATTGATTTCAAATTATGCTAATCTCATGATGAAAGATGCTATGTGGTGTGTAAATTAAAAAATTTACAAAGTGCTGTTATTTCTAAAACTTGGGAATTTATCACAGGAACTAATAAAACCGCTACTCCAAACTAGCTCACAGTTTCATACTTCGTCAGACAATTTACATTCTGTGCCGATATAGGATCGGGCGAAGGTGAGGTCTTACCAGAATTACTTGCCCCTGATTCGGTGATCCATTTTCCCGGTCCAGGACAGTTGACTCGAACAATTCATACAACGGACGCAGTGCACCCTGCCCGGCCGCTTCAAGAACAGTGCAGCTCCCGAGCACAAGGCCCTTGGGCAGCCCTCTCTTCTCCATGAACGACAGGAGATTGCGCACGATTCTCTCGGTCGGGTTCTCGGCGACTCCATGGAACCTCTTGAATCCGGTCACGTGAACGGTGACCGGAGAAGGCCCCTCGGAACCCATCTATCTTGTTATGCAGCTTGAGCAGCGAAACCTTGGCTCTGCCGGAGAACCTGGATAGAGGCCGGCTTGTATATGTAAGGTACTGCAGCCAGCAGGGGGAAAGCATGTTTGTTGAGGTTACTGCAGAATGCAGATAATTGCTGCAACTGCACAGCGTGAATGCATTCACACATCCAACATGTGGGCGATGCTAAGCAAGCCATGATACATGACATTCAGCAATATCGTTGCCAAGAAGAAATTTGTAATGATGGGGCGGAGGAAAGCCACAAAAATCAAAATGTGGTCCGAAGTCGTAACCACTAGCTTATCAACAAAGTATAGAAAAAAAGGATTGTAATCGGGTGTTTGGTTACATGTGCGACTGGCAGGACGCCACGGAGCGGCGAAGCCATCCTGCCAGGGACTTTGACACCGACTGACCGAGACGTCGGCCCGGAGTCTCATATACTAGGAGCAAGCAAGCAATGACAAAACCACCCCATCTTTTTTGACCGGATCAGAGGATTAAAAGTTCATCCACAGTGGGTTGTTGGAACAATTTAAACATGGAAACTTGGAGGAATTTGTTTCCGTTGTGTGCGAGTACATGTTTTCTATTCTAGTAGCGTGCCAGCCCAATCCGGCCCAAAGCCAACATCGAGAAACCTGTCCGGTAACCAGGCAGCTCAGAAGAAGAATCCGTAGATGACGCAGGAATTTTCTTTCTGTGCTAGAAAGCACAGGATCAGAAGAACAAGGGAGAGGTCCCATCCTAGGTGCTCCAAGTTGTCCCGAAACGAAATTCCCCACACGAGAGCAGGAGTAGACCCGAACAAGCCACGCACTCACCTCGGGACAGAGAGCGGCGCGGGGGCGACGAAGGAGCTCCTCCTCCTCCTCCTGCAGCTGCTGGGTTGAGTGCGGTGCAACGATTTGCTCTTGCTTCTCGGCCTGTCTCGGGGGCGGACGGGGTGTGGTGTGGCCGTGTGGGTGTGGGGGAAGAAGCAGACGGAAGGAAGAGCTTTGGCTAGCAGAGGAGCCGGGTCCGCCCAGCTGCCCCCTTATTAAAGCGCGCGCGCCGGCGGGCGGGCCCACAGGACAGAGACCGTGGGCGCTACGGCGGGGCCCCACGATTCAGCGGCGATTCGACGGGGGTGGGGGTGGGAGCCAGCTGAGCTACCCCCGGGCCCCGGCGTGGGATAAGCGAGGGCGGTTTCTGGGGTCTGGGGAAGCGGAAGCAAAACGAGACGGCAGCTGAGCTGAGAGGGTGCCAGCGTGCCGGCGCCGGGACGTCAGCCTTTGTCGGCGGCGCCGCCCCCGTGTCTGGTTTGGTTTTGCGGGGCCTGGTCTCCTACGCTACCACGGCAGGTTTCCTGAAACCGCATGGCGCTCGTGCGGTTTTTCTATCGCGCCACGGTTTCGCGCTCGCGGCGCCGGCGTCGGCGCCTGCTGGATCGATATCCGGACGGAACGGCACGGCACGGCAATGGCCACGCGGAGGTCACGCCATGACGGGAAGAGGAGCTGAGGAGGGGGCGCCAACCGTTTGCTGCTGCTGTTTGCACCACAGCACTTTTTTCTTCAGGCCGGAAAAGTAGTGACGACCTTATTCGGCCCGACCACAGCCTTAATGTTGTTCCAACGTGTAAAAATTTGACAAATGGCCTGACCCAGCCCGATTTGAGCCCGAACGTTTTTCTACTCCGACCTGGCCTGGCCCGTGGGCTTTGAAGATGAGCTGTGGGCTTGTGGCATGTCGGATTAGGAGGATTTAACAGCCCAAGATGAGTTGGGGGCTCGTGGCATTGCGGAAATCCTATCCATCTTCCGAAAGAATTTTTTAAGTTATTCGTACAACAAATGTGGTTTGTCAGATGTGCATCAAACCTAAATCTAACCTTCACTCATCTCTCCTCCCCTACCTGCACCACCGCTTGTCGCCACCCCCTCCCCCTACCACCACCAGCCTGCGCATTGCCCGACGCTGGCGCCGTCGCGTCGCGCCCCGCATGGCCGTCGTAGACGCCAATCGCGCTCGCCTCGCATGGCCGCGGCCCCAGCCCACATCCTTATGCCGCGGCCGCCGGAGCTGGAGAAGAAGGCGTGACCGGTGGCGAACGTTTTCTAATAAAAACTTGAAACAATTAAAAAGATATTGGTACAACTTTTTCCAAAAAGATGTTGGCTCAACTTTTTTTTCGAATAAATGTTGGTTCAACTTTTTCCCCGAAGGAATGTTGGTCCAATTTTTTGAATAAAATATTGAACACTATTTTTTATCCAATATTTTTTCAGTGTGCCATTATCAAATGAGCGGGTCGGGGAAGAAGTTGAGGAAGAAGAAGATAAGGTTGAGATGGAGCTAGGTGGGCCGGGAGTTTTCCAAGAGATAGATATGAGCCCCCGTGGCATGTCGGGGATGCGGAGGATTTCACAGCCCTGCCATGTATCCTTTTTTAGGGATAGAAAAATATTATCTGAACCAGTGAACCCTACCGGCGGCGGATTGTTTTCATTCTGCGTGCCCCATGAACGGATGACTGATGCTAAAACAAGGACTAGTAGTGACCTCGTTCATAATTTCTCAATTCGACCTTCTTCTTTTGAAAATGCTCTGCTTTTATTTGCATTTGATTTCCATATTAGACTAAAGCCTGAAAACCAACTCTTCTCTCGGTTGAGTGTTCTGAGAAAAGCGTGAACGGGCAACAATCTTCTCATACGGCGAGCCGTTTCCTTTCTCCGGTAGAGTTTCTTCGTCCTCTGGGTTTAGAATTAGAGGGAGGCGGGCATCATGGAAGCACAACGCAGCGGTTGAAGATGCTCGTGCTAGCTACAGAAACCATGGTCCGGGATTCATACGTTCCAATACCAGACAGAGACAATCAAGTGTGTACAGCGATAACGAAATATGTACGCAGGAGTACTAGGCAACATCAAACCAAGCAGGGAGTCACGCGTAGGCTTCCGGCGCGAGTCGCGGCGTGACGACGGCGCGGAGCGGCACGGCCTTGGGCAGCGCGAGCCCGAAGGTCTCGGCCATGTCCAGCTTCTCCTCCCCCTCCGGCAGGCGCCAGTCGAACGCGTGCAGCAGCGTCCCCAGGAAGTACTGCACGAACACCATCCCGGCTAGCTTCCCGGCGCAGATCCTCCGCCCCGCGCCGAACGGGATGAGCTCGAAGTAGTTCCCGAGCGGGTCCACCTTCTCCGCCGCACCGCCGGGCAGGAACCGCTCTGGCCGGAACTCGAGCGGCGCCTCCCACGCCTCCGGGTCCCGGCCGATGGCCCAGATGTTGATGAGCAGCCGGGTGTTGGCCGGGACGCGGTAGCCGCCGCCGCCGACGTCGACGTCGCAGGCGTCGAAGGAGAAGTGCGGGAGGCTCAGCGGCGTCGACGGGTGCAGCCGCATCGCCTCCTTGCAGGCGGCCTGCAGGTAGGGGAGCGCTGGCAGGTCCGACTCCTCCAGACGGCGGCCGCGGCCGACCACGCGGTCCAGCTCCTCCTGCGCCCGCGCCATCACGGACGGGTTCTTGAGCATCTCCGCCATCGCCCACTCCACGATGATCGACGACGTGTCCGTGCCCGCCGTGAACATGTCCTGCGTACGTGCGCGTCCATTGGAAAATTAATGAGCAAGAATGCAACTCAACGGCTAATAATCAGAAGATTAGTTTATAGGTTGGTTGGAGACACGATCGACGATGCATGGTCCCCGAGATGTAGGTGAGATTGTTCGATATTGTACGGCATGAATGTGAATCTCAACAAACTTTGGTCAAGTGCAGTCATCTGGGGTGTTTGATACCCCATGTTAAAGTTTAGCACATGTCACATCGGATGTTTGATGCTAATTAGAAGTATTAAATATAGGCTAATTACAAAACTAATTGCACAGATGGAGTCTAATTCGCGAGACAAATCTCTTAAGCCTAATTAGTCCATGATTTGACAATGTAGTGCTACAGTAACCATTTGCTAATGATAGATTAATTAGGCTTAATAGATTCATCTCGCGAAATAGCATAGGGGTTCTGCAATTAGTTTTATAATTAGATCATATTTAGTCCTCCTAATTAGCATCCGAACATCCGATGTGACACTGCTAAAGTTTAGCACCTAGTATCCAAACACCCTGAACTTGTTCATTTATTTCACCATTTTAGTTCACTATCTATCGATACCTAACAAGTTGGTGAGTTTAGACTTGAGATCAGTGGTGCATTGTTTTCGTAAAAGAAAGTTGAACAGAAGATAAAAAAAGTGACCGGTGACTTGATGAGTATGCTAGCGGTAGCAGCAAGCAACTCTGCACCAACCGAGTACCGGGCATGAGTAGGCTACCTTAACTTCCAGCCAACTTAACAACTAAACTATATATGGATAGATCCATTGTTTACGAATTCAGGTATGTTGGTGATCAGTTTCTTTTCAAGTTTGGCCCCGAAAAGTTTATGCTTTTACTACACCTTTCAGTGGCAAATTAAAACAGCAGCAGTACATTGCAAGGTATGCAAGTGAGTTGAGAACAACAGGTGGTTACAGCATCACTAATCCAGAACAATTTTTATTACGTCAAGCACAGTGTACCTTATGCTCCCTCCGTTCCAAATTGTAGGTCTTTTTAACTTTTCTAAATTCATAGATATTATTATGCATCTAGACGTACCCTACATTTTGGAACGGAGGGAGTATTAGAGAAAACAAAATTCATGGATGGTGATCACCAGTTCCTTGTCAACATCTTTGGTCTACGGGAACACTGCTCTACAACAATTTTGGTACTGTCAGTTTTGTATTTACCCTAGATAGCGATCGATCAATATGGAGGCAGGTGTCGTCATAAAGTTGTGGGTGTACCGTGTGTACGTAGTAAAGATATCGAGGTTCAGACTTGAGTCAAGGCCACAGGAGTCAGTAGGATGTCATGTTGAGAGCCCTGCTTGTCCAAACCTTAACAACCGTTAGTGGTTTTGGTTGCCTGAGTAGTCACGGCGCGGGCTAGGCTCAATGATATCAGTGTTGACACTCACCAATAATCACAACTAGATCATGCTTCAAGGCAACAGCCTTCGCACCATAGGTTCACTTGCCTACAAAATTCTTCTGGGAAATGACATAAGGACAGGAAGTAGAGTGCAAATATATCCCTAGGTATAAATGTCTCTTTATTTCTTTCCTGATAGACTGTTTCACTTGTTATTACTAAGAATTACGTGGCTTTCACTAATTAATTTCTATATGATCTTGGAACACACCATTTTTCCCCCAAAATTTCATTTAGAATATACTCCATAAGAATATATTTTATTATTGTAGTGTTTCTTCCAAAGAGGGCTTTTTGTTTGTTTTCAGAAAAAAAAAACCCTCCTCTTTAGGGTGAGGATTCGAGGATCCCTTCCCTTCCCCCCCCCCCCCCCCCAACCCCACCCACATTTTTTTTCAGTAAAAAAAGCTTCTACTGATATCAAAACAATGTAAGAGGTGATCGCAACTATCTTGAGATCAGCCGCCTCTGCATGCAAAACAGACACGCTAAACAACCATCAATTTGCAGACTAGATTGTCATGCACCCATATGCCGGGGTAAAAAGAAATTTATTGGCCACCTTCTCCAATTGTTGACACGCCGTAGCAAGAAATAATTTTGGCCACCACATGTATAGACTTTTGTATTTAAAAAATATATGTTGTCATGTTCCAATCTAGTAAAAACATTCCAGTTAGAGAAAATGTTCGAGAAAATTGTATTTTTTTCTTGTTTAATTTCACCTACTTTTATATTTCGGCCTTATTAATTGTTACTGGATTTATCCAACGCTTTTGCAAAAGTTAATGATCCAGGGACCGCAAATCTATGGGCAGCTAAATAGATTGTCCCAAAAAAAAAATCCTAAAAGCTAAGTGAATTCTGGGGACTAGGTAAACATCATCTTTGCGTAAAAGCATGCATTTTGTTCTAGGAATTTGACAGAACAAGCCATCAGCTATCACCTCACTTGACTGATCATGGTTGTGGAAGGCTCCAAACTGTACCATCAGTTCGACCACTAACCAAACATATCAGCTCGAGCGTGCTTTCGGTCGTCGTCGCTTTCCAACAACTCGATCCACTAGTAGCTCCACCTACCTCACTTCACTCGTTCCCGCCCGGTCATGGAAGCCGCGCGCGCCCCACGAATTGCACCCGCACCAATGTGGCATGCATTATTCTTTTTTAAATAAAGCAGGAGAGCTGCCGATTATATTAAACAAAGATGAAGTCTGGACTAGACAATACAGCAAATGGAAGAAAAAATAACATGAGCAGATTGGATTAGGACATCGACACGATCTGAAACAACTTTGGCCGGTCGGATTGGGACATCAACACGATCCCGCAACAACAACATGGCATGCGTTACAATTACACAGCTAGAGCTAGCTTTCGGTTGAATAGTGCCCCATGTTAGGTAGTGGCTACTACATCTCGGAGCGATGGATCAGTCAATGAGTACGTAAAGCAAGCAATGGAGGAAAGAAATTAACTAAAAGCAGTAAGTAAGTAATGGATGAGCCAGGTCGAGCGCTTACGAAGATGAGGCCCTTGATGTTGACCTCGGTGATGGTCTCGCCGCTGTCGTCGTCGGCGCCGGCGTCCATGGCGGCGCGGAGCCTGTCGACGAAGTCCTGGCGGCCGTGACGCGCGCGGTCGGCGGCCGTCGCGGCGTGCTCCGCCAGCAGCTTGGTGATGAGGCCGTCGAACTGGTGGTGGATCCGCCGCAGTTTGGCCTGCACGCCCTGCAGGTCCAGGCGCGCCAGCGCCGGCACGAAGTCGCTGATGTTGAACAGGCCCGCGCCCGTCAGCAGCGACACGATCATGTCCTTGTAGCTGATGCAATGATGCGACATGATAGTATGATACGGACATTATGTTTTGCACACCATATTTTGGATAAAAAAAGATTTAATTTGTGTTAGTCCGATGCTTTTCACGGTTTCACTTTCTAAGTTTTGGTGAGCGACTCTCTTCACTGACAGGGACTTCACGGTTCAGTCATTGGCAGCTGGCAGATACAGATTTTTTAAGTACGGACATCATACATAGGTCACTACCTCAACTAAACCTAATTGATTATTCGTCTGTCTAAAGGACAGTTCCGATTAGTTCTTATTTTCTGAGTATTTGCGAGGAAGTACGATCCAAATTTTAATTATATCTAAACTAAAGGCACCGATTATCCTGAAATGTGGGGAAAATGTGGTTTTTTATTTATTCACTTCTAGAAGCGACTTTATTAATTTATCTTTCTGTTCGATCTCAACACATAATTATCTTTTTAAGAAATTTGAATTTTTATGATATCCATCGAACCGCACGCATACAGGTCCTCACTCACCTGTTGGACTCCTCCCCCTGCGCGTCGAACACCCGCTTGCTGACGGTGATCTGGCCGACGATGTTGGCGAGCGCGCAGACGAGCACCTCCGGCACGACGACGGGCCTCCCCGCCGCGGCCGCCTCCGCCATCCCCCGCAGCAGGTGCCCCGCCTCGTCGCGGCGCACGCACGCCCAGTCGGCGAGCGCGCGCGCCCCGAGCAGGTGCACGCTGGCCAGCTTCCGCATCAGCTTCCACTTGGGCCCGTAGTTGGCGAACACCATGTTCTGGCACCCGTACGTGATGTCGGCGGCGCTGGCCACGGCGGGGCGGTTGGCGTACGGCGCGTCCAGCGCCTTGAGGAACGCCCGCGCCGCGGCGGGCGACGACGCCACCACCACGCCGGCGGTGCCCATCTTGAGGTACATGACGGGCCCGTACCTGCGGGCCAGCGCGGCGAGGCCGGCGTGCGGGGCCGGGCCGACGAGCGGCAGCGCGCCGAGGATGGGGAGCCCCGGCGGGCCCGGTGGGAGGCGGCCGCGGCCGGAGGAGGAGGAGAGGGAGCGGCGGAGCGCGAGGTGGAGGAAGAGGCAGAGGAAGGCGCAGGAGAGCACGACGGGGTCGGTGCAGAGTGTGGCGAGCTGCATGGTGGCCGGTGGGCGGTGGCGCGTAGGGAGGAGGAAGACCTGCCCTAAGCTTCTCCCTCGCGCGCGCACGGCGGCTTTTATATATCCGTGCTAGCTGATACTGCTAGCGTGCAAGCTCGATCTGATAGGTTTGGTTCAGGTTGTGGCTCAAGATATCGATGCTTGGCTGCTGTACCTTTCGATTGACTTGTTTGTTGTGCGATCCTCGTCTTTATACGTACTCCCTCCGTTCTTTTTTATTCTTTTTTATTTGACGTTGCTTAGCTCAAATTTGAGCTAACCAGCGTCAATGATTTCTTTTTGAAACACCGTTTCTCGTTTACTTGAAAGTTTTCTTAGGGTCAGAGGAGCATGGGCATGCTGTCATGGCGTGGTGAGCTAGTGCACCCTCCACCAGAAAAGAAGACCCCGGCCCCCTTAGTGGCGTGGTGCAGCATGTAGAAAAATGGAAAAGCAACTTAGGCGTGCAAGATGGGAGTCCCGTGTAGCAATGATTACGGATCGATCACCGCATTTTAGGGTGATTCCGTGTTGGCATATGCATCGAAGAAGGCTCTCGTATCATAGTGTTATATTATGCTATCCAGAAGATCAAACACAATCACAACCACAACAAGATCATAAATTATGGTTTGGTGAGCTTGGTGCACACTTTCTTCCTATATAAAGCTGCGGGAAGAGAATTTCTTTGTCGCCACGGGCATGCCAACTTACGAGTGAGTTCATGACCCTGATACACATACTACATGTCAATTACGTACCCAGCTTACTAAACATAGCGAGAGTACTGCGTAACACACGTTACGCATATGTAATAATCCATCCACCTTCAAATACAAGGCACCGAAGAAATTTTTATGACAGATTAAGGGGGCAAAGGAAAAAAGCCAACATGTCCCTCGTTAAGCATTTAAGAGCTGTTGTGACTGCATGGGTTATTGGTGGGCTGTTCGTGTCCCTGTGCAATTAATAGGCAACCTTTTGCATGCAATTGGAGTAGAATTAAATGGATTAGTGCAAAATTGTGCAAGGATGGTTATAGTGACGTACTCCTCGTATAGGAAGAGGAGGTCGTTTTAGGCGTTTAGATGATTTACGCAAATGAAGTCGTTTTGGCTCCGTGAACCAACTTTTGGATGTGTTTGCCCCTGGCGCTTTGTTTTCTTAGCCTCCCTTCATTACTTGTGATGCTTTGTTTCCTGTGTGCCGGCCTTCCCCTTCCTCGCTAGCTTTGTTTCCTGTGCGCTAGCCTTCCCCTTCCTCGCTAGCTTGCCTGCGCCATAGAGTCCGATGCCATGAAGCTCGCTCGCGCCATGGAGGAGGCGCCAGACTCCGTCTTGTTGGAGAGGTGGCGCCGGACTCCTTGCCGCCGGACTCGTTTGTGCCAGACTCGTTTGCCGCCGTCTCGTTTGTGCCAGACTCCTTGCCATCGGAGTCCCAGGCCGCCATCTCGTTTGTGCCAGACTCCTTGCCGCCGGAGTCCCAGCCGTCTACTTGCGTTCGCTGTGACATGGCCCATGACTGCGATGACGTTGAGGGCTGCCGCCTAGCTCGCCGCCTAGCAGGTGTGTCCGTTGTGGTCTTGTTCATAGTGACTACGACCTCGCAGCAAGGATAATGGATGACATAGACAAATTGGATTGCGAGATCTATATTCCTGATGTCAAAAAGTTTCAACCAAATTGATGGCGACACTATACTTGTGCCTGTGAGCACGTTTTGAAGAAGTTGGATGAGCTATGGAAGATGAAGCAAGATGCAAGGAAAGAGCAGTAGATAATCGGTAAGCTTACATATCTCATTCATTCAAGCTAACATGCCTCTCCTAAATTGCTACCTAAGCTTACACGTCTAACTATTTTTATGCAGGAAGACTAGCAATGGCATCAGCTAGCAACGACACCTCACAAGGGATTTGCAATGGCAGCCGATCTTCTTTCTCTAGTTTTTCTTTTTGCATATGAGAAATCTTGAACTTGTTGCATGCTTTAACTGGCTTCCTTCAAAACACTATGAAGTGTAGAAAAATTATGTTTTCTTTGTGTGGACAATACTCTATGAATTCCTACAAAACATGTGTTGAAGAAATCAATCAATGGGTAAATTAGTTGTTCAAAAAATAATGAAACAAGTGAACAATTGATCCATTTACCTGTTGCACTGCTGGAACTAGATCTTCTATTGTTTTTGCATTCTTCTTGTATTGAATAGATTGAATAGCTCGAAAAAACCTCAAGTCTAGAATGTTGAAATCTGAAGAATTGGGTGGTTGACAAATTAGACGAATGTCAAATCCTTGTTGCTTAGCAGCCTCACAAAAAACCGGATCATTCACAGGTAAATGGGAAGGTGCATTATCTTGTTGTATGAAAATTAGTTTGTTCACATCTTCTCTTGGCCATTTGGCTCGATGGCAGGCAATACTTTGTTTACCATGAAATCTCTAATCACATCTCTTGTGATTGAAGTTATGGGCTTGATAACTTGGGCTCCATGAAGACGATTCTGACTTGTTCTTACAGCATTTCCATAAGTGATCAATGGAAAGCAACCAATTTTCCCATCAAAAATACACTCTCCATCCCTAAACCTCGGCCGAGCACAAACACACAAAAACATGAGCCTAGGGATGTAATTCTTGTTCTTACAAGTGAGATGGGGCTCATCTTCCTCGGGTAGCAAGTAATATTTCTCAAATTGTTGAGAGAGATAAAACCATTTTTCATCGATGAACATAAAGTCAAAAAACCCCTTAAATCTTGGATCACCAAGTAAACCCTTCTCAATCATGTCAACACACCACTTTAACCGAGACTTCTTGTTAGCATCTGTGAAGTATGGTTTGATGCTACTAGAGTGGCGCCTAAGAAAACCTTTTTTTAAATACATTTGTATCTTCCATTTGCTCATGTTAAATTTGTTACACACATCTTCTATGGTCATTCTTTCCTTGAGAGGAATGTTGCACAATACACACATCTTCTATGGTCATTCTTTCCTTAAGAGGAATGTTGCGTAATGCTTCCAAATCAACAGGGATTGCCTTACGGCCTACTGTACCCTTCTTTAGACTAGCAACATTAACCGAAATGTTTTGAGCAAGGGGGATTTTTACCTCGCTTCCACAAGCGCTGAACAGATCGAATGTGAAGTCCAAATTATTCAGCTACAACTCTCGTATCATACTTGCCTAGTTCCCCATTCTTACTCTTGCCAATAAAGTTTGGAACACTTGTTTTGTGACTTCTTCTTTCATGTCTTTCCTTCGTCCATTGACTTGAACGGGAGCCTCATCAACATCTTCTAGTTGTAAAAAAAAACAAGCACATTCAAACCAACGATTTTGATTACCAGCATAGTTTACTATCAAAATAAAATATCTTACCAGCAAGGTTTTCTTCAAAATTGAAATTAACTGCACCAAATTCGTCTAGTGGTAAGTTCAAATAAAATCCTATCCAAAAGAAAACAATGATATGAGAGATGATTTTTAAATATAAAAAGGAAAGAGTGATATGAGAGGCGATTGAATATGAAAAAGGAAACTAATAAGAAATGGATCAAATCAAATCCTATGTGTGCCCAAACGTGAGCAAGCGGCAAAAATACGCGCCCATACGGCAAAAATACGCGGCAAAAAAAACACCTTCCAGGAAACAAACTGTGGACCTCAAGCCTCTAAGGCAGGCACGCTAACCACTCCAGCCAGGAAAGTTAGTTGTATAGGTAATACCCGCAAGGGTATTTAATAAGGGCAAACAGGAAAAAAATACACCCTAATTAATCACTCCTTGGTATGTTAAATGCTGTCCTAAACGACTTTCTTTTCCTACACGGAGGAGTACACTATTTAAGGATAAAAATTCGAATGCTTCGATGCCTTCGACCCTAGATTATATAAGTTAGATTATAGATCATGGGTACTATGGTAAAAGATCACTTTGGGACCACTTAGAACCACAAATAATCTGAAATAAGCTAGCCATGGATAGCTTATTTCAGATTATTCGTGATCACAGAGTGATCCCACGATGATCTTTTACCTTACTACCCTTGGACCATAATCTAACTTATATAATTTATGAGGGAAACAAACTTATACAAGAGGACTGCATGGTGCTACCTTATGGGGAAAATCATGATAATTCAAGTACCGCGCTCCGCAAGACTTGCATCAAGCAAAAGAAAAACAAGTTTACCAATTGTTTTGCATATATATGGAAATGACGGGTACTTTAAATTTTGATGCTCCTGCTCCAATCTTTCCCCTACCTTTTCCTCGAAAGAATTCTTTTTTCCTTCCTCAAAGCTTGCACTAATTCGTAACCACCAGTACGTTTCATCTATCAGCGCCCCATCCGAATCGAAATGCAACAAATTAGGGCTCCGTCCTAAAATCCCAAGGTTGCTGCTGCCTCAGTGCCAGCCAGCCAGCCAGCCAGCCAGGGGTGACGTGGGAGTGACGCTCGAGGGGAGTAGGTGAAGGAGGGCGACGGCCGGCCAGGCACCGGCAGCCGCCGCTGCATGACACGAGAGGTCGACATGGATGGAAATGGACCCGTCCATATATCTATAAATGTCCCCGTCGCGGTTTGGTGAGGCTTAACCAACCGCGCCGACCGTCCGCGGAGTCAGCTATGACTGGGCCGCGCGACGGCCGACGAGCCAGCGAGTGGCACAGGCTTTTGCCTTTCGGATGTGCCTCTGCCGGCGCTTGCAAAACGCTGGCGACACTACAGTAATTCACCACTTACAATTAGCGAAGTCCAATTCGGCCACGAAAAATACTGGCTAGCTTCACAAGCCGCGACATGCCAACCAAAAGATTCCCTAAAGACCCTAGGACTAGAAGGAACATGGGAAATCATTCCACGCCGTAGAAGGCGGTAGTAGTGGCTAGTGCTTGCTGCCCATGCCCCATCAAGCCATCATGAGAGCTGACGAACACACACCCATGAGGGGAAACCGGGAAACAAACCATGAGTAGTAAAACGGGGAAGTTGACGATGAAACACAAGCCTCAGGATTCACTGTCAAGATCGGTACTCCCCTGCACCCCACATCGCTGTCCCGTTAACATCCGACGTGCCCTTGTACAGCGACTAGCAGCAGCTCACCAGCTACCACCACCACCACAACCTGCAGCAAAAGAATAAGCCGTCTCCAAGCTAGCGGCGGCCGCAGCGGGTCGCTTGTCTTGCTGCCAGTCAGATTCTGTGTATTCTGCGGTGTCATTTTCAGAGCTAACGGCTGCCGAGCCATCACCATCACCAAAATGCATCAAAACTGTAAACTGAGACCAAAGGTTCCTACTCATACACCCCTGTAGAACGACCGGTATATACTTCCTCATCTCTTCTCATTTACGTCAATGGTTGCATCTTACACATGGTTTGTTTTCCATACACGACGTAACAACTTCTCTTAAAAGGTTTCCGTACCAACTTTCCATCGTCGAGTGAACTATAAAATGTCAGAAAGCTCGAAAACGATTCCTCTAAACCGGCACGATTCTGGAACCTCAGAGTATCGTGCACCTGTTGAGGCCAAGAGACGAGAAGATCCTCCTCGCGGAAGGCCACACGCGGCCAAGCAGTCCTGGCCTCTCTTCCTCAAAGGCGTACTCTGATTCTCCACTCGGGCTGCCCTTCGTGTCCGCACCTCTATCAGCACTTGTTGCCTCACCAGAGCCTTTCACGTCGCCTGAGTCCTTTCCACCCTTTGATTCTGCTGCACCGACTTCGGATATCTCTCCGGGCTTCTTGTCGAAGAGTCCTTTGAACTGCTTCCTTGCCTTCTTTTCAGCTTCCTGATTTACAAAGGGTCCATCTCATGTCAGCCACACATTTGGAAGGGTCTGGGTTAAGGTTGCTCTATGGCATACCTGTTCCTTTTGCTTAAGTTTAAGAAGGGCAGCTGTAGCTTCTGGTTCTGACGACTTGTCGATAGTAATCATCTAACAAAGAAGCACGATCACCTTAGCACAGTGATGCATGCTGATAATTAGACATGGCACTGAAGTACGGCGTCACTAACCTTCTTAAAATCATTCCTTGCGTCATCAAATTCTCCTAGTAACATGTAGGACATTCCTCTGCGATAAAGAGCTTTCACATGCACAGGATTTGCATCCAGCACCTGCTCAAAGAGTAAACAAAAAAAAGTTTTCCCAATTTAGCTTCAGCATTACGTAGCTTAAGGCAGTGATGCATGTTATGTGAAACAAAACGATCGGCTAACAAATTCATTAACTTATGTTACAATTTGGTGCACCATGTGAAAGCACATATGTGACTGTTACTATCTTCCAGACAAATGCATAATTTTCAACTGAAGAGGGGATTAAGTAAGACTGAACATCATAAACACACTACCAGCAATGTTTTTTATATACTGCACCAAATGAAATTTTTTTGATATACAAAGCAAGGAAATTCTTTACCGCTAAACCCAAATGACTATAAGCAGTATTTGGCAAAGGCAGTTATTTGAAAATACCTACTAATATTCCGAGAAAAACCTACCTTATTGCATGTTTCAATGGATTTTCTGTATTCGCCAATCCTCTGGTAGCAAAAAGCTACATTTAGATGTAGAGAACTCTGCAAGTGTAACAAAAGAGAAGGTGAACAAATCTTCCACTGCTGCTTATTGGAGGATGCGCAAGAAAATGGTCGATTGATCCAAGCATCAAAATGTCATGGTAGGAGTGAAGTTGGAACAGAGTATCATCATACTCTTGAATTGGCAAAGATTTTTCCCTCTTCATCATCATGGGGATGCACGTGGTTATACTCCCTAAGCACCTGCAGCCATAGAGGTAGGAGTGCCAAAGTTAATGAAAAATTTGAAAAGTGTTTAATCTTGTATCGGTCCAAGAGAGAGAACATGTACTCATGAATATTGAACATGTACTAATCGAACAGCATGGAAGACCATTCAGAGACAAAATAATTAAAATCGCTGGAAAGATGTAGGTAACAAGACAAATATCACAAAGAAAAAAAAAACATCTTCCTTCAATTATATGACAAATACAACAATTCAATTAGTAACCAGAACAGAATCGAAGTGTAAGAACATAATGTGCCTTCACCCAATATCTATATGACAAACAACAGTAACTCAATTATGATAAACATCAATTTGTGGCATACAAATTCCAGATCCTATGGAGGCCATACCTTATCATATTTTGCCTTCGCAAGTTCGTACTTTCCTTCTTTAAAC
This sequence comes from Setaria viridis, assembly GCF_005286985.2. NCBI lineage: Eukaryota > Viridiplantae > Streptophyta > Magnoliopsida > Poales > Poaceae > Setaria > Setaria viridis. The sequence continues at coordinate 43,221,002 of NC_048271.2, forward strand.
AGTCTGTTACCCTGAGAAAGGCCTCCCATTTAGAACCAATCAAGCATAGCAAGCACAAGTATTTGACAGCAGATAAACAATTATTGCATATCATGTAAACAAGTACAGGCTGAAATATAGGACTGAAACCACCAACAAAACCAGACCAGTTAATGGACTAACGTAAGCTTCAAGGCTTTCTCATGTTCATACTGAACCAATTGAACATATTGAGAAACATTGCGTATTTCCTTTTAGATATCATTCCAAATAAGGACGGGCTATTCAGTTTGTCAAAGTATACACATTTCTGCAAAAATACACGTATGACAAGCTAATGGGATACGAATTGGCAAGCTAAGCATAATTAGTTTAAGTTAGTATACCGTGTTCTTTATTTTGTCTGCCTCATCCATGATTTCTTTGAAGGTCAAGCCAGTCCAATCCTACATTAAATTTGGATTAGTTGTCAGAAGAAAGAAGATTCGATAGTGAAAACTACTGGCACTAGTGAAAGCAAAGGTGGATAAAAAAGGCATGTTACCTTGGGCATTTCGAATCCAAGCAGTTCAATTTCCCACTGAACGGTCGCTCCTTCAGGAACATTTGCTGGCCTGTTGCAGCCATAAGGCATTATTCAGAAAGCTCCATTACAAAAATGGACCCTAATATAAATGGTTGATACAACCTTGGGAACTTATCATATGCAAAATCTGGAGGGCAGGTGACAATAGATTTTTCACCAGGAAGCATTAGTCGAACACACATTTCGAATCCTTCAGGAACCTACAACATGCTTCGTCGATTTGTAAATTTAACAGCAAGATTTTATTCCACTGATCATTGTCTAGCATGAGAAAGGTTAATGTGGTATTACTTACCAAGCCTTCTCCAGAACAGAACTCCAATGGCTCACCATCATTATCAACTCGTGTATCATAAAATATTGATTTCGATTCGTCAAGGAGCATACCCTTATAATGCACTCTCAATAAACTATCATGAAGAGGGCAGTCCATTGGAAATTCACCTGGCATTTATAAGGAACACAAAGAAGCATCACAAGCAGAACTACATGATATAATCAAAACAAAGAACAGTAACACCATCGAAGGTAAAGTTACATTCCATCTGCAAGGTTTATTTAGTGAAGAACCTGCAGGTTTTATTAAAATATAAGAACAAATAACAAAGCAGTTTGTCTAATTTCACATTACTAATGCTTCCCTTAACCCAAAATTTTGGTTGTTTCTAGCGCTATTACTTGGATTATCAGACACCATTAGTCATCTGATTTTCATCTCATGGAATAATGATACATATAAGTCAATTCGACTTGTTCAATATTGGGAAATCAGTTGTTGACCAGGGATTTCTGGGGTCCATGTTAGGAAAAAAGTTCCATAAGAATCATGTGTGTAGTACAAAGTAGGTAAACCTACAAAATCTCAATTTCAAATTCATCTTTGAAATAGACTAAAAATCAAGTGTTACTGTTAGCGCATGATGAACAATGCTGGATGGACTACTTTTGTTTTGTTTCTTGACATCTAGGATGAATTGACCTCTCATTTTTTTGGCAGGCTTACTTTATGTGTAATACGTAGTGCATACATGACTTTTTACGAACTTTTGAAACACTGCAACATGCTGCATTCACAAAAGGGGATACCAGAACCCTGGATACAAAATCTGATAACAAAATATAAATAACTTAAATGTATTAAAGTCGACAAGTTGATGAATTTTGGGAAGGAAGCAACCATTTGTACTATAATTTTGTTTGTTCTAAAGAACTTATGCAAATGGAAGGTAGTAGGAGACACAAGAAAAATATTTCATGCTCACAAAAAAAAAAGAAATAACATGAAACAGAGTGTTAAGCTTATCTACCTTTTCCATCAACTACACGTCGTTTTATGAGGCGACCATCGCCAAGCATGTCTCTCACCTGTTAATGCATCCAACACACACATTTTAATGCAGTTTAGCATGGAAAGGAGAATGTGAATCTCCATAACAATAGAATATAAGTTATATGTACAAGAAAGATTGTGGTCTTAATCATATAATTCAAATGTATCAGAACTCCTAGAATGCTCTGGTATCTTCCATCAGCATATTTAGATATGAGAACCAGACTAATCTATTATATAGCAGGAACCCTCCATGCCTGACCAGTGAGCACAGCAAATGATTTTTGGAACTCAAATATTGGTCAAGCATATCTGGATATAGAGGTCATAACCCTTTTCCAGTATTGCACCCAGTTTTCTGTTGTTTCAATCTACCCAAAAGTTGTAGTACACTCTTATTCTAAGTCTCAAGAAACATGAGATTAAAAAATTCTTTAGGGAAACACATTTTATTAAATGTAGCTACATAAACATGGAAGAAAGAAAAAAAAAAGTTGAGACCTTCAAATAAAACCAATCATAAGAATCTTTAAACAAGACAGCATAACAGTTTCTTAGTGGTTAGTGGATGGCAGGTGATCACCCAAGCTTCAAACACTTTAGGTTGGTGTAGCGATGCAAGCAGGCCAATTTATGACACAATACACTCAATCAGTTCACTGCTAACTTAATTGGTGATCCAAGTGATACACATGGTTAGTAAAGCAAAAAAGCTTAGGATGGGCCAATCATCAGCATGGTTAGTAAAGCAAAAGAGCTTAGGATGGGCCAATGATCAGCATGACTGGGATTGTATCTCTAGTTTGGTGGCCTAGATATACTGATATGTTATAGTGACCTTGATATGAAATTGTCTGCTAAAATTAACGCATTAGGAGGTGAATTGTAGCTCCAGTGACCTTGATCTAGAAACTGTTCAATGGATAATTGACATGGAGCCTTGCCCACTTGTAGCACGCCACAAAATCATTTTCATTGCAGTGTTCTGGTAGACAGGATAATCATCTAGTCAAAAAATCAAAGTATGACCACAATGATGAAATCATCATCAGGTATAGTCTAGGACAATACCTGATATTATAGCAGCCTAGGACAATCATGGGATGTCATCAAAATATAGCAGGCCTTAATATTAATTCTAAATTAATATAAAGATGCATGAGCATAGCAAGGAGATGGCGCACAAAATGAAACTACCAAACAGTTATGACTGTACCTGAACAAACTGAATCAGTTCAACGTCAAAATGAACTTCTTCAAGGCCTTCAAGGTGTGGCATTAGTGAGGCCTTTGTCAAATAGGTACTGCTAACAAAAATAATCGCCTTTTCCTTGCGTGTCATTGTCCCAATGCCCATCTCAAGCCCTTTAGGTACCTAAACTAGAACAGTAACAAAGATATTGCAACAAGCAGTCGTTAGGGGCAAAAAAGGCACTTAAATCAAAATGAAGCATATATGCTTTTAGTGTTAATTAAATAGAATCAGTGTCAAGTTTAGACTTATATTAAGACCAGGAAGCCAGCACTACAGATTGTTGCATTGAATAACTGCTAGATGTTAAACAGTTCATGTATATGAAAGAAAACAGCCAATCACACATCATCCAATGTGCTACAAGGCTACAAGCAAACTACTGAATTTCTATATCCTTGCAAAGAACTTCAAAAGAGATGATATGACATGTTATCTCCAGTGATCAGTGCTATGTGTTCCCAAAGCTGTAGAATATTTTACAATAGAAGAGTTTGAAATACACTATGTATCTTTATCCTGCTACATGCAACGGAGTTTGAAGAAGCACAAAATATTGATATAACCTATGTTCCTATTACATCCAACAAGATATCACTGACCTCAGATTTACCAATAGTAAAGAAATATGCTTCTTCTTTACTGGGAATAATTTCTTTTCCATCTGCTGTTCTTGCAGTTATCCTGGAATGTTAAACAATATCTTAATTCAGATAATATTCAGGTAGGCAAAAAAATAATACAGTCATAGATTACATGTATTGATGTGCCTTCCATAAACTACTGTAAACAGAAATGGCAGTTGCAGAAGGCAAAGAAGATAAGAATGCAGTCAAAGTACAGGAAGACTGGAATGTAAACTGGTTTGCATCAAATACTTTAATTTCCATAGTGCCCGTACTAGCTAATTGTTGAAGCCAAGGGTATATTGGTCACAAGTAGGGATGCAAGAGGGTACCTGATGGGTCGTTCTAGATCATTTCCTTAGTTAATTTGCATCCCTTTTTTCTTTGAAATCCAGATTAGTTCAATTGAATGAGTTTTTTGTCAACCCAATGATCCAAAGAAACCAAAACTCGCATACCTAGTCACAAGGTCTTAAGAGCATTTTGTACAGGCACGTGCAACAACAAACAGAAGGCATGAATCACCCCCATTCCTTTCCATGCCAGAAATCCACAATATAGGCAATCATGTTGACCATTTCTAAGCACAGAGATTAAGTGGCTGACACGAAGAACGAAAACATATCCTATGAATACAGCCAAAGCATAGATGGCTAGACGAGCCTTCTGCAAATAAAAAAACGTAGATAGTTTACCGTGCTGTTATTTCGTATGGCTCCCTAGGTGTTTCCCATCCCTTGCCTTCATCAATAATCTGCCACATTCAAAGGGAAAAAATTGTTTGTCAAAGAGCTGAAGCATCCAGCCTCACATACTAGACCACTTATTGGGCAAACCCACAAAAAAGGAATCTACAATGGCAGTTAAATAAATAACACTGATAAAGTTTGAAGAAAACAAAGACTAATGTACTCCTTTAGCGGTACTCCAAGCAAACTGGGGGAAAAAAACAGAATTCAGAATCTTTCAAGCTGAATGCAACAATATGAGAAGGCTGTTCACCTTCTTTACAACCCCTAAATCCTCAGCCACAACCTGTCAGAAAATAAGCAGAGTAATCAAAAGTAGCAAATATATATTTTGAACCTCATTAGTTCTTTAAATTTTAGGTTGGACAGCATCCATGAAATCAAGAAATAATCGAGACGGCGACTGAAGGAGAGAAAATGTGTTTCTCAGTTGTGACATAAACCTGACAAACTGTGTTTAAGTGAAACAAGTGTCATAATCAGAGTAAAAACGCTTGTTTGCATGAAACAGTTAACCTCAACAGCTTTCATATTCAATTGAAATCGATTTTATCCAGGAAAAGAGAAAACCAAATCATTAATATTGATAAACAATTTCTTATGTGATATATAGAAATTATAAGTCGTTTTAGGTTTGTCCTAAGTCAAACTTCTTTAGCTTTGACCAAGTTTAAAGAAAAAATGCATAAATATCTAGAACCATCAAACTAATTTCTCTTGGTAGATCATGAAATGTATTTTCATAGTGCATTTATATGATATTGTATAACATATTTTTCTATAAACTTAGTCAAAGTTAGACAAGTTAGAATTAATACAAAGCTGAAAGGACTTATAATTTGGAACAGAGGGAGTACTACTTAGTGGGATATACTGGCCAAAAAAACTATATACAAAGTTAGCAACAAGTGTTGCCATAAAAGAACAATTGGTAGACACAATATTATTTGAGTTATGAAGAGGAAAAATGATATGCCATGTCAACAACCACATTAGGTACCCTGCGATCTTGAGCACTGAGTCTTAACTTATATGACAATATCCCATTTTGTAAGCAAATATTGGATACTATTTTTAAAATCGTACTATGCTGTAGATAAAATTACTACTAGAAAAGGAAACTATTTGCCAGAAGTGCTTTGACATTACTGAAATAACCACCGGTTGAATTCATACTCAAGCAGTCATTTAATGAGACTAACCTTGGCTTTAAAAAAATCCAACATTTCAATCTCAAATTGAAGTTCATCATCTTTTGGAAAGCCATCTGGAGCTGCAACTGGACAATCATCCTCGGCATAGTGAATTTTAGGCTGCATTTTGAACTGAAAAAAGGAAACTGTAAGAGAAAAGGGGAAAGGGAAAAAATGAAAAAAAAACAATTGGTGCTTGCATTGTTATTGACATGTGCATTTTTTATTCGAATAGTTGCATTCTCTCTGAAAATTAGTGTTCTCTTTTTAGAATAAATTGTTTAGTTTAATTAAATGGTTTTAATCTGTTCAAAGAAATACCATAGCAATTTCACCCTTCAGCATTGTTGGGAAGCCTTCAGCAAAGCCTAGGATCATCTTGCTCTTCCCTAAGACAAACCTGAGAGGGATCCCTTTACCTGTAAATTATAACAATAAAAAAGAAGATGATTTAAATTAGTTATTCAATTGGCTGCTCATATAGATGTGACAAATATTTGGGGTACATAATTCATGTAACAATCAATTGTAAGATACAAATATTATGGAAAAGGCATTTAATCTAATATATTGTTCCAGACTCCATAGGGTATATGGAAGCACAGGACATGTGTTTAGCTAGAAAATTAGGTTTTGTACGGACCTCTGTTTCTCCTTTTCAAAATCGCATACATAGTTGCCAGCATAAAACAGCAATAAGGATGCTTGCAACATAAAATTTAGAATCATAACCATTCAATGAAAACAAATGTAAACCTCTCAGCGACTGAGAAATTGGTAGTTGGGAAATGGAAGCAGGATACCTCAGCTCAGAGCAGAGGGGAAAGCAAACTAGTTAATATGAAAAAAGGATATGGAAGCAACAGCATTATAAGAAATAAGAATTTCTAAATTCAGGGTTATCTCCATGATTCTCTGCAATATATTTGGGTATACATAAGGTGATAATGCAGAAAGATATAGCATCACCTCCATGCTCCCTTCTTGTAGAATTGACAACAATACCATCCATTGTCCGAGTAGTGCAATGAATTATAACCTGCACAATTATTACAGATGAGCAATATTTGACAGCCTAAAATTCCATATGCCTACAATGCAAAAACAGGACTGTCTTAAAACCATTACGAGGGCCAGAAAAAAGTGCAGTCATGAACAATGTAAACTCACTAGTCTTGAATGAAGAAAAAAAGATTATATATAAGCTGTACAAGAAGAATTTCATTTAACCATCAGGCTAAGTTTCGTTATAGCATTTACAGGACACAGTAGGAAATGATAGTTTATGGATGCTCTCGGCATTACCCAAAATAATTACAACAGAAGGGTCATTCCTATTTAAGAATCAACAGCCAATTGCACAAATTGTTGGATGATTTAATCAATCAAGTATAGCTAAAGCTCAAAACGTCTTTGATCATCAACATTACAAGGGAAACTTAAATTACAAAAACAGAAGAGCATAGGGATAATCAAAACGGTGCTCGGCTGCAGATACAAACACACATTCATGTATTGTATTTTCGCAATGGTATCGGGCGACATAGGAAGGGAAGATTGCAGGTGGACACTGTAACCTGATCGCCGTCCGCAGGGGTAGCATCGCCACTCCCAGACCGTATGAGCCCCTTCATCAAGCTCCCAGGGGTGAGTTTCTCCCTCCTGCAGCACAACACAAACGTCGCGTGATCACAAGCAAGCAGCAGCAGTTAAACCAACGAACGAAAATTTGGAAAACCTGAATTGCAAAATAATACATCCGGGAATAAAAATACAAAATTAAGTTGCGCAATTAGACTTCTGTATGCTTCGGAATCCCTGGGGGCGGACAGGGACTGACCTCTTCTCGGCCGCCTCCTCGGCGGGCGACTTCTTCTTCGCCGGCGGCGGGAGCTCGCCGCCGCCGTCGCCGGCGTCGTGGGCCATGGCCGAAGCTAGCTCCCGGGGGAGGTGCTCGCCGGCCGCTGCCGCCGCGTCGAAACGGTGGGGAGAGGTAGGCCAAGGGTTCGATCTCTTCGCCAATCAAGGGCGCTGCGTGCGAGCGTAACTGCGCATTAATGGCCGGGGCAGGCGGAGCAGTTGCGGTAGCGGCAGCGCCGCTCACCTAGCGAGTCCCTCTGGCTGGAACCGGGTGGATGGTGGTGGAGGTGGACTCGCGCCGGCGCCGGCGGAGAGTCCAACGAAGCTTCGCTTGCTACTGGCTTGCTTTGACTTGGGTCGTTCGGTCCAGTGGGCCCTGGGCCCTGGCTCCGTGTTCTGCTCATCAGAATGGGCCGTTGGGCCTCCCATTCCAGGCCTATCCCACGCTGGCAGAACGGTGGTTCGCCTGCTTCCTTTCCTTTCTCTGCGGCGGCGCGTCGTCTTCATCCAGTCACCACCGGCGCCGCCACCGCGCCTACTCCTTGTGCGCCGGCACCGGGAGGTAGTCAGCAAGGCTCGGCAGCGGTACCGTAAAATAGGTAAGTAATTCAGAGTAATGGTACTGGTGTGCAGTATCCTTCCTTTCCTCTATCTTGTCTTCAGTTCGTCTCAAACAACTCTTTCGCCAAGAGAATTGGGCATTGTATTGTTTGGTGCATTTTGATTCTCTTGCATACATTTAGCAAATTGTTCTCTTATGCATCCGGCTGTTTAATCATGTAGAGGCATCGTGGTGATTCATGGAACTACGGTGGTATGGGGAATATTTGAGCTGCACTTTAGGTGTTCGAGGAAAGGACCAACCGTGTGATAAAACTAAATATCTTTGATAAAAGGCGACTGGTAGCTACCTATTTAGGCATGGGAGAGAGAAAGTAAAACGAATCAGCAATGCATAGTTCCCTGTGATTAGGGTAGCAGTCAATAACACCTTGAGATTTTCATCATGTTTTCATGTCTTGAAGGGATGTGGCAGTTTCTTTTATTCTCATTCTGTATGAAAATAAGTATGAAGCTCTTCTAACATCTCTTTCCTAACATTCGCAGCATGGAACCTCTTCATCTCGTGCACATCAAGATTCTGGCTGCGGACCTTCTGTCCCTAACCGTGCAGCAGACTTCGCCGCCTTCCTTTCTTCGCCGTGGTCGTACGGTTACTCGTGCAGAGCTTGTTGGAATTGTGGTCTCGCGTGACCGCAGGGACAAGTTCCTCCGCTTCTTCATTGATGATGGCACTGGCTGTGTACCGTGTGTCCTATGGTTGAACCACCAATATTTAAATGCGAATGCTTCCTCCGAGCTGTCGGATTCCGATCCTACCGCGGAGATGGCATTGAAAATGTCAGAGGATGTGCTTCTAGGCACTCTTTTGAGGGTCCGAGGAAAGATTGTCATGTACCGAGGTGCAATCCAGATTGCTGTGAGAGATGTAGTTCTGGAGAAGGACCCTAATGTGGAGGTGTTACATTGGTTACAATGTGTCCGCTTGGCCAAGGAATGCTATGATCTGTCACCACCTTCCGCTCAAGGTGCCATTTGAATGCAATTGATGATGTGTAATATGTACAAATTCATCTCTGTACTTGCTGGAGAACCAATCTCTTCTAACATGATCAAATTGTGCATAATAAGCCTCATTAATGAAATACACATGCTTATGTTGGGTGTGTGGGTTTACTTTTATTGAGTAATTTGCAACTGCTGTTTGCAACTGCATTACAAGGTCTAATGCGGAGGCACCTAGTGGCTAGTGGTAAGATTCTACACTTGGACCAGGCAATATCCATGTGCCCAAAAATGGTTATGTTTTTATCTGTCAGTCGAGAAGGAAAGTTTTATTTTAGTTCTCACTTATCCATTTAAGTGGATGTTGACACTGAATGGTACTATATCTACTATCTCATTTCATATTTCGTTCACTTAAATACGCGCTTTGGTGCTCAGTATGGAATATTCGCCTTGCAGGAAAACAGTGGCTCCTGTTCTTAGGCTTGACTCCTTTTCTTCCAAGCCATTATTGCTGCAATGGTAATACAGGTCAAGCTGCACCTAAAAGAATATAACCAGAAACATTATGGCTTCTGAGGAGCTGAGCATTGTTCAAGCCAAGTGTGCAGGAGCATCTAGTGATGTCATCACCTATGGACAGAAAGAAGGATCAACCTGTTGTAATGTGGAACAAGCCGAAATTCTGATGCATATTTTTTTCCCTTGAATTGGCAGGCGAGCTGCCCATCATTAAATTTAGGAGGAACAAAAACCAAAGTGCAAACATGAAGAGACATATTATGACTGATTGGTGAGAGGCAAAACCTTTTGCAGCCTTTTCTTCTGAGGTTTATAATGTTGGCAGTATTACAATTATTGGCATTGGCTGCATCGTTTATTAATTTCGGTGTCTACATGTGGTCCTCAAGGGCCCAAAAACTTAAACAAAACCAAGTCAGATGATCTTGTATCCCCTTTTAGACTTTTATTTACTGTTTTATATTGGAATTCACATTCACTGAATGATATTTGCAATGTTTTGTACTCATTTCTGGAGGCTACTGTATTTAAATGCTGTTTGTTCCAGTAAAAAATATATTCTGATACTATTACAATACCAAAAGTTTATAATTTTGCAAACTAACTAAATGTTGCTGACAGATTTCCTATCGCAATCTCCTTTGGCTTTTCCCTTTTTTGGATTGTTTGAAAAAAAAGAAGTGCTATCTTTCCCAGTAAGGACTTGCATGTCTGATTTTTCTGATGGTGACAATCTGTTGCTAGTCAATGTTTATGTTAAAGTTAACTTTAAGAGTGGCTTTTGCTTTTCTGCAGGTTTGGAAACCCCTTGGATCAAACAAAGAAACTAAGGCAATCCGTGCATCCTCTTTGGACATGTGTTTCTTTGATAAGAAAAATTGTTATTTCCTGTTAGCTATATATTGCTTCTCCTTAAAATTATGGACCTATCTTTACTTATGCAGTTTTCGAGGTGGAGTCTGCTTAAATTTTAGAACCTCCTTGGATTTTTCATAAGTCATGACTCGTAAGTTCGACAAGAGCTGCAAAATTGCATGACTGATTTTATCCTCAAAGTATCTGTTGCTCAATTTGAGTTTGGCATTCAGCTCTTATTTTTGTCACAGCTGCAAGAAGAATCCTGCATTCTTCAAAGTATTTTCTATCCTCTCATGGGCAATGAGTTGTTCTTCCTCTAAAGACTACTTTTATCTCAGCTATACCATTGTCTAGGACAACATTCTTTCTTTACTAAAAGGACAACATTCTTGGGTAGCTAGAAGTTACAGTATGTAGTCACAACTTTAAGAAAACTCGTATTCTTTAGAGGTCATTGGATAACTTTTGATTCAGAATGGACCCATTGGGTTTGGAAAGTTGGTGCCTTCTGATGATTCCCACTTGCCTTTTCTCCTCTTCTCTCTTCCTGCTTTATCCATAGAGATCTAAATCTTTTGCATCAGAATCTGCTGAGACACCCAGAGGGAGGCATATCAAAAGAGGAGCTCACTAGTACAATCATTGCTCGCAACATTCTTCAGTCACTTGGTTGATTCCCTGCATAGGCACTTCCCTACGGACTTCCTTTTTAGCATGCCATAGAGACAGCCCATGTTATTGTGTTGCTAGTAAATTGTCCAGTATTCTATATTGTCCCTTTCTAACATATTAATATGCCACTCACATGCATTCGGAAATGTTGATGGGAGATCGCCAGCTGAAACGTGTAAGTTGTGCCATCAGGTACACTTAAAAATGAATATTAGGATAATATAATATTTTCGGTTCTCTATATTTATGTTCACATATGTATGCCTGGTCCATGATTTCCCTTGAGGGAATGTGCATGTATAGTATGCTTGAGATGAATGATGTGCTTGGTGTACCATAAACAAGGCCATGTTTGTTTACATTTTGTACGTAATTTCAGGTGTGGAAATAAGCTCCAAAGGGGGACACACTCTCATTACATATGAAGAAATTGCTATTGTTACATTGCACCTAGGGGACTAATAAACTTCCTTGGATCTTATGATCTTTAATTGTTTAGTACTTGGAAAAGTGGGATGCCTGAAAATTAAATCAGAGAGCTGTTCAGGCCTGCAATATGGAATCCACAATATATAACAGTAAGTGCAGATATCTTTGTTCTTTGCTTTCCTTTTATCATCATGTTTAAGATTTAATTGTCTCATTAAAAGTTTTATAAAGATGTTTTACTTTGGCAAAATATGCCTTTTTTCTAGTCCTTCTTTAATTTTTTTTCCTTTTGGTTGGTGGAGAGGGTATGCAGCCCCTCTCTTTCTGAATTATGGGATCCACTCTTCTCATTCACCTGTTGTCTTGCCCTTATTCCATATAGACTATATATAGTTGAGAAACTATTTAAGGTAATGAACAGTGAAACATAAATTTATGCTGTTTCTTTCACTCTAATCTTGCTTAAGCTGAAAAGGTGGCATTTGGGGGGGAAAAGATTTGAAAAGGTGTCTGGATAGTCAATACCTTCTTAACTTCAATAGGAAGTATCAACAAAAGATCATCTTTTCAGAACAAATTACAGCTTGTGAATGTGCCAGCCTGCCAGGTGATTGATCCATCATAATTATAGATCAGTATGTTATTTTTCTCCTGTAGAAAAGAGGCCAAGGCTGAAGCCGGATCATGATTAGATTCTGCAAGAACTTAAATGGCTGTAGGAAAGCCATCCACATTGCAACATTCTGCAGCATGCTTGGGTAGTAATTAGTAAAAATGGAAAAAGGAAATAGTAGGCTTCAGACGCAGAGGCCAGCCAAGCAGTAGATACACATTGAAACATGTAAAATTGTTCCCTTCTAATATTGTGGCCATGGTGCATGTGACTCCATGCGGTGCAACAGAAGGCCGGTCAGACAACCACTGGAGAGTGGCGACCTCAGCTACTCAGCTGTGTATGTGTGAATGTGTGTTGGAAGCTTCATGCTCATGAGCCTGGCGTCAACTCACGTGTGCAGTGCACGAGCTTGGACTGATGCCTGGTGGGCTGCTCCCAGCAGTGCCCATATGTAGGCAGAAATAATTAGTGAGGCTGCAGTGGCGCATGCATGCGCTTGTTCTGCTGCTCAGGCTCAGCTGTGCGCCTCTGTATTTCTGTCCCTGCATACCTGGAACTGGAAGTCAGATAGTTGACGTCCCACAAGCTTTTATGATAATGCGTGATATCTGTATTACGGTACATAGACACTTGTATTCATGACGATGGAAAAAGGGTGGTTACTTGGATGAAAAACAGTAATATTCTAAAGTTAATATGCATCGATGTGGTATAAGTATCAGTTTAAGATTTAATGAGTAGATTTTATTTTTACTACTGCCTTGCCTTTGAGTGCTTTCTTCTCTAATCTCTAACTTGTAATTCTTTCTAAATGTTGACTTGCAGGCTTGTAGCAGCCTTCAAAGACATGGTAGTGTCTGCCTTCCATTAGTCGGGCTACAGGTTCCCCTGGTGAGCAACTTACAGTTAGTTGTCATTTGCTAATCCCTTCTAACGCAGTATTTGCTAACTTAGGCTTCTAGCATATTCAGTAAATGTTACTCATCCTTGAACTTTGTCTCCCTTATTTTGCTTAGATGGATATTTTTCTCGGGGCTACTAGGTTTGTCTTTTAAATCAACATTCCTCACTAGATCAAACCGATATATATGTGTGTGGTCCAAGTCTTCAAGAAGTGTTATGGCCTTGTTTACTGGATAAGTTGATGTATGGAGCCCCAGTATTGTACTAATATAAGATGATAGTGCATCTGCCTGTGCTCTCGTGCTGAGATGAATGAGGTGGCTGCAGTGTGGCAGCACTATTGGTGATTTGGTTCATCTGCACATAAGATGATGCCCTTTGTTTATTAATGCAGAAACATCTAAATCTAGTGCTCAGAGCCATTCCTGTCTCTCTCTATTCTACCGCAGCAGCAGTGCAGCACCATGGCAGCATGAGAGAGAGGTCATGCACATGTGACATGTGGGGTGTGTAAGAGTTTGGAAAAAGAGTGGTGGTGGTAAATTCACATCTTTACACCTCCTTTATGAGCACTGACTTTAATCAGGTCTCCCTTAATGCTCTGCACCCTGACCCACGTCCCTCACTAAGAGGAAATGTTCTCTGAAAAGTTCCCCTCGGCTGGCCAGGCACCTTTCCTCTGCTTTTTCTATTTTTTTTTAGTTTTCTGCATGAAAACTTTAAAGTTCTCGGTACGATGCGATGAATTTATAAGGAATCATGTGAGAGTAAATATTTCTGCAATATACATGTCATATTTAACAAGAGCTCTTCTATCTCATTAGAGGGGTTTTTTTTTGCGAGAGATCTAGAATTTTTCTTTCCTAATAGGAGTATAGGACACCTCTATGATAAGGAGAAATGGTACATTTTCCTCCCTACTTGCATTTATTTCCTTTTCAGGCTAGATGTAGAGTAAGGTGGCGGGTAGTAGATGATAAAACGGATCTCTATTTAATCAGGTACATCCAACTTCATGAGCTGAGGTTGCAGGCAGTACCATACAAGAGTGGCAATTGTGCTAGAATCAAACAGTACTTGCAGCTCTTCTCGATGCAGCAAGGGAACATGCATAAACAGTAGTCTATATTCACGTGAGCTCAATTCTTGGTCTAACTAGCTAGTTTCATACTGTAGTTGCATAGGGCCTTCCTTCCATCTTTTTCATTTTAATAATCATAAATGGCTTTGTGGCATATATCATTGTTCCAAAAATGGCCAGTAACCATTTAAAGCCAGGTCAGGCCCAAAATTTTGAATCGCCCGTCCAGCATTTTAAAAAAAGTGGCATGGTAAAACCCTCTGGTTGAACCACTTGTCTCCTTTGTTCAAAGCCTTATTCTATCTGTTTCTAGTTTATACTTTATACCTTACTTCAAATGGCCAAAACAAAATAATTTCGATTTTTTGAAAATTCAGAAAGACAGTAAAGCAGCAGTTCCCCCATGCCAAAGTGGCTGCCTAGCCGGGTTGTACCAAAGTTGCATGAAGCAAAAAAGAAAGCTCAGACGATGTGATGTATACATTAACCTATTCCAGCAGAAAAAATCTGATACACAAAATAATTGAGCTCAAGGATCTCAAGGGAACCAACGAAAACTGTCAGATATTCTTGTACAAATGGCTTGGTCTTTTGTAGTATGGCATGCATGATGCCATCAGCTTATTGTTTTGGCCTCATCCATATGCATATAAGAACAAAGTATGCTCTCACTTTTATCTAATATGTAATGTGATGATCCACATCTCATCATTTCTCTCTTTTGTTTTCTTGGGGTGTTTATATGATGCAGCCAGTCAAAGGTAGATCTGGACCTGCCCAGTCGCCGCAAATGCAGTGGGCCACATGTGGGGTGGGGAAAGGTCATGTGATGTACCCATAAAATGTCTCTGCAAGCACATCATGGACGCAGCTTTGTCATATGTGGAACGGAATCTTCCAAGATATTCAAATTCTACAGCCAATTACCACACCACACGAATGCAATCCGTTTGATTATCACAAATAAATGCTTGTACGTTAAATCTGCCTCCACTCTCCCAGTGGGTTATGGCTTATGACTTTTTCTGATGCTTAGGTGCTAAAGTTGATTGAAAGCTAGTGAGGTATGGTAGATAATGCAGAGATGTTTGTCATTCACACCTGGACTGGTGCCTCTGCATTAGTTATTTGCAGGATAATGTGGTATTTGCGATGCATCGCCATGGTCCAGGCCTGCCCTGAGTTTGATACGTGCTCAGTGTACAGGGGTAGCATATCCCGGCTTGCTTTTGGGCTAACTTGACTGAGACAAACTGATGCTTTCCAAACATCAGAGAAAGGAATGGGGAAAGGGATAGAGGAGGGGCTTCAATTTCAGTCACTGCACACCAGAAGTCCAGAACCCTTGCTGCATCTCCTTTGAACAAAGGTAAATATCCACATATAATGGACAGCGCCCACCTTTTGGGTTCAGCTATGGATTTCTCTGTAAGTCCATCTGATTTTTTATCTTTCCATGTTTTTTTGTTTCTAATGTTTCGTGGCATCTCCTTTTATGGAGAGAACCTGGCCTTGGTAAATCATGGTCAATCTATATCTTTGCAAACCTTCTTCCAGTCTCCAAATTCCAAGAAGGAATTAAGAAAATTCAACAACTTCCAAAGAATACGGAAACTTTTTTCATCAAAAAGTTGGGTGTGGGATTTGGTTTGTTCTTTTATAGGTGGATCTGAATTAATGGAAACAATTACAGCAGGTAGCACATCCATGCATGCAGTATTGCAGTCCAATGGATGGGAAGAGCAGTAGGAAATTGATGCTGCATCAGAAGGAACCCATCAGTCGTATATAGTTTTGTATACTCTACTCCTATGATTATCCCTGTCACTTCTAATTCCTATGTGTTTGCATAGAAGTCACGGGTACGCCTTGAAACTAGAAAAAAAAAAGGTTTGCAGTATCCTTGTTCCTTTCTCTGCAAACAAAACAAGATACCTCTGCAAGAGAAACTATATATCTAGAAGGTGATGAGGCTGTGAAGAACACAATAATTTGGGCACCAAATGCCATAGGGATATATACCAGTCAGGACTCTTGGGTAAGTACAGCACACACTACACAACATATAATAAGCTCATCTTCTCTGGGAAAAAAGAGAGGAAATTTATAGATCATCTCTGGATTTGATGAATCCAGAACCTATTCATGCATGCATTTATCCCCTCTTTTCTGTAAAGTGTACTTTCTCCTGACCTTACATGCAAGCCAGTGTGCTATCACGTCAAATTATAGTGCTTGTAAATGTTGAATTCTGTATTCATGAAGGTGCCTTTTGTTTCTATATTTAAGATGAAAAGGTTGTAGAAATAGGGATTCCTAATTGTTAAAACCTATCTTACTTTAGTTAGCTGCAGTTATGTGTCTTCACACAATTTGTACTATCTGGTGAGCTACTATATATATGTTCATGACAACTAATTTGTTTGATGCTGCCAAAAAGTATTATTAATTCATATATGGATTGGTATATATCATGGTATGATATAATTAAGAAAGGATCATTGCAATTAAGAAAGGATCATTACCGGGCGGGACAATGTATATCTAAAATACCTATATTTTTTAATTATTAAGTAGAACCGAGCAACAACTCGTTTGTAGAGTTTCCTGTCGAAGAGCTAGGCCGGCCAACCACTCGGGCTCGAACCTGCTCATCACAAAACATTGTTAGTGCCCTTCTTTAAGACAAATCCAGCAGATGTCATCATCTCATGGTCGAGTTTTTTTTTATGGACAGTAAGTGCAATCTGAGATTTTGGATATTCCTGTAACAAGTTTTAGGTTTAGGGGAAAAAAACCATATATAGAAACCTATATTTTGTTTGGTCTCTGTGAAAATTGCTTCAGTTGGAATGCAAAAGTTGCTTAGGATTGCTCAGCGTGAGCTAAATGTCTGATTCACACTATGGTGTGTTGTGTTTAAGCTGTAGAGCTATTTCGCTCATGACTCTTGGGGGCATCTCAAAAAAAAAATCCTCCTCGAGACTAAGGTGTATCTTCTATATTTGCATCTTCTTTTATTTGGAGTCGTAGGTGATTGTTATGCACTCCCTTGGCTAGGTTAGGTCATGTTTAGTTCACTTCAAAATCCCAACTTTGGCACTATGCAAAAAGAAGATTCTCCATCATATCAAACTTGCGATATATGCATGGAGTACTGAATGTAGACGAAATCAAAAACTAATTGCACAGTTTTGTTGTACTTTGCGAGATGAATCTTTTGAGCTTAATTAGTCAATATTTGGACAATAATTCACAAATACAAATGAAACGCTACGATGTTGCTACAATAATTTTGGCACCCCAAAGTTGGGCAACTAAACAAGGTCTTAGGGAGTGTTTGGTTCATTAGAACCTCCTAAATTCCTGTCACATCGAATGTTTGATACTAATTAGGAGTATTAAATATAGACTAATTATAAAACCAATTGCACAGATGGAGACTAATTTGCGAGACGAATCTATTAAGCCTAATTAGTCCATGATTTGACAATATGGTGCTACAGTAAACATGTGCTAATGATGAATTAATTAGGTTTAATAGATTCGTCTCTTGAATTAGCCTTCATCTATGTAATTAATTTTATAATTAGCTCATGTTTAATCCTTTAATTAACTAACGTCCGAATATTTGATGTGACATGAATTTATTCCGGAATAAAGAACCAAACACCCTTGACTGTTGGAGTTCTGCGCTAGGCCTGTAGCATCCTAGATGATAAGCGTCAGTCATCAATCACATCAAGACTTAAGTTAGTGTTTCATTACCATTGTTTGAAAAAAAAAACCTTGGTTATTTGAACCGTTGAGTTCTGCTAGCTGGTGGTACCAATATAATTGTACTAGTGTTTGTAGTTAAGGCATGATCTATACGTACGGTTATTCTATAATTACTCACTGTACAAATTTTGACCAGTTACATAGCAGGAGCCAGGAGGTCTACATGCATGATGTATACATACGTGCCCTGGAATTCCTCGTGAGCACTGAGCAGCCAGCCCCTCCTAAAAACCAAGCGGCCGGTGCTGGTACGTGCCAAGCGGAAGTGCGTGCAGAGGCAGGCTCGCACAGATATCCACGCATATGCATGTATAATGATGAGAGAGAGGGGGGACGGGGAGAGAGAGGGAGAGAGAGGGAGAGATGGGGACAGAGATTGGAGGAGACTAGCTCGAGCTTGAGGTCTGGACAGTGACCCACCCCAGCGAGAATATTTGAAGGTGGCGCCCTGCGCCTGCATGTGTGTGTATGTGTGCTCCAGTCTCAGACAGTGAGACTGGAGATATAGCTCTAGAGAGAGACTAGAGAGGGAGAGAGGCCTTGTTTCTCCTGTCTCCCCCCTCTTTCTCCTCCATCCCCTCCTCTATCTTTTGTCCCAGAGCTGATGGCATTCCTTGTGGAGAGGGGCAGTGGTGGTGGTGGTGAGACGGTGGTGTCCAAGGCCATGGAGATGGAGATGATGAGCTCGCACGCCAAGCCGGTGGTGCCGGCGCCCTTCCTGACCAAGACCTTCCAGCTGGTGGACGACCCCCGCACTGACCACGTCGTGTCGTGGGGGGAGGACGGCTCCACCTTCGTGGTGTGGCGGCCGCCGGAGTTCGCCAGGGACCTCCTCCCCAACTACTTCAAGCACAACAACTTCTCCAGCTTCGTCAGGCAGCTCAACACCTACGTAAGTGATTAGATCAGACACAATTTTTGTGTGTGGTCGCTTATGTGCGTTTCAGTGCCACTTCATTATATCTCTCGTCGATTTTGAGGCTCCTGTTTTTCTGTGCAACTTAATGGGGGTTCTGCTGCAGTTCTGAAGCTATCCTTGTGGTTCTGGTTTTCATCCTAGATAAGCTTTATTCAAAGCTACAGCATTGCTGATGACATTTTACTGTGGTTTGCTGTTACGTTAGCTGCGAGATTTGTGTTTTCTACTCGGAAATTTGTTTTGATATACAACCACTAATAATTTGGCGGTGAAAATAGAGCGTGATATATATGCATGCATGTCTGAAGATTTTATTGCTGTACCAGACTACATGTTGGTTGGTGGTGACATTTCATCCTTTTTCCACTTGGTGTTTCCTACAATGTGGCAAGCGATAGTGTTTGTTTCTGGGTGATTGTGGACTAAATTAAGAGTGGGATAGCTGGCGAGGACATCTACCATCTTGTTGCTAGATTGAAGGCACTTATAGTGTGGTTTTCCGACCTGCCGATTTTTTTGTTTCTATGTGTTGAGAAAACATTATTTTTTAAATAAAATCTCTTCTCGATTTTTCATTTTGTTTTTTTTTTGTTTAATAGTCACAAATGATCGGTCATCACAGGATGTCTTTTTGCCTTTTTTCTTAGGGATGTTTTTTTAACAGAAGGAGAGTGCACGCTTACGTCTATCTTTTCTTCCATGCGGTTCTTTTGAGCTTCTATTTTTTTATTTATCATTCTTTTAGGACCAGCCTAGGTTTGATTCTTTTTTGAACTAAGCTCAGTTCTTGCTACTTATGCTTCATCATGTCCAGTTTTGTGTCCATATCTAGTATTACTCCCATGGCTTGCAAACCAACACTTTTTCACAAGTCACAACAATGGAAGTAGCTGCATGCCTGCATTATACTTATACATCACATTTACTAACATCCATCTTCTATCTTCCCCACCCTCTTATTTACAGCTAGCAATCCAGGCATTCATGCCTCTCATGCACCAGCAAACAGTACATTTTTTGCAGTGATGTTCCTCTCCCAATCATTGGCAGAGAAAAGATTGACATAAACACTTGCAATAATCCAAGTACTGTACAACCCCTATGGCATTATATTGTGTCCATGTAGCATCGATTTTCACACTAACTTGTACAACGCCTAAGCATTCGAATTAACTTTGTTAGTCTCCTGTGATTAACAGGGGTTCAGGAAGATCGTGGCAGACAGGTGGGAGTTCGCCAACGAGTTCTTCAAGAAGGGCGCCAAGCACCTCCTCTCGGAGATCCACCGGAGGAAGTCCTCGTCGTGCTCGCAGCCGCCGCAACAGCCATTCCCTCCGCACCAGCCTTACCTCAGCCTCTTTTCGCCGCCGCCGCCGCCGCATCCGCCCCCGTCGGCGTACCGCGTCCGGGAGGAGGATCACCACGGCGGCGGCAAGGACTTCCTTGCGACGCTGTCGGAGGACAACCGGGAGCTCCGGCGGCGCAACTCGCTGCTGCTGTCAGAGCTGGCGCACATGAGGCGGCTCTACAACGACATCATCTACTTCCTGCAGAACCACGTGGAGCCTGTGGCACCGCCGCCGCCACCGGCGGCCACCGGCTGCAGGCTCGTGGAGCTCGGCTCTGGTGACACCTGGCCACCGACGACGCGGAGGCCGCGCGGCGACGACGACGACGACGAGGCGCCGGTGAAGCTGTTTGGCGTGCGGCTGAACGACGGCAAGAAGAGGAAGGCGCAGGCGGCCGTGCTGCTGGAAGAAGAAGACGATGACGATGATCGGTGTGATGGCGATGGTGACCACATCAATGGACATGGCGATGGCGATGACCAGGGAAGCGAGACGTATTAGGTGGCTGTTGCGCGTAGCACGTAGACTGTTTTGTAGATATAGATGATGGTAGTACGTACGCTGCTGCAGGCTAGCTAGCTAGGTAGGCATCCATTTTATGTGAGTTGATTGGAACCTTGCTTGAGAGGAATCATTGCCCTTTTTACCTTAAGTATATGCTCTCGGCCTGCATGGATGGCATCACTAACCTTTCTTCTATTTTTCAAAGGAATGATTTGGGTGTTGGTGAAAATTCATGGACATGTAGTACTCCATCTAAAATGTAAGTCTTTTTTTGTTTGTCATAAGGCAAACTATTTAGAATTTAACCAAATTTGTAGGGAATAATATTAACATCATCTAAGAAGTAAAACATAAAAATACATTTCGTAATATCATAAATATTATTGATTATTTACAGCTTTAGTTAGATTTGAAATAGTTACTAGAATAAAGTAGACCTTGTTATATTTGTGGATGAAGAGAGTGTATATATAATAACTGACAATGGGTGGCCTAGGATAAAAAACTTACTATACCTCATTGGAGTTTTTCTTTTCCGGTCGCAAACACAACAAGTCGTGTTTCGTTACACTCTTAACACCGTAAAGTGGCGTGGGTGCCCGCGTTTTACCACTCAACGCGGAACATACTCAACGCGGAACATGTGTGTATGTAGTACACACATTACAGATACAGACACGCATGTACACTTACTCCTATGAACATCTCTAAAAATTTGGTTAATTCTTAGAATAAATTCAGCTAAGTTAAGCTCAGTTAGCGGTCAATTTTGTACTACAAATTTTACTCGTCAGAATTTCTAAACCAAATTCATTTTAGAGCAGAGACGTCCGCAACATATAATTTATCAATTTTCCTCTTCTTTTTAAATTTTGAGAACTCCCTCGACGTCATAAATAGTACTGTAAATGTAAATACTTTGTACTAATAGTAGAGATCGGCTTGGCTGGCTGCCTGGCTGCTAGGCTTGCTAGAGCTAGCATGCTGCAGACTGAATTTGATCCAATGCCAGCAGGCTAGGGGAGAAGGGATGTCGACATGGCCCAAGCCAAGCTGGAATCTTGTAATAAAAGGCCAGCTACAGCTTCCAGCCCGACCCAGCAGGAACCAGTCAAATTTCAGATGCTGTCAAAACAAATCTCTTAAAAAAATCTCACTGTCACAACTAAGAACTCACCTAAGAGATGGGAAAACTTCAAGTATCAATAACTTTCAATATTTAGTATGGAAGCATAAAATTCATATGTAGATATTCCTTAAAAGAATACTTTCATAGTCTTTATTGAATTTTATAAATACATTATAATACTAGAAAGTAGTGGTCAAAGATAACATTAGAAATCGTATAAAAAAAAGTGTATTTTCTGAGCGGAGGGAGTAGTACCTTAAAAACGAATTAAAAAAAGGGCAACCAAGAACCAACCAATGATATTCTCCACACTTAAAAGCCTCGATGTGCCAGTTGATTCTTACACATACTATACAGAAGGGTATTACATATATGCATCCTAAATCTGCAAAGAAATCTTCTCTTCTAAACTAGTCCCTAATTGCAAAAGAATGGAACAAACAAGTCAAAAACTTTGGTCTTTTCCAGATTACAAGGAATGTGTTAATATGAACAAACGTGCTGCAGTGAATCCCAGGTGGAGTTTCCACCAGTGCTGGCTGATTTCAGTAGCAAATGCTTCCTTGCCAGATTCATGTTTAACAGGCTATGTCAGGTTGTCAAGTTGCTGAAAGAGGGAGCTTCATATTTGGTGGCCAGCTACCGCCAATCATCTGTATACACTGGCCTTTGCCAAACTTTGGTGTTCTTCTTCGGATCATCACAGAGGGTCAAATCACTGTCAAATTCTCTCATTGTCTTGACAAATGTCTTTGCTCCTTGCATGATGAGCCTCTCCACCATGAATAGCTGATAGTTGTTCTCAATTACTGGCTCCAATATGCTACTGAAGTTGGACGAGTATGCTAACTTGTACCTAGATTGTTGCCCAAATGAATGAGCAAATACTTTCAGTAAGCACCAGATGGTTATATATTAACACATATGGAGGTAGAAACCTGAATTCGATTTAACCAGCATACAGATTGAAGAACTGACATGACCAACCACATGAGAACATCTTATTGCTAAAAAAAGGCTTAACCATGACAACATGAAAACTGAACGGAAAAATGAATTTAACGCCTTTGGTAATCGTGAATATGAACAAGAACGAGGACAGCTTTCTTACTGCAATTACTAAGAAATGATGTACCATGCATCGGGATGCAGGAGGAAGATAAATGCCAATGTAAACAATGCCAGAGATCCTGGTTGGACGAGAACAGTGGGAAAATAGTGCAGGTGGTACCTGTCTGACAGAGAGGAAAAGAAGCCTGGAGTTCTTTCATTTGATGCAATGTATAGAGTTCGACCTGGTGGAATCCATTTTGCAATTCTTTTTCTGATGTATTCAGGGCGAGTGTCTCGGTCTAGATGGGGATGAAGGCTCCGTTCAACACCAAATCTATCTTTCCTATTTTTCAATAGATCGCCTCTTCTCACATGAATAGCATCATAGTCACCAAGTATTTCTTTCATCTGAAACAGAGGGGGACTGATTTAGGGAGCTAAATCATATAGACTAAAGAGAATATTAGTGAGCATGAGCTGGCAATAGAGCAATTTACTTGATTTAAGAACTCGTGTAAGGAGAGTTAACAAGTACCCACACCCATACTTCTAAACCTGATGTATGCTTGACAAGCTACAAATCTATAGATGTTTCAGGGCATGACACTTGAGGTAAGTTCTGTTGCGCGCAGTCAGAAGTTTGCACAACCTTAGCACATCACTTTAATAACTTGGCACAGGAGACAGAGTGCAATAATCTAGATAAACTGATATCTGTACCTCCAGGGTGTTCGTTATATACTTTACTTTATGGATGCAGCATCAAAACAACACCAGATTGCAGAAGTTAATACATGTTTCGAATGATAAACATGAGCCGTCAGGCATTTACACAATGTCAAGGTTTAGTTAGCGACAACAGTTCCCACTTTTGGTACATCATCATACAGTAATTTAATACAGTGTAGCTCAAGGATTGTAGAAAACAACTAGGTACGTCATTCTCATTCCAACAAAAAAAAAAGATAAATCCCTAAGTATATAAACATAAACAAAAGATGCAGGAAAAGAAACAGAAACACACTACCAATCCATTTCCAAAATATTAGTCAGCCTGCATATACAAAAGGGCAAGAAATGATACCTTATTTGCTGCATCCCTCAATTTTTTTGCTGGCATACTTGGCAAAAAGGTGTAGGATAACATAACAGAGCTGCGGTTCTTGCGATCCTTGCACTCCATAAACCTGAATTTCTTGGACATCAATGGCTAAGGCATTGCTGAACAAAATATTAAGTTCAGAGAGGGGGAAAACCAAAGGCACTACAAGAACCTGTATGCTTACCAAGCAAGAGGACTTGCAGTACGGTTTATTATGAGAGCTGTTGAGTACAGGGAATTTTGTTTGAGTTCACCTCTGCTAATTCCTTGCACATGTGCCACACCTCCCACTTCTAATTTCACACTTTTTGATGCTATATCATGCCATGTCTTGGAATTGTCCAGAATAACCGGTACTGTTCTTGAGATCTGATCTATATCATATAGAGATTCCATAGCACAAGAACTTTCTTCCCATCTACAAAATACTTGCTTTAGTATTGAAATATTCAAACTTCAGTGTGCGGAAACAACAGAGAGATAGATGAGATTAAGAAGCAATAACCTTTGTTTTGAAGTTTCACTGCTTTGGAGGACCCCCTTTGTGTTATGTACTGAGCTTAGGCACATTCTTGAGGGCATCACAAATACTCTACAAAGAAACAAACCAGTAGCACAGATTAGTAGGTCTGCAGCATGGGGCATCTGCCTTCTAGTACCAGTCTTTGTCTTTTAGTCTTCGCATTCCGTATTTCAATGAGATGAAACTTTTAGCTACTTCGAAGAACCATCTTTGGCGAGCATAAGCACGGGAGGGCGGGACGGTTGCTATTACCTGCCGAGGAAGAGGGCCTCCTCGAGGGCGCAGCGGAGGCTTGACTCCTGGTGCCCGAGCCCGGCGCAGGACCCGCAGTGCTTTCCGGGGCAGTCGACGCGGCCGCCCCAGTAAAGGTACTTCTCGCCGCTCCTAGCTCCGGATCTCCAAGCACCCGACAGCGAGGCGGCGGGGGACGAGGATAGGAGGCAAAGTACGGCGAGCGCCACCGCTGCTGCCAATGCAGTTAGGAGGGTCCTCGCCGGTGGGAGCGGCGGAATCCTCGGCTTGCGGCCGCCGCCGCCCCCGGCGATCCGGGGAGGAGGTATCGCCATGGGAAGGGTGCGATGGAGGGCTGGGATCCGGGGCAGGGCTGTCACTGGCTTGGATGCCACTTAAATGATAGATTGATAGGTGGCCATCTGAGCCGTTCAAAATCAATCCAGCGTCTAAAACTAGTCGGGCCACCTTCCCTGTTTATTTGCACTGCTAATGATTTCAGGATATTTTGGGATCAAGAGAAAAAAAATTAAAAAAACACTTCATATGGTATTTAGGTTTTGAGATTCCACCTAAGATGTTTTATCCCAAATGCTCATACTCTAGCTAACTGCGTTGCAAAATCCATCAAACACACTCTCGTGCTCATTAGATTCCGTCCATTTTCACCAACTTAGAGCAGCAAAATCAAGTTTATTCATAGATCTTGGACTATGATTGCTATCATATTGCACGCGAAGAATTTTTTTTGGATAGAAAATACTAATATGAACATTACTTTAGTTTTTTTCTTGGAGAATCTTTCTAGTGGAATCTCTAAAAATATTAGGAACTATCAACACTTCTATTAAACTGGTTTTGACACACTTTTGAAAGAAATCGGTGCTTGTATATATGGACCATTCTGATTGTAGTTTTAATCGATTTGGAGTAAATAATCTAGATAATTCTACTACATATATCAAGATGAGGGCAATATTTTAGCAGCATTAGCTATCAACTCGAGGATGGGATATGTTTGCATTGGGATCATTGCATTGTCATCAGTTATCAGCGGCTTATTGCTAGCATACCAAGATTGCTAAGCAGTTTGTGTTCGGCAAGGGGAGTCAAAGGGTGAAAATCACTCTAATGGGCCTGAACACCCACAAGGGATTTTGATTATTTTGATTTTACTAGGTGTAGGCTCTTGAATTGAGTAATAACCCTACGTCATGGGTGTGCTTAAAGCTATTATGGTGTGTATTGCTTCTCCTGGAAAGAAAGAGAGCTGGGACTGCCTTTTATACCCAAAAGCCAGGTACCCACGCCGGCACACATACACACACGCTACGGTATTTCCTAGAGGTAGTGTGTTCACATAAACGGTCATTTTTTAGGCTAAATGACTGGGCTAAATAGTCGTTTAAACAGGATAAACGATTGATTAGACGTGCCTTGGCTAGCCACCTAGAGGAGAGTCGTGTGATCTGGGATTCGTCTTTCTAAATGTGAATGGTGGTCACCGTCCTTGATAAGAAATTGCTTAGTATACATGTTCATTCTAGCTGTTAAGAAAGATTGCCGGGGCAAAGAGAGTAAATAGCCAACTGGGTCTCAATTAAGTTCCAGATCATTGCAATGCTAATATCTGACTATTGATGTATTAAAAAAAAAGCATTCATGATTTCATTTCAAGTATGCTGACGCGGTACCTAGTGAGAACACAACAACAGAATGTCATTCACATCTATACAAACTAAAGTTTCCTTTGCTATCTCCTTATCTGTGGTTATATAATCGCCTGCATTGTTCCATAGCATGATTGCATCTCCATCTACATACTACGCAAGCTTAAAAATAGTCAAAACTAAGGGATGGTGAAGGGTAAGACATCGATGGGTAGGCAAAAGATCGAGATGAAGAAAATCGAGAGTGAGGAGGCACGCTCGGTGTGCTTCTCCAAGCGTCGTGCGGGCATGTTCAAGAAAGCTGCTGAGCTCTCCATTCTTTGTGGTGCCATGGTCGCTATTGTTGTCTTCTCCCCTTCTGGTAGGCCCTTCTCATTTGGTAGCCCCTCTTTTAAGGCCGTGTACAATCGCTTCCGTACCTTGATCGACCCTGCTATAAGTGGTGAGAGTTGTGATGGTAGTAGCGAGGAGACAAACACTACACATGAGCTTTTAGAGTACTCAGAGTTGGAACAATCGATTGAGGGTGAGAAGAAGAGAAAGAAGAGATTAGATGAGACAATTATTGAGCGAGATATTGATGCGCGTGTGATGGATCTGTTGACTACGGAAGTCTACTCATCAGGGCTTGATGACCTGCAAGAATTCCACAAGAAGCTTGTAGCAATACAAGATATTGTCAAGGAAAAGATCAAACAGGTGATGCAAGAAGAAAGGCACCCAACACGACCATATCCACCTGCGTTTATCGATTTGGTTTCAAAGTACATGCTTGATATGCAAATTGATACACATATTTCTTCCACGACTCTGAATTCTAACCACACAGCTGCTGATGGGCTTGATGTCAATGGCCCCTCGACTAGCAGTGTCCATGCCGTTGGTACCTCGGTGAACTATCCCAGCAATCAACTTGATGGGTGATGGATGCAAGTAGAATGTCATAAGAATAACAATGATCAGTCATATGTGCAAGATTGATCATTGGTTATGTAAAACATGCAATTTGTGTTATTTATGTTGGATGTATGTCTCCAAGGTATATCTTGGACATACTGTCAAGATACATGCATCCAGGAGATATGTTACGATTGGAATTACTTTATGAAGCTTGATTTCTCCGTACATGTTAGTACTATTTTTCGTAGAATGAGTTATGTCGTATGATATTGCTCTATTCAAAACCGTCTGGTCTTTTCCATCGAGCATATGGTTTAGATTTCTAGGTAACTCTGCATGTAGTGGGAATGCAAGGCCCATAGTTAGCAAAATAATCATCTTTGTGGGAAAAATTTTACTACAGGATACTCTAATTTTGAGGTCTTAGCTGCGCCATGGAGACCCATGCTTATTGTTAGATACTCTTAAAAATTTAATACCCCTATATTCACTATAAACGATCAGTTGATCATTTGATCTAGTCCCTGTTGCATGGGATTAAAACTTTTGAATATATTTGGATAGTAGGAACACAAGGTCCCATGGTTGGCCAAAAAATCCTCTATTTTCTTTTATTGTAGGATGTTCTTTTTTTAACGCATTACAGACGCAAACGCTCAAGTGCACGCACACACTCACCCTTGTAAATACACGTATGTCATCCTACCCTTACAAGCACCTGCGAGAGAGTGGGCTAGTAACCCTCAAGATTGATGAAGTCACGACAAGGCTCGCTGTCGACGGGCACGTCACCTACTACTGAAAGATAACACTAGTTAAATCCTAAACAAATCTAGAAAAATACAAGCACTCGTGTTGAGTCAAGATCTCAAACCCGAATGAATAGATTCTACCACAAGGAACGTCCAGTTAAGCTACGCTCGATTCCCTCATTATTTCATTAATGCACGTGGACATTGCTGCTAGAATCACTATGAAAATGATTATTTTGCCCCTATGGATGCCCAGGACCCACCTGTCATAACGTCTTCATCCGCGATGCATCCGTGTGTGAATTGTGATTTGTTTGCCCGGCGGCTTCGGCGTAGCTCGGGTTCAGATGCGGCCTGACATGTTCAGGTCTGTTTGCTTGAACTTTCTAATTCTCGTAGTGAAAAATTAGAAGTTTAAATAACAACAAATTTTTTATGCACCTTTCCGAAAGATGGGACTTTTATATAAAAAAGCTGGAAAGCTCAGCTTTTCGTAGCTTTCTGTGCGCAGAAAGCTAAATATATTTTTTAAATTTTGTGTTGGTTTTTCAAAACTAGAAAGCCAACAATAATTTTTTTTAAAAAAAAATTAAAAGTTAGTTGTTGGAGCAGGAACCAGCAGCGGGCCTGGATTGAGAGGAAAGTCTAGTTTACACTTTACAGGAGGGCCTCGAAACGCGCGCGCTCGGCGAGTCGGCAGCGAGCAGGCCGGCCTGCGCGGGCTACGAGCGAACGGCCCAGAGTGTTGGGCTGAGGTGGGCTGAAGTGAGGACGCCCTCGCTGGAATACGTAATATTTTTACCTAAACAACGGTTCCCTTCGCCAAATGCAGGCTATTGGCTTTATGACCCAATCAATTATGGCACGAACTGGTAAACCACAGCCCAAAGAAAACCTAACAGGACCCATGTCCTCGCACACGACTGTTCTTTTCGCGAATCTAAAATTCATCGACGTATCAGCCAATGTCCCTCGAGTATATAAATGCAAATTTTGATGTAAAAAACATGGGGTGAAAATCTAGAGCGCCTAACTGACACTTACCAATCACACTGGAGAATTCGACTTTGTTAATTGCTCCTGAATGAGTCCCAGTAGCTATCATTGGATCTGTCTGATCCTTCTATTGGGAAGGGCTCTAAAGTTACAAAGCTAAACATTACCTCTCGTTAGAAATATAAATAACATGGAGATTACAGCAATTAGAATACGAAATTAGGGCATGAAGCGGCACAACACAAGGCAAGGCATTACCTCTCAACCCATTACTGAGACACACAGCACCACACAACGTTGACACCCACAAAATCAGCCTCAAATCTTTTAGCCCTTCCATTCTTCCCCAAACCAAATCTATACATTCTAACATTCCTCTAAACATCCTGAGTGCAATGTCGATCCATGTGAGAGGCGGCGACAATATAGATAGACCTACTGAGAGCCTTTACCTCTTTACACTACTATATCATCTGTTAACCTTTGTACTAGTTTCATGCAACTTCTACAACCAGACATGCCATGCACTGGGCAGAGATTAGCTTAGTTGTCACTTTTCTCCTTGGTTGGCGCAAGAGGTTATCTCAGACTTTAGGGATAGGGCGCGAAGAAACTCCATGCAATAGTTTTATGAATCCGAGGAAACTGAGTTTTCCATCGGGATGTCTGATCCAATCTTGGAGAACAATATGAAGTGGAACTGAAGGGCCAAGTCCAAGTTCCTGAAAGATGAACGACACATCATAAGTCACAGTTCATTTCCTATGCAGAAACTATGTTTAAGATCAAACTATACCGATACAAGTTCTTCGATCACAATTGGTCTGTTGCCCTCCTTGTCAAATAATTCATACGCTTGCCGAGCATGTTGTTCCCAAGTCTCTAGGCCTTCCATTTGATAAACGCTAATAGCCGAAGCAGAGAACTCCTCGAAATCAAACTTTCCATATGGGATATTGCATATCTAGCACAATGGGTACAATTAATATATGGTCATTTACTCATGCCACACAAGTATGAAAAGAACATAAGAAACAACAGAGAAGACTCACTGAGTTAACAAAGTCAACAACCCTAGAATCATTCATTGCACCTGAGGAATTCTTCATCAAGGCCTAGAAGTTCCATGAAAATTTAGAAATTGCATATCATGGATTTATTGGATTGAATAAGGAAAAATAACTAACCGTCTTCATATTTTGCAAGGAGATATGGCCACTCTTGTTTGGACCTAACAGTGTAAACTGCTCTCTCAGGTAGAAGAGTTGATCTATCGTCAGTGTCTTTGCAAGAGCCTGAAAAACGTAAAGAGCTCATTAGCAAATCCGCATGGCAGTTTCTTGAAGTGGCCTCCGTTCACAATCCTAGCAAAAATGAAGTCACAGAAAATAAGGGTTCGTAGAATGGAAAAATAGAACA
Source organism: Setaria viridis (assembly GCF_005286985.2). NCBI lineage: Eukaryota > Viridiplantae > Streptophyta > Magnoliopsida > Poales > Poaceae > Setaria > Setaria viridis. The sequence goes on from NC_048271.2 coordinate 43,251,551, forward strand.
CCCACAGGATGAATTTGTGATCATTGATTATAACTTTTTAGGTGAAAGGCAGGCAAGGAACGTACTGAATAGTTATATGTGTAGTAATACATGATGCATTAAGCTAAACATAATAAGTCGACTACAATCATGTCCACAGTCACCAAAGATTCTTGCGGCGTAACGGTTAGAGCATTGAATTCCAGGGGTCAATGAAACCCCTCTCCTGTTGCCGGCCCAGGTTCAAATCTTGGTACCAGCTTCTTTAAGACCAAATCAGAGAGACGTCTCTCCCTCTGGTTGAGTTTTTTTTAATCATGTCCACAGGCATTCAGTGTTTTCATTTCCAGAGCAGGTACATATATTGTATGAGGAAAAAACATGACAGGATCAGGAATCCAAAAAAAAACAGAACAACCATTTGCTAGAATCATTTACCAATACAATACACTTTTTTTCTGAAAAATGGAGATTATTTCATATTATTGGCATCGTTTATGTTGGAAAATGGAGGCTTCAGCTATTATATCTTCAATTACAGACAAGAAAGATGACTTGCAGAACAGTACAAACAACCTATAGAAGTATTACCCTCAATGCAGACCTCCGTAGAGAAGATGAACTTATGTAAGCCCTCATGAGCCTGTAGATAATCATGTCTAAATTAATCTTAACTTCCTGAGTGCCACGGATCCATGGATGGCCTGTAATTGTCAAGGTATGCAAAACGTGGTGTAATCTCATCTGCAAGCTGAAAAACAGGGTAAACCAAGCTCAAAACAAGAATGTTACTTACAGAGGGCTTGTGCAGCAGTCATCCTCTTGCGGTAATCCTTATTGAGTAGCCTTCTTACAAAATCTTTTGCTTCAGCAGAAAGGGTAGGCCATGGGGTATCATCAAAACTAGGGTCTGCTTTTAGGACAGCTCGAAAAATTCCAGACTCAGTTCGTGCCCAGAAAGGGCGGCTTCCACAAAGCAAAATATATGCAATTACTCCGATGCTCCACATATCTGCCTCAGTGCCGTAAGATCGATGGAGCACTTCAGGAGCAACATAATATGCACTTCCAACAATGTCATTAAGTCTTTCATCTGCATAATATGATGGCACGTGTATTTTAATAGAAAATAATGATAAGCAATGATCCAAAGAAAAAACTGTTAGACTAACCTGGCTTAACAAAGTCAGACAAACCAAAGTCTATGACTTTCAAGGCAGAATTCTCATCCTTTGACATGAAAAGAAAATTCTGAAAAATGGAAGTAAAATGCAAACTAGCATTAGCATCAGCATAAAATATCAAGGTTTTTATAGCATTTCTCTTAACTCAGCTAAGATCCACAGAAACAACAGAGATAAGGGCATGTTAAAAGGAAGTATGCCGTCGTTCACACAGTTCCACCAACAACTAGTGAGCTTCATGGTACTAAACATTAGTTGTGAATTGCTCGAACAATCTTACCTCTGGTTTCAGATCCCGATGAACAACACCCTGAAGATGGCAAAATGAAGCAACACTTAGAATTTGGTGAATAACAACCTTAGCATCTTCCTCAGAATATTTTCCACCTCTGCAAAACAGTAGTCAGCTATTCTCAGAATTCATGTAGAGTCAATGAGTTCAGTTTTAGAAATGAAATGTCATGTAAGTACCTAGCCAAAATCCTGTCCAGCAGTTCACCTCCTTTGCATAACCTGGATCAGGAAAAAATACCAGTGAGTTATTCAGGTATTGCAACACCTTTATAGATGCATACAACATATTTGTACATATCAAAAGGGCTTGCTTGGTAACCTACTTTGGAAGAAAAGTTTACAGATCTTAAAGATACAAGTCAAGGCCAAATCTGTTCTTGCACTAACATTGTTATGAGTTATGACACATACAAGGAAAAAAATCATCCCAGTCTGGCTGTTCCAACAAAACAGTCCTATCATATTGGGTGACTCTTATCCAGTCTCAACTCCATGCAAATACGTGAACAGCCAACAAGAGGCTGAATGTATTAAAAAATTGGCATCAACATCTAAGGAAAGCAAATAAAGTGGCATTATTAGAGCCAGTCCCAACTCTAGGTGTGGGACTAGTCAATATGGACCGCACAGGTTCCATCGATGTTAAGACACTATTTCCCAAAAGGAAAGCTAGTTTTATTCTCTATGGTTGGTACGCTTGGAATGTAAGCTATGCATGGATAGGTAATAAAGCATCTCTATTAATAATTAGTTTCATGAGATCATATCCTGAGAGTGAGAGCTATTTTTTTCTTAAAAAATGCTGATCACACTAGCAGAATGTGCATGAGATCGGAAATATTGATAGCAATAATGATTCATGAGGTAACATATCCTTCTAGTCGGGTTATAATGTATATATTCCTAGCTTTTTCCTACATTTGAGTTAGCCAAACCAATCACGCTTATTTCCTTTCCAGATCTGACAAAAATACAAAGAGCATTGAAAGGTGACTGAATTTAGAAAAGTTCAAATTCTAAGTGACGCATGTTTCAATGACTCATCTGATTTGCTTGCTTACTTTTTACATACCAGTATCATATATAGACACCTAATCTTCATTAAAAAAGGAATAATAAGGGAATGATAAGATGTAGCCAAAAGCCAAGCAAAATGAGTGTCTTGCATATCAAGTTTGCCGGGGACCAAGGCTGCTCAGCAACCACAACCAGGGACTACATTTTAGTCTTGCTAATCTGTACAAGAATTAGTACATCAAGTTTTGCCTTTTCTGAAAATGCATACGACAAGGTTGGATGACCTGTCCTATTTCGTTGACATAATGCTGCATAAACCTAATTAGAAGTTTCAGTAAGTTAGTAAAATTACTTATAAATGAAACAAGTGTGGACTTACTCCATAACAACATATACATTTTCTTCATCCTCAAAAGCATCATAAAACTGCACTAGATTGCTGTGGCCTGTCAAAGAACTCAATATTCTGACTTCCCTTCTGACATCTTCAATGGCAATAGCAGTAGTCATCTGTGCAAAAGTAGTTAGATTGGGTGAGAGTGAGACTACAGCATGTTCTTAGGATTTTAAGTGGGATTTTACTAACAATATATACTAACAAGCTATTACAATTATATCAGTATAATCAAAATTGATCATGCAATCAACCATAAAAAAAGATAAAATGGTGAACATGATATATAAGAGGGTCCATGTTGATGTTGGAGTCTGTTGCAAGACAATTTCTAAGCCCTCCTTAGATCAAATCCTAACTGTGCATTGAAGTTACAAGATCAATGCATAAAATATATCAAATCAATTAGGGCCCAAACAACTGTGTGAGTATATTTTATATTGTATTATTTTTTGTTTTGCCCAGAAGCTATGACCACTAGTAACAGAAAATTCAAGTGACCTCCAAGTACAAATGATTATTCTAATTCAACAACCAACAATCTGGTCTGGTTAAAAACTATACAATCAAATGACAGCAGAGACAAATCACTAAACATGAATAGTAGGTACACGAAAAACAAGATGCTCCATGCTACCGATACATATTACGTATTACAAACTGATCATCGAGAAAAGTGCACCACCAACATACTGAATATAATGCATAACCATAAAGTTATACTCTGTCTTCTTGAATTCACTTAATTTTGTGTGCGTTTGTGTGGGTGTGTGGGTGGAACAGAGGCAGGGCAAACCCAAAATACAATTTGGAGATTCCACTTCGGAAACCAACATTCCTGAAACACAAATGTATGAAAAAGTAGAAGTATACATCGACTGTTGGCCAATCCAGCCTTCAATAAACTAACTAATATCAGTTTGGAGATTCTACTTTGGAAATCAACATTGCTGAAACTGTGAAACACAAATGTATGAAAAAGTAGTAGCATCCGTCAACTGTTGGCCAATCCAGCCTTCAATAAACTAACTAATATCACACAATTTGATCCTAGCCATCCAATTAACTGCATCTAATGCTAACATTCATTTTTTTTATTGTCTTCATCCAACAATTAATAGAAATAACACCTTAAACGTGACCATATTCACCATATCGGTACCACTGCACCTAATTGGTAACACAAATAATACCACTAAAGTGGCACCATCAATTTACCAGATTAAAAGTACCAATTGCATGTGCGTGGTTACCAAGATGAAGAACTGATAATTCATGTGTCTCTGACAGAAGCCTTAAAACTCTACATAAGCATTTATTAAAGGAAACTTCCACTAACAGAACTGAAAGACCCCAGAACGGGTCAAATGTGACTAATTCAACAGAATGAAAATTGGGTCGTGACAGTATTGAATTTTTAACAAATACAGACTGGACTTGCATAGCACCATACACCTTGCTGCCTTTGACTCATGGAAATTTAATGACCATGATTGTTTTTGAGATAAGAAGATACCACCAACAGGGAGCGGAGAATCAAATAGCCAAAGATACCATTATGACAACATGATACCAATTTAATGAGCAAGCTCTCTAAAACCAGTCAGAGGAGGTCACTAACAGAGCTTTTGAACAAACATTTTGGAGAAGGAACCAAGCTTTGCTGGAGCATCATGGTCCCTGTCCCAACTAACAACCAACACCAGGAACCACCCCAATCACTCAAGAGATCAAATTCAGACTCCTCAATCTGTCCTTTTAATACTAATCAAGCAACCGACTAACGTCTAACAATCTGATAATTGAAGTATAGAGTGCCAAATGAAGTCCCCTGGAAGTACAGTGTACATCTATTTCATATTTACATACATAGTTCCTATCTTCTCCTAGTAGTGCAATATGAAGCAATGAAGTTTGAATAAGTCACAGGCATGTCATCTGAAAGTCTATTACCACATGAGCAAGGTGAACTCAGGTGAATACAGAAAGAATGGGCTTTAAGCCCAAACTGCGGAGTAGCATTACTCTGTAGGCGATTTATTAAAGAATGCAAACAGCCATGGACGATCCAATCGAGCAAACAAAACTAGGCAGTGAAAACAAATGAGGAACAGAACAGAAGAAATCACCCCAGGGAAAGAGGATATGCTCTAGCACCTTGGCCTTGGGAATGACCTTGACGGCGACGTCCTCGCCCTTGAGCTCGCCCTTCTTGGCCTTGGCGGCGCAGGTGTAGCCGAAGTGGCCGCGCCCCACCTCCCGGCCGAGGTCGTACTTGGCCGCGAAGTGCTTGGAGTATCCGAAGCTCTTGTCCAGCCCCAGGTCCGGCTCGGCGCCCTCGGGGATGGACGCCTCGTTGGGCTTGACCGAGCCGTGCCGGCGCGCCAGGAGCGCGCGGATGTGCTTGGCGGGCGATGGCGGCGGGAACGGGCGCTTGCGCGCCGGCGTGGACGCGACGCTGGAGTTGGCCGGCGAGCCCTTGTAGCTGGAGGTTGGGAGCGGGCTCGGCAGGTAGAAGGAGAACTTGGGCTGCTTGGGCGTCGGGGGCGCCTTCGCCGGCGACGCGGCTCCATCATCGCGGGCCACCGCTGGAGGTGCCGCGCCGGCGGCTACTTGGGTTTCTTCCTCCGCCGCAGGCTCCTGGACCCCCGCCGACTTGCCGTAGCAGAGGCCCATGGCGCCCGGCGGATCAAGAACCGAGCGACGTCAGCTCAAAATTCGGGAGATTGGGCTGGTCAAAGATTCACCTCGGCTTCAAGAACCCATCATTGCATCGCGGACTCCTCTCAGGATACCATCAACCCACACCAAATTCCTCTCCTTGAAAGGGGGATCCTTCCCAAACCAAGAACCGAGGCTTCCAAACCAAGCTGCGGAATCCAAAGCGAATAACGCAGCTCACTGAGGGGGCGCTTCAAGAAATGGAGAAGACGAACTGAACTCCGAGGAGCGGACAAATACCGCGGCAACAGCACAGCAGCAAACAACGCAACGAAAACAAAATCCGTTGTTTTCCTGGACGGACCAGGCCGTAGACGCCAAGCAAAAACGAGGGAAAGGTTGGAGCTTTGGGGGCGGGCGAAGACGACAGACGGGGCCTGGATCGGAGGAAGGCGAGGGGAGGAAGAAACAGGGCGAACGATTGAAGGGCGCGTGAGTCCTCTGTGGAATGGGGGGAAGTGGCGGAAAAGGAGAGGCTTGGGTTGCTTTCCGTTGCGCTCTCCTTCTCGCTCCGTATCTTTTTCCTCCTCTTTCGAAGTTTTTTTTTTTCTATTTTCCATTTGAAGACTCCGGCTGTACTGTACCTGCAGTGCAGAAGGAAGGTGGAGACTGCTCCTTGACCTGACACTGGTCGTGGAATTTGACAGTTTCTGTTGCCAAAGCGCGTTCTCGCCCAAGGTGAAATAGAATATAATTGAAATAAATTAACTCGTTCATGGTCTTCTTTAAAGTTTGTATACATTTTGTACGGATCATATTTTGTGTTGGTACTAGGCAGGCTGTCGTGTAGGCGGCCATGAGAACCAAAACTAGTTGAGTGTATTAGAATGGGTATAATGTATTATTTCAGGTAAAAATCAATATTTTATCTCAGTTAAAGGTTTTCAATTATTGGATTATTGCACAAATCTACACATCAAGGTCCTACTAATCCGTTCAACACAATTTCTAACTAGGACGCGACAAAAAAATACCTCCTGATTTTATTGACTTTTTCCCTCCACAACAGTATAGTTTCAAAAAACATTTCCAAATAACCTTCCAATTGAAATTTTTCCAAAAAGGGAGATTTTTTTCAAGAGAGGTTTTCATGAAAACTTTTCAAGAGAACTTAAAATATTTAGTGGGTAACCCAGTAAGGAAGGATAACCTGATCATGGAGGCGGTAGCGCGAGACAATGATGTTAGCCAGTGAGAAAGGTCATAACAAGGACAACTAATTCAAACATGTATGTTAGTGTGGTGGAAGGGCGATGGTAGTATATTCAGCGTCAGGAGCGAGATATAGGAGGAGAATACTAGGGTAGATGCAAGTGTAACCGGACATATATATAGCTGACAAGAAAGAGAAGAGGATAGGTGGATAACGACCGGAGAAAGAAGGCATGGATTGTAAGATCTCAATAAAATGGACTAGAAAACCTCTAACCGAGAAGCAATAAAAGAACTTCATTTTTATTTTTAGTGACTTTTTTTAACATCCTATTGTTGGAAAGCTTTTCAAAACATTTCCGGAAACCTAAGCGAGGTTTTACCGAAAACTCTTTAGGAGAACTTTTGCAAACCTGTTTTCTACAAAAACCATTTTGTACTTCTTCAAATAAGTTTCCAAAAAACTTCTTCAACCAAATTTTCTACAAAAAGTTTTTCAAATCAATTTTCTAAAAACCTTTTCGAATAGGTTTTATGGAAAAAACTTCATTGAATATGTTTATACAAACATCTTTAATTTTTTTCTAGAGAACTTCTAAAATCTAAAAAACAAGAAAATAGGGGGTACTAGAGACAACTAAAGGACAATAGATTTATTTTTTTTCCAAGATAGGAATAAAGTAGTAGGATGAGATTCGGTCAGAAAAAAGTAGTAGGATGAGTGGGAAAAAGGACGGGAAAATAGAAAAACATAAACACACACATTAATGAGTGACGTGTGGATGGTCAGGTCAAAGCGGGATTGGATATAGGTTTATATTTTCGATTATTATCTTGTTTCTTTCATAAATTATTGTAACTATTATCTTATGCATGCTAAATAGGCTTCCGTGACTCCATCGAGGCCTTGTGTCTTGTTCGCCTTCAGCAGAGTTTCTTTGGCAAGTACCTATAGGGTGTAAGGTTGGTGGATTTGGGCTCCATTGAGGATTCTTCTAATCTATGCTAATCCACACTAACCCAAGGTGCGTGATTGGTGGGCGAGGAGGCTAAGGAAATCAATGAGGAAGGTCAAGACATGAACAACTCATTCTAACAGGTTAGTGTGCCGGGAGGGTGGTAGTAGCACATCCAATGCCAAGAGCTGCTACAGAGGATCGGAGGAGGCTAGTTGATAAGAGAGAGAAGAGATCACGTACGTGTTGATAGAGGGCAAAGAAAGGAGGGCATGGATTGTAAGCTCTTGATCCAATTGACCGAAAAATTGAGTGCAACGGCCCAACCAAGCATTCGAATGCGCCTCCTATATATACTTCCTGTGGACATTTATATGACTTTGTGATATCGTCCAGCACACACCGAGGAGTGTAGGGAAGAATAATTTGTTATGGCGGTGACCGGTGAGTTGCAAGATAATGCGACGGTCAATGGCACATCACCGTCCTTTGGTGGGTGGAAGGGGAAGTGCATGTGGGAGGATTGCCCATATTGAGAGAGGATGAATAAGACGTGGTAATGGTCCTCCCACACCGAGCTGGTGGTGACGTGATAGAAAATGGCACAAACGAGAGGCGGCTGGGGAGGTGGTGTAGTGAATATGGTTGGACTAAATCTTATAACGAGAAAAATATGTATAATCTCCATATAAATATGTGTATTGACAATTTTATCAACGAATGAAGTAAAGGTTGGATCTATGTGTTAGCCTACTTCTATGACCAACATATATTGTGTTGTAAGTTGTGGCATCCTTCTATGTGGTTGTTCCTATAAATTTTTTAGTCCTTTTGCAGACTATCCTAGAACGATGATGTACACAAGCATCAGCTTCTTGCATTTACCTCTTCTATCAGACAATTATTCGAGACCCAACATTTTGTTTTCATAAGGACAGGAGTAATGTGCATGGCCATCTCCATCTATATAAACACATCAACATCTAGGACCCTACTAAAATATTAATTGTGCGTGAGGTACCAATCCCAACATTGAAACATGCAAATATTAAGCTGATTTGTGCAGCATAAGACGTATCGTCCAACCAATCGTGTTCACACTTTCCTTCACAAGAAAACCAAACAGGAAATTTACTCATGTTCTCAGGAAAAAGACTAGCTACCTAAAATTGTTCTATGCACAGCAAATAGATGAAGTATGTGTGACGTGCAGGTAAGATATCACTAGTGGAGTCTCCAAGGGTGAGCCTCAAGTGGAATCTCCAAGAAACTATAAACTCCAATTGCCCTAACAAAACAAAAGGGACTTGCATTTATTCTCGACCAATAATATTTGACGTAGTAACCAATAATACTAGCACAATGTAAATTGTATTAAAATTGATCGACGTCCTGAAGGAAAAAGATATTTATACTTGTGACCAGCTAGAATTTGGGCAAAGGAAACCCCAAATTATATATTTCTGCTGATGCAGAGAGTATTTTCTTAATTTGGCCTCGAAGCATGAAATGGGATTCACCTCAAAAGATAGTTGATTTGGAACCAAAATGTCCAATAATTCTGTTGTCACTTTCTCCAAAACTCACATAATACAGGTTGGTTGTCAGTATCATTATTTCTTTGATGTGCGATCTAGGCCATCTGCTATAAGTTCAGGTTACACGTACACATCCATCATATGTGTATATGTTCAGTTATTTTAACTACAATTAGTCTTGATCAAAAGTAGTTGTATGATGCAAGCATGCATATATAGTATAATGGTATCCTTTTTCACGATAAGGTAAGTAATTAATACCTTGCAAATATAATCATAATTAACCAGTTTTGTCGGAAGCTAAAAACTTGGTAAGCATATTAGCTCAGCTGATTAGATTCCTTGAGGTGCAATCTATCCCCCAGGTTTAATTCCTTAACTTAGCACGAGCGCTTGTATTTTTATGAATTATTCCATGAATTAACGGTGTTGTTCATTAGCGGCGACGTGATCATCGATAGCAAGGCTCCTGTGCGACTTTGTTAATCTCAAGATCTGCCGACTCAATCTCTCGGAAGCGCTCACAGGGGTAGGATTTGTGTTTGTATTCAAAGGGGGTGAGTGTTCGTGCATGTATATAAATGTCTTTGTCTAAATTGTGATTTGTGAAAAAAAAAATAAAACATTTTTACCATGCACCTTTGTTGTAACCTTTTTCTGTTTATACATACAAAATGAGGCAGTCTAATAATGGTTATATTTTCTCATAAGAAAACTAATGAAGCACATGAAAAATCCATTGAATTTTCTCCGGTTGCTGAAACAAGTAAAAATTTAGTGTCGGTTATTGACCATCTAGCTAGTTTTCCTTTAGCGTGCTCCTTCACTGGGATACGTTTCCTCTCCATGTATAAACAATGTAAAGAAAGATGGCAGATTTCTACAAGAAAGCAGATAAAAGCACATGGAAATTCACAGAATTTTCTCGGGTTTCTGAAACAAGGGAAAGGTTAGTGTTTTGTTATTGACCCCAGAGCATCATGGCCAGCCTAACATTCACACGGTCCACCAAATCTCAGATCAGCCAAGCAAAAGGTTACGAAATCACCGCAACCTGACCACTTTGATGATCAGGGATTCAGGAGTGGATTAGAGAATGACAAGGACATACATAGAAGAAGAATCATTCTTTCATCATCAGTTCTGTACTTATAGACTTGATCAATGACTCTGTCATCATCATATCTGTACTTAAACAACTCCGATCACTCGATTGCCCTTTTTGAGTCCAACTTGGGAATTGCCGAAGAAAATAATAGGGGTTACAATCGAGGTAGTACGAATTAAAGGAATAAATAAGGAAAAGTTGGTATACTTGATCAGTTTGCAGTTGTCATTACTTATCTTAAGATTAAGATCTTTACATTTGTTCTTTGCAGATAAGCTGGTCACCTTGCAGTTCCCATTTGCCAAGTAGTAGTTCTCTAGAAACAGTCTCACTCTTTTGGTAGGAAACTGAAACTTGTGCCCGAGCGCAAATATAATTCTTACACTATCTTACATAAAAAACATGTCATTTCTTATTGGCCATTACACGTTGTCTAAGGTAATACAACTAATTTGATTTGGCTAGTAATAAGCGTTCTGTTCTCAGGCAATTGCCAGCAGCTCTTTTTAGGATTTTGGCTATTGCTAATGGGCACATGCATATTGTGTGATACCCCAGGAGTCTTGCAAAGAGATTGAAAATTTTATAATTTTCTGTGATACATGCAGAATTATCTCAGATGATGACCTTGATTTGGGCACAACCTAGGAAAATTCTGATGAATTGAGGACTCGCTTAGACGCTTACATAGCAGCATTTTCTTTAGAAATAAAAGACCAGGCCAGTTTTTCGCATTCCCACTTCCAACTTCCAACAACCATTGAAGCGTCCGTACCTCCGCCATGGAATTAGTCATATGATCAGTATATCAGTACAAAAATCATTGAGCGGAATAATTGAAGCAACCAGACAAAAATGATTCAAAACCTGATTAAGTAGTTGGGGAGGGAAGGAATGTATTGGTTAGAATAAAGTTGGTGGAACATGGGGCAACATGCATGTTGGTCCAGGAAGAATGTGTGCTACTTTTATGCGATTGCGAGATGACCTTATATGCTTTCTTTCGGGAGAAGGTCGCCATTGCAAGTTAACCACCAAAGCATTAGCCTGCACGATCGAACAGCTTCAGTTGACAAATGACAACCATAATCGTAGCTAGCTGGGCCTGGACTAGAGCAGAAGTGTATGGAAATTTGGCTTGCCTCTGCAATCCGCTAGCCATGGTCTGTGCGGATGTGTACGTGGCTCTGGTCGATCATTTTCTTGGTCCATTGAGGGTGAGGAAGAGGAATGAATGGCTAGGCTGGCACTGCACGCCTGCACGGTTGGTTAGAGGCCGGGATCCGCCAATAATCAAGAAGAAAGCGAACGCGTTGCACGTCGATTAATTGCGATAAATAATGGAAGGAAATAAGGCAGATGCATGCTAAATGCATTATACATGATGTCCAGCAGTTCTCACAGTAGTACATCATCTCATGATTCGTGAACGAGTTGTGCCCCGACTGCTAGCTTAACTTCAGGCCAACAGTACACGATGCTAGCTAGCTAAACCAAGTGATCTGATGAACACAGCACTGCAGCAAGGGAAGCTTATGGATCGATCGATGGGCCCATGAACACCCAAGTCAATTCAACAGGTGGCTGCGTGAAGAGCTAAAAGAAATTCTGGCAAGGGGATGCCGGAGACTCTGCAGTGGCCAGTTCCATCTGAAGCAAGACCATCCATTCTGAACCTGCGCTTGTGGACTCGCTGAATTTGTGTCACTGCTAGTGGCCGGAAATGAGAATGTGTCACTGCTACCGCTTGATCCAGTAGTGATAAGCAGTTGATTAAGCGCCACGACAGTCAGTCTCAGGCTCTCAGCACGTTGCCGCGTATCCAGGGGGACACCTTCACCCTGCCGACAGCGAATCACACAGTGCGCAACCGACGCCACGCCATGCATGCATATCGTGTACTAACAGCAGCTAAGTGTCAGAGTAGTCAGCGAGCTAGCGAGATGTATATGGTCCTGACAACGCACGCGGAAGGATTCTCAATGCAAGCTTGCATGGCAAAGTCGAAGATGGTCCTGAGACTAAGGGAGACCACAAGACATGAGAACCCCAAAAGCTCGTCAGAGTCCAGTGCAGTATGGGCTGCAAATGTCCTAGCCGGCGCTCAGATCAACTGTCTGAAAAAAAAAGTCAGATGACTTCGTTGCCCAACTTTGGACAACCAAAAATACTGTAGCGCAACTGTAGCATTTTGTTTGTATTTGTGAATTATTGTCCAAATATTGACTAATTAGGCTCAAAAGATTCGTCTCGCAAAGTACAACAAAACTGTGCAATTAGTTTTTGATTTCGTCTACATTCAGTACTCCATACATGTATCGCAAGTTTGATGTAACGGAGAATTTTCTTTTTGCATAGTGCTAAAGAGGAACTAAACAGGACCTGAGTTCAGAAGTAGCCGAGTTCAACTTACTTTAACCACGGCCACTCTGCTTTGTGCTATTCTTCCTGTGCAAGCCAAGACAGACACACTACTGAGCGAGGAAGCTTCTAACACTGGACTTGTGAGCTGTCTGACGACCATACTAGGCTGAGCCCTCGATTATTTAGTACTCCACTCACCAGGATCAATGGCAGTTAATTGCGTGCTTTGACTTGCAGTAAATGCCTTGACCAAACGCGCACAAAAATTTCGCAGTCTCCAATGAGACCGGGCGGCAGAACCCGATCGATGGCAAACGAACAATGACAGCTCAGCTATTGTCTCCTCTTCCAGGGTTTCAGCGCACCTAATCCACTCCTGCACCAGCAAGAGCTCGACCGTCTGTCTGACTGAACCAATTACTAGCTAGCTTAGCCAGAGCTGAGTGATCATCAGCTCGCAGTTCATGCATGCACTCCTAGCTAGTTAAAGAGATCCAGACAGAAGATGACGCTGTATAGCGGCAAGGAGCTCAAGCTCATCCCTCTAGTCCTCCTCGCATCCCTGCTGCTCCTGATGCAGTTTCAGAGTGTAAGCTGTTCCTCTTCCTGCTGTTTCCATCAGTGCGGAGGGCTGCTTCGAGGTAGAAGATTGTTGATGGGTCGTCATGGCGAGGCGATCTTTGCGAAGGGATTGAAGGAGCCAGTGGTCGCCAAGGAAGGTGGAGGGGCGCTCCGTGAGGAGGACAAGAGGGAGGTCATCACAGGGCCTAATCCACTTCACAACAGGAGATAGGGGGTGCTGGCGAGCTGCTTCACTCGAGTTCTTCCTCTTCAACCTTTCTTCTGGTCCTCTCGCTTTCAACTTTCAAGGTTCTTTCTTAGAGAGGTAGCTATAGATTGTTCCATGCATGTAATTGTTCATTTTATTTGTTTTTATGTTTTCCATCCGGCACGAAAGATTAGTTGAGTTCCACCAACATTTGAGCTGTCACCGGTAAAAAACTGAGTATTAGTCTCCGGAGAGACATAGGTCTCGAAAATCCAACTGGGACTAATTATTCGGGATTAAAGGTTTCCATCTTTAGTCCCAGGTCTTTAAGACAAACCTTTAGTCCCAGTTGGTAATACCAACCCGTTGGAGACACGTGCACGTCGTAAGTCACAAGTCACGTGATTTTTCATGTGAAATATGTGCGTGCGCGGTGCGTGGAATTCGAACCCGCAACCTCTTACCTCGCGCGTAGTTTCCTTACCATCTCACATACACAGTACATTCAACTGAGTAGGGGATGCTATTCTTTTGAATTCACCCATGGGAGACCCTTCAGTCTCGGTTGGCCCTTTAGTCCCGGTTGGTGTTACCAACCGCGACTAAAGCTCGGAGGATTAACAACTGGGACTAAAGGTGACTCTCGGTTGGTAACACTAACCGGGACTAAAGGGGTCTCCACGGATCACGAAATTTAGACCCAGGACTAAAGCCTATTTAGTCCCTGGTCCAAAAACGATCGAGATTTTTGTTGAGGATGGAAGGTCATTTTTCTACTAGTGTATGTGCCTATGTAACTATGCTACTTTTACCGTCTATCGGAAAGTTGCTGACAGAAGAGAATCAAGTACTGTTCTTCATTCTTTGCCTATAGGCTACCCTCAATTCTTTATCTTATTACAAACTCCAAATAAACCATGTCGCTTGAACTTTTGGATACGACTACCTTGGTGAATACACTATCATAGGCTGTTTTTGATATATTTTTTTAAGGAAGAAATGGGGGCGGAATGCGCCCACCTGAACATTTCATTCAAAGAGGCCAGCGACCGAACGGTCACGGCCGAGTTTTACAAGGGGGCATAGATGTCGGAATTACAAAGCACAAGACATAACAAAGACTAAGACTTGCAAAGCTCAAAGAGCAAGCCACAATTCACCTTAGGCACTACAACCAAGCGACATGCTTGCTAGCTCCACGGAGACCATAGTTCTACACCACCACCCCTCATAGCACGCGCACTCTGTTGCCGCCCTCAACGTCCAACAGGGGGAGAAAGCCCCGAAGGAATAAGGGACAACTACAACAGAGAGGGGACTAAGAATGAGGGGAGCACGCAGACCTCAATATCATTGGACACACCAATCTCCCTTTGAGCTAATGGTAGCACCTTTAGAAGCACATCCGGGCCTCCACCTACCACCATCCAACGCCCTTCAAAGGGAGGAAGCCTCAAAGGAGGGAGAGTTGGCTACTATAAACACACCCAGCATTTGATTTGATGACACCAACAACAAGGAGTGCGGCGACGGAGCAGAGGTGCCAGAAGCGGGCATCGAACAAACCACGGATAAACCCAATAAACCAAGTAAGATGAGGCTGAAAGGACCGAGATGTCGCTTAGAGGAGGGGTGAATAGGCGAGTTGACCAATTTGTAAAACTTCAACCCACTCAGCAGCACTGCCTAGGTCAAACCGGTCAGACCGGTACAGGCAGGGTGGCACACCAAGTGCTGCTCGAGTCCATCCTTGACTTTTAGCACCAACCAAACTTGAAGAGTGACTTCTGTAGATGATTTCCAATAGGGCAAAGTAGTCCATGCACACAAGACAAGCACACCCAAGTAGATCGAAGCGAAAGCACAAGTAAATTGCTAGAAATCAACAAGTGAAGCAAACCAAATGAAGACACGAGGATTTGTTTATCCGAAGTTCAGATTCACCACAATGAATCCTACATCTCCGTCGAGGAGCCTATTGGAATACGAGTCTATTCAACTCCCTTCCAACAAGCCGGATCTCTTTCAACCACTTTCCTCGTCTTCACTAGATGATCTTTTTCCTTGCGGAGGCAAAATCGCAGCCCTCACAAACTTGCCGCTACTCACCACACCTTGGGAGCTAGCCGGCGACGCCTAGCCGTCTAGGAGGCACACCTCCAAGAGTAACAAATGCTTCAAATGCTTTCTCAACGCAAACCACAAGTGCTCAAGCTATGGATTGCTCTTTTTAGCTCACTAATGCTCACACAAGATCACTCTGTCAACCCAACTCAAAGATTTCTCAAGAATCATTCAAGTCTCACAAGAGAGGTTGGGGAGAGTTTTTCTAGTCACTAGATGATGTCAAGAGCGTGTGTAACCAGTAGCCCACCAAGGAGGGGCCCAAGGGGTATAAACACCCCACAAACCAGAAACTAGCTGTTGGAGTTGATCAAACTTCAGACCGATTGCTAGACCGGTTAGACCAGTCTAGTTTGAAAAACTAGCTGTTGCCCTTAGAACGGTCAGACTGGTCCACCAAACCGGTCAGACCGGTTTGGCTGAGTTAGCCGTTAGCTACCTGAACCCCCAGACTAGTCAGACCAGTCTGCTAAACTAGTCAGACCGATTTGGCTAAGTTAGCCCCAAAACTCTCAAGCACTCACTCTCGGTCCACCCACTGGTTGAATCGACTATTGTTAACTGAGCCGGGCAGTTAGCTCACTCAAGGGTTTTCTTAAGGCCAATCTCACATAGGTCAAGTAGGAGTACTTTTGGTGTTGTCAATTAGCTAATGTTGCATCCCTCTTGATAGTACGGCATACCTATACTAAACAATAAATATAAACACTATATCATCCACTTGAGCTTGTAAGTCTTCATCCATGCCATACTTTGATCAATAGTCATTTGAGGGCTCTCAACATAGCTATCATATTGAGCACATCCATCTTGACTTAGTGACTTAAGATTTTCCCTTGTTCATGATAAGATATGCTTGAATCCTTAAGTCACTCCATTTTATCAATCATAATCTAATAGATTAGATGCATTGTATTGCTTTCCTTGGTAAGGTTTAGATATGATACTTCGAAACCTTCCGGATACTAGCCACTTTACCGTAGCAAAACGCACATAGTTAAGCCTTCGCTTGACTAAAGCTTGCTTAGTCCCTCGCTCTAGTATCTCGCTTGATTTCTTCACCTATTCTTACCACTTTGAGTTTAGCTTTGCTTTTGACATCAACAATGAAATTCCATTTGAAATCCTCTTCAAATGATTGTTCTTGATTGATAAAGAATGTCTCATAAATTGCAAACTTCCAATAATAAGATCAATATGTAACACATACGCTCATGTCTTTTTATCATATGCACATGAAGTCTTGCAATATCTATTTATGAATATCACTATTCTTTTCTTAATGATCCCTTTACTTGTGAATCAAGCTATCACATGATTTGGAGACTTATAGATCAGATCATAAAATATATCCCCAAGTTTTACTTCACCCTTGCTTGTCATTGATCATCTAATTGCATCACGGGATCACATACTCACTTGCTTTTCTTTATTGTGAGCCATATAATACATATTCAACTTATGAAATAATATCACATCATAAATATGAGAATAAAATCCTGCTCACAATCTTAAGCAAACAAGTTTGTCCTCTAATCATTTTGTCATTCAATTCACCAAAACCCACTTAGACGATGTTTTGGACGGCGGACCGTGCGAAGGTCAGTGACCTCCCCATGCATCGGGTGCGGTGCTTTCGCTGCAAGGCCGCCAGCACCACAAGTCATAGCACGCTCCAATAGTAGAGGACTTACATGGACGACGAGCTGCCACCGCATCAACCATGATAGGATCCTTGGCTGCAGCAAAACTTTGCGAAGTCACCGGAACGTGCGAGGTGTAGAAGCACCTCTGCACAACGAGCGCAACACTTTCATTCCATAATACCCGGTGACCAAGGTGCCGTCTCTGCTGGAACTCTACATTGCTCATCACCAAGATGAGACACAAAGGGATGGCCACCATGGACGCACCTCGGCCTTCCTTAATGATGAGTAGATTGATTCACACAACCACCATGCCAACCAAGCGGAGAACCAGCCGGAGACGACGAGCACGCACAGAGGGGCATGAATGTTGTGGCGGTGTAGCCCCGAGGGGCCGGATCTGGGCCTCACACCCGAATCCGGTGAAGGGGAGCCAAGCCATGCCCACCCATCACCGTACGGCCCCCGCGGCAGCATCTACAGCACGCTGCTAGAAGACCCACGGCGCTGCACGCTCGTCAGATGGCGTCGTCAGCAACACAGATCGGCGGCCCCGCCAACAGTACTGGCGAAACGCTCCTCCGAGTCTCATGGCACCGGACCAGCCATGGGAGGCCAGATCCATACCCTATGATGCCGGATCTACCAACCACGAGGAGGCTCGTACCAGGCAAGCATGTAGTTGAGACGGAGGAGCAGATGGAAATTTATGAAGGGAGAAAGAGAGGAGTGGAAGAAGGAGACCTCAAGGAGGAGAGGGAAGGGGTGTCGTGGCCACGGGCTTCGGCACCGTCGCGGGCCACCGCCGCCGCTCGCTGGACGCTGGCGGCGGCTGCGGACAGGGGAGGGCCTGACCGGGAGTCTCGGCGGCGGGAGGCAGAGTCGCCCCTCCCGTCGCCCGCGTAGGCGACGTAGAGGGGTGGCTTTTCGACCCATATCGATACGTAGCCTTCGATAGTGAATTCTGTTTCTGATATATCGTACGATAATTAATTGTTTCGTATATTTGTGATTATAAGTTCATTCTCTTCTTTTAGCTCCGTACCATGTCCAAAAAAGAAATTCTATGTGACACTCGTTTAATGTGCATACTTTGATGCAGGACTCTTGGAGTAGCCTTGTTATGCCATTGAATTTCTTTGACTTTAGAAAAAAATTACAAATATTGAGTCCAGGCCTTTTTGCAAATACATGCACCACAGAGCTCCGCAAAATGAAATCCGATAAGGGAAAAACGGAAAAACAAAAAGGCTCAGCTTCCAGTGCAAAGAATCAGCAGCATGGGTGCCAGCCCATTAACTTGCACGTTGGGCCGTTAGCCCAACAACGAATGAGCGCGTATCGACGACCTGGAACCTTCTAGACCTCCCGCGACGCACCCCGTTTCCCGATCCTACCCTCAGCGCCAAACTCCGCACCCCGCACGCTGTCCGGGGGCAAATTCGTAAAGCCCCACCCCCGCGCCGTCGCCGTTCTCCCAAATAAACCCTAAACCCTGCGGGCCGCGGCTACAGCAAAAGCCACCGCAAGCAGAAGCCCGCATCAACTTGCTCCCCACGAAGAAACGAGCGGAAGAGCTCCTCGCGGCGATGGCGAAGCGTCTGATCCCCTCGCTGAACCGGGTGCTGGTGGAGAAGCTGCTGCAGCCCAAGAAGAGCGCCGGCGGCATCCTCCTCCCGGAGACCACCAAGCAGGTTCGCGCTGCATAGATCTCGCTCGTTTGTCTCAGCTTCCCGTGGTGGGTCCCTGCTCCATCCGCGCGTGATTGGTCCAGCGCTTGTGCGCGGGAGGCCTTCTCGGCGTGGAGTTTGGGTTTGTAGATCCGGGTCGGGGAAGTTGAGATTCCTGTTGGGAGGGAGGGGATAATGGCAGTATCGCAGTTGCTTGGGGAAAAGTGGTAGTTTTGAGTCGATGCGTTGTGATTATTAGACATTAATCAGATTATGTTTGTGATGATCCGACTACAAAGGAGGGTTTTGAGCGCTCTGTAAACTATTCAGTTGAGGAGCTATTAGCCAGCTTGTTATTATTTGAGCATTGCAACTAATCTTTATTTTCTTGGATGAAGCCTGAAAGGCTGAAATTATGCTCTTGTATGATTCCGTGATGATACCAAATGGTCCGGTGGCAGCTTGAATTCATGAACCGGTTCCAAGACCAAATCAAATATTTTGAACTATGTGTTCAAGGTTTGGGGATGGAATTCTGTTTGCATGACCTGATTTTTTTCTGCTCCTCAGGGATCCCATGGTATGCAGCGTTAGAGAACCGACAATGGACTTAAAAATATGTACAGTTGAATAGATTAGGTGTTGATGCTACATAGTTTTTACTAATTAGTTGCTACGATAAACTTCTGTACATGCATCAAGAAAGATTATTTGATGTCGGAGTGATATTGCATAAATTCTTATGTATTTTGATTGAAACACAGCTCACTTGATGCATCATTGTGTGGTAGATTTTTGTTATTGTCCATGTGAGTCTTGGTAGTACCAAGGCTGTATAATCTGCTATCTTATATTTATGGTTTATGATTCGTTAAAATATATCAACTTGTTATGTCATTGTGCTGTTGACGTGGGTTTTGCCTTGGATGCTGGTTTTGGTGATTTCGTAATCTAGCTTACAGAAGACACCGCTGATGTATGATCAGGGCTAAATAAAATGCATTATGACCTTCCTTAGAGATAGTGAAACTGCTGTCTTTATGAGACAAGTGCTAGTGCTAAGATTATTTTTCCATTCTTTGGTTCTTATTTGGGCAACATTGCATACTAGTGGTAATGAATTTTCTGTTACTGCAATATCTCTATCAAGCCCTGCCTGAGGCCCTTTACAGATCATTAGATCAATCTTGGCAGTGTGAGCATTTGGCTTGCATATTTCTTTCATAATATGCTGCTGTATGCACAATTTTCTGGTAGATTTGCATATAGATGTGGGTGCACATTGCATAGGGCGAGTTTGAGTTGAAATGTAATAATCTGGTTAATTTAGGTCCAGATTGAGCTTGAGTTCATTTTGGTCTTGAGTTTTTTATGTTCCTTTGGAGCCTAATACATACCTTCTATTTGAATCCAGCTGAATGCTGCTAAAGTCATAGCTGTTGGTCCTGGTGATCGTGATAGGGATGGCAAGCTGATACCTGTATCCCTGAATGAAGGTGACACTGTTCTACTTCCTGAGTATGGTGGAACAGAAGTGAAGCTCGCTGAGAAGGAGTACGTGAAATTTCTTTATCGTGTTAATTTGGCTCGATATTTCTTTCTTTTCCCTTTTCTGTTGCTTCGGTTGCCACTCCAAGTTTTCAAAAACTTATTAACTTGCATTCTGGAAGGTAGAGCAAGTGAAATGGCAACTAGGTTCCTTCTGCTAAGACACTGTAATTAAGCCAATATATGCTTAAGCTGGTTATATTTCCGATTATGTAAGCTGCTTAATTCTTTAAATCAACTCCTTCATTGGAGTTGACCAATTAAGGATTTAGGTTGCAATAATTCTGTGCATGGTCCTATGAATTAGTAGTCTGAATGGGTGTTTGCTTCTTCTCATCTGCTCATATTTTCTGGTTTGCTGACACTATTTTTCTCCATATGCTATATGAATCTTTAACTGAAGTGGGTGCTAGTTATAAAATTCATAGCTAAAGGCAATTTTGATTTAAGACTAATACACAGTTCACTCTGGTTTGTCAAGTGCTGCATCCGATTCCATGCTGGATGTCTAACCTGGCTGCTTGCAATCTCAGGTACCTTCTTTTCAGAGAGCACGACATACTGGGAAAGCTTTTGGAGTAACTTCGGGCTGCAATGATCCCAAGGCTGCAGTTGTTTGCAAGTAGAGATGCAGGAGTGTAGCAAGAGACTTCTCTCTTTTTTGTGTGAATGGGAAAAACAAAACCCAACCATGAGAATTCGATGACATTGCCTCATCCTGAAATATCTTTTGAAATGATATAATGGCTCATTTGACGCTCGAATGGTTGCCATCGTGTTATCATTACATAATTGCTCATTTTGACGCTCGAATGACGCTCGGGGCAGGACAAGTGACGCTGCAGATTTATTTCCTGCTGCTGCTGTTACATGTAACTCTTCAACTGTGTTTGTTTTGGGATTACAGTGTTCAGCATCTTCATGTGGACAGTATGGACGGCTCGGCATACGGTCCGTCCAGCACGCCCCTGGCCACGAAGCGATACGCTGCTTCGGTGAGATGCTCCCCATCCCATGGGATGTACTTCGACGTGGCATTGCAAGACACAAACGAGTTGGAGTTGTAAGGGCCGCCGTCTTCGCAGCACGCCACCAGAGCTCCGTCCTCCGCAAACCATGCGAGGTTAGAGGTCATCTCCAGCGTATTCTCAGCATGTGAGATTAAGCTAGCCCACGAAATCTATAGATGTCCATGCAGCCCGACACGAAGCCTGGTTTTTTGGCCCGGCCCAAGCCTGCACAGCACGGTGGCGGCTTGGTAGCCATCCGGCCCACAGGCCACAACCCCTCCGGCCCTCTCTCTCCCTTAGTACCCCAGACCCCCCCCTCCCCCGCCGCCTCCCTCTCGGCTCTCGCATCTGGCGCCCCGCCGCCCCTACCCCCATCGCACTCCACACAACGCCTCACCCTCCCTGCGGCCTCGTCGCTCCTGCTAGCTGCCATTGCCACTCCTTCCATAGGCTCCGGTCTTCGGCTCCCCCCACGAGATCTTGGCAGTAAGATTGGGAGTGGCGGGCGGTTGGGCGGAGAGCCACAACAGGGAGCGGAAGCAGCGGTGTGGAGGTCCGGCCGTAGCAGTAGTGGCGGCGGCAGCGCGACGCGCCGACCACATGGAGCCAAAGCAGTAGTGCGAGGAGCTGGCCACGGCGGCGCATGGCCAGCCGGTGGCGGCGGCGGTGCGGGGGGCGACGGTGGCGGCACGCAGGAGGAGCTGCAGCCTGTAGTGATGCACAAGCACAACACAAGGAGCAGGCCATGAGAGCCCGCCGTGCCTCGCGGTGGCCCGAAGCGGTCGTGCTTTACGGGCCGACCCGGCACGAAAAAGGCCTTGTGGACCCGTGCTTGGGCCCCTGGTGCACGGCACGGCACGACATGGCCGTCGTGACGGATCAGGCCTGGCATGAAAACTAGCAGGCCTTGCTAGGCCCGTACCGGACCGGGCTGGGCGGTCCGAATGGACAACTATAACGGAATCGTACCGTGCTTGAGGGGGTTCGGATGATCTCCAGGCCGGCTTCGTAGTAGACGACGGCTGCGTAGAAGCCGGCGACCGCCGGATCCCGGGGGATCCGAGCCAGCATGGTCCTGATGGCACGGTTGTGCTGCTGGATGAGGTCGTTGAGGCGCCTGATGCATCCGGAGGCGTCGTAGTCGCCCGGGTCGGTGCTCTGTAACATGGTGAGGTACCGCGGCAGGCAGCCCATCGGGAAATGCCCTGGGACGACGATCGTCCTGGCTCCTAGGTCAATCAGGACCTTGTGGGTGCAGAGAAGAATTATTTCGTGGCTTTGTCAGGGTTCAGGTTTGCAGAACGGACTTGAAGATGGTTATTTTTTACTTAGAAGAATTATAGTTCTTATTATATTTCTGTAAATCATCATCCTCCCCACCTCACATAGAAAAATGTAGTGAAAAATAGTTCTTACCTTGATGGCGTTTTCTATCTTTGCAACAACTTTTGGTATCACCAAGGGTTTGATCACAGCGTCCAGGGATCGGTTCTGCAGGATGAGGTAGCTGTAATCGTTCTCCCCGATCTCCCCCACGACGAACAGGGAGCTCGGCATGATGCCCTTGCGTTCCGCAGCAGAAAGCTAAGCACCGTGCTCCATGTCCATGTGTTGGCAACACTTACAGCTTTGGTGAAACACACGTACCGTCAAGGTTACCTTGCTCCGTGGGCCCGAGCAAGCGGAGCACCTGCTTGAACCACTCCATCTGCACGTCCAGCGAGTAGGGCGGGATGAAGCGGACGAGGGCCGGGCTGAGCCCCATCTCCCTGAAGAAATCCTTGCCCAGCGCCGTCGCCGTGCCCACCGCGAAGTTGGCCCCGTGCCGGAACTCCTCCGCCGTCCTGCCGCCGCCGCCGCGGAGGAACAGGGGCGAGAACGGCAGCCCCGGCGCCTCCGCTGCGCACGTTTCAATTTGGCGTCACTTTCGTACACTAGCTAGTTCGTATATGAAGCGTGCATTCAACACCGACCAATGAAGTCGACGATGAGCCTGCCGTCGCAGAAGCGGCCGGTGGGGCGACGGAAGAAGGTCTCGCCGTACGGCAGCGCGCGGTGGCGGGGGCGTCGGGGAAGAAGGTGGTGTAGCCGTAGGAGGCGACGCCAGCGGCTGATGCTGCGGCGGCGTACGGGCACACGAGGAGATGGAGGTGGAGGAGGAGAAGGGGAAGCACCGCGGAGAAGCCGCCATGGATCGGATGATACCGTCCTTGCTAACTGCCGAGCTGCAACATGATAATCGAAGTACATATAGCAACGTCGTCACAGCTAGATCAAACGGGGAAGAAACGTAACCATGGTGGTGATCGAGATCACGGAGTGCAGATGGCAGTCACCAATTTGCTCCTGTAATGACATGATTTTCCTCTAAACATCGATGAGGTAGCATTGCATATGTTATCAGCCACCGTTGGCGCGTCAGATAGAAGACCGATCGATGTGCTGATCATGGGGCAAGTCGTCCCTTTGACTTGGAGACCATTCAGCCGGTTAGTGAATAAAGCAATCATATAAACTTCGTTCCAATGCGCGTTTCTGTCAATAAGAATGAATAATCAGGGTAAGCAGAGTCCATCATGATCGATTTTGTTGTCTCGCTGGCTCTGAACCGTGTGCACAAACTGGGAACGCACATAGCCATCTTTTCGTGTTGACGTGTGCACGAGAGTCTTGGATGTACTCACATGTTACTATACATCACTCGGAATGTATGAAATGTGTTACGCCTTGAAGAGAACTGTAGATTGTTTCACGAGAAGAATCGAGTGGCCGTACGTGTGCACCAAAAAGGGTGCCGTGGTTTTGGTAGTTTCTGTTGCCGGACGAGGAGCAGTCTCGTGCGAGCAATGGCAACTGGGAATGATCACTGCAGATGCACACAAGCAGCAGCAGGCAATGCAAATAAAGTATTTTTGGAGTACATTGTTTTTTATTTGGACGGGCCCATTTCACAATCACGCACGCAGACAATGAGACGAAGCCGTTCTGCGGGCTGCAGCTGATGATGATCAGCATCTGCATTTGGACAGGATGGGCGGCGCTGCGTACGGGCCGTCGAGCACGCCCCCCGCCACGAACTGGTAGGCCGCTTCGGTGAGGTGCACGCCGTCCCACGAGATGTGCCTGGACGGGTCCGGGCACAGGACCGACGTGGCGTTGCAGGCGATGAGCGTGCCGGAGTTGTGGGGGCCTCCGTCGCCGCAGCACGCCGTCAACGCGACATCCTTCCTGAACCCTGCATGTTGAATTTAATTACTTTGATTTAAGTTGAATTTCCGGTTTTACTTTTTTGCAGCAGCATGTTGGAACGACAGTTTCTACTGTCAGTAAAACACGGCTGATTCAGGTTGTGACAGGTACCGTGCTTGAGAGGGTTGCGGGTGATCTCCAGGATGGCGCCGTAGTAGTCGGCGTAGACGACGGCGACCCCCGGGTGGTCGTCGGGGGGGCGGAGCTGCCCCAGCATGCGCCGGAGCGCGCGGTTGTGCTCCTCGGCGAAGTCGTTGAGCCACCGGATGCACCCGGCGGCGTCGTAGTCGCCGGGGTTGTCGCTCTGGAACATGGTCAGGTACCGAGGCATGCACCCCATGGGGATCGTCCCGGGGACCACGATCGTCTTCGCTCCAAGCCCGAACAGCACCTGATGTGATCGAGCATCAAAGTTTCGTACTTGGAGAGGGAGCTGACCCTTTTATTTTGAAGTGTGGGCTTGGTAGGAACTAGGACGGATACCTTGGTGGCGTTTTCGATCTTTTCGATAACTTTTGGGACCAGGGGCCTGATCTCGTCGACGAAGGACCGGTTCTGGAAGAAGGGGTGGTTGTAGTCGTTGATCCCGATCTCCCCTAACAGGAACAGCGAGCTCGACATGATGTCCTGGCGCTCTGCAGACACGTACACGTGTCACGATGTTCAAAGCCTTTTTTGCCAATCGATCGGTTGGTTACATGCATCGGTTATACTAGTAGTTACTACCTTTCTCAGTAGGGCCGAGCAAGTGGAGCACGCGCTTGAACCACTCGAGCTGCACGTCCAGCGAGAAGGGCGGCAGGATGGCCAGGTCAAGACCCATGTCCTTAAAGAACTGCTGGCTCAGCGCCGTCGCGCCGGACACTGCGAAGTTCGCCCCCTGCCGGAAGTCCGCCGCCGTCTTCCCGGCGAGGAACGGGGTCAGGAACGGCAGCTTCAACGCCTCCGCTGTAGGCGCAGGCAGACACACGCTTAGCATTCATCCACGACATGCAATTGCAACATCAGCACACAGGCGCGCCGCGAGCGTTGAGGCAACCAATGGATCCTTCCTACCGATGAAGTCGACGATGAGCCTGCCGTCGCAGAAGCGGCCGGTGGGGCGGCGGAAGAAGGTCTCGCCGTAGGGGAACGCTAGGACGGAGGTGTTGGGGGCCACGCTGGCGAGGTTACCGGCGTCGGTGATGGAGTCGCCCAGGCTGAACAGCCGTTTGTAGCAGGACGCGCCCGGCGGGTCGTCGTTCCGGCCGGCCGACGCGGCGGGGCACGGCCACACGACGAGGAGGAGCAGCAGGAGAAGGGGGACGACACGCGCCATGGACGAAGACCCCATGGGTGTCTGGCTGTCTGCTAACCTTAACTTACAAATTAAGCTGCGAGCAAAGAGGAAACAGATCAATTTTCGCACGCATTCTCGGTGAATTTGTTGCATGTGTTGAACTCCATATATAAGAGTATCGAGCGTAGATACGCGAGATCAATTCGCGTGTGCAACGATCGACACAATCTTAGGCGATCGATTTATTATTTGTGTGTGCAATGATCCACATAATCTCTTGAACTACCTATTCTTTTCTCGGCGTCAACTGATGAAGGGTTTTTAAGTTATCATCACGCACGCATTTGGCCGGCAACTGATCGATCGAAGACTTGGTTTTAAAATTTTAGTCAACTGAGCACGTGTCGTTAACACACACAACGAATTGGCATTAAAGACTGTCACAGCAGCATGCAAATCTAGCATTACGAAAATGCAGTAGCGTGCTGTACCTAGCTAGCAGCTCCATAGTCTGAAGTCTGAACCCTATTATGCTTTTTTTTTTGGAGATCACATTGACATTCAGTTCAGTCATCTTAACGTTCGCAGTTTCAAAGGTCACATGTTGAAATCTCAAAAGATAACATATACGCCTCACTCGTACAAAATCGTATAAAATTTTGCGCAACCATTGGTCTATAGAGGTACGCAAGGTTGGTAAAATTTAGAGAAACTCAAGTTGGCCTAGCTAAGACGCTGCCATCTCGCGATCTCGTCAAATCTCCAGTTTTGTAGATTAGTCGTGATCACGTACGCAAGCAAAGATCAACCCGTGATTTTTCCAGAAGCTTTGCATTCGGTTACTCTTGTCATCCTCGACTGCGACCGAACGATCGATGGTGATACTGAATTCCCAAAAGTCCAAAATAACATTCTGCACAATATGCGGCAGATGCATTTCATAGCGGTGGTTCAGGCGAGACATCAGGCCGGCGGTCTGCCAATGGAGCAAGCCGTAATTTGACTTGTGGTTTGCAGGTAGCACATAATATGGATCGTTAGTGACAAGATTATTGCTATTCCATCCTTTCTAAATTACAAGTCATTTTAATTTTATTTTAAGTCAAACTTCTTTAGTTTTGACCAAATTTATAGAAAAATGTACAAACATCTACAACATCAAAATTGTTTTCGTCGTAAATTTGAGATTCTTCACGCTCACAGGCTCACAGCCCAGCCAAGGTCTTCCCTCTCGCGGGCCGCCGGCTACTGGAGGGGAGGTCCGCTCTCGAGCGAGGGCCGGCCCAGCCAAGGTATTTACTAAGGCCCAGCTACGCACTAGCAAGGCCGAAAGCAGATTGGTGGGCCAACTGAGTGCTGAAAATTGGTTGGGCTGATATGTGCCGTCAGTTTCTCCCTCAACAAATATTCGGCCTTTGGTGCTTGAAACGCAACACCAACTTCACACATTCTTCTTTTGAACGTGCTCCTAAACAAATTTTTAGGGCACGAACATTCTACAATATTCCTTTTAGTCCTTCCATCCTCAAATTTCATCATGTTTCGAGCATCTTTTTCATTTAAAAAGACAAATAAAGAGTCATTCGGAAACGTTTATACTTTAAGACTGTACATCAAAATGTCATAAACAACAGGTACTAATAAAGTAATAGACAGTCGAAAGATTGAAAGAAAGCGGCAGAAATTCATGCCCCTGGAACCCATGCACATGTGCGCTGAGCTGAGCAAAAAGGTGGCCGACCTAGCGACGTTTTTCTCAGCTCTGCTGTCGCCTGCTTCCTATGCGGAACCGCAACCTGCACGAGACTGGGGGAACTCTTCCAAATTGAAGTTTGAAAATGATCGCGTTTTGTTGATATGGGTGGTGAATAAATGGTGATCCCTACTATATTATAACGACGTTTAATTTTTCGACTCAATTTGGTTCAAATTTCATCATCTGCGGTCTGCGCTACTGCCACTTCGTAGCCATACTATTTGTTCAGACGATCAGGGTTGTATTGTTCTGGTAATAAAACTGATCATAAGGAGACACCGGAGTACCAGAAAGTTTATGCTCCAAAGTGAAGCTGCCTTTGTCCATTGCTGGTCCGCGATGGCGATGCTGCTGCTAGGAGAACAACAACGACTAGCGCACTTTTCTTTATAGGATGGGAGGCAAAGGCAATGCATGCAGGTAGGGGGTGATGGCTGATGGCAAAGCCTAAAAGGCGCCTTTCGGACACCACCTGTAGTAGCAGTGCTACATGAGATTCTTAGCCGCTAAGCTAGCCATGGAGCAAATGCATGCATGGACGCCAAAGCTTCGTTCGTCCTTAGCCTCAGTTCCTTCGAGTAAGATGATGAGTCACTGTTCGTTTCCAAAGATAAAAAGGGCTAGAAAAAGGCCTTGTTAATTAGTTGCCTGATGCTAATGCGCCATGCTCTCGGAGATCATCAGAGGCGAGAAAATAAGTCCTCTAGCTAGTTTTTCCTGATGCATTACTATATTACGACAAGCACGATAGGAGATTATCTGATCTGCCCACTGCCCTACGATCCAAGTGGTTGGACGATACTGTAATAGGTATATAGGTGCAGTGCCGTGCCTGTGAGTGAGGCTGCCGCAGGGCTCCAATTATGCGAACTGCATGCAACGTCTCTCAAAGACTACTAAAGTGACCGCTGACGGATCACGCAATGTAATGCAAGTTGCAACTGCGGTCCAACCAACCATTCATCTCTAACACATCAAATCGATCGCTCGCTCGATCTTGGTCTTTGTGTTATACAGGTTAGTCATCTCTCTAGAGGAACCCCACATCACATGCAGATCGACTGCACTGACGACTGAATCGTATCATTCAGGTTGGTGGCCACCTCACCAACAGCCGGCTCTGCCTGAGTACTGCTGTGCGCTGACATGAAGTCAAAGTGGGCCACTCACCCCTCTCTGAGGCACCAACGATGATAAGAGGAGAGAGTAGTGCGTGTGCGGCGTGCCCTATCCAGACAATCTCGATCCCACTAGTGAGTGACCGAGATCGACAAAAGCCCCTGGCTACTGCTCACCACCTTGGTGCCTAGGCTAGGTGCTACTGTGTGTGTTCTTTCTCTCGTGTGGTGCTCTAGCCCTAGCCATGAGTCACAACTTTTTTCTTTGTGTGATTATTTTTAATCACCTGTCATGGTGGGTACCTCCTTGTCCCCTATGCATGTCTCCCTTTCGATCGATCGCAATGCAGGATCACATCACCAACACAGAAAAGGACGATCATCGATAATTCGATGTGGGTGGCTCGCTCGTGGTTAATTAGGGCATAATTAATTAACAGGCAGCCTAGTTCGGTGGTAGGTCTGGACCTGCCACTGAGTACTTATTACGGGCTTGATCTCGATACAATGGACGGCCCAGATCGATCGGCATCAGCTGTTTGGAGTTGGGTACGGTGGTCTGCTGTCAGGCGCGCATCAGCTGCCACTGCCGCCGCCTCCCGGGTAGGTGGTGATGAAGACTGAAGAAGCGGCCGGAGGGGAGAGCAGAGCACGCGAGCGCTTGCCGACGCTGTTTGGTTGCTGACGTTTAAACCCGACCTGATCCATCCGCTGTCGCGTGCGGAGCTCACACCCCCTTGTCACGCCACGACCAAGCTACAGTGCCGGCCAGCCGGTGGATCGCATCGTGCGATTCCTCGACTGTTACGCATAACTGGATGCAATATATTAGGCCGTTGTTTAATTTGTCAAGAAAGAGAACTGCTGGTCACCATGTGTTTTCGCCATCATCGCCGACTTGTTAGTCGCGTGCTCTTGGTGCTCCCCGCTGCCATCTTACAGTGAAAAACAAGCAATGGAAATGACATCAGATTGTGATTTGAAGGGAAATCGATCCAGAGAAAGCTAAGTGAAAAAAAGAAGGTCCATCTACCGAGCCTAGCCGAGTGAAGTGAACATGGCTCATTAGATCATAGTTTGTGATTTTTGGTAATTATGTGACAACATAATTATTGGAACTAATACTTTATCTAGCATGTACCTTTTAGGTTTTTTCTAGGTCCCAAGAATATAAACCAAATTATGGTAAGGTCCAAATCATGGTAATCTTGATATCCAAATCATGATATTCAAGTGTCCAAGCTATGGTATTCAAATGATCAAGCCAAAGTATCTATGATTATTCTATGGTATTGAAGCATCCAAATGATAGAGCACCAAGTTGTGGCGCTCCAAGTGTAAATCCAGAAAATGCATGATCATTCCTAAGCATCCAAGTGACGGCATCTTCGGTGTGCAAGTTGTGGCGCTTAGAAGAAAAATGGCACCATCGGATGTTCCGATGGCCTATCTGAGAAGTGTCGGAACAATCATTGGATCAATTGGTACAATGGAAAATAGGAAAAAGAGTCAAGACCATCGAATGTTCCGATGGTAGGTTTTCTAGTAGCGTCAGATGAATTCTAGGATGAAGAAAACAAAGACAAAGAAAACACTATAGCACCGGATGATTCGATGGTGGGCCAAGGGGAGCGTCGGATGAAGCATATTTAGTTTGCGAAGTTTTAGAGAGATTTTGGTCAGAAGCTCTCTAGCACCGGATGATCCGATGGCACCATCGGATGAAGCGTCGGATGAATTTTGGATGAGTTAGTGAAAAACTTAGGCGAAGTGAGGCCAATGGCTAGTTGCACTAGATGTTCCGATGCATGCCAAAACAGACCATCGGAAGATCCGATGTATACTTTAACTAGCCGTTGGAGCAACGGCTCTTTGATGCCTTGAGCTATTTATACCCCCTTTACTCGTCTATTTGAAGTTGCTGGAGTGTGCAGGAATCCATTGGAGATCAAGACCCATCAAGAACATATCCAAGTCACCAAAAGTGCATAAATGATTTGTCAAAGGCTTCGCACAAGTTTAGAAGAGTGAGTGCAAGGTGTGCCTACCTTGTAATCGGTTCAAGAAAGGGAACCACAGTTGTACAAGATGTGCCGGCTCCTTGGAGCCTTGGTGGCTCGCGGCAAGTCTTAGACCCTCCGACTTGGTGTGGAGCGGTGTCGACGACCGTGTGCGGGACGTGGAGACCCCTTCCTTTATGGAGAAGATCTTTAGTGGAGACGGCATCAAGGTGACTGGAAAACTTGGCGTGAGCCTTAATGGCCAAGCCTTTGTGGCAAGTTAACGGGTTCCGGAAGAGATTTGGTGATCGGGAAGCAATACTCTTGTGTGAGTGCTTCAACAACGTGAGCTAGTGGTGGATAAATCATCGTGTCAAGAGTTTGCTTCCCCCCATCCCTTTCTCTTATATTTTCACATTACATTCTTACAACTTGTGTGTCTTTACATTCTTAGTGGAGTATCTTATTAGAATTGGTTTTATGTTGCAAAACTTGTTTTGGGATGAGAGTTTCACACTAAATCGACATGATCTAGTTCAAATTTGATGCAAAAGTAGTAGAAGCTATCTTTCTTTTAGTTACGAGGACCGATTCCTTGCACCGACCAGCATTTCCAAATCGTAATTAAGTCGTAACGAGCTGGAGTGAGCCGAGACGTCTCGTTATCCAACACGTACGCCGCTCGATTCCTCAACTGTCACGTACAACTGAAAAACAAGCAAACGAAATTTACATCACATGCCGATTTGAAGGGAAATCGATCCGGAGAAAACTAAGGGAAAAAAAAGACCCGAGTACCGACCCGAGAGCCGAGAGCCGAGCAGCCATTCCAGCTCGTTTAGATAAACGAGCCAAGCTAAACCATCCTGGTATCTTAACGAGTTGGAGTGAGCCAAACTATCTCGTGATCCAACACATTCATCGCTTGATTCCAGGGGCGGACACAGGTTGTGAAGGGAGGGGGTTTTCATTTTCCCCTTCCTTTTCCTCCTTCCTCTCTTTCCTTCTTCTTTTTCCTTCCTTTCTTCTTCCTCCTCTTTATTTATGGTTGAAATTAGGGGTTCCATAAACTTCATGGGGTAGGAGGCTCCAGCCCAATGGATCCCCCTAGCTTGATTCCTAAGT
The DNA here is from genome assembly GCF_005286985.2 of Setaria viridis. Classification (NCBI taxonomy): domain Eukaryota; kingdom Viridiplantae; phylum Streptophyta; class Magnoliopsida; order Poales; family Poaceae; genus Setaria; species Setaria viridis. Next base: position 43,283,552 of record NC_048271.2, read on the forward strand.
TGTGTTACGCACAGCTAATAAATGCTTAATACGTATGTTTTTTTCCATCAACGGCTTGTCAGTCTCACGTACTCTTGGTGCTCTCACAGTAAAAATAATAAGGAAAAGAAATCTACTCAGACATCGATTTGAAAGCAAATCTAGAGAAATCTAAGAGGAAAACTTATGTAGCCCTAATTCTAATATCGTTTGGGGAATCATCTTAATCAACTCAAACCATAATTCAACCTCGTCAAAACTCACCAAATCTTGCCAAGGCAAGAAGAGTGAGAAGAAAGAAAGAGGGGGAAAAAATGTGAAGGAAGTTGAAAGAGTCCAGACGAGATACAAATTCAAAGTCAAGACTGTCAAAACTGATGGATGGGGAAATAAAGCTAAAAAGAAGGAAGAGGGTGTCATGCATATTTTTCTCGAATATGTTGGAGAGCTACGTATCATTTCATTCATTAAGAGGAGAGAAGAATAATTTGCAAGAGTAGGTGTTGCGCCGCGGAGCCGACGCTCAACGCCACCGAGCGCTAGGCAAGAGTTTGTAGCATTCATGGACACAACCCAGGTAAAAGAAAACTATCAACTACTGATAGCGTCTAGCCCAGAGATGCGCTTCCTGTAGTATCGTTCCCTGAACTTGGAGCGCCGACCTGCTGCAGGCATCGAAAAGCCTTGCATTATGCGGTTATTGGATTATCAGCATCTCCAAAAGCCGGATAGAACGGATTGCGACAAGTCAATGTCTCCTACCCCAAAAGGATCGTGCTGGATTTCTCTTTGCTTGTTCTGCGCTACTAAGAGCTCCTTCGCGGCATTATGCGGTTATTCACTTGATAATTTCTCTTTTTATTTCTTTCTAGAACTTTACGATATAAGGAAAAACTGCTTTGGCAAGACCAAAGTATTCCCGTCAGACAAAATGCTTAGAGGTTTGCGGAAAGCACGATGATCCTCACTCATAGCCATCTCGGTAGACGGGGACACACAGTGGATAACAGAATGGCAGGGCGCAGAGCAGCCCCAAAGCCTGTTTGGATCGCTTGGCTGGCGCCCGGCGGGACACGAGCAAAAGGCCCCGTGCGTGCCCCACGCCACGAGACCCCTCGACCGCTCGACGTGTCTCACGGTGACACAAGCCGCGCCCGACGCGGGCGACACGCAATCCAGGCCCAGCACCAGGAGGCTGGAGACCGTATCCACACAGCCAGCCGCGTACCACGACAACCTGGCCATGAATCACGACGAGCTCGGCTCGGACACGCCGCCGACCATTCTCCTCCGCCCGCTCGCTCGCCGCCGGTTCCCGCCGTGTCGCGCGGCCACTCGACAGCGACGCCTGCTCCAGGGGCTCTGGTCCCTCGCGTTCACATCACAGCATCACCCCGAAATCACATGGAACTGAAGAAGGCCACCGACTGAGCTTGGAAGCTACTCCGTACCTACCAACCACTGCCGGTCAAACCGATCGGCGCAAGATTATCCCAGTCGGTTCTGGAACATTTGATACGGAGCTGCCGTGCTAATCAAGATCCCGATCGGCAGAAGAAAAACGCTGCTCCAAAACATGCAACTGTTCCGTGTTCTCGTGCCATCTTCTCGGTCCAAGCCACACTTGACAACGGCTCGTTCAGGTCAGGTCAGGTCAGGTCAGTGCGAGCGACAGGCCCCAGGCAGGAGGCACCTCCGCCACAAAAGGAGGGGGCACGCACTGTCTGTGTTTGGTCTTCGCTGCAGCCGCAAGTAGACCAACACAGACCATCCTAGTCTCCTTACTACGACAGGTGACAGCAGCAGCAAGTGTGAGCATGTGCATACAGACCAAAGGAAGACAATGCGGTATGTCAGCAGGTCCCAGAAGTCACAACTGCTGCTATCTATAGTATCACTATGTAATAATGTAACATCATCTCTACAAAGTTTGGCGAACGAGCCACTTATGAGTTATGACCCAACATGTTAGGGCTGCAACTTAAAGCAGTACATGTACATCCCTGGTGACTCAGTTCCCGCCTTACCGTTGTTATGCATGTGCATAGTGTACTGAGACCAAACCAAAACACTCTGACTCATGTATCCAGGTTACAAGCAGCAACCACCAATGGCAAGGGTAAGGGATTTATCTTTTGGCAAGGGATGGATGATATGATGGTGGGTATCCAAAATTAGTGAAGATGCACATGGTGGATGGATTTAATCAGCGACGCATGCCCAGCCGATTCCAGATGTTGTTGCTGTTCCTTGCCTTGCCGTTGAGCGCCAGGTTTCGGTTCCCTTGCTTCGGCAGGTCTTGTGGATCCACCATCTGTACTGTCCTCTGCTTCTTTGCTGCAATTGCATCAAACTGGGGTCACAACTCAACTTTTGAGAGGTTGGGAACTTAGGATCATCATTGATCAATAAATGTAAGTGTTCTAAGCAGACCTACACATTGGTCATCGGCAAACCGTACACTATTCTATTTTAAGATTATCTCCCACTGTAAGAAATTTTGGTCCTGCAAAGAACTAACTAAAATTGAAGAAAACGGCATACCATTGTTGAATTCTTGGTAACCCTCTTGAAGCTTACGCTTTGTAGCTTCGAGCTTGGCTTCCTTTGCAAGCTCTAGCTTTGCTCGAACAGAATTTTCATCCTGCCGAGGCGATGGCTGCTATACCGACAATGAAACTGTTGAGACCAACATTACCTTACACATCAAAAAACCATGCAGTTTGTAACAATGCATCATGCTTACCTTAGGCACCGTTGGTTTCAGTCTTCTTTGGGCCACTGAGACATCTTGCTCTTGCTTTGGTCTCATTTCGGAGCCTTTCAGCTCCAAACGCATCATCTGAGGTCTTCCTGGACCAAATGCTGCATTTGATGGCTTCCCTTGTGCCCCTGGATTAGGTTGGTGCTTTGTCTGCCAGTTGAATGGCTCATTCGGTCGGGATTGCTTCATTGCAGACTGATCTAGCCTCCAATTCTGCTCTGGGTCATACCATTGGCCCATAGGTGATTGCTTCCTGACTGGCTCTTGGTTTGGAGGATTACACCGCGTGCGCTCCTTGGCATCACTTCTAATGTCTGCATAAAGGTTTACGTGACAGGAGTCAGGTCAATGCAATATGTAACCGAGAGTCACCGCAGCATGCGATCAAGGAAGTGTGATTACTCACTTCCATCATCATCCATTTCATCGAAGAACTTCGAAACCAAAGCAGGTTTCCAGCACCAAGAAAGGGTCCAAGTTTGTCAGAACAACTGTAACAATGCTAGATGAAGTAAAAACAAAAACAGAAGTTTCTGTGTCTGGTACCTCAGATAGCTGGATTGAAGTGCATGGTGTCGCAAACAGGGCAGCCTCGTCCATTGGAGGAGAAGGCAGACCCCCTTCTTCCTGATCCAGGCAAGAAGCATCCACTGATTGTGGTGTGTGATCTGTGAATTGTTTCAGCAAGACCATATTGAGCAAAAGCAGAACAGGAAGAACTGGCAGTGAAAAGTACATTTGCTTCTGCATTCTTTACCTACAATGGGACCTCCATCATTCACCCACTCATTAACTGTAGACTTCCAACCCCTACAATTTCGGATGAAGCATAACATCAAACATGGCAATACTAGAAAGCTGCATAGGAACAAACTGGCACCTAAAATGGTGGCCAAGCAGTATGAAGAAATAGACACATTTAGCATGGAAAAGCATAAGCAGCTTACTCAATGAGCGATCGGATGAGTTGCCGAATCTGCTTTGAGGCATGCTTTCTCAGCGGTTTCACCGCCATTCCAATCTCAGTAGCCTATATGACCAACCGAGAGATATGAACAAAGAAACAAAGGATAGTTCATGAAGCACATGCGGCGGCAGTTTCATCACGGCTCACCATGATGGCGTCCACCGTGAATTCCAGCTGGCGCAGCCTCTGAAGCAGCTCGAGCAACTCGGCCTCCGACTGCAAGTGAGAAGAACACATAGCTGGGCCGATCAGAAAAGGCTAGAGCCAACATCAAGAGGTCAGGAAAGAAACCGGCGGTGCCGCGGAGGGGGAGGCAAGGGAGGACCTTTTCATGGGCATTGGAGAGAGCGGCCTTGACGCGGAACGCCTCGGCGACGACGGCGTCATTCCGCGGCGCTGCGCCGCCGTCGTTGGTGACGACCTCGGCGCGGTCGGAGCTGCAGAGGCTGGGGACGCTGGCGGCGCCCTCGGGGAGGAGGAGCGCCGGCTGGCCCGGGGTGGGGAGCCCCGGCGCCTCCGGCTGCGGAAGGGCGATAAGCGCGGTGTAGAGGCGCTCGGCGATGGCGTCGCGGCGCGCGCGGAGGGCGTCGGGGTGGTCGGCGGCGGCGACCCGGATGGCGGCGTCGATGGCGTCGAAGATGCTGGCCCGCGCACCGCTGAAGAACCCCCGCCAGTACTCCAGCGACGGCGGCGGCGGCGGCGGCGCCATCCGAGCCAAGATCGGCCGCCGCCGATCAAACCAAAGCTCTCGCCTTTCTTGAAGATTGCAGTCAATCAAGGTTGGTTCTATTTTTAGTCTTGGAATTTAATGCTAGGCGTTTTTCTTGATCTCGCGGTTATCGGTCCAATCCAATGGAACCGCGAAAAATTTATGTCTCAACCGGCGATGGATCCGTCGAGGAGAGAGGAGGGAGGACAGAGAGAGAGAGAAGGAAGCTCGCGCGGCTTCTTTTCTTGGGCAGCGCGATCTGTCTCTCTTGGTAACGGCGCCGCTGTATCTGTCTGCCTGTCTACGCCAAGCTGGGGGAGGTAGAGGCGGAGGCGGAGGTGGAGGTGGAGGAGGGCGACCATGGAGAGCGACAGGGACGGGGCGGGTTGGGGGTGGGCCGGCTGGTGCTGCGAGGAGGACCGCGATGGCGATGGCGATGGCGAGTGGGAATGGGAATGGAATGGATGCCGCAATCCAATCCAATCCGGATTCCTGTGGATTTTCTTCACGATGCGATTCGATGCGAACGAGAAAAGGGAGCAAATCCCTGAGGGGATGGGGGGGCGTCATCGATCGATTCGTTGCGCTCGTTGGAGACTTTGAGGTGACTGGGCCCTCTACGTAGTCAGGTCCAGCCAATTTAGCCTATAGGCTACATACTAAGCCCAGCGATGCTGAAAAATAATAGAACACAAGCCCACATAATACTCGGGCCGACGGAAGCCCACATGATACTCGTTTGCTCCAAAATGACCAACCCAGTTCGACGCGAGGGACTGGCCCATGAAGTGTAGGTACGCTTTTCTTTGTTATTTTTTTAAAAAAAATTGATGACATGGACTTCTTTATTCATCGTGTAAGACCTAATATAACCTAACTAAAAAGTGTATTGGATATTACTCCGTATCACGTTAATCTAAGTGTTTCTACAATTTTATCAAAGGCACTACAAAAAATTATTCAACTCGTATCTTATTTATCACATGGAATGTGGACGTCAAAATGTATCCAAAACATGCACCTGCTTTGAAAGATCCTTGTATCTAAAGTTTGAACAAAAAACAAAAAAAAAACCTTTTATCAATCTCCCATACCTGGCAGCACAGCAAACATGAGAACTGCCCTGTTTTTTACCATTCCACTGAGCTGAAGATGCAACTATGTGCTAGGACGTTCATACGGTCGAGAATGTCACTTTTGCTGCTTAGATTATGGCTGTGCAGATCTTTTCGAGCCTGTGGACCATTTGGAGTTGTTCAACCGTGCCATGAGGTTGTAATAATATCTGCATTCCAAAATACAATTCTTCTATTGCGCTTGATTGTGTGTAGCAAACCGATCCTAGCTGCAGTAGTATCCATTGCAATTAGTTTCTGCCAATGCCCAGCTAGCTGTGCTCTATAAAAGCCTTGATGATCGACGGATCTCCCGAGCCAAGCCCAACATCCAACTGCGTGATGTGACGATCCGTACGTGCGTTTGAATGCCGCGAGATCAACTAGCTGTGCTGATCGCCGAGGATTTCAAGGCTGCCGGCCAAAGGGGATCCCGTTCAGGCAGACATACACAGGGGCGCTTGACGGCGATGCATGCATGAGCATTAGCTGAAGGTTAGCGACGCGCGTGGTGGCACATTAGAGAGTGCAGCTGGAGAGCGGTGACCATGATGAAAGATCATGTGCATGGAGCTGAAACGAGGATGGAAGCAGAGGGTGTGGTTGGGCTTGGAAGGCTACGTAGATTCAACTAAATTAATTAATTTCAGTGGTTCACTATCGGCTGCAGTACACACAATGCTTTCCATAATCAAATGGGCGCAGATCTTTTGCACGTTCTTGAAATAAGAAATTGTGATCATATACTACTTGCCTTGTACTTTAAATCTTGCTTAATCATTTGTCCTATTTTCATATGTAAGAACCAACGGTGGTCACCCTTGGATGATGAGTGATTAACAACATTGTGTGGAATGATGTTGCTTTTGGCTTGTGATGTGCAGGTCTAGAATGCGACATGGCGGCCAACGACGTGCGGTGAAGGTCAAGCGAAAGGTTTATGCTGATGGACCAAGGACGGTGAAGGGTGAAAACGAGTAGGCTTGAAACGAGAGACCCGAGGAGTCTGGGTGGAGTCATAGGCGATCCATATGGTGCAAGGAAGAGCAAGAGAACGTGACAGGATGGAGACGGCGCCGGTCAAGTCAAGCGGGATGGAGGCGTCAAAGACTTGGCGGAGGCCAGACATGCGTCGACATCGAGGAGGTCGCGTGGCGGACAAGCGGAGATAGACGGTTTGAGTGGTTTGGGCCTCAAAATCACCGTGCAGGCAGGTTTCCCGGTTTGGGCCTCAAAACCGGGGGTGAGCCCGGTGCAGCCGGAGCTTCGAGGAGGGCACGTGGCGTCATCGTGAAGCTTGTGTCGAGGCAAAGTGAAGTCGTGAAGGCGACGTGTCCGTCCGATACGTCTAAAAAAATATGAACAGATTTGCTCTTAAGAGGGTATGTAGATTTGCTCTTAAGAGGTTATGTATCGTAGTTGTAGTTGTAGGGATATTTTACTCTTTAGGCATGGACGATGGCTGGTTGAGGGGGCTCTCTTAGTTTTCATTTTTCCTTTTTCACCAGGCTACATAGGGCTTTACGGTAGAAAGAGAGAGAGGAGAAGTGACTGCTTTTCTTTCGATCTTCACAAGAGTGGGAGGATGAGGTGGCTTCCTAGCCTTGTATCAAAATCTTGACTTATTTGCTTAATCCATGACCTGGTTGATTCGTCAAGTCTTACCTCTCCCATCTTGTTCCTGGATATTTCTCTTTTACTCTATGTTTGGGTGATTTTCTGAGGATTTTTCGTTCGTAGGATTTGATGCTTTCTGAGACAGTTCTTTTGGGGGATTCTATACTAGTTCATTCGTGAGTTTTCCTATGGCATTTCCCTAGCATTTCCCCTGCTTAAATCTCACGAATTTGTTTTTTCCCTAAAATTGTTCTTCACCTAGGGTTTCTCTGTTATCTGAAATTCGAGTTAGAGGCTAAATCTTTTTGTTGATTCTGGTTGGAATGGACTGCCTGTGACCTTGTGAGGCTACAAATTTGTGTGAATCAAATTTGTTCTTGTGTCAGTCTGTTCTTTTGAGTTGGGTTGTTTGCATGTGTGGTTTCTCTTCTCTGCTCCCTGTCGAGAGCAACACTGATAGGTCTTCAGTTTGTGTTTGCTTGCAGCTTGCCCTGTTTACAGTTTTGATTGTGGTCCTGAGCTTTTATTCAGATGGCCTGGGGTTGAGTTGTTCTGCTGCAGCTCGAAGGAATTACCTTTCAGTTTCTGTGGGAAGCAAGCTGCCGAGCAGCTCTGGAAATTTGCAAGCTTCCTATGCAGGTTCAGCTTAGTGCTAAAATAACAGCAGGAGGGTTGTGACTGGAAGTTTCACATTAGTTTGCCATTTCGACAGTTCCTTCATGCTTGCAGTTTGCTATTCAAGTACCAGCTAAATTCGTTTGATATGTAGTGTCACTTTCATGCAATGGTGAATCAACTGTTCACATAATCATGGTTTAATCTTTGAAGTATTAGTTTATTTCCTTGGCAAGGTTTTGGTGCTCGACATGTACAATTGCAAGGAGTTAGTTTTGAGTACTTTTGGACTCGCTGTCAGCTTGCATCTATGCCAGTAATTCTTTTTGCTGTTACTTGATCTCCTGGACTGTGCTACTGTGTTGTTAATTTCTTATAGTCATAGTAGTACAGTTGCTTAGTGCAAGCTTGGTTCAGCAGCTAAGCTCGTGTTTTCGCTTCCGTATTGCTTTGGAGATTTCCTAATCGTTACTAAGGTCAATACATTGCGGGATGGTGCAGGTGATCTTGGCGATTAGAAGAGAGATCCGTTGGGTCGTACTTAGGACATAGGTTTCAATTCTAGTTAAGAATTTTTGAGACTCCCATTCACCCCCTCTAGTCGTCGTTCCGGTCCTCAATGTAATGACTTTTGCAGCCGGGTTGGTGTATTTGCAAAAACAAGGTAAACGAGCTGAACGAGATCCACAGCATCCTGGGAACACCAAAGAAACAGAATCTGCTGAGAGAAGGGGTGGCCTGGCCAGCACCCAGCAGGCAGTGCGTTCAGGCGGTGCAGCGATATGATTGTGTTCTGAAAACCTGGACGTGGTGCCTCCGGAGAAATCTAGCTTGGACCAGGCATTCATGATTCCTTGGGCCACGCGGCCAATCCATGCGTGTATATCCATAGCGAATTAAGGATTCCTGCAAACCCCTTAGCTGTACGCCTGTACCTGATAAATGCCTGGATCGGATTCGGGTGGATGATGGATCCATCGGCAGATGCAGATAAATGATCTTGCAGCAGCCGTAAGGGTACAATAATCATCATTTGAATGCAGGGGTTACCATCGGTTAGGTTATGTTAGTTACTGCCTCTGTTAGCGGGTAACCTCCGTAAAAACGCAAAACGGTCCTTCCTGTCCTGGCCTGGCCTGACTGACATATGCTTGCAAAAGGAAAGTTCAGATGGCGAAGAAGTGTTTCAAGTGTCATAGCATGTGGAGGGACTGAGGGAGTATTGGTTGGGTGAGTCTTTGACAAGGACGAGCTTGACGACGACAGATCACGTAGCATGAACTGTGGCAGCTGAACTGATGAGGATGCATGGAACAGAGGATGTGGTTGAGCTTGGAATCGAGCTGTCCATATGCCTATCCTAATGCCTCGAACGTTTCAGTATCAGCTACAGCAACCGCATGATGCGCGCAAATAATCTTTGGCAGGACCAGTTTGGAGGAGAGAAACTATTGGATATGGGCGGCACCGTAGCCTGCATGTTCGCTGCCGTAGTCGCAATGGCAATCCGGACAACGGCCTGCGCAGCACGCATCCTCATTTGCCATACATACATACATACATACATACATACATACATACATACATACATACATACATACATACATACATACATACATACATACATACATACATACATACATACATACATACATACATACATACTTCTCTTCGCTGAAGCAGTGAAGCTGGTCATCAATCGTACGGATTACTTCGTCCATCTCCGTCCATGGCGAGCGATTTCCTTTCCAAGCCATGATGATTTTGGCGTACGTCCCGGTGGGCGCGCGGCCGACTGCATCATTGCGAGGGAAAAAAAACAAAAGGCCGATCGCCGATGGGTGCGCGCAGTGGTTAAGCGCGTTGATTACTTGCTGCTTAATTGGGTTTATTAGGTAGCTAGTTGGTTAGGGGCTTAGGGCACCCCATCATAGATTCATATCATCGTTGCCTTTCGTCTCAAGGCATATCGATCATCTGGTGACCGCTGCACTGTTATTAAAAAAGAACACTGACCGCACCGCACTGCAATTGCAGCACGCAGCAGCAATGATGGCGAGTGTTCATAGGTTGCTCCCTAAGCTCGCTCCTCTCTCCTCTGTCTGCTCAAAGTGGAAATTGCATCCTTACGTTAAGCCTGATTTTCTGTAGCTAGCTAGCAGCTAGAATTAACATGTCAGTTGGGGTCGAAAAGGTAAAGGCTACATATCTCAAGTTTGGTAATTGATCATGTCGAGTTTCCTAAAAGGAAAAAAAAAGGTCAGTATGAGAAGCACTGAAAAAGGATCATAGAGATTCTGATAAAAAATATCTTATCTCCGATTTAGTAGACTCTAATCACCATTGATAACAATAGCCATTGGATGGAACTTATCTCTAAATTACAACCTTGCTGTTATATATGAAATATTAACTCAAAAGTACCTCGATCAATACATTCTTCTAAATTACTGAGTACTCACTGATTCACTTTTACAATTAAAGATAATTAATTCAAAGTAACCTCTCTAATCCATGGAGAAGAGAGGGAGCCGAGGAGGTAAATTAAAGATGGAGCAGAAGGAAGAAAAGTAAAAACTGTCCACCAATGCCACTATGAAACCCAAACTACCTCTAATATCTGTTCATAAGTTACCCAGATCTTGCTATTTAAAAAACGAACTTATAAAACCCAACTACTTTACAGCTAACCCATTGAAGTGCATCAAATACCTATTTATAAATTACTCATGTGCTAATATGAAAATAGGACATGCATGAATTGGAAGCATGACACTGCTAGGCATTCTAAGTCCTCTTTGGAACGCCGGAATACAAAGAGAAAAAAGAAAGAAAGATGGCCTTGATTCGGTAGAGAAAGTAGAGGGGTATATCAATTAAGAGAATAGCATCAATGTTATTAGAGCATCTTGAGCAGATTGCTCATATTCCCTTAACAAAATATTTTCTCTCTCCATCCCCATTAGATACTTTTGCGATTTTGGAGATCACTGCCACCGCAGACTAATAAAAATCAATCTCCAATACCTCTCAGACAGGTGGGACCCGTATGTCAGTAACCCATTATTTTTTTCCTTTTTACTTCCTTCCTGCCCATCTCTCTCTCATGTGTTCCTGATCCCTCCGACCCTCCGATCCAATCTCTTTCTCGCGCAGCGACGTCGCCCCTACCTCATCTCTGTTCCGTCGATTCCCGATGCTGCCAATTCCTCCTTAGATCTGCCTGAGGAGAAGGCCCAACATCCCAAGAAGTGGATCTCAGGTTCCATAGCTTGGTGGTGGAGGCAAGCCCCATGGAACAACCCCATGGCTCAGAGGTGAAGCATTGGAGCTCTACAATCGGCTATGGCGCACCGGCGACGGAGGTAGGCAACTTGCGGATCTCCTTCTCCTCTCTCTCTCTTTGCAAAATGACCGCAGACCACGATGGTTCCAAACGATCGTATTGTGTATTTGTATTGCGATTGATTTTTTTTTCAAGAGGGTAGAACAAGAATGTACATGACCTACGCACTCCACACTCACACATTATATTTGTATTAAGGAGAGGACAAGATCCTCCTCAAACGACGAGGACCACAAGAGAGACAAGTCCGAACAACCTCGGCATCGGTAGCACATGCTGTACGTGCGTTACGTTTAGCATGGGGCTCCCCGATAATTCAGGCGTAATGGCGCGGAATCAGACACCCGCCAACAGTCGACACGGAACGTGCGAGTATATTCATACGCTGCTTCCTTAGGTTTGGTTGGTCTCTGCCTGCGGCCTGACAGAGACGCGGCCTCGACGCTCATCAGGTTGGTGAGTTGATCAAGCCAAGCCAATTAGCCAATGGCCTCCTCCACTTGATCTCTCTTCTCCAGGGGCGTGTCCGTCCCTACTTGCGATAATGAACAACCGCGAGGGGTTTCGCGTAAAACGTCGCAACGGCCTGTAACGGACTGCCGCCACCCGTCCGCGTCGGGGACCCGCCCTCCCGTTCCCGCCACCAGCCAGCGGCGCGATCCGACGCGTCCGAGCGGCGGCCAGGCCAGCCGACGGCCGCGATCGGTCGTCGTCTGCCAGGAGAGGGGACCGCCTGCACCGGGATAAGCGGCGCGGGCCTGCCGGCTGCTGCCCGGGTCCCACCGCCCCCCCCGGCCCGACTCCCGAGCCGGGATCCTCTGCGGCGTTCCTCCATCGACTCCGTCCCATGGCCTGACACCCGGGCGAGGCCGCAGAGTGGGGCGCCGCCGCACCGGATGCCCGCGGGGCGCAGGCGCACAGATTGCTCGGCCCTGTTGCTTTTCTGTTCGTGTCTGCATGGTGACCGCCGGTGTGCTCGGCTTTCGCGTACCAAAGCCAAAGGATTGATGTGGTATTTGGTTCGCTCGAAGACGCACTAGGGCTAGGTAGTTTCCGTGCAGGTTTTTTATTTCCTACGTGTTGCGTAGCGAACAGGGTAGTGCACCACGAGTGCACGATCGACTCTACGGGTCCTTGCAAAAGGTTTGGCAGCCGTGTTGAACACAAGTGCCACGCAACCTCAAATCGGAGGCAACTCCCATTCAACTGCTTGGATCTAGAACTAAACGAAGTCCAGATGGAAACATCTCGATCGAGAATGACGGATGCCCTGGAATCTAACTGTTTGGACTAACTTTAACCCTATCACATGGTATTTTCGAATGCTAATTAGGAAGACTAAACATGAGCTAATTATAAAACTAATTGTAGAACCCCTAGACTAATTCGTGAGACAAATCTATTAAGTCTAATTAATTCATCATTAGTAAATGGTTTAGCACCACATTATCAAATCATGAACTAATTAGGCTTAATAGATTCGTCTCATGAATTAGCCTCCATCTGTATAATTAGTTTTGTAATTAGACTATGTTTAATACTTAGACTATGTTTAATACTCCTAATTAGTAGGGGTTAAAGTTTAGTCCCTGTGAGCCAAACCTTTGGTATCCAGTTCGGCTACCTACATTTTTTTTTCATGTTAATTCTATGTCAATACCCAACAGGAACACTAAATAAGAATGAACACTTCCCTGCATTTGAATACCGCAAACTCAATTACGAGAAATTTCCTTCAGAATTATTTCTAAAAATATTATGTTAAGGATTCATGGAGTAGTATCGACATTTCCATTTGAGTCATGTTTATATCTTATAAATATTATAGATTATAAATAGATGGGTTATTTTTTTTTACGAAAAATAGTTGGACTATTTGGATCCATGGATTATAAGGCAGTTGGAGGGTTGGTCATGTCTATAGTCTCTAAGTAGTAGGATTGAAGGAGGTGGTGGGACTATAATAATTTGGGTGATTGGAATTTTATAATCCATCCATTTTACCTGAGGTGTTTGATCTTATAGTGATTTTTAGCTAATTTCTACTCCCTCAGTCCTAAATTACAGATTATTTTAGCTTTTCTAAATGCATAGTTTTTTATATGCACCTAAACATAGTGTACGTCTAGACGCATACAAATATCTATGAATCTAGAAAAGTCAAAACGACCTACAATTTGAAACGGAGGGTGTATATTCAAAATAATATCAAAATTGGACCTTAATATAGATAAGCATGGTTCATTCTCGCTTTTTTGTTCAATTATTTTTTTATGTATGAAAAAAGCTACATGAAAGGAGTCGAACAAACAAATTCAAGGGGAGATGACACATCTTCGTTCAATTAGTTTTAGGATTAACACAACCACAAACATTGGCTACCGCGTGATACGACCGCTATATATATGTGTAAAGTTGTTTATAATCCATTTCTCAGGCAATATTTGCCTTTTGTCTCTATAGCCGCCGCCACATTAAGACAAGTTTGAAATTCACAATGTGCTGTACTGCTGTAGCATTAATGTGGAATAAAAGTTAAGCAAAACAAATAGTAGAACGTACAAAGCAAGAATACAAGCTTTCTTTTTTCCACCAATGGTCCTGCTCCTGCATGCCTTGTGAACCAGGAAACACCAAAGGAAGATGCACGTTGTGCAGTGTGGCCCTAGCAAAGGAGAGATGCGATACCCCCGGACTAGAGATTGCCATTCAAAGCTGCCACCCGCCCTCCCCTGCTCCCACAGCCAGCCCATAGCTAGCCCTACCAGAGTGTGTGTGAGAGAGAGAGGAGAGAGAGGGCGAGAGAGAGAGCGCGAGGCGCGAGCAGAACCCGCGCAGAAAAGCAACTACCTCCCCTCCCTTTCTGGCCCGCACCGCCCTCGCCCTCGCCCTCGCAAGATCCCCAATCTCGCCGCAGGTTTCTCGCCGGAGCGACCACCACCGCGGCGCGGGCTTGCCGATTCCGCGGCCCGCAGTTCTCTCCATGCTGCTGCTGTGAGTCCCGCGACTCGATTCGAGCTCTGTTTGTCGTGGAGGAGGCCGCCCGAGCCGCGGCCAAGGCGCGCGCATTGCGAGGTTTGTTACTTCTTGGTATCAATCATTGTTCCTTTCCCTCCGCGCGGATTTTAGTGTGCCTTTCGTTGCAATCTGGCGATTTGTTTGATGCATTCCTTGCTACGGGAGCGGAAAGTTTGGATCTTTTAGCTCTGTTCGTTGGTACTGTTAAGGTTCTTTGTGACCTGTGTTCATCATCGAGGCGCTCTGTTCGATCCCTTGAGTGCCAGCGAAGAAGGTTGAAGCGCGGGGCTCGCATTTCCGTGTAGCGGTTGGGTTGGTTAGTCCTGGGACTCGGTGATGTGAATTAAAATGGGATGCCGTGTGGAGTCCGAATTAGTTCAGTGATACAGCTGGAGTGCAATTGTTTATGCTCTTGATGGGGCCTTGTAGAGCTTGCAATACACTCGCACTTTGGGGGGCTAGTAGGAGTAAGCTAAACACCGTATGTTTTCTTTTCTAAGAATTGTTTGGTCTAAGATACGATCTTATCTTATGGTCTACGCCAATAATTGTATTGGCGTACTAGAGAAGAAAAAATGGTCGTACTGGCTTCATCCCTCTTGCTGACAGAGGTTTTTGTTGGAAAAAAAAGCTCAAGTGGATGCCAAATCAATGGGCTAAGCAACTACAGTATATTGCATAGTTATAATGACTTGTCATGCACTTATGCTCTAGCTTAGTGTAATGTATTGCTATTTCTTTCAAGGCAAAGGTCCTCAAAACTGAAGCAGTCACAGTGCAAGATTTGGTCTATGCTGTACTTTTGATCTACCCCCGAGTAACGTCAGATCGCGTTCTTGATTCGGTAATTTAATTGACTTTCTGCATGTGGAGTAAATGAGGCAGGAAGGGGATGCTGTCATGTGAGGAAATTCTGATCTTCTGTATCACTAGATGCCGATCCCTGCTTTCAGTCACCTCTCTAGGAGTCTAGCTCTGTCCCAAGCACTTGCTGTTTTCCTAACAAACAATGGTGGCCCACTCCCAACTGTAAAGCACAAATGCTTTTCTTATTCACTGATAAAGTTGCATTCTTGCCGTCCCCTAACTGTCCTTTTTGTGGATTTCAAGAAAGCGATGTCAAAAGTGTGGTTGGTTCCACTCTGATTTCAGCTTAGTACTCAAATTTGCTGTTAATTCTGTGGACAGTATGGGAAGCTTGCTGCATTATTTTTCCAACCACCTGCAGGCTGCAATCATTCATGCTCCAAATATTTCCTGCCAGATAATAGGCCTTTTTTGACTTCTTTTTGTGAGTGCCTAATTTTTTTTTCTTTTTCTTTTGGTGCGAATTGTTAAAGAAGGCGTTTGGACATTACTGTTTTTTATCATTAGAATGCGCCTTTTGTTTCCTTGTTTCTTGTCATCTCAAAGACAAGCTCGATTGAAGTTTATTTTATTGCAGTACATGCTAAAAACAATTAGGCCATCCCTATTTTATTGCTCATCCAGTCTGTATCCACCAACCTTTACATACTTGGATTCCATCGTGAAAGTTTTCCTGTTTGGCCATTATTCTTTTCTTTTTGGCATGCTTTTGAGCAAAAGAAATCATTATATGGCAAATGTTTATCCACAAGATATATGTATACAGAATATTGTGAATTTCACAATAACAATGCTATGTTTTGTGGATCAGGATTGTGACGTATTTCATAGATGACGAGGGCTGCAACTCTTTATGGGGCCAAGACACAGACTGAGACCCTACGGCCAGGGCCATTGCGTCCAGCAAATATCATCAGGAGTAAATTTCCTACATACAAGAATGGTTCAAATGGTATAGTGATCAAGCTGGCTGATGGTCCAGAAATACCACCTCTCAAGGAGATTGTTGCAAAGGAGACTGCAGATCTACTTGATCGTCGTCAGCGTCTCTCTGTCCGTGAACTTGCAATGAAGTTTGAGAAGGGTCTCAATACTGCTACGCTGTTGTCGAATGAGGTTCAGACCCTTACATTTCAGTGCATTATGTGC
Source organism: Setaria viridis (assembly GCF_005286985.2). Taxonomy (NCBI): domain Eukaryota; kingdom Viridiplantae; phylum Streptophyta; class Magnoliopsida; order Poales; family Poaceae; genus Setaria; species Setaria viridis. The sequence continues at coordinate 43,299,698 of NC_048271.2, forward strand.
CAGTTATTTAAATTAATTCAATAACACAATACCATTTTCCATGCTTCTGTGATCATACTAATATGTAGTATTGTAGTGTGTTGGTTGATGTGTTCCGTGATGAATGCGGTTTACCAATAACTGTAAGCCTGACCAAACATATAACACTAAATGTTTTGCTTGAATTGACAGGTTAAATGGAGACAAGTAGCTTTACTGGAGAGGGATATCCTTTTGAAGAATCTAAAGAGTGTATTAGAGTCACTGAGAGGTCGGGTGACTGGCAAAACTAAGGATGAAATCGAGGAGTCTATATCTATGGTTGGTTTCTTCATATCCTTTGTCAATGAATTTTTATTAGGTTTGTACATTTCTTAAAAAGACTCCACATAGCCTAGTTTGTTGTGTCAGGGTGTTTTATCTATTCTGTTGCAGTACTTTCATCAAGAAACTTCCAGCAACATGCTCAAGTGGTGCTCCTATTTCATTTTTATATTTGATTGGGGTGTACTGTTCTGTAGGTGGAGATCCTTGCAGTTCAGCTCTCCAAAAGAGAAGCTGAGTTGCTTCAGCAAAAAGAAGAGGTCACGAAATTAGCAAAATCATTAAAGCAGGTGTGATCCACATTTTTGTATAACTTATCTAAATGTGAGCGATAATATTTTAATTGAAATCTACTTAATTGAAATATTCCAAAGTTCTTACTGTCATGATTCATTCATATTGCACCGTTTATAGTTTCCCACCAACATGTTTAGCTCGAAGGTTGCCGTTTTGAAGCCATTTCTGTTCATGACCTGCCTCAAAAAATGAATCTTGTTGTAATGGTAGTCCTTTATTTCACCTGACTTTATGTAATTTAAATATGACTCAGCAATCATATATTTACTATACAAGCATAGCACAGATTACCTTATGTAGGATTTGATTTTTAGACTCATTTTAAGCATTGTGTTTTGGCATTGATTTCTCTCAGCATAAAAATCATCCCAGCATTCTGAATTTAGCAACCCACTACTCCTCTTTCATGTTATTATTTGTTTAATCGTGTGAGAGTTTGCTCCTTTTCAATCTTGCTCATAGGCTTCTGAAGATGCAAAGAGAATTGTTGAAGAAGAAAGAGCTAATGCCCATACAGAGATAGAAAGTGCTAAGGATGCTGTCCAAAGAGTTCAGCAAGCAGTTCAGGAGCACGAGAAGATGTGCCAAAGTACTGGGAAGCAAGTATGTGGATAAACTCAGAAGTTTTTCATAATCATTACCTTCGAATTGCTACAAGCTAATGCATAAACTGGATTTGTTGCCTCTAGTTTAAGTGAGGTTTCGATATAGTTGTTGATACATCTTGTCTTGTTTTACCAATCTGTTATTCCTTGCTAATTGCTTTATCTACAAAAATCAGTATGATCAGTTCTGAAGATTTGCTTATCTCTCTGGACCAATGCATGCATCATTATAAAATTTAGTTACATGAAAGTTTATTTCAGCACATCTGTACAGGTTGGGATAACCTGGAAGATACTTCCCATAGTTTCCCTTGTCGTGTATCGGTGTATGTCTGTATTATTAGCCATATTGGAGTTAGTACATGCATTTCTGTTTTTTTTTACCATTCTTAGTTCAAATCCCTAGTTCCATGCTATTATACGGAACTTGCAGAAGCTACTCCCTTTGTATATACATGTATTCATTCAGAGGTTTACATCATTTCAAATTTACAATTAATCGTATAATTCCATTTTTCAACTATGAACGTGTATGTGATATCTATTTGCTGTTTGGAAGGACATGGATGAACTAAAGAAAGAAGTTAGAGAGGCTCGAAGGATCAAAATGTTGCATCAGCCAAGCAAGGTAGGAATAATCATACTTACTGTAAAACTCAGTATGTCAATTGTTGCCTGTATACTCTTTTCAGCGATGTGACCGCACGATACATTTTGCTGTTCTTTAGGCAATGGATCTGGAAAACGAAATACGGATTTTACGTAAGACATTTGCTGAGAAGTCCACAGATTGTGTTAATCTCTTGAAAGAGGTATATCTTTACAGATGCTGGCTTCAATTATATCCGCGTATATTTCATATTTAAGGGTGAAAGTTGAAATCATACAACATTTTGTCATTTGTATTGTGTAGTGTACTGGAAATTAGTTAGGGCCCGTTTGGTTCCTTTGCTTATTTTTAAGCAAGTGTCACATCAATATTTAGATACTAATTAGGAGTATTAAACGTAGACTATTTACAAAACTCATTACATAAGTGGAGGCTAAACAGCGAGACGAATCTATTAAGCCTAATTAATCCATCATTAGCAAATGTTTACTGTAGCAACACATTGTCAAATCATGAACTAATTATGCTTAATAGATTCGTCTCGTCGTTTAGCCTCCACTTATATAATGGATTTTATAAATAGTCTACGTTTAATACTCCTAATTAGTATCTAAACATTGATGTGACACTTGCTTAAATTTAAGCAAATGGAACCAAACCAGGCCTTAGTACAAATTACACAAACGGGTGCAAGGACACCATATTATTCAGAAGCATGATGCATACATACCACTTCTTTTGTTGGTTCTGCTGTTATTTCTGTGTGGCTACCAACCTCAAGTTCTGTTATTTTCAACATCTGAAAAATATTTTCTGCGGAAGATCTTTTGCCGGGTAGAATATAAATATGTGTTAGATTACTGATTTCAAAATATGTTTTTGGCAGTTGGAACTGCATAAAAGGTTAAAAGAAAATAGTACCCCATCATTCGATTTGGAGGGTCTCCAATGCTTAGGCTCAGTCCTATGTATAGTTGCTCTGAGTGGTACTCACATGGATTTGTCAAATATTTCAATCCAGTGGTTCCGCATACACCCAAAAGAAAGCAACAAAGAGATAATTTCAGGTGAAATCATGCTCTATCTCTCTCATCTTCAAATTAAATTCAGAGTGCCAGTGCTTTTGACACCTTTTGTCATCGAACCTTTTTAGGTGCCACAAGACCAGTATATGCTCTAGAGCCACATGATGTTGGACGCTATTTGCAAGCTGAAATTGATGTTGGTGGTGAAATTGCAGTAGCAAAGACAGCTGGGCCAGTAGACCCTGGTTTGTTTGACTGAACATATTTGGCGAGCAATATTATCTGTATGTCTGGTTATTGCTTGACTTGTATTTTTATTATTGCTGGCAGATGCTGGATTGGTGGATTATGTGGAGACACTCGTAAGGAAACCTGAAACGGAGTTCAATGTATGATCACACGTCCTCTCACTTTATGGCATTTCTTTTGCACAAACATGTTGGGGTTGCATTTTTTTGAAATCTTTATTTCTATTCACCAAATAAGCAGTCCGAACCATCATAACCAGTATGTTAGCTTAAAGTTTTATTTAACCCTGCACATGCACTACTCTTAAGCATGTACTACTGCTCTTAATTTGAATACTGCTGGTAACCTAGTCATACATCAAATCCCATCAAGGCACAACTATTTTTTTCTCGAACACTCCAAAAATAACTATAAGAACCTTGAACAGGTGTTCTTAGGTGCCTCTTGTTTTGTGTCTCATGACAGGTTGTTGTGCTTCAATTGAATGGCATTGAGCAGCCAAAAGAGTCAGTTCATGTTCTCAATGTCGGAAGACTGCGGATGAGACTTACTAAAGGGAAGTCAGTAGTTGCCAAGGAATTCTATTCCTCATCTATGCAGGTATGGTACAGTACATGAGTAACATCATATCTTCTCTTCTCGGTTTAGATAGTGACTGAAGGCAAAAAACACCATATCTATGTTACTGGTAGTTCAGTTGGTTGAAACATATAGTAGTCATCTGCGACCCTGCATCTATAGTAGTCATGTTTCTTATAAGCATGAGTTAGTATTGGCATATTGCTCTTGTTCAATACTGCTACCAGTCCAAGTCGAGAAGTGAGAAGCTTGTGCCTACCCTTAAAAGCCTTCCTGTTTCTGTTACAGTTATGTGGTGTTAGAGGTGGTGGTGAAGCAGCCTCTCAGGCAATCTTTTGGCAACCCAGAAACGACCTCAGCTTGGTGCTGGCCTTTGAGACCGCTCGAGAACGCAACACAGCCATCATGCTTGCTCGGCGATTCGCTATAGATTGCAATGTATGTGCCTTCGCCTAGCACTATGACATGCTCTGATTCATATATTGTTGCTACAATTTTTTTCTTACCATAATGAAATGGTTGCAGATCATCCTTGCTGGGCCAGGTGACAAAACTCCCTGGTAGAGGAAGGTGGCACTGGTAGTGCTCCTCATATCCAATGGCTCCTGTCGGTCTGCGACCCGTGCAGTGATGTACATTTGCGTGCACAGCGTGTTTGCATCAGTTCTTCCTAGTTTCTTGTTCAGTCTGGGCTGTTCTGCTCTTCCTCGTGCTGTAGGTTTCTGAAAGAAGGCGCCGTGCGCACCGTTTTAACCACCTCGGCGCCATCTTTCTATCTCACTGTGCTGTGTTTTTTCAGTTGCGAGCGTTGTGATCTGTTGCTAGCTGTGACAGCTAAGCTTGATGCGGAACACATCTAATTGTGTTTGACATATGTTAGTGTTGATGTTGAAGCAGTGGTAGGTAATAACTAATATGCATGGGGAACAAAACCTTACCACCCGCCTTAGTGTCTCTTGTTGAATGATACAACTGTACGATAAGGTTTGAAATACAACTGTAATATGTAACTCTAATTTCTATGGTTGAAATGATAGTTCTTGCCTAGTTTCTAAATTTTAATTATCCTTATTTGTTAATTGCTCTACAACTATAGGAGTTCTAATCATCCAACAGTGTTACGATTCCACCCACCAAAATAGGCAGTGTATTTTTTTTATCTATCTTCTACTACCAATCACCCCGCTTCGTCCTCCCTCCATCGTCCGTCGCCCAGGCAGGTGGGCCTGGAGCGCGTAGCTCGACGGTCGGTCCGCCCTCCACGTGATTGGTGGCCCATCTATCGTTCTCGCATTCAGCTCCGTCTTTTCGCCCGTTCCGCCGTTCAATTTTAGTTGCCAAATACTTTGCTTCTCCGATCGCGGAAGAAACGAATCGTCGATCTCGTCACAGCTCGTCTGCCTTGCGCCGCACCTCCACACCTCGGGCTCCTCGCGGCACTGGCCATGCATGCCCGTCAATCACTCCACCAGATAACTGCTCCTCTCGCTCGAGATCGTCATCGGTTCGGCAGTCGCGATCGTCGATGGCCACTTGCGGATCACGGAGCAATCAGTCCGGCGGCCATGATCCCGTCAGTCCGCCGCCCGCGATCACCGCTGGCCAGCCGTGAAGCACAACACTATCTGTCGGAGACATAGCCGAGTGTCGCTCTCGCGTCTCCACCACAAGGAGCAGATCAAGATGAGTGACACACCGTTTTGAATTGGAAGTCCCACAAGATTTATACGCTAGGTTTTGGGTTGGTACGGCACGCCGCGATCACTTGTAAGCACTCACGGAGCACGGCGCCAACCGTCAAGCCATCTCATCATTTGCAGCTTGAATGGTTCGTTGGTTCATTCTCTGATCTAACTAGATGATCACAATTCCAGATTATTCCCATATCATCGCCTGTCCCTTCACAAAATTGTAATTTTTCGCGGGTCAAGCAGTGGCGGTAGGGTGTAAGAAGCCGCAGTGCTGTTGTAGATGCCGAACTACAGCAACGCCTTGATTGCTTGCAAAAACGCACGGCAAGGTTGCCTGGTTAACTGATGCATTAGCACTTAGAATTGAGAGTTGGTTTCTGTCAGCCTCCATTCTAATGAAATTGATCCAACTGAAGGATTTTTAGTGCAGGCTCAAAATCTGATATGAAATTGAAATAATAAGCTGATTGATTGATGGTCTGTTCTGTTTTCCCACAATGTTAATCTGCTACTTCTATCTGAGATGCTGCACACAGTGGTGACGAGATGGAGAGGGAACGAGATGGATGGATTCTGGTGCTTGGATTATGATCTAATTAAGAGAGATGGTTGGAGGAGGAGGGGGACTTTGGTGACTTAAGTGTATATTGTTTTGTTCAACTAAAAATTCTAATTGACAAGAACAACGAGTGCCAAATGTTTCGATCCTACAAACAATTTTTGTGCAACCATTTGCTTTTGTTGATCGTTTCCTTCTTTTTCAGGGCAAACTGCTATTGTAATTAACAATGGGCTTGACTTAACGGTCCCGATTTCTGACGATATCGGTACTATTGCCTCAGAGTTCCACTTCCACCTGAAAATTAGGAATAAGTCCATATTTTTGGCCCTCTAACTCAATTTGTCTGATTTTACCCTTCGTCCCTTCCCGAAGTCAAATATCGCTAAGTTTGAATATCCCAACTTCCGCTTCGTCTAGTGTTGGCCCCTGAGTCGCCAGAGCGGTTCAGGTTCAGGGCTAACGTGCCAGTGGTTTCTGCATGCCTTGGTAGGGTGGGACTGGGAGGAATGAGAACGGCTGAATGAGCTGTAGGCCGGCGAAACGAAACAAAAGCCCGTGATGAGTGGCCTGGTGCCAACAACTATGAATCCAGTATCCAGCCAGTGAAGAAAGCAGATCGAGCAGCAGGGCAGGCCAACGGAAAAGACCAAATTAATAAACAGGAGGGGAGAGCACGGGCTGAAGGTGACAAAAAAAAAAAGAAGCCAAGTTAAAGGGGCCCGGCCCGGCCCGGCCGGCCGGCCTCTATTTAGGTTGTTCCAGCTTGTTCCATCCCATATTCCCATCATGTATATGGAGCTGTAGACGTTGTCTGGCTGCCAGTCCGCCACCAGCATCTTGCCGGACTCGTTGGTGACCGCAGCGAGAAGAACAAGGCTATTTTTTTTTATTTTTATCGCCAAATGATAGGGACTAATGGAGTTTGCACATCGGGGGGGTCATGGCCCCTATTGACCTCTGAGAAGCTCTGCCAGTGCTTAGCAATAGCCAGCCGGTGAGACTAGCCTTATTAAAAAAGTAAACATATAACAGATGGAGTGATCAACACCCTCTAGACCCTAATTACCGTCATCCTCCACGACGACGCCCTGCCCATCTACCTGTGGCCCCAATCTTGCATTCTCCTTGGCCTCCTCCAACGCGGTCACCAGCCTCGCGAGGCACGGTCCGGCGTCCTCGAATTCGCCGGGGGCCTTGGGCGTAAGGTGCTCGCCGACGTCGACGGGCGCCATGTCCACCTCCTCGAGCAGCGCCTTCACACGGTCGCACTGCGCCTGGTGCTCCTCAACGACGCCGTCGTGGAGGTGCATCCGGGCCAGGAACTTGAAGGACTCGAAGTCGCAGTAGGACATCTCGATCTTCTTGTCCATCCGCCCCGTCCGGACCAGCGCCGCGTCGAGCTTGTCGACGTGGTTGGTGGTGAAGACGATGAGCCGCTCCTCGCCGCACGCCGACCAGAGCCCGTCGACGTGGTTGGTGGTGAAGACGATGAGCCGCTCCTCGCCGCACGCCGACCAGAGCCCGTCGACGAAGTTGAGCAGGCCGGACAGGGTGACGTTGCTCTTCGTGCCCTTCTTGTCCGGACGGCGCGTGGGGTCCTCCCCACCGTCGTCGTCCTTGTCCTCCTCCTCCTTGCTCTTGCGCTTGCCGGTCAGGTCGAGGGAGCAGTCGATGTCCTCGAACACCATGATGGACTTGCTCTTGGTCTCGATGAGCAGCTTCCGGAGGTCGGTGTTGGTCTTCACCGAGGTGAGCTCGAAGTCGTAGACGTCGTACTTGAGGTGGTTGGCCATGGCCGCGACCATGGTGGACTTGCCGGTGCCAGGCGGACCGTGCAGGAGGTACCCCCGCTTCCACGGCTTCCCGACGCGGCTGTGGTACTCCTTGCCCTTCTTGAACATGTCCAGGTCGTCGATGATCTCCTTCTTCTTCGCTGGGTCCATGGCCAGCTTGTCGAACGTCTTGGGGTGGTCGAACGGGACATGGGTCCAGACGTCTCGGTAGAAACTGCATGCGGCAGTTGCATCAATTAGCAGACCTTTAATTACTTTCGTAGTGCGTTAACGTAAGTGTCTTTAATCATGTTCAAGAAAGAAAGGGTGTTCCTGCTTCTGCTTACCCATCATCATCAAAGCCTTCCCTGAGGATGTTGGTGTAGAGCCTGCGCTGGCGGTTCTGGGCCATGACGTCGCGGCCCCGCCTGCGCACGTGTGGGAGGTACTCGTTGAGCACGACGTCGCGGTGGCTCTCGTGGAAGTCCAGCCGGAAGAACCGGCGCTCGGCGCGCGCCGCGCGCCTCCATGACACGGTGTCTTGCGGCGGCGGCACGGCTGCCGCCGACCACCAGACCGTGGCGCCCTTGAAGACGTCGGCGACCTCCTCGCCCTTGGCCATGCTGAGCACGAGCTTGTCCCTGTCGGCGGCGGCGGCGTCCGAGCGGGATCCGCCGCCGCACTCGGCCCTGAGGTGGCGCACGTCGCGCGTGCCGGTCGCCGTGGTGAGGTAGGACTTGACCTCGTCGAAGGCGTCGCTGCTCTTGATGCGGCCGCCCTCGTACTCCTCGAAGGTGACCGACAGGTAGGGGTCGACCGCCGCGGCAAGCCGCCGCGCGCGCCGGTTGAAGTTGCGGGAGAAGAACTGCTGCAGGTGGATGTGCTGCAGGTTCTGCCAGATCATGGTCCAGCACACGGTGAGAACGCTGACCAGCACAGACGCCTGGCCGAACCATGACATGAGCTCATCCATCTCTCAATGGAACGGCACCCGTTTTGTATGCTCTGCTACTCGCTAGCTAGTGGGTACTGGCTATCCTGTTCAGTTTCGAGTTCGTTCTTGCGACATGGCAATCCTATGTATAGTGGAGGTCTGGACGACGCCAGTCGCCAGGGGCGCATCTACGGGTGTGATGCGATGCACAGGGGAACACCGAGACGTTATCTAGAGGGGATGGATAGAGGAGTTTATCAACTTCAACCTAAAGCACTGCTCAGGTCAAACTGGTCGGACTGGTTCACCAAACCGGTCCACGCAGGGTGGCACACAAGTATTGCTCGAGTCCTTCCTTGACTTTTAGCACCAACCAAACTTGAAGAGTGGCTTTTGTAAATGATTTTCAACAGGATAAAGTAGTCCCTGCATACAAGACAAACACACCCAAGTAGATCGAAGCGGAAGCATATGTAAATTACTGGAAATCAACAAGTTTGTTTATCCGAAGCGGAAGCAAACCAAATGAAGACATGAGGATTTGTTTATCCGAAATTTAGATTCACCGCAATGAATCATACGTCTCCGTTGAGGAGCCTATTGGAAAACGAGTTTATTTCAACTCCCTTCCAACAAGCCGGATCTCTTTCAACTACTTTCCTCGTCTCCACTAGTTGATCTTTTTCCTTGCGGAGGCAAAATCGCAGCCCTCACAAATTTGCCACTGCTCGCCACACCTTGGGAGCTAGCCGGCGACGCCAAGCTATCTATGTCGGTGATCAGACCCGGTAACCTATCGAGGAGGTAACCGAGGTAGTGTTTTATGCGGGGAGCTCGTCGAGATTAGGAACATACGATTTAGACAGGTTTAGTCAAGTAATTTAGAGGAAGCTCTCAATCAGGCATTAGAGTTGGACTCGCCAAATTGAACTTGCAATAGCTGAAACGGAGTCCCGGCCGGCCGGATCGATCCCCGCCATGGACAAGAATCCTTTGCAGCTTCTACTTCTCCTCTGCTTTAGTCCCTCCACTTCTCCTGCAACTGCAGCTCCAACCACGGCCACTCAAACTCCGGCAGCCATTGTTCTCTCTCTCTCTTTCTTGTCTCGCCGTTCTGATGGATCGATAAGAGGAGAAATACATTTCTACCTTTTTATCGGAGCATGGGCCCCCCAGACCGAGCTCAACACTCAAAGAAACTGGATGCGTTGGGTGACATGATTTCTAAAGTTTATGTTGGCTGATTTGGCACTATAGAAACTACCTGACTTCATGGATTGGGACTGCCAAAAAAATGTTTGTAAAGCTCGGGATTTTAGAATCTAGAAAGCAAAGTAGACAACCTCTTTTAATGTACGAATTTTGATCTCTATAAACGTGGCAGGGTTAATTTTGTCGAGGAATCACTGAAAGCAATGAGTGTGATGTCGGCAGTTTGCTAGCTAGCTCTAGGCTAGGCGAGGGAGGGGGAAAAAAAAGAACGTCCATCTAAGAGACAAAGGCCACATCGCCGTATATCTCGGTTCCACGCATGCGGGGCCCACGGGCAGGGGGGGCGACGACCGGAGTTGACTGGCCGAGTCCGGGTGGATGATGACCCTTGACCAGTAACCAACCGCGAGACGGCGAGAGGCCACTTTGATTCTCGCCCTGTCATGCATGTCCATGCGGGTGGAGCCAAGAATTTCGCTGCCGCCGGCACTGTCCCAGCTCTAGCCGTCGACGAGGACGCTACGGGCGCATGCGCGCGTCCCTAGCTCGGTCCGCGTCGTCTTGCTCGCGGCATCGCTTGGAATTGTCTCCTCCTAGTCTTTCCCAGGTCGTCGATCGGCGTGACGGCCGGCGTCGCATCACGCGCCTCTCGTCGTGCACTCGTGCTAGTACGGCGTTGACTGCACTCGGCGTGGCCTGTGGCCCCTGCTTGAGGTTGAGGGAGGGGCGAGGCAGAGCTCCGGCGACACCGCGACCGGTACCGTAACGCCGGTGGGCATGTGCTTTGATTATCCTCAAGTCGTTTTGGACAGCAACACGGTCTCCAAAGTATTACTTCGACTCTGTGTTTTTATAAAAATATTTATTAAGAAGTGATATATTTTTTATGAAAGTATTTTTCAAGACAAATCTATTTATATGACTTTCACATTTCCAAACTCAACAACTTAAAAGTTATTCATGATTTATATTCCCAATGTTTGACCCAACCCTTATCCAAAACGACTTCCTTTGCGAGTATGGAGGGAGTATAACACAGCTCGTAGGAGAAAATAAGTGCCGGCCAATTTCCGTAATGGGGTTTTCCATAAACACCTAGCAGGCCGCTCATCGGCAACTTGGCTGATGCCACTAGCAACTTCTAGAGGTCTTCCCCAAAACGGGATATTGAAGGCTATGCTTTAATTTTTTTTTCCAAAAACATACGAAACCACAACAGAATGTTAAAAATTACTCCCTAATATTTACCACGTAATTGTGCCTACCTCTAGAACAAGGCCCCCCTCTACCTCCGGAACACACCTACATTGCCCCTCCGAGCAGAGCTCGCCGCCGGCTAAATCCGCCGTATCCGAACCGTCCCTGTTCAATTCCTCGCACCAGCAGTTTCCTCTTGCCATCCCGCATCCATTTCACCCGTCACGGCAAGCGGCGGGCTGGGCAAGCTCGAGGGGCGGCGCAAGGAGGTCGGGGGATAGGCCCGTGGCGGCCACGATGAGCTCGACGTTCGGCGCAGGGAGCCGGGGCAGCGAGCCGAAGCAAATCCATCAATTCCAGCCGCAGTCATGTGTTGATTCTTGCCATCGCTATTGATTCACTCCACCAGGCATGGATTCTTGCAATTGGGATTCAATTTCAACTATCCGAGAATCAATTCGTGCTCGTTCACAATTAGCTAGCTTGCAATAATTCTGCGTGCAAGCAGGTGGCAGCAGGGACATGGGTGAACGAGCTGCAACACGCATGTGGAGATCCTGGCGGAGCCGACCATGCGCGAGTGGAGCTCCAGTGGCCAGATCTGGGTCGACCTCCAGTGACCATGCGCAGGTGGAGCTTCGAGCGGTGTGGTCTGACATTGAGCGAACCAGGGGGCAAGCAGCAGGCACCGGCGGCGAGTGGGTGGGCAAGCTTCACATGAGCGACGAGCGGGACTGCGAGCGGAGCGCGAGCACTAGGCGGTGGCGGAGCACGCGCAATGGCAGGGCCAACACCAGTTGCCGGAGAGCGCGAGGGCGGCGGCAACGACGAGATGCAGGTGGATCTCACTCATGGAAACCACAGTTCTCCCCCAACGCAGATCTAACGGTTTCTTCGGTCCTCGGAGCACGAGTCGACTTGGTTTACCATCGCCTCTCGATTCTGACGCGGGGCGAGCAGGCAGCGGCCGGGGCGATGCGGGCGGTGCGCGCGCGGGGCAAAAAAAAGGAGCGCGAGAATGGAGCTCGGGGGATTGGGGAAGAATGCGCGTCGCGAAAATATGCGGGGCGAGAAAATATGCGGGGTAAGAGGGTGTTTTTTCGCGTCGCCAATTTTTTGGGATAGTTTTGGGTGGACTGTTGGAGTTCATTTTTTCTTTTTTTACATAAAAAAGGTATTAGGAGTAAAGATTAGCAGTCTCTTGGAGTTGCTCTAAGCTGATGTGATTAGTGCTCCTGCAAAAAGGAAATGTTTGTTACCAGTTTTCCTCACCACGAGTTTGGAGAATTTAACCATCCATAGGCCGGAGCTAGGCAGGCTTGTCAACCCACTAATAGGGAAAGTTTCTTCTGTACCGGTTGAGAACCCCCTTTAATACCAGTTTCTCAACCGGTACTACTAGTTCGGTACTAAACGGGACCCGCTAGTACCGGTTGAAATAATCGGTACTAAAGGGACATTAAAAAATAAAAAAAAAATCTCGACCTCCCCCCCGACCCTTGCGTGGCCTCACCCCTGCTGCCTCCCGCCGGCCTCCCCCCGTCAACCCTGCCCTCCCCGGCCCCCGCCCCGCCGCCGACCCCGGCCGCTCCCGCCTGCCGCCGCCGCCGCCTCACCTCTCCCCGCCACTGCTCCTCACTGCCGGTGAGGGGCGAGCGGAGGGGGGAGGGGAGGGGAGGCAGATCAAGGAGGAGAGGAAGCTGTGAGAGAGATAGAGGATAAGATGTGACTAAGATAGAGGAGGGAGACGAGATAAGAAGAAGGAGCGGTCGGTAGAGGGGGTTTGAGGATAAGGTGGTAGAAGGTTTCAGTACCAGGTGGGAGCTGTACTAAAGGGTGACCTTTACTACCGGGTGGAGCTCCCACCCGGTACTGAAGGGGGCCACGGGGGGAATCTCGAAAACTATCCGTTAGGCTCGGTACTAATGCTTATATTAGTACTAGGTCCAAATGCAACCGGTACTAAGCCTCGGGACGAATGCTTAGTTTTCCAGTAGTGACCTTTGGGCTTTGGCTACAAATTAATCAGTGTACCTAAGCATATACTACATGTTGTTATCTCGTGAAGATGCAAACTAAAAAGAACAGCCGGTGAAGCATGTATATACTAGCAAGATTGGCGTGCTATGCCACGCCTGTAGATGATGAGGTTCAGCACAATTAGTGATGAAGAGATAAAATATAGATAAGAGCGCTCTCTAATGTAGATTGTACAGGCACTTAGATAGAGAATCGAACTGAATAAAAGTTGGGATGGATGACCTGCTGAGGCAGTAGGGCCTCATTGATTAGAGGGGAGGACGGCGCATGAGCATTCAAGAACTTGTACTTGTTGAAGAGGATAGCATTGTCTGGGCTGATGACGGCATCATGAGTGCTCGTCATTGACCTCAGATACGACGGATCCATTGGAGGATAGGCCGTCAGAGAGGGACGCCTCGTAGCGGCCATCGTAGGCCGCCAGATGGCGTGGGGACTCAACTGCAGAGCACCGTGCGGCTGCACACATGCCTCCAGGATGGTCACATCAATAGGGCAGAAAAAAGGGACGTTGCTCGTGTTGGAAACCAGTGAAGTGGCTGTTACTGCAGTGGCACAGACCAGACACAAATTGAGGGTGGCGAACATCATGGCAGGAGAGAGCAAGGGATGGGTGTTAGGATTGAATAGCTCAGAGGAGGTCGAGTTTGTTGAGTTGCAACAACGACGGTTTGGGGCAGCCCAGGCAGCGCTGGCAGCAACGGAGAAAAGGAGGGGCCAGTGCGGGCGACAGCGGCGGCGATGGTGCATGCGAGCATTGGGGCTGAGGTCCGTAGGCAGAGATGGAAGAAGGTGGTGAGAGAGAGCGCGCCGAAACAATCGCCAGGAAAGGACGATAGTGATCAGTTGATGGCCACCTAATGGTCGAACCACGGGAAGTGTGATGTGACGACATCAGGCACCCGTGAGGTATACGAACACTGAGGCTTTCATGTGCCTACTTTTCGCGCGTGCTATGGATCGACTGTTATGGGTTGCAAACAGTAGGGATGAGTCCGAAATAATGAGCAGTGACGGACGGCGAAGAGACCGACCCACACAACCAAGGCAGGCCAAAGCAAGCACTCGTCTGGAGGCTGGGGACACGCGGCGCGACGCGAGCGGTGGGAACCGCGTCACCCACGCGTGCCTGGACACGCGGCACAACGCGTGCGGCTGGAACCACGTCGAGCGCCTGGAAGCCAGCAGGCCATTCGGCAGAGCTAGAAGCCGCTGCCGCTGCTGGCTGCTGCTGCTGCTTGCGGCTTCAAGCAGTGGATAATGGCCGTTTGGGCCACTCCAGCTCTAAACTTTAGTTACTCACTATTACCTGCAAACAAGCATCTATGTTGTTTCCAAAAGAATTTATCCACCAAATAATTTAGCAAGTCTCATTTGGCTATTCTTTTTTATAAAATGAAACTATTGTCAGGCGTGGGACTACAAATCATTCGGAAATTATTGAGAATTAAAAAATGTAAGGTTGTTAAGAATAAAGAAAATAAATTGTTTCCCTACGGATGGGAGCGAGGGAGCGGTGGCAGCTGCTCCTTAACAATTTTCGGTCTGTTTTCCCTACGGATGCGCTGCTACGTTCGAAAATTAAATTTCTAACCTACAACATTTAAATTTTGTCGCGCAAACATAACCAACACACTGGAGGGTACGAACGTACACACCAACTACTACAATTTGTTACATACAAATTACAACATTAACGTACACAGCATACACCCATCATTTACATCAAAGAGATTCCCGCCGCAATCCAATCTCGTACACTGGCCATATCAGGAGTAGCATTTGCTGCCACCCATTCGGACACCCCATAGTCCGGAGCTCGCGCCATGGTCGAACCTGCAGTACTTGCATCGGCAAGGTCCAGCAAATAATTATGGAGTGCAAAGCAAGCAATAACAAGCTTCGTTTGTCGATCTCGAGAGTATAGTGGAACTTCCCACAGAATGTGCCACCTGGATTTCAGCACGCCAAATGCTCGTTCGACCACATTGTGATGACTGGAATGGTGAAAGTTGAATTTCTCCTCCAATGTGTCCGCCGCCCTTCTGCTAAACTCCTCCAGGTGATACCTGGTATTTCGATACAGCCCCAGATACCCTTCTCAAACTGCGTAGTTCGAGTCGACCAAATAATATCGGCCTATAGATAATAAAAAATATTCAACATTAGTGCTCCACGTTTTGCAATTGCAGCTTCATGTGCGTAATTAGTGAAGTACCATACCTGCAGGTGGATGGGGGTAGTTCCTTGCCACCATACAATCACGCAACACCGCCATGTCAAGACAGGATCCTGCCATCCCCGCTCCTACATACGTGAAGCGCATGTCCATATCGACTATGGCTAACACATTGAAGTTCGTCCACCCTTTTCTGTTAATAAAATCCACACGGGACTCACGCTCGACCAGTACTGGAATGTGCGTACCGTCTAGAGCACCTATGCACCCATCAAAGAACGGTGCATATTGGTTCAGCTTATGATTCACCTTAGAGTACGCAGGATCCTTTGGAGCGATGACTGTCTGGGCAAACGAATACATTACATTTGCCACATGCGCCATCTTCCTACTAACTGTGTCCAAACTCCGGTCAAATCTTTCTCTAATTTGACGGCAAGCTTGCTGTGTCGCACACACCCACACGAACATAGCTAAAGCCTCAACAGATTCTACCCCTTGCAACGTTTTCAATCCATGATTGCTAACCAACATGTCATGCAACTGAAGGAACGTGTCGGGATACATACGAAAATTATCGAAGCACCGCCGCCTGTCCCGGAGGTTCAGCTCAACCCATTGCCGTCCCGTCATGCGTGGCAGATCAACTGGCGGGTTCCGTCCAGGACGCTGAATGCTGCGAAGCTCCGCATATGCGGATGCAGCTCCTCCTAAACACTTCAGATCGAAGATAGAGCTGCTATCGCTGCCGGTGTCACTGTTTTGTTCCTCTGCACTACTCATACTTGAGCGAACCTGTGCATGCACAATCGGAGGGGCATCAGCAAACCCACCTTACACATAGGTACATATTCATTTGTTTCGAACCTGTGCAGTGCCTGTAAAGTTCACTCTCCCCCTTCCTTGAGCTGACGCAGAAGTAAACCAATGCTCCTGCTACTGATGAGCGGAGGGCCACCAATGCTCTACTGAAGTACCTGTCCAAAAGTTAAACACAACAGACATCAAAATTCCGAATAACTTCAAAGCACTGTAAAATGAGACAAGGTAAAAAAAGTTCTGATCCAACTTGAAAGGAATTTAACTTGAAAGGAACTTAACTTGAAAACTGAACATAAAACTTGAA
The DNA here is from genome assembly GCF_005286985.2 of Setaria viridis. Classification (NCBI taxonomy): domain Eukaryota; kingdom Viridiplantae; phylum Streptophyta; class Magnoliopsida; order Poales; family Poaceae; genus Setaria; species Setaria viridis. The sequence goes on from NC_048271.2 coordinate 43,316,079, forward strand.
AACTTAACTTGAAAGTACTGAAACAACTTGAAAGGAACTTAACACAAAGTACTGATCGAACTTGAAAGGAACTTACCTACAAAACTTATAGGTAAAACTTAACAGATACTAATGAAAGGAACGTAACACAAAGAACTGATCCAATTTAACTTGAAATAAATTACTGAGCATGGATGGTGACAAACTTCAAAGGAATTGAACTAGCACTAAAAAGAAAGGTTCAACGAACAGGACATGTTACAGAAGCTAACATTACTGTTCCAACACAAGTGCAAACATTATTTTCGAAACCCATCACTACACATCACTACAATAAAACAAAGTCATGGCACAATCACTTCTTGTTGGACATGTCCCAGTAGAATTTTATCCAGTTCATTCGGCCCTCTTTCGTTGTCATCTCCATCAACACCGACCGATACTCCGCGCTCTTAGTACATAAATACACAGCCTGGCAGTGAAGCGGAGACCCCTCTTGTATACCATCTTCTTTCAGGAGCTGCATACAACGAACCATTTGTTCATGGGTACGGTCTGCATGTTCAGGCTCCTCTTTGCCACACTCTCAGATAGCTCCCTGATGTACTGCTCCAAGTTGTCACTTCTTTTTTTCGTAGGACTGTCCACAGAGAATTCCCGGACTGGCCGTTTGGACATGGCACGAGCACTACTAGCAGGGGGGTCCTGCTCCAAGTCTGCTGCATTGCCCTCAGTCCCCACGCTAGGTGTCACCTCACGAATACCTCCTGCCGTCAGCAAGGTGCCCCTGTCTTGGGGTTCATGGACAAACAACTCAAATAATTCATCGAGGAAAGGTGGAGGCTTAACAGAACTCGACTAGGACCTCGCTTGGGCGCCACCACCAGTGGTGTCCTGCAATGTTGAAGCAACAGTAAATGATCAAGGTCACAAACATAACAATACAAATAAGATGCCGAGTAACTTAGGGGCCTGGCATAGGACGTACCTCTGCGTCCTCATCACAATAGGTGGCATCAGCAGACACACCACCAGTTTGTGTGTCGCGCCCTAAACCAGATTTGTTTTGCAAGGCCAGCCAGCTGAGGAATGCCCTCCTCAAGTTGTTGAGCTTGTTCTGCAGCTGCTTGCTGCCCAAATGCAACCTAGTTTGTGCCCTGAAGCCTGAGTACACGTTCCTCCATCCCAACTTAGTGAGGCATTTGTTGCTCCAATTGAACTGGTTCTTCTGAGCAATGCACAAGTCCAGCAAAGTTTTCGTCGTGCCCTCATCCCAGCTGGCACGGTTATTCATCTGAGTACACAGGAGCTGCAATTATATGGCATCGAGCTACGGATAACCAGGAGCTGCGTACAACTAAACAATCTAAAATTACTGGATATGTTACTTGCCTTAGCACGTGTCTTGGCGCGTTTGTGGCGGAAATTGTATGGGCACACCAGTGGAGGAGAGCAGGACGAAGTCGATGACGATGCCAGTGTGGGCACCGTTGATACTTCCTCGCGGTTGGCCTCCTAGTAGCCTTGTATCAGTCGCCTGGAAGGTGAGAAAACCGAAAACATACGGTCAACATAATCCAGACGGTTCAAAGTATAATCACGGGCACAAAAGAAAGCTGGCACGGTTTTGATGTGCAAATTTCATCATTTGAATCAGTTATCCTGAATTTAAATTCATACACTAGTTCCATTTGACAATTACAGTAAGAGTGATATGCAATCAAAATATAGAAATAAGCATGCCATGCTACAATGTTGCAGTAGGTAGTTTAACATCTAACATAGTCAAAACATCTCATTTTATTCATACAACAATACGAAGCATCTGCTATGAAGTAGCAACAATAAGAAGATTAGGTAAACGCTAAATAGTTGACCAGCACTTCATATTGAGGATGCCTTCTTTGAATCACTATCACAGTCATCAGTACATAATGTCTAAATCACAAACAAGGCATCTTTGTGCACCAAGTAATTCCAAATTTGAGTTCTAATTAGCAAATCAAACTATATGAGCAACCATCTGCAAATTCTGTTGCACTAGAGCATAGACACAGTACCTAGTCACAAAAAATACAATTAGTTATGCATTTCCTTCCCACTAATTAAATTATTTAAGGAGCTCAATCTTTGCTACAATTTGAAGAACCTAATATAGGATTGGAAATGTGGCTATCGGCATCCTCAAATGGACAATCAAGAATATGGTTAAGTGTTATGCCTATCAGCATACCGATGGGGGAGCAGCCATACCTGTGAGCGAAGGGGAGGGAGGGGGCGACGGAGTGGGAGACGTTCCTTGCATGCGACGGCCCACCGGCGGCGGGAGCGGGTGCGCCCGGAGGGACCGGCGGCGGCGGATCCGGAGCGAGGGACGGAGGGGGCGAGCAGCGGGACCGACGGCGGCGTCGCCCGCACGAGCGCGAGGGAGAGGGCGATGCGACGGCCGGCCGGCGCCGGAGACCGGGCGCAAGCGTGGGAGCGGGTGCGCGGAGGGAGCGGCGGGGGCGGATCCGGAGGGACGGCCGGCGGCGGATCCAGAGCGAGCGACGGAGGGGGCGAGCAGCGGGACCGACGACGGCGTCGCCCGCACGAGCGCGAGGGAGAGGGCGATGCGACGGCCGTCCGGCGCCGGAGACCGGGCGCAAGCGCGGGAGCGGGTGCGCGGAGGGAGCGGCGGGGGCGGATCCGGAGGGACGGCCGGCGGCGGATCCGGAGCGAGCGACGGAGGGGGCGAGCAGCGGGACCGACGACGACGTCACCCGGCCGAGCGCTAGGGAGAGGGCGACGCGACGGCTCGCCGGCGGCGGAGAGCGCGCGCGAGCGAGGGAGCGGCTGAGCGGAAGTTGCGGCAGCGGTGGATCCGGAGGGAGTGCGAGCGATCGAGGGGGCGAGCTGCGCGACCGGCGGCGGCGGCGCGCGGGCGAACGGGAGGGAGCGGGCGACGTGACTCAAAGCCGGCGGCGGAGAGCGGCGATAGCGCAGGCGCTGCCGAGCGGCGGGGGCAACGGCGGCGGAGCAGGGGCGAGAGCATGCAACGGAGGGGGCAAGAGGGAGGCACTGGAGCAGCTGGGCAGCGTCGGTGCGTCGTTAAGCCGCTCGAACGGCTTCCACGACAGGCCACCAGCGGAAGCCATCCGAACGGCTGGGCTGAAAAGCCCAGCCGGAAAAAGCCCAGCGGAAGCCATCCAAACGGGCTGCAGGAATCCTTCCAGCGCTATACTAATAGATATTAGATATAGATATGTATGTTGTAACAATATTGAATTACTATGATTACAAAGTCTTTGAAGAAAACCAAACAGAGATCCGTTGGTTAGGTTCGTCACAGCAGAAGCTATATTCATGTTCTGAGTTCTGGACTCACCATGTCCTAAATTTATTTTAGGATAAATAATTTTATTCTTTCAGTGCTAGGTGATATGATCGTTGAGGGTGAAGCACTATAGTGATTTAGCTATTCTCAAGATCTGTTAGTCGTGTGTGCTTGTATTCGTATGGAAATAGTATCGTTGTTTTAGGGAAAAAAAAGTCTCAAAAGAAAAAAAACAAAAGACAAAACAAAGGGAAACAAAAACTAGGCAGCACGGCACAGGAATCAATCTCATGATTTATGTGGGCCGAAGTGGACCACGCACGCTTCTACAACAAAAACGCAAACGGATTCGGCCTATAACACCGCTAGCGTGGGCCTAAGGCTCTTTGGTTGGGTTCCCAGGGTTTCCTGAAGTTCTTTTGCTAGAAAAAGCCGAAGATCAATCAAAGAGCTGTGGAGTCGAGTTTTTCCTCAAAATTACCCCCACTGGTTATGCGTACCCTTCGTCAAAAAATACACTGCTGGGCCTTTCTTCTTTTCTTCCTCGCCTGCCCAGCAGAGGCGCACCTGGGTCGCGCTTGGTTGCCGGCGGCCGCCCTCCCCGACGGCGGCGCCCCTCCGCGGTCCCCTCCTCCTCTCCCAGCGGCGGTGCCCCTCTCCTGGGCCCCTCCTCTCCCGGCGGAGCGAGAGGAGCTGAGAGCCGCGACGGCAGCGACGGCGCGTGAGATTCCATTGCTGGTGACCTTGAGCTTTAGCGAGGACGGTGCGCAAGCACGAACAGCGCATGCGAGTTCTCGACGTGGGCGATGCTAGCTCCTGCAGAGGCGCTTTGGATTTGCTTTGTTGGGGAGAGCAGGGGAATAATTTGTAATTTCTTGCTGCCAACAGAAATTGGAGCATAGAAAATTGAGAGGAGGTGCTTGGATTAGAGCAAGAGATAAAGGAGATAAGGGCGCATAGAAAATTGAAGCATAGAAAATTAATAAGAAGGAAGAGAGAAAGAAAGGGAATGAGAGGCTGACAGATTAGCCGTACATGTCAGATATCTCACGTCTCACAGTTCATACCCAACGGATTTTAGCTTCCTCGTACCATAAGGTTTTTCACAGCTCACCGGTTGACGGCTTTTTCACAGCTTACAGCCTAACCGTTTACCGAAGACGTGAAAGGGAAAAAAATATTAGGTGGCTGGATTATATATGATTTGGGTGGGACAGCCCAATCAAGACATGATGGGTGAGCTGGAATCTAGCGCAAATCTGAGCCCACGTACGTTGATTGGGCCGTGATTCGAGGTACATGCCCAAAACAAGGCCTTCTTTCTCGAGGCAACACAGAAAAAACTCGCTGAGACGACGTGTGTCCCGATGACGCGTCGCTGTCCTTGAAGCTTTCAACTGAGTGGAATTGATGGGCCGAAAAAAAAGAGCCGGTTCATGCAGAAGGTTGCGGACGAGGTTGACTGAAAGAGGAAGGAATAGTCGGTCGTTGCCAAGCAGCAGTTTCTGCAACGAAGGCGGTATGCAGCAAGCATGAATGGCAACGTGGGAACTGGGAACCATATTTTCCAGGGCGAACTGTAGTTACGGTCACACTAGGAAGTGGCAACGGATCGAGAAGCACGCACAGAACCAGAAGCTGTTGAGTTTGATAGCGCAAGCTTCATCTCTTCAGCAACGTAACGAAGGAAAAGGAAATAAAAAACGCACCTCAACTAGTCAAGAATATTTTTTTTTCGTGCTCGGATTGGCCACGTCTTTGACGCGAAGCTCCAGGAATGTGGCGAGCTCCTTATAATTTTCCCGGGAAAGAGACGGATGCGAGGAGCGTGACGCGTGACGTCACCAGCCAGCCACCTGCCGCTTTCGCACGCAGTGATGCATGGCCGTCAACTCACCCCCAGCGTCGTCGTACGTCAGTGCCACCGCCATCCGGGGCCCAGACGCAGAGGGGAATAGGGGATCGGCGACCGGCGCGCGCGTGGACTGACCGCGGCGGAGTAGCCCCCGGGTTGTTTGCGGCGTGCGGGGCCAATCAATCATCCGGCGAGACGGAGTCCGTCCAGGAAGTTGAGCTCACCAGGCGCACGCGGTCTCCTGTGTGTGTGATCCTGTGTCGCGGCCACGGAGATCCATCCACCCGCGCGCGCGAGAGGTGACTGCGAGCTCTCTCTCTCTCTCTCTCGCCGTCGCGGTCGCGGCGGCCGGGTCCGCGCGCACTCGCGGTTTGTGTTTTTGTCTCCTCGCAGCTGGGTCGCCGGCCGCGCCGCACGCATCTCCCTGCTCGGGGGCCCTGTCGCCCTCCTGCTCACGCCACCCACCCGGCGGAGCACGGCGCTGTTCCAAGATGCCCGGCCACGCCCTGCTTTGGGGAGGCAAGTCGGGACCTGGCCAGCGGCTAAAGATCCGTGTGGTCCGCCACGACCGTTACGTATGAGTCTCCTACGTGCCGCGCCGGCAGCCCGTCCCCGATCGAGACCCCGGTGATATAATCTGGCGACAGTGCGTGGAATTGGATGGGTGTTTACCTGTCCCCGCGGCAAATAATCCATGAAAAATCCATGCATTCGAAACGGCCCACCAGGCGGCTCACCTACACCTTCGTTGATCGTATCGGCGAAGGAGAACAGTAAGCGCGCTCAACAGGGACATGCCGATGGGTGAGTTGATGAATATGGCGCCGTCCCATAGCGGCAGGGTCGCCGTCGAGAATGGCACCCCAGTGTCCGGTAGCTCCGCGCGCTATCGTTGCTTCGTCTCAAGCTTCCGATCTCGATCCACCGGAAAATTAGACGGAAGATGCAGACCCGACAAGTGGTGCTCTATCCTATCCTTTCGTTCGGATGCTTTACTTGCAGTTTCGCTGGCCGGCCAATCCACGGGCACGCTAGACATCGACGTTATTCCTTCTCCACACCGGGATTAAGAGAGGTTGGTTGACCTGCTTTGCGTGTGCATTGCGCAGGCAAGATGCAAGAATAGGTGAAGCTGAGAGCACTGGTCACTCTGGTCACAAATTGTTCGGAGATCCAGGTAAGAAAATTTTTTGATCGAGATTTCATCATAGCGATCGCTGGAACGAAGCCATCGATCGCATGGTACAGTTCATGGAGACACAGGCAGGATCGATCATCTGCCGGCAGCTCACCTAGACTAAACGGACACTAGCAGCAGTACTCAATCCCGCATTGCGCCGATTTTTAACACCACGCACGCAAATCTTGATCGATCACTATGTACATACACACACGCACGCGCGGACACATACAATCCAATACAACTCCATCATACACTCTGGCCGGCACACGACGCGACTGAATCATGGCAGCTTGGAGGACGCGCTCCTCCGGCGCGACCCGGCGGCGCCCTTGACCTCGGCGCGGATCTTGGCGGAGATGGCGTTCCTCCCGGCGACGGGGGCGTTGGCGGGCCAGAGCCCGACGGTGACGGCCATGTCCTTGAGCCCCTGCAGCCGCTCGAGGGCCTCGACGACGGCGGCCATCCGCGGCCGGTCCCTGGGCTGCGGCGCCGTGCACTGGACCGCCAGCTGCGCCACGGCGCGGGCGCCCTTGACGGAGTAGTGGCCGGCCAGGCGCTGGTCCATGATGCAGCGGAGCCGGCGGCTGCCGCCGCTGAGGTAGGGGCGGGTCCAGTCGACGAGCTTCACCTGCTGCTCGGCGTGGGCGTTCCGGCCGCGGACGTGCTCCATGGCGCGGCGGCCCGTGAGGAGCTCCAGGAGCACGACGCCGAAGCTGTACACGTCGCTCTTCACGTTGAGGTGGCCCGTCTGCACGTACTCCGGCGCCGCGTAGCCGTGGGTGCCCATCACGCGCGTCGTCACGTGCGTGTCCTCGCCCTCGGGCCCCATCTTGGCGAGCCCGAAGTCGGACAGCTTCGCCGTGAAGTCCTAATAATTGATGCAGGAATCAGTTCAGACTTCAGTTCAGAATTCAGAGGGCCGGGGGAGAAAGAGTTCAGAGAATTCGACACCAACTAACCGAGTCAAGTAGGATGTTGGAGGCCTTGAAGTCCCGGTAGATGACGGGTGTGGTGGCGGCGTGGAGGAAGGCGAGCCCCTTGGCGGCGCCGATGGCGACCTTGATCCGGGTGCCCCAGGGCAGCGTGGCCGAGATCCTCCTGAAGAGGTGGTTCTCGAGGCTTCCCCGCGGCATGAACTCGTAGACGAGCAGGCGCTCCTCGTCCTCGCAGCAGTAGCCCAGCAGCCTGACGAGGTGCGGGTGGCGGAACTGGCCCAGGAAGATGACCTCGGCGAGCCACTCCCGGTGGCCCTGGAACCCCGCGGCGTTGAGCTGCTTCACGGCGACGGGCTGCGCGCCGAGCCCCGGACGCATGCCGGCGTCCACGAAGCCCTTGTACACGGCGCCGAAGCCGCCCTCCCCCAGCAGGAAGCTGCTGGAGAAGTCGTGCGTCACGCCGCGGAGCTCGCCGAGGCCGAACGAGTGCAGCTGCAGCGGGCCCGCCATCTCCCCCGCCGCCTCGCCGCCGCACGCCTTGCCGCTGCCGCCGTCTGACGACGCCATGGTGGCCGAGGCCGGGCTGTTGGCCAGGGACGACAGGCGCCGGAACGACGCCAGGCGGCGCGAGAGCTCCGACTGCTGGGGACGGCAGCGCGCCAGCCCGTCGGGGGCCACCGCGGCGTCCTCCGCCGCGCAGCACTTGGTCGCCGACGCCAGCACTGGTCGCCACGGCCTCCCCATCGCCTTCTTTCGTACGGACGGTCAGGTGCTTCGCTTGCGGGAGCTAGCTAGCTAGCTGAGCTGCGCGTGTGATCGATCAGGTGGGAGGAAAGGAATGAGCTGACCAGGGGAATGGTCTGAGAGAGGGGAGTGCGGTGGTTAGCGCGGCGGGGGAGGCGGGATGATATAGGAAAAGGGGGCCCCGGCACGGAAAGGGAAGGCGAGGCCAACCGTTCCAACACACAACTCAACTGCTCCGAACCACTCCCCGTTTCTGGCAATTGTGCGCTTATGGCAGCATGGGCCTCGGCTTTCGCGTGCACTGCTTGGCACTTGCTTGTCTTTTCCTTGTAAAAATTTTCCGGCAGCATCAAACACACGGGCGATTATCTTGTAAGTATTACTACCAGTACTCTCTCCACGACAACATATATAAATATCTACCGTCGTGGTTGTGTTGCAAAAAAGTCCCTCAATTTTTTCGTAATCAACCTGCAGTCCTTGAAATATGTCTTGACGATTTTGTAAAAAGGTCCTGCAATTGTGAAGGTGGAGCTGCCTGCGCTGGCCGGCCTCGACGCCGGGGTCGGGGCCGCCCGCACCGGCCAGTCTTGCCTGGGCTGCACCGTCTGTCGCCACCGTGGAGCTGGAACCGACCGACCACCCGCGTTGCTGGTGGAGGTGGCCGCCGGGGCCGGGGCCAGGGTGGCCGCCACGCCTGCCGCCTCCGCTGCCGGGGTCGGGCCTGGGTGGCCGCCGCGCCTGCCGCCTCCACTGCTAGGGTCGGGCCGAGGTGGCCACCGTGCCGGCCGCCTCCGCCGCCGGGGCTGGGGCTGGTATGGTCGCCGCTCCTGCTGCCTCTGCTGCCGGCGTCGAGCCGAGGTGGCCGCGCCGGCCACCGGGGCTCCTCTGCGGGGGTGCACCGGAGAGGTGGGAGAGAAGAGAGAGAGAGAGGATATAGGGCCAGGAGAGAGAGGAGAGGTGGGAGAGAAGAGAGAGGGTAGGAGATAAGGTTGGCTGGTTGAGAGGGAAGGGTGGGAGGAGAGTTCGGCCAATAGGAATGCTCGGTTTCGGAGTTGTGGATCGATGACGTGGCAAATATTTTTCTTCTCTGAACTTATAACACATTTTGGACTACTAAACGATCTCGAACGAAAAAGTTGTCAAATACAAATTTAAAATCTAATTGTGGTCTATAATTTTGATATAAAGTTTGTATTTATCCGAGATCATACGCAAAAGTTTGTATTAAAAAAATATACCCTTTAAATTTAATCATTCTCATCCTTAGCTTTGTTTCTATTTACGCAGCCCAACAATAATTGCGCTGTCATCGTCGCCATACATCTTGACGCCGCTCCCATCGTAGGTCGTCTTCTACCACGGCAGTGGGACTCCGAACGGCGGTACGCCACTTAGAGCTGTGCCTGCTCCCGCTTTCGTCGGAACGCACGAGCAGCCGCTTGACCACTCAACCCCTACCCCGCTTGCCTCCATGTGGGCTACAGTCGACGACACGCGCCGAGGGCAACAGCTAGCGCGGGCGCTCAGGCTCCCTCTTCCTCGTGCGCCGCCATGGCCCATGGGTGGGCTTGCGCGCGATGAGGGAGGCTCATGCGGCGCCACTCGGTGAGACTGCTGGAGGACAGAAAAGAAAATATGGAAACGGTAGAATAGAACGATGAGGAGAAGGTCGATCGAGAAGATAAAGGGTCTGATTGGTTCCCTGCACGCTCCATCCATGCATCGCACCAGTGAGCCAGATCCTGCCATGCAAATGCCTACTGTTTGGTTGCGTGCGCGCATGCACCATGGCCAGCAGAGAAGTTGATTGGTTGCCTAGGTGCACGAGGTGGTCTTGAACCGCTGCTCTCCACCCTCATGCAACTCGTGCGTTCGCACCGGCCTGGCCCAGCGGAAACGCTCGATTCCTGCATTTCCAGCGGACCCGGCTGGGAGGCGCATCTTGCATCGCGCGGGAGCCTGACTTAGCCGCTGGGGCAGGCAACCAATCACGCGGAAGTTGCATGCCGAGAGCCTAGCCGGGTTGGAACAAAGCCGAGCCTTTCCATCCTCCACACTTCCGTGGTGCGTGTCCGTCCGGTACTGCCACTGCTGGTGCACATGCACGTACTAAAAGGCCAGCTCGACACGGTTCATGACCATGCGTTGTACGTGTTGCCACATGCATCAATAAAGTCTGCCCCGGCCTCCCTTGCTGCGTGATCGCCTAGAACGCCAGGATGCAAGTCATCATAAAAGACTCATATGCATGCACTTCTTAATAATCTAACAAAAACTTCATCGATGGGAGCTCAGTATGACATCAGATCATCTTCTCTTCTAAATATTCTACCCTCTGTATTTTCTTTGTATCAACTTCATATAATCATCCTGTATTCGCTTTACTCATCTTGGTGGCCCCTTCAATAAGGTATTTGTACGAGACCAACCCTCCCCGTGCTCACCACGCACTACTGCCGCTCGCCCGGAACCTTACACCCCCCTCTCAATGACGTCCATCCCCTTCATATCCGGAACTAAGGCCTCCATATCTAGCAATTGGGGGTTTGATTTTGCACTTGATTGGAACGATTTGGGGGTTTGATTTTGTACTTGATTGGAATGATTTGGAGTGGATTATTGAAGGGAGGTGGATGGAAACGAGAAGAAGAGGAGAACGCACTCCTGCTCATGGCGGCCAGAGGCGCTATGGCCTAGCGTTTGAAGCGGGAATGAGGCTAGGCACGGGGAGGACGAGCGCTTGCTTGAGTGACGGCAAGGATGGCAAGATGCACAACGCCTGGGTGACGGTGAGGATGGAGAAAGATGCAGGTGGCGCTGATGGATGAAGAGGCAACGACTGGCTGGATGACGATAAGTACAGGGGAAATCAAATGAATGGATAGAGTGGAGATTAAGCGGTGAATTTTTTTTATTTCCATGTGTGGGTCCCACGTAATAAACAAATGGCATCAAAGCACCCACAAATATCTTCTACTACTATTCTTGCAAAAAGAGGACTACTAGGAATAACGCACCAACATACTGTGAAGCAAAGCCAACATATTAGGAACAAGCGAATAATAACGTGAGAGCAAGTAAGGACCCGTAGCAATGCACGGATATTTCTGCTAGTCTTTTTCAAAGAGAAAAGATACATGTAGTGTTGGAGATATGTCCTAGAGCCAACCGGATTAGGATCCGCTAATGGTCTTTGATGGATTTGATCCATTAGGGTATTAGAGTCATAATGGGCTACAACTGTAGAAGGTCCATTAGCGACATCTATATAAAGTCTTCTGCTGCGCTGTGCAAAGAGCGAAGGTAAGATCTATAATCATCTACAAATATGTGATCCTATTTACACGGTTATTTTTATTGTGTGCTAGCGAGTAGCCCACCACGTTACATGTAGATGAAAAGATCCCTAGGTACGGTGGGGAAACGGTGATGGAACTTCCAGTCTAATCTAGCGTCCTTTTCGAAAAGAACACAAGACATATACTTCTACCTTTAATAAGATGATATGTAATCCCAAATTGTAGGCCATTTTATTTTTACCATATATACCTCCGGTTTTCCTTACTGGACCGAAAATATACTCTTCATAAAATCTATGATTTTATTATGTTTTTTTTGAAAGAGACATCGACTTGGCTAGTGTCTCAAATCCGATATATATTAAAGAAAACAAGGCACTTTAAGATAATAAGGTTTTTATTTGAGATCATGTGATTATTATATCACCCAAAGATCCGGTTTCAACAATATAACCTTAGGTGTAAGTAACACATGTATAAACATACACGTACACATACACTCACAAAAAAATAGCCAAATTACTCGATGGATTAGGCGTAGGCTTTGATGTGTTTTACTCCCTCCATTTATCTTTATAAAATTATTTTATGCGCATATCAAGATTCAAACTTTGTTATCTTTAACTAATAATTTAACCAATATTTTTTTATTTTATGATGTAAACTTGAATTGGCAATAATTATAAGTTTATATAACCGTAAAAATATAATATAAGATAAATTAACGGTCAAAGTGTAATTTGGGAGGCCGTGCCATGTCATATCACGCTTTATAAAAATAAACAGAGAGAGTATGATCTTTTTACCAGCATAGAAATAAGCTGGGAGGATGGACCAACGGAGAGAGTATGATCTTTTGCTAGACCAGCATAGAAATAAGCTGGGAGGATGGACCAGTTTATAGGAAAGCATGCATCCACGGCATCTAGGTACTCTCTCCGTATCAAAATATTTGTCGCTGTTACTTTTTCTCGCAATATTTAACCATTCGTCTTATTAAAAAAATTATTGCAAACATGAAAAGATAAGTCTAGCTTACAACACTTTTGAGGATGGTAAAGTAAGTCACAAACAAAGCGAATGATATTTGCATATATTTTTAATAAGATGAATGGTCAAATATTACGAGAAAAAGTTAACAACGATAAATATTTGGGTAGTATATATTCAGCGTGTTACACGTGACCATGGATGTGGCAAAGGCATCCGTGCATCTTTCCAGTAGTGTACCGTATATGCTAGCCTGGCATTGCGCACATGTACCGTACACAAAAAGTAGTGCAAGGTGTAACAATGTTGAATTGGGATTTGGGGGCCACCCTGCATGACTATTGACTAGTTTGACTTGGTCGCTGACCCCCTTGCATGCATGCCAGATGGGCACGACGCGAGTGCTAGGCAACAATATGCTGCAGCTAGTCAAAAAAGGGCGCGGGGTGCTCGTGCTGGATACGTGCTCCTTTACAGTTCATAATTCTTATTGAACTCAATAGTGTTCAGCATTTATACAAACATCGCGTTGCTGCTGCTAGTGGTGAGCAACCATTTTCATAATTCTTATTAAACTATTGAGTATTTATACAAACTCAATACTTCATAATTCTTTTTTTTCCTTTCTTCCTTGAAATTTGGATATCCCAACCATTTTCAATGAGCAGCGCAATGCTATTGCTTCCTTGTGTTAACCACTGCACGAGCAGCAGCAGCATCTTTGTCGCCTCTCGATCTCCACGTCATCCTCTCACTTAAATATTGTTATCGATCGAAAAAGCATCCATCGACTGCGAGACAGCCGCGGTAGTGGATCAGCGTCTATATGTTTATCGCACGAGGTCGATGGGATTATTCGCCCATTTCCACGTACGCTACTGCATATGCTAGCTACCCTGGTGTCGCGCATGCACGTGCACCGTACGAAAGCAGTTGAATCTGCAACGATATGGAATTCGGGTCGTCTGCATCGCTATTTCGACCAAAAATAAGCCCAAAAACATGCCCTAATAGGCTATAACCAGATTATATTATACAGGCCGTATTGTCAGCTCACAGATTATAGATGGCGGGAAACATACAGAGCCTAACCTTTAGTTTTGCTGGGTAAGTGCGGGCCAATTGCATCATCATCCCAACCATTCAGTGAGCCCCATGCGTGTTAACCACTGCACAACAAGCAGCATGTCGCCTCTCCACATCATGCGCTCCATTTCTTTACGCATCGGAGCCGAACCTGCAGACAGATAGCATTCCGCGAGCCGGACGTCTGCACTGGATCATGTACGCGTTGGGTCACCTGGCTCCAGCCCACTACGAGTGCCTCCCTTACGGTACGCGCCACTGCAGCTAGCTAGCTCTTGGAACATTTTATTTGGAGGCCTTGGGACTGAACTCATCTTGTTGGGGGAAGCAAAATCTTGTAAAAGTTTGTAAACGGATCGGATCCTAACTATCTTTGGACTTGATAATGCTAGAAGAGTACGTGGAAAAGGTTGAGCAATTGTGAAGAGCGAAGGAAAATCAGCAAACAAATCTGCCCCTTTTTGGGTTGGGCAGCATCTGAGCCTTGTTACGATAGGAGGAGCAGTTGGCTGTGGTCGCTGTGACCTGCGATGATGACATGGATCGCCGATTCCGTTTGTCGTTGTCGAACGCGCTGGATCGAGAGTTCCCAATGCCGGCTGACCGAACGAAGCCTTTCCCAATTGCTCAGACCAGCCAGCCCATTAGTGGCCCACGAACGAAGCAGCCTTTTCTTACATTTTTCTGTGTACAGCCTTTTCTTTTCCAAGTTTTTTTTTTCCTATTCAAGCATGCGTTTATTGTCTTTGGTTTAGTAGTTAGTTTCCTCTTTTTGTGCACGGTGCAATTTAGAAGAAAAATCCAACAATTGCGAAAAACTAACTCAACATTCTCAAAAGTCATGTTGCTAAGGAAGTGTATTTGTGTAGCTTAGCTACATGTTAAATGCGGCGTTTGCTTTTAGGTTCATATAGAAGCTGACTACTAGGTTTTTCTTCGAATTTGCTTCAAATTAGCTGTCAATCTTCTTGGACTAGTTTATAAGGTCATCCGTACTGCAACCAAATCTTGCCATGTAGCTTATATTATCAATCTCATTGTTATTCGCAGTAACTTGCCATGACAATAAGACATGCATGGAAGAATACACATTATCATTTCATTATTCCCCATGGTTTGCTTCCCTCTGAGCTCTCATGGCTGTATCATTAGTGGCGATTGTGGTGGTGGTCGCGCGCGCTGCCGGTGCTGGCTTAACAGTATGCCCTGAAAAACAAAGTTGAGTCCCATTATTAGTTTAACTGTACCATATTGATGTAATATTCTAAGATCATCCTTTATCTAAAAAAAGATGGAGTTTGATGGGAAAAAACATCTGCACTATCAGTTGACAAGGACATAAATTGTAATGGTCACTTACATCCACACCAGGCTCCGACTGGAATCGGCCTGCCGCATTTCTTTGCAACCCGTACAATCTTTTTCTTGCACTTATCGAAACCTCGTCGATCGGAGTGAGTATCCTACACACGCAAGGCATGTCAGTATTTCTGCAAGTATTTTTGCAGTCCAGGTTTGGACCAATGTAGCGGCCCCGCTTTCTTATAGAATCCCTGCAACCGTCCAGAATGCGAATTTTCTATTGCAAACAGTTGTCTCTCTCCCTCAGACAAGAAACTTGATGTGCTACAAACAAGATAAAAACTAAAGCAAAGACTATGAATTCAAGTATCCCTTTGCTTGCCATCTTGTACAGGCTTGGTGCTTCAAATGGGGAACACGGGCTCTTGTGGGGATTGTGTGCTTCAATATTATACATGTAGCATACCAACAAGATCCTGAAAACAAACTAATATCTATGAATCTTTGAATGGATAGCATAAGCACTTCATTAGAGCAAAAGAGGCCCGGGCCGAGCATTCAAATCTTATTAGAACAAACACATGTTTCAGAAAGTTACAAACTAATATCTACCAAATCTTATTAGCATTCCAATTATTTATGACTGTTATATTGTATTTTTCCGTCAAACATGTGTTAAAACCACAAACACTTATTTACATGCACGCACACTCTAAATTGGACCTGAGTAAAAGAGGCCCGGGCCGAGCTTGACGGGCTAAGCCTAGCCTGGCACTCATTTAGAGTCGCGAAATGCAGTTTAACACTATTTGCCTCACTAACAAGATAAATCTTGAGTTTCTGACTCCTCCGTTGATGGTTACGGTGCCAAAAGAAAGCTCAGCTTATTATGTGTAGCATTACATTGAAGTGCCCCATTTTTATGATTTTACAAATCTTATTCAGCTCAGCTCAGCAATCAAACTATCTGTTTACTGATATTCGAGAGACATCTTCTGTTGTGCAGGCAATGTATATTCATAGTTAAGAGGAACAAGACTTCCTACCTCATACAATGTGATCCAACGGAGACAACTTTGAACATCAAACAACAATTGCATTCACTGATAGAACAGCCTCCCAGTAATCAACGGCTTATCTTATTGTCAACGAATGATGTATTGGATGACTCAAAGACATCGGCAAATCAAAAGGTACCATCACACCAATCTTATGCCCACAGTGCACCTGTCCAAACAGAGTTTTGGATCAATTTTACTTCAGCTGTTTCCACGGGAGCCTAATAGCCAAGAGAGACACTTATATATTCTAGAAAAAGGCCAATTGAACTTTGGTTTTTCTAAACTAGCAATAAACTTGTGCTTATTATCATTATAACTATTGTTCTGAATCATGTACAACAATGCAACTAATTTTGTCTATTTATGTCTGAAGGTCGAAAATGATGCCCTCGTTGCATTAACACTCAGAAAAGGTTTCCGTCTTTGTTAAAATTTCTCCTTGAACACACTCACGTTTTAACTGTTTGTTTGTGGTTGCTATCCTAGCTTCTATTAGCAACCATCTATGGCAAATTTACGCAGGCAACTTATACTTTATTTAATCTTATTTATGAATCAGTAGTGCTACGGAGATCCATTTGGTTTGTTTTAGTTGTTGTTACAACCATCTCATCATGAATTGGCAGCAAAAACATGAAAGTTGACTAACAAAAGCTGGTGTATAGCGCTTTGGCATGTCTCGCGGTGGTTTCTGGACCCTGTTTCTAATCATGCAAGTTAAATGCGCCGAGTCTTTTGTTTAAAGAGGATGGTGAATGAGGATAGTATTCTCAACCGAGTTTCATGCATATTTGTTGGTGGCTCCTGAACATGATCATCTCCACAGTTTGTGCACAGAGATACCTGATTGCTTATTCATTCTCGAAACAGGTGATGGCATGCAGTGAGTTTGAGGACGTTTATTTCCATTGCAAGATGCAAGGCCAGAGGATTTCATGTCGTCGTCGTGATTGCAGGCTCTGTTGCCTTTCCGTGTGATTTAAGGACACCAAATTTTTCGCTGCAGCTCGTCTTCCTTTTTGGTCTTGCGAAATGGGAATGGATGTTGTGCTGGGCAACAGTTGATGCATGGGCTGGATCAAGGCTTGATTTTGACCATCTAACCGACGATGCACCTGCATATTGTTTAATCTGCCGTGCAATGGTAAGAAGAAACTGCATTCTGTGACCAACTAGTGATTCGACCTAACACAAATGGGCCACTTTGCAGTGACATGATTCCTCCATAATTGCTTGTTGGAACCTCGCTGTCACGATTGTTCTGCCGGGAGGAGCGCGCGGCGCCCGGAAGTGCGTGCGGCCAGGAGGGACGCGCGGCAGGCCATGTGACGGTGGAATGGCAAGCGGACGTGCGCCGCCGCCAGGAAGGTGCATGCGGCGGAGGGGTGTAGGCACCGGTGGAGGGTGGCGACAGAAACGAAGGTGGACAAACGATGGCATGGCGAGTGGAGGCGCGGCGGCGGCGTTGCCTAGGCTGGGTTGCCATAGCAGTGGTCCGGGAGTGCCGAACCATGTACATGCAGCATGGAGTTGTATTGCTTTGGGCAAAAGTCCTCACCGACCTTCATGCTGGTAGACATGACGGCAGCGTCCTAGGATGTCGTTTTTCCCGCTGAGGCATCATGTTGGAATCACGATTCTACTGCACGGGGTGAAAACCCTGTCTAGATCCTAGACGAGCGATGGCGGCACCATTGGTGCCGTACCCTCCTTGGAGGCGTTTTCTCCAGAGACACAACTTGGTTCGTGGCATTGCTGAATCATTGTCATGGGAGGCCATAGCCGATGGCGGCAACTACGCCGCGTGGAGAGCTGACTGGGTGTTGCCGAGCCCATGTGCAAGCAATCAAAGTTATGGTGGCGGTCAGGGGTTGTTTGCATGGTTGTTGGATTTGGCTGCTCGCAGTGGACCGCGGCGACTAACGCTGCTTGGCAGCGGTCAATGCGGTGTGGAACTGCGTCGGAGGACGGTGCTTGCGGCAACGGTAGCGTGGAACGACTAGGCTTGCAGCGGATCACGGCAGGTTGCTTAGCTTGGCTGGGCTATCTAGTGCGGTACATCGTCAGAAGACGGCGCAAGCGACTTCTCTAACTTGCTGTCACGACGGAGAAGGCTATGTACGAGGGTGAAGCAACGAGGTGAGGTCGATACCCTACAACGGCTTTGGTTGATTAATGGAGTTCGTGGGGAGCGGGGCAATATCGCCGAACACTCTGACAGCGACAAAAGAAATGGATTCGGGACGTGAAGTATTGCGGTGGGCGTAGCGAGACCCCGCGCACGGTGTCTCTTAGAGGCGACGAGAGAGACAGAGTCCAACGGCGGATGTGGCGAGGCCCCCGCGTATTGTGTTATCGTGGCGGCGACCGCGAGGCAGTCTGCGAGAGATCCTGATTCGGTGTTATCATCCTGTTAGGTGGAGAGTGATGTTACAGTGACACTACGGCGGAAGGTCCTGCATGGCGGTGGCCTTCTCGGTGTGGTGCAGTCTGCTTCTCGATTCAACATCGACGCTAGGTTACGCTGGGAGGGATCAGTGACTTTGACCGTGTGTATGGTGGTACGGGCTGTGGTAAGGTTTCGGTTCTGTCGCCGAGGCGTTGAAGAAGAGTTGAGTTCGGTGCGTGTTGATGTCCCAATCCAACCGGCCGATGTGTTGTAGAGTTGAGTTGCGTGTGAGGGCGTGGTGCGACAGGCGTTGATGATCTTATCCAACCGTCGATGTTTGTGTTGTTTTTTCTTTTTGTTGTTTTCGTTCTGAAATTCATGTTCTTTTTAATATAATCCGCCACTCTTCTCCGTTCGTTTCGGAAAAAAAATTAATTGTTGCCCAGTTTATTCTTCTTTTTGGACTAATTTTTGTCGTCTTACATGCTTGCTTGCACATCAATCTGAACCCAAATTTGCGAATTGTGGTTTTCCTCTTTCGTCTCGGTTAAAGTTTAGCCATCCGTGATGCTAAAGTTGTCGGCGTGTGAATCTCGTTTTTGGTACGGTTTGTTGGTGCTCATAGAAGCACATGAATGATATGGTGTACACATCAGGTACGCACTATGCACGACCCTTTTCATGTTAGTTGCTCTCGTCCTTGGAACCGAAATTATATTCTAGCTACACGTCTGGAGAAACACGCGTAAGACGATCACATTCGTACCAAGTCGACGGAAATCAGGTTTCATTAATTTTGGAGCAATTCTTGTGCCGTTGCACGCATATTTTTTTATGGATAAAAACAAAGATGTGATCATAAGTGATAGGTGGTTAGCATGAATGGATCAGGAGAGCAACGACAGAGATGGACGATGATGCCCAAGCTTCCGCTTCGATCTGAGAGAGTTTGACCTCCGGGGGTAGGGTAGTGGGCCCCAACGTCCCTCCGTACACAGCTACGGATGCAGATACGCCAACCAGATAACATAATCGTATCCGATTTTTTTTATAATAATACTCCCTAGAATATAATATATCGCATTGTAGTGCAGAACTAGTGTTGGACCTCACCTGCCCCACGATCCGTACGTGCATAAAGTCAGATCATTGTTACGGGGGCGATATATATTTTTTATTTGCCCCAGGTAGCAGAGGGGGATAACTGCAAACTTGCAAAGAGATGGGTCGAGGTGTCCTAGTCACCATACTGAAAAGAGAAGTGACCTGTGTTTAAAAAATTTAATTGAATGCCGGGAGATTTGAGAAAACTCGATCAACACGCACCGGCGACTTGGCAGGTAGGCAGCGTTATGTTAATTACTTAATTATTATCCCGTGAGCCACTAATGCTGTCGGTGTTGCCGGCCTGCATGGTTGGTGCCATGCTTAAACCTCAAACACACTGTCTACGTGGCACCAACCTCCCTCCGTTCTTACATATTTGACCCTGTTGATTTTTTTCATTTATTTAACTATTTGTTTTTTCTACAAATATTTTTGCAAATAGATAAACCTACAAGTTAAGTTTAAAGTACATTTGATAATAGATATAATGATACATATTTTATTTTAGTTTCAATAGATATTGGTGGTCAAAGTTGGAGTAAAAAGTTAACGGCGTAACAGAGGGAGTATATCGTAATCGCGCGGGCCTTCATACTTTGCCTGTGATAGCGCGGTTGGTGTCTCACGCAATGGAAGAGGTCTATCGAGTTGTTAGTCATAACATCACCAGTACCAATTGCTGCTGGTTGATCTTAGGGTCCAGACCAAAAAAATCGAACTGCCTTTATGAAATTCGCAAGTCGCAAACAGTGAAGGAATTAGAAAAAGAAAAAAAAGAAAGACATTGCACCAGTCCCAGCTAACGCACCGGTACATCATCACGTTTATGTTGCAAGTACATGTAGGTAGGATTGGCACTGTAGTACGGGCCGGCAAGCAGTTCCAAGCTGGAAGCCGTTGCCAAACCCTACCATCCGTTTCGTTTGGCTGGTGGTCCATGAGAGAGACCATGGCTAATAAGCACCTCTTCCCTGCTGCAGGCCTGCAGCAGCAAGCCAGCAACCCACGATCCTCCAGTCCTCTGTTCTCATGTAATTTCTGCTGCGGCTCCTTTTGGCTTTGTCGCTGTCACGCACCTCTCCACGCTCTTCTCCTCTCTTCTTCTCTCTTGTTTACTTGTTGTCTTCCTCCCTCCGCCCCCGCGACGTCACGCTCCTTTTCTTCTCCCTCCGAGTGTTCCAAGCCTTCTTCCTCCTCCGCTCCAGGTAGACTGCTTCCTCGCCGCGGCTGGATCAGGTAAGCGATCCAAGACACCTCCGTCTCATGGTTTTTGACCTGTTTGTGATCATGGCCTCGGCCATGAGTCATCCTTCATACCGGTAGCCTGCGTCTGCGTGCCAACGACTTGTGGTCTTGCCTGGGCGTTTGGGACTTTCTTGGTTTGGGCTTTATTTGTATCCCCCGTACCCTGAATTTCTCTGAACCTTCGAGGAATCGGGTAGCTGTTGATCGAGTTCGTCGTCTCAAGCTAGTTTACTTCTCTTCTAGCCCCCTCACCAGACTACCAGAGAGGATGGATTCCTTTGTCCTCTTGCCAAATGGAGTGATTCCAGGTTGAAATTGCTTCAGCATTTCCCAGGATTCTCACCTGAGAATTGACTACGTTTCTCTCCTCTTCGTTTATTTATTTTCGTTGCGCAAGCATATTCCTTTTCCCTGTCGTGAATCCTCCATGCTTTCTGCATTCTCCGGTCCCTTCCGTTGTTTCGAGCCTTGGTTGCCAATTCCATTTCCAGTTTTCCATGCTTGCTAGTTGCTACCGTGTTTTCTGCCGTCCTTTAAGTCGTGGCCCAAGGCGATTCGAGTGATTACGCATTCACTGAAGAAAACTTGTGCATTTCGCTTACCGAGTCTTGTCTGATCCAGCTGCGATGATGCAAATATCGAGTACCTTTGGACAAAATTTCCAGAGTCAAGTTTTAGGCTGCGCTAAGCCACTGCTATCCTTCCTCTGACTTGTGGTAGGGTAACTAGCTATTTTGTTTTGCCTTTCTTTCTTTCCTTCTTTTTGGGTGAGCTGAACTACTTGTATGGCATGTAGCTGACAGCTACAGCCTTTTCTGTTATCTAAAAAAATGTAGCTGTCAGCCTGTCACAATCTTAACTAATCTTGCTTGTGTAGTAGGAAAAACATGGCAGAAGCAACTGCTGGTTCTACCAACAAAGCTGTACGGCAATACGGGCAAGGGGACTGATACTAACCAGAGGACTTATTTCAGTCTTTATGCAAATCAATCCTGCACAGCCCCCGACAAAACTAGACCCATGTTTTATGTATGATTGCTGTACGTACTTTGCATCACGTAGTCTAGAATCCTATAAGTTTTTAAATGTTTCAGCAGGAACATGTTGTTCTGAAAGCCGCTAAATATCAGGTCAATTTTGTCGGGAAAAAATGGTTTAAAATTTTGCATGGAAAGAAGAGTCCTCGCACTTCCTGGAACAAAAACCATCCCAATTTTTTTTTATATTTTTCGTTGCTGAAGGGCTAACTTTGAAATTCTGTAAATGTAGCGCAGCACAACTAACTAACAAAAGGTGAGGTGTGCTGCCAATGAAGACAAGAGGCATCGGTTTCTTGCTCACATGCCACGCAAGGAGAACAGGCAGACAGTTGATCTAGCAGATGCTATCGCAAGAGAGAATGGTAATGTTATGGAACGAATTTTTTTCTTCATCCCACTATTGTTAACATCTCTGATCATTGGTTTCTCATTTTGCAGAGTGTTTACTCATTAAAAGGTTCGAAAGGTCCAGTGTTTCCTCTCCGATCAATCCTCGTCTTCTTCATTGCATTATTTGGCTTCTACGTCTGCTACTTCTCCTTTAATCAGTTAACTTTCGAAAATGAAGAAAAAATGACAAACGAAGAAGAACAAACAAAAAGTATTTGCAGTAAACCTGCAGTTCCGCATGAGCAGAGGCGATATGTGCACTTCCCAAAGCCTATGACTTATGACAGGTAACTTGGTTTGAAGATAGATGGCTTACTCCAATGTTCTATGTATATAATTCGTGCATGTCATGTTCTCTGATTCTTGTTTCTGAACTCATTTCCTGCTTCAAAGGGGCGAATGCGCATGTACCCCGGTCCGTTTCTTTGTTATTGTGTCTATGCAGAGATCAGGAAGTGGGTGGTTTGAGACTCTGTTGAACAGCCATCCTAATGTCAGCTCAAATGGTGAAATCTTCTCTGTTAGAGATAGAAGAGAAAATATCTCAACTATTTTGAGGACTCTTGATAAACTGCATAGCATGGACTGGCTCACTAGTGCAGCAAAAAATGAATGCACATCAGCATTTGGATTGAAGTGGATGCTAAATCAGGTAAGCTATCATTGCATTATTCCCCACTTCACTGTGGTATGTGTGAAGGTTTACCCAGTGAGCTGCTTTCAAAGCACATATTGTTTGGTTGGTCAGAAGTGGCATACCCATAGGTCTTATCATGTAGCCTTTGACTATATTTATGTTCTTGTACTCCAAACCTAGCAACAAGGATTTTGATAACTTAAAAATGCTACTCATCATGCTCTTGCCCTGAGAAATGCTGTAGATATGAAGCATAAAAGCACTGGATTGCATTAAGATAGTTTGCTCCATGCATGTTTTGCAGGGACTCATGGAGCACCATGAAGACATTATTGATTATTTAAACAGAAAAGGGGCTATGGTGATACTTCTCTTCAGGAGGAATACATTACGGAGGCTTATCTCTGTGTTGGCTAACAACCATGATAGGAGAACAAAGCAGTTGAATGGCATTCATAAATCACACGTCCACTCAAAAGAGGAGGTAGCTCATGCATATGCAGTTGCAATTACATTTTCTGAAGAAATTTATTCTAATGCAATTTCTGGAGTTATGGTTAAGCTCATAAGCCTACTAATTAAGAACATGACTAATACCAAAGCCATCTGTCAGTTTTTGAATGAGCTAAAGTCCAACAGGCAATGAAGTAATGAAACAAAATATGAAATTATTGTATTAGTAAGATGGTTCAGCTGATATCATTTTGCTCCTACTGAAACAACCTTACCTGATTCTCTCTGGAAAGTAGTTCATCCTGTCTGTACCTTTTTCTTGGGCAGGCTGAGATACTAGCGAGATTCAAGCCAAAGATGGACGTGTCAACTCT
This sequence comes from Setaria viridis, assembly GCF_005286985.2. NCBI lineage: Eukaryota > Viridiplantae > Streptophyta > Magnoliopsida > Poales > Poaceae > Setaria > Setaria viridis. The sequence goes on from NC_048271.2 coordinate 43,339,467, forward strand.
AATCCCAAGCATCAGAAACGCTGAACATTCCATGAGAACTTGCTTGGGCCACTTCAGCAAGACACGCCACATGATCCTCTACTATGAGGATGTGATCAGCGACAAAAATGTAGTGATCACAAACAAACGACGTTCTCATCCTCTGACTAGCTCCAGGATTACTCAATAGCATAATTTTCCTTTTCTACGATTTATGCAGGCACTGTCTCGAGTGCAGGAATTCCTCGGAGTTCCGGTGACGAAGCTGTCCAGCCAGCATGTGAAGATCCACACCCGCCCCCTCCCGGACCTCGTCGAAAACTGGGAGGATGTGAGCGACATGCTGAACGGGACGAAGTACGCTCGGTTTCTTGATGATGCAGACTACGTCAAGTGATGGTTTCTAGTTCAGGGCCAAACGGGTCATTGATATAGTTCCAGTTTTAAAGAGTTCATAAATAGATTTTTCCTCTTTTTGGCCCCCACAAAAAGAGTGCGTAAGAGGGTTGCAGTTTCGACAGCGTTGTTTGTAGGCAGGAGGTTTACAGAAGGGATGAGGGAAGCAGAGAAGATAAAAATTGAGGCGTTCATTTTCCGCCTTTTAGATTCTGTGTATGTTTTTCTGGTTTTTTGGGTGTCCTCCAAAGGTGGCTCGCAATTGAGCTCCATTTCCGAAATTCTTCCAAGAAAACGGCAATGAGCAGATAATCAGATGCCGTGTGATACTTGTAGCCATTACTGACGACTTCTATTTTTTATTTCGAGTAGATCAGTATGTTCTCCAGTGCTCCATGAACCCCAACCAGCAATTGATGCATCGCATTGAAAGTTTCACAGTTGCCGGCTATGCACACTTTTATTGCACAGGGTTTGATTCCTAGCACCGATTTGATTTAATTTTACTTCAACAGCGGTAATCCTCTTTCCTTGCAGCAAGTTTCTCTATTTCAGGAAGGGTACAAAGTTACAGATAAATGGAATTTCAAAACTTCTTATCTATATTTTGATGCTAACCCATCAGTGCTGAACAAGATTATCCTGAAAATATTTCCTCTATGGTATGAAAAAAAATGTTTTGCGAATTCTACATGGATATACAACAGTTTGTTGATACAACAGCTGTAAGAACAGTCGGTCTCAATCTGATTTCCTGCGGGAAAATGACTTCCGCTCTGACAAAGGGACAATCACCTCGCACATGTTTCTAATCATGCCTCTGTCATATATATTGTTTTTCACAACTGGTTCCACACTCGGTCTTCGGGACCTAACAAAGAATGACCTCCATTTGCTTGGAGGAGCTTTGTGTGCCTCGCTGTTAGATGAGCCCATGCTGGCCTTGAGTGCAGCAGCATTTGCCTTCGCTTCGTTCTCCTTTTTCATCCACATGATGTAGTCTTGCCATTTGAATGACTGAAGAAGATTGTGCAAAGAATCCACAAAGGAATTTTTGTATTAGAAACATCCTTCAAACTATTGTTTTATACAGTTAAATTCAGGAAGCTGAACCTAGCTCGGTTGAGTGTGGATGTACACCTAGACCACTCAGGTTCAAATCTTATCGAGGGGAATTTGGGTGCCTATTTTCTTCTTAATATAAAGACACATAGTTACTCCTAGGTTGGCCTAGTTTTTTTATAATTAAAGTCATTTTCCCACTTGATATAGCACTTCATGTCTACTTGAGAGAGGCATCTGATTATTTAAAAAATCTGCCCACAGTGATATATGCTTCATCTAGAAAAATTCTTCGGATTTTTTTTAAAGAGAAAGTTATACTTTGTCCACCCAAACAAAAGCCATATCCAGATAGTAAGGGAAGCTAGTCTTTTAATTATAATATTTAAAAGACTACAACAAAGAATGATAAACAGGAACAAAGTGTACGTGTTGAGATAGAAATTTTGATTAAATTTCAAATGTTTAAGTGCAGTTGTCAATTATGCCTTACCTCATTGGTTGTTGTATTTGTTAAACAAAGGTGTGCATGGTAGGCGCAGAAACCACCAAGTAGCAATGCTAGTATAGCCAAAAATACACTCAGAAGTATCTGTGTGTTATGTACAGCAAGCAGCCACTGCAAAATTGACCAGAGTAAAAAACCAGATACAGTAGAGCAATAAAAAAAGATTGATTCATTGTGTTCCACTATTATACCTGTGCAACATGTGGAAATAATCCCAAGAATGAATTCTCAATACCATAATAAGCTGTCAAAATCCAACAAGAGTTCAATTCAAATGCGAAAATATAAGTCCATTAAAAGAAGACATGTTACGTAGCACGGTTTATATGATCCCTCTATTAGTGTATGCAGGTCGTTCATAACAGATTCAGAAATTACAGAGATTCAGCAAGATGGCACACAATTTCCTAAAATGTGCTACTAGGAGAGTTTAACCCTCCCATAAGAGAACTCAATTCTCCTATGCGAATGGTTAAGCTTTATAGCAGATATGTTAAGTTGCTCAAATTGAACAAGGCAGCAAGTTCTCAAGAAGCCATTGAATTACCTGTGAGAATGTAGATAACTTTCCTCTCTTTTAGTTCGCCAGCAAGAATGAAGCCAAGGACTAGTGCCCCGTACACACATATAAGAAAGTGCCTGTTATGAAGGGAGGACAAAGTAAATAATAAAACATCTAGGGGAGAAAATGAGAAGACTATGTCAATAAAAAAATGTTCAATAGTCATCAATAACAAACTTTTTAAATATTTCAGGTTAGTAAGTCACCTTGATGATTAATTAGCTTGCTACTTATGACAATTACACAATTATGACTATTACAAAAAGGCTCTAATGTTTGGCTAGGTTGAATAGCCAAGTGGCTAACTAAATCTCCCAGATTGATTTGGCAATGCAAAGATAAGATGATCTATAAGTTATAACAAAACCCATGAAGTTACAGCACAAATCGATTAGTAGTTAACACTACATCTAAACAACTGCATTTTGCACACTACATTGTAAAATTATGTGGTAGAGTTCTAGAAAGCAAAGCTTTTTCACATACAAACAAAGAACAGAGCAAGGAGCCAATGATCCAATTTATTGTAAGAAAGGTAATCTTGAAGCCAAAGTCAGATAACATATCTATTTTGAGACGTTTACTTGTCTTTTCACATTAATTGATGTCCTATTGTTGTTATTGTAGTTGGGTTAATATTTGGTACTAAAAAAGAATGGCAGTTCATTCCACAATAGTAACACAGAGGAGCTCTAATTGGGAATCATGTTGATGTTCAGAATTTTTATTTAGGCCATAAAAGACAGACAGAAGGTAAACATAGAAAAATATAAAGAATTATCTGTGAGAAATGGCATGAGCCTTCAGATTTCTCATTTAGGCCAGACAAAGATTATAAGGTAGGCTGAAAAAGAAAACCTGAGCAAAACTCACCAAACCAAAAAGGCCACAAAATAGCGAGTATTTTTCTCCCCAATGCAATTATTCTGTATCAAGAAGGACAAATTCAGAACATAAATAAAAGCAAAAAAAATACCATCAAGCAGCAAGTGCAAGTACCATCCATCCACAATGATGATCAAATCGAGCAACACATTTATCACATATTCTGCAGTGCTTTGCCCTGGCTGGTCTGCACATAAATGACTGATGAATCACTTTAAGATATGAAATAAAGGTAACAGATATAATGAGCATTAGAAGAGAATGGAAGTTATTTATCCTAGAATCTTAACAAAATTAAAAGGACTTCAAAGAATGAAAGAAATCAGTTCTATCTGTTGCACATGTGTTGGATTACTTATTGCATCTCCCCTGTGAAATTCTACGGTGGAACTTACAAGAAAAGCTAATTACCATCTTACAGATTACTATTCCAAAGTCCTCAGCATGCAATAATTAGCTGATAGATTAGTAAAATATACCTAGTAATCTTGCAAGTAGAACATTCTTTCTCCACAAAAATGATGTTGTCATATGGGTAGGCAGATACATATTGAGAGAAATTCTCAGCAGTAACGGTCCCAGGATCAGAAAAGCTAGTGAGCACGAAGAGTATAGCACCAACAGCAACAGCAACTATGCTCAAATATCTGCACAATCAGACCTCTCATCATTAGAAATGGACAATGAAATCTATCCCAAATTAGTAAATATTTTGCAAGCTACCTGTGCCATCCACTCACATAATACCCAGGAATGTACTCGAAAGATGTCTGCACTATTATAAAATATGTCACCCCAATTATGGCAACATAAAACACCTGCAGTTGAGAGAAGAAATGAAGTCACCAACTACTGTTTTGGAGCTGCTGCCGACACTAAATGTTTTATGCATTCAGCTAACACATCAGGAGCAAAACTCTCAGCTCAGTTGGGAGTTTCATATAAGAATAAGAGTGAGCTACAGATTTTCCATGGCAAGCATTTTATGCCAGCTCATGTGTCTAAGGATATTAGTTGAATAATCAATATTCAATAAGCCAAAATTCTCAGTGAAAACAGGGAATCTAACTATAGGAGGAACTGAAATTGACATGAATTATATGTATGTATTATCCATTCATAATAGAACCAGTGTGCTGCCTATTTCAGAGCAGAGAGTTTAAATTCAGTTCGACTGTCCAAGCATATGTTTATACATGCCAAGTGATGCCAGAAAGTAAACTATTCTCACTTGGTCTACCTTCCGGTCCTCACTCACTTTTCCCACCTTCCAAATCCGTTTCTACCCCCTCCTCCCCCTGCCTTTCTTACCTCCCTCCTTTCACAATCTTCCTCCCAAGTATTCACATTTCATTACCTCGCACACCTGTGTGACAACTGCAATGACTTATAGTGGTTGGCAACCTACATTTAGTTCACTCCAATTCAACCTACATATAAGGCATACACCTCATGCATCCAAGCTACACCAGCTAAGAAGCAGAGTTGCACAAAGCCTTTAACAATTTCACAGAACCTGAAGAATATAAGATCCCTCCCTCAATCAGCAGGATTTGACTACATGTTTACTGTTCGGAAAATGCAGCAGGTTTACCCAATGCATGCAACTAACCGAAGCCCCAACATATTCAACATTTCAACCAACTACATTATAATTCAGAACAAGCTCCAAATTTGCAGAACTAAATCGAGCATCAGGGTTTCCAAGGACGCATCATGACGATTAGGGAAATTTTGCTACAGAACCCACACCCCCTATCAACAATTTGACAGCTATCCGGAATCACTCAGCATTAAGCTTTCAGAACTGAAAGCGAAAAAACCTAAATCCTCACTAGATGCCCTTTTCGTCGCGAATAATTCACCCCATCATGGACAACTCAAGACGCTTCTCCCCAATCACTGCCAATTCAAGTACTGAATGAGTAGTTACGTACCTGCAGGATCGGGTTGGGCCGGTCGCAGCAGTACTGCTCGACGCCGAGGACGAGATCCCTGGCCCCGGTGCCGCATACCGCCTGCACGAACCGCCTGCGCGAACAAACCCTTCACTCGCTAAGCCGGGGCGGGAGTGAAGGGAAGGGGAGGAAGGAGGCGCGAGAACGTACAAGAGGTAGTGGTAAGCGCCAAAGGTGAGGAAGTGGTTGATGCTCTGGATGAAGGTGCCCTCGAAGATGGGCCACTGCCCGCACAGGAACGACACCACCACCAGCGCCGTCACCGACCCGTGCGCCACCAGCAGCCACGGCACCTCCATCCCGCCGCCGGCCCCTCCCGTCGCCCTCCCCGGGGAACCGCAGCCGTCGCCGCCACCGGTGATTCTGATCGATCCAGTCAGAGGAACCGCCGCCGGACGGAGGAAACAACGCGAAGCAACCTCCACTGCCTGGGCACCTGAGTTGGGAGACGTGGCATTTGCGAGGTTTTAGGCCTGATTGGGATTGGTCAAAGTTTACTCCATCCATTCTTTTTTACAGAGATATTTCACATTGACAAAAAAAATAACCTTACTTATCGTCTAATTAATGCAAACCATTCTTTTCTCATGAGTCCCCCAATATTTACCTCAATAACTCCTCGTTATTTGTAAAATTTATTGCCGCAGCCCACATCAATGGCAAATAGAACTATCATTTGTGATAATATGATTTTTTGGAAATATCATTATCAAAAGGAACAGAGGGAGTAGTACGGAGTACTAGTTCGGATTTAAAATTATTTCTTAAGATTTGAATTTTGCTATTGGAGAGAGTTGCAGAATTAAGGTTAGACTGGCAAAATGCCCGTGTGTTGCTACAGTAAAAGATCAATTGTGTTTTTTTTAAACTTATGATATTTTTTATTTTCATCACTAAATTTTTATTGCATATCACACATTTAATAGAAAATCAAAAGAATTTTGACTTAATTATTTCCTTCAACTCAAATACCTATTAAATTAAAACTTTTTTATTAAGCAAGAGAGTTGCTACAGAAAAAATATGTAATCATGTTGTACCATACAAAGCGACCACATTTCACATATATTTTGGCTTAGCAAATACCATTGTTGTCTGAACACTGGGTATATGCGTTGGTAGATGTGGATCAATTTCTAAGTGCAAGTAGCATAGTGTACAGTCAGTCTACACCGACACTACTCAATATGCGATAATTTTTATCTTCATGTGTAATTTTTCTACTCTAGTACATATTAAACTCCTAATAAATACCATGTTTTTTTCCAGCAACAAACGGTACCTAAAGTTTGGAAACTAAATAATAGCTTGAAATATTTTTTAAAAATATCTGCATGTATGTTCCTTGCAAACTAAAAATATTTTTTTAATGTGATACCAAAAGGAATACTATGGCTCTGATCATTGCCGATGCCCTATCCGGTTTCCTAGTTCACTTTCTCCTGATTTTGCGTCCTATGCCCCCACTCAAGTGGGGAAGTTAGTTTTTTTTCGGTTTTCTAATGGTTCACCCTGAGGGACACTAGAAATTCAAAATTTGCTCGTATTTCCAACCTAGTCTCTCGCGACAGCTCGCCTCCAGCCGCTCGTACGCCAAATCCACCGCAACCCCTTTAAAATCACTCCCAAAATCCAATCAACCTACAAATCCAGCACCCACATTCTCGGCCGTCGATTTATCCAATTTCCTCATTGGAGAGGCCTCCACGCCTTGGTCGTGGCCATGGTGAGTTGAGGTGTTCACCACCCCTGCTGCCGCTGGCGACGTCGACCCTCGACGCCACCGGTAGCTACCTCTTCGTGAGCCGCAGTAACCCTTCAACGTCTGCTCCCTGCTGCTGCCAGTCTCGACGCTCCCTCCGTTCCAGGTGCTGCTGAGTCAACGCCGCCCGCCGGGGCTAGGGAGGCGGCTCGGGCGGGGTGGCCGTGGCGGGCGGCGGGGCCGAGGCCGGGGCAGCGCGGGTGGCCAGGGTGGCGAGTTCGAGGGCCCTCCTGTGCACGCTGTCCCTCGCAGTCAACTGCCTCCGCGTTGTTCAGCTTCTCGCCGCTGACCACGCACCGCTCTTCGAATATGCGGCCGCGGATCCGTCCCCCTAGCCACCGGCAAGGGGGGCCGCGGCGGCGGCGGGGAATGACGGCCACGACGATGAGCTCGAGCGCAAGGAGGTGGTGTGCATCGAGAGGACCCGGTCGGAGGCAGCCACGGAGCTGGCGCCCAGCAGCCGGTGTCCGCGGACGAGGAGGATGTGGAGGGCGGCGGCGGCCGAGGAGTCGGCGCTCGCGCACGACGTCGTCATCCCCCCACTCGCGCCCACCGCACGGCGGCGGTGGCGAGGGAGGCCGGCATCGGCGCCGGTGCCGGGCTCGGTAAGGTGCCGACGGTGGAGGTGGACGCGCGCGCGGACGACTTCATCCAGCGGTTCCGGGAGCAGCCCCGGCTACAGCGCCTCGACTCCATCCTCCGCTACCGGGACACGCTCACGCACCGCGGTCAATAAATCAATTGTTAGACCCACCCGTCAATGACTAAAATTGGATCAAACAAAAAAAAAGTGGGCAGCAGGGTCCACTGGGCTTGTTCGCTTCAGCTTATAAGCCGGCTGAAAAGCTGAAACAGCTGATTTGTTGTGCGAGGAAAACACTATTTGGTGGCTGATAAGTCAGCTGAATAAGCGGAAACGAACAGACCCAGTATAGATAGATTTTGTAGGGGTGATGCTCGTTGGGTTTCCGCCCCTTACCGGTCAATCATTATCTTCAAAATCAAAAGTAGACCGGCAGGTTAAGGCCCTGTTTGGTTTGAGTTGCTTATGCATAAGCAACTAAAAATAAGCAACTTATTTGCTTATGAAACCAATCACCCTTGCTTATTGGCTTACTTATGGAGTTGCTTATTTTTAGCCTTGTGTTGCTTATGAGGACTAAAAGGTGGTTTTTACCCCCTTCCCTCATTTATGGCTGGGTGACTCCCCCTTTCTCTCTCCTCCCATCACCACTCTCTTCCCCCACCGATCCCCTTTCTCTCTCAGTCTCTCCCCCAGATCTCTCTCTCCTGCGTCCCGTGCGCCATCCCTGGCGGTGGCGCCCCTGCGCCATCCCCCGCCGCTCCCCCCGGATCCCGGCCGCCAGAAGCCCCTAAACTCACCGCCGCCGGCGAAGCCCCCGCCACGTCGCCTTGGAAGGCGAGCCTGCCAATGTCCCATGGCTCCTCGAGCCTTCCCGGCACTGCCTCGCCCCTAGGCCCCGGGAGCACATCCGCCTCGTCCCCCGCGGCCGCGGCCGCCGCGATGACCCGCAGCGCGCGCTGGAGCCGCCTGGCCAGCCGCAGGAGCCGGAGGAAGGAGGATGAGGGGAGCAGCCGCTTGGAGGCGGGGGATGGGGGCAACGGTGGTGGGGGATGGGGCTTCTGGCAGCGGCGGGGGATGGGCTTCCGGTGGCCATCGTGCTCGGGGCCATCAGGACGAGGAGGAGGGAGGGGCCCCGCGAGGCCGCGCGGGGAGGTGTAGGGACGCGACGCGGTCGTCGGCATCCCAGGCGCAGCACGCGGAGGCGGCGGGGGAGGAGGAGAGGGACCGCGCGGCGCGGAGGCCGGCGTGCGTGAGGTACCGACGGCCATGGATTTGGAGCTCTGCCATGGAGGAGTGGGACTGTGGGAGAAGGAAAAAGGGCAGTGGCAACAATAATTAGGGACAAACACGTCAATGTCCACCTCGTTCAATGTTGTTTAGCCTAAGCAACCAAACAGCTAGGACTAAAAATAAGCAACTCCAAATAAGTAACTTTTAGCTGCTTATAATAAGCAAGGGGAACCAAACAGGCCTAAGAGAGGGCTAGATACGCAAAGAGGTCGACTTTTATTCAAGGTATCGATGAGTAATGGATTACATTATATATTGTTTAACAGGTTTCAAAATCTAATTGCATATGTTTGTAATATCTGCGACCATTTTTCTGTGATTCTGCGCCAGCAGCCGGACGTTACTCGCAGTGCGAGCACTGAACTGGCCCGATCGCAGGAAATCGAAGTGTTGAAAGCGTTCCCCGTTACTTCAACTGCAAGACGCCACTATGTAGCTTTTCACAGTTCACAAGGAAAAGCGCCGTGAAGGTCGGTTCACAGGGCTCACGAATTCCACCAGGGCATTTCTGATCCTAGAGCAGTTTCTATTCAATTTTCTAACCCTGCCTAAATACAGGACTCAAATGGCTGTAATTCCATTCAAACCTTGTCTCAGCCAATAGATCATTTATCAAGATGCCTTCATGATAACACAGTAACAACAATATCTAAATTTGCAGTAGGGCAATCCATTAAGACGGGGTGAAAATGTCCTTGGCAAATAGCCAAATAGACGATATCATTCAAGCAAAAAGAATACAGAAAATTCCATAACGGTACCATCAGTTTGAAATGCGCAAAACGGCAAAAGCCGTGACACAAAAATGATAGCGTGTGTCAAAACCGACAGCATCACCTGTCATACAAGCATGTTTTACAAAAAAGCCTACTGAACTCTTGTAGGGAAGATTGTTCAAAATAAGGGATTGTCTGCAGTTTCCATCCTCCCACCTCCATTCCAACGCATCCCAAACAGCATCAAATTTATCTGCGGCTGAATGAAACACCATCGTGTAAATATGAAATGATCACAAAGAATGTACAAAAGCAACAAAACAAAAAGGCAACATTTAAGAGCGAGGTCTGGACCTGGATACAACAGCTGGACCATGTCTGTCAGTGACTGGTGACACACGAGGTTTGCCCCCATCTGGGCTTGGAGATTGACTATGTGACCTGCGGTGCCTGTTGGCCCGAGGACGTGGAGAGCATGACCCCCCAGGTGAGTAATTATCCCGGTGGTCCCTGCCCCTATAAATAGTTTAAGAGTTCAAAATCCTGAGTATGGATATCACGCAAAGGACAAAAGGAGCACTACATCAAAAGCATAATACCTGTAAAGTACAAGAACAAGCAGAATCATCAACAAACTAAATTATATATAACTGAACACTTATCAACAGCAGCTAGCAGTACAGTACCACTTTTATCCCAAGACAACTGAAGTATAAAGCGAGATATCAATTTTTACCTGTCCCATATCAATAAAAGCTACCCAGTTTGATCCAAACATGCAATGTGCAATGCATTAAGGTGCTGGCTCAACATAATCAGCTCACTTGAAAAATACTCTTTCCCCCAGGTTTCTTAGCCAAGATTATCTTTACACTCTGGGTGACAGTACTGCTCTATCTTTAAAAGTAATGCCTTTCACATTCTCCAACTCTGGAGGTCACTGTACTTTCACTTTGCTCTTTATTCTCCAAACATCATGGTTGTCTTTTGGTCTTACACACTATATTCTTTGTTGACTGGATAATAAACACAACCAGAACAGAACAATTCAGAGCAAAATTCAAAGCCTTTTGTCAACATTAACATATATTATTACACCAATCAACAAATGTCAAACAATCTAACAAACCATATCGCTAATGAAACATGGCAAGCATGCCCAAATGTAAATGTAGGAAAGGTATGTTTATCAGTTTCTTGTCAATAGTTGGTTTATTTTGTTTCTTGTAAGTAATTAACAATTTAACATTCTGGACGAGCAACACAATCATTCTCGAGTCTTCAAAGTCAGTTATAAGCATGACTAAAGGGATAAAAAGTTACTCAACAAGCAAGGTAAATTAGATTTCTCGAGTCACCAATACACAATTTTGACCGCTGCTTTTATACGAAATAACAGCCAGATATTGTAACATTATCTTCTGAAAACATTTTTCATGATAAACCCAATGATATTTTCACATGACCAAACTAAATATTTCTTTACAATGCTGGTAATTTTAGAGGTTTGATTTCTAAAACATCATATGTTTACGAATGGGCTATAATATCCATCTCCTGCTTGTTTTACCTAAATTCAAATGAATCACTACGACAGTATGGATTTTCAGGCTATATGGATTTATGAACCTCAAAACAAAACTTCTAGACAAGCTGATGCCCTCTCTTTTCTTTTCTAAGAAGGGCTTGTGCTGGAAATTTTCAGAAATTAACAAGCTTAGACATGCTACAATAAAATACTAGGAACACTGTAACTAATGTAGCATATTAATCCTACTGGTTTGATCATGGTCAACAGTATGTCCATAAGAACTGAACTACTGAAAGAAAAAAAAGCATAAATTCAACTATTCAGAAGCCAAAAATAGACATTCGAAGGATCTATAGGAGTGAAGAACAATCAACATACTCATCTATTCAACAGAAATTGGATTCATACCTGAAGTGATGCCTAAGTGGAGACGGTGAGGGTGAATGAGCTGCCAGGAAACAAATAGCGTTTACTATTTTACAGTAAAATGGAAAAAATGTAACATCTAAATTTTATGAACCGCTTTACACTTACAGTGGGAACGAGACCTTGGAGATCTTGATAGTGATCGTCTTGTGAACCTTCCATCCATGTACCTACCACTACAGCAACAGAAGCACGAATTATTTCCTTGCTTGCTTCAAGTTTACTACCACTAAGGCCAATCTAGAGCGTCGATAAAGGATGAACTTACCTTATTCTTGTTCTCATGCGCATTTCTTGCGGTGTTTTTCTATTCTCTTCAGCATAAACTATTGAAATCTCTTGACCACCAATAACTTGATGATTCATCTCTTGCTTGGCCACTGCAGCATCCTCAGGGTAGCGGAATTTCACGAATCCAAAACCACGAAGTTCCCTGTAACATCGACCATTTTAACTAATAATCAAGAAAGAAGAAACTTATTGTAATTCAGAAAAGGACAAGTCATCGTTCCAAACTTCCAACAGTTGGTTGTTTATTCCCATCACCAATTAAAAAGAATGGGCAAAGACACATAAAACAACTGTTTATCAAAGACAGAATATACAGCATAAACTCCACCATGATATCATAGAGGGCCTTTATTGACAAAAAAGGACAAGGCATTTTCATTGAGAGAATTTCGATCCATTTCTACTAAATTTTCATTTGTATCCAAATGGGTCAAACTAATAGTCTTCAAATGAACTTTGGAAATAAACACTAAAGCTTCATAGTGTATTAGTCTTCTAAGTGTGCCACATAATTCATCTGCTTTTTCATATTAAAAAAAGTGTCTGTCTATGCACAAGTATTATAGCCTCAATGAAGAGGTTGGCATGAGGCTGAACTAAAATTTGATATAAGAAATGCAAAAGAAAGCTATTCTCACCTGGTGTGGAAGTTCCTTGGAAGGTAGACATCCTTTACAGGGCCGAATTGCTCAAATGGAACACGGATATCTTCTGGCCTGAAGCAGATGGGTAAGAAAAAGCAGTTCATCAAGCTGTAAGATATGGGGTGTACATGGTGGCAACCACTAAATAAGATGTGGAAACATCTTGTTCATAGATCTGATCACTGATATGATTATATCATATGGTTGAGCAAACCTAAAATGCTTGGATTATAACTGCTAGCAGTGTTCCTTGAATACCATAATACTAACAATCGCGAGCACCAACTCCATATATGAACCAGTAATCTATTTTCTTAAAAAACCAAAGTGGTTGGAAAATGTCATCCCACTACATCAAATTAAAATCCAGATTTGATTCTAAAATTGTCAAAGCCTTAAACAGGACTGATCTAACATATGAATGATATGATATATAGATCCAAGGCCACAGGCAGTTGTTCCTGCTGTGGGTCCAGACTGAGGGGATTCAGTGGAACAGGATTGGCTCCGAGGCCACAGGCAGTTGTTCCTGCTGTGGGTCCAGACTGAGGGGATTCAGTGGAACAGGATTGGCTGGGCGGTCGGATTTTGCGGATCAGGAAATGGATCTAACTGCGCGAAATGTCACCTCCGATGGGATTGCTAGCAAGACACGGAGCTCAGATTAAGAATGCACACAATCATGTTGAGACCATTTAGTGAATGGCTTCCAAAATCCAAAGCATTTTTCATGGCAGATGGAATTATTTCTCTCCTAATACATTTTTACATTTTTATAAACAATCTGAGTAGTTATTTATGCACACATCTTCAGTTAACCATCAAAAAGGGTAAAACAACCCATTGCAGTGACGTTCAAGCAAGCGTTTGTCAGCATGTAAACAACCAAACAATTCGTCATCACAAGTGAACAATTGAATCAAAGCTAAACTTATGAGAAGAAACAATTGTATTTGTTTTGTTGTATCACGTTAAGGGCCAATAAACATAAAGGGAGTCAATGACTAATTAAACTGTCCTAAGCAACAAAACAACGACTAACAATACAACTGAGTCAACAAGATGTATCTGCATGCAACACCAACAAAATATAGAGAGGTTAGGATTGACGGCTTAGCACATCGACCAAACCAGATAGCGCCGAGTCCACGAACCCTACGGTCATGTGCGAGCTATAGAACCCCAGGCACGAGGCACAACGAGAATTCACCTGACTGTGAGGGAGATGTTGCGGATGAGGAGACCGGACTGCGCCGACGGCCGACCGTAGAAACGCCGGGGTCCGCCTCCGCCGCCCCCGCCCCCGCCCCCGCCCCCACGGTAGCGGTCGCGGGGGTCGTCGTAGTGCTTGCGCCTAGGAGGGCTCCGGCTGTACCGCCTCCGCGGGCTGTAGCTCCAGCTCGGACTCCGGCTGCGGTAGCCGGCCATCGTTCGTCGCGGATGCTGCGCCGCGCCTGAGACGAGGAACCGGCTTTGCTAGGGTTTCTCCGGGGTTTGGCTCAAGGTGTTTTCTGTCGAGAGATTTTGATTTTTGACACCCAAGAAAATGGATTTGAGAGGGAGGGGAGAGAGAGAGAGGAACAACTGAACAAGGCTCTTATGAGATGAGAGAGAGAGCGCCGGAAAGCCCCATGGGCCAACTTTGTGTCGGCCCACAACCAAATATGGGCATCTTCACACACAGCGCGGACAAATCTCTCGCGCCGCCGCCGCCGCCCGCTAGCGCCGCCGCCGCCAGGGCACAGCCATGCCCCCATCTCGCTTCCTTTTCGCTAGGCGCCTCTGCTCCGCCTCCGCATCCGATCCCGTCGGCACCCTGACGCCATCCACGGTCTCCGACGCGGCCGAGCTCGCCGCGGCCGCCGCCCTTCGGGCACCGTGTTTCGAGTCCCGCCTCCTCTCCCTGGTCCCCAGCAGCGTCCTCTCCGACCCGGATTTTGCCCGCCTCACGCTCTCCCGCCTTCTCCCCGCCCCAGCCCCATCGCTCCGCTTCCTCCGCTTTCTCTCCTCACACCTCCCCGCCCCCGCACCAGACGCCGCCCCGGCGGGCGCCTCCCCTCCGCTGCCCGGGGTCGATGAGTTCCTCCTCCGCCTCCCACCGCGACTCGCCGCCGACGCTGCCGACCTCCTCGCCTCCCAACTCGGCATCCACCCTTCCCTCCGCGCCCTCAATACCGCGTCCCGTGTCGCACTCCGCGCCGCTCGCCCGGACCTCGTCTTCCGCCTCTTCTCCGCCTTCTCCTCCTCGCCCGACTACCCCGGCGATGCCACCACCGTCGGCTGCCTCGCGCGGGCCTACGCCGCCGAGGGCCGCCCCCTCGACGGGCTCCAACTCCTTCGCGACGCAGCGCGCCGCGGGTCCCCTCCGCCGGCCGACGCCGCTGCCGACGTCGTGGGCGCCTTCGCGGCTGACGGCAACTTCGCCAAGGTCTCGGCGACGCTCCACCTCATGATCGCCGCCGGGTCCATCCCGGACACGGTGGTCTACCAGCGGATCATACATGGGCTCTTTGCGCGAGGGGAGGGTAGAGAGGCTCTTCGTGTGTTCAGAGAGATCAAGCAGCGGGGCTATGAGATTGACAGAGCTATGTATACCATGGTGATCCACGGGCTATACGAAATGCGGCGCACTAGACATGCACGGAAGATGTGGGATGAAATGGTGGGCAGGGGGTTCGAGCCCAATGAGTATGCCTACTGCTCCCGTGTCACTCACTATTGCAAAGCTGGTGATTTTGAGAAGGCCCGCAAGGTATATGATGAAATGCTTGGGAAGGGGTTCAAGCAGACCACTGTTACCTGTAACATTCTCATCAAAGGGTTCTGTGTCCATGAGAGGGTGTATGACGCACTTGAGGTGTTTGAGGAAATGTCAATAAAGGGGATCAAGCATGATGTGATCACTTATAACACATTAATCCGGGGCCTATGCAAGGTTGGGATGTTAGCCGAGGCAATACGGATGTACGAGTGGCTATCATCATCTGGTTTGGAGCCGACAGTGTCAACCTTCAGTCCGCTCATAGCCACCATGTGTAAGGAAGGACAGGTGGATGCTGCAGTGGACCTGATCAAGTCTATGCAGGCTAAGGGCTTGGAGCCATTGGTGTGGAACAATGATTGCATCATCAATGGGTTCTGTAAGATTGGTAGATCAGATGAGGGTATGGCATGGTTGGCAGGTATGTTGAAGAACAACATAAAACCTCGACAACAGACATTTAATTCTTTGGTGGAATCGCTGAGCACCTCAGGGCGAGTGGATGATGCGTTGCTGATCCTAGATATAATGTTCAAAGTTGGATTTGAATTAGGCAGGTGTGCCTGTACCATACT
This sequence comes from Setaria viridis, assembly GCF_005286985.2. Taxonomy (NCBI): domain Eukaryota; kingdom Viridiplantae; phylum Streptophyta; class Magnoliopsida; order Poales; family Poaceae; genus Setaria; species Setaria viridis. The sequence continues at coordinate 43,355,399 of NC_048271.2, forward strand.
TGTTGATAAGCTATGCACAGGCAATGTATTGTACTCACACCAACTGGATGATATTTTGGCGAGCAACCAGTAGCAATCAACTGCCTTGCGTATGGCATAAATGTTTCTTTGGCCCTCCCAAGACTGATGTGCCCACCAAGATCGTGTTGTTTTGACTCTGTCAGGGGGGTTACTCAAATGCCTTCTGCAGAAGATTCTGATGATCAGAAAATTTTGATGTTATTGTTGGTTCGTAATTGACTCTTGACTAGCGTTTTTGCAATTGCCGTGGAGCTTGCCGAGTGTCGTAGCTCCTGTAGTGTCACTGTAGAATTTTCTTGAAGAATCAAAAATAGTTATCAATGTGTATCATTCAGAGATGAGAATAATGCACTATACTCAGAGTTCCTTTTGCTGCAAAATATGAGTAATTCTCTGAGAGACATTTCATGTTGTCAAAATATCACAGAGAAGATTTTTCTTCACACAAACTTTTAACAGTGTAACTGTGTAGGAATCATTGTAGTGGGAAATGGTTCAAAAAAGGAGCTAACTCCTGCATCCTGATACTAACTTTTTGAAGGCTGTTGCAAATGTAAATCTGATCAACCAAATTGCATGGTAAGGGATTACGTTTGCACCCTATAGGCACACAGCACATACTCCAACTTTCACTGCTTTACCATGTACCTGTTGTTATGTAGATTTCCAACAGATGGTGTTGAATCATGTGCATCATGTTATTGGCCGTACCAGAGCAACGCCGTTTTGTCTTGCAAGGGATGTGAGGTATGCTCTCTCCTTTCTTTCTGTTTTCCCTTTGGTAGTGTTCTTCTCTGTCCCGTTCAGCTTTCTTATGTAGCTAAAAAGATAGAAGGACTATTTATGATTTACCTGGACCATGTGTATAAAGCTGAATGACAATGCTTGTAGCCTGAAGTTGTGATTGTAAAATCAGCTCAGGTGGTTGGCAAAACTGAGCAAATGAGATTTTCCAGAGTGCAAATCCAATGTTTGCATCATCAGAGCTAGTAGAAGCAGCAATATCTCCACTGAACCTTTGTAGGATACATCTGGTAAGTTGCTCGTTCCTGGTCATGGGTAACCCGTAACTAGCTGGTGCTTGATCATGTGCGTGGCTCTTAATTTAGCTCCAATCTCATTAGCAGCTCCACTGAATGACAATGCTTTTCGCTTGAAATTGTTACCACGACTGTAAAATCAGCTCAGATGTTCGCCAAAATTGAGGAAATGAGATTTTCCTGAGTACAGATCCAACGTTTGTTTTTGCTAACTCAACAGATTGGACAAGGAATTATTCGTCTTTACAGGTATCTTGTACAAGTCCCCACATTGTCTCCACTGAACTTGTGTAGGATGCATCCGGTAAGCTGCTCGTTTCTGACAATAGGAATCGCGACTTAAGGTAACCTGTGAGCTGTTGCTAAGCTGATGCTTGTTCTCGCTAGCAGCTCTGATTGGAAAGCCTCATTGGCTAACAGCCTCTTGCGAGCGTCCTTTCCAGCATTGGAACAGAGGGTGCAAAGGGAGGCGCTATTACATTTCTTGGTTAGTGTTTTTTTTCCTGATAAATTTCTTGGTTGGTGTTAGTGCACTGTGCTGCGGAGCTGGAAGAGGCACACAAGTAATACTGTTTTGCGGCACTCCGTACAGAGCAGTGACGTGGAAGTATGCGTGCAGGATCCATCATTGGAGGCGACCGGGTGGGCTGGAGAAGTGGAGACAGACCTGTGTCGAGTTGAATGGTTCTATGGTCGATCTGCAAAAACACAGCGCCTAATGATTGGGGGAATCCGGGAGTTTGTGCACGGATCCCACGTCGGTCTGCCGTAACATGCACGGGCTTCGGCTCGACTGCTGGAGGCGTCCCACCGGCAGCCATGATTCTTTGACCAGGTGGGGGGGTTTGGTTGCTGACTTGCTGTTGCAGCCCATGGCTTCACTTGCCAGTCAGGCCACACACACACTGAGTCACTGACACACACAATGTGATCGGCTGCATGCGTCCATGTGAGAAATCATCGAAACAGTATCGTTATCGTATATACTATACTGCACTATCATGTGGCTGATTATGTACTGTTCACCGCTAGAAACAGTGAGATATTCTTTTGTGCAGCTGATTGTTAGTATGCTGTATTCGTTTGCAGCTGATCATTTTACTCGATGAGGGGAGCCAAGTCCCGAGCGAGAGACGAAGCGCGGGGTCAGTGCGCACTAGCACTCGGCTGGGGTGTTCCTTGACGATAGTGATGCATCATCATCGTTCGATTGCTGCGTCATGTTGTCTCGTATAATTTCCTTCTTTTTTTTGAAATAAAAATGTAGTCTCGTATAATTCCGAGCGAGCTCTACCGACATGGCACGCCATTTAACGATATCCTTCGGGTTTCGACCGTACGCGTACTCCAAGAAGGCAAACTCCAAATGAAAAGAATCATGGCTGCCGGTTGAGTGGTGCATGGGCAGAGAGATGGCAGTCGGCACCCCCTCAGCCATGATTTCGATCGGTTGAGTGGTGCTAACTGCCAACCGATGATCCATCTCCGCTCATGCACACACAGGACAGGCCTAGCCAACGCGGGGGAATATTAACCACAATCCAAATCTGTAGGACTTGGAGCCCGATTTGAATTAACGCAACGGTAATCGTAGATCAGCCGGTGCCGTAAAAGCTTAACAAATGGTTGGTGATATATAAGCTCCGACATAAGATATTTTCCTAGGAATGAAGCACGGCTACATTCATATGACAGATATTTTCCGGAACGCTGCTGGCTTGTGAGTTGTACAAGTTTTTACCTACAGCGTGCACAGGATTAAACCTGCATTCTGCTCTCTGGACTCTGGTGTCAGCCTGTCACCGACCAACCAGATCAAGATCCTTCGTCTTCCTAACCCTGATCTCGCAAAAATTTTAATGTAATGGCGCCATCAGACGAGACAAAAAACCGCGGCGCTTAATCAACCACCCAGATCGATCATTCCACGATGAATCGCCACACGCGTCGAAAGGAAAATTGCCAAAAAGGGCCCGAGATATTTTCCTCCTCTGTCCCACTGACGCCGGGCCCCCGAGCGATCCCCCGGCGCCAGGGTATAAATACCCCGCTGCTCCGCCACGCTTCGCGTCGCCCAACTCGTCACACAGCCCGCCCCGGAGGCCGGAGAGCACTGCGGCCTGCCTGTGCCGCCGATCCGCCGTGCGCGCGGGGTACTAGGACCGGTTGATTTGCGTGTGGGGGTTCCTGATCCGTTGGTGCGGAGCCAATGGGGATAGTGCGGGTCGCCGAGGATGTGGAGGCCGGGGTGGTCGGTGCCGGCGGCGGCGGCGGCGCGGGCGGCGAGGTGACGGAGCCTCTTCTCCGGCTCTGCGGCAAGGAGGAGGACGCGGAGCCCAAGATCCGGGCCGACGAGGCGGAGGCGTCCGAGTGCGGGAGCGAGGGGCGGCCGGCGAGCGGAGGAGGGTCCCTGCGGATGGTCCTCGTCTCCACCGCCGTCGCCGTCTGCGGCTCCTTCGAGTTCGGCACCTGCGTAAGCCCCGCCGCCGCCTCATTAACCACGTTCCTTTCTTACCTATATATACTACTCTATTTGGCGCCGTGCATTTAGCCTCCGGGAGAGACGTTTGTATGAGAAGATCAGAAGACGATCACATCCTTACAGATTTCAGGAACCAGGCATAATCTTTCGTAAATCTCTTCGTCCCAAATACGATGGACAGTTTGCGTTCGTTGTTCTGAATTTCTAATATGGACCTTAGCTTCTTGGCTGGACGCCTGGACAGATAAAAAAAAGGAAGATATGAGTGTGTAGTACTGATGAGAGACAGCTAATTGCAGTACCAGCACCGCATCACTGCTGCTTTTCTAGAGTTACCTTCCTTTTTGTCTCAGTTGTCACCATTTGGTTTACTGCGATGCCGCAAGGGACAAATGTCTCAAATATAAGAAAAAGAAACATTCCAAAACTACACGGATGCGTTTGCAGTACACAAAGCGCATATAGTGAAACGAACAGTCCAGCATATATTTGTTAGCTAGCCCCCTCGAGTGAAAAAAGAAAAATCAGATTCGGACGTGTCTTGGATCCGTCTTTTATAGCTAGAGGACAAGATTTCCTTTTCCAATCATGTTGTTGGGGCATATAATACTATATCTGTGTTCCACTGGGCACTAGCTAGAACGTGCTGGTGGAGTTTTTTCTTTTTCTTTTTGTCGAATCGTGATGCATTTGCTCGGCCATGTTTGTTTGCAGGTCGGCTATTCGGCACCCACGCAGTCAGGGATAATAGATGAAGTCGGGCTATCTATCTCCGAGGTCTGTGACAATATCATCCTTGAAAACTAAATGTTATTCAGAACGTTGGCATGTTCTTTAAACACAATTGTGTATATAAACCACAGCAATGGTATTGCAAAAACTACTTTTGAAAAAAATTTGAATACCATTTTCAGATGTTCAATCTTAGTGTACCAAAACTAGATGGCAAATATTTAGATTGTCTTAGTAAACTTTATTCAAAATGTCACCTTTGTTTTGACCCATCAGGGTATAGCATGCATGAACAAGCTTTCTGAGTAGTGCCTTAGTAGATTAACTGTACAAGACTTTGTTCGTTTCTGACCTTTTTTCTCTGTTATACTGTGATGTGTACTGTCACATTTTAATCTGCAGTTTGCAATATTTGGATCTATATTGACAATCGGAGCTATGATTGGTGCTGTTACTAGTGGGCGCTTAGCAGATTTTCTTGGACGTAAAATGGTAAAATTACTACCCCTGTCAGTTGGGCCGATTTGCCTACTAAAGATCATTTCTCAGTGTCTCATCTGTTTCGATATGTAACAGACCATGCGGATATCAGCTACTCTTTGCATGTTTGGTTGGCTTTCTATACATTTGGCTAAGGTTTGTTATTTGATATAATGGTTCTTGTTCCAAGTCGTATCTGTTCTGAGAGACCAGTTCTCATCTGTAACTTGTCATGAATGTACAGAGTGCTATCATGCTCTATTTCGGCAGAACCTTGTTGGGATTTAGTACTGGAGTTCTTTCTTATGTGGTACGCAGCTCACGGCATCTCCGAGTTAGATGCACTACACTTCTTACTCTATCCTATCTCCCTGTCTATATCAGTTGCATCATTCATGTTTTAACCCTGTTAACCTTCATTTTTAGTGTACTGATTCACTGGTTCTGGCAGGTGCCTGTGTTCATAGCTGAAATAGCACCAAAGAATCTCCGAGGGGGCCTTGCAACTTCAAACCAGGTTTGATAACTAGAGCTCAAGAATTCCACATCTCGCATTTGATTCTTAACTGTTAATATTGACCACTGGCTTTCTTCTGCATTTGCAGTTGTTGATCTGTTCTGGAAGCTCAGCTACCTACATAATAGGGGCCCTGGTTGCATGGCGCAATTTGGTACTAGTAGGTAAGTTGTGTTCGTATCAATATGGGATTCATGGATATACTTCATATTTATGCTGGATGGAAATGAGAAGTTATCGTGTGCAGGATTAGTGCCTTGTGTCCTCCTACTAGGCGGGCTTTTCTTCATTCCGGAGTCTCCAAGATGGCTGGTAAGGCACTTCTCCCTTAGGTGAATGTTATGCGAAACTTTATTTCTTGGATGTGTCTGTGGTGAACAACAATTAGCTTCCCCCGTGGTTCCACTGCTAAACAAGAGTGGTTTTAGTAGGACATACAAAATGTGAGTTTGATGAATTTAAATTACAGGCTAATGTTGGAAGGGAAAAAGAATTTCACATCTCACTGCAAAAGCTGCGAGGAGAGGATGCTGACATATCTGAAGAGGCAATTGAGATTAAAGTTGGTTTCTGTCCTAATTGGTTGTATATATTTGAATTTATAATGTGAAGAGGACTATGCTCAAACTGATATTTTATTCAGGAGTATATTGAATCACTCCATAGCTTTCCGAAGGCCAGGCTTCAAGACTTGTTTCTCAGCAAAAATATATATGCAGTCATTGTAAGGAATCATTTGCAACTATACTTTTACAACATCGTCTCTTTCTGTTCACTAAATTTGGAATTTAATATATGAAACTTTTCAGAAACATTTGCCAGCTGACAATAATTGTTGATCTTATATGTGCAGGTGGGTGTTGGCTTGATGGTTTTTCAGCAACTCGGAGGGATTAATGGTGTCGGCTTCTATGCAAGCTATATCTTCAGTTCTGCTGGTGTGCAAATATCTCTGATACTGTTGTGTTTTTCTAACAGTCCTTTATGAATTTGTTGGTTTTATCGCAACTTCAGGATTTTCTGGAAAACTTGGAACCATCTTGATTGGCATTATTCAGGTTTGAGAAAGCCACTTTCAGTTGGTAAAAGTTACTAATTAGAACATTTTGTTTATAACAATGACCATTTCAGATTCCAATTACATTGTTTGGGGCCATTCTCATGGATAAGAGTGGAAGAAGGGTTCTTCTGATGGTATAAATGCTACAAAGCTGAACTGATGTATACAAAGAAAGATTGTTAGGTAGAATGTTTTGTGAGATCCTTTTATCGTTTAGGTCTCCACATCTGGAACATTTTTGGGCTGCTTCATGACTGGAATATCCTTCTACCTAAAGGTAAGAGTATAATGATCTTAAGTCTTAATCTAGTATGTGGAGGAAAAAATAACTTTTGAGACTGACAACATGTATGATAGTATCTTAAGTTAATTAATGGCAATCACTTGGGAACTTACCGGTAAAAGTTGCAACCCGTGCTATGAAAAATTGTTTTGATTTATTTTTGTGTATAATAGTAATGCTTAATCCTCTGTTAGGCACAAGGACTTTTACCTGAATGGGTTCCCACATTGGCTCTTTCCGGCATACTGGTAAGTGATACTGTATCCCTGCACTTTCAGTTTTCTTCAGTTACAATTTGAAATCTTCAAGGACCCTAAGCTGTATTTATTCTAGGTAAAGCCGCTTGAAATTATCATATCTAGTAAGGCGGCACATTGTGGGAGATAGTTATCCCCATATAAGCCACGGGTCACGCACTCTCTAGCAATCTGACATTGCACGTTGCTACCTCCTGAAATAGGTGTACATAGGGGCATACTCGATTGGAATGGGTCCTGTCCCTTGGGTTGTCATGTCTGAGGTAAAATGGCATCTGGATTGGCCTTGATGATTTTATAATTTGGCTGAAAAATGGTACATTATGTATGCTGGCCATTTACCTTTACCCGAATTTCCTGCCTGCAGATATTCTCAATCGAAATGAAAGCAATTGGTGGAAGCTTGGTAACCCTTGTCAGCTGGTTGGGTTCCTTCGCGATTTCTTACTCGTTCAGCTTCCTCATGGACTGGAGCTCTGCAGGTAATGCACCTGACTCCACTGGAGTTCACCTTTTACTCTTCCTTTTCTCTTGGTAAATAAAAAAATACGTCGCTGTTACGAAATTTGCTTAGTCAGAAGCTGACTTTCAGATTGAACAGAGAAGACATTTCTTTTTTGAAAGACGAACAGAGAAGACATAGAATGTACCCTTCCTGCTTACATTTGTTCCATTGCTCGTTGCTCGTAGGGACCTTCTTCATGTTCGCTGCAGCCAGCTTGATCACTATACTGTTCGTGGCGAAGCTTGTTCCTGAAACCAAAGGAAGAACACTTGAGGAGATCCAAGACTCTCTGAACTCTCGAAGATAATAATGAATTTACACCATACTACAGAAGAATTCCAAGATGGAAAGTGATATACGAGTTCCCCTTCCCACCTTCACTGTGGGACTTCTGCCCCATTGCAGGAGATAGAAGATGCAAATGTTCACTTCCTCCCCCTCCCCCCTGCCTCTCTCTCTGTTATCTATAGTGTACCCTATGTAGTTTTAGGACGACGCATATTGAGATTATGTAGTATGTACCATGTTCCCTCCAGATTATTGAGCTGTAACTGAAAGATAATAATGTACCATGTCACTCCAGATTAATGAGCATCACATTTACATTCATGATCAGCAGATATGACAGTGGTGTTATAACTGCTGCTGTGTTACCGGGACGTTCCTCCATACGCATCATCCTAGACAAGCAAAAATCTTTAAAAAAATTATCTGTGAGATTTTTGAACTTTTGAGAAATTTATGGAATCCCCATGTACTTTGAAAGACATTTCTAATTCTAATATAATACAAATGTTCTTAATTAGAAAAAGTGTCCCGGGGTTTCTACCTTTCTTGAACCTACTTACAGTTAATTACAAAATTCTGAAATCAACACTATTTTCTTGTTTATTGAGGCATGAGGGGCAGATCCTGCAGTGCATAGCTTCATATTAGGAATATATTTGGATTTTTTTGTCGACTGATAAATGCTGGAGAAGTATTTGGTTTGTGCTAAGGTAATGTAAACGCAAAGGGAATCATATTGTAGTGTATTTGGCGGCAGAACGGGTGATTACCCTCTTTGTTTGGTTGCGCTCTGGTAACGTGGTTAGATTAGTCAAATAAATGTTTCAAAACAAAGATTAGTCAGAATACGGTGTGGGTGCTGTATCTGATTAGTAGGAGAGGAGGGGTAACAAGCTTGTATAGATATTATTTAGGTAAGGGATTTGATTACAGTGTCAATTGATTACAAACCACCGCAATCAAACATATATAATATGATTTATTACCTTCAATAATCAGATTACGACCCAACCAAACACCACCTCAATTACAACTATGAACAAATTGCAATTCAACACCGTCCAAGATACACAAAGGGAACACAACATCCAATTCAACACAAATGATCACAACTACTGAATGATATCGCGGTCTATGTTTGGCTACAAAGTGTCGGTGGATATTCCTTACCTTCTTGTATCATAAATTTTTTGTCAGAAATGCTTCGGTGAAGACGTCCAATAGCTCTGGAAGCATCAAAGCATCGGACGCTCTTATGAGCCTACATGCTGTAACCGGACCCGAATAACCATCAATGTCAATTTGCTGCCGTCTCAAGTCCAATATCAACTCCTTCGTTATCTCCGCTAGACCCAGCTGCCTCCGTTCCATCCTCCAATCTCGCCCAACAGCTCATCAGTTGTCTTCTAGTCGGAGCTCCTCAATCATCCCATCTCCCTCCCTCCCTCTCCTTCCTCTTAGGCAAGGAGCACAGCAACAAGATTGTTGGCTTCTTCGTGCTGCTTGAGTAAGATCCAGGGTGGAAGCATGCAGTCAAGGTCATTGGGCCTGCTCCCCGGATACTCATCATCAACCACTTTTACACCACCCTCTCTCTTTGTTTTGCAATCCAGTTGAATGAGAGCAGCATGCTCTCGGTCGAGCAGCGAGAGGCGGAAACAGCAGCACAAGCTTTTTGTAGCTATGGCGTCGGTGATAACATGAGTGCGTGTGGCATGAAGTAAATCGGTTTGTTGCAGTGATCCTCCTCCTCCACAGTTTCCTAGCGTCGGATCTCGCTGTGCAGTGCTCCTCCTGCCAGGATTTGCTGCATGTTGCAAGCGTATGTTTCAAGTGTTTCAGATGTTTCAGAAGAATGTTGCAAGTGTTTCATGTGGATGTTGCAAAGTAGATCTAGATGTTGCGATGTTGCATATGTTTCACACACATGTTGTAAGTGTTTTATCTGGATGTTTCATTTTCAATGAGAGATTTGAATGATCCATGCAACACGAAACAAATATTGCGGCGGGTTTTTTTCCTCATCATCAATAGATAGCTAATAAATTTTTTTCAATATATTTTTTGATGTTGCAAATGGTGATTTTTTATATTGCAAATGTTTCTTTTCTATATTGCAAATGTTATTTTTTGATGTCACGATGCATCGATGCATTGGACGTCGGGTCCGATGAGAAATTTTACAGTCGACGTCGGGCGCTAGCAACGCCCAAAGGTTTTTTTCCAGAAAAAAAAAAACATGTGGCGCTCGCCACACATGATACTCCCTGCTCCGCCACGTATGGCTGCAACGCTCCCTTCGTCCGCCGCAGCATCGCCGCTGCTCCTCCGCCGCCACGCAGCCGCTTCCCTATCCTCCCGCTGCCGCCGGCGTTGGCAGCGCCCGGCTGCCACACGGCGAGATGCACCCGGAGCTCCGCTGGCGATGCGGGACGCGCGGTGGCTGCCGCCAGCAGCGCCTACCGGATGCAATGGCGCGCGCGGAGCCACTCGTACGGCGGCGGCGGCGGGGGAGGCGCCGCACAGAGGAAGCGAGGGGCAGGGGTCGCTGTGGATGGTCTTGTTCGCCACCGCGGTGGTCGTGTGCGGCTCCTTCGAGTTCGGCACCTGTGTGAGAACTAACTCTGGTTTAGCCATATGAGCCATGTTACTGCATATATATGATTTATTAGTTCCACGAAGTAATACTTCTCGAGGAGAAAATTTTGACCTGCCGTTCTTGATTTGCTTTCAATGTGGTTTGGTCGCCATGCTAATGCTATGCAGGTCGGGTATTCTGCACCTGCTCAAGTTGGGATTGTGAGCGACATTGGACTGTCGAACTCCGAGGTAGGTTAGCTCTTGGCATATGCAATATCCTTCTCGAGCAGGGATATTAGTTTCTTTATTGCCTCTCGTGGCTGTGGTTCAAATTAACCTTTGTGTCCAGAAATGGTAGAAGGCTATTAGCAGAACAACAGAAGCAATTTCATCATTTTATCAAAGCAGAATATGGATTTATTGTAACTGTATCCTAAAAGTTTAGTTGATGAAGCAGCTATGAATTATGATTTAAAATGCAACCAAGCTACTGGTCCCTTTGAACCTGTCTTATTTTTTCTCGAATCGATTTTTTGTTGACCAAATACAATGTTGGACAGAAGGTCCCTGTTGGTTTCAACCACAACATCATTTTGATTCATGTTAATCTTGTAGTATGGTGTCTTTGCATCTGTCTTGACGATTGGAGCAATGCTTGGTGCTCTGACTAGCGGCCGCCTGGCGGACATACTTGGACGAAAAATGGTGAACTAATTTAATTGATGATTGGGATAACACACGTTGTTGCTTCTGTTCATCCTCATGATATCTCTTCCATTTGCATTTATCACAGACCATGAGGTTTGCAGCAGTTGTAGGCATTTTTGGTTGGCTTACTGTATATTTTGCCAAGGTATGTTCCTCCATCAGCTATTTTATTGCTTCATCTGTTATTTCTTAGCTATAATACTGGCCTGGAATGATATGAAGGATGCTATGATGCTCTATGCCGGAAGAGTTCTGCTGGGCTACTGTACCGGAGTTCTTTCCTATGTGGTGAGCATATATAGTTCTCAATATGCACCTGAATTTTTCATTTTTCTAAAACTTTGTTTAGACAATGGGAACGTGTCCCAGCCTCTGCAAAACAGCAAAAGTTTGCACACAGCTTTTAGAACTTTCTTAAGATTTTGTTTTATTTAACAACATCCTATTCTGTTGCACTAACATTCCGTGGGGTTATAACACAGGTGCCTGTCTTTATATCTGAAATAGCACCAAAGGATATCCGAGGGGGCCTTGCAACCTCAAACCAGGTTAGAGAAATCAGAACTGAAGAGCTTCTTAAATTTTTTTAGTGAATCTTAAGAACTAATATGGGCTCGTTGGCATATGCAGTTGTTCATCTGTTCAGGGTGTTCAGCTGCTTACATTATTGGAGCACTTCTTCCATGGCGCTCTTTGGTTCTAGTAGGTAATAACCTTTATTTTTTTTCTTGAATACAAGTAATAACTACTCCCTCCGTTTCAAATTGTAGGTCGTTTTGGCTTTTCTAGGTGTATAGATATTATTATGCATCTAGATATAGTGTGTGTCTAGATGCATAATAATATCTATGAACCTGGAAAAGCCAAAACAACCTACAATTTGGAACGGAGGGAGTACTATCTTCACATGGATGTTGTCCCGCATCAAGAGAAACTAATGTAGCATTTCATGCAGGATTAGTACCTTGTGCTGTCTTACTTGTGGGGCTTTTCTTCATTCCAGAGTCTCCAAGGTGGCTGGTGAGACGGTAACTGACTTTGCGTGTGATATGGTCATGACTCGTGATGTGAAAGATGATTTTTTTTTCTGTTAATTTCATGTATTGTTAGAGGAAAATAACATCATTTTCTGCTGTCCATGGTTTTCATCTAAGGATGGCAATCATGTGGCAGGCAATTTTTCCCATCCTGTTTGTTTCGTAAGATATGTGTATTACAAATTCAGCACTCATTGGTTTTTCCTTACAACATCAAGATTATGTTACATTCATGACTTGTTTCTCATTGCAACACATGGTAAAATATATCAAAATAATAATAAAATATAACCTCTTTTATGAAGCGAAAACCTTGACGGAAGTGATAACTTCTAACTGTACATTATTCTTTGATGAGATGTGACAGGCCAACGTAGGGAGAGAGAAAGAGTTTCATGCTTCATTACAGAAGTTTAGGGGAAGAGATTCAGACATTTCTGAAGAGTCTGCTGAGATCAAAGTTATTTCTTCCCAACACAGCTTCCATTTATCAGACAATGTGGACCATAAGATATTCAATTAAATATTTTATTCAGGGTTATATAGAATCAATTCACAGATTACCTAAGGCAAAGATTCAAGATTTATTTCAGAGTAAAAATATTTATGCAGTCACGGTAAGAATTTATTCGCTTGATTTATTATGAAAGACCTTATCAGTTTCTTGTAAAAGCAAAAAAAATATCCAGAAGTTAATGGTGCAGTCTATTGTTTTCTGGGAAAGTATGAAAGAAGTTCAGAGCTAATTCTGTAACTTCAATACCCAGGTGGGTGTTAGCCTGATGATTTTTCAGCAACTGGGAGGAATAAATGCCTTAGGCTTCTATACAAGCTATATCTTTTCCTCTGCAGGTATCTGAACTAGATAAATTTCTCTCTCTCAAAATGAGGTATCTGCAATTGCTCTTTCCTGAAATTTCAGGGTTTTCTGGAAAACTTGGGACCACCTTGATTGGCATTATTCAGGTTCAGGATTAACCACTTCTTTCAATAAAAGTAATTGGTCATAGATTTTTTTTTCTATAATTACAATTTTTTCAGATTCCAATCACACTGCTTGGGGCCCTTCTCATGGATAGGAGTGGAAGAAGAGCCCTTCTTTTGGTATGGACACTCAAAAACTGTGCTGATGTGCACACAGGAAAAACAGAGTTCTATATGTGATATTCTTCTGTTTTTTAGGTATCTTCATCTGGAACATTTCTTGGCTGCTTTCTGACTGGGTTATCATTCTATTTTAAGGTAACATAAACATTTTAGTCTGTCAATTTACAGAGGAACAGTTGAGCTTAATGTTTAAAATTAGCAATCAAATGGTATCAAGATTTACAAAAAATGAACTTTATAACAACTTCTGGTTTGTCTCTGTGATTGTCCACTGCTTTCTTCAATACTTAATTGATTTTGACTCCTTTGATCAATAGTAGTTATTTTGAGACTGTGTTTGCACGCAGAGGTAGCTGCAGTTATGAATGTTGCACTCCTTGAATTGCTCAAGCTCTATTTGGAAAGCAGGAATTTCATAGAAAAATGGTTCAGTTTCCGCTGGGATTCAGAAAATTTTTCTTAATTCCAAAACGGAGCCTTGAGTTATTTTTTTCCATCTTGTAGCTGATGATGGGATAAATAATACTCCTACAAGACCTGCATTACTAGACACTCATACTTCGTATGTATGAGGCTCCATTGAATAACTGGATGAAGTCAGAAATATCACAAAATGGAACTGACCAAACCTACATGATCAAACAGTTGAATAAACATAAACTAAATAACAATTTTGTGAACATCCACCAGCTATCCATGTATTATGTCTAGAAAAACAATGCAGCAAACATAACATTTACTTTTCTTTATATTTTGATTTGCGATGTTAGCCAATGATCTTTTACAGGCACAAGGACTGTACTCCCAGTTGGTTCCTACTTTGGCTCTTTGTGGAATATTGGTATAGAAATTACAATCACTGAAACTCCTATATTTATGTAATTGAAATGTAAATTTGTTTACATATTCCATGAGTTGAAGTTAATTCTCAGATAATCTCTTGAACACTGCTAATCGGGATCAACCCTGTACATTCTGAAATGGACCCTTTCTGAAAATGACACCATTGAACTTTTGGAGATTTTACACCGTGATCCTGCTTTCTAATAAAATAGGTATATTACGCAGCATACTCAGTTGGAATGGGACCAGTTCCTTGGGTTATCATGTCTGAGGTAAGAAAGTATCATGTGAAGTTAATTTTAGATGATGATCATATGTTCAGGGGTGTGTAAGGGACTCATGTTTTCAACTGTTTTGAAAAGAATATGTTTTCAACTGTTGACATCTCCTGATTTATTTCCACAGATATTCTCAATTGACATGAAAGCAATAGCCGGGGGCTTGGTAACCCTGGTCAGTTGGATTGGTTCCTTTGTGGTTTCTTACTCATTCAACTCCCTTATGGACTGGAATCCTGCAGGTAAAGTTATTTATCATCGAAAACACAGGAGAGTGAGGGGGGGAAAAATTAGGGCATTTACTACTGGGCTGTTCAAGGAGCAGTTAAAAAACAACAGACGTTTTGAAAGGAAACATTTCAGTAGCTGGAAATTTAGCCACAGAAGGATCTGATTCGAAGCTGCAGTGTGTATTGTATCTGTTTGGTTGATATAACTATAACTGTTGGATATTCCTATTCGTTTCTGTATGCAGGTACGTTCTTTTTGTTCTCTGCAGCGAGCTTGGTCACTGTGCTATTCGTGGCAAAGCTAGTACCAGAAACTAAAGGGAGAACACTGGAAGAGATCCAGGCGTTGCTCAAAGCCAGCACGTGAGAGACTGTGATGAAGGACGTACATACGCTCGTTACCTAGAACACATTTGAAAAATTTTGGTGAATACTCTCCTCTTGTAAACTATCACCTCATGTAAATTCTCTTAAACTGGTGAAGGATGTTCTTGCTAATTTCACCTCATGTAATTCTTCTGCAATGTACTCCCTCCTTTCTCAAAATACAAGGCATGGTTTGACTAGGTGCGCTCTTCAAGGCCATATTTTGACAATTAGTACCTCTTATGACCGTAAAAGTGACATCATATAAAAGTACTTTCAAGTATGAATCAAATGTTACTAAATTTATATTCTATAATTTACAAATATTTAATACATTGTTGACCAAAGATTAAGACTCTTCCCTATTAATATGCATTCCTACCTTAAAAATGATTAAGTCCTTTTGGCAAGGCTCCCGCGGCTCCGGATGGAGCCTACCAAACAGGTATGTTAAAAATGACTCCACAGGAGTCGCTAGGTGGAGCTAAAAATAGCGGCTCCTTCCCATTTTAGGAGCCGGAGTCTTGCCAAAGAGCTCTTAATTGAAAACTTAGGATTGATGGTGATCAATCAAACAGAAAAAAGGAGCAAAGTATAGATTGATTCCAAGTCCATCAGATGTTGAATTTAGGTACCATGGATGCCTTTCTTTGGGAAGATCAGAGAAGGGTGTATATTGTGCATTTGAGCATGATTGGCATGGACTAAGAATTTTTCTCCTCAATGAATCATGTGGTCAAGTGGGATGGGAATTGAAGCATCATGTTGATCTTAGGTCCTTTGCACGTAAGTTTCTTGCACGTGGGGACTCCAGTCAACAACATAAAGGACCTTGGATATTACAGGATATTAACAATTACAAATATCCTTATGACAATGGTTTACAAAGAGAGGTAGTGGATGACAACTTTGAATGGAACTCTGACGATGATAATGTTCTCAATACAGATGATATGGTTGAAGGGCACTTTGAGGGATATACCGGTCTTCTTGGATTTCATCCTTACAAAGAGATTGTCTTCTTGAACGCGGATTCGTACAGAGTAGTAGCCTATCATTGGAATACCTCAAAATTTCAGGATTTGGGCAACATATTTCCAAAAGAATACCTTGAGGTTGCTGGCCATTGTGCAGGAATAAACACCTCTTTCACATATACACCATGCTGGATGGATGATTTCCCAGAAAATAATTTTGAAGTGCGAATCGAAAATTAGCACAAATGTGTTGCTACTGTGGAAGCAATGTATAGAAGACAGTGTATTCATGTTTGACTTTCTGCCCCTCTAGTTTGTCTTAATGTTTTGCCTGGGAAATAATCCAAGTTATCATCTTCATTTTCACCCTTTTTTTTTCTTTTTGGTTGTTGCCTGGATGATAGTGCCATCGGTTTGTAAAATGCACCAAAATATATAAATCAACGTTCATCTATGTTCTATGTTTGTTCGGTTATAACAAGAGTACAAGACATTATCTAAAGAGTTGCTAAACTGCAGCGATCCTTTTTTTGGTTCTTTATTCCATGTCCTCAAGCTCCAGTCGAAACAAATCTAGGTAAAAAAGGAAAAAAAATGAAGTGGGACAAGAGCAAGAGCGCCCATGGTTCCAATGCCCGATTCGCCTCTCCTAGCAAAAGGAAAGCAAGGCAAGCTTCGCTTTGCTGTTTAGTACAATTGCCGCCTCTGTTCTTACCTCTCCTCTCCTCTTTCTAAGCTGCAAGATCTTTTGTCACTGATTCTTTTTTTTAGGATATCCTTGTTGAATGCAAAGTACAGATTGGTTCCAAGGCCATAGATGCTGAATGTAGGCACCATCATGCTTTTCTTTGGGAAGATCAGAGAACGGGGTGTATTGTGCATTCGTGCATGATTAGCATGGACTTCGAATTTTTCTCCTCGATGAACCAAGTGACCAGATGGGATGGGAATAGAAGCATCAAGTCGATTTTAGGTCCTTTGCACGTAAGTTGGATGCACGTTAGGACTACAATCAGCAACATAAAGGACCTTGCCACCTTGGATACTACAGGATATTAACTATTACAGATATTATTATGGGAATGGTAAACATAAAGAGGTGGTGTAAGATAAACTTTGACAATGATAATTTTCTCAACACAGAAGATATGGTTGAAGGGCACTATGAGGGACATACTCCTTACAATGAGATTGTCTTTTTTACTGCATCTTTGGGCAGAGCAGCAGCCTATCATTGGAATACTTGCAGGGATTTCAGGATTTGGGCAACATATTTTCAAAAGATTACACTGAAATTGCTCTCAGTTGTGCAGAAATAGAGACCTCCTTCATATACACACCGTACCATGCGAAGATAATTTGGAAGCACGAAATGAAGATTAGAACAAATGTGTGCAAGCACAGGCTCTCTGTCCTTGTATCTAGTTGTATATGCCCTATGCTTCTTTTGGGAAATAATCCGAGTGACCATCTTCATATTTCTACCCTTTTTCTTTGTTGTTGCTGGGTTAACTTCATCTTTTACATCTCATGTTTTGCTCTCAGTTTGTAACGTGAGCCTAGGATATTTGAATCGATCTTGCATTCTCCTTTTGTTCAGTTATAAGTGCAGACTATCTGACGGGTTGCTAAATTGCAGTTATCACGTTTTGGTTCTATATTCATGTGTCCTTAAACCCATGTCCAAACAAATCTTGGGGAGAAAAAAATGAGGTGGAAATATCTCCATTTTATTAATCAGTAAAATCTGTTGAGCGAGGCTTTTGAGGGCATGTGCGCGACACAGAGATTGGCATCGTGTCCTGGATTCTGATTTCCGGCTGCTACTAGTGCTACAGTACTGGATCTGTGTCCCGGCCGCCGCCCTTGCCATCTCGCCGTCGAACAGGAAGGAACAATGGCGGAGACGCTGATCGGGTGGGAGCTGCCCTACGACCTCATCGCCGACGTCCTTCGCCGCGCGGCCTGGCCGTGTCCCGGTGCGTCTGCAGGGCGTGACGCGACCTCGTCGACGCGCGCGGACCTCCTCCCGCGCTCCGTGGGCGGCCTCTTCCTGAACTACCGCGCGCACTGCTTCCCGGAGTTCCTCTCCAGCCCCACCACGGGCCCCTCCATCTCCGGCGACCTCGAGGATTATGATGGAAGCCTTTATCTGGGAATTTCACAGAAGGGGGTGTATTTTGCATTCAATCATGACTGGCATAGAGTTTGGATTTTGCTCCTCAATGGATCATGCGGTCAGATGGTCTGGGAAATGAAGCATCATGTTGATCTTAGGACCTTTGCACGGAAGTTGCATGCACGTGAGGACTGCAGGATATTAACTATTACAAATATCCTTGTGGAAATGATAAACATAAAGAGGTTGTGGAAGACAGGTTCAATTGGAGCTCCGACGACGACAGTGTTCTCAACACTGAACATATGGTTGAAGGACACTACGATGGATATACCAGTTTTCTTGGATTTCACCCTTACAAAGAGATTGTCTTCTTGACTGCAGCGTTGAGCAGAGCAGTAGCCTATCATTGGAATACCTCGAGGTTTCAGGACTTGGGCAACATCTTTCCGAAAAATTACCGTGACATTGCTGGCCAATGTGTAGACATTGAGAGATCTTTCCCGTACACACCATGCTGGATGGAGTTCCCAGAAATAAAGCTGCAAGTGTGAATTTAAGATGAGCACTCATGTTTTCGCAAGCTATGCGAGCAAGGAGTAGACAGTACCATACTACCAGTGCTCGTGTTTTGACGCTGTGACCTAGTTTTTGTCCTTTATCTATGTTTGCAAATAATCTGAGCGACCATGTGTCGGTGCCCTGGTAATTTGGAAGCTCGAAGTGAAGATTAGCACAAATGTGCTGCAAGCTATGGGAACGATGGAGTAGACAGCATACCCTTTGTTTACGATTCCATCTTATTTTTGAGCAACGGTTTCTTTATCAAAATAATCTGAGCAGCCGTGTCTTCAGTTTTTCATCCTCCTTTGCTTGTTTGATTACTGTCAATATAACAAAGCAGCCATTTCATATGCGCTTTGCGTTAGAATTTGAGTGTTTCCTGTTGCATGATCGACGCTACATTGATATCTGGACATTGATATTTCATATTTGGACTGACCGCATATTCTATCTTCTTGTTTTATTATTTCTCATCGCTGCATCGGTTGTCTTCGTGGTTGTCTTGTGCGCTGTTTATAGCTCAAAAAAAAAAAAAACCGATGCTGGTGATTCAGCCCAAATCACTACTAAAACTAGTGGTGGCGGATCCAGAATTCATGAAAATGTACATGGAGCACCGCATCAGAATAACAAACACGGCGATAGCATGTGCGAAATTTGTTGGATCGCAATCAACAATAGTCCAGTCCATGTACTGAAGCCGCACTATATATGCAGCCACAAATCTTGGAGACAGAAAGGAGCCAGCAAACTACTGCTTGGGATATAGTACATTAATATCTCAAGGGAACTAAATCAACACATGGTGCTTGCTTTAGTTCCCTTGAGATTCTTTTGAGTTTGGGCAGGGCACGCAGGAGGTGCCTGCACAATCTCATGCCGTGCAAGAGGTCGGTAAATGTTGAGCGGGCACCACATTTGAATAACAAACTAGTATGGCTTGGAAAAAGATCGAAAAATATGTAGAAAACAACCAGCATTTCTTATAGGATCCAAATTTTGAGTGTAGGACAGAAATCAACTAACAGTCCCGATAAAGAAAAACAGTCTGGGACCAATCAAAACCTACTACTGTAGTACTATGCTGTGCCGCCGGAAACAATTGTCAATAATAAAGAATACCACAAACTCTTGGGCTCTTGCCACCAGGCTTCACTAAAGAAAGTATCGTGAATACGTTCAGAACTGAAGTGTGCACTCGCATGTCAGAGTTGTCGTAGCAGCTGTTTAGGTTGCCTCCACTGAGTATCTCGCTCAGCATGTTCCGCGTTTGCACATTGTTAGCTTCTCGGTTTTCCCTGGAAAAAAAATTATGCGACAGCATATATGTCATGAAAAGGCTTCTTTAAGTTATAGAGAATGAAATCAAAGAAAATAAAGAAAGAGAAAAGCTGAAATGGAATTGTCTGTCTGGGGAAATAACATAATCTATTGGGCCAGCACAGAAAACAACAAAATACAAAGAGATTCCATCCTAATAAGCCAAAGGTAATCCGATAGAAGCATGATACTCACTGATATTGTGAAATAAGATCCTACAAAATTATCAATGTCGAGTCCTGACAGCAAAGTAAAGAAACATAGACGTCCACCATATTTTCTCACTGATATAGTTAGTTCCTTGAGCAAATATGTTTCCCATTTTCCAGGTGCCCAAGCTTGTATCAATTAGCTTATGATTTCAGGGAGAATATGCTACTAACCTAGGTTGAGTTCAAGGATATGCCACTGTCTAATTGACATGTGTGGGTCATTGGACCAATGAAAGTCAACCTCAGAGACTGACTGTACCCGCATGGTAATGGAACATGAGATGGGAATATCTTGAGAAACTCCATAAGTAATAGGAAAAATGATAGAAGGTGGAAAGTCAGGACCAACCAGGGTTCAAAATCTTAATATTGGAATGTTTTCTGCTGGTTGGCCAGTTTACTGATGAAAAAACACTCCAGCTAATGTTTCAGTATCCGATGCTGTTCTGAATATATAGTCAGTTTTGTTCAAAAATCGTACAGCCATATTGGAAGTACTTACTAAGGGTGTGCTTGGATGCGAGGATGAAGTGGGACGGGATGGGACGGACCTTCTTTTGCAAGTCTAACACATGTCTTGGTATGGATATTGCTATCAGTTTTACAAAGCATACCATCTTTGGATATGCAAACAATCATATCAAACCACAATGTTATACATTAGTTACCTTCTGCTGTAAAGTAGTTGTTCCTAAAGATTACTTTTGCCAAGACCATATGACCATATGCCTATGTATAAGCCTACTTTAGTAGTTTAGTGACATTGTTTCAGTTTTATCACCAACAAAGAAACAACAACGTTTTCTGATGAATCACACTGAAATCATGATTGATTCTACAGTCTCCACAACGTCCATGTCTCCAGTGCCAATGTTACTACAAAACTCTGCAGTTTTAGCTAATGTGTGTGAGGACAACATTTGTATACAAATGCAACTACGCATCAAATCCCGATACACACATTGGTCAAGGCTAAAATATTTTTATTTTAGTTTTCATGCTTTGTGCTAGACTTTTCTATAAGAATCTCTCTAAAAAGCAAATAAATAACTGAATTTGAACTATGAATTTGCATTATTTTTTCCCCCAACCTATGGTTTTCCCAACTACAGAAATCCGAGGTTCCTCGAAACGATGGTAATTGGTACCTAGCAATAATTACCAGGATACTGAACAAGATTATCAGATTCCATCTTTGGTGCAGTTGGCAACCATAGGGACTCCATGAATATATTGAGACTGACACGTGTGACAAATGAAGCAGAATCTGAGTCGCAGATGTGATGGGGGGCATACTCGGTGATTTTATAGCAGATTCATGCCCTGGGATCTATGTATCCAACAATTTATCTTGTTGGTTCTTGCTTGCTTCCAGCTTATTACTTTCCTCCCTTATCACACGCTTGAAGTTACTGAGCTCAGCAGAGTCATCACCATACACCATCTTGATGTTATCCAGGCAAGCACTGAACAAGCAGATAAATCGAATATTCGAATCACCATTTCAAAGTTGATGAAAAAAACATGCAGATACATAAACAAGGACAGAATAGCAGACCTGCAAGCTTCCCGATCGAATCTACTGCGTGGCACGCCAAAGAACTCATCGAAAATCTTTGGTTCCACCCTGCAGAACGAAGGTCGGTCTAAAATAGCAAGACATCGGTCAGAATGACATCTGAATTACAAAAACCAAATTAACAAACCGGTGATAAGCAACTACCTTGGTAAATGTTGCAGGTGCGGGTGGCCTTGTCGTAGTTGATGCACCATCCGTCGTCGCCGGTCATGCTCCTGTACAGCTGCACGCAATGACCAACACCGTCGCCATCAGTTGGTCGATTAATGCGCAACAACAAATTCCACGCTCAAAGTGACCGAAATCTCGTATCTTCCATCAAGAAACAATCCTTTGTTGTTCCCGGATACTGCAAAACGCTGAGGTTGCCGACGATCCTACCTGAAGGTCATCGGGGTGGTCGGCAAAGATCTCGTCGGGGGTGGGGAAGTCGGGGCCCTTGTCCAGCTTGCAGCACGCGCCGCACCCGCTCGCGCACTTCCACCGCACCGCCCGCTTCGCCTTTGCCTTCTCCTGCGGCCGCTGCTGCGCAGCTCCCTTCCTCGCCTCGCCGCCCTCCGGCCTCCGCGGGCCGCGCGCTTCCTCCAGTTCCGCCGGGCGGTTCTTCTTGGCCTCGACCGATGGCCTCGCGCCGGACTTCTTCTTGCTGCTCGGGGTCTCGCCGTGCCGAGGCAGGGGCGGCGGTGGCGGCGGCGGGGACGGGGGTGGGGGCTTGGCCTCGCCTCGCCGCTGGCCCTTCCTCCTCCTACCGCCCGAGGACATGGCGGCCATGGCGGTGAGCCGCATGGATATGGACCTGCCTGCGCTGGCGCTTGCGGCCACCGCGGTGGATGCCGCCGACGCCGCCCTGGCGCCGCGCAGCAGCAGCATCTTCGCCTCGCTTCAGTAGTTTCTCGCTCGCTTTCGCTTATCCCCTCCTCGCTCGCAAGGCCTCAAGCAGGGCTTGCAGGCCCAAAACAAACTTCAACAACCCAAGACGAACACAGAGGCCCATATATGTTTTTTTAAGGTAAGCAGGCCCATATATGTTAGGATTAGACGGCTCGTGAACATGGCTATTGGAGGCCCATGTAAACATGGCCGAATGTGGGGAAATCCTATCCATCTTCCAGAACATAGAAAACTAAAAATCTATAACCCAGCAGTAGCCCAGTAACTAGCCTGCAACAGCTCAAAGCTCCCCATCAGGTCGTCTTCCTCCTCCGTCCCGCCCCCATTCCTGCCGCCGTGCTCGGCCCCTGTCGCCCTCACGTGGCCCACCTTGGGAACAGAGGGGTGGGAGGTGGGCAGGAGCGGCCGGCGGCAAGGTCGCCGTCGGTGGTTGCGGCGGTCAAGGTAGCGGCTTAGAGTTAGGGTTTAGGTTACTGGGGTGGGAGCTCTAATGGCCTGCGATCATAGATGAGGAGAGGGTCAGGGGCGTCGTGGGCGGGGTAGGGTCGGATGGCTTGTGGGACAGTGACCGGTGGTGGGGGCGAGGATGCCCATGGGATTAGGAAGGGTGGGCGAGCGGGCGGCGGTGATCGGTGGGCGGTCGACGCGGCGGCAGAGGCAGGGGTGGCGGTGTGAGGAAGAAGAGGAAGGACTGGCGGTGGGGGGAAGAAGAGGGAGGGGTGTTAGCGAGCAAGCAGGTGGTGGTGGGCAGTCAGCATGGCAGCCGCCGGTCGGGGCGGCGGTGGGAGGAAGAAGAGGGAGGCTGGCGGTGGGAGGAAGAAGAAGGGTGTTGGTAGGTTTATTAGGCTTATAATTATGTCTCCTATCTATCTTTAGAAAGATAGGAGTCTCCGAAAGTGATTGTGGGGTATTCGGGAAACTGCTGGTTCGCGATTGTGGGGTGTTCGGAAACTGCTGGATTTAGGAATAGCAGTCACTTCACGCTAAACGGTAATCCTAGCTATTTCGATGAAATTTACTAATAAAGCCGGCGGCACTATACATGGTGGTCGAAGAAAGCTAACAGCAGATATTGTTTCCGTTGCACAAAGAGTGTGCAATAATCTAGAATTATTCCAATCACGTCGCCATCGTTAACGCGCTAAACACCAAGCACGAGAGCTATACTACATTTCTTTCCTGCCACCCTCCGTTCATGAGTTGATGAGGGTTGACCTCGACTTAAAATAATGTTGAAAAATGAGAATCCTCTCGTTTCCCATTCGTCCATGCAAAATTGTCCTTTTTGGTATATTTTAAATATGTTCAGTGTTGTCCAGGGAGGAACGGCGTGTGCCGCGTTGTGCACCTGGCAAAGGCGTGCCTGGCAATGGTTTATTTGGTTCGTACGTTGTATTGCACTGGTCGATTACTAGATTTGGTCAGGATAGATGTGTTGCGTGTCCGCATGTGGTACTCCCTCCGAGTAGTCAGCTAGCTGAGAATGGCATCACAACCTCACATCAAAAGTTAAAAGTGCAATATTAAATTATGAGGACCCATTAAAATATCACCGCCATATGCTTCTCATCTCTAGATGCACCCGTGTCAACTAACATGTTCAGTAGTTATCAGCACAAGAGAAACAATGCATCAAAACTCTTGTGAAGACGCACACGCATAGGCAAACAAACACCCGAACTCTTGCTGATTGGATCTGACACCAGTACTGTGGAAGATAATTTTCTGATCTGTTTAGGTGAGCTTGTGAAGATGCATATGCATAGCGCAGAACACCAGAACTCTACCTCTATGGCTACTCGATTAGCTCATGTATCCGTCTCCGTCTGTAGCTAGGAGAACGAACGAAGTGCCATCTAGCTGAGTTCATATGTAAGCATCGCTACACCAGGAAGCATTTATAGTGGTGGCTAGAACAGGTTTGTACTGACGGATATCGCACCCATCAGCAACCTTGAGCCAGCACAGATGTCATCTGTGCTGGCGGTGCTCATCCGCCAGCACAGACCGCTCTGTGCTTGCGGGCGACATTAGCCACCCGTCAGCACAGATGGTTCTAGGAATATGTATTTTTCCATTCAATATATTATTTTTCATGATTTATTTATAATTTATATTTCCTGCCAGTTTTTGGCCATCAAATTAAAATACGTATCTCCAACCACATAACAACAAACTTGAATAATAAATAATTTAGATTATTTAAAACTACATCGATAATTCACATTATTAAAAATCCAACATTTGGAATAGAGCTATTCTTTGCCATGCTAATATTAAAACTACTACGCCCATCTACGAAGATTTGTGCACTCGTCCGCCATCAACACGCCATCTTTATCAAAGAATACTCCATCCTCATGACAAATCTCGCGTAGGATGAACCTCACCATGTTCGTACAAATGTTGTCGATTTATTTGTCATCGATCTTACTATAGTTACAGTCGATGGTAGGCTTCAGGAGCAAATTGCCTAGCAGAGTAAGGAGATCATTGAAATTATTGTCTACCAGCCGAATTTAACCTTCAGAATCAGAAGATGAAGGACGAAATGCAACATTGTCTACTCTTTCCCACATCTCACATACATACGGTCCTTTATTGCCTTCTTAAGTGTCTCGAAATTCTCTAACCCTTTAGCACTCCCTAGCAGTACTTCCAGTTCAATGTGGCACAACATATCCTCCATATCAACATCACATTCCTCGTTCACCTGTGGTTCCACACGCACATCTGTTTGATCACCATTTTGATCTCCACGGTCATAATTAACATCCATCATAACATGATCATTTTCGTTTGCATCATCACCACCCACTTCATCAGAGCCAGTATCGATGTCTGTGTTGTTGAAAGTACCTCCTGCCTCACCATGGTGGGACCAAATTGTGTATTCATCCACAAAACTTCGCTTTATCAAATGCCTCTTGATGACATCAATATCCTATATAGTATTGTTGCTACAGTTAAAACATAGACAACGTATTTGCTTTGTCTTGCAAATGCGAGCGTGCTTCTTTGCAGCCTCCACAAACTTTGATACCTCTGACATGAAAGTATGCGAATGTCTCCGTATGCCATACATCCACGCTCTATGATCCATCCTTAACAACCTATGATAAAAATTCTATGTTATATTAACTAATTTAATGAGCTATGGGTCGCAATTCTATAAACTAAACTAAATTATGTAGTAACTAATAAGTAGGAAGAAATAAAATAAAAACTAATTCTATATTACCCTAAATGGAACTCAATTAAACCATGGATGTAATAATTAATAAGAAGAAAAAAATCAAACTCAATTATATAATAATTCAATCAACTTCATTAATTAAAACTATGGATGTAGTAACTAATAAGTATGAAGAAATATAATAAAAATCAATTCTATATTACCCTAAATGAAACTCAATTAAACCATGGATGTAATAATTAATAAGGAGGAAAAAAATCAAACTTAATTATATATTAATTCAATCAACTTCATTAATTAAAACTATGGATGTAATAATTAATAAGTTGGAAAAATATAATCAAACTCAATTATATATTACATTAAAATGACAAACGTAGCATTGTAATAGTTATAATATGACCATAGAATTTTATTTACAAAAATAATCCATCTCTAGTTATTTTCTCTCTCTTCCCTCCCTCTCTTCTAGGTCTAGATCTAGATCTAGATGACAACCTAATGAAGCTTGAAATGATAGATAGAATTTGAAAAAGAAGGTAGGAATGACACAAACTCACCTTATATAGCCGCCTCCTCCAAATAATTTTCAAGAGCAAAACCTTCCCCCTTAGGTTTTGTGTTTTTGGAGCTTTTCCCGAGTTCCTCTCGAGCAAGCTCCAAATGGCAGGTTGGCCGGGGAAGAAGCTGCCTACGGCCTTATCTGGGTGAGGTCTATGCTGGCGGGCGACATCCACCCGCCAGTACAGATGGGGTGCATCTGTGCTGGCGGGTGTTCCCTCGCCGACCCAAGGAAGCTTTATGCTGGCAGATGCCAATCACATCCTCCAACACACTAAATTTTTTATGCCAGTACAAATCAAATATGGCTTAGTGCATGTAATAAACGACTTTTCATTTTCATGATCGGACACTGCATGCAACTGCTTTTGTTGCTCCTCAGTGTACCAGCTTGGAGTATGATTTGTAAACGAGTTACAGTCGCCGGTGGACTGGGCAAGTGCTGTCCGTATCGAACAATGCAAAAACAAGCGAGCCTCCCAATAGGACTCGGAACTGCTCCCCAAGGATCTCCATGTTTCCCCGTGTATAAATTGCGACGCACGTCGTCGTCCTGCCACCACGGCTCATCACCAATCGACGCAACCCTTTGTTCGTCCGCGCGCACCCGCGCCCCCCGCGCAACTCGCCTTCGATCGCCCAACGGGCGCCGCCGCCCAACATGAAGCTTCTTTTCGCCGCGGTCTGCGCCCTCCTGCTCTTGCTGAACGGTATGTTCGCGTTCTACTTGCTCTCGTTGATTTCACAACTGTTTTAGTTGTTCTCGGAGCTTTATTTAACGTCGATCTGCATGTTACGCTGTTTCTTGTTAATTAGCAGCTGGTCATATGGAGTCCTGGCGCCATCGCGACCGCGACTCGGGCCGGCGGTATAAGCTGTTCGTGTTCGGCGATAATTTTTTTTAACCTTTTTTTTAAAAAAAATAACCTCAGCGGGATTTAATTTGCGCCGTGTAACCCTTTTGACCGCGCCAGACCGCCTGACGCGGTAGGAAGCCGCTGCCGCGCCGCATGCACTGGCGCGGCGGGCTCCTGCCACGCTGGCGCGGCGAGTCGCCGCGCCTGGGCGCTGACGTGGGCGGGCGCTCGCCGCGCCAGACCGCCTGGCGCGGCAGGGCCTACACTACAGCCACGCGCCGGCTCCTTTCCTCCTCCCTCCCTCCTTTCTTCTTCCCCCAGACTCGCCCGAGCCCGAAGCTGCTGCACCGCCCCCCGCCGCCCCACCCCCAAATCCACCCAAAATCCGACGTTTTCGGTGGGGGAAAGTAGTGGAAATCGATCCCTGCTTCGTGTGGAAGGTATTCCCCTACTTTTTCTCGTGTTTTACCGTTGCATTTGGTAGATCGGAGGATGTTTAGGTGACTTAGGGTTAGGTTGGTGATTTCAATTTTGAATGAAATGCAATGGTGTTTTGTGTTAGATGATACGTAGTTCATACGCAATTGAGTCTCTGCCCGCGATATTGACGTGTAGAACTTGTTGAATGCTTCGATTTAGGTATATATTCATTGAATCGTTTAGTTGATATGACATGTATATTTTTTGTTTGCAATTTGTCCAATATATGTAATGTGTCATACGCAATTGAGTCTCTGCCCGCGATATTGACGTGTAGAACTTGTTGAATGCTTCGATTTAGGTATATATTCATTGAATCGTTTAGTTGATATGACATGTATATTTTTTGTTTGCAATTTGTCCAATATATGTAATGTGTGTAGTTGATATGTCGAATATGTGCAATGTGTAGTGTATATGACATGGTGAAATGTTTGTATTTTGTAGATGGATCGTTTAGTTCGATTTTTTAATGGTGGTGTTGTGAAACAAAATGGGGAGTTAGAGAATATGAATGAGTTAATTGAATTCTTCGAGGGTCCTCCAAGTTTTAGTGATTTAGTTGATCGTGTAATGAGGAAGTATGGATGTAGAGTGGATGAGATCAGTTTGAGAGGTCGTTTTGATTGTGGGAAAGCTAGAGCTCATTATATTCTCATGAAGTTAGCATCCGATGCGAATTGGAAGCACTATAAGGATGTAGTGCACGAAGCTAATGTTGCATGTTTGAAGGTTATAGTCGAAATTATTCGTATGCCTGGCCCAAATGTTGTCATGAGGAAGGAAGTGGCGGTAGTGAATCATAATGGTACCCAGGAGTCAAAAATGTTGCATCACGTGTTAGGTGAAACAGAACGTGATTTTGACTTGGCTATTGCCAATGATGATTTTCCCAATAACATTTTTGAGAGGGATGAAGCAAATATAGATGTTGATAATGTCTCTATGGGTTCCGAAGATTGTGAATTGGAGAAAGATGGGGTAGTAGGTGTGGAGGTAGAGGAGGAATCACTATTTGAGAGTGGTGGGCATGAATATGAGGAGGTCGGGGTAGAAAATGAAGAGGATGGACCGCAATTTGACACCGCAACCGTGCATGATGTAGAAGGCATTCGTGGTATGGACGATTGTTTTTCTTACACCCAGTACGAGTTGCGGTTGTTAAAAGAACGTGATGTCGAATTGCTATCCATTCCCAATGATAAGGACATCAGTATGGTTCACAAAGCAATATGTGAATCTAGTATGGTGAATGCCGAAGGGACGTCCATTGGTGAGAGTCCAGTGATTAAGAAGGGGATGAAGTTCAATAGTCTTGAGGAGCTGAAGTTTTTCTTGGCTGACTACGCAGTGAGGTTACATAGACCTTTTAGCGTAGTTCACTCTGACAAGAACTTAAGATACAATGTGATGTGCAAGCAAGGATGCCATTGGCGTGTATGGTCTCGGCTAATATTAAGCACCGGACAATGGAGAATTTCAAATGTTGTGCAACTGCATACTTGTCGGTCGTCACAGCCGAAGCGAGAGCATGTACAGTGCACAACAAAGTACCTTGGACGGCGTATCCTAGGCATTATCCGTAAAGACAGCGAGACATCGGTGCCATCACTCGTGGAGTCCATCTTCGCCTTTAGTGGGTACCGTGTGAAGTATTCGAAGGCTTGGCGGGCGAAGTAACACGCCGTTGCCCTGCTTTGGGGCGACTGGAAGGAGTCGTACGGCATGGTTCCTAGGGTACTCTCAGCTATAACCTACTACAATCTCGGGGTTAAATGGTGCATCGACTCATGTGGCATGATGCATCCTGACAATGGAGTTTTGAAGCATATACTGCAAAGGGTATTTTGGTGCTTCCCTCAATGTAGTGAGGCATTTCAACATTGCCGTCCTGTGATACTTGTGGACGGTACATTCTTGACTGGCAAGTATAAGGGTACATTAATGATGGCAGTTGGTGTAGATCCAGAACAACAGCTTGTGCCTCTTGCTTTTGCCTTGGCCGAGAGTGAGAATAATGAGAGTTGGTCATGGTTTATGAAACTTGTTCGGCTACATGTTCTTGGATCTTCACGGATAGTGTGTATGATATCAGATAGGCATGATAGGCTCCTAAATTGTGCGAAGGACCACATGGATGGTTTTCCACCACTTGTGCATAGGTGGTGCACGAGGCACTTTGCTGCCAACATGTCGCGTCGGCAGAAGAGCAATCGTGTGATTGGAAAATTGAAGTTATTATGCAAGGTTCATACAGAGAGAGAATTTAGTGAGAAGTTAGAAGATCTAGTGAAGGACTTGAACGATGACGCAAAAGAATGGTTGAAGGGTGAAATGGAGGACAAGGATAAATGGGCGCAGGCTTTCGATGAGGGAGGGATGCGTTGGGGTATTATGACCACGAACTACTCGGAATCACTCAACGCAGTTTTCAAAGGCATCCGAAGTAGGCCCGTCGCTGGAATTATTGAATACTCATTCGAAAAATGCAACGCCTACTTTGTGAACTGATGGCAAAAGGCACATGCAATGTTGGATGAAGGCTATAGAATTGGGAAAGTTGCAGATGATTATTTATCAGAGGTTGAGGTTAGATCCGTGCACCACTTAGCAGAACCGTACGGGCCAGAAAGGATGGTGTATTCTATAAGAAGTTACGGTACGACTAACATTGGGGGTGAGAGTCATGGAGGCCGACACTACAGAGTGGATCTGAACGAAGTTTCGTGCACCTGCAATATTCATTCCATGTTCACACTTCATTACAGCTTGCAAGGCAAGAGGTCTTAACTATGAAAGCCCCTTGTACATGTCACCGTTGTACTCTAGGGAGCACACCATCAAAATATGGGAATCAAGCTTTCAACCTTACCTTGATCCATCACAATGGCCGGCATATGAAGGGGTAGGGTACGTGCCTAACCCCAATTTGATGAGAAATAAAGTAGGAAGGAGGCAGAAGAAGCATTTCACAGGTGACATGGACGTGTCGGAAGGGAGGCTTTCTGCAGATTATAATACTGGTGATTTTGATGTGGACAAGGTGGAAAATCGTTGCTCTAAATGCCACAAGATCATTAGGAATTGCACGTGCCGCAATAGAAAATCTAAAGGCACTAAATCTAGGGCGAGCAGTAATAGGTCGCGTTCTTCAAACAATAGGGTATGCGTGTTGCTTGTATTTTGTATGGTTATCATTTTATCTTTTTTTATAGTAGTAAATTATCATAGTTACCGTACTTATCATATAATGAAGCTTTTTACTAACGATCTTGTTTGTTGTTTCTTTAGGATGGCGGCCCCGGTGTACCCTCTTCTTGAGTCTGCTTACGACTTGCAGCACCGTGCCCACCACCTCGCGGACCTAAATGAGGTACTACATCAGTTACTAACAATGGTTGCTAATTTTTGCTGATGAATGCATACCTTAGGATGAGAATTGCAAGATTTTCGTATGAAATGTTCTTATAAATTGAGGATGTGCCTATCGTTACTATTTGCTTGTGTACAGTGTAAACAATTTCATACTGGAAATGTCATTTGTATCATATTTGTGTTACTTACCACTTTAGTAGCCCGTTATTCTCAAATGGATTGACTTCTCATTTTTTAATAATCTTATAATGTTTTGCAGAATTTGACACCACCTCAGGGCTAGGGTGCACTCACCACTTAGGTGGGACCGCTGTTGACCGCTATGGTCGACATGTGGCGTCTGGAGACTCACACGTTCCACCTCCCGTTCGGAGAGATGACCATCACAATGCAGGATGTGGCTATAATACTCGGCCTTCCACTGGATGGGCAGCCAGTGACGGGAATTATACAGAATGAGAATTGACGTGATATGGTTGAAATGCATATTGGGATTAGGCCGCCAGAGCCAGAGGACGGAGACAACTCGAAGAAGACCTCCGGTGTCAGCTCGGTATAGTTGAGGGAGCACTTCGAGGTCTGTCCTCTGGGAGCAAATGACGAGGTTGTGCAGCGCTATGCTCGAGTTTGGCTATGGCACTTTGTCAGCACATTCCTCCTTCCACATGCAGCTGGGAACACAGTATCGTGGATGGTTCTCCCCATTTTGGGTCAGCATTGGGACAACATAGCCCTTTACAGTTGGGGCTCAGCGGCTCTTGCCTGGCTGCACAGACAGCTATGTGAGGCTTGCAGGCGCATAGCGAGGGATTCCAATGTTGGAGGGTGCACTTATATGCTGCAGATTTGGATTTGGGAGCGAATGCCCGTGGGTCGACCTTCCCGTCTCCGTGTCGATGTAAGTCACAACGGCTAATTCCTTTTTCTACTTTAATGTTCGGAAAACTATTGTATCATGTGACCAATTGGACTTACTTGCAATTTCAGCCATGGCATCGAGACGATGCTCGTCCCACGTTCTATCATGTGTGGAAGCATGTGCGGCCCGTTCGTGGCAATCCTGATAGGCGCTACAGGGCCTACACAAACGAATTTGATGTTCTCACGCAGCACCAGGTAATTTGCTCACCATAGTTTTTTAAGCTAACTTCCGTATAATGATAGATGAAATAAGTATTGCGTGAAAATTTTTGAAGGTTGAATGGAAACCGTATGACCGTGAGCAGCTAAGCCAGATCGTATTTTCACCGACGTGCTACAGAGACAGAGAGCTGTGGAGGTGCACGATGCCAATGATATTGTACTACGTCGTAGAGTTTCATATGCCGCATAGGGTGATGCGACAGTTTGGGAGGATGCAACCGTGCCCTCCTTTGGAATTATCGACTTCGCAGCAGCTGCACAGGTACGCAGGAATAAATAACTATTGGAGGCTATTCAATTAACGTACTTAACATGTTATATTAATACTTCACTAATTTTTGATGCAGGATCGACCGCAGAAAGAGGTATAAGGAAAATGATTGGAGGGTGAAGCATGGTCAGTACCTCGTCATGTGGTAGAATAAGCAAGGATGCGATCCTGAAGGTGGACTGTACTGGCGACCAGGACCAAACAATGAGTACATACGATGGTACTGTACTTCGACGAGAACTAAAGTGAAACCATCTTGGAGTAATGTGCCCATTGAGGATGCACCGTCTGAATCAGACGCCGACATCGCTAACGCGTACGACACGGTGACACGCTATGGGACACAGCCTGAGCGTGCACCTCCCACGACTACATGGTAAGATTTCGGTTTGTAATCATAGTATCGTAACATTGATCACTCATGGAATGAAAACTATGCGTACAGGGACAGCAGCTTGCAAGGCTCTCAAACGAGGCGGGCATGATTATGGAGCACGCCGTCGGAGAAGGTGATGGTCTGCTTCGTCAGTTTGCAGAGGTAGAAGCCCAAACTAATTTCCACTTATACTCGTACTACCTTTGTAACCATCAATATCATAGTCGTGAATATATGCTGCTTACATGTGGCAGAGGGTTCGGAAAAGCTGCAGGCGAATGGCCATGAGGATGAACTGCATGTCGTCCTCAAATGTGCACCGCGGGGGCAATGGCCAGGGTACTTCTTCGGGATCACATCAGACTCCATTGGCGACTACCCCCAGGGCTGCAACACCATCCACTGCTGCAGGTCCTAGCAGAAGATCACGAGGCAAGGAACCTGCATCCCCTCAGGCAAGCGAGGACTCTGAAGGTGAGCAGTCTGAGGATGACGACCCTACATATGGTGAGGACTGGAGATTTCCGGCAGGATCGATGCTCCACCTGTGACTCAGACGCAGGGAGAGTCCAGCCAGGTACATTCACAAGTTTCCCCAAATTCAATTCTAGATTTTAATGTTCACTCCCGAAGTGTCATACAAATTTTATGCTTTGTGCCCAATTATTCCATAGGAACCTGCACCTCGTACCCGGTTGCCACGCCGCCGGCGGCGTTCCCGGGACCACACCGACGTTGGCAGCGCCAATGTGCTGCCCACGCATCCAAGGAGGGAGCGTCGCCCAAGAGATCCTTTTAGCCCTTCCGGATGAGCGGCGGTCACGACACTAAATGTAGCATGTCTCAAGTGTGATGCACTACGTGTGCAATTTATATTATATGGGTGTGCAAGACTTTTGGAACCGTCACGTGTGTAAAAGACTAAGTTGGTTGTTAGGTTTATTTCTGTCACGTGTGTAAAAGACTAAGTTGGATGTTAGGTTTATTTCTGTCCGTACAATATTATATGTTTGCTCCATGATATACTTGTGTTTCGTGTATTTTTTTTGTAAATGTTCGTACTGGTAGGCTATCGCGTATTCGTGGTTCAAACAAGTTTAAAAAAAATCAGAACAAAAAAAGCTATTTAAGTTTCATCAGCGGAAGTCTAGCACCCCTCCCCCCCCGGCGAAACCTACTGAAAATTCGTTTCGGTTGCTGCGGCAGCGCACTCCTGCCGCGCCAGGCGGAGTGGCGCAGCAAGGGCCGCCCCGCGAAACCTACTGAAAATTTATTGCACTTGGCGTGGCAGTGCGCTCCTGCTGCGCCAGGCGGAGTGGCGCGGCAAGGCCCGCCCCCCCCCCGAGCGAAACCTACTGAAAATTTATTGCACTTGGCACGACAGTGCGCTCCTGCCGCGCCAGGAGGAGTGGCGCAGCAAGCCCCCCCTCCCCCCCCCCCCGGCGAAACCTACTGAAAATTTATTCCACTTGGCACGGCAGCGCGCTCCCGCCGCGCCAGGCGGAGTGGCGCGGCAAGGCCCGCCGCCCCCCGGGCAAAACCTACTGAAAATTTATTCACCTACTGAAAATTTATTCCACTTGGCACGGGAGCGCGCTCCTGCCGCGCCAGGCGGAGTGGTGCGGCACGGGCCACCCCCCGGGCGAAATGTACTGAAAATTTATTACGCTTGGCGTGGCAGCACACTCCTGTCGCGCCAGGCGGAGTGGCACTGCAACGACCTCACCCAGCCGAACCTACTGAAATTTTGTTTCGATTTGCGCGGCAGGGCACTGCTGCCGCGCCACTCCTTCTGGCGCGGCAAGCCCCACCCCTACCATGAAAAGTGTCCATTTAGAATCTAAAATTTGTCCCACAAAGAGTGACTTTTTTTACCTTCAAGTAAACCTCATCTAATTAAAGTAACATTCACACCAATAAAAACGTATATGGAGGTGGCCTAATACCGGTTTCAATAGAAGTTTTATAGAAAAAGATACGGTGGGAGTAGGAATATTGATTACTTCAAGATCATTCAGAGGAGAGATGAGTGGGATAGCAGGTTCAATTATCGAATTTTCGATCTCAGTTATCAAATTTTCAATTTTAATAATAGTCCAAAGACTGAAAAATAAATTGAGGGAAGCCCGACGGCCGTGTTGCATTGGGACTCCACACATTGACGCACAACGCATGCACGCCAGTCTCGCGCAGTCGTGTCGCGCCTACAGAACCGGGCCACTGCCCTCTGCTCTTCCTTCCTGCAACTTGACCGCAAATGTACTCGATGGTGCTTCCTTCGTACGAGAATGCGAAGCGTCCCGCCGCCCGCCACCCCATCACCCGCTCTACCAGCGCTATGCCTTCCTCCTCCTCCACCGCCCACTCCTCCTCATCCTCCATCCAAATCATCGACCCCATCGAAGCTACTACTATTTCTTTCACACTCTAGCGCTGACTACTAGCTCGGAGAGGAAACTTTGATGCGTTTCGACATAGTTCTCTCAGAAATGAAAATAGTTTTTGACAACTAATCGTAGTTCTCAGAATAAACATAAACATAGTTTTCTCATAAATGAACATAGTTTTCACAACTAAAGAGAAATATGATCCAGCTACATCAACACGTTCATCTAGTCCGATTCACCTTCATATAGTAACTCGTCATCATCATCATCATCATCATCATCATCATCATCTCCAGCAACAACAACTCCCTTCCCTTTCTTATCGACATTAACCTTACCAACAGGTAAATCGGCAACAAGAGCCTTCATCGTCTCCATCTGTGCCTCTTCCACTTTTTGTTGTAACTCTTCCATTTCAGTCCTTCTCTTTCTTGCCCTAACTTGCTGCAAATATTTTTCCCATGAACCCTTAGGGTATTTCGCATTCGGATCAACCACATAACCTAAGCGATCTCTTTCCTCCCTCAACCTTTGTTTCTCCAACTCCCTCTCCTCTTGCAACTTCCTCCTATTTTCTCTCTTCTCATTTTCAGTTAGAGGTCGTGGATACTTGGATCTATTTTGCCTCCAATACTTAATAATAGTTTCCCTTGCATAAAGTCCTTCAGGTTCCACTCCAGTCTCATGCACCATATCTTGATATATTTTCCCCCAAAGCAAGTCGTCGTCAGGAATAGGCACATCATACTCCTTCCTAATCTTTTCTTTAATTTCTTGTTGTTTCCTTGACTTCCATGGTTCCGATGTATTACCCAACTTTAATAACAAATCATATCGACCAGAAAAATCTTCCCAATCACATGTCCTTCCCTCCTGCAACAACAATTTTATATTCTTACAAATTTGAAACAAGTTCCAACCTTCATAACACATAAGAGACGAGTAGTTACTAACCCAGTAATCGCCATGTGCATTTCCACACAACGAACCATATCCAAGTTCAGAAGGCAGCACACCTTCTGTTGCCAATATACCACACTTGCATCTATCACTAGGAGAGGACACACATGGCCACGGTGCATTTCCACTCTCGAACTCCCGTACTTGCTCCTCCGTTGACCACATTGCCATTAGGCCGTATATATACTCATTGAAATCACACAACGGCCACCCATCCTGCAAAAAAACGGTGACATGAACTACTCATACGTAAAGTAACTACAAAACGCTACTCCAACTTCCAAGCAATAACATCAAGTAAAAGTATGAACAATATACTGCAAAATTATAACTGCTAGCTAAACGACATACTAATATTCTCGTAATATTCTTACATGAGTCTTTAGGGAGCATCGAAAGAATAGAGTAAACTTAGGTGGATCCCCTAAGTTTGGACGCATAAGCTTAGCAGGAACACCACACTTGCACATGGGAGGATCCCTCACACGCCTATAAGCAGCCTCTTGCTTCTCCTCCTCGGTCATCCTAGGTGGGTTTGGTGGAGGAGGAACCCAACGCCTAAACTGATGGTATGGTTTAAGCTCTGTGCTATGATATGGGAATAGGCGGATCCTAGGATCATATTTGTCAGGTCCATCGATCCACTGAAAGAAATCACAAGGTGCGACAGGCATTGGATCAAAAGTCCACTTGCATACATAGAAGGCTCTTCCGGCGTCTTTGGATGCCTTGATTGTTTCACCTCTGCTTGCACGCTACATCTACAAAGAGTTACCGGAAGGGCAGGAGGTACGGGACCAGCACCATTGGACTCGCCCACATAACGCACATACCACCTACGACGCTTGTATTCACAACCAAACGACGTCATCTCACCTGGACATCAAGTGCCACAAATTTAATACACAAATAAACTTTACACACGTAATCCATACGAGCTATATACATCATTTCGATAAAATGTAAACACTCCATCTACAAAATACAAACACTAAAACATATCAACTATAGCAACTATATTAAGGAACAAAAATATAAGACTAATTAATTGAACATAAAAAAAAATACATGTCATGTAAACCACACAATTGGATGAATATATACCTAAATCGAAGCATTCAACAAGTTCTACACGTCAATATCGCGGGCAGAGACTCAATTGCGTATGAACTACGTATCATCTAACACAAAACACCATTGCATTTCATTCAAAATTGAAATCACCAACCTAACCCTAAGTCACCTAAACATCCTCCGATCTACCAAATGCAACGGTAAAACACGAGAAAAAGTAGGGGAATACCTTCCACACGAAGCAGGGATCGATTTCCACTACTTTTCCCCACCGAAATCGCCGGATTTTGGGTGGATTTGGGGGTGGGGCGGCGGGGGCCGGCGCAACAAGCTAAGGGCGCTGGTGTGTCTGGAGGAGGAAGAAAGGAGGGAGGGAGGAGGAAGGGAGCCGTCACGCGGTTGTAGCGTGGGCTCTCCCGCGCCAGGCGGTGTGGCGCGGCAGAGGTGCCGCGCCAGCCCGCCTGGCGCGGCGAGCGCCCGCCACGTCAGCGCGCACCTGGCGCCGCGACTCGCCGCGCCAGCGTGGCAGGAGCTTGCCGCGCCAGTGCATGCGGCGCGGCAGCGGCTTCCTGCCGCGCCAGGCGGTCTGGCGCGGCCAAAAGAGTTATTTCCACAAATAAAGTCCCGCTTAGGTTATTTTTAAAAATAAATATAAAAAAGTTTAAAAATAAAAAAACGAACGACGAGTTCGCCGACACCGGCAACTTCCCGCTAGCGGACTTGACCAAGACGACGCGCGCATGGTACTACCCGTACGGCAGCAACGACAAGGAGCACGGCACCGCTCCAAGCGGCCGCTTCTCCAACGGCATGGTCCTCTCTGATTTCTTCGGTACGTAATAAGCTCGGATATGATCATCAGTTATATAAATCTTGGTCCTGTCTGATCAGTATACATGGGGGCTCTAATTAATTTGTGCAGCGAGGATTCTTGGGAGGAAGGAGTCCCCTCCGGCGGAAAGTAAGAGGCAGCAGGACGGCGTCGACCCGTCCGGCATGAACTTCGCCGTCGGCGGCGCCGGCGTGGTGGAGGGGACGAGCGACGCGCCCAACCTCGGCAGGCAGGTGGACAAGTTCAAGAGGCTGGTCAGGCAAGGCACCATCGACGAGGACCTCACCGACTCCGTCGCGCTCATCGCCTTCTCCGGCAGGCGCGACTACGAGCGCTTCAACGACATGTCCAGCACCGAGGTGAGGGCCAAGGCCCAGGAGGTGACGGACAAGATCGCCGACGCCGTGGACCAGCTGATGGAGCTGGGTGTCGAGAAGGTGGTGGTGACCTCGCTGCCCCCGCTCGGGTGCACGCCATGGCTGTCGAGGTCCGAGGACGGCGTCTACGATGGCAAGTGCGACAGCCAGAAGGTCGCGAGCATCCACAACTCCTACCTCGAGGAGAAGGTGTTCCAGAACGAGGCCGTCTTCAACCTCGACCTCAAAGCCGCATTCAGCCACTACGCGGGCCCGTCGCCGCGATGGAAGCAGTTCAAGTACAGGCTGGAGTCGTGCTGCGAGAGCTTCGACCAGAGTGGGTTCTGCGGGCAGGTGCAGGACGGCGAGCCCCAGTACAGCCTGGGCTCCAAGCCGGACAAGTTCTTCTACTGGGACGACATCAACCCGACCCATGCCGGATGGAAGGCCGTCGTCAAGGAGTTCGAGAGTCGTCAAGGAGTTCGAGGAGTCCATCAAGAACTACCTCAATATCTAGATAGCTCTAGACTCTAGTTTGTTACATGCCAGTGAATAGCTTCAATCGAGTCTATTCTAGGTTTAGGTTTTTAGGTCATGCGAGTGAGTCTTTTTTTATAAAACGTTCAAGTATTTCATTAAGAGAATATTAGTAGCAGCAGTTTTTTTATTGTTCTGTATCCAACCGCTAGAGTACCAACAGCTTGTTGAATTTTGTTTTTTGTGGCGTGGTATTTCTGGATGTTTTTGCCGGTTTCTCTACAAGTGACTAGTGCTAATATTATTGTTTGAAATAATGGCCACAAGCTCGTGCTTTTCTTCTGTTGTGCGTAGCGCTTATTTAGTCGCATCATTGCTTGGTTTGTTTTTCAAGAGCTTTTCTCTAGAACTGCTGTATGCAGGAACTGTATTGGTTGTGGGCAAAATTCTTGCAAAGATCAGAATAAAAATTTCTTTTTCTAAAAAAAGTAATTGGATGGGAAGGTACTTTCTGCAGTTCCAATTTGGTCATTGAGGTTTCTTCTAGTCAATTTTACATTCATTGCGAGAACTACTTTATTTTATAATTCTTTTTTATTTAGGATACTACTCTACCCGTTTTAAAATGTAAGTCGTATGGGTTTTGTTCGAAATCAAATTTCTTTAACTTTTGTCCGAGTTCATAAAAAAGGTATTAAGATCTATAACGTCAAATTATAGTTTCATTATAACCGCTAAGAAATATGTTGATAGAGATATTATTATATTTTTTATATAACTTTGGTTTAGAACAAAGCTAATTAATAAAGTGAACTATAATTTAGAACGGAGGAAGTACTAGGTGCAAGCTTATTACTATCATCAGAGTTTGACCTCACAACACATAGGTGATGTGCCCGTCCCGCGAGAGTACGTCCTTTCACTAAAAATGAGCT
The DNA here is from genome assembly GCF_005286985.2 of Setaria viridis. Classification (NCBI taxonomy): domain Eukaryota; kingdom Viridiplantae; phylum Streptophyta; class Magnoliopsida; order Poales; family Poaceae; genus Setaria; species Setaria viridis. The sequence goes on from NC_048271.2 coordinate 43,395,155, forward strand.
CGCATTTAAAAATTATACTACTGCGACTAGGTGATGTGCCCGTCCAAACGAAGCGTTCGTGACTATACTACTGTGTTCCAAAAAAAAGTAATATTATACATAAAATGATATAAGTAATGCAATCACCTCCATACTTTCAGAAAATATCACTATCGAGCATCAATCATACGCTAGAAACAAGAAACATTTCGCTACAACAACTACCGGACACCATTTGCAGTACAATGGTTCCTGCTAGGTAATTGCGACGGGCACGGCCTTGAGAGGGACGGCCAGGACATTGCCAGTCTTAAACCTTTCGCTGACGTCCAGCTGCTCGGCCGCCATGCCCTCCGGCAACCTCCACTCGAACGCGTGCAGCAGCGACGCCAGCAGGTGCGGCACGACGCGCTCCGCCATGGGCATGCCGGGGCACTGCCTCCGTCCATACCCGAACGGGAAGAACTCGAATTCCTTCCCCCTGTAGTCCACGTCCGCCGCCTTGCCCAAGAAGCGCTCCGGCATGAACCTGTCCGGCTCGTCCCACACCGCCGTGTCCCGCATGATCGCCCACACGTTGACGAAGACCGTGCAGCCCTTGGGCACGGCGTAGCCGCAGACCTCGACGCCGTCCTCCACGGCCTTGTGGGGCACCAGCAGCGGCGCCACCGGGTGCAGCCGCATGGATTCCTTGAACACGGCCTGAAGGTACGGCAGGCCCGCCACGTCCGGCTCCTCGATGGTCTCCTTGCCGCCCAGAGCTCCGGCGATCTCCGCGCGCAACCTGGCCATGGCGCTCGGGTTGCGGAGCAGCTCGGCCATCGCCCACTCCACCGTGATCGTGATCGTGTCGCCGCCGGTGATGAAGACCTCGAACACGATGGCCTTCACGGTGTCGCGGTCGATCTTGCCCGTGGACATGTGATCCAGGAGCACCTGGAGGAAGTCGTTGCCGTGCCTGCCGTCGGCGTTCTCGGCCAGCCTGCGCTCGATTATGCCGTCCACGATGCGGTAGATCTCCCCCAGGTGCCAGGCCGCCTCGCGGCGCCGCCCCTGCAGGTCGAGCCGCCGCAGGAAGGGGAGGAGGTCGGAGACGTTGGGCTTCGTCATCAGGTCGGCTATGTTCTCCACGTGCTCCCGTATCCCGTGCGCCGACTCGCCGGTGGCTTCCCCGTCCACCACGTCGACGGAGAAGAAGGTGCTCGACACGAGGTTGATCATGCCGCCGTACAGCGCCCTGCCGACGTCCACCTCCCGCCCGGCGCGCGCTCGGAGGTGTGCGACCAGGTCCCGCACCTTGCGCTCCCGGACGCCGCGCGCCGCCGCGAGGCTCCGCGGCGAGAAGACGTGCGCCGCCAGGATGCCGCGCTGCAGCTTCCACAGCGGGTCCGAGCTGGCCATGTTGAGCAGGGAGCGGTCGGCCCACCCGAGCGCGTGGACGGCGTCGACGGTGTAGCGCCCCGTGAGGTGCGCGCCAGCCGCGCGAGCGCGTGGTGGAGGTTGCCGTGCAGGTCCAGCGCGTTGCCGATGATCGGGAGCGGCCGGGGGCCCGGCGGCAGCCGGCCGGAGCCTCGACGGCGGCTGAGGATGGCCAGGTAGTAGAGGAGCGAGACGGCGGCGAGCGTTGCCCAGAGCAACCAGACCTCGTGCTCCATCTTTTCTGGGGCCTGGTTTTCTTGCTCAGGCCAAGCCCATACGCGTTCATATATAGCGCTTTGCAGTAGAATTTTAGTAGTTTTTATTTTACCATTTTTGTCTCCATCAGCCGAAGTTGTAGGAGCTTAGTTATGTTATCCCTTTCGGAGCTGCTAGTTGTCCGGATGTCCAGATCGTCCGATCTGGACGCTCGCGTCGGACGCATGCGCAGCCCTTTGATTGGGTGAAGCGTAATCGTTGGATGAACCTTGAAAAAATCCACATTTGCCTCCGTTTCACGCGCCCACATGGGGTACGCGCCGCCGACCCCATGTGGGGCCGCTCGCCCCCCTTCCCCCTCGTCCTCTTCCCACTGACATGCGCGTCGGACCGTGTGGGTCCGCTGGACGGCGTCCTAGCAGCTGCAACACGTGGGTCCCATTGCGATATGTGCAACACCAGATCTACTTTTTGCAATATCCAAATGAAATAGGTCCGAAGCAGTTGAAACACAAACATATGTCTGGAACACTTACAAAAACTTGCAAACGCCGGAAAACACTTGAAAAGCCACTGCAAAATATATGCGACATCCTGATGAAACACTTGTAACATATATGTGAAACATATGCAATACAGATAAAACACTTATAATATACATATGAAAAACAGATGAAACATTTGGAACTGACGTTTGCAACATACGTGTATAACCACTGCAACATATGCAACATCTGGATCTACTTTTGCAACATCCATATGAAACACTTGCCACATACATCTAAAACACATGGAACATATGCAACATCTGGATCTACTTTTGCAACATCCATATAAAACACTTGCGACATACATCTGAAACATCTAAAACATATGGAACATACGCTTGCAACATGCAGCAAAACCTGGCAGGAGGAGCACTACACAACGGAATCCGGTGTTAGGAAACGATGGGGAAGAGGATTACAGCGGGTGGACGACGCCCTTATCTGCGGAGCAGCTCCTCCGGTGGCTGGTGCGGCTCGCCCCTAGCCTAGGGGAAGCGGTGGCCACGCCCGGCCGTGCCCCAGCACTCGAGTGGTGGCCTGGGGGGCTGCGAAGGTGGAGGCGGGGCAAGAGAAAGGGCGGCGACCTGGGAGGCTGCAGAGGCGGAGACCAAGGTGGGGCAGGAGAAGGGGCAGCGGCCTAGGTGGGCGCGACCGCCGGTGACGACAGGGAGGCCGCCGTGGTCAGGGTGGGCAGCGACAAAGCGTGGCGGACGAGGAAGGGGTCGGCAGCGTCGGGGTCGTCCCCTGATGTGGTAGCTCCTCCGGCGGCCGGCACAGCTCACCCCTAGCCCTGGTGGAGCGGTGGCCCACACCTGGCCTTCCCCGCGGAGCAGCTCCCCGATGGCCAAGCCCACTCCCTGGTGGAGCAGAGGTCCAGAGAGAGATAGATTTGTTGGGTGAAAGGAGCGGTGGGTGAAGGGATAAGGGTGGGTGAAAGGATAAGGCAGGGGAGACTTCCGTGGGACCGCATCTAGAAGTGTCTGGTGGAAGAGAACGCTCGGACCAGATTGAGCCACGTAGCCGCCCGATGGGGGTCTCGCGTTCGGACGCATGGCTTATAGCATTTCCGTATCCCTTTTCCAAAGAACGAGAGCAACTCCAAGAGTACCCTAAAAAATTCTTCCCCAAAATTATGTATTGGGGGCTCTCCAAAAAAAATTTCCCCAAAAAATATATCAATCCACAGCAGATTGCAAATAAATAGCCCCCAATATTTCAAAACAGGCCACGTCATTATACTGGGCCCATTAGGATCTGTTGCTTTTTTTCCCCACCACCGTGACCAAGAGCCTCCTCGCGTCGCGATCTCCAGTGGTGCCGCCGTGACCAGAATCCCCCTTGCGTAGCGATCTCGAGCGGTGCCGCGATTTTCCTCCATCCGTCAAAATCAGTCGCCAGCTCTCTAATAAAAGCATGAGGGCTTTGATATCTGCATTGTGCTTCACTAAAAAAGCATGGACGTAGTCCGCGGTCGACGGCCGGCCGCCGCACATTGATCGGTCGGCTGGCAGCCCGAGCCGCCTTCTCATCTGCGCGCACTAGAATCTGCTGTACAGTAGGCCGAGCACGGATAGCAGCACGCCGGTGGCGCCGACGACGGACCCTAGTGCGGCATCGTGGATGTTGAGCGCGGCGACGGCGAAGATAAGCACTGGTGCGGCGCAGAGCATCGCGAACGTGAAGGCGTGAACGTACATGTTCCCCAATCCCAGGCGCTCCATGTTCCACTGAACACGCAGAACGTGCATGTCAGGGATAGCGCCGCCACCGTCGGGTCGTCGGCGAGGTTCAGCAACCCACCGGCCCACTCCGCCTTGGCGACCGCCGTTCTGCCATTGTTGTACTGCGAGGAGGCGTTCACGACCGTAGACTCGTCCAGTACCGCCGCGGCGTCCTCGTTGTCGGTGGATGCCGGGAGCACGACCTTTCTGCCGAGCGGGCCGTAGACCATGTACAGGGCGACGGTGGCGGGGAAGCCGAGGCTGAGCGCCATACACAAGTTCACGGCCCAGTCCGAGCGCGCGGGAATCGGGATTGGGGAAGGAACGCCAACACTAAAATATACGCGGTGGCAGGCTGTTTTTTAGCGTTGCGAAGAAATTGGGGAAGGTTTGGTGAATTGTTGGAGTTCGTTTTTTCTCTTTTTTTTCTAAAAAAGGTATTGGGTAAGATTAGCAACCTCTTGGAGTTGCTGTCTACTGTACTGTTTGCGTTTGAGGTGTACATGTAATCATCCGGGCTTCTTTCGGTGTTATTCCGTGGAATCTTGTGTGTTCATATAATCCAAATAGAGCCGTAGGTGCTTATATTATTCTTCGAGATGTAGAAGGGCGGCGTTTCTCAGATAATGACGCTTCTGGTGTTGGAAACTTGTACTGTTATCATAGTCCTGCTGAGTCGTGGTCACACGTAACCACAAAATTTAACAAATCTGAAAACGGCCTTATTAGTTGTCCAAATCCGACAGGAAGGCACGTAATTTGTACAACTCCATGATTGCGGCAAGATGACTTATATTATTCACGCTTAAGACCGCACGTACATTTTAGCAATGCCATTTATCATAGTATGAGAAAGAGAAACCAAGAGGACTTAGGGCCTTCGTTTTTAACTGGGCAATCTCCGGGATGACGTCGACCCTTCTTCTATTTGTGCCATCATCATTTGCTCACAAAGAGCAAAAGGGGTGTGCAACAAACATTTCACACGCCTGGTCCCCTCAAAACCCAAGTGAATTTTAGATGACCTGGCAGGCAGAATAACACATCAATGAAGGGATCTTTTTTTTAGCACAAACGAACAAGTTGAGGACTAGAGATGTCTACATCTCTGTTCCTTTTAGCCCATCAAACCTACAAAGTTGATGGCCACAAATACTGGACAGGACAACTTGCAATGCACAGCTCCCACAATATACTTCCAAGCCGCGTACCTGCAGTGCAGTGCGGCCGCTCACTTAAGCAATTACTACCTCCGTTATGACGTTTAGTTTAGGACAAGCTAGTTAGTTCAAAAATGAACTAATTTGCTTGTCCCAAACACTATATATTTAAGAACGGAGGGAGTATGAGTAAAAACAAAGTTCATTTAATGGAATACAAAGTTCAGCTTGGTTTGTAAAGTTCCAGATCAGTAAGTATGTCCGTGGTAAAGAAAACGATCACAGAGGTCACCAACATCTCACTGCTAACAAAAGAAAACTGGAACACCTACCGTATCTATGCGCTTTCTGGCCTGCTATAGCATAGCACAAATAGTGAAAAGAAAAACAGCATAATGCGTCACTCAATTGTCCGCCTTTCCCTCAACATGTACCTCCTTCACTGCCAGGGGTTCATACCAGGCAGGCTCAAAGCCAGCGGCTTTCCTCGCTTCTGTATTGAAAGGGGGCTTCAGTGGTCCCCTAAAATATTCTCTAACAATCCTATGGAAAGTCCGAATAACTGCTGCTTCATCTTTGTCTACATTGTTGCCTAGTTTGCAATTTGCCAAGCCATCTTCAACCTGTTGGGTCATATTAATATTACTGTTGAAGTCTTGTGAAATCTTGGACGTCTCATCTTCTACCTGTTGGACTGATGTTAGTTCATTTCTCCCCTCCAGAACTGTCTTATCATCAGCAGTACCATCTCCTGGCATCCCAGGGCAGTGGGGTTCAGAATGAGGAACTGAATATGAGATCAGATCATCACTGCAGGGCCTAAGGCACAGGTATCTGAACCATCTAACACCAGCAGCACAATGTGTAACTTCTTCAGGATAAATAATATCTTCTAGCAGTTTTGCTGTTTGTTCATCCCCGCCTGCTCGGAATCTTGATATGGTTGTTGGAAGGACATCTAATCCCCTAGCCTGCATTCCAAATTAAATTTGTTAGCTGTTTGTATGTGTTTTTTAAAGAATAGTTGTTTATATGTAAATGTGACTAATAAGAGTTCATCATGCACAGTGAACTCTATATACTACTACACAGTTCATATGAATGCCATCCTTCACAAAACTGAGAAAATTGCTGCCTTGTAATCTGCAGACAACTTACAGTGAGAATACAGAAAGCAGCAGCACTAAATCAAAGCATGTGAATGGCAGCAGCAGGACTCCGGAATGGTGTCCTATGCATGTTTACTGTAGAAATTGAATTGCAAGGATTACTTGGTCCCCCGGAGTAAACAAGAAGCATACTGACATTTCAAATATCTTGATTCTGAAGTTCAACTGATTTAATATCAGAACCCATGTTCAGTTACATATCAAATTGTACCCTTAGGGTGGAGCTAGCACTGGTTCTGGGGGGCTGTAGCACCCGTTCAGATAAGAAAATCCCAGTAAACCCATAAGTCACAGACCAAAACCATGGCTCAGCCAAGGGTCAGTGCCCTGCCTAACGCAGTTCGTCAGCACAGAACCCTGCCAAGCACAGCACTTAGCAACCCCCTTGTGCTCCGATCCGGGCTCCGCCACTGTGTACCCACTTGTATAATTCATTTTCTCTTAATGTTCTTCTGTACAAATTAACAATATGCATTTCTACTATACAAATCAAATCATGTAGATATTAACTAAATGGAGGAAGAAGCTGTGTGTCCGTTCCAAACCTTTGAGCATTAAATGTTTAACATTTAGACTATCAACGCAATGCTGAGTTGACTACTAATGATTGAGAAAACGGTTACAGGCTCAGACTTTGGCAGGGGAGCTCATTTTCTTACATCATGCTCATAGCAACAAGATAGTCTACTGAGACCCCTGGCAAGGATGCTGATTGGGGAACATTTTATGCACAAAAATGAAGTTCTCCTCTGGGTTTTTCTGCCAATTTTCAACCTTCCATGTTTCAAGAAGAATATCGGCCTTCTAAATCTCAATTTTTGTTGGTTTAACGCAACCATTTTGAGAAAAGCATAGCATATTTTAGCCTTTCCATATTCAAGGTTACAGCAGACAACATCAAGCAACATTACTCATGGTATTGACTCAATTGTATCAAACCTAGTATGAATGTCTTCATTACTTCATACTGATAACATGTTGAATGTACGAGTACAGCAGAGGCATTGCTCCTCACCTCGTGGACGCAGTGCTCGACGGCGAGGCGCGCGAGTAGGCAGTGCGCGGTTCTCATCGCAGAGTCCCAGAGCCCGTCGTGCGCCGGGAGCGCGCCGTAGCGCCAGCCCAGCTCCCTCAGCCGCGCGGAGAGCACCGTGTAGTGCCTCCCCTCGTCCTGCGCGAGACGCGCGAAGTCGTCGAAGAATTCCCGCGGCATCCGCATCCGCGCGCCGAAGCGGGCGATGATGTCCCAGGAGAGGTCGACGGCCCAGCTCTCGGTGTGCGCCAGCGAGTGGAGCATCGCCAGCCGGCTCTGCGCGCTGCCGCCCTTGCCCAGCTTGGGCATCCGCGACGGCGGGAGCAGCCGCACCTCGGCGCTCCGGGCGGGGCGGTCGGGCGGCGGGGGCGCCGGTCGGGACGGGTCGTAGGGGAGCGGGATCTCGCCGCACAGCCACAGCGACGCGGCGAGGTCCCCCAGGCGGGCCTTCTCGTCCGGGTCGGCCGTGGAGAGGATCTGCAGCGCCCAGTCCACCAGCGTCTTGGGAGGCTGCTGGTCTTCCGGGACGCCGCTGCTATGTCCGCCGGCGTCGGCTGTAGCCTCCATCTGCAGTAGCACACGCCGCGGAACGAGTATCGGAGTTTACCGGCGCCGCCGCCGCTGGCGGCCCGCAGTACCAGCTGCCTAGGTTGTTCTTTGTTCAGACACAGGAATGTGAATGTCTCATCCTTTCCGGGCCGTCTCTCTTCCTTTCTGGGCCGGCAAATGTAGGATTGCTTAGCCTTCCTGCCAAGCGGCTACGTCATCGGGACTAGACATGTTGTCATTTTAAATACCACTTCCTCCTTCATATTTAATTGTAAATTATTTTAGTTTGTTTTAAGGCAAACTTTTCCACATTTAACCAAATTCATAAAAATACTATAATTTACAATATTAAATAAATGCAATATAAAAATATAGTCCATAATCTACCTATTGAAAGTAGTTTGAATATTTGATGTTGTACATATTTGTGCATTTCTCTATAAATTTGATGATAATTTAAAATTTTTGACTTTGGTCAAAACTATAACAACTAAAGGAATACCATCGTAACTTAACTTTATCATCTACTTTTCAATCTATTTTCCATTATATTGATGATAGTTAACAAAACAAAATAGGACCCACATTGTTTATGTTGTTAGGTACTTTTATATCATATATGATATAAGCTGCTACATAGTCTCCACATAAATTGATAAAAGGCAAAATAGGTGTTTTAGTCCCTCAACTTTACTCTAAGGATCAAGTTCGTCCCTCAACTTTCAGATTAGCTAATCTAATCTCTCATCTTTTGTTTTAGTCAAACTCGTCCGACGTGGCACTCCATAATAACATAAGACTAATGAGAAATGTCCGTTTTGGCCAACACTCCTTCCCCTTCTCAATTTCCGTTTGACTCCACCATATGACCAAACAGACCTACTTAGCTGTCCGACCAAATCCAATAACTAGCTCTTTGCTTCTCCTTGCTCAAGCCGAGTTGGAACAACTACCACCGCCTTTATCTGCTTCTAGCACCGCCGAGAAGCGAGCTACCAGCTGTCTGCTCCTTTCTCACCAATCTGAGCTTCACACCAATCAGCTCCCATTTTGCCTTCTCCGTGAAACCAAGTATGGAACAAATAGAAAGCATAAGCATCTAGCAGCTGCCTGCTGCTATGCTCCAATTTCTCTCAGCAAGCAAGCCACCAGCAACAGCATGTCGACCCCACCTTAACTCTTGCCATGATGACCCGGTTCGCCGGCCTAGCTCGCATTGATCTGCCACACCAGTCCCTCTCTACCTCCATTGATGCCATGGTGAGCTTCACAGCACCGCAAGGATGCTCACATGCAAACTCACAATCCCTCACAGTGCCAGCGGAAAATGAGGAAGGGAAGAAGGAACCAAGGGCAAAAAAGACTTTTCACAATAGTCTCATGTCATCATGGAGTGCCACATTATGCTAATGACGAGTTTGAAAAAAAAAGTTAAGGGACTAGATTAGTTGATCTAAAAGTTGAGGGACGGATTTAAACCTCTGAGCAAAGTTAAGGGAATCCAGGTTCATTGGAACCATATAACCCCGTACCCAGAACTCCAATTAAGAAAAAAATGGAACCGCCTGCAGTATACAAAATAAACTTGGTAGCTGAATACAGACGCCTCTTTCCCCCCCACATGGATAAAAGTAAGTAAATAGGGATTAATTCTAACTCCCACATGATAAAAAAAGTAAAAGGTCTCGTGAAGAGAATAATCCTATTTGACCGCTACCCACCTGTGTCGGTTTCGGGTACAGGTACCCTTTTGAGCTCTCTAGCAAATGAATACTTCGCTTATGGTGGGAGTCTCGCTATCCTTGGGTAGGATCTTCTTACCGAGGGTATGACTACAAGAGCACAGCCAGCTGTATTCATGCTCTTCGAAGTACCCCCTTTCTTGTCCACAGCTAGAGAGCTCGTACTCATTTGCCCAACAGTGGTCGGGTTCACCCATTCTTTGAACCTACCTATCTGCTTAACCCTAATGACACCTTCCTTCATATCAGAATGGAACAGTAAACTATATTGTTAGATGCTATGTTTCTAGGATGGAATTCCCAGTACTCAACAGTCAAAATACAAATAGTATCCATGGGATAACCCTGATCGATAGAACTTACCGCTAAACAAGTTTTGACAAGAGGAATGCTTATTGAATAATCATAATTATTGGCTTTATTTATTGCTACTAGAAAGGTAGATACCGGTGGTAAGCGAAGAGGAAATAGACTCTTGTTAGTATCTATTTGAGTAGAGAGGTATGCCATTCAAACCAATTAAATAATTGAAAATGAAGGAGATACTAGCTAATGTGTATGAAGGGCTAGCCTGTATAGCATGGTCTAGGGTGAAGAGAGAGAGAAAGAAGAGACGATAGAAATGGGTTCTTTTGTTAAAGGAAAGTATCCCGTTCCTCAGCTCCGCTCCGATTCGACCTGCTTCCTGGAAATCCCCAATGCACCAATGTACCATTGGCAGATCCTTCTTTCTTTGAAATAGAATATATGATCGAAACTAAACCGATATGACTTTCTCCGGAGCATCGCAATCCGAGTTCCTGGTGTACCACCCTTGCTCTCCGAGGCATATGACTTTTCCAGCTAATCCGTTAATCCTATGACCGGAGGGCTGCCTTATCGATTATCCCCGTTCGAAGTCGGCTTTGCTTCTGCTTGTTTTAGCTTATACCCCTGATCCGTATATCTGCCTTGGCCCCGCTTTGCATTCATAAATGTCACTATTCGTCGAGTGCTTCCTTACCTGTTTATCACCAGCTCCCATTGCCAACTCTAAATTACATGAATTTCACTAGTCCGCCAATCCAATTAGGATTCCCGTCGGTTGCATCGCTCCTGCTCGCAGTAGTCGTTTCTTTGCCGGTGAATAAATTTCTTCTAAACAGAATAAGGCCGGCATCCTGCTCTCGACTATCCCTACCTTGGTAAAGTTACTACTCAAAGGATGGCTTTTCTTTCCTACCTACTATTGTATTTGATTCACTTCTTTTCAAATATGAGGGTGAGGGATATTCCTCGACCGGTTCCAATACGAGGATTGTTCCTTCTTTACTAAACAGTACCTGCATCCTGTTTGCTTTATCTCGCTGCTTCTGATTGATCTTATTCCTTGACTTCCTTACTAAACTAAATAAAAGAAACCTACGGATTGGTACGATCTTGAATGCATTATACCCCGGAGGATGTCCTGCTGCATATATATTACTAATACTAATGAACTTGCCTTATTTTCCTTTGTAACCTTATCATATTGGATATCGCCTTTCTTGCCTCGGCCATAGATTATCCGCGAGGTTAGCTAGTTTTGCAGGCAGTAGATTAAAAGAGTCTCTGAATCGGAATAACTTCTTCTTATTCTTACCAGAATGGATTGCTAACTCGTAAAGATTATTGTTCCTCATCAGTGGTTTGAGCTGGTAGCTCTGGTGATGACAAGCAAGGTGCTTAAGCAAGAGAATTCCATCGAATCTGCCAAAGTTGTGGAAGTACATTGGTTTACAATCTTTCACTAGTGGAGAACTGGGCTTTAATCCCGGTTGGTAAGGTGCAAATATCCCGAAAATGCATCCGGGATAAACCAACCGGGACAAAAGGGGAGGTCTTTTATCCCGGGTCACTCAACCGGGACAAAAGATACCAACCGGGATAAAAGGGTCGAGAGCGCCGACGCTGCAAAAAAAAAAATTCCCGAGCTCCCAGGAGGCCCCCCCACACGCGCACGCCGCAAGTCACAAGTCCCTAGATTTTTCACGCGAAATATACGCGTGCGCGGTTCGTGGGATTCGAACCCACAACCTCCAGCCTCGCGTGTAGCTTCCTTACCATCCCACCTACACACCACATCTGACTATATAGGGGATACTATCCTTTTGTATTAACTCGTGGGGGACCCTTTTATCCCGGTTGGAAACACCAACCAGGATAAAAGACCCCCTTTTATCCCGGTTGGTGTTTCCAACCGGGATAAAAGGGTCCCCCCGATTTAATTCCTTTCCAGTCACTTTCCAGTCACCTCGTTGGGGGCCCTTTTATCCCGGTTTGAAACACCAACCGGGATAAATGACCCCCTTTTATCCCGGTTGGTATTACAAACCGGGATAAAAGGCTCTTGACCCTTTTATCCCGGTTGGTAACCGGGATAAAAGGGGGGGTCTTTTATCCCGGTTGGTGTTTCAAACCGGGATAAAATGCCTCTCAGAGTCTTTTTTTCCCACTAGCCTTTGCAACCGGGATAAAAGGTCCCGGTTGGTGAGTCCCCCACCAGTGACCGAGTTTTAGTCCCGGTTGGTGAACCTTTTGTCCCGGGCCAACTTTAAACCGGGACAAAAGGGGGCGGATGGAAAGTCGTTTCTCTACTAGTGTTTTGATTGTTTTGCTATCATGGATCTCCTGTCTATTAAGTCTTCCTGCGGTCTTGATACTCCGATCTTCAAAAGAATCAATGTATTTAGAGTAGTCTTCACTGAAGTACGTCTCAATTAGAATATCTTGGATCTCTTCACCGGCCAGTAATTTAGAAGTTGGCCAGCAAGAGACCAGCAGCATAAGTGGTATGATAATCATCAACCAGTATAGTCTCGAGATCGGCTACAATGAATGGTTGAAGCTCTTTGCTTTTACTAAGTTTGAGGGGTGTTATATTTTTTCTATAGCTACGCTTAATATATCCCATCTTCCTTGCTTTTTTAGGATCACTCCATCCTGTAACTCGCTGGGTGGGCTAGTGAAGTAGGTAGGAAAGGAAAGACGTGATACGCAATTGTGTGGGATTCACTTCTGAACACTAAAAACCGTCTTTATCTATGTATGCATTGAAATTTTCTATAAATCTCCTTAATCTCTTCGAGCCTTCCTTCGGCCCTTCTCTAGCAAGGTCCATGCCTGTCGAAGATATCTCAAAATAACGCGCTTTTCTAATCCTTGATGTTCATGCGAAGAATCATTTGAAATCCCATTTGCACCCGGATTCAGCTTCTTTCGAACTAGCAAATGCACTTTCAGAGCCAACAACGGATCGGAGTTCGCCAATCCATTTGTAACCGTTTCAAAGTCTTCTGCGGCATCTTCTGGATCAGAATCTCCTGCTCAACCGAGAATGAATTCATTTTCATTGTATTATGTGGCAGTCCCACTACTTTCAACCATGGAAGCGAATCGATGATCCTATCCAGAGTATCTTTATGAAGAATATCCTAGCCTAGTCATTGCTTTCTTTGTAAATGATCTCTCCTCTGCATCGCTGGAAAAGTTCTCAACCGGATTATCGGAGGTGCTAACAACCGCACTCAACCAAGAACTTCCCCTTCCCCCATTTCCCTGTCTTCGCTATTTTGCTTTTCTACTGCTTGCTCCCCGAGCTCCCTATCCGAGTAAGTCCTACCTTCCTGGTTGGCAAGTAGTAAACCCTACTTCCCTTTCAAATCCTTGATTTGATCATCTTCATTCCATGGTGGACGGAGGAAAACTAGTTACAAATGTTCTTTGCTCGTACATAGCACTTAGAAGAGTGACTTCTCCCCGATAAGGGTTTAGAGTATAGAGAGGATGCCTTTCTATAAATAATAGTAATAGTAAAAGACATAAAGCAAAGACTAGATTAGAGTCCGCCGGCATTTCTTTTTTCTCGACTTTTCGAAGATTGATTGTGACGAACTGGCGCATTTCCTTGGGGAACTTATCATAGTCTTTTTAGTTTTCTTTATCGGAAAGGATACTTTTATTATTACCGTAACTTTGATTTTACTTGATACAAAGTTTTGATTACGAAACTTTCCTTGTGACCAGATCTTTTTATGCTCTCTTGGAACCGACAACTTACTTCATGCTATTACTAACACTTATGACTGAGCCGCACTTGCTTTTCAAAAGAAATTGAAACTCTCCATTGCTTTGATTTAGTGCTTCCAAATCTTATTACAAATCCTCGTATCTCCATACCGAAACACACCCATCCTCGTCTAGTAATATAGCCTTTTCTTCGTTACACGCAGGCATGCAGTCATAGTCTTCTTTTGATAAGAACTCAAATTCCCCATCTAGATTTATTTCATCTAATAGAGAAATAACTGTATCATCATCGAATGTAAATGAATCATTCTTCTTGAGTGCTAGAATTACTTCATGACCCCATCGGGTATATGTTATTCCAGGATACTTCTCCTCTATCACTTTATCGAACACTTTTTGATAGAAAAGATGTAAAATCACATTGGTTATTTCACCTATTGGAGGGATTAGATTGAACGGTATAAACTTCTTACTCTTTTTACCTTGATAAAATATACCTATATAAGCTACTTGTCTCTACATAAGTTAATACGGAATATTGTAAAATTTAGTACAATGTTCTACATACATGGTCTTCAGGTCCTTACATATGCATATGCTCACTTCAGTCTATATAGTTGATAAAAATATCTGCGCATAGTTTCCAAATGATCATATATAAAATGTTATCTACATAAACGGATATAATAATGTCTCTTCACTGGCTGCTACATGATCTCCCGCAGATATAAAATGTTAATGTGTCGCCTCTTCATAAGTTGATAATGATGTCTTCGTAAGTTGATTGATGCATCACCTTTGTGTAAAATTCTTCACGGTCACTACTCCCTATGATAAGAATGCACGAATAAATGCTATATTTTTAATCAAAAAAAGTTTCAGTTTACCCTGATTTCTATCAAAATTATAACAGTAAAAACATAATAAAGATTGCAACCATGCAAAGTTAGGTCCCGTTTATTTTCCTTCTAAATTATATAAGCTGGATTATAGCTCATGTGTAGTAGGGTAAAAGATTACGTTGGGATCATAAATAATTTAAAATAAACTATTTGAGGTTATTTATGATCCCATGATGATTCTAAAGTGCTTTTTTACTTATACTATCCATGACCCATAATTCAAATTATATAATCTAAATGGACTATAATCTAAAACTAATATGATGACCTTAGTTTTGACCGATAGCTCAAACCATAACAGGCCAGACAACATATTAGCCCCATGCCTGGACGAATTGATGGACCAGTTGATATAGTGCACATCTTTTAGATCCAGTTAAGCACGCGCACATGTACTCGCGTCGTAACGAAACTTGTACATGCACTCCCGCCCACCCTCGTCCAACCAAACAAAAACTTGCGTTCAACGGTGACCTGAGACGACAGATTGGCACTCAACCTGGATATGCAATGTTGCAGGAAAATTTCAAGGTTGGATTGCTTTTCACTCGCAAGCTTCCATCCGGCAGCTTGGATAGGCATAGGCCCACGAGGCCGGAGTGGATAACTATCTAGCGTACCAGATACACATGCTGTTCTCTGCACAAGCCTCTGATGGATTGGTGCATGGCAGATTTTTCCACTTCGCCTTCAGCTTCGAGCATGCATGGGTTCAGAAGTGACCCTTTCCTCCCTTGCTTCCCGCGGCAGAAGAAACCGCGCGCTCACGTTCACGGAAACAAGTAGTAGCATGCGGTTTGCCGCCTCAGTCAATTGACCATTATGCCCCGTTCCCTTATCCAAACCCGTCTCATGTAGCCCGGCCCCCACCGTTGGTCAGGACAGTAAAAACGCAGCCGTGTCACATCCCCAAGCTGACACGTCATCTGGCAGGACTGGGCAACTGCCGGTATCATCCCATCAGCTCATCAGCTTCTACTATCGATAGGCGATAGCTCTGCTCTGCCTAACTGCCTTGGCGTTCAGCAATAAGTGCTCGACACAGACTCAGAGAGCGAAGGACAGTCGTTACAGAGAGCTTAGCGCGCTAAGTCATTCGTTTGAGGTGGCCTGCACGCGCTCTCCTGGTGCCTCTCCAACGTCGCCTCCGCCGCCGAGGCCGCCGCGGCGCCGCCCCCCGCCGTGGTGCTCGTCCACGCCCGCTCGCCGCGCCCCTTCTACTACCCCGCCGTCGACGGCGCCGGTGAGATTCTTCTCCTTCTCCTTCTTCTCCTCCTCCTCCTTGGCGTCGGTAGTTTTCTCCTTCCCTTAGCACGTATCGGATGCGATTCTGGTCGTGGATTAATCGGTGATTGACGGATGCCTCCTGCGATTGCGATGGTTCCCCTCTGCAGAGTACATCATGACGAGGCAGGTCGTGGACAGCATGGACCAGTACATGGCCTCCGCCGCCGACACCAAGGCCAAGAGTATCTGCACCGCCTTCCCCAACGTACGTGCCACCCATCAGACGATCGTCGACCATGGATTGAGACTATTCGTCGCGTCAAAGACGACCAGCTGATGGATATACACGTGCATCATGCAGTTGAGGGTGGAGACGTGCGTGGAGAAGGGCGACCCCCGCGACGTGATCTGCGGCGCGGCGGAGAAGGCCGGCGCCGACATGCTGGTGATGGGCAGCCACGGCTACGGCTTCCTGCAGAGGGCGCTGATGGGGAGCGTCACCAACCACCGCGTGCAGAATTGCAAGTGCCCCGTTGTCGTCGTCAAGAGGCCCGGCACCAACTTGAGGCCGCGTGCACGATCGAGCACGAGTCGCCTCGATGATGATGATGGCCCGTGTATATACTTCGTCTCGTTCGGTGCTTATAAAATACTATACCGTGTGTCATGCAATGAACATCTGTGCAAGTACATACTATAAACAGTTGTTTCGAATATTTTAAAGACAAAATATATCGAGCACGTAACACCTCGCGCACCTTTGCTTTACAAGGCTTATAAAATTGTTGGAGGTTTCTTTTGAATGAAACCACCTAAGAATTCTACGTGAACACTCTAGAAAAAAAAGAGAGAAATACTAGAAATTCTAAAAAAAGCAAAACATTTATCTATCAATCGGTAAACTCAAATTATCATAGCCATTGGATCTATTACGTGCCATTATGAAAATAACCTAAAATAACCCCTAAATCTATATATAAATTATCCACCTCTGCCATTATATAAAATAAACTAAACTAACCCATAATCTTCATCTAAATTACCCACTTACGCTATTATAAAAAATAATTTAAATAACCCCTAAATTTAAAGCCAAATTGCTCACCACTAATACTTAAAAAACAGTTTAAAGTAACCCCTTGAATTTGCATCTATATTACCCACATATGCCATTATTAAAAATAACATAAGGAAATAATAATTTTGAATCCAAATCACCTTCATTAAAAATATACACCAATATGATTATAAATTTTCTTTTTCTTACATTATTGGTATATGATATAATCATCATTCACCATTTATAAAAATATAGAGAAAGTGATGAAAATATAAATATTTATGTTAAAATTCTAGTCCAAATTTAGGGTCCAGTAAATAAATTCTTGCGCATACCTACAATGCAATGTAAAAATTTAAAGATCATAAATATGGATGAAAATATTATGGAGTAATTACTAGCTAAAATCTATCACAATCGAATAAAGATAATAAGTATTGTGTTCGAATATTTAACAAATGAGAGGTAGTTCAAGGTAATAGTTTTGTAGCAATGTGAGCTTATTTTATTTTCGTTGGAGACTCCACATTAATTCTCAGGAGATATGCTATAAAAAAAAGACAAATCCTAAAAATTCTCATAAAAATCTGAAACATCAAACATGAATCCTATAAACTCTAATAGTCATAGTAATTTGTCTATTATATTTTCTAAAAAGCTACCCACTACTATCATTATGAAATTGTTCTAAAGTGAACCCCTAAACCTATATCTAAATTACCTAGCTCCGCCATTATAAAAAAATGATCTAAAGGAACCCCGTAATCTTCATCCAATTTACCCATGCATATCAGTATAAACTATAACTTAAAATGCCATTCTAAATTTGTATCTAAGTTACCCACGTATATCGTTATTAAAAATAACTTGAAGTAAACACCTAAATCTTAATCTAACTATCATCATGTTCATCATAAAGAAATGTCCCATAGTAAACTAATATATGATTTTGAATTACCTATTTATGTCATTGTTAATATACAAATACTAAGTTAAGGTATATATGCATGATGGGTGTCACCATGTAGACCATTTATACATGTATTTGAGGAAGTGATGAAAAATAGCGATTTTTATGCTAAACACAATACATATGAAGGTGCGATACAAAATGGAAAAGGTATGCATGTGGATGGAAAAGTGTATAGAGTAATTACTAATTAAATATCAATCATAATAGGATAAAAATAAGTACACATCTATATAAGTATTATGTTGAAATATTAAAAAAAGAGAGTAGTAGGTAAATAATTTTGATTATTATCTAGAAGTCTAATTTCTAAATAATTTTTAAATACAATAGCTTTTAAAAAATATTAGCCCGTGCGGGAGCACATGTTGATGGACTAGTATATAAAACGTAAAGTGAGGTATTTGCACAACTACGAGTACTTCGCAGATCCAGTTAACAGGAATGTGTGCCTATTCCGAGAATCATTAACACCAGGTCCATATCTAGGGTGTATATACTGCAACGGGTTTGCTTTTGGTAGTTAAAGTACTTGCTCTGAATCCGCAGATGCGGGATAAGCCATGAAGCATATGTTGAGCCAGAATCAACATATGGTTGCACCGAGATTACTCAGCACCAGGTTCCAGCCGTTGTGGAACCTTGGTTAGAGGGATAGTAGTGTTAAAATTTATTGAAAATTTGAATTTTTAGTAAAAAAAATTGCATGGCTTGGTGGGGTGGAGGGCCCTGGCCCCTACCCCCACCGCGTGCGCGCACACAACCTAGAATAAAGGCAACTCCAGCACAACATATTACTAGAAACTAGTTCATCAACCCGTGCTCTCGTAAGGGCTAATGTTTTTAAAATCTATTGTATTTAAAAATTATTTAAAAATTAAACTCCTATTTAATAATCAAAATTGTTTACATACTACTCTCTCATTTTTTCAATACTTCAACATAATACTCATGTAGATGTATACTTATCTTTGTCCAGTTATGATTGATATTTAATTAGTAATTACCTATATATATTTTCATCCACATTGTGTTTAGCATAAAAATTAATATTTTCATAACTTTTTCACATACATGTAGAAATGGCCTATGTGGTGACATTCATTGTGTGTATATACCTTAACTTAGTATTTCTATATTAACAATAACATAAATAGGTAATTTAGAATCATATATTAGTTTACTTTTGGACATTTTTGTATGAGGCACATGAAGATAATTAGATTAAGATTTAGGTATTTACTTTAGGTTATTTTCAATTACGATGTACGTGTGTAACTTAGATACAAATTTAGAATGACATTTTAAGTTATGCTTTATAATGATATGGATGAGTAAATTGGATGACGATTGTGGTGTTACTTTAGATTATTTTTTCTAATGGTAATGATCGGTAATTTAAATATAGGTTTTGGATTTATTTTAGAATTTTTTGATAAAGATAGTGGTGGGTAATTTTTTAGAAAATATAATAGACCAATAACTATGATTATTAGAGTTTATGATTGATGTTTGATGTTTCTGATTTTTGTGAGAATTTCTAGGATTTGTAATTTTTTCTACCGTGTCTCGTGATAACCAATACGGAGTCTCCAATGGAATAAATGAGGTCACATTGCTATAAAACTGTTACCTTAAACTGCCTCTCATTTGTTAAATATTCAGACAGAATACTTATACAAATATATAATTATTAACTTTGTTTGATTGTAATAGATTTTATTAGTAATTACTCTACAACATTTTCATCCACATTTATAATCTTTAAATTTTCACTTTGCATTGCAGGTATGCACTTGAATTTGTTTAATAGAAACTAAATTTGAGCTATAATTTTAACGTAGAAATCTATATTGTCATCACATCCTTTATATCTTTATAAATGGTGACACACATCATGCGTATATAACTTAATTATTTTATCATATACTAATAGTGTGAGAAATAGACAATTTAGAATCGTGTATATTGTTAATTAAGGTGTTTTGGATTCAAATTTAGGGTTACCTCATGTTTATTTTTAATAATAGCATATGTGGGTAATATAGATGCAAATTTTAAATGTTATTTAATTTTTTTAAGTATTAGTGGTGGGCAATTTAGTTGCAAATTTAGGAGGTTATTTTAAATTATTTTTATAATGGCATAACCAGGTAATTTTGATGAATATTAGGGGTTACTTTAGTTTATTTTAAATAATAGCAGTGGTGGGTAATTTAGATATAGATTTGGGGGGTTACTTTAGGCTATTTTCATAATGGTATAGGTGGGTAAGTTTTTAGAAAACATATTAGATCCAATGGCTATGATGAGTTGAGTCTACCGATTGATGGCTAGATGTTTTGTTTTTTTTTGAGAATTTCTAGAATTTCTCTTTTTTCCTAGAGTGTCCACCTAGGATTCTGGGTGGCTTCACCCGAAGGCTTTAAAAAGAGTCTCCAATTAGTAATAGTAAGATTAAACTGTATTTTTAAATTCCTTTGACCAAAATTTTTAAACTGAAGGTACCTCAGGTAGCTCTCTATGGACCTAAGAAGGGCAAAAGATATTACCATCTCAACAAAATAACTTGAAATAATATTGAACTACTCCGTACATTTCAAAATTGTGGGATTTAGTAGCCCAGCAGTCCACTAGGGGTTACCCAAATGGTAGATTTGTAGGCAGGGAGGAATGCGAGATCAAAAACTTGAAGGTAATCACGAGAACATGAAGGTTTAGACAGGTTCGGGCCTCCGGAGAGTAATACCCTACGTACTGTGTTTTACTGGATTGTATTGCTCGTATGGTATGCGGAAGGTTGGGATGCCCTCAGGAGGCGCCCTTGGCTACCTTATATAGGCTGACGACCTAGGGTTACAAGTCGTTTTGAATCTAATCCTAGTCGGTTGTTACATGGAAAGCAATCTGAGTTAGATTACAACAAGTATCCCGTAATATCTAAACTGATTTGAATTGCCCAGCCTCCTTACTTGTGCTCCAAGTATCTTCACGTCCTTGGCCTGCATGTTCTGGTCGGGCGGGCTCACTTGCTAGGGCTAGCCAGTATCCTAGTCGGTGAGGACCCATGGGGTACCCATATCCCTTAAGCCCCCGAGCGATGTGTAGGCGAATAGGAACCTGAGGACATCGCAGCGAAGCTTGGAATGTGGTCGGCTGAAGCTGCAATGGCATCATAGTGACGGAGAGGCTGCACAGTGCTCAAAAAAGAAGAAAATTCGAGCGAATGCAGGGCAATACGTGCAGGGCGAAGTCGAGCGCCGAGCTGATGGATGTTGGGCATCCAATAGGTCGAAGGGAAGGACATGGAGGGCGTCACAAGACACACTCCATATGGAGTAGCCCTCGAGCATTGAAGTGATTAATATAATTGGTCTAATTGTCAAAAAGGAAGAAAAAATTGATCCCAAAAGCAGGTCCTAGTGCCCAA
Source organism: Setaria viridis (assembly GCF_005286985.2). Classification (NCBI taxonomy): domain Eukaryota; kingdom Viridiplantae; phylum Streptophyta; class Magnoliopsida; order Poales; family Poaceae; genus Setaria; species Setaria viridis. The sequence continues at coordinate 43,416,327 of NC_048271.2, forward strand.
GCACAAGGATAGGTGAAGCTACGGAAGCACGTCGACTCAAAATAGGCGTCCAGCCCCCGAGTATGAGGATTGGAGGAGCCACGGAGGCACACCAACCTGATATAGGCATCCAGTCCCTGAGTACGAGAATTGGCGGAGCCGCGAAGCCACGCCGACCTGAAGTAGGCGTCTAGTCCCCGAGCGCAAGGACTGAGGGAGCCACGGAGGCATGCCGACCTGAAGTAGGTGCCCAGCCCTCGAGCGCGATCGCGAGGACTGGCAGAGGCACGGAGGCATGCCGAGTTGTCTGTGGCACTCGGCCCCCGAGCTTAGGAGCTGGCCGAGCTGCCGAAGCATGCCGAGTCACCTCTCGCACCCGATCCCTGAGCGTGGGAGGTTGGCTGTGTCACAGAAGCATGCCGAGTCGCCTCCCGCACCCAGCCTCCAAGCCTATTAGGTCGGCTATGCGGCTGGAGGCACGCTGAGTAGTTTCTGAGCTGTAAAAATACAATGCAAACATTATGTAGAATAATGTAGAATATTTAATGATTGAATATCTCGGAAGTTTGATTCGTTGTAGAAGTAAACTCTTGCGCATCCTGCTCTTGTAGGTTAGGTAATTTCCCCGAGTAGTTAGCCCGTTACGTTTAAGCACCTGATCTTGCCAGGGTGTTGCCGAGCGGACTCGAGCGTGCTTAGCAGGAAGCGACATATGAGGGTTAAGGCATGTGCTATCCGAGTACTTCAGCAACCGTTATGAGGGACGGACAAGCCAAAAGTAGTCGAAACTGTGCGAAAAAGTACCAGCATGAGCTGGGCACCCATGGGGTGTAGCCCCCGACCACCTGTGTAGTGGACAAACCAAGCTGTAAAAGCAATCGGGGTGTGACCAAGGTGGTCGGCGAAAGTCACAGAGATATAGAGGAGCCGAGGCGGTCGGCGAAAGTCACAGAGACATGGAGAAATTGAAGCATGAGGGTGTATTGAGATGTAAGGAAGTCGTAAAATATTTAATTAAAAATAAGATTGAGCTTGATTCGTGGTCGATTTGGAGAGTTAGCGTTGTACCCGAACGAGCAGCCGTCGATGAACAGTTATTGACGAAGCCAATTTCGAGTTGAAGTAGTCAGCGATGTTGGATGCATGGGTAGCAGTGCGTGGTATACTGCTACCGAGCTGATGCGGCCATCGGGTAATCGCCACGCTTGTAGTAGGGCACCTGCAGCTTTACTGTTGACCCATCGATGACATAGGTGATGACGAATCTACCGGCGACAAAGCAGTCGTAGGTGATGGTACATCTGCCATCAAGCTCGCTGGGGAGGATCTCATGATCACCCCTACTTGACGCGCTAACTGTCAGATTTAGTAGCCTGGCAGTCCACCAGGAGGTTACCCAAGTGGTAGATTTGTAGACAGGGAGGATTGCGAGATCAAGAACTCGAAGGTAATCACGAGAAAACGAAGGTTTAGACAAGTTCAAGCCTCCAGAGAGTAATACACCACATCCTGTGTTTTGCTGGTATGGTATGCAGAGGGTTGGGATGCCCTCAGGAGGCGCCCTTGGCCGCCTTATATAGGATGGCGACCTAGGGTTACAAGTTAGTTTGAGTCTAATCCTAGTCGGTTGTTACATGGAAAGCAATCTGAGTTGGATTACAACAAATATCTCACAATATCTGGACTGTTTTGAATCACCCGACCTCCTTGTACTCTAAGTATTTTCACGTCCTTGGCCTACACGTTATGGTCGAGCGGACCCACTTGCCAGGGTCGGCCAGTATCCTTGGTGGTGGGGACCCATGGGGTATCCATATCCATAAAAAATATCAGGTGATTTAGTTTTATTTTAAATTAAATTTGTCTATTTTTATCAAGTTCATAAAAATACTGCCTCACATCACATCTACGTCATCAAACAATATGATTTATTAGTTTTGTTTTTTTACATGTATCACATATTTCACATTGCCCCATATGCACTGTGAATTTGTGATATAATTAAAGAATATATTTCCATGCTTGGCTCAGGCTCGGCATTTCCATGGAAGCTTCTACTCTTCAGCTCGAGCTCCGCCACCACCACTGCCGGCGATCAGCTCAAGCGCGGAGTCCACGATCCCGGAGAAGCTCTCGCGGTGCTTGCTGATGCCCACGCTGCCCGAGAAGACGTGGTAGCACTCCAGCTCCGATGTGGTGTCGGCGATAGACTCGAGCAGCCGCTCCATCCCCACCTCCCTGAGGAGCCCCACGTACACGTCGCCGCGCGAGCAGTTCATAAGCCAGATGATCTGTTGCACCACGAACCGCCGCATCCGGGGCACCTTGATCTCCGGGCGCTTGTTCTCCCCAAGGATCCATGCCAGCCGCTGCACGTACGCTCGCTCCTCCACCCCGGCGCCGCGCAGCTCGGCGGCGAACTGCTCGCCGTCGATGAACCCGCATATCTCCGTCGTCAGGCCGACGGACACCTCCAGGATCTTGTCCCTCGCCGCCATGGTGGCGCTCAGCACCGCCGGCAGCGCCTTGGTCACCGCGCGCAGCCGCTCCCCGTGCCTCTCCCCCGAGTACGCGCACAGGCTCCGCAGCACCCTCGTCGCGTTCAGGCGGCGCGCGTCGCCGTCGTCCTGCAGCGCCGACACGAGCTGGTCCAGCACGTCGGCACGCTTGAGGATCGCCGCGCAGCCGGCCTCGCTCTCCAGCGCTAGCATCGCCAGCGCCTCGCCGGCCTCGCCGCCGAGCTCCCTCTCCTCGGCGCTGACGAATATGGAGAGGAGCTCCTTGACCACCCCTCCGGTGGCCGCGACTGCCTTCTTGCCGTGCTCGTCCATGGCCAGCGCCGTCAGCACGTCGGTGGCGAGCTTCTGCAGCTCCCTGTGCTGATGCCCGTACTGCAGGATGTCGCGCAGGTTGCTGACGGTGAACACGTCCTCCGCGACGTCCTTCCGGAGCGCCAGCCCCGTGCTGCCTGTCGTGGACACGAGCATCTTCACCAGCTGGAGCGCGCGCTTCACGACGCGGACCTGCGAGTCCGACGCGTACGGGTTCCGGAGGAGACCCGGGGACTCCTGCGTGAAGCCGATGATCTTGGCGAGCAGGCCGCGCGCGTTGCCGATCTTGCCGCAGTTGTCGTGGTCCCTGGCGAGCTTCTTGAGGATGGTGAGGCCCAGCAGATTGAACGGCAGGTGGTCATAGCCGCGTCCCGCCGGGGAGGCCTCTTCGTGCTCGGCGACGGCGCCGGGCATATTCTGCGAGTGCGTGGCGGACACGGGCGTGTTGCTTGAGAGCAGGGACATGATGGACTCGATGGCACCGGGGATGCCGGACACGCGGAGCGCGTTCTGGCGCTTGCCGGCGAGCTTGGACACGACCTCGGCGGCGCACTGCCGCACCACCTTCTCGTCGTCCCGCTTCCAGTTGAGCATCTCGACGAGCCGCTCGATGGACCTCGGGGTTGTGCCGACCTTGCGCAGCGTGTCGCCCGCGGAGCGCTCGCTGGTGGCGAACTTCTGCAGGATGCATACGCCGATGATCTGCTCGTCGAGGAAGTCCGACAGGATGAGCTCCTCGGCGAAGGAGACGAGGTCCATCTTAATGCCGTCGAAGATGCTCCCGGCGATGCACCGCGAGTAGGCGTCGTAGAAGAAGCGAGTGAGCGCCACGAGCCCGTACTCGCCCAGCTCGCACTCGGCGCTCACCTGGTGGAGCAGCTTGCGGATGGAGACCTTCCATGTCCAGTACGCCTTCTCCAGCAGGAATAGCGACGCCTCCACGAGCGCCAGGGTGTAGAAGAGCAGCAGCGCCGGCCTCATGTTGCCGTCGCCGCCGAAGTCGTGCTTCCAGAGGCGCATCAGCGAGAGCGCGACGCAGGCGAACGCGGAGAGCACCTGCAGCATGTTGAGCAGCCTGCCGATCTTCCTGGAGACGAAGACCCAGCCGGTGTAGGGGAGCAGCGACACGTCCGGCGCGTGCCAGGCGCGCCGCTTCATGAAGGCGACGACCTGGCGCTGGAACATCACGGCCCTGGCGCGCGCCTCGTCGTCCACGCCGCCGCCACCGCCGACGGCCGCGGCCGGGTCGGCGATGGCGTGCATGACGTGGCGGAAGAAGCGGGAGCTGGAGCGCAGCGCGCCGCCGGCGGTGGAGGTCTGCGTGGCGTGGTGCTGCCACTCCAGCTCGTGGCTGCGGCTGAAGACGCGCGCGCCCTCGCCGACGAGGATGACGGTGACGCACCAGAAGTCGGTGATGTTGAGGGAGCTCGCGAAGCCGCCGAGGAGCACGACGGTGGCCCACACGAAGTCGAGCTTCCCGAGCCCGCTCGCCGCCTTCTCGAGGACGGCCAGGCGGAGCGCGAACAGCGTGAGGCGCTTCTCCGGCGGCTCGCGCCCGCCGCCCCTCCCCGAGCTGCCGTGGCCGCTCCCGCTGCCCGGCGTCTGCTCGCGCCACGGCTCGAAGAAGGACGCCGACCCGCCGCCTCCGTTGCCGAGGCCCCCGCCGCAGCCTCCGCCATGGTGCTCCATGATGTCCAGATGGATGCTTGGCGTCAGAGGCACATCGCCGCCTCCTTTCTGAGGGCTGCCATCGCCGTTGAACTCGCCGCCGGCGTCGTGGCTCTTGTTGTACTTCATGGAGCCACCTCAGATTCGGCTCAGTGATCCTGAGAAAAAGGATAATTGAAGTTGTGGAATCCAACAAGGGAAAAAGGCGCTGCCTTTTCCAAGAGCGCAAGAACACACGAAGCGAATGGAGATGCAGTCTGACGTTTCTTTCCAGAATTCGAATGGGGACGGGATCCCTGTGCAAAATTTTGTAGAAAATTAGAGAATTGGAAATTTTGGGGAGGAGTCGGAGACTTGTTGACGCGGAATGGATTCGATGCACGTAGGGAGGCCGGGGAGCAGACAAGAAACGGCCCATGATTGGTGACGACTTGGCGTCCTGGCGTGGAGACTGATGGCGACTTGGTTGGAACGATTCAATCAGCACTGCGTGGCTACTGGTGGCTGGTGTAAAGAAATACCCCGGACTCTTAATTGCACGCATCGGCAAGAACAGATGAGCGACAACAATCTGCATAAAGATAAAAAAAAGGAGAATCCAGTTGCAAGGTTGATCCACCCCTATCATGCAAGAACATGGGAATTCAGAGTAGGATATACCCAGGGACGAGTGGACGACCAGCACAGCGGGGAAACTAAAGATTTCAAACAATTTGTGCAGGTTCCGTTTGGTTCCCTTTGCTTATTTTTAGCACGTGTCACATCGAATGTTTAGGTACTAATTAGGAGTATTAAACGTAGACTATTTACAAAACCCGTTACATAAGTGGAGGCTAAACGGCGAGACGAATCTATTAAGCTTAATTAATCCATCATTAGCAAATGTTTACGGTAGCAACACATTATCAAATCATGGACTAATTAGGCTTAATAGATTCGTCTCGCCGTTTAGCCTCCACTTATGTAACGGGTTTTGTAAATAGTCTACGTTTAATACTCCTAATTAGTATCTAAACATTCGATGTGACGGGTACTAAAAATAAGCAACCGAACCAAACCAGGCCTTAATTACTTTGGTTTGGAAAGATACTAGAAGCTTGAAACAAGGGTACGGAGCAAGTTGGAGGAGATCGATGTATTTGGTTTTGAGAAGAAAAGGATACGAGTCTGAAGGCAACCGCCAAGCGCCAACAGGAGGCAACTACGTCTCCACATTGAATGAGTGACAGGAGGAAACAAACCGATCCGTCCCTGTCCAACAACCAGGCATGCATGCATTACTACATTTTTTAGACAGAAGAAGAAGAAGTAGATGCTGCCACGGCCGGCGGTGGCCTCGGCCCTGCCAGCGCGCCGGCGTTGGCGTGCAAGCAAAGCGGCGGCACGCCACCAGCACCACCAGTGCCACGGCCGGATTGGTCGTCCAGGTCCACGGGGAACCGGAAGAAACCAGGCACCGCACGCCTTCGTGGCTTCGTGCGGTGCTCGCGGGGACACGGACGCGTACGTGCGCGGCGGGGCCGCCGGTTCAACGGCCTCTCCTTATCCACACACGTCCACGGCGTACGTCCATGGGGCCTGGTTCCATTAGCAGCGGTCGGCGAGCCACGCGCACGGCGACTGACGTGCGATGCCGAGACCAGGTCAGCGGCGGCAGCACAGGTTTTTCCAGGCTTCGGCGACCGACTGACTGAAGCAGCACGGGCTGGCAACGCGGTCCGACCAAGTCCAAACCTCTCTCTGCTCCAGCGGCAAAAAGGGCCGAGTTGGAACACACATGTTCTACCATACTTTAGGCCCAATAAGCCTTTTGCTTTCCAAGTCCATAACCATCTAAATAGTTCAGGAAAAAAAAAGCTTTTATTTTAGATACAAAAGAAATCGAATTCAAGGGATGACACGTGAATCGACGGTGAGAGACAGAGAGCTGACATATGGGAGTTTGGTTTTCTTTTCAACACCTTGTTTGATCTGCGAGGAAATAGGGGGAAGTTAAAAAGAATTTGTATCCTCTATTTGTGCTATATATGTAGGTTTGGAAGTAGGGAATTATTGTACCAAAATCTGAACCGAACATCGATAATGCATCTATTTTCCACTTAATGATACTATGCACACCCAATTCTCTACCCTTGGAACGCAGTTTATTACCATTCGGTACAAATATAAGCGGCAACAATAGCAAATCGTTTAGACCGGGACCGGGTTGAGGAAGAGGTGATGTGATCCTTGAGGGATTTACGGATGGTAGGACGGTAGGACGGAAGTCGCAGTGCCTTTTCTTTTTTCTTTACTTGCGTACCGCGTACACTATTCCCTTTTCAGCTTTCCTCATGCAGCGGCGTATGTGCGTGCAGCAAGGCCAGGCAACTAGCAACGCAGCCAACGGGCTACTGCCCTCCGTCGCTACCGAGAAATCAAGTCTAAAAAAGTTTTTGAAAACAAAATATTTCTGAAAAAAATTTGAAAGAAAAATTGTGAAAAAATATTTATAAACGTTCAGCAAGGCAAAAAATTCGAAAAACAATTACAAGAGAAAGTTTGGATAACAATTTCAAAAGATTATAGGCAAAAAATTTAGAAACAAATCGAGAACAAAAAGGTTTTGAAAAAATTTAGGAAAAGAGGAAAAAAATGGGAAATTTTTTTTGATAGAAAGAATTATGAACGAAACCCAAAAGAAAAGTTCAAAATTTTTTTGAAAACATATATCAACAAACATCAAAAACCTTTTGGATAACAGAAACTTTTGGAAACCTAATGTTTGAAACAAAATTGAGAAAAGAAAAAAACTAAAAAAGAAGAACAAAACTTCTAAAAAAAATAAGAACAAAAATTCCAAAAAAAATCCCCATCGCGGGATTCGTCGGTCCTCATCGGGGCCTGCCGTGGGCGGCCGCTCTCGGGGAGCTCGCCCGCGCACCGCCGCTCTCGTGTAGACTATAGCAATCCATCGCAGAGTGCTTATGGTGCAGGTGCCATGGGTACTGCTTTTCATGAGCTTGCTAAACGGAGTCCTTTCTTGATTCTTGCCGGCTTTTTTGGAAGGTTGAGACATTGCCGTGACAGTATTATCTGGCTTCCTCTTGCAATTATGACAACACGAGTAGTTATTTCGATTGTCATTATTGGGGCGATCATTACGGTTCTTGTCGTTACGTTGGCCATTACTCTGATTGTTGTTGTTCTAACCCCTGTTACGACTAGACTCGAACCTCTCGATCTCCTTATCTTCTTCATCCGCCCATGCTTGTATCATGATCTTAAGAGATTTGATGTCTTTGGGGCCTCTTCAGCCAAAATCTTGGAACATCCGGCGGTCACAGAGACCGTTCTGGAAGCAATTTATGGCGTCGCGCTCCGTGATGTCCACAATTGTAGCCTTCTTGTCGAAGAACGTCGTAGATAACTGCGTAGGGTCTCACCTTGTTGCTGCTTGACTTGAGACAAGTCAATCCTATTGTCAGGACGTTGCATTGCCCCTGCGAAGTTGTTGGTGAACGCCACCTTGAGGTCCTTCCATGTATCGATGGAGTTTTTGTCTAATGATTCAAGCCACGTGAGTGGCGCTGCCTCCATGCAGATGGGGAAGTAGATGACCTTGGTGTCGTCGTTTACTCCTACCGCTTGTACTGACAAGGAGTAGCACTGTAGCCATGGGACTGGGTCTTGCTTGCCATCATACTTGGTGATACCCGGAGGTTTGAATTTGTCGGGTAGAACTATCTTCCTTACTCATATTGAGAAGGTAGGGAACCTGTTAGAATTCTCTCCTAGGTACTCAACTTCTTGCTCGCGCTCATGATGGCGTCCATCAATGATTGTATGGGCATTGCGGCTGGTGTTGATCTTTTGATGGAGGTCACGTACTGGGCGTTCAGGCTCTGGGTTGGCCCCACGGTGGCCATGGTTTCCCGAGGGTTCCACCCGACTACCCTCTGCTCCGACTTGGCTTGGTCTGGACTGAGTGCGCCTATGGCTACTGCCATGCTAGGATGTGGTGTGTGGAACCGAATGTATCGGGCTTTGTTGATCAAATTGTTCATACGCGCGCTCCGCCAATTCCTCCAATTGTCTGGTGTATTTGGTTTGTGGTATTGCCTGAGTAATCAGGTCGATGGACGCGATAGTGGCGAGAGGAGTATGATGTTGATGCATTTGAACTGCTTCAAATGCATGATCCAAGTTCATGATTGGTAAGACAGCTGCAAGGTGGCTACGACACTACCCTTGCAGCATTTCTTGCTCGCCGTCGATTTTTTTGAGCTTCAGTTTCTTCTCCGACTACATTGGTGGTGAGCTCATCCCACGAGACGTCATCTGGGTGACGTTCACACCGTGAATTTCTCTCTGGTTTCTCTTCATCCTCACCTTCTTGTGCGGCAACGAGGGTGAAGTGTTCCTGCTCCGGAGAAATAGCTTCCCAAACTTGACATGATGACCTCTGTGGAGCCGTCTTCTTCATAGATGGGTGACAGAGGGGTTCCCTCCTGGTACGGGAGGGTATCAAGGTAGGCGACAAGGCGTGGCTCGTCATCCTTGGCAAGAGCAGGTGGCTTCATGTTGGGCCAGTAGACGAATCTGCCTTGTGGAGTTGATGTAATCACCAGGCCCTATTGTGGACTTGATAATGGAGTCTCCTTGTCCGGATTTGGGTAGTAGTCATGGTCCTCAATCAAATCTGAGTTAAATTGTGATCTGGAAAGGGTAGATTGGTAGACAGCACTCGAGTTTCGGAATCCAAATGGGAATCGACTTGGGTTGTAGACCGATTCGCACAATGGCTTAAGCACCGGCTTGTGTGAACTAGTCCGACTAGCGGGAGAAGTCGAATTGTACTCGGACTTGTCCCCCTAGACTCTGAGTAGGTTAGAAATTAAAATTTCACTGAATTTCTTGATGAGATCCTCTAGAGCTTGATGCTGAAGGTTGATGGCGTGGTGCTTTTTCTCCAGAGCCGGCGTAATGTGGTGGTGGAAGTTTTCAGCGCTGTCTGCGATGCAAATTCAGAAGCCGAAGATGAATGTCGTGCCCACTTCGAATGCGATGATGGGCTTGATGATGACTTGGGCCATTGAGTTCGCCGGTGAATTCTCAGCGAGAGCTCCTACCTGGCGCACTAGCTGTCGGTGTTTAGACTTGGAAACTTATCGAGGGGTGTGCTCGAGGTACTGTTTAGTGTGTACGGCTCACAGAGATCAGGAACTCGAAGGTGAACTCGAACACATGATTTAGACAGGTTCGGGCCGCTAGATCGTGTAATACCCTATGTGTTGTGTGTTGGTTGTATTGAATTGGATTGAACTGCTTTGGAGAGGGTCCCTGCCTTGCCTTATATTGCCAGGGGCAGGGTTACAGGTCGGTTGTTTACAAGATTACTAGTCGAATTTGACTAGTGAGTCCTACTTGTCGGCCATACATCTATGGGCCCACCAGAAGGTTTGGACAGTCTTAGATACAGGGCTGTGCACCAAGACGTATTAGACATGGAGACTACAGTGCAGGACGGCGTGGTCTACGCGGAGGATAAGAACTAGTCGAGGATTAGGAAACTACTCATGGCAATTAGAATAGGTGTTGTCAGACTCCAAAACCAGGTACCCGCCAGTTCAGAAGCTACTATACGCAATACTACTCACCTCGCGGAAGCTACGACACTACTTCCAGAAATACAACATCTCCGTTGTCATAGACTTCCCCTTGGGAGAAATTCTCCACAATCGAGATGCGACAGGAAGAATCTCCAAGTAGGCAGTAGAACTCGGAGCCTTATCTCTGGAATCACTAGTTGATTTCATGGCAGAGTGTCGGGAAAATCAAGTACCAACACTAACAGAATGACCAAAGTATTGAGTCATGTACTTTGATGGATCTCGAGGGCGCCGGCGCAGGAGTACTCTTAATATCTTCCAAATGCGAACAACTCAAATATATTCTGCAAATCTTCTAAGAGGTGTCCAACAATGAGACTGAATACGAAGCGCTCCTGCACGGACTCCGCTTGGCAGTTTCGCTAGGGATGTGCCTTTCATGGACTCAAGGTGACGCCTCGAGAAGGAGATGGCTTCATCTAAGGCTTGCTCGTCGCTGGGGGTTGCAAGGTGAGCCGCATTGTGCAGGCTCAGCAAGCTCCTTGGGTCACTGCTTAAGGTTGGTTTGAAATTTCCAATGCTATCTTTGAACTTATCAAACACATCTGCAGTGACAGAGTATATATACTCAGTGCATAATTATAATCAGTTGCTTAACTATATTTCTGCATAAGAATTCTACGCGCACCTACGGATACCCAGATTCCATGTTGCCTTAGAATGCGAAACCATAGGGCCACAATATGTAGGTCACTGTTATAGCTGCCAAATTCTAACCCGTTAATGCCATTGCAATCTCCTCGTGGAAGTGGTTATCTATGCCCAGCGCCGGTCTTGAGATTTGGGAGGCCCGGGGCGAAAGTAAAACTCGGGCTCTTTAATATAAATATTATAGATATATATATATGAAATGTTAACAATAAATACTTAAATGTATCTAAAAAAATATTCATATCGAATTACTTATACATATTACCTTAAAAGTTTCTTCTAACATTTCTCAAAGCTAAGTCATTTATGATAGGGTTAATGTCAATCTGGCAAAGTGAATTTCATAATCTTTAATTTAGAAATAAGATCATATACCCCAACATCAGATGAACCATCAAAAGACGACATGATATCGCACCGTGCTGAATTATTATAAATAAACAATAGTTATAAATCAGATGAAATTAAATAACTTGGGATAATAATTAATAATTAATGGTATGGAGAATTGGAAAATTGACAATCGAGTAGTGTACATGGGTGCCGGCACGGTTGAACAGGAGCCGTCTAATCACGTCCGGTAGAGTCGAATAGTAAATAGAATAACACGCGCACGAGACACAACTCCGGAGGGATCACCGGGCGCAGCCGCGCAGCATGGCAGCGGCGACAGCAGGGCAACTTTTGGCGGCAGCGCTAGGGCCTATGGCGTGTGCGATCTATTGCCTGTGCGCCTGCCTTTAGGAAATAGACATGATCATTAGCCTGACACAGGTGGGACCCGGTATTTTGTTTCGTTTCTTCCTATTAGGGCCTCCGTGCATCGCGTATTCGCGTTTTTGGAGCCTTCACGCCTGCGGCCTGCCTAGGTGCTGCACGCGCCTGACGCCTAGGGATGGGGCCCCTGGGAGTTGGGGGCCCAGGGCGGCTGCCCCCTGCCCCCCCCTCCCCCCCCCCCCCCCCCCCGGCGGGGCTCTGTCTATGCCAAGGCGTTCGAGTGCATCCACCAGCTGAGTTGCCACGTCAGATGCGCTCATGGACTTGGATGTTTCGAACATCCTGTGCACTTCCACCTTGAGTTGATCTGCTTTCTTCCTCATCCAATCTTCTTACCTCTGCATATACCGCACATAGACTAAGTAACATGCTAAAAAAAACTAAAACAATATGAACTTATTGCAATAAATTACATGCGGATGAAGATGTATTGGATTATAACCTCATGCCTCCTTCACAATCCAAAATTATATAATATTTCAGCCCGACCCTTATTAATCCGATCCTTAAATTATACACACCCGGTTCCAGTAGTGACATGTATGCATATATTTGTAGATTTTTTTTTATCCATGGGGGAGGTACTAGAATAACACAATAATATTGGAACCTCCCAATTCTAATATCGGCCTCCTATTTTTTGAACTGGTATAAAAAAAACAACACACAAACTATAGGTGCTGTATATACGGACTATATGAAAAGTTATATTGTCTGTATACATACCTCTGACTCAGGAGGGGTGTAGGTGATGAAGAAGTCATCCCATAAGCTGGGATCAAATGGGCTGCCGTCGTCGAGGGTTGCGATGGCAGCGACCACCATTGAGCCACCTATCTCCTGGTTAACAGGAGGAGCAGCCTTGCTTTCAGCCATATGAGCACACAAGGACTAGCAAAGGAGTGTGCTAGGTACATACTGGCTGGACTAGCAAAGGAGCACAGCATGCATGTGCGCATACGACCACACAAGGCATTATCAGCTAATGGGTGGCCTACATGAGACGAAGCGGAAAGCAAGGTTCTGCACCCTAAATAATCGATTTAGTTTACGAGAACGAGCTAGCTTGGTACACAGTGTTTACTGTATCATTAAATTATTAAAACTATATTTTGGATATAGGCTCTGCAGATTTCTATTGTGCATTATTACTATATTGCATTCGAAGTAATCAAAATCATATATATATATATATATATATATATATATTCTAAATTAATCGGACCAGAAGTCCTCAGCAGGATCAGGTAACAATAGAAGACACGTATGTTTATAATTAATCACTGCGAACATGGCATGGTTTAGTTGGTTTTTTTAGAAAATGTAGGAGAGTTGTGCTTCATTGTATTAGAGAGAGAAAAAAGTCCCATATAGCTTCCATATCTCATACGGGGAGAGAATATGAGATATAGTTCAACAAAATAAGAACTAGCCTATGAAATAAAATAGAACATGACCAAAACTTGACCTAGCTGTCTAGATTACACCCTATAAGCCTAGGCCTTGCTGCTTCTTAGCGCCAGCCAGACACCAAAGGCTGTGTTCATCTTTGAGATCTCTCATAATGGTATTAACCGAGGGAGCCATCCCCTCAAACACACAGTCATTTCTATGCTTCCAAATCATCCAAGAACCCAAAATTATTAGGGAATTTACCCCTCTCTTGTATTCTTTTTTCACTTTCTTCAAAATCTTGCGCCACCACTCAGCAAAGCTACGTTCCCGCTGCCTTGGAATGGTATCACCCAGGTTCAGGTGTGCTAAAAGATTAAACCAAACTTGTCTTGCCACCACACAAGATACTAACAAGTGCTGTACTATCTCATCTGCCTCGTCACATAGGGGGTATTGTTCAGGATGAGGCATGCCTCTCTTTTCAAATCTATCGGCCGTCCAACATCTATTACAAATTGCCAACCAAATAAAAACCTTACACTTATTTGGAGCCCAAATTTTCCAAAGTCTTTTCCAAGGCTCAAAAGTTACTGATCCCTAGAAATAAGCCCGATAAGCAGATTTAGAAGAATAGCAACCCCCAGTTTCCAATTTCCAGATGTGCCGATCTTCAAGATCATTCAACTGGATGCCTTGAACACAGTCCTATATTTACAAAAACTCCCTAATTCCAACCCAGGATAGACTCCTACGTATTACGGAAACCCATTTATTATTGTCCAAAGCCTCAGCTACTGTTTGTCTTTTGCGGATTCTTGGGGACACACTTGCAAAGACCTCAGGTGCAAGATTCTCCACCGAACATCCATGCAGCCACTTGTCTGTCCAAAAAAGCGTATTGTTTCCATTTCCTAACTCTGTGCTGACAGCAATAGAGAACAAGGCTAGTGAGTTAGGATGCGAGGGGAGTTCAAGATCAATCCACGGTCGATCAGTTCATGTTTTCTTATGCCACTGCCATCTAGCTTGCAGTGCCCAAGCCATGACCTCTAGATTGATAATTCCCAAACCACCAAGATCCAGTGGTTGCCTAACTTTTTCCCATGCAACTAAACAGCAACCTCCATTAGCTTGTTCCTTCCCCTTCCAAAGAAAGCCTCTCCGGATTTTATCAATTGCTTTTATGAACCATTTTAGGACGTTGATGGCGATCAGAAGATAGATAGGTATAGCTAAAAGAACAAACTGGACCGTAGTGATACGCCCTGCCCTATTCATTAGGACGGCTTTCCACCCTGGCAACTTATTTGCCACCTTCTCAATCCAAGGCAACAGGTCAACTTTTCTCAGTTTCTTGTTGGATAGCGGCAGCCCTAGATAAGTGCAAGGAAATTCAGTAACAGTGCAAGGGAGAGAGTCTTTTACTGACTCTAGGGAAACATCATCACATCGGATTGGAATAATGCTGCTCTTGTGCAAATTGGTTTGTAGCCCCGAGGCCATACCAAAGACATCGAGAATTTCCTTTGTGACCTCTAGCTCATCCTCCTTCGATCTTATAAAGAGAGCAACATCATCAGCATATAGAGAGAGGCGCTGTCCAGAAATTCTTTGGGAGAGGAGAGGGGTTGCAGGAGCCCTTCCTCTCTAGCTTTGACAAAGAGGCAATTAAGCACATCCATAACTAGAATAAATAACATGGGGGATAAAGGATCGCCTTGCCGGAGTCCACACTGATGCCGAATAACATTTCGAGATTCCCCGTTTATCAACACACAAGTGGATGAGGTAGATAACAGATTTGAAATCAGATTACACCATGATATGCTGAAACCCAAATGAGAGAGTACTTCCAGGAGGAACACCCAAGTTACCGAATCAAAGGCTTTAGAGATATCCAATTTCAGAAATAGACTTGGTACCTTTTGGCGATGAAGCACCTTCACAGTTTGTTGGACAAGGATGAAATTATCATGAATACTTCGCCCTCTAATAAAAGCACTCTGATTTGTAGCAACCAAAGAATTGAGATGAGGTGCCAATCTGTTAGCAAGGATCGTGGTTACTAATTTCGCGAAGCTATGAACAAAACTGATGGGGCGAAAATCTTTGGCCAGCATTGCATCGTCCTTTTTTGGGATGAGTGTGATGTAAGCTGCGTTAAGAAGGCCTAATCCCCTAGCATTTCCTTGCTGCAAAGTGATAATAGCAGCCATGAAATCTGATTTGGTCACCGACCAGCATTCCTCGTAAAACTTGCCCGTATATCCATGTGGTCCTGGAGCCCTATCAGTCGGCAAGGCCTTGATAGTTGCCCAGACCTCTTGTTCAGTGATCGGGTTATCCAACATGGACAGATCCAAAGCAGCCCTTGCAGGTTCAAAGAGAAGGAACGTTCAGCGACTCTTTATTTTTATTTTTTTTGAAACAAATCAGCAAAAGAGCTGCCCATTGTATTTAATAGACGAGAGCGAGACTAGATCAGAAAGCCAATAAGCACAAAATTATACAACGCCTCACCAACACTGGTAAGCGATCACTCAATAAAACTTTAGGTAAAAAAATAGACCGGATAATGGAGGAAGGCCTCAAAGATGGTGAATTAGCGTGTTCAGGTGCTTTGCTCCTGCTGCTGCCCAGAGGGAATGCCTCCTCTTTGATCTTGTTGGTTAGATTTCTTATGGTGAAATATACCATTTTAGGTTTGAGTCTTTGTCTCAACATAGGTTGGTTGTATTTTTTTTAGATTTATTTCAAAACTTCCAATTGCGTTAATAGCAGTTCTAGGTGTTCCATATCAAGATGGATGTACGGCCGCAAACTTCGTTTTCTCACGTATTCGGAAAAAACAGAAACAGAGAAATGGACGTCCCAGCAGCTACGAGCCACGCAAATAGCCTCCCGGTCCGCTCACGCCTTCCATTAGCTTCGATTAGTTTGTCAGTTTGCTAGGCAACGGGTTGGGTGCGTTCCGTAGCGACGAGGCAGTCAAAATGTTTGGAAACTTATATTAGTTGACAGCTACAAAATCTATATATATTTGATCGGGAAACTTCTACACGAATTTAATTATTATGCTCATAAATCTTGAAGTGGAAATTTTAACATTGGATGTGCTGGAGATTGGGCGTGGGCCGATCAAAACGTCCCTAGCATCTTAGGCGAAATTTTGACTCAAGGAAAATGTAAGTTTTGGAGAGAGAACAGAAAACTCTAAGGCCCGTTTGGATCCCTTCATTTTGAAGGAATTGGAATCTACTTAATGGAGTAGGCTAATTTATCTTGGAATGTATCATTCCACAACTTTTCAAAATTTAGATATAATCCTATCTTAAATTCATGGGGTGGGAGATGGAAATTGATTCTGTAGATTATGATTATTAGAATGGAATTCAATTCTTATAGCACGCTCTTGGACTCACTTCCCTATAGCAGAAGTGCAGCACATAAGTATTTCTCCTATATCACCAACAATAATATACAAATATATTCCACATACAATTATATTAACTTAATTAATTTGTGTTTAAATAATGATTATTAGAATGGAATTCAATTCCAAGGATCCAAACAGGACCTAAAGAAAAAGAGAAAGAACAAACAATTAGAAAACTTTGTTGGGCTGTGCTGCAAGTGGTGCCCATTATT
Source organism: Setaria viridis (assembly GCF_005286985.2). Lineage (NCBI taxonomy): Eukaryota > Viridiplantae > Streptophyta > Magnoliopsida > Poales > Poaceae > Setaria > Setaria viridis. The sequence continues at coordinate 43,432,927 of NC_048271.2, forward strand.
GTTGGGCCGCACAAACTTCCACTGGTTTCAACTTTTAACGCATTCTGGTTACACGTTAATCTCAGTGGTGCTGCATTGATCAGTATCACAACCTATGTTCTCACTAAGGTCACTAGCTCAGCTGTATAATCTATTCGAGATAAACAGAAGAACAGGGACCTTTAATTTGTATAAGAACAAAACAGAGGCAATCTACAAACCAAGGAAAATATATATACAAGAAATCTAGTGACAGAATCACCAAGAAATCGGAGCTATTTCGCTGCCCATATCCCTTTCGCCGATCCTTTGCTCATCCTCACCACCCTCTGCCTCCGAACGCTGCGCGCACCGTCATCGCCGGCGACGGTTACGTCCGCCTTGACGATGTGATGATCGGATGTCCCTCTCGAGGAGACGACGGCGTACGACCCGGGGACGAACTTGTAGGGAGAGTTCGGCGACGCCAGGATGTAATCCACCCTCGTGCCGTACTTGCACGTCCCCTGCACATCTGCACGCCGACGCAGTTGGTTCATCAGAAGCAAATTCAGAGAAAATAGCAGCGAACAGAATGGACTGAAACTCTCTAATAACCCGAGCTGCCCCCGTCGTCTGATCTCACCTTGCCCTTTGGCCACCACCACCACGGCCTCGCACTCTCCGGCGAAGTCCTTGGCGTCGACGTACCGCTTCGCCTTCAGGTACCTCATCAGCTCCGTCTTCGGCGCCGGCTTGCCGATCTCCTCGTAGTACTGCGATCGGGGTCACCAGAAGTTCAGAATGAGCCACGATCATGGCCTCCTTGGACCGGAATTACAGTATAAGTAATCCATCTACCTTGACAATGTCGGCCCAGCGATCGCCGGAGTAGTCCGTGGCGTCGAGCGCATTCAGGCCGCCGGCGAGGATGTGATGGCCATCGGCCGATCGTAGTATGGAGTTCACCTGCTTCATCCTCAAGACCTCGTTGAGGTGGTCCAGATGGGTGCAGTGGAAGTTCACCTCCCCTGCTCCCGGCACATCGACAGTGACCCTCAGTACGTTCCTGCTCTCGTGCATAATGCTATTTGTTACTTCCCCCTCAAATGTACTTTCTCGCCGATGAAAACCTACTATTTACTTGCAATACAATAATAATGTACAGTTTTGTGGTAAAATTACATTTCTGAACCATGTCGATGTGTAAAACTTTCCTTGTGTGAGATCACTGACTAGTGATAAGGTATTGAGATTGCATAGTTTCAGCCCCTGTTAAGCTCCAAAAAATTTCCTAGCATTTGCTGGTGATTTTGCCCTTCTCTTTATCAAAATCTAAAATGCAATATACTATTCGGAGACATAGCAATCTAAAATGCACAATAATTTGATCCCAATAAAGTTCTGTTTTTTGTATAATCTGTTTTGTCTGATGGAGAATGAAAGTTTTTCTTCTCACGGAATGTAGACTTTCCAGCAGCCATAATTTACAACTATGTGTCACCGTCGATGCTTTTGGAGCAGCTCACCTAATCCTTAACCCTACAAATTAAATCGCAAGGCATGATCTGACATAATCAAAAAGTGGATGAAGCATCTGACTTTTGCTCAGCATTTCAACTGTACTTGCTCCAAAGATTAAACAAAACTATACTTGCTCCATAATCAATCTTGGGGATACTGGTAAAAGGTAACGCTGCTCGTCTTGAGTTTGTCAGCATCATATTTTGCTTGATACTTGCTACTTTTGGCTGAGAAGGATCAGAAAGGTGAGAGCTAGTACTCCCCATAGATGAACCAATAGTACTAGGATTCTGATATTCTACATATAAATGATGGGCAGTTGTTGATCCTTTTATTTGGATCTCCCGTTGAAGGTTTCAATTGAGACGTATCCATCCTTGACACTATGGATGACATTTATCCATTTTATTATTGCAAAAAGTTATATTAGTAGCAGCCTTGTCAAAAGCTATCATCTTCAACAACACTGTTTGACACTACGGACTACCTGCATTCGTATTTAAACAACTTGTCTATCAACCCGTGCTCCCGCACGGGCTAATATTTTTAAAAACTATTGTATTTAAAAATTATTTAGAAATTAGACTCCTAGCTAATAATCAAAATTGTTTACCCACTACTCTCTTTCTTTTAATACTTCAACATAATACTTCTATAGATATGTACTTATTTTTATTGATATTTAATTAGTAATTACTCTATACATTTTTCTATCCACATGCATACCTTTTTCATTTTGTATTGCACTTTCATATGTATTGTGTTTAGCATAAAAATTGATATTTTTCATCACTTTCTCAAATACATGTATAAATAGTCTACATGGTGACACCCATCATGCGTATATACCTTAACTTAGTATATGTATATTAACAATAACATAAATAGGTAATTCAGAATCATATATTAGTTTACTTTTGGATATTTCTTTATGATAAACATGAAGATAGTTAGATTAAGATTTAGGTGTTTACTTCAAGTTATTTTTAAAAATATACGTGGGTCACTTAGATACAAATTTAGAATGGCATTTTAAGTTATGATTTATAATGATATGCATGGGTAAATTGGATGAAGATTACGGGGTTACTTTAGATATTTTTTATAATGGCAGAGCTAGGTAATTTAGATATAGATTTAGGGATTCACTTCAGAACAATTTCATAATGATAGTAGTGGGTAGCTTTTTAGAAAATATAATAGACCAATTACTATGATTATTAGAGTTTATAGGATTGATGCTTGATGTTTCTGATTTTTATGAGAATTTTTAGGATTTATCTTTTTCTTGTAGCATATCTTGTGAGAATTAATGTGGAATCTCCAATGGAAACAAAATGAGTTCATATTGCTACAAAACTATTACCTTGAACTACCTCTCATTTGTTAAATATTCAAATACAATACATATTATTTTATTCGATTGTGATAGATTTTAGCTAGTAATTACTTTATAATGTTTTCATCCATATTTATAATCTTTAAATTTTCACGTTGCATCACGTTGCATCGTAGGTATGCGCATGAATTTGTTTACTGGACCCTAAATTTGAGCTATAATTTTAACATAGATATTTATATTTTCATCACTTTCTCTATATTTTTATAAATGGTGAATGATGATTATATCATATACCAATGGTGTAAGAAAAGGAAAATTTATAATCATATTAGTGTATATTTTTAATGAAGGTGATTTGGATTCAAAATTAGGATTCGCTTATGTTATTTTTAATAATGGCATATGTGGGTAATATAGATGTAAATTTAAGGGGTTACTTTAAACTATTTTTAAGTATTAGTGGTGACAATTTGGCTTCAAATTTAGGGGTTATTTAAATTATTTTTAATAATGGCATAGGTGGGTAATTTAGATGAAGATTAGGGGTTAGTTTAGTTTATTTTATATAATGGTAGAAGTGGGTAATTTAGATATAGATTTAGGGGGTTATTTTAGGCTATTTTCATAATGGCATATGTGGGTAATTTTTTAGAAAACATAATAGATCCAATGACTACGATGATTTGAGTTTACCGATTGATAGCTAAATATTTTGCTTTTCTATGAGAATTTCTAATATTTCTCTCTTTTTCCAGAGTGTCCACATAGGATTCCTAGGTGGCTTGCCCTGAAGGCTTCTAAAGGAGCCTCTACTAAGATTTCATTTTTACCTGCCTACAAGATACAACTTTAACCATTAGTTTCTATACCTTTTTAAGCTGATATGCAAGTATGCAACAAAAACATTACTTTTAGTGACTTTCTTAAAATAAATCTTGCAATATAAACTTCATGTATATGTAGCTGATTTTGATATATACATTGATTGATATGCATCGTGAAAGTTTAGAAAATCTGGTTCCCAGTATACTTATTATCTATAGTTCACCCGACAAAGGCTGGGTTATTTTGTACAAAGAACCGACTTATCTTCGATTTAAAGCTTAAACCACCGTAAAAAAACGCATGTACGGTTAATGGTTTTTTTTTTGGCGTACGTATGCATATAATCTACGTACAATTATGAATCTATGATCGATAGCATGCAACAAACGAGAAACTATGGAGCATCTACAGCTTGAAGTCTTGAAGAGGACATCAAAGGACACGGCATGCTTTGTCCTACTCCCCTCCAGTCCATTTCCGTGCAATTATGTGCTTGAATGTCTAGATTCTAGAGGACAAATTAGGTTGTTCACCCGCGCACATTGGAGCAAATTTAAGCTGTTAATCATGGCATAGATGCATAGTACGGCGATGGAGTGGCTTAATTACCGGAAGTCGGAGTGGTCGGCGACGCGGTGCGCCTTCCAGCGCTTGATGGGCCAGCGGGAGAGCACGGCGTTGCCGTACTCGGGCGCCCAGCTCTCCGCGAACACGTAGCGCATGCCGAGCCCCTCGGCGAGGTCCGCCAGCGGCCGCATCCCGCGCCACTCCTCGGCGCGCACGTTCTGCAGGCCGACGATGTCGGCGCCCACCTCCCGCAGCACCTCCGCCACGCTCCTCGTCCTCCGCGACGACGACCTCCTCCACTCCGGAACCCTCGCGCCCCCTCTCGCATCCTCCGCCACCGCCTCCTTCCCCTTCCAGGCGCCGCCGCCGTTGCAGCTGCTGCTGCTGCCGGCTCCTGCTCCCCCGGCGGCGTTCCGGACCCTCTCCGCCGTGATCTCGTCGTCCTGGAGGTTGATCGACACGCGCAGCTGCTGCTTCACCGGGGACGCCGGGCCCTGCGCCTTCAGGATCCCCTTCTTCGGCTGCCGCTGCTGCCGCCGCTCCGCGCCGGCGGTGGTGCCCGTGCTCCGCGGGTACTGCAGCTCGTCGTCGCCGTTCGCCGCCGGCGGAACGGCGGGCGCCATGGAGAACATGGCGGCGTTGAAGGTGGCCACGCGGATGGTGACCGGTGCCGAGGACGTCGCTCGCTGTTGCGCCGCGGCGCGGTCCGGGCTCCCGGGCCGGCGGATGACGACGACCCGGGGCCCCTTATTGGAACTGGTGGCGGCGCCCGCGCGGCGGCCCGTCCGACGACGTGGCGGTAGCGAGCGGAGGCCGTCGATGAGGCGATGGAGCGCATCCTTCACCGTCGTCATGGCCCGAGGCGCCGAGGACGCACGCGCTATACTCGTGGCTGCACCTGCCTTCTCAATGGGAAACGGCAGAGGCTACACGATTCCAATACGGGAACTTGGCAATTGCAGCTCATCACACTGAATCGACCTATTCAACTGCTCAACAACTGCCTAAGTTGCTGCAGTTGACATTATCAGGTGATCCACAGACCACAGAGATGGACGATTCCGACCGGTTTCTCCCGTGGGCCATCTCATATCTTTCATCATCCTCAACTGCTCCCTAACAGGTGTGGATCCATGCTTGCCGGCCTTCAGCACCAGTACGTGGCATCTTTCCCGGCACTGGATAAAATGTTGGGCGGTGTGCAGGGGCGGAGCCAGAAATTAGATTTAAGGGTCTAGCCAAGCCAAATCAAACTCAGAGATAATCTGTTTAGAATAATGTCTGCGGTGGCAGCAACAATTAAAATTGGAGAATTAGAAGACCTAATTGTTAGGAAAAGATATCATTTGAAGGATAAATAATAGTGATTATCCTAAATAATTAGTGATTAGTCTAAATAATTGATGATTTAGTACGTACTAACCTTCGTTATATAGGGACCATTTGGGGGGGGGGGGGGGGGCATGGCCCCCGGGCTCCACCCTGACTGTGGGGCGCTTATCAGAGAGGTTTATAGGAAGACGAAAGTGTTGATCTTAAAAAATAATTAAACTCAAGTGTTGAGATGAATTTGATAACAGTGTGAGGTGTGATGCGATTCTAAGTTGCTTACGCACAGGTATAGCCCGGCAGCTTGCAACTCCTCCGTCCCCTGTCTAGGGCCTTGCATCTTCTACGGTTAACTTGCAGAATGCAACACACGCAAACTTGTGAAGTATATATGTGAGTTGGATACATTCTTCATAAGTTTTAATTTTTTAAGCTGAACTAGTGGGTTCATCCGTCCTTGCAAGTTTTTGAATAAAGTCATCGATACATATAAACTTAAAATGGTATATCATATCAAGGCATCAGAGCGTCAAGTTCAAATCCTGCTAGGACAACTGTTCTTTCCTTGTCAATAGCGATATCGTGTTCAACATAATAATGAATACGATTTTTCGAAGCAGCCTGTTTGGTTTACTAAAATAGTACGCTCAAATTTGTAGTGCACTGAAACTGTCGATTCTTTCAAAGAATTCAAAACATGTCAATATTGGATTGGTCTTGACAAAATGGACAATGGATTGAGAGAGAAATTCAAAGTTGAGAACCCACAAAATCAGGGGGCACCGATCTATCTTGTGGAAGGTAGATAGGGGTTGAAACTTTCAGCCCACCCCGGCTCATTATCACCCAGCACAGCAAAAGCCCATCAAAGACTATTTAACTGAAAAAAATGTTGGATAAAAAATGTGTTGTCAACATTTTTTATAAAAGTTGGTCTAACATTTTTCAAAAAAGTTGGACCAACATTTCTGGAAAAAGTTGAACCAACATTTTTTCAAAAAAGTTGAACCAACATTTATTCGAGAAAAGTTGAGCCAAAATTTCTTTAGAAAAAATTGAATCCAACATTTTTTTAAAAAAGGTTGCACCAACATTTTTCAAGAAAAACTTGATCAATATTTTTTTAATCTTCTTCTTCGACTCCGCACCACCACCCGACTGCGGGGAGACCGGCAACGCACCAGCGCGGGGAGGTGCACCGACCGGCACCGACAGCGGGACCGGCCGTGGCGGCGGAGCCACACGGGGGTGGCGGCGCAGGCAGGGAGGGAGGGAGCAGGCAGGGAGGGGTGAAGCTAGGACTTGGGTGGTGGTGATCCGACGGATGTGAATGTTTGCACGAATCTCAAACATTGGAAGGTAACTAAAAAAACTTCCGGGAGATGGAAATCAGCATGTAGGCTGTTCGGCCCATTACCGCTATATATGGACCAGCCAGTAAAAGGCCGGCTATGGGCTTTTGACTCTGGAGATGGAGCCTACTAGCGCATAAAGCTCTCTCCGACCAGCCATGCCAGTATGCCACATGACGTCCCTCATGAGCTAACGGATGACCTCAGGCGCCCCTTGCTTTTGGCTGCCTCTAATCATGGGACAGTCCGAGAAAGGCAGCATTCATTGTCTCCGTTTTTATACCATCAAGCGTCCGGGCGACTTTGGTCACGTGCGCCCGCAGCTCCAGTCTGTTGCAGTGCCTCTCAGTCTCAGCGCGCAGGCACGCAGCTACAGATAGAGACACCAAGACTAAGAAACTTCCCGTCCGAATACAAAATTCACCTGGGGACATAGGAGCATTTGATTAAGTAGCCTAAAAGCTGATTAACTTGTTACGCGAGAGTGATGGTCGCCGTTAACCACTGCATAAGATAATCTCGCCGCCTGGCGGCTATCCTCCTGCGCCACCAGCTTCACCTTCCCTCTATTTATTGGCACTAACATTGGCCGAGCCGGAGAGCAAGAGTGCAGAGTGTGCTCGATCGCCAGTAGCCAGTAGAATTGAGGAGTGAGAGGAACTGATCGAGGATAGAGACGACAATGGAAGCGTCGGCGGCGAAGCCCGTCGTCCTCCGCGTGGCCGCCATCTCCGGCTCCATCCGCAAGGCCTCCTGGCACCGCGGCCTCATCCGCGCCGGTACACCTTCTCCAGTGTTCTGTGTTCAGCAGTGTACTTGTCTCTTCCTGCTAGTAGTAAACACCACGCTTGGCTTGACGCTCACCCTGCTGGCAATTGACCGACAATTATAATGCAACGTGACCAGCTGCGGAGGTGTGCGCGGACTCCATCCCGGGGCTTCGCGTCGACGACGTCGACGTCGCCGGCCTGCCCATGCTCAACACCGACCTCGAGACCGACGGCGGCAGGGGCTTCCCGCCCGCCGTCGAGGCGTTCCGCGCCAGCGTCCGCGACGCCGACTGCTTCCTCTTCGCCTCGCCCGAGTACAACTACTCCATCACCAGTTGAGTACGCACGTTGTTGTTGTTGCACGGCTATACCTCTCTTGTCTCTTCCCTTTTAATTTGGCCATTATCGTATTCTCTCTCTGCTTTACATGCCTTTTATTTGTGTGATGATCACCAACTCATCGCAAAAAAAAAAGTTAATGATATAATTGCTGCAGGCGCACTGAAGAACGCGCTGGACTGGGCTTCCAGAGGGGTGAACTGCTGGGCGGACAAGCCCGCCGCCATCGTCTGCGCGGGGGGCAACTTCGGCGGCGGCAGGTCGAGCTACCAACTGCGCCAGGTCGGGGTGTTCCTGGACATCCACTTCATCAACAAGCCGGAGCTGTTCGTCTTCGCCTTCTCCGAGCCGGACAAGTTCTTCGACGGCGATGGGAACCTGATCCACGCCGAGACCAGGGAGCGGCTCAAGCAGGTGCTCCTGTCCCTCCAGGCCTTCACGCTCAGGCTCCAGAGGAAGGATTGAATAATCCAGTCTCGGGATCACCTTGCTGCAGTAATAATCTGCGTTTACCTTGAGCGTCTAGTAACTTTGTCCTTACCAACCGTATATATATCCCCGGAGGCTGGAACCAAAGATAAACTGAAATTACCCTCCAGCTTGCGCACTGTTCGTCATTTGGTCTTGTACCGGGATTACTCCCCAGTTTGCCTGTTGTTCGATAATTTGGTCTTGTACCCCATTTCAGTTATTGAATGGAAGTGATAAATAACACCGTTCACCAGTAACGAATTCAGGATTTGAAGAAGTTAGGCTGGTCCAATATACAGAGAATATATTTTTTGAAATATCGCGAACGTAAAGTTCCAATTTCTAATACAAGTTTTAAACCAATTAAGATTTCTTACAAACATCTTAAATACATAATTAAAAGATGCTCAAAAGTCAAAACTATTCGTGAAAGGCCGTTGGCTCCGAGAAAAGGAGCACGGTTCCCAAAAATCTGAACAATTTGTCTATAACAATTGGGGCCCACAATTCAGGGATATATAGCAGATGAAAAGGCTGCTCAACGGAGCACAGGTAGCAAACGGCACAGATCAAACATACGCGAAGATCGGAGGATCAGCTAATCGAGCGATGGCGACCTCTGTAACAATCGAGTGCGGGTTAGATTTTCCGTAGTTAAAAGATGAAATGTCATGTTTCAACAATTCTACGCTGTCGTCGCCGGATTTGTCGGCACGAACAGAGCCAGGGAGGGTTTGTCAAGGGGCAATTGCCCCCCCCCTTGCCCCCACACCCCCACCCAAAAAATAAGAAAAAAACTTTTCCATTATAGTTCATTTGGATTGCATTGAAATGTGTTTAGATTTGTTCTGTTTAGTCCCGATTTTTTTGAAAAAAGTTGCATAACATAGGATGTATTTGGTTGTACGTATCATTTGATTCATGTATGATATGGTTCAAGATAGATGGTCCACCGAAATCTCAACGAGATATATGGAAGCCTAATTTGGTTTAGATCATCGCGACGTGAGATCGTGGGTTCTCCTGTATATACGACCTATCGGTCTCTACCGAATAGACATCTAATCGAGCTAGGTTTTTGCCTCTTCTCACTGCTGCGCTGCCACAGTAGTCTACTCCATCTCAAGTGCCGATGTGCACCAGCGAACAGGAGAGCAGGTCTCCGGAATCTCTTGCTCTTGTGATCCTGCACCGGGAGAGGGCAAATAAGGTTTTTGGGAAGCCCTCCGCGCGACTGCTCAGGGTCTTCGCCATGGCTCGTCTTCCATCCAAGTCCGACGTTGCGGCGTGCCATCATCTTCGACGTCATCTGCTGCGCTCCATCCACAACACCGTCGTCGTTCCGTCAGCACTGCTTGTCATCACAGCTGAGTACGTACACTGTGATCCGATCTGCTATTTCAGCGTACTTTCTGAGATTATGTTGGTATGCTTGATGTTGCCTAGTATGTTAGAGATTTACACGCTAATTTTTTTCTTATCATGATAAATCTAGTTCGGAATTTAGTCTTGCGGTTGTCTAATTTTCCAACAATTTCTTAATATGTCGATGGCCAAATGTTCAAAATGGAACACGCACTGTGGGATTATGTTCAAGCTGATCCTGTCCAACTGTGCTACAGCTTGAACACAACCAGAGCGAAGGCGATGGAGTCATGGAGCAGGCTCGGTGGTGCAGGTTCTCATGATGGCTCAACTGCGCACGATGCAGAGTATTTGGAATCGAGAATCTACAGTCGACGATGGCCTGGCTGCCTCCTGTGGTGAACTGGGCACACAAGGTGGGTTAGACAACTACTGCGCACTGACCAGCTAGGCGACATCAAGGCCGGCGTCGACATAGCTAAGCCCGACATCGTAGTGAGCTCCGTGTGTAGTTTTGTTTGTGTGATTACGTTCATGAGATGTATTGAATTCTGAATTATTTCTTTGACTTCTGTTTCCACATCGCGGTGTGCATGAAGCAATAAAAACACTTGCTTGCATCCGATCGTGTGTTGAATTTCTGAATGTACTGAAAAGTGATGATGAGTTCTTGCTATGTCGATGGGTGAATGTTTGGCTTGTATGAAGTTTCAATCCATTCAGATTCAACATTCAGGTTTGTGAGGTGTTGATTTTGTGGAGTTCATATGTTAATCCATCTAGTCAGCTACTAGCTTTGCCTTTTAAAAAAATTCTTCACATCTTACTAGTTTTCCTTCGGCCACAATTTGTAGACTTTGTTCATTCTTGATAAATTAAAGGCACGTAGCAGGCTAGCAGCTAATACCACGACAATTCGAGCAAAAGCAAATTCTAGAGTCCAATATCCTTTTTGTATTAAGCGGCTACATAAGACAACAGAAGCGTGTTCAATTGTTGCTTCTTAAGGCTAAGATTTCGACGTTAGGATGTGGGATGTCACGGTTAGGATGTGGGACACCACGGTAAGGTAGCTCGGCATTATGTTGTGGTACACCCAGGTAAGGCAGCTCGGCGTTAAGCCTCACCATGCCGAGCTACGGGCTCAGGCAACCCAGGCGGCCACGCTGGCGTTGACGTGGAAATAGTTGGCGTGAGTTTGTGGTACCTCGGCGTTAATGGACAGCACGCTGAGTTTTTGTCCATTTTTGGAAATAGTTATATCGGGGGTCTATTTGTAAAAATTGTTTTCTGAAAGGGCCAGTTCAAAAAAACCACAGCGCTAGGGCCCTCTCCCGCTCTTGCTGCTCGTGCTGTCGAGCTTCGGCCTAGCGCCGTCTTGGCCATCTTCGGAGATGGGCCGGCATGTCGTCGCCTCACGCCGTCACGCGTCTACCTCTGGTTCCCGAGAAAAATTGAGCCGGGATGGCTGAAATCGAGCGGAGGATTCTTGCTTTCTTGTCGCGTGTAGGCAGAATAGTTAGGCGAAGGCTCTTGTTGACTGTTGTCTGTGTTCGGCCGCCTGGACGCCTGGTCGGCGACTTGGCGTCGCCTAGGCGGAGCCGCGACAAACTGACAACTATGCCATGTACTCAATCAGTTATTGGTCCCTACCATCTATATACAATGTACTTATATGCAACGGTAATACTCAATCTTAAAAAAATCGAACGTTCTAACATATGTTGCAATAGTTAAGTACCGATGTTGCAACTATTGTATTCGCATGTTTTTCAGTGAATATCACATGAACATAGTGTTCATGTTGCGGCAGAAATTTTCTATTCCAGAGTCGAACGACGTACATTTTTACATATTATTTTTCATGTTGCAAATAGGGACCACTGATGTTGCACTAGGTAATTTTTATGTTTGATGTCCGACGTCTGGGCGCTAGCAGCGCCGTATATGCAAGCACTTTTTCATGCTAACTAAAATGATTTTATAATTTATTTGATATCGAAATACCGTAATCTCATACTTACTAGAGAAACAATCATCTATTTGGTCATTTAAAAGCTGGAACAGATAAGTCATGTATACTAGCACGAGCACGAACCGCATGAAAAATTCATTACCCATGCTAGCTCTATTATGTGCCGTCTCCCAACAATAGCCGGCAAGGATACTTTTAAGATTATTTGCCGGCTCTATTAAGAGCCGGTGTGGATAATTTTTTTCGCATTTGCAATTTGAATTTCATGTGCTATTCAGGAATTTGCAAGTTTTATATATAAACTTGAATGGAGATAAGCTTTATATGCAAATGGTAAAGAGAACTATATTTTTAGTTGAATTTTTTTATTTGAAGTTATCTAGGTGCCCAGACAGTGGACCAACAACAAGAGTCAAAAGCAATAGAACCCCCTATTGTGTGCAGCAACGACGTATATAAGTGGGATGATATGGAGGGATCGCTCGATGGGCAAACAATGAGTTTGTTTGTAAATTCGTGTTCCAACTACGCTACTCAAGCATGGCATATCTTACTCATAGTGTCCCTGTTGCGGGTCAATTAAAACTGTCGTACACTATTCAACTTATTGTCTTCGTGGTGTGCTAATAATTCTCAGTTGTCACTCAGAGTGGGGTTTTCGTTGTTTACCTTTCAAAATTATTCGTGATGTCAAGATCGACCATCGCACCAATCATTAGTGGAAGCAGCTATCAGGTTGATTAGGCGACAAAGGGATTTTGTGTCATTCAGGACGATGGAACTTTTTTCAGAAAAATGGTTGCACTCAATTTTTCTCTGTCCATTTGATGGTTTGACACTACAACATACAAGTACTACACCGGTTGCTAGAACTGTAAAATTTTAAAGAATTAGAATTGAGGCCAACTAAAAGAGCGAATTCCTTATATGCCACTAAATATTAATTACCCTTCACCGCTTCGTACCATTGCAAATTTAGTCTTTCTCTGAGCTGCGCATCCTAAGTTTTTCAATAAATTTCTAATTCTTATGCCTTTCAAAATTACTACTCTGTGCGGAAGCACGGGTTGATAGACCACTATACACAATCAAAATCAAGCACAAACACCAAAAAGAGTCCCGACCGAGTATGGCACGAACCCTTATTTATTTTCGGATCAAGCACGTGCATAATGTTTGTTCCCCCACATACACGCCGAGATGATGATGCAGGTAATGAACAAGCATTTGCATCATGGCCCGGCATACAGGTGAGCCGGAAGCCTGGGCTCTGGGACGGCTTCGAGCGGTACCATGCGCGGCATGGACAGCCCGAACTTCTCCTCCATGCTCAACTCCTCCTTCACCATGCCATCCGGGAGCCTCCATGCAAATCCGTGCACCAGGTTTGCTAGGATCAACTGCACCATCTTCAGCCCAAGTCCGATGCCAGGGCACATCCGACGGCCGGAGCCGAACGGCAGCAGCTCAAAGTCCTGCCCCTTCACGTCCAGACTGCTCCCCACGAACCTCTCCGGCCGGAACTCGCTGGGAGCCTCACCCCACACGGCGGGGTCACGGCCGATGGCCCAGACGTTGACGAACACGAGCGTGCCTGCCGGAACGTCGTAGCCGCCCATGGACGCGTCCTCACGGGACAGCCGCGGAGCCAGCAATGGCGTCACAGGATGCAGGCGCATGGCCTCCTTGACGACGGCCTCCATGTACGGGAGGTTCGGGATGTCCCCCTCCGTGACGAGGCGTTCCCGGCCGATGACGCGGTCGAGCTCCTCGGTGGCCTTGGCGAGGGCGTCAGGGTTCCTCAGGAGCTCCGACATGGCCCATTCGATGGTCACCGACGAGGTGTCTGTGCCGCCAACGATGAGGTCCTACACGAACGTAGCAGAGTATTGGTTTAGAACATGGCGCGCATCGCTGTCCGATGGATTGTGGGACTTTTGCCTGTATAAGAACTCTCTTTATGAAACTGCATATAAGACTTTTCTGCAAAGGAATAGAAAACATTATCCCAGACACTATATCTTAGATGCCCAACTCATTATATGGATGAGAATTTCGTGCATCTAGAACAGTCCCAGTATGGCTGAGAATTTTGTGCATCAAGAACAGTCCGAGTATGGCTGAGAGCCTGAGAATATTGTGCATATAGTTACAGTCCCAGTATGGCTGCTCAAACTACTATGAAAAGAAAAGCACTACGTTATGAAAGCATTTTAATAAAAAAAAATCTAGTGTTGATGTAGCTTTCACGTGTTCAACGTTTATGTATATATAATATAGTTTAGAGCATTTGGTGTGGAAAGCTTGAAATGACCCTATCTTATATGCACAAAATTCTTAGCCGTCTGCTCATCAAGCTACTATGAAAAGGAAAGGACTATGTTATGAACGCATTTTAATTAAACAAAATCCATGTAGTTTCCACGTGTTCAGCTTTTATACATAGTTTAGAGCATTTGGTGTGAAAATTTGTAATGGCTCACCATACACATCATTTTTAAGTGTCAAGAGAAAAAAGAGATGGCCAATCCAAAAATTCTTTCCCAAAACTATATATTGAGGTTTTTTCTAAAATTTTCTTTTCCCAAAATATTATCATCCCACCACGGATTAAAATAGGCCATGTCATTACGAGTGGGTTCAATCCACTTGGGCTGCCCTCACCTCCCCTCACGATCTCTCCCTCCCCTTCGTGACCTCCGCCACGTTGCCGCCGTCCGCCGGCTGTCGAGCAGCATGGTCTAGGGCAGCCGGACCAAGCATATCATCAGCTCTCGTATCTCCTGTTCCCATGAAGCAAGCAAGCAGCAGCATGTCCTTCTTCCGTGTCTAATCGGGCAATCATCATGCAATTTTCAGCTCACAAATCCAATCAATACACCAAATCCAATACAATATGTTACTATTCCTCAATTTAATCAAGCCAGTTTGCATCCTTATCTCCTCCATCAGCACCAAGACCTCTGCGTAGAACTTAAGCACCGACAGTAGCTGCCACCGTCTATGAGCACTCCTCGACAGCCGCCTCACACCCGCGGCACAGGCACAGGTGCCGCCGTGCCGGCACCACAGCAGCACGCACCCATCCTCTGCGCTGCACGCCCTACGCCCCCGCCTGCCATTGGTGCCCACCTGCTGGAGCCGCTCACCAAGCTCCGCACCACGCACTAGGACGTGCTCCAGGTCCACCTCCGTTGCGGCCTAACACCATGGCTGCACGATCTAGCGCGGCACCTCCTCCAGCCCCTACTGCAGCGGTGCAGCCTCTCATTAGCCATCCATCTCGTCGGAATCTTTGGCGACGGAGGCATGTCAGAAGGCGGCAGCAAAGGAATCGTGTGATGGGGCTCCCAACGTCGCTCCCCGTCCATCGGACCGCCTCTGCCGCTGCCACAAGAAGGCACCCCACTAGATGCGCGGCATGAGGGAGGCCGGCCTAGTGGTGACGACGACATGCCTCGGTGTGGCGGAAAGGAGCTTGCGCGCACGCGGGAAAGGAGAAGAGGGGGTGATTGGGGAGCAGCGTCAACGTGGAAATATGTGGGGAACGTGGAAATATGTGGGGTGATGGAGGAGTTTTTAACCTCGCTGTATTTTTTTTTTTGAAGAATAGGGACCTATTGGAGCTTGATTTCATGTGTTTTTCTCCCTAAATAAGATCTGGGGGTAATATAAGAGAACTTTTGGAGTTGCTCAATGACATTTGTTAAAATGTTTATAGAAATATTTTTAATTAAAATACCATATAAAATGGACGACAAAATAATTCATACGACTGCAATTTGATTGCTTCTACTACAACATATCTAGAAAACAAATTTAAACTTAGTTAACCTATATAGCAAGTAGTTAGGTGTAATCTTCGATCGCAGAAATAGAGTAACAACGGGCAGAATTAATTACGAATATCAGTATTATTACCACCTACCAGAGTGAATCCCTTAACACCATCCCGCTCGATCGGGACCTCCAGGTTTGGGTCATCAGCGAGCTCCAGCAGCAAGTCCACCATGTCCATGGCGGCAAACTCCTCGCCCTCTCGCCGCCGGCGCTCGTTGTGCTCGTCCAGCACTTGCTCCAGGAACCGATCGAACTTCCTTCCCAGCCTCTTAATCCTCTTGATCTGCGGGTCCAGCCAGCCTAGCCACGGGATCATGTCCCCGACGTTGAGCGCGCCGCTGAGGAAGAAGAACTCGTCGATCATCCACTTGAACTCCTCCGGCGTCGTCGCCGCCGCCGACGACCCTGTACCGCCATGGACGACGTACTTCTTTCCCAGCACCATGCGCGAGATCGCGTTGAGGTTCGCCATGAAAAGGTGATCCAAGAGCACCACAGCGCGCCCCGCCGCCGCTGACGCCGGCGCCTCCGGCCCGTGCCCGTAGAGGTCGCGCAGCATGGCGCGGACCTCCTCGTCGCGGACGTGCTCGTGCGACCTGAGCCGCCTCGCGCTCAGTATCTCGGTCTTCCACAGCCTGCGCGCCTGGCGCCAGTAGGCGCCGTAGGGCGCCCACAGCACGTCGGAGTAGTTGCAGCCGGTGTACCGGCCGGACGCCATCCTCGGGCGGTCGATGAACGCCAGGTCGTGGGTCTTGAGGATGAACCGGGCGGCATCAACCGACGAGCCAACGACGACGGGGAAGGAGCCGAGCCGGAGGGACATCAACGGGCCATACTGCTTGGAGAGCTCGTGGATGGAGCGGTGCGGGAGCGCGCCGATCAGGTTGAGGTTGCCGATCACCGGCCATGGCCGAGGGCCCGGCGGTAGGTTGTGCTTGAGCTTGGGGTGGTTCCAGCGGCGGAGAATGGTTACAAGAAAGAGCACGGTGGCGAGCACGACGGCAACGAAGGGGACCGCTGGTGGTAGCTCCATCAATTGGAACGTCCGAGGGAGACATTTTTGCCTGTGAAGGGACAAGTGAGTACTAGTATAAAGTTCGATGGCGGGTGGCCTGTCCACGTAAGTCACTCTCGCGACTGATTTTGATTTCAAGTTTGGATTTATTATCTGACGCCCCACAACACAAGCGAAATGAAATGGGCATTATTAGGATAAACGTCGTAACGACTGGACCATACATATGCATGTCTGGTTGCGAAGATTAAATATGGAGAAAATTCTGTGTATATCATTGAAAATTGAAGTGATCCATTCTGCGTCATTCAAATTTAGTCTATTCTTTCGGTACAATTGCAAATCAAACTTCATCCCTTACATGCGTCATCTTTACTCAGAAGAAACAGTAACGCTGTTAAGCAATGGACGCCGTTCATCGATTTCGTCCAATTTTACCGTACCCCATCACGACACTCTTTTTTTTCATGGTTTTGGCGAGCTTCCGTTCGTGTAATGTCGTTTGCGATGAGGCACCTTGGGTTTAGTGTTTTAGCTGGAACCTATGAGCACTTCCGAGAGGCTGTCGGCAGATCCTTGATGAAGTCACGTACGGCAAATTGCCGTTGAGAACTGAGAAGGTCATGTGCCGTACTTGAGAACTCAGCTCCAAACATCTCTCGAACACTAACAATCTTTTTTTATTTACTTAATAATATAGGGTACATTAAATTTGAGTTATAGAGTGAAACTAGGAGACAAGCACAGAACAACAATAGAGACGGATCGAGCATGGATGTGTGACAAAAGTCTCTCGTCCTTATTGTCGGTACAAAGCACAGGCATCATATGCATTTCGTACGCGCGCACGGAGGCAGATCGATATGCATGCTTCACGGCACGGCATAGAGGTGGTCCGGGAGCTTGGGCTCGGCGACGGCCTCGAGCGGGACCCTGCGGGGCACGGTGAGCGAGAACGTCTCCTCCATGCTCAGCTCCTCCGCCGCCGCCGCGCCGCCGGGGAGCCTCCAAGCGAAGGCGTGCAGCAGGTTGGCCAGGATCATGTGCACCATCCTGAGGCCGAGGCCGATGCCGGGGCACATCCGGCGGCCGGACCCGAACGGCAGGAGCTCGAAGTCCTGCCCTTTCACGTCCACGCCGCTCCCGACGAACCGCTCCGGCCGGAACTCCATGGGGGCTTCCCACACTGCCGGGTCACGGCCGATGGCCCAGACGTTGATGAGGACGCGCGTGCCCGCCGGGATGTCGTAGCGGCCCATGGACACGTCCTCCCGGGACAGCCGCGGCGACATAAGTGGAGCAACGGGATGCAGGCGCATGGTCTCCTTCACGATGGCCTCCATGTACGGGAGGTTTGGGATGTCTTGCTCTGCCACAAGGCGGTCGCGGCCGATCACACGCTCCAGCTCCTCGCTGGCCTTGGCAAGGACCTCGGGGCTCCTGAGGATCTCAGACATGGCCCACTCGACGGTCACCGACGACGTATCCGTGCCGCCGCCGATGAGGTCCTGCATGCGTAGTTCAGTGAATCCCTTGACACCATCACGCGTGGAGTCAAATGGCAACACTTACTAGAGTGAATCCCTTGACACCATCCCTCCCGATCGGGACCTCGAGATTGGGGTCGTCGGCGAGCTCGAGAAGCACGTCCACCATGTCCGTGGCGACGAACTCCTTGCCCTCTCGCCGCCGCCGCTCGTTGTGCTCGTCCAGGACGTACTCCAGGAACCGGTCGAACATCTTGGCCGACCTCTTCATCCTCCTGACGTACCCCTGCGGGTCCAGCCAGCTGAGCCACGGGATCATGTCCCCGACGTTGAGCGCGCCGTTGAGTGAGAAGTGCTCGTCGATCATCCGCCTGAACTCCTCCGGTGTCACCGGCGAGCCGGCCCCGTCGACGACGTACTTCCTTCCCAGCACCATGCGCGAGATCACGTTGAGGTTCACCATGTAGAGGTGCTCCCTGAGCGCCACCGCCGCGTGCTGCCCGCCGGCCGCCGCCGCCGCCGCGGAGGCGCGCAGATCGTTGAGCATCGAGCGCACCTCCTCGCCGCGGACGTGCTCGAGCGACGCGAGCCGCCTCGCGTTGAAGAGCTCGGCCTGCCAGAGCCTGCGCCCCTGGCGCCAGTACGCGCCGTGGGGCGACCAGAAGAGGCCGGAGTAGTTGTAGGTGGTGTGCTTGCCGGCCGCCGTCCTGGGACGGTCGATGAACGCCAGGTCGTGGGTCTTGAGGAAGAACCTGGCCGTCTCGACCGACGAGCCGACGACGACGGGGGAGGAGCCGAACCGGAGGGACATGAGCGGGCCGTACCGCGCCGAGAGGTCGTGGATGGAGTGGTGCGGGAGCGTGCCGATCAGGTTCAGGTTGCCGATCACCGGCCACGGCCGGGGGCCCGGTGGGAGGTTGTACTTGCGCGTGGGGCGGCGCTGGCGGATAATGGCCACGAGGAACAGAGCGGCGGCGAGCACGACGGCGAGGAATGAGGCCGGCGACGGTGAAAGCTCCATTAGGAGGTAGGTAGGATGGAGGTGTTTTTTTTACCTTCTCAAGTGAAGTGATGGGCGATGAACGAACTAGTGTGAGCACTATATACAGATCAGAGTGGTGTTATCTCGACGTGTGTGTGCGTTGATTATGGCCGGTGCCGATCCTTGTCCGTCCCTCTCTAGTGAGATTGCAGTGGATTACACGGCAGCTGGGAACGGAGATCGCTCAAAATTCGAACCGACGGCAGTGCCTAACGTGGCGCAAGCCGGTTGATCGGCAGGGTGTGGACTGTGGAGGTTGCATGCGAGACAGCGAGAGGGGCAGCGACGGATATGCATTTTGGTGTATTTCTGCAACTGCAGGCGTTTCTTTTCTCGAATGGGCATTTGTAGATACCTTTTGCACCGTGGTATATTGTCAGCAACTAATGCAGCAAAATAAGACACATGTTTCAAAATAGGTCAATAATGCAATCATTAATGCAAATTGTTGGAATGGGCCTCACAAACAATACTAGGCTGCTGCATTCTTAAAATGTGCAATGAGGCCACCACATTTTGTTGAATCAGGTTCACATCATGACTGTTGGAGTATTGAATATATGCATCAGATCACATTCAAACACAAGAAAAAAAAATGAAAATGTAAACTATTGGATTAACTGATACGGGTCACAAAGTACGTGGAATAAGGAAACAAATATATAAAATGAAACCTGAAAAGAAAATAGCAAAGCCACGCTCGATCAACTAGGGAAGTAAGACCAGCATAACGGTTGGTAGATGGGGCGATGTCAGTCGAGGTGGTGGAAAGGGTTGAGACTGCTGAACTTGCTCAAATTTGGTGGAACGAGGAGCGGCGGTAGCTCTAGCAGTTGGATCCCCCCGCAGATGTGACAAGGAGAGTAGGGTGGTAAGAGGGCATGCCAGGGCCCACTTTAAGAGCATCTATATATCGGCTGAATAACTCTATCTAAAGGTGACGTAGGAGGAAAGAAGGAAGACTTGAGATAAAAGGAAGAATAAGATGCATTAGATGAAGTATTTGATGAAGATCAAATAAATACATGTGTATAGTAGACACTAAGACCTAGGTATATAATACAAATAGATCCAAATAAAAAGGATTCAAATAACGATAGAAGATGATTCAAGAGTCAGGAGCAACCGAGCAAATTTGATTGAAGTACTTCTCAGCTGTGCTGGTCATCATGTTGGATTTCATTTGGTTAGGTCCATTTTATATCTAATAAAATCGATTAAATTACAAGGCCTACAATTTATGCTAGGAAGTTAAAAGTAGATAATCCAATGTGGGAAATTGAGAAAGACTCTAACCAACTTAACAGGTGACTTTGAGTGTACCCGTATGTGAAGTTGCAAAATGAGTACATCCTGAATCTCTCTGGTTCTTAGCTTCGTTCTTGTTTTATTGCATATTAAATATAAACATGTTTACTGTTGTCAATCAAGTTACACATCATCATGTTTTATACCGAATATTTGAAAATTAAAATATACCAAATTTTGTCTATAACACTGGGCGCACCTAGCTTGCTGTTCTCCCTCGAGCACAAGGCCCAAATGCGCCCACAAGTTGAACATGTGATATCTACCCCTCCTGCCATCATGATCTGACTAAATCATTGAAATGGAAGTAACCCGTAGATACATGCAGATGATAAACCTGAATATCCATGAAACAGAAATATAAGAAAGTCAGCAAATGTCTATCAAGACATCTGTTCAGTGGTGCGGACTTATCCAGGCCAGGGTATCCATCAAGTGGAACTAGTTGTTCGTACTTCAAGCCGGTTTTCCATGCTTTTCTCAAGGTGTGCCACCTATGTTTCTCCTTGGTTCATAGAAAAACATGTTTAGACTTGAGACAGGACTACACCCACATCCCTCTCGATACAGTCCAGCCACGAGAGTATGTTCATGTTAGTCGAACTAGCTAGTCTGACAATCCATATTCCTGCACAAGCTAATAATTTCAAGAGACAACCATATCCTTGATTCGAAGGACCCCATTTAGAGAATTCATCCTTTACTTTTATAAGATCAGTCCAGATGTGAGAATTTCCTGATTTACCTCGTACTTGTGTCAATGTTGATTTACCACTAAAATATTTGTTTCCAAGTAATTGTTGCCAAACCCCATCCTCGTTAAGTAGCCTATAAATCCATTTGCTAAGGAGACATATATTCTTGACCACAAGATTAGTAATACCCCGTCTGCCTTAGTCCTTTGGTTGGCAAACTATCCCATCCCATCTGCTGAACCTATACTTCTCCTAATGATTGTCCCCTTGCAAAAAAAAAATCAAGTGTTCAGTTTCTTCTCAAATCTGTCTTCCACCACCTTCCAATCACAGTTTCTGAGCCTTCTATGTATCATGGGCATACTAAGGTATTTGAATGGTGCAGTGCCAATGGTGCATCCAAATAATTGTGTGTATTGTTCTGCATATTCAATAGCAACCCCATAATATAAAAGGAGATAAGAATCTACTCCCTCCATTCCAAATTGTATGTCGTTTTGGTTTTTTTCTAGGTGCATAGTTTTTGTTATGCACTTAGATATAGTGTTGTTATGCACATAGATATAGTGTACTAGTCCATCAACCCATGCTCCTGCACAGGATAATATTTTTAAATCTTTTGTATTTAAAAATTATTTAGAAATCAAACTTCTAGCTAATAATCAAAATTGTTTACCTACTACTCTCTCATTTTTTCAATACTTCAACATAATATTTATATAGATGTGTATGTATCTTTGTCTAGTTGTGATTGATTTTTTAATTAGTACTTACTCTATACACTTTTCATCTACATTCACACTTTTTTTTCATTTTGCATCACACCTCCATACATTGTGTTTAGCATAAAAATTAATATTTTTCATCATTTCCTCAAATACATGTATAAATGATCTACATGGTGACACTCATCACGCGTGTACCTTAAATTAGTATTTCTATATCAACAATAACATAAATAGGTAATTTAGAATCATATATTAGTTTACTATTGGACATTTCTATATGATGCACAAGAAGATAATTAGATTAAGATTTAGGTTTTTACTTGATGTTACTTTTAATAATAACACGCACGGGTAACTTAGATACAAATTTAGAATGATACTTTAAGTTATACTTTATTATAATAATATGCATGAGTAAATTGGATGAAGACTATGGGGTTACTTTAGATTATTTTTTTTATAATGGTAGGGCTCGATAATTTAGATATAGATTTAGGTTTATTTTAGAATATTTTCATAATGATATTGGTGGATAATTTTTTTAGAAAATATAATAGACCAATAGCTATGATTATTAGAGTTTATAGGATTGATGTTTGATGTTTCTGATTTTTGTGAGAATTTCTAGGATTTGTCTTTTTTTCTATCGTGTCTCGTGAAAACTAATATGGAGTCTTCAATGGACAAAAATGAGATCACATTGCTATAAAACTATTACCTTGAGCTACTTCTCATTTGTTAAAATTCGAACACAATACATATATACTTATTATCTTCATCCGATTGTGTTATATTTAGTTCTAACGTTTCCATCCATATTTATAATTTTTAACTTTTCACTTTGCATCGCAAGTATGCGCTTGAATTTGTTTAATGTACCTTAAGTTTAAGCTATAATTTTAACATAGAAATCTATATTCTCATCACTTCGCCTATATCTTTATAAATGGTAACATACACACCATGTGTATATACCTTAAGTATTATATCATATACCAATAGTGTAAGAAATAGATGATTTAGAATCGTATATTGGTGTGTATTTTTAATTAAGGTGATTTGGATTCAAATTTAAGGTTACCTCATATTATTTTAACAATGGCATATGTTAGTAATATAGTACTTTAAATTATTTTTTAAGTATTAGTGGTGGGCAATTTTGTTGCAAAGGGGGTTATTTTAAATTATTTTTATAATGGCAGAAGTGGGTAATTTTGATGAAGATTAGGGGCTACTTCAGTTTATTTATATAATGGCAGAGGTGGGTAATTTAGATATAGATTTAGAGGGTTAATTTAGGCTATTTTTATAATGATATAGGTGGGTAATTTTTTAGAAAACATAATAGATCCAATCCAATGGCTATGATGATTTGAGTCTACCGATTGACGGCTAGATGTTTTGCTTTTTTGTGAGAATTTCTAGGATTTCTCTTTTTTTCTAGATTGTCCACCTAAGATCCTAGGTGGCATCACCTAGAGGCTTCAAAAGGAGCCTCCAATTAGTAATAGGAAGATTGTTATGCACTTAGATACAATTTGGAACGGAGGGAGTAATATTGTTTGCCCACGTTGAATTGGATGTTGATGTCTCTCTTGCTTCCATTTTTGGTGTTTACAACTGACTATTTCAGCTCAGTCATATATAATTTGCTTAATAATAAGTCTCAGCTTGCATTTGTAATATGTATGGTTCAGACAGTCGAGTTCAAAAAGTAAAACCCCAGAGACACACACACACACACAATCAATGATAAAACACAAAGAAACAACATAAACAGAATCTTCTTTATTGCCCGTCACAAGCAAATGCATCATGCATGTCTTATTCATATATACGCAGATGTAGGAGGCAGCCAGACAGACTTGCCAGTCTTCGACCATGCATCACGGCCCATCAGTCGCGTAGAGGTATAGGAGGCAGAATCTTCTTTATTGCCGTCGCAAGCACATGCATCATGCATGTCTCATTCATAGGCAGATGTATTAGGATGCAGCCAGACAGACTTGCCAGTCTTCCACCATGCATCACGGCGATCACGGCGCAGTCGCGTAGAGGTGCGCCGGGAGCCTGGGCTCGGCGACGGCCTCGAGCGGGACCTTGCGCGGGACGGCCAGCCCGAACTTTTCCTCCATGCTCAGCTCCTCCGCCGCCACGCCGTCGGGGAGCCTCCACGCGAACGCGTGCAGCAGGTTCGCCAGCGTCAGCTGCACCATCTTGAGCCCGAGGGTGTACCCCGGGCACATCCGGCGGCCGGACCCGAACGGCAGCAGCTCGAGGTCCTGCCCCTTCACGTCCACGCTGCTCCCGACGAACCGCTCCGGCCGGAACTCCTCCGCCGCGCGGCCCCACACGGCGGGGTCGCGGCCGATGGTCCATATGTTGACGAACACGAGCGTGCCCGCCGGGATGTCGTAGCCGCCGCCGCCGCCCGTGGACGACGCGTCCTCGCGGGACAGCCGCGGGGCCAGCAGGGGCGTCACAGGGTGCAGGCGGAAGGTCTCCTTCACGACGGCCTCCAGGTACGGGAGCTTCGGGATGTCCTCCTCCGTGACGAGGAGGCGGCCGTGGCCGACGACGCTGTCGAGCTCCTCGGTGGCCTTGGCCATGACCTCCGGGTTCCGCAGGAGCTCCGACATCGCCCACTCGGTGGCCACCGCCGATGTGTCCGTGCCGCCGGCGATGAGGTCCTGCATACGTGTCCATTGTTTACCCGTGTCAAATGCTCGGATCGGAGCACGAAGGAAAATTAGTGCGTAGGACAACGGCCACGTTGATCAATTTGCCAAGTGTTGAACCAATATTGTGGGGCCGTACCAATGCATGTATTATTTCCTACTTTTCTTTTATCCACAAAAGCTTTCGAAAAATTGTCACTCGCTCATAGTGGAGCATTATAGCTTTCGAAAAATTGTTGATGATGTTAAGAAGACAGGACCGATCGGTAGTGGAAGTAGCCGTCAGGCTGATTAGCCGCGTTTGATGGTTGAATTCTCCCTGTCCATTGGATGGTTTGACTCTTTCACATAGTGTACAGTAAACGTAGGTACTACACCGGTTGGTCATGTCTCCCTTTTTCAAAACCGTGTGCAAATTTTAAAGAATTTTTTCCGCAGGAAAATTCTTAAAGAATTTAAACTGAGGCCAACTAAAATGGTGAGGAACTGAAACTGCTGGATGTTATAAACTTTTGTGAAATATTCTGACTGACATACCACACAAGCTACCGGCATCAGCTGCTTAGCTATATGATTTTTATTTCACGGGAAACACCAGTCCTAGCATACGTAGAGAAAAAAAATTGTGTAACTGCCTTATGATGTCCAAACCACAAGTATGTCTGAATCTTACTACTCATTAGAGATAATTTGGAGCCTCAACATTGCTCTAACAGAGTTCAGAATTTCGGCCGAAAATCACTGCAGCAAAGATTGGTCCTACGGTGGTGACCGGTAAATGGTCATACGGTCATTTTTCAGTTGGATTTTGTTCGGCCTTTCAAATTTCAGTCAAAATTTGGTTAAATTTCTTTTTTTGCCAAAAATCAGTCTACTGGTCCCCTCCAAATCTTTTTGCCCATTGGGTAGCTTGAACGTTGGGCTCTAATCATCGTAGCCGTTGGATTTATAATATTTTCTAAAAAAATTATCCACCTTTGTCATTCTCAAAATAGTCTGAAGTAAACCCTAAATCTATATCTAATTTATCTACTCTATCATTATTAAAAAAATAAAGTAACATCATAATCTTCTTAAAAATTATCCACCTATACCATTATAAAAATTACTTAAAATAATCTAAAATTTAATTTTGATTACCAATAGTTACATAAATAGAAATAACCTAAGGTAAGTCCTAAACCTGAAACTAAATTACCTCATCTGTCATTATTAAAAATATGTGATTCTAAATTGCCTATTTCTATTTTAAAATAAACTAAGCTCATCCTATTTCTATTTCTATCACTGTTAATATAGAAAATATAGATATGCATGATGTGTGTTACCATATAGATAATTTACAAATGTATGGAGGAAGCTATGATAATACCAATTTTCATGTTAAATACATAGCTTGAACTAAAGGTTCGATTAAACTTAAATATATATCAAGAGCATATGTAGGTGCCATCCAAAGCAAAAAAAAAAAGCTTCAAACGTGTATTAAAAAATAAAGTAATTACCAATTAAAATATATCACAGCTGGATAAAGGATTTGTGTTAGAGTATTGAACAAACGAGTGAGAGTCACAATTTAAATAATTTTGACTATTGCTTATGTCGCGCAAAATTGTTAGTCCGTGCAGAATGCGGGAGCACGAGTTGATGACTAGTTAACCTATGTAATTGGTTAGCACCACCAGTGCAACATGTTGTTAAGTGTATTAGGCTATTGATGACGTGTAAATCGTTCAACTTAAATTTGACTCATG
Source organism: Setaria viridis (assembly GCF_005286985.2). Lineage (NCBI taxonomy): Eukaryota > Viridiplantae > Streptophyta > Magnoliopsida > Poales > Poaceae > Setaria > Setaria viridis. Next base: position 43,459,291 of record NC_048271.2, read on the forward strand.
CATGGGGTGCACTAGTAGCCTGTGTTACCAGAGCGAATCCCTTGACGCCATCCCGCTCGATCGGGACCTCGAGGCTGGGGTCGTCAGAGAGCTCCAGCAGCAGGTCCATCATGTCTTTGGCGACGAACCCCTCGCCCTCCCGCCGCCGCCGCTCGTTGTGCTCGTCCACCACGTGCTCCAGGAACCGGTCGAACATCTTGCCGAGCCTCTTCATCCTGGCGATGTACCCCTGCAGGTCCAGGCAGTTAAGCCACGGGATGAAGTCCCCGATGCTGAACACGCCGTTGAGGACGAACAGCTCGTCGACCATCCACCTGAACTCGGCCGGCGAGACCGGGGACCCCGCGGTGCCCTCGCCTACGTACTTCCTCCCCAGCGCCATGCGCGAGATCACGTTCAGGTTCAGCATGAGCAGGTGCTCCTTGAGCGCCACCGCCACGCGCCCCTCGGCGAGCCCGTGCAGGCCGCGGAGCAGGTCGCGCACCTCCTCGAGGCGGACGTGCTCCTGCGACCGGAGCTGCCTGGCGCTGAAGAGCTTGGTCTGCCAGAGCTTGCGCGCCTGGCGCCAGTACGCGCCGTAGGGGGACCAGACGATGTCGGAGAAGTTGTAGGCGGTGTACCTCCCGGAGGCCATCTTGGGGCGGTCGATGAAGGCGACGTCGTGGGTCTTGAGGATGAACCTGGCGGCGTCCACGGAGGCGCCGACGACGACGGGGACGGAGCCGAAGCGGAGGGACATGAGCGGGCCGTGCCGCGCCGAGAGTTCGTGGATAGAGCGGTGCGGGAGCGAGCCGATCAGGTTCAGGTTGCCGATCACCGGCCACGGCCGGGGGCCCGGCGGGAGGTTGTACTTGCGACTGCGGGTGGTGGAGCTGCGCCTGCGGCAGAGGACGGTGACGAGGAGGAGCGCGGCGGCCAGCACGGCGCCGAGGGAGGAGGAGGAGGAGGAGGAGGAGGAGGCCCATGGCGGCAGTAGTAGCTCCATCGGGACGTGTAGGGTGGTGGTGGATCGGAAGTCGGAACGTGATGCGTTTTGCGTCGAGATGGGGTGCATCGTCTGGAGTGATGGTATATATAATACTGATGGGTACGGGTGTGGTTGCAGTCAGGCAAAGTGTCTTTTCTCTGCGTGCATGTGTTGGTTAAGATAAGCGCTGGTGGTAGGGAGAATCTGGATTCCCGTGCGACTTAAGTTCTTATGGGCCTGTTCGCTTCAGCTTATAAGCCGGCTGAAAAGCTGAAACGGCTGATTTGTTGTGAAAGGAAAACACTGTTTGATGACTGATAAGCCGGCTGAATAAGCTGAAGCGAACAGGCCGCATTCTTGTGTGTCGCAGAGTGAGTTTGGGTTTTGGATTATGCGACCGGGAACAGAGCCCAATGTTCACAAAGGCATCTCACCGGGAGAACAAGTAGCGACCAACGATTAGTACGATAACGATGATATTTTAGCAGTAATATAATAATGTATAATTTGGTTTAGGGACTAAGCTAGCAGTTTTCAGCTGAAAAAAAAAACTAAACAGTAAATGGGCGCGCAAGGAAGAGCATCTTCCGACGAACTCCCATAAATAAAAACCACATGTATCGCTCTCAGCATTCAGCAAAGCTTGCATCATATGAAGCAAAACTGGCCCTATCACTTCCACTACAAATCGTGGGCAAGTACAACCACCGAGAGTTGGCGGCGCAGCATAGGCCACGACAGAGCCGGCGACATGACTGGGACTTAACATGAAGGCTTCAACTTTAGACAATAATGGCGTTGGGAAAGCCAAGCTCTGCGACCGACTGTGGATGTAAGGGTGTGTTTGGTTCCATGCATCACATGATGCATGAATGGATGATCCTGGATGGGGTGCTTCAACCAATTTGCTTGTACCATATAGTTCACTCTAATTAGTAGAATAATGTATTAAGTGGGATAGCCTCATCCTAAATAAGTTGGTCCAATTCACCCAACCAAACAAAATGATCATTATTATTTTGAATCATTTCATACATAAATCAAATGATACAACCAACCAAACACCCTATGTTTTTAGCAGCTGGTCATTCTGTCAAAAGGAGGAGCCCTCAGACATTCAGAGTATGGTTCATCTGCCGGGTAAGTAATGATAACACCTATCCGATCGGCGCAGCATTTGGTAACAAGATTCGATAAAGCACTTGATGAGATTTTACATTCTGACACGACAGAATATTATAACAGCTTGTGTAAATGGCAGATCGCTAGCAGTAATAACTTATTGTGACAACAGATTCAGCTCACGGCCAAAGTAACGGGAGACACGTAAACGTGCATGCTGAATACAAATCTTATTCGTCGTTTTGTAGTGCTTCATTCTCAAAGTTCCAGAGACATGCGAGTTTCCATCCAGGGAAGATGATTTAGGAGGCAGGAGTGAACTTGATCGAGACACTGTTCACGCAGTGGCGCTCATCCGTGGGTGTCTTGAAGCCTTCTCCCTTGAATACATGGCCCAGATGCCCGCCGCAGGCTGCACAAGTGATCTCCACCCTCCGACCATCAGGATCGGGCTAAAACGATGAAATATAAGTGATCAGCATATATGTCAATCAGAATGGAAAAGGGGCATGTGAGACAGTCAGCAAACGGAGATCGAGACATACTGTTCGGTTTATGGCTCCTGGAAGTCCTTCAAAGAAAGCTGGCCAGCCGCAGCCCGAGTCGAATTTGGTGTCGGACTTGTACAGTGGGGTTCCGCAGCCAGCACAGTTATAAACCCCGTCAGCTTTAAATTTGTTGTACTCTCCTGTTCCAGGTAACCTGAACATGAATGTGCGCTTAGCTTGACGACAGATGCTTCGTTAATTATTATGCTGGGATCACTTTCAGATAATCATTTTCACATCAAGTGACAAACATGATATTATTCTTCTGAACCAAGCCAACAGAATATAAGTTGGAACAGATGGTTTGGTATGCTGAGGTCATTTTTTTAGCAATGTAGATTTAATATGTTCCTCTAACTCCTGTGGCCGATCTGCAGGGTTTGCTGCACAGTTAGTCATCTACTCTTAAAATTAGCACATGTTTATCCCATCAAGTATGAATTGGTCTAGTCACAAGTATCTTAGCACCCCTTTACATTAATCCTAGATCCACCCCTGTCATATTCTGAAGAGCGTGATAAAGTATTAAAAACTAATTCAACAAGTCAACTACTTGGGTACTGATTTACAATAGTAACTAGCAAAATATGCATAAGCATTTAAAGGTAATGCAAACTTAATCCTTAATGTTTAAAGGTAGTAATGTGCGATAAATAAATGAAATGATATAACCCACAAGAATTTTTCGGTTTATGTCTGACTAGCACACAGATTTGACAATTATAATAGACTGTAATCCAACACTACTAAGCAGGAAAACTGAAGACAGTGTAAACTTTTAACTTCCCATGCAACAAGTTCCATCAAAGGCAGCCATCTTAGTTAGGAGGACATTCACATGATTGGGCATGATAATGGACTACTAAAGACTAGCTCCCGCACTAACAAGGCCCTGTTTAGATACGACTCACATGTTTAGTTTCAACTAATTTACATGTGGATGGGTGTGGTCTGCCCAAATGAGACCCAAAAAGCATGAGACCTAGACTCTAGTGACACAACTGAAAGCAATGGTAGAAATATAAGACACTTTTCCTCTTTAAATCGGTATGTGAACACTAGGTCGCCTACTAATTTTCAGTTACAAGTTTAGATGATTTATAGTACTAGTAGATCCTATTTAATTTGTAGGATGAATTGGATTTTCTGTCCTTTCTTTTGACACTAAAGGATAATTTTCGAGTTACTAGTATACTCTGCATATCACTACTAATCGCAGAATAAGAATGACTTGAACCCGGTGGCTGCAGGAAAGATTGTAAAACCTGTTATAAGATTGTAGAGCAGATGAGCAGAATCTTACTTCCAACAAAGATATTTTTGGCAACAGAAATCTTACACACTCTTTCTGAATCATACTTATATTAGCCTGACCACTAGAACTGCTCAAGTTCTTATAAGTTATTTCATCCATCACCAAGAGAAAAGGGCAAAGGCAAATAGTTATCTTTACCGCTATAAACCATGTGCATATGCACACACTAACGAGATGTTGCTTTGTCTTAAGGGAGAAAGTGCGCAAATTTATTGGCATCATGTTTACTGTTTCTATGTTTTTCTTTGGACAGAACAAAATTATTTGTCTTTCTCTAAACCAGAAAACTCAGCTATGTACGGTAAGCCACATGGTAAGAAATTAGGAATGGTGGGCCAAACTTTCAGGATATCAAACCAAGTGGCAAGCCTGCAGTTAGATTAACAAATTGGCTTCGTTTTCTCTAGCTCTATCCCTTTTATATCTTATATAAGTCACCTTCCAGAACTTGTCTTACAGAAACAAAACCCAACTTTTGACTTTTTGAGCAGTCCAGATGAAAATCCAACAAGGAGCTAGAATCCCCACCCGGCGGCTCAAAACTCTACGATCTCAAGTTCTCAACCAATCGGCGGCCATGGCCCCCAACACCCTAAGACGACGTTCACTGGAATCAGACATCGGAGATACGAATCGCACAAGCATCGAATCCCCCGAGAAGAAAAGGGGAACGAAAGATATGCAGGACGCCCAGGCACAGATCAATTCACAACATGACAGTCACAAAACGAAGCGTGGAGTATCACGAGCGCGCATGGCCCGTGGTGATAGACGATGAGGACGGAGGAAGCTGGATGGAGGGAGAGGAGAGGAGAGGAGACGCGCGGGGAGGGGGGGGGGGGGGGGGGGGGGGGGGGGGCTGGGGGGCGAGTACTGACTCGGTGCCCTTTTGGCGGAGGATGCGGAACTGCTCGGGGGAGAGGATGGCGCGCCACTCCTCTTCGCTCCTCTGCTTGCTGCTGCCCCCGGACGCCATCGCCGCGGCGGCGGGGGGGGGGGGGGGGGGGGGGGGGGGGGGGGGGGGGGGGGGGGTCGGGGCGTCGGGCACGGGAGCGATCCGAAGAAGGAACGAAACGCGAGGAGGAGGTAGACGGCGCGGTGCGGACGTGCGGTGAGGCTGTGAGGGGGAGCAACGGCACTATGTGGACTTTGCGCTTTGCTGAGTGCACGAGGCCTGACTTCCGCTTTTACAAGTTTGCTTTTCGGTACTCCCCTCCTAAATTATAAATCGTTTTTAGCATTTTTAATTCATAATTTTTATTATAGATTTAAATATAATATATATAGTCGTAGAAATGCTAAAACAACCTATACATAGGACGAAGGAAATACATATTTTCTAAATATGTAGATTTTAATATGCATTTATAAGATACATAGCAAATTTTGTGTATCTATAAAATTCAAAACAATCTACATTTTGAAACGGAGGAAGTACCGTTGAATACATATTTGGAAGCATTTTCATTGTCATGCAAAGTAGCTTTATTACATGAAAATTCTTCAAGCTAGCTACTACTAAAGATTGTACTCTATTGAGCGAAGCATGCATGCGCAATCTGTTGCAAAAGGTTCGTTGACCTAGACATGTTCCGGCTTCCAATGGATGTGTTCTAAGGGATGTTTGTTTCTTTACTCACTCTTAAAATTCCTATCACATCAAATATTTAGATACTAATTAGGAGTATTAAATATAGATTAATTACAAAACCAATTGAAATTCCTGTCACATCAAATATTTAGATACTAATTAGGAGTATTAAATATAGATTAATTACAAAACCAATTGCATAGATGGAGACTAATTTGCGAGGCCTAATTAGTCCATGATTTGACAATGTGATGCTACAGTAAACATGTGCTAATGATGGATTAATTAGACTTAATAGATTCGTCTCGTGAATTAGCCTTCATCTGTGTAATTAGTTTTATAATTAGCTCATATTTAATCCTCCTAATTAATATCCGAATATTCAATGTGACATAAATTTTAGGAGGTCCTAAAGAACCAAACAGGAGGCGGGTTAAACTTTAGCCCCCATCATATCGAAAGTTTGGATACTAATTAGGAGTATTAAACCTAGACTAATTACAAAACTAATTACACAACTCCTAGGCTAAATCGCGAGACGAATCTATTAAGCTTAATTAGTCCATGATTTGACAAGTGGTGCTATAGTAACCATTCACTAATGATGGATTAATTAGGCTTAATAGATTCGTCTCGCGATTTAACCTAGGGGTTCTGCAATTAATTTTGTAATTAGCTTATATTTAGTCCTCCTAATTAGTATCCGAACATCCGATGTGACAGGGCTAAAGTTTAGCCTCCTCCTCCCAAACACCACCTAAAACTACTCCGGAGTGCGTCTTGGGATCCTCAGCATTGTGAACAGGATGCAATGTGCCAGGCTGGGCTGACCTATACGTTGGCCCATAATTGCTTTCATTTGCCAATTATATACTTTCTCCAACCGTGGTTTTAACCCGACATGATTTTCAACTCGCATACTTCGATAAATTGACACCTGATATATTACAATGTTCATGAACATATAATTGACATATTATGAAAGTGTTTTCAAATATGAATGGGGTAATACTAAATTTGAATAGGATAGTATAATTTATAAATTCAAAGTTTAGGTATCGATATAAGATTCAAAAGTCCGAATCTTGAGTTACATGCTCGGTTTAAAAAAAGAGAGAGTAGGAGAGAATAATATGATAACTAAGGTCCTGTTTGGCACGGCTCCACTCCTAAATTCCAGCAACTCCATCAAAAAATTCAGCCAAACACCCCAACTCCAAAACTTCATGGAGTTGCCAACTCCATGGAGCTGTAGTGCAAATGGAGGTGGAGTTTTGGAGCACCTCTTTTGCTGCTCCAGAAACCTCTCTTTTGAACCTTCTCGTGGAGTTGGTGGGTAATTACCCACCAATGCCACTGGTTACACAAAAAAACGTTTCATTCTATTCTCCCGAGCCCCACTCGCCGCCAGAGCCCTGCCCGTCGCCGCCCGCCGTGCCGCGCCCGTCGCCCGTCGTCGCCTGTCGCCGCCCGCCGCCCGTCGTCGCCCGCCGCCCGTCGCCACCCACCCAGCCGCTTGTCGTCGCCGCTCGCCGCCCGTTGCCGCCTGTCGTCGCCCGTGGCCACCCGCCACCCCATCGCTACCCACCCCGCCGCCCGTGGAGGGTCTCCCGTGTGCGGCACAGTGCAGTGAAAAAGGGGAAGAAGAAGATGGGATAGAGAGGATGACAAGTGGGGCCTTAATTGGGGGGCAACAATGGCAATCCACACTGAAATCGATCTTTTCTGGAGCTGAGAGCACCCATCTAGCCAAACACCTCATTTTTGTTCTGGAGTTTTGGAGCGGAGCTGGCTCCATGTGAAGTTGTGGAGTGGAGCAGCTCCACCCGGAGTTGGAGCTATACCAAACAGGACCTAAGTTGGTTGAAGCTCGTCAAGTGTTCAAACAACCTGACACAAGTTAAATCTCCGATGGCTGGCGCGTCAGGTGTTGATATTTTATACCCAGCAACCTACTGAGGGTATCCCGATTTATACAGGTGGAAATCGTCGTATCTGGAACTTGATAGTTAAAGCGGACACATGATTTATACAGGTTCGGGCCGCCAGAGTAGTTAATACCCTACGTCCTGTTTGGAGTGTTGTATATTGCGCTCTGCGCTTGGGTGTTGTTTGGTGTTGAGGATTTGGTCCTCTATTGTGACTCTATGAGGTCTTCACCTACCAATCTAGGGATCCCTGCCCTCCTTTATATACTCCAAGAGGCGGATTACTAGTCGGTTACAAGGAGTCCTAGCAGGATTACATGGTACGAATCCTAAAAGGATCACAGAGGAATTATCATAGGAATCCGTCTTCTTTCTTCCTTACCGGTACTGGGGATCTATCCCGACAGGTACACCGTACATGTCTTGAATACAACTTTCATTAAACCTATAATCTTCCGATCTGGTGCACCTCCGCATGTGTACGGTGTGAGAGTGTTCATTTAGTGGGTCATTGTATCTTACTACAAGAGATATATAAGCATAGTTCAGACCAAAGAAGGCCACATGCCCCCTTCCTCTAAAATTTGAAATTTATTAGCCATGTGCTACCTTCCTCTAAAATTTGAAATTCCTCTAAAATTTGAAATTTCTTAATAAACAGTACTTAGTTATGCTTAAATATTGCTAAAACCCTCTTAAATTGCACTATTGGCCCCTCCTGGAAACCACTCCAAGGCTCCAAGCTCCGCCACTGATATATGGTAACCATATAAATTAGTATTTCAATATTGGACATGAATATGTGAATACTCCGTAGCACGCTACTACAAGAATACGGTCACGTTTAGTAGGGCTTCTCAAAGTGCTTCTCCACCAGTTTTTGGTGAAATCCTACTAAAGGGGCAATTTCAAAACGGCTCCACCACCGAAGTTGGGGAGAAGCCGCAAAACGGCTTACACTACAGAGGAGGAGCCCAAAAAAAATCGTCGGCTTCTCCTCTCTCTTCAAGCATTAAGTGATCATAAAATTACCCATATTGCCATTGAGAAGCCGTTTTACCAAACATTTTGCAAAATGGCTTCAGCTCCGTTAGAGAAGCCACTCCACCAAAGGAGCCAGAGCCGAAGCCATTTGGAAGGAGCTGAAGCTCTACCAAACAGGACCTACAAGTACAACGCAGGTGGTGAAATAAGTGATGAATGCACGATACCTCTTTGAGCCCTCGTCCCTGCATAATCTCTCAAATGATACATGGCAACAGAGTTCCATGTGAATAGAAGTGTCAAGAAAGGGACACGGCGACATGTTCATCCTCAGCGTCATGATATTAGGGGTGCGCCCTAGATATTAGGGGTGCAAATTTGTGATCTTGAGGATCATCACCGATTCTTCTAGTATTAGGATTCTTCTAGTATTAGGCTTCGTTTGGCGGAGTTTCCAGAGCTATTTTTCTGCTGAATTCAACAGGAGCTCTGTCAAACAGTTTTCAGAGAGAAGTGATTCTCTACTGATTTTGTGAAGTTTCCTATGAAATGACCTAAGAGGCTGGAAGCTGAAAAGTAGCTTCTCCTGATTCTGTGAAGTGATTCTCCATCCTGATTTTAAGAGTTTATGCTAGAGAGTAAAAAAGAATCACTTTCAGCCACATAATCACTTCTCTCAAAGAATCAGCTCTCATAAAGAATTAGAATCAGATAAAACTTTACTTAAAAAAGTCGTTAATCAAACTAAGTGCCCCTTTGGCATGGCTCTCCGAGCGGCTCTCACTGCAGCTTCACCCCAAGCCATCCCAAACGCGTCAGAAGAAAATAGCTTCCGTGCGTGAGCCGATGAAAAGCCGCACTGGGAAACAACGGCGCGCGACGAGCCAAAAAAAATGGCTCCCCCTGGCTTCTCCCGTCCACATGCATGAAGTTGAAAGAAATTACAACTTTGCCACCGCCCTCATCAATTCCTACCGGTTCATCTCCCCCATCCGCCTGCCTCCTCTCTCCCGCTCCTCCTCCCGCGAAGCTCCTGGCGGCGCCGGATGAATCGGCAGGGGCGGCCGGTGGCAGGTGGGCGAAGTGGTGGCGGAATGGATGGATCCGGCGGAGGCCATCCTGATCCACGGGCTCGTTTTCCCGGAGGCGTCGCCTCCCCTCGTCCGGCCGGCGCGGGCTCTCTGGATCCCGCCGGCGCCACCTACCCTCAACCCGCCGACCCTCAACCCGCCGGCGCCGCCTCCCTTCAGGCCGGCGGCCCTCAACCCGCCGGCACCGCCTCCCTTCAGGCCGCTGGTGCCGCCTCCCATCATGGCACGGGCGACCCTGCCTTGGGTGCGAGCGCATGGCGAGGCGGCCACACGGCCTTTCTTGCTGCCGCGGCCATGAGCGCGGCAGCTGGACCATCTGGGGGAGGCGCTGGAGCATTTGCTGCAGCCGCCGCCGCCGCCGCCGTCGCCACTAGAGAATGGCCGGATCGGTGGAGGGCTTCGGCTGCGGCTGCGGAGGCTCTAGGGCCTGATTGGCTCGGTTGGCTTGGTCCAGAGGCCGGTGCCACCGGAGGAATCGAAGAGGAAGTGCCCATTGTGGCCAATCCAAGTCGCCGTCGTGCTGGGAGAGGTGGTACTGGTGCGAGAGCTGGCCGTGCAACAAGGCCACCGGAGCGTGCTGTGTCTACGAATGTTGATGTCGACCTCACTGATTCCAGGTGATAAATGCTACTGTTTGTAATACACATTCCATAATGACTTGCTAATGGAGAATGCCTTGTGTTAGAAGAAGATAGGTTGTTTTTGTATGAAATTGATGAGCCATTCATGTTTGTGATGCGTGTTTATAACATGTCAAAGCCATACTGTCAAAACTGAGAAAAAGCCATACTTCGGCTTATAACAACCTTTTCTTTGTTGCCAACAGCACTGCCGATTGGTGCGATGAGAATACCCGAATAGTGTGTGAGCTTTTTGCAGCCGAAGTACTGATAGGAAATCGTGATAACACACATTTAAATAAGGCTGGGTATAAGAATGTAATGGAAAAATTCAAACAGAGGACTGGGATTGAGTACAATAGAAAACAATTAAAAAATAAATGGGATAGGTTGAAAACTGATTATGTTATTTGGAAGAAATTATTAAATAAGGAGACGGGTATTGGATGGGATGCAACTCATACAAATATTGTTATGCCAGAGGCATGGTGGAAGAAGACAGCAAAGGTGAGTGCAACATTACCAGTACATTTTTTGCCTCTTTTTAGGCACTAATAGCTTATGATAGTTATATGATAAACCATTCTTTTATTTCATTGCAGGCTATAAAGGGAGCTAACAGATTTAAGAATAAGGGCCTTCAAAATAAGGACCAGCTGGGGATTATGTTTGAAGATCTTCGCAACACTAGTGATGATCATTGGTGTGCCTCTAGTGGTGTACGGCCATCTGAGGCAAACCTGACTCGTGAGGATGCACCATTGCCTGTTGACGATGATGAGGATGATGATGCAGCCGACGATGATGATGACAGTGAGGCAGAAGAAGTGACACCTACAAGTGTGAGAGGAAAGAGAGCTAGAGTGACTGAGAGCACCAGGGGAAGGAAACCAAAGACTTCTACCGGTCAATGGTTTCAAGAACAGATGGGGAAAATTGTGGAGATGAATGAGAGAACGACCGCATCTTGTGAGTCTATTGCAAGGAGGGAGGATACATCTGGTTGTTCCATCCAAGATGTAATGGCATTGGTTAAGAATTGTGGTGCTACAACTGGGACAAATGAACACTTCATTGCATCCATAGTTTTTACCAAGAGAGCGGAAAGGGAGATGTTTATGACTTTAGACACTGGCGAGGAGAGATTCCAGTGGCTGACAAAAAAGTATGAGTGGATGAATAGAAATGTTGTGGATAAGTAGAACAGTTCCTATTTGTATGAACCCTTGTATCCTTTTTAATTTGCATGAACCCTTGTAGTACATTTGTTCCTGTATAACTTCCAATAATTTGTGCTAGTTTGTTTGAATTCCAATAATTTGTGCTAGTTTGTTGTCTTGTTACTACTATTATTCATGGTATTGGTTGTTGCTTATTCATGTGTCCTGTTTAAATGACAGTGGTTCTTCTGATGCTGATGAGTGGGCTTCAAAGACTATTGAGTTGATTCGGTCAGTGCAGAACAATCTTTTTGCAAGCGCTGTTGTTGCAGGGAAATATTTTATGACATATCATGACAAGCATGAAACTGCTATGCCAGGTCAAAGTGGGTATGGATGGACTCTGGAAAAACTTAACACTCCAGGTCAAAGTCATAAGATGTTCAGGATGACTGCATCTCTCTTTTACAGGCTGCATGATCCGTTAGTGAGTACTTATGGGCTCAAGTCATCCCTTCATATGAACTCTATTGAATCACTTGCCATCTTTCTAGTTGTGTGTGGTCATGGTTGGTCTAATAGTGGTCTACATGGTGTATTCAAGCATTCTGGGGAGACAATAAGCAGAAAATTTGATGAGGTCCTCATGTGTGTGGTGGCTATGTGTCAGGATTACATACGACCAATTGATCCTAATTTCTGTACAACACACACTAGAATTACTGGAGATCGGAGGATGATGCCATATTTTAAGGATTGCATTGGAGCACTAGATGGTACTCATATTTCAGCGACACCATCTCAGCATGATTTTATTAGATACATTGGACGAACCGGGAAAGCAACCCAGAATGTTCTTGCTATTGTTGACTTTGATATGCGATTTACATATGCTTCTATAGGGCAACCTGGCTCTATGCATGACACTAGTGTGCTCTTTCATGCATTGGAAAATGATCATGACACATTCCCACACCCTCCTGTAGGTATGTTAACCTATTTGTATGTAGAATGCTAACGTTAGTACATCTTCTAATTACTTCCTTATTTGTCTTTCCACATTTGTGTCTAGGGAAATATTACGTTGTCGATGCCGGATACCCAAATCGGCCTGGATACTTGGCGCCATACAAGGGTGAAAGATACCATGTACCTGATTGGCGAAGAGGTCCGGCTCCTAGTGGTGAGCAAGAGCTTTTTAACCATTTGCACTCCAGTATTCGTAATGTGGTAGAGCGTACTTTTGGTGTTTGGAAAATGAAATGGAGAATCCTTTTCAAGATGCCGAGTTACCCTTTGGAAAAGCAAATGATGATGGTTGCAGCTACCATGTGTCTTCATAACTATATTCGTGAGAATCATGCCCTAGATAAACATTTTCGAAAGTGCGATCGAAATCCTGATTTTGTGCCTATAATACCTGAGAGATATGCAGCACATCATCCTCCTCGGAGTGCTTCGATAGTTCAACTCGACATTCTAATGATCGAAGCATGGATAGTTTCCGTGATGACATTGCAAGGGCAATATTTCTTTCTAGATCATCGTGATATTGTATTGTTTGTATGGTTGGATGCTATGTGTATCTCCTGAATGTATTATTTTGTCAACAGCACTTTGTAACAACAACCTAATTATTAGCTTACCTATATTTTATATTTATTATTTTTTTTATTTGACGCAAATCACATTATCAATAGAGTCAACACATAAAACTCATATCTCCAAGCAATACACATATGCAAGGGCGCAATGGACAATTGACATCTTCTATACATTCTAAAAAGCTAGGAGAAGCCGTTTTGCCAAATGTTCTCGTACAAAATAAGCCAGAGCCAGAAAAAGCTGCTTTTCCATACGAGCCAGAGCCAAAGCTGTTTTTTCACGAGCCAAGAGCCTTGCCAAACGGGCCCTAAAGATGATCGGTGGTAGTTCCCACCCCTAGCGGTAGGGGCACTGCCTGTGCGTGCTCTGGTGAATGGATCGTGTACCTCGAGTCCTCAACACATAATTTGTTAGTCATGCTTGCATGCAGGTCTGGCACCGGAGAGGGTACGGGCTTGGCACTGGAGAGGGTACGGGCAAACCCACTTTTGTTCACACCCAAATTCAATATAATTATTATCCACTCTTTACCCTTCCCAATCCAACTTATATCCAATGGATATCTAATGGATAAATTGTACCATCTTCGTATCCTACACTTCACGTTTCAAAGTGGGTGTGGACGTGACACCCAGTGACAGCATTAGTTTATGACATATGCATCTCATTAGTAGCCAATGCCTTTGTTCACATCATGTCGCGGCAACAATGGAACCAACTAGATTCATTGTACCATACTTACAAAGTTACAAGCAGCCAATGCCAATCCGTATGCACATGTTACACCACCCAGAACCACTCGCCCCGCTACCAATGTGCGTGTCGATCGACGCCGTCCGGCCGGCCGTCACACCGCCGCTGCGGCCTCCTTCGCCACCGCGCCGGCGTGGTGGTGGTGGTCGTCGCCGCCGCCGTCGTCCACCCACGTGGCGTGCCATAGCGGCGACCGCCTCCGGGGAGGCGTTGACCCGACGCATCCGGCGAGCGTGGCCCGGAACTTGGCGTCCCCGGGCCGGAGCATGGCGGGCAGCGGCAGCCTGACCCCGCGCGCCGCGCACGCCTCGTGGCGCGGCGCGATGCGCGTGGCGAGCGCGTACGAGAAGTACTCCGGGAACTCGAACAGCTCGTCGGCGTCGCGGCCCATGGCGCCCAGGAGGTACTCCGCCTTGGGCCGCATGTTCCCCTCCACGCCGTAGCCGAAGAGCGCCGGGAAGCGTCGCGCCATGGAGCGCGCGGCGCGGGAGGGGAGGCCCAGCGACTCGAGGAACTCGATCCGCGGCAGCAGCTTGTCCTCCACGGAGAAGGACAGCAGGTCGGCGCGGCGGTGCAGGTCGGGGACGCCGAGCGCGCGGAGGAAGTAGAGCGTCGGCCGGAGCCGCGCCGCGACGGGGGACACGAGCAGGCGCGGCCGGCGCCGGAGAACGCGCGGGAGGTCGGCCTCCGGGACGCCCGCCTCCTCCGTCAGGAACCGGAGCGCGGCCGCGATGGCCTCCGCGGGCACGGACAGCAGCTCCGGGCACATCCCCGCCGCGCGTCGGAGGTCCGCCGGCGGCACGCCCGCCGCCAGCAGCACCGCCGCGGCGTCCGCGGCCACGGGCGGCGACGGCAGCACGGGCTCCGGCGCCTGCGCCTGCGCCGGCAACGGCGGCGGCGACGCGGGCGCGGGCGGGAGGCCCGGTACGGCGAGGCTGGTCGGCCTGGTCCGCAGCGCGACGGCGACGACGCGTAGCCGGCGGCGCGGCGCCACCGGCCTCGGGAGGCCGGCGTGGCGCAGCAGGAGCTCCTCCATTGGCCGAGGAAAGCTCGAGGGGGCTCCCGTAAATCAAGCTGTAAACTTTGGCGAGCAGCTAGAGACCTAGAGTGAGGTGGATGGCTTTGCGGTTGGCGTCATGGCGAAGATAAGGCGGTGTGGGGTAGCGCGGCTTTAGAGCTGGATAGCGCGGCTTGGGAGGGGAGGAGTGATTGGGCCAGGTGTGATCCCCCCGGATTCTTTGTAGGGAGGTGGGGACACTGGGGCAGCGAGGCCCATGGAGGGAGACGACGCAGAGCCACATGTTTTTTCCGCCTCTTTGGCCGCACTGCTCGTCGATGGAAACTGGAAATGGTGGGGAAAATTCATGGCCACAACGAGTGTTCTTGACTCTTGAGCAACAAGGAGGCTCTCCGACGAACGGGAAGGGACGATATTGAATCAGATCAGGAAAAATCTCAGTACAATTGGGATGCTCTATGCTATTGGTCCGGCGATTTGGAGACATACAGTTTGCAAAACCCTTTGTGACACAATGGCATGCCAAACTCTTTTAGCTGAACAAATTGTACACTAGACTATGCCAGGATTATGCACTTTTAAAGTGTGTATATAAACACACTTAGAGAGTTGCTCAAATAAAAACCTAAGGTTTCGTTTGGAGACTCCACACTTAGAGACTTGCTGTAAACACTTACCCAAACCTTATGTAGTATTCTCCAAACCTTTGGTATTCTCCACTAGATCATAAGGTATTGACAACAAAATTAGTTCATTTTCCAACCTCAATCCATGTGGACTTGTGGAGGATACCTAAGGTTTAGGCTTGTCACTCCACCATATAAAATCCATATGCGTTGAGACAAGGTAATGGGTTTATCTAATCTAAACAATGACAAAGGTGGAGAGTGCTCAAGTCTATGCACATGAACTGAACACCGCTTGCTTATCTTGAAGCTTTTTTACAACGGGCTTTGCTAGAGTACTCCGAAGTGACTGTGAGCCCTTGATCTGGATGACTTTTTATCACATATTACCTCCTATAAGGTAAATATTTTTATTTTAGGAAATCAGAAAAATAGGGAAGATAATAGGATAGTTATCTTTCAATTGGATATATTAGCTGTAAGTACGTGATGATCATGGATAACATGCATAATTAGATCTAATTTGATTAATGGAGCCTTTGCATACGCACGTGAGTGTATTTTTTTTTTGAGAGTGACACGTGATTGGAGCCTTTTGCATACTTAAAGTTTGTATGAACCTTTTTTTGCGACGCCTGATGGACCATGGTGAGTTTGTAACAACCTTCTTTTGGAATGACAAGTGCTGGATGGAGGATGGTCCCAAACATTATCTCGCCAACCATGATGTAGCTAACGTGATTTGATCAAAGGCAAAGCATGTGTGCGACATCTGTGATTTGATCAAACGCAAAGGACGTGACAAGCTTGAAAAGGATAGATGCATACAACCCTAATGTGATACAATAATTTCCCTAACATGATCTAACATTAGATGTGCATGACGAACTTGAAAAAAAAAATGTTCCCAAACAAGAGAGACCAGCGTGTAACAAACGTGCCTAGCTACCAGTGTAACAAACGTGCACACATGCTTGAATCCTAACGGAGCAGGGGAGACCGTGCATGTGTATACACATCCAAACATGCAAAGTCCCTCCTGGATTCAGGGAAGAAGTGTGCCGCAGTTAGAGCAACTCCAAGAGGCTGCTAATCTTACCCCCAATATCTTTTTTAGGAAAAAAGAGAGAAAAAATGAACTCCAACAATCCACCTAAACCTTCCCCAATTTTTTAGCGATGCTAAAAAACAGCCTGCCACCGCGTATATTTTAGCGTTGGCGTTCCTCCCCCAATCCTGATTCCCGCACACCCGCGCGTCCCTTCCGATGGGCCCAATATGATGACGTGGCCTGTGTTTGAAATATTGGGGGCTATTTATTAGCGATCTGTTGTGGACTGATATGCTTTTGGGGTAAATTTTTTTTGGGAGAACCCCCGATACATAGTTTTGGGGAAGAATTTTTTAGGATACTCTTGGAGTTGCTCTTAGCCGGTTAATTTTTTTTTCCTTTGATTAATTATTTTGTTTATCCTAATATTTGAGCGTTCAGATTTATTTGAACTCTTACCTCTTAGGTAACTGGATTACTTTAGCAGCTAAAGACCTTTTACAACTCATCTCAATTATCTGAACTACCGTCAAAGGTTATTATCATAGTATTCTCATCACCATCATGTTTGAGATGAAGAAAAATCGGATAATGGGGAGGAGGAAGGAAAAAGAGAATTAGCACCATTTCTTGTCTCAATAAAATGGCCATCGATCCGAACAGAGGATAATGAAAATTTCAACGAATAGCATAGACGGGAACTCATAATTTCTAATGGTGGTGAAAAGATCAAGACTTTTTTTAGATGGCATATAAGAAGTTTTCTCCACTCATCAGGATCAATTGCTTCTTATTGACTTCATTTTGAAATGTGAAGGAACCTCAAAACTATAAGCTATCAAAGATCTGCACAGCGAACATTTTTTTAAGTAAAAGGAAATATTTCTAGCCTTGTTTCGAATCCAATCAAAAACCGATTTTGGCGACCGCACATCCATGTTTTTACAGTATCCTTTATTTATTTACATGTATCCATGGTGAAGTTCTTTGGTAGGAGTATCTCTATGCTGTTTGCTGTGTACAAAAAGGCTCAAGTTTTTTTAAGCGGAAATAAAAGTCTAAAGGGATGTTTGGATACTAGGTGCTAAACTTTAGTAGTGTCACATTGGATGTTCGGATGCTAATTAGGAGGACTAAATATAAGCTAATTATAAAACTAATTGCAGAATCCTGTATTAATTCGCGAGACGAATCTATTAAGCCTAATTAATCAATCATTAGCAAATGGTTACTGTAGCACCATATTATCAAATCATAAACTAATTAGGCTTAATAGATTTGTCTCGCGAATTAGATTCCATCTGTGCAATTAGTTTTGTAATTAGCCTATGTTTAATACTCCTAATTAGTATCCAAACAACCAATTGACAGGTGCTAAACTTTAGCGGTGGATATCAAATGCGGCCTAAGTTAGGATTGTCTTGGAATCGGGCTTTAGCTGTTGGGCTTGGGCCTGCTAAAACCGCTAAAGCTGTTGGGACTAATACGCGAATACGTGATCAGTTAAGGACATATCCGCAAAAAAACTACCGTTCCACTAGTTGGATTGTTGCAAGTTGCAACTCGGGAGGAGCAGTCGCCGGTGCCCGTCCCGATCCCAGCCTCCCACCAACGCCGAAACCGGAAGCCCGCGGCGGCGGAGCAGATCGTCGACCCCCCCAGCACCGGCGATGGAGAAGGGCAAGGGACTCGCCCGCCGCTGGGCGGTGGAGCTCCACGACGTCTCCTCCTCCGCCTCCCCCGCCGTCCCCGATCCGCCGGGCTTCACCAGATCCGCTCCCGACGCCGTAAGCCCCACGCCCCCTCTTCTTGCTCCCATCGGTTTCCGGCTAGCTTGGGTACAGGGTGCCGGAATTCACATGGTTCCGCTGCCACGCAGGACGACGCCGCCGGCGCGCGCCAGCGGAAGGACTCCGAGGCCGCATGGAAGGCGCAGGTTAGTCCCCGATCGATCCCCCCTCGCGTGGTTGCTCCCGGCAGATCCGCGCCTGGCGGCTCGGTACGATAGGCGTAGCGCAGGGTTTTGTGGGGGGCTTGATCCTGATCTGCGTGTGCTCTCTTGGTGCGAGCAGAAAGCGTGGGAGGTGGCGCAGTCGCCGTTCAAGAACCTTATGATGATGGGCTTCATGATGTGGATGGCCGGGAGCACCGTCCACCTCTTCAGCATCGGCATCACCTTCTCCGCCCTGTGGCAGCCTATCAGCGCTCTCCGATCTGTTGGAAAAGGTATTGCTTCCCTTTTGTACATGCCTCCATTCCGTTTTATCAGCAGCTTGGTATATGTTCTTTGCCCAGATAATTGGAATTAGCACTTTAAAATAGCTGCTCAAGTGAAGGGATACTAGGAGGCAGGGTGTCCTTTAGTACCCTCCTTGTGATCCTGTAACTTCTGTGCCAGTCTGTATGGTTGCTTCTGCTGACTTCCATACTCTGATCTACATTTTGTTCATAGCATGATGTGTATGTTCAAATTGACTCGTCTGTAAATGTTGATCGCCTCCTCATGTGTGGCCACATTGAATTATTCTGGATGTGCAAGTGATCTTAGGTGGATCGTAGTCTGGGAAGCTAAGATAATGTCTTACTCTTATAATCATTGTTCAATGGATATATCAGATGTGTTCACATTTATCATTCCTAAAATAGGAAGTTGCTAGTTCTGAAATCCTAATCCTGAACTGTTGCAAATTTGCAATGAAAATAACCAAGAAGCTGAATGCCAGAAACATGGCATGATATAGCTGCTAGGAGTATGT
The DNA here is from genome assembly GCF_005286985.2 of Setaria viridis. Lineage (NCBI taxonomy): Eukaryota > Viridiplantae > Streptophyta > Magnoliopsida > Poales > Poaceae > Setaria > Setaria viridis. The sequence goes on from NC_048271.2 coordinate 43,478,426, forward strand.
AACTGTTTTCTGCAGTAAAGCTGGTCACATGTAATGCACTGTGACCCCCATTAAAACGAATTAGCATAGGTGGCAGCCATATCATGTTATTACTATCTATATATACTTGCATACTGAACTTGCATGTTTTCATTTTAGTAATATGTTTGCGTAAGCTCTTTGGTGTTCCACAGGCACATTGTGTGCAAAGTTATTTAGTTCTTTTTGACATGATATGCCCCATAAAAGAATGCAGTGTCAGTGTCGCTTTGTGCCTGATATAAAGCTGAATAGTCAGTGCGCAAAAAAATTGATTCTAGAGTCTCCAAATCATTGTAGTAAGGTTTCTAGTGCTCAAAATATGAACCATGACAATGCAGCTGGTGGCACAAACCCCCCAGATTTCACTTGAATACCTTTGTCAATTACTAGCAAAGCATATGAGCGCGCATAACGTTGCTTGAGCTTAATATGTATTTAAACTATCCACTGTGCATTACAAAAATCTTCTTTGTTTGTGGTCTCTGATCTGGTTATTTGTTTCCCCAGTGATGAGCGCACTTCACCAAAAAAAAAAAAAGAATGTAATCGTGACTGCAACTAGTTAATCATTAACCGATACTTCTGTTACACTCTGCTTTTTATATTCTCCCGGTCCTGGACAAGTGGAAACAGGATATATTACATCGGGTTCTCTTTCTAGCTTGGGATGCATCAATCATTTCTTTAGGTTGTATCAAGAATAGAATCAAGCCATCACATATCAAAATAGTAATAGCCTTTGTTACCTTTTCAGACAATTAGCCTTTTCTTATGAGACATCTGTTCCTTGTCTTTGCAGTTTTCGAACCATTTAAGGACCCAAGGGTGGACACTATTGCTCCCAAGTTGCTCTTCATTGCTCTTAATTTGGCTGCGATGGGTTTGGGTGTATGGAAGGTAAGTTCCACTAAAATGGTTTGTTAAACAAAATAATCTTGTAATTTATAAGCATTTCAGGTCATTAATATATTTTCTTCTTCAGCTTAATACGTTGGGTCTTCTTCCAACAAATCCATCAGATTGGGTGTCTTCATTGGCCCCTGCTCCGGTATGTTGCGCATACCCTCTTAATTTCTTGACTTCCAGTTTTTGGTTTAAGGGGCTTTGTTCAATCACCATTACTTTTAGAAGCTTGTTTCGAACTACATTTCATCTGATTAATTTTAATTGTTGGTTGCATTCTTTACTTAATGATACATATTACTTTTCGGCTGCTTGCTGTTGACCATGTTTTTGAAACTCGTGGCAACTAGTTTCTCATACTGGTTTCAATCATGGATAATTGTGGTATATCAGATGGAGCACTGCCTCTCCGGGCTGATCTACCAATTAATGGTCACTGCCAGTAAAACATTTCAACATACATCTTTGCATTAATGAAATGTGCCAATTTTACTGCACCGATTATAGCATGCTTTATAAGTGAGCCAAATTCTATTCATTTAGACAAATCCCTGTACCTGCCATTTCAATACCTTCCAAACCAACAGCTCTACAGGTCCAATAACATGTTTGCTTTCCGAGTGCCATGTAATGTTTCAGAGTATGTATGGGCTGCCTGAACTGATCATCTGGTTTTCTCATGGCAGGAGGTTGAATATGCTGGTGGGGGGATCCCCTTGATCTGATGCCGTTTCCCCTTTTGAACTTCCATTACTTGAAAGATGATCTGTACTAAGTGAATTATTACCCTGCGTACGGGAGAAGTGTAGTTCTCATGTGGACAATTTGTACTATTTTTCGCTTGAGCTGTACCAATTTTGCGACTGCGTGCCAGTGCCCCGTGGTATCTACTGGACAGCAACAGACTTAGATAAACATAGTTTACTCGTATTGCTTGGCTCCTTGTTTACCCTTTATTTCAGGATGTCCTTTTGCTACCTGCTAATAGGGATGAGACGGGACTGTGATTAGTCAGCGCATGTTTGCAAATGCATATCTGGGAGAGCCTGGATTCTTTTCTGAATGGCATCTTGGAATATGAACCCCTAGTACATTCTTTCAGGTAATGGAAACATTCCAAGTATAGGCATCCATCCAGCAATGCACCCGTGCTGGAAAACGGAATCACCCAAGTATAGGCAGCACCCCAAGCAGGCAAGAAGTCATTAGCCACCATCTTCCTTGCTTCTCCTACCTTGTCTCCTAGCCCTTCGCCCCATGGCCACCGCCCTCCATTGACGGCACCTTTATGTATCCCTCTGCCCTCCACTCCTCCGCCTCCTTTCGCCGCCATTCCCATGGTGGCCCCTCTCGCCTCCTAAACCCTTCACCCACCATTTCCAAGGACCAGGGCGGCAGCCACCTCCCCCGCCTCCCCTACTTCGCCGCCGCTATCGCTGCTGCCTGCCTTGCCGGCAGCCCCACTCAGCCGCCTCTCGGTCCTTGCGTTCCCCCTCTCCGGCGACGGACAATGTCTTGCAATTGCGCCGCCATTGTCGTCGCCATCTTTATTGTTATTATCCTCGGTGCCGGCCATGCGGTCACCGGCGCCCGCATCGGCGCCATGATGATCAGGCAGCCCGTCCAGATGTTCAGGGAGGCGCCCGCGTTCTGGAACGGCGCCGAGTGCGCGGCGGGCGGCGGCGGCAGGGTGGACATCGCCATGACGCTGGACGCCAACTACCTCCGCGGCACCATGGCCGCGGTGCTCTCCATCCTGCAGCACACGGCGTGCCCGGAGAGCATGGTGTTCCACTTCCTCACCGCCGAGGCCGACGACCGCGGCCTCGCCGCCGCGCTGCGCGCCTCGTTCCCGTCCCTCGACCTCCGGGTGTACCGGTTCGACCCGTCGCGCGTCCGCGACCGCATCTCCCGGTCGGTGCGGCAGGAGCTGGACCAACCGCTCAACTACGCGCGCGTCTACCTCGCCGACACGCTCCCCGCCGACGTGCGCCGCGTCACCTACCTCGACTCCGACGTGGTCGTGGTCGACGACATCCGGGCGCTGGCGTCCGTGGACCTCGCCGGCCACGTGCTGGCGGCGCCGGAGTACTGCCACGCCAACTTCAGCAACTACTTCACCGACGCCTTCTGGTCGCACCTGGCGCTCAACGGCACGTTCCGCGGCCGCCGCCCCTGCTACTTCAACACGGGGGTCATGGTCATGGACGTTGTCAAGTGGCGCGCCGGCGGGTACACGCGGCGGGTGGAGGAGTGGATGGCCGTGCAGAAGCGCCGCCGGATCTACCACCTCGGCTCGCTGCCTCCGTTCCTGCTCGTCTTCGCCGGGCGGATCCGGGCGGTGGACCACCGGTGGAACCAGCACGGGCTCGGGGGCGACAACGTCGAGGGCCGATGCCGGGGGCTCCACCCGGGCCCCATCAGCCTCCTCCATTGGAGCGGCAAGGGCAAGCCGTGGCTCCGGCTCGACACCCGGCGGCCGTGCTCCGTCGACTACCTCTGGGCACCGTACGACCTCTACCGGTACTCGTCGCCGGTGATCGAGGAGTGGTGACCGGTGATCGATCGTCGGGCATGCGGCACCTGAGGACCTAGTAGCAATGGTAGGAGACAGTTCTTGCAGAGGGGAAGAGGCACATGCAGATCATCAGAATATACAGATCCACGCACGCACGCAAGGAAAGCTTCATCAGAAGACAAGATTGCGTTCTGTTCTTGGGGTCTGTTTCTTGAATGTGCATCTCACACTCTCGATTTTGTATATACGATGTTGTAATGTGTACAGATTAGTAGTATGCATGGTGGGGAAACAACTAATGCTGACAAATTGTATGTGCTGCTGTGCTGTGCATTTCAGTTCATGTTAACACAAACACAGATTTCATATATACAGTAGCAGTTGGTGAATACTTCTGCGATCGAATGCATATTTACGGGGATCTATTTCTTTATTTATTTTCTTCTTTGAATATCAAAGAAAAAAAAACCCACATGTGTGGTGTTATCAAAGTGACAACCACATGTTTTTTTTTCTGATAAGAGCTACTACATGGTTACATAGAAAATAAGGAGGAAAGAAGGGCAACAAGGGTGGAAAAGGATTTATTCCTTGAAAATTGCTTGTGGAGAGCACTGGGTACGCTAATATGTCTTGTGAAAAGAGAAATGTATGCTATTTATATCTTGTATAATGTCACTCATGGTACTTCGGACTTTCTTCCTCTATCTTAAATGATATAGCTGTGCTTCTGCTAGTTTTTCATGGGGAAAAAAACTATAGTACCCTTATTTCTAAAAAAAATGCCTAACATGATGTGGAAGTGCTAATGCCGCCTTTTCAAAAAAGAAAAAACTTCTATAAAATGCTCATTTTTTACTTATATTTGTTCATAAAACTTTCTATGTATTCAAGTGATTTGTCAGAAAACACTTTTTCTCCAAACTTATGGTTTCATAATAACCGATAAATCTTTAATATTCTGGAGTGAAAAAGAAAGAAAAGGCAGGGGTTAAAAGCAAAAGCTACGCGCGGCCAAATCCAGAGGAGACGGAAAAGGGCGTCGCAACCGCCCAAGGCCGGCCCGGCCCCATACATCGACGACAGTGTGCATTATTACGCCCCATTGCTGCCGTCGGCCGGCCGGCGAGTCGACAGGGAAAATCACCGAGGCGAGAGCGAGATGTCCTTCTTCTTCCGCATGGCGTCGCGGCTGCGGCCATCGACGCCGGAGGAGGTGGTCCGCTCCATCAAGGACTCCTTCCTCGCGCTCCACACCAGGACCCACGCCAAGGTGATTTACCAATCTCTCCTCCTCCCCGTCCCCTGCTTCTCGCGTCCCCGCCCCGCCCGTCGCGCCTCCTGTTCCTGCGCCTTTTTCTTTGGATAGCCCGATCGATCCATGTGCTGCCGGTCTGGATAGTCCTCGGTGACGGAATCGGATGCAAAGCCGTGATCTTGCAGCGACTGATGTCCAGTTTTGGTAATAATCCCAAGATCATGGCTGTTTGGTTCTCCCCCTCTGCCTGGGGATCATTTCATTCTTTTTCTTTATATAATCGAGAAGTCCCGATTGGTTGTGGACTTGTGGTACTCTCGTGGTATGTTTTGATGGGTTGAAAATGGGATAATGTGCAATCGTTGAACCTCTCGTCGTGATGCTTGAATGAACCACAGAATACTGATTAGTTAAATTAAATTGGTGTAGGTAATATGGAGTTGTTAGGGTGTCGCGTTCCTGTATTGCTTTGTTTGTCTCTATCGCGTTGACATTATGCAACTTCTTATTTCCCTTGTTCCATGCTCCTGAAAGCTGCTACTCTCAAATTATGCTGGTGATAAGGCTTCTTTGAATTCTTTATCAAATTATGAGAACGCAACTTGTAAACTCTTTGGTGCACACATGACCCATAGTCGCCTTCTTGTTAGGCTCTGGAAGAGGTTGAGAAAAACGTTTCATCCTTGAGGTTGTTGATCTCTGGTGATGGAGAGGTGGAACCAAACCAAGAGCAGGTCCTGCAAATAACCCTTGAGATTTGCAAGGAGGATGTCATTTCCCTCTTCGTCCAGAATCTACCTTCCTTGGGTTGGACAGTATGTTGGCTCTCCATTAAACGTCTTTACCTGTTTTTACATACCAACGTGTTGAACCGATTAGTTCTGTGGTTGCAGGTAAGAAAAGATCTGGTTCACTGCTGGTGCATTTTGCTTAGGCAGAAAGTTGATGAAAGTTATTGCTGCGTTCAGTATATTGAAAACCATCTGGAGCTTTTGGATTTCCTTGTTGGTTGGTAAGCCATCCATTTCTTGATTATAAGATGTCAAATAAACCATTGCCACATGAACATTGGCTTTTGGGTGATAGTTTGATTATAGACAGGTGGCCTGTAGTTAGCTAGTTGCTTTTTTCTCATATTACATCACATAGTCACCTTTATGGACTTCTCTAATTGTCAAATGAGGTCTTAACTAGTTGCGTATAGCTAAAGTTTGGGCCTTTTGCTACTTGATTTTCATCTACTTGTGGTAACAGCTTTTGACTTTATTGATCCATTTTTTGTGTCTACATTATATCCTTTTATTTAAGTTTAATTGTTTAATTATTTTCTTACAGCTACAAGAACGTGGATATTGCATTGAACTGTGGGAATATGTTAAGAGAATGCATTAAGTACCCAACACTAGCAAAGTAAGGGTTAAAATTTCCCATTCATTTATGATTCCCTTTTGTTCATGGTTCATTGACTATGCATACCTTAAACAAATTGAGATGATCTATGTTTTTGGGTCTACCTTGCTGGAAACTCTCCTTTTCTATATTAAGTAACACATAAAAGCAGCTTGCTCTCAGATGATGTATGATAATCACTATAACAGTAAAAACAGAAGCTGGACATATGATTTTTTAATTTAGACTTGGAAGTCAAAAAAGACAACACCATAGCAATTTTACAGGTTATAATATACAAAAACTAGTTACATCTTTCTACTTCCAACTTCTAATGCATCGTGTACTAACTCAGCCGTCAGACCAGGTCTATTCCATGTTCAACTCTGCTGAGAACTTGAGATAGATCCCTACAATAGCACCAAGTTCCCTAAAATTTAAATTGCATGTATTTGATTTTGAAGTGCTCTTTCAGATACATATTGGAATCTGGTAGCTTTGAACTGTTCTTTGAGTATGTTGAGCTGCCAAACTTTGATATTGCTTCTGATGCTTTGAACACCTTCAAGGTAAATCCATGTGCAAATTTTATTTCTCTGTAACTTTAACTCATATTGATTGTTGAAGAATCAATATTGATGGTTGTTTTTTATAAGATTGTTGCAGGATCTGCTTACCAAGCACGAAATTGTAGTTGCAGAATTCTTGGGTTCCCACTATGACCAGGTCACCATCTTGTTCTGACACCTTTATTCATGTCAATGATAAAAAGACAAAAGGCAGCAGAAAACTTTTGTTGCATAAAGTTCCATTAAAGCATACTCTAAAGGGTAGCGTTGTATGTTGTTTCACTAATGCCCTATTCTAAAACTGTAATGCAGTTGTGTCAATACTTGAACGGTTGAATCAGATTACCTGCATGCCAGATACATTCTGTTTGTTTTTATGTATCCTCTGATCAAGTAATCTTTTCCAGTTCTTTGAACTCTACTCAAGGCTCTTGTCGTCTGCTAATTATGTAACGAGAAGGCAGGCAATGAAGGTTTGACTATTTTTCAGCTTCACCATATTATCATCTCATTCACTTCAGAAGGAAACTTATAGAGCCATCTGTCGTTGTCAGTTCCTTTCAGAATTTTTACTGGAGGCTCCTAACTCTCAAATAATGAAGCGATACATCGTGGAAGTTCGTTTTCTGAATATTATGATCAATCTGCTAAAGGTATTATTTATATTGTTTTAACTTTTATTTTGGAAATAAAAGAAAATATTTTTTTACGATCACTACATTACTCTCGCTTCAACAATGTAATTTCTCATCCTGCATAAAACTGTACGTCCTATCTGAAAAGTTTCAGCAGTCGCCCTCTTTTTTATCCCGTGAAGTGCATTTGGATGGTTTATTACTGAGAAATACATTGATATAGATATTCTTAAACCTTGAATCCATGCACTCATTGAAAGGCTCTGTCCTGCGTGAATATTTAACTTTTTCATGCACTTCAAATTGATCCTGTAGCTCTGTTTCTAATAACCTGCACCTTTTGTAGGATTCAAGCAAAAATATCAGAATATGCGCTTTCCACGTTTTCAAGGTGTCATCTTAATTTAAGTGTACATACAGATATATGTGGCCGTGCATTTGAATGGCCCCTATTAACCATTTCCTGTGTTCAAACAGGTATTTGTTGCCAATCCAAACAAGCCTCGCCCTATAATTGAAGCTTTGCTAGAGAATCGCCGAGAACTGTTGAAGCTACTCCACAATCTTCCTACAAGTAAAGGTACTGTTGTGCATGGATGTCTTATTTCCACATTGAACCACTTGGCCAGTTGGGGAATCTAGACTCGGAACAGACCAGAACACCATAATGTCGAGGAAAGATGTCATGGAAGTATTGTAAGATCGCTGTTTTTGCTCCTTTATACAGGTGACGATGAACTTGATGAGGAGAAAGACCTGATCATTCAGCAAATCCAGAAGTTGGCATGATCATCAACGCAAAATCTTCAAGTTATCGGTCAGCAATGGCACCATGTCCGTTTCGAGTGCTTTCAGCATCTGTCAACCATACTACCAAAGGGTCGGAAAACGTGTCTATCGCACTGCATGCATGTAGCCTCCAAGAGCTATTGTTTTTTTTGGAGGGTTTTGCTGTTGGTCTCAGGAGACCGTGGCAAAGGATTGTCCTGTTTGAAGGATTTTGCAGTTGGTCTTGGGAGGCCATGATAAAGGGTTACAGGGAAAAGAGAGAGACAGTCAGACAGAGGTGCACGCACGAGAGAGAGTTTTCTTTGAGAGAAAGAGACAAGGTGTCACCATTGTAAATAAAGTTGTAATGTGGTGTGTGCTGTCAGCAGATTCAGAGTATGTGTAATTGCTTGTACTACTTTGAAAAGAAATATCTAGTGCTTCCAGAACTTAAAAGAGCATGCAAAGTCATGGAAAACCACTACAAATTCCAATGTTGCAGAATATGTTATCACCGGACCTTCCCCAAACCTACTCAAATGATTCCATGTAGCAGGACTATTATACTGGGGAAATTCGCTGAAACTAGCATGAACAAACGCATTTAGAGACCGTATTAATCAGCAACCAAAACCTGAAGCCCGGAAACATACACTGCCACCATCGAACACCTAACGAAATATAGACGACAACAGCATCCAAGTTCAAGCAGGAATCAGAAAGTGCAGCAGCACACGACACACCAGCAAGATAGACCGACGACAACAACATCCAAGTTCAAGCAGGTAGCAGTAAATTCAGAATCCGAAAGTGTAGCAGCATACGATGCACCAGTACGATAGACGAGTTACGGAAGGGAACAAATCAAACTACGGCACGACAACCATTGTCTCGTTTTCACGAATCACAACTGATTAGAATCCAGAAGCCAATTTGCGGTTGCCATATAGTCGGCCAGTACGCAGCTGATTTTCATGCACGCTGCTCGGTGCCTGGGCCTCATCTAGCGGCAGCACCGGCCGCAGTTCTGGCACCTGCTCCCGCCACAGCAGGGATGCAGCGGAAACAGGATGTAACCCTCCTCGTCACGGTAACTCTGCACATGCAAAGGTAGTCAAAACAGATGGGAGAGCATCAGAACCAACACGACTAAGAGCAGATAAACAAGTCTTTGGTTGAAAGGAAACCACACAATGCCTAATAAGAACCAGTTATCTTCACGTAAATGAAAGCCAAGGAATGAAATCTAGTGTATTGTTTTCTATTTGGGGTATTTGGTTTCCTGGATCAACGCATATCATAGATAGCTATGGTCTATTGCAGGACCGTCACATGGATGAGGTGATGATAAAGCAACGATTCAATGTAGCCATAAAACATACCACCAAATCGTCAATCAACTAGATCAAGTTCGAAGTTAGCATCGGATGGTACACCATAGCACCAATCGTTCCTCACACCAAAGACACCACGAACAGATTTGCAGAGACCAACCGTTATTCCTCCTACTATTCTTCTATTTCTGTGTTGTGTAGGAGGGCTAATAACCAGATGCATGGACCTTCTCAGGAACTTGTATGAACAATCGAGTCCAGAGGGTCCTAGCAAGAAATACGAGGCTGGGGAACCAACCCATTCTAGAACACCTAAATATGCTGAACATGACACAGAACACAGTAATTTTGCGAATCGCGCGCTACCCCAGATTTCAAAGGCTAAGTAGGAAGATGCAAATAGATAAGCTCGGGGCGATCAGGATTTCAGAATTCAAGTTCGCGGGCAGATCCACCGCGACGCAACAACAAAGCAGTAGCAGTAACTGATTGCGCTCATGGAGATATATGAGAAAACAAAGATGCGTACCTCAGTGCCGGTGAACATGTGGAACCACGGCTCCGAGCCCGTCCAGCGCGCGCAGTACCGGCCCCCATAGACGACGACGCGGAAGGTGTCGTGCCCGACATGGTGCCCGCAGAGCGCGGCGGAGAAGCCCGCGCCGCAGGTCACGCAGAACGAGTCCCTGCCCCCGCCGCGGGCGGGGCCCTGCGCCGCGCCGGACTGCGCCCCCTCGGCGGCGGCGCGGACGACGACCTGGTGGCCCTGGCCGCGGTGGTGCGCGCCACAACAGTGGTTGCAGAAGGCGGCGGCGCAGGGCACGCAGAAGCGATCCTCCATGCAGGGCGCGGAGAAGTCCTCCTCGAGGAGCCGGACCCATGCCTGCGTGCGTAGGAGCAACACGCGCGCCGCCGACGGCCCCCGTCAGCACTCAGCAGGTAGAAGTAGAGCAGGCGAGCGAGATCGGGCAGAGGAACCACGCGGCGGTTGCTGCTAGATCGCTACGGCGAGTAGAGAAGAGGGGAGGAGAAGATCCACTCACCTCGGGGTTCGCCATTGCTGAGATCGGGAAGAGGGGATTGGGGATTGGGGTTCGTCCGGGCAGAAGCGCTGAGAGAGTGGTTTATGTGGGTTTACGGCCTAGGCTGCTAGGCATGTTCTCTATTTGAAGCGCCGCCCACACACTGATTTTGTTGCCCTAGAACTGTCGTTTTTTATATCCATTGGATCATGGCTCAACGACCCAGATGATGCATTTTAGGGGGTATGGAAACCCTAACACTACCTTCACAGCTCATCTCCGCCCAAGCTCCGCCATCATACTCTTCAATTTCTCTACCAACTCATTGTAACGGTCGTGCAATATTAATATGATCTGTTATTCCCTACATTTTTCTTATACGTGAAATATGCTCTTTCTTGTTGACCACGCATACCTCTTCTATTTTTCTCATACAAATACCATTATTGCCTATTCTTCTATGCCTGAGTTGCTCGTGTTATAGGCTCCACCACCGCTCCTACTGATGTTTCCTCATCGCCTTATACGCCCTACTGCTCTCTTACCTCTATGGATACATGGCTCCGACGGTCCCGACGTGCAGCGGCGCCTCATCATCCACCTATCACCCGCAGCCATCACCAAGATCATGGGTCACTCTACCGCTTTGTCGTCCACCCTTCCGCTAAGGAATTGAGGTTTGGGAAGGGAGCAGTTCCTGAGCCCAAACACTAGACCTATAACCTAACAACCCTTATTCTTTTCTCACGCGAGCTGCTTCAGGTGGCGTAAGTGCGTGACCTATTTGCATGTTAAACTTTACCTTTTTTATTTTACTTTGGATTCATAATTTTATCATCTTATCGGTGTTGGCAATAACTAGGCTTAGGTTTAATTGTCCATCTTCTCTAATATTATGAAAAGTATTCAAGCATATTCTTTGGTTAGGTGGGTGGTAAGTGGTATTGGATATTATTTGGTTATAGTCACATGTATATCATGATTGTATTTATGGTAATTTATTACTCATTTGTCTTATATGTATCTTGTTGTTTTACCATGAGTCTTTGACCAATGATTACTCTAATAGAACATATTTTGATCTAAAATTAATATTTTTTAAATGATAAATTGATACCATTAGATGCTAATGCAAAAGTATGTTACTCATGATTATGATTTCGCACCATATACATTATATATTCATAGATCAATCAAACAAGGCTAGGGAGAAATTGTTGGCTTAGTCCAACCATATCCCACATGGGATCCATATCAACGTGCTCACGCTCACATTCACAAAGGGGCTCAACAAGGGAGAGAGCGCGACTAAAGCACATCCATCAGCAAATTGAACCCTTGCGTACAAGAACTGCGATGCGAGCGTCCGGAAGCTTAGCAGTTAGCAGCAAAGGCGGGACTCGGACGTTGTTCAGGTCCCTACTTGGACGATAGCGCCTTGCGGACTCTGGTGGAGCCCACCCAGCTGGTCTTCGCCTTGGTCTGCTGAGCCTTGTCCCCAGCCTTCGCATCCGCCGCGGTCACCATTCCGTCCGTGACGTCCGGCGGTGGCGCGGGCACCGGCGGCCCCGGTGGCGCGCTGGCCACCGCCGCCTTCTTGGCGACGGCCGGCAAGCGTACAGGAGCCGGCGACGGCGTGAGTGGCTGCGGTGGGGCCGGCACTGGCGGGCCGCTGTGCTTGTGCTTAGGGGCAGGCCCATGCGCAGCGCCGGCGCCAGCACCGGCGTCGGCGGGCTTAGCAGCTCCGCCGTCCTGGTGGCGGACTGTGAGGCGGCGGAGGGGCCGGAACGCCGGCCGGGCATGGAAGGCCCTCTGGAGCCTGTCGCAGATGCTCGGCGGCTTGCCGGCCGCGGGGGCCGTCGCCGCCGCAGTCTCCTCCTTGTCCGCCTGCATCATGTACAAGTTTGGGAGTGCTCTTCCGAAGGGCAGAGTGAACTTTTTATAGGCAAAAATGGTAGCTTAGGACCACTGGTGAGTGGTGACGTGAACCTGATGGAAAAGCACTGCAGTTTGCATCCGTTCTTTTCAACTGATGCTCTGCCCACAAACGAACTAAAGAGAGCATCTATGAACCGACGATAAGCGGCATCACATTCGCCGGGCAAAAAGCTGAGGCTGCTTTCGCATCACATGTTACAGAAACTAAACTACCGCCTGTCGAGATCTTTCATAGAAGTCGAAGTGAAAGCGTAGCTGAGATCTCTACATGTACAAGCGAACTCGTATCTGAGATCTCTTCATGTAGAAGTGAACTAGTTTTCAAAACTTGCAGTCAACAGGTTCAGACTTCAGAGGAGAATAACTAGGTTTCCAGCATCTACCGACCTACACCACTATATATCAAGTACCCATGCCACTCGAGCACAACAATTTTACACTTCATTTCCAAGTTTTCTGTTTCAGCTCACTCTTTCCTGCTGCTTCCCGGATCCAGCAGCTCTGGCTCTGGCTCTGCATTGAACAAAACAACCATTGATTTCATAAGCTGGTACACAGTATCAGAAAGGGTGAAAATAGCTGCCTCAAGATGACTCCGATACAGAAACCAGCTATGGCCATCAACAATATTTTCATATTATAAAATAAATGAGTTAACATGCCAATTAACCTGTTGAGTTTTTCTAACCGGCAGAATCCACTTTGGAGTGCCAATATTTCCTTTGCTATACCATGTTACCGGGTACCAAATGCGTAAAACGTTGCACCTTATTACCAGCCCAGAAAAAAGCATTGCGCTGTACCTTTTTATTCAGCACATTGCATAGCCTCCAATTCCAAGAAGAAATGCGCCAGAAGTTGCAAATGTCACGGCCCAAAACTGGCACCACCTGTCGACAGACCATTAGCGAGAACACACCCAGATAATATTCCAGATGCAAATCGAACAAAATATTCTGAAGCGTTTCAATACCTCGCGTCACTGCCAAGATTTGAGACAATTTTGTCAATGCTACTTCTTGAAACGTGGAATGGCCCGCCATTTCTTGGACGTTTGATCAGAATTTCTCCAGAATTACCTTTAACAGCCTGTTCAGATTACACGAAAATAAACCAAAATATAATGAAACAGATACTTGCCAATGTGCCAATACAGTTACACAACCATGAAAATTTACGACTAATTACCTCGCCAACGACAGTTAAGTTAGTGCCTGTCGGAAGAGTCCACTCAGTCCTCCTTAGTCCAAGTATCTGCAGAAAAATATCTTACAATTAATTTCCTTCCTGCTGGCAGAAAAATTTAAAGTTTAAGGTTTGTTAGATAACCTTGATTGAGCATTCACATCCACATGTTCGAGGTTGCTTCTCAAAGTCCACACTTTCAAGGCGTAATATAGAGCCATCTGCATTATGAGCCCTAACAACCTCCAAACGCCCAGTACCATCATCCTAGTAAAAGTAAGATGTCAGACAATGTTTTAACCTGAAAGTTATAGCCAGTCATGTACACGGAAAAAAAAAGATGTGGTGCCTCTTAGATGCTCAAAAGGGATATAGTGGACATGTGAATAGAATGGTCAAGGAAAAATCTAAGACTTCAAGGCAACGGTAAACCCATCATATCTGCAAATCTGTCAACATAACAGGTTTTTCACCAAGTATGCAAAGAAAAGCAGAAGCGCAATAAAGGTTTCAAAGGTAGGCCACTTGAAACTATTTGTGTCAACATCTAAACGAAGCTAGACATATATTCGTAGCAAATTACCAGGTACCAAGGAACCTCTTTTCTTTTAGAAGATATCTGCTCTGAACATTGAACCCATCGTTCATTATCATTTTCCTTCTTCCTGACCATTATCGTTTCAGTACCATCTTCATCCTTCGTCTTCTTTACCACCATGTATTCCTTAACATCCTCCTTCTGCTTCTTCAGAAAGATCTGTGTTACCTACAAAAGACAGACATGTCAACGGAAGCATAAGAAGCAGCAACATTGGAAGCAATTTTCAATGAACACGGAATTTTTCATGAAATCAGTAAGGTTACATTGTTTTCAACTATTACAGCTTCCAGGCCACTCTGCTCACCGACAATTGGTGTGTCTACTCTGCTCACCGACAATTGGTGTGTCTGATCCAACTCGTCCAGAGAGAGTTACAAGAGGAAGGTACCCGTATGAGGCGCCCAGTGCCATAGCTGTCAAGGACGCACACACGCATAAAAGAGAGAACAAGTAAAAATGTAAGTACTGGTTCTATAGACTTGAGCAGCAACACTTTTTTTTTCTAGAATATGCAGGAGAGCTGCGTATCATTCCATTTAGAAGAGAATGAAAATATTTTTTTACAACGCGGGCCAACCGGGCGCACGCACACGGATACAAAATTCGAGATTCTCATTACATGTTATTACAAGAGCACCCTAGGAAAGAAAATCCCGGAGAATAGTCTTCTAGCTGGTAGCAGCACCATGCCATCCGAGAGCTGCGAGGCAACGCACCCCTGCTGCACACCAGAGAAGAGCTTCTTCAGTTATCGCCCCGGTTAGCTGCGCTGGGGTTTTGTCCATCACCCTTGCGAAGACTCGATCGTTCCTTTCCTTCCAAATCTTCCAAGAGACCAACATGAACGTTGAATCGAGGCCTCTTATCCTGATGGCGTCGAGTGTGCTTCGCTTCTGTATCCACCATTCCATCAGAGAATCATTCAGAGCCGGTGGGACGTTCTGAATGCCGATTATTTGGCTGACGGCCAACCACACCTGCTGAGTGTAGGTGTTCTGCCATTTCAAGCTCCTGGTTACAGAGTGCACAATCGTTGCTATTTTGGAGCCCATGACGCTTGCGACGTGCAGCCGTCCACAGGCATTCTCCCAACGCTAACCAAGCAAAGAACTTGACTTTTAGGGGAGCCCATGCGCGCCATATAGCTTTAGTTGCTGGGAATGTCGTCGAGCCGAGGAAGAAGGCTCTATATGCCGAGCGTGCTGAGTAAATCCTAGAACTTTCCCACCTCCAGGAGACCTTGTCTTCAACTCCGACGCGTAACTGGACATAAGAAATTGCATGCCAAAGCTGAACATATTGGGACATCGCTTGCACTGTGGCGCGTCCAACAATGTCCCTTATCCATCTCTTGCCATTCAGGGCGTCGGCCACCGTCCGTGTCCGTTTGATCTTCGACTTGATCATGTGGCAAAGTTCAGGAGCTAGTATACAAGGGGATGATTGCCCGAGCCAATTGAGCAGCAACACTAAACAAGACCATTAAACAGACCTTGGTGCAACTTTTATAAATTACCCCAATTCCGAGTCTACATCATGAAAACACTGAATACAAGCTATCCAATTGACAGTGAACTAAGCAAATTAGATCTCTTAAGGAATCTAAATTTCATTACACATGTTCTAGTATAACCAAACTACAACAATCAGGAGCAAGGAGCTAACAACAGAAAGAGTCCACGTATATAGGGCATAGGGGACAGCCAAGCATGCCAATGCGACACAATCTAGCTTCAGAATCAAACTAATCGATTCCAAAAAATGAGCACCGGGTTAGGTTGCACCTGAACCGATTGCCCCCTATCCCCTGCCAGCCATCAAAACCCAGCCGGTTTAGAGAACTTTTAGGCGCATGGGTAGAAAAATTAGCCCCGATATTAATAACCAAGCACCAAGCAAATTCGCAGTAAGCCCCGATCGGCACATATATACTCACACAAATCGGAGATGCGGCTGAACTTGCGCGCCGATCGCAGCTCGTTGGCGCTCCTGCACGCACGAAGCAAAGCAATGACGATGCATTCAGACCCGAGGCAAGAGGAAGAGCAAACGAGGTAGGAGAAGATCGACAGCAATGTGTGCAGTCAGGAATTCAGGATGTGATGTACGTACGCATCATAGCTCCACCCTAGGAGGTAGCACCCAGCGCCGGCGCAGCAGCACGCGAGCCCGCCCCACAGGAAGCCCGCCCCGCCGCCGCCGAAGCCGTCGTGGCGCTGGCGGTACATCGCGGAGCGCTTCGATCTCTAGCTTCCGACGGAAGAGCAAAGCAAAGGCTTTTCCGGACGTGTGATTCTTGAACTCCACGAGACGAGAGCCTCTGGCTGCCTGGGTTCGTGCCAGCGGACAGCTAATCTGCGGCGGGGGGTCTCGTGATCGAACGGAACACTGATCAGCGGCGGGCGGGCGTCGTATTCCGTCTCAGCTGAAATCCACTTTGGACACAGAGAGGATAGAATCCTAGCTCATCAAAAGGATTTTTGAAGGAACTTCTGCCAGGAACTCTACCAAAGCTCGAGAACACAACCGTAACGGCCAGTGCCGGTCTTCTCCAGAACTGAATACTGATACAGAGAACAGCTCGAGGCGTCGCCAACAATTTTGGAGGGGATTAACTACTTTGCCATGCATCTACATTCTATCAGCACTCACACGACAATACGAGATCACTGCCTCCTTGCCACTGCTTCCTATATCCAATATCTCCGACCGTTCTGCAATGAACAAAATAGCCGTTGGTTTCATAAGTCCACAGCAGGAGATAGACAATGCAAGTCACATAAAGAATAGATCCATCTCCAACTCCAATACAACATCACTTTGTTCCAAAAACGACAATCTCTGCACCTTAATATTACCAGTCAATGCTACAAGCGCCTATGGTTAAGTATTTCCTGAGGAATGTAAATTTGTACACCAGAATTCGATTAGTATTAATTAGCATGCAAACCGTTGGGTTTCATTGGCCTAGTACAAGTAGTGTGTACTCCCTCTAATCCAGAAAATAGATCAATTTAGCTTTGTCCTCAGTCAAACATTTTCTGCTTTGACCATCAATAACAAAATATATATATAAATTGATTGATATTACAAGATTCGTCATCAAACATACTTTCAAAATATGTAACTCTTTCTTTTAAAATAATTTATTGTTTAAGATTTTATTGGTCAAAATATTGGAGACCATATCGATGACCTAAATGACTTATATTTGGGATTGGAGGGAGTAATATATTACCTTTCAGTTCAATGCATAGCCTCCAAAAAGGAACATGCCAGAAGCTGCAAATGCCACAGCACAAAATTGGTAGCACCTGTTGGGCATACAAGTATTAGTTTACAAACTTGCTCTAGCAACGATCTAGAAACAAAGCAACCAAATTATCTTAAAGCATCTCCATACCTGGCTTCAGAGCCAAGACCAGAAATAATTTGATCAATGCTACAGCTTGAAACATGAAATGGCCCACCGTTTCTTGGACGTTGAATTGTAATTTTTCCAGAATTATCTTTAAAAGCCTGCTCAGATTACATGAAAAATGAATAATTATGAAGAAATGGGAGACTCTCTTGGTCTACCAGTAAAGTTCTACCCAACCAGGTGAATGCATGAGTATTACCTCTCCAACAACAGTTAATGGAGCCCCAATTTGAAGAATCCGTTCAGTTCGTTTTAGTCCAAAAAAATCTGCAAAATATAACTTACCATGAAGACCATGCCAAGTGTCAGAATAACAGTATAAGGTTTGGTAGATAACCTTCACGGAGCATTCACATCCACAAGAATGAGGCTGCTTTTCAAAAACCTCACTTCCAAGGCTTAAAGAAAAACCATCAGCGCTGCAAACCCCAAGGATCTCCAAATGCCCAGTACCATCAGTCCATCATACTAGTAAAAATAATATATCAGACCATGCTTGATCCTGAAAGTTACAGCTAGTCTAGAAATCATCATGTATGGTAATTGTATTACCTATTTCTCAAAAAAGTCAACAAAATCTACAGTTGTATAACCTGTCTAGAACGCATAATGTATTGTAGCTGTATTACCTAATTTCTCAAAAAAATCACAATCTACAATAATATAGCCAGTATGGACACACATTACAATAGGGCTGGTTCAAAAAAAGGGCGAATGAACCGCAAGCAAGCTAGCCACAGTAGCTGTATCTTACCAAATTCCAAGGAACCTCTTTCTTTGTGGAAGATATCACTATGGAACAGTGAGTCCACTGTCCGACATCATCTTTCTCCTCCTCCTTGATCATCAAGTGTTCATCACCACGTTTTTCCTTTATCTTCTTTACCACCAAGTATTCCTCACCAGCCTTCTTTGGTGTCTTCTTTAAGTAGTGTTGTGTTACCTACAAAAGGCAGACATGTAACTGAAAGCATAAGAAGTTAAAACACTTAAAAAGCAATAGACTAACAAACATGACGCCCTTGTGAAATCAGTAGTTACATGTTGCTCAACTATTGAAGCTTGCAGACCACTTTGCTGGCCGGTAAGTGGCGTGTCTGATCTAACTCTCCCAGAGACAGTCACAAGTGGAAGATGTCCAAATGAGGAGTCAAGTAGCATAGCTGTCAAAGCACACACATAAGAGAGAGAATAATAAAAGATAAGCCTCGATAGAATCGAGTAAGCATACTACATAGTATCACCAGAATCTCAAATAAACCTAGGGACAATTTTATTTAACATACCAGTAGACAAGTGTAGTCTTCAGTAATTGGTACAATATGAACTAAGAAAACCCTGGATATACCCCTTAATAGTGCTACAATTTAAATAGATTAAAGCTGCATATATGAATCTAGGGAACTTGCTCCCTCCCTCCATCTTCGAGCATATAGCATTTTAGAATTAGAAATGTCAAATTCTCTCAAATCCGGTGACGAAGTGTCATAACTTTTAACGGAGGGATTATCATAGTAGACATATATTGTTGTGGACAACTTCTTTGGCAAGAAGTTCCACCGAAGGAACAAAGGGCCAGCTAATCCGGGTTCTGCAGATCAGTTAGAATTAGATAAGGATTAGACTCCTAGTTGGTTAAGAATTGTAACAGAATTAGATTGGAGATAGAGTCCTAGTTAGATTAGAGTTGAGTCCTAGTCAGTTAAGGATTGTTGGTTGGCCCAATATATAAGGGCCCGAGGCGCCATAGGTTAGGATTAAGCAGGAACAGATCCTAAACTCCGAGCGTCCCAGGGAGGGCGAGTAGGTACCTGTCGATCTGCTATTGTACTCCTTGCCCAATAAACTAGCCATAACCTCTTTGGTATCAGCTGGGACCTTCCTTGGTTTCTACCTGCCACCAATTGCAGATCCACCACACCCCATATTCCCCTGCGCGCCGCCAACCCCATCGCTCCCACCGCAACAATGGGCGATTCCTTCGTCACCTAGGTTGTCTTTGATGACGCCGTCGCCAAGATGATCACCAAGATGAACGAGATCAGCATGAAGCTTGACAGAGAATTGGGATCTGTCCGCCAGGAAAAAGGGCGTCTCGCCTCCTCCATTACCAATGTCCAAAATCAGGTTCTGGAGAAGAACGGACGCTTCGACGCTACGGGTTCCTCCTCCGGGGGCGACGGGAAGTATGGGCCGCCGCCACCGCCCGTGCATAAGCTCCGCTTCCCCAAGTACGACGGCTCCGACGACCCCCTAGGCTGGCTGCACAAGTGCGAGCAATTCTTTCGCTCCCAGGGCACGCTGGAAAATTAGAAGGTCTGGACGGGGACGTTCTATTTGGAGGGCGCCGCGGGACGGTGGTACTACCGCTTGGAAAAGAATCGCTGCATCCCTACTTGGCCGGCTTTCGTCGAGGGCGTCAACAAGAGGTTTGGACCGCCGGTACGCAGCAACCCCCGCGGCGAGCTGGCCCATCTTCGCCGCACGGGCTCCGTCGACGACTACCAGGAGCAGTTCCTTAAACTCCTGGCACGATGCGAGGGCGTCACCGAACAACAACAGATCACCATCTTCTCCACCGGCCTCCTGCAACCCATGAGCATCGATGTGGAGATGAACAAGCCCTAGACGTTGGAGGACGCCATGGCGCTGGCGCGTGCCTTCGAGCGCCGCAACCAGGTGGTCGACAAGGGCGCTCGCTCCCTGGTACGCGCGTCGCGCCCCTCCTCCCGCACTGGTTCATTCTCCTCAGCCCCGGCCAAGCCCCCTGCTACACCGCCAGCCTCTTCTATGGTGTCTTCAACACCAAGCGCTCCTGTCAAGCCTGCGGCGCCACCGGGCGCCCATTTCACGCGCCTCTCTCCAGAGGAGATGGCGCAGCGGCACCTCGAGGGGCTGTGTTTCAATTGTCCAGAGAAGTTTTCAAGGGAACACGCCAAGCAGTGCTCGATGAAGGGCATCTATTGGATGGAGTTGGATGACGACGATGCCGCTTCGGACGGCTCAGGGGAAGACGAGCCGTCCATCTCCCTCAACGCCATCACAGGCATCCAGACGAGCTCCACCTTGCAGCTTGCCACCGTTCTCCAGGTCGTGGGCCTCACGGCCTTGGTGGATTCGGGGTCCACCCACTCATTCATCACCGCGGACACTGCCGCCCGGCTTGGGCTCACTCCAGAGGCGCGGACAGGCCTCACTGTTGGCGTCGCCAACGGCGACCGCGTTCCTTCCGCCGGTGTATGCCGAAACGTCGTCGTCCACATCGGCTAGGAGGAGTTCTACGTCAACCTGTTCGTCATCCCGCTCGACGGCTACGAGCTCGTCCTGAGGTGCGACTGGCTTCGCACCTTGGGGCCCATCCTCTGGGACTTCACCCGGCTGTCCATGGCTTTCTGGCGCCAGGACCATCGCGTCAAGTGGTTCGGGGTCAATGGCCGACCTTCCCCACGGCTAGCTATCACTCAGTCATTGGATCTGCTTGGGCTACTGTTGGAGGAGTTTGCTGATTTATTCTCCATGCCGTTAGGGCTGTCGCCGCCGCGCGCCTTCAACCATCGCATTCATCTTCTTCCGGGTACTTCTCCAGTGGTGGTGCGCCCGTATCGCTATCCGCAGCTTTTGAAGGATGAGATTGAGGCCCAATGCCAAGCCATGCTCGAGCAAGGGATCATCCGCCCCAGTACGTCAGCGTTCTCCTCGCCTGTGCTTTTGGTGCGCAAGGGGGACAGCACGTGGCGCTTCTGTGTTGACTACCGCGCCCTCAACCTCAAGACCGTCCGCGACAAGTTTCCAATTCCGGTGGTGGAAGAGCTCCTGGATGAGCTCAAGGGTGCTGTTTTCTTCACCAAGCTCGACCTTCGCAGCGGCTATCACCAAATGCGGATGCACCCCGACGATGTGGTGAAGACGGCGTTCCGCACCCACCACGGCCACTTTGAGTTCCTGGTCATGCCGTTTGGCCTCACCAATGCGCCGTCCACGTTCCAGGCACTGATGAACGAGGTTCTTCGTCCGTTCCTCCACCGCTGCGTTCTCGTCTTCTTCGACGACATCCTGATTTACAGCAGCTCCTGGACCGAGCACCTGCAGCATGTTCGCGTCGTGTTCTCCGTCCTCCGCGAGCACGGCCTCGTCCTCAAGCGATCCAAGTGCCTCTTTGGGGAACGTCGGGTGCATTATTTGGGACATGTCATCGCCGATGACGCCGTGGCCATGGATACTGAAAAAATTGCGGCTGTCCAATCTTGGCCCCGTCCTCGGTCTGTCAAGGCGCTGCGGGGATTTCTTAGGCTCACCGGGTACTATCGCCGGTTCATCGCCAACTACGGCCTCATTGCTGCCCCGTTAACGGCGCTTCTGAAGAAGGATGCCTTTGTGTGGAGTTTAGAGGCAACAACAGCTTTTGAGGCACTCAAGGCCACCCTCACAACAGGTCCTGTACTGCAGCTTCCAGATTTTGATAAGCCCTTTATTGTGGACTTTGACGCATCCAGATCTGGTTTTGGAGCTGTGTTGCATCAAGGCGCAGGGCCTATTGCTTTTTTCAGCAAGATAGTCGCCCCTCAGCATGCTAAACTCGCGGCCTATGAATGGGAGTTAATTGGATTGGTTCAGGCAGTAAGGCATTGGCGGCCATATCTTTAGGTCCGGGAGTTCATCATTCGCACAGATCACTGCAGCTTAAAGCATCTCCTTGACCAGCGCCTGTCCACCATACCGCAGCACACATGGGTCAGCAAGCTATTTGGCTACAGCTTCCAGGTTGAATATAAACCCGGGGAACAGAACACTGCCGCTGATGCGTTATCTCGCCGGGATGAACAGGAGGTAACCGGCCACGTCCACACCATCTCTCGCCCGGAGTTTGCTCTATTCGACAAATTCAGGGAGGAGGCGTCCTCTTTGCTGGAGGTACAGGCTAAGAAGCAGGAGATTGCAGATGGGACAGTAGGAGCAGCATGGTCTGTTGTGGATGGATTTGTCATGCATCGGGGCAGAATTTTTGTTCCTGATTCTTCGGCCCTATGGCCGCAACTCCTTGCTGCCGCCCATGGCGCCGGCCATGAAGGTACCCACAAAACACTCCATCGGCTGCGCGCTTCGTTCTACAGTCCGCATGCACCCAAATTAGTCCGCGATTATGTTCAGGGCTGTGTTGTTTGTCAGCAAAACAAGACAGAGCACCTTCATCCGGTGGGATTGCTGCAGCCTTTGGATGTTCCTCAGTCCGTTTGGAGCGACATTGCAATGGATTTTGTTGAGGGGTTTCCAAAAGTAGGCGGCCGATCTGTTGTGCTCACAGTGGTCGACCGTTTCTTCAAGATGGCGCACTTCATTGCCTTGGGACATCCCTACACAGCCCTGTCTGTGGCTCAGGCTTTCTTTGATGGCATCGTACGCCTCCATGGGCTCCCATGCTCCATCGTTAGTGACCGTGATCCAGTTTTCACTATTGCTTTGTGGAAGGAGCTGTTCAGCCTCGCCGGCATCAAATTGCGCCTCAGTTTTGCGTTCCGGCCGCAAACAGATGGTCAATCTGAGGTGACTAATCGGGTTCTAGGCGTGTATCTTCGTTGCTTGGCGGGTGATCGTCCTCGCAGTTGGCTGCGCTGGTTGCCTTGGGCTGAGTACTGTTATAACACTTCATATCAGTCCGCCTTGCAATGCACGCCATTCCGGGTGGTGTTTGGCCGTGATCCGCCTTCCCTATTGTCCTATCAGCCAGGATTGGCCCGTGTGGTGGCATTGGATAAGCAGCTTGTGCAACGTGATGAGTTTTTGGCGGAGATCAGGGAGCGTCTTCTTCAGGCTCAGGATTATATGAAGGCCACGCATGATAAGGCTCACCGGACGCTGGAATTTGAGGTGGGCAGGTGGGCCTGGTTACGTCTACATCAGCGCTCAGCCGCGGCTATCACTGACAAAACCAATGCCAAGCTTGCTCCTCGCTTCTACAGTCCATTTCAAGTGATTGAACGTATTGGGTAGGTGGCTTATCGTCTTTGCCTGCCGCTCAAGGCTCGAATTCATGATGTTTTCCATGTAGCCTTCCTGAAGAAACACCAGGGTCCTGTCCCTACTCAGATTGTGTCACTGCCGCCTGTGGTTCATGGCTGTGCAGTTCCTATTCCAGAGAAGGTGGTGCGCGCTAAGCCTACAGCCTCATCTTGGGACCTTCTGGTGCAATGGGCGGGTCGTGATGCTGCTGATGCCACTTGGGAGCAGCTGGACCAATTCAAGGAGAGTTACCTTGATTTCAAGCTCGAGGACGAGCTTTTCTGTCAGGGGGCAGAAGTGTTGTGGACAACTTCTTTGGCAAGAAGTTCCACCGAAGGAACAAAGGGACAGCTAATCCGGGTTCAGCAGATCAGTTAGAATTAGATAAGGATTAGACTCCTAGTTGGTTAAGAATTGTAATAGAATTAGATTGGAGATAGAGTCCTAGTTAGATTAGAGTTGAGTCCTAGTCAGTTAAAGGTTGTTGGCTGGCCCAACATATAAGGGCCCTAGGCGCCATAGGTTAGGATCAAGCAGGAACAGATCCTAAACTCACAGCCTCACAGGGAGGGCGAGTAGGTACCTGTCGATCTGCTATTGTACTCCTTGCCCAATAAACAAGCCATATCATATATATGGCTATATTACTATAACCGAACCACACCGTTCAGGAGTCAGAAGGTAAGAAAACAAAGAATGTAATGCATGGGACGGCCTAGCATACCCATGCTCCAAACACGATCAAGCTTTTATATCTAGAAAATGTCAGTCGGTAGCTGGGACTATTACTTTTTGGTTAATTTATACCAACATAACCACATTACTAAAAGGACTGAAACTATGCCGTTGTGTGGCTCATTTACCCAATTATATACCTACTTAAAAAGTCAATAGCACAGCAGCAGGATGAGAGTTTGAGATACCATATCTCAACATGTTGCAAAATACAGATAGTGATCTCGGTGGGGAACTAGACCAATCAATTCCAAATCAAGCACTTGGGGATTACGCCTCAAATGCTCAAATGATCGCTCCCAATTCAAGTCCGAGGCTGTGCAATTCGGGGACGGGATAGATTCAAGGTGGGTTTTGATTGCTGAAAGGCCCAGGATCGCAACTAAAATTTCGAAGGACAAACGAATAGTAATTAAATTATCCCGGCCCGGGGCATCACCATGCACCCGCGCGCAAGCGAAGCGCCACACTTACACAAGTTGTGGATGCTCCGGAACCTGAGCACCGATCGCACCAACCCGGCGCTCCTGCACGCACGAAGCAACAACAAACAAAAAGGACGCGCGGGATCAGCAGAGATCGAAGACCCAAACGGGAGAGGGAGGAGGAGGGGGGAGCAATGCGGGAGCGGAGGACGGAGGAGAGAGGTCGTACTCGAGACGACTCTTCCCCAGGTAGTAGCAGCCCGCGCCGGCGCAGCAGCACGCGATCCCGCCCAGCAGGTACCCTCCCGGCCCGCCGCCGTCGGCCATCGCCGCAACCGACCGCAAGTGAGCGCTCCGCTTCTGGTGCTCGCGTGTCGCACCGTTCGGCGCTCGGGTTTTGCTTCTTCAGTTCTTCGCCTGGAAGAGAGGCAAAGAGCGTGGTAGGCTTCTCTCTCTCAAAAAAAAAGAGCGTGGTAGGCTGGTGGGCCGCAGGCACCATTTGGTCTCTTGTGGGCCGCAGGCACCAGTTGATGGGCTGCGGATGGGACGCGCAGCGTTGCTCTCGCGCACGTGCCCGGATCGATCGACCCAACAAGCTGGAGCAACCAGCCCATACACGAACTGGATCCGCTAAAAAATACGCTCACTGGAACAAACATGTTACAAAGACGATGCAGTACATACCCGTTTGGTTGCAATGAAGTTAACTATTTTGTAAAAAAAAATGTACTTGGAAACACTGTTAGATATCTTCCGGTCACCTAAAACTACGTGCTCAAGCCCCCGCCCCCGCCCCCGCCCCCGCCGGACACTTGTTGACAACCAACGGGGCGCTCGTTTTTTTCTTTGTTTGCTGTCTAATCTCTCCGTGGCCGGTGGCCCCCTCGCAGCGGCGTCGTGCTCCTCCTCAAGTCCCGTCGCTCACTCGCGGCTCGCCACTCCACTCCAGTTCCACCCACCGGGGGGCCACGACACCGCACCACACCACTCGTGCTCGTCGCCTCCTCCTCCCCTACTAAATTACCCCCACCTTCCCTATCGGACCAATTCGATTCGGAGGAGCGACCCGTCAGATCAAATCAAATCAAAACCAACCGGCACGAGATAAGAATCCCCCCTTGTCGACCGACGAGCCGCGGCGCTGCCGAAGGGGGGGAATGGGGTCGCCGGCGCCGGAGGGGGAGGGCCAGGGCCCCGTGGTCATCCACGCGTGGTCGGCGCCGCGCTCCCTCAGCACCAGCCTCATGTACTCCTTCGCCCAGGTGCGTCGTGCGTGTCCTGCCCTCGCCAACCTAGTCCCTCCGCTCTGCGCTGCTCGTGACTCGTGAGACAGCGCTCCGAAGCTGCCGCTGCCGCGGCTGGCCTCGTGAGGATTCGGAGACGGCGATCGAGATGGGTAGCGGTTTAGGATCGTAGGAACCCATCCCTGCCCAATGCTCGCGCGTTTGGTCAACCGTGTGATTAGCGTTCTGTTGAGGAGAGGAGGGTCTGGGACTGGGAGGGGCGCACGCGGGGGCTGCTTGTCCCGAGTGCCGCTTGGTTGGGGACTGCTTGCTCTGCGTTTGGGCGCACGCGTGCTCTGTTCTGTTTCAAGTGAGCAGGGAGTAACCGATGGTCCGAGTCCCGCTTGATTGGACCTTAAACCATGCCTTTCTTTCCCCTTCTACTCATGCATGTGAATCTGATCATCGGTTTCTCATCATGCAGTGACTTTATCACTGACTTTCACCTGCTCTGTTTTTTTTGGGGTCTACTCTCTTGTTCCAGAGGGACGACATGGAGGTGCTTGACGAGCCTCTCTACGCCAATTTCCTGCAAGTCACCGGCGTCGACAGGCCCTACCGCGAGGAACTCCTGTCGAAAATGGTCAGGCTCTGCGCACTCAATGACCGAGCTATAACTTACCGCTTTGCATTGAATGGAAATAATCAGCATTTCATCTGACCTGATGAGATGTTTTGATGACGGGAACTGGTTTTTGTATGGAGCTTAATGGTTATAAGCTGCATTATCTATATGCATATGCCACTTTCATACTCCTTTTTTTTTAAAAAAAAAGCACCATACTCTTTTCTGCCCCCAAGTAGTTGCCTGGCTCTAGGACCTTTTTGGTGGGAAATTCCCACTATTTTTTATTAATCCCAACTCCTTTCATGTAGAAAATGCTACCACGCACCATAAACACGTGTGCCTGTTTTGCAAGGATCAGCAAAATGTTTCCAGAAAATACTGTCATCCATTGTGTGTATTCTGTGTAATTGAGTCACTTGGGGTATTTCTGGTGCAGGATCCCGATGGAAATAAGGTTGTCAAAGAAGCGATCTTTGGCCCAGGGGAGAAAACATACCGTTACTGCAAGGTATGGCTTCAAAACTTTAGTGCACACTGCACAGCTGTTTGTGAAATGCAGTGCTATTTATATCCACTAATCTCCTTTCTTTTTTTTAGTAGCACATCTCAAAGCAACGCCTCCCAAACCTGTCCAGTGACCTGATGAAGAAGGGAAAGCATTTCATATTGATACGTAACCCTCTAAATATACTGGTACCTGACTACCTGTCACCTTTTTGTCTAAGCATCACACATGCAGCTCGCTATATTCTAGTGTTGCACAATTTATATTTTCTGTAGCCTTTTCAGTTGCTTTTTTTTCAGAAAGGAAGCCCATGATGCTTTCCAAATTATTTTGTTTTAGCAGAATTTGCATATTTTATAGTGTACCTAATACCTACTGTCTACCACTAATAACATTCAATTCCATATATCCCAGCCATCTTTTGATAAAGTCGTTCCACCATCCTTCTTGGAGCTTGGCATAGGCGAACTTGTCTCAATATACAGTGAACTATGTGGACTTGGGAAGCCACCGCCTGTGATAGATGCAGATGACCTGCAACGGGAACCTGAGGTAAATCTATAATTTGTTAATGCGATCGTTTTATCTGAGTGACAGTTGTCCATATTATGATTGTAGTCTAAAAATAATAGATGCCATCTGCTATGATGGTGCAGTAAGCTGCTTTGAAGGGCATGACATTTTAGTTGTTCTTTTAAATCCTCAGCTTTTATGCTTTACCAACCACTCTAGTGCTACATTAGTTCGCATCAGTTTTGATGACCATGATTCCTGATCCCTGCAATTTAAATACTGCGATGCAATTGTTTGGTGGTTTCAATCCTTTGCTACATTTTCCACAGTTTTTATTTTTGCGGTCCAATGTATTCAGTTTGTTTGCACCTCACATGCAGGTTGTCTTGAGGGGACTCTGTGAGGATCTGGGCATTCCTTTCCAGCCACAAATGTTGAAGTATGTTTTTTTATGTTGAACATGATACTGGCACTAGTTTTAGACTTTTGCTGTGATCAAATATGTAGCCTCATCGTGTATAAGGTTTAAAAGCGCTCCAATGTGTTATTCAGTTAGAACTATTTCCCCTTTTTAGATGGGAAGCTGGCCCCAAGGAATTTGATGGTATATGGGCCCCCTGGTGGTATAGGAGTGTGCACAAGTCTACAGGTTTCTCTAAGTTCCGTCAATATCCTTCGGTAAGCATACATCAAACATCTCTCTTTTCCAGTATTTCATGAGTACTTCTGTCCTGGATATTTGCACAGACAGCCAGTTCTACCATTGATTAAAATTTAAGATGGGCCTGCTGAAAAAAAGGTAAATGGTAAGAATGATGGAAGGTTATGGCTATAAAACCTACCAAGACAAACTGAAGTATTTTATTTAGAATAAAGGTGACATAAATATCTCCATAGCTTGCTACTTTTCAAAACCGTATTTTAATAGGGGTTGTTTAGGGAAAAGGTGAATGTGATACCATGAATCGCATGTTTTGCTATACCAATTTCTTCTGGTGTAGCGACAAAATTAATTGGTTGGAGAAAGTGCTTTATAAGAATGTATTTTGTTGTAGAAGATGGTTTGATTCGCATTTTCTGCTGGAGAACTTGATCTCTTAATCACTCCACTAAACATCTTGGTCTTCTAGTTTATTCGTGACTCAAGCAATTTTACAACCAATATCTGAAATGTTTTGTTAGTGGGTTTTCCTTGAGAACTGATAGATCATACAGCCATTGTTTCACAGAAAACTTTAGCACGATGTCATTGGTATGGTCTGAAATTAACATATAAAATATGGTGTTGGTTGATCTGAAACCAGATTTACCATTGTTCTCCTTGAAAAGCCACTGTTAATACCTAACTCATGATCATGACTTTGTTGACATTTGTGCATCTCGTTGCACGACCTGAGACCTGATGCTTTATGGTGATGATTAAGCTGTGACCGACTGAAAAAAATGAAAACATGTGGAAAGAAAGTGTCTTGTTAGTAAATGAGCACTTTGCAAACTATCAATATTTTAACATATTTCCTTTAATAGTTTATCAGAATGCAATTCCTGTAATCTTGCTGTGGTATACCATTGGTACAGTTCTTAATTACCATAGAGTTTCTTATTTGATTGCAGACTTTCCCATTCGCATTATATGACCTCCTTGAGCAAAGCTTGCCTTTTTACAACATGCTGAAGCGCCAAGTAAGGGGAACAATAGGATCTCAGCAACCATTATTACCTGATCCTCCTCTGCCTGTCCCTGCAAATAAAAAGATTCTAGTTTGGGTTGGAGATGAACTTTTGCCTCGTGACAGTGCAAAGGTATTTGTCACTGGTACCTTGTGGTACGCCACCAGTATTATCGCATATGATTAATCTCCCCTTTCTCTTCTCTAATCATCTATCTTGTAAAGGTTTCAGTGTTTGATTCAGTTGTACAAGGAGGAGATGCTGTTTGGGAAGGTTTACGTATATATGATGGAAAAGTATTCAAACTGGATGAACATTTGGATAGGTGCAGTTGCTAGTTCTATCTTCTTTCAGCTTATGATCTATCTAATGGCTGACCTCCTCTTTATTCTTTCGTCTAGATTGTTTGATTCTGCAAAAGCTATGGCCTTCAGCAATGTGCCCACCCGTGACTGGGTAAACTACCTTTTCTTACTAGCGTAATGATCATACCATATATTGTGTTGCAACACGGTTTTTGCTGATGCCTTATATGCCTTCTTGTGCTTGTTTTGGATTGAAGGCACACTGTATTTTGTTGTTGTGGTTGTCTAGAATCTTATTTTTCCCCTTAGAGAGGGTCTCTGACAACCAATTTTGAACTATTTCTGAAATGAGCTTCATCTTGCACATGTTTTGGTGCAGATTAAGGATGCTGTTTTTAAGACTCTGATTGCAAATGGAATGTTCAATAATGCTCATATAAGGCTCACACTCACCCGTGGGAAAAAGGTAATACAGATCAAGATTCACCAGGATGTTGTTTTTACAGTATGTTATTTGTCACCTTCTGGGCATAACCTGCTTGCTCAGCTCTCCTGCGTGTTCGAGTAAATAAAAAACTGCTTGCTCATTCTATTCACTGGCTATGTTTTTTCAAGTGAAGGTGACATCTGGAATGAGTCCAGCTTTCAATCTTTATGGGTGCGCCCTGATTGGTATTCATCTTTTGTCCACCTTTTTCTCTTTCCATCCATGCGCACCTTTTTTCTCTTTTGCATCACGAGTCCACCTTTGAACATTAAAAGAAAAACTCAATTGGGGCGTGGGACGCCCCCCCCTGCTCTAACTCTAACCATTCTGCCACAAGCATAGACAAGGCATGTTTGTCCACAAGCCATAACGCACAAGCTGGTAACTGTTGATTGCCTTGTTATGGTATAGCTGTTGATATATGCCACTGTTAGGTCCAATTTAATTGTAACAGAGGCTTTTTAAATAGATGCTGTTTTGCTAGTTTCCAATAACTTTTTTTTTTCGTTTTGTCAGTGCTTGCAGAGTGGAAACCACCAGTTTACAATAACTCGCATGGGATAAAGTTGGTAACTGCCACCACACGTCGAAATTCTCCAAATGTAAGATCTACTTGTGAACTTCTGCGTGATTTTGTTTTCTTGTTTGCACAATCAGCATTAACTTGGATAAATATCTACCAGTAATTGTTTGTGTTTTTTTTCTCGAATACGCAGTAAGAAGAAAAGGAGGGGTTTTGAACCCCATACAACACCACACACATACACACCTTTTACATCATACAGAGAACACTCTCGCCTTAAAAAAAAACAGGCCCAACCAGTAGTAACACCATTACCAATCAGTGCTGACTTAAACCAGTATTTCATCCATACCTAGTAATCTCATCATTTTTTCCCATAAAATCGCCACTGAAAGCATTGGTTTTATATTTTAATAGAAAAATCAGTATTCACAGCATCTCTAATTGAAGTTTGAAGATTAATTATATATTTATTTAGGAGCATGGTTAAGCTTATATATCTGAGACTTAATTTTAAAATGGCATCTCATGTTAAACAACCTAACATCAGCTAAGTTGTGCAAATTTTATGGAATTGAGACTAACCAAATCTTGGACATATACATTATTTGTATCCAATAATTTTGTTGTTTGGTACTTTGGTTTCATAATAGCCACTAGCTTACCTCTAGGCTGATAATACCATTAGACCCAGTTCAGGGATGTCATTTTAACTCATAAATATACTTCTCACCTACAGAAACTTGATATCTGGTTAATGATAGTGGTAGACAAAAATGAACTGGAATTTGTAAAATTTGTATTCGATCACTAACTCTTCAACAGTTAGTGTAAACTATTTGTCTATTTCCTACATCAATTACAATTTTCATTTGTGTCAATGTCTTGCAGTTTCATTATTTCCAATGTTTCATCTGACTCTGATTCAACATTGATTTCAGTACTACGAAATACTGTTTTACTACTTCTGTCATTTGAATTAACAATTATACATGACTGTGGTTATTCTTGTGACTTGTTTCAGAGTATAGATTCCAAGATACATCACAACAATCTTATCAACAATATTCTGGCAAAGGTTCATTTTCCTTGTGATTTGAGCTCTTTCTCATTAACTCTTTATGTATACTTTAACTAAAATGGAGCTTTTTGTCTTTTGATATTATTATTAGTAGTACTCAATTATTCGTCCTCTTATGCAGATAGAAGGTAATCTTGCCCAGGCTGAGGATGCAATTATGCTAGACAAGGATGGTTTTGTATCAGAGACAAATGCAACAAACATTGTAAGCAGGCATACCTTTATCATATCTACAAATAGACATTTGTCATATGATTGCTCTAAAACTGCCACTGTGTTTAAATGTAGTTCATGGTTAAGAAGGGAACTGTACTGACACCTCATGCTGACTATTGCCTTCCAGGCATTACGCGCGCGACTGTAAGTATAACAGATTCCAGATGAACAACTAAGGCCAGTCTATACAATCGCCTTTTTTCAATTTAGAACAACACACAAAAACTTTATTTTTAGATCTTTCTGTTATATTTGAGCACCAATGCTCTTTCCAAGGCTCAAGTGGTTTCACAATACTCAAATTCTGTTGAATGTTGATACTACTGGATATGAATAGAAAATATATATGTTTCTGAAACTGCAGGCATGGTTCTTTCTGCTTTCTTTCTCTTTTTTTTTTGAGACCTTTCTGCTTTCATTTGATAATAGGGATTTTGATGCATAATAGGAAGTTGGGTTGGTTCCTTTTAATTCATTATTGTATATGTTCGAATTGTTGGATTACACGTTCTAAGTTCTAACTGCCTTCAGGGAAAAGTGTAAAATATTTTCAATCAGGGCATATTTAGTTCTATTTTCCTGTGTTAAGCAAAGAAGAGAAACTGCAATGTGTTAGCATATGTTTACATCTGGAAAATATTAGAACATATATTATTGTATCCTTACTGTGGCACTTCTGGTTCTATATACTGGCTTTAGTTATCATAAAGTGCTACATAAATGCATCAATATGGAAACGTGTAGAATTCCTGTTATTTGAAACATTGTGTTTACTAAGTTGAACATGTATCTTTTTAACATTATTCATTTTTTAATTAAAAACAACAGGTCATGGATCTTGTGGTAAAAGAAAACTTTGTGTTACATGAACGGCGCATTAGTCTGTCAGAATTTCACGCTGCAGACGAGGTATGGTACTTTATTTACAGATATCAGTTATATATTTCCTTAAAGTCGCGTGCAAATTTGCGTGCAAACTTATATGATCTTTTAACTAAAGGAGACTATTGAGTTCTAACTTCCTGTTGGTGAACTAACATGACAAGATGTAGTGCACTTTATCAGATTTTCCCTTTCAAGAGGCTTTCATGTTGGATTTGCCATGCACATTATACTTGATGTTCAGAATTATGCTTCTACTAGTATTAGCCTGCCCACACCC
Source organism: Setaria viridis (assembly GCF_005286985.2). NCBI lineage: Eukaryota > Viridiplantae > Streptophyta > Magnoliopsida > Poales > Poaceae > Setaria > Setaria viridis. The sequence continues at coordinate 43,511,459 of NC_048271.2, forward strand.
ATGACATGCTTTGTTCTTACAGCTGTGATTGTCAAATGCAGGTGTGGACAACTGGAACAATGGGTGAAATTACACCGGTGAGTTGACTTTGTTTTGCTACATGGTTATGTTTGTGTCTTTCCTAGTCAGTCGTGTTGCTGTCAAGTGGTTCTCATAAGCTTGAAAAGTGAACTGTGCAGAAATGCTTGCATATATTCTCCTCTTCCGAGGAACATTGTTTGCTTATTCTTTTTTTTTATCAAAGGAGGTTTGGCCACCGTAAATAGATGGCTCTCCATTCTTTTACATGCTGACAAGTGACATCAAGTATCACTACACCTGGACTTGTAAAATGCCTTTTTTCAGAAACTCCCCTTTTGCTATTTTCAGATATAAGTATGTGCTGACTAAGAATGTTCTGAGATGAGTCGTAGCCATTGTTGGCATATCTTATAGTTGCTCCCTTGCTCATACATTCTGCTCTGATTTAGGTTGTAATGATTGATGGGCGTGAAATTGGCGATGGGAAAATTGGTCCAGTCACAAGACAAATCCAGAATGCATACAAAGTCCTGACAGCAGGGCAAGGGGTACCAATACCCAGGAACGGCGATGCATAATCGTCACTCAGGCATTCCTTATCTACATTAGATCCAACCCTCAGGGAGCCTGATTGCATCCATTTAGAGCAGCAATAAAGTAATAACCACCATATGGTGTCAATGTTTAGAGAGGCGCCAGCCCCATGCATCATTGTTGTACCAAACAAAACTGGATTCATGTGTACTATCGTGTACCGCTGAAGATCATGTATTCAATGAGTCATGGCATTGGCATGCGCTTGTATGCGTCTAAGCTGGTTCATGGCTATTACCAACTCAATTTGTTTTACTGTGATTATTGCTGGTCCAATTTGTCATCGTTTTCGCTGCTCAGTGTTGTGGCATATTCAGCGTGCAACATATAACTTTACTGGAGAGCATGGGCAATTTCGTTTTTAAACTAAATAATTGCATGTCCGTTTTTGAATTAAATACGCAAACGGGTATGATGTCGCTTTGTAACAACTAACAAGGGTGCATGTTCGATTAAAAAAACTAACAAGGCTGCAGCAAAACTCGTAATTTGGAGCACTGAGGCATTATTCTTACTGAGATGCTATATCCAGAAGACCAGAACCGAACAATTCAGATAACGAGGACAACACAAAGAAGCCGCTTCTTCAGCATGAATCCATCTAGTTCCAGCCATACACAAACAAAAATCACCCCTGTCTGTGCATCAGGTGCATACAGAACAAAATAGTACTATGACAATATATAACCACATAGGTTTAGAAGATACAGAGAGCATGGAACTGGCATACTGCAGCAGAAACTACAAGGAATCGCCTTCCCATCAATATCCCAGCTGCTCCTGGTAAGCCTCGGAGATATGCAAGGACGGCATCATTGGTTATGCGTTCAAATATGTCGCGCTCTAGGTAGAGCAATAAGCAGTCAGTGTCCACTGGTTGCAGTGTTCTTTCATCGTGGTGCTATCTACGAACTTCGTAGTGGAAGAGTGTTGGTGCTCGTTATTAATACACTTATAGTGCAATTTAACTAATGTTTTCATATATATTTTTATATTAACCTGCCACTTGGCACCTAAAATAACTCTGTTTTTGTATATGCAATGTATTTTGGAGCAATATTATATTTTTTAGAAAATTGAATTAAATGGAGCATAATTGGATAAAGTTCGGAACAAGCGACGAACCAGAGAAAAGCAAAGGCCAACGGGTCCAAAAAAGGACCTAGGCCGATCGGCCCATGGGTCCTCTGGGCTCCTAGCATCATTTTTGGCAAGCACTAAGTTATCAAAGATCAATCTCATCCCGAAGCTATCGACGTGCTAGGCCACATGCATACAAAAATAAGTTTCCAGAACATCTAAGAAGACTTGGGAACGAAGCAGAGCGCGAGACGAGGAAAGAAAGGCTAGGCCGATCGGCCTAGAGTGTTTCCTCGTCCTCTCGCCTTCCAATTTTCACCACACGCTTCCTGGACTATAAGTACCCTAAAAATTCACCAAGTCCTGTCATCCATCCACGAGAACTCGACGAAATGAAGGACATCCACCAGAGGGAGCTGAGGGCCGCTGCAAGTCTTCGAAGTTGTCTATGAGATGGCTTAGGCTGATCCTAGTCATCATGGTCTCCCTGCGCGGTTGTGTCATGGTGGAGTTCAGGAGCTAGTCATGATCACAGTGGTATGTACTTGGTGGAGATGATCAAAATACATCTATTATATGAGCAATGTTTTTCATGTCGTCCGATCTATTAGCGACTCGTTGTCTCCTTTTATGCTTTCTTCTTATCATGAATATGCTTGTTCCTTAGTCTAATTCAATGTCAGATTTCATAGCATGCCTTATGTAATCATGGTGATTAGATCTAGCATGTTGACCCTTCATAATATTTAGACATGTTCACTAGTGTTCGTGCCCTTAAACTGCCTGCGCTGGTAGAAAGGATCGTGACAGGATCTGGCTTGTGTAAGGTGGGGATTTTTGGGAGGTTGACCGGTGGTAGTAGTTTAAAGATTGCTTTGGATGAGATGCATGTTGTGCTTGCTTGTTAGCTAGAACTACAACTAGAAAACGATAGGCTCTTACTACCCTTGGTGGTGTTTTATCATATACATATATGTGGATGTGATCTACCTGTTCTCATGACTTACTTTACACCAAGGTTACCCTTTTCATATGCAATTATGCTTCATGTTAGGATTAGATCCGTTAGATTAGATGGAAAATCCTAGTTAGTTTGCTGCCTATTCATGGATTGATAAACCTTGAATAGAATATTTTGAGGAAAAAACTACGATCATCCGTACGCCAGCGGTTCCCGTGCTAACTACCGTCAACGAAGAGGCCATCTTAGCTGGGGCAGGTGTGCCAGGGAGGATGAGACCAAGCTTCAGGAGCAGATAAACCAGCGGATACTGCGTGTTCCTGCCCGTTTCCACCATCTTCACAGAAAGATAACTCAGTGCACTCATTTCATGAAATCTGGCATCCGAGCGCACATCAGTTATGAAGGCTTGGAGTTGCAGGTCAAGTGCTGTAACGGCAGTATCAGGGAACTCGGATGGGTAGAACCGTGCGAACTTAATTAGATTTTCCTTATCAAAAGCTTGGAAGAGATTGCGTGGATTTAGGCATGATGCAAGACAAAACAATTCTGAGGTTTCCTTGCTAAAGCGCTTGTCAAGCTCTCTAAGTTGGTCGTTGATAACTTTTGCAAAGACATGAATTTGGTAATGCTCCAAGTTTGTCGACGTTGCAGATTCCTCTTTACTCCACCTTCGGTGTTCAAACTGTTCTCCCATGTCAAGCACATCCATGTCACTCTCAGTGCAAAGAAACTCAACTTCCCTGAGAAAAGCGGCCTTCCTTCATCCCTCATTACCAGCAACTGTTTCTTGGACTCTTGGAGAAGAACCATACAGTTATGGGCATCCAGGTCATTCCTGTCCAAGGCCAATGACAGTTCATGTGTAGCACCTAGTACATCTCGCATCAAGAGCAAGACAAGGGGGTAAGTAATCGGTGAATGCCCATTGTACTTTTAATACCAGATATTTCTCATCAGTACTAGAGGCATGCTCCCCCGGAAATTCAAGTGCATCACAAACAGCAGGCAGATAAGCAGCAAGTTTCACGAGTATCTCATAGTACGAACCCCATGAGGTCTCACCTGGCTTCTCAAGATTGCTGTCCAGATTCAAACCTCTCCCTTGGATCAGGGAACGTAACTTTTCATTGAACTGAGGAGAGCCTTGAATTAAATTCGACAAAGCATCAATTGCTTGGAAAAACTGGAAAGTTTCAACCAGGTTTTGGGAAGCAGATGCAAGAGTGGAAAGCAACTGGAAGGCGCAAGGATGAAAACAGTACGATGATGCACTTGCTTTAACCACCAATGTTTTTAGTTCAGTGAAAATTGCATCACTCTGAGCCAAGCCATAGCCTTGACCACGCACATTTGACAAGCTCAATCCAGCTTCAGAAAGCATTAAATCCACTGGCACTTTAAGAGACAGGTCGTGGGCATCAGGGTCTGGCACAATCCCAAGAAGCCTCTCCACAACTTCGCCCTTTCCATTTGTTAATATGTACAGATTTATGTTTATACCTTTCTGGCCCATGTTGACCTTATGGCCCATTCGGCCCATACTTTGTATACTTGTAACCCTAGACTGAATGGAACGAGGGAAGTCTGGTTATTCTTCCCTTCTTACCATTGACATCGCGTGCAAACAGAACCAAGTAGCGTTTACATGTGGAAGCAATGGAACACACATCAGCAACCATCCCAAAGAGATCTCCCTGGAACTCATAGGCAATACATTTTCTCTCTTCTTTAGCAAATGCATGGGCAATATCCTTGTCAAGTGTAGGTGTTATCACCCGCATCTGGCGCGGAGCATCACGCCGTGAAACACCAGGGCCCTCAAACAGCAGATTGAACATGTAACCTGACATATCCACGAGCATCCTTTCGTCCAATGATCTCCCTGATCCATTGTCCAGAAAAGCCATCCCTTCTTTGAAGGCAAACCTCATGAGATCAATTGCTTGGTCAATGTCAACCTTCATAGGAGACGGATCTTCCTGAACATCCTCCTTAATGATATCAGCTGCACGTGCACCTGAAGATTTGACCTTCTTACGCAACGGACCTCGCCGAGGCACCTTCCTAACAATATCAGCAACATATGTGCCTGAATATTCATTCATCTGAGATGATGCGGGCACCACTACCTTCCTTACAGGATTGGCAATCTGAAGGCTCCATACCCTAATTCACCAAGCCAAATAACATTCAGTATTTCAGTCCCAAGCAGATTCTCGTTAGTATAAAAATTATGGGAACAAGAAGCATAAGATTTATTTTTTTCTACACCTAATTTGTGGAATCACAACAACTGAACGGCGACGTTCAGAGTTTAACGGAGACATGGGCAATCATCTGGGCATGCATATTTACCACACACACATACACTAGGACCGTACCGTTAATCATCCCCTAGGGTCTAAGCTCACAAAAGTAGTAAAATCTAATAGGCTGGTTGCCACCTTACTACTGGAAATCACAACTGAACAAGGTATTGACATTTTGCAACAGAACATATTATTGCTGGATAGAAAGATAAAGGTAGAGCACCCAGTAGAGGTGCTACCCACCGAAGGCCTGAACCATGGGTGCTATGCAATTTTTTTAGTTTTTATAAATATGGAATAAGGTAGTAATGTAGGAAACATACACAGCTTGTATATCAAAAGTATATCAACATTTAATGTACACAGCCTGCAGAAGATTGCAAGATCAACACGATGGTTGCAAGGAATGCAGAATTAAACAAAATATGTAACCACATAACAAGTAATACTTCAGCTAAAACTTGTTTGATCAACTATTCAGCTTTGCGTATCAGTTCAGGAGTGCCCGAAAACTCAAACTCACCAGGTTCAGCTCAATTGTCTCTTATTACTTGAATCTTTGCTCCTGACTTGAGGCCTGCTTCCTTCTTACTGGACCATAGTGTCCTGCAAGGTAAAATCAGTATTTGCTTCTTCAAAAACCATAAAAGGGGCTACCATTAATACAATAAATTGAATTAAAATGACAACTCATGCAGCATTTTGAAAGAATTTGTTGGTAGAAATAGACAGTTCAGAATTGAAACATGCCAAAGGAACTTTCACGGTTATACCACCCTCATAGCTGACATTAATATTGCAGTCACTATATGTAGGCTAAGCATAACTTTATGGGCCCGTTTGGTTCCCTTTGCTTATTTTTAAGCAAGTGTTACATCAATATTTAGATACTAATTAGGAATATTAAACGTAGACTATTTACAAAACTCATTACATAAGTGGAGGCTAAACAACGAGATGAATCTATTAAGCCTAATTAATCCATCATTAGCAAATGTTTACTGTAGCAACACATTGTCAAATCATGGACTAATTAGGCTTAATAGATTCGTCTCGCCGTTTAGCCTCCACTTATGTAATCGGTTTTATAAATAGTCTACGTTCAATACTCCTAATTAGTATCTAAACATTCGATGTGACGGGTACTTAAATTTAAGCAAGTGAACCAAACCAGGCCTACGTCTAGGAAGGTATGAATTTATATTTCGAGTATCCATGAATGAAGAGAACTAATTTTTCACCAGTGGCTCAAAAGCTCAGCAGAGCATTACTGGGAAAAAAATAGCACCATCTGATCTGAATCTCACCAACGAAGAGAAGCATCCTGAACTGCAACAGCTGCATGTTGAGGCAGACCAAGCATCCTGAACTGCAACGCACAATGGCCCCTTTACAAGGGATATCTAGCCTTGTCAGCCACCGCCGCCCTCCTTAACCTTGCTGGGATCTCACTTGTCCACACCCGAGAGGGCGCACGTCATGTCCAGGAGCCTGTACACCGAACCGGCCCTGCCCTTGTCTGCATTGACGCGGAGCAGCGCGGCGAGCTCGAGCTCCTCGAGCACGACGCCAGAGGCGGCATCCATGTGAGCCTCGAACTGATGAGCCCCGCCGGCGTCCATGCAACGAGGGTTAGGCTGCAGGTGTGGAGCGCGCGGCGGCCATGCGCCGGACAACGGAGAAGGCCATGGCGGGGTCGCACGTGGTGAGGGTGGCCTCGTTGGGCAGGACGCCGTCGGCCTCCATCCTGGCGAAGATGTCGAAGTCGCGCCGGGCGGCGGCAGCGGAGTTGGAGCAGAGGTGCGATGCGCCAGCAGTTAGATATCATCCGCTTGGCGCCTCCGTGACGGCCACCCCGTCGGGCAGGCCCCGCGCGGCCACAAGAGCGAGATCCTCCGGCACGGATGCCAGAGGGCCTTCCCGACTTCCCGTCGCCGGTGCTGCGTGGGAGGCGACGTGATCCACGTCGGCCACGATGCCACGAGCCTCGTCGACCACAGCGGCACGAGACTTGTCGACTGTGGCGACGCGAAGGAAGTCAACACGTCGGTGGCTGGATGTGTTGGCCGGTGTTCGACGGCGATCCTGGAAGTTGACAGCGGTTGATTACATGCCGGAATCCAGCACCAGCGATCGAGCTTTCTGATGCGGCTGTTACACGGGTGTGACATGATTGATTGGAGCAAGATAAGGCGAGCGACGAGAATTAGGGAAGATATGGATTGTCTGGCGTAATTTTTGGCAACTAACACGGCAGACCGGGGGTGGTTTACGGTAAACCGGATTCATATATGAAGGGGTATCCGACACATCTAATTGTGGCCGTTAACATTTGATCTGAGGATCGTGGCTCCATCTTCTTTCCTCGACTCAGGACGAGGACCACGCACGGCGGCGCCATGTTGCTACACGGCCGCGCATGGCCGAAGCATCACCGGAAAAAGGTGAGGACAAGCTACGATGCATGGATTTCAACGGGAAACGGCTAAACGGAAAGAGGACGTGATGGGGGTTTCATTTTTTTGGTGTCGTGGAGGACAACGGCGCAGTGAAGGAGAGGCCCTCAACCACCGAGGTTCTTCCACGTAGAACTGGCTCGTCGGCGGCGGGGCTCCGACGACGTCGCGTCTACGGACCGTCGACGGCGCGGCGGTGATCTAACTGAGACGTTGCAGGGAGGCCGAGGAGAGGAGAAGAGCGTGTGGTGGCGTGGCGCGGCGACGGCGTGGCTCCGACGACGATCTGACGGAGGCGTCGCAGGGAGACCGAGGAGAGGAGGAGGAGGGCGGGCGGCGGCGGCGTAGGGCAGTTTCACGAAGAAGTGTTGGCGCGCGGATGTTGCGGGGGCGCATTGTGCGAGGGCGCGACGGACGGTGGAGAGGCATTGTGCGAGGGCGCGACGGACGGACTGGAAAGTTTGATGGCGCGGAGATGGCTCGCACGCTGAGGAAAACCATCGGACGGCGCGGAGATCCGAGTTGGCGAAGCGATGGGCGGGACTCCCGCGGGTCACACGATGGAATTGTCTCGTTTTTACTTTTTACCGGAGCAGAGAACGAGCACCCTTCTGTGATATCATCCGTATCCCTCCATCTCTATTGTACCTTGTCTACTTTATCTCGTCCTTGTTCACTTCCCACAAAACTCCCAACTTTGGCACTATGCAAAAAGAAGATTCCCCATCACATCAAACTTGCGGTACATGTATGGAGTACTAAATGTAGACGAAATCAAAAACTAATTACACAGTTTTGTTGTACTTTGCGAGACGAATCTTTTGAGCCTAATTAGTCAATATTTGGACAATAATTCACAAATACAAACGAAACGCTACAGTGTTACTAAAGTAATTTGGCACCTTCCAAATTCACCAAGTAAACAAGGGCCTAGTTCTTGTGCTTACCACGAGGAGGGAAGATACGACTATTTTACAACACAAACACAGAGGACAAGAGCAAGTCGCGGACAACGAGGAGTCAACCGCTTCGGTCAAAGCGGCCGGCGCAGCAGAAGCCGCAGCGCTAGCTGCCAGGCGCCAGCAGGGCCAAGCCGAGGCAAAAGCGCGCACGCCGTGGCCCCGCTGCCGTGTGGGCCCCCCAGAGCGTCATCGGGCCCGCCGCAGCCATCGGCCGACGGCCATCGGGACGAACCAATGAAGAACCTCTTGCAGCTGGTGGTTCATCGCGGCCGGGGGATCGGAGGTTCTGTGCAGCTGGCGGTTCCCTCCCTCCACTTGCGTGCGCCGGTGGGTGGGCCAATCATGCCGCGCACGTGCCCCACCTGAATGGCTACCGGCCCCTACGGACTCCGGAGGGCCCACGTCGAGGCTCTTGCGGGTTTCCCCTCCTCTCTCGGTCTCCCTCTCCTGCTGGGAGTCTTGGGGTCGGATTTGCACACGAGACCTTGGCGCTCTGGTATATTCGAACGTTTGGTGTTGCTGGGGTGTGTCTGTGTTTCTGACTGCAGCTTGGTGCTGGAGTAAATTACCGCATGGGTCGTTATTGTTGCTGTTTAGGAAAACGCTTTTCTGGTTCGTTTACTCGCGCGCAGGTGGGAAGAGGTTTTCAGCTGGGTAAAGTTGAATGTACAAGTGATGCTTCTTGCTCCTTATGGAATGCTTTCTTCCAAAGGAAATTTTGGAGTAATACTAGTAAGGTCCGGTTTGGATGCAAAATCAGATTCTGAGAATCCGGATTTTGAGTGGAAACTAGTTCGCTCCGTATTTCGGAATTATGAGAATCCATAATCTGGCTTCATTAAGTTTAAGGCAAAATCTGTCCTGTTTGGATGCCGATCAGATTTTGGATTTTAGGTTCTCAAAATCTCTGGTCATCCAAACGGGATCTAAGATGTTCGGTATCATGAAAAGTTTCCTTTTATATTACTTTCTTCCATTGATTTTTTGTTTTCCTCACGCTCCACCAAATGTTATTGTTTCCTACAGTTTTTTTTGGCATTTATTTATTCCGTAGGATTCAAAATGTCATGGTACCACGAACCTATTCGTGGGTGCTATTCGCCAATTCCCATCTTAATTTCTCTTTAATCTATCTGAGGCATTTTAGACTAAACACATGTGACTTAAAAAAAGACTAGCAATCATATTAACCCTTAGCTCATGTTGTTTCCGATTATAATCCATCTAAATTATATAATCTAGATTACGGGTTATGTGTAGGGGTGGATAACGAGCGAGCTCGGCTCGGCTCAGTGCAGCTCGTTATCTAACGAGCCGAACCGAGCTCAGCTCGTTAACGTAACGAGCAGAAAAGCCAGCTAGGTTCGGCTCGGTCCAGCTCGCGAGCGAGCTCGAGCAGCTCGCGAGCAAGAGCAGTAAACATCAGCGCAAATCAGAAGGCCCATAAGATCAAGCAAAAGTGCAACAAATCATCTCAAAAGAGTAAAGCAAACATGGGAGAAACTAGTAACAACAACCGAATCAATTCAAATAAACTTCAGCTCACAACATCGATGGAGAAAAAAAAATACAAAAAGAGGATTGGAGATGGGCCGACTATCTCCTCGCGTCAGGCGCCACTGGATGACGACGAGACTCTGGCCCTCTGGGATTAAAGCTAATCAACCTGTGCTGCTGCTCCTCCTGCTGTGCCACCGCTATCGCCGAGATCGATTGAAGCCGGCCCTGAAGCCTGCCTTGACGAGAGCTCCGGGAGTAGGCTTGAAAGAGTCGAGCTACGCGAGGGAGCGAGCGCAAACCGGCGGCGCCCTGTGAGGGAGGAAAGTAGAGCAACGACGTCGCGCGAGGGAGGAATGGAGAGCGGCGGTGCCGCGCGAGGAAAGCGGAGTGGGGAGCGGCGGCGGCTAGTGCCGATCTATCGAATGCGAGCAGGTAGGTTTCGGTCAACACGGAGCCGAACTCGAGTAACAGAGTATCATGGGCTGGATTGGGCTCCGGCTTCTTCACTTATGGGCTGGCCTGGGCTGCTTCTGTACTGTGCTTTCTCAGCTCGTTAAGCTCGCGAGCCGGCTCGAACTCGCTCGTTATACTAACGAGCGAAAAGTCCTGCTCGGCTCGTTAGGAAATTGCAGCGAGCCGAGCCGAGACAGCTAACGAGCCATGAGCTTTTTGTCCAGCTCTAGTCATGGATACTATGCTAAAAGAACAATTGAAGACTACCATGGGACCCTCAAATAAGCTACTCTTGGGCAGCTTATTTCAGATTATATGTGATCTCAAAATGGTTCCAAGATAGTTATTTATCCTATCACCTTGACTATAATCCAGCTTATATAACCTAGAGTCAAACAAATATGGTCTTACAATGTAGAAATTACAAATTTTTTGAAAGAGCTTTCATGAACATGTAGGAGTTTCACAAACAAGCCGTTCTATGCCTACCAAACAGGAAATTTCCTGTTACCAAAAAGGTGCATTGATGTGCTACTAATTCTAAATGTACAGGTACTACTACAGTACTAGCCATAAATGAGTGCACATATCCTCCCGTGCACACGTGTGTGCTAAAATCATTACCCATTTACTTCATGGGCACCATACATAAACGAAAAGCACGAAAATGAGGGATATGTTTTTGTCCGGATCAGATGTACTTTTGAGCGTTTGGAGATTCTTGCAAAGTCGTTTGATAGCGACCGCTGGTCTCACTTTCCTGAAATTCTCATATCTGAATCGGTAAAGTGCACCTGGAAGTTTAACCGCAAATCCGCAATCAACACGAGTAGCTGAATTTTTTACGAGAAAATAAATCGCTAGTACTATGGGAGTATCACTGTATCAGTGGTGCGATACCGTCAAAATAGAAGAACAGAGGGTCCCAGACGAGAAAACCGCCATTCCTTTTCCTTTCCGGCTCTCTCCCTTCCCAGCCTGCGCTGTCGCCGTCTGACGAGGCCGAGCCCGGAAAAGCGGAAGGCAGCTACGCAAACGCAAGGCAACCCCCCACCACCACCCCCGTTCACCGCAACCAAAGCAATTAAAAAGCCAGCCGGAGGAGGCGAACGGGGGCGGGGGGAAATCGGAAGCGATCAGAGCGAGAGCAGCAAGCTTGCTTGCTTCGTCTACCAGAATCCCTAATCCCCATCCCCCCTCCCTCTCTCCCCGCCGATGGACCAGCTGGTCAATTTCATCATCCGCCCGCCCAGGTGAGAGCTCCCTCCCCGTGCCCTGCCGCCTTCCGTTTCCGCCGCGCCGCCGCGATTCGGGTGTTGTGGGTTTGGATCTGGGCCGCGCCGGCTCGGAGGTTCTCCGGTGGGGCGGGTGGACGGGTGGCTCGGGCCCTCCCGGGGTTGGTTTGAGCGGTCGGAGTTGTACGGCCCAGGGAGTCGAATCGAATTCGCTGGTGGCAGTCCTCCGGTTGGCAACGAGGCCGCGCAATTGAGTTGTGATCTGTGGTTGGTCTTAGGTTTACGTGTGATAGTGGTAGTACTATGCGTGTGTATGAGGGACTAGCAATTCGGTTATTCAGGCCTCAGGGTGGTCGTAGCTTCGTATTGCTCCTAGTGTGAGTTACCAAATTAGGATGTTCTGGTAAACGTGAGTGTTTTTGTATCTGTTCAGCCCACTAATGGTTCGCTGAGCTAGTAGGATATCTGTGCTCTTATGATTATATTGTTTGCAATTTTTGGAAATGGGAGGGAGTGCCTGCTGTTTTGGTGAGTTTGGTAAAGTTAAAACAGTATATACATCGAACATGCTGTGAGTTGGTCTAATGTGTATTTTCTGTTGAGAACATACGTGTGAGGTTCCAGTAGACTGACCTCTTAAAGTGCTTATTACTATGGTCAGAATTTAATGTTGCAAATGTTACTAAACACATTCCTGTCTTTATGACATTTCTTTCGTGTCCTTATTGGCCTGTTGACTTCTTCATCAGTACTTAAATTTCAAAAACATAAACTGCTGTACTCAAATTGAAGGGCTTCTGGAAGTTCTGTTTACCACTAATACAGAAGTTATTCTTGTTTTGTAATTTTCAATAGCAGACAAGATACTTTTACGATCCTTTGAGTATCTTATTGTTACTGGGATCACTGACTGCTCTTCTATTTTCGTTGGATGACAGAGCTGACTACAGTCCAAATGACGATCTATTAGAGCAGGAGTTTATGCTGAAGGGGAGATGGTTCCAGAGGAAGGACTTGGAGGTCATATGTTTTTATATACTGCAATATGATGATAGCACACTAAAATTAGCCTGTGAACCTCTAAATCTCTTGGCACTGTAGGAGTAATTTTGCACAATTTTTCGGAATAGGGGTCCCCTGTGGATGAGATGACATGCTAGACAAAACAACAAATATGTTGCAAATGCAGGAGTAACTTAGAATCTCATTATACTTGCTTTTCTGGATATCCAGTATTAATCCATATTGTTTGAGGGATTATAAAATATACACATTCATACATTATAATATTATACGTACATGTGTAGCAATATAGGTACATATATCTATATGGGATTTCTCTGCTCTACCTGTTTAATCAGTAAAACTTGTTGACTGATATTAAGTTGTTCATATGTTTTAATTCCATGTTGGGCAAAGAACTTTAAGCTAATCGGGATAAATTTTTAGGTTCTTCTGCAGTTCTCCATGATTCTTTCTATATAATTAAATATGCTCTGTATTTCTTTTTCAGGTCAAAAATGGTCTGGGCAAGAAATTGCAGTGTAGTCACTATATGCCGGTTGTGATTCCTGAAGGAAAAGCTCTCCCCTGTGTCATATACTGTCATGGTAACAGGTAAGGCCACATGTATGTTCACATTAATGTGAGTTGTTTTTTTAGTCAAAATGGCTTCCCACCTATAACAAAGACAAAGCTCAGTTCTTACACATATCTGTTATGATATTCTATCTGTGTTGGCTTGGCATTAATTGATCTGCATTATTTATTTTCCAGTGGGTGCAGAGCTGATGCTAGTGAAGCCGCTATTATTCTTCTACCAACAAACATTACAGTCTTTACACTGGACTTTTCAGGGTCTGGACTCTCTGAAGGAGAACATGTCACCTTAGGCTGGAATGAGGTGAGAACTTGTTCTTATTCTGAAGTTTCAGTTTGCTTTGGGTTGTTTTTGCATTTCATGTTAGTAGGAGTATGGCCAGACAACCTGAAAAAGGAATCATACCAAATATTTTGGTATCTATTCTTTGTTTTCTATTCACAAGTATGTATAAGTTTTTGCGTCCAAGAGTAATCAAAGCTATAGGGCATTTTTGCATGGAGTTATTCTTGTTCTCCATCTGAGTATCTGTTTGATTAGCATGTTGAAACCTTCCCTGATCCCTTTGTCTCTCACTCTGTTTTGAACTAACATGTCTTAGCCACGTCATATTCTCATTATTAGTTTCATTGCCATCGAAGAGCGGCTGCTGATGAACTCTTTCTTGCTCAACAGAAAGAAGATCTGAAAGCTGTTGTTAACTATTTGCGTACAGATGGGAATGTATCTTGCATAGCTTTGTGGGGTCGCTCAATGGGTGCTGTCACAAGGTAAATTCCTTATGTTCAAACGAGTGTGGTCCTGAATGAGTAAATTACTACATCACATCACTCAGCTTATAGTAGAGTAATAAGACTATCGATTTGAGCCAGTTATTAGAGGTGGTAAATCTAATTGGCATGTTTGGCAGAAGTGCCCTGTTGGATGGGAATCGAAATGTAACCTGGCCACCATTCATAAAAAATAGAGCCTTTTCTGTCTCTGTCTACCTTGAAAAAATATATTAAGGGGAAACTATTGGAAATTTGTTTTCACAGTTCAGTTTTGCTGCCGCTGGCAAAAGGCATATGTGGCACATTGGCAGCCAGGTCATGCCATCTTAGCGGGTGGTGTGAAAGGACCGCTTGCTTTTTTTAAGTTTGTATTCCCTCCGTCCCAAATTACTATTTGTTTTGGCTTTTCTAGATACATAGCTTTTGATATGCACCTAAATATATACTACTCCCTTCATTCCAAATTGTAGGTCGTTTTGACTTTTATAGGTTCATAGATATTATTATGCACCTAGATATAGTGTATGTCTAGGTGCATAATAACATCTATGAACCTAAAAAATTTAAAATGACCTACAATTTGGAACGGAGGGAGTATGTCTAGATTCATAGAAAAAGCTATGTATTTAGAAAAGCCAAAACGAATAGTATTTTGGGACGGAGGGAGTACCTAACAGTTGCCTTTGGAAACATTTATGTGTTCAGTGCCCCTCTCCATGTGTGTTCATCTTTCTTATCTTTAAAGCCTATTCACCCTTTGACTTTTATCTTTATTATTTTTAGTCTAATGTATGGAGCGGAGGATCCATCAATTGCTGGAATGGTTCTTGATAGTCCATTCTCCAACTTGGTTGACTTGATGATGGAGCTAGTGGACACGTACAAATATCCACTGCCAAAATTCACGGTAAGCTTAATCTGGTGATATATACTTTGCCGCTTGTTAGTTTTTACTGTTAATGTTTAAATGGCCTTTTGCTGACTCAGGCAGTTGTGGTAGTTACTGTGTGCTTTTACTTTTACTTTACAATGTTGTTTGTGTCATCATGTCTTACACATACTCATTATTGTATCATGTGCATAGTCGTGCAACTGTTAGGATGTGGCACCAATAGATTAAAACAAGAGATACATAGACAAGACAAGAAGATCAAGATGAAATTGCGACTCACAATTTCCCTTTTTTTTTTCTTTGCATGAGCATAGTTGTCCAATAGTTTTTTTTTCCTTTTTTAAAAACTGTATTCACCAATAGTAGTTAGTAATTTTGATTATGAACTGAACTATAAAAAACATGAAAAGTCTTCACATATATATAGAGTTATAGACTGCACAGATCCAACTTGCTAGTAGCTGGAAAGGCTAGGTAAAAGTGGACAACTTAGCATTCAGACCATTAAGCTTCTTAGCCAAACAATTACTAAGACCATAGACTCAAATCTCCTATTGGACTCATGCGTGACCTCTGCATTTTTAAACTCCAATTTTTGTGCCCTGTATGAACTAGTGTTGGTTCCAGTGCTGTATGCCTGCATATCTTATTACTGTCGGCCCTTCTGTTTACTACCCAGATTCATGTTTTGACTTATGTTATTTTGTAATTATAATTGTGCTTTAGTTTCTGTTGACTGCTATACTATTTTCTCCTTTTTACAGTAAATATAACTGCAGCTTTTCTGCATACTTCCATAAAGTGATCGCATTTTATTTATCGCTGTGCTTCTGCTTTTTGCTTAGGTCAAACTTGCAATACAGCACATGCGAAAGATTGTCAAGAGGAAAGCTAATTTTGACATCATGGATCTTGATACTATTCAGGTTTGTTATCATCTTTATGTAAAGTTATTTACTTGTATTAAATGTTGATATTGTCAGGTTTTGAGCAAGGTTAGGTGGTCTTAAAACATCAAATTTACTGCTGTGACCATGAATTCACTTTCCTTTTTACTTTTATAAAGCTTTTAAACATTCCTTTAACTTTAACTTTTCTAGATTACTATCACAGAACCTTTACATTTGGGTCAGTATGTTGCACTTTTTTCTTTATTCGAACTTGCTACATTAAAATTTTATGTTTGTTGATTCTCTGCTCTTCCTCAAATAATGGTAGTTGCTATTAGCTGCTAGGAGATTTCTTCTTGTTCACCTTAACAGTAGTGTATGTCCTGCACTGCTAGGTTGGCATCACATACATGCTTTCTTCAATTCCCTCCTTGTTTTCTTCCCACCTTGACTAAACAAGGGACTATGCAGGCCTTTTCTCATAAAATGTATATTTTGTGTACCAGCTGCCTATTTACTATGCTGCAACAGATAATTGGAAACTTATAGGATGTTCAGTTTTGAGGAATGGGATGGTGATGGATCATCCGATCTTGTGTCCTAAACCTTACCCACTTGTTTTATTTGAGGAATGGAACGGGTTGATCCATAACCACCCCCTCCCTCATAAGCATGAGGAGCAGTGTCATCCCACAAAAATTGGGATGATCTCACGATGGACCATCTCAAACAACCCATTATTTCTGGCTCTGTTTTGATGGCATGCAAATGTGTACTTACTACTGGAAATGTAACCTTGCAGGTAGCAAAACGTTGTTTCGTTCCTGCCTTGTTTGGACATGCAACTGAGGATGATTTTATACTTCCCCACCATTCAGACAAGATATATGAATCATATATTGTAAGCTTCCATCTTTCCCATCAATGTAGACCACACACGACATTTTGTCTGCCAAGTTGGTTATGGTTGTTTCAAATTCTGCAGGGCGACAAAAACATCATAAAATTTGACGGGGATCACAATTCACCACGTCCTCAATTTTACTTTGACTCAATCACAATATTTTTCCATAATGTGCTAAACCCTCCTGAAGTGCCTGAGGATCATTATTTCATGACACCACATGGCAGCCTTGGTCAGGTAATACAGAACAATGTTCTTCACAGCCTATTGAAATATGTTGGCTTTACTTACCTTAGGTTCTGCTGATAGGGTCATTGGGATACAGAGCATGACATAGAATATAGGTTCGCTCAGTCACCCACAGGTATAATTTATAAACTTTGATGTTCACTTGGATTTGGTATATGAACTATAGCAATAACCTCTGTTTTTTTTTTCAGGAACAGCCCATGCAACTACCACAGAAGATGCCATTGCGCAGCTGCGTTCTAGAAGGCTCATGAGTAGAATGGAGGTGGGTGTTTCAATTGTTGATACTCTAAATGATTTCTTAGATAAACACTATGCTTCAGAACATTATCAATTAATTTGCTCCATCTATTTTCAAATACTTGATTAAATGCATATAACTATTAACTAGGCAGTCATTCCTTGTATAAAATGTGACCAGAAAATCCGTAAATTAACAAAAATATTGGGCGGACAATAGAGGAATGAAAGAGTTAAGAGGGCCATTTTGAGACAATTCTCAGAAATTGCAAGTCACCGAATATCATGAACATAGCTTTTAGTCACAAGTGTCCTAGCATTGTTATCTCTCATAATGAGTAGCAAGCATAGTTTTGGCTTCTTATGATGGTTTTGCAGGTCCCATCTGGTGCCACCACAGAAGACCGGGGCGACCGAACGGAGGTACTTCTTGGTGCTTCTTTGTTTCACTTCTTTTGTTCTGTTGCACTGAAGTTTCCTACTTGATCATAGCCTTCCGAACTGCGACACTGTGGTACAAAAGCAAATCTCCCTTAAGTCAATCCTAGAGAAACTGCAATTTGAAAAACAAGTATAACATGGTTAATTGCAATCAATTACTGGCATACTCGCTCTGATAGGGTGTTACAGAAAATACCTGACCGGAGGGCGTATCACGATTTCGGAACTTGTTGTATTATATACTGGAGTATTTAGGGCAGCTATGAGGTTGGTGTTCAAGTTGGTATTGGTAAACTTATGTATATTTTTCGATAAAGGAATAGTTCAATATTCCGGCCTCTACATCACAGTGCGAAATATCCAGCCAATTGATGTTGCATAGCAAATTGCGTTAATATGTTGTATCTAATGGTTAGAACATTATTTGATGTTGCACTATGTCCATATGCTGGGTGCCATGCACCATATTTTTGCTGACCGTAATATATCACACATTATAACCATAATAAAGTCCGCCTTTCCTTTGTTGTTTCTACCTTTTTCTATTATGTTCTTTGCTGACTGGCCTGAACATGTTCCCAGAACATGCACTTGAACAGCCAACATTTTACTGAATGAAATGTGCATTATATAGTGAGTATTGAGTGCAGTCCATGTAAAATTTGAACTGTGACATAGAACTTCAGGTATTGTTTGCTTCAGAATTGAATTTCAGATGTTTGCTTTTGAGTTATAGTTAGGAATGCAAGTGGTGACACCATGGGTGTTAGTGGTGCAGTTAGATAGTTCATTTTATCCCACTCCCTCTGCTTTGAAATCTGGATTAGAGTTCATTTTAATGAGTTCTGGGTCGACCCAATGATTCAGACAAAATCACAAAACAAGCTTCCCTAGTTGTAGTTGTAATCACAATGGGTTTTAGACCTCATTTGACTTGATACTGGTGTGCCAAGTACATCTTGTCCAAAAACATATGTTGACCTTTTTGGTACATCATATTTGATATATTTTGCTGATAAATTTCATTGATCTGTCTGAATGCTAATCTTAGCAAAGCTTACAGAAATTTACACCTATCCAGCATGACTATACAGATTTTTTACTTGCATTCTGTCTGAACAGGGATTGGATAGTGATGTTGGTCCCTCCTCATCTAGCGTATCAACAGCAACTCCTCCCAATGGCCGCAACGGAAGGCTGCTCACTCCAACCTCTGATGATGGCGAGTATGTGGAGTACTCATTTGATAGCTTATCAGATATGCCTTATACCATGGAAGATGAAGATAGAGTAAGTCACATCTCAAATTCCTTCAGCAATTTAAGTTAGAATTATGCTGTTATGGTGCACTATGTTTTGTAATAGTAGTGTCCAGCCAAGCTTCTCGTAGTGGAAGGTTTGAAGCGCACGGCACCCTGGTTGAGCTTGTAGTAATACTGTCTTAGGACCTTTATATAGCTATAGTTCTACAGAGGGTGAAAATAGGTTCTGGAGCTGGGTGCCTGGATCATTGATTATAAGATTGTGGAGATAAGTTCGTACTGATCTTTGGTTGTTGAGTGAGGAGAGTACACCTCCCTAAGGACTATTGGTGCAGATGAGCACTCCAATTTGAAATGGGGATCTTAACAACTTGAACTTGACTTGACCTGTAAGGTATGAGATAACTTTGATGGTAGCGCTTTTGTTAGTACCATATATCTCATGCATGTAGTTACGCCAAATCAATGTCGTAAGGATTACAAGGATGAATTATAATTATGTTGAATGTGCTTCTATTTTGTAAGATTCATCCCTTTTTTTGTTGCTGAGCTTATCAGTGGTGAATCTTGTGTTGCTGTGCTAAATGCAGATGCTGATGCGAGCAATTATGGAATCGCTGAAGGACTATGAACAGTCAAATACAAAAAATGCGCAATCAGTTTCATCAGATGCTGCATCCAAAGAGAACAATACTGTAAAAGACTGCAACGGTGTGGCTGGTGCAGCATTGGAGCCAGATGCATCCTTGGTGCCCACTGATGCTCCTGGCAAGCATACTGCTGTCTGCAACAGTGGAGCAAAAGCGGGTGAAGTACAAAGTGTGGATACCCAAGCTGTAAACAACACTGCTTCAGCTAATGCTTCTGGCTCTTCAGAGCCCCTGGCGTCAACACAGATCACCAACGGGAAGCTGGTCTCAGCGGAATCCCAGAAAACGACACAGAACGTCAGTGGAGAGGACGGCACGAGAGCAACTCTGGTAGTTCAAAAGAGCCGGACCGGTGGCCTAATAGATGGCCTGACACAAAAATGGGGTTCCTTCTTCAAGAACAATGACTGAGACGAGCACAGTACACAAATAACTCCCTTGACAATACATGTTCCGGTGTGTTAATAGTCATAGAGTTGCTGTTGGCTGATGTCCAGCTTGATTCGTTTTACGTGTAAAATGGAAAGGAAACAGATGGTTTCAGGATGTTTGTGTATATATAGAACTAGGAAATTGTAGCGCCCCCATTGGTTGTGTATCATGTCTCACACTCGCAACTTTGGTTCTGGTGAATTGGCAAGCCCTTATTCTTGCTCATGGGTTGTAACATAATTGGAAAGCTCATTATCTTGTAGTTGTATTTGTGATTTTTTTTTAAATTTCTTCATTTAAGGGTAGACCGGTAGAGTTAGCGCATCGCAATGTGGATTCGAATTGTGTTGCCCGTGTCATATTAAACTTTTGTACTCCTCCATATTTGTCGCTGTTGACTTTTTCGTACAAAGTTTGACCAGTTTGACCATTCGTCTTATTCAAAATTTGTTGCAAATATATTAGAAGATAAGCCACGCTTAAAATAGCTTTGATAACAAAGTAAGTTACAAATAAAAGAAATGGTATTTATATAATTTTTTGAATAAGACGAATGGTCAAATGTCGTGATCAAAAGTCAACAGTGATAAATAAATATTTTAATACGTAAGGAGCGTGTATTTGGGTCTGTGATGTCCAAAATCATCTTTTTGGATTCTTGAGATATTTATTATGATCTCTCCTCTACTTTTGTCTGTTTTGTTCTAGCACATGTTTAAACAAGACGGGAGGCCTGATCCATTGTGTTGTTAAGCTGGAAGTCTGATTTTAGTCGGCGGGTTCGAGCACAAGTAACTTTAACCAGCTGTGCTGCTAGATTCAGTTGATCCTCTACTTGATGTGTCCTGATGCAATGAGACTGAAAGCGATCGCCGCTCGGCCGGTTGTGCTGGCGTGTTGCAACGGGCCCATCATCTAGCTCCGACGACGTGGAGGAGTCCGGCTGCTTGCCGACACGACGGTGGACGTCGGAGCAGGGAGGTGGGCATGGGATTGTTCTCATCACTCGCTGGAAGACAGAATGTGCTGAGGTATGGCACTATCTGCCACAGGCCGCAGCCAGCAAGCCCGTGCCGCTCTTCCCCTCTTTCCTCGGTCGTCGCCTCGTCGGTAGCCGCTCACGATGCCACGCATCTCGCACTGTGCTGCCCTTACTCGACGTGGTGCCCACTCGTGGCGTTCATGCCTCGCCCATCCAACGGTGGATGCGATTGCAATGCATGTTGTTAGGCTCGAACCACGCGCGGGCGCGCGGTAGGAGCGCACGCACTCCTCCCTCGCAGTTAAGTTGAGCGCGTGCATGCGCGTACTGACTGGATCCGGACCCAACCGAATCCCAACGGACGGACCCGCCCGCCTCCTGCGAGTGGATGGAGCAATGGACCGACCGGCCCATGCCCACCACCACCAGGCGTCCTAGTTGAATCATACCCGTCCATCTCCCCCTCGCCGCATAAAACCCGCGGCTCGACTCGCCCCTGCTCACCGGCGACGGAGGGAGGACGCCGAGGAGGCTCAATCCGCTCCCGACTCCATTGCCGCGAGATCATCACCTCGCAGCCGCAGAAGCGCCGCGCCGCGGCCGCCTGGACCCGCGCGTCGACGGCCGCTACGCCCGCCCGCCCGCCCGCCCGCCGCCACCCTTTTTGACGAGTGTCGGTGACCTCGGGTTCCGCGGGGAAGGGGAGGTCGCTGCCGACGCGATGAGCGCCTCCGCCACCCTGATCCCGGCAGCGGTACGGCTCCTCCACCGCCACGCTCTCTCTTCCTCTTTCCCCGCTAGCCCTGCGCCCGCGCGCGTGAAAACCCGTCCTGGTGATCCGCGCGTGCTTCGTCCACCTTCGGATCGGATCGGCCTTGTTCGAATTGCTCGCCCTCCGCGTGCCGTTTCGAACGAGGCGGCCGGCCTTGCGCCCCCTGCATTCTAAGTTGCTGAGCTATTGCGTTGATGCGTGCGCTGATTGATCTCGGTGGTGCAGGGAGGGAAATCATCCTTCACGGGGTTCACCAAGCTGTGCAAGGGCCTCGCCGTCATCCTGTTCCTCGCCCACATTCTGGTCCAGCTCTTCCCTTCGGCCGCCGGCTATCTCGCGCTGATACCGGCCAGGTGCCCACTGGATTCCTGAACCCACCTGGTTAACTTAGTTAACGGTCTTCTGAAGTTCTGTACATGGGGGACTGCAATTTCATGTAATTTGCACTCCCATTAAGCTGCTGCTCGGTTGCGTTCAATTGTAATCTCACTAATTTGCACTCGCATTCAGTTACTGTTCAATTTGCGTTAATTGAAATGAGAAAAAAAAATATGTGGTAAGTGTTATGGGTAAGAGGTACCGTTATAGTTACTGCTCATCGTGTTTCATTCGATTCTGTTGTAAATTTGGATGTTGATTTATACCCATATATAACTACATCTATCTGCCACTAAGATCCTTATTGTACCATTTCTTCACAGTAGATTATCTGGACAACTGTTTCCAGGTGATTAACTAACTAGAGCTGATTTCTGCACAGGACGATCCCATTTGCTTGGAACCTGGTGACTGCTGGTTATATTGAGCAAACAATTCCAGGGGTATGTTTTCCTCAACACATCTCCAATACACCCATACACCATTCTATGATTATGCTGACCAAACATTGAAACAAAAGATGGACTCTTAGTATGTCAGAAGATCGTTAGGGATGCTATGATACTGCAATTCTGTTTTCTATAATATTGTCTGATGAGACATGGTGCTTGAAGCTTGATGTACTCACAAAGAGTGTTACCCTGCTGTGTGTTCGTCTTCAGTTCTCTAGGAAATCTCTGTCTCCCTAGTTCACTAAATCATTATGCTCTCTTACCTTGGATGCTGCAGCACACCCTTCAACGTCTCGAAGGCTCATTATATGTTACATTAGGCAATGGCAACTGTATCTGACATGGTTCGTGTGATTCCAGGTGATTGTCAGCATAGTTGGTCTTCTTCTATTTGGGAAGGTGTTGGAGCCTTTATGGGGCGCTAAGGAGTTGCTCAAGTTCATTTTTATTGTTAATCTCTCAACTTCAGCATGTGTCTTCGCAACTACTATTGTTTTGTACTACATAACACAGGAGGAGAGCTACCTGTAAGTGTCACATTTCTTTTATAGCTTACTAGTCACATAGTTTTTCTATTAGATATTACATGGCCACTTTGTTATATTCTTTAGTGAACTCGTAAAAGTAATAGTTGAACAGGCAGCCTGCAAACTCGGCCATTACCATGATATGTGATCTGTCTCCTATCGAGTCTTGTACCCTTTGAAGTGGATTGCTGACCTCGCTCATTTAAAAATGATATTTCTATCTCAAAGAACTAGATTTAGCCCATTGGGGGAGATGCAGCAACATATTCTTTTTCTGATTCTTTTGAATACCTGATATTCACGCTATTTCAACATGATCTAGTTGTACTTCACCATGAAAATTTACATTACGCTATTTCAACATGATCTAGTTGTACTTCACCATGAAAATTTACATTACACCTATCATTTGCAGCTACACACCTCTTTCTGGATTTTATGGAGTTCTTTCAGGACTACTGGTGGGCATCAAACAAATTTTACCTGATCAGGAGCTTAATCTTTTCGTGCTCAAGATTAGTGCAAAGGTAATTCACTTCAAAATGAAAATTTTCCAATTTCACATTCAATTTTCATTCCCTTACAAGGTTTGCTGACAATTTATTTTTTCTGTTTATTCAGTGGATTCCATCTATTGTTGCATTTATCTCTGTTGCTGTAAGCTTCTTCCTGAAGGAATCAATGGTATATCTTCCGATCATATTATTTGGTATCTATGTGAGTTGGATTTACTTGCGATACTTCCAAAAGAGACTAGAAGTAGGCCTAAAGGGGGACCCAAGTGATGAATTCTCATTTTCAAGCTTCTTCCCTGGATTTTTGAGGTACTTGATTTTCCCCAGTGATCTTGCTGTAACCCAGTGGGAAATGTAATGCAATAATTCTACAAAGTGCAAACATTTCAGAGGATCCCTTACAGTAACCTTGTTGATCCTTTTGTTAATCTCTGGCATAGAAAGTTGGAAGCAAGTTTTAGGTTACCCTTGCGATATCTCCATCTCCAAAATTATGCGTAAAGAAAAGAACTACAAAAATTTAACTGTTGACAAATAGGTGCTCATCCAACCTGCTGTTCACCAAGCTAGGGGCAACTCCTGGCTCCTGGTAATCAATCAGAAATGTAGCACAACAGTTTCATGTTAGTTTTCGCTAAGGGTTCTGCAAAGAGTTTTGTTTAGTATTTTTGTGAAGGTTATCAAACATTTTTGAACCAGCTATGTAGGATTCAGCAGTGCTAGAAAGAAATAGATTCAAATTTTATCTTTTGTTTCATAAGTTTATAGTATGGGTTTCCTTCTTGTCATCCTATTGTTTTGAGAATACATCACTACTGCTGATACATTAACATGTGCAGGCCTATTTTGGACCCGATAGCTTCTATCTTCCACAAAATTTTCTGTGGGCGATCTGCAAGATATGAAAGCACAGGCCAGGCATTGGATGGCTCACAGTTCCCTGGTTCAGGCTCCATTGAGGCGAACAGGAGGAGGTGCAAATCCCCTTTTCTCTCATTATCCTAGCCATCCATCATTGGAAACCCTTTCCTATCTGTTGAGCACCATCACGAACATGATTTCCTACCCATTGATTAGCGTGATGTTCTTACTGTAGAGCTTGAGCCTCCTTGACTATCCGGTGATACCAACTTCAGTCGGCATCTCATCTGATTTCACCGTTGTCCATTCCATGCAGAGAAAGGGGTCAGAGGGCGCTGGAGCAGAGGCTGGCAGAGAAGCTGGCCGCAGTCAGGAGCGCAGAGGGCACGGACCCGCCACCGCCGCCTCAGCAGCAGCCGGAGGAGGATGCTTCTGATAAAGTCTGAGTCCTCTGTTCGGTTGGTGGAATTCACAGCCTGCATTGTGCATTTGCTGAGTGTTTTTGCGCATGCCGTCGTGTGAGCGAGACTCTGGAAAGTGGAGTAGCTCACAGGCATGACTATGACTAGACTCATGAGTAGTGTAGCAAAGGGGGAGAGGTGCAAGAAGGCAAATGCGACGCGCATGCGCGAACCAATTGTTGCAAGACAGCGAGCAGTTTTTTGCACGGGTGTTTCGTGTCCAGTGGTCGAGCCTTTTTTTTTAAGGAGAAATATATATATTCTCACGATAACCCAGCTAAATCGCAAGACATCCACTTGTCAAGTCTTGCCAAACACTTTATTATGCTTCATGTGCGATCTGGCAGAAATGCTACGTGCCAAACAACCCTGTATCTTGTGTTGTCTTGCCTGATATGGTGTTTATCTAAGATCCTTGTGCTTCCTGCCTAAAAACGTCTCGACCAGAAATGTTCGGTGATCTATGAGTTGGGCGATCTGGGCAGAGGTGGTCAGGATATGGCATATCTGCTTAACTGAATAACATGGTCCATCAAGTCATGGAGCGTAATCTGGCCATAGACAAGCATAAGCACAAACCTTAAAACTATAATGCTTCACCAGTGTTACATAGTTTGCATCCGTGAAAAATCGCATAAGAGCAGGATGGGGAAGATGGTGGCTAGTTAATACAATCCCTACTTTACACAAGAAGGAAACAAGGGCACGATGAGCGTGAAGGTGAAAATCAGGGTAATATTACACGAATGTACTACAGACAAACAAAGATGCCTAAATGTTGCTACAACAGAATAAGCTTTGCAAGCGCTACTTCTCTGCAAGTGGGTGATGGATGAGATTAGATGACATAAGATCTATTTTTCAAGGGCCTTCTGGATGTCCTTCTGCGAATTCAAACAAACACCAACCATAGATAAATTATGCAGAACATGTATGTGTGTGTGTGTGTGTGGAGGGACAAAGAGAGAGGGAGGGAAAGATACCTCAATTGACATCGGAGTGGTCGAAGTTGCGTATCTATCAATGACCTTCCCATTTTTGTCGACGAGAAACTTAGTAAAATTCCATTTGATTCTTGACCCAAACAAACCAGGCTTGCTCGCTTTCAGAAACTTGTAGACCGGTGCAGCATCTGGGCCATTTACACGCACCTGCAAACCCAAGTTTTAAAAGGTGATCAGCCCTCTTGATAAAAATAATGCATAGTTTGCTGATGTCAAGTCTATCCAAAATACACCTTTCCAACAACAATCACAACTGATTAGCTGTATTTTTATTAGGTGAGACATAGATGCAGACTTCATCTCTAAAAACATTTGTGCAGAGCAACTTAAACTTCTCTGATTATGCCAGCAAAAACCAAGATAACAATGTATCATGATGTTTTGTTTCTACTGCATGAAGTTAGTTTCCAAATTGATGTACTCTACCATGTGACATATACATACCGTGCCATCATCTAGAAATTAGGAAATTGGTAAAAAGCTTCTTAGCAACCAAGCAAGTTCGACAAACAGTTTTTACCTTCTGAAAAACTGGGTATTCCGCTTTAAATCTGGTGCAAGCAAAGTCTTTTATCTGATCAGCAGTCCCTGGCTCTTGCCGCAAAAACTGATTGCAGGGGAATGCTAATATCTCAAAGTCTAGAAATTTTGGAAGCAACATTAGTTTATGTTAGATCCAGATAACAAAGACAGAACAGTTTAATGGAATGGCACACGCAAAATAATTTTGATGCAAGGTTGGATAAGACGATCGGTTTGATAGCCACCCACAATGAAGTTAATTCAATGCAAATGCGTAACAGGGTATAGTACTTGATGCATAAGTAACAACATATCAACATCATTCCGACTTCCGGGTGTCATTTGAACTCCTTGCAGTTTTGATAATTTGATTTAACTCCGCTGAACACAGGCCATAATTTGATGTTAGGTGGCTGATAACTAAGTGTCATGCTTTTCAATTTATGGAGTTGTTCAACAATTTTTGGAAAATAATTCTTATGGGAGCAAATATCTTCATTGGAAAACAGAGTTCCCATTGCCTTCAGAACCTTTCGTTCACCTTCAAAAGGTCTCTGAAAGTTAGGACCACTATCCAAGTGGTCCCTGAAATTGGTTTAAATTGAAATTTTCTCACAAAAAAATTGGAAAAATGATCCTTACTCCTCTTAGAATTGTTCAAGTCTAATCATCTCAAAATAGTTCCAAGACAAAGAGAGGCTATGAAAGCTGACAAGATTAATGACTCTTGAATGCAGTTATCAGCAACAGCACTCCAGAAAACGAAAGATCACCACTCCTATTTGATAAGCTAACTCAATGAAATTGTATGCATCATGTACCTACCACATAGCTAAAACTAATAAAGGCATGTTGAAGAACACTATATTTGCAAGCAGCCGCAGGTAAGGCCACTGCTAAGCTATGAGTTCTGTCTGCCAGACAATGTAGAATCTCCCTAGATTAATCATTAGGGATGCAAGTTATATATATTTTGGGTCATTGGGTCGACCCAAAAAGTTGATAAAATGAACTAGAATAGCATTCCACGTAAATAATTTGGGAAGATAAATAAACTAGAGTGGCATGCCATCGTAATTAATCAGCTGACCCAGAAAACACTGTTGGGTACCCACTTGCATCCCTACTAATCATACACCTTTTTCAGGTGGAAACTTAGGTGGTTATTTGCCATTCCACTTCGAATAGGATACTAAAGCCACTATTCGAACAAGCATCAACGTGTTAGTGTGTTACTACTCCAATTCCAACTAGAACCCTTCTTGAATTGAATCACTCGTCCACAAAGATCCATGAACAAGCACAAAAATACGTAAGAACAGCAGCAAGCAAAGCACTGACCTTTGTCCCTGTACTTCTGATAAAGCTCCGTCAGTTGCGTGTAATTGACCTCCGTGAACCCACTGGTGGCATCAAGAACACCAACCGTTTCAGCATCTCAGAAACTAAGATACCACCGAAAAAGAACAAATTCTACAAGCTGCCAGGGGGGAGAGATGATACCATTTGGAGGCGACGTTGACGACGAGGAGGACCTTCCCCTTGTAGGTCTCCAGGCTCACTTCCTTGCCGTTGCAATCCTGCTCCGGAAAGAAATCCCCAAAAATTTTATTTCGGCCAAAACCAGCGAGAGAAAATAAAAACACAAACAGGATTACGCAGAAGAAACTTGATCTCGGGAGGAGTCGCCGCACCTTGACGGTGAATTCGTGTATGGAGGTCTCCGGCACGGACTCGGCCGCCCCCATCCCGCCACGGCTCCTCCTCCCCTTCGCTCCCTCTTCCCTTCCCTACCGGGCGGAGCTCTCTCGAATCCCCCGTCTCCTGATTTGATTCTTCTCGTGTTCTTTATTTTTTCCCCCCTAGGTTGGAGAGAGAATGGGAGGGGAGAAGCGCGTGTTTATTTATAGCAGGATCAGATCATCAGAGCTCCGTGTGTGTGGGCCCCGCGGAGCAGTGGCACAGGCTGTCTGGTCTGGCTCAGCTCTGGCGAGGAAAATGTGAACGGCTTTTGCGGCATGTGGGCCCACCAACAGCATTTATGTGACGGCACAAGCCCGGTGTACCGGCCTACCGGGGAACATGGACTGCTGTATCGGTGATTGCGGAGGTTGTAGTAGCAGCATAGCAAAGTGAAAAACTGAAAATTACGAGTCAAACTTTACCTTTTCAAAATGGTACTCCTCCATCCGCTTATTTTTTAGGCGTAGTTTGACTGTATCAAATCAATCTTTGACAAAAGTTTTAGTTTAAACCGTGATCATTGCAAGCATTTCAAAATATGACATATTGACATCCATTTTTTTTTTGCACTTACGTATAATCGGATTGACGGTTGGTCAAAGTGTGAACTGCAACTGCATCTTATAAAAATAACAAGGTTGCCCTCGACAATTGTTTATTGTTAAAATATACTTCTTGGTACCGAGAGAATTTGCCTCTATTCACATCTTTATATGCCGTTTCCTTCTTCCATGCAATAACAAAGATTTTATTTCCTATTAAATCCCAATGTACACCATAACAAGTAGCATGGAAGTCTTAAGATCAAGCGGAGGAACTTTGGTGCTGGCATCTTAGGATGGTACGGTGCTATGGTTGGTTGTGCAACAATGATGCAACGATCTTGAGTTGAGCGGTGTGTGTACGTGAGATGCGGCATTACTATAGATGTGTGCGGCCGTGTCGATTGTTCAATTCAACCAGCCTACGTTGTTTGTTGAGTTGAATGGTGCGAGCGTTGTGTGACGCGTGCTGATATCTCAATCCAGCCGGGGATGGTGTTATTTGATGTTTTTTTATTTTTGCCCAGTTTGGACTTCATCTTCTTTTTAATACAATCGGCAGCTCTCCTGCCTGGTTCATTTAAAAAAATAAGATGGCGCTAATAGAGGGCCTATCAAACAAGCACCGAACTAATAACGTTAGTAGGAAATATTGCTCTTACGCACGTGCCTAAGGATGAATAAAAACATATATCGCAATCGATCGAATTGAAGTGAAAAGCAATCCCTCCTTTCGTTCTTCCTTTACTTGTCAATAGTTAAAAATGTGCATTAAGAATAAAGATCATCGGAAATGCTTCAAAACCTTAGCCAGGTATGAGCATTGGTTAGTTTTTCCATGGAGTTCTCTGTTCTTTTTTTTAATCATACAAATACGGTATGAAAATTGCAAGTAATAGAACATCACTTGCCTATAGAAATAAAATAATATGCATAATGTGTAGCTTATACGAAATTAGTGTGATTTTAATTGAAAGTGAAAATATTTTCGCTCCAGATAAAAACAGAAATAGTCTCTTATGGAAACTTGGAAAACTTATTTTAAAAATATTGTCATAAGTTTACATACAACCTTTGTTTCCCTTTAGAGTCATCATCTAGGTATTATCACGAATAGAAATGAAAAATCATCTTGCTGATATCTCTTATTAAGAAACACTATGCTCAGACAAGGTGTAATTCGTAATCGTTTTCAATTTTCCTTATTTTCTAATACCACTGGCATTTCGCCATTATACTAGTGAAACTTTTAGAGTTAGAACTTATATAAGGCTACCGCTTAGCATCCTTTTAACCTGCATCTAGCTTTGTCCACGGTTTATTGACCAACTAGCACCTACGGTATTTCAAAAAAAGAAGAAAACATATAATTATGATTAAGAAATAACTATGTAAATATATGAAAACATGTTTAAGAATAACTATTCTAACAAATTAAACAATATAACTATATAAATATGCATAAACCGCATCAAATCCTAAGATAACATAGGCCTTGCATTGTTTGTAGGCTTGTAGCATCAATGCGGTGTATTCGATTAGCATCAATAGTATCTTCAGCAAAATGATACTAAGCTCGCGAAAATAGCCAAAACCTACATGCGCCTTTACATGTATCTAGTATTCCCAACTATAAACAATAACCTACTTAAAATAATGTAGATAGTATTCCCAACTATAAACAATAACCTACTTAAAATAATGTAGATAGTGATAAAAAAATCAAATAAAATATTATGAGTATGTGAAAGTGGTCAGCAACACCGTTGTACAAACCTTGCCCTTAGCTAGCACCTAGTTTGCCTCATTCTTAGTTTCCATTGTCAAACAGCACTAGTGATGTATCGTACTTAAAGATGTGACGGTCTATCCTTTTGCGGAAACACTAACAAAATTAGAAGATATGCATAAACAAGCTAGCACCCGGTTGGTTTCCAGCCTTTTTGCCATCTACTAGTGCTATACCATAGCTAACCAATTAGTTAGCAATATCCCCTCCATCCCAAAAAGAATGCAATTCCAGTTTTATCCTAAGACAAACAATCATAAGTTTAACCAAGTTTATGCAAAAATATATAACGACTCATGATACAAAACAATTATCACTAGATTTGTTATGAAATATATTTTCATAATATACCTATTTTGTGCATTTAAAGTTGGCACCCTTCCTTATAAACTTGGTCAAACTTGAAAAAGTTCTAGTTTGACTTAGGACAAAACTAGAATTGCATTTTTTTTGGATGGAGGGAGTATATTACATGGATTTTAGCAACACGACGAATACAAGCATAGCAGTCTAACGTCACAATGACCTCATTGTGTCTCATGATCAGACTCTTTTTGCAAATATCTACACCATATCTTAGGTCTTGAAACAATATTAATAAATAGGATAACATCATCCGGACATGCTTTAGACCATGTTTGGATCCCTGTAGATTGTGGAATCTAGATTCTAAAAGCTAGATTCAAAAATCAAGATTGTAGAAGTTTTGATGGATGGGGTGTTTGGATTCTATTTGCGATAGATGGTGATCAAAGAGCTTCTTCTTGCAGCGGGGCAGCTTGGATCAGGCTTTCGCCCATTGAAGACCTTGTCTTGTTGTGGAGCCCGGGATAGAGGAGTTTTCTCTCTTTCTTGGAGTCACCAAGAGTGTGGGGAGAGGTGGATCTTCAATCAAAGGTAGGAAGTTAGTCTTGCTTGCCATCGTGCCTCTTTTGAGGGTTAATGGATTATTGCTTTACACTAGGAAATGTCTACAATACCCTTGCTGATTGTGGGTAGGTCATCATGGGGATGTGAGAAACGTAAAGGCAATATCGCCAATTGTAACCTAGAATCAACAAGAAGCTAGGTTTG
Source organism: Setaria viridis (assembly GCF_005286985.2). Lineage (NCBI taxonomy): Eukaryota > Viridiplantae > Streptophyta > Magnoliopsida > Poales > Poaceae > Setaria > Setaria viridis. The sequence continues at coordinate 43,542,988 of NC_048271.2, forward strand.
TTCAGTTTCTAGGATTCCAGAATCTATAGCACCTGGAGTGGAGTGTTTGGATCCCTAGATGAATTCTAGAAGCTGGAATCTATAGAATCCGTAGGGATCCAAACATAGCCTTAGTGTTATGATTTATTTGTTGTTGAGCGCAAGAACCATGTATTATCGCTTACACGATAGTATTTGGTTTGCGCTAAGGTAACGTAAACGCAAAGGGAATCAAATTACATTGTATTTGGCGGTGGAATGGGTGATCACACTCTTTATTTGGTTGCACTACGATAACGTAATCAGATTTCGGTATGGGCGTGTATCTGATTATGGTGGGGGAGGAGGAATAACAAGCTTGTATAGATATTATTTAGGTAAATGATTCGATTACAATATCAATTAATTACAAACTACCACAACCAAATATATATAATGGGATTCGTTACCTTTAGTAATCATATTACGTTAAACACCGTCACACCTGATGCCAAAAACACCCAAAACCAAAAGTGGGGTCCAACCCATAAGGCCTAGGGGCTAGAGCCCTAGCGAGGACCGAAGGTTGATTTGGGCATGCGGCGGCAAGCCAGTAGCCACTCCGTCCACATAACCGCGGCCGCGTTGCTGACGCGCACCGCCACCCCCACCACTTCGCCCCCGTCCCACTCCCACGCCCTCCTTCCTTCCCCACCGAACTACCAACCCTCCTCTCCTTCCTCGCACACAGACAGCACAGCGCGAGCACAAGCGCAGTCGCACGCTCGACGGCTGAGTAATAAACTAATAAAAACGCGCAGAAAATAATACCGAGAGGAAGAGAAAAAAAAAATCCCCAAAGCCACTTCTCCTCCTGCTCCCCCCACCTCCCATGCCTCCTCCCCTCGCCTCCGCCGCCGCCGCAGCCGTCGAGGGACGTAGGGCCACCGGCGGGTGGAGCCGTGGCTTCCTCCGTAGCCGCCGCAGCTCCAGGGGCGCAGGCGGTAGCCGTCGCGGAGGCGCCCTGTGAGCCCTGACCGGTGGCTGGCGGGGGTGGGGGGCGCCGGCGGGCTGGTTGACGGGTGGGGCGCGGGCGGGCGATGGCGCCGGCGAAGAGGAAGCGCGCGGCGGCTGCTGCCGCGGCCGCCGCGGCGGCCGCGGCCAGGTGGAAGGTGGGCGACCTCGTGCTCGCCAAGATGAAGGGCTTCCCGGCGTGGCCGGCCATGGTGAGTGCGTCCTGTACCTCCTCTTTCTGCTCTGCTCGCTGATCTGTGGCCTCCTGGTGGCCTGGGGTCCGGGGATTCTGGCCTTCCGGGCCATGGGCGGGGGGTTTCTCGCTTAGGGTTTCCAGGGGGGTTGGAGACCCTGGTCCCTGGACTTGGGGCTGTGCTTCGGCCGGTTCGGTTAAATCTTAGGTTTTCCCATGGTCTCCCTACCCCGATTTGGCCATTTTAGCTGCTAATCTCTGCTAATTTTGCCGTCCTGTTGCTGCATAGCACAGGGGCTTTCTGCAGCTAGGGTTTCGGTTACCACACGCTCAATATAGATAGGATCTTTGATAAAACAAGCCCCCTTTCCGTTACTTTCTGCTGAGCTTTAGGTAGTGTAGGTGCTGATTTCTACTGCAATTTTTGACCTAGCTTGGTTCAATTCTTGGTGATTTGTTTGTTGCCGGTTTCTTGCCGAGATTTGGTGTTGCTGGTGATTTATGGCAGGGGGATTGGGTGGGATTTGGATGATTAGGTGCAATCTTACCTGTGTTTGGATGTGCCAGTAAGATTTCAGCCCATTTTGATCTATGGATTTCATTATACAGATATGGATTTGTTCTTAGTGATCTGCTCTTAGTACTTGCCTGGTTACAAACTTACAAGTATAGAGGCGAGATGCTCTGTTATTTGTGACAGAGTTGACAGGTTTCCTTGGTAGCTTCTACATGTGAAATTACTGATTGCCTGTTGCCTGCAAGGGAAAGGATGGTTTTTAGGGTAGATGCGAGAACTTTGTCGTCTTGATTTTTTTCCACCTAAATTTGCATATGATAATTTGTTTTTTTCTATACTCCATATAGTAGATATCGGCATGTGGAATGTATTATATATATGCTTGCTTTTGTTGGTACTAAAGAGCGTTATGCAATTAAAATGAGTCTTAAGTCTTAAGTGTTCTCTCACGTTTTGTTTTAACTTTGGATCAAGGCAGGTTAATGAACTAATAAAAGGTGGCATCTTATGTTAGTAGGCACACAAGCAGTGTCATGTTCAGTAACTTGATTTGGGTCTTCAGAGTTTGTAGAGTTCTTCTGACTCCTCTACTGATAGGATGTCTCTGTCTATTTGCTGATATAAAATATCTAATTTAATTTGCTAGCACACTATTGAGTTTTTTCACCTTTTCTAGTTTTGCTGCCCCTTTCTGTATAATTTCTTCTTTCACTTCAAAACTCTTCTCATTCTCATCACATCGTTGAACCACTGCACATGTATTCTCAATCCTTGTAAGCACAGTGCCTTAATTGAACGTATAAAGCTGATTTTATTTCAGTAAATCTTCTGTTTGGTTCCTGTGATGGAATGTTTGGTAATGTGTCATTCCTGTATTCCGTTTCATTGCATGAAAAATAAGTATACAATTTTTTCCATCACACAGAATAATTTTTGAAGTTAATTTAAACAAAAAATCTGGCCAGCCATGTGTTTTATTTAAATTGGCTAGTGCTTGTTGCTCATGTCAAAATATTGCACATCCAGGATTTTTAAAGACTACAAAAGCTGGTCCTGCATGTAATATTCTTTACTACTTGCTTGACGAGTAGGAGAAAATGTAGGGCCCTTATTGCTGTTACTTGGATGTATGGGTTTGGTTAGAAATGTGTTCGCAGAGAGTGCGGAAGGCCAAAACTCGGGGCAACATTGGTAATTCTTAGGCTCCATGCGTGATGTTTTTGGGCCATTGCCAGCTTTGCATTGGTTGGTACATGAATGTTGGGATGCATTTAAGCTGGTGTTTGCTGAAATGGTTGGTATTTGGGGTGGAATGAAGTGCATTGACTTTGTTCTGTATTTTGTTGCAAACCACAGCCTCCCACAATTTCTTACCTGAACAAATAGAATGGATTGAGAGGTTTGGTTGAACATCTGTACTTGCAATATGTTGGCCATTCTTTTGATGCATAGTGTGCTAATGATGACTTTGGATAATAAAACACTTACAAATACAATATTCTTCATTGTTGAGGTGATGATAGTTAGTTATCTTTTGTTTGCATTCTGCCCCCTATTACCTAAAATGCTTAGGGTGACTAGGTGCATCCCGTCAGGACTCCTGTTACATCGATACCCCCCTCATCCTGTATTCATTGAGGCATTCTGTTTACTTTCTGTCTGCTCTTCGGCTGATGTGGACATTTACCCAAGATTGATTAGGGCTCCTAATAAATTCATTTCCCTTGGGGGTTTTATTTTTAACTTTAGCTGGTATAGCAGACTTATTCTTTCTATTTTCCCATACTTTAGGTCTGGCCACTCTAGTAAGGGGCAGGTGCTCATGTCAGCATGAGATAGTTGCTTGTATGAAATTTGATTTAACATGTTTGTAAGTTACCTTTTCTTGAGGAAATATGGAGAAGTCTTTACATTTTGTGAATTTTCATACTGTTGCAGATAAGTGAACCAGAGCAGTGGGGCCAGTCTTCTGCTAAAAAGAAGCCGCTGGTCTATTTCTACGGTACTAAACAGATGTAAGTGCTATGTTGCTGAACCATTCTCATTTTTATTTGAATTTGTGAGTTACTTTTGTATCTTCTTAACATCATGCTTTAGAAACACGCAAGTGTCATTAGCTTATATTCATAGGTTTTTTTTATAGTTCTTAAATATTGATAATCAAGTGTTTTTTTGTGTGAATGGATCAAACATAATGTATTTATTTGTAATTGCTTTCTTGGGAGATTATGTAGTGATAACATTTTACTTGCATATACCGATATACTTCTTTCTTGAAATAAACTAAGTTGTTCATGAAGCTACAATTCACAGTTCAGACAGTATTTGGGATAGTTAGTGTGGATATTGAGGTTTCCAAATTTCATTCCCTTCCTGTGATTTGCATGTAAGCTGTGTATGGTTCTTGCTCCATGCCTCATCTGCATTTTCCTCTCTTTTTTTGTGTGTTCGGTGGGGGGTCGGGTTGCTGTCTTCCTAGCTAGGCGGCTAGGGGCCAATGCGGTTTGCTGCACAATTTATGTTGGGTACCTGCATTCCAAACAGGCCTTATAATTACCTCCCTCTAAATGAACACGCTGGATTTGTGTACTGTTATTCATTTAAATTACGAAAGTGCCCTAGTATCCGATGAAGTCCATGATCCTAAGGTGAAAAGTTCCTTGAGAGAGTTGACTTGGGCTATTTGGAAAATGCTGATCAAATGAAGCATCCAAGCTAATTGAGCTCACCTACTTTTGGCCTTGGAGATTCCATTTACAATAAGTAGAGGAAACAAACTGCCTAAAAGTCCACCCTCTTGTGTTGGTTCATTAATACGTTAAAAGTATCGAGGGAACCTGGTAAAGTAATTGGTTGCCTGTATATGGTCCTTGCTGTCTGCCAAGTGCTGAGAACCAATGTAGGAAATCTAAAAACTGTTTGTTGTCAAGATATTGCCTGGAATGACCTCATTACTACAATACCATTATAGTGCTTCAGAGGTGGTACTGCTTGGGGCTAGGAATTGAATACATACTAACATGGCTATATGAAACTGCAATTGTGTGGATATTGCTTTAGGAAACTCCCAAAGACCCTATATCATTATGGTTTTGTACTTTTAGTCAGCAATATCTGTTTTATTATTTTTTTCTCGAACGCGCATGAGAGCTGCATGTCATTTCATTAAAGAAGGAAGTACGCTGTACAACACCAAACACACACCCACATAGTTATATTTTTCTTATAGGATAGACAAGTATGCAGTGTGACAATATTACTAAAACAATCATTGGTCTCTCCCTCCATCACTTCTCTCTGTTGTTTGCGCTCTTCATGCTGCTGTGCGCAAAATTTGTAGTACGGAACTAGATTACCTTTATGAAGAAATCTGCAATTATGTATGACTCAGTACTTCTGTTGCAGTGCTTTCTGCAATTATGCTGATCTAGAGGCATTCACTGAAGAGAAAAAAAGGTCTCTACTTGCTAAGCGACATGGTAAAGGGGCTGACTTTCTGAGAGCAGTTGATGAAATAATTGAAGTTTATGATTCTTTGAAGGACAAAGATAATAATAAGCTTGACTTGGCTGCTGATGAAGTGAAGCCAGGTGTAGAAAAGCTCGCTGAAAATAATAGCTGCATGGATACTGAAAATCTGGTCAATAGCTCAAATGTGCATAGTGATAAAAAGATAGAAGATTATTCTATCACTACCAGGAGTGATGATATGGTCAGTTCTGATGGACCTTCTGTCACTGTGAAGGGTGACGAACCTTGTGTTGTAAATTCTGCTCCTGATGAGCCTACTGAAAATGTATCCATCCTTGATGAAATGAGGGATATTCCTCTGTGTACTAATTCATTTTCAAATAAGCCAAGGGATGCACAACCGAAAAATTGTTATACACGTAGTAGGGTTCCATCGCTGCGGAAGTCAAGAAGTTCAGTAAGTGTTGAATCAAGAAAGGCTCAAGGTTCTGGCAATCTTTCGGATCGTCATAAGCATCCAGAGGATGACAAAGCTAACTCAGGTTCTGTTTCTACATCAGATAATGTTTGGTTGCATTCTAGTGCAGGCACCTTCAACCAATCTGTAGCTTTGGGGACTATTAGCAGCAATGGAAAGTTGAATCCTCCTGCTAAGGCGGATAGTACCTGTAATAGTGAAGCATCTGAAAATGGAGCTTCAGAGACAGAATTGAAATCAAATGGTACATCAATTCTTCCAATAGACCCTGCAATAATTTTCAAGAGAAAAAGAAAAGCAGATAGAAAGCCACCTCATTATAAAGATTGTACAGCATCAAACAAAGATGAAGAATTGCAGGCTGAGTACAGTGAAATCCTTCCAGATTCTCCAAATTCGAAGAATGACGTGAATAAGTCAGATGGAGATGAGCACTTGCCACTGGTCAAAAGGGCAAGGGTCCGAATGGGAAGGTCTCAGTTGGAGGATTCACCAGTTGATGAGATTGATGTTTCTAAGAAGCCAGAGTTTGCTATAACTGCAAACCAATGTGATATGCATGGTACCCCTGCAATACCTGTCAATGATTACCCAGCTGATCAGGTGTCGGCAGTGGTAAATACTGTTTCTAATCCATCATCCAAATTTGATATGCCTATCCTGTCAGGGGACGGTCATCCTTCATGGAAGAATAAAGAATACCATCCAAAGATTTTGGCATTGGATGTGGAAGCTGCTTTGCCTCCATCAAAACGCCTTCATCGTGCCTTAGAAGCAATGTCTGCTAATGTTGCTGAAACTAACAATAGTATACCTGAAGTGACAGGACAGAATGGTATGCTTCTAAATGGTTCTTTGTCGAGAGGAAACAACCATTCTAATATATCCGCAGATGCAGAAGTCACAGTATCTAATAAATCTGGAATAGTTCAAAGCCCTGGACCTTCATTGGACACACAGTCTGTGCATAGTCCATCTGGCAAATATACCTCTGGATCAATTTTACAAAATAACGCTGATTCTGATTCTGCTTCAGTTCCTTCAAAAGCAAATGATCATGACAATCATATCATGACAAAAGGCGATATTTGTGAAGAAACCCACATGGATAGCAAAGCAGCCAATTGTTCCTTGGTTTGTAATGAACTAGATAATGATGTCCGTGTGAAAACTTCAGCTCTTTGTATGGAATTGAATGAGCATGCTCTTGATGTTACACAAACCACTTCTGTACCTGACCGGTTATCTTCGTCTTTGGAGAAAGCTAGTGAAAATGTGGTGACAATTGATGTGAAAGAGACAAGACCTTCTGGCTCAGCTGCCTGTAATGTTGACAGAACTGATGAGCCAGTTGACCATGCAAACAACAGTGTGATCACCAAAGCTATATGCCATGGTGAGATGGTTGTAGCTGAATCCATGAACAATGTGGGGGATACGGCAAGCAATTCTTCATTGGCTACTAAATCATCCAGTATACAATCCGATGCAGATACCCGGACATCTGAAGTGTAAGATCTTGATTTTTATGCTAATGTTACCATTTATCTGTTTGTTTACCGTCATGTATTTTCTATCTACATGTCTATCTTTTGCTCTTCTATACAATTTTAGTACTCACGACATTTCTATTTTCAACGTGCTTCTCTTTCAAAATTGTGTTACAATGAGCCTTTTTTTTTTGGATAATATTAAAGTTGATTATTTCGCTGTAGATGTCTACTTTTGAAATCGCATATGCAAAAATAGGTCTATGTGATGGGTAACCTAGGAGAGTACCATATATTCTTCATCGTTCTGCTGGCATGTAGGTAGGGTATTGATTGTAAAAACTAGGACATGGTGGGGGCAGCCAAACTCTCTTCATTTTCTATAGATTAATTATGGGGATGCGATATATCATTGTAGACTATTTCATTTATGCTGCACAATGCACAGTTCTTTCTTAAACATGTGACATACTCCCTCCATCGCAAAAATATAAGCATCTATGTGTTTGTCCTAAGTCAAACTATTCTAAGCCTGGCTGAGTTTATAGAGAAGAACAAATAATACTTACAATATCAAATGATCACTATTAGATTAGATCCATTATAAAGTATATTTTCATAATTTAGTTCTTTGATCTGCTATACGTTAATATTCTTCCCTATAAACCTGGTGAAACCAATGATAGTTTGACTTAGGACAACAGCAGAAATGCTTATATCTTGGAATGGAGGGAGTAGTTGGGGACTGTTTTTTTACCTCTTCGTGGACCTGATGGTCTAAATATAGGAAAAAATAATTGAAAGATGACCACAAATTTCCCTTTTAGATGATCGGTGCTATCAACCTACATGCTTTTGTCACAACATTAAAGCAGGGTCGGGGAGTGGAAATATTGTAATTATTGTACCTGTTTTAAAAACTACACCATCATTTTCATTGATGGACAGACATTTTGAAATGTTGCTTCCCAAGAAGTTGGACAAATATTGTGAAATATAATATGGAGGTTTTTTTTTTCTTCAGTCAAGTTGTGAAGCAGAAGTAAGAATGATGTTCTCCTATGTGAATTTGGATGCAAGATCTACAGTTTTTATGGAGTATTTATTAATATTGTAGATTAGCTTCCTGAACACATTGTTGCCTTGCTGTTCTGATCTTCTGTTATACCTTCCACCTTGATGTAAATTTACAAGGCAGCCTTCTGAGACGGTATGACTGTCCTTATTTTGTCTTGCAGGCATACGTTCTCGTCTTTGGCATTGAAAGAACTGAACCACACAAATCTAAAGGACAAGAACACTTCCCCAGATTCAATGCCAATGAAAGAACTTATAGCTGTTGCACAAGCTAGAAGGTTCTCTCGATCAACTTCCTTTCCAGATAACTTCCTAAATGCCAAGTATATTCCTGAAACATCAGTAAATACACCCCCCAAGGAAGGATCACAGGGGCAGTTGTCACCTTCAAATTGGATAATCAGGTCCACCTCTGCAAACGATAATGTTCATTCCAGGAGTCCTTTTGATTGTATTCAGCAGAAGAAATTAGCAGGGCATGATGAAGCCAATGCAGCACGAAGGTCTTTCAAAGATTTTCTCGGTACAATGACAAGAACAAAAGAAAGTATAGCACGTGCAACACGTCTTGCTATTGAGTGTGCTAAATTTGGCATTGCTGGTGAGGTTAGACCATGCACGTCCTCCTCATTTGTTTATATTGTTCTCAGAGAAACACTGTTTTTATTGTGACTCCTAGTTCTTCGTCCATGTTCTGAAACTTATTTTTTCTACGAATTATCTTTATTTGTTTGCTTCTGGATGAAATGTAGTTGCTGTCATTGATGTACTGGATTTTTGGTGGATTGATAAGCAAAGATTTGTTTTGTTATTCTTTTGGTGATTTGATGTTCTGTATGCCCACTGCTAGTTTGAGGAGCAAGCGTTTCATTTTGATGTATGTAGCTAATTACCAAAGAGAGGCATCTATTATAGTTCTCACTTTCTTGCATGGTATGAGAAGCCATATCATAAACTTGACGATTTGGAAATAACAAGTGATAATCCTTTCAGACATACTTCTGAATTCTAGTGCCACCTATCAACATTTTCTGATACCTTTTTTGTTTCATTGTCTAGGCAATTGATATTATTGTTGAACACCTGGAAAAGGAATCTAATTTATATAAGAGGGTGGACCTCTTCTTCCTTGTAGATTCAATAACACAGTGCTCTCGCAATCAGAAAGGTAAGCGTATAGTTTTCCTAAATTTGTCTCATTATTTTGTATGATGGTATTTATCCTACCATTACAAATCATGCAGGTGGAGCTGGAGATGTATATCCCTCTCTTATTCAGGCAGTTCTACCTCGAATACTCTATGCTGCTGCGCCTCCTGGAAACTCAGCATGGGAGAATCGAAAGCAATGCCTCAAGGTAAGTGCCTTTGATGGTCTGATAGAACAGATATCATGTGCAGCATTGCCTTTTCTTTTGCCTCTTACAAGTTTGCCATTTGATTATTAGGTTTTGAAACTTTGGCTTGAAAGAAAAACACTTTCAGAATATATCATCCGTCACCATATTAGGGAAATTGAGACTATCAATGAGGCGTCATTTGGAAGTTCTCGCCGTCCTTCAAGAACAGAGAGAGCTCTAAATGACCCTTTGCGTGACAATGAAGGAATGCTTGTTGATGAGTATGGGAGGTGCGGTGCTATTCCTTTTTTGTGTTCCTGAAATGTAGAATGGTTTGATCTATATGGAACAGTGTGATAGTGTTACATGTTTGTGTCGTTCGTATGTTACTGGGCTATAAACACTAGTGTTTTATTTTTTGTTTACCCAATACATAAGAGAATTGGAGGTATGGGGGTGTACCTCTTTCATGTATTGTAATTGGAGAATAGTTTTAAGTTATATGCTATAGTGTCATATGTTTCCATTTTTTTCTATTGTTTCTTGCTCTATGTGTGCCAATGCACAGTTAGCATGAGGACCATATGAACTGACTGGCCATAGCTCTTGGTACGCCTGATTAGGGTATCCCTATACCCCTCCCGCTCTCTCCCTCGCCCCCTCCCTCGCTCTCTCTCAAAAAAAAAAATTCCACCAGTGTTAAATTGATTTGCTGCCCCTTTTTTATTTGCCTATTGGATTCTACATCAGCTAAAAGATGTAACAGAACTATCAGTGGAATTTAGGGAAGGACTTAGAAAGTTGATTGATTAAAGAATCACCAGCGAACACCTTTTTATTATAGATATGGGACACATATGGTAGTAAAATATGTGATGATGTGTTCAGGTCCATGCATCTGTTACATCATTGTGTCAAGGACCTTTGCATTTTACCTTATTAGTTTGCAAATAAGTTATGCACATAGAACATGCAACACTATCTATCGTTTGGAGAGTTTTTCTTAATTTCTTCTATTTTCCTCATGGTTATGCGTTTTATTATTTTCAACAGCAATGCTGGTTTTCAGCTACCAAACTTAATTTGCACAAAGGTACTTGAAGAAGAAGAAGATGGAAACTCCTCTGAAGATAGGAGCTTTGAAGCTGTTACACCTGAACAGGATGCCCCAGATAATGATAACAATGAAGAACCTCAAATGCATTTGGAGAAGCATCGCCGCGTTCTTGAAGAAGTTGATGGTGAACTTGAGATGGAGGATGTATCTCCACCATCTGACATTGAAGTTACCACCAAATGCCGACCAGAGCAAAGTGGTACCAATTGTACGGCATCTGATCAGCGCCCTTCAGATGTTGGTCCTCCCCTTCCTGTGGATAGGCCTCCATCACCTCCACCTTTGCCATCATCTCCTCCACCCGTGCCACCTCCACCACCTGCCCCGCCTCAGAGTGCGCAAGCGCAAATGCAGTCAAAATTACAAATGACATCTGATCCCAATGGGGCGCATCCTCCAAGAGCTACATATGTATGTATATTTTGTTCCTGTGCAAGAGATTATGCAATCATAATATCATGTACTTAACAGGTGCTTCTTCCTTTTTTTTCAGAATGTTCAAAGTCAACAACCACATTCTATTTCAGAGCACCCAGGTAACATGAATCCTTCTGTTGCACCATTGCCGCCTCCACCATTTAATAATTCAGGATATGGAGGTCAATCAAATCAGATTCCACCTCCCCCACCGATGGCACCACATCCTCCTGGTCCCCACAGTAATTTCCCTGCACCCCCAGCACCTTACCATGGAAATAACTATCACCGGCCTCCAACTACTTCAATTCCTAATGAGGGATATCATCTGCAACCACCACCCCCTCCACCACCTCCAAATCAATTCCCTCCTGTGCCACCAGAACACCAACAAAGGCCACATCACTGGGGTCATAACTGTCCTCCGTATCCTGAGAGATATCGGTACAATGGACATGATCGAGGTCATCACAGACATGATAGAAGGCATCATGGGCATGACAGACACCATTTTGATGATAGAGGATACCACTACGATGATAGGGGATATCACTATGATGATAGAGGCCATTATTTTGATGATAGAAGACATCATTTAGACGATCGAGGACATCATTTTGATGAGAGAGCTATTAGGGGGCCAATGCACCATGAGGCTGCTGATAGGGGAAGATATCCTTTTCCACCAGGTACTCTTCTTGGCATGGTCATGAACCTTTCCTTCTTTATAATGTCTTTATGATGAAAGACAACCTAATAAAAATGTCCGTGCCACTGTCAATTACAATTTTGATATTTGCTATGCTTATGTAACATTTAGAATCTTGCCACCATTGCGTAAAACTTGTTCTGTTAATAATGCCACTGCCGTACCAATTCGAGTGGCATGAATCGAAAAAGTTTTGCCACATGAATACAGCAGTGGCACAATGGAACAAGGTTTTACACAGTGGCGACCTGATTCTAGTTTCTTGATATCACAAAAGCAATGGGATTTGCTAGTGCGTTTTGATGAATGAGCTGTTGTTTGTTGTATGATGTATGACCATCCACATCGAGCACTGAGATGATTTGGTTTGTTGTTGAGTCATATGCAGGACCTCCTCCGATTCCAGACCATTTTGAAGCTCCACCAGCCCCAATGCACTATGGGCGGCCATCAGATCCTCCGGCAGGCCCTTGTACGGGCTGGTCTAGGCCCCCTAGGATATCTAACTATTCTCCCTCCAGACATTCTATGGAGCCTCCAGTTTCACATGCAGCTGGAGGTATGTTACATGTTGCTTTGATATGTTTCCTGCTGCAAGTTGCATCCAATTTTATGAATTTTATTTCTGAGGAATCTGGTTTTCTTGTATGGAATTGCTATTATTTTGCTGCTCTGGTAGAAAACTTCAGGTTTAAATCACACGCTTCTGTTAAAAAAAAACAGATGGGGAACACATGAAAGAGTATCATAATTTTGTTGATTCATCTTGGCCTACATTACTTCGAAAGTAGCTTTTATCAGTAGTCCACTAATTCTTATTCCTGTTACTTAACAAAGATGCCTTCATACTATTCGAAAGTAGCTTCTGTCAGTACTCCACTAATTTTAATTCCTGTTACTTAACAAAGATGCATCTATATCATTTGTTTGGTGTGAGATGCTAATTCAAAAAAGGAAGTTTGTTTAAATTTTTTTGGCGTGTAAAAATTTTGGATGCTAAATGTATGTCATATTGCAGGACATGGTGGCTGGAGACCACGATAACTTTTTGCAAAATTGAAATGGTATGCTATTTCTTCCATCAGCATTGCCCGATTGACATAGCCTTCTCTGCTTCATCTGACCTCATGTTTCTTTCAGGTGCTGATGCTTTTTCTTAGTATATGGGCCTGGAAGACTGAGGTAACTCCACCTCAGGGTGGAGGCACCCGCCAGATTCTCCAGGAAGTCGGAGCTGATACCTGCTTCCTTGTACATATTGTATCCTATAGGGGTAGGATGTCCGACATCACGGAGGGCTGAATTGTAGGGATAGGGCGTCTTGTATCAAGCGATTGTAGCCTTAGATTGTATTTGTTAGTGCCGCGGTCTTCGATTTCTCTTTTGTCAGAAAGCAGCCAGCTACTCTGATGACTTACTGAAACTGTTTGATTACAGCGTACATAAGCCAAAGAGTGAATACAAATCATTTTGCCCTAGCCCTCGCACTTGCCGGAGACTCCTCCGTAGTCATTGCATCAGCTAAATACCGCATAAAACAGCTCCAGTTCTCTTTCGACATCACAATTTTCGTGTATAGCAACTATACCTAGGAACTAATGGCTTGCAATTGGTAGTTATTTCTTTGTTTTTTTAGAGTGGACTCTCGATCTTGTGTTACAGTCTTCCCTGTTATCACAAAATGCAATTCCATGTATCGATTGAGGTCAAGTGCACTGTTTTAAATGCAATGTCTAAAGTAGACTCATGAGCAACCAAGAGATTCCTAAGCTGACATGCGATACCAACTTTGACTTCAGTAGGTTGTCTGAGCAGACTAGCAAATCTGTTATTATAGAAGCCCTAGAATTCAAGCATCTACACAATACCAAACCCTTACATGCGTGACCAGAGAGCCACTAAACTCTCACCAGCCACCATTGCTGCATCCATGCATGTAAACAAGGTGGCCATGGCTGCTGAACAAGTTGGCCTGGCTTGATGCATGCCACCGGCATGGAGCACCTAATCCAGACCATGCACCGATGACCCCGGTCACTCCTACCCGTCTAGCAGCTATGCACGAAGCACCTAATCCAGACCGTGCAGGAGCTGACCCAACTACTACTCGAAATATTATATATATAAACATGTCGCACGCCGCCAGCGAGCTAGAGACGCCAGGCCACAACGACGGCTGAGTAGCAGCAGCTAACTAGGCCAGAGATGGCGGCCTCCGCCTCGGCGACTCACGCCGCGGTGCTCGCCGCCGTCGTCCTCCTCCTCCCGTCCCTCCTCGCGCCCGTCGCCGTCGCGCAGCCGCCCAAGGGCGCCAAGGCGTTCTGCATCAGCCAGTTCGCCATCGCCAGCCAGGCGTGCTCCATCCTGCCGCCGAGCCCTCCCGACGAGCACCACCACCACGATGACGATGACGAAGACGACGACGAGCATGAAGACGACGACGAGCACGAAGATGACCACCACGACGACGAGCATCATGACCGTGTCCGCGTCCGCGACCGCCATCATCACGGCCACCGCCGCGCGGCGGCGGTCAGCATCTCGGCCCTGATCGCGAGCAGCAACGGCACCCGCGGCGATGTCGTCGCCGGGAACCGCACCGGCGGCCACCACCACGGCAACCGCACCCGCGGCGGGCACGGGCGCGGTCGCCGCGGCCGCCTGCGGGACGGCGAGGACGACGACCACCACGACGCCGACGACCCGGATCACGACGACGACCATCACGAGGACGACGACGACCATCATGAGGACGACGACGACCACCACCACGACGCCGATGACCCTGACCACGACGACGACCACGATGACGACGACGACGACGACGATGACGACGACCACCACGACGAGGAGCTCCGGGCGTACCGCGACTGCTGCCGGTGGCTCAAGGAGGTGCAGAAGGACTGCGTCTGCGAGGCGCTGCTGCGGCTGCCGCCGTTCCTCGTGAAGCCGCAGCACACGTACGTGGTCAGGGTCGGCAGGACGTGCCAGATCACCTACCGCTGCGGCGGCGTCTAGCTAGCTCCATGTCGCCGGCCGGCCAGCCGCCGTTCACGCAGCTGCCGCGCTTGTGGCCGGAGTTTGATTAACTGGGCGGCGCGGCGCGGCGGCGTCGTCCGTGTTTGCTTTACGATTACATGTTTGGTCATTTTGTTCACTTAGGTGATATATTAGGTACAGTAGTGCTTATGGGGTATGTCGATCTATATACCTATGGTTGAAATGTTGGCTGTCCAGTAGTTTTGAAGGATAATGTAGTCCCTGGAAATTTTTCTACTACATGTCACCGGGCGTCTGCTAGTGCTAGACACTACTGATTATCTACCATCTATAACATGTGTTGATGCATTTAAATGGAAATGATATTAGCAAAGTGAGCGAAACTCATTTGTGGTGGAACCTGCCCATCCGGATTCTAGCCCTCGGCCTATCTCAAGTGCTCGTATTTTCCTATATATTGAAGGAATTGACAATATAATGTTGCATGTGGCCGTCAACATCAAAATGTTTGTGGTAGGTTCGTCAATATCAAATCCTGTCAGTTCAGGATCCCAGTAGGTGCCGACATGCATTTCAAATACAAATTTAAATAAAAATGTTCTTCTCAACTAGAAGAAATCCTCGCGGATGTCCTTTTTAATTCAAAAAAAGGTCCCCCGAAAATGTTCCGTCTCGGCCCGGGTGCAACTCCTCACGGCCCATCATCATCCTCATTATTTTGTGCTGGTCAGGAACAGGCCCACTAAAGTCGGCCCGCACGTCGGACAACGCGCAGCCTGATTCGGGCCCGCTGAATGGACACGAAATGCACAGCGCGACGCCCCCGCCGTCGAAATTTCTTCCCGCCGGTTGTGTGGTCCAGTGGAAACCACAAAAACGGGCACAAGGACAAAACCCCCACACATCTACCAGGAACCGGTGGCCTACGTCTACCTACCCCCATTGGGATGGAAAGGCGCCGAACCTGTAGCTGCGTGATAGGATCGAGCACTGTTCGTTAGATGTGCGCGTGTGTGGTCATGCATGCCTTTACTCGTCGTGTGTGTGTATGTTTTCGCTGCTTCACCTCACCTGTCGATCTCGATCTCGAGACAATTCAAATGCACGCAGCAGTAGACACCGAGACGTAACGCACGCAGCTTCACACGTATAATCTACAAATATTCATGTGCCAAAAAGCAACACCGTCGTCGTCACGGCATGTACTCCGTATACAAGAGAATAGGACGAGACCCCCTCTGGCAGATCAGCGCTACAAAAACGAAGGAAGGCGCAGCGGCAAAAGCTCGTCAGGTGAACGGAATTATTGCTAGCAATGGCGGAAGCAAGAACCACCGGGTCTCTCCCCGTGGCCAACGTGCAGGAGCTCGCAGCGGCCTTCAATGACGGCGGCGTCGAGCGCCAGGTGCCCGAGAGGTACCTCAGCAAGGACCCTAGCGCCGAGGAGGTCGTCGTCGCCGGCGGTGGCGGCGACGACAGCGCTTGCGCGATTCCGGTGATCGACCTCCGAAGGTTGATCGACCCGCGGTCGGAGGAGGAGGAGTGCGCCAAGCTGGCATCCGCGTGCCACCACTGGGGCTTCTTCCAGGTACATGTAAACCGGCCACCTTGTTAATAATTTGCTTATGGATTGTGTATATTGTCAGTAAATGTGAACCCTATGAGGTGAAGCGCAGCTCATCAACCATGGAGTTCCAGATGAGGTGATCGGGAACCTGATGAGCGACGTGGCCGGGTTCTTCAAGCAGCCGCTCGAGGCCAAGAAGGAATGCTCACAGAAAGCTGACAGCCTTGAGGGCTACGGCCAGGCCTTCGTCGTGTCTGACGATCAGAAGCTGGACTGGGCTGACATGCTCTACCTCCAGGTCCAGCCCACCGAGTCCAGGGACATGCGGTTCTGGCCTACACGCCCTGCATCCTTCCGGTGACTGACTATGAGGCTATATCATCCATGATTCAAACTTGAATTATCCCATAAACGACTTCATAGCCTAATGCTCCTGTAATTTATTTTTTTAATCTGAACACAGGCAGTCCGTAGACGCATACTCCTCGGAAGCAGCAAAGCTAGCGTACCGGTTGCTGGAGTTCATGGCCAAGGGCGTGGGCGCCGAGCCGGCGTCGCTGCGCGGCGTGTTCGAGGGGCAGGCCCAGGGCATGAGGGTGAACTACTACCCGCCGTGCCGGCAGGCGGCGGACCGGGTGCTGGGCCTGACGGCGCACACCGACCCCAACGGCCTGACGCTGCTGCTGCAGATGAACGACGACGTGCAGGGACTTCAGGTCAAGAAGGACGGCAAGTGGTTCGCCGTGCAGGCCCTCGCCGGCGCCTTCATCGTCAACGTCGGCGACGCGCTCGAGGTACTTGCATTGATCCCGTCATCGCCGGAGATGCCTCGGCCGATATCTTATGGTGAATCCAATTCCACTGACGAAGAATTGATGATGTTGTCCTTGGTTAATTTGCAGATCATGAGCAACGGAGTGTTCAGAAGCGTTGAGCACAGGGCCGTGATACACCCGACCAAGGAGCGGATTTCGGTGGCGCTGTTCCACTACCCGTACCAGGATCGGATGCTTGGTCCTCTGCCGGAGTTGGTGAAGAAAGGCGACAGGTTGCAGTACGGACCAACGGATTACCAGGACTTGTTGAAGCGATACTTCACGGCGAAGCTTGATGGGAGGAAGCACCTGGAGAGATTTATGTTAGAGCAGTAGTAGCTACGGCTCTGCAAACCGAAATAATTACCTCGAAACAATTCCACCATGAACTACGTACACTACATGAGGATATTGTTGTTTCCCTTCACAATTTTCTAAAATGATTAAGAGCTTTGTACTCAAATTTAGACATTTCCAAAGTCACGTGTACCCATGGAGGCTGTTGGGGTCGGGACTTATCTGGGTGGCCGGAGGTAGGAGATGACGGGTATAGTTGTCCATTTGGCCCGCGGCACGGTATTTTGGCCTGGTCCAGGCATGGCCCAGCCCGGCGGCCTTGCAGGCCGGGCCAGCCCAGCCTACACCATGGGCTGGGTCTGGGCTGCTGCCTCAGCCCGTGGGCTGGCCCAGCACGACCTGGTCCATTTGGCCCGTGGGCCAGCACGGCCTGTTTAGGCCTAATAGGCCTATTTTGGTCTGGCTAAGAGGCTGGCCCATATGAACTCTCTGGCCCAAACGGCTTGTTCCTGCGGCGTGCTCCTCTTCTACCAGGTTCCAGTCGCCTCCTCCCGAGTCCCAACCCTCCGCCTCCTCCCGACCCTTCGCCTTCGTCTCCCCCGCCTCCTCCTGACCCTCCGCTTTCTCCCAGCTCCCGCACGGCCGCGCCCCTTCGCCGTCGCCTCCTGGCCCTCCCGACTCCCGCCGCTCCCGCCGCCTCCTGGGCCTCTCGGCTGGCCGGCTCCCGTCGCGTCTCGGCCCTCCCCCGCACAGCCGCGCCCTCCGCGGCTCCGCCGCTTCCCCCGCCAAGCCGCACGCAATTCGGCTGGCACCAATGCCACCAGGACCAGTGACCAGCGCGGTGAGGAGGAGCTTCAGGGTGGAGGCGTCGATGGGCGGGAGGCGAGGCCGAGGGAGAGCGTGTAGACGGCAACCGGCGACAGGGGGTATTGTACGGCGCACGGAGCGGTAATGCGGGCCAGCATGAGCACGGCCAGCCTACTAAGGCCCGCTGGCCTAGCGGGCTAGCACGGCCTGCCTAAGAAGGCAGTAGGCTGGGCCTGGGCCGCTCCTTCGGCACGTGGGCTGGCCCGGCCTGGCACGGTTACTGTGCGGGCCTAAACAGGCCGGGCCTATTCGTGCCCGTGCCAGGCCGGGCCGGGCCGCTCGTTTGACCATCTATAATGATGGGTGGATCTGAGGTAGGAGATGACAGGTGGGTCCTACCGCCAGAGAGACAGTGAGAGGGGGAGAGAAGGGAAACTAGCTCTGTACAGATACGAGCAGGGTCATCACGGTCATTTTGCGTGGATAATCCAAGCTGGCATGATGACTTGGCTTGCCATGTCAGCAAAAATGGCAATTTTGTTGTCTATTTCGTTCAACGATGACAAATATGTAGGAGCCAGGATGGTTTCTCAAGGAGCACCATCCAAAAGGATAGCAAATAGTTAAATATCCCTACTAATTTTATTTCTAATAGGGATACTAGGAGGTGTGTTGATTGGCACATGCTGTATGTCTCGACGTCTCCTGCACTTCTTCCTCCCTTGTTATTAAGAGGAGCGCAGCTTTAGCTGATTCTGGCAGCTTCTCAGTGTGAAAAGTCAGAAGCTCAAATAAACAACGAACTTCTCGTGCAGCTTCCGGAAAGCTAGAAGCTCATAAAAGCTGAGTTTATATGGAAAGCTGAAAAGCTTATTTTTCTAAGCGTTTTGTAGCCTTTTAAATTCAGGAAGCTAAACACATCTTTTAAAAGTTAACATTAGTTTTTTAGAACAAAAGCCAATAGCAGCTTTTAGAAAAGCTCAAAAGCTACCCCTCAAACAAACGGAGTGTTAATTAACACGGTAGTGCAGCTCGAGATGCAACAGAGGTTCTCACTTCTCAAGCTGCTTGGTAGACAGTACACAGCAGGACGGCAAGAGATATAAGATCTGATCAGACGACGGGAAGGTAGGAGGAAGGTTAATTAGACAATGACAAGTGGGTCCCATTATATATGTAATTGTATTTTTTCTGACTGGACTGCCACTTGGGAGCAGAATCCATGACCTGGACACACTTACATGTCAAAACCAGTTTGAGGTCAATGCCATGTAGGAGAGGAAAGGAAACCAATGTAAGTGAGCCGACACAAAATCTTCCACCCGGCTGCTCAACCGCAACAAGTAACGTGGTCGATCGCAAGACATGATCCGAAAAACATGGGAAACTGCGTTGACTTCCCCTGGAGAATAACAGATCTCTTTCCCTGTGCTAAGGATCTCTCCAGATAATGCATTGATCTCCCTACTTGTCCACGCTTCATCTTTCTATCAGACAATCACTTTATTTTGCAGGGAAAGAGAAAGCTTCATGCATCTAGTTACCACCAGAGTTGTTTGGCAGTTTGAGCAATAGCTCAGGAACACACAAGAAGGCGTTTCATCGTTTGTGCGCGCTAAACAGCACATTGATGAGCGAGTTACCTATTGCTTTCAGTCTCTGTTAGCTAACTGAAGATCTTGAGGCCAACCTTTACTAGTAATATGGTTGGCATAGGAAAAACAACAGTAAAGCTAGCGCACATTCTCTGGAACTCGGCCAGTAGAGGTCACATCAGGCAGTTCCCGGAGCTGGTGTGGCGCGGGAGGTTGAGTGCAAGTGTCAGGCCCTCATTTCTGATTAGTGATCGAAGCCATCATCTGATAGCTCGCGGTGTAGATGTATCCAACGCGCCGCTTAATGAGAACTTGAGAAGGATGCATCTGAACCTAGCTTTGTGCCTCATGAAAGCACGCCCCATGCCGCGTGATATGGAGCACGTGTTGTGGGACTGTGTATAATGTTGTGTACTTAGCCAACACAAATGAATTGGTCAAAAGAGAAGGATGCGAGCCTTTTTAATTTGAGTGCTCCCTGGAACCAACACGCATCAAATGCTGCTGATGTTGACCTGCATCTAACCCAGCTGCCTGATCCCTACCGCTCCTTGCACTAAAAGAATATAACACGTTTCGGTTGTCTTTTAAGTCAAAATTCTTTGATTTGATTAAATTCATAAAAAAATACATCAAAATCTGAAACATCAAATGATTTTCATCAAATTCATCTCACCCTTCACCACGTGTATGGTCGTCCATCGCCTTCATTTTTCCTTCACCGTCTTGTCACCAATCACCAAACCACGCACTGCACCTACACACATCAAGAGCCAAGAGACATATTTGTCCACCATTGTAAACTCATCAACTTCATAAATCAATATGAACCATAAGCGTAATCATGCATTGCTCAATTGAAATATGCTTATGCATGCAATGCCAAAAGCTTCAAACCTTTAATACAACCATCAATCACTCTTCATACTGAGATATAGACCAAGACACATCTTAACTAAACCTCCTCAATCTACGTACAAACCACAAAGTTTTTAAGTTGTATTTAGTCTTGTTTGTAGATGACATGGAGATGCGTTGTAGATCATCATTATTGTTACGTGACACTACTTTTTGGCTGAACCTAACTATGGCCAGTGATGATCTAAAAAGAAAACTATGGCCAGTGATTTTCAGCTGGATGTCCAGACAGTACGCCAAAAGAGATTTGTGCTGACACATCGATTTATAATTGCTGGCGGGCCTAATTGCTACCTACTAGCACAAAAGATCCCGGGACTGGCACGTTAAAATCCACCAGCACAGATGCATTTGAGTCGGTGGGCACTTATGCCACCAGCCAGCATAAATGCTCTTTCAATTTGCATTGTTGGTAAGAACAAAATATATTTAACGAGTCAAAAACTTTACATTACATATTAGAATATATTTTTTTATATATTAGAAGACATATGTGTTATTGTGGAGGAGTTTCAAAAATTTTAAAAGTCATTTACTATTTTATAATGATTATAAGCATACTTATTGATATTAATTGATATTTGAACTAAATCTTTCAGATATAAGATACAAAAAATTTCAGAAAAATGTTGTTAAGGACAAATGTTCCATTTTAGCTCAAATTATGAAAGTAATGAAAGGTTCACAAAATATATTAGGTGTATTTATTATTTCTATTTAAATTTTTGTGAAACCAAATTCTAAAAATATCTAAATTTGATGTCATATAAATTGGTAAAGAACCATTTTATGAGTGCACAACATTGATGCAAAAGTTTCAACATGTTTTAAGAAAATTAGACTATACATTGTTAACAAATGGTTACATTACTTATAATGTTTCATAGGACTCAACTCAAACTCTCCAACTTGTGAACTAACTTGCCAAAAAAAATCATCCTATATATCTGAATATAATTTGTACATATATTAGACTACATATATACATTATTTTGTAGGAGTTTCAATAATTTTGAACACATTCACTTAGTTTAAAAAAATTAAAAAGAAAAGAAAAAGTTTAGAAGGATTTCTGCTGGCGGGTGACATTGTGCCCGCCAGCGCAAATGGCGTAAATGTGGTGCGGGAAACGAAAATTTGCATCAGTGAGCGCGAGCGCAACACACTCCCTCTCTCCTTTTTATCTGCATGCTCTCAGTCTCTCCTATCCTCACATATCTTTCCTATCTCTCCCCCCATATCCCTTTCATTCCTCTTATTCACAGCGGCGGAAGCGGATGCATAGCCGCGGCTGATGCGAGCAGCGACCGGCACGGGTGGCTGGAGCCACAGCTGGCGGAGGTGGGGCCGGCGCGGGCTGGAGGAGCCGCGGCCATCGCGAACCAGCAGCGGCCGGTGTGGGCGCACGGGCCACGACGACGGCGAGCAGCGGCCGGTGTGGGCGGCAACCTGTGGATAGAGGCCACACGCATGAAGCTGTGGGCGCCTGGGCGGCACGAGGGCCTGCAGTGATCAAGCAAACCGCGTCAGGCCATGAACACTCTCCTCTCCTATCTCTCTTTCTTGTCTCTGTGCTCCGGCCGGCCCAAGCAACGGTGAGCAGCACCGGCTGGTGGTTGAGCAGCTGCCATTGCGGGAAGCAGCAAGCATTAGCTGAGCAGCGGAGGAGCAGTTGCCGGCGAGCGCGATGGCGAGCAGTGGCCAGCCGGCGGAGGAGCGGTTGCCGGCGTTGGTCGAGCAGAGCTTGGCGTGCGCGGCTGCTTTTTTTTTCCTAAAAATATCTTTGCTGGTAGACAGCATAAGCACCTGCCAGCACAAAAACCATCTGTGCTGGCAGGTGGCTTAAGAGGCCTGCCAGTGCAAATAGCTATTTCTGGTGGCTTAAGGTTGCTAGCGGGTGCGGTACCCGCCAGCACAGACCTCTTCTAGCCACCGGCACAAAGTTTTTCTAGCGAAGAGAAATCTTGTGGCCCATTTGCTTTGTTAACAATCACTAGAAAAATGGAGTGGGGGTTCAGTGAGGTGGAACAAAATTATCTGCGGCGGTGCCGCACCGTGCCTGGTGTGCGACACCGCCCAGGATTCGGACGCGTGTCCCGTTGCCCCAATCCAGAGCAGGCTTCAAGCCGAACAGGCCGTAGAGTCCGCATGAGGAGAGCTGACGAGCTGAACAGACGAGCCGACAAACGCCTCCTTTCTATGCCCGCATGAGGAGAGCTGCTGCCTTGAGAGCTTCGCTTTTCATCTCGTATATGAAACTTGAGAGCTGCTGCCTGACCAACCCTTCCAGCTTGCACTTTTCATCTTGCCCACTGAGCCGAACAGGAAAAAAGTATGCAGACTGTATTTTTGTATTCATATGTGAGTTTTGGATAAGCAGCAATAAAATGGCTATGTGAAAAGAACAATTGAGTAGATAAAATTGTTTGTGCTACTGGCTTAGTGAAAAGTTCATAATCGTCGAAATAGTGCAATTGGACCATTATAGTCTTACGGTGGCTACAAAAATTATGAAAGCATGACTACTACTCAAATGTTGTCGGATTTGACACTTCATCAAAATGTAATTTTCGGACAGCAGATGCATCTTGATGAATGCCAGCTAAAAGACTTGTAAATCCTCCTTGAACTGAAGGAGGAACCATATATCCTCTTTGGATTGAAGGAGGAATTAAATATCCTCCTTGGACTGGAGGAACCATATATCCTCCTTGGACTGAAGGAGGAACCATATATCCTCTTTGCATTGAAGGAGCAAACATATATGCTCCTTGGTTTGAAAGAGCAACCATAGCCGAAAATTCACTATATGTATTGGTCGAGAAGTCTAGTGGTACAATATCAGCTCCACTGCTTGCATCAGAAGAACGCTGCACAGATTCAAGAGATAAATAGAACTTCATTCTCTTTCTTACAATCAATTCTTTTGGATGTTGTGCGATGTCCCTATTGTGTGTGGCATCCTTTTGACCTCTTCCTGTAGAATACAGATATATAAATATATTACTAGCTATAAATATGAGATGGTAAAATACATGTTTTAATTGGTGGCAGTACCAGTTTTCTTAGTAGTTTTCTTTTTCTTCCCTTTCTTCCTTCTCAAGTACATCTTCTCTTTTTTTCTTTGCACCTTTTATCACTTCAGGAACTCTAATAGATACTTTACCTTTTAATATGTTTGTATCATATTCATTACAACTTTGGGAAACTCCACAAGATTTTCCAAGTCTTTGGCTCAGTGTAGTATCTGCTTCCAAGTCCAATTGAAGAAGCTCTTTTGAAACTAAGCACTTCAATGCAATAGATGTTGCCTTTCGAGCGATATGTGCTACTTGTGCTTTTGAACTTTCATTTTCAATTATTTGTCTCTTCTCACAATAAAACTCTCTTTTTTGCATACTTTGTCCATCTATTTAGTATATACTGAGATGGCAAGATAAAAACCTCATTGATAGTAAAGACTTGGATAGCATGCTTGCACAAAATACCTGTAATATAGGTACACGGATTTGAGCAATATATACTATGAAGTAGTATTAATTTGAAATGTGATACATACCAATGCATTCATCCTTTCTGCAGGAACATGATATGGTCATATCCTTAGAGTTAAAGATAATTATTGCTTCATCTTGAAATTTGGTAGGCGTAATCTTGTAGGTGCTGATTTTCCCCTCAGACCGTAATAGTTTGCATGAGAAAGAAAATTGCTCTTTAAATTGCTCCTCAAAATCTGAATAAAGCTTCGTTGTATATGATTGAGCTGCAGTCTTCAATATTGCTAAATGTGACATATAAAGAATTGGGTTAGTGGATCGTGATTTATAGTTCGCATCCAACTCGTTCTCACGAAGTCCAGCAGCACATTTCTTGCATTCTTCTGTGAGCTTAGAAAGGCAGAGTCTTCTTTGAAACTTTTTCTTGAAAATATTATTCATACCTTCACTCCTTTGGGTTGAGGTCATATCGGCAGTAAAAGAGTCACGGAAGACAGCAGCCCAGTGCGCCCACCATGAGTTCTTCTCAAGTTTATATTTGATCAACATTTCATGCCATAACTCATCGAAGTATGCCACAGAACTCTCTTGGTAGACACATTTCTTAAATTTTGCAAGAAATTAGGGATGGTCCTCAATTACATGACCGAGATGTTTAGCGGCATTTTGGAAAATATGCCACAAACAAAGACGATGCCTCATGTTAGGGAATACAATTCTAATTGCAGCAGACATGGCAGCACACTGATCCGTGAAAATTGTGCTAGAATGCTTGTTGGACATTGCTGTTAGGAATGTTTTAAAGAGCCAAACAAATGATTCAATGGTTTCATTGTATAATAGTGCAGCCCCAAATATAATTGTTTGCTTGTGATAGTTGGTTCCAAGAAGTGGTGCAAAAGGCATCTCAAATTTGTTGGTTTGAAATGTTGTGTCAAATGACATTGCATCACCAAAATATGCATAATCCATGATAGCTTGGCCATCTGCCCAAAAGAAATTGGCTATCCGACCATC
The DNA here is from genome assembly GCF_005286985.2 of Setaria viridis. Taxonomy (NCBI): domain Eukaryota; kingdom Viridiplantae; phylum Streptophyta; class Magnoliopsida; order Poales; family Poaceae; genus Setaria; species Setaria viridis. Next base: position 43,568,281 of record NC_048271.2, read on the forward strand.
TTCCTCATCTACTTGTATGACATAAAAAAAATGTAGATCCTCTAATTGCTTATTCCTCAAATCTTCTAGTAGTGTTTGTGTATCATTGGATGGTAAGTACTTCTTCCGCTCACGATCAATCAAATTATTACAATCCATTTGCGAGAAAGGTACATTCTCAACTCCTCTGTACCACCGCTTAAAAAATTCATACGCTTTGGCTGGTTGTATTCCAACTCGTATATGAGCAATTAGTTGTTTATCTGCCTCTATAATATTTCTTTGAGACCTCAGCTTGTTTACCTTATTTGGGCTAGCAAGATAGTGATTGTGATCAAATACAACCTTTTGAACTGTCCAAATGCCCTCTTGACTTATACTAAACTGAACCTGAGCATTACAATTTGTTCTTGTAGTAGCATTTTCTTTTGAAGTCTCATGTGATGAATGCTTACCTCGTTGTCCTTGGTTGCTGCAAACTATGTGCTTCTGATATATACTTCCATCCGGTCTATGCCTTGTAGTGCTCTTTCTTATACTAAAACCAATAGTTCTGGCATATGCATTGTACATCTCATATGCATCATCCTTTGATTTGAAAGACATCCCAACTTGAGGTACAACTGCAGATTGGTGGTACAACTGCAGATTGGTCATGATTACTACCCTCCTGCAGTCCAATGAAATAGTAATTAAAATATAAAACTGTAATATTGAAAGATATGTCAAGACTCCATCTTGTTACTTTTGAACTACCTGGAGGTGCCACTTCTTCCGGCATCCGTGAAGCTGATATAGTTGAATTTGGTGGCATCACCGTCACCTCTGGGAGCATGGACGCACCAGTGACCGGCTCAATGGTGGGGCTCGATGATGATCTCGATGGTGAAGCACAATGAATTGTGATCTCAGCTGGTGCCTCGACTGCGAGGGTTGAAGAAATCACAGCGATTGTGTCCGTGTTGGTTGTGGGCATTGATGTTAGAATTGTCTGGACCATGTTCCTAGAAGCTGCACTTGATTGTCCGGCGGCAGAATCCTCCATCGGCTCGATCAGGTTTTTTTTTACGGAGGGGCCTTAATCTGCGGAAGAAAATTCTGTGATGGTGTCGCGCAGGGCTTGGAAGCTGCGTGGGGCCTGGAAGCTCGAGCTGGCGCCCGACCGCCGGCATGCGATGCGGGGGCGGGGTGCTGCGGTTGGTGTCTAGGGCGGCCAGCATCTAGGGCGAGGTGCCACGGGACGGCGTGTGGATCTCTGCAAAACCACGGGATGGCGTGTGGATTGTTTGTTCGGCTCGTCAGCTCTCCTCATGCGGACTCTACGGCCTGTTCGGCTCGAAGCTTGCTCTGGATTGGGGCAGCGGGACACGCGTCCGAATCCTTGGCGGTGTCGCACACCAGGCACGGTGCGGCACCACCGTAGATAATTTTATTCCCTGAGGTTTACACATAACGACATTATTACAAATCACATCTCATAGTATCTGTTTGCAGATGATCTTCTCAAAAAGAAATCTGATAAGACGCAATAGCTTTCTGAACCTGGTCATGAGCCCATGACTAATAGAGACACATGCACGTGGATGCTGGCATGCAGAATTGAAGGCACCTCCTGTAGCAATTCCACTAGTTCAATCTCTAACGAACTAAAAAACCTAACTAAAAAAACAATGAATTTAGCCTGTCGCCGACAAAAACAAGTTTGATTCAAACTCTTCTTCCTCGCGAGTCCGGCGTACCCGTAGGAACAGGAAGCCAGGATCAAATGGGTCCTCTTGTTATCAATTTCCAGCACCGAACCCAATCTTTGATGGCTGCAGGTACCTGCACGCTTAATGAGCAGTGCTTAGCTAAACATTTTATTTGGGCTGTGCATGCCTTTGTCGATGTACGTACATGAAAGGAATCAGACGGGGAAGGGGTGAATTAGGGAATTTAAAACCTGAACCTATATCTTTCATTACTTTTGTATCAAACTTAAACTAGATCATGCTATCAAGATGTGCAACTATGGTTGATCTACCGTGAAATTCTCATCCTAAAATAAGTTTTGCAACCTAAAGATAATCCTAACAAGATACTAAAGGCACACAAGTTGCAAGTATGAAATGTGGAAACGTAAAGGATGGGATGAGGGGAAGCAAACTCTTAACACGATGATTTATCCCGTGTATCGGTAGGCACTAAGCCACCACTAGTCCATGTTGTTGAAGCACTCACACAAGAGTATTGCTTCCTTGTCACCAAGTCTCTCCCAGGACATCCCTTCACTTGCCACAAAAGTTTGGCCACTAAAGCTCACACCAAGTTTCCCGATCACCTTGATGCCGTCTCCACTAAGGAAGGGGTCTCCACGTTTCCCGCACATGGTCGTCGATGCCGCTCCACACCAAGCTGGAGGGTTGAAGACTTGCCGGCGAGCCACCAAGGCTCCAAGGCGCCGACACACCTTGTACAACTATGGTTCATCCTAGAACCGATCAGAAGGTAGGCACACCTTGCACTCTCCCTTCCTCTAGGTCTATTCTAGCACTAATCACTCTCCTAAGCTTGTGCTAAGCCTTAGAATAATCACTTAAGAACTTTTGGTAGCTTGGATGTGTTCTTGATAAGTCTTGATCTCCAATGGATTCCTGCACACTCCAGCAACTTCAAATGGGTGAGTGGAGGGGGTATAAATAGCCAAAAGCCTCAAAGAGCCGTTGCTCCAACGACTAGTTTAAGTGTACCATCAAATGTTCCGATGGTGTCATTTTGGTAGCATCGGAATATTCAGTGCAACTAGCCGTTGGCCTCCTCGCGCCCAAGTTCTTCATTGACACATCAAAAATTCATCCGACGCCACATCCGATGGTACCGTCGGAACATCCGGTGCTGAAGGACTTCTGGCCAAAACCTCTCTGGAACTTCGCAAAGTAAATATGCTTTGCTTGACGCCTCGAACTTCTGACCATCGGATCATCCGGCGCTATAGAGTTTTCTTCGTCTTCCAAACCTTCTCCTCATAATTCATCCGACGCTACAAGAAATCAGGACCTCGGAACATCCGGTGGTCTTAACTTAGACAGCCGCCTGCAATTGTACCAATTTGTCCAATGGTTGCTTCGATGTTTCTCAGGTGGACCATTAGAACATCCGATTGTTCCTTTTTCTCTTCAACTCATCCAATGCAAGCACCAAAGATACCGTCACTTGGATGCAATACCATAGAATAATCCTAGATACCATGGCTTGGTCGTTTGAATACCGTAGCTTGGATACTTGAATACCATGATTTGGACCTTGCCATAGTTTGATTTCAATACTTGGGATCTAGAAAATCTACAAGATACATGCTAGACAATCCATTAATCCCAATAACTATGTTGTCACTCAATCACCAAAATTACAAACTATGGTCTAATGGGGCCATTTTCGCCGCGGTACAGAGCTTGCTGCCAACCACCTGATGCTAGCTTGCTATGAATGAATCAATTACGGTAACCCTGTGTTGTAGCTACTAATAAGCTCGCCGGTCATCAGATGTTCTCCGCACACAAACCAACCATACACACACTGCAGCGTGACAGTCTCTGGTTCTATAGCAAGAATGGGTGCCCATGGCGCCAGCCCCCTCGCTCCGCCGCCGCCGCTTTCGATAGACACTCGCCACCGAGCCGGGGCATTCGGAGACGCTGACGACGACGGCGGCGAGCCCCTGAGCCCTACCGCACGCATGTTCCACGACTTCTACATCGTCGCCGTCGTCGGCCTCGGCGCGCCCATCGACTTTGAGCCCGCCCGCGCCGGCCTCGAGGTCACCCTCGTTCGCCACCCCCGCTTCTCCAGCATCCGAGTACGTTGCTCTCAGTCCCCATTCTTTAGGAAATCGATCTGCAACAAAAGTAATGCTGCACAATGATGAGCACGAGCGATCGAGCACTGATGTGTGATGACGTGAACCGTGCACCCAACTTTGGGCGATCGAGCAGGTGATGGACGGGCCAGAGCCGCGATGGGTCCCGACGACGGTGAACCTGGACGACCACATCATCGTGCCGGACCTGGACCGCGCCGCCATCGCGGCCGACGCCGACAGGGCCCTGGAGGACTACGTGGCGTCCCTGTCCACGCTCCCCATGGACCAGTCGCGGCCGCTCTGGGAACTCCACGTCCTGGACTTCCCGACCTCCGAGGCGGCGTCCGCCGTGGCGTTCCGGATCCACCACGCGCTCGGCGACGGCGCGTCGCTGGTCTCCCTCCTCCTGGCGTGCACGCGGAGCGCCGCCGACCCCAAGGCCCTGCCGGCCATGCCGTCGCCCGCGCCGGCCCCGGCCCCGGGCGCGAGGAGGAGGGCGCGCCCCGTCTACGGCGCCCCGCCGCGGCCGGCGTGGTCGGCGGGCGCCCTGGCCCTCGCCGCCTGGGTCCTGTCGTGCGCCCTGCTGGCCTGGCACACCCTCGTGGACGTGGCGCGCTTCGTCGCCATGGCGCTGCAGCTCGTGCGCGACCCGCCCACGCTGTTCAAGGGGGTGAAAGGCGTCGAGTCCAGGCGCAAGCGCTTCGTCATGCGCACCTTCAGCCTCGACGACGTGAAGCTCATCAAGCACGCTCTAGGCTGCGTACGTGTCTTCTACACTAGTACGACTCGTTAATGGATAGCAAGACGTGGTCTCTGACAGATTTCTCATCTTTTTTTTTCCATGCATGCCTTGACGCACGCAGACGGTAAATGACGTGCTAGTTGGAGTGACATCTGCTGCCCTGTCACGGTATTACTTCCGTAAGCTTGGTAAGTGATGGAACCTAAGCTATACCTACCCGAGTTCACAGTCTTCCATGGTAGTGCCAAGGAGACGTCTTTCAACAATCCCTCCTGAGCCGAGTCTTTTTATTTATAGCTAAGAAAAGTGTGCAATGTTGGCTAACACACTTTTCGTCAATCTCAGGTGATGACCAGGACACAAACAACAGAAGCACATGCTTTAGATCAGTCCTTTTCGTCAATCTAAGGCCAACGCCCGGCATACAAGTAAGCCCATCGATAAACATAACACATTTTCCTAAGAAATTCAGATTTACATTTTGTCTTTTAAATTCCAATTAATATGTAGTACTCGATCATTACTAAATTTCTATATTGGCCATGCATGCAGCAACTGGCTAAGATGATGGAGTCCGGTAAGCACAATGACTTGAAATGGGGAAATCGGCTCGGCTACATCGTGCTCCCCTTCGAGATCGTGAAGCACGACGACCCTCTTGACTACGTCCGCAACGGAAAGAAGACCGTGGACAGGAAGAAGCATTCGTTCGAAGCGATCGCCACTCATCTCATCGCTGAAACGGTCACCAAACTTTTCGGCATTGAGGTTGGTTCCGTCTAACACCATCTCGTGTTTGTTCCAGTGATCTAAGTACAATATCTAACGATCTTAGATGTGCCTTTTCATTGCGTACGTCGATCAAAATCGCAGGTAGCAACTGGTCTCTTCCACCGTATGATATCCGGCACAACTGTGCTGTTCTCCAACATGATTGGTCCTGCTGAACCAATAGAGTTCTACGGCCACCCCGTCGTCTACATTGCACCAAGCAACTTTGGGCATCCATCGGTAGGTTTTTCGGAACGTGTCGAATTCTATAGTACAATTGTACGTAACACATAACAATAACATTTGATTATTGTATGTAGGCGCTGACAATACACTGGCAAAGTTACCTGGACACTATCAGGATCATACTTGCCGTGGATGATGCACAGTTTCTAGATTCTCACGACCTCCTGGATGATTTCGCCGAATCCCTGGAAAGTATAAGAAACGCAACATCAGCAGCGTTCAAAGCACAAGTCGTCAAAGGTTGATCGGAGTACACATTATTCCCAGATGTGTCTGCATTACTATATGTAAAGAAATGAATGGCTACTCGCGAATTACTACCTAATAATGCGCGAGTTAAGATACTCCCTGTGCGTGCAGAGGAAACGTCAATCCTAATCCTAACTGCGTTGGGTGGATTCCTTTGGTGTTGAGAGTTGAGACTCAGCTTTCTGGAAGCGTGTGAGCTCCATGAGGATGTGACAATTGTGATGTTGAAAAACGTTGTATCTTTGGTCCTGTTGCGATGTATCTTTGGCCTCGAACTCTGAAAAAGCAGTTAATGAATAAAATTTCAAATTTATAAATGGCATTGAGAGACTATTTTCTTATTTAGTTTTGCGTATTGTGTTCAATAGTGCACCTACGGCCACCTAGCCAGTCTAATAAGCCTGGTGGGTAAAACAGGAGGGTGATAGGATTAACGAGCCAATGGAAGAAAAAGAAATTTTCCTAGATGGCATTGTTTTGAACCGGTTTTGAGTAAAAAGTATTATATTGCAAGCAAAGAATAAAAAGGAAAATTAGTAGTATATTTTTACAACATTTGTACTAACTACTAAGTAAGATCAAAGAAGAAGAAGAAACCTAAGAACTTTCATGAACTAAGTGAAATCTAACAAGTAATTAAATATTGTAAAAAATTAAAGTAGCAACAAAAATAATCCAAAAAATTAGCTCAGCTCAAGAAATAGTAAAAAGAGCAACAAAAGTATCCTGCCCTTGAAGCACTTCCACATCCTATCAAAACAAGCAGTTTTATATTTTGAAACAATCAAAGACAACTTAACTAAAACTAAACGAAACAAGGAGAAAAACGGAAGAGCAGACCCACTACTTACTAATTAGTGAAGGCCCTGAAAAATCAGGCCCACAGTCGAGCGCTCGATTGAAACTGGCCGCAGACTGTTGGAGATTTTCGGTGAAAAGACACTGCCCGAGTTTACCGCACCAACCACCATGGGACTATTCGAGTTTTCACGGGTTTTCCTCTCGAGATTTAACACTCGTTCCTTATTTAACTTTCAAATTTTTTTTCTTTCTTATTTAACACTAACTTCAAATTACATTCCCAAATAAACCCTCAGCCAACCGCCGTTAAATTCCCAAACCATCAAGAACGTAGGCCCCGTCACACACCCCCTCCAACACCAACCGGGACAAAAGGGTGACCTTTAGTCCCGGTTGTTAACACCAACCGGTCCTCTACGGATGGTTGAAAAAGACTAAAGCCCTCAGACCCTTTAGTCTCGGTTTATGTTACCAACCGGGACTGTCTTTAGTCCTGGTGGGTAACACAAACCGAGACTAAAGGGTTCTCCACGAGTTAATACAAAAAGATTACATCCCCTATATAGTCAGATGTGTTGTGTAGGTGGAATGGTAAGGAAGCTACGTGCAAGGCTTGAGGTCGTGGGTTCAAATCACACGCACCACGCACGTGCATATTCACGTGAAAAATTGCGTGACTTGTCACTTGCGATGTGCACGTGTGTGTGTGTGTGGGGTGGGGGGGCTCCTTGCGGCACAAAATTCTTTAATCATGTTTGGTTTTACCAACCGGAACTAAAAGTATGTCTTTAGTCCCGGTTGAGTGACCCGGACTAAAGACCCCCCCTCCCCCCCTCCGATCTCGATTACTATATCCCGGATGGATTTTTGGGAGATTTGTTCCCTACCAACCGGGACTAAAGACGAGTTTTCCACTAGTAAATGTTTAAACAATTTAGCGCATATGTTTGACAGAGAAAATTCGATGTAGGCTAAAAACACATGTTTGTGCCATTGTAGTAACTAAGTGTAGCCTAGGATCCATAATCGAAGTTATTAATAAAATCAAACTAGGGTATGGAAAATGAGCTACACCAAACACTAGGTCTTCAATTTTACATGCATAAGGAATACAATTCTTACAAATTGTGGTAGGAACACAAAAAGGAAAGAATCGGACACTAATAACCGAAATATATCAATTATAATATAGGAAATTGCTAACCTGTGTGCATAAGTACGGGTTGATGGACTAGTCAAATTAAATGCCGAGCTGGTGGGCAGCTAGCTTGCCAACTGCCCCGCGGTGACTGGTGTCCTCGCCAGTCGCCAGCAAGCAATCCATTGTTGCCGGTGCCGCTCTACATTACTAGGATATGCACCTGGACAACTCAGACGCACGACGACATACACCAGGTGACCGACCAGAATAGCTAGTCTCTGGTGCTATAGCAAGAAAGAAGAAGAATGGGTCCCCACGGTGCTAGCCCCGTCGTCGCTCCGCCGCCGCCGCTTTCGATGGACACTCGCCGCCGAGCCGGGGCATTCGGAGACGCTGACGACGACACCGGCGAGCCCCTGAGCCCTACGGCACGCATGTTCCACGATTTCTGCATCGTCGCCGTCGTCGGCCTTTGCAAAGCCATCGACTCTGACCCTGTCCGCGCCGGCCTCGAGGTCACGCTCGTCAGGTGCTGGACGAGCACTGATGAGATCTCGTAATTCAAATAACCACTGGACGAGCAGGTGCTGGACGGGCCCGAGCCGCGATGGGTCCGCACCACGGTGAACCTGGACGACCACATCATCGTCCCCGACCTGGACCCCGCCGCCATCTCGGCCGACGCCGACAGGGTCCTGGAGGACTACGTGGCGTCCCTGTCCACGCTCCCCATGGACCAGTCGCGGCCGCTCTGGGAGGTCCACGTCCTGGACTTCCCCACCTCCGAGGCGGCGTCCGCCGCCGTGTTCCGCATCCACCACGCCCTCGGCGACGGCACGTCGCTGGTCTCCCTCCTCCTGGCGTGCACGCGCACGGAGCGCCGCGGACCCCCAAGGCCCTGCCGGCCATGCCGTCGCCCGCGCGGCGCAGGGCGCGCCCCGTCTACAGCGCCCCGCGGCGGCCGGCGTGGTCGGCGGGCGCCCTGGCCCTCGCCCGCGTGGGTCCTGTCGTGCGCCGTGCTCGCGTGGTACACGCTCGTGGACGTGGCGCGCTTCGTCGCCATGGCGCTGCGGCTCATGCGCGACCCGCCCACGGTGTTCACGGCCGTGGAGGGCGTCGAGTTCAGGCGCGAGCGCTTCGTCATGCGCACCCTCAGCCTCAAGGACGTCAAGCTCGTCAAGCACGCGCTAGGCTGCGTACGTGGAATCTCTTATCGATACTCTCGATCCGCCAGCCTCTCCTTTTTTTGTAGTAAGACGAACGTCGTTGTCGGCCCTCCTTGCATGATCTTTCATCTGTTTCCATGGATGCCTTGACGCACGCAGACGGTAAATGACGTGCTAGTTGGAGTGACAACTGCTGCTCTGTCACGGTATTACTTCCGAAAGCTGGATAAGTGACACTGCTCAACAGCTCCTCAGTACGTCGTTCGCTTTCAAGGCAAGAGTAGTGGAGCTATGCAAAGTCTGCAATGTTGTTAACGCATGCACTTGCTTTCAGGTGACCATGACGTTAAGAAAGGCACATGCATAAGATCGGCTCTTTTTGTCAATCTACGGCCAACGCCTGGAACACAAGTGTGGGTGTTTTATACCCGACAACCTACCGAGGGGTATTCTGAGGTAGTTGATTAGTTGGTGGGGAATCATCGGACCTGCAACTCGAAGGTAAAAGCGAGGACACAAGACACGGATTCATACAGGTTCAGACCACCAGAGTAGCGTAATACCCTACGTCCTGTTTGGGGTGTTGTATATTGCGTCCTACGCTTGGGTGTTGTTTAATGTTGAGGATTTGGTTCTATGTGATGGTTCTCTATATGCCGATCTAGGTACCCCTACTCTTCTTTATACACTCCAAGGGACAGGATTACAAGTCGGTTACAAGATAGGAGTTTAGTAGGATTACCTGGGAATCCTAGCAGGAGCCCGTTTTCTTTCTTCCTTGCGGGTACTGGGGATCTATCCCCGACAAATCCCCGAGCGCTCCATAGCCGAATGCAACAGTCTTCGAGTACTTTTCATATCCTCACCGAGTAGTTTAATGCTTTTCAAATACTTTATCTGGCTAAATCTTTCTTCAAAGGTTTTCAAAGCTACCATGAGGCTATAGTGTGCTCAAGCCCTTGCGTCGTCACCATGGCGCTGCGGCTCTTTCGCGACCCACCCACGGTGTTCACGGCCGTGGAGGGCGTCGAGTTCAGGCGCAAGCGCTTCATCGTGTTCACCCTCAGCCTCGAGGACGTCAAGCTCGTCAAGCACGCGCTAGGCTGCGTACGTGGAATCTCCTATCGATGCTCTCGATCCGCCAGCCTCTCCTTTTTTTAGTAAGACGAACATCGTTGTCGGCCCTCTTTGCATGATCTTTCATCTGTTTCCATGGATGCCTCGACGCACGCAGACATATCGGTTGGAGCCTCCAATTGGTACTAACTTCCCTCTTATAAATTAAGCGTCTTCTTTCTCCTGCCCGAACTATTTCCTCCAGCTCGAACTTCATCCATTCATGGTGAAATAGGAGAGGTGCTGCCGGATTTTTGACCATTTTATGAGAATTTCAGTCATTCAAGTGTCCTAAATGTTAGAAACTTTATCCTCCCTTGATACATGGTTAGTATACTAAGTTTTATGCTTTAGAGTTAGAGTAATTTGTGATTTTTAGAACAAGGTACAATGGAGAAAATTTTCATTTATATGCATGTGTTATTTAGAGCTCATATTTGTGATTTTTAGAATAAACTATAATTTTTTGGATGCTATGTTTTGTATTAGTCAAAGAAATTGATATGAGGTTAGAGGAATAATTTCATAGTTTAGTCCTTTACCAATATGAGCTAAATAAATTATGGGAGAAAATGTAATTTGTTCATATTTTAGTCATTTGCAAATATGAGTGAGATAAATTGTGGTACATAGAGATAATAAGATGAAATAGAGATATGTAATTAGTCAATTTTAGAATAAGAGAAAAATTTTATTTATACGTTATGTTTGAACTAAATAAATTGTGGGGGAAAATATAATTTGTTCATAGTTTAGTCATTTGCAAATATGAACTAAATAAATTGTGATATATAGAGATGGTTGTTGCTGCTAGAGGTAGTGGCGATGGTGGGGGCTTTTCAAAAGAAGAAGAAAAGTGGATCAAGTTTCCATAGTTCAAAATACAATCCAACCAATCGATTGCCCCACTTCAGGTGTTTTCGGAGTTTGATAAGAACATGCTTCCATTCACCAAAGATACAGATCTTACCGCAACTCAACTTCGAGGGGAGGATCACATCCTAAAGTATCCTGGGGCTGGTAATTGAAAATTTGAGTTAGGCAAACAGCTTGTGTGGCTGCAGTTGGTAGACCGTCTTCCAACAAAAATGTACAAATTGCACCAATAGTACATGGAGGTTTCAGCCACCAGTTTACTCCTGCTAGAAGTTCGGATTGGAGATCAGCATTATTTCCGTGGTGATACCATTATAAATGTGCCGCTTGAGAAACTTTATTTCCTTTACAATCAAGACACACTTGACAAATCACTCATCAGTTCCTGGGTTATGTAAGTGTTTAATTTACTCTAACTTCAAAATCCCCGCTCTAGTCATTGTAGGATGTCTTAACTCCTATTCTATTTTGTATAATGCATGATGAAGATTTCAAGCTTGCCGAAGGATAGAATTGTATGACGTTGGCTTCATGGATCCGAATGTTATAAACGAGGCAAATGTAAGAGATAAACCAAATCGGACCTTAAAGAATATATATAATTTCTTGGACAAACAACGTTACAAGAAGTACATACTTCTGCCATACAACTTCAAGTGAGCGTGTTTCCCATCTCTTTTATTTTTTGAACTAGTAGTTAAAAATAAGACTAAATAGCCTTTTCCTATGCATATATGTACATTTTCCATTAGACACTTCTTGTTATCGTGGTTGATCGAAGCATGATCTATATCCTGGACTCTGTGAGGAGATCAAGAAATCAATACACCGACCTCATAAATATGCTTAACAGAGCATGGGCTCGCTTCCATCAACATCACTCAGGTAAATACAAGGAGCAACTTCATATCCACTCTGAATTCCCGGTATGTATTGAATTTGCATATCTCGTGCCACTTCCTTGAACACAACAAATATTTCATAACTTCTTTTGCCATATATATAATGTTGGAGATAGAATCCGGGGAATAATTTATACGGATACTACGTATGTGAGTTCATCCATGGCTTTTTACATCCTAAGCTGACCATAAATTCAGAGTATGTGTACAAATTTCTTAACAATAAATTAGTTCTAATTGTGCAGATCCATTGATCTAATATAATAACCTTTGTTAATGACATAGATTATGCACATGAAGGAAAAACTCCTCAAGATGGAAAAATCAGGGCAATTCAAGAACAACTTAGTGGATTTTTTCTGGACGAGGTAGTAAATCCAGGGGAGAGTTCCATAATGATGGATCAAATCTGCATCACTGTTAGGACTCAGGTTCAGAATCGTTGATCCAAAATGTTGAACTTGGAGAGTTGATGCAATGTAATATTATTCATATATGTGTATGCACAATATGTCTATGTATAAATTATCTCAAATGTAATATTATAGATTAAATACAATTTTATATATATTGCGTATTAGAGCTAGTATTAACTAATATAGAATAAAGAAACAGAAAAGAAAATGAGAAAAGAAAAAAGAATTTAGTACCGATTGGGGGACCAACCGGTACTAAATTGACCTCGGCCACGCGCGATGTGGTAGCTAATTTAGTACCAGTTTGGCCGAGGCTAATTTAATACTGGCTGGTCTCCCCAACCGGTACTAAAGGATACTTTTAGTACCGATTATTTGAACTGGTACTAAAGGACTCCTTTAATACCGACTTAGCAATACCGGTTGCACAACCGGTATTAAAGGGAAACGGTACTGAAGGCATTTTCCTCAACAGAAATTGACTTGGGTACTCTTGACTACGTCCGCTATGCAAAGAAGACTGTTGATAGGAAGAAACATTCGCTAGAAGCAATCGTTACTCATGCAATTACAGCAGCGATCACCAAACTTTTCAACGTCAAGGTATATATATATCCCACTACAACTCTACAAGATTCTGTTGGCAAGAGTTTTCTTTTTAAATAATGGCTGAGGGGATTGGACTAGGCCTGAGCAAAATGTGGGTTGAGTTGGGCCAACAAAAAACCCGGAATATTTTGGGGCTAGAAAAACGTGACCAAGCCCACCCACGATCATCTTTTGAGCAACCGGTCTTTTTTTAGTTGAAAAATAAATCAAAAAATTAATCGGGCTGGGCTGGCCCGTCTAATTTTTTGAGCTGGCAAAATGCGCGCATGCTCGGCTCTATAAAAACCACGGGCCGGGCTTAGCCCGGTGGGCTGGAACCGGGCCAAATTGAACACATTATATTATTGTTTCCTGCTCTAGTAGCTGACGGTATTCAAGAATCATAGGACTAATTACCAAGAGTAAAAGATGAATCAGCCGCGCCTCAAACTAGCACAAACCAAGAATTTCTGACTAGTAGTGGATAAAAATACAAGCGATCTCTGTCGGCCACTTGCTATAACCACGTACACCCAGAAATTTTGTACACCTGTACACCTATATGTCGTAGTGTACATACACATACTACCTATATCCATCTATCGATACCTTTTGCTTCATGATTTTAACAAATCTTAGGGTATAGAAATAATCCTGGGTAGTTATAGCACGCCAAATTAATGGTAAGTGCTGTAAAAATGGCTAAAAGTCAGTTAGCTATACGTGTCGTTCCACCGGATATAATCTTGGAGTTATGTTGATCATTTTATCATCTGAGGGATTAATCGCAGGTATCGACTTCTCTCTTCCATCGTATGGTGTCGAGTACCACCGTGCACTTCTCCAACATGATTGGTCCCACTGAACCAATAGAGTTCCACGGCCACCCGGTCGCCTACGACATTGCACCCAGCGTCTTTGGGCATCCAACCGTGGGCAGAGCAGGCTTAAACCCGTAGCCAAGCCTGAGCGTCTGGTGCGGTGCCCAGCTCGATCCGGTTGTGCTCTCATGAACACGTACCCAAACCCAATCAAGTCTCGACGACCCAACCAGTGTGTTCTTTCGACGCACTGCATTACGGCATTGTACCTACAGATGAGCGCGAGGAAGCCTTTCTTCTATGCGTAGGCGGCGAGTTTGTGACTTGTGTGCGCTAGCTCTGGCCCGGCGAGCATAGAGGCAGCGTGCCAAGGAACAGGGTTCCTTTTCGTAGGTTTTCACGAGATCTGCAGCTTTGTTTTAGTTGAAATTTTCTTGTTTAAAGTGGTAAATGTTTAGATGATTGAATCATAGGAATACAACTCCTGGTCCCGTGGATGTTAAGTTGGTAGTACAAAGTCTCAAAATCGCACGCGAAAATACGCGAGAAATGGAACGCCCAATCGGGCAGGCAGCTCAAGGTGGCCTGCAGGTGTTTTGAAATTTTTTTTTACTAGTTTTAGTTCACGGAACACGGTTACAGAAAGAAGATAACCACATACGGACATATAGTAGTAGTATTGCAAGGAAAAAATATCAAGGGGACAGACAGCGTAACGTAGAGCATCGGCATCGGCCAACTGTGCGCCGGGCGGGCCGGCGCTGGTTCTCCCTTCCTGGACCGGGTCTTCCTGGACGCCTGCACTACGGAGGCGTGTGTCCTGTCCACAGCCACAGTGCAGCGCAGGCGGCAGGCCGGCCGTCGCGTACTCGCGTGGCTCGGTGGTACGTACGCCTACCTACGCTTATCCGGCGACGTTACCCACGATGCGAGGCCGAGACAGCTTGGGTGCTGGCTGCTGGGACCTGGTCCTCGCGTGTCCTGCTCTGGCTGCTCTACTAACCCTGACGCCACCTCGTGCGGTTGTGCTGCTCAAGAGTCAGTCGTCTCCACCGGATCCGCCTGATGAATCTTGAGGTGAGCATGCCTCTCTCGTCTTCCTGCTCCCCCTCCTGAAGAAGAAGTTGTGATTTCTCGATCTCCTACCTGATTCGATGCTTCTTGTACTACCGTTGAATCCGGGGCATGGCCGTGGTAAGCTCGGGCCCATCTCGTTAGGACCCATCCGTTGCTTCTTGTAGATTGATTCTTTTCCCCCTCTGAATGAGATTAGAATATTACATTTGGTTCCTCCTTGACCTGTAGTATATGGTAGATCTGTGGGTTGTTTGCTGTGGGTTCTGATGTAGTTTTCAGCCCATGATTTCTTCTCTCACGAGTAGCAAGCCGTCCTCTGAATTAATGGCCACAACTTGATACGACTGTTCGTTGTCTGCTTCCCGTGCTCGCCCAAAAGACTGATAGGTTGCCTATAACGTAGGTTATTCTCCTTTAATTAAGCACCTTTGCAGTTGTTTAGTGGAGCAATGAAGTGACTACATCATTCTTGTCTCTTGAATCGAAAAATATCGATTTAATTGATTGATGTGCAGTAGAGGTGGAGAAAGAGTTATTTTTTTATTCTTGGATGCGAATCGAAGTGCAAGTTCTAGGGCTATCCCATCCATAACTTTGTAAACTTGGAACTGGAGATCTTAGTTTCACTACTGCAAGTTTTGATTTTTACCGCATCACTTAAGTTTTGCTAATGCTATAATGTTTTCCCCATTTTCTTGGGAATTGGGACTCCAAGAAATGTAACCAAGGGTCCTAATTTTCAGCAACATACCATATGTTTTGTTTACAAAACAACATTTCACTAAATCAGATTTTGACATGCTAGATGACATTAAAGATTCGTTGATGTATATTTCAATTGGCATGCTGCGATATAACTGACTATTGCCCTATTTTCTTATGCAACAGCTGATTAGGTATCATCACTTTTAGCGGCAACGAAAAGAAGCTGTGATCATGGCATCACTGAGTGCCGACCTTTTCTATGATATACTCAAGCGTCTCGATGCTGCAGCTCTGGCAAGAGCAGGCTGTGCTTGTGCTGACTTCCGTGCCATATCAAATGAAGAGGACTTGTGGGAGAATGCTTGCACATCTCTGTGGCCATCAACAAGACGAGATGATGTTAGGAGCTTGATTGTTTCTGTTGGTGGATTCAGGAAGTTCTATGCCGATTGTTTCACTCTTATACTGAACAAAGATGTTCCTGTAGTTCAGACAAATGAAACTAATCCCTTTGCAGAGGAATGGGCTGAGTCTGACTATTACTATGATGACATGGATGAGCTTGAAAACTCCCTGCCTTCAGACTTTGTATCTCTAATCGATGTATGGTATAAAGACCATGCACTCTACTCGAAGGTCATATGGGGAATTCCGAACTCAGACGGTGCCAACGGATGGTTCTATAACTGCCCATTCCGGGTAGACTTGTTTCATCACTCAGCTGAAAACAACGAGAACAATAATGGAGAGGTATTCCTATCAACCATCAGTGACTTACCATCGGTGCCCTCAATGGAGCAAGAAAGGAAAGATGGGAAACTTTGGAGGGAGCTAAATGATGGTATAAAGTTGAGTTGGATCATTGTCAACAGAAAGATGAAGCGTGCAGTGAACCTGACAAGTTGGCACCCACTGGGTGGGCAGAGGCACTGGCCAACTGATACTGATTTTGTTCTACGGTTTGGATCTGTCCTTCCAGCAAAGGAGGTCCTGCCGTGCCAGGTAGCAGAATGCATCCTGCTGATGAAATTCCGCATGATAAGCATGGGGAGTGAGGAAGCTGGGGAATCTTCCACCCTTGCATTGACAGAACTGAGTATGCAGATCGAAGACATGGGTGGCGTTCATCTCAACGGGCGCTGCAGCCTTCTTCTTCTCAAGGAGGCATTGAGCTGCCATCGGAGCAGGAATTACGATGAGGTGCTGGAGTCTTGCAATTTGTATCTGAAGGCACAGAGCGAGCTGAAAGAAGAGAAGATACGCAGTGAATACCGGTTCGACACACTCTGTATTGTCAGTGGTATTACAATATTTGGTGCTATCTGCACCATGTGCTATAGAAGGTTTGAGAACTTTTAACTTAATAAGGGTAGTTGCAGAGTTGCTGAATCCTACATACATACAGCATTCTGTGTAGCGTGAATTTCAGAAATGTTGTAATGCATGCTTGAGAGCTGGTAAAACAGCCGAGTAATTGTTGGTTAGTTATTCACCTTTAGATCTTTCAGGGGGGAAATAACCTCATTTATGAAAATGGAAAATAATGAAAATTTCCTTGTAGCAATATTCAGTTACTACAATAGATAGCAGGAACTGTAGTTCTCTTTTTTAAGGGCAAAGGAAGTTTTATCATCACCATACATATATTCATACGTAGATAATATACAACATTTTGACTGCTATTGCATTATGTTAGATTAAAGAGCTGCAACTCTATGAGTAATGTGACACTTTTCGGGTGACCTTTCTAGATTATAAAACCCCTATGCTGCTTATCCAACTGTGACAATTAAAAATCATAGCAATATCTAGCCCTGGGCATTCGGTATTACCGAACCAATTCCTCGGTACTTCGGTTCCCAGATACATCGGTACCGATCGATTCTTTCAAAGAATCGGTACTGACCGAATTTAGTTTCGGTTAGTTCAGTTCGGTTCCGGTTCTGACCGAACTAACCGACCAAAAGTCTCAGTGAGCAGGCGAGTAGCGTAGGGGCAGCAGCCGTGCACGCCGGGGCAGCCGCGCGCGGCGGCGGCGCGGGTGGGGATGCGACGCGGGCAGGCCGGCCGGGACTCCAGGAGTGCGCGCCGAGTGGGGATGCCGGATGCGGCGGGAGGACGCGGTGGAGGGGCCGGGGGGAGCCGAGACTTCGGGAGGCGGGAGGGCGCGCCGGCTGGGGTCCTGGGGATGCGGCGGTCGGCGGGACTGTGGGAGGACGCAGGGGGGCGCCGGCCGCCGAGACTCCGGGAGGGCATGTCGGCTGGGGATGCGCCGGTCGCTGGGGATGTGCTATGGGTGGGGAGACGGCGCGGGTAAGGAGCTAGGAGGATTCAGGGGGGCGCCGACCGCCGGGACTCCGGGAGGGCGCGCCGGCTGGGGTCCTGGGGATGCGGCGGCCGGCGGGACTGTGGGAGGACGCAGGGGGGCGCCGGCCGCCGAGACTCCGGGAGGGCGTGTCGGCTGGGGATGCGCCGGTCGCTGGGGATGTGCTATGGGTGGGGAGACGGCGCGGGTAAGGAGCTAGGAGGATTCAGGGGGGCGCCGACCGCCGGGACTCCGGGAGGGCGCGCCGACTGGGGATGCGCCGGTCGTCGGGGATGTGCTATAGGTGGGGAGGCGGCACGGGTAAGGAGCTAGGAGGATTCAGGGGGGCGCCGGCCGCCAGGACTCCGGGAGGGCGCGCCGGCTAGGGATGCACCAGCCACCGGGGATGCGCTGCGGGTGAGGAGTCGGGAGGCGGCGCGGGTGGAACTGGAGACTCGGCGCTTGGCGTTACGCTCGGGGTCTCAAGCAGAAGCAGAAGTGGGCCTTATCAGGGCTCGGTTCCTCGGTTAGTTCGGTTAACCAAGGGGAGGAACCGATTTAACCGAACTTTGTTCGGTTCCTAGGAAATAAGAACTGAACAGGGAACCGAGATTTCAGTTCTCGGTAAATTCGGTTCGGTTCTCGATAAAATTTGCCAATATCTGCCTTTTAAGATAAAACTGTCTTAGCATATAGATCCTTGATGTGCCATGAGCACTGCTGCACTGCTCAGCGGTTAAGATGGTTAGACCAGTAGAGCAGCACCAGACCAACAGAGGCTTAAGTCTTAACGAAAATATGTTCCATACACATTGGTGCCAATGCATCATTACCTTACAAAAATCTCACTAGTAAGGCCATTTTGCACCAATTCGAAAAACAAAAAAGAAACACGTGAACGGGCAACACCCGAAACGAGCTCAGAATAATGGAGGGGCCCATGGACCTACATAATGCACCCAAACCATGTGCAAATAAAAAGAGTACCCTATACAACTCATAAAAACAGGATAAGAGAGAGCTGCTAGTGATCATCCTTGGAACATGATGAGAATGCTGGACATCGTGGGCGCTCTTGTGAAAAAACAAAGGGGTAGGAGTGTGCAACTCTGTAGTCTGTAGAATGGAAGGGCTTTATTCAGGGCCAGCCGTGTTTCAGAAAAGATCGGCTTTCTTTTTCTGCAATTCTTGCTTCCACCTTGGCTGCTCGTAGAATTCCTCCTTAGTCATACCAAATACGGTCTGGAATTCGCTTTCCGATAAATATGTCTGCAGGATCAAAATGAAGTTAGCCTTGGAAATTGATTAAAACTTGAGGGGCAGTAAATGTAGAAGAGGCTGCCATCAATTGCAATACATATTCCTATGAGAAACTATAACTATTCAAAAGCATCATCAATTTAGGTGCATATCTGGAAAAAGCCCCAGCTTTGTACTTCAATGAGAAACATGCACTGCTTCTGTTCCACAGAACTGCTGATTGTGCTACTCAGTGCTTATCATTACTAAGAGCATCACTATCTTGGCAAGTATATATAAATCGGCATGAACTGAAAGGATAGAAGGGTTCGATTTTCTGGAGGTCTAAAAACAAGAATTTGGCTGTGATTATGTTCAGGCCTTGTCGCCTTGACCTTACTATTGTTCTTCCTTTCTAGTTCAGTTCATTTATTTTCCCAATGACCTTCTATACTTCATGTTCTTCCTAACTAGCAGCAATTGCGGCAAAACACCTAAAATCCTAACTGGTATTTTCCAGATTATAAGTCTGAGAAATTAGTAACCAGCAGTTAACTGTGGGAAATAAGACCTTGAAGCAGAGTTCATAATGAATTACTAAAGCAAAGAAATTCTACTAGCATGTCTTATGGGACGAGGAAACAGGATCCGATAAATAAAAAATCTCATGTAAAATGCCCAAAAAACTCCTTTATAATTAAGACAAATACTCAACCCTTTCACAAGGAAATGAGGTAACAAAGCAGAAGAACATTTTTAAGATGCAGAAGATACAAACCTCTCTGCGCTTGTAGTCTATCCCACTAACAGGGTCAGTGGACTTTGATATCAAGCGTTCATAGCTAAAGGTTGTCTGGCCTCCATTTTCATTAGCAGTTTGTTCCTGTGAGACATCAGGCTCTGTTCGGGCATATTCTGGGGCATCAGGCTCTGTTTCTGATTGAGGAGTAGCAGGAGCTAATTCAGTCTTCTCAGCATCTGCATCGAGTGAAGGTGTCAACCTTTGGTATCAAGCCAAAAGGGGAGGAAACGAATGTAACTACAGAATTCTCCTGACTTCATCTACTTCTTGTAGTTACTCAGCGAATCATGCTCATTATTGATAAGTAAAACGCAAAGAAACACATATAGTACACTTCAACAGATTCCAGATCTCCTTTTACTCTTCCAGAGCAAACCAAAAAGGGCACGGCTTTGAATATTTCTAAAAAAATGGTGCAGAGAGCTAAATATATCCAATATATAATTATTGGAGTTGCTGGTGGTACAGGAATAATATCAGTGGGATCTTGAGACATGTTTCTAGTTGTATTATCTTCCTAAAAGTGCCAGAACATTTACCTGCTGTTGGGGATGGCCTACTGTGGGGGCTATGAGATCCCTCAGCAGTCAAAACATTGGACAGTGCTGCAACAGCAGCGGCTCTTTGAGACCCTTGTCCTGAATGAGACTGTGGCTGTGTGCTGCTGGATTTTGACGATGGGTTAAGGGCGGAGGACAAGGCAGCCATTGCTGATGCACGCTGAGTATGTCCGCCGTCACCTGAGCTTGTGGGCCTCTCATCCGACTGAAAAAAACACAGTATTGAGTGGTTAGCGGATAAGAAAAATTGGAAAGGAAATTATTAGCAATACCTGTTTTCCTTGGGAAGATGGATTCAGTGCAGATGAAAGAGCTGCCAGTGCTGATGCCCTTTGAGTTGGCCCACCATCACCTGAGCTCTTAGGTCCACCCTGCAAGCAATTAAAAATGGCTTGAATAAAAAAAAAAGAAAACATTATGACTCGCTTAGTAAATTGAAAAAGAAACATGGACTTACCTCTGAACGCACTCCAAAAAGAACTGAAAGTTTCTTCTCAAACGAATTCCCATGAATCTGTTTCAAGGATGAAATCTTTTATGACACAGCATAACAAGTGCAAGTAAAGAAAACACTATGGCCAGAAAATATAGCGTATTTAACAGGAAAGTCCATTTTATTCCCCAACAAATATTCAAGTAATGATGGTAATGCCACTAAATATCCTTTGTGTAGGTGCACAGTTTATTTCATATAGATAAAGATATATGTTCTCTATTCTCTTTCTGCTACTTTCGACTTTGAAATGTCAACATAACCCTGCCCAGCCTCCCAAGCCACAGAAATTACTTATATTGTGCAGTACAGATCAACCTCAATTAGTCAAAAGATAAATATGGAAGGCAATGGTATTCATAAATTCATCTACATCAAGCTGAGCCCAAAGGTATTCTTTACTATAAACATGGGAAAGCTTTCTGCTTATACAAGTTCAAGTTCCCATTAAGTAAAAATGTAAAACCTTCAAAATATCCTATACATATCAATGATAAATATAACAGAATTAGAAGGGAAAGCTGTAAAGGTAAATTTTAAAATACAGAAGTAAATATCTAAGAGCATACCACAGATCGTGTGTTATCCCAGGAGAAGTATGTCCTGAAGAAGCAAGGTTCATTCCCTTCAATGACTTTATATAGAGGCACATCAGGAGAAATACCTTCAAAGGCCACTGCATGTTCTACGTATTTCTGGGAGGGAAGCAATCATTGATAGGAGTTGGACGATAGTCAAAAAATTTTAAAACGGAAAGGTTAACACTTGATGTTGTACCTGGCCAATGTCAAATGCTTTCTGTTTCTCTTTTGTATCCACACACTGACCCATCCAAACAAAAACCTCGGAGTGTGTATCAAGTATCATTGTGTCTTCTGTCAACAAATCATCTTGTGAAAAATTGTAAACTTCAGTAACCTGCATAAAAGTAAGCTTTCAGAATTTAAAATATAAAGATTGCTGGAACATGATAAATTTGGATCAAATAGATACAGCGACAAACCTCCAGCTTCCCTGATAAATGGTGAAGATGTTATTGTAATGAAGCCAAAAGTTAAAAATTAGAGTCAGTATAGAGCATAACAAGCAGAACGTGATAGCAATAGGAGAAAATGTGGACATAAGGGTTTGACTACTACCAACCATTCCTAAGAGAGAAGGTGTACAAATGAGGCTCTCTGATAGCAACATCAGCTGCAACATTTTTGCTTGTATAACTCTGCTTTCCTCCAATAGCAGACCAGAAAGCAGAGCTCTCAGTTCCCTCCTTGCAATGTTTGACAGCAACACCAGGCTGTAAGATTAGGGGTACAGATAATCATAGTGAGCAATAGTGGCCAGGATAAGGAAATATAAATTACTTTCAGTGATGTGACATAGTGATGTGACAGTGTTGAAGTTGTCACGTATGCGACAAGATATTACCACATGAAATCAGAATAAGTTTTAGAATGATAACAACGAAAAATGGATACTCACTCATAAGCAATTGTGAATAACAATCATAATTCAAATATACTATTTATTTCACACATAAGCAGCGGGTTTATATCATGTAAATACTATTCCTAAAAAGGAGAAAACAAGCAGTAGAAAATGTTAACTATGTATCATATCTTAATGTTTTACTGCTTTTAGCTCATGTATACAGACCTCAACCCTGATCTAGGCTGAATGCATATTGCAAAACCAAAATTTCCGTATAGTTGGTAACTTCACATGGAAATATGCATTCAACAGAGTAGAGGTTTCTATTTATCATTGACCAATTGCATCCAGAAAATATGCTTTAAATTCTAATCAACAATTAGCACATTCAAAGTTTGTGAATCAATAATTAACCTTAAATAGTTTGTGGTGAAACCACTATTTGTGGATACAACTATTACCTGGCAGCAAGGTGAACTTTTATGCTAATTCCTAAAGGTGATCTTGGTAGCAGCTTTCAACAAAATCATGGTTGAGATTTGCTTTGTTGCAAACAGGTTCACCACTGACTCTTAGCAAACTTTCTAATAAAGAAGAAGGAACATGGTACTTCAAAGAAACTTGAAAAATATATTCTAATAAGTGGTAAAAAAAAGATTTTTTTTCCTTAGTGACAAGAGAAGTACCACTTCCACTACAAAATTTCTTCAGTCAAAATTCAAAAACTTTTACCATTGTTATATATTAAATTGCTAAGACTTGTCTCATGAAAGCAGTATTAGTAGTAGTAGATGTAGATTTACATCCAAGGTATTCTGATATCAAAATTGATTTATTTTTGGTAATGCATACTTAAAAAAATATGGAAATATCAAAGTCATAAATGGTGAAGAACAAGCACATTTGAACAGAGGGTACAATGAAAAATAGGAATATCAAAATTGGTTTGATTGCTCCTTACCTTCAAAAACTCAGCAACTTTAATAGCCCATTGTTGTTGTTCAAAAGAACTTGAGTTGCCAATCCATGCAAACATCAAGTTTTTGGATTGCAAAATGAAACAATCCGTGGAACTCAAGGATGTTGGGACCTAGAAATAGAAAGTAGGAATAACAATAAGTTCAAGGGAGCTGCAGTTTGTATCTTCTTATAGTTCTTTAGTTCAGGTTTGTAGTAGCTATACAACCAAGGATAAAGCTGCCTTTCCAACTTGCCAAGAAGAACATTGTAAAAACAATGAGAATGCTAGTATGCAGGACCAATATGAGAAGAATATATAGCAATTCCATCAAGTATATTTCAATATAGTTTTCAAAAAAAAGTATATTTCAATACTTCAGTAACAAAAAGTGATTGAAGTATATTTGCCCACTTCTAGCCCATGCTACAGGCCTAATGGAAGCTAGGCATGAAGGATAGCACTGAAGTATTATTGCCTACTTTTCCTCATTAGCTTAAGCTTTTAGGATGGGTAGGTGAATGGAAGTCAACAAAAAGTTTAATCCCATTTCAATATCTTTATAAGAACAGGTAGAGGTAATAATACCGCATCGACTTGAAGTGTCTTATTGTTATGAACTGATGTTCCAGAAACTCGAATGAGAGCAACACCATCAACGCAATATGTTTCATCAGTCAGACCCTTTTCTTCAACAAATTTCTTGTAACCAGAGCTAATGCCACCCTGCATTATTTGCCAAATACTTTTATCTGATAATTTTTAAATGACATTACAAATCATTCTTCAGCTCATTAGACTGCTCCATTAGTTCCTTGCGGAGCAGCACCATTTGTTACTAAGTATGGCATAGTCACAGTGAGATCGTACCTTAAGAATAACCATTGGCTGGAAAAGAGCAACAAATTGTGGTGGCTCTTTTCCTTGATAAACACGACCCTACAATAATAAAACCAAGAAATGAAACTCCTCCATATGAAATATTGTCACATCATCAAAATATGAGTACCATACCAGGACAGGTCTTCCTTTCAGCGAATTCCAAAGGGTACTAGCTAATTGAAAAGCCATATCTTGATCTTCCTATGTCAAAAGAACAAAGGGTTAAGTTCATACATTACAACATAGTCATATAAATATTGAGTCCATCATGAATCCTTATAGTACATATAAAGTACTATTACAATATGTAAGGGATAACCATAAACAAACTTGCACAAGAATAGCTTCTATTTGGACGTGAGAAGAATTCATGAATACTGGTGCGCCATATGGAAACGATAATTACCCGAACACTATGTTTCCCAATCCAATAAGTTAGATAAAACTCTTCTTTTTTGTCACCAGAATGATATGTGTAAAGAACAACATAACAGTCTCCACTGTAGAATTTTCCTAGTTCCTCCTTTGGAAGAGCAGTCTTTGCACTGCCATTAATACACCAAACCTGAAATATGCAGAGACTGTTCTTACGGTTCCATTGCCATAAATGTGTTACCTATTGTACTTGATAAGAAAATACAACTTATAAAGTATGAAGCAGTCAGCTAAACCTCAAGCTTTCCACCACCCTCTAGCAAAGGAGGAACTTCATCATTTACTGGCGCGCTACTTTTTGAGATTCCTTTGACATCGACACCTTTCTGCTTCAGTAGCGCTAGATAAAAACATATATGCTATTAATAATGATGAAAGATCGATTTTAAGATACCAATAAATAAATATAGTACCTGTAACTTTCCCCCGGCCTTCGTCCGTGCTGGCATTCCCTGCCATGTTACTTACTGGCCATGACTCAAACTTAGACTTGAATGTATGATTCTCATAGCCTTGAATCACTTGAGTTATTCTTGTTGTCTTTGGCCTATTTTCTTTTATAATGAATTTCTACAGGAGGTAATCTTTCAATAAGGATACATTTTTTAACAAGGCAGCAAACCCAGAAATGTGGGTTCAAGGTTTTACCTCAACTGACGCACTGGCAGTTTTCCTGTCCTCCACTTGTGTTACCCGGCCAACCCACACAAACAGTTCAGCCCCACAGTCAAGTAAAAAGCATTTAGTGTTCTCCAGAATTGATTTTGTAAGAACAGTGTCTTCTAACTTCAATTGGCCGTTATTGATACTGCAAACATACAATTAACAGTATGGATTAAAACAGTTGGATTAATAAAAATAAGATGAATAATTGAAGAATAGTAAGGCAAACATACACAGGGCCATCAGACCTAAAGATAAAGTAATAGGCTTTATGAACCAAGTGAAGTCTTCAATTATGCTGAGCAACTTAGTATGGTAAAGTTGTGAAAACATCTTAATGGACCTATATAAAGCACTAGCAAACCGGCAAACTTCTGTACTGAATTGTTGAAAAGAATTCATTTGTGATTATGAAAGGAAATTATGTAGAAGTAAGCTGTAAATTCAGCAGAACATAATATATCTTACTAATTTTGATCCTAGCATCGAAATGTTCACCAGAAAGTTACAAGCAGTGACTGAACAAACCAAATACATTTTTTAACAATTCTCTTTGGGTTTCATATCCATAAGAATGGTCTGGTTTTACATTGGATTGCCAAACCTATCAGTACCCTCCTCCTTTACATGAGCATGGGCATTATAAAAATAGATTCACACACTTTCAGTTCACAGAAGTCATTATACGTGATGTCAAGTAATTTGTATAAGCCCCATCCCAACCATCCAACCCACAACTCAGTCCAGTGATCTCTTGCTGCCGACATTCATTGGGAGTCGTGTAAGCAATGCATTAGGCAAAATTCGACTCAGATATTTGATTGTCCTTCTTAAGTGTCACCATAAAAACATTTACATTTGGTACTCTTTCTTCTTCATAGAATGACACACAGCTCCCTTTCATGTTCAGGGGAAAAAAACTAACTGTGCATTCATAAAAGGTACATACCTGTAAAGCTTTGGTGGCGTAGTTTCAAGAACAATATCGTCATCACATACAGCCTTTTTCCCTATTGGTGCAAAACCTCCAAAAAGGACCCAGAATTCACCAGAATCTGATTCTGCTTGCAATTTCCCATCATCTATTATTAAGAAAAGAGGTATAAGTCAAGTGTGTGGACTTGCTGAGGTTTGGCATGTATGAAATTTATGTGATTCTTGTCTCACCAACAATTGCAACAGCACATACTCCGTCATGGTATTTCTCCTTTAAATGTTGAATCACTTCCAAAGCTTTGGCTCTTTCTTGAATATTGGAGTTTGCACCATTGAATTGATATATTTTCTTGTCAGTATCCAAGATAAAGACATCATCATGGTTCAATGATGAACGAGAAAAGGGGACCTGAATAAAGAATCCATTTAGTTGTAAATATCACAAGTTGACTTAAATAGTTTATTAAAGATATATGAAGCAAAGAGGTGGAACACAATGCACCTCTTTAACTCTGATAGCTCTCTTCCCTTTGCAAATGTACAGCCGTGTTTCAAACTTGTCCTCTTCTGGCTTTTTAAACCCAGAAGCAAATCCTCCCTCCATCGGTATGATGCATGGCTTAAAGTATGACAGGAATTTATCAGATTCATAGCCTTGTGGTTCCCTGTGCTGTACTGCGCGACCCCCAAGCATGGTGTCAAGCTCGACTGTCTTGATTGCTGCAGTTCCAGCTTCATCCTGCATAACATCAATTCAAGAAGTGGGCATGGAATGCCATTTCTAACATAGAAATTCTGAGGGGTTATAGAAAAGCTACCTGGCTAGAATCTTTTCCAATCCAGAAGTGGATGTCAAAAAGATAAGCACCTCCTTTGTTACAACTCGTCTAAAAAATGGACAGATGCATTAAAAACTTGTTTATGAAGAGAAACATAAATATGCCACTTAAAAAGGAAGGGAAATAAAAATTACCTGTAGAACTATATATGAATCTCCACAGTAGAATTTACCATAGTCTGATTTTGGTAAAGGAACTGGCTTAAAATCTTCAATCCTCCATATTTCTGTCCCTCTGCATTTAAGTTAAGGGGCATACAAAATAAAGAGAACAGAGAAGTCTTGCTTGGAAAGAGAAAAAAAGGCTAAAATCAACTGGAAACTTTTTTCAGGACATGTAAGTAAGGGTACGGTTTATGGCCAGCTCCTTGAAATGCAGGATCAAGCACCACTTTTGCATTTGACATTGTGCAGAAATCTTATAGAAGTTATTTGAAGACTACAGAGAGGCTCCCACCATCAAACAAGACCACAGAACACTAGAAACTCATGAACTGCAAAAGTGCATAGGATGAAATTAGAAACCATTAGGAACAATGGGATCCAGAACTTTTAGATACAGAGAACCTTACAAAGTCATGTTTGCAAACAGATTTGTTTTCAGTACAGAAATCAAAACATATAGCTAATTGGCCTTTTTTCCCCATCTTCTGATTAATATTTTACTCTTGGGCAAACATGGTGTGTCCAGTTAGATAGGCTTTCTTAATTACTTTAAAAAAATAAGATTATGATGTAAGGTTGAGAGATATCCCAGTGCTTCTGTAGGGCAGACCGGATGACATGCAGCAAAACTTATCCAAGCTATGAACGAGCAAATTAGAGGTCGTGTACTGATTTCACAGTGTTAGATACTCAGATCTGAAAGCATGTGATGCGTAGAGGGGATGCCTTTCCGGTAACACAATCGGTGCACAGTGACTCGGTCAGTGAGAAATGGTGGATTTCATGTAAGAATAGCAATCACAGCACTCTGCATTTCGATCGTGTTCCGTCGATGGCAACACGCTAAGGGCAGATCAACACGCCCATACCACTCAGCATGCATGGTATGGGCGTGTTGTGAGTGCGCAGGGACGCAACTCTAGGCATGAATGCAGCTACCGCCGTGCCGTGGAGCAGAGACACGTTAAATACACGTGCTAGATGTGTAGCCGGTGGCGGCCCAGGCCCCAGTGCACAATTAATAATGCACGCCATGAATCTGGCTGACGAGCGAGTGACGACGGGAACGGAGAAAATTAAGGAACATCCGTGACGCCGTCGACCGCGGCCTGAAATCGTGGAAAAACAGAGAACAACCCAACACCCGTGTCCGTGGGAGCGGTACCTGGGCGAAGAGCTGGGAGCTCGATCAGATCGCCGATGAGGAAGATCGAGGAGCCGGCCGGAGAGGGAGGTGGCAGGCGACGCTAGCTGCGGAAGAGAGGAAGCGAGGGCGTATCGCTGGCTGTCTCCGGACCGAGTTGGGATGGAATGGAATGGGAGGGATGGGGTCATGGGTGTTACGCGACGCCGCGCACTTTGCGCCTGCCCGGTTTTAGAATGGCCCCTATTTATACGCGGCAGGGGAGGACGGGTGGCCGCCGGTGGGACTATGGGAAGGGGCGCCGGGGCCGCGGGCGAGCTTGTACTCTTCTCGGTATGGTCTCTGGGAGAGAGGAGGAAGTCCGCCCAACTCGTAGGAGAAATGTTTGGTGGCGGTCCACGTGCCACCAGATGCCAACGGAATTCGACGTACTGTGAACGCTGCAAGCCCAGCGCACACGGTGGCACAGATGATGTTTTGTTCTTGTATTATTGCCTGACCGTCGCTTCCACTAAAAACAGCACACGGGCTCGGCCTCCGAGCTCGATCCTGCTGAGCGCCTGAGCCTCAGCATGCCGACGACGAAATACGAGAACACGCCGAATCGTTTCAAAACCTTGAACCAGGCCAACGAATCACGGATCAGCCTGCCGATTGCTTGATGATGCATAACAAGGCCGGCATAGCTCTCGGGTCTCGGCTCAGCTGCGCGCGCGTGGGACGACGGCCGGGCGACGCCAGCCGCGTCCGGGGACCGTGGACGTAACCGTACACCCTGAACCCTGAGCACCGGAGCAATCGCTAGAGCTTGATCGGCCAGCGGTGACTCCGTGACTGTACACAAGATTCTCTTCTAGCGCCGCATGATGATGATCAGACCGGCGGCGGCCATCAGGGGCCCAGCGGGTTCGCACGGCATGATCCCAGGCGCGCGATAATTGCGAGCTTTCGGTCGGTCTGGGCACCCATCAGGCGGCATCTGGAATCTGCAGGCGGCGTACGGGTTCACGCACGGGCGCCAGCTGATGGATGCCCACATGCCACCGGCGATCCGTGGTGACACGGCAGGCTGGGTCACTCGTGTGGGTGGACCGCAAGGCCGTTGGTGAAGAAAGGGGAAATCAGAGGGCCGTTCATGGCGGAGGACCCGAGTGTAGCCGCCGGCGAAGGTGTCGGCCTTGCCGGTTGAATTCAGCAACGCCATGCGTACGTGTCTGAGTTCTTGCGCCCCCACTGTACTCGGTGGAAGCCTCCTTCGCCGTCCTTGTGATGGCTGTGAGCAGTCCATGCGTTGGCGCCAGTGCCCTTGCCGAGGCATCCGAATCAACGTCGTTGCCGCCGTCCAAACGGGGCGCCAGAGGTGCTCGCGAGCGCTCGTCGGCGGTATTGAAAGTCGTGCCGCGGAACATCGGACCTCAACGCGTCGTGGAGGAGAACGGCAGTCGAGCGTGGGAGAGGGCAAGGGCTTTCGGCCTCGTGGGAGCGTGGGAGCATCGGTACTCCCAGTGGTGGAATGGTTGTCATGGGCTCATGGCCCTCGGGCTCTCGGTGCGGATCACGCCCGTCGCCCGGGGAGGACGGTAAATCAGAGTGGCTTTTTTCGAACTGGCCCTTTCAGAAAACAATTTTTACAAATAGAGTCTCGATAGAACTATTTCCAAAAATGGACAAAAACTCGGCGTGCTGTCTGTTAACGCCGAGGTACCACAAACTCACGCCAACTATTCCACCCACATCAACACCAGCGTGGGTTGCCTGAGCCCGTAGCTCAGCGTGGTGAGGCTTAACGCCGACCTGCCTTACCGTGGCGTCCCACAACGTAATGCCGAGCTGCCTTACCGTGGCATTCCACATCCTAACACCAAGATCTTAGCCTTAGGAAGCAACAATTGAACACGCTTTTGATGTCTTATGTAGCCGCTCAATGCAAAGAAGATATTGGACTCTAGAACTTCCTTTTGCTCAAATTGTCAAGGTATTAGCTGCTAGCCTGCTAAGTGCCTTTAATTTATCGAGAATGAACAAAGTCTACAAATTGTGGCCGAAGGAAAACTAGTAAGATGTGAAGAATTTTTTTTTTAAAAGGCAAAGCTAGTAGCTGACTAGATGGATTAACATATATATGAACTCCACAAAATCAACACCTCACAAACCTGAATGTTGAATCTGAACGGATTGAAACTTCATACAAGCCAAACATTCACCCATCTACATAGCAAGAACTCATCATCACTTTTCAGTACATTAAGAAATTCAACACACGATCGGATGCAAGCAAGTGTTTTTATTGCTTCATGCACACCGCGATGTGGAAACAGAAGTCAAAGAAATAATTCAGAATTCAATACATCTCATGAACGGAATCACACAAACAAAACTACACACGGAGCTCACTACGATGTCGGGCTTAGCTATGTCGACGCCGGCCTTGATGTCGCCTAGCTGGTCAGTGCGCAGTAGTTGTCTAACCCACCTTGTGTGCCCAGTTCACCACAGGAGGCAGCCAGGCCATCGTCGACTGTAGATTCTCGATTCCAAATACTCTGCATCGTGCGCAGTTGAGCCATCATGAGAACCTGCACCACCGAGCCTGCTCCATGACTCCATCGCCTTCGCTCTGGTTGTGTTCATGCTGTAGCACAGTTGGACAGGATCAGCTTGAACATAATCCCACAGTGTGTGTTCCATTTTGAACATTTGGCCATCGACATATTAAGAAATTTGGATTTAACATCTTGAAAGCACCTCCTGGCAGGACTCTTGTAAGGCCCGAGTTACTGTTAAGGTTCTAATAAGATAGCAGCAACATTGCCAAACCTACGAGTAGACAACTTTTGTAAGGTAAGGAATCTTTGATGTCAATAAAAAAATAAACATGGTTCACATCATAGAGACGTTGTTCACATAGCAGATAAATTATATAAGCCAACAGAAATGCCAAGTTTGCCAACACAAATGAGCAACAAGCTTAATCGGAGTCAGCAGAAGTGATGCAAGTTTTTGTTTAGAATTCCGGGGACAGAACCCTAGCTTGATTGCATAGCAAGGAACGTGAAGCGTCTCACGTAAGTAGAGACTAAATGTGATACAAATATCAGGTTCAGGAGGCTGATAACACATTTATTCAACAGATGGTTCATAAACCGTACAACTCCCGAGGGAGTGGGCGCAAAAGCCACGCCGAAACGATAAGTAAATAAACAACAGCAACGAGCCAAGCTACTGTCAAGAGTCAGCACTCGGGACTGCACGGCATCGGAAGCATTCTGCAAAGGCCAACACCACAGGCAACGTTGGGTGTAGAAGCAACCTCCTACTCGAAATTCTCGGCGATGAAGTCCGGGTCTTCCTCAGAAGCAACAAAATAAGGGTGAGTACAAAAGTACTCAACAAGTCCAACCCCATCCACGGAGAGGGATACAATCAAGAATATGCACAAGATATATCAATGATAAGGCTAAGGTTTATTTGCAATAAAGTTAGATTTTCAACACATGCAAGGATTCATTTTCAAGAGGGTTTTTGCAAAGCATTTCTTTTAGTAATCGAATTATTAAGTGGGGTTGATCCTATATAAAAGATCCAAGTTTTAATGCTACTGGACTCCCCGTCCGCAGTAGCTCACGGCACAGCTGCCGGACACTTCCAAAATCCAACACACACCATGAAAATCATCCATCTCCAAGCACTAGTTATGTGACCAAACCGTAACTCATCCAATGCCATGGGCACGGCTACCCGGATAGGTTTTAACTCTGCAGAGGTTGTACAGTTTACCCACAAGTAGGGTACCGCAGCACAATCACCTTAGTGCCGGTGCAGATCCTATCAAAGCCATTACCCACCTTAGCTAAGACTAACTAGCCAACACGGAAGCAACCAAGGGGTTAATGACCTACCAACAAGGTCTTAACCGGGACCTAAGTCACAAAGATCTTGCTCCTTCTCCATGGTGTCCCGTTGCTCACCAGCTCTCTTGATGACTAACAAACTAGCTAGTGGGATTTATGCTAAGCCGTTGCTGCATACAACGGTCGAGTGGTTGCATGATGGTTGGGTTAGGCAAGATGGCACATCAACTCGGTCCTTAATTTGTGACAAGATGGATATCTCCCAACCTTGCTCAACCACCAAGGTATGAGCCCAACTTATTGGCATATCACACATGAAACACCCATCCATCTCATCTAAGCATTTCTTTCCTTTATTTCCGAAAACCCATTTTCCCTTTAAAAAACACTCACACATTTATTATTTAACAAAACACATTGTAGTCATGATTGAATTGAGTAATAAGATCCTAAGCATTCTAGCAGTAATTATCATCCAAATAGAGCAAATCATATTTAGAGATAATTATAGGACAATCAACAAATAATCATAACAATCAAGGGGTGGCTATCCAACCATGTTTCAGCAGTAAAACAATATGCAATTTTATAAAATAGGTCAATAGGTTGTGTTTGAAAAATTAGGATAAATATGCATCAAAGGATGAGATTGGACTTGCCGTCCTCAAAGCCTTTCGAGAGTTCTTGCTCGCGGTGCTGGTCTCGGACCTGGGCTCACGGTCAAACTCCTCCTCGAGCTCCTCCTCGAGCACTCCGTGATCTATGGCACACACAATCGAGCACACAATAAATAAAAGAAAAAATAACGCTTTACCCATTGAGCTCGAACAGAGAACACGAACGAAAATTAGGAGGAATGGGTATTTTCATGGAATTTGGAGATGACTCGGCGGGAATATGTTGGAGGATACCGTGGTCGAATTTGGGATTAATTAGAGGAAGTTTGGCGCATGAAATGACGAGATAACCATGTATTAGGGGCTTAAAACAAGGCTTAGGACTAAACTATGAGAACCAGGGACCGCTGTCGGTGTTTTGTACCGGCAACCCGCCTAGGGAGTACGGTGTTTTGTACCGCCAACCCGCCTAGAGAGTACCCGAGGTGGTGTTTTGTGCGGTGGGTGTCGCCAAGAATCAAGGAGTCGATGGTGACGCAGGGAACACAATTTAGACAGGTTCGGACCTCTAGATCGCGTAATACCCTACGTCCTGTGTGTGGATTGTATTGATGAGTTGTGTTGCGTTGTGCTTAGTTGAGCTGCCGATCTAGGTACTCCTACCATCCTTTATATACTCCAGGGGGCAGGAGAACTAGTTGGATTACAAGGAGTCCTAGTAGGAGTACTCGTTAGGAGTTCTAGTCAGATTATAGGGGAATCCTAGTAGGAGTCCGACTTCTTCCTTCCTTGCGGGTACTGGGGATCTATCCCCATCAAGCACCCGAGCACTTCATAGTCGAATGCAACAGTCTTCGAGTAGTCTTAAGATATTCGACGAGTAATCTTGGTGCTCTTCGAGTACTTCGTCAGAATCTTCAAAGTTTCTCAAAGCTGTCATGAGGCTATGGTGTGCTCAAATCCTTTGATCATCTTGATATTGTAGTCTTCATATATGGAGGGTGGTGAAAGTCGCACTCCATATGGAGTAGCCCCCGAGCCTTAGGTTGAATCGAAGAATCAGGCTGAGATTCAAAATCTTGAATCTTCTTCTTTCGGCTTTGAAAGAAATCTTGGGTGTAGCTTATTAGCCCCCGAGCCTTAAATTGATTGAGTAATCAACTCAAGGATCTTGAATCTTCACTCAGGTCATCATCTGAGTAGTCTCGCGGTGTCCAGCCCCTAAGCATATGCACCAGGTGAGTCGTAGGAACCACGTCGAGTACTTGTTGGCGCTAAGCCCCCGAGCTTTGGAAGCTAAGCCATTGGAGATATTCCGAATACTGATTGGCGCTTAGCCCCCGAGTTTGGGAACTAGTCTGCGCTTTTGGAGGTACGCTGAGCGTAATGGAGTGTCGTCGCCAAAGTTTGATCTGAAAGAAAAGATGCATACATTATGTAGCATATTTGCAGAGTATTGAAGCTACTGAAATTTATTCAGTGATCAATATGAATATTGTGTGTCCAGCTCTTGTTTTGGCCATATTCTTCCCGAGTAGTTAGCCTGTTACGTTTAGGCTCTCAGTCTCTGCGTAGCCGTCGCCACTACGTGTGTGAGATCTTTGTCTCGTATACGCGTATGGGCACTTAGGCATGACAGATGCGCCTGAGGCTTTCACGAGTGAAGGTGTGTTGTGCTCGAGAAGAGTACTGACCTTAAGAGAAGACAAAAATGAGTAGTCGGCATTGTGACAAAAAGAGCATGCAATTACACGAAAGAATTTGCTGCCCTTCGACGAGTAGAGTGCAATTTATGCGCAAGCGGAAAGCAAGCTAAAAAATAATTAAAAAAGTGACTTAGCTTGATTCGTGGATGATTGTCAACAAAGCTGTGTCGATTGCCAATGAAGCCAACTAGCCGGAGTTGATTCCGACTAGTTGTCGAGGGTGCAAGACCCGCCCTCGACTAGTTTTCTAGTCGAGATGGGGAGTCAAAGTTGTCGTCGATGAAACCGTGAAGGTTGCTGGTGAACTCAGCTAGTTGGAGTCAATTCCGACTAGTTGTTGACGGTGTGAAGTCTGTCCTGACTAGCTTTCTAGTCGAGATGAGTAGTCGAAATAGTCGCCGGCGAGTCGTCTGTTGAAGTAGTCGTCGGCGAGCATCGCGACGTAGTCGGAGTAGTTGTCGGCAAGCGTCGCGACGTAGTCGGAGTAGTCATCTTCGACTAGTAACTAGTCGAGATGATTAGTCGAAGTTGTCGCCGGATAGTTGTATCCAACTTGTCAACTGACTATAGTTCGGATTGGACTCGAGTAAGGATTGCTTGATGGACCACGGTTGCATTGCGGAGTCTAAACCGAACACGACTTGGAGTTGTAGTCGGTCTGCGGGGTGACTTGATTGCCAGCTCACGCGGACTAATCCGAGCCGTGGTCGAGTTCGAGTTGTACTCGAAGTCGGTGTTTGAACAGATCGAAATTGTTGATTTCTTGACGAGATCTTCTCCTTCTTGTCGAAGAGAATTTTCATAGAGATGCTTCTTCTCCTGGTTGTTGATGATGCAGCATCGGAAGGATCCAGCACCGTAAGCAATGCAAAGCCAGGAGCCGAAGACGAAGGTTGCGCCCGCTTCGAAAAGCGAATGCCGGCTTGATGATGGTTGGTGCCATCGATCTCGCATGGAGAAATTCGGCGACTTCCCCTACCTAGCGCGCCAGCTGTCAGTGTTTTGTACCGGCAACCCACCTAGGGAGTACCCGAGGTGGTGTTTTGTGCGGTGGGTGTCGTCGAGAATCAAGGAGTCGATAGTGACGTAGGGAACACGATTTAGAGAGGTTCAAGCCGCTAGATCGCGTAATACCCTACATCCTGTGTGTGGATTGTATTGATAAGTTGTGTTGCGTTGTGCATAGTTGAGCTACCGATCTAGGTACCCCTGCCCTCCTTTATATACTCCAGGGGGTAGGAGAACTAGTCGGATTACAAGGAGTCCTAGTAGGAGTACTTATTATAAGTCCTAGTCGGATTATAGGGGAATCCTAGTAAGAGTCTGACTTCTTCCTTCCTTGCGGGTACTGAGGATCTATCCCTATCATGCTAGTGGGAGGGCGCCGGTCGGGGAGAAGGGAGGCGCCGGGAAGAAAGGAGAAGGAGGAAGAAAGAAGAAGAAAGAAGGAAGAAGGAAGAAAGGAAGAAAGAGAAGGAAGAAAAAGAAAAAAGAAAAAGAAAAGGGAAAAAGGAAGACAAAAGAAAGGGAGAATCGGCAAAAAATACGGAAAACGGTCGGGCACGCGTGACGGTTTCTGGTCAGGCACGCGGCGGAATTTGCAGAGGATGAAAATGATGGTTGTAGGCGTTGAGTGCCTGGACGACGAAATCGTTGGGAAGAAAAGGATTTTTGGGAGCTCAACGGTCAAAAGATTTTGAAAACGAATTTTAGCGGATGATTTGAGTTGGTAAATTTTACGGATGTTACAGAACCAAATTCATAGTTTTACAGTACAGTACTCATCTTTAAGTATCTCCTAGGAGCCTGCTGCTGTCACACAGTGAGGATTACAGACAACACCATCAGTGGCTGATCAATATCACAATCAAAAGTACACAAAGCACATACACCTAACGCAGATCAATTTTAATTCATTGATAGTATGTTGGCTAATTAAGTCCAGCTCAACGTATATGGCCAAATTACATGGAAAAAAATTTAGCGAACTTGAAAGTTAACCACGGCCTAGAAATCACAATTTGGTAGTTGGAAGAAGAGTAATTCTCGGCATTGATATTTGAGAAGATCAGAACATAGTTTGCTGCCAATCATATATCACATAGGAAACTGAGGGATATGGGTACCCCATAAGTCCCTACCGATCAGGATACTGGCTAGACCTGACAAGTGGGTCCGCCCGATCAAGACGTGCGGGCCAAGGACATGAAGATGCTTGAAGTACACGTCAAGGCAACTAGATAGTTCAAATCTGCCCGGATATCGTGGAACGCGTATTGTAGTCCGACTCAGATTACTTTCCATGTAACTACCAAGTAGATTAGATTCAAACCGACTTGTAACCCTAGGTCATCAGCCTATATAAGGTGGCCAAGGGAGCCCCCGAGGGTACCTCATGTCATACCAGCAATACAATCCACGCATACACGACGTAGGGTATTACTCTCCGGAGGCCCGAACCTGTCTAAAACACTCGTGTCCCTTGTGTTCTCGCGATCACCTTCGAGTTCTTGGTTTCACAATCGCCCTCACCTACAAACCAACCACTCTGGGTAACCCCTGGTGGGCTGCCGGGCTTATAAATCCGACATAAACCAAAGTCAAGAACCGGATAGATAGACGGATCGATCCTAGTATTGCAACCAGAGCTAAATCCAGATGACAAGAATGAAGAAATTGAGGGTAGGCGTGGTGACAAGGATGAAACTCACCGAGGTCTTGCGCTGCTTCGCGTGTTGGATGTCGAGGTGACATGTGGTGGCTGTGCGTGGTAGCGGAGATGACGCCGAGGAGCATCCTGAGGTCGTTCCGTGCGGCGTTGGCAACGACGGCATCGAGGACAGGGGCGCTCGTGAACTGGGGGCGCACCCCGCTGTCCCACCCTTCATTCCTCCCACGCGCTCCTCCTCATCTGTAGCCGCAGTCCCGCCGCCGAAATCCAGATTGGGTCCCTCCATTTGCAGTACCGACACCTCATTGCACACGCCGCCGGTGAACCTCAACTTTACCCGATTTGGGAGCCTAGGGTTTGATGGAGGAGAAGAGGAACTGAGGGGGCGGCCGCTTGCAAGAAAGAGAGGGGAAGAGGAGCTCCGGCGGGTTTAAATCCCCAGACGTCGGCGTGCGGCGCGACCACCCCGAGCCTGGGCGAGGGCTTAATCCGACGACATGCTAGCTCTAACGTGGCATGCCTCGGTGCAAGATTCTGTAACGCTGAGCCACATATCTGGGTGTACACACGTTGCATGCCGAGCTAAAGTCCATTTTCAGAAATTGTTTTGCCAAGGGTCTACTTGTAAAAAATGTTTCTTAGAAGGGCCATAATGAAAAAAACCCACGTAAATCAGATACCGTCCAGATCACCTACCGTCCACCTAGGTCTCTTTAGACCATCAGATCTCACATGGACGACAGAGATCGAGTCAAGTAGCAGGACTTTTACGGTTTCCTCACTTCACTATGGCCCTCCTTGATGATGCGCTGGGCTCCTGTGTGTGAAGCATCGCCCAAGGAGGCGGATGTCGGCGGCGTGAGAATTCTCCTGCAACGGTCGACAGACTTGTAATTGTCGGTGTGCTGCTAGCCGGCGTTTCCATCGATCACCTCCGGTGCCTTCGATGGCGCAAGTGGTCGTGCCGAGGCATCCGAATCAGCACCGCCATCATCCAAAGGGCATCAAAGGCCCCCACCACTGCTCACTCGCACGCGCTCGAGCTCGACGGCACTAGGTTGTGTCCTTTCTTTCCTGATCTGATCGCATGCGGACGTCTTGGCAAAGCCGAAGCCGACAGTTGGATGGGAGAGCAGAGAAGGTCGTTAGGACTTGGTGGGCGCTCCAAAACTTGCCAAGCAGCAGCATTGTATCTGCAGCCGTGGCGTCCAAGTCAACGTCGCGGCCGAAGCTAGCCACGGTGCCGCGCGCCCAACACTCTCTAGCAGCCTTCTACTCGTACTTTGTGACGGCCCTCGGCCCCTCGCCGTTGCCGGAGGCAGACATGCCGTAGAACGTCAAAACGTCTCTAAGCGCAGCTGGCCATCGTTGAGGAGAATGGTGGTCGAGCAAGGAAGGCAGAAGGCAGGAGCCTTCACAACCTTGAAAATATTCTAAGGTG
Organism: Setaria viridis; assembly: GCF_005286985.2. Taxonomy (NCBI): domain Eukaryota; kingdom Viridiplantae; phylum Streptophyta; class Magnoliopsida; order Poales; family Poaceae; genus Setaria; species Setaria viridis. The sequence goes on from NC_048271.2 coordinate 43,606,849, forward strand.
ATCGTGGCTGCACATGCTCGATTTAACAGTCGCGAGAGACTTGGGGTGGATGGTATTTCATTTACCCTTCACCCCCGAGTCAGACGGCTCGCGCCGCTGCCCCCTGGACTAGATCGTTGACCACAACCACACCGCCATGGCCACGACGACGAGCTCAAACCTGCTAATTGCACGTTCTAGGCCCCGTACACCATGCTGCTACATGGGCCGGCGTGGCTCATCGGCGCCATCGATGACCTCCACCATGAGCTACTGAGCTCCACAGCAACTGGATCGAGCTCCTCTACTACACATGCAGTACAGTCGCGCGCGCTTGGCGTCATCACTCATCGGCAATCCTATCCGCTGATGCCGGCTAGGCTGCATTTCCCGCCATCCTGGACTACTAGGCTGCTCGTGGATGCAGCTGCAGTGGCTGGTTTATGATGATCGATGAACATGAGGGTTGGGGGACACGGTCGCTGGCCCCGCCAAGGCCGCAAGTGTCGTCGTGTAACATCGGCACCGCCTTTGAAATGGTTCCACGGAAAGATAAGCGGCATCAAAAGTGGTTGTAAAGGTGAGTTGATGGATTGCCGAGGAGCATCCCAGTTTGCTGGTCATGACATTCTGCTGCCGCATTCAGTTTTTCCATGCTCATTTGCGGTCGCCATCCCTTATCCAGGCCGATGAGATGTGCATATGTCAGCAGATCAAACATATATTTGTCAAATATGTAGTAAGAAAAGCACTAATCAAGAGATGACGAGTATTATAAGTACAACTTTGGACTCAACTAATTGGTTGGTTACATATTGGGTTTACTAGGCCGATTCGCCCGCTACATCCAACTCATCCAGTCCAATTTCTCATAACCACTGTAGTGATATTGTGCATCACTGTGTGTCAAAACATAAATCAAGATAAAAATAAATTGCAAAAGAGGAGCAGTAAGAGGAGGAAAAAAAAGTGGTTCCCCCACTTACTCCGCCTCACTATAGTACTGCTACGTAGTCGAGGATGGAGCCGTCGGAGCCTGCCCAAAGGGTCCTTAGCTTCTCAAACCACTAATTGTCCAAAAGCATGTAGAATTTTAGAAGGGAGAGTCATAGTAAGTTTTATCAAGGAGCTCAATGAAGCGAACTAACAAGACACGAGTTTATTCATTTTTGAACACCATGAGTTTTGTCAAAGATGTAAGGTAGCATTTGATTGAGAGGATGTGTTGGGATGGAACCATTCCATCCCAATTTTTGTAGTGTTTGGTTGAAGAGCAATTGGGATGGAGCCGTCCCTCGCAGAGAATATTCTGCGAAATTCTGGATGGGCTTGCTCTAGAAAAAAAAAACCGGATGAGTTCATCCCATACTGACGTCGTATCTTTCCATCTTCTTCCTGCGCGCGCTTCGCCGTGTCACTGATGGCCGCCACTCGCCCACTCCGTAGATCTGCTGGCTTCCGCTAGCCCCGCTCCCCAGATACACCGCTATTAGCACTAGAAGAGGCGTCTCCAGCTGGGCCACGTACGAGTACCAGGCCGAAGAAGCCCAACAACAAGGTGTGTGGGCTAGAATGGATATGAGTACTTGCATGCACTGGTTTGGGCTCAGCCCGTGTAAGAGTGGTGTGAGAGAGAGTTGCGCTCTGGAGTATAACAGAGATGAGAGAGGGGGGAAGGACACAATTCATGTATGAACAATTATATCCAGAAATCTAATCCTTCCTTTGCCTCAGAAATCCTATTGTTCTTCTCTAGATTACTCAAATTCCTTTCTCCTTCCTATCTCCGCTGTTAACAATTGGTATCAGAGCCACCGATTTGTGGGATTTTAGATCGGATCGAGTTTGTACTCCATCGATTGGATTTGGCAACGAATTTGGTCTAGCATTTCCGGATCTGTGTGCTCACATGGATTTTGTAAGCCTGTAATTCCGGTTCACACTAGTCCAATTTGTGGGAGCTCGTCGATCTAGAGTTGATTCCTTGCCACGACCACTTCACAAGACTTCAGCGCTGCCGAGGAGCCATGAACCTGGAGACAAAAATCATCATCGACACCCTCACCAAGCGCTTCGAAAATCTAGAGTCCAAGTAGGAGACACACTTCACCGAGACTAATGACAAGTGGGAGGCGCGCTTCTCCGAGTCCGACGACAAGTGGGAGCGCAAGTTCGCCGACCTCAAGATCTCGCAGGACGCGCAGGTTGACATGTTGGAGCATGTGCCCACATCCTTCGAAGACTGGAAGCCGGAAGTCAAGGGTACTGTCGACGACATCCACTTGGAGGTGGGCAAGTTGTCCAAGCATTAGGAGTGAGCGGTGCTTGATCACCCTCCTCTACTCGTGGCTTCTACTCCCCTAGATGCCGAGCGCCCATCTGCTACGAGCACAGTCGACAAGCCCCATGGGCACCGTGGCGACAACTTCCACTGGGAGGATGGATTCGGGTCTGTGATGACTCTGGTTCATTCCCCAGTCAAGGGTGCGTGTCGTCTCCCTACTCCTCCTGTTTTCCGTGATTCCCAATGTCCTAGCCTTGGTAATCGTCGGAGATCTACTAGTCCTAGGGGTTCCAGTTCGGGGAGGCTACCTAAAGTTAATTTTCCAGTGTTTGATGGTGATAACCCCAAGCTATGGCTTAGTAGATCTGTTGATTATTTTGAGCTCTATGAGGTCGATCAGCCCCGCTGGATCATGTTTGCTTCTATGCACTTTGCTGTTCCTACGTCTCGTTGGCTGCAATCCGTTCAAACGAAACTTAAAACTTGTTCCTGGAAGGAATTCTCTGTTATGGTTTTACATTGGTTTGGTGAAGAACAACATGAGTTGTTGGTGTGTCAGTTGTTCCATATTAGGCAAACTAGTAGTGTTGCAGAGTATGTAGATCGCTTTGCAGAGTTAGTAGATCAACTGGCTTCTCACGAAAATAATCCTAATCCTCTCCATTATACTATGCGCTTTATTGATGGGCTTAGAGAGGATTTGTGTGCTGCTGTGCTTATTCAGCGTCCTTCGGATTTGGATACTGGCTTTGTTCTGGCCAAATTACAGGAGGAGGTGTCGTTGCCAAGCAAGAGGAAGGACATTTAGAGGAATGACTTTTCTTATCCTCACAAGCAAGATGTACCTGTTATGCGCTGATAAGCTATCCTAGTCATCAGCTGAAGACCGACGAGCACAAGATATAGCTAAGTCTCATTCAGCGGGTGAGCGTTGGACCGCTCTGAAGGCTTACCGTCGTGCGCAGGGTTTGTGTCAGAATTGTGCGAAGAAATGGTCCAAGGACCACATATGTGCTGACAAAATACAATTACATGCTCTACAAGAGTTGCTTGAGGTTTTTCATTCTGAAGACCAATCACAAATGATAGAAGGTGATTCTTCATAGTCTCAAGATCAGTTGTTTCTAACCCTTTCAGTGGTTGTTGTTTCTGGTATTTCAGCACCCAGGACCATATGTATGTTAGGTATAATTCAAGGGAAAGATACCAGAATTTTGGTGGATTCCGGAAGCTCTCACACATTCATTAGCTCTCAGTTGTCTGATCAGCTTCAAGGAGTTCTTCCTCTTGCCGCTTCTGTACACGTGCAAGTAGCCAATGGGCAGACATTATGATGCTCTCAATAGTTGTCTATGATAGATTGGTACATGGGTGGTTATCTGTTTCAAAGTGACCTGAAGGTACTTCCCTTTATCTTCATATAATATGATTTTGGGCTTAGATTGGCTAGAACACTATAGTCCTATGAAAGTTCATTGGAAGCACAAGTGGATGTCTATACCATACAATCATACATCTATCTTGCTGTGTGGGGAGTCGGCTGATCTGCCAGAAGGGTCAGTTGTACAAGTATGTTCTGTCCAAATATCTGTTGGTGATTCTGTTGAAGTGGACATTCCTGATGAAGTGAGACAAATGATAGAAGAATTTGAAGTACCAACTGAGCTGCCCCCACCTAGATCTTGTGATCATACTATTCCTTTAGTGAAGGGTGCTGCTCCTGTTAACATCAGACCATACAGGTTTGCTCCAATTATTAAGGATGAAATTGAGAAACAGGTTCACAAAATGCTCAAAAATGGTCTCATACAAAAGTTCCAGTCCTTTTTCATCTTAAGTCCTATTGGTTAAGAAGAAGGACAGTTGCTGGTGGTTTTGTGTCGATTACATGCATTTGAACAATGAAGATCGGAGAGACAGTTTGATGTCGGGATGTGGTGTTTTTGAAGCTTCGGCCATATGTTCAGTCTTCATTAGTTGCTAGATCCAATCAAAAGCTGGCATTTAAGTATTATGGTCCGTACAAGATTATGGCTAAAATAGGGTCGGTGGCGTACAAGCTGGACCTGCCTGCATCTTCCTCTGTCCACCCTGTGTTTCATGTTTCTCAATTGAAGAAGGCTATTACTAATGATGTGGAGGTCATTTCTGATGTCCCTACTGACATTGATCTTCCTAGAATCCCTAAGGTTGTTCTGTAGAGGAAGTCTGTCACTCGGGGTCTTCATCCAGTCTCACAAGTACTGATCAAGTAGTCTAAATGGCCCAAGTCGATGGCCACCTGGGACGATCTGGAAAGCCTGCAACAGAAGTTCCCATTTGCGTCGGCTTAGGGTCAAGCGGCATCTTAAGGAAGAGGGGATGTTAGCACAAGCAGAGAGGCGTCTCTAGCTGGGCCGCGTACGAGTACCAAGCCGAAGAAGCCCAACAACAAGGTGTATGGGCCAAAATAGATATGAGTGCTTGCATGCACTGGTTTGGGATCAACCCTTGTAAGAGTGGCGTGAGAGAGCTGTACTCTGGAGTACAACAGAGACAAGAGAGAGGGGGAAGGACACCATTCATGTATGAACAATTATATCTAGAAATCTAATCCTTCCTCTGCCTCCGGAATCCTGTTGTTCTTCTCTAGATTACCCAAGTTCTTTTCTCCTTCCTATCAGCCGTGTAGCTCCACATGCTCCTTTGATGCGGCGGAGGTGTCCTCCCCTCATCGCAGCGACCAGCGGCTCGAGTGAGCGTAGGTGGCAGCAGCTCTCTCCTCTCTGCTCCTTCTTATCCACGACACCAAGCAGCAGAAGACCCTCTGTATGCGAGCAACAAGCTAATCCAAAAGTAGTTGTTTGTCTTCTCTTCTCTCCCTAAGCAAGTACAGGAATGAGCTCCTTCCTTCTTTCGTTTTGCCATCTTAGGCACACACATCGGAGCTGCTTGTCTTCATGGAACGGTAGTGCTGCGCGGCGCAAGCGGCGTCCCGCCGCTCATTTTGCCATCTCAGGCACACACATCGGAGCTGCTTGTCTTTATGCAGCGGTAGTGCTGCGCGGCGCAAGCGGCATCCGGCGGCGAGACGCAGGCATTTGGGTTGCGGGGCATCTAGAGGGGGAAGGGAGGGTGATGTTTGAATGACAAGCGGGCCCCACATGCGATGGCTAACGGAAGCTGTTATCCCATCTGTTCTCGTTAGGATATTTAACTATTTGCTATCATTACGGATGGCACCTCTTCAAAGTCATCCTTAAAATGACAATACATATATGAGCATTCTTGCGTATGTGACGTGGCAACTCATCAAGACAGCGTGGATCGAGTTTACCATGATGCCCCTGCCACGCTCAAGTTAGTTGTCCCTTTCCTTCTCTCCCGCAGCTGCCGTGTTGGACCCGCACGTCAGGGTCATCTCCAACCTCTCGGAGGAGCCTCGCGTGCGTCCATCGCTGCCAGCGCGGCCCTGCGTGTCCTCGCCTGCCGTGCTCCGGTCGGCCCCCACGCGCCCCGCGTGTCCTGCGCCCTCCGCTCCCCTTCTCTCTCCCCGTCCCCGGCACTCCAGTGGCCGCCGCTCCAACGCTGCCCCCGCCGCGGCCCGCCTGGTCGTCCCTGCTCCCTCCAGTCGCCCGCGCGCCGCTTCAGGTGATGAGCTGCCTCCTGTTCAGGCGCGCGAGGGTGCTTCGGTTGATGGGCTTGCTCAAGCTCCGTTTGACTTGTAATGGTCGAGCTTCGGTTGATGGCCTGGCTCAAGCTCCTGAACATCTCTCCTTCTCTCGTCTCTCTCTTGCTGGCCACGCTCGAGCTCCGATTGATTTGTTTCACTTGCTTAACACGATGCATATCAATACAAGCTTCTTGAGCCAGACATCAAATGCGCTTGGAATTTTTATCCTTTTCCGGCATATGGATGTGTCTGGGGAACGCTTGAGCGTGGCCTTGCGGAAGTGGCGTCCATCTCCAACAGGATCCTGACGAGCGGCGGCATCTCCTCCCGGCGTGCCGGCATGCGGTCCACGCCGCCTGCGTCGACGCCTGGCTCCGCACCACCCCGTCGTGCCAGCTCTGCCGCGCCGCCGTCTCGCTCCCGCACCCGCCGCCGCCGCCACGGGCCCGGGCGCTCAGGAGCCGCTCGACTCGCGGGTCGGCAGCAGCAACAACAACTCGAGGAGCTTCCGCGTCGAGATCGGCAGCGTCAGCAACCGCGGGCGACGACCGCCGCCTACTCGCTGGGCTCCTCTGACTACCGCGTCGACGATGGGATCGGAAGCCACGAGAAGGGGCCCATGTCCCGCAGCGTGGAAAAGGACGGTGGGTGGGGGCCATTTGTCATAGAGAGGAGGAAGGGAGAGTGTGGCGCACTTACAGGTGGGGTGCAGCTGTCGGAATAGCTTGCACTAAACAAAAAGAGAATGGGACGGGGGCAATGTTGTCCTTACATGTCATTGCCACGCTGTACATCTGAGCTGGGGTGCCACGTAGGCTATTTTGGCAAATATATAAGAATCTTTTCTCTTCGATAGTAAATATGTGGGAGCATTTGTAAAAAGGGCAAATATAGTTGCGGAGAGGTGATATCCGTAAGAACAACAAATAGTTAAATATCAGTTTCGTCCTCCTAACCAAACATCAATGTGGAATCAATGTGGAACCGTTCCATTCCTCCAACCAAACGTACCTCCAGCACGCGAAACCGTTCCATCCCTAAAATCATGGATGAGAACACATCCTAAGAGCAACTTCAAGAGTTCTTAAAAAATTCTTCCATAAAACGAGATATTGGGAGCTATACTAAAAAACTTTTTCCCCCAAAACATATCAGGTCACAGCAGAACGCTAAAAACTACTCCCCAATATTTGCCACGTCATCATAATTGGGCCTACCTTCAGAACAGACCCCTCTACCTCTAGAACAGAGCTCCATCGCTCCTTCGAGCAGAGCTCGCCGCCGGCTCTGCCGCCATGGATCCTTGCCTCCTCCTGCTGCTCCTCCTCGCCGCCACCGCCTCGTCGCAGTCACCGGCCGCCACGCCATCCGTCTCCGGCACCGCCGCTCAGTCTCCCACATCCTCTTCCTCCTCCTCTACCGCTGCCGCACCAGGCCCCTCCTCATCCTCCTCATCCTCTTCCCCCACATCCAGCAACACTCCTATTTCCATCTCCATCGCCACCATGCTCTCCCTCTCCCACCCGCGCGCGCACCCCGCCGCGGTGCCGCGGCACCAGCGCGCGCCCCGTCCCGCTATCACCGCCACCCCTTCGTCGTGCTGTCGCCACGCCAGCCACATCGCCGCAAGCGCAATCCTGCTCCCCGACGGCGGCAGCACGGGCAGCCGCGGCGACCGGAAGCTCCCCTTCACCCCTCCTCCAATGGCTCCGCCAGGCCAGCTCTACCAACCCTTCCACCCGCCGTCGTCCCCACTTCCGTCCAAGTTCTGCACCCTCGACCTCACCTAGCGCCTCGAGGTCCTCCACGACCGCCTAGGCCAGTGGCACGAGTACGCGCCCCTCATCTCCGCGCTCTCCCGCGACGGCTTCACCCTATCCTCCATCAAGGAGGCCACGGGCATCACCGGCGTCGAGCAGAACTGCCTTGTCGTCACGTCCCAGGTCCGCGACTCACTCCTCAACGAGACGGCCGCGTTCCCTCCATCTCCACGTCTAGCAGGCATGTGGCGAGCGGCGCGGGGCAACCGACGCGCTACAGACGGCGTGCGCATGGAAAAAAAATGAGCGTGGGAGCGGGATTGGGGAAGATCGCATATCGCGAAAATATGCGGGGTGAGGGGGCGTTTGTTCGTGTCGCCAATCTTTTGGGGAGTTTTGGGTGGACTGTTGGAGTTCGTTTTTTCTATTTTTTTCCCTAAAGAAGGTATTGGGGTAATATTATCAGCTTTTAAAATTTCTGTAATGGGCGGAGAAAAGTCCGAATCGGCCGTTAACCCCTCGCCTGCCAGTGCCTCGTCCAAATGGAAGAAGATTCCAAGTCTTCGGTGATAAACACAAAAAACTCGGCCGACTGCGTTCCGCAGGCGGTCCAAATCGCCGCCGCTCCGCTCCATCATCCACGCTCGCATTATCCATCGCTTCTGATTAATTAATTCCCCGTGACGCAATCGCCGTGGATTCTTCAGTCCTCACTGCTCCCGCTTCAATCCTCATTGCTCCTGCAAGTCCACACTGCTCGGTGCTGTGTGCGCGGTAAGGCGGAGCGAGAAGCCACCGGCCGGAACTCGCCATGGGGCCACCACCGCCTCTTCCTCTCCTCCTCTTCGTTCTGCTGCTCGCGATTCTCCCGTCGCCTCCAGCGGCGGCGGCGGCGGCGGCGGGCGGGCCGTCCGCGTGGGGGGCGCTCCGCGGGGCGGCGGGCAGCCGCAGGGCGTCGCCGGCGGAGCAGGAGCGGGCGGCGGCCGGGGTGCTGCTTCGGCTCCTCCCCTCCCACGCGCGCAGCTTCAACTTCCAGATCGACTCCAAGGTTGGAGGATCGTGGTGCTCGTACTTTTGAAGTTGCTCCCTGCTTGTTTGGAGGCGGAATTCGTTGACTCCTTTCTGGTGCGCCCCGTTTTGCTCTCGTCGCTGCAGGGAAGCGTGTGCGGTGAATCGAGCTGCTTCAGGATAAGCAACGTCGTTGACAATTCGGGCAAAGGCGGAGCGGAGATTCTGTATGTTGCTCTTTGACCACTTGTTTGTCACACGCAATTGTAGCTTGCTTGCGACGACAGTAGTAGCCCGGTCCTTGCCATGAACTTTGGCCGTTTAGTACAAGCAGTTTTGAAATGGTCCATCTGATAGCAATTCTTCCTGTCTGCATTAATGAGCTTGATATGCAGATATAGTGAAACATGATGATCATCAGTCCTGTTCTAGTTCTAGATTTTGCTGTCCAGTGATCATTCATTGTCTACCATCATGTTGGTGCAGTGGTTTGCTTAAAATTCAAAAAATTATCTTCGATTTTGATTCCTTAATTTAGAATTAGGAATGCATGTAATGCAAGAATTGACAAAGCTGACCCTTTGCTCTGGCTCTGTTATGAAGGTTAATGCAATCACCTTATATGTTTATGGTGTACAGGATCCAGGGAACCACAGGTGTTGAGCTCGTTTCCGGCCTCCACTGGTACTTGAAATACTGGTGCGGCGTGCATATCTCTTGGGATAAGACTGGGGGCGCACAATTGGCGTCGGTCCCTTCACCTGGGTCTCTGCCTCGTGTGAAGGGCGAGGGTGTGAAGATTGAGCGTCCTGTTCCTTGGAATTACTATCAGAATGTCGTCACCTCTAGCTGTGAGTCATTTCTTGCTTAGATTTCTGTTTTGATAACCCTATTTTTTATTTATTCAAAAGCTATTCATTTCTTCAACATCAAGCTCTGAGTCCCTCATCATAGTCGGCACCCTACTGTCCTGAACTCCTGGTGCCTGGAGAGTACATATGCTTATAGTTTTCAAAATATGATCATGCCATGTTTTGTATTGATCAGTATCAATCTACTATTTCTACTGCCATACCAAATCATTGTATCAGCATCTAGTCTCGTACATCCAATTCTACTGACTTTTGGCCAACATTGTTCTTGTTAACCTGTAAATTGCAAACATATAACATTTCTATTGAAAATTAAGTTATAAATCCTAATTTTGAAAGAAATATCTTTGAAACCTTCCCACTATTTACAAAGATTCCAACATTTTTATCTCGCTAAAATTCATGTAGTGTTTCTATAGACTCTTTTGTGTGGTGGGACTGGAAAAGATGGGAGAAAGAAATTGACTGGATGGCACTTCAAGGAATTAACTTGCCTTTAGCATTTACGGGACAGGAGGCTATCTGGCAAAAGGTTTTTAAGGTAGTGTAACAGACATCTACAATGCTGAAATGTTCTAAGTATTGCAACTTATTTTTCAAAACATTTTCCTACTTGTGTTTACACTTTAGAACAGTACAGTATTATGAATTATTCAGAATAATGTCAATGATTAAGCATATGTTTAGATCTGAGAAAAGTCTGCACCAGCGTAAAAACCAGTTCTATTCACATGTGTTGCCTAATTGTAGCCCACTAGGCTACTTCGGAAAGTAAAGCTAGGTTGCATGCCCTATTATTAGGAATTGACCGTTGAATACATAAAATTTACATGCTGTTCTAGAAAACTAGAATCCAAGTGATTTAATAACAGAACAGCTCAAAAGATAATGATATACATTGAACCGATTTAGTTCTGTATGCGTCAAACTATTGAGAGTTGGGATAATAATGTGACAAATTTCAGTGTTTTTCTCCTTTGCCTTATATAACTAGACATCAATATTGTCTTAACACCAGAACAATGAGGAATCCTCATGTATATTGCAGACTTGGACTTATTGCAAAATTACCATCTCTACCAATTTGGACCATCTGTAATCATCAAAAACCTAAATGTTACTTTCTTCCTTCTGTTGGGTACTGTCACTGTTTTCCTTTTCTTGTCCTTGTCATTTTGAACCTTTGCTATGATTTTGAGTTTCTTTCTAACCTCTTGTTGCAATCAGGGCCTTACTAATTATTGAGTGTTATTCCAGAGTTTTAATGTCACCGACAGAGATTTAGATGATTTTTTCGGTGGACCAGCTTTCCTTGCTTGGGCCAGAATGGGGAACTTGCATGGGTAAGTGAGGACTAAAATTTATTGTCTATTCCTGAACTTGGCAGAAATTGTGAGAATGTGAGATAAACAGTATATTGACTATAAAATGAACAAGGCTATATTGTCTGATGTAGATGTTTGGTTATTAGTTCAGATAGGATGATTTTTTTATCCTTATGCATAAGAAAAAGAGGACCTCTTGTTCAAACGTGTCGACATCATGACATCACCACCCTGATTGGTTGTTTGAGGTTTTGGTTCAATGAAATTTCGTTCATGTTGCTACATTGTATATAGTTTATTAAGGATTTCTCTACCTGCTTGATTCTTTTCTCTCTGGAAATCAGGTGTTACCATACCACGTGACCAATGATTCATTTAACCATTATTGCACTGACTAAACCATTGCAGTTCCATAGTTAAAATTGAAAAATGAGGCTTTTTGGAGATAGGATCATTTGGTGGTATGTATTTGTTGGTCTGACATTAAAGAGCAATGAATTTTATTTTTATTTTTTTTCCAATCTCTTAGATGGGGTGGACCACTCTCACAAAATTGGTTGGATCAACAATTGGCACTGCAAAAGAAAATACTATCCCGTATGATTGAGTTTGGGATGGTCCCTGGTATGGTTTGTTTTACTATTCTTATATATTTAACATATGCCATCACATTTGTACCACCTTGCCACCTATCTTTCAAGATTCTCACATTTGCAATTCTGTTTATCTTTTTTTATGTGTTTATAAAATTGAAAGACCATTGCACTTTTAGTTCTCTCTTAATGAAATGACACGCAATTCTCCTACGTCGTTCAAGAAAAAAAAAGACCAATGCACCTTTTACTAGTGATAATCTATTACTACAATGCGGTAAATACTGTTTCAAGCTTTTTACTTACCGTGCACTACTATTTTGCAGTTCTTCCATCGTTCTCAGGAAATGTTCCAGCTGTGTTCTCAAAATTATTTCCATCTGCTAACATTACCCAGCTTGGTGACTGGTAACATACTTTCTTATAGAATTCATAATGTCTCTTGAAAAGTAACACGTGACATGTTAGCTTATATATTTTATTGCCTACGTGATATTTTCTGCTTCAGGAATACTGTTGATGCTGATCCTAGGTGGTGCTGCACTTATCTTCTTGGTCCGTCTGATGCATTGTTTATAGAAGTTGGGCAGGCTTTTATCAAGCAACAAATAAAAGGTATATACCTGTCATTTGTTTCCTTGCAACATATGAAACTTGATTTTTTTCCCCTGAAGTTTCTGAATCAAATAACTCAAGTACCAAGAGTGGACTTTTGGTTTATGTTTCCATGACCTTAATATAGAGATTCACTTTTTCTTTTGTGTTTTTGGATGTATGCAGAATACGGCGATGTAACTAACATCTATAACTGGTACAGCCTACTAATCTGCTTCTTTGGAATTTCTCCTGAATATGGTGTGATTACTCTGTTTCCTTTGCATGTTGGGTCACAAGGCTTTGCTGTGGTGCTATTAGTGGGGATATTTTGTCTTTCCTTGTTAACAAAGAATGTGTATGTAAGAACATTCTGACTCTTGGTGCAGGAAAGTTTTAGTGCAAAACAGTTCAATGTCTTAAGATATTTGACATGAGTACAACTTGAATGTTAAAACTATGAAGGGAAAATCTCAACAACACAGCACTACGATTATTCCTAAGTTGTAAATGAAGTAATGCTTTAGCCATGGAAGATGTCACAGCACATACTATATTCTTATAGGTCCAGTTTGAATATTATGTGTTTTTTTTAAATGGGAATATTCTGTGTTTTTAGTATAGAGTACATGAGGAATTACGATTCTAGACCAAAAATTAGCATGGTGGTAAACTTAACTAACATGTCTGCTCGTTCTTCCCTCAGTTCATTCTTTGTTTAACTTGCAAGTGTAAACTTGCTATCCCGAGGAAAAAATGGTTCTTGATTCTGTTTGAAGTATTGATATAATATACATATCATCTGGTTTAAGGTACTAATAGTGGATAGTTCAAAATTCTTGATTCATTGGTGGTTCATTATGCCACTCTGGTCATATCTCATTGGTTTACAGCTTAGCACGCTGTTAGACATTCCGTGTATATATGTTATTTGCTCACTTGCTGTTTTTACCTTTTACTTTCTACATCCTGTACACATTGCACATTTTACAATTATGGCTGCTACTTTCAGTGACACGTTCAATGAGAATACCCCACCCACAAATGAACCAGCATATATTTCATCACTTGGTTCTGCTATTTATGAAGCAATGTCAAGAGGTAACAAGAATGCAGTGTGGTTAATGCAGGTGTGCTCACATCCTCCTTTTACCTTTAAAATGTAAATATTTCTGCATTTTCTGTTGCATGGCAGCCATATGTCCTATAGATGGTAGTAAATTGTCCAATTAAGAAGATGGAGCAGAGTCATTGGGCAGGAAAAGGAATGTGAATCCATAGGAAGTACTATATATGAAGTATCATTATAAATAGTGACTCCTGTCCGAGTTTGTTAAAAATAAAGCTATGTCTTAAATGGTGTCTGTTAATATTGTTGCATACTTGCATTAAGCTACCGTTTGTTATCAGTCACCATCTAATGACTGGAAACTTTGAGCATAATTAAGTGTGCTTGATGCAGGGTTGGTTATTCTATTCAGATGCTGCGTTCTGGAAGGAACCTCAAATGAAAGTAAGCTCCTGTCTTGATTTTGATCGGCATCACTTTGAGCTCTAAAATAAATGTGATAACTCATAGAATAAATGTTCATGCAGAATTTCTTTGCCCCTTTAGAACCTACATGCAAATAGGTTAATCCCCTTTAACTTTCAGGCACTACTTCACTCTGTTCCAATTGGTAAGATGATAGTCCTTGATTTATTTGCTGATGTCAAGCCCATTTGGAAAATGTCTTCTCAATTCTACGGCGTACCATACATCTGGTATGTCTTCTTTAAACCTCCCTTCGCATCCTGTTATTCCAAACCATCATTTTTTTTGTTCTCATTTCTATTTTTAAAATCCACATGGAATTCCCCTTTCCTCAACCTTATTTATGTATTAATTTGCTTAATCTAGGTGCTTGCTACACAACTTTGGTGGGAATATTGAAATGTATGGCATACTTGATTCAATTGCATCTGGCCCTATTGATGCCCGTACGAGTTACAATTCGACAATGGTATGTACACCCTTTTCTCTAATGGAGCAAATATACCAATTTTGGCATTTTCATGTCTGAGTTAAAAACATTTATTGTCTGCTGGATCAATTTTGAAGTGAATCAATGTTATTCTGTCATATATGCTCATTATTCTGATTAGTTGGTCGTTCATCTTTCATGATACGGATGTAGATTTTCGAAACTAATGCATTTTCTATGATGCTTCTAATGAATACTTATGGAGTTATGTTTGGCACTTAAATCTTTTTTTAGATTGGCGTTGGCATGTGCATGGAGGGAATAGAGCAGAATCCAGTTGTTTATGAACTTACGTCTGAAATGGCATTTCGTAATAAGAAGGTTGAAGTTGAGGTAAATAGTACAAATGCAAACCTAGCCTTTTTGAATTATGTTTCACTGCTCTTCTCACTTCTTTATTTTGAAACTACTATAGTTGTATAAAGTATGACGTGCCACTCTATAGAAAGTTTGCACTTTAATAACCAATGTGCCACTACACAAGGTTTTTATTTGAAATGCTGAAGAAAACCAATATGATCAAAAGGTTACCTCAGCCTTCTGCTAATAGTTCTTCCTTTTCCCTCATTTGATTTTAGAAAGACAAGGGAATTAGTTGAAATTTCCTGTCTTGAGTAAAACATTGACAGGTGTAGTACCAGAAAAGGATTATAAAAAAGTACCAAAATTTTATTTTTGTAGTTTCTTGGTTGACATCCTTTATGCGGTCCTGTTAACATGGGGTGAATGAAGTACACACGGTGCTGTCTTAATACAGATCATATATGTCTCTTTTCTTTTGTGGCAAACTCACTATGGCTTTGTTCAATATTACTGCTTTAGATATTGTCTTACATCTTTAAATTTGACCATATATTTTGCTTTGATAGTAGGTTGATTACCATCTAACATTTGTCCATAACCTTCCAGGATTGGTTAAAAACCTACTCAAATAGGCGATATGGTCAAGCAAATGCTGAAATAGAGAAAGCTTGGAGATATTTGTATCATACAATATACAATTGCACTGATGGAATTGCGGTTTGATTTCAAACATGCTTCTTTGTTGCAACTATCCAGTGCCTCTCCCTAGAGTAATATGCCCTTCCATATGTTGGTTGCAGGATCATAATAAGGACTACATAGTTGAATTTCCGGACATAAGTCCAAGTTCATTCAGCACTCAGCTTTCTAAACGAAGGGGTATGTCAATTTCGAGTAACCATAGGAGGTTTTTCTTAAGTGAGGTCTCTGGAAGCCTACCACATCCACATCTATGGTATTCCACAAAGGAGGCCATCAAAGCCCTTGAACTATTCCTCAATGCAGGAAATGATTTTTCAAAAAGTCTCACATATAGGTACGATATCTTGGGGTCAGTTTGTTCTTTTTCAGCTGTTGCCAATTTTGTTCCTGCAGTAACAGTAGTTGATATGTTCCATGCCCAATTCAGGGTACCAAATTAACGCTCAGTTTTTCATTTATTTCAGTTTAGTGAAAACAACTAGTTTATGCTACTTAGGCGTGATTTTGCTTTAACTGAGTATTACTGATAAATTGTGACTTTTACCTCAGGTACGACCTTGTTGACCTAACTAGGCAGTGCCTATCAAAACTAGCAAATGAAGTGTACCTTGATGCAATGCGCTCGTACCAAAAGAAAGACTCGAATGGCTTGAATTCTCACGCAAGGAAATTTCTCGAAATCATCGCGGATATTGATACACTACTAGCTGCTGATGATAATTTTCTGCTGGGCCCCTGGTTGGAAAGTGCAAAAAGTCTTGCTATGACTGAAAGTGAACGAAAGCAGGTATGCTCAATGTTCTTCATCAAATATTTGGATCTGGATCCTAAACCAACCCTTTTTTTCCTGTTAATGAGGACTGAATCGAAACTCTTTCTATCAGTACGAGTGGAATGCCAGAACACAGGTGACGATGTGGTATGACAACACGGAGACCGAGCAGAGTAAATTGCATGACTACGGTAATTCCAAGCGCAATACTCCTAGTTTGCAAGTTGTTACCCACCAGTTGTATGGTCCAGCTCTGCATTACTAATCCTCCTCTTCCTTGTTAATGCCAAATTACCAGCCAATAAGTTCTGGAGCGGGCTGCTGAAGAGCTATTACCTTCCAAGGGCGTCAAAATACTTCGCATACTTGACGAGAAGCCTGCAAGAGAACCGGAGCTTCCAGCTGGAGGAATGGAGGAAGGACTGGATCTCGTATTCCAACGAGTGGCAGTCCGGGAAGGAGCTGTACGCCGTGAAGGCCACGGGTGACGCTCTGGCGATCGCCAGGTCACTGTACAGAAAATACTTCAGCTAGTCGCGGCCGCAGCGTTGCTGCTTTGGTGTCTCTGTTGCCGGGGGGAAATAATGCACTCGTGTGAGAAATTGACCTGTATTCTGTGTAATCCTTTCAATTCACCCTTGCTTGGTTCAGGAGTGCTTCCGAACAATGCGGATTGCAACGTAAATGTGATGCGAAAGGCAGACGCATATCGCTGTACATACATGCGTAGTGGCCGTAGGTTCTCATGGTTGTTCGTCGAGAGGGTTTCCAATCGAAAGCCGGGGAGAAAGTGTACGTTTGCCTGTCGCGTTGAATCGCGAGTCACGCCTCCGCCCAACTCCATCTTCTACAGCAGAAGATCGAACCGCGAGCCCACGTATCCAACCGCGTACAGAAACCGGGGCAAAGCAAACCAACGGCCCGGATGGCTTCGTGGCACGAGCGGACCCCACCAAGGAGTTTAAAGCCATCTCCAACGCAAACACCGCGACGCAAATGCAGCTTGGTCGGACCCGGCCGCCCGCAAAACCCCGACTCGTAACGGCCAAGTAAAACCCAAACCCCCTTCGCTTCCTTCCCGCGGAAGTTTGCAATTGCTCTCCACGCCGCAGTCGCCACCGCCACCCCCCGACCACCGCGGCCGCATTGGAGGGGTAGAGGCCCGATGGAGTGCGTCAAGTCGGTCCAGCGCGCGGCGCTGGCGGCGCTCCCGCCGGACGGCCGGGCCCTACCTGGCGGTGGGCACGGTGGCGGGCGCCGTGGACGCGGACTTCTCCTCCGCCTCCACGGTCGAGCTCTTCGGCCTGGATTTCCGCTCCGACGCCGCCGACATCCCGCTCCTCGCCTCCACGCCCGCCCCCGACCGCTTCCACCGCATCCGCTGGTCCAGGCCGCTCGCGCCGGGGGCGGGCTCCCTCGGCCTCGGCCTCCTCGCCGGGGGACTCGGGGACGGCACCGTCGCGCTCTGGAACCCACGCGCCATGATCAGGCAAATTCCGCCGCCTCCCAACGAAAACCGCCCGTGAGGTTGGGCTCGGTTACGTACGGCGGTGTCTGATATGTAATATGTTTGTCGTGTCTGCAGCTCGGAGGGGGAAGGAGCGGACGACGCAATGGTTGCTCGCCTCGAGAAGCACAAGGGGCCGGTGAGCGCTGCGGCACTGTCCATTTGCTGATTCGAATGGTGGGGTTGAGGTCCTGGGCTTCGGTTTAACGATTTTATGCTGGGGATTTGTAGGTGCGCGGGCTGGACTTCAGCGAGTTCAGGCCGCACATGCTCGCGACTGGTGCTGACGACGGAGAGGTGATCGTCTGGGATCTGAAGAACCCTGCCATGCCCGCCGTGTGTTGCCAGCTCAAGGTACACAAAGCATTCTCGCCCACACCTCACTGTGTACCATCAGTCCCATTGCTGTTATACTTTTAGGATCAACTGTATATACGAATGATGCTTGCTATTCTGCCTTTGAAGAATCACACTCTATAGTCAGTATGTGTAGCTTTTGGTATCACAGTAAGATGAAATTTACATCGCTTTGTGTGGTTGAACTACAATAATTTGCCTTTTTTACCTTAACCAGAAATTTTTTATTTACTGTTTGTCCTATGTTTTTCTTTTCTCTTTTACTTGTTATCGCGCAACTTAAGTTTGATGATTGCCACTATTTATGTAGAACACTGGCTCAATTGCGCAAAGTGAAATCTCTTGCAGATCCTGGAATCCACGGCATTCCCACATTTTGGCATCCACTTCTTATAATGGGATCACAGGTAAAGCATACTGTATCTTGTTTGCCTGTTGAAATTGTTCAGCATTTACTCTAATTCTTTTTTCTTATAATCTTTTATCAATTATGCTGTGTGGGACGTGGATAGTAAGAGGCCGGTGATTAAGTAATTTTGTCTGCTGTTTGAGTTATTCTCTAATTGTTATATTTGTCAATGCAATATTTACTTTTTATTAACTTTGTAATCCATTCTCCATTGTCTTAAACAACTTATCTGATTCCGAAAGCAATTAGGGTTGCATGGAATAATAGATTGAAATTTGAATTGATAGGAGATAGAGGTTACAATATATAGGGGTGAGGAGATCTTAGGGCTTATAGAAACAGAGCCGGATAAGATCTTCTCATTTCTCTAATCAATCAACAGGGGCCGGCCGGGCTGAAAGCCATGGGGCACAGGCTCATATACACGCAGGACATATATCTGCTAACACGCCCCCACAGTCAAATCA
Organism: Setaria viridis; assembly: GCF_005286985.2. Classification (NCBI taxonomy): domain Eukaryota; kingdom Viridiplantae; phylum Streptophyta; class Magnoliopsida; order Poales; family Poaceae; genus Setaria; species Setaria viridis. Next base: position 43,625,457 of record NC_048271.2, read on the forward strand.
TCGATGCGTCGAACATTCAGACTAGACCTGAACTCCGAGAAGACCGAAGAAGGCAGCCCCTTTGTGAAGACATCAACAAACTGAGAAGTGGTGGGAACATGAAGGACTCGCACTTCTCCAAGCGCAACACGCTCCCGAACGAAATGAAGATAGATCTCCACATGTTTGGTGCACTGATGCTGAACAGGGTTGGAGGATATGTAGACCGTGCTGATATTGTCACAATACACCAGGGTAGCCCGACGCAATGGTGTGTGCAGCTCACCCAGTAGCTGACGTAGTCATGTGGCCTCGTCAACTGCGTTGGCGACAGCTCGATACTCAGCCTCTGCACTAAAGCGGGAAACTGTATTCTGACGCTTGGAAGACTAGGAGACCAGGTTGTCGCTAAAAAAACTCAGCATGGCCCGAGGTGAATTTGGGCGTGTCAGGACAGCGCCCCATCAACATCATAGTAAACTAGACTTTTGCCATTTTTATGTACATTAGTCAGGCTGACATTTGCATGACTGTATTCTTCTGTTATACTTCAGAATTACTGTGTCACCAGTACCTAATGAGCAACTCCCCAAAAAAAATAATGAATAAGGGTTGCTGCATTCTAGGACTGCAGATAGTAGGATGCCTTTTTATTGGAAACGTGTCTTTGTAAACAGATTTGATTTTCGGTGCCACTCTTCGTGGGTGTTGGCAGCTAAGCCTTGATTGATTGATTCCCTTGCTTTGAGCTTCGTTCCGTGTTACCAAGTGTTTCAGTGTATATTGTCAGTGTAGCCTGAACGGCAATTGCACAATTCTATTCTCTCTTCCATTTTCTTTCTAATCTGGGCACCGGCTCCTGTACAATTGCAGGTGGTCCTGACGACAAGTGACTGGGATGAGTGCTTCATTGTGTTTGGATCTTTAGTCCAAACTAAAATTCATATCACATCGAATATTCGGAGGCTAATTAGGAGGATTAAATATGAGTTAATTATAAAACTAATTACACAGACGGAGGCTAATTCGCAAGACGAGTCTATTAAGCCTAACTAATCCATCATTAGCACATGTTTACTGTAGCATCACATTATCAAATCATGAAGTAATTAGGCTTAATAGATTCGTCTCGCAAATTAGTCTCCATCTATGCAATTGGTTTTGTAATTAATCTATATTTAATACTCCTAATTAGTATCTAAACATTCAAGTGACATAAATGTTTAGGAGATTTTAAAGAACCAAACACCCTCTAATTATTTGGCTAGCAGCATTGAGCGGCTGATCAAGGCAAGGCAGAACTTGAAAACATAAAGCAAAGCCTACCTTTCTGCGGCTGCTATTGTATACATATCATGGCCTTTCCCCGTCGAATGTGAATGCTGGTAGTATAGATCCTTGACCTCGAGCTCCACTTGCACGGAAGCCACGGCCGTATCAAAAGCTTGACTCGAATCATTCGGCTGTGACTGGTTTCAAAACTAAATTTAGTAGATCGGTAAACTGACCAATGTATGTGGACTGAATGGACAGTACCCTATCAAAGTAGCTACAGCAGTGACTTCTGTTTTTACATAGTACACACACTAATCCTTGCATCTGTTCGCACAGAAAGAGATCGATAAACTGAGCAGGAGTCATATTGTGATTACGAGCACTTTACATCGTGCCCACCTGAGGTGACATTTGCCTTCTCAAGGGATTAATTGTAAAGTGGTATCACGTGTAAAACTGTACATTGTGCCATGTACAATACCGTGCATTCTTGAAAGAAATCCTTTGCAAGAGGTCCAGGGCAGGCAGCAAATACCGGGACATAACCTCCACTGATTTCCAAATACCGGGACATGTTTGGTAGTTCGAGTGACGACCTTGTAAAACAAATACCCTCGCCAACCATAGATCACTGTTGTCACCAGGGCACTTGGGCACGAACCTTCGAGCTTGCCCCCTGCAAAGATCATAAATTCAACTGAAATGCTCAAAAGTCTTGCAGTTGCAGGTGGGCATGGAAAGGAGAAACACTTCACATGTCCAAGCGTGAGTGTGCTTGCTGGTCCCTTGTCCGGGCCGGGTTTGAGACGGCTGACTTTGCTACAGGGCCTCAAACCCGCTCGGCACGGCCCGGCAAACCCAAGGCCGGCCGGTGCCTGATGGTACAGTGTAATAATAACTCCACCCGGCAAACGAGAAGAACTCCAGCATGCCACGCCTGACCTCGCCTAATCCACCCACCCCTCTCGCCCTCCCATAAATTCTCTCTTCCCCTCCGCGGATCAATCCCTCCACCTCCCCCCACCGCGTCTCCTCTCTCTCCTCCCCGGCTCCCCCCGCCTTCCCTCGGGACCTCCGGCCGCGCGCCTCTCCTCGTCACCCGCGGCCCCAGCTCTGCCCGGCGCCGTCTCGGCCGCGGCTGAGGAGACCGCCCCCCGTTGCCGATCCGATCGGGAGCCGGAGGTTAAGGGGGCGACATGGCAGCGGCCGGCGCCGACTCCGATCCCGCCTCGGCTGTCCCCGCCGTCTCCACCTGCGCGCACTGGTTCGTGGCCGCCCCCCGTTTCCGATTTTTGCCTCCCTTTTGCTCCGTCCCTCGCGGCTCCCGGTGTCTTGGCGGGTGCACGTGTGTCATGTGTCGGTGATGCGGTTGGTCTCGTGGGCTCGGATCTGGACTTGGGAAGAGTCCGATTGGATCGAGGGGAAGGAATTTACGTGGTGGCGGGAGGAGCTGTCGGCGTATCGCGTGATCAGGATGTTAATTATATTGGTGTTTCAGCTGTTAATGATATTGGTGTTCCAGGTGATAGGAACATGAAATTTAGAGGCGTCCTACTCGTAGCGACATACTTAGATATGCGCATATGCTTTTGCATTTCAAGCAAGCAAAACAATAACAAATTGGAATGAAAAATGACTTGTTTGATTATTAGCAAATATGTATCTTTACACAAATTGTAGAATTTAACAGAAGAGATGGCATTGTGTTTTTTATCATCAATTACCAGGGCACTTTTTATGCATTTACGTAAGGTTAGGACAAACTGCATTTTACATGTTTATTCTTTTTGGGCTCATTTGTTGATTATTAGGTTGAATCAGATGTGGGAGAGATTCAGTCTCTGAACAGGCTTAAATCACTTAGCCATTCTTTCACCTGGGATCAGCTATTTTTCATTCTACAATGCGACCAAAGACCATCGCTAGTCAAATTTATGCAATTTGTGACTACTTTTTCCATTGTAGTTTGATGAGCACCGTGTTTCATGCGCTTATGCAGTTATGCTCTATTTGTGAAATCAGATGTCAGCCATCATTCGTTATAAGTTTCTTTATCTTTGTTTTCATCAGTCAGCGTGAGATCCCATCTTCCAACATCGACTTGCATTCTGTACACTGTGCCCGTAACCTCCAAAAGTGCCAGCACTGTGGAGAAATGGTTCCAAGGAAGCTTATGGATGAACATTATGATGAAAACCATGCACCGGTATGTTTGCTACCATCCCAAGTGTAATGTTTTAGACTCTTATATCATCATGCCTGTTTCTCGTTGTATGATGAGCAAAATGTGTTTCCATTTTAATGCTGCCATTGTCTTATCTCGCATCATTGTAGATACTCCCTCCATTTTTATATATATGATGTTTGTGAACTAATTAATTAGCTCATCCTCAAAAGGAGGTAGTAGAAACATATGCTTAGTTGCATAAGTTTTAGTTAATTGCAGAATGCACAGAATTAGAATCAATGCTATTGTCAGTTACGGCACTGTTTCTTAATATTACCATGGTAGTGTGGTAGCTTCTTTTTATACTCAGGAACTGTATAGTGTATTTCATTTTTGTGTTCCGTTGGCCAAAGTGAAACACTTGTGATCTATAGTGACTAGAGGAGTAAGGTGCATTTTGTTCCCAAGATATAGGACATCTGCTTTAGTATTCCTTAGTGCATTTCCTTAAAATATCTTCTTGCATACAGATGAATTGCACTCTTTGCAAAGAAACAATAGAACGTGAAAGTTGGGATCTTCATAAAAGTGAAAAGTGCCCACAAAGAATGGTTGCCTGTGAATATTGCGAGTTCGAACTGCCTGCAGTTGATCTGAAAGAACATCAGGTATAATTTGTACCTTTGAAACCATGTAATCTTGAAATTTCATTTTAGATGTTCAGTTCACATCATTTTGAGATGCAGGATGTATGTGGAAACCGAACGGAATATTGTCAAACATGCAGAAAGTATATTAGACTGCGTGAGTGGATAGGGCACGAAATACAGTGCCATACAAACTCAAATGGCTCTGCAGAAACGTCTAGGTATGGACAGACATCTTTATTTTAACTATATACGAACTTTTTGCATTCATATATATAAAATTTATATGATCCAACATGTAACGTACTCTAACTCTGTCTAATGGACCTAGATTTTCTTACCAAGCCATATTCATGAATTTATCATTATACAAATAATATACTAGCCTTCCTGACTGTATGTTCAATCATTCTTGGGTGATCTTATCAAGATGATAATGTAACTCGAAGGTAATTAAGTTTGACCCCTTGTCAAGATGATAATTTGTTCCCCACCCCACCCACCCACACACACACCCTGCCGCACCAAAATAAAAATGACCCTCCATTTTGAAATAGTTTGATGCCAACTCGTGTCCAATTATGAAGTACTATGACACTTTTGTGAAGTAATAAAGCTCTTGAGCTAATCAGACACTTCTTTGAAGTGCCAGAACGATTCCAGAGAGAGAAGTACGACCTCCGCCACCAGTACGGCCAGCGCGTCCTGCTCACGGTTCACAACACAAGCGGCTCCTCTTCACAATTGCGGTAACTGGAATAGCAGTCATGGTTGGCTCTATACTGTTCCAAAGGGACGAGGGTTTCTAGCTCCAGTAGCCACAGGCATCCTTTGTCGAGTTGTATTTTGACAGGGAGAGATCTGTTGATGTATTTCAACAGGGTTACCATAAGAGATCTGTTGATGTATAATAACCCCTTGTAATCAGTGGATAAATCGTATTTGTTTGAGAGTATAGTCCCAGGGTAATGGATTTGTCAGAAAAGCAGAATAACCATGGATATATCTGTTCTCAGTTCTGAAACTTATATTTTGTTTTCAAACTTTTGCTGATCGTCTGTAAGTTGAGGTGAGTTGTACAATCCGGGTTATCACATCTGAACTTGTAACACGGAGCAGCAGTTAATTTTTTTTTTATTGTGGTTGGGGGGGTGGGTCGTCCTTTCGCGGTGTGGAGGCTGGAAACTTTGCGGTGGGAAGCTGCTCCTTGTATTAGTTGGATATATATTGCTTTATTCTGTGCGAAACCAGACTATTTTGGAACGCTTGGTTTTGACTGCTGGAACTGTATGGACGTCATAATATCCGAATCTACTATAGTCACAGTAACTTGTGGTTTCCATGTGATAAAGAAGCAACCATTGCCAAAACTTGAAATGCATGCACTTCATGCCTTGCAGCCCTACCATGTACTGCTCGGCTTGGACATCTAGATGGCCCCAAGCTACAAGCCGGTCCAAGGGCAACGGACCAGAGACAGGCAAACATGTTACATGCATCTTCGTGCAGTGGCAGCTGCTCATTCATGGCGTACTGTACCTTTTGTTTGTGGAGAGGTTTACTGTGTGTGGGCCATTTGGCATCGACCAGATGGAGGTATACAGTTGCCCCTACTGCTACCAAGGTAGCAAGGGGTGTTTGGATCATGAAATTTTATTAATTCGGGTCACATCAGATGTTTGGATACGGATGAGAAGGATTAAACTAAACGTGAACTAATTATAAAACTAATTGCATAAGTCGTGGCTAATTTGCGAGACGAATCTATTAAGCCTAATTAATTCATTATTAGCATATATTTACTTAGCATCACATGATCAAATCATGGACTAATTAGGTTTAATAGATTCGTAACGCGAATTAGCCTTCATCTATGCAATTGATTTTGTAATTAACATATATTTAATACTTCTAATTAGTACCGAAACATTCGATGTGACAGAAACTAATGGGGTGTTTGGTTCCTCGAGCTAAAGTTTAGTCCGTGTCACATCGAATATTCAGAGGCTAATTAGTAGGACTAAATATGAGTTAATTATAAAGCTAATTGTACAGATGGAGGCTAAATGGCGAGACGAATCTATTAAGCCTAATTAATCCATCATTAGCAATGTTTACCGTAGCAGCACATTGTTAAATCATGGACTAATTAGGCTTAATAGATTTGTCTCGCCGTTTAGCCTCCATCTGTGCAATGGGTTTTGTAAATAGTCTATGTTTAATACTCCTAATTAATATTTAAATATTCGATGTGATAGGTGCTAAAAATAAGGGTGAACCAAACGGGACCTAAATCCTGTCTCCAAACGGGGCATAACTTACCGTCTTGGCCTTGACGGGAATGGTTAAATCTACTGCTGCGATCTCCTTTGCAAAAGCTGCCTGGGTCTGACGCTTCCTGAGCAGGTCGTCGAGATTGGCTGCGACGATCATGAGTCCATGAGGGTTGCAGCATGTGATGCTTTACTGTTACGATTGTCTAGTGCTGCTACTTCCAGCATGTGATGCTTACTGTTTACAACTGTCTAGTGGAAAGGGAGTAACTAATATTGCGCATATACATAACTACCAGGGGACCAAAGGGAGGCACAAAAAGTTTCAAGCGGGGTGTGCAACTTTAAATACCAGCTTTCTGGTGGATGGAGGCCTAGGATGATCCAGATCTGCTAGGCAATCCCCGATCAGGCCGTATTCCACATGCGCCGTACAGATACACAACCTCGTGCCCTCGTCTACACACCTCGTATATACGGCGAGGACATACGTACGTGCCCGAACAAAAGTACGTTCAACGTGCCGATCGACGGTTCTCAATTTCTCATGCTCCGCCGCGCAGTGGATGCCCACCAGAAATGGACGCCGGAGAGAGCGCTCCGCTGCGGCTGTGGTCCCACGCGGGCCGTTGTGGCCGGACACAGCAGGGCGCGGAGGTCGCGAGACGGTCCGTTCCGTTCGCCCGCACCGCACGCCCGCACCACCCAGCACCGCATCGCCGGCTACTGAAGCAGGTAAGGTAAGCAAGCGAACAAACCAAAGGGAAAGCGAAAGGGCTCGGGGGGCCACACTTCTCAACGGCCCACCAGGCAGGCAGGCAGCCCACCACCCCCACACTAGTAACACACGCATTAACTAATACGCCCTTGGCTGTTTAAAAAATGGCGAGGCACTGACCACGAGCTAAAGCACTGTATTTTCTTTTTGTATGTTATTACTGTCGCCCCCACTTGTACTCCCTCCGTCCAAAAAAGAATGCAACTCTCGCTTCTCCTTAAGCAGTCATCAGTTTCAAATTTAATCAAATTTATAAAAAATACTAACATTCACGTCTTCAAATACATTTAGTATGATAATGTATTACATGATTAATCTATTGATATTTATTTTGTACCATAAATATTAGTATTTATTTTGTATAAATCTAGTTAAATTGAAAACTGGTTCACTTTTCAGAAAGTGAGAGTTGCATTAAGGATTTTAGTTACACCCACTTGTTACTACTGACGAAGGACACGGTGAAGTCCACTGTAAAAGGGTACATCTGAGTAAATAAAGGTCACGGGCATGTACTTGCATGCTACTACACACGGGATTCCGGTAGGAGTAACCATCAAACGATTGTATTTTGCATGCAGAGATGTGTGCCACTAATGAATCAAGCTACGTACGTAACTTGACGGGCCTAATGCTACCCATCACTCACCAGTAGAAACGTTTGAATAAGGGATTTCTTTCACTCCTATTATATGATACTGCCTTTATTTTACTCGTCATTTCTGGCCGACAGTCATTAATGACCATGCTAAATTGCTAATATAAGTTTATGCAACATCTTCAGTTTTCTCTCTTCTGATATCCCATTCTTGATCTTTTTATGTGTCATAGATGAATGTAGTTTGACATAATAAAGATCACATCATGTGTGCTACCACTCGCTTCTTTCTTCTTTTCTTAAACTTCTTCCTCTCCTTCATTTTTCAGAAACACCTCTGCTGTCACGCCCCCACCTCTGCATCCCTTAACCTTACCATATTCATTGGCTCCACGGTCGCTAATGCTGTCACTTCCTTACTGCCACTAGTGATCGCTGCTTCCTAATCCTAATCCTGTGCTACCGCTGCCACTTGATGGATGCTGGCGTGGAACACGAGTACACGACAACAGTGCGGGAGCAAATCTACCCATTCCCGGTTTCAAACCAGGCGAAAAAGAAAAGATTGGAGAATGGAGAGGGCCCAATATACATGGGCCAGGGGGCTTAACCGAAAAATTAACACGCATCACCTACTCCGAGCGCTGGCTTAGCTTACGGAGAGAGAAAGCAAGCGTAGAGAGCAAGCCCCCGCACCACCGCCCGGGAGGCTCCAAAGCGGCCAGCCCGTAGCTGGACCTGGACGAGACGAGAGAGAGGGGTGGAAAAGACGGACAGCGCCATTGCTGCCATCGCATTCACAGCGCCACCACCTCTGTCGCTTTCCTCTCCTCCCCCCTTCCCTCGCCGTACCACCACCACCACCACCACCACCTCCTCCCTCCTCCTCCGTCTCCGCCTCCGCGTCCTCCCCGCGGAAGCCGCCGCCCAAAACCCAAACCCTAGCCGCCGCGCCCCCTCCGAGGCGCGCCAGATCGGCGGCGGCGGCCGCCCGCTGCGGCCGCCCCGGATCCAATGCCGCGGCTGCCGTAGCGCGGGGGCGGCCGATCTGAGGCGGCGGACGCGGGGATGTCTTCCGCGCCGGTGGTGGGGGCGGCGTTCGAGCGGTACCAGCAGCAGCGCGGAGGTGGCGGCGCCGCGGCGGCCAACGGCAGCACGGTGCGTTCCGCGCGGTTCCTTGCGTGTGCGTGTGTGCCGGGGTTGGGAGGGGGGTTTGGTGCGGTTTTGGTATCCGATGCTGATGGTTTCGTGTGTCGGGTGGGTGGCCGGTAGCTTGCTTTGCTTGTTGAGTCTCTCATGGCTTGAGCTTCAAGGATGCGCTCCTCCACTGTGCTGTTGGCCTGGAGGGGTTGCTGCTTCAATTACTATTAATAGGTCGGGTTGGACCTATGTTGGATTGTGTTGGAGGTGACAGCTCGTAGAGTTTCTGCCCCTTTGGTCCTCACTCCTCAGCACCTACGCTCGTCTGGATTGGTGATGATACTGGTGGATTACTGGCAATGCAGCTCAGGTTCGGATTGCGTGTAGGTGAATTTACCATCGGGGTGTGGCAACAAATACAACATAGAAGTGCATTTCTAGAAGGGGTTTTGTTGGTTGCACGATGGCGAGAGGAGCACTGTGGGTGTGATTCTGCCTGGAGAACTGATATGCACTGTCATTCCAGTTGAATGGTGTGACTGCGCTAAGGATGCCATAAGGTTTTCGACGTGTTGTTGAGATAAGTGATATTAATAAAGTTGGCAGGCTGGGAAAGGCAGAACAGGCATTCGGGTTAGGGTATTCGTGGTATGCAATGTGGAGCAAAAAAAATGGTAAGAATATATGATAAAGTATATGGAAAATGAAGCAGTGTGCGATGCTGTGGTTGGAAGAAGCAACAGTACAGGGAGGGGGGGGATTTATGGGTTGATATGAAAATACACTTACCGCTGCAGACCTGCCATCAATCATCTAAAATGTGTACATTCTTTATGGATCAATGGGCTTATAGATGCAAAACATGCAGGCTTCATGGAAATACGAAAAAAGACATTTGGCGTTAATGTGCCAGCTAAGATACTTAATACAACAATTTCTTTTGAAGAAGCACATACTAGAGTCCACTTCAGTTACTCCTAAGACCTAAAAACCTGTTCTTGCTTGCCACATTTAGCATAAAGCAGGACGTTTCCCGTTATTACTAGATCTCAAGTAAAAATAATTAACTGAGCAGGACGTTTTCTTTATTGCTCTGGCCATGCTACTTACACTGGATTGGCCTTTGATGGTACATGATTAAATACTAGGATTTTGGGGTGGGCTGCACATTGCAGTCTTGTTAACTCTATTCATCATTTGCTGTTTGTATTACTACATGTCTGATGCTGTAACCATTCCAATTTCCAACCAGGTTTTCAAGAGTGGGCCTCTCTTCATATCATCCAAAGGTAAACCTTTATCCCCTATCTGTCTCTCTCAACAGTGTTTCGCACACAGAGCTCATGTCAGGTTATTTCCTTGATGGAGCAACCGGGTTTAAGTATTTTATCAATCACATGTGCACCATGAACTAATTTTTTTTCCCTGAATGGCACGTAAAAGGCTACTTCACGCATGAAAAGGAATCACTAATGCTTGTATCAAGATTTTTTTTCCTCCTGTTCTTCTCCTAAGTCATTTTAGCAACTTAAGTGGGAAATAAAAATGGAAATCTGTTATCATGGATTAGACACTAATTCTTTGAATTGTTTTTTGCTTGACTGCAAATCAACCAACTAAATGACCCTTCCATCTATTTGCTCAAGCAAATTGATGTCTTGAAATAATTACTTAGGTAAATCATGTGAGCAAAACTTGCTCTAAAATTTTTAATACATGCTGTGAGACACTAGTTTCTTTGGCTCAGTTCCACTTGGTTTGTTGTGCTCTTGTATGAAATATTTACTTCTATCGATACTTCTTAGTGTTTATTGAGAAAGAGAACTCATGCATCTGTGCTTTTTAGGGATTGGATGGAAATCATGGAAGAAGCGTTGGTTCATCCTCACACGAACATCATTGGTTTTCTTCAAGAGTGATCCTGTTAGTACCTCTTTACTTAACTTTATTTATTGACAGAATTTTATACTTGGCCTGATTGGAACTTCTATATTACTCATTTCAAAGAGAAATTCCCGTGACATGCAACATCTTAGTTCTTGCAAGCGTACAACTTAAAACATAATTTGAGGGTAAATGTCATAGACTTCCAAAACTGGTACAATGATACTACTTATTGATCTGGTAGGTTAGGACTTGGATACTTCTCTCCACATTGCATCCTTGAAATTCATTTTTTGTCTGCATGCATGCAGAAATTAACAATACGCAAGATTCTCCTTGTAGCAGACTGCTTAGTGATTGCACTAGTTGATATCTTTATAAGTTGAGGTCTTTTGCGCTATGTATCTTCCACGCAGCAAATAATTTTATCATGTGCCACAGCTTCTTTTGTACTGTGCTTCTTCCTTGCTTTAGATGTATAATAATTCTCTTATGTTTTCGGATTTGATAGTTCTGCATATTCATTACATCAAATGCCCAGTTATCTGGGAATTATAAACCACATGCTATTATAATACAGCAGCAAGTCCACAATGAGGATTTGTTTATTGCCTATTAAGTTAGCTAAATTAGATGAGGAAGCTAGAAATTTAATTCTTTAATTAGACTTGCATTCAATTGATCAGTTCCAGATTCTTTAAAGAGAGGACGATGATTGAAACAGAATAAGCAGAAGTTAGAAGTACATCTCCTCGCCTCAGCCAGACAACACCACCCTCATGACTGCTAGCCTTCACCCTTGGCCTGCAACCACACCCTCTGCTCCAATTCCACTCTAGCCCATGGAGCATGATTCTTAGCTGTCCCGAGCATGGAGCAGTTTGTTCTTGTTCCCTAACATTCTTATTGGAATTTAGTTGAGCTATGTGATAACCATTCCCTTTTTCTTCTCTTGTTATTCTACCCATCCAATTTGTATCTTGTGTAAGAACACCTTATGTCACTTGATAAGTAACTTACTGTTGGAATTGTAGAATACCTTGCCCCAGAGAGGTGGTGAAGTGAATGTTACTCTAGGAGGAATTGATTTGAATAATTCTGGGAGGTATTTATCTCATTCTTGTTCTTCCTTTTTTATCTTACTTTTAGTCGGGGTTGTGCATCAGTAATATTGTATTAAGAACACTTCTAATTCGCAGTGTGGTAGTCAGAGAAGACAAGAAGTTGTTAACTGTCCTTTTCCCAGATGGCCGTGATGGTCGTGCATTCACTCTTAAGGTACTCGGCATTTCTTTTTCAACTTGATAATTAAATTCCTCCGATGAAAAATGAGAGTTTAAATAACAAAACATACTTTATTGCCTTTGTATATCTTTTCAAAATGTTCACCGCTGCGTAAATCGTAAAACAGGCTGAAACTTCTGAAGATTTATTTGAGTGGAAAACAGCATTGGAAGAAGCTCTTGCACAAGCTCCAAATGCAGCTCTTGTGATGGGACATAATGGGATATTCCGTAATGACACAGCTGACACATATGAAGGATCTATTCCAAATTGTTGGTGTCTTAATCTGTCTCATTTAGTCCTTCTCAAGTTTGGACTTTCAATGATGCCTTTCCCCGTTGTCCGCAGGGAGAGAGAAGAGACCAATCAAGTCATTGGTGACAGGCAGGCCAATTCTGCTTGCACTTGAGGATATTGATGGCAGTCCTTCTTTTTTAGAAAAAGCCCTGCGCTTTCTTGAGAAACATGGTGGGTGACAAAAACTATCTTGAGCCTGAAACCTTTACATGTTGCTATGTTAATTTCTTTGTCATGAATTTTGATTGGTTTTGCAAATCTTCTCTTGCAGGAATAAAAGTGGAAGGAATTTTGCGGCAGGCTGCAGATGTGGAAGAGGTTGACAGGAGGTTGCAGGAATATGAGCAAGGTTGGCATCAATTTATTTTGAATCGTATTATCAAACAGTGTTCCTAAGGTGTTGCTAGGCGACAAGGTGGTCATGAGGTCTTTGGCGTCCTTGACGCCTTGCCAAATTCAGTGAGAGTGAAGGAGGGAGGGAGGGAAGGGAGAAGAGAGGAAGGTAACTGGCCAGCAAATCGAAGCTGCCTGTCCCTGCTGACTCCCCGTGGGCAGAGGTGGGCCCAGGATTTTCGGAATGGACATTCAAGATTTTCAAAGGGTGGAATTTTTTTTTGACAGCTTAAAGTACTGATTCGTAACGAATAATTGATTCATAACACAAACTAGAAATTGACATGATATAGATGAACTAAATGATCAATACGGCATCATCTCAAATCAGTAGTGGCACTATCTTCATCTTCATGTTTCAGACCTAATAAAACAAACAATCGCAAATTGCTCAATCAATATATCAATATATTGCTGAAGTCCCGCAGTTTGTAGAAGTGTTGAACTGTTGATGGTTCGATGCCGTGGCTTGCTTTGCCAAATTGCCGAAGCTCGGAGAAGAGAAGAGAGAAGGCAAAGGTGCAGATTGGTAAAGGAATGGAGCGCTCCCTGCTCCGTCACTGGTAGTCCTGCTGCCGCCGCTGCTAGCGGCCGCCCACGGGCTGCGGCCTGCCGCTGTTGCGCGGACGCGCGGAGTTCACCGTGCGCTTGGCCTCTGGCCCGTGCAGCGGTGTCGGATTCCCCTTGCTGTCCGGCCGTCGTCGCTAGGCGAAGGGCATGCTGCATGCCTCCGGGCTCTGGCAGTCCGGCCTCCCCGCCGCCACCAGCATTAGGAGATGAGCACTCTGTGTGGGTGTGGATGTCTGTGTGTGACTGTGTGAGTGCCTGGCTGTGACAGTCAGGGGGAAGGGGAATGGCTGGATGGGCCAATTGAGGATGCGAGAAAATGGGCCATTGGGCCAGCAGGAGTGGGGTAGTAGAGAGGAGGGAAGCAGGTGCCCCGATGGGCTTTTTCGGTTTGGATGGAACGTTAGCCTGCTTTTTTTTATTTTTTATACATATACACATGGATATACTATATATACAAAATCTTTTTGCAAAAATAATGGGTATTCAGTTGAATACCCTTGAATACATGTAGGCCCGCCCCTGCCCGTGGGGCTAGGCAGCATACTTTCTAGTCAACCGCAGCTGCAGTTTCTCGAGGGGAGTGGTGGTGGAAGTTAACCTGAAAGGGAGCTGTGGTGGTATCGTTTTTTTGGGGGGTGGGTGGTGGTGGTGGGGGGGGGGGGGGGGTTGGCGTCGCAGGCGTTATCCGCATGGGGAGTGACAAGGAGGAGCTGTTGCATGAGAGGGAGATAACAGCAAGCTAGCATTTGGCACTGCTCTGCAGAGGAATGGGGAAAGAGTGGCGGCAAAGGTACAGAGAGGTATCGAGCGATTATCGTTATGAGAGTGGATGAACTAAAGAGAGATGGGGTAGATATGGGCTGTCTTAGGACTTTGGCGTTGACAGCTCCTTATTGTTGTAAGACAACTTTTTATTGATTAGCCTGTATATCATTTCAATTCTGTACCAGGAAGGACTGAGTTTTCAGCAGATGAGGATGCTCACATTGTCGGTGACTGCGTTAAGGTACCTATGCCATTGTAGTTTCAACATTTTTGGTGCTCCGAAGACCACGAATTGCTTCTCACTAATTGTGTTGGTTGGAATGCCTCTACAGCATGTTCTCCGAGAGCTACCTTCATCCCCTGTGCCTGCTTCTTGCTGTACAGCATTATTGGAAGCTTTTCGTAAGTATTTTGTTTAGAAGCCAATTGTTCTTGACTATGTATATGTTCTGGCATGTGATGTATGTCTTAAATTTCGTTATGGATGGTGTGGTGGTGCTGATGATTGTCTATGCATTATGTTCTTTATTACTGTAGTTAATAGGTACTCCCTCTAGTGACATGAGTGACGGTTTAGGTTGTGTGCAGTCAGCCTATCAAAATTTGATGATCATTACTTTTTATACGTTAACATGAACATTTGAAAGGGTATTGGGTAGATTTGTCTCAAAAAGTTATATTCTTAATCATATATTTTGCTATGGTTTGTAAACATATTATAGTAGAAATTAGTAGTCAAAATCCATGTAAACAACACTTGTGACTGGAGGGAGTAGTTCATACCAGATACTACCACCCTTGTATTCATAAAAAAGATATTAGGGAAGGGAGCCTCTGTGTAATTTTTTGGTATGAAAATAAGGTAGCTCTCTTCATAGTCAACTCGAGTGTGGGTGTTGGGCACATCAAATTTATTTGGGACATGCTATCTACCATTTGGAAGTTGGAACCCAACGTTGGTGTGGCTGTCCAACTTGGCACAATTATTTAGGACTCACGTATCTGAATCACTGGTTACTGTGGCCATGGGTGAAATATAATTATAGGAACCCACGCCTATGGATTTCTCTATGATGGTGGTTCATGTTTGGTTCATTGCTAGCCTACCCCAACTTGCTTGGGACTAAAACTCCGTTGTTGCATCTATAGATTTCTCAAGGCTGTTAATTTTTCCTAAAGCATTTAGTAACTCAATATGGACGTAGCCAAGATTCTACACGCATTCCTATTCTTTTGATGGTTTCTTTATGGCTAACTGTTCGTACCCTTATTTACTTGCCTAGGCCTGGAAACTAAGGATGCTAAGATAAATGCTATGCGTTCAGCTATATCTGAGACATTTCCTGAACCCAATAGGAGGTTGCTGCAGAGGTTAGTTTTACTATCATAACAATATCTTTAAGCACTGATATAACATCTATATTCTTTCTCTTTTTTTTTTTGGGGGGGGGGGGTGCAAGCTATCTTATCATTAGACTTCTCTTGGTCAGCCAACTTATGCTAAATTCACTACGGAACACATTTATGTGTGGCATCCAGTTACTGAGGAAAAAAAAAGAAAAAAAAAGACATCCAGTTACTGAGCCTGAGCATGCTATCATTATCTTGCAGATGCCATTTGCACTCAAAATAATCACCAATACTCCTATTCTTCCCAATATTTGTCTAGTTTATTCAAAGTAACAGTTTCACAATGTTTCTTTGTTGTAGTTGTTTCATTTTTGTTCATCCCTGCTGTTAATGATGAAAAGCATGTTTTAAGTTGTAATACTTTCTTTTTTTCTTTTGCTGTAGAATTTTGAAAATGATGCACACTATTGCATCTCATACTTCTGAAAATCGAATGACTGCATCAGCAGTTGCTGCCTGTATGGCACCTCTTCTGCTGCGTCCACTTCTGGCTGGTGAGTGTGAGATGGATGAGGTATTTGATATGGATGGTGACGATTCTGCCCAGCTTCTTGCTGCTGCAAATGCTGCTAACAGCGCTCAAGGCATCATCGCAACTCTCTTAGAGGAATATGAGGGCATTTTTCATGTAAGATTCTTCCACTCTACAGTATTGTTGCCCCCTTGGGTTTAACCTTTGCAATTATCCGCATTGAATTTAGCTCTAAAAAATCGAATCTATTCCATTTGAGCATAAATCTTGTTAACAGCGCTTACAAATTCGCACATGAGAGATAGAAAGAAAGCATCACTCTTTATAATCCCTATTGATCATCTGTGATAATCATTTTTACAGGATGAACACCTCAGATGTTCCTTGTCACCCGAGTCTCAAATTGAAGATAGTGGCACTGAAGCATCAACTGATGATGGGAATTTGGATGCCAAGGGCAATGGATACCATGATGCAGAAAATGATGCAGATCAAGAAATGGATGATGACAATGGTGCGGAACGTATACTTAGTGGAAAATTGAGTGAAAGCAGTGGTTATGCTGGCAGTGACCTCTATGACTATAAGGTTTGGTTTTGTCCCCTTCATTCTTGTGATTTTTCTGATGCTTGGTGTTCGGTAGCTTTGGTACTACTGCAACTGAGTCCTTAATCTGATTTTGCACTGGTGTATGTTATGAATTGAGCGAAAGGGTCTAGCTGAATTGGTTAGATGGCCTCAGTAGCACTCCTCAGGTCCTGGGTTCAACTCCCCGTGGGAGCAAATTTAAGGCTGGGGTTAAAAAAATCCCCTCATCTGTCACCATAACCAAAGCATAGGTCAAGGCCCAGCCCAGGTCGTAGCTGTGGTTGGTTTGGGCCCTCCTACTTGGGGGTAGTTGTAGTGGTCGCCAGCCCAGTGGT
This sequence comes from Setaria viridis, assembly GCF_005286985.2. Lineage (NCBI taxonomy): Eukaryota > Viridiplantae > Streptophyta > Magnoliopsida > Poales > Poaceae > Setaria > Setaria viridis. The sequence goes on from NC_048271.2 coordinate 43,642,312, forward strand.
AGTCTCACAAGGGTTACGGGCCCCTGTGTAAGGGTGGGGCAGAGGTTCGGGGGGTTTTCTCGGCCTGCGTGAGAAGGTCTTCTTAGCAAAAAACCCAGGGGCTGTCTTACCCCTGCAGGTCGAGTTTTTTTTATGTTATGAATTGACTTTTGTGTGGTGGAAGGGAAGGAGAGAGATGGCTGGGCGGGGGCATTAGCCCATGGCACAGCAAGAAGTTACTTTTCCTTCTTTAAATAGAGAATTTACTTAAAATTACCAATTAACTAATAGAAACCTATTTAAAAGGAAATTAATCCCTAACAATCTCTAACTTTAATAGGCAAGCTAACTGATCGTATCTTTGGTGTGGGCACTGCTACATGGATTTTGCTAGTGCTCATGTGCTTTGTCTTCTTCTTGGGCCTTTTGTAACAAAGGTTATGTGTCCTATTGGTATCGATCCATATAAATACAAACGACTTGAGTGAAATTGTTGTCAAATTTTCTTATTGCCTTTGCCTAGCAGCATCTAGTGTGCATGCAAATAAATGACAGTTTGTGCTAGAAGCTTCATTTTATTGTGTTAAATTTTGGATATATCCGTGGACGAATTGTGTTCAAGGTTTGACAGTGGATTTCCGAGTTTTATGATAGCACGTTTGCTTGTTAGATTCCTTTCCGGCTCCAAAATTCCCTTGTGTTCACTGTTGATATTTCTAGTTATTTTTAGCAATTTCTAATACATTCCAATATTTAATGCTTTATTTGGCCACTTGCTAGTTTCCATGCTGTATCTTGTCTGTAGCTTACTTTCTCCTTTTCTTGATTGATCAACAGGCAGTAAATGCTGACGAGTCAGATGCTGAACGCCCTGTAGACGTGTTGGAAGGAAATGTGGATTTGAGCAAAGTACAAAATAGTCGTTCAGTTGAAAATGGTTCAGCAAATGTGAACCCATTACTCAGTGAAAACAATCCTTCTAATCCACCATCTGGTCATGAGACTCCTTTGTCTATGGGCGAGATCCTTTCTTCTTTTGATCCTGGAATTTCTGTACCTAGTCAAACTTCTGAATATTCTGTAGAGAGACAGTCAAACAAAATTAATGGATCTCACCCACATGTGAAGCGGAGCAACTTTTGGGGACGTAATAATGTAAGCAAGAAATCTAGTTTATTTTTTTTTGTCTGTTTCCCTTCGTTTGCCTTATTTTTAGCATGAATAAAGCCTCTCTCTAGCTCACTGAATTCCATTTTGTTCTTGGGGTTTTTGTAAGTATAGTCTGGTTTGAAATTCTGATTCACATGCATGATTCATGCAGGCAAGAAAGAGCCAACACTCAGAATCAGTTGATTCATCTGGTGAAGAAGAGTAAGCTCTTTGCCGCTAAAAGCACTAACCATATGTGTTTACACTAGTTTTCATGGAGTAGGTTTTGTTGGTATTTGCAACTATGAGAAGTAGTATTGCATTGAGGGCATTTTATACCACCATATATGACAGTTCTTGTCCTGTAGCATCTATATTGTCCCTGCTTACTACTTTGTTAGAAAGATGGAAAATATTGTTTGTATTTGAAGATCTTTACTTGATAATGAAGGTAATTGTATCTTAGCTTTCTGATCATGTTGCCACAACTTTCTAAAGAAATTTACAAACAAAGCACACTTTCTTTTGGTAGTTTCCTGGTCTTTTCTCGAATGCATGTAACCATAATTCATTTTATTTACTTCAACGCTAATAAACATTTCAGGCTTGCTATTCAAAGGCTTGAGATTGCGAAGAATGATCTGCAAAACAGAATTGCCAAAGAGGTAAGTGAGGAAAGTGCCCCATGTGCTCATTAACCTTGGTCTAGTGGCTTCCTGTAGTCTAATAGTAAGTGCCTCTCAGGCTAGGGGGAATGCAATTCTACAAGCGAGTTTGGAAAGAAGGAAACAAGCGCTGCATGAACGCAGATTGGCTTTGGAACAGGATGTATGCCCTCCATTCCCTTGCCTTGTCAATTATGTGTTTTTAGGATGAAAGTATAGTTTGGTCCCTCAGCCCTATGGTTAGGTCATGTTTACCTTGAACTCTTAGGTATAGACCCCCATCTCTAGGAGCGCAGGATATTCAAACACTCAAGAGCTTTTACTATGAACTTGTTTGTTGGCAGATGAGATGCCTGATGTCTTATTCATTTTCCTGCTGCTTTCATTTGGTTTGCCTTTTTCATCTTCTTTTTTAGTTTTGTATCACTCTACCTATGATACCATAATCAATTTCTATGATTCTTTTGAGTAGCGTGCAAACACTCAGGTCTCACTGATTTTAGATTTCTCAGTCCTAGCTAGGATTTCTGGTAACTACTAACCAGAAGGAACCAGGTTCAGGCTGGGTTTCGATCCTTTCTGGTCCTCCCTATAGATGAAAATTATAGATGGGCATAGTTTGTTGGTAACTTATAAGCTAGCTATATGGAAGGTTTGGATCAGACAACTCAAAAGTTAAGGGGTAAAAAATATTGCCTGTGCTAAATTCAAGGCTTCAGCTACACATTCTAAAGTTAGGGGTCAAATTGGTACTTTCCCCTTTATTTTTTTCTGATGCTATTATTGTTGAATAGTTCAGATCTATAAATGGTTTTATAATTGTTCTGAAAAGTACTTTCTGCAACTGTTTATAACTGTAGGTGTCCAGGTTGCAAGAACAGCTACAAGCTGAGAGAGATCTTCGAGCTGCATTGGAGGTTGGCTTGAGCATGTCTTCTGGACAGTTTTCAAGTGCGCGTTCGATGGATGTGAAGGTACCTTTCTACCTTGAACTGTTCCTACACTTTCTGGCTTTATTTGATGGAGTCTTATTTTCTTCCCTGTTGACCTTAGACAAGGGCAGAGCTTGAGGAGATTGCTCTTGCTGAAGCTGATGTTGCAAGGTTAAAACAGAAGGTTGCGGAGCTTCACCTACAACTAAATCAACAACGCCAGCACCAGCATAGCTCCACAGTGGATGCAAATGATCGTCATCACCGCCTTCCTGGTCACTTCTCGCAGCAGTAAGATACAAATTCTATTACTTTAAGTTCCTTTGAGATGTTTCTTGATCTCTGGCATTGTTAGCTTTTGGTTTCTTGCAACTTTCTGAATCCAAAGGGACCTGCCAATAGTTTTATGCCATATAAGAAAATTCCCTTCTTACGTATCAGTGAATTATGCCAAACCTGGTTGTAAGGTGTAACATAGACTCTATGCATGCACTCTCATGGACATTATTTTTCATAATTAACAGTTCGATGCTTGTAGGCATCTGTTATACATGCCATGTTCCCTAGATATATTTCCATTTTGACATACTACTTTTGTCCTGCCAGGAACTTTGTTCAACATGGATTTGATATGAACCTTGCTTTCTGCAATCAAGAGAAGCAGAGAAACGAGGTACATTATGAAATTCTCTTTTGCACCCTGTTCTGAATGATAGTAACCTGTTGAAATCTCAATCCCAACATCTTGGCTTGTCCAGTTATCTGCATCCATGATTCAGTGCACTGTTGAAATGCTATGTCGATTACAAACTTTCAGTTTGAGCGGTACTGTTGTTCGTGCCTGGTAAGCAGAAAATTAAAAACTGTCCAGCTGGCAGCGTGCCTTGATTGATTAAAGCTTTTAGTGGTCAAATATCCCAGAAGCAGCCATTGGAGTTTCATGCTTGTAATTCTAAAATTAACTTCAACAGGTTTGCAATGTTTTTGAGCATTAACTTGGTCTTCACAACATGTTACTCTACGTATCCATTCATTATCAACTGACTGGTTCTAACTATTGAAAATTTCAATATGATAAATGACTGGTTATATGTGCCATTCCCTTTTAAATCTGATGAAAAGTTGGTAGATTATACAGCATCTAGCAATAGTTACATTGGATCATGTTTGCAGGAGAGTTTGATGGAGTCATCACAGTGGAGAAACATCAAGCAGCACGTGCTACCTTATGGTTCTTCAAGGCCACTGACCCGTAAGCTTTCATTTGATGCCTCTTCGAGTGAATCAAGAGGCACAGAAGCCTCAACAAGCATGTCAACAGAGAACACCTCTGTGTCCATCAATGTCCCAAAGTTAGCTGAGGTAGGTGAACTCACAGCCCCCTTTTGTTAAATATAGTGCCTAAATTTTAAGGTGACTTACATTTTTGTATGCCAGGGCATTGAATTTGGGAGGCAACCAATGGTGGCATCCTCCACTTTGGTAGAACTAACAACTAGACTAGATTTCTTCAAAGAGCGGAGGTCGCAACTGATGGAACAACTCCATAGTCTTGATTTAGGGCATGGATCTGCTTCTCAGGGTTTTCCATTCAAGCCACCCTCTCCTTGGAACCACCCAAGGTAGGATGAGCATTCAATTCCATGATTGTATATTCTTCGGTAGTGGTTCTTTTCCCCGTCTATCAATTGTAGAAAACTGCCTATGCGAGTGTAAATCTGTTTTTTTCTTCAATATGATTTTGCTGTCGTGGTGCGAGAGATGTGATGCAGTATTCTGTATGTAATGTTGTCATGGAGGTACCTTTTAGACAAGTTTTTCCAGTGTCGTGGCGGTGTATATGTATTTTCTGCGTCTTCTCATAGAAACTGGATAGGCTGACTCCTTGTATGGCGGTTTGATTCATACCTAGTGCAAAAGGATGAGGAAAACAGGAATCACATGAGAATAGGTTCCCAGCATGAGTTTATAAATAATTTGGTGAAGGCTTGAAGCTGTGTTCTCCTCATAATTATTGTCCATCCCATGTAGCATGGTTCTGTGACAATTCTATCTTCCGTGCCGATTTATGTACACGTTCCAGTATGTGTGTTGGCAAATGGTATGTATACTGGTTCCTATTTATGAGTTTAAATCCAATGTCATGGAAGGCAGGGCAAAATGTATTGACGGGAAAAAAAGGAACGATGTTCACGAACAAAACTGAATGAAATGTTCTCTTTCCCTTAGGAACACAGATGAATATAGATGCAAGCATACACATACACAAACGCATCGGAGGCTGGAATGGTATATCTTTAAGATTGAGAAAGTCGCATGTGTCGAGTTGGGTGAAGTCAATACCATGGATGCGTGTCGTTGCTATCTTGCTGATGAATACGGAGACTTAAAACTTAGGTGAATAGGTTTAACCATAGAAACCTATCTGAGCAGCTGGATAAATGTTTTTTTTTTGAAACTAGCAGCTGGATAAAATGTTGATTCACACAATAAAATTTGGATAATGAAATTTGCGAATCAATCATTACCGACGAGGCGACGACGTTCATTATGCGCTGGGCTGAGGCTGTTACCGTCAAATGGGTGCAGGTGCTATGCTACCCTAGCCCCAGGGTCCAAGAACTGCCGCACGAAGAAATGTGGCCACAGCAACCAGGTAGATGTTAGTTCATTATTCCATCAGGCTCAAGAGTGATTTGGGTCCATGTTTGACAGTCTTTTTTCTTTATTGGCGTCAATGTGCTCTAGATTGTTCTCGAAAAAGAAAACTGCGCTCTAGGTTCTCACGCTCACACGTAGACCTCGATCTATGTTTTACAGTCTCATCTTTTTATGTTATGCCTGCTTTAGATTTAAGTTTATGGTGGATAATATCTTACATTTTAAATTTTGGGTACCTTCTAAGTTTCGGGTTGTGGCGCGGTACCTCGACAGAAAGGCTCTTCTCATTCAATATATGCTCGGAGTTTCCCATTGTTGGTAACCGCTATGCAAACAATAACAGTATTACTCCTTCTCATTGTTTGATCTAATGCCCAAATCTATTCTTCTCAGCTGAGGCGAAAGAAGCTGGGACGCTTCAAGTACTGTTTCAAGTCCTACACCTGATGATCCACCAGTTGAACCATCTGTCTCGGTTCGACATCAGAGTATCAGTCTTTTAAAGCTTTGCTGCGGCATAAAGTTCCTCCTGGATACTGAACAGCGATTACTCGTCTGAATGCATTGGTTATCTTGAAGGCACCCTTAATTCTAGTTGATATGGTAGCTTAATTCTCTTGACTGGAATGAGCACTTCCCTGCTTTGTATCCTGCTCCTTTTTCTGTCTTTTGAAGTTCCTGCTTCCGTGCCATGCTTCGGACGGTAGAATGATGTGTGTTTGGCTGCGGTGAATGATGTTATCACTAAAACTGTGCTATAGTCAAGTACTCGAGTCAGTATGGTTGCATGGTATGTAATTATCATGTTACTCCTAGTCCTCTTATATTTAAATAACCTGGTGCGAAGTAGAAATATTGCATTATTTCCATGGGTTACGCAAATGCTACCAGTTAACATGCCATGTCACTCAGCAACCTCTCAGGAGCTTGAATTCACAAGAGAACTGAATCATGAAAACTTCCGGGTTTCAGGCACCTGCAGGATCACCACTTATCAGAAAGTTGAGAAAAAAGAAATTGGGGGGACCAGCTGGCTGCCTTATAATCCAGATGCTGTGACATTAGTGTGAGAACTTGAGTAGTGGATTAAGAAGGCTGGAATGGCAACAATTACCATTGGCCACCGTCACATTACAGAGATCAAATGAATACCCCAGGCGAAACACAAAACTACACAGAAAGGCAGGGACATGCATGCACCAAGCAAGAGGACCAGCAAACTTCTTATAGACTCAATCCATGAATAGATTGCTTGATGCAGTGAGAGATTTATCCTAGGCATATATGCCGGATAATTTCATTCTTCAAGGCAGCCTGACAGACTTGGCGTTTTTCCTTCAAATATTGCATTATTTCGCTGATTCCAGATGCACCGAGCTGCCATGATAAAAAGTTCCACAAAAATGTTCAGGCCAAAGGATTCTTTTCCTTGTTGGATCATTGAAAAGAAGTCACTCCCATTTTGTGCCAATGGTAAACCAATAGGATATACTTGTAGTGCCATGGAAACATAAATGCTCCCTGGTTTCCTCCTCATTGCACCTGGTATTAAGTCTAACTTGCATCAGTAACAAAGCACAAAAAAAAAAAAGTCTTAGTATACATTTGCTTTTCCATATGAGCTGCAAAGGCTTGGAAGCATGTCATGAGGTAAATGAAAAGGCTCAGGCAAATGCACGGTTTTTTCCTGATAAACAGACAGCAATTACACTAAAGACTCTGCAGACGTCTCTCCACCAAAGAGAGCCTTTTTCCTTAGCCATATGAGGTACTTCCGAAGAATAATATGTATTCCAAATTAGCTGTACCCATTGGATGTCTCTCTGATTATAAAATTTAACAGATGTTTCAAGAGTAATGCTTTATTCTAAGTGGTTAGCTTGCTTACACCTGCCTGATATTGTCCTTTCCTGTTAATTTCAGAACCCCTCCATAGGCATTTTTTCCTATAAATGTCAACTTCCTTGATGATTGCATCTGGTAACTTGAAAATGCAAGAGACATGAGTTTACTGAGCAGTAATTACTGAGTTAACCAATTGAAGTATGCCTGAATAGGTCAGGAACATAGAACTTTTTTGAAATAACAGGAACATAGAACTAATGAACATGATGGCTATAGTTCCTTCCAGCAGCCATAGAAACTTTGTTCATGAAACAATCACTGGATAACAATATCGATCAACCGCAAGATTACCATTCCGAGCAGAACATCATGCTGCCCATGGGCTATGGCTGCTGCCTGCTGCTTGTCAACCGAAGTCTGACGAGAGAGTTCTCTCTAGGCGGAGCAGAGCACTCTTCCATTCCGCGCCAATCGCCTATAGGCGGCGCTTGCCGCTTGGTGGTGGCGGCGGCGGCGGCGGCCGGCGTCGTCGAACAAGCTCTGTCCGAGGCGGAGCGGCACAACCACGTCCCGGAGCCGCCACCGCGCTACCTGCGGAGCTGGCCCATGCCCCGCCTGTGCAAGATCAGTCGTGCAGCGAACGGCGCGCGCCTCCGGGGGGCGAGGTGGGTAGGGACGACGGCGGCAGCGGCAGGCCATGGCGGCGGCGGCGCTGGACGGGTGACGAGAAGACGACCCGAACCAGGGACTTTTCTGAAAATAATCGGATCGCGATCGATAATTGCGATCCCATTTAGGGGGTTATTTGAAAATATTAGGGGGTATTATGAAAATATTAGGATCGAGATCATTAATCGCGATCCATATGAGGGGGTTATTTGAAAATGTACAGGGGTGCGTTCTGTAACTATGGATCGCGATTCCATCCCTCCGCCGCGGCTCGCCGGAGCGCCGCCTATCGCCGGCCGTCCCTCGGGTACCTCTTCCTCCTTCCGCACGGTTCGCCCCCCGCACCGTCTCTCGTCGACGAACGATCTCCGGAGCCCTAAGAGGAACCTTCCGCCTGCGCCGTGGTGGCTGTCAGGTCTGGACTCTTGACTCTCAAGCCTGAACTAACTGAAGATGGCAGACGTGATGCTGACCTGGAAGAAAATGGCCTCGCTGTGGCCGTAGGCCGCACGGCGGACGGACAGAGTGGGGGCGGAGGCGACGCCTCGAGCGTGAACTCGCCGGCGGTATGGTCCACCACGCCCTCCAGGCAGCAGAGTGCCAGGCAGAGCTTCAGACAGGTGCTTGTGCTCGCACGGCCATCGCAAGTTCAGAACGAGAAAGCTGAGTGCCTGCCGTTAACTTCAGATGCTGTAGTTCCTTTTGCAGAATTTAGAAGATGATTTCAAATCTTTGAGCGAATAATGGAATTCAGGAGAAGGTAAATGTGGAGAATCAGTAAACCTGATCTCCCTATCTTCCTTGGGATGCGTGCCGAATCGAAAAGAGAGCTTGCTCATGAACCAATCTGCCGATATGATAGTTCATAGGCTAATTCAGATATTATCAATGGTCATTAGTGTGAGAACGTGAGTCGTGGATTAGGAAGGCCGGAATGGCAACAGTCACCATTGGCCACCGTCATATGGTTCCAAAAAAAAAGCCATTGGCCACCGTCACAGTAGTGAAACCTGGAGCATTTTGCATTAGATCACCTAAAGAATTCGTGTGACAGTATGGACAGGATTTCCTACTGCTTTCAAGATCCTGTCCTATGGAATTCACAAGAGAACCGAACCATGCAATTGCAAACATCAGAAAGATAGGCCAAGCAAGCACGGTTCCAACAAAAATTATCACGTCAGAGATAACAAGATACGAATACCCATTGATGTGCCATCTGACTCTACTTCATCTTCAAGAATTACTGTCCGTTACTGCAACTAACTTCGGCCGAATTTGTGAAATTTTGATCTTTTCGATGGTGACCAAAATCACTGTTTGCTTGAAATTCCATTCTCTTCGTCGAAAGATTCACTTATTAGATCAAATTTCGGCCAAAATTTCGCGAAATTCGGTGTTTTCGCAGCGATCGAAAAAATTTGAAAAACGAAATCCTAATCCCTGTTGATAGTCCTAAAGTAGAGAATTTTCTCCTGTTATTGGTGCGTCTACTACTTTCGTTAAGTCCTTACATCAAACATACGTCATATTGGTATTTCCATTTCTCAAGTGAACGAGACAACCAAGACTGCATCTTCAAGAAGCGGCTGCAGAGAGAAGCCGTTGTGGGGTTTCAGGCACCTGCAGAGCATCACCACTTATCAGAAAGTTAAGAAAAAAAAAATATTGTGGAGACTGGAGAGCAGCTGGCTGCCCTATGATTCAGATGCTCTGGAGCAACAGCAAAATAATCTTCGCGATTTTAAAAGACACTTTGAAAACTTCTAGTGGTAAATTATAGAAGAAGGAAATGTACATGTGGAGAACCAGTTCAGACAAATTCTCTGCCATCTCAAACTTTCAGAATTGAAAACCCCAGCATTTTGGCGGGTTTCATCTTCAGCGTCACTACACGATAACTCCTGGTTGAATTCATCTTGAGCAGCCTCTAAGTTGGGGTCACCTCACCAGTGTATGTTGCTTTGACCAGGCCAACATGCAGACGCTGAACCTCGCAATGCTCTAGAGTCCAGAGGAACGATCTCTATCTCGCCAAGTCGCCATGATTGGTTTGGTTGCTTGCCTCGCCGGATCAGGAGCAACCCGACGGGACGACGATGGCAACGGCTAGTTCCACGAGGGAGTTCCAAAGCTCCAGGACACCAAGCCTGACGGCGGCGGCGTTCCGCAGCGCGTAGCGGAGCACTCTGCCGTTCTGCCCCTCTTGGCGGCGCTTCGTGGCGGCGGCGGCGGACGGCATCCAAACCAGCTCTGTCGCAGTCCGAGCGGCACAATCACGTCTCGGAGCCGCCACCGTGCCACCTTCGGACCTCGACCATGCCCCACCTGAGTGCCGCTGGGGTCCGGCGAGATACAGCTGGAGGTGCAGATGGATTGAGAGCTTAGATGGGGCTTTTCGGCTTTGAATGGCGAGGCGGGCAGGGACGACGGAGGCAGCGGCGGGCGGCGCTGGACGGGCGGGAAGAAGACGACCCGAATTAGGGTATTTTTTGCAAATAATCGGATCACGATCAATAATCACGATTTAAGTTAGTGGGCTATTTGAAATTATGGGGGTAGATCCAAACGAGAGGGTATTTGAAAATATTTAGGGGTGCATTTTGAAATTCTGGATCACGATCCGATCCGCAACGCTGCTCACCGGAGCGCCGCCTGACACCGGCCGTCCCTCGAGTGCCTCTTCTTCCTTCTGCCCGGCTCTCATCCGCCCCAGCTCGCGTCGACGACCAACGGGGTTCCGAGCCCTAAAAGGACCACACTGCCTACGCCATGGTCACTGTCAGGTCTGGAGGACTGAAGTCTGAACTAAGTGAAGAAGACAAACATGATGCTAACCTCCACCTAGATGAAGACGGCCTTCACTGTGGCTGTAGGCAGCGCGGCGGATGGACAACGTGGGGGAGGAGGAGCGTTATTATCCTTATTACGCCAGCGGCGCACCGACGAGCTTGGACGGAGTTACGCCGCCGCCGCCGCCGGCTTGGACGGGAGGAAGAAGAGGAACAATAGGGTTCGGAGTTTTTAGTTCTTCTCTAATTGCCTTCACCCCACAGGCGTTCGGGTCCTCAAACCGCGACACAGGCCACCGTGGTAGCTCAATCATGGGCTTAGCCCAATTCGATACATGGCCTCGGGCCCAAGCATAGGCCCATACGAAGGTCTTGACATCCCCTCTCCATAAGAACCAACTCGTCCTCGAGTTGTCAATGTAACTGCTTACTTGGTGATATTGATGTTGTTGATAGCTTCCCATGTTGTCCAGGCTTCTGGTAAGTTGTCCCATTTGATCTTGCCGAAGACTTACATAGGCGAGTCTCCATTACCTGTACAGGAACTGATAGAACAGTAAATGTTATGCTGTGTAAATCATCATTTGTGCTCACCACAGTATTGGATGGAATGGCCTGTTTTAGTTGAGACACATGAATGACTGGATGAATTTGGCTGGATAGTGGAAGTTGTGATTTATAAGCCACTGGACCCACTTTCTAGATAATCAAATATGGCCCAAAGAACTTGTAACTTAACTTCTGACTGGAGCACTTGGCAACTGACGTTTGCACAAGCAGTTGAAGCTTAAGATACACCCAATCACCAACTTGGAATTCTCGCTTTTGCCTATGTCTGTCCGCTTAATTTTTCATTCGCTGTTGAGCTCTCAGGAGATTATGTTTGATCACTGTCTGCATCTCTGCTCTGTCTTGCGACCATTGCTCTAGATCAGGAACAGTGCACTGAGAAGTTGCAGAAATTCCAAAGTATCTAGGTGGATATCCATATAACACTTCAAATGGTGTTTTCCCATGAGCTGAATGTGGTGTTGTGTTGTACCAGAATTCAAGTAGTGCTAGCAACTGTGACCATTTGCTTAGACACGATTGAACCATACATCTGAGATAGGTTTCCAGCATTGGTTGAATCTCTCTGTCTGGCCATTGGTTTGAGGGTGGTAAGATGAGCTCATGTTTAATGTGGTTTCAGAGAGTTTAAAGAGTTCCTGCCATAGTGCACTAGTGAAGATTCAATCCCTATCAGATATTATAACTTGTGGCATTCCATGATAATGGTAGACATTGTTAAGGAAAAGCTGGGCCACTGAGAGTGCTGTGTAGGGATGTTTCAGTGAAACGAAATGACCATACTTTGTGAGTTTATCGACCACTACTAGTATAGTATCAAATGTTTGAGATTTAGGCAGACCTTCTATGAAATCTAGGCTTATGATCTTCCAGGCTTGATCTGGTATGGGTAGAGGTTGCAGTAGTCCTGATGTTCTTGTCTTGTTGAGACATACTCCTTCACCGTTTGTTTCATATGTTTCCAGGCAAATAATGACTTCACTTTATTGTAGGTGACTGTAATGCCACTACGGCCTCCCAGTCCATTAGAGTGCAAGGCCTTGAGCACAGCCTCATGAGCTTCCTTATGATTGCCCAACCAAATTCTGCCTTTATATCTGATAAGCCCATCAGTTAATGAGAACCCCTTGTCATTAGAACCTGACACACAGAGCTCAGTTAACAATTGTTTTGTCTGTTCATCTTGTTGGTAACCCTCAATCACAATCTCCAACCATCTTGGTGTGCTTGTTGAAATGGCACACACTTCTGTTAAGTGTTCTCTTCTTGACAGTGCATTGGCTGCAGAATTCTCACTGCCCTTCTTATATTTCACTTGATATTGTATACCCAGAAGTTTGACAGAGGCCTTGTGCTGAATGCCATTTACTAACTTTTGTTCCCCCAAGTGAACCAAACTTCTTTGATCAGTGAGGATGGTGAATGGTTGGTGTTGCAAGTATGACTTCCATTTGTCAACTGCCACGAGTATTGCTAAATATTTCTTCTCATAAGTGGATAAGGTTTGGGATTTTGAACTCAAGGCTTTACTTAGATATGCTACAAGATGCCCATTTTTCATTAACACTACTCCCACTCCTTTATCACATGTACCAGTTTCAATAGTGAATTCTTTAGTGAAGTTAGGTAGTGCCAAAACTGGAGCTGTTACTAAAGCATCCTTCAAAGTGTCAAAGCATTGCTGTAATTGTGGTGTCCACATAAAGGTTGTGTTCTTTTTCAGTAAGTCAGTTAAAGATCTGCTGATCATTCCATAATTCTTGATGAATTTTCTGTAATATCCTGCCAGTCCCAGGAATGATCTCAATTGCTTGCAATCAACAAGCGCTGGCCATTGCTGTACTGCTTTGATCTTTTCTAGATCAGTGGATACCCCTTGTGCACTAATGATGTGACCCAGGTACTCCAACTTGGTTTGAGCAAAGGAACATTTGGACTTCTTCAAGTATAACTGATGTTGTTGTAGTAGTTGAAACACCTCGTTGAGATGTGCTTTGTGTTCTTAGAGTGACTTGCTGTAAATGAGTATGTCATCCACAAACACCAGGACACATTTACAGGATAGTAGAGCAAAGATAGTGTTCATGGCAGATTGAAAGGTTGCATGTGCGTTTGTGAGGCCAAAAGGCATCACTTTAAACTCCCAATGCCCATTATGTGTCTTGAAGGCCGTCTTATGCTCATCAGTTGGGGCTAATCTTATCTGATGGTACCCTGACCTCATATCAAGCTTGGTGAACCACTGAGCATCATGAAGTTCATCCAACAATTCATCCACAATTGGCAACGGGTACTTGTTTTTGATTGTCGGTGCATTAAGTTTTCTGTAATCTACACAGAACCTTCATAAGCCATCTTTCTTTTTGACTAGCAGTACTGGAGAGGCAAAGGGACTAGTACTGGAGAGGATTTGGACAGCAGCGCGTCGTAAGCGACACGGCCTGCAGAACAACGATGATTGCACGCTTTGCAGCCAAGAATCAGAGACAGCGGAGCACCTTCTTGCTCGCTCGCTGCAGTTATGCCCAACAGGTTTGGTTTGCTGTTGGTCAGGTGATTGGCATACCCCAGATGGCTCCGACAGCAAACGTCTCTCTGCTGGATTGGTGGCTGCTGAAAAGAGAAAGGCTTAATAGCACCAGAAGAAAGGGGATTGACTCCACCTTCATGCTAGTTTCTTGGATGATTTGGAAGGAACGTAATAGCAGGGTATTCAATAGAGGAGAAACGAAGACGCCACATCAGCTGATAGAGACAATTGCGGCTGAAGCAAGGATGTTGTGCTCGGCCGGGGCAACTAGTATGGCGGCCATAGGTTGGCCAGGGTGTGCAATGACAACCTAATATTAAGAATCTAGTTGTTGTGGGATGTCTAAGTTGGTCGTGTAATCCTTATTCGTAATCTTAATCCGTGTGCGTGCGCTCAATTAGCCCGTGTTGTAAAACAACTTTTTTTCCTCTACTTAATTTAATTGAATGATATGTAACTCTCCTGCGTATTGTAGAAAGAAAAAAAGAGAACAGCACCAGGGCCAGGAGGAAATCAGAGGAAGCGCCGGCGCCGGCGCCGGTGATGATGACCGGGACGCGCCCGAAGTCCTCCCTGTACTCGTTCAGGTCGATCGGGGGCACCAGGTGGAGCTTCTCCTCTCGGGTGTCGTGGACCAGGTAGTGACCGGACGAGGCGAAATCGTGTAGCTTGGGGCCGGTGTTGGGGACGATGAAGTGGTGGTCGGCGCCAACCACGGTCACGCCCTCGAGATGACAGGCAATCTCGGCGGGGGTCGCCCGAAGGTGGAGGGACACGGTGAGGATGTCCGGGAGGCGGGTGGGCTCGTCGACGGTGACCCTAACCAGGCCCTCCCGGACCCACCTCACCAGGCCGCCCTCCGGCTCGGCGTCGTCTTGGACATGGAAGGAGTTGCCGGTGAGGCTAACGAGGCTGCAAGGGGGAACGGGAAGGGGTAGGAAGAAACTCTAGTTCGGGTGAAGCCGGTGGATGGTTGGATGTCCAGGGACGGGCGCAGGTCGTGGTCTTGTACTATCTTGGAGTTGAATTGAATCGATCAAGAGTTCAAGATTCCGTCTCGCGCGCGCGAGAGAGTTTGCAAAGATTGGGTACTTTCCGCTAAGAGGACTTCCTCCAATCACAGATGAAGTCTATATTTAGAAGTTCGTCATAAATCCAATATTTTCACACTGATTAGAAATATATATCAAATTATTTAAAAAAGTAACAATATAATATAATATATTTGTATGATGAATTTAATAATGCTAGTTACGTGTGTTGTCATTTGCCAATTTATTTAAAGTTTTTTAGATATTAATGGAGTTAAGAAAAATGATTTAAGGAGACTTCTCCATGCCGTCAATAATTCGGCGTTTGTCAAGGTAATTAAGAATCTATATGTCAATATTCCTCTTCTTGACGCGATGCGGGTCTGGACACACCAAGTAGCAGAAGAACATCCTCAGAAACAAATAGCTAATGTCTCTACCACGGAGGTACTCCATCCGTTCTAGATTGTACGTCGTTTTGGCTTTTCCAGGTTTATAGATATTATATGTCTAGATGCATAATAATATCTATAAATTTGGAAAAGCCAAAACGACAACGGAGGGAGTAGTACAGTTGATGGAGGAGCTCAACACTCTCTCTGAAAAGGAGGATCCAGGGTGCACTATGATGTTCTGTGGGTTAAAATCATCCAACCCGACAATTCCATTAGAATATAGATTCCATGTACATATTTACTAGCAAGTACTATACCAGATAAGCAGAACAACTGTGACCTGTCCGCCTCATGTAAAAAAGATTTACATCCCTGAACTGTCATTACAAATTTCTCTGTAGGTTGTCAGCGTCTACACTAATATCAGTGATTTCTATATGCATGTATACTTTGTCTTAGGCATAGCTTGGCACCGCTGCGCTATGCTACATTGCTATACAGTGCAGTGTAACATAGCAGCTGTAGAAATGCAGCAGAGCTGAAGCAGTTTGCCAAGCAACTATTTTATGAAAAAAATACTGTTGAACCTGCTTAATTTGAAATGCACCGATATCTCGAGTTGGAGCCTTATTTCTACATGAGAGCCAACTGAATCCCCCCAGAGTCCGCAAGCAAGGGGCTTCATCAACCTGACGCCTTCTGCTGAAGCTTCTGTCCTGCGCTGCAGTCTGGTGTTGAAGTAGCAAGCAAGGTCACCAAAAGCTCTGCTACAATGCGAGCAGCACCATGTTTGTATCTATTTCAAGCTGGTTGTATCCATGTCAGCAGCAACGGTGGCTCCTGAGCTACCATGTGTTTTCACAAGTCAAACTTGTCTTCCTGGAACGCTTTGAATACAAAGTCTCTGAAGCGTCTCGCGTACTGTTTTGGATCGACTGCTGAAATGGATGTTGGGTCATATTGGAAAGACTTGTATGCATGCTCAAGCTTCTTGCTGATATCATAATCCTGAAGTATGTCTATGATCCCGAAATATAGTACAACATCGTAGAACTCCCCAGTAGGCTCTCCAATAATCTGCGGCTCAATGTCGGTCTTTCTTACTGTCCGTTCAGCTCTTATCGGCATGTTTGACCCAAGTTTTATCTTGGCAAACCTGTCCAAACAAACAGTCTTTGTTACATTAAGATTACAAGGCATTAACGCAGCCAAAATTAGCAACTAGAGCCAAATCAGCCAGCAAACATGAAGGGAATGCAAAAATGTTGGCCTCGATGTTTTGACATATGGGTAGGATCTGTGGGAGCATACCAAGCAGATTTACTCGGGAAATAGATCAAGGCACGATGAACCAAAGGGTGCAAATGCTGTTACATCTAGCAAGTGCTTCAATTGGTACCTTCTTTTACTAAAGTCAAGAATAATTGAGTGTCTTGTGTTACCTGTTTGGATCCGTATCTCCTCTAGACAAGTGAGGTGATGATCCTCTGCTGCTGTCACTATCAAATGAACCTTCAAGTAATGCGGCAATGCACTTTGTAAGGTACATGTACATGATAACCATGTAAAAGATTATTAAAAAGTAGTTTTGTTTCAACCAACCTCCGGTCAATAGCCTATCCCTAGTATCCCTAAAATGTACACCAACCAAGAGACTATAATCCATGATATTTTCCTGCTCAAGAAACTCGCAGTCCCTGTCGACTTGCCTGCTTCAACAGTTTTAACATCCACGTTAATATCTGTAAAGTTGTTATGATTTCTTGTCAGCTCTAGCATCTCTCACCTTTGGAACTCTTGGTACCAATGTTTTTGCAATCGAAATATAAAGTTGAGGTCAAGATCCTTCAGAGTAGTGTACTCATCAATCTCTGTCTGTGGCTTATCAGTTGTACGTCCAAGGGATGAACCTTTCAGGTCAAATCGCCTATGAATAGAGTACTCAGAGCAAAACAGATTTCCCATTATGACAAAACGGACCTGGGTGATAGTACAACAGCAAACAGACAATCAGGATTCAGCAAACATAAGTAAGGTAAGAAAGCGTAAGTCTACTAATCATCGCAGCTAACTAGCTATACCGTGATACCTATGTAAATAATAATTTCTGACCTTCTTTTGGTTTGCTCCAGCTAATTTGACACAGTGAAGACCGAAAAACTTTGTGACTAGAGTGTTCTCAAATGCCCTGACATGATTATAATAAGCTCGAAGCATCTTCAAAAATATCTATATGATATTATGACAACAAATGTTCAGTTGATTAAGAACAAAATCACTGCAGAGCTTGGAAGTTAAGAGCTTAGACAAACACAACAGACAAACCTTTACTTCAGCTTTCTTCATTGTCTTTATCATGTACTGGTCATTGCTCGTGAGATAAAAGAAGCTTCCACTCTTACCAGGAGATGAGAGCTCCCGGAGAGCCTGGTCTCCACAAAGGGATAACATATAGTCTGCAGCATCAACCTTGAACAACTTGCGCAATGTCCTGAGATTCAGTCCAGAACAAATTAACTGCAATGATCATGCATGCCACCACAAGGATGGTGTAACATATATATTATGGCTGGGAGTGATGACCAACCGGAATACTTGTGGGCAGTAATCCTTCCATTTGAAATCGCAAGAACTGTGCGGAGGGGTGTACTTTGAGCCTTCCGGAGGGAACCTCGTCCATACTTTCTCCTTTGGGTCAAAAGCTGATGATTTAAGATCAAGCGTAATTGGACCTTGCTTTCCTACCGC
Organism: Setaria viridis; assembly: GCF_005286985.2. Taxonomy (NCBI): domain Eukaryota; kingdom Viridiplantae; phylum Streptophyta; class Magnoliopsida; order Poales; family Poaceae; genus Setaria; species Setaria viridis. Next base: position 43,660,278 of record NC_048271.2, read on the forward strand.
ATGCCTGTTATGCAGCAAAGATGATTGGGCACATACTTACATTCAGATACTAAAAGGCGTACATCATTCTTAATGTGAAATAATATGCATGTCTACATGACAACTGAACTATCAAATAGCAAATAACAAATATTCTCTTCTGCCACATGGTAGCCCATATTTCTTATTATGCTACACCACTTAGGCCCTGTTTGGAACTGCGGCCAGGAGAAGCGGTTCTCAGATAGTATAAATATTGAAATAGTGCTTATTTGAGAAGCGGGTCTGAATCAGCTTCTGCGTTTTAGTACAAATGGAGGTGGTGGGGAGAAGCACGGCCAAAAAAAGCTGCAAAAAAGCGCACCATTTGGCTTCTAATTTCAGCTTATTTTGGCCATAAGCTGGATTTAAGCTGTTCTAAACAGGGCCTTAATGTTCTCAGCAAAAATTATGCTGTTGAAAACTAGAGTGCAGAAGGGCTGATCTCTTGTACTATTTATCAGCTAGCTGCTGCGCTAAGCTGAAATGCCAAATTAAAGAGCATGGCGCCATTATAGATCATGTTGTAGTCTCCTTCCATCTGGACTTCTCTTTGTACAATCTGCTAAACTCTTATGTTTTCAAGTTATATGATTGAAAAATGGGGGCTCCCTCATATAAAAATGACTTTCCAGCCATGAGCGTCCAACCAAAAATCATGTGCCAAGCTCTGAAGTACTTGTCTGCATTCATCCCTGCCAGTTAATTTTCAGTAAAAAGGCACACGGTGTTATCATTCATGCCCTCCGAATCAATGCTCTCTTCTACGTCATCAATGTCCGGGACATTAGTGATTAGCCACCATTATTATAGCTCTCAACAGTTGCAAGATACCGCATCGGCCACAAGGTTATATATACTTGAAATCCCATATCGATGACTGGATGGGGAAAACAAAGCGTTCATCAATCGTTGCTTGCCATTGTTTAGGAACCGCACATGTTCTGTTCAGCAATCATATATGTTCTCATAAAAAAAGGGGGGAAATCTGTCAACTTTTGCATTGCCATTGAACCAGGATGATCTGATTCTCCAATGATAAACGTTGGATCACAAACCAAATGCAAATTCCTCGGCCCTCATGGCAATGGCATTGCATTGCATATCAATAATCAAATGTAAGAACAATTTCCCAAGTCGAACATTGACATTGGATACCTGACGAGGTGAACCAAGAAACATTGCCTTTTTGCTTTGGAAGGGATCATCAGCAAGAACCAATGAGACACGGGTGAGGTGGGCACCTACCTGATGCCGAGCTGCAGATTGAGCATGAGCTCGTAGTTCTTGTGGCCCTTGGCGATGGTCTCTCCCTGCCGCCGCGGGCCGCGCGACCTGCCGCCGGCGTAGGGCCCCGTCGCCGGCGACGGCGGCGGCAGCCCCCTCCCATCGCCGGCGTCCTCCACCCTCACCGTCGCGGCGCGCCCCCTCGTCGTCGTCGTCGTCCTCGTCCTCCCCCCGCGTGGCCCTCGCACCTCCTCTCCGCAATGCCGCACGTGTTGTTCCCATCCAGACCCGCGGCCCCGCAAAACCGGATCTTTTCATAGTTTCTCTCTCCTCCCCCGCCCCCGGAAGTTTTGCTCCGCCACGACGCCGAGCTCGCGCGCCCGCTCGCTGCCCGCCCCGCCGAGCTGTGTGCTCTCCCGGGTTCGTCTCCCCACCACGTGCCCGCCCAGCACCCACGCACGTCACCCTGCTCCAGCTTACTGGAAAAGCCTCGGATTTTGCATGATTCCGGCCACTTTCGACCCTTTTTTCTAGACTCCAACCATGTGTCTATTCTAAATTCCCAAGACAATGCATCACCAGCAGCGTCAGTTCATTGAGCGTTCGGGCTGGACTTATAAGCCGGGTGAAAAGCTAAAACGGCTGGTTTATTATGAGAAAAACTCTATTCGGTGGTTGCGTTCCAAATTATATGTCGTTTTAGCATTTTTAGATTTGTAGCTTTTGCTATGCACCATAGCAAAAGCTACGAATCTATTTAAAGCTACGAATCTATTTAAGTGCATAGAAAAACTACGAATCTAAAAATGCTAAAACGACCTACAATTTGGGACGGAGGGAGTACATATGAACATCAATATTATTGCACTAAGTTGTTCGCATTCTTTCATTTTGATGAATAAAGGAACCTGGTTGGTATTAACCAATTTTTATCACCTCATTAGGTTTTATATGGTTTTTTTAATTATCAAGAATGGCATTTCCTTTTGTCTTTTCATTTTCTAAGGATGACAAAGGTGTTGTGATTTTTCTGATTTAAGGGTCTTTTATGCTTGTAGATGATTGACCTACACAATACCACATCTGACCTTTTACTAAATTTCCTAATTGTCTGACTATTCTATGTGTTCCTTCTTTTTATTGAGAAAACATTTTTCCCTAAAACTTATCGAATCTCTCATTGTTCTTTACTGCCTTTCCTTTGCATTAAATTCGCATAATATAATACATGTATCTTGTGTCTTTATATATTTTTAACTCAAAGAAACAATCTTTTGGTGTCAGCAAACCTACATTCTCGGCCCTTAATTAATTTGATTTTTGGTAATGGGACATAGTTTCTTAAGCTCATTGCTGGTTAATTGTTTTCGATACGATTCAAACACACACCTGCAATGTAGTCCGCACGAGAATACATTTAGACCACTGAACACATACATGTTTAGACGTCCTATTCCTTTCCATAATAAATGAGTGTCTACGGTGTGTTTGGATCCTGAAGCTAAAGTTTAGTCCGTGTCACATCGAATATTCGGAGGCTAATTAGGAGACTAAATATGAGTTAATTATAAAACTAATCGAATATTCGGAGGCTAATTAGGAGACTAAATATGAGTTAATTATAAAACTAATTACACAGATGGAGGCTAAACGGCGAGACGAATCTATTAAGCCTAATTAATCCATCATTAGCAAATGGTTACTGTAGCAGCACATTGTCAAATCATGGACTAATTAGGCTTAATAGATTCGTCTCGCCGTTTAGCCTTCATATGTGCAATAAGTTTTGTAAATAGTCTATGTTTAATACTTCTAATTAGTATCTAAACATTCGATGGGACAGGAACTAAAGTTTAGCCCGGGGATCCAAACACCCCGGGCTATGCTGTGGTCATCGTTAAATGATTTTCATCATTGATTGTGGTTCATTCTTAATTAGTGACAATAAGATAAAAAAAGGGGGGATAGACGATTCCCTTTTATTAGTTTCAAGATATTATTTCTCTTTTCTTGACAACCATGGAGGGCAAATTATTAACTGAGTGTTGAGGCTATATCTTCTCTTTTCCCTTAGAACAGCTATAATTATCAGCTCATAGTATACAGTTCCACTGTATTCTTTTCTTTTTGTGCTTTGCAAGTTATTTTCCTCTATTGTTCAACAATTTGCTAGTATGTTCCACCTTGACACTAACTGATCGATGAATCTGACAGCCTTCTCACTCTTAGACTCACAAAAACCAGTATAGATCCTCGCTCTTGGAAGCATCCAGACATTCAGATAATAACTGAATGGATACATTCATATTACTGGAGCTACAAATACTTAACGCAATGCAATGTTATGCAGTTCCCCAGTGTGTTCCGGGGGGGGGGGGGGGGGGGGGGGGGGGGGGGGGGGACAGAGTAAAGTGTGGAGCGCAAAACTGAGAATCTCAAAATTTTCCCCTCAATCTATTGGAAGGTCCCCAAACAAGAAAAGAATTCACGAGGCAAAGAACATTTACAACCCCTGAATTGCTTTGCACTTTTGGTTGCATTTTTCTATGTATAACTTCATTCTGTCAGTTACATTTCCTACTGTTCGTGAATATTGCTGAACTCCGTATCTGTGCACATTGCTTGTATTTACATGACAGCCAGTCCGATTCCTGGAAACCGAGGGTCCACCATGAGCATCAGTAAATATGATATTTTTGCCTTGTAAGGAAGCTGCTGAACTGCTGTATGGTGCAGTAAATCAGTAATGTACAAGCCTATCAAGAAAATGTCGCATTGCACTGTTCTCAGCCTGATCTCTCTCCTTTTGGAGTCACAGACAATATCAACCACAAGGTCTGAAAATGCTTTCAGCTGTCTACTTTATCCTCTTGAAAAGCTTTGTATATGAAATCTTTGAAGCGCCTGGAATACTGTTTTGGATCGACTGCTGAGATGGATGCTGAATCATACTGAAAAGATTTGTACGCATGCTCTAGCCTTTTGCCAATGTCATAGTCCTGAAGTATGTCAATAATCCCGAAATACAATATAACATCACAGTACTCCCCAGTTGGCTCTCCAAAAACATCACCATCATTCTTTCGGATTGTCAGCTCAGCCCTTGACAGCATGTTTGCCCCAAGTTTAATTTTCGACCACCTGCTCAACCAAAGAAAATTAATAACCTTACTGTTAGAATGCATGAACATAACCAATTATCACATTAGAAGCTGAAGAACAAATTAGCTGAATGGTTACTTGAGTTCTGGTACCTTATACAAATTGACTAGATAAAAATGGATCAATAATTGCAATTTTTCTATAGCTTAGGATCATTACCTGTTTGGATCAGAACGAAAGTGATCCCTGTCCCATCTTGAAACACGAGGTGTTGCAAGTTTTTCACCATCAACGTCAATGGCACCTTCAATGAACACACATAACCAAGTCAGGATTTGAGTTTTCAACCCACCTGCAGAAGCAGATATGTCTTTCTTACCTCTAAAATGTACACCCACCAATAGACTGTAATCCATAATCTTCTCCTGCTCAAGGAACTCGCAATCCTTGTCCACTTGCCTGCTTCAAGATATTTAACATCTACATTAGCACAAGGGTAAAAGTAACAAGGTTACTGACCATGCACATGTCATAATGATATGAGAATCAGGGATAAGATGTTCACACCTTTGAAACTCTTGGTACCATTGTTTCTGTAACCGAAAGGTAAAGTTAAGATCAAGGTCCTTCAGAGTTGTATACTCGTCAATCTCAGCCGGTGGCTTGTCAGTTATACGGCCAAGAGATGATCCTTTCAGATCAAATCGCCTATGGATAGGATGATCAGAGCAGAACAAATTTCCCATTATGACAAAACGAACCTGAGTAGTAAGTATGAAGGACACATACAATCAGCCACAGAAATGATGCTTCAATACTAACATGTTCAGTTCATAGACAAATGACAAGAATAAAGCTTTGGTATTTGACTCTGTGTTTCCAGTGTTTAGGTGTTGGTGTGAAATTGGTGTGTCAGTGTTTATCCGCCTGGCAAAACCACTTGTTGTCAGTTTTATACCTTTAAAACTCTGTTTTTATTTTGAGTGAATAGTAGCTCCTGCCATTCGTTTCCCAAAAAAAAAAGAAAGAAACTAGGATAAATGAAGAGGATGAACTGGACAATAATATAGTTTTCTAACCTTCTTCTGGTGTGTTCCAGATTTTACACAATGTAGACCAAAGAACTTTGTCACTAAGGTATCCTCAAATGCGCGGACATGATTGTAGTAAGCTGGAAGCATCTTCAGAAGCATCTGTATGGTAATATGTGATCCAAGCATTTAGAACAAAACTTCTGCCAATCTAAGAAGCTTAGAAAGCGTTTGGAAAAAGACAGCAAAAGATATACCTTCACTTCAGCTTTCTTCATTGTCTTTATCATGTAGCGATCATCATTCGTCAAGTAAAAGAAACTTCCACTCTTGCCAGGGGATGAGAGCTCACGAAGAGCATCATCTCCGCAGAGGGACAACATATAGTCAGCTGGGTCAACCTTGAACAATTTACGGAGTGTCCTGCAATCGGACAGATGTGTGCTTTGATGAGCATAACACTATCCACTGATTAAGAACAAATACTATGCATCTTTATTATGGGGATGATGACCAACCGGAACACCTTTGGGCAGTAATCCTTCCATTTGAAATCACAAGAATTGTGTGGAGGGGTATATTTTGAGCCTTCAGGAGGGAATTTTGTCCACACTTTCTCCTTTGGATCAAATGCTGATGATTTGAGGTCTAATATAGCTTGACCTTGTCTTCCTACTGCATGCCTATTCAGGAAACAAGAAATTTATTTCTGTTGTCAGAAAGAAGTATGACATTCTGAAGATAAGAACAAATCCCCTCTCCTAGAGAATATATGAAAAAGGAATCTGTTGCGCTTACGTAATATGTAGTAAAAAGGTATGACTATAATAAAGTAAATTAGGTAAGGTATATTTCATTGTCATCTTGATATAGAATTTCTTCACAAAGCAGAACCAGTACCAACTACCGAGTCAATCTAAATATAATTTCATTCAGGTTTGAACTAATGATGACAATTCTGAAGGCAGTACTATGCTGATGAAAATACAACGACCAAGCCCCTCTGCTTACTCATCAAAATCTGGAACATGCAATGTTGTTCCTGTTTGAAGCCATTACTCTACACTACAAGGCTTTAGACCTTTCTTTAGAAAAGTTTCGCATTCACAATGCAAGATGGAAAAAATTCAAGGCTTGATACTCATGGTTGGAACTGTTCAGAGAGAAGTGCTTCATTTGGCTCCTCCACTATCAGCTTGAGCTGCAGTTCATACCAAAAAGATAAAGCAGATAATCATCAAGGCCAAGAAATGCACCTGATACCGAGCTGCAGGTTGAGCATTAGCTCGTAGTTCTTGTGCCCCTTGGCAATGGTCACCCCCTGCCGCTTGAACACCCGCAGGGGGGCGCCGTTGGTCAGGTGCGGCACTGGGGCCAGCGATGGTGGCAACCCCCTCCCTTCCCTGACGCTCCGCCGCCTCCAGTCGTCCCCAAGGTCACACTTTACCTCGCCATCGGACCCCCAGAAGTGCACGAGGCTGCCTGCCGAGCCATTGCTCCGGCCGGAGGAGCTGCTTCCGCGCCCGCTGACAGACCGCATCAGCCATTTGAGCGATCTAAGAGACGTGAGCGCCGATTGAGCCTCGGTGCCGGAGCGCACGCACTCCGGCAGCTCCCGCGCGAACACCTCCCTCGGGTCTCGCGCCCGGGGGGAGCCGCTCGCCGCCGCCGGGGACGGGTAGTACACGCCCTTCTGGTGGACGGCGCCACCGGGCGCCTCGCGGCCCCAGAAGCCAACATAGAGGCTGCCGTCGGCCCAGCGGAACGTGCCCTGCCCGCGCGGGCGGCCGCCCTCCCAGCCGCCGTCGTAGCGGTTGCCATTGGCCCAGACGAGCGCGCCGCGGCCGTGGATGAGCCCCGCGTGCCAGCCGCCGGCGTACTCGGTGCCGTCGCGCCAGGCGTAGTGTCCGCAGCCGTCGGGGAGCCCCGCGCGCCACTCGCCGTCGTAGCGGTCGCCGTTGGCGTAGCGCTTCTCGCCGGCGCCGTGCTCGAGGTTCTTGGCCCAGGCGCCGCGGTAGGTGTCCCCCGCGGCGCCGACGTAGGTGCCGGCGCCGTGCATGAAGCCGTCGAGGAACTCGCCCTCGTAGGTGGCGCCGGACGGCCAGGAGAACCTGCCGCGGCCGGTGGCCTTGCCGCGCCGCCACTCGCCCTCGTACATGCACCCGTCCGCCCAGAGGTACTTGCCCGCGCCATGGGGCACGGCGCCGCGCCACTGGCCCGTGTACATGTCGCCGTTGGGGAGCGACCGCTCCTGCGGGTCGCCCTCGTCGGCGGAGCCGCTGCAGGAGGGCGCCGCGTCGGCGTCGGGGTCGTCGCCACCCGCGGGCGGCGGCATCGGTGACACGCGGGTCGCGTGCCGGGCGCGCTCGCGCATTGGTCGGCCTGGGCCCGCCGGGATGGTGGTCGGGGGCCTCTCCTCCGGCCGCGGCGCGGCGTGGGGTCGCGCGGGGATCCTAGCAACGCCGGCGGCCGCGCGCCCGCGCGCGGCGCGGCGGCATTGTCGGTGGGGGTGAGATCGGGAGGCGGCCCACTTCCACCAGGGAGGAGGGAAAAAAAAATTGGGCGGCGTCGGAGGGTCAGGAGTGGAGGAGGAGAGGGAGGTGGAACGTGCAACGAGGTGCCTGCTTTTTTTTTTCTGTTTTCCTCGTGATTTTTTAGGTTTTCTATTCTGGAATATTATCTCCGGATCTGTAATATCCCTACAAATAATTCCATTCCATCAAGGCGTCAACAACTAATATTTTGGCGTGTACATCAATCAATGAAAATGTTTCTAGACGCTGGACGATGGTTTATATGGGCCGAAGATTTGCTTCAATTACACTAGAATGATGATGCTTCACTTCCACAATATAATAAGAACAATAATGGATAATAATAATTTGTATAAGTATTTTATATAGCATTTGATAAGATGGATAAGATTTTGTATTTGCAGACCCCAACATGCACTCTATTTGCAGGCCTCATTTGCCGATGAACATAATTTGAGTCACTCCTTTTCTCAAAAAAAAAAATAATCTGAGCCATTACCAAGGAAGGTTTGACTACTGGCAGCGTGGCAGCGCGAGAGAAGGTTTGACACGTTGGAAAAAAACTAAAATGTTGGAGAGAACTAGGCAACAAGACGTAGAACTAACAAAGCCCCAAAAAGATAGCGCGACGTAGTGGGCAAAACTCAAAAAAGTATTATTTGAAAACAATTTTTCTATAAGCAAGAGGTATAAACTATAAGCATGATTTCTTTTTATCGAATAAGCCATTGTAGGATTATAGAGATTGTTATTCATGCTCTATGGAGCAAAAAGTAGCGAACCTACAGAGGAGCAAGTGCCTATATAAACCTTTGCCACAGCATAGCCTAATTTCTCCTGAACGGAGTTAGCAGAAATGCTCCCAATATAGTATATTGGTTGGGAAAGAGGAAACCAAATTGCTGGGTAAAAACGCCAAGGCAGCACTAAAAGAAGGCTAGTTTCTTGATTCCCACCAAAGTCCATACCAAGGCGAAGTTTATTGGCACTTGGAAAGGGAAAAGGAAAACTTTGGCCTAGTGCTCCAATGTCTTCACGTCTCCCCTCTTCCCATTCTTAAACCCCGTGATGTGTTTCTCCAGCCGATCTTGATATGAAACATGCCATGTTTTTACTTGGAGTTCAAAGATAGAGATTTACAATTTGATCGCACATCCTCTGTCCTGTAACACGCGGTGCGTATAAATCTTCCATGGGAGGAGGAAGGACAAGAGTACATCATGTGCCATGTGAACGGGACGGGACGGGACGGCGCGTAGCAAAGCCTAGCAGCAGACACGGTCGGTTGGCCTCCATTAATCCACCAGCTCGCAGCTGTGCCCGGGAACGGACGGCCATTGGCATGGCATGGCGCGGAAAAGGGAGAGAGGGGAGCGGGCCGTCGCTGGTTAATTGCCGCCGGGACGGGAGACACGGTGGCCGGCCGGGGCCCCGCCGGGTGCTCCACCACCCCGACCCGGTGCCCCCTCGCTGTCCCCGCCCTGCCCCGCCTTGCGCCGGCCGGCCTCCCCTCGCTCTCGGCGATGCTGGGACTGGGACGGCGGCGATCCTCATCGTCATCGATTGCGTTGCGTTGCTAAATTATTTTCGTAGCAACTGTCTCCAGCCCTGCTTGGTCGCTCGTATGATTGATTAGATTAGTGTCTGATTAACCAGAGCAGGATTCTGTGCCGTTCGTCGTGTTCAGAATTTACACGGCGCCATCACAGGTAGCCTTCAACTGTCACGCCACAAAGCTGTGCCGATTTTGTGATTGAGAGGGACATTAGGCCTAGGTATTTAGGATAATGCCGCATACGGAGTATATAGCTTGACTAGGACCGGTATGTTTGGGGTTCAGATAACAATGCAAGGTTTGTTACCTTATCCTAACCTGGACAGCCTAGCTAGGTTGATAGTACCATTTTCGTTTTTGACCATAGACCACCTTTTTCGGTTTTGCTAAATCTAAGAGCAAGATCAATAATAGAGATAAGTTGTTATACTGCACTCACTCCATTCTCTTTTCATAGTCCTATTTCATCTTGACACAATGACTAAGGAAAACTATTCTACTTATCATCCATTTAATTATACCATTAGCTATTCATCGTAAACAAGCGATTAATAAAGGTCTGGACTTCTAGATGCTCACATAGCCAATCTCGTGTGGAAGAATGAAGAATTACGCACTAGGCACGAGACAATCATTAAGTGGACGTGACTATCAAAACAAAAATTTTCTGATTTGGAAATATCCCTATTATAAGAGAATGAAGGAAGGATAAGACTAGCCACGTTAGGCCACCTATAATGGCTAGAGATCGATGGTTTTAGCTCTAAGATTGTACATATCATCTAAAAATTTTTACTCTATATATATATATATATATATATATATTACTGTTTTATTGATGATGCATGTGTCAAACTAAAAGACGGTGAATAGTTGAGTCAGCAGTCGACAATTTTGTAGTCTCATTTACTAGGCGAGATTAGCATGGGGACTAAGAGATAACTTGATTGTTCTTTTTGTTGTGAAATATTTTAATTAGTGATCAATTAATATTAGATAATTGTAGAGGATCTGGGTGTGGACCTTTTATGAAGGGGCCAACTCCCAAGGGACATGATGCCCTTTAGCCATGCCATTTCCCCTCGTATAAATATGTAACCAGACCATTCATTCAATCCTTAGATTCATTCTCTATGTTTCTCTTTCTACTTTCAACACGTTATCAGACATGTATGCTCTCCATTGGGCACGAAGAAGGAGACAGGGCCAGAAGGCCTCAACACCATGGGGTAAGATGAATCCCGGAGACTTTCGTTTCGTTCCACTGTACGGTCCTGGTGTCGGAGCATTGGACGTTGGTTCTTGTCTTCGTAGAAGGGGTGGCTGATCTTTACAACGCCATGGTCGTTGTCCTACAGGACGTCACGGAGGCATGGTCACTGCTTCTATGGTTGCTGCAGACGTCACTGTTTTCGCCCGAAGGGATTGATGGGGACCTCGCCATTAGACTTCACATCATGGATGCCAACTCCTCTCTCTCCACCAATGGGACAGGTCTAGCAACCTGGCCCAACAACGCTGGTACCATAGAGAATGCTGACGACCACCAGCAGCGGAGGAGTTCCTCACCGTCCTCTGGTGCTAAGGACTTGCCACCTAGGGGCACCACGTCGCTCTTCCAAGGTTGTATCAGCGGCGACACTCCCGCTCGACCGAATCGTCGGGCACGCGGCGGCCATGGCCTAGGCGACGGCGCCCACGGCAAACCCCAGCCATAGCCTAGTCGTCGCCACCCTCGGCGGCCAGGCCCCTCGGCCACGTTGCAGCCGTAGACCAATGTCCGGGTATCCGCTGCGGACCTGGCCTCTCCAAACAGCCGGCCTAGGCCAACGGCCGGCAAAGGCCAGCAACCGGCGGCCGATGCATGGGAGCGGCACAACACAATGGCTCATACAAAATATTATTTTTTTCTTAAAAGTAACCATAATGACAAATCCCACGTTTATCTAGTGGTTGTACATTTCAGTACACATTATTTCCAAATTAAATATTTGGTTCAACAATACCTCCACTTCTTTGGAGGCAAGCGAATTCATGGGATCAATTTGAAACTCACTTCAAAAATGAGACATCCAAAAATCTCCATATTATCCCTAGAATTATCATCATTAGTTGAATATTATACTACTATATATGTGTAGTATATTATCCATCATTAATATCATATATCTCCTACATAGTATTCATTTTGGATCAAACCAAAAAGAAAAGGAATTTCATTTAGTGGATCATATAACCACTATCACAATTATGAAAGATATATACTCTCCTTATGGGTATTCAATTATTAAGTAGATGCACTCATGTATTCTACAAATACCCAATATGATTTCATGACATACATTTGTATGGTTTCATACAAAATCTATTACTAAGAGTAATGATGAAATATCAGCACTCTACTTGGTACAATAGATATGGAAATTAAATATTCATAAAATTCCTTTCTGGGGTATGTTATATGTACATACATCAATCCTGTATGACATGTTGCATATAAAACAATTTTTCAATCTTGGTTATATCAAGAATTGGCATGATAGCCCTGATCATTCTAACTCATAGATGATAAGAAAAATTATTATCAATTCTATTGGTTATAGCATACATTCACAAAATCCTCAGATTTTGTGCACCGCATGTGACACAAGAAAAATAATTTTAAGACCCTCTTACCTTAAAATTTTAAATAATCAGCCACTAAATTTCTTGAACACATTCAAGATAATTTGGCCATATTCAGTCATTTATGAACTATCTAGGCACTCTAAAGTGCTCATGAATGCATGAGCAAATAGTCCCAAGTGTGTCCCTTATTGATCATAAAGCACCACAATTTTTACCAAATTAATTGCTCGGATTTTTCAACTTAGAGCAAATTTTCCTGGACACATGATCAAATTCATTCATATGAAATTATTTGGTTTTGGGAACTAAATCACTAAGTCCCTATGTTCATACCAATTATGGCTTAATTGAATCTCTTATTGAGATAACTCATTTGTATGACCATCCAAATAGAATTGAATTTATTAACATTAAGTTGATAATATGCGGACTTACACACCGCATAATATAAAATCATAATACTGCAATCATAGGGCTCCCTTCGTTGCAGTAGCCACAGCTAAATATTTCTCATCCGCATGTTGGTTACGTTTTACACATAACAATATCACCACCTCAACATACATCATGGGAATTAGAGACCTACAAAAGGTATTATTATCCGTCATTCATATAATACCGTATCTTATGGGGATTTACATACAAGCCCGTATGTTGATAACACTTTGAGAATTATTCTAAGCATTAGGGAGAGATTAATACTACACATAGAATACCATGAATCCAAAATGAATACTACATACATTCAGTCCTCACATCTATGTACATACCAAAGAATATCTGAACCAACAGTTCGGAACATCTTTTATTTGTAACACATTACAAATAACCTGCCAAATGCATTTGCGTCATCTTATACAATCCCTATAATTAATGTGCCAGAAAGAGTGATAATATATCTAACAGAATCACTCAACTCCCAGATTAAAATAAGAGGGAGGAGAAGTATGGTCACTAGGGATATAGCTTATTACAAGCATCCGCGGAAATAGGGGAGACATTCTCCAAGATAGTAAATGCAAATTAACATCATACATATTGTTAGACACTTTATGGATATTGAAATCCAAAGCCTATGAATGTTCATCATTCAAAAACCCAGTACATGTGCACATAAATTTAGGCACTGGATCATTGGAACACCCTAACTCTATCGTAGTGGGACATGAGATAAGAGTTCTAAAGCATGCTATATTGGTTCCATTGTATCAATTATACAAATACTACAAATTGTCGATATAAACTCCTCAAAATTGCTATACACCTTAAACTGGATCCATACCAAAAGTCTTAGACAGAGTGTATCAACACTCAAATTGGGTCAAAGCAAAGATCGCAATTATGGATAATTTCTCTTGTTCACTGATGAGAGGTATTTACCACAGTAATATCATCTTCTCACAAATACATTCTTTTGAAAGCATGGTGGTGAGATAATGAGAGATTGTAGCAATGGTTTCACGCAGAGACCGAGCAATATACCTTCGTGGTATATGTGAAAATCACGTTCCTATATGTAATCATTGGCGGATCAAACAACTTTGATAGATTTGGATATACAAGTCTTCAACAGACTTCACATTCTAAATCTAAATAGAAATCACAACATATATTGTATATAACTCAATACATGGTTTGAAATAGTCAAGTTGATTGTGGTACAACTCACTAAGAGAGTATCTTCCATAGAAGGAGTACTCCAACTATGATCCGACTTGGATTTTCCATCATCTCAACACACAAACAAACAAGCAAACATTTTATGATGGAATTTGAGATGGAAATTTGGGTAAAACTAAACTATGCATATATATATATATATCAGTTTATCAATATTCAATTCATATTGTATACCAATATTCAAATTATATTAGACAAGCATATCCATCAATACTTATGGTCATTCACTCCCTAATGATGGATCAATATCCATTTAGACCCTGGGATGATAAACTTAGTGCCAACAAAATGCTTGTGTATTATACAAATTGCAACAGGCCTGATATTGCATTTGTAGATACCTTACTATAGCACAAATTAGTGCAACTCCAACAACACCATACTGGTGGGAGTCAAAAAAGGATATCCACAGATATCTAAATGGTACTAAAAAGTCTTGATTCATTATTTCGAGACATGACAAAGTAGGACATCAAGATACTGGCTAACTGATCCCCATATTGCCAGATCATAGACTGATATTGATAATAAAGTTTTCATATGAGTCATTAAAATTGACTCTAATAGAAACTTTTATCTATCATTCTGAAGCATCACATGTATATGTATTACTTCAGTGAATGATAAAACGTGATTCCATCAAATCACTAAACATTATCCATAAATGATAATGCAACTTGTATTGCTCGGATGAAACCATATTACATATGAGCAATATCATTAACTGATTGTCCAAAATGTTTATCCTCATTTTTTACAAAGTGAGGGAATAAACATCAAAATATATTCACTAATGTACTTATCCACCTCTACATCGTAGAATGGTGTTTATGGTAAGTGGTGGGTGACAACTTTAAATTTTGCAAGGCTCAGGGGGAGACTCTCCTAAAATTCTAATCTATCCAAACATCATATTATACTCTTTTACCTATATGAGTTTTTCCTCACAAAGGTTTCTCATAAAAGGTTTTAATAAGGCAATATCAATACAAGAATATATGTCATATCACCTATTTTCCCCACCGAGGTTTTTAAAGGTGGTATTCAAGACATATTATGTCCTATCTTATGTTTTCTCTACAAGAGTTTTTAAGGAGATATAAAAGATATACAATTCCTTCTGATATTTTCCCATTGTGTTTTGGGGAAGGTGATTCGAATATGATCCTCAGATTATAATATGATTGATCTCAAACTTACTTATGAGTTTTCCTTTTCAAAAGGTTTCTCATATGAGTTTGCAATGAGATAATAATCTAAATATGCTATATCATTTTCTCCTTATATTTTTCCCACTGAGTTTTCAAAGAGTTTTAGTGGCATATGGACATACAAATTGGATTCTCCTCAATATTTTTCTGATAGGATTTTTGGAGGAGTTTTTCCCATATGATAATCAAAGATGATTGAACAAGGATTACATGAAGCTTACAAGGAGCTAATTGATCATGGGGAGTGTTGTGAAACATTTTAATTAGTGATCAATTAATATTAGATAATTGTAGATGACCTTTAATGAAAGGGTGTGGACCTTTCATGAAGGAGCTAACTCCCAAGGGACATTTTGCCCTTTGGGCATGCCCTTTCCTCTTGTATAAATATGTAACCAGACAATTCATTCAATCAATGAAGAGAATCCTCAGGTTCGTTCTGTGTCTCTCTCTACTCTTAACACTCTTTTTCCTTTCTCGTTGATCCACATAAGACTTTCTTATTTCATCTTTTTCTTATTAGAGCTCTGTGCTCAATCTGTCAATCATATATTAGATCTTTTATTACATGCACCGCCCACTCTCATCTACTAAGAGATCTTTTACCAATATATGTATGTAAGTATATATGTTCTTCTGTTCGTTCCTAATCACTACTATACTAGCTAGCTAGTATATATCGATCATGATTGACAATAAAATTAAACTTTGGCAGCATGCACTACGGTCACGAGTCCGGTTTGTGTGCTTTTGTCTGTGATCCCAGTGTTGGCCGTCCCTCCGACCATACTATCCATGTTGGTGGCCGTCGTCTGTCAAAAAGAGACTGCCAATTAAGCTGTGCGTGGGCCCCACCCTCCTTCCTAGGATTCTCATTATCATCGGAGCCCGGGTGAATCAGATTCCTGTACCAAATTAATCTATTATTCTTCGTTTTATAAGCCAACTAATTAGTGAACCCGCAGAAACTAACGGTACTATCTTTATTACCGTGGCAGTACCGTGCCGCTGCCGGACCAGGATTTTACATCAAAATAGGTATACATATTTAAAATACACAACAAGGTACAAAAAAATTGAACAGTTTCATTGGTAAATATAAAATAAAGGCACTCGCAAAAAAATATAATAAATAAAGGCGACGTCGTGACAAACCGATCGATCGATTGCCGCTTTGTGGGTTTTGCGTTGTGGCACACGAAGCATAATAAACGACGACAATGGGCTCCCTTCGTGGTAAACAATGCAAGGAACCGGCCCGGTCCGGGCGGGGTAGGCCACGCGTGGCCTTCTTCAGTCAGGCCCATTCCAAGTAAGTTGCAGTTGGAGCACGAACTGATCTCGCTGACAAAGAAGGGAAAGGAAGGAAAACCTGAAGGAGAGATACTTGCGGGGTTCGTGCTCGTGCATGCATGCGGTGACCACAATCCTTCCTTGCACGTACTTCTTCTGTATATGAGATATGACGATGGGCTTAAATTAGCTTACACCTGGGCGGACGGATGAGAGGAAATTAGTAAACTAATAATTAATTAATAGGAAGAAGCTAGACTGGGCAGCTAGTTCTCGTACCCTGGCATATGCATGCATATATCGATCACTACACGCCGACAACCGCGACGTTACGTGACAGAGCTCTTGTCTGCTCGATCCATGGTCTCTCATGCATTGCATCCCCTGTCGTCCGTCGATGCCCGATGGTGTACGTAATACCAGCCAGGTGCGATGCACCACCCAACAAAGTCAACGTTATATCTGTGCATTCACTCGAATGATCTGGTGACCGGCCCACCGACGATACGGTGCCGTACCGACTCCAGACTCACATCGCATTGCATGCATGCATGCAGGATTCGCATGCTCTTGGAGGGAAGAACGAAGAAGAGAGCCTAAGGACACGTACGGTTAGTTTGGTTTGGTACGCCTCTCTCACTTGTCGTCTTAGCTGCTCTTGGGCTAGATGGGTGCCATGATGATGGTGGGCTTTATCCACATAAATTTTGGGCCGTATACTTTATTCTCGGCCCCGTTTCAACCAACCCATCATCCCTCCCTCTTGCATGCCGCGCGGCCGCCGACCAACGACGACCGCCAAGGCAGCCCCCGCGCGCGCCGTCGCGTTCCCGTGCTTCGCTTCGACCGCAAGTATGCAAACCGCGCCGCTCGCACCACACGATCTGGAGAGCCCCGCGAGCCCGCAACGCGGACGCTCCAGTGCACGCCGCTCGTGATCGCCTCGCCGGCCGGCGGCCACCGCTAGGGCGCGGGCGCGGCGAGCTAGGCATGACCGCGGTGGCGGGAGGCTTCGAGCGAGTCCCGCCGACGCGCTGGTACTACATGCTAGTATTAGTCCCACATCTCATCGTTGTATTCTGAAAGGTTTCGGAGCGCCAGCCGATAAGGTACAGCGCTTGTACTCCGATCCGATGTTCTTTCCTCACGAGCTTTCGACTTGCGCCGTACTAACCTTGAACAGCAGCCGTGCGGCATGCACGGTCACTAGCAATATATCAAATGGCCAAAATGCAGGTTTGTGTCCGGGTAAATTTAGGCTTATCTCCACTATACGGTAAGCTACACATTCCAACATCCTCACCGGTTCTTACCAATTTCGTCACATTTTAGTTCTAGTTGAGAGTATGCTTGCATAACTAAATTGACATGTCACTTTTCCATCCAAATAAAGCTGCAAAAGGCTATGCTGGCTCTCACTCACTGACACATATTTTGGGCAGAATTATTTTGGATGCTTCTACTTATTCCAATCATCAAGCCATCAATTTTTTTTTTCATTCAAACCGAGATGGAGCTGACGAGGGGCTGGGGCGCAGGGCAGGGGGATGGCAAGACGACGCACGTACAATGCCATGACCCAACCACCGGGCACCAGCACCGTTCCGGCCGCTGCCATCACGCCCAAGGCATTGCCTTGCATGCACCGCCCGCCGCGCGCGCACGTACAAATCAATCCCTCCATCGTCTCGCGCCAAATCAAGCCCGCCATCTTCCCACCGCTGGTCGTCGTCTCCCCCGGCGACCGCGTGCCTCCTATGGGCCATACATGCTGGCCGGCGGCCGGCGGCGCCGCCGTGAAGGCGGAAGCGGTAATAATCTGCGTGCTGCTGCTGCTCCTGCCGGCGGCCGCCGCGCAGCAGTCCCCGACGGCGGAGGGCGCGGCTGCGATCGACGCGGAAGCCGACGGCAACGGCACCACGCGAAGCGGCGGCGGCGGCGGCGGCGGGCGAGGCGGTGGCGGGCGAGGCGGGGGCGACGGCGCGCGGAGTAAGCTGGTGAGCAGCATCGACTGCCAGATCTGCGAGGCGACGTGCCGCGTCAAGTGCCTCATCAACAACCTCTTCCAGTGGGGCGTGTGCTACCAGCGCTGCAAGTCCGACAACTGCAACGACTGGTGCAGGTAGCTAGCACAGCAACACGTACGTGCTTTCGATCGATCGGGTTGATCGGACGGTTCAGAGCATGCCACGTACCAAGCCTTCTTCTGCAATCTAGCTAGCTAGATCCAAAGTATATATATACTGGTATATACATACACACATAAATGTGCCGCTGCACACTCATACCTACATGTATTTTGTCATTACCCAAAGTTTGTACTTGTAATTTTGTACTGCTATTTTTTGAATAACGGGTCGAGAATTTTATGCACACGTGCAACGATTTCTACGTGCTATTAGTGAGTCAACTTGTTCTCATCTCAAAGAAAAGAGAGATCAATTCATTATGCCTTTTATTATCAACAACCGCAGCTACGTACTCCGTATACTACTATTTTAATTAGGAGATCAAGATGATCCACATGCGTCCCAAATGCAAGTAGAGAGTACTAATCTACCGATCAAGAACCGTACGTAGACCAGCCTCCCTAAATTAATTACGACAAGCTGCAGATTGTTTATTAATTGAACCACACGTATGGCGATCGCTGAGCCACATCTAGCACTAGCAGGTAGCCTGCTGCAGTAGTCTACTACCAGTACGAAACTGTCGCAAGGAGTCCGTGGTAGCTGCAGGCGAGCTGCATTGTGCATGCTCAATCCATGCATGGTTCATGTATCCATCATATCGGACTTTTCCAAGACTGGAGTCTACACTAAATTTTTCTAGACTTTTTGCATTTTGCACATTAAAATACACATGAATTCGGACAAATAATCATCCGTGCAGCGCAAAAAAGTCTAAAACGCTTACGAACCACTTAATCTTGAATAATGGATTGGTTGATGAACAGACGCCAAATTAAAAGCAGATCTGGACCGACGACGAGGTCATAATTAAACAAATGGAGAGCCGCTAGGCACACGGATCATGGATGATCCAGACGAGAGACAGATAGATAGATGTCGCTACTCCAAAACGTACCAGCTGCTGCAAGGTCAAAGTTAGTAAGCAACTGACACGTACAGAGCAATTAGCATAGATGCCAACGCAAAGAGAGATTGCGAGGACTGACCGTTGAAAAATCGCACACTTGTTTTGTCAGTGCGTATGAGCTCATTGTCTGAAAGGGAAATGCAGTTAATGGCCGTGGTGTTTCTTCTCCTTCTTCTTCTTCCGATCCCTTTTCCAAAGGGGCTGACGTGGCGTGCACATTCTTCACTAATCATCATGGACGCGAAGGATGCTTTGCAACTGGTCGATCTATACACTGTCACATTCCCGTGTCTTACTTGGAAGCTAGGGGCCTGTCGCTGCTCGAGAACCTGGACTCGAACTTGTGGCTAGAAATTAAGAGAATCCTTAGATGTTTTTATAGTACGCAAAAATTAAGTTCATTTGCAAATTTCTCCGATCCGATCCGATCCCCACTCGTTTTCCTACCGAGATACGCAATTAAGGTAGCGTTTGGTCCATGCGCGAGTAACATAAACGTTAACGTAATTTGATTGTGCTCGGATTTGAGTTGTCACGCAACTACTTCCACACATGAATTGTTTGGTTCCTGCTGCGTAAGTGGTAACGGAATCGGAACAGAGCTAGGAATGAAGATCTTCTGTTAACGCCAGGTGTGAAGCAAATAACGGCCAAACAGTAAGAAAGCAGGTGGACAGATCTACCCAATTGCGCCATGATCCATTTCCACCCCACGAAAAACAAACAGGTGTATCGTTAATAGAATGCACTGTAAATAGATATTCATTCCATGTGAATTCAACTGCAATTTGGTTGACTGAGCATGCATGAAAATGAATAAGAGCTGTTTCTAAATTATGAACAAGATTATATTTCGCCTTGGGAAAAAGCTCATTAAAAGGCTCGATAGTTTCGATGTGGGGTTTCAAAATTAAAGCTTCAACTGAAAAAGAACAATAACCTACACGCATAGACCATCAGTGCGAGGTTTATTTCTGATTAGTCTGATTTAATACGCATGAACTTTAAAATTGACGGAACCTGTGGAAATGCGTGATCATGAATTTGACCAAATAATGTCGAGTCCCATGTGTTCCTCGTTGGAACATATAAATGCTCTCCTAATCTTCTTCTCTCTTTTTTAATCTAGCTCCCATCCTTGTAAATTAAGCAAGAATAATTCGTTTTCCGTCTGAACTGAGACTTTTTGTCCAACCACCATGTGAAGACTTGGGACCCCGGCCCGTGCTGTTTCTTTTGTTCTTGTGACGGCTCTGACGTATCACTCGTGACCTCACTGATCGTGACGTCTGACCAAAAACAGCCAATCGGGGTAATTAGTTTTGACTAATACTGTTTAATTTTTCCGGGTACTTTACGGACCTGGCTGGCCTGATCAAAATCTTATGAGACTGACCATTGATCGTTTCAGCTCAAATAAAACATGCAGAGTTGAGTAAGTTTCTAAGTTGATTGGCGGTTGAGTTTACCTAAGTTTGCCTTTACTTTCAGGTCGTTTAACTAGTCCTGGAGTGACAATGTAGACAAATACCGATTCGTAACAACTAGCTACTGTCAACGGATATCAAGTGATTAATAAAAATAGAGGTGGCAGGGATTGCAATTCCAGTGAAATTTTGCTGAAATTCTGTGAAACTTGGTGCTTCTAGCCATGAACGGAAAATATGCTTTCTACAAAAAAAAATGTTTCGTTTGAATTCTTTTGGCCAGCAAGTGTCTGTATGACAGAAAACACCCTTCCGCGCGCAAACATAAATGCCATGTGCTAGGATTTTTTATCCCAGCCATATGTATTCGGCTATTCCCATTTTTCCTTTTTGATGATTGGTGGTTCCACGGTTTAAGGAAAAAAATTATGACTATTTCAGGTTAGAGCAACTCCAAGAGTTCCTCAAAAAATTCTTCCCAAAACGAGGTATTGGGGCTTATGCTAAAAAATTTTTCCCCTAAAAATATATCAGCCCACAACATCATTAAAAATTACTCTCAATAATTCAAAATAGGTCACGTCATCGTAGCTGGGCCCAGCCCGGGCCGCCCCGCTCTCTCCCCGTCTAGCCTCCCGCAGGCGCACGCGAGGCCGAGCGACGGCGGCGTGCGGCAAGGCAGGCGGGCACGAGGCCAAAGTGGCGTCTGCGAGGCAAGGCAAGCGGCCGCAGGGAAGAGTTGCTTCGGCGAGAGTTGCTCCCAAAATTGAATTAAAAAATAATGGTAAATTAGCCATTGTTTGTTGCGTGGGAGTTCAATTTGTGTGTTACTGAGAGAAAACAACTTCGATTTGCTTTTGCTTCTGCCGCAGCCACTTCCAATTGCGATGCCGCCAGCCACCTCCGCACGCGAGGCAAGCTTCGACAGCGCTGCGCTGCAGGGGATCTGCTTCGCCGCCATCAGCAGCGCCGGCATGTAGGTAGATGCGCTCGCCTTGCCCAGCGCCGGCCTTGGGTGGAGTAGGCCCAGGCAGAGCAGCGGAGCAGTACGCGGGGGAAGGAATCGCTCGGGAGGTCGATTGGGGAAGAGCGGGGGGCTGCGAAAATATGCGGGATGATGATACCCTTTTTCGCGTCCCCGCAAAAATGCGGACAGTTTGAGAGAGCGGTTGGAGTGTCTGATTTATTCCTCATCTCCCTAATTGAGGTATTGGGGTTGATAAAAGGGAGCTCTTGGGTTGCTCTTATAGACCCAAATTACATACCACAAAAAGTAGGACTATTCTCATTCTTTTTGCGAAACATACAGTACACATGTCAAATTTGATTAAACCACAACCAAAATTCAAAACAAAATTCCAGAAATAATCCATGCATGAATCTTATACTACTTCCCAGATATGAAAGGGAAAAAATTCGGAACTGAAACCCTGGAGGTGAGGGCTATGTGTACTTTGAACCATGGATGCGTACATTTGCCAATCAATTACTTTTTTCCCCTTTATTTCCCTTCTCCAGCGTATCGTCATTTTTTTTTTTTGCAAATCACAGAACAGATGCAAACGCTCACAAACGCATGCACGCTCATCCCTATGAATACACACATGTAGCCTTACTCCCATGAGCACTTTCGGGAGACTGAGCTGGCAGATCTTTCAGCATATCGTCATGGGAGAGGTGCAGAGGCCAGAACGATTTTTCTTTACCTATAAAAAAATATCATCATGGGAGAAACATTTATTAAACCCAAGAACTGTTGACACATGAATGCTTTATTTTAATAGAATATCTGAACCACGAAAGTGAGATCGCGTGAGATAAAAAAAATCCTTTACAAAATAGTGTGCTGTGAAAGCCAGTAGTTGATCAATCGCAAGCATGCACATGGATGTCTATTTATTTCAGTTTTTTTTTATCTCGCTTGTGGTCAGCATACACAATGAACCGGATCTGGCTATTTTGGTTCAAGTTTCGTTCAGGGAGCTCAAATAGTGTATCTCAAAACTCAAATGGGACTGGATAGGAAATGGGCAAAAACTTTGGCCAAGGATAAAAAAAAAGAATCGAAGACCGATTGGTTTAATATATTTTCTTCAGGTGTTTTTTTTATTGAATTTCCATTGTGAGGAGGGGGGGAAGCACCGGAGTTCACCGTCACAAAAAAGAAAAAGGGAAAAACACCACTAGAAGTCCAGAACCGAAAGGAGCAAAAGCTACCCAAGATGTAGCCCTGTTAATTGGGTTGTAACCCATGTTGTAACCACACCAATCTATTCTCATAAGAAAATAAATATAACCCACCCTAAACCAAACCTCCACTATCACACACCACACCACCCCAAACTTACCATTGCATAAGTTATACAAATTACTTGTCAAATATGGTTACAATCCAATAAGAACCCATTAGGTACCCAATAAAAACCCATTAGTTAACTTTTTTTTTTGAGTTTGTATGTGACTCTCAACGTGGGGCCCACATGTAAGTCTAGCCATACTACTTTGCACAAAGTAGCGGACTGTCAAGCTAATTCATCTGCAACAAGTTTCGGTCAATTCATCCAAAATTTTAAGGTGTGAACACGAGGTTTTAGTTTTAGGGTCCGACTCTTGACGCGGGCCCCACATGTAAGTCCAGCCGTACTACTTTGCATACAGTAGCGGACTGTTAAACTAATTCATCTGTAACAAGTTTCGATCAATTTATCCAAAATTTTAAGGTGTGAACGCGAGGTTTTATTTTTAGGGTCCGACTCTTGATAGATGAGGCTCCAGGCTTTTGAGTTCTTAATGGGTCTCAACCCACGGGTTGAGAGTCTTTTAGATCCAAAAATAATACCACACACCCCAAACACCTTCCAAACTATTTATTTGTAAAACCCAAACCAAACCAAACCATCTAGCAGGCCAACTCATTATAAACCAATTCAAATGAACTTATTATATAAACCAAACCATTAAAACCAATAAACCCAACCCAATTAACAGGGCTACCAAGATGTACGCAAGGAGTCATGAGCTAGTAACCGTGATATGCGGCAACTTGGCTAGAAATGTCAAAGGAAGATCTCGTCTTAAACCCAGCTAGTTACGCATAGACTACTCGAGTAATCCACACTAGTACGGCATCTGCGAGTAGATGGAAGCACCATACAAGTTACAATGATGTCTGATTAATTTATCCATCTACCCTACACTTGACACGTTTGGGGACCCAAAACACCGAAATAATATGTGGATCACTTCTGAATCAATAACCAACCAATGCATAATTTAAGGTTGCTGTTTCATAGGATCCACTCGCATTTAGTTAATAATTCATCAAGATTCAAGAGTTGGTATCAATTTTTCTACGTGCTTTCATCTAGACGATCTTCCTTCTCTTTTTTCCGATTCGATTCGAAATATAAGCATGCTAATTACTTATTCTGTCCGTTTCAAATTGTAGATGCATAGTTTTTCTATGCAGCTAAATACAGTGTGTATGTATAAAAGTAACGAGAACGAACCTTCCAAGCCTATAGAAATCACACATCCCTGCTCGATCGATCGCATTAAAGGCGCAAATACGACCTTGCTCGGACCGGGCCGACCGACGAGTCATCACACATTCACACTCACGCAAACAGTACGCCTGGTTAAAAAGGGTTTCCTTGGACTTTTTCTCGCGAGAAAGCAACGCAAAACGGGCGAGAGGCACGCGCGCCGAACGCCGTCGACTTTGACCGCCGACGAGCTGCGGCCCGGCTGTTTTTGCTCCCGTACATGCACTGCGCCGGTCAAACCTACCCCTTCCGCTTCCGGCCATGTCCACACCCATAGCAGATATATGCAGCAACCAGCCCGGCCGAACAAGCTAGCTAGTGTACAGATCGACCCATCCATAATCCATCCATCGCCAGCAATATAAACCCTACTGCCTGCCGGCGGCAGCTACTGTTCATCGCCGATCACCTCTAGCTAGCTGCCGGATATAATAATGGCCAATGGCGGCGGCTGCCTCCTGGCGCCGTACTTTTGCGCGGCGCTGCTGTCCCGTCGCGGGCGGCGGGCGGCGCGGCTGGTGCTGTGGGGCGGGGAGTCCCGGGCGGCGAGGCACGGGAAGCTGGCGGGGCAGGTGATGCTGGACTTCGCGGGCACCGTGGTGTGCCGCGCCGACGCCTTCTACCTGGGCCGCCCCGCGCCCGTGCTGGCCATCGAGGACCGGCTCCTCGCCGGCGGCACCTACCTGGTGCTCCCCGTCGAGCGCCTCCCGCAGGGCTACGACGCGCTGACTGCGGCGTCCCTCGCCGCGCTCTCCTACGACAGGGCCGCGGCAGCCGGCGGGGGGCCGTCCATCGCGGGCGGGCCGAAGAGCCCCTTCGAGTACGTCAAGGGCGACGACGGCCGCACCGTGATCAAGGTCACGCCGGAGTTCCTCATTGGGGCCATCACGTCGTCCAGGGCCGCCGGAGCAGACAGAGAGGGCGGCGGCGAGGAGGCGTGCGCCGGGACGCTGTGCAGCACCCCCGAGCTGCGGAAGCACTACGAGCAGCTGGTGGGCGCCGGCAGGGGCGCCCGCGCGTGGTCGCCGCGGCTGGACACCATCAAGGAGCGCAAGGGCAGGCGGGGATTCGCGGCGGTCAGCCCCGGGAGGCTCTCCCCCGTCGCCGTCAGGCTCCTCAGCCGCCTCGACGGCAAAGGAGATAGATAGTAGCTGCTAGCGTGCGGCGGAGCTGCACGTATCTAGCAGCATGGCCATGGAGGTGCAGTGGGAAGCTTGCTCGATCGAGAACAGCTAGCAAGCTTGGTGATCCGTGCCCGTGGTACTTGGTCGCCGGTGAAGCAATTGGATCCGGAGGGAGCGATCAGCAGCAGCAGCTGCTGCTGCTAGATGATTAGGTAGTTTAGTGTGGAGTATGTGCAAAGTGCAGGCCGGCAATCTCTCTTGTTTTGTCGGAGGAAATCAGCTGTATAGATGCCGATCCGAATTCCATCATGAATACACATACAGTACAGGCATGCACGCATGTGGGCGTGTCTCTGCTGCGACCGGATCGGAATCCCAACTTGGCTGGCGTCGTTGATGTCCATCGAGCCCAAGTAAGCAGCTTCCTCGTATGTCTGAGGCGGCGCTCCTCGGCCGGTCGCGCGCGCTGCTGATTGAACGAGGGCCGGGCAACGCACGAAACGCCCGCGCGGATCGGATCAACCCAGTGGATGGGACGTACGGGTTCCACTTCCAGCAGGGAGGGGAGCCCTGGGCGGGCCAAGCACGCCCGCCATCGATCAGCAGGCGCCCAGGGAGAGGATCCTCTCACGCGGCCGGGCCGGGCCAGCGCCACTCGCGCGGGCGGCGACGAGACGTGCGGAGCGCGGTGGGGGGGCGCCAGCCGGCCTCGAAATGCATTGTCGTAGCACGACACAAAATTGAAGGCTTGCTGTCACCGTTACCATTTCGGATGCGACGGCACAAGTAGACAACAAACAGTGGCAATGCGCACGGGACTGTCCCGTGCGTCTCGCTCGCTCTAGCTGCCTAGCGTGCGGCCGGATCATAGGAACGAGGTGCACAAAACCGAAGACCAAACGCGATACGCATGCATCTGCATGCACGTACTCCATCTGCTCACCCGGATCGGAGCATGAAACTGCCAAGCAACAATTCATCAAGACAAGATCTGACTTAGCTTTCTCGTTCTGGAGTAAATTCAACCAGCGGCTACTACGTTATCAGACACCGTCATAGTAATCTTTGTACGTGCTCAGTGCCTCGCGCTGACACAGCCAGGCCCTTTAAGCCAGGCAACTAACCCTCTTCTTCTCTTCCGATAATCCATGCTTATTAGTCAGCGCGGTGGTTCCAAGCACGCACGCACGTACGTGCAGTGCGTCGTGGAGACGACCGACGAGATCGATCCGGTCTACAGTTTATTATTATATATAAGGCTGAATTAATTAACCAGCCGCTTGTTGGTTGCATTGCGGCTGTATTTGACATACATGTCTGGATTAGTTAGTAGGACCAGTAAGCTGTGTGGTGCTGCTAGTCAATCTCTTGTGGAGCGACGACATTATTTGGGGTTCCAGTTTGACATAGCTATCGTGTTTTGTTACGTCGTGAGCTTCATTCGCGTATGTATATGCTTTTCACACGTGCGACGCATGCTCTATATACGGAGTGTGGTATATAAGAACGAGAACGTAATATAAGAATGAGAACGTGCTGTTCCAAATATATATAAATCATCGTTTTCATTTTATCATAATTCAAACTTCTCTAATCTGACCAAACCTATACGGAAATACACTAATATCCATAACACAAAATTGGCCCAGTTAAATCCACCACAAAATGAATCTTGTTATTGCATTCCTTTGTTGTTGTATATGCGAGTAGATACTTGTTAATTTGATTAAAATCAGAGAAGTTTAATTAATTTAGAACAAAGGTGGAATGACATAGTGCATATATTACATATCTCGGAATGTATATGCAGTAACAAGTGATATCAAAACGTACCACATGCATGTATGTTCATCTTGCACGCTCAAGTGGAACTGCTAGTACCGTATACACGCAGCAGTACAGCACACGTCATTTTTATCGGAGGACGGTTGTTACCTCCTCCGTTCCAAATTGAGAATATTTGAACTTTTTATACATCTAAATAGCTAAAATGATCTATAATTTGAAATGAAACGAAGGAAGTACGGATTGGTCAGCACGTTTCTGATTATACATGTGCGCACCGCAAGTCAGAAACAAGCAGGTTGATGAACTACACCAGCAAATTGAATTTGCTTCCTCATTACTAATAAATTAAGTAGTGGCTAGCTCGAGCGACGCGATGGCGGACAAATTAAAGACGCACGCGGCGGTTGCTCAGTGCCTTTCCCTTCCCAACGTCGATTCGTGCTTTGTCGTACGCCAAACCGGACATGTACGTAGCGTACGTAGGCATCTGCATGCCGGCGCGACAGGTGCTGCTGGCTGGCCCCTCCTTTTGGAATCGTCGTTTGACTTGTACGTTGGCACACGCACGTTGTACACGTGCAGGGATATGGTATCGACCCTCGTGCGCCACGCGCGCACGGATGATCTCATATCGCCTCGATCGTATGAGTGTCCATATGGTCGAGGTCGGATAACTAAACGACCTAGCTCATGTGAACGGAAGAACCACGCCGCCGGCAGGAAGCTCAACTGAAGAACGACGTGCTTTGTGCAGTACGTTGTGCTTGCTTCCGCAATGGTATAACTGTCGCCAAGTTGGTCACCTTCCAAAGAATCGGTAGAGGTTGTCGTAGCATGCATGTTTCCAACAGACATCGACTGGGAAATAGTCCATATGTTTGTCGTAGCGCGCACCGGCTAGTCGGCGGCTACAGCAGACTCGCAGTAATTAGGCAGAGAACGCAACGGGCAGGTGCTCCATGCGTGCACGGGCCGTCTTTTTTGTTTTTTTTCTTTTTTGAAAGATTCTCACAAATACGTCTCTCACGAAACCATTTCAAAATCTAGACCCTTAGCTTGGCATCAAGCTTACACGTCTCGGCGCCAGCCATCCTGACGTTAAGGTCCATGCGCAGCTGCTGACGCGGATGACGGGTGGCGGGGCTTGGCGCCATCCATCATGGCGCCGAGCAATTTACCCATACCTCTTCGCGTTTCGAACGAAACAAGTATAATTATTCCGAGGAGTGTACAACAAACTACATTGCAGTTCAACTGGTTAGGACATGGGCTTTTTATCCCAGGGGTTTGAACTCAAGTCTCTGAGATAATAAGCCCATGTCCTAACCAGTTGAACTGCAGCATAGTTTGTTGCACACTTCTCGGAATAATTATACTTGTTTCGTTCGAAACGCGAAGAGGTATGGGTAAATTGCTCGGCGCCAAGATTTACGGCGCCAAGGCTTGGTGTCATGATGGATGACACTAAGCTCCCGCCACGTCGGCATCCGCGTCAGCAGCTGCGCATGGACCTTGGCGTCAGGATGGCTGGCGTCGAGATGTCTAAGCTTGGTACCAGCTGGATGGTGCCAGCTAAGAGTCCAGATTTTGAAATGGTTCCGCTAGGGACGTATTCGTGAGAATTAAAAAAAAAAGGCTAAAAAAACAAAAAAATCGGCGTGCACTGGCGCCAAAGGGGAAATGCCTGGCCGCGTGCGTCACGGCCCGACCGTCATCCTGAGCCTGCGGGTGAGGACGAACGGCCCACGTGATGGAGCTGGTGATATGGGCTGTGACCGAGAGCAAGAAAGACGAGGACAGAGCATGTCTCGGCCCGCGGCCTGCCCCGCCGCCAATCCTATCCTCTCCTCTCCTCTCTGGCCCGCCACTGACCTCCCCACGCCGCCTCCGCCTCCCGCGCCGTCGAGGAATCCAAGCCCAGTGAAGCGGGCGGGAGGTGGGGAGCGACCGGCGGCGAGGTCGCCGGCGGCCGGGGTGGTGGTGGAGGCGGCGGCGGGGTTAGGGTTAGGATTCGGGGTTGCTGGGGTGGGGACTCCAATGGCCGGCGACTATAGAAGAGGAGGAGGGTGGGGACGCCGAAGGACCGGCGGTGGCGGCGGTTCAGCCGGCGACGGAGGCGAGGCGGCGCGGTAGCGCCGCGGGCCGGGCGGGGTGGACGGCCGGTGGGCTGGTGACCGACGGCGGGAGCGAGGATGCCCATGGGATTAGGAAGGGCGGGCGAGCGGGCAGCGGTAGTTGGTGAGGGGCGGCGCGGCAGCCGCCGGCCAGGATGGAGGAGGAGAGAACGGGGGTGGGGGAGGAAGAAGATGAGGTAGCTGGCTTCCGTGCTCCACATAGGAGCCCCCCTGCCCCGCGCCCGCGCCGGAGCTTCGTCCACCACTCCACCACACCACTACTGTGGGCAGTCGCGGCGGGATGTCGAGCATCTTGCTTGTGTGTAAAACTAATAAAAATTGGAGACTAGGGTAGTGTTTGGTTAATAATCTGATTATGATTACTGAAGGTAACGAATCCCATTACATATGTTTGGTTGTGGTAATCGAATCCCTTACTTAAATAATATCTATACAAGTTTGTTACCCCTCTTCCCTCACCGTAATCAGATATAGCACCCATACAGTAATCTGATTATGTTACTAGAGTGCAACCAAACAAAAAAGGCAATCACATATTCCACCTCCAAATACACTGTAATTTGATTCCCTTTGCGTTTACATTACCTTAGCATGAACCAATCACTATCTAGGTATCAGCCCGGTAATCCTGCAAGAGAACAGTCTGGCATCTGCACGGCTGCGCCATCACCAAACATGGCTCCAGAGTTGGAGGACCACGAGATAATAGTACCACCAGAGTTTTACATGTTCCATTCCAGAGAACTTGTATGGGTCAATCCACTCTCTATCCTATGTACATCGTCATCTCCACGACCGCGCTCCTGGGTGCTGTACTGTACTCTACTCGTCGCTGCCAAGCGGGCAGCACCACCGGTGGATTGGAATTGGATCACTTGTCCTTGGTCACCTCAACGCCGATCCGCTCAGCCACCTGCACACCGAGACAGCAAGCGGGCACAGGTATCAGACGCCTTGCTTTGCGGCAAACTGCTGCTTCTCATCTGAAAACTACAACGTTGTACCCCCAAAAAACGAGCCAACATTTGAAGATGTAAGTGTGGGGAATAAATGTTTAATTCTTGCATATCCAGTTATCCACAATTTCACATGCCGGTCGCATCTGGACTATTCTTCAGACCGTGATGACAAATGGTACTCACTCGGCCACAAATGCAGCCATCCATCATTTCCCACTAGTGCGTGGCAGTCTGACGGAGCTGCCGTTACCCATTCATCAACAATCAGAGCAGCCAGCACAGCCCAGTGAGCCGTACCGGCAATAATCCTACTGTCACTAGACCAACCAACGAACGAACGATCCAGGCATGTGCTCCGATGGTGGAATTTATTAGCTCGCCAAGGGATGAAACCTCTCTCTACCCATGCCACCAGCATAGTGATACCAACACCAATTACCAAACCACTCTGCATTCTCGCAAGTTGCAACCAACATAACAAGAAAAGCGAGCTACTTTGCCCAGATAAAAGAAAATGGTAAATGCTTGGGGGTAAAGTGTACAGAAAAAATAGAAATACCTCCTTGAAGGAGTGAACGTCGCTACCCCAGAGCCAGGCATCACAGCCTGCATCTCTAGCTCCCCATATATCATTTCTGCGATCGTCGCCAACATGCACAGCTTCTTCAGGCTTCACACGTAAAAACTCACAGGCCTTCAAGAATATTGTTGGATTTGGCTTCTCTGCTGCAACCTGTTTGTAGAGTATACAGAAACAAGAGTTTTCAATACAGTACATTTCCTGTAAATAATAAATATACAGCAATAAAATGAAGCTGAAGAATGACAATATAAGTCAATAGACCTCTGCAGAGACAGCAACTGCATCAAACCAGTGGTCACATTTCAGGGTCTGCAGAAGTGGCCGTAGGCGGGTATCAAAATTGGAGACTACGGCAGTTTTAACACCAGCTTTCCTTAAAGCTTTAAATACATTTTCAGCATCAGGATCACAAAGCTTCCAAGCCTAGCGAGCATAAAAGGCTTCTATTAGACTGGCCCAAGTCAGAGACAACAAAGACAATATTCTAAGTTATTTTTGTTTGCTGACTACTCCCTCCATCCCAAAAGACAAGTCATTTTAGGATTGTCCTAAGTCAAAACTTTTTTAAGTTTGACCAAGATTATTGAAAAAACTACATATATTTATGGTACTCCCTCCGTCCCAGAATATAGCTACGTTAAGACATTTTCAGACAGATTAAGAAGTCTGACAAAAAGACTCAATTGCCCTTAGTCAACTTCCAAAGCTTCTTTATAGGATAATGATGTGCTAATTTGGTGGTGCATACATGGCATCAGATGTGGATGAGCCATGCACACCAGAGTTTCTTTGGCGTCTGATTTGATGGAGGCTAAAAAAGCGCTTGGGATTCTGATTTATTTGACACCATGCAAGCAATTGCGACATGCAAACATTGTTTCAGCATGGAAAATCTTA
The DNA here is from genome assembly GCF_005286985.2 of Setaria viridis. NCBI lineage: Eukaryota > Viridiplantae > Streptophyta > Magnoliopsida > Poales > Poaceae > Setaria > Setaria viridis. The sequence continues at coordinate 43,692,114 of NC_048271.2, forward strand.
CCGCCAGCCCATACCAAATTGATGCCAATCAACGTATTAACGCTAATTACCGTGGCCTAAGTCGAGGGACGATGCATGCGGAGAGGACCGTCAATTCGTTATGCGCGTGGGGAGATGTGGTTTGAGGGTATTTTGGTCCCTTCATATGTAAAATGTGGTGTTGTAACTCTAAATGTAGTTATATTTGGGACAAAATTTGAACGCTTAATGTAGCTATATTCTGGGACAGAGGGAGTATGAAATAAGTGACATTAGATTTATCATAAGATATATTTTTATAATATACCTATTTGATGCCATAAACATTGATATTCTTCTCTATAAATTTGGTCAAAGTTAAGAAAGTTTGACTTAAGACAACTCTAGAATGACTTGTTTTTTGGGACGGAGGGAGTACATAGTTAATGTAACCTTTTCTGTCATAAAGTATTGATACAGTTCCTCAAAGTACTGTGCATCTGAACAGCCTGTAGAAGAAGTTACTATGTGCTGCCAAAAAGGTCTCCCATCATCCACATACCTGGTCCATGTTGGTATAATAACTTAATCTCAAAATGGATCAATGATAATATATAGAATAGGCAGTACACAAAAAAAAGAAGATAATTTAGAGAAAAGAAGGAGCATGAAGTACTACAGCACAACGGGTACAGCACTAATAGGGAATGGGTTTGCAAAGACAACATAAACAAATGAGTGAATAAATAAAAGGCCAGCAATGATCAGCCCTGACCCACATCCAAACATGTCCAGAAATAACATTATCTCTGGATGGTTTCCCTAAATGGGTGCTGCCAGTAAGTAATCATGAAAAAACAAATGAGTGCAAGAAAAAAAGTGAACTTAACAGCTTACTGGATGTCTATAACAGGGAAGCTCTCATGGTAGTTCTGAAGAGGGCCCATTTAGCAACAAAAAACAATCAATGTATATAAGTAGAGCTACTGTACTAAGTAATGGAAAAGCAGAAGAGCATGAAGTCAGATTAAATGTGTCAGGGTGCACCTTCAAGGTAAGGTTCTGATCACACTATCTGATTAGGGAAAGAAACAAATTAATGTGTTTACATGAATTATGAGATCATGAAACTATAACATTAGAAAGTAAAGAAATGAACAAAATGATAACTTAGGATGCAAATAATAAATAAATAATCGAACTGTAATTCCCTTCTAATTTTAGAGCACTCAATAAGATTAAATAACACTGCAGTCTTGTTCTAATACACAAGCATTGGCTTCTCCGCTAACTATACAACTTCTTTTGAAACAAAATAATTTTGCATAGTTTGTTATCTGAGCATGCATAAAAGACATGCCTAACAATATGCGCCTGGGAACGTAAGGATATGGAAGCCTTAAGCAGAAACCTGTTTGGTGAAAATCTATTTTAAGGTTGAAGCTTGAATGCTTGATGCTCAAATAAATGGACTGAAAAAAATGGCAAAGCAATGCAATAGTATGCCTCATCTAAACACGTCACTATTTTTAAATCTTCCCTTTTCTTTCCCAATTTGTTTTGCGAATCTAGGGTTGCCAATAAGTACCAGCTGAACTGAGAGCCGTTATGCATACAAGTGATTCTGATTTGTCGTTCAGCGTGTTCGAACGGCTGCCGCTGCCGCTGCACGCTGCCTGCTGCTGCTGCTGCTGCAGCTGCGCTGCTCTCACCCAAGCAGCAGCAGGTAGCTGCAAAGCAGCGCCCCGAACACGCTGGTTATTTGCGAATCTAGGGCTGCTAATAAATAACAGCTGAACTGAGAGCCGTTATGAGTGATTTTCCCAATTTGTCGTTTTTGCAAATCTAGGGCTGCTGAAAGTAACAGCTGAACTGAGAGCCCTTATGCGTACAACTGGCAAGGCTGTCGTGTACTAGGAGTCCTTAATCCTTGTATGGACCGAGCACTGTTAAATGTCGTTTTACGCAACATGCATGGCACCACACACCAATTCTCATGCAGGTTCATGGAGTTGACAACATAGAAAACTTGCATGAAATCAAATAACTGAAAAAGGAAGAAGAGTAATCCTCAACGTCAGCAAATTGACCTTTGAGCTAATCAACTTGCATCACACCAACGAACACTCACTAAGTCTAACCAAAAAGAATATGCAGACAGGAAACAGGGCAGTACGGCATAACAATATCTAAGGGATTACTGTCAATAACCAGGTCTTCCTGCACAGGCATCAGGCAGAGTGAGACAAATTTTCAGCAAATGGCATGTATATGCATCAGAAGTCCGCACCTGAGACGAGATCCGCCCCATGGTTGCTCATATGCCCGCCTGTACCTCATTAAGATCTCATCTTCTGAGTATTTCACTCCATACTTCTCACCAATGCTCTTATACACCTAAACAGAGGCAACAAACAACACGATTCAGAAAACATACTTTTTCAGGCAAATTCCATCATGAATACCAGGAGCCATATTAAGCCAGACAGGCAGTGCAAAACTGAGACCCAACAATTCAATCCGAGCAGCATTGATCAGAAGGCAACCCTATCGTGCTACAGGAGCGCAGCGCAATCGCCACCCAGACTGCACATCACAGTATCACACTACTCCCTGAGGTAAAGATCACTAACGCAGCAAGTCGCTAGAACCTGAAGAAGAGGGCTGGAAGAGGAAGGGAACGGCGAGTCGCACTGACCTGTGCCGTGGGCTGGGCAGGGACGATGAGGGTGCCGACGGCGTCGACGAGGAGGGCGCGGTGCGTGACGTCGCCGTAGATGGACTTGCGGTAGTCGTAGTACTCCCTCGCCACCGAGAGCTCCCACCCGGCCCCACCCTCCTCCTTCTCCTTCCCCCTCTCCCTATCCCTCTCCGTCTCCGCCGCGGACGACGTGCCCAGCCACCGCCCTCCCGAGAACGCCGCCGCGCGCGCCCTCGCCGCCGCCGAGCGCAGCGCCGGCGCCGCCATTTCCGCGGGTGCGGTTGTGGAGGACTGGAGCTGGGGGCCCAGCCGGGCACCAGGAAATGTGATGGGCGGCGGCGCTGGGGGTGGAGATGTGATGTGAGAGATGTGCGCGGCGAGGCGAGGGAGGTCAGAGGTGCGGGCGTGTGGCGGCAGGCGGTGGCTTTTCTGTTGCTCTTTCCTTGCTGGGTGCCTGGGTGTGGTGTCTGGTGTGTGCTGCTTCGGTTTCTTTTCTTTTCGGGAAGGGTTTTCGGTTGGTTTTGGACCACTTCGCCACTTGGGTTCGGGACTCTCTGGAGAATGTTCACCCGGACCTCTTGAATGCTTGCCTCTTTGGTAAGCTTGTGGCATGACCACGATGATAGACCAATTTTAGATTTAAGCCTAAATCCTATCTAGATTCTGTTTGGATCCACCGTCTAAAATTTAGCTAGCTAAATTTAGTAGTTATGGATCCAAACAGATCCAGCTAAATTTTAGCTAGCTAAAGATTCATTTAGCTACTCCAACCCAACTAAATTAGTAAATGACTGAACTACCCCTCCACTTCTCCTCGGGAAAATCTCCTCCCGCACAGCATGTCCTGCTGCCCGCCACTCCCTCACTGGGGGAATGCTGCTTGTTGGGCTCACCACCGCCCGCTCTGGCCACCGCCCCCTCCCCTTCGGCACCACCTCCCCGCGCGCCTCCCTTCCCTGCATGCACTGCCTTCCCCGCGCCCTTGGGCTTGCCGATGCTGGCCCGGTCGCCACCCCTCCCCGCGCCCCCTCCCCTCTGGCGCCACCTCCCCGTGCGCCGCCCCTCCCCGCACGTGCCGCCTCTCCCCACGCGCTGCCCCCACCCCGCCGGCCACCGTTGCCACGGGGAAGCGGCCACGACTGCCATGAGGTGGTAGCCACCAGAGGAGGAGGACGAGCCACCGCCGCTAGGTGCGGTGGAGGAGGATGGCGACGGGCTAGGGCTACAGGCCATGTTGCCGACCTCCTCGCCGGGTGCGGTAGTGATGGGGGCAAGGACCGGGATCGGGACTGCGACTTGGAGAAGAAGGGCAGCGAAGTTCCGTCGAGGAGCGGGCAGGAGTGGCGGCGGCCACGGCGACCCGGTCGGCGGAGGTGAGGTCCTCCCGGCCGACAGCGAGGCGGTACGCCATGTAGGTGGCGGTGGGCGTACGCAGGCGGCGGTGGGCGGCAGCGCCAACCGCTCACTCGGTTCTTGGCTCAGGCGGGCGAAGAGGAACAAGGATGAAGGGTGAGCTAAGGGAGATGATAAGCCCACCAGAGGGTAGTATGGTAACAAGTAGCATTTAGTATTTAGCTAGAAACAACCCTACTAAAGTTTAGACGTAGCCAGTAAAAATAAACTTCAATAAACTTCTAAACTTTAGATGGGTGGATCCAAACATGCCTTTAGCTTAAGAGTTTATTTAAATATTATCTAAAAACAACATTTTGATTTTGTTATGAGGAATATTATATTTTCATATAGATTCATTTCTCATAAAAGAAAGCTTGAACGGAAGATAAGAATTTAGTATAGTTCGTTCGAAAATACATATATTTTTCATGTAAGCATGTTGTAGTTAGCAAGTTTTATAGTTCTTAGAAATTCTATAGTAGAATACAGATGTACAAATCAACATCTTGATTTGTGATCAAATTCTCTAGAAACGGACTGCATGAATTATGGTTGGCATTGTTTTAGGTGTAGTTTTCAAGACCACGCACAATGTAGAAGTAGGACGTGTTATCCTACCATTTTGATGGTGATGTTTAGATTTAAAATGACTATACGTCGCACTCAATAAATATGAAGATTCGACTACGTCACATATCATTTATCTACTTTTATAGTTATTACATTGATACGGTTAGTAATTAATTTTATTTACAGTAATTTAGGATAGTACATCTCAAAAAAATTTATTAATAAATATACCTCTAAAGTATAAGAAATTGATAGAGTATACACCAATTTCACAAAAAGGTAAAAAATAAGTTAATATACAATGTTCTAATGGATGGAAACAAAGGTCTCTGTAAAGTTGTCGGGTAGATGACTATGTAGCATATGATAAAGGATGGAACGCAAGATTTTCTATAGAAATCATCAAAAAGATGACCCACCATCAGAGAGCAACCACTCTCTGATACAAGCAATAATATACATAGCATAAAAAATGAAATTCCTCTATAGGTCACTTCCTCTTAGTTAGTACAAATTGAAGGAGTATAACATTGGCAAGATAGTCAAGAACTATAGCTACAACAATAGAACCCAAAAATAGCAAAGGCTGCACTATATTTGCTCATGATGAAGAAAAATGGCAAATGCATACCCAAAATAAAAAATGTAGATGGAATATATATCTTGCAAAAGTTGTTAGCAGGAGACAAAGGGCAATGGTGGTTTATGCCAAAAAAAAATTGTTATAAATAGATATTATGAGAGCAATCTGCTTAATACAAATAACTATCCTTTTTTAGTGGACACTCATCTTAGCTCCTACTGAAGGTTGTCGAAGAAATAGTTGTTAGAGGAGGTATATACAGTACAGCTCAGAAAGAATTAAACACATCTCCATGATCACTCGTTCATTATTAAAAGAGAGAGTAAATTGGGTGGGTTGTTCAGTCATACCACCACCTATTTCTTTTGGTATTACTTCTCGACTCTGTTCATGGGAGTTTTAGGATGGCTAACGATAGGATTGTAACATTTTCTTTACGGGAAGACATCAACACACCTTGCAGTAAATCTACGAATTTAACTCTCCACTAATTAAAGTTTTTTCTAATACAGTCTGACTAATTTAAGGTTAGCCATGATGCAATTGAGGTCTTAAAATCATTCCACTGCCACTTCTCTTTATCATGTTTCAACTCATATTATATTTGCAGCAAAGTAATATAGAATATATTACAAAATAAAACATGACAGACGGACCAATTATAATTTTTCTCTGATTTCTTTAACATGAAGAATAATCTATCTCTAACACTTAATATACCGTGAATAAAGTTATATTTGCTGAACATTATAGTATGGTTAGTAGTTACCTCCATTCTTTTTTGATAAACCTATGTCACATTAGCACAATGATCAAGGTGAATATTCTTGCTTATTATCCAATTAATCATAACATCCAATTTTCCACGAGCACTCATCGATATCATCCAATATTTTTCTACAGAAGTTACTCTGCGTGCGAACTGAAAAGTTATTGGTGCCATGCTCCAGACGGCGACTCAAATATCACTATAAAAAAAAAGAGAATCTATCCAAAGAGAATAGAGGAAGTAATATCGGCATAAGCATAATCATTGTTTGTGTCGTACGATTATAAAAATTTCTAGTGTTCACACGGCAGATCGTCGTTAAGGGGTGTTTGGTAGCACTCCACCTCACAAAAATCAACTCCACTTCACCAACTCCACACTTTCCGAGCTCCACTTCACCAACTTCAGAAAAACATGGAGCTGATGTACGTGTTTGGCTGATTGCAGTGCTCCAGCTCCAAAAACACGAAGACTTGTTGTGAATAATCTATTTTACCCATTGTAAATAGATCAACATGTCATCCTCTTTTCTTTTCTCCCCTTCTCTTCCTCTCTCTTCCTCTGCTCGTGCTCGCCTTGGTCGCCTCCCCGCCAATCTACTCCACTCGGCGGTGACGGCGTTAGGGCTACAGCGTGGGGCGGCGGTGGCGGCGAGGCCACAGCGCAAGGGCAGCTTTGGAGGGGCCAACGCCCGGCGCGCGGTGGCAGATGGTGCGGCAGTGCCGGGCGGCGGCGGCCGCCCCGATGAGCGGTAGTGGAGGGGGCGACGGGCGGGCGCCCGTGCCGGGCGGTAGGCGAGCGACAACGTCAATTCTTTTGTTCTGCGAACCGGTAAGTTGTGTAACAAGTGACAATGGTGGGTAAATAACCCACAACTCCCCCAGGATGTCTAAAACGAGTATTTTTGGAGCACTCCTTGAGGTACTCCACAAAAAACGTGGATATGACCCTAGCTCCACTTTTTTTTCTGGAGCTGGAGTTGGTGAAGCTAGACGTATTTAGCCATGTTTGGCATGGCTCCACTCCACAACTCCTGCAACTCCAGTAAAAAATCCAGCCAAACACCTCAACTCCAAAACTCCATGGAGCTGTAGTGCAAATAGGGGTGGAGTTTTGGAGCACCTCTTTTGCTACTCCAAAACCCCCTCTTTTGAACCTCCTCGTGGAGTTGGTGGGTAATTACCCACCAATGCCACTGATTACACAGAAAAACGATTCGTTCTTTTCTCCTTCGAGACCCCCCGCGCCTCCGTTTCTTGCCGCGTCGCCCGCGCCTCCGTTTCTTGCCGCGCCGCCCGCTAGGGTTCTGGCGACCCTAGCCCCGCCGCCGCCCTACCTCCGCCGGCGGCCGGAGGCCCGCCGCCGCCCACCCTAGCCCCTTCGCCGGCCCCATTTCCCCGCCCACCCATCGAGCTCCACCGTCCGCCACTTTTCCGCGGTCACCCGCGCGCCACAGCCGCCCTACCCGCCGCCGGTGGCCGGAGGCCCGCCGCCGCCCGCCCTAGCCCCTTCGTCGGCCCCTTTCCCCGCCCGCCCCCCGCCCTAGCCCCTTCGCCGGCCTCCTTTACCCGCCCGCCCGCCGAGCCCCGCCGTCTGCCGCTGGCGCGCAGTCACCCGCGCGCCACAACCGCCCAACCCCCCGCCGGTGACCGGAGGCCCACCACCGCCGTCAAAAGAGATCCACTGACGGTCGCCTAAGCTCCGCCGTCCTCCCCATCAGGAGGAGATCCCCGCCGTCCGCCCGCGCAGGAGGAGTTCCGCCGGCCACAGGTATGGCAGAAACTTGTTTTTTTTTCATTAACCGAAAATCATGTCAAACCAATGTAGAACTCGATCGTGTTATTGGAATTGGAGTACACATTTGATTGTGCCTTTGCATCAGGAGTTTCGCCGCCATCCACCTCTACTGTGAAGTGCAATTTTTATAAGCACGAGTGAATCCTGAGAAAGTAAGGTATAGTAGTGCTAATAGTAGCATATATTTGCAGATTTGGCATTTAATTCATGCAAGAATACAAGTATCTATGGAGATCTTCACAACCAGTACATTATTTTTTTTTTGTACAATTCAATGGAACAGCTAGAGACAAACATGTATGGTTTGCTGTAGCTAAAAAGATGCCATTTTATTAAGTGCTGGAAAACGACGATCTAGAGAAAGAGAGGTTCATAAAGTAGTGCTACTATCTGTATATCTTTATAGGTACGGCATTCAGTTTATGCAAATAAATATGCATATATCAGCAAGATTTTGTAAGCCAACCATCACATTCGATTTTTTCCCCTACAATTCATTGACATACACGGTCTGCTATATTGCTATAGCTAGGCTGATGTCCTTTAAGTGCTGAAAATAGGATTCATAGAGTAGTGCTATTATTTGAATACATTCACAAGCCTAATATTCGATTCACTCAAATAAAGAAACGTATATCTACGAAGAGTTTTCAAACCAAACCATTATGTTCATTTTTTATACACAATTCATTACCGATTTTCCACTGCTACAGATAGAAATAAATGAATGGTCTGCTATATAGCTACAGTATATTTGTCATAATAATGTCAAGTGCATGGTAAAATGAATGGTCTGCTATATAGCTACACTATATTCGAAGGTGATTGATTATGATTATGCTTGTGGGTTGTGCAGGGGCTGGGGACTGGCGCCGTGATCCTATTCGCATTGAGCGGGAAGTACTTGCGCGTGCTGGTGTTCAGCAAGGATCTCTTCTTCATATACCTGCTGCCACCGATCATATTTATGCAGGGTATGGTGTTTATGCAAGCGATTGCTATGCGCTGCGATTGTTTTATGTCGTTACTTGGTAATTTTCCTCTGTGCCCATAAACGAAAATAAGATAGAAAGAGCACAACAATTAATAAGAAGTTGAGTTGGGAGACATACTGGTGGTTAAGGAAACTGTGGTACAATTGTAAGAACTGTGTCCCCTTTCCCCCTTTTAATTAAGATAACAGCAGACATCAGATGCTTTTGCATGACGCATATAATCATCATTACATCTATATTTGGTTCTTTATATTGCTATTTTAGGACCTGTTTGGATAAAGGATGTTTTTTGGAGGTTGCTTAAAGTAATAAAATCTCAAAAATATTTACTCAGTTAAACACTTCAATAGCAAAAACAACTATTGTTTACTGACCTAGGTGGTGTGTAACTCATAATTGTCCTTTTTTTATTCCATAATTCAGGTTCCAAGTGAAGAAGAAACAGTTGTTCCGAAACTTCAATACTATTACGTTGTTTGGTGCAGTTGGGACCTTGATCTCTTTCACTGTAATATCCCTTGGTAGGGGTTTATTCCTACATTATTTTTTTTGTGATTTATATCTGTTTCCGGTTGCTTCACTCACATGTTTGATCACAGGAAATACATATACAATGGGATAAAGGATTGGTGCATAAGCGAGAAGCTGAGGCTAGAATAAAAGAGATTGAAGTGTGTATGAAATTGATATACTCTATTGCTGTGTGTATGAAATTGATATACTCTATTGTTGTGTGTGTATGAAATTGATATACTCGAGGCCTTCTAATATGAAATTTGTGAGTTCGATAGATGCCTGAAATTGATTGGAATTCGGAGAACACTCGAGTGCTGTGTGTGTTGTTTGCCGAACAAGTTGAAAAAGGAAATCGGCCAAACACACACTTGAATGCCCTTGGTTATGCTGAGGTTGAGAAGGGGTTCAAGGAAAGGACTGGAATTGTGGCTACCAAGGGTTAGATCAAGAACAAATGGGACAAGTTGAAGGAAGATTTCAAAGCATGGAAGAAACTAATGCTAAGGCAAACAGGAACTGGTTGGGATCCTATAAAGAAGACTATTGCTATGGATGATGAATGGTGGAAAAAAGCTAGAGATGTAAGTTGGTTAAAAAATTTTGCTATATTTTTTTTGCATATGTCAAACCTGTTGGTAATACTTATAATAATATTATGTGCTTATTTCAGGACATTCCGGGTTGTGGCAAGTTCAAAAAGAAGGGTCTTGAGAATGAAGATGAATTAGCCAAGTGTTTTGCTAACATTACTACTATTGGTATTGATCATTGGTCTCCTCATGTTGTGAATGTTGAAGCAACCGAAAATGTTGATGTGACACAAGATGAGGCAACCAATTTTGAGCCAGAAGGTGATGATTTCATTCCTGAAACACAAGAGGAGGATATTGGTATTTCTCCTTCACCTGCGAGTGGCAAGAGACTGGCAAGGCTTGTTGACAGGAGTGGTAAAAAAGCGAAGTCTGAAAATGCACTCCTAATTCAAGAAGCAGTAACAAGTATGGCAAGTTCAGCCAATGAATATGTTTCGAAGAGACATGGAAAATATTCTATTGAGGAAGTGATGGAGGCTGTGATTGCTTGTGGGGCCGGCTATGATAGCAATGAACATTACATGGCGTCTGAACTGTTTGTGAAGAAGGAGCAAAGGGAGATGTCCATGACCTTGCCTACTAATGAGATTAGGTTCAATTGGCTTAGGAGGAAGTACAATGATAAATATGAAAAATAGAAATTGGCTTAGTGAGAGTGATGTCATTTGTGTATGCTACTATTTTATTTTTGTCGCATGTGTGGTACATTTTATTTTATTGCATTTTATTTATGTATGACAGTTGTATCTTACATTTCATTTATGTTAATGTTCACAGATGTCTTCAAGTGAGTCTGATGAATCTAGTGATTCTGATGGTGAATATTTCTTTAAAATGGTTGAGAGCTGTGGTAAGCTAGCACAAAGTTATCATGATTCATATATGGATAAGGCACCGCCGAGATTTATGTTTTCACAACAAAGTGGAATGGGATGGCTGATGGAGACGGTAAACACTCCAGGAGAGTGCCATCGAATGCTTCGGATGAATGAGGTTATTTTTCAGGATCTTCATGATGTGTTGGTTGAGAGGTACGGATTAAAACGATCGAAGCACGTGAATACTTATGAAATGTTGGCCATTTTCCTATTCACATGTGGTGGGTGTGAGTTAAATAGAAGAGGACAAAATAAGTTTAAACACTCAGGTGAAACCATTAGTAGAAAATTTCATGAAGTTCTAAATTGTGTGGTTGCCATGGCACAAGATTTCTTGAGACCAACAGATCCTAATTTTCGCAATGTGCACAAAAGGATTAGGAATGATAAGAGAGCATACCCACACTTTAAGGATTGCATTGGTGCACTTGATGGAGTCCATATTCGTGTGTATTTATCACCTGAAGAACAAGTGAGATATATTGGTAAGACTGGAATTGCAACTCAAAATGTGCTTGCCGTTTGTGATTTTGATATGCGCTTCACCTATGTGGCTGCGGGTCAACCGGGATCTTTGCATGACACTAGTGTATTGTACCATGCATTGGAAGCAGATGTAAATATCTTCCCACATCCTCCTCAAGGTAAAGATTTTTCCTTATGTTCCTTTTCATATTTGTATGCACAAACTTATCTTATTTTACATATGTGTAGGCAAGTACTATGTTGTAGATGCGGGCTATCCTAATCGTCCGGGGTATCTGGCTCCATACAAGGGTGAAAGGTACCACTTACCCGAGTGGCATCGAGGTATGGAACCAAATACTCCAAAAGAGAAGTTCAACCGTATACACTCATCTGTTTGTAATGTTATTGAGGGATCATTTGGAGTATTAAAAATGAAATGGCAAATCCTTTACAAGATGCCCGGTTATTCAATGGTCACACAAAAGAAGATTGTTGCTGCTACTATGGTTCTACACAATTTCACACGTGAACATGCTAGCGTTGATGTAGACTTTGCTAATTTTGATAGAGATCCTACATACATGCCTACTATTCCGGAAAGATACAACAAGTATGCCGTGTCTCAACATGCCTCCGATGGATCAACTTCGGAATCAAGCTTTGTGACTATGGACACTTTTCGTGATAGTATAGCTACATCAATTGCCCTAACATGGAATTAGTGCAATGATTATTGTAAAGACCTTATTTTAGAACTATAAATTTATTTCGAAATTTTAAATTTTTGGAACATGTAATTTATTATTATTTTGGACTTCAATGCATGTGCTTTCATTTTATATTTGTGATAAGTAGTTCAAGTCGAACCAGGGGCAAGAAAGACAATCTACCCTCAAACTCCTCTTTTCTGGAGCTAGGGACACCCTCTCAGCCAAACACCCTCACCAGACAACTTCAACTCCACCCAGAGCTGGCTCCACCTGGAGTTCTGGAGTGGAGCAGCTCCATCTAAAGTTGGAGTCATGCCAAATAGGACCTTAACTACGAGTTTTTTTAGAGTTAGTGAAATGGAACTAATTTTCCGGAAAAAAGTGCTACCTTTCGTCGCACGACCACTGATTCGGTGCCTCAGCTCGCTAACGGCTTCCTTTCTTTGCTTAGCCTCCAAGGTTACCTCGGTCCATTCCTCCGCCGCACCGAAAACCCCGTATAAAAGCTCGCACCGTCTTCCAACGGATCAAACCACCCCTCGAAAAACCTCGGAAAAGGGAAGGAAAAAGAAGGGAGGGCCGCGGCATGGACACGCACATCGGCAAGTTCATGGACTCGGTGGGCTCCATCTTCCGCGGCGGCGACGTCCTCCCCTGGTGCGACAGCGACATCATCGCCGTAAGCGCCCTTTCCCCAGCTCCTCGCTCCCCCTCTTTCCTCCTCGCTTCTCACCGAGTTACCATGTCTCGGCCTCCGATGTATCCCTGGGGAGGCCTGGTGGTGTTCTTTCTCCGCCTTCTTGCCAATTCGTCGTGGTGGCGAATTTGGGGTGGAATGCGCGCGAGGGGCGAGGGGTTGACGAATCGGCTCGGGGTTCGTGCCTTTGCTGCTGACTTGCCGAGTCGCTGGTTCCGGGCAATTATGTGGACAGATTCCGTGCCGTCATGGGAATTCACTAAAACTACGTTAGATGTCTGCTGTTGAATCAACGAATCAGCTTCCATTCCGCTGTCGCGCAACTGCGACTGCCGAGGAAAACGAAACTATTATCCGATTGTATCATGTTATCCGGTCAATTCGTGTGTAATCATTCCGTATTGAGGCATAATCCGTGCCATGCATTCTTATCATCAATTTTTTTTCTTATCAGGGTTTTGAGAGGGAGATTGCTGACGCCACAAATGAAGAACAGAAAAATGATAGCCTTATGAGGTTCTCATGGGCGCTTGTTCACTCTAGACAGCCTGAAGATGTCAACCGGGGCATCGCAATGCTTCAAGGTGATATATCCATATCCTGTTAACCTCCCAAAGCATTAGTAGTTGGGAGTTTGTTTGTGAAATATGACTTGAGATTTGAGAACATATAGATATGGAAATCTACTGCTCTCAACATATGAATATTTGCCCTGTTTCCTGATTATGTTCATGAAAAATTGTTAGTATTCTCAGGTGAACAATACAGAATTTAGTTATTACACAGTTGTTTGACCTGAATAAAAAAGCTCCACTAATGGCACAAGAAATTGTTTGCATTCCATGCTTGTTTTCTTTATTTCTCTGGTTTCGGACCATTTACCCATGTTTCAATAATCGGACCTCACAAGTCACACCTTTTCATTAGCGTGCTTAGAACATTAAAACTTGTGTAAACATCATCATTATCATGTTGAAACGTGGTGCTAATGTAGAAGGAAGGGCCTACATGCCATGTTATACGAAATGTCTTACTCGACTTCCTACACACTCCACTGGAGAGACCCAGTTGGCACTGTCATGAACATGGGGTCTATATTGCTGGGGAAGCTGCAAAATTTAAAGGAACTAGTACAAAAGAGTTACAAACAACGAAAACTGCTATTCTTTTCAATCTAGGCTAGTCTCATCCTAGGCTCAGAGCCATGCACAATTCACTTAAATTAAGCCACTCTTGACTCTTGTTCACTGCAACATATTTTTTCTCTGTTGGCCCTCTAAATTTTCAGTCTGACCTTTCTCCTTTCACTCACTGGGAGCTCATGATTGTATCTGTTGCCAGCTTCATTGGACAGGCCTAGCAGCCCGCTGCAAACAAGGGAGAAGCTCTATTTGTTGGCTGTTGGACATTACAGAACTGGGGATTATACAAGAAGCCGACAGCTTTTGGAAAGATGCTTAGAGGTTTGATCACAAAATTCATTCTCTGTTGTTGTTTGCTTGAGATCTTCCAAATCTGTTTTTGTCTACTCATGTACCGTTAACCAAGACGCTCTTGAATTTGATGCCCGCATGTTGACTAAGGCATTTTCATGTTTTCTTCAGATTCAACCTGACTGGAGGCAAGCCCTGACTTTGCAGCGGCTTGTTGAAGAAAAAACCAGAAGAGGTGTGTATATAGTATTTATGCTGTCCATTTTCAGGGTAGGAAAATGATTGTCCGTGCATTTTTCCCCATTCCCTCCTATAATGGCCACTATCAAGGTAGGAAAATGAATGCCCAATAAGTTACCATTTCCTACTTTAGCGCCCATTGACAGGAGATCAAGTGTATTGATCAGGAGAGAAGTTTCACATGTACCCCAATCTGGGACCTCCCCACCCACTGTTGTCAGCTAGGGACCCATAAAAGTTGAGATCAAGACAGAATAACTTGAACATATCTTAAAATTGTATCTTCCATGTTTGACATATAGAAAAGTTAAAATTTTTGAATTGTTTATTGTTCGTCTGACTTGGGTTAACATTACTTGGTGGTGCTTGAATGCAGATGGTATGATTGGCATGGCTATCATCACTGGCGCCTTTGGACTTGTGGGGCTTGTTGCTGGTGGTATAATTGCTGCTGCCTCGTCCTCGTCATCTTCATCCAGGAAGAAATGAGGATCTCTTGTGTGAAGTGATAAGAAATCAAGATGGGCAAAAACTTGATGACAAGTCGGACATCACTTTTGTGCTTCTTGTGAAGGGACGTTTTTTGGTAGTGTGAGACCAGCCTTGCATTGTGTGTTCAAACGAGAGTTATGTATTGTTAATAACATGATAGTTGTCAGTAGAGGGTGAGGCACTGTGAATCGGAGTATCGGATTGTTGTACACTTGCTGCAGAACATGCTGTCACCATATAATAAGAGAATTCATAATAACCTGAAGGAGATTACTTCATTCCTCGTTGCAAATCACAAATTTCTGTAATTTATACTTGTTGCAAATTGTTGTATGGCCGCATTACATTCTGCTTATTGCCCTTTCGAGCGGAAAAGGAGCTTTTTGGAACTATCAAATAGCTACACAAAAAAAGGTAGTTTTGGTTGATCTGAACGACTGAACATTATATGGTCCTTTTGAAATCTTGAAAAGAGCAATGTTGTGTTTTTGTACATCTTCAACACAGTTCCATGTTTCCAGTGCAAGATAAATCCTTAACACACAGCATGAACAATTAAAGATGCATTCTGGATCTCTGACGAAACCTTTTTATTTTGTGGCTGCGGATACACATTGTCATCCTGTGCGGCTATGCCCAAGTGCCCAACAGAAGCAGGCTGTCTACTCTTCACTCCCCACCAAGGTCAGCAAGAAGTCCTTGTAATACCCGGAGGTGTCGCCGACGATATCGCTGGTCACCGTGGTCTTGAACCTGACTTTGTACTCCTCTTTGATCTTCTCCATGCCGATGTCGGCCCCGGACACGATCGCCCTGGTAAGTGTGTCCTCGTCCGTTCCAAATCCTAAGATGGAGTATCTGATAGCCTGACGAACAACAAAGGACACACACAAGATCCAGTCCAGTCACAACATTTCACCCAATAAGCCTATCTATCAGCAAGGTCTATAATCTTTCCATCGCGAGTTTACCTCTGCAAAGTGCTTTTCCGGCGATGTCAGGCACCAGATGGCGCTCCTGAGGATCTTGGAGAACTGGCTGCTGCTATGCTTGGCGATGTCCTGGCAGCAGGGCAACAAGGAGTCCAGAGTTCAGTGGCTGCTGTTTATCGCCGGCGAGTGGCTCACGGATTGGGTAACGGCAGGTACGTACCTCGTCGATGTCGGCGCCGTGGTCTCGCTCGTACCGCTGGAACGTGGCCCGCAGCTGGCGCTTGCTCCTCGTGCTGACGATCCGTATCACCTCGTCGGCGTGCGGCTGCTTCCTCTTCCTGATGGCCTCGGCCAGCTGCGCCGCCTCGAGCCCCGCGACGTCGCCGTCGACGAGCTCCGTCTCGCAGCGGTACGACCTCACCAGGCTCACCAGCAGCTTCCCAAGCGGGTCCTGGAGCGCCGGGCAGGCGGCGACGTCCTCCTCGAGGGAGCAGCCGAAGAGGGAGCGGTACGCGCGGCGGACGGCGACGAGGTGGTCCGGTGCGGAGGCGCAGGCGACCTCGACCAGCGCCCAGGCGTGCTGGTCGCCGATGGTCTTCTTGCCGGCGGCGAGCGCGCCGTTGGCCAGACGCGCGCCCCGCTCCGCCGGGTCCATCGTCCACAGCATCATGGCGTTCTGAGTTCGTTGGGGAGGAGGAGAAAACACGTTGACCCGGACAGAATAAGCCATGGATCATCGACAGGTGAGTAGGTGCCGCATTCCGAGGAGGAAGGAAATGAAGCTTCGTGCTGTTGCGCGTGTGTACCCGGAAGTCGCCGGAGAGCTCGGAGCGGAGACGGTCGAGGAGCGACTCCCTGTAGAGCTCGGCATAGGCGCGGCGTACCTCGGCGCGCTGCGCGGCGGTCCGCCGGCCGAGGATCTCGATCAGCGCCTGCTCGTCCGTGCCCCACCCTGCACCGGAGACCGGGCCGCGCGCGCAGCAGCAGCCAGAGAGCTCGATCAGAGGCTAAGAACGAACGATGAGAGATCGAGGCGAATGCGCGTGCAGATCGACGGGCGTTACCCTGCACGGCCTTCCGGAGGCTCTCGGCGTCGGCCGCCGCGGCCTGCGCGGGGCTCGGGATGGCGGCGGCCGCGATGGGCGCCATCTCTTTGCTGTCGCGGGATCGAACGGCCGCGCCGGACGTGGAGGAGGGAGGCGATCGGTGAGGGTAGGTAACGTGCAAACGTGGAAGGAATGAAGGATGAACAATAATGCAGGGAATTAGGCAGTCGAGCAACGTGAGTCACGACCCTGCACCAGACCAGAGCAGAGTGCTCGTGCCGGTAGGTCTCTCCAGGCTGGACTTGCACCAGACCAGAGCAGAGCATCAAGGAGCTGCCGCCTGCCGGGAGGACTCTGTTTCCTTGCCCTCCGTGACCATGGCCGGTGGAAGCTGGTAGAGTCGTGGAGACACAGGGAAAGGCCGTATCGTAAGGGGGTTCAAAGGACGCCAGCGGGACGCGGCGGCTCTCCGGCGAGCCACCCGGGGTGGACGGTAAATGAAATACCGTCCACCCCCTGGGTACCTTCCTGGGATTCCTTCCTGGCTTGCGAAGGAAGGTCCACGGCACGCCGCCGGGGTTAAGCGAAGGTCGGCGGCGGCATTGCCGGCTTGCCGTGTGGCCGGCCGAGCATAATTTGTAGAAAGCCCCTTAGATTGGATAGTTGCGACCCGGAATTTTACGAATAACCCCCTAATTTGGATCGCGATTATTGATCGCGATCCGATTATTTACATATTGTCCCCTATATTGGATAGCAATTATTGATCGCGATCCAAATATTTGCACACAGCCCCCTGTAACTTTTCAAACAAAACCCTGGATTGGATTGTCTCCTCCTCCCGCCCGTCCGCCGCCGCCGTCCACCCACGCCGGAACCACAACCTCATCCGCTGCCGCTGACATGAGAGGACACCGGAGGCGCACGGCGCCATTCGCCGCATCGAAGCCGCGCGACTGAGCTGGGCAAGCGCGATGGACCGCGCCGGAGTGGCCCCTCACTCATCAGCTAAGCAAACGCGCGTGCAGGCGCATCGCGAAACGCTCCCTGGCCGCGTGTTGCCAACCTGGCCAACGCGAATTTAATAGACGCCATGAAACTTTCATTAAATTCTGCAGCGTTTCTGTATGTGAATTGACTCGGTGGCGTGCAATGCAATGCATCAAGTTATTTAAATTGCTGCAGAACATATGGAGGAACCATACCGGCCTGGAGAACCACCCAGCCCGAACCCGATGCCGCAGCAGGTCCTCGCGCAAGCCAGCAGCAACAGTTCGCCGCCGGCGTCGCCCCAGCCGCCGCGTCTCAGGCCGGCGCCGAGGAAGCAGGAGAGGGACCCGCAGCAAAGGGAGATCAGGGAGGCGCCGCCGCCCACCATGGCCGCCGACGAGCAGCAGGACCTCACCAGGGCCTTCGCAGGTACGTATACATATATACTTCTTGTCCTGTGTCGCGCATGGAGATATGTTCGTGCGCATACGCGCGCGAAATGCTGACACGAGTGCACGTGTCCATGCACGGTCAACAACAAAGGCCTGGGCGGGCTGGGCGTGGACGAGGCGGCGCTGGTGTCGGCGCTGGGGCGGTGGCGGCGGCAGCCGGAGCGGCGCGCGCAGTTCCGCCGCGGCTTCCCGGGCTTCTTCTCCGCGAGCGCCGGCGCCGCCGCGGGGATCGAGCGTTGCGAGGACGAGTACCTGCGCCACCTGGAGGACGAGTTCGCCCGCCTCAAGGACGCCGCCGTGCTGTGGGCGCTGCACCCGTGGGAGCGCGACGCCCGGTGGGCGCACCACGTCCTGCACGGCGGCGACGGCCACCCGCCGGGGGTCCTCGTGGAGGTCGCCTGCACCCGCGCCGCCGACGACCTGCTCGGCGCCCGCCGCGCGTACCAGGCGCTCTACCACCGCTCGCTCGAGGAGGACGTCGCATACCGCGTCAACGACGCCACCGCCGCCGTGCGTGCTTCTGCTTGCTGCTTGCCCTTCCGCCAGCACTCGCCATTGTTGGTCGGTGACACACTGACAAGTCGCAACTGCTTTGCCTGGCTGCAGCTGCTGGTTGGGCTGGTGACCGCGTACCGGTACGAGGGCGCGCGCGTGAGCGACGAGCTGGCCGCGGAGGAGGCCAAGGCGCTGGCGGCCGCCGTCAGGGCCGCGCCGGCGGCGAGGCTGGTGCAGAACGAGCAGGTGGTGAGGATACTCGCCACCAGGAGCAAGCCCCAGCTCAGGGCCACATTCAAGATCTACAAGGAGCTCCACGGCAAACCACTGGAAGAGGTCTCTCTGCTCCATTCTCAATTCCTTTCTTCTTCTTTTTGTTCCGGAACAAATGTTTACATGCTCTTTATTTCCTACATTAATTTCTCGCTCGCACATAAATCTGACCAGGACTTCGCCGGCGAGCCGTGTCTGCAAGAGACCGTCAGGTGCCTGGACTCGCCGCCCAAGTTCTTCGCCGAGGTGATCGGCAGGGCGTTGAGGGGCGACGCGGACAAGCAGGCCAAGGCGGCGCTCACCCGCGTCGTGGTGTCCCGCGCCGACGTGGACATGGAGGAGATGAAGGAAACCTACGCCAAGCAGCACGGGGCCAAGCTCGCCGACGCGGTGGCCAAGAACACCCACGGCCACTACAAGGACGCGCTGCTCGCCATGATCGGCAAGTGAAGGACACCCAGGGCGGCGGCGCTGTGGCCGCTAGCGCCTCACAAGAATAAGAGATGCTATACATTTGGATACCACATTGCGGAGGCTTCTCAGGTCGGTCCGTTCATGGCGATGGCCTCGGCTGATCGTGTGTCTAGAGGTTTCGTTTGAGGCGGCCACATCAGATCATCCAGCGTTGGAACGGCCTGCGTTGCCATCATCAATTAGTCATCATATATATTTGCTGAAATTTTCTCCATTCATGACTAATAATCTCTAAAACTCGGACTAGATGCTCCAATAGCCGCGGTTAGCATTAATAAGGAGATAATGCGTGAACGTTGGAGCCTCGTAATTTGAGTTTTACGTGCCACTGCATATGACTCATTGTACTTCTTCTTTGCTTTGCTACAAACACCTTTTCATATATTGTTTATATTATCTGTCATCCTTTTGTTGGCACAGATTGATGAATGAAATACCAGGGAAGTAAGGTTAAGGTTAGGTTTTTGCCGGCCCTTCTCCAATTTTGATCAATTGTTTTACCATTCATTTATAAAATCTTGCTCACAAGATGTTCATTTCACTATCCATTTATGAATGAACACCACTTATAAAAAGGAAGTAAGGTCATGTTTCTGTAAGATTAGGATTCACCGGTCCTTCTCAGATTTTGATTTCACTCGGAGACGTCACAAAGACATGCAATCGTCGTTCCGGTCGGAATCTTAAGAGCCAAACACCAGCCCCGGCCCGCAGGATGAAGGCAAAATTGTGATCCTGCTGTCCAGTGCCAGCAACGTGGTATCTCATCGTAACTTTATTTTCATGTGGTCCTTTTGTCTCCAAGTCGCGTTGTAACTGTCTACAATTCAGAGTGTTTTTTGCTGATGGAGAGCTTGCTCAGAGACTCAGAGGGAACGTAAGCGGCAAAAGGCATCGTCGGAAGGCCGAAAGACGAGCATCCAACTTGAATCAGGAAACGTGGGGTACTACTTCGTCAATAATTGCCCAAACAAACAACCCAGCTCCCACCACAGGTACGTGTGTGAGTTAAATTTTACTATGTTTATTTGTTCTGTATATGTGTGCATGCTCTTTATAGCAAGTACCAGTCTACTGCACCACTGAACTACTAATTGTTATGTTATATAGTAGGAGAAGAAAGGAATGGAACTTTCTATGTGCCAAAATGTGCTTCACTCTTCCAATCTGCTTGGTCGTTAACTCTTCCAATGTAGCATGCTTATTTGAAAACCTCATTCACTTTCAGAAAGCATTGATCACGTTTGTCCTTTTGCATTTTGATGACTATAGAGCAGAGACGATGGTTAATGAAAGGCATTCTATTTCATTTTTAAGTATCTAAAGGCATATTGTTAGCTCTGTCAGAAGTTTCCATATGCTGAGAAGGGATAACTTATTTCATGGCCGATGGTTATTAAGAACAATCATGTGCATATCTTATTCACCAATTTGTTGAAGTTCCAGTAAGTGCGCATATCTTTTTCGTTGATTCCTTGAAGTTTCAGTCAGCCTTTGTTTTTATCTCTAGGGGCTTTGCATTTATGTGGTTCACTTATGCGATATCCTATAAGACCTTATTCTTATATATATTTGTTAGGTTATTTTCTGTAGTCGCATGTCGTGTCTATGTTGGTAATACCCCCAACAAAGCTTAGTAGTTCCAAAATTTTGGCTATGCTCGTTTTAATAATATTTTGTTAGTATTTCTGAAAGATATTCCAGGTTTTCACAATGTATATTTCATATCCTCAGTAAGACGGAAGAACCTGTCACAAGTGATCCCAGCTATGGTTGCCATGACAATAAACAGTTAGGACACCCTATTGAAGATATAACAAAACAAATTTCATGGTTTACTGAATGAGGAGGTGGATGAATGTACCAACAAAATGGTTGCAATTATCCTGATCACTACCCAATGCCCATGAATCAGACATCTCTTTTCTCGTAGAATTTTAGGGGACAAAGTGTGAGAACTGCAGAATTAGGAATGGGACTGCAGAGAATTTAGGGAAAAAGACCGACAACTCAGGAATTAGGAAGGGAAAATCAGTGCAGTAGAAAAGATAGAACCATATTTCAAGCACTAGCCTACTAATTTATTGATTTTCATTCATTAGAACTTTAGTAGATTAGTAGATGAATTGCTTCTTAAAAAATTTCTTGATGATAATTTAGATATGATAAAGGTTTGCACTTCCTGGATATTTGGTTTCTCATAATTGGCTTTATTATTTTAGATGGATCTTGAGATATGAGGGTGGCCTCGGGTTCATAATGGAACCGGCTAGGTAGCCTTGTTGAGAGTACCGCTATTCAGGATTGGTATGTGAGAATTTGAAACCGATCTGTGCTGTGATGCGAGAATTTGAAGCCAATCTATGATGTGAGTATTTGGAGCCAATTGGAAACCGTAAACTCAATTAATTCACTGAGTTGCTGGTTGGTTTTTCATTGTTTGACTATGGGCATCTTTCTTCTTTCAGAACTATTGAACAATTATGAGAAAACAAATGATAAGTCAATTGGACTACATACTGAAGCACATTTGTGCTTATCTCACTCTCTCCAATTGTTCACCTTGAGCAGAAAGAAAAATTAAACCCTGTTGTGGTTCTTGGACTTACTACTCTAATGCAGTACAGCCTTGCATCCACAAAATGCAGAACTTGCAGTGGAAAAAAACGAAGATTGCTTAGATTTTTTAATTTAAATCAACATTACACTAAATAGTGCTTCTCTCTGACCAAGCGTCTAGCTGTTTTAACAAACCAAGCGAACAAAACAAGCCACCTTTTCTTCCCTGTAACTTCATACTCCAGTTTGCCCAAGTTCCTAAATTCCAATCATTGAACTGAGCAACTTGCAGTTCCCTCCACATTTTTTGATCTAGGCTTGGGACTGGCAAAGATAGTGTTCAATAGCAAATAAACAAGCAAATTAAACCACAAGAAAAACATGGAGTTGGATAGAATGAGAGGGAATGAGAGAAAGAGAGAAAAATCTCTAGCGGATTAAGGCCCCGTTCGGATACCTCATCCTAAAGTTTAGCATCTGTCACATCGGATGTTTGGATGCTAATTAGAAGTATTAAATATAGGCTAATTAAAAAACTAATTGCATAGATGGAGTCTAATTTGCGAGACGAATCTATTAAGCCTAATTAGTCCATGATTTGACAATGTGGTGCTACAGTAACCATTTGCTAATGATGGATTAATTAGGCTTAATAGATTCGTCTCGCGAATTAGCACAGGGTTCTGTAATTAGTTTTATAATTAGCTCATGTTTAGTCCTCCTAATTAGTATCCGAACATCCGATGTGACACTACTAAAGTTTAGCAACTAGTATCGAAACGCACAAGTAGCAGGTCTAAAAGCTAGGCTACGATATGATATGCTGAAATTAGTTTTTTTTTCCAACACACAGAAGAACTGCATATCTTTGTATTGAAAGGTTCAATTACAAAAACAATCTCACCTTGGACCAGAGTGAGGGATGTGAGGTTTGAGCATATAGGAACCTTACAGAAACACAGCTAAAGGATATGATATGCTGAATTGGGTTTGATTGTTCCTCTCTGAATTTAAGGTTGAACCACTCCGTAGAATCGAATGCTCAATATCAAAGTCAATCAGATTTGTTTTCTTACTATAAAAAGAAAGGATATGTAGGATATACATAATTAGGCCCCGTTTGTATCCGCTTATAAGCGGCTTATCGGTGGAAATAAGCGAGAATCCCGCCAAACGCTTTGCTTATTTCCACCGATTCTCGCTTATGTGGTAAGCCGCTTCAACGATTTGAACTACGAGAAGCGAAAAGCGAGAAGCGAGAAAATCTTCGCTTAGATTATAATCCAAGCGTGGCTAGGAAAAGCGTATACAAACAGGGCCTTAATGTTACAAAGGTGGACAGATTCTCTAAGGAATGTAGAGGAATTTATGGATTCCTTTCCGAAAAGAAAATCAAGACATGGCACCTGAAATTTCATGAAAACCCTACAAATGATCCGGGCTGGAAATTGGATCCAGACAATTTTGCCAATATGATTTTCTTACATGCACCTCAACGATTATATTCCTAACTCTTGACATGTGGCACGTGCATCTCCACTAGTTTATACAAAACATCACGTGTGTCCAAGAGAACCATTCTTCCGTCACAACGCACAAGGGCCAGCAAACCTCCCAGGTTCTTTGTTAAAATTGACCTACTCAATCCCGTAGTAATCTACTGTAGAACTAACGCACAGAGTGGCCAAAACAAAAGGCGTGACGTTCAGCTCGCCACACAAGAAAACTAGAGACGCGGCAAACGGCTCGATGAGAATGGAAGCAAGCAGTTATACATCCACTTCAGGCGTGACACGACGATCATCTTGTCTGGCATTCCCATGTTGAGCTTTGCCAGATCAAAAATGTCTTCTCTCAAGCTGCATTGCAAACAGTTCCATAAACATCAGATCAGAACTAAGCTAGAAGAGAGGTGAAGGGCTTTGTACGGATAGACTGACCTTAACCATTCCCCTGTTTCTTTTGCGTGTGACTCAACAGCTTTGCACAGCCTATCAAGGGTGTAAAGTACTAATCCAAACTTGTACCGTGCCTCTTCCTCCTAGAAGACAAAATTCAAGGAATTCTCGTATGATGATATCAACAATCACAAGGCTTACAAATTGGTTCAAAAATTTTGGTGCCTACTGGATTAGTAAACACGCAAAACACTAAATGGTGGTTTTGGACTTTTGGCACTTTATATGGTGATAGAACAAGATGAGGCAGAGGAAACTCTGAAGTCTTAAGTGTTATAAGTATAGTAAAGACAATCACAAATAGAAGGCTAAGTGCGCCCTAACACTGAGCAATAAATATGTTAAACTCACAAGAACAATGAGAGTAGGACTGATTTTCAGATGTAGATGAAATTACCATTCCGTTATCCCTGTAATGCTGAAACTCCATAAGCCTTCTCTCTACATCGACAAGGAGCAGCCTCCGTTGACATCGTGCAATATTACCTCTTCCCTCTGCGCCATGGTCCTGTTGAACAAGTACATGATTAGTTAATCAAATTTAACATACTTGCCTTTCTAGTTCCTACCCTCCATATCCACTTTCACACAACATAAACCGTAAAGAGAAGACTAACAGTTTAAAGAAAAAAAGTCCCAAAATCTAGTAGGCCTACAGCTCCTACAAATATCCCAGAAGTGAAATTGTAAACGACAAAATGTTTTTAATGGTCTATATACATATATACATACACGCTGAATCCATGTTCGCAGTAACATGAGCAGCAGAAGCGAAAGACCAAAAGCAGGAAGAGCTGCAAGAACGGCAAAGTTTATAGCATTTGCCCTAAGAATCTGATCCATTTCCAGAAGTCCCCTGTGTAAGATCACTTCAAGTATCAGTAACAGTGAATGATAGACAGGACAAAATATATCCTTATTTAATAGACAGCAAATTTTCAGCGATTAGTTAAACTTACGATTCAAGATCCAGTTTAAGCTTTTGAATCTGAAATTTCAAAATTGAAGGTCAGTGAAACACTCAATTTCAATGAATGCACCTGAAAACAGTAAGAAGAAAAGGAACCTGAATAAGCATGGCACGGGCTAATTCTCCACTGAACAGATTTTTCATTGGGTGTATCAATTCCTTTTCATATCTGCATAATGCACATATAAATATAATACACTTCAATGCTTAAAGAAAATGATCAAAAGATACTAGCGAAAACGAGCGTGGTCCCTAATTTCATCACTCAACAGGTTAATAAAATGTGAACGTTCACCTCTGAACGAAAGGAGACTACCAAACTTAATGCATTACTAATTTCCCAAAACCAGAGAAACTCACATATCAGCCAGTTGACTCAGTAGAAGTACAGCAGCTATAAAAACATACATTTATAAATAATCTCAATCTTGTGGGTGCAATACCAGATTATGTCATGCAACAATGCTAATTAGTCATAACAAGTGGCATGACTAGGACTAAAATTTGATATTTATCCCCGAATCATAGAAGCGATTGCCTATATGGCAATGTTGGTTCCTAGTTACTGAAGCATGTGGCAACCAGCAGTGGGAAGTTTCCTCAGGATTTTTACATGTAACCAAATGTAAACAAAAAACTAATGTTGGATAAAAGTCAACTTTTTTCTGCTACTCACTATTCACATATGGGATCAAATCTGCTCCAAATTGATTTTCAGAACATGTTGAGGTCATGCCCATTTTGAATTTTGAGATCTCCGACATTAATTTAAATCCACTGTGAACTTGTAACTTTCAGAAGGAACCTATTTGATCACCAGTTAAAATTGGAGGGCTGATAGTGTCCAGGTCAGATAGTATTAGAATGAGTCAACCATGAAGTTGAAAGGGGCAAATTGTGTATACGAGTTTCTGGTCGATTATTTGCTTTAGTTCCTGGAACAATACAACATAGGTTCATAAAGCTACTAAAAACTTCAATAAGATATATAACGTACCACACGCCAAGTTTTCCTTTTGTAAACAAAGAAGAATATATTCCTTTAAATGCGGTAGAATTTATAATTTGTTAAACGGATGTATGGAACAGAAAAAATTGCTCTCTTGAGAACAAGGAAATCATTATAAAAAAACTGGAGCATATGAAATATTACTGAGATTAGAAACGGCAACAGCTACAGCTAGTGAGACGGGTGTCAAGTTTGTCAAACAACAGTTGGCATAGTTCAAACATTTCTACCTCTTCGTGAGAATCTCCAACATTGCCTGCACAGATGAATCTTCTGGCAACTTTTGACCTTCTGTTTGCTCACAGAAGGCTACTAGCATCCTACAAATGACAAACCCAACATGTACAATGTAACTATTGGGGTTAAACAATGCAAAACATACTTTATGAGAAGCAATAGTTCACAGACAAGGAAAAAAGACATTACTTCAGGAGCACATGTTTATATGAACATTGTGCAAATAGGTATACTTGGCGTGAAACTGTTACACACATACATGCTAGTGTTTGAATTATAAACCAAAAGTACCTCACAACAGCAAATAAGACCAATTAAACGAAGGGAAATGACCTAATAACCAAAACATTACAGAAGAGTATGATAGTTGCATACAATCAGGTGTGGTAAAGGGCCCAAAAATTTAGCCTAGAAATTTGAAGGATTGGACTCAAAAAGGGCCGGGCAGAAATTTTATATGTTTGTGAGATAAAAATGGTTAAGGCCTGAGTTGGATTGTGAAAGGGAATTAGGGCCATTTGTCATTTTCCCCACTGTATTTGCTTAAGTCAGTTACGTTTGGTACAACATTGAAACGACATATACTGATAAATAGACATACCCATTTCTAAAATCATAAAACAGGTATATAAAGCTATCCTGAATTTGTTCAAATAAAACATTTGAAGCTTAAAGTAGGCCAAATAGATAGAAATTCAACAATATTGCTGTATTTATTTGATGGTTAAGTAAAAGCAGACATTGGCTTCAAGAAATCAGCATGTCGGTAGAAATTAGAGAGATAGCATTTGATGGATAACCTGCGCAATGAATCTTCAGTTAGTTGGACCTCTTGATTTTCCATTACACCTTTATCTCTTTGCTTGAATGTCTCGAAAAGCTCATCTCTAATGGAAATGATCTAATGAGTGACAAATGCAGAGCAAACAGTCACACAGTGAGCACAGTAGTAAAACTAAGTTCAAAATTTTAGAACTCCATAAATCATGATTAATCGAGCGATTTGAAAACACTCTCACATAACTTCTTATATGGGTACTAGGGGAAAAGCATGTATAGACAATCAGAAAAGCATCTTACTATCTTCCCACTTCTGATTTACTTCAGTGACTTACACTAGAATACTAGGGGGAAAATGTAGAAGTGCATATATATATACAAAGTATCTTACAGGTTTTTCAACATGCTCATCCCAAAATCCAGCCACAGACTCCTTAGCGTCTTGAATCCAATTATCAATATCAGGACTTCCCATCAAGCTGCTATGGCGTAAAAGCCATAGAGAACATACAGAGAGACCCAATGCCCCACATGTGTAGGGTAACCAGTATACGGTCAATTTGTTTGGTCTTTTATGGCTTGTGAGCTGCAATTACAGAACTTCTTTTCAGATAGTTAATCAACACATTACTTTAAATAGATTCATAAGGAACAAACATATCTAAATTGTCAGCACTATAAGAGAAAAAGGAACTACGGCAGCCAATTTAGCGATCAAGCCAAATTTATTTTTCTAGCAAATAGCCAAGTACCACAGAATAATTACCTGTAACAGCACTAAAAGAGCAGGAGAAAGTGCCAATTAAAAAGGTTCATAAAATGGTACACTAGTATTCCAATAATGAGATACAACTATAGAAATCCGACTCAAACGCATGATCGTCAGCTTATATAGGTGATGAATTTTGGTTTTCATTACTTGTACATTGTGCTTGCTGGTAGCTTTCGCTTTGATCCTACCAATGTTTCTAATCAGCTAAGTCAGTGGCTGTTGTGTGCATTTAAACATTATTTACAGGCAGCACGAACAGGTGGCGTCAAAAGTCAAACTTTGTTAGTATAACCATAGATCAAATATATTGCATTGCACTCTAAATGGTTTTCAACAATAAAGATCACTGGTCTTGAACCTAAGCAGAAATTTCACATGTGTGGTTATCTTAGGAATATAGAGTTGCTTACCTGAGAGGACAGAAAACTATCTAACTTCTGCAGGTTTTGATAGATTAAACTTATACCATCTGTTGATAAGGCCTCTGTCCATTCTGGACTCTCTACATCAACTTCTGGCAATTTCTCAAACAGTTCATATGAGTTTCCATCATATGTAAATAGTTCATCTTGCCCCTGAAAGCACCTAGTCAAAAACAACAAAAAGTCTGTTGTGCATAAAACATCAGAAGATACGAAACATAAGCATTGCATACCTCGCCAGCATTTCTAAGTGATACCTCCAGCTTGGAGAATGTGGTATTTAAGACAATGAATAATGTATGCAGTGATTTATCTGAGTTTGCAGTTAACCCTTCTCTGCATCTATCAACTTCAGAATGAATCTACAGAAGAGGCAAGTTAGAGTTAAAATTAATGTGTGTGAAATGTATATGCCTGTAACACAATGCATTATAATCCACGATGAAAACTGTGAGTTTGAATTTTGAGCAGAGCAGCACATCAGTTATGTTTGAAAGTACCCAAAAAGTTAACACTGAATGTAAGATAAAATTTTACTCTACTAGGCATAAGCAGAGCTACCGCAATTACAGGATTACTACTGGTCTGTTATAATAATTGCAATTAATGAAGTGAAGTAAATGAACTCGAAGTATAGTAAACAAACCTCTGCAAGAAAAGCAGCCAAGCAGTGTTGCATACTTGTCAGGGCAGCAAGTTTTATTGACACCATATCAGATGCAGAATGCAGAATGTATTGGACTGGACGTCCATTGCTCCCAAGTCTAGTGAGTGTTTGATATGTTGTGTCAACAAAGGCCCTCGGACCTCTCTCAAAGATCATAAAGTACACTTTCTGAGAATTTGTTCCCTGAGAAGAAGTATTCCACAGGTAAAAGTAAATAATACAAAGAATAAGATGCATCTCCCTAAATACTTAGATCTTAAAATTACTTCAAAGGCCAATGAATTAACTCAATACCTCAGCTTTGGCCTGCCAAAATAGTAAGCTTTTGTGAATACTGTGCAAATTAGTCAGGGTGTGTTGCACAACATCATCTAAGATGACAAACGCTTTGGGCATCTCTCCAGCAATCCTAAAAAAAATAAATAGTCATATACAACTTAAGTAATCATGCTTTATCACGGTTACCAATTGCATACGAAAAATATTAGACCATAGTAAATAGGTCAACAAACTATTAGCTAAAGAAAAATCATGGGTTGGGTTGGCCTTTGCTTTTACTGAACAATTTCTAAGCAATAATACCCCGTTCTAAGAACCCCACAACTTGTAATAGCCCAAAACTCGCACAAGTTTGAGAGCCTAGTCGACACTCTGCAGTTTAACATAAGAACACAAGCAAAGCTATATCCCACAGAAGGACCTGGGCGACATTGTTCCAACAAAAGTTCGTAGTGACACTTCCTAAATGATCGACCTCAGTGACTTTCCTAGGTCAGCTAACAATTCAGAGTTCGAATCCCAAGCACGCGGGTAGCTAGGAACAGCATCAAGCGCAAACCAATCGTAGCAGGGAATTCTCACCGAGCGGAGTGTGCGGCCGCAGGGCGTAGCGGGAGAGGCAGAGCTGCGCGCCTGCGCCGGCGGCGGCGGCGGACGCCGAAGTAGCGGCGCTGGAGGTCGGAGACGGCGGCAAGGAGGCCGGAGGTGTCCGGGAGGTGAGGGATGCGCGCGACGAGGGATCTCCATGCGCGCGCGGACACGTCGAGCGCGGTGGCGGCGAGGCTCGAGGGGTCGGAGGGGTCGCCGGAGCTAGGGTTCTGCGGCGGCGATGTCGCCATCGGGGTCGGGAATTCGGGGGGACGGCAGTGGTGGGTTTCGGGTTCGAAAATTTTTCCTTGGGGTTTTGAGTTTGACTTTTTGTTTCTGATTCAAGAGGATGTCTACAGTTCTTCTTGCTGAACAAGTTTTTTTGTTCGTTAAAAAGTTTTTTTAGCAAATGTATGAAACAATCCCGTAATAAAAAAGAAGCCCACAGCAGCTGAGTCCATTTAAAATTTACTCTCTCCAGTCATAATTAGATTATTGCATTTTGGACAGCAAAAAGTAACTAATCACGAGTCAAATATCCAAAACGTTATAAGATTAAGACCGGAGGTAGTACTCTGCAAATATTTCATGCAAATTAGTTATATTCTGTCACTTTTCAAAAAAAAAAATAGTTGCATTTGTATTGTTGTTCAAATATGCAAGTTCTCAGTATTTGTGTGTGGAGTTGGATTTCACTCTTTGACAAAGCAATACAAACCAAAGTCAGACACTACAAAGTAAATAAAATTTTGAAAAAATAAATCTAGATAGAATTACGAGACCATTGAATTTTTTATAGCCTGATTGCCTGAATATTAATATTTATCAATCTTATGAAAAGTGAGAGTAGCACAAGCAACAAGCCGTGAAGTGTCCAAGTCACATTTTCTGTATGTGCCTGTATACCAACTTCACAAAAGGATTGTTACTGATAATGCATAGTGTCTGAGCGATTATTCATGCAAGATTGACAATTGGAGGACGTACGTCTTTTTAGCAACCGCCGCCAAGTAGCATATTTCTTTTTAGCCCAATTGCATATTTCTTTCCCATTCCTTATTTTCTTTTCTTTCTATACTTTTCTTTTACCTATATGAAGCTCTGTGTAATATATTGTTCCAAGCTATCATCCCGAAAAGCAGGTGGTTCATGTTCTAAAAAGTCTCGATCCATCATGTCGAAAAGATATACCCCTTGTACTAAGAATTTAAAATGTGTCGACCCACGCTCTGCATATCCATTCTTGAGCTTAGTTGTACGGGGAACACGATGACATCACAATTTGGCAAGTATAAGAAATTTTTTGCCATAATTTTTTAAGTCATGAACATATGAAAATTAGTGTCAGATTTATAAGTTCGGCAGTCCATCAGAGAGTTACCCAAGTGGTTGATTTGATTGTGAATCCAAGAACTCGAAGGTGATCGCGAGAACATGAGGGACACGAGAGTTTTAGACAGGTTCGAGCCTCCGGAGAGTAATACACTACGTCCTGTATATTGGATTGTATTGCTTTGCGCTGGTGCGTGGAATAGTTCGGATACCCTCGGTGCCCTAGGCCGCCTTATATAGACTGACGATCTAGGGTTACAAGTCGGTTTGAATCTAATCTACTTAGTAGTTACGTGGAAGGTAATATGAGTCGAACTACCATACGTATTCCACAATATCCGGGATGGTTTGAACTGCCCGATCTCCTTGGCGTGTACTCCAAGTATCTTCATATCCTTGGCCCGCACGTCCTGGTTGGGTGGGCCCACTTGTCAAGTCCGGCCAGTATCCTAGTCGGTAGGGACCCATGGGGTACCCATATCCCTCAAGCCCCCGAGCGATGTGTAGGCGAACAGGAACTTGAGGTCATCACAGTGAAGTTTGAAATGAAGTCGACTGAAGCTACGATGATGTCATGGTGACGAAGAGGTTGCACAGTGCTCCAAAAAGAAGAAAATCCGAGCGAACACAGAGCCATCGCACAGAGCGAAATTGAGTGCCGAGTTGATGGATGCTGGGCATCTAGCAAGTCGAAACGAAGGATATAGACGGCGTCGCAAGACGCACTCCATAGGAGTAGCCTTCAAGCATTGAAGCGATTAGTATAATCGATCCAATGGTCAAAAACGAAAAAGTTGATCACAAGTCCAAGTGCCTGAACACAAGGAAGGGTGAAGCCGCGGAGGCATGCCAACCATAAGTAAGCGCCTAACCCCCGAGGACGAGGACTGACAGGGCCACGGAGGCACGCCGACCTGAAACTAGCATCCAGCCCCCGAGGATGAGGCCTGGCGGAGCCACGGAGGCACACCGACCTGAAATAGGCGTCCAACCCTCGAGGACTAGGACTAGCGGAGTCGCGGAGGCACGCCGAGTCGTCCGCGGCGCCCAGCCCCCAAGCCTGGGAGCCGGATAAGTCGAGGAAGCACGTCGAGTCGCTTCCCACCCCGAGCCATAGAGGTCGGCCGGGCGACGGGAGGCACGCCGAGTCATCTGCGGTGCCCAGCCCCCGAGCATGGGAGTCGGCCAAGCCACAGAAGCATGCTAAGTCGCCTCCCTTCCGGAGCCAAAAAGGTCGGTCGAGCGACGGGAGGCACGCTGAGTCATCTGTGGCGCCCAACCCCCGAGCCTGGGAGCCGGCCGAACCACAGAAGCACGTCAAGTCGGAAAACGTCGTTAAGGAGCTGGACCTGTAAAATGAAATTTGTAGTGTATCAAACTATATGATAAGACATGTGATGTAATTGATTTAATCGTATGCGGAGAAAAAAGAGGTCTCCTTTGGTGTATATGACAGGACAGCGTGTAGCTGAGGCCTGTAGCCCCTAAGCACCTATCGTTGCCTGAATAGCATCCTGCTGAGAGCGGATCTCGAGCTTGTAGGAGGGGTGAACACAAGGTTGTCTAGATTTCGTGAGCTAGAACGCTAACCACACGAGTTAGTCGTATTGCCTTGAGAGGGGGAGGAGATGGATGCAAGACCCAGAGGTTAGCGCCTAGGGGAAGCCTCCGAGCTTGAAAGCGAGTGGTCTGTCGAACAGGTCGGACAACCCTCGAGCGCTAGGAATAGCTCGATAGAGGAACAGTAAGGCAGTAGGTATGTAAAGAACCTCAAGTTTTATTCATTCAATAAAAAGGAAAAAAAACACATAGCTTTTAAGTCCAAAGGGTAGAAGCATCGTAGGTGCTCGATGTTCTATGGATTGGATGCCTCAGCCGTCCACTCGACAGGTGCCTGGCTGGATGACTTCTTTGACGACGCGATCTAGCCCCGCAATCAGGTCGGAGGGCACAGGTGAGCGGGTTGCCACGAGAATGTGTGGGACCCTCTCTGAGAGAGAGATCGTCGACCTGCTGGGCAAGCGGCGTGATGATCCTTGGGTATAGACCTTGCTCCGTCGAAGTAGATTCGATGGATGCTGAACTGGCGGTGGACGCCGATCATCGAAGAAGGTGGTGGAGTCGGAGTCCACCGGCATGCTTCCGAAGTGAAACTGGATCGGATTGGCGAGGATGTCTTTCATGCTCTCGGGGAACACAACGCCGGGGCGAGATGCTATCGAGCTCGCTGGGGAGGATCTCACAATGACCCCTACCTGGCGCACCAACTATCAGATTTATAAGCCTGACATTCCACCAGGAGATTACCCAAGTGGTTGATTTGTAGGTGAGGGCGATTGTGAAACCAAAAACTTGAAGGTGATCGCGAGAACACGAGGGACACGAGGATTTTAGACAAGTTCGGACCTCCGGAGAGTAATACCCTACGTCATGTATATTGGATTGTATTGCTTTGCGCTGGTGCGTTGAATAGTTCGGATACCCTCGGGGGTGCCTAGGCCGCCTTATATAGGTTGACGACCTAGGGTTACAAGTCGGTTTGAATCTAATCTACTTGGTAGTTACGTGGAAAGTAATCTGAGTCGGACTACCATACGCGTTCCACAATATCCGGACTGGTTTGAACTGCCTGATCTCCTTGGCGTGTACTCCAAGTATCTTCATATCCTTAACCCGCACACCCTGATCGGATGGGCCCACTTGTCAGGTTCGGCCAGTATCCTGATCGATAGAGACTCATAGGGTACCCATATCCCTCGCTTAGTTTGCTGATGAGAAATCTTATCATAACTATTGGTGTAACCAAACCGCTACCTAAACTTGTCAAACTTTGTCAAACTTTGCTGATTTTAGACATGGCCAGGGAGCCAACAG
Organism: Setaria viridis; assembly: GCF_005286985.2. Classification (NCBI taxonomy): domain Eukaryota; kingdom Viridiplantae; phylum Streptophyta; class Magnoliopsida; order Poales; family Poaceae; genus Setaria; species Setaria viridis. Next base: position 43,726,018 of record NC_048271.2, read on the forward strand.
AGGCTGGCAGGGCCGCGGAGACCATTGCCCCTTCCTGGTCCAATATTTTCATTAAAATTCTTTACATAGAGAAAATGTTAATTATATTTAAACCATGAAACAATTTTAATTGACTTCCACATATTTCACATGACAAACCAAATACGGAGTAATCCCTAAATTAACCACAAAGGCACAGAGTAGGAGAGTTGTGGACATAAATCAAGAGAATGGATCAAGCGATTTTGATGCACTTCATTTCATACTGCATTGGAAAGAAATATATCATTTAATGAGATGATAGAATTTATATTTAAAAAGGATAAAATAGAAAGACGAGAGAAGTGCCTAGAAATTATAAAAGAGAAAATTCCTTACTTGACACCAGACAAATGACTGGTTCCTTCCTTGACCCTCAAAATTTTTTCCTTCCTTATTTGACACTGACTTCAACTTTCGTTCCCAAATTGACGCTCCGTTTGATTTTCTGTCAAGCTACTGTTAGATGCCATGTGAAAAGACCATTTTGCCCTCCCCTCTCTCATGGCTTGAACAACCCCGGCCGTCCCTGCGACTCTTTGTACTCACGCTCCTCATGTCGGAGCTTCCCTCCTCGGTGGCCGTGCCTCCCTGCGACGCCGCGCCGACGGTGCCGAGACGCGCGAGGGCCTGGTGCACGGAGGCGACTTGCTGCGCAGGACAAGGCAAGCCTGGCAGCATGGACGCGCTTCCCCAGAAGCCACCGGCGTCGTCCCTGTGCAGCGCCGCCATCCGCCGCCTGCAGCCGCAGCGCCGGGGCCGGCCGCACGCTTGCAGCGCCGCCGCCGCCGGCCGTGCCCAGCCCGAACCCCGTTCGCCTCGGCACCACCTGCCTCCCGCCGCTAGGCCTCGGGACGGAGCCTCCCGTGCGGCAGGCCCCTTCTTGCTCGACCGCCAGCACTCCAAGTCGGAGCCCGGGCGGGCTGGGGAGAGACCGCCGGAGGCGAGCGAGTAGCGCGGCGCTGCGGACTCGGCGCCTGCGTGTGCGAGGCACACCGTGGTGGCCAGGAGCGCGAGGAGGAGGAGCGTCGAGGACCTGTGCGGTGTGGAGCAGAGGAGGGAGAAGAGTGGTGGGGCCTATAGGGTCAAAATCATCTTTTCGCAAAGGCATTTAACGGTTCTTCGGACGGAAAATCCATCAGAGTGTTAATTTGGGAACGAAAGTTGAAATCAGTGTTAAATAAGGAAGGAAGAAATTTCGAGGGCTAATAAAGGAACGAGTCATTTGTCTGGTGTCAAATAAGGAATTATCTTATTATAGAATGACATGCACTTCAGAAGTCTAAAATGACATGGTAGTATATTTTTATACGGGGAGTATTTTTTTCTTTTATTTTTGTTATAGTAATGCTTCTTGTTCGTTTGGACGGGCAAAAAATAATGGGGCCCTCGTAGCTACCAGGTGCCTATCACCCAGGTAAGCTGGCAATTTCAATCTTTGCCGTCGGGCGTGGGCGACGCCTTTTACAGGGTTGGCGAGAAGGATAAGCGGTCAAGGAGGCCGGCTACATCGCTGAAATAAACACTTGGATCATGACGCAAAATTAGTCAAAGTTTTCCCAAGAGAGGGGTCAAATTGACTGTTTGCAGACCATACTAGTACCAATTTGTTTATGGCTCTTTCTTTAAATTAAAAAACTATTTATTTTAATAATAAATATGGCTGAATAAATGGAAGGGCGAGTCCCGAGGCGCCGGAGGATCCAAACAAGCAGCGCACGGAACGAAAAAGCTTCACGACTTTCACGAGACAACAACCAGAGGAAGGAAACAAAAACAACCAGAGGGCAGAGGGGACAGGGAGTGAGAGAGAGGGGAGCATTCATTCGAAATCCCTCGCCTCTCTCTCATCTCGGCCGCCGCCTCCTCACCTCGCCAGCCATCCGCCGCCAAGCGGGCGAGATCAGGGCGGCCGAGCAGACCCATTCCGCATTTCCGTCCCCTCTTCCGCCGAGGTAAACCCCTGCTCTAAGACTTTGCTGCTTCATTTTTCTTGGGGAATTTTTTATGGTTTTCCGGGCGAAAGATTGGGTTTTTAGGGAAGGAGGGTAGGGAGGAGTTGCCGAGGTGACTCCGCCTCTGCTCGAGCGATTCGAATGCGGCCGAGTGGATGGAAGCGAAGGGGTTTAAGATTAACTGCGTGTTTGCCAGGGTTTGAGCAGGGTTTGTTTTGGGGTTTAGTTTCTCGATCTGATGCGATTTCGTGCCGCTTCGATGCGCTTCTTCCCTTTGTAAATCTCCTTGCTTCCTCACCAGGATGCGATTTTTTTATCAATAGGAGATCAGAAAAGAATAAAGCTTTGGTTGTTAACCACAGTGTTCAATTCGAAGGAACTGAGATTACACGCAAACGAATGAAAAATGACTAGCACTGTACACCTTTTCTTCTTGTGAAAGGCATACTAATAAAAGCTCGATATGAGGTCTACCCGGAAACTTTGAACAAGTCCATGGGACTTGTGAGATATTTGTTGCGTAAGTAGGAAAACCTGCCTGGTCAACACTTGAAAGCGTCACTTAGACCCTATAGACCGTTCTCCATCTATTTCAAAATCTTTTCTTTTTTATAATTTATTTCAAAATATTTTAACAGTGCCCGGTCATGTAAAATTATGCTTATACTCAAGAGATGGTAATGAAATGATACAGACTGCTGACTGACTGAATGTATCTTTCCCGTGCTTTTTAAATAGTATTGTGTAATGTAATATACTAATATATCTGTCCTTTTCTCTTAGCAGGATATATAATTCCAAGACCCTGATGATGGCTACAGCTGGTTATATTGATGATTCCTGTTCTGAGGTTATTGATCCCCCAAAGACTGAGGTACTAGACGTTACAGAACTCGCTGGCGACCATATTCAGCATCCACCAAAACCGAATGTGGTGGTGTCTAGCAGTGTGCGTGAACTTCTGGAATGTCCAGTCTGCTTGAGTGCCATGTATCCTCCTATTCATCAGGTGCACATGCGTACCGATCCATTGCATGTTTACATATATGCCTGTATTAAATTAACCCTCTTCAAATCTAGTCATTTGGATGGAAATTATGGTTTACTGGTTCAAGAGTTGCTTTCAGTATTATGAACTGCTATCACATTTTTAGTCTGGTCCATCTCAATTCCTGGAGATGTTCAATCTACAGTGTTTAGAAACCACAAATGTGTTTTCTGTTAGGTATATGGTGCGGAACAGAAAGATGTTCTGCTGTATATCTCCTATTAACCTAGTAAAATCTTATTTCATATGATAGTAATGTCATGTTTTCTCTGTGCAGTGCTCCAATGGTCATACATTGTGCTCTGGATGCAAACCAAGGGTTCATAATCGCTGTCCAACATGTAGGCATGAATTGGGTAACATAAGATGCCTTGCTCTCGAGAAGGTGGCTGCATCTCTTGAACTTCCATGCAAGTACCAGACCTTTGGGTGCTCAGGCATATATCCTTACTACAGCAAACTGAAGCATGAGTCACAGTGCCAATATAGGCCCTATAGTTGTCCATATGCTGGATCTGAATGCACGGTTGCTGGTGACATTCCATACTTGGTAAATCACTTGAAAGATGACCACAAAGTTGACATGCACAATGGCTGCACCTTCAACCATCGTTATGTCAAGCCAAACCCTCATGAAGTCGAAAATGCCACCTGGATGCTTACGGTATTACTCGTTTCATCAATGTGTTGATTAACAATTTCTATTAGGTGTTTTTTTCGAAACTTGTTTTCCTTCCGCAAAGATTGAAGTTCAATTTTCTATAGCTTTTTGTGGACATTTCTGAAGTGAAACTTTCTGCATATTTGTCAAATATTAGTGTGGCATGTGTTTATCAACCTGCAACTAGTTGTCACACATATAGAAATACAATAAAGGTGCTGATCATCACACACTTTTTGGGTTGAAAATAATTTTCTTATACAAAGGCACTGCTTGTACAGATCCATGTTCATCTAATTTTGATGAACAGTCTTTGACTGTTTCAAGTCAAGAGCGCAAAACATTTCAAATTGCTTCTTTATCTGAAACCTTCTCTCATGGATTTCTTCCAGTGCAACAAAAATGTGATGTCTATTAATTTTGTCATTACCATTGAATGAATGATGAAGTAAACAAACTAATTATAATTATCTCATGCAGGTGTTTAGCTGCTTTGGCCAATACTTCTGCTTACACTTTGAAGCCTTTCAGCTGGGCATGGCACCTGTCTACATTGCCTTCCTGAGGTTCATGGGAGACGACGTGGAAGCGAAGAACTACAGCTACAGCCTGGAGGTGGGAGGCACTGGGCGCAAGATGATCTGGCAAGGAGTGCCCCGTAGCATCAGAGACAGCCATCGGAAGGTCCGTGACAGCTATGACGGGCTGATCATCCAGCGGAACATGGCCCTGTTTTTCTCAGGCGGTGACAGGAAGGAGCTCAAGCTGCGGGTCACCGGGAGAATCTGGAAGGAGCAGTAGGATAATCAGGAGCCCACCCTCCTCGTGCTGTCCTGACCTCTTGAGGTCATGAATCACATTAGCAAGAGCTGTAGCTGCGTGCAGGAACTGACAATTCGTAATTTTTTTAGCCTGCTCTAGTTTGCTATTTGTCTTCTGGCTTCTGTAGCCTCCTGGTTCTGGTGGATGTAGCTCATCTCATGTAAACCAGCACGGTACTGATGTAGAATTCGTAGAGATCTCTTCAGCTTGAACTGTCTAGGAGCTGCCATTCTGTGGTATAGGAGAATCTAATGGCAACTCATGAGATGCGAATGATATATGCTAGAGAATTAAGTATTGTGAAATGCTAGAAAGGACCCCTTCTGGAGTGCCACCTGTTCAAGATTTTTTTTAAAAAAGGAGGGTTCAACACATCTCATGCCATCTTCCAGAGCAGATAGGAAATGAAGTGCTAAGTAAACTGAAAAAAAAAGGAGAAAGGTTTCAAACAGGTAGGCTCCAGATGTCAAGATTTTGAAATGTATATTGCAAAAAGTTTGAATTATGCATCGCGGGAGACAAACCCCTGGAGAAACAAATAGCTGTACTACGAGCAATTACTCAGCACCGGGCATTCAGACTTCCGTTCGAACTCTTTATTGACCTTTACATCCATCACATACTGACGTACACAATGAAGTTTGTCTCAGCAACATGATTTGATCCTTCTACAGATCTTGTTCGTGTGAATAGTGGGATAGTTCAGAAACTGAGCATGTGTCCCAAAAGCGTAATCACAGTTACAAGGGAAAAAAAATAAAACATGTACTTTTCTATATGATGTCATAACAACTACGCAATTGTTAAATCCAAACTTTCAGTTTATTCACATATAAAAGACAAGCAATGCCCCTATAAGAAATATCATCTGAAGTTCGTGATTTCTTTTCTGTACAATCGGAAATTATAAATCTTCAACAGGAGCAGCCATTACAGACAAATATGAAAGAAACAGACAAGCTTTTTATTTCACACAATGACCATATCTTTACAAGTTAAGAACTCCTTCCATGTACAAGACATGAGCTCACACGCTCAGGTTACTCAAGCTCATCCAAAGTTTCAGTTGAAGATTGCTCGAAAAAAAAAACTTTCAGTTGAAGAGTCACTACAATTTAGTTACTGGTTTCCTTCCTGTGAATTGCAATAAAACACCACCTTAAATGATGATGAAATTATCGGTTCATTCTATCAATATGATTAGTGGGTCGCTCTGTCTACTTCATACATTTCACCAACTCGAATTAGTATTCTGGGAACAAAGACTCACAATACTGATCTTCTACTAGTTTAACTTTCTGAAATGTTGAGCCATCTATATATTGCCCCCCTCCCCGCCGCCACCCCAGCTGTCATGTGGAAAGACTTCTATCAGGCTAAAGGGCTGGCTCCATCACAACTCACTACACAGCAGATTCTTCAAGACAAAAGTGCGGATTGCAGACTTTGTGGTTACAGATGAGGTTCTTGAATATATAACTTGACTATTGACCTGCATGATCATAGTATTGCAAACCACAGCACTAGGGTTCTTCAAGACAAGCGATGCTTCATTTTTTTGTGTAAAATAATGTGTCACTACTAATCTAGGAATAACATAAGCGTAAAATCATATGCACATGGTTTTAGAAGAAAAAAATGATGCACATCACATCTTTCAGAATTCAGAGCACAACAAATGCTTACCTAGGAGCCAAGCAAACGTCTAAGACAGAACAGCAAAATAGGGGGATATATATACAATGAATAATGTTTAGCACAGCCTCCATTACCTACATTGATCAAACCCACTCCAGACATCAATTTTCAATGTACATTTCATAGACACACAAATATACATCAGATGGCACCTTAATCACCACTTGTGATTCCCCATTCCACAGATTTTATACAACTATACAGCCAATAACCCTATTGGCATATTGGTATCTTACCGAAACACTAACGCCATTCACCACACCCAATCTCCAACTCTGTACACAACCACAAGGTTTACAATATACAACAGGCAACGGAAACAAGGAAGGCTCCACCTTTCTTCTATGTACATCCTCTAAATCTCTAATCCTCTGGTTCATCTTCTACTACATGAAGAAGGTTCCCCGACACATTTCATAGACACAACACATGTATAGTATTTTGAGATGGCACCTTAATCACCAGGTGCGATCATCGCGCTGCAGATTTCACAAGTGCAGGGCCAAGAAACCATTCGTTCTCCTCCCAAACACTAACAGCACACCCAATCTTCAAATGTGTGCAGGGCCAAGGAAACAAGGAATTCTTTGTTTCTCTCCGCATGTCTAACTTTGGTTCTCGTACTACTGTTAACATGGTGGATTCATCTACTGAGCGATCAAGAACAGCAATTGGGGCAGCGTACCAAGCCATTCTCGTTGCACTCGATGCAGCGGCGGGCGCGCCCCTCCGCCTCCACGAACACCTTGCGGGAGCCGTCGCAGGCGTTGCAGGGCACAAACCGGAAGCCCCCGCAGGCGCCGCAGACGAAGGCCGGGTCCTGGCCGGGTGCGCCCTCGAGGACGCGGCGGAGCTCGCCGGATTCGTGCAGGTGGCGGACCTCGTCGGCGCCGCCGACGAGCACGCCCCCGACGAGGAGCTGCGGGAGCGAGAAGCCGCGGCCCCGCGCGGCGAGGATCCCCTGGAGCTCCCGCCGGAGCGCGGCGTCCATGGAGACGTCGCGCTCGTCGACGGCGACGCGGAGCCCCCGCAGCGCGGCGCGCACCGCGCAGCAGTCCGCGAACGTGCGGCGCACGCCGCGGAGCGACGTCGTGTAGAGGACCACCGACTGCGGGCGCTGCGGGTTGGGCGCCGGCGACGGCGGCGTTGGCGGCAGGTGGCGCCCCTGGTACGGGTGGTGGTAGGTGAGCGACCGGGCCAGGTGCCGCGACTTCTTGTTCTTGGAGCACGCCCCCGGTGCGCCGCCGCTGACGTCGTCCATCTCCGGCTGCCTCCTCCCGTGAAGTGTACTGTGTAGGGTTCCGAGCTCCGACGGGAGGAAAGGGAAGACGAAGTGTGGGGAACGAGAGGATTGCTGGTTTGGTGCCTTCGTGTTTGTGACTTCTGACTTGGGTTATTGGTGACGAACTGACGATGACAACGAAGCTTTCCGCTAACGATATTGCTCCTGGGGTCCTTAAAAAAACCCATACACACAAGGTTGACAAAAGGTTGACAACTAATCTCTTCCCTCCATTTTAAATTTTAGATCATCCGTCATACGTAGTTTCTTCTATATATCTGAACATAATATACATATATACTTGTATAATAAAATCTATAGACAAAGAAGTTAAAACGACCGATAATTTAAAATAAAATGGAGGTAATAATTGCCTTACTTTTTTTTAATGTACCGTGATCGTGATGTATTGAGCGTCGAGAGAGAAGCTTTTGCGAATGTGAAAAGATCTCCTCTCATATTCTATTGAATTTAGGAGCCATTGCCCTTCTTATAGGTTAGTTATCTCAATCCTCTTTTCAATGTTTTTATAGAGCCAAGATTAACGTCTTACATCATAAGATGTTCCAATCTGATATAACTTTTAACTTTTCCCTCCCAACAAATCCACCTGTACCCATATCCATCTGTACTCTCTCTTTTTTATTTTTATTTTTTAAAAAAACTTCTATAGAAATCTTAACGGGCTGTTTAACCTTGGCGCATTAACGGGCTGAGCCCATATCTATGTCGGGCCTGGTCTGAGCCCACCCAGTACCCAGAGTTGTGTTCTACCTGGATAATAGAACAAGGCAACCGGTTGTGTGCTATCTCCCACCGAGCGTCAGGATAAGAAAACAGCGCGGCCCTGCACGGAGGGCGACCGACCGACCGACCGAGCGGAGGCAGCTCCTCCGGCGACTGCGAGCGCCCGAGCATGGCGTCCCTATCCCCTTCCCTCCACCTCCCTTGGTACGCCCCTCCTCGCCGTCTCTTCTCCTTCCTGTCAGTGCCCCTCGCTGCCTCGGGCTCGTAGGACAGAGTGGTTTTCTTCTCGGCCCTCCACTGACACGCGCCAAGTGCTGCGGTTCCAGCATCGTGGGTCAAGGATTGCTGCGTGGCGTATGTCCTCGTTGCCCTGGATGGATTTTCCGGGCTTCTTGTTTTCAAGAACCGACATTTTCTTGGTTACTGTCTTGCTGCTCCGCCATCTAAAGGAGAAGGGTGGACTACTGGACTGTTGGAGTGCTGGTGGTGAATCCAGACATTCTTTATCCTGATGCAGTTGGAGTGGGCGCCTGCCAACAATCGGACTAGTTTTGTAGGGAAATTCCGTTAAATGCAGTCAGCCACATCTTCCTGCATTACCGCAGGAGGTCGCAGGCTCCTGATGGAAGCGCTGTATCTCGAATGGGACAGCAATTTGGATGGGTTTAGTGTTCTGTCTTACAGAAATGTTACCTATTAGTTCAGTGCCTATAGCTTGGATGTAGGACCTTGTTTTGCTTCCAGGGCTCACTGATTGATAATCTACTGCTATATGATCCTCATTAGCACTAGCACATATGACATGGTGCCTTGGATTTGCACTTACAAAGTTCAAGGTGAAGGCACAGTTTAGCAACCGGTTTTGGGTTGGTAGCTTTTACTGTTTGGTCTTTAGAAGTAGAAGATCCCATGTTTCTAGTTAGTAGCAAACGTTGTGCTGAGCATTCATGTTCTTAATTCATTTTGGTCTAATAAAGTGTCTAAATCAAATTGATCCATTATTGTCTAATAGGAAGGATTGTTTTTCTAAAATATAATATAGAAATTTTAGTGGGGTTCTTACTTTCTCTGAAATAAACCAGCAATTCAAGAACTGGCTTCCTTGGAAAGACACAAGGGATTCGTCCTCGTGTTATCCCTGCTGGCAGAGTTGGATTTGTCAGAACAGTAGTGGAGTGCAAGGAATCTAGAATTGGAAAGAAGCCCATCGATGTTCCATCAAATGTTACTCTCACATTAGAGGAACAGTTTGTCAAAGCTAAGGGTCCGCTGGGGGAGTTATCACTGAGCTATCCAGGTGAAGTGAAAGTTGTGAAAGAAGAATCTGGTAAGCTAAGACTTTATAAGACTGCGGAGACTAAGAGGGCGAACCAGATGCATGGACTTTTCAGGTAAATGGCAACTGGAAACTAAAAATGAGTTTTCCCATATCATTTTTTGCTGATTTACTTCCCATAATGTGTTTCACTACATTTATTCTTGTGTTATATATCTTCTCCCGGTATTCCTAAATTTAGCTGCCAAATCATGAGCTCTCTGTTCTTGTCACAACTCTTATAGTCGAGCTATCACTTTGTATAGTCTGGAGCTGAGGAGCAGTACTGATTCTCATGAATATTTCATTGTGATACCACCAGTGCCTTGAATAATTTGTATAACACATGCTATTTTCAGTATATGCGTAGATAAACAGTCCTACAATGTTATTAGCTCTTACAAGGATTCAGATTCTAGATAGCGATATTGTGCTTCATGTATTTATTTTTTTCTCTGACCTCTTGTCTTGCCAATAACCAGTAAATGTGATGGCTTTGCTTTGTTCTAGACCTGAGAAAAAACACTTAAACGATCTGCTTTAAGCAAAATAGCCGCATTCTAGTTGGTCTGAAAAAGATTTGCATACAGATGTCTATCTTCTTGCATTCACCATTCTCTGTCCAGTATTGGTGCCAAGGAAATAGACTATGCTATTGCTTCTTTCTGGTATTCAGGAACTGTGAAATCTCTTTTATCTATAACAAACATCATCAAGTGTCTGTACCACTTGGGCTATAATTTATCTTGGCATTATCTTAATGAATAAAAGGAGCAGAGATATCGTGGGGAAAGTACCCACCTTGGCTAAGATACACACATAAGAGTACTTTATGTACGGTCAATAATTGAATGTAAAGGTGTGATACATCACCATATTCTCTATCTGTTTTATCCTTTGTGCTTCGTTTAATCTTTTGCTAGTTCACTCAGAGTATGTACATTTTGTTTGCCTTAAGCATCAATGATCTCCTTACCGAGTGATCTTTGAAAGTTTCTTAGAGAAATCATATTATGGATTCTTTATCTTGTCTGTCCTTCACGTCTTCCTCTAAATACTTGGGTGCAAATTTTCAATGCAGAACATTGACCGACAACATCATCATTGGTGTGTCAAAAGGATTCGATAAGAAGCTTCAATTAGTGGGTGTTGGATATCGTGCTGCGGTGGAGGGCAACGATCTCGTGATGAATCTGGGATTCTCGCACCCTGTCCGGATGGCTGTTCCAGAAGGCCTGCAGGTCAAGGTGGAAGAGAACACCAGGATCATTGTGAGCGGCTATGACAAGAGCGCAATCGGTCAGTTTGCTGCTACCATAAAGAAGTGGAGACCACCTGAGCCATACAAGGGAAAGGGTATCCGATATGCTGATGAGGTTGTCAGAAGGAAGGAGGGCAAAGCTGGGAAGAAGAAATGAAAGTGTTTCTTTGTTTTTTTTGTGGTTTTACACTGTAATGATCATCACGTACTAAGGCCGCCCTTAGAAAATCCCGTCCTTTTCTTATCTTGGCATGTAGATCTACACTTTCACCATCCCACGATTTCCTGGCCTTCCAAGCATTTTATGCTACTCCACTGAAAAGAAAGAACAGCAGCATTGATGATACTTGACCTGCAATGCCTGGGACCCTGATCAATGTGCAAGTGGTAACCAAAGGCTAAGATGGGTAGGAATATCCTTTAGGCACCTTTTGGAAGCAAGGAGGAGCAAAATTCAGGGATGGAAAAACTCCCACTAAGAACTAAGATGATAATTAAAATTATATCCTCATGAATTACCTATCCAGTGAAAAGTCCGGGATCCTAGAGGGATTGGAGTTTTCAAATTAGACCTTATTGTAATGTGATACCTGTTTCCTGTTTCCATGGGTTTAAGGCCTTGTTTAGTTCACCCCCAAATCCTAATTTTGACACTATGTAAAAAGAAGATTCCCCATCACATCAAACTTGCGGTACATGTATGGAGTACTAAATGTAGACGAAATTAAAAACTAATTGCACAGTTTTGTTGTACTTTGCGAGACGAATCTTTTGAGCCTAATTAGTCAATATTTGGATAATAATTCACAAATACAAACGAAACGCTACAGTGTTGCTACAGTAATTTTGGCACCCCAAGGTTGGGCAACTAAACAAGGCCTAACAAGTTTGATTAATTCCAGAGGCTGTTCCAGAAGTTCTAGGGAAGGAGGGCTGAAAGTTGAAGTGAAAGGGAACAGCGGGATCACTGTGACAGGTTGTGAGCGGGGGCGACGAGAGTGCGCTCAGAGCATGGCTTACTTGTGTCCATATTTGTTCTTATTCACAAGCCTGATCGATCTGTGTCAACTGAGCCCAGAACGTACCGACTGAGCCACTTCAAGACTGAAAGCGGTCTGGCTAGGTGACTGGCTGAACCGGGCGTCCTCTCTCATCATCCTAGATTTGTGAATCGCTAGAAAGTCGTGCCGATCACAGAAGCTTCATTGGTTTGGATGCTCTGGCAAGCCTAGAGTGTGATGAATAGCATGGGTCTATTTCAGGGTTTGCTAGCTGAGGAAGTAGGAACCCAGTATGTGAGGGGTGCTTTCGATGCTAGGCTCTACCAGGAAAATGGTAAACAAGATACTCCGATTATCTTTATTTACGCTGCGCCTTGTATTGATCGATTGCTTCCAACCAATGCGGAAGCTGCAGTGGAGAACAGCCCCACGTTGAATCAATTGATGCCCAAGTCGCTGTGCACATTGGATTAATCGATGATCAGCGGCAGGACGCGAACGACACGGGTGGCCCATATCGGAGCCCTGAAAGCTTTTATATAAATGTAAGCGCAATTGGCAATTGGTCGGATGAGGGGGTTTTTTTTTTCCAAACGCTACCAAAGCAAGAAGTAGAGAACTGGTTTCTATGTTTCTTATGGCTTTCATATATTTATTTTATTTTTCTTTGATGTAAAGCCTACAATTTGATCTATGATGCTAGATCTATAACATAAAATTTGTTAGAATCCAGAAAGCTAAAAAAGGCTTGATTTGGAATGGAGAAATTGTTCATTTGTATATGTTGTGGCTTCCATATATCATTTCAATTTTTTATTGAAGTTGTGCAATTTGCAGCATCTATGCTCCATAACATGAAAAATGACAAGGAGTATTAAGGATTATCCTGACTACGATTTTGAATTGTGAGAATGAAAAATGCATGAATAGGGCCTTCCTATCTTATCATCCTATAAATGTGATGGATTGTCCTGGCTATGATTCTGAATTTGCCAGCATGAAGAGTGCATGAACAGCGCCTCCTATCTTTATCGTCTTATTACAAAAATGTGAAGCAAGCACTAAATTCAGGCTGCTTGATAAAGTCTGCAACCAAAGCAGATGAGATATTAGAAGGGAAATGAAATGTATATTTTTTTAGCAAAGAAATGTATATGTTACATATTAACATGATCCTGATAAAAAAGATTGGCATTTTATTTGCATCAGTATCTTCAAACATTCTAGATGGGGTTGCAACATGGTGCGTTTGGAGATCAGATGTTAAAGGGTTCAAAGTGTAGTTTTAGATTTTTTTTTTTACCCGATTTCATTTCTAGAAACAGAGACCAATGCCATGTGCCATTTTATTGCACAAGAAAACAGTTCATGTTTCAGTTTGGAAAATTCCAACCAAACAACATGCTGAAACACCAAACTCATTGTGGCAATTGACAATCTAATCACCTCTAACATACCGCAGGTAACATCAAGCTATACTTTAAGTTGAGTTGAGTGGTGCGGCGTGTGCTGATGTCCCAAAATACTGACCGATGTTATTTGTTACTCTCTGGGACTTATTCTTTTTTTAATATAATCATCAGCCCTTCTACATAGTTCATTAAAAAGGTATCTACTTTAAACCCTGAGAAAGGGCCTGAAAGTTAACATCGGGATCACTGTGAACGGCTACGACAAGAGCGCAGTCAGTTAATGGTGTACTTGTTTCCTGTTTTGGCCCATGTCAGTGTGTTTGTGATATACTAGAGTGGCATGGAATGGTCTGACCAGATGTTATTGGAGGCCTGAAAGTTGGAGTGCAAGAGAACAGCAAGATCATGGAGATAAAATTGGAGGCGGTTTGAGTCCGCTTGCTGTAGCCTGGGGTGAAGTCGTGAAGATGACCCTAACACTGCAATAGTTGAATGCCCATGCCATGGCAGACTGCCAGCTCCTCTCGGACTAACAAGAGAATGGGCCACATCTAGGTTGTGAAAGGTGTGTTTTTGAATTTGTGAGAATGAAGAATGCATGAAAAATCTGAGGCACAATTACGGAACACTAGTCTGTGGGTCAGTTGCGTGCCTGCGTCTCGTCGTCGTCGTCGAGCCACTCACCCGCACGGGCCCCACCGGGGTGTCCGATGCCTGGCTGGACTGCGGCCAGGTGGCCGCCGCCGCATCCGGTGGCTCGCGTCCCCTCCCGCCTCGGCGCCTCGCCTTCCCTTCCGATATCTTTTGCTCCCGCCGCCGCCGCGCCGCGCACGCTTGTGCTCTCGTTCGTTTCTCTACCCGCTGTTGCTCTTGGCCCCACGATGGCGGTGGCTTGCTTCAACTTCAATCCCTTCCTCTCGCCGCTCGTCGCCGCCCCGCCGGGCAGGAGCGGTCGAGCGGCGTTCCTGCGGTCGCGCGCGGCTTCCCTCGGACCGCTCGCGTGCGGCGCGGTGGTGGGTCGCGGCAGGTGGCGGCTCGCGGCGGCGGCTGAGCCGCGGGCCGTGCAGGAGCAGCCGGCGCGGTCGGAAGCGTCCGGCGAGACCGGCGCCGCGGTGCCCCCCAAGGCGTCCTCCAAGCTGGTTCTTGTCGTCGGGGGCACCGGCGGCGTTGGTAAGACAGAGATACCGCTGCTCTCTGTCTCTGTTCCAGCATTGCTAGTATTTCGGCTCCTATACAGTAAAGCTGCAGAGCTCATTTATCTCTGAATTTTACAATAGCCTAATATCAACGACCGAGTTTGAATCATGCGGTATACTAAATACTGTTGGACGAAGGATGGCATGTTTGAGTTGCATTACATCATACGTTTTCTCCGACTTGTGTTGCTGTGTCCTGCAGCCTTAGTTCTTGTGTTGCTTGCGAGATAAATTCTCAAAACATTAACTGAGTACATCCTTGCAGGGCAGTTGGTTGTAGCATCTTTGCTCAGCAGGAACATCAAGTCAAGGTTGCTCCTAAGAAACCCCGAAAAGGCAGAGTCTCTATTTGGCAAGCAGGATGAGAGTGTGCTGCAGGTACATCTGTAGTTTTAGCATTCTTTTTTTCTTCCCAGGTGCTCTCGAGATAAAATAATATGCGTTGTGTCGTGACTTGAGCTAGAGTGACTCCTGCCAAAGTGCTAATACAAGTTTATCTTTTATGACAGGTTTACAAAGGGGACACAAGAAATCCTAATGATTTGGATCCACAAATGTTTGAGGTTGAACTCTGTTTCTTTGAGTTCTTACAATTTATCTGTTTTATGGGCTATATTTCTGCAATGATTGAATAAGTCAAAATATAGGGGTCTCTTTTCATAGGGAGTTACACATGTGATATGTTGCACTGGAACTACAGCATTTCCTTCAAAGCGCTGGGATGGAGATAACACTCCAGAACGTGTAGGTATGCACTGCCTGATATTCTGCAGTTGAGGTTAAATTTTCACCCAAGATGCTGCTGTAATGCTAAAAAGAACGTGCACTTAAACTTCTCTTAAATACTCTATCACGAAAGTTAAGTAAATGAAAGAGTTTTTGCAAGGATAATCTTGATGTAGGAGACTTTCAATTCCAGAATGAGGCAAATAAAAAAAACCTGAAATGTAGATGTGCTAGAGGGCTAATGAGTTGCTTGTTTGTCTCACATTCTAAACATCCATTTAAGTTTTTATTATGTACATTCTGCTGGTAAGATCATGCATATTGATGATTATTGCTATATCCATGTTTGCCACATATGCAAGCTAACAGTGCCAGTGATTAATTAATGGGTGAGAGTTGAGACAATATCTTACTGCTTTCTCACTAATTACCACACATTTCCTGTTGATAGATTGGGATGGCATCCGAAATCTTGTTAGCGCTCTTCCACGGACAATCAAGAGACTGATTTTTGTGTCATCCATTGGTGTTACAAAATACAATGAAATGCCATGGAGGTATACCTTACAATTCTTAGGAAGAATTTCAGTATTTACAATTGAAGTTCATGACATCATAGTAATGGTAAATGTTATGATACCTGTAAAACAATATGCAACACGTCTTATGTGTAGAGTTTATATATGCAAAATCATACTAGTTTATTTAGCAATTGATTTTCTGTCAGGAAGTCATAAATATTTCTTGTGCGAACCTAACATTATGACTTGTTAATTCTACTTTCTACAGTTCAGGTCTCCATTCTTTTCACCTTGATAGCATTTCTATTCTATTGGGTCCTATGTTACACATAATTTGAACCTTGGTCCTTAAGCGATTATGCTGTGCATTTTTCAGTATCATGAATCTCTTTGGTGTGCTCAAGTACAAGAAGATGGCAGAGGACTTTGTCCGCAGTTCGGGGATACCGTTCACCATTATCAGGTTCATCTTATACACAGGAAATTGTATTGGTGGACAGTGGACACATCATGGATATATTATTCTGACATGATATGAGCTGTTTACAGGCCTGGAAGATTGACTGATGGGCCGTACACTTCGTATGATCTTAATACACTTCTTAAAGCCACAGCTGGAGAGCGGCGAGCAGTAGTCATAGGCAAAGGTTATTCCTTTCGTTATTCTGCTGCATCTTATGGTGATTTTAAAAAAAAAATAGGTTTTTTGGTTCTTCTAACACTTTCCCGCTATCCTACTAGGTGACAAGCTTGTGGGAGAAGTTAGCAGGCTGGTGGTGGCAGAGGCCTGTATCCAAGCTCTAGATATTGAATCCACTGAAGGACAGATATACGAGATTAATTCAGTGAAGGTATTCTTGGGCACGACGCAATTGGTGCTTATGACATGCTATGCTTATCATTCTTCCCATTGCAAACATAAATTGTGCTTCCTTTCAGAATCGCATACCAAAAAATGGACCTCACTGGCTACATAGTTGTGCTTTTTTTTTTCTGGCAAGCAATTGCAATAATCTCTTTTAACTTGGACTGAGATGGGAGTAATCATGTTCATTCAGGGCGAAGGACCTGGGACGGACCCGGTGAAATGGGAGCAGCTATTCAGTTCTGCCCAATCAACATAGTGGCACTCACGGGGAATCTCTATTGCACACTGTATATTATACTGTAGCGTGCATAATTCCGTAGAAGCAGGCAAGCAGCATATGTAGTAACTATAATTGTAGCAGCCGTGTACAGAGATTTAGGTCATTAGCCACACGCTTGCGAGTTGCAAGGACTATTTATTTGGTCGTTTGCGTGCAATTGTACTGGATGACTGGATGGATCTTCTTCTGGATGGTTCGTACTTGACCTTGGTGCTCCGGAGAGTCTGGAGCCTCGCCGGAGAACGGCAGGCGGCGGCGCGGCGCGGCGCTCATCGGTTGCAACCCGAATATCATGGATCCCCCAACCGTGAGCCGTCGGATCTAAGCCCAACGGCCCGAATTCGAACGCTTTAGGGCTGTGAAAGCATGCGCCGCTGAAAAGTCGGAGGACAAACCCACCCCGAACACGCGAGCCGCCGCCGGCTACACCAGAGCAAGGCAGCGCAAACGCCGCCGGGCACCTCGCTCGCCGATCCTCCTCCTCCCAATTCCTCGGGTTCAACGCCCTGCACGGGGAGGCTTGCCCCCTCCGGCCGCCACTCCGTCCTTCGCCCACCCACCGCCGCCGCCATGCTCTACATCGTGGGCCTCGGCCTCGGCGACGAGCGCGACATCACGGTGCGGGGGCTCGACGCCGTGCGCAGCTGCTCCAAGATCTACATGGAGGCCTACACCTCCCTCCTCTCCCTCGGCCTCGACCCGGCGGCGCTCGCCAACCTGGTACGGCTCCCTTCTCGTGTCCGCCCACCACCTGTTCAATGAAATGCCTCCGTGGTCAGTCCGCGGAGCTGTTGCTCACAGGCGTCGCCGCGCGCTCGTTTGTTGCGTCCAGGAGAAGCTGTACGGGAAGGAGATAACGGTCGCGGACCGGGAGATGGTGGAAGAGCGCGTCGACCAGGTGCTGCTCGAGGCCGCCGACGCGGACGTTGCCTTCCTCGTGGTCGGCGACCCGTTTGGGTAACTGTTGCTTTGCTTCTTTCCCGTTTTTGAGCTGGCTGTGCTGGAGCTTCTGTAGATGGCAGATGCGTGCTCATCTCTCAAATAGAGTTCTGGATACGAGTGACTGAATTTGGCGTTCTGTTGTTGAGTTGGTGTCCATGAACTTGAGGATACCAATGATGGAGCACACACCGAGCACTGTTAGTACCAAGATGTTCTTGGGTGGATTTGTATGCATGAATTTCGTCTAAATTTGTTGGATTGTGTCACAGCCCATGATTCATAGATGTCTTTTAGGCCTAGAGTTGATTGGTTGTCTCCTTGAGGCTTGAAATCTGTTCATCATGCCAGTTCCATGTCTATACATGATAAATTTATGCCAGATACATATTTACACCTACCTTTGTTGAACAGTAGGCAAGAGCTTCTTTGTTTTCTGCTTATGTACAAACACATGTATGCCATTGCACATGTTGGAAGTCTGATTGGGATTGCTTGTAAGCTTTTGTTAGTGTTATGAGTAATTTCTTTTTCTCTGTTTTCATTGGGATGGGATTTTCAGGGCAACTACACATACCGATTTGGTTGTTCGTGCCAAGAAAATGGGGGTAGAAGTGAAGGTGATTCACAATGCATCCGTCATGAATGCAATTGGAGTTTGTGGGTTGCAACTTTACCGCTATGGAGAGACTATCTCAATACCATTCTTCACAGAGGAATGGAGACCAGATAGCTTCTACGAGAAGATTCAAAATAATTCCCGGCTTGGGCTGCACACGCTTTGCCTACTTGGTTTGTGATTCTCGCCTGACCGTTTCAATGTTATATTAATCCATTGTTAACAAGAAAATAGGCAAGTGATCATTAGTTCATGGCCATGTGTAATGTGACCTAAAGAGTTAAATCTCAGCACATGATATACTGATAAGTGATTAGATCTTGGTCTTGTATCTTGTAAGCAAATACAAGCAATGCTTAAACTATTAGACTGCCACAAAATTAAGGTATAGTTCTGTTCAGTCCCTCATCTATGTGATTTAAAGCACAAGATCTTTCTTATCATGTTCATTTCTGTTCCTCTATATAAGATTAAAATGACACATTAAACAAAAGCATGGAAACCGCTAGTTTATCTTTGTTCTTGTACTGCTATAGCTTTTTCTTGTAACTATGAGGGCTTGGTTCAGTGATATCGTTGTTAAAATATTTGATTTAATGTGTTCAATGTAGATATCCGTGTGAAGGAGCCGACATGGGAATCTTTAGCCAGGTAATAATGTAATATAGCATACTTCGCTGCCTCTGGATTACCATTCTCATTACCTTGGAGTGCATAACTGCATCCTAATGAGGATCAGTTTGGCACTGAAAATGTTCTGCCAATGCATTTGTTGTCTCAAGGCTTGCTCAGTGTTCAGTGACAGTGAGATGGAAGCGGTCCTCGCTAGCTGTGGTTCAGTTTATATTGCTATTGGATAAGTGATAGGTACATCTTTTGCTCATTTATTTACTTTGAGTGCCCACTTGCAGAGGGAAAAAAGTCTATGAACCACCAAGATTCATGTCTGTAAACACTGCAATAAGTCAGCTTTTGGAGGTGGAGGAATCGCGTGGGGGATCTGGTAGAATATCTGAACTTCATTTCTTTAGCTTGCTTTCTTTCCAAGCAGTAACTTTCTGCCTGTTAAAGGAAAAGATGTCTTTATTCTTGCTATGCGAAAATAGTAGTTTTCCCTTAGTGCTCCATTAATTGACAAAGATCATTTGCCTCCAGCATATGGCAGGAATACACTGTGCATAGGAGTGGCACGCCTTGGAAGTGATGATCAGAAGATTGTTGCTGGGCCTATGGAGAAGCTATTAGACGTTGATTTTGGCCCACCCCTTCACTGCCTGATTATAGTGGGGGAGACTCATCCTTTGGAAGAAGAGATGCTAGAATTTTACAAGATGTAGTAGTTTCAGAATTTTTTTAATGTGTGTTTGACATTTTGTATCGATGAAGGGAATCATGGGACAATTTCCTGTCAGCATTGTTAGATCAGTACATGTTTTCTCACTTAGTTGTCAAAGGAGCAACTTGTAGCCAGGTGGATAGAAATGCCCTCAAACAACACTTTCAAGGTTTGCTCCATCTCTTCGATTGGGTGCACTAGTAGTTTACTTGCTCAGATTACAATTGTTATACAAGAATGAAAGAGGGGTGGAGTGTATGTTCTTCTCAATGCAAAATACTTTTGACTGCTCATATAATTCCTGTTCTTACATTGTGGCGCTGGTCACCTAAGCTTGCGATTCATGTTGCATTGTTACATTCCATTACTGAACAACACTTGAACCCTCCTGGCAAGAAAGGTGAACAAACAAAAGAATGTGAACAGGGAACTGTATCTTCACAAAAGATGAGCCACCGATGGACTGACTGCACGGTTGGGTGGGTATGGCATCACAAAGCAAAATCAAGGCACTCCAGTTTTGTTTCACCGAACTGGTGTGTAGTGCTCCATCTGCAGCTGGTGCAGTGCAGCCTCGGAGCCGAAGCTGTGGTGGCTCGGCGACCTCCGCGAGCGCGACCTCGCCGGCGTCATGGGGCCCTTAACCCTCGGAGACCGCTGCGCGGCGGGCGGTCTGGTGGACCTGGCGAAGCCCATGTCGCTGGCGATGGAGGGGATGGGCGACATGGACGGGATCGGTGAGAGCATGCGGTCGGCGAACGGGAAGCAGTGCTCGGAGAAGGCGTCGGTGCCCGCGGATCGCTCCTTGGGCGTGCTCATGGAGCGGAACTTGGCCTTGGCGGAGGCCGTGGACGCCATGTACCCCGGGAACGGCGCCGGCGAGCACGGCGCGGCGTCCTCGTAGTAGTAGTCGCCCGCCCGCGCCGGCGCGCGCCTCGTCCGCACGAAGGACCGCCGCGCCGAGCAGCCGAGCCGGTCCGCGTCGCCGCCGAGGCCGGCGAGCGCCTGGCGGGCCTTGGCGGTGCCGTCGGCAGCGTTGTAGGGCGACTGGTGCGCGACGGGTACGTCCTTGTCGAAGGGCTGGGAGCCGACCCACTCCTCGAGCCAGCTCCAGCGCTGGGTGAGCGCGTCGGCGGCCTCGTCCCTGGACAGCGGCGGCGGCCGCCGGATGCCCAGCTTCTCGCTCTGCAGGGAGGCGTACTGCAGCGCCCGCACGCGCTTGAGCGCGGCCTCCTCCCGGCTCCGCGACATGGCGCTCATCTCCTCCTTGGAGAAGATGCTGCTGTCCCACCCCTTGCTGCCCGCCTGCTGCTGCTCCTGCGCGCAACACAGAAGACAACACTGGATCAGAGAGACCATACCACCCGAATCATAGGCCGCCATTCTTCCCCTACCGACACCGTGCAGAAGCCATGCACGGCGGCCGCCACGGCCGGCGGCTGGCCAAACTGTGAACGTGGTACACGATCGGATCGCACTGTGTACGCGTCCTCCTCTCTGCAACATCTATGCTAGCAGTAGATCCCGCGGTCCACACACACACACCTGCCACTTCCAGTACGAGGCCGCGGTCCACGCCCTGCACAGGGAGCAGCAAGTAGCTGGCCACAGCGCAGCACGGCTGGAACTACTCCGGACGCGTCGAAACAGACCAAGGAAGGCAGGTCGCGCGCTACTGTGCTCTACTGCTACTCTGCAGCTTGCGACCCACGTGCACGGCGACCAAAGCCCGATGCAGACCTATACGCGGGGGGTAGAGTTGGAGTAGGTTCGGTCCCGGGACACGAGGCGCGTGTCCCGGCCGGCAACCCCAAGAGGAATCACCGCACCTCGCACGGGCATGTGGCGTGCGCGCCCATCGGACGGCACGCCGACGCGACGCGCCTCCGCCTTGCCGGCCGCCCGCCGACCCTTCTACGGTTCTACCCACATGCCGCGCATGTGCGGCGCCAATCATTCGCACGTTCGCCTCCGCGGCACCGCTTCCGGCGGCCAGCGGAACCGGAACCGCCTGGAGCAGGACAGGCGTGACTTACGTGGACCGCGGCGGCGTAGAGCTCCCGGCTGCGCCGCAGCAGCAGGGCGTCGTCGTCGTCGTCCGCGCCGTCGAGCGCGTTCAGGTGGTCGGGGCCCCCGGCCTTGGAGCGGTGCCGGGCCTGGATCCTTATCAGGGACTCGAGGCCGCGCAGGGTGGCCGCCGTCTGACGGCGCACCGCCTGCCCCCGAATCAGCGCTTGCAGCCGCACCAGACCCTTGAGCGCGCGCAGCGCCCGCCGAGCCTGCATTCAGAGTGACCAGCGTCAGTCAGTGACATGGATGTTGCCCCCCAGAAAGCATGGCAAAAGCGGTCCAATTCACTAGTGATCCCCGTTACAAAATCGAGAATTTGCATTGCTGGATCAACTAGCCGTGTCACGTACCAGGTACCCGCGGTAAGCAGATTGGATCAAGACGGCGGCATGCTCCTCCTGCTCAAGCGGCGGGGGCGCGGGCTGCTGGCCGGTGAGGCGGACGACCTCGGCGGCGGCGTGCGCAGCGGCGACCGCAGCCTCGGCTGCCGCCGCGGTGGCAAGGGCGACGGTCATGGCGTGCTTGCTCTGCTCGTCCTCCGCCTGCCTGATCTCGTGGTCTGCAGCCGCGGCCGCGGGCGCCGGCGCCGGCGCCGGCGCCGGGAGGGCGAACGAGTGCTGCGTCCTCAGCTTCCCCGGCAGCCACCGCTTGCTCTTCGACTTCTGCGCAGGAATCGATCGTCATCATCCGCCATTGCCATGGACACCGATCGACAAAGCTTGCCTCCTCGATCGAAACACAAGGCTAACACAAGAAAAGTGACATGAGGGGTGATCGAACCTTGTCAGCTCTCGGTTTCTCCTTGGGCTCGGAGGAGGTGAAGAGCCGTCTGATGCGCTCGAACCAGCTCCTCCTCTTCTTCTCCTTCTCCATGTCGCCGGGCGAGCGATAGTGGCTACTGGGGACGCTCTATCTGCCGAGTGATGACTATCTGAAGCAAAAACACGCATCACTACATCAGCATCACCAGACATGCAAAAGAAAACTCAAATAAAAACTAGAGGATTAAAAAGAAAGAATAAAGAAGCGGTTGTTCACACGTCTCGATCGCGAGATCCACGGAAATATAGACTGAAAGTGTGGCAGGACGGAACTTTGCCGGGAACACAATCCACACTAAATGCCCGCGCAAATCAAGAAATCAGCAAGGAATTTCTGTCCTTGAACCAAAGAAAAATCAGGAGGGTCGCCATTGCCGACGCCAGCAATCCGAAGCCTGAACGCCTCCGCTGGTGACACAGATGCGTCATGGCAATAAACAAGAACTGAACAGACACCAGAAAGAAACAGGCCAGCAGTCAAACATGACAGGAACTCGTCGCCCCTGAATCTGAGCTGCTCTGTTCCCCTCCGGATCGAGAGGGATTGGGAGACGCGACAGAGGAACAAATCGCCATCGGGACAGGAAGGAGCCGAAAATCCATCGAGCACCTACCTGCCTGTCCTGATCGACTCCTCCCGGGTCTTGAGGGGATCCAATCCGACGCTCTCCGCTTCCGGCGGGGAGCTAGCTGGACGGACAGCTGAGGACACGGGACAGGCGGCTCAGATAGACGAGAAGCTGTCGCGCTCACTCGCGCCACATCGGAGAGGAGAACAGGGGAGTCCAGTGGGAGGCCAGCGGGCCGAGCTCCCCATCTGAAAGAGATGGACAAGGGAGGCAACCCCACATCCACACGAGAATCTCTCGCGCCTGTCCAATTTATTATATACTAGAGAATAGAGATGGCACGTTTGCAGAGAGGGAGGGAGCCCTCGAGATGGGGCAACTCTGGCGAGGCACCCTTCGCCTTCCGCCATGTCTGCTCGCATCGTCGTCATCATCACGACCCTGACCTGCATGTGGGTTGGTTTGCCCAGCTTTGTTCTTTGACTGACGGGATGGGGGAAAGAATACGAGAATACAGGTGGCCTGTTACTGACAGTAAAATGGGCATTCGACGGGTTCTTCGAATTCCAGCGGTTTTTGGACTCGTGCGGTCACTCGCTCCTCCTGGCCGGCAGTGGCCAATGCAATCGAGCACTGGTACTAGCAGCACTGCAGCACAAACAAGGTGGGCCCCGCTGGAGAGGAATAAAGAAGGAAAAGCAGGCAGCGAAAGTGACTCCCTGACGCGGCGAGCGCAGTGCCTGAAAGTCGTTGCGGCCGCGCACCGGCGCCCTGCATGGGGAGATCTGATGAAAAGCCGAGAAAAATACAGGACTCGCTTTCGTGCGGGGACGCCAGCCAGCATCCGGGTCCGGGTCTCCCGTGCACATGTCACTCCACAGTCCGCACTCGGCAGCTCGATCAGCCCCCAAAGTACAATAATAAAACAAAATATAGTCCATTAACTAATAACTAGAACATTCGATGGACGAATTAACCGTGAGTAATTCAGGGCGTTGATCGATTCTTCTCGGCTAGAGCTGGGATCCCATTGAATAAAGAGGCATTTGCTCCATTCATGTCCAGGAAAAGTGCCCAATCGACTCGCTTTCCGCCGGGCAAAGCTGGGCCTTCAGATCCAATCCGCCATGTGGGGGCAGGCAGGCAATTATGGCATCAACCATGTGGCAAGCCATGCTCCTCCACTGAGCAGGAGACCCAGGGCACAGGGAAATGGATCGTCAGATGACCCGAGCACAGAAGCAGCCGTTCACAAGCGCTAGGAAGTCATCTGTTCTGATGAACAGAACACTGACAAGCTTGTTTTCCAAAAAAAAAAAGGGAACACTGACAAAGCTCAACATGGAGAAAAAGGAAGAGACAGGCTCTGACGTGATTCGTGCCAAATCGCCCCGCCACAGGCTTCCTCGGCCACTGATCCTGGATTACGCGACGCTAAGGAGTGTTTGGGACTAATTTTTAATTTGAATCGCAATTAGAAGGATTAGATGTGAAATAATTATAAAACTAATTGCATAAGTTGTGGCTAATTCGGCGAGATAAATGTATTCAACCTAACTGGTTAGCACATATTCACTATAGCCTGGACTAATTAGACTTAATAGATTCGTCTCGCAAATTAGCCTTCAATTATGCAATTGATTTTAAAATTGACCTATATTTAATACTCCTAATTAGTGCAGTGTTGTTTGAGAGGTTGGATGGAATAGGGAACTGAACTGAAGGAAACGGTGACACTGCATAAACTAGCTGGTGTTCTTTAGGTGCTGATCTGCAGTGTACTGATATACTGTCGCAGTGGAGGATAGGGGTCATTCAGGGTGGATGGGTAGCCAAATAGCCAGTCCAGAAACAAGGCTGCGTCCCACACACGCATCACAGATCAAGCGGGGGCGCCTTATCCCCTTCCCTGTAGAGATGCAAGGTCTCTCTGCAGTCTGCACATGCTGAGACCTGCATATGCATCCAACTTGCGGTGTGGGGCATGTGGAGCCTCCTACAAACATCCTCGCAACATGTTGCAGGCCCTGCTGGTCTCTGCGGCCAGTTGTTCAGGACTTGGGGTCCCTGCCAGAGATTTTGGCACCCCCAAATTGTTGTGGTTCAGAGAAGTGGCCACTGGTTGCTGGTGGTTAGTGCAGTGAAACTGAAGTGGATAAATGGAATCGAGTTGATTTTTGAAGGTTTGGTACTTGCTAGTCCAGTAGTTAACTGATGTTGTCTGGCTCCAAGATCCAACGGCCAACTCTGGTTGACTCTGAGCTGAACTGGGAAATCTAACTCCCTCTTGAGAACTTAACTCCATTGGGTAGTGGTAGCATCCTCCTGTTACTACTGTGCTACTGAACATTTGAATGAAACCAAGTGGTGCTTGTGGTTGGCATGAGGTGCACTACATTTTCAAAGCTCAAGGTGTAATTTTTGTGCTGCTAATCAGTGCTCTCATCGTTAAAAATGCAATGCACATTTCATTTCAGAAAGCCATTTCCTCCTGCATCTCAATCGTACCGAATGGTTCCGGAGAACAGTTAACAAGAATCCCTTTCGTTGATCGAATTTACGTAGTTGGCACGTACAAAAGTTGATGGCAAAGGTTGTTAGTTGCTCACTCGCTTGCTCCGTCCACATCGTTTCACGGAAAAGTACCCTATCTAATTCTCCTCTCATGGGCGCAAAAAAGGGTACTATAGGCTGGCCTTTTCCGTGGTGAATCAAAGAGGCGATGCTAACACGGTGCTAGGATGACGCATATGCTATGTCCTGCTCCGAGCCATCAGGTGGCTGCTAACCAAACCAGCTGGATCTCTAGGTTTTCATTAAGTTCAGTGCCTTTCCTGTCCGTGAGGATCGGAATGCAGTCAATGGCAGGGGCCACATGGCTAACGATGTTTCAACGAAATTAGCCTGCACGAAGTGATAGTACTCCATCTGTTTTCTTTTCTGTGGTTAGTCAAAGACCTGCAAATCTGCTTAGCCACCGCTACTTAGGAGCTATAAACCGGAAGTGCAGGGCTAAATTGTTCAGCTACAAGTACTACCTCCGTATCGAAAAACAGTATTAACTTTTTCTTTGACCATTTGTCTTATTTTAAAAAATTATGTAAGTACTATTCATTTTGTTTGTGACTTACTTCACCATCAAAGGTATTATAAACTTAACTTATCTTTCCGTGTATTTACGATAATTTTTTTAATAAGATGAATGGTCAAAGATCACAAGAAAAAATTAACAGCATAGATATTTTGATACGGAGGGAGCTGCATAATTTTCTGCAAAGTTTGCAAACATGCTGAGGAGATGATGCTTGAGATTCGTGTCTGTCCACGCGTGATGACAATGTGGGCCGGCCCATCGTACGGACGCTCGGAAATCGTCGTCGTCATCGGCTGAGTGAGACTGAAGGAATGGGCCCGGTTTTGGGAGAACGAACAAGGGCCACGCAGAGATACAGAATTTGTGAATTGTGACCGGCTGACGGCCCAGTTACACGCGGCAGCCGCAGCAGTGCCCATCCTGCGTGAAGGGGACGACGGCAGCTGGCTGACGGCGGTGTTCTCTCGTGCGTGGAGAAGCCTAACGTAAGGCCAGAGCAGGCGGAGGGATGTTCACCATGTTTGTGGCCTGGAATAGCAGTCAGCAAGCTGGCTATCAATTGCGACTGCCAAGCTATAAGTTTCTGTAATCATGTTGCTTGCTTCCCTTGCTGTGCTCAAACAGCTGCCGCTCACCAGAGGCTCGGTGAAATGTCCGATAGGGGCTTGTGTTGTGGTTACTGTGTCATTCAAGATTGATTGCTGCTGATTTGATTCCAGGTCAATTCTGTTTAGCAAAGCATGCTCTATTTCTTCCTCAAATCGGCAGGACCTCCCTCTCTACTTTTCTGTCTATTGCCCGCTCTCTCTACCGTATGCTCCTAACATAACATGTATAACAACATGGTTTCGATTGTTTCCATGATCCTCCTCATAGTATATGTTTTAATTTTACTTTGCTATTCAGTGAAACGCTGACATATATGTACCTTACAAAAGTATATTTGAGGACATGCAATTGGCGTGCAGTGCTGAAATTATGGTTGACATATACTTTCTTTCAATTTTTATCCACCATTTTCGGCACGAATCTACATAATTTAGTAACAATGTAAAAAGTATCTCTGTAGATTTAGCTATGGTTTTTATTTGCATTAATTTATTTCAGGTTCACAATAGTTGTATAAAGAGTCTGTGATCTTTGCAGATTTAGCTATGGCCTTTCTTTGCAGTTGGATTCGAAATTAATAAGAAATAAACATTGTCAATTCATATCAGGCATGCTGGTGTGGCAACGACCGCACCAAGTTTCTAGTTTTATATTAGTTATGTCTGTATAGGGATAAGATGGTGAGGACTGAGGACCAACCTATTCTATTCATCAACTCAAATAAAACTTAAGCAGTAAGCAGTAAGATAGTGACGAACCACCTCATTCCTCAAATTAAACACCACCTTATAGTCCCATCTTGTTCTCGCTTAAAAGAAATAGACAATTTGATAGATGCCATTGCAAAGGCTCATTGAGTTGTAAACTACCATGACAAAGAAGTCAGAGTAGGATGAACCTATTGCAAATCTATTTCATTTAAAGATCATTGTTGGCACATGGAAGAGGCTAAATTCCCTTGTTGTGTATGCGAACTATGGTACAGACATAGATGCTCTTATGTCCTCGTGTATGCCCGTGTGTTGTGACATATCAAAAAATTGTGCAAAGATTTTGGAACATAGATATATGCGGTTTTTATATGGATTTTGGAGGGGGGAGCGAGGGTGTGGTGGACAACTGGGTGGAAACATGATTATCTAGATGGTTTAATAACAAGCCAAGAGAAGAGAAGGGCTTCATGGCAATGCGAGGTGAGACAGTGGGTGCCAATAGCACGAGTTAGAGCTAGTGGAGGCATGAGAGTTATGATAGTGAACTTGTGTCAGTAACCACTGCATCTTGTCAAATAAATAATAATATTTCTGATGCAACCTTTTTGTCATGTTTATTATGTTGCTTCGAAAAATAGTAGAGTAGTCAAATTGGTTAAAAAAAATGGAATAACATTACCTGCCCATTTAGGGATCGGCGGGTAGGGGAGCTTGAGCCCCCTTCCCTCTTTGTGCAAGATTTGGCTCCACATGTGGGAGGAACTTAGGTTATATTTTAACATATTTTTCTGTTATTTGAAGGTAGACTTTCAATCCTTATCTTCTAATAAAATATATCACTTATGGTTACAAAAACGAGTATTTTAGAAAACTAACGGTAGAATTTGTAAACACTATTCACACTTACATACAAAATGCATAGGTATTGACATAATTTATTTTTTGTTGAATGGCCTTTGTAGTTGATGAACTTTTGCTATAATGTTAACATGCTTGAACATTCTTACCTTGCTTAGTCTTATTGGATGCTCTTGGAATTAAATTTCAATATGTTTGGTTAGCCTAAAAAGTTCTTTCAAACTCTGTACATAGTTGATCCAACCTCAAATTTTGACTTTGTTAGTCTTGATGAATCAAGTCAAAGAAGCCATAGTGAAAAATGATGAGCCATACTGTTATCAATAAAAAAACGTTACATATAATCCTTTTTTTTAGAGAACGTATATAGTCCTCCAAATGTTACATTTGTATCAAAATTCAACAAAGCAAGTGCCAGTAAAAAGAAATCAAAACCTTTTTCTTCAAAGCTGGTAAGTATGATTTTGATGAACCATGTGACAGCTAGTTGAGTCTATAACACGCCACTAACTTTATGATCTGCAAAACAGATTTTTTAAAAATATATTTTTGACCTTATCGGTTGTCCATAATAAAGGAATACTCATAAAAAGGTCGCAGTTCAACACTCGTATTTACTTTTTAGTTGAAGATCCTGAGAAAAAAAATACTATATTTGTATCACGACTAATTACTCTTTAAAGTTTGAACCTTCAAATACATGTCATACGAATAGAAACATAGGGTCATACTGTCATAACTACATGTGAAACGGAGGGCAGTGATTTTATGAAAATTTCTTCTTAAAAGTCTTATGACTTCGAAAAGAAATTTTACATGAATCTGTGGGGAAAGAAAAACAAACGAAACTGTTTTAGCGCGGCACGGCAGCAGCCGATCAGATCTCCACCGTCGTCGTCGTCGCCCCCTCTCCCTCCTTCCCGATCTCTCAAATCGACAAAATCCCCGAACTCCTTTCCAGCCTCTCTGCCCTCCCCACCCACCCGCCCACGCGCGCCAGATCACGCGCCCCAGCACCGCGACCACCGGCGCCGCCGCGGCGTCCGGAGCAGGCGGCGAGCGTCGTCACGCAGCGTAGGCTCGTCTCGCCGGGGCGGGCAAGATGAGCGGGCACGACTCAAAGTACTTCTCCACCACCAAGAAGGGGGAGATCCCCGAGCTGAAGGAGGAGCTCAACTCCCAGTACAAGGTGCCCCCACCTTAACACCCTCTCCGTCCCTGCCTCGCTCTCGTTCCGTGACCTGCTACGCCTGTGGATTGGTCCCTGCGCGTGGATCCAGATCTGGGCGCGGCGTTGGGGTTCCAGGCGCGGCCACTCCTAGATCTGCGGGTCTCGGTTGGTTTCTTCGTGGGGTATGGGCGTGTTGGGAGATGGGATTTTGCACCGAAAGTGCACATTTCGGTGCTATGTTGGGATGAATGAGCTGGAATTTGGCAATTTGCAGAAGTCA
This sequence comes from Setaria viridis, assembly GCF_005286985.2. Classification (NCBI taxonomy): domain Eukaryota; kingdom Viridiplantae; phylum Streptophyta; class Magnoliopsida; order Poales; family Poaceae; genus Setaria; species Setaria viridis. The sequence goes on from NC_048271.2 coordinate 43,755,908, forward strand.
GCGCTGATATGAATGGGGCTGCTCGAGCTACGTTAGACCTGTTCGGACAGAAATGGGGTTGGATTAGAATGATATGAATGGATTGATCTCTGATCCATCTGAAGCTTGGACTGTAACCACTCAGTAGGAACTTGTTTGGATCATCTCATGGTTCAATTTATGCTTGGATGAATTAGCTGGAGGTTAGGCTGCTTCTTTGGTGAGTCGCTTTGGATAAGTGTAGAAACCGCAAAATGTATGCGCATGGGTTCATAGCAGTTCATTTCATCTACGATGTCTGGACATACTCTTTTTATATCCACGTACACATCTTCTCATTTCATAAATTTTAAATGATGTAGAGTGCACATCTTGTTGCTCAATAAACTGTTTTCAATTATTTATCTATGCTTCATGTGCAATCATGCACATGTGAAATAGTGACACATTAAGGTGTGCTTGGTTGGATTCACTACTTTTCTGTGCCCCAAGCAAACACACGCTATTCCAATTTTTTGGTGCTTGGTGAATTCAAGGTGCGTTTTGTATCCAGTGGTGATGCCAAAGTTGTTTCTTTGTCTGTGTATTCGTCTTTTTGGCTATACATTGAAGTGTTCCACATATGCTGTAAATGATGTTTATGGCTGAACGAAACAAAAAAAACTTATCCAATAGGTAAGCAGTCATACCATGTGCCCTCACTGTTCACAAATTAGTTGGCTCAAGATGATGTCAAATGTCATGTTCTCATCATGGTACCAATTTATGTATTATTTAGGCGTTTATTGTGAGATTACTTGGGGAGTCAAATTACTATGTACTGTGGACCATGGTAGTTGGGCCTTGTACACTGTTATTAAAAAATAAGTACCTTCACTGAGGTGCTACCAAAATTATCATTGTTGTTGCAAACAGAAACAAATTAAGGATTCTATAATTTTGGGCTGTTTTATGCCATCCAAGTTTTTTTATTTGATTTTCGGTAAGTATAATGTAGTTTCTGCAATTTCTGATGTCTAAGGTTTGAAATGTGGCTTGCAGGACAAGAGAAAGGATGCTGTCAAGAAAGTGATTGCTGCCATGACTGTTGGAAAAGATGTCTCATCATTGTTCACTGATGTCGTGAACTGCATGCAGACTGAGAACTTGGAGCTCAAGAAACTAGTATATTTGTATCTCATCAACTATGCTAAAAGTCAACCTGATCTTGCCATACTTGCCGTGAACACATTTGTTAAGGTAAGAAAGTATAGCCATACTTGCAATTAACATTTGTGCAGGGAAGAAGATTACTGTATGCAAACTATGGGGCTGAGATATCATCTAATAATTTGCTTGATGACTTGACTTCTGCAGGACTCGCAAGACCCAAATCCATTGATTCGTGCTTTAGCTGTTAGGACAATGGGTTGTATCCGTGTGGACAAAATCACAGAGTATCTCTGTGATCCACTTCAAAGATGCCTCAAGGTCTTTCTTCATCTCCTAGACCATTTTTGAATCAAACTGATCCCACTTCCATCTAATGTTCTAAATGACCATATATGTAAATTGTTCCCACAGGATGATGACCCCTATGTGCGGAAGACTGCAGCTATTTGTGTTGCTAAGCTTTATGATATAAATGCTGAGCTAGTGGAGGACAGAGGGTTTCTAGAGGCCCTTAAGGATTTAATATCTGATAATAATCCTATGGTTGTTGCAAATGCCGTTGCTGCTCTGGCTGAGATTCAAGACAGTAGTGTTCGTCCAATCTTTGAAATTACCAGCCATACACTGTCAAAGCTTCTGACAGCTCTGAATGAATGCACAGAGTATGCTACACTTCTTGTTATATTGAGTTTTGAATTTCTTGGTAATTTACTAAAGCAGCCCCTTTAACCTTTTGGTAAACACGCAGGTGGGGCCAAGTCTTCATTCTGGATTCTTTGTCAAGATACAAAGCAGCAGATGCCAGGGAAGCAGAAAACATAGTGGAACGAGTTACACCCCGTCTCCAACATGCAAATTGTGCGGTTGTTCTTTCTGCTGTCAAGGTATGTTATTACCTGATTTTTGTCTACTGGAATATCATAAGGTTTAGGCATCCTCTTGTGTAGTTTGTATATATGTTTATTCAGTACCTATAACTTATTACGAGACTGACTAGAGGTACTTTCTCGTTCTCATTGCATGGGAGGTAGATTGGTAGACTTGTTTCTTTGTTCAACTTGAATTTATACCATGATGTTCTGTTGGAACCAATGAACCTTGCCCTGGATTTATTTTTTTATTTTTTGACCTTTCGAGTGTGTAGGATTACTGGTACACTCTCATTAGACTGTGATGTCATGTAGCGACTAATAAAGCACCATTTCCTTTTTTTTTCTGAAATAGTTTTGCTCATTTGTTTTTTTTAAGCTTAGCCTATCTGTTATTCTGTTCTACACAAGATGGGAGCTTTTGTTAATGCTTCTTTTTCTGTGTGTTTTTAGATAATCCTTCTACAAATGGAGCTCATTACAAGCACGGATGTAGTCCGGAATCTCTGTAAGAAAATGGCGCCCCCTCTTGTTACTCTTTTGTCAGCAGAGCCTGAAATTCAGTATGTGGCCTTGAGGAACATTAATTTGATAGTTCAAAAGAGGCCTACAATACTTGCTCATGAAATTAAGGTGACATTTTTGAGCTCTTCTTATTCTTCGATCATGCAAGTGTGTTCCATTAACTCAGTTGTGTATTTTTCTCTAGGTCTTCTTTTGCAAGTACAATGACCCTATATATGTTAAGATGGAAAAGCTGGAGATTATGATAAAGCTTGCCTCAGATCGAAACATAGATCAGGTACAGAATCAAACCTTTTTGCTTGTATGCTACTATTGATTATTGTTCATGTTTGATTGAAGTCAAAGATCATTTCAGCTACAGTTTTAGTCCTTACTCCTGGCCTCTCATACACAAGAGAAGTATAGAAATTGACAAAAGAACGTATTCTGGAAATACTGTTCAATACCTAGACTTAAAAATTCAATTGCTAAATTAGTTGAACCTGATTTTGATGTTAGAAACTTAAGAGTTCTGTTGGTACTAAGTGATTTCTGTTCTTATCTCCGTTCAAGAGCTTACAGAGCTTCTTGTAGGTGCTCTTGGAGTTCAAGGAGTATGCCACAGAGGTTGATGTTGACTTTGTGCGGAAAGCTGTTCGTGCTATTGGGAGATGTGCAATTAAATTGGAGCGAGCTGCTGAAAGGTGCATCAGCGTTTTGCTTGAGCTGATTAAGATAAAAGTTAACTATGTTGTTCAGGAAGCTATAATTGTTATCAAAGACATCTTCAGACGCTACCCTAACACGTGAGTTGCTTCTGCATAGATTCATATTACGTATTATGGGACTATCGAAGTAATAACTCCCGTTTTGTTCTGCACAATAATTGATGTGTGCGTATAATAACTGTCTTTTGTGGATATTTACAGGTACGAGTCTATCATTGCGACACTTTGTGAAAGTCTGGACACCTTAGATGAACCAGAGGCTAAGGTCTTAGTCAATGCAAATCTTATTCATTTATTGTATTTTCATATGGAAACTTATTTTGTTTTTCTCACACGTGTCTTAATTTCTTTAGGCATCAATGATCTGGATAATTGGAGAATATGCTGAAAGAATTGACAATGCTGATGAACTTCTTGAGAGCTTCTTGGAAACATTCCCTGAAGAACCGGCATTAGTTCAACTGCAGCTGCTAACTGCTACTGTTAAGTTGTTTCTTAAGAAGCCAACTGAGGGACCGCAGCAGATGATACAGGTTGCGATTTTCAGATGCTACCTTGTTTACTTATGTGTGCAATATTGTTTAGACATTAGAGAGCATTGAGTACATGGCAACTTTCCACCTGGTTTAGTGTGTCTCTGGATATTTACTTATTTGCTACCATGAGCTCGCAGCCTATCATGGATGACATGGTGGTGTCTTGAGAGCACTGATAATAATGTTGGTTGTTGTTGGAAGTTTTTTTCTTCTTCCTATAATGCCTTCCTTCTAAATGTTTTGGTTCATCTTCAATGTTGTGATGAACATTTGCGTTCAATGCCTACCACAGTTCACTGCTAAATTGCATAAATGTTGCCTGTAGGCTGTTCTCAATAATGCAACAGTTGAGACAGACAATCCTGATTTGAGGGATCGAGCTTACATATACTGGCGACTTCTCTCTACTGATCCTGAGGTATTTCATGTTTGCTCTTTTCGATCCAATGATTTATGAGATATTCACCCAACCACTGAGCTATGTTTGGCTTTTAACAGGCTGCAAAAGATGTTGTTTTGGCGGAGAAACCTGTGATTAGTGATGACTCCAACCAGCTTGACTCATCACTTCTTGATGAGCTGCTAGCCAACATTTCTACCCTTTCATCAGTTTATCACAAGCCCCCAGAATCATTTGTCAGCCGTGTTAAGGCAGCGCCTAGGGCGGACGATGAGGAGTTTGCTGATACAGCTGAAGGAGGGTATTCGGAATCACCATCACAGGGAGTTGATGGGGCATCACCTTCCTCAAGTGTTGGCACTTCTTCTAATGTACCTGTGAAACAGCCAGGAGCTGGATCCCCACCTGCTCCTGCTGCAATGCCAGACCTTTTAGGTGATCTGATGGGTATGGATAATGCTATTGTCCCTGTCGATGAAGCTGCAGCACCTTCCAGGTAAGCTTTAATGTTTTTTTAATCTGATTTCTACTCTGGTACTTATCCATTGTGTGTCTTGTACAAGTATTTAACCATACTGATATGTCATCCTATACTTTTGCAGCCCTCCGCTACCTGTGTTGTTGCCTTCAACTACTGGCCAAGGGCTGCAGATTAGTGCACAACTGACGCGGCGTGATGGCCAGATATATTATGATATATCTTTTGAAAATGGAACCCAGGGTGTCCTAGATGGATTTATGATTCAGTTTAACAAGAACACATTTGGTCTTGCTGCTGGCGAAGCACTTAAGGTGCCACAGTGATTATATTCGATAAATTACACCAGTAACCTTTTAGTTTCAGTTTCATGGACTGAGCTTGATGTCTTTCTGTGATTAAGGTTCCTCCACTTCAACCGGGAGCAACAACAAGGACACTTCTTCAAATGGTGCCGTTCCAAAATATCGCCCCTGGTGCACCAAACTCGATACTGCAGGTTGCCGTGAAAAATAACCAGCAGCCAGTGTGGTACTTTAATGACAAAATTCCATTGCATGTTTTCTTCGGTGAAGATGGAAAAATGGAGAGAGCCAGTTTTCTCGAGGTAAAGAGCAAAATGTTTGTGTGGTTTTCCTTTTCTTGTTTGGGCAGTGAAATGGTTTGGGTAGGGCATTGCTTGCAGTGCTAGTTGATTTAAGTCAGTCAAGAGTTGATTCAAGTCACCCACGTTTTGATTCTTTCATATGAAGTTTCAAAAACGATTTTGTTTCTGACTGCAGGGCTGGAAATCTTTACCTGATGACCACGAGTTTACAAAAGAATTCCCTGGCTCTGTCATCAGCAGCATAGATGCAACTGTCGAGCGCCTTGCAGCCGCAAATGTGTTCTTTATAGCCAAGCGGAAAAATGCAAACATGGACGTTTTGTATCTATCCGCCAAGATGCCCCGTGGAATTCCCTTCCTAATAGAGATTACAGCTGCGGTCGGTGTTCCTGGTGTAAAATGTGCAGTCAAAACGGCAAACAAGGAGATGGTCCCTCTCTTCTTCGAAGCTATGGAGGCTCTTACCAAGTGATGACAACGTTAACGGATCAGTGTGTCTACAAAAGTCGATCGGTTGATGAGCTGCCATAGGCCTTTGAATGCGGGAATTTTTTTCACGGAAGCTGGTGTGAGATGTATTTGTTGTTTTGTATTAGATTACAGTATTTAAACTGCTAGTTTCCTGGTTCCAAAGTTTTCCCCCAGAAATACTGGAGATGTTCCGTTCCTGTCTCAGCATGATTTGTATATTTGCCCATTTGGGCTCGAACCTTTTCTTCTTGTTAATGCATAGCATATGAAATATAACTAGTTTTCGACATAGCTGATGTAACAGAGGATACAATGTTGTTTTGCTTCACCCCTGACTACCTTCTGCTACCATTTCTTCTATGGAGTAAGAATTTAAGACGTTTTCTTGCCACAGGTGCGGTGCATGATTCTGAGAAGCATTATTAAACTTGAACTTGGTCTGTACAACAAAATCAATCGGAACATGAAATCTGGTAAGACAAAACATCTCAAACATCGAAACAATGCAAACGTGTCCTATGAAATCGAAAAGAACCGGAATTCAAAGCTACCCCATGCTTCTGTAGCCGGGCCCGGGCGCGCATCACTGCCGGGTCGTGCCCGTGCTCGTGCTGCCAGTCGCCGCCGTCCGACCTGCCGCGGCTCCAGGATTCCTCGTCGAGCTCCAGGTCGCTGCCGGTCTCCTCCTCGCAGTCCGGCTCGTCCTCGTCGTCGAACGAGTCAACGAGCACGACGCGGAGGCAGAACTCGGCGCTGCCGAGCCCGTCGTCGCCTTCCTCCGCGCACCGCGCACGGACGCGCGCGGCCGCCTCCCTGGCCTCTGGCGCGACCTCCCGGCGCAGCGTCGGGTGGTCGAGCCCGGTCAGCAGGTCCTCGAACGCGCGGTCCACCGCCGCCGCGCCGCGGAGCTCGGACGCGGCACGCTACGTCCTCCATCGTGTCCACCTCCTCGGCGCCGCCGCAGCGGTAGCTCTGCTCGACGACGAGCCGGAAAGTAGCCTCCGTCTCCGCCGCCACCTCCGGCTCGGATGCGGTGGGCGACGGCGTGATTGCCGGTATTACGGCCAGGGACACCGTCTTGTCGTCTTGCGCAAGCAGCACGAGCTCCTCCGCCGCCATCGTCGTGGAGCTCGCGGCAGCCTAGCGCTTCTAGTTTTTTTTTTGTTTTTTTTTGAACCAGCACTCAGTAGCTGACGAGGCGAGGCGGTGAGCAATTCTATAGACAGGTTTGGCCCAGTGGTGTCACCCGGATCCGATTCAAATATTCGCTTTCACCGCCGGTAGCATTGCTCTCCGATCCCTCGCAGAGTCAGATTTGAATATTTGTGGGGTAACATTTTGGCTTGCGGACTGGGATCCGATTGCCGGCTCCGGCTGGAAGAATGTGTTCTACTAGCTGACAAGACATGAAGAATGCAATGGTTAGGTAATGTCAGTTGCCTGTATCAAGTTGCTCCATTTGTGGATTTCAGTGATGTCGTTCCTGCAATCCTGCCAATGCTATATGAGAGCATGGCTAATGATTTAGCCAGCTGAAAGCTAATTGCTGTTGCCATGTCATATGGAGGCAACAGTATAGCTTGTTCAGCCCTGTTCGCTTAAACTTATTCGCCCGGCTTATCAACCATGTTACAGTGTTTTCTCTTACAACAAAACAGCATCAGCCAGCTTATCAGCCACAGAAACCATCAGCTGAACAGCCCGTGAGCTGTATGGTTGGCTAGTGGAATGGATGGGGGAGTTGTTGGAGGTATTTTTTTTTTATTTTCTCCCTAAATAAGATTTTGGAGCAATTTTAAGGGAGCTTTTGGAGTTGCTCTAACAACAGATAACTTTTATCTCGGTTCTTGTGTCTCCACCGGGCGCCTCACAAGCAGCCCGCTCCACACTCTCTCTCTCCCTCCTATTCTCTCACCTCCAGCTCAGATTCCGTTGATGTGGAGCCTCGTTTCGCCGGTTGAGTAAGTACTACGGGCACGTTTGGCAGCCTATATAGCTTCAGCCGGGCCCGTGAGTAAGGCTCGAGCCAAACGGGCCAGGCCCATGGGGCGCAGAGATGTTGATTGGCAAATCTGCACCCCATGATGCTGGCTGGGTCCGGATTGTGTTTGTTATGGTGGGCTGGCTGTGGGCCCCTCATAACCACCCCAAACTATCATCTAGAGATGGCGTTTAGTAGCCTGCACAAGGGACAGGTACCCTCACCATGCGCATGCGATGGTGAAGGTTACCACCCAGCCATAGGTGCACAGAAATGCACAGAACAAATGATGAATGCATAACTCTTGTTCAAAACACCTAATTAGGAAGGTCATCAGTTTAAATATAACATAAATTTACGTACAAAGCTAATCACATCAGTTTTAGAAAGTAATTAACAAGTATGGTAACAACATTAAGAGGTATGTTGCATGACAGTTGCATGTGAACCAAGAAGGAACAATGTACACTTGCACACATGACTTGAATAAACGAAATTAGAACCACAATACTAGGAAACTTGACATGAAATTAGGTCAACTGATCTTGTGAAGACCTCCCACACATAACTCCAACAGGAACAACAGAAGAAATTGTGCATGCAATATGATTGGAGCTAATCTTCTTGAAACAAATACTATGAAAAATCATGAACTTGGGCAGCAGTGGGAAACATCTCCAAGAACCATTGACATCAGTCGAAACCACCAACATGGGGAATAGAAACAAAATTCACAAGTCTGGGAAGCTATGTAGGTTTGAATAAAAGCCTCAGACAGAAGGTATTTGGGAAAAAGGAAATTCTGCCATCATTGGGAAAAAAAGTAAAGCATGGCTCAGGTGAAGTTGAGTACTTGCCTACCAAATAGGACACATGAATGAGTTGCCTCCTAGTGAGGCAGCTAGAGGAACCCTTGACCGCATCATTAGGAGCTAACACCTGCAAGGATCCTGCAGTTGCTAAGACGTTCGGTTATCGCCGTGCATCATCATCACCATGGATATAAACGTCACAACTGATGAAAAATAAAAAAGGTAGCACAATAAGTGACATGGCTTCTACTTTAGGCTCAGCTCAGGTGCAGATGCACGCGCCAAGGAGCTGCCTAATAGTGAGGCAATTAAGGCAAGATATACCTCGTTTGCCTCAGTACGTAGGAAGCATCTTGCGGCATGCATGATACCCACCTTTACATCATTGCCACCATGAACATGGAGGTGTCAGAGAGAGTTGCTTGTGTCCTACCGAGAGGTCCTACTCGCCAAGCTCGAGTGGATGTTGGTGAAGTTACCATATGGCAACATGACCAAGGTCCACATCGAGCTTGGGGAATACAACCCTAGCTCGGCACTTGCAAGCTAACCTATCATCATCCACACACATGAGGAAGACATGCAAAGAAAGTGGCAAAAAAAAGGAGCCTCACCATGCTGAAAGCAGTTGCCTCACTAGTCTGAAATCATTCCTCAAATAGTTGGATTGAAAACTGCAATTCAATCATAAAAAACCTCAGGGTTAAATCAAGAATATGCTAGGTCAGAGCACAAATAACTAAGCTCATTTTTTCCAAATAAGCAAACATAACAAAACAACAGCCAACATGAGATTGCCTCAGTACAAGTGCATCACATGCATAAAAATAAGTTTGAGGGACCTCAGATCATAAGTGAAATATCCACAAACTGCCATACAGACAGGTGGACTCCAATGCGTGTAGACGCTCACTATTGACACACTTTTACCCCTGTTTATCTTCAATAATGACATGAATTTGATACCTAAACTATTGATTACACCCAATAAACCGGTCATTTTCACATATGCAATAAGATGTTGTGTTTTTGCAGGAAATTGGGCTTAGAAATATATTTTTGGATAAAGCATTGAACGAGCATCGAACCAGACGAAGATCAAAGGGCCTAGGAAGGGGCTAGGCCGATCAGCCTTGATGAGCCCAGGCCAATCGGCCTGGCACCCTCTGGTGCCCCTTGGTGCCCATCTTTGGCAAACAATCCTCCAAAGTTACTTAGGGGCTAAATTATGAAGATATGACAAGGACCAACTCAGGATCAAAGAGGAATCGGAGAAGATCAAGCAGAGATTTGGAAAGTCATTGAAGACCAATCTTATCCCGAAGCTACCGACGTGCCAGGCTCACATGCAAGTGAAAAGAAGATTCCAGAGCACCAGAGGAAACTTGGAGATGAAGCAGGACACGAGGGGCCAAAAGGAAGGCCCAAGCCGATTGTCCTAGACCCTCCCAGGCCGATCATATTGGGGGTTTCCTTTTCCCCCTCACCTTCCATTTTTTGTCACGCGCTCTCTGGGCTATAAATACCCCGAAAAATCCATCGAGCCCCATATCCAAGATGACGTACTCGACATGAAGCAGTAGAGAAGCAGAAAGAGCTTGAGGGACACTTCTTTGGAGAGCCGAGGGCCATGCAGTTGTCGGGGGCTAGCGTAGGCGAACCTCTGCCGGCGTGATCACCGTGCGAGGAAGATCACGCTAGAGTTCTAGAGCTAGAAGTCATCAAGATCAAGGTAGGATCCCAGTGGTAAATCTTATGATGTACAATCATTCATGGTGAAGTAATAGATGTGCTCATATTCTTAGCGACCTAAGTTTCTCCTTTGATGGTTTTATAGTTCATCGGGTTTGCTAGCTTTTCAATCTATGAATCGATGATAGATTGCCTAGGGTGTTATTTGGTCGTGATGACTAGATTTGCATGTCTGATCTACCGATGAGTATGACATGTTCTTATGATCATGTCCTTAACTTGCTTGCGCTGATAGAGGTGATCGTGACAGGATCTTTCTTGTGTAAGGTGGCGGGTTTCGGAATCCGAACCGGAGGTGTAGATTTAAAGATGCTTTTTACTAAGATCATATCTATGTTGCTTTGCTATCCATGCTCTGGATTACAACATATGTATACTCTAGGTTGCTCTAAATTGGTTACCTTTGCTCTATCTGTTATCTATCTGTACATGCTTAGCAGATTGGATCTGTATCTTTCATAAATACCAAGTTAATACTAACAATACTAGTTGAAATAGATCTTGTGCTATAAGTTCCACAGATTGATAAACCTTGGGGGAATACTCTGAGGGAAGAGCTACAACTGATCCGTACGCTTGCGGTTGATAAATTGGCGTGCTGACAGTCGTGAACAATGTGGCAGTAGAAGAACAGAAAGAAAGAGTAGAATAGAGGCAATAAAGCTAAAAGACACCAAATAAAGAACACCATGTACAAGAACCATAACAGAAATGGGACTTCATCGTTGCCCAACCCAGTATTAATCATTACAGGCCAAAGGAAAAGGGGAAAAACATCAGCAACAAGGTACAAGTCAAATAGATCATGAACAACAGAAAAATGGTATCAAGTTCCACACATAATTAAACAACAGAAGGAACATGATCATAAGTTAAATAGCAAATTAAAGAACAGAACCAGCATGTGAACATGGAAACAAGTAGGTAAGTAAGAGTAGGAACTTTCACCAAGATAAATATTAAGTTAAACAACAGCAGTAACATGTCAACATGGCAAAAAATAGGCTAAGATCATCCAAACAAAACAAATACCAAAGTAAAGCAGATCAGGAAAATATCAAGATGGCAAATTACTAAAGTAAAACAAACAGGCATCTGATGTAAACAGGCATACATGGCATCACATCACAAGCATCACAGGCATATAGCAGTACAATAGTTAGTTTCAATTTACTTACCATGCAGTTCCTTAGCAAATAATTAGTTTCAATATTCTTAACCTTACCATGCCGCCATAGAACTTAATTAGTAATTAGCCACCCCCATGTGAATCCAAAATCCAACCCAAAAGGTCAGGTGCAAGTGAGGCTACATCCTAATCGGTAAGACCTACGTATATAGAGATCTGTGCAAAAGAAGGGAGTGGTCAGGGATGAAGACTTGCTCAACTGTTTTCCCTGAGCTAGAAGGCAGTAGCAGCTACTACATCACATGTAGTAGTGCTTGCCTAGCCAGGTCGTGAGCCAAAGGGTGTGGTGGTTCTCTCCCATCTTCACAAACGTATTGCCTTGGGACTTGATGTCCAAGAGGTGGCTAAAAGCAACAATGAGGGCCTCCTAAGAGAAGCTAGGGGTCAGCATCACAACATTGTAGAGGTCAGGGTGCACCTGCTCAGGCCCAGTCTCCCTCAGTGCAGCAGCCACATTGTTGACAGCATCTGTCATGTTGGTAAGGACAAGTACCTACTCTGACATGGCAGCTCTCTTCCTCTTGTTCCCAGCATAGAATCCAGGGGCCTTTGAACCCTCACCAGAGCCAGTTGGCTTGGTGACTGTCTTCTGGTCCACCTGCTAAGTCGAGGTGAGGTCAACCAGCTGCTGCTTGTCCACCTTCTTCTCTGTTGTTTCCCCAAATCCAGAGAAGACACTCAGTGGCTCTTCAGAACCCATGGTCCAGCGGCCCGTGTTGTGCTGCTCTTACGGCCTCTAAAAGCAGCCTACATCAATAGCTCCAATGCAGTCCTAGGACAATTAACATGCATGCATCAGTGTACCATGTATTATGTAAATAAAAGCGCAGCAATAATGTACAATACAAACTACCCAAGTACCTTAAAGTATAGGTTCCATCTCTAGCTCCCAAGAATTTTAGGATGGGTGGCACCATCAGGGGCTCTGATCATCTCACCCCTTAGCTCCCCAACTTCATCCTATGCAAAGTACCTACTGACAGTCTCTATGGATCTCCTAAAGGTGTGATGGACCACCCCAGGAGGTGTCTCTCCCTAAACAGGTTAACCAACTGAAAGAAAGGAGCTATATGCTTACAGACTTAGCCTCTGTGCGGTTATATATCTTATCTAGGTTTGTTTGCCTCTCAGCATCAACCACTACCCTAGGAACCCAAACAGAGTTCTCTTCCTCATCTGAATCAGACCTGCCCCTCCTAAGCCTACTGTATAGAAATGCAATGCATACAACAACAAGAGAAACATCTTGAGAAACCATCCTAGCATGGTACTCATGCAAGTCCATCTACATTATTGCATGGAAATAAAGAAATTTTAGAATTTGATTACTGAAATGGAAGTAAAGACATCCTATAGTGTGGCGGTATACGGCAGCATGGCAACAGAGGGATCATTGCCTTGGCTACTACCAAAGTAGCCTCCTAGAGACTCCTCCTCAACACATCATCGACCAAAAACCACCCAACAAACAAGTCAACAGGTCCAACAGGTATCACTGCCTTGGCTACTGCCAAAGTTGCCTCCCAGGAGCTCCTCCTGAACACATCATCGACCAAAAACAGCCAGCATACAAGTAAACAGGTCCAACAGGTATCAATGTCATGGCTGCTACGAAAAGTAACCTTCCAAAGGCTCCTCCTCAATGTCATCCAATAAAGAAAACCCCACAACAGCATCATTGCCACGGTTGCTACCCAAGGTAGCCTCTCAGAGGCTCAATAAACATCATAGAATAACTATATTAGCCATGGGCAGGCTCCTCGTCGGCAACACAGACCAACAATACAACAATACAGACAGGTTCATGGCAACAAGTCCACATCCGCTTGATAACTACACATGAATCGTAAATAACATCCTGAATCAACTGTAAACAACAAGCCAAGGCATAGAAACAAGGACAATTGAAGAAGTAGACATGCAGATCCGACGAGGATACCCCACTAACCACACAAATAAATCTTAATCTCAGATCCCCTCCGAGGGAACCATAACCCTTCACGCGTATAACCGGATTTCATCTAACAAATAGTAAAAGATCGAACAACAATAGCAAGACTCCATCGTAGGAGACCCTACCCCATCGCAGACAAGACGAACTGCTACCCTAAGTGCAAGAGAACTGTAGTTCCAGGCCATAGCTCCGCGAAGATGAAGACGACCATCGTGGGGAAGATGAGGAAGTAGCGCATGCCGGTGGAGGACCCGAGGGATGACTGGAATAGCAAGTAGACGAGGCAGATCTGCTCGGTGGAGAGGAAGAAGGAGGTCACGTCGGGGGCGAAGAGGATGCTCAAGTGGCCGGGGATGAAGAGGTAGCATATCTGCTTGGTAACGAAGATGAAGCACGGATCCAGTGTTCGTTGCTGACGAAGACCAGGCGCTTGCTGGTGAAGAAGTACCCACGCTCGCTGGTGAAGAAGTACCCGCACCCACTGGTGCAGGTGACCACAGACGCCTCTGGATCAGGCGCCCCGCCACCAGCCGCGCCATCGCCTCCAAGTCGCCGGGATGAGGGGAGAGGAGTGGAGGAGTCGAGTGCGAAAGGGAGACAGGAGAGAGGAGTGGAGGAGTCGATGGAGGCGATGCGTCTGCGGGGGAGGAGGCAACACGGCTGGGAAGGCTACCACTAAATACCAACAGGAGGTAACCCTAGCCGGCCCAAATTCTGGCGCCAGCCCGCTCGGTCTCCCACCCTTCCCTCGCGTCCATGAAAACACACTCGCGCGGGCCTGCACCACGTGAAATGGTTGACTTTTGCGTTACGCACGGTGCAGGCTGGTGGGCCATTTTTGCACCGTGAGGATCTGACATAGAGACCAGGTTAGCAAACATAGCTGGTTGCACTAGCTGGGCTGGCCCAACCCTAGTTAGGGCTAGCAAGAGGAGTGTGCATCCTTCGCAAGGAGATGCCCCTGCCCTTCACAGATCACAAGTACGTAGTTCCACGAAATGTAGGTTTTTCTATGTACTTCTCTGGCAGCCGGACGGTTGCTGCACGATGCAACCACACTAGGCCATGGACAGCTCCGGTTTTCATAATATTGGTTGCATTATAAGCCTCCAGATGTAACGAAGCATCTCTTCCTAATCCAACTAGCATATTGGGAGAGGTAATAAGAAAATAGTGCCATCTCCCTTTATCTTTCCCTTTTCCCAATAATAGACAACCTAATAATTCACCCCAACTCTTCTTAAATAAAGGAGGAGTTGTTATTCCCAATACGGTAGTTGGATTGAGATGAGATTATTGGGAGATTGCAAAAGCAACTCTCCCAATAATAATGAAAATGATATTGCGATATCCATATTAATTTATTGGGGATTGTTAGAAATGCTCTAATGAATAAGGAGATGGCAGATGAGAGTAAGAAACATAGGGATCAATTTTCGATTGCTTTGCCGTTTCGAAGTATCTGTTTGAATTGTTGGAGATTGGAGATGACTATTTTTTAATGAAGGAATACCATTATTCTTTTGTTACAACAACAAAGAATGCACAATGTGCATAAATCAGAGATGACTGTGAATGGATTTCTCTTTGGGTTTTTTTGAACGAACAACACTCGACGAGTGTGTTTCTATTGATATAGCAGAAAATCTCTTTAAGTTCTGATGCTACGCACGATTCTTTGGTTGTAGATATAAGACGTTGCTTCTAATTTAACATTGATAAGAATAGCTTGCACAGCATCAATCAAAACAAGTTCAGTTCAAAAATGCAGCTTCAAACCATTACACATGACAATACGAAACAACGAACCTACAAAGCTGCAAAAAGGAAAACAGTCTGAAGAAGGATCACCGCCCACCGGTTCCGCGGCACTCCACGCGCCAGCGCCACTACCATCCGGTGCGCATCCGGGGAGGCATCCCGCTAGGCGACGGCGCCAGCGGCCGCCGCCCCGCGGATCGCAGCGCCCGGTCGAGCATCGCGGCGCGCGTGGCGGGCGACACGGGCTCGCCGCTGGCCAGCGCCCGCTGGTACGCCTCGTCGCCCTCCACGTCGCCGCCGCTGAACGCGAGGCGCACCAGGCGCCGCACGTCGCGGGGCGTCAGCTCGTGCTGCTCGCCCGGCTCGGGCCCGTCGGCGCGCGCCTCGAAGCCCGACAGCAGCAGCGTGCCGTCGCTCGGCCCGACCTCACGCGCCAGGGCGCCGTCGAACGGCCGCGCCGAGAACTGGCCGCCGCCGTCTTCGTCGTCGTCGTCGTCGTTGAGGGCGGCGTGGCCGTGCTCGTACCGCCACGCGCCGCCGTCCGGCTGGGACTGCACGAGCGCCCCGTCGTCGTCGCTGGGGACGACGTGGGCGTCCTCGTACCCCGTGTCGCCGTCGTCCAACCTGCCGCGCTCCCAGCACTCGTCGTCGAACTCCAGGTCGCTCCCGACCTCTTCCTCCTCGTCGTCCTCCGAGTCCGGCTCGGACTCGTCCTCGAGCGGGTCCAAGAACACGAGGCGGAGGCGGAACTCGACGCCGGCGAGGGCAGCGCCGATCTCCCGCTCCGCGCACATCGCCTGGACCTGCGTGGCCGCCTTCCTGGCCTCCGGCGCGACCTCCGGGATCAGCGTCGGGTGGTCGAGCCTCGACACCAGCGCCTCGAACGCGCGGTCGACCGCTGCCGCCGCGGCTTCGCCTCCCTTGACCAGCTCGTCGACGGGGACACGGCACGCCACGTCCTCCATCGTGTCCACGTCGTCGTCGTCCTCATCAGCGTCCCCCAGCACGCCTGCGCGGTAGCACTGGACGACGAGGATCCGGAAGCCGACGGTCGCCGCCGCACCGGGCGTGGCCGTGGCGCTGGCGATTTCGACCAGGGAGGTCGTCCTGTCGTCTCGCGACAGGAGGACGCGGTCGGCCGCCATGGCGTGGTGTGGCAAACTAGCAACTCGATCGCAGCGCTCACCAGGATGAACGGGGCGAGGAGATGATGTGGTACGTTGGCACGGCAAGGGTTTATACAGAGGGTCGGGTTGACCGGATGACTTTTCAGAAGTTGCGAGTCCGATACGGACGCCCTGTCTGAGACCCGAGCTCGATTCTGCTTTTGTTTTGACCGAGTGCGATTCTGCTAGCGGAGCAGAAGGAAAAGCTAACTGACAATCGAGTACTGACTATGGTCATAGATTTGACTAGTTTACGATGACGTTGTTCATCACGAACTCTGCCAAGATTCGGGCAGAGGCGACGCCAGCCGAAAAGTTCACCCGGGTCAGATTTACTTTGACTGACTTCATTTTGGTTTAGAGGGTAGGAACTCGATTTACGTGGTTCTAACTTCCAAAATTTGAAATTTGATATGCCTCCAAACGGGACAGATTCTAGCTCAAATTCCACAAACTAAAAGTTTGGATTCTAATAATCCTAGAAAATCTGCATGCACATTTTACCATTTTTGCCTATCATCCTGCTTGTAATTACCAAATCTACCACTCTCCACTCTATTGGGTAAAAAGGGCATAAAAGGAATCTAAGCAACAAACAACCATAAAATCATATTCTGAAATCTAGGATCCAAACCACACCATCCGGATTTTGCTTAGAATCTAGATTTTGAAAATCCATCTAAAATCCAGTTTTTCAAAATCCACAATCTAATCTAAACGGGGCCTTAGCTGCTCCGAGTAAGCCTAACTGGATTAGACAACATGCTCCATGCACCAGCAAAATATCCAAACAACCTAACATTCGTTTACTTTGCTTGCCGAGTCAGGCTAGGCAAACCTTGTGCTGGACCTGGGTCCAAGGGACCCTACATCTTTTCAATACCTTATTTGTATACGTATACTAAAGCTCTAAGATTTGGAGCCTCTTCATGAAGAGTATAATAGATAATGTCGCGAAAGGTCATCATGTTTATTGAAAAAGCAACGTCAAAGATTTAAACCTTATACCCTACAAATACTATAATAAATTATAAATCTTTCAAAGTTGTGTCAGTGCTTCTTCATCCATTTCAAATTAGGTCGTTTTGATTTTTTTAAATACATAATTTTTGCTATACATAACATATATTTAAATGTATAATAAAAATCATTATATATATAACAATCTACTCCCTCCGTCCCAAAAAAAATGCAATTCTCGCTTCTTGAGAAGTCAACTAATTTTAAATTTGACTAAATTGATACAAAATAGTACTAATATTTATGGTACACAATAAATATTAATAAATTAATCATATAATATATTTTTATACCAAATGTATTTTAAGACGTGAATATTAGTATATTTTTTATATAAATTTGATCAAATTTTATTTTTTTTTTTGACTAGAAGCGATAGTTGTATTTTTTGTTAGCATGGAGGAGTAAAATTTTGGACGGAGGCGAGTATTTTAAAGATCGGAGAGAGCACTCCCAACACAAGGCGCCAAGATGGTGGGCTGGACAATCAGGGTCGTCGGCTGGCCTCCAGCAAAGTTGGCCCGATCCGTCGTCCGCCAGACCGTTGGGCTGAGCTCAAAGCGAAAGGAGAAGCCGCCCGTTCTTTCCAGAGTGGAGGCGAAGCCGGCTTCTTTTCCGCCGCCTCCCCCGCACGGCTGTCGCTGCCGCTGCTTTCCTTCCCGTCTCCACTCCACTCCACTCCACTGTCCCCTCCGCCTCACTGCTCCGCTGTCCGCTCGCTCCTTTCTCCGCCAACGCCGGTCCTCTCCTCGATCCTCGCCTCACCGGCGTGCGCGTGTAGGCTCGCTTGCCTCGGGGTCGTGTTCCGCTTTGGGATCGATTCGATTTTGATCGGCCAACGGATTCGTGCTCCGCTGCGTCTTGCCGGCTCGCCACCCGCGATTCGAATTCGAATCCCCACGACGAGGTCGACGGCGCCGCCGGGACCGACCCGACCGAGTTCCGCCGCCAATGCTGCCGCTGCTCTTGCTCCTCCTGCTAGCCGCGTCGGCGGCGCCGGCGCGGGCGGGGGACCCCTACGCCTACTACGACTGGGAGGTGTCGTACGTCTCCGCGCAGCCGCTCGGCGTCAAGCAAAAGGTGCCATCCGTCTTCCTTCTCCTCCTCCTCTCCTCTCTCCCCTCCGGCCCTCCCCTCGCAACAGTGGGCATCGGCGCTGACACCAGCAATGGCACACCAGGTGATTGGCATCAACGGGCAGTTTCCGGGCCCGCCGCTGAACGTGACGACCAACTGGAACGTGGTGGTGAACGTCCGCAACGCGCTGGACGAGCCGCTGCTGCTCACCTGGAACGGGGTGCAGCAGCGCAAGACGGCGTGGCAGGACGGCGTGCTGGGCACCAACTGCGCCATCCCGGCAGGGTGGAACTGGACCTACGCGTTCCAGGTCAAGGACCAGGTCGGCAGCTTCTTCTACTTCCCCTCCACGCCGCTGCACCGCGCCGCCGGGGGATACGGCGCCATCACCATCAACAACCGCGACGTCATACCAATCCCCTTCGGGTTCCCCGACGGGGACATCACGCTCTTTATTGGCGACTGGTTTAACCGTGGGCACAAGGAGCTCAGGAGAGCGCTCGACGGTGGCACCTTGCTCGGCGCCCCAGATGGCGTGCTCATCAACGGATTGGGACCCTACCAGTACAACGAGTCCGTGGTTCCACCGGGGATCGTCTATGAGCGGATCAATGTCGAGCCAGGTTTGCATTGGCATTTGAATTTCTATTTGCTAGCCTAGATGGAGAGGGGGGGGGTGCAGTCAGCAGTATCATCTTGATTGTCATTTCAGGGAAAACCTACAGGTTTCGGGTACACAATGTTGGGGTCTCAACAAGCCTCAATTTCAGGATCCAGAACCATAACCTGCTCCTTGTGGAGACCGAAGGCTCCTACACTTCTCAGCAGAACTACACCAACTTGGACATCCATGTCGGCCAGTCCTACTCCTTCTTGGTCACCATGGATCAGAATGCCAGCACTGATTACTATGTGGTCGCGAGCGCTCGCTTTGTTGATGCTGCCATAATTGATAAGTTGACTGGTGTCGCTGTTCTCCATTACTCCAACTCCCAGGGTCCAGCCTCTGGCCCTCTTCCAGATCCCCCGAACGATCAGTATGACACGGCATTCTCTATAAACCAAGCAAGATCCATCAGGTACTTCAGTAGATTTTGGATTTTTCCTATTCACGACTTCGGAAATGGGTTTGCTCACATAATGTATCCTCCAACTGTTGTGCTGTTTCAGATGGAATGTTACAGCTAGTGGTGCTCGGCCCAATCCTCAGGGTTCATTCCATTATGGTGACATTACCGTGACAGATGTGTATCTGTTGCAGAGTAGACCACCTGAGCTCATCGATGGGAAGCTGCGTTCTACTCTGAATGAGATTTCTTACATTGCTCCATCAACTCCTTTGGTACTTGCACAACTATTCAATGTGCCAGGAGTCTACAAATTGGATTTTCCTAATCATCCCATGAACCGACTACCAAAAGTCGACACATCTATTATAAATGGCACCTATAAGGGCTTCATGGAGATTATATTCCAAAACAATGCCACAACCGTGCAGAGTTACCACTTGGATGGCTATGCATTCTTTGTTGTTGGGTAATGCAGAAGCCATATTCCCCACTTCTTTATCCAGATCTGCTTTGATTCCTCACGGTTGTTTGTTCTCAGGATGGACTATGGATTATGGACAGAAAACAGTCGTGGCACCTATAATAAATGGGATGGTGTTGCACGCTCTACAATCCAGGTTCTCAAACTTGTCTTCATGGATGTACAAGTTAACCATCACATTAGTTGCAGTATGATCAATAACCCTGCTTTAACATTAATCCCATAAAACACAACTGACAACAGATAATTATTAGCTGTAGTTTCAATATTAGTTGGAGTGGCAGGTAGCAGCTAAATTACCTGCATGGTTTTGGCTGAAGAAATCCTGTAGTGGTTAGAGTAAATTCTGCGGCATCTTATTTCGTGTAATTTCAAATAAGGATAGATATGATTTTAGATAATTAGTTTCTTTGTTTAAGCAACTTCTATGACACAAGACTTCATAAGTTTACAGAAAGTGAGAAGCTGCAAATTCTGACAGTAAACCATAACATTAGTTTGAGGCTACATGTGATTGATTTATCTTGACTTAATTTTTGTGTTTAGGATGAATCTAGGCTTCAGGTTAATAAATCTCTGTAATCTATAAATAGATTAACACTGTAAATTTGCTTTGTGAGGGATCATTGCAGACTTGCAGTGTTGCACAGCCTTTAGCTTGGCATGCCTTTGATTGGGACTGTGTCTACTTGATTGCAGGTATTCCCTGGGGCTTGGACAGCTATTCTTGTGTTTCTGGACAATGCAGGCATATGGAATTTGCGTGTGCAGAATCTTGACACTTGGTACTTGGGGCAAGAAGTGTACATCAATGTGGTTAACCCAGAGGACAACAGCAGCACACTTCCTGATAACGCAATTTTCTGTGGTGCACTCTCAAGCCTACAAAAGTGAGATTCCTATGCCTTTGTGCATTTTATAAAGTTTGCACCACAAGCACAACTTTTACTAGTTCCTACCAATTCTTACATAGCACTTGGTGTCGATTTTTTTTCTCTGCAGAGAGCAATCGCATAGATTCGTGTACTCAGATGCGGTGCCTGTTGCCCTGTGGAGGAACATGTTTTCGCTCCTATTTTTGCTGGCCTCCTTCACTATATGGTTGCAATGATGCAGTCCACACTCCACAGTTTTGTCTACTGGGGGTATGAAACAACGGGGGGAAATTGCTAGTTTTGAGAGAAAACCATTCTGGATGACGTTTTTGAGCGTTTGATTGTTGATTTGGTTAGCGTTGAGTGACCTGAATGCAACTCCCAAAAGTGGGAGAGATTCAGGGGTGGGGTAAGAATATTTTTTCCTCGACAAGTGCAGGTAAATAATGCACTTGGTGTTCGGTGAGTTGATTGTTCTGTATGTAATTTGACTGGTTAATTCATTGAAGACCACTATGTTTTACTTAGTCGAATACAAATAAAATGCAAATCGTGTTGAAGTTCTAGTGATGTCCAGCTCAATCTGCCCTGCCTCTGCCTTGGTAGCGGTTTGTTTATAGTCGTGTACCGATTCAAATGCTTTGACAGCACGTGGATGTTGTTGGTGGCCAGCAGTCTGTCAAGTTGTGCAGATGAACCCCAGTCCCCAGTGGCCGGGCAGCTGCTGCTGTCTTCGTCCTTCCTCCGTCTTGACCACTCTGAATTTGAACTTTGAATGCTGCAGCGAGCTACTCCAGCATCGTTGCTACTCCAGCAGAAAAGAGACCCAATCGCCATGAGGATCCGTCTGGCAGAGTACTGCTCTTCACATGGATTCTCCATCAGGAATGTGAATGCTTAAGACTTGGCCCGATTTGATCGAGCTACTGATGATGACCATATCAATAGATAATGGCAAGCTGACCTGCTGAGGCCTTTCCCCCGGCATCCAAGAGTAGGCGATCAGCAGCTGACTTGACTGACAGTGACATCCAGGGATGTGGCATCCACACACACGTTTTGTTTGCTCTGGATCTCTCTTTTCTGCACATGATATTCGCTGTAAAAAGGTTAAAGAAAGTTTGGTCTTCAACGAAAAGAAATGGTAAACAAAGTGGGAGCTTAGAATGGCTGGTGGTAGCGGCATGTCTCTGATCTGAGGGATGGAGAGTAGGCATATAATAATTACACAGCTTCTCTTCTCTTGTTGAATTGAGCAAGCAAGCAAAGAAAGCTGCCTCTGAAGAAGGCTAAAGCTGCTGCTGCTGGATTCTTCTTCTCTCTGCTGTTGTGCGCAGCAGCTTCGGTAGCTGGTGGTCTATCGGGGAGGGATCGGGTCGGCCATGGCGTCCTGCGCGGCGGCGCGCATGTTCGCGTACAACGCCACGCTCTGCGCGTGCGACCCCGGGTACTACTACCACCTCAGCAGCGGCAACGGCACCGGGAGCTGCGCCCCGATGCCCGGCGGCGGGTGGGGGGACTGGAAGGTGGGCGCCGTGGGCGCGCCGCGGAACCAGAGCCTCTACTTCCTGGCGCCGGTGCTCCCCATCGACGCCGTCCGCCGCCTCACCCAGTCCCAGGCCGTGCTCCTCGAGGCGGCGCTCGCGGCGCTGCTCTCCTGGCTCGCCTTCTGCGCCGCCGCCAGGTTCGCCGGCCGGGACCCCCGCGGGGAGAGGAGGCTGTTCCGGGCACGGTACTGGATCAGCCGCTTCGATTGCCTCTTCGACAATAGCCACTGGGCGGTCCGTTCCCCATTCATCTTCCTTGCTCGCTACTGCTGTTTGCACGAATTTCATGAGAATTCTGTAGAAACTTTACAAGGAACATTTCAATGCGCTTGGGAATTGAATGTTTTCCACCCCGCATTTCAAATGGGACCTTCATACTTTTATCTGGAAGTAAGTTTTGTAGTTTCGAATTTTGAAAATTTTATGAAGCCACTTGTCTTCACTAGTTGACTAGGTGCAATTATTGCCATATTTTCTAATAAGGTTACAATAAATTATGGACATGCTTCTCTTTGTTGAGGGTTTATGGAACCATTCTACCAGAAAACTTGAGTTTAAATACCACCAACCATTGAACAAGTGTTTTTAGTTTGATCGACGAACGGCTTCCCTGGTTTGGGCCACCGTGTTTTGGATTCCTCCTCTCCATAAGTTAACTAAAATTTCCAACTTGCATTGCTTCTTTTCTATAATGCAGCTGCGGTCCTTGAAATTTCTTGAAAACTTTCCTCGCGAGGTCAGTTTGACCCTGCTGTCCCTTCTGATCCTGTAGTTCATTACATGTAATTGCAATATTCTGAGCCGAATCTGAATGCACAAACACCCTTGTTGTCATCCCAGAATAGATTATCAGACTTATCATACAGGATCATACATTTTTGCTCGATTAATTGATGTTCATTCTCTCATGTCTCGTTGGAAATTGAAAACGTCTATCCTGAAAGTCGCATTGTTTTGGCTCGTGAATACATTCAGAGGGATCAGCAAGTGCTAAGGAAAAGGAAGACCGAGCTGGGTGGCACATGCTCAGTGGCTAGCTTGATCCTCTTCACCGGATTGTTAACTGTGTGAGTGTTGCCCATAGACCTTTTTACTGGAATTAATCAGCTGCTCTGCTTGCTTCTAGCATTAGTTACTGTCTGCTAACTTATTATCGGTTATCACAGGCTTCTGTATCAAGCTATCAAAAGACGCAGCATTGAGATGCATCGAGTCAAGCCAGCCAACGCTCCAGACCTGCTGTCTTTCGTGAACGATCTTGAGTTCCACATCACCACCATCTCTGGCATGTCCTGTGCTCAAGCAGTTGCACCTTCGACGTTCGCAATGGGGACACCGGGGTACATGGATTTCAGGTTGGTGTCCCTGCCAACGATGTTCACCTACAGCTGTGCAAACACGAGCCAGGGGCCATCCATTACGCTCAAGTGCAACGGTTGCCGGATGCCTCCGAGAGACCATTTCGTGTCCTGGCAGTTTGTTGACCTGCCGGGGCAACCGGCCGCGGCCGTCGGCTTCCAGTTCAACTTGACCGCGAGGCAGCACGGCAACGACAAGCACGTGAGCTTTGTGAGTGGCACCATGAACTCTGACGGTTATACCGATGATGGCAAGCTGAGGACTTTCAGGGGGCCAGACTCCAATGTTCTGAAGATTCAGTTGTTCCCTCAGATATACAATAAACTTGGCAACCTGAGGCTGTTGCAGCCACTAGTTCAGGACTTCACCCAAGGGTCTGCGTTTTCAGATGTCGGGAGCTTGAATGCGTCCCTGCAGAACCCCAGTGATGGAGTGGTGAATACTACTCTTTACATAAGTTATCTCTCAGACTACATTGTGGAGATCAGCAATGAGAGTGTAGTAGGTCCAGGTGAGTCTCTCATGAAGCCATGTCCTTTACGCGCACATTTTACATTTCTAGCATCTGATGTAGATGATTATCTGCAGTTAGTGTTATTGCGAGTATTGGTGGCCTTTATGCCTTCAGTGTGGCAATTTGTCTCTGCCTCATGTCCCAAGTAAGTCAATGCAAAAATCTGCTTTGTTGTCCGTGGAAACTTTGCCCATTTTCCATTTTTGACCAATGAAATTAAATAGTCTACACTGATTTCTAAATTTTTGCATCCCTTGTCTTTTTATTTGGTTCCCTCACGTCCAACTCTAAACAATCCCTTATTTGCCACTGTCAGTGACATAGGTGGGCCCATGTGTCATTGACACACCTATGGCAAATAAAGGCTTGCAAGTTTCTTTAATGACACATAAGGAATTGTCTATTCTACCATTCGGTGTTATTCATGCAAAGTTCTGGCTTTCTGTGGCACTAAAACAAAGGAATAACCATGAATAATCTGTCTGCATAGCAAAATAAAAATAAAATTGCAACTGCTTGTGATATTAACATATATGCTTTCAGTGCGAAGCTAGGATAAAGAAGCTTCGTGATGAGGATACCAGAATGCTGAAAATTCTGAGCAAACGACGTGCTCGACGGAATTGGGATAAGGTGAAGGATGTCCTGATCCAACTATGAACATTATATCTTTCTGATTGCCTCCCTGATAAGCATATTTATTTCACTGCTAACAGGTCCGGAAGTTTGTCATGTATACCTGGGGTCCAGGCTACCCGGATCCAACTGATAGAAGTGGCCAGCAGCCTGAAGGTTCAACGGTAGATTCTCTGCATAGAACCTTGCACAAGAGAAGAGAACCAATTAGACAAGCAACCTCAGATGCTAACAGACCTAATAGAGTTCCTGCTGACATGGTACAGTATTTGTTCCTTTTCAGTAGCTCGTCATGCTAACGCTCAGATATTTGTGTTTAGTGCAGTAAAATTTCTATTACACCATGGTTATTCACTTATTTGTGTGATTTAGGAATGTTCTTTTCTTCTTCCATTCAATTTGTTTTCTGCTTGTACCTTGCATTTGGTTTTGACTCTTAATGATATTGCAGGGGGCGATTGACATCGAAAGAGCTGGGGAAGCGAAGCAGCCAAGCAGTTCTAGATAGCCTTGATGGATGGATGCTTTGGCTGCAAAGTTCAGATAGGCCCTTTGACACGCTCATTCCTAGCACTTCAGCATTGATGCATCTTTCAAAAATTCCCCCCTTTGCATAGGCCTTCATGAAGATGAATGTTTTGGCACCTGTCCTCCCTGTGAAGATTTGTCAACATGAATGTTCTTTTCTGACAAGCGGCAAAAATTGTACAGAGGCAGTGGTTGGATGCACCTGAAGCTGCAGAGGTTGAACTTGCTTAGAGCAAAGCTAGAACTTCATTTTAATACGGGAAGAAAGCTTCCTTTATCATCTATAAAAAGTTAAGTCACCCAATCTACGTACTCCCTCCGTTTCAAAATATAGGTCGTTTTGGCTTTTCTACGTGTATAGCAAAATCTATATATCTAGAAAAACTAAAATGACACGTAGATCAGTTTGGCTTTTCTATAAATACATAGATCTTGCTACGCACCTACGTAGCAAAATTTATTTATTTAGAAAAGTTAAAATAACCTATATTTTGAAATGGAGGGAGGATAACAGAAATTCGATACAAAGAATGCAGACAAAAGAGTAATAACAAACGAAGAGCACGGACTATCTGACCAGTCAAGCGTCAAGTCAAGGGTTAGCTAGTAAACGTAGGCAGTTGACCTGTAGCTGTAGCCAGGCTCTCGGACACAGGCTCTAACGCAAGGCACATTTCCTTGAAGTCCAAATCAATCTGATCGGTGGTAGCCCCTAAGATAACAGTTGTAAAAAAGCCCCTGGGGCCAGCAAAAGACAAACAACCTTCTTGGAAACCATGTGGAACATTCTTCAGAAAATAGAAGCATCAGGTCAAGAAACACATGAACGGGTACCTGCGCCGGGACACTGTAGACTGTAAACATTGCTCCAAACTATATGTGCCTTCCAAAACAGTATCTATCCAAGCAGTGCTGGCTGATTGGCAAATCTTAGCAATTCACTGTAGGTTTTCGTGACCATAAACATGCAGCCAATGCGCTGGGAGCTTTGTTTTTTTTTTAAGGATGCTGGGAGCGTTGTGACCGATCGATTCTCTCCACACCTCCCTCAGCACCTGAGCATAGTCCATAGCATGCCCACGGCTTGGCCTGAAAAAACCGGGCACCATTAGGTGTCGCATGACACATGCACAGTGCAAGAAAGATTGAACAATGGTCAACCCCCACATCGTGAGAAGCAAACAAAGTACATGATGGGATAAGGAGGCTACCTGCATCTGCTTGGAATTGATGTTCCTTTATTTTAGAAAAAATTCATCCTCTCTATTTATGACAAAAGAGCTTAATTTAATAAATACAAACAATACAGATGAAAGACTGCATCCTTGGCTCCCTCTACACCCAAACATACAAAGACAACAGGGCACAGACTGGCCGAGTCAAGCGTCCTTCTCAAGGTTTAACAAGCATAATCAGCTGATTTCTTAACACGCAAGCTGCATTTCCTTGAAGTTCAAAACATTCTGACAGCCCATAGCATAATAGCTGCGGATAAGCCCCCCGGGGCCAGCAAAAGAGAAACAACTTTAGACCTGATTTGGTTACTTTTGCTTATTTTTAGCACCTGTCACATCGAATGTTTCAATACTAAGTAGGAGTATTAAACGTAGACTATTTACAAAAATCATTACATAATCGGAGGCTAAACAATGAGATGAATTTATTAAGCCTAATTAGCTCATGATTTGACAATGTGTTGCTACAGTAAATATTTGCTAATGATGGATTAATTAGGCTTAATAGATTCGTCTCGCCATTTAGCCTCCACTTATGTAATGGGTTTTGTAAATAGTCTACGTTTAATACTCCTAATTAATATCTAAACATTTGATGTGACACGTGCTAAAAATAAGCAAAGGAACCAAACGCCCCTTTAGAAACCTTGCGGAACATTCGTCAGAAAGTAAACGCATCAGGCCAAGAACAGAGCATATGCCTTCCAAAACAGTCTCTTTGCAGTTGCAAGCTACACCTGCTGATCGAAGAAGCTTCGCAATCCATCACACATTCTCATGACGATAATTCACTATGCAAGAACCATGGCAGCAGATTAGCCATGCCGTCGTTTAGCCTGGCTCCTGTGCTACTCCTCTCCCTGTCCAGCTCCTCGGCGGGCTCTCACAGGATGGAGGCCTCTCCGCGCCGTGGCGGAACGGCAAAGACTGCTGCACATGGGAGGGCATCACCTGCAACGCGAACAAGGATGTCACCGAGGTCTCTCTTGCATCCAGAGGCCTGGAAGGGCACATCTCGTCGTCCCTTGGCAGCCTCAATGGCATGCTGCGCCTGAACTTGTCTGGCAACTTCCTCAGCGGCGGCCTTCCATCGGAAGTAATGTCCTCCAGCAGCATGGTTCTCCTCGATGTCAGCTTCAATCGCCTCGGCGGGGGCCTTCTAGAGCTGCCACCATCAATCTCTGGACGACCTCTGCAGGTACTGAACATCTCGAGCAATTTCTTCACCGGATCTTTTCCATCGACCACATGGGAGAAGACAAGGAACCTGGTTGCACTCAACGTGAGCAACAACAAATACTCTTCACATCCTCGAGCTCCAGGAACCTCCAGGCCCTGCTAATTGGGGTGAACTTCAAGCATGAAGTCATGCCACAAGATGAAACAATGGATGGATTTGAGAATCTTCAAGTCCTGGGCATACATAACTGCTCATTGTCTGGAAATCTACCGATTTGGTTATCAAAGCTCACAAATTTGAAGATGTTGTTGCTATCAAACAATCAACTTACCGGCCCAATACCATCTTGGATTAACACCCTACACTCCCTGTTCTATATTGACGTATCAAACAATAGTCTTACGGGGGAAATCCCAGCAGCATTAGTGGAGATGCCGATGATGCAAGCAGAGAAGACCATGGCGTATTCAGTATCCCAAACTTTTAATTCATACTAGTCCATCAACCCGTGCTCCCGCACGGGCTAATGTTTTAATAAGCTATTGGATTTGAAAATTATTTAGAAATTAAACTCTTAGTTAATAATCAAAATTGTCTACCTACTACTCTCTTATTTTTCCAATACTTCAACATAATACTTATATAGATATGTACCTATCTTTGTCCAATTATGATTGATTTTTAATTAATAATTACTCTATGCACCTTTTCATCCATATTCATACTTTTTTCATTTTGTATCACACCTCCAATCCTCTATACATTATGTTTAGCATACAAATCAATATTTTTCATCGATTCCGCACATACATGTATAAATGGTCTAAACGGTGGCACTCATCATGTGTATATACTTTAACTTAGTATTTTTATATTAATAATGACATAAATAGGTAATTTAGAATCATATATTAGTTTACCTTTTGACATTTCTGTATGATGCACATGAAGATAATTAGATTAAGATTTAGGTATTTACTTTAGGTTATTTTTAATAACGACATACGTGGGTAACATAGATAAAATTTTAGAATGACATTTAAGTTATGCTTTTATAATGATGTGTATTAGTAAATTGGATGAAGATTACGGGGTCACTTTATATTATGTTTTATAATAGCTGAGCTCGGTAATTTAGATATAGGTTTAGAGCTCATTTTTGAATATTTTCACAATGATAGTGGTGGATAACTTTTTAGAAAATATAATAGATCAATGATTATTAGAGTTTACAGGATTGATGTTTTTAATTTTTATGAGAATTTCTCTCTTTTTTCTAGCTTGTCTCGTGGGAACTAATGCGGAGTCTCCAATGGAAAAAAATGAAACTACATTGCTACAAAACTCTTACCAAAAGCTACCTCTCGTTTGTTAAATATTCGAACACAATACTTATGTAGATATACTTAATATCTTCATTCAATTGTGATAGATTTTAGTTAGTAATTACTCTATAATATTTTCATCCACGTATATAATCTTTAACTTTCCACTTTGGATCGCATGTATGGGCTTGAATTTGTTTAATGAACCCTTAGTTTGAGATAGAATTTTAGCATAGAAATGTATATTCCTATCACTTTATATCCTTATAAATAGTAACACACATCATGTGTATAGACCTTAATTATTATATCGTATACCAATAGTGCAAGATATAGACGATTTATAATTATATATTGCTTTATATTTTTAATTAAGATTATTTGATTCAAACGTAGGTTACCTCATGTTATTTTTAATATAGTATGTGTGGGTAATATAGATGCAAATTTAAGGTTACTTTAAGTTTTTTAAGTAACAGTGGTAGTAGGCAATTCAGTTGTAAATTAGGGGTTATTTTAAATATTGTTTATAATGGCATAAGTGGGTAATTTTGATGAAGATTAGGGGGTTGCTTTAGTTTATTTTATATAATGGCAGAGGTGGGTAATTTATATATAGATTTAGGGGGTTACTTTAGGCTATTTTCATAATGGCATAGGTGGGTAATTTTTTAGAAAACATAATAGATCCAATGGCTATGATGACTTGAATCTGTCGATTGATGGTCGGATGTTTTGCTTTTTTGTGAGAATTTCTAGGATTTCTCTCTTTTTCTAGAGTGTCCACCTAGGAATCCTAGGTGGCTTCATCTAGAGGCTTTAAAAGGAGCCTCTAATTAGTAATAGTAAGATTCAACATTCAACCTGTCCATTTTTCAATTAAAAATTTGTATTATCCCATTTCATTATTTTAAGCGGGTGCAATTTAATGACTATTGAAAAAATGACAAAATTAGTTTATTAGGTCTGCTGATTTACTTCCTTAGAGATGTTCAGAAGTCTAAGTGCGTAACATACACACATCTCTGCTTACAAGGATGGTATGTACCAAGCAGATTCATATCATTAGATTCATGAATTAAAAAAATCTTCTAGCAATTATAGAAAGAATTTAGGATCATTGTTTTTGAAATTAAGTTTAGGATCAAGTTTAAACCGTGCGTAGATAAGACAAGAGCACCATCGGCAGCGTCGAGAGCCCGTGACCGATCGATCCTCCCCCTCCCCCCCCCCCCCCCTCCCCTTCTGCGCGTCTCCGTCCCTGCGCGCCGCACGCCACCAGAATCCCCAATTCCAATTCGTCTCCGTCTTCCGGGTTCCGACTCCTCCGCCTGTACGGACACCCATGGCGTACACTACCGTTGCTTATTAATCCCCGCTCCCTCTCCTCCACGGCGTCCATGCCCTAGCTGGTTGCTGCTTTTGCTTCAGGCCAGGGTTTTCCTCCGATCCCTCGCGGAATCTCAGTTTCCCCTACGCAATTTGGCAATTGCTTTCCCTCTCCAATTGCAGTTGCGGCGGGGCTAGGCTAGGGTTTCCTCCGCGGCCGTTTGCTCTCGGCAGATTGAAATTGGATTGGCTCACCGCTTCCGTTAGCAATCCGATCCAATCCAGTCGAGATGGCCACCACCCAGTTCGCCATGGTCGAGGAGCTGGCCTCGCTCGTCAAGGACAACCTGCACAGCAAGCACCTCATCCTCTCCACTGAGGAGGCACTCATCGCCGCCCTCCAGCAGCTGCGCTGCAGCGACGACGGTGGCCGTGAAGAGGTGGACGATGCGGCGGACACCATAGAGCTCCAGCCCGCCGGGGCCTACCACCGCCTCCTCTTGCATCGCCTTGCTGAAATCTACGGGTATTGCTGCCTGCTAGCGCTAGTTTAATCGGGCGTCATGTTGCGAATACTTCCGACTGGCTGTGCAAGAGCTAATTTTGCCTGCTTGTGCTTAGGTTCGCACATGAATCGGTTGGTGAAGGTGAGGATCGACATCTGGTCCTCCAGCGCTGCCCTGAGACAGCCATGTATGTTGCCAAGCTTGCTTGCAAATCTCTCCCTGATAAGATAATGATGTATTCTTTACCTGTTGTCTGTCATGTATACACCTTTCCTTTTGTGTTTCGTAGACCATATTCCAACATTAGATCACAATCACTATTGTACCACACCATTAGTGTACTTCAAGGATCTTTCTGCCAGCACTTGATGCTCGGATGAATGCAAGAGCAATGAAATTACAGTCAATTACACATGCAGATGTCTATTTCTTAACATGACTTTCCAATTGTATATCTGTATCCAAAGTCCCTGTGTAGGAAGATGGTCTATTTGAATTTATTAAAAAAACTCGACCCGTTGGGGGAAGCCCTCCCTGAAGGCATTGTGTGAGAGGTAAAAGACAACCTTGACCACGGTTGAGAAAACCCCTGAACTTCGGCTTTTGTTGGCGAGGGGATTTTTTTTTTAACTCCAGCCCCGTAAATTTGCTCCATCGAGGACTCGAACCTGGGCCTGCTCAGGTGCTCTAACCACTAGGCTAATTCCAACATAATCACTTCCATGGTTTAGAGTATCTTTATCTCATTCTGTTCCTCGGAGTGCTGGGGCTGAAATAAAACTGTCTGTCACTTGGATCTATGAAGATTCTTTTGGGTACCATGCTATCATGAGCCAATTCAATGGCAGCTTGTAACCTTAGCATATTATGTGTTGCTTTCATTGTGTTGGAATTGCCTTTTTTGTTGTTCTTGCCTGCTTTTTTCTTTCTATATTATTTTTATCTAGAAAACTATGCCGTGTATCATTGATCGAGTAAATCCTCAGCAGTTGTTCTTTTACCCTTAGGTTGAATTAGTTGTCTTGTTCGTTGCAGTCCATCCGTCCTTGTTAGTGATATGTTATGGAAGTTTGACAACAGTGATGATTCCACATCTGTTGTGATAACAAGAAATGATACAGGTGAGTCACTCTTTGTTTAAATATAGCTGCACATTTATAAAGAGGTATTTTGGTCTGCTGTATCATGTGCATCTGGTATGTCGACTTACGGACAGTTGTAACGTACCTATTAAAGAGCTGTAGAGTGTAGACAATCATGACAGTTACTGATTGCATGATAACTGTCAAGAAGTAGGAAGTGACTGTCACTTGGCCAAAATCAAATTTATTTCACTTGCAATGTTTTGTGAGCAATATATGGCAACTTGAGATGTTAAAAAAATGGTTGAAGAAGTAAATCTGCAGCCTTGCTCCATGTGGGCTTTAAGTGGGTGGATAGCCGATATATCCTTTTTTACCTGGTCAGCCATACGCTGATACTTCAAAGGATATACTTGTTTTGACTCCATGCCTTAGCTGTTGTTATCCTCAGAAACTCTAAATACAGTACCACCAAGTTTTAATGTTACTATGGCCACTATTAGACATAACACTGTAAGGTTTCGAGCACTCGCTCCTGCGTAACAAGTTGTGATTCTTCAAGCAGATTTCCAAAAGCCTTGGAAGTTAGATGTCCAAGAAGATACTTCTGCTAAAAGCTCGCATCTGAAAGATGCTACAGGTATACAGAACATGAACTCTACCTTTCGGCCAAAAGTCTTCTGGTTATAAATAGGAACTTGCATATTTTATTTGCATGGATCTCAGCATAATTTTGACATAAGAGGATGTGGGTTTTGAAGAGGGAAAGGGTAACCAGTTAACCCATACCTTTCAGATTTGAAGCCTCTGAAGCAGTCAGTGGTTTCTCCGGCAGTATCACTGAAGGAGAGGGAAGCTGCTTATCGAGCTGCTCGTGAGCGAATCTTCTCTGGGGATGATGCCAAGGGAAATGATAGATCATATGCAAAATGTAGACAGGTTCCTGTTGTTGCTCAACGGATGATAGCACATGCACTTGGTCAAAAAGTTCAAAATTCCACAGAGACAATTGCCTCGACAGCAGGCAGAGGAAAACAGCTGCCGAACAGACCAAATATTCCGACACGTAGTAGGAACAACTATTACCCAGTTGCACCAGATAATAGAGAAGAGAATAATGTTCGAAATGGTAAGCCAAACTCAGCCAGTAGGAATTCATATCAAACTGCATCCAGCCAAAGGTGCCGCACCGCTAACAGTAGAGCTGCTACTGCTGAGAGCTTGAAGAAAGAGCAGACTGGAGCAGCTAGAAGAATGTTTGCACATGCACTGGGGCTGTCTGCAGCTCAAGGAAATTATGGTGCACCTCCTAAACCAAAGTAATCTGGAGATGAGATGCTGTGAATTGGAAAAGCTTGCCAATGCATGCTATGACTGCACTCTTTATCCTGTCACGCATATGGCGTGGGATGAATCTGTGATGGTTGGTGCTCTTTTGTGTTCATCTGCTTCTGTGAAATGGCTTTTGTGATGCTGGTAGCAGATGGAAGGTCTTCATGGTTGGATGTTAACTATTGGACTGACCGAGAGGATCTGTGGTCCTGGTTGGAAGAAGAGCGTAGTTTGCCACATCCTTGTCAAAGCAATCCCAAGGCCTAAGCAAGCTCAGTTGGGGAAAGAGCTTGCCGGATGCACATGGCATGCCAAGTGCTTCACAGGAGTGGAAGAAACAGTGTCATCAGTGACACTCAACTATGTCGTGTGTGTTTTTATCCAGTCAGCTGCAATGTGTACTCTTGTAGTATGTTTATGGAGAGACATGTATCACAATACTGCAATTAGACTATACATTGTCTTTGTTTAATATATGCAGTTTCGACTGCAATGTTATTCGGAATCGGAAACATCCCTTACCTAAACCTTAAAAAAAAAGCAGGTGTAAGTTGTAACCCCATCCAGCCTACAGAAGCCACAGGATGGGTACTTTAACCCGAACCGATGGTTTTGATGGATATTTTTGACAAGGTACTGTTGGGACCGACGGGTTTGATGGATGTTTTTGACAACAAGTTGGGAACTCAACTTGCCGAAAGGGATGCAACTGCTTCCGTCTTGACACAGAATTTGGGAGTGAGCATATTCAACTGGTGGTGAAACATACTCTTCGTAACTATACATTTTCAACATTAAAATTTGAACTTCCGAATTGAACTTTAAAACAGCCCACTCAAGAGACTGGAATGTTTTCAACTAAAATTTCGTACTTCCCATTCAGTTATTCTAACATCCACCAGTCAACCAAATGAAACATGTCCAACTAGCAAAACTCCAAATTCAAACGCATCCAACTTTAGAAATTTCATATAGAGACTTAAAGCATTGAACCTATTTATACCAAATAAAAAAACAAAAGGGAATCGCCCCAGCAAATGCCACTAAAAGTTTGTGCGAATGATTGTGTTGTTATATTCCATTGAAGTTAGCATATGACAAGGCATATCCTCAAAGTTTGCATAGCACAACATATTTCTCAAGCTAAGGGTTTATACATGCTACAAAACAGCTCTGTGCTATGCAAGAACAATTAATTTGAGCGGCCGATCAGAAAAAGGGAGAACATCTATTTCTAGCTGACAAACTGAACAGTGCAAACGCAATGAAGCCACGTTTCAATCCAATTCCATCGCATTATCCTGAATGCTGCTTCTGCATGACCAAATCTTTATTGTACGATCATGCGCCACAGTCACGATTTGCTGTCCATCTGCATAAACCACACATGCATGATCAATTAGAAGTTGAACATGTTGACAACAGAGACAACGCAACACGCAGATCATTAACCTACAAATGTCACCTAACATACAGAGTAAACAGTGCACATTTCCTGAGAACAAAAGTCCAGCTTTAGGGGCATATTTCCCCGAAAAGAACTACAGAAGAACAGACATCAAAAGAACAAAGCAGGGCACAATAAAGATGTAAATGATTACTTAAGATCCTAATGTACAATTCCAATAAAATTTAAATGGTGGTGCTTCTCACAGCTCAACTAATCATAAAAGACAAAATATCCTAGTTAAACACTACTCCTTCCATTCCAAATTGTAGGTCGTTTTGGCATTTCTAAATTCATAGCTTTTGCTATGCATCTAGATATATTATGTCTAGATACATAGTAACAATTATATATATAGAAAAGGCAAAACAACCTATAATTTGAATTGGAGGGAGTACAAAATAGCATAACTGCTCAAATTACCACTCCTAGGTTAAGAAACTCGAATGTTAATCTAAGGAAGGATCTAAAAGTGCACTGCACTTGTTATTGTTTCCCTCCCCACAATTGAATAGTCAAACTAGTTATTTTTCCCCTCCCCACAATTGAATAGCCAAACTTCATTTTCACCAGATTGAATTGGTCACTTCTAGAAAGGATTCTGAACAAATACTATTTACTCAACAAGGATAGAGAAAAGCATAAGCTAATATCTTACCTCCACTAATATCCAAACTAGTAACCTTCGACTCATGGCCCACCAAACTTTTGATTGGTTTGTAATCCCGAGCTGACCACAGCTGAAAATATGGAATATATGAGAGATCAATTGGGTAGTAATGGAAGAAAAACAATAAAGTTAAATAAGTGACATGTCAAACTTACAGCTGCTTTGGTGTCATACGAAGAAGTTGCTAAATAATACCCTTCTTGGGGTTCAAACTTCACCTGTGAAACAAGACTCTTATGAGCTGGTATAGAATATAACATTTCCTTTTTCCTCAAATCCCATATTCGGCAGAAATTGTCTTCACTTCCAGTTGCTACTAGATAACCATTAGGAGAGAAGCTGATTCCTAGGACCTGAAATAGAAATAAAATTAGTTTACATAACAAGAGAGACATTCCCTTAATGATTACAATTGCACAAGAAAATATGTATTATCTCATAGGAAATACTGGAAATGTACTTCTAAAGTTCCATGCTAAAACAAAACATGAACTTACAGGTTTCACATGCCCCTTAAGGGTGAAGAACAATCTTCCCGATCTCAGATCCCACACTCGAGCATATGCATCAAGACTGCAAGATGCCACCAAAGAACCATCTGGGTGAAAGCTAACTCCATAAACACTTCTGCTGTGCCCCTCTTGAAGGAGCAGTTCCTTTCCAGTATTGATGTCCCACAATCTCCAAGTCTTGTCAAAGCTAGCTGTACCAAGGTACTTTCCAGATGGGTGAAAAGCAACGCGAGCAAGACGATCAAGGTGACCATCAAAGGACATTAGAAGTGATCCATCCGGTTTCCATAATTTTGCAGTTTTATCAGCTGAAGCTGTTGCTAAGCAGTCATCAGCTGGAGAAAAGGCAACATCAGTTGCTCGTTCTGTATGACCTTTCAGGGTTGCAACTTTAGTTATTTGTGGCATGCTCCATATTTTGATTAATCCACTCCAGGAACTACAGAATGCGGATAAGCAAAGGGTTATTTCCTGAAAAAGAAGCAAGAGTACAAGAACATAATCTTCCGTATTAAGGTTCAAAACAAAGGTAAAGATATGGTAACCAATGTGAGGATAAATAAACAACCAATCGCACATGACATCAGCAACGAAAAAACACCAGCACAGTGAGCCTTTTTAACTGTTAATAAACTTATTTATGGTGCATGTGAACTGCTAGCTAATTGTGATAAAAAAACTCAAGTAAATATCACTATATCCTCACTGCTATTATTCAGATAATGCTTAGGTATTCAGCTTTGTGCTATACCAATGGTGGGCTGGACAGGGCAGGATACTGCGAATTGGATCCAGCCCTGTTTCAACCCACATGAAACAGGACTACCTATTTGGATACTCTGCATCAAGTTGAGAGAGAAAAAATCTGGTCCTGGATCCTTAACAGCTCAGTGACTTCAAACATTAAAATACTTGATTATTAATTCCAAAAGTGAGTTTTCGAATGGTATGTCTGAACTTATTTAGTTACAGTTGGTTCGCGATGAAACAGTCATCATAAGTGTGTTCAAGATTAACTGCACAAGTGCAATTCCATGTAAAAGTACAAGACTGAAGAAACATGGATATCTAACAAAAAGTGCAGCAGATTATTTTCCATCATTGCCCAACAGAAACTTAAATTTTTCTCAACTGGTTTGAGTCAAAATCCAATAATTGCAACAATTATCAAGAGCACATCCAGAGACCACAGTTAACTACTAAAGTAAAGTAAGATCGATACCCAGCAGTTTTGTGCATCCCCCCCTATGAGGCTCAGACTACAAGAACAAAACCAAATGTAAATTGTATGATTAAGAGGAATTACCTGGTGGCAAGCAGTGATGCATCCCGGGAGAAGGAGCAGCCGGTGAGCGGGCGATCATCTCCAATCTCGCTGCACTCGAGCACAAACTCCCCAGCCTGCTTCACGACAAGGTCGGCCTCCGCCTCCGGATCCTCATCGGGATCCTCGTGGCGGCGCTTGGCCCTCTCGATCCTGGCCTTGGCGCGGGGCAGCGAGTACTGCGCGATGTCGACGCGCGCATTGAGCAGCTCCTGTGTGCCCTCGGTGAAGAAGGGGTACTGGATCTGCTCCTCCTCCTCTTCCTCCTCGCCGGCGCGCGCGGCCTGGTCGTCCTCCTGCGCCCGGAGGAGGCGGTCGACCTGGCCATCGGCCTCGAGCCGCACCATGAGTGCGCGAAGGCGGTCGCGGCGTTCCATCTCGCGCTCGCCGAAGAGCGTGATGGGCTCGCCGAGGCGGCGGAGGCGGGCCCGCACGGCGGAGTCGTTGGTGGGCACGGCCATGGCGTACGCGCGGCGCCGCTGGAGTAGCTCCTGCACGGCGCGCTCGTGGCGCTCCCGCGCGGCGCGGTGGTCGTCAGAGACCTCGTACTCTGCCTCGTCGTCGCCCCCAGCGGCGGAGGCGGAGGTGGAGGCCATGGAGGAGGCGGCGGCGGGGATGGGCGCGCGGGGCGGAGGGACGGGGATGGGGGCGATGGGCGGGTGGACCGGGACGGGGAGCGGAGCCATGGGAGGGGTGGGGGCCGGGGGCTGCGGCCTGGGGTTCTCCATGGGAGAGAGCTCCCGCGAGAAGGGGTTTAGGGTTAGGGTTTTGAGGTGGGAAGCAGTGCGGTGGCGGCGATGGAGACGGAGGAGGAACCCGGTGCGTGCGGGACGGAGGACGACGGATGGAGAGGCAGCGGTTTGATGTCTCGTCCCGAGTTACTACGGGAAACAAAGGCGGTGTCCATATTTTTTAAAAAAACTAGTCATAAATTTTTTTTATACTTGCAAGTTACAGACGACATGGCAACGCATGCGTATGTCAATACCTACGTCTATAACATGTTTAAAAAACT
Organism: Setaria viridis; assembly: GCF_005286985.2. Classification (NCBI taxonomy): domain Eukaryota; kingdom Viridiplantae; phylum Streptophyta; class Magnoliopsida; order Poales; family Poaceae; genus Setaria; species Setaria viridis. Next base: position 43,794,311 of record NC_048271.2, read on the forward strand.
TTAATTTCAAATTTATAACTCTATCTCGGGTAAACCATGCATACGTGTATTGTCTTTCTTAAAAAACAATTATCATATAATATTTTTATGCCAAATGATGATGTGCTCTGGTAGTTCTGAATTTATAACTATGTCCTGGTAACTACGAGATCAGATCTTAACAAAACACTGTCTATTGATTCTATAATTTTTTATAGTTGCTTTTCATATTTCATATTGTACCAGATTTCCTAATAAAATTTGGTATATGAGCCACAGGTTTATTGTTTTATAATGGATAGAAATCCGATCTTGATATTCACATGTGGATATATATAGCCAACTTACAAGAGCCCAAGAAGCCGGTAAAACAAGAAAGAAAGCTAGAAGACTAAAGAAAGTTAAAAAGAACTTCTATGTCATACCATTGACATCTTACATTTACTTAAAAACTTTTGATACTTTTGATGTTGGAATCTACCAAAAAATCATAGACCCATATAGAAATCGCACTTAGTCGATCTTGACCATGAACTCAAGCAAACCGTCAAGAAGCAGCCTTTGAGCATGCAGCGTGTCGAAGCGATGCCTTCAAAAAGGAAACAACACGAATGTGCCGCCACCATTGAACAAAGTTTTCACCTAAACAAATCCCGCGAGGTAAGCGAAGGCATCGCAACAACGCCCCAAGACCTCGCCGTTGCTGGCACTGGCGAAATTGCCGAGCAAAACTTTCACTTACAACCCTCCAACCCCACCTGTCGCAAACCACGGGTTTATGGATTAATATGCATGCTTCCTAACAAATATTTGGCATATGAGCCACATATTTTTATGGACTAATACGCTAATGACAAGATTTGACAAGAGTGTGCCATCGTGCATGCCTGTGTGATGGTTTTGTACCAATGCCATTGTTTAATATAGCGAGGAGGAAGTCTAGCCATGTGTATCATCTTTGAAGAAGCAGTGAGAAAAAGTCTGAAATGTCGATTGATCCGCATGCCTTGAACCAATTGTCATGCACGAGCAGACTCATTTATATTCGCAAACTTTATTGAACAAACATGTAATATGATATAATTACCAACATAAAGCACGCTGTAGCATTTTTTTAGCAAAGGAAAGCAGAAGGTGCATAACTACCCAAGGAAGAAGCGGTGAATTAAACTACAGACGTGAACTTCCCAGATTATTGATGAGAATATGCATGGGCGATGGTAAAAAACAAGATATATATGATGCCACTGCTTTGTTGATGTTGTTTTTTGGAATGCAGCCTTAGCTCCAACGGTAAAAGTCTCTCTCACAGCTCACTGTGTTTTTTTTTAAGACCAGTCGTTTGCGACGCAAGTTGTTTGGCGCGAGTTTGAGCCACACCTAATCGGACAGGGCGTTGGTTGCGCCCGGGCAGTGATAAATTTTCAAACAGCCGCGAACGTACGGCTCACCCGGTGCGCCCGTGCAAGGGCGTTCGCACAGTGGCTTGTTGCGGTCGAGCGCCCTGTTGCCCAGTGACAGACCGAGACCGCCCCGCAGCGCCAGCACCACCCTCCGGTGCGCCTCCGAGTCCATCTCGAGTGGCTCCTCGTCCTCCACCCTGCTGCTGCTGCTGCCGCCGCCACGAGCCGCCATCAGCAGCGGCAACCCCGCGACGGGGTCGCCGCTCACCGTCGCCGCCGCTGCTGCCAGCGACGCGGCGACGACGACGCACACGCTCATCACGGCCACGGCCACGGCCACAGCCGCGCTCGTCGTCCGCAGCACGGGCGCCTTCGCCGCCATCAACGAGATCAATCTCTACCGGTGCCGGGGCCTCGTCGACGACGATACGCACGCATGCGTGCGTGCTTAAATAGGCTCGACCGGCGCGGCGCGGCTCGGCTGCCGCGCGTCTCTGTCGCGCGCGTGCTCGAGTGAAAGGCGTGCACTGTCCCGAGTGTCCCCTCCACTCCGGGTCCGGGACGCTCGATCAGCGCCGTGGATTCGATCGAAACTGGAGTCCTAGTGCGGTGTGTTGGTTGGCACCCTTCTGCCGCGGGCACCGTGCTGCGGCAGTGCTACTTGGGCAAGGGCTCTATACCATACATGGATAATGGGCACTGCCACTTAGTTGTTGGTTTGGGTGGCCATGCCATGATCCTCATTTTGCTTTGCATCAATCAGTGGCTAATCCCCAATGCGTGCAAGGTACAACTAGAGAGATTATGTTACGGTGCAAACTTAACACCTACTACGATCAAATGCCCTATTGTTAAGCTGCCGTGTGCACCATATATAGGCGATATGATTCACTTTGTGCTTCATCACCACTTGCTCAAGTTGTTGCTGGCCTGGGTGGAGCTAATCAGTCATCCACGGCGCTACTTGTGGCGCTAGGTGTTACGAGAGCATGACAGAGCAGCACATATAGAATTTGTTTATCTTTGGCCTGATGCTCCAAGTTTCCCACATGTCTTTCAGCTTTCAGCACATTAGGCCAGGAGGAGGCTCAAGTTTTCACTGATCTTTGATGAAAGGCAGATTCACCCTGACGTCTCTTCAACATAAACACTTTTATGTTGGGTGCAGACATGCAGTTATCATTCTTTGCCAAGATTATTTCCATAAGTTGTTGCCAGTTGATTGGAATCAGACACAATAGACGTCAATAGGGCAATTGAGAAGTGCATCGAAACTGCATTGACCTGATTGCTGATATGACTCTTCTTTCTTTTCTTTTCTTTTCTTTTTTTTGCTTCTTGCAGGCTAAAGCCTTGGAAGGCAACTAGATAAATATGACTGCTTTTCTGGAACAACTAGGTATTTGCCGGAGCTGCCTTTTGTTGTAAACCTCAGTGTTTCTTTCCAAAGACGCTTATATGGTTCATAACACAAATTTATTCTTCTTTTAGTTCTAATAAACATTCTGGTATTGTCATAACAGTTTAAAAAATATCATATAAAACCTCAAAAACTTCGAGCACTGAAGATATATAGCCCCGATATTGGACATGCTCACAAAGTCTTAAAGAAGTACATCACAGAAGTAGGGCACAGTATGGACTTTGGGCAATCAGCACCATTTGCTTTCTATTTCAGCTTCTTACCGAAGTCTGGGAGATCAACGAGCTGGATCCTTGAGATGCCTTGTGCTTCTTCCCTCTCCTTCTGTGTGTTGTATCCCCATGTCACTGCCCACATGGTGTCCCATTACATCAGAAAGGCAAGGTAGTTTCAACCAAGAGTGAACCATTAGGGTTAGTGAGAAAAACATGACTCACCCAGGTAGAGGTTCCATTTATCCAGCGCAGGTTCTTTGATCACATTATTCAAAGTCGCAAGTCGGTCCTCGATGAAACTACTCAAGGTACAACAAAAACAAAGGAAACAACAATCATCCCTTACTTCTTTTGCTGTTATCCATCTCATATGGATGCCCAGAACTAGTTTATGCGATGCAGTATATATGGTATTAAAATTTAATCACACAAAGTATGGACTTACTGAAGTGTTAGACCTTGGTGCTGTGGCATCTGCTGCAGCTGCTGGAGAACTTTTACCTTCGGACTGAAGAATGAACTCACAGATTCAGTACTGAAAAATCATGGATAAGTTAAGGAAAAGAAAATAAGCACCATACTAACCCAGTGCCAAGGCCATATATCCTTTCAGAGGGAAAATCTATGCCAGCCAATTCTTTCAGTAGTGCTTCAGCAAATCTACTCTGAAAGATGACCAATAAGTGATCAGCAGAAGATCAGCATTCTGCATTACATACAGAGCAGAACTGAGAAAACAAATATGAACCAACTAAAAGCTGGAACCAAATTTCTAAAATCTCCATCATAAAAAATATCTAAAGTCTATATATGGTTGTTAGAATCATTTGTTGAAACAGTTCAGTTGTTCATAAACATCTAACTAAACAGAAACTGAAACCATGAACTAATGAAATAGAAGATCGCGAAAAGTTAGGTCACACAGCAGAAAAATGTAGGAGGTAAACCTGTTTTGTTGTGACTATGTAAGTTTCAGAGCTTGAAAGCTTTAATGCATCAGCTGTTCCAGGATAAAACCTGCAGTCACATTGACCTGCCAATGAGTTGCACAATATGCTTTGTTCGATATATGTAATGAACATGAGACACTTCAGGAGTCATTACATCACTTCAACTTTTTCGAGCATATTAGGCTGTAAAACTGAAAAGGGAGACAGTGGGGAAAAATATTGCCCTATCAAAAGAGACTAATAAAATTGTGATCATTGAAGTCAAACAAAACTTTCACATAGAGCAATAAAATTACGTTAACACGTAAGACAAACACACAAGCAAGCAATGAGCCAATAACACACAGTAAAGCACATATGTATGCACATGCATGCTCATGCAGACCCACATGCACAGAAAGGGCTAGGGTGCAAACATGGAGCCAATAATCAAGAACAGATTTGTGGTCAATTTTCTTTCCAACATATTTAATAGCCATACCCACTAATGAATATATCACATTGAGTCATACAAATTAGAAGGTCGTTTGCTACCTAGACCCACATAGATAGAGTGAGGCCTCTGCTACTATTTTATCAAACTATCTTTGCATGCTATGTATAAGGGAACTACTGTAGAAATGTATGATCTGTATTTCATCCATGTGGTCTGGTCCTGATAGTGTTTCTGAAAGTTTTGAAGTGTTCCTCTCAACTGAGGACAGAACACTAGCGTATCTAGAGATGGTTCTCCCCATGGAGTATATACCTCCCAAGTCCCAAACTATCGACAGTAAAACACAAAGTTATAGTTAGATCTAACTTAATTTCTTTGAATATATATTGGTCAGACCAAGAAGAAATATACACCAATTATTTCATAGATCAGTCACCTGTTAGCACCTATCCAGCCAGACAAATCATTTTCAATCCAGTCATCTCTTACACGACCAAAGAGATCTACCAAAGACTCCCTATCTTCTTGCCACTCGTCCATGAGAATGGGCTTCAGTTTAAACCAGTTCTCCAATATTTCTTGGATGCTAAGCCCATCTGCAACCTTGCAAATATCACATTAATATAAAATTCAATCAACCTAGAAGCCTATAGTCATTTTCCTATTCTGTTACCACCTAAGACATTATGATAATATTTGGTCAGGAATACACTAAAGATGAAACTTACTGATGATTTCCGAACAGAGGGTATCTGGATCTCAACAAGCAACCTAACAAGCAACAGGTTCTCATATCCCGTTTCCACCACTGGACGGAGCTGAAATAATGGAAAATATTTTAAGTAATAAATTGTAAAGAATAAAATTTTGAAGATGAATGCGAGGTTACTTGTCATGAAATCATATGAGAATATCTATTATGCTTCATGAGGATGGTAAGCTTAATTTATTCATAGCACCATTATTCTTTAAAACAGAAAGCGTCAATTATCATCGGTCACTATCCTTATTCCGTAGTTGTAGCAGATGTAGAATGTGGATTGCTCAGATGTTAGGCAAGTGTGGACCAAAAGTTCCTACCAATACATATGGGATAACTTCATATAGTGGATAGACAAATGAAGGGGGGGAATCACTTTGTTTGCTTGGTGAAAAAACTATGGAGCCAGTTGACTTTCATGAACTTTCCAACTTTCATGGGTTTCCAATAATAAGCAAAGGGAATCAGTGGTTCAGGACAGGACACTGAAAGACATGAAAAAAAACAACCAGATGAGCAAGGTGCACGCTGATACGAGCCACTAAACTCAATGATCCATCATCCTAATTTTCTTTTTGTACATTCTATAGATTTCCTGTTCTTTTTGTAACATTCTTGTTAACTAAAGCTGTTGCTGTAAGCTGCAAGATCAGGGCCAGCTTTGCTGTTGCTGTGGTAAGCTGCATTGCGACACGGAATCTACTCACTACTCAGAGGAAGACATATTAGTTCCCACATCTCAATAAAAGATACTTCCAACTAATTAATACATTCATTTTAAAAAAAATCGAGCGAATGCTAAATGGAATGGAGCTCTGAAATTCTAGGGTGTGCTAGCTGGTAGCTAAATCCATGTGGACAATAAGGGCTTACGGTGTACATCTGCTCCACTATCCACTCCTCCATGGCGGAGTCAACCTTCGCAAACACCCACGGCCACCTCACCTTCGCGGCCTGCCAAAGACACCAAATCGAACACAGTTACTCGCATATCAAGCACGCAGCAAGCAAGGCGGAGAAGTTGACCTTGACGGCGGAGAGGGAGCTCTCGCCGCAGCTGTCGCATAAGACGCCGTCGAAGTCGAGGGCGAACAGGTCGCCGCCCATCGCGGCGCGCGGGGGTCTCGCCGCCCTTGCTCCCCTCCTCTCCGCTCCTCCGGGCGACGGCACGGACCGAATGAAGTAGGGGCGGACCCTCCCTATAGGCAAGGTGGAGCGGCCGCCCAAGCTACTGGCGGCCGGTGTGGGCCCCACCACCCTCTCCAGGCAGCCAGGCGCCGTGCCGAGAAAACGAACGGCGGCCATGGGCATCGGTGAGGCTGAGGAAGAAGAGGCAGCCGAATGGACTATGGGCTTCAAAATTTGGTGGGCCAGGATATAAACGACTATATGATTAAATTCTTTTTCGAAAGACTTTATATGATTAAATTCAACTATTATGTTAACAACAATCATTATTCTTTTTTTCTTTATGTGAAAGTTTGTTTGATTGGAAGGACTGCCACGATTTGCACTCTCTCTTGCTTAATCAATGTAGTATTTAGGGCACGTCACGTTTGGTTTCAGAAGCAATCTTGCCTCGTCTTGCTCGCCTGACCGGCGCCGGCGAGCCAAATTTGCTCGCCTGGGGAAGCAAGCAAAATCAATGCTAGCGCAAGCTTCGAGGAAGACTTGCTGACCATCATTCGATACTCTCCAATTTCTAGCTAAGGAAGGCTACATGGTGCACGGCAAACGGCAAAGCTTCCAAACGGCTATCATTTGCTCCAAGTTATCATTTGCAATGGCTATCAAATATCGATGTGTAACTTCACTAGGTTCCTACTACAAATTCCAAATGACCCGAATCAACTAGCAACCATATTTTCGAGATATCATCAACCGAGAATGAAGGATGATCCATCACATTCACTTTGCTAATTAGACTCGAGTCTTGACAAAATGCAACATTCAACGCCATCAACGGCGCTTGAGTGAAAGGGCAACTTTGTATGCGGTGCGCCCTAAACTATAGATCTCTTGTTGTAGGATGCCAGGTGCTAAGTGTCAGTGCTAGAACTTTATACTCCCTTCATTCCTTTTTATCTGTCCCGAGGAAGTAGTAGTATGATATTTTGTAAGTTCGTTGCATCAATCGAGGAGCCATTTTGTTTTGTCAGCGTCCTTCTTTCGATTATCCTCCCTGCGGTCCTGCTGCTGGAGTTTGTTGCTCAACATGACCCAAGGTAGGATTGATATCTTTTTTTTAAGTAGGATTGATACCTTTCTTTTACTCCCTCCGTACTCTCGCTTCTCAAGGAGTCAAACAATTTCAAATTTGACTAAATTTATAAAAAAGTACTAACAACCACGTCTCCAAATAGATTTAGTATGAAAATATATTACATGATTAATCTATTCATATCTATTTTATACCATAAATTTTAGTACTATTTTGTATAAATTTGATCAAATTTAAAATTGATTGTCTTCTTGGGAAGCGAGAGTTGCATTCTTTTTAGGACGGAGGAAGTAGCATTTTCTCGTGATTTCCTAAGATACGCACTGCGCCATAGGATCATAGGAACGTGCCAGGTCGCCGGTGCACTGCGCCAGACCGTAGCTACACCACCTGCAGCGAGCCGTTCCGCGCGCCCGCGTACGCCTGGCTCCCGGTCGCGAGCCGCAGGGGCTGGCCGTCTTCGCCAGGAGGCTCAGCAGCCGCCACCGCGTCGCGTTCATGCATGTTAGCCATGCCCGCGGCGGGGATCGGGGCGGAGGCAGAGCCGCTGCTGGCTTGCCAAACGGTGGCGGTGGTGTAGGCGGCATCGAAGAACGGCGCGTCCGCGTACCGGAGGAGGCACACAGGCACCCGCCGAAGTAGTCGAGGAAGCTGACGTTCCGGCTGTGCGGGCAGAGCCCCGTGAGCCCGCCGCCGGGAGCGGCGGCCGCCTTCCGGAGGAAGTCCAAAGTCCTAGCACCGCGCCGCGTCACAGCCGGCGTAGCACATGACGAGGCCCGACGCCCAGTCGCGCGCCGCCGTGCCGACGCTGCCGTTGGCGAACCAGCCGTTTCTAGCGGGCGCCGCGCTGCTGGATAGCGTGGAGACAAGCTCGGCGAGGTTCTTCGCGTACTGGCTGCCGTCGGTGTAGTTGCCCGTGGTCGTCAATGAACCCACCAAGTGAGCAGGCAGGCGACCTGCTCCCCCTGCGCCGGTTGGCCCGCGCGCACTCTCTCTGGCGTCAAGAGCTTGACGAGGGAGAAGCCTGCTGAGCTGTGCTCAATCTGGGCCGCACAAGTCCGATTGGACGGCTCGTAGGTTCCCAGGGGGTGGATGGTATTTCAAATACCGTCCACCCCTGCCTGCGAACTGCCAACACCCCCGCCGCGCTCCGGCCGTTCCTTTCCTTGCGACCCTCCCCGGCGTTGTGGCCGTCCCCGGCCGCCAGTGCCTCCTCCACTCCATGCCGTTCCGGCCGGCCGTACCCTGCATCCGTCTCCGACCAAGCTTCGTCCTTTGGGCCGTGCGGCTGGCCTGGCAGCTGGTGAACGGCCTCAACACCGCTGCTGCTTGTCATGGCGCGCGCCCAAGCTCAGTCGAGAGGGTTCTGAATCACCAGCTGCGGCTGATTCCTAGCCTACGCCTTACGGTTCTTCTGAAAGCAAGATCAATCCGCCCTTAAAGACCGCCATCTTTCGTGCCATCTTGCTTCTGGATTCAGTAATTTTTACTACTGCATCGACAACATTCAGAGTTCAGATTCTTCTGATTATACCATGCACAGCTAAAGGACTATCCGTTCTTTACAAACAAAAAGGATCACAACAAATCGGTTCGGAGAAGAGATACTCTGATCGATCATGACGCTACGAGTAGCTTCTTGACAACTGAACTAATCAGCAAGCGCTGCACTTGTTCCTTGACCACGGCCGTGCACTGCAGGTGAACCATCACGCCCTGGTGCGAGTACCAGGCGTCAATGGGCGTCAGGCCAAGTCATCGGCCACTCGCCGTGGCAGCCGGAATCGGTCGTGCTGGGGAATGCGTCGCGTTCTGCTAGCGGAGTCGACGTGATTCCAGTCGACCTGCCATGGTCCGGTCAACACCCAGACGGTGGCAGGCTCGGAGGGAAGCTCAACATCCAGGGACGGAGAAGTTGACGACGGCGCAGATGATACAGAATCCGGCGGAGGAGCACGAGAAGGTGCAGGCACGGATCTCCGGCGAATCCATTCCGCCGCCGGCCGCGAAAGCCACCGCCGATTCGCCATGGCAGATCCAACGAGGAACAGCTGTCGCAAACAAGGGACCAATTTGGAAAACTGTCATCCGAGTTGGGGAGTTTTATGTAAATATTTGGATCGCGACTATTAATCGCGATCCAATAGGGGGGTTATTGACAATAATTGGATCGCGACTGTTAATCGCGATCCAAATCAGGGGTTTTATGTAACAGATTGAGGGGTAATTTGCAAGACCTTCCCCTCCCTCCCGCCGGCGGCGGCCGGCAGCCGGCGTTGATGGCGAACCAGCGGGCCTCCGCCTCCCCTTGATCGGATGGAGAACAGAACACCTTCTGCTCCTCGCCCCTCAAGGTCGGCTTCCGCGGAGGCGACAGGGAGGCTACGCTGGATGGACGCCGCCAAGGCCGGAGACGAGCGTCGAGACCGACGTATCATTCGGAAGCTTGGAGCCCTGGATACGCGGCGCTTCATGGCTGCTCCTGCCTGCTGGATGCTGGGCATGGTGCGTGCGGCATGCCCAAGCACAGTGGAGAGTTCTGATTTCTGAAGCTCCAGTCGACTCCTTTCTTGCGTTATGGTCTTACGGAGTAGAAGTAGGTGACTACAAACTGAGTGTGTTTACTCTTGAGTTCAGCAACTGCAAGTGAATTTCGGCAAACTGATAGTGTTTTCTCTGAGTTCAGCAACTGCAAGTGAAGTTCGGTGTCATGGAGTCACACCATTACCTGCACTGAAGCTCCAACCGAAATGCCGGACGGAGTTTGGAAGATTTTTTAAGGAACTGAAGAGCAACTTGTGAAGATAATCTGACATTGGAGCTTCAGTGCAGTTGATGATGATGTCAGGACACAATAGCATTACATCAGTTTGACTCCAGTTTACATAAATTTTCATCTTGATTACATCCGCAGTAGTATAGTTCTGCTAGGCGTATACAGATCGATCATGGATGATGAAATGCATTCTGATTTCTGGCTCCCTCCCTCGCTGCGGGATGCTGCAAGCTGTGCCGCGGATTATCAGTGTCTATCACAGACCCGCGTAAATTTTCTTTCCACTGTGTGTTTCGGTTCCCTGAACAATCAGTGCGATTCTGCACTCGAGCTTATGTCTGAATTGTACAAGTTTGCAGCAGGTGCTGATGGTGAATCATGGTTCGTCTTTAATTGTCAAATGCGGAAGCATGAAACGAATGTTCAGGATTGTGCTGTGACTTAATCGTGTCAAGTGTGTTAGGGTGAACTGACCAAATATGTACACATCACGAGTAAGTTAGCGTGTAGAGTGAAGTAATAAGTTTATATCACCAAATGAGTTAATGACGCGAATAAATTAGTTTTCTTCTGCGAACAAATAGTTCCACTGGAAATAATCAAACTAAAATCCAATTCTATAAGAAAAATAAAAATAAAAATTGACGATATGAATTATGAAAAATACAATTTACAATTTGAATAAAAATAATATCTAGATGAGGTTTAGAGAGGAAATACAAAGAGAGATACATAAATAAATATACAGATAATTGGATTTAAAAAGTTGTAAGGAAAGAAGAAGAAAATAAAAGGAGAAAGAAAGAAAAAGGAAAAAAAAACTACCACCAAGTCCCTTCAAGCCTCGGCCAAGAAAAGGAAATCAACTCTAGATATTAGTCTGGCAGTGTTTTTAATAGCACAGAAATGTGAATGATGTTGTCTATTCTAATTGAAGGGTGATGCTCTCATATCCATCAATGTTGTGCATATGTGAATTTGTTTTTCTGATGGAGCTGTGGATAATAAACTAGAGCTGTTTGCTTACCCTTGACAGTTGCATATTGTTGTTTCTTAGAAAAATGTACTTGATGGCAACATGATTCCTCAGTTTGCTGAATATATGTGTTTTTCTGTAGCACTGGGAGAAACCTCTACAAGTGAGAGACCAGGAGCTGGTGCTTCAAGTGCATGACAAATCTCAAAATTCCAATGCAAGGTCTTCTAAATCAAGAAGTGTGTGTCTACTGAAGATAGTAGAGGGCATAAAGTGTGTTTTGTGGTGGGATATCTCTTGTGAATCTTTGGTGTAAGGAATAGTCAGTAGTCCCTGTTAGCTCTCTAGTTAGTAACTTCCTAGTCAGTGTAAAGCTTGCTTGGTTTTGTACTCTCTATTTTGGAACCTGAGCTTGTAATCAGGGGTGGGAATGAATACATTTCTGGGTGAAAGTATTGGTTCCAAGGAATTTACCATATGAAACTGAAACCGCAAATCGTGTATGCGCGGCATGTTACTTCAATGGTCAGGTTCAACTTTCTGTGGCTTGAAACTGCTTCAAAAAAACTTATTTACTGAACCCATACTTTGGCCCAAAAATACACCGTAGGTTCTTAATAACGGGCCTTGATATGTTATGGCCTGGGTAGCACTACAAAGTGAGCCGCACGCAGCCGCACTGTTGAACTGTACACGCATTCCATGGTTGCAAACACGTGAAAAGAAAATTTAACCACACGTAGCAAAATCACCAGACACCAGCAACCAAGAGCGCCGGTGCTCTCGGCGAGCTGACCTAGCAGCCGCCAGCACGTCTCGTTCATGCTGGACACGCCCGTTAGTCGCGTAACAATGCGCTTCCGGCGTCCACCATGCATATTGTTTTGCTTATTAGCTTGCAATGATCGATCTAGGCTTTTCACCTCGGCCTCGTTGTACCTCTTCTGTTATGCTTGTCTAATCTAATTATACGAAACTCACGTATATATATTGAATATTCTATTTAGAGTCTATTTGTTTCCCTCCTAAATTATATAAGCTGGATTATGGTCCAAGAGTAGTAGGGTAAAAGTTCACTTTAGGAACACGAATAATCACGAATAATCTGAAATAAGCTACCAAGACTAACTTATTTCAGATTATTTGTGGTTTCAAGGTGATATTTTACTATTGTGACAACCCTAGCTGATTTAGCTTTGATTAATCTTGGATAGGAAGTTTAGGCACTCAATTAGCACATGAAAGGTCCAAATTGCCCTTTTAGAGCTTAATTTCGGTCAATTTTAAAACTTCAAATTTTATATAGGAACTTGAATTTTTGTTAATCTAATAGTTGTAGAAATTTTCCTTTCCAACAACTTTTATTATTATCACTTTGAGTGATTTGGAGAGGAAGAGGTTCAAAAACTAGATTTAAATTCAGAGGCAAATCAACTCAATCCAAAAACTGCTAAGTCCTAAAAACAGGGTTGAGTAGAGTACTTTACTAGCTTTTATTTCAAATTATAGACCAGATCTTAGGGCAGAGATTTTACAAAAGTTTTAGGGTAAACTTAGAAGAACAAGTTTGACAATTAGAGCTTGAACTAAATCAATTTAGAATCTGCTCGAATTCTAGGCCAAACTGAGCTTAACTCTCCAACTCAGCAAAAACAGCACTTAAGACTCAAGTCTGAACCAGTGAAAATTTCCTCAACTTGGCAGCCCTTTTTCTCATAAAATTTATACTAACCTTTAGCTAGACACTTTATAAAAGTTTGAGTACTACAAGTCTATTTATATTTTACTTATTTGACCCAGGGTCAAATCTCAACAAAAACTCTTCAAAACTTGGGTCAAAGTCGACCAAAACAGTCAACTCAGCTCCAAACTGCAAAATGGTGCCGAGTTTGAAAACAGTTCAAGTGTGTATCTTGGAATACAATTTACTCACAAAACTTGAACAGAACTTAAGTAAAACCATTTATAGAAGTTTGATATCTATGTTCATAAAACAACTTCATCAAAAAGCCTCTGGTCAAATTCCCAACCTAAGCCCTTCAAATTTCAAGCCAAAATCAGCCAAATCCGTGAAATCAGCTCAGACTGCAAATCAGCCCAAATCTGAAATTCGTGCGTTCTGCCGAACTTTGAGACTTTATAAATTCAAATCTAGCTCGATTTTGGACCCAACCCTTTTGTAGAAGTTGAAGCCTGACCTGTGACCAACAAATCATAGAAAGGCCATATTTCAAGTTTAGTTGAAAATTTTCAAATAAACCCTACCCAAACATCACCCCTGCACCTGAACCACGTCACACCCTTTTCGCCAGAGCGCGCGCCACATGCTCCAGCTCGCCGCCGCCGTGTGGCTCTTCCCCACCGGCGAGCTCGCCATGCCCAACCCGCGGTCGCAACAAGACCCAACGGTGCCCCTCCTGACCAGTGACCGCGTGAGCCTATCCTCCCCTTGACAAACGATCCCCTCTGCCCTATCCCGCGAGCTCCTCCCTCCGCCATGACGTCACCGCCTACCGGCCGACGCCCTCCGCCCAACCCCAGCGTTTGACACGACAACTCGCGCATCAGCTTCGCCAATCCATCCGCCCGGCAAAGCTGCTTCTTTGCGCTTGCAATCACTCGCACCCAATGGCCACAAGATCACCCCGCGACCCGCATCTCCTTCCGCCACTCAATGCCGCCGGTCACTCACCCGCCGCCTAGCTTTCCTCCCCCGCTCGCCTCTGGCCACGTCGCTCGCCCGCCTTGGATTTGCCTCGCTCCCCTGCACGCACCCGCGGCCATAAAAGGCTTCACACCGCCAGAGCTTCCCCTCCACGCGCCTTTACTCCCCTACAAGCTCCGCCGCCGTGAGACCTCATCATTGACGGCCCCCCTTCCACCTAGCACTTCCACTCGCCACCACCCCCAATCGCCTCCGCACAACCAAGCGAAGCTTTCACCGCCACCTGTTGGCCACCGGACACCTCACCGACGCCGGAACACCCGAGCACTTCACCGCCGCCACCCGAGTCCGTCCTCTTCGCCGTTCACTACCGACAACCCTCCGCTGCCGCCTGCACCGTCACACGCACCTGAGTACTTGTTCCCCTCGGTTGCGCCGTTAATCGTCGGGTTTTCGCCGGACCTATCGCCGGTCGCCGCAAGGGCATAGTTGCGTTGATTAGAGTTTTTCTAGGGGCCCTACCGTGAAGCTTTAACGTGCGCAGGGACCTAAGTGTAAGAAACCAAGCGTAAATGTGCCAGTGACTTTTCTGTTTTAAAGTGGATTAAATGGCCTGAACTTTGAAAATGCATAAGTAATTGTAGAAAATTGATAAAAGTGCCAAACCAACTTTGTTAAAATCCTTGAGATAAGTAGTTTCACAGAAAAATGGTGTTGGCCATGTTACTATTACAAATATTTCTTTACGCTTTAAATCTTGTTTAATCCATTAAATGCATAGTAAATCATAGAAAAATGGTAAAATAGAAAAACCACTTATAATAGGTTTGTTTCAGTGAGCTGGTGCTAGGAAAATTACTTAGTACCCTGGCATAGATGTTTATGTCACTGTTTTAGTTTTATCCTTGAAATCTAGTGAAAAATCTTTCTTTTTGCATAAGTAATGGAATCTGTCAGAGAAAAATATGAAACCACCTGGGTTAGATCACTTATGCAACATGATTTCTAGAAAAAATAATGGTCACTATAAGAAACATGTTGGAACATGCCTTTATTTTTATGCAAGAGTAAATAATAGATAAATATGGAAGATAGATGTCCTTCATCAAAACTCCTGAAAAATTTACCAAAGACTCTGCTGCACCTATATAACTCACTGTTAAAATTTCAGCAACAAACGCTTTGTGTTAAGCAAGATGAAAATAGTTAAGTGCTTGCTACCTTAGGGTGGTGAAATAAATATAATGATTTCTGTAGTAATCCAATGAACCCCAAATTTTTACAGAAGCCTAGTAATGGTATGAAGAAGTCACTGTAAAATTTTCAACCCCATAACTAATCATATACCACTGAAATGAATTATGGAAGTTAGAGCTAAGAATAAATAGATAAGACAAAGTAAGTAATGATAAGGGTAAAATGGTAATTTTGGAAGAGGTTCCGAAAAACATTCAGAAACAGGATAACTTTCCAACTACATGTTAAGCAACTCTAAAGTGACCCCACCCCTCTTTTGTGAAGTCAAAGTTGTTAAAATCCTATATGTGTACATAATCACCATCAAATACTACCTGAGGATTAAAACATGAAATTACTCATCTAGCATATAAAGTTAAGGCTTATCTAAGTGTTGTGGTCGTTGCACTTAGTGCGTTTGTTTAACTTGAAATGCATCTTGCTTGCAAACTCATGAAACTTATACATTGCATATGCATCTCGTGTAGAAGCTAACCTCGTAGACGGGACATACGAGTTTCACGTCACTCAGGAAAAAGAGCCCCTGGTGGAACTACATCACTTGGAGGCTGAACCCGCGCAAGACCAAGCTCCTGAAGACTCACTAACTCCATCTGAGATCGAACGCAAATCCTGGAGCATAACCCAGTTTTCCAAATTCATACACTACTTATGTTGTTTATATTTGTGCATTTAAGTTTATAGGTGTTGCTTGGAACCCTAGTTGCATAACCCTAGGTACCTATGTGATGAATACTAGTATGTTAGGATGAGTAGATGCAATGCTAAATAGGATTCGGTAAAAGTCAAGTGATTTTCCGTCACTCGCGAGTTATAGGAGTTGCTTGCCTACTCTTTCTGCAACCATAAAGATGATGGACGGGGCTGGGCTATATGTTATAGATTGGTGGATTGCCCCGTAGATAAATGTGCTAAGGTCGAGATGTGTCGGCGTTCATGGTCAAGTGTTTGAAAGTACTAATCTCATACCGAGTATAGGATAGGGAAGCCCAGTACTTGATTGAATCGGAACGTGGACATACTCCCCGCTCTCTCTAGAACGGAGTTTCCCCTGGTGCACCATGTGGCTACAAGTGCAGTCACGGTATGGCGATGTTCCGGGACCGTGGGGCATTATATCCAAGGGAAGTGGGCCCTGGCCACGTGCCTGGGAATTGATGGGGATGACTGACAAGTGAAGCAAACCCGTTGTGCTACACGGATGTCGTGGGGTTAGGTTCACCTTGCGAGGTTTAAAAACTCGATTCGAGTCGTCTACCTCTTACATTTTGGGACTGCTTGATCACTATTCCATGTTGAGTAATAAGTGGAACAAAGAATGATTATTTAATAATGATGATGCTTGGAATAAAATGTTTGCTCAACTTGCTTGCTTAGAACATGTTGCTTACCTAGAATAAATAATCTATTAGAACCTGCTGCTAAAACTTGAAAGTAAGGATCTACTTAGATGTTTTTGGTAAAAACAAACTCCTTAGCTAAAAAGCCTTGCATGTCTGGAAGTCGGTGGAGTAGTTACCACCCGACAGGTAAGTCTTGCTAAGTATTAGTTGCTCAGCCTTGCTTGTGGCTCACTTTTCTGGTGTTACTGATTTCAATGAAGTGGCTGCTAGTCTTACTTGGCCTACTTAACTCCCTTCGAGCTGGTCGGTTGAGTGGAATCCCTCCTCGGACGGTGAGCATATAGGTTATTGATATCATGGTCGGCTTCGTCGTGATATTTCGTACCGACATTTAGCTTCTGCAAGATTTTAAATCTTCCGCTGTTGAACATGCTGCAAACTTGTTTGAATTTCAAAACTTTGATGTAATAAACTATCGTACTATGTTAATCTGGATGGATTGTTGTAATTTCTAAGGATAACACTCACCTTCCTGTGAGCTTGCTTTGTGATTGATCCGAGTTAAGTATTTTATCAAGTGAAACCCGACGGACTGCCGAGTTAACTTGTTCACGTGTTAGGCGATTTAAGTACACTTTAGCCAGATTAATTTGGACGGATCACCCACAACTATAGTACCCATGACCTATAGTCTAGCTTATATAATATATTAATATATGTGGATTATAATCTCGTACAAACAGGCCTTAGATACACGTAAAGATAAGATTTGATGTATCGCAGCGGATGTTCTTGCCGGATACTGCAAGGCCGAGGGAAAAAAAAAAGTTATGACCCCACCCTCAACTCATGACACTACTACAGCTTCTTTCAAAGCCCATCTGATGAGGGGAGGAAATGCTGAAATAACACTATCTACATCTATCCGGAAGACTACAAAACCGTCACGAAGATCGTACCGATGCTTCAGGGCTCAGTAAGCTGGAGGCGTTTCAACTCAGGACTTCCAAGCGCCATCCCAACCTTTTTGCCGCCGTCACTGGCTAATCTTTTGGGCTTGTCTCCGCTGATGATGAGTCAGAGGAGTCTGTGTTGTATCCAGCAGGAGCACGTGGCGGCAGGACTTCTTGCTCAGCAGCTGAAGAAGAAGAAATCAACAGGCAAGTCAGAACTGGGAGTTACTACTACACTGAAAACAGATCTGTTCCGCTCTACAAAAATCAGTTGACGATTGCACCGGAGATACTCCAGTTCGTTCAGTTATGTGTTGAGAATCTATTCATTTAAGTGCTTGCTTGTAGCGCAGATGTGAAATTTTGTTAACAACATATACTAACAAATGCAATTACTATGTAAGCCAGATGCACAGATTTTTAGACACGTGCCAAAACAGAACGATCAATGAAAGATTCTTTGCCCACCAAAACAAGGGTGAGGAACATGGAAGCCTTTTCATTTTCAGATATCAGAAACTAACCATAAGTCCTGTCTTAGGTGCATTGCAGATACTGTGGACATATTGAGTCAGCCAATCAATACTTAATAGCTCACCTGCATTTTTGTGAACCTTGGACTTGTTCAACTTCTTTGTGTGCCGCCGTATAAGCTTCTTTGTTTTGGTTATCGTCAACTGCCGGGCAAATGGAGAGAACTCAATTTCATTCTCACTCCGTTCACCGTGGAAATCATGCTCGGCCTCTCCTTTCATCGTCTTCAGGACAAATGCCTTCGCTTTCTTCTTTTGGGAATTAAACAAACCCTTAACAGACGTTGCAAATCCATCACCAGCTCCATCACTAGGCTTTTTTAGAAATGCCGGAAGTTGATCAGAATTGCCAGCATCATCACCGTCACTGTCACTTAAATTAAAATCACTGGCACTGATTAAGGCAGCAGATGGCTCCTTTTGGCTAGTAGATTTAGCTTTAAACTTTTTGCCCTGTAGAAGAGGAATAAGTGATCTCTAGTCAAATTAGCTGAAAAATGTAAAAAAATATTTCTCACTACCTGATTATTTCCATATAGGAACTCCTTCTGAAAAGTTATCTAAATAACAACAACATTATGGCATTGAATTATAGACACACATTCACATGTGGCTTTACGATATGTTCTATTTTGATGGCTGAATCATTTGGAATTCAAAGTGCCTTTCTGACTTCAAAAGTTACAAGCAAATAAAAAAATACTTGCCTGCATGCCAGTAACGGACTTCAATACTCCCCATACAATATGTTTCTTTACTCGGGAAAACAATCTTGCCCATGTTCCAGTAAAATCTTCACGATGGAAGGTATCCATAAGTAGCCTTACATCACTAACAGCAAACGGCAATCCTTCATATGTGAGAAGCAATTCAACCTAGCATACCAAGACTTAAACTGTCATCATCGTGCAAACTAGAGAGCATATTCAATTAAAAGGAATATTAAAGAAAACTGTCTATTGTTTTATCATGGTGCGTACTAAAATACCAGATGTTCATACAAATAAAACTGCATTCAGAGAAGTTGATGCCAACCTGGCTTATCTTTATATTGCGGAAGTCCATCAGTTTTTGAGGTCTGGTTTGCTTCACCTCATTAGGCTCCACAATTTTCTTATCCTCACGAGTAGAGCGAACAGGACGTAATAACTTTGAATCCTTAGCAGCGTCTTGAGATTCAGATTGCGCATTTGACTGAACCTGGATTTGTGAAACAAGTTCATTAGCTACAGACTCAGCAACTGTTTCCTCCCATGATCTGTCAAATGAAGATGTCCTTCGAAGTTCAGGCTTCTGTGTAAATGTGGTTTCTTTTGATGACTGGTTATTGGGACTGTTTGTCTCCGCAACAGAAGTACTTTTCTTTCGTCTTGTTCCTGCTGTAGTGGAGACCTTGAAAAGCTCCTGTACAAGGAAAAGAAAGATAAGGATCAAAGAGGAAAGCACAATAACATTGAGAACATCAAAGAACATGAAATGATCTAACCTGTCGCTTTTGCGGTTGCTGTTCGTCTCCAGGGAAGAAATATCCCCACATCATTCTGTACATTGCTTCAGTCAAATAAATTTTCAGTGGATAGATGTCTACCTGCAATTACAAGGGTAAAAAAGGAGGCACTATTATTGACATCCATATAACTGTACCCCGAAAAAAATGAGTCAGTACACAGTTACATCATACTAATACATATCTGCATATCACAATCTATATTTCTTTAATATACTTGAAAACTGTGGTTAAAAAAAACTAGCAAATGCAGGAAAATATGATTCTAAACTAAAATATTAGAAGTTCAATAAAAAAACCCAACTGAACTTACTAGGAAACTCTCGATAACTGAATTTCCACCAGTTGGAGCACCCTGCCGGGCATTAACCCGAAGCATTGCATTCCTGCATTTAAAATGAGTCAGGAAGCATGATAGCCAGGGAGAGGATTGACATAGTAAACTAAAACGCAGGTCCAATGAACATATAAAGGAGTAACACACAAATAGAAAGAAAGTTGTTCGGTGTTGGTAGTTCAAATCCAAAAAAGGCACACATGTAATCTAAGAGCTGCATAAACAGATGTAACCCATTAACACTATTTCTCCTTAATGCAATGAAATGCAGAGGCAGCTCCTCCTCCTGTACATTTGAGAAAAAGAACGAAAAATGTAGCGATCTACTTGGGGCTTTGTTTGGAAAGGAGGGAATATATCCAAATCCTTAGGAAAGTTCCCAACTAGAGCAATCCCCTCTTCCAAACAAGCCCATAGTGGTTTATTGTTAGTGTGTTTTGTTAAACAGTACTGCAGGAGTAGCTTTTCGTTTTAATGGAGCATTCCTGTACTTTACACCAGTACTGTCATTTGAAATACAACCCTGCATGTCAGCTACAGATGAATAAAATTTGAACGTCTTAAGAAGTGAAAACATCTCTTGAGTGTTCGAGGGGAAAAAGTGAAACATCTAGAGTCATATCGAGAAAAATACATTGCCGAAACTATAAAAGATTGCACCCACTCTATAGGCTTGTCGACGAACATCATTGTTGTAAATCCCATGTTATCTTACTATATATGTTGAAAATCCTTAAAAATATTATCACGCAAAAAGAAATAGAAAAGACTGCACAGAGCTACAACATGAGATCCAAAAAAGAGTCATGTACACCATACAAGAGGATAGATGCTTACTTGCCCCATTCAGAAGGTGGGTTCCACGGTGCCAGAACAGTATCTGATTTTGCATTAGCAAGTCCATTTTTGAGGACAAACAACTTGGTTGTCAACTGCGCAATGCCAATATCTTTGTAGTCTCGGTCGAAATCAAAAATCTATATATCAATCGGAAAATCAGTGCAAGATCTAAGCTCAGATGGAGAGTTAGTTTTCTACAGGAACTAATGATCATCATTCTCAAGCACAATCTTAACAGTAGTACTCCTGGTCCTATCAAAAATGACAGACAAGAATATATTTGGCTGGAAAGAAATCAAATTTACCATATCATTTATCTCAGCTTCAGCAAATGATTTTCCATCTGCTAACATGCTCCAGACAACCTTGTTTATCCTCGTTGAAATTCTCATGGCACATGAAGGGCTTTTGTTCTTTTCCTTTTCCATCAACCTCAACTGTGCAGCTTTCTGCATAGCAGTTCTTAGCGTAGAATATGCCTCTTTCCTACCATTCCGGACATTGACAAGCCCTTTCTTCAGTTGTTTGACCTGGCAAAGGTTATGTTAGCCATTATGGTTAGCTCTAAATGACATAATAAGGAAATATCCATAACTGAATGATCATTTGAACTAGGGCAGCAAGTATTAATTTAGGTATGAAGTAATTTTTGTACTAATGTGAACTAGATATAAGCATGGTACTTTTGAACATACCAGCATTAACCTTGAACCAGTAACAATCCATGTAGAGTCATCAGCCTTTGGTGACGGACTCTGATCATGAGATGATTCAGCACCGGTAGACAAGGCTCGGATATCATCAAGCAGTAGCTTCCGTGCTCTTTCTTTTACTTCAACACCGATCTTTGCTAATTCTACCTCCTCAACTCCATCAGGTACAACTGCATCAGATGCTTCTTCAATGTCGTCATCATCATTGTCCAGGGGATAGCTTAGATTACTCTTCGGTTTTCTGAGTAATCAATTAGTTTGATTATGCACAAAGCAAATATAAATAAGATACAGATGTGTTTGGCCAACATAAACTGAAATGATTTTTTAGAAATAAGCAAAATTGGTCTTGCTGTATTGCTTGGTAATGAAGTGGCAAACCATGAAATACCTAAACAAGACGGAGACATTTTTTCACCAAATGGACCTATTAATAGCTAAACGCCTAAACATGCAAATAGATGCATACTAAGCATGCGGCAATCTTACTTGCTTGTGCCTTGTATTTTTCCAAGATCAATGGTACGTGCAAACATGTAAAGAACAGTTTATTAATTTCCATCTTGTTCTGTGAAAGGAAAGCTATAGCAACATATGTTTTGGACAGGGAAAACGCTGGCAATGTGCACATTTTGGAAAGGAGAAAAAAATAGTTTATCATTCTTTATGACCAGTAAACAGGAGCCACTAAACTGGCTCTGAATTATATTGCTGAAATGCTAATATATTACTGTCTCCACTCAATAATCTATGTCGTTCGGTGCAGTTTAGAAAAGTGCAAGGAAACATGCCCTTTGGGTGAAATAAAGCATTTGTTACCGTTCTGTCCCTAATTAAACTAGAGACTGCAATGACTCAGTGACATCATTGGCTGGAGTGCGTGAACGATTTCTCAGGGAGAGGTAAGTGGGCAAAAGCAGTTAATCGGAAAAAACATGTAAACATCACCCTTCCTTAATTTCTATAATCCTGTTCAAAATGTCACGTATTGATGACCGGAGGTAGTAGCTAAGAGATAGCTGATGTACCTTGGAGTTCTTGCAAAGAGAAGGTTAGTCAATACATCCATCATAACTTGAAATTGACGGGATGTCATACCAGCAGTTATATCTGGTGAGTTAAATGCAAGCTCTTTCAGTGGCTTAACCTGCATAGAAAAATAGTTGATGGATAATCTAGCTACATCCACTAGTTGTTGAGAAATATGCTCAGCAAAAGGTGTTTAGAAAAATGAAATCATGGCAAGAGAATAGACCTTTAGTTCAGGGGTTCCTCCCTTGTGCCGTGTGAAACGGAGATACATTTGACATGGCATAAATACCCTTTCAAGTAAAGCACCAGTTCGTTTAACTTCAGATGATCTACGGTGTATTTTTGGCAGCCACTGAATACCAGCACCTGGATCAACATCGGTGGGCGCAACATGAGCCTGAACATGCTCCAACATGACAGAGAGCTCCACACGTGACCAGGTCATTTCTGGCCCAGCCCCACCAGTGGCAACATTGCTGGAACCAATTGCTTTTTCAAACATTTCTTGACCAACTTGCACAACTGAATGAAATGAACGAACCATGACCCGCCCACTACCAGCAGCCAGCAGAAACCTACCCTGATGTAATTGAGTAGATATCTAGTAAGTAATTGCAGCAGCACTCCTAAGACTTCAATGTAAATAAATGAAGATGAAAGGAAAAAGATCATTAATTTCAATATCATGTTGCCAACAAATAAATAACAAAAGTGAGCTTGAAGCTAAATTTATCAGCTGTCAAATAGCGTTCCACTTGCCATCTTGATATCTCTATAATCCACTATGAGTCATCCAAGAATTGTGAAGTTTAAAAGTTCATTCAAATGAATAATATTTAGTTACATCATAGTACTTTGTGTATTAAAAAAAAGCAGAAGCTTCTACAATGAATAAACAAGCTAACAATAGTTAAGATGCCAAATATAATTTCAAAATAGAATTTAGCAAAGAAATGCAAAGACAATTTACTCACATTCGCTTCTTCTGAATGCAAATTGAACTGAGGTTGCACAATATTAACCATGAAATTCCTTGTACCTTCCTCTTCAGCATCACTATTATTCGAAGGCTTAAGTGCTACATCAGATAATAGACAGTGAAAATTTTGATTGTACTTGCTGTTCTGTTTGTGTTTAGCACATTGCTGAAAACTAAATAGTACAACAAGAATGTGTATACATGTAATAAATAAATACCATCTTAATCCTGGCTGATCGCAACAATGCCAACAACTAGGAAAGATGGATAATGCTATTCAACATACCAGTTTCACTACTTGATGTCAGATCTGACTTGCTGGACTCATTGGAAGGTGGTGATTCTGAACTCTTCATCTGTTGAGGTTCCGAAGGCTGTGATGCTGACACAGAGTTGAGAGCCCCATCCTTCGGCATCTCAGCTTCTTTGATTAACTGTTTCTTCTCAAGAATCTTTCTTTGGGTGTATTGCCGAGAAGGAGAGGGTTTTGGAGGCTGAAATGCTTGAGTTAAACCACCAACCCAGGAGAGGATAGCAGCTCGGTTTTCTAAATTCCATAGAATTTTTAGTCCATGGACAAAAACTCTCTGGCAACTATCAGCCACCACGACATTGAATCCCTCATCATCACTACCTGATTGATCACGGTCACTTTCATCACCCCCATCAAACTCGGACTTGATTAATGGCATTTCAGATTTTTTCCTGCCATCTTCCTGCCACGCTGATAATCTAGCAGCATCAGCCTTAGGACTTTGTTTTCGTATTGTGAAATAATCAGAATGCAGAAAAAATCCATCATCCCGGCTTTTCTCAGTTGAACTAGTTTTCTTGTTGCCCTTGTCACCAGGACTATCTCTATCTTTTGTACTCTTATTTTCTACCTTGGAATCCTTAGAAGTTGATGGTTCAGGTATTCTGTTAAGAAATACTTTCACCAAGTGTAGATCTATGCCCTGGTAGACAAGATCAAGAGGTTCACGCTTGCAATCGAATGTAAATATCTGCTTCCCACGGCTGAAAGCTATTTCAATCCTAAACTTTGTGAAGTGTAGTGTCAAACCCTTAGCAGGATCATCTGGCTGTAGAGGCATGTTGTTAATCTTCAAGAAAATGGCATCAAAACGAATGCACTGTTCGGTCATAACTCTATCAAGTGGGAGGTTTCCAGACCGTACAAATCTAGGAACTCCAAAACGTGGAAACCTAGAAAACAATCTTAATTTGTGGGGAGGAAGAAAAAGCAAGTTCCACCACCTCGCTAGCCAGACCAAATCATGAGCCCCCACATTCACAGTCGGAGAATCATTTGTATACACATCACTCTTTCGTTGATGTTCTGTGGGTTCGGTAGTTGAAGGCTTAAGTGAAAAACTCCATTTCAGTGACAGAGAAGTCGAGCGGAATGGATCAAAAACTTTATCCCTCGGTTTTCCTTCAGCAGGAAGAGCAAATATAAAATGATCCATAGGGTTACCTGAATCACATCCCCACTGTATTGAAATATCCATGAAAAAGGAGGGGGTTTCAAGGAAAGGTATAGCTGGATGATGTGGGATTTCTAAACTTGTCTTCTTTGCTAGACTCTCTAAGCTAGTTATGTACGCCTTTAGATACTTCGAAGACAGACTGACATAACCATCCACATAACATATTTCCATATAATCAGATGTGATTAGCATTTGATCCATCTTTTCATAAGGGTTTGTCGAAGCTGGGAGATGCCATTCTGTCTCAGTAAAACTCAAGTTAAATTTGCCATGAATATAGTTTCTCATATCATCCCACCAGGGTAAGCTGCGCTCTCTTCTAGGGGGTTCAGGACGCTCAAAGAACCACCTCTTAGCTAAATTTGCCCTTCGGAGTGCACAAGTAAAAGCATAGCTTATATCAGCAAAAACTGGCTCATAGCCAACTCCAAATGACACTTCCCCTTTTTTAAAATGCAATGGTATGTCACAATACGTTTTCATTGGTGGTGTATAGCCAGTTGCAGAGCGGAGCAGATTTACTTTCCACCATTTGCCAACATAGACATCCTGTCGAACCTGCGGCTGAAAACAGGTTGCCTGCCACCAGGAGAAAAAAATCAGTGCAACTTAGAATGATTCTTGATTACCATAAAGAATTCTACAAAATGCTGTAGATAAAATCATTTTGTAGGAAATACAAATGATGTTCTCAAACAGACAGTTAGATGAAGCCTGTATCTTTTCTAGGGGTAAAAGGTTAGTTAACCATTCTAATGGTATTTCCTAACTGAAAACAGTTAACCGTTCTAAAAATATGTCATCATTGAATTAAGTGAACAGTAAGAACACTAACCTGCTGACCCAGCACAAGGCGTCCATCACATTTACCAGAGATTCCAGAGAAGAGTGGAAATGCGTAATCTCTCAAATACACAGATAAGGATCTAGTTTTCAAAGTAAAATTGCTACCATACAAACGGGAAAACGGGATATCATTTTTGGCACAAACTGGATCTACAGATTTAATAAAACTAATCATTCCTTCATCGCCCCCATCAATCTTTGATAGGCTCACATCAACATCTTTTGCACATACTGACATTACTGATGCTCTGCGAGTACTCATCTTGAATCCTGACTGGAAGCCACTTGAACATGCACCTGACCCTTCTGAGATCGGCAATTTCTGACATGCTTGGTAATATGACTGAAATGCCTTTCTGTATATCTCTTCTCTGAGTTTTTCAATTGAGTGTGCGCCAGGTACATCTGCATCAGCTTCAGGGCAATCATTGTTTTTTTCAGAAGTAGAAGTATCCACTTTTGCCTTGGGGGAATCCTTACTTTTGCCTGAAGCAAGCTCATCAAGTAGATTCAACCTAACTGTGGACTCACAAAATACATTCTTCATTAAACTGATATGCTCATCAAGCCATCCTTGCATGGGCTCTTCCTCAATTTCTGCTATCAGGTCACGCACGATGATCCGCACATACCGAAATGCCATTGATTTTGATTTGCTCTTTTTGCTGCTACTGCTGCTGGTGGTGCTAGATTTCTTCTCAGGAAATAAAACAGATGTTTTTGCTGCAGAAATAAGTTTGAAGGCCCGCAATGTGTCTTCTACAGCATCATCAATAGCTCTTAGTTGCAACCTAAATGGCAAGCAAATATTAGCATCACGGCATTGAATAACCCAATCGCACACAGCTGCAGATTGTAACTTCTTATCGGGATGGCTATCAGAAACAGAAACTGGGATACGAGATAACTGCATGCGACTGCTTTTGAATATCCATGCACCACAAAAACTGACTGCTAGTCCCTCGACCAAAACACCTATCTTTGCATTCTCAGAAAATATGGATCCTACTTGAACCATTGCTTCAACCCCATCAGCAAGTTCACCTGAAATTTTCAACGATTCCAAATCGATGGCAATAACTGATTCTCGCTTCCTTTGTGCCTTTTCTTGCTGGCCATGGTCTTCTTTTTTTGCTGGGATATCCATGCTTAGTGTATCATCTTTCACCTCAGTAACAGAATTCTGGAGCTTTATCCTATGCAGAACAGATTTAAGTCGTGTGGCCACTTCAAGCAGCTCCAGACAGGGATCAGGCTCATACCTGATTGCAATGTCAGTCACATTGATGAGAGAGCAGGCTGCAACATCATTCTGCCCACCAGAACGCTGGACAAACTTTGCTTTACGCACATCAAACAGCTTGGTCTCCTCTACAGGTTTATTGTCAAGCTGGTCCTCTTTATGTGTCAGTCTGAAGCTCTCAAGTTCAACCTGCATGGAGTTCTTTGCTTTATTCAAAGACACACAAAACTGACAAATCTCCAGAGATGTGGAGAAGTGAACATTCTTATGATCCGGAAGGCTAGTAGAATTTACGTAGGCCATCCTTGGGGAACCATTATCTTCATTGATGATTACAACACGACCACCCTGAGAACCAAAATTTACACGCTTTGGATCGGCTATAGCCATATCTTCCAGCCTCATATCACCATCATACATAATAAAGCACTGTGCAACATTGATTTTGAGAAGCTGTGCTCCTTTAGCTTTCTTGATAGACTTTTGAGGAGCATTCTCGTGGACAGGTCGTTTCTTAGGAGGCAAAATGCTTTTCAGAAACACTTTGTAGGACATTGCATTGGCACAAAGTGACTCAAGATAGTAAAAACAGAAGTACATTCTGATTTCAGATATCTTAACAGAGATAGAGGATTTAGCATGGTCTTCACCATTATCTTTGCCTGGGTCCTTTTGTTCCAGATCAAGAGTTGAGTGGCTAATGTGCAGTAAGGTGCCTGAGATACTTTCATTCATCGACTGTAGGCGTTTGCCAGCAACAAGCAATTTCAATTCACCAAGCTTGACATGCAATTGAGTTCCTTGGTCTACCAACTTACTTGCAGAAACACTAGTTGATTGAAAAAGACACTGCATTGTCCAATACTTACAGAGTGAGATTGGCATTAGATTAAAAAATGGCAATGCAATAATTCTTGATGTCATTATAATTTGGACACACCGAAAAGTCTAGAATCATCTAAACATGATATTTTTTTCTTTGAAGGAAATGCCCCTACTGTATTTAAACATGATAACTACAGACCCGTTGGTACTAATCTTCCTGCACTACCAAGCATAAACAAAAATCTCATTTAGGAGCCTAGTGGGCAGTCATGATTAGGGTGAAAGACTTGGAAAGGTACCCATTATTGGCATCTGCAACTTCTGATTTAAGAAAATCATCATCTACCAACACCAAATAAATTATAAATTTATTATCATGTCATTTGAATGCCCTGTTCATGTAAATAGGGCTCAAACATTGTAAATGAAGAGCAATTCGAAAATCACTTTGAAACATTCACTGTTGTTGTTGTTGTGTGACTTAAGTAATATTGAAACTAAATGAGTTGGCCACATCATCAGGACGCGGTCATAATCTCATGGCCACAGCTGCTAGGGCCAAATTATCAAGTTATGTGGTGTAGGGTGGAAACTAATCTGTATGTTAGGAAGGTAGTCATTAGATTGTCTTATCTATAATGCAAATGAGAACCCTCTGTAAAAGGAGGCCTATTGTATGAAACAAAATAGAATAAACATGAACTAGTAACAAGTTTCTATCTCTTTCACAGTTGAGTTCCCTTCCTCACCTAAGCACTCTCTCCATGAGTGCCATTTTCCCCTTCAAGCCAGTGCAATCGATCTCTCTACAGTGGTTAGCATGTGGATGCTAAACATGGTTGTTTTGGCAGTATGAAGATGAGTTATAAATAGAACATGCCACTATTAAAATCTGATACATGAGTAATGCAATGTATCCAACTAAAAGTTCAACTAGAACAGAACTATACGGCACAGTATCCATAATGTACTTACATGGTAAAGTGGTACATCATCAAGACTGTGAAGTACAAGAGTAAAGTCAGGAGCTGACAGTGTACATGCCAAAGCCAATGCCAATTTTTCTTTGGGTGCCTTCTCTTGTTGAGGACTCTCACGGAGAACAAGGGGCTTCTTTTTATCTGAGTTAATTCTAATCAGTGGCTTAATTCTGCTTATAATGAGGTTACATTGGAACCCACTAATCTTGACATCTACTTCAGCTTGAACTGGCAATGCTGGCTGAGGGGGGAAATGCATCAGCACATTCAATTAGCTCCAAAAGAAATTATAAACCATAAAATACGTGCAAAGGATGGTTCACTATATAAAAAAGGAGACTGTACAGGGCATTACAGATAAATAAGCATAAATGGGAAGCACAGAGTAAGAAAATCAGAAGCATGCTCTCACACAAAAGGGGTAATTCTTTATCACATAAATTCAGCCCAGAAATGAAGCATTAGTTCATCAACTTACTTGCAATGAATAATACTGGAAAACCATGCCGTAAATGCAGACAGAGCATGTGGTGTAATATCATTTAACTGGCCAAATATTATATATGCTTCTTGCTTATGTCCCAGTTGCAAGGCAAACAATGTACAAAATTGCATTTTCAACAAAGTCCTAAATAGAATTACACAAAATTCTGCCAGCTATACATCGGCCATTTTTCAGAGTACATGAAGAGATTTTCCCTATCCAGATACACTCCTTTACTCTAGATTGTAGATCACTATGCAACACTGCAAAACAAACAACAGAAAGTGGCCATTGCTACATCTAATGGATGATCCACTTGGTGGAATCAACAGTTTTTAGATCTAATTTTTTTTACCATTTGGATCAAGTCAAACCAAAATTGTGTATTTAAAGGAAGTCTTATCTGAGTGTAAGGGAAGTATTTTTCTCCAAAAACATAGAAAATTAAAGATAATAAAAGAAGGTAGATGGAGGCCCACAAAATTCTCCAACGAAACCAAATGATCAAAAGAAAGTTTGATTTAATAAAGATTTAGATCAAACTGACCTGAGTGGGAATGTTAGCTGAAACTACTGTTGAAACTTTTGCAACCTCTAATACTGAGGTGGCACCATCCATTAGAAGCTGGAATTTAGAAACAATAATTTTAAAAAGTTCAGACTCAATCCTATAGTAAACAATCATGTTGAACTGATCAAAACTGAGGAAATTATATTTCCTACAGAAAAATATAAACATACATGAATCTCTGTTACATCAGTTTCCAACCGAAGATGTGTTGTGTTCTCTCCGAAGTCGTGTTGTGGTTGTAACCTTGTACATCTCAAAGATATGCTACCAATTTCATTGTTGACTGAGAGGCCATGATCTTTTGGCAAAAACTTCAGATCCAGTTTGGACATGTTGAAGCTAACCTTCCAAATAAAACTACATTTTAGTGAATAGTAATCCAACAGTCAACTTATGTTAAAAGTTAAAAGTAACAATTTAAAATAGCAAATCTAGACCGTGAGAGATGCTCTATTCAGATTAAGTTTCGAAGTGTGCCCCAGGGGAAGTTAAATCCCTGGGTTAGATCTGCTGGCAAAAAAAAAGTTTTAGAGTTGATTATGTATGATATTCGATTTCACCTCTTTTTTTTTCTTTTTGACATTTTTGCGGTCCTATAATATTACGCACTCAATAATGATAACTTCTGGTCTCTAATGAGATATCACCACTAGTGAAACAAGATTATTCAACAGTTCGACATATAAAGAAATACCCATCCTGCCCTGGCTGTGCATACATCAGGAATAGTTTTACTTTGGCTAAGCCATATCACTGCAATGCAACCACCTTCTAAATCAACATAAAGAACAAAACCATAGGTCCATATAATTCATGGGGAAAATGAATGAAGACAACTATTGTTCAAGATATACGCAAGCTGTGTGTGCGTGTGTGTTTGGGTCTCTGTATGACTCATCTCTCTACTTTTAATACAATGATACGCAGTTCTCCTGCGTATTCGAGAAAAATAAAAGAAGATGAATTATGCATGCAGATGGGCAAAAGGCTTGTCGATAGCTAAAAAGAGAAACATCAGGTGTATTCTAGGGAGTTCATACAACCTTTTCAGGTAACAGACTTATCTTCTTATTTAGTGATGCAAGTTTGCCCCCTTCAGATCTGGCAGATGACTTATTATCCACGGAAGGTTCATCCTTTTGGTCAGCAACAGTAGATGCAGACTGTTTCTTCTTGGTGAGTAATTTCTCTTCCAAATTCACAACAATTGGACCAAGGATCAAATCCAAATTCTTCACTCTAATTCCTTTATCCCTAAACAGCATTGTCAAGAATAGTTCTTATTGTTCATTCTTTCATTGTTTACTAATCTGTGATGTTTGCAAAACATTCAATTAAGATATTACCTCTGATGAAGGTCACATGAGAGTGATATGTCCTCAAACAGGAATGAGCTACAGTCAGAAGTGTCCATGGCTGAACAATATTGTCCACTAACCCACCAATCCAATTTACTAAACACCGATGTGTTGTTGTCAATGCTGTCTGGCTCCAATGCTTGTATAAATATAGGTATTATATTAATTTGAACATTAAGAACTGGAGCCAATCCTCCAGTTTTGGATATATCAATCTTAAGGTCCTTGATGCCAACAGCAGCTTTTGGAGCCTGCAATTTTAAAGACCAAGTTATCAACAACAAAAAAACAAGACAGAGAACATGTGTTAAAGCCACTGTGACTCGTACATAATCCTTGTGCTCTAAAAAATATGCCATAGATTGCAAACAAAAGCAAGAAAGAGGATAGTAAAATCCATGTAAATTGATGCATATGGAAGACTTGTTGTCGAATAAATCCAAAGATTATTTAACCCGCGTAGCTAAGCTCCTAACAACACATTAAAAATGGGTGAAGGCTATTCTTTAACTATTTGGATATGGCTATATCATATAGAATGTACCAAGACTGAACCAGAACCAGAGCACACATCTTCTGCTAGCACAAAACTGGGCACAAAAATCTGTCAGGCAACAAAACCTTTGATGAGAATATGTTGCTTAAGAAACAAATTATATGACTGACTAATTCAACTTGTTTGCTTCCAGCATCTGCTAATAATAACAGAGAAAAAATGTTTATAGAATGACTGGGAGAGGAATATGTCATGCACAAAAATGCCGGAGTTCATTATAATATATTATCTTTCCTTTTTCAATGGTACGGAGGAGAGCTTTGTACTTTTTCATTAAGAAGGAAATAGGAGTTATTTACAACACGAGCCGTCTGGCTATGGTTGCAGTTACATAGCTCATTTTACTGACTTAAAATACAACTAAAACTACCAGAAACAAGCACGCAAGCTAACCAACTAGAATCATCAGCACATGCAACCATGGTTGACAGAGTTAAGATATCCGATAGAAGGCAGTACCTTAAGCCTCAACTCCACTATGGATAACGATAATAGACTGGCCACGCTTGTTATTAGCCTCCATTTCGCTTGTCCTTTGGATTTTCCTTTTGCTTTGGCGGATGAAGTTGAGGACGGTTTGCGAGAGCTAGGTTTCTTCTTGTTTGAGGATTTCACAGGTTGCCTGAGCACAACGTCCAAATCAGAGATTTGCATTTGCAGGATTGGTCCATGAGTTAGTATGGTAAATCCCAGCTGGGTGAGCGGTTTCCGCAGGCCAAGTCTGATTTCACCAATACAAATAGACTCAACAGCGCCCTGAAATGCGACGCAAACGCGATTCAATCATATGTCAGGATTGGCATTGGCATTGGCATTGGCATGGACAGACGAGGAGGGACGGGAGCAGGCAGAGAGGCCCGCAGCCCTTTGATACCTTTGGGGATGAAATGGTGATGTCCCGCAGATAATTGAGGCCGTAGGAGCGGCACCCGATGGAGAGCTTGGCCGCGCGTCGGAGCACCCAGGCCACCGCCCTGGCGAGGAGGCTGCAATTGGGTTTGCAACACAGAAATCGTTAGCCGATCGCGCCCATCCCACTCCGCGAACGTACAGCAGCGTAGAGCGACGAACGAATTCGTTCGGAGAGGGATACACGAAACGGGGAGGAAGAGGGGGGGGGGCACGTACATGACGGCGACGCATCCTGCGGCGGCGGCGAGGGCGGCGAGGATGCCGAGCTTGAAGACGGAGAGGAGGAGGCCGTGGCGGAGGACGAGCTCGACGGCCTCCCAGGCGACGACGAACCCCACCAGCAGCTGCACCAGCCCAAGCATCATCGTCGCTACTCCTCCTTGGTCACCGGCGCTCCTTCATCGCCGCACCAAACCCTCCCCCTTCCTTCCTTCCAGATCGCGAGGAATCGCGGCACGACGTGCGTGAACCGACGATTGGTCGGGGGTCGGGGGGAGTTGCGGGGAGGGGCGGGGCGGAGCGGAGATGGTGCGGAATCGCAGAGTGGAGTAATGGAGAGGAGGAGATGGATGGGAGGCGGAGTGGAGAAGAGGTGGCGCGCCATTTCCGGAGGGGAAGAGAGGAGAGGGGAGGGGAGGGGAGGGGAGGGGAGGGAGCGGAGTGGCGCGGCGGTTACGCACGTCCGAGTCAAAATTCCTTAAAAAAACATTGCCGGCAGTCCGGCACGGCCGAACGGGCCACCGGCATAGCACCAGCGCGCCGCGCCCGCGGCTTGCCAGGGACGGCCTCTTCCTCCATTCAATTCAAATTAAAATTCTGAAATTCAGAAGGCAGCAAACAGTAGCGTGAAGGCAGCAGACAGTAACGTTTCAGACTCTCAGTCCAGGCAAGAGCCGTTGCTTGTGAATGGCCTGTTGTCTACCACTTTTACGATCGATGTAGCCGGCCACCTCATTTAGGGCCTGTTTGGCTCCACCCTGTTAAAGTTTAACACCCGTCACATCGGATGTTTGGATGCTAATTAGAAGTATTAAATATAGACTAATTACAAAACTAATTGCACAATTGGAGTGTAATTCGCAAGACGAATCTATTAAGCCTAATTAGTCCATGATTTGACAATGTGGTGCTACAGTAACCCTTTGCTAATGGTGGATTAATTAGGCTTAATAGATTCGTCTCGCGAATTAGCACAGGGTTCTGCAATTAATTTTATAATTAGCTCATGTTTAGTTCTCCTAATTAGCATCCGAACATCTGATGTGACACTGTTAAAGTTTAGCACCTCGTATCCAAACACCCCCTTAAACACACTAGTAATCTTGAGAGTTATAAACCTAAGCACCCGTTTTGATGCCATTGGGCTTTGGCAGCCGAAATGGACACCTCATTTAAAACACTACCAGCAAATCTTGGCAATCACTCAAAACATTGGCAGTTGGCACCCATGCTTGCTGTATAGCCGGTGCTGTTGGCAACCTAGGAGTAAATCAGCATTTGGCTCGATGACCATGTGAACATGTCAGGAAAGAGTAGCCCAAAGGGCCAAAAACTGTCACTAAAATTATCTCAACTAGGATTAAATCAGTTCTTTCATGAACCCTGAGATTGACAGCCGAAATGCAGCACAACTCAACCCCTCAGCAGCACAACTCGAAGCTTAGCATATCAAGATATCAGCCCACTGAGCCCAGTATGGATGACCAACAAACAAGTGCAGATCAAGTCATGTCTTACATGAGGTTACCCACAGCCCAGTTAGCCGTAGGATTCTTCTCTACAGACTGAAAACACTACTTCCGCCCTTTGCCCTTCCTTTTACCCTTTACTGCGCCCCGCTTCTTGTCACCCTTTTTTGCCTTGCTCTTGTTCCTGAACGTTCTCTTCTGTGGCTTCTTCTTCACGCCTAAGCTGGAGTTCTTCTTGGCCACCGAGCTGGGATTCTTGTTGGTGTAGCCTGCTGACACAGGGCCAACAGTTCTGGGTCCAATGTCATCATCTTCACAAGTAATTTCACTAGTGGTCACTATAATTCTAGTCGCATCATCTTCATATGTTTTTATTTCTGGACAGAAATTCAATTGTTAGAAAATTTTAGGCACTCATTTCTAGAAACAACATACAATGTGGTAGCAACAGTTATGAATTTTGTTCATGTACTCACCAGACAAAGATTCATCATTTTCCATCTCCTCACCACCATCGCCAATATCTTCATTTTCTAATTCAGCATCAGCCGATGACAGTACTCTACCATATAGAGCAATCTCTTTCTCTTGTTTTCTCTAAAACAAAATGATACAGCTCAGCAAAATCAACAGGCAATAACCAGTAACCTAGACTAAGTCTAGTTTATGTTACCATTGTCACGCAGTAAACACAACACAAGCTGACTGAAGATAACATTAAACCCTTTCAGCATGGGAAATATGGAAACAACAAAATGCGCAGATCTTCAGAGGAATTCAGGCCTCTTTGGAGTCTTGGAAAAGTTGCTTTGCACAGACAGTAAAGCTTCACGTGCACAGATTAAAACCCCCTCTTAGTCACAGCATTTCTGTTTGGCTAAACAGCCTTCTGTGAAGTTTCTCTTTCTAGTTTTTTTTAAAACCTCTGTCTTTTTTATCTATATAATAAATACCACAGTAGGGGTTTGTATTTAGCTCAAAAAAAACATTAAACCCTTTCAGAGTCGTACCCAAATCTTATTTCGTAAAAAAAACTTGAGGTATTCCCACCATACTACAAAATAACCAACTGGCACATAATTCAGCTATCAAGACTGCATTACATGATGCACTTCTGCATCTTCCACTGACCACAAAGGCTAAAAATGTTAGCTGTCTATGTAGCTACTCCACTTGTGATTTCCATCAATTACTCCATCCATTCTTGAATACATGACGTTTAGGACAAGCCAATTAGTTCATTTTTGAACTAATTAGCTTGTCCTAAACAACATATATCTAAGGACGGAGGTAGTACTATTTAACAATTTGTGTGCTTCATGTAGCTGTCTTCTAAATTTCAATGTGCACAATAGGAGCACACACCCTTTTGACTTTCAATCTGACAATTATCTTGCAGCATCGCATCACACACTTCTAAATGAACCTCACATCCTGTTATGATTTGCAGGAGAAATTCGATGGTCAATTATGATTCTCTGGGAGCATTGCCTTTCACTAATGCAAGAACAAATGTTACCGTTCAGACAAGGATTCCAGAACCAATATATCATCCAAGAACCATAAAATTGCAGAAAAGGGAGAGAAGATTTCGTGTGTGTGAATTACCCTCTTGCGTCCTTCGATTCTCTTCTTCCTCTCCTTTTCCTGCAAGACCTTCTGCGCTTCCTTTCTCCTCTTCTTCTTCCTCTTGTGGAACCCAGTCACGAAATCCCTGCCAAACCAAGATCCGTCGCGTATTGATACAATAGGCAACAAAAAGGAGGAAAACGCCACAAGCTACGCGTATGGAGTAGAAATAGGATGGGGATGGTTAATTGGCGAAGGCGAAACCGGCACCTGAGGGCTTTCTTGTCAAGGGTGACGGAGAGTGCCTTGTTCTTGAGGGAACGCTTCTTGATGTGCTTCGGCACCATCACCGTCGGCATCTGTCCCACCACGACGTCCTCCGCCTCCGACTCCGACGCTGCCATCTCCTCCCCGTATTCCTCCTCTTCCACGGCCTCCTCCTCCCACGCCATGGCTACACAACTCTTCCCCACCCCCTCCCTCCCCCCACACAAGCGCGCCGCCGCCTTGAGGAGAAGGGCAGCCGCGGGCCGGAGGGGCAGCACTGCAGCAGGTCGGGAGGGGAGCGATGCTGTATTTTGCAGAAGGGTCCCTAATTCGATCGCAAAACCTGCAACTCTTGTATTTACACAAAACCTGTGGATCGCAAGTGGTAGTCGTGGTAGTCGTGATTCGAAATAGGGGGTTTTATGAAAATTGGCTTTTCAGTAGTTTACAAATAATCACGATCCGATATTTTGTAAGAAACCCTTTAATTTGCAAATTAGTCCCTATTTTCGCTTACTACTCTCCTCGCTCGCTCCCATGCATGGCGGTGTGGCTCTCGGCGGCGCTAAGAATCCTACGGTACGGTGTGGTCACTGACAGGGTTCCACCGCAATCTAGTTGGGCGAGCTCCGGAACTCCTCTGCGCCCTCCACGCTGCTCTACGGCCCGCAATCTCGTCGTTCTTGACCAGCGGCTGCGTCTCCAACTCCGCTGCTGTGTTTTTTTTTTCTCAAATATGTAGGAGAGCTGCGCATCATTTTATCCACGAGTGGGGCATTGCCTCCACAAGAGCAGTAGAGGTGTCTACTGAGGAACATCGGCCTATCGAGTGCTAACTAGCGTACTAGTACTCATGTCTTAAACAACCTAGCTTTGCGGCCCCCGCCTCAATCAAAGATGGATCTCTTGCTTGATGCGCTCCGTAACCACTCGCACGGGGGAGGAGACTTGATCAAACAGCCGGCTGTCCCGCTCCTTCCACAGCAACCAGATGACCAGCATGAAGAGCGTGTCGAAACCCTTTCGTCGTTCCTTGGTTTGTAATCTTCTGGAGCTCTCCCACCAGTCCTGCAAAGTGCTCTGATTCGCTGGGAAAACACAAACGCAATTCATCCAGCTGAGCGCGTTCCACCAAATTTCCTTGGCGTAGCTGCAATTTGGCCAAGAGGTGATCGCACGTTTCCGGCTCTTGATCGCACATCCAGCAGCTATCATGGGCATCCAGTCCGTGTCGTCGCCTTCGATCTGCAGTCCAGATCCTCCCGCGGGACACAAGCCATGTGAAGAACTTGACTTTGGGAGGTGCCCAATTCTTCCATATGCGTCTTGCTCCTTGCAGCTGCGTGCTTCCCTTGTGCATCGTGGTGTAAGCAGATTTTACTGTGCAAGATCCATCCGCTGTCCACTTCCATCGGAATGTGTCCGGAAACCTCTGGAGCAAGGTGCCAACTCGACAGAGTGTCCCATAGCTGGATGCATTCCATGAGCACTGGGATCGATAGTCCTCCCTGAATGTCCCTTATCCACCTGCGTCCATCCATGCCTTGCGCAACAGTTCTTGTTTTCAGTGCTCGTTTTGGAATCACGGACAGTAGGTTAGGGGCTAGCATCCTGACAGAGCGTCCATCAATCCAGTTATCTGTCCAAAACATTGTTCTTTCTCCATTGCCTACTTGCACCGTGACTGAAGCATTGTATAGAGCATGTACCTCAGGTTCGATTCTTATTTGCAGTGCTGACCATGAGCGGTCCATGTCTGTGCGTTGAAGCCACAGCCACCTTGCCCTCAGAGCGAAGCTGGCCAGTTTGAAGTCGATGACACTGAGTCCGCCCTCTATTGTCGGACGGCAAACAGTTGGCCAGGCAACTGCATTTTTCCCCTCACTGCTCTGTCTGTGCCATTCCAAAGAAAATTCCTGTGGATACTGTCCAGCTTCTTGATCACCCAGGGTGGGAGCTTGTCAGCCATGATGAGGTAGATGGGGATGGCCGAGAGGTTAGCTTTGACCAAGGTTAGCCTACCACTCTTATTCATCATCGGCCCTTGCCATGCAATGGCTGAGGTAGATGGGGATGGCCGAGAGGTTAGCTTTTACTAAGGTTAGCCTACCACTCTTATTCATCATCGGCCGTTGCCATGCGCCGCCGCGTTTCTAGCAGTCCACTGGCAGCAGAGTAGGTTGTAGCAGATCCTCTCCGTCCGAGAGCGGAGGTAAAGAGGCTACAACATTTTAGTTTCTGGCGTTCAATCCAACCGAGCTATTTGTGTGCAGTACAAATGAGTCGCTGGGATTTAGATGTAGCTTGCCAGCATTAGGAATTTAAAAGTGCACAATTGGGAATAAAACATATTGACGGGAGTACTGTATCAATGAATAGTTTGCTAACTGGCTCCTTGATTCACTTCGGAATATATAGTTACCAATGAATTTTGGGAGTTCTGGAGTACTCAGTAATATTGGGTTCTATAATACGAATAGGTAGTGGTGTGAGTGAAGTGTTTGATCTGAATTGAACATCAACAGTGGCGTCAGTGGAGGTTTCAACAATGTCTGCTATAGTGCTATTGCAGCTGCCTATAGGATTGAACTACATATTTAACCTTATCATGAACTCTTCTTGAGTAAAATGCCATCTATAATCTGTTTGACCAAATAGTTTCAGAATCCATAACTTCAGAGGCTTGATGTGGGTAGCAAAATTTGGTTTCAAATGGAAGATAGGTAATGGTAGAAAAGTCAAATTCTGGGAAAATAATTGGTTAGGTCCTTCTAATCTAGCTATCCAGCATTGGGATTATATACCATTGTTAATGAAAAAACAGGTTAGCAAGCTTGTGGGATGGAGAGAACCTGAAATGCACTTTTAGAAGGATGGTGGATGCGAGATTAGGGAGGCTATGGTTGGATGTGGTTCAACTAGCCTCCACTATATCCTTGAATGATGAGGAAGATGCCATGACCTGGCAGTTGGTTCTAACGGGGTTTACTCTTCCCAAACTCTATACAAGATTACCAATTTTAGAGGTGTTTTACCTTTTTTGTATGCCTAGTAATTGTGCTTTAAAAATTCGTCCAAGGGTTCATTTTTTTTTCCTGTGGCGCCTGTCCAAAAACAAAGTGTTAACTAGGGATAACCTGACTAAAAGGCAAAAAGTAGAAGATAGCTCAATGATGTTCTGCATAGAGAATGAAACTAGCCAACATTTATTTTTTGACTGTGTAGTAGCAAAAGTAATGTGGGGTAGAATCTCCCAGGCTCTAGGCTTGGATATAGGAGTGTCCTTTGAATCCATCGGTTCATGTTGGCTTATTAGCAATAAGAGATTTACTGCAGTTAATGTTTTTAGTTCAGCCGCTCTTTGGGGGATTTGGAAACTAAGGACTGATTTTTGTTTTCAGAAAATTACTTGGCAGAATATGGAGCACTTGCTGATGAGGATTGTGAGGCTGGCACAGAAGTGGCAAATTCTGTGCCCAGCCGACAAGGAGGAGCTTTTGACCTCAAACTTGAGGATGGTGGCAACAAGACCAAAAATGCTAACAGGATGACGAAGCAGGTGAAGAAGAGGCAGTCTAAAACTGCTCAGAAGATGGGGCACCCTCAAGGTGTGCCTCTGTCCATGGAGAGGTGGGTGTTGCAAGTGTACGATCTGGAGTCTGGTGCTGATACCTGAGGAGGTGATGGTTGGACCTGAAGAGGCTTATACATGTGGGGCCAAACTTCTGGCCGACACCGAACCTTGTGCCTGTTGAGTAGTTTGGATTTGGCGTTCCCCCATAGTTTTTTGTTAGTGTTCTGGTTTTTTGTTAGAATTCTGCTTCACATTATATCGATGAATGGCATATCAAAGGGCCACAAAGGTGTTGGCTAGATTAAAAAGTAAATCCAACCACCTATAACCTGAGACCCTGAAGAGAAGAAATTTTCTGAAACTAAGAACCACAGAACCTCACAGAATAAAATTCAAGTAGCAAGCATGAAGCCTATTAGGATTCTTTTTTTCTGCATTGGCTCCTGTAGTAAAAGTAAAATTCTCAGACAAACATGTGCCCTGGTTGTACCTGAAAGCCATGACACTTCCAAATAGGCCATATATTAAGCATTCTACTCCAAATTTAAAAAGTGGTACTCTGACACAAAAGAATGAGAGGAACAGAGACTGAAGAGTTTACCCGGCAATGCATTTCTAGAATGCTAATCTTGGAAACTCATGCTTGCAGGAATCTTGATTTTTGGCAGCAGTATAGATCCAACCAGATACCCAAGA
Source organism: Setaria viridis (assembly GCF_005286985.2). Taxonomy (NCBI): domain Eukaryota; kingdom Viridiplantae; phylum Streptophyta; class Magnoliopsida; order Poales; family Poaceae; genus Setaria; species Setaria viridis. The sequence goes on from NC_048271.2 coordinate 43,834,668, forward strand.
ACCCCAATAGCAATGGTCAAAAGTGAATGAGGTCCATAACCAAAAACTGCAAATAGGCAACATTAAAACCATCAATCTTGTAGCTATTAAAATCTCCGACCTTTTTTGCTCTTCCTTACAATTAGCTTTAGAAATGACTGGGAGAAAGGTAGCATATTATACTAAATCTGATCCTTTGATCTAAGGCAGTTCTTCTAGACTTTGATGGAGGACTTGAACCAAATATATACCAATGGTCCTGCAGAAAGATAGACAGCAGTGAGGCAACTGTTCTGGCTAAAGAAATAGTAACAATACAATTCAATCAAAATAAACGTGAGATAACCCTGTATAGGTTACAGCACATAGGACAAGCAAACTAACATGTGTTGATTGATAATAGATGTTTAATGGGAATATTGCAAGCCCAGCATTTAGATTTGTAACTGACATTGATCATCAGGTATACACCATGTTTAGGCTACATTTGCGTATGTAACATAAGTATTTAACATAGAAATAGATTTTTAAAATATAGCATATATAATACTTTTAGATGGAAAATAGTTTTGCAGGTAATATACATGCAGGCAAAGAGAGCAAAAAGAAACACAAAAAGCATTTTCACCCCCTGCACAGAGGGTTGCTCTCGAATTAGTGCTAGACAAGATACAGTCAAAATGTTGAATCATACAAAGTACTTCATTTTTTTAACAGAGCATCTCACAAACTAAGTTTTAGTACAAAACTGCAGGCATGTTAAACCAGCATGCCATGCTGCGCACACTCATTTGTCAAACCATTTGCTCCAAAGAAAAATGGCATCCATATTTAGCATCAGAAGAAAAACTATTAAATTTTATAATTTTTTTTTTGAAACAAGCCAGCAGGAGAGCTGCTGCTATATTAAAAGAGAGGAAAAGCCCGACGGGCCGTATACAAACGTACTATACAAGCTGTACACTCGCATCCCTGAAACGGGGAGGCAGAACTCCGCTATGACAACTAGTACAAAACAGGACACTCAACCTGAGAGAAAGTCCCCCAAGTGTTTAGCTCCCGCAGCAACCCACATCACAGCTTGGTTCTTGATGCCGTCGGTTATCTGGGTAACCGTCTTGTGTTTGTGTTGGAAGACCCTCCGATTTCTCTCTAGCCAGATCTCCCAAAGAACGAGTATAATTAGGGTCCGCAACCCTTTCCCCCCGTTCCCCTCGGCCACCGGGCTAGCTAGCGTAGCTATCCACCAATTTTATAATTTAATATGTAAAGGCACAGTACGGTCTCAAAGCAGACCCAATTCACTGAACTGATAGGAATAGGTAAGTAATAGTTTGTACCTCAATTTAAACTTGGAGGCAACCTGGATATGTACAAAGGCGATGGAAATATGGGAGTCAATTACAGTAAAAGGGTAGGCTTTTATATACAATTTTTCAAAACGGATATGATATTCATGTCTATGTCCGTAGCAAATTTGATTAGATAGGAGATCTGAACATTATATCAGTTAAGAAAGCATGATCGAAGGTTAGCAAAAGTCAAATTATGAAATATATGATTTACAGAAGTTAACCATAAAATAAGTCTGAAATCACAGAGAAGAATGTTCCATCAGGAATTGTCCATACTAAACAAAGTAGCGATCTTAAATAGAGCTAAAAACATGATTACCCAGGATATTAATCATAGCAGGGGAAACTAATCCTTGCAAGAATTTTTGAAACAATCAAACAAAGAATTAATTCCTATGTGTGAGGCAAAATATTATCACTTCCTGTCTACTATCATGCATCTAATATGCAGCACCTAATTGCCCCGGCCCATGGATAACTTACAGGAAACGGAGGTGCAAACTTTTTGAGAATAGAAGATATATCATAAATTAATTGAACAATTAAGTTGAGAATACAATTTGTATCACCTCGGTGCCAGGCCTGCATTCCTTGGATTGGAGGAGAGACCCACTCGGCCACTCCAAGGACGGCGGCGGCGGTGGATTCGGAGAAGCTCTGCTCCAGTAGAGGTAGATCATCCGGTTAGCCGCCGTACCATCTCAGCGGCAGCCTCGTACAGCAGGGGACGGAGAAGGGTGAGGGAGGACGAGCACGAGGGGGACGTCTAGGTGCGGCCGGGAGGTACGCGTGCGCCAACGGCCGCAGATCGCCGGCGAAGCCACGGCTCCGTCGATGGTTGAAAAGTACCGGACTCATGTTAGGGGGTATTATGCAAAATATCGGATCGTGATTAAAAGTGGTGATGCAAATCAGGGGTTTTGTTGTCGAGGGACACGAAACCTCCTGAATCGGATCGCGGTCAATAATCGCGATCCAAATTAGGTGGATTCCGCAAAATATTAAGGGCTATGTTTATAAAAATTTCCTTAACTTGCATCGCGATTAATTAGGAAGGTTCTACAAATAGGGTACCGCTCGTTCTCCCTCCTCCCCCTGGCGGCCGGAACCGGCGGCGATGAGGCCTCCAGACACCGACGTTCACCCCAGTTCAGCGGCCGAAATCCCTTTGGCATATCTCGATCCATGTCGGACCCACACGTCGGACTCACATTTATTTCAAATATATACGAGTTTTTTATATGAGTCCGTAGTTTTATATAGCAAACCCATGGGTTCTAGTAGGGTGGATTGGCTTGGGTTTAGATAATATAAATATGGGGTGAGTTGGGTTGAAAAAATAAATTAACTTGATGTGGATTGGCGTGGGTTAGAGTTGGATTACAATAGGAGGCCTAATAGTAGTGCTTACGTTGGCTAATTGCATTTTACCAAGTAGTTGTTCTTTTGATCTGACTGTTTTGCATTGTATTAACTCCCATGATTTTTCAATGATTGACCTATTATAAACCTGATTATCTCACAGGTATCATTTGGCTCTAAGTTGAGTAACCGCGCACCAACTTTGGATACGGACCTTTCATATTTTATGGATGGTGAAAAACCAATATCCTCTGAAAAAGCCAAAGAGTTTTTCTGTCAGAATCCATCCCAAAAGTATGGCAATAACTTTTATTTCGCTTCAGAGTTTCAACTACTCAATTATATTTGCATATGTGCTGGAACAATTCTAGTTTTGATGACTGAGCTTGGTATCCAGTTCACTGACAGTATGAGCAGTCTGGTAATCACCCAAGTTTTCATTAGCGTGCAATTGCTCATGTTAAGTTCTGTAATCACTCAATCCGTCCTTTTTTTCTTTCTATTCTAAAACTCCAGGTTTCATCTGCTGTACCAGAAGGCAAAGGTGTTTCTTCCTCTGCATCAGTGGAGGTTGCCACAATGTGCAATATCTGCTATTGCCTCTGCCTATGGTTTGTAGATTTACAATGGCTATTTAGCCTATCATGAACTCTGCCTATGGTCGTCTCTAAATAGCATCTTTGATGTTTCCTTTTTACTTGTCCATAGCTTTAAACATCACCCAAGAGATCTTGCTTTGCTCTGTCAGAAGGTACGATGTTTAACTGAAATTTGGTTGTAGAATATAATCTACAGATTTATTTCTGGTCTGCAGACCTTCAAAACATTGTTAGCAGCAGGCAATACAGATGAGCCCTCGGAGAACTCATGTACCAGGTGAGTTTGAGTCTCTATTCACATGATGTAACTTTCTCTACCCCTATTGCACAATGAGGTTACCTCTGTAAACATGAAGTCGAGGAAATCGTACGGCATACTGCTGACATATTTTTCTTCAAATATTTTTGGCAGTGCCACAACAGCTATAGCGTGTGTGGCCTTGGTTCTGATGGGACTGACTCACTGGCATACTAGTTAATCTGGTACAAGAAATGCAACGGAGGACAACATCAGAAGGTGGAAGCCCTAGTCTTTTTTGGCGCAAAGATCACCGGCAGAGGCTCCGGCGGCACGGTTTGTGCTATCGGGAAGAACTGCGCAAGGAGCAGTGCAAAGATCGTAGAGGTAACATCACATACTGATAATATCCTTTCCACAAGGCGCTCGTGGTTTTCTCGCCTTGGAATTTATTCAGATTCAGCAGAGGTACAAGGCTGCTACCGGGTACCTGCCCGTCGTTTTCGACGGATCATCGTCTCTACCTGAAAATGCGGCGCCGTCGTTTCTAGTGGCTGACTGACAAAAGAAGAACTCGGCGTTTGTCACTGTGTTACATATGATGTATATGGCTCAATTGTTAAGAGCCTCAGTCTAGTTGCGCCAGGCCATTCATCGACTACAATCTTTTTGCCTCCGGATACATTTGTCAGCTGCCATGCAAATTCAGTGTGAGGGGACAAAGGAGTCTTAGTGACAGATTGGCACAATGGAAAGATGTGTACTAGAGGAAGAAAGAAAAAAAGAGAAATAAGCTCGTCTGGAGCCCATTCTTTTGTTTTCTAGATGTGTATAGCAGCACTGGATGTGTTGCTCTGTCTGACATGTATGTATCTCAGTCTGGCCCTTGTTTACTTCCCTCCAAACTCCCAACTTTGACACTATGCAAAAAGAAGATTCCCCATCATATCAAACTTGCGGTACATGCATGAACTGTGCAATCTTCTAATTGCACAGTTTTGTTGTACTTTGCGAGACGAATCTTTTGAGCCTAATTAGTCAATATTTGGACAATAATTCACAAATACAAACGAAACGCTACAGTGTCGCATTTATGGCAAAATGCCAATTTGGCACCTCAACTTGGGAAGTAAACAAGGGCCTGGTGTGATAAGTTGCTGACAGTTTCATGCCAGTCTGATCGGTGCCAGTCGTCCGTTAACTTGCCACTTGCCAGTGCAGCATCGTCTTCGTCCCCGGCGGCGGGCCTGCTGCTCCCCGTGGTAGTAGCTAGCGCGGTGCCTCTGCATTCGCCCTCCCGGTGGAGGCGGCGCAGCGGCAACCCCAACGACGCGACGCCCTGTCGGAGCGGAAGCGGACAACGCCCGTGGCTGTGCCACCGTGTCCGTGCGTTCTGCGGCGCGCGGGGCCCATTTTTAGGAACCAAATCGGCAGTGAATCGCGCAGCCGCGGCGAGGGTGGCAAGCTGCTGAGTGGTTAGCTCCGCCGCTCCGGCGCGACCTTCCGTCGTTGAGCGGCTTCTAATGCGGCTGGTGAAAGCTTGTGGAGCTGAGCTCAAGGGATTCCAATTGGAGCAGGGCCGTCGGTCGGAACTCGGAAGCCGCCATCGCCGCCGTTCGACGGCGGCGTGAGGGGTTCCGGCGTGACTGAAGATCAGGGGCGCCGGTGGGCCGATTGGTGTCCTCGAGCCTCTCGTCTCCATCGTCGTCCGCTGGAGCCGGTGAAGATCAGGAGATGCCGAAGGGATTCTGGCCCGCCGAACCGGGACGTCCGTCGGTGTCGGAAGGCCTCATCACCGCCGGGTTCCGGCCGCCGGCGAGGCGGCGAGAGGAGGGAGAACGAGCGGTATCTCATTTGCTTAAACCATCCTTACTATTAATCGCGATCCATTTTAAAGGGTTTTACGTAAAATAGTCAGCGGTATTTTTAAATAACTCCTAATTTGGATAGGATTAATAGTCACGATCCGGTATTTTGCATAATACCCCCTAATCTGATTCCGGTACTTTTCGAACCCGTCCTCGTTCTCGTCCGCAGTGTCATCCCCTTCCCTCCCTCGACGGCGCCGTGGCTTCGCCGGCGATCTGCGGTAAGCTGGGGCACACGTACCGCCCAGCTGCACCTAGCTGCCTCCCTCGTACTCATCCTCCTGCACCCTTCTCCGTCCCCAACGAGGGGTCCCTGATGTACGCGGCGGCCCACCGGATGATCACTCTATCGGCGCAGAGCTTCTCCGAATCTGCCGCCGCCGCCGCCGCCATCCTGGGAGCGGCCGAGTGGGTCCCTCGTTCGATCTCCCCCGACGAACAAGGATGGAACTCCGGGAAGAAATTTGTATTTTTGGCACCTCAACACGTGGCTTCGCATATTTGACATTGACTTCGCAAAATTGACACTCACCACATTAACACATTGATTTACTTGGCATATGCCTCTTTAATGATTTTATTTTCTCTTTTTCTATTTACTAGATGGTGAAAAGACTAAACTACCCTTGATTTATGTAGGTACCGCCCAGCACGTCGTATGTGCCGCCGCCCGCTTGCCTCGCTCGTACGTTTGCGCTCGACGCTGTAAGATTGGCTTCGCAAAGTTGACACTCACAACATTAACACACATTATGCCTCTTTAATAATTTTATTTCCTCCTTTTCTATTTACTGGATTGGGAAAAGACTAAACTACAACCCTCAATTTTCTCAGTTTTATTAACGCGGGCTTGCGCACGGCGCACGGTGTCGACATCATTGTCCTTGGCGGCATAGCGCTGGCGGGACGTCTCAAAGACGAGGGTGTACGGGAGGCCCTTGGATTTGTAGAGCTTGTGGTTGTCCACGAGCTCGATCAGCTTCGGCAGCTCGACCACAAGCTTATGGGTGTCGTCCAGCACGATGTTATGAACAAGGTTGTCAGTGCGTCGTGAACAAGGTTGCCAGGGATGACGACATCGACGCCGTGCGCCGTGCGCAAACGAGCGAGGCGGCGGGCGGCGGCACGTACGAGTGAGGCGGGCGGGCAGCGGCGCGTCCAACGTTCTAAGCGGTACGTACATGAAAGCAAGGGTAGTTTAATCCTTTCACAATCGGAGGAAATAAAATTATTAAAGAGATATAATGTCAAGTAAATTAATGTGTCAGTGGTTATTAAATTTGGAAGTCTACTTTTGAAGTATCAAATATGCGAAACCACGAGCGTCAAAAATACAAATTTTTCAACTCTGGCGAGGTAGAAGAAGAAGAGCGCGCACGAAGCGAAGCGCCACACGGGCCGGCTAGGCCGTCCAAAGGCCAAAGCCCGCCAGCACCGCCGCCCGTTGAGAGAGAGACAAGGGCCGGCCGTGTTGAAAGCGAGATGGGCTGTATCATTCAGGCATGCCTATGTGGCTAACTGGCCATGTCCCGTTTTCGTCAAGAAAAAAACATAAACAAGCCTGCCGTTTCATGCCTCTTTTTTTAACGCACCATTTCATGCCTTTTTTTTTAACGCACCATTTCATGCCTTAGAAGCATCACCCAACAGTTGCCATCGAAGCATCACCCAGCAGTTGCCATCATCTTCATAGGATCGCAGGAAGCGATTTTCCATTCATCTACCATGTCCTTTTCGTGACTCCTATCCCTGGAAGCAAAATGTACCCGGATGGACGAAGCTGCAAGGCAGGTGTTATCTGATATGGACCTGAGCCCTTGTTTGTTTGGAATCTGTCAGAGTATCAGAGTGTTGAACGTTGAACTGATGTACTCTGATAAACCTTTTTCTCTTCACTGACTTGGCCCACTGGCACACAACATAACAAATGTCATCGTCTACAATGGCTGCACGGTGCTAAGAACACACGGCTACTTTAGTTGCGTAGAATATAGTTTGCCCCTTCTGTTTACACGATCTTGCTTCACGAGCAGTGGCCACCCTGAATCAACGACTATCAAAGCAGTTGCTTCCAAGAACCTTTGAAACAAGACACTGAAAGACCGAAGAGTATATTGCCAGATACTGAACGACTGAAGAGCGTGCCTGACAGCTTGATCTCCATTATTTCAGGTCAAAGGCTCTCCCAGTCTCCCTTATCAGTAACTCACAGATAAGTGGATACTGTGAAGAGCGAAAGACTGATTAGAGGAGCAACAAGAAACAGTCACGAGAACAGCAAAAGGGACTACTTGTAACATCAGACTGCCTGCCATTGCACATCAAACATTTACAGGAGTGCATCCTACACTGGAGAGTATGGGACAGGAACTCCACCTTCACCCTCTTCCATTTCTTTAGGGGTTCTCTAGACACACTGAAGACTGAACTGAACACAACTTAGAGAGCAGCAGCAGTAAACAGCAGCTGCATTTTTGTTCTCTTTTTGGGTCATTTTTTACTTGCTTGCTATACAAAAGGACACTTCTTCTACTTCTACTACTTCCAGTTACTAGACTTGAACTTGAAAGACCCAGACCACAACGGCAGCAGCCAGGAGCAGGAGCAAACGCTGCAAGAGGGCACAACAGCCTTGCTCGGTTACTCGTCAGGATGACGAGCCTAGCGGGGCTGGTGGATCACACGGGGGGCGCTGCTGCCCTTTGGGCTGCCGGCGTACTTGGTCGGCTTCTCGGCGTTCCTGGGCTTCTCCCGGAACCCGCGCGGCGCGTCGCCGCCCTTCGGGGAGGTCAGGTTCAGCGCCTTGAGCACCTCGTCTGCACACAGAAGGCACATGCGGGTATGCAGGTGAGCTCACCGCGACTCATGTATCGAAATCGAAGGCAAGCCGCAACGAGAGAGAGAGAGAGAGAGAGAGAGAGAGAGAGAGAGAGAGAGAGAGAGAGAGATCCGTACCGGTCTTGAGGTTGGCGGCGGGCGCGGGCTGCTGCGGGGCCTCGACGGCGGCGGGGGCGTGCTCCGGCAGGTCGCCGTAGAAGAGGTCCTCGTCGTCGTCCAGGGCGTCGGGCAGGAGGCCGGCCGCGTCGAGCTCCTCGGCCATCTCGTCGAGCTGGGTGTGCTCCCGGGACCAGTGGTCGCGGAACCAGGCGGTGGTGGTGACGAGGTCCCACCACTGCGGCGAGAAGTCCTCCACCTGCAGCAGCGCCGCCGGGATGAAGAGCGGCGCGTCCGGGTTCAGCGACGAGGAGGAGACCGCCACGGCGCTCATGGCTCACCCTCCTGCTCCTTCCTGATCGCACCAGAACAAAACCAGATCCAAATCAGATCGCAGCGAGCGCCCGAAACCACAGCTAGAAATCAAGAGCAAGCGGCGTCAAATCCCCGGCACGAGAAAGCGAGAGGAGGAAAACAAAATCCGAGAGATTTCTAGATCGAAGGAAAACCGCAGATCTAGAACGAGGAGGATCGTAACAGACGGCGATCTAGGCACGAACGCGACGCAATGCTACAGATCGGAGGAAGGCGGGCGGGATCGCTCGTCCCCGGAGCTCACCTCTCGCTTCCTTGATGGATGGATCTGCCGGCGCGGGGAGGGTCTCGGCAACGACAACGGACGGGAAGGGGAACGAAGTATCTGGTGCGGTTGGGTGAGGGGAGCGGGCTGGGCAGCGAGTGAGAAGAGCTTCTGCTTTGCCAGTGGACTCAGCGAGGACTCGGTTTATAGAGGACGGCAGGGCACGCGCAGGCAGCGACCGGGAGCGTGCCTTCCTTGCAGCTGCCACCGGGCCGGATAGAAAGCGTGTCGCCTCAGCCTCAAGGCAGCTTCCGTGCGCGTCGGTGACTCACGCTCGGTGCCCATCACACGCTTCGCAGCACACTCTCATGCTGTGTTGTCATTTGTCAACGTGGGTTTGAACTTTGAAGCGCGTGATTTTTTGAATTCTCTGATTTGTCCTTGAAAAAGCTTTTACTTTGCAGCCCGTTCTTCAATTTAGGGGGTGTTTACGGGCTTCAATTTAGGGGGTGTTTAGCTCTGGGAATAAACTTTAGCTCTATCCCATCGAATGTTTAGATACTAATTAGAAGTATTAAACATAGTCTAATTATAAAATTAATTACACAGGTGGAGGCTAATTCGTGAGACGAATCTATTAAACCTAATTAGTCCATAATTTGACAATGTGGTGCTACGGTAACCATTTGCTAATGATGGATTAATTAGGCTTAATAGATTTGTTTCGCGAATTAGCCTAGAGGTTCCGCAATTAGTCCTAATTATCATCCAAACATTCAATGTGATAGGGTTAAAGTTTAGCCACATGGTATCCATACAACCCCTAAATCCTTTTGAATTTGGGCTCCGAATCCTCAATGCACACATGCTTCGAGTCCGAGGAGTAGGACATAGTACTCTGCCGGTACAATAGAAAAGCAACGTCGCATTTGGAGCATGTTGCAGTGTAAGAAGAGTTGCTCAAATATTTCTTCCCCAAAACTATGTGGGAGCTCTTCCACAAAGTTATTCCATAAAAACATATCAACCCACAGCAGATTGCCAATAACTAGTCTCCAATATTTTAAAACATGCCGTATTATCATAATTGGGCCCAGCCAACACCTCTCTGCTCTCTCCCCATCTCATTCTCTCTTCTTCTTCCTCCACCGGCTCTTGAACACCACGTCCGACACGATGATGCGGTGCTTGTGCCTGTCTAGCTCCGGCGACGGCAGCACCCTCACCGACGCCGCGTCCTCGTCCGCCTGCTACTTCGGGCCGGTGATAGGAACGAGGCATGAAAAGTCAGATTTGTTATCAAAAAACAAACAAAGCCTCGATGGCGGTAGTTTAGCGTACAAAGTCTGCTCTTGCGTCGGAATGGCCCTGCCTCCCGCCCTTACTAGGAGCTGAAGACGCCGTCGATGATGCCATTGACGGGGTCCCCCATGACACAGTCGACGTCTATGACCTTGTCGGCCACGGCGGCGTCGATGGCCTCGAGCGCCGCGAGCGCATTGCTCTGCAGTTGGATTGGGCCGCGGTACCTCCCTTCCCCGCGGACGACGCTCACATCCTGCTCCAACACCAGCACCTCGAACCCCTTCCGCTTGGCGGCGAGCGTGAATGCCAGCCTACCAATGCCGCCACCGGCCACCAGGACGCGCGCCTTATTGGGCTCCGGAGCTGGCATTGCCGCGGTGGTGACGAGCCTCGCGCGGCCGCTAGGGCTGCGCCGCCACGGTGCGGACGTGGTGGGGAGCGCGAGCACCGTCCGGGTGTGGCAGGAGGTGGCGGAGGGGAGCGAGACCGCCGTTGAAGGGCTCATCATTGCCCGCGGCGAGCATGGGTGAGGAGGACAAGGGGTGGATAGCAATCGGGAACCACACGTAGGAAGTTCGAGGTGATCGGGGAAGGACCGGCCCCTGCATATATGCGAGGGCGATAGAGGTATTTTTAGCATCCGCGTATTTTTACACGAAGGATGTGAGAGTTGTTGGAGGTAAGTTTTTTTTTTCCTAAATAAGATTTTGAAGGCAATGGGAGATTTTGGAGTTGCTCTTAGTTGACTCCCCGACATGATAAGCTTAAACTTTTTTAACCGGCATATGGTAAACGTGCAAGCGCGACGACCCTGCAGGCTGCAGAGCGGCGCCGATAAGATCGATCGAGCAAGTAAAAAAATGGATCAAGTTTTTTATCCAGGTCGTGTGACTCGTGTCCCCGCTACGGAGCGACGGGGAAAACGCAAAGCAAGCGGCTGCGCGCATGGAGGCCTGCCCCGACGCGACCGGCGTATCGCCACGGCCGGCCCGGCGAGACGCAGCTCGCCGTCCAATCAATCCTTGGATGGATGGACGTGTCGTCCTCCATGATTCGCGCCCGAACGGTGGCCCACGTCTGGCCACCTGGCCCCCGGCGGGGTGGATAATAAAGCTGGTGTTATCCTCCCAATTATGGCCATGATTGCTCTGCCGGCCCCATCGGTGTTTCGCAATTGATCGTGGATTTGGTAGGAAAACAACCCATCAATCAATTGAGCGAAAATGGGTCAGATCAACCTGCTTGTGCATCTGCAGGGTGTTTAGCCCCGTCGTATCGAATGTTTGACACTAATTAGGAGTATTAAATCTAGACTAATTACAAAATTAATTATACAAACTCTAGGCTAAATCGCGAGACGAATCTATTAAGCCTAATTAGTTCATGATTTGACAATGTGGTGCTACAGTAACCATTCACTAATGATGGATTAATTAGGATTAATATATTCGTCTCGCGATTTAGCCTAGGGGTTCTGCAATTAGTTTTGTAATTAGCTTATGTTTAGTCCTCATAATTAGTATCCGAACATCCGATGTGACAGGGCTAAAGTTTAGCTCCTGGTATCCAAACGCCCCCGTAATGTTTTTAAAAGGAAAAAATATAGTAGAAATGAATACTTTGGATATGCTTTTGCGTCTCTAATCAATTAGGAGTATCTTCATGCATGGCTTTTTCCCTCGACGTTGTCGGCTTTTCTAGCTTAGACCAAGGAGGCAAGGACCCTTGTTGAATAAAAAATATATAGTGTTTTTTTTAACTCGGCAATAGTTTTTGAGGGTTGATGGAAATGATAAGCGTTGTGTTAGCAAGGCGGCTATAGGCGTCGAATGCTGCGGAAACCGGAAGGGAAACACGAACTTGCGGCCAGTAGAGGAAGATCCAAGGGGCTCAAACCTTTGTGACAAGATTTGGCGAGTTGGGTAGTAATCCAAACTGGCCCGTAATAACTTCGTCAATATCACGTGTGAGCATGCGAATGGGTTGTGTGTACGTTTCTAAAAAAATATGTATAAATTGATAATGGCATTGGCTTTAGAAAACCCTGGTAATATACTTTCCATTTTATTTTTTCATTCCACCTACAATATTTGCAAAAATAAATTTTCATGCACAGGCTTCGCATGAAAATTGTGTGGAGACAAATCAAGAAAAGAAAAAAAAAAGGGGGCAACAATCAAATTGTGAGACGGGCCGGTCATCACAAAACGGCAAACCCTGGCTGGGCTAAGAATAAACAGGCCCATCCACGCGTACGGCCTTAAGGGCCTAAAACCCGCCGCTCTCTCTCGTCTCCCCCATCGCTCCGCAGCCGCAGGCCCCGCAGCAACCACCACCTCCTCTCGCCGCCGTCGCCGCCGCCGCCGCAAGTACAGCGCAGCCGCAGCGCCTCGCCGCCTCCGATCCCCCTCCCGAGGCTAAAACACTAGCGCATATCCCGCGAATGGCGGCGGCGAGGAGCCTGATCCTGAGGCGCCTCCGCTTGGCGGCGGCCCCGTCGTCAGCGGCGTCCTTCAGGCCGGCAGCCGCGCTGCAGGAGGCCCTATGGGGGCGGCGGTGGATGTCATCGGAGGACGCTAAGGGGTCATTCCTGGACAAGGGCGAGGTCACCGACCGCATCATCAAGACCGTCAGGAACTTCCAGAAGATTGACGACCCCTCCAAGGTATATACACTGGTGTCACCCTCTCCCTATCTGTGGCTAACTGGAACGAGAGGTGCTTAGTAAGCCGATACGCTGATTGCGCCCTTCTGTTTAGCATTTTCCTTAATTAGCGTTTCTCCCACGAGTGAATGCTGAGGGAAACGCAGCCTCAGCTTTGTGGTTAGATCTATGCGCAATGTGGAATAATGATAGCATTTATATGTGGGGAAGTTGGATTAAGCGTTGAAAGAGTGGTTTCAACTGGGCGTCAAAATAGCTACAAATTGTGTCGTTACGTTCCTGTGTTCAAAACTTCCAAGGCATGGATAGTTGGTAAAACTAAGCTCTCTAACCTCTGGATTCTGTGTTTTGCGTGAAGCTGTATGCTAGCAAATGTTTTATTTTCCCATTCAAAGGAAATTGAGCAAAGGCTACAAATGAAATGATGTGTTTTTCGGGAGAGAAAACAGGCATTAGTCCAAAATTGGGTGTTCCCTATACATTTTGTTTATTTCTTATACTTTTCATTTTTTTTAAAAAAAATGTAGACATTTTCAGGTCAATTTTTTTCTTGGGGATGATTATCTTTACTATTCTCTGCTTTGCACTGCCTACTGGCAGAGTAGCCTTCGTGCAGAACACAGGAGAAATCAAGCATTTACATCAACTCAGGCTACCATATTGTATATCATATCAATATTTGCAAGCACTCTAGCTAGGCTGAAGACATGAATGCCAGGGTGAAACAGATTTCCATTATACTGCATTTGTAGCCTTTTTCCATGTAATGTAATAGATATTAGCAGTCAAATTTGTATCACACTTATGTAAAAACTGAATCATGCATTTACATGCATATAAGTAATAGCACACTTTGCAACATAGTAAGGAGTGAGGACCATAATCTTATTTTCCCAGCTTACTATACAGCGTTACAGGCGGTGACTATTTAATAATCTTATAGCTGCTACTTGTTACAAATGTGTCAAATCATCTGTGTACGCCTGCATTGGTGTATGTATATGCATCATCAATAGATCCATTCGTGAGGGAGGCCAAGCTCATCGCGGCAATCATGAAATGCAGCACCTGCTTCCTTCATCTTGCATCCCTGCTGCTCATGTGCTGTGACCAATGCATGGGCATGGATATGGAGTTGCTGCTGTTGCTTTTGTTGGCATTGATGCCTATTGTAACGTGGCTTCAGACTTGCGCTACTAGACCTTTGAGTTTTAGCCTGCCCAGTCATGTGGTTGTACGCCTCTGCATGTGGCAGGAAAACTCCAGTTCCTCTGCTGCTCTGCTTTACTGATGGCGAAGCAGTATCAACTAGTTGCTGCTTTGCCAGAGCAAATCTTGGCAGATTAAGGGTTGCGTCCATTATTCTGCCATTGCCCAAAAATTGGCATGTTTTCATTGTCTGCGCATTGGAATTGCTGTTGGTGAAATGAACCTGTCTGTCCAGCCGATAGGCCTGTGGCTGTGGGGGGCATTGGTGCCGGTAGGTGCTGCTTGTCCTGGCATGATGGAGATGATGACGCTGGTGTCTCTCCATGGTGCTGTTGAGGACTCCGACGAGACGAGAGGCAAGCTCCTCAATAATAGTTAGGTCAAGTTCATCAGCTTTCGTAATGCCAATATCCAGAAGGATCTCTGATGGAAGCCACCAGTGAACTTCATTGAGCTCCGTCATCTGGCAGCCAGCCATTTTGAACAGGGATTCAAGCAGTTGTTGATGCAATGGGGCTAGGGGGATATGGTATTGGTAGCTAAGGGCATCAAGGATTTTTTGACTTCTGTGCGTGTGGATGGATGGAAAGTTGGGGAATAAATACCTGAAGTAGGCACAATTTTGACATGATTAAATTGTTTTCCCGCTGTTTCTATTTTGGGGTTTTGTATTTTGTATTTTGCATATGCATTTATCTTTTGTTTCTTTTACATGTGTTTTGTGTGGATAGTACAGTGGAATCCTGCAAGCAAGCTATATTTAGGAATTGATATTTTTACATTCCTTTTGTGTGTTTGTCTTGATTCCTCTTAGCTGATGTTGTAGAGTGTTAGTAAGTAGGGTCTAAACTAGTTTTTCTGCGATTCCTTCCATGCATTTTTCATGTTTCCAGAATTCAGATGCATCGAGCAATTTCTTGCAAAATTGGATTGGCACGATTATGAAAATTAATAGTAGGCAATTATTGATCCCTAGTATTTTTAAGAACTCTTTCATAGATTTTGAATTAAATTTGATCACCACACAGTTCATATGAATTTCTGGATTTTAAAAATTAAAAATCACCAGTGTGCACAGACTGCAAAGTGTTCTGCTAATCCACATGAATCATTGTTGAATTACCTTGTTACTTCTGGGCTATGTTATGTAGCCATAACAGCACAATAATTGCGCAGGCAGGGGAATTAGCACTAGCAGTGAGACAAACATTATTGTTCAGAAATCGGTGCTTATGTGTAGAAGTTGGCTCTCGATGCATGATAACTTTGGGAGTCGGCAAGAATCAATGATAACTGAGAATCGTTCATAATGCCCTAAACCTGTCCGATGATCAAGAATCTAGTTTGCTGCTGCTTCTTGTAGTAATGCATGATGGAGCAATAAAACATCAGGTTCAGGTTTCGAGCTGCTAGCTACCTGAGTTCTCACCTTGAGTCCCCATCTTATGCCCTCTTTTTTTTGTTGCACTCATTTGTAAATTCCAATAAGTAAATGCTATTGGTACATGAGTATGTAGTTATTGTTCTTATGTTTAAGCTAAAATGGTTGATGCCAAATCCTGATCAGTTTCCTTCTAATGATTTGTAGGTGACACCAGATGCCCATTTCAAGAATGATCTTGGCCTAGACAGTTTGGACACAGTGGAGGTTGTCATGGCCCTGGAAGAGGAATTCGGATTCGAGATACCTGACAATGAAGCTGACAAAATCGACTCCATCAAAGTTGCAGTTGACTTCATTGCCTCACACCCACAAGCGAAATGATCAGGCATATTGCCTTCTATAGTCTTTTAAGGTTTTTATGAAGAAGAGTTTGGCTTAATGATCTTGTGACGGTTTCAGCATTTTGCTGTTGCTACTGCCCTTTCTGGAATGTTTTCTGCTACTATGAATTGTCTGCACTAAATAAGATCTTTGATCCAGAGAAGGAACTAGTTTTCCTTTATGGGGCTTTACCCTCTCACCAGAGATATAGTTGTCTTTGCTTTTATTGGCCTATTGGGATGCTGATGAGGCACTTCTGAGCAGTAGAGCAATGAGTACATTACCGAGTTGGCCATTATTGAAGTGTCATGCTTTGCAAGTGAATTCCCCCTCTCCTTTTATTGTCATATCTACTGTCTCCGTCCTGCCAAAGAGTGTCCTAGCTCAAACTGTTTTAAGTTTAACCAAGTTTAATGAAGATTATCAATATTTATAACACTAAATAGGTAATGTTATGAAAATATATTTCATAACGAATATAAGGAATCTAATGAAACTTGCTAGACATCAAAAGCATTGATATATTTTTATAGGAACTTAATCAAACATAAGGTGGTTTGACTTAGGACAGAACTAAGATGACACTCTTTGCGGGATGGAGAGAGTACGCTTTTGCTGTAGTGTGAAGTGTTATGCAAATTATGTCAAATCGTTTGCGCTGTGTTTGATTGACACAAGGTTTCGGAACATGATACATGTTATTCCTCTTCACTTTGAATTTATACAAGAACAAGAACCAGATTAATCTGTTCTAGCAAGTTAGCTCTCTGCACTGTCACAACGAATGAACAATAGCTGAAGGAACAATTATTTTATTCCCGCATTTGCTTGATTTAAATCATGACTCCAATGCTTGCTGTCTAACATTTGCATGTTGTAATGCTCTTTCCATGGTCAATTGGTCATTGTCCGCTTCGTGTTTAGTAAGTCCATTCCAGTGGCAGCGCGAGCTCCTGATGCGGAAGGACGTGGACGCCAAGATAATGCCTCCGCTCCATATGGGCAGCCACGGCTCCCATTTCCTGCTGCGACTTCACGGTCACCATGGCCGCCTGCTGTCCACGCTGATGAATGACACGGGCATGGTTGCCGTTGCCCAGCGGCGGCAACCTTGCTGCCTTGGCCGTGCGGCGAGCGACCTCAGCGCGCGGGAAGAAGACGCCGGTGCCAGTGCCGCGGCGCGCTGCCGTCGTCGTTGGCCGTGCTCCACCGGCGAGCGGCCAGGTTGGTGTGGAACCCGGCATGGTGGGCATCGTCGGGTGTATAACCACGCTGTTCCTCCTCATCAAGCCCTCCATGACCTGCCACGGCACGGCCGGCGGCGACGGCAAGAACGGCGGCGGCACGGCCATCACCCTCCGCAAAGTGCCCTTGCCGCCGGCGAGATCGAGGGAGCCACGTCCAACAGTCACCTGTGGGTGGTGGTGGCAGGGCGTTTTCTTTGGGGCGCCGCCGAGGACGCTGGCAAGGCGCGCGGCGAGCTCGTCGACGACGTCGGGGACCTGCCGCTCTGCGGGGTCGATGACGACGACGCCAATGTCCTCGAGAATCTCCCCGGGCAGCAGCCTGTTGATGTCGGCGTCGTCGAGCTCATGCATGCGGTAGCTGTCGGCCATTGCGAAATCGATCGGTGGTCGAGTTGAGACCAATGTGGAGAGCAAGCTTAGCTTGAGCGCGGCGTGGTTGCTGATGTTGGAGCTAGCTTGCGAGAGGAAGAGAGGCTTTCAGCTGTGGGGATGGAAGAGGGGTAAAGCGACGATTTTATATACAGAGCAGATAGGCGGGGAACTGGAAGCTAGGCATGTGTTTTTAACCCTGCATTCCTCTTTTCGGTGTTTTTTGCTAAATTTTGTGCACGTTTTATTGTGAGTTGAAAAGACAACGTGTTTTCGATGCATTTCTAAACAAACATTGATTTCTATATGAGCATGCGGGGTTCTAAATTGAGGCTTTGGATATTTTTATATACTATCTTTGGGGTTTTTGTAGTTTTTTCTTGCATTGCGTGCCTTTTGATGAAAACTTGCATTGTATCTTGGCCAATGGAAACATGGATCATGTGAGAAATTTGGAAAATGTCTATTTACAGTACAGTTTGTTGCCTCGGATCTTTTGCCTCTCGCACGACCATGAGATAATTTTTCTAGTAAACCAAGTAGCACACTACCAATAAATGCCTATATTAATTGTGCAGCGTAGGTATATTTTCATTTCCTTCTTGAAATGAATGAGAGATCATGGACTCATGAAAATTTGTAGTACATGTTTTGAAACCATGTTTGTGCCGCATGTGCATCATCGATATCAAAAATGTTGCTTATAGATCCCCCCCTCTCAACATTTGCTGATTAAAGTTGTCATGTGCAGTGTCAAGCAAACCGGGGTAGCACGTGGGTGTGCTCCATATGCATCACCTAATTTCCGGCTTCATTTTTTCTGGATTAACAGGGTTCCTTTATCCATCAAACATTTATGCATTCCTCTTTGTATCCCAATTTTGTTAACCAATAAATAACAAAAGCACCAAAATCATTTCAGAGATAAAAGAAACACTATTGATTTTGTGTATCATGTTGTGCATATATGTTTTCATTTTCTTTTGAATGGGTTGAGCAATGAACATATGGAAGTTTGTAGGAAAAAAATGCCTTTAGGACATGGGCATTTCAAAATCAGATTGTTCCGGACAAACATGACTCTGGTCAATTGTTGACAGTTCCGATCCATATCATTTTTGTTGTTATTATTTTGTCTTATACAGTTCATAGGTGCACTATAAATTTCTCAATGCAAAACAAGAAACGTTTACGTACATCAAGTCTTTTAAACTGCAATAAATAATACGACTAAACATAAACAATAATGCAGCATAACTTGCATGAGTGTAGCTCATCGTGCTTATGTGTTGGTGACAACATATATACTCCCTCCGTCCTAAATTGTAGGTCATATTATTTTTTTGGATACATATTTTTTTTTGCTATGCACCTATATATACATTATGTCTAGATACATGGCAAAGTTATGAATCCAAAAAAGTCAAAATGATCTATAATTTGAAATGGAGGGAGTACATGCTAATATGCTATCCATTTTAAAAGTTGCATTTACGCAAGAACTACGACCGTCAGATCAAGTCCAGCTTATTGAGCATCGGCTAATAAGCTTATGCACTGCTACAACTCAACAAGCATTTATGTTAGGGCTGTGTTTACTTGGTACAAATCAAGGTGCCAGGCATGCATGTAATGCTTGAAAGCTGCCATTATCACTGTATGATTCGTGGATTAATAAGCTCATTCCTGTGGCCGTGCGAGAACACCGGGCAGGCATGAACACCAAGATATATACTTGTGCTCCATTTGGCCAGCCATTGGTTGCATTATTTCTTGCCGCGTCTTCACTACCAGTCTACCACCATGGCAGCCTGCTGCTGTCCGCGGCGATCATGAAAGAAATGAGAGTTCTTTCTGTCGCCCGGTGTCCGTGCCGCTGCCTTGGCCGTGCGGCAAGCACCCTCAGTCCGCGGCAAGAAAACACCGGTGCCAGCCCGGCGACGCGAGTGTCATGACTCATGACCGGCAAAAACCATGTTGTTCCTCAAGCCCTCCATGGTGTGCCAAGGCACGGCAGGCGCCGGTGAGAATGGCGCGGCGGCACAGGCACCACCCACACCGAAGCCGACGGCGCGCCCCCTGCCTGATGCAGTCACCGGTTCTATCTCCCGGACATGGACGCTCAAGCCAGCAGCTCGCGACGGGCCTCGAGCACGCGCCATGTCACGAGTTGCCGCGGCAGGTTCGCGGTCGCGGAGGCGCAAGCGCCGCCGGGGAGGACGCCGGCCGGATGACTGTACAGCGGCGCGGGCCGGCGGGATCGGATGCGCTGATCCAGAAACGTCCACGCCGCGGCAGCGGCCGTGCGCGGCGATCCCTGCGGGAGTGCGGGTGCTGCATTCGTCGCGCGGGGAAGGCGGGGAGAGCCTCGCTACTTCGCCGCGCAATCCCGATCCAACGTCCAAGATAGGCCAGGGGTGGACGGTAAATGATCGGACCGGCCGGAACCATTGGCGACGGGCCGGCGGCCACGCCGTCTAGACCTCCACCGCCGGCATTCCTGGTTCCAGAATAGTCAGCAACGTGTTACAGCCGCGCAGAGTGAAGTTTTCATCGACTGTCGTCTTGGACGTGTGGTGAACGCCGCCGTCGCGGCGGCGCGGTTTGGCGCCAGGGCTCGGGCGGCGATGACTGCGAGGTGCAGGCAGCGCGTGCTGGTGGAGTCGCTAAGTAGTCGCCCAGATGGACAGGCAGCTCTCTGTGTGTGTCGCAGGCAGGGGAATAGCCGATCTGGGACGGCCTTGCCCGGCGTCGCCACCCGCTTCACCACGGCCGCAGACTCACAAAGGTAACCGTCCCTTTCTTTATGCTGCTCAATCATGAATGCCTGCCACTGCCATTCGGGTTTTCGTTTCCTGAAGATTGGCCGGGAAGGTGGCCGTCATCACCGGCGTGGCCAGCGGCATCGGCAAGGCGACGGCCAGGGAGTTCGTCCGGAACGACGACAAGGTCGTCCTCGCCGACGGCCAGGATGACCTGGGCCGCGCTCTCGGGGCGGGCGACGCCGCGTGCTACACCCGCTGCGACGTCACCGACGAGGTGCAGGTCGCCGCGGCCGTGGACCTCGCCGTCGCGCGCCACGCGTCGTGGGCTCCCTGGCGCGCCCGGAGCTCGCCGACTTCGACCGCGTCATGGCGATCAACGCGCCCGGCGTGGTGACCGGGGTCAAGCACGCGGCGCGCGCGGGTCCCGGTCCCGGTCCCGGCCCGCCGCGGCGGCAGCATCATCTGCACGGCCAGCGTCGCGGGCGTGCTCGGTGGCGTCACGCACTCTCGCCCCACGCGTACAGCGTCTCCAAGGCGGCTGCTGTCGGCGTCGTGCACGCCGGGGTCGGGGAGCTGGCGTGTTAGAAATCAACTGGCGAAACAATTATGATTATAACCACAAGAGGCGCAGATTTACGTGAAAACTCTTTTAGAAGCAAGACATGAATACATAAAAAGATGATCTTCACTATTCAATATATCTGGAGATCTACAAATGCTAGAAATTTACAATGAGTGGTTAAATCAACCCAAGCGGATTACAAGAGGAATAGAAACGCAGAATGAATTGTGTTACTCTCTATCGTACAACATTCAACTGGTTTATATAGACCAGAGCATGCAGGCAATCCAAACAACGAAGGGCTGAAAAAAACCCATCCATGCAACCTGTAAACATGCATGCAAGCTCCCAGAAAATGCCTCCCCAACTTAGGACAAGCTAAGTTAGACATCGCATGTAGAAGCTTTTAGAAATTCGGAACATATTCCAACAAACTCCACCTTGAGACGAATTCCCTTCTCCAATTGAACGAAGAATCATTGATATAATGCCTTTAACGACAATAGTAACCATACACAAAAAAAATATGGATTATAGACGGCAGCACCAATTAAGTTTGAGCAAGCTTAAACTTAGTACCAGGAACTGACTTTGTCGTCATGTCTACGAGATTGTCATGAGTACTAATCTTACATACTTTGATATCACCTTGAGCAATAACTCCTTGAATATAGTGATATCTAACATCAATATGCTTTGTTCTCTCATGGAACATTTGATCCTTTGTAAGGCATATAGCACTCTGACTATCACAAAATATAGTGATACAAGAACTATCGCTACATAGTTCATTGTATAAACTTCTCAACCAAACAAATTCTTTGCATGCTTCAGAAATAGCCATATATTCCGCTTCAGTGGTAGACAAAGCAATAGTCGCTTGCAAACTTGCTTTCCAACTAACAGCGCATCCATCAATGGTGAATACGTAACCCGTGAGTGATCTTCTTTTATCTAAATCACCAGCATAACTAGAGTCCACGTAACCAACAAGTCCAATTTTAGATTTTCCAAATTGTAAACATGCATTTGAAGTTCCTTACAGATATCTAAAAATCCATTGGACCGCTTTCCAATGCTCTTTACCTGAATTAGCCATGTATCTACGGACACCACTTAATGCATGAGATAAATTAGGACGCAAACAGACCATGGCATACATAAGAGAACTAACTGCACTTGAATATGGAACTTTAGACATGTACTTGACATCTTCATTTGTCTATGGACATAAATCTGAGATAATCTAAAATGTGCAGCTAATGGTGTACTCATGACTTAGCTTCATACATGTTAAAATGATGAAGAACCTTCTTAATATAACCTTGTTGACTAATGTATAATTTTTCAGCATGTCTTTCTCTAATAATTTCCATGCCTAAAATCTTCTTTACTGCACCTAAGTCCTTCATCTCAAACTCACTACTCAATTGTGCTTTTAGTTTTGTTATTTCCTCTTTATCTTTTGCAGCAATCAGCATGTCATCGACATACAAAAGCAAATAAATGGTTGAGCCTTTAATAGTTTTTAAATAAACACAACTATCATAATTAGATCTCTTAAAGCCTTGAGAGATCATGAATGAGTCGAATCTTTTATACCACTATCTAGGAGACTGTTTTAAACCATAAAGAGTTAGGTCCTCTTTTCCAGGAATAACAAAAAATTCTAGTCGATATGTCTTCTTCCAATTCCCTATGTAAGAAAGTAGTTTTAACATCCAACTGCTCAAGTTCATAGTCATGCATGGCAACAATACTAAGCAAAGTTCGAATAGAATTATGGTTAACAACAGGAAAAATACATCATTGTAATCAATTCCTGAAATTTGGCTATAACCTTTAGCAACCAACCTTGCCTTGTATCTCACTTTGTCGCTTGGGGAAATGCCTTCCTTCCTTTTGTAAATCTACTTGGGGTGGATATGCTTCTTTTCTTTTCGTAATTTTACCAAGTCACAAGTGCCATTCTTTTCAAGTGACTCCATTTCATCATGTATGGCAGTCACCCAATTTTTGCAATCGGTTGAATTAATAGCCTCACAGTAAGTTGAAGGTTCTGTATTACCTTCAATTTCTTCTGCCACACTCAAAGGATAAGCGGCAATATTGATTTCATTAATTAATCTCTTTGGTTCTATAATTTTCCTCCTAGGCCTATCAACGGCAATGGAACGCTATCGCGGTGGTGGCGACTGCGAAACAATGGGAACATCCTCAATAGTAGAGGAATCATCAACAATAGGTTCGACTGAAACACTATCATTTACTTTTTGTGGTGCATCAACAAAATGCTCCACCTGCACACTTGACTTCTATTGACTCTCAATAGGAACATCAGTAGAACTATCATGTAGCATAGCAGATTCATTAAAGACCACATTTCTACTAATTAAAACCTTTCTAGTTTATGAATTCCACAATTTATATCCTTTAACTCCAGATTTATATCCTAGAAAGATACATTTAATAGCTCTGGGCTCCAATTTTCCACTATCAACATGAGCATAGGCGGTACAACCAAAAACTCTCGATTCCGAATAGTTTGGTGGGGATCCAGACCAAACATCTATTGGAGTTTTCTTATTAATTAGAATCGAGGGTGACCGATTAATAAGATAGCAGGCAATGGAAACAGCTTTTGCCAAAAACTTCTATGCACTCCAGCATTAGACAACATGCAACGTGTCTTCGAGATGATTGTTCTGTTCATACGCTCATTTTGCTGGGGTGTGTAAGAAATGGTGTAGTGTCTAACAATGCCTTCTGACTTGCAATATGAATTGAATTAGTTCGAACAGAATTCCATCCCATTATCAGTGCGAGGCTTCTTTACCTTCTTTTCGGTTTGCCTTTCAACCATTACCTTCCACTCTTTAAAGGTTGAAAATGTTTCCAATTTGTGATTCAAGAAATAAGGACAAACTTTTCTAGAATAATCATCAATAATTGTCAACATATAACGAGCACCACCTAGTGATGTCTTATGAGATGGCCCCCATAAATCAGAATGCACATAGATCAGAATACCTTCAGTTGTATGTGTTGAGGTATTGAACCTCACTCTCCTATGTTTGCTAAACACACGATGCTCACAAAGTTGTAGCTTATTGATGTTATGTCCATCAATAAGCCCTCTCTTGCTTAACTTTGCCAAACCAAGTTCACTCATATGCCCGAGACGCATATGCCAAAGCTTTGTAGCATCAGAATCAGATAATGCCTTTGAAATTACAGCGGTATTACCTGTAATGGTAGTACCTTTCAAGAGATACAAATTGGAAGATTTCAAATCACCTTTCATAATGATAAGAGAACCTTTGGATATCTTCATAACTCCACCTTCAGCAGAGTGTTTATATCCTTTCAAATCTAGAGTACTCAACGAGATGAGATTTCTCGTCATAGTTGGAATGTGCCTCACATCAATCAAGATCCTAAAAATACCATTGGACATCTTGATTTGAATGGATCCAATGGCTACAATCTTACGTGGTGTGTTATCACCCATTAACACATAACCATCATCTTGCACTAACTGATAAGTGATAAACCATTCTTTATGAATGCATATATGAAAAGTGCAAGCAGAATCAAGAATCCATTCATCATCAATCTTTGCACATCTAGCAAAAGCAAGAAGCACATCACCTTCACTGCCACTTTCAGCAGCAACTGAAGCATTACCTTCATCTTGAGTTTTACCTTTATAAATGTGCAATTTTGCATTTCCTTATTTTTCAATTTATAACACTCAGATATATAATGAGTGGTCTTCTTGCAATAATTGCAAAACTTTTTGGCTTTGCCTCTAGACTGTGAACGACCTCTATAGCCATTTGAAATTTTACCTCTAGATCTACTAGAGGATCCTCTCTCCATAGTCCTGCCATCTCTCCATAATCCTGCCACAAACAAATAAGCCTTTTGCTTGTGGACTTGAACTTTCAACAGATACTCTTTGTTTCATCTTTTCCTTGGCTTGCCAGGTTTCATAAACTTCATGAAGAGTGAGAGTATTGCGACTATACAATATTGTATCTCTGAAGTTTAAATATGAACTAGGCAGGGAACACAAAAGGATTAGACACAAATCCTCTTCATCGTACTTTACCTTCATTGACTCAAGATCAGCAACGATCTCTTTAAACTATGAAAGATGATCCAACACCTTTCCTCTATCTTGCAACTTATGCAAAAATAAATTTTGCTTAAGGTGCATCTTACTAGTGAGATCCTTTGTCATGCATAGCTGCTCCAACTTTAACCAAAGTGTAGCATTCGTTGTCTCTTTTGACACTTCCTACAAAATATTATTTGACAAATGCAGGTGAATTTGAGATAAGACCTTACGATCTTTTCTTTTTTCATCGCCAGACCAATCGGTGGCATTTTTCCTACCAAAACGCTCCAGCGTATTATCTAGATCAGTATGCGCTAGAACCGCTCTCATCTTGACTTGCCATAGAGAAAATCTGCTGTCTCGATCCAACAATGGAAGATCATACTTCAAGGATGCCATGTTGAAGAAACCTGAATTGAACAGCCAATGAACTTGGCTCTGATACCACTTGTTAGAAATCAACTAGCAAAACAAGTATGATCAAAACCACAAGAGACACAAATTTATGTGGAAACTCCTTTGGAAGCAAGACACGAATACACAAAGATGATCTTCGCTATTCAATATATCTGGAGGTCTACAAATGCTATGAATTTACAATGAGCAGTTAACTCAACCCAAGCGGATTACAAGAGGAATAGAAACGCATAATGACTTTGCTAATTCTGTTACTCTCTACCATACGACATTCAACTGGTTTATATAGGCCGGAGCATAAAGGCAATCCAAACAACGAATGGCTGAAAAAAAACCCATGCATGCAACCTGTAAACATGCATGCAAGCATGCTACCACAAAATGCCTCCCCAATTTAGGAGAAGCTAAGTTAGACGTCCAACGGTCGATGCATGTACAATCCTTTACGAATTCGGAGCATATTCCATCACGCATGAATGCTGTCTTGCCCAACTACATCGCATCCAACGAGTCCAAATACGTAAACAGCCACAACCTCATCGTGGACGGTAGTTTCATGGTGGGAAGGCACCCAACATGCCGCCACCTGCAGCGTGACCACTATTCCAAAAAGTTCAGACAAGTCCCGTACGTTATTCTGCCGTACAACTTAGGACTGAAGACCCCAATCTTATTTCCACAGCTTGAGTAGACATGACAGCAATTAACATCGACGATGACAACTTCACAATTTTCTTTTGGTTCAGCCACTTGTTTTGTCGTCGGTTCATCAATAGACCCACTCCTGCGGGAGGTCGAGCTCGTCGTGCCAACCGTGAGATCCAACATTCGTGTCGCTCCTCTTGTTGCGTGCCTGCTGCTGCTCCAGTTCATGTGCGGCGGCCACTACATGGGCATGACCGCATGAAGACGGAGCTGTTGCTCGCACTGCTGCTGATGCAACTTCTTCACGTCTGTGCCACTGCTGAGTCCTAGCCCCGTTGGTTGTCCTGTGGTGGCACACCTGCTGTGCGCGTGGCAGGAAGGCCCCAGTACCTCTGCTGATGCCTTGCTTCGGTGCCGGAACGACACCAACTCGACGCTAGCTCGCCAACGCCGCAAACCTTTGCATACTGATGGTGATTGCCATGTCCACCGCGCTGGCGTTGCTGAAAGGATACAATGCATGGACTCTCATTGGTGTATCGGCATGGCCATCAGCGATGCGCCGCCGACTGTCCATTTGATGGACCTGAGTCTGTGGGGGTCGTTGGTTGTGGTGATGCTGGTAGGAGTTAGTCACCAAGGCCAGAGGGAGACAATAGTGTTGTTGGGAACCTTTCACGGTGGCGTCGAGGACGGTGGCGAGATGAGAGGAGAGCTCCTCGAGGATGCATATGCGGCGCAGCTCGTCGGCGTTTGTAATGCCAATGTCATCGAGGATCCCCAGTGGCAACAGGCGGTGGACGCCGTCGAGCTGCTACGTGTTGTTCTTGCAGCAGTAGTCGGCCATTGCAAACCAAGCGGTGGAGATAATCGGCGTTGATGCCTAGCATGGTCAAGGTGCTTGCTGTTGGATCTTGGAAAGGGTGCAAAGGAGAAAGAGCAGGAAGAGATGCTTTGAACTGTGGAAATGCAGGGGGTTAGCACGAGGATTTTATAGAGCTGAGATCTGTAGAGAAAGGTAAGGCATGATCTGTCGCGCTGAAAAACTATTGCGCGACTCCTATCATCTTCTGACACGCACTCTTGTAAGCAACTTGAGATTCTCTCAAGGTCGGAAGATTTATCAAAGCAAATAACACCTGTCGCATTCCATCTACATCATGGTTGACATTATCAATAGAATTTTGATTCGTTTTCTTTAATCGCACATAACTCTCGCATGCAACAATTGTTTTCAATTCTGTTTGCACCATTGTGTTCCTTATAATGAGATCTACAAAACAAGATCTATATTTGATATGTTTTGAAGTATTTTTATGTAACTGACAACTTATATTGATTGTATATTAGCAACTTATGTATAGTTTGTATGATAACTTATGTATCAAGCTTATGTATGTTGCAATTAGCTTATGTAGAGATTGTGTATCTAACTTATATGGAGATTATGTAGCAACATTTAATCCTATATTGTATGTCTACTTGTCTAGTATAAAATTTATGTAGAGACAAATAATGCATGTAAGATAGTGTAATAACTTGTGCGTAGACACTTATGTAGTATGCTGGTAGTAACTTTATAGATAATGTGGTAACTTATTTAGATACTTGAGACAGGCAAACAATATGATGGTACAACTTACTTTTGTAGCAATTTATGTTCATAATTTATCGAGAGGTTTACGCAAAAGTCGCTACACACCTAATATATAAATAGCTACTACATATTTAAATAAGTTGCCTGTAAATAAAAAATATTCCAAAATATATGCATCATGGATCTTATCATATGAAAAAAAAGAACACGAGTCACAATAACCCACCTCCCTCCCACTTGACAGTAGCAGGCTGGATCGGTCGCGCACTCATGCGCTTGCGCGACTAGTCATCAAATAGATTTTTCCATAGAGAAAACATTAAGCACCTTTGCCATGTTTTTTTCTTTGTTTTCAACCCCGCATCTCTTCGGAGGTTTTTGCATGCTTATTAAGCTTAACTTCGCTGGTGTTATCTTTCCTGGTTGTGTTGTGTTTTACTGTGACAATGTGTCTTGTATGTCCGTTAAAGCAAACATGGGTCATATGTGTATATACATGGGATAAAGTGGCTATATTTGGAATGATGATATGGATTTTTTTCCGTTAGTTTTTTTTTTGTCAGTGACGATGTGCTGATCTGCATTTTATCTAAAAGAAACATGGGTAATCTGGTCAGGTAAAATAAATTTATTACAAACACAAACATAGTAGGAATATCTGACTAAAAATATTAGATACGCAGGGCACCTGATTAAAATTTACATTGTTGCACAATACTGCTGATCAAAGATTCACTTAACCTTTATATATTCAAAACAGAGAACTATGACTTACAAAGAGCAGATCGAAGTGTGATTTAATAAAAAGAAATTACAAAGTGTGGTTTAATAAAATGGAAAAACAAAGAAGTGCAGATCGAAACTACGGGAAGAGCTGTGCTATTGATCTCACATATACACATTAAAGAGCCTAACCAATTTTCACACAACAATTTATATCTAGAACAAAATATGCTATAGTGGTAGCAGATTTAGCTAAAATCTTAATTTAATTAGTAGAAACAAACGCCTTGGTCTATTCAAAGTCTACAGGCTTGCATACAACAACACCGCTCAAAAGTCAGGAGGATGCGATAGGGAACTCGGTACAGTGAAGGTATAAATGGAATATCATGCTGAGACATTGATCATAATTCACGGAAATTGTACATGGAGTTCTAAATTGGTAAAACATGGCTGATGGTTGATTTGGTATAACTACTACGGAGAGAAATAAATAGTTGATACTTGGTAGTTGAATACGTAGCACTATTATATACCCAGGTGATATTCTACATCTAGAGAACTTCAAGTAGTAAATCTTCAGTAGTTACCGTTCAGTCATTTGTTTACAGAAATTTGGTTTGATAAATCAGTGTGGTGTAGCTATACCAATTGAAAACATATAACATACATTCCCAAAAAGAGTATATATAATATACATGAATACAAGCCATGGTTTTCTAATATTTCTTGAATGTCCATGTGTTAAAGAGTAAGAAATAATAACAATATCAAATGTTTCAAAATCCTGAAACGGAACTATAATGATTATTCTATATGTACGCAACGCAAGGTAAAACTCGCAGGCTATGATAGAACAGACTTTCAAAGTACTATGTGATAAACGTTGAGTTCCTTACCTTTCACTACATTCAAAGAAAATTCAACCTGAGGCTGAATGTGGTTTAGAACTACAAAAAAGCATTTAAATGATTAGAAAATAAAAATAAACTATGCGCAAAAATCTATTGAGCATCCAAAAATGTTAAAAACAATATATTTCAAGATAAAGTCATTTACCCATGTGATGTAGATTTTTTTATACAAAACTATATTAATTGTTTCTCCCGACTGTTTATCTAGGCTTTTTGACAGATGCTACTGAGAGAAAAATAAGTAGCTTTATGCATAATAAACAGTATAATCTCATTTAATAAATTAACTTTAGCATTTGGATAAACATATAAAATAAAGAAACATTGTTTCAAATGTGTTTAATGATCTAGTAGTGAGGCTATGATCAAACATTCCAACATATAAGATGCTATGCCTCCATCAACACAAAAGAACGTGATACAAGTAAATTGAACTATTGAACTCATAACAAGCCGCACAACAGAATAGGTAGTGTAACTAAATTCACCGAATAAGTAGTTATAGCTAGAATTCTCCAAATGCGGAAAAGACATCATCAACAAATATCACTAAATAGAATAAGTAGTGTAATTAAATTCACTGAATAAGTACCTTATGCAAAGCTAGCTTATTACAATATATCCGTACTAATAAACCATCATTGGATAAAAAACGATGTTGGAAAAATCCCAGGTGTAAATAAGAACTACCACCAAGCTCAAATAAATTCTCCCAGACTGCTGCTTTTCAGCAATGATCCAGCTGTTGTACAGTCACACTATCAGTGCCCATCTGTCAATGATCCTGAGTACAGCGGAACATATGGAATATATGGCACTGAGGAGTCTGACCCGAGATTTCGTATGACATGCACTTCCTCATGATCAACATCATATGCCATTAAAGTTTGGTCCCAGCCAGCAGCATAGAGAATCCAATTGCAATCTGGATGAATTGTAATGACATGGTAGTTACTGGGTGGAGTAATTATCTTTTCAGTCAGCCGTCGAATGCTGACGCGATGCTTCAATATCCAGTCCTCTGTAGCATAGTTCTCAAGAACCCAGATTGACATGTAATTATCATAATCATCCTGATTTATATAGCACAAGCGGTCTTGGTATCGACCAACAAAACCAGGATCCCAACCAAACATAGGATTCACATGTTCTGGCGACGTGGTCATCCACCATTTCTCCCCCTCCACGTCTACAGCCACTATCGCAAACTGAGCAATGACGAGATGCAGAAGACCGTTGAAAAATAAACCACTTTCATCACCAAGTATGCTAGTACGGAAGTTCCATTGACTTTCCTTGTAACTCCATGATCCAGTTTGGGACGAGTAGATCTCCATCCCTGCCACTAATCCACGGTACTTGTCCACAAATTCAAAGACATGGAAGTGCGAGGAAACAGCAGGATCGAAACCCAACCAAGCAGCGCGGAACTTGCCACCGGAGCCTGAGTGCGGCAAGACAACCCAACTCTCAGTAGCTGGATTGCACACTACGTAGCAGAACACGTCGAAGGAAGTGCTCTCGGGGCGACGGCAGAGAAGAAGGCCATTGCAGGAGTCCTGTATGCTAATGTGCTCGTGGCCGGGTATGAAGGACAAAGAGGGGCAGATAAGAGGAGGAGACTGGCGGCGTCTCTCCCAGTCCCAGATATTGGTGAAATGACGAGCTTCTGCGGGGAAACGCCCGGGGTTCTCGGTGATGTAGAATAAGCCGGCGAGGGTCTGGGGGAGCCTCCTGCGGTGGTCGGGGTGGGAGATGAGGCCGCGCCAGCGAGTGGAGACGCACTTGCAGCGACAGAGCGATTTGACGGGCAGCCGCGACAGTATCTGCACAATGAGATCGTCGGTGAGCCTGGCCGCCGCCTGGTTTCTCCGCCTCCTGTTCTTAGACCTCTTCGCCATCTCCCTCCTGGGTAAGCCAATCTGCTAATGGATTAGAGATAAAGATCCATGGCAATGGACGAATGGAGCTTTTTACGGTATCTAACTGCATCACGAACCGGTGATCGACGAAACGGCGGCGAGAGCTCTGTGCTCCCCCCGTTCGAACAGGCGAGATCCTCGACGCGGCGGCGCCGGTAGGGTGAACCTGTGGAATATAGATGTACATGCAGCCCGCAGCCCGACAGACCGGCACGAAGTCCCGCTTTTTGGCCCATCCCAAGCCCGGCCCAGCCCGTACCTCTTCGGGCTCGGGCTGGCCCGGTCCGATGCCTTGTGCCGGGCGTGGGCCGTCGCCTAGGCCTGACGGGCGGCACGGCCTGGCATGAAACTAACGACCGGCACATTACTGGCCCGTGTCTCACCCTTATCCATTCCACACTCGATCTTATCTCACCCACGGTCCACTCCCCTTCCCCGTCCGTTCCCCTTCCTCGACGACAGCCAGGTGTTGCAGCTCATCGGTTTTGATGGCAACGCCGATGTCCTCGAGGATCTCCGGTGGCAGAAACCGGGGATATCGTCGTGGTAGTAAGCCATTGTTACTGTGTTAGAAGTTAGAACACAGAGGGATACTGCTGGGAAAGCGTCTTCAGTACCAGTTTCTAACCTCCATTTAATACCGATTGTGCAACCGGTATTGCTACTTTGGTACTAAAGGGGGCCTTTAGTATCCGTTTAAATAACCGGTACTAAGAGGTATTAAAAAATAAAAAAAATTAACGGCACCCAGCCCTGCATCCCGCCGGCCGCGCCTGGCTGCCCTGCCACCGCGCCTCGTCAGCGCCGGCTGCCCCTCCCCTGCAACCCGGCGGCCAACCCTTCTTCCCGACCGGCCACCATTCCTACTCACCTAAGCCAGCGGGTCGGCGTTGGGCCTCCCGCCGCCGTCCTTGCCCCCGTCACTACCCTTGCCTCCTGCCGCCGCTCTTGGCCTGTCGCCGAGAAAGAGAGAGGCCGCCGCCCTTGCCCCATCACAGAGAGAGAGGGTGAGGCCCCTTACCTTGTCGGCCCACCGTGCCTTTACCCCACGGCTCCCCTGTGCCGGATGCCGCATCCTCCACCTGCACCATCACTCCTCGTCCTGCGCCGCATCCTCCACCCGCACCACTGCTCCTCATCCTGCGCCGCATCCTCTGGCTGCCGCCTTGCCCAGCGCTACCTTCACACCTCGCCCCACCGCCTCTCCTCACCGCTAGTGAGGGGCGAGCGGAGGGGGGAGGGGAGGGGTAGCAGCCTCACACCTTCGGCCTGCCACGCTAGAGGAGGATGGGATCCAGGCAGCGGTGCAGAGAGAGAGGAGAGAGAGAGAGGAAGATATGGGGAAAAGAGAGAGGACGGGAGCTGGTACGGGGGAAGTGGATAAGGCGGATGGGGCGACAAGGTACTAAAGGTTGGGAGCTCCAACCGGTACTAAAGGTCACCCATTAGTAGCGGGTAGAGCCTCCACTCGGTACTAATGTGCCTGAGGGCCTTTAGTACCGGTTGGAGCTCCCAATCGGTACTAAAGAGGGTCACGGGGGACTCTTAGGGAACTAGCTGTTAGACTCAGTATTGATGCTCACATTAGTACCAGATCAGAAACCAACTGGTACTAAGAGTTAGGACCAATGCTCAGTTTTTCAGTAGTGGGAGGAAGATGGGTGTAGCGGCGAAAAGGCTTCGATCGAGGAGGTGGTGGCTAAGGGATAGAGGCTCTGGTCGAGTGCATGGCAATGGAGGGAGAACTGGGGAACAAATACCCGGAGACAATGAAGAAATTCGGCATGTTTTTGTTGTTTCTTCTCTGCTTCTATTCTGGGTTTCCTACCTTTGGATATGCATGTCCTCTCTCTCGTGCTATGTAAAATGTGTTCTCTGTGGATCATATTTACAAACTTGCTTGTTGGTTTAGATACTTTCCATGTATAAGTGGAGAGATGTTGGAAGGATTATTCACACGAAATAAAATTGTGGTGGTGTCTAGTGGATTATAGATAAGAGTTTTCAAAAGCTGGTTAACGAAATATAACTGATATGTTTCTTTGAATCGAAGTGTTGCTCCCTAATAGCTAGACAATATGGATTTAAATCCTATTTTAGTTCTGAAATGGGGTAAACTACTAGGTAAAATTGTATAAACACTCCCATAAATAGCTCCAAGTTTGACATTGCCTCCCATAAGTCATTTTGTTGCAAATACCCACCCACCTACTTAATTTTATTGTAAATACCCATCCAGTATTTGCAAACTTAACCAAATCAACTCGTTTTCAAAAACAGCTAGCGAGTCAGCAATGTGGTCTTTACAAAAATCAAATACTTCTAAGAGTAAATAAAATATTTTACTAAATTGATGCTCTAACATTACCAATGTGGCATTCTAACAAATTGTATGTTTGTAAAAAGTGGTGCATGCTCACTCACATAGAGTAGCAATAATGTCCCCGTCCATTTCTTAGTTTTCTTGCTCTATTTGGAGGACATGTATCCGCTCCATGCTTGGTCTTATATGTCTTTGATAAATTTAGAGCACATATACTCAATATACTCAAATCACACAAGAATGAGCGAGAGACTATAGAAGTGTATGAGCATTGTATGTCTTCCTATGCCTTGCACTCTCTAGAAAAAGAGTAAATTGCATTAGAAATACAAGAACTATGCATGTGCGAGCAAATTGGTCCAAGAACTTGTAATCTGATTAATCTGATGCAAGAACTTGTCACTTTGGTGCATACATGGTCCAAATCCCGCCACGTCGCGTATTTATCCACGGTGGACCATGATGTGGGCAGGCTGGGTTGTTGATGCATGGATGAGCTCAGCTATGAAAACATTTTCTATTGCACGTTTCAGATTTAAGAATGAAAATAGTTTTGAAATAATTTCGGATTCTAATGCACATTACATTGGTGCTTCTACAAATATTATAGACTAAATTGCATTATGTCAAAATCCTTATTTTTTTATACACGTACCTATCGTTCCATATTGATAAACAATCAAAAGAGCATGTCTACTTCGTAATATCCAACACACTATGTATTTCATCTCATTCCAGATTTATAAACAGACACACCATGTGTATTTCATAATATCCAAAGTTACATTTCCTATCGATCATGTCAAACCAACAAGCTGAGCCGAGCCGAGCCGCGAACCATGTTTCTGACGAGCCACGCCACGACCCATGTTTCTGACAAGCCGGGCCGCGACTCAGCCAGCCAGCTCATTGTCCACCGTAGACAAACACGCAACGTAGCGGGATTTGAACACTATAGACACCAAAGTAACAATTTCTTGTATCGGATTAATAAGATTATAAGTTCTTGGACTAATTTGCACACACCTACATAATTCTTATAGAAAAACAACGCAGCCCAAGCAAACGAACCCAAATAAATGAAATTCTCATAAAAAATCAAGCATGGGCAGGGGTGGCACGTAGAAGAGGCCAAAAGGGACCCAAATCAACATTACCCAAATTCGAGTACTCTTGAGGAATATGTGAATTATTATGACACCAAAATACTTTAAAATATTAAGGGAAAAAATTACTAGTGAATTTTAATTTTAACACTATTAAGGTACATGTTTGCTTTTTAAGAAAAATAGATTCGTTTTCATTTGTTTTATCACTAAAAAAGATTCATGATTTTTGAAGGTGGTTTAGATATCGTTTTACCCTACTTTTTAAGTCATCAGTTAAGGGAACTCACCCCTCCATATAAAGGATAAAGACCCTCTTGAACATGAATTCTAACTGATTGGATATACCGCACAAGGAATCCAAGGAAGATGCAAACATTTTATTCCAGGAAATCCCCAATGAAAAATACAGTGTTCCCTCTTTTCGGTTAGGCGTTTGACAGAAGATGCACTGGCATAGAACGTATGGTCGACATGAATTGGTTAGGCGTTTTGACAGATGCACATGCATATAACAGTCTGCTCGACAAAAACACATACTATTCGCTGCGTCTTCTTTCAGATACAAATATCTATGCGCTACAGAGAAAGTTACCATTAGCATGCATGCCTGCACGGTCAGAAATGATCAGACACGTTCAAACTCCACGGCAGATGTTTCCAGCCGTGCTCCTTTTCTTTAGTTATCAACACGAAAACTATGATCAATACAGATAGCTACGCTCTTTACACAAAATTATTTCTATGCGTGCTGGTCACTGGATCATCTCTCATGCTTATGTACACAATGGTCACAGCCAGCACAATGAATACTGCAGAGCAGACTGCATGCAAACCTTTGGAGGGCAACCCCTTTGCCTTTAAAAGGCAACCTTCGTGAGCTTATTGCCACCGCACTGATGACGAAATCACCAATTTTGCTGATTTCCTTATGGGAGGTGTGCGGTTAAATACTTTCTTGACCACAGAAGGCTCCAGATCTGCACCCATTTCTGATGCCCAAGCTCAGCGTGATAAATTATTCTCTTCTTGCCATTTAGCATCCAAGGTTGTCATCTTCTCATTCAGTAGATTTCACTCCGTCTTGCACCTCTTCTGTATCATCATATTCATGGCCTGTGTGATTTTCCACTTCATCTGCTGGTTTCTCATGATCAGCAGCAGCAGCTGGTTCCTTATCATCACTCATGCCCTTCATCAGCCTTTTTGATCTTTTAGGCCTTGGTTCAGCAATTTGTTCATTTTCTGCGTGACCACTCCCTGTAAGATCACCTCCTGTAGGGGCCTCTCCGTTCTTGTCCACATTGTCATTATCATGTGTCCTCGAATGTTTCTTGTGTGAGCTCTTTTTCTAGAAATATTTTAATAAACACTTCAATGAGTGAGCAGGGCTTATACGACAAGACCAAACAAATAATCTAAGTGATGGATAAACAAGGTGGCAAATAAAAATATGAAGACTAATTTGACGTTTGATGCTTTTTGCACACTCAGTTAACAATACAAAATGTTTATAAGCAGAGAGTCCAATACAACAGTAGGCTTGGATTGCGAGCTAAGCCAGCCCAATATAACATCAAGATGCAAGCTCATGAAGGCAAATACAAGAAATTCAAAGTAGCAAAGAGTTCTCAAGCCAAGTATTTCAGTTTAGAGCTTTGCTCTCAATTTGCATTGATATTGCACAAATACAGCAATCATATGTTATCATATGTGCAAGTCAAGATCAACGGAAATAGCCCAAAACAAAACCCCATATAAGTTTTCCAACCATAGAAATTGTAGTCACACAAAATTGAATTTTTAAATGTTTTCTTATATACTAAATTTAAATTTTAAGCCTGCATAAATTATTGTGTCAGTGATTTGCATCCATGTGTATTCACAAATGAAGAATGCTCAGGAGACCGCAGGTACACAGATCAAAAAAGAATAATGACTCTTCAGAGGGATATGATGTAGCTTCAAATGTATTTCACACATGTACCTTTTTGTTGGTTGCGTTATCTTGATCTACAGCTTCTGCAGTAGCATCATCCAAGTCCTCTAGTGTTAAATCTCCTTCTTTGTCGACCTTGATGCCCTTCGCTCGTCTTTTCTTTTGTCGATCCTTTGCCTAAAAGGGTAAATGGAGGGGAAAAAACAATATTCTCACAAGACTTTCCCATTGAATTTAAATATAACTTTTTTGACAAAAAGAGGGGAAAATGGCATTATACACTAAAAAGAAATTGGTTCTAGAAGCCATTGTTTCAAGGGACGCAGACCAGTATTTTCATAAATAAGTCTAACGGACAGGTAGAGTTTACGAAGGGTATGTGCTACAGGTGTCAGATAAGTGACAAAAAAAAGGGAAATGATACTGTAAAGTTACCTGCATGGATATTTCTTTCAACTTATGTGCAATTTGTGTGTCATCAAGAAGTAATGAAACAACATCCTCTTGTCTCATCAAATGATCGTCCTGGACATGTTTCCCCTTCATGACCAACTCTTGCACTGCATTTTTTTGCTTTGCTCTTTGCAATATTTTCTCCTCAATAGTATCTTTGCATATAAGTCTATACACAGTTACCTAAAATTGCATATTTCAAAGAAAATATAAGGAATTGAGCTATTATAAAATGTATTCCCACAAACAACAAAGAAATTTGGTTCCAGAAACAGTCGAGAATACAAATGGTTACAGTCAACAGTTTGCCAGGTAGCATCAACAGACTCGCTGCTTCTATGTTACCAGTTAATTTGTAAAACTTTCTGGAGCAGAACCCCTCTTCCAAACAAGCTAAGAGGACTTTGATAAGGATGATTGCTCTAGGGAATTAAATCATGGGGGTTTGATATAAATCCTCCATCCAAAGTCCAAACAGGCCCTAGATTCGGAACTATAGTTTGCAACATTGCAATGTTGTAACCCAAATTGGAACCTCAACATTACAATAATGCTGGCTGCAAATCAAGTACTACACTTAAGACATTGAGTCCACTATGCTACTACCGTCGTTATTATAGGATAAATTGAGGGAAACCTAGTTATCGACTAATGAGTAACGACAGTGCTCTCTTTCAAACGTTCAATTCCTATATAACTGATCTTTATTACAATGAAATGCTTAAAGGTGAAAAGTGACAACCAATGAATTAAATAGATTCAGTTCATCAAAGCCCCTATATCAAGTCTAGAACAGCTACTGGTCGCAAATACTTCTTGTTTGGACATCAAACTTCCAAAAATTGACGATCTATATACCCTTTTAAGCACATATACATTGAAAAACGTGAAAACCATGTATAAATTTTCCTCGAAGAATACCTTCATCACTTTGTCAGGTTTTATAAGCATATTACAACAGGAAAGCATTCAAATATAAGCTTTGCAGATCGCATCAATATCCGAGACAACAAATATTTGCTAAAAGATATGCTTTGGAATGCTATTGTAAGATTTGACAGGATTAACAGTTAAGTCTGACTTTGTTAAAATCGTCTATCTAGACAGAGTATGTGTATTATTCAGTCCATGCTTGCCTTTTAGAACAATGCACTCTAGGGCAAAAACAGCAAGATAGAGTGGTGGATACTTCCAATATAAACTGAATGGAAGGAATGATGACTAAAAGTGGACACAAGAGTTAAACACCTCGCGCAATCTAACTTTTTAAATGTGAAACAAGCTAATCATAAAATAATATCATACAGCGGTTAGTCAAATATCTGAAGCACTAATGTTTTTCATGGTAAAAAGTGTCCTAAAGGAAGTTCAATGATCATTCAAAAACATAAAAATGGTAGTCAAGGAAATAAAGTTAGCAGGAACTGAAGTTTCAGTTACCTCTTTTGTCTGACCAAGTCTGTGTGTTCTATCCATTGCCTGCTGATCTTGAGTTGGATTCCAGTCAATTTCATAAAAAATAACTGTATCAGCAGCGGTCAAATTTATACCAAGCCCACCAGCTCTTGTGCTTAACAAGAAAACAAATACATCATTCCTACAGAGAAGAAAACATTGGTTAAGGCCATGATTCAACAAGGTTATATCATCTTATTGCAGCAGCTCAACTTGCCACCTAACCATTAATACATTTACCTATTCTGGAAATCTCGGACCATGTCACGACGGTCCGAGATTGCAGAAGACCCATCAAGTCTGAAGTACTTGAATTTTCTGAAATTCATGTAATCCTGAAATAAAAAACATATAATTATCATAATTAGAAGGATGAAACTTTTAGTGTACCAGACTCAAAAGTACTTTCTTCACGAATAATGGACAGACATATCATTTTTCTGGTAGGGTTTTCAACTTTGCTGAAATATTTAGAAGTCTATTTTCAGCTCCTTAGCCAATTCAAAATGTTGGTATTAGAGATAGTGGAAACCAAATCAGCTACCATGCTTCTAAACATCATTAGGATACACATGGTTATGTAACCTTTAGCTACAAAAGGTATATGAATTATTGACTTTATCCTACAAAAGATAGCTCGTAGATTTATCTATTTGCATAAATATTTGTAGACAAGACGAATAGTCAAACCAATGAAAAAGTCAATGGTGTCGTATATTTAAGAACAGAGGTAGTACTAATTTCTGTTGAGTCCTATGCAACATGGAATGATCCCAAAAAAATGTAATTTGCATGATTATCTATCAATTAAATGTATCAAGATTTTAGTTCTCATTCAATTTATTCAACTGAACTACTCATTGGAATTCTATCTGCAATTTTGTCCAAAGAGTTGTACTTTAACAAGAACTGGAATGCATAAAGAAACAAGTAATACCTCAAGGATGTCCAACATTTTAGTCATCTGAGCAAAAAGGAGCACACGATGACCTTCAGCTCGAAGGCGCCGTAATAGCATATCTAAGGTGTGGAGCTTCCCAGAATCCTGTCATTAAGCACTCCATATTAGTAACAAGGTACCAAAATTACTAAAGGAAGGTGGAACAAATACAGAGATGAGGGCATTTATGCTAAGGAGTTCAAATGTTCTAACAATCTAAGCAGTTCGAAAGGCACCTCAAATCCACATTGATTTAAATGATAACTTCAGACCTCCATTTGGAACATTGGATGGGGGTTTCTTCTAAAAACAATGTTTTGTTCAAATTTAACTAATCTAAGGAATTGAACCAAATATCCAAACAGGCCCTAAAAGGGTGATGAATATATGCAGGTAAAAAAATAAACATAAACAACAATATGCAGCATAACACAATAGAAGTGATGAAAACTTACAGTGAGCATTTTAGCTGGATCAAAATTACTCATCGGCGGAGAAGACCCAAATATCCTATAGGGTAGCTGCAGCATCGGCTCAAGTACGGGCAAATCAGTATGTAGTTCTTGTATCAGAGGATGGAGACCAGCTGGTTGTCTAGGACCATTGAACTCGGAAGTACGAGCAAATCCCAGGAACAGTTTCTTGGCCCAAGGATCATGCATCTCATCGGTGAACTTGTAGGCAAAATTTCTATCGGCACACCAAACATTTATCTGGCAAAGGGGAGGGGAGGGGGGAGGTGTTAATGAACACTGGCAATATTTGATAAAACAGATAGATTTAGTAATAACAACTCCTACTTGGAGGTTACAAACTTTTAACATTAGAGCTAAAATGTATTCAGAGATGATCACACACTGATGACCTCATGCAATGCACTATCCAAAAGAAACCAACATGGATAGGACAAATGGACTCACAGGCGGTGCTCTAGCTGGCGGAATAAAAGCATATGCTGAACGAAGAAGCCTTATGTTCGATGCAAGCCTGTCATGATGAGAAAGCACCAGTGCTTCATATGGGCAATCACCTGGGCCAGTTCCAATCTTTGTTCTAAGAAAACTGGGCTTGGTCTTTGTAGAAGAAAGCAATCGAGCAACTGCACGAATGCTTGTGGAATCATTCTGACTAAAGACATCAGGACCTTCTGAATCAATGAATGCATCCATAATTTCATCAGTGTAGTTCCTATTCAATTGCATTGCTAAAAATGCTAGTCTCTCAAACAATGAAGAAGTGGCCAAGAAGGAAGCTTCAACTGGGGATATATTTGATAAACGCGTAAAGCCAAATACACCAGATGATAGAACAGACACATCTGATGAACTAGCTTCTGGAATGGCTGAACAATGGATATTGCTGGGCAAAAATATATTAAACAGCCTGTTCAAATATCCACTCCGAAATCCACAGCCGTTTCCAGAAATTTCCATGTTGCGGATGATTCCCTCATACACTAACTTTGGAATCTGAGAAGATTGTGGTAGATAGATATTAGCATATTGTTTGTGCTCATGGAAATATATGCGGGAGGTTGTAAACTGCATGTCCAATAAAAAACAAAGGCAAAGATAAACAGAAACTATACCTCAAACGTTATAGGATTTCTCTTGCCGGCATAATATACATCTTGTAATTCCCCAAACGGGGGAGAGAGAAGTGAGTTTGGGATATCAGCAAAGTAAAAGTAAGAACTTCCCTCATTGCGCTCAAACAGCTCCGGGTGATTGCAGACCTGCAGAGGAAGAGCATCCAGTTACAAACAGAAAAAAGAGAGAGAGAGAGAGAGAGCCAAATTTAGCTAAATTTACATTAGGGAAGGAACTACTTTTGGACAGTTGGGTTCTTATAAATGATTTTCCACATGATCAAAAGTGAGAAAAGTATTATGGATATATACTACCTTCCGTAGCTGCATGACAATATTCATCAGGCTAAGTAACTTCTTATCATTTAGATTGCCGCGACTTCCATCAAGCAGCTCATTAAGAGATATCTTATTTTTTATGGCTTGATAGAAGACTTGCTGACGAGAACTCAATTTGCAGGGGACAATTTCTTCTTTCTTTTTGGTCATTTCAGCGATGACATCAATCTTAACCCGGCGCAGCATAAAGGGCTTCAAAATTGCATGCTATAGAAATGGAGAAGTGTCATTATAATCTTACAAGGATAACAAATTGTACCAAACCCCCCCCCCCCAAAAAAAAATCAATAAAAACAATAGAAACAGTATGACCACATCTTACCAGTCGACTAAGCTGATGTTCATTCAAAGCTCCCCCATGCTCAGCATGACCCTCAATACTGGCAAGCCAAAAATATCGTCAGCAAGTCTTAAGGATGGACATAATAAAGGTAGAACTACAGCAAAGATAGGTACCCCTTTGAGAACCACTCGTTGAATTGTTCATGGCTGTCAAATAGTGTGGGCATGATGAAATGAAGAAGTGCCCATAACTCAGCCATATTATTCTGTATCGGTGTCCCAGTGAGCAGCAAACGATTTCTACAGTTAAAGCTCAGCAATGTCTTCCAGCGCTGGCTGCAGCAGAGCGACGCAATTTGTCAAGCAAGGGAGGTATATAGGAGAATTCCAGAATAAACCAATGAAGGTTGGCATGAATTGGAGGATTTTTTTTATTTAAAAAACGTGTAGAGTCACCTGCTTGAACTTTTTATAGCCTGGGCCTCATCCAGCACCATGTATTGCCACTTAACACGTCTCAAAAGCTTCTCTTCATTCACAAGTATCTGATAGTTTGTAATAAGAATGTGGAAGCTAGCATCTCTGTAGAGTTAAAGAGAAAAGTCACATGATTAGACATTCATGTTATGGACCTTTTGAGGAAACGAGCCACCTGCATAAGTTTGTGCCCTAGCCAGCAACTTACCTGCGATAAAGACGCTTGGGGTTGATATTCTTCCGGAGAACTATCCTCTCTGGGCCCCAGTAAGGAAGTATCTTTAGGTCAGGGCAGAATCTAATCAACTCCTCAGCCCAATTATTCACAACAGATGCAGGAGCCACCACAAGAAAGGGGCCCCATATATTTTTGTCCTGCGTGATATACCAATGTCCCAAGCGAATGGTTAGTGTGCTACAGGATCGGTTACAAATGTCAAATAAATCATGTTGTATTACAATAACCAAGCACTAGCTTGACTAGTGGAAAGATAGCTTTTAGGTTAAAAAACAAATTTCCCAACCTCAGCCAAATGAGACAGGAATGCCATAGCCTGAACGGTTTTGCCAAGACCCATCTCATCAGCAAGAATGCCATTCAACCCCTGCAACAATTCAAAATTATTAAGTGAACCGAACACTCATACCAAACGGTCAGAATGCATCAGCTGTTAACAATTTACCTGCTCATAACAATTAACCAGCCACTGTAAGCCCTTTAACTGATACTCTTTTAATACACCCTTAAACAACTCCGGTGTCTGCACAGATGACTTCTCAGGCATTGTTGAACTAAAAATAAGATAGCAGCAAAGCAATCAGTTCTAGATAACTCATTCATAGTTTAAAATATTGAACCAAAATTTTCAAACAGAACTTACGGGTGTAATAAATCAATCTTGCTTGGGTCCATGCTAGATGAATCATCAGTTGGAAGACCAGACTCGGAAGTCTGACGAAGCCTCACAATTTCACTATCAAATGCATTTGTCTTCATCTTTTGTTGAGAGACAGCATGCTGAGCTGCTCTCAAGGCCTCTCGCTTTAATTGAGCCTCCTCAGGATCTTCTTCCTCATCTTCATCAGGGACATCTTCCTCATCAGGCGGTGCTGAGGCACCAGTCTTGTTTTGCATGAAATGACTATAAAGCTCTGTTTGTGAAAGCAGAAAGTTTAGCCTCTGTTGCTGTCTTTTTGCTTCACGTAGCTCCTCCTCACGCTTCAAAGCTTCAGCAGCTTCTCTTTCTTCTTTTTTCCTTAACTCATACTGATAAGATGGGGAAAACATGAGTGTCATAATCCGAAGGTGTCTTGTTTTGAAGACAACTAAAGGGAGAGAATATATATCGAACTTGATGCAAATAATGAACAGATAATAAAAAGAATTAAGAAAGCAAAAAAAAGTTTTAGCAAGGGTAAGGGATAAAAGAAAACCTGCTCTTTGTCTACTCTTTTCCAAAATATCAGCATATCCCTAGCCAGCTTCCTTGTACGTATTGCAGCACATCTCATCAGTTTCAGTGACCGGCTTACTTTGAGTTTTACCTGGATATTTCAGACATGCATACAACAAGACTGTAAGCAAGAGCACATGAAAATTTTACAGTACAGGGCAACAACATGGATGGGTAAAATACCTCCCGTTGGCAACTATCAGAGAAGCGCTTCGCATCTACTTGCCGTTTCTTCAGCAAAGCATTGAAATTCCTGTGATGCTTTGGGATGCTTTTGGTAGCAAGAGACTGCCATAGTTTGTAAGTTTTTTCGGCCTCTTCTTTCACGATTACAGAAGGTTCCTTCTTTATTATTTGCTTCTTTGGTAAGCTACGCTCGATAATCTGCATTCATGATATGGCCATGGTTAATAAATACAGAATGTACGAAATGCAAATAAAATTAAATCAGCTAAGAGCCTAAGACCAACCTCATATGTATCTCCTTTTTCCAAGACTTTAACATAATGAACCTGCAAATTGCCAGCTTCTGATATAATAAACCTCCGTATTCTCCCAGCTGCTCCTTCTGGGATTGCAAAGGGGTCCTCAGTAACTTGAAGAGAAAATTTC
This sequence comes from Setaria viridis, assembly GCF_005286985.2. NCBI lineage: Eukaryota > Viridiplantae > Streptophyta > Magnoliopsida > Poales > Poaceae > Setaria > Setaria viridis. The sequence goes on from NC_048271.2 coordinate 43,878,779, forward strand.
TGCACCTTTACCCTTTCCTGAAGAGATTCAAACTGTGGCAGAGGTTCAGATAATCCACCACGATTGGAAGCCTCGAACTTTTGGTCAGTACCAAGCATTGCTGCTAGGGTGCGCAAATCTAGCATGCCCTTTAAGAAGTGTTCCTCGACGCGTATATCAGAAGAAACAGGCAGATTAAGGGATGATGCTAACTTATCATAACCCTCCGGAATTGAGTAGCGTATATTATCCCCCATATCTAAATAGGTGGAATCAAGGGACGCTACAAGCTTATTAAAACCACCATAGGTTTTAATACATTCTATCCCACTGTACTCATGTGAGGCTTCTACTTCATCCAATGTTGCAACATTCCTGAAATCGCTTATGTGCTTCATAGTTTTTTTACCACCATTTTTGTCTTTTATTTGGGGACTTGCCACACGAGGAGGATCAGAACCAAAAGCACCCTCCTTGAACTTTGACCTCCTGTACTTCTGGACATGTTCACTGAGCATTGTACGGTAGTGCTCCTCTGTTATTCGGTTACTATATCCATCTGCCTCATCATCATCACTAGCACCATCCAGATGCCTTTTACGCTTCCGATGCAGGCCATGGGAAGCATCATTTATACCGTTGTACTGATCCAACAAAGATCCATGACCTAAAAAGGAAAAGTTGAATAAGAAAGATGGTGCACAAAGAAGCATGGCAAATGGGTAACAGAACTACTGAAGCTGCACAACGGATTTCAACAATGAGCAAGTTCAAAACAACTCTTAAACAGAAAACATCAAAATAAAGGTCAAAAGGTAAAGATAAAGGTGGCCAACCTTCGCTGCTTCCACTCCCATTCGGGCTGCTATGCCCATAGCGGGCAAGATCTTCTGGTACAGGAACCCTGAAGTTCAGCAAAGGCTGCAACAGTATTTTCAGTACAACCCATCATCAGAATGGCATTGGTAAGATAAACAGGCCAGAAAGACGTGTCTACTTCACGAAGTTCAAAAAATTAAGAGAACAGCAGTGTTACTCTATGAAATTCTAGACTACCTGACACCAAAAGGTTAAGGAGCCTACACAGATGACAGATCAAATAGATAGATATGGAACTATAAAACTACATGAATAATAAAATGATGGATCAATAAAACAAAATGCGAATGACTAAACAACTCTAGCATGACGACCCGAAATTCCCTTAGCAGGCACAAATCAGAAGATTACCAAACTGCATAAAATCAAACCCCGCAAAAAAAAATTGCTGACAAAAACTATGTAAGAGATAGCATGAAAAGAACTATCAGAGTACATGCATGTGGTAAAAAAATGTTTACCATGCGTGATTGCAAATGCTTAGAAGAACAGAACACAAAGCAAAAACTAGTTTGTGCGAGTAGTGAGTTTAGAGAATACAAGAATAGCAATAGCAAAAAGTGATAATTGACACACTGCAAACTAAGAAGACCACAATGACACAATGCATAGCAAAAGAGCACGGATAGATCCAAGCAACTAATAAACGGGGTCTGTAAATCAAAACATAGCATAACTACATTAAGACCAACGACTTAGGTGAGCAATTGTGCTAAAAAATATGAAATGAATATAATACTATAAATTTTGACAAAAATGATGACCGCGCACAAACAAAGACAGTTGACATAAGTTAAACAAGACGATAAGCACACCAGTTGATCACATGCCTTTTTGGTTTGAAACTTCTCTTGACAATCTTGCTCCCACATTTCAAGCCTTCACTCTTTCCCAACAACTCGCAAATCCTTAATGCACTAATACCAATGCTTACACTAGAAATAAACCAGCAGAGTGCAAACTAACTACAGCAATCGATTGCTATAATCCAAACCAATTAAACAGTAACATTGAGTATCAGTCACTAGAAACTATTGGAACAGCACCGCCAAACAACACGCATTAATCCAATTCTAGCCAGCCCCCAACACCCGAACTAAAAACGAGTCTCCAGCACAAAATGCCCACTAAATTACACAGAGAAAAAAAGGCCACAAAAGTTAGTAGCCCTCCAGACGAGAATTAACCCAAAACCGAGCGACAACGAGCTCAGCAGCCCACCCATTGCATCCACCACGCAGCGCCCCGATCCAACACAACCCCTAAAGCGCAGAGAAACCCACTTGGCGAGCGAAAGAGAGAGCGGAACCACCCAGCGAACAGAGCGGCTACCTCGAGGTTGAATAGCGCGGAGTAGGAGAGCCCGCCGCCGCCGCCGCCGTTGGCGCCCCCGCCGCGCGGGGGGGCGCGGCGCGGGTCCATGACGAAAACCCTAGCGCCCCTGCGCGCCGCGCGAGGAGGGGAGCCGGGGAGGGTGGACGCCGGAGGCGCGGCGTGGCGGCTGCTGGGTCGGTCCCGCGGCGTCGGCGGCGACGGGATTAGGGTTAGGGTTCGTGGGGCGGAAGGGGGTGGAGGTGGAGGGGGAGGGAGGCGGTGGGGTGGGGTGGAGGCGTTGTTGTGACGTGGTGGGGGAAGTAGTAGAAGGAGGCATGGCTTTGGCTTGGCCGTGAGGGGGGGAGAGAGGAGAAAGAGAGGGGAGCAGGGAAAGCGAAACGGGAAGGGGCTGGGTTTCCGCTCCGCTCGCTCGCCCAACCAACGTACGTACGCCCACTAGAGAGCACAGAGCTCTTGGATTTTGGAGCACGGCCTTCGTTTTATTTTCCTCTTAACTTTGTTTGTCCCCTTTCGAGCTAATTTTGGGCAAAGGATTTGTATAAACAAAAAATTTCAATGATAGTTTCAAACCCATCGGAATTCAGAATCGGAATGAATTTTCGATCTCGAGATATACTGCATAATCTATACTCATTAAAATAGGGGCGCATGTATCTATTTATAAACGAGACTATGTGACTGTATGTACCAGTACAGTGAATATCTACATCCGTGTTTTATAAAATAAGATAAGATTTGGTTGTTAATGGCTGATCAAGCTCAAATAAATATGCATTTAAGAAAAGACATGGTAAATATAATATCTACCTATGTTAAGTTTGTATCTCTCTAAATCCTGTTCCACACGGTAGGTCGGTGTTTGGTTTGCGCCAGACATTTAATGTGCTAAAAGAGTAGCTTTTTTATGTTAGACGATCCTATTTCTCGCCAAAAGTGCGGTGTTCATTTTGCCCGCTACACTACGACACGGTGTATTCCAGTAGGGACCAAACAAGTGTATCAATTTTTTTACCGAGCATCGTGTATTCACTTTGACTTGAAACGTTGGTTACCTAATTTTGTTTGGCTTTTTTTTATACACGCGACGCTAATTGGGCTATCATTGCAGGTGTTCACACCAATGCAACCCCACGCCCCTTCGTCTAGCTTGAAAATGTGAAAGTATTTATTTATAGTTTTTCTAAGAGCATTCTCAAGTAAACCTCCGTTCCCCAATCTTTCATTTTAAGTAAAATGTATGGTCGGTTCTTAAACTTATCTAGTTGTCCGATTGTATCACTTAGGTTCCCGTACGCTCAAAATGCATTTCCGGCTCCTTAAACTTAGGCTCGGGTGTCATTTAGATCCATATTCTCCCAAAATGCATATCTAACCCCCTAAACTTGACTTCGGATGTCATCTGGATTCATATAGTATTGTCATCTTAATTAAATTGATAAAAACTTATTTTGCAGAGATACAATTTAATTATAGTCAAATAAAGTGAATTTCAACTCAGCATGTGTGGAGAATATTGATGTGCTCAATCCAAAAGATTGATGATTTCTTACTTTAGAGGTAATATCTTAACTTGTTAGGTGCGCATGACAGGCATGCTCTAAAATCAAGGGTTTATAAGACAAGTTATTGTACGAATATTGGGAGAAGATGAAGGGGCAATAAAACAAATAAAATTTGATCTTATCAACTACATACCATGTTAGTGGGATGGCACAACATTTCAAGAGTTTAGGGATCTAAATGGTACCCGAAGCAAAGTTTAGGAGTGAGATCTGCAATTTGAGAGAGTACGGGGATCTAAATGACACCCAAGTCCAATTTGGGAGCTAATATGTATTTTGAGTGTATGGGGACCTAATTGACCTAGCCGGCAAGTTTAAGAACCAGCTATGCATTTTACTCTTTCACCTTTTCCAATAATTATTGGTATAAACCAATAATCCAAATCAACTCACCTCAAATAGAGTGCGAGGTATGACTCTTCCAATAAGGTGGTTGGATAAGGATGAAGTTATACTTTCTAAATAATTATTAAAGAGATATTGGGATATCCCAATTATCTAGTTGTTGGGAAAGGTTTATTGAAAACTAATGGAGATATTTTAATATATGTATTGGTTTCACTACTTATACAAGTCCTATCGATCCAACTTTTTTTTTATCACAATCCCACTTTCAAAATGCTTGGTTGTGGAGTTGTTCTTTTCATGCCCAAATTGTATATTGTTTTAGCTTTTCTAAGTGTATAGTTTTTTCTATGCACTTAAATATAATATAGTATATGTCTAGATGTATACAAACATCTATAAACCTAGAAAAGTCAAAACAAACTACAGTTTGAAATGGAGCGAGTAGTATTATTTTCTTTTAAGACCATGAATTCTATATTTCAAAATGCTTGACTTTCATACTTATACACCTTTTTTTTTATCATAATCCATCTGATTTGAATTTAGATAAATGTTTATAGGTATCTTTAGATTTAAGCTAATTGGGTGAATACTGGTTCGTAGCATTAATGAATCCAAATAAATGTTCGAATGTTTTAAGTATGTATATACGTGAATCGAATGTTTTAAGCATGCATATACGTTTGAGTTTGAGTTGCATCTTCATGAAAACTATTTGTTTCAACTATTAGATTAAAGTTTTCTTATTTACTAGCAGAAGTTTAGAAACCAAATCAATAAAGCTAGCAAAGGAACATAAATATTTTATTTTTTAAAAAGGTACAAATGAAATCCAGCTTCTCGATACAAAATAGCTCCGACTCATCTAGAGCTCCAGGTGTAGATGTGGACAGACCCCGTAGGATAAGCCGGAGTCGCAGCACCTATCAAAAAGGCTTTGAGTCAAACTCGAACATGCTAGATGTTACTTAGGGGATGTTTGGATACCCCTGCTAAACTTTAGCACATGTCACATTGGATGTTTGGATACTAATTAGGAGTATTAAACATAATCTAATTACAAAACTAATTGCACAGATGGAGTCTAATTCGCGAGAGGAATCTATTAAGTCTAATAGTCCATGATTTGAACAATGTGGTGCTAAAGTAACCATTTGTAATGATGGATTAATTAGCCTTAATATATTCGTCTCGCAAATTAAACTCCATCTATGCAATTAGTTTTGTAATTAGATCATATTTAATCCTCCTAATTAACATCCGATATGACCCTACTAAAGTTTTAGCACCTCGTATCCAAACACCCTCTTAAAAAATTTAGCACCTCATATCCAAACACTACCTTAAACCCTTTCACCAGCCTAACCTATAATCGTGTGTTGCCACTGTGAAGCCTTCTCCACTAAGAAGTCACAACACAAGACGATTTGGAAGAAGCCAACGCCCTACCAAACAAGGATGCAAGTACGTAGCAATTCACGAAGTCGCCAAAAACAGTAAGTTCAGAATAGAAAGCGGTAGTATAAAAAAAATAAGGATGACCTGACTCGATTTTTTGAAGTAAGATATGTAACTGTAATTGTTGTACAGATAAACATTGCGATCCAACGAGGTAGGCTAGCAAACTGCTCTACTTGCCCTATTACAAGATTTAGGTACGATAATAAAGTTACAAAAAAGGAGACGAATCGCTAAGCAAATCACCATCTTTGTAGCAGCTGAACCAACATGAATCCTTTTTCTGGCACTACAGTGATAATGAGGTTAAGTAGCTACACACTCCTGAGCCCTGACATATCAACTTTAGTCCATATCTGTACCCAAGATTACTCTGATTGCTCAGGAACTTCGTTGTCTTCATTATCTTCACTTTCGCTGTCTTCATTATCTCCATCATGTTCCTTATGGCAGGGTACATTCATGTTCTGCTGCGATGAAATTATTCCTGCAATGGCTTTCATGGCAGCAGCAGTCCTATCGCTGCTTACTCCGTCCTCTTCAGTTTTCTCAACAGGCTCGGCACCTTCAGATGCACCATCGTCACTCTGTTGAGGAGGGGGTACAAAAAAGGGAATTTTACCCCTCTGCCAGTCATGAAGAACCATCTTGGCTACCGTTGTCAGGTCAGGCTCCCCACCCTGAGAACCAAAAGCATAATCATTAGGGTAAACAATATCATTACTAGGTGAATTGTCAAATAAATCACACCATGTCTAACACAGGAGTACTATAGGAAACTGTAATAAGCAGGTATATATAGTTTCCCTACAAATTAGCTGGGAGAAACACTTGGTAGAAATATAGCAAGACTCAGCACATGCAATACCTTGAGAAGTTTTCCAGTAGTCCTGCACAGCTGGACAAGAAAATCGTTATCATCAGCCCTGCAGAGAACAGATAAATTCAGCCTAAGACCGTGCCATGGGTTTAATTGTATCAAACTCTAAAGATCAGTGTCTATACATAGGAATATGCTGAAAAGGCTGTTAGTATATATGCATCAGCTCATCAGGGAGTATATAAATAATGCACGGTGTGTTCCTATCAACATGAAAGATGCAACATACCAATCTTGAATTTTGTACGCTCTTTGCAGATGCTCTTTTTTAACACGCCTCAGAACTTCACCAATGTGCTCAGCAGCATCCGCCAAATTTGTCACTCGTACCTTGTGATAATTACATAAATTAGAAAGAATACATGTATTGATGAAGGGATGATAAGAAAAACTAGTGTTTCTAAGATGGTTGACATCAGAACAAATACGAGAATATTCAATAGGACATATCAACACTATTCTCCTTAAAAAGTGTAGAGTACCGCATCATGTTGAACTAAAACACCGTCTCCTATGTGAAGATAGCTTGCTAGTTATGTGCACATCATTTAGCATAGTTATCCAATGGTCTAGCTATAACACGTTCTATAAACTACCATGAATTCAATGGGTGGTTAAATGCTGCATGGGTATTGAAATTGCGTTATGGACTGACTACTAATGAGCAGTAGCTAGCTTTTATCTCTCTTCATTTATTCACTTCGCCACGTGTGCAAAGAAAAAAAAAATCAGATGTGGATCTAACTGACAAGTTACTGTTGGGGACCTTAGATATCTGTTCTATGCACAATAGCAACTAGGGGGACACTAGATGCTTGAAATAATTTTTTTTGACCAATCCAACTAAAAAAGATTAAATGTGCAGAGAGCTGAGATACATACCACACCCTTTAAAACTATATCAGTTTCTGAATCATTATTTTGATACACAACGCCAGGACAATCGATCAAAAAGATCTTTTTAGTGAGAGTGATGTACTGCCACACTTTTGTCTCTCCAGGAATGGGCGCGACCTTGCAAACCTGCAGGCATAATCCAATCCTCAGAATAACCTAAAACGATGACCAGAATGACATCTTGAAAGCATGGAGAGGAGAGAATTACACTCTTCGACCGTAGTGTGTTAATAACTGATGACTTCCCAACATTGGGGTACCCAACAAATCCAACAGATATAGCTTGTTTGTCATTCTTCAAACGAGCAAACTGCCTCAATACTGACAAAAGAGATCCCTGGTCGTGTTCAGAAAGGGTCATTAGATAATAGAACAGAGATGTTACACTGAAAAAGATACTCCAAAATGCAAACTTACTTTGCCAAATGACTTGTTGATGCTAGCATGGAATGCTAGGGTGGGATAGTTCTTTGACAGGGTCCTTAACCATCCTTTTGTAGCCCAAGCAGGGATTAGATCACACTAAATGAAAAATAGAACAAATAATCAATATGCCATCAGATATCAAACAGGAAAGTGACAAAGCTTTTGTACAAGGATAAGCTGCAGCGCTTAAATTGATACCTTGTTTAGTAAGAAAACTAAGTGTTTGTGTTTGCAATTCTCCTTTAGATGTTTCTCTAGATGGTAGCATCGAGTGCCCATTGGATCCCTAGCATCCAACACCTGCAGGATAAAAAAATATATATATACTTATGAAACCTTTGGTTGAGTTCACAAAGTAATTTTCACATTGACGGATACAAGGCTGTGTACTAACCTGCACAACAACATCTGAAGAATCAATAACTTTGTAGAGTTCACCCCAGATTCTTTTGCTCTGACCCTTCTCAAACATTGTATGCCTCACTAGATCCCGTAAGCCATCTTCTTCTTCCTCCCTTGGCAACTTTGAGGAAGCATATTTTTGCTCAAATGCATCTGAAGGAAGATAAAACAACAAGCATGTTCATGCAAACAAAACAGAAAGACACCAAACAAGGCTGTGCGAAAAATGACCATGTTCACTATCCAACTGGCTTAAAAATTGCATGTTCTACTCGCAATTACAGAACATCAATAACTGACAGCATTGGTGACCAACAATAGTGGAGTCAACTTAAAAGGTTAAACGGGACAAATCAAATTGCCCTATTCTAAAGTGACATACACCACTTTCGAATTCTAATTATTCAGAAGCAACAAAACTAAATCATCAACAGACATGACTCACCTTGAGAATCATCAGCTTTCTTCAGCAAAGATTCATAGTCAAGAGCAGTTAGTTTCGGGCGTTTCCTCTTGCCCTTTGGCCCAAAAGCATGCTCAAAAGGCTCAACATCAAGCAAATGGGCTCTCGCTTGCTGCATCGAGACAAGCAAACTTACATAAGAACAACTCTCAATAAAGTAGGGTAATTTATAGTGGGTAGAATAAAAGGCTGTCATGTTTCCTTATTATTAAATATCCAACCGAGACAACACTTCATCAACCAACTAGAAAGGGGAACAATATTGATACCAGTTGCATCAAAAAGTCACATGCATGCTATTGTTTTGCCCCTTTCACCAACATTTCAACAGGCTGATGACCATCATGACTGATGATAATGATATACGCAAGAGTAGCACCTTTTGATGATCCTGCAGTAGTGATAGAGGCAGCTTCCGCTCTTTCAGGATGACACTGAAGTTGTCAGAAAGATGATTCTGGAGTTCCTCCCGAAACAATGCAAGCTGTGGCTGGCCCACAACCCGGGTATTGCCTGCAATTACCAAGAACCAGATCAGCACAAGATAGGTACAAGCAATCAGCATCCATCAATGGACATATAACACGTGTGGCAAACATCAGAACAAGCAACGATTGCTACAGCGCAGCAATTCATCCTGGAGCCACAAGGCAGCATTTGACAGCTTAACTGATGCACCAGCTGAGGCCAATTGAAAGCATATAGGCACAGAGAGGGTCGGGATGGGCTTGGGGCGATTTGCTCACCGAACCACCGGCGGTCGGGCTCGATGCGGGTGTTGGGGAGCTCCTTGGACTGGAACTCGTTTCTGAGCACCTTCCCGGAGCGGTCCCTCTTGGGCCGCGTCTTGTACATCTGGAGCCGCCGCACGGTCGCCGCGGACCGGGCCCCGCCGCCGGCGCCGCCGCCCGCGCCCTTCTTGTCATTGGGGCGGTTGACGTCGTTCGAGTGCCGCGGCTTGCCCGACACGTTCACCGCCTTCTCCTTCTTCTTCGCCATGTCCCTCCCTCTTGTTCTTGATTCTCTTGTGGGTTCGCGAGGGGGGCGGCGACCGGCGAGAAGAGTCGTAGGAGAGGCGGTGGGAAAGAGGAGGAAACGAGGTAGGGAGTGCTAGGGTTTTGAGAGGACACGGATGGGAGCGGGTGGAGGGCGCGTGCGTCTCACGTGCGCGTGAGGTGATGGGCCTTTTGTGGGCTGGGACTAGCCGAATAGAAGGTACGCAAACTGTTGACTTGTTGGCCCATTACTCGCACGACGGCTAGCCTGTGCTTGTACGTAACGAAGACTCGGTGCCGAAGTTGGATTATCTTGGAGGTACTCCCTTCCTCCAACCAATTTTAAAGTTTGACCAAATTTATACAAAATAATATTAACATTTATGGTACAAAATAAATATCAATAGATTAATCATATTTTTATATATTTTCATACTAGATCTATTTGGAGATGTGAATGTTAGTACTATTTTGTATAAATTTGGTCAAACTTAAAACTGTTTGGCTCCTTAGGAAGTGAGAGTTGCATTCTTTTTGGGATGGAGAGAATAGCATAAAGTCGAGCGTATTTTTCGATGCTACTGATCCTATAAGAAATACTCCTTTCGTTCCAAAACGTAGGTTGTTTTAAGTTTTTTATAATTATATCTAGATTCATAACAAAATACATGTATTTAGAAAAATCATTTGAAATGGAGAGAGTACTCTTCATATAAGCTTAATTTGCAACCAGTCATTTTTTCAAAGAATATGTGCACCGCGCTTCTCATGTCTGTCCACGCATGAAACCAAGCCTTTTGGCAGTCAGCTTTGCATTGTTGCATGTCTCCTCAATGCAAACCACCTCGGACCTCGCCAGGCTTTTTTTTCATCTCATTGTTTTTCTTTGGCGTTGAGAAGATTGAGAGGCGTGGTCATTCTCAGCTCTAGGTATGATGCTCAGTTAGGACTTAGGAACAAGACAGGATAGCACAAAGATTCCTACTATACGGTGAACATTGAAGAAAATTGATATATAAACAAGCACGAGAACGATTATAATTCTTTCTTTTGAAAGTTATTTCGTTGCTATGCATGTGGTTATTATGTCCTTTTAAAGTTGGTAATACTACCTCATTAGACCTGTTTGTATGTGTTATTGCTAAAGTTTAGCACATTTAAAATTTAACACTTCCACCCATTAACACTTCCGCTAAACTTTTAAAATTTAGCACTTCCACACATTAGCACTCCAGCTAAACTTCTCACTTCCACCCATTGGCACTCCCGTTTAGAGGCATGGCTAATAGATAGAGCTAAAGTCCATGTAATGTCACTTTTACCCCTTTATCTTCTCACCTCCTCCCTTTCTCTCTCCTACTTTTTATCTTTTCACAGGCTATTAGCATCCATTAGGTCTTCCCCACCAGCTAATATTTTTGCACCTTTTTGAGGGTGGCCTAAATCCCATAAGCCCTCCTGTTTCGATGGGCTAATGCATAAAGATGCTAAATTTTAGCACTTTCACCCATTAGCTATGCGATCCAAACAGGTCATAATCCAAACTCCAAAGTATAATACAGTACTACCTAATCCACGAATGGAGAAATAAGAAATTAGAGGAGGGTGAGAAGGAAAAATGTAAATCCGACGGCCCACACGAGCCCAGCCTGAGCCCATAAATCTGCCCCCGGCGCCAACCATGTCTCCCTTGTACTCCTAAAACCCTAACCCCTCCGCCGCCCCCAAACCCCAACCAGCAGCAGCCGCCGCCGCCATCCGCCGGCGAGATGGCGCTGTACCTGCTGTTCGAGTCGGCCTCCGGCTACGGCCTCTTCCACGCGTATGGCATCGACGAGATCGGCCAGAGCGTGGAAGCTGTGCGCTCCTCCGTCCTGGACCTCGACCGCTTCGGCAAGGCCGTCAAGCTCACCGCCTTCAACCCCTTCTCCTCCGCAGTCGACGCGCTCAACCAGTGCAACGCCATCTCCGAAGGTCCGATTCTCCCCACCTAATGACGCAGCCTCGCTGCGAGGCGCGTCCGTTTTGACGCGGGGTTTGGCCATATTTTTGGGCAGGGATCATGACCGATGAGCTGAGGAGCTTCCTGGAGCTGAACCTGCCCAAGCCCAAGGAGGGGAAGAAGGCCAAGTACAGCCTTGGCGTCGTCGAGCCAAAGGTCGGCTCCCACATCGCAGAGGTCACCGGCATCCCTTGCCAGAGCAACGAGTTCGTCCAAGAGCTGCTCCGCGGCGTCCGCCTCCACTTCGACCGCTTCATTAAGGAGCTCAAGGTGCTTATATTCGCATATCATATTATGCATTATAAGCTTTTGTTGTGGCTTTGAGTTGCGTAAATATTGAAGCTTTGCCCGCTGGGCGTGTGGATAGGTTATCGTAGGCCTACATTTGTGGTAAAGCTCGAAGCATGGTTGTGCTTAATTTTTTAGTTTTATCTGTGGTTGATTGTAGGAGTCGGACTTGGAGAAGGCCCAACTTGGCCTGGGGCATAGCTACAGCAGGGCCAAGGTGAAGTTCAATGTGAATCGTGTTGACAACATGGTGATTCAGGCAATATTTCTTTTGGATACTCTTGACAAGGACATCAACTCCTTCTCCATGAGAGTTAGGTCTGTTAATTTTTCTTCTGTAATGTTTCTTGATTGTCTTATGTAGGCTGTAATCTGGAGTCATTGCATATTTGTGTTTGAGGTTATCAGCTCTGGTAGGGTACTTTGGGTGTATGGCAGTATATTGATTGCTTGCTTAAAAAATGCAGGGAATGGTTCTCGTGGCACTTCCCTGAGCTTGTCAAGATTGTCAATGACAACTACATATATGCCAAGCTTGCTAAATTTATTGTGAACAAATCTGATTTGGCGGAGAAAGATGTTCCTGCTTTGGCTGATATAGTTGGTGATCTGGACAAGGCTAAAGAAATTGTTGAAGCAGCAAAGGCTTCAATGGGTAATGCGATATGGCACTGTTGATTTAGTTCGACTATAGTGGTCATAGTAAATTCACATGTGATTTGTTTGTTCTTGTTTGTTTTCAGGCCAGGATCTGTCACCAGTTGATTTGATTAATGTCCAGCAATTTGCCCAGAGGGTTATGAATTTGTCTGAATACCGTAAAAACCTTTATGAATATCTTGTGACTAAGATGAATGATATTGCGCCGAATCTAACATCATTGATTGGTGAAGTTGTTGGAGCTCGCCTAATCTCTCATGCTGGCAGTCTTTCAAATCTTGCCAAGTGCCCTGCCTCCACTCTTCAAATACTTGGTGCTGAGAAGGCACTTTTCAGGTTGCTGTAGAAACATTTTATGATTTCCCAGTGTTTTTGTAATTCTAATTTGACTTTAGAAATAGTTCTCTTAAACTGATCCCATATGAATAAACTTCGGCAAATAGTCACAACAATATTCCTCTTACACTTCTCTTTATTGTCCACCAGAGCACTGAAAACTCGAGGGAACACACCGAAGTATGGTCTCATATTCCACTCGTCCTTTATTGGCCGTGCTACAACCAAGAACAAAGGCAGAATGGCTCGCTACCTGGCAAACAAATGCTCGATTGCATCACGCATTGATTGCTACTCAGGTTAGTTTCAGGGAGTTCTGTTAAAAGACTCTTTCGCATGCTGATTATTCTCATTCAGAAGACATTCCTCTTGATTGTTTTTCACCTGTATATGTGACTTCAGAGGCAAGTACCTCTGTCTTTGGCCAAAAGTTGCGTGAGCAAGTTGAGGAGAGACTGGAATTCTATGACAAGGGTGTTGCGCCTCGTAAAAATCTCGATGTGATGAAAGCTGCTATCGACAGTATGGTCAATGGAACCTCAATCGATGATGATGGTAATAGGCTAATTCCTTACATCTATCAGAAATGCAAGCACTTTCAATTTTAATTTCCACTGGAACAGACCCATTCCACGTTCAATGTTGTTTACGGTGTTCTTCAATGTATGCAGATAATGAGAAGACTGATGCATCTGCCAAGAAAAGCAAGAAAAAGAAGTCCAAGACAGAGGCTGATGGTGATGCAATGGACCTGGATAAGCCCTCCAATGCTGCTGATGGCGAAGCTGAGCCTGGAACCGAGAAGAAGAAGAAGAAAAAGAAGCATAAGCTAGAGGAGGAGACCCAGGAGCAGGAGAATGGCGCTGCCAATGGTGACGCTGAGGTTAACGAAACTCCCAAGAAGAAGAAGAAGAAGAGCCGCGAAGTTTCAGAGGATGCTGAACCTAAGACAGCCACTGAAGGGAAGAAGAAAAAGAAGAAGAAGTCCAAGGCCGAGGATGATGAGTAGTTTACCTACTGTATGGTGACGAATTCGAGTATTTGTTGAAAACAGAGATGAACATCTAGGTTGTGGTCCATGCAGAGTTCGATGAAATCCTGCTCGACTATGAAGTTTTCCTATCTTCTCTATATGTGGTTTTGGTTCCCGTCGAGGGTGTGGAATCCTAGTAGACTGCGTGGAATTTTTGTTTGTTGAAGAGGCTAATGCACTCGTGATCTGTCAGCTAGTATCAGGGTTAAACCCTTTTTGCCATGTGGTGGTTTGGGATTATTTCAGTTCTGAAAGATCGAACCCGGTAGAGCCTTAGTTTGGTGTACGATTGTGATGAATGCGACTATGCAACTCCAAATCCATTTTTAACCGGACTCCGGACTTGTTTTCGACAAGGAGCTCGAGGCGATCGGCCAGGATGCGAATGACTGCTAGGGAGAGGATGATGGATGACCGTGTGGGCTCAACGCCGGGAATTGGCCAGGAAGCATGGTTGCTCGGAAATCGTTTCCTCCCTTCGGGAAGGAAAAACAAGTTGGTTCTCATACGAGCTAAATCACCAAAGACAGGCCCAAAACTGTTATGACTATTGCATCTCATGCTCAGACCAAAATCCCACTCCAACGACAAGGACATCTCCGCCCATGCGGCAAACTCCACGACTCAAGCCTCAGATTGACGATGCTACGCCAAAAGTACAGACTCTTACGTTCTGCACGTGAAGCTAGAAGGGCAAGCAAGTAGCATGAAGAGTCTCAAAATCTTAGCAGAAGTTGTACACAGTATCATTCAGACATTTTCTTGTAACAGTAGTAAGTATTTGTTTGGGGCACCTCAAGAAATGTTTTATACATAACATGCGTGACAAGTAATTTCTTGATACACAATCTATTGAACCTGAATTACAGTGCTCTTTTCATCTTTCAACCTCCCTTGAGATGTAAATGCCATTACTTCGGGGCATGAATGTTGGTAGGCTGAAGCTTGTCTGTTTAGGCGCAAAAGCTTTCATACCTTCGCTTGTCCTGATTTCAAGTCCACATATTCCACAAAGAGTTTCTAGTTCCAACTCCTGAATGATTGCACATAAGATTCAGATATTACCAAAAGGCCAACAGCAGTGCAATTCATAGGTTCTAGCTTACTGTAAGATTACCTCGATCATCAGGATTCCTGACAAATGTTCCAAAGGGTGGTGTTGGAGTTTGTAGCCGCTATGGTTAAAGTACATTAAGGCTCTAGCTCGGACCTTCAGCAGCGACGTGGTAGAAATTTGAAGTTGATGCCCAAAAACAAAATAATCAGCAATAGTTTAAGCTTGTGCACAAGGCAAAGAATATCATATTGTTTATTTTCCCTCCTAACATGAGGGTACTAGTTTTGATATAAAACAACTGAAAAACATCACTAGTGTCAGAAAGACAAACTCCAGATGGTTTTACTTTTTAATATGAAAGGATCAAAACAGAATTAAAAGTATAGTTGACAATCGAAATAACTTGAAACCATTTTGCCACGAAATCAATCATATGTTCAGTATTATATAGGCTTAAAAGGCATTTTAGTGACAACAAATAGGCCTGTTAAAAAAAGGCTAAGAAACCAATATAGAAGGATAAGGTTATGCCTTCAACGAAAAATGCCAACCTTTGCCATCTCATCTGGACTCACCTCATTGAGAAAAGGTTCTACAAGGCGCAACTGAAGATCGGTTGCTTCAGCTGCTATCATGCAAAAGAAACGCTTGAAGTTTCCTAGCTGGTAGCATCTACAATAAACATATACAATTATCTAAGATTAAAAAGAACATGGTTCAGCATGAAAGTAGTCAGCTATGAATCAGCTACATACTTATGACTAAAACATACAACTGGATGCACAGACGGAAAGTCAAAATGATGACATAAGCTTTGGACTGAATTATGAGAATAGAAATAGGAGCATGCACAAAAAAAATGAAGGTTCACATTGGCAAGCAATACAAATAGAAGTTACCTCAATAAATTTCTCACAAATATCATTTCCTTCGATTGTCTAACTTGAGTAGCTAATCGGCTATACCACAAAGAGAGTGAATCTACCTGAAGATAAATAGAAAATCAGGCTATGTAGTATTTACTAGATGGAGTAAGGTAAAGCACAAATCACCTCAATAGGTAAATAGAACAAGTTTGAACATGGAATGGAAGCAATAAGAATGGGGAAAGAATTTACCATTTTGGGTATCTTGCAGCCTAAATGTAGAAGCACATAGAAGGAATAATATTCGGCCTCTCTTTTGCTGTGGGAATCACTCTCATGGATTACGTGATACATATCAAACAGTGAAAGCAAGCATTTTGTTAGCTGCTCCATGTTTAGGAAACACAATGAAGCATCTGAATCCTGGCAAGACCTAGCAAGTCTCTGGTGGGACCTAATATGAAATGTTACCTAGGAAGTAGACAGGTATTAGATAAAGCTATAAAGAGAAATACTTTAATATAAGTTTGCACTGGAAGCAATGATATTGCTCCAGCTGAGAAAAAAAAGTATGCAGAAATATAACAAATAACAAGGCCAATATTTTTTTTTAAAAAAAAAGGCTACCAAGTGAGTTAAAACTGGTAGCAAATGCCTGACAGAAATTATGACCCATTAAACAATAATTCAGAGAAAAAAAACATAATTTCTATTCCGAATTGAGAACAAAAGAGAAGCTAAACAACCATTTGAGCATATCTAGTTATCCTGCCTGATATCATGTGCATAGAGTGAATATTTGGTCAACATTATAAAAAAGAATAGCAACATTCCTTCAAGAAAATAAAAAGAAAATTAAGGTTGTTTTGCAGAGTACAGAAAATATAACTTAAACCGAATGAAATATGGTTTTTGAATCAAGAGAAACTGCCATCTGGCCTCCCCAAACTTAGTGTCAAGGGTCACCAGACTAAACTCTATTGAAATTTCAATGTTAAAATTGAAGCTTCAAGAAGAACAAGACAATGTAGAATTATAAAACATTGTTGAAGAGATAAAGGGAGTTCACAAGATGGGAATATACCACATTCTCATATATTTGAACTGCTTGATCATTCACTATATTCTGCATACTGAGGTCTTGTCTTATAGACCTTGTCCTATCAAAGATGAAATCATGGATTGTCTCAAATGGATGCTCTGAAGAATCCAGTAAATGCAAAAGATAATCCATTGTTTCTCGCAAAACCGGTAGAGGACGTATATCTGATGCCATTACATATGTGGAAGATATAGTTCTGCAGAACTAGCATGAAACCAGGGGTTAGAAAAAGAAGATTGGAATTCACAGAATACTCATGGGTAATTTCGATCTTTGATAAATAAACAAAGTTCATGCAGTCATTCAGACAAACAGAAAAGCATAATTGGCTGCCTGAAATTTTTCAGTTGATAGATCAGATATACCATGAGATTCATAAATGGAACTATTTTACTACAGTAGAATACATCAAAAATATTTATGATTTTGTAGCCATCATTAGTGGCATGCATCATTTGACTCACAACTCATTGCAGCATGGGAAACTCATACTTGGATCAACAGGTAAAAAACTCACTCTTGCGATGTCTATATTGCTAGTTACAGTTCATAATTTCAGCAGTTAGTAAAGACCGCAAGGATGTAGGACAGGGGATTATATAATTTTATCATCATTTGAGGAGATAAAAGCTCTGTTTTTTCAAAGATGGCCTCCTAGGCTGCTATAGAAAGGTTCTACTGATTTACTACCATCTACTCTCACAAACTTCTTTCTTTCTCTTCCAATGTGATGTCAAATTAAGTTAAGCGGAATTCTTTAACAAGTTATCAAGCCTATTCCTTGCGACCTTCCATTCTAGCCATTCAGGAACACAGGATTGTCTCTAATCCGATAACTCTAGAAGAGGAGAGAATCCCAAGCAAAAGGAAATGCAGGTCTAACTAAAATGTAGGGCCAACATGTCCTCATAAATAATAACAACCCAGCTTCGTTTTGTTCTGGAAATGATTGGACAAAAAGAATGCACATGAAGGCAGGTGCTGACATCGGTGGCATATGCAACAATAGTTTGCAAATCGCAACTAACATAAAGAGTTCGCCGGTTCCAGCACACGCGGCGATCTCCCTGTAAGAAAACGTACATGGACAGTTGCATGAACGTATGCATCCAACGACATAAATCCAGAGAGAGCAGGCGCTAACCTAACTACCACATGGAAGGGCCAAGCTAGTCAGGCCATTTGAATTGGGAGAAGACTACAAGCAGTCAAGCACATACAGGCAAAAGGACCAGCAAGGAAGCAAAAGCCTCACACATCGGCACGAACAAACGCAAGGCCAATCAAGAAAGGGACGGCTCACCTTCTTGACGGCGAGGGAAGGAGACGTGCGCGCGGGGTCGCCGCCCACCCGCTCGAGCACGGCCAGGTCCCTCAGCCGCTCCCTCAGCGCTCGTTCCCTCGCTGCAACGGAGACCACGGCAACCATGAGCTCAGGCGCCACACGAACGATCAATCTGGACCGCTCTAGTCGCGCGATTTCATCGAACAGGTGGTGCGCGTTGGCGCCACGGGAACATCAACCCGGCTGTTGCCATCGCCTTCGCCTGACCGGCGGCTAACGCGGACGAGAGAACGGAGGATATTTACCTGGGCACATGTCGGGGCAGGTGCCCATGATCGGCGCTGCGTCGTCGACGGTAGAGGCTGGGGCAGGGTTGACCGCCGCGGAGGAGGCGGTAGAGGAAGGAGGTGGTGGGGAGGGGCGGCCTCCGCCGCCGCCGCCTCGTCCGCGTCCGCGTCCTCGCCAGCCTCGGCCGCGGGAGGAGCTCCAGCCCCGGTGGCTCGCCTCGCCGCGGCGGTCCATGGTTGCTGCCTCTGCCTGGCTCAGCGGCGTGGAAAGTTCGGTGCGGGCCTGCGGGGACTTCGATCTGGAGCTCCTGGAGTAGTTTAGAAATTTGGAGATGGTCGAGGCCTCGAGGGATATAACTCGGGGGTGCTTGGGAACACCCTATTAAAATTTAACACCTGTCACATCAGATGTTTGGATGCTAAATAGAAGTACTAAACATAAACTAATTACAAAATTAATTACACAGATGGAGTATAATTCGCGAGACGAATATATTAAGTCTAATTAGTCCATGATTTGACAATGTGGTGCTACAGTAACCATTTGCTAATGGTGGATTAATTATGCTTAATAGATTCGTCTCACGAATTAGCACAAGGTTCTGCAATTAGTTTTATAATTAGCTCATGTTTAGTCCTCTTAATTAGCATCCGAACATCCGATGTGACACTGTTAAAGTTTAGCACTTCGTATCCAAACAGCCCCTTGGAGTAGCCGCTTCAGTCAACCTGCTTGATTCGGGGGGAAATGTTTAAGGAAAAACTCACCTATTCAATTTATCCAGGTCACCCTGACCAAAATGCAGACTTAATTTACTCCCTCCTCCTATTGATACCGGCTAAACCGGATCTCTACCTGATTTTGCCTACATGGCATGATTTGCATATTTGACGTGGACTACATGTCACCTAGCCGAGCCGTTCCGAGCGCCGCACTAGCTTGCGCGAGGGCGCAAGCTGAGTTACAGTGACGCACCTCGCACGCAGCCACCCTCGCGATAGCCAAACTGCAGAGCCGAACCTCGCACGCCCACCATCTAAGCCTCACACCTGGTTTCTTGCTCCACGCGCGCATGTATCTGCTACTCGTCTAGTCAAACGCTTTTGCCTGCGTTGTCGATTTGAATCAAAATAAAAAGACACGGCAACACCGATCTACTTGCAAGCCTTCAGAAAAATCCAGGCTTATATGCTATCATGATAAGTGTGAGCAGCTTCACACGAGAATGCATGCGTCCTTGTCAATTTCACAAGAACACAAATGATGCAGGATAAAGCTTTTTCCAATTGCGGCAACACAAATGACACCCAGCGATCCGATCCATAGAGTACATCATTTAGCATTCTATTCATGCTGAATAATCAAACAAAAAATTTAACAAAAATGAGTCCCAACAGGAACACACAGGAACATGCTCTGGAAAAATCTCAGCCACCTTTTTTTCTGCATAGTATTGTTTGTTCTGAATACTTTGAAGAGGGAACATTCAAATCTGAAAAATAAGGACTATCAATGTACATTGTGTGCATAGTAACATTAAACATCCATTTAGAGTAACACAAGGACTAAAACTATATAGAAATGGAAAATAACAATAAAAAGGATTGCAGCTTTCGACTCCCAAAATGCTATCACTTTTAGGCAGTTTAAAGACAGACAAACAAGGAGAAAACAAGGAGAAAGTTTAAGCAATTCTGCCACTTCAAGTAATACAGCACACACTAGTATGTTAGATTACTGGTTGCTGGAACCTAACCACCAGAGCTTTCGATCAATCAGTTAATGCTACTGATGTGGGTTTTTTCTCTAAAGTGACAACAAATTCTCCTGAAGGATACTGGTAGTCATCAGTTTCGCAGAGAACATGAATATAAAATGCCTATTTCAGACTTCCTGTGTGTTGAGAAAAAAACAATCACGGAAGGCATAATAAGCATGATATAGCTGCATATCACAATTCACAATTTCCATCTATTGCATTCCAATTTAATCCCTAATCTCACGCCTTCAACAACCGATTAATGGGATGCCTAGTAAAGCGTTGTTCCAATCATCCAGATTGCGGCGGCAGAGAAAGGAAGGGCGAAGGGGAAACTGTCGGAGGAAAGGAAACACAAGTCGATCGGGGTAGGGGGTAGCGAGGAGCTCGTCGAGTGCGTTGTAGCTTGGCTTAGGCGACGAGTGCAGCTGACCAGGCACAGGTGGCTCGGCTAGGCTTGGTGGCTTGGCACATGCAATCCATGTCAACTGAGATGGATCAAAACAATGTACACGTGGATGAAACCGGGTGGAAATCCAGTTTAGGGGGTAAATTCAATAGGAGGAAGGAGTAAATTAAGCCAATATTTTGGTTAGGGGGTGGGACGGACAAATTGAATAGGTGAGAGGAGTAAAATGGACTTTTTCTAATGTTTAAACTGCTCCACGGTCATTTTCGAGTTTCCGATACGAAAACTTATTTCGAGTGCTTCAACTTTGTATAAAATAATCCGACTAAGGGCTTGTTTGGATAGAAGAGTATTAGGGTGGAATGAAGGGGATTAAGTCTAAAATGACCTAATTTCTCCTCCAATCCCTCCCATTCTACTCTAATCCGCTGCTACCCAAATAAGCCCTAAATAAAAATAATAGTGCAACCAAATCACATCACTTGATGGTTTATACGTCCTTTTAACACCTTGACAAGTGTGCAAGTCATCCCATAGAAACATGATGTCCTAGGTTCCTATCTTCATCTTTTATGAATCAACATACGGTGATTGGTGAATGATTTTTGTTAAAACGGGGAAAACGAATTTGTTGTTTTTTAACATGGTAAGATGCACATGCAGGCACGTGTTCAAAAAATTTCCATAAATATATTAAAATAAGAAAAATGCAATATAATATATAAAATGTATTTTATATAGTAACCTGTACGTGTACGTGAGAATGGAGATATTTCTTCGCAAGAAATGACAATGGAGATATTCCAATTAACTGATGGTCAGTTTCAGTACCATTCGATATCATTTTTCCCTTATATAAGTATCATTTCTGTGGAGCTAGTTTTGATCACCACCATCCAGAACAAGATCATTGAACGATCCAGTTGATTCTAGCGACCATGATATACACATGGTTCGGTGGTGCGGATCAATTGGCCTCAACTTTCAAGGGTGCTCCTGTGCATGATTGTGAACTATAAATTTGCTGTTAAATAAACTACGAACGCTTGCATGAACCAATAACATGTCATACCTAGGGGTGGTAATGGATCATGATCCTCGTGCCTCCTTCGTAATCCAACTCAGCCATATGTATATTTAGCTCAAAATCATATAGTATGTTAGCCCAGCTCTTGTTGGACCCGATCCTTAAATTTGCTAGGCTAAATTAGAGAACTTTTTACTACACCTAATCATACCTGCCGTGTTGGTCGTTTTTCCTTTGTCTTTCCTATTACGGTAATTCTCCCTTGATTTTGCACGTTTCTCATTTTTTGACCGCTACTTTATGCAAGATCATGATGTTCAATTCCACGATGATCTGCAATAGTAAATGTGTCAACAAAAAATCAAAAGTACAAAAAAAATACACGTATGCAATTAGAATCTTCAAGTTTACAGCCACCAATTATTTGTTCTACACACAATGCCGTCAAACCAAACTCTTCTCTCAGTCCCTTATATCCACGATTGGACTCTTTTTTTCAAGGAACGGTCACGGACTGTGCACCATTTCTATTGATAAAGCATTTAAACTGTACACCAAAAGAGAAATCAATCACCGCTCGGAAAAGCCAACTCATGGTTCGTTGTGTTTGTGACAAAACCACAAATAGAGGGAGACAATCTATCAGGAGTTAAGATTGGATGCTATTATTAAAAAAATACAATGCAATAAATCTGCAGTATATCACCAAGTAGCACACTGATTTATCATGTATGACTTCCATGTTCAGTAGCAGCAGGGTTGGTAGTTAATACCAAATTATAGGGAAGAAGGCAACGCGTCTCTCAGAACAACTGAAAAGCAACGTAGTTGGAACCTGTGCTAAAATAACATGGTAAAGGCAGCACAAAAGTACACAAGGATCTGAATCAAACAAAAGCCTCACCTGCCGGGCGTAGTCGATGGTGCGCGGATTTCGTGTTGCGCGCGGTGGAACTCCTAGCCAAGAGCAGATGGTGATCGACCGAGGCAGCACTCGTATCGTGGAAACCTTGCTGCGCGCAGCCACCGTAGCAAGTCGTGGCGACAGCGATGCCACATTTGCAATGCGCAGTCGGGATAGATCCTCTAAGGAAGAAAGGAGATGAACTCCTACTAGTAAATCATATTAGGATTCGTAACAATGTAATCTTGCTAGGACTCCTACCTTATAACCGATTAGTAATCTCGCCCTCTGAGTATATAATGGAGAGTAGGAGTTCCTAGATCAATAGGCGAAGATCTTATAGAACCACAACAGAGGATCAAATCTTCAACACCAAACAACACCCGAGCGCAGGGCGCAATATACAACACCCCAAACAAGACGCAAGGTATTACGCTACTCTGACGGCCCGAACCCGTATAAATCCGTATCCTGTGTTCTCACTTTTACCTTGAAGTTTCAGGTCCGGCGATCCCCCACCAACCAATCTACTACCTCGGGATACCTCTCAGTAAGTTATCGGGTATAAAACACTGACATCTGACGCGTCAAGTAGGGGCTCTCGCCAAAGATCCACCGGCGAACTCGATGGCTTGAGTCGTCATCAAGCCCACCGTCACATTCGAAGAAGGCGCGACGTTCATCTTCGGCTCCTGGGTCTGCGTCGTGGACGACACTGGGAACTTCCACCGCCACATTGCGCCGGCCTCGGAGGAGAAGCGCTACGATATCAACCTCCATCGTCAAGCTTTGAAGGATTTCGTTGAAAAATTCAACAAAATTTTCGATATCTTCCGAAGCTCAAGGGACGAGTCCGAGTACAAGACGACGCTCATGTTGGCAAAAACATTGTGGCATCGCACGATCTTGATCGAGCCAGTGGGAGTTGCTATGCAGCCGCTGTATGAGTCCGCAGGTGGAATACACTCATGAACTCATGGTGGTGGCGGTGGCACTGCCAAGAAATAGTCGTCACAACCTCAACATCGACAACCTCCTCGAGCAGCGCGGTGACAGACTATGGCGAATCCTCGACAGAGACGATCCTCGAGCGGTGGCGGCGTTGCCTGTCGTGATGATGAAGGTATGCGGCCACGACTAGAAAAAGAACCTCTACTACCGGTCCTAAACCGCCCTCTAGTGGTGGTTGGCCAATCGGTACTAGAGGAGGTCCCTCCAGTGCTGGTTGGAATAACCGGTACTAGAGAGTATTAAAAAATTAAAAAAATCGAATCCCCTCGCGAGCCCCGCCACCACCGGCGGCGGCCCTCCCGTCCCCACCCCTGCCGGCGACCCCCGCCCCCTCCCCCGCCGCTGGCGGCTCCCGCCATCCGGCCGCGCCTCCGCCGTCCCTCTCGAGTGCCTCCCAACTCGGATCCAACTCCTCCTGCCCCTCCGAACGCCACCGGCTCCTCTGCCACACACCACCGCCGGCTCGTCCTCTACCCAGCGGCGCCTCCTGAGCGTCGCCGCCATCCCGCCGCCCGCCGCCGCTCCTTACCGCTGGTGAGGGATGAGCAGAGGGGGGAGGGGAGGGGAGGCAGGAGGAGGGCTGGGTGCTGCCACCGCTAGCTCCTGCGCCGGTGAGAGAGAGAGCGAGAGAGGAGAGAGAAGAAGGGGAGGCAGGACAGAGGATAAGGAGGAGGTGGTGCGTGCGTTGGTCAGGATAAGAAGGAGCGTGCGTGCGTCGTTGGAATCTTGAAAAAATCCCAAGTGTTGGTCGGGTGGATGGGGAGGCTTCCAGTACCGGTTAGGAGCTTCCCCCAGTACTATCTCTAAGTACTGGTTGGAGCCTCCATCCAATACTAAATTCTCTAGTACCGGACTCTAGTATCGGATGGAGCTCTCATCCGGTACTAGAAGGTCTTTAGGGCTCCTTACTTTGAAACCGGTACTAATACTAATATTAGTACTGGATCCAAATGCAATCGATAGATAAGGGGTCAGTTTTCTTGTAGTGGGCTCCTCGACGGAGACAGCCCCCCACGGCAGCGACGTGGGTGACGATGGCCTGGGGCTTCTCGACGTGAGATGGAGACGACACACCCTCAAGCGGCGTGGTTACGACAGCCTGCGGCACCTCGACCGGCGTCGACCCCTCGGGCAACGTTGGAAAATTGGAAGAAGCAATCACGCGTCAGTTGCTAATTGCCGGCTAATGTGATCTCGGGTGCACGTAGCTTTTGGCAAGTGGAAACGTGCGCTTGATCTCGGTGGCAATCAGTCCGATGCAAACTTGGCAAGTGTACGAGAAGTTAACCATGCCTTCCTTTTACAAATTGAGGCATTCTTTTGGAAACTCCAAAGAAGGAAACACAACATGATTTCTCGCTTGGGAGATGGATTTATGCGGTGGGTACGGCAAGCGGGTAGATGGTTTCATGGTGAAAAAAAGGAAAATAGCAGTCATTTTCTAAAGTGATGTTTTCTCCTTTTCCAACACTTTCCAACCCCTTCCGACAATAGGTCCTTTGTAAGGGTACGGGAAAATTATTTTGGGTAGAAAACATTTTTAATTATTTTGGATCCTTATAGTATAGATTTGGATTCTTATAAGTATATATATAGTATGGATAGACTAGTGAGGCTTAACACTACAACGTCTGGCATATCTTATACCGAACACAACACATGGTCTATTTGATTCGGGAATGAATGCACTATGACTGTCATAGCGAGTTTAACTTTCTTTTGGTTAGAGAATGCCACTCTTAGCTTCATTGGGAATATGGGAATTTTATAATTGCAGTATATGTTCTTTAGCATGCGAACCTAAGAAGATACAATGATATTATGTGGATATCGCATCTTTCTTCAAACCTCGATATGTTGTTAGATTCACCTAATAAAAGGCAACTCATGTATTTTGTTTCTTATTGTCTTCAAAGGGTGACATTGACCACCTTTTCTATTAAAACAGTATCTATAAAATCTAATAGATTCATAATAGCACTCTTCATGATAAAGATAAACCTACATATACTATATTCCAAATATAAATATTTAAATTAAAATTTAAAAGTTTAACCGTACCTCCTCAGCACGACAAATATTTAGTTTCAACCGTATGATCAGCAGTAGTTTTTGTTTTATATTCTAGCAAGGTCCACATGGAAGCGACAGAACCATGTCCTGGGCCACGAGATTAGCGCGTCCTCCCAGCGTTACCAGCACGAAGGAAACCTCATCATAATCCGCCCCCGACACCATGACGCAGCACCACGTGACGGGACATCCCCATCCGTCCGTCCGTTCCTCCCACCGACGGTCGATCCAGCCTCGTATCGCGTGGCCTGCGGGACATTTAACGTGGGCCCGGCGTGGCATTTCCAGCTCCCACCCGGCCCCACGCCGTCCCAGACACCGACGAGTGGGCTCGGCTCGAACGCGGGACCCACGTGTCGGCTGGGGGTGCGGCACACACCCGGGCCCCTCGGCCCGGCCACTAGTGGAAGCATCTCACGGAAAGCGAGGGGCGGGCGCGCGGCCCGGGCTCGGGACCCAAGAGAGCATCGCATCGATGCGTTCCTTCCCTTACCCGCCGGGCCCACCGTGACGGCCGCCGCTGCCAAGCGGGGCCCACGTGGGAGACAGCGACTGCAGGAGGGCTGGCGGGCGGGTGGTGGGCCCCGGCGAAGTCAAGCCGGGTGTAAATCGCGGTCTCTGGCGGCCCCCTCTTCCATCATTCCGCTCCCCACACCATCTGCCTGTGTTCGTGGCGGAGTTCCTGGCTCGCTGCGGCCTCCCCGCTCCTACCCGCCTCCTCCTCTCCCGTCCGCGGCACCGCTCCTCCCTCTCGCGGGCGGGGGCATCGACGGTTCCTTCGCCCATCGGTGAGTAAACCCGAGCTTCCTCGGACGGGTACCCTTGTTGCGGGAGCCGGTCTGGTGCCTGGCCGGATCCACGCATTTCTTCCTCCCCTCTCTGTGTCCGTTGCGGGGTTCGTGTGCAACGTGGTGCGCCTAAAGATCCAAACCCGTACTTGTATCCGCGGCTGGGTTGGGTTTTCTTGGCGGTGTTCTTCAGCGCGAGAGATCGATCCGCCGATCTCAGTGGGTGCCGCGCCGTATGACACTTCGGTGTGCCCAATTGAGGTGACTGGCGTTGTTTTTTCCCCCGGAAAAAATGCTGTTTCTCTTTCACATTGATTTTTCGAGGTGTATTTGGAACACATCGGGCGCACGTATTCTAGAACCGTATCAAAAGAAACCTATTAACGTTTAGAATGAATTGTCTTGCCTCTCCCCTCGTTTTTCGTTGCCTCTTGTTGAAGAAAAAAATAGCTCTAGGAGATGCACGAGAGTTGTTTGGAAAGTGGGTTGGAGAAAAGCCTTCACCCAAAGCAACGTTTTGTAATTTTGATCGCCGGAATCATCCTAGTCTTCTTAAGATAGGTTAAGGGTTTACTTGCTTGACTCATTAGGAACAGGTGAACGCGCATCGTATCATTCTAAAAGCGAATTCTTATATCTGCTTATCTGGAAAGCTTTATTTTTGGAAATCCTTGGGTATTCAATTAAGTCTTTTCAGCCTTGTATTTTGTATGGTTCTGATCATAGTTTCTTATTGACTTTGTTATATTGGGTCTTTGTGGAAGCTTGTGTGCATGGTCTAGTTGGATCGTATAAGTTGTGTTTGAAATTTAGTATGCTTATATGTCCTGTTGAACTTTGTGCTCAGATCTTGAAAATCTTGTCACCTTTGCAGTGCTGAGGAGGTTCGGATTCACCTTTGAATTTTCGCAAGGCGGCACATTAGTTGGAAGAAATGTCTGGTGGCAGGCAATCATACTGGTGTTACCAATGCCGACAGCGGATAAGGCCTCGTGGCCGGGAGATGGTGTGTCCTTACTGTGATTCCGGGTTTGTGGCTGAAATGGATGATGTTGATGCTCTCATGAACCACTTCGTTGGGATGGATCCTGATTTCCAACGTGACCCAAGGTTTGGGATAATGGAGGCAATCTCCGCTGTGATGCGGCATGGTATGACTGGGATGAACAGGGAGGTTGATGTTAGAGGAAGGCCAAACATCTTTTCAGACCTAGAGATGGAGTTTGGCTCAGGGCCATGGCTGCTCTTCCGTGGCCAGCTCCCTGGTCATCTCACAGAGGATAATGGTTTCGATGTGTTCATCAATGGACGGCGTGGTGTTGGCATGAGGAGGGCAAACATTGCAGACTACTTTGTTGGGCCTGGATTGGATGATCTCATTGAGCAATTAACTCAGAATGATCGTCGTGGACCACCCCCTGCCGCACAGTCCTCGATTGATGCTATGCCCACAGTTAAGATCACTCAGAGGCATCTAAGTGGAGACTCACACTGCCCTGTCTGTAAGGAGAAGTTTGAGTTGGGATCAGAAGCAAGAGAGATGCCATGCAACCATTTGTACCACTCTGATTGCATAGTTCCTTGGCTAGAGCAGCATAATTCCTGCCCTGTTTGCCGTTACGAGCTTCCAACACAGGGTTCTGCTACTGGAGCTAGCTGCTCACGCACAAGATCAACGAACCAAAGCCAGAGCTCAAGTAGTTCAAGCAGCAGTGGGAGAACCAGTGGGCGGCAAAGGAGAAGGAACCCGTTCTCGTTCCTGTGGCCTTTCCGCTCATCAAGTTCTCGCTAGATTAGTCTGGTAATCTCTCTCTAGTTCACTATACTGCTTTAGTCAATACGCTGGCCTAATGAGCTTTAATGTGTGGGATCTTGGTACTCAACCTGTACTGTACTGTATGGCTTGTTATGATCGCCACATAATATTTCTCCTTGCAAGTATATTATTTTACCACGGTATCATAGCTACTCGATTTTGTTTACTTCTGAGATTGCAAGCAATCATAAGCCTAATTGCCGTCCAACTCCATTTTAGAAGTGACTACAGTTATGATTGCCCATGTTCTGATAATTATCTGCTGTGACTGTAGAATACATTATCCTGCTAATTATTCATAAGCACTAAAAAGGTGTCACGGTTAACCGAAAAGCAAAAGGTATGATCATGATCTGATAATAGTGAAAGCAAACACCTGACCTGTCATTTATATTTGTGCTTGCTCTTTTTAGAAGTCCTTTGAAGCTACTGCTTTACGTTGGACCATTCGTTTATGCCATCAGCTCTAGCACATCTTGATTAGATAATTGTGCTTTCATTTTGGAAAGGTTTGTCCTGTGAACAAAAAAATTGGACATAATTGACTTGGTAAATGAGTCACTAGCTGTGGTTCCATTTGACTCAATGCTCTCTGGATGGTTTATGAGCTGGCTACCTTTTCTGGACACTCCTAGCTAGTTGTTTTGTTTTCACGCCATGGTACCTACCTTGTGTATTCCAACGTCCTCTGAGTTACATTATTCTGCCAATGACATGCATTCGTGTGGTTCTTTATACTGAATTCAGCGTTGTTGGCGATTTGTATACTGAGCCACTTGCAGTGCACTTAAAATTTTATCAAACATGCGGTGAGTCACTCCTGACTTATTCTAGCCAGTAGCCAATGGTGCATGTGCTCCTGTGATGGACATCTCATAGCTTGACGTGGTATTGCCCTGCGTGAGATCATTCTGAATTCATTTCCTGTTTCCTTGACTGTACGATGAACCTGCTAACACGTGTTGATTACGCTAAACACTCTGGATGGTTATCGGATACGAAAATGTAATGGGAAATATTCAGAAGAGAAGTGTTGCTGGATAGAGATATGCAGCTAAGATGCTCTCGCCAGATGGGCGACTGGTAAACTGTTTTCAGCTCTAAAGCCTCTAATTGATGCTTCATGCTTCTTTACCTGTGACTCTTATAATTGTTATCTTTTTTCTTGCGAAAATTATAATTCTTATCCCATACGGTAGCAGACTAGATTACCAGGCTGCCGTCTTCTCACGGTTTCGCAAGAGCTTATCTGCGACCCTGAATTTTGAACCATGGGCAGTTGATGGGTGGCATTGATGCCATGTGTGTGTTGTCCTTGTCCTGAATGAATCCTGATCCATCGCTGGTTTGTGCCGGCCTGCCGGGAACCTGTCCTCGTATTCCTGCGAAGCTTCGTTGCACGGGCGGGAGCATCATCCCGTGCAACTGTGGCTCTGGTCCCTAAGGAGTAGCTTAAGGGAAACTCTGCTCCAACAGATTGAGCTCCATACGGTTTACAGTTTACTCAAGCGGCCTGTCACTTCATGACCAGAGGACCACCAGAAGCGGCACAAATTGAGCTCTTATGCCCGTCTGCTGGCTCATGGAGTGCACCGAGGCCCAAAGTAGGGACCTCAATCACACAGTATTTGTTGGGCAACCCAGCGGTCCAGCTTATGAATGAAAACTTTCCAGTTCGCAATGAACACAAACCCAGCAATGAAGAAAAAAAAAATCCAGGAAACAGTGGCATGGCTAAAATATGCCAGAAAAACAGCATTAAGCTATAGACTTTTGGTGTAAGCAAGCCAGCAAAGATGAAACCATGTTGCAATTTCCTTGACCAAAGTGCAACCAAGCATGACAGTCATTATGGTCCACAGATATCGCTCCAGCTGCAGTACACTCAAGGGGGGAAACAAAAGGTTTGACAGCAATGAAAACAACACTCTAATTTGTCAGCTCCATAATGGCAGTGACAATGTCCCCATCAGCAGCCTTAAGAGCCTTGACAGCCTTGGGTCTGGAGACGGATGCCTGGGTCATCACCAGCTCAATGTCCTTGGGCTCAACACCGGTATCGTCAACCTCCTCCTCGTTGTCCTCCTGACCGAGCCCAGAAGTCTCAGGCTTGGAGATCATCTGGCTCAAGTCAGGAGCCTTGAACTGTTCAGCAGCCTGGGTCTGCAGCTGGGAGCTGAGGTCCTCAATCTTGGCCTCACCAAAGATGACATAGGTGTCCGAGTTCGGGCTCTTGAACACATCTGGCTTGGAGATGACAAACAGTATCTGGAAATGCAGCTGTGTTAGCCAAACAACCAGAAACATACCAGAAACATTAGTCAACTGGTGTGGCTGACAACAGTGAACTCACGTTCTTGCTTTTCTTCACGGTGACACGGCTGACACCAGTGATGGGCTTCATGCCAAGCTTCAGCATGGCCTTGCGGCTCTTCTTCTCGCTCCTGCTTTGCTTTGATTTGCCACTGGCATCACCTTCTTGCCCTAAACATGACAAAATGGAATCAAATACATGTCAGGTCACAGGTGTCGTGATTGTTCCACAAACTCAACAGAAAACAAAACAGTCAGCGGCCGGTACAGCCGTACAGGGGCAATAGGAAAAAGTAAAAACAAAACCCATGGCTCATAATTTCTTTGCCCAACACAGGCTTCTGCACCAATCATCCACAAGTGAGAGTACCTAGCAACGCAGTTTACTTGCCTCCTATGCATGGTATCCATTATGCATAGTTGGCATGCAGTTTATCTTTCAAGGATATGGTTGACAGGTAGTTGATACAGATGCTAGGGCAAACATAATCAGTAACGACAAAAATATTAACTAGTTACATGAATTCACTGCAAGCTAAACATAGTAACGTAAGCATAATGCATTAACCAGCAACTAGTAACGTAAGCATAATGCCAATAACCGGCAACCTTAGGTAATGTACACGTGCATCAGAAGTAGGGAAACTCAGTTCACAAACAACTCCATTTAACACTCTAATTAAACATAGTATCGTAAGCATAACCTATTTCACATATTCCACTCCAGCCTTTCAAAGTTTACAAATGCCAATAAGCAGCAACCTAAGGCAATGTAGACGTGCACCAGAAATAGGGAAACTCAGTTCACAATCAACTCCATTTAATACTGTAAATAACATTCACATATCACGAGTTCATGACACTCGCGAATATACAAAGCCCAAACCCATAAATGCCCCCCACACTCTTAACATGTACAATATTTAACAATAAAGATGCAGACCCATAGGCTTGTAGCAGTACCATTGATTTGCCCTAACTGATTCTAATACAAAAACCATTGGAACTGCCAAACCATTTACAGAATGAGACAAAAGACAGACGAGTGACACTCTAAAATAACCAAGCGTTTGTGCATAACTTACCCTCATCATCATCCTTGTCATCATCGTCGTCATCCTCGTCATCATCGTCGTCATCCTCAACCACAACCTCCTCTGCCTGTCCGTGACATTCAAAAGAGAAGTCATCAGGTGATATAAAAATCAGAATAGATTATGCACAGCGCTATCACGAAAATAGATAGCAAATCAAATCATACGAACAGGCGAGATTAAAAGGATCATGCCGCCTCACACAAACAAACAACAAACCGCATTGGAGTGATGGGCGCTTAACCCCTCTCAGATTCACTCCCCTCACATGATGGCAAATCCACTGCCACTCACCACCTCGTAGTGGCAAACAGTTGACTATCTGGGAAAAGCGCACAACTAGAAGAAGACTAGCAGCACCAATCATTTCTGCCTGCCAAGTAATACTACAAAAGATGCAGCTTTACATAATCCAGCAAAAACCATCAAAGAAAATCCAATCTACTTCAGGCTCACGGATCTACTTGATAACATCATCCCAAGCCTACGCGAGACAGATTCCACTTCGGATTCTTTTTTTTCGAGAACGTGCCTGAGCATGTATTTCATTAAGAAGAGGATTACAAGAACGACCTAGAATTACAAAGAGCACAAACCGCTGCACACCACACACAACCCAAACAACAGAAGAGACCCACAGCACACACACCAACCATCTAAACGACCTAAGAGTTAAGACACTACTCATACAACAAAAGAGACCGCACTCCAACCCAACTAAAACGACCTAAGACACTGAAGCCCTGCAGAGACAAAGATGAGCGCTATGATCACCCCCTGAGATTGCCAAAGCGACCGACCCAAACAACAGGCAAACGAAGGTAGCGTGCGGAAGGTTATGCAAGATTGATGCCTTCACAAAGGGTGCGACGTCAAAGACGCCGCCGTCATTCGTCTGTTAATGGACGGAGTTTTCACCAAGCAAGAACCAGAAGGGAGTAGGTGACCACGACAACGCCTCCAACAAGGTGAACTACGCCCGAAGCCGTAGCTGTTGTCGGCACCAGCAGAAGCCGGGCAGAGCTTTCGCTGGTAACACCCGATCCCTAACACCACAGAATAAACCAACGGAGGCCTATCATGACCCAAACAACCAGTATGACATCGCAATCACGACGAAGGGCAGACCACAACGCAGGCAAAGAGCATACACACAGGGCTTAGTGAAGATTCCTCCTCCAAAGCAAAGGCGACAGTGGCCACCACCGCAGAACGGCGGCGGCAACGACCTCCAAGCACCGGCATCCAACCCCCCCCCCCCCCCACACACACACACACACAGCCTCCTCACCTGCAACCAAGGCACCGGCCACGAGGAGGCACCTGCAGTGATAGTCGTAGATTGGGACCCGAGGACGGCAGATCGGAGTCGGCCGGGGAAGGGGGTCCGGCGTCGGGGACCCACGCCGTCGATGAAGGTGCGCGCGTGACCAGCAACAGGGAGGAGGCGACCACGCCGGGGGACGACGGATCCGCACCGAGGGGCGACGGGAAGATCAGGCGGCGGCCGGCCGAGACACGACCGGCGGTGGCAAAGACGACCAGCGACCGGGTTGGGTGTGGTGGAGGGAGAAAGGAAGAGAGAAGAGGAGAGGGAGTGGGAGCGCGCGGACGCCGACTTCGACGCCGCCGCGGGCCGCCGCGGCCGGCGCCGGAGGTGGCGGCGGCGGCCACCGGGCTAGGGTTTGAAGGGGGCTCGGCGGCGCGGCTCTGTTCGCACCCGAGTCGCCCAGGAGAGCGACGCGGGGGCCGGGACTATTAGCATTCCACTTCGGATTCGTACCATTAGGGAGGGAAGGTTGTGAGTTCTGACCTCGTTCTTCTGCTCCTCGAGCTTCTGCTGCTCGATCTGGGCGGCGAGCTCCTCAGCGGTCTGCGCCGTCATCTTGGGTGGGAGGGGATGCGGGGGAAGAGAGAGGCGGCGGCGGCGGCTTGGCAAAAACCCTAGAGCAGACTCGCGCAAATGGGGAGCTGGGGCTTGGGGCTGGGGAAGGGGCGCTTTGGACTTATTTAATCAGGTTGGATCACAACAAACACCCCCACTTGTTTGGATTTTACAAAGCACTGACAAGTTGTATAGGGCAAGGGTGATGTGAATGTCTCCTATTATGGCAATAAGGGTGGGACTCACAGCAGATGGCAGTAACTATGGTCAATCCTACAATAGTTAGAGCTTCGCGGGTATCTCCAACCATTTGAGATAGCTGCTAGCTTAATGTGAAAGAGAAAGAAAAGTAAATTAGTCTACGTGTAGGAGAAGGGAGAGTATCGGAAGACGTGCAAGCTTAGCTCTTCACTAAAAGCTAGCGGTGATATTTTTACACTGTTTATTGATTAAAATATTAACTTCACTAGCTCAACACCCTCTCGTTGGAGAGGCCCCAAGGGAAATAACGTGGATCAATGAAATCACCTTCTCCTCCCATGTGAACAGCGAATCAGCAAAAGTATTGTATTTTATTGTCTT
The DNA here is from genome assembly GCF_005286985.2 of Setaria viridis. Taxonomy (NCBI): domain Eukaryota; kingdom Viridiplantae; phylum Streptophyta; class Magnoliopsida; order Poales; family Poaceae; genus Setaria; species Setaria viridis. Next base: position 43,912,981 of record NC_048271.2, read on the forward strand.
GTTGCCACACCTTAAGCTTAAGCTTCATTTTTGATGAGCATTGACGGTGTGTTCCTACGATGGCAAAGGTCAATGACTGTAGTAGCATTGAATGCTTAATGCTACATTTTTTAGCCACATTGTGTTGCCCTAAGTATGCGTTGGCCGTCGAATAGGGAGTGGGGTGGGAAAACATTCATATATACATTTTACAAGCACTAAAAAACTAATTAGTCAATGCTTGCATACTTATGTGATTGACAATTGTACTCAACAACTCTTGTAAAAAAATATACATAAATAACTTAGTAAAAAAAATTCTAATGTTCATGCTAAGAGAAGTTCGTGTATTAAGGTCATGAAACACTATGATATGCTCTTTCTAAAATTAATTTTAATCTGATTTGTCGTCTCCTGATCAAGTCATAAAGAGCTAGTAACTAATTGTTTATAAGTTAATATATGCTCAAAATAAATTATAAAGAAGTAGTAGTGAAAATTATATTTTTAGATTGTGTCAAACTCTCGACGTTTAAAACATCACTTAATCGCTCTATTTTAAAATATAACATCGTGAACAAAAACTAACATAAGTGAGGAACAATGTTCCTTACCAGGGGCTTTTGTTTGTCGTATGCACATACTTTGTGTACCAGCTGATTAGATGCATTCATGCATGTACTAGTCTTGTATATGTTTAGTGTGCTACCTTAAGTCCCTTCTTTGCCCTCCATCGTTCTCCTTGTGGAAAAACCACTCATCCACGTATAATGTCACCTTCTTACTCGACCAAGCCATCACTGAGACGATGATAATATCCACGAGCACCACATGCTCCGTCTGTTGAAATGTCTAGAATTCATGCATGCTTGTTCGACACGTAGCTTAGTATTTTGTTTGGTAGTGTTTAACCTTGCCATAGACAGGGTGAGTGTGGCAACAAATTAAAGCCATGGTTGTCGTAAAAAGTTCGGAAAGAAAACGTATCTATAACATGTGGGTTGCATGGCTGAGGATATGTAGCAAGTCATAAATGTGCAACTGAATCAAACGGAAACTGCAACACGTCTAAACTTTAGCATAGCAATGTCAAGCACGAAACAACACACGCTAAGTACTGAAGGCACACTTCGATCATAGCTGACCGATCGTGACATGCGGCAAGACAACGTTTACCACCACTGCCATGAGCCATGAGCGCATAGTGCGTGCTTATAAATAGAAGCTTGCCATGGTTGCGATCGACACGTGTAAAGAAGGCACAACAAACATAGGGGATGTTCGCCACACAGGGGCTAAAATTTAGCCCCTGTCACATCGGATGTTTGACACTAATTAAGAGTATTAAATAGTGGTTAATTACAAAACTAATTGCACAACCCCTAAGTTAAATCGCGAGACGAATCTATTAAGCCTAATTAGTTCATGATTTGATAATGTGGTGCTACAGTAACCCTTCGCTAATGATGGATTAATTAGGCTTAATAGATTCGTCTTGCGATTTAGCCTAGGGGTTCTACTATTAGTTTTGTAATTAGCTCATATTTAATCATCCTAATTAGCATCCGAACATCCGATATGATAGGGTTAAAGTTTAGCCCTTGTCTCCCAAACACTCCCATAGTGCGTTGCGCATGCGCAGGCGCAAGCATCCTCCATGGCTTGTGCCGCCCCGAGCGAGCTCAGGTACTAACACAACCATCGAAGAAGAGCAGCTCCCTACCGTACCATAGTCATTGGAGTTTTAAGACATCGTGACTTCTGGGCTTCCGCTTCGGCCTCCGGAACTCGGAAGTCGGTGTTCGCAGTGGAGAAATTAGAGCAAATCAGAGAGGCGTTTCTATCCTGTGGGTGTATATGCTATTGAAAATTTGATCGCAGTCACTAGTTTTCTTATTTTTTCACCCGCACCGCCTAGGTACCATGTACCCCCTAGGCCACGAGACGGAGGAGGATCAAGGCTCTGTTTGCTTCGCGTCCAAACTCGTCGTGCCTAGACTTCGGCGCGCCAGACTCGTTTAGGCCACCGTTTGGCACACGTCCGTATGTTCGACACGCCACAATTGCTTGGCTGAGCTCCTGTTGTTTTCTGCGCCAAAACACGCCTGAAGTCTGGCGGACGCTTCGCCCGCCGGACTTGCGGCGTCGCCGCACCTCAGCGTTGATTGCTGGGTCACAAGCCCAACAGGGCCTAACCACGCACGTGAGCGCATTCATGCGCGGTCACCGCGGAGCGCGGAGGCCCCCGTCCACAGACCCCGCGCCGCGCGGCGCAGGTCAACAGCTTTCAACGCCCGGGCGCCACCCGTCCCCCGTTGTCGTCATCAACCCCCGTCACGTTCCCACCAACCTGGCTGCTGCCTGCCTCTCCGCCCGGGCACTCCCCCTCCACGGCCGCCTCCGCTCGTCCCAGCCACACTCACCGACGCGCGGGGCCCATGCCTATTTGTGCCCCACCGGTCACCGAGATGGGCTGCAGCGCTGGCGGTAGCTGCGGAAGCCGCTCCGGGATTTAACTCGCGGCAGTACCCGAGCACTCGCTCGCTGCCGCTGCGCTTCGGCGGTAGTGACCTCCGCCTCCTCGCTGTCCTTCTCTCTCGCGCGCTCGCTCGCTCACTAGCGCATCCAACCCCCAATCTCTTCTCCCACCCCCCCATTGGAGGAGCGAAAGGAGCCTGAGCAGAGCGGGAGCAAACCCTAACCGCCCGTTGGCTCGGCTCGGGAATGGCGGAGGCGGTGGCGCGGTGAGCGGATCTGCTGCCGGGTGATGGGGAAGGCGGCGGGGGACCCGCCGGACTCGGCTGGAGGAGGTGGAGGAGGAGAAGGAGGCGGCGGGGAGGTAGCGCCTGGGGAGGAGGGGCGCGGGCGGCGCCGGTGGTGGCGCTGCGCGGCCGCGGTTCTGCTCGGCGCCGCCGTCGTGCTGTCGGCGCTGTTCTGGCTGCCGCCGTTCGCCGCGCGGCGGCGGAGGGACGAGGAGGCGCGCGCCGACCCCTGGGGCGGAGGTGAGTGGCGTGCGTTGCTGCCTGCTGCTTGGGTGTAAGGGTGGGGTGTTTGCAGCTTGCAGGTCGCTTGCGATGTGTTCACCTTGTGCGTTTGGTGAGGCTGTTGTAGGATGGAGCTGTTGGGTTGTGTGATGCGAAATGCAGGTTGATTCCTGTGGCCAGGCGTGCTCAATTGGGAGTTCCCATTCGGGTTCCAGTGAGTTGAGCTTGTAATGCTGAGCTCGATGGTTTGCAACTTTGTCTAGAATTGGGGCGGGCTACACATGGTTTAGCAGCGGCGCGGTGAATTTGACACGCCTTGGTTTTAAATCGTGGACTAGTTGATGCACTGGGGGTTCGTGCTTCAACAGGTTGACCTAGCCACCTAGGAACTCTGTTGATGGCGACAATGGTAGTTGATATGGTTTGTTTGATTGAGAAGTTTGTGGTGCATTTGATTATTTGAGATTATAGCACTGTTACACGGTTGCGTTGGTTGTGGAACCACTGTCCGATTGGTTTCTGCCAAAATTATAGTTGTCCTGCTGGGGATTGTTGGTCTGCTGTCCTGACCTGCAGTTGGCGCCGATTCATATTTGAATAGGACCACTTGCTAACTTTGTAGACTGTCAAATTCATTGTCAGCTGATGGAGTAGGAAGGTGTTTAGAATAACCTAATTATTTGCCCAGAAACATCTCATAGAATTGATAGCTCTTGTTATATGTTGCAAGATTTGGTAAACTACATCTGCAAATTGTCATCCAAGAACTTTTGGAATGAATATTGACGTACCTGACAAAAGGTACAACCGTAACCTGAACAGTTCACAATCCACAAATCCGAATTCCAAATGTGCTGTGCCTGGCAATTGTAGTGCATGATAATATTCTGATTTCTCAAATTTACTCTACATTACCACGAGTACCCTATAAGCTAGCAGCTGAGACTGAGGGTTCTCGTGCGCTTCCCCTGTACCTAGTTCTTATTTGTTTATGGAAAACATGTTAGGCTTGTTTAGATGGTCCGATGTACTTGCATAACATTTCCTTTAATGAAGCATTTCTTTTAGTTCCAATTCTCTTTTGTGCTTATTGTATTTTACTTACAGCTGATGTGGTTGCAAGCTTCAGGCTGCAAAGAATGATTTATGAGCTGAGTGGAAATAAATCAAAACTTGAGTATGATATTTTTGAAGAAATTGGCATCAACAATTCTGCAGTACGTTTTACTTCACTTATTATCTATAGCGATTGTCCATGAGTCGGTCTATTTATTTGCTCTTCTGCTACTCCAGGTGTCTGTACTTTCCTTGGATCCAACTGCTGAATCAAACTGGACTACCGTGACTTTTGGAATTTGGCCCTATCCTAGTAATCTCACCATATCACCAACAGAGTTAAGCATACTGCGGTCATCTTTGGTGTCCTTGGTTATACATCAGTCTATACTCCATTTGACACCATCTCTGTTTGGGAATTCTTCTTCTTTTGAGATCTTGAGGTTTCCTGGCGGCATAACAATTATACCTCCACAGACTGCTTTTGTTCCTCAGAAGCCTGATGGATTATTTAATTTCTCGTTGAACTTTCCCATTGATGTGGTACAAGACAAACTGAGTGAATTGAAGGCCCAGATGAAATCTGGGTTATTTCTTAATGAACATGAGGTTTGTGCTACTCAAGTTCTAATTCATTTGCTTAAAGTGTTATTGATGAACCAGTTCTCATTTCGTGGATACTGGGGAAATATTTCCATTAAAGTCAGTTGGTTAATCCAAATCGGTTTTATTGGTGAATAATTGCTTTGACCCATATTCTTGCTATGCTGCTGACATTATATGGTGCATGGAAGATGTCATTGCACTTGCACAGCAATTTAATAAATCATAAACTAATGTAAATTTTTTATTTTAACATGTCTTAGCTGTACATATCTGGATTTAGTGTATCCACACATGACAAAAAGCATAGCAGCTTATGGATGCAAATTTAGTTATTTACTGTTTGGCACTAAGTCATTCAAGTGTACCTCACTCACTTGAGTGAATGCAAGAAGTTGCCTTGTTATCAATGTTTATCAGTTGTCACTGGTATTTTTTTTTTGTCGGTAGTCACTGGTAAATTTTTTGTGCTTATTTATTACTGCAAGTAGTTTTACTGTTAGGGTTTTAGGCTACCCCCTGGGCCTAGGGTACTAGAGAGGGAGGAGGAGGTGGCCAGCGGCCATGGTGGAGGTGCAGGGGGCGCAGGGAGAGAGGGAGAGGGAGCCGAAGCCTGAAAGCTGGAGAGCTTTAGGGTTTTACCCCTTAATGCTTTACTGGATTAATTTGGTACATGGGGCCTCTATTATATAGAGGGGACTCGACTTGGCTCTCAAGGCACCTTGACCTACTTGGCTTGCAAGCCATCCTAATATCTAGAACCTTCCTAATTCCTAACCTAGGTAAACGGGCGGCAGCTGCCGCGCTACAGTACCGCAGGTACTGTTCAGTACCGCATGCTCCTCTTTGGGCCAGCTTTGGGCCCCTTTGGCCCATCCGGGCTAGCTGGGCCCTCTAGACCCATAACATTTACACTTGGGGAAAGACACGTTTCTGCTCTGTTGATTGGTCTTGCTAGTTGCCAGATAAAATATATCCACTAATCCTGCATTGTATTGATCTTTTATGAGTTGAAAGCCCATTCAATCACCAATCTTTACATATTGTGCCTACTGCTTTCGAAATTTCTTTTGTTCAAACTTTTTTTCAATCTTTATACTTTTCACAAATGCTTCTTTTATTCTTGAGTAACTCTTTCCCTTCTGAAATGCAGATCTTATATGTTACATTGACAAATCTGTATGGTTCAACAGTTGCACCTCCTACCATTGTTCAAACATCTGTTCTTCTTGCTGTAGGGGCAGATAACAAACCACCATCCTTGCAAAGATTAAAACAATTAGCCCAAACGTTAAGAAATTCTTCTTCAGGAAACTTGGGTTTGAACCACACTGTATTTGGACGAGTTAAGCAGATTAGTCTGTCATCCTATCTTCAGCATTCACTGAACAACTCAGGCAACGCTCATTCCCCAAGTCCAGCTCCTCAACCTTATAATCAACCTCCCTCAATCCACCAGGATCACATTGACCACCACCACCATCATCACCACCACCACCACCACCACCACCACGATCATAGTCATCAGAGTTTACAGCATTTGCCCCCTGCTCCTGCTCCTCTTCACGGTGCACCTACTTTTCTGAGCTGTGGTTCTACATGCACACGCAGGAAAGAACATAGCACTGCTAAGCACCATTCACCTTCCATCAGGGATCCTCTGTTACGCCATATTGTGCCTGCAGCTTCTCCAAATAGTTATGGAGCTTCAGGTCCATATGCAGATCCACCATCATTTCATCCAAGGATTTCATCATCTCCGCTTCCTGCTGTTGTCTTTCCTGCAATGCCGCCCAGTATGAGAACTTTGAAGCCTCCCAACAAGTTCTCATCGATATCACCTGCAACATCTATCTGTGAGTTATTTTTCTACTGATTTTCCGTAATCTCTCTTAGATTATATATCTATTGAGGCAAATTATTCGTCTGGATCCATTTTTCTATAAGTTATAACATGAATTGCTTGGATCATTGATCTAAAAATACTGATATTGACTTCACTAACTTTAATATGCACTCCAGTTAAACAATTATTTGCTGTGTACCAAATCAGCTTCTTGTGTTGATAATACTTGACCTTGGGCAGTGTTTAAGGATGGTCTGTTGACAAAATCATATTTTGAAATTTGGACGCCAATGGTTTGTGACACTCTTGACTTACTATTTTTCTTTTTCCACAAGCTTTTAGATTTTAACAATACAATCAACTGTTTGGGACCTTTAAGTAGGTAACATGTCTATTTAATATTATAAAATCCCTATTAACTCTTTTGAACTTTGATTATTCGTTGGGAATCATAAGGCTTTTCTATTTAAAAAAAACATATGGGTAATGCATGTAGCATGACAGTTTACCACAAGAATAGTATTTTTAGTTATCAGTACCATTTTACTTACTAAGAAACTGGCACAGAAATATATAGAAAAATAGAACTTATGTCGTTATAGTGAAATGGACATGGATATTGCGTTGTTTTACACTTATGCTGAGTGACAGTGAAATGAACATTAATATTTGTGTTAGTTTTGAAATGAATTAGTGGGAAATGCGAGTTCCTGATATCTTGATGAGAATGATAAACATAATATGTGCTACAGTCATTTGTGTACCTCTTTCTTCGTAATGGAGCCTTAGGGGGCAATTAAGGACTGATGACAGTACTTAACAGCTACGTAGGAATCTGAAATCATTTAATTTTGTGACTTGTGATGTTTAGACATATGAAAGTGAAGTATTGGGACTTTGTTGTGGGCTTTCCTGACAGAGATTAGGAAAAGAATGAACAGTTGCAATAGCTTTGCTAGAGGGCGAACCTGCTTTCACTCTCTTTCATAATAACTTAAGATACATATGAAAGTGAAGTATCGGGGCTTTGCTGTGTAGCTTCCTGACTGAGATCAGAAAAAAATTGAACTGTTGCAATCTGTATCTTTGAGTTTGTTTCCTTCTGTCGATATTATCTGGTCTTCTTTTCTTATTCAGAACTTATCCGTCTGGTGTTTGATGTCTAATACATCTGCTATAACATGGTGCAGCATTTGCGCCCAGGTTATCTTCCCACTGGTGGGTCATTGCATCACTTCTATACTGGCCCCTATTATAGAGATCGAAATATCTCATCACCCAGGAGGTGAAGTTCATGCGGCAGCTTGGATCACCATTTTTCAAATGATCCTCAGCATAAAAAACTCTGGATGGTTGTCTTTGGTGATCACTTAATGGATGTAAATATGTGTATAACGCAGCAGAGGGGTGTATTTGTGGTCAAAGCCGTAATGATGGCGGGCCCTCAGTTGTCTTCCATCCCTTATGCTGCTTTGTACAATCATGCGCAGATCAAATAAAGATTTTGTGTTTTTTGTTGAGAATTATTGTGCAGCACTGAGGTCTTCAGTATTTAGAAAACAAAGGGGTCTCATGTTATTGATCCAGTTTTGCTGTTTCATGTGTTGTAAAATTGTAAATACGAGTTTGAGAGGGGATGGACTAATCTTTTCTTTTTTTGAAATTAAGAAGCAGCAATGTTCTGAATACTTATGTTTAATGAATAAGGCACCTCTATATCTCGCGAAGCATTAGATTGTTGTCCGAGATTTGGCCGGGGGCAGAAACTAAACATGTGGATATCATTCCTGAATTTATTGCAGCATGCATATGGATACATGATAGCATATTCTGTATTTTGTTTGGCACCTTCCATATTTCTGATTTGCCTGCAACCGGTCATAATTTTTTGCTCCTTTAACTCGTACAATTACAGTAATTGATGTTGCAAAAGTTGTACTAGTTTGCTATATGCTTTTCTCATCTTATTCTCCATGTGAAAAGGTTGCCTATCACTATCAGTGTCAGAATCTGAATCTGTGAAGATTTGCTCAGACCTGGGACTCTTCAAATTGAAGCAGAAGACTAATGGAATGGAATTCTTGAAGTTTCCCTCCATTTCCTCCGAAGCTGCCTGAGTCATGGTAAGTTTGTATCCAAATTGTAATGTACCTAGAAGCCAATTGATCTCTGTAGCTCTTGGATCTATTGTTGCACTGCAGGTATTTGGTGTGTTTTGCTAGAAGATGTTTCCCAGTGGTACGCTTCATTGTTAAGCTGGATTGATGCTCCATCGCTGATGTGATGTAGCTTATCTTTCCCTTTCAGGTACAAGACTTTATCTAGGATAATGGCATGGGCTAAGTGCTTTTAAACAGGATCGAGTTATATGTAACATATAGTGCAATATGCCTCCTTTCTTGGATTCCAAATGTGGTGTGACAATTGGTTGAGATTTACCCAGAATGTGTTGCTTTACAGGTGTGCTTGTGACAACTTTGACCCTACTGGTTGGCTAAGTCATCCAAGCAACTGTCAGTGACATTGTTGCAGGTAGTGGGGCTCCATTTCCAGGAACCAACATGGAAGGGGGCGGGAGGAAAAATGCAGAGAACTTGTCTGAAGGTGACGAGGCTCAGCTGAATGGGTAAGCCATCACACAGCCATCACAAAGTTTGGATAACAATGACACTTATTGACAAACATAGAAATATAAAGGTGAATGGCCATGTCGGCTCCGCCCAAATCACCCCTGTTATGGAATTTGAATTAACTACCACACCATTTCATATGACTCTGAAGACAATATGACTTCATTTATCCCGTCAGCATGATCTAAGTTCCGGTTCGGTTCGCGGTAATCTTCCTCGATGCTCATTTGTTGGTGGGTGGCACTGCTCCTTCTTTGACTATCCTAGACCTTGCTATTGGATCAGGTCACAGATTTTCTAGTTGCCAGTTCATATCATTCAAGTTGTTAGGGTACGTGATGAATTGGACAGTGTCTCCAACTGAGAGCTACACATCTAACCCCGCTCCTGGCCGGTGGCCGACATCAAAATGGTTAGTTTGAGTCTTGGTCTCGGCATCCGCGTTAGAGGCAGGAGGTGCATGAACATCGCTAACAGCGATTTGATTGGGCCCCGAGAGGAAAGCAGCTCCTTAAAATTCCAATTCCTTTTGAAGAGCACAAGCAACTCGGGCACAGTGCTTTGCTTTCTTTTTTTTTGAAAGCCACAGTGCTTTGCTTTCGGTTGTACTGAACGCTGGTTTTAACAAATGCACAAGGTGTACTTTTTTCCTGTTGGGAATTCTAGAAACAGTTGACATACACTAAAGGGCACCTTTCCTTTTAAACTGGCTACTGAAAAGAAATGCTTTCTTTCCACTGGCAGCAAAATCTCTAGAGCGACAAGCATATGTTAGCCCCTGTATATTTTTAACTACACGTGTGGTGTTCATTTTTTTTTTTTGCCCCTGTCTTGCACCACGAATAGAAAAAATAACCCAAAGTGAAGTGCAAGAAATAGGTACAGAGTGCACACGACTTTCTGAACGAAAGAATCACTAAGCTACTAGGTCTGTTACTGCAACTGCAAACCTGCATCTTTTTTGATGAATGAATTTTGCTGACGCCAAACACACACGCTACTGTTGCAGTAACTTGCAACGACGTCCCAAGCCCAAACTTGCTGAGGCCGGCTGACTGGCGCGGCCACTGATCTGGCCGCGATCCAAGCCTCAGGGGTAGCCCGACGCCAGGCACGCCTCCCAGAACTTGCGGTCTTCCTCCTGCCGCCTGGCCGCCGCCACCTTGGGGTCCTCGTCGTCGCGCTCGCTGCCGGCGCGTAGTCCGCCCTCGGCCGCCGTGCCCCCGTTCGCCCAGAGGGAGCAGCGGCCGCCGCCGCCGCCGCCGCTGCTCTCGTGATGGCGCCACCAATCGACGACGCTCCTGCTCTCCTCGGTCTCCTCGTCGTCTTCCTGTCCCCCACAGCCACCGGCGACGAAGCTGCCGCAACCGCCATCCTCGTCTCCGCTGTCGTCCTCGACCAGCACCAGCTCCAGCTCCTGATCCTGGTCCGACGACGGGCAGCAAGACTCCGCCACCCTCTCCTGCTTCCTGCCGTGGGCGACGGCGACGGCGTCGGCGCGACCCCGCTTGCACGGGAGCCGCGGTGGCCGCGCGGCCGGCGCCTGCGACGGTGCCGCTGGCGGCGGCGGATGCCGGCGCGGGGCTACGTGCGGCTGCGCGGCGGCCATGGCTCGGAGAAACTAGCTAGATACCCGGGAGAGAGGGTGAGGCGAGATTGGTTTCCGGCTTTTGGGTTCGTTTTCAAGAGCGTGGGATATGTATGGAGTGGGGGAGGAGGCAATCAACAATAGCAACAAGAGAGCTTTCCTAGGGGACATGGCGTATCGGTGGCTTGCTTTTGTTTTGCACTCCTGCAGCTATCAACTTCCGGGGTCCGCTGCGCCCAACCGCGCGGGCCACGTCGCGTCTTTTCCGCGGGCGTCCGATCGCGGTGATCCGGCGACGCGTACTCCTAGTGGGTGGTAGCTGCTGTACTATTTGCGTCCAGCAGTTTGGTGCTAAATTAGGAACGCGCAGGAGTGTTTGGATATTGAGTTAAAGTTTAGTCCGTGTCACATCGAATATTCGGATGCTAATTAGGAGGATTAAATATGAGCTAATTACAAAATTAATTGCGGAACCCCTAGGCTAAATAGCGAGATGAATCTATTAAGCCTAATTAATCCATCATTAGCGAATATTTACTGTAGCACCATATTGTCAAATCATGGACTAATTAGACTTAATGGATTCGTCTCGCGATTTAGTCTAGGGGTTGTGAAATTGGTTTATGTAATTAGCCTATATTTAATACTTCTAATTAGTGTCAAATATTTGATGTGATAGGGGCTAAAGTTTAGTCTAGGGATCAAACACCCCGGGCTCACGAACGAGTCACGCACGAGACGACCACTGCGCTTCATTTCCATTCATCATCTCCAAGCATTCTAGATAATAACGAGGCACTCTTAAAAACAACGAAATGAAATTTTCCATTCGAATTGGCCTAATACGGTTTTTCATAATTCCATGCTTTTGGTGCATTCTTTTTATATATACATTTACCACTATAATGTACAACTTTCTTTTACCATCGTTCCTGCCTGAATTGGTTGGTACCTTTCCTAGCTAAAAGAAATTCTTGCAAACTCTCCCCCAATTAGCCTGTTCGCTTCAGCTTATAAGTCGGCTGAAAAGCTGAAACGGCTGATTTGTTGTGAGAGAAAAACACTGTTTGGTGGCTGATAAGCTGGCTGAATGAGCTGAAGCGAACAGGCTCAATCCAGACTTTCCAAAGCGAAACAGAGGCGACGACAGGAAGGAAACAAAATAAGCTACTTGCACCGTTGGCCTCTCTGATCCGGGCCCCATCGGATCAAAATGGGTTGGGCACTAGCAGCGCACTGACAGCACACTTGGCATCGTCAGATGGATAACCAACGCATGATTACCATTGCGTACGGCGCGGGGGGAACAGCTAGAGCGGCTGACGCCGACGGGCAAGCCGCTGCGCCGTGCGCCCGATCCCGTCGCACCTCCTTCTAGAAGCGCATCAGCGATAGCATTTCAAATGCCACATCCTCCTGTCTGCATGGATCGAGGGCTGCTGGCTTCTAGAAGGAGAGGAACCGGACGCGGGACCCATGCCTGTCCCTTGGGCGCTTTGGATTCATTCGATTATTCACGCGCGTGCCACCTCTACTTGATCCAAATACAACAGCAGCATCAAACGAGAATCCATGGGCACGTTTGTTATGCTTGCTCGCTGCAAGATAGGCGCCGGATAGACTAGTTTGGGTCCTGTTTAGTTGCTCGATTTTGGACAACTAAAATCACTGCGTCAGCACTGTAGCATATTGTAGCGTTTCGTTTGTATTTGTGAATTATTATCTAAATATTGACTAATTAGGCTCAAAAGATTCGTCTCGCAAAGTACAACCAAACTGTGCAATTAGTTTTTGATTTCGTCTACATTCAGTACTCCATGCATATACTGTAAGTTTGATGTGATGGTGAATCTTTTTTTCATAGTGCCAAAATTAGTATTTTGGAGTAACTGAACAAGACCTTGGTTGGTCAGCTAGCTGTCTCGGGGCTTGAGCTTTCAAGGTTTTTCATGCGAAGCTGAGCGAGTCAGAACCGCTCTCCTTCATTGGCGAGCTTTATCTTGCCGAGGCTGAAAAGGCAAAACTACCAAACGTGTCCTGTACACGCTTATCCTATCTTGGTTGGTCATGTTTCTCACGATGGAATCTAACCATAGCTCCATACAGGTGAGGTGCTTGTGCCCATCTAAAACGAGTCATGCGTCATGCCCGTCTCAAAACCATTCCCAGAAACAGCGTGCATTCCAGTTCCAAAGCCGGTATGATGTATTGGGGGCGGGACCGGATCAGATGCATGTCCTGATCGGCTGGTGCACATGCCGATGCCGGCAGATCGACACACAAGCATGGCATCGTTCGTTAATACTAGTAATAAATGGATGGATAAAGCAAGCAAGGCGTTACGTGCGGCGCGGGAAACACACCGCTAGCACGGGAGAGTATCTGCAGGCGCACGAGGCCCGCATGCCTTCTAGAAGAAGGGCCGGCCGGAGAGGGACACTCTTTCACGTGTTCCATCGTCGTGTCGTGCCTGCCGCCTCGGTTTTTTTCTGGCAGCTGTTGCAGTTGTAGGGACCGACCGTGTACAGTTGTAGGGACTGACCGTGTACCTGTTGTGTGTGTTGTGCGGTGATGCACCCTACTAAAGTTTAGCACATATCACATCGGATGTTTGATGCTAATTAGAAGCATTAAATATAGGTTAATTACAAAACTAATTGCACAAATAGAGTCTAATTCGCGAGACGAATCTATTAAGCCTAATTAGTTCATGATTTGACAATGTGATGCTACAGTAACCATTTGCTAATGATGGATTAATTAGGCTTAATAGTTTCTTCTCGCAAGTTAGTATAAGGGTTCTGCAGTTAGTTTTATAATTAGCTCATATTTAGTTCTCTTAATTAGCGCCCGAACATTCGATGTGATCCTTCTAAAGTTTAGGACCTCGTATCCAAACACCTCCTTAAGTGGTAAGGAGTGGTAAGTGGGATGGCGTACGGTACGACGAGGCTAGCTGGTATTTGCAGGTGCGTGGTGAATGCTGCGAGCTGCAAGGGCGCCCGTGGATTTTTTTCTCTCTCACGAGCACAGCAAGCACCTGCGCAAGTTCAATTTCGTGTCCTTCGAATTGAATTTGACTTGTCCATCTTGTACGAGGGAGGGAACCAAAGCCGAAGCCCACACGTCGAGGCGTTGCGTCGTCCTCAACTTGTCGACGTACCGCAAGTTTTTTCTTTTTTGGGTCTGGGGACGTGGTCTCTGGTAAACATGGAAAATTGGAAACGTGTAATGGCGCAGAGCCGGATGTGTTGTTAATACGTTTAAATAACATTTTAAGACTAACGTTGACGTCAACAGGGCATTTGGTCTAGTGGTATGATTCTCGCTTTGGGTGCGAGAGGTCCCGAGTTCGATTCTCGGAATGCCCCCCTTTTTTGGCTTAATTGAAATTCTTTTTGTGCTTTCTTCTTCTTCTTCTTCTTGTTTTTTTTTTTTAAAATGCAGCAGCCCGTCGCGCTGTCCATATTTCGACCGATCCGGCGCGATTCCTTGTTTGCTGTGAACCTGACTTGCTGCAATGCGATGTAGGGAGTGTTTGGTTCCTGCCAACGCTTGCCACGCCACAAAATTCGGCTTTGACGTTTAGCGTGGCAGACTCTGGCTGGAGAGCAAGCAGGCCCGTCAACGTCGCCAGCGACCTCTACGTTTGCCCGTCAATCTCCGCAGACTGCAGCAACAAGCTTATCTACTGAGCGAAAGCGAGCACCCCCTCCTGGCTCCCGTTCATAAGGCACGCCGAGATCGCCGCCGGCCATGCTTCGACGACGATGACAGTGGGAGAAGATGCCAACGGCGCGGTACGCAGGTAACCATGCGCACGCCGGCAAACCCGGTGCCACCACTGGCACGGACCAGCTTCAAGAAAGAACAGACGATGAGACAATGCACATCAACCGGCAAGACAGCAACAACCAACAGGCCAAACAGTCTAGCACACCAGAAATGCGCTCCACAGGTGCCCTCTTATTTCACTTATATCAGTCGGACGCTCTCAAAAGCGACACGTAACACAGATTCAGGAGAAACAGCGTTCACCAACACATGTTCAGTTCATCGGCAGGTGCTACAAGTGCGAACGGCAAACACGCTGATCATAGATGGATCGGGTGCTCTTATTTCACATGTCCAAGGATGTTCAGACTGGTGTGGTGGTGACAAGGCAGGAGGCGACGCTTTCAGCACTCAAGTCCAGCGACCACTTTCAGCTTCAGCCCTGGAGTCCAATGATCCCTGGAAATGATAATACAATGCAATGAGAAATCCATATAGTATAACAAGGAACATTTGGTATTTGTTATTATACAGAAAATGATGCTTGTTTGGAGGAAGGAATGGGGCTGGCCAGCTGGGGAAACAGTGAACATACCACAGGCAATGCGGCCACCAGCGTTTCCAGTGCTCTTGCTCAGCTCGTGCCCACCTGAACATACAAACACAAAAACCAACAATTATTAAACTCCATTTAATGGCACTGGATAAAACCCACAAACAGAGGCATCGGTTTGGCAATCAAAGACAAACAGGCAACACAATCTGACAAAGTGCACAGACAAGATGTTTAAATGAACAAATGTGCATAGATCAGTGACAAGCACCATACCGCAAGCAAGATTTCACAAGCATAATATACAAACTTGAAACTCCAGACAAGGTCAATAGATCACAGGACAGCCAAATAGACAACTCAGGTAAGGCACTATAACCTACTTCCAACTTATTTGAAGTTCAAATTCCTTCCTGACAGAGAGATGCCAAAAGCACTGGGGTTTTCAGGGAAATCGCAGGACAGTACAAGCATAGCCATACCTCAATTTTTTTTCCTCTGGCGTTTAATAATCAGATAGTTAGGACACTATTACATTGTCTTGCTCATGTCATCTATAAATAGAAATCTATACTGATCTTTCATAAGTCTATCTGAACTAAGAACCACTGTGTGCTAATAGACAGAACCTTAGCTCAAAACAGACTACAACACACAAAAGGCACAAGTGTAAACGATAAGTAGCAGCATTACCCTTTCCAAGATCATCAGGATCAGCGTGAACAACAACAGCTCTGCCAATGATCGAGTTCGGCCCAGTCAGTGGGATCTGCCAGGAAAAAAAATATCACCGATGTTAAAGGTAAGTAGAAGGCTAGGGCGACAGGAATCACAAGGGAATATGCTGAAGAAATGTCTGATTACCTGGCTGTCGGTAACATGGATGTTAGCAACACCTGAAAACAGAGAAATAAAGTCAGTGACTAAGAATGGTACATTCTCTCATACGTAAGATGTGAAATTGTGAATAGAGTTGCAGACTGCATCTACAGGATCAAGAAGTAATTCAGTTTCCTTAATGCAAGTAGCCAAGTACCCACTACATGGGTATGCAACAGATGGGAACAAAGAGGAGCAAGAGATCTTTACCATCTGCTCCCGCTGTGACATTTCCGAGATCTCCAGCATGGCGGTTGTCATCTTCTGGTGCTCCATGCTCCTTGCCCGCAGGATTGTAATGCGGTCCTGAAATATGAAACAAGTTCACCAATAAGTAGACAATTCAACGGTCTATAACTTGGCACAAATCCTGATCACATGAGCAAAGCCAAAGTAGGAAAGGAATAAATACCAGTTGACATGCAGCCATTTGTGGTGTCACCAAGTGCATGCACATGGAACCCGTGGAGGCCAGGCTTGAGGCCAGAGACACTTCCGGTCACAGTGGTGGGGCCTAAAAATAGATCCAACCATTTATCATCAAAAGGCAAGGGCTACAGTTCAACTGAATGAAACAGATCATAGAATATGTGATGACTTGCCATCTCCCTCTTGGGTGAAGTAGATGGTGCCCTTGACACCCTCACTGCTACCAAGCACAACAACAGCCTTCACCATTGTTTATGTGATCTGCAAAAAACTCCACAAGTAAAAAGGCATATCGGTACAGGTACAAGTAGCCTGAACTATAAGCAAGCAGTGAGGGATGTCAGTACATTTTAGAGGCTACCCCTAAGATATATAGAATATGCATACTCACATCATACTAGTGGAGATTGAATATGCTAAAAACAGACATTAAATATGGCTACATTTGTGGTATCAAGACAAATGTATGGGACAGTTGTCTACTTAGCTTTCAAAACCATGTAAACCAAGAGGGGGGTCTATGATGCACGATGTTGTAAATGTCTATTTCCACTTACTAGAAACCACACAGATCAGCACATTCATTCAAGACAACCAAGAGTTTTTCTGGGAAGATGGAACATTTTGGGGTAAAATGCCTGACTTGTTACATATATAAAAAAACCAACTCTACAAAAATCACACCTTGCACCAATGGGTGCAAGTAGTACACACGACATCAGATTTTCAGAACAGAATTTTAAAAAATAATTGTGAAGGTAGAGGTGGTTTTGGCTGGTCACCATGCTAGTCAATCATCCCCAATATACTGGCCTCCACCCTCGTATCAACTGACAAATCATAGCAGCATAGAACTATCTAAATTTTTGTGACTACTATAAGCATACTCCAAGGAATTTTTTTTTAAAAAAAGAGTACTCCGAGTAGCTAATGCTACAACGGACTGAAGCCATGGTGCCATGACATCTAAACTTCAATGGAAGTTTATTGCATGATTCAGACCCACTTTTAACCTCGGTGCAAATTATGATGCCAAAAAAATTTTAGAATTGCTCCACCATGTTCTTGAACCCTATGGCATCTATTTAGAATCAAGCCTGTCAGGGGTAAAACTGAAGGCTTGTTGATGATCCGTTCATCCAACTAGAACAGGCAAAAAAAAAAATCTACAACCAACACTTCCATAACAGTCGCATCAATCGCATAAACTACCTTTCCATGTATGTAGTCTACACATGTGCACAGTCCCCAAAGGCCCAAAGCAATAACAGCGTTGTGCCAGCACACGAACTGAATATGTGATACTAAATCCTTCCCTTAACAGCATGAGCTCGTGATCATTCATCGCAGGACAAACAACAAGCTCCAACCTGGGAACTAACATAACACATATCTATCGCTCAAAGCGCTTAGTCCTGTGAACAAATTGCCAAAGAAATGGACCAAATCAAGCCCCACGGGTGACACCTAGATGGAATAGATCACTCGCACAAAGATCGACCGATAGCATGTAAGATCTGTCTCGACGATCCATCGGAAGCTAACGGAAGCGGAAAGGGGGAAACCCCAAATCGAAAGAGGAACCGCACCAACGATCTGAGATCCGACCGCGACTGCTTCCACGGAATCGGAGACCGGAGTAGATTACGCGGAGCAACAGCACAGTGAGGCGATCGAAACCCCCAAAATCGTGGGGTTTTGGTCAAGCAGCATACCTCAGGCGACCCCCGCGGCGAGGAAGGAAGGGATGGGAAGGCGACGGCTTGGAGTCTTGCGCTTCTGGAAGGTTCCCGGGCGGGGCGGGGTTGCTGGACCGGGGGGTAGTTGGATGCTGGGGTGAGGAGGAGGATGGGCGCGTGTGCTGGATTTGTAGGCGCAGCCGGACCGAGGAGTCAAGTTGCGTTGCTATTCCGCAACTGTCAGCTGCTAATAAGATACTATTAGTGATAATTAATCTTTTTTGCCACTAGCCTCACCTATAAATTGCTGTGAATTTTACAGGAGCGGTATAAACCTTTTGGTTATGTAAAACTACATTCTTTGTTTTTTAATCAGCTTCTGTACTCGTAATTTCAAAGCTATAAATGGTATTTACTCTTTCCTAGCGAATATAAATTGCACTTGTTCACGAATACAACGGATAGAATACATCTCGTCAAGTGCTATAAAATTAAACATCTTGAATGTGAGGCCTTGTTTAGTTCCACCCAAACTCCCAATTTTGACACTATGCAAAAAGAAGATTCCCCATCACATCAAATTTGCGGTACATGCATGGAGTACTAAATGTAGACGAAATCAAAAACTAATTGCACAGTTTTATTGTACTTTGCGAGACGAATCTTTTGAGCCTAATTAGTCAATATTTGGATAATAATTTACAAATACAAACGAAACGCTACAGTGTGCTACAGTGCTACAACAGTAATTTTGGACACCCAAATTCAGGGCAACTAAACAAGGCCTGAGCTATATAGTTCGACTAGTAGTTAGTTAAATTTTGCGAAGTAAAAATTTCAAATTAAAGTAAACTTCAAGAGTAAGATGGCATGTGACTTGTTTGTGTTTAATCGGACGCATGTTAACGACATTATTTCTGGAGAAGAAGATGGAGAAATAGTCTTTCGAGGAATTGTTTGGATACTGGAGCAGGGGACTGAAGTTTCACAGTAGTTTTTGTTTTTTGGTTGCCTGGTTGGTAGGTTTTACGATTGGGCTCCTAGGGGAATGGAAACTACAAGTGAGGGCCACGGTAACGGGCCTACATGCAGTGGGCCTTCCCGCACTGAGAAGCAGACCCGGCCTTCGTTTTCAGGCCCATGGAATAGAATCAGCCCAGTCGCGCGCCAGCAGTTTTTTTTTCTTTTTTTTTCTTCACCAAACAACTCCGTCGAAACCACCCTCGTAGGCACATACGAGTACCTGTGCTATAATAATGTAAATTATTGGAATAATTCGTGTATATAATATAACATGATGATTATGTATTTCCCTCCATCTTATTTTGGTGTTTCGAAGTTATGTATTGAGATGGAGTATACATTATGCCTAAAAATGGTAAAACGATGTAGAATTTGAGGTGGGACGGAGCAAGTACAAGTTTCCCTCAACCTCTACGTGTCATGTGATCGTGGAATGTGATTGTGGAATTTTGTAGAAACACATGCTCCTTTGAGCTCAGATCGCTCGTTGCCTTCCGTAGTTCCGTGCCCGAACTGCAAAGGAGCCGCCCTCGTAGCTCCATCGAATTCCTTGGGATGCTCGAGGGCCATACTGATCCACGGACCACACCATCTATCATCCCCACATCTCCAAATAGTAGCTCCTCTACCAATGTGCTCCTTTTTATCCACAAGCATCGAAAATGGAGTGGCAAAACAAAGGTGCACTGTCTTTCAAGAAAACAGAAAACAACCCCCCCCCCCCCCCCCCCCCCCCCCCCCCCCACCCCCACCCCATCTTTCAAGCGAATTATTGTATGATGCAAGCAAAGCAGTGTCGTCACGGGTCAGCAGCAAAACAGATACCAGGATTTGCAAGACCAGCGCGGGATGACAGATGATTGGCCTCTTCCTTTTTCCGTCCTGCGTTCTCACCGGACCGTTGCTGCTAGTAGTTGACTAGTTGCCGCATCTCTCCTGTTCCTTTTTTTTCACGGCCAAGTATAAATTATAGGTGCTAGATAAGGACATGAGGCACATAATATTTAGTGCATTAGTTATGAATTTGACGAGTTTAAGAGCATGTTTCGGTCCATGTAGTTAGAGTTATTCGGTGCCGGGTCCAGAACTTAGAGGATGAGGTTCATTTTTCCTTTTTTTTTTCCTTCTTCCTCCTTTCTCTTATTCCCCTCCCTTTCTTCCTCCTCCTCTCCATCCATAACTGAGGGAGGGGTGGGGTGATCTAGGCCTGGTTTGGTTCCTCCTACTTATTTTTAGCACCCGTCACATCGAATGTTTAGATACTAACTAGGAGTATTAAACGTAGACTATTTACAAAACTCATTACATAAGTGGAGGCTAAACGGCGAGACGAATCTATTAAGCCTAATTAGTCTATGATTTGACAATGTGTTGCTACAGTAAACATTTGCTAATGATGGATTAATTAGACTTAATAGATTCGTCTCGCCGTTTAGCCTCCACTTATGTAATGGGTTTTGTAAATAGTCTACGTTTAATACTCCTAATTAGTATCTAAACATTCGATGTGACACGTGCTAAAAATAAGCAAAGGGAACCAAATGTCCTGAATCAGATAGGTTTAACTACCTTCCAACTAACAACTATCCAGCTAGCTACCTTCATAAAGCTAAAGTCCCATATTTGGATCCACGGGGCAAACTTTAGTCTGCTAGAATCAACCATTGGTGATCCAAATAGGGAGGACTAAAAATTAACCATTCTTAAGTTTACTCTAACCCCAACTAATAAGAGCTAATTTTAAACATAAATGGCAAAAAGAAAACAGAATACCCTCCCATAAAAAATCTTATCATTTTTTTCTCCCTTACCCCTCAAGGATATAATGGCCCTTTCACCAGGCGTGCTGGATTTTCATGGGAATCAACTGGGATACCTCCCTAGAATCTGGGCAGATGATCCTCAATGCCATACAAGATTTTGGTAAGATCATTTTCAGGGAAATTGTTATCGTAGCTTCCTGGACAATTTGGTGTCACAGAAACAATATAATCTTTGATGGTGCTTCTCTCTCATTGGCAGCCTGGAGAAGCTTTTTGGAGAAGGAAATGAAGCTGGCCACTTTAAAGTTAAACCAGCCACTTGAGATAGGATCATTATTTGGTTGAGTAGTCTTTAAATTCCCTCCTTTTTTCAATTTTTAGGCTTAATGCCTATGTAACTCTCTTGTACATAAACTCGTTTTATATAAAAAAGAGGTAGGGACTCCCTGCTGATTCGCTTAAAAAAAGATATAATGACCTTAGATCAATGAATGAACTAAAAATTAGCTCTGATTTCAAACATGATAGACCAATTTTAGCCAGCTAAAATTTAGACGTCTAAACTTTATTCAGAATTAATAGTGACGGGTCCATAGACCTGGGTCCCTAATGGGCCCACTTTTCCACAACACTCGGCCCAATAGGCGGCGCAGCGACAATGTGCGCCTGGGTCAGCCCAGATACGTGACACCAGTCCGTGACTATGATCTGGCCACCGACCGGCGCCCCCGACTAGGAGGCCTGGTCGGGGCTAGGACTACAACCCGACTCCGGCAAAGTTCCCTCAACTGGCGATGTGCCCTTGGTCGGACCGGCGCACATCGATCCCTCCCGACCGACACGGTCAGGACCGATCGGGGACGCCCGCTCGGTATGGGCCTGGGAAGCAGGTGGAACGAATAAAGGAAGATGCTCAGGTCAACAGCCGTACAGCGGACTGTAGCTTGCCACGCCCTGCACACGCAATGCACAGTGCCGCCCCGCCATGCTAGGCGGACACTATGCTACCTATCCGTCACGACGGAGTGACGAGATGAGATGAACAGGGATGGAGGGCGATGGCCATCCCGTACCCGACGACGTGGGTACTGACAAGATTAGGCAGCGCCCATGCACCTTTTCTCTCTCTCTCTCTAACTTGTAAGGCCGTCCCCTTGAACTATAAAGGGGGCGCTCTCTCTCTATCACAGGACTCTCTGGCTCATACGCACTCGAACACTCTCTCCAACACTTAGCGCACATTCGAGCTCCCATCACTCTCCTCCACTTGGACCAAATAATGACTGGGCCGTGAACACCCCCTTCTCCACTCCTCGCTCATTTGTACCCCCACTGCAAACTTTGAGCACCTGGGCTCAGGAATACAATTGACCGATTGACCCCTGATTGGACGTAGGGCCCGTTGCCCGAACCAGTATAAATCCTGAGTCATTGTGTGCTTGGCCATATCCGATCTAACGCGTGGCAAACTACGTACATTCACCTGTCGGCCATATTCCGCACCAACAGTTTGGCGCCATATGTGGGAACCCGCCTTGCGTTCGCGTCTTCGGTCATCAGATGGCTCACCTTCCCGCCATTCTCAGCATGGCGAGCTCGAGCGATACGATTCTCTTGGGATCGCTGGAGTTCCCCACGCCCCCGCTTGGTGTAACGCCCGCAGAAATCACCAACTAAAACCACCCGTTAAAAACTGCCTTTAAAATCTTTTTACCGCTGAGCTCCCGGAAATCGGAAACCTCCCCGGCGATTTCGCCGTCCCGGTACCCATGCCGACCCCCACCTGCCTTTTTATCCGTGCCCGTAAATCTCGCCGCATGCCGTATCAGACGCCGCGCGCGTGCTCCGACCGCGTGCCGCGATCGCCGCCGGTCCCTCTCTTTTTCTTTCTCTTTTCCCCTCCCCTTTTTCCTTTTCTTTTTCCTTCCTCCTTCTTCCTCTTTCTTCTTTCTTCCTTCTTCCTTCTTCTCTCTCCTTCTCTTCCTTCTTCCTGGCGCCACCCGTCCGGCCCCAGCTCCTTAACTCCCCGGCGCTACTGGCGCCACTCCGCCCGGCCTCGCAAACCAGGGGCACGCTGCCCGGCCTCGCACGCCAGGGGCCTGCCGCCCGGCCAGTGCCACCACGCCGCCCCCTCGGGCCGTGCGCCCGACCCGGCCCCGGGTCGCCTGCGCCGCCGCTCCGGCGTCCGGCCACCCCGGTCCCGCGCGCCATCCCTTCCACGCCGGCCTTTTTGGCCCCGCGCCACACCTCCCGCTGCCGGCCCTTACCCCCCCATCTCTCGCTCGGCACGGCACCGGTGCCGTGCCGGCCATCGCCGCCCGCCGCCCGGACCCCCACCTCCCGCACGCCTTGGACCCGCCCTCGCCGGCCTATAAAAAGGGGGCGAACGCCCCGGCCACCACCACCACAACCCGCCGTATTCCCCTCCCCGTTACCAGCACAACCGCCGCCGCCTCCTTGCCGCCGCTGCCGCATCCTTGCCGCCGCCGCCGCATCCCTGCCGCCGCCACCTCCCGCACGGGCGCCGGTGCCCCGCCCCCCTCCTCCGACGACACCGCCCGAGGTGAGGCAAAATGGGGCCTCCACCCCATCCTCCGCCGCCCCGGCCCTCGGCCGCCGCCGGCGCAGCCCGGCCGGCCGGCCGCTGCCGCACACCCCCATTCCTCACCTTCTCTCTTTCTTCCTAGAAGAAGAAAGGGAAGATTTCCCAAAATTTTGATCTAACCCTCATTTCCTCCCAAATTACGAGCAGGTCCTCCCACCACTCTCATAAAGCTATTCGCGGATAAGCCCCTCCACCTCCAAAATTATTTACAAATAGGTCCCTGGTTACTATAAATCAGCCCTTAAGCCTCCATTTAAGCCCCTAATCCATGTTTAACCCGTCATTTCATGCGCCAAACTCCCTCCAATTAATCCCAAATTTTACCACGTCATCCTTCAGAATACTTTCGCCGATCTATATCCAAATTTCCCAAAAATAATCCTTCTACCTATTTTCCGTTCACATTTTCTGTTCGGAGCTCACGGTTAAAAATCGTTTCCTCTTTTATTTATTTGTGTGTCTGTTTGTGTGTGCCATAGATCGTGGGTTGACCGAGGAGGAGCCCGAGGAAGAGTTTGACCGCGAGCCCGAGCCCGAGGACCAGTACCGCGAGCCGGAACTCCCGGAAGGCTTTGAAGACGGCAAGTCCAATCTCACCCTTTGATGCATACTTAATACCTAGTTTTTTTCAAACACAACCTATTGGCCTGTTTTACAAAATGCATATTATTTTATTGCAAGACACGGTTGGATAGCCACCCCTTGATTGCTATGAACCTTCCTTGTTGTCCTATGCTTATCTCTAAATATGACTCGCTCTGTTTAGATGATAGCCACTGCTAGAACGCTTAGGAATTCGTTACTCAACTGCAACCATTATTACAATGGCGTATTCGGAAAATAAATGTGTGTGTGTGTCCAAGTAAGAGAAATGGCTTTTGGGTTCGGGAAAAGAGGATGTGTAGACGGGATGGATGGGTGTTCCTTGTGTGGAATGCCCTGTTGTTGTGCTCGTACCTTGGTGGTTGAGCAATGTCGGGAGATATCCATCTTGTCATGATTAAGGACCGAGTTGATGTGTCATCTTGCCTAATTCCCCTATCGTGCAACCACTCGACCGTTGTATGGGCAACGGCTTAGCATAAATCCCACTAGCTGGATGGTTAGTCCTCAGGGGTGCTGGTGAGCAACAGAGCCCATGAAAAAGGAGTAAGATCTTGGTGACTTAGGTCCCGGTTACGGTCTCATGGATGAGCCGTGAACCCCTTGGGTGCTTCCGCGGGAGCTAGCCCGTCTTAGCTAAGGTGGGTAATGGCTTAGTTAGGATCCGTACCGTCACCAAGGTGATCGTGCTACGATACCCTACTTGTGGGAAAAGTGTACACCCTCTACAGAGTTAAAACCTATCCGGGTAGCCGTGTCCACGGCATTGGATGAGTTACAGCTTGGTCACATAACTAGCAATTGGGCAAGGTTGTCATGTGTGTGTGTGTGTGTGTGTGGGATTTTGGAAGAGTCCGGCAGTTGTGCCGTGCGCTATGACGGACGGGGAGTCCGATAGCGATAAAAACTTGGATCCTTGTGTAGGATCAACCCCACTCAATGTTCTGGGTATGAAAGGAAAACTTTACGAAAACCCCTTTTGGAACAACCCCCTGCATGTGTTAAAATCTAGCTTTTCCGCAAATAAACCCTAGCCTATCCTTGTTATACTTGTGCATAAACTTGCTTGTATCCCCTCCGTGGATGGGGTTGGACTTGTTGAGTACGTTAGTACTCACCCTTGCTTCATTGCTACAGAGGAGGACCCCGACTTCGTCGCCGAGGACCTTGAGTAGAGGTTGTGTCCGCACCCGACGCTGCCTGTGGTGTTGGCCTGCCCAAGATGCTGCTGCTGCCGTGTAGTCCCGAGTGCAGTCTTTTGGCAGTCGCTTGGTTAGCCGCCGTTATTTATTTACTCTTTATCGCTGCGTGGCTTTCACGCCCACTCCCTCGGGAGTTGTACGGTAACTGAATTATCTGTCGAATAAATGTGTTATCAGCCTCTTGGGACTGATATTTGTATCACATTTAGTCTCTACTTATATGGGGACGCTTCACTTGGCGGATCCTCATGCGGAGGCCCTGGCGTGTGCACAGCCGCATGGTGACGAGTTGCGACAACGGAGGCTGAGCTGGCAGCCACCTGCGTCGGCGTGCCCCACGCAGCGCTTTGAGCCGCGCGCGCGCAACCCGACGGGCAGCGCTCGAGGCCACGCCTGCCAGGTCCAACGCAACATCTTGGTTGGAGGAGACAATCCTCCTCAGTTCACTCGTGCTGGCCAGAACATCGCTACCACGACGATGCTTCTGCGCAGCCTACCCAAGCCCGTCGACCCTCAGGAGCAGGCGATTCACCGGACCCTCCGGGAACTGGTGGAGACCGTCGCCGTTTAGCAGACGGATAGCTCCACATCGCGACAGCGACATGCGGCCTCTTGCCCGACCGGGGCATTGGGGCCGCACTTGCCAAATCATTCTGTTCGCCCACCACAGCAGCCGCCTCGAGCAGGGCAGGGCGTCGCGGTCGCGCCACAGCCCGACCCGGCTCCTGCTCCACGACGTCCATGTGTGCGCGAGTGGCTCAAGCCAACCTGTGACACTCGCAGTGTCATCAACACGCGACGCCAGGCTCGGCACGACACCAACGTCGACCGAGTGGCGGCGAGCGCGGTCGGTGCGGGCCCCAGCCGACCTAACGAGGAGTACAAAGAGACGCACCCTAGGCGTGGCAGGCGACTGAACGACCGGTACGGCGACTGGAGCCCCAGATTGGATGGCCCGGGACCACGGGTCTTCGGTCGCCGCATCCAGAAAGCACCACTCCTGCAGCGCTTCTGACCGCCTACCAACATTGCCAAGTACACTATGGAGACGAACCCCAATGTGTGGCTCGAAGACTTCTGGCTCGCCTGTTGAGCCAGTGGAGCGGATGATGGCTACTTCATCATCCAGTACCTCTGCATCTGCGAAGGGGAGTTTGTTCGGGCATGGCTCGAATTTCTACCCCCAACAGCATCCACGACTGGGCAGCCCTCACGAAGGTCATTGTCGGGAACTTTCAGGGGATGTATGTCTGTCTCGGGAATTCTTGGGACCTCAAGAGCTGCAAGCAGGAGCCCAACAAGTCCCTGCAGGATTACATCCGCAGGTTTTCAAGGCAGTGCAACTCCCTTCCTAATGTCATCAACGCAGATGTCATTAGCGCGTTCCTCTCCGGAACAACCTGCAAGACCCTGGTCCACAACCTCGACTGCCTAAAGCCCCGTACCACCCGTGGCCTACTCGACATCGCCACAAACCACGCCTCCAGCGAGGAGGCGTTCAGGGTGGCCTTCAGCGATGGTCGGGACAAGGGCAAGGCCAAGCATGAGGTCTAGGACGAGGACCCCTCCGCACGGCAGGGCAAGAAGAATGAGAAGGACCGGCATCCTACCGACTGAAGGACAACGATGGCAACATCCTCACCAACTCATTGAACATTGAATAATTACATCATTTCTTTCTCTAGCTCGATTTTAATGGTCATTTCCATTCAACGCTTGCTCCTACAGTACCCCTGCCCGAACACTCTTGGCCTGGGTTGCTTGGGGGCTCCACGAGGGTGTGATACCACCCCTTATTTACTTTCGTGCAATCACGCACTTCACCCAATCGAAAGGGCGTCCTGTTACTCTGACTACCCTAAGTAGCTTACGCTCTAGCCTCCCGACCGATCAAACCCCGCCACGACCTACGATCACGAGCAGCCGAGCCTCGCGGGCCACGCTCGGGTTCTAAAGGTTGCAGCCTACGGTCAACGGGCAGGTTTGAAAGGAAAATACGTTTTCTTTCCCATTGCAAGAGCTTTTCATGCATGCGTTCATTCGTCTCATGCATGCATACATTCATCCATTCATTCATCTCATACATACAATCATCGCATCACATTGCTTTGCGTTGAGTCATAAAGAAAAAGTCAGCTCATTGAAATGACCCGCAACCGACCGAGGTTTGAAGGCCGGTCCGCAAAGGACTCAAGGCCGCCTCGCGTCAAACAGAGCCAGGGGAAAACAGATGAGCCCCAGTGACCTCTGCTTGACCCCCTCAGAAGCGGATAGGGTCATCTCAATTTCTTGTTCGATCCTGACCTCGAGCGATGCCCACAGAATCTCCATCGAGGAGAGGCCAGCGGACCACTCGAGTCGGTCGAACAGCTCGGGCATCTGCCGGGAGGCGGGTCAAGGAGCAGTGGAATACCACATGAGGGCTATGCCGACCCCATCACGAACGACGGACCCGGATTCCACTCGAACATACCCATTAGGAGCTCACCGAGCCCGCCACTTGAGCCATCAAGGCAAGTGGCGTCAGCTCAACCCCTACGGTTGCGGGAACTGCGGACGGGGTGACGCAGAAAAAGACGCGACCGATCCCGACCGGTCCCTCCAAAGAACAAGGGCTCGGGGTCTCGAGCCGCTAGATCCCGACTTGGGAGTCCGACCAGTGACACAGGTCACGACCTGGAACACACGCTGGCAAACACCCTGGCTTGGATGCACCCGTTCATAGCTCACCGAGCCCGTCGCTCGGGCCATCGAGGCAAGCGACGTCAGCTCGACCCCTCTGGTTAGATAAACCACAAATGGGGTGGCGCAAAGAAAAGTCGCGACCGACCTCCCCAACTGACCCCTAGGGGCACGGGGGCTCGGGCCGCCAGATCCCAACTCGGAAGTCCGACTGGAGACACAGGTCGCAGTCGGGAACACACACGGGCGAACGCCCCAACTCGCGATAAGGACCGTCTCATATCGATCGGTGGGGACACATGAGTCGCGACTCTTGAAAAAATATGAAAGTACTCAATTCTGACTTGACCGACCGCTGGGGAAGCATACGATGAAGGATAAAATCATCCTTGGCTTCCCCCCTACTCCGTAGGCTCGAGGGCTAGACCCACCGGGTGCGCTCGTGCGAACCCGACAGAAGACGACCTACCGATCAAAACTAAATAGCCCCTTCACAGCTTTAAAAAGCCCCAAAGGGGCTCGGGGGCTACTGACGGGTCCATAGACTCGGGGTCCCCAATGGGCCCGCTTTTCGACAATGCTTGGCCCAACAGGCGGCGCAGTGACAATGCACGCATGGGCCGACTCAGATACGCGACGCCAGGCCGTGACTACGATCCAGCCACCGACCGACACCCCCGACCAGGAGGCCTGGTCGTCACCCCGACCAGAAGGCCCGGTCGGGGCTAGGACCACAACCCGACTCTGACAAAGTTTCCTCGACCGGTGATGTGCTCTTGGTCGGACCGGCGCATATCGCTCCCTCTCGACCGACACGGTCGGGACCGATCAGGACGACCGACCGGGGACGCCGCTCGGTATGGGCTCAGGGAAGGTGGAACGGATAAAGGAAGATGCTCAAATCAACCCAGGATTGTAGCTCGCCACGCCCTATCCACGCAATGCAAAGTGCCGCCCCGCCATGCCATGCAAAGTTTTTAGGAGGGTAACCAGGGTCAAAGCCTAGGATGTTTGGTAATAATAATACCAATAATGATAATGGTAGCTGTTTCGTGGAGTTTGCTGGCAGTGCCGACGCGGTTTCTTCCTCCCTCTCTTCCGCGTTCAGCCGTTCAACCGTGTTGGAATTTGGATTGGATTCCAGTCGAAATTCAGGAAGGGATGAACTGAGCTCGTTTAGGTTTCCAAATCCCAAATCAATCCCCTGAAACCCTCACGGCCTCACCCTCCACCCCCAACAAATATACGGAGGGGGAGGCAGAGAGAACACCGGGAGATTGATTGTTGCAAGAGCAGATCTGATTCCGGAAGGACTAGGGAGGTATGCTTGCTTGATTTATCGTCTCGTTTCTGCCCCCTTGACCTAAGACAGGCATCGGCCTCCTGGATCTCATCCGCCACATGTCCATGGAGCGGCAGCCGGACCGCTGGCGTCGGCAAGTCCAAGCCCCTGGTTAGCAGCCTCGTCCTCCTCCTCCTCCTCCTTAGCATGTGTTATTTCTGTGCATGCCCAGCCGCAGCGGCTTGTTGCAGTCTTAATCTCTTAGCCAACAATCAATCCATATGGAGAACCAAAAGGAAGTCTTTTTTAACGGGTGTCTCTAGCGGTTTGGATGGATGGATTAGCCAATGATAATTACTAATTGTTTGAGTGGCTAAAGCTATCTACCAATCTCCTTGTTGTTTCAATGTGAATCTGAAAAAAAAGGTCTTCCTTTTGCCGTCATGTAAGTAAGACCTGAGATGAGCCTTGGGAGCGACAAGATCAGAGGCGATTATCTAGGGTGTGTTGATCGCTTTGACTGATGGTTTCCACCGCTTTGTTCCCTTGGCTTGAACTAGATTGACAAGGTCGGGGGGTTCATACGTAGGTGTGCTTGTTATGCTGCTTTGTGCCTTTCATAACCATGCATGTTATCCTGTAGATGGGTTGATTACTTCACGGGCTAAAAGTAAGGGCTCACCCTGCTTGCAAGATGATGATTCTCAGAGTGGTGAAATACAAATATATTCAGGACCAAGCCTTCCAGAGGTATGACATGACATTTTGATAATGGGAGACCTTCTACAAGTATATTTAGTGATTACTGCTTGAACTGACAAATCACTTAACCCATGCTCACTAAATTGATTATGGTCTGATATTTTAGTTCTGTGATCTCCTTCAGTCCTGCTGCATCGATAACTTCACTTTTTTCCAACTGTGCATAATTAATTTTCCAGTGCACATGGTTCTCCTAAGCATAATAATGTTGCAACCCTCTTCTGTCCTTCAATGCACATAAAAGCTTGAATTTCTTAAACTTAGAGTTTGTAAAATTACCATCAATGATGAGGACTTACAGTTAATCTCCATATCATCTATAAGTTCCTTTGAATGTATAACTACAAAAAAATATTGATTTCTAAGCTGGTCATAGGTCATGTCTTTGTAGTGCTACTTCCCATGAAGTCTATTAAGTGACTTTTTTATATCTGCATTCAACCATTGCAGACAATACATTGTAACTTAGGGCTGCATATCCTAGGAGAACGGCATGTTTCCATCTGATCAGTTTATTAAGATTTATGGCACATTCTTTTAGCTTTCAAAGCTGTTCAACTCTACTATACGACTGCATTTGCTGTTCAAATATTCAGATGCATTGTTACCCTGTCCAGAAGTGCATG
The DNA here is from genome assembly GCF_005286985.2 of Setaria viridis. Classification (NCBI taxonomy): domain Eukaryota; kingdom Viridiplantae; phylum Streptophyta; class Magnoliopsida; order Poales; family Poaceae; genus Setaria; species Setaria viridis. Next base: position 43,943,529 of record NC_048271.2, read on the forward strand.
CTCTTTCTGTCCAATCTACCATCAACTAGCATGGTAGTGTACAACAAAACATCATCCCATCCATCTTAGTTGGCACAAATGCAAAGAAATCAGTATTGTTGGGCATTACATGTCTGATTTGGGTAGTAACACATTCTAGTAGTAAAAATGAGGTGTGAATGAATTTTGTAGCAGCTAATCAGCTCTGGTTGCCGATAGTGTTTTTTAAGTAACCACCAAAAACACTTTATGTAACAATGCACATATCAGGTGAGTTACATTGTTTCTTCATATTTTGTTCTTTCCCTCTTGCATCTGAAATAATCGTTTGCCTTTACAGTTCTAACTAATACTGAGCTTCTCTCTCATGGCCTCTGCCTGCAGGATATCTTGTGCCATATACACTCCCTGATGCCAATGAGAGATGCTGCCCAAGCTGCCTGTGTGTCTCGCGCTTTTCTACATTCCTGGAGAAGCCATCCCAACCTTGATTTCAGTAAGAAAACATTGGGATCGAATAAAAAAACATATGGAAATGGTGAGGTCGCCAGAGATTTCTCTAGTAAAGTTGACCACATTCTGAGAAAGCACTCAGGCATTGGTGTGAAGAAACTCAAGATTCATATGCCCGAATTTTGCAATGCAAAGGACTCCTGTTATCTGGACAGTTGGCTTCAGATTGCTGTTATACCAGGAATTGAAGATCTTGTACTAGCACTGTCATGGAAAGCAAAATATAACTTCCCATACTCACTCTTATCTAATAGGAGTGGAGACTCAATACGATCTCTTCATCTTGCCGGTTGTTCCTTCCGTCCCACATCTGAACTTGGTGGGTTAAGAACCCTAACAAGACTGCATCTTCGTGATGTCTGTATCAAGGGGGGCGAGTTAGGGTCCCTTCTTTCTAGTTCTTTGACTTTGGAGCAATTGGAAATCATGAATTGTGATGGGATTGTTTGCCTGAAGGTACCTTGCTTGCTGCAGCGTCTCAGCAACCTAAAGGTATTTGAATGCCGCACGCTTCGAGTGATAGACAGCAAAGCTCCAAATATATCAAGATTTTCCTTTACTGGAGATCATAGAGTTAAATTATCACTTGGAGAAGCATTGCAAATGAATAACCTATTCATGTGCTTCTCTGGCGCAGTCCATTACGCTCGTGTTGAACTTCCATCCAGCATGCCAAACCTTGAAACTGCTACCATATATTCGGGAAGTGAGGTATACTCTTAATTTTGAGTTGACTACCGATGTCCATACACTACAGGAGTCATACCTTGGAGTATTAAATAATTTGGCATCTTTATGCAGATAGTTGATACACCAATGCTGCATAGCAAATACGCCCACCTCAAGAATCTAAGTATTGCTCTCATAGCTCTAACATTTCCTCCGACCTATGATTATTTTTCTCTGGCCTCCTTTTTTGATGCCTGTCCCTCGTTGGAGATTTTCTTGTTGGATGTAAGTTGTCGTGATTCATATTGCATGATATTAATAGCTATCACAGTGAAACAATGACTATAATTTTTTTTTAATCCTAGGTCTCACAGCGAAAGATGGAGCACGTCTCAATTCTTGGAGATCCATCAGGTCTGAGACATTTGCGAGGACAGCACCACCACAAAATCAAGAGTGTGAAGATACTTGGATTCACGTCTTCAAAGAGCCTGGTTGAGCTAACATGCCATGTTGTTGAGAATATTACATCTCTTGAGCTACTTACATTGGAGGCCCATCAGAGTACTGTTAGGTGTTCTGTGCCTGCTCACAACTGTCGCAAGTGCTCTCCACTGCCCATTGATGTTCTCATGGAAGCTGAACGGGCACTCTTCGCCATCAGGGCATTCATCGAGCCTAAAGTTTCCTCCAAAGTAAAGTTGAATATTGTGGAGCCTTGCCGCCAATGCCATGCTGCTGAACTTGCACGTTTAGGATAATTGATTACCATTAGTTTTTGTTTTTAGACGTGCCATGGCTCCTTAAATACATTGTCATAAGTTTCCTCCGCGACTTGTGCTGTTATCTCTGCTTCATCGTGCTGTTCGGTGTTTAGCTCTGTACTATAACATTATATTCTCACAATTCGGTAGTGGAGTACCTTTTTTGTTTGCAAATTTGCGAGTGCTGTCCCCTTCTCTCTTTATAAGAGAGAATAATGACACAGGACATGAACAGGTTGGATGAGACCTTGGTTGAAGCCATTGTTGTTCAGGCGTTCGTCACAGCTCTGTGACAGCTGTCAGATTTCGAGACTGAGATTGCTGCAGGAATTGCTCATTTCTGATGAATTATTATGCTGCAGGTACGGTGCTTCCGGTTGTTTCTTTTTTTTTTTCTGCTGATGGCGCCTACTTACCTGTGCTCAGAAGTTACCACAGAATTTGAGCTGATGGAAGCTCGTTGTATGAACTGGGCTCTGAGTTTTGGAACTTAGATAAGTATCAGTGGAGTTCCAGTATCAGGGGAGAATTTGGACTGATATGAAAGATTTTGAGCCTTTTTTTACTTTCAGATTGCTCATGTCCATCGAAGAAAAAGGCTCATGAATTGCATCAAACAACAGTTCCAGTTAATTCTTGGGGACCAAAAGGTGCTGGTGTAGTGCTAGAGGAAGAAGACACCATGGCAGTAGATGGATATAGGAGAAGAGGGTTCTGATTACCATGAAATATTTGGTAAACTGTCAGCTACCTAACTCGGCTCGCCACATGTTCCATGTTATATGAGGCACATCAAACTCTTCTTATAAAATTTAGAGGCGCGGTGGAGGTAACGGCGGCACCCTAACTTGGGTCACCACCGATGCATGTTGATTAGCTGGACAGAACAGCCCCATCCGTGACCTTGACATAGGGCGCAACCTGCTGGAGAGACCGAGAGGTCAAGCTATCTGTTACAACTTACAAGAATCCTAATAGCTTAACAAGTCTATCTACACGATATGACTCGACCCTTATCAAATCCAGGAGGGTTACTTGAGATACAAGTTAGGAGTTTAACCCGTATCCTATCTCTAGACCTTCTAGAGATTTTAAATTTCTAATCTATATGTACATATTTACAAATAACATACTCCCTCTGTTTCAAATTGTAGATCGTTTTAGCTTTTTTTTAGGTTCATGGATATTATTATACATCTGGATATAGTGTATGTCTAATTACATAATTATATCCATGAATCTAGAAAAGTCAAAACGACCTGCAATTTAGAACAAATGGAGTATCTACTAAGGGCAGCTCCAGTGCCGGTTCGACTCATGCTATCCATGGAACCTGAAGTTCCGAACACAACTTGATGGCTGCAGTGTTGAATCGATGTGTGGGATCCGGACTTCAACAAAAACATGCAAAAGATAAAGTTCTCTCTCTATTGCACAACATCCGTCTGTGTCTGTGCAGCTGAATTTTTTATTCAACGCGGTTCAAACAGAGAATACTATTCGATCTTACGTCTGCAGTGTTCGATGCTCGCTATGTACTCTGTTCGTTCTATTGTTGGACTTGCCTAACACACCACTCACCAAGTCACCAGCAGCGCCGCACCCGCACCCAGATCAAAAATTGCTGCCCGCGCAAGAGACGATCCGATGCACGCGTCGCGGAGCCACCTGCCCGCGACTGGCGACGCCGACGCCCTCCTCCGCCTCGTGGCCGCCTTCCGCGCGCCCGCTCACCATGCTGATTCAAGCTACCATGCTGTCAAATGGCAGAGCACAGCATCTTTTTCCAATCCATTTCTAGTGCTAGCTCGGCCTCGACGCGAACCGCTACGTGGCGCACTCGGCGATCAGCATGTACGCACGGTGCGGCCGCCCGGAGGACGCGTACAGGGTGTTCGACGGAATGCAGCACCGGGACGTCGTCTCCTGGAACGCCATGATCTCTGGGTTCGCGCGCGCGGGTTTGTTTGAACGTGCGGTGGAGGTTTTCAAGGAGTTTGTGGCACTGCAGTGTTCAATCCCCGATGCCGGTACAATGGCAAGCATCTTGCCAGCTACGGGGAATGCCAAGGCAGAGGACATATTATTCGTCAGGAAAGCGTTTGACGAGATGCAGTTTAAAGAACTTATTTCTTGGAATGCAATGCTCGCTATATATGGGTACCATGTTAAGGCTGTTGAACTGTTCTTGAGGATGGAAAAGGATGGGATTGGGGTCAAACCTGATTCAGTGACTCTGGCAACAATTCTTCCTCCATGTGGGGAGCTCTCAGCATTTTCGGTGGGAAAACGGATCCATGAGAATATCAAGAGGAAAATGATGCTCCCTAACTTGTTGCTTGAAAATGCTCTCTTGGACATGTGTGCTAACTGTGGATGTTTGAAGGATGCTTGGGAGGTCTTTGATTCCATGAGTGCACGGGATGTGATATCGTGGACTTCAATCATATCTGCTGATGGCAAGCATGGTCATGGAAGAGAGGCTGTTGATCCTTTTGAGAAGATGCTAGGACAGGATCCGGAACCTGACTCTATTGCCTTCGTTGCTGTTCTCGCAGCATGCAGCCATGCTGGTCTTTTGGATGTTGGAAAATGCTACTTCGGTTCTATGACGTCCAGGTATCACATAGCTCCTAAAGCAGAGCACTATATTTGCATGGTGGACCTTCTTGGCCGCGCTGGTTGTATAAGTGAGGCATATGATTTCATCACGACAATGCCTATTGAGCCAAATGAAAGAGTCTGGGGAGCCTTATTACAAGCTTGTCGAATTCACTCTAGTATGGACATTGGGGTTGTGGCAGCAGACAGTTTATTCCGATTGGTACCTGAGCAAACAGGATATTATGTGCTATTATCTAATATGTATGCTAGGGCTGGGAGATGGGCTGATGTTACCTCGGTGAGAAGTGTCATGGCAAACAAGGGTATCAAGAAATTGCCTGGTGCTAGCATTGTTGAGCTAGGGGATCGGCTTCACACATTTCATATTGGTGATAGATATCACCCGCAATCTGAAATGATCTATCAGAAATTGGATGAGCTATTGGGAAGAATCAGGGGAATGGGTTATAACCCAGAGGTGGAGGCCACACTTCATAATGGTTAAGAAGACAAGGAGGGTCATCTTTCAGTTCACAGTGAGAAATTGGCTATTGCATTTCTCCTAATAAACACTAGTCCAGGGACACCTATCAGGGTAACTATGAATCTCAGAACTTGATTTTTTGTTATCATAAAAATTCAATTAACAGAAGTTGTACATTCATGCATTGTCAAATTACCTTTTCAGTAAAAAGGATCACACCAACTAAAGTTATGCTTCTCATACTATACTATGTTTTTACTAGCTGGAATCTTTGTTCCAGTGATCTATGTTTGGTGAATGGTCCACCATGCAGTTATTGTTTGTTTTTTCTAAAACTTGTCAATTTATTGTTCTGTGATGCCTAAAATATAATTATTTGGTGGTGTAGCTTGCAACGAACCAGTTCAGCTGTTGACTTGTTGCTCTTGCATAGGGAGGTTATATTTAAGATAGTCAATTAAATACAAGCAACTGCGACATATAATTTGCCTCATTTCGTGACCTCTGAGCATCTTGTAGTTATGAGGAGGCTAAGAGGAGCATGTATGCTTTTAGTACGACAATTTATAATGGTTTTTAGGCTTTAGTGACTGAGGAAATGTCATTAAAATTCCACGGTGAGTGCATAGGATTACTGAATTCAAGTTTGCCTTGCCTGCCTGTTCTTACCTGCCTGTTTTGGTATTTTCATCAGGGTTGCCTGAGGTGGTTTTCATTTTGCCTGATGTGTATCTATATCTAGAGACAAAGGAATTTGGAGGTAGGTCGTCCCACTCTTTTCTCTTTACTGAATCTATCATTTATTAACTTCCGATACTTTTGTTTCCTTGTATCCCGCGGGTAAATAAGCAGTCCATTCATTTTATTGAGTTTATAATTGTGCCTTTATTAAAATTTAGTTTCAGAATTTTCCTAAATTTATTTAAGCGCATGCTAAAGTTTCTAAATTTATTTACTGCATCTAGTACATGGTAGAAATTCATACTATGTTTATGTTTTGACTTCATCAGGAGATAAATATGATAATGGTGTCATCACTCCAAGATGACCATTTCATCACTGGGGCAAATCATCAAGGCCTGACACGAAGATTAACTTCCAAAGGAAACAATCACCATAACAGAGCAGCCCTCCTCCACAAGAAAGTTCCCACAGCAGCCATCCACAGCAAGAAGTTTCCATACATACTGCTGGTAGCAAGATAGAAGCTATGCATAAATCTCATTAACTAATCTGGTCGTGTTAAAACTTGAATCCTAGAGTTTCACCGAAGACAAGCATGAGGCCTGAGATGTTGAAGTCCCTGCATGTAACATAATCGACCAATTTCATTATTGTGTCGTTTTGCTTGCATTCAAATTCTAGCCTGGTGGCATGTGTTACTACCAAATTAAATTTCTAATGCTGAGCCATATGTTGACATTTCAAAACATCACAAATTGTGAAACTCTGGTCAGTGTTAATCAAAGCCACATGTCATTCAGATACTTTCATTGAACTTACCACTAGAACCTTGAATTTGGGTATGCCATTCATATGCTTTGATCCGTCTTAGTATATTACGACTGGGCCATCTTGAATAGGCAATGTCTTTCAGTTGCTTTGATCGAACTTTATTGTTCAACTTGAATTCTCAATTCGTTCAGATTCGAGTCATGGGCATGAAATCGAACATCTTTTAGTTTATAGCGACTCATCCATTTGAATGTACAGAACAAGTAATCGTGGACAATGAACGTGTTCTTCTCTGATGAGAATTTCCATTAAACAATAGTAAGAGTTGAATATGTGATGCCATTAGTGCTAGTAAAAAGGCCAGCAATTTTGGATAGTGAAAGCATAGCCCTGCTACGAAACATAGCAGAATAAGCTGATTTCCTCTCAAGTCAGGTGATTATAGTTTAAATTTTAGGCTGCGATGCATATTGAAAACAAAAGTGTCGTGTTACTACTTACTATGATGCATGGCAGAATTTTCCTAAAATATTTACTCTTTTTATATACTAGAAAATTTAGCATGCTCGACCTACCAACCGTCTCATCGTCTATTAGAAGATATATATATAATACTCCCAGCTTATCCACATTCTCAACTGTGGGGTAAAGATACATCACAGTTAAGGCAGAAAGCAATAGGGAATACAGAATATGCGGATCGCATTATCTTCGGACCATAGCAACTCATGCAAACCATCTTTACTGCTGTTTTCGAGCATCTCAAAACACACATTAATTACATACACCACAATCACTGAAACAGGAAGAAGCACAACCTTGCGGCCCGTCAAGCAAGATCTTTGGTTGATACTCAGCATCTGAATAGAAGACAGGAAAAGACAAATAGTCGGTAACACATCATAAAAACATTGGACTAAACTTCCAGGTTCAAGTTAGAATCTACGTATGTGCTTTTACTACCTTCAATCAGTTCGATTTCAATTAGAACTCACTGTTACATAGTTTGCTGGCTAGAGAGCACATAATACATTTATCTTGCCCATATTCTAGTAGAGATGAAGGAAAGGTGTGCAAATTTAAACAGGAAATGAAAAGAAAACCTAAAGATTTATATCGGTGATAATAGCATGGAATCAAATAATCAACACATAGGATAGGGTTTTTAGTCTACAAATCATGAGTACACCGACCAGGGTCCAAGTAACCTCAACGGATAGTAGTCTTACCTGTAGCGATCAGGATTCCTCTGAGCTTGTTGCCAACTAAAGTGGCCAATACCTTACCACTTACATCCACCGTGATTATAACTGGTGGTGCTCTTCTACTCCACATATGCTGTTTTTGTATCAGTGCCCTACATCGTTGTCCATGTCTCCTAGCAGCCAATGTGCCAACAGTATTGTTATCCTCCAAAATATCAATACTCAGTCTAAACATGGGATAATTAAAAAAAATCCTCAGAAAGAAGAATTTTGCATCATTTAACAATTTTGGCACTCTGTAGAAAAAAGAAGCTAGAATAAACTTAGTGTCGGATTTATAAGCCCGACAGTCCACCACGGGGTTACCCAAGTGGTTGATTTGTAGGTGAGGACGATTGCGAAACAAGAACTCGAAGGTGATCGCGAGAACACTAAGGGGACATGAGGGTTTTAGATAAGTTCGGGCCTCCGGAGAGTAATACCCTACGTCATGTATGCTTGATGATTTATATTGCTCAATGGTTCGATTGCCTCGGGAGGCTCCTTGGTCGCTGCTGACGATCAAAAGTTACAAGTCCGTTTGAACTTAATCTACTTGGTAGCTACATGGAAGGTAATCTAAGTCGGATTACAACACGCGTCCCATAATATCCGGGTAAATTTGTACTATCTAGTTGCCTTGACGTATACTTCAAGTAACTCCATGTCCTCAGCCCACACGTCCTGGTCAGGCGGGCCCACTTGTTAGGTCCGGCTAGTATCATGGTCGGTGGGGGCCCATGGGGTACCCATATCCCTCAAACCCCCAAGCAATGTGTAGGCAAATAGAAACTAGTGGTCATCACAGTGAGTCGCGTGGGGACGGGGCGGAGCTCCGGGATCGGGGTGGGGAGCAGCGGGCGGCGTCCGGGGGAGCAAGCGGTTGCCAGCGTCGGGGGAGCGGGAGGGCGGCCTGGGGCTGGGGGCGGCGGATCCGACCGCGGCTGAGTCCTCCACCGCCGGCGGAGCGAGCGGCGGCGGGGATCCGGTCGCGGCTGAGTCCTCCACCGGTGCGGCGGTGGGTGGCGGGAGTGGGGCGGAAGTGCGGTGGGGGCTGGGCGGAAGTGCGCCGGTAGCGGGTGGAATGGCGGCGAGCGGCTGGGCGGGAGGGAGGGTGGGAAAGAGAGAAAGGGCAGGGCAATAAAGGAGGGGTAGTGAAGGACTTTAGGAGCCTTTAGGAGAGGGTGGAGCTCCTAAATTTTTTGACCCTTTTTAAAGTCTTTAGGGGACGTTTGGATACCATGTGCTAAAGTTTAGCAGTGTCACATCGAATGTTCCGATACTAATTAGGAGGACTAAACATAAGCTAATTATAAAACTAATTGCATAACCTTGTGCTAATTCGTGATACGAATCTATTAAACCTAATTAATCCATCTTTAGCAAATGGTTACTGTAGCACCACATTGTCAAAATATGGACTAATTAGATTTAATAGATTCGTCTCACGAATTAAACTCCATCTGTACAGTTAGTTTTGTAATTAGACTATGTTTAATACTCCTAATTAGCATCTAAACATCCGATATGACACGTGCCTGCATCCAAACAGGCCCTTAGAAGCTTTTAGGGGTGTGTTTGGTTTTTTAGGCAAATTTTATCTAGATTTTAGCTCCTAAAGTTTGTTTTTAGGAGGGGTAACCAGGGTCAAAGCCTAGATGTTTGGTAATAATAATACCAATAATGATAATGGTAGCTGTTTCGTGGAGTTTGCTGGCAGTGCCGACGCGGTTTCTTCCTCCCTCTCTTCCGCGTTCAGCCGTTCAACCGTGTTGGAATTTGGATTGGATTCCAGTCGAAATTCAGGAAGGGATGAACTGAGCTCGTTTAGGTTTCCAAATCCCAAATCAATCCCCTGAAACCCTCACGGCCTCACCCTCCACCCCCAACAAATATACGGAGGGGGAGGCAGAGAGAACACCGGGAGATTGATTGTTGCAAGAGCAGATCTGATTCCGGAAGGACTAGGGAGGTATGCTTGCTTGATTTATCGTCTCGTTTCTGCCCCCTTGACCTAAGACAGGCATCGGCCTCCTGGATCTCATCCGCCACATGTCCATGGAGCGGCAGCCGGACCGCTGGCGTCGGCAAGTCCAAGCCCCTGGTTAGCAGCCTCGTCCTCCTCCTCCTCCTCCTTAGCATGTGTTATTTCTGTGCATGCCCAGCCGCAGCGGCTTGTTGCAGTCTTAATCTCTTAGCCAACAATCAATCCATATGGAGAACCAAAAGGAAGTCTTTTTTAACGGGTGTCTCTAGCGGTTTGGATGGATGGATTAGCCAATGATAATTACTAATTGTTTGAGTGGCTAAAGCTATCTACCAATCTCCTTGTTGTTTCAATGTGAATCTGAAAAAAAAGGTCTTCCTTTTGCCGTCATGTAAGTAAGACCTGAGATGAGCCTTGGGAGCGACAAGATCAGAGGCGATTATCTAGGGTGTGTTGATCGCTTTGACTGATGGTTTCCACCGCTTTGTTCCCTTGGCTTGAACTAGATTGACAAGGTCGGGGGGTTCATACGTAGGTGTGCTTGTTATGCTGCTTTGTGCCTTTCATAACCATGCATGTTATCCTGTAGATGGGTTGATTACTTCACGGGCTAAAAGTAAGGGCTCACCCTGCTTGCAAGATGATGATTCTCAGAGTGGTGAAATACAAATATATTCAGGACCAAGCCTTCCAGAGGTATGACATGACATTTTGATAATGGGAGACCTTCTACAAGTATATTTAGTGATTACTGCTTGAACTGACAAATCACTTAACCCATGCTCACTAAATTGATTATGGTCTGATATTTTAGTTCTGTGATCTCCTTCAGTCCTGCTGCATCGATAACTTCACTTTTTTCCAACTGTGCATAATTAATTTTCCAGTGCACATGGTTCTCCTAAGCATAATAATGTTGCAACCCTCTTCTGTCCTTCAATGCACATAAAAGCTTGAATTTCTTAAACTTAGAGTTTGTAAAATTACCATCAATGATGAGGACTTACAGTTAATCTCCATATCATCTATAAGTTCCTTTGAATGTATAACTACAAAAAAATATTGATTTCTAAGCTGGTCATAGGTCATGTCTTTGTAGTGCTACTTCCCATGAAGTCTATTAAGTGACTTTTTTATATCTGCATTCAACCATTGCAGACAATACATTGTAACTTAGGGCTGCATATCCTAGGAGAACGGCATGTTTCCATCTGATCAGTTTATTAAGATTTATGGCACATTCTTTTAGCTTTCAAAGCTGTTCAACTCTACTATACGACTGCATTTGCTGTTCAAATATTCAGATGCATTGTTACCCTGTCCAGAAGTGCATGCTCTTTCTGTCCAATCTACCATCAACTAGCATGGTAGTGTACAACAAAACATCATCCCATCCATCTTAGTTGGCACAAATGCAAAGAAATCAGTATTGTTGGGCATTACATGTCTGATTTGGGTAGTAACACATTCTAGTAGTAAAAATGAGGTGTGAATGAATTTTGTAGCAGCTAATCAGCTCTGGTTGCCGATAGTGTTTTTTAAGTAACCACCAAAAACACTTTATGTAACAATGCACATATCAGGTGAGTTACATTGTTTCTTCATATTTTGTTCTTTCCCTCTTGCATCTGAAATAATCGTTTGCCTTTACAGTTCTAACTAATACTGAGCTTCTCTCTCATGGCCTCTGCCTGCAGGATATCTTGTGCCATATACACTCCCTGATGCCAATGAGAGATGCTGCCCAAGCTGCCTGTGTGTCTCGCGCTTTTCTACATTCCTGGAGAAGCCATCCCAACCTTGATTTCAGTAAGAAAACATTGGGATCGAATAAAAAAACATATGGAAATGGTGAGGTCGCCAGAGATTTCTCTAGTAAAGTTGACCACATTCTGAGAAAGCACTCAGGCATTGGTGTGAAGAAACTCAAGATTCATATGCCCAAATTTTGCAATGCAAAGGATTCATGTTATCTGGACAGTTGGCTTCAGATTGCTGTTATACCAGGAATTGAAGATCTTGTACTAGCACTGTCATGGAGAGCAAAATATAACTTCCCATACTCACTCTTATCTAATGGGAGTGGAGACTCAATACGATCTCTTCATCTTGCCGGTTGTTCCTTCCGTCCCACATCTGAACTTGGTGGGTTAAGGACCCTAACAAGACTGCATCTTCGTGATGTCTGTATCAAGGGGGGCGAGTTAGGGTCCCTTCTTTCTAGTTCTTTGACTTTGGAGCAATTGGAAATCATGTATTGTGATGGGATTGTTTGCCTGAAGGTACCTTGCTTGCTGCAGCGTCTCAGCGACCTAAAGGTATTTGAATGCCGCACGCTTCGAGTGATAGACAGCAAAGCTCCAAATATATCAAGATTTTCCTTTACTGGAGATCATAGAGTTAAATTATCACTTGGAGAAGCATTGCAAATGAATAACCTACACATGTACTTCTCTGGCGCAGTCCATTACGCTCGTGTTGAACTTCCATCCAGCATGCCAAACCTTGAAACTGCTACCATATATTCGGCAAGTGAGGTATACTCTTAATTTTGAGTTGACTACCGATGTCCATACACTACAGGAGTCATACCTTGGAGTATTAAATAATTTGGCATCTTTATGCAGATAGTTGATACACCAATGCTGCATAGCAAATACGCCCACCTCAAGAATCTAAGTATTGCTCTCAGAGCTTTTACATTTCCTCCGACCTATGATTATTTTTCTCTGGCCTCCTTTTTTGATGCCTGTCCCTCGTTGGAGATTTTCTTGTTGGATGTAAGTTGTCGTGATTCATATTGCATGATATTAATAGCTATCACAGTGAAACAATGACTATAATTTTTTTTTAATCCTAGGTCTCACAGCGAAAGATGGAGCACGTCTCAATTCTTGGAGATCCATCAGGTCTGAGACATTTGCGAGGACAGCACCACCACAAAATCAAGAGTGTGAAGATACTTGGATTCACGTCTTCAAAGAGCCTGGTTGAGCTAACATGCCATGTTGTTGAGAATATTACATCTCTTGAGCTACTTACATTGGAGGCCCATCAGAGTACTGTTAGGTGTTCTGTGCCTGCTCACAACTGTCGCAAGTGCTCTCCACTGCCCATTGATGTTCTCATGGAAGCTGAACGGGCACTCTTCGCCATCAGGGCATTCATCGAGCCTAAAGTTTCCTCCAAAGTAAAGTTGAATATTGTGGAGCCTTGCCGCCAATGCCATGCTGCTGAACTTGCACGTTTAGGATAATTGATTACCATTAGTTTTTGTTTTTAGACGTGCCATGGCTCCTTAAATACATTGTCATAAGTTTCCTCAGCGACTTGTGCTGTTATCTCTGCTTCATCGTGCTGTTCGGTGTTTAGCTCTGTACTATAACATTATATTCTCACAATTCGGTAGTGGAGTACCTTTTTTGTTTGCAAATTTGCGAGTGCTGTCCCCTTCTCTCTTTATAAGAGAGAATAATGACACAGGACATGAACAGGTTGGATGAGACCTTGGTTGAAGCCATTGTTGTTCAGGCGCATGGGCCTGACGAAGGTCACAGCTCTGTGACAACTGTCAGATTTCGAGACTGAGATTGCTGCAGGAATTGCTCATTTCTGATGAATTATTATGCTGCAGGTACGGTGCTTCCGGTTGTTTCTTTTTTTTTCCTGCTGATGGCGCCTACTTACCTGTGCTCAGAAGTTACCACAGAATTTGAGCTGATGGAAGCTCGTTGTATGAACTGGGCTCTGAGTTTTGGAACTTAGATAAGTATCAGTGGAGTTCCAGTATCAGGGGAGAATTTGGACTGATATGAAAGATTTTGAGCCTTTTTTTACTTTCAGATTGCTCATGTCCATCGAAGAAAAAGGCTCATGAATTGCATCTTCCAGTTAATTCTGACTTTTAGGGTGCGTTTGGTTGCGAGGACGAAGTGGAACGGGACGGGACGATCCCACTTCATCCCGCGTTTGGTTGCAGGACAGGTGGGACGGGGACATCCCTACGAGGGAATATACCCTCCAGATGCGGGATGCCCCTATCCCACCAAAACGAGCGGACGGGGGCATCCCACTTCGCCCCCGTCACGCGCCGTCCGTCCGCACCGGTGGAGGGGGTGAGTTTGGGCGGCGGGAGCCGCCGGCGGAGGGGCCGGCGCGGGCGAGCTCCGCCGCGGCCGGCGGGCGGGAGCTCCACCGCGGCCGGCGCGGGCGAGCGCGGCCAGCGGGCGCGGAGGGACCGGCGCGGGCAAGCGCGGCCGCGGCCAGCGCAGGCGAGCAGGGCCGGCGGGCGGGGGCATGCACGGCAGCGGCTGGCGCGGGCGAGCGGCCGGTGGGCGCGGGCGAGCGGGGCCGGCGGGCGCGAGCTCCACCGCGGCCGGCCGGTGGAGGAAGAAGATACCTGTTAGTATGACAGGTGGGCCCCACAAACGGTGTTAACAGAAGAAGAAAACAGTGCTCGTCCCGTCTATAGCGATCTCTCCAACCAAACAAAAAATTAGGACGGACCCATCCCATTCAACCAAACAAGAAATGGGATCATCCCATCCCCAAAAACTGGAACGAGACCGTCCCGTTCTACATTGTCTCCCAACCAAACGCACCCTTATTCTCAGATAGATCTATCTGAGGGGTTTGCGATCGCTTTAGAAATCCCACTCCGAGTTTAGTAGAAATCCCACACGCTTGGTCAATGTTAAAGTTCCCCAATAAGCAACACATAAATCAAGTTTAGCCCCACATGGAGGGAGGAGTGGTGAACTCATTTTGGGCCGGCGACATGGGAGTTGGGCTTCCTAACCATGGTGCATCCTCGCGGCCCAGCAGCAGCTTCCAATTATCAATGCCTACCAGCCACGTGAGCACGCATTATCGCGCCCATGAGCTTTCGGAGGCTTCCGCCCGCGCTTCCCTTGATGCCGTGCCCCAAAACTCTAGTACGGCGCCATGCCACCTCGAACGCGCCTGCTGAGGATCGACTGCGCTCGGCGGTGGTGCCGCGCCGCGCGAACCCTAGACGGCTTCGGGCTATAAATAGGACCCTGGCGCCCCCTTCAAGCCATCCGCAAGCTACCTGGGGCTCTTCCCGCCACTGCCGCCAGTGAGAAAGGGGAGCAGAGGAAAGAAGGAAGAAGGAGGGGAAGAAGAGTGGGAGGAGGAGGAGGAGCAGGAGCAGGGGAGAAGAGCAAGAGAAAAAGGGAAGAAGAAGGGAGGCCGCCAGTGGGACGCCACCGCTGTGTTCGCCTCTTCCTCGTGAGGCTTCTCGCCATTGTGCCCGGCCTTCAAGTCGCTTGCAGGTGTGCGCCGCCACTTGCCTGGCTGCCAACTGCTGCAGGCTCGGGATGCTGGGGCCCCGCACGCCACCTCGCTGCCTGCTTCGCTGACGTGGAAAGGGCCGGCCCCAAGGGGCCCACTGACTTGTGGGACCCACCGGCTGACCGGTGAGGCCCCGTTGACAGTTGACCGATCAACGTTGACCAAGTCAACGCTGATCGTTGACCGGTCATCGTTGACGTCAGCCGACACGTGGCACACCCTTGTGCTACCATGTGGCACACATGTCAATATAATAATAAATGTTTTATAAAATTATTCAATAATGAAATAAATCTTTTAATCTTTAAAAATTCATAATTAATTCATTTTAACTCCAAAAATATGAAACCAGTTGCATTAAATTCATAAAATCGAGCCTGTGCTGTTTGTACCTAGTTTGGACTTACTTGGATTTTCTAAATTTAGCTTCCTTGGAGTCTTTGCCTAGACGTAATGTTGTTTAATTTATGTTTCATCATATCTCATTCTTTTCAGACCCGAGCTACGACCCAGAACACCCGCAAGACCCCGACTATGCCAAGGAAGATCCCAACGACTACGGACAAGGTGTCATGTCACTCCTAATTATATAGATCCTATACATGCATAGTTGCTAGCGCTTTATTTATGATGCTTGATGATGATGGATTCAATAGCCAATGGTTTTAGCCATGCCTTGATAATTGTTTATCCTGTTTTTCTTGTTTACCTATGTTGACGTCAGATTTTGACACGTATGGAATCGGCGTCAAGGAGGAAAGGATTGGCTGATACGGCAAGTTCAGAAATCACGGTTGGGAATCGGCCGATTGATGCTACAGTTGGAGATCGGCCGATTGGTGTTGCAGGGTTTTTGCGGACGGAGTTGGTAGAGATCGGCCGATTGGAAGACTGGAGCCATTGGGCCAATGTGGGCTTAAAGTGGATCTAAAAGAGAAGACGAAGGGGGATTGGCCCGTAGGAGTGTAGTAACCAACTCCAATACGAGTTGTAGTTGTAAATATTCGTTTTCGTTTAAAATTAGAGATAGACCCTCGTCGGTTAGGAAATTGGTTGTAACAGGCTATAAATAGCCATCTTTAGAGATATATAAACAACACATCAATCAATACAACAATCTACTATTTCCTTGTACTTTACTTTCAAGTCGGCGACTTCGCCAATACTTTTCTTCTTTCACGAGTTCGTATGGGTTGGCAGGGCTGCATCGACACGATCTCCGACCGATTCTGTAAGTTCCGATTATCGAGTAATATCTAAGCTTTAACTTCGGGCGCATCGTTATCGTTTCATTTAGATTTATTCACCAGTTATCGACATTTACTAGAATTTTAGGTTTTACCTGTTGTTCTAGTTTTATCACCAGTTATCCAGCTTGGGATTAGAACTGTCGGCTTGATTATCGTTGTTTTCATCCACTATCTTCACATAGCCGATTAGATCTATTTCAAGTGTTGCTCCTGTAGCGTTATCTAGTTTACTCTAGTAGTTCTCTTTATAATCGCTACGTGGTTGTCGGCTGTATCATAGCCGATTATCTTTTTTATAGCAAATCAGCCGATTCGCTGATACGCTTCCTCGAGATCGGAATCTTAGCCGATCGCAACCCCTGGAATTTGACACGTTTCTCCCTTGCTAATCAACAGGTCAGATTGGCTGGCACGCCGCATGAACCGCACCAGGGCGATCACCCGAACAGGAGCTAAGTAGATTCTCCCAGGTCGTGTGTCCGACGCTGAAAGTCAGTCGACTGACTTTTAGCACCAACACACTTTTGGCACGCCTGGTGGGACACTTCAACCTCCAACATGTCAAAGGCTGCCGAAATCTCCGATGACAACATCATCGAAGTGACGGAAGCAGATCTCAAGGACGACCAGAAAGAATAGTTGGAAAGGCAGATAGAACAATACCGGAAAACATGCCTGCAATCTTTCAATCGTACCAAGAGCGGGGAGACCATCAAGAAGGCTCCTTTTCCAACTCCCCGCCAGATCACAATCGCCGAGGACTCGGGTGTAATAAATGCCATTCATAATAATATAGTAACTATGAAAAATTCAGAAGAAAATTCAAAAGAAAAAGAAGGAAAAATGGCAAAAGGGTCAAATTCGGCCAAATTTTTGACCGAAATTTGAATTTCAAATTTGAAATTCAGAAAAATTTGTCAAATGTGTGGAATACAAGTATAAGAGTGTTTAGGACTAAAGGATCAAAAATTTGGAACCAAGCTAGTACTAAATCTCTCAGAAGAATCAGAGAAAAGAAAAAGAAAAAGCCGTTTACTGTTCCTCGTCCGACAACAGGATTCAGTAAAAAACAGCTCAGAGTCTGATTTGGAAATTTAATTCTGGAAGAATTTGCAACTAAGTGCACCAGAACAACTATACCATGTTGAAATATAGACTTTGGACTACAATAATCATGTATTGTTGGCCAGGATCAGTAAAAGGAAGGGAGTCAAATTCCAGCCCAAAGTCAGCACATTATCACGAGTTAACTGAAACTCTGAAAAATGCCTAAGTCTGAACAGCAGCTAGGCATCAACTTTGAATTCAATTTCAGAGCAAATTAGATCAAAGAGGGTACTGGTTTATGATCAAAATGGAACATTGGGACAATATAGAGCATGTTTGGGTAAAAGTTGAATTGGAAACGCCATATTTAGGCCACTGAATTGGATTGGCAAGTTGAAGTCGGCACTACTGTCGGTGACTGACGAACTGAACTTTTGATTCAGTCGATTCAGAATCAACTCGAGCAACATCTTCAAATTCCACCGGTTTGATGATTATCTCGGGGTGAAGTCAAAACAAAAGATGGAAATTTCAAGTTTATCTGTAACTTCCTTTAAACATCGGTGTGCCGTTGGATCAAGGATCAACCACGATTGGCATCTGAAGATCACGGGCGGGAGAAGCAGTGACAGGAACTCCAGACGTGTCGCCGCCGCCGTCGTCGGTCGTCCGCCAGCACAGCTAAGCTAGGCCACCTCCTCGCCACATACACCTACGGGTAGGCCACGGTGTCACCCATGCGCGCGGTGAAACCCTTGAATATCTACCGCTCCCGCGCCGCCGTTTTCACCGCCGCTCTTTTTACCGCCGCCCGTGCCTCTTCTACCAGACACCGCCGCCAAGCAAAATTCCACCTCCACGCCACCGCTCCCGTCGATTCCTTCCGTCCACACCTCCGCCTACATCCCACCAACAACCCTAGCAACTTGTTGCTCAGCTTCTTCGCCGTGACGCCTTGTATCGCCGCCGCTTCTGTCCGCCGCTGTCGCACCACCCGCTCTCGGTGAGAACCCCCTCGCGCTGTCTTTCTTCTTCCTTGAGCAGTCGTGGTCGAGTTCTTAGGGTTCTAGGATGGAGTAGAAGTAGTCGGTTGAGTCAGTTAAGTAGTTGTCACGGGTAACGATGGCCGGCCGTGGGTGTCGTCGCCCGTCGCCGTGGAGGAGGTAGCTCCGGTCGTCTCCGGGGAAGCTGTGGCCGCGCACGGAGTCGTGTAGGGTTAGGGTTGGTGTCGTCGTCGAGACCCGCCGCCAGGAGGGCGCCGGCCGGCGAGCCGCGCCGCCCCCTGTTCCAGTCGCGTTTTGGGCGGGAGGAGGAAGAAGCTCCTGGTTGCTCGGGCCCGCATGGCAGTGAGACGTGAGAGGGGGAGAAGGAGGCCGGGAAGGCGCGGGCGTCTGTGGGCCGGCGCGTTGAGGCCCAGTAACGCGCGTGCGGTCGGCCGAAGAGGAAAAGTGCCGGAGGCCCAGCGGATGCAGGCCGACGCCGCGTGAGAAATGAAGAAAAAGAAAGAGGGGCCGTGGGCCGGTGTTGGGCTCACAGGAGAAGGGGAAGGAGAAAGCGGCCCACGGGGCCCGTCAGACGGAAGAAAGGGCCGGCGGGTAGGAGGAACAGGAGGATAGGTGGGTCCGCGTTGTGGCGGAACCGCCCAACTTAAGCTGGTTTAAGTGCGCCTAATCGCTGTCGGAGCAGCAATTATCCGAAACGCACCTAAAACAGCATAAGTCCGGTAGTCCGTCGAGTGTCCCTAGGACTCCTCGAAAGATCCACGGCGTGTTTCATCACCATACATCAGGATAGTATCCGCGATGGGATAATATCAACAAACATTACATTTTTACATACATAAATAAGAGGTACGAGTTATTACAATACTTCAAGTTGAAACAAACTTAGTGATGCATAGTTAGACAAGCTCTAAGATTAAACATAAGTAGTTTAGGAGAAGATGCGTCGATAACGGTTTTCTAGAGTATTGAGAGACTCAGATCAATACTCTAGGTCTTCGGGGTCTCCTCCTCGGTAGCTTCTTGTGGAGCTTCTGAAAGATAACCACAAGGGGAAAACCCTGAGTACGGGGTACTCAGCAAGTCTTACCCGACTAACCAATATAATAGTTTTTCTTTGGAATGCATGCCGGCCTTTAGGTGTGCTTAGTTGACCAATTTTTTTTTTTTTTGCCGAAAAGCTTACTACGAGTGAAGCCTTAGTTTTGTCTTTTAGTTTAGTTAAGTTGTTACCTAACCATTCTAAATGATAACAGAAGTAAAAGCAATCACAGCTGTTGATTCATACAGTACTTGGCAACAACAATTTTATATCACATGAGTTCATGCTACGGAGCTCAACGGTGATCAAGTGCATTCATAACCGAGAATTGCGGCGATCCGGATCAATTTACATCCTGCAGGAGAGCACCCGATCACCCGCATCATACGACTGTACAGGTCGTACTAGCAACCTCTCGATTAGTAAAGTCAATGATTAGGAACACAACTACCCGGACCCAGGGATGCACCCCCACATGACCCCACGTCTGGCCCGATCTCCATGTGAGTTTCAGGCTACACCCCTGCCAATCTCCAGCACGTCAAATGCGGGTACGAAGCATTCCTGATCATAGAATTTACTAACCTACTGGGCTTTACTGGTCCCATACCCAGTAAGTGATCAGATGTTATCACTTGACCAGCGGTTAAGACACGGCCCGGTCCTTAAGCAGATTAATAAGCAGACAGAACTACATCTCTAGCTTCTGTCTGGTTCGATACTTCAAACTATCTTTCCTAAACAACATGTATGATCAAGAGTTTTCCCTAAGGTTGGTAAACCAAGCATGTAAGCGAGTAAGCAATTCTAGACTTGGGTAGTTTCTAGGATTTGAACAAGTGGCAAAGATGTCCTTAAATCAAGGCATGATCATACACCAGAATAGGTTTCATCCAACTCCTAGACCTAGTGCATACAATAACCAATTAACCTATAACTAGTCACATGAAATAACGACTCCAAAATAGATAGGTATAAATGCACCGGGGCTTGCCTTGATCGTTAAAAAGATTAGCAGACGCCGACGGATTCACTTCACAGGGGACAAATTCAAACACCTCCTCGGACTCCAAAGGTCCTTCTGAAAATTCCCAGTAATCCTCTTCTGGCGCTTCTGGATCTACGGTACATACATGCAGGGGTTAGAATGCAAACTTTTTAAATAACAGACTATACAACTTTCCTTCATGATAAAGTTGCAAGCCAACAAGGACTATACGACTTATCACGAATAGGTTGTAAGTCAACACACAAAAAGAAATCTAAGAAGATTAATTTAGATTTTTATTTTCTTAATTAACCCTTCCTATAGCTTTTTCTTTTATTTTTAGAAAAAGTGGAAATTATTTTCTAACTTGAAAATCTAATTTCTTATGGGTTAAGGATTATTTGTGATTGATAAAACATTATTCATATTTTATACATTTTATAAATATTAAGTATTTATTTAATTACCTTAAAAGGAAGGCATTAAATAAATACCTAAATTTTTATTATTTTCCTAGGGTGTAAAAATTTTAATGCATAAAGGAAAATAAAACAAGCCTAACAAAATTGGTTTCACTAATTTTGGATACTCCTACAAATTTCTGGGATTAAAATGGTGTAAAACGAATTTAATCGGATTATTTTGCTAAAGAAATCTAAATTTTTCCCGAAATTCCCCCGGAAAACTTTTCTCACTCACCCACACTCTACCCTCACTCGCGAGCACTGGGCCCCCACGGCGCGGACCCCACCTCTCCTATACACTCTACCCGCCGGCCTTTACCCCTTCTTCCGACGGGCCCCGTGGGCCGATTTCCCCTTTCGCAGCCCAGCACCGGCCCACGGTCTCCTTTTCTTTTTCTTCTTTTTTTCTCTGCACAACAGCCGGCTTCACTGGGCCGAGACGACACACCGGCCCTTTTTCTTCTTCGGTCGACCGCGCGCGTGTGTAGCTGGGCCTTAACGCGCCGGCCCACAGACGCCCGCGCCTTCCCGGCCTCCTTCTCCTCCTCTCACGTCTCACTGCCACGCGGGCCCGAGCGACCAGGAGCTTCTTCCTCCTCCCGCCAAAACGCGACCGGAACAGGGGGCGGCGCGGCTCGCCGGCCGGCGCCCTCCCGGCGGCGGGTCTCGACGATGACACCAACCCTAACCCTACACGACCTCGTGCGCGGTGACAGCTTCCCTGGAGACGACCGGAGCTACCTCCTCCACGGCGACGGGCGGCGACACCCCCGGCCGGCCATCGTTACCCGCGACTACGGCACAACCTAACCAAACGACTACCCCGACACCATCCTAGGACCCTAAGGACCCGACTACGACTGCTCAAGAAGGAAGAGAGACAGCGCGAGGGGGTTCTCACCGAGAGCGGACGGTGCGACGGCGGCGGACAGAAGCGGCGGCGACACAAGGTGTCGCGGCGAGGAAGCTGAGCAACAAGTTGCTGGGGTTATTGGTGGGATGTAGGCGGAAGTGTGGATGGAAGGAATCGACGAGAGCGGCGGTGTGGAGGTAGAATTTTGCTTGGCGGCGGCGTCTGGCAGAAGAGGCACGGGCGGCGGTAAAAAGAGCGGCGGTGAAACGACGGCGCGGGAGCGGTAGTTATTCAAGCGTTTACCCCTCGCATGGCTGCCACCGTGGTCTACCCGTAGGTGGATGTGGCGAGGAGGTGGCCTAGCTTAGCTGCGCTGGCGGACGACCGACGACGGCGGCGGTGCCACGTCCTGGTGCTCAGTCACCGACTTCTGGCGCCCGCGATTTTCAGAAGCCAACCGTGGTTGATCCTTGATCCAACGGCACACCGATGCTTAAAGAAAGTTACAGATAAACTTGAATTTTCCATCTTTTGTTTTGGCTTCACCCCGAGATAAACATCAAACCGGTGGAAATTTGGAGAGGTTGCTTGAGTTGATTCTGAATCGACTGAATCAAAAGTTCAGTTCGTCAGTCACCGACAGTAGTGCCGACTTCAATTTGTCAATCCAGTTCAGTGGCCTAAATCTGGTGTTTTCAATCCAACTTCCACCCAATCATGCTCCATATTGTCCCAATGTTCCATTTTGATCATAAACCAGTACCCTTCTTGATCTAATTTGCTCTGAATTTGAATGCAAAGTTGATGCCTAGCTGCTGTTCAGACTTAGGCAAATTTTCAGAGTTTCAGTTAACTCGTGATAATGTGCCGACTTTGGGCTCGAATTTGACCCCCTCCCTGTTACTGTTCTTGGCCCACATCACATGATTATTGCAGTCCAAGGTTCACACTTCAATATAGTGTAGTTGTCTCGATGCGCTTAGTTGCAAATTTTTCCAGAATTCAATTTCCAAAACAGACTCTAGAGCTGTTTTCCTGGAACTCTATTTTCGGACGATGAACAGTAAACGACAGTTTTCTTTTCTTTTTCTTTCTCTGATTCTTTTGAGAGATTTAGCACTAGCTTAACTCCAAACTTTTGATCCTTCAGTCCTAAATATTCTTACACTTGTATTCCACACTTTTGACAAATTTTCTGAATTTCAAATTTGAAATTCGAATTTTGGTCAAAATTTGGCCGAATTTGATCTTTTTGGCCATTTTCTTCTTTTTTTTTTCTTTTGGATCTCCTTCTGAATTTTTCAGGGTCACTATTTGATCTTAAATGGCACTTATTACAGCCTCTCCCCCTTAACAGAATCTCGTCCCGAGATTCCTGGGGTTAAATCCTTGGTTTTTGGAATGGAAAGGAAACTGCGTCAGGTCATTTACTCTTTCTTTTTCTGTATAAGGATAGTGGGGTGGTGGTTCTTGTTCATTTGTTCCTGACGGTTTCAAATAACTCCGGATATTTAGATTCTAGGTCTTCCGCTTTTTCCCAAGTAGCTTCGTCCGGAGTATGATTTTTCCATTGCACTTTATAAAACGTGATACTCCGAGTTCGGGTATCGCGTGTCTTTTGATCCAGAATTCTAATAGGTTTCTCCTCATATGTTAGATCCGGTTCGAGCTTAATTTCTGGATCCTCCAAAATTTCTTCTGGAACTCTTAGGCATTTCTTAAGCTGGGATACATGAAATACATTATGTATAGAGGTAAGTTGATCAGGTAATGACAACTTATATGCCACGGGACCCTTTTGTTCCAGAATTTCATAGGGACCAATGTATCTCGGGGCTAGCTTACCTTTTATTCCAAAGCGTTGTACGCCTTTCATTGGGGATACCTTTAAGTATACAAAATCTCCGACAGAAAATTCCAAGAACCGTCTTCTTTTATCTGAATAATTCTTCTGCCGGGATTGAGCTATTTCCAAGTGCTTGCGAATTTTCCGGACCTTTTCCTCGGTTTCCATAACCAAGTCCGATCCTAACTGTGTCCTTTCTCCTACTCCTGACCAATTTAGAGGAGTTCGGCATCTTTGACCATACAAGGCTTCGAATGGTGCCATCTTAATGCTAGCTTGATAGCTATTATTATAGGAGAATTCGGCTAGGGGTAAACATTCGTCCCATAGCTTAGAGAAAGTAAGGACACATGCTCTTAACATATCTTCCAAAATTTGATTAACCCTCTCTGTTTGTCCTCCAGTTTGAGGATGATAAGCAGAACTTCTAATGAGGGTAGTACCCATGTCCTTTTGCAGTTGCTCCCAGAATCTGGAAACGAACTGGGAACCTCGATCGGAAATAATAGTTTTTGGCACTCCGTGCAAGGATACAATCCGGGTTATATAGAGTTTGGCATATGCCGACATCTGGTATTTAGTCTTAACTGGAATAAAGTGAGCTGATTTAGTAAGGCGGTCGACAATAACCCAAATGGAGTCATACCCCTTTGAAGTGGTAGGTAATCCTACTATGAAATCCATAGAAATATCTTCCCACTTCCAGACAGGAATTTCTGAGGGTTGTAACAGACCTGCTGACTTCTGTAATATGGGTTTAACTCTTTGGCAAGTGTCACATTCTGACACATATCTTGCAATTTCCGGTTTCATTTTGGCCCACCAAAATCTTTGCTTTAAATCTTGGTACATTTTATTGGTTCCGGGATGAATGGAGAATTTGGATGAATGTGCTTCTTCTAGAATTAACCTTCTCAGGTTTTTATCTTCCGGAACTATTATCCGGTTCTTGAAATATAGTCCTCCGTCTTCTTCTTGATGAAGTTCGGGAACCTTCCCCTCGGCTTTTTGCTGGTAAAGTGCTTTAATCCATGGGTCTTCTTTTTGGGCCGTTATGATTCTTTCTTTTAGGGTATCTTGAATCATAACATTCTGGAGGGTACCTTGTTTTACTATTTCCAAACTTAATTCTCCCATTTCTTCGCACAGGGTCTTCAAGTTAGACTGGATGGTCATGCAGTGGCATTGGGCCTTTCTGCTTAAGGCGTCGGCTACCACATTAGCTTTACCAGGATGGTAATGAATTTCTAGTTTATAGTCTTTAATCAGCTCTAGCCACCGTCTTTGCCTCATATTTAAGTCCATCTGAGTGAATATATACTTTAAGCTCTTATGGTCGGTAAAGATACGACATTCACTACCTAAAAGATAGTGTCGCCATATCTTTAGTGCATGCACTACGGCAGCGAGTTCCAAGTCATGAGTAGGGTAATGTTCTTCATGACGCTTCAACTGGCGAGAAGCATAAGCAATAACCCTGCCTTCTTGCATTAGAACACACCCGATGCCTGTTCCTGAGGCATCGCAGTATACGTCAAAGGGTTTTTCTATATCAGGTTGAGCTAGCACTGGGGCTGTGGTCAATAATTTCTTCAAGATTTGAAATGATTCTTCACACTCAGGTTTCCATTCGAACTTTGTATCCCTTTTTAATAACTCGGTGATTGGCTTAGAAACTTTAGAGAAATTGGGAATGAATCTACGATAATAGCCAGCCATTCCCAAGAAACTTCTTACTTCATGAACAGAAGTTGGTGATTTCCAATCCAATATATCCTTGACTTTTCCGGGATCTACTTCAATTCCTTTTTCGGACAGTATATGCCCAAGGAATGGAACTTTCTTTAGCCAAAATTCACACTTACTAAACTTGGCATATAACTGGTGTTCCCGGAGTCTATTCAGAACAATGCGCAAATGTTGCGCATGTTCCTCTTCATTTTTAGAAAAGACAAGGATATCGTCTATAAAGACAACCACAAATTTGTCCAATTCTGGCATGAATACTGAATTCATGAGATACATAAAATGCGCTGGGGCATTTGTCAATCCGAAAGACATAACCAAATACTCATATAGTCCATATCGGGTAGAAAAGGCTGTTTTTGGTATGTCCTCGGGTTTTATCTTAATCTGGTGGTACCCTGACCGAAGGTCGATTTTTGAAAAGACCTTAGCTCCAGACAACTGGTCGAACAACAAGTCAATCCGTGGTAGTGGATACTTGTTTTTGATGGTTACCGCATTCAAGGGACGGTAATCCACACATAGCCTCAAGGTACCATCCTTCTTTTTAACAAAGAGAGCTGGGCAACCCCACGGTGAAGTACTGGGTCGGACAAAACCCTTATCCAACAATTCTTGGAGTTGTGTTTTTAATTCTGCTAGCTCTTTAGGTGGCATTCGATACGGTCTTCTAGAGATAGGAGCAGTGCCGGGTTCTAATTCAATAGTGAATTCTACCGCTCTGTCAGGCGGTAGCCCAGGCAAATCTTCTGGAAATACATCTAGGAACTCATTAACGACAGGAATAGATTCTAGAGTCACTGCTCTAGTCTTTTTGACCATTTGGTCCATACAAGGTTGAATGGGTAATTGGAGTTCGAAAGAATGGCCCTGATCATTTTTCAGGCTAACAATCCGTGTAACCACATTAATTTGAACTTCATGTGCTTTCATCCAATTTACCCCCAAAATAATATCTATTCCTTGATCTTCCAAAATTAAAGGATAAGCTCCCACTTTATTTTCTTCTAGGTTTAAAATCACATTCCGAGCTACTTGATTGGTATACTGTGTGGCACCAGTAGCTTGAATAGCATATTTGACATCTAAGGTATGAACCTCTAGTTGATGTTGTGTGACAAACTCTTTACTTATAAAAGTATGTGATGCACCGGAATCAAACAAAATCATAGCAGGGTAGTTGTTAATAAGGTACATACCTGCTAGGATTGGCTCCCCTTCTGGAATTTCTTCTACAGTCATATAGTGAGCTTGTCCCGTCTTGGCGTTGACAAACTTGCGACGGATAAAATTTTGTCCAGAGCCTTGGCCCGAGGTCTGAGCCTTTAAGTTCGTGTTTCCCCCAACTTTGGGAAAACGACAGTCTCGGGCGAAATGTCCTGGCTTCCCACAGTTGAAACAAACCGGTGGGATTCCAGAAGGAATAGGGTTACGAAACCCAAAAGATGGTGCAGTCCCAGGACGAGGAGCAGCATTAGGAGCTCTGACATTCCAGGGCTGGGAAGGTCGTTGCTGGAATGAAGGACGATACATGGGTCGAGGAGGACCTCTATATACCATCCTCATCCTCTGAGGAGCATTTCCAAAATTTCCAGAAGGAACAGCCTTCCTCTTTAGTGCTTCTTCTTTCCTTAATGTTTCATCCAATGCTTTCATCTTTTCTTCTGCGGTAATGGCTGTGCTTACCGCGGAACTGTAATCGGCGAATGTGCAGGTGGATAGCTTCTCTTGCATTCTGGTATTAAGCCCTCGGAGATAACAATCCCTCTTTCTGGTTTCGGTATTAACATGCTCTGGGGCATATTGAGCTAAATGGTCGAACTCATTGGTATATGCTAGAATACTGCGAGTCCCTTGTTGCAGTCCCAAGAACTGTTCCAGCTTCATCCTCATGACGCCCTCGGGTATAAACTGCGTCCGAAAGGCTTCCTTAAAATCTTCCCATGTGACTTCCCTTCCTACTGGCTGCCTGGCCAGATGACTGGTCCACCAAGTTGCTGCGGGACCTTGAAGCTGAAGCCCCGCAAACTCGGCCTTCTGAACGGCAGTACATTGGGGGATTACTCGAAATTTCTGCTCCATGGCCTGAAGCCACTCATTAGCTTCCAAAGGATGCTCAGCTTTTAAGAAGACTGGGGGACGTGTTTCCAGAAATTGGGTGTAAGACACCCCCTGTTCTGGCTCTCTCCTACGTCCACCATTGCCGGTGTTCTGTACTATCATCTGGAGTAAGCGGGCTTGCTCTGCTCCGGAATTCATTAAACTGGCTATGGCGTCAGCCAATGTAGGTGCTCGGGGTAAATCCTCTTCTTGTCCTCCGGAGCCTGAAGCTCGGATTTCTCTAGGATCCGTCATGCTGCCAAGAGTAACAAGATATTAATATCTATTGTGCATTCTTATCGACAACTCGTTGCATACTAACATATCACACATCATGCTTATACACAAACCATACTTATATACATACTTATTTATATTACATGCTTAGGAGTTAATATTTACAAAACCCCTTGGTGCCACTTGTCCATCACTCATATCTTACAAGAATATATTACAACATGTTCCAACCAAGTCCACGTTAACCGTCATAAGGAAAGATGCCCAGTTCTTCGGCATTTAAGCCCAATCGTGCCATGGCTTCTTGCAGGACGTCTTGGTCCACGGTCATCAGAGTTTGCCCTAGGGGAGCAACAGGTGGAGCTTGATTGACAGAATTCTCGCTTCCGGACTCCGGTCCATAATCACTCCAAGTGCGAGAAGTATCAAAGATGCTGATTCCAGAATTTCCTTCCATCTCTTCTGGCTCCTCTTCTTCTTCGCCTTCCTGTTCTTCTTCTCCCCACTGCTGCATGGGACCATAGCCCTGAGGATCTAGTCCATCAGCATTGGCATTGGCCCACGCAAACTGTTGATGGCCCGCAGGGACTTCGCCCTGATCATCTTCCATATCCACATCAAAGCCTTCTAGATTCTCATGAGCATATAAATCTATTTCAGGTTCTGCCGGTGGCACTGGATCTTCTTCCATTTCTAGCACAGGCACTAGCTGATCTACTTCCTCCGGGTTTTGAGGTTGGGGCTCTTCTGGTGGGGGAGGTGGTGGAACATTTATCATATTTTGGGCAGGTGCTTGAGCTTGCATTTCTTCCAAGGCTAGACGAAGTGATAGAATCTCGTCTAGCTGCTGAAACCTCTCCGCCTCCAGCCTATGGACATTGGATTCAGCTTCATCTCTTGCTCGATCCGCCATGCTTCGACTTGCTTCGATAAATCCTTGCAGTGCCCGAAGTTTTTCTTCATAATCTTCAATTCGCCTGGATTGCTCTCGCATTGCCTTCTCCATCTCGTGCTCCCTTGCCATTGCTGCCTTCTTGTACATTTCTTTGTCATACCGGGCACCCATTGCTTCCATTCTAGTATCTTCGTTTTTCTGTCTCTGATTATAATACTCCCGAATACAAGCTTGATGTAAATTATACATAGCAGTCATGTAGTCAGAGGCAGCAGCTACCAACACATCGTGCTCCACACGAGATGTGTTCTTCAAGGCTTTGATCCTCCGCTTCCATACCCCGTCATCTTGATGCTTAATTGGATAGAATCGAGCAGAGCTCGACCCTATTTCCACCTTATGATTCTCACATAGCTCAGTAAGAGCTGTCATGGCTGCCCTTTCTATAGTATCATGGAATTCGAAACCTGATTCCATTACTTCCTCCAGGCGCCAATTAGGATGGTTATCATCATCTGGAATATGCACATACACTGTGCAATATTGCTTATGTCCAGTATCTTCCTTCCTCCAATAATACTCTGGGGAACTATGGAAACCCAACTCTTGTAGTGTCTTCCAGAGTAACTGCACGAACCCTGGTTTGTCCAGATAACGACCACGGGTCCACCCATCCCTATCCGTGTAACCTTCTTCGAACATCCTATAAAAGAAACGAGATCAGGTCTAGCGGCACTCACCAAACCCAAAAGTTTTTAAACATGCAATGCAATTATGATGCAACGATTCCTACGCACTTTCAGACTCATATACACACTCGTAGAAAAATTGGTGGCATCGTAATTTCTCTCAATGATAAACTACCGAATACTAGCGACACGCAGCAAACAGTTAGCATCTGCAAAACAATCAACCGGTTAACACTACTGCCACCTGTGACTCTTGTTTTTATTATTTTAAAATAGAGTCTCAGCAGTTGAAAGGCAATATTTGTTGATTATCCCAACCTACGGCTCTGATACCAGCTGTGGCGGAACCGCCCAACTTAAGCTGGTTTAAGTGCGCCTAATCGCTGTCGGAGCAGCAATTATCCGAAACGCACCTAAAACAGCATAAGTCCGGTAGTCCGTCGAGTGTCCCTAGGACTCCTCGAAAGATCCACGGCGTGTTTCATCACCATACATCAGGATAGTATCCGCGATGGGATAATATCAACAAACATTACATTTTTACATACATAAATAAGAGGTACGAGTTATTACAATACTTCAAGTTGAAACAAACTTAGTGATGCATAGTTAGACAAGCTCTAAGATTAAACATAAGTAGTTTAGGAGAAGATGCGTCGATAACGGTTTTCTAGAGTATTGAGAGACTCAGATCAATACTCTAGGTCTTCGGGGTCTCCTCCTCGGTAGCTTCTTGTGGAGCTTCTGAAAGATAACCACAAGGGGAAAACCCTGAGTACGGGGTACTCAGCAAGTCTTACCCGACTAACCAATATAATAGTTTTTCTTTGGAATGCATGCCGGCCTTTAGGTGTGCTTAGTTGACAAATTTTTTTTTTTTGCCGAAAAGCTTACTACGAGTGAAGCCTTAGTTTTGTCTTTTAGTTTAGTTAAGTTGTTACCTAACCATTCTAAATGATAACAGAAGTAAAAGCAATCACAGCTGTTGATTCATACAGTACTTGGCAACAACAATTTTATATCACATGAGTTCATGCTACGGAGCTCAACGGTGATCAAGTGCATTCATAACCGAGAATTGCGGCGATCCGGATCAATTTACATCCTGCAGGAGAGCACCCGATCACCCGCATCATACGACTGTACAGGTCGTACTAGCAACCTCTCGATTAGTAAAGTCAATGATTAGGAACACAACTACCCGGACCCAGGGATGCACCCCCACATGGGACCCCACGTCTGGCCCGATCTCCATGTGAGTTTCAGGCTACACCCCTGCCAATCTCCAGCACGTCAAATGCGGGTACGAAGCATTCCTGATCATAGAATTTACTAACCTACTGGGCTTTACTGGTCCCATACCCAGTAAGTGATCAGATGTTATCACTTGACCAGCGGTTAAGACACGGCCCGGTCCTTAAGCAGATTAATAAGCAGACAGAACTACATCTCTAGCTTCTGTCTGGTTCGATACTTCAAACTATCTTTCCTAAACAACATGTATGATCAAGAGTTTTCCCTAAGGTTGGTAAACCAAGCATGTAAGCGAGTAAGCAATTCTAGACTTGGGTAGTTTCTAGGATTTGAACAAGTGGCAAAGATGTCCTTAAATCAAGGCATGATCATACACCAGAATAGGTTTCATCCAACTCCTAGACCTAGTGCATACAATAACCAATTAACCTATAACTAGTCACATGAAATAACGACTCCAAAATAGATAGGTATAAATGCACCGGGGCTTGCCTTGATCGTTAAAAAGATTAGCAGACGCCGACGGATTCACTTCACAGGGGACAAATTCAAACACCTCCTCGGACTCCAAAGGTCCTTCTGAAAATTCCCAGTAATCCTCTTCTGGCGCTTCTGGATCTACGGTACATACATGCAGGGGTTAGAATGCAAACTTTTTAAATAACAGACTATACAACTTTCCTTCATGATAAAGTTGCAAGCCAACAAGGACTATACGACTTATCACGAATAGGTTGTAAGTCAACACACAAAAAGAAATCTAAGAAGATTAATTTAGATTTTTATTTTCTTAATTAACCCTTCCTATAGCTTTTTCTTTTATTTTTAGAAAAAGTGGAAATTATTTTCTAACTTGAAAATCTAATTTCTTATGGGTTAAGGATTATTTGTGATTGATAAAACATTATTCATATTTTATACATTTTATAAATATTAAGTATTTATTTAATTACCTTAAAAGGAAGGCATTAAATAAATACCTAAATTTTTATTATTTTCCTAGGGTGTAAAAATTTTAATGCATAAAGGAAAATAAAACAAGCCTAACAAAATTGGTTTCACTAATTTTGGATACTCCTACAAATTTCTGGGATTAAAATGGTGTAAAACGAATTTAATCGGATTATTTTGCTAAAGAAATCTAAATTTTTCCCGAAATTCCCCCGGAAAACTTTTCTCACTCACCCACACTCTACCCTCACTCGCGAGCACTGGGCCCCCACGGCGCGGACCCCACCTCTCCTATACACTCTACCCGCCGGCCTTTACCCCTTCTTCCGACGGGCCCCGTGGGCCGATTTCCCCTTTCGCAGCCCAGCACCGGCCCACGGTCTCCTTTTCTTTTTCTTCTTTTTTTCTCTGCACAACAGCCGGCTTCACTGGGCCGAGACGACACGCCGGCCCTTTTTCTTCTTCGGTCGACCGCGCGCGTGTGTAGCTGGGCCTTAACGCGCCGGCCCACAGACGCCCGCGCCTTCCCGGCCTCCTTCTCCTCCTCTCACGTCTCACTGCCACGCGGGCCCGAGCGACCAGGAGCTTCTTCCTCCTCCCGCCAAAACGCGACCGGAACAGGGGACGGCGCGGCTCGCCGGCCGGCGCCCTCCCGGCGGCGGGTCTCGACGATGACACCAACCCTAACCCTACACGACCTCGTGCGCGGTGACAGCTTCCCTGGAGACGACCGGAGCTACCTCCTCCACGGCGACGGGCGGCGACACCCCCGGCCGGCCATCGTTACCCGCGACTACGGCACAACCTAACCAAACGACTACCCCGACACCATCCTAGGACCCTAAGGACCCGACTACGACTGCTCAAGAAGGAAGAGAGACAGCGCGAGGGGGTTCTCACCGAGAGCGGACGGTGCGACGGCGGCGGACAGAAGCGGCGGCGACACAAGGTGTCGCGGCGAGGAAGCTGAGCAACAAGTTGCTGGGGTTATTGGTGGGATGTAGGCGGAAGTGTGGATGGAAGGAATCGACGAGAGCGGCGGTGTGGAGGTAGAATTTTGCTTGGCGGCGGCGTCTGGCAGAAGAGGCACGGGCGGCGGTAAAAAGAGCGGCGGTGAAACGACGGCGCGGGAGCGGTAGTTATTCAAGCGTTTACCCCTCGCATGGCTGCCACCGTGGTCTACCCGTAGGTGGATGTGGCGAGGAGGTGGCCTAGCTTAGCTGCGCTGGCGGACGACCGACGACGGCGGCGGTGCCACGTCCTGGTGCTCAGTCACCGACTTCTGGCGCCCGCGATTTTCAGAAGCCAACCGTGGTTGATCCTTGATCCAACGGCACACCGATGCTTAAAGAAAGTTACAGATAAACTTGAATTTTCCATCTTTTGTTTTGGCTTCACCCCGAGATAAACATCAAACCGGTGGAAATTTGGAGAGGTTGCTTGAGTTGATTCTGAATCGACTGAATCAAAAGTTCAGTTCGTCAGTCACCGACAGTAGTGCCGACTTCAATTTGTCAATCCAGTTCAGTGGCCTAAATCTGGTGTTTTCAATCCAACTTCCACCCAATCATGCTCCATATTGTCCCAATGTTCCATTTTGATCATAAACCAGTACCCTTCTTGATCTAATTTGCTCTGAATTTGAATGCAAAGTTGATGCCTAGCTGCTGTTCAGACTTAGGCAAATTTTCAGAGTTTCAGTTAACTCGTGATAATGTGCCGACTTTGGGCTCGAATTTGACCCCCTCCCTGTTACTGTTCTTGGCCCACATCACATGATTATTGCAGTCCAAGGTTCACACTTCAATATAGTGTAGTTGTCTCGATGCGCTTAGTTGCAAATTTTTCCAGAATTCAATTTCCAAAACAGACTCTAGAGCTGTTTTCCTGGAACTCTATTTTCGGACGATGAACAGTAAACGGCAGTTTTCTTTTCTTTTTCTTTCTCTGATTCTTTTGAGAGATTTAGCACTAGCTTAACTCCAAACTTTTGATCCTTCAGTCCTAAATATTCTTACACTTGTATTCCACACTTTTGACAAATTTTCTGAATTTCAAATTTGAAATTCGAATTTTGGTCAAAATTTGGCCGAATTTGATCTTTTTGGCCATTTTCTTCTTTTTTTTTTTCTTTTGGATCTCCTTCTGAATTTTTCAGGGTCACTATTTGATCTTAAATGGCACTTATTACACGCGTCGTGGGGCCCAGTGTTTCGTGAGTGAGGGTAGAGTTGGGCTGCGTAAGAAAAGTTTTCCGGGGGAATTTTCGGGAAAAATTAGATTTCCTTAGCAAAATAATTCATTTAAATTCGTTTTACACCTTTTTAATCACAGAAATTTGTAGGAGTGTCCAAAATTAGTGAAACCAATTTTGTTAGGCTTGTTTTATTTTCCTTTATGCATTAAAATTTTTACACCCTAGGAAAAATAATAAAAATTTAGGTATTTATTTAATGCCTTCCTTTTAAGGTAATTAAATAAATACTTAATATTTATAAAATATATAAAATAGGAATAACACTTTATCAATCACAAATAATTCTTAACTCATAGGAAATTAGATGTTCAAGTTAGAAAGTAATTACCACTTTTTCTAAAAATAAAAGAAAAAGCTATAAGAAGGGTTATTTAAGAAAATAAAAATATAGGTTAATCTTTTTAGATTTCTTTTGTGTGTTGACTTACAACTTATTCATGATAAGTCGTATAGTCCTTGTTGGCTTGCAACTTTATCATGAAAGAAAGTTGTATAGTCTGTTATTTAAAAAGTTTGCATTCTAACCCCCTGCATATATATTGTACCGTAGATCCAGAAGCACCAGAAGAGGAATACTGGGAATTTTCAGAAGGACCTTTGGAGTCCGACGAGGTGTTTGATTTTGTCCCCTGTGAAGCGAATCCGTCGGCGTCTGCTAATCTTTTTAACGATCAAGGCAAGCCCCGGTGCATTTATACCTATCTATTTTGGAGTCATTATTTCATGTGACTAGTTATAGGTTAATTGGTTATTGTATGCACTAGGTCTAGGAGTTGGATGAAACCTATTCTTGTGTATGATCATGCCTTGATTTAAGGACATCTTTGCCACTTGTTCAAATCCTAGAAACTACCCAAGTCTAGAATTGCTTACTCGCTTACATGCTTGGTTTACCAACCTTAGAGAAAACTCTTGATCATACATGCTGTTTAGGAAAGATAGTTTGAAGTATAGAACCAGACAGAAGCTAGAGATGTAGTTCTGTCTGCTTATTAATCTGCTTAAGGACCGGGCCGTGTCTTAACCGCTGATCAAGTGATAACATCTGATCACTTACTGGGTATGGGACCAGTAAAGCCCAGTAGGTTAGTAAATTCTATGATCAGGAATGCTTCGTACCCGCATTTGACGTGCTGGAGATTGGCAGGGGTGTAGCCTGAAACTCACATGGAGATCAGGCCAGACGTGGGGTCCCATGTGGGGGTGCATCCCTGGGTCCGGGTAGTTGTGTTCCTAATCATTGACTTTACTAATCGAGAGGTTGCTAGTACGACCTGGACAGTCGTATAATGCTGGTGATCGGGGTACTCTCCTGCAGGATGTAAATTGATCCGGATCGCCGCAATTCTCGGTTATGAATGCACTTGATCACTGTTGAGCTTCGTAGCATGAACTCATGTGATATAAAATTTTCTGTTGCCAAGTATTGTATGAATCAACAGCTGTGATTGTTTTTACTTCTGTTATCACCTAGAATGGTTAGGTAACAACTTAACTAAATTAAAAGACAAAACTAAGGCCTCACTCATAGTAAGCTTTTTCGGCAAAAATCGTGTCAACCAAGCACACCCAAAGGCTGACATGCATTCCAAAGAAAAACTATTATATTGGTTAGTCGGGTAAGACTTGCTGAGTACCCCGTACTCAGGGTTTTCCCCTTGTGGTTATCTTTCAGAAGCTACCCAAGAAGCTGTCGAGGAGGAGACCCCGAAGACCTAGAGTATTGACCTGAGTCTCTCAATACTCTAGAAAACCGTTATCGACGCATCTTCTCCTAAACTACTTATGTTTAATCTTAGAGCTTGTCTAACTATGCATCACTAAGTTTGTTTCAACTTGAAGTCTTGTAATAACTCGTACCTCTTAATTATGTATGTAAAAATGTAATATTTGTTGATATTATCCCATCGCGGATATTATCCTGATGTATGGCTATGAGACACGTCGTGGATCCTTCGAGGAGTCCTAGGGACACTCAACGGACTACCGGACTTATGCTGTTTTAGGTGCGTTTCGGATAATTGCTGCTCCGACAGCGATTAGGCGCACTTAAACCAGCTTAAGTTGGGCGGTTCCGCCACATCGGGTAAGATGTCTGAGATGGTTCAACAATCTGTTTACCAGGCTTTCATCGATCAATCCCCGGTGATAACCAAAACGGTATACAATGCCGTCATCAACTCCCTAGCCAATGGCGTATATCAAGGATATCAGGGACCAGCGTACGCCCCACCCATTACGGCCCTGGTCAGGAGTTTTCCAAGCACATCTCACTCGGTTCCTCAGACGATCCAAGCTCAACATGGAGGATCCGACACTTCTTTGCCGCCAGTGCACCTAGGATACAACGGTGCGTCGTGCCTCCAGTCACAAGCACCACCTCAAACTGCTCAGATTTCCTCCGTGCAATCATTACCATTAAATTCAGTGCCTTGGGGGGCACCATCGACGGCGGCCGTCCAAAATCAATCGGCCAGTTATGGAGACTCTCCGATTCAGGCACCCTTCCAATCGGCCGTCCGGCCGACAATCCCACAGTATCAACCGACCACGTTAGAAGTCGGCAGGAGGGCAGATACTATCGAGGTGCTCCAGGGTGTTGTGCCGATAATACTATACGATGACGCGGCCAGTTCGTTGAGACACCATATGTCAACCACTCAGCCGGCCATGTTACCGCAGAACCCGCCGCACGCCTTCGTTCATCACCCGGTCATCTCGCCGATCTACCAACATGTGCCGGCTCCCCAGCTAGTAATTCATCAGCAGCAAGTAGACTGGACGGCGAGGATAGCAGAAGTGATTCAAGATCAATTCGGGTTGAAGACGAAGGTACAAAATTACACGTATAGAACGCCGTACCTGCCAGCCTACGATCTACTGCCGTTTCCTCATCGGTACAAAGTTCCCGACTTCACCAAGTTCTCGGGGCTCGATGACACCTCAAGTGTGGAGCACGTGAACAGATTCATCATCCAATACGGAGAGGCGGCTACAAAAGATGCCCTGCGAGTGCGTCTTTTCTCATCATCCCTATCCAAGTCGGCTTTCCAGTGGTTCACTACGCTGCCACCCAACTCAATAGTTACTTGGGCCGATTTGGAGAAGCAGTTCCATAAGTACTTCTACGCGGGAGTGCATGAGATGAAGCTCTCAGATCTGACCAGCCTCAGGCAGAGAAGCGACGAGCCAGTGTCCACTTATGTGTAGAGGTTCAGAGAGGTCCGAAACAAGTGCTACACCCTAGTCCTGACTGATGCGCAGCTGGCCGATATTGCCTTCAAGGGCTCCTGCCGCACATCAAAGAGAAGTACGCTTACCAGGAGTTCGAAAGCATGAGTCAAATCGTTCACCGATTGTCCGGTCAGGAAGCACGCCCCTTTGATCAGCGGAGAAATTTCCAGAAGAAGGTGGCATATCTGGAGGGATCTGAGTCCGAGGAGGCGAAAATTGGCCTAGCAGAGTGGGTTAAGGGGAAAAAGCCGATATCGTGTCCTTTCGGGAAAAAGGAACCAGAGGCATTCGGTTTTGACACGTCAAAGGCTGACAAAATTTTCGACCTACTCCTCCAAGAAGGGCAGATCAAGCTCTCACCCTATCATACGATCCCATCAGCCGAGCAGCTGAAAAAGATCTATTGCAAATGGCACAACGCCACGTCCCACGATACAAATGAGTGCAAAATCTTCCGTCAGCAAATACAATCGGCCATCGAGCAAGGCAGGCTCAAGTTCGACATCCCGACGAAGCCAGCAAAGCCAATGAAGATTGATCAGCATCCTTTCCCCACCAACATGGTTGACACGGGAACAAACGCGCTTCAAACCAAAGTGCTGACGTCAGAATCGGCTAGAAAGAGCGGCGTTGTGGACCTCAGAAATCAAGCCACAGCCAAAGACGTCAAGGGGAAGAGATGGATGGATGATGAAGGCGAAGGATCGGAGGGACTACGCAGACCCATCACTTCCCAATTCTTGCTCAACAAATATCAACGGCAACAGGAGAGTTCAAGAT
Organism: Setaria viridis; assembly: GCF_005286985.2. Classification (NCBI taxonomy): domain Eukaryota; kingdom Viridiplantae; phylum Streptophyta; class Magnoliopsida; order Poales; family Poaceae; genus Setaria; species Setaria viridis. The sequence goes on from NC_048271.2 coordinate 43,981,175, forward strand.
TTCGCGAAGAAATGATGCGACGACACGAAGATCATTGGCGATGCCCGTTCTTCATCCATTGCTGGAAAAATAACCTCAGGTTGCCATCGGCTGATAATTGCCCAGAGTGCAACGGTCCATATCGCAACGATCGCCCGTTCAGAAGGTCTCGCTCCAGAGAGGGAAGGTCAGAGCCAATCAGCAGAAACTGGCGCGAGCAAGAGGATCGGCGCCTTTCAGTGCGTGATCGGCTGGCGGGCAGAAGTGACTGATATGATCGGCCAAAGGACAGATGCGAGCGATACGATAGGTTGGGGGGCAGGACTGACCAGCACAGCCGACCTGGGGGCAGAATAAATGCACACGATCGGCTAGAAGAGATGGCCGATGTTCGCGTGTCAGACGAAAATTCCCAAGGACGGGAGCCAGAATGGGAGCGCGCCAGACCGCCGACCAAACCGGTGAACCCCAGGTGGTGCCCTGATGGATTGACCAAATCCCAAAAAGGAAGGATCCAATGTCTGCGCCAATGGGAACAACAGGAAGAAGACCAGCAACAGATGGTGGATAAGAAAAATGACGGACCTCGGGTTTGGCGCCATAAAAGGAACGACAAGCAAGAAGACGGCAACAAGGAATCGGCAGCCGACGTCAGCATGGTGTTCATCTTGCCGATGGAGTTCATGGCTCCCACCGATCGTTATGACACGTCGGAGACGGAGGAGCAGATGGCACAATTGGCTTTGGAGCCAATGACAGCCACTTTTGAGAAACCCGAAGATGAAAAACGACAACACCTCAAGGCACTGTTCCTCAAAGGGCACGTCAACGGTTGACCTGTCACCAGGCTATTAGTAGATGGAGGCGCTGCAGTCAACATCATGCCGTATGCCATGTTCCAGAAGCTGGGTAAAAGCGACGAAGATCTGACCAAGACGGACATGATGCTCAAAGAATTCAAAGGCAACGTGTCTCCCGCCCGCGGTGCGCTTTGCGTCGACCTCGCCATCGATAGTAAGACCCTCCCCACTACTTTCTTTATTATTAATGGCAAAGGGTCCTACAATCTGTTACTCGGTCGCGATTGGATACACGCAAATTGCTGCATCCCGTCTACAATGCATCAATGCCTCGTACAATGGGTCGGCGACAACATCGAGATAGTCACCGCCGATTCTGCCTACAGCGTTGCCACGGCTGATACGCAACAATGGGGCTGCGAACACGTCAAGTGCATATCCGGAAGAACTTGGGACACCGATTTCCTGAAAGTGTCTGATTTTGGCCTACAGCCGATCTGAGCAGTCGGCTCTGAAGATTCAGATTAGATGGATCAGTTCGTCCGAGAAGATGGGAAGCTGGGGCACGGCTTTACGTGGGCCGATTCATTAGAAATGATAGATTTAGGTGATGGCACCATGTTAGGCAATAGAATATGCCGCAGCCCCTTACCATATGCTACGGCATTTGTAGCCATAATTAGTAGATGTAAATCAAGGATTAGTTGCTATAATTAGCAGATGTAAATCAGGGATTAGTTACTATACTAAGTAGATGTAAATCAAGGGTAGCATATGGTAAGGGGCTGCGGCATATTCTATTGCCTAACAAGAAGGAATGAGTATTTTCATGAAATTTGGAGATGACTCAGCGGAAGTATATTAGAGGATGCCTTGGTCGAATTTGGGATTAATTGGAGGAAGTTTGACGCATAAAATAACGAGATAACTGTGTGTTTAGGGGGTAAAACAGGGCTTAGGGGATTAACTACGAGGAACCAAGGACCTATTTGTAAAGATTTTTGGGAGGTGGAAGGGCTGATCTGTGAAAAGAGTTTAAGAGAGGTGGGAGGATTATTTTGCGAATAGGAGATAGCAGGGGGTTAGATCAAAATTGGGGGGTATTTTTCCCTTCTCCTTCCTTGGTTCAGGAACAGAGGGTGGGGGAGGAGATGGACGGCGGCGACCGACCGGCGAGGGGGTATTTTTCCCTTCTCCTTCCTGAAATAGCAGGGGGTTAGATCAAAATTGGGGGGTATTTTTCCCTTCTCCTTCCTTGGTTCAGGAACAGAGGGTGGGGGAGGAGATGGACGGCGGCGACCGACCGGCCGAGCCTCGCCGACGGCGAGCCGAGTGGTGGGGGAGGTAGAGGAGGGCGAGGGGAACCCGTTTTGCCCCTTACCTTGGGCAGGGGCAGCTTGTGGCGAAGAGGGCACCAGCGGCTCTTAGGGGAGGCGGTGCGGCATCTCAGGCGTTGGGGGCGGTGGCGGTTTGGCACGGGAGGAGGCGGCGCTGGGGGTCTGGGAGGTGAGGGCGAGGTGGTGGCGACGGTGGCCGGGGGTGTCGCCCCTTATATAGCCGACGGGAGGGGAGCGGCTAGCAGTGTGGGGGCCGGGGCCGGTGAGCGACGCGCGGTGGTGGAGTAGGGGTCGAGTTGCGGCGGGGAAGGGGACGGAGGTGTGCGGCGTTGTGTGGTGGGAGACGGGGCGCTGGAGGGCGGCGTCGCAGGCAGGCACGCCGGCGCTAGCATCGGGCGTGCTGTGCGGGCAAGCAACGGCAGGGAGGGGCTGAGCGCTGGTGGTGGGCCCCTGCACGCTAGGAGGAGCAGGGAAGGGGGCCCTGAGGCGCAATACGTGGCAGGGGAGGGGGGCCAGGCGCCGAAGGAAGCCACAGCCAGGGGCCGTGCGTGACCAACCAGGAAAAGAAGGAGGAGGAGAGAAGGAGGAGGAGGAGGAAGAAGAAGAAGAAGAAGGAAGGAAGAAAGAAGAAAGGAAGGGAAAAAAAAAGAAAAAGAGAAAAGGAGAAGGGAAAAAGGGAAAGAAAAGAAAAGGAGAGTCGGCGGTGATTGTGGAAAATGGTCGGAGCACGCGCGAGACTTTTGTCGGGCACGCGGCGGAGGAAGTGGAGGATGGAAATGATGGCGATCGGCGTGGATGCCGGGACGGCAAAATCGCCGGGAAGATTAGATTTTCCGGGAGTTCAACGGTCGAAAGATTTTGAAAACAATTTTTAGCGAGTGTTTTAGATTGGTGAATTTTACAGATGTTATACCTGCTTCTTGGGTAGATGGTGGCTTTTCAGGCTCGGAGTGCGACTACGACTTCGACAACGACAGATGGGAAGACTAGGGATGGTTCTTCGCTGGAGTCGCCTCTGGAGATGGAGTTCACCATAGCTTTTGTTTCCACTGCGTAGATGTTTTACCTTTCTTGATTCAGTCCAGATGGACTTGTACCAGCACGTGCCGATGAAATATACTCGTTGTTCATGTTATCGATGATATTTGTACTCTGTTGTTACTTTATATTTCTATGTTGGTATGGATTTGTACTATCTGAGATAGAGATTCGCACGTGAGACTATCATGGAGGTGCGTAGGCTTGGATTCTCAGAAATAGGAATTCTGGTCTGTTTCATTCATGGTCAAGATCAAGATCACATACACCCTACAGATATATGCCGACTTCTACACTGGAAGTCGCGCAAAAATATGCCATCCATCCATCCCTTGAATAAAGACTCCATGTGCAATATGGCTCTCTCCAAGTATCTTACAAAGGAAAGGTATGGGCTACGCAAAAGAAAGAAAAAAAAGAAAAGAAAAGAATGATGACGGAGAAATAAAAGCATGCCCCAAAGCATGATTTGGACATATGCAAGTCCAAGAAAAAAGAAAAATAGAGAGAGAGAAGAAAAGAAAGATAGCCCATGCCTAAAATGTCAAAAGGAGAGAGTCATACAAAAGAGGAGTTCATCCAAAGTCACACAATTTCCACACACTTGCACATCTTGATCGGATTGCATGACTTGTTTCTTCTTGGATCCAGTTTTTGACTTAGCAATATATGCAAAGCAAGTATGCCTCTTTACTCTTATCCTGAGCTCCTCATAAGCCTGATAGATGTTAGGAGAAAAGATGGCAACACCTTTGCCTTGGTGAGGATACAAAAATACAAAAAGAGATTTGAGGGAATAATTTGAGGAGCAAGTCTATTCTTTTTTTCAAAAAAAAAACAAGTTTCTAAGCAGGAGGAAATGGAGCCTGAAGTTTGTATTGTTCCATCTTTCAATCACCCAAGATATGCTTGGTAGCCACTCAAAAGTTCACATGGCATTGGAAAAGCTTGAAATACATCTTAGTCCTTCAACCTTTCCTCAAGGACAAGCAAAGGGCTAAGTGTGGGGGTGTTGGTGACGGTCCTTAAAACCAAATCTAACCATCAACGTTTGTATCAAAGCAACTAAAATAACATTTACCAACATAGAGATAGGTGTTACCCTAACCATTTCCACAAGTTTCGGTGAATTATTACTTTCAGGAACCCAAACTTGCATATGGGAGAAAATGTGCACAAGCGTGAGAGAAACACACTGAAGAACACGCTACGCAAAGCACGAACATCAAGGGGCCCACACACCAGGGCAAAACAGGCCAAATCAGGTGAAGCCCTCAAGGACTAAGGCCAAGGCCCACTAGGCAGCCCACCAACCAAAGGCGGTGCTAAGGTGGGCCAACCAGGGGTTGGCCGAACCATGTCTGAGCCTCCTCGATCCTATGTTCCACGTGGCGCCCTATGGTTGACTCCTGGAGGCGGTGGAGGAAGATTCCTTGGAAGATACCTCCCCTTGGACCCTTGACCAATCAGAGCAAAGCACTAGGATTGAAGGGCCCGCATATCAGAGCAAATCCACTCAATCCCGCGGGAATCACCAAGGATCATTGGCATTCAACTGACGAAAGGCGGAAGCAGTGAGGCTCTACTTGGGCTCGGCCGAACCAGGGGTTCGACTGAACCTAGGGTGGCCCCGCGCATGCCAATCTTCGGCGGGAAGATGTCCCACGCTCTCCCCAAGGCGGTGCGCAGCCCCACCCACAACGCCCCATGCTTGTGAGGACGCATGATGCTCCCACTCCCCACTGTTTGGTGCCGGCCGCTAAATGAACAATGAAGCACCAGCAGCAAATGGTAAAAAGCCTAAAATAAGCGTAAGGAGACATAACCCCATTTGTGATTTGATTTCACCTGATTAGGGGTGTTTGGATAGCCCCTGTTAAAGTTTAGCACCTGTCACATCAAGTGTTTAGATGCAAATTAGAAGTATTAAATATAGGCTAATTACAAAACTAATTGCACAGATGGAGTCTAATTCGCGAGACGAATCTATTAAGCCTAATTGTCCATGATTTGACAATATGGTGCTACAGTAACCATTTGCTAATGATGGATTAATTAGGCTTAATAGATTCGTCTCGCGAATTAGCACAAGGATTCTACAATTAGTTTTATAATTAGTTCATGTGTAATCCTTCTAATTAGCATCCGAACATCCTACGTGATACTGCCAAAGTTTAGCACACAAAGGAGATAACCTCCCCGTCCTGTCAATTCACCAGGCGCAAATACGCAAGTGATCCAGGGTGACTGACTGACAGCAACATTTCACCTCACATCCTGGCCAGACAAGAGTTTCATGCTGTGAACAGAAACAGGGCTGCATGCAGCAGGTGCACAGTTGGTGCAGCATGACAGCAACACTTCCCTCACACTGCCCAACTGCATGCAGAGAAATCAATCTTCCTTTTCTTGTGCTTGAACCAAACTCTGCTGTTTTATTTTATTTTTTTTGGAAATAAATCTCACTCTACTGTCAGGGGAGGACAGTTCAGTCATGTGTCAAGCACCCCAGACCCTATTCTGATTAGGATGAATCATCATTCCCTGGACTTGCTGACAAAGGTCTCTGATGAGTTTGACAGTGACATGGGACAGCGTGTCATGCCTGACAAAGTATAATCTGTTTGTCCTTGCTCCTAATCCCCCTTACTTTTAGGCAAGGGCAATCAACTGCACTCATGCACACACACATTTATTAGTGTGCTAATGATAAATTGATTAATTGGATGTGAACGAGAGGGGTCTAGCTAGAATGGATGGGTCGGTAGGTAGTATATGGATGCCCACCCATCATTTTCAGCCACCCAGACCCAGACAAAGCCAGCCGCTGGAGGAGGAACCCTAATCCCATCAGTTTCCCAATTCCATTTCTCCATTGATAAACAAGTTGCTGTTTCGTTTCCCCACCTGTTCCTATACTACAGTACCTAAAAATTCCAGGCACCTACCTCTTATTCCAATCTGCAAAAGGTGGCTCCTTTGTTTTCCTTTTTGTTGGAATTCTTGATCCTCCTCCTCCTCCTCCTCCACAAACCAAGAATAAGAATCTCTGCACAATTATTTTCAGGTCAATTCGGGGCTTTATTTAGGCCAATTGGTGGGAAGGTTGTGTGTGTGGTTTCAACCTGCCGGCCGTTTCTTGGCGAGTTGAATTTGGGTGCCTCTTGCTCCAGCCAGTACTTTATTGAGCTGGATTCTGATACCCGGTGATTCTTGCTTGTTGCAGGCTACGGCGAGGAATTGGGCCTGTCATCATCTCAAATCGGTGCCTCGTTGGGTTAAACAGAAGGATTCCTTGATGGGCGACGCCATGGGGGTCAGCACACTGCAGGCACCATAAACTGAGGTTGGTTCCTACTCTGTTTGTGGTGAATCTTGTCACATGATTCACCCCCACTTTTCCTTCTGGAGATTTATTCGGAATGCTGATGACATGTATGTGACTAGATTTGCCATTATTGCTGCTCATAGATGTGAGATTTGGTGGCGTCAGCTGGCTGGAGATTCTTGGTGTGCCCACAGACAGAAACTGATTTGGCGACGGAGGTTGCAGGAGGAGGAGGATGTCTTTCAGGAGCCTGATTCAGGACATGAGGGACGAGTTCGGGAGCATCTCGCGGCACACCCTGCGGTCCCGGTCTCACCGGTCCGCCGGCAACGCGTCGCGGGCGGCGGCCGCGGAGCCGTCGGAGGCCATGGATCAGAGCTGCTGGGCGCAGCTGCCCCCCGAGCTCCTGCGGGAGGTGCTGGTGAGGATCGAGGCGTCGGAGAGCTGGTGGCCGGCCCGCAAGGACGTCGTGTCGTGCGCCGGCGTCTGCCGGACCTGGCGGGGCATAATGAAGGAGGCCGTGTGCGTCCCGGAGGTGTCAGGGAAGCTCACGTTCCCCATCTCGCTCAAGCAGGTCTGCTGTCTTCGATCACCCTCTTTGGTCGTGCTAGGTGTTAATTGCTGCTGCTACTATCGTTCTTGTGCATTTTGTTCCATTATCATCGTAGCACTTGGAAAGTTAGGACCTAGGATCAAGAGAGCTTTTATGCTCCTTCGAGACGCCTGTTTATAACATGGTATGTTAATTTTTGGTATCTATCTAAAGAAGTAAAGAACCGTAAAAATGCTCTAGGATCAATGTTCTGAGAGTACTCATTATGCTGGGCCTTCTTCAAGTCACCAATGGTGTGAATTAGTTACCCTAAAAAAATTGTATGAATTAGTTTGGTCAAGCGGTTAAGGATGATGATTCAGGACTGCTGCATCATGCCTTAGTTGAATCATTGCTTGCGCTTCATGAGTGCTCTATGACGCGTTTGTCGAATCATTGCTTATGTTTTCTGGATGGCTGTTACTGCACTCTTAAGGAATGGACCATCTCTTTCATAGGAGCAGTCAGTGATCATATTGAGTTTTGAAACATCTCACATTGAGAAGCTTCTAACATTTGATGGCTATATAACTATACTTCAAAGAATTCTGCGTTTTGTGATTAGGGAGGGTTGTTGATAAAAGTAGAAAACAAACTTGGTCATATCAAGTTACATATCAAGGACATGTGAGAAACCAGCCATGATTAAATAATACTGGAGGATCTGTTTCCCTGTTACTGCAGTATTTGACGAGTTTAGCATGAAAACCATAGTCAATGCATTAAACCAGCCATTTCATTAAGAATTCTTCACATTTTGACGAATATTCTTACAATTAAAGTTTGAAGACAAATTATTCTAACTTAATAGTACTTGCAATGTTATCTCCATGACTCTCAGCCTGGCCCAAGGGATGGCACTCTTAAATGTTTCATCCGGAGGAATCGGACTACTCAGACATATTATCTGTATATTGGACTGACAGAAGGTATGATTTTTTATCTGTCCTCATCGGTAGGACAAATCATGTTGAGCTATACCCACAAAGAATGGATTTGTATTTATTAAGTTCGGAATACTTATCTTGCAGCATTGGCAGATGATGGGAAATTTCTACTTGCTGCACGCAAGTGCCGGAAGCCCACATGCACAGACTACCTAATTTCTCTTGATAAGGTTGATATGTCAAAGGGAAGCAGCACCTATATTGGCAAGCTAAGGTCAGCTTTTGAGATACGGTGTCTGAATACATTAAAGCTCTAATTTGTGCTAGCTTTTAATATAATACACATAAGCAATGCCCTTTAGCTATACTACAGGTTGTTTCAGTTAAAGTGTCAACTGCATCGTTTTCTCCTCTCTTTTTTTGCCACATCCGATATTTTGGAATATATGCTTAAAGAAAATACTCCTGCTAATTGTTTTCTTTTGCCTATATTTCGTACGTGCAAACCCCTATCAACTATTCTTAAACATTGTATAAAATAATAAGTGCTTTGATGCCATCAATCATGCTTGTGAAGACTTTCAGAAAATTATACATTTTTCTTTCTGCTACTAACAGATATACTAGTATTCATACTTCAGACTAAATTGCCTGAATTAGTTTCCTTGAGAAAAATGCAGCTAAAAGGCCAACTAACCAAGTATCTTTTGAACAGATCAAACTTTCTTGGTACAAAGTTCACAGTCTATGATGCTCATCCACCATATGATGGAGCTGTGGTCTCAAAGAGTCGCTCTGCACGTGTGGTTGGTTTGAACCAGGTCTCCCCCAGAATCCCTGCTGGGAACTATCCTGTTTCACATATTTCGTACGAGCTGAATGTTCTGGGATCCAGGTATGAACATTAGTAGTCTCATTGCAACAGATTAAATCTGGATGTTGTTTTGGTAAACATAGTTCCCTACACTTGACTAGGAACAAAATCATACATGTGAATCTTGGGTGCAAAGTGTCTGGTGGTGGTAATTGCAACTGCATTGGTTGGACAGTGACCTCACTGATTAAACTGTTGTGTGTAGCAATTGTAGGAGCTAATTAGATATTAGTTGCATTTCATGGTTAAGAACTATACAAGAACTGAGCCATATCTCCTCCTTTAATAAGCAGAATTTTTGGATGATCGATGCACTTTAGGAAAACTAATGTATCATACATGAATTACAGAATGTTTAACTGTCCTGTTGGTTGCCTGTTGCAGAGGTCCAAGAAGGATGAACTGTGTTATGGATTCCATCCCCGCATCAGCTGTTGAGGAAGGAGGGAAAGCTCCAACACAGACTGAATTTCCACTCAGTAGCCTTGATTCTTTCCCATCAATTCCATTCTTCAGATCTAAATCAGCTCGGATAGACACAACTTCGCAATCATCGACTCAGAAGGAAGATAGGCTCGTGCTGAAGAATAAGTCTCCTAGGTGGCATGAACAACTGCAGTGTTGGTGCCTGAATTTTCGTGGTCGGGTCACTGTTGCCTCAGTAAAAAACTTTCAGCTGGTGGCTTCTGAAGACAACGGATCAGGTAACCAGGAGAATGACAAGGTGATTCTCCAGTTTGGAAAGATTGGAAAAGACTTGTTCACCATGGACTACCGTTATCCGATATCAGCATTTCAAGCTTTTGCAATTTGCCTGAGCAGCTTCGATACCAAAATAGCCTGCGAATGAGGCAAGGTGATTATCTCTATCTCTATTGCCCTTACCATGCCAGTGTTCCTACTCACTTGTCATTGGTATGTATTATGGATAGTGATAATGAGCCTTGACCAAATCAGTCTAATAACTGCACCACTCTCTGGCCATTATGATGATGATAGTGAGCCTTGAGCCCTTGACCAAATCTTTTAGCTTTGCTGTTAGGTATGTCTTACCACCTTGGGTCTGCAGTCTGCCCATATGCGATTGAACTTTTCTGTTGATATTTTAGATTCAAAAATGCAGATACTTACCATATCATTTATCCCTTGAGTTTCTAGTGATCTCTATTATGCATCAATCGAGACACAATTCAAAATCTATTCAGCATGCAGTTTCCTAGGGAATCAAACATTTGCCTTCTCCACCTCTACTAACAAAGCTTTCGGCCTCGCCTACCTGCAGGTGCCGGACAATGATGGCAGATCGAAGGTGAAAGCAGGGCTGCAGACATGATTCATGCTTGATGCTGAAGCTGGAGGGTTGGGAAATACCATATCTCCTGAAGAAGTCGATGAGTTTGTGTGTAAATGGCTATGCCTAGTTGTTCCCGGCTTGTTGTGCCCTAGTTTATTTTTCCACGCAACTTCGATGTGTGCATTCTTTGCCGGTGTTGGCAAGTCAAAGTCTAGTGTGGAAGACGGCTTGTGCTTGTGTGGCCATCGTCCATCGGTGACTTGAGTTCGTAAGAATAGGAGGCTTCCAGTGATACGGATATCATAATGCCGTACAAGTTCTTGAGTTTAATGTTTGGTTGATATTTCGGTTCATATGTCAGAATGCTTTTTCTCCGACAAGTTCATCATGCGGATTCTAATGGGCAATCCAATACGCTAACAGCTTGTTATCAGTAAACGATAATAGCCTGAAAACGTTTAGTTCAGTTGACAGTTTACACAGTTCAATGCGCATTTTCAGATGTTCAGTTGAAATTTTCTTCACCGTTCAATGTGCATTGCATTGTGCGTCAATTTTTTTTTCTTGTCCACCGAGGAGGCACTGTTTATTTCGGCTAGAGATTTCTGAAACAAGTTCTTAGAATGTGGGTTGTAAAAATCTAATGGTCCAAAAGGTGAGCTGTTTTGACACATGTTTTGGGTGGCATGCTATAATTTGACATGTTTTCCAGCTCACTGATAAAATAAAAGAAAATATAGCATTGGTCCAAGGCAAGGTCCGGAAAAGGAACTGAAAAAAAAACCCTAGATTGTCCGTGTATGCAAATGGCATGGCGAAATCATTGGAGCACAAATATCTCATCTTGGTTCTCGAGGTAACATCACAGTATACAAACTTCTGAAGGCAACAAGCCAACAACAATTCATCACTATCATCACGATCATGAAATACAATTTAGTAGCCTTCGAAAAGATACACCATTTTAGACACGACTAAAAGATGCACAGATGGGAGTAGTACAATATAGCGGTCCACTCCCGCTCATGGTTCCCGCTGATACAACGATCAACTCATCTCATATCGCAGCGAAAGTTTAGTGCTTAATCCTACTGAATGGATCATGCTATACTAATAATGCTATTATTGCAGCAGTGCTATACCCTATACTGCATATGTACATATAGAAGACGCGATAATGCCGTGTCGATTCACACGGTCTGCACGGCCCTGGCGTCGCCCTGCACGGCGGAGGCCGACGGCACGGTGAGCCGCTCGCCGCCGGCAATGCCGCCCGGCAGGTCGTCCTCGTGGGCCTCCTCGGGGCACTCCAGCGCGCGCACGAACTGCACGAACAGCGGCCAGTGGCCCGGCGAGAAGAAGTCGGCGCCCATCCGCTGGTACGTGAACTGGCGCGGCCGGGTGCGGCCCGCGGACAGCCAGACGCCCATGGCGCCCGCGCCGTCGCGCGCCACGGCGAGCGGCGCGCTCTCCGCGGCGAGGCGCGCCCCGCGCTCCGCGCAGGCGGCCTTGACCCGCGCCAGGTGCTCCTCCGCCCGGGCGTCGAGCCGCGCATCCACGCCGCACGCGATCACCGTGCACCCGTGCCGCGCGAACATCTTGGCGACGGGGACGTACCCGCCGTGGAGCCCCGCGGTGACCTCCGCCGCCGGGCGCGACCCGCACAGGAGCGGCACCTTGGCGGACAGCTCGACGGGCTTGCCGGCGAACGCCCTCGACGCCGCGGCCAGGACGCGGTCGCCGTGCGCCAGGAGCTCCCCGGCGTACCAGGACAGGAAGAACTCCCCGTACGCGGTGTTCCACGAGCCCCCCGGCTCCCGGAAGAAGGCAGACGACTCCGGCGACTCGTCGTACCGCGGCCCGTCGTGGGGGCCTGACAGGCCCCACAGCGGCTGCCCGGACGACTCGGCGTGACGCTTCAGCCGCGCCAGCATGTACATGTCGTAGCACTGGAACTCGCCCACGCCGGAGTAGCCGTCGGCGGAGCCGTTGTTCCCCGGCGGGTACGACGGGTACCGGAGCTCGCCGTTGGGACCCAGGCTCACGGTCACATCCTACACGAACCAAGAAAGCTTGTTAAAGAGGAGCCTTTTACTCTGCAGTTCGGCGAAAATTGGAAAGAAGACGAAATGCGTTCTGTTCTTGGATTTCTCTTACCGTAATGGTTGACCCCAAGAGGTCGTTGAACTCGTCGGCGAAGCTGCGGAAGAAGGCCTCGTAGGCCTCGAGCGGCGACTTGCCGAGGAGCACCGGGAGCTCGTCGACGGCGAAGGAGAGGCACCCCTCGCGGCGGTGCCCGGACCGGTCGGTGAAGAGGACGTCGGGGTCGGCGGCCGCGGCGTCGGCCACCCACTCAGGGAGCGCGTCGCCGTCGGTGCGGAGCGAGACGCGGAGGTCGAGCCCCGCGTCGCAGACCATGGCGGCGATGGCCCGGTACCCGGCCCACTCGAACCAGCCCCCGGGCCCGGGCTGCACCGCGGCCCACGACACCGGCAGCTCCACGCCGTCGACGCCGAGCAGCTTGAGCGCGCGCAGCGCCGCCGAGACGGCCCTCGGGCGGCACACCCCACGGCCGTCCGAGACCACCACGTCCGCGGGGAGGCCCACGAACAGCCTCACCGCGTCCTCCTCCTCCACCACCAACCCCTCGCCGGCAGCCTCCATGCTCCGCTCGGCGGAGACGTGCGCCCGCACGGGGCCCAGCCTGCTGGCCCGGACGGCCCCACCGGCGGCACGCCGCGCCGCGCCGAGCCGGACGACGCCGGCCGACTGCTGGCCGGCGCCCGCCATCGCCGCCTCCCCGACGCACCCCCACCTCGCCTGCGCCGCCGCCGCCAGCTGCATCAGCACTGCCTCCATGGGTTGCCTGCCGCTGCTGCTCACCACGTCAGCTGATGGGGACGCTGCGCTTTGCACTTTCCTCGGATGCTTTGCTTGGTGTGTGTTTGCTCGGTGGTAGTAGTACTGGTGAATTTTCACCTCCATTTTTTCGCGCGCGTATTTATGGGGACAGAAAAGGCCGGCGCCACGTGGCAGGGGAGCCGCGGCCGCAATAATGCAAGGGTCAGGTGCTGCTCGGGTTTATCGCGCGCGCCAGATTTTCCTGCGCCGCTCGCGTTTATCCTCTCACTGGCCGGTGGGGCCTATCCGTTCTACCTTCCCGCGCCGCTCAGTTTGATCGCCCGGTGACGGGTGGGCCTGTCCTCCGAAAAGACGAGTGGGCCCAGGTGGATCCGGCGCTTGTCCTCGGCGCGTGGGGACGGTGCGAGGGTGTTTCCGTCATTTCGGCCCAGCGGGTGAACTTGTGGATAAGATGGCACGTAGGAATGCGGAGGCGCCACGCAGGCGCCGGGGACGGCCGGTGGATCGGGGCTCTGGGCGGTGGCGGTGGCGGTGGCGGTGGCTGCCGTGCGGGGCCCGCCGTGGCGGAGGCTGGTTGGCGTGTGGGAAGGGAAGGGGGTGAGCGAGGGGGCAGGGGGGCGTGTCGCTGTCTCGCTGACGCGGCGGCGTGGAACGTCGTGGCTGTGGCGGTTTGGCACTGTGGCCTGTGGGCGGCGGCGAACCGCAGCGCGTGTTTTGGGCCATCGCTTCCGGCGCCGTACCATGGGAGGTAGTCAGTTGGTGTGATTGTGGCCACCAGTGTCTGGTCATCGATCCACCAACCGATGTGAAGAGGCGGTATGGCTGGCACAAGGCAGTGGCCGGCACGGCTGGGTTTGTGCGGGCGTTGGGGCGATCGCAATCGCAAGGTAGGACAACACCTCCATCGGCGTTTGGCTTCATTACGGGTTCCTCTTCGGCTCTTCCACGATCACGAAGATGTATCTGGTTTTGGTTCAAACTTGATGGTGCAGTTGCTCTGCTTGAAACGGAGAACAGAACATGATTAAGAGGCACAACGAATTGCTTCAGCTGGTAGCAGATCATAACCTATTATCCTAACACACATATAATTAAATTTGAGTGACTAAGACCAAGAACTCCTGATAAGTTTGTAAAAGGACGATAGTAAAGATTAGATCCTCTAAAAAAGAGTTCATAACAACAGTCGTTGACTCATGGCCTCGTCTTCCCCCGTCTCTTGCGTCGCCCCCACGGCGGCGGAGCCCAAGACCGCCGTCACCACTGAATCCCCCCACTCCTTGCCGGCGTGCTTCCCATCCAAGCTCCCAGATTATGCAGATCCATGCCCGGTCTCCCTCCCCAGCGTCATCCCGACCCAAAACCCGGCCCCCACTTCCGAGATCCAGCTCCAATCCCCACCCCAGCAGCCAGGGCCCTACAGCTAACGAGTTTCTGCACGGCCATCTACTTTAGATCGTCCTACCGCCGGGTCGTCGCCGCCGCTTCCTCCATCTTCTGTTGGTTTGATGTCTTGCTTGCAGCCAGAGGCCTTCAGTATGCAAAGCGAGGTTCTACAGTCCACAACTTCATGTATGTCTGTGTCATCAGCACCTTAAGAAATGAGTTTAATCTATTGCCTTCTCCTCCTGGGTTCTATATGGTTACAAATGTCACAGCATAACTGCAACATTCTCAATTGGAACGTCAGGGGGCTAAATGATGGTGCTCGGCGTGATTATGTGTTTGATCTGGTGCGAGATACTGGATGCTCAGTGGTCTGTTTACAAGAAACTAAATTAGCGGCCATCGATCGGGCAGTAGTACTGCGAACCTTGGGCACAAAATTTCTGAACAACTATGCAGTTCTTCCGGCACTGCAAACAAGAGATGGAATTCTGCTTGCTGTCTCTGAAGATTACTTCACCCTCTCAAACGTGAGCCTCACCTGTAACACGGTTACAGCCATGATCACCATGAAAGCTGACTACATGGAGTGGTGGATTACGGTGGTTTATGGACCTCAAACAGATGAGGACAAGCTTCTGTTCCTCCAAGAATTGAAGGACCTTGCAGCCCCTGGGCATGATAGATGGCTAGTTATTGGAGATTTCAGTCTTATCTACCAAGCTGCGGATAAAAACAACACAAACCTCAATCGACGCCTAATGGGATCCTTTAAGGAAACCATTGATGATCTCATCTAAAAGAAATCCGACTAAATGGTCGCCGGTTCACTTGGAGCAACGGCCAAAACAACCCAAATCTAACACGAATTGATAGGGTCTTTTGCACCCCGAATTGGGAGCTCCTTTTCCCAACCTGCTACCTCCACTCCTTGCCATCGCTAATGTCTGATCACACACCACTGCTACTTCAGGGTGAGCTAAGTCGGGAGCCGAACAACCGCTTTCAATTTGAAAATTTCTAGGTTCGAATGGAAGGTTTCTTTGAGGCTGTCCAAACTGCTTGGAATAAGCCAGTGAATTCAATACAGCCCCTTAAACGCCTTCACATCAAATTGGCACGTACCATCAAGGGCATCAGAAATTGGAAGAAATCCAAAATTGGTGATACTAGACTTCAGCTTGCAATTGTTAAGGAGATCATCCTTCGATTAGAGACTGCCCAAGAAGAACGAACCCTCACACAAGATGAACTCGATCTACTGAAATGGCTCAAAGTGCGATCCATTGGTCTGGCCCTCATTGAGAAAGCCAGAATTCGGCAACGCTAACGCCTCACTTACATTCAGTTTGGAGATGCTAACATGAAATTCTTCCAGCTGCGTGCTAATTCAAGGTCGAGGAAAAATTACATCCATTGCCTGCAAACTGATGACGGCATAGCTTTCTCACATGATGATAACAAGAAAATCATTACTGAGCACTTCCTTAAGCACCTTGGCACCACTACAGTCAGGCCGGCCACCTTTCACTGGGAGGCCCTCGGCTATCAACCACATGACCTATCTTCACTGGAGGCAACCTTTTCGCAAGATGAGATCAAGGACACCATTCAATCCATGCCGGGGGACAAAGCACCGGGGCCGATGGGTTTCACTGGACTTTTCTTCAAAGAGTGTTGGGAGATCATCAAGCATGATCTCACGGCTGCCTTCAATCAACTCTACAACATGAATGCGCAAGGATTTGATCTACTGAACTCAGCCAATATTTTTCTCCTTCCCAAAAGGATGGACGCTGCAAAAGTTGGAGACTACCGACCAATAAGTTTGATTCATAGCATTGCAAAGATCTTCTCCAAATTGTTAGCCAACAGACTCTCCTCTCATCTAAACACCTTGGCCTCCAAATGCCAGAGTGCATTCATCAAACACCGCTGCATTCAGGACAACTTTCTGTACATCCAAAACACGGTGAGGAGATTTCACAAAATGAAAATGCCAGCCCTCTTCATGAAGCTGGACATACAAAAGGCCTTTGACACAATCAATTGGAGCTACATGCTGGAAGTACTACAAGCTCTTGGTTTTGGGCCAAGATGGCGTGAATGGATTTCTATCCTTTTTGGCACAGCCACTTCAAGAGCTCTTCTCAATGGTAGTCAGGGACGTAGTTTCAGTCACAAATGGGGTGTGCGACAAGGTGACCCACTATCACCCATGCTATTCATTCTCGCCATCGACCCACTGCAAAAAATGCTTGATCTCGCAACTCAGAACGGTATCCTTACACCGCTGCCACTAGCTAAAGCAAAACTGCGTACTTCTCTTTATGCCGATGACGCTGCTATCTTCCTAAATCCAAATCGAGGAATTGCAAGCAGTAAAGGACATGCTCCAAATGTTTGGCAAAGTCACGGGTCTAATCACAAACTTGGAAAAAAGTTCAATCCACCCAATTCACTGTGAAAAATTGATCTGGATCATGTTCTTGAACTGTTCCTAGGTGCCTGCGATACCTTCCCGTGCCGCTACCTTGGTCTGCAGCTTCACACTCGCTCCCTGCAAAAAGTGCACGTACAACCCCTCATTGAAAAGATTGGTAATCGTCTTCCAAGATGGAAAGGACGGCTTCTCAACTGCGCAGGGAGACTTACTTTGGTTCAATCAGTGCTCTCCTCCATGCCGACTTATCATCTAACTATCTTCCCGCTAGCAGTCTGGGCAAGGAAACAAATTGACAAAATTCGTCGTTCATTCCTTTTGAAAGGCAATGATAACGCCAACGGCGGTCACTGCTTGGTGAACTGGCCAACTGTGAGCAAGCCTAAGGACATGGGCGGTCTAGGAGTGACTGACCTAGACAAATTCGGCAGAGCTCTGCGCGTGCGATGGCTTTGGCAAGAATGGACTGATGATCATAAGCCATGGTCTGGTACAGACATCCCATGCAATGGAGTGGAAGATTTTTCTTCAACGCCTCCACTACTGTTTCCATTGGCAATGGAAAGAAGGCGAAGTTCTAGCATCATAGCTGGCTTGATGGCGACGCCCCACGAAACCTTGCACCCTATCTCTTTGCTTTGGTCAAAAGAAAAAAAAATAAGATGGTCGAGCAAGAATTGAATAATAGCGCCTGGATCAAAACATTTCACTGCAAAATAACAACCGCCACACATGTGGAGCAATTTGTCTCTCTATGGATCAGGATTCAACAAGTGCATCTACAACCTGAGAAGGAGGACCAAATCAAATAGAAATGGACAATTGATGGAAAGTACTCTGCTTGATCAGCCTACCGAGCTCAATTTATTGGGACATACAATCAGCATCAAACCAAACTAATATGGCAAGCACATACTGAGAACAAATGCAAATTGTTTGCTTGGATACTAATACAGAACAAGATCCTTACCTCAGACAACCTAGCACTCAGAGGATGGCCACACCAGAACTCGTGTACTCTCTGCAGCAGGCCATTGGAAACCGGCTTACACCTTTTCCTAACCTGCCCATATGCTCAAGCGGTGTGGAACCAAATCTCAACTTGGGAGAATTTCAATATTCTTCAAGCTGCTCACCTGGTGCAATTTGATAATATTGGTAAATGGTGGGAGAAGGTGGCTCGATCCATACCAAATAATAAAAGACGACACTTCAATGGATTGATCATATACACCATGTGGAACATTTGGAAGGAACGAAATCGAAGAATTTTTGATCAAAAGTTCTTAACAGCTCAGCAAGTAGCAACCCGCATTAAAGAAAATCTAGAGGAGTATAGAAGGGTTTTTCGGGTGATCACCTAAGGTAGTGTAATTGCAATCATGGTGTAAGGGCTGTCGGGTGGCAGAGCTAATCCTTGGCTACATTGCAGGTTCACGGTCTAGGAGCTGTTGTATCTTAAAATTCTCTTTTCCTTCTTAATTGAAAGGCAGAGCTCTTACCATTTATGTTTAAAAAAATAGATCATCTAAAAGATTAGGGAAATATAATGATTGAAAGAGTATGAAATAACAAACATTTGCAACCCACCACAGAGGTTAACCCATTAAGAAGTTGCGAAACTTGCGAAATTGTCGTCGCACTCTTGGTGAATGAACAAGGATGGCCTTCATATCCTTCGTAGGTGTTCAGAGCCTCTACCTCCATAAATCCTAGCATGAGCTCCAACATCATAATCGTGACGTTGAATATGTAGAGGCTTTACTTTTTTTAAAAAAAAGAATTTATAGAGGGATATACCTCAGAATCAACCTGAGAGCCTCAAAAGGGGAGGCGATTCACTTGGGGGGGGGGGGGGGGCGTCGTGAAGTGTGAAGTTGTCACCAGAGCAAATTATATAATGAGATTTGATGTGATATGATAACCTAGTGTACCATCACGAGAAACACTTGGTATGGATAAAAAGCGGAGCGAGCGTGTAATATAGCAATTTTCTATCTTATCACAAGTTTATTGTATCGTGGTAATTTTGAAGCGGATGTGTCACTTTAAAAGAATTAACTAGGAAATTCCAAAGTAGCTGAGAGACGTATAAGGTGTTTCTTTCCATTCATCAAGCACCTATCACTTGCTTTTCTATTATTATATCAGTAATGCTTCAGGTCGGGCGTCCAACGCAAACACGAGCCATCAGACGGCCTACCGCGCAGACCCACCTGTCCACGCGTCCACACTTGTGATCATGTGGAGTATCGGATGCCTCGCTAGCTTAATTAATCAAGAGTGCTTGGACAGACACGTGGCCTCACCTCCTCTACATCCCTCTCACCCGTACATGCTGCTTGATTTTTCCTCTGTAGATTCTCTATTCTCTCTCGTTCTTTCACACCAGAGACTTTCGATTCCTGCTTTGTTTCTCTTCCCCTCACACCGCACACCATGGTCCATGGTTTTACAGGCTCTCTCTCTCCACCACCACTTCCTGCCTCCAACGCTGCTCTGCTCCATCTGCTCGCAGGGCCTCGATCCATCTGAGCACTGGCGAGCTCGATCCCTGCAACATGGGTTTATTTTAGGCTGCGAGCAACTACATGCATGTGTACGGTATCTGATCTAGGCAGTGAGGAATTCAATCCCCATGGTAAGGCTTCGATTCGGGTGTTGAGAAGTTCAATCCCTCTCGTAGGGGAGTTGATCTGCGTGAAAAGAAGATGTGTTATGCTCTTTTCAAGCTCTCAGCAAGAGGTGGGGCATGAATTGATCCCCACAACAAGCTTTGTTTGGATCTTGTTGCAATTGGTTACTTGAGATGTTGAGACTATACGTTTTCGATGCTGTAATGAAAAATATCATGGTTGCAACATTTTTATTTTATATGTGAAACATTCAGTAACAGCAGCATATGCAACATCACATTTTCTTTTCATGACTTATATGGTTCGGATGGTTTCATAGATTTGTTGCATTTCTAGTTTAAACATGTTGCGACTACAATTTTTTAATGTTTCAAAGTTATTGCAATGGTTATCCATTAATGTTGGACAAAGAAAACTAATGCACTCAAAAGAGATTTGGCGATTATCATGATCTCTTGTTTCGTTTTTGCAATTTTCTATATTTACATGTTTCAACTACTATTTTCAGATTTACATGTTCCAACTACTATTTTCCAAAGTTACAGTAGGTATTTTAAGATGTTGCAACATAATTACAGGACGAAGATACAAATTAGTTCATTGTGATGGATACCCACGAGGAAACTAATCTTTATTCATTGATTCATGCTTCATGCAATTTTTTCACCGCTGTGGGATTGAGTTAGTTGAGTTTTTTTTTTAATGATTTCACGATGAAAGGTGCATAGCTCGAGAAATGTTCTGTGCAACATGAGGAGATGTTGTGGTAGGATTTTTTTCGGTTTTTTCATCTGATAGTGTGTTGATCAGACGGCAACCGATGCGTCCGATGGGAGCTCACACCATCAGTATTATATTTATCTATATGTAGGCAGTCCCTCTTCCTCGCTCTCACTCGTTTTGTGCTCAAAGCTATGCGAGCGAGCACGCCCAAGGTATTTCATCTATTAGTCGTGCATGATCGCATTTGCAACTGTTTATACACCTGTGCAGGATCGAGGGGCCATTAGCAACCGCTTATTAAGATCATTCAAGTTGTGGTCACCACTGTCGAAGCTCGAACTTGTATCTCTGTTAAGAAATGAAATATTGGTTTTATCTTATGTTGACACGAATATTAGGTTTATGTTGGGTAAACAAAACTCATTTGTGCAGCTTCATTACAATCATAAAACCGTTGCATTAGAAATGAGCCATCAGTGATATTAGTTTTTTTATTTATCTTCTACTACTAGCTAGCTATAAATAACTAGTACTATTTATATTATAATCTGATGCGATCAAAATCCGTTTGATATTTCTAAATTCATGGAATGCCAAAACAACCTCCGATTTGAGACAGAGAGAGTACACATGAATACAGTGATGATATATCAAATTTTAAGCACAATACAAGATATACAATTTTTTAAAATAGGAAAATAATATATTTAATTTTAATTTTAAAAAGAGAAAGGAAAATGTCGGGTTTGCGGCTTGTCAGCTGCACATGCGAATGAATGGTCAATGAATATGTGTTGATTAAAGCTAAAGCTATGTGCAAATTTAATTTTGTAATTTAACAGTCAATCTTCAGTGATCGCCACTATGAATGTTAAATGGTGAATTCGGCTATTGCAGATTTGTTATGTTCAGATGTTCAGATCAACATATAGGAAAAAAAAATCCAGACGAGGCAAAACGAATTATTTTGGTAACTAAAGGATTTCCTCATGAAAAATGCTGAGAGAAAGTTTGGCCTCAGATTAGCATTTTGGCACATTAATCTTCGCCATCGGTAACCCGGGCAAGAGATTACCCGAAGCGCAAAATAGTTACCGAGGCTCATGCCATACGCTGTCATCACCGGCAAGTAGGCAACGCAAACTCCTATCGACTCTCTCTATCAGTAACCTGCACGAAAATCCTACCCAAAAACCTCCTTTTTTCCGGAAAAAAAAGCTAGAAAAAGATCGATCCAAAGCCAGATGAGTTCTTGCAAGAAACTACTAGCACAGGCGCACAACAATCTTTTGCGGATCATGCTAGGCTTTTATGGATTTCACGCAAGGAGAAGAAAACCAAAAGAAATCCAACCGCGCAAAAGATGGTTAGACGGAGAAACAAGAGACGGAAACGAAAAGGGAACGACTCCCCAGCGGATCGAAATGACAACAAGAAACTCTCAGACGAGGATCGGAAGAAAGCGGCCGCAGGCGAAGCCGCGGAAGAAACCTGCGGCGGCGGCGGGTTCGTTCGCGGAAGCTAGGGTTTCTTTCTTCTGGGGTGGGGCTTGCCGCTTTAAGCTTCTAGACGCTGGGCTCTATGGGCAAGGTTTTTGTGGTGGCTTGTGGCGCGATCGTAGGCCCATGGGCCATGGGTCGGGGAAGATTTCAATCACCCAGACACTAGTAGGCCCTGACAGGCCGTGTTCTGTGCTGGCGTTTTACGGCAGAATTTTCGGTCCATGGGCTGGTAAGGATTTGAGCCCAGCGTCAGTCACTGCCAAGTTTTCGCCTGCTTGTTTTTTCTTCTGCACTGTGCGCTGCTGCTGGTCGGAAAAGATCATGGACTGATCTGTGAATCTGTGATGTGATCCATCCATCCATCCACCATTTGCCTGCTCTCCTCGCCGTGTCCCAGGCCAGAATCACACCACAGGGATGTCCCCAACACCGCCACCGCCACACACGCTGCCCGGCTCCTCCCAATCAATCGGCCGCCGCCTCGTCCACGCCCGCGCTCCGGGCTCCAGCATTTCGACGAACACGTCCGCGGCCGCAGCCATGGCCGCGCTCCTCCTATCCTCCCGCCTCCCAACGACCACCACCAGCAGCAGCACTACAGCGGCATCCACCCGCCCCGCTCCCCGCTTACTCTCCTTCCGCAAAACCTCCACCACCGCCGCCGCTCGCCGCCGCGGCCGGGGCCCGCTCCTCGCCTCCTCCGCGGCTGCGCCGGCCCCGGTGGCGCAGCCCTTCCGCGCGCTGCCGGCCTCCGAGACCACGGTCCTCGTCACGGGCGCCACGGGCTACATCGGCCGCTACGTGGTCCGGGAGCTCCTCCGCCGGGGCCACCGCGTGCTCGCCGTGGCGCGGGCCCGGAGCGGCATCCGCGGCCGCAACTCCCCCGAGGACGTCGTCGCGGACCTCGCCCCGGCCCAGGTCGTCTTCTCCGACGTCACCGACCCGGACGTCCTGCTCGCGGACCTCTCCGCGCACGGGCCCGTCCACGCCGCCGTCTGCTGCCTCGCCAGCCGTGGCGGCGGCGTGCAGGACTCGTGGCGCGTCGACTACCGCGCCACGCTGCACACGCTCCAGGCCGCGCGCGGGCTGGGGGCCGCCCACTTCGTGCTCCTCTCCGCCATCTGCGTCCAGAAGCCGCTCCTCGAGTTCCAGCGCGCCAAGCTCAAGTTCGAGGAGGAACTCGCCGCCGAGGCCGCGCGGGACCCCTCCTTCACCTACAGCATCGTGCGCCCCACGGCGTTCTTCAAGAGCCTCGGCGGCCAGGTCGACATCGTCAAGAACGGGCAGCCGTACGTCATGTTCGGCGACGGCAAGCTCTGCGCCTGCAAGCCCATCAGCGAGGAGGACCTCGCCGCGTTCATCGCCGACTGCATCTACGACGAGGACAATATCAACAAGGTGCTGCCCATTGGCGGGCCGGGGAAGGCGCTCACGCCGCTGGAGCAGGGGGAGATGCTGTTCCGGCTGGTCGGGCGCGAGCCCAAGTTCATCAAGGTGCCGATCCAGATTATGGACGCCGTCATCTGGGTGCTCGATGGATTGGCCAAGCTGTTCCCGGGGCTGGAGGACGCCGCCGAGTTCGGCAAGATTGGCAGGTACTATGCCTCGGAGAGCATGCTGTTGCTGGACCCGGAGACCGGGGAGTACAGCGACGAGAAGACGCCGAGCTATGGCAAGGACACGCTCGAGCAATTCTTCGAAAGAGTGTTACGGGAAGGGATGGCAGGGCAGGAGCTCGGCGAGCAAACAATCTTCTAGGCCTTCTCCATTGCCGGTTTCCGGGGAAGGAGCTTGTAAATTCTGGTTCGACAATGTAGAGAGGTGAGGTTTTTGACTTGCTGATGATGCAAACACAGCCTACTATTTGATTGTACCATAGTCAATGCATTGTCTAATTTGAAGGAAGAGAAATTTTGCTCCCTTAAATCTTTTCTGCGCACAGTATATGTTTTTGTCCATGGTTTCTAAACAGTAAACACTGAAAACAGAATTCGATCAGTGTTACGTTGTCCAAAGGAATCCACACGACAGGAAATGAATTATTCGTCTTAAAAGATTCCACCATTCCATGTTAAGATCTTTTCTTGAATCATCATATTAACATCTCTTCATTCTGAGTTGTTGCGATGTTAAATTGTGCATTGCTCCTCGGTGAAAGGAAGCTTTTGCATTTGTGGAAGTACAAATTGCTTGATAACAATACCAAAACAAACATAGCGATGCTATTCCTGTGTGCATAATATCTCCAGTATGACAAAATCAGAGTTCATAGGTGTAGGACTATTTACAGGAGATGGATCTCTCCTCGAAGAAGTGTAGCCACATGACGGCAATATACATACATAATTCGAACTGTATTTGAAGATATGAGCTATCAGCTATGGAACTGAAGGCAAACAAAATTCTGGCACATTTTTTGTATTATATTATCTTTGCTCCTAATCAGTTTCCTTTTTTTTTGTGCTGGAAGATGCTAGGTTTATGTCTGGTGTGCCTTTGCAAAACGCCCCTTGATCCTTTGCCTGCCATCAGCACGAACTTTGCGTGATTCATACCGAACCTGCCTGTCAAATCTGCAAGAGTTCCGTAGAAACAAAGTTAGTACATAATAAGATACACAAATCCAAACTGGTATCTACCAAGAAAACGTCAGGGAAAATAATCAGCATGGCATGACATATCCATATCTCACCTTCTTGTCTTCCTCTTCTCTTTATAGCGTGAGATGACTGAGTCCCGGTCAGGGCAGGGTACAACATCAAAGCCGGTTCTTTTGGGGGCTTGCAAAGGCGTGGCAAGGTTAGGATTACCCTGGTGGTTCTCCTCCATGCTGCTACCATTGCTCATGCTGGGGCAGATTTCCGACATGGGAACAAATGAAGACAAGCACGCTTCAGCTGAGCTGACAGGAACCTGATCATATGTGAGCTCGACCTTGCACGCATCATTTAGGACATGATAATCGCCGTTGTTCCAATTTCCATTCTGCAAGCCAGATAAAACCAACTTGTTAATTGATGTCCAAACAAGCGAGCATTATGTGCAAAACAATGAGTAATAAGAACAAGTGCAAAAGTAGTTTGTGTTTTCCAGAGTTCTTTGCTGTTGGACCACAGAATTAGATGATCTCTTCTTTTTCATGACCAACACTACAGCATGTAGCAGTACTACTTCCTGAACGAGGTATGGCGCTGTGGCAGTATCAGGTTCGGTAAAGAATCTTTTGATGGTATAGCCAGAAAAGAGAAAAAGGGAGCAGCAGAACCATACCAATATATCATTAGTCTTTATCCTGGCTATCAAAATCAAATTTGCGAGATTCTTAACTACAATGGCTTCTTTCTGACTACAATAGTTGTGTTAGGTTCTTAACAGTACGAACTTCAGAATATATCCTTCTTCAAGATAGCTATGACTCAATGGAAAGTGTGCATATGATGCAGAATATGTATTATATTGTTTCTGCCATTCAAAAAGCAAATGCTTCAGACCCTAACTTGCCTTGAAATAAGTTTTCGATTGAATTGTTTACTATTTTTTTATCCACTGAGAAGAAATAACATATTTTGTGAACAACTGGATTTTTCATAGAACATAACTGCTGACTTCATCCATAGTTTGTGAATAGCATGGGTAATTAGTCATCACATATATTCTTGACTACAGTGACTTCATTACTCATAAGAGATGTACGCTGAAATTATGACACTTGTGCACTTTCAGAATATATTCCTCATCGAGATATGTAGGACTTAATGGAGAGCACGTTTTAAGCATATATGATGTCGAATATGTCATCTACGGATTCTGCGATTCAAATGCAAATGTGTCTAGGTATATGTTTTGGAATGATGTTGTTGCTCAGTGCCTTGCCAGTGGGTGAACAAGTGCAGTGAAGTATCCTGAGTTCCTGACTACATCCGTAGTTTGTAAAAAACAGGGGGTGATCACTCATAACTCATAGTAGAGATTCTAGTCCACGGATCAAACCTCGTAACCAGGAGTAGGCATGGTTGCAACCTCATGGCTGTTCTCTGCTCCAAAATTGCCATGGCCAGTGGTATACTGTGGTGGTGGTGCCCAAGAAGGGAACTGAACTCCAGCTTGCTCTGCCTCCTCATGACCTGCTGCTGCCTGCACCCCTCCGTCTGACTCTGCAAGCTCACCCAGCTGCCGGAGGATCTCCTCGTTCATCTTTTCGTCCGTGCAGATGCTCCGGTTCTTGTGCAGAGAATAACCAATCGAGAGTTCGGATGAGATAAATATAAGCAGGATTAGACAAAATCCAATTTCTTTCAGTAACGGTGAGGGCAGTACCTTGGGAGATGATGGCGTGAGGAGAGGCTGGAAGCCATGGCAGGGAGTGGTGGGCACGATCAGATCCTCCAAGCTGAGCACCTGCGGCTCCTCCCAGATGTTCCACCAGCCACCGTCCTCGGCGGCCGGCTTGTCGAAGAGGGGCACCCCGAGGAGCGCGGCGAGCTCGGTCGCCGAGGGGCAACCCGAGTAGGGCTGCACCGCGCAGCGGTCTTGGAGCGCCGGCTCGCCGCCGCCGTCCCGGTGCCTCCCGAAGTCGCAGTTGGAGCAGAGGAAGGCGGCGGAGGCGGCGTGGCGGAAGACGGCCGCGGCGGCGCGGCAGTCGGCGCAGAGCGGGGCGCGGGCGTGGCGGGAGCAGACCCCGTTGGCGCCGTGCACGTGGCGGTCGCACGGCAGGCAGAGCCTGGCGGCGTCGGCGCGGCAGTAGACCGCCGCCGCCGCGACGCCGCAGTAGTCGCAGCTCGCCGCATCCGCGCCGGCGCCGGCGCCGGCCTCCGCCTCGCCGGGCGCGGCTTTCTTGGCCTCCTCCTCTTCCCCCTCCTCCCCTGGCCGCCGCTCCAGTTCTTGGTCCCGCTCCGAACCCACCACCTGCTTCCTCTGGTCTTCCTCACCCATCCCGCCGGTAGCTGGACTCGCGACGGCAATCGGCAAGCGCCGCCGCTCACTGGATCGCGGGACTGAGCTGAGAGCAAGAGGATGAGACGCAGTCCGTCCGCAGGTAGAGACGGGCCCCGTTTCGCTTCCCCCGACCGGCTTTGCTTGGGGGATAAGAAGGAGGACTGGACTGGAGCGAGAACCGTGAGCGCTGTAAATGCGGGAAAGGGATGGATGGGGAAAGTGAAGGCGCCGAGGCGACGACGACGACGGGGCGGAGCGGAGCGGAGACCTGTGCAGGCTGTGCTGCTGTTGTGCACTGCTGCTTGTCTGCTCGGCGACTCCCCGCGAAGGCGCGAAGCGCCCTGCGGGCCGTCGGCGCTGGACAGGTGTCCCGTGATCTCGTCGGTTCCATTGTCACCGCACCGGGTGTACGTGACCGGCGAGGAGTGACCCACTCGTGAGGCGTCTTTGCCGCGAGGGGAGGCACCTAACCTACGCGGGGGGTGGGGCCAGTCCGCCAGTTGGCCGGTCGGGGGAGGAGCGATGGCAGCGACGGCGAGGGGTGGTCGCTTTCGGGGAGGAGACGGGGGGTGTTGCAATGCGTTTGCCCGGGAGGGGGGAGGGAGAGGGATGGGATGGGAGGCGAGGACAAAAGGCGCGGAGCAGCAGCTTCGCCATGGTTCGACAGGGACGGGACGGGGGGAGAGGCCGAGAGGGGGAGGTGCACCTGTCCGGCGAGAAGATCTGGGCGGGAGATGCGGCCGTTGGTGGGGATGGGACGGCTCGGGACCAGGAACCTGCGGAAGCGAGTCCGGTGACGTGTCGGGGGTGGCGTGACGTCAGCAGTGATGCTTTGCCTTCCCTTCCTTTCCTTCCCTTTCCTTCCATTCCCGTATTCCCGTGGGCCTTGGCCAAGGGTAAGGCCGCGCTGAGTTTACACACAGCTGAACCGGATCAAAAACCTAAACAAAAGTAAAGGACATAAATGTCACTTAGGGGTGTTTGATCTTTAGGTCGGACTAAAATTAAAATTGATGCCACGTCGAATATTCGGAGGCTAATTAGGAGCACTAAATATGAGCTAATTATAAAACTAATTATACAGATGGAGGCTAATTCACAAGATGAATCTATTAAGCCTAATTAAACCATCATTAGCACATATTTATAGTAGCATCACATTGTCAAATCATGGATTAATTAGGCTTAATAGATTCATCTCACGAATTAGCTTCTATCTGTGCAATTGATTTTATAATTAGTCTATGTTTAATATTTCTAATTATTATCTAAACATTCGATGTGACAGAAATTTTAGAAGTGACTAAAGAAACAAACACCCCTCTAGGTTCACGAACTCCAAAAGTGCATTTTTGGATTAATAAACTTGTCAAGTCGTTCATCATATGTGACTTTGGGAGAGGACTGCTTGGCGGTCTCAAACCCACCCTGGAGTTGGAGGGTCATAGGGAGGACGGAGCGCCTGCATCGGTGACGGATGTGGCGAAGGTGAAGTAGATGAAGAACTTCGTGCCGCCGCCATCAACGTGGTCGATGAAATGACAGAGGGAGAGGGGGCAAATGAGAGGGATGAGAGGGATGAGAGAGAAGATGTCCAGCCAGCGTGCCATGTCAGCACTAGATGCCCATGTGGAGGGTTATGGACCTGTGGTGAACGACTTAACAAGTTTATGGACAAAAAATGCACTTTCGGAGTTCATAGACGTAAGTGACACTTCCTTACATATTGATGGACCTGTCGAGGATAGATGCCCAGCACACGCAAGGAAGGAAGAATACGGACTTCTACTAAGATTTTTCTGTAATCATACTAGGATTCATACCATGTAAACCTACTAGGACTCTTCTTGTAAAATCCCGCCCTTTGAGTATATAAAGAAGGGCAGGGTACCTGGAGCGGCAGCTTAGACCAGCAGAGCTCAGAACCATCATCAATAGCCAACAATCAGGCTACACAACACTCAAACGCAGAGCGCAATATACAACACCCGAAACAGGACGTAGGGTACTACGCTACTCTGGCGGCCCGAACCTGTATAAATCAATGTCTTGTATCCTCGCTTCTACCTTCAAGTTTCAGGTCTGATGATTCCCCACCAACCAATTTATTACTTCGAGATACTCCTTCTTAGGTTGCCGGGTATAAAACACCGATAAGACCTTCGGAGCATTTTACTCAATAGCTATTACTGTGTTTTTTATAACTTGTTCGAGCTCGAGTATATAGTAAACCTGAGTCAAGCTGGGGGCTGTGCCGAAGCTTAGCAATCAAGTTGTTCGTCTAATCTTGTGTAGCGAGCTTTACTCGAGTCCAACTCGAGCAATATGTTCACGTATTTTAATCGTGCAGTACTACTAGGTAATGTGGTTATTGAAATCAGGAAGAATAGTCAACCTGGCCGAGCGAAAACTTGAGGTTCAGTCAAGCTCTTCCCTTAGCTGTAAGCTTCAATCTAGTACAAGGCTCTGTTGGGCTTAAAGCCAACAAAGTGACCATAACTGGTGTCCCCGGTTTGAGAAAAAAAAATGTATAAAGGCATGATTAGCAATACAACCATCCAGGTTGTACAAAATTTGGTTACGCACCTTACTACCCACTCGATGTGACTTAGGGGGTGTTTGATACAAGTACTAAACTTTAGGAGGGTCACATCGGATGTTCGGACGCTAATTAGGAGGATTAAACATGAGCTAATTATAAAACTAACTGCAGAACCCTATACTAATTCGCGAGACGAATCTATTAAGCCTAATTAATCCATCATTAGCAAATGATTACTGTAGCACCACATTGTCAAATCATGGACTAATTAAGCTTAATAGATTCATCTCGCGAATTAAACTCCATCTGTGCAATTAGTTTTGTAATTAGACTATATTTAATACTCCTAATTAGTATCCAAACATCCGATGTGACAGCTCCTAAACTAAGGGTGTTTCGGTGTTTGGATCCCCGGCTAAACTTTAGCCCCTGTCACATCAAATGTTTAGACACTAATTAACTAATTACAAAACCAATTTCACAACTCCTAGGTTAAATCGCGAGATGAATCTACTAAGCCTAATTAGTCCATAATTTGACAATATGGTGCTACAGTAAACATTCGGTAATGGTGGATTAATTAGGTTTAATAGATTCGTCTCGCGATTTAGCCTAGGGGTTTTGCAATTAGTTTTGTAATTAGCTCATATTTAGTTCTCCTAATTAGCATCCGAATATCCGACGTGACACGCACTAAACTTTAGTTTCAAGATCAAACACCCCTTAATACGAATGTCTACTCTTTTTTAATGATACCTTGGTACGCTGACGGAGTGTGTGCGGTGATTTTGACACCTCAAAATCAGTCGTACTAGTATTTTCTAGACATTTAAATTGGTATGGTTGAGAATAGTTAACTAGTTATATTACTCTCATTTTAATATTGATGATTAACCCTGCCCTTATAAACACCTACAAATACACGTAAATGTTAATTTTAGTATTTTACCATAATAATTACTTAGTTACTTCTAATCGTAAATTAACAAGGGTTTTTTTACTCTGATTTGAAAATTGAATGCACGGAAGTTGTAATTCTTTTATACCACACAAGTTATTGCTGATATATATTTTTTTAAATCTGATGAGTTGTTGCAATGAAAAAAGTTGACAGAAAAACAGTGTCTCGTTAAACTCCAAGTCTCCAACCAAGACCCAAACCCCCAGACAACCCATCCAACGGCCGAGCACCCCTGCCCCGCTGAACCAACGGCGCGATGGGACACCGCGCCCCTTCCTCCTCCCCAGTATAAATTTCTCCAACTGCAAGCCCTAGCGCTAAAACCCTTGCGGCGGCTACCTCCCTTTTCCCCACCCCGCCCCCTCTCGTCTCGCCGGCCGCCGCCGCAGGCGAAACCCCTCTTGTCCCCGCCCTCTCCACCACCGAATCTCCACAGGTTCGACGGATTCTGGCGTCTCAGCAGCCCGATTGGGTTCACGCATGCTTTCCTCGATCTGATTTGGTTCGGTGGGCGTGCGTTTGATGCAGGTTACGGGAGGGGTATTTGGTTTGTATCAGCTGAGATAGTCGCAGGTTACTGATTCTAGGAGGATATGTTGGTGCTATTCGAGACCCCCGCGGGGTTCGCCCTCTTCAAGGTGCTCGACGAGGGGAAGCTCGACAAGGTCGAGGTGAGCGGTTGCTGCTGCCGCTGCTTCAATTTCTAAGTCTACTTTTGATTGGGTTTCCTTAATTTGGTCTGCTCCGCGCTTGATTATTCTAACAGTACTATGTCTTCTATTTATGCTTGTAGGATCTATGGAAGGAGTTCACAACATCCGACTCGGCGAGAAGGGTTAGTGATTCTATTGTTAACCTTCAAAGTGCAAACGAGTTTTCCTTTTATTAAGGCACATTATGACATTGTGCCCTTGTGTTTTTGAAGTAATGATCTCAATGTAACTCTTTTACCCTGGCGGAACACTGGATTTCGCCATTACAAATATGGGTAGCTAGCTGAATACGTTCCAGAATGTGTTTTTTTTTTGTAAGCTACTCCCTCTGTTCTAAAATACATGTAGTTCCGACAGGAGGATTTTGCCTGGAGTTAGTTCAGTTGTTTTGTCGGAATCGACAAGTTATTGAGACTAGAGGTAGTGTTTTGAACATATCAACTTTAAGCCGCAAAGTGCCTAGAGAATACCCTTATTCCTGCACTTCTTTTTCTCTCAAGGAACATGTTATATGCACATAATGGGTCAAGGTGGTAATAATGCATATCACCTCTAACAGACTCCCCATAAGATTGTTTTGTCTGTGCATGTACCAACATAATACTGGGTTTTTTTTCAAATGCAAAATACTTAATCAACTTTTATGGTATTTATGATATTGTCTACCGTTTTTTCTTAAAAATGCAAAATACTTATTCAGCTTTTATGGTATTTATGATATTGTCTCCCGTTATATTCTTTGTGTTTATACATCCAGTTTTCTTTTTCTGACTAGTAGTTATGAACTTCTGTGTAGGTGGTTGAGCTTAAGGCTTTCAACAAGTTTGAGAACACATCTGACGCTCTGTCTGCTGCGACCCTGATTATTGATGGCAAGCCTAGCAAGGGTCTGCGCAAGTTCTTGCAGAAGCACTGTGAGGGTGAAACATTAGCTGTTGCTGATTCCAAGCTTGGAAATGCTATAAAGGAAAAGCTGGTCGGTGGTGTTCCTCGGTTTTTAATTTGTTTGTAGAATGACTGGCCCTCCTTACAGTATTGTTGCGCTCATGCAGAAAATTGACTGCCTTCACAATAGTGCTGTGATGGAGCTGATGAGAGGGCTGAGAAATCAGCTCACTGAGCTTATAACTGGGCTGGGTGCACAAGAACTTGGTCCGATGAGCCTGGGACTGTCCCACAGCCTGTCTAGGTATAAGCTGAAGTTCAGTCCCGAGAAGGTGAGTCCGATATGTGCTCACTTTCTGGCTTTTTTTATTGCCCCATCACTTGCTGCTTCACATGAACATGGATACTGTATCCGTGTGTTTTACTCTTTTGTTGCCCTTTGGTGCTATATCTTTGCAACATTCATAACATCTTTTGTGTTGGCTAGTTACGGTTGTTGTTTGTGAATTACCCATTTGGAATCGTGTAAGTGAGATGACCACCATTGTTTTTGTTCCACAGGTTGATACCATGATCATTCAGGCCATTGGCTTATTGGATGATCTTGACAAAGAGCTTAACACTTATGCTATGAGGGTTCGTGAATGGTATGGTTGGCACTTTCCTGAGCTCACTAAAATAGTCACAGATAACATACAGTATGCAAAAGTTGTGAAGATGATGGGCGACAGAGCTAATGCAGTCAACCTTGATTTCTCTGAGGTAAATGAGTGGACATTTCTCAATGTTATTTACATGCCTATGAAGCAAACTGCTTAGTAATAGCTCTGTTGTTCACAGATACTGTCAGATGAAGAGGTGGAAGCACAGATAAAGGAGGCGGCAGTAATATCCATGGGAACAGAAGTTAGCGACCTTGACTTGTTAAATATCAGAGAGCTATGTGATCAAGTGTTGGCTCTTTCTGAGTACAGAGCCCAGCTGTTTGACTATTTAAAAAGCAGGATGAACACTATTGCTCCCAATCTGACCGCACTGGTGGGTGAATTAGTTGGTGCTCGCCTTATTGCGCACGGTGGCAGTTTGGTAAATTTAGCCAAGCAGCCTGGTAGCACAATCCAGATACTCGGTGCAGAGAAGGTGCGTACTATTTGTGGATGATTTCGAAAACGGTTTTTCATTCGTTGTTCTTTTTCTGTCTGTGATCCTGCTCTTCTAAATGTGCGTCGACAGCGTATATCAGTAAGACACACGAAATTGTGCCCTCTTTTTTTGATATCCTAATTCGTAGTGACATCAATCGGTGGCATGAATTGAGATTATTTCTTTTTGTTGTCTGCTAGAATTGGTTTCTCTACTAAGCAACTGAAAATTGTATTCTGTCCAGGCTTTATTCAGAGCTCTAAAGACGAAGCATGCTACACCTAAGTACGGCCTCATCTACCATGCATCCTTAATTGGCAAGGCATCTCAAAAGCACAAGGGAAAGATCTCTCGTTCTCTTGCTGCGAAAACTGCTCTTGCCATACGGTGTGATGCCCTTGGTGATGGTGAGGACAACTCCATTGGCACTGAGAGTCGACTCAAGGTATCTGCACTGTCGAAAACAATTTTAGTTTTTATAATACAAACAATAGATTGTCTTCTGACATAAGTGAGAATTGAACAGCTTGAGACACGGCTTCAAGTTCTGGAGAACAAAGAATTTGGGAAATCTGCTGGTTCCACAAAGGGAAAGCCTAAGATAGAAGTGTATGAAAAGGACCGGAAGAAGGGAGCTGGGGCTTTAATTACTCCTGCTAAGGTAAGCTTTGTCATGGTTCTGTTTCCTTGAAAAATATGATAAGAAACCTTTTATTTAACGGACAGTTGCTTACTCTTCACTGCCATCTTGGTCAATACAATGGACTGTTCTAGTACTGGATTGCTTTATTGTTAGCGAAAAAGATCCCATTGGTGTATCCTTACGTGAACACCTTTTTTGTTGCCATTGTTTTTTTTTTGGGGGGGGGGGGGGGTGTTTGAGTTCTAAAAGTCATTTTGACTGATGTTTTGCTTTTGTTTTAGACATACAACCCTGCCACTGATGTCGTACTAGGACAATCCACTGAAGAAACACCAAAGAAGTCAGAATTGGCTTCAAAGAAGAGGAAACATCATGAGGCGGAGGCTGCACAGACAACAGAGCCTGCAGCGGAAGCAATCCAGGAGGATGGTGATCAGGAGAGGAAGAAAAAGAAGAAGAAGGACAAGGAAACCGAGGCGACTCCAGTGGCTGCTGCTGATGGTGAGAAGAAAAAGAAAAAGAAGTCCAAGGAGAGCGAGGAGCCTGCTGTGGCTGCCGCCGAAGGCGAGAAGAAGAAGAAAAAGAAGAAATCTGATGTGGATGGTGAGGATGTTGTACTGCAAACTGCAGAGTCTGGTAAGAAAGACAAGAAGAAAAAGAAGAAGAAGCACGCTGATGATGAGTGAGGCATTCACCGGAGAAGGGAGAGCCAAGGTGCCCAAGGTTGGGACTTGCTGTTCTGTAAAATGGATATTACAGGCTAGTAACCATGTTGAGATTTAGTTTTTTTTTTGGAACCCCGGTTTTCAAGTACTAGCTCGATCTGGACGATCGATGAAATTTAAATTTTGGTGCCGCTGTCTCAAATTACCATGATTGTTTATGAATCCAGATTGGTAACTAAGGTAGCTGAGAGATCCTTGAGTTTGTACGATAGTTTGCGCACCTCATCAGATTGAGATTGTACGATAGTTTGCGCGCCCCATCAGATTTGCGTTGGTAGTTTGCTGGAGGGACGCGGGTTTCTATTGCCTGACAACCGGCATCCCTGGAACTCTGGAAGGCTGTAACAGTTTGAAGTATTGTTCGCAGCAACAGCCTTGGTCAGTTGGTCTACAGCTGCTTGGCAACAGTTATCATGTTTAGCATGTGTTGTGCTAGAAGCGCAACACTGGTAGCAAACCTCCTACATGGTGTCCGAGATAATGTACCTAAACTCCAACTTGTGGTCGATTCGAATCAACAAAGAATCAACCAAAGAAAAGTTGGAAACTACCATGCATACCACTTACACCATTATAATCCCGGCCATTGCTGAGGAGCAGAGCATCAGTTGGTGAATAATTCCTCAATGTACCCAGTTCAGCAGGGTGCCTTTTTCTGGTGAAGCACAGCGGCAGTTGGTCCGAAAAGGTTGCATCAGCTGTTGCTGTCCAAGAGCTGGTGACACCAACAAACGAACAGGAAGATAGATGCTCGTGGTTCGCCTGTGACCTGCTCGGAAGTCTCTCGGGTAGGACTTCTCCAGTTCTCCTGTGGCCTAATTCCATAGATGTGGCTTCCTGGGAAGTCTCTCCGGTAGGACTTCTCTAGTTCTGTTTACATGACAGGGAACTGATCAGGGGGTAGGCACTGTCATGAAATGGTCTCTTGACTCAATTAGTTCTAGTTATTAATCTTCGGAGTGGAAGAAGGACGGAGACTCTCGAATGATAGACAATTGCTCTAGTGAATAACTCAAAAAATAGAAGAACATTAGATGGTAAAGGAAAGATCAATATATGTTCAAGGAAAAGTTTAAAGTGTCCTCAATGACTGCAACTTCTATTATTAGCCTAGTGGTTAGAGCACATGAGTAGCAGTAAGTTTAGATTCAACTCCCTATGGAGCAAATCAAAGGGTCTGATTTTTTTTTTAAAAAAAGGCTCCATCGCTGAGCAAACTACCTTCATTTGATGGCGCAAGTAGGGCTGCCTAGGTGGGTAGAACGGTGGTTCTTTGATCACCAAGTCCCCACCTGGACCTATGTCGTCGGCGACCTAGCCACTAATAGTCTCAATGCTACCTTCTATTATCATCGGGTTGCCCGACTTGCTCAAGCATTACTCACGTGGAACAAACACCTCCCCTTGGTGGCTGTATTTCCTCGGTAGTCTAGTTTTTTCGAGTATGCATGTGCTTCTTTGATTGGAATATCCTACATTCTAAGTTCCCTCTTGTCCACACCACTGGCGCACCTTACTGCTGACATCTTCGGTAGTTCTTTGGTCGCCAAGCCGACATAGCCCTATGTCATCATTGATCCTAGCTACTAGTGGTCTCCCAACCTTCGTGGATGATGATGCTACGTGCTATCACCATTAGGTTGGCCAACTCACTTAGAGGATGTTTGGGTACGAGGTGCTAAACTTTAGGAGGGTCACATTGGATGTTCGGATGCTAATCAGGAGGACTAAACATGAGTTAATTATAAAACTAACTGCAGAACCCCTATACTAATTCGCGAGACGAATCTATTAAGCCTAATTAATCCATCATTAGCACATGGTTACTGTAGCAGCACATTGTCAAATCATGGACTAATTAGACTTAATAGATTCGTCTCGCGAATTAGACTCCATCTATGCAATTAGTTTTGTAATTAGACTATATTTAATACTCCTAATTAGTATCAAACATCCGATGTGACAGGTACTAAAGTTTAGGGGTGTATCACACCCTTAAGCATTTCTCTTGCGCCACTGTTTTTATTATCCAACTCTAAAAGAGGTTCGAAGATGGCAATAATGAAGATAGAATGTAGAAATAATAAAATTTTGATTATTTTGTTTCATAAGAAAGTGAAAAATTATATACTCAAAACAAATGATCAAGAGCTTAGCTACGATCGTTTTCATGTCCTTTCCCTATGCCTTTTATTAATGGGGTTTTCTCTTATTTCTTCTTTACCTTTTACCTTTTAGTACTTGAATTCTGAGTGACTGGTTCCTGTACCAGGGGTACCCTCAGCAATGGGCTTAGGACGATCAGGCACCAAAAGGCTAAATGCCCAACAGTTGGAAGCATCCTGGAAACGGCTCAGACGATGTTGCGGCCCACCACCCGACCTCCCTTGGTCGGAAGCCAAGAGCCATCACTCGCCGGCTTAGCCAGCTCGGGGGCGGGGCCCGCAAGGGGCCCATAGCGCCTCACCTACTCCTTGACTCAGGAAGAACTACACCGTACGAGAGGCATTAAATGCGGGCGTGACCCTCCGGACCACCCCACGCAGGAGACATGACCGAACGAAGGGAGCCGGCCTTTAACCAGGAGGTCCGAGGGTAAGGCTACACCCTTCGGACCACCCAGGACGGCCTGCAGGACGAGGCCATGTGCGGCCGTACGCGCCCACATGCCCCGTCATCATCTTCGCTGTCAAGGAGACCCGTCAAGATCAAGGTCATGCCACCGCGCCAGACCCAGTATGATCCCGCAGGCGAGGTGGGACCCAGCGACAGACATCACGGTGAGGAGCGGCCGTAAGCGCACTAAAGAGGTCGGGAAAAGCCAGGACGAGCGGCACACCCCGTCCAGCCACTAATCAAGGTTCGCCCATTCATCAGCAGTACAGACGACAGCAACAGTTCCTGTCTCGTTCACCGCATGGAGTTGGTGGACGGGACGGGAGCACGCCACAGAGCAGGCTGGGCCGTGCATAAGTAGCCCATGCTGCATAGGAGCCATTGTACAAGACATGCTAGACCCTCGACCAGCCAAGGGGATAGGACAGGGAAGCCTCTTGGTGCAAGGAAAACCTGACCACGCAGCAACCCTCGACCTCTGAGGTCAGGACCCCCTCCATTTCTCAACGTTGTTACCCGATCCCTAGCCTATATAAAGGGAACCGGGCCTCCATTCACTATCTCTCGAATTCAACACATACACCCACACATCGCACAAACGCTTGCTTGCAAGCACCCTGTTGTAAGTCCAGTGCACTTGATCTAAGGAACATGACTCCTGCCGAAACTAGACATATGGATCTTCCCGAACCAGTATAACTCCTTATCTCTTGTGTGCTAGTCATCGGAAGTGAGGAGAGCGCGGCGTATAATCAGTAGTCGACGGAACGAAACACCGACAGTTGGCGCGCCCAGTAGGGGTAGTCGCACATCCCTTGCTAGCTTTTGATGGCCTCCTTCAGTCGTAGCGCTGGGGTGGCACCGCCCCGGGTGACACCATTCGTTTCGGGAGCCTCGAGTTTGCTGTCAATACTGTGTCGAGTTGCAGCTCGTCTCCAGTTTTCTTCCGACCCAGGCATTCCATTTTAGAAGCCTATACTTCGTCGTCGACCAGCTATGTCACCTACACCTCCTCGAGGAGGGGTTCCCTATCCAGCCTGAGCTGGAGGGGGTGCCACCAAGTGGCGCCTCCACCGCATTGCCCATCAATGGTGACACCTTAGCGCGTCAGATCGATGTACACCTCGGGGCGGACCTCGAGCCCAAGGCCTGCCAGTGCACCTTCTATGCACTACCCAACATCTTCACCTAACTCTCGGGGGAGGCCCCCCGGAGAGTGAGTTCTGGGACCCTACGGTTCAGCTACTGTATGGTCTCCGGGACACAGCCTAGCTCTTCCAGATGGACCTTGAGCACAGGCTCTGCCCTAACCCCACAAACCACACGATCATGGGTGCGGCGGAGTACGCGCCGACGTCCTTCCACGACCTCATGGAGATCCACTCCAGGAGCAGCTCCTCATCGGAGGTGGACCTCATCCACCATGATAACATGTTGAGGAAGTGCTTCATGGTGGAGCTCGCTGAGCATACCCCTTCTGACAGGCAGCATGCGCAGCCGATCCAGCGCACGCCGGAGGAGAGCGAGGTGTACCTTTGCAAAAAAGTGGAACGCCTTGCCGCCGAAGCAGCGGAGCTCGACAGCAAGCACACCTAGCTGGAGCACGAGCGCGTCAAGCTCGGCAAGCAGCATGGAGAACAGGAGGCCGGAGCGGCCTGCGACCGTTCCCGTCATGTGCATGAGCAAATTATGCATGACGAAGACGGAGTCCACCGCTTCGTTCATGCCAGCCAAAACATAGCCGCCACGGCAATGATTCTGCGCTCAATCCCTGAGCTGCAGGACCCCGAGAGCTTGCACATCCATTGCGAGCTTAAGGGTTTGCTCGAGACCACGGCGGTCCAGCAAGCGGAGAGCTCCCTCCAATGGAGACAATAAGCTAGAAGCAGCCACCGAGCATGTAGCGTGGGCGGCCTGTAGGGTTCCCATGTGCCCATCGCACCCGTAGGTGCCCAGTAGGAAGCTGGCCAACCCGCAGCAGGGGCGTTAGCACCACGACGCCCTGCGGCCTCGACGCACGCCGCACGATCCAGGCACGGCGCCGCGAATGCGTGGAGTCCGACAGATAGTGTCATCACAACAGCGACGACCACCGCGACCGATACTACGAGCGCTCCTGCTATCCGACCCTGGATGACCCGAGCCCGAAGGCGTTTGGGAGGAGGATACACTCCATGCCCTTCCTTGAGCGCTTCCATGCCCCGACCAACATCAGCAAGTACGCTGGGGACACAAACCCCAGCGTCTGGCTGGAGGATTACTGGCTCGCCTGCTAAGCCGATGGCGCCAACGATGATGACTTCATCATCAAGTACCTGTTGATCTGCCTCACAATTCGGCTCGGGCTTGGCTCAAATATCTCTAGCCGGACTGCATCCACAGCTGGTCCGACCTCCGCCGGATTTTCATCGGCAACTTCAAGGGTACGTACAACAGACCCGGCAACTCTTGGGACCTCAAGAGCTGCAAGCAGAAGCAGGGGGAAAAGCTCTGCGAATACATCTACTATTTCTCCCGGTAATGCAACGAGCTACCCGACGTGGTTTAGGCCGACATGATCGGGGCATTTATCTTGGGGACCACCAGCGAGACCCTCGTCCACAAGCTCGGGTGCGCCAAGCCCCGCTCCAGCAAGGAGCTGCTGGACATCGCCACCAACCACGCCTTTGAAGAGGAGGTGGTGGTCGGATCTTATATAAGGGGAAGGGTGCCATCAGGCATGATGGCGAGGGAGGAGGTGGCCCCTCCTGCCATGACGACAAGAAAAAGAAGAACAAGGAGCGCCACGAGGGTAAGCTCGTGACAACCACCGACCACCC
This sequence comes from Setaria viridis, assembly GCF_005286985.2. Taxonomy (NCBI): domain Eukaryota; kingdom Viridiplantae; phylum Streptophyta; class Magnoliopsida; order Poales; family Poaceae; genus Setaria; species Setaria viridis. Next base: position 44,020,838 of record NC_048271.2, read on the forward strand.
CGGCAAGTAGCAGAAGGGGGGAAGCCTACCCCCGACCATTTTGAGAATATGCTTGAGGGATCGTGCCCGAACCATGGCTACCTTGTGAAGCACCTCTACAAGGACTGCGACCTCATGAAGCGCTACCTGAGGGGCGACCTCAAGGTCGGCGCTAAGGGGAAGCATCCACCTGATGTCGACGTCAACGCCGGGGAGGAGGAAACCTCATGATCTTCAGTGGCTTGGACTTCTTCGGGAGTTGCAAGAGGAAGAACACGGCTAGGCAAGTATTAAGTGCTGATCCCGTCGTCCCGACCTTCCTTAAGTGGTCGGATATAGCGATTATCTTTGACAGGATGGATTACCCCGACCACATAGGGGTGCTTGGGAGGCTTCCTCTCTTGGTGGCCCCGATCATCACCAATTCTTGCCTGTCCAAGGTCCTCATGGACGGGGGCTCCATCCTCAACATCATGTACATAGCCATCCTGGACGAGATGAAGATCCCGAGGTCGGAGCTCCAACCAACTGGGGCACCCTTCCACAGGGTCATCGTGGGGAAGCAGGCGGTTCCGCTAGGGCGGATTGACATGCCCGTCACATTTAGCACCCGCGCCAACTTATGCACTGAGATCCTCACCTTTGAAGTGGTCGACTTCGAAGGGTCCTACCACGCGATCTTCGGAAGGCCATGCTACGTCAAGTTTATGGTGACCCCGAACTACACCTACCTCAAGCTCAAAATTCCCAAGCCCCACGGCGTGATCACGATCAGCGCCAACCACGAGTTCACACTCCTTTGCGATGTGAAGAATTGTAAGCTAGCGACGCATACCATCCGCTCCCTCGAGTTCTTCGAGATCCAGCAAATCACGCAAGAGGTCGCCTCGGACTCCAACAAGGCTTCGACCTTGGGAGCCTTCAAGCCTACGGAGGACGCCAAGGTGATCCAGTTTGACCCAGAGGACTCCAACAAGGTGGTGTGGATCGGCACCGCGCTGTCTACCAAATAGGAAGACAAGCTTGTCGACTTCCTTCACGAAAATTGGGACATCTTCGCATGGAAGCCCTCTGACATGCCGGGTATCCTGAGGAAAGTCGTTGAGCACACCCTTGACATTAGGCCAGACGCCTGACCCGTGAAGCAGCGCCTGCGCCGCTTCGACAACGAGAAGCGGAAGGCTATTGGCGAAGAGATCGCTTGGCTCTTAACAGCTGGGTTTATCAAAGAGGTCTTCCACCTTGAGTAGCTGGCCAACCCCATGCTAGTGAAGAAGAATGGCTCATGGTGCATGTATGTGGACTACACAAGCCTAAACAAGGTGTGCCCCAAGGTACCATACTTATTGCCTCGCATCAACCAGGTGGTCGACTCGACTACTGGGTGTGAGGTCCTTTGCTTCCTCGACGCATACTCAAGCTACCACCAGATCGCGATGAAGGAATCACACCAGCTGACGACCTCTTTCATCACTCCGTTTGGCGTGTACTTTTATGTCACGATGCTGTCGGGCTCAAGAACACGGGCTCCACGTACCATAGGTGCATAAACCACTGCCTCGACCACCTGGTCAGGGATATAGTGGAGGTCTACATTGATGACATCATCGTCAAATCCCGCAAGACTGAGCAGCTCATCACCAACCTAAGAGACACATTTGAGTGCCTCCGCCACTACAACATCAAACTCAACCTGGAGAAATGTGCCTTCGAGGTGCCCAAGGGCAAGCTCTTGGGCTTCATCGTTTCCGAGCGTGGCATCGAGGCTAACCCGGAGAAGATCGCCACCATCAGAAACTTGGGGCCGATCACCAATCTCAAGGGCACTCAGAAGCTAATAGGATGCCTGGCCTCCTTGAGTCGCTTCATGCAGCGGCTCGGAGAGCGTGGCATGCCTCTATACAAGCTCTTGAAGAAATTCGTCCAGTTCCACTGGAACAAAGAGGCGCAAGAGGCCTTCACCAAGCTCCAAGCCTCTTTTGCCTCACCTCCGACCTTGGTCTCGCCGACCCTAGAAGAGCCCCTGCTGCTCTACATTGCCGCGACCACACAAGTGGTCAGCGCGACGCTCATCGTGGAGCGCGAGGAGCCTGAGCACGCCCTCAATGTGCAGAGGTCGGTATACTTCATCCGCGAAGTACTATCCTACATGAAGGTACACTACCCTCAAATCCAAAAGATGATTTCCTCCACCTTGATTTCGAAGCAGAAACTCCTCCACTACTTTGAGAGACACCCGATCATGGTGGTAGCGTCGGCACCACTCGGGGGAATCATCCAGATTCGTGACGCCTCTGGTCGCATAGCCAAATGGGCAATAGAGCTCATGAGCTACCAGATCATCTATGTGCCAAGGAATGCGATCAAGTCGCAGGTCCTTGCCAACTTCATCGCAGAATGGACAAAGACCTAGACCCTACCATCCCCGACCAGTCATGAGTACTGGGCGATGTACTTTGATGGGTCGATCATGGTGGGAAGCGTAGGGGCTCGTGCTGTGCTCACCTCCCCAAAGGGCGATCGCCTCGAGTATGCGATCTGCCTCCACTTCCCTGCCACTAACAACATGGTGGAATACGAGGCCCTCATCCGATCCATGGCCTCAAGATCGCCTCCGAGCTAGACACTCGCTGCATCTACATCAGGGGTGACTCGGAGCTGGTCGTCGACCAGGTCATGAAAGAAGCCTTGTGTCCCGATTAGAAGATGATCACCTACTACAACGAGGTGTGAAAGCTTGAGGAGAAGTTCGACGACCTCAAGCTTCACCATGTCCTCAGCCATGATAACCTCACCACCGATTTCTTAGCGAAGCTCGTGTCGAACCGCGAGCATGCCCTGCTAGGAGTCTTCGACAACGATGCCCACGAGCTGTTGATCAAGCTCGCCAAGGCACCCACCCCTGCGCTCGATGCAAGCCACCCCGAGCCGGCAGCGGAGCTAGCCGCAGGGGCCAAGATGGGCGCCCCCAACCTCAAGGTCGTGGCGCTTGAGCCAAGCTGGACCATGCCCTTCCTCAACTACCTATTGCGGGACACCCTCCCCACAGACGCCAATAAGGCGCGCCGCCTCGTGAGACACATGAAGGCCTCTATGGTCGACTGGGAGGAGCTCTACAAGTGTAGCCCATCAGGTATCCTCCAAAAGTCCATTCCCACTGACCAGGGGCGGGAGCTACTTCTGAAGAAACATGTTGGCATCTGCGGCTACCACGCGGCCCCGAGTTCCGATAAGGCTTCTACTGGCCCATGGTGGTGGCAGACGCCCAGCAGATCATTTGCTCCTGCGAAGGGTGCCAATACTACATGCGGCCGACGCACGTGCCGGCTCAAGAGCTGCAGACCATCCTGATCATATGGCCCTTTGCAGTGTGGGGCCTTGACCTGGTCGGGCCCTTCAAAAGAGTGCCTGGGGACTACACCCACCTCCTCATAGCGGCAGACAAATTCACCAAATGGATCAAGGCGAAGCCCATCACCAAGGTCACATCGGCAGCCACGGTTGAGTTCTTCCTCAACATCATCTACAGCGGGCCCGAACTCCATCATCACTGACAACGACACGCAGTTCATGAGAAGGAAATTCCTGCGCTTCTACGATGAATACCACATCAGGGTCGACTTGGCCTTAGTGTCCTACCCACGCACCAACGGGCAGGTCAAGCGGACTAATGGCATGGTCTTGCAAGGCCTCAAGCCTCGCATCTTCGATGGGCTCAAGAAGTTCGCGGGGCGGTGGACACGTGAGGTACCCGCAGTGCTCTGGAGCCTAAGGATGACCCCAAATAGGTCCACGGGTTTCACACCCTTCTTTGTGGTATACGGTGCGGAGGCTGCCCTCCCCACCAACCTCGACTACGGGGCGCCACGTGTCAAAGCGTACGATGAGTCAAGGTCGGAGGAGGCCCGCCAGGATGCGCTTGACCAGCTCGACGAGACGCGAGATGTGGTGCTCCTCCAATCTGCCAAGTACCAACAAGCCCTCCGACGCTACCACAGCATGAACGTACGAGGCTGTGCCTTCTAGGTCATAGAGCTGGTCCTCCGAAGGGTCCAGACATCCCATGGCAAGCACAAGCTCACGCCACCATGGGCTCCTGGAACATCAAGTAGCTACGTCGCTTTAACCCTTAGATTTGTTATTTAAGTTTGTACAAATAGTTCGCACCATGCAATCAAAAGAAGCGTCATGCTCGATTAAGTTTGCGATTTTCTTTTTAACTCTCCTTACCGAGCACTTCACGCCATCCAATGAGGGCAATCGGTGCGACCTGCTCGTGGGGCCTACTTGCATGCATATCCATTCTTAGGCTCTACCTGTGAACACCTCCACGACCCCAACCCGCGTCACTCGACCGACCATGGCAAAACAAAGTCTTCTGCGGCCTAGCTCCCGGATTTCGTTGCGTAGGGAAAAGTGGCAAAGGCAAAGCATGTACAAAAAAGGAACCAAATTTTGAAGAAAATTTGCGACCTAAACACACCAAGTTCATTACAGGCCCGTGTGCCCGATGCCAAAACAAAAAAGAAACCTAATCTACCCCACAGGGGCTTCGGGAAGGGCTTCGCCTCGAATCACAGCTGGCGAGATCTGCCTGACTAGCTGTTGCATGCCAAGGGCCACCATCTTCGCGTGCTGTGTCAGCTCCTCGGAAGTACAGTTCCTCGCGTAGCCGCTCCCAATGGCAGCAAAGTCCACGTCGTCGTAGTGCGTGGCCCAAGGTGAAGGTCGTGGGGCACCGTGGTAGAGCGCTTCTGCAATTAGGTCATCCACCCAACAACAGGCAGCCCCGAGCCGCTCCGCAAGTGGGCCCTCTAGGGCTACACCCATGGATAGGTAGGCCCACAGCACCTCCGACACGCCTCGGAGCACCTCATGCTCCCCGGCCACCTCCTGCAAGCGGTTGCCGGTCATTGCCCGCTGCTCGGTGACTGTGGCGAGCTCGACGTGTAGACCTACATCAGCAACCACTCGAGTCAAGACCGGCATAAAACCAACAAGCCCATAAAGATAACCACGACAGGAGAAGGTAAGAGTGTACCATTGCAGGACTTCTGGAGGGTTTGGGCCTTGACGTCGATGGCCTGGCGTGCCTGCTCGGCTGCAGTGCACACATTCTCCGCCCCTTGCGTGGCACGCTCCAGTGCTGCCATGCGCGTCTCCATCTCCTTGGCTTGGCGAACGTGCTTGGTTGCTAGCTTCACTTCCTGGGAGGCGCGCTCCTGCACCTCCTTCCCCGCGGCCTTGGCTACCGAAGCCATCTCAATGGCAACAAGGAGGGCACGCTGCTTCGACTCCCGTGCCACCTCCGCCTCTGACTTGGCCACGTTGATTTTTCCCAAAGCCGCTCCACCTCGGAGCGTACACCCATCGACGCATCCAGCTCCTCCTCCAGCCTCCGCCGATCTTCGACCTCCTCCACCTGCGACTGATACGCGACAGGTAGGAATCGCGACTTCCTTGCAGAAGCATCCATTAGCTCCTAGACAAGGGGCACGCCACGACGGGAAACAAAACATCAGAAGGCTGGAAGCACCCAGGGGAAATCAATCTCAAGCAAGGGGGAGGGGTTGGATCTGATTACTGGCCCGCGCGAAAGGACCTCGCCATCAATCGCCCCGAAGGCATCGCTCACTGCCCCCATGGTCGCGTAGAGCAAGTCTTGGGCCTTGGTGAGCTCGTTGCGCACCCGGCGCCCATGCCCAAATGTGCTCCCCCACGACACCATTGCCTGGACGTCGTTGAGGGAGAACAACGCCTTGCTGGGTCGTCGGGAATGCTCCCAGGTGAGCTTGGGGCCTCCGCCCACCACGGGCGCTGCCCCGACCAATGCCTTCTGAAGTCGGGAGGAGTCAGGCGCGACCACCTCAGGCGGCACAGTCCACTCAGATGTCACCTCCCTACTTCCATCATTGGCGGACACTTCTGAGGACGAGGAGGCCACTAGGATCACCACCTCCGAGGCCACTGCCCCGGCTGCCCAAGCCTCTGCGGCCGCCGAGCTCTTGCCTTCCCCCTCTAAAGGAGTGGCGAAGGGCAGCGAGCCGATCGGTGGCGGAGGAGGGTAGGCCACCATGACGAGCGAGGCGACTGCTGGAGCGACTGAAGCTGTCGGCGTCGCCACACCAGTCCCCTCGCCGGTGGCCGGCGATAGCCGGAAGATCGGCCCCACAAAGCCCACCGACGTGGGCGACAATGCGAGATCAGGAATGAACTCCCTGTAACACGAAGCCGTAGATCAGCTGAGAATTCATACAAAAGCATGAAGCGGGCATGTGGCCTCAACTCAAAAAGGTTTGACCAAAAGTTAATCCCTATACCTATCAGATCGTCACAGAGGGAGGGGCGTCGTTCAAAGCTGCAAGGCCGGCAGCCCTAGCTGAGGGCAAGGTGGCAGCGACGGCAGGGCTGGGATGTCCCGGGCTACGACATCGCCTCAGGGGACACCCTCGGGGATATAACGCGCCGCCACCCAACCTACCGAAGGCTAGGAAGCCACGGTGGCATCCTTAGACTCCTGCAGAGGTGGGGCCATCGCCGAGCTCCTGCTAGCTCCAGGAGCCTCGTTCGAGCCCCCACCCGCTGAGGATGCACTTTCCGTGATCGGTTGGCGGTCACCACCCTCTGAGCCCGACCTGCCATCGGGAGAAGGGAGGGACACCAACCTCCATGCCGTGCTGGGCAGAGCGTCGGGCGGCGGTGGCAGCATCTGCTCGGTGGCTCCCGAATCGCGACCATGGCCGGTGGGGAACCACAATCTCCCGAAGTGATGGCCATCCGAGCGCTGGGAAGGCCGATCGACTCCTTAGCTGGAGTGGGCTCAAGCATGCTTCCTATTCGTTTCAGCACCCAAGCTGTCGGCGGCCCGTTTCTAAGACGCACGGTCTTGTGCCCGGGCTGCGCTCCCCCTTCCTCCGCTCCAATCCCGACCTCCCCATCATCAAAGGTCAGGGGCATGGGGTTAGGAAGGCCAACCTGAAGACCATGAGAAGGCTTTGGGTCAGATGGGAAGTCGAGGACGGGTGCGTCCTCGCTCTCATCCTCGTCCTCGTCCTCCTCCTCCTCATCCTCATTCGACAGCAACCTTGAGTTGTGGCACCTCATGCTCTCGCGAATTTTCTCCTCCCAAGCATGAACGTCCCTGTCACGTTTGCGCCGCCGCTCTTGAGCAGCATGGAGTTCGACGGCGGCCCGTTCGGCATCCCCGGGGTTACCGTCCGGGTTGTGAAACCTGGACACTGGCCGCCCGAGCCCCTGCGCACCAACAACAGCTCGAGCCTCCATGCGCTCGCAAGAAAATATGGGGAATGGAAAGAGAAGAGTTCAGAAACTCACTAGGAAAAGAGGGAAATCCCTCGAGAAGGCCCTCGGGTGCCCCATTAGGGCCGAGGGCACCGGCTCTCGAATGTCGATTAGCTCCCGCGCCTATGCTGAAATCTCATGGTTGGGGAGGCTTTTCGGGTGTTCCCGTGAGTTGTCCGTCACCCCGAAGTCATCCGCTGCTCGATGAAGGTCCAAACGACCCCCACACAATTCACACTGGCTCATGCCTGCCCCTCCAACACCTCGATGATTTGGTCGACCTTCTTCTTGTGCTTATCCGGGCAGCCCTACCTCCACGACTCCCACCATACAGGGCGCCCGCCGGTGAATGTTGACAAATTTCCGATGCCCTCTTCAAAGTCGTTGTCGTCGTCACCGATGTAGAACCAATCGCCATGCCAGCCCCAATTGGAGTCATACGCCTTGATCTTTGAGTACTTGTCCTCGTACCCGAGGTGCATCTAGATGGAGGCGCCGCCAAGCGGCGCGAGCTCGTCATCACCAGAGCTCATCTTCCGCTACCGAACCTCAAACATCCGATGGAAGAGCGAAGCATGGGGAGTGATGCCGAGGAATCCCTCGCACACCGTCATGAAGCCAGCAAGCTTTAGCAACACATTGGGGTTGAAATGTTGTAGCTCAGTCCCGAGCTCGTGAAGGAAGCCCCGGAGGAAGGGGTACGCCGGTAGCCCGAAACCCCAGGGGTGGAACTCGAGGAAGGAGATGGTCTCCCCAGGCTTGGGTGGCGAGAACTGCTCCCCGCGGCGATGCGACACCCATCCTCCTCCTTCAATGGGAGGCAGCCCGCAGTGACCAAGTCTTGCAGTTTCACCTCCATCACCACCGAAGGAACCCACGAACCCATCGTTGGGGAAGAAGCAAAGGTGGCGGCGCTGGTTGACAGGAGGGAATGCATGCGAGCGGACTGCGGGACTCACCAGGTCACTCCCACAACTCCTCTCTCTCCTTTTTTCTCTCTCTCTTTTGCTCTCTTAGCTGCTCGAGCACGGCTACTAGGCACTGACCAGAGGAAGGACAGGTGAGAGGAAGAGTGGAGAGGAGAGGCGGTAGATTTAAGAGCGTATCCCTAGGGAGGCCAACCGCCCCCTTCGAGCAACTACACGAGGTGGTGGGCCCAGCCCCTACAGCGGTGCTGGAAACGTGCACATCAAAAGCACGACGTGCGCGCGTGGCTTGCACCGTCAAGGCGTGACAGGAGGTGACGGGGCGAGTGCCAGGTAGCACCTCAGCTTCCGTGTGATGACCCTTCAGCTGCTCCGCCCTGGTGGTTGGGCCAAGCCTAAGCAGCAGGCCAGGATACGAAGGCCGGCCCAACGAACAGGCTCGCGGCCATCATCAGGCCCAACTCAACCTAGAGCTTGGGACGGATGGACTGAGCGAGTCCTAGCGACTATGAGTCGGGACGCCATGTGGCCCACGACCTCCTCCTAAGGTTGAAAATGGATGGGTAAAATCCCATCCTAACCTGCCCTGTTTTCCACATCTAACCCACCCATTTTCATTTTTCTGGAAAAATCCGAGTTCGGGACGGGTCACGGGTTGACGGGCTGCGAGATCGGGATGGAAACAGGGGAGGCTCCATCCCGGTCGGATTCCTTGGGTCTCGTATTTGATCGGGATGGACTCGGATTTAACCCAAATTTGACAAAGATATGCAGCCCTTCAGCTAACTATAGCCTAACAGCTGAGGTCCGATATTAACCCTAACCTTATCCTTCACCCACACGACCGCGCCGCCCTCAGTCGCCCTCACCCGCGCCGCACAGCTGCCTCACACTCTCGCTTAAATCTCATCGGCTCTTGCCTTCCAGCCTGCCCGGTGGCCGCCTCGCGCCCCCACCGGCATCGACACGCCGTCGGCTACTCGGCTCCAGCACGTGCCGCCGTCTCCCACATGCGCTACCACCTGATAAGATGTCACGCTCTGGAACTGGAGCTGGAGAAGGAGCACGCCGTTTCGGCTTCATCTCCATGCCCCTGGAGAAGCACCTGGGTTTGGGAAGCATGTTGCCACTGCCACCCCGCAGCTGCAGCGACCACCGACCACCACCTTCTGTCAAAGGCAGCACCAGCGGCTTCATTTAAGGTACATCGTAGGCAGTAGCAGTCTAGCAGAGTATAATTAGCAATTAGTAGTAGCATATTAGCAGACTAGCAGTAGCAATTAGCAGCAGCAGACTACTTAGTACAATGTAACTTGAAGTCTCATTCATTATTCAGTAGCATGAATAAAGATGGTGAGCTGTGAAGAAATCTTGCAATTTGTGTAACTTGAAGTCTCATTCGTTATTCAGTAGCATGAATAAAGATGGTGAGCTATGAAGAAATCTTGCAATTTGTCGATGTCATGGTGAAATGGTGTTTGAATGTTTGATGACCTTCAGTTTTTAGAATTTGTGTCATTCTATGAACTGTATGTCTGTGTGACTGTGTTATTGTGTCTGAATTGTATGCCTGTGGACTTGTTGAATTGAGACATCTGTGCTATGTGGACTTATTTATGAAGTTGTGGTCTTATGAACATACGATTGTTTTGCTGTTGGGTGTTGGCTCTTGGCTATTGGCCTGTTGCTCACTTGTTGTTGGCCTGTTGCCTGAATGCCTGTTGCTGTGCTGGTCTCGTGACTTGTGAGATACAGTCACAGTCTCATAGACACAGGCACACAGTGCATGCACTGATGCACAGCAGCACGCCAGCACACGCGCAGCAACACCATGGCAACAATAGTACTTTTGTGCCGTGCGTGTCTAACTATGGTTAGTGTGGTCTGTGTGTCCCAACTAAAGTTCCCAGTTCCTGTCCGTTTCCGTCGAGTTTCTAGCCGTATTGGTTCATTTCCGTACACCCGTATAACCTGCTCCCGTTTCCGCTCCCGGCTATCCCGCTCCCGCTCCCGATGATGAAGTGCGGGAGCGAAAATGAGAGAAGGGTTTTCCTACCCATTTCTGTCTATTTTCATCGCTATCTCCTCCCACCATATCTGAGTCTTGATGAAAAGTTCGCTCTGGGTATTCCCCATGAGGGAAGGCAATGAGCCCTCTGACCTCGCACACAGGAGGTCGGGGACCAAACGGGCGGACCACCAGGATTAATGGCATGTCTCCCAGTGAGACAAAGCCAAACTTTCCTCAATCAGAAAGGCGATTGGGTCCCACTCAGATTGCCCAGCGACACTCGAACGAGTGCACTTGCTCGATCAGCCTGGTAGGCAAGGATCCGCTCCCCGCGAAGGGGCTGCATGGGGCACGAGCCCGACCACATGAGCGCACTCCCCTGGGAGCAGCGCACCCAGGGGCTCGAAGCGATCAGCCCCCAAGACCAAGCAAGCCGTTCACAACATGCAGCGGGGATAAAATTTATTATTCCATGGAACAAACATTACAAGAAGGGCATCAGATACAAAAAAACGCTAGTGTTGCCGAGCAAAGAAACACCTGGGGCCCATGAGGAGTGTTGCTATGAGGGCGGCATGAAGTGGCAGATGCTCACATCGCTGAGTTTCTTGTAGCATCAGCACCTTGAGGGCCGCCTGTGCGGAGGTGGTATCGAGGACGAGAGCACTTTCAGCTCTAGCAAGCAATGCCACCATCTCCCTGGCAAGAGAGCAAACTACGGACGCACTCAAAGCCTCCTATCGGAGACAAAAGGGGGTCGTAGTTGTACCCAACAGGCTCAAGAGCAGCGTCATGGTGGCCTTTGTTGAGCTCGCGGGTTCGCCGAGGATTCGAACGGGAGCATCGGAGCTCCCAAGTGATCCCAGAGAAACCCAGTGGTTGTTTTTGCCTATTATCGGTTCCTCCCGCCGGATCCGCGAGGATCTTGGAGTAGGATCAGTAACACGAATGGAGGTGCCTTAGACCCCTTGTGGTACGCCCAGCCGCTCGCTGAGATTCTTCTAGCATCAAGGGCAGGCTGCACGGCAGCCAACCCGGAAGACTTGGAGACACCCTCTCGGAGGCCTCATCCCTCTACCCGCACATGGAAGCATTTTGGGAAGTGAAGCCTGGAGCCCCAAGCAGCACATGACGTAGGCTTTATAGCCCGAGCGCAGAGCTAAGCCGCGCGACACCGCGAGGTTCAAAGAGGGGTGCCCGCCAGGCAAGGACGTCGCGAGCCCCGATGCACTGGCAAACCCACGTGAACTACAGGATGAAATGATGCCCTGAGCAGGACCTCGGGATTCTGCATTGCGCAAGGCATCGGGTGGACCGGTCTCGGTTGCGCATCGGCGTGCAACCACGAAGAAACCAGAAGGTCAGAAAGGGTCTCATAACAACGTCTAAACGGTGGCAAGGGATGGGCAACGCTCGCATTAAAAGCGTTCTGAGCGAATCTTCGATTCCCTCAGAAGCTCGAGGGCTAGACCTAGTGGGTTCGCTCGCGAGAACCCACAGGACGCCTTAGCCATCGAACGGCATGCAAAAAGGGCGAAGGAGCCTTCCCCCGACCGCAAGGTCGGAAGAAGCCTCGAGGGCTACTGACGGGTTCGTGTATCAAGCGTAGGAAATGGGCTTAGGGCGATATGGCACCAAAAGGTCAAATTCCCAACAGTTGGAAGCATCCTGAAAACGGCCCAGACGACATTGCGGCCCACCACCCGATCTCCTTTGGTCGGAAGCCAAGAGCCATGACTCGCCGGCACAACCAGCTCGGGGGCAGGGCCTGCAAGGGACCCACAGCTCCTCACCAGCTCCTTGACTCATGAATACCTGCGCCGTATGAGAGGCATTAAATGACGGAGACATGACCGGGCGAAGGGAGCCGACCTTTAACTAGGAGGTCCAAGGGTGAGGCTACACCCTTCGGACCACCCAAGACGGCTTGCAGGATGAGGCCACGCGCGGCCGTACTCATCCACATGCCCCGACATCATCATCCTCGCTGTCAAGGAGACCCGTCAAGATCAAGGCCATGCCATCGCGCCAAACCCAGTATGGTCCCGCAGGCGAGGTGGGACCCAGCGATAGACATCACGGTGAGGAGCAGCCGTGAGCGCACTAAAGAGGTCGGGGAAAGCTGGGACGAGTGGCACACCCCGCCCAGGCCACTAATCAAGGCTCGCCCATTCATTAGCAGTACGGACGACAGCAACAGCACCCGTCCCGTTCACCGCCACGGAGTTGGCGGACGGGTCGGGAGCACGCCATGGAGCAGGCCGAGCCTTGCATGAGTAGCCCATGCTGCATAGGTGTACCTGTACAAGACATGCGAGACCCAAGACTAGCCAGACAGGGAAGCCTCTTAGTGCAAGGAAGACCCGACCACGCCGCAACCCCCGACCTCTGAAGTCGGGACCCCCTCCATTTCTCAACGTTGTTGCCCGGTCCCTAGCCTATATAAAGAGAACCGGGCCTCCATTCACACTCTCTCGAATTCAACACATACACCCACACATCGCACGAACGCTTGCTTGCAAGCACCCCATTGTAAGTCGAGTGCACTTGATCCAAGGAACACGACTCTTGCCGAAACTGGACGTATGGATCTTCCCGAACCACTATAACTCCTTGTCTCTTGTGTGCTAGGCATCGGAAGTGAGGAGAGCACGGCGTACAATCACTAGTCGGTGGAATGAAACACCGACACTGAGCTACCCAGCATTGCTAATATTATTATTTGGAAATGCAGAAGAAGGTTAAACATCTGTCCCTTGCATTGATTGTTTGTCGTAGACTTCCATTCTAGATAACATCTACTGTATTAAACTACACTAGAAAACTTATTTCATAATAGATCCAAAAGGCGTAACTTACAAATTACAAATATTAATGGTCAACCTTACACTAATCGGGACTTACAACTACTTGTCACTGTTAATTTTATCATAATATAACTACTAATTAATAATAAAATATGTTACTAATGATTAATCATATAGTAGAATCAACCTTATCAATTATATAATCAACACAATAGCACTTCTCAACCTTAATCTCACAACCATTTTGTAGATGCTAATATTCGTCATGTGGGCATATGTTGGTTCAGGACTTCAGGTTGAGATTCCAATTGACACTGCCAAAGCAACAAGGGATTTTGACTTCTGATTTGAAAATTGAATTGTATGAACCCACACAGTTGTTTCTAATTTTTAAATCTGACTTGTTACAATTGCAATGCAAAAAGTTACTAATGATTATTCATATAGTACAAATCAACCTTATCGATTATATAACCAACACAATAGCACTTCTCAACCATAATCTCACAACAACTTTGTAAATGCTAAAATTGATCATGTGGGCATATGTTGGTTCAGGACTTCAAGTTGAGATTCCAATTGAAACTGCTAAAGCAACAAGGGATTTTGACTCTGATTTGAAAATTGAATTTTATGAACCCTCACAGTTGTTTCTAATTTTATAATCTGAGTTGTTGCAATTGCAATGCAAAAAGTTGACAGACAGAGTCGCCTTAACTCCAACCACGACCTAAAACCCCAGACCATCCATCCAACGGCAGAGCACCCCTGCCCCGCTGAACCAACGGTGCGATGGGACACCGCGCCCCTTCCTTCCTCCAGTCCAGTATAAATTTATCCAAGCCCTAGCGCTAAAACCCTTGCGGCCGCTACCTCCCTTTTCCCCACCCGCCCCCTCTCGTCTCCCCGGCCGCCGCAGGCGAAGCCCCTATTCGCCTCGTCCTCTCCACCGCCGAATCCCCCCAGGTTTGACGGATTCCGGCATCTCAGCAGCCATGCTTTTCTCGGTCTGATTTGGTTCGGTGGGCGTGCGTTGGATGCAGGTTTCGGCTGAGATAGTCGCAGGTTACTGATTCTAGGAGGATATGTTGGTGCTATTCGAGACCCCCGCGGGGTTCGCCCTCTTCAAGGTGCTCGACGAGGGGAAGCTCGACAAGGTCGAGGTGTGTGGTCGGTGCTTCAAATTTCTAATTCCGGTTTTAATTGGGTTTGCTAAGTTTGCTCTGCTCCGCGCTTGGTTATTGAACTAACAGTGTTCTGTCTTCTATTTGTGCTTGTAGGATCTATGGAAGGAGTTCACGACATCCGACTCGGCGAGAAGGGTTAGTGATTCTGTTATTAACATTCAAAGGGCAAACGAGTTTTCCTTTTATCAAGGCACATTATGACATTGTGCCCTTGTCTTTTTAAAGTATTGATGTCAATGTAACTCTTTTACCCTGGCGGAATACTAGATTTCGCCATTACAAATATGGGTAGCTAGCTGAATATGTTCCACAATGTGTTTTTTTGTAAGCTACTCCCTCTGTTCTTAAATACATGTCGTTCTGACTGGAGGATTTTGCCTGGAGTTAGTTCAGTCATTTTGTCGGAATCGACAAGTTATTGAGACTGGAGGGAGTATTTTGAACATATCAACTTTAAGCCGCAAAGTGCCTAGAGAATACTATTTCCTCAAGGAACTACTATTTCCTGCTGATACATGTTATGTGCCTATACTGGGTGAAGGTGGTAATGATGCATATCACCTCTAGAACAGACTCCCTAGAAGATTGTTTTGTCTGTGCGTGTACCAACATTAAACTGGTTTTGTTCAAATGCAGAATACTTATTCAGCTTTTATGGTATTTATGATATTGTCTCCCGTTATATTCTTTGTGTTTATACATCCAGTTTTCTTTTTCTGACTAGTAGTTATGAACTTCTGTGTAGGTGGTTGAGCTTAAGGCTTTCAACAAGTTTGAGAACACATCTGACGCTCTGTCTGCTGCGACCCTGATTATTGATGGCAAGCCTAGCAAGGGTCTGCGCAAGTTCTTGCAGAAGCACTGTGAGGGTGAAACATTAGCTGTTGCTGATTCCAAGCTTGGAAATGCTATAAAGGAAAAGCTGGTCGGTGGTGTTCCTCGGTTTTTAATTTGTTTGTAGAATGACTGGCCCTCCTTACAGTATTGTTGCGCTCATGCAGAAAATTGACTGCCTTCACAATAGTGCTGTGATGGAGCTGATGAGAGGGCTGAGAAATCAGCTCACTGAGCTTATAACTGGGCTGGGTGCACAAGAACTTGGTCCGATGAGCCTGGGACTGTCCCACAGCCTGTCTAGGTATAAGCTGAAGTTCAGTCCTGATAAGGTGAGTCCGATATGTGCTCACTTTCTGGCTTTTTTTATTGCCCCATCACTTGCTGCTTCACATGAACATGGATACTGTATCCGTGTGTTTTACTCTTTTGTTGCCCTTTGGTGCTATATCTTTGCACATTCAGAACATCTTTTGTGTTGGCTAGTTACGGTTGTTGTTTGTGAATTACCCATTTGGAATCGTGTAAGTGAGATGACCACCATTGTTTTTGTTCCACAGGTTGATACCATGATCATTCAGGCCATTGGCTTATTGGATGATCTTGACAAAGAGCTTAACACTTATGCTATGAGGGTTCGTGAATGGTATGGTTGGCACTTTCCTGAGCTCACTAAAATAGTCACAGATAACATACAGTATGCAAAAGTTGTGAAGATGATGGGCGACAGAGCTAATGCAGTCAACCTTGATTTCTCTGAGGTAAATGAGTGGACATTTCTCAATGTTATTTACATGCCTATGAAGCAAACTGCTTAGTAATAGCTCTGTTGTTCACAGATACTGTCAGATGAAGAGGTGGAAGCACAGATAAAGGAGGCGGCAGTAATATCCATGGGAACAGAAGTTAGCGACCTTGACTTGTTAAATATCAGAGAGCTATGTGATCAAGTGTTGGCTCTTTCTGAGTACAGAGCCCAGCTGTTTGACTATTTAAAAAGCAGGATGAACACTATTGCTCCCAATCTGACCGCACTGGTGGGTGAATTAGTTGGTGCTCGCCTTATTGCGCACGGTGGCAGTTTGGTAAATTTAGCCAAGCAGCCTGGTAGCACAATCCAGATACTCGGTGCAGAGAAGGTGCGTACTATTTGTGGATGATTTCGAAAACGGTTTTTCATTCGTTGTTCTTTTTCTGTCTGTGATCCTGCTCTTCTAAATGTGCGTCGACAGCGTATATCAGTAAGACACACGAAATTGTGCCCTCTTTTTTTGATATCCTAATTCGTAGTGACATCAATCGGTGGCATGAATGAGATTATTTCTTTTTGTTGTCTGCTAGAATTGGTTTCTCTACTAAGCAACTGAAAATTGTATTCTGTCCAGGCTTTATTCAGAGCTCTAAAGACGAAGCATGCTACACCTAAGTACGGCCTCATCTACCATGCATCCTTAATTGGCAAGGCATCTCAAAAGCACAAGGGAAAGATCTCTCGTTCTCTTGCTGCGAAAACTGCTCTTGCCATACGGTGTGATGCCCTTGGTGATGGTGAGGACAACTCCATTGGCACTGAGAGTCGACTCAAGGTATCTGCACTGTCGAAAACAATTTTAGTTTTTATAATACAAACAATAGATTGTCTTCTGACATAAGTGAGAATTGAACAGCTTGAGACACGGCTTCAAGTTCTGGAGAACAAAGAATTTGGGAAATCTGCTGGTTCCACAAAGGGAAAGCCTAAGATAGAAGTGTATGAAAAGGACCGGAAGAAGGGAGCTGGGGCTTTAATTACTCCTGCTAAGGTAAGCTTTGTCATGGTTCTGTTTCCTTGAAAAATATGATAAGAAACCTTTTATTTAACGGACAGTTGCTTACTCTTCACTGCCATCTTGGTCAATACAATGGACTGTTCTAGTACTGGATTGCTTTATTGTTAGCGAAAAAGATCCCATTGGTGTATCCTTACGTGAACACCTTTTTTGTTGCCATTGTTTTTTTTTTTGGGGGGGGGGGGGTGGTGTTTGAGTTCTAAAAGTCATTTGACTGATGTTTTGCTTTTGTTTTAGACATACAACCCTGCCACTGATGTCGTACTAGGACAATCCACTGAAGAAACACCAAAGAAGTCAGAATTGGCTTCAAAGAAGAGGAAACATCATGAGGCGGAGGCTGCACAGACAACAGAGCCTGCAGCGGAAGCAATCCAGGAGGATGGTGATCAGGAGAGGAAGAAAAAGAAGAAGAAGAAGGACAAGGAAACCGAGGCGACTCCAGTGGCCGCTGCTGATGGTGAGAAGAAAAAGAAAAGGAAGTCCAAGGAGAGCGAGGAGCCTGCTGTGGCTGCCGCCGAAGGCGAGAAGAAGAAGAAAAAGAAGAAATCTGATATGGATGGTGAGGATGTTGTAATGCAAAATGAAGATTCTGGTAAGAAAGACAAGAAGAAAAAGAAGAAGCACGCTGATGATGAGTGAGGCATTCACTGGAGAAGGGAGAGCCAAGGTGCTCAAGGTTGGGACTCGCTGTTATGTAAAATGGATATTGCAGGCTAGTAACCATGCTGAGATTAGTTTTTTTTGGAACCCCTGTTTTCAAGTACTAGCTCGATCTGGACGATTGATGAAACTTAAATTTTGGTGCCGCTGTCTCAAATTGACATGATTGGTCATCCTTGATGAACTGAGATTGGTAACTACTAGGTGGCTGAGAGATCCTTTTGTGCTTAATCTGTGCGTTGGTAGTATGCTGGAGGGACGCTGGTTTCTCGTACTTGGCATGATGGCATCCCTGGAAGACTGGAACAGATTGGGTCACCAGCTGCTTGACAATAGTTATCTGCCACTCTCGTTCCATCGCATCGGTGTTTCATTTGTTGTTACACTCTTAACAATCTAACCCAAAAGCAGAGACGGGTCTCTGAATAGAGAAATAGAATCCTGTTAAGTTGTTATGTGAGAGAGGAGCTTCACCGTCCACTATTTGCTTCGCCATGTTTAGCATGTGTTGTGCTAGAAACCAAAGGCACAAGCCATGCCGTGGCAACGCTGGCTGAAAACTTCCTACGTGGTGTTTGAAATCATCTACCTAAACTCCAACTTGCGGCCGATTCGAATCAACCAAAGAGAAGTTGGAAACCAACCATGCATTACACCATTATAAATCCGACGACCATTGCTGAGGAGCAGAGCATTAGGTGAATAATTCCTCAACAATGTACCATCACTTTCTTTTGAGATTTGATTTCGCAGGAACCCCTGCTCCGTGCTCCAGGGACCAGTTCAGCAGGGTGCCTTTTTCTGGTGAAGCACAGCGGCAGTTGGTCCGAAAAGGTTGCATCAGCTGTTGCTGTCCGCGAGAAAGCAAAGATCTGGTCATCTAGTGACATCAACAAACGGACAGTCAGATGGATGCTCGTGGTTCGCGTGAAGAACGGGGGACAGATGCTCTCTCATGGTCAAAGCAACGATCCGCTCCGCTCAGCTGACAGCCATGGCAAGCAATGGCTCGTGCCGACTGCCGAGAAGCCCAAGCAACCGCTCTTGCAAGCAGCGAAACGTGGCAGCAGGGGTATATCCTCATCCTGGCCTCCTAGGATGTCTCTCCGGTAGGACTTCTCCTGTGGTCTAATTCCATATGTGTTTACACGAGGAAGAACTAATTAGGGGGTAGGTAGGCCGTGAAAGGGTCTCTTTACTCACTTAGGTCTGGTTTGGTTCCATTTGCTTAAAAATAAGCAAGTGTCACATCAATGTTTAGATACTAATTAGGAGTATTAAACGTAGACTATTTACAAAATCAATTACATAAGTGGAGGCTAAACGGCGAGACGAATCTATTAAGCCTAATTAGTTCATGATTTGACAATGTGTTGCTACAGTAAACATTTGCTAATGATGGATTAATTAGGCTTAATAGGTTCGTCTCGCTGTTTAGCCTCCACTTATGTAATGGGTTTTGTAAATAGCCTACGTTTAACACTCCTAATTAGTATCTAAACATTGATGTGACACTTGCTTAAAAATAAGCAAAGGGAACCAAACGCCCCCTTAGTTTCAGTTAGATCATGTTTGTTTCAGATTATAATCCATGTAGATTATACAATCAAGATTATGGATCATGTGTTTGTTCCAAATTATACTCCATGTAGATTATACAATCAAGAATATGAGTCATCGATATTATGGTAAAAGAACACTTGAGAATTACCATAGGACCACAAATAATCTCAATAAGTTGGGCAGATATTATTTGTGATCCCAAGTGATCCATAGATAGTTATTTACCCTATTACTTTTGGACTATAATCCAGGTTATATAATATAGGGGCAAACAAACAGGGTCATAGTCCTCTGGACGGAGTGGAAAAAAACTACTTCATTAATATTTCTTGTTAAAAAAATATAAGCATACCTTGTTATTGCATAAGTCAAACCTTCTTGGATTTAATCAAATTTGAGTAGAAGAGTAGTAACATCTGCGGTATCAAAGAACTATACTAGAAAAACTTATTTCATAATGGATCCAATCCTAACTTGATACCATAAAAGTTGTCATCTTTTCTATAAGCTTAGTGAACCAACCTAAGATAATTTAACCTAGAAATTCTTATGTTCCCAGATGGAAGTATATAATTTTATGACACACAGTAATACCGTAAGATTCATATAAAAACACTTATCTATAATTATATTAAATTCATTATTTATCACAGCTTTATACAAAAAAAATAAAAAATTCTTTAATAAAACGAAGAGACTGAAAAGTCAAGCAAAGATCACAGTCAAAGCTACGCAGGAAACACAAAAATAAAGCTACCAAACCAAAGTCTAACCGAGCAAAATCAACGGGCCATTTTTAAAGTAAAATTCGGGTAAAGGCGATCCTTCCGTTGCAGGCAAAAAGTGTGCTCACGTTTTAACGCAACCCTCCTCCCTCTCCCAGTCTCCCTGTATGGCTCTATCAGCGTCACATGGCATGGCATGAGCACATCCACATCCATGCGTGACATGATCCGGACGGACACCGAGACAAACCAGAGCGAGACCCATCCGCCGCCGCGGAGTCAAACCCTCCTCCGGAGCACAGCACAGCAAAGCACAGCCAGCTCGGTCCCCTCCCCTCCCTCCCCCGGCGCGGTCCTCCCGCTCCACTTCACTCCCCAGTCCCCACCCCCCATGCGCCGCCGCCGCCGCCGGTGACCAACGACCCCCCTCCATGGGCTGCGTCCACGGCCGCCCCTCCGCGCCCAGCCCCGATCGCCCGCCGCCGCAGCCGCCCGAGCCGGCCGCCCCCGCGCCGCCGCAGGAGGCCGCCGCGGCTGCGACTGCTGCCGGGAAGCCGGAGCAGCCGGCGGAGAAGCCAGCGCGGCGGGAGAGGCGCTCCCGCTCGTCGCGTCCCGCCCCCGGCGGGAGCTTCGCGAACAGGGCGCGCGGGGAGCAGGTCGCCGCCGGTTGGCCCGCCTGGCTCTCCGCCGTCGCCGGCGAGGCCATCGACGGCTGGACCCCGCGCCGCGCCGACTCCTTCGAGAAGATCGACAAGGTACCCCCGCGCGCGCTCGCTTCCGCCTCCGCTCTCCCATTCATTGCCCCCCGCCAGCTTCGTGGCGTCTGGCGGCTGCCATTGGCGTAAGTGGAGGAACTGACGAATGCTCGCATCTTTCGTGGGCGGCGCCGGGCAGATCGGGCAGGGCACGTACAGCAACGTGTACAAGGCGCGCGACACGGTGAGCGGCAAGATCGTGGCGCTCAAGAAGGTGCGCTTCGACAACCTCGAGCCCGAGAGCGTCCGCTTCATGGCGCGCGAGATCCTCATCCTCCGCCGCCTCGACCACCCCAACGTCGTCAAGCTCGACGGCCTCGTCACCTCCCGCATGTCCTGCAGCCTCTACCTCGTCTTCGAGTACATGGAGCACGACCTCGCCGGCCTCGCTGCCAGCCCGGACATCAAGTTCACTGAGCCACAGGCCAGCTCCGAGATCCCCGCACCATTTCTGAATTGCATCCTTTGGTGCCATCCGTTTCACGGACTCACAGTGTATGAATGAAATGCAGGTTAAGTGCTACATGCATCAGTTGCTGTCGGGTCTGGAGCACTGCCACGACCGAGGGGTGCTACACCGCGATATCAAGGGTTCAAACCTGCTTTTGGACAACAATGGCATGCTGAAGATTGCCGATTTTGGTTTGGCATCGTTCTTCGACCCAGACCGTAAGCAGCCGATGACGAGCCGGGTGGTGACCCTATGGTACCGGCCGCCGGAGCTGCTTCTAGGTGCGACGGATTATGGGGTGGGTGTGGACCTGTGGAGCGCAGGGTGTATCCTGGCTGAGTTGCTGGCTGGGAGGCCAATTATGCCGGGACGAACAGAGGTTAGCATTATACGCTTACCTGTCCAATATATCAATTAGACATGCCTTACATTTGGTTGATTTCCAGCTAAACTAGACCTCAGTTGAGGACTTAGTGTAGTTCACTTGTAGATTTCTATAAAATTTTCCAATTTGAGTTTGCCTGTTCTGGCACCATTGGTAATGGCGCTGCACTGAATTGTTTAGAGCTCACGTTTGCTTCTTGTTCCTGACCCATGTGAAAACTGAAAACACCCTTGTACATCATAGTATTGGGACTTGTGAGGAGGACTCAGAAGAAATCACAGGAGGAAGATTCCTTGTTTTTTAATCATTTTGTATTTCTTTAGGAACGCCATTTTAGTTTCTTCTCTATAACTAGCCGCTCTAACTGAATCATGCCAGCATAGAAATTGTTTGTCCAGCAATGTACCACGTGAAAGCCTTAATCTGCCTTAAAATTCTGATCCTATTGTCATATGTTTCAGCATTCATTTCCAATGCTTTCTATCCCTTTTATTTTGAGAATTTCCATGCTTTCTTTCATTTTGCGGTTGCGTTCAATGTTCTGTTACCGAGTCAATTGTGACCTGTTACACTGTTTGTGCACTTATTGTTATCCATACTATCCAACCTGATGAATAGCAACTGCATTTATCTTCCATATTTCACTGATCTATTCATGTCTGCCACTTTTAGGTGGAACAGCTGCATAAAATTTTTAAGTTATGCGGCTCCCCAACAGAAGAATATTGGAAAAAGTCGAAGCTGCCTCACGCGACAATATTTAAGCCTCAGCAGCCATACAAAAGGCGAATAAGAGAGACATTTAAAGATTTTCCGCAATCAGCACTGCAGTTGATTGAGACACTACTTGCAATTGATCCAGCTGATCGGTTAACAGCGACGGCTGCATTAAGAAGTGATGTAAGTTCCTATCCAGCTAGCCCTATTTGCTGGCACAAAACATTTGGAATTTCTTATTTGTGTTGAAGTCATTACTATCTTTCGGAAACACAATATTATAATTTTTTAACAATTTAATGAGAAAATTTCTTTTGCTGGCGCAACGGTAACCATTGGTCTAAATTTAGGTTCAATACTGAACTTGCAGGCATCCGTAGCTACTGTAAATGTGCTGACTTTGTATCGCACATCCCAAAAACAACTGGATCAATTCTTTGTGCAGTATGAGGAAACTCAGACCATGATTCTCAGTTTCTCATGATTCCATTGGGATTAAAGTATCGTATGGTTAATTCCAGAAACACCGTAATCCAACATGAATCTAGGGTAGCAGAGGTAGTAGGGGTTTCTGGCACCTGATATGATAGCAATCCAGATTTCCACTGTTGTTACACATTATATTTTTGTAGCATATTCTTTTTTGGCATAGTGTGTTAATTCCTTCTGTTAACTTTCTATGCATGCAGTTCTTTACAACTGAACCTTTCGCATGTGAACCGTCAAGTCTCCCAAAATACCCTCCAAGCAAAGAAATAGATGCAAAACGAAGAGACGAAGAAGCCAGACGGTTTGTCACCTTGACACTTGTTTCAGTTTTTATGATGATCTAAGGTGTCATAGACTTATCTCCATTGAGGGTACAATAACACAATTTTGTTGATCTACGAGTGCATGCAATGAGCATAGCTGCTGTCTATATGTGTGGTTTGTGGGGGTAACAGTACTAACCTTACACAAAAAAATCATAAATGGGCTAGATTAATCACCTTTTATAAACCAGTGCTGGCTATTTTTATCTTCGGTTTTCTTGTAATCTGAAACCACACATATTTCATCAACATTTGCCTCACTAACCTAAAACATATGTACATTTGCATGTTCAATATTTTGAATTGTTCATATAAGATATTTTTTATTCAGAATTCCTGAGTATAATATTAGTGTGGGGTCCCACGTTTGGTGAGTGCTTATTATCGGCAAGAAAAAGACATGAGTGCACACTATCAGAAGGTTTCATGGCCACAAGCTGTCTAGTGGCTGAAACAAACAAACAAACACAGTATTAGGCATTGGATATTTGGATCTACATCTGAAAGAGTTCCGGCTACTCACTTGTCACCACAAGTTGCTAATGGTTAAAAACAAAAGTTGTACAATAGTACCATCATGATTGAGTAAATGTAAATAGAGTCTCGTCCTCCTTTCAGCTGTTAAATGTGAGCGCAAAAACTTATCTAGTTAAATTGACCCAGAAAATTTCTGGTATTCTGATATTAATATCTAAGTTGAAAAAAGGGG
This sequence comes from Setaria viridis, assembly GCF_005286985.2. Classification (NCBI taxonomy): domain Eukaryota; kingdom Viridiplantae; phylum Streptophyta; class Magnoliopsida; order Poales; family Poaceae; genus Setaria; species Setaria viridis. The sequence continues at coordinate 44,044,493 of NC_048271.2, forward strand.
GAAAAGGATAGAATGCAACTAAAGGGCATGAAATGCAGTACTAATTTATGCTACAAAAGTAATAGGTATTTCTTGTCTCAAAAGCCATTGTGGTCAAAATTTTAGTGGCATAATTGCGCTAAAAGCAGCCGTATTTGTAATGGTGCCAAAACTCCTGGATTTCTAGTAACTTGTTGAATATGTTTGATAGGCCTCATAATTGAGTCAAAAGACAACTACTGCTTCATTTTTCTGACTGATTTTTCACTCATTACATGTCCACATATCTGCTAGTAGCCAAATATCCTAGCACTACCCTTGACCCATCTTCCTGTTTGTGGTCTAGTGTCAGTTAGTTGTTGAGTACTTCTGACACCACTATGATGCTACCTCACTTATCCACCATGATCAACAGTTTAAGAGCTGCTGGTGGTAGAGCTAATGGTGATGGATCCAAGAAGACAAGAACACGTGATCGACCTAAGGCAGTTCCAGCTCCAGAGGCAAATGCTGAACTTCAAGTAAATATTGATGTATGTTGAATGAACTTATACTTCTGGTACAATTTTGTTTCTATGACATGGTTTCTCTAGAGGTTAATAAGATAAACTTAGGATAGAGTTGTTCAATGTTCTGAGGTGGTGCAACCACTTGCTCAGTCTCAGCCCTTTCACTTAAACTCTGCATTTTAAATTATATCCTACATCCAAGTAGACTAACTTTATTTCTCAGGATAGGTCCTCTGCTTTTTATCAGCCACGGTCCAAAAGACCAAAAAGGCAGCCCATACTATCCTAAACATAATGTGCAGTATTGCTGACTTGTGCTTATTCGTTTCTTTTTACAGAAAAGAAGGTTCGTCACTCATGCAAATGCTAAAAGCAAGAGTGAAAAGTTCCCTCCCCCACACCAAGATGGCGCGGTTGGCGTCCCTTTAGATTCTTCAAATCATATGGACCCATTATACGAACCCCCAGACCCGTCTTCCTTCAGTACTGTGTTCACTTACGAGAAAGGAGCTGTGCCTACTTGGTCTGGGCCATTGGCTGATCCTGCTGCAGTGGCAAACCAAAAGCGGAAGCACAAGTCACGCTCATCGAAGCAACCAGCCACTGCCCGTGCTCGGTAAGATCCTAAGGATCGATATTCGTTGGTAAAGAGACTTCAACATGGAGAAACACCCCGTGGTGGTACCTGCACACAGTTTTTCAAACAAGGCATGCAACGATAATTAGTTTGTTGGTTACTTGTTGTGAGGATTTTTTTGGACATCGTTGTATAGGCTGAGGAGGGAGTTGCAGTAGGTACTTCTGTACATTAGGTCCTCTTTCCTGCTCATGAAGCAGCTGCGTTTGATGTTAGATTCATTTGAGTGGAAGCTTTAGGTCTCTAGCATTTTGGTACACCCCATTACATTGTAACACTCTGTTACCTTATATAATCATCGGTTCTCAGCAAATCAATGGAAATTTTCGACCGGTAGTTTCAATGAAGACTTTAATGGATTGATGAACTGCCCCACATCGCTTTGGAGTTTGTTAAATGTCCCATTTGTAATGTATCTTGGGAGATTGAATTTGAAGTTTGAAATTCATTATGCGGAGTTTGTTTGAATATCCTTTGCAGCTTGGGAGATTGAATTTGAAATTCATTGTGTCAGTTGAGGACATCAGCTTGAGCATAGCTTGTAGAAATGGTGATGTGGAACTTTGGTGACTCGGCTATAACTGGCTCTAGTTTTGATCTGTAAAGGTTGTGCCCCAACTGGTATATATGATTGGAGCTGATTTTGTTAACACCAGTTCATTTGATACCCCCTTAAAAACCAGTGAAATATTGAATCATGTGATCATACCTAGAGTTGTAAACTAATGGTAGGACTTTTTGGGAAAAAATATATAGAAATAATATATGGCGCTGCTCGCGCTTAGACGTCTTTCCATCAGCTACGACGAAATATTAAAAATACCTAGTGCAATATCAGTGGTCACTGTTTGCAACATAAAAAAATAATATGTAAAAATGACTACGTCGGAACATGAACAATATGTTTCATGTATAGAAACAATAGTTACAACATCAATGGTTAACTAATGCAACATGTGTCAGAGCGTCTGATTTTTTTAAAATTCCGGACATCCGTTCCGTTCCATAGCATTATCGAATAATAAATTCCATAACTCACGAGTCATGAGCTCAGCTAAATCGTTGGCTACCAACTCTCCGATACAAGCAGTTAGGGTGTGTTTGGTTTCAAGGATGAAGTGGGAGGGAATGGGATGATCCCACTTCATCCCGCGTTTGGTTTGGAGACAAGTGGGACAAGGACATCCCTACAAGGGAATATACCGCAAAGATCCGGGACGCCCTCGTCCAACAAATATGAGCGGATGGGGGCATCCCACTTCGCCCCCGTCACGCGTCGTCTGTCCACCGTCCGCCGGTTTTGCGAGGGGCGGCGCAGTAGAGCCGGCGCGCTAGAGCCCGAGGGGAGGGCGGGCAGCCACGGTCGGCGGCGCGTCCAGCTGGAGGGCGGAGGAAGATCTGGCGGCAGGGTGGGGGAACCTCCTGCTGCGGGATCGAGCTTCAAGGGCGGGCGCCCACGGGTGGCGGCGCGTCCAGCTGGGGGGCGGGGGGAGCTCTGGTGACGGGCGGGGGAACCTCCGGCGGTGGCACGTCCAGCTGGGGGTGGGGGGAGCTCTGGCGGCGGCGCGTCCCGAGCCTGGCGGGGTAAGCTCCGGCGGCGACTCGGGGCTGGAGGGCGAGCGCCCCAAGCGGCGCGGCCGGTGCTCAGGGCACGAGGGCGGCGCAGCTGGGTCCTGAGCTCCGCGCGGCCAGGGCACGAGGCCGGCGGGGGCAAGTCCTCAGGTGGCGCGGCCGAGGTTCGAGGCAGGCGGCGCAGCCGGAGCTCCCGTGGCTAGCCGCTGTCACACGGAGGAAGATTTACTCGTGACAATGATAGGTGGGGCCCGCTGACGGTAGCTAACGGAAGTTGAAAACGGTGGTCATCCCATCTACTTGAGTACCTCCAACCAAACAAAAAAATAGGACGAACTCATTCTTGTCAACCAAACACGAGTCGGGACGATCCCATCCAAAAAATTGGGATAGAATCGACCCATCCCGTCTGATCTCCAAACCAAACACACGGTAAGTCCCCCAACTGTGGATTGGCTTCATCGAGGCACTTTCAAGTTTCAGCCAAACGCAGCTAGTGGATATGCAACTTTATCAGATTCACTAACCAAAGCACCGACAGTATTTACAATATATTTCTAAATAAAGGTGCAGATTTTTCAGCTCGTGTATTCGATCCAAATCGTTTTTCCCCCTTTCATAAAACGAGCTTGTAAATATTTAAAAAAACAAAATAAGAATAAGAAAAAAAATACTGGAATTATGGGCTGAAATGGGCCTTACGTTCAAGCCTAACGATGATCCAACCTCTATCTCAGACGAGGCGCGTGAGCCCAGCCCAGCCCAGCAACCATTTCACCAGAGCGCTCCACCGCTTCTCCCCTCCGCGCACTCCAAAAACCCCACAGCTCCAGCGCCGCGGCGGAAAGCTCCGCCCCCGAAACCACGAGCGAAACCCTCCTCCCCCGGCGGCGATGGCCGGCGTCGGCGGCAGCGGTGGCGGAGGCGGCGGAGACACGGAGATGGGCGGGTGGACGGGGCTCCTCCACTCCTCCACCAAGCTCCTCGAGCAGGCCGCGCCCACCCCGCACTTCCCTCCCCTTCAGGTGCGCGCCCCGGCGATGTGCTCCGATTCCTCCCGCGCCGCTTCTTCTCTCTCGCTCGGCACCGACGTAGGTTACGCGTGTTCGCCTCCTCCCCTGACGGGTTCGTTTCCGCCTCGCGCAGAGGAACCTGGACCAGCTCGAGGCGCTCTCCACCAAGCTCAAGGCCAAGACCATCCGCGCCGAGGCGCCGTCTCAGTCGCTTTCCGCCACCAGGTAGATGGATCTCCGGAGCCCACTTGATTAACCTGGGTAGCTTCCATGAGCAGTCTCTTGTTTCGTCTGAATTGCAAGTGCCACTTCAAGTTTTTTTGGGGGGACTTAGGGTTTCGGTTGTACTTTTGCAGGTTGCTAGCGCGCGAGGGGATCAATGCTGAGCAGCTCGCCAGGGATCTCAAGTCATTCGAACTCAAGGTAATGGATGGGCGTGTCAAGTGAGCTGGGAACACTGCATTTTGGTCCCTGTATCATACACTGATATGTCAAGTTTAACGTAGGGCTGATGATTTCGTTTTTTGACATCTTGAGGTGGTTTAAGAGGATAGGTCTGTCGGAAGCAGAACAGTGGATGGAATTTACAGTAGCATCACTATCCAGTTGAGCAGGAAGCTGCTATCTAGGATCCTGAATGTTGTTTGTTTGAACATGCTGATAATGAACTAGTTTGAGAATGAATATCACACATTCTCTCGTGTTTATTACAATAAAAATATTCAACTTTCATCCCTTATCATACAGAATATGATTTACTCCACATCATTTTGATTCCAGTTTGAGTGTTGAACCTAAATGTGCATGCACTTGATGTGGTAAATTCTGCCAAACAGATGCCTAATTGATCAGAAGAAAACCTTACCGCAGTATCATTTCAGTGGTGTTCCTATATGTGCTTCTGTGGCTTTTGAATATCACTTGCTGGACTGCTAATGCGTGCAAATCTTGTCTAAATTTGATGTTTGCAGACAACCTTTGAGGATGTTTTTCCATCTGAAGCAACCTCTGTTGAGGAGTACCTGCAGCAGGTGAGTACTTAAATGTCCCTCTTAGTTTACAGTCACCTGATTTTCATGGAGTACAAACATAATATATGTTTTCAGCTTCATGAAGTGGCCATAGTTTCATCCATCCAAGAAGCTCAAAAGGACAACTTAAGGAGTTTTAACAACTACATGATGCAAGTTCTTGAGGTTGGTTTGTTCTTCCTTCTATTGAGTTCTATTTATGTTTGACCAGGGCTAAGCTGCCGCAAATACCTTCTAGATGACACTTTCCTGGATCAGCATTGGTGTATGTTTCATTGGCTATTCAACTTTCTTTATTATCTTAATTTTGTTTGTGTTTGGACAGCTTTACTGCACCTTTCTGGCAACAACCTAGATTATAATAGTTTTGTAACCTGATTCTTATTGTTAATAATGGTTCAAGAATTAACATTTCTACATTTTCTTTTCATTGTCTGTTGGTCATTTAACTTTAGAATAACGGCTTGTTGGTGCCCCAGAGTTTTATAACTGTATCATATGTCTGCTGTAGGATGACTGGCAGAAAGAGAAGAGAGACTTCTTGCAGAGTCTAAGCCGGCTTTCTACATTACCCAAAAGAAACACGAATATCTCAACCAGTGGATTGGCTCGCCCTGCTTTGATGCCACCATCAACTTCGAGTCCTCATGCTTCATCAGGCCTGCCCTCTGCAGGGGTGATGCCTATACCTAACAAGACTATTATTGAAAATAAATCTTCAGTTTATGCTGGGGTTGTAAGGGACCTCAATGAGGCTAGAGGACGCAGTCTACCTTTTAATGTAAGCTCCCTCTACATCTATGTCAAGATTCAACATGTTATCAGCCATAAGGAGTTTCTAGATTAAAAATATCAGCCGTCTACAATTTATTTTCCAATTTGCCAATTTTGATTGATGGCTCAAGTTCCTCTCTCGTATAACCTTGATGTTATCATCAAAGCATAAAAAATATCTTTCTTACGCAGCATCTTAAATCCGCTTCTGCTTATTAATGTTGTATTTTGCTTAGCCTGCTACGGCTTTCAGGGCTGCTTATGAGTCATTATCTGTTGATGCTGTTGGCACAAAATCAGTGACGATGCAGAAAATGTGGCATCTAATTCAGGTAATAATGTTGACTTAGTAACCATTTTTTGTTCATCTCCACTTACATTTCAATACATTATTCGGAGAACAGTATTGTGCCCTGGCAACTTCCACCATTTGGGTTTTGTTTCTTATTCTATTGTTGGTATTTCTGTTGTATATCTAATTCAGGCATTAGTTGGGGAAGGGTTGACCCATCGAAATGTTTCAAGAAAAATGTCACTAGTGATAGGTGCAAGACGCCATCTCGAGTGGGGTCATGAAAAGTACATACTTGAGACAATCAACAGCCATCCAGCTCTTGTAAGTATTTCTGTTTTACTCTTTTACTGATTACTTCATTCACAAGTTTGTTTCCTTATGGAAGTCGAGTATGCTGTTCAAGTGCAGTTATGTAAGATTTGTAGTGATGATTTTGGTGCATATCTATTCTGTTTGATCCCACTAAGTGCGGGGTATCCTGCTTTACTGTTGATTATCTTATACAAAACTAAATTTGGCACTCACACACACTCAGTGCATATCCGTGGGACATTTTTTTACGAGGTGTTTAGTTATAAATTCTGGATCCTGGCACTACCTATTCAGCTTGTGGCTCTTTCTGGGAGTTTCTGTACTACAGTATTTAGTGATAAGTTCTGGTATCATGAGCATATCACTTGGTTGGTATCATATACTCAGAAGTTAAGACAATTCACTCTCTTAGTGCCTTACTGACATGGTGAATCGCTTCAAGCTTTATTTGTCCACCTTTTTACATCTAAACCATGAAGTCTCCACTACAATGAGTTCTTGTAGCGATTTAAATTCTACCATATATGTTCTTGTGTTTTCCATTATTGGATTTTTTTTCTGTTCTCTATTCATGCAAACGCTTCTCCCATTGCGTCACCTGATAATCAACCATGCTTTGATTTGTTGTTTTAGGCTGCTCTTGGTGGATCTGTCGGCAATCTTCAGAAGATTCGGGCATTCATGCGGGTTTGTTTCGAGTTTGATGCTATTCTGCAGTACTGCTGTTGCTTTTGTGCTAATATTTGCACTCCAATGCATTTTCTGTCCTTATGACATGACAGGTACGGCTGCGGGATCAAGGTGTGCTAGATTTCGACGCAACTGATCTACGCAGACAGCCTCCAGTGGATACAACCTGGCAGCAGGTTTGTTTTTGTTTGCACACTTATAACATTGAAAGAACTTTGTATTCAACACCAATATTCTCATCATTTAATGGCTCATTGAACCCCACAATTAAATTGGTTAGTTTAGCTGCAACTGCAGCTTAATGTAAACGACAGCAGTAGTCAATGCGTTATTTCTAGACTTACTGCAATCTGCATCTAAGTGTGAGTTCTTGTTTATAATAGAAGGTGCATCTAGTTCCTTATGTATTGTCTTACATTGGCCCATTTTTAGAGGACTGCTGCTAGTTCCTTATGTACACTGTGCTTGGGTTTGTTAGCTTTGTTGAATGAATCCTTCAATTGCAAATCCATGTATTTCACTGTTCACTTTTGGTAGAACTTTGGTACTATCGTGCACCTATCTTTGATTTGAAGCTTCACTTATTGCCATCTTTGCAGATTTATTTCTGCTTGAGAACCGGATATTATGATGAAGCAAGACAAGTTGCGCAATCATCTCGTGCTGCCCACAACTTTGCCCCACTGGTAAACTTTCTACAATCATGAATGTGTCATGGATCACTGTTCGTGATAGGGGACTTGGGACTTACCGATACACATATTCTTCCACAGCTTGCAGACTGGATTTCTACTAATGGTGCCGTATCGCAAGATACTGCTCTGGCAGCTTCTGAGGAATGTGATAAAATGCTCAGAATGGGTGATCGACCAGGGCGTCCTGGTTATGACAGAAAGAAGTTGCTGCTGTATGCCATAATTTGTGGTTGTCGACGGCAAATTGACAGACTGCTAAAAGATCTGCCAACGCTTTTTAATACTATAGAGGATTTCTTGTGGTTTAAGTTGTCAGCTCTGCGGGAACACAACAATGCATCTTCTTCTAGTGTTTTGAATGAAGGCTTGGTGCCTTATACACTGGATGATCTGCAAAGTTACTTGAACAAATTTGAGCCGTCATATTATACAAAGAGTGGAAAAGATCCCTTAATCTATCCCTATGTCCTGTTTTTAAGCATCCAATTACTCCCAGCAATTCTTTATCTGTCTAAAGAAATTGGAGAGGATGGATACCATGTTGATGCTGTGCATATTTCAATTGCTTTAGCTGATCATGGTGTTCTCCCTGATGGTGTTGGATCAGGCCAGAAGATAGGTGTCATGGATGCTTGTGCAGAGGCTGCCAGCATAATACGGCAGTATGGCTCTATTTACTTGCGTAGTGGCAATATTGATTTAGCCTTGGAGTATTATGCGCAAGCTGCTGCTGCAATGGGTGGAGGAGAGGTATCATGGATTGGTCAAGGGAATGCTGATCAGCAGCGACAACGAAGTTTGATGTTGAAGCAACTCCTGACGGAGATATTACTAAGGGATGGTGGCATACAACTTCTGCTTGGTCCAAGTGGAATGGGGGAAGAAGGGGAACTAAAGAAGTATATGATGGATTGGAGAAGCAGGCAGCAATTTTTACTTGAAGCAGCCCATCGGTGTCAAGAGGCAGGGCTCTATGACAAAGTAAGTAAATTTATTTTAAGGTTTTATTTTTGTTCTTGTATTTTGGAATTAATTTTGCATGCTCACTTTGAAAACAAGATATGCGGAAGGCAGCAGAACTGGTTCATCTTGTTGCTCTGTAGATCAGTGCTATGTATTCATGATAGGATTATATTTCTTCTGAAATCTTTTGCCTGCCTGCTTATTATTTGATTGAAAAAATCAATCTTAAGGCGTTGCTTGGCCTAGTAGCAGCTTTTTGAAAGCATAAACCCTTTTTCTGCTATTGTGTTTAATCATGTAACATGTAGTTGGAAACATCATTTTTGGAGCCTTGAAAGTAAGATCTTATGAGAATTATTAAAGATTCTTGTTACAGACCACATTCCAAATTGTGACACTTAAATCCTGTACTGAGTGCTGACCCTCAGTTTCTTACAGAACACCATCTGATTTATCCTAGCTACTCATCAGTTCTGCCATTAACCTGCTATAGAATGGCTTGTGTATAATCCTAATTAATTTGCTTGAATGCTGCACTGATATCAGTAATGAGTTTAAAGTCATGTATTTTCTATTTTCTTGCATGCATGCACTGATATGCTGCTAAAGTATTATTGAACTACATGACTAAGTTATGCTTAGTGTATCAAATATGATGTGTCCATTGTTTGCACTCAATTTTGATTGCTATCTATATCCTGATGATTTTTTGGCCTTTTGTGGAAATTGGTATTTGTAAAGAGTCACCAGTGGATACAGCCTGGGAGCCCCGCATTTTTGTGTTTTACAGATCTGCATTGATTCATTTTTGGTTCACCTTCACATGACAGGCGGTAGAAATTCATAAAAGGGTAGGAGATTTTGCCATGGCACTTCAGATAATAAACAAGTGCCTGTCCGATGCTGTCTGTGCCATGGCACGCAATATGTTAGATGGTGAGAGTCGCGCTACAGCCCTAATCCATTCTGGCAATGAGATTATGGAGACAGCCAGATATTCTTCTGAAACCAGGTTATTTCCTCTCGTACCCTAGCACAGGTGGAGTGCTGGTTCTTGTCCTGTTCCAATGTTTTCTAATTTGTCTTGTGGAAATTTGCTTGCAGCGTTCAAGACAAGGATCTTATTTCCGAGCAACAAACTGTACTGAGACAGCTTGAAGCTATTCTCCATATTTATAGGCTAGCTCGAGCTGGACAGACTGTAGATGCTTTGAGGGAAACCATCAGGCTCCCATTCCTTCATTTGGACCCCCAGTCTCCAAATGTGACTGTTGATATTTTCAGGAATTTATCACCCCATGTTCAAGCTTGCATACCAGATCTCCTGAAGGTTGCTCTGAATTGCATTGACAACGTTAGGGATACTGACGGGACCTTGCGTGCTGTCAAGTCCAAGGTATTTCTTGTGTTCCATTCGCTAATCAGCAGACTAGGTCACGAACATGTAGGCACTGAACCATGTGAAATAGGTGAACCCTTTTATGCTCATTCTGATACCTGCTCAACTCATAGCGACATACCTAGTGACCCCCTGATGGCACGTACACATTCTTCCCACCACCACCAGCCAAAAAGGAGGCGTTTGTCGAAATTTACTCTGGGCATGGCACTTGTTAATGCTTACTGTTGTTATGGATACTTTTTTTCACTTGGATATAATTAAATACCATACAAACAAGGAATGATATTTTTGTTTGGAAAATGGAAACTAGTTCAGATTGGCTTCAACTAATCTCGAGGGAAGATGAAGGGATATATCAGTATTTTATGTTTTCTGTAATATTGTTCATTTGTAGTGTAAACTATTTTGCTTTTTTTTTTAAAAAAACTTGTAAACTATGCATGTTTAAAATTTTCTTTTGCGGATGCACTTGGCGCTATAATGACATGTTGCTAAACATAAATGCAATCCTCACTTTCTGATGCATTTTTCATTTCTAATTTCGCAGATTGCAAACCTAGTAGCAAACAACATGAGCCGGAATTGGCCACAAGATTTGTATCAGAAGGTTGCACAGTGCATATAATGTGGTTTGTGTTTCAGAGGTGGCCCAGAATATGGACTAATCTTCATCAGAAGTTTTCGGAACTGTTTGGTGTTTGGCTGCTTGAGTACACAAGGTCTGTAGAACCGTGGAAGTATTATCCTTGCACGCACTGGATCTCATGTTTGTCGGCCCATCTTGTGTGCAATGAGCGACGAATGTAAAACTTATTTTTTTTAAAAAAAGAAAATGCCACTTATGATTATCCCTTTCCTTTGCGGGAAACTATGATGGTTATCTTATCCCTGGCCCGTGGTGGCGAAGCCTTCAGATTATCCAACTGCCATTGTTGCTCGCTTTTCCCTTTGCATTTCTCGTTTCTGTACGGTGGACATTACGCTGTCTGTTTTTTTCTTCATAGTTTTGTTTGGTTATAAACAGGATGCCTACGGGTGAGATGATATGCACTGGGACTGGGGCACATGCGTCGACGAGCGCCTTCTATCAGTTGGTCGGCCTGTGTGCCTGCCTGCTTGCAAGTTGCAAGTCGCAGACGTGCATGGGAGTGCCTAGACCACCGTCCCGGAGTACGCATGGAATTGCATTTTTCAAGTTACTGATCGAAATGCAAGAATCTTGGAAGTTCCGTGGGAACTGGAAACAGCTAGGTATATTTTATGATGAATGCTAGAAATCTTGCACTAAAAATAAAATAGCTAAACTTGTGTATAACGTAGTAAGGGAGAAAGGTAATAATATCTCAATCCAAACAGGCTGCAGTGCTTATAAAAATGATGAAATGGATTTAAGAGATCACAGGCGACATGGCCTAACAAAGTACCCATGCCGAGCCGCCTTGCTGGAGCCACCGGCCACTGATTCCAAGCAAGATCTTGAATCGGTGTCTACCTATTGGCTCCTAGCTAGAAGCACGCGCTCAGTTTTCAACAGAACTGAATTCAATCCACCCACCCCTTGAATAAGCGGCAAGTTTAACAGTTGGGCAGCACTTTTTACATGAGCACTACGGTAAAACGGGGTGAACACAGTGGCAGTGAGAGCGCGTGAGTGGACTTTGGAACGCGACAGAAATGCTGCACACGGGTACGGGTAGCAGGGGCGGCATCAGCAGCGTGCAGGTATGGAAGGAGCATCACGCCAGCCCAGCCGAGCCGGGGCCCTGAAGCAACATGTACACCTTATCCTCCCGAATACTTTATTTTATATACATTAGAAAAAGCATTAGCGAGTAGTCCATCCTGCTCACCAGTCAGTCACCACCTGATCACTTGCGAGCCAGTCCCGATCCACCGAAAGATGATTGGATACTTACCAGATACACAAACAAAAGAAACTCGTGTCAGTTCGGCCTGGATTGGAGCGGACTAACCGTCGGCTTTAGAATCTAGATCTGCGAGGTCTGGCCGCCGGATGATTGGCGTTTGGTAAGGTCACGCGAATAAGCCCGGGGATCGTCGCTCGGGGGCTTTCAGGTGAAGCCGCTCTTGCCTAGCCATGGAGGATCAGGGTTCAGGAGGCATCCCTGTATTTTTCTCTGTTTTTCTTTTCCTAGCAGCAAGAGAAATGGAGAATCGCCATGAGATGACGCGCGCAGCAGCAGGGCCAGGGTCTGCGGGTGCTTTGATTTGCCGGCACGCCTCCCCCTCCCAGAATGGAAAGAAACTGGAAGGCGCCTGAATGGGAATGGATCTTGATGATAAGATAAAGAAAGGAAAGGAAAGGATTCTCTGGGCCTGGCCGGCGACCTACCTCTGAGGCTCTGTCCCTGAGACGCAGAGAGACCGACCACTGCAAGTACAAGCATGGCACATTAAAGGCTTCTTGCCGGGCGGCCAACTAGAACAAGAGCCCCAGAACCAGAAAGTCCAGAAGCGAAGATACTAGCAGCAGCTGCACAGTGCCCGGCCGCAGTAGCATAAAGAAGAAGAGGAAGAAGCTTTCCATTTACGGCCACCGAATCATCCATCACTCGCTGCCGTTTCACGGCGGCGACCCAATCCGGTTTCACCTGTTGCCGTTTTCAGGCAGGCAGTCCCTCAACTTTAGCGGGAGTATAAAAATACTCCGCCACCACCGCGGCCCAGCTGCGCGGCCGCGGAAGCCCCTCCTCCCTACCTGACCTGACCTGCTCTGCTCCTCAGATCTCCTCCACGCCGCGCCGCCTCGCCCTCCCATGGAGCACGACGCCGAGGCGCGCCGCGGCTTCGCCAGGATGGGCTTCGGGTCCGTGCTGCTGTTGCTTTTTTTTTTTTCCTCTGTCGCTCTCGGACTCTCAATGGCTTCTGCTTCTTGTTCGCGCGCGGTTGCAGGTGCAAGCACTACCGTCGGAGGTGCCGGATCCGCGCGCCCTGCTGCGGCGACGTCTTCCACTGCCGCCATTGCCACAACGAGTCCACGGTGCCGTGCTCCCCTCCCCCCTCCTCCCGTCCCTGCTCCTATAGTCTTCTGCATCACGAGCAACGCCTGACGCGCTGACGTCTCTTGCTCTGTTTTCTGTTCTTATTTCCATGTGCATCTTCTTTTTGCTCTCGGTCCGCGTCATTGGATTGGATTGGACTGGGCGCAGAAAGACGGGCACGAGCTGGACAGGCACGCCGTCCAATCGGTGCACTTTCTTTTCCTCCTGCTCCCGATGCTACCCTGCTTTCTTCTTGGGTTGACTTCTGCTAGCCTTGCAGGTCATCTGCCTTGTTTGCGACACCGAGCAGCCGGTTAGTATTCAATTCAAATCTGGCATAAACTGATTGCGATACCAAGGATTTTCTTTCAGGTGATTCGTAATTTCTTTTTTGTTAACTTTTGCTTCTGTTTCTCAGGTTGCGCAGGTGTGTTGCAACTGCGGAGTTTGCATGGGGGAGTACTTCTGCGCGACGTGCAAGTTCTTCGACGATGACGTGAGATGTTTTTTTTTTTTTTTTTTTTTTTTTGTTGTTGTTCAGACGCTACCATCGCTAGATTATTTCGGCTGATCTGCTGATTTGGTTGGTTGTTGATGAGATGATGTTGCCTGTAGGTTGACAAGGAGCAGTATCATTGCAAAGACTGCGGCATCTGCAGGTGTGTCCCCCCTCTCCACGTAGGGATCTGAATCACTCTGTAAACTACGATTCTGCACGACTTTAGTTGAGCTGTCCTTTTAGTTTGATCCAATTTCATTTGGAAGTGATAATGGGAACACGAATTACTTGGAATCACTGAAACAATATTTTCGATTAAAAGTTACTGAGCTGACTGAAAGTTTTGACAGAGTTGGAGGGAAGGAAAACTTCTTCCACTGCCAGAAGTGTGGTGAGCATTCTTCTTCTTTCTCCCCCGGCTACTTTGCTGTTTCACCAAACATTGCCCTAGACATACATTGCTCCAATCCTAAATTTTGACGATTTACTCTGATTCTTGCCATGAGGATCGTGCTACTCGACTACCCTGCGCGACAAGCACTGCTGCATCGAGAACTCGATGAAGAACAACTGCCCCATCTGCTACGAGGTGTGCCTGTTTGCCGTTGTTCCATGCTCTTCACTGAAACGAACCTCTGCTGATCTTGTGAAAACTGCGCTGTTATTGCAAGGCAGTACCTGTTTGATTCTTTGAGGGAGACGTCTGTGCTCCGGTGTGGGCACACGATGCACTTGCAGTGCTTCCACGAGATGTTGAAGCACGACAAGTAAGCGCCCATGCTGCTTTACCTGGCATCGCTTTCTCTTCCGTGTGAGCTTGTTTCTCCTAGCTACATAATGCTATCCATGATGCAGGTTCTCTTGTCCCATATGCTCGACGTCCATCTTTGACATGGACAAGTTCCTGAGGGCCCTGGATGCAGAGGTGCGCAGATCTCTCAGCAACGTTCTTAGCATGTTCCAATAGGCATCTAGCCTTTTGACTACAAGAAGCGATTGTGATTTCTGATCTAGAACGTGACGTTAACCCTCTCTGTTCTGCACCAAAGTCTCGTTTAATTTCTGAAAAGAAACAGCACAGTAGTTGAAATGATATTAGAGCATAAGGTTAACGAATCGTAGCCGATTACTCCGAGTGCATGTGGCAAATATTGCCGTAGTTTCGCCAATCGGAACTATGGTCCCGTTTGGTCGGCGGGACTGAGTTCCTGTCATATTAAATATTTAAATACTAATTAACAGTATTAAACATAAACTAATTATAAAGTTAATAGTATAGGTGGAGGCTAATTCGCGAGACGAATCTATTAAACCTAATTAGTTCATAATTTGACAATGTGATGCTACAGTAAACATGTGCTAATCATGAATTAATTAGGCTTGATAGATTCGTCTCGCGAATTAGCCTCCATCTGTGTAATTAGTTTTATAATTAACTTATGTTTAGTCCTTCTAATTAGCCTCCGAAGATTTAATGTGACATGAACTAAACTGTAGCTCAAGATCCAAACACCCCCTGTATCAATAGCCTCTTTGTCCGAATACTGAAAGTGCTTCGCTCTCTGCAGATGGAAGCAAGCTACTTTTACATGGGAAAGGTCAGTGCCCAACTTCTACGCTGACATGACCCAACCTTCTGTCTCCGATATCTCTGGACCCTTTGTTCTTCTGGATAGAGTATTTACTCATATCAAGTATCTACTCCTTTCTTTCAAAATAGAGTATTTACTCATATAAAATTCAGGCCATTTATCAATAATCAGATTCAGATACTAAAAAACCCTGAATCAGTTGCCAAAACATCCAGAGAGAAGCTTTACAAGAGGCTGCGAAAGTTGCTGGTAGCATGCTGAATTGCTGATGGTTGTGCTTGTGGTTTGCACAGGGATGGATCGTGTGCAACGACTGCAGGGACACGACGCGGGTCTTCTCCGGCGTGGCGGGCCACAAGTGCTGCCACTGCCAGTCGCACAACACCTGCAGGGTCGGCCCCCCTGTTCTTCCCTAGCCAGTGATCGCCAGATTATTGTTGTTGATTCATCCGTCGATCTATACGTATCATCGGCGAAGATACACAGAGTGTCATTATAGCTTCTATGCACTGGTATTCTATTCCAGTCCAAGATGAACTGCGCCATTCCGTCTCACTAAATGATACGCATAATTAGCGTATATACCATGATTGTTGGGCTGGTGCCAATTTTAACCACCAACACAGAGTACAACTCATGACGAGTTTGTACCACAAAGAAGGTTTCATGATATCAATTTTGGATGGAAAACTATCTTCCAAGGGATTATTGCTATCTAACACGTATTTTGTTGGAATGCCTATTGTTTAGTTCAAATCTGTCGTGTTTTCAAGAATCAAGCAATAAGTTGAGTAGTTTTTGTGTTGGGTGAGACAATGGTGTTGTCTTTCACGTATACTTAGCTTTAACTAGATGTGAGGATGATCTGACATAGAACATTTACAATGAGTCATTTTTTCATCGACCCACACATGAATCTCATTGGTACTCAACATTTAATTAAAGGGTACAAAAATGCTAGAGACAATTCCCTCCATGCCACTGGAAGTTAGGAAAATATCTATTGGCAAATATGTCGCAGGTGATTACTTCAGTACATGTGGCGAAGGTTGGAGTCGTTACACCACCCCCCGAATCATACAAATAGTCTCTTCTTCTGAATACAGAAAAATCTCTGCAGATGGAAGCAAGCTATTTTTTATGTACCCTGGACCCCATTTGGGCCAGATCCAGATACTGAATTTTTTTTGGCACTCATCAGAAATTTAGGATACAAGATAAAATCATGGCAAGACAAAGGTGCTACCTCACAACAGCACCGTATTTCTCAAATGCCGTGGCGCGGTGGTATACTTTTCAGGGATGGATGGATCGTGTCGTGTGCAAGCCGAGCCACACGGCCCAGCTTTTCTCCGTCGTCTCGCGGACCCAAGTTACCATCCATCCAAAAACATCTGGTGCCGTGGGCCCAAAGCTTCCGCGGGCCGTCGCGTCCCATACCAATCGTCCCCACTGCGGCCCGAGAACGGTGGCGCACACATTTCCCGTCGCTTCCCTTCATCTCTCGATTCCTCGTCGCGGTCGCGGAGCCTGGTCCCGCCGCTCGGTCCTCCTGTGATCCTGTCGCTGTCCCCGCTTGTAAACTGGGCAACGACTATGGCGCGGATGTGGATTTCCTCTTTCGATTTCCCTTCCTCTGCCTCTGGTATAGTAGTTATTAAGCTCCCTTTCGCCCTCTACCCTCTCCATTTTTCTTGTTCCAACAAGCTTCTTGTTCCTGCAGTTCGGGTTCCTGGATCGCGCGTCTTTGCGCTGGGCGTGCTCCCGCCGGCGAGGCCAAGGTTCAACTTCAACCCGTTAGTGCCTTCCGTTGCGTCTGCCGTCTGGTGCTCTTATAGCCCGGCCGCATGGATAGGCGGAGACGCGCGGTCGAAGTGGCGGCGGCGGCGGCGGCGGTTATGGTGCTCTTGCTGCTGCCGATCGTTCCTGCTGGGGGAGCAAGGAGAGGTACTTCGATTCGTCTCACGCGAGTGAAATTCCTGTGGAAGCCCATCAAAACAGGCTCTGATTAGTTGTTCTTGTTCTCAGATTGGGGTTTCCATCCCCCCTCTTCTTTTGTTGGTTATACTGAGCCCAACACAAGTAAGTAACTGTGCATTCTAAATCACCAGTATCTTGGTATTGATTGTTAATGATAAGTAAGGCTTTGGATTGGGTTTCTTACTATCACTGCCTTGTGTAAACCAAGTGTTCTGATTATCACAGAACCCGATATCAGGAACAGTGGGCAGAGTTTTGTTTTTAACTATACTCTGGCCAAGGCTATTGTGGAATATGCTTCAGCTGTAAGTTATTTCAGCCCCCTTAATTTTAGCTGAATGTGCCATATGTACTACAGTACTAGCTTTTTATATTATTTCCCGCCATCTTTTCCCTTGCATTTCCTAAGAGTCAGCAACACCTTTTCCTTTTAACTTCTTCTCATCCATTTAACATTAGTTTTTCAGTTTTATATTTTAATATTCTCATAAAGATACCCCCATTTTTTTCTTCTGGTATACAGGTATATATGACAGACCTAACGGCTCTATATACATGGACATGTTCAAGATGCAATGACTTGACTCGAGTATGATATCTGGGAATATGGTGTCTAGTAATAGTTTATTGTAATTTGTTTCAGTTTAAGCACATCAAAGATGCGCTTTTCACTGACTTTATTGTGGGTCCCTTTCCACAAAACAGGGCTTTGAGGTGACATGTATAATTGTTGATGTCCAAAATTGCTTGCAGGTTTCTGTGCTACTGCCTTTCCATTATATTGTTCCGTCAATTTCATTCATTGAAAGAAAAATAAGCATCTGGTGATTGTCCATCCAATGTGGCAGGCATTCGTTGGTGTTGATCCCAATCTCAATGCTATCATTGTTGCAATAAGGGGAACTCAAGAGAACAGGTTCTGAAATAATTGGCAAACTTCTACTGATCTTTTTAAATTTCTTGGAGCTGCAATCTCATGATGCCCCACTTCTTAAATTTCCTGATCAGCATACAGAACTGGATTAAGGACTTGATATGGAAGCAAGTTAATCTTAATTATCCCAACATGCCCAATGCTAAGGTTTGTGCCATTAACCATTTGATATAATTATACTTCTTTTTTAAGAGTACAACATGTCTAATTTTCACCCTTTTTTTTGCCTAATGGAATTTCTGCTCTCGTTAAAGGTCCACATTGGGTTTTACTCTTCTTACAATAATACACTTTTACGTCCAGCCATCACGAATGCTGTTCGCAAGGCAAGGAAGTTGCATGGAGATTGTGACATAATTGTTACAGGGCACTCGATGGGAGGAGCGATTGCTTCTTTTTGTGTGCTTGATCTTGCCGTAAGTGACCCCAAATACCAAATATATATTTATTGGCATAAGGTTCCATTTTTGTGGACATGGACTTTTTTTTCTTCATTATCTCTGAATTGTCTCCTTGGTTTGCAGATCAGCTTTGGAAGTGACAATGTTCATCTGATGAGTTTCGGTCAACCACGTGTTGGCAATGCTGCTTTTGCCTCCTATTTTGCCAAATATGTGCCAAAAACAATCAGAATGACACATGAACGTGATATTGTGCCTCATTTGCCCCCTTATTTCTTCTTCCTCCCACAGCTGACATACCGGCACTTCCCCAGGGAGGTATGCCTCTGTACAAACCTAGGAAGTGTACTGTGCTGAGCACTAAACATTTGTCCTGTTGTGCTTATCTTTCTGGATTAAACTAAAAAGTTGAACTAGATGGTGGTGTGCTTTTATCTTCATGTGCTAGTGAACACTAGTTGCTTCCGGTATGATATGAGGATCCACACAGTATGTAAGGATAGTTACTAATCTTTCGGTTCTTTAATGAATTGTAGTAAAGTAGATTACCAATTTTGTTTTTGAGTGGATTAAGCTGCTATTCCGTTGAGCCTATTTGAAGAACCAGTATATGCTATTTTGACCAGAATCTTACCTGAACTGAGTTGAGCCTATTTGAAGAACCAGTATATGCTGTCTTGGCTAGAATCTTACCTGAACTGAATCTGAAGTTTTACCTGCCTCAAAACTTATACTTTTTACATGTATTAGGTGTGGGAACATGATGTTGATGGCAACACAACCTTTCAAGTCTGTGATGGCAGTGGTGAAGACCCAAATTGTAGCAGGTGGGCATCTGTTTTCAACCGGACCTAGTAGCTTCAATTTGTTGCTGCCTAGCTCAACATCTATCTGTTTTTCACTCCAGGAGTGTGTTTGTGCTGTTCTGGAGCGCTTCTGACCATTTGACCTACATGGGAGTTAAGATAGAAGCCGACGATTGGAGCACCTGCAGAATCGTCATGGGACAAAGCGTTGAGCAACTCGGGATGAGTCTCGCCAGCAACATTGCTACGTCAGGACACTCCGTCGACGTTGTCATTGCAGACCATAGCGTGCAGGTTGATTGATGCAGTTCAGGCTAGTCATGCCTATTAGCCTATAGATAAGCTGTTACTTTTTTCAGAGCAAAGGAAATATTTGTTCCATTTTGCTCTGTGGTTCTTTTAGGCATTTACAGTTTGTGAATGTAAGCTCTGTATATAAAACTGATACGTTTCTTGGTTTCAAATATAGCTTTTTAAAAAAAAACATAAGCACGTAGGCTTCAGATAATCTCGTGGAATCCACAAGATGAATGCCTGAATTTTTTGCGTGTGAGCTGTACACTGTGCCTCACATGTGAGTGCCACCCATATAATTATTAAGACCGGACCGGCGATCGAACCGGCAAGGTCCTTGGTTAGCTGGTTCAAACAGTCAGACAGTGTTGGTCTAAATCGGTTCGATATATTAGTTGAATATATCTTACTGATTCACTTCAAACACAAGGCGAAATCTGCCGCTCTTAAATTGGTAACGGGCTAACAAAAAAAACAGAAACCTCTATCAAACTCGGATTTCTTAGAAATAGATGCCAAGGTATCATATGAAATCATACAATTATGTCCACTTATCAATTATCCTTTCATGTAAGATGGCAGCAACTCTACTATAAATAGATAACATAAACTTGGACTTCATGGATTACAACCAAGGAGTCCATTTTTTCGTCGTGGTGCTGAACAGCACGACATGTATGGACAATTACAGCGACAGATGAACTAGTTATTTTCAATTACAATTACATTGAATGCGTGCATACAAAGAAAGTTGATAAGCATAACCATTGGAGAGGAAAGTTAACAGAAAGGCACAAAAGTTAATATTTCGTAAATCTATTATAGGCATGCAAAAGTTAAGAGGAAGGCGGAATAAATATTTCCAGATTCACATTGGACACACCTGACAATAGGCATACAAAAGAAGACAATTCTAAAAGACAATAATAGAAAGTTACCTAAAAGTCCGAGTCTCAAATATAACCAAGAAAGAAACAATTCTTATATATTGTTGATACATACTCCTACGCGCTTCATATTATTTAAGGATCATGCATGTCATGGATACAAAGTCTCCAAGAACATGACATTCATCCATAATTCCACATGCATTGTGCTGAAGCGTATGTATGTGTAGTACTTGATGCCGGACCATCATATCGTCACAGACAGCACAGTTGGATTCACGTAGAATTCACGAACATTGACTTTATCGCGTCCTTGAGACTGATTGGGAAGGTGTATGCGTCGTCGCGCTTGTACATGTGATCCATTCCTTGAGCAAGATTAACCACCTTTTCCAACAATGCCATGGGCTGTTTCCCATCCAGACATCCCTCGACAATGTCCATCCCTGCTTCGTCGATTAGCATCCCAAGCTTTCCTTTGGCTTGCTCTGGAGCGAACCCGTACTCCTTCATGCAAGCTTGTTCCCGCTTCAAAAAAGAAAAATAAAAGAGAAAAGAGAAAAGGGAACAAATAAATATGGGTCGTCGTTCACTAATAAAAAATTAATGTTCAATTTATATGTAGATAGAGTCAGCACCTCATGTGACATGATGTCATTGCTAATGCGCGCGATAGTACAAACACCTCTAATGATTTTCGGATAGGAGGAAACCCACTGAATGTCCTCCCTGGTCGTCACATCTCCCAGTGAAATGGATGTGAGGTTTGTTATGTGCATACAAGCACTGCTTGGTGCTGAAAGCTGTAGGTGCTCTTCAACCTTTGCTGGTACATAGTGCTCATCGCGCCATTTCACCTCGGCATGGTAACGTTGAGCGATGTCAATTAACTATGTGTAATGCATGGAACAAATGTTAGAAATAAAGCCAACAAGCAAAATGTTTTTGTGTTTACTTTTAGTTAGATCTTTGGAAAATTAAAAATTTACCAGTTCTTTCACCAATTCAACATGACTGTTTTCCCCAAGTTTTAGCTCATGGATGATTCGTTTATATTGTCATGTATGTTGATGTATAACGCTTTCATGTATGCTGGGAATTGCTCCGCAACTTCTTCATTCCACCTGCCATCAATTTGAAGAAGCAAATGCAAATGTGTAAGGATGATGGTTAATTTTTTGTGCATTGCACATGCCGTTTCTAGAATCAAGGTCAATGCCAACTTTTCTATAGCCATAGTGAACTCCTCGCTTTCTTCCGTGGTGCTGTAGCTGTCACAGAAGTCATCTATCAATGACACAAGTTTAAAGAACTTGGTCAAGAGTATCCGTGAATACGAGTACTGAGGCTCATGCACAACTCCGAGCATCCAAAAGTACATCTCCACCACTCTTTCTCGTGCAAATCTCAGGTCTGCCCGTGACCGGAGATCCTTCCACCATCTGTAGAATAACGAGCAAACACAAATTTAGTCATTAGAGCTTCACTTTTGCAATTAATTCAAATGAATTACCACCCATGATTTAACTTTGCAAACTATCTGTAACTAATGTTGTCTTTCTTACATTGTTAGAGCTTTCAACTCCTCACAGTACAGAGCTTGCAGAATGTTGTAGTCCAGCTTTGCGAATTCCAGTATCGTGTCATTGCGTGAAGGAGCTGCTTTTCTCTCGTACACAGAGATGTAGCGCCTTGCTTCCACTCTTTCAACCCTCCGGTACCGAGGCGTTTCCAATGTACACTGCACCTCTCTTGCCAGCTCTGGCTCCAAAGAATCCATCACAGATTGGAGCCGGATCTTGGTGAAAGCGATGGCGCTGTCAAGTATCTCCTCTCCACGAGTTCTAAGATGTGCAGCGTCATATAGCATCAGGAAGCAGCTCGCGTCATCAGTACTTGCAAAGTTTCCTTGCTCATCTTTAAACTTGACAAATACATCTGCATATTTGTAGAGTAAAATGAATCTCAATAACAATTAGTTGCAAATTAAACACCACAAATACATCTACGGCTGCCTTGGTTGGTTACCAGAAGAGACTCTGTAGCCATGCTTCCTGAGCAAATAGAACCGCAGCGAGGTGACGTAAAGCCCGTCGTCGTCACAGCCGCCTTCTTGATGCAGGGCCTGGACGTCGCGGTGAACAGCACGCAGCAAGTCATCGATCTCCTCCCCGTAGTGGTAGCCCACTCCGATCCGTTGCAGCGTGTCGACGAGCTCCAGCTTGAGAGCCATGTCCGAAGAGGAGGCGAAGGTGTCCCGCACGATCTGCTTCACCTCCTCCTCCTTGACTCGTGCCCGTTCCTTCATGGACAGGAGCTGCAGGATACGTGGATGGATGGTATATATATAAAGTTACAATGCAAGCGTCAGGCAGAGAGCTCATCGTCGTCTCGACATTGTTTTACCTGCGATGGAGTGCATGGCTGGTGGCTGAGGAAGAAGTCGCCCCAGGGGCTCGGGGTGTAAGGCTGGGGCTTCCTGTGCTCGACGACGACGACGGGGTCGCAGGTAGTGCCCATGGCTCCGATCAGGAGAGCACGCACCGGATTGATCGCACCAACTACGTTGATGGTTCTTGGAGATGATTGCATTATTGCATGGCCGCGTCGACCTGGCTCTGTATATATGGACCCGTGCGCCAATCAGACAGAGCCTTTCGTCCTTGTCATCCATTATTTTTTCCGAGCGTAAGCTCTGTATGCGGAGATCAGCAACCAAACCTGAAATCTGAACAACGTCGCCTTCCTATAGCCAGCGGTTGATCCAGGGTCTCTACGTGCTATATTGAGTAAGCGTCTGTCATCTGTTTGGTTGCGGCTGGTCTCCATTGCTTACCTGATTTGATTAATCCAACTCGTGTTCCATACTTCGGTTACTGAGCAGTGACAGTTCCCTGATGCGTCGAACCCAACGTCTGATCTGATGAGACCACATGATGCCTGAATAGATTACTGTCCTTGCAGACCTCGTGGTTCACTGGTAGATACCGACAACCGCGCACGCAGATTTTTAACACGGTCTCGGGCTGTGATGAGTTCGAGTTAGCCATAGCTATCCACATCTTGAGCATTCTAAGCAGTCACTTCGTATTTCACCATCCATATATTTTAGTTGACCATCCAATATTTTAAAAGGTTCCCTCTCTATACTACTCAGCTCTCCTGATAAATCTCAATGTCCAAATCTTAGTGTTTAAATTACTAGTCCTTCAATACATCCTTACAGCACGGACTAATAATTTTGAATGGCATGAGTATCATAAATTTATTAAAAAAAAATTATAAGCTATAAGTAATAATCAAAATTGCTTACCCTACCAGCAACTCTCTCTCTGTCACACACACATTTGTCAAATATTCTAACACAATACTTATATAAATATGTACTTATCTTATCCAGCTGTGATAGAATTTAGTTAAGCAATTATTGCTATACACATCATCCATATTCATAGTTTTTTTACCTTGCATCAAACCTTCATATATGTTTGACATATGTTTAATTAAATCCTCGATTTGAGTTTCGGTCAAAAAAAAATCCTTGGTTTGAGTTATGATCGGTATTTATTGTTTTTCATGCGTACATGTATATATGATCAACATGCAGACACACATCATGCATGCATCTATTAAATTAGTATTTTATATATTAACAATGATAGTAATATGTAATTAAAAAGCAACATTGACTCCTTTTGAGATATTTTCATAATAAAAAATGTAGGTAATTTACTTTATTATATTATTTTTGGTAATGTCAAATGTGGTAATTCACATGAATATTTAGGGATATTTTTTGGGCAAGATTAATTTATATTATTTTTATAATGATATAGGTGAACGATTAGAGTTTAGACGAAGATTAGAGGTTATTTTTATAAGATCCAGATTATTCTGTGGGCATCGTCAAGTTGGGTTGGTGCACGGCTGAATGTTTCAGCCTGCCTTGTGTGATGGGCTTGACTGCTGCGTGCCGCGCGTGTTTGCGTGTCCTTGTGTGATGACGGCCCATCAAAGCTGTCGTACGTCAAAGCTTATAAGAATCACAATTCTCGTCTGAGAAAAAAAGTAGAGTCAATTCCGGACGTTTTAAACTATAAGAGCATAAACCGGACGTCCTGACCTAGGCATACTCGAGACATTTCAATCTTGTTTTTTTTCTTGAAACGGCCGGCATTACTGCCCGGCATGTATTGGATAGAGAGGAGTTTAAAAACTGTACAGAACTGGAAAAACGGGCCAAAAAAATGGAAATAATTTCAATCTTGGTGGACGAACAACTAAGATCCTGTTTGAGATTATAATCCATTTATATAAGTTGGATTATGGATCAAGAGTACTATAATAAAAGATCACATTGGGACCACAAATAATCTGAACTACTCTATTTCAGATTATTTGTGGTCCTACGATAGTCTTTTACCCTACCACCCTTAGATCATAATCTAATTTATATAATCTAGAAGGAAACAAGCAAACTTTTCATTATTTAGACCTGGCAACCTACCGAGGAGGGTGCCAGAGGTAGTGTTTTGGTTAATGGGGCTCGTCGAGATTAGGAACTCGAATGTAAACGTAGACACACGATTTAGACACGTTCGGGCCGATATATTGCGTAATACCCTACGTACTGTGTGCTGGTTGGATTGAATTGCTTTGGAGGAGGTCCCTGCCTCGCCTTATATAGTCGAGGGCAAGGTTACAGGTCAGTTGGTTACAAGAATACTAGTTGGATACGACTAAAGGAGTTCTACTCTTATTACAACGAATACTTTTCTAATCCTCGACTAGCTCCTGTCTTCCTATGTAGACTACACCGCCCTGCGTCATGGTCTTCATATCAAATGCGTCTTGGTGTCCAACCCTACATTTAGAACTGTCCAAATCTTCTAATGGATTCATAGACGTACGCTACGACAAGACCCTTAGTGCAA
Source organism: Setaria viridis (assembly GCF_005286985.2). Lineage (NCBI taxonomy): Eukaryota > Viridiplantae > Streptophyta > Magnoliopsida > Poales > Poaceae > Setaria > Setaria viridis. The sequence continues at coordinate 44,069,694 of NC_048271.2, forward strand.
CATGTGTAGCTTCTCTTTCGCCCAACTAAACCATTAGGCTACTTTATCATAAGCCATTAAGACCCTATTTGTATAGGCTTCTCCTAGCCACGCTTGGATTATAATCTAAGCGAAGATTTTCTCGCTTCTCGCTTTTCGCTTCTCGTAGTTCAAATTTCTGAAGCGGCTTACCACATAAGCGAGAATTGGTGGAAATAAGCAAAACGTTTGGCGGGATTCTCACTTATTTCTACCGATAAGCCGTTTATAAGTGGAAACAAATAGGGCCTAAGCCTCATGGGCCAGGGGCCACGGATGTCCGGAACGGAAGCCACAAAGGTCCATTTCGGTTCACTTGGTGGTGCAGCTGGCAGCTCGACTTTTTTCTTTTTTTCTTCTCATCAACCTTGACTGACGCCCGTTCATAGTTCGATAGTAGTGGTTGACTCTTCTTGGCTTGTTCTTGCACCTTGATGAATTTATGTAATTCTCTTCGATCTACTAGCGGTGGCTCCATCTCCCTTACTTTTCTTAATTCTCCCTGTTTCCTCAACCACTCACTAACTTGCACTTAGATTTCGGTCCAGCGTTCCTCATGAGTCATTGCCTCCCAACGTTCCTTAGGAGTCACCTTAGGCTTCTTTGTTTTCTTCTTACGCTGTCTTGGCTTGGGAGGCGGTAGTCGCGACTTCTTAAATGGTGCTCTTAGTCCCGACGAAGGTGATCGTGGAGGGGTGTTGTTGTCGTCGTCGTCGCTCCAACCATCAGGATGTGGTGGAGATGGAGACCTTGATCGTGGAGTAGGTTGTGGTGGAGATGATGGTCTGGATGTTTGCGGAGAGTGGTCTTGAGCTCTGAGGAGGTGCCTTCACACCGGGAATGATGATGTAGTGTTTGCGCCATAGAATGACCCCGTGAACCACTTCTCCTAGTGTTGTTGACCCATCGCCTGCCGTGAAGTCGAGCTCTAGGCCTTCAAATTGGCTATCAGCGATTCTCTCTACGCCAACACTGGCATAGCCAGGTGGAATCTCCATGCCATGGCATGTATGATTTGGCAGGATTGGTACAACACTCTCGTACGCCACCTGGATATATAAAAGAAATGAAGTTCTTAAACTTCAAATTGCCAAAGCACTCCCGAGGCTCCGGTGCATAAATATTATGTATATATACGTACCTTAATGTGAAATATTTCTTAACTTCTTCCCATAGCATATTCTTTTCTGTATCCTGGAGCGTGTATGGATTAGTCGTTTTGTCCTTCCAGTCCCTGATGCTGATGGCACATTCTCCCTTACGATTGCCCCGATCTGACCCATGTACTGTGTTGCCACTTTTTCGGGAGCAACCGGCTTGCCCTCTTCTTTGAATTCCGTGATGATAGCTTTTTTGTTCCAGTGTTCACCTTGGAAGGACCTCGGGGCTTTGGACGACGATTCGTCAATCCAGAGGGCTAACAGTTCAAGATTCATTAATGAATTAGTACATAGTAATAATGAATAAGATCATATATTATATATAGAGAGGGTTAAAATATAATCTATACCTCGTAGGAACCTTCTGCCACGGTAACGTTTTGCTGGGGCTCGGGCTCTTCATTGCCATCGACAGACAGGTTGAGAAACATGTCTGCCTGGCTACCCTTTTCATCGGTGTATGCTATGGAAAGGTTGGAACTACTATCACCAGCAATAATCTGCTCTATTAGATACCTTCTGGCCTCGTCGTCTGCCATCGATCTCAACTACTTTGTACATGAAATCATATATTGAACAACCATGAAAAAAATTCATTTCAACAATTTTTTTTGAAATATACAAAATGTACTAAAATTTTGAAATATACAAAATGTAATATATAAAATTGTAATATAAAATATGTATCATACAAAATGTAATATAAAAAATATAACATACAAAATGTAACATACAAAATGTACTATGCAAAATGTAATATAAAAAATGTAACATATACAAAATGTACTATACAAAATGTACTAAATTTCAACTAATTTCTAAGCATTTCAACAAAAATTTCTAAAAATTTGTACGAAAGTTCAATTAATTTCTAAGCATTAATTATAAGTATACAACTATATTCCACAAACAATTGCAATGATCCAGACGGGACCTAAATGTATACAAAATTTATTTTGTATGTAATCTACAAAATTTCAAAAATTAATTCGGGGGATGGCTGGAGTTGGAGGAGGGCGCGACGATGATGAGGACACGCGGCGACGATGGGTGAGGCGGCCGGCCGGCTGGCGTCGGGGACAGCGGTCGCGGCAACGGGGACAGCTACGACGACGGGGAGGAGGTGGCGCCGACGCGCGATGAGGGGCACGCGCGGAGGTCGCGGCGACGGGGATGGACGCGTCGGCGGCGGCGACGGGGACGGAGGAGGAGGCCGGCGATGATTGCGGGCAAAGATGATGGGGGCGGCGATGGAGGTGGAGGAGGCCGGCGAATAGGATGGGCCGGCAGCGGCGACGGGGAGCGGCGATGACGGAGGCCGGCGACGGGCGGGACGAGGACGACGAGAACGAGTGAAAAATTCGCTAAGTGTTGGGCGCGGGGGTGTAGAAGACACTATAACTTTTATACAGGACCCCCCTTTTTATCCCGATTTGTAACTGAAACCGGGATTAAAGGACATTTAACCCCGGTTTCTAATATAAACTGAGATAAAAGGAGGCCTTTTATCTCAGTTTATGATCAACCGGGATAAATGGGTACTTCCAGGCGGGAATCGAAAAGTACCCTTTTATACCGGTTCTACTTTATAACTGGGATAAATGGGGACCTTCTCCTGTTTTTCATCTCCCGACTGGTTTTTTAAAATTTATTCGATTTATGTTTTCACTGGATTCGAGGAAGCAAAAAGTAAGAATTTTTCATATTTCAAACATGCAAAAATATATTAAATTAGCAAGTTTGGTTTCAATAAGTTTTAACTAGTTATAAATTCTATACTATTTTCTTTATTTGGAAATTTATTCTATTTATGTTTTCATTGGACTTCAGGAAGCGAAAAATAAAATAAGAAATTTACATATTTGAAACATGCAAAAATATATAAAATTAGCAAGTTTGTTTACAATAAGTTTTAACTAGTCATAAATTCTATACTATATCTTTTTCTTCTATTTAGAAATTTATTCTATTTCTTCGCATCGGTGGAGCTTGTAGGCATCGGATCTCGTCGGGTTTCGCTGGATTTCATGAAGCAAAAATTAAAACTTTACATATTTCAAATATGCAAAAATATTTTTAATTAGCAATTATATTTATAATAAGTTTGAATGATTCATTAATTCTACACTAGTTATATTACCTTCTTAAATAATTCTTTTACTGCATCACTGTGATCTATCATTAATCCAGAGGGCAAACAATCTGTTTAGCTTCATATGTTGTGGATGACAATTCATTATTCTCGAGAAGAATCTTCTTGACAATTTCCATCATCCCCTGAAATTACTTATCGGATACACCATTTTTAACCTTCTATTGCATAAATTCTAGTGTGGTACCCAGCTTTTTATAGCCACCCTGGCAATCTGGGTATAGCAATTTCCTGTGATCATCTATCATGCGCTGCAACTTTGATGATTCCTTCTAAGTTTCGCAATCTCTGTGTGCATCCCTAAGCACCTGACCGAGGTCATCAGTATCGCAAACTCAAATATTGCCGAAAGTTTACATAGAAATACATAAATTATTTAGCTCATATTTAATTTACAAATAACTAAACTATTAAAAAATTCAATATTTCCCACATAATTTATTTATTCTAAAAATGGCTAATTCCATACCTCTATCTGAAAAGTACTAAAGTATGAAATTACACCTACAATTTATATGGCTAATTTATAGATATTCATCACATTGTAGCTCAAAAACATGTATAAATACAAATCCTCTACATGCTTAACAACAAACAAACTCATTTTTTCTCCCTCTCTAAAGTATAAAACAAAGCTTAACAACAATAGATGAACGGAGCATGAAGTAGCTAACCTTCACAACACTTTGGATGAGTGAAATCTCCGCGGACATGAGGAAAAAAAATTCAGCAGCACCTCCCCTAGGCTTGCTTCGGCGCCATGGAGAGGATGAGGTTCTCTATCTTTGTGGAGTGGAGTGGCTCGGGCTGGAGGAGTGGTCCCTCATATAGATAAGATTTTATCCCGGTTGGTAAATCCAACCGGGACAAAAGATTAGAGCTTTTGTCCCGATTGGTGTTTACTCCCGGTTGGATCCACCAACCGGGACAAAAGATCCAACCTTTTGTCCCGATTGGATTTACCAACTGGGATAACCGGTTTACTCCCGGTTGGTAATTCAAACCGGGACAAAAGGTTGGAGCTTTTGTCTCGGTTGGTGGATCCAACCGGGTATAAAAGGTGGCGCCGTCGGTGCCCGGAAACCAGCCGTTTTAACCGAGATTAAAGGGTGGCCTGTAGTCCCGGTTGCAAAAAAAGAACCGAGAGTAAAGGTGCGCCCCATTCCAGCCTACCGTGGCGCACCCCCTTTTATCCCGGATCGAAATTAAATCGAGACTAAAGGGAATGGGATCTAAAGTCAGTTCTGTAGTAGTGAATGACTTTATATCTTCTTCATTCGCAATGTTGAGTCTTGAGTGTCGGCAGATGAAGTGGCTTGCCACTGTCCACACCCTCCACAATCATGGCCTTACCGTGATTCAGTTTTTTTTTTTGCGAGTTTACTGTGATTCAGCTCCTCCTCCTTTCCTCTTCTTTTCCTCCATCAATGCTTGCACGGGCACTGTGCCCCCCGTACGCGACAATGCGGGGTGGTTGGAAATGCTGCAGCCGGTTGGTTCTGGTGGGCCAATTCGTGTGGTTGCAGCTAGTGATGGCTGCCTCCTGCACAGATCCACTCCAACACCCCGCGCCTGCAGTAAAAGGTTAATAATTTAGGTTAGCACCCACAACAGTAAGGTTGATCAGATTGCAAACAGTTTGCTATGGTTCATCCCGATCAGCTGCTATTGCTACGACTACGAGTGAACTCGTGCATGACAACATGTTAATAATCAGTGATACCAAGTAGCATTGCATCGATGAAAAATATACATACATAGACACCTGTATGGGGGTGACTTCTTTATCAAACTGCACACAACCATTCCCCAGGCTGCTTATATTTACAGCTATAATGCAGAGAGAATGCTTGTTTATGTTTCTTTCAGTTTTGTCTAACTTGGAGATGTTAAGATTAAAATGGAACTATATGTCAGATTTTCGTTTTCCCCTGCTTTAAAAGACATGTTTAATTGAACATAACATGTTCTTGTCTCTGTTTTAGGAATATAATCAGCACGATCTGTAAACAACTAAACATTGCAACATTTGTTTGGTTTTCTATTTCCATGCTTGATAACACTAATACACTATCACTGATTCTTTTCTCAACATGTAACCAAATGCATGCCTAGATAAGCTTTCCTTAGATGATCCTAAATAATGATATTTCTCTATGGATGTAGAAATCAGAGGAATGGGTGACAGAGAGGGTGAACCAACTAAAAGAGAAAATAAGTGGGCTATTTGAAGCTTGCACAACTATAGCTGAGCAACTCAAGCTAGTGGACACACTCCAACATCTAAGTATAGACCATCATTTCGACAAACAGATTCTTGCCACCTTAAGTAGAATCCATGGTACTGAATTCAACAGCAGTTGTCTCCATGAGGTTGCCCTTCGATTCCGCCTACTGAGGCAGCAAGGGTTTTGTGTATCTCCAGGTACATAATGAAAAGCAAGAGCTCCTGATATAGGCATTTGACATTTTGTATATATGCTTCTTGATTCCGCCAAATGATTCTTAATACATGGAAATTTTATCAGACGTAAGAAAACATGTTCCTGCTTACTAGTTCTAAAAATTCATAGCAATTCACAGCATAGAAATCTTGCTTGCAACAATAAAATACGCATGCAGAGATAGGATCACCCAATGCTAATAAGCTAATAAGATGCATGACTTTCATATAATCTGATTGTTCGATCTTGCAGATGAATTCAACAGGTTCAAAGATGAAAATAGGAACTTTCATCTTGACATGACTAATGATGCAAGGGGACTACTAAGTTTATATAATGCAGCTTACCTTTTCACTCATGGAGAGGCAGAACTTGAAGAGGCTATCTTTGCAAGGGAACATCTTGAATCAATGAGAAATAACCTTGAACACCCATTGGCTCAGCAAGTGAACCGAGCCCTTCACCTACCACTGCCACGAACCTTAAGAAGAGTTGAAGCTCTACATTATATCTCAGAGTACAAAGGAGAGCCGACACATAACTCCTCCCTTCTGGAGTTTGCCAAGCTGGATTTTAACCTTCTGCAACGTCTCCACTTGAAGGAGCTCAAGGCTCTTTCTAGGTATAATCACTATCTACATCATGAAAAGAGATGGGAATTCTAATTTAACGATTTGTGGGTCTTAATACAAAATATGAGCCTCAACCTTTGGCCATTGATTTCATCAAAAACCTTTGGCCATTGAAACCTCTAAGCAGTGTCAAACTATAAACATAGATAGGCTTAGCCACTCGATCCATCAAAAGAGTTTGCACAGTATAGTTTCAAAATGTGTCCTATTGAACTTCCACGATGATCTATTGATCTTCCAAAATAATAACTTATTTGCATGGTATAAATTTGATATAGCTGCCATAAGCATAAATTGGAAAGAGATTATAGTATGCTGTATGGATAAACTAATTGAATAAGTGTGATTATGCAATTTATTGGGAGAAGCTCCCAAGCAGAAGTTACTTCATAGCTTAACGTACCTACAATCTAGTACTTCTTAACTCCAATGATGTTTAGTTTATCTGCTCCACAAGAAAAGGATGGGTTATTTTACAGAAGAACCTCTCATTATGATCAGAAAAACTTAAAACAACATTTTTCGAAACATTCTTCTCATAAAACAAACCTATAGTTCTTTATACGCAACACAGTGACAGCAATCTAAGTTAATCTCAGATGGTGGAAAGATCTTTACAATGAAGAGGTGCTGACCTACTCACGGGATCGTGTGGTTGAGTGCTACCTGTGGTCCTATACAGCATACTATGAGAAAGAATACTCAAGGGCAAGGATGATCCTTGCCAAGTTAATTGCAGTGATAATCCTGACAGACGACACTTATGATGTCCGTGCTACTTTGGAGGAGTGTCGAAAGTTCAATGAAGTTATACAAAGGTTGGAGTGCTCCAGCAATCTTATTAATATGAGAGAGCAAAGCATCAGTTCATATAATATTTGCATTTGAAGGTGTAACTTCTTAAATTTCCTGCAGATGGGACGAGAGCGCTACTTCTCTTCTAACAGATTACCTGAAGAAGCTCTACCTCAAGCTGATGAACATCTTTAAGGAGTTTGAGGATGATTTGAAACCAAATGAGAAGTACAGAGTTGCTTTTAGTAGAAAAGCGGTACATCACTATCATCTATAATGTTTTGCTTTTTCAAAAATGTGATTTTCCTCATAACATCAGTGAGCTTGGTCTTCGAAGTTTATGTGGTAAAATCTTATTTGAACTATTTGAAGTTTTTGCATATGATTATCTGAGCCAACAGAACTGTATACCAGATATGTATGACATATGAATCCTCCTATGTTTAAGTATAGGACTATATCAACATGAGGTAATAATTAATACACGAAATTCAATATCAACGTATATGCTGTACCAATTATTTCTGGTAGATACAAAACCCACTCTTATATAGGCAGTAATAAAACTGTACATCTATCTATAAGATCTGCATTCATACTGTATCATATATATCAAAATCTCTTTGATCAAAGTTGTATATTGTTTCCTTGGAATTAAAGGAAAGCTTACACGTTTCTATACATTTTCGTTTTCAGTTTCAAGCATTATGAAGTAATTATCTCCAAGAAGCCGAATGGTCTCATGGTGGTTACAGGCCAAGATTTAAAGATCAAGTGAAGGTGTCTACCGTGTGTTCAGGTGCTCCATTTGCTTCTGTTGGGTTACTAGTTGGCATGGGAGATGATGTTGCAACCAAGGAGGCACTTGAGTAGGCAAACAGTTGCACCGATGCTGTCAAAGCTTTCGCAGAGGTGACCCATTTCATGAATGACTTGCTTCGCTTAAGGTATGAATTATGCATATATATTCTCAAAGTTACAAATCGATAGACGTTTGTCCTTAGATTATTTGACATAGTAATGGATGCGTTGTCCACAGCGTGGAAAGAACAAAAAAAATTTCGCGACCGTGCCTTATGTGGCGGAACCGCCCAACTTAAAATGGCTTAAGTGCGCCTAACCACTGTCAGAACAACAATTACCTGAAACGCACTTAAACCCGTATAAGTCCGGTAGTCCGTCGAGTGTCTCTAGGACTCCTCGAAACATCCACGACGTGATCCGTAGCCATACATCAGGATTACTTCCACGATGGGAAGGTATCAACAAATATTACATTTTTACATACATATCGAGGTGCGAATTATTACAGACCATAGTTTGAAACAAACTTAACAATGCAGGTTAAACAGTTCTAAGAGTTTAAAACATAGCTGGTCTAGGCAAGTCAAACAACCGAGTTTTATTTCTAGGGTATTGTGAGACTCGTAAAAATACCCTAGTTCTTCGAGGCTTCTCCCTCGGCAGACTCCTGCTGAGGTTCTGAAATAGCAATGAAGGATTCCCCTGAGTACGGGTTACTCAGCAAGACTAACCCAACTAACCAATATAGATAGTTTTTCCAAAACTAAATGATAGCTGTTTAGTGTACTGGCTGACTCACATTTTGCAGAAAAGAGCTTACTATAAGTGGAACCTTAGTTTTATCTTTTATTTCAGATTGAGTTTGTTACCTGACCAGTCTAGATGGCGAAAATATTTTTGCAACCAGATGGAACTAAGTCATACAGCACATTTAATTTCGGAAAAAACGTTGCATTCAACTGGATTAATTCATAACCGAGAATTGCGGTGATCCGGATCAATTTACATCCTGTAGGAGATACCCTGACCACCAGCTATGTACAACTGTCCAGGTTGCACATAACAATCTTTCGATTAGCCGCACCCAAAGATTGGGAATATGACTACCCGAACCTAGGGACGCACCCCCACATGGGACCCTACGTCTGGCCTGATCTCCATGTGAGTTTCCGGCTACGCCCCTGCCATTCTCCAGCACGTCAAGCACGTGTATGAAATATTTCCGATCAGAGAGCCAACTAACCTACCGGGCTTTACTGGTCCATACCCAGTAAGCAACCAAGTAAAACTCACTTGATCAAAGGTTAAGACAACGATCGGGCCTTAACCAAATTAACTTAGCAAATAGAACTGCCATCTCTAGCTTCTGTCTGCATTTCCAATTTCCAGGCTATTTTCCTTGACCAACATGTATGACCAAATTTACCTTAGAGCTAAGCAACCAAGTTGATTGAAGTATCTAAGCATTGCTAAGCATAGAATAGTTACTAATTAGTGAACAAGTGGCAAAGGTGTCCTCTAAACAAGGTAGGATCATGCACAAGAGTAGGTTTCAATCAACTCCTAGACTTAATGCATTCATAAAGAAAATAACCAATAATTGGACACATGAAATAATAACCCCAAAGTAGGTAGGCATAGATGCATCGGGGCTTGCCTTGATCTGTAAAAAGGTTAGTGCTGTCTGACGGTCCGGCTTCACAGGGGATCAACTCAACAATCTCCTCAAACTCCGAAGGTTCTTCAGATAAATCCAAGAATTCCACTTCTGGAGCTTCGGTGTCTACGATTTAGTATATGCAGGAGTTAGAGATGTAAATTTTTGAACACATGACTATACAACTTTCCTTCATGATAAAGTTGCAAGCCAACAAGTGACTATACAATCTATCTTCATGATAAAGTTGCAAGCCAACACTAAACTACCCATAAAGATTAACCCACCATTTTTAATCTTTTTACTAACCTACCTTAGGCCCTTTTCTTTTATTTTTAGAAAGCATTATAATTATTTTCTAATCTCAAAACTTAATTCCTATAGCTTAATAATAATTTGTGAATAAGAAAACATTATTCAAAATTTTTATGTATTTTATAAAGGTTAAGCATTTATTTAAATACCTTAATCAAAAGGCATTAAAAAAATACCTAAATTTTATTATTTTTCCTAAGGTTTAAAATTTTTAATACATAAAAAAAATAAAACAATCCTAACAAAATTAGTTTCACTATTTTTGGACATTTCTAGAATTTCCCGTGAATTAAATGGTGAAAACCGAATTTGAACTGTTTATCTACAAAAAGGAAAACATATGATTATCCAAAACCTCGGGTCAAACTTTTTTTTTACTACACTCCTATCTACCCTCTCTCTCTTGCATTGGGCTCCTTGGGCCGGCCCCTCTTTTCCTTTTCCTATCTACCCGCCGGCCCACCCCCTTCTCTCTCCTTTTCTTTCCCTGGCACGTGGGCCCTTGGCGCCAGGGGCTTCTTCTTCCCTGCGCCCAAAAGCAAGGCACGACAGGGGATGGCGGGGCTCGATGGCCGGTGCCCTGCCGGCGACGGGGCCAGGCCGGGGAGGCACCCCCAGGCCACGGCGCACCTGTGGGCGGCGGCGGCCCCCCTGGAGATGGCCTGAGCCGGTCTCTCCATGGCGGCGGGTGGCTTGGTCGGCGGCCGGCCGTGGCCAAGCATGGCGACGGCACACACACGGCCCTCGGCTCCTCCTACGACTCCCTAGAGACCCCAAGACTTACCTAAAACTTACCAGACAACAAGAGGATGGCGGCAAGGAGGGGCTCACCGTGAGCAGGACATTGGCGGCGGGCTGACGGAAACAACGGCGATTAGGAGCTCGCCGGCGGGGGAACTGGAAAAACGGGGAGGCGTGGGTGTTGGCGAGGTGCTGGTGGGGATTTAGGTGGGAGGAATCGATGGGGAAGGCAGTGGAGCGGCGGAAATCGGCCGGCAACCGAAGCTTGGCCGTGCTCTGCTCGTGACGGTGAAAACAGAGCAGCCCGGTAAAACGGATAAACTCGACGGCGGGAGCAGTACATATACAAAAGTTTTACCGCGTGCATGAGTGCCACCTCGGCGGCTTGTAGGCTTGCATGGGTGCGGACGTGGCCCAACGCATCGCGCTGGCCGGCGGGCGAGAGTGGCGGCGGCGGCACGACTCTGTCTCCTGCTCGTCCTGTCTTTCCTTCTTTCCATTTTCCTTTGCTCCGAAGTCTACTCCTCCAAATTGGTCGATTTCGAATCCTACGGTCCAAATATCCTTTAAGCAAACTTGTAGAGGAATTCTATCACTTCAATTGATAGATTGGCCTTTACCCGAGCTAAGCACTCTAGGACCGAAATTTTTAACCCCAAGTTCGGCAAAACCGAACTGTACTGAATCCCTTTGATTCAGTTCGTCAGGCACTATAACAAGACCATTTGCCCTTCTTTTAACTCAATTTGAGTAGCTCAAACTTGCTCCATATGGTTCAACCCTCATCTATTTGTGTTCTATAACTAACAAAAATTCCATTTTGCACATGAACTCATATACCCTTTGCACTATATTTCCCTGAAACTTGCTCCAAATATGATCATCCACTGCTGTTTCAGACTTAGAAAAATTACTTCAGCAACTAGGCTGAAATCTGCTTAATTGCTGATTTTGAGTTTCATTTTAAATTTGAGTCCTCCACTTTCTCTAGCCAACATCTCACTAAGCTTCTCCGAAGACCATATTCCACTAATGTTTAAAAATATTTACCCACTGATATGAAAAATTATGCAGGAACTAATTCCAAAGTTAGGTACTCATTCTGATTTTCAGAATCGCGTATTTTCGGACGGAAAATAATAACTCTGTTGATTCCTTCTTCGGTTACATTCTTGAGGGGTTGGAGACTGGTTTAAGACTAGAATTAGTCTCCAACTGCACTCCTTTGAGTTCTAAACACCCTCAAGCCTCAACTTCATATTTTTGCCAAATTTATCCAAATTTGAAACTCCAAAATGCAATTTCGGTCAAATTTGGCTCGAATTTGACTTTGAGTCAATATTACCTTTCTTCTACTCCAAAGCTCATCATTAACTCTTTATTGACATCCTTAGGCTGTCATTAACACGAGGTGTTACACCTTAGCACATTTTTCATTAAGAAGAAAGCAGTTTACAGACACAATCTCGATGAAGCTAAACAAAGCTTGACCAGCACAAGAGGACAAAGGACCAAAGAAAGAGAAACACTCAAGAAACGCAAAAACAACCACCAAACGACTCAAAGCAATAAAGAGGAAGCACACTCGAACCCAAAACCTCATCAAGGGTGCTAAAGGTCTCAGAACCGCAATGGTGGCAAAGCATCTACCCAAACATCAGGATCACGACGGCAAAGCATCCGCCCAAACACAACAACGGTGGCAAAGCATCCACCCAACCAGCACGACCATGGCGACAAAGCATCCGCCTGAAGCAACCAACGACGATGGCAAAGTATCCGCCAGAGCAAGAACGGCGGCAAAGTATCCGCCAGAGAAGAGGGGACGGCAAAGCATCCGCCAGACGACGACGACCTAAGCAACCCGGGCGAGGTGGACAATCGAAGCGAAGGCAGGCGCAGAAGAAGACACTTCCCAAGGAGAGTAGACGATCACCATGAGGACCTTGATCGGCTGGAGACGACTGGGGGCAATGTTCAACAACGGTCCCTGAAGTGACGGCAACAAGAACCCGCAGAGCTTCCTAGACGGTGCAGAGAGGAGGCGACGCAACTGGCGCCGTCGTCGTCTGACCAACACGGTAAGGCTTTCACCTGGAAGCTCATCGAAGGGAAGGGAAAAGGGGAATGAATGATGCCTTCAAGAAGGGAAGCGGCACCCGGGGGCGTCGCCGTCATTGATCCGCAAGGAGGCACAAGGCTTTCTCCTACACCCCGTTCCCTCCCCAGAAATCACCACCGCCACCAGGAGCACGGGGACCACCGGGCGCCAAGGAGCCGAAGAATGCCGCCACAACCGCGAGCTGGGATAGCCATTTGGCCGGTCCCCCCCCCCACCGGTGGAAGATGGCGCAGCCACCAGAGAGAGGTTGGGGGGGCACCCGGCCGGTCACGTGGCGGTGGGGCACGGAGCCCCGCCCCTGACGGACCCGATAGCCGGGGAGACAGCAGCCACCCTCGCCGCCCGCCCACCAGTAGTGGAAGGGGCGGCAAGGGGAGGGATGCGAATTCGACTACGGCAAGTGCGGATCCGGCCGTCGAGGAGGCAGCAGCCTCCTGACCGCGGTCCCCTGTCCTCCAGTCGGTGGAAGGGGCAGTACGCGGAGGTCATCGTCGGGAAAGGGACCCCCACGCCAAGGATGTGTAGATCCGGGCTCAAAGGAGGTGGATCTGCCATCGGCTGCCGGCGCCGGCAGCGGACCCAGACGACCGGCGGCGCCTAGGGTTTTCGGAGTGGGAGTGGAGAGGGAGAGAGAAGGAGGGAAGGGGAGGGAGAGAGCGTGATGCGGGGGCTGGCTTTGGCGCCGCTGCTGGCAGCCGCCGCCGCCATCGGCGGCGGAGGCAGCCGTCGGAGTAAGGCGGGTGGGGTTGGTGTGGGAGGACGGCGCGGCCGAGAGGTGGATAGCTACAAACCTCTGCTCGACCCTAACTGTGTTAGATATCGGTTGAAGATTGAAGATACTTGGGATATAATTTGGGATGGAGGGAGTACGTCTATTGTTATCACGCTGTCATGACAAAACAGTGTCTAGTAGCAGGGTAAATAGTTGTAAAGAACAAAAATGATGTGGCCAGCTCAGTCGAATGTACATCAGCAAGCATGGCGTCACGGCGGACGTCGCCTGTGCAGAGATAGATTCCCTGACTGAAGATGCATGGAAAACCATAAACAGAGCACGCTTTGAGAACAATGAACTACAGCAGTGCAACGAATTTTCAACCTAACTGTCAGCATGCCATTAATGTACGGTGATAAGAAGGATGTATTCACATTCAGCGACGGGCTCAAGGGGGTCATCAAGCGCCTGTTTCTCAAGCCTGTCCTGCTCTAGACAACAGAATGCTGCTAATTCTATTCACACAGCCCGAAGAACGAGCTGTGTATCCCAGACAAATAAAAGATGTATTCGGATTAAACATAGGGTGACCATGTACTTGTAACTTGTAAGCATAAGTTTATGTTATAAATATTACATGGAGTATTTACAACAATACATACTATCGTCTTATCCGCGTGATAAATAATTCTTCTGATAAAAGATGACACTGGCACACTCCTTTCCTACCTCCAGTGCATTTTACATAAGAGCACCCAGAAAATGACTATGATCTCCTTCTAGATATTCACGGTAAAAGCAAGCATACCGGGCTAAAAAAATAGCGAGGTGGATTTGGTCCCTAAGCCCATAGTGTTTAGTGTAAACTGCAACGAATCCTGGACATTTCGGCTGGTTCAATCTGCTACACCGGAATCATAACAAAGACCGTCGTCCCCAAATCGAAGTCAGCGGGGAGAGGAGGGCAAAGAATTTACCGAGCGAAGGTGTTTCCGGCTGCCGGCTGCCGGCCATTCTTCCTTTCGTGGCGAATCAGGAGGGCACACCGACGACGAACGGCGAGGCCGCCGCCCCGCTCCGTCGCCCCCCACGCCACAGCTTCTCTCGCAGGACGGCATGAAGCTTAGTGGCGTACCACTACTGGGCCGTGTTGGGCCTCAGCTTAGGGGTTGGATAATATCATTTTGAGTGAGCCATATCATTCCGGAAACATATATAACTTCCATTTTTTTTTTTGCTTACATGGCTTCAAATCCGTGCTACACTGGATGGATGGTTAAGATAAGATAAGGGATCAATCCAACGATAAATAAATACCTCATCCCCTAAGTTAACCATAAATAATATCTGACCCGTGAAATGTTGAATTAGCATCTTTAAAATGTTGAATTAGGTTCGCAGTTATAAGAAAATGTTGAAGTATGAATCACATGTGGGAAAATCTGGGTAAGGTGGGAGTAGCAAGTAAAAAAATAATATTTGATCTTCATGTAATGTTGAGTTACCCTATTCAAAATGTTGATATAGGGTTAGCATGCAGATTGTTGAATTAAGCTTAAGAAAATGTTGAATAATATTCGTGGGAGGAGATTGATGTGCTGCAATGGTTGTGTTAGATGGGTCTAATGAGTTTTAAAATTATACTCCCTCTGTTCCAAATTATAAGTCATTTTAACTTTCCTGGAGAGTCAAAGTATCTAAAGTTTGACCAAATTTATATAATAAAGTACTAACATTCATGATACCAAATAAGTACCATTAGTTTCTTTATTAAATATATTTTCATAGTATATCTATTCGGTGCAATAAACCTTTGTAATCCTTTCTATAATTTTGGTCAAATACTTCAAAAAAGTCGGAATGACTTATAATTTGGAACGGAGGGAGTAGGATTTAACTACCTTGCGGAAGCTACATATGAGGCCCCCCCATATTATTCAACAGAGAGTATTTTTTCGAAGAGAAATTTTAGAGTGCTTGAAAAAAATGAGAGCCGTCCATCCGATGAAATCAAACGGTGGAAACAAAGGAAGTACCATGAAGTATCTAAAGAAAAGTACCAATTTGGTAGGACCAAGTACCAAAAATAGTGAGAAATTACTATAATATCATTTTAATTATGTGTAACTTTATTTAATTCTTTTTAAAGAAGGATAAGAAATGAAAGCATTGCAGTACCACTGGTACTTTAAAAGCATTGTAACAAAGCTCTTTTTTCTAAATCTTTGGTCAACCTCATTTAGCCATGACCACGCATTGGTGGGATGCAAATTTGTGAGGTTAAGCCAAAAGAACTACTATATCCTGGCACAATGCCACAATGGTCTTCGTAGAAATGATGCTGTATCGTTACATCAAAAATGTTTTGTACTTGCCCTATACGTTTCACTATACTGTATTTTATAAGAACGGCTCATTTTGTGCAATTAATTAAAGATCCTTAGTTTGAAAGGAGTTTTGGTTTGTTTGGATAGCAGGTTACATAACAGGTTTGTTGGATTTGGGATGGCATCAATGTCGAACAAGCAACTGTCGCCATATCACCGCTGAGCGTTCTTGGGCTCCTGGCCGCACGCGCATCATCCATCCATGTAAACGTATGATCCAAAATTTGGTGGACCCCCTAGGCCTCGCTCCTCATCATCGACGTAATGTTGGTGCCCTGTCATGCGCAGTCTTAATTAAATTTGCCCACCTGCCCGGGGCCCGGCGGGCAGGAAACGAGATAATGGTGTACGTCCTGGCCCCGGTGTCCGATAGAGATATCGACGAGTCCTAAATCTGAAGCATGAAGACAATGCCTTCATATCAAACGAACAGGATGCCAGTTCGATCTCTGTGATGCACGAAATTTGCATGGAAAATATGTTTTTTAACGAACAGTACAAGACGGTGCCTATTTTATTGATACAAAGGGATAGTTACAGCCGGCTCACCAGTAAAATTAATTAAGAAAAAAGACTACATAAATGATGTGTTCAATCTCGCGCTAGGAGGCCTGCAAGGCTTTTTGCCCCGGCTGCAATCCACACGCTTCCTGAACCCTTGATTTTTACCAAAATTGACGTTACTGATGATTCCCGGTGCTGGAAGATTCTCAAGTTCCTTTCCTTCCATACCTCCCAAATAATCAGTAGCATTATACTACGTGTCGCCTTTTATGAAATTCCTGACGTCGATGTGATGTTAGACCACCATTCCAGGCATGTCGTACTCTGAGGCTATTCATCCGGGACAAGCTTCTCCTGCGAGCTCCAGGAGACAACATGTGTCCATATGCGTCTGCCACTAGTTAGGCCTGCTCATGGGGGGTTTACCCGCCTCACACCCGCCTCTACCCACAATTAATTAGGCAGTTCTGCTGACCCACCCCGCCCCATATATTTAACTTGTCTACCCACCCCACCCCGCTCCACCGTGGGCACGGGTGAAATGGGTTGCAGCTGCCTGGGTCACTGGTTATAAACGTCCCAGTGCCCCACCGTCATGCACAAACAGAGGAGCCAGAGCAGCAGCGACGACCAATATATTCAATTGTTTATGAGCACGACCCTACATGTTTTCCGGCCATTAAGGATGTACATTCACCGGCACAACATTTGAGCGCCCGTGTCGTCCTAGTCTCTGTTGCTGCTTTCCATCTTACTATTGTCCCTGACTAAGCCACAAAAGAGTTGGAAGAGCACGACAAATAGGCCGATCAACGCCAAGGAAATGAAGGACTTGAAACCAGTCAAGAGGCGCTCTCCAGTCCCTAGCGTTCTGGTCTTCCTCGGTCCTCGGGGACTCCCAATGAAATTTGCAGAGACAGAGGCAAAATTTCTTCAATTAGCAATCTGAAAAAATGGAAGGAAAAGATTCAGTATAGAACACAATATGTTGTATGATAGTTTCATATTGGATTATTTGTGAAATAGAAAACAATAGCAGACTGCTACTAAGCATAACCCAAAAGCTTAAAAAAACCCATTGAGCTTTAAGAGCAGACTGCTAACTATGTGAAGAGTTAGCACACAGGAATGCTTCTTCGAATAAGGATCATTATTCCCTAACTCCCTCCTGGGCTGTACACAAATGAGGATCATTATGTCAAGTGGGTGCGGATGCAAAGATATGACTGTCTTAGTAACATACGTTCAAAAGAAAAAAATAATCTGGATGCAGCTCAGCTCAGAAACCTCAATTAGTAAAAAAAGTTACCTTCATTGGTGGGATACTTGTACAGCCAATCTTTGCAACAGACCAAAGCTTCAAGAGTTTTTGGCGCCATTGAGCTTCGATTGTCACTAAGAATTCGACCACTCAAGCTAAATGTTGATTCAGAAGAAACGGTGCTGAGTGGAATTGCTAAGAAATCGCGTGCCATTGCTGACAACACAAGATACTTGTTGGAGTTTGTCTTGCACCAAGTTAGAATTTTAAAATTTTGGATCGTTGCAGAGGTAAGCTTCACCATCTGACCCCCAACTCCTTCATTGCTTTGTCAAAGTTCTTCTGGGTTCAGCATACCTTTGGTGGCGTTATTGATGTAGACGGCTTTGTGCGTCTATTTGAGCTGCACATTCAAAAGAAGAGGGTGGTTTTTGATAATATAGATGGTACTTTTGAGAACCATTTTGGTTGTTGCACCTTCCAGACCCAAAGGAAGAATGAGAAACAAGGTCTCGAGAGGATTCAGCTATTTTTACTCAGAAAAACAGGTGGGAAGATGATTGGTTAAATTATTGGTTTTATGTTAGGGTCGAGATGAAAGACGGGGTCGGTCAGGCAACCTATCCCTTTCATACTACAATAATCCCTATGGATGTTGCTACGACTCCACCGGTCGCGAGGTCGAAGATGATGAAGAAGTGTGAAGGTGCCTTTGTGGCGGCTTCGGGCTCCGTGTTTGGTAGGGACTTGGTGGAAGAATTCGTTGCGGCTCACAGGTGGCCACTTACTCCTGGCTGGGGGCCTCTTGATGTGGAGTTTAGGGCGGTGCCGGGGAAAAGTAGTCCTCTGCTCTACTCTGTTATTGACGCCAGCCAGTTGCCCAAAGATTTCACCCCAAACGTGTATGTTGAGGATATCGAGAGGCGTGCTGTTGACATTATTGGGCCTATTTCTGCAGCTGAGATTAAATCGTTCAAGCTGGTGGTTAAACACGGGCTTCGCATTAACCAAGTTTTGGAGAGTCTCGGGATTGAGCTGCCTGTGCGACCGTTGCTTCGGGGGAAGAAAGCCTGTGGCCTAGGTGGCAGTGGGCGGGGGAAAAGGAAGAGGGGGGAGAGCTCTTCCCGAAGTGTCGCGCGATCCGATGCGACCTTGGAGGCTGCTAAAGCGAAGATGAAAACGAGTGCCCTTGAGGCACAGAAGAAGAAGGATAAGGCTTCTCAAGCATCTTTCCTTAGCGGGGTAAAAATGGTGAAGCCAAGATCTTCGAGGCTGCCCCAACTAAAATTGCTACCGAAGCTGGGAAAGGTGTTGCTGTAAAGGCTGTGAGACCTTTGAAGAAACCTCACTTCTCCCGGGTTCCGGATGAGAACGACATGGTTGTGGTGGACGCGGCAGCCCTTGCCGTTGCCAAGGCTAAGCGCGACAGTAAAAGATCTAAATTGTTCTCTGGCGCAGCAGAGCCGGCGGGTTTTCCCGAGGTTAGCAATGTACAAGCTGGGCCGAGGGATCCAAAGGATAAAGGTGAGGGACCGGAGATACGCGCTGTTGGGAGCCAAGCAGTGACGGCGCCTTTGCGGGTTGAGCGCAAGACTAAGAAAGAGAGGGTTATGGAAGAGCTTGTGGCTGCCAGGAGGAAAGAGGTGGATAAAATTACCGAGGCTATCAAGGATCCATCTTCGCAGACGGTGAAGTCAGGTAATGATGTTGTTGTGTGCTTGCCCAAGTTGAGATTTTTTAGGTACACCGGAGGCTTGGAGAGGTTCTTACTAGATTTGGATAATACCATGGCTTCTCCTGGGGAGTTGTATAGCGAATCTCACATGAGATTGATGGAGAGGCGTTATTCTGCAGATGCAAGGTTGTCCTCATCCTTGAAGAGTTTTAACAAGGCCTTTGGCACGAATGTGAGGAGGGAGATTGTTGCAGCTGGTGCACCCGGGTTAGGTGAGGGTTACAACCCTTTGAATTTATGCTTGCCGTGGATGGATCGATCTGAAAGGGTTCGGCACGACGCATGTGCAGCGGTTGGAGGCAGCACCAAGAGCGATAGGCTGGAAGTGAGGGAGAAGGGCGAAGTTGACTCAGTTGTGGTGGCAGACAAGAGCAGGTCTTACTATACAAATGTCGGTGACTATGGGCCATGTAGTCCTGAAGGTAAGATTTTTCTTTGTTGTTCCTTGTTGCATATCGCATGTTGTTATTGGAGTTTTGACTGTTTAGTGATTGTGCAGTGTTTAAAGAAGTTGTTAAGCGGCTGCGCGATGAGGAGCTAGCGCGGATATTTGCTACCCTCGGGCAGAAGGTTTTGGCTTGGAGTCTTTGTTAATTATTAATTTTATTTTATCATTATTTAATTAACTGACATGGTTTTTGTTTCGCGTAGTGCACGATAGCTGGGGCAGAGGCAAAAGAGAGGGTAGAGGCCGAGGCGAAGGACTTGCTTCGCCCTTTCGGTGCCGAGCCATATCCCTTGCCGGCTGATGGCGATGTCGCGGATGTTTGTGAGTGGATGAAGAATGAGTTCGAAAGCCTGTCCGAAGTCATAACTGGTCTTAATGATTATGCCACAAATTTCTACTTGGAAAGTACCCTTCAACTCCTTGAGGCTGAGGACTGCGATCACTTCATGACGCTTGGAGGGGAGGAGTACAAATTCCTGCTGGCTTCGGAGTTAGGTGCCTGAGAGAAAACTGGGAATGTGAGAGCGGTTAAGCGGAGTATTTTCAGGCGACTCTGGGCTACAACTGGCATAGAGTACATTCAATAGCTTGCCAAGGAAAGGCTGAAGCGGGAGAAGGAAACGGCGGCCAAGCTCGAAGCTGAGGAGAAAGGTGATGACGAAGCTAGTGCACCTTAGACTGGGTAGAGTGCTGGGGGCTCAGGAATTCTTGTGAAAAACTTTTGAAAAAGACATTTTTTTGTCTTGTAATAGCGTTGTAGTCGTGGCGTTTGATGACATTTGAATTGTGGCCGAAGCGGTTTGACAGTTATTTTCTAGGAATGTGTAAATGCGTTTTTTTGGTGGTGAAGTGCCATGCTTACTTTTTTAGTTTCTTGCGTACTTGTGCTCCTTTGTTTTGCAGGGGCTTGGAGTTTTTCTTTGGGCTAGCTTCGCTAGGCCTGTTGCGGCTTGCTCCTGCGAAAGGGCGGTTTAAGAGGATGGTTTGTTTGAAAAAGAACGTCACCTCCCACATATGTGGAAGGAGGAAATTTGAGCAGATGTTACTCGGGATGTTTCCTGTCGTTACGGTGCTTTGCACTTGTGGCCAGGGGACGGAAAAGAGTAGATGGCGAAGAGAAGAAAGGTTGTGACCAAAGGGGCAATTTTTGTAATGTTTTGATTATTTTTGGAAAAAGGGGCTGGAGCGCGCTTTATACTGTAAAGTAGATAAGTCGGTACAAAACTCGAAACTGGGTTTTGCTGACTTAGAGAATAACAAGAGTTTGGTTGATATCGCAACTTAGGGTTGCTGCAACCTTAGAGTTTGTGTTGTGACTTTTCTTGGTGTAAAGTGTTTTGCCAGAGCTTCGTGAACAGGGTGGCAGGCTGAAACCTCGAGTTGTCCTGGCGGAGGTCGGGGGGGGGGGGAATTGCCAAAAGAAATTGTCCCCCCTTAGCTTTGTTCCGCTTGGCCGAAGTTGCGGGTTATCCTTGCGAAAGGTTGATGAAAAGGCCAGCACATTTTTTTTTAGAAAACATCACCCCCCCTCCTTCTAGCTTTCGCAAGGGGAACTAAAAGATGTCTTTCCCTTCTTGGTGCCCGTGCGGAGAGTAGGCCGTTGAGCCGAAGCCGCGATCCTTTCTCGTGAAAGGCAGGCAAGGGTAGGTAAAAAAAAAGTCAGCCCTCCTTCTAGCTTTCGCGAGAAAAAAGAGCATGCTGGGGCGAGCCTGCCTTTGAGAAGGGTTGCTTCAGGCAAAGCGGAACTAGTGAATAGTTTTTCCTAAGGTCGTGGCCATTGCAGAGAATAGGCTAGTTTACCTGAGTGGGGGGGAGGCAGAGAAGTTCATAATACTTAATTTGCGCATAAAGCACGCTTTATAATGATACGTAATTTGTTAGAGTACTTGGTCATACGAGGCACGAGGTTACGCAACTTGTTCTTGCTTTGTTATGGGAGATATATACCTTTTTTCCTCCGCGTGAAAGCGTGAGGTCATGCAACTTGTTGTTGCTTTTTAAATGAAAAACATACTTTTCTCCTCCGCATGAAAGCGCGAGGTCATGCAACTTGTTGTTGCTCTTGTGAATGTAAAACGTAGTTTTCTCCTTCGCATGAAAGCGCGAGGTCACGCAACTTGTTGTTGCTCCTGTGAATGAAAAACGTACTTTTCTCCTCTGCATGAAAGCGCGAGGTCACGCAACTTGTTGTTGCTCTTGTGAAAGCGACTGCAGGGGGAATTTTACTTTATTATGCATCGAGAATTTTTACATGGATCTGCCTCGTTAAAAACCTTGCCTCCAGAATGGAGCCCCCCTAGTAAGGAAAAGAGTACAGTCCAGATTCTATGACATGAAAAGTAAATGCGGAAAAGAAAGTAAAGCTGTCGCCTTCGGCATTGTTTATAGTTCCACAAGCTAAAGGTGACGGACCTCTACGGATAGTATTTTCGCAGACTGTCTATGTTCCAAGAATGTGGTAATTCCGTGCCGAGTTGGTCCGCCAGGTGAAAAGAACCTGGCCTACTACTTTTTTTAACAATGTACGGTCCTTCCCATGCTTCCTGCAGTTTGCTGGGGTTTTCCCAATTCTTCGTTCTTTTTATGACAAGGTCACCAATTTTGATTTCTCTGTGCAATACTTTCTTGTCTCTCCATCTCTTGGTTTCTTTTTGGTATTTATTAATGTTGTCCAAAGCTTGAATGATGTCAAGCTCGATCATGTCCTTTTCAATCTTGATGACATCCTGGATGTCCTTAGTGCACATGACTCTCAGGCTGTTGTTCTTGATTTCTTCTGGTGTTACGACTTCGGAGCCGAAAAGCAGCCTGAATGGCGTGAAGCTTGTAGCTTGAGATTGGGTAGTGTTGTGCGACCAAATTACCTTTGGGAGCTCATCGATCCATTTTTCCTTCTTCTAGTCGAATAGACATTTCTTGATTTTGCAGTGAAGATTAAGCCATTAGCTCTTTCTACCGCGCCGTTTGATTACGGGTGGTAAACCGAGGAGAATTTGACCTTTGTCCCGAGGCTGCCACAAAATTCTTTGAAATCGATGCAATCGAACTATTTGCCATTATCAACGGTTAACTCCCTTGGTACTCCAAATCTGCAAACGATGTTTTGCCAAAAAGAACTTTTGTACTGAAGCTGAGGTTATCATTGCCAGAGGCTTCGCCTCAATCCATTTTGTGAAGTAATCTATGGCAACAGCTGCAATTTGCAATTACCCTGAGCTGTTGGGAGTGGGCCAACCAGATCCATTCCCCACCTTTGTAGTGGCCATGATGGTGGAATGAGTTGTATTGAGAGTGATGGTGAGTGTCTCTGGTTTGCTGTCTTTTGGCAGGCTTTGCAGTTTCGGACAAGGTTTTGGGTGTCATGTACGGCCGAAGGCCAATAGAATCCTTGCCTGATAGCCTTGCTTACGAGAGCTCTTGAGCCAATGTGAGATCAATAAAAACCCTTGTGAATGTCGGCCAGCAGATCTTTGCCTGTTTTGGCATCGATGCAACGAAGCAAGGGCATTGAGATTTCGGCCTTGTAAAGCTCTCCATCAATGATTGCATATCCTCTTACTTTTTACTTGAGCCTAGTGAGCTTGTCTTTGTCGCATGGCTCAAAGTGACCTGTAATGTATGCCATTATCTCGGCTCGCCAGTCGAAGCGCTGGATCGCATTTACATACTTCAGAGTTGGTTCTTTGGTGGATGGGGTCTCGATGACTTCGTAGAACGTGTCGAGAGGAATTGGTTCATTCTGGGCTGCTGCTTTTGCGAGTTTGTCCGCCTCATCATTTTCTGCCCTCAGGATATGCTTGACGGCGAATCCCCTGAAATGTTTTTCCATTGTTCTGACCGCTGTGAGATACTTCACGAGCTCTGGCTCTTTAGCCTCGCTGTCTTTCTCGATGTGCTCTTTGACCACCTTAGAGTTTGTTTTCACTATGAAGGCCTGTTGTCCTAGAGCTTTCATCTTTCTTAGTGCCATAAGCAATGCCTCATACTCGGTTGTATTGTTTGTTGATCTTGTTCCTTTGGGGAATTTTAGCCTCACGGCGTACCTTATTTTTACGCCAGTTGGCAAGGTTACAATTGCTGTTACTCCAGCCCCTCTGTCGCACCAGGCGCTGTCGCAATAAACGATCCAAGGTGTTTCAATGTCGTCGCGACTGGCTTTTGGAGATGTCCAGTCATCGATGAAATCAACCAGGACTTGAGGTTTTATGGCGCTTCTTCTTTCAAAATCAACCACGAACTCTAATAGCTTAGATGCCCACTTAGTAATTCTGCCCGAAGCTTCTCTATTTGAGAAAAGATCGTGGAGGGGTTGGTTTATGACAGCCACAATCCTATGTCCCTCAAAGTAATGACGTAGTTTGCATGCTACCATCACCACTGCATAGGTGATTTTCTCCAACTCTGAATAGTGTATCTTCGATCCACTGAGGGCCTCAGATGCGAAGTAAACTGGAATTTGCTTTAGTTTGCCATCGATTTCCTTCTCCTGAATCAGGGTGGCGCTTACCACCGTGCTCGAAGCTGAGATGTAGAGCAGCAGTGGTGACTTGGGCTCGGGGGGGGGGGCATAGCTTTGTTATAGACTGCATGTAGTCCTTGAGTTCTTGGAATGCTTGGCACTGCTCTTCCCCTCCATTCAAAGGTTTTGGAGTTTCGTAAGACCTTGAAGAAGGGTAGGCTTCACTCTACAGCACGGGGGATAAATCTATTGAGGGCGGCCACTCTTCCGGTCAGCCGCTGAACGTCCTTGACCGAAGCTAGCTCCCTCATTTCAAGGAGTGCCTGAATTTTGTCGGGGTTGGCCTCGATGCCCTTGGTGGTGACCAGACAGCCCAATTCCTTGCCTCACTGAACCCCAAATACACATTTCTCAGGGTTTAGTCTCAGATTTGGTGCCCTTAGGTTGGCAAAAGTTTCGGCAAGGTCACGGATATGATCGGCCCTTTTGTCGCTTTTGACAACTATGTCGTCGACGTAAGCAATGTTCCTGCGAAGCTGGTTTGCTAGTACGATGGCGGTCATACTGGAGAATGTTTGTCCTGCATTTTTTAGTCCCTCCGGCATTCGCACGAAGCAGAATGTTCCGAATGGTGTCACGAAACCTATTTTTCCTTCATCTTCCTTTTTTATTCTGATTTGGTGATAGCCCGAGAATAAGTCTAATAGCGAGAGCATTTCGCTGTTGGTAGCATCATCCACAACTTTGTTGACCCTTTCTAATGGGTAATTGTCTTTGGGGCAAGTTTTGTTCAAATCTGTGAAATCGATACACATTCTCCATCTGCCATTCTTTTTCCTAACAGGTACAGTGTTGGCAAGCCATTTCGGATAGAGGATGGGTCTGATCACATTGGCTTCGAGTAGTTTGTCTACTTTTGCTTTTACTGCATGGACCTTCTCGTCAGACATTTTTCTTAGCTTTTGATTTTTTGGCTTTGCCCCTGGTCTAATGTCAAGGCTGTGCTCAATAATCTCTCTGTCTACCCCCTGGAGATCGCTTGCGGACCAGGCGAAGACGTCTTTATTCTTGTTCAGAAATGCAATCAGCTCATGCTCTTCTCTGGGTTCGAGGTTAGCTCCGATAGTCACGTACCT
Organism: Setaria viridis; assembly: GCF_005286985.2. Lineage (NCBI taxonomy): Eukaryota > Viridiplantae > Streptophyta > Magnoliopsida > Poales > Poaceae > Setaria > Setaria viridis. Next base: position 44,095,179 of record NC_048271.2, read on the forward strand.
GTCGGCGATGTAGCCATCCAAGAGGACTCTTTTGGTTTCGCTGTCTGCACTTATCTTTATTTTCTCTTTGTCTCTCTTGGGTTCGACATAGGGTTTCTTCATTTCGTGCTCTTCAGATTTGCTTGCAGCTGCGAGATGATGGACATTCTTTTGTCCCAGAGTTGAAACCCTCTCAATGTTTCTTGCCGTTTGCTGATCTCCATACACGGTGATCACTCCTTTGAGGGCTGGCAGTTTCATGCAGAGGAAGAGCTGTCTGATGGTTGCATCCATTTTGTTTATGAAACCTCGCCCGAGGATGTGAAGTAGGGGTAGCACATTTTGACCACATCGAAAGTGATGTGCTCTGTTCTCGCGTTGTTGAGGTTTCCAAATGACACTGGCAGGGAAATTTTTCCAAGAGCTTTGATTGGTCTGCCGTCGAAACCAAGCAATGTGACTTCGGGCGGTTTGAGGAGGTGAGGGTCAATCTTCATCTCTCCGAAGGTATTGGCGAATATGATATCTGCAGAGCTGCTTGTATCAACCAAGACTTTCCCTATCTTCCAATTTGCGATAATTGCCTCTATCACCATCACATTGTTATGCATGGCCATTTTCAATGTGAAATCATCCTCTGTGAAGGTGATTGGCATGTGCGCCCATTCTGGCTTCGCTGGGGGGCCATCGAGGATGATGGTGTTTACTTGTCTGAAGTAGTCTCACTTCTGCCTTTTGGTTTCAAACTTGAGGGTGGACCCACCAGTGACTGGCATTATCATGCCGAAGGTTGGTATGGGTTGGAGTTTGCTTCGCGAAAGTCAGACAGTGAAGACCCTCCGGAGATAGGCATTATCGTGCCATAAGTTGGTATTGCGTTAGGATTGCTGCTTGGTGGGTTTGGTTTAGCTTTTGGGATTTTGTTTGGCAAGTTTGGTGGTGGTAGCGGTATCTCGTGGCGAGGCTGAGGTGGGATGTTTGTGTTTTGTGGTTGGAAGGTGTGCGAAGGTTGCCAGGTTATCGGTGGTTGGAAGTTTGCAAGGCTAGCTGGGCTTGGGTAATATGTTGGATGTGGGTAGAAGGTTGTATGATGGATAGTTTTTGGTGCTTTTGCGGCTTCTTCGGCTGCTTTCTTTTCTGCCTCTCTTTTTGCGCCTTCCAGAGTTATGGGACACCAGTCAGTTGCATGATTGAACTGCTTTCCATAGAATATGCAATGGAATGGCCTTTGTTGTTTAGGCTGATTATTTGGCCTCGGAGGGCCATTGCTTTGGCCTCTTCCTCTGTCGTTGTGTCCACCTCTGTGGTTGTTGGGAAAGTTGTTATGGTTTTGGTGGTGCTGGTTTTGAGCTTGGTTGTGGGTGTGATTTTGGGTTTGGTGCGAGGGCTGATTGCCTTCGATTGTCATCACGCGGTGGGGTTGATTCTGTGTGTGATTGTATAGTGAAGCCTGCCAATTTCTATTTTTTTCTGTTTGTCTGTGACTGTTTCTTTCGGCCACCGTTCGTCTGTGGTCTTCATCTGACCTGATGTATTTCTCTAGCTCTGCGAATAGTTCTTCCATTGTTTTGGGTTTCTTTCTTGTTAGCTTCGACGCTGTCAATCCTGGGTTGAGCCCCGCGATGCATGTTGAAATCGCGATACAGTCAGCCACATGTGGCGTCTGCGACCGAAGTTGTACAAATCTCCTGACATAGCTGGCGAGGGTCTCTTTATATTTTGTTTGCAATGGAAAAGGTCGGCTCCGTCAGTCATGGTTTGATGGAAGCCTTGGAAGTTCTGAGTTAACTTTATTTTCAAATCTACCCAACTGCATACTGAGTGTGGATGTAGCAGTGAGTACCAGTTTAGTGCTGCCCCCTCGCAAGCTATGATGAATGATTTTGCTAGTACGACATCGTCCCCCCCAACCGAGGCTATAGCAGCTTCATAGCTCATTAGAAATTGGCGTGGGTCTATCTGGCCATTGAACTTAGGCAAAGCAATTGACCTGTAGGTGGCAGGCCATGGGGCAGTTTGAAGTCCGATTGACAGTGGGGAGCTCTTGTCAAAGACTCCATATGTATTCATTGTAGGTGGAGGGTCATGAGGACTGAAGTCAGGGTTGGTGTATATGACCCGTGTAGGACCAGTGTTGAAGGCTTGGGTAGATGGCGGCGTTGGTTGTTGCGGTATGCCTTGAAGGTACTCGAGTTCCTTTAATTCTCGCTGTAACTCTTCTAACTGCTTTTTGGCCTCGTTCAACATTGCTGCCCTGTTGGCTGCTTCTCTTTGAGCTTGCAGTTGCTGTGCGAACCTTTCTTTCTGCCTTTTCATTTCTTCGAGTTGCCTCAGGATCGAAGCTAGCTCGTCCTCTGAGTTGCTTGGGGCTTCATCTTCTGTATCTATTTGCGGCTGATCTTTGTTAGGTGTCCTGTGCGGCATTTGCTTTCAGTGCTTTTGCTTTGAGGACCTCTTCGACTCTCCTGTAACTCTCTTCCCTATCCGTGGCGATCTGCTGAACTGGCTCGGATCAAACAAGTTGCCTGCCCATTGCAACTTCGGGCTCGGATGTGGTCTTCTTCTTCTTCTTCTTCTTCTTCTTCTTCTTCTTCTTCTTCTGGGGTGGCATCGTGGGTTTCTTAGTGGCTTAAAGCACGGTGGGTGCCAAATGTTGGATTGTAACTTCTTGCGAAGTTAAGACTCAACAAGATTAACAAAGGAATGGGAATACGAATCGTCACTTCATTGAAAGACGTAATGCCCTTTTACAATGGGAGGAGGCCCCCCTTTTATAATGCTCGGAATGCCCGTGCACTTTACATAGTTGCCCTCACTCAACTGCTACATTTCCAGAATATTCCTTACATTTGAGTCATTCGTGCGTCACGTTTTTAGAGCTATTCTGATAGTCCCGTGATTTCCGCTCTCACAAGGCTCCGTGATTTATACTCCTTTCGTTGCTCACCCCATCGTGTTTCCCAGCTTTGCACCCGAGGCCCAGCTTGTCCTCGGGCGCTTTGGCCTTCTCGCCGGTGATTTTCCTTCTAGGGTGAGCTTCGGGCGTCACGTTGTCCTCAACCATTCGCCCTAAGCTCGCTCAACCTCGGTCGCGCTTGTCTTCCTCCCTGCACACTGACGCTAAAGCAAGATCATCAGGTTAGGAAAAATGTTGATTCACCCTGCCTTCGGCTCCAAGCCTCACATGACACCCGAAACCGGGAAGTTATTCCTGAAGCTGTGAGCTTCGCAAGGACCCGTGTTGTTGCTTGTTTCGACCGACCTCGAGGGTGGCCATGCTTTTGGGCGATCCCCAACAGGAGATATTAAAAGTCCAATTTTAGCATGGAAGGCCATGCCAAGTATGACCACATCTTATAGATGGAATAGTATCCGTAGGCTAGAATGATAAGATTGCGCTTTTCAGACTAGTGTAGTTACTTGCACTAATGCAGAAGCCAGCAGTCCAGGCCCGCTATTAAGGCCATGCATTGTTGCCCTTTTTCCAAGCGTACTGCATCCTGAGGTCAAGTAGTGGATACACATAGACACATGGTATCTTGTAATGCTAATAATGTTCCTGAGAGGGCACCTGATTTTCATCCTACAGTATGGGGTGATTTTTTCTTCAACTACAGCCCAGAACTACTACATGCATGGTTATGTATATTTATGGCTGTTATGTAGAATGCTATGTTCCAGCCTGTTTGTGTTTCTTTCAGTTTTATTTTAAGTATATGAAAAAATAGCTTTGAGTCCTTGGTTTCTCTCTCTCTGGTATATACTGTTTGGATGCGCTTCTGATGTGCCTCACCTTGGCTTAGTTTGACTTCTGACCGCTTGGCAAACTAGACATGATGATCACCCAATATTCATAGGCACGCCCGGAAATGCAATTCCAGAATGTTTGAGGAAAACTGAATTGTAGGGACGCTTGATTGATGGATGTTCTAGCAATGCAAAAGTCCATTGTTACATATAAGTGATTTAACCACTTTTTTTAAAATTAAAATTTTCAAGTAGACAGCAATGTAGACGCATTTTTCTCCAATCGAAGAACTACATTGCTGTCACATTAACCACGTAACGGGCGACACCACATCATCAGACTGTTATCTTCTTCATTCACAACCTGCTAGTTCGTGACTGAATGGGCAAACGTACCGTTACAGTAACATGGGATTCAATGGCTGTATCTTCTTCAATCACAAAGGATGTTGAGTCCTGAGTGTCGGTGGCTGGCCGCTGTCCACACACTCCACAGCCATGGCCTTTTAAAAGCATTGTAACAAAGCAAAGCATTGTAACAAAGCTCTTTTTTCTAAATCTCTGGTCAACCTCATTTAGCCATGACCACGCATTGGTGGGATGCAAATTTGTGACGTTAAGCCAAAAGAACTACTATATCCTGGCACAATGCTACAATGGTCTTCATAGAAATGATGCTGTATCGTTACATCAAAAATGTTTTGTACTTGCCCTATACGTTTCACTATACAGTATTTTATAAGAACGGCTCATTTTGTGCAATTAATTAAAGATCCTTAGTTTGAAAGGAGTTTTGGTTTGTTTGGATAGCATGTTACATAACAGGTTTGTTGGATTTGGGATGGCATCAATGTCTAACAAGCAACTCTCGCCGCATCACCGCTGAGCGTTCCTGGGCTCCTGGCCGCACGCGCATCATCCATCCATGTAAACGTATGATCCAAAATTTGGTGGACCCCCTAGGTCCTCGCTCCTCATCATCGACGTAATGTTGGTGCCCTGTCATGCGCAGTCTTAATTAAATTTGCCCACCTGCCCGGGGCCCGGCGGGCAGGAAACGAGGTAATGGTGTACGTCCTGGCCCCGGTGTCCAATAGAGATATCGACGAGTCCTTAAATCTGAAACATGAAGACAATGCCTTTATATCAAACGACAGGATGCCAGTTCGATCTCTGTGATGCACGAAATTTGCATGGAAAATATTTTTTTTAACGAACAGGTACAAGATGGTGCCTATTTCATTGATACTTTACAGCAAACTAACCGGTAAAATCAAGAAAAAAGATTGCATAAATTATGTGTTCAATCTCGCGCTAGGAGGCCCGCAAGGCTTTTTGCCCCGGCTGCAACCCACACGCTTCCTGAACCTTGATTTTTGCCAAAATGGACGTTACTGATGATTCCTGGTGCCGGAAGATTCTCGAGTTCCTTTCCTTCCATACCTCCCAAATGTAGCGCTATACTACGTGTCGCCTTTCGTGAAATTCTTGACGTCGATGTGATGTTAGACCACCATTCCAAACATGTCGTACTCTGAGGCCATTCATCCGGGGCAAGCTTCTCCTGCGAGATCTTTCCTGACTAGATCTTTTGCTTTCTTCTCCTGAGCGTTGATGATCTGGCGCCGGAACGAACCCGAGCCATCGGCGATGCAGAGCCAGGATCCGAAAACGAAGGTGGTGCCCGCTTCGATGAAGTAGACGGGCTTGATGATGACCGTTGCCATTGAGTTCGCGCTGAGAAACTCGACGAGTGCCCCTACCTGGCATGCCAGCTGTCGGTGTTTTAGACCGGCAACCTGCCTGGGGGTACCCTAGGTGGTCTTTTGTGCGGTAAGGATCGTCGAGAATCAAGGAATCAATGGTGACGCAAGGAACACGATTTAGACAGGTTCGGGCCACTAGATCGCGTAATACCCTATGTCCTGTGTGTTGGTTTGTATTGATCTTGGATGAACTGGAGTTGTTCTTGTTTGAGGGGGGTCCCTGCCCGCCCTTATATACACGGGAGGGCAGAGTTACAAGTCTGAGTCCTAGTCGAGTACTATTACAGAGTTTTACTCGGTATGGCTCGAGTAGTTTTCCATACACGCACTTCACTAGTCCGAGTGGGATACGTCTATCCCTTGTTCTGGTCATATCCGAGTACGTCCCTTAGTGGGCCGTCCAAGGTCTACTCGTGGGCCTGGGGTGCATACCCGACAGTCTAGGAGACCACATGTGTCCGTATGCATCTGGTGAATCTGCACTCCAGTAGTTAGCCCTGTTAATGGAAGGTTTACCCGCCCCACACCCACCCCGACCCACAATTAATTTGGCAGTTCTGCTGACCCACCCCGCCCCATATATTTAACTCTATATTTAACTTGTCTACCCACCCCGCCCCACCCCACCGTACGCGGGTGAAATGGGTTGCAGCTGCCTGAGCTACTGGTTATAAACGTCCCAGTGCCCCACCATCATGCACAAACAGAGGAGCCACTGGGCAGCTGCAGCGACCAATATATTCAATTATTTATGAGCACGACACTACATGTTTTCCGGCCATTAAGGATGTACATTCACCGGCACAACATTTGAGCGCCCGTGTCGTCCTAGTCTCTGTTGCTGCTTTCCATCTTACTATTGTCCCTGACCAAGCCACATAAGAGTTGGAAGAGCACGACAAATAGGCCGATCAACGCCAAGGAAATGAAGGACTTGAAACCAGTCAAGAGGCGTTCTCCAGTCCCTAGCGTTCTGGTCTTCCTCGGTCCTTGGGGACTCCCAATGAAATTTGCAGAGATAGAGGCAAAAATTCTTCAATCAGCAATCTAAAAAAAATGGAAGGAAAAGATTCATTATGGAACACAATGTATTGTATGATAGTTTCATGTTGGATTATTTGTGAAACAGAAACAATAGCAGACTGCTAACTAAGAATAACCCAAAAGTTTAAAAAAAACCCATTAAGCTTTAAGACCATACTGCTAACAATAGCAGACTGCTAACTATATGAAGAGTTAGCACACATGACTGCTTCTTCGAATCAGGATCATTATTCCCTAACTCCCTTCTGGGCTGTACACAAATAACGATCATTATGTCAAGTGGGTGCGGATGCAAAGATACGACTGTGTTAGTAACATACGTTCAAAAGAAAAAAATAATCTGGATGCAGCTCAACTCAGAAACCTTAGTTAGTAAAAATTACCTTCATTGGTGGGATACTTGTACATCCAATCTTTGAAAACAGGCCAAAGCTTCAAGAGTTTCTGGCGTCATTGAGCTTCGATTGTCACTAAGAATCCAACCACTCAAGCTTAATGCTAATTCAAAAGAAACGGTGCTGAGTGGAATTGCTAAGAAATCGCGTGCCATCACTGACAGCATAGGGTACTTGTTGGAGTTTGTCTTCCACCAAGTTAGAATTTCAAAATTTTCATCTATTCTCACTGGTGGTTCATCTAGATATGCATCAAGTTCTGATTTTTCAATCCAGACCATTCAACTACTATTGCCGTGCTGACAATGTGGGTAGTAGCTGCTATGTATAGGAGTAAGTCCTCGTTTGGAGATGGAGCAGTGAGGATTGACGGCTTTGACAGAAAGTCATTTAGTTGCGTTAATGCCTTGTCTGCCTCTTCTGTCCATTTGAACTTGTCCTATCATTTGAGAAGCTTGAAGAAGGGTAGTCCTCGTTCTCCAAGTCTCGAGATAAACCGATTGAGGGTTGCCATGCAGCCTGTGGGCTTCTGCACATCCTTGATGCTAGCTGGTGCGTGCATGTTTGTGATGGCAGATATTTTTTCCGGGTTGGCCTCAATGTCGCGATGGCTAATGATGAACCTGAGTAGTTTGCCGGAAAGTACTCCGAAAACGCACTTGGTAGGATTGAGTTTCCATCGGAAAGCTCGTAAACTTGAGAAGGTTTCCTCCAAGTCGGCGATGAGTTCCTCCTGGTTCTGTGTTTTGAAGACTGCGTCATCCACGTAAGCTTCAACATTACGATGTAATTGCTTTTCGAAGCACATCTGTATAGCTCGTTGATAGGTTGCCCCTGCATTTTTTAGTCCAAATGAGATTGTCTTGTAGCAGAAAGCCCCAAATGGTGTGGTGAAGGCTGTTTTTAGCTTGATCTTCTTCTTTGAGGCTTATCTGATGATAGCCTGAGTAATAGTCGAGGAAGCAAAGCAAATCGCACCCAGCAGTAGAGTCGACTACTTGGTCGATCCTGGGTAGTCCAAAAGGAGCTTTTGGACAGTGTTTGTTGAGGTCTGTATACTCGACGCACATCCTCCATTCGTTGTTTTTCTTGCGAAAGAGTATGGGGTTGGCTAGCCAGTCAGGGTGAAAGACTTCTTTGATAAACCCTGCCGCGAGTAGCTTGGCTAGTTCTTTTTTAATTGCGTCTCGTCTGTCTTGGGCGAACCTGCGGAGTCGCTGCCATTTTGGAGTAGCTTTGGGATCAACATTTAGAGAGTGCTCAATCAGCTCCTTGGGCACACCAGGCATGTCCGCTGGTTTCCAAGCAAAGATATCGTGGTTAGCCTGAAGGAAGCTGATGAGCGCGATTTCCTATTTAGGATCTAGCCCTGTTCCGATCAGGGCTATCTTGGAAGAGTCACCCGTCTGGAGATCGACTGGTTTGAAGTCTTTCTGGCTTGCGGGTTGCACCTTTGTAGACCCCAACTTGTTTTCTGGGATCTCGAGTTCGGTTGGGTGAAGTTTCTTTGAAGCTGTGAAAACTTGTTGCATGGGACTAAGTGCTTGAGAGGTTGCGGCATGGCTTCGGTGTTGCATTCGTAGGATCGCCGTAAATCTCCTCGTAGCATTAGTTCTCCCTTGGGCCCTGGCATTTTGAGTACCAAGTAAACGTAATGTGGTATGGCCATGAACTTGGCTAGTGCTGGCCTTCCGAGTATGGCGTGGTAGGATGTCTCGAAGGGCGACTTCAAATCTGATGTACTCGGTGCAGTAGTGTTCCTTAGTTCCAAAGGTAACTGGAAGGACGACTTGTTCTAGTGGTATAGCTGCGTTTCCTGGTACGATGCCATAGAAGGGTGAATCCGTTGGAGTGAGCATTTCCATGACGTTGAGGCACATCTTCCTTAATGTTTTAGCAAAAATGACGTTGAGTCCACTTCCACCGTCGATGAGTACCTTTGTGAGTTTTGACCCTGCCACAACGGGGTCGAGTATTAGAGGGAATCGGCCTGGCTCTGAGAATTTTGTCCATTGGTACCTTCTGCTGAAGGATATGGGTACTTCTGACCATTTTAGCGGTGTTGGGTCTGTTGGCTCGATGGCCATGATTTCCCTGAGAACGAGTTTGCTGGCTCGCTTGGATGCGGTGCCTGGGATTCCGCCAAAGATGACGTTAACTGTTTTGGTGGTGGTTTGGAAGTCGCCTTCTTCTTCTTCATCGTTGTGGACTTTGTTCTTGCCCTTATCTTTTTTCTTGTTGTACTCTTCAAGGGGGGGTAAGTCTTGCATAACTCGGCACATGTTGTAGCAGTCTATTGTCGAGTGTTTGCTAGTCGGGTGCCATGGGCACTGCTTTTTGAGTAGTTCGGTGAAGGTTGGCCCTTCATCGTTTTTGCGGGATCCCTTTTTCCCGGAGTTAGTCATGGCAGCAACGGTGTTGTCGGGTTTCCTTTTGCAATTGTGATTACTCGAAAAGTTATTTCGAGTATCGTTGTGTCGAGTTCTATCATGGTCGTCGTTGTTGTTGTCGCGGCCACGGTTGCGATGAGAGCCGAACTGTTCTTGCTCTTTGTCTTTTTCATCTGCCCATTGTTGTACCATGACTTTAAAAAACTTTGACATTAGCTGGTCATCGTCTACTGAAGTCTTGGTATGTTCGTCGATCATAGAGTCCATTCTGGAAGCACTCGATGACGTCTGTTTCTGAAATGTCAACTATAGTTGCCTTCTTTTTGAAGAATCATCGCAAGTAGTCGCGTAATGTTTCACCTTCTTTTTGCTTTATTTGACTCAGGTCGATCTTGGTGCCCAATTTGGCCATGGAGCTGGCATAATTGTTTGTGAAAGCCTTTGTCAAATCTGCCCAAGAGTCGATTGATCTAGGTTTGAGTGACTCAAGCCATGTCAGCGGTGCGGGTTCCATGCATATGGGAACGTGGATGACTTTGGTGTTGTTATTACCCCCAGCTGCTTGGACTGCCAGCGAGTAGCATCGCAGCCATTGAATTGGGTCTTGCTTGCCATCATATTTGGTGATTCCTGTTAGTTTGAACTTCTCAGGTAGTCTTGTCCTCGTTACCCAATTTGTGAAAGTAGGAAAGTGGTTGTAGTTGTGGACTTCTCACTCACACCGACTATTGATTATTTCTCGTAGATCACTGAAATTTGATACTTCGAAATTTTTCCGAGTAGGGTGAGGACTTTTTACGGAGTTGGTGCAGCTGACTTCTCCAACGTCTTTTTGTCGTACTGGAGCATTGTGTTTACTCGAACCTTGGTGGTGCTGCCTAGGTTGGTTTACAACTTCGTTGTCGTTCCTTTGTACTTCGTTGAGGTTGTTGTTAGCTGCAGCACCTCTACTGCCTTCTTGGTGAGCTGCAATGCGGGGAACGGATGGAATTGGTAATTCTTTGTCGAGTAGCTTGTAAGCTTGTTCTGCAAGTTGTGCGATTAGTCCATTTCCGCGCTGCGCGAGTTGAGCTGTGACTTCGTTGTCTCTGTCTCGAGGTATGAGCGTTGATATGAGGTTGATAGAAGCAATTGCTGCGAGTGGAGTATTGTGTTCTTGAGCCTGTACTGCATCAAATGCTCTTTCAAGGTTTGTGATGGGAATGTTTGTAGCCAGCGTCTGTCGTCGCTCAGCCCGAGTAGCATTGCGCGTCCGTCTTTGGTTCCTTTGATCGGAGGTTTTGTCTGGTGGGGCGTTAGTTGTAGACTCGTCTTCTGAGACGTTGTCGAGTTGTGCTAATCACCTGGGGGTTCTATTCTGGCTAGTACTTAGGTTGTTATTTTGAGTAATAACAAAGACTTCTCTGTCTGGGTAGTAGCTTCCGGAGCTTGATGTTGCAATTTCTGTGGAACTTTCCTCACGGCTTGAAGTGAGTGGGACGCCTTCCTGATATGGGAGGTTGTCTATGTGAGCGACAAGGTGTGACTCGTAGTCACGGGTAAGGAGAGATGGTCTCATTCCTGGCCAGTGTACGAATCTGCCTTGTGATGTTGAAGTTATTACCAGTCCTTGGGCTGGTCCTGTCAATGGTATCTCTGGAAGATAATCCGAGTCGGAGTCATTGTCTTCGTCTTTCCCGTGTTCGAGTTGAAGTTGAGTGAGGAAACTTTGGTAGGCTTCGGCTGCATTGCGGAGTCCATGTGGAAACCGTTTTGGAGTCGAAGTCGATTTGAGAAGTGACTGGGATCGACTACTCCGAACCGGGGTCGAGTCCGACGCGTAGTCGAACTCGAGGTTGTTGACTTTGAAATTTTGACTTTTTTTGACCAAATCTTCTGATTTCTTCTCCTGGACGTTGATGATCTGGCGCCGAAACGATCCAGCGCCGTCGGCGATGCAGAGCCAGGATCCAAAAATGAAGGTTGCGCCTACTTCGATGGTGAAGACAGGCTTGATGACGACTATTGCCATTGAGCTCTCGCTAAGAAACTCGACGAGCGCCCCTACATGGCGCGCCAGCTATCGGTGTTTTAGACCAGCAAGCCGCCTAGGGGGTACCCTAGGTGATCTTTTATGCGGTAAGGGCCGTCGAGAATCAAGGAGTCAATGGTGACGCAAGGAGCACGATTTAGACAGGTTCGGGCCGCTAGATCGCGTAATACCCTACGTCATGTGTGTTTGTATTGATCTTAGATGCACTTGGAGTTGTTCTGTTTGAGGGGGGTCCCTGCCCGCCCTTATATACACGGGAGGGTAGGGTTACAAGTTCGAGTCCTAGTTGAGTACAATTACAGTGTTCTACTCGTTATGCCCCGAGTAGTTTCCATATACATAACTAACTAGTCCGAGTGGGATAAGCCTATCCCCTTGTCTCGATCATGTCCGAGTACGTCCCTTAGTGGGCCGTTCAAGGCCTACTCGTGGGCCTAGGGTGCATGCCCGACAAGTCCCTCTCCTCTGGTGCCTATATTCAGCAAATTCTTGTTCTAGTTTTCTTTTTCCAAGAACTAGCACTGGAGAACGGTTCACCATGCTTCTCACCACACCAGTTTGTGATACTACATTTGTATCACTTTATCTAATAACCTCTTCATACTTCCTGAAATACTTGCGAAGCCACTCTTTAGCCAGATTTTTGCTAAAGTCAATATCAATAAAGTTCCTGCACACCTTCTCATAAAAGAAGTCTAAGAAGTCAACTTTTGTTTTTGGATCAAGTATGCTGCAAATAACAAGGACCATATTGTAATTTCCATTCCAATACTTATCAAATTTCCTTTGCATTGCTTTTGCCAAATCTGCGATAACCTGATCCTTGTACTATTCTGGACTATTTAGAATTTGATGCATACAAAGCACATTATCCAAGAACATGTGGGAAGTAGCATATCTATCAGCTGAGAACGCCATGGTAGTTTCTTCAAAAGCTCCAAGAAACTCACCAATGTACTCAACTTTGCTAAACTCATCTTTAGTTGGAAATGGTTGCTGATTTGCTTGGGCATATCGCTTCAAGACAATCTTGTACTTTACTGCCTCCATAATCATGGCATGGGTTGAGTTCCAATGGTTGGGAACGTCAAGGACTAAACCAGCCTTTACAGCAAGGCATTCCCTTTGAGCTATCTCATTGAAATCCTGGATACGCGATGGTGATGAGTTAATGTGCCTAATCAGGTCTCTTATCAACTCTATCACAACATTAACAATGTTCATACCATCTTGGACAAGAATGTTGAGTATATGAGTACAACATCTAACAAGAAGATGCTCACCATCAAATAACATGTCAGACTTCCCGCTTTCTTGCAAAAGATCACAAGCTGCCTTGTTATTTGTTGCATTGTTGAGTGTGATCATAAACATCTTCTCTTTGATACCATAATCTCTCAGAACAGTTGTAATGGCTTCCTCAATAGCTACACCCGTATGTGGATACTTCACATCCTTAAATGCAATTATATTTTTCTTCAAAACAAAATCAGGGCCAATATAGTGAGCTGTCACACAAATATATCCCAACTTTTGGTTTGATATCCAAAGATCAGATGTGAAGCATATGCGGGAGTTAAGAATCTGAAGTTTACTTTGTAATTCTATCTTTGCTCTCCCAAACTTAGCAACACATTCATTACGAATCATTTGTCTCCCTATGCATCTAAATGCTGGTTGCAATGACTTCATCCAAGGCTCAAATCCTTCATCATCAAACTTATTGAATGCTACATCAACTCTAACACACCATGCAATCATCAAGTCACGACTTCTCTACTAATTAAAGGTGAATGAACCATCTACAGGCTTTTTCTTCATTGTAGTGACAAATTTGTTCGTATCATCACTAGGGACTATGGGGCAATGCTCTACAATGTGGGTTCGAAGGCTTTTTTTACCTGATTTCCTGTTCACAGTCAACTTTGTACCACAGTACTTGCAAATTGCTTTTAGGACACCATCTATCTCGACCAAATCCGGCTCATAATACTTCCAAAGTGGTGCCCTTCTATTTGGTGTTTGCGAGGAACTATTGTTGGTGCTATCACTAGTACCAGAGGCCTCTAACTGATGAGAAGACATCTGTTTCAGAAAGGTATAAATGATAATCAGCAGCAAAATCCCGTCAATTGACAGCATGATCCTAGTAAACTTGCATGGTTAAAGATCCTGGACCGTGTTTCCCTACAAAAACTACAGTTCTGATGGAAGGACATTGTATGAGCTATGAAGGTGCCATGGTGTGTCCCATCCTCAGTCTTCGCAATCCAAACATGCACATCCTAGAATGTTGTGCCATTTAAACATTTCAACGTACAGTTTATATGCTCATTCTTTACTCAGGTCCAGCCCGTCACCCAGCGACCTAGCACACTGTATGTGTGTAACACAGCATGGATGGACAAAAATAGCTACTGCATCTTTTATATACGTGATGAAGAGCTGCGCACTGGTCAACACATCTCTGAACAGAATGCATGTTTACCTTAACACAATTACACAAATGTTTCCTGAGTCTATAAAGCATGTACTAACAAACATATGGGCTCTATGTATGTGACTGAAGGCCACAAAAACCTGAAAATGTTGCTACCTTGTTTTCCTCGAATTGTTGTGAGTATCAAACCAAATACAAAGAGGCAGCCAAGTAACTGATGAAGGTCTTTGTCTTTCTGACAGCTGAGTATGAAAACAGATGTACCTAGATCGAGGACGGTGCGAGTAGAGGGAGGGGCGGCGGCAAGGGAGGAGGACGGCGTGAGGGGCTTAGATCCGGCGCCTCCCTTGTAGATCAAGCAAGAAGAAGGGCTGAAGGCCAACAGATTTGTCTCCTCGGCACCTCCCCTGCAGATCTAGCTAGAAGGAAAAGGGGATGAGTTGATGAGGAGAAGAAGGGGAGGGGTAATGTGGAGGGGATGGAAGATGGGAGGTGGAAGAGGAATACCTGGATTTGCCGCCGTTGTTGGAGGAGAGCGGCGAGGGCGGGGGTAGCGGCAGAGGGTGCTGGCGTCGGCGGCGTCGCCTTTCTTGTGGGAGCGCAGGACTCCGGACTCAAGCAGACTTGCATGTAGGGGGCGCTGGGTGCCTGGGTGCCTAGGCAGACCCGTCGTGGGAGGCCAACCCACCCCCGACCAGCATTTCAGTAGCCCCAACCCGCTAAACCTCTGGTACCCATTCCCACCCATCTAAGGAACCCCACGCGTGGACCCACCCCGAAGTACCCGTTTCACCCCGCCCCACTAGCAGGGCTACCACTAGTAGATGGTGCGCCATCTCCATCGTACATCTGCATAGAGGGCAAGACGAGGTGTGTCGAGGTGTGGTCCCATCCTCATCTTGCCAGCCTGTCTGACGACCAAACCCTATTCTGCAAAATTAGCCACACGAAGAATTTGCATTTTGGTGGGACCCACATATGCCAGACGCTTGCTATCTTGGGTGCCTTGGTGCACCCGATGAACTATGCTTTATAGGCTGATGTTGCTGTGTACCACCCGCTTTGCTCGAGTTCCCAAATAATGTTGTCTTCCTATAGAGGCTGTAACTCATATGGTCATATTAGATTCCATAATGTGGCAAACTCGTTTGAGGCTGTAACTCATATGGTCATATTAGATTCCATAACGTGGCAAACTCGTTTAGGTGTGCTGGGGTGAAGCTCGAGCAGAGGTTGAGGTCTCTAATCCAGTTGTTGTTGCGTAGCACATCGGCCACCATCCTCTTTTTCTTCTTTGTCTTGGCGTAAAGTCCAGGGGCGATGTCTTTTGGTTGTCTTACCTGTATCCACGCATCATGCCAGAAGCGGGATAGCTCACCATTTCCTAGATGGATTGTCGTACATGCAGCGAAGAGTTGTCTATCCTGATCATCATATGGTGTTTCAGTTTCGACCAACGCCTTGTCCAGGGAAACCCATTCACTACGGGACACAGGTGGTATGCCGAGTGCCAGGGGCACTCGGCGAAACCCAAAATACTCTCGGCAACAAGTTCACCAAGTGTTACACTCGGCATCTGGCACACAGTAAAATTTCCGCTGGCAAAGTAACTTTGCCAAGTGTTTTTTGTCGGGCACTCGGCAAAAGCTTCGCCGAGTGCCCAGAAAACACTCAACAAACCATTTTTTCAAAAAAAAATAAAAAAAATGGCACGCCGACACCGTCGGCCGCACCACCAGCACTGTCGCCACCATCCACACCGCCGCCACTGCCTCCCACCGCCACGCCATGAATCTCGCTGCTGCCAGCACCAGCTCGCCGCCACCACGCCCCCGCGCCAGCCACCACCACACGCCCCCGCCAGCCACACCACACACCGCTGCTTTGCTCTAGCCAGGCGCCGTCGGAACCTCGACCGCGCTGCCGATGGAGCCCTGGTGGTGGTGTAGGAGGCCGCCGCTGCTCCCGGACAGTTCTGCGGCGTCCCTCGGTGGGCTCCCTGGACGGCCGAGACGGAGTCCGCTGGATCCGGGGAGGGGCGCCACCGATGACGGAGGGGAGGGGCGCGGAAGCAGATCCGGGGGGTGGCGCCGTCGGTGACAGAGGGGAGGGGTGGGGAAGGAGATCCGGTGGAGGGGCGCCGCGGGGAAGCAGATCCGGGGGGCGGGGAAGGAGGTAGGCGGCGGTGCTGGCCAAGACGGAGCGGCGCCGCTGGGAGGGAGCAGCGGGAGGGAGGTGAGGGGTCGGGAGGGAGGGGCGCTGGGCGTGAGGGGTCGGGAGGGGTGCCGCGTGATGCGCCGCGCTGGTTAAAAAAAATGTTTGCCGAGTGCTGCTGATTTGGGGCACTCGGCAACCCCTTGTTTGCCGTGTGTCCAAATAAAAAACACTCGGCAACTCCTTCTTTGCCGAGTGTTTTTTATTTGACACTCGGCAAATCCTTGATTCGTCAAGTGTTTTCTTTTTGCCGAGTGTTTTTAGCTCGGCACTCGGCAAAGAGCTTGTTTGCCGAGTGTCCGCAAAAAAACACTCGGCAAAGAAAAAACATTCGGCAAATTTAAGGTTTCCCGTAGTGATTCGTGCCAGAGCCATCTGATGCCCTTGGGTATCACGGTTACGTTCATTACGGCTGCCTATAAATGGATACCATCCTACTGACCGGCTGCAGACACAGCAGGCACACAACAGATACACACAAAGCTATAGCAATGGCACTTATAAGCGCGGCCACATCTTGTTGGAAGGCAGCACCTGAGGTTCACCCCAGTGTATGGGGTGATTTCTTTATCAATTACATCCCTGAACCGCTGCAGGCATGTGTTTTCATAGCAACCGTTTTACACAAGTTGCTTTCTTCCGTAGCTAAGCTTAATTCCATAGTCATTAAGGGTATGATTACACTTGCGAGACTTCCTGTTAGATAACTCAAGAGAACTATATATACGTAATATAATGCCATCCAAGCAGGGATCCACCAATACTTTTTTTTTCTTATTCATTCATTATTGTGACCATGCAGGAAATGCATTAGTCAGTTTTGGTTCCATTTGTAGAGCTATTTGCTGGAAAAATATGTATCGGGATTTTGTTTCTTTATTGTGGAAAAAACTCAATAGTATGTGGTCTTCCTATTTCTTTGCAATATTCCAATATTCCTGTAACTATTTTATTGTAAGTACAAAGTAACCATGAGTTAGCAAGACAAAAATGCACAACTAACACCTTAATTTGTATGATGTGTACCAAAACCGATAAGTGATCTCATGTCTCCTTTCATATGGCAGATTTCAGATGAAGAGATGTTAGACAGAGTCAATCAATTGAAAGGGGAAGTAAGTGGTCTATTTGAGGCTTGCAAGAATGTCGTGGAAAAAATGGACCTCGTAGATGTGCTGCAACATTTGGGGATAGATCACCATTTCAAGGAACAAATAGCCACCACCTTAAGCAGTATCCACAGGGGTGAATTCAACAGCTCAAGCCTTCATGAGGTTGCCCTTCGTTTTCGTTTGCTTAGGCAGCATGGGTTTTGGGTTTCAGCAGGTATGATGGCACGCCTATGTGATTGACATGAATACTTAAATGCTTCTGACAACAAGAAATAACTTATGTTTACTATGTAGGTGAATTTAACAAGTTCAAGCATGAAGATGGGAGCTTTATTAATGACATAACTAACGATCCGAAGGGCTTGTTAAGTTTATACAACGCAGCTAACCTTTTAACGCACGACGAGGGTGCACTTGAAGAAGCCCTTCTATTTGCAAGGCGCCATCTGGAATTGATGAAAAGTAGTCTCAAATCCCCTTTAGCAGAGCAAGTGGAGCGTGCCCTTAAAATACCATTACCAAGGACCTTAAAGAGGGTAGAAGCAGTCTCTTATATCCCAGAGTACAGTGTAGAGCAAAGGTACAACCCAGCCATACTGGAGCTTGCCAAGCTAGATTTTAACCTCCTGCAGCGTCTTCACCAAAAGGAACTCAAGACAATTTCTCAGTAAGTATATTAGACATGGTATAAGCAGTGACAACTTCAACATGACCAATTGTGGTACCATTACTATACTTACATATTTAATATGTGTATAGATTCTAGTAAAATTAGTGATACACACACTATTTTGTTGTGAACAAAAATATTCATAGATATCACATGGGTTTAAATGTTGCACTGATTGTGTCCCAAAATGGGCACTTGCTATTATTTTTTTTTTGATATTCAGCATTCTAGATTGATAAATATGATACCTTCACAGTCTTTTGGCTCAGATTGATTAATATGCCTACTTAATTTATACTAGGTGGTGGAAGGATCTTTCTGAAGACATTAAACTAGAATATGTGAGGGATCGAATCGTTGAGTGTTACTTTTGGGCTTATAGTGTGTACTACGAGCAAGAGTATGCACGTGCACGGATGATCCTCGCCAGGTTATTCGTGCTAACATCTTTGTTAGATGACACATATGATGATCATGCTACTTTGGAGGAGTGTCGGGAGCTCACCAAGGCTATAGAAAGGTAGTTTAGTTTTTGCTTAACCTTCACCCAAAGAGCAAATTAAAACGTCCATAAGAATGAGATGGTGTGAACTAATCAATTTGACAATGAAAAATAATGAGAAAAATAGACAACATGATCATCAATGTCCTTAATGCTTGGCATTATTTATACATGCAGATGGGACGAAAGTGATATTTCTCTTTTACCTGAATACATTAAGAAATTATTTCTCAAGGTGATAAGAAACTTCAAGGAATTTGAGGATGAGTTGGAAGCACATGAGAAGTACCGCATTGCTTATGCTAGGAAAGGGGTATGTGTACTCATCCCTTTTTCAGCTAATGACTCTTACTCTTTGTCTTCCTTTTTTTTAAATCTTAATGGTGATGAAAATATCATTGTGTACCTAATGTAGAAATCATAAAAAGTGTTAAAAGAAAATGCACAATTATTCATTGCAAAATATGGAGCTATTTAGGAGGTGGAAACAGATGCAGCTCCTTTTATCTGCCAAAAAGGAAAAATAAAGCAAAAGATGTAACTCGTTTTCTTAGGAAAAAGAGTAATTGTTTCCAGCCTCTATGACCACATGCAGCCATATTCTTACATAAATCTCAGCAAAAACACCGATCGTAAATAACAAAAAGCACACATAAAAGAGAATAATCAAAGTGGAGGCTATTATTGTTTCTCCATCCATTCTTAGCGAAGTTGTCCAAGGCCACAACCTCCAGTGCCTTGCTTGCTGAACAAACAACATCTTTTGTGTCCTCCCACTGCAACAATGACCATGATCACAACCAATATGCTCCCCCTGAAAATGACCTTTTGTTCATCGAGATTCAAGTTTTCACACCTTCTATGATTCTTCTTCTTTAAATACTAACACTATGTCCTTTTTATGCACATCCAGTTCCAGCTTATATCCAAAAGTTATCTCCAAGAAGCGGAATGGTCTCATCACAATTACATACCAAGCTTCAATGATCATGTGAATGTATCCACCATATCAGCAGGTGCTCAATTGTTGTGCGTGGGGCTGCTTGTTGGCATGGGAGATGTTGCAACCAAGGAGGCATTTGAGTGGACCATTGGTAACAATGATGCCATAAGAGCATGTGCAGAGGTGTTCCGCTTCATGGATGACATGGCGGATTTTAAGGTAGTTTACTGAAAGTTGTTTTAAGGGTGCTAGAAGGAATGCTCTTAATCTACAGGGTATAAAGCAACTTGACATTAGGGTGAGATACCCAATATAGGCATCTTATACAACATGTAACAAATAGTTAAGTCACTTCTCTCTTTCAAAACTAGAAAAAACATTTAATGAGACATTATGAAGAGCTTCTCCATGATAAAATATTTAAGGGGGAGGGCTTGATTATTGGTGATCCACATCTTTTCCTCATAGAGGTAGTGTCTTCCTCGAGGGAGCCTGCACCCCAAATGTGGAGTGAGCTGAGACCGCTACTACAATAGAGTTCATCATAAAAATAACTCATCCTCAATTGCAAGATTTTCTACTTGCATCCATTGGTCACTTGTAAAGGTTGATTCTAGAAAGTTCATTATCCCAAATGGCCATCATGCCAACCTTGGTAGAATATGTGATCATGTACAAGCTATCACATAGATTCCGAGGATTACTTCAAGTGAAATATGTTTCGTTTATTTCATGATTTATTTTGGGACAAAGTCTAGCCATGTTTAAATGATGTTTATGTGTAAAGAATCTTTTATTTAACCAATGTCTGGTTTCTTTAAAGTGAAAGTGCTATGCAAGCGTTGTACAATGACTTCAACTGGTTTGATATTCACAAGTAGAATTACTAGCATTTTCAACTAATTAGCTACATCTTATGCACAGAGAGGAAGGAACAAAATGGATGTAGCCACATCTGTGGAGTGCTACATCAAGGAGCACAATGTCAGTGCCGAGGTTGCCCTGGCCAAGTTTGGTTCCTTTGTTGATGATGCATGGAAAACACTAAATCATGCAATATTTGAACATCATGCTCTACTTCCGGTTCTACAACGAGTCACAAACTTAGCAATGAGCATGATGCTATTTTTCCTCGACCAGAGAGATCGTTATACAAACAGCAAGGAACTTAAAGAGACCTTGAAGAGCCAATTCGTCAAGCATGTTCCCCTCTAATATAATACCAGTGGATGATGGCATCAACAATTATGAACATTTAGGAGTGAGGCATGCACCATCAGATAATCTGTCAGCTTGGCACCTATGCACTATTTTCATAAAAAAGTATTGTTCTTCTGAGTATTGCTTGCGGAAATCCAATATTGTCAGTGTTGTGTGGGATAGGTATAAGATATTGAGCATGATGAATATGATTATAATGTTGTCATGTTTGTATGCGAATGTGGTTGAAATTTTCTCAATAAGTAAACATAGATGGAATATTTATTGTTATAGCATATCGGCTAATGTGATGTATATAGGAAAAATGGCTCGACATTTTGTATTTAGAAGGTTCACATTCTACTGGTGCCCATTGCAAATCAAAGTAATGTGCTACCACAGCAGCAGCATCCCTAGATCACCACGCACCACTAAAGAAAACACATCAAAAGATGGCTATTACTACACTTCATCATCCACTTGAGATCCTACATATTCATTGCTCTCCTTCATCAGCATCCTCCTTCACATTACTAACTTAATCTTGTATAATGAAAAATAATATTATTGGATTTGTTTTTAAAAGTATTTTCATATGGCTATAATTTTGTCGGTACAAACATTATAATATGGGAGATATTAAAAGTCCAATTTTAGCATGGAAGGCCATGCCAAGTATGACTACGTCTTATAGATGGAATAGTATCCGTAGGCTAGAATGATAAGATTGCGCTTTTCAGACTAGTGTAGTTACTTGCACTAATGCAGAAGCCAGCAGTCCAGGCCCTCTATTAAGGCCATGCATTGTTGCCCTTTTTCCAAGCGTACTGCATCCTGAGCTCAAGTAGTGGATACACATAGACACATGGTATCTTGTAATGCTAATAATGTTCCTGAGAGGGCACCTGATTTTCATCCTACAGTATGGGGTGATTTTTTCTTCAACTACAGCCCAGAACTACTACATGCATGGTTATGTATATTTATGGCTGTTATGTAGAATGCTATGTTCCAGCCTGTTTGTGTTTCTTTCAGTTTTATTTTAAGTATATGAAAAAATAGCTTTGAGTCCTTGGTTTCTCTCTCTCTGGTATATACTGTTTGGATGCGCTTCTGATGTGCCTCACCTTGGCTTAGTTTGACTTCTGACCGCTTGGCAAACTAGACATGATGATCACCCAATATTCATAGGCACGCCCGGAAATGCAATTCCAGAATGTTTGAGGAAAACTGAATTGTAGGGACGCTTGATTGATGGATGTTCTAGCAATGCAAAAGTCCATTGTTACATATAAGTGATTTAACCACTTTTTTTAAAATTAAAATTTTCAAGTAGACAGCAATGTAGACGCATTTTTCTCCAATCGAAGAACTACATTGCTGTCACATTAACCACGTAACGGGCGACACCACATCATCAGACTGTTATCTTCTTCATTCACAACCTGCTAGTTCGTGACTGAATGGGCAAACGTACCGTTACAGTAACATGGGATTCAATGGCTGTATCTTCTTCAATCACAAAGGATGTTGAGTCCTGAGTGTCGGTGGCTGGCCGCTGTCCACACACTCCACAGCCATGGCCTTATTGAGATTCAGGGTTTTTCTTTTTTTTTTGTGAGTTTACCGTGTGATTCAGTTCCTCCTCCTTTCCTCTTCTCTTCTTTCCTCCATCAATGGCTTGCACGGGCAGTGTGCCCCCGGCCCCATACGCGACAATGCGGGATGATTGGAGATGCTGCTGCTGGTGCCGTGCAGCCGGCGGGTCCCGGCGGGCCAATTTGTGCGGTTGCAGCTGACGAGGGCCTGCAGTCAATGATCAGATTGCAAACAGTTTGCTACGGCTCATCTCGATCAGTTGCTAATTGCTATTGCTACCAATACGAGCGAACTAGTGCGTGGCAACGTCTAGTGTTGCATCGATGAAGCAAATGAACGTAACACGTATATCAAGTTCTGAACATATACATGCATAGACATCTGTATGGGGTGACTTCTTTATCAACTACAGTCCAAAACTATTCTAGGCATGCTTATATTTACAGCTATAATGAAGAGAAAAGTTTATATCAAGTTCTGAACATATACAGGCTTGTTTATTCATCGACGCATTGCCTGTCACGTGCAGTCCTAAACTGGCCCACCTGCCCGGGGCTCGGGCAGGAAATGATAATGGTGTGCGTCCTGGCCCTGGTGTCTGATAGAGATATCGACAAGGCCTTGAATCTGAAGCATGAAGACAGTGCCTTCATATCAAACGAACAGGACGCCAATTTGATGTGTTATTGCACGATATTTGTCTCCAAAACATGAACCTTGGGTGTGCTACGCAGTTTGTCGCGGTTGTATAGCCACCCTACCTGACTATCACTACGGGAGAATTGCACATCGGTCCAGCATAAAAATACCGGATGGGTGGGGTCCTGATACTACCGTGTCTAACGATCACCTCTTAGAGGACTAATTTGTACCGGTTGTTAACATCTGCCAACCGGTAAAAATTAGTCCAATTATAAAACTCGCTTCTTCCTCCTAAGCCCGAGTTATGAATAGAGACGAGCTCCTGTTCATGGCAACGCGGGCTTAGGAGGAGGTGCTGCCCAAATTTTTCAGGAGTCATTCTTCCTTCGTGGCGAGTCAGGGCGCATCGACGACGAATGGCGAGACTGCCGCCCAGCTTCTCTGGCGGGACGGCGTCAAGCTTAGTGGGCCGTGTTGAGCTTGGGCTTAGGGGATGGATGTTGGAAGGATGTGTGTAGGCTTAGTCGGCCCGATTGTGTTTTAGTGGCTGTTTGGGACTATATTATATGCTGCTTCACGATTTTCACCTTTAAAAGCACCTCCAGAGGATACACATTCTCCAATCTAACTAGTTGGGAAAAAATAGTACTCCAGCAGATCTATTTATATTTGTTTCTTTTATTTTGCCCCTACTTTGAATTACTGTTTTTTTCAAACTTTGTGATTTTGCCCTCAGCTATTCACAAGTCAATGCGATTTTGTCCTTGCATTGACAAGGGTAAAATTATATTGACTTGTGAATACCTAAGGGTAAAATTATAAAGTAAAAAAATAAGAGCAAAATCACCATTACATTTCAAAGTAGGAAAAAACACAATATTTTATATTTTATTAGAATGATTCATTTGGGCAAGTACGATGCGCACATAGACGGTTTGTTGTTGGATGGCATCACCGCTGAACAGCTGAATGTGTCTCCGGCACCTGACCGCATGTGCATCATCCACGCATCCGTGTTACGGACTCCCTCTATCTTAAATTATATGTCGCTTTAACTTTTTTAGATGTATAGATATTATTATGCATCTAGATATAGGGTATATCTAAATGCATAATAAAATTTATAAATTAAAAAAGTCAAAACGACCTGAAATTTAGGATGGAGGAAGTATAATCCAAAATTTTGTTGACCCCCCTCGCTGCTCATCATCGACGCATGGTAACTCATGTTCATGTTGGTGTAGAGACCACCCTGCCACGTGCAGTCCTAAATTTTCCCACGTGCCCGAGGCCCGGGCGAGGCCCTGGTACATGAAGACGTACAATGCCTTCATATCAAATGAACAGCACGCCAATTCGGTCTCTGTCATGCACGAAATTTGCCTGAAAAACATGAAACCTTGGGCCCTTGGGTATCACGGTTCATCCTACTGACCGGCTGCAGAAACACAACAGATACACATAAGCTAGCCGGCTGCAGACACACAACAGATACACATAAGCTAGCAATGGCACTTATAAGCGCGGCCACATCTTGGAAGGCAGCACCTGGGGTCCACCCTAGTTTATGGGGTGATTTCTTTATCAATTACATCCGTGAACCGCTCCAGGCAAGTGTTTTCATAGCAATCGTTTTACACAGGTTGCTTTCTTCCGTAGCTAAGCCTAATTCCATTGTTTGGCTATAGACATCGTGTTGATACCGTTTTTTGACATGTGTCAAAACTGGCGTCAAAAGGAAGCAGAGATGTTGATGCATGATAGAAGGACAACGGCTAGTAAAAACGGCCGATAGAGTCACAAAGGTTCAGCCGATGAAAGATGACGGAGACCCAGCCGATGAGGACGGGAGGTGTCAGCTGATGAAGGGTGATGGGGACGACCCAGCCAATGTGAGCAAGAGGATTCCAGCTGATCAAAGATATTGGGGTTCGACCGTTAAAAGGCAAGAGAGTCTTGATCGGTGAAGATATTGCGAGACATTGAATGTAGAGTTGGTCGAGGGAGGCTAAATTCGTTTCCGACTCTTGTACGAATTGTTTTATTTAGAAAAGTTTGTTTCTTTAGTTCCAGATATTGTATTGCATCATAATCGACTAGGACTAGGAGTTTTGAGTTTAGGATATAAATAGAGACCCTGTGAGGTCTGAAAAACATGTACACACAAACAAACAAATCTACTTTATTCGTAATTTACTTTCAAGTCGGCGACTTCGCCAAAGTTCTTTTTTTCTTCACAAGTTCTTCCAAGCTAGCAGGGCTGCATCATCTTGATCTCTGGCTGGATTGTAAGTTCCGTGTTTATTGAGTAATTTCTAGGCTTTAACTTCTGGTGCATTGCTGTTGTTTCGTCTAGATTTATTCATCAAGTTATCGATATTTGCTAGATCTGCAAGTTTATTTGTTTAAATCTTGTTGCTTTAGCTTTTATCACCACTATCCAGCTTGGAATAAGTTCTGATCGGCTTCTTATCCTGATG
This sequence comes from Setaria viridis, assembly GCF_005286985.2. Classification (NCBI taxonomy): domain Eukaryota; kingdom Viridiplantae; phylum Streptophyta; class Magnoliopsida; order Poales; family Poaceae; genus Setaria; species Setaria viridis. Next base: position 44,120,334 of record NC_048271.2, read on the forward strand.
TTCAATCAAGAACTGTTCTATTAGATCTATTTCAAGTGTTGTTCGTGTAGCATTGTTTAGGTTGCGTTTCAACAATTCCTTTGCATTGATTACGCATAAATCGGCTGACCTAGCCGATCGTCTTTTTCTGTATCGGCTACCTGGCCGTTACGATCTCCTGGAGCTAATCGGAACATCAGCCGATTCGCTCTCGAATTTAACGTCTTCTTTATCCTTGTCAATTAGCAGGTCAAATTGACTGGCACGCCTTAGATCGAGAGGGTTAAAACCTGTACTTGAGCGAAGCAGATCTCTCAGGTTTCGTGTGTTACTACGCGAAGGTCACCGCCCGATTTTTGCGTCAACACATCCACACGTGGATGATCGAGGCCGGATGTTGTTTCCTTAATTAAAAAAATCCTAATTCCATTTTCACTAAGGATGCGAGACTTCCCTGTTAGATAACTCAAGAGAACTATACGTAATATAATGCCATCCAAGCAGGGATCCAACACTTTTTTTTCTTATTCATTCATTATTGTGACCATGCAGGAAATGCATTAGTCAGTTTTGGTTCCATTTGTAGAGATATTTGCTGGAAAAATACGTATCGGGATTTTGTTTCTTTATTGTGGAAAAAACTCAATAATATGTGGTCTTCCTATTTCTTTGCAATATTCCAATATTCCTGTAACTATTTTATTGTAAGTATAAAGTAACCATGAGTTAGCAAGACAAAAATGCACAACTAACACCTTAATTTGTATGATGTGTACCAAAACCGATAGTGATCTCATGTCTCCTTTCATATGGCAGATTTCAGATGAGATGTTAGACAGAGTCAATCAATTGAAAGGGGAAGTAAGTGGTCTATTTGAGGCTTGCAAGAATGTCGTGGAAAAAATGGACCTCGTAGATGTGCTGCAACATTTGGGGATAGATCACCATTTCAAGGAACAAATAGCCACCACCTTAAGCAGCATCCACAGGGGTGAATTCAACAGCTCAAGCCTTCATGAGGTTGCCCTTCGTTTTCGCTTGCTTAGGCAGCATGGGTTTTGGGTTTCAGCAAGTACGATGGCACGCCTATGTGATTGACATGAATACTTAAATGCATCTTACAACAAGAATATAACTTATGTTTACTGTGTAGGTGAATTTAACAAGTTCAAGCATGAAGATGGGAGCTTTATTAATGACATAACTAATGACCCGAAGGGCTTGTTAAGTTTATACAATGTAGCTAACATTTTAACACACGACGAGGGTGCACTTCAAGAAGCCATTCTATTTGCAAGGCGCCATCTGGAATTGATGAAAAGTAGTCTCAAATCCCCTTTAGCAGAGCAAGTTGAGCATGCCCTTAAAAATACCATTACCAAGGACCTTAAAGAGGGTAGAAGCAGTCTCTTACATCCCAGAGTACAGCGTAGAGTAAAGGTACAACATAGCCATACTGGAGCTTGCCAAGCTAGATTATAACCTCCTGCAGCGTCTTCACCAAAAGGAACTCAAGACAATTTCTCAGTAAGTGTATTAGACATGGTATAAGTGACAACTTCAACATGACCAATTGTGGTACCATTACTATACTTACATATTTAATATGTGTATAGATGCTAGTAAAATTAGTGATACCATGAAATGAACTTACAAGACAATATCCACACAACTATTTCATTGTGAACAAAAATATTCATAGATATCACCATCCCGAAAGGGGCACTTGCTATTATTTTTTTTTTTTGATATTCAGCATTCTAGATTGATAAATATGATACCTTCACAGTCTTTTGGCTAAGATTGATGAATATGCCTACTTAATTTATACCAGATGGTGGAAGGACCTATCTGAAGACATTAAGCTAGAATATGTGAGCTATCGAATTGTTGAGTGTTACTTTTGGGCTTATAGTGCGTACAACGAGCAAGAGTATGCACGTGCATGGATGACAATATCCACACACACTATTTCATTGTGAACAAAAATATTCATAGATATCACATGGGTTTAAATGTTGCACTGGTTGTGTCCCGAAAGGGGCACTTGCTATTATTTTTTTTTTTTGATATTCAGCATTCTAGATTGATAAATATGATACCTTCACAGTCTTTTGGCTAAGATTGATGAATATGCCTACTTAATTTATACCAGATGGTGGAAGGACCTATCTGAAGACATTAAGCTAGAATATGTGAGCTATCGAATTGTTGAGTGTTACTTTTGGGCTTATAGTGCGTACAACGAGCAAGAGTATGCACGTGCATGGATGATCCTCGTCAGGTTATTCATGCTAACATCTTTGTTAGATGAAACTTTTGATGATCATGCTACTTTGGAGGAGTGTCGGGAGCTCACCAAGGCTAGAGAAAGGTAGTTTAGTTTTTGCTTAACCTTCACCCAAAGAACAAATTAAAACATCCATAAGAATGAGATGGTGTGAACTAATCAATTTGACAACAAAAAATAATGAGAAAATTAGACAGCATGATTATCAACGGCCTAAATGCTTGGCATTTATACATGCAGAGATGGGACTAGAGTGATATTTTTCTTTTACCTAAATACATGAAGAAATTCTTTCTCAAGGTGATAAGAAACTTCAAGGAATTTTAGGATGAGTTGGAACCACATGAGAAAGTACCGCATTGCGTATGCTAGGAAAGGGGTACGTGTACTCATCCCCTTTTCAGCTAATGACTCTCACTCTTTGTCTTCCTTTTTTTGAAATCTTAATGGTGATGAAAATATCATTGTGTACCTAATGTAGAAATCATAAAAAGTGTTGAAAGAAAAATGCACAATTATTCATTACAAAATTTGAAAAGCTATAGCATCTAATATGGAGCTATTTAGGAGGTGGAAACAGATGTAGCTCCTTTTATCTGCCAAAAAGGAAAAAAAAAGTAAAAGATGTAACTCATTTTCTTAGAAAAAAGTAATTGTTTCCGGCCTCTATGACCACATATAGTCATGTTCTTACATAAATCTCAGCACAAACACCGATCATAAATAAAAGGGAAACAAGCACACATAAAAGAGAATAATCAAAGTGGAGTTTATTATTGTTTCTCCATCCGTTCTTAGCGAGGCTGTCCAAGGCCACAACCTTCAGTGACTTGCTTGCTGAACAAACATCATCTTTTGTGTCCTCACATGCAACAGTGACCATGATCACAGGCAATATGCTCCCCCTGAAATTGACCTTTTGTTCATCGAGATTTAAGTGTTCACACCTTTTATGATTCTTCTTCTTTAAATACTAACACTATGTCTTTTTTATGCACATCCAATTCCACCTTATATCCAAAAGTTATCTCCAAGAAGCGGAATGGTCTCATCACAATTACATACCAAGCTTCAATGACCATATCAGCAGGTGGTCAATTGATGTGTGTGGGGCTGCTTGTGGGCATGGGAGATGTTGGAATCAAGGAGGCATTTGAGTGGACCATTGGGAACTTAAAGAGACCCTGGAGAGCCAATTCGTCAAGCATATTCCCCTCTAATATAATACCAGCGATTCTTGATTATGAATTGAAAGGTAAAAAAAGAAAATGGTAGAAACAATTATGAATATTTAGGAGAGTGAGAGTGAGGCACGCGTCATCAGATAATGTGTTAGCTTGGCATGTGTGCACTATTTTCGTATAAAGTATTGTTCTTCTAAGTATTGCTTGCCATGTCGTCAGTGTTGTGTCATGTGTGGTATAGATATAGGATATTGAGCATGGTAAATATGATAATGTTGTTGTCATGTTTGTATGTCAATGTGGTTGTAATTTTCCTCAACAAGTGAAAATAGATGGAATATAATGTGATGTATGGAAAAATGGCTCAACATTTATACTGCAACACCCTAATTTTCAACTTTTGCAACTTAGTAAAATTTGTTAGAATTTGCTAGACTTTAATTGCTTTTGTTTAAGGATTTAAGGATTTTTCTAAGATTTTATTTAATTTCTTAGGCATTTAAATCTTTTCTAAAATAAGTTAATGAATCATAGGAGTTCATTGTTACATTCATGGTGCTGCATTGATTTTTGTTTGTTTGAATTCAAATTTGTATTTGAATTCATGTTGGAATCCCTTTCCAAACAATAGGAAAACTTTTCCTTTTCTTTCTCTTTTCTCTTTCACTTTTCGGCCCGCTTTCTATTTTCAACCCAGCCCGCAGTAGCAGCGTAGCAGCCCAGCAGTAGCCCGCTTCCACGCCGGCCCACTCTCGCGCTGGCCTCCGCCACCTCCTGATGACCCCCTCCTCTCGCTCTCGCCCGCGCCCGAGCCCGACCAGGACTCGACCTCGAGTTCGGCTCGGTCGCGTCCCGCGCCCGCCTCCGACCTTGGGCCCGCACACCAAGGCCACGCCCCCGGGCTATAAAAGCTGCCGCCACACCTCAAAGCCCCTCACCAATCCTTGCGCCCTCACCTTGAGCCCCAGTGCCGCCGCGCTCAAGCTCAAGCACAAGCGCACACCCGCCGCTGTCGATCTTCTCCGTCGTCGCCTTTCCATTGACAAGAACACCACCAGGAGCTTCACGTCGGGGTAAGGAAGCCATTGGTATGGTCGTCGTTCGCATTCTTGCCTTCTTCCGCGTGCATGGGCTCGCTGGAGTTTCCGCCGCCACGCCGAGCCACCTCTGCGAGCTGTGTGCCGCCATCGCCACCTAAACCACCGCAAGGACACCCTAGATCAGCTCGCCGTGCACCCTGCCATCGTCTAGGGCCAGATCTCATCGTGAACGGTGGCCGGACGCTCGTTTTCGAGTGAATTCCGGCGAGATTGCCGTCCGCCACCGCCCGTCTCCTCCTGGCCATTCGCCGCCGTCTGATCGCGATCCAACACCTCGGATCGGATCTAACCCAGGTCAATACCGGTCAACCTGAGCTGCACGTGCCGTTTTTGCAAAAAGCCCCTGCTATTTTTCTCTTTTTGCACCCGAGGTTCTGCGCAGTTCAAAAGTAATTAGATCTTGGTCCTTTTTCTTCCGTTTTAACCCCTGCTCTTTTATAAAATTCCGTCCACCATCCTGTTTGGTTCTTTTACGCAATAGACCTTCTATTTATATGTATAATTAGATTTTAGCCTCCGGTTTCTTGCAGTTAAGCCCCTAGAAATTTTAAAACTTTGCTAGCAAGTCCTTAGATTCTAGTTAAGCCATATCTTTTGCGTTTTAGATTTGTTTTTAGGTGATTCTTGCGCCTATGAGTTCGTATTGACGCATAGATTAGTTTTATGGTCCTATTTTGCCCAGTTGCTACTGTTTGATGTAATGTTTTCTTATTTTAGTCCTTTGTTTGTTTGTATTTACTTGTTTGATGTGCATAGAAGGATCGCAGTTCGACGGATTCGAAAGAGCAAGGCTTTGAAGACTTTGAGCAGCAAGAGCAAATTCAGGAAGGTAAGTCATGCCCTTGATCACAATTTGATCCTATGCAACCTTTACTTTTATGTTCATTACACATATCCTATGCACTTTAAGTTTATAAATATGATGGGTCCTATTTAAGGTGTGTCTAGTTTTATCCTTACACCTTGATCAACCTGGGTATACTTTACTATTGAGTAGTTCTTGCTTAGTTGCTCTAACTGGGTATGGTGGTATTAATGAATCAATGTTTAAACTTGTTTTATTTATGCTATATGTTCCATTAATACAAGATCACCATGCTTAATTGGAACATAGAGAAGCACCCGGGAAAACAGCGCAACCATAAGAACTGCATGGCTCTGATCTTGGCTAATTAATTAGAAACTCTAGTTTGTGATAACTTTACCCGAACAGTAGTTGGTGTATAGCTCGGACCTCAGACTGATCTGCTCTATGATAGCTTCGCAGTTTGAGAGAGGTTTATATATTGCGCTGATCATGAAACCTTACCGAGCTATCCTTACTAGGGAATCTTTGTAAAGGTCTCATAGCATCCTTATGCAATCATATCTCGGAAGTGTGGTATTGTGCCTGATCCGCACAACATGATTGGGTCTAAAGTTCTTTGAACTTTTATGCGACTTGTGGGTAAAGATGTATAGCCTCTGCAGAGCGTAAAACTGTTATAACAGTCGTGCTCACGGTCAAGAGCAGCATGTACCCTCACATGATTAATTTATCGGAATATTACTTATTGTTGTTATCTTTATTTATGTTCATGCTTAATGTGGGTGGTATAAACTTATACTTAGTTATTGCTAATAAAACTTGACCAACCAATTAAAATGTTGAAATGCTATTAAACCATAGTCTATCCTTGAATTGCCGTACACTACACATTCCTCACGCTTACTAAGTACCAACCATAAGTGTACGCACACTTGCTAAAACCGCTGCTCAGACCAAGTCAACTTTGAGAAGGTTCTTCAAGACTTCAAGGAGTTCTAGGCGTACATGTGCCACCAGTCAACTGCCTGTGGAGTCGTCGTCATTGTTGGAGTTCCGCTGCTAAATAAAAACTCGTTTTGCTATTCAAATTAAAGAACATGTAATAAATATAATACTCCATTTACATTTTGGCACTATTTATGGTATTTACGCCTTTACGTTTTGACACTATTTATGGTATTTACTAAAGTCGTTGCATGTGTGAAACTTGATCCTAACGCATATGTAATTCATTCATCTAGTTTTGCCAATAAAATCGGGAGTGACGTATACTTCGAAGGTTCACATTACACCGGTGCCCATTGCAAACCAAAGTAACGTGCTACCACAACAACAGCATCCCCAGGGCACCATGCACAACTAAAGAAAGCAAAGCTAAAGTTGGCTATTACTATGCTTCATCATCCACTTGAGATCCTGCATATTCATTGTTGTCCTTCATCAGCATCAAGATTGCAGATGGAGAACAGATAAACCTATAAACTTATCTGACAGTATACAAGATTAATACCACACGGATCTAACTTGATCTGGTCATCTGCTCGGTTGAACATCTTCTGAAGGAAAAAAATGACAACGAATGCCATAAGCATCACGCACATTCATCTTAGCTTCATTACATCACACAAAACAGGAAATCAGATTCTTAAAGATCTATCATGTCTACAGCAAATGTTATTCCAGAAATATTTGGTATGGCCAAATAAAACTGTCTAATTTTAGTAAAGTCCCCATAGCATTGAAAATAAGTGGGGTCACGAGAAACTCGATTTTCCTAAAATGAACAAAACTAATTCAAAACATTGTATAGCTAACTGTTGACTCTTCAAAAGACGCTTTCTTCTAACTAAATCAGAAGCTTTGACCTTGGACCACCAGTTCAACATCAACTGTTGAGCCAACTGAAATTGACCACCGAGAAACATCGAAAACTCCATAGTCAGCACCAACGAGATGTATGCTGCAGAGAATATCAGGGAGAACATTTAGCTGTACTAGATTCTCAATCCAGCCATCCAATAGAAGTACTGGAGCATGAGGGGCATCAAGAGATATGCTGAAAGAGCAATTCCCCAGATAAGCAGAGTCTAGTCATTTTCAGTCTTGAAGATCATGTGATCTCAGATGCTTATACTTCTGATCTGCATTTGACAATCTTGCAGCCTCTGTCAAACCCTTGGTGGCCACCATCTTCAGAATGTTAACACCCTCTTTTATGGCTGAATCAATCTAGGTTGAAACAAAACATGCAAGTATGATAAGCTTCTGGTGGTTGCAGGACAGCGAATAAAGATAATACTATTTATTGTGCTTTTACCACTATGGAACTTAAATGGTGGTCCTTCGTATTTTTAGAATCTAAATATTGTTGTGCAATACTATAGAATATAAATTGTCACAATACAATGATCTGATGTATTTGACAAAATGGCACTAGTAGAATGAGTCCATGACCATAGCTCATCAAACCTCTGGAGTACCGAGTACGAGATTGCCATTTCCCATCCTTCCATGCGATAACAGTGGCAAGCAGTGTTCAAATTTAATTTAATCAAGCAGTTCAGTTTCCAAGGAAATAATTAACTATTTGCCACCTTGGTCCAATGTCAATGACTCAGGCAACCCCACGTGTCAGTGACAGTGTTAAATGGTCAACTGTAAGGATGGCACACTAAGGAAACTTAAGGCCCTCCATCTTCAAGAGGTTGGCTCAGATCTAGCTAAACACTGTGAGTGTTAGAGTGTGTAATCATGGAAGCTAGGGGCTAACTACAAGTCTACAATGACAAAAGTACATATTACTTGTGAGGAGATATTTACCCGTTCACGACCAGTTCTATTAAACTTCTGAAGAACAAAAGCTTTAGGATCCATCTGGCCAGGTGGCCGTCCAATTCCTGTATAAGTCAAGATGATTTCTTTGTCAAGCAATACTAAACGAATTATAAGTGCCAAAAGTGTAGAAAGTACCAATCCTTAATCGGCAAAATTCTTGATTCCTGCGAAAGTGGTATATCACACACTTCAACCTGGTAAACTAAAAAGGTAAATATTTGTTGTCAAGATCAGATAAACCTCTTATTTGCAAACACCAGATAGATATCATTTAGACAATGCTTTATTTTTCACATCAACAAAAAAAAATCCAATATTTGACATTAGGGAGTATGCTGTCATACGTATTAAGAGTGCTGTAAAGTATGGATAACCTTTTCGGAGAACTAATTAGATGCCCAAAGTTATGTAAAATGGAAGATGCAAGCAAGAAAATCATAATAAAAGAAACATGAAAAAATGAAAGGAAAACAAGAAAGCAAGCTAGATGAATGAATACCACACCAAAGAAAAAGGTACTCCCTCTGTCCCAAAATATCATCAAGTTTACACTTTGACCGCTGATTCATTTGTGGCAACAAAAGTTTCATCTAGAAAGTATTTCTAAGTAAAATCCAATGTAACCACCTTTTTACCACAAGATTTTCATATTGTTCAACTAATTGTTGGTCAAAGATTACAAGGTTTGAATCTTGAAATACATGTGCACCTTATGTTTTGGGACGGAGGGAGTAAATAACTACAAAACTTTAGAAGTACTTGCATCCATGCTTAGCATCTTGTTTATCAACTAGAGAACTTGCTTACTGAAGGTTACTACTTACTACTGCCTCCGTTCCAAATTGTAGGTCGTTTTGGCTTTTCTAGGTGCATAGATATTATTATGCATCTAGATATAGTGTATGTCTAGATGCATAATAATATCTATGAACCTAGTAAAGCCAAAACGACCTACAATTTGGAACGGAGGGAGTAGCATCTTGTTTATCAAGTTTATGAGACAAGTGTCTCCTAAAAGTTTGCCAACAGACTAGGAAAAGCTTGCCAACAAACTAGGTTAGGGGACTAAGACAATGGCCAAATTTTTTGAACTGATAAGCATTTAAACATAGCAAAGATGGTTTTCCTTTCAAAAGACAAACTACTTTTGTCAGGTGGAAGATTCTCTCGCAAAAAAAATAATAGAGTCTACCAACCCATTGTGCCGTCCAAAACCTCCTTTTGGCTGTAAACGGAGAACTCCACATGGTAAGTCCATGTCATCAAATGCCTGAAACTCACACATCAGAGGAGTCAGATTGTAGCATAATGTAGTACCAGCAAAGTTTAGAAACAAACACTTACCACCAGGATGCGATTAAGTGGCAGTTTATAATAGGCAGCAAGTGGACCAACCTGCAATAAGTGAAATGGAGACTGATCATTAGTAGTCATCAAAACAGAATTGTATTAACAATTTTGTATGTCCAGTTAAAGAAAGCTCTACAGAATAAAAGCCATAAAGCATCAAGAATGTTATCATTGAACAGAACTGGCATGTTTATGTTTGCATGCTATGTGACGGTACTTCAAATTCAAGAGGCAGAAGTTGAAATAGTATTTTGGTTGCATCAACCAAATTAAAGCCCCAGACTTTAGAAAATGAGTGAAAGAAACAAATTGTGCAACAATAGAAAACGTATAGGGCAGGAGAACTAGGAAAGACTCCCAGAAGTTGCTTACAGATTCTCCACTGAGATTCATATAAGTCTGAGGCTTGGCAAGAAGAACAGGGACCCCATCAACCATCCCTGCATCAATGGTGAGGACAACACATTCACTTAACCCTTAGTACTAAGAAACAAGAGCATGCATCACAAAATACGAGAGTAACATTCTTCCTGGGAGTGCATAAATGGAGCCAAACCTTCACCAAATAGTGCTTTGAAGTAATGTGTAGTCAGTGGTATACCCTGAGACTCTGCAAATGCGTCTATCATATCAAACCCCACCTACGTTCAAGAAAATCTGAGAATAAATTATAAGATCCTGAGAATTTTTGAAATACAAGATGTCAAGATTAGGTGCTCAACTTACATTGTGCCTGGTGGATTGGTACTTCTCACCAGGGTTGCCAAGACCGATAAATAACCATGGTTGTATTGGGGACAACGAGGAAAATGGTGAGGATGTCTGAAGGCTAGAGAAACAACGCTTGGAAAGCAAGGGCGCCAATCTATTTGAGAGCATCTTGCTCATGATTTATTCAATCACCAACATCCAAAAATCCATTGAGTCCAAACACAGATGCCAAAGTCTGCAAAGCAAGACGCATTTGTTCTTTAAATACAATCAACCAGGCAGAATCATGCAAATATGAATAACATGCCTAGGAGTAGCACTAATGCATCAAGCACGTCGTATATTGTTGGCATTTGGAAAAATTGCCTCCATACCCTGTTGTCTAAGCGCCTAGGCATTTCATCGAACAGCTGCAGGGCACGCGGCAGAGCGGTGGTGCGACCACCTGCCACCTTCACCCATAGCGCTTGCACCAACGTGAACTTTTGATGCCAAAGCATAAGAAGCGCAAGCATCATGACCATCACGCCAGAACGACACCGTAGTGCCAGTTACGCAGCTCGCCGCTCGCGGCCGTGCACCAAGACGAGAGGAAGAAAGAAAACAGGATACAGATCAGTGCTCAGAGTAAAATCACCTGACCTGCCAAAACCGTAAATCTTCTGCGCTGCGATCCGCACGGGCTGTGGTGCAGAGACACCGCCCGCGTGAAGGAATCAAACCCGCCGCGGCGTCGGCGGCGCGGAGGAGTGCCTCGTCCTCCCCAACGGTACAGGAGAGGCAACGGCGAGGGGAAGTGGGGGTATGGTGGCTCGGTGGCAGGATGTTGGTAGCGCGCTACTGCGACCTGCCGGCTGCCGCGGTGCTCAGCTGCTCTGCTCCAGCGCTGTGTCGTACTCCGGCCCGCCGCCGCCGTGCGGATGCACGCGTTGTTGGCCGGTTGTTCGTCTGGGTGGGTTGTTGGGCCTGGGTGCGGTAGCCACGTTGGTTGCGCTGTGGATGGGCTTGTGCTGTCGTGCTGCCTCTCGAAAATGTGTTTGGGCCGTGTGCATCGATCGACCCTCCCGTCCACCGCAGTTAACCGGTGCATGGAAAATTCATCGAAAAACATGATGTTGAACGTGCAAGCGTCTGTCATCGTGTAAAATTTGAGATTGAACAAAAACTGGCATCAGGTTCTATTTGGTTGGGAGAAGCATCATCGTCTCTCCTAGAACTGAGAAGAACAGCAGCATCTTGTCGACCATGCATCATCTTATCATGTTGCATGAACTAGGCAACAATAATCAGCACCACGCGCTTGTGATCCTAGCTAGTCATCGAGCATTCAAAGCAGCACACAACCAAGACATATGCACGTACGCCGTGCACACGAAGGGAGCCCTTCCATGGCCCGGTGGCCGGCCGGCCGTGCAGATAGCTACCTCGATCTCCTCCCCGGCCTATGGACGGAGTGGCAGCCAAAAGCTGGAATCATTATATTCATGTGCACAGCACAGCGCGGCACTGCGATGATGCATGATTAGGCTTAGCTCAAAAGCCCAAAGCGTCTCGCGCGGACCACGTTCTCCCCTCAAACAAACTCGAAGCAAAGCGTCTTCCTCTTCTCCGGCCCCCTTTTGCTCCGCCAAGCAACGCAAGCGGCCAGCGACGCGCCCCCGGCTACCTCGCTTTTCCCAGCAACAAATGGTAGTATATACTGTACAAGCTAATACAAGCATCGGCATCGCCTATGATGAGCTTGGAAAGCTGGAGATCATGTATATAGCGCCATGTACTGATGCACACACACAAAACACACAGCGCAAAGGCGAGAAAACCGCAACCACCATCTTTCTTCTGCCATCCTAAAATAATCGATTCCTGCGTAGCCAAATGGGACCTGCACTGAAAATCGGGCTGTTTTTTTTAAGATATTGGATATGTGTATCAGAATTTGAATCCTAATAATGCATATGTAAAATGATGACGCCTAAAGCCTCAACAGAGAAAATGATCGATCACGTTGGGTTATGGAGAATTGAAGATGATTGCATGAGGTTAGAGGTGAGGGAGGTGATGGATCTGCCAGTCCAAGCAAGGATGATGAGCCGCTGCTGCTGTCTTTTATCTGGCCTGCCATGACCATGACGAGGCCGGCCGCGCCGGGGCCGGCCACTTGGTCGCCCTGCTACGCCGCCTAATGATTCCAAGCGCCGGACTCCCATCTCTGCGCAGTGGAAAGACAAGGAACCTTGGCCTCGTCCGCGGGCACGCTGGCTAGCCAACCACTGCTCCGTCATGTGTGCTCGGCTCTCTCTTCCGGCGTGTCCAGTCGCTTCTTCTCCCAAAATTCAGGTACCTGCCGGCCGGTCGCCGGTTGCGCCACTCCAGCATGCAGTTAGAGAGACTTGGAGCCTGTCTGCTTCTCTCTGTTCTGAAAACGCGTTGGACAGCCCAGCAAGATTGTTAGTCGCTGTCGTCAGCTTGATGGCGCCGCACTTTTGATCCGACGGCCGGCAGCGACGCCGTGCGTGTCCGTTTTGTCAGGCATTGCAGGGATTTCGGTACTGTAAGAACGGGCTCTACGGTTAAGCGTCAGTGCAGATGTTTCAGTTGTGTTAGATTTTTGCGTAGCATGCACGTAGTGGCTGTTTTAAATTCAAAAAAAAAAGTTGGTTAGGCAATCTGTATGTGTATCCCTATGAAATCAAGAATCAAGATTGAGCGCCGAGAGAGAGAGGGGGGGGGGGGGGGGGGGGGGGAGGAAGATTTTTAGATCGCAGCAATCTGATCACTAGTGTGACAGAGGTCACCTAAGGTTAGTACTTACTGATCACCTAGCATCTAGTATGCATCATGCATTGCTTAGCCAGTTTGGTAACGAAGTAGTTCTAAGCAGCATAGAATAGGATTAGCTAAGCTAGGACTAGATAAAAGGATAGTTTTCTTAAGAAATGGACAGAAGCGAATAGGGGGATTAAAGCAAGCATCTCTGTTGTTGCCCATGTCCTTTGTCAAAAAAACATCAAGATGCTTCTGCACTTTGCCACCTCCCAATGATTTCCGGTCTGACTCCGGCAGGCACTTTCCAGTCACACACTGTGAAATGGAATCACCAATAGCTAGGCACATACTATTAGTATTAGGCAGTTAATAAAATACTAGCTGGTAGGTGAGGGACTTGTGTGTAGTAGATTGGCATGCACATTTAGAAGCAGGGCCAATACAGTGCGTGCTGGCATGCCAAGCTTTCCAGGCAATTTGCCTGCCAAATTACACCTAATCGCCCTTGTTAATTTTCTAATGCTATTAACTAAGCCTGCCTTTGCTTCTCTTTCGCCCTAAGCCTTCCTTTCGATCCCTCCTTGCCCTTAATAAAATCCATGGCTTAGCACTGGCCATCATGGACCTTTTTTCACTTTCTCACGAACACCATCGCTGCTGGTCCACAGGAATCCAGCTAGTCATTGCATGCAACAACTAAGATATCAATCTTATTCCACAAATCATAAAATAAGATGCCAATAATCTCTTGCTCGCTCGTCACAAAAGGAAACCAAGATCGGTAATCATCGACCAGTATACTATTCTTTTCCCTGATTTTTAATTTGGTGATAGGCCATCTCTATCTCTCTCAAAGTGGAGTCTAGATTCTTTTTGTGACCAGTGATGGAAATCGGTTATCACCATTGTTTGACCTTCTTTAACATTTTAAACATCGATAATTTACCTTCTGCATGGACCATTCGTTTGCTCTTTTGCGTATGGTCGAATCTTTTCGTGTTTAGTGTACATGCTTTGCTTTTCTTGTGCACTTTGTACATATCCCTTGGACACTTACGTCCTATAAATGCCCATGTCCCAAATAACACGTAAGCTTGGATACAATTTAGGACTAAGTAGTACCTCATTAGCACATTATCTAAAAACATCAGTAGGAATGTAGGATGTACTTGAGAAACGGCCCATTTAATTTAGAACATAATTAGAGTTTTTCTTTTTTCATGTGGAAGTTGAATTGTTTCCTTATGAAATATTCCATCCATTACAACCTACGCATATTTATTTTTCTCGTAAAATATATCTTTTGCAACTAAAAAGGCAATATAAGATGAGAGCATTTTGAAATTTGAATACAGATATTTTTACAAAACATACATATAACTAGACTAAGTGTTACTAGTAAATAAATATGACTTTCCACAATCAAATTACCTTGTGTCTATGAACAGAGGGGAGAGGATCCAGTATTTTATTCCATGAAGGAAGTATCCTGCAAATCATTGATTTAGTTTCGAGTAATAAACTAATAAAACCTTTCTTCTTTCCTTGCAACCTTGGATCGATATGGTTCATTCCTGGGCTATGCTCTTTCAACGGTTGACAGAAGAGGGGGACGGGCAAGGATGATCAGACTGCTTGGTTCGGTTCGTCAGAGGTATTAAAAAAACCTTCTTTTTGGTCTTTTCTTTCTTTTGTTTAGGATTGGCAAGAGGATGGCTGCCTCGGCTTCAAAGCTGTTAGAGAATGCGCTCTTATCACTACAGGGACGCGAGAAAAATTCCTCGAAGGTAGTATTGTATTAAAGGGATGGGGCATTACCGGTGTTAGCGACGAAGGGATTGTTTGCAAGAGAAGGTTGCCCTGTTAAGATACGAACAGGGGGCATGCCACGCATAATAGTAAAAAAAAGGGCAGAGAAGAGGATAGAGGGACAGAAGGAGCTGGAGGCCAACAAGGAATAGAAGAAGCTGTTCCGAAACCCTATAACGGCTAGTTCCCAATGCTCGGCTTCCTACCTCCTCTAACAAAATCAAAGGTAATATCCTCCGTTTTCCAAGAAGATAAGTTCTTCGGCAAACATTTTCGATCTTAGGCGAACGATGGGTTACCGGGTCTACGACCTCGCAAGGCACTACTGTAGAGCTCTTTGGGCCTGACGCTTTGCTTTCTCACTTTCCCAGAACTGCTACTTTCCTGCTTTTAGTACATTGCTTTTCGTATCATCTATGAGAATTCTCGTTTCAGAAACTCCTCAATATAGTCGTTATGGCAATTCTAACCATGTAGATTTTATTACCAAATTGTAGTTTTTTCTTTGTCTACTGTCCAAGACTGTGCAAGATACCTCAAGTACTGTCCAACTAATACTTGATCTTGACGTCGGCGTTGGTTTTTCCAACGAAAAACAAGAACATTCTTTCCTTTCACGAACTTCCAAAACGAGCTCGCTCAGTGTCAGTAGAAGGGAAGAAAAGATGGTCACTCCTTTTAGGTTTAGGAACATGGCGAGCCTTACTTACGACTGTTGCACTTCACTCGCTGCTCGTTCATTCACTTGCTCATGAACTCGCTGCTTCGCCAGAAAGAAATAAGTATGACCAAACCGAGAGCGAGAGCGAGAGGAATTATATCCAGTGGGTGAATGGCAAATGGATCCAGCGGGCTACCCGCAAAATGATCCATAGCCTGAGGGGTTTCGAAAGGGCGAGGAGCGTCATGATGAAACTTCGCACTTGTTTTTTTATTGATTCCTGGGGCTAGGCGTTCGCAGAATCAGTCTATCCGAACCGCAGACGCACTTATTTGTGTTCGAATAGGCACTACAAATATTTGATTTACTTCTTGAGATTTTTCCTATTCTGGTAATGCACCAAGTGTCATATATAATTTTTTATAGCCAACTTTTTTATTTTTATTTTTTTAAAACGAATCAGGCAGGAGAGTTGCCGATTATATTAAAAAGAAGATGAAAGCTCGGATTGAGCAATACAACAAAACAATAAAATGGAAAAACAGCAACCCAACATCAAGCATCTCAACAAACATACCGCACCACTCAACACACCACAAACATCAAGCCAATACTCTATACTTTTTTTATTTTTCTAATGTAAACTTGACATGGTTATAAGTTTATAACCGTAAATAATATAATATAAGATAAATGAATGGTCAAAATATAATTTGGGAGATCGTGTCATGACATGTCACGCCTTATAAATAGGAACGGAGGAGTATTGTCGATAATTTGACTTGAATAACAGAAAAAGATAGATCAATTAAGACCTTCACAATTTTTTTCAAGTCCTGTGAGAATGATATACATTTGTAACGTCCCGCATGCAGAGCCACTTGCATAAATGATATATCCAAAAGGTGGTCGTTTGCATAAATGATATGTACATTTAACACGCACAGGCACAAGGCACCCATTCATGCAGACCTTTTAGACGAAAAGAATGGCAGAACGCACAACTCGCGTATTATATCCAAAAGGTGGCCGTTCGCATAGGGATCCCCGCAAAGGTTAAATATTAGGAGGTAATACAGATAGCAGTGATCGGATACTGCATACAGCATGCGGATCCATGTACTACTCCTAAGATTTAACCATATCAAGATCAGAGCCGGCATGTGCGTCATAGGCTCATCACAGTTCACAAGATTATGGTCCTATTAGTAGGCCATATAAACTCACAAGAATAGTAAAGGTTCTCATTGTCAAAATAACCCCAAGGCCTTTAGAAACTCTCAGTCATAGGTGGCACTACCCTCTCTACCAAGTGGTGAATAAAAAACTGTCCTGTTTGGCACTTGGCAATTCTATAAACCCTCTAGGATTCAAATATTTTTTTTAATAAAAAAACTTCTTCCGAAATAAACCTTAAACACTTGATGTAGTTTAAACATTGTAGCTAAATTGTTATGGTGATTGATCTTAAACCATTTGATTGTTTTCTAATTGATCAATAGATGAAACCAACACGCGATGGCACATCGATATAAGTGTATTTAACCTTTTTGGCGAATGTTATGCAACTGTTAGCGAAATAGAGCTCCACACACCACATCTTCTCTAACTCGTCTGTGTACACAAGTGTTATCATGGCTAGCCACTGTACCCTTGTTGTGTTGTTCCACCACAACCTCCGCGACATCACGTCCCCTCATTCACCTAAACCCTAACATCATCAACCATCGATATAGCCGCCATCTCTCCAACACCTATAATTGTGTCGTAAAGGGGGTCGCGCATTCTTATTCTTCTAAATTAAACTCTGTTTATACATAATAATCTCTCGACAGTTGGTGTATTCATCGGTATTCTCCAACAGTAACACCTTAGTGCATGTTTCCAATGCAATCTTATCCCAAACACATTGGCATGAACCGCATGATTGCAGGCTTGCAGCTCTCCCATTTTTTCTCCCGGCAGCTCGCCCCGGCATCATAAGAAAGCGGCCGTTAGGAGAATGTAAAAGCCTATAAGCATGATAACATCTCAATGGGGAATGAAAAAGCGTATATGATGCTCACTGTCCCCCCTTTCACATTTCCTAATAACAATGTAACTCATGGCTCATCCCTGCAGAAATGGCTTTGCCGTCGGCACCGTCATCATCAGATCAGACCTCCATTCCATCTACAAAACAATATGGCTAGCCGTAGCATTTTGCCAGCAAGAGGCTTTTGAACTGCCCATGGCCATGGGCATCAGATTTCACTCACCTTAAGCTTTGTGCACGCACTCCCACACCACACACTCGCCACTGCCTTAAAAAGCGCTCTCGCTGCACTGTCCTCTGTCCTGACGCCCACGTAAACATATTTAGGCGTGCATCCCTTTGCGGTGCTTGCTTACTTCATTAGAGAGAGAAAGAGAGAGAAGAGGAGAAGAGAGGAGAGAGAGAGATGGGCGTGGCGACGGTGACAGAGCTGAAGCAGAGCATCTCCGGGAAGAGGACGTTCCGGCCGAGCCTCATCAGCCGCCACGCCAATGAGTGGTAACTCATTCTGCTCCTCCTCGCATTCCTAGCTGCTGTCAACTGAACTCTCACTCTGAACATTTCATCCACTGTCAGCATATGATCAGAGCAACATTGTTGCCTAGTAATCTGAAATTGTAAAATTGTGTTGTGTTGTGTTGACTATGTGAGGTGCTTTCGATCGAGTCTGATGCGTGAGCCCTTGTGATTCGATCTTGCAGGCCTCCGACCGACGTCTCCAGCGACCTCACCGTCGAGGTCGGCACGTCCAGCTTCGCCCTCCACAAGGTGAGAGCTCCTGCCAAGAAATTTTACTTCGCGGGGACAGCAGATAATAACAACGACGATGTGCTAACGCCGGCGGCATAGCTGTTCGCGCAGTTCCCGCTGGTGTCCCGGAGCGGCAAGATCCGGCGGCTCGTCGCGGAGGCCAAGGACGCCAAGCTGGCGCGGCTCAGCCTGCACGGCACGCCCGGCGGCGCGCAGGCGTTCGAGCTCGCCGCCAAGTTCTGCTACGGCGTCCACGTCGAGGTCACGGTCGCCAACGTCGCGATGCTTCGCTGCGCCGCGCACTACCTGCAGATGACCGAGGACTTCTCCGACAAGAACCTGGAGCTCCGCGCCGAGGCCTTCCTCCGCGACGCCGTGCTCCCCAGCATCGCCAGCTCCGTCTCCGTGCTCCGCAGCTGCGAGGCGCTGCTCCCGGCCGCCGAGGACGTCAACCTCGTCGCGCGCCTCATCGCCGCCATCGCCAGCAACGTGTGCAAGGAGCAGCTCACCTCGGGGCTCTCCAAGCTGGACCAGTGCGCGCAGCTCAGGCCGGCGGCGGCGTTCGTGGAGCTCGACTCGCCGGGCGACTGGTGGGGCAAGTCGGTGGCCGGCCTCGGGCTCGACTTCTTCCAGCGGCTGCTCTCCGCTGTGAAGGCCAAGGGGCTCAAGCAGGAGACTGTGACGCGGATCCTCATCAACTACGCGCAGAACTCGCTGCACGGGCTCATGGCAAGGGACGTGCACGGCGGCGCCAAGTGCGGCGGCGGAGGCGCGGACGCCGACGCCGCCAGGAAGCAGCGCGCCGTCGTGGAGGCCATCGTGGGCCTGCTCCCGGCGCAGTCGAAGAGGAGCCCCGTGCCGATGGCCTTCCTGTCGGGGCTCCTCAAGACGGCGATGTCGGTGTCCGCGTCCAGCATCTGCACGGCCGACCTCGAGAAGCGGATCGGCATGCAGCTGGACCAGGCCATCCTGGAGGACATCCTCATCGCCGCCGGCGCCGGCGCGGGTGCGGCCACGGCGTGCGGGCAGCTGCACGGTCTGTACGACACGGACGTGGTGGCGCGCATCTTCTCGGTGTTCCTGAACCTGGACGACGACAGCGAGGAGGACGGCGGGTTCGACTACGACAGCCCGCGGTCCCCGAAGCAGAGCCTCCTGGTGAAGGCCGCCAAGCTGCTCGACAGCTACCTCGCCGAGGTGGCGCTCGACTCCAACATCCTCCCCTCCAAGTTCATCTCCCTCGCCGAGCTGCTCCCCGACCACGCCCGCCTCGTCACCGACGGCCTCTACCGCGCCGTCGACATCTTCCTCAAGGCAAGCACTACACTGATTCAGTCTTCTTTATCTTCCTCGGCGAGCTTTGTTTGATTTAACGCGCCAATGGTTGCAGGTGCACCCGAACATCAAGGAGGCGGAGCGGTACCGGCTGTGCAAGGCGATCGACTGCCAGCGGCTGACGCCGGACGCGTGCAGCCACGCGGCGCAGAACGAGCGGCTGCCGGTGCAGATGGCGGTGCAGGTGCTCTACTTCGAGCAGCTGCGGCTGCGGAGCGCGATCCAGGCCGGGGGCGGTGGCGGCGGCATGAGCATGGGCGGGCACGACGCGGCGCTCTTCTTCGGGTGCGCGGCTGCGGCGGCGTCGGCGCAGGGCTGCGGCGGCGTCACGAACATGCGGTCCGGCAGCGGCGTGGGGAGCGGCGCCATGTCGCCGCGGGACAACTACGCGTCGGTGCGGCGCGAGAACCGGGAGCTGAAGCTGGAGGTGGCGCGGATGCGGATGCGGCTCACGGACCTGGAGAAGGACCACGTCAGCATGAAGCGGGAGCTGGTGCGCGTCGGCCCCGCGAACCGGCTGCTCCGGGGCTTCGCGCGCAGCCTCAGCAGGCTCAACGCGCTCTTCCGCATGCGCCCCGCCGCCGAGCCCGGCCTGCAGCAGCTCGGCGCCAAGGCCACCGCCGACGCCAAGGTGCTCTTCCAGCGCCGCCGCCGCCACTCCATCTCGTGATCACGGACTGGCGCGCCATGCTGCTGCTGATCGAGCTCGAGCTCGCGAGTGACGACTGATGAGAGCGATCGAGCTCTTGTCCGTACTGTACGTACTAAAGTTCGCGTGTGCATAGCATACAAGAAAGATGGTTGGAGTGTTGCTTTACTTGTTCCCGATTTTTGTGCGGGGATTGCGAGGTCTTGATCTGTTGAAAAAAATCCATGGCGCACCACAGCAATGCGATGCAATTCATGTACATGGATGGTTGTGGAATGGTTTTGAGGGGTGTATGATGCATGAATCAGAGTGCAGAGGATGCAGATCCGGTGTAAGTTGCTGCTGAATTCAGTTGGTCTGAGAAAAATATTCTATGTTGACATGGCTGGTGTATGTATGAATCAGAGTGCAGAGATATCCGGTGTGGGGTTGCTGCACTTGCAAACAGCGTTAGGATGGGATCGGGATTTGGGATCTCGGGCTCTCAGGAGACCATTTCGTCTGCGAAAATATTATGTGTGGACATGGCTAGTGTTCTCTGAAGTTTGAGGCTGAACTCAGTTCCACAGGTTGACAAATTTGTGAAAATCAGGCTGAATTCTGTTGGAAAGATTGACTTAATTTATGAAAAAAATGAAAAGGCTTAAATTTGTGAAAAAACTGTTTCTTAAAAAGTTCGCTAGAGGAAGGGCTTGAACCTTCGACCTTGTGGTTAACAGCCACACGCTCTAACCAACTGAGCTACTCCAGCCATGCGGTGGAGTTTTACCCCAAAGGACTTTAATAATTGATAACCTTTCTTGTCCACTGGTTGGGCCTGGGCTTCCTATCAACGAAGCTATCACACGCACGTTGGAAAGTTCGATTTCTGATCCAGCCCGCTACAACCACAACCGACCTGTTTCGTTAGCGTGATCACCTTTTTGTTTTCCCCGTGCGCTGTTTTTCGGATAACTGTATTTACACTGTTTGGAACCTATGGGACGACGACGAACGTAATAGAAAGAGTGTTTCAAGGCCATTCTTAGCAGAGTTTTTTTGAATTGATCAGACCTCCGGCAACAGGCCTGCGGTACTCCGTCCTTGTCTAGGATAATGTGGGCTTTTCCTTCTTCGAGGAGTGTCTGTTTTCTATATAATATTGGACCATGTAGACCAGGCATTTTTCTTTACTTAACTCCTCCTTAATTTTTAAAGAGATAATTCCCCATTATTATTGTTCAAGTCCAATAATGAAATAGTCATCCTTTGTCAAAAAAAAATAATGAAACGGTCTAAATATTGTCCAAATACTCCCTCCATTCTTAAAAAAATCATTATGTAATTCAAAAATTATTTTACCATTGTTATCCAGTTGAGTACTATATGCATGTTGCAAGGGCATTTGTACTTTTGCTAATCTGATTTTTTTAGAGTTACTTTCTTTAAGGGTCTTCAAAGAGCAACTCAATGAGCAATTTTTTGTTATAGTATATATTTGTATAAATGTAGTTTACATTGTTTTGTTTTGTAGAAGATATGAACCATCCCTTTGGCTTGAATCTAAACGATCAAAGTGTTGGCGATGCCCAAGAGAGGGCCTGGCCCAATAACTAGCCCATTAAGCAATCAATCCACAGCCGGGTAATTAACCCTAATCTAGTTTTACCTGCTGCCGCACGCCGCCTTCTGCTGCCGCACGGCTGCTGCCTTGCCGCACGCATCAGGCCTTGGTGCGCCGCCGCCGCCGCCGTGACACGCACCTGCCTGGTGGTGTGCTGCTGCAGTTCTTCCTCCCGAATCAAAGGTTGATCGTGGGGATCTCCTAGTATGTACCATGGAGTACTATCACGCTCCAGTTCATCATCCCATCCCGTATGTGTGGACTGCCGTAGAGGTGTTGTTAGGTTGCGCACTTCGTCAGATCGTACGACTACTTCCTCGACGTTGAACGGATCGACTACTCGCGCTTCATCAAGACTTTCGCTGCGACGCGCGATGAGCGAAGGTATAATCTATGATCATCTACTCGCAAGTGATCCTGTTTACTTGGTTATATTTTGTGTGCTAGCGAGTAGCATACCGCATTCATTAACAGTGGTACCAGAGTTGTGCTTGTGTTGTTTTTGATCTAGATTAAATATTTTGCATGGTTGGTTGTAGATCAGATCATTTTAGCGAATAGCGTTACGCGCGAATTCAATTCGTGTGGCTTGCGTGTCACAAATTATTACAGCCGGGTTAGGGCTGTTCATTTTCAGCTAGCATACCACTCCTGTGATGTAATTTATAATTTTAATTTAGCTAGTATTAGCTGAATTAGATTATGTAATTCATCGACACGAGCGAAGCGACTCAGCGACCGTCGTACCTTGGAGAAGGCGCCCAAGATGCAACGTCTCTGCGTAGGCGTGCGGACTGGCGGTCGTCGACATGTGCTGATTTTCGTTGGATGAAGAAAGACATACTATCACAATAATTTGATTATCTGCGATGATTATTATTATGCATTACAAAAAATTAAGATTTTATGCCCTTCCAACAGCTGCACCATTGGGATCTTGTTAGAAGGTGATGGGTCTGCCAAAGTAGGGTGTCATCTTCTACCTTATCCATTGGGTGGTGGCAGACACCACAACATAGTGTTGGTTTGCTTGATAGAGCTATCAAGTCGGACTTGGACTTTGGGGCATAAGTGTTGGAAGCTGAGACATATGATGTCGCCCAACAAACGAGAGTTGCATTGGATGTGATTGGCAAATGTTGCCTACCTTGTTCACTATGATGGTAGCGGTGATGCTAAAGCTCACTAGTATTATAGGGAACGTTGGATCTCGTCCTGCTATGCAACACTGGTGGACATTCGCACAACATAGCAGAAATTCTTTTATTAAAAGTGTTAATAAAAGAGCTGCTAACCGTTGCGTATCTTACTATTGTAGAAAATGTTGAGTGCATCAAACTTCAATCTGTGATCGATCCTAGATAGAGAAAAACTAAACAGAACAAACTTTGTTGATTGGAATCGGAACCTGAGAATTGTTCTCAGACAAGAAAAAAGGAGTACGTTCTTGATACTCCTTACCCAGAAGAGCCTCAGAATATCGCGCACACCACTAGTGCATATCGTGCTTATGTGAAGCATACTGATGATGCGGTGGATGTGCAGTGCCTGATGCTTGCTTGCATGAACCTTGAGCTGCAGAAGCAATTTGAGAGCACTAACCCGTACGATATGATCGTGGGGTTACGTGGCATGTTTGAAAACCAAGTGAGAGTTGACAGGTTTAATACCTCAAAGGTCCTATTTGGTTGCAAGCTTGCTGAAGGTGCTCCAGTTAGCCCTCATGTGACTAAGATGATTAGGTACATTGAGAGCTTGTAGAGACTGGGTTTTTACCCTCGGTGATGATCTCGCCACCGATGTGATACTGCAGTCCCTGCCCGCTAGCTTTGAGCCGTTCATCCTGAACTATCACATGAATGGTTTGAAGAAATCACTGACTGAGTTGCATGGGATGCTAAAGATGGCAGAAGCGAGTCTTAGGAAGACTCCTGGTCATGTGATGATAGTCCAGAAGGGTAAGAAGTGTAAGCACCTAGCGAAGGCTAAGAAACCTGCCGAAAGTGGGACTTCCGAGCAGGCGTCCAAGGTCAAAGAAAAGAAAGCTGGTGCCTCCCCTGATGATGCTTGCTTTTACTGTGGTGCAAAGGAGCATTGGTCGAGGAATTGCAAGAAGTATTTGGAAGATAAAAAGAAGAAAGGAGGTGCAACCTCCACTCAAGGTATTAATGTTATTGAAATTAATCTTGCTACGCGTTCTAATAATGCATGGGTATTTGATACTGGTGCAATGATTTACACTTGCAAATCATTGCAGGGGTTGAAAATAATTAGACGCTTTGCGAGAGATGAAGTGGATTTGCATGTCGGGAATGGAGCAAAGGTTGCTGCATTGGCCGTCGGCACTTATCCATTGTCATTGCCTTCTGGATTAGTTCTAAAACTCAATAATTGTTATTTTGTTTCTGCATTGAATAAGAACATTATTTTCTTCTCATATTTAGAGGATTATGGTTATGAATTCATAATAAAGAACAAGTGTTGTTCCATTTTTATAAATGGCATGTACTATGGGATATATCCCATTGTGAATGGGCTTTACGTTCTTGATCTAGAAGATGCAGAAATTAATAGCCTTAGTACTAAGAGAACTCGTGTAGATAACTCAAATCCTACTTACTTGTGGCATTGTCGTTTAGACCATATAGGTGAGAAAAGCATAGAGAGGCTCCATAAAGATGGTCTTCTTGATCCTTTCGATTTTGAATCAATTGAGACATGCAAGTCGTGCCTACTTGGAAAAATGACTAAAACTCCCTTTGTTGGACAAAGCGAGAGAGCAAGCGAGTTATTAGGCCTAGTACAGTTGTATGCAGTCCACTGAACTTGGTTGCAAGAGGTGGTTTTCAGTACTTTATTACCTTTACTGATGACTTGAGTAGATATGGCTATATCTATTTAATGAGGAATAAGGCAGAATCCTTTGAAAAGTTCAAAGAATTCCAAAATGAAGTATAGAATCATACCGGCAAGACAATTAAATTCCTACGATCGGATTGTGGTGGAGAATATTTGAGCCATGAGTTTAGCGATCATCTGAAGAGTTGCGGAATTGTTCCACAACTGACTCCACCAGGAACACCGTAGTGGAATGGTGTGTCTGAGCGGAGGAACCGAACCTTGTTGGACATGGTGAGGTCTATCATGAGTCAAACTGAACTTCCATTGTATTTTTGGGGCTATGCACTAGAGACTGTTGCGTTCACACTAAACTGTGTACCATCTAAATCTGTGGAGAAGACACCATATGAGATATAGACTGGGAAGCGTCCCAGTTTGTCGTTCTTGAAGATTTGGGGCTGCGAAGCCTACATGAAGCGTTTGACGCCCACTAAATTCGAGCCCAGATCTGATAAATGTGTCTTTGTGGGGTATCCTAGGAAAACCAAAGGATACTATTTTTATAACCGTAAAGAGAACAAAGTGTTTGTTGCTCGAAACACTGTCTCTCTTGAGAAAGAGTTTCTCTCGAAAGAAATTAGTGGGAGCACGGTGCAACTTGAAGTTCAAGAAACACCAGAAAATGTTTCAAATCCCATTGATGAGGTGCAACATGATGAATCAACGATGGTCGCTGACCAACATGATGAACCTCAACCACGAAGATCAATATGGGCACGTCGCGCACCTGATAAGTACACGCTACTAATTATAGAGCAGCGGGACATCCTATTGTTGGACAATGAGGAGTCTAAAACATACACAGAAGCATTGATGGGACCAGAGTCTGAGAGATGGCTTGATGCCATACGATCCGAGATGGAGTCCATGAGAGAGAATCAGGTTTGGAACCTGGTTGATCCACCCGATGGCGTGAGAGCCATTGAGTGTAAATGGATTTTCAAGAAAAAGATACGCTGATGGAAAGGTTCACATCTATAAGGCACGACAAGTAGTGAAAGGCTTTTGTCAAATTCAAGATGTTTACTATGACGAGACATTTTCGCCCATCGCCATGCTGAAGTCTATTCGGATCCTTCTAGCAATTGCCGCATATTATGACTATGAGATTTGACAAATGGATGTCAAAACGGCTTTCCTTAATGGAAACCTAAGTGAGGATGTGTACATGACACAACCTGAAAGTTTTGTCGACCAACAAAATGCTAGAAAAGTGTGCAGACTTAGGAAGTCTATATACGGGCTAAAGCAAGCATCCCAAAGCTAGAATCTTCGTTTTGATGAGGTAGTCAAATCGTTTGGCTTCTCTAAGAATAAAGAAGAGGTGTGTGTTTACATGAAAGCTAGTGGGAGCGCATCGTGTTTCTAATCTTGTATGACATACTATTGATTGGGAATGACATTATGCTTATGGAGGATCTCAAGGTCTCATTAAGAAAGAGTTTCTTTACGAAGGACCTTGTAGAAGTAGCCTACATACTGGGAATAAAGATATATAGAGATAGGTCTAAATGCTTAATTGGATTGAGCCAGAGCATGTACCTTAACAAGGTGTTGAATAGGTTCGACATGAATGATTCCAAGAAAGGATTCATACCTATGTCACATGGTGTAACCTTGAGCAAGACTCAGTGTGCATCGTCGCCTGATGAGCAAGAAAGGATGAGTCGGGTGCCATACGCTTCAGCTATTGGCTCGATCATGTATGCCATGTTGTGCACGCGTCCACACATTTCGTATGCTCTAAGTGTTACGAGTAGGTACCAATCCAACCCGGGTGATGGTCACTGGGTTGCAGTAAAAAAATATCCTTAAGTACTTCCGAAGAACTAAGGATATGTTCCTAGTCTATGGAGGTTTGGAGGAGCTCATTGTAAATGGTTACACTGATGCTAGCTTCCAAACTAACCAGGACGATAGCAAATCTTAATCGGGATATGTCTTCTGCCTCAATGTTGGGGCAGTGAGCTGGAAAAGTTCCAAGCAAGAGACAATTGCAGATTCGACAACAGAAGCCGAGTATATTGCAGCTTCGGAAGCTGCAAAGGAAGTTGTAGGGATTAGAAAATTTATTTCGGAGTTGGGCGTGCTCCCTATTTGCTCCAGTCCGATAGACCTCTATTGTGACAATAGTGGTGCTATCGCACAGGCAAAGGAGCCTAGGTCGCACCAAAAGTCCAAACACATACTACGGCGATATCACCTGATTCGAAAAATCACCGATCGAGGAGATATGAAGATATGTAAGGCGCACACCGACCTGAACATTGCAGATCCGTTGACTAAGCCACTCCCACAAGCAAAGCATGAGATGCATATGAAGTCAATGGGCATGAGATGCTGGCATAACTGACTAGCACTAGTGGGAGGCTTATGATGATGTATTCCATAAAGGTAGTCATAAGATGATGACATCATGTCAACATTTGTAATCTGTATTTTTCAGTGATATGTTCCACGACTTTGTCATTATATGTGATTAGCGAATACGTGATTCGTTAGTGAAACTCCATGATACAATATTGACATTGTACTAAAAATGATCCTCAGCTTCCATCCATCATGCGGGACTGTGAAGTAGAGATAAGCTGGTACATGTGTTGGGAGGATGATATTGTTTCACAGGTCATAGCAATATGGGATATTGCACTGACAATGTAGGCATGTGTTAGGAACACGGTGCCGGATAGACCCACTACGAGACACCGCGAATACACTGCTTTCGGTGAGTCTCGTAACGACACGCATATTACATCCTCAGAAATGAGATCGGTGCAGAGTCCCGGATTGTGGAGCATCACATTTTGGGGTTGCTAAACGCTATTTCATAACTGGGTAGTTATAAAAGCAGCTTTCGGATGTGGTTGAAGCAAGTCGCAGGGTGTACCGAGTCAAGAAGGAATTTGCCCCTCCCGTTTTAGGGAGAGACTTCTTTGGGCCCTCTCGATGTGATGAACTGAAAGCGCATGGCCATGCCTCGATTAAAGGTTAGTCGATCAGAAAAGTTCTTCACTGAGCGAGAAATGGCTAAGAATAAGGGTAGCACTTCACTCGCCTTATACTTGGCTAGGTGTCGTGTGGCAGAAGGATATAATATTGGCGAGTGTTACAGGTTATGCAAGATATGATCTTTGTGAACTTTTGGGAGTCAATATGCCTTGCTAGAGGCCAATGCCGACTATTGATCGGAAATGCTTTCCGAATCATGTCCGTTGGTTGCATGAACCTACGGGGTCACACACTTAAGGGATTGTAACATATGGATACTTGCATAATTAACTCTTGTGCAAGTGGGAGACTGTTGGCGATGCCCAAGAGAGGGCCTAGCCTAATAACTGGCCCATTAAGCAAGTGTTATATAGCTAATCACCCGGCGGCGGGTAATTAACCCTAATCTATGTTTACTAGCTGCCGCACGCCACCTTCTGCTACCGCACAGCTCCTACCTTGCCGCACGCACCAGGCCCTGGTGCGCCGCCGCCGCCCGCTGCCGCCGTCACATGCACCTGCCTGGTGGTATGTTGCTGCAGTTCTCCCTCCCGGATCAAAGGTTGATCACGGGGATCTCCTAGTACGTGCCGTGGAGTGCTAGCACGCTCCGGTTTGTCGTCCCATCCCGTACGTGTGGATTGCCGTAGAGGTATCGCTAGGTTGCGCACTTCGTCAGATCGTACGACAACTTCCTCGACGTCGATCGGATCGACTACTCGCGCTTCATCAAGACTTCCGCTGTGACGCGTGACGAGCGAGGTATAATCTATGATCATCTACTTCATGTTTACGTGGTTATATTTTGTGTGCTAGCGAGTAGCATACCGCGTTCATTAACACAAAGGTACCATACGTAAAAACCAGATGCAGTAGTGCAACTTCGACTCTTGAATTTTTGCTAGCAGAATACACACATCATCTGAAACATCATCTTGGTTCGATTGGATTACGTCAGCTGGACACCTCCGAGCTTCTGGAGTGCCACATGCTGTCCACATTCTGCACGTACACCGATCGCTTTGATGCTGGCCGGCGTACACCGATCGAGATCTTCCTTTCCCAGCGCGTCCGGCCGTTGAACGTAGTGCTAGCACGCACGCAGTCACCCATCGAGCTAGTAATGGTGGTAGGAGGGCTGGAGGACGACCGGCCATGGCCAGATGCATGGTAGATGGATGCATCAGTCGCACCTCATTAGCTTCAACATCACCGAAAAAGGCGGCATTTTTGACCTGCTTATAAGCTACACATCTGCGCATCACATCACATCACATCAGGGCTGCGACCGGCCGGGGAACATGGTGGTTTCGGCCGCCTCGCATCGCCGCAAGCGCCGCCGCATCGCGCAAAAGCAGAGAGCACGTACACTAACAACGCAGAAACTCTTCGGCCGGCCGGTCTGGCCGCTGGCCGCCGCGTCGGCAGAGCACGTACTGGTGTCTCGATCGGGCACACGCCTTTGATTCGACGCCGTCGCCTTTCTAGTGAAACTGAACCGATCAAAAAGGAAGCATTTTGGGTGCACGACGAACATTATATTCGAGAACCGGAGCCGAGTAGACGGTCACCTCGACGGCTCGCTTAATATAGTAGGACTAGTAGTTCGGTACACGGTATAGGACTATAGGTGCACCACGGAGCGCGACATGTAGCAGCTTCCTAGCCAGGGAATTTGGAATGGCATGCTATCTTTGAGTATTATCTGCGACGCGAGCCGCCGAGACTTTTGGTAAAGGTTTGCATCAATCATACCGTTTCGGTCGCAGAATGTCAAGCGTTCATTGAGTCTCAAAGTCTCTCAACACCCCCGCGCGCGCGCGCAACGTGTCCTACATAGGTGTAACGCCAACTTTCTTGCTACGTTGTGCCCTGCTCAGTCCGTTCCACAAAGAGTATCCTTTTAGACTCTAAAATTTGTTCTACAAAGAGTGTCCTTTTACCTTCTAGTAAACCTCATTTAATTAAAGCAAAACTCACAGCAATAAAAAAGCATATGGAGACAGCATAATTTTTAATTACAATTAGTATTAATTATTAGGAGCAACACAGATATTTTTTATCACTACTTATGTGTCTAAATTTTTCTAACGAACACTTTTTGCGGGACGGAGGGAGTCATAATAATCCTTATCATTAATCGAGGAAGCGAGGACACGCTTCCTTTCGGAGCCGCTAAGTCTAATCCAGTTCTCTTTGATTCAGCCGTGATTCAGTGGGGCACCCTTCCGTTCTGAAATGTGGATAATTTTTAGCTTTATTCTAACTTAAACTTCTCTAATTTTGATAATTATATAAAAAAGCATACTAACATACGTGGCATCAAGTTAATTCCATTAGATAGACATAACACTTAGTTGCATATTACACTATACCAGAACCGATTTGTTCTGACATAGGCAAATTAGCGTGCTGCCGGGTGTGATTGGCACCCGCCAGCACAAAGCTTCCTCGGGCCGGTAGGGGAGCACCCGCCAGCACAGATCGCCCCATCTGTGCTGGCGGTGGGCTTATGTGGCCCGCCAGCACAGAAGCTACCGTGCTGGCGGTCAACCTAAGCCCACCGCCAGCCCAGAGCCCGCCATAAATGCTTCTGTTCATTTTCTTCCCCAAGCAACCTTTCATTTGGAGCTTGTCTGAGAGGAGCTCGGGAAAAACTCCAAAAATACCAAATCTAAGCAAGAAGGTTTCACTCTTGATTTCCTTGGAGGAGGTGGCTATATAAGGTAAGTTTGTGCCATTCCAACCTTCTTGTTGAACTTCTATCCATCATATTTAGCTTCATTAGCTTGTCATCTAGATCTAGAACTAGGAGAGAGAGAGGAGAGAAGAGAGAGAAAAAACTAGAAATGGATTATTTTTGTGAATAAAATTCTATGGTCATATTATAACCATTACAATGCTATGTTTCTCATTTTAATATAATATAGAAATCTTATTAATTATTACATCCATAGTTTCAATTAATGAAGTTGATTGAATTAATATATAATTGAGTTTGATTTTTTCATTCTTCTTATGAATTATTACATCCTAGGTTTAAATACTCAGGAAAAGCTCCAAAAACACCAAATCTAAGGGGGAAGATTTTGCTCTTGATTTCTCTGGAGGAGGTGGCTACATAAAATGAGTTTGTGCCATTCCAACCTTCGTTTTCAACTTCTATCCATCATTTCCAACTTCATTAGCTTTGGGGGTAATATAGAATTGTTTAATTGAATTTCATTTAGGGTAATATAGAATTATTTTTTGTTAAATTTCTTACTACTTATTAGTTAATACATCCATAATTCAATTTAGTTTATGGAATTGCTCATTAATTTAGTTTATGGAATAGCTTATAGGTTGTTAAAGATGGATCAAAGAGCATGGATGTATGGTATACGGAGACATTTGCCAACTTTCATATCAGAGGTAGTGAAGTTTGTGGAGGCTGCGGAGAAGCACGCTCGCATTTGCAAGACAAAGCAAATACGTTATCTGTGTTTTGACTGTAGCAACAAAATTGTATGGGAGGATACTAATGTCATCGAGAGGCATTTGATAAAGCGAGGTTTTGTGGATGGCTATACAATTTGGTCTCACCATGGAGAGGTAGGAGGTACTTCCAACAACACAGACATCAATACTTGCTGTGATGAAGTGGGTGGTAATGATGCAAATGACAATGATCATGTCATGATGGATGATGATTACGATCATGGAGATCAAAATGGTAATCCAACAGATGTGTGTGTGGAACCACAGGTGGACAAAGAACGTGATGTTGATATGGAGGACATGTTGCGCCACATTGAACAGGAAGTGTTGCTAGGGAGTGCTAAATGGTTAGAGAATTTCGAGACACTCAAAAAGGTAGCAAAGGATCGTATGTATGTGGAATGTGGGAAGGAGTGGACAGTGCTGCGTTTCATCCTTCATCTCCTTATCCTGAAGGCTAAATTCGGCTGGTCAGACAATAGTTTCAATGATCTCCTTATTCTGCTAGGAAATTTGCTCCCGAAGCTGAACTTTGTGCTAAAAAACACATACGAAGCAAAGAAGATTATCAATCCATTGAAGATGCGTGTGCAGAGAATAAACACGTGTAGGAACCACTACATATTGTACCACGGTGAGTACGCGGTATTGGAAAAGTGTCCAAATTGCGATGCTAGCCATTACAAAAGTAATGCCGATTTCTGTGAGGACCGTGTCGGTTCCTCCAATGGGAATAAGAGGAAGAAGGTTGAAAAGAATAGTGCTGGTGCTCAAGTGGAGGACGAGTCCTGTATAGGTACTGACACGATGACTTAACGTAGAGTTCCTGCCTTGGTGATGTGGTACTTGCCGGTGGTGGACCGTCTGAAGTGTTTGTTCTCAAACCCAAAAACTGTTGAAATGATGACTTGGTATGCTGATCGCCCAGTAAAGGATGACGGAAAGCTTCGACATCCTTCCAATGCTCGCCAGTGGAGGACCTTCGATGCCAATCATCCAGAGTTCTTAGATGAAAAAAGAATGTACGATTCACGTTGAGTACAGACGGCATGAATTCATTTGGTGAAAAAAGCAGCACGCACAGTACATGGCCAGTGCTGATGACCATATACAACCTTCCTTTTGCTAACTATTCTCACAAAACAAAGTTCCTTTTGCTAACCATTCTCATACAAAGCTCGAAGCAGCCTGGCATCGACATAGATGTTTTCCTTGAGCCATTGATGGAAGATATGCATAAGCTTTAGGAAGAAGGGGTTCGGATGTGGGATGAATACAGACGAGCACTTCACACTAAGGGCCATTATCTTTGTTACCATCAATGGTTATCCTATCCTGTTTGCCCTGACAGGTTAGGTAAAAGGTAAGACAACATGCGTAGTTTGCCTGGATGGAATATCATTTATATACCTTAAGGGATCTATGAAGACAGTGTTCATGCGGCATAGGCACTTCTTATTGAAGACGCACAAATATTGCAGGATGAAGGACTTCTTTGATGGTACCAATGAGAATGACTTTGCTCCAAAACCGGCTACAAGTAAAATAGTCTTTGAAATGTGCGAAAAGGTCAAGTTCAAACTCAGTAAGAAGTCATTAGGTGGTGCTGATAAGTCGAAAAGGGGAAGGAAGCAGGCTAAAACTATAGATGTTGCAGACGTGTTGTTTAAGAAGATGTCTATCTTATTTAAGTATTTGTCATACTGGCGAGAGTTGGCAGTGCGACATGCCATTGATGGGATGCATCTTCAGAAGAATGTGTTTGATAGCACCATCGGATTCTTGAGCTTATCAGGCAAGGCAAAGAACAGACTAAAATCATGAAAGGATCTTATTGACCTTCAAATCAGGTCAGAGCTCCACCCGCAAGAAGTACCTAATAGTAAGCATTACCTTCCCCCGGCTAGCTACAACTTAACACCAGCAGAGAGATTGACTATGTGCAAGTGCTTGCGCGGGTTGAAAGTGCCGACCGGATTCTCATCAAACATCCAATCACTAGTCTCATTGAAGGACATGACGCTTGCCGGCTATAACTCTCATGATTGCCATGTGATGATCACAGTTTTTCTCGCTATTGCGATCCAGGCTATCAAACCAGTATTCATCAAGATGGTTAGCACACGGATGTGTTACTTCTTCAATGTGATTTCGCAGAAAGTGATTGATTGTGTTGAGTTGGCTAGGCTTCAACTGTTTGTGTCGGAAACTCAGACCCAGCTTGAGATGTGCTTTCCCTCCGTCCTTTTTCGATATCATGGAAAATCTCATGGTCCACATGGTCCAACAAATAACTGAACTAGGGCCTATGTACTTCCATTAGATGTGGACATACGAACGGTTCATGTCGACTCTCAATGGATACATAAGAAACAAGGCCTTTTCAGAGGGCAGCATGATCGAGAGCTACCATACAAAAGAGAGTGTTGATTACTGCATAGATTACATAAAAGATAAGAGAGCTATTGGTTTACCGGAATCTCGGCACGAGGGCAGATTGTCCGGGAGAGGTACTAGTGGAATGAAAAGATTCATTAGACAAGGACAACCAGCAATTGGATAAAGCGCATTCAAGCATTCTACAACAGCTTGCAATAGTGGAGCCCTTCATCGAGCAACACCTAAATGAGGTCCGTGGCCAAAGTAATGGTTGCTCGGAGGATTGGATCATCAAAGAGCAAAAGCGTCAGTTCCCATCATGGTTGAAGGACCATGAGCATCTATTTCAAGGAAATTCCATAGAAGATGTAACATTGACCAGGTTGGCGTCTGGACCATCAAGCAATGTCACCTCATGGCAAGCATATGAAATTAATGGATACACATTTTATACCACCGCAAAGGACAACAAAGGCGTGGCTTACCAAAACAGTGGTGTTTGTATAGAGGTGATTGATACATCCGGAAAGAACATAACTTACTACGGTTTCATAGAGGAAATATGGGAACTTAACTATGGAGAGAATATTCGGATCCCCGTCTTTCGGTGCCAATGGTTCAAACACCAAAATGGTGTTATAGATGACAATTATGGGTTGATACTTTTAGACCTAGCCAATGTATGTTACAAAGATGACCTATGGGTACTCGCTGAGCGTGTCGCACAGGTATTCTACATAATCAACCCTATGAATGCAAAGAAGCACATCGCCGTCTCCGGAAAATAAAGGATCCTTGGAGTTGAAGGTGTAGAGAACATTGAGATTACAATCAGTATAAGGAATTGGACCTTTTCAAAGACCATGAACGAATAATCATGCGTGTTGAAGCAAACATTGATAAATCCAAGAAGCCATGGTTACGTACTGACTGTGAAGGAAGAATTGTTAAAGGATAAATTACATTTATTTTCTTTTATGTTGTTTGACTAATTAATATTCTTGTAAGACTTATTAATTATCTTGTAACAAAATCAATTAAAAGAAGGAATCTCAATGGGCCAATGGAATTGCAGCCCTGGAACACTAGGTGGAGTGTCATCATGCTCGAAATGTCCATAACCACCTCCATGGCCGCCACCACCACGGAGGCCACCTCCACGACCGCCACCACCACGGGGAAAAAAAAATTCCACTTGCCATACTTAGCCCAAACTATCCACATAAAATTTACAAAATGCACAGAATAAAAGATTATCCAAAATAATGGAAGAAAATTACAATTGTTGGTCTAGATCTCATGAACATTGTCATAACTAATTCTAGCATATTTATTATCATTTTTCAATTATGTGGAGTAAAAATCATATAAATGTGGAGTAATTTCATATAGGATACAAATAGTATAGTATAAATGTGGAGTAATTGCATGATTTTCATAATTTCATATAGGATACAGATAATCAAATAAACAACTTTATTGTGGATAACCATATATATGTGGATATAATTTCAATAAAATAATCATATAATATTATTTCATAGATAACACAAATTATAACGAGTAGTTAGTTCACTTGTCACTACGGGTTGAAACACCCTATAACTCATGAGGTGTTTCAACCTATAGTGACAAGTGAACTAACTACTCATTATAATTTTTTGTTATCTATGAAATAATTTTTTTCAGTTGACTAAATAACATTTATATCCATGTGTAAAATTTTGAAACAATTTCAATTATTTGGCAAGTATTTGAATCCTTTTAAACTTTTTTGAAAGCACTGCGCTGGTGGGCGCTAAGGCAGCCTGCCAGCGCTGTGCCCCTCCATACATACTTCACGCCGGACTCAAAAATTTCCCAAGTCCTGCCGTGAAATCCAAACGACGCCGTCAGGCTACCACATTTTTTCGCGGAACCGCTGCCGGTCATTGGAGTGCCACCTCACCTCCCAGAGCCCGCTGCCCCCGCCGCACTCCCGAAGCACCGCCGCTTCGCCTGCCGAGTGGCGCCGCCTTGCCTCCTCTGCCACCACAACGCTGCCGCCTCCACCTCGACGCCAGTGCCTCCTCGACGGCGCCTCAACACCTGCCGGACCACCCACGGCCGCCGCTTCTCCCCACTGCTCCCACCGCAACGTCATGCCGCACCGTCGCTCCTCCCCGAGCCGCGCCTCCTCCCCAACCGCCGGCGCGCCAAACGTCCCCGAGGCCTCCACACCGCCGGCGGCCCTCCCCAAGGTCTCCGCGCCGCCCGCGGCCCTCCCTGAGCCTCAGTGAGTTTAAAATTTGAAACGATTTAAACTCAAAGATATTTTGCTGTCCAACTAAATAGAGGATAGAAAAACATGTTTTTGCATAATAACTGCTAATGTAACTTGATATTTTCCAATGTTATAGTCAACATAAGGTCATATCCAAATTGAGTTCGGACATATTATGAGGTATTCAAATCTCAAAGTTTGACTTGAATTATAAGAAACTATCTGAGAGATGTATCACTTTGGAAACAAGTATATGTTGCCACTTCAATTTGTAGAATTTTATGACCAATTTTAGAATTTGTAAATCAGTTTCAAAACTATCGAAATTTCTACCAAACAACTTATATGTAGTTTACTAAATATAAAAATTGTACTGATGTATATAAGATAATTATTTTTATGTGTTACTTCACAATGGTGCAAAAAATGAAAAAAAAGAAAAATGTTAAGTAGAGTAGAAATGAAATAAGGTTTGCATAAGAAATATTTTGAACCAGTAGAATGTCAAATGCATAAGAAATATTTTGAGTGCAATATTTTGAACCAACTGAAATATTTTGTGACCAATTGAAATATTTTGAACCAATTGAAATATTTTGAACCAAATGATATTTTGAACCAATTAGGTGTACAAATTTGTGTTGATATGCATAAATTCATGAATAATTTTTAATTGCAAGTATTACAATTTTGCATATTAAGAGCGACTGAATCTGCTGAGGACGATTCTGATTCCGATGGCTCATTTGGATCGTATTCTACTCCACCTGAGTACGAACCAAGCCCACCTAGGACTCGCGGGCCTCTAGATGAAGATGACCCTGAATACGATCCAATCGCAGATCATCACGTACCTGCATGCACATTCATATACTAGTTAGTGATGCGTTGTTGTTCACATGAAGATGATAAACTCCAACTATTGTTTTCTCTATAGAACGATGACCAATCACCGATTCATTCACCACCACGGCGTCGTAGAACATCAACTCTGCAGGAAGGCGAGGTAGCTACCTCTTCACCACAGCCTTCGGCTACAACTCCTTCCAGTATTGCTTCGAAAAAGCAACATGGGAAAAGAAGCCGAAACCAGAACCCTGAGAAAGGTACTCTCATCATAGAAATGCTTGGCTCCAAAGGTGAGCCCATATTACCTGAGGGGATAGCTGCTAGGTTTCGGAACATATGTGGAGCTATTGTCAAGGACAAATTGCAGACCTGGATCACGACTAGTAACTGGAAGAATGTGCCTACCACTACGAAGGATGTTTTGTGGGCCACATTGAAAGAAAAGTTCACTTTTCCTGAAGGTCAAGAGGATTCTGCAAGAAAATTTGCTAAGGGCCTCCTTGGGAGATGTTTCAGGAATTGGAGGTTTATTCTTAATACAGACTATGTAAAGAAAGGCAAGAATGTTAGGGATGACTTCAGTAGGATTCCTTCAGAAATGTGGGAGGAGTTTGTACAATAGAAGAACACGCCAGAAGAAAAGGCCCTGAGCAGGAACGCTATGAAAGCCACTAAGAACCCCTATCACTTGGGTGCGGGAGGGTACGCAACCAAGATCGCTAAATGGAGGAGAGAGGAAGAAGAACAGAGGATAGCTGGTTTACCGGATTTGTTTGAAGGCTTGGATGAGCGCAGCAGGCATTGGGTGCTAGCTCGAGTTCGGGTATGCACACCAGAGGGCAAGGTTACATTCAAACACCCAACAACAAAGAAAATTTACAAGAGGTTGGAACAACTCACCGAGTTGCAAAACAAGGGTATTTTCAAGTCGGACAGGAAGAGAGATCAGCTAATCTCCGCGATCGGAACCGCGGAGCACCCTAGGCGTGTTCGGGGGATGTCATCAGCATTGCCCTGGGGTAAAGCAATCCAGAACGACCAAGGAAGCTACAGGAAGCGGGACCGTTATAAGAAAGACCTTGAGGAGAAGATGAGAACAATCACCAAGCAGGAGCTGATTGAGTTCTTCTCCACCCAGCAAGCACAAGCGATGACCAACCCTAGTATTCTTGCCACCCCTGCAGTTAGCCAACACAGGATACGTTGCTCCGAGTACTACTGGGTCCATTGCAAACGTGAGGTATCCCATAGACAAGATACAATTGTATACACCATGTAGGTTGGTGATACCTTGTGGAAGAAAACAAAATAAGTTTCGAGAGGTCGCAACCGACATGGCAGTAACGGCTCGTGTTCCCAAAGGAACCTCGCCAGAATACTCCTGGGTGCAAGTTTTTACTATGTTGGATGAGTCATGCGAGCTTGATATCCCAACTGATAAGGGGATTGAGGTTCTCGGTGATGCGATGAACCAGTACATACTGTGGCATCGCCGAGATATCATTCTGAATATTAATGCATCGCCAGAAACCTCACGGCCGAGCCAAGATGAACCCATGGTACAGTCAAATGTTGACTTGGCACAGCCGACGCAGTCACATGTGCAGTTAGCTACCACTAAGGGCGGGTAGCCGATTCAGTCACATGTGCAGTTAGCTACCACTAAGGGCGGGTAGCCGACTCAGTCACATGTGCAGGGAGCTACCAATAAGGTCAAGCAGCCAATGCCGCTATCACCTATTCTAGAAGGTCTCACTGAGGAGGAATGGACTTCGTTTCTCCAAGGCGATGATCCAACATCACCGAGGCCGCCATCTCTACCTCCCCAGCCGCCAGCGGTACCTCGTATGGTCAGGACATATGATAATAAGGATCCATCGACACAAGTTGACAAGTTCTTAAATGTACTGAAGAACAAGGCTTCATCTTCCAATGAGAAATCTGTAGCATGCGGCCTCTCTCGGCGAAAGGAAATAGATGAAGGCCTCAATTTCTTTGCATCAGATGAAGTCCCAGATAGATATGAGCATGGCAAACCATTCTTGTATCGGTGGGATTTGCTGGAGGACCCATGGGAACTTAATAAGCTGCATGGATGGATCATGGACGCAATGAAGCAAGGCATTTGAGCAATCACCGCCCGTATCCCAAAAAAAGGTTTTCCTTGGTGCTTGTTATTACGAGATTGTGATCGATTTCGAGGATTTGCACAGACTTTACCATCATCAACATCTCGACGTCCAGCTCATTCAAACATGGTGCTTGTAAGTCCACATGTACCGCATACACAAGTTTTATGTACATACGTATATATATTGTCTAGTACCTGAGC
This sequence comes from Setaria viridis, assembly GCF_005286985.2. Classification (NCBI taxonomy): domain Eukaryota; kingdom Viridiplantae; phylum Streptophyta; class Magnoliopsida; order Poales; family Poaceae; genus Setaria; species Setaria viridis. The sequence continues at coordinate 44,159,391 of NC_048271.2, forward strand.
GACTACCTATTCTGCAGGATGCAATGGAAAGAGGAAGAATTGACGAATGACAGGTACTCGGTAGCGTACCTTGACCCAGCATGAATTAGCGAGCCAGAGCAGAAGTTCAAATTGAATGAAAGGGTCAAAGCAGAAATGGAAGCAGTACAGACACAAGCGGAGAAAAATGCTATAAAGGAAAAGGCCCACAAAAAATAAATGCACAAAGTATCCGTGTACATTGCAAGAGTTATGAGGAAAAAGGTTCACAAGCAGCAGATCATGGGGGCTTACAATTTTTGGTAAGCTAGCTAGTTTAAATTACTATTTATATAATTGGTGCTAATTAATGCCATCTATAATATAAATTATTCTAATATAATGTAGAGACCACTGGATTTGCATATGTATTTACCACAAGCTTGGATTTGCAATGATCCTCAACTCAGCTAGATTTACCAAAGATAGTTACAAGGAATTCATAGGCATTGTACAAAAGTAAGACATCCCTTGGCAGTACTTAAATGCATGTTGGCATGTTGAGATTCTATGCACCTAAGTTGTATTACTAACTCTTGTCTTTATATCCTCAAAGTGCGCAAAGGCTTTACGTACTGAAAGGCGGGGAATGCCCTGAAAACAGGAAGAAAGCGATGAAAATAATAACACATAGATGGGTAAGAACATAAAAACTTGGTTTATTTTCTTATAATGTAGACTTGTCATTTATAACAACTCATCATTTTTCTATTTGATTGTAGTGCCACAAGCAACCTCCTGGCTCTGTGCTATGCGGATATTACGTGTGCGAGTTCCTCAGAAACAATGGGAGGTATCGGATGAACCTCAAAGATGTAAGTCTCTTACACACTGCCATGTGCTAACTTTCTAATGGTAATACATCCTAATCTTCATTTACTGTATACCTGCAGATGCCTAGGATCGACACTCGCAATGCAGCGCTCGAAGACTGAGGCATCATCAACATTTGTAGGGACATGGTGAGGTTCATCCAACGGGAGATTTGTCATGAGGACGGAGAATTCTTTGATCCAAATGGCGTGTTGGCGGCGAACGAATGCACACGTCTTCGTAGATGGACCCAGTCGTAGATGGACGAATAGCTCTATTCCAATTGTTGAATTATGTGAATTATTTATTATTCAAGTTTGTTGAATAATGTGAATTATCGATTATATACTATGCAGTTTTTAATAATATGAATTATTTATTATTTAAGTTCGTTGTTATGTGGTTGGAGACACATTTTTAAATTTGGCGGCTAAAAACTGGTGGAAAATAGAAATTATAAATAAATCACGGGAAATAATATATAGGATGGGAAAATAAATATTCTTGGCATACAGAAAGCCTCCGTGCTGGCAAGTAGCTAACATCGCCCACCAGCACATAGCGGTTTGTACTGGCGGGCGAGCACCCGCCAGCATAGACCGCCATTTATGCTGGCTCAAAGTTGCTGACAGGTGCTCGACCCATCAGCACATAGCCCTTTTAGCCGTCAACACAAATCTTTTGTGGCCTGGTGTTACTCCGTTAGGTAGTCATTGAGCCTAGCAACAACTTTATACGAGTAATTGGGACCGTGCACATTAATAATTTTATTTTAATTGGTCATGCTGATGAAACATTATATTATATGTAGGCTAATATCCATGGATATTCCATGTAAATTCTAGGAATAATATCCAAATTGGAGCGATGAAGCAAATCTAAATCCACCGAGTCCAAGAAACAGAAAAAAGTCCAACTAACTCACCATTACTAGTTAGTTGGACTTCAACGTGGAGTACTTTGTGAGTCTCCATGTGATCATCACGAGACGTGTTACGAAAAAAATAAATTTAAAAAAATTGTACCAAAAATCAGAAATATCTAAGTCTCTAACCATAAATCTAGTAGATTCTAATAGTCATTGATAATGATAGCTATTGGATCTATTGTGTTTTCTAAAAAAATACCAACATCTTATATTATAAAAATAATCTAAATTAAACCCTAAATCTATATCTAAATTATCCATCTATGTTATTATGAAAAATAATATAAAGTAACCCCTAAACTTTATTTGAATTATCCACCTACTATAAAAAGTAATCTAAATAATTACCCTAAATATGCATCTAAATTACCTAGGTTGATATAATTAAAATTATGCTAAAGTAATCCCTGAATCTACATCAAAATTGTATATATCTATCATTATAAACAAGTTAGCAATTATACAAAGTTCCCATTGACCCAACCCGGTAGCTCGCTAGCTAGTGCATCCACCTCAAAGCTTTCTTTTTCGAACAACTCACATCAAAGCTTTCTCTCGATCGCCAACGGCGGATCGACATGCTTGTTCGTGTGGTCAACACGGTGTGCAGCACTGCAGGTGATCTGCAGCTGGCAGCAGAGGCTTAAGTGAAGTACTGTGCATGTGTATACAAATGTGACCTTGATCACTCTATCAGTTAGGTTGCATGTTACCTTATACGTTTGTTATGCCAAAAGGCAGGTGCCGTACATTCCCATTCCCAGTGGGGGATCGGAGCGATAAAAAGCGTTAGGCATGCGCACACATAGGAGCGTTTTGGTTCTTTACTTATTTTTAGCACATGTCACATCAAATATTTAGATATTAATTATGAGTATTAAACATAGACTATTTACAAAACTCATTGTACAGATGGAGGCTAAACGGCGAGACGAATCTATTAAACCTACTTAATCCATTATTAGCAAATGTTTACTGTAGCAGCACATTGTCAAATCATGGACTAATTAGGCTTAATAGATTCGTCTCGCCGTTTAGCCTCCACTTATATAATGGATTTTGTATTCGTCCCGTCCGTAGCGCTTCGGAAGTCACTCTGGCGAATGGTCTATGTTTAATACTCCTAATTAGTATCTAAACATTTGATGTGATGGGTGCTAAAAATAAGCAAAAGTAATCAAACGGTCCCATAATCACATCAACTACAATCTATGTCTGGTGTCCAACATCCTATCCGTTCATAGACTATCATCAAATCCATGCAAGAGTTAACATGCATGCAAGCAGTTCTCTTGTACAAACATTTGACACGTCTAAGCAGGGGCACACATCCGTCGCCTGTGCGTGCCTGTGTAAGACCGAAATTCTCCGGGCCAGTTTTGGAATATTGGACATGTATGAAATTCATGTAAAATTCACACGGTTCTTAATACTCTATGTACTTCTTGCCAATTTTTTTTTGAAAAACTTACGCTCAGTATCTGTGTAGCAAATTGTGATACATACGCTTCTGATTGAAATTGTGTCTCTTGGTGTCTACCTTTCCAGAGATGGTAATTAAAAAGCTTCGTGTGCCTGCCGGGCTCTAGATCGATCAAGTTCTTTTTTTTCTTGAAAATAAGTCTATTTCTTATTTAAGAAGCTAGGTGTGTGGCTGGTGTATCTAGCTATTTTTTAGAAAGAAAAAAGTGTAATACAATTCCACTACATTTCCCTATATCTTTTTGATGAACTTGTTTACTCATTTGAAAGTTAGGTCATCGGGAATTTGTACATTTACAATGATCAGTACATATAGAGTAGAGAGTGGTACAGATTTGCGAAGCTAGTTGCACTTTAATGTTCTTCAGTTTTTTAGCTGAGAGCAGTGGCGGAACTGTGGGAGGGCCGGCGGGGGCTATGGCCTCCCCCAACAAATTTTTTTTCTACTACCCTTATCAATTATCAGTCCACATCAGCACTCAGCAGGTCAAAAGACCGTAGGGCCAATTGGCATTCTGGCAACTGTTACCCAGTACCCAACAATGCATGCACGCACATAGGTGGTCAGGCGCCTGTTCATGTACCTAATCACGCAACGTTTCATTCTAATCTCACGACGTGCCGACGCCACCAAAACCTCGCCCGATGCCTGATCGCCTACCACCTGCAGTCTGTGGACTGTCGGAATCTTGCACTGCCATTGCGCCATTGACGACGGGCTGCGGCGGCGTGGTTGCAATGGAGGGCAACATCACGGCCGACCCTCTTGCTTCTGATATTCCTCCTCCATCTCAAACCAATATAAGCAAATTCTATTTTCCTAAGCCATATCGGTATATTCCCCTAAATTATTTTCGATTTTATTTCTTGTCTCATAAAATCATAGGATTTTTTGATAAAATTAGGCAAATCCTTGTACGCGAAAAATTAGGACAAATTACTAAATTCTTGAACCAGCAAATGTTTGTTTGCCCCCTTTAATTTTCTCTCCAGTTTCGCCACTGGCCGAGAGATCCCACCTAGCATGTTATGCCACTCAGATCTCCAAAACGATCCCCATTGTTCAGTTAGGAGGAAAGGCCGGCATTATCTAATCATGAAACATCAAAAGAACTACTCTATCCATTAATTTGTTATATCATGTATGCACTACCTGGAATGGATAGCTCATGATGACTTGCAATTTTTACCATGCATGAAAGTACCTCCTCCATTGTAAAATGTAGGATATGTTTAAGTTTTGTTCGTGAGTCAAAGTTTTAACTTCGATCGGGTTTATTGAAAAATAGGTTACCGTCTACAATACCAATAAATAACCTATCAAGGCATTATTGTTGTTATGTTTGCTACTCATAGTGGAAAATTTGGAACGAGAAGCAGGCACGACTCCACTCATCTATAATTCCAACTGTAATCCCGTATCTATCCTGGTTGGAAGCTGCGAATGACAGCCGGAGCTAGACCAGCTACTCCTTGGTTCCGAACGATCGAGTGGTAGTGTTTGAGGTTTCCTTTTTTTTCTCTGTGTGTGTTCGAGACAGAGTGAAAGCCGCATTAGCTTTAGCTAGTCCATGCATATATACATGTATGTATAGATATATATATAGATGGTCGACGACTGCTGTCGGGCATCGAGTGGTGCATCTGAATCCCAGGAGGTGCATGGCCAATAGTCTCCCTCTCATCAGCACTTTGATGATCCATCCATCATCACCATGTTTAATTTACATGATGATGCTACAGTGCCTATCACTAGCTAGCCCTGCGCGTGCGAATCCTGCGGTATCTTTGTGCCTTTCCATCCAAGAAACTGAGTCGCGACGCTTTTGCTGCCACATGTCCCACCCAGAACTGAACCGCCATTACTATACAAGGGCTGCTCGCATGCACTGAGAGCCCTAGCTAGTGCACATCGATGATGCAATCGACGGGTGCAAACAGTGCAGCATAGCCTGATATTACTCGATCTCCGTTGTTCATGCATGTTTGTTAGCGGCCAGCTTCCGTACATGCATATGCAATGTGCCTCATGCCCTCATACTTTCACCTGTACATGGTTAATATAATTAAGATGCTAGTGCTCTCCAGCCTGACAATTAACTTTGTTTGCAGTGCTAGTAGAGATCAATGTATGATCTGTATGCACGCTACTTCCTCCGTTCACGATTATATAAGCCCGTTTAGAACAATACTACCAGAATCGTGAATTACCTTGGCGGATAAAAACCACCAAGGCATATACGATTTACCGTTCAGAAAAGTGTGCATTTCCTTATCTGCTTTTAAAGACCGCCATGGAATGACATTTTATTGGTTGTTAACGTGCGCCGCCAAGGAAAGTACTGTATACCTTGGTGGCTTCAATTCGGCTACCAAGGTAATTCCAGTTTGGTGAAGCAAATTAGTTTATTTTTGAACTAAATAGTTTATCCTAAACGTCGTGTATTTTGAAGGAGGGAGTATATTGGAAACCGTGTCGATGTCACGATGAACTTGCATTTGTGATTGGAGTAATTTTTAACGGCTGATGGAGTGATCGGATAGGCTCTCTAGCTATCTCTTGTATCCCGAGTGATCTGCTGACATCTGGATGGGCAGAGAGAAGAGATTGATGCCGATCGCCGAGCTAGAAAGCTACGGCCAGGACGAGCTGGGGTTTCCATCTTATTCCATTCCATTGATGGTGATGCTACCTTAGTTGCCTATGACGATAACACGGGTTATTAATTTGACCAGCCAATGCCCGGCCCTTCTCATGCAAAGCGTCCGAGAGGTCACTAAACGGCCACCTTAGCTAGTCTTAGCATGTTCACAAATATCTCATATACTAATATACATATAGAACATATACTTTAGTTTTTCAAAGACGGATGCAGGCCTAGCTGGTGGCTATAGCCTGCCACAACTGTGACGACAATGCCTTTCACTACTGCTGCAAAATTTGACAACCAAATGAGCCACTGATAAATGGGTAATAATGTTGAAGAAAAAAGCATGACAGGAAAAAAAAAGATGGCAAATAACCAAACCCTTATGCTACTAAGACTTGTTCCAATTTCTACCTAAAGTGTGACAAATCGTTGGCAACCAACCAAACATGTCCGAAATTGCTGGTCAAACCGGAGCACACGCATAATGTCCATCGGTCATCACTTGCTTTTTTTTGTCCAAGATAAACTTGGTTTGGCAGCTACTACTCACTCGGAATGTTACTGCACAGGCACGATGCATGGCAACATAATTACCCTGAAAAGCGGGGGTTAGAGCTGGCCAGCCAGCTCGCCGGGCACGCATGCACGTCTGCGGCGGTGATCGACCCAAGCCTAGCGTAGGCTGCGCAAGTGGACGGCTCTGATCGCACCGCGGCCTAACGACGTGTGCGTAGTAACCGCTGGGTGCTCGGTTGCTTACCGCGCTAGCTTTTGACTCGCCCTCCCGCGTAGCATCTCATCTATCCATGCATGCATGCATGGTTGTGGCTGTGGTGGTCCAAAGTAACCGTGCCACTAGGGGTAGTTGCTGGTACGGATTTTTCACCAGCACTTTGTTAACTAGGTAAAAAGGGGGAATTTATTATTTTACTGGCATGATTGCAACTTTGCCGGACATGATTGTGCGTGCCCCCAAGCAACTATTGTCTAGAACTTTCACCCGCTTTCTAAAACGATTAATCGCCAATGAGAACTTCAAGTTCAGATATATGATGGGATCCATGCATATGCCTGCCTGCCAGACACTATAGTGCTTGATGGTTAAAGGAAATAAAAGTGTGCTCTTTTCTGTACCCATCAAATAAAACGATGGAGTTGGAATTCCAGCTCCCTCATCATAAAGTATGTGCTTAGTGTATTTTTCTCTTTAAAAACTCTTGGAGTATTTTACTCCCTCCAGTCAGTTATACTTGACACGTTCGGACAGGAAAAGCTAGATGTTTTAGCTTGATTTTTGTTGTCTGAAATACCAACTAAATCTTATTTGCCCATTTGGTATCAAAGCCTACCTCTCCTTACTACCCTAGTTTGAAAACATAAGGTATGGTCGTTGATCTAACTTGCCCACTAGCTTGGTGCAGTCTTTAAAACTAAACTTTGATCGTCCCCGTGTTACCAAATTACAGAAATTTGGAGTGAATTAATCCCCGTGGAGAGTTGTTTATTTTCTGTAAGCGCAAAAACCTGCTGATCATGCATATCGATCAAGAAGAAGCTATAGACCGATCAACATGCACTGCGCTCTTGTTATCATGAACGAGGGGGCGTCGTCGAAGAGATCGACACATGTAGTCTACGCAGCCATGTGACAAACCCAAGCAAATACCCATGTGTCAACCGAGACGCATCCTTAGCGCGACATGTCGCGGATTACCGACACATAAGCGTGCCCAAGGATGTGATTAGGATTGGGGTGTCAAGTGCGCCCGGCCACACGTATGCGCCGGCCGGAAGGCAAACTAGCTAAAGCTCAACCTGATAATTCAGTGGTGGTGGTGGTGGCCATGCATCGAGACTCTCCGTTCTCCTCGGATTTATCGGAGTTTTTAAGTGGCGGGAGGCTCCTTTCCCGGCCCTATAAATACCAAGGGGTTGCGAAGGAAACTTGCATTGTGTCATGTGGTAGAGAGACCAGAAGGAGCAGCACACACAACCTAGCCGGCAGCAGCTTCCCAAGAGGGATCTCCTCTTTGGCAGCGCTGTTGTATAAGCTAGCCTTTATTTGTCTATAGAGAAGCAGGGAGATTAGTGTTGTTGAGCATCCTTCAAGATGATTACCGTTGGGCACCCGTTGGTCTTTGCTGTGGGGATCCTAGGTACATGCTGCACCATCCCATGCAGTACATGCATGTTGTTAACAATATCACAATTTTAGGAACGATATACTAATCACTAGCAAATTGCATAACCATATACGCAGATTGGAGACACGTGAGCTAACATTTTCATGTCTGTTTTGCAGGCAACATCTTGTCGTTCCTGGTCACCCTTGCACCAGTGTGAGTATGATATAGTGTTGAAAACTGCTTCTCTCATCTCCTCTCCTCTCACATGGACGCTATAGATGGCTGCCAAATTACCATTAATTAAGTGCTGGTAATTAATCTTCTCCCCCTCATAATTACCTCACTATGTACTGCATGCAGGCCGACGTTTTACCGCGTGTACAAGAAGAAGTCGACGGAGTCGTTCCAGTCGGTGCCGTACGTGGTGGCGCTGCTGAGCGCAATGCTGTGGCTCTACTACGCGCTGCTGAGCATGGACGTCCTCCTCCTCTCCATCAACGCCATCGCCTGCGTCGTCGAGTCTGTCTACCTCGCCATCTACCTCGTCTACGCGCCCAGGAACGCAATGGTATGCATGGTACTTTTCATTAATTTGCTGGTTCATCGTCTAGGTAATTATAAGTCGTTTTATTTTTCTCCGGTGCATAGATATTTGTATATATCTAGATATCGTGTATGTCTAGATACATACAAATATTTATAAATCTAGAAAAATCAGAATGACCTAGTACAGTTTGGAACGGAGGAGAGGAGGTATATAGCAATCGTATATATCTCTGATATCGTCGGCATGCGTGCACAGGTTTTCACCGCGAAGCTTCTGTGCATCATGAACATGGGGCTCTTCGGGGCCATGGTCGCCTTCCTGCAGTTCTTTGTCGAGGGCCGCCGCCGCGTCTCCATCGCCGGCGGCGTCGGCGCCGCCTTCGCACTCGCCGTCTTCGTCGCTCCTCTCGCCATCATCGTAAGCTATCTTGTCTTATACCAGCACTAAGCCACTAACAACGTAACTATACTGATTATATTACTAGTAGTTACTTGGATCAAGCAAGTAACCAAACGAGCTGTTGAATTTTGCAACAACAGCGGCAGGTGATCCGGACCAAGAGCGTGGAGTTCATGCCCGTCTGGCTCTCCTTCTTCCTGACCATCAGCGCCGTCGTCTGGTTCTTTTACGGCCTCCTCATGAAAGATTTCTTCGTCGCGGTAAAGCATACCCCTCTTCCGTTCATTTTTTTTCTTTTCGCTTTTAATCATCTCGTCCTAGCTTTCCTAACTTTTTTCAAGCAGGCTTCCAAAGGTCGTAGATAGCCCCAGCTTAAGGTGCCATTAAATGGTTTAATACACGTACTTTTATGTAAAATCACGCATAGTGAAGTACAGGTGTTTGCGCTTGTGTCACGACTCACGAGCCAGCTGTTTTCTGTCTACTACAGAACCTAACAAAAAGATCACACACACTCCACATACCAATTAGCTAGTGACACCATCTTTTTGCAAAATTAAAGCAAAGGAAAACGTACTTGCAAGGGCAAAAGACCAGCTATAGTGACTCCCGTGTTCTTGAAAAGTCAGCATGCAATTAAACAAACGCCCAAGGCAGCTACTCCGTAGATATATAGCACTACAGCTAGTCCATTTTTTTTCTTGGTTTTTATGAAACATCGTCGCAGGTAGTCCAAATGAATATGCATTTATATAACTGATCTCATCAGGGAAAATTTGTGATTAGTTGACTGATGAAACAAACGTATTAATTGCCGGGGTGCCCGTGCGTGTGCAGATGCCCAACGTGCTGGGCCTGCTGTTCGGCCTGGCCCAGATGGCGCTCTACTTCGTGTACCGCAACCCCAAGAAGAACGGCGCCGTGTCGGAGATGCAGCAGGTCGTCGCGCAGGCCGCCGACGCCGCCGAGAAGGAGCAGCAGCAACAGGCCCACGTCGCGGCGGCCACCCTCGACGCCGACGGGGAGGAGGCGGTGCGCGCCGACGACGGCGCCAAGGACGACGTCGTCGTCGACATCATGCCACCACTGCCGCCGCTACCAGCGGAGAGGGCGCCGCCGCTGCCGCCGCCGCCGGCGATGATCATCCCGCAGCCGAGGGCCGTGGAGGTGGTCTGATCGACCACGGTAATGGGTGGAGATCGACGTGTATCGATCTGGAGCGCACACGTGCACGACTGACCTAACTATTATTGCTTGCTGCTCGTTGGATTATTTACTTTGTGTGCGGCCTATTTATGTGTATGTATCGCGTGGCACCACGGTACAAGTAGACGCCTATATAGCTATGCATAGGAGTATACGTATATGTATGTAACGAATGAATGTCTCCTGTGGTGCACGTGCACGTACGTATACGTGTTGTTAAGTTCGTTTAAATCCGTGTACTGTGTATGTGATGATCATCAGTAGCCGTAGGATTATTTGGCCTTGTGTGCTGGGCTACCTGACGGGCGGTCCATGACTGGAGATCGGATGCACGCGTGTACTGGTACACCATTTGTTTAGCCTCTCTCCGATCCGATCGCTCGATAAAGGTATAGCCCATTTATTAATTGTTTCCGCCGCCGTCATCTTGATCGATGTGTGTCGATCGATCAGCAGGCTGCTTTTGTTGGGGATGAGATGATTGCGCACTGATTGGAGTACTCCCTCCCCTCCGTGTCCCTCGGTTCCATATTATAAATTATTTCAACTTTTGAGTCAAAGCATTTCAAGTTTTTTTATTAAATATATTTTTATAGTATATTTGTTCGGTGCTATGGTCAGACATAAAATGATTTCACTCTAAAATATAGAATGACTTATAATTTAAAATGGAGGGAGTGGTAAATTAAATTACTCCCGGTGATTGGATCAGTGTTGATATCCATGGACTGATGGACCTCTGCTGCGTGATTTTGCGCTTTGTTGCCGCAACCCAATGCTGGCGCGTGCGTCCGGAAGCGTCCATGGCTAGCTCGCTCCCAGTCATGGAAGGCAAATTAAAGTTAGCATACGACTCCTTAATTAGTAAGGTTGAGTACTATATGCATATTTGCTAGAGAAGATCACTTAGCACTCTTGATTAAAAAAGAGCTCACTACATCGATGTGAAAAAGCACATTCCATCATCATGCATCTAAGTATCAACTAATCAATGGATCTCTTAGCATGCGTGGTATGGTTGGTATATAGAGCATGTAGAAAAAACACTGTTTGATGGCTGATAAGCCGACACATAGGGGAAAAACATAGAGAATTCTATAGACACAATAAAAGACTTTATCAGAGCCAAGTTTCGATCTTGGGACCTGTGGGTTACGGGCCCACCACGTTCCGCTGCGCCACTACGATGTTTGGTTACGGTGTTGAAGTTTTATCTTAATGTTCTTATACAGGAGTGCGCCGGAGTGTCTCAAAAAATGCCAGCACCCTGCATGCCCGAAGTGGGATCAAACTCGGACGTACATCTTTGATAACGCATGTTCAACAAGCTCCTGATAACCATGCTTTACTTGAACTGGCAGTAGCAAGTAACAGTAGGATGACGATAAAGCAAGCGGCGCATTGGTGACTTTAAATATCCCAATTTGCTTAGGTCACTACCAACTCAACTTAGCAAGTAAGAGAGACCACCGGGTATCAATGCTTCTTGTGTGTGCGTACGGATATGTGACGGCGAAGACATGAGATTATGAGAATTTCCCCCATGTCCTATGCCCCTTGGCAAGGAATCTTGAAGGAATTAAAAGGGAACGACACAAGCATTTCCACCAAGACATGTTGCGTATGCATACGTTGTATGCCGTTCACCCCACTTCGTCGAGTTGCAAGGTGTATTAGAAACTATACGTTGAAAATATCAAACCGCGCCTATGAAAGTTTCTGTATTTTTTGAATGCATATAAAGGTGCATAATTATATACTTGTAATAACAAACGTATAAAGTGTTAATTAAAGGAAAAAAAAACGATCCAAAGGAAAAGGGTAACTACTAAGCTTACTATGCTCGTGGGCCTCCCACCTCCCACGCACTGGGCCGTTAGCGTTCTGGGCCATACGTCCGCGCGTTGGGCTGTTCGCAGGACGTGCCTTCATCAAAGGGCCCACGTGAGTGCACAACGTGGCATGACGCGTACGGCGACGTCCTGCGGTAACACAGTCAGCAGGGAGCGGAGCCAAAACTCCCCCGCCGACTCCGTCAGGGCTCCTCCAATAGTACCAACCAGTACCTACCTCTAAGCACTCTAAGAGATAAACTTTCCAATGATCTAGCTTTTAACATATAGTTCATAATATGAATAGCCCCACACGTCATCCCCACGTAATTTTGAAGTGCGTGTACTATCGCTTGATCAAGAGATAGCTTTTCTCTCTCTCCTATTAAAATATGAGAAAATATTCTATGAGCTATCTAAACAGTAACAATTGGAGGAGGAAAAAAATTACATGCAGGAGTCCTGCAAACGGACGTTGCTGCAGGACGCCCGCGGATGAAAGACGCGTGACATTTTTTCCAAATCCAACGCGCGAGCACTGACAGCGGAGGAGTCCTGCATGTAGACCGACAAGCCAGCCTGGGAGGAAACGAGCGAGCCGGATAGGAGTCCTACATGCAGACCGACGAGCCAGCCTGGGAGTAAACGCGCGTGAGCCGGATAGCGCACGCGAGCCGCCCGGCTCACATATCTTAGCCTAGGGTTCGCCGCGACTCGCCGCGATCTCACACCCCAGATCATAGGAACGGTGTGAGGACTGAGGAGAGGGAGGGACCGAGGGTCGTGCCGGGGTTTCGATTCGTCCTCATCCCTGAATCCTGATCTCACGTGTTCAGGCAAGCGATTCCGCTCGCGATTGCGATCTAGCTTTGTTTCGACTTCTTTTTCTCAATTGGGTTGTGACAGAATCTGATTTGCCGATGCGAGGCGTGCAGGTTTCTTGGGCTGGCCGGGGGAAGAAATGCTGGTGGCGACATGCTAAGCCGTGGAAGCGAGGCGCCGTCGGGTCTGGAGATGATTGGCATGGAGCATGCCCTGCCGGGCGGCGACGGAGTGATCGGAGGCGAGGCGTCGTCGGGTCTGGAGGCGATTGGCATGGAATATGCCCTGCCGAGCAGCGATAGTGCAATCGGAGGCGAGGCGCCGTCGGGTCTGGAGGCGATCAAGCAGGCACCATCGACTAACCAGTCGGCGGGACAAGGCGTCATCAGGGGTGCGTTCGCGCCCGTGCTTCATGGCTTCAGTAGCGGTGATCAGGGGCAAGACGAGGTAAGTGAAGCCACGCGAATAACAAATTCAAGTGATACTATAATAGTCTGTATTATTGTAAACCACCTTTAATTCTTGACTCATTGTACAACAGGTGGTTGATGAAGTTGTGGAAAAAAAATTCATCGTTCCTGAAGTTGGAATGTCTTTTGAATCAGAGGAGGAAGCTTATGAAATGTACAACACCTATGTAGGTAAGGTTGGGTTCAGTATTAGAAAGAGCGACACAAAGCTTGGAAGAGATGGCAGTATCTATCTCAAATATATAGTTTGCAGTAATCAAGGTCATCGACAAATTGAGTCATCAAAGGACACTACAAGGACCGGTTGCAATGCTCGTATTCAATTTAGTGTCAGCAAGGAGGGGGTTTGGGCAATGCAGAAGGTTGTGCTTGATCACAACCATTACCTTGCAAGTCCAAATAAAAGATAGAAACTTAGGTCCCAACGACGTGTTCAAGAAGCGGATAAGAAGCTAATTGGTCAGATGAGGGAGGGTGGGATGAAGCCAGCCCAGATGTTTGAGTTTATGGTGCAATTTTATGGAGCCAACAAAGTGCCATTCTCACGGATTGATTGTAACAATGAGATTGGTTGATAGCGCAAAAAATACTTAGAATCCAATGATGCACAAACATTGTTGGAATATTTAAAAAATAAGCAGATAGAGGATCCAATATTTTTTTATGCCATTCAAATAGATGAAGAAGATGGCAGGATGGCTAACTTATTTTGGGCAGATGGTCAATCTATCATGGATTACACATATTTTGGTGATGCTGTGTCTTTTGATACCATGTTTCAGACTAATAAGTTTGAAATGCCTTTTGCTCCACTTCTGGGAACCAACCATCACAAGCAGACTATAATTTTTGGGTTGTATTATTGTTTAATGAGACTATTGAATCATTTGTTTAGCTATTTGAAACCTTTTTAATAGCAATGTCAGGCAAGCATCCCAGCACAATTTTCACCGATCAAGATGCGGCCATGGCAGGTGCAATTACTTATGTATTCCCAAACACAAGCCATCGTCTTTGTTTGTGGCATATTTATCTAAATGCTGCTAAACATCTTGGTCATGTAATCCAGCAGCATCCAGAGAAGTTTCTTCCTGATTTTGAGGGATGTGTCTATGAAGATAGATCTGAATTTTACTTCAACAAGAAGTGGGATGAATTGTTGTGTGAGTACAACCTTAAGGACAATGAATGGATGTTAAACCTATATGATTTGAGGACAAAGTGGGCTGCTGTGTACCGTGACTCATTTACAGCTAATATGAACTCCACTCAAAGAAGTGAATGTATGAATAACATATTCAAGAAAAGATTTCGTTGGAAACTGGATATTTCGGAACTACTTGAAGAATGTGACAAGGTTTCTGCTAGTCTTCGTAACAATGAGTTAGATGAAGATTTCCAATCATGTCGAAAGAGCCCAGTTGCACACATACCACTTTTGAAGACCGCGGCCGAGTCATATACAAGCAGGATGTATAAAGAGTTTCAGGAAGAATTTAATGAACAATTTTTATTCTCTTACAAATCGTTACACACTGAGGGGTCGATTTTGACATATATGGTTACACATATATACTCTGATTATGGAGCAACGGTTGTGTTCAACAAAGTAGATATTACCATTACATGTTCTTGCAGAAAATACGAATACATAGGTATGTATAAAAAGTTTTATTGCAATAGTATAGTTTATAATACAAATTAATGAAATATGATATCCACATATAGATCTATTGTGCAAGCATGCCCTCAAAGCCTTCAATGCAAATGATGTTTTCTTGTTGCCATCTCAATACATATTGAACAGATGGACAAAATATGCAAAGAGAGAATTCTATATTGAGAAAAAAGGATCTGAGAAGGAAAGCTTGAAAACGCATGCAACACGTATTGCACGAAAGGCGACATCCATTGCATTGAAGTGTTTACTTTCCAAAGAACTTCTTCTTGATTTGGAGAATGCTATAGATAAGGTGGACTTGGAAGCAGATAATTCTTCCTATAAATATAAAGGGTCCTGCCCGTTTGAGGATCATCACCCAATCCATAAATATATCTTTTACATTTTTTTATCTCTAAACCCAAGCTTTTTCAACCCCTTAGCTTTTCTCCTTCGTCTCGACGGCGGTTGAGGACGTTCTGAGTGGCCTGCCAATCTCAGAGCAACCCTAGGTTAGCCATCTTAATGATGGTAGCATCGATGTTAACAGTACGATGTCAAACTCTGCAAATTATGTGTATGGACAATCTTCGTACATGGTTGCTCCATTGATCCAAGGTGGAAATGCTAATACCATAATGCCATAATTTAATATGTATAGAGATTCTTGTACTGTGGGCGCTCCTTATATCCAAGGAGGATACACAAATCTTTTACTTGGAGTTAATCAAGCTGCCACATTACAGCCGATTGTTAATAAATTAAATTTTGGTGGAATGCCAAATCAAGGAAATATGTAATCTTACTGTGTTACACAGAATTTTATTTTCAATTGTATTATGTCGTTGGTGCCATGTAACTCATTTCGCCTTCTGGAATACTACATATGTAAGTGTAAGCTGAATGTTAATGTGATTGTGAGAATATGCTAACTGAACGAGGTGATTGCCGCTGCTACGATATGTGACAGCCGAGAGGAGCTGTCGCTCGCGTGCGCTGGAAATCAAGTGGAGCCGCTATCTCCACCAGCGGCTCGCGCGCGCGAGCTCCGCTGGGTCAGTGCTCACGCGTTGGATTTGGAAAAAATGTCACACGTCTTTCATCCGCGGGCGTCCTGCAGCAGCGTCCGTTTGCAGGACTCCTGCATGCAATTTTTTTTCCTTGGAGGAGGCCTCAGCAAACAAACACCTGAAGAGAAAAACACGCGACGGTCTCCTCCCGCTTTCCGGCGCCAAGCAGACGCGAGTCGATCGGACACCGACCCTAAAGGACCCGAGCTGGACTACGCATCGGACACAGGAAAGACGAAGAACTCGACTCCTCAACGCTCACGGCGACGCAAGGCCGCGTCCGAGTCCGTCGCCGGCATACTCGGCCTGGCCAATAAAATGGCACCTACCTGCCCACCACGCCGTCCCATCAAACCGAAGCTGCTCTCAGCGTAATCGAGATTCGAGATCGAGATGGCGCACATTAAGAACCTGGTGGCGTCGCTCCTGCGTGCCGTCGCCCTCGCGCTCCTGCTCACGTCGTCGTTCTGCGCCGCCCAGCCGATCAAGACCACGCCCACGCTCTGGAGCTTCCATCTTCCGCTGCCCAACGGCGTCACCGGCGCCGAGAGCCTCGCCTTCGACCGCCGGGGCCAGGGGCCCTACGCCGGCGTCTCCGACGGCCGCGTCCTCAAGTGGGGCGGCAGCGCCCTCGGCTGGACCACGTTCGCTTACAGTCCCAACTACCGGAAGATCCCGCTGTGCACGGCGTCCGTGGTGCCGTCGGAGGAGACGGAGCGCATCTGCGGCCGCCCGCTGGGGCTCCAGTTCTTCGCCAAGACCGGCGATCTCTACATCGCCGACGCGTACCACGGGCTGATGAAGGTCGGGCCCGACGGCGGCGAGGCGGAGGTGCTGGCCACCCAGGCCGACGACGGCGTAACGTTCCACTTCGTCAACGGGTTGGACGTCGATCAGGCCACCGGCGACGTCTACTTCACCGACAGCAGCACCACCTACCCGCGCCGGTTCAACACAGAGATCATGATGAACGCCGACGCGACGGGGCGGCTGCTCAAGTACGACGCGCGGACGAAGCAGGTCACCGTGCTTAAGGCCGGCCTGCCGTACCCGAACGGCGTGGCGGTGAGCAACGACAGGACGCACGTGGTGGTGGCGCACACGGTGCCGTGCCAGACGTTCCGGTACTGGCTCAAGGGCCCCAAGGCAGGGCAGTACGAGCTCATGGCGGACCTGCCGGGGTACCCGGACAACGTGAGGCGCGACGCGAAGGGAGGCTACTGGGTGGCGCTCAACCAGGAGAAGGCGCGGCTCGACGTAGCGGCATCGGCGGCTCCTGTGAAGCACCTGGTGGGCGTCCGGCTCAGCGTGGACGGCGTGGAGGTGGAGGAGTTCACGGCGGCCAAGGGTGTCACGCTCAGTGACGTCGCAGAGAAGGATGGTCAGCTGTGGCTAGGGTCGGTGGAGCTCGACTACGTTGGACTAGTTCGTTAGATAGGCTTGAGTTGCATATAGTAGGTACTCCGTAGGTAGATAGGACTAGCTTCATATATGATTTTTATTTATGGCTGAGGAAACCCCATTATGTTACTGAACAAAGCTGCTTATAGTTTTTTTATGAAACTATTGACTATTGTTTCTGTTTAACCACTGTCTGTTATTTGTTCTTTTTCTATTTAATTCGCAAGGTGATGCCAACTGTTTTCGTGACACTAGTACTAGTTGCACTGTTTGGTTACCGGGGATATACACCATTTGTTTATACTCATTCGTTGCTAGAAATGAATCATTATGGTTTTATCCTAAATCAAACTATCTTAAATTTGACTATATTTGTAAAATAGATCATCAAATATGAATACCAAGACACTATATTTGATGATAAATTTAATTATACTTATTTGGTATCATAAATATTCATACTTTTATTTGGTATCATAAATATTCATACTTTTATTTGGTATCATAAATATTCATACTTTTACAACATATAAATATGGTAAAACTTGAGGTTGTTTGACTTTTGTCAAAATTAGAATGACTTTTTCATTACAATTATATCAAGGATTTATATATTCGGAATAAGTGTCGACGTGGCAACACTTTGCTGTATGTGTTGGAATCTAAAAGTGGCAGCAATGCCGACCAGGCTGGACCAGCCAGTCAAACCGGTCTCTATAGGCGATCTGACCGGTCTCGAGGGGTTGGAGGAGTCGGAGCGGTCGCTGGCGCGGTCGGGGCGGTCGCTGGTGCTGTCAGACCGGTCACCCCTAGTCCGAGATGAATCTTGGAGTCTTGGTCGAATTGGAGTTGAAACTGGACTTCCTTATAGGAAAATACCTCCCACCCTACAAATATAAAGGGCTCTGGCCGATCACCCAATCGACAAACATATCTTCTTTTACACTTTTTTTTATCTCCAAATCCTAGCTTTTCCAACCCCTTTGCTTTTCTCCTTCGTCTCGATGGCGGTTGAGGACGTTCTGAGTGGCCGGCTGATCTCAGAGCAACCCTAGGTTCGCCATCTCCGACGGGGTCCTCCTGAGGTAGTGGACGTAGGTTTTCGTGATGCCCCCTGCAAGGACCGGCCTGATCGGACCTCTGACTGGTCTGACCGGCTAGGTGCATCGATGAGGTGATCTCCCGATCTACGCGCAAACTAGCACATTCGTGTGCATGTTTTTTGAGCGGCTCTTTTGATGTATTTGTTTCAAGTTATAAGGAATACGTACTTCAGAAAATAAGCATGTATAAAGGCTGAGGCCTGAGACTCAAGAGTATTCGCTTCTGGGTGTACTGTGGTGGACCCGCAAAACGGACGCGGGCTGATGTTTGGGCCACTCCACGAAGCTTATCTCCGCGATATGCGTCAGCAGGCCCACGGGCTTGCCGTGCCTCCAGGCCCAAGGGCGTGGCCATAGGCCGCGAAGAGCCAAATCCAACCTTTCAACCGTCCAGTCAACCTTGTCCCCTCCCATACCGGACTCTTCCTCCACAGCCGCCGCCTTCTTCTCCGTCCGAGATCAGCCAGCCGCTCTCCCTTCCTCTCCTCCGATTCGTGCTCGTCCAGCTCTGGTGGGTAGTGGTATTCGATCGGCGACGAGGTAGGTTCTCCTCCTCTCTCTCTCGGATTGAAGCATGGTGGTGGCTGGGTTAGGGTTAGGGTTTCGGGTTCGGGGTTGTCGTGGGAGGGCTCCATGGCCGGCGGGCTTAGAGTAGCGTCTGGAGGTGGCGGATCGAGGGTGGACAACCGGCGGGAAGGGCTGACAGCGGGGGCGAGCGGCTTCCTCAGTTAGCGAATGGCTGGGTGGAGGGCGGCTTGTGGCCCTTGTGGGTGGCGCGGCTGGCGGCTCCATTGCCGGCGGCTGGGGGTGGCGGTGGCAGGCGCAGACGCGAAGTCCGCGTTAATGAACCTGGATTGTGCATGCCGTCGCCCCAAAATCCTGCATGTGCACTGTGCAGCAGGCGTTAGTAAAGTCCTTGTTCATTTGGATGGTGTACTGCAGAATGATTATTTCCAGAGCGTAAAGGAGTTGGCATATCATTTGGTAGTGGGCTGATTTGCTACTTTTATGCTGTAGGATCGCTGTGGTCTCAATTTTTCCATGTACATGTAGTCTGTGACCCTAAGTCTGGCACTCTGGCGAGATGAGTAATATCACTTTTTCATGAAGGCAAATAATGTATGTAGCATTAATGTGAGTAGCTATGTTTAGATGGTGGTTTAGTCATTTGCTGCTACAAACATAGATGATCCATGTGCACAGATGCGCTTGATG
Source organism: Setaria viridis (assembly GCF_005286985.2). Classification (NCBI taxonomy): domain Eukaryota; kingdom Viridiplantae; phylum Streptophyta; class Magnoliopsida; order Poales; family Poaceae; genus Setaria; species Setaria viridis. The sequence continues at coordinate 44,179,134 of NC_048271.2, forward strand.
CATGAAAACTATGTGTTTCTTACCCTGTTGGGCTGTTCAACATCTGTTTCCTGCTTTGTTTTTGTTCATTTTGTCTGTCTCATGGCATACGAGTTTATTAGAAGGCATCTGATCTTCAAGTTTGATTGGGAAATGGCCAGTTCATTGTGGCTTGAATTTTACCGTGCTTTTCTTTTATTCACCCTAGGTCTGTAAGAACATTTGTGGCATCACTTGCTTCATGAAAGGACAAATGCTGGATGTAGCAATGCAATTAGCAGCTAAGTAGCTGATAGCTAAGTCATTTTTTGGCAGAAAATCGTAACATGATTTATCTGCAGTTTTGCACGGCTAGCGCTTGTTGCAAAAGAAGCGTGTCTTTTGTGTTGGTGAAATCTGTGCCTTCCTAGATTTTGTTCTCTTTTGTGTGTCTGTTGGTGTCTTTCATTGTGCATGAGATATCTTCTGTTCTTATATTTTGGTAGGGCAATGCCCAGCAGAGTTTGTAAGTAACTATTTATAAGCCTGCCTCTTTTATAAAGCTTTTACACTTTGCAAATGATTTATGTGCAATTCATTGTTTACCAGACCTGATGATTCGTACTCAATTTCATGCTTCTGCAGCAAAAATGACGGCTGGCTACATTGTTGGCTCACTGGTCGGATCCTTTGCCGTTGCGTACCTGTGTGACTCGTTTGTTTCGGACAAGAAGGCATTTGGAGGTGAGTGAAATCTTACATAGATTCTTGTGGGAATCCTGTGCACGACTCCTTGTAAGTATGGATCTAAAGCTGCTTCATTCTTTGTGGACACAGGTACCATCCCCAAGACTGTTTCTGACAAGGAGTGGTTTAAAGCAACGGACACCAAATTCCAGGCTTGGCCTCGCACTGCCGGCCCACCGGTTGTCATGAACCCCATCAGCCGCCAGAACTTCATCGTCAAGTCCACCGAGTAGGCAGGAGAAGCTGGTTCAGCGACTTATTCCCACCATGAAGCCAAATTTTCTTTTCTAGGTCCTAAACTCCTAATTGTAATAAAACAAACTACACTCAGGATTTTTGGTGATTTTCACTTAATCTGTGAGCAACTGAGAGCTAACACTGGGGCTTGCAGCTTACTTGTCATTCTATGGGTTCCGTTCGTTGGTGAAATTCCCCACCAGGCAGTAAAGTATTGCATCAATTACCTGTCACCTATTTTTGCTATGCAGCTTAAGTGCTTTTTGTATGAACTATCTGCTGCTGAATTGTATTGTTTTCCTTTTTTTCTTTTTTGATGGAACAGGAGTGCGCGGCCGGCCTCTTGTTATATATCATATACAAAAGGGAAAGTTATATATGTGCAACAAGGGAAAAAAAAGAAAAAATACAAAACATAGTCTAGCCATTCTACTATTGCTGTGAAATATTTCTTCTTTGCTCTATGGATAACTTTGACAAATTTATACTTGAAAGATTTCTTTGTATCTTTTTACTCAGTTATATGCTATGAATATATACTTTAGGCTGTCAAAAAAAAATTTAAAAGGTAATGTTAAGCTCAGGGCGTCCGGTGCTTGGTAAATAAATCGGACGCCACCACTCAACCTGCCGCCTAGTATAGATTCTCGCGTCATTTTTCCAGCCGCTGTTTCTTTCCGGTTCTTCCTCTCCTTATCCACCACACCCGCCGCATCTCCCGCAGCTGCCCGCGCCGCTCCGCTGCGGGCGTCGCCGGGCGCGCCGCCGGCACGGGCGCCGGGGCCGGCGCGGTCTCCGGCGGCGCGATCCGGGCGGATGAGGCGTCCTGGAGCCTGGTGACCCGGCACCTATGCCGCTGGTCCTCCGGCATCGTCGGCGTCCGGAGGCATAGCGCCATGCCGAGGCCCCGCGGGGTCCTGGATGAGGTGGAGGTGGCGGTGGCGGCGTGTCGTGCGGGCGGAGGTCGTGGTGGTGGAGATGGAGTTGGAGTTGGAGGTGCGGCGAGAGCCAGAGCATTCTGAAGATTTTTTTTTAGATATGAAGATAACCGACGGTCATGGTGCAATAGGTTGCAGTAGAAATTTTTTTGATGTTGCAAGTGATAGATGTGCGCGGATGTTGAAGATAAATGCATCTGATTTTCTATGATGCATTGATGTTGTAATAGGTGATTTTTGATGTTTCATCTGTCGATGTCGATGTCGATTTTTCATGTTGCAATCCCGTACGAGCTCAATCTCAACCCAACATATGATGATTTGTTCCCAACATATGATGATTTGTTTGAGAATGTGGTATGGAACATGTGTTCGATGTTACGATGGGAATTTTCTCACAAATATTATATTTACATTGAACCATTTTTTCGCATCTTTTCCGTGTTACAGCTATGTTCGATGTTACGATGGGAATTTTCTCACAAATATTATATTTACATTGAACCATTTTTTCGCATCTTTTCCGTGTTGCAACCATAGCTGTGATTCGATACCTCTACGTCAAGAAACATGAAAGAAAAAAGGTTAAAACTAATGAGAACAAAAATTCAAAAACATATCAAATTTTTTTAATAAAAATCATAGATAATCAGAAAACTTGAAAACCACACGTCAAAATGCTATGTGTATGACTCTGTTTCAAACAGAGGAAAACTCGACTTGATCCAAACATGATAGCAGAATAGGACAACCTTCTCATAGCAGAATGTTCAGACGTAACAGTACAGCTTACATAAAGTTGCAAGCTAGATCATATATTGAAAAATATCGTAGCTGTCGGTCTTGAAATCAGTACATCTTGCAACCCACTTTCTTCTCTAGAGTATGGTAGCTTTCACAATCATCTTCCACAGGTTTTAAACTCCAACGTATACCTTTCACAGATTTAAAGCTGAGTACATAGTAACAGAAATTAAACATGCATCAGTAGGACCGTCGAATTTACACTATGCTAGTTTTTTTAGACCATTTACACTATGCTAGTTAGGGACCCACTGTAACTCCACAAAACTGCACAGAATCTGTAGGATCAGCGGATTACAGTGCCTAGCACCCTTTTCCCTCCCTCCATTGATAACTTAAAAGGTACATGGCAGGTAATAAGATAATGAGCATTATTTCATCATCATCCTTCCTCCTTTTCCTAACTAGATCCTCCACTGTTGAATCCATTTTTCTACAAAATAAATAGTATGTATTTTATAACTAAAAGCATGCACATTTCACATAAGTTTGTGAAGAAAACCAAAAGCAGGAATATATAGAATAGAATAGAAAAGCTCATAGAGAATGGTACCTTGCCACTAATAGCTCAGAAATTAATTTTGAAAGCAACATGGACAGCCACATAACTGTAATTTCTGGTAACATTGGGTGCTTGTGATTTTAATGCTAGAAGTAGAAGCCATGACAAGAAAAACTACAGGATGCACAAGCACAACTAGCAATAAATAAAGCTCTTACACTATAATCTGCAGGTAATGCTTCTGGACAGCATGGTGATGAGGACCTCTGGTGCACCTGCTGCCCTGGAATAGAGCAGTATTCAGTTAAAAATAAACTTAAGTTGCTAATCTACCTAAAATGCTGGAATTAGAAGAGAACGTGTGATCAAGTGGAGGTGCTAGAAGCACCTATTTAGAAGTATTACTAAGAAACCACAAGAAATAAGGTGGAAAAGGACACAAGCAAATATTAGCAAAAGGGATAGGCATCATTGGTCCGACTCTCCATTGTGTTTGTGCTTACGTAACTATAGTTAATATGTTAATGCCATCTTGAATGGGTCTTGAATTAGCTAGTACAGATAAACTTTCAAGACGAGATCCTCATTAGATTTAGGCACAAATCACTTCCTGTTACCGGCATCCAACACAAATTTCGTAGTTAAAGAACAGAAGTATCATAGAAATTATGTTCCAATAAATCATACATGGTGCATTAAAGATACACATGCCGATTCAAAGGGGACAAATGAGATTAAGCTGATGCGATTAAGCTGTAGAATATTAAAAAAAACAACCACACAAGGGATTTTTCTATGAAATGAGTGTGTTTCAATATGTTTGCTCAAGGTAGTTGATCTCAGTACCTATCAGGACTTCTCAAATTTTGTTTTGCTTGCTTGAGCATTGAAATAACTACACAACTATGCAGCACACGAATAAAAACCTACACGAATAGAAATTAGAAAGAACCCTCTCATGTCTCCTCGCGGATCTAGCACCGCACAGGAACATGGGATTTACCTACCAAGAGGAGAGGGAGCGGTGGGGGGTTAGGCACCTGGAGGAGCTGCCGCCGTCCGAATCAAGGCCGGTGCGGGAGTAGCAGCAGTCAACGCCGCTGCTTGACGAACCCTAACAAGAAAAAAGGGAATGAGGAGAAGGGCCGGGGAACGGGAAGGGGATGAAGCGGAGGAGGAGATGGAGGGAGAGGAGCAGGAGGAGGCGCACTTGCCCGCTGCCGTCGGGCACGCCGTCAGTGCCGCGAGGGAGAGGTGGCCGCCCCGGCGGCGGCGGCGGCGCCTTTGCCGAAGCAGCGCGCGACGCGAGCGAGTCGTCTCGTTCCCGGTGTGCGGTGGGGAGGCTGGATACACACGTGGATTGGTGGGGATCGGGTTGGGTTGAATCCAACCCCGCCGCAGCCAAAGACCTTTTTGGATTAGGAGGGGGAGCTCACCCCGGCGAGTCTGCTCCCCTGGGTGGGGTGGTTGCGGCCCCAATCCACGCTGAACCCGGGGTTGCCAAACGAAGCCTAATGCTCAATCCAAATTAGAACGTGTGCTCGACCGTCCGATGGAACCACCAATCAGGAAGAACCATTCCCACACCAGCAGATTCAAAACCATAGCTGTCAGCACAAACGAGAATTCCACGGATCATAAATAGCACCTGAAGTACAACAGTTACTCCCGTATTTCATCTTGGATGATGACCATTCCACGCATAGCTATCAAGGTCCATATACCAGGCACACTAATGACAGTCATTAATGTATCGGCCACTCGCATAAAACTAACATCATTTTCGCCAAAAAAAAACTAACATCAAACCACCTGCATACTCAGACGCAGCTATTGTAAAGCTAGCAATAATTTAATTACCTAAGAAGCATTCTAGTTGTGGAGTTTACTCGTAATTTTCCTCGACAAGTAAATTGAAAAGGGAGAGGGAAAAATACATGACGGAACAAAACCAGAGAAAGCATAGAGGTTAAAGTGCTTTTGAAGTAAAATTCCCTCCATGGTTTTCTCATAATTTTGGAGTTCAAGTGCTTTTGGGGGTGGACGGATTAGTTAAACACGGTTAAAACTTGTCTGATGTGTCATACAGGTTAACTACACTCCATTTTTGGAAGGAGGGGTCAAAAATCAAAGCTGAGACCCTTCGTTGGTAAATCTGCACAAACCAGAGAAAGCAGCTTTCCGGATAAGAGGGTGAATGTCCCCAATGAAGACCTCCTCGTCCAACATTGCTATGTGAGACCAAATCTGTGCAGGATATCAAATGATCAGTGCTACCATTGAACGTTTGTCAAGCCAATGAAATAATTTGGTCAAGCAATCCTTTTGTAATGTGCAATTTTTATATTTGGCTCCTTATCCTGGACATTTGAGGTAAGAAACTGGACAACAGTTGGTCCAACATTTTTTACAACAATTTGGTACAACTTGATATCCATACAAAAGTATGAGAACTTCAGCAAAGGCATAGCAATACTAACCTCAGTTGCATATTGGCGGGAAAATGACTTGAGATAACCCAGTGTACAAAGGCACCATTGCTCGAGCTCTCCAACATTGTAGCCATCTTTTGTGTTTTGCCCATTTGGTTCACTGTGGAGAGGAAAAAAGTTACTAGTGCAGAACGATATAATTGCAAACATTAGCTCCTAGAATGTCGAGTCTGTATAATGTCTTTGGGTTGTTATATTCTTATAAGTGGCGCTATATCGCTGGGTTACTAACAAAAGTCCGTGGCAATCATTCCATGCCATCAAAATGACAGGCAAATAACTCTGCTCAACGTCCAAATTTTGCCCCATTATCTGAGAGAATGTTAACTGAAAACTGCGTCTATGAGCAAGATAGCAAAGCAACATAGGCAACATGACAGTACCGAGGCAGTTAAAGCAGACAAGCAGTTAAGCTGATAACAGTGGTGCAGGCTTAATATGAAACTGACCTATTTTTATCTGCTCCATTTTCATTGTCTATCTCCATTGTTGCTGTTTCAAGATCTCGGGCAGCAAAATTTACATTTTGATCTCCAGCGCGAAGATTAGGAATCTCTCCATCAGCAGAGACAGTTGGCAAACGTTCAGTGAGCACGTCAACAAACCTCTTAAATAGTAACTTAAGCAATTCCTGTCAAACCAAATGGTCAGACAACAGTAAGTTAGTGAAATAGTCAACTCCAGGACTGTAAACACCGCAAAATATCAATAGAAAAATGCACATGGGTGGATGCAAAGAGAGAGAAATGAAACAGTTAAGATAACAATAAAAGCGTAATGCACCTTGCTTTCTTCAAGAGCCCGAGCAAGGAGAGCTCCCTTTGCTTCTAAAGATTCTTCCATACTTACTTCCTCTTGCTTTGCCTTGTCAGCATATGCTTGGAGCCGCCTTAGCCTACCTGGTCTTTCAGCTGGTGCAGGTTGCCCCTCTACAATCTCCAGTACTGATTTTGCCTCCTCCAGCTCCCTTATGGCATTTGCACTGGCCTCTTTAGCAACTTGAAGGCCCTTCTTGAGTGACTGAATTTCCTTCCGGAGGTCACTGATCCGATTGTACGTTTTACTAACAGCATTTCTGAGAATCTGTGGAGGAAACCTCAATGAGACATATATTGTATTCAAACAAAACATGGACAATTTAAAACAAATTCTGGGGTAAATTTGACAAAACGAATGCACTCAAAATTACGATAAATATGCATCCACACAAAACAGAAATCCCAGTGAGTGTACAGTCACTATCATAATTTGTTGACCTCTGTATTTGAGTAAAAATATTGACCTCTGTAAACATTTTTTTTTCATTTGGTTGGTGTATATTCTACTTTTTGGACACGCAGATGCAAAGACAGAGGTTTCACCTCCCATGGGCGATCAGAAACATGGAATTGCTCAACATTGGCAGGAGAAAAAACCCATTTGACAATAGCCAAATTTGATATCATGCGATAACCCATCATTCTATCAATAGCTATAGCAGTCATCTGGGTACTGTTCTTCCAATAAGCACTGACTTCATCCATCAACAGTAACTGCATTTCCTCATTTGGACATAGCTTGGAGATTATTTGACCATATCTCTCCAAAACAGTGATTAGATGGGTGAAACTTTTTGAACCGATGTCAAGAAGTGTCTGGATAACAACATCAAGGGCAAATTCAGCACCATTTGTCGGAATTATCTGTTCCTCCACCCATAAAATAATATCACGTGTGTTCTTCTTTCCTCTAACCATGCCAACAAGTTCCTTTGATAACTTATGGCCATCGGTTTTTTCATTGCTTTCATCACTAAGGAATTTGAAATTAGGGCCTGCTTTTGGGGGTAACAGTTCTTCTAACTCAGCAGCATCCTCGATACTCTGTAAAGGAGTGATGCAAGATGCAAATTAAAATCAGAAAAATAAAAAAGCTAAAACTATGAAATGTATTTACTCATGCACGTTCAAGAAAACAAAAAAGAAGTATGAAATGTAACCATAGCGTTAAAAGAAAATCCTCAACAAAGAACGAGCAAAGACTAACCTGTTTGATTTTTTCAAAGTAGGACAAGCGGATTTCCCTTTCCAACACTTCTTGGACAAAAACACGCTGTGGAGCCCACTTTGGGAGGTCCTTGACATAAGACCACTCCTGCCAAGGCCAAATGAATTGAAAATTTGACCTGTAGTAGAGAAATATCATTAGAGTTCTATTACAACATAACCAATTGTTTGATAGAAAACACTTGTCCTCTAGGAATTATATCAACAATGTAATGATTACATGAAACTGTAGAGGTAATAGTGGTGGATTCAGGTTTTGAACATGTTCAAGAAGGATGTATACTAAACAAAAGAATACATGAAGTGTATGTGGCAATATATTAGTCTAAATAGCAAAATAATAATACAAAATGCAAAGACGACATCCTAAATAAGAAAACAAATCAAGCTGGCAATTAACATACAAGTGGTGCGAAAACCATAGGATAAGCCTGGTGCGGCACTCCATGTCCATCTTACTAATTCTGTCAAAAAGAGCATGCACAGCTCCTACTACAACTGAAGGGAATGCACCTGGCAAAGCCTGAAAGAAATCATTAGATAATGAGGTTCATTCCAAAACGATCTTTTAAAGATGGGAAACTGCCACTAGGATAAGAAAGCATTGGTGGACATAAGTCGGGTGCCAAGTTAATTTCATGTTAGGGACTTAACCAATAGTTTGCTAAAAGCATAGAGGCATCTAATGAGATTTACTTGTAGATCAATTTTACTCTTCACAGGTCCCATATTCACATTCATATTTGACCCAGACACTTTAGACATAGAGCACATTGACTTTCAAACCTTTTCATGACATATAAAAGGTGAAGTTTATTTACTGGAATTATAAAATGCCTCTCAAGATGTGTAAGTGTAAGCAATCATGCAATGGGAATCTTATATGTCGATAATATTAGAAGAGGGCAAGCAAGTGTTTACAAAGAAAGGTCCTGTCAAAAAAAGTGTTTACAAAGAAAGGTAGTGTGATAGTCATTCATAAAAATGCTTTAGTTTTACTCAGTCAGACCCTATTACCATAATGTAACAAGGCAGTAAAATTAAATAATTAATTGCACTGTCAAACTTTGATCCAACTCATGTTTCAAAAAGCCAGACTTGGCTGCAAATTAATTCCAGCTCTAACATACAAACAGATGAACTGCATTTGTAAAAGAGTATTGAAGCATCAAAGGACTACCTTGCAAAGATCAATGATAACCAATGTATAATAAATTGGCCTGAAAGGTGGATTGGGCAACAGCAGTAGCTGCAAAAGGTATCAATAGGAAACAATATATCATAAGACAAATTGAACATACACCACTTAAGACATAATTTGACAAGTGCTTAGCTTATAGAACCATTCACTTTGTGGCAACTAAGGTTTCAAAAACAAAGCACAAACTACTTCACAGTGATATCTTTTATTAAGGATTTCTCTGTACAAAGCACAAACTACATCACAGGGAAGCAATGTTAGTGCTTGGCACACTCAGGTTCGTTGGGGTTGTGCGGGTGTGACTTTCACACTCGGGTTTTGGTCCTTAATGGGCCTCGTTGTACTCTCTTTTCTACCTTAATGAAATGACACGCAGCTCTCCTGCATCGTTCGAGAAAATGTTAGTGCTTGGCAACCAATTCCCTGCGGTTTCACCAAAATGATCTTTGCACCGATTGCAAGAAGGTAAGATATTCATTCTGTACCAACTAGCAGCTCCAATCTAAAATAGATGCTGTTTCAGGGGGGTGGTACATGCAACTATATGTCGAACTAGGTTGTCAATGGAACAAATCCTGTCAAATATTCTAGTAAATGTGTTATTGGAAATGTGGTACAGATAGTAACTAGATCAAACAATTATAAGGACTAAGGATGAACTATTTTACTGTTCTATGCGCACGCAAATAAAAACAAGTAATTCAGACCAAATAGTAAAAATTAAACAATACAGTTTGTGTCAAAATAAGGAAGGTACAAAGAAATGATACTTAATTTGAACCCCCCACGACATTAAAATGAGAAAGTAATACCTGTGAAAATATGGTTTCAGCCATCAGGTACTCATATCGAAAAGACACAGGTAGGCTGACCAGATAAAACGCACATTCTTTCCGACTATCCTTCAAAGAAAAACATAACCAAGATGGAATCAGTAACCAAGCTGAAGCTCTTTAATTCAACAGAGGAGCATAAACATAAAGTTCAATGAATGTTCCTGGACTCTCATACTAAATACAGGTTAATCAGATTATTTTCACATTAAAGAATACCATTATTATCTTTAGCTTCAACCATAAGCCAGGTTATAACAAACTGCTCAGAAAACAAATAGATAGTATAGCGCACTGGAAATGTATGATAACGTATATGGACATCCTGAGATCCTCTGGGTCACTTCTGAACAATGAATATTAGTATATTGAAAATGATATAGACTAAATCACATGAAAATATTAGTATTACTCCCACCCTCCAGTCTCCTTTAGAAAACGCCATTGGCACTTTGGCAGCTGTCACATTTTCTCCCTCTCATCTCAACCAGCAACACTTCAGACAGCAATGAAGTAGATCAGAGCAGCTTTCCCTCTCTTCTTCCTCACCTAACCAACCCCCAGCAGCGACAGTTCAGCAGTTCAGACAGCAATGAAGTAGACCAGAGCTGTCACATTTTCTTGTCCCTGTGTTACTTCATCTGTGGTGCGTTATGCCGTTATCTAGTGTTGTTTATGAGTGTATTTGTTATATTAGCCCTTGAGGCTTTGTTCGGACTGGCTTTTCTCCTACCTTAATACAAAGATACACAGCTCTCCTGCGTTGTTCAAGAAAAAAAATAACTCCAATGATGGGTAGAAGGAAGGGGCAATGTAACCATCTTCAATTGAAGAAGGGAACAGCGTACCCAGTATTGAAACCACTAAGGCATATTTACACAGAATCTGACAAATAAAATCTAACAACTAGTTGATATCAGACATATCTTCCAAGGACACACCTTAACAGCAGATACAGCATATCCTCTGAAATCACATGTTTTTTACTAATAGCCTAATAGGTATGAAGGTATTAACAACACTGATATAATAAAGTAAGTTCAAATTTGGAAAATACAAGTTGTACCAACTGACCAGCCATTGAAGAAAAGTAGCACATCCAATATGCATTCTTCAACAACAAAACGATCTACAGGCTGCATGTTCTGTGAACCAACAATAGCTGATTAGATATGCAAAACACAACGAACAGTTTCCATATGCAGTTGTATAGTTACAATATCTCATTGGTAGAATATATATAGCTATAACAATGAATAGTACGATGGATAGCGGAAGAAGTTCCGGTTTTATTGATGTACAGCTGAAGCCAATATGAATAGATTGGTTCCCAGTGAAACACCCAGCACATAGTGTACAGGCAACAATACTGGTGTACAGAAACAAAAGCACAAATGTACAATTGCAAACATACGATGTCCAAAGACCAGAGTATCTGATTGAATTGCCTGGGATTAAAAATCAGATCTGGTTACCTTATACAATATTAAGATGTTATGTATCGAGAGAGAATAAAACGTTTTATCAGGCCAAGAGCTAATGCGTTAACAAATTAACAAGATGGCAATAGTTTCAGGTTCCAAAGGAAGAGACGGGAAATATCCTAGATTATCAATTCATTTCCGCATGTATGTCACTTGAATTAAAATATATATTCAATTTATAACTCAGTATCAAATGGATGGCAGCTAGTACCAAAGTACGAGATTAGCTTGAAGCCATAGCGAGCCATCTGGCAAGCAATAGAAACAGCACTCAGGGCAAAATATCACTACAAATGCTCTTTGGAGTGTTTATATAACTGAGATTTGCAATGCAAACAAATAACGAATAGCAAATTCAACATTGGTTTATATTGCACAGAACAACATAGCGATCAAAGCATGCAAACTGTTAAATATAAATATGCAAACTACCTCAGCTTTATTTGTCGGAAAGATATGGAGTCTACGAAGCCTTTGAGGATACTTCAGATCAGCTTCATGTTTTTCCTGTCCTTTTAATATTTCAGAAGAAGTCGGAGAGAGATTAGGCGGAGGGCAACTAATCGGGGAAAGACGATGTGATTTTCCAGCCACCAGCTGAGCTTCAAACGACAAGTGGGGCTTCGGAACTGCCAGGGAAGTAATTATATTTCCATTCAGTAGTCTTAACAGGAAAACACAAAGTGGGCACAAGCATGTTTAAGATTTTGGATAGAATGCAAAGAAAAATATTTCAAATTCAATAATTGTGTGCTTAAGGGGTTTATTCATAGATGAAATGGATTATGAAATAATGACTAAATATTACTCTCTCCGTCCCAAATTGTAGGTCGTTTTGGCATTTCTAGATTCATAAGTTTTACTATGGATCTAGACATAAGTGTATATCTAGGTGCATAGCAAAATCTATGAATCTAGAAATGCCAAAACGACCTACAATTTGGGACGGAGGGAGTAGTTTGCAGCTGAAATATAAAATGCCACTGAAACAGATTCAGGGCAAAGCTTATCTTTTTCATACCACTTTTAACTTTCCATCCGCTGCGGGAAAGAATTTGAATGCGCTCCCATAGATCTTCAATGAAATCCTACAAGGACAGTACTGAACTAAGTATCGCATAAAAGTTTAAGTGAATCAAGAAATAAGCAAGCTTCGAGTTCATTCATTCAAGATCAGCAGTACCTTTTTGTTGGGAGAGTGGCCTTCATCTGTCTCAAAGACAGAGAAAGCAATATCATCAAAATGCCTTCTGATACTTATGTAAGACTGTATACCAACCAAAACTCTCTCGAACTCATCCGGAACTTGCTGCATGGAACAGTTCATTAGCACATGTTATCTATGACTTTCTAGCTCCTAAATCTTCTTGTAAATAATTACAAACAAGTTCCTTTGGTACCGCTCACACAGCCCGCACCGAAACAGTGTTTTACCCCTAGATGTCAGTCAACTGCTGCGCCTCAACACATTTTGGGGAGAACCATTCTCTTCTCCCCGCAACCCCGCCTCCCATGTATATTGCTCTACTTGGCTATCAGCCTTTCCCTAGAACAATCGCTCTACAGACTGTGTGCTAGCAGCAACTAGAGCGAGCTAACCACAGCAAGTCTTGATTAACCTAACTAGTCAATTCAAGGTGCTCCAGTCATGCTCCAGCACCAACTTGTCGACTTATCGCACAACTTGGTAATACTAATAGGGTTTATTCTTAAAAAAATAGCAAACACTGAGGCTACTTCGTAACCAGTCAAGAGTTCCAAAAGTGCATGATAATTGATAAACAGCTCTAAAAGTTCCAAAATGCAGGGGGTGGAGTGGAGGTGGCGTCTGTTAACGACATAAATTGCATGTAATGCTAGATATAGTCAAACTTCAAGATCAATCTCGCCATGTTGTCGAAATCTTGCGCATGTCCATACAGTGCCACACAAAAGAACAATATTCTCCATTGTGTGTGTGAGGTAAACACAGGGCAAAAGATGGCAGTGGCTAAATTACTCATATTAGGCATCACAAGTGAAGGATATTACTGTAAGGAAAGCAGTTAATGGTAGCAGTCGATCAAGCTTACCTCAAACAATTCTGGACCACCCCATGGAAGGGAAGCCAAAATACAATAAACATAAAAGTCAGCACGTGGTTGCCACGAAGGATTTCCAGTCTCCTCGTCTAATATTGTTGCAGCAGATGATAATAGAGTCTCAAATGTCTCAATGATTGAATTTGGAACTACAACTTTGCTGCACATCTACATGGCAAATATAAGATCAACAGTAAGTTAATAGAGTAAACAAACAAGAAAAATGCTATATTTTGAGCATAATATATTCACAAGGTGTTCAATAAGAACGCATTTCTACATGTAATAGAAGGGTCAGGAAGACACTCCATTCTTTTGGAGAGAGGGTGATATCAAAACATATTTCACAAAAATTTCATATAAACTCAAATCAAAAGTAGGAACAAGAGATAGTATTATTCAAAATCTAATTTAAAATAGCACTATCCTAATTCCTAAAAACTGGCTGACCAAACTGATATTTTATGATTGTAAAATAAACAATGTACAATCACAGACAGGTCAATTCATAAAGTGCATACTGCACAATATATACATCTGGTGTTCAATATAAATAGCAATTTCTACCATGCAGTAAAAAATCAGAAAGAAATCCCCTCCAGGGTGTCAAAGCATTATTGTTTTCCATATTACTAGATATCAACTGAACAAGAGAAGCAATAGGACATGCAAATTCAAAATCCAATGTGAAGAGGCATTTATCCTAAGCAATCAGCTCATCAAATGTTCAGGCCCGTAAATTAAACAATAACCAATCATACATAGCATGGTAATAAGGCATCATATAGTGTTAACAAAGAGCTGCAAACATATATCTAATAAATAATGAAAATAAACATATGCATTTGAACATTAAGCAACTGCAAGGTATGAAAAAAACAAAATTTGTTCTGAACTTTTTCTGAAAAGCAACTAGCTTGTTCTTCTTTTCAACAGGAATATGTCAAAACCATGACCAAATCATTGCATTTTTTAAATCAAGAAAAGAAACCACCAGTTGCAATGTGTTCTTCCAATCTGCCATCCTTCAAAACAAGTTCCAGTCTATTGTCAAGGTTAACACATTAGCCACACAGGAAGGTTGGGGACAACAAGATCTGCACATGAGAACACCTAGGAATGGCAAAGACCAGTTTGGGCCAGCTACAAGGCCACCAGGGGCGACACCACCCGGGATGGGGAAGGCAAGAGGGGTGGGGCTGTTCGGACTCTGGTTGTGAGAGTCAGCCTCTGAGAAGGGGAGGGCTGGAGCTAGGCTGGGAGGAGCAGAAGACGACGATCAGGAGGGGATGGGCGGGCATAGTTTATAGTCACATTGTGCAACTGCAAAGATTTTCCAGCTCATTTGATTCCCAAGTTAGTTGAGTATCAAGAAGACTAGCAGCAACTAACAAAATTCAAAGGTATATGGATTCAATTATTCATGCAGACTCATTGTCAATTCAAAACAATACAAGCATTGCAAGCAAGGATAGAGAAAAGCAATATTAATAAGGATATTAAGACAACAAAATGAAATAAAACCAAACAAAACCAGCTATGTTACTTACCAGGCCACTGAGAAAACGCAGCAATATCCTAATTCTATCACGATTTTCAGTGTGCAAGGCATCCTGCAATTAAGACATCAGTCACTCTTAAAGCTATGATCTTAAAAGGAAGAAGCAAAGAGTGTTTTTTCCACATTAACTGACAAGTATCCAGGTTAAAACTGCATCTGGTGGAACAGGAAGGAAGGAGAAAGGGGTGGGGCAGCTTAAAAATACTGTTCTCTATCATGTAATGCGCAAATAAGGGTGCATACCTGTAGCTTGGCCTGTGTGGTATCTACAATATCCTTGGCAAAGTCTTCATTCTCCAAGTTTAACAGACCAATCTGACATTAAACAAGGTACAATCAGAAATAGAGTTACCTTGATTAAATATGAATCATGTGGTTAGATCCTGTCCTTACAACAAATCACCATGCATCAGAAAAAAAAAACTCTGATGTTACTGGTGTAGGACATGTAGATAGTACCATGTCCAATAGTGTTGCGAAAACATAACCATAACTATGAACATGGACCAGTTTGGTTAGGGAACAGAAGCTAAGATGAAAGAATCAATTTCGCTTAGACGGAAAATGAAGGAATCAAATTTTCCTGCCAATATTCGATCCAAGTAAACAAAAGGAAATCAGTCCCTCGTGGAAACATGCAAGCAAAATAGCACTATAACTGTGCAACGTAAAATAGAGTAGAACACACTATAAATGCTGTCTTGTGTAATGAAACAGATGAATATTATCTTGCAGAGATTAACATCTTTGCATGTAAATGCAAACACACGACCCGGAACATTTTCTAGTTCCAGAATACATGTGGAGAGAATGGGAAGAGAATACATTTGCTGTTACTTTCCCCCAAAAAATATATGTCTGGCATTGGCGTTGCAAACCCCAGAGAAGCTAGGATATAATTAACAAATAATCATACAGAGGATCTTGATCTGATTTACACTGGTGTCACCGTGGTTAGTGACCTAAACACAATGTAAGAATAGCTCCATAAAGATATTAACTACCTAATGCTTAAGAAATCAAAAGGAACAAAATCTTCATCTGGAATTATTTTATAATACCAGTGTAAGTCTGTTATCCTTTATTTCAGGACATAACAGCAGAATTAAGATCACAATTACAAGCCACAATTATACTGAGAATGATGTTCCATACATAATTTTAGTAAAAAGGCAATAGAACGTAAGAAAACAATATGCTATGAGGTTTAGAGTAAATATTTACATACCAAAACTCCAAAGAAAGGGATCTTGTGAGGCAGTTGTTCTGCACACTGAAGGAGGAACTGCTTGGGCAAAAAGAATGTTTCAGTTAGCACCTCAAGGTACTTCAGCTTTATATAATGAAATGTATCCCGGCAAATAGCAAAAGTAAAGCAAGCATTGCAGCATATATGATATAACATGTCGCACTTCATTTTTTTTTTCTTTATGCACTCACAGGCAGAACAGAGTAATCTGAACTCACTCGCGATGTTACCAGTATTAAGATGCAGATTGGTCTTACAATCACACAAATCTGGCATAAATGGGCCCATTCTATTGAGTTTTTCGCACCCAAGTTGAACTAAGATAAGTATATGTGGTTGGTTAAATTGAATATTTTTAAAGAAGTACTTTCAAATTTAAAATTACTAAATAAGTTGCACAAGGTACCCAATACAGTATGTTGGTATCATTTGCACAAAACATGAAGTTTAAGAAATGTATTTATTGCATTCACATTGGTCTCTTGTAATTTAATTTGATTTCGCACCATGATTAGGAGCTCACAACAAAATGGTTTGCACTTTGCGGGCACAACAGACCAACAAACAGACAACATGCTGCATTGCTGTTGTGGACCATTGGTGCAAAGAGCGATGGTATGGCTTACAAATGTGGCAAAAAGGATTGTTCTGTGTCCATGGATGTGGGGGGAAATCTAAGCACACTAAAATCTTGGATGTGGCAAATTGGGGTGTGGCAAAATTCTTGATGCTCTGATATGATCCATTAAACAGAAAATCTCCAACCTTGGATCTTGATCCTGACAACCTGGATTTTAGTTGCACTAAGAATTCCTAAGTCGACTTAGCTAATGGACTACATCTCAGGCACAACATTTGATACTCAATTTACTCATAGCATTACACATTATAGTACTACTACAGAAATTCCCAAATTAGAAAATACAAGCAATACAGGAGCAAACAGGATTGCTGCATACTGACCTCAAATATAGCGTCTCTGGAGTGTTCATATTCTCGACTTAGCACGCCATAGCAAGTTTCCTATGAAACCATCAGAAGAAGTGTTTAAGAAAAATTACACATGAAATCATCATTCTTTTCTGACCATTGTACACAAGTTGCAACAACCATATGATGGGGTGAATATGAAACGAAAACAGACAGGGGGCAAGCAATGATCTAAATATGTGCTGTGCAGAAATTTGCTAAACCCCTTTACTTTGCACTCTAGTTGCATCATGTTAATTCTTTCCTGGTGAAATAATTTAATTTAAACAGAATTATGTAAACAACGATGATATCAGAAACTCCAGTTGTTGCACTGTTAAAAGTAACATGATGGACCACATGGACGGATACCTTGCCGTTAACTTTACCATATTGTCATCAACTACTGTCACAGATTCACTAACAAAAATAGTGTATAACAGAAGCACATCGAACCATGAAGCTGTAATGTCATTCCACAGATACAACCTGTGACTTCCACAAACAATCAAAATGCAGATTTGCAATTCTAGAACAGACAGCTGTATTACCAATTTTTACATATGCATTGCGTTATGTGCAAAACTTTCAGCTGGGAAAGCTCAAAACACACTAGTTTGCATGCAATTTTTATTCTCCACTCATAATGTCCTCATTAAAACGTGCTACTCTGTCTATTACAATATTACATACCACACCATATCCAACAGGGAGAACCAAAATTCTGAGGTTCTGATACTTAGAAAAAAATTAGCATAGCCCAAGGTAAGGTCTGGAACTACGAACGCACAAACATTCAGGTAAATGATTGCATTGCAACTCCACAGTCTAATTTCTATCGTATTCTAAAGGGCAAGTAACCTGCTTACTTTTGTTTTGACTAATCACCATTCAGTACATTCATTCTAGCATTTTTAACCAGCTCTAGCTGCAGAGGTCCAATAGACCCTAAAACCTAGGTCCCAGGAGCTCCTACGAGTAAATGGAACCGGAGGCTAGGGTTTTGAGCTCCCCACCCGCTCCGACCAACAGCACTGGCAACCAAACACAGCTCGCCCCAAGCTAAACCAGCACATTCACAACCAAATCGGCGCTCCGATGATCTAGGGTTTTGAGACCAACAGCGAGTGGGGGGGGGGGGGGGGGGGGGGGGGGGGGGGGGGGGGGACAGAGGGTGAGAGGAGAGAGGGGCGCTCACGATGTGCTCCTTGTGGTCTGCGGATCCCCCGTACTCGGGGCACCTGTCGCCGATGCGCAGCAGCAGGGTCCTCCAGCCCGCGCTCATGGCGTCCGCGGCGGCGAAGTGGGAGTGGCGAGAGGTGTCGGGTGCGTGGGGCGGAGGCGGCTCGAGAGGGGTTTTGGTTTGGGGTCGCGGGTTTTTTGGTTTCGGACGCTGCCGCCTCCCTCCTTTGGTTTGGGGCCCGTTTGATTCTGGCACGTGTTTTGTTGCGTGGACCAGGCCGTTGATTTTGAGCATCCCATGGTTTGGATCAAAAATAATTTCAATAAATGTTACGGAGTATGTATTAATTTTCATGAACAATATTCAATGAAGTATTTTGCTAGCAAATAAGATCCATTAAATTAGTAGAAACTTATACGGAACATGTATTCTGAAGTTTATATCTTGCTTATATCATAGCGACAACTTATTATTACCTATGTTCTCTAATATTCAATACCGCTAAATTGAGCTAGCTAATGTTAAATATTAAAGGACGAAGAAAGTATTATACATAAAGTATCATCAACATACGTGTGACCTTATTTTGTAATTTTTCTGTGCAAACATAATTAATATATGGAAAAATCATAATAACTTAAAAGTAGCCTGATATGCTAGTGCAACGAAGTTACACCACTTTACTATAGCAATTCTATGCACATGTCCGGCTCTGGTTACGCGACTAGCATGAGCGTAACCCATACGATGAATAGCACAAAACTACGACCTGTCGTGAATAGGGCTGGACGAAAAGCTTGTTAGCTCGCTCGACTCGTGACTGGCTCAGCTCGGCTCGTGCATTTTCGTGACGAGCCGAGTTGGCATTTCTGCTCGTTATGTAAATGAGCTGGCTCGCGAGCTTAGCGAGCCAAGCGGCAACCACTGCACCGACGGTCCGAGAGTAAGCGACCCAAGAATCTATCCCACTAGCCCCCGAGTGCGCGGCCACGCCTGAGTCGCTGCGCCGCCGGCCCCCTTCTTGAGCAGCGCCCCACCCATTCACTTCTCCAGGCGCGCGTGAGATCTTTCGCCCGCCCATCCCATTCCCTTCAAGCCTTCCTTGTGCTGCCTTATGCGTCGTAGGTCCGTAGCATGTAGAAACTCGCCCGGAAATCCTCCCTACTCTCTCCGCTGCCTGCTCGTTACACTAGGAATTCGATCTTAGAGGATGCATGGGCGGCCATGGCTGAGGCTTGGACGTTGCTGGCAAGGTCAAGGGTGCCCCCACTCGTGGAATTCATGCTAATCGGTGGGTAAAGCACCAAGAAGCAAGAAGCCAAGAACTCCTCCACCAGGAGTTTAATTCCTCGTGCGTTTCTTTTGTTTTGTTTTTTTATTGATCGGAATGGTGTCTTCAGTCAATTGTAAGTTGTTTCCTTCGTTCGTGATACAGTTGCAAGATTAAGATCTTTTTTCTTTACATTTTCTCAGCGCTTCATTGCCGAACAACAACCAGCCTTGAAGTGCTGATTGGATTTCTTGTGATTTAGTTGCAAGATTAAGATCCCTTTTCTTTACATTTTCTCAGCGCTTCATTGCTGAACAACGACTAGCCTTGAAGTGCTGATTGGATTTCTTTACGATCAAGTACAATAAATTTATCTCCTCAGATATCATCTTCAGTTTCTGGTTGCTGAGATATAAAACTCGTCAGTATCTTGGATATGCTCACCGAAGGTAAAGCATACATGCTTAGCCCCCGAGCCTTGTGTCGATCAACATAATCAGCTCGAGGATCTAAAATAGTATTGAATCTTCTTCCTTTTATCTTAAAATAATTGATGGTGAGCACCGACAAGTGCAGCTTATGGGTCCCAAACCTTGAAATGATTAGAATAATTGATTCGAAGGTCTAACGAGCTTAACCTTCATGCTAGTAGGAGCCTATCTTTCTCATTCCTTACGAATATGAGAGGATCTATCACACACCGATCAATGTGCTGGTTGGGATTAGACTAAAAATTGTAAAAATGGCACACGCTAAACCCAACCAAAAATACGGAGAAGAAGTTGGATTTGACCCGACCCGACCCGATCTGATCATGCGTTGGATCGGGCTCGGATTAAAATATTGTGTGACCAACGAGAGGACGTTAGCATTTCTCCATTTCCGTTTCTGTTGAGAAGAGCACGTTCCTAGTGCCTACCGGCCCAACACCGGCCCGGCCCATTTTTCTGCCGGTCTACCGTGAGACCACACCACCAATTTCTCTGTCTCGCTCTCCCCGGTGTCACCCCGTTCTCTCTTCTTCTCTTCTCTTGTCTTTAAAGCCCGAGCCCCCCCTCTCTCTCCACCTCCGTCTCCGCCTCCTCTCTCCCTCTCTACACTCCAACCCACCACCGCCCTGCGGCCGGGTCTCGCCCTCGCCGTACTCTCCCCTCACCCTCCACCGCCGCGCGCTGCTTCGTGTTCCTCCCTGCCGCAAACCGTCTCTGAATCTCGCCGCTCTTCCCGTCTGGTTTAGATTCTCTAGCTCCCGGCCGGGGGCGCGTCCGTTTCTCGTCCAAGAGGCCGGAGGGCTCCGCGTGGCCGGAGCCTGGGGGAGGCGCCACCGTCTCGGTCTGCATGGAGCCGAAGGTTTGTCCGGCTGCCCTGCTCCCTCTAATCTCGCATTCGTTCGTGCTCTCGCTCGGGGGGACCGCGCTGCTCTCGTTTGGTGGCGCGTCGCGCGGTTCCTTGTTTGCGATGGGGTGGTTGCGGAGGACGTGCTCCTGGGTCCGGCTATGGGGATTTCGTCCGTGATCACGCGCCCCCGGGGTGTTTCGATAGGCTCGTATCCGTGCTTCGTACCCGTGGGCGGGCGTTCTTGGCTGCTGGCTCGGGCGTGGATTTGGTCGGCGCGGCCACGAGCCTTTGCTTGCCTGCTCCGTTCGGGGTTTGGTCGTCGGTTGCTTTTTTTCCACGGTGCCTACGGGATGCGTGGTCGCGGGTTGGATTGGGTGGTGCCTGACCTGAGATAGATTCGCAGGATGCAATTTGTGGCTCGGAGGTCGGAGCCTGCGGAATTACTTGACTTGCTTGGTCTGGTGGCTCTGTTTGTGCCTGTATGGTGTCATGTAGTCTTGTGGAGACATGGCCAGCGAGAGTTGGGCAGCGTGTTGGTTGATAGGTTCTGGTTATGATGGTGCAGTGCTTGATGCTGGTAAATAGTTTGCACTGATTGTGAGTGGATTCAATCCATCAAGACGAGTTATTTGTTCTTTCGCGAGGCATTTTATGCTCGCGAGTTATGTCCACCGATGGCCCCTCTTTGATGAAGCTTATACATGATAGGCATTGACTTCATTTCCTGCCTGCAAGTGCAAGTGTTGCCTGTATTTGTGTGTGATGCAATTTTTCTGTAGGAACCTGATCGTTTCGATGATGCTAGTTACCGTGGTATTTGTTCCTTTACTAGCATCTCTTGCATGGCTGGAAATCTTATAGCATTGTGCTGTTTGTGCCACAGCAAGGTTTCAACTAATTCGTTTTAGACAGGAAAGTCAATTTCCTAGCCTCAAAACATTAACATCCCCCCTCTTAATCTTGTATTCGAGATATTCTGGGAGGTTCTAGTCATCACAGATGCTTGAATAGGATTAGTTAGGCATAGTTGCATCAGTCATCCCATGTTGTGATGCTGGTACTGTTATATCTCTACTTCGTCTGCTCATTGTCACTGCAAAAAGGTAAGTAACCTATCACTATCGGTTACTTTCTTGTTGCGTATAACACATTTCAATTCTACAGTGATTATGCACCATAGGGATGCATGTAAGCTAATAAGAATTCTGTAAAAAGGAAGAAATTTCTCATGTGCACGCTTCTGGTTTATCCGAAATACATGACCAACTTCGTTATTATACTGATGATACACATGTTCTTGTATTGTTTTAATGACTCTTCACAATTGCTTTTTTTTTTGGTTCCAATCATGATAGATGGAGTCGGAGTCCCCCAATCTTGAAGACACTGGCGACCACCAACCTTCTTCAGAAGCTTCCCTTGCTTCGGATGTGATATATGATGACTCTCCAGTACCTCCATGCATCGGAAGTGCGCACCAGGCAGAAATCCCCAATCTGCTTACAGAGGATGAGCGCCACGAGCTCATGGCTGGTTCACTCAACGGCTCCACATTACATGGCTATGGTTACCCTATTGTGGTTGGGTTAGCTCTACCAATTATGTGGGCATCACCAAGCGAAGTCAATAAGAAGGAAGAGGAATTACCAATGCAAAATTTTCCAGAATCCACAACAAGAGGCAGCAGCAGCGGAGATGTGCAAAGTCAGGTGACCTCAGCTTGTCCAATCAACAATAACACAAGCAAATGTGATCCAACATTCCAGGATCAACATATAGTGGTGCCTGCAGTTCAAACTGAATGTGACGCTAATCAAGCTCATGATGATCAAATGGCTCCTTGCCCCACTCAAGAAGGCTTGAGCGTCACCAATTATCCAACGATGAAGCAGATAGGAACCGAACAATTAAACCCGCTGCCTTATTCACCCATTGCCCTTTGGACTGATCTTGAGGCAGAGCTGTTTCTTCTTGGGCTCTACATTTTTGGCAAAAATCTCAACCTGCTGAGCAGGTTTCTGGGTACTAAGACCCTTGGCGATGTGCTTTCATTTTACTATGGGAAGTTCTACAAAAGGGATGCGTATAAAAGATGGTCGGACTGTAGAAAGGCAAAAACTAGAAAATGCATTCTTGGAGAACGCATTTTTCAAGGATGGCGACAGCAGGAGCTAATATCACGTCTGAAATCTAAAATCCCTAAAGAAGATCACAATTCATTGATTGAGGTATGTTGCATTGGTATGGGTAAAAAAAGTTTGATTCTTTTGTCCTTTCTTTGTTGTTCACTGATTAATTTGACAGTAAAATGGTTGAATATGAAATTATCTCATGATATTTCAAGATTAAAAATATTCTCTCGATCTTGTCAGTCTGACCTTCGGTATCAATTTTTTTTTTCTCTGTAGTTTTTCTTGTTGTATATGACACCCTAAATATTCCTGTTGTTCTATAAAATGCAAATATTTGCATTTTTCATTTCTCCCAGTAACACTTTCACATTTGATTTGCACCATTTTATATTTTTCGATTTCTGGTTCCTCCCTTTCTTTACCTCTCCTTGCCTGATGAGGCGAGCGGAGCTGAGAATCAAGAGTCACCCTTTATCTCATAGTGATCAATATACGGAAGGTTTTCCAAGCATATTTGATTGGTCTAGTCCTCAATAGCAAATTTTAATGCCTTCATATCTTCACTATACTTCCAAGGACTTACATGCTTATGACTATAACAACAGACGGTGAAAGATGAAGCCATTGCAGGCGTGTATTTGACCATTGTAATTTCTCGGTTTCGCTCTCATTTTTGTGAAAGTCCAGGATAAGCATACAACTGTCTTTTTTCAATTAAAAGTTACAACTTTATACTACCCAAGCACAATTTATTTTCCTAGTTTAATTCCTCAGAATTATCACTAACCTTCATGCTTCAGATATTTGTCGACATTCCGCTATTATGCATTGTCATTTGATTTCTATTGCTCCCACATGGTGCAGGTTTTCAAATCTTTCAGTGACAGTCAAACATCTTTGAAGGAATTTGTCTTCGCTCTGAAATCCATTGTTGGGAGAGAAGTTTTTGTGGAGGCGGTCGGGGTTGGTAAAGGGAAGCATGATTTGACTGGATTTGTTATGGACCAATCTAAACCCAATCAAGCTCTCTCTGTTCATAGTGATTTGCCGACAGGCAAAGATTGTTCGTCACTCGCTTCAGAAGATATAATTAAGTTCTTAACTGGTGATTTCAGAAGAAGTAAGACAAGATCGAATGATATTTTCTGGGAAGCTGTTTGGCCCCGTTTGCTTGCAAAAGGCTGGCACTCAGAGCAGCCAAAGGATGTCAGCACAACTAAAAATTGCCTTGTATTTCTCGTGCCGGGTATAAAGAAGTTCTCGAGGAGTAAACTCACTAAAGGCACTCATTATTTTGATTCTGTGAGTGATGTACTGAAAAAGGTGGCAGCAGATCCTGTTCTTCTTGAGTTGGAGGCTGATGGGGTAGGCCATGGTTTAACTGCTGAGAAAAATGGCAGTATCACAGATATGAAACTGAACCAAGATAGTCCTTTAGATGGATATCAGGAGCTTCCTAAGTTCACAATAATTGATACTAGCTTAGTCGAAGGGGAAGAACCCTTCAATGTGCGGGAGCTGAGGAACTTACCTGCAGATGCAAATATTAGTTTTGTCCTTTCACACCATGCATCTAATATGGTGAGCTACAGTTCCTCCGAGGAGGAAGATGCCAGTGATAGATTATCAGATGACCAGGAAGATCATGGACGAGTTACAACTGAGGTCAAGGAAATTGAAATGGTTTCAGTGGGTTCATTGCGAAACATGGTGACTGCTAATGGACATTCTTCTAATGGCAGTGGCGATAAAATTGATTTGACAGGCATCTATGGCATCAAATCAAAACCTGAAAAGCGCAAGTATTTGTCTCCAGTGTCAAAGCGGAGAAGATTAAGTACCTGTAGTAATGAACAGAGCAGCCGGCGCAGCTTTTCATTCTCAAAAGGTGGTGGTTTGGAGAAAGAGAAAAGCAAGCCACTATCAACTTCAAAACCAGCTGCTGTTGATGCTGGTGACGCTTTCCAGACCAAAACAATCGCACGCTGTTCTACAAAGGAGAAGCCATCTAAGCAGAAAACAGATGTATCGAATTCTGTTACCAGTGATGGGCAAAATGAGAGAATGGTTACGGAGAACTTAATTGAGGACAGGTCATTTGAGCATAAGGCTGACCCAGTCGCTGAAATTCACTCAAAGATCACCGCTGATGAGACAAAGTATGCCAAAGAAAGAGCTCATGTTAGTGGTCCGATTAACTTGAATAAGCTGGAGACACCACATGTTGATAAGGAAAGCGTAAGTATTGGCACCACATCATCAGAAGATCAGAGTGGCATGAAGGCTGATGAAGCTCCCTCCATTTCAAACAGCAACATGACTCGTGATCTTTCTGAGGCAACTGGAGGACCTGTTGCCCAGCAACCTGAGCCTGCTTTGGAGGCAAATCCCCGGAGGCACGGAACCAGAAACAGGCCTCCCACCGCGAGAGCTTTAGAAGCTGTTGCTTTTGGACTACTTGGAAGCGGGAAGCGGAAGGGTGACCCAAAGAACATGGCAAGGAGCCGGCCTTCTCAGCGAGCTCGCAAAGCCACCAAAGATCCAGTCCCTACAGCTTCCGGTGGTGACACAGAGTCCAGTGTGGATGCGGAAGCGCATCCGTGAGCTGATTCGTGTGCGTTCATTGCCATGTGGAAGCAACGATGTTCGAGCAACCAGACAAGGACTTCAAGTAAAGCTGTCTTCAGTTGCTGGCTGCTGGTGCACCATACCATCGTCTGATGTTTACCATGCAGGAGGGGCCCTGAAGAAGAGTGCATTGGTCACCTTTCGTGCTGAGACCCATAGTTTTTTGTTTCGTTGATAGAGTCGTGGTGCCCGTCAAGGCTTGCAAAACCAACTGTCCAACTTGTACTGGAGAGACGGAGGGGGAGATGCCAAATTGGCGAATTCGGTTATGCGCTTTACCGGGATTAATCTTTTGGTACATCTGTCTATCGACGTTCTGTTGGGCGCATTCATCTGTGAACTTCTTTCTTTTTGCAGGACGAGTGCTTCGGCGGCTTCATAAGTAATACCAGTACAAGACATGTCGTTGCATGCATAAGAAAATGGTCGTGCATTGTCTGGCAGGGCTCGTTCCACGATCCCTTCAAATTTCTCCTGAAGGGAAAGAGAGAGAGAGCCTCTAGCTACTAGAGTACTATGCCTTGAGCGTAGAGAGTAGAGGTTTTGTAGTTGCATGGTTAGACAACGCATATCATGATTCGTCCTTAAGCCTTTGTTTTCTTTGCATATCGATGCTGAGAGCAGGGGTGGAGCCAGGAACTCATGGCTGAGAGTAGGCACAGCCCTCGGCCCTTGGGGATCAGAGGCTGATGATTTTATAATGACCGAGCTACCAGATTGACTTGGGAGCTATGGTGAGGTGGACCGATGAGTAGGGTTCACCACATTCATCTGTAGCCACTAACCTGCAACTTCATCAAGATCAAGTGTAAGCGCTCTGCGTCATTAGGCCAATTGGTTCTTACCAATTTAGCATTACAAACTGCCCATCTTCAAGACCCTGACTGACATTTCTTATGTTCACCGAGACACCCGAGACGCTGAATGAAAGAAAAAGCTCCAGATACTCACAAGGCAAGACTTATTTGTTTTCCATTTGGCGCGAGTAGCCAAGGAAATCACACCTCAATGAGCGAGGCACTTGTATTGTTTTGTTTTTGAAGGTAAAACACTTGTATTGTATCATGCGGTTTATTTACAATGCAGGTGGTGGCACACAGCCAACAACAAATATTTCCCAGTAGCCATCTCTGTTGATCAAGGCTGCTTCTGTGCATTATTACAAATTCACCGGATCTCTCAACACTGTCTATATGATTACAATGTACACAGGCCGTCCTAGCCTATACTGCCTCAGTAGTAAAATGAAGCTCATGAATGACTGTATGTTAGAAAAATTAGCAAAAAGATAACCCTAGCTGACTGGCACGTTACTGTGCTCCACCATGTAGGTCGCTAGCGATGTTCTTGCTTGATGCAAGCTGAAGTTGCTTGATATGTTGGCCCAATCTTAGCTGCAGACTCACTTGGCTTATGCTGGCATCAGCTCTCATTATCTCCTCTTCAGCTTGCTTTGCGATTTCCATTGCATCCCTTCCAAAGTGGAGGCACAGACCAGGTTAAAACCTAAAAGTTGCAGCTTGTATTTGGATGAGAAGGGTCAATTACCAAATCAAAATTTCTGGAGACATCGAAACTTGGACCTGGAGCAACACTCTCCCTTGCACGTAATGCAGCATTAGATGTTCGAGTGACATTTTCTGCATCAAATAATGGTTTGAGTTGTAGTTGTACACATGAATTCCCATCCTGGGGGCTAAAATAAACTCTGAAGGGCCTGCTTGGATTAAGAGATTTGTTCAGCACACATTACTAATTGCTGATAGCAATTCCCCTTATATAGATTCCATGTAATATTCTTGTGCACCTAGATTCTATTGACAAATCCATTTGCAGAATCCAGAATCTCACACAAGTCAAAAGAACAAGTTCCACGCTCTACATCCCTATTAACTTCCACAGCAATTAATCCCTAATACTGGAGTTGAAAACAGTCAAGATTATCTAGAACTCGTTGGCTTACCTCTGAAAAATGTGAGGAAATAATATCAGACACGATTGCTTCAGCACTCTGTTGCCGTGGAATAGCTTCTGAATTTCTTAGATTGAAGTTGTTTAGAGTCCTGTTCAGGTTCATGTTGGGGCCCATCGAGTATGAGGGATCTGCAATTCATGCACTTTAGAAGCATTCCAGCTGCAGATTTAACGCAGTTGTACAATAACAGCAAGGGATATTAGATAATTAGATAACAAGATCAGGGAATATGGCACAGTGCTAGCCGCTAGCTTCCCTACAGTTCATTAAAATGCACTGAAATCAATTCCAGACTTCCAGTCAAATACATAATTGTTAACACATAAATTTCTAAATAATTCAAAAATTGTAGAAGATGCTGACTATGATGCATGCAATGAAAGGATGGTAGAAGCAGTGTAGAGAGCAGGTTTAGTTGCTGTAGACTACCTATGTGTATGAAAACTTCAGCAACTTGATTGTGCTCCTTTTGAATCAGATGGCGGACAGTTTCTCCGATATCATGTGCTGCACTGACACTCAAGAAAGGATATACCTACAATTAAGTAAAATATAAGAATTTATATAAGACTGAGAAAGTTGTCTACTTCTATTGTGATTCCCTCTGCAAACCACCATGGTTCTACAGCAACAAGCCAACAAATTAAACCACATTGCTGCATACCTCAATATGCACATCGAGATATAATGAGGTCCCAGCTTTTCTTCCCCTCAACCGATGGCATCCCTAGAAATATGTCAAAAACTTCGATAATCATGGCACTGCAGGTTCAAAAGATACAAAACTGACTAAAAAATTGAATTTCAGGGAGTAACTGACACTGTACCTTCACGCCATCAACCTTCAAAATAGTTTCCCTGATTGGTTGTAGGAGTGAAGGATCAACAGCAGCGTCAACTAATTCCAGTACACTGCAAGTGAAATCAGCAGAATCATCACCATCAAGCAACAGCATGCAAACTATAAAGGTGGAACATCATGTATACTAAACTATAAATGGATATAATCTGTTTAAATTTTTAAAAAATATGCTTAGTTGATTAAATGTGACAAAAATGATATCAGCTGAATGAGACAGGACACTAGGACAGCAATGATCCTCGCATTGCAGACAGATGAGCATGTTGCATCTTCAAATTCATAAATGTTTCCTGCCATAGTACATCAGAAATCTAAACCTTGGTACTGATATTTCATGGAGGTACAAAAGATATCGCACTTATAAATGCAAAACAGATGTAGTATAAACAACTCTTCTTGAGTACGAATTGCAGTGAAACATCTGAAAAGTGCCCTGATTAGGAAGCAGGCAGATTTTCACAATAAGGAAGTGATTCCATGACAAGAGAATAATATCATGTTTGACTGGGGACTACAGTCTCATTATAATTCGCTTAAATTGAACAAAGATCCAGCTTGACATCATAGCAATACAGTTACCTCTCATATCCAGTCTGAATACCAGCTTTAAGAATCATGCCTGCGACAATAAGTCCAGCTAGTGGATCAAGAAGAGGCAATCCAAGAATAGAGCCACCTGTAGAAGTTCAACAGAAAATGATAAAGCTTAGTAGAAATAAAAATAGACATCTTTCTCCCTTCAGTTTCTCACCAGCAGAAGAAAGTAATAAGCCCATATTGTGCTGAAGTGAAATTCACAGAACAAACTTTGTCGTAACTACTAACAAAAAGAATGCACTAACACAACAATGCACCTGAAAAATGTAATTAAAATATAGGAACAGCTTATTTCAATGATTGCACCATACACAGACACCATTTTTTTGCTTAAGACTCATGACAACAGAGAGCCTACCATTTATATTCTAGAAGCATGACTCTAACTTGCCTTCTTGTAAAATGGAAGGACAAGAATTTGTTGAAGCTCTTACCTACCCCAACTAGGGCAACAACAGATGAAATAGCATCCGCACGATGGTGCCATGCATTAGCTTTCATCAGCCCACTCCCTTCCTTGTCCCCAGCTCTTTTTGCGATCCAATAGAGCCTGTAATTCCAACGAAGTCAAACACACATTCCCACTTGAGGATCTTATTATGCAAGATATCACATGATAATTAACCATACAAATAAATTAATGCAGCTAGAATGATCAAAAGAAAACGCTGCTGAGAGTAAAAATACCTGTTCCCTTTAAGATGCTATGTATTCACACATACAAAAAGTTTCAAGTTACACATCTGCTATCAATGAACTAATGAAGTTAACAATGCTTCTTATCAGAAACTACAGGAAATATGCTACATGACGTTTCCAATACAACTAAAAAAACAAAACCATATGATAATCTAACAATTCCTCAATTCTTATAATATAATTATTTTGTATGCGAGGAAGTTAGTTACGACAATTCTGACTGCAACATGGAATTTGATAAAGAAACTAGATCAATAAAACTATTATGTTAAGCAAAGCTCCCACTTACCCTTCTTTGACAGCTATTGCCAAAGTTGTCACGCTCAATGCAAGCACTGGGTGTTCCAGATCTATTCCATGATGATGCCCACCGTTGCCATGGTCGTGATGGGCATGCAACGTGTTGCCAATAATATCAGGAGAAGAGGACATTACACCCTGAATAAACATACATAACACATGAATTACACACATAATCATGTACTAATAACATAAATTCATCACTGTCAAAAACAAGAAACTGAGCCAAACAAACAATATTTATATAGATACAGTATTATTGTATTAGTAGAACATACAAAGCCTGGATTAGTCCAATAGAAAATGATGTATCATGGTAAACTGAATGAAAGGCCTTTCAATCTCCGAAAACTAAGACATCATTGTATGAAGTATTGACTGACATGTACAAAAAGGCTCAGATTATGTAAGAAATGCCATATCATTCTTTTTAATTTTCAGAGTGTACAAGATTTCTTATTGAAGAATCAAAACCGAGTCTTGTCTATATTCACAATTTTAATGAAGCAATAAGCTTTACAGGACCATTTAGAGCACATAGCTTATGCCACATCATGAACAAAAATACAATTCAACTCTAACAAATTTTGTCAATGAGAAGTAATAGACCTGAAGAACTTCAAAAGCATGCCAGGCAATCCCACCTGAAGTAACCAACAACATACTTGAAATCCCAAGAGCTCCTAAACTCTCGAACTTTCCATGTCCTAAGACAAAAGGTAAGTAAGAAATACAACTTTCAACATCTTATGGATGTGAGCTTAGAAGTATAAGACACAGCAACATAATCAACCTTGGATATTGGCTTGTCTAGTTTTCAATTACAGTGGCAGCACATTCTAATAGCTTGCCCAAGTATCATGTAGCTACCAGGAGCCACACTAAGCACAGGTTACAAGATTTTATTTCATAGTTTCCAGGATTTAGTCCCATGATATGTTGCTAAGCCTTAAGGATGGTTATGATAACCAGTTGCACTGCACCACTGCACCTTTCGGAAAGGTAGTCCAAACATGTGAACTAGTACATGATTGCACTTTCGTATATTTCTAGCATATGGTAGGTAGCATATAGACATGAACATGTATTGCAATGCACACGCTAAAAGCCTAACACGCACAAACAGGAAGCAGAACCTTCATGTGAAATCAATGTAAAACCGAGCCCCTATTGAAATCAAAGAGGTAATGCCCAAATGCCATGGTTCAACAATCTTGTCAGTCAGCAATGGATCGTGAGACCTCGTTTATATACGAAGCAATGCTTCTCACGACAATCCGTGTCATTTAGCTTAATCAATACTGCCACCCTGATATAGCCAGATCGAGACTGCATATGTATGAGGATCGAGGAATGGAACAGGGAGAGATCGAGACTGACCATAGGGATGCTCCTTGTCCTTGGGAGCCTTGGCCGCCCTGTACGACAGTAGAGCCACCCCGCTAAGCACCTGCGCACCCCCAAAACCCCGCACGATTAGCGCCACCGCACAAATCAAGCAGCATTGCGGACAACCATTTTCACACACGTACGATGTCGGAGAGGGAGTGGGCGGCGTCGGCCACGATGGCGGTGCTGCCGGAGAGGTATCCCGTGACGGCCTTCCCCGCGGTGAGGGCGACCTCGGCGGCGAGGCCCAGCCGGAAGATCCGCTCGGAGGCCTCGCCCCCGCCCTCTCCGCCGTGGTGGTGCGAGTGGCCCACGTGGCCGCGGGCGGGGACGAGCCAGTGGGGCCAGCAGCGTGGCTCCGCCGCCGTCGAGGCGAGCGCGAGGTGGGCGGAGGAAGCGGCGGGGGGCGGGCCCCGGCGGGAGGCCGCGGCGCGGGCGGCGAGGCGGGCGAAGCGGAAGCCCATTCGCGGCACGGGAAGCGGGGAAGCCGTGCTGTGATTCGCTCTGGCTTTTCCCTTCCGGATCCTTCGACTGCGAGGCAAGTTCTGCCGCCTCGGCGCAGTCCGGCACGTCCTTGACCTCTGGCGGTTGCCAACTTGGCGCGGTCTCTGGTTTCCTGCCTTCCTGGTGACACGTTGGCGAATTCCGGTTTTGTGGTGCCGATATGAAAATCACTGGTAAATGTACTTTCTAGGATGGGAACTTCACAGTTTCTCTTCTCTCGGCTGGCTAATCTGAGCAGCTTGCAATAACAGGTATTCGTAACCCAAAAACTATATCGTTTGTCCCGAAAGACCAATATTTGTAAATTTATGATGAAATGTTACGGTATTTCGAATCGTAATAGATTGTGACTCTTGAAGTTTTGCAGTACGATATATTCTTAGATTCTCACAATTAGCAATCCACTTCTCAGATTGTGCACAACAACACATGTAACTTCACTTTATCAAGCACTCAGACCGCGTCATTGTTGACGAGAGCACTCACATCTAAGTCGGACTCCTCGTACGTGCAACTGAAAGGAGGAGAAATAAAGGGGAACAAATAAAAGAACATGGATAATTTATTTTTGCACGTGTATTGGGCTAAGACCATAAGGAGAGAAGGGACAATGGATGCCTAGCCATAGCCAACTTACGTGAATGTAGGAAGAAATAAAGGGAGATGGGAGGAAGAAGATAATATGATCATATGTAAGTGAGAAAGAAAGGAAGATGCCACAATCCACAATCATGTTGCGAAATAATTACTGGCTTAGTGGCTTTTCAACTTTCACTTTTAAAAAATCTAGCTTTCCACAATCCAAGATCTACAGTTCGCTTTCTAGAATTTTTGCTAGCTGAAACAAACAGACTCTTAGTTTCGCAACGAATGTTTATGACTTCGAGAGTATCTCTTGTATGTGATGAACACAAGTTCAATGAATAATAGCTAATCCATCGATACCGTTCAATATAAACTTGCGAGTTCCAAGGGGTGGACGTCTAAGGTCCTCTTTGGATCAATTAGAGATAATGGTTAGCTAAGATTAGCTGGGAGGAGGCAGCTCGCTGAATAGTTGTTAGCTGGCTAGTTGGAAATTTGCTGGGTCGAGCTAAAATTAGCTGGATAGCTCTAGATAGGCAATCCAATCATGCCCTAATTTTATATTGATCTTTTGCACCTTTGCATTGGTCAGGTTTTGTTGGTTCATATCCAATGGTGGGTATGACAAACAATGAATGTATTAAATACTATCTAACTAGTACATGTTGCTGATTTTTAAGGTGTTCAGAGTGTAGCCCTAGCTGAACTCAGCTACAAGTATAGAGGGATTCGTTTCATGAGTCATAACTTACAAATGAAATATTTCACGTGGTAGTGTTTTTGTCTTACTGATCTATATTACTGAACAAGTATTTGACTATGTAGCCTCAGTGGCTCTTAACTTCCTATTACTGTAACACCCAGCCCTTTCCTGTTGATTTCTCACAGGTTATGAGCCCCGGAATTGCTATATTATCATTCATTTTCAAATAATCAGATCTCTAAAGGCAATGTATTAATTATTACCTTTTCTTTCTATATTTAATTGCAATCAGGGCCTCTCTCATTGTAATATTCCAAAAATTTGTAATATTTATTTGAGTGAAATTTCTAAAAATTTAAAATTTTTGTTTGAATTGTGTGCTTGTTTATAGATGATGGTCAAATTCTCTTCTCATCCAAAATTCCATTTCAAAACTTGTGTGGTTTGATTTGGATCTTTTTGGATTTCTATTTGAATCTCATGTTTGAGTGTGTGTTTGAATTTTGAATCTAATTCAAAATTCAAACTAAATATAAATCTAAACCTAAATCTAAATAAAAACAAAACCTACCTAACCTATCTAACTACCAGGCCAGCCGCAGACCTTCGCCCTCACCCGCTCTCGCCTCGGCCTAGCTGGCCTAGCCTGCTTTGCCACCTCACACGCGTAGCCCAGTGACCCGACCAGCCAGCCCAGCAGGTCGCGTCGCTAGCCCAGCCCGCACGCCGCTCACACCCCACTCTCCCTCTCTTTCTCTCTCGCTGCCACGCCAGACCTACCCGTCAGGAACCCCTGTTCCTCTTTTTTCTTCCTCCGGCCGTACCCCTCACGCGCGTCGCGCGTGCGCGCCAGATGGGACGGCCGCGAGCCTCGCCGTCCACGCTAGCACCCACTCCCGCACCCGCGACCTTGCCTGCGTCTTTAGCTTTTGCACTGGCAGCTTCGGATGTGCGCCACGCCACCCGCACCGCGTGCCGCTGCATCCCGGCTGTCCACGTCGCCGCCCCGCAAACCCTAGCACGCCGCCGTACCCCTTCGAAACCCTAACCCGCACCTCGCCGCTATAAATAGTGCCACCCGAAGCCCTTCCTCGCCATGCTAGCCACTGGGGCTCCTCCCCATCGCTGCCACCCGAGAGAGGAGAGGGAAAGGAAGGAAGGGAAGAAGAGGGAAGGAGGAGAAGGGGGAAAGAGAGAAAGGAGGAGAAGGAGGAGAGGAGGAAGAGAAGAAGGGAAGAAAGAG
The DNA here is from genome assembly GCF_005286985.2 of Setaria viridis. Classification (NCBI taxonomy): domain Eukaryota; kingdom Viridiplantae; phylum Streptophyta; class Magnoliopsida; order Poales; family Poaceae; genus Setaria; species Setaria viridis. The sequence goes on from NC_048271.2 coordinate 44,213,643, forward strand.
GAGGATGCCCGAGGGAAGCTAGAGCCGCCGTCCACCGCTGACAGCGGGAGCGCCGTTGCCGTCCGCCGCCGACGCCGTTCTTCTTCATCTTCGCCCTCCATGAGCTCAACCGCCTCCCTCTCTTGTCCTTTTTGGCACCCTTGTCCGGCCTTCGAGCCGCCGCCGCTCGCCCTCGCCATCGGCCGCTGGGGGCCTGGGACACCAGGACCCCGCGCGCCGTCGCGGCAGTGCCGCGACCAGGGACTGCCCTATACCCGCGCACACACGCAGCTGCCACACCACGCCACTGAAAGTGCATCTAGGCCCCTAAGTGGGTTTTGGTGAATTGAATGACAAACGGATTAAAGGACTAACTTGTTTGTTTAAGATTGTGAGCAGCGTTTTATTCTCATATTTATGATATGATATTGTCTCTTAAGTTAAATGTGTATTATATGGCTCACAAGAAAGAAAAGCAAGCAAGTGTGTGATCCCGTGATGAAATTGTATGATCAATGACAAGCAAGGGTGAAGTTAAACTTGGGGATATACTTGATGGTTGATCTATAAGTCTCCAAATCATATGATAGCTTGATTAACAAGTAAAGGGATCATTAAGAAAAGAATAGTGATATTCACAAATGGATGTTGCAAGACTTCATGTGTGTATGATAAAAAGACATGAGCTTATGTGCTACATATTGGTCTTGTTATTGGAAGCTTGCAATTCATGAGATATTCTTTATCAATCAAGAACAAGCATTTGAAGAGGATTTCAAATGGGATTTCATTGTTGATGTCAAAGCAAAGATAAACTCAAAGTGGTAAGAATAGGTGAAGAAATCAAGCGAGATACTAGAGTGAGGGACTAAGCAAGCTTTGGACAAGTGACGACTTGAACCATGTGCGTTTTGATAAGGTGAAGTGGCTAGTATTCGAGGGTTTCGAAGTATCATATCTAAACCTTACCGAGGGAAGCAATGCAATGCATTCAATCTAGTGTGATTGGTAAAATGGAGTGACTTAAGGATTTAAGTATATCTTATCATGAACAAGGGAGAATTTTAAGTCACTAGCTCAAGATGGATGTGCTCAAGATGATAGCTATGTTGAGAGCCCTCAAATAACTATTGATCGAAGTAAGGCATGGATGAAGACTTACAAGCTCAAGTGGATGATAGAGTGTTTATATTTATTCTTGAGTATAGGTATGCCGTACTATCAAGAGGGATGCAACATTAGCTAATTGACAACACCAAAAGTGCTCCTAGTTGACCTATGTGAGATTGGCCTTGAGAAAACCCTTGAGTGAACTAACTATCCCATCTCAACTAATAATGGTTATTTCAACCAGTAGGTGAACCGTAAGTGAGTATTTAAGAGTTTTGGGGCTAACTCAACCAAACTGGTCTAACTAGTTTGGTAGACCGGTCTGGGGTTCAGTGAGCAAACAACTAACTCAGCCAAACCGGCCTGACCTGTTTGACAGATTGGTCTGACCACTCTGAGAGCAACGGCTAGTTTTGCAAACTAGACCGATCTGACTGGTCTAGCAACCGGTTTGACCGGTTTGAGCAGCTCCAACGGCTAGTTTCTAGTTTGTGGGGTTATACATACCCCTTAGCCCCCTTCTTGGTGGGCTGCTGGTTACACACAACTTGGACACCATCTAGTGACCAGAACAGCTCTCCCCAACCTCTCTTTGTGAGACTTGAGTGATTCTTGAGAAATCTTTAAGTTGGGTTGAGAGAGTGATCTTGTGTGAGCATTAATGAGTTGAAAAGAGCAATCCATAGCTTGAGCACTTGTGGTTCGTGTTGAGAAAGCATTTGAAGCATTTGTTACTCTTGGAGGTATGCCTCCTAGACGGCTAGGTGTCACCGGCTAGCTCCCAAGGTGTGGTGAGCAACGGCAAGTTTGTGAGGGCTGTGATCTTGCCTCCGTAAGGAAAAAGATCAACTACTGGAGACGAGGAAAGTAGTTGAAAGAGACCCGGCTTGTTGGAAGGGAGTTGAAATAGACTCGTATTCCAATAGGCTCCTCAACAGAGACGTAGGATTCATTGGGGTGAATCTGAACTTCGGATAAACAAATCCTCGTGTCCTCATTTTGGTTTGCTTCACTTGTTGATTTCTAGCAATTTACTTGTGCTTCCATTTCGATGTACTTGGGTGTGCTTGTCTTGTGTGCAGGGACTATTTTTCCTTGTTGAAAATCATCTACAGAAGCCACTCTCCAAGTTTGGTTGGTGCTAGAAGTCATGGAGGGACTCGAGCAACACTTGTATGTCACCCTTCCTGGACCGGTCTGACCGGTTTAGCCTAGGCAGTGCCGCTAAGTGGTTTGAAATTTTATAAATTGATCATCTCGCCTATTCACCCCCTCTAGGCGACATTGTCCTTTCAGCCACGCACCTTCGGGCGCGAGGCCGGGGCCAACCGCTAGCCCAGCCGTTGCGTGCATGCGCATGCGCAGCTGCCGCGCCGCGCCCGCACCTACCACGCCGCGCTCGCCTATGCTCGCTCTCACCACGCGCTAAGTCGAGCCACACCGCAATGTCGCGCCTCACCGCGAAGTCGTGGGCGTGGTCACAACCGCTTAGGCCTCACGACGCCACGCTGCGCTGCGTCGCCGGCGTGAGCCATGTGGTTGCCACGTAGGCGCCATGTGGCGGGGCAATGTAGGGTAGATCGCGCCACGTGGTGCTAACGTCTCCAAGGCTTGGGCCCACTGGTAGGGCCCACTAACCCGTGGGGCCCACCGTTGACTGGCGGGATCCAGTTGGTCAACGTTGACCGTTGACCGGTCAACGCTGACGTTAGCAGACACATGGCGCACTCTCGTGCTGCCATGTGGCATAACCAGGGACTGACACGTGTCACCTTTAATAAATGTTTTCCAAAATAATTGAAATAATTAAGTAAATCCTTTAATCTTCAAAAATTTGTAACTAATTCATTTTAACTCCAAAAAATATGAAACCAGTTGCCTTAAATTCGTAAAATCAAGCCCGTGCTGTTTGTAGCTAGTTTGGTGTTATTTGGATCTTCTAAATTTGACTTTATTGGAGTTTTTTCCTAGTTGTAATGTCGTGGTTGGTACTGAGGAGTGCCTTGCTGGGAGAGAGTATTTTGGACTCTCTCTATACCCCGTACCTGTGGTGGGTACCTTATTTGTTACTGAGGATCAGGTGGCATACTCATTGTTATCATATACGCTATACGGTAAACAGTCGGTCACCCTTTGTTTAGCGTTTAGGCCGTTTAAACGGCTATTTTCGTACATACTGCTCACTTACATTATGGGTAGGGTTCAATCCGAGGCTAGTGGTGGATAGTGCTCAGCCTGTAGGCAGATTGGAGGATCGTGTAAGGAGTTCGAGGCGATGGCCTGCTCTGACCAGACTACACCCCGACGTGGGTACGTTTCACAGCTTCGAGGTCCTCACTGGTCACGGCGTACCCTGCAGGTGAGGACGGTTCCAGACTCAAGGAAACAGGAGAGAGCTATCCACCTACTAGGGCTCGGGCTGTTAGGTGGGGTTTGGATGGATCACTACCGTTCAGGCTCCATTCGTGTGGGTACAGTTGTACAACCTCTGCAGAGTATATAAAGCTATAGCTATGGTCCGTGTCCACTGGTTATGGACAGTGCTGTTGACTACCGCTACTTCTGACTAGACTTTGCTTAATCTTCTACCTCCCCTTTTGGAGATAGGCCGGCGTTTGCTGTTGAGATGTGAGGGGAGGGAGCTATCACATCGCATAGTGTGTTGGGTGCTGGACCCTTAGGTAAAGGATTCGGTGATTTGTGCCGACTTCCTTGATGAGATGATGACCTCGGAGATGGTGTTGCTTTGCTACTTCCTTAATTGCTGCTGTTGTTGCTGCATAAACCACTATAGCTATATATATAGGTTTTACTCATGCATGTAGTATTATTCCCTCGTTTCCTTAGCTTGTTGCTTTTGGGAGTTGACATGGCCTACCCGCTTCTCGGGTAGACGGTGACTTTTCAGGGTCCTAGCCCGACTACGGCTTCGACAACGACATATGGGAAGACTAGGGATGGTTCTTCGCTCGAGTCGCCTTTGGAGATGGAGTTCGCCATAGCTTATGTTTCCGCTGAGTAAATATTTTACCTTTCTTGATTCGGCCTGATGGATTTGTACCGGCATGTGCCGAAGAGATGTACTCATTACTTATGATATTTGTACTCTGTTGTCACTCTATATTTCTGTGTTGGTATGGATTTGTACCATCTGAGATAGGGTTTCGCACGTGATAGCCTTCCTAGACTATCACTGAGGTGCGTAGGCTTGAATTCTCTAAAATGGGAATTCGGGTCCGTTTCACTCATATTGATAGCACCATTTACCTTTTTTCTATAAAGAAATGGTAAGAGTTCGTGCCTTGGAACAAAAGAATTTGATGCACCACTTCCGTCTCATGTACATTATACATATACAGAAGCATGCATGCCCATACATCTTCGATCAAGCAATGTTGTATCAACATCTTTGCTCAATCCTCAATTGCTGTGTGTCTAGTAAATGCACTTTATTTGGCGGATCATGACTTTCTAAGAATATCACTCAGGCTGGGCATATCATATACTACTTGATAGAACATTTTAATAGTTGATTAAGATAGCATGATATGTTCAGTAGGGAGTGACTAAAGCATTCACATATGGAATGACCCGTGAACTAGATCATATCCAAGAGAAAGGACATGTAGGCCTGTTTCAAACAAATGTCAGGGCATTCTTCGCGGGGTCTTAGAGCTTATGGATCCAAAATAAAAGAGAATGAGATCCAGGACCAATATACTTGATTGTTTGTGGTACCTCTTTGGCTCTTTCTGAAATACAGGTGGGGCGGGGTTAGGGAAGCAAGTTTTGCTTGTTTTGGACCATTGGGTTGATGGCCGACTCAAAATTTTCTTTAATAAATTACAATGGTATGGCACTTAACTAATTTAGGGAAGAGAAATGAACTAAAATGGCATACCAAGAAACTAATCACTAACCAATTTACATCCCTAGGTAGGGTCAAAGACTTCTGGAGAATTATTGTCTTTGGAGGCTGAAATAATGCAGGTGAATGTTTGTGCGCTGATGTGGGTATGCATATTTGCAAGAAATAAAATAATAAATCTAGTTGAAGGCAGAACCGATGGATGCAACTTGTCATCCTATAGCAGCGCACATAGCTTATCTTGATGTTTAGCAAATATGCTTGTCAATAACTATCATCATCATCATCATCATCATCATCATCATTATCATCATCATCATCATCATCATCATTATTATTATTATTATTATTATTATTATTATTATTATTATTATTATTATTATTATCATTATTCTTTCCTTGGATTCAAATATTTCATGGCAAAACAAGAAAAGTAATTACTAAGACAAAATCATGCATAGAACCTTACCCAAATTTGGGTATAGTCAAGCCTGAATTATTCTAAGCTGCCAACCACCACACCATACACTTGGCACTTATTCCAATGAACCTTATGTCTTTTACATTATGATTCAAAGTTTTGGATTCTTAAGGGCTCATTTAGCAGAGCTGCGGCTGTGGCTTCTTTGGTGAAGCAGCTTTTTTTTGGCTTTGGCTTGTCTGGATGGAAAAATGTTTGGCAAAACGGCTTCTCCTTGCTGTGTAACATGGATAAAAATGATAAAATATCTGTAATGCCCTTCCCCTTTTTATTTTTATTTTTCATTTTTCTCTTTTCTTCCCTTATTTTTTTCTCCTCTCTTTAATTTCCCTTCTCTCCCTTTGATGAGGACATCACTCCTTCGGATACATACAACGATCCTCCGCTAATCTTTCAAGGTCCAATCACTAGAGCTCGCACGCGACAATTGAATTTAGAGGTGAGCTCGTTCCTAAACACTTCTTTATAGGATTTCGAGAATAGATTGCTACCTAATGATTATATTGTGACTAGGAACCAAGGAGAGGGCTAGGAGATACTTGGAGAAGAACTTAGAGGTGGCGATGATCAGCAAGGGTGTGCAAGTCAAGTTGGAGGCCCAAATCAAGTCGACTTCGAGTCCGTCTCGGAGTCCAGGAGCAGTTTGCGCTAAAACGGATGCCCAGGTCGCATACATGCTTGGATTTGGACGTTCTTAATATGTATAGCTAACGAGAAGACCTTTCCAATGGCACTGGTTTTAGGCCCAAATTCATCAGGAGTCATCGGGAATTATCCGAACAATTCGACATCCACAATCTGTTTCGATGCTGCGACGCCGTATTTTGGTCTTTGGGCCTTGTATCATGTTGGAAACCATTAGGGGTGCATCCAGGGGGTCTTGCACGTCCCTAAGGTCTTCATAAACAGCCGCCGTCCAGCCATTAGGGTTTGGGTTTTGCTTAGATTATTCTGTCAAGAACAGTTTCATCGTGTCGTCGGTTTGTGAGACCCCAACTTGTGAGATTATTCATTCATCTGCAAATTCGGTTGCAATCTTTCTTGTTCTTGCTTGTGTTCTTCAATTCGCAGGCAAGGATTAGCTTTCTTGGCGAGGTCGATCGTGCATCGGTGGTCAATAACCTGAGGAGATATGGTGCTGCAATTGCGGGGTTTGGAACGTGTTGTTCAGAAGCTGGATCGATTTGTGTCGCGACTCCATTAAATCGAGAGTTATCAGAACCTTTCAGAAGATCAGAAACCCTTGTTCACATTACCCTTATCCACTCCTCCGCCACCTCCTACCCTCCTTTTCCTTGTCACTCAGCTCTCGTTCGATCCCTCGCCTTGCTGTCGCCCTCTGCTCGATTGCCCGCCTCGCCTCCTTCCACCGTGCTGCTGATGCCTTCCGGCCGCACCTCCTCCCCTGCGCTGCTTTCACCTCGCTCCCAGTGCCGGCCGCCTCCACCTCGCGTTGTAGCGCCAGCCGCATCCACCCCGCGCCGCAGCTTCCACTGTCGCCCTGCCCCGCACCGCCCGTCGTCGACTGCCCATGTTGTGGCAAGCATGCGGGACCTCACGCTGCCTGTGATGCTGGGCGGGGCCGCACCAATGGCCGCGGCATCCAGCCATCCAAGTGAGGTAGTGGCAATTTCCCTATAATTGCATCCAACTTTAGGGGTATTTTGGTCTACTGGGGATGCGGGTTTGGGGAGGGAGCTGCGGGGAGCTAGTTTTTTCGGCTCCCCCTCCCTTAAATGGCTCGAGAGAGCGGATTGTGGGGGGCTTCTTCCTCAAAGCCATTTTGCAGATGGCCCATTGGCAAGCTTCAACTTCTGCAGGTGGAGAAGCCGCAGCCGAAGCCTTGCCAAAGGGGGTCTAACTTTGGCAAAGACAATTACGAGACACGCATAAATGTAGAATAGGATTATTATTTATGATAATTCATGATAATTGGCATGTCAAACTTTATTATTGGAGTACAACCTCATACATCATTTAGAATATGGCACCACCGATGAAGGGCTGCTGCAAGCAGGGGTTTGCCAAACCCACTTGGTTGAACACGCTAGACACAAGCTGTTGTTGCTGCAATTGGGCGACAGGACTCGCCAGAGCTAGTTGGTTGAACATGTTTGGTAGCAATTGTTGTTGCTGCAAGTAGGCAGCAGTGATGGGGTTCGCCAAAGCAACTTGGTTGAGCACGCTAGACACTAGTTGTTGTTGCTGCAACTGGGCGAAAGGACTCGTCAGAGCTAGTTGGTTGAACACGTTTGGCAGGAATTGTTGTTGTTGCCAGTAGGCAGCGGTGATGGGGTTTGCTAGAGCCAGTTGGTTGAACACATTTGGTAGCATGGTAGCAATGGGGTTCACCAAAAGTTGTTGTTGCTGCTGCAGAGTCATAATGCTCTGTACTGCAAGATGTGCTTGGCATTGCTGCTGAAGAATGGCAAGCGGTTGTTGAATGAGCACGGCTGATGGGGCCAAGATACCGGATGCCAGCGCTTGCAGCTGCACGCACGGGTGTGTGACTGCTATAGAGGTTGCGGCAAGAGCACTCACTGGTGAAATGTACGCGGAAGCAGCGCTTGCTGAGAGAGCAAGGAGAGCAAAGAAGGCAAATATCTTGGCTGCCATCTTTGCTGAGAGTTTGCTATGCTTTTTCAGTGTCTATGTTTGCTCTTGCTATGGGTGATGAGCTAACATATGATTTGGGGCCTATTTATAGAATGTGGAGATCAAGTACATCAAGCAAGGTTTTGGCATTTTGTAAACAAAGTGTTGGGAGTCCAGGTAAGCATAGATGACATGTCATCGAGTCGATTACAACATTTGATGACTCATTTTTTTGGAAGTATATTTAGTATGTATTGGCAAGATAGCAATATATACTTGATTGGCGTGTCTCTTTTGTTGTCTTTTCTTGATAAATGAAAAGTGGAGGTATACTTACTTTAACTTTAAATATGGCACGTCAAATTTGTTTATGCTTTGTGGAACTGAGTTTGTAATGTTGTGATCTGGTGATATGGATTTATAATTTTCTCAACCAGATTTGTCCACCACTTGTCATGTGTTCGACACGTCACACACTCATTGTTTCATACCTTTTTTCTTTTTTTTTCTTGAAGGGTCTAGTTTATATGCGGCAAATCAAATGTATATTTAAGTCATTAACAATGGCTGATAGCCCAAAGTGTACTAACTATTAAATCCCTCTTAATTGTTAGTCTAACTTTTATCTTCTTTTATGGAGAAAATTTCCTGTACTCCTACCTCTTCAGGTAGTCCCTTACTCCCACTTTAAAATGCACCACCAAAGACGTATGAAAAATTGCAACAAGAATATGGATAGATAGAGAAAATGTAGCATGATGCAAAATTTTGGGTTGCATCTAAAACTTGTGCAAGGAGAAATAAAAAAGAGAAATTACAAGACACCATAAACATAGAATAGGATGCCAATAAATCATCTTTGATATTATTTAGGATAATTCATGACAATTGGCATGTCAAACTTTATTTTTTGAGTACAACCTCACACATCATTTAGAAGATGGCAGCACCGATGAAGGGCTGCTGCAAGTAGGGGTTCGCCAAACCACTTGGTTGAACACACTAGACACAAGTTGTTGCTGCTGTAAGTGGGTGATAGAACTCACCAGAGCTAGTTGGTTGAACACGTTTGGTAGCAATATAAACCCATGAACCTTGTAATGAATAATCATCAATCAATCAATACAACCTTTCAGCGCCATGCCACCAAAACCCTAGGAGTATGAGTAGAGTAGAAATTGGCAAGTTTCTTCTTGCGCACAGGGCTGCATCGGCTTTGATCTCAGGCAAGCTTGTAAGTACCATCACCCGATCATTATGCTATCTGTATCATAACTTTCTAGCCATCGTCCAATATTCTGATCTTTTATTGTGTGGCCAGTTATCGAGTTAACTTAGATTGCAATTAGAACTTTCTAGGCTTTATCCAATATTCTATTTGTCTTCGATGTTGCTAACAGTTATCGAGTTATTTGGTTTTATTAAGTTGTATCGTGTCAATCTCTTGGTTTTATCAAGCGCTCACAGTTATCGAACAACTTAGATCTGATCAGGTCATCTCTATCGGCTCCTTATCCTATTTAAGCGTTCACAAGTTATCTGATTGTATCGGCTGGCTTGATCTCGCATGCTTTTCTTGCTTTACATATGTTAGGTCCGATAGATCTTTTACTTCTGCTCCTCGCATTGCTAGCTGTCGGATCCTTAACGTCACAACATTATCTATGAGAGACAATGCTTTGATTTGGTCTTATCCATGTCTCTTAGTAGTAGGATGATGTCATTGAGCCGATAGCCAAGCGTGCGAGACCTTGCTGCCGTGAATTAGTATGTTAAGTTAGTTGGTCGAAGTTAATGCCCTCTCAATCGTGTTGCCTTGTCTAAGTTCAATACACGTCTCATGACATTAGTTAGATCTGTTAACTTAATCGGCTCATAAGTGGTGGGCAAGAGGTCTTTGCTGCAATGCTCTAATCTTTTAGATTAACAGATTAAGGTTAATGCCCTCTTAGCCGTGTTGCCTAAGTTCAATACACGTATCATGACATTAATTAAGATCTGTTAGTTTATTTGACTTGTGCATGGTGAGCAAGGGCTCATTTTATGGATGTTGTTTGATGCTGTATTTATCTTAGCAGGTCAGCTCATATAGCCGATGGCACATGCCATTAACGCTTCTATTTATTTACACCGCATGATTACATTGAACATATCTTAACGGTGTTTATTCAAAGTAACGCCTGTCAATGAGCTCGAAGGCTTAGCTACCTATTGACTCAAGAATTTCATGAGTCCCTTAACAATTACAGGTCAAATTGGTTGTCACACCTTGCACCTTCGCGAGCTGATTTGGAGCCTGCACTGGAGTTAAGCAGATCTTCAAGGTCCTCCGTGTTGTTCAACACAGAAGCCTGAAGCCCAGATTTTTAGTCAACAATTTGTTGATGTGGATCTAAAATTTTGTTAACAAGATTTGTCCATACTTAGCTTGTGTTCCACACGTCACAACACTGGGACGTTTCATACCCTTGTTCTTTTTGTTTGCTTGAAGACTCTGGTGTGCATGTGGCAAATCCAAATGTATATTTAGGCAGTCCACAACAATTGATACTAACTGCTAATCTAGAGTCTAGCTTCTCTCTTTTCTTACAAAAATTTAACATATTCTATTTCATCCTAGAGGTCGTAGAGTTTGCTAGTATGATAGAGTTCCTTTTTTATGAAAGTTAATAACACCATTGCTGTGAAGAGGTCGGCGGGAAAAACTTGAGACTCATGTGCTACTCATGTTCAGCTCATCTTTGTCTTGTTCTGTGGACCGCTGGAATTCTAAATGAGCCAAGCTTAAGCTTGATCATAAACTCATGAGCTTTTCGAGCTCAAGATCGAGAAGCTCAAGTAAGCTTGTCTATTACGACCAACTATGACTCTATGAAGTGTGTACACATGAATTATATTTTTCTTGCCTAATTGCATTGTCCAAATCCCCAAAGTCTACATGCAAGAGAATGACTAGAGAGGCTACCCATGCTGAGGCTGCTGGTTGAAGCCCAATATATAGTGGCCCTTGGGTAGGGGGAGAGCTACTCTCCAGGTATGCCTAGTTGGAGGAATAATGCCCCCACGAAGACGATGTTTGTCGAGCTTCCTCCATCAAACAAGAGAGGCTAATGTGAGTTGTCGCAACCAAAGCGGTTATCACTAAGGCATCGGTATGTGGAGTATTGATCCTGTAGGCATAAAAAATGGTGAAGGATATCACACCGCCTTTTGACCCATGCAGTGGCTCAGGCATCGTAGCCACGCTTGGTCAAGGCCCCAGCCCCCGCTATGAAGCATTGTTACCACGTGATCAAGAGTTGTACCACCAGAGATGGTGTGGATGTGGAGGTGGATGCCTCGGGCATCTTCTTTGATATGATGCGACCTCGACCCATTGGGAGAGGTTGCAATGGTTGGGGTGGTAGTAATAGTTTTTGCTGGTACATTTAAAGCTGTGCAGCGGAGCTGACGTCATAGGCTGGTACAGTGGTATGGTACAACGGAAGTGTCATGACTGTAGGTACACTAGGGGTTGCGCTGCTGTATTGGCCTACAGGATGTCCGAAGTGTTGCACTTGGGTGGCGTGCTAGAAAAATCTCATGTTAGTGGATGTTATTTTCTTTGTTTAGTTTTTTTATTGATTCAACTGTATAATTAGAGCCAATTAACTCCATTTATAGATGGAATCATGAGAAGCAGAGTAGGGAGAGGTTGAGTCTGCCATGTGGATGCTCATTATGTTTTGGAGACTTCGTCACCTAGTAAAAGGCTACGTCTTCAGGTTTACATGTAAGGGATCCTAACCAACATTTTTCTTATGAGGACAGTAGAAGGGAAGAAGAGAGCAAAATAAACAGCTCCCCCTGCACATTGGGCAAAGATCAACCTAGCTAGCAGTGAGTGGCGGTAAACATGGGGATAAATAGCGGCTGCAAAGTCAAGGATGGATTTATCTAGCCATAGGAAAAGATAGCTACCGTATCTAGTCGAGAGTGGCATGAAACTTTCTGATTTGTTTGAAGAGACATGGGAAAAGAAGGGGTAGCAGCAAGCCTAGTAGTCACCGGACACATGCTCTTTCTACTAGTCGTCGTAAACTTTTAATGGCTACCTATCCCAAATGTTTTCTCAGCTCCATTTTTCACATAAGGACTTCTCCAAAATTCAAACTAAATATAAATCTAAACCTAAATCTAAATAAAAAAAAATAAAACCTACCTAACCTATCTAACTATCTAACTACCAGGCCAGCTGCAGCCCACCAGCATGACCTGCTTTGCCCTCACCCGCTCTCGCCCTGGCCCAGCCACCCAACCAGCCCGGCCTGCTTCACCACCTCACCCGTGCAGCCAAGTGACCTGACAAGCTAGCCCAACAAGCTGGGTCACCGGCCCAGCCCGCACGCCGCTCGCGCCCCACTCCTCCTCTCTTTCTCTCTTGCTGCCGCGCCGGACCCGCCTGTCAGGAACTCCTGTTCCTCTTTCTTCTTCTTCCGGTTGTACCCCTCATGCGCGCCGCACGTGCGCACCCGATGGGATGGCCGCGCGCCTCGCCGTCCGTGCTGCCACTCACTCCCGCACCCCCACGCGCACCCGTGACCTCGCCTGCGCCTTTAGCTTTTGTGCTGGTGGCTTCGGATGCACGCCATGCCACTCGCGCCGCGTGCCACCGCATGCTGGCCGTCCACGCCGCCGGTGCCACCCCGCAAACTGTAGCACGCTGCCGCACCCCACCAAAACACTAACCCGCGCCTCGCCGCTATAAATAGTTGCACCCAGAGCCCTTCCTTGCCATCCTAGCCACCATCACCACTACCCGAGAGAGGAGAGGGAAAGGAAGGAAGGAAAAATGGGGGAGGGAGGAGAATGGGGAAAGTGGAGAAAGGAGGAGGAGGAGGAGAATGGGGAAAATGGAGAAAGGAAGAAACAGAAGGCCACCCGAGGGAAGCCGGAGCCGCCGTCTGCCGCCGACACCGTTCTTCTTCGCCTTTGTCCTCCGTGAGCTCCATCGTCTTCCTCTCTTGTCCTTTTTGGCACCCTTGTCCGGCCTTCGAGCCACTGCCGCTCGCCACGGCCCGGGACACCGGGACCCAATGCTCCGCCGTGGCCGTGCCACGGTTGGGGACTGGTGCCCACGTGCACGCACAGCTGCCGCGCTGCACCACGCCACGCACCTTCGGGCGCGAGGCCGGGGTTGAGCGTTGGCCCAGTCGCCGCGTGCAGGCACACGCGCCACTTCAGCGTCGCCCGCGCCTGCGCACTCTCGCCGCGCCGTGCTCGCCTACGCCCGCTATCGCCACACGCTAAGTCGAGCCGCGACGTCGTGAGCCATGTGGTTGCCACGTAGGCGCCATGTGGTGGGGCCACGTAGGGTAGATCACGGCACTCTCTCATGCTGCCACGTGGTGGTAGCCACGCGGCGCTAACGTGTCCAAGGTGCGGGCCCACTAGCAGGGCCCACTGACCCATGGGGCCCACCGCTGATCGGAGGTACCAAGTCGACCATTGACCGGTCAATGTTTTGGTCAGCAGACATGTGGCGCACTCTCGTGCTGCCATGTGGCACAACTAGGGACTGACACATGTCACCTTTAATAAATGTTTTCCAAAATTATTTAAATAATTAAATAAATTCTTTAATCTTTCAAAATTCATAACTAATTGATTTTATCTCCGAAAAATATGAAACCAGTTGCATTAAATTCGTAAAATCGAGCCCATGCTATTTGTAGCTAGTTTGGTGTTATTTGGATCTTCTAAATTTATCTTTCTTGGTGTTTTTTTCTAGATGTAATGCCGTTTAATTTACTTTACGTTGTATCTTGTGGAAGATCCAAACGACTACGGACAAGGTGTCATGTCACTCCCAATCATATAGATCCTATGCATGCTTAGTTGCTATCACTTTATTTATGATGCTTGATGATGATGGATTGCATAGCCAATATTTTTAGTCATGCCTTGACAATTGTTTATCATGTTTTCCTTGTTTACCTGTTTTTGTGGACTAGCTACAGACCCCTAGTTAGTCCACCGCACTTATATCCATATACATGCTTTTGAGTTATGGATGGGCATATGCCATGGTTTTGGTTTTGAGACTCCTTGAACACTCTCGCGTGTGTTTTTGGTGAGTCGGACTCCTTGAGATGTTTTGGCGTGAGCGAGCCATGGTTGGTACTGAGGAGTGCCTTGCCGGGAGAGAGCATTCTGGACTCACTCTATATCCCGTACCTACGACGGGTACCTTGTTTGTTACTGAGGAGTAGGTGGCATACTTGTAAGTTGCAGGTGCTTCGGCACATACGTGTGGAGTAGAGTGCTCGCTCTCAGCCGTTTAAAGATTGAGTCAGTTTACCACCAGTAACAGTAGCTATTTTCGTACATACCGCTCGCTTACGTTATGGGCGGGGTTCAGTTCGAGGCTAGTGGTGGATAGTGCTCAGCCTGTACGCGGATTGGGGGATTGTGTAAGGAGTTTGAGGCGATGGCCTTCTCTGACCAGACTGCACCCCGACGAGGATAGGTTTCACAGCTTCGAGATCCTCACTAGGGACGGTGTGCCCTGCTGCTGAGGACGGTTCCAGACTCGAGGAAACTAGAGAGAGCTATCCATCTACTAGGGCTCCGGCAGTTAGGTATGGTTTAGACGGATCGCTACTGTTCCGGCTCTATTTGTGCGGGTACAGTTGTATAACCTCTGTAGAGTGTATAAAACTATAGCTATAGTCTGTGTCCACTGGTTATGGATAGTGCTGTTGACTACCGCTACTTCTAACTAGACTTTCCTTAACCTTCTACCTCCCCCTTTTGAGATAGGCCGGCATTTGCCGTTGAGATGTGAGGGGAGGGAGCTCTCACATCGCCTAGTGTGTTGGGTCCTGGACCCTTGGGTGAAGGATCCGGTGATTTGCGTTGACTTCCTTGATGAGGTGATGACCTCGGAGATGGTGTTGCTTTGTTGCTTCCTTGATTGTTGCTGCTATTGCTGCATAAACCACTACAACCATGTGTAGGTTTTACTCATGCATGTAGTATTATTCCTCCATTTCCTTGGCTTGTTGCTTTTGGGAGTTGACATGGCCTACCCGCTTCTCTGGTAGATGGTGACTTTTTAGGGTTGGAGCCCGACTAGGACTTCGACAATGATGGATGGGAAGTCTAGGGATGGTTCTTCTCTTGAGTCACCTCTGGAGATGGAGTTCGCCATAGCTTATGTTTCCGCTACGTAGATATTTTACCTTTCCTGATTCAGTCCTGATGGACTTGTACCTGCATGTGCCGAAGAGATGTAGTCGTTACTTATGATATTTGTACTCTTTTGTCACTCTACATTTCTGTGTTGGTATGGATTTGTACTATCTGAGATAGGGATTCACACATGATAGCCTTCCTGGGACTATCACCGAGGCGCGTAGGCTTGAATTCTTCAAAATGGGAATTCGAGTCTGTTTCAGCTGGTATTAGAGCCATACTTGGCCGTAGGACGATCCCTAGCAATAGACGATAGTTTAGGAAGCTTAAACTATCTTTGAACTGAGTATATACTCCTTGACTGTTATACAACTCCTTGAACAATTATTATTATCTTGCTTTCTCTGACTTATATGCCTTACTAACATCCTTAACTACACGTTACAGATGATAACTGAAGAGTGGCGCTCGTTCACGGTCCGAGGGACTTCAAGAGTTCAGCCCATCGGTACTACAAGGACGCCTACACTAAGCCGACGAGAAGTTTCGCGTGGCTTCCCGCTGCATCCACGCCCAGGACTTGGTACTGTTCTGGAACGACAGAGAAGTGGAGGTACTTCGCAAGGGTTGGGACGACTGCATCGGTGCCAACTCCATGCTTGAGGGCAAGATATTGGGACTTGAGCGCTACTTGACTGACCTGGACTGAATGAATCGTCGCTTGCAGCATGAGGTGGACACTGCACCGAACACCTATGACGAGAGGGACTCGCTGAGGATTGCCACGCTGAAGGTGAGAGTTGTTCGGATGGAGGAGGCACAGAAGGCCAGGGACAGGGTGATAGATGAGAAGAACGCCTTGCTCAAGGAGAAGGAAGAGCTGGTTGACACCTTGGATGCCGCACTGGTCACCAAGAACAGAGTCATTGAGCAGCTCCACCACCGTCTATATAGGAACTACTGCAACTTGGTCCACCTTGGTTCACGTTGCTACCATGATAGGGACTTGGCAGAGAGACTACAGCTTGCGTGGGAGCGCTCAGACTGCAGAAGGATGATGGAGTCGGAGGAGTTGAGCTCATGGGTTCCGATCGAGTATAGGAGGGAAGCCCGTGTGGAGAGCTTCGAGTTACCACTGTCCAGACTATACACACAAGTGAAGCACCCACCAGCCAGGGTTGCTACCGGGGAGATGACCAGAGTTCTGTCTACGCTCTCCCAGCTGTACGGAGGAGACTCGCTTGAGCTGCCAGTGTACTCAGACGATGAGTCGGGTCCGTGGAGAGGCCCTACTCCTGAGTACCACCCTGGGGACATGGACAATGATGACTTCCAGTACTCCGACTGAGTGGATTGCTTTTGATCTGATCTAGTGTTAGGTTCGAGTTAGACTCGCCATGATGTAATAGCATTAGAGATTACCACCCCATGATTGTCGATGTAGTAGTATGATGATCCTCGTGTAATCTTGAAGGTTTTTGTTGTAGACCTCGAGATATACACCTCTTTTGTATGGTGCCTTTGCATGAGTGATATATTCATGGATTTTATGGTTCTTATGCTTTTTATTGTTTGAGTGAAATTGTTTGTGTGTTTTAGCTTTATATTTCTTTAATAATTCAGTAACCCCCTATATAATTTCTTAAGAAGTAACCACTGATCACGATCTCATTTGGAACAGATGTCGGGTTTGAGGAGGTCGGGACGGTTGCTACACCGTTTCGAGGAGGCAGCCAACGAAGATGGGCCTAACCCCAGCAAAGGTCGTGGTCACCGCGGAGGTTGCGCTCCCCAAGGCGGACACCATGGAGGTCGTCACGAAGGACGTGGTGGCCGTGTCCTAGAGATTGAGGTACAGGGAGACCCAGCTGGCGCTGAAGGAGAAGTCCACCGGGTGGGTCAGGGGGAGCAGGAACAAAACATGAACGCTGGAGGTGCAGGAAACCAGCAGGCACCGCCACCACCTAACCTAGTAGAGGTGATGGCAGTCCGGACACAATTGATGCAAACCATGGCTAACACTTTGCTCCAGTACAACCAGCAAGGAGGACACCGCAGGAAGCCTCCGGTTGAGTCGCTATAGAGGAAGGTTGAAGGATTCACCAAGCTCCATCCATCCACATTTGACAACTCAGACAACCCTCTAGACGCAAACGACTGGATGAGGGAGATCGCGAAGAAGCTGGACTTGACAGATTGTACGGATGAAGAGTGCGTGGCGCTGGCCACCCACCAGCTGACTGGGAGAGCACGTGCCTAGTGGGACAGCTTCTGTGACTCTCACGTTGACCCAGCGCACATCACATGGGATAAGTTCACTGCAGCATTTCACGACCAACACATTCCTGAGGCAGTCCTGGATTGGAAGGCAGATGAGTTTCAAAACTTGAAGATGGGCAACATGAAAGTCCAGGAGTACGCCAACAAGTTTCAGGAACTGATGAGGTATGCACCGGACAACTCCAACATAGAGAAGAAGAAGATGTACTGGTTTCGCAAAGGACTTCACCGGGGCATGGAGATGCACTTGTCTGCTCACGACTGACCTACTATGCATGCTCTAGTGGGCACGGCACTCCGAGTGGAGAAGTTGAGACTGGAGTACGAGGAGATGTGAGGGCACAAGAGGAAGCATCAGGATCAGTTTGGATGCTCAGGGCTGTCTAAGAGGCCGAGGACAGGACCCCCACAGTTCCAGCAGCAGAAACCTCACAGCTACCCCTTACAGCTACAGCAGCACAGAAGCATCAGTGGAGGAAGTGGAAGTTCTGGTACTTGGAAGCTGAGGCCCCAGTAGTCTACCGCTCCGGAGGATGCTAAGATGATTGTCTGCTACACGTGCCGTCAGCCAGGGCATAAGTCGTTCGAGTGTCCGCAGAAGGCTCAGGCAGGAGGATAGAACCGCACCAACCAGTACCAGACACCAGCCAAGACACCAGCACTAGGAGGACCCCAGCAGAGGATCCCGGCAAGGACCGCACCACCACCTACCCGAGGATGACTGAACCACCTGACCGCCGAGGACGCTGCAACAACCCCAGATATTGCTCTCGGTGAGTTCCTTGTTGATTCAGTCAAAGCTATAGTTTTGTTCAATATTGGTGCCTTATGTTTCAACCAAGTTTGTGGAAAAACAGTATCTCCCCACTATGCCTCGACCAAGGCCTATTATAACCAGTTCTCTCCTAGGAGAAGTAAGGAGCACCCTAGAGTGCAAGGCAGTTCCGTTGGTGCTTGAAAAGCAACAGTTCCTAGCAGATCTAAGAGTATTGAAGTCCTTATGCATTGATGTGATTTTGGGAATGGATTGGTTGGCCAAGCACAAAGGACTGGTCTCATGTAACCCCCGTTTTGTTAGGTTGGAACATCCAAGCGGAGTTCAAGTACAGTTTGAGTCGTTATACCCCAACAAAGCCCCTATGCTATGCAACTTGAACCCCAAGACCATCGAAGAGGTACTCGTGATGTGTGATTTCTCGTACGTGTTTCCAGAAGAGATGACAAAACTACCCTTAGACCGGGATCTTGAGTTTGCGATTGAGCTTATACTCGTTGCAGGACCGATAGCATAGAGGTCGTACCGGATGTCGGTCGATGAGCTGGATGGACAGAAGTAGTTGAAGAAGTTGCTAGAACAAGGATTCATTTGACCGACTGCTTCACCCTAGGGTTCTCCCATTCTGTTCATGAGAAAGAAGTATGGCTCGATGAGAATGTGTGTGGATTACCAAACACTCAATTCCATGACCATCAAGAACAAGTACCCGTTGCCACGGATTGACGATCTGCTTGACCGACTCAAAAAAGCTAAGTACTTCTCCAAGATTGAATTGAGGTCAGGATACCACCAAATAAAAATTCGAGAAAGCGACATATCCAAGACCGCCTTCACCACTCGGTACGGATTGTTTGAGTTCACAGTGGTTTCCTTTGGCTTGACCAACGTACCAGCTTACTTCATGAATATGATGAACAAGATCTTTATGGAGGAGTTGGAAAGTTTGTGGTAGTGTTTATTGACGACATTCTGATCTACTTAGAAACAGCAAAAGAGCACGAGGAGCACCTTCAGATCGTGCTAGAGAGGTTACGACAACACCAACTTTACGCTAAGTTCAGCAAGTGTGAGTACTGGATAGAGGAAGTTGCCTTCCTAGGGCACATGTTGTCAACAAAGGGAGTAGCCGTTGACCCTGCTAAGATTGAAGCAGCCACAGAGTGGGAGCAGCCTCGCAACGTGACAGAGATCAGGAGCTTCCTTGGATTTGTAGGATACTACCGGAGGTTTATTGATAACTTTTCCAAGATTGCCAAGCCCATGACCGAACTGCTAACGAACAATGTGAATTTTGTGTGGTCAGAAGCTTGCGAGAAGTGCTTTCAGGAGCTAAAGTCGAGACTTACCACCACCCTAGTGCTAACTTTACCGGATATCAAGAAGGACTTTGTGGTATGCTGTGATGCTTCCAAGCAAGGATTGTGATGTGTGTTGATGCAGGAAGGAAAGGTCATGGCCTATGTGTCTAGGCAGTTGAGGAGGCATGAGGAGAACTACCCGACACACAATCTGGAATTGGCAGCTGTGGTACAGGCTCTCAAGATTTGGAGGCACTATCTGATCAGCAATAAGTGTGAGATCTACACAGACCATAAGAGCTTGAAGTACTTCTTCACTCAGTCCGAGCTGAACATGAGGCAAAGGAAATGGCTTGAGATATTAAGGATTACGAGTTCGAGATTCACTACCACCCTGATAAAGCCAACATAATGGCCGATGCTCTGAGCAGGAAAGCCTATCGCAACAGCCTGATGGTGAAAGAAGAGCAACCTACCTTGTATGAAGAGATGGAGAAACTTAAGTTGGAAATTGTTGAGTATGGACAGTTGTGTGAACTGCAAGTGACCTATGACCTGGAAGATCAGATCAGATAGGCACACACCTGATGTTCAGAAATTGAGACTCTTTGGGAACAGATGAAAAGAGGCAAGGCAACTGACTACCGAATGGATGACAAAGGCACTGTTTGGTTGAAAGTCAGGATTTGTGTACCCAAGGATCAGCTATACGGGAGTCCATCTTGAAGGAAGCATACAACTCGAGGTACTCAATTCATCCAGGAAGCATCAAGATGTACCAATATTTGAAGGAGAGGTTCTGGTGGAAAGATATGAAAGTCGACATAGCCAACCACGTTGCCTATTGTGATACTTGCAGACGAGTGAAGGCTGAGCACCAAAGATTGGCAAGACTGCTTAAACTACTTGAGGTATTAGTTTGGAAGTGGGAAAACATTTCTATGGACTTCATTGTGGGTTTGCCCAGGACTCAGAGGGGAAATGACTCGATTTGGGTGATTGTGGATAGGCTCACCAAGGTCGCTCACTTTATACCCGTGAAGTGCAACTACAGAACCGAGAAGCTCATATATTTTTATGTGGACAACATCTTGAGGTTACATGGAGCACCTAAGAGTATTGTGTCCGACAGAGGTCCGCAGTTTGTTGCCGAGTTTTGGAAGAGCTTTCACAAGGCTATAGGTACTACCTTGGAGTACAGCACAACGTTTCACCCACAGACAGATGGACAGACTGAAAGAGTGAACCAAATCTTGAAGGATATGCTGAGAGCTTGTGTGCTCACCTACGGCGCTGACTGGGAGAGCAGCTTGTCTTTTGCCGAGTTTTGCTACAACAACAGATACCAAGCCAGTCTTCAGATGTCACCTTTTGAGGCTCTCTACGAAATAAAGGTTTGATGTGGTCCGAGGTTGGTGTAAGAACTCTATTTGGGCCAACAACTATTAAGGAGGCTGAAGAGAATGTGAGCAAGGTCAGAGAGAACCTAAAGATTGCTCAGAGTTGCCAGAAGAGCTATGCAGACAGGAGGAGGAGAGACCTATCCTTTGAAGTTGGAGACCATGTTTACCTCAAAGTCTCACCGCTCTGTAGAACCAAGAGGTTTCTTATTAAAGGAAAGCCGGCGTCGAGATTTGTGGGACCTTACCAGGTGGTTAAGTGAATTAGAGATCTCGCTTACAAGGTTTCCTTACCGGAAAGCATGGATGGAGTGCACCTAGTGTTTCACATCTCACAGCTGAGGAAGTGCCTAAGAGTACCTGAGGAGGAGGTTCACACTGAAGCGATAGACCTACAAGACACTTTGGAGTATGTAGAACACCTAGTCAAGATCTTGGCTCACGCAGAGAAAGCAACAAGGAGGACATCTGTTCCTTACTGTAAAGTTCTCTGGAGCAACCATACCAAGAGAGGCAACTTGGGAGAAAGAGTTTGATCTAAAGAAACAGTTTCCGCACCTGTTTGAGGAGGAGGTTGAAGCTTAATCTCGAGGATGAGATTCCCTTAGTGGGGGAGATTGTAATATTAAAAAAATTGTAATATTTATTTGAGTGAAATTTCAAAAATTTACAACTTTTTGTTTGAATAGTGTGCTTGTTTATAGATGATGGTCAAATTCTCTTCTTATCCAAAATTCCATTTCAAAACTTGTGTGGTTTGATTAGGATATTTTTGGATTTCTATTTGGATCTCATGTTTGAGTGTGTGTTTGAATTTTGAATCTAATTCAAAATTAAAACTAAATATAAATCTAAAACTAAATCTAAATAAAAACAAAACCTACCTAACCTATCTAACTACCAGGCCAGCTGCACCCCATCGGCTTGGCCTGCTTCGCCCTCACCCGCTCTCGCCCGAGCCTAGCTTGCTTCGCCATTTCACCCGTGCAGCACAGCGACCCGACCAGCCAGCCCAGCAGGCTACGTCACCAGACCAGCCCGCACGCCGCCCACGCCGCCCTCTCCCTTTCTTTCTCTCTCGCTGTCGTGCTGGACCCGCCCGTTAGGAACCCTTGTTCCTCTTTCTTCTTCCTCCGGCAGTACCCCTCACGCACGCCGCGCGTGTGCGCCGGATGGGACAGCCACGCAGCTCGCCATCCACGCTGGCACCCACTCCCACACCCGCTCGCGCACCTGTGACCTCGCCCACGCCTTTAGCTTTTATGCTAGTGGCTTCGGATGCGTGCCATGCCACCCGCGCCGCGTGCTGCTGCATCCCGGCCGTCCATGCCGCCGGCGCCGCCCCGCAAACCCTAGCACACCGCCACACCCCTCTGAAACCTTGACCCGTGCCTCACCGCTATTAATATTGCCGCTTGGAGCCCTTCCTCGCCATCCTAGCCACCAGGGCTCCGCCCCATCGCCGCCACCCGAGAGAGGAGAGGGAAAGGAAGGAAGGGAAGAAGGAGGAAAGAGGAGAAAGGAGGAGAGGAGGAGGAGGAGGAGGAGGAGGAGGAGGAGGAGGAGGAGGAAGAGAAGAAGGGAAGAAAGAGGAAGCCGCCCGAGGGAAGCCGAAGCCGCCGTCCACCGCCGACGTTTTTCTTCTTCGCCCTCACCCTCCGTGAGCTCAACCGCCTCCCTCTCTTGTCCTTTTTTAGCGCCCTTGTCCGGCCTTTGAGCCGCTGCCCCTCGCCCTCGCAGCTGGTCGCCGCGGGCTTGGGACATCGGGACCCCGCGCACCGCCATGGCAGTGCCGTGGCTTGGGACTGCCCCATGCCCGCACGCACGCGTAGCTGCCGCGCCACGCCAAGCTCCTTCGGGCGCGCGGCCGGGGCCGAGCGCTGGCCCGGCCGCCATGTGCTCGAGGAAGATCCAAACAACTATGGACAAGGTGTCATGTCACTTCCAATCATATAGATCCTATGCATGCTTAGTTGCTAGCGCTTTATTTATGATGCTTGATGATGATGGATTGCATAGCCAATGTTATCAGCCATGCCTTGATAATTGTTTATCTTGTTTCCTTGTTTACCTATTTTTGTGGACTAGCTATAGAACCCTAGCTAGTCCACCGCACTTATATCCATATACAAGCTATTGAGTTATGGATGGGCATATGCCATGGTTTTGTGTATGGGACTCCTTGAACACTCTCACGTGTGTTTTGGGTGAGTGTAACTCCTTGAGTTGTTTTGGCAGGAGCGAGCTGTGGTTGGTACTAAGGAGTGCCTTGTTGGGAGAGAGCATTCTGGACTCACTCTATACCCCATACCTACGACGGGTACCTTGTTTGTTACTGAGGAGCAGGTTACGTACTTGTAAGTTGCAGGTGCTTCGGCACATACTTGCGGATTGGAGTGCTCGCTCTCAGCCGCTTAAAGACTGAGTTAGTTTACCACCAGTCACAGCAGCTATTTTCATACATACCACTCGCTTACGTTATGGGCGGGGTTCAGACCGAGGCTAGTGGTGGATAGTGCTCAGCCTGTACGCAGATTGGAGGATCATGTAATGAGTTCGAGGCGATGGCCTGCTCTGACCAGACTACCCCCCTGCATGGGTAGGTTTCACAGCTTCTAGGTCCTCACTAGTGACGGCTCGCCTTGCAGTTGAGGACGGTTCCAGACTCGAGGAAATAGGAGAGAGTTATCCACCTACTAGGGCTCTGGCTGTTAGGTGGGGTTTGGATGGATCTCTACCGTTCCGGCTCCATCCGTGCGGGTACAGTTGTACAACCTCTGCAGAATGTATAAAGCTATAGCTATAGTCTGTGTCCATTGGTTATGGACAATGCTGTTGACTACCGCTACTTCTAACTAGACTTTGCTTAATTTTCTACCTCCCCTTTTTGAGATAGGCCGGTGTTTGCCGTTGAGATGTGAGGGAAGGGAGCTCTTATATCGCCTAGTGTGTTGGGTGCTGGATCCTTGGGTTAAGGATCCGATGATTTGTGCCAACTTCCTTGATGAGGTGATGATCTCGGAAATAGTGTTGCTTTGCTGCTTCCTTGATTGCTGCTGTTGTTGCTACATAAACCACTACAACCAAATATAGGTTTTACTCATGCATGTAGTATTATTCCCTTGTTTCCTTAGCTTGCTGCTTTTGGGAGTTGACATGGCCTACCCGCTTCTCCGGTAGATGTTGACTTTTCAGGATTGGAGCCCGACTACGACTTCGACAATGATGGATGGGAAGACTAAGGATGTTTCTTTGCTCGAGTCGCCTCTGGAGATGGAGTTCGCCATAGCTTATGTTTCCGCTACGTAGATATTTTACCCTTCTTGATTCAGTCCTGATGGACTTGTACTGGCATGTGCCGAAGAGATGTACTCGTTACTTATGATATTTGTACTCTGTTGTCGCTCTATATTTCTATGTTGGTATGGATTTGTACTATCTGAGATAGGGATTCGCACGTGAGCCTTCCTGGGACTATTACCGAGGTGCGTAGGCTTGAATTCTCCAAAATGGGAATTCGGGTATGTTTCACTCATATTGACAGCACCATTTACCTTTTTTCTATAAAGAAATAGTAAGAGTTCGTGCCTTGCAACAAAAGAATTTGATGCACCACTTTCGTCTCATGTACATTATACAGATACAGAAGCATGCATGCCCATACATCTTCGATCAAGCAATGTTGTATCAACATCTTTGCTCAATCCTCAATTGCTCTGTGTCTAGTAAATGCACTTTATTTGGCGGATCATGACTTTCTAAGAATATCACTCAGGCTAGGCATATCATATACTACTTGACAGAACATTTTAATAGTTGATTAAGATAGCATGATATGTTCAGTAGGGAGTGATTAAAGCATTCACATATGGAATGACCCGTGAACTAGATCATATCCAAGATAAAGGACATGTAGGCCTGTTTCAAACAAATGTCAGCGCATTCTTCGCGGGGTCTCAGAGCTTATGGATCCAAAATAAAAGAGAATGAGATCCAGAACCAATATGCTTGATTGTTTGTGGTACCTCTATGGCTCTTTCTGAAATACAAGTGGGGCGGGGTTAGGGAAGCAAGTTTTGCTTGTTTTGGACCATTGGGTTGATGGCCGACCAAAAATTTTCTTTAATCACTTACAATGGTATGGCATCTAACTAATTTAGGGAAGAGAAATGAACTAAAATGGCATACCAAGAAACTAATCACTAACCAATTTACATCCCTAGGCAGGGTCAAAGACTTTTGGAGAATTATTGTCTTTAGAGGCTGGAATAATGCAGGTGAATGTTTGTACGCTGATGTGGGTATGCATATCTACAAGAAACAAAATAATAAATCTAGTTGAAGACAGAACCGATGGATGCAACTTGTCATCCTATAGCAGCACACATGGCTTATCTTGATGTTTAGCAAATATGCTTGTGAATAACTATCATCATCATCATCATCATCATGATTATTATTATTATTATTTCCTCAGAAGATTTCAAACGTTTCATGGCAAAACAAGAAAAGTAATTACAAAGACGAAATCATGTATAGAACCTTACCCAGATTTGGGTATAGTCAAGCCTAAATTATTCTAAGCTGCCAACTACCACACCATACACTTGGTGCTTATTCCAATGAACCTTATGTCTTTTACCTTATGATTCAAAGTTTTGGATTCTTAAGGGCTCGTTTGGCAGGGCTGCGGTTGTGGCTTCTTCGGTGAAGCAGCTTTTTTTAGTTTTCGCTTGTCTAGATGGAAAAACGTTTGGCAAAATGGCTTCTCCTAGCTGTGTAACATGGATAAAAATGATGAAATATCCATAATGCTCTTACCCTTTTTATTTTTATTTTTCGTTTTTCTCTTTTCTTCACTTCTTTTTTCTCCTCTCTTTAATTTCCCTTCTCTCCCTTATCCATTCCTCCGCCACCTCCTGCCCTCCTTTTTCCCGTTGCCCTCTGCTCGATCCCCTGCCTCACCTCCTTCCGCCGCGCTGCCGGTACTTTCCAGCCGCACCTCCTCCCCTGCGCCGCTTCCACCTCGCTCCCAGTGCCGGCCACCTCCACCTCGTGTTGCAATGCCGGCCGCCTCGACCTCGTGCCGCAGCGCCAACCGTCACCCCACGCCGCAGCGCACGCCGCCGACCGCCCATGTTGCGGCAAGCACGTGGGACCTCACGCCACCTAAGAGGCTGGGCGGGGCCACACAAATGGCCGCGGCGTCCAGCCGTCCAGGAGAGGCAATAGCAATTTCCCTATAATTGCGTCCAACTTCAGAGGTATTTTGGTCTGCTAAGGATGCAGGTTGGGGAGGGAGCCACAGGGAGCTAGTTTTTTCGGCTCCCCCACCCTTAAATGGCTCCAGAGAGCGGATTGCGGGGGAGCTTCTTCCTCGAAGCCGTTTTGCAGATAGCCCATTGGCAGACTTCGGCTTCTGCTGGTGGAGAAGCCGCAGTCGAAGCCTTGCCAAAGGGGGTCTAACTTTGGCAAAGACAATTGCGAGACATGCATAAACATAGAATAGGATGCCAATAAATCATCTTTTATATTATTTATGATAATTCACGATAATTGGCATGTCAAACTTTATTATTGCAGTACAACCTCATACATCATTTAGAAGATGGCACCACCGATGAAGGGCTGCTGCAAGTAGGGGTTCGCCAAAGCCACTTGGTTGAACACGCTAGACACAAGCTGTTGTTGCTGCAATTGGGTGACAGGACTCGCCAGAGCTAGTTGGTTGAACACGTTTGGTAGCAATTGTTGTTGCTGCAAGTAGGCAGCAGTGATGGGGTTCGCCAAACCAACTTGGTTGAGCACGCTAGACACTAGTTGTTGTTGCTGCAACTGGGCGAAAGGACTCGTCAGAGCTAGTTGGTTGAACACGTTTGGCAAGAATTGTTGTTGTTGCCAGTAGGCAGCGGTGATGGGGTTTGCTAGAGCCAGTTGGTTGAACACATTTGGCAGCATGGTAGCAATGGGGTTCACCAAAAGTTGTTGCTGCTGCTGCAGAGTCATAATGCTCTGTACTGCAAGATGTGCTTGGCATTGCTGCTGAAGAATGGCAAGTGGTTGTTGAATGAGCACGGCTGATGGGGCTAGGATACCGGATGCCAGCGCTTGCAGCTGCACGCATGGGTGTGTGACTGCCATAGAGGTTGCAGCAAGAGCACTCACTGGTGAAATGTACGCGGAAGCAGCGCTTGCTGAGAGAGCAAGGAGAGCAAAGAAGGCAAATATCTTGGCTGCCATCTTTGCTGAGAGTTTGCTATGCTTTTTCAGTGTCTATGTTTGCTCTTGCTATGGGTGATGAGCTAACATATGATTTGGGGCCTATTTATAGAATGTGGAGATCAAGTACATCAAGCAAGGTTTTGGCATTTTGTAAACAAAGTGTTGGGAGTCCATGTAAGCATAGATGACATGTCATCGAGTCGATTACAACATTTGATGACTCATTTTTTTGGAAGTATATTTAGTATGTATTGGCAAGATAGCGATATATACTTGATTGGCGTGTCTCTTTTGTTGTCTTTTCTTGATAAATGAAAAGTGGAGGTATACTTACTTTAACTTTAAATATGTCACATCAAATTTGTTTATGCTTTGTGGAACTGAGTTTGTAATTTTGTGATTTGGTGATATGGATTTATAATTTTCGCAACCAGATTTGTCCACCACTTGTCATGTGTTCCACACGTCACACACTCATTGTTTCATACCTTTTTTCTTTTTGTTTTCTTGAAGGGTCTAGTGTATATGCGGCAAATCAAATGTATATTTAGGTCATTAACAATGGATGATAGCCCAAAGTGTACTAACTATTAAATCCCTCTTAATTCTTAGTCTAACTTTTATCTTCTTTTATGGAGAAAATTTCCTGTACACCTTACCTCTTCAGGTACTCCCGTAGTCCCACTTTGAAATGCAGCACCAAAGACGTATGAAAAACTGCAACAAAAATATGGATAGATAGAGAAAATGTAGCATGATGCAAAATTTTGGGTTGCATCTAAAACTTGTGCAAGGAGAAATAAAAAAGAGAAATTACAAGACACCATAAACATAGAATAGGATGCCAATAAATCATCTTTGATATTATTTAGGATAATTCATGACAATTGGCATGTCAAACTTTATTATTGGAGTACAACCTCATACATCATTTAGAAGATGGCACCACCGATGAAGGGCCTGCTGCAAGTAGGGGTTCGCCAAACCACTTGGTTGAACACACTAGACACAAGTTGTTGCTGCTGCAAGTGGGTGATAGAACTCACCAGAGCTAGTTGGTTGAACACGTTTGGTAGCAATATAAACCGCAATATAAACCCATGAACCTTGTAATGAATAATCATCAATCAATCAATACAACCTTTCAGCACCACGCCACCAAAATCCTAGGAGTATGAGTAGAGTAGAAATTGGCGAGTTTCTTCTTGCACACAGAGCTGCATCGGCTTCGATCTCAGGCAAGCTTGTAAGTACCGTCACCCGGTCATTATGCTATCTGTATCATAACTTTCTAGCCATCGTCCAATATTCTGATCTTTTATTGTGTGGCCAGTTATCGAGTTAACTTAGATTGCAATTAGAACTTTCTAGGCTTTATCCAATATTCTATTTGTCTTCGATGTTGCTAACAGTTATCGAGTTATTTGGTTTTATTAAGTTGTATCGTATCGATCTCTTGGTTTTATCAAGCACTCACAGTTATCGAACGGCTTAGATCTGATCAGGTCATCTCTATCGGCTGCTTGATCCTGTTTAAGCGTTCACCAGTTATCTGATCGTATCGGCTAGCTTGATCTCGCATGCTTTCCTTGCTTTACATATGCTAGGTCCGATAGATCTTTACTCCTGGTCCTCGCATTGCTAGCTGTCGGATCCTTAACGTCACAACATTATCTATGAGAGCCAAAGCTTTGATTTTGTCTTATCCATGTCTCTTGGTAGTGGGATGACGTCATTGAGCCGATAGCCTAGCGTGCGAGGCCTTGCTGCCACGAATTAGTATGTTAAGTTAGTTGGTCGAAGTTAATGCCCTCTCAATCGTGTTGCCTTGTCTAAGTTCAATACATGTCTCATGACATTAGTTAGATCTGTTAACTTAATCGGCTCATAAGTGGTGGGCAAGAGGTCTTTGCCGATGTGCTCTAATCTTTTAGATTAACAGATTAAGGTTAATGCCCTCTCAGCCGTGTTGCTTTGTCTAAGTTCAATACATGTATCATGACATTAATTAAGATCTGTTAGTTCATTTGACTAGCCCATGGTGAGCAAGGACTCCTTTTATGGCTGCTGTTTTATGTTGTATTTATCTTAGCACATCAGCTCATATAGCCGATGGCACATGCCATGTGCCATCAATACTTCTGTTTCTTTACACCACATGATTACATTGAACATATCTTAATGGTGTTTATTCAAAGTAACGCCTGTCAATGAGCTCGAAGGCTTAGCTGCCTATCGACTCAAGAATTTCATGATTCCCTTAACAATTACAATTACAGGTCAAATTGACGCCTTACACCCTCGCGAGCCGATTTGGAGCCTGCACTGGAGTTAAGCAGATCTCCAAGGTCCTCCGTGTTGTTCAACGCAGAAGCCTGAAGCCCAGATTTTGCGTCAACAATTTGTTGATGTGGATCTAAAATTTTCTTAACCAGATTTGTTCATACTTAGCTTGTGTTCCACACGTCACAACACTCGGACGTTTCATACCCTTGTTCTTTTTGTTGGCTTGAAGACTCTGGTGTGTATGTGGCAAATCCAAATGTATATTTTGGCAGTCAACAACAATTGATACTAACCGCTAATCTAGAGTCTAGCTTCTCTCTTTTCTTACAAAAATATAACATATTCTATTTCATCCTAGAGATCGTAGAGTTCGCTAGTATGATAGAGTTCCTTTTTCATGAAAGTTTATAACACCATTGCTGTGAAGAGGTCGGCGGGAAAAACTTGAGACTCATGTGCTACTCATGTTCAGCTCATCTTAGTCTTGTTCTGTGGACCGTTGGAATTCTAAATAAGCCAAGCTTAAGCTTGATCATAAACTCGTGAGCTTTTCGAGCTCAAGATCGAGAAGCTCAAGTAAGCTTGTCTATTACGACCAACTATGACTCTATGAAGTGTATACACATGAATTATATTTTTCTTGCCTAATTGCATTGTCCAAATCCCCAAAGTCTACATGCAAGAGAATGACTCAAGTCTAATTACAATATAGACTTTGCTCAACTATTTTATGACTAATAGAAATCTAAAAGCTCGTGAAGTACTCTCGTTTGGGTCACCTTAAGCTTGGCTCGAGATTGGCTCAAGTTACAAACGAGCCAAGTTGTAGGCTCGGACACTTTTGAAGCTTGGATTGAGCTCGCCTCGACGCTCTAACAATCTCAAACTTGAGGCGATATGCTCGCTCGAGCTCATCTCAATTACAGACCTAGCCAGAATTGCAGAGCAAAGTTGTTTTAGGGCTGGAGCTCCTAGCCATAAGCCAGCTCAACAGTAAGCCCAAAGCCATCCAAACCGAGCTGTGGGAAGATTAATAATTTACCCAGCCCTAATGGGGAGATTAATAATTTACCCTAGTGCCTAGAGAGGCTGCCCATGCTGAGGCTGCTTGTCGAAGCCCAATATATAGTGGTCCTTGGGTAGGGGGAGAGCTACTCTCAAGGTATGCCTAGTTGGAGGAATAATGCCCCCACAAAATGATGTTTGTCGAGCTTCCTCCATCAAACAAGAGAGGCTAATGTGAGTTGTCGCAACCAAAGCGGTTATCACTAAGGCATCGGTATGTGGAGTATTGATCCTGTAGGCATCAACAATGGTGAAGGATATCACACCGCCTCTTGACCCATGCAGTGGCTCAGGCATCCTAGCCACGCTTGGTCAAGGCCCCAGCCCCTCGCTATGAACCATTGTTACCACGTGATCAAGAGTTGTACCACCAGAGATGGTATGGATGTGGAGGTGGATGCCTCGGGCTTCTTCTTTGATATGATGTGACCTTGACCCATTGTTAGAGGTTGCAATGGTTGGGGTGGTAGTAATAGTTTTTGCTGGTACATTTAAAGCTGTGCGGCGAAGCTAACGTCATAGGCTGGTACAGTGGTATGGTACAACGGGAGTGTCATGACTGCAGGTACACAGGGGGTTGCGCTGGTGTATTGGCCTACGGGATGTCTGAAGTGTTGCACTTGGGTGGCGTGCTGGAAAAATCTCATGTTAGTGGATGTTATTTTCTTTGTTTAGTTTTTTTATTGATTCAACTGATAATTAGAGCCAATTAACTCCATTTATAGATGGAATCATGAGTAGCAGAGTAGGGAGAGGTTGAGTCTGCCATGTGGATGCTCATTATGTTTTGGAGACTTAGTCACCTTGTAAAAGGCTACGTCTTCAGGTTTACATGTAAGGGATCCTAACGAACATTTTTCTTATGAGGACAGTAGAAGGGAAGAAGAGAGCAAAATAAATAGCTCCCCCTGCACATTGGGCAAAGATCAACCTAGCTAGCAGTGAGTGGCGGTAGACATGGGGATAAAGAGCGGTTGCAAAGTCAAGGATGGATTTATCTAGCCATAGGAAGAGATAGCTACCGTATCTAGTCGAGAGTGGCATGAAACTTTCTGATTTGTTTGAAGAGACATGGGAAAAGAAGGGCAGCAGCAAGCCTAGGAGTCACCGGACACATGCTCTTTCTACTAGTCGTCATAAACTTGTAATGGCTACCTATCCCAAATGTTTTCTCAGCTCCATTTTTCACATAAGGTCTTCTCCAACAGATCAGCGAATTCGACAGCCCGTTTTCCCACACTTTGTGCGCCCTCCCTGTTTCCCTGACGCAGGATGTTGGGCCTGGGAAGGCAGACGAACCTTCGACCCAGGAAGCTGTGGCCGATTCTGTTCCTCCGGTCGTCTCTCCTCTACCGGTTGTGCCAGATCCCCACACGCCCGGGCCATCTCAGGCGAATCCGGGGACCATGCAAGTGTACTCCAGAAGGCGCCATGCAAGGGTTTCTTCTCCACCTCCCAACTCTCCGGTGGTCACACCTCAGAGGTTGTTTGAAAGGGTCTGCAAGCCAATCGACAAACTGCTGCCACAACCGGTCATTCAGAAGAGAAGATCCAAGGCGCCGCCCCCATGCTCACATCGTCGAAGAAGCAGAAGGGTGGCGGGTGCCCCACCCTGCTCGCCCGGACCCATCGTCACTGTCGCTCAAAGGAAGTTGATTCGCAGCCTGGGGTTTAGTACTACTGATGAAATTGACCAAAAAGCACAAGACGAGTACAGCAAACTCTTTGGGGACATTGCCACACCTACTCATGTGTCAGCCTTGGCTGCTATCTTTGGATGGAATGCTGAGGAAGCTGAACAGATGCGGTCAGCAGACATGCTGGTGGCTTTTTAGTCCTGCCGCTGGGTAGTTCTTTTTTCTCCAGTCATGAATCCCTCGTCTATTTTGATATGGAACGTGCAAGGCCTTAATCAGAAGGACCGGCGCAATTCTGTAAGAGATGTGATCCTATCAACTAATGCTGATATAGTGTGTCTTCAAGAGACAAAGGTTGCTAGTATGAATCAACGCATGTATCTTTCGGTGTTTGGGTCGGCATATGATGAGTTTGTTGCCTTGCCCGCCAATGGCACACGCGGGGGGAATTCTGATAGCATGGAAGGGGGGCTCTTGCTAGGCGCTTGCCACTCGTGTTGACACTTATTTCTGTCCATTTCTCTGAGCAAGAAGGTCGAAACTGGTGGTTCACCGGGGTGTATGGACCCAGGAGGACGAAGACAAGGTCTCATTCTTGCAAGAACTCCGGGATGTACGGGCTTTGTGCACTGGTCCATGGTTAGTAGCAAGAGACTTCAACTTGATTTATCAAGCTGCTGACAAAAACAACGCCAACTTGGACAGAGCCATGATGGGAAGGTTCAGGCGTTTCTTGGATGACATGGGGGTTAAGGAAATACCGCTCTTGGGCCAAAAATATACATGGTCTAATGCGAGGCAATCCCCTGCCCTTGTTCGGCTGGATAGAGCTTTTTGCTGCTTGGGTTGGGAAGGAATTTTCCCTGACTCAGTTTTGCAGAGTACAGCCGCAGCTGTATCTGATCACTGCCCTCTAATCCTTGGCATGAGAGTAAATTCCAGTGGCAAAAGGCGATTTCATTTTGAGAGTTTTTGGGTCAAAATACCACGTTTTATGGAGGCCGTACAGCAGAATTGGGAAGCTCCGATGTCGACAAATTGCGTCGTTGAGCGTTTCTTTCTCAAATTGCAGCGTCTCACAAAGGGCCTTCAAAAGTGGGGACAACGAAAGATTGGTAATATCAGGTTGCAACTTGAAATGGCAAAGGAGATCCTTCACCGGCTGGAAATTGCCAGGGATTCCCGGGACCTTTCTCAAGGGGAGGAGTGTGGCTGAGAAGAAAACTAAAACTTCATTGCCTTGGGCTGGCCTCTTTCGAGCGTACCATAGCCCGGCTCTAGGATTCTCTATCTCTAGGAGGGAGAAATGCAGACACCTCCTTCTTCCATCAGCAGGCTCGGTATCGAAAAAAGAAGAATTTTATTGCAAAGTTACAGGTGGGGGAGCAAGTGGTTGTTTCCCAAGAAGAAAAGCATGCGGATGTCCTAGACTTTTATGAAAACTTGCTAGGTTCGGCTGAGGAAAGGGTGCACACAATTGACCTTGAAGCTCTGGGCATCCAGAATCATGATCTTTCCACTTTGGATGATCCTTTCTCGGAGGAGGAAGTATGGGTAACTATCAAGGATATGCCACTTGACAAAGCTCCAGGGCCGGATGGCTTCACGGGCCGGTTCTACAAGTCCTGTTTTAGCATCATCAAGGAGGATCTCATGTCAGCTCTCTCGGCTATTCACCGGGGTCATGTTTTCAGACTCAAACTGCTCAACACAGCCTACAAAACCCTTCTTCCAAAAACACTGGACGCTACCCAGGTGAAAGATTATCGGCCCATAAGCCTAATCCGCAGCTTTGCCAAATTAGTCACAAAGATTATGGCCAACCGGCTTGCTCCTTTGCTGCCCAACTTGGTTTCCACAAATCAGAGTGCTTTTGTTAGGGGAAGAAACATTCATGATAACTTCCTGTTCATTCAGCAAATGGTGAAAGGTTTGCACAGGAAGAAAGAAGCTCACATCCTTCTCAAATTAGACATATCCAAGGCTTTTGATTCTGTGTCCTGGTCGTTCTTGCTGGAAGTTCTACAACATCTGGGTTTTGGGCAGCGGTGGCGTGATCTCTTGTGTTTGATCCTGTCCACGGCTTCTACTCGGGTCTTACTGAATGGAGAACCAGGGGACACTATTCTTCACCATCACGGCCTACGCCAGGGAGACCCCCTCTCACCGATGCTGCTCATTCTGGTGATGGATGTTTTGAACTCGTTGGTCGTTTATGCCACTAGGGAACATATGCTGCAGCCATTAGCAATCCACCAAGTCAAGCACAGAGTCTCTTTCTATGCCGATGATGCAGTTATGTTCCTAAGACCTTCTGTTAATGATCTTCAAGTTACAAAATGCATCCTGGATATTTTTGGACATGCTTCGGGTCTCAGAACCAATCTGGTGAAGAGTTCAATCGTTCCCATTCATTGTTCTGATGAAGATCTTCAACATACTTCTAACATCTTGGCGTGTACAGTAAAGGATTTTCCATGCACTTACCTCGGTTTACCACTCACAGTTCGCAAACCTACAAAGGAGATGTTGAGGCTCATGATTGATAAAGTGGCAGATCACCTTCCTGGCTGGAAGGCCTCCCTTATAAATAAAGCTGGGCGCCTAGTTCTTGTCAGAGTGGTCTTGACAGCCTCTCCTATTTACCTCATGATTGCCTTTGAGCTCCCTAAATGGGCCATCAAAGCTCTGGACAAACTGCATCGCGGTTTCCTTTGGAAGGGTCAGAAGCAAGCCAACGAGGGCAACTGTCTAGTGTCCTGGGCAAAGGTGCAACGCCCGCTGAAGCTTGGTGGTTTGGGCATTCACGACCTGGAAATCTTCGGTTGGGCCCTGCGAATTAGATGCCTCTGGGCACAGAAAACTGATCCTACAAGACCATGGGCTGGTCTACCAATCCAAGTCCCTCAAAATGCCCGGGCTCTATTTGATTTAGTTGTAGTCACATCTGTAGGAAATGACGAATCAACTCGCTTCTGGACAGATAGGTAGCTGAATGGTAAGACAATTGCCGAATTGGCACCCAACCTGTTGAAAGCGGTCCCAAAAAGAACTGCCAAAATTAGGACGGTTGCCCAAGCTCTAGTCAATAGAAGTTGGGTGAGTGACATCAGGGGAGCCTTAACAGTGCAGGTGCTGGTTGAATATCTAATCATCTAGGACCAAGTAGATGACATTGCCCTTCAACATGATACACCAGATCAGCATCGTTGGAAGTTTTCCCAAGATGGGATATATAGCAGCAAATCGGCTTATGAAGCCTTCTTTGAGGGAAGTGTCAATTTTTCCCCTGAGAAGAATTTGGAAAAGCTGGGCCCCTTTTGCAGTGCAAGTTCTTCATTTGGCTCGCTGTTAACAATAGGTGTTGGACAGCTAAAAGAGGGTTGCTGCATCAGGATGTTTGCCCCTTGTGTGACCAGGAAGAAGAAACAATACAACATCTCCTGACCACATGTGTTTTCACCCGGCAAGTGTGGGCATTGTTATTCCAACAACTGAACATTGCTGCTGCTGCTGCTCCCACGACTTCTTCTCATTTCCTGAGTTGGTGGGGTACGGAGTGTGCCAAAGGAAATGAGAAGAGGATTAAATTTTCTTATCATCCTAGTGTCATGGGAGGTCTGGAAGCATAGGAATGCCTGTGTTTTTGAGGGAAGCTCGACCCAAGTCAGTACACTCCTCCATACGGTGGCGGATGAGTGCAGCTTGTGGTGCATGGCTGGAGCATCCAGGCTGCAGGAGCTCCTTGCTCGGTCGTTGACTACGGCGGTTTAAAACCCCGAAGGTCACCAGGTCATGTTTGTTCCCTTTTAGTGCCAAGTCCTGTGTGTGTACATGTGTGCGTGCCTACGTGTGTGTGGTGTTAACCTCAATCTGGATTTTTTTAGGATCGTTGTACTGTTCTCTTCTTTCTTAATGAAATGACGCGCAGCTCACCTGCGTAGTTTAAGAAAAAAATCCACAGCTTACCTCATGTTTTATTTGACATGGAGCTGAGAGAAGAGCAAAAATATTACACTAGTGTGGACGAGTAAGGCGTCTAACTCGAACGTATTTCAATACTGCTGCAGGTCCCACCATCTCACTGCACACTCCAATGCACTGATATCATATCTTTCCTATCTTTATTTACTCTTGCGCTTCCATGTCACCCTGGTGATTTCACCAGTGCCATAAAACAAAGATCTTATTGAGGGATGAACCCTAAACCATATGTTTTTTTTACCTTATGATTCAAAGTTTTAGATTCTTAACTTTGGCACAAACAATTATAAGACACACGTAAATATAGAAAAGGATGCCAATATATCATCTTTGTTTATTATTTATCATAATTCATGACAAATTGGCATTTCAAACTTTATTATTGGAGTACAACTCCATACATCATTTAGAAGATGGCACCACCGATGAAGGGCTGCTGCAAGTAGGGGTTCGCCAAAGCCACTTGGTTAAACATGCTAGACACAAGTTGTTGGTGCTGCAATTGGGCGACAGGACTCGCCAGAGCTAGTTGGTTGAATACGTTTGGTAGCAATTGTTGTTGCTGCAAGTAGGCAGCAGTGATGGGGTTCGCCAAACCAACTTGGTTGAGCACGCTAGACACTAGTTGTTGCTGCTGCAACTGGGCGAAAGGACTCGTCAGAGCTAGTTGGTTGAACACGTTTGGCAGGAATTGTTGTTGCTGCAAGTAGGCAGCGGTGATGGGGTTTGCTAGAGCCAGTTGGTTGAACACATTTGGTAGCATGGTAGCAATGGGGTTCACCAAAAGTTGTTGTTGCTGCTGCAGAGTCATAATGCTCTGTACTGCAAGATGTGCTTGGCATTGCTGCTGAAGAATGGCAAGCGGTTGTTGAATGAGCACGGCTGATGGGGCCAAGATACCGGATGCCAGCGCTTGCAGCTGCACGCACGGGTGTGTGACTGCTATAGAAGTAGCCTGAGGCCAGTACAGGGGATTAGCGGTTGCGGCAAGAGCACTCACTGGTGAAATGTACGCAGAAGCCACGCTTGCCGAGAGAGCAAGGAGAGCAAAGAAGGCAAATATCTTGGCTGCCATCTTTGCTAAGAGTTTGCTATGCTTTTTCAGTGTCTATGTTTGCTCTTGCTATGGGTGATGAGCTAACATATGATTTGGGGCCTATTTATAGAATGTGGAGATCAAGTACCTCAAGCAAGGTTTTGGCATTTTGTAAACAAAGTGTTGGGAGTCCAGATAAGCATAGATGATGTGTCATTGAGTCGATTACAACATTTGATGACTCATTTTTTTGGAAGTATATTTAGTATGTATTGGCAAGATAACGCTATATACTTAATTGTCGTGCCTCTTTTGTTGTCTTTTCTTGATAAATGAAAAGTGGAGGTATACTTACTTTAACTTTAAATATGGCACGTCAAATTTGTTTATGCTTTGTGGAACTGAGTTTGTAATGTTGTGATCTGGTGATATGGATTTAACCAGATTTGTCCACTACTTGGCATGTGTTCCACACATCACACACTCATTGTTTCGTACCTTTTTTCTTTTTTTTTTCTTGAAGGGTCTAGTGTATATGCGGCAAATCAAATGTATATTTAGGTCATTAACAATGGCTGATAGCCAAAGTGTACTAACTATTAAATCCCTCTTAATTCTTAGTCTAGCTTTTATCTTTTTTTATGGAGAAAATTTCCT
This sequence comes from Setaria viridis, assembly GCF_005286985.2. Classification (NCBI taxonomy): domain Eukaryota; kingdom Viridiplantae; phylum Streptophyta; class Magnoliopsida; order Poales; family Poaceae; genus Setaria; species Setaria viridis. The sequence goes on from NC_048271.2 coordinate 44,251,495, forward strand.
GTACTCCTACCTCTTCAGGTACTCCCGTACTCCCACTTTAAAATGCACCACCAAAGATGTATGAAAAATTGCAACAAAAATATGGATAGATAGAGTAAGTAATCATGTAGCATGGTGCAAAATTTTGGGTTGCATCTAAAACTTGTGCAGGGAGAAATAAAAAAGAGAAATTAGCTTGTGAATAGTGCGGATTGCAACTGTTTTGTTAAACCCGCAACCTGCTACTTTTCATAGGCTGGTTCAGTTTTTTGTTTCTTCTTACATAAGTTTTAGATGCATGATGGTAGATGATTACTTGCTCTATCCATCCATATTTTTGTTGTAATTTTTCATGCACTTTTAGTGGTGTATTTTTAAAGTGGGAGTGCAGGAGTAGCTAACCCGTATGGAGTACAGGATGTGTTCTCCTTTTTTACGATATTTCAACATATTCTAATTCATTCTAGATATAGGAGAGTTTGCTAGTTTCTAGCTCGGCCTCCAACCCTAGCCTTGAGTATAAATATGCTGCTCTACCAAATAGGATGTGACATTGAATGGTTTGACTAGTCTCAATCCTCAAACTAACAAAATTTAAGTACTAATTTGAGAGAAACATTTGGCACAGGATATTCATTTGGTGGTCTTGGAGTTTGTTGTTAGTTGGGTTGGATAACTTTGTGAATAAGCTTTTCGTAGAGTCTAAAATCCAACTGAATTGGGTTTTGAAGTAAGAAGTTATGGCTCTTTCAAGTTACGTTGTGTTGGGTTTAGACCGGGAATGCATTTTTTTTCTAGATATGCTGACTATATAGGTTCAGCTGATTCGGACCAGCTCAGCCAAACTCAGATCAAGTCAGCCTGATGCTGGACTGAGATTGAGTTTTTAAGTGCTCGTGGTAGTTGTACCGGCTCAGTCGAGATCTACCGAGACAGCACATAAGGGTTAATTTTTTGGTGGGTATTTATACCCCTCACCTCTTGGCTTCTCATGTAACATATATGAGACATTCTTAATAGTTAGTAGAGCTTTACTCACTCCATCTTTGTGAGTTCTCTTTAGAAATCATGTGAGTTAGGTTGAGAAGATGAGAGATCAGATAATTGAAAGTGAGTCATTCACATCGTTGAGCACTTGAGGACTTCGTCAAGCATTTGTGAAGCATTCGTTATTTTTTGGAGATGAATCCTCCTAGACGACTGCCCGGCGAGCTCAAAGTTTGTGGTGAGCCTTTGTAAGTTTGTGAAAGCATCCATCTTACCTCCATAAAGGAAGGGAAAGACAATGAAGCTAGGAAAAGGGTTGAAACTTGAAAGAGACATGTCTCAAGTGTTATTGAGCCTCTCAACGTCTCCGTTGATGCTTCCTTGGAAGGGTGAACATATGTGCTTCTTTGAAAATAGCCAAACTTCGGTAAACAAATCAGCACATCTCCACTCTCGGTTTTCTTGTTCATATATTCTTCGTATTTATATATTTTTTCTAATTTACTTTTGGGTTCATTATTGATCTCTTTGTTGAGTGTGATTTAAATGTATCTACAAGCTTAGTATATCCTAACAAGGCCGTGGTAACTCATGGGTCTAAATTCCTAGCTAAATTTATATAGTTTTTGAAATAAAACTCCCAAGGCTGGCTAAGCCGACGAATTATTTTATTTTCATGTTTGGGCCCGGGCGACCTTTCAAATCTTCTCACTGGTAAAACAAAATTTAAGCTATTAAAGAATGTCCATAGAAAATCTGATAGTTCTCATGAAATTACCGACATTATTGTCATCAAAATTTCACAAGATAGAATTCGGTTCTGTAATCAGCTTTCTAATGCTTTTTATCTTGTCTATATGAGCTCAGCAGTTAGTCCTAATCCACAATATACAGGTAAGGTCAATATGCTATCCAATACGAATTAGAATGTCCTCCTTTCATGTGTTACAATATAATACATGTACAATCACTATATCTACTTCTGCATCAGCTTCAATCCTGAATGGCATGTCACAATTTCTTCAAGGCCTCCAGTACTTCAACTGAAAGATACCTTCCTTTGTTTATTCACTCTTGCCAAGTTTTCTGAAACTGCCCTAGTCAAAGTTTGATCCTCGAGACTAGCATCTAGATTGAACCTGAGAAAAATTGCCCATGATACTGATTAGAAACTGCATAGACTACCTAAAGTCTTACTCCATCCATCCATCAATGTAAGGTATATTTTGATAGTGGAAAAATCTTTCAAAGTAGTTTTTACTTTGGGTACATATCTATTGGTGCATTTTTATACACCAAACATGCATATAATTCAATTAATTGCCGGCCAAAACTTCTAAAGTATGAGTTCCATCTAGTCAAAATACACCTTATATTGATAGACGGAGAGTAGGTGATATTGTGAGGAACACTTCACGGAAAATAAGACATTAATGCTCCAGTATTAATTCTACAGTCAGTCAGTGGGCAGAATAAGAACAGGCATCAGCGCACGTACTTGGGATCCAGGGTTATTCTCTGGATTTCTCTGACAGCTGAACTTGCTGCATATAAGGAGATCTTTTTTACCTGTATCATTAATGAAAAAGGCATTCATTTTCACTGGATGATTAGCATTATTGAATTGCCTAGTAGTTGCAGATCACAACGTACCTCAAGCATCTTCAGTTTTGCAACATGACCATTCGGCAGGCAACGGATCTCTTGGGCCATCCGGACTGACTCTGGTAAACTCTCCGGAGACAAAAAATTGAGAGCCAATTGAACCGTGGACTGATCATGTCAATAGAACAGAAAAATAATGTAAACTATATCCGCAAATAAAGTATTTAGCTAGTTCAAACAATCACAGAAGAAGTATTTAACTAGTTCAAACAATCACAGAAGTATGTAGGATAATGTCACTTCAGCAAATCACAAGTGTAATAGCCACATTTAGTATAGCTGTCCAAACTCCAAAGGCAGTACAAAACTAGTTCCAACAATCAAATCACAAGTATAGAAGATAACATCAAAATAGGGAATGATCAGAGCAGCTAAAGCTTAAGTTCAAGTAAGCACAACAAATAAGAGCGAGCAAGTCAAATTCAATCTGTATCGCAAAATTCAGCTCACATGATTCACAGCGTCAACTGGAAGCAAGTTTGAATGTGACAATACAGCTTTAACACATGATGATGTACAATAACTCTCTTGCTCTATTTCAGAGCACCGCTGCTACTAGTGCTTTTGTTTTAAGCCCTCTAGTATGTTCACACATGCAAATCTCACCTAAATTCAAACAAGAAATCTGCCACGACATGAAAGTCCCACAGTTCCATTCTGCTCTATAGAGTAAATGCCAAAAGCTTTGCTCACATAGAAAATGGAAGTATCAGCATGCAAGCAGTGTTTAGAACACATTAATAAGGAATTCCTGGAAACCCAAGAAGGCAATTTTATAGCTAATATTAAACACATTTAAGGCTGAACATTTTGAATCATGACTTCACATGAAAATAAGAGCGGGAGACTTTGAGCACGAGAAAGGGTAAATGCAAAGGGAAGATGCATCACCTGGAGGTTTTTCACTTGGAAAGGACAGCCAGCTGGAATGAATACAGCCTCACCTATATGTTGGTGGAATGTGCAGGGTTCAATTCCTATAAGAACATCCAAACAGAAGTTACACAAATATGATATAATGGATCTCAATTCCAAAGTTCACTTCTAAGATTAGCAGCTTTAGACTCGTGCACATTGATTAGGTGGCCCTGGATCCATGCAGCACATTCATGCCAGTGCCTCACGGCAGCAGGACAAGGGCACAAGGGCAGGGATAGAGAAGGGAACTGGGAATATCAATCGATATTCTCTGATGCCTTCCTTCTCAACATGATGACTAGCTCATACATTTTACAGAGGAGTTCCTAACAATATTGAACTAACTACTACATATGATCTCTAACATATTGTTATGGGCATGGCAGCTAGGGTCCAAGGTGCTACACGGCAGGCACCAGCCAGCCAGTCACCCGTCATTTAGGATAAGGCCATATGCCAGTTCCTTAGATAAGATAGGATTATTGTTAGTTTGCTAGATCTATTGTTAGGAGTGTGTGCACATGAGCAGGACTAGTTCTATAAAGGCGGCGTATGGTATTGTGTCAAGCAAGCAATGAAGAAGAATTAATCCCATGTCCCCCGATAGTCTAGTCTCCAGTCTCCCTCCAAGCCAACTCCGCCCGGCTATCTTCCTGGCAGTGTTTACCCCTAAGGAACTAGGGTTCAACACAGATAATAATTTGAATCAAACTAATATATCAAAGTAAACTACTCCATCCGTCCTAAACGTCAAATATTTATGTCTGGTGGTAGTAATTGCTAAGGATCTGTTCTTGGTACCAAACCTAGCTTGGTGCTTGGTGCACAACTTGATGAGCCTAGCCCACACCTGTGATAGCTGCATGCTTAATCAAAGTATGTAGCCACCTGATCTAGCTTAGTCAACCATGCGCTTGGTACGTCACTTGATGGGCCTAGCGCACATCCATGAGGCCATGGCAGTTGAATGCTTCGTTAAAAGCATGGCCCCAGCCCTAGCTTGTTGCTGGTGCAGCCATGCATATGATGCACCACTTGATGGACCTACCCACATCCATGACAGCAGCATACTGCCACAAAGCATGTAGCATGCAAATCAAAATGTCATGTTGGTCCTCCTAAGAAGCAAGTCTAGCACACGGATATCTTGTTGCTGTCTTTGAGTGAGAAATTTGAAAATAAGCCGCTCCAAACTGTGGGCTTCAACAAGTTGACAATTTGCCACTGTAAACTTTGGCTCCAACGATTTGCCACTAAAATATAAGTCACTTACATTCCACACCAGGTTTGAGTTTCTTTTACACAACCAACCCACGCACCCCTGTGGTTTCTTGAGCAGTAGCGATGACCATGTCCAACTGTGGTGCGTGGATCACAACATCAGGGAAGACGAAGACCCCGGTGCAGTCCTTCTGGAGAGGCGGGACCAAAGATCAATGGAGATGCTTCAGGTCAAGGGAATCATAAATGGGAGGAATTGGACCGTGGCTTGCTGGAGATGACGAATCCATGTCAGCAGCATGTTTGGTTCCTGCAATCAGGTGGTGCTGTGGTGGAAGGCAAAACAGATGAGGGGGATCAACTGGGGAAATGGCAAATGAGATCATGGTGACTCTCTTTGACTGGTCAGAGCTGCTGGGCGACCAAGGATGCAGCCACAGGGATGGTGCCTCAGTTGAGTGAGGGATGGAGAGGCCAGTTCAGTTGTTTCATTCAGACAGCTGGGGTACAAGGGTCTCTTTACATGGCGTGACAATGTAATAGAAACTCGACCACGTCGATTGGCCAAAATGGCATGGAAGCAACGCGGCCCGTATTTTTAGTGGCAAATAGTTGAAGTCAAAGTTTACAGTGGCAATTTGTGAAGTCTAAAGTTTGGAGTGACAATTTGTGAAGCCTAAAGTTTGGAGTGGCAAATTGTCAAATTTATATCATCTGCTTGCTGAAGTTTGCAAAGCATCACTTAAGCTAAGTTAGAGACGACAGTGAAGAGACTAAATGAAATAAGATACTATAGTGCCATAGCAGTCAGCAAGTCCACAACTAATACGTCATACATCAACCTTTTGGAAGTGAAAAATAGTATGATTTTTAATAGTACTTAGTACTTACCATATTGATCCTTCAATGTCTTCTTATGATAATTGTTGAGATACACAGTTTGATCGTAAATAGGATACTTAACCTGCATTGGAAACGTATTATCATGAAACAACTTTCAGAATGTATTAAAGAATAATCTGATGCAGAAGAAAGTAGTTATTACAGAGGGCACAGCCTGACAACTAGCTCCAAATTCTTCCTGATGAGCAGACAAATATTCATTAAGCTTTGGAAGATCCTGCCTGCGGAATACATCCCAGACAGCACCAGCCTGAGATTCTTCTAAATTGTTAGCTTTTACCTCCTCACAATGTGAAATTGTATGTTTGTGCTCTCGCTCCCCCACATCCAGATCCAAATTTGGAACAGGAGAGTGGTCATTTACATGCGCACTAGTTCCATTAGCAATCCTTTCAGATCCATTAGATAGTAGCCTCTTGGGACATTGGTTATGCATTTCAGCTGCATGCATTAACATGTGAACCTACAGAAGGAGACTGGTAGCATTAGCCAGTGAAGTTTTAAACTTTTGTCGGTTACAATATTCAAGTTATTCAGAAAACCAACATACATGAAAAACAAATGCTCACATCTAATAGATGACTAGAACTTTTAAGTGAAAACTGAGTAAGACCAAACATACCACATCATCCATGTTAATCGTTAGATTCATCACTGGATCACCTTGACCAAGTTCTTGACGACTTCCATATGCAATTAGCAGCTTCATCCCTACTTCAGGCTGTAAGGCATCTTGTGGTAACTTGGCAGTGAGATTTAGGAGACCCCATCTAGGATGAATGAAATCAACAAGAGGAAAATTGACAATAAATTCTGGTCTGTGGCACAACAGAAACTCCTCTAAGACACTGGGCCGGGGCCACTCTTTCAATTTCAGCATCAACAAGCGGCCATCACCCCCCTTGTTACCATCTGAATAACCTTTGATAAACTGTTTGAGCTCGATATCCACCTGAACAGGAGTAACAAAACAGGATATATATATATTTTGAGGATAGTGGTACCAAGAAATTTTTTCTAGCTAATTTCCAATTCTCCATTTTGACAATTTTTCCACTTAAAAACCCACTTGTGATGCAAGTAGAGGATGGTCATAAGGGATTTGCAAAGCTGGTATGACACGTGGTCGTGTAATTTTTTTAGCAAAATATACTTCTAAAAGTGGTAATGCTAAGCTAAAATAGGCCAGTGATAGCAGTGTAACTAATAGCACGGTACTTTGGAACCTCTCAGCAAAAATTACAACAATTTCCAGACAACAACATTTTGTACAAAAGATAAAGCAGCAACTAGCGCTTTTTTCCTACCTCTGATCGGTTTGAGCAGTCCACAGCTTTGACTATTACATCTTCATTCATCTCTTCATCCATGATCTCCTGGATACCTCTCCAAATACTTACGGGGTCCCAGATTGATGATAGAGAAGGCTCAAATGCTTTCCTGATGACAATAGGCTCCGCCTTTATCCAATGCTTACGAAAATGCATGATGCCTTCATGTTTCAAGTCCTCCAATACAGGAGAGTACACGCAATTCCCACTAATGTCTTCACTGTTTGAGCATTTTGGGAGACCAAGGTTTTGCTGACCAATTAAGTCTAACCGTCTGCCATCACTGTAAGACAAACATCCATCCTGCAGATCGTGTACTTTGCAACCATTGACCATTTCTTCAGAACTTTTTACAAGTTTAGCAATCCAATTAATTTTGAATATTCGCCTTAACACCAGCTTTGATGAACCACAGCCACCAGCCTCATGAGGCCCACAAGTGAGGCTGCCATCATTGCTGACTCTCCATGTAGGAACTAAAGATTTAATGTCAATATTATTTAGATCCATTTGCTGAGAGCATGACTTGTCATTTACACTTTCTGTAGATGGTTCCAGTCTTGCTCTTTTACTACAAGAATCTCTACTTTTATCTTCAACATGATCTTCATTATCTTCTCCTCTTGCAATAGTGGCCCGAGAACGCCGTATGTCTCGACAACAATCAAGGCATAAATCATACAAACATTTTGGGCAGTGGCGGTGATAATCAAAAACCGGCACTTTGCAAAAATCACTGCAAAATAAAGAAGAGGTTTTAAGGCACCATTCCAATATAATATATAGTTTTAATAATGAATAAAAGGGCCCAATGATGAAGTAAGAAACAGACAAAACAACACAAAGCTATACGCCCATACCAGCACATTTGTTCATCAGAATTTATTTTCGCTCTGAGGATATCTGTCTTTGGTCCTATCGCAAATAATAGTGTCAGAGGAGTGCTAAGTTTCAGATGAGAACATCTCAAGAGAAGATGAGAGGGATATTGGAGTACCAGAAGATCTTGTTTCAACACCTATTTCAAAGCATTGGTCGGAATAAATCTGCTTAAGTACTGGAAGAACATACGCCAAAAGGCAATGAAGATATCTCAACTTATCAACAACTGGTATTTCTTGCACCCTGGCCTTTAAAGTATAAAAAAACATTGTTACATTTAGGACAAGTTAGTACAGCATAAAGTCAAATGTATGGTAACGAAATGGAATGAAAAAATTATCAGATGCTATGTACCTTTATTAAGTTGTCTCCTTGTAAGCAAACTCTACAATTACAAATGCCACGGCATGCGGGACAAACCTTTCGAACATCGTCTATTGGAATGTCAGAGTACCTGCATTACATTTGTGTTAACTTAGTCCAAAAAATAAAAGGCGTGGAGGAGTCTCCAAAGTATACTAGGACCTCTAGTTTGGTATTGTGCTATATTTAAAAGTAAAAGTATTGTCAAAGTACTTTTTCCCCAACAAATTTAGTCATATCTTCACATGATCAATCTAAATTCTAAACAGTCAAAACATATGAAGATATTATTGGTTAAAACTTAAAAGTACTGACGAGGAACCATAGAAAAGCCTTGCAGTTTTGCACCACAAGATCATCTTCAACTCAAGTTATCAAAAGACGAAGTTCTTGAGATCATCCTGGTTACATCCAAACAACATACCACTAATTCTATGACTCAGAAGTTGTACTATTTTATAAGAAGATGACAACTGTTGCACCTGAAGTTGTGAGTTGTTGCTTTCGCATCTGACGATTTGGAATGGACTGACGCCAAATTTTGCCTTTAAGAGGCCAACCCAGAGGCTACGCTACTGAAATGAATAAGACAATGAGTAGTTAAATATCCTTGCATTTTGGACACATGTTGCAATAACAATGGCCTAAGATGGCTCATGTTTTCTGGAAGTTTCATAAGCGAGTGCCTAAGATGGCTCATGCTTTCTGAAAGTTTCATAACAGGTGCTTTTGATTTGAAGGTGGTTTGGGCAGAACTGCAATGCAACGCCCAACAGTAATCATTGCAATGTCTCTTTCAGTATGGTCATCTAGATCTTGAGCGCACCTAGTGGACACTGCTGCATTTTCCTATAACAATAGTATAAAATGGCTAACCCCAAAACCTGAGGTACTTTCTATGCACCAATTCACTATGAGCTCTAGTCAGCAACTGATTCCTGACAGACCATGGCGCAACATACCATCTCGAGATGCAGCCGGCGCAGTAGCCTCTCCTGTCGCAGCTGGAACACCAATGGACGCCGCCAACCTTCCGGCACTGGTGGCAACTCCTGGTCTCCGCCGGTCCGGCGTCGGTCAACCACGCCGTGCCTCTCCCGACCAGCTCCTGCAATCACCGGCGCGCAATCAACACGAGCCCAGCAGTGCAGCAGACGCAATTGAGCGCGGGTAACATAGCACGAGGCAGCAGCCGAACTCACCGCCGCGGTGCGCGCGCCGGCAGCATTGCCCAGGGGCAGCCCTTCGTAGGCGACCTCCCCCCTCGCCGGCGCCGGCGCCGGCACGGGCTCCGCCACGTACACCGCCTCCCCGGCGACCCTGGCGTAGAGGGGCCTCGCGACCGCCATCGGCAGCGGCGCGGGCCGGGCCTCGTCGCGGAGGCGAGCTGCGGCGGCGGAGCGGAACGGCGCGGCGGAGGAGGAGCGGCGGAGCGAGGCGCGGAGCGCTGAGGAGGCGGAGCGCCTCTTGGCCTGGACGTAGTGCTTCTCGCAGACGGTCTTGTCGGGCATGGAGGGCGCGCTGCAGCGCCACTGCTTGCCGTCGGAGCGCTTGCAGCGGAGGTCCTCCGGCACGGCCGCCATCCCCTCCGCCGCCGCGCCGGGTCACCGCGGCGAAGGGGATCTAGGGTTTGGGGGCTTCGGGGAGGGGGCTAAAGCGTAACGGTGGCGGTGGCGGTGGTCGGGTTTAAGTGGTGGTTGGGCTTGCTCCTGCGGGGTCGTCTGTAATTTGGGGAGGGAGCCGTGCGTGCGGCGCGGGGGTGGGCTGCGCTGCAAGTCTCCATCCATCCCCTCTCTCTTTCTTCTCTCTCTCTTCCTGCTGCAGGCCTGCAGTGCGTGCAGTGCTGTGGTGGTGTGCGATGGCGCGATGCTAGCTAGCTCAGAAGCAGGCCTGGTTGCCGAGTATAACTTCCTTTCCAATTTGGTGGCGGGTGGCGCCTGCCTGCGTGAGCGAGCGAGCGAGCGCTGCGCAGGCGCGGCAGGTCTGCAGCGGTAGCAGGGGGGCGAGGGAGAGGAGAAAGCCAATGGGCGACGCGGCACGGAGTTTACCGGGCTGCCCACGGAGACGGCGTGCTGGTTGCGCAGAGGCGGAGGGGCGGTTTGGGGATTCGAGCAGAGTTTGCGGCGAGAGGCGGGGCCCAGGCTCGCAATCGCTGCGCCCGCGCGATTCCGGCATCTGCTCTCGCGACTTTTTGGGTCTGGCTTGCTTGGGGGGAGGGGGAAGATGACCGCGCTGCGCGCGCAGCAGAGTTCTGGTTAGCTGGTCCCATGCTAGCGGCTAGCCTAATGTCTGCACAATGATCTAATCCGGTCAATCTAATTTCGATTCTACTCCATAGTAGTAAAAATAATTTATATTGTTCGGATCACTGGATTATAATGTTGATTATGAATTGGTTGTGATTTGTGAAGGCAGAAGACTCCAAAGTCCAAACTCATGATAATCTTCGGATAGCTAGGTTGAATGGGATTGTGGATTATGGATTGAGGTTCTTAAAATCCATGTTTTTTTTTTGAGGGTCAACGGGGGGAGATCCCCACCTGAATTTTTCATTAGGCCTTGTGTAGATCAAATTGCTTATACAGTAGACGTTCAGCAGGAAAAACTAGGAGGGGGGAGAGGTTTACAGGTGTTTGGATTGGATAGTGATTATTCTTTTCGGATTGCATAATTTTTAGTAGATCCAAATGGCACCTAATGCAAGAGAAGGATCTGCTAGTATGCTCAAATTGAGCGTCGTACTACAGGTTCTACCTAAGCCCCCGACTGTTGCGTGTCTCTGTCCTCCCGTCCCTTGAGGCGCCGGCGCACGAGGCACGAGTTCTCGGGGGAGAGAAGCTCGAAGCGTGACGCTAGGAATGAAGCAGAAACAACCCGCAACGGGAGAGGATCTCTTGGTGGTGTTTGGCGACGGTGACGTCCATGCCCAACCTTAGTCGTCCTTATGGTTCTACCGCATTTGAATTGAAAAAATGGTTATGCCGCGTTCATTCATTCAAACTGAAGATAAATTGTAGGTTAGCTTCCTGTCCAATCTTCCAATTCCAAGCCGCCTGAAAGGATATTGTAGGTAATTGAGTTGGTCGACACACATGGATCTTACAATATATTTTTTGTTATTTATCTTTTTAAAAAAATCAACAAATTGGAAGTGCTATTTCAACATTCTAAATATACCATTTCAACATTATAGATATACTAGTTCAACATTATCAAATAAATTTTGAAATAGTTTATTGCAATTGTTAAACTAGATTTTAAATAAATATTGAATCTATTATTTCAGAATATACTGGCATCAATTTTACATATGTTTTTTTTGGAAAAAGTGGAAACTTTGCTCGGCTCTGGGCCGCGTGTTGCTGTTGCTTTTGCAAGGCCGCCAGCTGCTGTGTTAGGCTCTAGGCCCATCCTGCTGCTTGGTGCTGGAATTTTTTTTATATTTATCTTTTTACGATTTTGCAAAAATAAATATCAGATTAAAAAAATTGCAGATGTATACTTATACAGCCGGTGAAACGGCTATAGCCATTTCAAACGACGGTACTAACCCAAAAAATAATTAAAATTATTACCGTCGTTTGAACCGGCGGTAGCTTACATGTCACGTGACGTGGTAGGAGCACTAGAGCTTACCGCCTGTTGAAACGGCTATAGCCATTTGAAATGGCGGTAAGTACCCACCCTTCTTCTTTGCCGGCCACGCTGTTAGTGCCGACACGGCTAGCTGTCGGCAGCTGTTGGAGATGGAGACGCTATAGCCGTTTCAAATGCCTATAACTTCGTGTAATTTTTTTTTATTTCGTGATATTTTTCCTTAGTTATAAAAATATACTCCCTCTGTTCCAAATTATAAGTCATTCCAACTTTCTTGGAGATTCAAACCATTTTATGTTTGACCAAAATTATAGAGAAAACCACAAAAGTTTATGGCACCGAATAGATATACTATGAAAATACATTTAATGAAAAAACTAATGGTACCTATTTGAGATCATGAATGTTAGCACTTTATTGTATAAATTTGGTCAAACTTGAGATGCTTTGACTCTCCAAGAAAGTTAGAATGACTTATAATTTGGAACGGAGGGAGTATAAAGTTAGATTGGAAGCACGAAGTATTTGAATATGTCATTATTGGTTTGAATATGAAATTCCAAATTTGAGAGAGAGAGAGAGCGCGCTTCGAAAAAATATTAGAAATTGAATTACTTCCCGGCCATGGAAATATATAGCTGTTTCCAGCGAAATTACAACACATGAAAATGAAATTCGTGCTGAACATACGAACACCGATGACTCTAGACTAAACAATAGATTGTAGTGGCATGTGCGACACGGATGGCTATCCTAAACATGTGCCGTTGCTAAACCTAACACGCCTTAGGTAATTGAAATAGCTGGGGATAGAGCCATCTCTACTTTCTAGTAGAACTAGCTTTGCGAGAGCTAGGAGGCCCAGCCTCATAGTATCCAGAACCCCCAGAGGAAGGCGGTGACGATGGACGATCCTTGTTGTGGTGGTAGGGGCACTTGCACCATAGATCGGTACAAATCGGCTCACTTGTGATGTTAACCGTCCAAGGATTTGCATCAACTTTGGCTTGAAGATCCTCCACCCTACGCTCGAGGTCAAAGATCGTAGTGGATGTACTTTTGGGTTGACTCGGGAAGTGGAGAATCGACCCACTTCGCATAGCGGCAGTTTTCTTCATTGAGATAAGACTGAACATGATGTTAGTTTATAGCACGAAAAGCTTAGCAAGAGTAAGGAAGTAATAACATGACTCACCAAGCCATACGGGCATCGAAAGAAACGCCAGCTTCCATCATCATAGCCATCAAACAGCTGCACGACGCAAACCACGCCATGGTGACACATTGGCCACTCATCATGTCAATTGTCATAAGGCAGTTTGGAGGGGCGTAGTTAGCCCTATCATACAGAGGGAAGTCGTCGAGGGGTTCCTCATACTCCATTGGGCCAAAAGAACCTGGCCAAGTAATGGTGGGAATAAGAGCATCCCCTCATCTTCCTTCCTCTTGTGGATGCCATTGTTCTTCCTCCTACTTAGTGGTGTGGAAGGATACGGGAGAGGGAGGTCCATATAAGGAGTGTTGAGATGGAGGTGCAATGTGCCCCTATTTGTTCAGTACCCTATCGTGTTCAATCATCCTGAAAAAGTTTAGATGTAGGCTTTGCAGGTGCAGGGAAGTAGGGCTTAGTGTGGAGTCCCATCTGCCTAAGAAGGCTCACGTTTAGGGTCCTTGCAGTCTATTGTATAGGTTTTTTAGTGATGGTTCATGTCAATAGTGGATTAGCACTATTTGAGTACTATACTGGCAGCAGAGCAGTATAATGGCAATAGGGTGGAATCTGAGTACTTGAAGCATCGAGACAAAATATTATCACAGTACAAACAACAGTACAATGGTATGTGAGGCGCCTAACATGACAAACCTAAACAGCACCTTGCCTAGGATAAAATGCCTTAGGTAATGTAAATTGGTGGATCACAACTAATATTCTACTGGGTGAACCAGGGAGTTTCCCCATCCTCGCTTTTTTGGAGGAACATTCTCCATCCTGCTTCTTCATGTTGTTATGTCGCTCTTCTTCCTGGAGGAGTTGCGCCTGACGAGCTTTGAATTCTTCCTCCTGCCATTTCAGTGCTGCCTCTCGAGCACCTAACTGCTCGCGCCACCTCTACAGTTCATCCTCCTTACCCTTCAAACAGATCAGTTGTTGGCAGATGCGTCGCTCTTACTCAAGCCGAGCAAGACGTGCCGCCTCTCGAGCCTCTGTATGTCTAGCATGGTATTGGCCTTTCGTCTCTAGCTCCACTGGGATTATGCCTACCTCCCCTAAATGCCTAGTGTCGATCCATTCCATAAATGTGCAAGCCTGCATGTTGATTCGTGATTGTTCTAGGTACCGGTACATAGAAAACATATTTAAAATGTTTATGAACGAACGGACCTTGAAATCATCGTCAATGTCGGGACACTTGAAGTACCTACATCCCTTCTTTCTCCGAGTTAATCGATCCTCCCATACTTGCAACTACGCATGGAAGCCGCAGTGGCATTTGGGACGCTCATTCCATGGTGGAACTCTATTTTGGTCATCCCTCCATGATGACATTTCTTAGAGGGACAAGCAGCCTCACTACAAGCGTTGCATTCAGGTTCGACCATGGTAGTGGTGCGTTTGAATGTTGCTTGGACGTGTATTATATAGAACGCTAGTGACATGGTCCGTGGGCCATGTCCATCATGGTAAAGGGAAAGAACATGCATAGACATCATAGTCTGCACCGGCCTACCTATCAAAGTCTCCGCACCAGCCTACATAATATATTCTGTAAAGGAGCACACATTATAGTCTACAGCATCGTACACATCATAGCATGCACTGGCCTACAAAAGATAAAGAAGGCCCTATAAACTAAATGCGTCCTCACTTGTGACGCACAGCACCAGCACCACGTCTCGCGGGCCACTGCGCTGCTCTAGTCTGCAGCTGGTCGTACGTAGAGGGCTCCAAAGGGGCAACCTCGCGAGCCAGACGTCCTCGTGCATCTGCAACTGGTGTTGCAAACTCCTGGGTGGAGCCCAGTGTCGGAGGCACTGGCACTTCACCCAACTGTGAAGGACATATCTCCTCAGCGCTGCAGTTGAAAAAGGACTCCACCCTGTACTCATCCTCTGCATATCGTCCTCTACGAACTTGTCATTGGTCCATCCTTGGTCTGTGTACGCTGTGATCGACCTAAGAAGTGTTATTATCAATTTCAATTCGTATTAGTAATGGAATAGAATGCATGTATTAATGACGCACCTATGTCGTCCACATGGAGTCCATGTGAAGATAGTCCTCTAAAGTGCTGCGGCACTGTATCATGAAATTATAAGTTAGTACGACCAATTAGAATAGAATTGGTTAATGGAAAATGAGAAAGTAAGGAACACATACTTGTAGGGGTGAAAGACTATGAACCTGGCGCATAAGTGAAGGGACCTGGTCGAGCTGCTGCCCAAGACAATGCATGTGGAGGAGTACATGCCCCGAGGGAGGCTGCATGTGCCTATGCTGCAGAAGACGACGCGTGGTACGCTGGCCATGTGGGTGCAGCATAAGATGAATTGGGGTGCTGTGTAGGTGGTGCTGAAGATGAATTGGGGTAGGCAGCCCGTGGTGGAAGTAGAACATCGGTGTCACCACCACGGCAGCTGACGGCCCGCCGAAACCTAGCACACAGGGCCGTGATCCTCCTTTACATCAACTTGTGCTCGTGCGAGTTCATGTGCATGTAGTTCTCCATGCCGGTCCACATTGTCACCTCAACTGTTGCAATAACGTCGTACTGATGACAATTACATAGTTCAAGCTAAGCACAAAATAATCTGTACAAAGTGCAACATAACCCAATGCAGTATGAGTGGCAAATGATGGAGAAGCGTACCACGATGTCGAAGTTCTGATCCATGGAATGCAGGTACGTCTGTGGAATGCAGGTACGTTTGTGTCAATGGTGCGGTCTCCATCGGTGGCTGCCTGGGAACATGCATGACGCGTGTCCGTGTCCTCAGTAGGTCCATTATAGGTACACTGTGAAAGCCTCGTCGGAGTGTACACGGTCCTCCTACACTAATTCCCCAAAAGCGCCCGCCCACAGCTCAACGTACGAAACCAGCTTTGGACCCCACTACATCGCTGGCCCACCACCCTGATGTGTCCACCTAACATATCCATCGTGCAACGTGTTCACTAATGCAAAATTTATTAGACAAAAAATGATTAGATGTGGCTTACCTGTGCACGTGGACCGGGACGATGTGACTCACTAGAACTGGTGAGTCCTGGTATCGGTGGAACTGTCTCATCACACGCTGTACCGCGTACTCCTCGACATGGATGTCATACACCAGTGGTTTCTTCGTCATCCAATACTCCTGGTCTCGTAGGCACAACGAAGGCAGCCCTTGCGGGACACGAGCCTGGATTTCCACTACGGTGTAAGGTGTCCATCTGACGTCGATGTCGACAAGAGCGTCAAACTGCCCAACAAAATCTGGGTACGACTTCTTCGTTTGAACTCCAACCACGATCCCAAAAAAAAATATTTCACAATCAGGACTAGTAGTTCTAATATCAATGCATTCAAGATATGAATGAGTACACAAAGTCTCAATGCAAATACACAAAGTCTCAATGCAAATGACTGGGCGACATCGCTGAAAAGCCTCAATGCAAGAACCCAAGGCCAAGAATGACCGCTGTAGAACCTATTTGCCTGGATTCTGAGCACAGGGATAGGCTTTCAGGTCATAGTAGCTTATTGAATTCCTCTAGCATATGGTGTGCAATAAAGTAGGGAGGTTATCATACGATGCTTCGTATGTACCTCACTTTATCTCTAACGCCTTCTGCTTGGCTCGGTAAGCCTTGCTGTAACTAATTTTGTACTTGAACTTCTTCCCTAGGCACAAATAATCGACTAGAGCTCATAGTTAGGATTCTCGATTATCTGAGGATACATGTATTGAGCAACAAAATCAGCAGTGAGGTTGCGGTGCTGTGCTTCCAATTCATCCAACACACATTCGTGCTCCACCAATCTAGTCACCTCCCAGTAATCCTTCCACTTACCCTTATATGCGTACACCCTAAACGGGCAATTGCTTTTGACACAACACACATCATATATTGTAAGGCTGCTCTTCACCATCCTGAACAGCCGTTGCAAAGATAAAGTCGACCATCGCTTTATAGCTGTCTTCACCTCATCCCCACTAGGGTGCAAAGCACCAACACAAACCTCATTCTCCCTGTACTCCTAAGGGATATTTTACCCTTCATTGACTACTAGATTCGAATGGTCATAACTTGACCAATTCTGCAGGATAGAATTAGCATCATCCTCATCCAACGAGTCATCATCCATAGCATGAAGGTGCTCTTCTCCTTCACTCTCTACCTGCTCAACTAACCTAGGGATGTGTTCCCCCTCATCAGCCTTGCCATTTGGCTCATGGGGTGCCTCTTCATCCTCTACATCTCTTTCTTCTACCCCATATTCATTATCTTCTTCAGTTTGCCCATCGGTAATCTCTAGACCTTCCTCGCATCTAACTTCCCCATCACCGACTTCTTCTTGCAACTGATTGCTAGACCCAATCTTCTGAAACACTTCAACAAATAATATCAGCGGTAAACCGCGCTCAGTAGCAACATTTACATAGGCCATCCAGTTATGGGTTCCTTCAAGCGGCATTAACTCCTAAAATATCATGTCAGTTTGAAACCTCACTACAGCCCTAATAGACAGCTCTATCAAGCTTGAAAGCCTTAAATAGCCAGTTGCATATTGATGCACAAGTCCTCCCTTACTCTTGGTATTTGTTTCTTACTCTTGGTATTTGTTTCTAGAACGACTTAAATTCAGACAAATCTACCCCTTCTGAACCATATCTAACCTCCTCGGATCATAGAACACTTGGAAAAGTAAACTGTCCAACATGCCTATCAATATATACGACATGAGCAGATATCATTACTAAATGTACAAAACCTACATTTAAAAAACTATATAAATTATAACTCGTGCATTGCCAATAATATTAATTTTAGAGTTATCCAAATATATCACCAAATTAATTTTACTTTACCCTGTCAATATACACGACATCATGAGAGATCATTACTAAATATTACTAAATTTAACTAACCCTAATCATACATACATTTTGAAAAACTATATAGTTATACACGACATGAACAGACATTATTACTAAATGTTATTAATTTCAACTAACCCCAAAAACACCTACATTATTAATAACTATATAAAATTATAACTTTTGCATTGCCAATAATATTAATCTTAAAGTTATCTAAATATATCAACAAATTAATTTTACTTTACCCTGTCAATATACACGAATAAATATTAACTAACCCTAATCAAACCTAAATTCTGAAAAACTATATAAAGTTATACACGACATGAACAAACATTATTACTAAATGTTATTAATTTGAACTAACCCCAAAAACACCTACATTCTGAATAACTATATAAAATTATAACTCGTGCATTGCCAATAATATTAATCTTAAAGTTATCTAAATAAATCAACAAACTAAATTTACTTTAACCAAAATAACTAAGCTAAATACACTATACCGACAAACTAATATTTGTCTATGCCTCATAGGTACACCTAGATTTGATCTAATACTTAACACTACACCATTTATAAATCATATCGACTACTACATCTACTAACTACGAGTTAAGATAAACTGCGAGATTACAAATAATACCTGAAGCAAAGCGCAGATCTGGCAGAGCTTCGCTTCAATCTCCACCCTCCTCCCCTCCCTCTCTTCTCCCCTCCTCTCCTCTCATCTTCTCCCTCGCTTTCTCTTCTCTTCTCCCCAAATGAACCGGCGCGCTCCTCTGGACCGGCCCTGGCCATTCTTCGTGTTTTAAAGGGTGGGACCGCCTACCGCCGACTAATCCGGCGAGACCTTCCCGCTCCCGCCGTTTGAATCGGCGGAAGGTTGTTCCCGCCGCTTCATTCGGCGGTAACCAGCTACCGTCGTTTCATCTGGCGGTAAGTCCGTGGGCCCCTTGGCCGCCAGGATTCCGCGTGCTGCTCGCCGTTTCAGACGGCGGTAAGCGGTTTCACCCCGCTGCCTTTTGACCTTGCGCCACGGTGTCGTAGGGTTGCTGACGTGGCACCCCGTGTCGGTGTTTTAACCCGGCAAACCTATCAAGGGAGTACCCGTGATAGTGTTTTGGTTGGTGGGTGTTGCCAAAATCAAGGAGTCGATGGTGACGCAAGAACACGATTTAGACAGGTTCAGGCCACAGGTTCGGACCGCTAGATCACGTAATACCCTACGTCATGTGTGTTGTATGCTTGTATTCGATTGAACCTATTTGGAAGGGGTCCTTGCTCACCCTTATATATCGTAGGAGTAAGGTTACAGGGTAGCTTTTGTACAAGAGTACTAGTCGGATGCGATTAGAGGGTTCTATTCTAACTCGGTAGAGTAGTCCTACTGTCTTCCGATTAGTTCTTCAGGAGTCCAGATAGTCTACGTTGCCCTGTAGCGTAGTCTTCATGTCCTAATATGTCTCGAGTACGTCCCCGTGAGTGGGTCGTACAAATCTTCTGATTGGCCCGGGGATGTATGGCCGACACCTCATTTTCAATTTTTTTATTCGTTACACAGGTACCGTCAGCTGAAATGGCGGTAACTTTTCTTACTGCCGGTTTCACCGCCGGTTGAAACGGTCATCCGGCGGAATACGTGCTAATTTTTTCCTCCGCTATTTATTTATGCAAAATCATAATATATATATATATAATTCTTGGTGCCGGCCTGTCTTTGTTGGGCCGTGCAATTCACAAGCTTGAATCGACGACTCCCGGGCCCCCAAGCGTGATGGCATGGCACGCGCCGCGAGCCTACAACAGCAGCTGGGCTTGCCGCTTGGGTGCGCGTCTTTTCTCCCCCACCCGCGCCGCTCCCGCCGCCTCCTGGGCGAGACCGGCGCCACGCCCCGTCGAAAGGGAGCGCGTGGCGCGCCCGGAAACGTGCGCGTCCGCGTCGTCCGCGGTGTCGGCGCAGGACGTGGGGAACACACCCGGCCAGCAGACTGTCGGTTCAGTTATGCACGCCGCGCGCGCATCTCATCCTCGTCCGCCCGCCCTCCGCGGAGAAAGAGTCGGCGCAGGACGTGGGGAACACACCCGGCCAGCAGACTGTCGGTTCAGTTATGCACGCCGCGTGCGCATCTCATCCTCGTCCGCCCGCCCTCC
Organism: Setaria viridis; assembly: GCF_005286985.2. Classification (NCBI taxonomy): domain Eukaryota; kingdom Viridiplantae; phylum Streptophyta; class Magnoliopsida; order Poales; family Poaceae; genus Setaria; species Setaria viridis. The sequence continues at coordinate 44,271,582 of NC_048271.2, forward strand.
GCGGAGAAAGAGTCGGCACATCATACCTCCCTGGCGTGAGCCGTGACATCTGCCTGCTAACCTGCCTGCATCTCGGCGGCTGTTCCGTCAGGAATCGCTAGGGCGTGCAGCTAGCTAGTGTTCCGGGCAACCACACGTGCTGATGCGGCGTGCGCCGAATAGCAACAGTGCGTGCAAGCGTGCACCAACCGAACCACCAGGACCGTCGATGCGTCAAGGCAGCTTTTCATTTTGTTTCCGGGGGAGTTCAGAGTTTGCTAACTACTGGACTCTGTGTTGCACGGTGTACAGCTGTACTAGCATGCTCGGGTGAAGTTGGTCGCCATCGATGTCACATTGCCACTTGTTTTTCCTCTATTTTGCCATGTTCATGTTCTGAAATCTCTAGATCCCTCCCCCACCAAATCCGTACCTCGCCAAGCTTGATCGGCTGTGTGCCTGTGTCGGTGTGGTCAGAGGCGGAGCTCCCCATACACCAGGGTGGGGCAGGTGCCCCACCTACCTGCGTCATAGGACCCTCTCCCCCTCTCCTTCTTCCTTAGTGCGATTTGGTTTGGTGGCTGCAATGTCGAGTGGACGCAGACTGAGGAAGAAGAAGAACAGCGCGCAGCGCCGTTGATGGGCCGGCGGTGGAAGTCGATCTGTTGGCACGCCCAATAGATAACGTGCGGCCCAACAGGTCAACAAGCCCAAATGCCAAAACGTTAAGTTTCTCATCGTCTCTGTGTTGGGCGTCGCTTGTTCCCTCGTGGCTCATCATCTCGTCGCCGACGCCGAGTATTCGCCAAATGCCCGACGAACCAAGCCACCGCACGCCGGTGAGCCGTGCATCCGCGTCTTCTTGGATCCGGGGAGCCGGGAGACGTGGAGCCGCTGAGCCTGCGTGCGCCATATCCGGCGGCAAGCTCCCTCCCTCTCTCCGTGAGTTTCAGTGTTGCATCCTTCCTCTTTACGGAGTACTTGTAATTGGATTCAGAAGTCAGGACTAGTCAACCGTCGTATGCATGGTTTACATGTTGGGATACGAGGTAGGCTACACTAGCGCAAATCAAAATTTCTACCGCGTAAAACTAGGAAGAACTGCCGTATAAGGATCACGGGATTACCACTCGACGCACTGGTGCGGAAGATGTAGATTTGCGTCGATGCAGCAAAGACGATCAACGTAGTCGTACGTAGTCGATCAACGTAGTCGTACGTAGTCGATCACGTCAACGTCCAGCAGCTCCTCAGCAGCTCGTCCACGTGCAGCAAGATCGCCCTTGTGCCGCGGCTTGTCGTCGGCTCGTCGTAGCTCGTCGGCGGCTCATCGGCGGCTCGTCGTGGCTCGTCGGCAGCTCGTCCAAGTGCTCCAAGCGCAACACCTCCAAAGTATCCACACGTGCAGGGAGGAAGCGTCGCAAGCCGGACTGCTAGATCCGCGAGTTGCAACAGGCGAGGGCGTGGGAGACGCGGCAGATGTGTTTCGCCAAAAGGTGTAAACCCTAGGGCGCCCCCACCCCTCTATTTATAGAGGTTCCCAACAAGCCTCTGGGTCCGAGGCCCATTAGTACTTCTAAACCTAATCCAACTCGGATCACATCCGAATTGGGCTTCCAGCCCCTTAAGTGTGTGACCCTATGGGTTCGGATACGTGTAGACATGGCCCGAATACTCCAACTCGGCCTAATAGTCGGTAGCGTCCTCTAGCAAGACGTGCCAACTCCTATACGCACACGAAGATCATATCAGACGAACCATCACAACATAATATACATGCTATTCCCTTTGCCTCACGATATTTGGTCTAGCTTCAAGCCGACCGCTCTTTCTCGATCCTGTGATTTGGAATCCCTTTGTAGGTTAACTCTTAACCGTACGTAGCATGGCCATGCATTTTGGATCCGATCACTCGAGGGGCCCAGAGATATCACTCTCAATCAGAGAGGGGCAAATCTCATCTTGATTGACCATGTCTCATAGCATGCTTCTTGACAAACCCGAAAGCTACCTTTATAACTACCCTGTTACGGCGTAGCGTTTGATAGCCCCTAAGTAGGTCGATCCACATCTTGAATACATGCGACAATCTCAGGTCTAAGGACAAAGCGTATATGTTGTTTAAAGAGAGAACTACTTCTCGTGTTGGGTCAGTCCTAGCACATGTCTCCACATGTGTCCACATTATCAGTTCAACATCTCCATGTCTATGACTTATGAAACATAGTCATCAACTAATACATGTGCTAGTCTAATATTCATGTGTGTCCTCACATGAACTCCGACTAGGGACAACTTTAGAATAACCATACAAGTAAAGAGTTTCACATACAATTCACATAATTGCAAATCAATTCAAGTAGCCTTTAATGGATATTCAATGAACACAATATACAAATCATGGATACAAATAGAATATCATCATCTCTATGATTGCCTCTAGGGCATACCTCCAACATTACATGGCATTGGCTACGGATGTTTTGTTTGTTATTATCTTACGTGATGAATTGTTACGGGTTAAATTTATCTATACCTATTATGCAAGCAAGGTGTTCGAGGTTTTGCCTAGGCGGGACATCGACCCATGTTCACTTTTATATATGGCTTACCCTTTGGTTGGGCTTTTGAACCTGCTTTTGCTTTTGCTTTTGCAAAAGCCAAAAGCCAACCAAAGAACCAAAAAGCTCTATCTGCTTTTGCCCAAACGCTGCTTTTGGTCTAGTACAAATGCAAAAGCACCATCTCCTGCTTTGAAGTACTTTAGGGGTAAAAAATTACCCACCTGCCACTCTTTATCAAAGTAACGGTTCGTTTTTTTCCCGATCTATTTCTCCTGCAAGTCATCCGTCACATCCGTTCGCCTCCCACATTCGAGCGCCGCCCTGGCGGACCGTCTCCCTTCGCTCCCGGTCGCCGCCCGCCGCCCCCGGTCACCGGCCCCGGTCACCCGCCAGACCCCGCCCCCGGCCACCGCATCCCGCCGTCCACCTCCCGCATACCCCTGCGCGGCGCCTGCACGCTCTGCTCTGCGAGGTACCGTCCAATTTTCTTGGTATTCTAGCACTGATGTGCGTTATCCCCTTTGAGATTGGTTTAAGCATGAAAGAGTGCGCAGAATTTGAATGATTTTCAACGAAAGAAACTGATAGCGTGGATTGGCCTTTTTTGTATGCATTGAGGTCTACCCTCTGATATTTATCTTCAATCGTACTCTGTTACCTGAAACGAAATAGCATCTGGTAGAGGCCTTGTTGTAGGGTTTTGGATTGGCCTTTTTTGCGTTGCTACTCTTTCAGTAGAATATACCATGCAGAAACAAAAGTATTAGCATCTGATGTACGTGATGTACATGTCCAACTGCAAGAATGCTTCTGTACATATGGGGTTCTTGAGGATTTGGTGAATTCCCAATCACCGACCCTGTCCTTATACATTAGCAGAGTGTGAATTTACCTGAAAAAAGTCCATTTTGCTATCTAATGACTCTGGAAGTCTTTTTCCTTACTTTGGATCATTTGCAATGGTTGATTGTAGGTGCATTTCCTTAATGTTTAATATTTTTTAGGGCGGTTGACAGTAGATCCATTTTGCTATCTAATGACCCTGAATTGAATTAAACAATATGTTTGGAATGGGTGACAAGGCAGATTGGGGTGATGCTTTTTTAAGGTATTTGATTGATGCTTGCAAAGAAAAGATTGAAGCCGGGAATAGGCTGATGGGAATTTTCTCTACTACCAGTTGGAAGAATGTTGTTTTCAAGATTGCAGAAAAATCCGATGATAAGAGAAAAAAAATAATTGAAGAACAAGTTAGATCTTTTGAAAAATGAGTACTCAATATTTATGGAGTTCAAGAATTGTGCTACTGGTCTTGGATGGGATGAGGTAAAATAAACTGTTGACTTCTCAGAAGAATGGTGGAACGAACACCTTGTTGTAAGAACTATGTTGTCATTTTAAATATATTTTTCTCATTCTATGTTATTGGTTGCTTTGCTATTTTTTTATTTTAGAGATGCAGCAATCGTGAGAAAGGAATCAAATGCCACCATGTGAAGTTTCGAAAACGAGGACCGAAGTTCCTTGATGACCTACATATTTTGTTTGGCAAGGCACATGTCAGTGGGTCTTCTGCATCCTATCCTGGAGATATATCCTCCAATGAGGCAAGTGATGAGGATGTGGAAGAGGTACCAAAATCTACACAGAAGGATATGACAATGAACCTAGGAAAAAAGAAACACAAGGGTACCTCCATTGGTGTTGAAGAGAAGGATGAGAAGAGCCCATTCTTTCGTTTGTATAAGAACATTTGTTTGCAGATAGAAAATGCTGCAGAGAGGATCTCCACAAGTGTTGAAGCATCATCAGCTCCTCCAACCAACCCAGTACCTACCATTGCAGAGACTATGAAGATGGTGAAAGAATGTAGGGTGCAAGAAGGAACTGCTCTAATGTACACAGCCGTCTCCCTAATTATTAAGCCTGAATTTAGGAAGCTCTTTAGCTCTCTAGAAACAACTAAAGGAAGGCTCGATTTGATTGAGAGGGAGCTAGAAAAGGAGATGATGAAGCACCACTGATTTATTTCCATGTTTGTCAGATTATTTTCTTGTCATATGTGCAAAAAGGAATACTACTGCTAGCTAAACTTGCTTAGCATGTTGGTGCTATTGGAGAAATGGGCAACTTGTATATTGAGCGGTATTTGCATAAAGCTGAATATAGGGAAACGTCAGAAACTGGAGTTCAATGGGTGATGAGGTGTATGTCATGTTCGAGGTATTTTTATAAGATGTTTCGGATGAGCACCAAGATTTTCGAGAAACTTCGTAACTTGCTAGTCTCAACCTACGGATTGACCTCAAGCAATAACGTTTCATCTACTGAGTCATTGGCAATGTTTTTGTAGATCGTCGAAGGACCACAATTTTTTTCACAAGCTGAAAATCGTTTCATACGGTCACTTTGGACAGTTCACATGAAGTTTCCGTAAGTGTTGAAGTGTTTGCGTAAGTTAGCTAAGGACAACATTAAGCCAAGAGATCCTACTTTTTCTACGGAGCATGAAAGGGTGAGAGAGGACCGTTTTTGGCCATACTTTAAAGGCGCAATTGGAGCAATAGATGGTTCACATCTTAAAGTGGTAGTGCCAGTGGACGAAGTAGTTAACCACACATGCTGTCATGGATATACATCTCATAATGTGCTAGCTATTTGTGACTTTGACATGAGGTTCACCTTTGCGGTTGCCGAGTGGCCGGGTTCTGCACATGACACACGTATCCTCAACCATGCATTGGCAATTTTTCCTTCATTTCCCGTGCCTCCTAAAGATGTACATGGTTCCTTCATCAAGTTAGCAATACTTGTATTATTATGTTCCTCACTAACTTGGTTTTGTAGGAAATTATTATCTTGTGGACTCAGGTTACCCAAACCAAATTGCAAATTGGGTATCTTGCACCTTTTAAAGGAAGCACGTACCATATACCAGAATTTCAGCAACATTCGGGACCTCCTCAAGGAAAGTACGAGATGTTCAATTTCTTGCATTCATCTCTTCGTAATGTCATTGAAAGATCTTTTAAAGTCTTAAAGCAGAAGTGGCGTATTTTGAAGGGCATGCCAAGTTTCTCACCTCGTACTCAGAAGCATATCATTATGGTTTGTCTTGCATTGCGTAATTTTATCCATGATAGCAATTTGTGTGATAAGGAGTTCAAGACATGTGATGATGATGAGGATTACTTTTTACAACATACAAGTGGCACAAGACAAACACAAGGAGATGAGAGTGACGATGTGGATAATGAGGATACCATGAATACCATTCGTACTAGGATAGTTGATGCTTTGGTTAGTGCGAGAGGAGGACAGTAATGTTGAGGGATGGTATCATTGTATAAAACTTATGATGGATATTGTTCTATTTATGTGCACTAATCACTTTAATGGATGAAGAACATATAAATTTATTTTTTTCCTTTCTAAAATAGTCATTTAGATGCGAATTAGTGAACACATTATTTTGTTACGAGCAATTTGCATATAAACATACCCACAGACCTTAGGAGTATTATAGGTATTTCTTACACAGCCTACAGTTTCAAGCTGCTCTAACCAAACTGTCTTCTACTTTTCCCACAATTGTTTTTCCACAGCCCACAGCTCACAGCAGCTTTTCCAAAAACCACAACCCCCTACACCACATACTCAGTATTGCTTTTTCTGTAAAAAAACAAAGGAAGTGTTGATCAATGATTATATTACAATGGAGTGGTGGGAATGGGCTTTGTCAGCTGCAAGTTTGAGCACCCAATATGGGCATGTACCGGTGTCATCCAATGAAGATGTAAGTTTGCTCCACCTAAAATTTCAGACCAGCTCCGCCACTGGGTGTGGTACTGTGATTCCTTTCGCCTCACCTCTTCTCCACCCACAGGTTGTCCGTCGTCTTGCCCGTAGCCGTTACCCCGAGCCCACTTCAACCGTCCCGCTAGTATTGTGTGCCTTCCCTCGCTCGAGGCGCGGGTGTCCTAGAGGGCCTGGCAACCCCTCCTACCGCTGCTCTAGGGACTGAAAACGGCAAATCTTGCCGCCAACCATTGTGAACTCGAGTTCACATGATCGTCGTTACTGTCTTAGTGAATCGCCGTTTTCAGGCCTAGAGTGTAGGCTGTGTGAAAAAATATATCTTGGCGTAGGAAAATGATACAGTGATCGTCTCGTCAGGGTCATCAAGAGCCGGATTGTACTAAATAACCGTCGTGATCGTGCTGCCGCTTGAGACCTGTCCAATCCTCCGTTGCATTTTGTCACCCCCTAAGCTGCTACTGCTAGTGGAAGTTAAACCCTAGGAAATCAAAGCTGGTCTGACGATTCAGATGGGACATAAAAACACCATCCGGGCCAAGGGAAAACTGCCGTGCGACAGCGTGCTAACGAGCTAGCAGTAGCCATAGGGGCTATCGGATTAGCAGCTAGGCAGGCCATCACCTCATCAGGGGTGCAGATCAAATGAGACCTGACGAAAGCCACAGGGCCGGCCGGCAGGCGATGTTCAGAGTTTGCCTGCGGGTTTCAAACCCCGTGCAATAATGATAATATTTTGTTGTCAAACCCTAAGGCACGTAGGCCTTGTTGTTAGCGCACCTATTTGCTTATCCTAAACAGCGGGGCGAGATCAACGAGATACATGTGTCGCCAAAAGCAGCCGGCAGAGACAAATGGGGGAGGTCCCAGTCCTGATCTGATCCTGGTCAACTCGATCGCGCCCTCTTTTCGCCTAACACTCATTCTTCGGTGAGGGCTTTTAGGAAGCAGTCGCGCACGCCGGAGAAATAAAAAGAAAAAGGAGAAGAAAACGAAGAGCAAATAAAAGAACACAAAAGCCGTGGTGATCATGTCGGTGTTGATTAGCCGCCTGATCTCCGTCCATTTTGGTTTAGGTCTCTCCTCACCAACTCACAGTACATCCAACGCTATACTGCTATAGTACTCCTAAGTGAGATGCTCAGCAGGTTGTCTATGAGAAAATGAAAACCGCACGATTCCTGATGTTTATTTCCATCAGCTGTGAGCTAGCCTGTGACGTCCGCCGCGGCTGAAACCGAACTATGACCATCAAGATCGGAGAAAAAGCTGCGGCTGCGGCTCGGTGAGATGACAGCAGCCAGGTAGTGAGCAGGGTGGCTGGGTGGGGACTAGCGTCAATGGCCGCAATATGTGTGGCGAGCGATCTCCTCTTTTCTCTAGATCCAGCCATCCAGGCGCGGCGGTTTCGCTGCCTGACGTCGCCGTGGAAGGCGAAACAGTTGCGGGCATCGCGTCGCGGTGTCACCATGCCTTGGCCTAGCAGCTAACAGCCGGTCGATTTTCCCCAGGTGCATGCTGATTAGGTTAGGGTTGGGTTGGGATCGATCTTGTCGCAGGAAAAGAGAAAGTGATTAGCATCGAGACCGGTCGGTCGATCCTGGTGTTGGAGTACAAGATGTTGGCAACATGTTGCCATTGCTTCAGGTTGCGTACGGGCGGCCTCGAGCTCTGACTCTGACAAGTGACTTGTGGGCTGGTGGCCATCGATTATAACCATATGTAAGCATGGTTGATGGAGGAACAGAGAAAAAAAATCTGACGAGAGCGAACTTGATCCATTATTGTTGCGGGCAGCACGTATACAGGTTTAGGACGAGACCCGACATTGTATACTGAATCGGGCGTAGCATCAACGAATCAGCGATCAGCATCGGAGGAAAGAGAACCGCATGCAGAGGTATGACGGTACGAGTATGATCGATGATGAGGCCTGAGGGGAAGTCAAGAAGGCCGGCGATGCCGCCCATGCTGCATAGGCATGGCGATGATGCGGCGTCGACGTGGCGACACCCACGAGCTTTCGCAGGGCGTGCGCAACCGCATCCGCAATCTAAGTGGCCGCCATGCATGCATGCTCGTGCAGGCGCAGACGACAAAGAAACGGAGACCGCGGCCGCCGCCGGCGGTGGCGGAGGTTTCGGCAGGGCACAAGGGTTGTTGAGCGGTGGCGGGGGCGGGTTCGCGGGTCAGAGAACGCTCGGCGGCGCCAGCCGCCTACCCTCCGCCGTCGCCGGCCGTTGGGGTCGCCCCGCGCGCCTGTCGCGCAGCCGCACGCCCGCACTCCGCCACTGCAAGCAAAGTCCAACACGACCTGTTAGCGATATTTCTCCCGGCCTACGCCGATGGTACGATACACCACGTGCGGACGAGAACGTCGGGTGAATGTGAATCCCAGACGTCGAGTGCTCCCGGCACGGTTACTATCTACGGAGTATCTGGACTATGGGGCTACGGGCCACGGGAAACAGTACAGAGTCCCCCGTCCAAGTCATGCGCCAAGTTACTATCGATCGTTTGGGCGACTCGGCGAGAGGCAAGCGCTCGAACGGCTTTGCGCGCTTGCATCATCACTATACAGTAGCATAGAATCAGACGCCCCAATCCGTGGCGAGCAATCTCTCTTCTTTGATATTCTTTTAGAAATGAGTCTACTGGTTAGAGTGAAGAAGTATGATCGTGTACTTTAATCATCGAAGTTTGAGTCTCCTATAACTCGAATTTAGATGCATATTTTATTTTTTAAAAAGAAAAATCGTCCAACTACTCCTAGGTTAATCTAATTTTTTGTTCTCTAAGATTCTTTTGTCCAGAGCTAAATGCTAATGCCTGGCGTCACTGTGGAAGGCGAAACAGTTGAGGCGATTGGTGTCAGCAGGTCGCCCATGAATGTATATTGTTTGTCGTCTTGGCTTGCCCTGCCCGCTGGTCGATTCACGCCCAGGTGCCACCTGACCTGACTAGAATAAGTATCAATTAAGGGTACTGGGAGAAGATTAGGATGCACGATCGATGGTGTTAGGGATCGACAACAGAACAGACAAGATTACAATTCCGCCGGTGCTGCAAGTTGCGTATATACACGTGCATGACGCCGCGACAATGCAGGGGGTTACGTGATAAGTGCGCCGTCGTGTCGTGCTTACAGATGGCTTTCCGGTGATCACCTGCTCTCAGAGTTGAGAGTGCATCTTATATCATCGGCCACGACGGGTCCCAGGATTCTGATTTTTTTTAAAAAAAAGTAGCATTCTGCTTTAGCAGCACAGTTTACGAGTTAGTCTTCTTCTGTTTTTTGTCCGTGCACGAATAGCAGCACCGCATCAGATAGAAAAAAGACCTTGTTTCTCGTATGAGAATAGGAAGTCAAGGCGTAGGCGGCACAGGCACTGCTGGAGTGCTGGCCCATGATGCACCGCTGTACGGGTACGGCGATGATGCGGCACTGACGCGGTCAACACCCTCAAGCATGCGCACGCAGTAGCGTCGCCAGCATGCATGCACGGAGCCACAGCGGCGGCGGGCGGCGACGACGGGAATTCCCCGCGGGCCGCCGGAAGGCGGGGGCGTGGAAAACGGATTCCGGTTGGTAGGAGTTAAAAGATTCTGAAAATCTATCCGAAACTAAATTTTCGAGATAAAAAAAATTTTACTCCTGAGTTATTCATCCGGGACTAAAGACTCCTCAATCCCGGTATCCCCAACTGGGACTGAAAAAGTTAAAAAAAAGTTTAAAAAAAGTGCCGCCCCACCCGCTCCGGGCCCGCTCCATACCGGGCCCTTACCCGCCGACGCCGCCCGCCCGCCCGCGCCACCCGACGCAACTAGGATAAAACATCCCCTCGTCCTATTAGGATATTACCAACCGGGACTAAAGAGTCCTTCGCTGATGATGGATTTTTGACCGGGACTAAAGATCTTGATAAAAAATATTAGTTAGGAAAAAAATGTTGGATGGAAGGTAGGTCTCCACCGGATGCTTTATTCCAAGGCCGGACGGGGCCGGGCTGGCTGGACCGGGCGAGGCTCAAACAACCGCCCGCCCCGTACGTATGCGAGAAAGCAAACACTCTGGACGGGAGTACGTTGTACGTATGTACAATATGCGCTGCCAGTCTCCCACCGTCGCCGCTTTCGACGCCTCTCGTATTCGTCGCGGAGCTCTCAAATGGGAGTCCAACTTGTGGACGTGTTATAATCCCTCGGCCGCTGCTTCTACGGCTAGTCTGTCTGGCGGAATCCAAGAGTGCAAGGTCGCTGCAAAGATCCGGTGTAAAATACAGTAAGTTTTACCGAGTCCAGTAATTAACAAGGAATGCATGAACCAACCCGAAGCCGTGTGAGCGGCCGCCGTCGGCACGCAGCTCCTCCGCTGGCCGGGTCGCCGGCGACAAACCTGAACCCACCCCACCTTGCGGCCTCGGGACCGTCACCAAGTATTGAGACGGCCGCCGCGCGCACGCAGGCGATGCATGGCGCGGCGGGTACACGGGTGCCCGTGCCATCACTGCGTCCCCACCACAGCGTCCACACACGCACGGCCGTCGATCAAACCCTCTGATTCCCCACACCCGACGCGCGCCCTATCGATCATATATCCATTCATATCGATGGCTTAGTGAGCTGACGGACTTCACCGCGCCGCTCGCTGCCGGCCTGCTTCCGTCGTCCCTTCCATGCCGCCGGTGACCATGCACGCTGCACATGGCCGCCGATCTTCGAGAGGCGCGGCCCAAACACAATGGCCGTCCACGCCCCACGGCACGTGGAGTCCGCTCGAGTGCTTCTGGCGGCTAGCGCTTGACGACGCCGCGATGAGCGCCACGTCGCCTAACACTGTGGTCCTGCGTCTTCAGTACATGCAATCCAGCGGCGCATCGAGCGAGCGACTGCCGTCGGGTTCCGGGTTCGCTCAGAACCGCCGGCACTTCTTTCTGTAGCTACCACACTGCTACAGGCTACAGTGCTAGTCTGCTAGAGCGCCACTGCTGCTCCTGGATAGCAGCAACCACCGCCAGCAAGATGAACTAGCAAGCCAGGACAACACGCCAGCGGCTCGTCCTCATCAATGCGCACGGCGACGAGGAGTAGTCGAAGAGGGAGAGGCGTGCCCGCCGCTTCCTCCGCTCCCCTGCCCCGGCCCCCCGCGCCGCGACGAGCGAAACCTAACCCCGTGCGTCCACAGACGCGCTCGCAGCCAAGCCGAGCCGAGCCGAGCCGAGCCGAGCCTTTGCTTTCGCCGCACTCAAAGGCCTGCCTCTGCCTCCCTGACAAACCAAGACTCCTCCGGTTCATGAATTAACAAGCGCGCGCCACGCCACGCCACGCCACGCCGAGTGGCCGACGATCCACGGAGACGTACGTACACATATGCCCATCGGAGCCACGAAAACGACGAGCAGCGCGCGACGAGCGAGCTGCAAGTTGCGCGCTCGCGCGCAGCTAGCTGACGAGCGCTTCAGACAGCTACGCAAACATCTCGATTTATTACACAGCAGGCGCGGGCGCGCGGCGCGACACGTCGTCGTCGATCCAGGGCCAGAGAAAAAAAAAACGGAAGAGACGGCCGGACACCCCCGTTTTTATCCGGTGACGGTAGGTTCTCCGACGATAAACCGGGGTGGAAAGCTAGCGGCTGTGAAACGAGCGCTGCTGCCCTCCGCTCCGTTCCCCTGGCCGGAGCATGCAGCCGTGGGGACTGAAAACGCCATCCCGATGCCGATCCGCGCGCAAGACCTCCGGACGGGACCGTGACTTGCACATCGATGCGGCGAGCAAAAGCCAGGCGAGGAGCTATCTGAATTCTGAGCCGCTTGCCAACCTCCCTTTCTATCTCCTGCACAAGAGGAGCTATCTGAAATCTTTGGAAGCCGGTTGCTGCTGCCGGCACTTCGAGGACCGTGGGTTCCTCCCCCTCTCACCTCCCGCATTTCGAGGATCGTGGTTTACCATGTACCACATGATTGTCACGTGGAACGATTTTAACATCAAAAGCTTTTTAAAAAATATCGGACGTGAAGTGTTTGTTGCTGTACAAAGATCAAAGCAAGGTTAAGCAAGGACATAGAACATGTTTGAAGCTTAGTTTTTTTAACTTTCTTTCTTAGTCTTTTTCTTTCATGTTTTCTGTCCTCCTCAGTTTGATGCTTCGAATTTAAGTATTCGTGTATCTTCCGACTATATAGGTAGATTGGTTTCTTTGTGGTCGTAGATATTCATATGTGAATGTTAAAGATTCGATATTTTTTCTTAATTAAAATATCTCCTACACGAGGAAGGGTGTAGCGGTAGGGGTGGCAATATTGTTGAGCAGTGCACTTCACCTGAGCTCGAGCCTTATCGAGATAGGCCGCGGGGGCCAAGAAAAGGCGGCAATAATGGGGCGGGGTGGGGCTCGCCGGCTTTCCGAGCTCCCCATCGAGCTGAGCTCGAAAATTGCAGATTTGCAGTGGAGTGACTCAGTGACTGCTTGTGCTCGCCGGGCGAGGTGCAGTCCAGCGTGCCATCATCATCCGTTGCCATCGTTCCTCCGGACGCATTTGTGGCGATGGCGTCAGCCTCGGCGTGCCCAACATGGACAGCGGTGCCCGCCGCGGGTCCCCGCCACCAGCGCTGATGTAATGGTGGGGCCGGCTGTACTGGTGGGGCCCCGTGTGCGTTCCGCGGTGGAGCCGTCGAGTGGTGTGGAGTACAGAACTACAGATATCAAGAATCGGTTGCTCATAGATGGTTTAGAAAAGCCCAATCGTGTGCCACATGATCAATATATAGCCTGAAACGTATATTTAAACTCATTCTGTCACGGCAAAAAATGCAAACCAATTCCATTAAGAATGCACGAGCACCATGAGCACAATCTTTCCTCTTTTTTAGCATGTGTTTGGTGATTTTGAAATTGAATTCAAATTCAACAAATAGTCAGGACATGCACCTTGCGAAGTACCTCGAAATGTTACCACATAACAAATTAAAGGGGAGGGATAAATTCATTAAAATAGTACATTACAAATTAATGAATTTATTCCTAACTCGTACAGTAAGAAGACAAACGAACAAACCTAACTTGTTCGGTTGTTCCTACCTAGCCATGAAAATATTATGGATGAATGGTTTGTCAAGTTGAGACGAGCTGACCTAAATAGTAACATGCATAATAAAAACCTAGCAGAAAAAACATCATGTATGATGAAAGTTGTAGGTGAAAACTTGTTTCACACTCAATTAAAAACCCTTTTGTGCACCTAGATAACATTACAAATAACCGTGCAACATTAGCATCAAGATGCTCGCAAATCAACAATCGTAGGCAATGAACCACACATTGTAATGTTAGTGACCTTGAAAGATAAAAGATGACAATATACCCAACAGTCAGCATGATACATTAATATTGGGAGCTATAGATCATTTTTTTGTTTTCCTCATACTTGGGATATGATAAAAGAAGACAATATCCAATTCTAGCTTCACAACCTCTTTTATTTTTATCTTTGAATCAATTAACTGTAATTTTGTACCAGAGTATATGCATAGATCAACCTATAACCCATCCTCTTTCTAGTAATCACGAAGAAATCGGTTTAATAATTTAGGACAAACTACTAATTAACTAGTTTGAAACATTACATATTTAAAATAAATGGAGTATGTTTTAAGAAAGATAACTTGTCTAATGAAAAGATATGGTTTGATTTTGAAAACATCGCGCTCGTTGATTTTAACCGTTGACACTGTGAATAAGTGAATTTGTATGAAGAGGACATCGTATCGCAGAGACCAGACCACCTTTTTCCTTTCAACAATGCGTTTGTGGACAAAAATCCATAAAACAACAACTGAAACTGATTTTTTGTTTTCCCGGTTCACCTTCTCCACGGTTAGTCTACAGTCCGGATTTAAGTGCTGGACTATCAAGCCCGCAGGCCGGCGGCTAACCGGAGGCCCGCTAAAGCTAACAACCGCAGCCTGTCCTTTAAGCTCGCAGCATTGCAGTTGAACCCATTTGAACTGATGGACCCACGTGTCAGTCACCCCGTACCTTTTGCCCCGTCTCTTCCTCATCCGACTATAAGATGGGCACCCCGGTTGCCGCCTCCCTCCCCTCCCAACGGCGCCAAAGCCACAAAGCCGTGTTCCTCTGCTCCGCGAGCAGCCGAACAGAGCGACCACTCTCCAGAGCGCTCCCCATGGCGTCAGGAGCTGCGGCAGCCCCTGCCGTTCAGGTGAGCGGTCGTGCCTTCCTCCCTACCCAAGAACTCGAATGCTCTTTGATCTCAATTTGGTTGCTAGCTGAATGCTAACCTCTCGATCCGTCTGTCCTTTCCAGACCGTGGTGCTGAGGGTGTCCATCCACTGCCATGGCTGCAAGAAGAAGGTCCGGAAGGTGCTAAGGAGCATCGAAGGTACGGTGCCTACCTAGCTGAATACACAGATGTCTTCTCGAGCGAGTCCGGTTCGCATGCATTTCGTGGTGTTTTGGCTGAATCGCGGTGGTTTTTGGTTGCTGGTTTTCTTTTCAGGCGTGCAGAGCGTGACGGTGGACGCCGCGCAGCACAAGGTGACGGTGACGGGGACCGTGGACGCCAGCACGCTCGTCCAGAGGCTGCACAAGTCCGGCAAGAAGGGGGTGCCCTGGGATTGCCACCCGCCCGCCAACAAGACCGAGGCCGCGCCTGCTCCGGCGCCGGCGCCGGAGGCCCTGCCGCCTCCGGCGGCGAAGCCTGCCGGTGACGCCGGCAAGGATGCTGCTGCTGCGGCGGCGGCGGACAAGAAGCCGGAGGAGGCGGTGAAGGAGCCGAAGGCCGAGAGCCCCGAGAAGAAGAAGCCAGAGGAGGCGGTGAAGGAGCCGAAGGCCGAGAGCCCCGAGAAGAAGAAGCCGGAGCAGGAGGGCGCCGGCGCAGAGAAGAAGCCGGAAGCAGAGTCGAAGGCGGAGAAGAAAGTGGAGGCGAAGAAGGAGGGCGGTGATGACGAGGCAGCTGAGCCCAAGGCCAAGGGCGCAGAGCCCGCAAAGGAAGAAGCGAAGGAGGCCGTCGCCGCCGCTACCAAGGATGAGGACGAGGCGAAGAAGGTGAAGGACGAAAAGCCCAAGGACGCCGGCAAGGCAGAGCCCGCCGCCGTGACGGAGAGGTCCCTGTCCTCGCCGCCACCGCCGGCGCCCAAGCACGCGTACTACGAGGAGGAGTACCGCCGCCCCTACTACCCGACGCCGCAGCCGGTGCTGAGCTACCACGCGGCACAGCCGAGCGCGAGCGTGTCCTACTTCGCGCCGCAGCCGCACGCGGCGGCGTACTCCATGCAGCAGCCGCAGCCGCAGGCGGCGTACTCGACGCACCAGCCGCCGCAGCAGCAAATGCGGCAGTGGTCGCCTTCGTACCTGTACCTTCCGTACCCGCACGCGGCGCCGGAGCCGTACCACCACCAGGACTACTATAGCCCGCCGGGGATGCACGCGTCGCCGCCGCCGATGCAGGACTCGTACCGCATCTTCGACGACGAGAACCCCAACTCCTGCAGCGTCATGTGAGAGTTGACCGGCGCGCCCGCCCCGGCCGCCGCCGGCCGCCGTGCCGTGGGCAAGTAGTTGGGGAGGCGGCACCGCAACCGCAATAGAGACCTCTCTGTGGTTGTAGGTAGAGTAGCCTGTTACTCTCTTCCACTAAGAGGTCAAACCTCTCTCCATGACAGAGCCTCTCCTCTTTTTCCATTTTCTTTATTATCCTTTTACTGTTCTAATCAAGTAATTATAGAGCATGTAAATTGTAATGAGATACGCCCTTTACTTGTAGTTAATTCCACTACGTCTATGCCGGCTACTAATACAGAGCATGCCAGATTATACTACTATAAAGATTTTTATATAGAGAAAGAAATGCAAAGGCGTCTTCTCTAGAGAATATTCTTGCTGATCCTGCTCGTCAGTTGAGACATCAGGCTTTTGGAGCTGCCGTAAGCTGGAGAATTTTTTTTTTAGAAGTCCAGTGTTTGCATTGTGGTCTGTTTCCAAGTCCCATTTCTCTTTCTGGAAAGGGCAAAAATTGTAGCCCCCCTTTAGATGGAGGTATGAGCTATGAAGTATATTCAGGACGAGCTCGGTCCTCTCAAGGATATTCTATTAGGAATCAAACATGTAACATCTCATGCAACCGTGGATAAGAACATTCAGATTGAAGAACTTATAATAAACTTGAGCCAAACCTTAAGAATTTCGCGAGCAATCCCTCCTATCCAAACATCCCATGGTCATGGTCGTAACTCATAAACCGTGACCCTTATGCGCTAAGCGACCGGTATGTCACGAGAGACGTGACACGAGCTGGAGTCCCATAGACTTCGCGCTACCTCTACCACGCGCGATAATTTAATCGGGTGATGCTAACCCTTCTTCTTTTCGCTGATCCATGACGCGAGCACGATAATGATGATTAATCCCGGGGTGATAGCTCAGCGGGCGGGGTTTTTAACTTTCCCAGGCCAGGGCGCCCGGCCAAGCTGGCCGGTTTGTTTGGAGGCCTTTGAAAACACCAGGTGGGGCTTGTCCACATGCCAATGATTCACCCCTGCGTGCCTCAGCCAGGCTCATCACAAGATTATACTATTAAGTGTCCGGTCGCTAATCACACCCCCTCAAAATCTAATCTAATCTAATCTATATCTAATTATTGTGGGTTGAGGAGCATGATGGGAGCAGAGTGGAGGGCAAATCAGTGGGGAGTGGGACCCCCACGGGACCGTACCAGATATTAGTAGAGAATAAGTGGCCCTAAACCGATGCTTAGTTGTTAATCGGGCACTTGGATGGGATGGAAGTAGGGCAACTCTCCACTGGGGAAATGTGCTTAGGTAGATGAGGTCACAGTCTCTGGTTTTTGGTGGTTTGTTTGTGCCTGTCAAATGACTCAAAAGCATGCGTCCCTGCTGCTGGCTTTGGCTGGGCTCCCTGCCCTCCCTGTGGGTTGGTTGTGCTTGGCCTCTATCTGTGTGTAATGCAACTACTATTCTCTTCTCCTCTCTTGCTTGCTTGACAACTCTTGTGACCACTATTCAATCCAGCATGGGACACAGGTTGCTGACTTGCTGTCTGTCCTGACTTCTCTAACAGCAGGTGTTTTCTTTTTTCTTTCTGAGCGTACGTGGGCGAAGACCTGTGATTAGTGTTTGGCTATCACTGTACCTGAAAAAACTGCTGCCATAGCTGTACACTTCCTTTCGGTGCAACAGAGGCGGCACATGGCATGCCATGCACCAAACAGCAAAAGATTCGGCGGTTTCGCTGCCTCGTTGATTTGGCCGAATGTTTTCTTGGATTGACATCAAACAAAGTTCCTACCTACAGGACAAAAATTCAGGAATATATCATTGCGGTTGCCAGCATGGTGCCAATATAATTGCCAAAATGCCGAGTACCTAACAGTGTGCCCAGTGTTGGAACGAAAATGCCTTGCTAATGACCTCACCGTCAGCAGTTTTGAGTTACAGGCACACCGGAAAGCTTGAACCGAATACCCCACTCTCTCACCATCTTTCAGGACAGGACGACCCATCTACGTGTAAAGTTTGGCACTTGGTCGTATGTGCCAATGCCAGATTTCCACTGCGCACCTACGCATTCGGGCAGTGTTTTGTTCGAGCCTCCCATTTGATTTTTGTGCGTTGTGCACGCACCACTGATTCAGCACCAACAGCGACAGCATTTCCGTTGACACACCACGCCGGCGCTGGACGAAACCCAATTCCGGGCGGGGAGCAGGGGACAAAGGGGATAGGGATATGGTTGGTGCAATAGCCCTCGGCACGATGGATGTTGGCTGCCATTTTTCTATCGTTTTCGCGAGAGAGAAACCCCCCCTCAATTTCACACAGTTTCAGCGTGGGCAGCCGCCGGCGCCGATCCACCGGCTGGGTCGCTGTCGCCGGTGGGGAGCGGGCGATGCAGGAGGCGTCGTTCGGATTCCTCGGGACGAACGGGGCCGGCCATGAGGCCCCAAACGTGTCCGGCTCAGGTCAAATTCGCCCGGGATCGCCAGAGATCCGGTGGAGCCTTTGAGGTTGCCGAGATGTGTTCATCAGTCATGGGCAATCTGTTCTGGCACTTTGGCTTTAGCAACGTAAAGTGTCCATGGCAACTTTATTTTTTTTCTTGGCGTGAGGTTCTGGCCTTTCGGTTAACTATGATGGCAGGTCTATGCTGCAACTAATAATCTTACTACCTAGATACAACAATGGGGCAGAAGAATATCTGTGGAAGCAACGGCCGCCGCCTTATTTTCATGGTATCGCATGATGCTGGTAGATGTTGCAAACCACCGGCATCACACGCTGGACCTGCATCAAAAGGTAACTTTTGAGTCATCCATTCTCCATTGGTCCTCTCTCATGCTGCAGCTCGATTTCACTTTGCTGTGTGCATGATAGGGAATGCGCGCGAGGTCACGGTAATGGGATTCGGTTGGCAATTTTAGCATGGTCCAACTGCTATATTCCTATACAGTTGTTAGATGGCACACACCCTTTTTGCGGCCTGTAATCACTTGGTCAAGGTTTGTGTTAGGTAACTGTAACAAGCTACTGGAAAGTTAAACCTCAAGCCGGACTGAAACGCTTGAATCTCAAGCCCATGCTTTTTCCACTAGAGCAAAATCTTTCTCTAGATTCAGCGAACCATCTCTCGCCTTTCATGATTTTTTCAGATAGGGCTAGAATTGTATCTTCTCCGGGGTGTAACCAAAGAAAACTCAAAATATGACTTGAAATCCGTATCGGATGAACAGCTACAGCTGACCAAACATGAAAACCCACCTCGTTTCAGAATGTGCGCTTGTCTAATGCCCATCAAGAAAAACACCAACAACAAAAATTAGTGAGTAGGGACAAAATGCCAGAATGATTTCCCATGTACTCAACCAATTGGTCCCTACCAAAGTGCACATGTACCTATCCGGAAAAACTTTTTTTCGTACTAACTAAAGCGGTTTGTAATTTCCCCAAAGCTTGAAACATCTCGATCTCCCCCATGACCTAAAATTGCCTGTAGCGTCCAGTTGCGAGCCGCAATCGCCTCGCGCAGCTCGATTTTTTTTTTGCCTGCATTTACCGTGGTGGTGAATTGTTCATTTCTCAGTACGCAACTCATAGTGCGGTTCTTGGTTGTCTTGCTTTCTAAATTGTGTTAGTGATGTTTCCTTCAAAAAACTGTTAGCGATGTTGAGAACACCGCACCATTTGGCAATGAGTGTAGTTTTCAGGCTGATTAGGCGGTCGAGGATGCGTGTCCAGGAAACTTTGTGTCATTTCAGGAAAGGAAACTTTTGGTTAAGAGGCAAATATGGGGGGCCTTTGCACGAATGGTTGTGCTGCATTTTCCCTGTCCAATATTTCATGGCTCTCGACCCTACGGAACAGATGAGTACTCCACCGGTTACGTGCGCCTCGTGTTGATCAGGTCGTCTGACGGAAAATCGTGATCGGTGTAGTGATTTTCAGGCTTCTACAGCTAGGTTTTACTGAATAATTGTCTGAAACTGTGGCTATTCTTGGAAAGGGTTTGGAAATTCGAGGCATCGACAGTGTTGCTATCTCTAAGCAGACACAGAGACACTGTGCATTTTGACCGACGCATTTCTGTCTGCATCATGTACCTTATCTGGCTTTTATTTGACTGGACAAACAGTCGTTGTTGGAAACAATGCATGCAGACATCGCCCCAAATCTCTACAATCTTGCGTGGAGAAAGAATAAGACAGTCTATGAGGAGATCATTGAGCACAATTGGACTAGAGGGCTCTGGAGAATGAATTCAGTTACAGAAATGGCAGAGTTTCTTTTACTGTGGGACTCAGTTCAGAACATAACTCTAAATGATCAGCCTGATGCAATTACCTGGAGATGGTCTGCAAACGGAGAGTACAGTGCCAAGACAGCGTATCTAGCTCAGTTCAGAGGATCCTATTGCACATTCCAACCAGCAGCTATTTGGAGGGCGCAAACTGAGGGCAAACACAGGTTTTTCACTTGGCTACTGCTGCAACAAAGGATCTTAACCGCTGACAGGCTTCTTGCACGAAATTGGCCATGCAACCCTGTCTGCCCTCTCTGCCAGGTGGAGCTTGAAACTGCTACACATTTGTGTCTCCAATGTCCATTCGCGTTGCAAGTTTGGCGAAAGGTCAGTGATTGGGCAAGTGGTATGGTTACTGTGCCATTGGCCGGTTCAGAGCTTCAGACATGGTGGTGTTCATCCATCAATGCGGCCGCGAAGGAAAAGAGACGAGCAACAGCAGCAGTTCTCATTTACACGGCATGGAATCTATGGAAAGAGCGTAATAGGAGGATTTTCGATGGAATTCAGTGCTCTGAGCTGCAAGTTTTCTTCTTTATCAAAGAAGAAATTCAACTTCGACAGAAGGCCTGTGGCACGCCGAGTGTCGACTAGGAGCAGCATAGTGCATCTTAGAGCTATGAGATCGGAGTTTATATTTCATCATGTAATCTTATTTATGTAAACGGTTCACTCATCTCTCTCCTTATATGATATGGCAGTGCTCCTGCCCCTTTACGTTTCAAAAAAGAAACAATGCATGCTGTCTCCCTTCACGGGCAATTTTAATTTCTGAAGAAACTAGTAGTAAATTGCTGAACTTCTGTTCCATAAGCCTCTGAAACACTTTTCTAATCTACCTAATCCATGATCTCCGAATAAAAAACGAAGTTCGTGAGCTCGACACAGGCTGGAGACGCTGGAGAGCCGAGAGAGAACCTTTTGGTAGGCGAGGGAGATCCTTTCAGCGCTGAATCAGACGGATGGGCACGCACATTCCAGAACGAGTAGGTGGCGACTTTGCCCTGCAAGCAGCCACGGGGCTGACATGGATCTGCGTAGGCGGTGAAAGCGGGGCATGCAGCTAGCAGTCGTCTTCAACCTCGCTACCTTAACAATTCCCGAAAGGCGCTTTCGAGAAAAAGGAGATCCTGCCGGGCATGGGCATTGGCGCATTGTTTTACAGGCTAGAGCCCTCGGTTTTTTGAGCCCGATCATCCTGTGCGTCCCAGGGAGTCTTAGTCCAGAAGCAAGATCGATCAGAGACTGAGAAGATGGTAGTTTTACGAGTAAACTAATCAGACCCGGTTCTAATTTCGGCTCGAGAGCGATGATCACTTGGTGCATTCTGATGCAAGGGCATGGCCCTACAGCTAAAAGGCCGCAGCCCCGGTTGCTCGTGAGTCGTGACATTGCTCGACTGCCTGTTGCGTGCACGGCTCAGCGCACGCGCGCTGGGCCGGGTCAACGTCGGTGACCATGGCGCTGGGCTCCGGGAGCAGGCAGCAGGCCGCGGCCCGGCCGGGGGGTAGAAGCTTCTTCCCGGGTGGCGAGATGCGGCGACCTTTCCAGCCGCAAACCGCCGCCGGCCCCGGCGAGCGCGGCGTCTCGCATATCTTACTGCGGTGTTTACCGGGGAGATAATGTAGTTAACGCGCGAGTTCACCAACGGGGGGCAGGTTTCTTGGCGCAGGACGAACAGTTTCTGCATTATGCTAAGCCTGGCATCGGTGTCATATGCGCTCATTGACAGATTAGGAGTAGACCACGGTGCTTCAATTTGGGAGTATTTTTTAATTGTGCCTGTGGAAGGTTGAATGACCCAACATTTTCATTTGGGGCATGTTGAAAGAATATTTGATTTTTCAATTGGAAGTTCGTGCCCGCAGGAAGCCCCCGTGCGGGTTCAGACTTGAAAAGGCCACGAAGTTAGGATTTGATCGTCGGAGAAAATTGGACGTGGAGTCGTGGAGAGAAAGCGATGGGGGGCTGTACGTGCTGTCTGGAGTAGCAGCGTGCTCGGAGTCGGAGCTGCAGGTGAAAGTTGTGCCAGCCCAGCATCAGGTTCACGGGTTAGGCAGGCAGTGCATTTGTGTGGTGGCTCTCTTGTACGTACTACCTGCTGCTTGGCCGCCGTTTGTGTACAGCAAGAATCATGTGTGTGCCGTACCCGTACGTCTGCGTCTCTTCCGGCATGTGAAGTTGTGAAAACCACGTCGCGTCTGCTTTTCAGCTGGTAATTTTCCGGCAGAAAAGTCCAGTGCAATGATGTATGAATTACTGATACAGGCATGCCAAACCTGAAAATGTGCATCACATGATGACACTATTCCCTGACGATCTGCCCCTCTCTCTTTCTTCAGTAAGGAGACCTCACGCACTGACGACTCGAAATGATTAGCAGCGTCGTCCCACTCCTGGAGATCCTTCAGATCAATCCCCGCTAAAAGAAAAAGATACTTTGGCAAGAGCCACCGGTTCCAATAAGCCGGCCGTCGTCGTCGCCGCATTTCCTCCGCACCCCCAATAATTCGCAATAATTCCCTGTCTCCGGAGTGACCATGTCGCCGCGACGGCGGCGGCGGCGCGCGAGACGTCCACCTCGTCGCATTGAACGCGCAGTTGAGTGTTTCTCTTCTTCCTCTTCGTGGTAGCTAGCTCAAGCCTCGTGACTATTAAGTTGCATGCATACCAACTAGTTCAACCCAAAAGCTTAAACTTATAGGGAGAGGTGTCAATTCACTTATACTCTAACACTCGAGATTCGAACTCGAGACCTCTAACCCTAATATCATATTAAGTTGCATGTACCAACCAACGCAACCCAAAAACTTAAAATTGATGGGGAGAAGTGAGCAATTCACTTACACACTGGTGACCGTGCACGCACCGGCCGACGACGAATCGGAGCGCCGCCGCGCTGGTGTGCTGGACTGCTGGTGACCGGCCTGGTGTATGGTGTGAAACGCTGTCCGTTTCCCGGGACCTGGCCTTCGGGTGCAAGACAGCAAGAGTAAATGCTTTTCGCTATACAGAAAGTCGACGGTTTCGCGCAGTTAATTAGGGCAACCTGCAATAATTTTTCCATCGCTTTTGCGTTGCGGAGAAGATGAAGAAGATCGCGGGAGGTCGCAGTCCCGGAGATATAGACATTCTTGGAGCTCCGAGTAGCCCATTTCTTTCCTCGTTTACTCCTTTTCTTCTGAGAAACGGAACAGTCAACAAGCTCTCGCAGATCGCAAGAAAACGAAAAGAAACAGAAGTCAGTTTTCCTATGGGCTAAAATAGCTCAGTTTTGAAATGGAATATAATAGCCCAGTATTGTTGTGGGCTTCACCTACACGTATCTCTGGGCTGATCCGCAACAATGTAGCGCACTTACTAATTTCACCAGCTCAGCCAGCCAGCCAACAATTCTAGCCCGGAGCATCCAGCCCACCTAAGGGCGTAGACGAATACGCATCCCACGTCCGCCGTACGTTTTCTTTCTGAACCGTTCGTTTCAGCTCGGACGGCTACGATTCGCCTGCGCGGACGGCCTCGCGGGTGGCACGGTCACGCACGGCGGCCGCCTCCGCTGCCGGCGCCCGGCGCTGGCCACCGGCGCCGACGGAGCTACGCGTGGGGAAAGCATTGCCGTGGCAGCACCTTCCCCTCCTCCGTGCGCCTGCATATCAAATCCCGCTCCTCCATAGCCGCTGTCGCCCGCCCCGACCACCACCTCAACAACTTCCTTCTTTGTGTGGACACCCCTGCCTTTCCCAGGACGCGCGTCGCTGTCGCCCTCCTCGCGCCGTCCCTTTGTCGATGCGGCGAAATCCCAACCGCATTCCGCAACGGTGCCTTCCGCGTGCCCGCAACAGTGAGTTTTTTCGTTTGCCTTTTTCTTGTTTCCCTTGAAAATGATTTAGGCAGGGGTTACAGTTTTCCTATGGCTTCCTGGACTGCTGGCGTATGCATCTTATATTATTGCATGATTGGGTTGATGTCCGGAGTTCTCCGGGCCTCTGAAATTGGATCATAGATTCAGTTTAGAAAAACGGTTGTTGAATCGAGGGCAAATGCACTAACTTGTCGTGATGCATTAGAAGAAAATTATGGCGTGCTGCATCCCTGCTGGTTACTCAGGCAGCTTAGCTGAATCATGTAATCTGATAAATGGTAGCATTGAACGAGGAAAAACGCGAAAATGGTTTTCACATTGCATGTGCTGCATTATTTCAAGAGCGTTGCGCCTGAAAATTCAGTTACTACTCGCAGTTGAAGCTACAGTCATGCTGTTGAGTTCCTATAACTCTTTATGCCTGCATCAGATACAGAACACTGGGATGCTTGAGCCTTAGCAGAGTAGTTGATTAGTGTGATAGCGATCAATGTGTTTGTGATAATATTAGGATACTCATATTACAAGTTTCCAACAAATTTCTTTTCTTTCAGGGACATATATATGCTAAGTGTTTTTTGGTGTGTTTAGTAACAATTCATCAAACTCAAAGTTCTGCTAAGCTTCGGCCATTGTACAACAACATCAACAAAAGAATCTTGTTTTGGTTAGCACTTTAAGATGATAATGTATGGTGGAAATGTAATGTATTGTTTTCATTTAATCTTCCTTTTTCACATGAAAATTAGAACTAAAACTCTATCTGTGGTTCATTTCACGGAAAGACAAGTTTAGCAAGTGTGTTGGCTATCTTAGTGGCTTGCATTGCAAAACTTGTACGTCAAGATTGGTACATTACCCATTAAGGTACAAATGGAGTTTGTGTGTATCGTACTTTTTTCTGTGCCTAACAGAAGTTATATTGAAATTTGACTTGCCTAGATTATATAATTGCATGGAGTGATTTGCACTTCTGAACAGAAAGTTAAACAAATTGACTTTTCCCAATTATTCTGTGGAACCATTTAGTTCTCCCTGGTTGCTTTGCTGGGCACATTTAAAATTGAATGAGGCAACATGTAAGACTGGAGAGGGGAGGAAAGTGGTTTGATTGTTTATCGGCATGTAACTACACTTCTCGAAACAGTTCGTAAAACAAGAAGCTGAACGAAACATTCACGAACTGTTTCAGCTAGTAAAGTGCAGCGCCTGTCCCTTTCATGTATCTTGAAAAGTGGACCTCATGAGTCCGGTTCGTGTTAAATTGCGTGCAAATTCGGTTCTCAAGTTAGCTGGTGCATGTGGCTGGAACCACAGACAAGGTTGTCAGATAACTCAAGAAATCTAATAAAGGAAATGGCGATCCCAATGGGAGACTTTAGATAATGAAAGCTTGCATTTTCAGGATATCCTGACAGCAACTGATTAATTTCACGGACTAGACGATCCTAGGAAGTTTAGGTACGGCATTTGTGCCAACCTGGAGGAGCTACCACTTACAGAACACTGGGATGCTTAGGTCTCAGCTGAGTAGCTGGTTAGCATGATAGTCATCAATGTATTTGTGCTAATATTAGGATGCCCATATTAGAAGTTTGCATCATTTTGTTTTTCTTTCAGGGACATCTGCTAAGTGTTTTTGGCGTGTCTAGTAATAATTCATTTAACTCAGAGTTCTGCAAAGCTCTGGCCATTGTACAACAAAACAAAATCTAATTTGGTTAGCACTTTCAGATGATAATATATGATGGAAATGTAATACATTATTTTTATTTCATCTCCCTTTTTCAGATGCAAATTAGAATCGAAACTCTATCTGTGGTTCATTTCATGGACAGACAAGTTTACCTAGTATGTTGACTATCTTAAGGCTAGCATCGCAAAACTTTTAGAGACTCAAACTTTTACGTCAAGATGGGTACGTTACCCATTAAAATTCATATGGAGTTTTTGTGTATCACACTTCTTTCTTACCTAACAGAAGCTATATAGAAATTCACTTGTCTAGATGGCTAGGTCATATAATTGCACGAAGTGATTTGCACTTACAAACACAAAGTTAAACAGATTGATTTTTTTTTCAATTATTCAGTTCAACCATTTATTTCCTCTCCTGCTTGCTTTTCTGGATGCATCTATAGCAGTGCATGTATGACTGGACAGAGGAAAAAAGAAGAAGTGGTTTGGTTGTTTATCGGCGTGCCATGATATTTTCATTCTTAAGGTACAAGCATATCATGAATACATTTTTGAACTGTTTCAGTTGGTAAAGTGCAGTGCCTGACCTTTTTCACCTATCTTGAAAAGGTGGCCCTCATGATCAGTGTAGTTCCTGTTAAATTGCGTGCGAAGTCGGTTCTCAAGTTAGCTGATGCATGTGGCTGGAACTATAGACACGATTGTCAGATAACTCAAGGCATCCGATAAAGGAAATGGCGATCTCAATGGGAGACCTCAAATAAGGAAAGCTTGCTGCTTGCATCCTCAGGAAATCTTGGCAGCAACCAATCAATTTCACTGTCTAGACCGTCCTAGGAGGTTTAGGTACGGCATTCGTGCGAGCCTGGAGGAGCTGCCACTTACCATAATGATGGACACTACAATCTGTATGTTACCATCATCGCCAGGGAATTTGACAAACTGGTCTGAATCTTGAAAAAATGACAATGAAGGCCGTATCTACCTTCCACCTGGCCTTGGCATAACTGCAGCTTGTGCGTGGAGCATCAAAAAGAAGCTGAAGTGTCAGTTCAGGATGGAGCCAGGACAATCAAATTTCAAGCCCAATAGAAAGTTGTTATAACAATTAAGTACATTTCGACTTGAACAGTTTACTTTTCAAATATAAGTGACCTGTTTTCCAGCTAGATACGTCAGTCTTATCTTGCAGGATCAGAAAGACTTGGCAACAATCACTGCCGAGAATGGTAGCTAAGCTGCTCGCCTCAGCCTTCTGGAAAAGAAGAGGAGTAGCTGCCAGCTGATGACTGGACGTTACGCTTCCCACTATATATGTGGTAAGCAACACACCGTTTACCCCCAGACAATGCTAAAGCTTCAGCTAGACCATGGCGTCCTATGCTTCGGCTTCGTTCATGCTCTTGCTGCTCCTGCAACTATGGTCTTGCAGTGAAGCATTGCCCGGCGGTCACCTTGTCGACCCGACCTGTCCTCCGGAGTGGCCATCAGTGGTGGCCATGTCCTCCGAGCACGGCGAGCCGTCATGCCAGCCGCCAGCGCCACGCATCCCGGTGGCCGTGTTCCCCTACGATGTTGACCCGATGCAGTTCGCCTTGAACCTGGAGTTCACCGAGGTCGAGTTCTTCCTGCACGGGGCGTACGGCGTGGGGCTCGACAAGATCGCGCCGAAGCTGGCGCTGGGCGGCCCGCCGTCCGTCGGCGCCAGGAAGGCCAACCTCGATGAGGTGACATGGCCCATCATCGCCGAGTTTGGCCTCCAAGAAGTTGGCCACGTCAGGTTCATGAGCGAGGACCAGATATAATTCACCGTACCATACCTTCGTTTATATATATGACAAAGTTTCATGCAGCAGCTGAAGATGTATGATTGCCTTCGATGCAGGTCTATCCAGCGCACGGTCGGCGGGATTCCTCGGCCATTGATAGATCTCAGCGCCCACAACTTCGCCAGGGTGATGGACGAGGCGTTCGGGTACAAGCTGGACCCGCCCTTCGATCCCTACATCAACAGCCTCAACTTCCTGCTGGCCTCCTACGTGATCCCCTACCTCGGCCTCAACGGCTACGTCGGCACCAACCCCATCATCGACGGCTACGAGACGAAGAAGGTGACCATCTGAAGAACACATTCCATGATCCTTTTCTTTCAAGATCGAACGCACATCTGTGGTCAATAAAAACATCGTGCAGTACACTATACACGTATGTGCAAATATGCATGTGTGCAGCTTCTAGCTGGGCTGCTGGGGGTGGAGTCAGGGCAGGACGCGGCATTCCGGACGCTCCTCTTCGGGCGCCGCGACGAGGCCGTGCCGCCGTACAACGTCACGGTGGCCGAGTTCACGGACCGCGTGTCGGCGCTGCGCAACCGGCTGGGGCGGTGCGGGGTGAAGGACGAGGGGCTGACGGTGCCCCGCGAGCTGGGCGCCGAGGGCGCCATCTGCACCAACGTGCTCTCCGCCGACAGGGACTCGCTCTCCTACTCCCGGACGCCCGCCGAGCTTCTCAGGATCCTTTACCTCACCGGCGACGAGCACGTGCCCGGCGGGTTCTACCCGGATGGCGCCAACGGGAAGATCGCCAGGTCGTTCCTTGGCAAATAAACCACATCATGAGCCAACGAATTGCCTGCAGGAAACTAGCTAATAATAGTTGCCATTGCTTTGGTAGCTTCTTTATGTCCATGAATTATGAGTTTTAATCTGATCGAGTGAAGTGTTGAGTAGCGTGCGATTGGTTTGTCTATGTATTGAAGTACATATTGCACTGCTTATGTGCAGCTCGAACTATAAGTACATGATGTATAAGGTGTAGAAGCGTAGAATGCTGCAACCGGAGCATATATACGGTTAGTTCAACTTGCAAGAGTTGCTGAATAATGCTGCATGATTACGTACAGATATGCGATTCGGGTGGTTCAGTGTGTAACGAAGAGAGGCAGGCAGCTAATGGGCATCTTAAGCAAGGTAAAATCGGCTGCCGTAGAATCCATAACCTGGGATAATAGATGACACGTTCTAGTTCACGCTGTGGTCGATCTGTGGAAGACTCGAAGTTGGAGCTCTGCTGGTGATTAGATTTGGGGATCAGCAACGAGCTCAGGGAAGAAATTATGTAGTGGCAGCACAGGGCCACATGCAACCTAGCTACAAGAGAGATCAGACTCACAAAATGTTATAGTCACAACTGTCTACTACTGTACTTACGAAAATTTGACAAAGTGAACTCTGAATAAACGAGAATCTAATGATAAATGCCCTATCTACGCTTACACCTAGCCGTGGCATAGTCTAAATGACGAAAGTTAGGTTGCAGTTCCATCGCAATCCGCATGACAAATGGAGTATGGGGTGCGCAGAACGCTATTCCTTTTATGTACGAAACTTGAGCTTAGTGGATTGCTTTTCGAGTTTTCGGATACAAGAAGTAACCTCTTAAGTACATTTTGACTTGATTTAATAGATTACTTTTGGGGTACAACAATTACGGAGTACTGATATATAGTATTTTCCAGCTGATATAGCATACCATCTCACAATCAAGATACATAGCATACCATACTTTTGGGTGCACGACCATATGAACTTACAACAATACTAGTTAGGAACTGCAGCCAACTGCTTGCAATTTTCACTGGAATTCTAAAAGCTCCTCTAGGTAGGCTTGGGATAATTTTCACTGGCATTACGTGTTGATGAAAACTGCTAGTGTCACCAACATATTAGCAGAAGTTTTGAAGCAAGCACACAGGGCCATCTTTTCTTCGTAATTTAAGATGTATTTCGTGATAATTTATGGTTGTGTAACCCTGATTATCTCTAAGTAGGCAAGGTTTTCCTTGTTTGTGAAATTTATAGAAAAGGGGAAGTTAATTTGCGCAAAACCAGTTTCACATCCACTACGGGAAAGCTAAAAATTGCCGAGTGTTTTTTCTTTGCCGAGTGTTTTTTTTCGAGCACTCGGCAAACAAGCTCTTTGCCGAGTGCCAAGCTAAAAACACTCGGCAAAGAAAAAACCCTAAGTGTCAAATAAAAAACACTCGGCAAACCCTCCTCTTTGCCGAGAGTCAAAAAAAATACTCGGCAAAGAGGGGACTTTGCCGAGTGTCAAAACACTCGGCAAAGAGGGGGGTTTGCCGAGTGTTTTTTTTGACACTCGGCAAAAAATATAAGTTTTTTCCCCTTTTCACCTTGAAATTTTTTCTACTCCCCACATACAACATGTGGTACTCCATGTTAAAATTTGGTATATTTTTGGATTTATTTGCTATATTTATTTAATTAATTCTATTTTAAGGAAAATTTTGGTATAAGTCAAATTTGAACTGCAAGTGATTCAAATTATAGAATAAAATGAGTAAATGATATTCATGTTATTTAGCCAAATTTGAAACATGACCCACAAAATGAAAAGAAATTTTGAACATTTTGTTCAGGAAACACGACCACGAACGTGTGGCCGAATGATTTTTAAATTGTAAAAAAAGCAAGCAAAGTCTAAAAATCATGAGATTTGTGATAATGTGATGATATCATACGTGGAGGCTGTGGAAAAAAATTGAGAAGATTTCGCACATTTTGTCACGTACAATGTTTACAAACCGAAGCATCTCAGAAGAAGAATAGTAGCATTGAGAAGGATTCGATAAGAATTGGAGTTACAGTGACTGTCGAGTTTTGTTTTGACTACAAAACTTTTTGTATAGGTAGTAGAGAACATATATTGTTTCATGTGAAATTTTTGTAATTTTTTGTAACCGTTAGATAATTTTAATGTATTAAGTGCAATTATAGAATTTTAATTGATATAAATTGAATTTGAACTATAACCGTATAAAATAATGAAATAATATGAGTAGAACAATCAAATATATATTGTTGAGGTAATTTGATGGAGTGTTTTAAAATATATCGAAATAAATGGAGAAAAAAATGTTATAAAATGAAGAAAAATGAGGAAAAAAAGTTTGCCGAGTGTTTTATTTATTGCACTCGGCAAATCAAATTTTTTGCCGAGTGTCTACATTTGGACCTTCGGTAAACAGAATATCTACTCAACCCAACCCCTCGCGTCCGAGACCGCCCCCCGCGCGCTTCCCTCTCCTCCGGCGGACCCAGGGCGGCCCCGCCCCCTCCCCTCCCTCTCCTCCGGCGGGCCCCTCCCCTCCCTCTCCTCTGCTGTGCCGCCCCTCGAGGCCGGATCCGACGGAGGCCATGGTGAGCGGGGGGCGTGGTGGCACCTCGGGGCTGGATCCAGCGGTGGCCGGCCACCACACTCCTTCCCCCGGCGGAGGCCATGGTGGGCGGGGGGGGCGGATCCGGCGGTGGCCGGCCACCACTTCTTCCCCCGGCGACCGCCCCCTCCCCGCGCCCCTCCTCGGCGAGATCCGGGCGGCGGCCCCCTCCTTCTCCCTCCCCCTCCCTCTTCGGCCGCCCCATCCCCACCGGCGACATCCGACGGCCGGGGCCGCCCCTCCCTCCCTCCCTCCCCCAACGGCAAGATCCAAGGAGGGGGAGGGAGATGGCGGCACGCGTGGGTAGGGGCGGAGGGGACGGCGGCGGCGCGGGCCGGGGGAGGGAGACAGCGTTGGCACGGCGAGATCCATGGAGGGGGAGGGAGATGGCGGCGCGGGCTAGGTGGAGGGAGATGGCGGCGCCGCTGGCCAGGGGGAGGAAGATGGCGGCGAGATCCAGGGAGGGCTTGGGCCAGTGGTGGTGGCGGCGGCGGTGGTGGCCGGCAGTGGCGTCGGCGGTGGCCAGCGACTGGTTTTTTTTTAATTTTTTTCTGAAATTGTTGCCGAGTGTTTTTTAGGCACTCGGCAAAACTTTTGCTGGGTGCCCGGTAAAAAACACTCGGCAAAGTTTGTTTGCCGGCAGGTTTTTTGCCGTGTGCCCACTGCCGAGTGTTACACTCGGCATAGGGTTCGCCGAATGTTTTTGGGGCTTTGCCGAGTGCTTCAGGCACTTGGCAATGTTCCTGTGTCCCGTAGTGATCTGCGATTCACCGTGAGAAAGTACTTTTCAAATATTTAATTCTCTTTATTTGAAATGTCGTATCGTCGTAGAAAATATTGGTCAAAGGCTCACCGCCGGTCCGTCATGTCATGGTCCTAAACGATATGTATTGATTCGGGTGGAGTACCGCTTGAAAATTCGATATCATCCTATTTAGTCGCCGTTTCGGTACGGTCCAACGTTAACCGGATTTTAGAATGAGCACTCCAGTTTTTAGAATGGCACATGCATATTTATCACCGGAGAGAAGTTTTATCAAGATATTTTCTCTGACGTAGCCTGCCAAATTACTCCTCCACGCTGAAATCGCCACGCAAAATGACTCCCATGCCCCTAACCTTATCCTTCTGCGGGCCCGCACGGAGAGAATGGTTGGCCTGGCTCGGGTCGGGACGCGGCGGGCGGGGCATGCGAGTCATTTCGCGTGTTGATTCCAGCGTGGAGGGGTAATCTGGCATGACACGTCGGAGAAAATAGTAAATGCGTAAAATTTATCTCCGGTGACAAATATATAGGTGCCATTCTAAAAGGGAGTGCTCATTCTAAAATTCCGTTAGGGGAGCAGAAGTTCAAGGCTAGGGGCATGGGAGTCATTTCGTGTGGAGATTCCAGCGTGGAGAGGTGATTTGGTAAATGTGTTGGTAAAATTTCTTTCCGATGACAAATATGCTGGCACCTCAAGGAATGTCCGGATGGCAAATAATTAAATATCCCAACATTAACAGCATAATAGTGTGTTCCTGCGAGGTAACGCTGCGATGTTATACACTACAAATTCAGGTAGCATCACAATGCTTGACCCGAAGCCAGCGTGCATTTTGCAAGCTGAAGCTTCAGCTAGAACATGGCATCATCACATGCTGCTGCCGCTCCATTCTTGCTCGTGCTGCTACTCCAACTATGCTCCTCGGGTTTAGCATTGCCCAGTAAGTTCATTGACCAGACCTGTCCTCCGGAGCGGCTGCCGGCGGTGGCTCTGCTCTCCAATGGCGGACCCTTCTTGTGCAATCCGCCGGCGCCGCGCGTTCCGGTGGCCGTGTTCCCCCACGACGTTGACCTGGTGCAGTTCGCGCTGAA
The DNA here is from genome assembly GCF_005286985.2 of Setaria viridis. Lineage (NCBI taxonomy): Eukaryota > Viridiplantae > Streptophyta > Magnoliopsida > Poales > Poaceae > Setaria > Setaria viridis. The sequence continues at coordinate 44,304,429 of NC_048271.2, forward strand.
CCTGGAGTACACCGAGGCCGAGTTCTTCCTCCACGGCGCGTACGGCGCGGGGCTCGACGAGGCCGCGCCGGGGCTGGCGCGGGGCGGGCCCCCGCCGGTGGGCGCCAGGAAGGCCAACCTCGACGAGGAGACGAGGCGCGTCGTCTCGGAGTTTGCCCTCCAGGAAGTTGGGCACCTGAGGTTTGTGATCGACTGACGAGCGAGGAGATCAGATGCTCACGTTGTAATATATTCCTCGTTTCTTGAGAGTAACTGCAAGTTTGCAATCGATCTCTGTCCATGATTAATTTGTGAACTGCTGAAACTTGCTATTCACCAGTTAGTGAGCTTTTCCATGGCATGGCAGGGTTATCCAGCAAACAGTTGGCGGGTTTCCACGGCCGTTGCTAAACCTCAGCGCCGACAACTTCGCCAGGGTGATGGACAATGCGTTTGGGTACCGGCTGAACCCTCCCTTCGACCCCTACACCAACAGCCTCAACTTCCTGCTGGCCTGCTACGTGATCCCCTACCTCGGCATAAACGGCTACGTCGGCACCAACCCCATCATCGACGGCTATAAGACCAAGGAGGTAACGTATACCACCTCCGTATCAAAAATATTTGTCGACTTTTGATCATGATGTTTAACCATTCATGCATCTTATTCAAGCCATATAAGAACAAGTGAACCACCAATAAGCAGCTGACGCCATTGAAACCTACGCATGTGCAGCTCGTCGCAGGGCTGCTGGGGGTGGAGGCAGGGCAGGACGCGGCGTTCCGGACGCTCCTCTTCCGGCGCCGCGGCGAGGCCGTGCCGCCGTACAACGTCACGGTGGCCGAGTTCACGGACCGCGTGTCGGCGCTGCGCAACCGGCTGGGGCGGTGCGGGGTGAAGGACGAGGGGCTGACGGTGCCCCGCGAGCTGGGCGCCGAGGGCGCCATCTGCACCAACGTGCTCTCCGCCGACAGGGACTCGCTCTCCTACTCCCGGACGCCCGCCGAGCTTCTCAGGATCCTTTACCTCACCGGCGACGAGCACGTGCCCGGCGGGTTCTACCCGGATGGCGCCAACGGGAAGATCGCCAGGTCGTTCCTTGGCAAACCACGTGGCGCCAACGAGTCGCCTAAAAACTAAGCTAAGCTAGCTGCCGGCCGGACCTTTGGTAGCTTCATGGTATCTCTATGAATATTGAATAATGAACCTTAATTTCAAGTGAACAAGGATCAGCTTGTGTGAGCCTAAATATATGTATTGTGAACCTTAATTTCAAGTGAACAAGGTTGTGCGCCTATTTTCTATACGACCATACAAGAAAGGTATTTGTGCCTACGAGAACTGATCACGTTGGTGCAAACATTGTCTTCTTAATAAGGTGGGCCCAATGTGATTGTCTTCTTAATAAAATTGGGAAGGTTGGTTGGGTGGACTGTTGGAGTTAGTTTTGGAGTTGGAGTTGCTCTTATGCCCGCAAACAGTGTCGAATGAAGAACAAAAGTAGACAGTGCTACCCTGACTTTATCATATAATTTGACTCCTTACTTTAGCATCTAATTTGAATCCAAAACCACCGCAGATTCTAGATACGAAACTCCATGCCACAGCATAAGGGAATTAAGATACTTTGATTTGACAACATTGTTACCAAGGCACATCATACTCAGAAGGAACCCAACAAACGATCATTAAGTCTTTAGATGTAAGATACCAACTGAAATCACAGCATTGCATCCAAATGGTCTGGAGACATGAAATCAAAACATAGCTAAGGAAGGATCCCTCAAGAGTCGATTCAGGGCGAAACTACGAGCAAGATCTACTGCTTGATCTCAGCCTTCCTCTTCTGCCACAGCCTGTCCAACGAGCTGTCGGCGTCACCCTGTCAAAACAAAATATGAAATCAGAACCTATAATGCAATGATAGAGAAGCATGGTTACATCCAGAGTCAAGCAGAATATAGTAACAGGACACAGAAAATAGTTTTAGTACAGTGTCAAAGATTGTCTCAATCTTTAGTTTATCTCCAACAAATTATTCATTTCATACAAAGAAAAGAAATACTTTACGCTAGCTAACAGCACTAGTTACAAACATCATAAACAAATGTATGGTGTTTTCGTGTACCTGAGTCCATGAAACCACATAGATGTAAAAACTTTGTGTATTCATTACAAATTCTGATTCCGAACTACAGCAGAAAATTCAACACTGGACTATAACCAATACTGAGGGCATAAAATAAATCATGAAAAGTGCACTTCAGCTGATAAGGTCCAAGAGATGCTGGAATAATCTTCTAAAATTTATATCCATGCATAGTAGCAACCCGTAGCAGATGACCAACAATGTGTTTTGAGACAGAGTGATGCAAATTCACAGTAACAAGGCATTACATTCTAGCTCTGAATTTGACAAACATACTGCAATAAGCATAAGCCAAATTACAAGGATATGTGACAATCACCTGAGCACGGACGAATCCAGAGAGAGCAAATGTGGTGAAGTGACCATCGTACAGGCCATTCTCATCCAAGTGACCAATGTTGATCTGGACAGAGGCATGGTCCTTGGCGATGATGATCCTGTTAGTGGCAGAGCTGCAAGAACAGGAACTTCAAGCTTAGCACACCACATAACCAACAACTAAGAGCAACACCATTTCAATTAGAGAATGAGGCAACCATACCACTTCCTGGGGACGTAGAGGTCCACCATCTTACCCTCCTCGTTCTGCATGGTGACGGCTTGGGGGGACTACAGCAGCAGCGACTACAGAGCACAGAAGTATACAATCCATCAGGCACATGGGTTTCAAAAGAACATCACCATGTACTTGCTACATAGAGAATTAGGAAGCAAAAGAGGTTTTCCATGAAGTCCTGTAACAATTCCAACTTGATAAACGAGTCTAAACGTTATTCGTAACTGTGCAAAAACTGCTGTCGAACGGCTAAATTCAGGACTCCCAAGATCAGATCTGGATAAAGCATTTCTTTGCAATTCGGCAAAATGATTGGAACGAATTCATCCATGCAGCGAAAGTACCAAACGTCCAGAGTTCATTAATGCATTCCATCTAAGGGACGAAACATGGTAGCACCATTCTACTTGAAACGCTAGCAGTAAACATAATCACAAACCACCGATTCCTCGCAAACCACCAGAGGAGGAGATCCCAAAGACAACCCTTGACTAACAATCAGCGATGCGCGCAAGCACGAACTCTACGAGATTACGCAGCAGATCAATCGGGGGGAGAAGAGGTGAGGAGGCGCACCTTGATTTCTCGAAGGGGAGAGCGGGAGACCGAAGACAGCTGCGGCGGCGGCGTGAGAGGGTTCGGCGCGAGAGGGCTGGTGCAATTTATATGAGACGGCGGGTCGTAAACCCTAGTGTTTGTCTCTGGGCCCGCCGGCAGCGTCACATTCCCTATATTGGGCTGTGTCACCGTGCGCCTTTTTGGACCAATTAGCCCATCAGTAAATGGCCCAGCCCAAACGCGAAAACGGCCCACGTCACGGTACCTCCCCCCTCCTCCCTGTTCCGTTTCCCTCCCCACTCCCAAACCAAAGCAGAGCAGGCGGCGGCGGCGGCGGCGGCGGTTGCGGCCATGGAGCTGTCGATGAGCGGCAGCTCGCTGCGGACGTTCGGCCGGTGCGTGACCTTCCTCGCGCGCGTCGCCTCCGAGCTCGTCCTCCAGGCGCACCCCGCCAAGGTTCGCCGCCCAATCTCGTCGTCCCCCGACCGCCGCGTGGGGTTTCCCCAACTGATTCTTACGCGTTCTCTTCCTCTGACGTTTCATGATTTTCATCAGCTGGAGCTGCACACGCTCAACAGCTCGCGGTCGGCGTACGGCTCGGTCTCCCTCGCGCGCGACTTCTTCGACCACTACCACCTCGACGCCGCGGCTTCGGCGCCGTCATCCACGCCGCTGCAGTGCAGCGTCCTCCTCAAGTCCCTGCTCGCCGTCCTCCGCACGCCGCACGCCGCGCTCGACCGCCTCGTCATCTCACTCCCAGAACCTGATGCGCCCAAGCTCCAATTCACTCTCCACTGCCTCAACGGTGCGCATGCACACCTGTCCTGCCCCTTCGTTCCTATCCGGCTATCCTATCTAGGGTTTTGCACTAGGAATTTTCTGTGATTGTGGAACATTTCCCCAATTTTGTGAATTCCGTGCTTTTGGCGCGCCGTTCTCTGCATTCCCGCCATTTTTACGGTTTTGGCGGCTGCCCCTTTCTCTCGTAGCTGTGGTGAACTATAATTTCTCCCAAATCTTCTTTTGCTGCGTTGATAAGGTGTCAGGAAGACGTACTGGATCGTGTGCAGTGCGGAGCCCGAGGTGCAGTCGCTGGCGCTCGACCGGGGTCGGTTCCCCAGCCGCCTCGCCATCCGGCCACGGGAGCTCGCGCGCCTGCTCTCCAACTTCCAGTCCTCGCTGCAGGAGCTCACAATCATTGCCACAGATCCTGCTGCAGTGCTGCCTGATGCTGGCGGGGATGTTGGGGGCAAGGCCGTTGAGCTCCGGAGCTACAATGACCCTGCGAAAGGTAGTTCCTTCTGGTGTGTCGTGGCAGTATGGTTCTCTTTTATTCTTCTTGGATTGGTTGTGGAGGTAAGCGTTTAGGCTGGTGATTGGGTTCTGAATTGGAATGGTTTCTGGAGTTGCAGATGACTGTGACACGAGACTGCACACACAGCTGTGGATTGACCCTGCTGAGGAGTTCGTGGAGTATGTCCATGCTGGTGATCCAGTGGATGTAACCTTTGGGGTAAAAGAACTGAAGGTGATCTATGATCTGTCTTTTGCTCTTGTAATGGAAAATGAACTGGAATACAGTGCGCCTTTGATTGGATCCTAGAATAGTTTTGTAGAAGCAGCTAGTAAATATGGAAAATATATGTTTGTTTGCATCAGCACATGTGCTACATTTGTAACTCCCTACTATTGTGAATACAAATAAACATAAAAGCAAGATAAAACTCCATTCAGTGCCATTCTAAAACTACGGATTTCTCCTTGCTATAAGTTTGCTAGTTCTTATATCTCATAATTGCTGGAAGTATGTTTCTTCATGACTTCATGACTAGTGGCATGCTTAGAAAGTTCAAACGTTCTATTGTTGATTTGTTTGAGAAAAGATGCATCGTGTTTGGCATCTGTGTGGATAATTGCTTTGCCTTTCTCATCAAGTAATATTAATAGAGTCTTCACATATTTCTTTCTCTCTTTTTTGTTCCATACTAGGCTTTTTTGACATTTTGTGAAGGGTGTGAGGTTGAAATTCTCCTATTTTTTGAGAAGACTGGCGAGTAAGTTACCTTGCTTATGGAATTTCATTATCTTTTTGAATCGGTCAACCTGAGTTTTCATTGAATTGCAGACCTGTTCTTTTGGTTCCAAGATTTGGATTCGATGATGGATCAGCATCTGATTTTGAAGCTACTCTAGTTCTGGCCACCATGACTGTATCACAACTAGCCGACAGCAATGATGCCCAACAGCCAGCTACATCAGCACAACACAACGGAGAACCAAGGGCTGCTACTACACCATCAGTCTTGAACCATACTAAAATATGGTCAGAGCTTTCAGGTTTGTATCTTCCTAGTAAAATGTTCTTTTTAAGTTACCAGTGGTATGGTTACGCTACACACATGCTTTCCTGTGTCCAAGTGGGCACCAAAGGGCCTGTACAGATGTAATGGCTACTTTTGGTGCATTGCCAGTGTCAGGCCACAATGAATGGACTGTGACATGCTTGGTGTAATCAAACTAACTGGTGACTGCAAAACTACTTTCATCTCTGAATCCTAGCACTGTCTTATTGCTAAACCATTGGGCTAGTTAAACATAAGCAAAGCTTTCTTAAACAGGTAATACTCCCAAAAGCTTTGAAGCTAACAGAGAAACACATGCCCAGAAGAAGAGTAATGCAAGCACTAGTATGCTGAACGACACGTCAATGCCCAATGTTGCAAATGCTCCACGCATGCCACCAGTTGCAGATAATGCAAACAATACGTATCCTATAAGTCGTTTTCACTTAATCCTTGCTAATTTCTATTCAATGCTATAACTTGTTGCCACATGAAATTATGGACTCACAACTTTCAGTTTGTTGTATTTCTTTCCAATCCTCCAATTAGTATCAGCATATGTTATCAAGGTAAACCTACCAGTACTTTTATAGCTCATTAGCCACATTAAAAAAGAAATGTTTTTCTCTGTTGTCTGCGTCTTAAGGAAATTGAAAACTTTATGCATGATTTATCTGCGATTATCAGCATCCCTCAACATGGAACCTTTTTGCCCTGTGTTTTAAAGATCTTGACAGAGCAAAGCCTAATAGTCTATGTGGGCATGCCTGCCTTCATCATAGTAAATGTGTTTATACTAATGTCGCCTTCACCAGTTAAAGTTATTGTACACTCTGGCTTGCAGAAGCAAAATTTGTTGCAAACATTTTGGATTGTGCCAAATTTATAAGGTACTCCCTCTGTTCCAAATTGTAGGTCGTTTTAGCTTTTTTAGGTTCATAGATATTATTATGCATCTAGATATAGTGTATGTCTAGGTGCATGATAATATCTATGAACCTAGAAAAATCAAAACGACCTACAATTTGGAACGGAGGGAGTAGGAATGAACTTACAATCATGTTAGTTCTATTTGTATAGTTGCACTGAGTGGTCTAGTTGAAGAAGCTATGCTGATATACAGTCGCTGGGTTTGATTAATGGAAAATTTCTAGGACAATGTGTTGATTCCATAAAACTTGCATAGCCAATAACTATGTGGGGAAATATCAGTTACTGTGTTACTGAGAAAAAGTGATCTATTGTATCTAACATTCTGAATTCATGCATGTGTTTTGATGTTGACAGACCTCATTTGTTCATAATCATAACTTGGTAGCTCACTAGCTATAAGATGTTGGAATGATATTATTTGCTTTGTGTTTCCTTAATTAACTTGTACCACAGAATGCAGCATTTGCAAATGGATCACTTGGAAGAGCATCCTGGTTAATTATCACAACACAATCATTCATTACATTACGTCATCTGTTACTGATAATATTTTGCTAACATGCTTTTATGTTGTTGCAGAAGTTCTCAGTGCTATCCCAAGGTCGCAGCATCACCCGAGCAACTGGGTAGGTGCTGATGATCACGACGATGATAATGAGGACGAGGAGCTTCTAGTCCAAACAACACCTCACTACATGGACTGAGGATAAATGTTGATTCTGAAACATGTAGGCACATTTCAGCCTAGCCAATAGTGGATGAACGATTTAGGAACTAGCCAGAGGCTATTCGTCTGCTCTTCGTAGTTCCTGGAGGGCAGGATTTTACGACTTCGACTAACTTTTCCCAGTCATGTAACACAGTGATAGCTCTCTGTATCAAGTATGAGTGTGTGGCTTCCATTTCTTTCCATTATGTATAGAAACATCGAAGGTGATTTGTTCTGATTCGCGCGTAGGTGGACTGTTTATTGTTTCTTCTTTGTATAAACAACATACTTCAGATTTCTTCACAGTTTTCCTCCTCTCCCAATGCTTTTTGTGTGTGCAACCAGCAGCATCTACTTGCTCATGTACTGATATGATGTCGGTGTGCCTGTGTGCGTGAGCACGTGCAGCGCCCATCATCGCGTTGCTGCAAACCTCAGGGGTCAAGGATTTTGTAGCCGATCCTTTTCCCATATTCCAACATCTCCGCGGAGTTTATTTATACAATGGGCCAGCGTAGCTACCTTTTCATCATCACCTGTGGAGCTCTGTTGTGTGTGGCAATTTAGTTTGTTTACGACTGTTCCTGTAGCAGTGTGCGACTAAACAATGTGCTGTTTTCACTTTAACTGCCCTTGGGAGACGGTGAAAAGAAACTGAGATCTGGCATGGAAACTGCTTCCTTTTACTAATGGAAGTTTTGATTCTTCCGAGTATCCTGCATCAGGGCCATGTTTTGGTGCAGGCGCGGAGCTCACCTGGCCATCATTGGAATCCGCATGCTGTCCCGCTGGATTGTCCAAAATGAATGGCCTCATTTCCTCACCTTTCATTTACTGATCACCGTTTCAAATTGTAAGTTATTTTAACTTTTTTTAGATTCATAGATATTTGTATACAGTTAGGTACCTAAATGGAGTATGTTTCTTTACGGGTTTTGTGTGAATACCTCTGTTTGGCAAAACGTGAGTGTATATACTCATAGGTCATCTCAGTTTTGACTATATATACTCATGTTGAGTGCAAAGGCTTAGAATGTTTCTTTCCTTTCTCTAAAAAATAGGTAATCTCAGTTTGTGAAAACGGGATTTTTTGAGTTTATGTGCTGCTAATATTTCTGCAGGAAACCGTGCGGTTGCCGATTACTGATGGTGCGTGACAAAAGAAAAAAAAAATCTGGGAGAAGATTTCTAAGTCAACCTGCAGCAAGAATCGCGCGCAGGAGCAGAACTGCTAGATGTTTGTGCATTGCCACGCGACCACGCAGTCTCGATGCATATCAGAAGCAGGTTTATATACATGGCATTTCCTTGTGTAATTTAATTTCTACTACACTATTCTGGAGCAAGGTCAACGTAAGCGCATCACCACATACTCCTACTTCCAGTTCCAGTTCCCAGCAGGCCAGCACTCCCTCTGGTTTAAAGCCTTTTCCCTCTGTTCCCTCCACCGCCCAAGCCGCGCTCACTCGCCACCAGCTGCACCGAGCACCGGCCTGTCGCCGGCTCGCCGCATCGCACGTCTCGAAGCACCGCCGCGCCAGCGCCAACGCCCACCCATGGCCTCGTCACGGCAGGCTGTGCCGCTGCTGCTCCTCCTCGCGGCCGTGGCGGCGCTCGTGGGGTCCGCGACGGCAGGCGCAGAGCTGACGGCCCTCCACGCGCGCATGGCGGCGGAGTGGGCGTGGTCGGCGGCGTCGTCGTCCGACGACGACTCGTGCTGGGGCTCCCCGGAGGAGTGCCCCGTCGTGCACGACGTGGGCGCCGAGGGCGCCGAGGGCGCCGGCGCCGGCGCCGCGGCGAGGGCCCGGATGCGGCTGCAGCAGGCGTACTACTACGACGTGAACACGGCGGCCACCCTGCTGCCGACGGCGCAGTACATCAGCTACGGCGCGCTGATGCGGGACTCGGTGCCGTGCTCCATCCCCGGCGCGTCCTACTACAACTGCCAGCCGGGCGCCGAGGCCAACCCCTACACGCGCGGCTGCTCCGAGATCACCCAGTGCCGCGGCTAGCTACCTGCCTCTGCCTCAGCTCGCCGTCTCTTCCGTTGCTGTGATTGTGTTGTTCTCTCTCGCCTTTCTCTGGCCATCTGCTTGATGGCCTCATTGCTTCCAAGGGGAAGCTGGGAGTGCCTCGGTGATTCACCCCCTGCTGCTATGCTTGTTATTATGCGGATGAAAGAAACTGATTAAACGAGATAGATTGGAGGTTCCTTTTCTCTTCCTTTTGTCTGTTGCTGTGTCAGCTCCCTGATTCGATTCTTGACTGTCTGTGTTCATCACTTGTGTGATACGCTGCACTGCTTTTTTCTGCTCATGGCCGCTAAGCCTTGTCCATCATCTGCAACGATCTTAGCAATACAGTGTTGGATCCCATTCCTCTACACAACTGAATCGCGAAGGACACGCCGCAGAAATGATACCAGTCGCATTTAACTGTTTTACTGTATTCATCTTCCTTGTTTTTCTGCCGCGAAAATGCCTGTTTTGTGTGTTTGGGCGAAAAATCAACTCATTTTCGTTTTTTTTCTTTGTTGTTCATTTCGCTCCTAATTTTACTACAAAAACTGAATGTTTCCAACCATTTTTTTCCTGGTGGAACAAAGAACAAGTATGGTGTGTCGCGCTATACATGGATGATAACATTGAATACTCCAATTACTAAAGCGTTAAAACCTAACTCAATGCTAAGCACGTACCCTAAGTTGAAATCACATTGGGCATTCTGTAGTGCTAATTGCACTGGGCAATGATTGAATGACGTAAAAAAATGATTCGAACGACGTGTTTGCCTGACAGGGTAATGGAAAGGTAATTTGCTCTAGAGCCTCATACACCTAAAGCCCAGCGACCCATATAATAACTGTACACCTTCCCAAAGCCCAAGAGGCCCACGACAAGCAAACGGCAAGCACTCGACGGCTGTCGACTCATCTGCAGACCAAATTATCCACACGCTTCGCCTCCCACTCCCCCGAGCTCGCACGCACGCCGCGGCGGAGCGCCGCCGCCGCCATGGCCTCCACGTCCACCTTCCTCTCGATGCGGATCCCCACCCCATCCCCTGCCCACGCCGCCTCTTCGCCTTCCCTCCCGCTTCCCCTGCTCCGGCAGGCGCGGGGCGGCGCGGCGTCCTCGGCTCTGGTGGCACGGGCGGCGCCGGGAGCTCCGTCGCCGCTTTTCAACCCCAGGGGAGACCCTTTCCTGTCCACCCTCGCGGCTGCATCACCGGAGGACCTAGTGGCCGCCGCTGGTGGCGAGCGCCGCGGCGAGGACCACCTGCCGTTCCTCGAGATCTTCCAGAACGCCAAGCTCATGGCCTCGCCCGCGCAGGTGAGGGTTCCGCGCTTGTTTGGGCTGGGGAAACGAAGCGGCTTTTATCTAATATGATGCAGGTCCCAGCAAAAGGAAATAACCGATGGCTCGAGTATGAGACGCTGATGCTCGTTCGAGTACTCCTAGGTTCTAGCAGCAAATTAAGAATGTTTTAGCGTTCCGTTTTCCTAGTTATCTGATAATAAGTTGCTCTAAGTTTGTAATCGTACACGTGAAGCTCAATACACATCAGCTGTATGCTCAGCTATGGTTCAGCATTAGCTGACATGCTAGGTTTGGTATTTGCCACTAGCTCTGTTGGGAAGTATAATCTTATCACATGAAGATATCAATCGCGTTATATACATTATGAACTTTACCACTAGTATTTTCATGTGTACCTTTGGTTCTGAAATGGTTGGGATACACAATCTTTGCTAAATGTGTCTTGATCTTTTGGCATTTGCACCACATTTTACATAATGATCACTCACCTATGCTTTGTAATTGACAGGTGGAACGTTCTAGCAGTTCTTACAGTCAACACAGACCTAGAAGGCCTCCACCAGATTTGCCTTCATTGCTTCTTCATGGTCGAATTGTTTATATTGGAATGCCGGTATGAATTTGGACCGTGGTTCTCACTTCTCACTTCTCAGTAGGAAACTTTTGTTCATTTCATTTCATTACTTTGCATTTGCTACTTCCAAAGATAACAAACTTTATGGGGCTCTATTAGGCTGGATAAACAATCTGACTCAGTGCAAAATTCTGAGCTGTAAAACAACAACAGCTTGGTTCCACCTGACAGTGCACCATAGTTCATAGTTTGAACTTTACCTCATTCCACACTCGACGTATAGTGGTATAAGCAAGGGAGAGTGCGGTACCATTGGGTTCTGCTGGGACAAAAGCTGCTCGCTAGTGATCCTCAACAGTGTTTTCTCATTCTGTACCATTGTTTTTACAACAAGATGCCATTTGTAAAGGATTGTTCATATTACTTAATTAGGTGCCAAAGGTTCAGATTGCTACCTGCATAAATCTGAAAGCATGCGAAGAAACCTTTGTGATAGTTTCCTTGCCTGACATTAAAAGACTGGTGTTGTTTGGTTTGTGCTGAAACCAACCCTGCCAAAATTCGGCAAGCCCCAAGAAGTTTTGGCAGTTGGCACCTAATTCAATTCTAGCCGGTGCCTGCCAAAATTTTGGCAATCCCAATTCCTCGGTCATATCCTGTACAAATGTTGCCAGACTTTGGCCAAGTACGGGCAGCTAATTCCTTAACTGAAATTTTGGCTAGCCAAATTTTGGTAGTGCTAGTTTAGGAGTGCACATGCAAAGTATACAGCTGTATACCTGACCTCTGTTTCTATCTACACCACACAAGTTGCATTGATATCTCTGATTTGGTGCTACCTTCTTACTCCTGGTTATTGTTATGCACATAGGATTAGCTTTCAGTTTGGTCAGATAAGTTAGGAGTCCAGGTTTCAGGGGATTAAGTTGTTAGCTTTGGTTAGGATTTGGTTTACTAGCAGATAGATATTTATCTTGTACTTGTGCGTGGGGCAAAAGCCTGGCTTATAAATATGAGAGCCATTGTAATCTGAAACAACAAGTAATAGAATCAATCTAGTTCCCCAATCTATTCTCTTTATCCCTGCCTCCATGTTGCGGCGTCGATCACAGCACCCAAGCTGCGGCCTCGAGGTCCAGGGCCACGTCCATATACCTCTCACAAATACACCCTGCACCATATCCCAGCCACGAATATCCCTGCCCATAACAGTTATAAGCTTGCTGCCCACCCTTCAGGCATGCATCTCAACACATGAATCAGTGGTGTGTGTATAATAGGATTAATAGCGACCACATGTCCAACATATGTTTATCACTATTTTCCACCAGTGCTTCGTTCATCAGAGTGGATACTTTTGATATCTGAGTACATACCGCCTTTAGTATATTTCTACCATATTATTTTTACTGGTAAATTGTACAAGGAAACATTTCCTTCACATAGTGTACACTGGGCACATACTTTCAGTTCGATACTTTGACAAAATGATGCTCTTTAATTTATCTATTGCCACTTTTAACTCAGCTCTAGTTCACAAATCACATCCAGTAAATATGCACAGTGTTTTGTCAACACTGCAGAGGAACCTTGCTTATGTACAAATCAATTGCTAAAGATCACTGATTTTGATGGTTGGACAAATTTTGTTTTCAGTATACATCTACTCATTTCGTTATAAATTTATAACAATTATTTCTTCAATATGAAACAAAACTTCTATACAGTATGCTGTAAGAGTTGGATTGATAATTCTTTAAGCATATTCCATGACCTCACAAGATTATCTTTTGTTGCTTTCTAGTTGGTGCCAGCAGTGACTGAGCTTGTTGTTGCCCAGTTGATGTACCTTGAATGGATGAACAGTAAAGAACCTGTTTATATATACATCAACTCAACAGGAACAGCTCGTGATGATGGTGAACCGGTAAGTAAAATGGTTCAGTTGGTGGCTTGCTCTCAAGTGTCTCTAACATTGTGGTTAAGTATCTGTAGACTACAGCTTATTCATGCTAAATTGGATGAACTATGAGGTCTCATGTAGCATTTGCTCATTGTTATGAATCTTATGATAGCCAAATTGTTCTTTAATATTATTGTCAACATTTGTCAGGTCGGGATGGAGAGTGAAGGTTTTGCCATCTACGATGCAATGATGCGTATGAAAGCTGAGGTGCTCTACATTCACCATCTGCAGTTCATTAGTTCAATATTAATCATCTGGTACAGACTGAAGTGCAGTAAAATCTTCTTGAAAATGTTTACTGTCTGCAAAGAAGATATAGTTGTTTTCAAAGAAAATTTTTACCATGCGTGCAATATAGGAGTCTCGCTGTGTCTTGTTTGGTAGAGATTATTAGTGGATAGCCTTTTTATCATTTGTTTGAAATGGATGGCACACGCAAAGACAAACTGATCGTCTTCACTGTTCTTTCTGCATTTATTTGTTCAACAAGAGAGTGGTCATGAACAACCCTGTTTGTATTTGCACTGGGAAATGACGTTTTGAACTTGGTGGATCCCTGTTTTTATCAATGCAAGATTAGGATGGGATGCTTGCAGCGAATGAAGTTACAATGTCTACAGTGTGAATTTTGTTCAAACTTTATCTATTTTCTCTATATATAGTTCTCCTGATGAAGTTACTTTTTGCTGTGCAGATCCACACACTCTGTATAGGAGCTGCAGCTGGTCATGCTTGTCTTGTGCTTGCAGCTGGAAAGAAAGGCAAACGCTATATGTTCCCTCATGCTAAAGGTATCGACATGTCAACTTCCACATCAGTTTAGTTTGTTGAGAAATACTCTCTTTTGCTGGTCATTTTCTGCTAATTTTTGAGATTCTTACTTGCATGCCAGCTATGATTCAACAACCTCGTATACCATCATATGGGATGATGCAAGCATCAGATGTTGTTATTCGAGCAAAGGAGGTATGAGCTGTGATTTGTGTTTCTTATTAGCTTGTATTTCTTGAATACTATGTTCTATGCTGGTTTATGCTAATCATGTATGTATCCATACACTCGGTTACGCACGGTCACTTTTCCTACTTACAGCTTTGTGAAAGGTGAACACATTTTTAATCACGACCTAATATTGACATTCTTATTTGCTTCTTGTAGGTCGTGCACAACAGGAACACATTGGTCAAGCTTTTAGCAAGGCATACGGGAAATGTATGTTTGTGTATTTCTTATGCTACTCTGTATCTGTATTGATATATGTTTCTGACAGCTGGGACATAATTATCTTTTATAACAGCCACCAGAGAAAATAGACAAGGTAATGAGAGGGCCATTTTACATGGACTCCTTGAAGGCAAAGGAGTTTGGAGTCATTGACAAGGTAATTTATTTCTTTGTCAGTGATTTTTGTAGCCTTCATCTTTTTCTAGTTCTTGGCATATCTGAAGTGTGGACAGATAGTTGCTACTTATTGTTTAGGCAGCATTATACATTTGCATAAGACAGAATCGTGATTCAAATTTGTCCCCTATTAGAAGATGAACTTTCAGTTGCCTATTAGCGGTATGTGCTAAAAGGTATTGGCTACATACAGGCTCTTGTTTTGTCCAAACGGGTAGATTCTTAAGGTTGTGTGATTATCAGATCCTTTGGCGCGGTCAGGAGAAGTACATGGCTGATACGCTCTCCCCAGATGAGTGGGACAAAGTTGCTGGAGTCAGACGCCCTGATCTAATGTGATGTTGCATACTGGAACATCAGTACTTAGTAAGATTTTTCACTGCTCAGTAGATGGCATTGTTATATGAGTCTTTATTTCAATACAAATTGCATATCATCACCTGAACTGTGAATATTTATTGACTTCTATTTTGACATTGACACATTGTGCATGTTAGGCTCAAAGCATGCAAGGGGGCGGAAACAGCTGTCGCTGAACAATAACGCTCGGTTGTCAATTGCGACTGTCGGCAAGAGCCAAGGGGAACTTGTATTACTAGATAAGTGTAGATTAGAGCACGGGCCATCAAGATATTATGGTGTCTGGATGAGAGCTGGGACGAGCTTTCCACGAAGCCATTGTTGTTCCTCTCATTAGTATCAGGCCGGATTTTGGTATTTACTGTTAGTATATAGTCCACCCATTTTGATCGACCCAAATGTTGAACTAGCCAAGCTCATAGTATTATCAGCACGAGATGACGATTGGGGATGTGATATATTACCTAGAAATTTCCATTGCCAGAATGCCCTTATGATCTGGACGTCTGCGAATCCGATCTACGAGCCACCTACAATGATCGGTATCCAGTGCACTTGGTTTCTGCTACATTTTTTTGGGCTCTGCTGGACACCTCTTTATTTTTTAGCCTAAATTAGGTTCGATGTGCTCCTTGAACCTTTCCACGTTGTTTTGTGCAAGCTACAAGGCTCGCCCGCAGCTGTTTCTTGACTAGTGATGGGCAACGTCATGGCTTTGCAGCTTGTCTTTGTTAAAAGGAGTCTTTTGTTGATCCGAGCTCTTGCATTATTGGCGGTCCAAGGGTGGTGAGCGTGGCTGGCTTTTGGGCATGCGAGAGGGCCTTCCTTTCCTTCCCCAAGTTGCAGCAAAATCAGAGACAGATCCAGGCCTAACTTGTGACGCTGACGCAGAGAGACTGGAGAGAGCAAGCTGAGCTAGTGCCCGTTGTGGTTGCTGCTGTTGGTGTTGGGTGTGACCGTGGCTTCTGCTTCCGGTAACGCCAGGATACCGTCTCCCGGTGGACGCTTTCCGCAACGCCGAGAGAAGCGAGAACTTTTGCGGCTCACACAGGTATATAAAAGTTAAAAAAATTGGCTACGAGGCGTGCGATGGGTGGTATATTCTGTAGGTGTCGAAATGATAGGACGCGTTATGCAATTGTGGGTGTACTGTACACACGGACCTAAGGTTTGGATGTGCCAAGTGTTAACCCATACTCGATTGCTAAGTATGCACACGTGTTAACCTCAATTGGAGCTATCCGGACACAAGTATGAATGATTCACTAGGCTGAATAGCTTCAAACATATGTTTCTCTCGAACCGTGGGTGGTCCATCTTCATGACCGCTTTTAATCGTGACGAGGCTAGTTGATACGAGTATATATATGTGTTTATTTTGTAAGGAAAATTTAGTATTTGGATATACTATTTCAACAATTCAATATATTTTTTAGTAATTCATACGTTAAATTTTAAAGTATTTTTCACAAATTATTGAATTAGCATTATCAGATGCTTTAATCAAAGCGGTTAAAATGTGAATTGTGCAAAATAAGAAAATGAATGACAAAAGGAGTAAAAAAATTTGAAATTCTACATATGATGTGGTCCGACGTGGTAGCACAACTTGCATTTTGGAAGGTTGCTTCTCAGCCTTGGTTGACGAAGCCGTCTGTGAACCACTTATATCTATACTTAATATTAAAGCAAGTAATGCTTCTGCCAAGTTTTTCTCGGCCGCCGTGGTCATTTTGCAAAAAAGTTTCTTTGCAATCCATATTCTGAAGAGAGGAGGGCTCGGGTGGAAAAAGGAGGGAAGGGAGGGGGTCAAAGGGGAAAAAGCTTCTCATTCGGCGGGGGTCCCCGTTCCGACCGCGCCGCCCCTCCCCGGCCCCGGCCGCGCCGCCACACCGGCGACGCCCACGCCCCCCTCCACCTCTCCGGTGCCAGTGAACCCGCTGCCGACCCCGGCGAGGCCCGCGCCCGCCGCCAACCCGGTCCCACCAGCCAAGCCCCCGTCGGCAACACCTCCATCATCCGCCGTCAATGGAGGCGCTCCCGCTCGCGGCAGCACCTTCGCAAAGGCGCTCATGACGTCCACCAGCTTTCCACCTCGAGCCTCGACGCACGCGCGCTCAGCCTTGGTGGACGGCTCCTCCGCGATGCGTTCCCGACCTTGGTCATATGGGCAAGCACGCAGGTCCGACGCAGATCCCGCAGGCCTGCGTGAACTCGAAGACGGTGTTGTACTTGCGGAATCGGGAGCGGAGCTGAATCCCCTGAGCCAGACGAGGGCAAGGGTGAGGAGCGCGGCCCCAAAGACCATGAAAAGGCCAACACCGCCCTCCCAGGCGCTGTGCTTGCCGAAGCCATAGTCCCCAAGGGGCTAGAGGGTGCGGCGCCACAGCGTGCGGGGGGCAGCGATGAGCGCGGCGAAGGGGTTGTTGGTGGTGGCGTCTGGGGCGGGCGTGGCGAGCAGCGAAACGCGGCGGGGTCTGAGGGCAAGGAAGGCGGCGCGGAGGTGCCGACGGGGAGAGGCAAAGAGGAATGGGAAAGGGAGGAAAAAGAAGAATCGGAATCAGGATCGGAATTGGAGAGCAAAAGAAGAAGAGAATCGGAATCAACCCAAGCACATCTGCTCGTCGACACCCAGGCGCACCACCTAAGCATCTCAACTCTCAAAGAAGAAGGGGAAAAAAGAAAAGAAAAAAGAAAAAGGAAAAAGAAAAAATGGCTTCGCTCGGGATTTGAACTGGGACACCACAAAACTCTCTCATTAGTTAATTTCGGTCTTTAGTTAAGGTATAGTATATTCTAAATACCAGAGACTAATCATGATCTCTACTTAATATTAAAGCAAGTAAGGTTTTTGCCCAGTCTGTGGAGAAGCTGAAGAAGATCCGGCAGCTGCTGGCGATGTCGTAAATGGAACACGAACTCGTGCACAAACTGTTCAGCAGGCTTCATGATTCGTGATTACTCCATTGCTTGAATGTATCCTCGCTACATTTTTCAGAATTGGTGGGATGTGGATCGATTCAGCATAGCATCAAACAATAAATATTTTGATTTATTGTCGAGAAATGAATAATTATTTCAGTATAAGGATATATGTTAAGAGAAACGCAAAAAATATGTATAGTGATAGAAATAGAAAAAAACTACGAGTTTTAAAAATACGATTATCATTTCACCGTAGTAATGCACGGTCATTCTGCTAGTTCTTGTATAATCCCTCTATGTCTCTTCACCAACCGTAGCTATTTTATTTATAGTATATAATTTGTGTTTCATAATCTATATGTATATATTATCTTAGATTGTTATAATCTCTATCCCATTTGAACGTGTTCTAAATTCACTCAATATATAGCGTCTTATAGATGACAATTATATGACATTTTTATATGACGTTACTTCTAATTTTAGTGAAACAAAAAATATCAGCAAAGGAATACATATGAATCAATATGACATAAGTGGACGTCATGAACCAATTGATGTACATAAAGTGCATATAGAAGCATAATATTGGAATTGTCATTAAGAGGTAAGAGCATATGGAGGTAAACATATTGTTGGAACTATCATCAAGAGCATCTAGAGGGAGAGGAATGCGGACCTTCCATGACAAAGAGGAAAGTCTAGACGTGTTAATCCAGGGGATCAAGGGCGAGGCTAGTTTGTGGGCTGTAGTCGGACGTCATGAACCAATTCTAGTATTTCCTCTCTCATCAAACAGTCGGTTCGTAGCGTGGTGCCGTGCTACGGAATCCAGGCGGCCCAAGACGCGATCCCCATCTCCTTTTTCCGTCGTGGGCAAATTGCACGAGGAGAGGAGGCGCCCCTCTCCCTCCCTATCGGCTGGACAGCATGGTCTCACCTGTCGCGCCGCTACCCTGCGATTGGTGGTCGCGGCGGCCGCCTTATTTACACTCCGCGTCCCCCCGCTAATTGCTAGTAGTACTAATCCATCCAACGAATCCTTCGGTTTTGTATTCTTCTCCGCTTCCTTTCGTCTTACCCTTCGCCTTCTCTCTCCCTCGCGTTCCCCCTCGCGTGTTCTCGCGTCGCCGTCGAGATGGTCGAGACGAGGCGGAGCGCCGCGGCGAAGCGCCCTGCGGCGGCGGCCGAGGAGGAGGCGGAGGAGAAGGGCGCCGCGGCGTCGCCGGCGCCGGCGCCGGCGGAGGGCGCCGCGGCGGGCGCGGGGGACGAGCTCGCGTCGTCGTCGCAGCCCCCGAAGCGCGCCAAGGTCCGGATCTCCCCCCGCCCCCACGTGCATGCGGGCCTCCCGGGTTCTGGCCTCTGGCTTTGATCTGTTTCTCGTCGTAGTTGTTGCTGACGCCTCCGTTCGGTGGTGGTGGTAGGTTGCGGGCGCGGAGGCGGATAGCGCGAAGCCGTCGGCGGCGGCCGGGGCCGAGACGGCCGGCGCCGGCGCCGTGGCGGGGACGCTGCCCAACACGGCTGGGCTGCAGGCGCTGAACGGCGCCATGGACAAGCTGGAGGCCCTCCTGAGGTCAAGGGAGGCGCAGTCCAATACTGCCGGTACGAGCCTTCTCCCTCCGATGTGCCCAGCAGGTCCGGTTGGGGCCTTGGGGGTATGATTGAGTTTCCCCCTGTTGATGTAGGGCATAAGCGCGGCGCTAACGATAAGGATTTATCGGCGAAGATAAAGAAAGCAAAGGATTTGAAGGATTTGTCGGAGAAGATGGCCGGGATGTTGAACAAGCGGCAGGTTGCGGCCACCAGCAGGCGGCAGGAACCCTGGTGCAGGCTAATTTCACAATATGCCTCGGTGCGCCTTCTCCGATGCTCTTTTCACTCTTTCTTCAATCTGTACAATCATGACATCTCATTGTTTCGGATGAGACCTTAGTTACCAACAATTACATGATAATTGTTCTGTGTAACTACTATAAAACCTCATCTTCTAACTCGAGAGTATTCGTAGTACACCTTGGAATATACTAACCTATTACGGTACTACCTATCTGCTCCCAACTCTTCTAATCTTAAACAAGAAAGCAACGTCCAATGTGCACTTTTATGCTCAAGAGATTGTGGAAAAGTAATTTCATATGTAGTTTATCTTACAGCCAAGGCTATTATGCTAGAAAGCAAAGTCACTGCAGGGCTGACTTTTTGATTAGTGTACAGTCAGTGTACCCTAGTTAAGCACACATACCTGTTGTACAGCATGGAATCGAGAGGGTAACTTCATGAGTAGGTATTGAGTTCGTTAGTTACTTGTCTTCAGCCCAATGTTTAGTTCTTGGTATGGAAGCAACAAGTCACTTGTACAACAATCACCATCTTCTGAAGCTATATATTTGTAAAATCAAGAAAATATGCCTTTACTATATTCTATATGCTTATTAATGAGGCGTATTGTTGATTAGGTCAAGACAATATGCTAAATTGCATTTCTTTTAATGGACTTTGTCAGGACAGATAACCCCATAATCTCCTTTATGATTGATATTGCAGGCATAGGTTCATGTGCTTAGGCATCTTATGTTAATCATTTCAGCATTTTAGACTTTTAGTCCTGATCCTTGACACCAGAATAAATTTTAGACATCCGATCTGTGTAGCTGTGTTGCATAGTGAATTGAGTCTACTAGCTATATATATGATATTCACTATAACTGTTACATATCTTCTCATATGATCTTGTGGATGCTCTTATGCTGATTTTTTTTTGATAGATTGGTTCGTAAGTTTTTATTTTACACTCAAGTTACGGTTTCAGTCAGGGCGTTAACAGATCGTGCAATTGTCTGATTATCTGGTGGCTACTGTCTCTGTTGAAATTACTCGGCTATCGCTTCTTTAGGACAAGCCTTTGACCAACAATTACTCTGTGGGAGCATAATTTTTGTTACACGTATTGATTTTATTAGTTTTGTATTAAAACATACTTTCATATGGTTGTAATTTTGTTGCATATGAATGAAATATTAGTGGAGTAACTGTCTGTTAAAGGCTTTGTCCTAAAAAAACAAAACACGCCTTGTAGAAAAAGTGGAAGGAGTATATTCTGGCCATTGAATGAGCCTTGATCATTCAGCAAGTCACATAACAATTAAAACCTCAATCAAGCTGTATAAATAACAAACTTTTTGCATTTTGTGTTTGATTTTTCTTTATTTGCTAGGTTATGTGTGATGTGATGGTTGGCTAGATTGTTTCGGAGATTTTAACATTCTATTTTGGTGCTTGTGTGCGTATGCTGTGTATATACATGTTTAAGCTTGTCCTTCAATGAGTAAGCTCCTAGGTGCAGCTAAACTGTTTGAAAAGTTTCATAAGGCTGATGGCTCTTTATTTAATTCATTATTATTTTTCCACAGCATCCTACCCTTCCTATTTATGGATCACATTTCACTATTGGTCATGGAGCGCATCATGATTTGAGACTGGGCGAGTCATCCACCGCCTCAGCTGTTTGTAGACTGAAGCAGGCTAAGGTATTGTGAAGTTTTTTTTGTTCTTCTCTGTAGTTGTAGTCATTATACATTGTTTCAATTCTAACGTCTTGTATTAGCGAGGTGCACTCCTTGAAATCTTTGACTCCAAAGTTGTTCGCGTAAATGGGAAATCTCCGGACAAGGCTACCAAAGTTACTTTGAATGGGGGAGATGAAATTATCTTTCGTTCACCCGTGAGGCATGCTTATGTATCCTTTTCTATTGCCTACTACTTTATCTAATGGATACCTTGTAGTTATGTTTGGGACTATGCACAGATGAAGAAGCTTGATTTATATGGAACTTGTTTGTAGTATATATAATGTATAAATAATGCTTAGACAAGTAAACATTTAGCATTGAACGTCCTTAATGTGATGGTAGATATTTGAGCAACTTCAGCAGGAGAAATCAAGCACTTCCGCGTTATCCTCTACTTGCAATAGTATCCAGCAGGGCCAACATTCACATTTAAAAGATGTCCAGGATCATTTATCTTCTAAAGGACGCAAAGTCTCAACCTTTTACTTTGGAAAAGGCCGGTCTTCATTGATGCCTAATGGTGAGACCTATTTATATTTGTCATCTTTGCGTCTTTTTGAACTTTTACTTGCTAGCCTTTATATTTGTCAAACTTGTTTTTAAATTTTTACTTGCTAGCCCTGAGTTATAGTTCACAGCTGTTTAGATGATCACGTATACAGGATGGTACAAACATAGTCCTTTTTTTTATTTCTCATTGATCTTCTTTCATACTCCCTCCGTTCCAAATTGTAGGTCGTTTTGGCTCTTCTAGGTGCATAGTTTTTGCTATGCACTTAGATATATTGCATCTCTAGATGCATAATAATATCTATGAACCTAGAAAAGCCAAAATGGCCTACAATTTGGAATGGAGGGAGTACTTACCAAATGATTTTTTTTTGCAGTTGATTACATTTTTTATTGAAACACTATTGCAGGATCATCAGCAGACCCAGTTCTACTTAATTTATGTAAAACAATGGACGAACAGAGCCAGCTTAACTCTGAAGATAATATATCTTTTGGTCGGTCGCAACTACTGAAGGAGGATCTGATAAATGCAACGGTTGATCCGAGTAACATCTCTGAGTCATTTGATAGTTGCCCCTATTATCTAAGGTGAGCATACATTCAGCAATCTCATTGCCTCATGTGAGTGTTGTTTCTGATTTGTCATAACCTGTTTGGCTAAGAGACGTGATACTAGTCCTCCCTGCATAGGGGCATTGAGTTGGTGAATAATGTGTCATGTGCAAACCATAATTTGAACTCTTGACAAGATGGTTGCTCATTCAACACAAATTTTTAATGTTGCGTGGTTTATATCATTTCTTCTCGGAAGTTATATGCCCGTTCCCGTACCTGAGAATTGCACAGCCAATATGTTTCTGAATAATCTTTGTAATGATATTCTGTTTGGACTACAAGTGCAATGGGTAGATTTTAGCTCTTTTTTGTTTGAGTTGCTTTTCTCTTTACAAAATAACTATGTTTCATGCTATTGCCTTCTGAACAAAAATTGTACACTGACCTCATGGCTCCAGTATATTTCACACAATTGGCAAGCTTATTCCAATTCCTTTAGTCATCTGAAGTTTGTAAGTGTAATGCTGAAAATAATAGTCGTACTTAACATCACTCTGATAATGCTGGTCATGGCAGTAGACTAGTAGTATTTTACTGTCTATGGTCTGATTTGCTTGTTATTTAGGATGCAGACAGTATTCCAGATATTACTAAAGTATATATGATTGAAAATAGTCAATCACAATGATATAGAGTTTGCTTTTGATGATAAATCTACAATATTGTCCTCGTGTGAGATGTCTAAATACTTTGATATCTTAAGTTTACTGTTTGCACTCTAGGACTAACTTTTTTCCAGTCTTTTAAGTTCGACGGGTGATTCTCCACTTGTTAAGAATTGCTTTCTAATAACTTTTTGTCCTCGCAGCGAGCATACCAAATGTGCTCTCCTGTCATCAGCATATGTACATTTGGAATGCAAGAACTACTTCAAGTTTACAAAAGAGATATCTTCTCTGAGTCAACGAGTGCTGCTATCTGGCCCAACAGGTATGTATGCGTAAACATTGTATTTATTGCAGCTTTAAAACCCACAATTATCGTGACTGTTTCTTTATTAAGCGTGGTAACTTATCTTTCTATAGGAACTGAGATCTATCAAGAATATCTGGTGAAAGCACTTGCAAAGTATTTTGGTGCTAGGTTGCTCACTGTAGATTCTTCCATGCTGTTTGGTGTAAGACCCTGAGCATATACCTCCATTTTCTTTCTCTGTGTTCTACTTCTTGTGACAATAACTAATATGTTTCCAAAGTTTTAAACATCATGCCACTGCTATATTTTCTGTATCTGACCTCTATCTATACAGTTGGTCTTTTTTGTCTTCCTCTATTTTATTGTTTTTTAAAAAAACTCGCTTCGAGTGTGCACTCGGAGAGTACTTTGGATATTTGCTTGTACTTGGTACTCATTTATATTTTGTCGTTCAGGGACAGGCTTCCAAGGAATCAGAGTCATACAAAAAGGGTGAGAATGTTGATACTATGTAACTTTAAATGCTGAGTTAAAATTTAAGTTGTTTCAGTTAGAATGTCGGCAATCTCCTTTCAGTTTTAATGCAATCTTAGTGGACTTGCATTTTCTCCACAACACTGGCCAGTGTACCAGTGGCAATGCAGAAAAGAGCAGATCAAATTTATATGTTGGCCCGCAAACTAGCCTAGTTGATACAGTGATAAGGTTCTAATGTTTTGCAGTGCTGTCTAAATGGTGTTGTTCTTTTCATTTGTTCAGGTGATAGAGTGAGGTACATTGGTTCATTACATTCGGCAAGCATTATTCTTGATGGACAGAGGTACAACTTGCTGCCTAAGATCAATTCTATATGTGCTTATCACAATTATTAGTTAATAAGCCATTTATTTCGAATGATATTGCCTGAATTTAAATGTTATTGACAAGTAGAAGAAAAGGTGGTTGCCGTTTTATCTGATTTAGTTGTCCGACATATGACTTGGCAAAGATATGGGTCATTTTGTTGCTGAAATCAAATAAACTTTATTATTGTTCGTATTACAACTATTTTGATGTATTAATATCTGCCTCTTTCTTTTGTTAAATTGTTCAATCTGCAGCCCTCCAGATTTTGGTTCACAGGGTGAAATATGTCTTCCTTTTGAAGAAAATAGATTATCAAAGGTTGGTGTAAGGTTTGATAAACAAATTCAAGGAGGTAACGATCTTGGAGGCAATTGTGAAGCTGATCATGGTTTGTTTTGTCCAGGTTAGTACTTGGCTCGTGTCTTGAACAAATGTTGTCATGAAAACCAACTGCATGATGTTACTTATGCAGTTATGCTAATTGTTTCATGGTTATTGCCACACTTGAATTGTTTAGATAATGTTCTTACCTGTTGCTTTTTTCAGTTGATTCTTTATGCTCTGACAGTCCAGGATGGGAAGTTAGATCCAAACATCCATTTGACGTGATAGTTGAGGTATTTAACAGTTGTATTTTTTTTTTCAGGGTTTATTATTTATTGTGCTATTTTGCTTTCCTTACACTTACTGTGCTTGTTGTGTAGTTTATCTCTGAAGAAATTCAGCATGGCCCTTTAATCCTTTTTCTGAAGGACACAGACAAAATTTGTGGGAATAATGACTCCTATCATGGTCTGAAGAGCAAGCTCACGCATTTTCCCGCCGGTGCTTTTATTATTGGATCTCAAATCCAGCCTGACAATCGCAAAGAGAAGGTACGTCTTGTAATTTAGACTGGATGCTTATGTAAGCCTGTCATGTTGTTTACGTAACACTTGTACCTAACAAAGTGTGAGTTCTATGTTCCAGGCAAATGCTGGTTCTCTTTTTCTTTCAAAGTTCCCATACAGCCAAGCTATACTTGACCTTGCATTACAGGTAATTTTTTATTATACTAACATTCCCTCTGTTCAAAATAGTTGGCGTTCTGGACTTGGCATGGTTCTTATATTTTTAATCCAGTACAATCCAATAAAGTTGTTGGATTATACACATTCAAAAGTAGTTGGCGTTCTGAACATGTCATGGTTCTTGTATTTTTAATCCTGTACAATCCAATAAAATTGTGAGATTACAGAAGTATTTTTTTTTAAAAAAATTCAACACAAACTATTTTCATCTTTTCCAAACTAAATATTTGAAAAGATAAATACTGATAGTCCAAGTATCAAAAGTTTGACCTGATTTGTTCATAACGTTAAGTATTTGTTACCAGACCAAGTATTTAATTAGTTTTATAAGGTTTCTGATGGACCATCTACTCCTACCAATTTAGTTGCGACCTTATGCTTGTGTGGAGATACTGTATGATCACCGGCTATTACGTTTTCTGACCAGAATGCATTATGCATGACCATTTGTTGGTATACTGTCATACTAGTCTTACAACCTAAATACTTTTTTTTTTCATGTCGTACTCAAACGATCATTTTTGCACACCCTGTTTAGGGTTATACTCTTATTTTTCGGTTGTCTTCTCTTCTATCTTCCACTGATTTTTACTGTTAAACTAGAGGTGCTGTATTGTTATTTGCACTAATCATATGTTTTCCACTTTATTTGTGCATTTTCTTGTTACAACCTAATATAAGGAAATGCAGGACATTGATTCGATAAATGATAAAACCAAAGAAGCTTCGAAGGCAATGAAGCATCTGACCAAACTTTTCCCGAATAAAGTGACACTCCAGGCACCACAAGTATGTTATTTGAAAGTAGTTCCAAGAGTATGGTTAATTTAAAGTAGCTCTTCTGGCATTCATTTTTAATATATCCGGGATAAATGTTACAGGATGAAATGGAGATTTCACGGTGGAACCAGATGTTAAACCGAGATATTGAAATTCTTAAAGGAAATGCGAACATTTCAAAAATACGCTCTGTAAGTGTTAGTGCTAAAGCTTTTGCTTATTTATAAACTATGTATGCATTATCTATTTATTATCATTTATGAATTCGAGTAATTTGTGGTTTACATGGTTGTTCTAGGCACTGCATAACCTATTCTTTTGGGCTTGTTTGGATAGCAGTGGATTGAAGTGTAATGGGAGGGATTGGAGGGGACATTAGTTCATTTTAAATTCAATCCCCTTCATTCCACTCCAATCCCCTTCTATCCAAGCAAGGCCTTCAGGGTTTGGACAGAAATCTTATGTTGTTATCTGTGTATTACAATAAAATACAGTGAATCTATGAGCTTTACTCCCTCTGGTCTAGAATACTTGACATTTTGGATAATATTCTGTCAATTTTGAATCATAGGTGTAGATTTGTCTTGAAAACTACTTCAACCACCTCATCAATTTATTAGAAAAGTACTTCCATAGCCTCATCAATTTATTAGATATGCTAATAGCAAATAATGGTCAAAGTTGCACACCTAGGAGATCGCAGAAACTAAAAATGTAAAATACTGTTGACCTGAGGGATTAGTCCAATGTGTTATATTTTTTCTTTCCCTATTTGTGTCATACATGTGCAAACTCTATAAGAACCACATGAATGTGACTTTTTCTTAATGATATCCTGGATTGAGAAAGATCGTATTATGAAGTGCATTTTTGTATATCTGTAACAGAGGTTAGCTGCACCTTGGACATGTTACTGCATTGAACTTGTCATATTATTAGCTACAACTTATCCTCCTGCCATTGATTTCAGTTTCTAACGAGGGTTGGTTTGGAATGCGCTGATCTTGAGGCAATATTGGTTAAGGATCGCATTCTTACAAATGAGTGTGAGTGCCATTTTATATTCATGTTCATGAAATATATCAAAGTTGCCCAATGTCATGATGGCCTCATTGTTATTTTTCAGGTATTGATAAAATAATTGGTTTTGCTTTGAGCCATCAACTTAAGAACTGTACAATTCCAGACCCTTCAAGTAGTGCGCAGTTTACCCTATCCAGCGAAAGGTTTCAGATTTTAATCTAGTGCTTCACCAACTTGTCTATAAAATTACTTCATCTGCACAAAAATGCTTATTGTTCTAATATTTACCTTGCAGCCTTAAGCATGGAGTTGACATGTTTGAAAGTATCCAATCTGGCTCAAAGAGCAACTCTAAAAGGAAGTCACTCAAGGTTGCCACTTTCTTTTGATATATTACATCCAGCTCAGTTTCTATTGCAACTGTAACTGCAACCACCCAGTGAAAAAAATACGAAACTATAAACTATTTCTGACCATGTTGGCCTTTCATAATTTAGAAAATTGTTTTTTTAATTGACCTTTCTGTTCTTGTCTCTTAAAATTGTCAGGACATTGCTATGGAAAACGAATTTGAAAAGAGGCTCCTTGCTGATGTTATCCCTCCACATGAAATTGGTGTTACCTTCGAGGACATTGGAGCTTTGGAAAGTGTCAAGGATACTCTGAAGGAGCTAGTGATGCTTCCTTTGCAAAGACCTGAACTTTTCAACCGAGGACAACTTATGAAGGTAGATATTGGATACAATTCGTAATATTTAGCTGCAGCAATTCTGAGCACCTTTTGTGAATGATTCTTTCTTCTGTAAAGCTTCTTTATATTTCACTACTTTTCCATCTTGCTGTCTTGAATAAGACCCATCCAATCCTTGCTAACAGTTAACAAATGAGGCAAAATTGACCATGTCTTGCAACTGTTACCATTTGGGATGGGACAATTTAAACTGTCATATCTTTAACCATCTTGTGCTTGTGGGGGGCATTCATTTTTTGTGTGCATCAGATGGACCTAATATAGACTGCCTTGTTCCAAGTTGGATTGAAAAAAAGGAAGAGCAAATGCATGTTTTGGCATGCTACTTATTACTAATTATTTTTCTGCTGTTGGCTATGGTGAAATATTATTTTTTCTTTGTTGGTTATGTTGAAATGTTTTTATGATATCAAGATTCTTTTTTTTTTTATGTTAGGCCAGCTATGCTAGAACACTACCGTTAGCTGATAGCAACCTGACACTTTTTTTTACACCAGCCATGTAAAGGAATTCTACTTTTTGGCCCTCCTGGTACGGGAAAGACAATGCTTGCTAAGGCTGTGGCAACTGAGGCTGGTGCTAACTTCATAAACATATCGATGTCGAGCATCTCTTCGAAGGTACCATCAGATAGATAGTCCACTATGTTTTTTTTTGGCAAATTTTGAGTATCTGCATTATTGCATCTAAATCACCAATTTTCCAGTGGCTTGGTGAAGGAGAAAAATTCGTGAAAGCTGTGTTTTCATTGGCAAGTAAAATTGCTCCAAGTGTGATTTTTGTGGACGAGGTAAGTATATTCTGTTAAACAGCATTTTTTATTGATTTCTACTATACCATGGCACCATCTCTGTAGTTCGGTACTTCGCCTCAATACCATAGTGGTGCAAGCTTTCCTGCTCATCTTCTCCTGCCCTTTCTTTTTAGGTTGATGGCATGTTGGGAAGGCGTGAGAACCCTGGAGAGCATGAAGCCATGCGTAAGATGAAAAATGAGTTTATGGTGAACTGGGATGGTCTAAGAACAAAGGAGAAAGAACGAGTATTAGTACTTGCTGCAACTAACAGGCCATTTGATCTTGATGAGGCTGTTGTTAGGAGGCTTCCCAGGAGGTGATTACCCTTCTTTTTTGTATGATTAGTTGATTACCGTATTTTATATTTTATAATGTAATACAACATCTGTAAATAGTCTGTTAGCCACACAGTCTTATTGAGCAATGGTTTTTCTAGGTTGATGGTGAATTTGCCAGATGCATCAAATAGGAGAAAAATTCTTAGTGTAATACTAGCCAAGGAAGATTTGGCAGATGACGTTGATCTTGAAGTTATAGCTAACTTGACAGAAGGGTACTCGGGTAGTGATCTCAAGGTATGTTACTACAAATGTTAAAAATTTGTTACGGTACTTATTCTTACAACCAAATATTGATTGCTGACTGCAATTAATTTTCAGAATCTGTGTGTTACTGCTGCTCATCGTCCTATTAGAGAGATTCTTGAAAAGGAGAAGAAGGTTTGTTTTAACCACTTGAATTTCTGTAGATTTTCCCTTTCTCTTGCGGTCTCTAATCCTTCGAGTTCTAGTAATAGAATCAACAGAACATGATTATTTTGATACTGGTGGAGTGGTGGTGTTTGGTATACACTGATGGATGCTTTGTTTAATATGAAATGCATTTGAGGTTCATGTGCACTGTCCACCTGCAGGAAAGAGCAGCAGCAGAAGCAGCAAATAGGCCGTTGCCTCCATCGCACTCAAGCAGTGATGTCCGCGCATTAAGAACAAGTGATTTCATGCATGCGCATGAGCAGGTATGTCCTTATTTTTTCTTGCTTCATTTATTTCGATACACTAGCATGTGCTTCTGTCACTAGTTGTGCTTTCTTATGATTAAATGTTAGTACCCTCTGTTGCAAGTGATTTTAGTTGTCATAGGTCAAACTTCTTTTTTTTTACTTTAACTGAGTTTATAGAAGAATGCACCAGCATCTACAACATTATTCAGTTTCGTTAAACACCTTGAATCATGTCTTGTTAGCTCATTTATTAGGTATTATAGAATTTAACATGTTTCTCTAAAAAATTGGTCAAAGTTAGAGAAGAGAAGTTTGACTTATGACAAAATTAAAGCGATTTATTGTTTGAAATGGAGGGAGTACTAGAATGACGGTACTGATTCATGGGCAAAGTGTATAACAGTTTGAAATGTAGTAGTATAATAGTTTTCTTAAGAAGAATAGAACACATAACCTGGCGTAATCACACTAAAGGTTTGTGGCATATTTCCATCTCCTATCTGCTCTTAAAGTTGTTCCGATGGTTCTTTGTCTATGATAGTAGCATATCGAGATATGAAATATCCTGCATCATACCCATGTGAGCTAGTAACATTGTTCACAACATATGTGGTGTCTTTCCTGTAGGTCTGTGCGAGTGTTTCCTCAGATTCCATTAACATGAACGAGCTTGTGCAATGGAATGATCTGTATGGAGATGGTGGATCAAGGAAAAAGACAACACTAAGCTACTTTATGTAGCTGATGTTGCGCATACATCATGAGCCATGGTGCAAAGCAACAAAGGTTGGAGGCAACATGTGGTGCAGGTTCAGCGCAATTCGAAAACAGCTGTGTGAGAGAGCCATGCATGTCCTGATAATAGAATCAAGGTCGAGCACAATGGGGGAAAATACATATCTCGTTGCTGCCTTCAGGCTGACCATGCACCATGGGTTTGGACAGAACGGCTGGTGTGGTTCGCGGTTGCCCTGAGTTTTGACTGCAGTGGACTTCATCAGAAAAAAGAATTAAAAACAGATCACATTTGTTGTACTCAGCCCCCTTGAAGCCTGGAGATGACCTGGGGATCCAGCTTGGCCCACCATCATTTTCCATCATTAAAAAACAATTTATCATTAGATTGCAAGGTGTAGAGCCTGTGCAATTGTACAGTATGAGCATCAGGCCTATTAACTTATTGTTGCAGTCAGCGTCTAATTCAATTTATTAATTAATTAGAATCATTTAGTATGTCCCGTGATTATTCTGTATATGGATTTAGTATCACCTTTTTGAGGATTATATTGTATCGACCTATTAAAGATCCTCTTAATCTATCATAGTAAGTTTGTTAATCCAGGTAGCCTGGTCAACATGAATTGTGGTCTGTTGGAGCCTGGCAGCATCACATGGTTGCAAGTTGTAAACAGTTCATTCTTGCGTGGTTGCTCGATATCTTTGCGTGTCCGGCCGGTCCATGGCTCCACGGGTGAAAGTTGTAATGTTCTTGCATTCTTGGCATGGCCGATCGCGTCACATTTCCCTTTTTTCGTTGACCTTCCGGGTTTTGCACTAGCATGATGTGCTGATACCCCTTTTTCCGCATTTTGTCGGGGGAAAAAACCCTGCTGGCACTCTTCCGTGATGATCTCAACCCACTGAAACCAGCCCTTGTGAAATAAGTTTGAGCACCAGGGAAGGGTGCGTTTGGTTAGAGGACAAGGATGGATATAGAATTCTACCATTCATGTTCTGAGGGATATGGCCATCCAATATGATCCCATGTAATATCTCAATCACTTGAAGTTCATTTAGTTGTTCAAATTTCTACCTAACAGTGCTAGAAAAATAAAACTGCCATAATAAACTGCAAAAGTCGTCGTTGCATGATAAGCATTCATGTTTATGTCCATCCAATTCAACCCATGTAATACCTCAATCACTTCACGTGTTTTTAATTTTGCAAATGTCTACCCAACAGTGCTAGGAAAATGGAACTGCCATAATAAACTGCAAAAGCCGTCGTTGTTTGCTAGTTTGATCATCTCCATCCATTTGTACAAGGAACTGAAGAACGAGACCTATCTCTGGCTAAGAGACTAATTATACGTACTCCCTCTCCTGTCCTTACGAATTAAGTTCAAAACGCAGTGGAACAACAAAATCGACAGAGAGCAGTCTCCTCTTATCTCCTGCTTATAGTATGTACTGTAGTTAGCAGAGTTCATCAGCTGATCATCATCTCGTCGTCTCACATGGCGCGGTTGATGAGGCCATGGACGAGCACGAGCCCCATGATGATGGACCGATCCACGCCGGGCTCCACCGCCAGGGTCAGCACGTCGGCGCCGAGCGCCACCCCGGCGGCCGTCGTCTTCCGCTTCACCTCGGCCACGGCGAGCCCCGTGGCGCCGTCCACGATCCTGCAGGCGCCGCGCGCCGTCGCGATCCTCCCGTCGTCCATCCTGTAGCGCACCACGGTCGCCGCGTCGTCGCCCCTGATGAGCTCGCAGGTGCAGCGCGAGGGCCCGCGCCACGCCCATGCCCTCGTCACCTTGAACCACGGCCGCTCCTGGTCGCTCCACCTGTACCCCTCCCACCTCCTCCCGAACCCAAGCTTCTGTACTCCAGCCAGATCAACGACCAAAGATCAAGCTCGCGTGTCAGATTAGCCAGCTGCTTATTGTTCACACTAATCATTCTTGATAGTTTTATAAATTCTAAAGTTGTTACTATTTTTTTTATGAAACTAAAGTTGTTACTATGACTTACCTTCTTGAGTATTTGGAGGACGACGTTGCCGGCGAGGTCCATGAGGCAGACGTCGTCGGCGCGGCGGGCGGCGTAGTTGTCGACGCGGTACACGATGCTCCCGGCGGAGTCGAAGACGGTGCAGCCGCTGCCGTTGAGCACCAGCGACTTCATCCAGATGGTGAACACCTCCGGCTGCTCGCTGCTCCCCTGCGACGACCCTGCCGCCGCCGCCGCCATCTTGGTCGTCGCTGCTGTCTGATCAGAGGAGGAGGGAGCAACGGCGGCGGCCGGTCCGGCCGCGTCGAGCCCCTGCGACGCGGAGTGCACCCTCACCATCGCCCTCCACAGCTTGACGCCGCTACAACACATTGCGCCGCCTCAGAAGTCTCAGAACCACCACTTGTAGCAGCTGATTGTGCCGGGGCCATTGCAAGTTTGCAACTATCTGTATATATACAAGGAACAAGAGAGGAAGAGAGCTTTTGCGCTTTGCATACGCACACGCTTACAAAGTTATTGTTTGATTAAAGTGTAGTTGTAGACTTGTAGGGAGATGGATGACATTGACATGCACGTCGAGGAGTTAAAAATAATGTGTTCTTTTTGGGTAGCCAGGAGATCGCTCTCATTGGCTCTTAACAAACTAAATATACCTGAATTACCGCATCTGATTAGGCTTCCATGCTTATCGATCGAGTTGGCTTTTAGTCAAAGCTTGTGCAGTTTTGGCAGCAGCTTTGCGCAATCACATCGGCTGAGCGATCGAGACGGAGAAAACGATGAGGTAACTGAAACCATGACCATGCACGCACAAGCAGCAGCACAGCCTTTTAAAATTGGAAACCAGCTTCCCCTCACAGATGCAGTGTTTGAAAGCCATTCAGAGACGTCTGCAAAGCATAGATATATGCCGGCATTATTGCCGCCCTCTCGTCATTTCTTCCAGGAATCAACGGAGAGCAAAGAGCCCACCCGCTCTCTCTTTTCATCACTAATCACAAACAACCTAGAAGGAGCTAAGTGATTTTTCATTAAGAAGAAGAAATATGCACCCAAATTCGAGTTAGAGAGGACTCTAACCAGAACCTGATTAATCAGTGCACGATCACACCTTCCACGCTAACCAGTTGAGCTAGGCTTACTTCGTTCGTCACAATTCACAACATAAGTGTAATACAAATTAAAGCCAAAGAAGCGCCTTGCATGCATGCTTCCGTCGTTCTACCAAGTATTTGCCTGCAAAGTTATTCCTATTAAATTATTAGGTATTTCCTCCATCCTAAATTATAAGTCATTTTAGTTTTTTAGTTTATAGATTTTGCTATGCACGTTTACGTATATAGTATCAAAACGACCTATAATTCAGGACAAATGGAGTAACATTCTATTTGATATAGTACCATATATAGAAACTGGTTAATGATTAAAATTATGTGTTAAAATACAATTTCGATACCGGAATGACGTGTGTTTATTTTGATGGGTGGGGAATGTTTATTCAATTCGTAAGCGCGAATAATGGTCAAATGCTGATTCAGTTGCCTAACATTTCCACTTATAATTCTGGTACGGTAAGAAGTTGGTGCTCTCGTCGTGCGCACAATAGACAGCAGTATATCATTAAGCGTCAGCTACGAGCACCCGGCCGGCAAGCACCAAACTTATTTTTGAAGAAAACTACTTCTTATATATATAGACATTGGATCCGTATAGAGATTGGTGTATTCATTTGAGTTAGTGCAGCTCATTAATTTAAAGGATGACAAATGTGTTATGTTTTTTTTCTGTTAATGAAATATATATTATGCTAATGATCATTCTTTTCAATATGTGATACTGCACTAAAAGATATTTCTACTTGATATTATTAATTCATATCAATCTATATGAATATAGGTGAAAAAGAGAACATCTACACAAATCTAGAAAGAGGCAAACTAAATTCTTATTGCGTTGCTGTACACAGTACACATAGCTCGGAGTCTCACAGACACGCTCTACGCATGTATATACTTTGTGCTAATTCAGGGGGTGCCCGGTTTCATGTAGCAGATTAATTCTCTGGCGGTATCTTCATCTGGGCACATTAAACTAGGGGAGCTTGAGACGTTGACGAACTGAACACTCCAACGTCAGTTGCCAAGTTAGTTACTCTTATCCGAGCAAAACCCGCTGAAACCATTGGCCCAAACTAACACACCCAAGCATGCCGGTGTTAAGAACATAAGACATAGTTGTGTGATCACGTCACACCTTACTGAACTCTCACGCTTTTTTTTTTGAGCAAAGCTGAACTCTCACGCTTTTGATCATCAGATGGGCCGTGAGAAAGGACAAAAGGTACTTGTATGCTGATGACACTTTCTCAAGGACTCCTTTTGCACTTTTGCGCATTAAGAATGCGCAAAGCGAGGCATAGCGCATGCCATTAAGGGGTAGTCTGATTTTGATCCAGGTCACATCAGGATAATGGCAATGTAATCAAGCCGTACGGCGACCTAACACTATAATGGAGGTACTCTCGTCTCTCGACTAGACATGCATATCCATGTCGTCACCATGCCCATATTATATACAAATATATGGTACAATCCAAGGACCTGATCGTGAACTTTTTGTACGTACCATTCCTTCAACTTTCTGTCACTAGCTAGCTATTTTTGTGTTCTGGTAGTTATTGAGGCCTAAACTCTTGCGTTTCCGCAGCATATCTCTAGATGATTTTGATTGTGATCCACATCAGATACACGAACACGATACATTCTTTGAGACAGGCGGCGAATCACCCGGATCGTCATAGGACAGACAGGCGGCTCCAGACAATCGATTTATTCATCAGCAACGTGGAACACATGTGGGATTGGGAGCTGTTTATCGCCTAGTAACCGCTGTCCTTTAATTTTTTTCATTTTAGCCATTTTAATCTACGTATTAATAATAGCATGAAAAACTAAAATCTTAAGAACTAACCTTTTGATCCTGCTCATAAGAAAAATGTTTGATGTTGAGAATGGAATCGTTCCCACTAAAAGAGGGAATTGTTAGAGAAGAAAAATGCTACAACTTCAACTGAAATAAAATTGCTCATGTAAAAAAATATTTATTTGAAATGAATCATTGAAAGTGCATCTAGGCTTCTAAGTCGGTTTTGGTGAATTGAATGACAAAATGATTAAAGGACTAACTTGTTTGCCTAAGATTGTGAGCAGTATTTTATTCTTATATTCATGGTGTAACATTGTCTCATGTGTTGAATGTGTATTATATGGCTCACAATGAAGATAGCAAGCAAGTGTGTGATCCCATAATGCAAATGAAAGATCAATGACAAGCAAGGGTGAAGTGAAACTTGGGAATATGTTCTATGATGGTTAATCTATAACTCCAAATCATGTGATAGCTTGATTGACAAGTGAAGGATCATGAAGAAAAGAATAGTGATATTCACAATCGGACATTGCAAGACTTCTTTGTATATAATAAAAGGGTATGAGCTTATGTGGTGCATATTGGTCTTATTATTGGAAGCTTGCAATTCATGGGATATTCTTTACCAATCAAGAACAAGCATTTGAATAGGATTTCAAATGGGAATTCATTGTTGATGTTAAAAGCAAAGCTAAACTTAATGTGGCATGAATAGGTGAAGAAATCAAGCGAGATACTAGAGCAAGGGACTAAGCAAGCTTTTGGTTAAACGACAGCTTGGACCATGTGCGTTTTGCTAAGGTGAAGTGGCTAGTATTCGGGGAGTTTCGAAGTATCATATCTAAGCCTTACCAAGGAAAGCAAAGCAATGCATTTAATCTATTATGATTGATAAAATGGAGTGACTTAAGGATTCAAGTATATCTTATCATTAATGATGGGGAATCTTACGTCACTAGTTCAAGTTGGATGTGCTCAAGATGATAGCGATGTTGAGAACCCTCAAGATGACATAAATCAAAGTATGACATGGATGAAGACTTACAAGCTCAAGTGGATGATATTGTGTTTATATTTGTTTTTAAGTATAGTATGCCTTACAAGAGGGTTGCAACATTAGCCTATTGACAACACCAAAAGTGCTCTTAGCTGACCTAAGTGAGAATAGCCTAAGAAAACCCTCGAATATGCTAACTGTCCCAGCTCAGCTAACAATGGTCGTTTCAACCAGTGGGTGGACCGAGAGTGAGTGTTTGAGAGTTTTTGGGCTAACATAGCCAAACCGGTCTGACCAGTTAGGCAGACCAGTCTGACCGGTCTAGGAGTTCAGGGAGCTAACAGCTAACTCAGCTAAACACCGGTCTGGTGAAGCCCAAGCCGATCGGCCTAGGGTCTTCTGGCCTCCTCCGATGCTCATTTTTGGCAAGCACTCCTCCAAGATTACTTAAGGGCTAAGTTTGTGAAGGTATCATAAGATCACTTCAGGATCAAAGAGGAATCAAAGAGGATCAAGCGGAGATTTAGAAAGTTATTGAAGATCAATCTCATCCCGAAGCTACCGATGTGCTAGGCCCACATGCAAGTGAAAATAAGACTCCAGGATACCTAAGAGGACTTGGGGATGAAGGAGGGCGCGAGAGACCACAAGGAAGGGCCAGATTGATCATCTTGGACCTCCTAGGCCGATCGGCCTGGGGCTTTCCTTACTCTTCTCACCTTCCAATTTCTGCCACATGCTCTCAAGACTATAAATACTCCGATATTTCATCGAGCACGCAAATCAATCCACCAGAGCTGGACGAAATCTAGGGCATTCACCAGAGGGAGGTGACGGTCACCGCAAGTCTTCAGAGTTGTCTACGAGATGGCTTAGGCCAGACCTAGCTGCCATGGCCTCCTTGCGCAGTTGTGCCATGGTATAGATCAGGAGCAGGAGTAGATTATCAATGATATATACTCGAAAGTGATGATCTAAATACATCTATTATGTGAGCAATGTTCTTCATATCATCCGATCTGTTAGCGACTCAATACCCCCTTTTATGCTTTCTTTCTATCATGGTGGATATGTTTGATTCTTAGTCTAATTCCAGATTAGACTATCTAGCATTCCAGATTCTTAGTCGATCCTTCATGATAGCTAGACATGTTCACTTGTGTTTGTGTCCTTAAACTGTCTGCGCCGATAGAGAGGATCGTGACAGGATCTAGCTTGTGTAAGGTGGGGGTTTTCAGGAGGTTGACTAGAGGTAGTAGTTTAAATATTGCTTTGGATGAGATGCATGATTTGCTTGCTTATTAGCTAGATCTACAACTAGAAAGCGATAGGCTCTTGTTACCCTTGGTATGCTATCTCATATGTATATGTGGATGTGATCAATCTACACTCTATCATTCATATGTATTAGGTTTACCCTTATATGCAATCGATGCTTCATGTTAGGACTAATTCATTAGATTAGATGGAAATCCCTAGTTAGTTCGCTACCGATCCATAGATTGATAAACCTTAGATGGAATACTCTAAGGGAAAAGCTACGATGATCCATGCGCTTGCGGTTCACAACTTGGCATGTTAACTATCGTCAACAAGTTTTTCTAGCGCTGTTGCCGGGGATCGGCAACTCGAACCCTGGGGCGATCTATCTAATTTTTTGAACTAACCCTAATTTTTCTATTGCATATATCCTATTTTTCTTGTTTGTGTCCTTGAAAGCAGGTAAATGCTAGACGCCGGATGATCGAATATGGACTTTCATCAAGTCTAGATTCACTCCGATAAGATGATAACAACATCAAACTCGACTCTTTAGCAGTAGGTGCTAACTTTGTTAGTGGCACAACATCTGCTATTGAGTCCACACCAATGAAGATAATACAAATGTTGATAATTAAGGTATACCACTGTGTCAATTAAGTTATAAGACTAATTTTTCTTGGAGATTTGTTTGTTCAAGTAACAGGTGTTGGAAGCAACCATGTCAAGCAAAGAGGAAAAATTGTAGGACCTCTCTGCACAGAAGGTGACGATTTGGATTTGATCAATATTGGAGGCAACAATATTAGAAGTACCATGGCACTACCAATTTTCTCCAGTGGGATCTCAAGAGCTTCTAATTGAGTGATGCAATCAAGAAAGAAAACTACTCAGATTGTCGACACAAAGCGCAAGAGCCTCCTCTGATCCTGGCACCTTGGCTAAAGCAAGAATTATGGAGAAGAAGCATCATTGCCACCATGCTACTCGCAGGTGCAGCAATGGTGATGACCTTGAAGCTATAGGATGTGTGACATAATGTCCCAAAGACCATAAGATTAAAATCATCAACATCTCCGAATCAATTCATGAGAAGCTACTGTTGTCATCAAGATTTTTGCTCGACCTTGGAAGAAAACAACATAATAGTTTTGGATCTTCAGAAGCCCCATAAAGTCTATGTTCCAACGAATCAAGAATCAAGGAAATTGGAGATTCCTACAAGTGGGTATGGCCAAATCATCTAACATCGCGTGTCCTGAAATCAGTCTGGACAACACATAGTGTTAAAATAAAACGTGCATAACTCTCTCATTTGAACTCCATTTAAGATGAATGACTACTCGTTGGAAACTTAATTTCATAAACTTTTCAATAGATCTATATTTCGGCATATGTTATATTCTAGATATTGTGGAAAATCCATGAAGAAGAGGCAACAACAAGTGATGAGAACAAGACGAAGGAGATGAAGATGACAACAGTGAAGAGGAGCTTAAGCAATACTTTCATCATGGTGATTAGATGTAGTATGTTGATTCTTCATGATAGCTTGATATGTTCACTTGTGTTCATGTCCTTAAACTGCCTGCGCCGATTGAGAGGATCGTGACACGATCTGGCTTGATTTGGGAGGTTGACCGGAGGTAGTAGTTTAAAGATTGATTTGGATGAGATGCATGAGTTGCTTGCTTATTAGCTAGATCTACAACTAGAAGGTGATAGACTCTTGTTACCCTTGGTATGCTATATCATATGTATCTATGGATGTGATCAACCTATGCTCTATCATTCATATCTATTAGGTTTACCCTTATATGCAATCGATGCTTCATGTTATGACTAATCTGTTAGATTAGATGGAAATCCCTAGTCAGTTCCTTCCTGATCCATGGATTGATAAACCTTAGATGAAATAATCTATAGGAAAAGCTACGATGATCTGTGCACTTGCGGTTCTCAGCTTGGCGTGTTAACTACCGTCAACATGGTTACACACACCTTTGACATCTTCTAGTGACCAGAAAAGCTCTCCCTAATCTCTCTTTGTGAGAGTTTAGTGATTCTTGAGAAATCTTTGAGTTAGGTTGAGAGAGTGATCTTGTGTGAGCATTAGAGAGCTGAGAAGAGTAATCCATAGCTTGAGCACTTGTGGTTCGTGTCGAGAAAGCCTTTGAAGCATTTTTTTACCCTTAGAGGTGTGCCTCCTAGACAGCTAGGCGTCGCCGGCTAGCTCCCAAGGTGTGGTGAGCATCGGTAAGTTTTTGAGGGCTGCGATCTTGCCTCCGCGAGGAAAAAGATTAACTAGTGGAGACGAGGAAAGTGGTTGAATGAGACCCGGCTTGTTGGAAGGGAGTTGAAATAGACTCGTATTCCTGTAGGGTCCTCAACGGAGATGTAGAATTCATTGCAGTAAATCTGAACATCGGAGAAACAAATTCTCATGTCTTCATTTGGTTTGGTTCACTTGTTGATTTCTAGCAATTTACTTGTGCTTCCGCTTCGATCTACTTGGATGATCTTGTCTTGTGTGCAGGGACTACTTTACTTTGCTAGGCATCATCTACAAAAGCCACTCTCCAAGTTCAGTTGGTGCTAGAAGTAAAGGAGGAACTCGAGCAGCACTTGGTGTGCTCACTGCCTTGGACTGGTCTAACCGGTCTGGGAAACCGGTCTAACCGGTTGGCCCCGGTAGTGCTGCTGAGTGGAGTGAATTTTGAAGAATTAGTCAACTCGCCTATTCACCCCCCCTCTAGGCGACATCAAAGTCCTTTCATACAAGCTCGCGAAAAAAAAGATTTATACAATTGCTGTGTTTGAGAATAACTATTGAACTATTCACTTCAAAAAAGAATAATTATTGAACTATGGAACAAAATGAATATGCATGGGCCGAACAAACAAACATGGGCTAAAATAATAAGAGAATAACCGGGTTGCATTGTCTGAGTGTGAGAAAGGAAGAATTCGGCCTATAACCAGTGGACCGAGCAAATTTGGCTAGTAATGGAGAATGAGGTGAACATAATATATCCGTACCTATGTATATATTCATCAGTTGAACTATATAATTATACATGTGATTTAAGTCATAGTATGATCGTTTTTCTTATTCTGACATGCCGAACATCTCATGGTGCAGGACACAAGATAGATGACCCAGAGGTACTGGCCTGTTGATGGCAGTTAGCGTGCCAATTCGTGAACCGCAAGCATATGGATCAGTTGTAACTTTTCCCTTAGAGTATTCCCTCATGGTTTATCAATCCGTGGAACAAGTGGATTGCTGGCTCTCACTTTTTACCAAACTTGCTAATGAAATTGAGTGCATGTATTGTGTAGAGAGGCAAACTAAACTAATAACAGAGATTGAGGCAATATAGCAAAGGTTAACACAAGATAGGAGATAGAGATAGATATAAGTGTTCCCTCCCTAGGATCTAGGTTCACAAGATTATGCATCTACTACATAGATGGATGCTGCCCTCACTAGCTATCACAGTGGTTACGTGCTCGCTCGGCCTTTTCCCCACTGCATACTATCACTACGTAGGGATAATCAATCACCTCGCTCACACACACTGCATCGAAGCATCTGCAGAGTTAAGCTAATCACCACGATTACTGGAAACTCTACTAAGAACATATGTTGTACAGGATAGAGATCTCACATATGTAAATGAAGCATTGCAACAACATAGACCATGGTGCATTAATGGGCATAACGAATATATAACAGTTACATATCAAGGACCATATCAACCCTAGGATGAACAGAGAATTTACTCCCATGATCCTACACATGTTGACGAATAAAGGGGGTAAGGAGCACCTGGAGAACACCCTGATAGAAGACGAAGATGAGGGGAGGCACGAGGGCCTCAGGCGGATTGGCTTGGGGCACCCTCCTCTGGAGGTCCCCTTCGATGACAAATCTCCTGATTAGATCTAAATCCCTATTTCTTCTCTTGTAGTGGCAGCGGCTAGGTGTAAACTTGTCGAGATCCTCCTCGTTTAATGTCTTGGGTATTTATAGTTGGCGGTGTCGGTTGGGGTGCCTTCGAGGCCAAGTATCTAGAAAATAAACCTAGAAACATCATGGGCAACCTCCTGGTGAAAGGGCGCGACGATCGGGGACGAAAACGGGCCAGACCGATCGGCCTGGACCCTCTGTGCCGATCAGCCTGCCCTGTTTTGGGCTACAATGCCTGAGTGCTTCATACGAAAGTTGTAGATCTCGTCGAGCTATGCAATTTTTCGTGTAAATTCGGCTCAATCAGAGTTCAAATGAGGAAGATATGACCCGTGCAAGTTTCAGCTCCTCCTGCGGGCCTGCAGTTCAATGTTCATGTTTGGGCCTTCCAATATCCAAAGTCCTGGCCCAATTACAACTTGTAGAAAAACCCTTCATTTATATTGTATTTCCTGTGATTTTGCAATATGGCCCAAAACACAATACATATGCAAATATGGGGTTATTTTAGGTACCAAGTGGCGGGTTAGTATAAGAATATGATTGAAAACACTAGTTAAATGACATTAAAAGTGTGTCAATAACGAGCGTCAACATGACCCTAAAGTGATGGACTCTTTAGGGCAAGTACATCACTACACCTCAGCGTCTCATATGGTGCCACGTAGGATTTTTGATGATGTGGAGGAGAGAGAAAGATGTCGTTGCTTCATGTCATTAATGCATGAGGACCCTATAAGACCACATCAATGTACTTGCCCTTACATTTGTGCTTGTGCGGTGCCGTCTAAAAGGACAGTCCACCAGACCACCACTATGAAAGGGCACACCAAAAGCGGAGATGTTTTTTCCCTGTAAATTTCCTCCTTTGCTCATTGGTTGGAAAAAGTCAATACTACTCTTATAGCACTATGCCAGAAATGATTTGTGCTGGCACAGGCAAATTAGCGTCTGACGGGT
This sequence comes from Setaria viridis, assembly GCF_005286985.2. NCBI lineage: Eukaryota > Viridiplantae > Streptophyta > Magnoliopsida > Poales > Poaceae > Setaria > Setaria viridis. The sequence continues at coordinate 44,346,937 of NC_048271.2, forward strand.
GTGATTGGCACCCGTCAGCACAAAGCTTCCTTGGCTGACGGGGGAGCGCCCACCAGCATAGTGGCCACTGTGCTGGTGGGCAACGCAAGCACCCGCTAGCACAGATGCACCCCATCTGTGCTGGCGGTGGGCTTATGTCGCCCGCCAGCACAGCGCTCGCTATAAGTGCTCCTGTTCATCTTCTTCCCGAGGCAACCTTCCATTTGGATCTTGCTCGAGAGGAGCTTTGAAAAGCTCCAAAAACACCAAATCTAAGGGGGAAGGTTTTGCTCTTAATTTCTTTGGAGGAGGTGGCTATATAAGGTGAGTTTGTGCTATTCCAACCTTCTTTTTTAACTTCTATTCATCATTTCTAGCTTCATTAGCTTATCATCTAGATCTAGATCTAGAACTAGGAGAGAGAGGTGGGAAGAGAGAGAAAAAACTAGAAATGGATTATTTTTGTAAATAAAATTCTATGGTCATATTATAACCATTACAATGCTATGTTTGTTATTTTAATGTAATATAAAATTAAGTTTGATTATATTTTTCCTACTTATTAATTATTACATCTATAGTTTTAATTAATGAAGTTGATTATCTCAATATATAATTGAGTTTGATTTTTTCCCTTCTTCTTATGAATTATTACATCCATGGTTCAATTGATTCTCATTTAGGGTAATATAGAATTGGTTTTTATTAAATTTTTCCTACTTATTAATTATTACATTCATAGTTTTAATTAATGAAATTGATTGAATTAATATATAATTGAGTTAATTTTTTTTCCTTCTTCTTATTAATTATTACATCCAAGGTTTAACTGCTCGGGAAAAGCTCAAAAAAGACCAAATATAAGGGGAAGGTTTTGCTCTTGATTTCTTTGGAGAAGGTGGCTATATAAGGTGAGTTTGTGTAAGTACAACCTTCCTTTTCAACTTCTATCCATCATTTCTAACTTCATTAGCTTGTCATCTAGATCTAGATCTAGATCTAGAACTAGGAGAGAGAGGAGGGAAAGAGGAAAAAAAATCTAGAAATGGATTATTTTTGTAAATAAAATTATATGATCATATTATAACCATTTCAATGCTATGTTTGTCATTTTTAAGTAATATAGAATTGAGTTTAATTTTTTTCCTCCTTATTAATTATTACATCCATAATTTTAATTAATGAAGTTGATTATCTTAATATATAATAGAGTTTGATTTTTTGCCTTCTTCTTATTAATTATTACATCCAAGGTTTAATTGAGTTTCATTTAGGGAAATATAGAATTGTTTTTATTAAATTTCTTCCTACTTATTAGTTACTACATGCATAATTTAATTTAGTTTATGGAATAGCTCTTTAAATTAGTTAATGTAACATAGAATTCTTCTCATAGGTTGTTAAAGATGGATCATAGAGCATGGATGTATGGCATATGGAGACATTCACTTACTTTCATCTCGGAGGTATCGAAGTTTGTGGAGGCTGCGAAGAAGCACGCTCGCATTTGCAAGACAAAGCAAATACATTGTTCGTGTTTTGACTGTAGCAACAATATTGTATGGGAGGACACTAATATCATCAAGAGGCATTTAATAAAGCGAGATTTTGTGGATGGATACACAATTTGGTCCCACCATGGTGAGGCAGGAGGTACTTCTAACAACACAGACATCGATACTGGCTGTGATGAAGTGGGTGGTGATGATGCAAACGACAATGATCATGTTATGATGGATGATATTACGATCGTGGAGATAAAAATGGTGATCAAACAGATGTGCGTGTGGAACCACAAGTGGACGAGGAACGTGATGTTGATATGAAAGACATGTTGCGCCACATTGAACCGGAAGTGTTGCTAGGGAGTGCTAAAGGGTTAGAGAATTTTGAGACACTCAAGAAAGCAGCAAAGTACCATATGCATATGGGATGTAGGAAGGGGTGGATAGTGCTGCGTTTCGTCCTTCATCTTCTGTTCCTGAAGGCTAAATTCGGCTGGTCAGACAATAGTTTCAATGATCTCCTTACTCTGCTGAGAAATTTGCTCCCGAAGTCTAAGTTTGTGCCAAAAAAAATCATACGAAGCAAAGAAGATTATCAATCCATTGAAGATACGTGTGCAGGAACCACTGCATATTGTACCGCTGTGAGTACGCGGCATTGGAAAAGTGTCCAAATTGCGATGCTAGCCATTACAAAAGTAATGCCAATTACTGTGAGGACTGTGCCGGTTCCTCCATCAAGAATAAGAGTAAGAAGGTTGCAAAGAAAAGTGCTGGTGCTCAAGTGGAGGACGAGTCCTGTATAGGTACTGACACGACGACTCAGTGCAGAGTCCCTACCTTGGTGATGTGGTACTTGCCGGTGGTGGAACATCTGAAACGTTTGTTCTCAAACCCAAATACCGCTAAAATGATGACTTGGCATGATGAGTAAAGGATGACGAAAAACTTTAACAACCTTCCGATGCTCGCCAGTGGAGGACCTTCGATGCCAATCATCTAGAGTTTTCATATGAAAAAAGAAATATACAGTTCACGTTGAGTACAGACGGTATGAATCTATTTGGTGAAAGAAGCAGCACACACAACACATAGCTAGTGCTGATGACCATATACAACCTTCCTCCATGGCTATGTCACAAGAGAAAGTTCCTTCTGCTAATCATTCTCGTACAAGGCCCGAAGCAGCCTAGCCTTGACATAGATGTTTTCCTTGAGCCATTGATGGAAGATATGCAGAAGCTTTGGGAAGATGGGGTTCGGATGTGGGATGAGTACAGACACGAGCACTTCACACTAAGGGCCATTATCTTTGTTACCATCAATGATTATCCCACCCTATTTGCCCTGACAGGTCAGGTAAAAGGTAATAAAACATGCGTAGTTTGTTTGGATGGAACATCATGTGTGTACCTTAAGGGATCTATGAAGACAGTGTTCATGCAGCATAGGCGCTTCTTATTGAAGACGCACAAATACTGCAGGATAAAGGACCTTTTTTATGGCACCAATGAGAATGACTTTGCTCCAAAACTAGCTATTGGTAAAATAGTATTTGAAATGTGCGTGAAGATCAAGTTCAAACTTGGTAAGAAGTTATTAGGTGGTGCTGATAATTTGAAAAGGGGAAGGAAGCAGGCTGAAACTACAGACGTCGCAGACGTGCCATTTAAGAATATGTCAATCTTATTTAAGTATTTGTCATACTGGCGAGAGTTGGTGGTGCACCATGCCATTGATGGGATCCCCGTCTTTTGGTGCCAATGGGTCAAACACCCGAATGACGTTACAGATGACAATTATGGGTTGACACTTGTAGACCTAGCCAATGTAGGTTACAAAGATGACCCATGGGTACTCGCTGAGCGTGTCGCATAGGTATTCTACATAACTGACCCTATGAATGCAAAGAAGCACATTGTCGTCTCTAGAAAACAAAGGATCCTTGGAGTTGAAGGTGTAGGGGACATTGAGTATTACAATCAATATGAGGAATTGGACCTTTTCAAAAACCATGAACGAAGAATCAAGTGTGTTGAAGCAAACATTGATAAATCCCTGAAGCTATGGTTATGTACTGTACTGACTGTGAAGGAAGAATTGTGAAAGAATAAATTACATTTATTTTCTCTTATGTTAAGACTAATTAATATTCTTGTAAGACTTATTAATTATCTTGTAAAACTTTATTAATGTGGATTAGACTTTATTATCTTGTAATTGACTGCCAGTATAAGAAAAGGGTAGTCCATGCCACAATACAATATAACCAGTTCTGATAATAGTGCAAGTTATTACATCAATAATTAAATGTCCTAGAGAGAACAAGTTCAAATGCATAAGAAAAGGACAGCGGTACAACCATGAATGTTACATATTTCATACTTCGGCTCACCTCCTTAGATATGGAATATAGTTAAGGTCTCCAATCGTCCAGCCAAGAACTTCATCAAAATAAGTTAGAGCACGGATGAGTGCACTCTCCTTCGCTTCACATGGACGACCACATACATTACTATAAACGGAGAACATAGTAGATATTAACTGATGTGGCCTATAGAAAGTGAGTTGAGCCTGGAACTTAAAATATGGTGTGAACATCGGGTTTCGACCCATGTAAGTCAAATGAAGACTTTCCATAACTTGATCCAGAATCGCACGAAGGCTCGCTTCGGCAATGGTAGTACCATTTATATCCTAAAAAAGATGATTAGAGCATGATGAAAGTTAAAAGAGGTAACACTACTGAAGTTAAAAGAATGATAAAAGAATATTCCATACCATGTCATGAAGCTGAGAAAGCCTCTCAGTAGTCACAATCACATTGTTGTCTCCCTTCTCGAGCCATCTAATTCGAAAATATCACAATCACATTGTTGTCTCCCTTCTCGAGCCATCTAATTCGAAAATATGAGAAGTCTGGCACAAAGTACCCATGATCCTTAAGCTGCTCTAGGCAAGCCTCCACGACGGTCCTGTCAATAGTTACCCTAGATGGTGCTTTGCTACCCCATGCGGCAATTGAAACCATCAGGATGGGCTGTCCTAGTGACAACGAGGTGAAATCTGGATCTCGAACAGGTACTTGAAAAGAAAGATGCTTTCTTTCCATATTTGGTTCACCTACGTCCTCAGTTGGCACCACAGGAGAAGTACTACCTAAAACTTCGACAACATCTTTGAGCCATCTAATATTATTGATAACCTGCCATGGAATTGAAGAATATTACTATATTGGGAATTGTTCCTCTGCTTTGATCGTCAAATGGCAAGTCAATGGCGCCATGGAATTGAAGTCCTGGAAGACTAGCGGGAGTGTCATCGTGCCCGAAATGTCCCATGCCACCTCCACGGCTGCCACCACCACGGCAGCCACCTCCACGGCCGCCGCCACCACGGGAAAAAGAACCACCACTTGCCATAGTTAGTCCAAACTATCCACATAAAATTTACAAAATGCTCAGAATAAAAGATTATCCAAAATAATGGAAGAAATTTATAATTGTTGGTTTAGATCTCATGAACAATGTTATAACTAATCATAACATATTTATTATCATTTTGCAATTGTATGGAATAAAAAAAGGTAGAATGTAACAACTTTTATTTTCTCACACAATCCTTATGTAAACAAAATTTACACTGTCTATATGAAAAAATAATATATAGTGGAAGCAAATAATTTAGAAGCAATAACGCAAAACTTATTTGAACAACATATACAACTAAACGATTTACACTAGAACTAGCAAATTATAGCAATTGCAATGTAAGTAAAATTCATATAAATAACCATATATATGTGGATAGAATTTCAATCAAATAATCAGATCTACTTGAAAAATAGGAAAAAAATGGAAAAAAAACATCAACCGGCCGGTGAGGAGGATGGCGATGCTCGGAGGACGCGGCGAAGGAGTCTCGGGCGAGGAGGAGGGTCCGCGGCGATGACGGACGGGTAGGACGGCGGCCTGGCGGAGGGGAGCACAATGCCGGGCCGGGCGGACAATGCCTCGGGCGGCCAAGCAGACGCCCGGCGGCGGCGCTCGGGGAAGAGAATGACGGCACTCAGGGATGAGGACGGCAGCACGAGGGAGGCGCGGCGGAATCCGGCAGCTTGACTGCATGTGTTGCAAAACCGCTGAGAGTTAGAAAAATTTGGTCCCCCGGCCTGGGTTTATGTGTGGACGCGGCAGTGCTGGCGGGTGCTAACGCGGCCCGCCATCACAGCTCCTCTGCGCTGGTGGGAGCGACGCCGCCCAGCGCTGAGCCTCTGTGTTAGCGCCCGCCAGCGTAGAGGAGCACTACTGGCGGGCCACATTAGTGCCCACCAGCGCAGTGGTGTCAAGAAATTTTCAACCGATTTAAATACTTGATAAATGATTTCAAAATTGTTTCAAACTTTTACACATGAACATAAATATTATTTAGTGAATGTAAAAAATATAATTTCATGCATAATATAATGAGAATGACTAGTTAGTTCACTTGTCACTATAGGTTGAAACACCTCATGAGTTATAAGGTGATCATGACTTGCATATAAAATTATCGGACAATCATGATATTTGGTATATAACCACTTTAGCAGTGAACCAATATGGATCAAAAATATTAACACAATTTTGAGATAGTTTAGCAGTGCGTCCTTCCCAAATGGATATCAAGTCATTTTGCTAAACCATCGTCACTACGCACGTCATTATTGCCATGTAAGAAAAGATGTACATTGACACCTCAAGTCAGACAGGTAATCCTCGCTGAGGCGAGCGAGGTTAGTAAGCTTTTCGCTCGCTACCAATAAACATGCATGCAATACTACGCAGCGCTGAGCAAAGGCACGTGCCAACTTTTCAGCACCGGGGATTAACGGCATCGGCAGCAGCTGCCAGCCTGCGCTGCCATGCATTCATCATCCATCCCGTGCCGCCACCACGGGCAATTAAGCACATGCATGCATATCTACACACACGTCAAGTGGGCAAAGCAAAATTTGTCGCATATAATTAAAGCACTTGTGCGTATAAAACCAATGGATCTGCATGCACCAATTTAATTAATTTGTCATGCTGTGCACATCGATCTAATTAAGTTATAGTACAAGTAGCTAGGAGTACATGTACGAGTACATACTGGTCGCTATCGGTGTCTTCTTCATGATCAGACCATCATTTGGCTTCCACTGCATTCTGTTCTTCCTGCTAGCTTTAAGTCGTAAGAGACATCATCTGTAAATTTCCTTTGTAAGATCACGGCAGCACACCACAGCAGCTCGGTTGCATGGTGTCGTAGTTGTAAACTTAATTTTTTCTTCTTAATATAAAATACATGTTCAGACACGTTCTCCAAAAAAAATTTGACAACGGCACCAATATTTAAAGTTTTGTTAATACTTTTAAAGTACCAGTATATTTTCCTTTCTTATCCTTATTGTCAAAAAAGAATTAAATAAATTTACACATAATTAAAAAGTATCATAGTAATTTCTTACTATTTTTTACTTCTTCCCACCAAATTAGTACTTCTTGATACTTCTCTTTTGATATTTTATGGTACTTTCTTTTCTTTATTTTCACCGTTGGATTTTGCTGGATGGACGACTTAGATTTTGCTGGATGGACGGCTCTCTTTCTTTTTGTTTTTGAGCACTCTACAATTCCTCCAATATTTTTTTCCCGAACACGACGGCATCAAGATTTGCGTGGTCGATGGCCGATAGAGTGGGCGTTGCCTTGCTGCCCCCTCGTTGGTGCTATATATACCCGCCACCACCGAGGGAGCTAGCAGCACCAAGCAAGCAAGCAGTACAAGACTACTAGCAAGCACTAGCCGGGAGGTGTAGCCATGGACGAGTACTTGTACCAGTCGCTGCTCCTCTCCGTGGTCGCCGTGGCGCTGCTGCAGCTGGCGAAGCTGGCCCTGAAGAAGCCGGGGGCGGCGGCGCCGCCGCTGCCGCCGGGCCCCTGGAAGCTGCCGGTGGTCGGCAGCATGCACCACCTCGTGAACGTGCTGCCCCACCGCGCGCTGCGGGACCTGGCGGCGGCCCACGGCCCGCTGATGCTGCTGCAGCTGGGCCAGACGCCGCTCGTGGTGGCGTCGTCCAGGGAGGCGGCGCGCGCCGTGCTCAAGACCCACGACGCCAACTTCGCCACCCGGCCCAAGCTCCTCGCCGGGGAGATCGTCGGCTACGAGTGGGCCGACATCCTCTTCGCCCCCTCCGGCGACTACTGGCGCTGTGGCGCAAGCTCCGCCAGCTCTGCGCCGCCGAGATCCTCAGCCCCAAGCGCGTCCTCTCCTTCCGACACATCAGGGAGGACGAGGTGAGCACTAAGCAGCAATGTCCATGCATTGCGGCGTAATAATTAACAAATGCATGGTTGCATAATAGGGAACAGAAAAAATTGCCACAAATAGAACTATAATTATGATGATGACTGCACAGTCACCAAACACGGGTTGTACGTAATGATTCTGACGTGGACAGACTAAAGTACATCAAACAAAAGTGACTTTTCAATTTAAAGGCGAAAGGAAACAGATAAAGAAACAGGATAATGAATGAAGAACAGGAACTGCAGTAATTTTGCTGTAGTATGCATTATGCAGACGTGTTCACGCCCATGCATATATACTATATGCAGGTGATGCGGAAGGTGGAGGCGATCCGCGCGGCGGGGCCGTCGGCGCCGGTGAACCTGAGCGCCATGTTCCACAGCATCACCAACAGCGTCGTGTCCCGGGCCGCGTTCGGGAAGAAGCGGGAGAACGCGGCGGAGTTCCTGGCGGCGACCATGGCCGTCGTGGGCCTCTCCAGCGGCTTCAACATCCCGGACCTGTTCCCGACGTGCACCACCGTGCTGGCCAGGCTCACCGGCATGACGCGCAGCCTCAAGGAGATCCACAGGACCGTGGACACCATCCTCCAGCCTCCAGGAGATCATCGAGGAGCGCAGGCCGCCCGCGACGTGAAGATCGAGAGCGGCGCCGCCGCCAAGGACGTCGACGTGCTCATCGGCCTTCAGGAGAAGGGCGGCTTCAGCTTCCATCTCACCAACAGCGTCATCAAGGCCATCATACTGGACATGTTCGCGGGTCGGACGGGGACGTCGGGGTCGACCATGGAGTGGGGTATGTCGGAGCTGATGCGGAACCCGGCGGTGATGGAGAAGCTGAAGGGGCAGATCAGGAGGCGTTCCGGGGGAAGGCGGCGGTGACGGAGGGAGACCTGCAGGCGAGCAACCTCCGGTACATGAAGCTGGTGATCAAGGAGGCGCTGCGGCTGCACCCGCCGACGCCGCTGCTGGTGCCCCGGGAGACCATCGAGGCGTGCGAGCTGGGCGGCTACACGATCCCGCGTGGGCTATCGGCCGCGACCCCGAAGGACGTCGGTGAGTTGGTGACCCAAAATCTGCACGCTTCTGCATCGAACAACACGGATGATATGGGAGCTTTGTTTAACTAGTGCAGGCTCCAAATCGACTCGCGACTGGTGCAAGGCGCGCCAGTCAATTTGATCTGAAAATTGACAAGGTAAACATTAAATTCCTGAACCGATCGGCGGCGAAGCCTTTCGAACTCATGGGTAGGTGTTCTTGAAATAAACATTATAACAGATAGATATTTATATAAGTATTTGGTGTAAATAAAATATTAATGGCATGTACCATCGGCTATGTCAGCCGACGGAAAAAGATAAAGCATTGTAACACAACAGCCATAGAAGGGGAGCTCTTGTTAACCACATGCTTATCAAATAAGCTAACAGATCTAGCCAATATCTTTATAAGTGTATTGAACTCAGACAAGGCAACACGAATGAGAGACCATTAGCATAAATTTACTAACTTAAAAGATTACAACATAGCAACAAGGACCAGCCGATGCTGACTGTAAACAAGCCAGATACATTATCACATCTTAATTAATATCTTGACAAGTGTATTGAATTTAGACAAGATAACACGAATGAGAGGGCATTAACCTCGATCTGATAACAAAAAAGACTAGAGCACAATCACCAAAAACCTCTTGCCTACCGCTTATAAGCCTATTAAGGTAACAAAGTCTAATCAATATCTTGACCGTGTAATTGAACTTAGACAAGGTAACATAGTGAGAGGGTATTAACTTTAACCCGTTAATCTTAACAGACAGGCTCGCGGCAGCAAGGCCTCGCATGCGCCCCTATCGGCTCAATGATGTCACCATACTTCCGTCAGATACGAATAAGACCCGACCGAAGCATCAGCTCTCAATGGTAGCACGCTAACATCAAAGGTCTAACAGTTAACAATACGAGGGGCGGGGTAAAGATCTATCAAACCTAGAATATATAAAGCAGTAAAAGCATGCAAAATCTACCAGCCGATACGATCTGATAACTATGAACGTTTAAACAAGACAAGGGAGCCGATCGATAACTTGAGCAACATCAAAAATAAGCAAAATATTGGACAAAGCCTAGAAAGTTCTACTTGCAATCTAAGATAACTCGATAACTAGCCACACAACAATATCAGAATATAAGACTTAACTTAGAAAGTTCTGATAGAGGTTGTAATGACTGGGTGACGGTACTTACAAGCTCGCCTAAGATTAAAGCCGATGCAACCTTGCGTGCTAGAAGGAACTCATCAAATCTACTCTACTCCTACTCCTAGGGTTTTGGTGGCGTGGCGCTGAAAGGTTGTATTGATTGATTGATTGATTTTACAAGGCTCACGAATTTATACTTGGAGCAAGCTAAAATCCTACTCGATTATGACATGACTATTATAACTATTCCTAAAAACTACTAAATATAAATCTCCACGCTTTATTTTATTTGGTGGAGTTGATTCTACTTCGGACTAGGCCCGTTAGTCTTCCATTGGTTCCCGAAATCATGGTCAACAGCGGTCAGTCTTGGTCAACGTGGCTTCATCGGTGGCCCTTTTCTCTCTCCTTCATCGGCTGTTAGAATCTTATCCACAGCGGTTGACTCTGGTCAAAAACTGATGTCAACACGAGTTCATGCCAAAGCGGTTTGAGGACGGCGGGGCGACTTCACCAGCTGCAATTACAAGTTCCTGGCCTTCAGCTCCGGCTGCCGGATGTGCCCCGGCTTCAACTACGGGCTCACCAGCATGGAGCTCGCCCTCGTCGGGCTTCTCTACCACTTCAACTTGTCGCTGCCGGAGGACGTCAAGAAGGTCGACATGGAGGAGGCGCCTGTGCTCGGCATCCACCGCCACACGCCGCTGGTGCTCTGCGCCACCCCGTACATCCCTCATGTTGCCACCTAGCAAGCTACATCGTATAGTTTGGCCATAAGGCACGAGGCCCGTGGGCCGGCCCACGTCATGAAAATTTAGCCTTGTACAAGTTCGGCCGGCACGGCCTTCTCCGTGCCCATGGTGGCTCGACTCGTGCTTAGTACCAGGCCTAGGCCGCTGCGTCAGCCCGTGGACTTGCTTGGCCCAACACGATTAATGGGCAGCCCGCTAAGGCTCGCTAGAGGTACATTTAACGGCCTAGCCCATTACGGCCCGCAAGTCTTTTGAATGTATTCGTGAATGCTTTTCATAATCTAGTTGTATTTTTGTATATGCTAAATATATATGTATATGTGTTTGTATAATGACTCTAATTTTTTGCCTTTGAAAATCTAATTTGGTAAAGGTTTTTTTATGGTTGAGCCGGATTGGCTGTGCCATGGTGTACCTTCGGGCCACAGGAAGGCCCGGCACGACTAATAGCCCTTAGTGCTGAGCGTGAGCTACTGTGTTAGCCCGTGGGCTAGTCCGTCCTGACATTATTACGCTTCGTGCTTCACCGGACGGGGTCTAAACATGCTGAGCCAAACCGTGCATGGGCAGGCCGGCCACTGCATGCGAAAAATCAATTCCCCGGTCGTTATTCAACCGGCTTATCAGCCATCAAACAGTATTTTCCTCTCACAACAAATCAGCCGTTTCAGCTTTTCAGCCGGCTTATAAGCTGAAGCGAACAGGCCTTCTCACCCACCTTCTCACATGCGCCCTCCTTTATTCTTCCATGTGCTCCGACGCTCCTCCGACGACAAATTTGTGCATGCAACTCTCTCTCTCCCCAAAAAATCAGCTCCACATGTACATGCACACACACGAGTTATCATGGCCATTGATCCTCCTCCTGCTGCACGGATCTTGATGCATGAATATTCAATCTACCATGATTCTTTCCACCTACCTCACTAATCTCAACGCAAGTTGAACTGTGTATGGCCACATGCACATGTGATTTTTCCATGTTGCTCTCCCTCTCCCTCTAATGTAAAGCACGCACGAATTTTGTCGAACTCTAAAACGTTTAGCCAACAACGGTCATTATATTGGTGATTAAACTAAAAAAACTATATTGGTGATTTGGTGATACAAGAAAGCTGCAGCTTAATTCGCGTTCTAATGTACATTTCTTATGGTCATGATTCTGTAGCCAATAACTAACATAAAAAAAATTGCGCAGATCACTCACCGAACAAAACTCTACCTCAGGTATGCCGATGCTTCGTACTCGTTGCTAGTAGGATTCCGAGTAGCACACGTTAGTGCGGAAGATGCAATTGCGACTCGAATAACGAAAGAAACTCGTTTGATCTCAGTATAGAAGACGAGGACTGGGCCGTTCCTTGGCCCAAAGACATCTCAAATGTCAGACTCCTATGAGGTGGGCCTTTAACAGATTCTGGAATTCGTTATGAATTTCAACTATTGAGATATAAAGGACCCTACGCTCTCAAGATATAAAGGACCCTACGCATAACCTTGATCAAACATCCAGTTTGCTACAAAGGCATTTGGACACGTAAAGTTCGTTGTTCAGCCCAAATCAAACCGACCAGAATTCTTTTCCTTACTGTTTCACTAAACTCTGTTACTGTAAGCAGGAAGGCAACAGTGCAAGTACAACACAGTTCCATAGTATTACACCACAAAAATTTTATCCATAAGACCACAGCAGCTCAGATGCGTTTAGAGGTTCACCATCACGTATAACAGAACAGAGGTTGGTTCTACACTAGTAGGACTGCATTGATGCAACCATCATTCTCTGGATTGTTAGTAACTTGAGCGTATTTACCTGCACCATGGCAAACAGCGATTATCGAAGCTGACAAGGTAACGCAAAAAATAAACAGATCACAGCAAATGATATCTTACCCCAGACAACTTTTCCAGCAGGAGTCACAAGACCAAGTTCACTCACATTAACCTGAAAGTTGATTCTGTAAGCTAGGCATGTGCAACTAAAGAACAATTGTAACACCATGATTTAGTGCAATGCTGATCCATGAACTAAGCAAAATGCACGACATACCTCAATGATGGTACCCCTTGTCATAACACCAAGAGATGTATACATTGGACCATTAGGATTTTTCTTTACTGAGATAATGTCAAGATTAAACGTGCACTTCAATTCAGGATGGGTCACATGAGCTTTGGTGAAACGCAAGCCAGTTGGCCGGATGAACCGCTCATACTTTGGGGGCTTCCTTGTAAATCCAGATCCAACAAATGTTGCTTTTGTGACCATTCTCTTCCACTGCTTAGCTGTACATGAAAATAGGTTCACAAACATTATTTAGTTTTCCATTACCATAGTTTCAAAATCATCATATTTTCTTTGAGTTTTCATGTTGGTTCAGCATGGCAGAGTCCAAATGAAAATTGGTTGCAGGGTTACAACTCTAGAAATGATAGTGCTTACTAATAGTTTCGGGAAGAGATGATCGCCTACCATGTTTAGTGTAGATATTACAGGCCAAGTGAGCATGCGTTATTGTTAATTTAGCTAGTCGAGATTAATATTCACCCATAGGAATTTTTCCCCTTCCAGAATGCACTTTGTTGTGGAAGGAAATGATATGGAAACCATACAGATGCTCAAAAAGATTACAAGAAAACTTCATAAAAGTTACTCGACACATGATTAATCTTTTGCAGACATTAGCAAAGTTCATCAGCCATCAGCCATACGAAGTTAAGAATAATTCTTCCAATACAGCAATACTTACTTTTCCGTTTGCCAGTCCGAAGAACTTTGAACATCTCTTCTTCTGCCACAGGTCTAACCTGAAGAGACATTAGATTAAATTGCCGTTAGTCAATAAAGGAATTGCAGGCTGCTTGTATTCTTTTAACTATCTAGATGCTTCATTGCTTTAAGATTTTGCACAAGACTATCTTGGTCATTGAAAAGTAGGTGGTGCTCTTTAGAAAACTGACCTTTGGCAAAGGAACATCCCATTTACCAGCTTTCTCCTTCCTCTTTTGCTTAATAGTGTTACTAAGAACCTGCATGCCATAAAATAGAAGTGGTCAGGTATACTTCTTAAAAGTGAATGCAAGAGTAATACAAGGATGATGCAATTACCTTTGCTCGTTGTGTCTGATCACGATCAAGTAGATATGGTGGGAGAGCTCCTTCCTGAACATCCTCAACCTTATCTCTATTAGTTGACTCATCGTGCATTTTCAGACTGCAGAAATTTGTCACCAATAAGCACATCATATAGCCAGCATTGTGAGTTACATCATTTTAAAGTAGAAACACGCCATATAATTTACACAATCAGAAACAACATAAAAAAGCAACCTATCTCTGCAGCCTAAATACTGCGCACATACAAATTAGTACCTACAGATAATGAGTCTAGGTCCACAATTACAGTTTGAGTTTCCAAACAGAATATGAAATCATCAATCACGTTTAAATTCCAGTAATCAGGAGCACCTACGCAAAACTAGAAGTATATATGTATTCAAATGACATGTGCTTTAGGTGCACATTGAATTTAATGGATTAAACATTTTGGAAATTGCTGCGCAGAAACTTAATGCTCATCTTAGTAATCCCTCTTAGGTTTCACTCCCTATTCATATTTAGGGGAGAAGATAGGAGGACCACTTACGTCTTCTTCATCTGCGCCTTCTCGGCATACCGCTTCTTAGCAAACCTCTTGCCCTTGGCACCAAGCAGCTGTACCACCACGAAATTAAACAAACACAAGCGCGAGCATCAGCAACACAATCCCAGTAAAAAACAGAATACCAAAAGAATGACAGAAGAGTGGCACAATTCCTCCGATTGGGGCCCACCCGCTACCCACCTTCTGGGCCTGCTTCGAGTTCTTGTGCACCTCGCGCGCCTGGCGCTTGCGCTTCCGCTCCTCATAGTCAGGCCGCCGCCCATGGCGCTTCTGATGCAGCTCTATGTAGTCTCCCTGCGGCTGCAGCGCGATCCCCAGCACAGGAAAATTCAGCAAAATATCGGGAAAAATCAACCAAAAAATTGAGAGGAACCAATGCATTCATCATGTTTCGGGGCGGATTGGAGCGGAAACTGGGAGGATTTCGGCCCCAGGTAAAGAGGACGGGACTTCGCACTTACCATGGCGGCGAAACCCTAGCGGCGCCCGGTGCAGAGGAGGGGGAAGGGAAAAAGGGAACGAGCCGTTGCGGCGTGGCTATTTATACGTGCCCGCTCCATCCGGTGGTGCGCGATCGGCACGTGAGAGTCACGTGAGGCTATACATGGGCCGGGCCTAACGGGCCGTGAAGCAAAAACTTTCTTCTCACCTCTCGGTCGAGGATCTATTTGCAATTTCTCAATCTCTTCGAGGGAAAAGGACTAAAGGATCATCGGGCCGCCGTCCCCTCCGTTCCTCCCCCCCCCCCCACCCCCCCCCCCCCCCACCCCGCCCCGCCGGTCGCCTTCTCCCCTCCCCTCCCCCGCGAGCTCAAACCAAACCAAACCCCTGCTAGGGTTTGCGCTCCGGGCATGCTCCCCTCGTAGCCACCACCTCCTATGGCCATAGCCCCCTCCTCCCTGCCATGAACCCCGCCACTCCCGACCTCTTACC
Organism: Setaria viridis; assembly: GCF_005286985.2. Taxonomy (NCBI): domain Eukaryota; kingdom Viridiplantae; phylum Streptophyta; class Magnoliopsida; order Poales; family Poaceae; genus Setaria; species Setaria viridis. Next base: position 44,362,306 of record NC_048271.2, read on the forward strand.
CGAGCGCCGCAAACGCCGCTTCGACGCCTCCCCCCTGCCCCGCCGCTTCGACGCCCCACAGAGCCACGGCCGCCCAAGTCAGCGCCGCCGCCGCTGGCCCTTCTCCCCGCTCCTGCCAGAGAATTTCTTCGCATTTGACATGGGCAACTTTATTTCCGGCCTCTTCGGCGGCCGGCGGCCCAAGGACGATGGGTTGGGGTTTTACAAGGGATGGTGCGATGCGCGGTCGCGGGATCTCACGGTGATTACGGATGAGGAGACCGGGACGGGGCAGCACTTGCTGGGCCGGACGACTAAGGATTGGTCGAGGAAGGCCGCCTTGGAGGCGGTGAAGGGTTCACAGCGGCAGAAGAGCGAGCCGTTCTACAAGAAGGCGCTGGGGGAGGCGAGACGGAATGACAATAGGTTGGAGGAGAGAGGGATCAAGGTGAGGCTCGAAGAGGAAAGGCTTGCTGACATACGGAAGCCATACAAGGCTGCTGAGGAGGTAATTTGATCCTTTCTTTATCTTCCTCTTCTTTGCTATTATCATGCTCGGTGGATTGGAGAAAAATCAGGGATCAAGTTTGCGTCTTGCACTGAATTAATAGGGCTTTCATGGAATCTGTGCTCTGGAACAGAATATTCTTAAGCGGGTTGTTTTCAAATTGTGTCGAGTTGGAAACTTCAACATTCCTGCCTTGCATTAGCATTTTGGCTCTGCTAACTTCACCCAATTTTAAAAAGGGGTCGTTTTGAATTATGTACAGTACAGGGGCAGAATTTATTAGCGCTTTTTTCACCAAAACAACACCAAATTTACTATATAGTGATATTTGAGATATTTGCAGGTCAGAGGAAAAAATAAGAACATTTATATAGCGAACTACATATAAAAGGGATTAAGCCATCTTTTAAGAAATTTTAATTGACAAAAAACTTAGTAGAGGCACGGGTGTTTTTTAAGAAAAAACTGGGATAAAAGCTACATGCCTGTCCAAAGAGCTACTTTCCCATTTTATGCACATGTTTAATGACCACCCTGCACCAATTTTCTAGGCTCTATCTAACTGTTGGTTTGTTGCGTTCATCTTTCACTATTCTAGGATTTATCTGAACTATTTAAACCTCTCACTGATGAGGAGGAAAAGGAAGTTCGTGACTGTTTCCATGCTAGAGGTCCAAGGTACTTTTGACTGCCCTGCTTGCATGTCATTAAAGCTTTCTATATACCATATAAGCTTAATTGAGCGCCTTGTTTTCCCGTATCAGTAGCAAAGTCCTAGTGCTGCATGAACCATCGAACATTGAGGTTAGCAAAGAGAAATTCCAGTGCTTGATACCCGGTCGCTGGTTAAATGATGAGGTAATACTCTTGCTGAGTATGCTAAACAGACTTCGCTGATTCTATCTTTTACAAAGGTCAGTTACTACATTTTTGCGTACATGATGATGATAAATATTTCTCTTGTAGGTTATTAACCTCTACCTTGAATTGTTGAAGGAGAGGGAAAAAAGAGAGCCGAAAAGGTTTCTGAAATGCCATTTCTTTAATACATTCTTTTATAAGAAGGTTAGATTGTATGCTTCTTTATTCTTCAACTATTGCATCTGCAGGATGTTCACATCGCTTTTCTGTACTAAAATTTTGTCCTTTTTGCATATATTCTCCCTGAAGCAGTTCTTTTGTTTTGTTTCTTTAGTAACTAGTCAATGTTGATTTGGATTTTCTGCATTGGGTCTTGTAAGAAATTTATATGTTATGATGAACATTTGAATGATACTTTAGTTCTGTAGTAGTTTATGTTCATGTATCACGTCGAGCATTTGTTTATGTGTGAATATTGTAGCACTGCTAATCCTGTATAATTCTATATCAGTTAATACATACTATGGCAGTACTCTTTAGGCAAATAAATTTACTGCTACAATTTTAATGCGATCAGTCTGCAATGGTATATTGTAATTACAATTGGCAAAATTTGATTGCATGACATACGTTTGTAGACACCAGAATTAGCTACTGCACTCCTTCATTTCTGTGGAGTTTGTTTTCTTGGTTCCCGTAGATTGTATTATTTTTTTCAAACACCTTAGGTTGTATTATTACTTGATTTGCACCTTAGTGTGCTAATGTTTACATATATATTTGACCGACTCTGTTCATGCTATTCTCACTTCATTTCATTTTCTTTCTTTTTGTTAGTTGGGTGTAGCCTAATTGTATGTAGTGAAATTAGTGTCTTTGCTACCTTTTCACTGACAGACGCGGACTTTAGTGTTGCATTTATGCCTTTGGTTTTCATTTACAAGAAAAATAATTATTACCATATGAACATCCTCATTGACTTCCTGAATTGTTGCTCAGCTTGCTTGCGGAAAAAATGGTTATGACTACAAATCTGTCAAAAGGTGGACTACCCGTAGGAAGTTGGGATATGACCTCATTGAATGCAATAAAGTAAAGTGAATGTTGCATTCTTTATTCTTTATATCGTTAGCTGTTTCCATCCTTTTCTCTTTGGCTTTGCTTTTTCTCAAGGTGCTTTCTTAATTTCATTGTAGATCTTTGTCCCGGTGCATAAAGATGTGCACTGGTGTTTAGCAATTATAAACATGAAGAAAAATACATTTCAGTACCTTGATTCTCTTGGCGGCATGGATCATAATGTACTAAACATGCTGGTAAGTATATGTGATGTGTCCAGAGTAAAAGTTGACCTAAAAAAAAATTAAATTCCAGCTTTGGCAGCTAGAAAACTATGGCCATTTGCTCTTATTTTTGCATGCTAACTTTTTAGAAACGTTGTTAACTGCAGAACTATTTACTCCTTTTATGTGAGCATGTATTTTTATTGATATACCTTTCCAATTCTCGTTAGGATTGGTGAAATACAAAACTAGATGAATGTGGACTTTGGCATATATGTTCTGCACTTTCACATGGTCCTTGGGACCTCTAGTCCTTGTTCTCTAACCCAGTCTACTCTAAATGAAAGCAAACAATTAGAATTAGCTGGGTATGTTGGTAGGTTGTTTAATATCGTAAGTGCAGATGCTTTTACATTAAATGGGACTTAATGAGTTAATGGTGATATACATGTGTTTTCCACATGCAGGCTCGATATATTGCAGAGGAAGTGAAAGACAAAAGTAACGAAGTAATTGACACTAGTTCGTGGCAAGAAGATATAGTTGATGATATTCCTTTACAACAGAATGGGTATGCCTTGTTTATACTAATAATTTTCCTTCGCAAATCATGTACCAATCAGTGGACTAGTTAGTATGTGGCTCCCCCACTTAGATAACTCCTACTATATAGACCCCTACATACAATTCTTATGAATCCACCTGCATCTAATGGAGATATGGAAACTGATAAGTTTTGGCCCAAAATCAACATAAAAGTTGTTGATGCAGTCAGGAGTTTTTCTCACCCTTTAGACATTAACTTTACGGTCATATGTGTTAGAAGCAACAAGAAGGTTAGTTTTAAGTGAATAAAACCTTTTCCCCTTTTGGGTTTTACTTTTGCTTTATCATTTTTGAGAAATTCTCATTTTTAGTATTGTCCACATAAATTGTTTGAACTTGAAGTGGTTTCTCTTTTTTTTTCTTTTTTGCATGGCTGAGTAAACTTTGAGGTGCATGTGCCTCTATGTTTTATTCCTGAATTTGTTAAATAGTAAGTTCAGTGCCACTGGTACGCCAAAATGTTTCCCTACCTCTGCAGAATGTGTTTTTCACGAGACATGCAGCTTTGTTCTGAATCTTCTTTTAGATGGATGGTCATAGGCAGTGTTTTTTCTGTAACCCAAGTACTAATAGGGAAATTTATGGTGATTGATAGAAGACCCAATAATATAATTATAGCTTGCTCAAGCATTTATTTTTAATTGTAACAAGTGACGAAAATGTATGTGACAGAAGCGTCTTTTTGTTGTAACAGGTGGGACTGTGGTATGTTTATGCTCAAGTACATTGATTTCCACAGCAGAGGATTGAGCTTATCTTTTCGTCAGGTGGGTATGCATGCTTAGGCTAGGCTGCTAGGGTTTAGCTATGTGCTCTTTTGCCTGCCTGAAGCTGCTTGTTTTAGTCATCAGCATTGAAGAATGATGTGTTTGTTTTGGTGTGATTACCCATAATGATACTTATCCAAAAGAATTGCTTCTTTTGCAGAAAGACATGGAATATTTTAGGAAGAGAACAGCAAAGGAAATCTTAAAATTAAGAGCTGACTGATGGATACACATCCTTCTCTTTTTCAAATAGAAGCTGACTTCTTGTACTGTGTTTTGGGAACTAGAATAGAAGCTGATTGCAACGTCACTGTGCATGTTGAGGGTAATTCAAACCTGTAAATCCTTGTTGGATTTTTGTCGCGTGACACAGAAGCGTTCGGCGCTGGCGTCCAATGATGTAAAGGCTACCGATTTTCTGTAGAGCGATTTGAGTGGGAAAAACAGTGAAGTAAAGTTAGATGTAGCTACACTGATATCTGTCTGGTTATAGTTATTTTGTGCTAGGATAATTCTTTTTTTTGGTCATGTTTGTAAGTCTGAATTTAATACCTCTGTGGCATCTGTTGATTGCGAATCTTTCATCGCTCCTCGAATTGAGCTGAACTGACGAAGCGAAAAAAAAATAGAATTACATGGGAAATGCATGGCGAAGTGGAAAAACAATTGAAAACAAACAGAATCAGATGGAAAATGCATGGCCGAGCGCAACGATCAAACGAAGTACATGACGAAAATGAGCGCACGAAAAAGGATATCAAAAATGGAGATGCGGGGTATCGATCCCCGTACCTCTCGTCCGAGCTACATCCCCTTTGTGCTCTGGATGCTTTGTGCAAATCCTCGTATTTATTAAAGTTTCGATGATTTCCTATTGATGTCCATCACTATTCAGTACGGAGTATATACCATGTTCCCGTCTCCTCTATTCAGTGCAGACCATGCTATGCTGAATACCACGTCATGAGTTGATGCATTGACGTTGCGCGCGCTTCCTGTCAAGGTTCGCGGATCACTGCGACCCGTCCCGAGCCCGCGTAGCCCAGCGCCGCCCTGGCACGGCGAGCATGCCGAGGGGACACGCGCCTGCGCCGCACCCAGCTCGGGCGGGTGCCGGGTCGGGGGTCGGGGTGGTACGTTGCGGCGTCTGTCTACACACACAACAAAACTAACTTCCGAAGGCATGGATTTCTCCACTTTTTCTTTGCTTCATGCGACATTTCCAAGACGGTGTGCAACGGAATCTGTGTGGTTTTCTCACAGCCCGGGGGACACGGGTGCTGCCGTCACGCTGCTCACAAGTCGCACAATCCTGCCGGTGCACAGGAACAGCCTGCGTCATGCCTTCCTAGCACTAGAAGATCTTCAGTACTGCGATATCAGATCGATCGGCGCCATTACATTTGCTTCTTGCCTCGCCATTTCGGTTACCCGGCGGCGCAAGCGTGAAGTGAAGGAGTACGTTCGCGCGGCGGCGATGGCCGGAGACCGCGAGCTCACCCTCACCCAGGTGGGGGACCTCCCGGAGGTCTGCCTGGCGCACGCCATCGCGCTCACGTCCCCGCGCGACGCCTGCCGCTGCGCCGCGGTCTCCCCGGCCTTCCGCGCCGCCGCGGACTCCGACCACGTCTGGCGCCGCTTCCTCCCGCCCGGCCACCGCGGCGCCACCGTCCTCCTCCCGCAGGGACCACCGGCCAAGTCGACGGAGACAAGCAAGGACGCCTACCTCCGCCTCTGCGACGCCGCCGTCATCGTCGACGGCGAAGGCAACGGCAGCATGGTAATTGTTTATTCGGATGTTTTAATCATTTCACGTGCTGGCTTCTTGCCTTCTTGGTACGCAACAATGAGCTAGACCTCGTGCACTGCAGAGGATGTGGCTGGACAAGGCGAGCGGCGCCAAGTGCTACATGCTTTCGGCGAGGGCGCTGAGCCTGCCATGGGACGACGGCGAGTTCAGCTGGAGGTGGACGCCACACCCGCTCTCCAGGTTCTTCTCGTCGATCACTCCTCCCTTCCTAGCTAGACTAGATCCAGCGGAAAGATTTTGGTTATTTGCTGGTACAATCTTCTCGGAAGTCTATGAAGAATGGAAACATAATACAATTGTGAAAAATCACAGAGAGAGAATCAAATACCAGAAGAAATAAAAAACCAACATAAGCATGAGCCAGGCGATCTGAGTTCTTTTTTTTAGCTTCGTGATACAGTGCGGCACAGTGATATTACAGTAGCCGTGTCAGTGATATCACATTCTTGTTCATGCGGTCCTTGTACGGCGATCTGAGTGATGTACGGCGAGTAGACATGCAGTACTGCTGAACTGCTGAGTTTGCCTGTAAACCCTGCTTCCATGTCTGTCCTTGACTAGTCGCATGCAAAGTCTGCAATGTTCTTTCAGCGGATCCAGTGCAGGAGAAATTACAAAACCGTGTAGGAATCAGGGCAACGCCGGGTAATCGCAGCTGCTGCGATAACAGGTGGAAGCCACGCACGGCACGGTGCTTCGTGCAGGTCAACTTCCAGGACGGACGGTTACTTAGCTTGTACTGCCCATGAGTCATCTCACCCTGAGCTCGATAGCGGCCGGCAGATATCGATTGATCCGTGCTGCTGCTTAGATGCCAAGATGTCACTGGTGGTAAAAGTCTTTTCATACTCAAGATTTTCTCGTCGAAGACGTTGACATCAATGTCATATCATTGCATCTCTATCAATAAATAATTCTTTTATTTCTTTGCCAGCTCCTGTACTCTTCTTCTCTGTCAATGAAATATGTACTGCTAATCTTTCATCCGTCCTGATTTCGCTGATTTGGCAGCCATGTTGTAATCAGCGTTGCGATCGTTTACAGGTTCGGTGACGTGGCCGAGCTGGTGGAGTGCTCGTCCCTGGACATCTACGGCCGGCTCCCGGCCGCCGAGCTCACGCCGGCGACCTCCTACGCCGCGTACCTGGTCTACGGCGTGGCGGAGGGGCACCGCGGCCTGAGCTACCCGGACCAGGAGACGACCGTGGCGCTGGGCGGGGGCCTCGTGGCGGCGGCGCGGGCGCGTCACGCCGTGTGCCTCCACCCCGCCGAGGAGGCCGAGGCGCGCAAGTTCAGGGCCGTGTCCCGCGGCGCCGGCGAGGACTCGCCGAGGCGGCCGAGGCTGCGGGAAGACGGGTGGTCGGAGATGGAGATGGGGCGGCTGCGCACGCCCAGCGACGGCGGCGGGCAGGAGGCCGACCAGGAGGTGGTGGTGAGCTTCGAGGTGCTGGGGTGGTACCCGAAGCGCGGGCTCATTGTCGAGGGCGTCGAGTTTAGGCCCGTCAACTGATGTCGGCCTTTCTAGCTTGTCGTCTTCGACTCTTCGTGTAACGCTTGGTTGAAGGGAAATTTATGTAATATATGCCCCTGATTAATTTGGCAAACAGGTAACATGCTCTTGTCCGCAATAGTAAAATTAGTGGTATTTTCAGGACAACTTTCTCAAATCAATGTTATTTCCATGTGAAATTTTTTTCCAGATCGGTGATCTAAGATTGGGCAATTAGTTATTTGCGAACTACTTATAAAAAAAAAATTTGTTCTCGATGTCTCAATGGAACACGAGGTCTATATGTGTTCCTGACAATGACAAACAAGAGGTCGTGCAAAATTACGGGATATCAGAACACACTATGATACCACCTAATGGTATATAACGAATAAAATTAACGTTTAAAAAGAATAAACAAATTTGTGCATCTAATGTAAGCATCAAGGTGCTCTAGGAAATGTAAAACCTTTTTAGAACCTACTTTCTCTACTTATATCTAACAATCCATCCATATGTTAATGATGATGTTATTAGTAGGCCAGGCTCAATGGGGAGTTTCATGTCATTAAATTCAATGGTATATCAGCAAAATTACTGACTTGGCAAGGTAATTAATAGAGAGAGTTTCATCCGATGAAAGAGAAATTTCATCCCCATGACACTGATCTGGTACAGTTACCCAGTTCTCAATCCAGGTACCTGTACAATAAAACTATACACTAAGACTAACCTTACATTATACCTATACAAGACTAACCTTACATTATATCTATACATTAGTAGTAGTTGATCCTTAAGTCCTAATAAACTAGGCCGACGTAGTCGAGCTCCACTGATCCCAGCCATAGCTGGCCGTCCTTTTCGGCAACATCGCTAAGCGTGACGCCATTGGCCGCCGTAAGCTCCTCCACCTCCACGCCGTCCGACCCGAGCCGGACGCCCACCAAGTGCTTCACGGGAGCCGCCGCGTCGAACCGCGCCTTCTCCTGGTTGAGCGCCACCCAGTAGCCTCCCTTAGCGTCGCGCCTCACATTATCCGGGTACCCCGGCAGGTCCGCCATGAGCTCATACTGCCCGGCCTTGGAGCCCTTGAGCCAGTACCTGAACGCCTGGCACGGCACCGTGTGCGCTACCACCACGTGTGTCCTGTCCCCGCTCACTGCCACGCCGTTCGGGTACGGCAAGCCGGCCCGGAGCACGGTCACCTGCTTCGCCCGCGCGTCGTACTTTAGCAGCCGCCCCGTCGCATCGGCATTCATCATTATCTCCGTGTTGAACCGGCGCGGGTACGTGATACTGCTGTCGGTGAAGTAGACGTCGCCGGTAGCCTGGTCGACGTCCAACCCGTTGACGAAGTGGAATGGCACGCCGTCGGCCTGGGTCGCCAATACCTCCGCCTCGCCGCCATCGGGCCCAACCTTCATCAGCCCGTGGTACGCGTCGGCGATGTAGAGGTCGCCGGTCTTGGCGAAGAACTGGAGCCCCAGCGGACGCCCGCAGATACTCTCCGTCTCCTCCGACGGCACCACGGACGCCGTGCACAGCGGGATCTTCCGGTAGTTGGGGCTGTGCGCGAACGTGGTCCAGCCGAGGGTGCTGCCGCCCCACTTGAGGACGCGACCGTCGGAGACGCCAGCGTAGGGCCCCTGGCCCCGGCGGTCGAAGGCGAGGCTCTCGGCGCCGGTGACGCCGTTGGGCAGCGGAAGATGGAAGCTCCAGAGCGTGGGCGTGGTCTTGATCGGCTGGGCGGCGGAGAACGACGACGTGAGAAGGAGCGCGAGGGCGACGGCACGCAGGAGCGCCGCCACCAGGTTCTTAATGCGCGCCATCTCGATCTCGATTACGCTGAGAGCAGCTTTGGTTTGATGGGACGGCGTGGTGGGCAGGTAGCTGCCGTTTTATTGGCCAGGCCGAGTATGCCGGCGACGGACTCGGACGCGGACTCGAGCTCTTCTTCTTTCCTGTGTCCGGTGCGCTGTCCGAGCCCAGCTCGGGTTCGTTTTGGTCGGTGTCCCGTGTCCGACTCGGCGACTCGCCCGGGATTCGCCTCTGCTTGCAACGTTTCGGCGCCGCAAACCGGGAGGAGTCCGTCGCGCGTCTTCGCCCTTTCAGGTGTCTCTCTTCTGACGGAGTGGGTCTTGTGCACGTCAAGCGGTTTTGGATTTGGCGAAATTTTGCGTTCCGCTGTTGCTTCGGTTTGATCGTTCCTCGCCGGTGTTAGCACCACAGGTAGCACAGCAAGTCAGCAACAGGATATAGGAACAGAGAATTGAATTGGAGATAGGAAGAACAGAGCAAGGGTAGGAGAACATAAAGGAAAATGAATTCCCGTTACAATGCTACTACTTCGTAGTACATTGTAGATTCAGTTTACATATTGGACCTAGTTTATTCTGGACCTCACTTCGACATTGGCTTGCCTGGCCCGTTCACCTCGGCGACGGCGAGGCCCGTTTGCTTCCACTCGTTTTCTCTTTCTCTATAGGCAGTAACGATGGGTTGGTTCTTGGTGATGGCAGCTGGCGCGCCAGAACAAGTTTTATCTGTGACTCAGACCCTAACAAATGTCCTGGTAACCGGGGATCTGCGTTTGAAGTTCCTCGCTCACGAAGTCACGATTGTACTCATATTGAGTGATAGTATATCAAATTTTTTGGTCAAGTTTAAGAGGGAAAAAAAAGAGAACACTTGACCTAGTTAACTAGTACTACCTCCAGATCAAAATGTTTGACGTTGCTTAGTTCATCCCAACATCCAGGCTACCCATTTTTTAAACCCAGCACCTGTAGTCTTACGCTCCTTCTGTTCTTCTGCCGACCAAGTCGCATTGACTGCGTTAACAACTGAAAATCGCCACGGCCGCCATTGTTCCTGATAAAGTTCAGGCCAAACCAGGCTTCCACAGTTTGGTTTTTCTTTTTAGGCAATTTGGTTTGGTGGGAAATGGGCTGCGAAGGCTATTGGTTTGGTTGGATTGACTCGATTTTGTTCAAGGAGGGAGGTGGACTACTCAATTTTTTTAGCAAAATGGACTAAAATCTATTAGAGATAATTCAGTATATCAGTCAGCTACTTTGTGCATATTAATGCGGCTGAGTCAATTTAGACCCTACTTTAAAAGGTAGACCCTATAAGTAAAGCACTGCATTCACGTCATAAATTTTAGCAAAATTAACTGGGTTTTGTTATCATTGAAGGGAGAAAGAAGAGAGCGAACTTTAGAAGTTTGAAACACTGGTGTATACCGTCATCTTGATTATGCTCTGCTAGCTGATTACGAAGTTTGATACTTTATATATGTTCTTGGATAGATACGGGATGATGCCTTACCTCAAAGCAAGACTTTCACCTCCATATCCTTCCAGCGATATCATCAGTGGCTGCTAAAATAATGCTATGTAATGTGATTTATTGTTGCCGCACGGAAGGCGTAGAGGATGTATAAAACTAAAACGATAATAGCCAACTTGGAACACTTCAGCGGCTCAAGATCTTTTTAGAAAGATGTTTGATTATAGTTTGGTTTGTAACCGAACGTGCACTTGTGTGTACATTAACTCCACACGCCCGAGAGTCAGAGACACTACTGGAGATTGGAGAACCTGCATTCTGTACCTGTTGGCACCCCAGGTGATTTGCAAGCGGTACAGGAGACATGCATGGCTGATACCAAAGAGGAATCTTTGGTACCGGTTGCGATGCATAAAAACCTTTTAGCACCGGTCGAAATTCATGTGCACGCTGATGCATGGGAACTCCTTTAACATATACTAAGGGGTCCTATTTTATTTTTTATTACTTATTTTACGTTGCACCACTACGTGTATGCAACATGCGTACCACATATCCGTCTTGCACTATTATACGTTCATATATATTGTTATCGATCGAGTTGAGAACGTATAAAACTAACTAACATCATGTAATTAAGGGCATTTCATATATCCCTATATAATATACAATATATTATATACATATGCACAATATATTATGCATTTACTACTATTTTGCTTAAGAAGACGATTGTGGTAGATGAAGAGGATGGCTTGTAGTGGAATTCTCTTGTGGTACTCATGACCTCATCCATGAGAAATCCATGTACTTGAATTGTGGAGATCCTATCCGACATAAGGAGTTCTTTCTTCATCTTCACCATTTGCAAAATATGAATAAATTAAATCAACGCTTGAACACACTGAGAAATAATATATTGTTATTGGTGTTTACGTACTTGGATATCTGAATTCATTACCTTATCACCTACAGAATTGTGAATGAACTCACAAACATAGCATATGTTCCCCACTTCCTATCTCAAACACTTTAACATGAAAAGAAATTATGAAATATTAGTAGCATAGAACAAATAAGATGTGCAACCTCTATACATACCGGAAAGTCCATCTTAACAACAAGTGTTTCCTTAAATTCACCGCATACATTTAGACGAAACCGTACCCATGTTTACTTAAGGAAGTATAAGAGAATTTGAAAACTTTCCTTTAGTTTCCTCAATTAGTGATCACATTAGTACCAATAGTGTTACCAACCGGTACTAATGTGTGTTGCACGATATTCCTGTACTAACATATGCAGCCGTTAGTACCAGTACTGATGCAACCAGCAGGATCGGATCTATAGTCGTATATATCACGGATGGAATTTCACAGTTCGCTCATAGTGAGAGGTCCAACAGCAACTGCAGGCATGGGTAAGGAATCCACCTCGGCAAGCATGATGACACGTTCTCGTTATTGTAGCTGCTCTAAGCAGGTCCGGCTGGAGGAGGCTTGGAAGCCGACTGGAGAGAAAGAAAACAGCAGCGCCGAAGGGAGAAAGAAGAGAGCGAATTTTACAAGTCAGAACGACTAATGTAATTCCTCCAGTTATTTTGATTTTTCTAGGTGCATAGTTTTTGCTATGCACTTAGATGTAGTATATGTCTAGACGCATAATAATATATATGAACTTAGAAAAATCAAAACGACCTACAATTTGAAATGGAGGGAGTATACATAATCTTTAAGGGCGGATCTGCAGGTGTAATATTAGGCAAGTCCTCATGCACATAAGACATGACGCTAGCTGAAGTGCAAGTCTCAGCACCCCTTTGAACTGATCCTAGTTCCGCACCTTATCATCTTGCTTATACTCGGCTGATTACGAAGTTGATACTTTATATATGTTCTTGGATAAATACAGGATGATGCTCATCTCAAAGCAAGACTTTCACCTCCATATTCTTCTGGCGATATCATTAGTGATTCAGTGGCTGCTAAAGTAAAGCATGCTATGTATTCTGGTTCATTGTTGCCGCACGGAAGGCGTGGAGGATGTATATGACACTAACAATGACAGTCAAACTTTGAACACTTAAACTGCTCAAGATTTTTAAAAAAATACGTTTGAATACAGTTTAGTTCATGACCTAGCGTGCTCTAACGTCCATTTAACTCCGCGCGCCAGAGAGAGTCCGAGAGCACCAACAGCAACTGCAGCCATGGAGGAGGAATCCACCGCCTGGTCCACCTCGCCGCTGCTCCTCCTCGGCACCCTCCTCTCCCTTGTTGCCTCGCTTCTCTTCTTGCTTCGCCGTGCCCATGGCTGCAGGAACGCAACGCCAGCAAGCAAGGGGCAGCTCCCTCCCGGCCCGCCGGCGCTGGTCTTCCTCGCCAAATTCTTGGCGCTCCGACGATCGATCTTCGACCTCGGCCCGATCCTCCGCGAGCTGCACACGCGCTACGGCCCCGTCATCTCCGTCCGCCATTTCCGCACGGTGGTCTTCGTCGCCGACCGCCGTATAGCGCACCGCGTCCTAGTGCAGGGCGGCACCACCTTCGCCGACCGCCCACCCCTCTTCGATCCGGGACGCCTCCTCTACACCGCCGGGGCGCGCGACATGAGCAGCTCTCCCTACGGCCCCTACTGGCGCCTCCTCCGCCGAAACCTCGCCGAGGCACTGCACCCCGCCCGCGTCAGCCTCTACGCGCCGGCGAGGCGGGCGGCGCTGGACGTGCTCGTGGCCGACCTCCTCCGCGCGCGCGGCGGCGACGATTCGAACCCCGTCCTGCTGAGGCCGGCGTTCCGGCTCGCCTTGTTCCAGATGCTCGTGTACATGGGCCTCAGCGCGAGGCTCGACGCGGAGGTGCTCGACGAAGTCCAGGACATACTGCTGAAAATCCTCCGGTCCATCACCTGCTTCCCCATCTTCTCCTTCTTCCCGGCGATCACCAAGAAGATCTTCCGCAAGCGGTGGGAGGCCTACGTCGCCGTGAGCCGCAGGCTGGACGAGATCCTTCTCCCGCTCATCCAAGCTAGGCGTGCGGCGCGGCGTGGCGACGACCCGCCATGCTACGTGGACTCCATCCTCGCGCTGCGCCTGCCCGACGAGGGCGACCGCCCGCTCACGGACGCCGAGGTGGTCAGCCTCTGCTCCGAGTTCCTGAACGCCGGCACGGACACAACGGTGACGTTGCTGGAGTGGATCATGGCGGAGTTGGTCAACCACCCCGACGTCCAAGCCAAGGTGTACGAGGAGGTGAAATCCAAACCGGAGCTCAACGACGACGACCTCCAGGAAGCGCGGTACTTGAAGGCCGTGGTGATGGAGGGCCTCCGCCTGCACCCACCGGCGCACTTCGTTCTCCCGCACGGCCTGCAGAGCGACGCGGAGATCGCCGGCTACACGGTGCCCAAGGGCGCCGAGGTGAACGTCCTGCTTGGAGAGTTCGGCCGCGATGAGAAGGTGTGGACGGCACCGCTGGAGTTCCGGCCAGAGCGATTTTTGGACGGCGGCGAGGGGTTCGACGTGGACATCACGGGGAGCAAGGAGATCAAGATGATGCCTTTCGGTGCCGGGCGACGGATGTGCCCGGGGTACACGCTGGGGATGCTGCAGGTGGAGTTCTTCGTGGGGAGCCTCGTGAGGGAGCTGGAGTGGCTGCCACTGGCGGAGGGGGAGGCCGTCGACATGACGGAGAGGCTGGATTTCACAGTCGTCATGAAGCACTCGCTCCGGGCTCGCATCATACCGAGGAATTGAAATCATCAACGCCTGTTCTGAAAAAATCGAAATAATCGGAAAAAGGCTCTCAAGTTTGCTGACGTAATTTTGTTTTATAGATGTATCTCATGTTTTTGTTCGACGTAATAAACACGTATGCAATGTGCAACTTGATTTGAACTGAACTTTCAAAATATGTCCATATACTTAAATAAGTAAAGAAATTGTGGGGTTTTCAGGTTTATTCCTGCATTGCTATTGGTACACACGCGTTTAGTGGTACTGCGTGTTTTCCGTGCAATGAGGGCAGTAGGCTCTCTAGTCTCTTCTTTAGTGTGTGTATGAACGCGCACGCGTATGTGCGCGTTGTGGTGTGAGTGTGATGTGCGTGGTTGTGTGTGTGCTATGTATGTACCCTCTCAAAAAAAATCTACTCCTACCATTTCAAAATGTACGTCCAAGTGGAAAGACGTGTAAGGCTGCAAGACGCGTAAGGCGCGTGCCCCCGCGTCGCTCCCTGTGACTCGGGTGGCGACCAACCAAGCCGCGCCGCCACCTCCCCCGTCTTCCTAGCCTCGCCGTCGCCAGAGCAAGTTAAAGGAAGCCCTCTCGGCTCGCCAGGATGGCGGCGACGAGGCAAATCGACCGGATCTGCGCATGGGACAGATGCAACCATCATGGCGGCGGCGCAGCCGAGTGATGCGGCTGGAGTGGAGTGGGGTGAGCGGTATCCCAGCGACGGCAGGGGCATGGCCACGGAGGCCCGACGGGACTGCATTCGGCTCGGGATGAGTCCTGGCTAGATTTGGGCCGCGTTGACGACGATGTGGCATCGGTGGCATACGGGCATGGCGGCGGCGCATATGGGCAAGGAGGAGGACTGCTTCTCTAGGACCCTCACGTTGCTCCTCGCGGGCGACTCGGGCGGCGCCCAAGCAGCCGCGCCACAGCGCCCTACCCCCACGTCCCTCGGGGAGACTTTCTCTACTTCGTCCCCGAGTTCAGCTGTTGCCGTGGATTTGCGGCGACACTCTTGGTGATAAGCCTCCAGCGATCTAATCCGGTATATTCAAGGCCGAATCCAGTGACTCCTTCTGGATCTACACGGGGATATGTCGTTCCTACCAGTGCGTGGGTTCGAGCAACCTTGTGCCCGGATCCTATGACTAGCACCCTTCCAGTCAGACCTCATCAGATGTGCGACGGGGTGGCAGCATAGTTGGACCTCATTAGATGTGCGATAGGGTGGCAGCATGGTGGACTTGGCATAGTGTCAGCCATGACACGACACACGCATCTAGGCCTTGCCGCGACCAGCCTCCTACCCTAGCATGGTGGTTGTGAATCGCGACGGCGGCGGATGGCTCTCGATAATAACAGATGCAGTCGCGGGTGTGCTCGACACCATCAGCGGCTCGGTGAGTTACCTTTAGTACCTTTTTGCTTAGGTTGTTGTTGGCATGGTGTGGTGGAGGTCGGGGGGAAAGACTTGTTGGTGACGCTTGCGAGTGCCACTACCTCCTTAGAGGCAACTTGTTTGCACCTCCGCACATGGTCATGTTTTGATTCTCTAGGTGTGAACCCAGCCCAATACTCGGGCCGACAATGATGGCGCTATTCGTATCATGTTCTTCATGAAGGTGTTGTCGTGGAGATCCATCTGGTGTTTCGGCATTCTCTATTTTTGCTTAGCTGCTCGTGGGTGATCTTTCTACGTTGCTTTGAGGTTACCTTTGGAGAACATATTGGCTACAATTTATTAACGTGGCGTGAGGACATAAGTGAGACCGTCCATTTAACAAGCAGAGCAATTGAGGCTTTGGATTTTCGTCAAGAATGGATGGACATTGCTTATAACTATTATCTTTTTACGTACTCTTCTGCTTTTATTTATTTTTTTGATAATCAGCTATTGGAACTTGGTTGTGTGCGTTTTTCACAGAGGCCGGGTGTATTTTCATTTTCTAAAAAAATTCAAAATGTACATGTTTCAGTTTGCGCCGGGGCCGCACATTTGGTTTGATTGATCCAATGGTACTGACCCTTGTAAGATGTAATCCAATTTGGTTTGCACTTTGTTTCAGTCGATAGGTAGATCAGCAGAATTAGCAACGTACTCGTCACAGCTGACAACCGGCGGAATTGATGGTGCTTCCGTGGCTCGCCGCGCCGGTTGCCGCATGGCAGCAGGAAGCGACGACGAGCGCAACACCCAACCGGGCAAATAAGAGGGTGTTTGGATACGAGATGCTAAATTTTAGAAGGTCATCGAATATTTGGATGCTAATTTTGGATGCTAATTAGGAGGACTAAATATGAACTAATTACAAAACTAATTGTAGAACCACTGGGCTAATTCGCGAGATGAATCTATTAAGCTTAATTAGTTCATGATTTGACAATGTGGTGCTACAGTAACTATTTGCTAATGATGAATTAATTAGTCTTAATAGATTCGTCTCGCGAATTAGATTCTATCTATGCAATTAGTTTTGTAATTAGACTATATTTAATACTCCTAATTAGTATCTAAACAAACATCCGATGTAACAGGTGCTAAAGTTTAGGAGGGGGAGCCAAACAGGCTCTAAATGCAGCCCTTAACAAAAGAAGTAGGGGCTCAAGTAACTGGGCCTCCGCTTGGCCCAGCAACACAGCCGCGTCGTTTCAACAGATCGAATCGTAGTCGTAGCCTCTGGATCCGACAGTCTTCTGGATCCCGGGGTGGACGGTAAATGAAATACCGTCCACCCCGACCCTCCCGGCGCGCGCTCTCGCCCTCGCCTCGCCCTCGCGCTTGGCATCGCCGGCGCCCACGACGTCACAATACGTAGCCCTACTAGTGGGGGATGTACCCGCCCCTCACCCACCCCTAACTGCAGCAGCTAAGGATAATCACCCGCCCCAACCCCACCCAAAAAATAAATTAATCACCCCGCCCCACCCCGCTCCATAAAAATGGGTACCCATGGCAGTTGCATGCTATTAATTTATTTTTCCAGAGCTACAGCTAAAAAAACAAGTGTTTTAAGCCAAGTGTCTTAAGCTACAGTTAAAAAAACAAAACAAGTCTCTTGATCTACATAATAGACACTTCAGAAGCCTCAAGAGTTTCTTTGTCATTGAACTTCGATTGTCACTAAGAATCCGACCACTCAAGCTGAATGCTGATTCAGAAGAAACGATGTTGAGTGGAATTGCTAAGAAATCGCGTGCCATCGCTGACAGCACAGGGTACTTGTTGGAGTTTGTCTTCCACCAAGTCAGAATTTCAAAATTTTCATCTGTTCTCACTGGTGGTTCATCTAGATATGCATCAAGTTCTGATTTTTCAATCCAAGTCCCTCTCCTCTGATGCCTATATTCAGCAAATTCTTGTTCTAGTCTTCTTTTTCCAAGAACTAGCACTGGAGAACGGTTCACCATGCTCCTGGACGCACCAGTTTGTGATACTACATTTGTATCATTTTGTCTAATAACCTCTTCATACTTCCTGAAATATAGGCGAAGCCACTCTTTAGCCTGATTTTTGCTCAAGTCAATGTCAATAAAGTTCCTGCACACCTTCTCATAAAAAAAGTCTAAGAAGTCAACTTTTGTTCTTGGATCAAGTATGCTGCAAATAACAAGGACCATATTGTAATTTCCATTCCAATACTTATCAAATTTTCTCTCCATTGCTTTTGCCAAATCTGCGATAACCTCATCCTTGTACCATTCTGGACTATTTAGAGTTTGATGGATACAAAGCACATTATCCAGAAACATGTGGGAAGTAGCGTATCTATCAGCTGAGAACGCCCTGGTAGTTTCTTCAAAAACTCCAAGAAACTCACCAATATACTCAACTTTGCTAAACTCATCTTCAGTTGGAAATGGTTGCTGATTTGCTTGGGCATATCGCTTCAAGACGATCTTGTACTTTACTGCCTCCATAATCATGGCATGGGTTGAGTTCCAACGGTTGGGAACATCAAGGACTAAACCAGCCTTTGCAGCGAGATATTCCCTTTGAGCTATCTCATTGAAATCTTGGATACGCAATGGTGATGAGTTAACGTGCCTAATCAGGTCTCTTATCAACTCTATCATAGCACTAACTATGTTTATACCATCTTGGACAAAAATGTTGAGTATATGAGCACAACATCTAACAAGAAGATGCTCACCACCAAATAACATGTCAGACTTTCCGCTTTCTTGCAAAAGATCACAAGCTGCCTTGTTATTTGCTGCATTATCGAGTGTGATGGTAAACATCTTCTCTTTGATACCATAATCTGTCAGAACAGTTGTAATGGCTTCCTCAATAGCTACACCCGTATGTGGATACTTCAGATCCTTAAATGCAATTATCTTTTTCTTCAAAACAAAATCAGGGCCAATATAGTGAGCTGTCACACAAATATATCCCAACTTTTGGTTTGATGTCCAAAGATCAGATGTGAAGCAAATGCGAGAGTTAAGACTCTGAAGTTCACTTCGCAATTCTATCTTTGCTCTCTTAAACTTAGCAACACATTCATCACGAATCATTTGTCGCCCTATGCATCTAAATGCAGGTTGCAATGACTCCATCCAAGGCTCAAACCCTTCATCATCAAACTTATTGAATGCTACATCAGCTCTAACACACCATGCAATCATCAAGTCACGACTTCTCTGTTGATTAAAGGTGAATGAACTATCTACAGGCTTTTTCTTCATTGTAGCGACAAATTTGTTCCTATCATTACTAGGGATTGTGGGGCAATGCTCTGCAATGTGAGTTCGAAGGCTGTTTGTACCTGATTTTCTGTTCGCAGTCAACTTTGTTCCACAGTACTTGCAAATTGCTTTTAGGACACCATCTATCTCGACCAAATCCGGCTCATAATACTCCCAGACTGGTGCCCTTCTATTTGGTGTTTGCGAGGAATTGTTGTTGGTGCTCTCACTAGTACCAGAGGCCTCTAACCGATGAGAAGACATCTGTTTCAAAAAATATAAAGTATAAAGTAGAAGCAACGTTGTGTAAAAGTAGAGTGACATCTGTCAAATTAACAAACTGATAAGATTTCGTAATGAAACAGATGAATTGACAATAGCACAAGTAGAAGCAACGCTCTCTATTTAACAAACTGACAAGATTTCAGCTTAACTTGTAGCACTAGCAGAGAAGCACCAAAGACCCTCCATGTAGTTTCTGTAGCACTAGCTGGGCTCATTCATGGTGTGAAAATAAAGGTAGAGTAGCAGAGAAGCTTAGACGAACCAATAAACTTTTGTCCTAAACCTTTTCTTTATTGCTATACATACTGACATCATTGGTCGTTGCTTATTTGTTAATCAAAGAGTTAAAAATCACTTTGTTATACCGGTACAATGGAGTCGTATAAACCATTTCTTTAAACAAACTAGGAAGGAAACTTGTCGATTATGTTAAAAAGAAGTTGTGCAAACCAATTGGATGCAGAGCATTTCCCCTTTTTACTAGTCAAACACATAAATTCCTCAACCTAATGCCTGTTTTCCATAACCTGAAGCTTTCTGAAAAAATTGTACTGCCTAATTTTCCATGTACAATAGATGCTTGTAACCCTTCGTAAAACTGTCAAACTGACCCCAGGTCGTGAACTAACTAACAATAATCGAAATGGAAGAATCAATTTGGTCGGTTAACTATGCATTCCTCCCAATCATGTCACTCGTGCAGAGGTTTTTTGCCGGACAAAGATAGCGCACCTGTGTGTGGGTACTGTGGCTGGCGATTTAGCCTAGCCCTGCTAATGGGAGGAGGACGGCGCGAGGGGCCTGGATCCGGCGCCTCCCTGCAGATCAAGCAAGAAGAAGGATTGAAGGCTGACAGCTCCGTCTCCTCGGTACCTCCCCTGCAAATCGGGATGAGTTGATGAGGAGAAGAAGGGGAGGGGTAATGTGGAGGGGATGGAAGGTGGGAGGTGCAAGAAGAGTACCTGGATCTGCCGCCGTTGTTGGAGGAGAGCGGCGGAAGCGGGGGTTGCGGCAGACGGTGCTGGCACCGGCGGCGGCGCCGGAGCAAAGGGACAAGGGATTCCGGACTCGGCGGCAGATGGAAGAGCGGCGGATCCAGAGTCGTCGGATCCACGGACTCGGTGGCGTATCCAGAGAGGGCAATCGGCAGGGACGCAGGGTGGGGCGGCTCGCCTGGCGACTCGGCGACTCGCGTGCGGGGCTGCGGGGTGCTGGCCGCATGATGTGGGAGGTCAACCCGCCCCCAACCCGCATTTCAGTACACCCAACCCGCCCCAACCCATTAACCTATGGTACCCATTCCTACCCATCCTAACAAAACCCGTGCGTGGATCCGCCCCAAAATACCCGTATCAACCCGCCCCACCAGCAGGGCTAACAATACGCTCCCTAATGCCATCTCCGTAGCCTCCGACGCCGCCTCCGCCCTTGAACGCGCACCTCCCCCTCACCGCATTGCGCTCCACGACGGCGGCCGCCGTACGTCGTCCTTCGTGTCCGTGCCCGTGGCCAGCGACACCGGAGACAGCACCGACAGCCCCGCCGCACGCATCTCCGCCGCCTGCAGCCCTTCCGCGTCAATAGACATGGTCCAGATCCGCTGCTTGGCGGAGGTCGAGGGTGCGGCGTTCTTGGAGCGGGCTGGCCGGGATCTGGCCGCGGCAACACAATAAGCGAAAACAACTCCTTTTACCATAAGCGAGCAACTGGTACATGAGGAAGACGAAGAAAATTATAGTAAGAAAGCTACTGATAAGCGTGGATGTTCGGTTAAATATGCAGTGTTTCTGCACTTCATTCTCTTTTTCTCCAGCCTCGAGAATTCAGTGCTTTCAGTTATCCTTGCAGAGTTGCAGTACTATATTCAGTTAATCAATGCTTTGCTTCATTATTCTCTTCAATCATCTCTTTTTTTATTGATTCTGTTACTTCCTTGTTTTCATTCATTTTTTTTTTTTGAACGGGTTTCTGTTGTATATTCGGTTGAAAAAGATGGTTGCATCATCCACTTTTTCATTTTTCCGAAATATATATAACGTGTCATTACATTGTTGGTCAAGAAAGTGATTGAAACAAAATCCACCGGATGGTAGGTAGACATTCCCGAGGGAAATTTGGTGTTATATGTTCGCCTGACTAATTTGGCAAACATGTATCATGCTGTTGTTCGCAATAGTAAAATCACTGGTATTTCAAGTACAACTTTCTCAAATCAATGTTATTTCCATGCGATCTTTTTTTCAAATCGGTGATCTAAGATTGGGCAATTAGTTATTTGCATCGTGTGTTTTTTTTGCTTAAGATGTCTCGATGGAGCACGAGGTCTATATGTGTTCCTGACAATGACAAACAAGAGATTGTGCAAAATTACAATGAAGGGATATCAACCATGGACATATGACAAAGTAAGATTGCTGAAACCTGAAAACTGCTCAATATGCTACCACCTAGACTACGAATAAAATTAATGTTTAAAAACGCTGAACAAATTTGTACATCTAAATATAGCATCGATGCAGGTGCTCTAAGAACTATTTCCTAATTGAATCTACTTTTATCTAACAATCCATATGCTAATGACGAGCGCTACAACTAATGCATAGCTATCTTATATTCCTCACTACTACTAATAAGGCCCCCTTTGGCACGGCTCAGGCCAAAGGGACTTTGGCTTCGCGCTACAGTAACATGCACTATTTAGCACCGTATGTTACTGTAGCACGAAGTCGGAACAGATACCAAGATCTTAAAATGAACTGGGAAAGAGATAAAGCTCAAAAGGTGGCTCTCCATGACTTCGGCTTCGCTTGCTACAGTTGCGAAGCCGAAGCCCCCAATCCATACCAAATGAGCCCTAAACTAGTCCGACGTAGTCGAGCTCCACAGACCCCAGCCACAGCTGGCCGTCCTTCTCGGCGACGTCGCTGAGCGTGACGCCCTTTGCCGCCGTGAGCTCCTCCACCTCCACACCGTCCGACCCGAGTCGGACGCCCACAAGGTGCTTCACGGGAGCCGCCACCGATGCCGTGGCGTCGAGGCGCGCCTTCTCCTGGTTGAGCGCCACCCAGTAGCCTCCCTTGGTGTCGCGCCTCACGTTGTCCGGGTACCCCGGCAGGTCCGCCATGAGCTCGTACTGCCCGGTCTTGGGGCCCTTGAGCCAGTACCTGAACGCCTGACACGGCACTGTGTGCGCCACCACCACGTGCGTCCTGTCGCTGCTCACCGCCACGCCGTTCGGGTACGGCAGGCCAGCCCTGAGTACGGTGGCTTTCTTCGCCCGCACGTCGTACTTGAGCAGCCGCCCCGTCGCGTCGGCGTTCATCATGATTTCCGTGTTGAACCGGCGCTGGTAGGTGGTGCTGCTATCGGTGAAGTAGACGTCGCCGGTGGCCTGGTCGACGTCCAGCCCATTCACGAAGTGGAACGGCACGCCGTCGTCGGCCTGGGTGGCCAGCACCTCCGCCTCGCCGCCATCGGGACCGACCTTCATCAGCCCGTGGTACGCGTCGGCAATGTAGAGGTCGCCGGTCTTAGTGTAGAACTGGAGCCCCAGCGGGCGGCCGCACATGCTCTCCGTCTCCTCCGACGGCACGACGGACGCTGTGCACAGCGGGATCTTCCGGTAATTGGGGCTGTGCGCGAACGTTGTCCAGCCGAGGGCGCTGCCGCCCCACTTGAGGACGCGGCCGTCGGAGACGCCGGCGTAGGGGCCCTGGCCCCGGCGGTCGAAAGCGAGGCTCTCCGCGCCGCTGACGCCGTTGGGAAGCGGGAGGTGGAAGCTCCAGAGCGTGGGCGTGGTCTTGATCGGCTGGGCAGCGTAGATCGACGACGGGAGCAGGAGTGCGAGGGCGACGGCGAGCAGAAGCGACGCCGCCACGTTGGTGCGCGCCATCTTGATCGCGTTCTTCGTCGATGGAGCTGAGCAGCTTTGGTTCGATGGGACGGCAATCCGGTCGCGCACGCGCACTTTATAGTCCAGGGCGTGCGGCGGCGCGTCAGACTCGGACGCGGCCGAGCGTCGCCGTCGGTGTTGAGGACTCGAGCTCTTCTCTTTCCTGTGAGGCTGTGTCCGACTCCAGCTCGGGTCCGACTCGCCCGGGGTTCTAGCGGTAGTGAACTTCGCCAGACAAAGAAGACAAGGAACGCGCGAGAGGAGATTGGGCTGCAGAGAAAACAGCAGCACTGAAATGGAGAAAGATGAGAGCACATTCAGTAGACTGTCAGATGAAGACACCCTGAATTTTAGGGAGATTGATGTATAAGCGTATAGCATCGCCACTAGTTTATGCCTCTTTGCCCATGCTCGACTGATTCCGAAGTTTTTTACTCTTTATATATATGTTCTTGGATAGATGTAGAACGATGCTTTATCACCAAGCAAGAGAGACTTTCACCTCCAAGCCCATTCCGGCATTCCGCGATAGCGTCAGTGACAGCTAGTACAATGCTATTTAATCCGATTTACTGAAAGTCACAACGGAAGGATTGGTGGATGTATAAAACTCACGACGATAGAAATAGAACGCAACTTTGAACATCCAAGCGGCTCAACATTAAAAAATGGTTTGATCATAGTTTAGTTTTTAGACCTAACGTGCAGTAAATGTATTTAACTGACGCCCCACCCAGAGAATCAGAGATTCAGAGCGGACGAACAGCAGCTGCAGCCATGGAGCAATCCATCGCCTGGTCCACCTCGCCTCTGCTCCTCCTCTGCACCCTGCTCTCACTTGTTGCCTCGCTCCTCTTCTTGCTTCACCACGCCCATGGCCGCAAGAACCCAACGCGAGCATGCAAGGGGAAGCTCCCTCCCGGACCACCGACGCTGGTCTTCCTCGCCAAGTTCTTGGTGCTCCGGCGATCGATCTTTGACCTTGGCCCGCTCCTCCGGGAGCTGCACGCGCGCCACGGCCCCGTCATCTCCATCCGTCTCTTCCGCACGCTGGTCTTCGTCGCCGACCGCCGGCTAGCGCACCGCGTCCTGGTACAGGGCGGCGCCACCTTCGCCGACCGCCCGCCCCTCTTCGATCCGGGACGCCTCTTCACCGCCGGGGAGCGCGACATCAGCTCCTCGCCCTACGGGCCCTACTGGCGCCTCGTCCGCCGCAACCTCGCCGCTGAGGCGCTGCACCCCGCCCGCGTCAGCCTCTACGCGCCGGCGAGGCGGGCGGCGCTGGACGTGCTCGTGGCCGACCTCCTCCGCGCGCGCGGCGGCGACAGCTCGAGCGCCGTCCAGGTGAGGCCGGCGTTCCGGCGCGCCCTGTTCCAGATGCTCGTGTACATGAGCCTCGGCGCCAGGCTCGGGGAGGAGGTGCTCGAGGAGGTCCAGGACATCCAGATGCAAATCCTCCGCTCCATTACCAGCTTCCCCATCTTCTCCTTCTTCCCGGCGGTCACCAAGAAGCTCTTCCGCAGACGGTGGGAGTCGTACGTCGCTGTGCGTCGCAGGCAGGACGAGATCTTTCTCCCGCTCATCCAAGCCAGGCGCGGCAACGACCCGCCGTGCTACGCGGACTCCGTCCTCGCGCTGCGCGTGGCCGACGAAGGCAACCGCCCGCTCACGGACGCCGAGGTGGTCAGCCTCTGCTCCGAGTTTCTGAACGCCGGCACGGACACGACGCTGACGCTGCTGGAGTGGATCATGGCGGAGCTGGTCAACCACCCCGATGTCCAAGCCAAGGTGCACGAGGAGGTGAAATCCAGACCGGAGCTCAACGACGGCGACCTTGAACAGGCGCGGTACCTGAAGGCCGTGGTGCTGGAGGGCCTTCGACTGCACCCGCCGGCGCACTTCCTTCTCCCGCACGGCGTGCAGAGCGACGCGGAGATCGCCGGATACGCGGTGCCCAAGGGCGCCGAGGTGAACGTCATGCACGGTGGGTTCGGTCGCGATGAGAAGGTGTGGACGGCGCCGCTGGAGTTCCGGCCGGAGCGGTTCTTGGACGGCGGCGAGGGGTGCGACGTGGACATCACGGGGAGCAAGGAGATCAAGATGATGCCTTTCGGTGCCGGGCGACGGATGTGCCCGGGGTACACGCTGGGGATGCTGCAGGTGGAGTTCTTCGTGGGGAGCCTTGTGAGGGAACTGGAGTGGCTGCCACTAGCGCAGGGGGAGGCCGTCGACATGACGGAGAGGCTGGATTTCACCGTCGTCATGAAGCACTCGCTCCGGGCTCGGATCATACCAAGGAACTGAAATCATCAATGTCGGAAAAAGCTCTCATGTTTGCTGATGTGCTTTCGTTTTTTAGGGGGTGTTTGGGAACACCCTGTTAAAGTTTAACACCTGTCACATCGGATGTTTGGATATTAATTAGGAGTATTAAACATAAGCTAATTACAAAACTAATTGCACAGATGGAGTATAATTCACGAGACGAATCTATTAAGCCTAATTAGTCCATGATTTGACAATGTGGTGCTACAGTAATCATTTGCTAATGATGGATTAATTAGGCTTAATAGATTCGTCTCGCGAATTAGCACAGGGTTCTGCAATTAGTTTTATAATTAACTCATATTTAGTTCTCCTAATTAGCATCCGAACATCCGATGTGACACTGTTAAAGTTTAGCACCCCGTATCCAAACACCCCCTTAGATAGATGGATAGATGTCTGTGTTCGACGAAACAAACACGCAACGTGCAGCCTGTTTTGAACTGAGGGGGTGTTTGGATAGCAGGTGCTAAATTTTAGCACCTGTCACATCGGATGTTTGGACACTAATTAGGAGTATTAAACATAGTCTAATTACAAAACTAATTGCACAACCCCTAGGCTAAATCGCGAGACGAATCTATTAAGCCTAATTAATCCATCATTAGCGAATGGTTACTGTAGCACCACATTGTCAAATCATGGACTAATTAGGCTTAATAGATTCGTCTCGCGATTTAGCCTAGGGGTTGTGCAATTAGTTTTGTAATTAGACTATGTTTAATACTCCTAATTAGTATCCAAACATCCGATGTGACATGTGCTAAAATTTAGCACATGCCTCCCAAACACCCCTTGAACTTTCAAAATATGTCCATATAATTAAATAAGTAAAGGAACTGTCTACGTATCTCATGACAGATTTTTCCTACTAAAATCTACTTGTGTAGACATTTTAGTTTGGTTCTATACCCGTAAAGCTGCTAATGAGATGACGTGCTCCACACTGTTCTTCAGTTTTAGTACATAGCCAAACAAAACATTTGATGATATTGTAAAGGATGACTGTAGAGGAATTCAGAAGTTCGATAAAATAAAAGAAATGGCCGCTCTAGAAATGATATCAGCACGTAATTACATGCCATCGATACCAACTTGCAAATATCAGGCAATAACCTCAATTTGTAGTTAATTTTCAAGATAACTGAAGCAACTCTAACATCCTGGATCCATTGGACTTCTGAAAAAAAGAAGGCACAGAACTCGTGTTCACATGTTCGGCAAAGACGCCAACTTGTGGGAAAAGTACTTGATTTCTCGTGACGATTTAAAGTATCATACAAATCTCTCCCCTGAATGCATATTTATTCCAACAAACTCTGGGGGCGAAGGGTCCGGTTACATCAGTATTTGCCTGCACTTCAGGTAAGTTCTAAACAAGGACGCTCACACATCAAAGACTCGTGTAACTACTGCCTCCTGAAACGGGAAGAGCCAGGGTCAGCTATAAACAAGAGGAAGTAGCTAGGGGCGGTAACTGAAAGTCTGAAGCAACCTCCTGCTAACTACTAGTGGTCAGATTTGTTGTTATTTTCTCCTTGCTGTCCTATGATGTATAACCCACTGGGGTTAAAGGTTAACCCCCTCCGTTGGTCAAAATCAAAATCAATTAACCCACCAACACTGACTGCCTGCTAGAACCATCTGCGCAATCTGGACTCAAATGACCTCCGGGGTCTGTTGTACCTTGTCTTAGCTAATCCGCTATCACTAACACTACCACCCACAACATGATCATGAGCTTCTGAAAATTCCTCTGACCATGGTTCTAGGGGAATATGACTGTCATCCTTTGCTTTCCTCTTTTGCTTCTCGAGCTGCTTGACGTTTTCAGAAATTTGATGAATTGTCTTGTTAATCTTCGTAAATCTCCGCTCCATAGGCTCCACAACATGGGAAACTGTATATTTTACGTCATCAACCATCTGAAAAATTGCACCATAAACAAATTAGTTGACAGTTATGATGGATAGAATGTCAGGCAAAAGCAACTTGAGTATCAGGAGCATACGATTTCGCCGCTCCCCAACACAACATCACGAACGCTCTGAGGAAAACTCAACCGCCTGTCTTTGGTACCAGGAGGAGTTTGCAATACTGTTAAGCTGTCAATCCCTCCTCCGACTTCTTCAGGATCTGGAGCTCCCAGAGAGGCATAATCAGACATGACAGCAACATTGCAAACACTTCTTTCCCCACGTCTGTAAGGTTTAGCTGGAAATACTTTCAAATGAACCACAGCTGCAACCCCCATCTGTCATTCAAGAGAAAGTGTGTTATGGGTATGGACTTCAACACAACATTTCTTAACATATGAAAGGAATGACCAGGATATGAGCAACAAGGGTAACAATATTACGAACAGAAGTCAATGTACACATGCGCCCCCAAAAATAAAAAAGTTGCACTATCATGACAGGCACAGCGCATATTCCAACAATACTGAGACATGAAACTGTCCGTCCATTCATTCAATAATGAGCGCGTACAGCATAAAGGAAAGTTGTGGAAATTAAATTTACAGGAAAGATTCGTTGATATGAAGATATGCATCAAAATTTTAACAGCAGAACAGAAAATACAATACCGGGATTTTGCAGCCTAATACATATAGAGTAACAAAATATTATGATATCACAAAATTCAAGGTAATAATTAGTGCTAGCATACAGAGAAATTAAATAAATTACACAAACAAATGTAAGCATGCCAAATTGATATAGTTGACTACTAGATAGATATAACTTCCTAATAGAACAAAGAATGAAATGACCGGAAAGGTAAAACAAACTTTTGTATCATATGGATAAGTGAACCAACCGAAAATGAGCATAATCAAAACCCTGACAGTGGATAAAAATGGCAGATAAAACACACCTCAAGGCATATAATGTAATCCTGGATACGTGTTTGCAATCTTTGTGCCAAATGTCCTTTAAAAAGCCCAGTTGAGAAAAGAAATGCAACAGCAACACCTTGCCACCAGGTCAAGAATACAATAGATTTGAAAGTAAGAAACTTAGACAGAGGTTTAATAGGTTCCAGCTTCTCCTTGGTAGCAGTATAGAACTGTATAAGGCAATATAACGCCCATGTCTGGCTGAAATTTAGTACAACAGCCAAATATGGATACCTGCAAATGAATCAATAAAATTCATGAGAATGCAGAACTGGAAATAAAGGTCATTGGGTACAGAGTTTTGATAATTTTAAGCATGATGTAGATTAGGTATTGATGAAACATACAAGGATCAGTAATGTTATGGAAAATTCCATAATAAAGAATTCAAAAGAGCACTAGCATAAAAACTATGTAATTGATCCATACCCATATTTCCATGCAAACTTTCCTTCTCCATAGATTCCTAGAAGCTCCATGAATATTGCCAAGACAGCACAAATAGGCTTAAGGATCATCTAGAATTAAGAACCCACATAATCGATCAGAACAGATGAAATAGGAATGAGCAAAGTAGACAAAGGTTGCCGATCATGCATACATACATATTGAACAATACCAATCTTCACAGCATGGTAGAAGTCGGGACCAAGGTACCAATTTCTCATGAAGCAATTCAATGGGAAAGGATGCTTCACAATGCCATAATCATAATCATAATCATCATCTAGCAGAGGCGAGCTCTCACTGATTTGAAGCCGACCCTCCATAAACCTAATGGTACTTTCCTCCCCACCTTAAATGACAAAAAAACTTTGGGTCAGATAAACATTGTATATATAAAGAAATAAAGGAAACTGAAAGAAAGCTCCATAGGCTAAAAAACGAAATTAGAACCAAAATAACTTCCATCCAAATTAAGCAGGCCCATGCACGACCAAACTAAAACAAGGCTTTTGGTGTTTCAGTTTCACCAACTTTTCTGACCTCCCTATGATCATTTTTTTATTTCTGTAATTCTAACATTTGAAGAGCATAAAATAATACCATTCCTTTTGCGTTTCACAAATATTCAGTTCAATTATATTTTTTTCTGTGATCAGATATATTAACAAACTGTGACATAACACTAAGCAAGTAGTTTTTTTTTTCTAGAAAAACACTAAGCAAAGTATGCACTAGAAGGTTGCAGCAGGACATAACAAGCCTCACAGCAAAGTGGAGGCGCTTGAAAAAGGATTTAGGGGGCCAAACTCAGATATAGTATCTCCTAAAGAAATTTCTGTAGTGGCCACAGTCACCCTTGATCCACATTAAGATCTGCCTATGGGTACACTACAACGCACCACACAAGCTGCAGCTCAGTGGCATTACCTTCTACCCACAAGGCTACATAACACAATCAGACGACAGGAAAAATGATAATCATATCTGCCAAATTCCTCTTTTATTATTCTGCTGAGAATAGAACTATCAGTTTTCAGTATGCATGATTTCCAACTATTGGTTAGCTGAAGATGATTTCCAACTATTGGTTAGCTGAAGATGATTTCCACTTTCTAACCGAGATTCAAATACTCACCTAAGCATGCTATCAAATATCTCTCGAAGCAATACATGGCAAATGCCTCGTAACAGTCCCGCATCAGTTCACAGATGAATGCAACATTCGAATTCAGTAATGAGAAGAACTGCAAAAAATAAAAAGTGTTACACGTTTACACCAGTAAATAATGAATTACAACAAAGAAGAAACTAAATCAAGGTTTTCAGAATTTACTACCTCCACTCAGAAATACATGATGTTGAGAATTTGAGCAGTCAAGGTTCCACAACTTTGATAACTTATATATAAAGAAATTGATGGGAAATACAATATTTTAATAGTTTGTGCCAACATATTACTATGAAAGCCCATAGCCAAAGTTGCTTATTAGTGACCATATGTGGTCCAAAGTTCAAGTTGGTAAAACATTAGCAACAATATTTCATAGTTTGCACTAATGCATTATGCAATTCTTGAACACATGAGTACCATATGTTCAGGTTGGTCAAAGCCAAAATAAGGTGCAAGAAAGGAATAAAGCCTTATAAAGTGTATCAAAGAGGGCATATTTCAAAGATTGAATCGCAGATGGTTGAAAATGTATGTAAAAGTTCGTGTGCTTTCATCTTAAAGATTATCCAGGAAGTTATAGTGTTCCAAAACTGAAAAGGGATGTATTATGACGTAATGTTATGACTACCGATCAGTTGAGAACAGAGAAAGGCCTATGTGTAGAAAAAATACACAAAGGACAATCGACAGAGATTGTAACTTATTTTGTACCACTGCAATATATATTCGCGGCATTCAGATTCTCACTCCAAGTATCACAACTATTACATGAAGAGTAAAAAAATTTAGGAAGCACAAAGGTGACTTGCAGAAACACTGGGTAGAAAACAAAATCAGCTGTGCCTACTTACTGATTGAACAGCATATACTGGAACCATCAGAATAAGGCCAATCATGAATTTTTGCTCCTGCAATATCCAAAAGTAATTAACTGAATCAGAAAGTGAAATGGCTGAAAAAAACAGCACAAAATAGTGAAAATTCTAGAATAAATGCTACTCAGACCCATATAAATTATTAGTATAAAATAAATCAAACCAGGGTATGAAAGAACAGCACCTCAGGTTGATGGTATGCACACAGATGCTCAAAGGTTAGAAACAACGACAGAACAAGAGCAACAGTTACAGATGTTCCTGCACTCAAAATTGGCCAGCCTGGTAATGACTTCGACGCAGAAACAAAGCCAGGAGAGAACATGTTCCCTGATCGAGCCAAACAACTGCTCACATGGGTCAGCACCAAAATGAAACGGATCACATTTTTCAGTGCCATGCTGTTGGAAGAGGTAATGAGGGCTAATGTGTTGTGATTGTCGTCTTTAGTCAGAACTCCTGGCTTTGTTCTTCAACAGACTAGAGGATTGAAGGACTCAGAAGCTGAAGGGCAAATCTTTTTTTGGTAATTCTGCAATCTTCCCAAACTCCTTTTAGTCTTCTGCAACACTTCTCTGTAGAGCATGCTGATTCTTCCCTATAAAGAAAAGGTAAAATCTTTAAATTTCTAAAGCATAACAACAAAGAATGCAACATATTAGAATGCTTTTGCCATTTGCATTCAAGCCACTGCAAAATCTTTGGTAAGCAACAGCATACAATATTGAAAAATTCTTCCATTCAACATAGTCCCTCCAATAGGATTTAAAACATACATGGCCAACATAAATGTTGAAAATGCATTAGACACCACTAGAAGCCTATATTTCTCTGATAACTCCACTGTATTCCCCAATATCTTAACATAATTTCTCCAAGGATTATGAGTTTTCCAGAGGATGGTAGCTGTACAGCTCTATTCTCCAACAAAAGAAATGTAAGAATGAAGCATAAGAGTACGCTCTTTTCAGTATCAAAGTCTGTTTGTTCGGTAAAGGTAACAATAGGCCAACTACATATTATTGGATGTTTTAATGATGTGAACTAACCAATAATTCCTTCTGGTTGATAGAACTTAACAATGTTCCTGGATAAATGTCTACGGAAAACGAGCTGAAAAATTCTGCATTCCTGTACTACGAGATGGTAATCAACAAATGACCAATGATGCAGTGTTTCTACTGTAGATAAGCAACGCAACAGGAACATTCGCAAAAGCATATTACTGATCGTTTAAGGTTCTCATGTTCCAGTTACAAGAGTAAAAAGCAATCAGACCCTACAATGAATAAGGGTGTCGCAGACATCTGCACAGAAAAGCAACCATATGAACACAGCAAACAACTACAGCCATTGCTCTGCCTGTGTTTTCCAGGCTGGTTCTACATGAACATGAAAATGCATAGTAGGAATTGAATTTCTATCAACTGTTCTAAAAAAGGTAAGAGATCTTAGCACTCCCTCCAATTCAAACAAGGTAATGGCAGACTTCTGAACTACGGCCTCCTCAACAGAATAGGAAATACTACATTGCCAATTATAGAATACCATGGAAATCAACAGCGAACTGGTAGGGCCAGCATTGGCGTGGGGCATGGGGTTCAGTTAAACCCCCAATTTTTAGTTTGGGGGTAATGGCACCCTAATCCGTGAACTCGAATACTGAGACCGATCCTGCGCGCAGAGGTAAGAACCGAATCTAACCGTCGACGGGTCAGGCTAGCACCGCAGCACCCCACAACTAACTGGAGACATTGGAGCAACCCTCCGCGACGGAAGAATCGGAGCCGACTGCTCGCGGCCGAGCGAAGGAAAGGGAAATCGGGGCAAATTAGAACGATCCGAGCGAGTCAGGGGCTCACCAACCAGTCCCGAGGGATCCCCACTCGACGCCGCCGTTCGGTGGAGAGGTGGGGGGAGGAGAGGAGTGGCCGGTGGAGGAGGGCGCGGTGTCGCCCGCGCACGTGAGCGGGGAGGGGGATCCGAGGTGGCGTGCTCGGGCGGAAGGAGACCTGGAGGCGTGTTCGGCGGAACGGGCCGGCGGAAGACGGGAATAGGCAGGCTGCCGCTTCTTCGCTCTTGTTGTGTGTGACGACGACGACGACGATGGCGTGCGGTGCGGGGCTCGGCTTTGAGAGCCCGAGGAGGAGAACAGTGCGGGGTGGGCCCCGATGGGCTGGGCAACTGGGCCCGGGGACTCTATCCTGATGGTTGCACGAGTTGGTTCCTTGTCTTGTCCGAAGCAAATTCACTTAATTAATGCTAGTATATGGGGTAAAATAAATAGATAGGTAATGACTCTAAAACAATATGATAAATGAATAAATAGTTGTTTTTAATGCAAAAAAAGATTACTCTCGAATAGGCTAACGTGCTTCGTTGGAGTGGTAAGCTCTAGGTTTTTCTGATGTTGGATTTAGGTATGCGAGTATGCTTCGTGTGATTTTATAATTAGTAAATATTTGTAACTTACAAACATATATGAATTTACGAGACAAAAGGTTCTTTTTACAAACAATACAAGCCAAAACGTTTAACAAAGTTTAGCCATGTCATATATACCCCCGAATTCGTAAGGGATTTAACATATAGCCGATTTCAGTTATCTGATTTTGTTCTCAACCCCAACCAGGCAGAATAAAAGTACGAGCAGCTGCAATCTACCGCAAGTTCCAACCACTGTTCTCAACCACCAGTTCACACACGAGGCCACAACTAGTCAACTACCACTCAATATTACTGGCGTCGTTCGCTACGACGCTACTGCTCAAGCTACCGGCGTCATTCGCCGCCATTCGTCATCGCTTGCCGGCTTGCCGCCGTGGAATCGTCATTTGTCGGCTGTCGCTAGCGCTTTCCGTTTGGCCCGAAGCTGCGACGGGACTGGTGGTGACGGATGCTGAATAGCTGATGAAAGGCCCCAGCCCCGGCTATATGTTAAATCCCTTACGAATTCGGGCTTCGTTTCTCGCTAAAATCGCGAATTCGCAACTGCCATCGTCCTGTGGAGTGTGGACTGAAATGGCTTCAATTCGGATGGTTAACCTGGCTACACTAGTCTGATCAAGGTTGACCAGAACAGGGAGTATATACAGCAGAAAATTCCCATAGTAGGTTGCGACCAGAGCGGGGAGTCAATTATTATACTATACCAACATACCGTCCAAATACAGCCAACCGTCCGAACTCATCGTTTTGCTCTAGGATGGTACCATCCGCCGCTAGCAATTGCAGGAGAGTACGCACTACAAATCAATACTCCATTCGTCCGTCACTACAAATCAATACTCCATTCGTCCGTCTCCTAGATTGTAGGTCATTTCAACTTTTCTAGATACATATTATTTTGCTATATCTTTTACTATGCATTTGCTATATCTTTTACTATGCATCTACACGTAGATTAGATAACAAAACATATGCATCTAGAAAAGCTAAACCTACGATTTGAGACAAATGGAATATCAAATGAAGATCAGGACAACGCTTCATCGGTGTTCAACTAGACTAATCATCACAAGAGGTTCACAAGCAAATTGTGCATCATCCGGCGCAATGCTATCTAAGCAAACCAGGAAACCGAAGCAAAAAACATGTATGAGGTCCATAACATGATTCAGTCAACATAGCCCAAATCCACATAGCATTCAAAAGTCACTAATAGTCGAAGTAAATGAGCCCTTCCGCGGGCTAGACAACATAACAGTGGAAAGTAGGGGGTCCATCGATACAAACTGAGAGTTAATATCCAATCTCGTTGCACAGTTGCTAAGACAGTGATGGTACTGGAACAACATGGAGGACATCAAGTGTCCAGACAAGACGAGCTCTGGACTCCATCTGCAATGCCTCGACGGTGTGGCAGTTCTACTCAGGCTTCGCCTGCAAGTTTTGATTGAAACACTGTCAGATAGCTGTGCTTGTTATTGACAGTACAGCAAATAAGAGAAGCAAAATCATTTTACATCAGGGGAGCGGGAGCCTGATGGGCTTCTGCTTGGGCTCTGCTTCTTGGGGCTTGCTGCTGCTTCACCATTCGCCGGCTGCATAGCCATTTTAGCAGATAAACTAAGCAAAAGAATAACAAAATTATTTCAATTGAAGAAGGAAACTTACAGAAGCATTAGGAGATTTGGATCTTGCTGGTGATCTGCAAAAGGTTCCAGAAACTGAATTCAATATCCGAAATGCAGCTTTAACAACTTGATTCCAAAAGCCATGACGCCTCGCCCAGCCGAACGAAAGCAATAAATGCTCATCGAAAAATAGAAGCATTCAGTTCCATGCAATAATGTAAAGTTGCGGTATCATAATGCCAACAGTGCGTATGAACTACAGCAACCATCTGAAGTGTGCCCGAGGTAGGAAGAAACTCATTCCCCAAGCATTGAACTCCAAGTACATTCCTAGTCACTGTACCACCGTAATCCAGATCATCAATCCTTAACGCTCCTATGTCCAGTATTCCAAACAATGCGCTATGCCCAAGCTCTGATGGTAATCAGTTACAGTACATTAGGTAAATCAACGGGACGATTTTAGCTTTCCATAGAAGCTCTCAATTAACAACCATACCTTATAAAACCAACTGAATTGTAGCAAATTGCGAAAATCCCATCCTCAATATCCTAATGCGCAATCCCCAGATCGCCACACAATCCCAGATAAAACGGCGAGACAATTGAGTCTTCAAAAACAAAACAGAACAGACTAAGCAGTTCATATAGTTCATTAGAGAAACTGAGCACTTGAGAAGGAATCCCAAGCAATCAGACTGTACAGCAAGCCACCATCATTGTATACATGCCTGGGAATGTAGCTGTGTTCACTTAATTGATGGCACCAGGGTGCTGACATGGAAGAATGTTACAGTGTTCATTAACAAATTTTAGGTACCAGATGAAATCTCCTATGTAAGTCAACAGGACTCCATTCAGGACATTAAAGATCTATAGAACAAAGCTATTATTTTAATAAAGCTTGTTAACCGGTGTTTTCAAATAAAATAGCAGCAATCTTTGCAAGAATGCCAACAAGTTAGGATGATACAAAAGTAGGCATACTAATGCATTTATCATATTGTCTATCTGTTGTTTTTTGCGGAACATAGCAGGTTTCAAAGCTCAAAAGCTGGATTGGTGTATGTTACCTTGACGGAGAACGGCCTTTTGATGGAGACCTTGAACGGGAAGAAACAGACCTAGACCGGGATCTAGATGCTGAGCGGCGAGCCCTGGGTGATTTGCTGCAGAACATATTCAATATTAGGTAGTTACAGACAAAGTTACCCAGGGACATCATGATACGGCAGCATACCTCGGGCTCCTGCTTCTGCTGTAGCTACGACTTGGGCTTCGGCTACGTGAGTCAGAGCGACCACGTTTGCCATCATATTCCTTCACCTGTGAGGAGTAAGGTGCATGGTCAATAACAGAAGTACAGAAATCGTCCTCAAGACCATACGCTAGTAACAGGCAACAATGCCTACCCTTATATAAGCTCGCCCAAAGGCGTTCCTGAATTCAGTATCATCCAGCTTCTTTATCTGCAAATGGTTGTCAAACAAGAGGATTAAAAACACGGTTCTAGGGCTAAACAGAAGGGATAGAACTAATAGTGACAGATAGAGAAACAGTCCCAGGTCAGGTATTGCAGAAGGTCAAACAGAAGAGAGCATGAAAAAGCTGTAGAATGAAATGACCAGACAATGCCAAATGGACTTACCGCATATTTCATGTCATCATAGTTTGTGTAGTCCACAATTCCTACGGTGCCTGTAACAAAATAGAAATACATGTGAAGAACTTGCCGCAAAAACCATATTCCTCAGAGAAAGGAAGGATGACCTCTCAATAAAGTGATGAAAAAAAACTTCACAACAGATGATAAGAGATATTAGCATTATGCCATGCAGAATTTATGTGTCCTAGCACAGCAAGTCAAGAATTTGTAACAGGAGCTCAAGGGGTCAATAACCCCAACTAAGATAAGTCTAATTGCAGATTTGAAAGGCAAATATCCTTCGAATCAGGAAGTCAATTCTCAATCTGCTTGAGCCATAAGGATTAGTTATGAAAGGTGCATTACTCCAATAATGGAAGTAAGCTAGTTGTCATCCCATTATACTTGATTTTGTTCATGTTGTGCTATGTTTAAATTGTGCCAGTACTTGCCTGTTCCCAAGCAGCTTGAACTATCTTGTTATTTGAACTGTTGCTAAATTTTTTAAACAACTAAGTAATTAATATTATATCAATCAAAATTTTAAAATATCAAAGGCTAGGGTTTTTTTGTTCTGGACAATGACAACAATAACAGAAAAGGAAATGAACAGGTATCAAATGTTGCTTCCTATGGCCTATGCCATGCATATGGATGCGCGGTTAGTTTTTTCATGGCAATGGCACCAAAGACCAAACCCTGCTTTGTTTTTTAAAAAAATAGCACCATAAATATATTTTTCAGGCCTGCGCTTCTAAAGATGTCTAATGATTAATGAACATTTCAGATTCAAAATCGCAATACAGCAGCTTTAACCAAAATACAACTTACCACCGCCTTCACGGTAAACTTCAGAGAAACAAACATCTCCAGCCTTCCGCATATGATCCTGGAAAGAAATATTTAGCGTCAATGAGATGAAAGAATAGAGTCTTATGCAAAAAACTTGAGGGGGAAAGTGTTTGCCACAAACCTTCAGATCCTGCCATGATGCAGAAGAAGGCAGTCCAGTGACAAGAACTGTTTGCAATGATTCAAGTTAAGGTTGCAGATATAAAAGAAAAGTAAGCATTGATTTTCAACACAAATCCAAACCATACCACGATACTCCGAGTGCCTTGACACACCACGGCGTGCCCCACCACCAAAGCCACCTGAACCACGATCATGTGAGGAAGCATTACCTCTACCACCATGAGCAGGTTCCACCTGTACACAGTAGTATGGAGTTCAATCAACAAATTGAACAGAACGGAAGTAGTTAGCTTATCAAAGCACTGATTAGCTTACTCTTAGGCGGTGTCCATCAAAATTGTATCCATCCCGCCCAGCAATTGCATCCTCAGCATCACGAGGATCTTCAAACTACATGATTAGCAAATAATCTTATATTTTCTGTTTGTGACTCAAATCATCAACCAACACCACGGTCATCTGATAACCATGTTATTCAACACATTCAGGTGTATCTTACCTCAACAAAAGCATAACCAGGTGGCCTCGGGGGGACCTTCAAGTCAATGTCAACAATTCTCCCATACTGCATTCACAAGATTTATAATATTAGACATTAGCATAAACGTAAATGCTACCTTGCAAAAGCATGACAACTACAGTCACATGTCTTAGCTTGAGGTTCCATAGTGAAGTAGAGAACAACTAGGTGAACCCCAATAGTACAAGTATTTCCAAACAATCAGTCATCTACAACATCGTGATACTGAATCTAGCAAGCACATGGTATCCGGGCACAGCCTAACATGGTAGCAACATTTCTCTCTTTCTTAAGATTAATAAACCAAAATAAGGAATTAAATTATTAAAATATGCCTCACCTTGTAGAAGAGATCCTCCACCTCCCTCTCCCGGATGTCGCCGGGAAGGTTCCCGACGTAGATCGTGCGGCTCCAGCGCCTGCTCATCTTCCCCCCGCTGCAACCTACCAGCAAGGCAAGCATCAATCAGCAAACCAGCTCCGCCGCATCCGCATCTCCCCAATCCGACCACAGCCCCCCGAGAGAAGGTTCGAAAATCGAAACAAAACGTGCGAGACGGTGGGGCGTGGGGCATGAATCACCCAAGGGACAAGGAGAAGAGGAGATTTTTACCTGAACGCGCGGTGGCCGGAAGGGCGGGTCGAGGCTAGGGTTTGGCTGCCGCGGCCGCGAGCTCGAGAGATGTGGTGTGGGGATGAGAAAGAAGAGACGGGAGGCGAGGCCGCGAGGGTTTATGACCACTCGAAAGGAGACCGAGACCCGGCCCCAAAGTAAGAGACGGCCGGACCGCGTCAGGTTCGGTCCGATTTCTCTACGCTGTGGGCCAGCTGTGGCGAGCCCGTTCGTGTCTCTTGCCGCTGCTGGGCCCGTTTGTATTTGGGCTCCCGTTTGG
This sequence comes from Setaria viridis, assembly GCF_005286985.2. NCBI lineage: Eukaryota > Viridiplantae > Streptophyta > Magnoliopsida > Poales > Poaceae > Setaria > Setaria viridis. The sequence goes on from NC_048271.2 coordinate 44,401,325, forward strand.
TGGGCGGGATGACGATCATCACTTTTTTTTATAAAGAATACGATCATCACTTCAATTTCATCATCCAATCAACGAAAGTCGATGAAATTCAACTGAAGGCATGATGCATTTGGTTGATATATAGGTAAAACAAGAACTTGGTCACGGGATAAATAGATTATTTCTCTCTTTATATTTTAATATTTGCTATAAATATACTCTAGTTTGACTACCCGTTCGCATTTCCTCCGAGCCTTTAGCCCGGTGATCAAGTCAGCCGCTGTCCTGCTCTCTGTTGATGTGCCTAAGGGCAAGTACATTGGTGTCATCTAATAGCCGGTCTCATGCATTGACACGTAATCTTGAGATGATTTAACAGGCAATCCGTACAATGGGTTGTCCTATAAGTTGTCTGGTAGTGGTATATAATTCCTTAATTTGTGCATAAGAAAAATAAAATATTATGAGTTGCATGGCAACAATAACTCGTACAATGGTTGTTAAGTTGTCTCGTAGTCCTACAATTTAGCTCATAAGGTGGTTGTTTCGCGAAGCAACGACCTCTTTCTCTCTCCTCGCTCTCTCTCCTCCACATCATCAAAAATCATACGTGGCACTGCATGAGACAACCTATGAGACCGCTCAGCAATGTACTTGCCCTAAAGGATGGTCCCTTCATCAAATCAACATCATCAGTGGCTTCTTGCACGATGAATTGGCCAAGACTCCTTACACGCAACGGCCGCACCACTTCGAAGATTCTTGCCAATTGCCACCCATCATGGCATCATATGTGTGCAAGCTTCAAAAGTCACTTTTATGGGCTCAAGCAATCTCCTCGCGCGTGCATATACGTCACTCCTTTTTATTTTCTCTTGAGATCATGTCTCCATTTGCATGCTTGTTGATGTTGATAACAGTTTGGTTGTCGCCTCCAGTCGCTGGCTATATAATAGGGCCGTCCTGTGGATCAGCTTTCCATCTCCTTTCTAGCGAAAAATCTTGGTCCTCTCAGCTATTTCTTATATCCCCTAAATTATTTATATATATAATCTCACATGGACAGCAAACATTGTAATTATAATCTAGATTATATAATTTATACCCCTAGATTATCATAATCCTAAAAGCTGCCCAAAATATGCTTATTTCAACGATCTTTTACCATACCACTTGAATGAAATTACCCTCAATTGCCATTACAAGAACATTTTAGGGAATAAATATTCCAAACCAATAATCTAGACCTCCATTAATCTAGGTTGCCAAACACCCCACAGCTTATTGTGTCCAGCTTATTTTAATCTGGATTCTACCCATATAATCTAGATTATGTAATCTACCCAGGAAACAAACAGGGCCTTAGGAACCAAGGTGGCTTGCAATCCCATTGTCAGTGTTCTTTGATGCTGCCGCGCGAAGTATTAAGATAGTATTTGGTTCGTGCTAAGGTAATGTAAACGCAAAGGGAATCCAATTACAGTGTATTTGGTGGGGAAATGGGTGATTACCATCTTTAGTTGCACTTTGATAACGTAATCGAATTATGGTGTAGGTACTGTATTTGATTACGGTGGAGGAGGGGGTAACAAGCTTGTATAGATATTATTTAGGTAAGGAATTTGATTACAGTGTCAATTGATTACAAACAAACGCAGTGGGATTCATTACATTCAGTACATTTGAGCCAACTAAACACCATCTAAAAGCATGTCTCAACTCCTACGGTGCTCCGTGATAAATCTTGTGATTTCTGGTACAATGCTAAGTGTTGAATATGCTTTCCAATATCCAAACAGCGTTAGCAGCTTGCAAGTTGCAACATATCACTCCAACTAGGCCTGTCATTGCATTTGCCGGTAACAAGATCTGCTAGTTTCTCTCTGCACCCACTGAAACTCACGGCCAAGTATTGATGAGAGGCATACTAGCTACATACGAGATCAAGTTTCTCGAGGGAATTCATCCCTTTCAACTAGCTAGTATATAGGTATATAAATTGCAACACCAATTCTATATTCAGTACGACTCTTTGTGCTCAACTTCATGGGAACGAGCTCAAGAGAAGCGCGCTCTGCTTTTTTTTTTAAGCTCCAGTTCTGATCCCACAATAATAAAATCGAAATCATTATCCTATATGGAACTGTGTCGTGTGGGAGGCTCATTCTGAAAAACTCTCCATTCACCTCAATCTAAATAAACTCTCCATTCTCGTCATTCTAAAAGATCAACAAGTATTTCATTTGTACATAAAACTCATTCTAAAAACTTTTCATTCTCCTCACTATAAAATATCAACAAGCTAGTACTCCATTTGTAACATAAAACTTATTCTAAAAAACTTCCCATTCACCTCACTCTAAAAAACTCTCCATTCTCCTCGTTCTAAAAGATTTAAAACAAGTACTTCATTTATAACATAAAACTCATTTTAAAAAAATCTCCATTTTCCTCACTCTAATAAAGCAACAAGTACTCCATTTGTAACATAAAACTAGATCATTCAAAAAAAACCCCTAGAATACTATGACCAGAGGACGGAGAATGAAGTTGCTAACCGGTGTAGTGAAGAAGCTGGTCAGGTGAAGAAAAACAAAGCCCGAGCAAATGGTTGAGCCTGCTCAAGGAGAAAGCTAAGGAAGCAGCTCATTTATAGAGCAAATGGTTGACATTAGTACCAGCTGGTAACTTCAACCGGTACCAAATGGTTTCAATTAGTACCGGTTGATGCTACCAACCGGTACTAAATGGAATTCTCACCATTTAGTACCAGCTGAAACCACCAGCTATACTAAATGGCTTCCTGGGGAATCTAGCTGTCGGCCACGCGGTCGACGTGCCGCCATTTAGTACCAGCTGAGGCTTCAAACCGGTACTAACACCGCGCATTAGTACCGGATGAAAAAGCGTCCAATACTAATGTGTTGGATGAATGCTTAGTTTTCTAGTAGTGTACATCGAGATATCAAGTATCTCGAGGTAATTCATCCCTTTCAACTAGCTAGTATATAGGTATATAAATTGCAACACCAATTCTATATTCAGCACGACTCTTTGTGCTCAACTTCATGGGAACGAGCTCAAGAGAAGCACGCTCTGTTTTTTTTTAAGCTCCAGTTCTGATCCCACAATAATAAAATCGAAATCATTATCTATCCTATATGGAACTGTGTCGTGTGGGAGGCTCTCCATGAATACGAGATTTTTACGAGCATGAAACGAAGATTTACAGGGCAAAAGAGTAACGCATTAGACACTGTTCATTGGGAAGCACGCGGAGAAGAGATCGACTGCTCTCTCAGTACACAGGTACACCCAGCCCAAGCGGATGGTCACGGCATGCAGCGGAGCTCAGCCCCGCTTGACGGGGTCGAAGTTGGAGACGGCGACGACGGCGCCGACGATGGCGACGAGCACGACCCCGCCGGAGACGATGCTGAGGAGGAAGTTCTTGAGCGAGGGCGAGATCCCGGGCTGCGCGGCCTCCGCGACCTCCGGCAGCACCAGCGCCGCCGCCACGGCCGCCGCGGCCGCCCACTCCTTGGCCGGGTGCTGCGGCTGGCTGCTCCGCGCGGACGCCCGGACGACGGCCGCCCTGCGGGGCGAGACGACGCGGAGCGACGACGCGCTGATGCCCCCGGCGCCGCAGAGGGGCTTCCCGAGCCCCCGGGCCACGGACAGAGACGCCGCGACGGCGGTGGCGGCCATGGATCCTGGGCTCAGCACTTTGCTCTCGTGCGTCGCTGGGGTTGGTTGGTTGCTGCACGGGAAGCGGAGCGTACGTGTGATGGCAGGAGCGGCTGGCCGGGGGAGAGCGAGACGGATATGTAGATAGGGTAGGGGAGGAGGAGGTGGAGGGGGTGCCAGGTCAGCGCGCTCGGCTGACGTGGGTGGCGATGGGCTCACCAAGTGGCCAAGCAGGATAAGGTCTTATCTTTGACGGCGACCTGGTGGTGTGGCTAGCGAAGGCGTACGTACGTGAGCGTCAGGTTAGTGGGCCGCTGACTGCCGCATAATGGGCCGAACATCTGGACTTCCGTTATGGTGGTGGTTGAGAGCCGGCCTGTGGGCTCGCACGTGAAGCGGTGCTGTGTGTGTCAGTCACTGCGGTGCGCCGTGCACCATTCCAATCAGCTCATCGCCACCACCGCTACTGCCACGCCCAGTCGCCCACTACGTCGGCTGCCTCTCTGGTTGACACGGCCGCGTTACCGACAGCAAGCGCTGGCCCTGTCCAGGCCTCCATGTCCATGGTCCATGCAGTACAGTGGCGCAGTAACCACACGAGACGAGGTGGTGCGCGCGCCACACATATATATGAGGAGCTCCACGATAGGCTGCGTTGGCGTGGTCCTGAGCCACGGCGCCCCGCTTTCATCTTTCCTGCAACTACTCATACAGTAATCAGTAGCTTGCTAACATAGAGCTCCTTTGTCACATGATGGCTAGAACTCTTCCGGGTCCCTGGTTTTCCCTGGGTACGTAAAAGCCGTTTGCTCCGCGCGGCTGATCGAATAACGTGAGCTAGTGCAGATAGATCGAAGGCTCCACGCCACCGGGTTTGGTAATACTTCCACGGCTTGTTCACCGGCCGAAGCATTCATCAACCTGACCGGCGGCAGTGTCATTTTCGGTTCCAAGTCAAGGCGCCTGCTAGCTAGCATGCATGCATGGGCGCGCACCTAGCCGGCCACCGGCCAAAACAACTTTACCTTGTCTTTGGTCCCATCCCTTTTTGCGGGCTCTGTACTTTCTCCTGGCCGGGTGTGGATTCACTTTCACGTTCCGCCCACTACTTGTACAGAGCGTCTGCACGTACCACGTTGCCTCGGCGCTTAGCTCGTGCTAGTAGAGCCGCTAGTTACTAGCGATAACAGAGAGCCCCGATCCAACGTGCCGTGCCCACGCCCCTGGCCCTTGCTAGCACGAGCTAAGCGCGCGGGACGACTTGAGTACGGCTCCAATGTGTTGGGAACGTAAGCTTGGTGGTCTCCTACTACAAATTACGTGATTTTGCGCAGGTCTAAGCCTAACGGGAAACCATTCGTTGTTTCCTGTAGAAAACGGGAGAAATGCAGTTTTCGCGGCAAGCGGGAGCTAGCTGAGGGTCGAACTGCATCGTTTGCCTTCAACCGAACCGATGCCGGGTCTGAAACGAGAACACCAAGGCCTGGCATGGAGGTGCTCCTGCTCGGTTGCACTTGGACACGGTTGAACTGAACGCGATCCGAAGCTTCCAACGACTGGCCACTGCATCGGCGCGATTCGAGGGAACAGGCCCTCTGCCCTTTCGCAATTTCGCGGCAGCTCGTTCTCACGTGATCGTAGTGACTAGTGAGGCAACCGGTTTGTTCTTCACGCGGCTTCCTGCAGAGCAGAGCAGCAGGCGGCTTCCATCGTCGCCTTTGCATGCTGAATTCACGCCGCCAGCCAGGACACGCTGGAAAGTTCGGTGAAAGTGAACAGAGGCCGGTGGTTTGAGGTCCTGTTTGGATTCCACCGGATTCTTAGAATCCAGCTTCTAGAATCCGGATGGAATCCGAACGCTCCAGATTTTATCTTAGATTTTGAAATCTAGATTCTCAAAATCCTAGAATCTAAAGTTAGCTAGCTTTTGCAAAATTTTGATAAGTGAGGGAAGATAGAATCTAGCTTTTTAGAATCTATGGATCCAAACAATCTCTTTAGATTCTACCCAAAATCTTTTTTGGAATTTATCCCAAAATCTAGTTTTTAAGAAATCCAAACGGGCCTGAGTCAAACTAACAAAAAGGAGATACTAAGGCCTCCTCCAACTGTTAGAGTCAACCACTAACATATAGCAATAAAAAATGGCATAAGAGACAACTTGTCCAATGATCTAACTCTTAGCACTGCATAGTCTTGGAATATGCGTACGAGACTATCTCTTGATCAAGAGATAGCCCTTCTCTCTCGCTCTTCCACCTAGATAAAATATTGTATTTAATTCTATAAGCTAGCTGACATGGCATCTTCGGAGGAGGCCCGAAAAAACGAAAGGAGGCGCTATTTCCCAGACGACGTTTTCCCCTTTCAGTCAATGTACAGTAGCCATTACTATTAGATTCCCAATAGATAATATGCTACTTATCAGTTCCCTTGTTTATTTTTTCTACACACCCGCCCTCCCACCAGTACCCTACTAATTAACTCGGCTCCTTCAGGCTAGCTTAATGCCTCTCCTGCTTAGGGGTCGCCCATCCAAGGGATCGAACAACCCTCCAGTGCTCGGAGCTGGAGGCATCTTCACTGCGACAAGGCTCTAGGCCTTTGCCCATGGATTTCTTCCTAAAGACTGTATGAAATGCTGCTGGAATCAATCCACAACACTGTACCCTCGTCGATGCACTGAAAAATTCAGTATCGACGGAGATTTGTGCCATTTTCAATCAGAATGTTGGCGTATACCGGAGAAGCAATGGAAAACCAAGGGGTCTCAGAGGAAAGGTCCAATACGCCGTCCTAATTGATCGTAATCCATGCATGATGCAACACCCATGACCCACCGTCCATGCATTATGTCTGAAAATTGCAACGCACGAATAGTCTCGAGCCTGACTCCGTAGCTCATAGTATAGCATCAGCCTTCGGTGGGCTTCTACTGCTGCGCTGGGCTTCTTCCAGCTGAGCTTTTCAGCCCAGCTCGTTCGGAGCGCTTCACCGACGCCGTTCAAGCGGCTGCTCCACCGATGCGTTCCTCCCAAATCCCTCTCGCCTCCCGTCCTCATCCACAGACGCTACATACGCCCGTTGCTCTCTCTCGCTCCGGATCCGCCGCCGCCGCTCCCTCCGCTCACCCGCTCCCTCGGTTGCGCCCGTTCTCCGCCGCCGGAGGGCCGTCGCGTCGCCCGCTCCTTTGCGCTCGGCCGCGCGACGCCGCCGTCGCTCCCACAGCTCGCCCCCTCTGTCTCTCTCGCTCCCTCCGGATCCGCCACCGCCGCTCCGTCCGCTCACCCGCTCCCTCGCTCGCACCCGTTCTCCGCCGCCGGAGCCTGAGGGGTCGCCCCCTCCCTCGCGCTCGGCCGCGCGCCGCCGCCCTCTCTCCCGCATCTCGCCCCCTCCGTCCCTCGCGCTCGCTCCAGATCCGCCGCCGCCGCTCCCTCCGCTCACCCGGTCCCTCGCTCGCGCCCGCTCCCTCCGCTCGCCCGCTCCCTCGCGGTCGGCCGCGCGACGCCGCGGTCGCTCCCGTCGGTCGTCGCGCCGTCGAGTGCAAGGAATTTCTCCCAGTCCGTCGCCCCCTCCCTCCCCTTCGCTCGCAGGTAATGCTGCTCCCCCATCGGATTCGTGGAGATTTGGGGTGGGTCAACCATGGGGCTGCGGTTTGGTTGGTAGTTTGATTGATCTCATGCCGTGGGTCAGTTTTGTACTGGCAACAGAATTTCCACATGGTTGCTCATATCTTGTTAAGCTAATTACAACTTAAATTGGCAATTACTTGGTGTACAAAGATGCCTTGTTTGTGCTTTAGACCAGATGTACTGATGACTGTGATAGTGATTGAAAGAAGGCATCCTTCAAAAAAGATGTAACTGGTTCATCTTTGTCTGTTTTGTGGTTCAATACTCTTTTGTTCCCATCCAAAAACGTAGGTGGGAGAAAAGGAGTTTCTGATCATGATAATTGATATGTCGTCTATATCATAACTATTTGGGCAATCTTTGTTGTTGCTATACTTATCGATCTGTGGCTTAATTCTACTTAGGACGATTGCAGCTTACTGGTAGAAATGTTTGCTCATACTAGATACCATGACCATGTAATCTATGTGTACCTGCTTCTGTCCCAAACTTGTCCACAACACAGTGAACTAAATTGATGTGTCTGTTTTTGGTTTTTTCACCTTTACAGGCGACTGATACCAGGCTACTAGCAGGCCAACCGCGAGGAAGTACCAACGGTGCCCACACTAGTATCGTCATCGACTTCGTCGTGCTCTCCCCCACCGGTGTGCCCGTACAATTTCCGCCACAAACACGCCAAGACACCTGCTAAGGCAAGTAACATATCCAGTAATTTTAGATTGTTTAGTTGTATGCCTCCTAGTTATCCGTAGCTCGGTGCAATATAATTGCAGCTCTTGTGTACTCAGATGAATAACCGTGCCAGCTAGGATGAGGGCACGAAGAAAACTTTGTTGGACTTGTGCATTGCTCAGAAGAACCAGTTCAATTGGAGCAACAGATGCCTCACTAAGTTGGGATGGAAGAACGTGTACTCAAGCTTCAGGGCACAAACTAGGTTGCATTTGGGCAGCAAGCAGCTGCAGAACAAGCTCAACAACCTGAGGAGAACATTCCTGAGTTGGATGGCCTTGCAAAAGCAATCTGGTTTAGGGCGCGACACACAAACTGGTGGTGTTTCTGCTGATGCCACCTATTGGGAGGAGGACGAAGAGGTACGTCCTATGACAGGCCTCTAAGTTACTCGGCATCTTATTTGTACTTTTATGTTTTTGGCCTTGATCATTTATTGTTGCTTGAACATTGCAGGACACCAGTGGTGGTGATGCCCCGCCGAGGTCCCAGTCGAGTTTCCAGCCGACTTCCGTTAAGCCTCCACCTTTCCTCGACAAATTGTTTGAGTTGTTTGGCTATAAACCCCAAGATAGGGGCACCTTGCTGACGGCAGGAGGTATTCGTGAGGTGACACCTAGCGTGGGGATTGAGGGCAATGCAGCGGACTTGGACCAGGACCCCCCGCTTGCTAGTAGTGCTCGTGCCATGTCCAAACGGCCGGCCCGGGAATTCTCTATGGACAGTCCTACGAAAAAAAGAAGTGACAACTTGGAGCAGTACATCAGGGAGCTATCCGAAAGTGTGGCAAAAAGAAGCCAGCAACGTGCTGGCCGTGCCCGGGGGGAAATGGTTCGTTGTATGCAGCTCCTGGTAGAAGATGGTATACAGGAGGGGTCTCCGCTTTACTGCCAGGCTCTTTATTTATGTACTAAGAACGCGGAGTATAGGATGGCGTTTACGGAGATGACAATGAAAGAGGGCCGAATGAACTGGATACAATTCAACTAGGACATGTTGAACAAGAAGTGATTGTGGCATGACTTTGTTTTATTGTAGTGATGTGTACTGATGGGTTTCGAAAATAATGTTTGCACTTGTGTCGGAACAGTACTGTTAGCTTATGTAACATGTCTTGTTCATTGAACATTTCGTTTTAGTGCTAGTTAAATTCCTTTCAAGTTAAATGTCCTGGTCACTACATTTCTATGAAGTGTACTTGTTGCTTTTGGATCAGTACTTTCTGTTAAGTTTTCTGTTAAGTGTACTGTCGTTTCTTTCAAGTTCAATGTCGTCTCAGTACATCAGTCTACTTTTTTACCTTGTGTCAGAACAGATTGCTTTGAAGTTATTTGGAATTTTGATGTCTGTTGTGTTAACCTTTTGGACAGGTACTTCAGTAGGGCATTGGTGGCCCTCCGCTCATCAGTAGCAGGAACATTGGTTTAATTCTGCGGCAGCTCGAGGAAGGGGGAGAGGCAACTTTACAGGCACTGCACAGGTTCGAAACAAATGCATATGTATAATTCGGTGCAACTACCTATGTGTAAGGTGTGTTTGCTTATGCCCCTCCGATTGTGCATGCACAGGTTCAATCAAGTATGAGTAGTACAGAGGAACAAAACAGTGACACCGGCAGCGACAACAGCTCCGTGTTCGATCTAAAGTGTTTAGCAGGAGCTGCAGCCGCATATGCGGAGGTTCACAGGAGTCAGCGTCCTGGGCGGAACCCGCCAGTTGACCTGCCACGCATGACGGGACGGCAATGGGTTGAGCTGAACCTGCGGGACAGGCGGCGGTGCTTCGATAATTTTCGTATGTATCCCGACACATTCCTTCAGTTGCATGACATGTTGGTTACCAATCATGGATTGAAAACGTCGCAAGGGGTAGAATTTGTTGAGGCTTTAGGTATGTTCGTGTGGGCGTGTGCGACACAACAAGCTTGCCGTCAAATTAGAGAAAGATTTGACCGGAGTTTGGACACAGTTAGTAGGAAGATGACGCATGTGGCAAATGTAATGTTTTCATTTGCCCAAACAGTCATGGCTCCAAAGGATCCTGCTTACTCTAAGGTGAATCATAAGCTGAACCAATATGCACCGTTCTTTGATGGGTGCATAGGTGCTCTAGACGGTACACACATTCCAGTATTGGTCGGGCGTGAGTCCCGTTTGGATTTTATTAACAGAAAAGGGTGGACGAGCTTCAATGTGTTAGCTATAGTCGATATGGACATACGCTTCACATATGTAGGAGCGGGGAGGGCAGGATCCTGTCACGACATGGCGGTGTTGCGGGATTGTATGGCGGCACCGAACTACCCTCATCCACTTGCAAGTATGGTACTTGACTAATTACGCACATGAAGCTGCAATTGCAAAATGTGGTGCACTAATGTTGAATATTTTTGATTATCTGTAGGCCGATATTATTTGGTCGACTCGGGCTACGCAGTTCGAGAAGGGTATCTGGGGTCGTATCGAAATACCAGGTACCATTTGGAGGAGTTTAGCAGAAGGTCGGCGGACACATTGGAGGAGAAATTCAACTTTCACCATTCCAGTCTTCGCAATGTGGTCGAACGCGCATTTGGCGTGCTGAAATCCAGGTCGCACATTCTACGGGAAGTTCCACTATATTCTCGAGAGCGGCAAACGAAGCTTGTTATTGCCTTCTTCGCACTCCATAATTATTTGCTGGACCTTGCCGATGCAAGTACTGCAGGTTCGAACACGGCGCGAGCTCCGGACTATGGGGTATCCGAATGGGTGGCAGCAAATGCTACTCCTGATATGGCCAGTGTACGAGATTGGATTGCGGCAGGAATCTCTTTGATGTAAATGATGGGTGTATGCTGTGTATGTTAATGTTGTAATTTGTATGTAACCAATTGTAGTAGTTGTTCTGTACGTTCGTACCCTCCAGTGTGTTGGTTATGTTTGCGCGACAAAATTTGAATGTTGTAGATCTTTTGACCGTTAGAAATTTAATTTTGAAATGTAGCAGCGCATCCGTAGGGAAAACAGACCGAAAATTCCTAAGGAGCAGCAGCCACCGCTGCCCAGCGCATTCGTAGGGAAAACACTTTATTTTCTTTATCCATAATAACCTTATATTTTTTTTATTCTCAATAATTTCTGAATGATTTGTAGTCCCACGGCTGACAATAGTTTGATTTTATAAAAAAGAATATCCAAATGAGACTTGCTTAATTATTTGGTGGATAAATTCATTTGGAAATAATATAGATGCTTGTTTGCAGTTAATAGTGACTCTCTAGTATGGAGCAGGAGACGCACACAACGGCCGCTGCAATCAGCTGAAGCAGCAAGCAGCAGCTAGCAGCTGCGCTGCAGCCGCTGGCAGGAGAAGCCAGCACCGGCAGCCGCAACTAGCTCTGCCGAACGGCCTGCATGTTTCGCACCACTCGATAGTGTCGCTGCAGCTCAAGTACTCAGCTGTCAGCTGGCCAAAACACCTTTATTTGGACAATTCTAATCAAGTACAAAATGTTTTTAGGGCACGAGCGCACCGAGCCACCGACCAGGACAACTTTACCTTCAACGTCATCACTTTTCTCGAATTCTGCTGTGCCCTCTGGATCTTGCTACTTTGTAAAGCTAAAAACATAAACCCCACTCACGTATTTGGGACGGGACGACGGGTTCATCAGTCTACTACAGTCTACTGCTTGTCCAGTGTCTTGTGGATCCGGTTCCTCTGAAGTATTTAAACCTACCTCAGAGAGAGAGGTAGTAGGTGCTGCTGGTCAATCGTTCGGCATCCAATGGCCACGACGAGAAACAATGGACATGATCTGTACGTAAGGTCCATAAACAAATAGCCTGCCGCAGGAGGTGAAGGGAGTCTGTTCACTAAAAAACAAACACAACATTCGGGTGTTTTTCTGGATGCTTCAATTATTTTTTGTAACTACACAGAACATTCCACGTAGCAGTGGTAGGACCAGTTCACGGTTGTTACGGGTTCTAAAATCAGTCGGAAAATGAATGTGCAGGTAAGAAGAAAAATCGACGAAAAAAGAAAACCTCAACAATCGAAAAAAAACAAAAGGCGGAAGACAGCGGACGAAAAACATATGAGATACCAGCATGACGACAAACCGTCAAGTGCACCAGCTTGTTCCATATGCATGCAGCTCTACTCGTACGTAGGCCGACAGATATTGAAATTCACCACAAAGCATTCTTACTATTGACAAACAGTCAAGCACGCCGCCGACCACTAAAAAGAGTAGCACCATTAATTTTCAAATAAATCTAGAAAAATACGACCATTAGTATCAAGTTGATAGGTTTAATATGGGCTTTAAAAATACGTTTCTTCTGCCTTTCAAAAGACTTATAGCAGCCTCAAAAGGAAAATGAACTATACTCCTGGTGTCTTTATCTCCTAGTAAGTTCTCACTCATTCAATAAATTGGCCCATGAATATCATTTGGCCAAATTAAATAGTACAAGTAGAATCATCGTGTTCTGACCATAACAATACCAAATTTGACTACAAAGCCGAATTAAACTTAAGCCTAACGAGCAGCTGCATTTTTTAACGAAGAGACGTCCTTTACCTTGCGTGGCAAGCCTGAGCTATTTATTTATGGGCTATTTATTTATGGGCCATATGAACCAAGTTCCTTCTCGTCGTGTCCGTTAGATGTCCAACGATTGGCCAGCAGCAACCAACCTCTCTCTGAGGTAGTTTCAAAAACTTCAGAGGAACCGGATCCAGGACGAGACGCTGGGGAAGAAGAGTACAAAGCACAATAGCACATGGCCCGATGCAGCACAGAAGCTTCAGAAGCCCTCGTCTCAAACCGACGAAGCAAAACACCGAAATAATTTACTCCGATTTCCTCACGCACTTTTACACCCACGCCCCTAGCAAACCTCACATTACACAACAACGCCACGCCACACCCACAGCTTAGCCTAGCCGGCCGGAGATCGCGCTCCCGCTCCCGCTCCTACTCGTCGTCGCCGCCGTCGCCGCCGAAGAGCGAGGAGCGGTAGTAGAGCAGGGCGAGGATGAGGAGGAGCATGAGCGCGACGCCGACGGGCGAGCCGCCGACGCGGTGGACGGCGTCGGGGGACCCGCCGAAGGCGAAGACGTCGGCCAGCGCCGCGGCGCCGCGGTCGGAGGAGAGGACGCGGATGAGGAAGAGCAGGCACACGGGGAGGAGGAGCAGGCCCACGGGGCTCAGCAGCTCCGCCACGGCCTCCGTCAGCGCCTCCCCGCCGTCTCCCAGGAACAGCGGCCCCGCCACCACGAGGCCCACCACCACCGCCAGCAGCAGCCCGTGCGGCGCCCCGCGAGGGCCGCCCCCGCCCCCTCCCCCTCCCCCTCCCCCTCCCCCGCCGTAGTAGTACTCGTCCGCCGCGCCGGCCATTTATTGCCGCTGCCTGTGTGAGATCTCTCTCGGTCTCGCTCTCGTACGTGGGGTGGGGGTGGGAATGGGAATGGGAGGTGGAGAAGATTTTAGAGAGAGCGGCGGGGCTAGGGCCTAGGGGTGGGGTGGGAGTGTGAATGAGCAGCGAGGGAGAGGGTCACGTGGGGTGGGGGGACTGAGGAAGTGAGAGGAGCGGTAGATCACAGGAGAGGAAAGGGTATACGGGGTAGGGGTGCCGTGGTGGTCGGGGCACTGCAGATGGGCTCGTTCCAAATCCCTGTCGGTTTCTTTCTTTAATTGAAGAGAGGTTCAGCAAATGCTTAAGCCTGAATCCCAAAGGTACACGTACACTGCACGCATTTCTTAATTCTCTGAGGACAGTTCGGGCTAGAGAATCTTGAAACCTAATTACCTACCCATTGGCCTTTGCCTGCACAAACACGAGTGGGAACCCTCATCGCTTGCCACATCAGCCGACAATTAGCATGAATGCGTGACACTTGAAAATGAACTAGGTAGGTCAGATCCCGGTGCCTCCCCGGGAAGAGATCTCGGATCCTCAGTTCCGGGCATGTGATTCCAGGCAGCTGGCCTCGTCGCACCATCGCTCGCCGGAGTAAACAAAACGAACCATGGCAGGGCAGGCAGGCTAAACAGTAAACACACATGCTCGTTTGGCACCCAACCAACCAGATTCTACCAGAAAACAGAACACGTGGCAATTCTTTGCAAACCATAAAAATAGGTGGTAAGAATCCGTCACACCAATCCTCCGTGACCAACCCTTGCGGGGAGCCATCCCCATCAATTGAAATTTCCAACAATAATTCGAAAATCTTTATAAACCTCAACCATATCCTCGGAATAATGTTCAACTTTGTTGCAAGCCTGCAGCTAATGCCTTAATATGCGCCTTGAGTTACAAAATTGGTATCAACGAATCATGCTACAACACTCAGAGCCCGTGAATCTAGCATGAAACATCCAGGACAGCCACTGCACCTGCTTTTGCATTCACCACAATTCTATCATCTGGAGATGAACAAAGCTCTGCTTAGTGTAGTTATAAAAGAGAGGAGTGGCTTCCACATTGTTGACTCTCCTTGTAGGCAGGTGCCAGGTGATCAGTGCTTTGATGAGCTCATCATCTAAATTGCTATTCCTCCATCTCGTCCTCTGACCCATCCTCCAGTCCATCCTCAGTTTCTTCTTGTCCTTCTACCTCTTCCTCAGTTGCTTCCCCCTTTCCCACGGCTTCCTTTGCCACTGTAACATAAACGAAAATCAGGAAACGAACAAAAATGAAAAATGACATTTAAGAATAACTTAAGGTGGGACACTGCAGCATCAGAGGTAACTCACCAGGCCAAGGGTATAAGACATCTCCTGAACATAGCCCACCCTCAACTTTAACTAGGCGCATAGTCATCCTTGGTCCGACCTCCTGGAGTCTGACAGCGCTTTTTCTTGATGCCTTGTTTAATTTGTCAACATCACTTGGTAGGCTTACTGTTGCTGCTTCATCATCAACTTCACTTTCTGATCCATATCCAGCTCTGGCAAGAATGTGAATATAAGGGTTTATTACACAAAGCTAAATGGATATGGATCAGGCACTATTATTTGAATAATCACAGTTGCCAAATTGAAAGTAAACAATCTTTTGAGTAAAATAAACTGGCACAGCAAACAAGCAAATGACAAGTTGAGAGGGACCGGATTGTTTCAGGTAAAAAATAAGACATTCCACTGAGGCACACAACCAGAGAGCATTTCAGGAAAAAAAAAAAGGACATGACCTGGTACCAGGTAGTGTTCCCTAAACTTCTGATTCTGACTATGCATTATAGACATTGCAGGGCTAATGTTATATGGTCTTTTTTGCATGAACCAATCTTTTAGGGAGGTGAATGAAGGTGCTTTTACTTATTACCCATTTCTCCGCCACACTAAAATCCATTATCTGAAGTTCAATGCCTGCTAAGTGCTGAATTTCGGTATTTTTTTTCTTATGATTAGATTTTTCACTTTGTTCTCTGGTTCCTGGATGCTCAAACATTGTACATAGTTAGCTAGCCCTGGGATACCTCATAGTAAGTAGTAACCATCATATGCACTGGCAGGGTCTCTCAATGTAGTGGCATCTCTAATCTAAATATTAACTCTGGATGCTATTCTTTTTTTTATTGAAGAAGCAACACAGAATGGAGAGTAATCACTAAAACTTTATTATTTTGCATCATATCGGTCATAAGTTTTATTCCTTCTTTCAGCTTTATTGTTCGTCTGTTCTTTGCTGAAAACAAATGCATAACATTTCCCGAAAGTTTACACCATGCGTGCAACATATATAGCTCCAGCCTTCTAGAGATTCCATATAGGTGGTTACATAATTTATCTGGAGGTCTCACTAATTTCCAATGCTCAAGAAGCAAGTACTTGATGGTTCTCTTCACAGTAGTTAGCATTTCGGCCTGAAGCTTTTATGCCTATGCTAGGTCACTGTTGAGATCATCTGTAAGCTGTAATTTTATATGTTCAGCTTAACATGCCACAGCTATAGCTAATAATGGATGGATGGCCTGCTCAGTTGCTTGGCCTATGTATATTTCAGATTACTAATGAGGAGCTTCATATTACACAAAGATCTTAGTGTGCGCTAGTCCAACAGTAACATGTTGGATGTAGCCGACTCACATAACTTATCAGTATCTGTTTGCGCATTGTCAAGATAATATCATACTACCATGCAATCCTTCTTCTCCTATTAGAACTTGTAACGTAAATGACAACACTTATCTG
This sequence comes from Setaria viridis, assembly GCF_005286985.2. Classification (NCBI taxonomy): domain Eukaryota; kingdom Viridiplantae; phylum Streptophyta; class Magnoliopsida; order Poales; family Poaceae; genus Setaria; species Setaria viridis. The sequence continues at coordinate 44,417,549 of NC_048271.2, forward strand.
TAGCTGTAGTTGCTGGCCGCGGTGTATCACAGTCTTCTTAGAGTCAGTTATGCTACTAGTTGTATCGGCACACTACATTTCCCCAAGTCTATGCTCCAAAAACCCTTATTTTCAATAATCTCCCTTTTGCACTCAATTGAGTTGAGTACTTTGAAATTACTGAGCATTAGTAACTAATGCATAATATGAAAATATTATATCAATATTATTCAGATGAGGTCCCAGCAAAAGAGTAAAGCACCCATGTAATATTGGTTACATTTTGATAGAGACATACAACAATGCGATGTTACACAGCATGTTTCCCAAATCTTTACAGGGGAATATTTCGAATTCTGAAATGGACTTTGAAAAAGATTCTTCAAAAAATGGTATTGATATAAAATGGTGTATTTCATGTTCTTTCAGTCTATGGTGCCCCCAAGAAGGAACTCAAATTTATCAAAATAGTTATGTGCAGCCCATATACAAGTTTAAATTTGTGTTGTTAGCTACCATGCTTTTCTAGGCAAATCAGCATTCCTGGAAAATATAAAATATCTCATTTTAATATAATGGCAAAACAGAACTTACTTTGTCACGTAATCACTAACATCTTTAAGGTCTCTTAGATCAGGAACTTGATTGTTCTGCATGAGCTTTCTAATCCTGCGACTGACCCCAACAGGCTGAAGCTTGATGGAGTAATGCCGGAAATCGATAACCTCCTTCTCTTTATCATATTTTAACAATAGAATCCTCTGACATTCTGCCAGCTTGACCTATTATGCCAAATACAGTATTATTATCAGAATATGCTGGTACAATAACATTAGGTCCCATCCTAAATTTATTGCACAATACATACAGTGCTTGGGTCAACAGCAGGGACCATATGCTGAAAGTACTCAACCAAACTCTCGAAAGGGTTGCCAAGACCAGAAAACCCGCTGAGGACAACCTGCCCAATCCATAAATTCAACATGAAAACAAGGTATCAGAGAACAATAAAGAATCTTCATCAAAACTATCTTAAAACAATTCTCAAATCTCAACATTAGTGCCATATACCAGAGGAGAGTTCTTAAATATCCCTGGTGGGCACCTCGGCCGCTTCTGCGAGTTTGCAATGTCCGCCGCAAGTGCATACTCCTCTATCTGAAAAGTGAAGGTTGGGCCCTGTGGCGAATTGGCAAAGCGCAAGTGCGGCAGGCTCTTGGGGTTCGAGAGGATCAAGAAATGCGTCACACCCAACGGACCGGCGACATTGACAAAGTCCTTGAGGTTATTCCGCTTCTTCTCCTGTCAATTGTTTCAAGAAGAAGACACCAAAATTCCAGGTCGTGAGCACCCAAATAAGCGCAGCCACTAATTGATTGCTCAAGTAAGCTAGTACGGCACAAAGGGATAGGGATGGACCTTGAGATTGAGAGCGGTGTAGGGGAGCATGACCTTGCGGAGGTCCTGCTGGAGGTGGCGGAGCGTGGAGGGGAGCTTGCCGCGGGAGAAAACGAAGCTCTTGGGGATCTTGGCGCCCGTGATCTGGTCGACGTTCGCCAGCGCCGCCTGCTGCTTCCGAAGCTTCGTCGCGGGGATCCGCGGCCCGAGGCCCCGCCTCTTCCCTTGCCCGGACCTTGGTTGGCGCATGGCCGCTCAGTTGGACGAACACACAAATGATTGAGCCCGCGCCTCGATCAGGAACCAAGTAATCTCAATCTCGCGCGCTGAGGAAGAATAACCATGGATGGATGAATGGGTTGGGTTAGTGAAGTTATCACGCAGCGCAGGAATTCACGAGTAACGCCGCTCGTGGAACAAGGGAATACATCCAGTAGAGCTAGGATTACTTACCAACAAGAAAGCAATCGACGTCCTGGCGGAAACCGAGAGCAAGCAGCGGCAGCGGACCAAGGAGCAGCGAGCGGAGGAGCCGGCGGCGGAGAGAGGCGACTCGGCGGCTTCGCTTTGTCGGTTTGGGGGGTTCAGGGTTTGGTCATCGCCTCATCGGAGAGGGACAATAATACTAGAGGTAGGGATGCTGGGTCGAGGCCTTCTGCCCTGGGCCAAAGGTGGCACTGTGGACCAATGGCACAAAACGGCCCAATAGTAATTTTGTACGATGATCTTGTTAAGTTTTCAATAGTTTTATGGTTTTGGTATATTTAATATTTTTCTAAACTATTATGACGTATATATATCCTCCTCTTCCTGTAGAGTCTATCTCCCCATCAGTCGATTGATACTTGACTTTAACTTTTTCTGTGAGTCGATGTTTCCAACCGTTAGATGAAGAATCAACATTAACCCTATGCGGTCGGTGCCCCCCTCCCTCCACCACCCACTCCGGCGGCGTCCCTGCCGCCTCTGTCTCTCCCGCCTCCACTGCTGACCGCCGAGCCGCTCAAGAGCTCCCTTTATAGCCGGGTAGCAAAGGTAAGCCCTTAAACCCTGATCCTAACCCAGACTCTCTTCCCCATTCAATTTAGTACAAATTTAGGTCACTAATGGTTGAGCTAGATCTCATTCGATCGAGGAGTAAAACTCATTTCTATATCAAATTCATCGCCAGTGCTTCGTTGTCGCAGAGAGTCCAATTTGCAAAAATTTCGACAAGTAGATGTGGACACGACACGTCAGGGCTCAGGACTAGTAGAGAGTAGTGTGGCACGGCGAGCCGGCGAGGTAAAGTGGAGGACTCCCGCGCGGCCGCGCCTCGCCGCCACTCCCCCCCCCCCCCCCCCCCCCCCCCCCCCCCCCCCCCCAAAACGGCTATGCCACGAGTGCGGCCGCTGCCGCGCCCACCAGAGACCAGACCCCGCGAGCCAGGCAGCCAGCGCGCCCCCGTCAAATACTCCGCACCCGCCACCTCCGGCCGCGCGCGTCTCGCAGACGCCCACAGGGGAGAGAGAAAATAAAGCTGCCGGCCGAGACAAGGCGCGAAGCTTGCCTGCAGAGGCACCGCCGCCACCGGGCTCCGCGATGGCGTCGGAGCTCATCTTCCGCGGGCACGAGGAGTCCCTCCCCACGGGCGCGCCCGGGCACACGCCCAAGCCGCACCACAAGCCGCTAGCGGCGCGCCCGCTCCGGTACCTCCTCGCGGAGCAGCGCCTCCTCTTCGCGCTCCTGGGCATGGCCCTCGCCGCGGCCGTCTTCCTCAACGCGCCGTCCGCGTCGGGCACCGCAGCCACCTCCTCATCCACAAACCCAGGCGCCGGCAGCGCCGCCACCACGGTCGCTGCGGGGCTCGCGCGACGCCAGGACGCCCACGCCGCGGTGGGCGGGGAGCGGGAGCGGCGCGCGGCGCGGGTGCCGCTGGGCGTCCGGCTTCGCGTCCGGCGCGTGCTGGTGACGGGCGGTGCCGGGTTCGTGGGCAGCCACCTGGTGGACCGTCTCCTGGAGCGCGGCGACAGCGTGATCGTGGTGGACAACTTCTTCACGGGGCGCAAGGAGAACCTGGCGCACCACGACCCAGCGACAGCGGCGCTGGAGGTGATCCGGCACGACGTGGTGGAGCCGGCGCTGCTGGAGGTGGACCGGATCTACCACCTGGCGTGCCCGGCGTCGCCGGTGCACTACAAGCACAACCCCGTGAAGACGGCCAAGACCAGCGTGGTGGGGACGCTCAACATGCTGGGCCTCGCCAAGCGCGTCGGCGCGCGGTTCCTGCTCACCAGCACCAGCGAGGTGTACGGCGACCCGCTGCAGCACCCGCAGGTGGAGACCTACTGGGGCAACGTCAACCCCATCGGTAAGAATCGATCGATCGCCAAGGCATTTGCTGCGTCGTCGTCGGTGATCGAAGGGCATTGTTGTTGCGTCGCGCAGGTGTCCGGAGCTGCTACGACGAGGGCAAGCGCACGGCGGAGACGCTGGCCATGGACTACCACCGCGCCGCCAACCTCGAGGTGAGGATCGCCCGGATCTTCAACACCTACGGGCCACGCATGTGCATCGACGACGGCCGGGTCGTCAGCAACTTCGTCGCGCAGGCGTTGAGGAAGGAGCCCCTGACAGTCTACGGCGACGGCAAGCAGACGAGGAGCTTCCAGTACGTGTCGGACCTGGTATGGTAACGCCCAACAAGCCCACAACGCCCTCCACCCCTCTCTCGACAAGCTTCTCGTAAACGCGTGGCACACACAACACAACGCTCCGGCTCCCCCATCGCACTCCACTCCGCGCCCACTGCATGAAGAGAACCCGCCCGCACGCCACCAAAGTGCGCGAGGCCAGCGCATGGCAGAATCCGCCTGCGCCGCGCGCCCTCGGTGCCAAGTGCGCGCGCGCATGCGCGCCATGCCCGCGACGGCACGGCGCGGTGCTGACGAGTGGCAACCGGCCGTCGTCGTCGCTCCTGAACTCTCTGTAGAAGCAGGACACTAATGGAGTCTGGACCACGCCAATCCAAAGCCCCCAGACACAGCTAGCATGGCATTGGCATTGGCGGCCGAACACCTAACAGCTTTGGCAAGCAGTAATGGCCTTAACGCCGAAACAAGCAATCAATCATACAAGAACCACCCGGGCCATTTCTAGCTGACTAGCTCGCGCCAAAGACACCCTTCAACCTTCGGCGCGCGATCTGCCTAGCTTCTTGTGGTTCACGGGCATCGTCTTGTCGCAGCAGTAGAAAGCATACCCTTTTGTGCACAGGACAAAAGCTTTGTTTTTGTGCAGAAGACGATGCAAAAGCTCTATTTTTGAACGAACGCGAGCTCTCTATTTTTTTCTTCTGGCAGAAGACAAGATTTTATCTTCTTTGTGCACAAGAAAGACAAACCTAGAGCACAAAAGACAGCACGTCAAAACTGAATTACTACATGTTGAACTTTTTTAAAGTGCCATGAAAGAATGGCTCCGCACATGTGCATCTCATGGTAGGATATCTGACGATGGATGGGCAGGTGGAGGGTCTGATGAAGCTGATGGAGGGGGAGCACGTGGGCCCGTTCAACCTGGGGAACCCCGGCGAGTTCACGATGCTGGAGTTGGCCAGGGTGGTGCAGGAGACCATCGACCGGGGCGCGCGCATCGAGTTCCGCCCCAACACCGCCGACGACCCGCACAAGCGCAAGCCGGACATCGCCCGCGCCAAGCAGCTGCTCGGGTGGGAACCCAAGGTGCCGCTCCGCGAGGGGCTCCCGCTCATGGTCCAGGACTTCCGCGCCCGCATCTTCGGAGACGGCCAGCAGGCAGCGCAGCCGCAGGTATAGCTAGGGTAGGCCACGGCCATGGCGGCCGCGAGGAGGGAGCCGGTCGATAGATCTAGCAGCCGAAATCCTCTCTACATGTACGCGATCGAGATGCTGATCCGGAGATAGATCATGTTGTGGCCGAGCGTCCACGAGCTTGAGCTGCTCTTGATCATGTGGATGTGTAGCGAGTAATTTGCATGCGAAATTGTAATTCGTGCTGGAATGTCAGCACATGCAGGCATATTGAGCGGTAGGATGTAGTGTAGCCTATGAACATGGCATCAGTTCAGAGATGAATGCTTGTTCAGTTGTTCAGACTTCAGAGATGATGAGTTAATGTAATGAGCTTGTGTCTAGCTTTGCCTTTGTGGCCTTGTTGTGTTACTGGATCTGCCAAAATAACAGCTATCCTCTCTGCCTGACAATGCCGATGCTAGACGAATGCATTGACCATGGCAATGAGGTCGACCACGAATGGCCAAGACGCTGTTGCAGTAATGCAGTTGCAGGATGGGGGGCAGCACGAAGAGGCGGAGAGCCGAGGCACACAGCTGGGCCTGACACGAAACGTCGAATTACTCCATCGATAAACGGGCCGAATCAACTCCGTGGGCCTACAGATAGCAACAGAAGCAGCCCACGACGACCACATAGCCCAAACTGCGCCGCTACCCCCATCAAGCCAACCGTGGCCGTCCGATTCGTTCAACCCTACTACTTATAAGCCACCTCCCCGGCGCCTCCTCAAAACCCTATCGTCTCTCGCGGCGCAGCCACCACCACCACCGGAGCAGCAGCGGCGCACGCGGCGAGCGGAGAGGCGGAGGAAGAGGCGATGGCGCGCGGCGTGGCGGCGGGGGCGAAGGGAGGCGCGGCCGGCGGCAAGAAGAAGGGCGCCGTTACCTTCACGATCGACTGCACCAAGCCCGTGGAGGACAAGATCATGGAGATCGCCACGCTCGAGAAGTTCCTCCAGGAGCGCATCAAGGTCGCCGGCGGCAAGGCCGGCAACCTCGGCGAGGGTGTCACCGTCACCCGCGACAAGACCAAGGTCACCGTCACCTCCGAGGGGCCTTTCTCCAAGAGGTATACACCCACAAAGCTTGCTCGTTCTTCCATCCAGATCCACGCGTTCATAGCTCTGGGTACCGATTTTAGGACATACTATGGATGCATCGAGCTGTATGCGTTCATATCTGTGCGATATGGGATGAACTTGTCATGGCTGGCCGTAGAGTTCGGTATTCTGTTTCCATTTTTGCTCTGCAGCTAGTAAATCATCTGGTGAATATGCTGTGAAGAAAGCCTGGCTCCATGGTAAGGAAACCTTAGTTTGACCGAGAGGAGACATTTACTAGGACACTTAGCATAATATTATTTCCTATCTTCTCTAACACATGTGGATTGGAATGGGAAATGAACTAATTTTTTATCTCAAGCCCTCCCAATTCATGTGGATTCGAGGGGATTGTTACGTTTCCAAACGAGGCCTCACTTTGTTGACTGTTGTATTAGCACTTCAGCTGCATATTATGGCACTGGTTACATCACCTGTGCGTCTCAATCCTCACGAGATATACCTTTTGTTGTTACTTATATCGTGAGACATCAGTCATGCAAGTAGGATGCTACATAGGGCTACTTTACAGGCTTGTGCTGATGTTGATGCCTCGTTTATTCCTGCTGTTTTGCTCATTCCATGATTTCTAAACCTAGTTTGTTGCACCAAGTGGTAATTTTGTTCATTTCTAAAATTCAATCTACCTCGCTGTTAGGTCGGTGGACCAGTAGTTCTTTGCTTGCTTCAGTTGGCCACCATGTACTTTGCTCCAATAATGATGTTTGCAGCCTTGTGATTTGAGCAACTATATGCTTCAATGCTTGCATTGCAAAATAAGGTTTTCTTTGTTCAGTTTCTTGGGCTCTGTTGCTCGCAAATGCTTCAATGCTTACATTGCAAAATGAGGTTTTCTTTGTTCAGTTTTTGAAGCTCTGTTGCTCTATTCTCAGGTACCTGAAGTACTTGACCAAGAAGTACCTGAAGAAGCACAATGTGCGTGACTGGCTCCGGGTCATCGCGTCGAACAAAGACCGCAGTGTCTATGAGCTCCGGTACTTCAACATCGCTGAGAATGAGGGTGAGGAGGAGGATTAGGCGCACTACCTTATCTATGTCTTGTGAACTTATGGACAGTGTCGGAACAGTCTTGCTGTAGCCTTTGAAGGGATGAGTTTTGATGTTTAAATTGCTCTTCTGATCTGTTTTAAGCGTGGTGGAACTTCCAATGTGATGCTTAGATAATCGAGTCCAAGAATTGTTGGTTCTTGCTTGTCTCTATAACATATCATCAGTGTTTTATCGTTCAGTTGTTGACATGATTGTCAGCTTGAAAACTCTAGTCAAGCTAAGCAATTGCAATCTAGTTTCCTGGAGAAACGCAATGAACCACTGCGGTCTGTCCTGGATTCAGGGCAGGAGCTGGTTGCCGAGCGCTATGTGCTCCCATTGCTGTCAGCCCTGGTCTAATTGCGCAATCTTGTCTACATGAGTTCGGACACCCAAGGGCAGTTGGCGCGTTGCGGGGGTGTAATTCAGGCATTCAGCAGCAGCCAATTGCCACTGATGCAGTCAGATCTGCAATCGTATTTTGATACCCATTACTTACACTAAACCTCATTCCTTGATTTGATTTCATTTACGTGACCACTTTGTTACTTAATCGCGTAGTACAACCAGTCTGTTTCATTCTTGCTTGGAGTGAATATCAAACAAAACTAGCAAAACAAACGTCAATTGATATCAAGTGCAAGAGAGAAGCGAGTATTCAAGTTTCAAGATTGATCACAATGTCATTCAAAGTATTGAACAGTTATTTAGAGGAATGTCGACAGATACAAAGATCGATTCTGAGATCAATCGAACCAAAAGCAAAAGAACAGCACACTCAGTCATCACTTTCACTACCAACATTTATTGGTGGGAAAAAAAGATTTAAACTTCATTGAAAGTGTGTGTAAGTTCATCACCCAAAAAAGCTGCCAATCAGCTTGTCTAACTATGTTCATGCAAGCGCCGGGGTGGGAGTGCAACCAGTGGCGACTTCAGATGTCTTTTGTACGGAGCTGTACTTCTTTGTGATGAACCTGAGATATTACATTAAACAGTTCGATCATAAACTATTCCGTTCATACTGCAGATATTAGTCCTTACACATTGATGATTAGTGCAAAGGCCAGAACTATACTTTACCCAAAAAAAACTTAACAACTAGGTCCAGTTAATTGCATGTGTTACATTTTGGGCATAAGAAGAATGCATGGTGGAAGCTAGTGCCTAATGCTACAAAAGCTGCACTATATAACATATTTTTCTAACTGGTGAAACAATTGAACTTCAGTTTAAGATGCAGATGAAATATGAGTCCAAGAAGCATTTTATTGTCTCTGTACTACAAGTTTGCACAGGATTTACAAGATAATGCTGGGATATCACTTTGTGCATAACGAATATTTGTGCTATGATAATCTGATTCAATAGTATGATACTATGATGCAATATTTGAGTTTCATATGCAAGCATGGAATGAATACTCATGCATACATGATGACTCACAGTATTGTCTTTAGAGTTCACACTTTGTGTTGGTTATTTCATATCCTCTACGAGACATGGGCACTCAGCTCAGTTAGTCATCTCAAACACAGAGGGTAAGAGACACATACCTGAAGAAATCTCTCCATAGCAACTCAAACATTAACCAATTTGTCCCAGCATCAGATGTGCCATCATCATTCTTGGGTGTTGACCCAGAAGGAATTGCTCTGGGAGGACAAGAATTGCTAATTATATACAGGAGCAAATTTATATTGTGATGAACTTCTGTTCAGCTAACTTGCATACCTAGTAGCATGCTTCTTCAACTCTTCATACATGAACCGTGGAGAGAGGCAACCCGTAGCAAGCCATGGTGAAATTTTGCAGGAGAAATTAGCACCATATATGCTATCTCGGGTATTGCTTTTGTCTACTTTGTTTGGCTGCATAGAGCATTCTGCAGCGAACTTCTTCAACCTCTCCAGAGCTTCTGCCTCACCACCAATAAGAGTAGAGCCGACAGCAGGTTTGGAGTCCTAAATGATCAAATAAGTAAATGTAGAGATCAGGACGCACTGCAGAGAATGGATCTTTGGTGTGAGCTACAGAAAACTATGGCCATGGCACTAACAGAAATTATTTAAAAGATACGATCCAATCCAATCACCAGTGTCACTGTCCACATTAACAACTGACCAGCCTTTTTTATTCTTTGGGAAGTAAGACACTCAGCATTTCACTTCGACATTGATGTCGAGGTCCCTTTAAGATGTCAATGTAGTTCTACATATTCTTCCCAAAACAACTAATAAGAACATAAAACTACAGGTTTACACTGTCCCTAAATCAAGGGGGTGGTATTTCACAGCACAAGATGCAAAAGACCAATGCACAAGTTGCCAATGTGACTCAGTTCCAAAGCTCCAAAATGTGAAATCTTTTTGGAGATGTCATTATCGTGGAGAACAAAGCTAACTACTAATGCACATGAAGGTGAGATAATGATAAACAATTCAATCGCAGAAAGAGTGGAATTTTGGGATTTCTCTTTGAGACAAAACCGCAAACTTCTTTTACCATCATACCATAAAAATAATTGTACTACTGGTTTGTCCTGTGCTACTCAGACAATCCTATCACAGCTGTGAACAGAAATGGATTAAGAGAGCACTAGCACTACACATTCATAATAGGACCATGACAACCTAAACAAACGACAGGACTAAAATTTCATATCCAGTTTCAGTTCATCACTATCAAAGATTCAGCATACCTAAGATATGTCCAAGTCTCCAAGAGTTGGATATTTTACAACAAAATCTAGCTAAATGGTCAATGGCACTAAAACATGCTATAATTAGCAACTTCCATCCACTTCTAGTTCTAGAAGTACAATGTACTGGAAAGTACCAGTGTACCACAAACTTTTACCACATTTAGAGAATAAATTGTCATGATTCTGAACTGAGCGAAAGATCTAAAATCTAAATGCCGACTAACCTGTGGCATGGCTGGTGGCGCAGTGAGCCCGAGCTCGGCAAGCGTGGGGATGTCCCCAGGCTCGAGCACGTTCTTCATGGGAACGCACTTAACCTCCTCCGGAGCCTCGAGCACCTTCCTGACCTCTAAGCCCTTAACGGCCTCCCTGAAGCCGCCATAGTTAGATGGCATGTCCTCGAGGCGGAAGGGCAGGTCCTCCACATGGTAAAGCGTGCTACCCCAGAAGTACTTCACGTTGATGCCCTCCTTCTCCACGGCCTTTTGCACCCTCTCCTCGGCGCGGCACTCGTCCCGCGACACCTCCCCATGCGCGTACACAGCCTCCGCGCCCGCCGCCCGCGCGAGCTCAGGGATGACGACCTCGGGCCTGCCCACGCGCACCACAAGATCCCCACCGCGCGCGCGGAGGCTCCGCCGGAGGTCGGCGACGGAGTCGAGCAGGAAGTTGGCGCGGTACGGGCCGGTGCGGTCGAACCCCGAGGGCGACTTGCCGAAGTCCCGCGGGTCAAAGACGAAGACGGGGAGGAGGGAGGATGACGCCCCGGCCGCGGCGTGGAACGGCTCGTGGTCGTGGAGTCTGAGGTCGGCCCGGAACCAGACGAGCGTGCGGCGGCGTCCCGCGGCGGCGGGCGCGCCGGACGGGAAGGAGCGGGAGAGGCCCGGCGTGGAGGCGGGCAGCGGCGAGATGACGGAGGAGGTGGCGGAGTTGAGGCGGGTGGGGCGGCGGGACGGGGACTGCGCGCCGGAGGGGTGGAGGCAGACGGCGAGCGTGGAGATTTGGGTGGGGAGGTGGATGGTGGACGGGATGGAGGCGAGTGTGGGGGCGGTCGGCGCGCGGATATTGAGGGAGAGCGAGAAGGATGCGAAGGGGAGGAGGCTGGGGTCCTCGCGCGGGTGGGCGCCGGCGTCGGAGTCGGAGGCGGCGGCCATGGTTGGTGGGATGCGAGGATGAATGGGGGGAGGTGGAACAGATTTGATGTGGATGAGGGAGTGAGGATGGGTTGGTTGGAGTTGGAGACTCGAGAGTAAGGACTAGGAGGGAGGGAAGGTGGTGGGGAATTTTGGAGCCCCACCAACCATTTTCAGTTTTACCAGAATCCAGATTGGAGCTCTTGTCACCAACCCTTTCTGGTCAGATGTGAACTTTTCAAAGGCAAAAATTCACAAATTCGGTAATTTGTGTAAACTAATGAGATTTTTATTTGAAAACAAAACAAAGTAGGTGTAGAAAAACAAAGGCCGACTTGTTTCTTCATTCTTTTTCCCCCCTCATCATGTGTACGTACAAGACCCACCAGATGGCTTGTTTGAACATAGGCAAATCAATCGTTTTTACCGTCATCTGAAAAATGGGGCTTAAAACAAGTGGGGCTGCCAGTAACGGTTCAATGATCGGTACCCAATACATCTTAATCGGAGACATAGCATCATTATCATTTGAAATATCAGCACTTCAGCAGCGAAAGCAACAAATATAAAGATACAACTATTTCAGCGTACCAAAATTTCAAAGCTCTGGTGCAGGAGCTCACAATACTAATAAACCAGTGGTGTGAACCTTTTCCTATGGGTCATGAACCCGTTTTCACTATGAGAAAAAACCCTATACACTCTTCCTGGTGTGCACTCTGCAAAGTCGGTGTGCCAACAATTCTGATGAGCTCTGCTTCCTCCATATGTCTACACTTCTCAACACATGAAGCCAACTGAAAAGAAGACGACAGTCTCATCACTTTCTCTTATGTGAAGTTGCCCCCTTTGATTGTTTTGCAGAGGCTTTCTTCGCATTTGGGTGTGGAGTTACTCTCTGAATGACCCTTTTCGGTTCATCCGGCTTCATATGGGGATCAACCTCCTCATACTGTATCGGCTTAATGATAACACCAGGCTTCTTAACAATCTGAAAAATATAGGAGGTACAACAGTGAATAGAAACTTAATCAACAGGCACTTCAAAACAAATGGCAGGAGTCAGTGTACTTGTGATTAATTTGTTATTACCAACTCGAAAGTTAGGTCCTGAGAACATGACATTAGGCAGGTTTTACAATCAAGATATGACTCAATAATCGTGTCACTATTCACCATTCCATGTCCGCCATTTTGATGTAGCTACAGAGAAAAAGGAAACCTAAACAGATGCTGGTTGGCATAAACAAACATCCTGGTTGCACATGTAAAACAGACAGTACTGTATGTACTTGAATATAATGCAAATCTGACAAGGCAAAACCAGTTGCTTTCAAAGTAGACTATTGAATCACCTATGTGATTCAGACATCCTCAAGTATATGTACTAAATTAATAGTTCTTAACAGTCCGATGAATCAGCAAGATGAACTCACCGCAGGTCGATTGAGAGCAGAAACTGATATCGCTGGGTTGAAATCAGGTCCAATAGGCATACGGATGCTCTGCTCGTAGACATCCTTCGAAGTGTAAGGGAAAGGCAAATTCCTCACTAAATACTTCTCAACCTGCAAAGTGCAAAGCAGCAAAAATTATAGCTTGTTCAAGCATTTCTAAAAAAACTAAAGAAACATCTCAGCACTAAGCATCCAGGCAGAAGGAAACAATACATCTAGATACGCTTTTCCAGAATTATAATAGAATACCAAAGGTATGAATTATAGATAAACAACATAAATATAACATATAGCGAACATGTTGCACATAACAAATCAAATAGACATTTACCTTCTTATCCACATGTTCAGAAATAATAACGTGCTTAAGCTTTGCGTCCTTCCTCCTCTTCAAGGCTTCTTCTCTATTCCTTTTAGCAATTGCATGTTCTTTGATCATCCATGATGGAAGTCCTTTTTTCTGCTGGATGTCCGTCCACTGGCCCCAGCCAGGAACAAGAGCAGGTTTTTCAGGTTCAGGGTTCTCTTCATTTAAAACTTCCATTTTGTCCTTCTCAAAGTCAGCTTCAACATCATCACCAGCAAAAGCCTGGCGTATGAGTTCAGCTTGCGATGGAAGTTCATAGTTTTCCTTTGTGTCAGACATGGTCAAGAAGCCCTCAACCATCTCTTCCTCTGAATCTGAATCAGGATTGCTACCCTGTTGCTACTCAAAAACAAAGTGGAAAACAAAATCAGTGAAACAACCAACTGGATATAGAATCAAGAACCACATATCATAGTTAAGACAAACCTTAGGATTTGGATCTACAATAGGTGGAGCCTGTAATTTGGATTTATTGGTAACGCCATTGACATTGCTATTGCCATTTCCTTTGCTACTGTTGACCTGGTGAAAACAAGAGACCATAAGCTTAAAAAAAAAGCAAGGCGAGGAAAAAAATAGCTGTGAGTGCAAGCATAAGTACCTTTTTCCAGGAATCACCAGCTAACATTCCAACTTCAAATGTTGTCTTAGGACCTGGATTTTTCATGATATCATCGAAGCTCTACATAATGCAACTACAAATCAGAATACTGTAACATAAATTACATGATTTAATAACTTGAATGTATAAACACCTTACTTTGTAAAGATCATTCTGTTCATCATCCAGCAGTGCAGTCCCAAGTTGTATGTCATCTTGCTTTGTAGTTGGTTCATTGTTGCCCAAGTGTTGGGCAGGGTCAGAATCATACTCACTATCACTACTCTCAGTTTCGTGTAGTTTTTGCCTCTTATTTACATCTTCATGTGTATTTTTGGCAGGCCCAAATGTTCTTTTACCTGTCACCTTAATTGAATCTTCATTCTGTTCAGTGTTATCGTCCTCCAATTTCCTCAAGGAATCATCGTAGTCTTCAAGAGCTTGTCGTGCTTCCTCATAAGCTGCTTCCTCCTGTTTTTTCATAGCACGCTCCTGTAGATAAGCACAGAAATGTGATAATTGGGGTGAGAGGGTGACAGAATCACAATGTTGCTAACAAATATACTTTTGCTAAACAAATGCACAAAGGGCACGGGAAATGAAAGTGCACCATGAAAGGCAACGAAAAAACTCCTGAATTTGGTATCTCTTTATCTTCTTCAAGAACTTTAAGAATCTTTTCTTTCCCTCTGTTTAAGATTTTTGCTTCTGAGTCATTCTCATCTTCGTCATCATCTGAACTTTCCTCACTGCTAGAATCATCTTTCATGGAATTCATTTTTCTAGTCAGAAGAGCATTTTGTTGGAGTTGTGCTGTAATAGCAGCTCGTGTGCCTTCATCTTGAACAGACAATCCACGCTTGAGGATTCGTTTTGCCCATTTCGATGTATTCTTGTGCTTTAATGTCATCCTTTCCTGTAAATAATCTCAACATAAATTAACGATGTTTTGGGGGAGAGAAATGAGTAAGCTATCCGACAAGAGAAAAAGAAATGAGCAAAGATTTACCTCTGCACGTTTAAATTCTTGTTTCATAGCATAATCTTTGATAGCTTCAGGATCTGCCTCAAATTCTGCTGATGCTACCTTCAGTTTGTCCTTCTTCAACATTCGGTGATATGTCCTGGACTTGATCTTCTTCACACGTTTTGCTTTCATCTCATGACGAAATAGAAGGCTGCGCATTTTAGCAAGGCGGTTTTGGCGTTCTCTCACATCTTCCACATCAATCTACATAAGTTAATTTAACCTATTTAGCAAAAAATGTTCCAAGGCTTGGAATATGCAGCATAACATTAAACATGTTCAATGAACAAAAACATATTAGTCAGCACTGATATGGTACCTAGTTAAATTCAGTTGAACTGATGAAGTGCAATGAGATCATCAACATACCTTGTTGAGTTCCAGGATTTTGGCACCGTCATTCTTGTGTGCCTCCATTATTTCACTGCTTCGTGTAATCTCAGCCATTCTCTTCTCAAACTCACTCCTTGGTTTAAACTTGCTTGCAATTGCCGCAACGGTGTTCACACCCAAGTTGGCATCATTTTCAAAGAATAGTGTAGGAGCTTCACGGTTGCCCTTCACATTTCTCTCCCACTTTGTGAGCTCACGCTTGAGTTCCTGATTCGCCACGCCACGCTCAAGCTTCTCCCTATCCACTTTTGGAAGTGGGGCAGCCACAATCATTGTTTTTTTCTCCTGCTGCTGCAGCCTCTTACGGACCTTGCTATACCCAGGCTTTCCCTGGATATTATCCAAGAGATCATGAATTGTGACAGGTCCATCACCATGCTGCAATGGCAGCTCCGACGGCTGTTTCCTCTTCTTTCCTGTTTTTGACAAATTATTTCAGATTCTGAACCACGAATGATAAACAAACTCAATTTTCACCATCAGCATCAATGGTTCAAGAGAAATGTGATTTTAGCATACATTTTTTAGAGTTTTGGCTTTTCTATTTATGAGAGCTATTCAACATTGTTCAGCACCTAACGTTTTGGCAGGAAAGAGCAGCCCTTTCAAGCCTTCAACGAAAGATCCATCTCTGTACGCAATGTGTCTATGAGAATATCTTTTATGCAATGTCTAAGGATTCACAAAAAGTTTACCATCAAAGGCTTCTCTAGGCATTCCAGTCGTTTCCTGAAGTATTCTTATCTGCTTCTCCTCATCCTCACCATCGTCATCTTCCTCCATATCCTCACCTTCCTCCGAAGGCACATCCTCATCCTAAAACACAAATGCGAACGCAATTTATCGCAAGTACCAGAGCAACTAAAATGCCTACCAATGTCGCATCAATTTCTTCGCTGGTTCGCACAAAAATACACCCTTTTTTTCTTTGTTGCGCAGCAAGTCGAGCCGCGGCTAGTTAGTCTCTACAACAGACCCTCAAACGCACAAGAGAGAAGTAAGGGGGTCACCGCACCGCCTCCGAGGCGTCGCTGTCGAACTCGTACTCATACTTGGCGACGGCGTCGTAGCGGCCGTTCTTGCCGGCCTCCTCCTCGGGGACCCCCTCCTCGTACTCGTACACGTCCTGGGCACCCGCGTCGGAGAGCTCCTCGTCGTCGGAGCCGCCGGGACCCATCGCGTCGAGCTCCCGGCGCATCGCCGTGGGGAGGCGGGGCCCGTGGCGGCGCTTCTTCTCGGGGCCGAGGGCGGGCTTGCCGCGCCGCATGGCGGGTTTCTTCGGCATTAGAGCGAGGATCAGAGCGGTGGAAGGAACCGGCGGCGCTGTGCTCGGCGGCGTGGCAGGGAGGACGGGCGCCGAGCGTGTCTGCGTATGGCGCCGGGACTCGAGGCGCGTCGAGCGGCTGGCGGCTAGGGTATGCTCGTTCTCGCTCGTGAGGAGTGAAGGACACGGGAAGACGGGAGATGGGCTTCCAGAGAATTTTTTGTGTTTGGATGTGTTGGGTACTTGGGCCGGCAATTGAGGTATTTAGAATTGGGCTTTAAATACAGACAGAAAAAAACCACTTCCTAGCCATTCTTCTCTATTCTCTAACTTCTTTCTACTGCTAGCTCGACTCCTTTCAAAAAAGACCGAGCAGCTCGGCCTGGCCCGTGCTAGCCGGTCTGAAAAAAAGCCCGAAAAGACCGGCTCGAAATCTGTTCATGGACGGGCTTATCATGTTTTTTTCCCCGAGGCTGTTTGCCGGGCTTGGCCCGAGCCTGGGCATGCTCTCTCTGCTAAGCCAATTGATGTTTTTTTTTCCTCTGATTCTAATACATGTGCATTTATTAAGGATTCAGAAAACAAAATGGATTGCACAACCTTCAACCACAACTAATATGAATTATTAGAGATAACATGGTCACTTCTCACAGCTACTCATTTGTCCAGAATTGTCTAAACGAACACTTATTTTTGACTAAGATTTTAAGTTTTAAGAAAAAAAAAACTCAACCCATGAAGCTGGAACAGAAGCACAAAGGCTGAGGGCGATACAAGCTAGCGAAGCAAAGGCCTGAACTTCCTCCATTATTGACCAACGCATTGCAATTGCATCGGCAAACATCACAACTTCACCTCCCATTTCTCATGTAGAGTTCCACATGTAAATCCAATGTTTCCTAAGATCTACTACGTTAAAAAGTATTGGCAGATGTGTATTCGATGGTGAGAATTGCCTAGAGGAAGCAAGCGGGGGTGGGCATCACAGGTGGCAAGCAAAGAGATGGGAAGAGGATATTGGATTTTATGTAAATTATGGAAAGAAAATAAAAAAAAGGCCTTTTGCCAAGCGCAAACTCCTCGTTGTGTTTCGCTTTTGTAAATCAACATTTGGAACTGCTGCTCCATATTCTCTATCTTAATAAAAAGATATTAAAATTCTTTTGTGTATTTGGTAATTTTTTTATTGGAATGAGGGGAAAACACCTTTCACATTGGAATAAAAATAGAATGATACTTTAAAAAAAAAGTGGAGCGTCACTACGCATACTCCCCACCTGCTTGGATTGACGTGCCACGTCGCTCACAATGTCTTGACTGTCGAGTGTGGACATTAATCCATTTAGATTTGGTTAATTCAATGCATGGCCCGTGCAAATTTGGACTTTCATAGCAGACGATTGCTACGCTTCTGTCAATTACCCGTAATGATCACCTGCTTTTTTTTTAGCTCTGATGATTGGCTAGAATCACTATCCCAATTGGAAGTTTAATGGAGTTTTATTCCCATTAATTAGCATGCCATATAGGATTTTTTATTACGTGTCATCTAATTTAAAGAAGAGAGATGATATCAGTTTCATCTAGATGAAACCACTTGTACATGGATATTAACTCTCTGTAAGTCATGAAACTAAATATTATTAGGAGTCTATAAAACCACAATATAAAATTTTGTATTGGGAGAGGTATTTTCAAATACTATTGACTATCTTGAAAACATTAAAATGAAATCTCCATTAGGATTAACCTAAGGCTAAGGCTGGGCGTGCATATACCGCGCGCGGAGATATGAATACGATTACGATGGATGGTTCGGCATTAGCTCTTGCTCCCACCCAAAAGCCGTCCATGCGCCATTGCCGCCCGTTGCCGCAAGTAACGGCCGGGTGAAATAAAGGCGTCGTCGTCCTCGTCTTTGTTTGCCTTTGCACCTCCGCCACGCGATCCCCCCAACCCGTACGAGCTGCCGGTTAGCCCTTTTTCTTGGCTCCGGTTGCTCGGCACGGACTCATCAAGGCATCGATCACAATTCACCCCACGCCAAAACGAACCAGCCAGCCGGCGCCGGCGGTCTCCTAGCGGCTTTCGTCCAATGCCGTCCAACCCATCTCTCGAGCTCTGTCCTCAAGCGAAGATAGGTCATCCGTCCGTCACCCATTCCCCCCTGTGCCGACCGGAGCACAACTGCAGGCGCGAGCACGGCGGAGGCAACGCGCGGCACTCTCGGCAGACTAGCACCACCAGCTAGCCTCCTGCTCTTGCTGGCACGTAGACGTAGCACGTACAACTACAAGTACCTTTGATCTGCCGAGAGACATCGAGTGATCGAGAGATCGGTTGGACGCAGCTTGCGAGTCCTTTTGTTTTGTCGCCACGAAGCAGGAGCGCACAGACAGTTGCGTGCGCCTCATGTTTACAGGCATGGTGCTTGACCGTTGACTCGGTCGGTCCATCCAGCAACAAGTGTGTCGTCGTACCTCATGTCACGCGCCGCCACCACCGTGCAAACGTCGGGTCCGTCTTTTAATAACACGTATTGCCCGCGTATTGCCACGAGACGAGTAGTGCATAATACGTACTCTCTACGTTTCAAATTGTAGGTCATTTTAATTTCTACATTTATAAATATTATTATGCATCTAGACTATAATAATTTTTATAAATAAAAAATTAAAATAATCTACAATTTTGAATAGATGGAGTAAATTCTGCCCGGCAGATAATATCGACGTCGGTGTGCGTCTTCGTCTCGCGGCGAAAACTTCTACACGCACGAAGACACCTTTGTCTTTGTGATAACGACGAAGAGGATTACGATAACGACGCCACCTCTGTGAATCCACACCACGGGCCCATGCACAGCCGGTCAGGTCAAAGTTACTGCTCCTCGACCTCGATCAATTATCGGCGCACGCTACCACCACCCAATCCAAATCTGCAAATTATATCAGAAAACTTTTCCCACCCGAAATCCTACGCACCTCCGAATCACAGGCTTCACCGCCCCCTCCCACCGGCTTCTTGGCCCACACGGCAGCAGCAGCCGCTCGCAGCAGTTGCCCGCGTGCGCTTACGCCAAAAAGCCCTCGCGAAGCGTCGTTTAGGGGCTGCTGGTTCCCAGACACAGCCAACCACACCTAAAGTTAGGTTTGCCACAATTGGTAGGTGTTTTGGTTCAAGAATAAACTGAGGCTCGCCACAGCTGCGGCCTGCGGAGCCATCGCGCCACAGTTTTTGCTGCCAAGGTGCGGCGAGTTTTTTCGGCGCCACACCCGCCGTGGCCGCCAACGCTGCCGAAAGATCCCAGTCCCTCTACCTAGCGCGAACGCATCTGCTTAGTTTACCGCAAACATCATGCCTCTCCCACATCAGCTGCATGGTTGACCCGCTTCCGCGCCGTCATGCTCGCTCACCGCGGCAGACTCCTCCCCGACAGGTTGCGCACTTCTGCAGATCCCTTCTCATCTCCTTTCACCAGCACCATCGATTTTTTCCCCGAGCGTGCAGATCTGAAGAATCTCCTGTCAAGCAGTTGCGGCAGCGGAAGGGAAGGGAAAAGGAAACAAATGAAGGGCAGAGGAAGCAGACGACCACCGAGGAGTGGAATCATCGCTGCGGCCACTCGAGTAGCAGATAGGAATCCCATTCTTTTTTTCTTGTTTTGACTGCCATCGATTTGTTCAACGGACTGGCCTGCTGCGACGAGCAGCATGCTGACTGACCGAGCAATGTGGCTAGCAAGTTGCGATTGGCCGATTGCAATCCCCCTCTAGCTCCTTCACTAAGTACTTATCTTTTTTCATTGGTAGCACTGTTAAGATTAATATGGCCGTCATTTTTATTAGAAGCACGATAAAACAAAGATGAGGTATCGATTTATATTAGATAGCATTTTTATTGACTAATATATGCTGGAGTGTAAGACTATATTTTGACATGTACTATTTCTATTCTATCTTGTGGAGAATGGGGTGTAATCTTAACATACAAACAGGTGCCACATTCTTTTGCCAAACATTTGCCAAACATTTATGGTACCAATCCAAACAATAACCACACTGATTTTGCCGCTACCAACCAAACAACCTATTATTGTCACATAATGTGGCGTGCCGCAACGTGACTTCTAGCTAATTTTAGCGTGGCAAATTGGATCCGTGTACTAATTTTTAGTTCAAGTCACATAAGATATTTGATGCTAATTAGAAGGACTAAATATGAACTAAAGCTGTGGCTAATTCGCGAGACAAATCTATAAGCTTAATTAATCCATGATTAGCACATATTTACTATAGCATTATATGGTCAAATCATGAACTAATTAGATGTAATAGATTCATCTTGCGAATTAGCTTTCATTTATGCAATTGGTTTTATAATTAACCTATATTTAATACTTATAATTAATATCTGAATCTCAAGATAACGTGGACTAAATTTTAATCTCGTAAACCAAACAGGCTCCCCCGGTTCAAAGCTCCCAAAAGGATGGGCCGGCGGGCGCGTCACGTGACGCCCGCCCGTGAGCCTCCACCTGGCGTCCCCTTACAGGCTTGCAGGTGGGCCACCCCACGTGCCATCGATCTTATCCACACACCCGTGCTGGCCGCGCCACGTCCTGCCTTCCGCTGCCCGCGACCCGCCACGACCGAACCGTGCACCCCCGGCGCCAGCCCCACCCGCATCCGTTCGCGGTCTACGGACCGGGTCTAGGGTCGCGAGGGCGCTCCGGCCCAAAGCGCAACACTGCGCTATAACCGCTCGGCCTCATACCTTCTTCTCGCTCGCTCAGCCGCTCAGATCCCGAAAGCTTTGGGGGAAGGGAAGGGAGACTGTGCACCGGATCGGCCTTCGGTGATTACGACGGGAGAGGGATGGGCCTCCTCGACAAGCTGTGGGACGACACCGTCGCGGGGCCCCGCCCGGACACCGGGCTCGGCCGCCTCCGCAAGCAGCCCGCGCGCCCCGCCGCCGTCAAGATCAATGGTGAGTGAGCGAGCTAGCTGGCCACCGCCGGCGCGGCGCGGCGCTGGAAGGAGAAAGTACGCGCGCACCCATATCGTAGTCGGTGGTGTTCCCTTCGATCTGACCTGTCGTTCGGTTTCCCGTTGGTCGTGCAGATCCGGCAGGGGACGCCACGGCGTTCGTCCCGCCGTCGCCGGCGTCGGGCAGCGAGGAGACGCCCGTGAAGGTGACGCGCAGCATCATGATCAAGCGCCCCGCGGGGTACCCGTCGTCGCCGAGGAGCGCGGCCAGCACGCCGCCGGCCTCGCCGCTGGGGACCACCCCGCCCATCTCGCCGTTCGCCGGCGCCGGTGAGTGCCCCGAGACCCCCGGGCTCTCCCTCCATTCGCATTAACCATTGGCTACTGGTATGGGGTACTTTGGTCATTTCGCGGCAGCGCACCCGTTTCTCCCTGCAAACGACGTGACCGGTGGCTTTCGCTTGCGTGGTTTTGTCGCCCAGTTAGGAAGCGTCTAGATGGGGCGTACTGGGGCAGGGGCGTTTTGGATATTTCCACCCACTGGGTGCTTTTAGCTCTGGGGTCACGATCGTGGATGCATGGCTGGATATTATCGTATTAACTATTTGATAAGTTATCATTTATTTCTTGAAATGCAGCAAACATATCGGATAAACGTAGCTATCAATGGGGTTATGTGGGGTACAACTCAAAAGGAAAATGAAGTTGCTTTTCTTTGTCTGTTATAATATAAATCCAATAACGGATATGGTTTGCTTTCATCTGTATCGTGTATGGACCTGCTTTAACATTTATTACAAGGTACCTGTTTGGTGAAGTTACATGCATGAGAAGTTATCTTTGTGGTCTTGCCTAATTTAAGCTGCCAGTAGATGTTCTGTTAATGATTTTATAGCTGAAGGCTTGACATCAGCCCAAGAAGATAGCCACTATTTCAAAGCTTGGTCTTGGTCTGCGAACTAGTTATCTAGTCACGGAGGAACAACCTCACGAGTCCCTGGTATACAAATGACTTTACTAGAATCAACCAATCAAGGATGATATTTGTAATCATTTCAGCGTTTCATTCAATTTTAAAATCTACAACCATGTTTAAGTTTTAGCAAATTCTTATTTGGTAGTCTATTTCTTTTAACTCTTGTTGGTGCTGCTATCCACTGTTTGCAGTAGCTGAGTGTTGCGGATTATATGTACTCGTTAGCGCGAATAACATGGACCTTCAGTAGTACCGCTGATTGCACTGACGATATTAGCTTATGTCCAGCATGTATTAGTTCAGTGTTTCAGAGATGCTACCTCTTTCATCTGATTGAATCTTGCCTAAATTTGAGCATTGAATCCATCAGGTGGTCGCTTCAGAAGGAAATCATCATCTGATGCATATGAGAGGGCATCCCCGCCAGGGACGACCAGCCACCCTCCTCCCTTTGAAGTGTGAGCACGCAACATGTTCACACCCCTTTTTGCTCCTTGACAAGCATCTACTTCACCTAAGTCAGGGGAAGGAGGAGGGAAGACATCAAGAGGGGAACGGGGATAAGTCGCTGGCTGTCTTACCTCTACTGTGATATATTGTAGATGCCGCTATGTGTAGTGTTTTTGCATCCACTCTGTGGCTTTAGTCTGTAGAATATGCTGAAAGCTCTTGGTGTTGTGCCGTGTCAATAAGCTGCTGTGTGCATATGGCGGGTTAGGGCTGCGTGGAGCTTTGCCGCAGCCTGCAATCCCGCCGCGTTGTGTTTGTTTCCTCTACCTGCTGTGTCAAATGGATGGTGTGTGGAGGATGGGGTCGTGCTTGTAATGTTAGCAGGGTTCGAGGTGGAGTGCATGTAATCCTTTTTCGATGTATGGTATCTAATAAACTGAAGGTGTTTTCTTGAACTTGCTGTGAATCTATGATGCCATATGATGCACCCGGGCCTGTTGATTGCGCTTTGTGCCGTGTGCGCCATTGGGCGCGATGATAATGACAGTTGCTCATCTCATGCACACTTTCAGATAGCCACCATGTACGTGGTTGGCAATAATATTTATTAGTGAAGGAAGCAGGAAGATTCTGGCAGCAGTGTTTTGCAGCAGCCTGCAGGTCTGCCGGACAGCAGTTATTCGGCAGCTCGGCACCATTCTGAAGTTTCTCGCTCAGGCTCTCAGCGTCTCCAGTTTGACAGCATACGGTCTTTACTACGTTCCCTGACTCCCTGTCATGTGCGGACACACGAGCTGCGTAGCCTGCATACTATTTTGATACTGGTATATCTGTGTTAGGGTGCATACAATTCTTAGATTCAACGAGGATTACCAATCTCAGCTAGACTCCAGGAGTGTGGTTGGCTTACCAAATTACAGTATTACGCTTCCACTGCTCATCAGACTTGTTGATGTATCTTTTCAGAAGATAGCTCGGGTCACTACTCCACGTAGATGAATTCAGAGGCACCAACCGGAACTGAGAAGTTGCAGTGGCCGTTCACCACCTTCGGAGCATCAGGAAGGACCATGTTGTCTGTTCTAGAGTTAAACTCTGCATCTCGAACTGCAAAACAGGTCCGATCTGTCGCAGGTTCAGTTTACCTTTTGTTGCTGAAAGCGCTGAATCGTCCTGCTCCAAAATTGTGGAAACCTTCTGCAAAACAAAACATCGTGTCGTTTTGAGATGCGCCAATGCATCACGCATGATCGTGTCAGTTCAATAGCCTGAATTGTTTCCTTTAACTTTGGGGATTTCAGATTTTCTGGCACAGCGAGAGCAGGAAAACGCAAGCGTGGAGTTCGCCCAAATCCTGTTGAGCTGTACAGCCTCACTCTCGCCGTCTCCTAGGCCCCACCTGGCAGAGGCCCTTCCCGAGCTGGTTGAAGTTGAACCCAACCAGGCAGCGGGTCCCCTACCGGATCGGACTTCACCTCGTACGAGTTCCGACCGACCAAAACCCTCGCACCGCCGCCGGCGTCCGTCTGACCATGCCGCCGCCGGAGCTGACGGATGATCTCATCGACGAGATCCTCCTCCGATTCCCCCCGGAAGAGCCCGAGCTCCTCGTTCACGCTGCCCTCGTCTGCAAGCGCTGGTTCCGCCTCATCTCCGACCCCCGCTTCCGCCGCAGGTTCCGGGAGCTCCACCGCGCGGCCCCGATGCTGGGGTTCCTCTGCACCGACTACAGGATTTCCCGCTTCGTGCCCACCTCCTCTGCGCCCCTGCCCCACGCCATCCCCGGCAGTTGGCGCGCCGTCGACGCGCGCCACGGCCGCGTCCTCCTCAACACCGCGGCTTCCTGGAATGATTTCTGGTCCGGCTGTTCGGGGGACGACCTCGTCGTCTGGGACCCCATCACGGGCTGCCGCCACCGGCTTCCCAAGCTGCCGGAGCACATGTACCCGCACCTGGACCGCGGCGGTGCTATGTGCCGCGGTGGAGGGCGGCTGTGACCATCTCGACTGCCACCGCGGCCCGTTCCTCGTTGTCTTCGTGTGCACCAGCTCAAGGGAGGCGTTCGCCTGTGTCTACTAGTCGGAGACTGGTGCATGGAGCGGGCCAGCCTCTGCTCAGCTCCGCCGTGGCCGCGTCCATGTGGCTGCGCCCAGTGTCCTTGCGGGGAATGCACTCCACTTCGTGTCTAGTAAACGTGGGAGGAGCTACAAAATCCTGAAACATGTTTTGGGCACTCAGGAAATATCTCTGATTCACCTGCCACGCAAAGCCTATAGGTATCAGCATTGTTCTTGTCTTTAACCTTGTAGCTGTCTTGGTTGTGACCTATTAATGTCACATAATAGGTTAGAAATTCAGATAACCACTGATGATCTACATACTAAATAAGAGGTTTATCTCTTGAATTTTGAGTTCATTTCACTTTGTGAGTTTGTGCTTTTTCATTAGCTATTAGTCGATTACTGGCAATTTGTTAGTCCATGTGTTGAGTGAATAATGTTTAATGAGGCCAAATTAATTCCACATTTAGCTTATGTGTGTTTTTTTAGAGTGTCTAGTGAAAATAACCCTTCCCTCACTCGATTTTTTTAACCATACGATCCGAGATCGAATCGGCCTCCTCCTTTATCTCCTCCACCGGTCACCCCACGTTATCCGCTCGCCTCCACCCGACGCCCGTCATCGGTCACCAGTAGTAGTAATGCACACACACATTTGTGCTAGTCTTCACGATATTCATATGGCTTGCTAGCTTGTGCACATGCACGTACGCGAGTACGTTGCACGCATCCTGTGCAAGGATGGGCGAGACGATCCTTCGCTTGACGCCGTTCGCCCATCGGCCGTCTTCGTCGACTTGAGCTAGCCATACGGTACCCAGCTAAAGACTGGATCCCGGCACACTCGCCTCGTAATTCTTGCCGGCAGCATCGTCTTCCTACGCGCCACCGCCTGGACGTCTGGCAGCTTCAGACTTGGACGGCGCCGTCTTCATGAGTGCCATCGCCTAGACCAGCCTCGATCGGAGTCGTCTCTATGGGTGCCGTCCTCTGGGAGCCTAGCAGCATGAGCATCAACCTGAACCCCCGAAGATAAACAGAGGTGGCATTACTCCTCCTTCCTTGCTCGTCTGGTTCCGCGGCTTCGGCTTCACTCCGGCGTGTCGCCGGCTCCGTGCGCCGACGGTGGAGGTTGTGGAAGGCGCTGCCGGCTAGTGCAGAGGCAGGTCTTGAGGGCGCCGGGTAGGAGGTCGGACGCTCCCCTCGGCTCCTTCTTTTGGCGGCTCTTCCTTGGAAAAAGATCCGCCCGCGACGCGAGGAGGCAGCAGCTTTATATAGGCCATGGGTTAGGGTACCGAGCTGCCGAGGGACTCCCAGCGCCGCCTTAAGTTTGTTTTGCTTTGGCAGAGATATCTGCGAGTTGTTGATGTTCTTGCTATTAGGATGAACAATAATATCTATCTGAAGCTTTTTAGCTTTATAGCCATCTCTACATCGGTGGCCAGATAGTCCCTGAGACATGGGCCTGATGAGGGAGTCCCTAGCACCTACACACGTACATTATATTATCAGGATAAAAGGGATCTCATTCTTAACTGGCCGCTAATATCCAGGACTTCTAGAAGCATCTAGAACCTTCATGACCGTGTCGGCTGCCCCCACGGGCTCGATCGTATGGCCACATGTATCGTAGAGGACCCAAATACGTGGACCTCGCGTACGTATGTGGGCGCCACCATGCATAGCGGCTGCCGTGCCCACCGATAACCATTAGACGCTAATTAATTAGCGGCCATGTGTTTGTTAAGCACATACACAAATTAACTTGCATCTACTGATGTACGTAGTCTAATAATTTTCTCTATTCTTGATTCTCAGTAATTCAATAGAGTTTAATCCGTCACGTTTGAATATTGTGACAAAATAACGTCAAACATCGTGTTTTCTGAATTCTTGGAGAAGATTATCATGGAGCCACTGGTGATGACAGGGTGGTAATGCTGTTCTGAAGCTTAATCTGAAACGTTGCACAAGTGAAGCAGATATGTGAGCTGGTGGAAGTCTGAAGGTTCTCAGTGAAACAAAGTAGATATGTTTT
The DNA here is from genome assembly GCF_005286985.2 of Setaria viridis. Classification (NCBI taxonomy): domain Eukaryota; kingdom Viridiplantae; phylum Streptophyta; class Magnoliopsida; order Poales; family Poaceae; genus Setaria; species Setaria viridis. The sequence continues at coordinate 44,444,348 of NC_048271.2, forward strand.
GACTTGTAGGCTGGTGAGCGATTATACGTTTTGCTTAACTTCTTGGTATCATGGCGCTGAACAGTTTGACCCCAGTTTCACATATCCGTGGTCGCTGAATATCGCCGCAGCATTGTTACATTTGGGGTAGTGTCCCTCTGCCGTCAGGTTTGGAGCATCTGGCTGTGTAGCTAGCCAGGAGAAGAAAAATGAGAGAACGAAGGAGTGGGTGAGGATAAAGTTGAATAGGTTCTGGTGATTAGATTGAGACCCAATGGTTGTGAAAAATAGATTTATGCTAAGCGAAACCTAAGTTATCTTTATGCGATGAGGTAGCAAATTAAGGTGAAAAAATAGAGGTAGCAGATGCTGTTTATTACCTCTGGTCTTTTTAACGTATCACATTAAATTTGTCCTAAGTCAAATTTGTACCAAATTAAGTGAAGAAGTAGAGGTAGTAGATGCTGTTTATTACCTCTGATCTTTTTTACATATCACATTAAATTTATCCTAAATCAAATTTGTACTAGACCAAGTTTATATTTTAAAATCTAACAATAACTATAATACCAAAATTATTTCATTGAATCTACAATGGAATATATTTTGATAGTGCATATGTTTGGTAGTATAGTTGTTGTATTTTTCTATAAACTTGATGAAAGTTGGACATGTTTGACTTAGGACAAAACTAATGTGACATGTAAAAAACCCGGAGGGAGTAGTAGAAAATTCGGGAAATACATGGATGCCAAATAAGCGTCTCTCACTTCCCAAGCTGCTTATCAAGATTCTCCACATCAAACAGGAACATAGCAAACGAGGCCCGCGACGAACCGCCGTCCTCCAGCGCCGCTACTGCTTCTTTCTTGCGCGCCACCGCCCGAGCCCTGATCACCCTGCCCTCGTCGGACTCCATCACCAGCCCCACCTTCGTCTCCACCTCTTCGGCCCTGACGAAGCCCACCCTGTACCCCTCCATCTCCACCCCGACGCCCATGTCCTCGGTTATGAACACCTTGTTCATCAGCTGCTCCGCGTAGAGCGGCCAGCACAGCATTGGCACCCCTTCTTTAATGGCCTCCAGCGTCGAGTTCCACCCGCAGTGCGTCACGAAAGCTCCCGTTGCCGGGTGCCGGAGCACCTCCACCTGCGGCGCCCAAGACCTGACGATGAGGCCCCGGCCCTTGGTCCGCTCCAAGAACCCCTCCGGAAGGAACGCGTCAAGACTCTCCGGGTCGCCGGCGCCGGCCGGCGTCCGCACAGACCACAAGAACCGGTGCCCAGATCTGTCCAAGCCGCCGGCGATCTCCCGTAGCTGTTCCGGTGGGTGCGTGCCTCTGCTGCCGAAGCAGAGGAACACGACGCTGCCCTCCGGCTGCGCGTCGAGCCACGCGAGGCACTCGTGCCTCTCGGCCCCTGCTCTGCCTTGATCCGCTGAGCCGGTGCCGTCGCCGCCGACCAGCGGGCCGACGCAGTAGATCGGTGGCAGCGCCCGGCCGGGGACGCACCGGGGATCCCTCAGCGCCCGCACGGCCGCGCTCTCCAGCGACTCGAACGTGTTGACGAGGACGCCGGCGGCGTCCGTGTTGCGCGTCCAGACGTCCACCATGGTTTTGCAGAGCTCGTCCTCCGGGTGCTCGAGCAGCTCCCTGACGAGATGCGACGCCGGGAACGGCGGGACGCCGAGGAACTCGAGGGGCGCGTCGCCGAGCTCCTTCAGCCCCGCCGGCCTACCGGCAAGCAGCGCCGGCATCTGGGCCACGACGGCCAGGGTGGCGGCGGCCGAGGCGAAGAACGCGTAGACGGGAACGCCAATTCTCGCGCCGACGTCGACCGCGCTGGTGGAGAACATGCCGGTGACCAGGGAGTGCAGGCGGCGGCGCGGGATGGAGCGGAGGAAGCGCTCGAGCTCGCCGTCGTAGCGGCGGAGCACCTGGAGCGTGAGGAGGAACGGGGGCTTGCCGGGGACGGCGAGGTCGGCGTCGGGGACCGGAGGGAGGACGTGGAAGGTGATGGCCGGGTTGGAGGCGGCGAGGTGGCCGACGTCGACGATGCGGAAGTCGGGCGAGCCGGCGGGCGGCTCGGCGATGACCATGGCGACGTCGAAGCCATGAGCGAGGAAGACCTTGGCGAGATGCACCATGGGGACGATGTGGCCGACGCCGGGGCTGGGGTACAGGACGACGGTCTGCTGCTTCATGGGCATGGCGGCTTTCTTGTCCATGGAGGTCGGCGGCGGGGGAGGAAAGCCGGGGAGATAGCCAGATAGGGACCGCGGACGGCGGTGCCGTGGAGTGCGATCCTTTATTACTAGCAATTTGGGTCAGCTCTGAGAAGCAGACAGATCTCGGACTCGTGGTTGCTGCACCGGAGAAGAAGAAGCTCATCGACTTTGTTTGATTTATCAAATCATTGCCATAGTGACAAGAAACAAAGGGATTAGTTAGCTTTGTAACGGAAAGGGCATTTGTTAGCAACTGAGCTAAGGAGCGAGAGACAAGCAGTTAATTGGAACTTGGAAGTTTGCGGCTGGCACCGTAGCGATGGGAGGATGATGCTTCTTGCTCCGAAGTGCCGAGAGAGCTTGTTGCGTTTGCCACGGTTCCTAGACAGTGCCCAAATTTTGCCGCCAGTGACCTGAGTTAGAGGAAGAGGGATTGCCGAGAACCTTCTACGAGCTCCAGGCTTAGAGGGGAAGGGTCTCCTTCTACTGTGATATTCTTCTTTCATTGAAATTTCAATGAGACCTTGCTACATTGCTCAAACATCATTTCTTATTTTTCTTCCTCTTAATAGCACTGATGTGTTGTATGCTTCACCAATGACTTCCAAAGCGTGAGTGATCGTTACAGTATACCATCGGAATGAGAACTAGAAAAGACAAATTGGCATATTAATATGCACATAATTTTGTTCTACTCAAAAATTTGCATGAACATACATCCTTGCATCCTCTATCCATCTATACTTTTGGATGAATTATTGATGCACTTTGGTGTTTTTGTAGGGATGGAAGGGACTGGAGCATCCTGGGGGGATTATAGAAAAGACGTGGAGCATCAGATTATATTCATGATTTTCCTCACCATTAAGAAGCTGGTTTGTCCCCAGTTTTATAGGAAGCTTCACGGTCACGGCCCAGATAAATAGGACCCACCAGGTAGCAAAAAAAATTTAACACGCCAGACTCTTTAAAGTCTAAAGCAAAAAATCTTTAACACGCAAGACTCTTTAAAGTCTAAGTGCAGGTGGCTTTGCAGTAAACAGGCACTAAATTCAAACCTCAAAAGTGGAACGCATCTCTGGCGTGGTAGAAAGGCACCTATACTCCATTGCAACCCGTATATTCCACTGCTCAACGGGTCTACCTTCCTATTGACCAAAAGTGGGACGGATAATTTGGAGGGGGAAAGTTGAGGCAATAAGAAGGCCACTGAAACGACGCCCAAGTCCTGAGTAAAAGGGGGCATGCATCTTGGTGCAAACGAATTTACAAAGCTAGAATGAATGTAGGAGGAATGCTGCCGGCAGTAGTACTAGCATCCGAACGTCCCATGTGACAAGGCTAAAGTTTAGCCCCTGTCTCCCAAACACCCCGTACTAGCGCAGTTGGGAGAGTGATTAGTGATTAAATTAAGCTCCTAAGACGACCCTGACCATCACTATCGTTGACGTTGACGAGGAGTGCCTAATTAATGTACGTTCTTGATTCTCTCGCTGCGTGATGACGCGTGAACTCTGGCCCTCGCCACATGCACGCAATGGCGCTGGTGCAATGCAACAACCCCCATCCGTGCATACGCCTCCTCCTCCCACTCCTCGCCGCGACGGCCGTCGCCGCGGGAGCCTCGCCGGAGATCGACGACTTGTACGCGCTCTCCAAGCTCAAGTCATCCCTACTTACCGGCAGCGCTGGCAATAGCACCTCGCTCGCCGACTGGGACATCACGTCCTCGTCTACTGCAACATCACCTCCGTGGCAGCACTGCAACTTCTCCGGGGTCACATGCGACGCCTCCAGCCGCGTCGTCGCCATCAACCTCACCGGCGTCCCTCTATACGGCGGCGTGCTTCCAAGCGCGGTCTCGCTGCTCGACGCTCTCTCAAGCCTCACCGTCGCCTCCTGCTTCCTGTTGGGCCCTATACCAGCATCGCTTGCCTCGATGCCTCTCCTCCGCCACCTCAACCTCTCCCACAACAACATCTCCGGCTTCTTCCCGTACGGACTACCGGCACCCTACTTCCCCTCCGCCGAGGTGATCGATGTCTACTATAACAACCTCACCGGTCCCCTCCCGCCGTTCGGCAGGTCGCTGACAAGGTTGCGACACCTGAACCTTGGCGGTAACTACTTCTCGGGCAGCATACCCGAGGAGTACGGCGACATCAAGCGGCTCGAGTTCCTTTGGCTCTGCGACAACTGGCTATCCGACCGTGTGCCACCGTCACTGTCGAGGCTCAAGAGACTAAAGGTGATGAATTTAGGGTACGGCAACTCATTCGACGGCGGCATCCCGTCGGAGTTCGGCGAGCTTGAGGCCCTTGTCGACCTTGAGATGGCCCTCTGCCATCTCACAGGACCTATCCCTCCGGAGCTCGGCCACCTCACTCGGCTTGAAATACTCTACCTCTATTCGAACAATTTGGGCGGGGAAATCCCTGCCGAGCTCGGCAGCCTCAAGAACCTCACGTACCTGGATCTCTCCTTCAACGAGCTTACCGGCAAGATACCGGCAAGCTTCGCCGGTCTATCCCGACTGCGACTACTCCAGCTATTTGCCAACGAACTCCAAGGTGTGATTCCAAAGTTTGTTGGGGAATTGCCTCAGCTGGAAATCCTCCAAGCATGGCAAAACAACCTTACTGGGGAACTCCCGGCCAACCTTGGCAAGAACGGCAGGTTGTTGACGCTGGATGTCACGGATAACCACCTCACCGGCGCCATACCGCCCCATCTCTGTTCCGGCAGGCGGCTTCAGTCTCTCATTCTGATGCGGAACAAGCTCTCTGGACCAATACCCGAAGACCTCGGCAACTGCAAGACGCTTACCAGAGTTCGCCTGAACAACAACTTCCTCAGCCGCTCCATTCCGGCCGGCTTTCTTGATCTCCCTAAGAATACCATGTTGGACTTGAGCCATAACTTGCTCTCAGGCGAGCTCCCGGATGTGACTCCCAGTGCCGGGCTGAGCTTCTTGTCAGTGGCATCCAACAGTTTATCCGGTGCTGTGCCGCCGGAGATTGGGCATCTCAAGAAGCTGTCCACGCTCAACTTCAGCGCCAACGAGCTCACCGCCAGCGTTCCGCGAGAGCTCAGCCACTGTGAGTCGCTGACCGTTCTAGACCTCAGCCGCAACCAGCTCACCGGAGAGATACCGAAAGAGATCACAAATCTGAAGGTTCTAACAACGTTGAACCTGTCGAGGAACAGAATCTCCGGTGAGCTTCCGCTAGAGATCCGTGAGATGATCAGCCTCGGCGTCCTCGATGTTTCCTACAACAACCTCAGCGGCCGTGTGTCAGTGTCACAACTTCAGGGGGTGTTCGTCCTCTCAGACGCGTCAGATTTCGAAGGCAACCCTGGCCTCTGTGTGGAGCACGTCACCGCCGCTTCGTGCTACCGTCTGCAGCGTTCGCTGGCGCGAGGCGACAAGCCGAGGATGCTGCTGTGGCTTGTGCCGGCCGTCAGCACCGTGGCGGTGGCCATGGCCGTGTTCCATGGGGTAAGGTGGCGTGAGGCGGCGAAGCGGCGGCCTGCGTCTTGGAAGATGACGCGGTTCCACAACCTGGACCTGGAAATGGACGACGTGCTCGGATCCCTCAGGGAGGAGAACGTCGTCGGTAGGGGCGGCGCTGGCACCGTCTACCGCTGCGCGACACGGGGCGGCTCGGAGGTCGCCGTCAAGCGCCTCCCGGGGCCCGGCCGCCGCCGCGACCACGGCTTCCGGGCCGAGGTGGCCACGCTCGGCGGCGTCCGGCACCGCAACATCGTGCGGCTGCTGGGCTTCGCGTCGGGCGCGGAGGGGAACCTGCTGCTGTACGAGTTCATGCCGGCGGGGTCTCTGGGAGGGGTCCTGCACGGCGACAACGGCGCGCTCCTGGGCTGGCACACGAGGCACCGCGTCGCCACCGAGGCGGCGCGCGCGCTGTGTTACCTGCACCACGAGTGCTTGCCGAGGATCCTGCACCGCGACGTCAAGTCGAGCAACATCCTGCTGGACGCGGCCATGGAGGCGCACGTCGCCGACTTCGGCCTCGCCAAGTTCCTCAGCCGCGGAGCGTCCGGCTCCGGCACCGGAGCAGTGGCGGCTGAGGAGTGCGTGTCCGCCATCGCCGGCACGTACGGGTACATCGCCCCAGGTAAGAACGAGCACTCGACCATATCGTGTTGCATTGCTAGCAGGCAGCCACGGACACATCACAAAGATGTCAGGCGTGTGGTAAGCAGAGTACGCGTACACGCTGCGGGTGGATGAGAAGACGGACGTGTACAGCTTCGGCGTGGTGCTGCTGGAGCTCGTCACGGGGCGCCGCCCGCTCGGTGACTTCGGCGACGAGATCGACCTCGTCCACTGGGCCCGAAGCGCCGTGCCGACGCCGTCGGACACCACGGCAGTCCTGGCCGTGGCAGACCCGCGGCTGCCGCGGGAGCCTGCCGACCTGATCGCCCGCCTCTTCAGGGTGGGCACATCGTGTGTCCGCGAGGACAGCCAGGCGCGCCCCACCATGCGTGAGGTCGTGCACGTCCTCTCCAGCTTCGTACCAGTTGCTGAACCAGCCAGCTCAACCTCTGCTCTTCCTCTGTAACCACAGGTAGATAAGACCCATCGTGGTGGTGTTGATGTTGTAAAAGTCGTTTGTGGCGTCGAAATATTAGACTATACAAGCCAATTCGCTGGTGCTCCGTCCATGGATGCGACTAGCGTTTGCCGATTCGTCGGTGTTGTTCTACAAGCTGATCCTGGAGCTAGATGGGATTTTGCGGCATGCCTGGAGCATGGACACGGCGCGGAGTCGACACTGGACGGGGGCGTCTCTCGGTGGCGACAGCCACCAAAAGGGCCGGCCCGGGTGATGCCGCCGCCGCGCTGCTGATCATGATCGGTAAAGGTTTCTATAAAAGTACGTACGCAGGCGCTTACACATGCACGTACACTCATCTTTATAAATACTTGTCTGCAATCCTACCCTTATGAGTATCCTTGAGAGACTGAGCTGGTACATCTTGAGATTGATGAATTTTTCAGAGACACCTCGTTGTCGACGGACACATTGCTTATTAGTGAAAAATAGCGCCGGTTAAATTCTAGAAAAATATGAGCACTCAGACTCTAACAACCAGTGGCGTAGCTAGGATGTCAGGATAGGGTGATCCAACTTAACAAAAATGAGACGCCGTCTGTTCTCCAGGGCATGCGAAGGCGCGAGCCAATGGAGGAAGCACTGGTTTCCTCGTACGAGAGTCGAGCAAAGCAATCATCGTCGGAAAAACGAAGGCGCATGGAACAGATGCTGGCCAAATTCCTAAGAGGTAATGGGCTTTGGGCCAAAATTCCAGGGGTGGTCCTTGGCCCACACGGATCACCCTGCTCACAACCACGTATAGCCATTGCGCATTGACTAGCACATGGGAAATAAAAATAGCGCAATGTAATTAAGTGAGGATACGATGAAAAATCTCTCAAACACATAGCTTATTACTAAAATATACGCAAAGATACCCACCATTGTGCCCCAAAAACATTGATATGCCGTTTTGATGTGCGGGTGACCCTCCTCCTTTCTGCAGCAATATGGCTAAAAGTGGATTCAATGAATACCCCTGATGAGATTGCATGCATGGAAGAATTAACTAGCGAATTAACTAGCGCAATCCAAATTGTAGATCGTTTTGACATTTTTAGATTTATATATTTTGTTATGTTTCTAAATATACATTTATGTCTAGATACATAATAAAAGTTATGAACCTAGAGATGTCACAATGACTTACAATTTGGGACGGAAGGAGTAGTTGACTAGTTGTTACAACGAGCATGCGCGGCGCCCGCAAGTGAGCAAAGAGGGAGGGAATCTTCTACCTCTAATCTACATTCGGAGCACGAGCGAATCGACGTCCTCCAGTAGTTTCCTATAATCTACTCGTTTCTTACTTGTGAAAATGGTAGTTTTGTTTATTGGTGAACTTTTATATGTGGAGGCTACATCCCCATCACACTTAACATACGAATGCTCAGCTCACTAGTGGAAGTGGTCACTATCCACATTAGATGTTTGTCTAGATAAGGAAACGCAACATGCAGAGAGAGCCAAACTGTCAAAGGCACCCTTTTCATGCATTCCACCACGCAGGTTACAATTGATGCGAATCTTTTTTTTTTACCTCTTGAAGGACCGCAAATAGACTTCTGTAATTTTATCAAGCTATGTAAATACGTAAATTACAGTAGAAATTAAAGGAGCGCTAGAGTTAAGTTGGAGACCAAAAATATCCTTTATCTGTGACTTATGGAAGTAATAGCAAATTTTATAATAATGCTAGCAAATGGCACTCTATAGCAAGGATCTTTTATTATAGGAACGAGAATTTTTTTTGTGCCTCCAAACAGTGGACCCAATGGATACTACTCAAGATTGCATGCATGAAGAATTAACTGACTAGCGGCTTGTCTAAAACACTATCATTGCGGCTCAGCCGCCGCATGTTGTAACGGATGGTTCATGCATGTCGATTGCTTTTGATGAACATTAGCAGAGGTGTCGAGCTTAATCAAGTGAATTTAGCAAACATCCGCGTTGCTGACCATTCAACGGCCGGCCGGCCGGCCGGCCCGCCAGCCGTCGGCATGGGAAATCCGTAGTAGACGTCGGAGTCGATCGACAGGGGCGTCTGTTTCTCGGTGGCGGCAGCCACCAAAAGGCCCGGCCCGGGTGAAGCCGCCGCGCTTCAGCTCGTGATCGGTCTGCCCTATCCATCTTTCTGGCACTGTTGTGCTGGGCTGGTGAGATCACAGTCGGATCGGCCCAGCACCGAGGTAGCTACGTCGTCGTAGTGTGCCTCCACGATAGTCTCCCACTGATCCCGGCTGATCACGGTCACATTCACTCACCATACGTGCCCTCGTACCGTATCAGGAGTAGCGAACCTGAACAGTTTGGCAACACCGCCCAGGTTGACGACGAAGATAGGGATATTTCTTCTGAAAAAAAGGGAGGTTATCATCGGCGTGCCGGTGCAACTTGTGTCTCGGTGTGCTGAATTATCTGCGTGCCCGACGCGGGCAGAAAGCACGAGCGCACTCGAGCCGGTCGATCCCATCTCTCCAAGGCTTGCAGCTTTCACTGCGAATGATGAACAGGAGCTTGGGCGTTGGACGCCTATGAATACCGGGTCCATGCAGCACCCTAGGACACACAACAACAAAAGCTAATAAGCCACCCCTACAGCAGCAGGTCGTCAACATAACCCAGCAGCAGCAGCTAGCAGCAAAGCCGCCGCACCCCCGGCACAAACAGAGAGAGATCGAAATGGCGCCCAAGAACCTCGTCCTCCTTGCCGCCCTCCTCCTCCTCGCCGCCGCCGTCGGTCCGGCGGTGGGCTTGATTCCCTCCTTGTCTGGCATTGGCAACCCCGTCGGCGTCGCCTCCGGCGTGGTGCCGTGCAGCATCGGGAGCGCCATCGACGTGGCGGCGGTCCCGCCGGTCGCCAGTAAGGACTTGCCACTTCTTCTTCTCTCCCGGGCGTTGCCTGTCAGCTGTTACTAGCTACTTACTATATATACATATCCGTACGTATTTATATATCGTTGACGCTGACGTTATTACGCTGTTATCCTTTCCGTTGTATCTGTCCGGCCAGACGCCAACGTGCAGGCGGTGTGCGGTAGCACCGTGGTGGCCAACGCGACGACGGACAGCTCCGGGGCCTTCACCATCATCATGGGCTGATCTGTTTTGAGCCTGCCGTCTGGAGTGCTCAACTCCCTGCTGAGCAGCCAGTGCAGGGCGGTGGTGACCACCCCGCTGGTCGCCTGCAACGTGTCCCTGGCCGGCACCAACGGGACGCTGCCCGCGCCGCTGCAGCTCCTGGGCAGCGTCACCGCCGTCGGCAGCATCGTTGGGACCATCTTGGGCATCCCCGTCACGGTCATCAGCGGCATCCTCGCTCTTTTCGGCGGGGTCTTCTCCTTCGTCCCGAACCTCGGCTAGAGCTGCATGTCTCTGGCCGTGTCGGTTCACGATATATCGACTCCGAGTAGTACTGATAACACTACGAATAAATCAGCATGCACGCAGCAATGCGACCCTGAAGTACAATAAGGTTGCATTGCCATGCTTTTCCTTTGAACTGTCACGACACATGTATGAAGTACTACGTAATAACATGTCCGTACCTTAAAGCGTGTGCTAGTACTAATAAGTACATATGTGTACTGCATGCTCTTTTGTTGACTCCTCGTCCGTTAAAAACTAAAACCGAGTGTGTTTATGCTGTATATTTTGTTGCTCGTGGCAATTTTACCATTACTAATTGGAGATTTCTCTTTTGAAGTCTTTATAGGGAGCCACCTAGAATCCCAGAAAGCATAACATCCAGCCATCTATTCGGTAGACTCAAGTTATCATAGCCATTAAATCTATATTTTCAAAAAAATTACCCACTTGCTATGCTGAAAATAGCTTAAAATAACCCCTAAATATATATCTAAATTACCCACATGTGATATTACATAAAGTAAACTAAAGCAACCCCTAATCTTCATCTAAATTACCAACTTATGCTATTATTAAAAATAATTTAAAATAATCTCCTAAATTTGTTTCGAAACTGCCCACCACCAGCATAAAAAATAACTTGAAATAAATCCTAAATTTACATCTAAATTACCCCAAATCAAGCAAAGGAGCTGGTGAATCTAGTACCGATTGTTAGGAGCAGGATAGCGGGGAGTAAAGGAGAGAATTGGAACTAAGGCAGGCAGTAAGAATTGGGGGAAAAGAACAGCAAATTGGACGGACTGGTTTAGATGTTAGAAGTTCTGTTGACCCAATTTATGGCCGACATACCGAAAGCATTAGAGCGTGCGGGTCGCAAACATATCAAATAGCTACGTAGACCTGTTAGACTAGTCCAACAACCCAGTTAGACCGGTTCTAGGGTTTTGCCCTGGTCGATCGTACGAGAGGATAACTACCATGTTTACGTGATGAAGGATGGCTAGGTTTACGAGCAAAACAGCAAATGGATAACCAACACACTTATGTGGTGAAGAACGACTAGTTTACAAGCAAACTAGCAAAGACCGTCGAAACTCTCACCCGGGAGGGACCCCGTCAGGGTGTGGACGTTGCCTGCGTGCCCTAGGGTTGACTAGCAAGCCTAGGACGCCATCTATGGTCATGGAGATAAGTAGATGAACAACAAGGGAGGTTGTAGAAGTAGTTTAGGGTTTAGAAGATAAAAAGTAAATGCATAGTTGTTTAATTCGATTGGGTTGCCCTCAATTGGCCGTGACCCTTCATAAATATAGGGTGGGGAGGTCCTGCCTCAGTAGGAGTCAAAGCTTATACAAATCCCGTGTCAAAATACAACTCCTAACTCGGATTAGGCTGGTCAAACCGATCAAACCGCCCATCCAAACCGATCTGACCGGCCTACACAGGGGTGAATCTTGTCAGAGCCATAACTCTCTTGTCCGGACTCCAAATTGGACGTTCTACGTATGTATTTTGATTGTCTCGACAAGATCTATGCAATGGTAAGTCCAATCAGAGATTTTACAATATTTATAAAACTGGTATGACTGATTTGTTCAGATGATACCAATTTTGATCGCCAACAAGTTCATACGTCGACACAGCGTGTCTCGCTCTCACCTCTCCTCTCCAATATCTGTTATAGATGGGCCTGGTCCAATATGTGCGTGCGAGCACTAGTTTTAAGTTAGTCTTCCTGGGTCTTAAACTGGCTCTTGGCCCAACCGCAACCTCCCATGGTTTCCTGCCTGACTACTCCTGGCGGATTCCAGCAACGAAATGCTGACACGACGGTGCGGAAGGGGACGGCAGCGGTGGATCCTGTTGGGCAAGAGCCTGAGGGCAGAGGCCGGAGCGGGGCTAGCAGCACCGAGAACGGGACGAAGCGGAGGCGGCGAGGACGGGGCAACGCTCGATTTCTACGTGATTCAATTCAAGGACGACACCATACCCTTGATCGGTGCCCGTTTTTCAGCACGTGATGAATCAAACGCAACTCAGAACTCTTCCATTTGCGAACAGTGACAACCCGTTAGCCTCTTTTTCCCTTAGAGCGGAGTAGGAACCAGGATGTTTGGCAACACTTCACTTAAAAAAAATAGCTCCACTTCATTAACTTCATCTTTTTGCTGCTTCACTTCACCAACTCTAGAAAAATATAGAATTGTTGTATGTGTTTGACTGATTGCGGTGCTCTAACTTCAGAAACATGAGGACTTATTATGAATAATCTATTTTACCCATTATGAATGGGCCACATGTCATTCTCTTAGCATTTCTCCCCTTTTCCTCTCTGCGTGCAACCCCATCTGCGCCAACTGCGGGTGGCCGTGCTTGGGAGGTGTCCCTAGAGGAGTAGCACCTGGCGCATCCAGAACGCGCGCCTCAAGGACGAGCTCGACCGCGTTTGCGCACTCGCGCGGCAATTTGCTGGACGCAAAATCCATCTGCTTCAAGATGCAGTGCACTAATGTGATGTGCTAGATGCACCTTGCCTTGATCTTCTCCCTCTCGATTTGTTTCTTCATCAGCATCAATGTGTTTATTGATTCCAGTGACTTCATCAATCAATTCAATAAAGATGCGACTACTTCCGTCGCAACGGCCGCGACACCTCGGTCTCCCGCGGCGGCGCGCTCCTCTGCTTCACCGGCACCGAGGTCCTCCTCGCGGACCTCAGCTACTTCAGCGCCCGCTCCATCCAGCTCAAGGGCGGTGTGGCCCGGCGCCGCCGCGGGGGCCAGGGGTGGCGCGGCCTCGTGGCACCGGCGCTGCTGCGGGGGGCAGGGGCGGCACGGCCATAGCCCTTGGGGGCAGCGGAGGTGCGGCCCGGCGAGCTGCGGAGGAGGGGCGCGCGGCTGGGAAAAGCCGCAGGACCTGTTATGGATACAATCATTACGCTAAACCACTAACACTAGTGCAAAAATACAATGGTGCTGGGAAAAGCCGCAGGACCTGAAAATGGGACGGCAACGGCTGTCACGGTGGAGCAAACACTTGCCGACATCGCTTACTCTCGCTTTGGCAAAAATTAAAGTCACCGATCTCGCGCATTTTGGTGGCGCGGAGAGCTAGTCTAGGCCTGCGCGACCGGTTCCGAAAGGCAGAAAAGGTTCAGATTCACAGAAGAGGGATTTGATCGATCGCAAAAGCTGGTTTTGCCGTAGTGGCACCATGGCTGTTCATACTAACTTTCGATGATGGCGACAAGTGAATCATTCTAAGCCAAACAGCTGGTTTCACCTGATCAAAACGGAGGTAACAGACGCCACCTAACAACGTCCCGGCCGGGTCGTTCGAGCTTATAAATAGCCAAATAGGGCGCCTCTCCATCTCGACCACCGCAACAAGCAGTCGAGCAAGTAAAGCTAGCTCTCATCAAGCTAATAGCATCGCGCCGCTTTCCACAGCTCCGATCCTGTGCAATGGCACCTAGAGCGCCCGCTCTTCTTCTCGCCGTCGCCGTGGCCGCCGCGGCGTGCGTGGCAGCCTCCGCCCAGAGCAGGCTTGGCAGGATCGTCGTCTCCGGCGTTGTGCCGTGCAACACTGGCACGCTGATCGACGTAGCCTCTTCCCCGGCATTTCCAGGTACGCCGCCGCCCGCAGCCCGCTGTGGTCACTGGTCGCAGCCAGCGTGACCCTCTAAACAGCTGGTGTATAACGAGGCACGTAACATTCTCACGTGTACTTGCCGCGGCGGCGCATGCGTGCGTGCAGACGCGAAGGTGGAGCTGCGGTGCGGCGGCGGCGCGGTGGCGCGGGCGACGACGGGCCGCGACGGGTCGTTCCAGATGGAGGCGGACGCCGTGGCCGGCGCGCTGGGGGCGCTGGTGGGCGCCTGCCAGCTGGTGGTGGACACGCCGCTGGCCAAGTGCAACGCGACGCTGCCGGCGGCCGGGGCGCTGGTGTCCAGCCTGCAGGGCCCGCTGGCCGGGATGCTCGGCAGCGTCTTCCGACTCGCCCCTGCTGGATTCTCCTTCCGCATGAACTGATGATATGATGGATGATCTCTCTGAAACTTGATGATGGGTGCATCTAAAACAAATGAGAGCGAGTAATGAATAAGCTAAACAAATAAACGAACTTATTACAATGTATGCTGGTGATGACTGATCATAGTTACCAGACAAGTATGATGAAAATGGAATCATCTGCTCAGGCACCCGTAGTTCTGTTTCTGATGATGCTTTGTTAGCAATCTGCAGAAATTGGGATATTTCCTCTTAAATGAAAGGCAGCGCTCCTGTCATTAGTTCGAAAAAAAAGAAATTGGGGTATTTCCCGGCATATCACCGGCAACCAAGGCCTTAACACCCGAGGGTGTGCCAACCCGAGGATATTTCCCTTGAAGCTGTCTGGAAATTAAATTCGATGCAATCTGCAAAAATCAAGACAAGTTTGACTGTACAATCAACTTTTCTTTAGTGATACTGGGATTATTGCCAGTCCACTTGACTGGGCTTTGACCAATATTAGTTTTGGGTGGGTTAGTACTACATGGATTCGGTCCAATGTCTTCAGTTGGGCCTAGGATAGGCCCCATAAGCACTAAAACAGTAAAACTCCCTGAAAGAAATAGTTAGCTACGGGCACTACTGTCGCATTAATTACAATCCAATTTTGAAACCTATGTTATCTTATTTTCATGTTGCGTGTAAGTTATGCTTCTAAAATTCAAATTTCAGTTGAGTAACCTATTTTAAATATTTTTATGAAGGAAGAAAGTTGTGCCAACATAGTTTTTATAATTTTTTTTAAAATATCTATTTTGGAACTCGATGCTAAGTACTTCCTCCGTCCCTTTTTATCTGTCACTTGGGAAGCATGTTTTGCTATTCATTACTTTAGTAATCTTCGATGGAAGAAAGCGGAATAATCATTTCAAGAGTGACAATTTACCCCCAACAGTTTCTATATCAATGGCCAGGGCCAGCAGTTTGTAGTCTTATGTTTGTTATCTATAACCATTGATAATTTGTTTGTTGGGAATGAAGTTGTTTGCAATG
Organism: Setaria viridis; assembly: GCF_005286985.2. NCBI lineage: Eukaryota > Viridiplantae > Streptophyta > Magnoliopsida > Poales > Poaceae > Setaria > Setaria viridis. Next base: position 44,459,593 of record NC_048271.2, read on the forward strand.
TAAAAATACTAGTGCAAAAGAAAAAAATAATTGAAAAAGTGTCGGCCATTCAAGAAAAATGCTAAGGACTACTTAAAACTGGTGGCTAGTCATAAAATTACTATAGGGAAAGATTAGAACTCTTGTAACGAATAGAGCGTGATGCATATACCTCACGAGCAATTTTCAGCGCCATCATCAGGCATTTGATTTTAGGAGTAGGATCATTTTCTCCTTGTTGTGAACATTACTTTCTTATTTTGGTTTGAGAAATGAGATAGGCTGATCCATCATACAAAGTTATTAGTCATAGGCACACATGTCTAATCTGAATATTGAATGGAGCTCAATCTCCCGCCAAAAATTGTTCACAGGATGGTCTCTTAATGAACTGCTCGATAGAAGCTTAGTTGATGATTCCTCGAATCAAACATTTGATTAGATCGATCGATCGGTGGTACACCGAATATTAGTGTTTGTGATAATGTTTACTAACAAAGATAATGTTTAGTGATTAGATGTTAGTAGCGTTAACTAGATAATCTAAGACCAATGAAAGATGTTAGTAGCGTTAACTAAATAATCTTTCACCATCGCCGACCTGACTTTTCACCACCAATATTCTCTAGGATCTACGCCTCGGTTCCCTGTACGCATCATCAACGACAGCGCGGTAGCAAGGTGACAAAGTTTGAGCATGCCAGAGATACGACAGACGAAATTATTGGCACAAGTGGGCTTCTCCTTCTCTCTCTCTCTCTCTCTCTCTCTCTCTCTCTCTCTCTCTCTCTCTCTCTCTCTCTCTCTCTCTCTCTTCCCACTCCAGCCCATCTCAATTCTTACCCGAAAAAAAGAGACAGGAACAGATTATTTCTCAATGGTACGGTAACGTAATAACCAATACTATTATTCGTGGATGCGGCACCATTTTCACAAGGGAATCGGGCACCGTATCATCTTCTTGGCACTGTACGGCACGCGTGAACCGGAGGAATTCCCACGGGGACGCCGGCGTCGAGGTGGAGCATGGCCGGCCTGGCGTGCCGGCAGCCCGGCAGTGCCTCGCCACACGCTCTCGGGTCGGACCACGCACCTATAGGCTGCCGCTAATATAATATAATAGTAGCCCACACACCACCCCTACTATCGCCATGACCACACATGCATTATCAAGGCCAGTCTTCAATTACCATGGTGCTGATGAGTGATCGATCCTCAACTCATCAAATTGACACAGAGCTCGATCAGAAATAGTACTCTCGAGCTAGCTTAGCGCCCGTGCCAGTTGCCCGGCCGCTGGCATGCACGCCCAACGCGGACAGATCGAAGCGTGTGCGCTTCGACCACTGGAAGCACGCGCGGCGGTGAAGCTGACCCGTGAGCCTCAAGTCCTGAACCTACTGCTAGCCAGCTACACGGTGAAGAACCACGCATGCAGCAGCAAGTTGTTGGCCTCCCATGCCTATAAATACCGGATCCATGCAGCAGCATGAGCTACAACTAACCGAACAACAGATCGAACAACAGATCGAGTGAGATCGAGGAGTGAGCTAGAGTACTAGCAACGGGCAGCAATATAATGGCGCCGAAGAGCCTTGTCCTCGCCGCGCTCCTCACCGTCGTCGTCGCCGCCGGCCAGGTGACCCGCTGTGCCGGGTTGGGGGCGAGCCCCAACGCCAGTGTCGTCATCTCCGGCGCGGTGCCATGCTCCACAGGGAACAACATCAATGTGGCCACGGCGCCGGCGTTCCCTAGTAAGGCATATCGATCGAATCATCGATCATCTCTCTGTCTAATTAACTCGCCTAGAGACATTATTCCCGCAGTTGTACACGCCTAGTATGATCGTAATTAAATTTCCCTTGTTTCTTGCATTGGTCCGGACAGACGCAACCGTGCAGTTTATGTGCTACGGCAAGGCGATGGCCGGCGCCACAGCGGACTCGAGCGGGAACTTCGTCATCACCATTCCCGGTGCCAGCAGGGATCAGCTCACCGCTATAATGAGCAACCAGTGCAACCTGGTCGTGACCACCCCACTGGCCGCCTGCGACGCGTCCCTGGCCGGCACCTCCGGGAAGCTGGTGTCGCCGATGAAGTTCCTGGGCATCACCACCGGCAGCGGCGGCGGCGGCGGCGACCTCGGCCTCGGCGGGATCATCAGCGTCATCATCCAGATCCTCACTGGCATCCTTAGCGGCATCCTCAACCTCGCCCCCCAGGCCTTCTCATTAATCCCCTAGACCCCTTCATGCATGGCTCCAATATCAGCTGGAGCTACTGGTCTGGCCGTGGCCCTGTTGATCTATCATCGACGCTATAAATAACTAAGCATAAATTAAATCAATGCGTGTAGCAGGCATGATATGTTCAGTTGGCCTGCTTTACTTTAGTTTGTGTTGCCAAATCATCACGTGTGTTACTATATAAATCACCTACTCGTACCAATCAGCATGCTTCTAAGAAGCACTTATATGTATATTGTGTAACTTTTATTTGTTGCCTCGTCTCTTGATTGTGAAAAATCAAAGCTATGTTTGTAATAATTATACCACTAAACACAATTAATTGCAATGTGTTTGTGCATATTAGAGTGGACCCAAAATGTGTTTTTTACCTTTTGATGTATGGAGCCCAAGCCGTATCTCCATGAGGCGAGATAACTGCTCCATTCTCTCTATTCTTTCAACTATATGCTCCCTCTGGAGTGTTTTACATATCACATTAGGTTCGTCCTAAGTCAAGCATGTTCAACTCTGACCAAGTTCAACATCTACAATACCTAATTTGTTTCGTTGAATGCACCAAGGAATATATTTTGATAGTGCATATGTTTGGTAGTATAATTGTTGTTGTATTTTTCTATAAATCTGGTCAAAGTTGGATAGGTTTGACTTAGGACAAACCTAATGTGACATGTAAAAAGAAATACGGAGGGAGCACTACTGGAAAACTGAGCATTCGTCCCGAGGCTCAGTACCAGTTGCATTTTGACCCGATACTAATATGAGCATTAGTACCGGGCCTAACGGATAGTCCTCGAGGAGCTCCCGTCCCGCTCACCTGGCCACCTTATCCACCCGCTCCACCCGGCCACCTTCGTTCTTATCCCGTCTCCTCCCCCCACTCCTCTCTCTCTCTCTCTCTCTCTCTCTCTCTCTCTCACACACACACACACACACACAACAGCTCACTCCTCTCCTCCTCTGCCTCCCCTTCCCTCCCCCCTCCGTTCGCCCCTCACCGGCAGTGAGGAGCAGCGGCGGGGGAGGTGAGGCGGCGGCGGGGCGGAGGGCGGAGAGCGGCGGGCGGGCAGAGGGCAGAGAGCGGCAGCGGGGCGGGCGGAGGGGCGACGGGCGGGTGAAGGGGTGGAGGGCGGCGGGGCGAAGGGCGGCGGGGGTGGGTGGCGGGGGGGGGGGGACCGGCGAGGGAATTTCTTTTTTTTAAAATTTGTTAATACCCCTTTAGTACCAGTTTTTTCAGCCAGTACTAAGAGCCCCCAGTAGTGATGGGGTGGAGTACGTGCCATGTCACCAAAGCATCCTATATATACCCTCATTTAATGCATATGATGCAATGCAATAGGACTAGTAGCCTTACTACATTAATGCTTCCTTTTTACCTGAGGCTCTTTCTGTGTTTAATTTCTAGTCTATCCCAAATTATTCGGGACTAAAAACCTTTGTTAGTTGGTATTGTAGGCACATGTCACAATTTTTAAAATTCAAGCCACTGCATCAACACCACTGAATCAGGCAACAATCAATCTCTATACGCATATCATGTTCATAAAACAAAGTTGAAGTAAACTTAACAACAAATTGGGCAAAAATGTAAAAATAGTAAAATTGTTTTAGTTATTAAGGGGGTGTTTGGTTCCCTTTACTTATTTTTAGCACGTGTCACATCGAATGTTTAGATACTAATTAGGAGTATTAAACGTAGACTATTTACAAAACCTATTACATAAGTGGAGGCTAAATGGCGAGACGAATCTATTGAGCCTAATTAATCCAACATTAGCAAATGTTTACTGTAGCAACACATTATCAAATTATGAACTAATTGGGCTTAATAGATTCGTCTCGCCGTTTAGCCTCTACTTATGTAATGGATTTTGTAAATAGTCTACGTTTAATACTCCTAATTAATATCTAAACATTTGATGCGACGGGTGCTAAAAATAAGTAAGAGTAACCAAACCAGACCTAAGTGTCCCGGCCCTCTCATGTCATGTTCACTAGTATAGACATTTCTTAGGATTCAATCTCATGGTATACATATATGGACCCCTAGAAGATCCTCTACCTTGCCCTGGTCGGACTTGGTACATCGTATTATGACTTTCTTCTCTCACTATGAATTGAGCACATCTAGATTTGATACCACGCTGAATTTCAGTAAGAAAAAAACTAAAATAATTGTTATACTTGATTATCCTTTATTAAGAAAACAAATCTAGCCAGTAGTGATATTTTATACGACAGATGCAATAATTTTGATAGTCTAAAGAACATTAGTATTGAAGTAATATCAGATTACGTGCTTTGCATAGCAAATATTCAATGGAAGAACAGAAGTGACGTGAGTTTTGATGCACGACAACGACAGTACATACCAAGCAGGACAGATGTGTAAACCCTTGTGTCGTGCCATGTCAAAAAGTACTGCAGGAAATCAGAGATCCGTGCCTGCTAAATACAGGACGAGCAAGCAACGCGCTGATCGATCTCCCAACGCCAATAATAAAAGGGTGTTTGGCACGGAGGGGTTAAATTTTAGAGCCTGTCACATCGGATGTTTGGACACTAATTAGGAGTATTAAACATAGTCTAATTACAAAACTAATTGCACAACCTCTAGGCTAAATCGCGAGATGAATCTATTAAGCCTAATTAGTCCATGATTTGACAATATGGTGCTACAGTAACCATTCGCTAATGATGGATTAATTAGGTTTAATAGATTCATCTCGCGATTTAGCCTAGGGGTTCTGCTATTAGTTTTGTAATTAGCTCATATTTAGTTCTTCTAATTAGCATCCGAACGTGTGATGTGACAGGACTAAAGTTTAGCCCCTGACATCCAAACGCTCCCTAAGGTGACAAGTTGATCGGAGAATGCGCGCCAAGGTTTGGTAGTCACATTTCGGCACGCACGCACCGCGCCCCCTGCAGCTGCAGGCCGGGGGACATGGACGTCCTCCGGGGACGTCTACCAGTGCCGGAGCTGGACCCGTCGCGCTCGCGATGAAACGAAGCACACGGCCTCCGGGGGATATCGGGGGTGAAAGATGTTGGAGTTGTTCCAAATTCACCCCAGGAAATAGGTCGGGCTTCTAACGGAGCGGAGGCGTCATAGACGTGTAACCCAAAACTCTTGAGATAGTGAGATTGTTGCTGGCTGGTGCCCCGTTAAATCGTGTGTCTCCTCTGTGACTTGATTCTTTACTTCATATTTCTATACGTCGTTCATAACAAAAGATTATACGGCGAGCCGGCAATCGACAGCTACCGCGCGCTGGCCAAACTGGCTTTCGATCTGCTTGCCAGGCTGCTCACTGTTGTTTCGAAGTTGGAACGGTGTAGTACTCTGAACAAAGTATCATCCTGAATTCCTGATGTGCCTTCGCGAACAAATAAAATATTTACGTAGTAGTGCCACCTACGCAAATATCTCCGTGGGCTCAAAATCCAAGTTACATCGCAACAGCCCACGCTTGGCCACGGTCCCATAATCAACCGTAGTTGGGTAGAGGGTACTGCAACAAAGGCCCAAGCTGCTCGCGCGTACTAATCGCAAAAAGAAAAAAGGAAAAAGGAAAAAAGGAAGCTGCTCGCGCATACGAGTTTCAAGACACAGTCAAGTTCACTAATCACTCCATTCTAACCGCTACTGATCTGTATTTCTCCACGGATACTATGTACGCACGCAGGCTATTCAAATTCCCGTCGTCTCTACGCAGCGCACACAGAAAACGCCTGAACGATCCTCCTCCGATCCTCCATTATCCGGTCACTCGTTGGCCTCGGCGTCGTCGTGCTTCTTGACGGGCTCGAACCGGCCGTGTCCGTGCTGGTGCATGACGGATTGGAGCTCGACGGGGGTGGCGGACAGGGACTTGATGATGCTGCTCCCGAACCCGTTGCGCGGCGACGACAGCGGCGCGCCGGTCGGCTTGGGCAGGCTGAGCCCCTTGTGCAGCCGCACCCGCCGCTGCGCCATCTCCACCTGCCCCATCAGGTGGGCAAGCCCTTCCTCCTCGTCGGCCTCCTCCGACGCGGCCTCGTCGTCGTCGTCCTTGCGCGCCGGCGCCGCCTTCCGGTACGCCATGTACAGCACCAGCTGCGCCGTGCCCAGGACGAAGCCGATGGCGTTGGGGACCTGTGCGGCGCGTACGTGCCACCGGCACGTACGGCGTCAGGTTCAGATGTTTTGGGAATAGAAATAGTGATCGATACACGTACTCCGATGAAGTAGTCTTTGACAAGCACAGAGTAGACGCTCCAGACGCCGCCGTTGAGGAAGAGGAAGAAGGACAGGGAGAAGGGCATGTACTCCACGCTCCGGGTCTTCACCACCGTCCGCTGCATGTGCATCACACGCCCAAAGCCATTATCAGTGTTCGTACAAGCAAGCCAGCGGACTTTCTGGATCCCACAATGTCACCAAGGCATCAAACAAGCTGGATGCATCGTACAAGGGAGTTGGGATAGTGGCTGTAAGGATTTAGGTAAGTGGTCAGGTTCATGGACATCTGATGAATTCGTGCTAGATAGACACATTGCTGCTTCTGGTGCGGCTATAAATCAAAGAAAACGACATCAGACCAAACACTCCTCCATGACAGGTCAGGAAAGTAGGTGCGAGCATTGGTAATTTGGTGCCAGTGCTACCTTATCTTAACATTCTAAGGTAGGCATGTTCTAGAAAGGTGTATGGTATCTCCCCATAGATAAGGTCACCTTGCGTTTCCATTTCCTAATAAGAGAGCATCTCAAGTCAAAAAGAAACAGAGACGCCGGAACACACGCTATTACCAAAAGTGCGAAACGAGTTCTTGTTTAGTTGCCCAACTTTAGGGTGCCAAAATTAATATAGCAACACTGCAGCGTTTCATTTGTATTTATGAATTATTGTCCAAATATTGACTAATTAGGCTCAAAAGATTCGTCTCGCAAAGTACAACAAAACTGTGCAATTAGTTTTTGATTTCGTCTACATTCAGTACTCCATGTTTTCATAGTGCTAAAATTGGAATTTTGGAGTGAACATGCATACGTGTGCAGCATCAAACCTGCTCATCAGCTAAAAGCTAACCTTTCCCCTTTCCCCAAGATTCTTTTTTAAAGAAAATGGCTAGTGTGACGATACTCTGCCTCGCAATCGAGTATCAGTTCAACATGAAGTGATCTCAGTAGTACTGACCATCGCGCCCAGCGGCGCCGCGTACATCCCGATCGTCAGCACGGCGCACAGCACCCCGACGGTGAGCAGCCGGGCGCCGCCGTGCAGCGCCGCCAGCGTCACCACGACGACCGCCGCGAGGAAGCCGACGTTCACGGCCAGCACCAGCTTCACCATCTTCGCCTGAAGAACCACAGCAAACATTCAGGAGCCATGGCGTTTCAATTCCTTCAGGGAAGGTACGAGAGACGATAGGCGCATGAAGGGAAGGGATGGACAACCTTGGTCTCCCTGGGCGCGTAGATGAGGTAGAGCGTGACGTAGGCGGCCTCGAGCGCGGCGCCGGCGCCGTTGACGGTGACGACGAGGAGGCCGCCGGGCTTGAGCAGGCCGTAGAAGGTCCAGAGCGAGGTGCTCAGCAGGGTGGTGACGTACGGCAGCCACCGGAAGTCCTCCGTGCTCCTGTTCCTCACGATCCGCCGGAACGTCTTGCTGAAGGATTTCAGTTCAGTTCAGTTCATCGAACACAAAAGCGAAACCGCCAGTCAGTAACCAGACTGCGCTGCACCTACGCATATATGCATCTTGAATAAACAGATGAGAATTGCTTGATGGGATTAACTCACATCGGCGACGCGAAGACGAGGATGGAGATCACGTTCCCTGCGAAGAACAAGATGAAACCATCAGGGTGGAGGGAACTGGTTGATGCAAGAGAGGACGCGGTGATCGATTCGGTTGGAGGAATGGAAAAGATGAGTGGAGAGCCAGAGCGTCTGATGCCCCCGGTGACGATGAACTGACCTATAATCCCGACGACGAAGCTCGGATCCGCTGCCATTGCGCCCCCAACCTCTGTTCTTCCGCTAGGACGGCGAGGGGAAGTTTGTGAGGGTTGCCGAGATGACACGGAGAACCCCTGGGTATATGTAACTGCTCCACGGTTGTGCAGGATTTAGGCGTCTTTTCGGGGGAACACGCATACCTCCCTCCTCGGGCTCAAGATTCTGCAACGAAGAGGCATGTCCGCGAGGGACCAACCGGAGCCAAGGGCCGCCCGGTGCGGCAGAGCACGCAGCGAAATCCTTCTCAAACACTCGCCTGAGATTTTCACCTGCTCCCTCACCTAAGCAATTAACTTGGCACCGGCCCGCTGCTTTTCGTGGAGTACGCATATGGTAACAAACCGGGAAATCACACTAGGTAACTACCACGTGCTCGTTCCTTGGTCACACGTGTCAGCAGCAGGGAGTGGTCAGCAGTCACCCACCACGGCTGATACGTGATCCTGCTGGCTCCGGCTCGTGGTTTAGCAGCAGAGATAGTGCTGTCCGGTGAGCCGGAACCAGCCGCGGTGGCCGGATAGAATCCGAGCACCAGCGAGCTGACCGGCCGGAGGTAGCTAACCGAAAGGTGGTGGACAGTGACGTCCGCCGTGGCCGGGGGTGGGGGCCGGAACCCAGAAGGGGAGACAAGGACATCCCGATGCCATGCAGGGCCCCATGAGACGTTCTAGAGCTGACACGTCACGCGCCTGGTGGCGACGCGGAGGAGGTGGTGGTGAGAGCGAGCCCGTGCGCTGGCGGCAGGGCATAAACAATCCTAGATATCCCGGCGATCGGGAGAAAGCGAGACCAGGTGACGTCGTCGTCGTCCGCGACGTCGGCGGGTGTGGCGGCAGCATCGTGTATCCCGTTGCGATTGCTGGAGCAGGGCAGTTAGATGGGAGGGCGGCCATATCAGGCGAGCGGTTTCTCGCTGTTTTGTTTTGTTTCTTGCCTTGCCGCCGCGCTGCGGATCGCGGATGAGAGCAGGAGATTGACGCGGCGTTCTCGGCTTCTCTCCGGTGGATCTTGCAGCTCGGGCAGGGGCTTCCCCGTGCCTCGTTGTCCCTACTTCGACTCCGCACGTACTCGGCGGTCGACACGGCACCAGCGAACCATTTGCGACAGTGTTGTACTAGTGCCTGTCCTCTGTTCGATGGAGACGCTGAACGGCGGGAGGGACGTGTCCCGCGCGCGGACTCCTCCGGTCTTGTCTGTTATCGAGTCTGATGTGACGTTTTCTACTCCCCATTTCTATGGAGCGTTTGGTTCCTTTTGCTTATTTTTAGCAAGTGTCACGTCAAATATTTAGATCAAATGTTTAGATACTAATTATGAGTATTAAACGTAGGCTATTTACAAAACCCATTACATAAGTGGAGGCTAAATGGCGAGACGGACCTATTAAACTTAATTAATCTATCATTAGCAAATGTTTACAACATATTGTCAAATCATGGACTAATTAGGCTTAATAGATTCGTCTCGCCATTTAGCCTCCGCTTATGTAATGAATTTTGTAAGTAGTCTACGTTTAATACTCCTAATTAGTATCTAAATATTCGATGTGACGGGTGCTTAATAAGCAACCAAACCAAACCAGACCTACGGTCCCTCGACTCTGTTTGCGCGGTTCAAATTCAGGATGCTATCTGAAGCGCTGACGACGCCAGCAAAAAACCATCCAACTCTGTTACAGCAGCACCAGCGTATAATTCACAGGGTAATGCTAGGTGCTGTCATGTCATGCAGGTGCTAAATGGTCCATTCCTCTCCGGCGTACAGCCATTCAACTCTCTAAAAAAGTGGATCCTATATGAAATCAAATATACCTAAAAAAACTTTCATCCCTCCTCCGTTCCCTCGCTACGCCACCACTCATTCTGAAGAAAGATATTTTATTTGGAGCACCGTGCGCAAAATTTAGCACCATGACTAAGGCGGTGCTCCAGAGCACCCTATGGTCTAGCGTATAGCATCCCTGGGAATCTTTCTCACTCTTCGGAGCACCCTCTAAAATCAAACGCTGGAGCTACTCTTGCCTTACCCAACTAGCCAAGTAGGAGGAGTACTAGATCAACGCACTACTCTCCATGATAATTGCTAACACACAACAGAATTTATCCTGGAATGGGACAACAAAATATGCGAGTGTTTTTCGGCCAATTATTCATCCACGGGAAAACAAAACGAACCCGCGTTGTCTCTCCACGAGGCGACTCGGGGACGATTCCCAAGCCGCCAAAGCCTCACCGTCGGCAGCGCCCTGACCGCCGTCGCTACCGGCTAGCAGCGGCCCCCTCCCCTTCCCGTCTTCCTTCCCTCCCTCCATTTTTCCCCTCCTCGCTCCCTTCATTCTCTCTCTCTATGTCTGTCTCTTCTTCTAGATCTAGATCGAGATCTCGTGGGCGGCGGCGGCGGCGGCGGCGCGGGGATTATCCGCGGCCATGGGCGACAGCGGCGGCGCTCGGGACCCCCCGGTGTCCGCTTCTCATGGCCATGGGCGCCGGCAATGGCACTCATGGCCATGTGCGGCTGCTGCTTGCAGCCTTCGGCGTTGGCGGTGGTGCTTTGTCAGCTGCTCGCGCCATGGGTGTCGACAGCGGCTCACGGGGTCGCAGCCCTGGACGACGGTGGCTCAGGGCCCTTCGTGCGGCATCGACGGTTCACGCCCGGTGGTGCTGCTCACGGCCTTGTCTTGTAGCGGCTTAAATCCTGGCGCGCCCGCTGCTTTTGCGCCGGGTGACAGATTCCTATACTAGGGGTACCTCGAGGAAGGGATTTAAGGTAATTAGGCGCAAAAAGGCCAAAAGGCCCAACAGTAAGAGGCATACTGGAGGCGGCCCAGACGACGCCACGGCCGATCACCTGACCTCCCTTGGTCAGGAGTTGAGAGCCATAACTCGCCGGTTGAGTCAGATTGGAGGCGGAACCCGCAAGGGGCCCACAGTGCCCCACCCACTTCTTGACTAAGGGGCAACCGATGACGTATCGGGAGCATTAAATGCGGGGCGTGGCCCTCCTGACCGTCCCATGCTGGGGACATGACCTGGCGAGGGGAGCCAGCCTTTAGCCGGGGGTCCAAGGATGAGGCCACACCCCTCGGACCGCCCAAGATGACCTACAAAGCGAAGCCATGCGCGGTCGTACGTGACCACATGCCCCGATGTCATCATCATCCTCACCGCCGGGGTGACCCGTCAAGGTCAAGTCCTTGCCCCCACGCCAGGCCCCGTACGAGCTCGCAGGCGAGGTGGGACCCAGCGCTAGGCGTAACGGCATGGGGTGGCTGTGAGCACACTAAGGAGGTCAGGGAAAGCCGAGAGAAGCGGCACACCCCGTTCAGGCCACTGACCAATGCTCACCCACTTATCTTCAGTACGGTTGTCACCAACAGTTTTCGTCCCGTTCACTGCCACGGGTTAGCACACGGGATAGAGGCACGCAGCGGAGCAGGCCAGGCTGTGTGTAAGCAGCCCACGCCGCACAGGAGCCACCGTATCGGGCGTGCGAAGCCCACGATCGGCCAAGAAGACAGGACAAGAAAGTCTCTTGGTACAAGGCTGCCCGACCAAGCCACAGCCCCCGAACTCTAAGGTCGGGGACCCCCTCCATTTATCAACATTGTCACCCAGTCCCTGCCCTATATAAAGGGAACTGAGCCCTTCTTCTCGAGAGCTCTCTCTCGCATTCATTCACATACACCCCACACTCACACGCATAGCACGAACGCTTGCTTGCAAGCACCCTGTTGTAAAGCCCAGTGCACTTAATCCAAGGAACATGACCCCTGCAGAAACTGAACGTAAGGATCTTCCCAAACCGGTATAACCCCTTGTCTCTTGTGTGCTAGCCATTGGAAGTGAGGAGCGCGGCGTACAATCACTAGTCAGCGGTACGAAACACCGACATCGGGGCTCGCGGCCTTGGTGGCGGCGGCTCACAGCATAGCGCGGCAGGTGCTTGGCGCCAGGCTTGCAGCCTTGGCGGCAGCGGCACCAAGCGCGGCAGAGGCTCGGTGCCGGGGCTAGCGGCGGCGGCGCTTAGCAGTGATTGATGCTTGCTGGCGCATGATGAGGGGACGCCCGAGCATGCATGGTGCTATCTGGTGGCAGCGGGGACGCTCGCGTACGTCACCAGTGCCCTGCGACAGGGGCCAACGACTTCTATGGCACGGCAAGGATGAGTTGCAACAGGGGCCATGCACCGGGACTAGGCATAGAGGTGAAAGCCAGCCCGTTGTACGGGTCGATGACGGCGATGCCTTCAGGCGCTGTTACTTACTTGGAAGCGTCGATTGATCTGCCCTTCTCCCAGTGCCCATCGCTATGCCCTTCTCCCCCCACACGATTGGCGCATTCTTCCTGGGTGAAAACCCTGACTATTTGGTCGGGTGACGGCGTCGCCAATAGTGTCGCATCCCTCCTTGGAGGTGTCACTTTGGATGATTGCGCATTCTACTACTGCTAGCTGCGAGGTATCTTCTAGAGAGAAAAAAAACAAAAAAGAAAGGAAAAAAAGGAAAATAAGAGGTGGCGGCGGCAATGGTGTTGTTCTTTGGTGGGGTGCTGGTGTGGTGGTGGTTGCTGGTGTTGATGGTGATGATATGGGTGACACCGGATGGTGTTCCGGTGGAGTTGCAGACGGTGATACTGTGGAAGTGTTAAGGCCACTTGTGGCGGCCCTGAGGAGTTGCGGTGGAGTGATGATATTTGTATATCAGTCGGAGTTGTCTCTTTAAGTTTGAATTCGGCGCGTGTTGATGTCCCAATCCAACTGGTTGTTGTTGAGTGGTGGTGTTTTTCTGCCAGCGTTGTTTTCATTTGTTTTTTTCTCAGTCTGGACTTCATTTTCTTTTTAATATAATCCGAGCTGTCTGCTTCGTTAAAAAAAATGCGAGCGTTTTCGTCGGAGGAGTCACGATCACGACGCAAAAGCACCCAGCTTCCATAGAAAGCCCCACCCAACAGTGTTCTACTAGTGACTAAAAAAAATGCCCGGCTCGGACCGTTAAGGCCCATATTATCTACGCCCAGGCCGCCGACAGTCCACAAGGGCCAGCCCATTTCCTGGGCAACGGAACGGCCGAGCGGCGTGTCAAGCAATCCTCTCCCGGGAAACGGGGGAAAAGTAAGCGAGGGAAAACCCCACCAGGTTCCCGCTCGAACATCCGAACCGCCCGCCGCTGTCCTCCGGCGATGGCGGCGACGACGGCCCCGGCCAGCCAACCCTCCTCGCAGCAACCGCCGCCGCCGCCTCCCACAGCCGAATCCGTCCTCAGGCAGGCCTCCCGGGACCCCTCCGGCGCGGCGGCCCAGCTCCCGGAGCTCCCGCTCGACGCCCTCGCCGACATCCTCGCCTCGCTCTCCGCGGCCTCTCCCGCGGGCCACCTCGCCCTCCTCCCCGCGATCCTCTCGCTCAACCCCTCCCCCTCCGCCGTATCCTCCGCGCTCTCCGCCCTTCTCTCCGCGCCCAGCTGGCCCTCCGCCACGCTCCTCGCCGTCGCCTCCCTCCTCCGCGACCTCCCGCCGGCCTACCGCAACCGCGTCCCGGCCTTCCTCGGGAAGATCCTCTCCCTCCTCCCCAGTGCCGATGCCCAGGACCTCCCGGCACTCGCCTACCAGCTGCTGCTCCTCGCGTCCAAGCCGCTCCACCCGCGCGCCGTCCTCGCGGGCCTCCTCCGCTTCTTCGGCGACCGCCGCGGCGCCCGCGTTCGCGCGCCGCCGTCCATCGCGCGGCAGGTCGAGGGCACCGTGCTGATGAATGTCGCCTTCGTGGTCAAGCAGGACCCTGCGCTGGCGAGGGAGGTCCTGGCCGCCGTCAAGGCCGACGCCGCGGGCGCTCTCAGCGGATTCGCGGTGGCCGTGCTGCTGTCAGTGGCGCGGGTGCGGAGGTTCAATGAGGGTGCCGTGGGACTGCTCCGGGATGCGGCCGCGGTGTCCCGACGGGATTACCGAATGTCCAGGTGACGGATTGCTCATTATCGTACCTATTTCTCTTGTTTGCGCTAGAAATTTGTTCTGAACGGGAGGTGGGTGTCTCTCAGGCGGTGCAAGTGGTTGCCGGATTGTATGAAAGAGGAATGGGCACGGGCCACGCAGTTTGTCGAGAAGGGATTGTTGAAAGCTGTGAGGACTCAAATCTTGTACCTGCTATGTCAATTGTGAACTGACCATATAGGGTGCTTGGGTTCATAGTTCTCTCAGGGTGTAAACCAGTACTTATATGCAGGTTGATGAGAGCATTGTTGGGAGGGAGCACGTTGTGCCGAGCATTGTTCAGGTGGGTTTTCTCCTGTTAGAAGTCCCGGATGGTGATCGAACGGAGGAAGCTGGCTTAGGTGAAGGGGTTATGAGCACCGAAGAAATAGGCATTAATATGCTCAAGTCATTGTTTGAGATCCATGAAATGGCACGGACTGAGGTATGTAGCAAAACACTGTGACCTTGTTTCAATGAGTTCGATCATATTTACCAATTGGTTCATTTTATATGACTTGAGCATGTTTCAATTTTCTCTACTTGGGTCAGATAATTGAACAATGCAAGTTCCGGATTCTCTCGGCAAAGCCTCAGCAAAGTGCGCCAGTTCTCAGGTCAAAGAAGATAGCAACCCTAGTTAAAATTTACAAAACACAAGTTATTGTTTATGAGTCAATATATTTAACCTTTTTTTCCTGAGGAAATGTCCGACCATCTTTCCCTTACAGATTGCTTGGATGCTTGATTCGGGGTCATCCATTTCCAATGCTGGAATACATTGCACACATGAAGGAGTTGCTGGATTATTTTTCATTTATGAATGACAAGATATCAACTGGTCTGATCAGTTGCATCTTGCCACTCACAAAGTTCAACCGTGATCTGAAGGTATTCAACGTCAACACTATTCTGCATTTATGTGGTTGTGGAAGACTTTGTTTGATTGTTCCTGAATTTTTTTTACAGGATTATATAATACTGGTTGTAAGAAAGGCCATGTTCAAGAGGGAGGACATGGTACGAATTGCTGCTACTAATGCTATAGTTGAGCTGATTATCGCGGAGAGCAGGAGAAACGAAGCCAATCCTTTTGAAGATTCATCAAGCCAGCCGAGCTGTAGCCAACAGCCTGGAACACATCTAGAATTTGGTAGGGGTCTCTTTCAGGAGCTAAGTGGATTGCTTCGCAGATGTCTATCGCAACAGGTATCACTGCTTTCATTATGTTGTACCATGCAACTGTCCTTATTCTTCATCTCTAGTAAGACATACAGTTCCCAGCATCGTTAATTTGCTCTTGCAGACCAGTGTCAAAGAGGTCTTATACGAGGGTCTTATACGTATTGTTACATCTGATCCAGCTATTGCTGACAGTGTCCTTGATTTCCTCTGGCCTCACTTCCTAAACTATTACACAGAGGTAATACTCCCTGACAGACTCTTGTGTCCATTTCTGTTTGTTGGTCAGTGTAGACTGTTATTTCTCAAATTACGTTATTGATCCTCTTAATCACATCCTTGGAAAATGAAGTTGGTCTCATGAGTTCTTGTTGCTGACTTGCTTTAGGATGCAGAATGCCCTCTTAAAATTGGTTTATGCTTTAAAGTGGAGAATGCCAAACTATGCATTATGGAACCTTTAGATTGCCTTCTGTCATGTATCTCAAGAATTCTGCGAATTCAGCAAACTAGTAAATGTGAACGACCACATGATGCATATAAGTGCTTTGGTTTTGCTGCTTCACAAGATAATGAGGTTTGGTCTTTCTCACGCTGAGTTCTGTTGATAAACACCTAAAGGTTTTGATATTATTCTATGTTTGTATAACCCAAGCTATTTTCAGGCTGGTCGAACATCAACAAGTGATTTATTTGTGAAGGCTTTATCAAGCATCCAAAAGTATTTGAGGATATCCATCACAGAAGGTTTGTGATACATAATAGATAAAGAGAATCAATTTGTGCTCAGTAATGCTACTCAAGAGGACATCATTTTGTGCTCACAATTTTTACTTGTTGACAGCCCAGCGAGGACAAAGCCAAGAAGCTGGATCTCTTTCTTCACCATCTGAGATGGCTCACTGTCATAACTTGGCTATGCTTGGAATCATTGAGGTTTTTGTTGATTTTGCCGCTTCAAAACTGGAGAAAGCCTCTGATGAATCAAAGGAAATGATAGAAAAAGAAATACTAGAGCTTGTAGATGCTCACAGTGTCTTAGAGAGAAATAAGAGCAATTATAGGGAAAAGATTGCACGGAAAAGAGGGAATGCAGGTGATACTACAGAAAAGGCCACCAACGAACCCAAGGATAATTCAAATGCTTCCTTGCAGAAACTTCATGAAAAGAGTGGTAAATTTGTGGATTCGAGTTTGTATGAACTTTCAGTACTGTGTGTCAAGCAGTGCAATGCTGATAGTTACAACAACTGCAGTCAGCGTCCTAGCCAAACTAAATGTAACCAGAGCTCCTATCTGGTATCTTTTGTTTTGAAAGCCTTTCTTGAACTGTTCAAATCACTTGCAACTAAGGACAGTGGTGACTTCAGAATAAAGCTGTATGAAGATTTAAAAAGGTTAATCCAGCCAATAATGCAGCTCATATGGCGTCTTCTGTTAGATTCAAATCAAGAAAATGGTTCCAGCAAGAGGAACATGACCCAAGGAAAGAAAAACATTGAGTGCAAAAAGGATCAGTTACATTTGGCTCTGGCATGCCTAAAAGAACTACTTCAGCCAAGTGTATCAGGAGATCACTCTAGCGATATTATTGAGGTTATAATATCTTCAGCTCCACCAAATATAGAGGATATGGTGGATGCTGGCGAGCTTGACAAGAATGACACCACTATAGTTGAAGATCGAAGCACAAAAAATGTTCAAGTGCTTCTGAACATATTGAAAGTGTTATATGCTCGAGTTCTTTCACAATCCCTTTTACGTGAATCCGAGGTAAATTTATTTGTGATCTGGCCTGGAAAGCAACAGTGGATAGTTTGATTACTGGATAGTTTGATCTGGCCTGGAAAGCATCAGTAGTACAACTTTGTACACTTTTTTTCTGGTGGAAAGTACTTTGATCAATTTATTTGTCTTTTATTTGTTGTACCATGGAATATGTTATGTTTCTATTGAGAATCAACTATTTTGAAGTCGAATATCATGAAATGGACTATAAATAAATATGAATGAATGGCTTCTTTTGTAGATATACTAAAATTTCTTGTTCATTTCTGTAGGCTGTAACTGAATTGATTTTGAGTATATCAAGAAAACTACATCTTGAACAAAGGCATCTTGTTGGAAATTGGGCTATGGATCTATGTAGAAAGAAAACCATGCAAAGTCCCAGTATTGCGCGAGAGGTGATAAAACTCGCTATCCATCTTACACCAGCTCCAGATGACATGATTCTTGTTTGTGAGATAGCTGCTGAGTTGAAGAAATTAATGACCTCTGGAGAAGATAATTCTAGAGATTCTTCTGATACATTTCATACCATTAACTGTAAAACAAAGAGCTCACTTGCTGCTGTCTGTCTTCAAATGGTGGAGTTATCTCTTACTGAATTGGACTGGGGTCTTGGTAAGCTTAAATCAATTCTTACATTAGGTTACGATTCTGCTAACGTTGATGAAGATCAGCCAGCAGATGAAAGAATGCAAAGGTTGGCTTTGGAGGAAGCACTCTACTCAAGATCAATATTGGTAGTTCACGCCCTCTCGTCCTTTGCACATATGAGCCTTAAGGGTAGGTTGTGAGGTACCATGAAACGTCCATTTTGTTCCATTTCTACATGTGGCCTAATTTGAGCTTGCATTCTCAGATACTCAAGCAGAACACTTTCTGAAATTGACTGCCAAGTTCTACAAGCTCTTAACTCGCATGTCAAAGTCCCAGATTGCACCTAAAGGCTATACACAATTCATTCCAAGCCTCAAGTTTCAGAAACTGGCAGAAGTAACTTGCAGGATGCTCACTTCTACACTTTATGACTTCGTCTCTTCAGTTCAACAGGTCCTTTTCATTTTCTAAATACATCATTAATGAGTATGGCTTCTATAACTGAGGAACTTGTTTTCTGTTTTCCTTTCCTCTAATGTTGCAGAATCTGGAAGCACCAAGAAAGGGGAACCTCGCTAAAATTAGAAGAGAAAGCAAATGTATCCCTGATCTTATTTATCAGATTGAAGATTATGAGAAGTATCTAATACAGCTAAGCAAGCTCACTAAGGTGAACCTTTTGAGACATGCCAAGCGTAGTGTAGCAAGAGATTTTCGGATAGAAGATAAATCTGGAGAAGGACAACAGGAAGAGGATGGTACTTCAGCCAATGCTGTACCATCTGATAATGAGCCTTATGAGGGGGCAGGAGGTCCAACTCCAGTCGAATCATATGCTGATGAAAATGCATCATCTGAAAGTGAGCATGATGAGGATGCAGGAAGTCTGAAAGCTCCAGTTGAAGCAAATGCTGATGAAAACATTAGGTCTAGCATTCCATGTGGTAGTCCCGTGCGGGAGTCTGAATCCGATGAAGAGGAAGAAATATTAGCTCGGAGAAAGAGAGCTAAGACAAAACAAATAGTTCAGGATTCTGATGATGAAATGGAAGATAAATAGAGGTTTCTGTAGACAGTAGCTCAAAGTGTGTGTTATAGTCAACATCAAGCTAAGGAGGATATATTGGTTATAAAATGTAAATATATGGTTTTGCAAAAGTTTTTTATGGGTCATTAACTCATCATATTGATCATAGGCAATTCACAGAAAATATGTAAACTAGATGTTTACGCTCTTCCTTGGTTACAATTTTCATTGTGAATTTAATCATTAGGAGTTCCATCATGGTTCATAAGCGTGTCTGCGTGTATGCATTTGTGGTGTCAACAAATGTCTATGTTTTACTGTGTGTATGTGGTTTTAAAGTCACATCACAGTTCATCTTAACTGATATCTGCAGTTTACATATGTTATTACAGTCTTTTTTATGAATTTAAGCATGAAGATTTAATTCATATTAGGTCATTGATTTATACCGCATGCTAAATCATTGGTAAATAGTTATATATTTTGGCAAACGTATCAACTGCATTTTTATAATTATATAAACTGGAAGCCATGAACCAGAATAAGAAAACCATGGACTTCATTTCTGCGAATAAGAACAAATGCACAAAATAGTATTCAAATTTCAAAAGAACGCATATGTTCCAACTTCCATCAATTTGTGGCATGACCTAAAAAATCGCAAAGCAGTAGTTACAGACAACAGAACGCAATAGAGTATTCGAATTCCCTTTTTTGAGCGGAGATAAAAATCCATTTTGAGAGACTTTGATTTCACTTTTCAAAATGCAAATCTGAAGGAACAGAACCAAAGGGTTTGCTCGGTCGGGTAGCAAACCCGCGGCCCGCTCGAAGTCCGAACCCAAACTTCCATCTGGTGGCCTCGAACCCATTCGGGTTGACACCACGCCTCCCCTATATAAGCGTCACTCTCTCGACTCGCCTCCAA
Source organism: Setaria viridis (assembly GCF_005286985.2). Lineage (NCBI taxonomy): Eukaryota > Viridiplantae > Streptophyta > Magnoliopsida > Poales > Poaceae > Setaria > Setaria viridis. Next base: position 44,479,303 of record NC_048271.2, read on the forward strand.
AACCCTAGAACCCGCCCCTCCGCCGCCGCCGCCGCAGGCCGTCACTGCTCGCCGCGCTCCGCCATGGTAGCCTCTAACCTCCTCGCGGGCTTCTCTTCTCCGATACATTGGACCAGTACCTGACACATAGCCCCCATCTCCTCGCAGGGTATCGATCTCGTCGCCGGCGGCCGGAACAAGAAGACCAAGCGCACCGCGCCCAAGTCCGACGATGTCTACCTCAAGCTCCTCGTCAAGGTACGCGCAATCCCAGCCCCGATCTGGTGGCACCGGCAGCCTTCTCGCCGTTCCGTGGCTCGGATTTGGATTCCTCCAGCATCGCGTGCGTCCCGTCTCCTGATCTGTCCGTGTGTGCTCGCAGCTGTACCGCTTCCTCGTCCGGAGGACCAAGAGCGACTTCAACGCTGTGATCCTGAAGCGGCTCTTCATGAGCAAGACCAACCGCCCGCCGCTCTCGCTCCGCCGCCTCGTCAATTTCATGAAGGGCAAGGTCTCTCTTCGATTCCTATTCTGATTTGGTTCGCTGATTGTGCCTTTTGGTTTCTGTGGTTTCGTGTGACATTGTGTTTGTTTGCGGGAGTGCAGGAGAACCAGATTGCTGTGATCGTGGGCACCGTGACCGACGACAAGAGGGTCTACGAGGTGCCGGCGATGAAGGTGGCTGCGCTCAGGTTCACTGAGACGGCGAGGGCCCGGATCGTGAATGCTGGCGGCGAGTGCCTCACCTTCGACCAGCTAGCGCTCCGCGCACCTCTGGGCCAGAACACGGTAATTTCACTGTTCAACTCTAATTTCCAGGCTTACTGCTCAGATAAACGTGGATTTGAATAATGCTGTCGAGTTAATCTTTGTTAGTTTATTGTGATGTTGAACATTTATTAATTGCTGGTTGGGATACATGATTTATGATCTGACTTTGACCTATATTGCTTGAACCATTCGTTATTGAGCCGTGTGTTATCATATTTCTGATACTCTGCCAGCATTTTCTGTTTGATGGTCTTTTGTGCTGTATCTGTTCTGAATGTGCAGAGTTGTTTGCAGTTAATATTCAAAACCTTAAAATTCAATTGAAGTCCAAAACATTCTACATTTTCCTTGTTATCTCTCAATGATGAGAACAAAGCAGACGGGCGGTCAGAACCTGATGTTGTGTTGAGTGTCTGCATGTTTGTGCATTCCTTTTCAGGAATGCATCTGAGAGTGAGAACAAGTTATTTACATGAATCCTCAATTGCTTGTCAATATGTTTACCTCACATGTGTAGCAACTTAAGTTTGCTCGATCATTTTCTGAGTTCGTTCTGTTTTACACATGATCATTGAGTCGCTTAATTTGAGCATGCACCTTTGTTAGTTATTTTTCTTCTTGGAGATTTCTGAGGGCCAAGAAGTTATAACGGGTGCATAGATCTATATGGTTGTCTTACCAGCCCATCGCATACTACATCATCGCTTTGGTGCCAAATGATCTAACCGAAATTTATTACCACCTTCTCCTTGTGCACTTCCTTATTATTGGTTACTTTTGTTGGGTTATCAAATTTAGATTTTCATGTTTGTTGTGTTAATTTGACAACATTTTTAAGCATACCTTAAACTTTCCTATTTTCTGATTTTTGTTTCACTGCTACTATCAAATAATGGAAGATTAGAAGTATGGCAGATGATGGATAATCTTATCCTACACACTGAATCTATTGTGTAGACCAAATACTCCGCTTATTATCTGATGCCATTAGTTAATTAGCTCTCACTGTTCATTGTTTCTTGGGCGCTTGATTATTATGTTGTGTGCTAAAAAGGAGTAAATTGAGGCTTGTTTATTTTGCATGGTTTGCTTGTAACGTTTGAATCATGAAAGTGCTTGGTGTTACATACTTGCATTCCTATCTGTCTCACATGCATGTCTTCATGGTTTAATAATCTGTAGAGGTTTGCTAACTTTTACAATGGAATTGGGGTACTCTCATTTATGACAATCTTTTCAAATATTTATGTGAGCTACATGTAGACGATTGAATCTCACTATTTGCTACAATCCTTAGGTTCTGCTAAGGGGACCTAAGAATGCTAGGGAAGCTGTGAAGCACTTTGGCCCTGCACCTGGTGTGCCCCACAGCCACACCAAGCCCTACGTCCGCGCCAAGGGAAGGAAGTTTGAGAAGGCAAGAGGAAGGAGGAACAGCAGAGGCTTCAAGGTCTAAGTTGTTGTGCCTTATCCATATGGTCTCACCTAGTGGACTAAATAGATCTTGTTTCAGTCCGAGAGTTCTATGTTAGCTCACCTCAGTTTCAGGACGTTTGAGGGCTCTTTGTTATTTGTACACCCAGTTCCAGGATCTCCTAAATTTTGCTCGATGTTTTGCACTCTATCGGAAGTTTGCAAGTGTTTGTTAACATATTAGGGTTTTGCACCTCTGCTTCCCTTTTAAATCATTTTGATGCAATATTGAACCATCTAAGATAGAATTTGGGTGGGGAATAGGGTTTTGGATATCCGATTCTCTTTTGAAGTTTTAAATGGTGTTTGGTTCATTGGTTGAATGTAAATGGAATGGCAAATGCAATCAGAAAATGCTGTATTAGAAATGATGTTACCAATTACTGAAGTTGTTTGGTTTCACGGCAATGAAACCATAACAGGGTGTTGCACAGCGCGTCTGATGCCAGTATGACAGTTTGAGCGAGCCGTTCAGGGTTAAAGTAGGATGTGGAGCATGAGGGAGCCACGCAAAATCGTCTGAAGCCCGCATGCTAGTGACAATCATTTTTCCTTTTTTTCCCCTTGTCTCTTCTCTGTTGCTCAATGCTACCTCCGTTCCAAATTACTGTTACGAAACGGGGTGTCTGTTCCTAACAGACACCTCTCTATACTCGGTGACCTCATCAACAGAGGAACAGACACCTCTCTATACTCGGTGACCTCCTCAACAGAGGAAGAGGATTAGCAGTTAGTATAAGCAGTTAGCACTACGAAGGACATGTCCTTTCGTTAGTAGATTGTTCCATTGAATAGTTACCTTTTCCCGAACAGTCACGTCCATACAACGTGACTCTTCACTTGTATATAATCCAAAGAGATCACTTGTATATAATCCAAAGAGATCAGTAAACATTTAATACTTTCCAAAATCTCTGTTCATTTACATTCACATTCAACACATTATCAGCACTGCTCGTGAACAGAGAACAACTGACATGCGAATGCTCCTGAACAACCCACGGTAAGCATCATGGCCAAGATTGACTTACCGTCTTACCTCGTTCGTGGTCTCTTCTACGCCCTTCGAAATGTTCGTGGAGTTCTTCGCCGCCCAATCCGCCACCGCAGCCACTATGGACAACGCCGCAGCGTCTTCGAGCGCCTTGGGCCTCGCGTTCGCCGCAACAATGGCAACGGCCGCCTCTTCGAGTCTGCAGTTTGTGGCCTCCGTGCAAATGTAGTTCCTTGCCGCCAATGGACTCCTGTTCGTGGCCGCCTTGCTTCTCCTCCGCGCGATCCTCTTCTGCAAGGCCAGCCACCATCTCCTCACCTTGGCTTGGATGGTGTCGGCCCCAGCAACGTCAAACCAAGCGCTGTTGAAGCCCCGGCACCACCAATTGTTGACACCCCGGCACCACCAGTCGTCGAAACGTCGCCGCCCGTTGAAGCTGTGGTGGCTACAACCGCCTATGTCCCATGGAGCCGATGTCGCCGGCACCGGCACCACCTCACTTCTGGTGCGACTTCTGCAAGGTGTTCACATCGATCCCGCACACACTCGAGTACGCCTACTCGCTGCCGACGCCCACACCAGCCGCTCCAACTCCTGTAGTGACAAGAAACAGTGTACCTCCGCCCGATCCGTGGTTCCTGAACACGCGGGCTGCTCCCGCGCTTGACGCAATGGAGGTTGAGGAAGGGGATGCGGTGTCCAGCCCCAGCATCAACAATAGCGCGGCGAGGACTGGCGCCTCGGCGTAGTACTTCCTCGACAGGGCCGGATCTCTGTTCATTCACATTCACATTCAACAATTACAATTCGTTTTCTCCCTCCGTCCCGAATTATCTAGGAACATAATTTTTATCTACATATCTAGACATAGCATATATCTAGAAAACATATCTAGACATAACATATATCTAGAAAACATATCCAGACATAACATATTATTTAGAAAAAATAAAACGAATAGTAATTTGAGATCTGAGGTGGCAAGGATGGAGGAACTAGCCAGCTGGTGCGGTAGTTGTCGGTAGGCTATTCTTCTTAACCGCTTAGCTTCCAGTAGACTATCTCTGCTCTTGGCCCCTGTCGGACCGGCTACAGTACTAATCATGTGCTGGTAGGAAAGTTCTTGCGCTACTTAAGATCTGAAAACAGTGATGAGCAACAGCCAGCCTTGTTCTCGAACGTTCAACTGGATAAGCTGTTTCATGCCCCCAAATCATCTCATAGGAGCTAGCTTGATGTATTACTACTTGAGAAATGAGAAGAACAAAAGATTTGTAAATTGAAATACTGAAAAAAAAAGAGGCATGCTTCCACGCACATTTTGCTACCCAAAATACTGGAATTCAAATAAAACTGATGTCGTTGTGTAATGTCAAGTGTCGTTGCTCATGTGTGTAACAGAACAGGAACAGACATTCAGGCAAGCTGAAGCTACCCCTTGTTTATAGTACTTTATACCAGAAAGAAATAGAAACTATAAGTATTAATGAAAAAAAGGATAGAGAAGGAAGCAGCAAGAATATCAAATAAAATATAGCTTTCCTGGTAAAGTATCATCTCGTAATGTTGTACATCCAGATGCTACAAGATTTGTTGAAGTCCAAGAATAGATGGAGGCATGCTATTGAGTATTGATTATGCCTTACACAAGCTAGAAGTATGCCCATCAAGAATGATTACAAGATCTCACATCACTAAAATAACAGAGCCCCTAGTAGACAAGATGGCGCTGGCCGTGGTCGATCCCACCGGCGCTCCAGGTGCAGGTGCCGGCGCCGCTTCTCTGGTACGGATGATGGCGTTGGCGGTAGCGGCGTGCCGGCGACGTGCCCGACTCCGCGTTGGGGAGGACCAACGGCGACGGGGCCAGCGGACTTGGGCTGTAGTCTGGACTCTGAGGCGGCGGCGCGCGCGCAGGAGGCGTCCGGGGCGTGTAGTCCGGTGATGCGGCGCGCCGGGATGGACTCGCAAGAGCGCACTCCGGGGACGCGGCACCTGCAGGCGGATCCGACGGCCTGCAGTCCGGCGACCCTGCTGCTCTCCAGAGACGGCTCACGGGCGTGTACTCAGGTGACGCCACGCGGTACGTCGTCGGTGTCGACGGCGCGTAGTCCGGGGACGCGCGGCTCGTCGCCGGGGTCGACGGCGCGTAGTCCGGTGACCCCACCCTCCAGCCGCAACGGTCCAGCGGCATGTAGTCCGGGGACGCGGCGCGGCTCGTCGTCGGGGTCGACGGCGCGTAGTCCGGTGACCCCGCCCTCCAGCCGCAGCGGTCCTGCGGTGTGTACTCCTTCGAGCATGGGCGAGACGGGGAGCTCGACGGCGAGTAGTCCGGCGACGCTGCGCGGCGCAGTGGCGGCGGACCGAGTCGCAGAGTCGTCGAAGGCGCGTGCTTAGGCGTCCCTTTCCTCCAGCGAAGGCTCACCGGCGTGTACTCCGGCGACGCGGAGCGCGGACTGGGCGTCGCCGTCAGGGGCGAGTAGTCCGGGGACGACGGGCGGCGGCGGCGCTGACCGCCGGACTCCACGAATGAGAGGACCCGCGCCATCAGCGCAGCGGAATGGAGCAGGGCGGCGAGAGAAGAGCAGGCGCCGGTGATCGAGGGGCAGGAGGGCGAGAGAGGAGAAGGCGGCGGCGAGCAGAGGATCGGTGGACGATGAGCGATCGGAGTGAGGTGGGGAGAGACAGATGTAGGCGGCACACCCACACGGTCGCGTGGGGGCCAAGCTGCCCGCGAATCCGAGTTGCCAAGGAGCTTGCTTGGACCCCACGCGAGCTGAGGCGGTTCGAATTTGGATCGGGGATGGTTACTGCTTTCTTCTTTCTTTCTTCAGGGTTGCTAATGCTTCGTGCCGGCCTAATCATCCGATCGTGTCCAGACCGCGAAGCCTGCGATTGGTCACCACTCACCAGATGCAAGTATGCGGGGGACAAATGCAGGTGCCCTTTTTTTGGCGTTAATACATGCAAATGCAACATACGGAGTAGCACATAGTAGTGTGAGTATTCTCGTAATTCGAAATGTAAAAGAATAAGAAAAAAATAGAAAAGTTCTAAAATTTCCGGTGCAGAGTTTATGCGCGCTAGTCCAAGAAAAATCAGCGGGGACCTATCTTAAAGAAATCGGATCCAGTTTTGAGTTTCTTCGGTGCTGCAATGCAAATCGGAGCACAAGCTCTCACAAATACAGTCTTACAGATTTCTTACCAAAGCCTTGCCACCAATGCTGACATACATGAACACGACCATTGGCAACATAGGCAATTAGGCATATGGCGGAAAGTTGAAATGGAGACGCATATGTACAAACACAGCACAACACTCTTGTATTGTTTCAGTGTCGTTGCAGTTGATTAACAAGTCAATTTTTTCACTACATAAATCCGCAGTAGTTTCTCCCGTAAAATGTTAGATGTCAGCATTCATCAAGTACTGAACCCTTCTTTCTGGAAAGATGGACTAGTACATGAAACTTTTCCGTTCCCTCTATAAAGAACAAAGCAACTACTACTTTCTTATCGTCATCTAATTATACAATTAATCATTCACAATCCAGCTGCAAAAATTAGCAGAAGCGTAATATCCCATATCTAGTTTAGGACACCATATTCATACACACCAGATGGCAGGTTATTCAAACTGTGCATATCTCAGTTAAACTGTGCTCAAAATTTTCCACTGCAAAATTGAAGCTATACAATAAAATTTACAGGCAGACTACGAGAATAACCAAATACGGACAAAATTTGGGAATTAGAGTTCCGGTCAAAATTCTAGCTGCACATTTAAGTAGACAACTAGTATATGCAAGCCACATAAGTGGGAGAACAGCCTTTAGCAATCTTTTTTAAGGCCTTCTGTATAATCCAACAGATCCCTGCACTAACACTCTAACAGTACCCTACTCGCTCTGCTATGTACACTCACATTTAGAATGATGCATATGTCTGGTTCTAGTTTGCTTGCCCTCACTGTCTATTTTGACAGAGAAGTAAAGGGCTCCACTCGCTCACCAACCATGATCTGACCAACAAAATTATTGAGCGATCCATGTGGTGCTTTCAAAAGTACCTCCATCTTGGAGGAGATAATGGTGAAGGGGTGAACTAATGTGGTCACACAAGTCTCCTGATATCCACTAGCACTCAAGAACACCCAATGGACACCAGCTACATCCAACGGACCAACCAAGAACACCAAGAATCATGTCAACACTTGAGCATGCACTGACCTGCAAGTACAGAGATTATTTAGGTAGAATGCTCATGTAGAACAACATGCTTCAAAGACAAATACTACCTCCAGTCCTGAATGCATGGTGTTTTGGACAAACAAAACATTTTATTTGTTTGTTCAAAATGTCACGTTTTAATGACTGGAGGTAGTTGTATCAATTAAGAAAGCATACCACATTCTCATAGCTTCCCTCAAAATGGAACAGCACTACACCCATTCCCCTCCTTTTATTAACTTCAGCCTGGAAAACACGAGAACTAAGATGATCAGGCACTAACAATACAAAGAGCATGTATATCCAATTAAGTGGACGAAAAATGCAGTAAAATAGCTAAATGGCCATTGTATAAAGTACCGCACAACTGCACAAGACCAAAAAAGAAAAGAAAAGAAAAGATGGACATTTCACACTGTTAAGAATCTAGGAAAGTTCAGTTCACGTACCACACAAGAACATATGGTAATTCCACAGGCTGTTAAAGCCGATGTAACTTCTGCCATCATCCCTGTGAATGTCACCAAATTAATCCACGAGATTTTACAAACATTACCAATCAAAGATCAATAAGAATATAGCAAACATAAGGAATGATTAGTACAAAGCTAGTAGCAGCTACAAATAATAAGTATTTCATTTAACGAAAGAAAAGCAATAGAATGTACAATTGTCAAATCAGTATCTTGAAGGAGGATAGGCAAAAAACTATGCACGGAGAGCACACAGTAATTGCACTTGAACATGTTTGCAGTAAAGCTCAGATATTAATTTAAGGTAGAGAGGATACGAAGATCAGTAATTCAATATAAATTTTCTGTTTAGTACAACAGTATGGCATTGGAATAGATTACCTTTTCGGTCAACACAGGCTATGCAAAGCCATTGGATAGAGCTGCCTTCTGTATTATGCCAACCAGAAATTTTACCAGATTTCCAGTGATCCAAACCAGGAAAAACGTCCTTGCAGGTGGAATTGCCAGGGCGCATTAATTCACTGAAGCTATCACCTCGAATTGTAGAATGACCATTAATTTTGATGCCCAGTTCCTTAACAGTTTTGTTTTGCTTCCCATTGACCTTTGGATGGACATTATTAACAGGTAAAAAGCCATCGCTACTTTTGTTGACAAAGGATAATTTATCTGAATTTAATATCTTCTCCCAGTTGAATTTACTATCTTCCTTCTTGGTGCTTGGAATTGAAAGCTCACTGTCACTTTCGTCTTCAATATCAGCAACAAAATTATTGACTGCCTCAGCAGTAATTTCAGCAGCAGAAAGGGCAGCTTGCTCCTTTAAGAACTGGATAAGGAAAAGATTCATTACTGCAATCATCTGATAATGTAGGAAAATAATTTTAAAATGATAGTAGGACATACTTTCATAATTTTGTGTCTAGCGCTGCGAGTTTTGGCGTGCTGTAGCCACTGCTGGTGACGCTGGAATGCATATTTACTAGATAATTTCTGAAATAGGAAATAAATACATTGAGTTGATCGGGATGCTCATGGATATAATACATTTTCGCCAATGCAATTGCTCCCTTGAAACCTTCCTCATAGATGCAGTGCGGTAAAATGAGGAGCATCGTGATACTTCAAACATATATGTAGTCCAGATATGCATCCAAATTGTTATAATATCAAAGCAATGTTTTAAAAGACAGTTGCAGTTAGTGGGCAGTAATCACACCTTTATGCACTTATGCAGGTCAGTAGCCTTGAGGGCTCTTGATATGTTGATTAAGGGCATTGATATCAGATTGGTTGGGCTACCCAGTGCCATAGGTTAAAAAACCAACAGATTTGTTGATTTGCTTAAAAGACCATGCATGCAGTGAGACCAAAAGTGCAGCACATATGTCCTCTCTAGGAAAAAGAAAGTAACGTTTTGTTGCATGGAGATGCTATGATGCACGCATGCATCCACATTCTGATATATCAGTCAGAAAAGAAGCAAGATATCATGAATCAGTTAGACAAGAAAACACGGAAAGGTCCATGCCGATCCCTGCATGTACAATCTCTTTTAAACTCAGTATGCATGTACAAGAAGTGCCACAACCTCATGTGACCTATCAAGGGAATTATCAGTTATAGCTAACTCGCTGGGTATTCCAAGGTTTGCATTTCAAGTACAGTGGTTGTGGAGGAGAATGTAAAGATTTATGAAGGCCTGACTTGGTAAAAGCTGGAAATGCCCTTTTGGGAATCAACAAGAATCTTCAACACTCAGTAATTGGCATATTTATATCCTTCCGAGAAGGTTGTCATACTGCACTATGCATTTCTCTCCAATACTACCTCCAGATAAAGAAAACATGACGATTTGGACAAATAAAACATTTCGCACATGCTGGTAATATTCTTGTATAACATTTCAGAACTATGATCATACAGAGGTTCATATTAGGAAAACAAATTTAAGAGCATAAAGTGACCAATAAGCATGTAAACACTGCAGAAGTTTGACAAAACCAAAATTGCACCTTGTATGTGTGTATCTTGACATTGCAAAAAATAGTAAAAAGTGTAGAACAGAAAGAAACTGTGTGATCTATGAAAGGAATACTGACATCATAAGTTATAATCTCGACCACTTCAGCATTTGCAAGTACATGGATTGGTGAAACTAGATTGCCATTCACCTGCAAAAGAGCATATGAAGACAATAATGTAATCCATCATTAATAATGTATTGCCATTTTTCTTCGTGAGATACCTTTGCTGCAACCATTTTGTTGCCGATTTCAGTATGGATCAGATAAGCATAATCAACCACTGTGGCTCCCTTAGGCAGATTTTTAATCTACATGTAACAGCAAATTTAGACCCCAAAAAACAGTATATGCTATTAAGTAATGTCTCCAAGTTCATTGCCTCACCTCGCCTTTAGGAGTAAACACAAAGACACGGCTTCCCAGAAGATCTCGGGTGATAGTATCAACAAACTCCCTAGAACTCATATTACCAACAAACTCTTCTTGCCATTCGCGGATTGCATTGAGCCAACCAATCTATAAAAGATGGTAAGCTATTCAAAATTTTCCCAAGCCCACTGGTACTAATATTTAAGGGAGAAGTACAATAAGCTTTGAAAACATTAGTATGATTATATTAAATAACATTAATACCCTTAGAGCAAAGCCTGTATTATTGAGGCAGATTACTTTTCCCTTGGAATTTCTTCCACTTGATATTCCAGGGCGAACAGGTCCAGAAACCACCCCTCTTCCACTGTAATGTGCAGCAATGCCTCTTTCTGCTATTAAATCCATATCTTCTGTTCTAATCTGCAATATGGTTAGAATTTTAAACATAGGTCATGATGAGCAACACAATAAAATGCTTTCCTTGCTTGAGATTTGCCAGTTTAAATTTAATAAATTAATTAGTATGCAGCATTACCTGAACTTCCAAATGGAACATACTTTCATTAAGAAATGGTATCACTGTTGTGTGTAGACTTTGGTATCCATTAGGTTTTGGAGTTGCAATGTAATCTTTCACCTGTTGGCACAATTGATCACTAGATAAAACTGTATGATTCACAAAAGAACATCGAATAGGACAAAAAACAGATAACTCACAGCTTGAGGAATGGGTGTCCATATGCCATGAACAAGACCAAGAACATGATAGCAGATCTGAATTGAATTAAACATATTTGTGACTTGTGAGCCAATGACACATTCACTGATAAGCAATATAGTAATTTGTTGTTAGTTGTACCTGTTGCGCAGTGCACAATGGCCCAACACCATTGCAGGATTTTGGTTTTATGATGATCCGCAGCTAAGCAAATAACATGTAAGGTATGTTATTTTACAAATACAGGACATTCAAAAGGGTAATATAAATAGTATGGAAATTCAGAAAATCGTACCTGAGCAACCTGGTTCACCTCATTTATTGAACTCTTGGATTTGAGCGTAGTTTTGTAAATGCTGAAAGATGGCTCAAATAATAAATAATCCACCAAATAAACAACCTTACACCATATTACTAACTAAGAATCAAAGAACACTTGTGCCATTATAAAAAATATTTTTTGATTGATCTTTTGGTTTAAACTGCAATTGAGACGCATGATTAAGCAAATGAGCGTGCAGAGGCCACTGTACCACAAAGTATTATCATATTATGGAGTGATTTTTGGTCAGCAATGAATGTGATCCGGTGTCCAACCCTCTTATAAAAAATAACTGGTGAAAATGTGTAGCAAACTGGTAAATTGTATGATCTCATAGGAAATGAGTTGGAAAATTGTGTAAGGTCTAGGGAATACTTATAGCATGCCAGCACTACAGCAAGCAGAGACGGTATTAATTCTGTGATAATCTGATTCCTCATGAAAATAGATAGAACTCTCTTGGGAGTATCAAGCCAGCAGTACTTTTAGTTTCATGATGAGATGGCATGCGCTCACCTGTAGAGCTCTTTGTAAACTGAGCGCACTTCTGTCTCAACACTCACAAGATCAAGAAACTGATCCTCACCAATCTTTTGCCTTAAAATTCTATTTGCCTGGAATTGAAAAATCACAAAGTAATGCCATCCATTGCAAACACGAGAGAATGATGCTGAACCATGCAGTATCAATCGTAACTTATAAGCTAGCAATCAAACACAGCACCTCTTCCAATTCCTGTTCATGGGCCTTGTACAAGTCTTCAACTCTTTTCCTTAGTTCAGCAAAACCAATGGGGTTCACGTACATGAAGGATAGATATTCCAATTCAGACTACAAAGACAAGAGCTGCTGGTCAAATGGAAAGAACTAAGAGTAAAACATCAGATATAGGATTTTTGTGCAGATACTCCACAGATCTACAGAGAGTGATATACTGATATATGCCTATATGACAAAGAGACACTTTTGGCACTAATTCTAATCATAAAAACAGCAGTATGGGATCACCTATTCTAATCATAAAATAGAGTGCACAAGTCTTGCTTTGGTCCCTCAATTTTGAGAGCTAGGCCGTTCCCAACCTTGAACACCATGATTAAAACCAGCAGCAAAGATTAAGAGACTACTTTAAAAAGTTTAGGGGTTGGAGTGGACTATTATTGCAGTAGAGGGTGTGAATACTAGAATTATTCCTCAAAATATGTGTATAAGAAAGACTTAGGGACAGCAAGTGAACTATGACTTTATTATATTTTGTTTCTAAGAGTAAGGCAGAAATAAAAATATAGGACCAGATCTTCTCTTAAACAAGGGATTCTGTCATTGGAGAAGGATGACAATGTAGAGCTGAAACAAGTAAATATACAACACTTGTATTCACGTATAGGGTGTAGGCAAGTCAACAAGTTGTGCAACAGCTCTAAAGATGAGAGCAGCAGGCTATTGAGAATTTGACTTATCAGTGATATAAAAGAGGCAACATGGCACTGAAACCAGCTACTTTTAAATGATGCCCAAAATTTTAACAACAAAAAACATAGGCAGCATATGCGGCAAAATAGAACGAGCTGAAAATAGAATGAAAAAAGCAATATAGTATTAAAGTTAGCTCTTATAGGTCCTAGGCAACACAAGCAGCAGATACCTTTATTCGGTACATCCCGAGGAGTTTTGCTAGAGGTGCAAAGACCTGCAATGTCTCCATGGCAATGGCATACTGCAAAAAGTTGTGCTTAGTGCTTAGAATGGAAGTACGGTGCAGGCATATCTCAAATCACTGGAACAAGAATTCACCTGCTTGTGCTGAGGCATATGTGTGAGAGTACGCATGTTATGCAACCTGTCTGCCAGTTTGACAATGATCACACGAACCTACAGCATTGTTTTTCATATATTTTTTTCTTAAGTAAGCGGTGCGAAATAAATATATTTTTTCTGATAAGATAGTCCATATGGGATAAAAAAAGGATACCTCTTCTGTCATGGCAAGAAACATCTGCCTTAGGTCTTCTGCTTTAAGATCTTGTTTCGAACTACCCTCACTTTTGCACTGAAGTTTCCCCAACTTAGATACCTACATTTAAAATGGAGCATGTTTTTTGTGCTCAATTTACTACATAATCCAAAAAAATATATCATAAATTGCAGCCATAAAAAAATAGAAAGATGTGAGTCAATGATAGTGTACCTTTGTCTCTCCTTCAACAATACGACGCACGGTTGGACCAAACTCATTCTCTATTCTTTCAAAGGTAACCACATCTGTATCTTCAACAGTGTCATGCAATAAACCAGCAGCAATTGATTCCCAGTCAAGTTCCTAATTGTGCCAATAGAGCAGCATAGAACTTAGGTTCAATGTGTATACTAGGGACAATTAAAGAAATCGCATCATCATAGTGTCAATGATCCCAGTCAAGTTCCGAATTATGTCCAATGAGACAAATAAAGCTTAACTTCAGTGCTACTAGCCCCTAGGGAAACCCAAGGAAAATACATCACCAGTGTCAACAATATTACTACTCACATGCTCTCCAAGAATACGAGCAACTTCAACAGGATGAATAATGAATGGCTCTCCACTTCGCCGTTTTTGTCCACTGTGTGCCTCATATGCCAACTGCAGTCATTAGTGAGATATTATGATGCAGCCATTTCCACATAAACCAGAAAGTTCATAACTGTTTTCTCAAATAGCATGGAAGGAAGATATCGTGTATAGTCTACCTTCAAAGCATCATGCACAAAGTTTAACTCTTCAGGTTGAAGATACGAAACAACTGGTTTGAGATCCTGCTACATATACAGAAAAAAGTTACAATTCACTAGGATTGAAATCGACTCTTGCTTCACATAAGGAACCTTAGCGGTTAGCATTAAAGCTAAGCCTTGCTTCACCTAAGAACTAATCTTAAGTAGCACTTGACGAGGTACGATTGCACATTAACAATATATTTTCAAACTCAGAGGAGCAAATATGTACTACCAAGTTACAATATACGGGTGACACTTGGCAAAAGTGGCATGGTTGCTGAACTGAATGCATTGTGCTCAGCCCAGAACTACTACATTTTTAAAAAGTTCTCAAGGAGCTTGGCTTCTTTCTTCTTCATTTTTAGTTAAAACATGTGTTGGCACCATGGAAGAGAAAATATTTTATGGTGTTTGACTACCAGGAACAGAATAGCTCCTTATTCCATGCATATTCTTGAATATTTATGTGAAGGTTAGAGATACGATAGCGAGCACTATACATCATTTCTTTAAGAAAAGGGAAAAGCCCAAACACTGTTGTATTTTCACTAAAAAAACATCTCTGAATGGTAAAAAAATAAAAGCTGCAGAGCAAGTTGAGGGATTTGATCGAAGCTTGAAACTGTAGATGTGCAAAAGAACACATTAAATAAACTCAATGTAATGATTCAATGACACACCTCCCACAAAGTCTCTGGGGAAATGAAGAAGGATTCAGATGATGAATAGCAGTAAGTTCTCCATGTTGGGTTGACAGAAGTAGACCAAGGTCTGAAAAAACTTTCAGAGTAAGCAGGTGATGGACCATAACCAAATCTCCCTTTATTGATGTCTTCATCCAAGGTGATGTGCGGTAACTGAAAAGATAAGCGACAGGCAATAAGATTTTTTTTAAAAAAACTCAACTTATAATCAATGAAAATGTGACTGTAGAAACGTATAAATGTAGCATGCTAACCAATGGAAATGTGACAGTAGAAACTAAAGATGTAGCATGCGCAGAACAACCATATTTCGAAATGGGGTTAAAAACTCACAAATTAACTATATGATCAGCATCATCACCAAGGTAGAGTATAAAGCAAACTGATAACCAAGGTTGAATGACGGGTATCATCGCAAGCTCTTGAATTCTACTTAGTTATATTAAGAACATTGGGACGTCTTTTGGTAGTGTTAAAATCTCCTTTGGACATGTCATCAGAAACATAGCTCCTTAAAGTGCTTAACCTTCCTTTCACAACTAAAGGGCCGACGCACTCCAGTGTAAGAACAAGATGGGTCACAACCAGCCTTTTTCATCGAAAGAGTGGTCCCAGTATGGTTCAACCATTTTCTGTCTAGCCCAAAACCAATCAGCCCTGCTCCTTCCCCACACTATCTAACTTATCCACATGCCAGAATGGCATTCCCTTAGCATCAGGAAGCATCTCTGCTGAGTCTTTCCAGTTGGCTTAATCTGAGGTAGTAGCAGAGTGACCACAGACTTATACCTTTTCGTGCTATCTACCAGTTGCAGTTGTCAATACACCAAGGACAAAACTGAATTAATAGATATTGTACTAGAGAACATAATCCTGTAGTTTGGCGTGACTATGCATTCCAGGGGAAACTGGTGATAACAGTGGATGAACACAGAACAGAACTTAAGATGGTTAATACATCCTCAAGGAATGGTCTTATTGGTGTGGAGCCATTCATAGTTTTGTGGTTCTAAGAACTTAAGAAGAAAACAACCTCAAGTTTGTTTGTGAGGTTGCAAAATTCTTAGGAGCACAGCTAGTTTTCCACCAAATATTTGGCTACAGCAATTACAATAAATGCTCTCAAAATCTGAAGCATTGTCAAGTGGAAAGCTAAAAAATGAATGAAGAGTTTCCTAGCAAATGTTGTGTTACCTTTTTGGGGGCTCAGGTGAGTTACTTTTCAATCATTTCTTTATGGCTTAAATGGTACCAAAGATTAGCCTCTTTGCACTAGAAACTGTTCATTAATCCTCTTATGCTCTGTGATCAAATGGATGCCATTCTAGAATGTATGCTTCAAGTTATTATATTCACCACTAACACACATAAAGCACTAGATTGCATGTGTGAAATGAGCTAATGTCTAAATTACACCTATTTAGTAACAGAATATGTTTCAATTACATCTATTTAGTAACAGAGAGAGCACGTGAACTCTAAACCTATTTAGTAATTAGAACCACATAGAGTATGCCTACTATACACCTATTAAGTAACAGAAAGGGTATAACCATGTTTAGAAAGCAAATACACAAAACATAGAAAAAAAAGGGTCAAGGAAGGCAATAGAAAACTGTCATGCAAACCAGATGGCAAAGGTGACGAGCAACAGTATAAAGGCATGTCAGTTATTGATTTATTGAGCAGGGTACATGGAAAGAGTGTAACTGCTATGTAGGTGATTACAGGATGATTGACTACTGCAGGGAGGATCAATGAAACTGAATCTGTCCGGAACTTGTTTACCTTGAAGCATCAAAATGCTATGCCATGCATGCAAAACAAATTCCAGGTTGTGTTGTTCATTAAACTCAATTACAGAATAAATGGTCCCTTTAGTCTTTTGCTAGAGTAATTGTGAATTATTATTCAAGTGGATGGAATGTAATGCTGCTGCTGAAGATATAGCATTTAGCTAGTCACAGTAGCGAAAACATGATTGCCACAAAAGGAACGAGCAATGCATTTTGCTAGCTTATAAATTTAAATAAATGATAATGATCTATGCTCTAAACCCAATCTTTCATGAAGTCATGCGCAATCACTATACTTCGCTCTCCAACTCATAAATATATTCTACCAGCATCGAACGGCGCTTACCAAAACCAAGAGAACATCAGGCACTACGCCTAATCGTGATCATGCCAGGTAACCAAATAAATGCATATTCTATTTTTGAGAGGAAATAAATGCCTAATAATGAAATAAAACAGCTAACCAAACAATTGCAAAATAAAAGAATAAAACTGCAAGGAGAGGGCATTTAAATTATTATCCTGCATGAACTAGAAGCTAGAGGGATCAGTTTGAAGTCAGATAAAAACATGTTTGCTACCAGAATGGAGTAGTAGGCCACTACTTCCAGTCAGTCGGCCCTAAGTAGGCAAAACACAAAATACATCCCACGAAATCCATATCCACACTATGGCTCGAAATAACAGAAACAGCAAGAGAGCAGCAGCGACGCACCGAGTTGTTACTCCGACGCGACCGCCCACGCCTCCTCCAGCCGCCTCCGGCCTCGGTGTGGCCGCAGGAGGAGCACTGCGCGGTGCTGGCGAGGGCGCCCGTGAGCGCGCGCGGCGCGTTCCACGCGCACGAGAGCACGCTGCATTCGTAGGGCCTCCCACCCCCCTTCCACGAGGCGGCCCTGCACGAGCTCACGCACTCCAGCGACGACGCTGCACGCGGAGGCACCACAAAAGCATCAGGGGGCGGCAAAATCGAGAACCCTAGGCAGCGCGACGGAGCCAGCAGGACCGAATTGCGCGGCTGCAGCGGGGGGAGGGATAGCGGGAGCGGTGCCCGTTACCTGGCACGGCGGGAGGCGGGGTCTGCATGGCGCGGCGCGGCGCAATCTTATCGGCGGCGCGGAGGCCCTCGCCCGGTCGACGCCGCCTCCAGTGGGGGCCGGCGCGAATTGGGCGCGGGGAGCGGCGAGTCGGGTCGACACCGGGAGAGGAGGGAGGGGGGGCTTTGCCGAGGGGGAAGGAGGGGAGGGAGGGCGGAAGAACTCGAAGAAGGGATAACACGAGACGGAGGCCACACAAAGGCCGCGGCCGTGGTGAAATGGAACAGGGCGGATGCGGGGTGCGGGTGCGTGACTGCGTGCGTGCCCTCCTGCCCTTTTCGCTGGGTGCTCTTGCTCTGGACTCCGCAGCTCGCCGGTCTCTGCTTCTATTTTCGTCTCGCCGTGGCGATTTTAATTTGATTGGTTTTTATCTGTGGACTTTTTTGTCTGGTCTCTCCCTGCCGGGATGGCGTGGATCACTGGATTCTAGCGCTCCGCTCCACTTGTATCGTAGCTGCACAGCTGCTCTGAGCTCACCGCCGCAAGTAGGGTCTGAAAACGCCTCGCTTCGTGTCTTCATAATTCAGGCTGTGCAAATGAGGGTGTTCTGAAAACGCCGGACTTTAATAATACGTTTTTCGACAGAACTTAGTTGTAATGATCCGGAGAATCTTGTTTGGGAGAAAAAAGAAAAGAGTGCATGCGTGTCTTATTCATCATCATTCAAACAGTCCAGCCTTTTTGTCCTCTGACTAGCAAAAGAAGAAATGGTATTTTCCATGATCACATGGCCATTTCATGTGTAGCCAACAGTTACATGTGCAAAAAAAAGATAGATTATTTGCGGTTCTCATTATGTGACAACATATAAAGAAGTGCTGCTCGTAGGGCATGTCTTTTTAAGAACAGGATTTCTATATCTTCGATAGATCACAGATGGGAGTAGTATTTTCCACAGAAGAGCAAGGAATCAATAGGACAATAGCTGTAGGTTCGTAAAGGTGTTTGCCTTTGCGCTTATCTTTGTTTGCCATAAAAGAGCGAGAACGTTCAGCCGATACTATGAATAAAACAAAGTTTGTGAGCGGATTTGATTCTTTTATGGAAAACATCCTAGTGTTCTCATGTAAGTTCTGATTTTTTGAAGGAACCTTGATTCCCTTTACGTGCGGCCTATACGAATTAGGGGTATGTTTCATTGGCACCACAAAATGTCATGTTAAAAGTGTTTGGTTGCTA
Organism: Setaria viridis; assembly: GCF_005286985.2. NCBI lineage: Eukaryota > Viridiplantae > Streptophyta > Magnoliopsida > Poales > Poaceae > Setaria > Setaria viridis. The sequence goes on from NC_048271.2 coordinate 44,498,196, forward strand.
GCTACATCTTTAATTAATGTGACAATCATACTGTTGTGGCTCACATATATATCATGCACTCATTTTATAGCCAAATCTTGCCACAAAGTGTGGTGATTTTTTTTTTGCCTCAAAAGCTATCACACGACAAACTTCTAAGGAAAAAGTTCAGAAACCTTTCAAAGACAACCAGACATGCTCTTTCGATTTACCCTCCCTCCCTGTGCAACCACTACTAGGAAAATCCCCATCAGTACCGGTTGGAAATCCCTTTAGTATCTGTTTCGTAACCGGTATTGCTACTCCGGTACTAAAATGGGACCCCTTTAGTACGGGTGAAATAACCGGTACTAAAGGGTATTAAAATTTTTTTAAAAAGAAATCCTACCCCCACCAGCTTGAGCCCAACCCGCACCCCCCTACCCGAGCTCCCCTGCTCGAGACTAAGCCCTCCTGCTGCTGCCCGTCGCACCCTCCAGCCGCCGCATCCTGGATCAGAGAGAGAGAGTGAGTGAGGGCCCCTGCATCCACTCGCCCCGCCCTCCCACCACCACCGCCCTCGCGCCGCCGCTCCCACCACCCGCCATCGCCCGCAGATCCGCGCCACCGCCTCACCTCGCCCCGCCGCTGCTCCTCACTGCCGGTGAGGGGCGAGCGGAGGGGGGAGGGGAGGGGAGGTAGACGGGGCGAGCGGAGGAGGGAGGACGGGAGCGGAGTGGGCCGCGGTGCACAGGCGGAGGGGGCAGAGAGAGAGGAAGGGGGAGGGGAGACGAGGAGAGGCTAAGGACCGTGCGCAGGCGGAGGGGGTCGGGATGGGCCAGTCAGGCCACCAGTGAACGAGATAGGGCCCTTTAGTACCGGTTGGAGCCTCCACCCGATACTAATAGCTCTCAGGCACATTAGTACCGAGTGGAGGTACTAATGGGTAACCTTTAGTACCGGTTGGGGGCTCCAATCGGTACTAAAGAGGCTCACGGGGAGCTATCCGTTAGATCAGTACTAATGTGAGCATTAGTACCGTATGTAAACCCAACCGGTACTAAAGTGCTAGACGAAAGGTCCTTTTCCCCAGAAGTGAACCCCGTAAGACAACTCACAAGCACATCATCACACAGCCCACAACTAGCAGGCTGCCAAATTACAATGTCCATAGTGTTTTGTTCCATGCATATAGACTTCTTATCAAGCAGCTTAGTTATATAAACTTTGTTCCCAAAAATTGCACGTGTTTTTTTCCAAAGTGTATAAACTTTTTGTTCCACTTAAACAAAGCCTTTTAGTACATTTAAATAATTCTCGCCAAACGAAAACAATAATTATCGAGCAACACACATATTAGTCTAGGGTGGTAGGTTCCACCATAAAAATATAATCGTGAGCTACGCACGGTCTGGCTTTGTATTACATATATCGGTGTAGCTTTCTGGCCAACTCCAACATGATGAAAGTTGGCCTTAATCTAGCAAGTGCCCCTAAGAGAATTCGGTTCTCGCGATTAGTTGGTTACTTGGTTTATTGTTGCTGAAATAGTTTTTTTATAAGGGTTGCTGAAATAGTTGAGAGGGCAATGCACAAGAGTGTAATAATACTCTTAGCTCCATTTCAAATTATAGATCGTTTTGGTTTATGTAGGTTTATAGATATTATTATGCATCTAAATATACACTATATCTAGGTACCTAGGAAAAAAAACTATGCACCTTTTCAGTACGTGCTTTTATAGTAAGTGTGGAACCGGCATTCGCCAAGTGCACTCCCTCCGATCCCACCAAGCAGGCGAAGCACGAATTTTTTTTTATTTTTTTATTTTTTGTTTTACGAATTTGCAAAAATAAATAAGCGATAAAAAAATTGCAGAATTGGATCCTGCCACCAGATCAAACGGCGGTAGCTAAACTAACGCTATTTCAAACGGCGGTTGGAGTGGTGGACGTAGCTACCGCCCTTTGAAAAATGGCGGTAGCTAGCTAGTTTGCACCAACGGCCATTTTTGTTACGTGCTGCTGGTTATAACTTGGTTTTTTTTTCATTTTTTTCATGTAATTTTGTCTCGTAGTAAAAAAAATATCAAGTTACATCGGAAGCACTAAATATTCAGATATGTCACTATTGGTTGCAATATGAAACTTCATAGTTTGAGAGAGGCAGAGCGCTTCGAGGAAATAATTGAAAATGAATTAACTCCCGATCATTAGATACATAGTTGTTTCTAGCAAAATTATAACAGATAGAAACGAAATTCGTGCACAACATACGAACACCAACGACTCTAGAGTAAACAATTAATTATAGATTGCAGTGGCATGTGCGGTACAGATGCTATCCTAAACATGCGCCGTTGCTAAACCTAACATGCCTTAGGTAATTGAAATAGCTGGGGATAGAGCCATCTCTACTTTCTAGTAGAACTAGCTTTGCGAGAGCTGGGAGGGCCCAACCTCATAGTAGCCAGCACCCCCAGAGGATGGCGGAGACGGGGGGCGATCCTTGTTGTGGTGGTAGGGGCACTTGCACCATGGATCGGTACAAATCAAGTCACCTGCGATGTTAACCGCTCAAGAATTTGCATCAACTTTGGGTTGAAGATCCTCTACCTTATGCTCGAGGTCAAAGATCTTGCACTTGAGATAGCGGATGTAGGGTTGGCTCAGGAAGTGGAGAATCGACCCACTTCGCATAGCGGCAGTTTCCTTCATCGAGATAATACTGAACGTGATGTTAGTTTGTAGCACGAAAAGCTTAGGAAGAGTAAAGAAGTAATAACTTAACTCACCAAGCCATACGGGCATCGAAAGAAACACCGGCTTCCATCACCGTAGCCATCAAACAGCTGGACGATACAAGCCACGCCATGGTGACACATTGGCCACGCATCATGACGGTCGTCATAAGGCCTAAGGGAGTTTGGAGGAGCATAGTTAGTCTTGTCATATAGAGGGAAATCATTGAGGGGTGACTCATACTCCGTTGGGCCAAAAGAACCTAGCCAAGTGATGGTGGGAATAGGAGCATCCCCTCCTCCCCCCCTTCTCACATGACCTCTCCCTCTTGCGGATGCCATTATTTTTCCTCCAGCTCAGTGGTGTGGAAGGATACGGGAGAGTGAGGTCCAATATAAGGAGTGTTGAGATGGAGATGCACTGCGCCCTCATGTGCTCAGTACCCTGTCGTGTTCAATCATCCTAAAAAAGGCTAGATATAGGCTTTGCAGGTGCAGGGGCGTAGGGCTCAATGTCGAGTCCCATCTGCCCTATTTGAGTACTGTACTGGTAGCAGAGCAGTATAATGAGAATAGTGTGCAATCTGAGTACTGGAAGCATGGAGACGAAATGATATCACAGTACAAACAACAGTACAATGGCATCCGAGGCGCCCAACATGACAAACCTAAAGAGCACCTTCCCTAGGATAAAATGCCTTAGGTAATGTAAATTGGTGGAGCAAAACTAACGTTCTACTGGGTGAACCGGGGAAGTTTCCCCTTCCTCGCTGTTTTGGAGGAACATTCTGCCTCATGCTTCTTCATCTTCTTCTCTCGCTCTTCTTTCTAGAGGAGTGACGCTTGACGAGATTTGAATTCTTCCTCCTACCGTTTCAGTGTTGCCTCTTGAGCACCTAACTGGTTGCGCCGCCTCTGCAGTTCATCCTCTTTCCCTTCAAATAGATCTATTGTTGGTGGATGCGTCGCTCTTGCTCCAGTCGAGCAGCACGTGCCGCGTCTCAAGCCGCTTCCAGCCTACCATAGTATTAGGCTTTGGTCTCTAGCACCACTAGGATTATGGGCACCTCCCCTAAAGGTCTAGTGTCGATCCATTCCATAAATGTGCATGCCTGCATGTTTATTCCTAATTAGTTCAAGGTACCGGTACGTAGAAAATATAATTAAAATGATTATGAACGGCCTGACCTTTAAATCATCGTCAATGTTGGGACACTTGAAGTACCTACACCCCTTCTTCACCCTAGGTATGTGATCCTCCCATACTTGCAACCACGCACGGAAGTCGCAGTGGCATTTGGGGCGCTCATTGCATGGTGGAACCCCATTTTGGTCCTCTCTCCATGACGACATTTCTTAGAGGGAGACGCAACCTCACTAGAAATGGTGGATTCGGGTTGGGAAGTGTTAGTAGTGCGTTTGAATGTTGCCTGAACGCCTCATATATAGAATGCTACTGACATGGTCCATGGACCATGTCCATAATGGCAAATGAAAAAGGACATGCATGTATATCATAGCCTGCACTGGCCTAGCTATCAAAGTCTCTGCACCGGCTAACATAATGTAGTCTGCAAAAGAGCACACATCATAGTCTATAGCATTGTACACATCATAGCCTGCACCGGCCTACAAAAGATAAAGGAGGTCTTATGGACTAAATGCGTCCTCGCTTGTGACGCACAGCTCCACGACCACGTCTCACGGCCCGCTGCGCTGCTCTGATCTGGAACCGGTCGTACGTAAAAGGCTCCAAAAAAGTAACCTCACGAGGCGGATGTCCTGGTGCGTCTATAGCTGGTATCGCGAACTCCTAGGTGTAGCCCTGTGTCGGAGGCACTGGCGCATCACCCAACTGCGAAGGACCTATCTCCTCAACGTCGTAGCTGAAAAAGGAGTTCACCCATGCCAAACTCATCCTCTGGATCTCGTCCTCTACAGACTCCTCATCGGTCCCTCCATGGTCTGTGTACGCTGCTATCGAACCAAGAAGTGTTATTGTCAATTTCATTCCGTATTTGTAATGGAATAGAATGCATGTATTGATGACGCACCGAAGTCGTCCACACGAAGTGAACGTGAAGATGGTCCTGCTGCACTATATCCTTGATACTGCTGCGGAACTGTGTCACGAAATTATAAGTTAGTATGACCAATTGGAGAAAAATTGGTCAATGGAAAATGACAAAGTAATGAACACAAACCTGTGGGGGTCACAGACTGCGGACCCGGTGCGTAAGTGGAAGGACCTGCTACAGCAGCTGCCCAAGATAGTGCACGTGGAGTAGTCCACGCCCCGGTGGGGGGAGGGGGCTGCATGTGCCTATGGTGCACAAGATGCCCCGAGGTACGCTGGACGAGTGGGTGCAGGAGAAGACGAACCGGGGTGCTGCGTTGGTGGTGCTGAAGACGAACCGGGGTGCTACATAGGTGGTGCTGAAGACGACCCGGGGTGTTGCGTAGGTGGTGCTGAAGACGACTCGGGGTAGATAGCTTGTGGTGGAAGTAGAACATCGGTGTCACCACCACGGCAGCTGACAGCCCGCATGAACCTAGTACACAGACGCTCTATCCTCTTGTACGTGGACTCGTGCTCCTACGGAGACATGGTCCAGCACTGCTCCACGCCGGTCCTCAACGTTGCCTGAACCGTTGCAATAACGTCGTATTGTTACCAATTACATAGTTCAAGTTAGGCACACCATATTTTGTACAAAGTGCAACATAATCCAAAGCAGTTTGAGTAGCAAATGATGCAAAAGCGTATCGCAATGTCGAAGTTCACATCCCTAGAATGCGGGTAGGTCTGCGTCAGTGGTGCGGTCTCCATCGTTGGCTGCCTGGGAATGTGCATGATGCGTGTCCGTGTCCTCAGCAAGTACCACTACAGGTACGCTGCGAAAGCGTCGTCGGAGTGTAGATGGTCCTCGTGCACTAAGTCCTCCAAAGCGGCCGCCCACATCTCGACGTACAGAACCATCCTCGAGCCCCACTAGATCGCCAGCCCAGCACCACCTTGATGTGTCCACCTAACATATGCATTGTGCAACGGGTTAGAGTAACACAAAATCTTTATTAGATGGGGTGTACCTATGAACGTCTGCCGGAATGATGTGAGTACTAGGAAGTAGGGAATCCTGCTACCGGTGGAACTGCCTCATCACACGGTATACCGCGTAAACCTCGACGTGGATGTTGTACACCAGTAGCCTCTTCGTCATCCAGTACTCCTGGTCTCGCAGGCACAAGGAAGGCAGCCCATGCGGGGCACGACCGTGGACATCTGCTGCTGTGTAGGGTGTCCACCTCATGTCAGTGTCGACAAGAACATCGAACTGACTGACAAAGTCTGGGTACCACTTTTTCATCTAAACTCCAACCCACGATCCCTACAAAAAAATATTTCAGAAATAGGTTTAGTAATCGAAATGTGAATGCATGCGACATATCAATTGAGTACGGAAAGTAATTGTAGGTATAGTACCGCACCTTTCTCAAGAACCACAACGACCCCATCGTGGGTCTGTCGACTTTGTCATGGTCGAAGGCAACTCCGGGTAGGGTGCCACGTTAATGAGTGGCCGACCTATCGAGAAGCGCTCGTACAACAAAAGCTGAAGAAGCAACGGGCACCCAACGAAGATGGGCTCCATCGAGTTTACCTTATAGCAGCTCGTGCAAAGCTCCCTGTAGGTCACCGCCAATACAACTGAACCCCAGCTGTACGGTGGAACCTTGTCAAACAGGGTCTCCGCTATAGCCCTTGCGTAAGGAAGTCGGTGCTTAGGCACCGAGTTCCCCTGGGACGTGCAGAACATGTTCCACCCAAAGAGCCACAGTAAGTACGCCTCCAATTGCTACACAACTGTGGCGTCGTCTGCGTCGGCTGTCATGTGATCGGCCCGCACAACAATACAAGTTACTTGACACATTCACAAAACTTAGCATGAACAATATGAAAAGACTGGTAAAGAAGTACTCACACTGAACTGCATGAGCCACTTATTCGTGGGTCCGTGTGTGGAGCTGAAGGTGCGGTACGGCTCGACCCGATCGTTCCATGGAACATGGGCAAACTGGGCCAAGATCTCCTCACGCTAGCTAACTGGCACGTCCTCCGCACCAACGGCCCTGCCGGCACATGGAAGTCCAAGCAGGAGTGTCACGTCCTGAAGTGTCGGGGCCATCTCACCCACTGTGAGGTGGAACATGTGAGTCTCAGGCCGCCAACGGTCAAGAAGAGCTACTAGAAGTGACATGTCGAAGTGGAAACGTGTCACCTTGTCCGCGCGCTTCACTCCAGCGTCCATCATGTCTCCCTCAACCAACCTCGTTGGAGAAAGGAGCCTCGCAGCGTGTAACCTGTACCATGCATAGCATTTATTATTTAAAAGAACACAATATTAGAAATTGAAATTGAGTTAACTAAGTAAAATGTACCTCGGAATCCACTGAGCGTTGGTCGACATCGTCAAAAGCAGGACATGTGCGCGAAACGTGCTGAAGTTGGCACCCCGTACAGCTGACATTAATGACCTATGAGCGGCGTCCACGGAAGGGTCGAGCAACTTGGGGGTCTGATACCCCTCTCCAGGCTCCTCCGCCATACCTGCAACACTTATAATATTAGTACATGATGAAATAATAAAATTTACAACACATATCAGTTATTTCAAATACTACATAAATGAAATAGAATATACTAGACATGAGATATTCGAAACACAACATAAATGAAATATTGCAGGATACGGAATTATTAAAATATCCTACTATTACAACTTAGGTTACATTTCACAATCTAAGAATTACAGGAGTCTCTCGACATAGAACAAATGTGATGAATTAAATTACATATGACTAAGTTGATGAAACGTATGAGTTTATAAACATACAACACACATTACTACTGTTGCATACATGAATCACAGAAGCCTGTCATTGTTCCTACGTGCACGACGACCCTGACCACGTGCTGCAGCATTTGCGTCACTTGTTGATGGTCTAGCTTGGTTACTCCTACCTACTTATGTCGTTGCAGGGCAATTCTTGTACGTGTGACCGGTTTCATGGCACTTCGAGCAGAGGCGGACATTAGGACCAGCTTCAGATTGATCCATGTTGTTCCGAATGCGTTTGTTCTTGCGTCGTCCAACTCCTTGGAATATTTCTGGATCAGGGTCAGGAATGTAACGTGCGGCATTACCAGGATTATTTATGAAGTTTTCTAGTAAACGATATCCATAAACCTTGTTCCTCCAAATGGTCCATATAGTTTCCTTTAGGAAGTAATGTGGTACAAACCGACGAGGCTGAAGTCCTCGTGCCTCAATACATGCAGCAATGACATGGGTGCAAGGCCTGTGAAGCAGTCGTGGCTTCTGGCATGAGCAAACACATCCTTCATTGGTAAGGATGCACTCCTATGTATGCTTCTCTCGCCTCCCTCCCAATCGACCTTTGTCCCTGCAACCAACCTCGAACCAGCGTTTAATGGCACCCACTTCATTAACATGATGCTTATGAGCCTTTTTAATTGCTTTTGTGATTATCGGCCATGGAGTTATTTGTCACTGCATACCGTTCCCTAAATATTTCACGGTGCGGTATAAGAAGAATTTCATGATACCAACAAGGGGCAGTCCCCTAACACCACGCAGGACCTAGTTGTACACCTCATTATACCCGACCTAGCACCTTCCTCATTATAGAATAATGCCCACTTTTCCTTCGGCTCATTCTCAATCCACTGTAAGAATGTCTTAATGGACCTAACCCGTTTTCCCGTGATATTTGGATCATCCAGTCCGACATCCTCTAGAGACACAAGGCGGTCGGCCTCGCTGTTTACCGGCCTCTTGCTTAGTTGTTCGGATTATTTCTTTGTAAGCTCATCAAGTTTCTTCCACAGTAAATTGAATTCCCTCTCATGATTCTAGGTATATAGCTATTTAAACATTTCTATAAGGGTCTTGTTTTTTAACTGACTATGGAAGTTTGCCCCCATATGCCTCATGCAGCACCTACTCTTCAAGTCCGACCACTGCGCTATCCTGAAATGCTCCACACTGCCATTCTGTAGGTCTTCGATTGCTTGTAGAATGCCTTTGTGCCAATCATGAATTAGACAAACACCCTCCACGTCCTTCACAATCATGTGCTTAACCCTCCTCAAGAACCAATACCAACTATCTCCAGACTCTTTCGCCACAAAGGCGATCGCCAGCGGCAACACCTGATTGTTACCGTCGGACCAAATAGCTGTCAAGATTGCACCTTTATACCTTCTAGTAAAAAATATGCCATCAATGCAAATGACTGGCGACATCGTTGAAAAGCCTCAATGCAAGGACCCAAGGTCAAGAATGACCGCTGCAGAACCTGTTTGTCTGGAAACTGAGCACAGGGATAGGCTTTCAGGTCGAAGTAGCTTCCTGGGTTCCTCTGGCATATGGTGTGCAATAGGGTAGGGAGGTTATCATACGATACTTCATATGTACCCCATTTCATCTCCAACGCCTTCTTCTTGGCTCGGTAAACTTTGTGGTAGCTAATCTTGTACTTGAACTTCTCCTTTGTGGCACAAATAATCGACTTGGGCTCGTAGCTAGGATTCTCCACTATCTGAGGATACATGTATTGAGCAACAAAATCAGCAGTGAGGTTGCGGTGTTGTTCTTCCAATTCATCCAGCAAGCATTGGTGCTTCACCACTCTAGTCACCTCCCAGTAATCATTCCACTTCCCCTCTCATGCGTGCACCCTAAACAGGCAATTACTTCTTACACAACACACATCATACACTGTCGAGTTGCTCTTCACCACCTTGAACTGCCGTTGCAAAGATAAAGTGGACCATCGCTTCACAGCTGCCTTCACCTCATCCCCACTAGGGTATAAAGCACCGATATAAACCTCATTCTTCCTGTACTTCTAAGGGACATTTTCCCCACATTGACCTGTAGGTTAGAATGGTCATAAGTTGACTAGATCCGCAGGATAGGATTAGCATCATCCTCATCCAATGAGTCATCATCCATGGCATCATGGTCCTCTTCTCCTTCCCTCTCTACCTGCTCAACTAACCTAGGGATGTATTCTCCCTCATCAGCCTCACCATTTGGGTCACGGGGTGCATCTTCATCCTCCGCATCATTTTTTTTTACCCCATCTTCGTTATCTTCTTTAGTTTGCCTATCAGTACTCTTCACACCTTCTTCGGCTCTAACTTTACCACCTCCCACTTCTTCTTGCATCTGACTGGTAGACCCAATCTTTCAGAACACTTCAACAAACAATATCAGCGGTAAACCGCGCTTAGTACAACCATTTACATAGGCCCTCCAGTTCTGAGTTCCTTAAAGCGGCATCAACTCCCAAAATATTATGTCAGGCCGTAACCTCACTACAGTCCTAACAGACAGCTCAACTTGATCTCTATCAAGATCAAAAGCCTTAAATAGCCAGTTGTATATTGAAGTCCAAGTCTTCTCTCTTGGTCTTGGTAATCTAACCTCCTCCCGATCATAGAACATTTGGAAAAATAAACTTTTCGACGTGTCTGTCAATATACATGACATGAACATATATTATTACTCTCATGTTCTTAATTTAACTAACTCCAACAACACCTACATTTGAACAACAATAGAAACATCTAACTCGAGCATTGCTAATAATAACAATACTACAGTTATCTAAATATATGAACAAATTAGTTTTAGTTTACCTTGTAAATATACACGACATTAACATAGAGTATTACTAAATTTAACTAACCCTAAACAAACCTACATTCCGAAACATTATATAAAGATATGCACGACATGAACAAAAATTATAACTAAATATAATAATTTCAACTAACCCCTAAAACACCTAGATTCTGAATACCTATATAAAATATAGCTTGTTCATTGCGAATAATATTCATCTCAAATTTATCTAAATAAATCAGCAAACTAATTTGAGTATAACATAAATAACTAAGCTAAATCCACTGTACCGACAAACCTATATTTTTCTATGTCTCATATGAACAACTATTTTTCTACTTAACACTACACCATTTATATAGCTACTACATCAACTACTACATCTACCAACTACGAGTTAAGCTAAACTAGGGGATTTGTAATAATACCTTAAATGAAGCGAAGATCTGAGCTTCAATCTTCACCCTACTCTCCTCCTCTCCTCTCCTCCCTCCCTTTCTTTCTCTTTTCCTCCCTCCCTTTCTTCCTCTTCCCTCCCTTCCTCTTAGCTCCCTCCCTTCCTCTCAGCTCCCTCCACTTCCTCCAGAGACAGCACCGCACGCCTCCCTCCGCTTCCTCCGGAAATGCGTGTGCGCTCTGCCCCGGCCGCTCCGCGGCTTTTAAAGGCACGGGCCAGCTACCGCTGAACCAGGTGGTGGTAACGATCCCACTCCTGCCGTTTGAATCGGCGGCACCTGTTACCGCCCCTGATCCGGCGGAAACCAGATATCACCGGATGGCATGGCGTAAACAGCCTCGTCCCACGCACCGTTGCAACCCGTGTGCCGCCTACCGGATCAGAAGGTGATAAGCGGATTTGGTAGCTGACGTGACGCACATACGAAGCTACCACCGTTTCACCCGATGGTATATTCTCTTACCACCAGTTGAGACGGCAGTAGCCGTATACCACCGGTTGATCCGGCGGCATGGGTCTAATTCTGCAATTTTTTGGATCTCCTATTTATTTCTGCAAATTCGTAAAATAAAAAATAAAAAAAATCAAAAGCACGAGATGGTATTCAATCCCGTAAGCCTGGAAAGCAACCGACCGAGCCTTATTAACGTACCGCCACCAACGCCAGTGTCTGGCCCAACTAGGGCGCTTCGCTCACTGCTGACCTGCGCTCCCCGCCTCGCGACGACGTGACCCCTCGAGGCCTCACCGTTGCAGTAGCTAGGAAGGAGCCTTGTGTCCATCTCACCGAAAGATACGCTGACAGCCAAAGAGATGAGCATGCTAATACAAGTAGCCGCCGCCCTAGCGCGGGAGGAAAGGCGATCGACACCCACCCGTATCTTGCCGTCCAGGGAAAAGAGAGCATCGATACGATCCGATAGCGATGTGTTAGGAGTACGTGTATTTTTTTGATCGAGCACTAATCAAGGCCAAAGCGCTTGGTTAGTGGCGACATTAGCGTGGCACGAGGTCATGTAATTCTGGCAGACCACTTCACGTTGACTATGGGCAGACAGCAGGTCGGTGCAGTGGTGTCTAGTGTGCTAGATTCGCACACATTATTATAGTATAGTAGTAGTACTCTTCCAGGTCAAGCAGGATATTTACTCCAGAGAAGAGACCGATAATTTTGACTCGAGTGGAGAGCAAAGTCAAGAAACAGCCACGCGGACACACTCAGCGAGCTCCGGAGAAAATGCATTTGCAGAGGGCACTTCCACATGTCAATGCCGACATGCAGCATGTGGACACATGCTGAAGCCAAATGAACGCCAGCCTATCAGTTGAGACCACCTCACCTGAAGTGGAAATCAGAGTAGTACGAGCTTCTTTATCATCAAAGCAGCTCATAAACTTCACCCCCAGACCCCAGTATCCCATATCAAGCACAATCAGCGGCTGCAGTCCGTGAAACGTAGTGGCCACAAGTACATAGTCTCACCGAAATATTAATAGGGACCACAGCAAACACCTGAGTAACCACTTGATTCCATGATTACATTATATTCTAATACCACTCGCGATCGTCCACAGTACATGAGTTATACATCTTCAGGCAGAAATACCATGCGCTGATCCCTTTTCCCCCAAAGGATACTTTTGATTATAACAGAAATCTTAAGACAACTCAAAGGATCACATTCTCAAATTCCAAAACATTCAAAATAAACAGCTTGAAGTTGGCAGAAACTCAAACCGCGGCCAATATCCATATGGCAACATATTGTTGTGACTAGCAATTGTTTAGTCCACTCACCAAAGGTAAAGACCTGATCTAGTTCCAATGTAACTGCTGAGCACTCCCTACGTGGAGAACGCACTGATGACTCATGCCACATTCAGTTAAACCTCAGTTACAGAAAACTTATATAACCACATGCTACTCTCCCTTACAGTGGTTCTTTGTGGCTTCCGTAAAGGAAAATATACAAGTTTATGACATCTAAAAAGGAGTAATATATAATAGGGGCATTCTACCATTTGGAGGTTCCTGGTCAACGAAGGTAAAACAAACCTAAAAATTTGCACAGCAAACCTCTTCCTGCCTCATCAATGATGAAAGGGAGGAGTGTTATGGTCGGCATATCATATCAGAGAAGGAGGCGTTAGGGATAAGGCACCGGTTGGTGCAGTTTGTGGCAAAGTCCTAGTTTGTTTCATATTAGATTTGGTTGTTAGTGTTGCTTGGGACTCTAGCACGTTGGTGCATCTGTACTGGACTACTTATAGGCGGCAGTGCAACAGAAATAACAGGCTTGAATCAATCTACTATCTCATCTCTTTGTTCTCTGTCTCTCATCCTCTTGCTGCCGTCGCCGCCCCGGCGACTCTCCCACACGCACCACGAGCAGGAAACCGGCAGCCCAACTCTGGGACGAATTGCGCCTCCAATTGGCTGCCATGCCAGACTATCAACGGCTTCTTCAGGAGGTGGGGGCTGGGCACAAGGGGCCGAACTGGGTTGTCAAAGATGGGCTGGTAACGGTTTCACGCAGGGTGTTCGTTCCGACGTCTGCTCCTATCATTCAGCAGCTTCTGGCGTATGCGCACGAGGTTAGTCACGAGGGCGTTCAGCGCACGCTCCATCGCCTCCGCGCCGACTTCAAAATTCCCAGTGACAAGGCTCTGGTGCAAGCTTTTGTTCGGGATTGCTCCACCTGTCAACGCAACAAAACCAGCCACCTTCACCCGTCGGGTCTCGCCGCTTCCGATTCCAGCACAGATTTGGAGTGACCTCGCCATGGATTTTGTTGAGGGTCTGCCGCGTGTCAACAACAAGACGGTGATTCTTATGGTGGTAGATCGTCTATCAATGGCAGCACACTTCATTCCGCTTGGCCACCCCTACACTGCGACGTCTGTTGCTCGCGCTTTCTTCGACGAGGTTGTGCACCTACACGGCATGCTGGCATCTATAGTCAGTGACCGTGACCCCGTCTTCACAAGCACCATGTGGCATGAAATTTTTCAGCGTTCGGGGACTAAGCTACACATGAGCTCCACGTTTCACCCGCAGAGCGACGACCAATCCGAGGCAGCAAACAAGGTGATAGTGATGTACCTCCGTTGTCTCACCGGAGATCGTCCCAAGTAGTGGCTCAGGTGGCTGCCATGGGCCGAGTACTTCTTCAACATGGCGTACCACTCCGTGCTTCATACGACGCCTTTCAAACTGGTGTATGGCAGGGATCCACCGACCCTGGTTGCTTACGAGAAGGGCAATGCTCAGGCGCCAATGGTGGACTAGATGTTGCTGGAGCGTGATGAGTTCCTAGTGGAGGCTCGTGAAAGACTCCTTCAAGCTCAGGAGCATGCTAAGCTGTACTACGACGCCAAGCACACAGAGATGGCATTTGGTGCTGGCGATTGGGTCTGGGTCAAGCTTTTACATCGTCCTGTGGCTTCTCTCCCACAGCAAACCAAGGGCAAGCTCTCTCCGCGCTTCTACGGGCCCTATCAAGTATTGGAGCGCATTGGTGATGTCGCCTACCGCTTGCAACTACCACCAGGGGCACACATTCATAACGTGTTTCATGTTGGCGTCTTGAAACCATTCCACGGGCAGGCTCCTGCTGCTGTGTCGCGCCTGCCTCCATTGCTCCAGGGGTGTGTTCTACCAATGCTATCAGCCGTGCTACGCTGCCGCCTTGCCCGGGGCCAATGGCAGGTGCTGGTGCGCTGGGAGGGCCTCCCTGCTAGTGAGGCAACTTGGGAGGACGTCAAGACATTCAAGAGCCGCTATCCTGACTTAACGCTCGAGGATGAGCTGTTTCCGAAGGAGGGGAGAGATATTATGGTCGGTATATCATATCAGAGAAGGAGGCGTTAGGGACAAGGCACCGGTTGGTGCAGTTTGTGGCAAAGTCCTAGTTTGTTTCATATTAGATTTGGTTGTTAGTGTTAGCTTGGGACTCTAGCACGTTGGTGCATCTGTACTGGACTACTTATAGGCGGTAGTGCAACAGAAATAACAGGCTTGAATCAGGGGATGTTTGGTTGGTGGCTACATGTTGCCACGCCTAACATTAAGTTTGCCACACTAGTTTTGGTAAGTGTTTGGTTCCAAACACGTATATGGCACGCCACCGCTATGAAACCCTCCCGCCACATGTTTCCTTAGCAAAAGTGTGGCGGGCGTTTTTGCTGCCGCGACACCCGTGATGCGCCAAAGAGATTTTTTCCCATCTACCACCGCAATAAAAAAGGCACTCCTACCGCTCTCCCCTGGACCTCACTTTCCACTATGAAAAAAAGCCGTCATCCCAGGCCATCCGCCACCGCCGCGCTTGGGACTGCGCGCGCCCAGGGGGCAGCGTCGCGTGCCAAGGGGCCTGGCCGCCACGCTGAGGGCGGCGCACCATGCGTCCAGGGGAGCAACACGCAGCACCAGTCCCTGCAGGCTATAGGTTAACAAGGTGTGCAGATCTCCCAAGGTGAGCACGCAGCACTAGTCCCTTCTCGCTTTAGCAAGCAACACTAAATCCTCCATGTGTGCAGATCTGACACAAATTAGTGAAGCAGGTGAAGATCCATCATCTCATGGTGTTGGGTCATGCGCAGCAATCAATCCCTGCAGGTAAAGAAGGTTCAAGCACGGCAACCCCTTGCAGCCAGAGAAGGTAATTGATTTTCCTCCTTTGCAATTGATTTTCTGATGAAGAAATAAATCCATGCGAGATGCGTGCATCCATCTACTGTATTGCTAGTTAGCTTTCCTTTCTTCTGTATGCTTGATACTTTCTAGTTTATTACTGATTTTCATCTTTTCTGAATGTATGTTTAAGATGGGCCAAAGAAAATTATACTTGTAGTATTACTTGGACTACTGCCATTATATGTGGAGGAGAAGATTAATTGCCGGTGTTCATACCAGTATAGGATTAAATCAAGAAAAAGAAGAAGGGCCATAACTTATGCTCCCATGATAGATAGAGATGTTGAAAGATTGTCACGTCTAAATCGTTTGTATCATGGTACCGAGGCTCATTGCATAAATGAGTTGCGTATGAGGAAAGCTGTCTTCCATAGACTATGTGATGAACTTAGATCGCGTGCCTTGCTAGAGGAGACTTTTCATGTCACAATAGAGGAACAAGTTGCCATGTTTATTCATTGTGTTGGGCAACGTTGGTCAAACAGATCAATAGGTTTTGAGTTTATTAGGTCAAGTGAAACTGTTAGTAGGTATTTCCATCTTATTTAGATGCCCTTTGTACCCTTGCTCGTGACCTTATATGCATCAGATCTGTTGAGACACATTTAAAGATAACAAGTTCTCCGGGCATAGTTCACCCTTACTTCAAGGTACATCAAAATTGATAATCAATGTTTCGAGTACACTTTAGGTGTCATGTTCATCTAATTTGTTTTTTACAAATATTTTCATAGGGATGCATAGGAGCTTTGGATGGTTCACATATACCAGCATGTGTACCTTTCCATATGCAAGATCGGTTTAGGGGTAGAAAGTTAATTACCACCCAAAATGTGCTAGCAGCAGTTGATTTTGACCTAAGATTCATATATGTTCTTGCTGGATGGGAGGGCTCAGCCCATGATTCTTATGTGCTTCAAGATGCTCTATCACGTCCTAATGGGCTTAACATACCAGAAGGTAGGAATACCTCATTATGTCCTAACAGCTGCAATCTGAAACTTCACCTATATTCTTAGCTAATTAATTTGTAAAAAAAATAATGATGTAGGCAAATATTTCCTAGCTGATGCTGGATATGGAGCAAGACCTGGTGTATTACCCCCATACCGTGGTACCCGATATCACCTACAAGAGTATAGGGGGACCAGGGAGCCTGAGAGCCCCAAGGAATTATTCAATCTTCGCCATTCCTCCCTTAGAACTACAGTTGAATGAGCATTTGGTACCCTCAAGAATCGTTTCAAAATCTTCTCAAATCAGCCTTTCGTTTTCAAATCAAAATTGTGATGGCTTGTTGTGCACTTCATAATTGGATCTTACAGGATGGTCCAGATGAGTATGTTTATGATGATGCGACTTAGTACACAACCCTGCCTCGAAGTGTAAGAAATCGTAGTGACATACTTCAGGAAAATGTGGCATGGGCTAATAAAAGAGATGTGATGGCTCAAAGGATGTGGGAAGATAAAGTAGGAGCAGCTCTAGAATAGGTTTATGTAACCAATATGCTGTATGGAACATATAAGTATGATATCATATTTCTTCTGGTACCTTTCTCTATGATATTTGTTCTGTACATTTCCTTATTGTTCGCTGATTTACACCATATGATTTTAATTAAATGTCTCTTGTATGGGAAATAGCCATGGCCAAGGGAAAGGCTAAGGCTGACACTTTTGCATCCACTCATAGAGGTCTCTGGTATGAGGATCAGACGAAGTACATGCTAGAATGGTGCATGGAGTATTTGAAAAAACAACATACAGGATTTAAGTTCAAGAAGGCACATCTCATGTTGTGTGCCAATGATTTAAACAAGAAGTTTGCTATGGGGGTGACCGTTGATCAAGTGGACCGTCACTATAGGTACCACAAGGAAAATTGGAAGTACATTGCAACAGCATTGAGCAATAGTGGCAATACATTTGATGAAACCAGATGCATGGTTAAGTTGTTTGCACTGAATTTAACGCAGGACAGAGCAAGATGCCTGCTTGCTAAGCCCATCAAGTTGTTCAATGAGATGAGAGAACTATTCATAGGATCCAATGCTGATGGATCTTAGCTATGGACCAGAATACATGCATGGATGCTGGTGATGGCTCAGATAGTGATGAATCAAGAGAACTATTTGACCTGAATTGCTACACACAGCCTGAAGATCCAGAATGTGAGGATTCAGACACTTTGCCAACTCCAACCAAACATGCAACCGTTGATAACACATCTTCCAGCACTAGTCAAGTTAGTAGGAACATACAAGAGCCAAGAACTCACCAACTAAGAAGCCAAAAAAACAAGAACCGTTTTGCAGATCCACTGAAGAAATAACTGCTACAATGAAATCACTTCGAGAAACATTTGTTGCCACTGCCCCTCCCCAAATGCCACAACTTACTGATCCTCATGCAGCATTATGACAGAGACTAGAGGCAATCCCAATAACATCAGATTAGATGGTTCTTGTTGGTGAACATTTATCTACCAAGGAGAATAAAGGTAAGCGTGGCTGGTTGTGTAATGCAAGTGGTGATACTTTGCATGCTTGGGTGTTCAAGTTCTTATGTGAGAAAGAAGGCATTAACATGTGAAGCTTAGCTTGTGAGGGTGGCTATTCATATTTTGTGGTGTGCCCAGAAACTTAGCTTGTGAGGGTGGTTGTTCATATTTTGTAGTGTGCTTAGGAACTTAACTGTTGAGGGTGGTTGTTCATATTTTGTGGTGCGCCTAGAAACTTGGCTGTGTGCTCCATTTGGTTATGGTGATGACTGATGGCTTAGGATGTATATAGTTGGATGTGTGCTCATTTTGGCTGTGGTACTGATCCATGCCTGGCTAGTTGCTGATTTTGTAATTAATGTTTTAATCTAAACCTTGTTGACTGAAACCTCCTAGAATATGTTTGTCGTTGGACTCAACTTGTCTTTCGTGCTTGTAATATTGTTCAAACATATGTCGATTGTTACTTTTATTGTTGCTGAAATTGATTGTTCTACGAGAAATAGGTAACTTTATCACTATGCCTTTGAGATGTTTTTCATTCATCTATGACTGCAAACCAAACAGATGCCACAACCTTTTGCCAAGTTTTTTTGGTAGTAATCCAAACAGCAACCACAATTATTTTGCCAAACCTTAGTCACTAACCAAACAGACTGTTTTTGCCACAGATTATGGCTTGCCACAGATTATGGCAAGCCACATATGCGGCTGGAACTTAATGTTAGGCATGGCAAAATGTGGCTGGCATTCAAACATGCCCTCAATCTACTATCTCATCTCTTTGTTCTCTGTCTCTCATCCTCTTGCTGCCGTCGCCACCCTGGCGACTCTCCCACACGCACCACGGGCAGGAAACCGGCAGCCCAGCGGCCGGCAACCTCTCTCAGCTATCCTATCCACTCACTGCCGCACGGCCGTGACAGGAGGAAATGTTAAATTATGTTAGTTTTTTTAGGTGAAAAATAAAAGGTTAAAGATAACGAAGACTCCAATCTCTTTACAGCAAAGAGACTGAGAAACTTTGATACAAAATACCAAGGATCATTAGAATGAGAAGGCCACACAATCCTTCATGCAGATTCCTCAAATTTGCATGCATCTGGAGTTCTGGACTCTGGAATCTGTAAATTCAGGTCCTACAGCCAAAATGAACCCACAAAGAACAGACTTAACCAGAAAGAATTTTCAGCCACGTGCATTATACTAGGAAAGTAGCGCCCTACACACCCAACAATAAAGAAGAAAAGACTTAATCTGCTTAAGCCGCTATCATATTTAGTTTATCCAGGGAGCAAAATGAATGCACAAATTATGAATAGATAACCAAAAAACATCAGCTAGATATCTGGAATACTAGGAATTTCAAATGTATGCATCCATCGCCAAAGAGAAAAAAAAAACAACACTTAAGACAAAATTACATAGCAGAGGATTCAAACAGCACACCACCTTAAACTCCACTCAGCATGGGTGAGGTGGTAAATGTTCAAATGACACTAGTAACTGCTAATGATCATTCAAAGATACGAGTCCAAACATTCATCATGTTGTGAAATATCATCTATGCAAAAGTCATGAGCAGCATATTTTTAATCTTAAGGCCAAATCAATACCTTAGTTGTCTAAATATCGCATCCTGACGCCTCCCATCAAAACCATCAACATTCTAGCAAAATGGTGTAGAACTCATGCCACAAAGTAATAGCTTTCAATGATACAATATATAGATTATACAAATCAAAGAATATACTGTATGTAAATTTGTGATTCCATACTTGATAACATAATTGCAAACTATGCCCCCAAAGCCACAGTATATAGCAAAGAGTTCAAAATAACTCACAAATCTCCTGTCAATGAAGGGGTACAGTGGTAGTACAATATTACATCAGGGTGCTAGAAAGACTTTCCTAGTCGGCCAACTTGTTCAAGCGGTGAATTGTACTCCTCGCAAGCCTATTTGTAGGGTCAATCTTCAGAACCAAACGCAGGTCCTCTGCACCAAGCCTATATTTCTCCGTGCTTTCGTAAAGGAGAGCACGCTGCACTAGCACTGAGACATTTTCCTTATCTTGATCCAGCACCTGAACAGGAGATAAAACCAGAGACTCACTAATTAGAATACATTTTTGTACCATCATTCAAGTCTGCTAGTAACAATTATATCATGCCAAATTGGCTACCATATTAATCAAAGTGCACTTTCAGGCCAATCAATATGTATACAGGACAACGCAATACCTTTGAGCAGTCAGCAATGGCCTTCTTGTACTCACCAACCTCCTTATATGAGGAAGCCCTTGAAGACAACACCTCAACAATGTCAGCATCTTTCCCTGATTTCTCAATGAGCACAACAGCCCAAGACAACCACTTGATGGCATCAGCGTACTGCCCTCCCTTGTAGCTATCCATCCCCTTGGACTTGGCAGCCGATACTGTCAATCCAGATGGTGGCGGTGGCAGGCCATCCAGCTCTGTGGTTGCACCACCACTGTCACCACCACCGAACTCTGCCTCCACATCGACCCAACCATCCATCTCACCAAACATGTCACCCCCGCCACCAACATTGCTTGCCGTGGTTGCAGCCGGTGCAGCTGTGGTTGAAGCGAACAGATTGTCCAAAGGATCTACACTAGAGTTCGCTGCTGCTGCGGCAGGGGTAGGCGCCGGAGCTGGTGGGGGTGGAGACGTAAAGCTGGAAGGTTTCGTGGCACCAGAGCTTTGGAAACTACCGAATCCAGCATCAGCGCTCTGGAAGCTCCCGAATCCAGCGTTTGTGATGGAACTCACACCCTGGAACGCCCCAAATCCCGGATCCGGCTTGGCCGAGCTAGCCTGCTTAACTGCATTCATGGACCCTGGCTTCGCCGCAAATGGATCTATCGAGCCAAACGGATCCTTCTTCTGCCCCATCGGTTGCGCCCCGGCCGTCGCCGCCATGCCCGCGGGCTTCATCGGCCGGCCACCGACGCCGTATCCACCGGAGCCCATCGGCGCTCCCGTCGTCTTCGGCAGCGCGCTCGCCATGCCGCCCATCGAGAAGGTAGAGCTGTTGGCGCTGGCATTGGGATTCGCGCCGGTGGGCCTGGACGCCTGTGGCGCAGCGGCGGATCTGAGCGGCGCGTTGGACTGGGTGCGGGAGGAGCCGGAGCCGCCGAGCGCGGAGCCGAGGAGGTCGCTGAAGAGGGCAGGGTTGTTGGCCTGCGGGATGCCGAGCCCGGATGAGGGCGCGGCGGAGGACCAGCTCCGGCCGAAGATGTCGCCGACCATGGAGGTCGGCCCGGATCCGGGCCCGGCCGCCGCCGAAGCAGCGGCGGGGGAGGGCTGGTGGGTCCACGCCGGCTTGGCGCTGGCGGGCTGGTGCGTCCACGAGGCGCCGGTGGCCGGCCTGGTGGAGGTGTTGGCGGCCGCGCCCGGGCGCTGGTCGCGGAGGGGCCGGGAGCCGGAGGAGCGGGAGGCGTTGACGCCGAAGTCGAACTGGTAGGAGTCGAAGGAGGTGGTGGTGGGGCGGGAGGAGGAGGAGGAGGAGCGGTCGCCGGAGTAGGAGTTCATGGCGGCCGCCGGTGCCGGAGATCTGCGAGGAGGATTGGGAAGGGAAGTTTGGGGGACGGTGGCTTCCCTTCTTTATTTGTTCGTTTGATTTTTATTCGATTTTCTGACCCCTTTTCGTGACTGGTCATCTCTTTTGTCTCGATGGAGGAAGGAAAGAGGTGGAAGCTGCGGTGGCCGCCTGGCTGGTGGGGGAGCAAGACGGTTGGTGGCGCGGCTGGCGGGTGCGTGCTGGAAGCCTGGCTGCGGCTGGAACCTGGAAAATGTGAGGCGTTGCTCTTTGTAGTGGGCTTCCTGGGTTGGCCTTCTAGTCTTAGATGTAATTGGGCTTTCAGTTATGGTGAGCCCCCGACACGGCCTGCCGAATGCGGCTCGGCCTCGACTGCTACTTCAGTTTTTTTTTCCCCTGTTGGTGGATCTGTGAAGCGTAAGCGTAGCCTGGACTCTGGTCTCTGGAGCGTGGTCGGTCGCTAGTCAGTCTCAAAGACCAACGACGACGAGAGTCTGGATAACTCGAGTCGATTCCGGCCTTTCTCTTCCTTCACATTTTTGCAACCTGGGTCCGGGACAAATTAAAGCTTGATACATGCAACAACACTTCATATAAATCCATTCGTGCTTTTACCAAACATAACAACAGATCGGAGGGAGATACTCCACTGCTCGTTAATTGTCTCCTTTGATTGGTCCAAACTCCAGAACCTCCGTTCCGGAGGAACAAAGCCGACTCCATGCTGAAAGCTGGTTATTTTTCCAATATACTCGTGTGTTACCTCCGTCCAACAGCAGCTAAAGCCCAATCAGGCAGAGGAGAGAGAGAAAGAGAGGGGCAGCGAGCGAAACTGGGAATAAAGCACCAACCGTCACTGTCTAACCGTTCAAAATTCTTAATTTCTCATTTAGAATTACAGTTTCAAATCTCAGAATTACAACATTTACATGAGCGGCATGTTGATCTAACGTTACAAAGTCAGTCGAAAAGAAGGCTAAAAGCACAGGCCAAATGAAGAGCGGCATGTGTGCAAAGGACGGAATGGCCGTGGGTTTGATCCATCCCCAGTATCCCACCGCTCCAATCTCCATCCCGCATGCACATGTCCGGCCACGCCCATAAACCCACTGCTGCCGCGAGCAGCGAGGCCGACCGGAATTTTCTCGCCGGCGTCGTGCGGCTTCTCCCATCTCAAGCCAGCGATCGGGTCGCGTACGGGCCTCTTCGAACTGATCTTTGCAGGTTCCAAAACGAACGGTACAGGGCGACACCGTCGTAGCATGGGGAAAACCGGGCGCCGGCACCCTCATCGATCTCATCTCACCGTGTCCGTGTGGTCTGATGAGCTCCGAGGGAACCGAAGCAGGCGGCTTCGTTTGGACACGTCAATGGTGCCTCGTCTCTGTGATGATGCACATGGTGGCAGCCTAGCACGGGGATCGAGCTACTAGTTGCAGCCGCCACCTTGCAAAAGGTGTTAGGGAGCTGGAATCATATACTCCTAATAAGCTACAAACTTAGGACACTTTAATCTCGATTTATTCGCGGTAATGGTAATCTGCTGCCAGCTTATCCCAAGATTGTAGACTGGATGGATCAGTGCGGGGAGAAAAAGGATTGGCTTCTCTCTCAAGAATGTGGTGAAGAAATGGACGTGCAATGAGCGTGTTAGTTAATGCTTATCCGTGCGAAAAGGACGTGACATAACAGAAAAGATGTTATGGTTATGGAAATGGTCTTTATAAAGTATGGTTTGTTTTTATTTGGATGATATATTCTAGAGAATCCCTGAGGAGAAAAAAGATACGGAGCATATTCTAGAGAGAAGTAGACTTGTCATATCAGTGGTATTATTACAGTGATAAAGAATTTAAAAGATGCCATCCCTCTCTTGATTTTGGGTTATCACCCTACTTTGGTCGTCAATTGTGTTTTTGATGACCCACCGAAGTAGGGGTAAAAATTGACTTTTTTCGACCGAAGAAACATAACTCCTTCGCTCTTGAAATGTTAATCGTTGATCATAGAAAGTTGTTTTGTGTTGCAGCACACTTAAATCTCAGTGGACACATTCTCGAAAGAAGAGTACCTAACTGGTCTAATTGGAATAGTGAGCAAGTACATTGCTACATCTCAGCAGTTTCGAAACTAGGTCGTCTCATACAGTGTCATATAGGATTTTTGCTGATATGGAGGAGAGAGGGTGAGGAGAGAGATCGTTGTTTCGCAGAATTAAACAACCACCTCATAGGCTAGTTTGACACGACTACTCCACCATTGTAGGAGTTGTGGTCACTCATAATATTTTTTTTCATGCGCAAATTAAGAAAATTGTACAGATTGTTTGTTAAGTCGTCTCAAGATTACATGTTAATGCATAAGATCATTTATTAAGATTATTTATTAGACAACACCAATGTAGTTACCCTAATAACTTGACATGACGTGTAGTAAACACCCATGACATGAGCGGGATCAAGCGGGTGTCCAGAATGAACGAGTTTCTATTGTTCCTTTCTCTCTTCTCTTCTCAACATGAGTTTGCATTGGTTTTAGTGGCTTACAGGCCCGGCTCTGACCCCCGGGCATGAGGGGCGACGGCCAAGGGCCATTCCGAGAGGGGGCCCAAAATTTCTAAGTCTACGTACAGTGGCGGAGCTGGGATCAATGCTCGGGGAGTCGGGGGCAATTTGCCTCGTGAAAACTAACGTGTACACATACGCTAGAGCAATTAGTCACTAACTGAAAAATGGCAAATAATATGACCTGCGATTTTGCCAAAGCCAATGCTAATGCTACTGATTCAAACTTTTTCGTTTCCAAGTGCCCTAGTTCATATTTGCATTGGAAAATACAATGACATTATATTTAGCGCGCTAGCAAAACCAAGCTAGCAAAACCAAACTACAGGATGCAAAAAATATCATGCGACCATCCAATTGCTCGCGACGTCCTTCGCCAAGGTGAGCCGTGGCCAAGCTGTAGCTCCGCCAGTGTACCTAGTACGTATACCTGCTGCATATGTATGACTACGTGAGGCAACGAGGCCCAGGCCTGCTGGTATACGTACCACGTATAAACGAATCGTAGAAAAATGAATAATCGTCGCTCGCGTCCGTCGTCCCTGCCGTCGCAAAATCAAGCGACGCACTCGCAGGTCGTGTCTGCCACTCGTCGGCATCTGATCCTTGTCCACAAAATCAAAACAAAGTTAGCAAACCAATCTTCAATTATTTGCCCTCACCCCTGTGCAAGTCAATCGGCAAAGGGTCCTCATCCCGCTCTGCCTGCTCACAAGCATCATTAGAGTCCGGTTCTTAATTTAAGGTAATTAAATAATCATACTAGTTTTCATTTTGATGCTCTTTTAGTTTGTAATATCATATTATTTTCCAAGAATTAAGTACACATTATAAGCACTGCTATCTCTTATTTATGTTATAACTGAAAAAATATTTAGATTAAAGGACCTATAGTTTCCGGTTGCTCAAGGCCAAGGGTCGTGAAAACTTAGAGCCGGTCCTGTGGCTTATGGATGGTCATGAGGTCGAACGCAATATTATTTCTATTGAGTTTTCTAGAACTATTAGATTGATGGTATTTTTATTAGTTGTGAATAAAAGGAAAACATGCTGCTGGAGTATCGTGAGATGCTGCCATGGAAAAAAGTGGGTTAACCTTTTGCAATTAGAAAAAGAAGTTGCCTTTTCTTCCTGACATGTTGACATCTAATTGTGCACACATTCTCGAAGGAGCAGGACCTAATCGGCCAAACTCGAGCAGTGGCCGACTATTCGACGTGATCCGTAGTAAAAACCCATGATACGAGGGCGTGATCAAGTGGGTGTTCGGAATGGACGAATTTTCCGTTGGCTTGGTGCGCGCGATCATGTGGATGCGCCTGAATGCATGTGGTGCTCGAAAGAAGGGGTTGGAAATGCAGCACTGCACGAGTGTTCAAGCGTCTTTTGTACACTGCCGTTTGGATTCTTGAGCTAAAGTACAGTCCAGTCACATTAAATTTTGGGAGGCTAATTAAGAGGACTAAATATAAGTTAATTATAAAACTAATTACACGGATGGAGACTAATTCGCGAGACGAATCTATTAAGCCTAATTAATCTATGATTAGCACATGTTTACTGTAGCATCACATTGTCAAATTATGAATTAATTAGGCTCGTGAATTATGCAATTGGTTTTATAATTAGTATATGGGGGTGTTTGGGAGGAGGGGGCTAAATTTTAGCCCCTGTCATATCGAATGTTTGACACTAATTAGGAGTATTAAACCTAGACTAATTACAAAACTAATTACACAACCCCTAGGCTAAATCGTGAGAAGAATCTATTAAGCCTAATTAGTCCATGATTTGACAATGTGGTGCTACAGTAACCATTCACTAATGATGGATTAATTAGACTTAATAGATTCGTCTCGCGATTTAGCCTAGGGGTTCTGCAATTAGTTTTGTAATTAGCTTATATTTAGTCCTCCTAAATTAGTATCCGAATATCCGATGTGATAGGATTAAAGTTTAGCCCCCTCCTCCCAAACACCCCTATTTAGTACTCGTAATTAGTACATTTGATATTTGATACGACGAGAAACTTTAGGTGGAGATGAGTCGAGCGAAATGGATCCGTCCCAACTCCCCGAGAAGCACAGTAGTGAACATCACCTACTCATCGACGCGACGTTTGTCTGGCACTTTGGCAGGGTAGGGGTCGAGGTCCAGCAACATGGGAATATGTAGCAGGCGCTCCTATAGGCTGTAGATCTCTTGAAGAGTGCAGTCGGCCATGACCTATAGCATCTGTTGGTGACGCCTACAGCGGCATCTCCCTCGTCGGTTTTGTCCCTTCTCTTGACCATCGCACCCTGTTACAGCGACCACACAAGCTCAGTGTGCCAACTGCTTCCACGCGTGGCTACGTAGAAAAAAGATGCAGCGTCTGTCCGACCGAGAACCGAGATTCATCACACTTGTAGTGCAGAGAGTACACAATGGAAAAGCCGAAAAGGTAAGGTTCATTCGGTGCACGCACGGGAGTACGAGCCGTGTGTGCTGTCGCTTCTGATCGAAAGGGGAGAGCGCGAACCGCGAGCCGGTCGCGCCCGGCGTTTACCATGCCATGATGGCAATGGCCAAGCCGTGCTGCCTGCGCGCGGCCAAATGGCTAATACCCACGTCAAAACGGTGCCACCGTCTCATCCGCTACCCACCCCGCGTGGCGCCGAGGTCTATTCTTTAGCCATTCCCCCGGGGCCCCGAACCCCAAGTCGCTTTCGGCGTTGCCGTTCCCTTCTCAGAAGCATCTGGTCGCTCGCTCCGTCGCTACGAGACCCCCACAAAACGGGGTAAAATGAAGGAGGAGAAGAAAAGGGAGACGGAACCGTCTCGTGGCTTCCATGCCTCTGGTCTACCACGGACGGGACCCAGCCACCCAGGGCGGCAGGGCGCCGATGCTGCACTAATCAAAGCAAAGCCACTTTTCCGGTGGGGCCCATTTGTCGGTATCGAGTAAGGCCCCCACCTGCAGCGCCTTTCTTCCTTCGGACTTGGAAGTTTCATGTCACTGACATGCCGGCCCCGCTTGGGGGGCCCACGCATCAGCGAGGCACGGCCCAACGTTCTTTCTAGACGCCGCCACGCAAGTACGCAACCCGTCACGCTGAAGAGCATGTCACTAGATCCACTGACACTTGGGGCCCACGAACGGACGTGCGGGTCTGCGGGCACACGTTCGCGGTTCGCGTGGCGGGGCTACGCGTCCGCAGAGCGCTGCACCGCGCGGTTCCACGCGACCACGCCGCGTGCGTCGTATAAAGTTGGGCATCTGGCACCTCCCTGCTCTGTTCTCGCCTCACCACCACCACCGTCGCCACCGCACCACACCACCACTCGCGGCAGAGGGCCACCGGGCAGGAGCGCGCTTGAACGAAGCCGAGCCGGCAGCCATGTCGGCCCCGAAGCTGGACCGCACCCCGAGCATCCGGGACCGCGTCGAGGACACCCTCCACGCGCACCGCAACGAGCTCGTCGCCCTCCTCTCCAAGTAAGCGCCGCCCCCCAAAGCCCCGATCATCCCTCGCCGCTGGGCTCTGATTGTTCGGCTGTTCCTCTGATGCGGCGGCCGCGGCAGGTACGTGAACAAGGGGACGTGCATCCTGCAGCCGCACCACATCCTCGACGCGCTCGACGAGGTCCAGGGCTCCGAGGGCCGCGCGCTCGCCGAGGGCTCCTTCCTCGACGTCCTCCGCTCCGCGCAGGAGGCGATCGTGGTTCCGCCGTTCGTGGCCATCGCGGTGCGCCCGCGGCCGGGGGTGTGGGAGTACGTCCGCGTCAACGTGCACGAGCTCAGCGTCGAGCAGCTCACCATCCCGGAGTACCTGTGCTTCAAGGAGGCGCTCGTCGACGGCCAGTATGTGCTGCTTCCCCATCCCCTGTTCCTATCCTCTGCTTTGCTTTTTGAGGAAGTTTGTGGTGGTCAGTTTAATTTAGCGCGTTTTCGCGTCAAAGTGGTCGTGGTCACTAGTACTTTGTTGTTCGATTTGGTGGGCGGACGTGGGCCTATTGGGCGGTTACTCGTGGTTTCGGAGAGGGGAACATCACAAAATTCGGTCCGACTTCTCTAAGCAAAGTCACCGAAATAAACAATGATCTGAGTCCTGGTGAAATGCAGTCTGACTTTGCCGATTTTTACCGTAGCACACGTGCACTGAGCCATCCATCTGTGAACGAACTGACTAAAATCATCAAAAGTCACGAAGTACTGTTGAGCTCTGACTTTACTTCAGCAAGTCAGGGGATCACGGCGCACGGAAATACGGAATTGACTTGGGTCGGAGCAACAATAAACTGTTTCCTAAATTGTGGGTCAGTTGATTAGCTTTGTGGTGGCCCATTCACGTTGACGCTCCAATTGAGTGGTAAATATGGCAAATCTGTATTTTGTTTAGGCACATGCTTGAGGACGAAATAAGCTGCTAACAACTTTCGGACTATATCGTTTCCTAGATTGATGTATGCAATAAATTGGTAAAAAGTACCTTTCAGGGTTGATCTGTGGCTCTGTGCTAGAGACCGGAGCTTTGCTTTTGAGAGATCCCTGATATAATGAGCATCTTTTGCACTGTTTTTATGTTTAGCCGTAATATTCAGTATCACTTTGTTATAGGAGCATCTTAAGTATCCTGTCTATTCTTAGTACTCTTATCACCACAAATTTGAACTGTATCCAAAATGGCAGGCACAATGATCCCTACTTGCTTGAGCTTGACTTCGAGCCATTCAATGTCTCAGTCCCGCGCCCTAATCGGTCATCGTCTATTGGAAATGGCGTGCAGTTTCTCAATCGACACTTGTCCTCGATCATGTTCCGCAACAGGGATTGCCTGGAGCCCCTGCTGGATTTCCTCCGTGGCCACCGGCACAAGGGGCATGTAAGTTGTGCTACAGATGGAAATTTGGGTCTTACATATGTATGATGTTACTGTTGATACTGAAAGCTATACGTGTGTGGTTATTGGTTATAGGTTATGATGCTAAACGATAGGATCCAGAGCTTGGGGAGGCTTCAGTCTGTGCTGACCAAAGCTGAGGAGCACTTGTCAAAGCTCCCAGCTGACACACCATACTCACAATTTGCTTATCAGTAAGTTTGATCTACCACATTGAGCTGAATGCTAGTTTCCTATAGTACTTAGATGGTAGTAGTTTGGCACTTTTTGGTAGTGACTACTTGCTGGGGTTTGAGTTTCTCAATCCTGCAATGACCAGTTGTGAACTACTTTAGCTTTCAATTTGCTATAGGTTTTAGGTTTCTCAAAGCCGATCTAGAAACCTTTTTGACGAACAATACTTCCAACAACTTAAGTTTCATGTATACTCAGTTCTTCCAAACAAGCATTTGCTTGCCCTTGTGTAAGCATTATATACTGGTCATGTTGACATACCATCGATCTGGTTTTGCATATGTATCTTTTCTAGAATGAACTGCAGTATCTCTTTGACATATAATAAAATTTGATGGAATATGTCACATTCTAGAAGAACAGTTAGCTGTAACACATGTATATGTTTTTTTTTCTTTTGGTAACATTCAGATTTCAAGAATGGGGCCTGGAGAAAGGTTGGGGGGATACAGCTGAACATATCTTGGAAATGATTCATCTACTTCTGGATATCCTTCAAGCCCCTGATCCATCTACACTGGAGACATTCTTGGGAAGGATCCCCATGATTTTTAATGTTGTTGTAGTATCCCCTCATGGATACTTTGGTCAAGCTAATGTATTAGGTTTGCCAGACACAGGAGGACAGGTAAATTGAGGACGTTGACCATGATGTTTAACAGATCAATCTTTTTCACGACCCTTCACTGTATCTATCTCATGTCATGAGTTTACTTTGTTGGTGTCAGATTGTCTATATACTGGACCAAGTTCGTGCATTAGAGAATGAGATGGTTCTTCGGTTAAAGAAACAAGGGCTTGATGTTACCCCAAAGATTCTCATTGTAAGTTCATTTTTTATTTGACATGTTTCAAGTTTAGCATCGGTAGGAGCTATATTTTCTCTGTACATGCTGAGTTGCTTTGTTCAGCTGTTCCATTCTATTTTTTGGTGCTGTTGTATACTGGTACAGTTTCTTTTAACTTTCTTAAAGGAAAAAGAAGCACTTTTAATTATTTTTTTCATTTTCTTTTTATTATGTGGTTCAGGTTACTCGGCTGATACCAGATGCAAAAGGGACATCATGCAATCAGCGGCTTGAGAGAATTAGTGGAACACAGCATACATACATATTACGAGTTCCTTTTAGAAATGAAAATGGTATACTGAAGAAATGGATATCAAGATTTGATGTCTGGCCATACTTGGAGAGATTTGCTGAGGCGAGTATCATTGGTTCCGTATTGTTCTTTACAAACATTGATTCCTCATATGCATAACTTCTCTGTGTATCAGTTTTTTAGTCTTGCCTGAGTTTTGCTACTTCAATACAGTGTTTTTGTTTCTCATTTGATAAAAGGCTGTAATTATTTTGTTTTACACAGGACGCTGCTGGTGAAATTGCTGCAGAATTACAGGGCACTCCGGACTTCATAATTGGAAACTACAGTGATGGAAATCTTGTGGCATCCTTGCTGTCTTATAAGATGGGAATTACCCAGGTATGACTTGTTAATTTTACTTGTGGTCTTGCACTTGTTTCTTCACTAATTATACCAGCACATTCCTTGCAGTGCAATATTGCTCATGCTCTGGAAAAGACAAAATATCCAGATTCAGACATATACTGGAAGAAGTTCGATGAGAAGTATCATTTCTCTTGTCAATTCACTGCTGATATAATTTCTATGAACAATGCTGATTTTATCATCACCAGCACATACCAAGAAATTGCTGGAAGGTTTTCTTCTCTTTCCTGTTGGCCGTTGTAATTAACTTTTTGACTTCATCATTTGCTAATTAATTTGATCGCACAAATAAGCATATTGAATCAAGTACACACATGCAACTAATATACTAACTTTTCTTAAACGAAATAATATGCTAATTTTAAGATACCGTATTGGTTGTAACCAGGTAGGATGTGCAAATGTACAATCCAAGCTTTTCAAATTACTCTTGCATGGGTTCTTATCACATATGGATACTAGCTATCATTCATTTCCTAGAAGATGCTCATACTTATTTTAATTTTTTTCATCTCAGCAAAAACACTGTTGGACAGTATGAGAGCCACACAGCTTTTACTCTTCCTGGTCTGTACCGTGTTGTCCATGGGATTGATGTCTTTGATCCAAAGTTCAATATAGTCTCTCCTGGAGCGGACATGTCAATATATTTTCCACACACTGAGAAGGCCAAGCGGCTCACTTCTTTTCATGGTTCAATAGAAAGTTTGATTTATGATCCAGAGCAAAATGATGAACACATGTGAGTACTTTATGTTACTTTGGTCCTTTTTTGAGGTTCTTTAGTTAAGGAGTTTATGTGGATGTCTCCTGCAATACTTTTCTAATTTGGTCTCTGAAGTCACTGCTGATGGTATGGTTACTGGTTTGGGTCGTTTTAAGATTTATTTTTCGTGATAATGTACTTGACACGATTTTTATTTGGAGGATTGTAGATACTGTTGACATATTGCTCTTTGATTATTTCTGACAATGACAATTGTTCCTCTAATTTGCAGTGGGTATCTGGATGACCGATCAAAACCCATCCTCTTCTCCATGGCAAGACTTGACAGGGTGAAGAACATAACAGGACTGGTTGAAGCTTTTGCTAAATGCTCTAAGCTGAGAGAGCTGGTAAACCTTGTTGTCGTCGCTGGGTATAATGATGTAAAGAAGTCCAAGGACAGAGAAGAGATTGCAGAGATAGAGAAGATGCACGAACTTATTAAAACCTACAACTTGTTCGGGCAGTTCCGTTGGATCTCTGCTCAGACAAACAGGGCCCGCAACGGCGAGCTCTATCGCTACATAGCTGATACTCATGGTGCCTTTGTACAGGTAGGCTCTGAACTTTACAAGTTAGTGGTTCTTCTATAGATGACATAAGGATGGTTCAAGTGGCTTCCATACTGACTTGAGACGTCATACTACTGCAGCCAGCATTTTATGAAGCATTTGGTCTCACTGTCGTGGAGGCCATGACCTGTGGACTTCCTACTTTCGCGACACTCCATGGAGGGCCAGCTGAGATTATTGAGCATGGCATCTCAGGCTTCCACATTGACCCTTACCATCCTGATCAGGCTGCTAACCTGATGGCTGATTTCTTCGAACGAAGCAAGCAAGAACCCAACCACTGGGTGAAAATATCTGAAGCAGGACTTCAGCGCATATACGAAAAGTCGGTGCTGCCAATCCTGTTAGTGAGCATGAGTGCGTGCCTTCTTTTTCACATGGTCTCGTGTGTGATGTTTGTTTTCTCTGTGGCACATACCAGGTACACATGGAAGATTTACTCTGAGAGGTTGATGACATTGGCTGGGGTCTACGGTTTCTGGAAGTATGTTTCGAAGCTCGAGAGGCGGGAGACAAGGCGATACCTTGAGATGTTCTACATATTGAAGTTCCGCGAGCTGGTAGGCTCTGTTCTCAACTCTGTTTGCTCAATATGCCGTTCCACCAAGATTAGATTAACTAGAAATCTATCTAAACAGCGCACTACTTCCTTGTAAGATTGATTGGCTTCTGCTTTCCCTACATGCAGGTGAAGACGGTGCCGCTTGCGATTGACCAGCCACAGTAACTCCCATTCTGGAGCTCGCAGCTTGCTCAACCGTTATGTAGTAGTACTTGGGACAAAACTGAAGCTTATCAGAGGGAAGGAGATGCAGTGATCAAGGTGCGGCGGACGATAATAACTAATAAAATGTGCTTGCGCGCCCGGTCTGTCTTGTGCTGAACCTGGTGCCTCCGTGACTACATTGGCTGAACATGTTGGGTTATGTGTACATATGTGATTCGCCTGTAGCGTCAGGCTGCAGTTGTCTGGTATTGTAGCTCTTACTGTAAAACTGTTAAGCTGTTGGCTGCAATTTCTCTGCAAGGCAGGCAGGCAGGCACTGGTGAAGTGCTGATAACACAGCTTACTCTGTTGACAGTGAAGGAACGTGTGGGAAAAATTAGTTTACCTGCTCTCAGTAAATAGCCGCATCATGCCGGTAATTTCTTGCTATGGAGAGAATCAGTCTGGCTAGTGCCCTTTGATTTACGGAATTACGGGGCTACAAGGTGCACACGGCACAGCACGGTTTCGCGGACAGGCATGGGTCGCATACTCAAATGTCCCCGGTGTGCTACCGTCTGACTGTTGCCGTTGTCGGTGTTCTTGTGTCCGTCGTAAATTCCTTATGGGTTCTGTCTGATGCCGAACGTCGGAACGTGCCTTTTGATTTCGCCCGTGGAAAGGTTTTCTTTATCAATTGGCCTTACAAAATGGGTGTGTCAAGTGCCAATTGCCACAAGTACGATTCAAGAAGAACAACCAAGAAAGCAAGTTCACATGTAACATTTCCATGATCGAAATATTCTATTCGCAGCATTTTTACGCGGACGTACAAACGCAACGAGCAGTTGCAAGTTCGGCACAGGGGAAGAAAATGGGGGCTACCATACGCTGCTGCAGTACTGCGGAGCCTCTCCGGCGCTCTGCCCCGAGGCGGCCGCGGCCACCGCGGCGCGGCAGAGCGGGCACGTCGAGTTGACGCGGAACCACGCCTCGATGCACTCCGCGTGGAACCCGTGCCCGCAGCCCGGCACCAGCCGCGTGGCGGCCTCACCGTCCCCGAGCTCCGCCAGGCACACCGCGCAGTCGACCTTCTCCGCGCCGAATCCCGCCGCCGCCACGCGCACGAACACCGGGAGCGGCGACGACGTCGCCTTCGTCGTCGCGCGAGGCGTGCGGCGCGCCGCCTCCCCTGCCACGTAGGCCGCCGCCCCGTCCCGAGACGGGCATGACGGTGGCGGAGTGGACGCCGACGAGGAGGAGGAGGTAGCTGTAGCGGCAGCGCTGGAGGGACCGCCTCTGCGTTCGTGCTTCAGGCACTGCCAGATGAAGCGCCAGAAGAGGCAGAGCAGGATGAGGAAGACGCTGACGGCCGCGAGCGCCGTCGAGGCGCGGTTGGAGACGCCGGCGTGCCCGTGCGACGCCGGCGCTGGGGCAGTGCCACCGCCATCGGCGTCCATCGTCGTGTCTCGGCCCCTAGCAAGTTACACCGCGCGCTGCTGACAAACTAGCAGGTGGTCGATCGCCGCCACGGCGCGCAAGCGGCGAGCTATTTAAGGGCGTGCCGTGTCGCGTGCGTGTAAGGCGTGTACCATACACTACGTTCCCGCTTCTTTAAGCAGGATAATCCTAATTGGTCCGCTCTAATCAGACTGATAGGTTCCCATTTACAGCATTAGATATAGATGTCTTCCGTCCATATCAGCCTATCAGGCGATCGAGAGTAGTTCATTCATACCATATTGACTGCGTCCACGAATGATGCGTGCTCATCATGTGCCTCCATGCCGTTGGGTTGGAATAATCCTTTCATTCCTTGGCAATTAGACACAGAAGCCACGAAATTAGGCTTCGGTGGTTGAGATAATTTTGTTTAATACTCGAGTAGTCCTAATATAATGCCAAAGTCGAAACAGCGATCCACCTAGCTGTAACCTTCGATCTAGCTAGCTGACGCGAAGTCACATGCAGTACAGTGAAAACTGAGAAGCAGTACTCTCTCTATCCCAAATTTCCAAATTGTAAGTCGTTTTGGTATTTCTAAATTCATAGCTTTTGCTATTTATATATACACTATGTTCATATCTAGATCGTTTGAGCTTTATCTTTATTGGATATGGCCATATTTTTTATTGATATACTGGACTTGTGAACATTTCCACAGACCTAATCAAGGAACCCTATTTCGTATGGCCAGGAAACTAAGAATCTTGTAAGCAGCATCAAGGAAGTGCTCTCTTCTTCGGTTCTTCCCAGGAAGACTACAGTACTGTAACGTCATCCACACGCCAAAGGGATTCTGAAACAACTCAACAAGACTGTAAATAACCAATTCAACAGGCAATTTTTCTTTTCCATCTCATTCAGCTTGAAGAGCATTGCTGGGAGATGAATTGATGTACAGCTTCATCTCAGTCACTCCTTGAAATTTTGGTTGTAACTGACAAAAGTACTGGTTGTAGAAAAGGCAAAAGCAGTTGATCTTGAGGTCATAGTTAGTACAGGGTAGTGATCAGAAAGCATCTCGCGAAGAACTGTAAAGATTTGGTTTCCTAAACTTGGTAGGCTTAAGATTGTGGTATCAATTGGGGAAAGTGAGAACTCAGAACCGGCAAACCTCGGCCGGGAGTAGACGGTGGATTCATCCGCACGATGTTTTGATCTCGTCAGAACCTAGAAGACATGGATGTATGAATGAGTACATATGGCGGAGAATTGAATCACTAGCCATTTTCTTTCTGAAGTATACGAAACAGTAGGTGTCACTGTGCGTATCTTCTCTATCTGTGATCATTCAAACTCCAAGTGCACATGCCTTGTTTTAAACTAGGTGAATATGCAGGATTCGAGAATCACACACTGATGACATGCCTCTTGTGGTATTTCTTCGATGATAATGGAAATCGATGATACATATGAATGGTTGCAATTTATCAAAAGACACTGAGATTGGGACACAATCATAACCAATTGTCCTGAAGGGAAAGAATAACAGTGTGCTGAATAATATCAAGCCCATTCGTAAGATATCCATGGACAATTGAGAACAGTGGACAGTAGGTAGTATTGTCAGTCAGCAATCTATCTCATTCCCAATTTTCGCTCTCTGCCCTTATTTCTCAAGAAACATCATCACTCAGACGGGCATAGAGGTGAAGTATGAGGTCTGAAGGATGAATAAAAGATTGACTTTAATGTCCTTCAGAATTTCCTACTCTGTAAAGATCCATTCTATTGAATTTCACAACAGAGAAACTGAACCATGAAAACATCAAAAGGATAGGCCAAACGCATCAGATATGCGCTGTTTTCGATGTTGGTAATCCTACTTTGTTCAGGGTAGTGTCAGGTCTGTTCTTTTGCTTTCAATAACTTGAGCTCATGAGTGAGCGCGTCTTAGGGAGCCTGATGCATGCTAGAGTTCATGCAGCGGCTTAGTTAGTTCCGGTTTTTCAGAGTCTTAGCGCACGGCATGAAACCTCGTCATGGGATGGCGCGACAAGTCTGGGCAACATGGCGTGCGTGCGTTCATGGAGTTAGCGGCTGCGGCCGGTAGTTTGTTTCCTCTATTTAAGCAATGAAAGATTCAGAAAACGTCGCTTGGTTGCGGCACAAAAAGTTCTTTGCGTTCCAGGTGTTCGCGTGCGTTTGTGTGTGTTCCAGGGGTTGTCTTCTTCGTCTCCGGCGAGCAATTGCCGGCGGTGTAGGCTTCAATTGGCATCAGAGCCAGTTACCAGCGCTGGGACCGCGATCAAGCAATCAAGTAGGCGTTCATGGCGCGTCCACGCTCGGCCTCGCCACCACGGCGGACTCGCTGGCAGATGCCGCCACCATTAGGGACACACGGTGGTGCGGAGCCGCAGTGGAACTAGCGAAGGCACACCCGAAGGCAGCGGTGGCCGTGGCGAGAGAGGTCTGGTGATCCACTGTGTCACCAAGGAGATCAGCAGCAGCGGCTCCTTCCTGGTGCTCACGAAGACGAACTACTTCGACTGGGCAGTGCTCATGCTCGTGATGCTGCAGGCAAGGGGCTTGTGGGTGGCGGTGAGCATGGGCACCGACGACTATGTGGAGGCCCGCATGGCGCTGGAGGTGGTCTCCAAGGCGGTCCCGGCAGAGATGATGGGGATGATTGCCAACAAGGCGACCGCCAAGATCGCGTGGGACACGATTAGGAGGATGCACATCGGTGTGGAGCGCGTCCGCAAGGCCAAGGCGAACACACTGCACCGTGACTTCAACGCCCTTAAGTTCCGCGACGGGGAGATGGTGGACGACTTCGACATCCGGATCAACGGGCTCGTGAATCAGCTCGCAGTCCTCGTCGACGGCTGCACTGAAGAGGAGATCGTTCGCAAGTTTCTCCAGGCGCTTCCCATGAGGTATTGTCAAATTGCCATGTCAATTGAGACCCTACTTGACCTTAGCGAGCTCTCGGTGGAGGAGCTGATCGGGAGGCTCAAGGCGGCAGAGGAACGCCACGACCTCGGCGGAAGCAGTGGCACGACAGGCTGGCTCAACCTCACTGAGGAAGAGCTAGTCGCGCGTGTCACGCCGCGGTTGCAGCTCGGTGGTGACGGCTCATCCTCAGGGTCAAGCCAGCGAAGGGGCCGCGAGTGAGGATGGGGCAAGGGCCGCAGTGGATGGAGTGAACGGGCCCATCGAAGATGACTAGTGCAAGTACTACGGCAAGAAGGGCCATTGGGCCTGTAAGTGCCGCAAGAAGAAGCGTGACGAGGCGGCCCATGTAGCCCAAGCTGAAGAAGGGGAGGAGCCCATGTTGATGCTTGCCACTGCAGAAGTCAATGCCACCTCATCCTCCCAGCCACCACCACCCGCATCGCCATCGAGGTTGGTGGAATCTGCCCC
This sequence comes from Setaria viridis, assembly GCF_005286985.2. Lineage (NCBI taxonomy): Eukaryota > Viridiplantae > Streptophyta > Magnoliopsida > Poales > Poaceae > Setaria > Setaria viridis. Next base: position 44,535,935 of record NC_048271.2, read on the forward strand.
GATCCACCTTGAGGAGAACAAGCTCTTCGTTCAGCTGGGCGACGGGCGCGAGGGGGAGTCCACCCGATGGATCCTCGACACAGGGGCCACCAACCATATGACGGGCACACGGTCTGCCTTCTCTGAGCTGAACACCGGCATCCATGGCACCGTGAAGTTTGGTGATGGCTCCGTCGTTGGCATTGAAGGGCGCGGCACTGTCCTCTTCAAGTGCAAGGATGGGGAGCACCATGCGCTCGAGGGGGTGTACCACATCCCACGCCTCATCGCCAACATCATCAGCTTGGGGCAGCTCGATGAGGGGCGGTACAAGATCGCGATTGAAGATGGCATGCTCAGGATCTGGGACCAGCGATAGCGATTGTTGGCGAAGGTGACGCGCGCGGCGAACCGGCTCTACGTCCTCAAGCTCGACATCAGGAGGCCGGTGTGCCTAGCGGTGCAGGGAGGTGATGCGGCATGGTGCTGGCATGCGAGGTTCGGCCACCTGAACTTCCGCACACTCCAGAAGCTGGCCCGTGAAGGCATGGTGTGTGGGTTGCCGCACATCAACCATATCACCAAGTCTGCGACAGCTGCTTGTCCGGGAAGCAACCGCATCTCGCATTCCTGTCCGAAGCAAAGTATCGCGCGGAGAACAAGCTCGAACTGGTCCACGACAATCTCTGCGGGCTAGTAACGCCGGCAACATCGAGCGGCAACAAGTTGTTCCTCCTCCTCGTTGACGACCTGAGTTGCTACATGCCTACATGTGGCTGGTGCTCCTGAGCTCCAAGGACCAAGCTGCAGATGCCATCGTGCGGTTCCAGGCGGGTGCTGAAGTGGAGGCCGGGAGAAAGATGCACACGCTGCACATTGACCGTGGCGGCGAGTTCACGGCGCATGCGTTCGCGGAGTACTGCACTAGGCAAGGAGTCGTACACGCCCCTAACAGAACGGGGTGGTCGAGCGGTGGAATCAAACGGTGATAGGGATGGCTAGAAGCATGTTGAAGGCGAAGGCGCTACCGAACTGGTTTTGGGGGAGGTGGTCACCACGGCCGTGTTCATCCTGAACAGAGCTTCCACGCAGAGCGTCGATGGCAAGACTCCGTATGAGGTATGGCATGGCTCCAAGCCCCCCGTCCACTTCCTCCGCACTTTCGGCTGTGTTGCGCATGTCAAGAACGACGGCAAGCACCTCGCCAAGCTCGATGATCGGAGCACGCCCATGGTCTTCGTCGGCTACAAACCAGGAACAAAGGGGTACCACTTCTACAACCCGGAGTCGCGTCACGTCCATATCTCCCATGATGTTGTGTTCAAGGAGGATCGAAGCTGGGACTGGGGCGCACAGAAGGGAGCCGGGCCGGTTGACGGCGACAAGCCTTTCCACGTCAAGTACATGATGGTGTCCGCAGGCTCTGGCTCATCGGGGGAGCGTGGAGCCGAGGAAGTGACGCTTGGGTCTACATCACCAATCTCTCCGGTGCCATCAGTAGCTGCGTCGCCATGAACACCTACAACGGGGAGCACGACGACACCCACGGGCGGCCAGGGGCCACGCACGCCCACCACGGCGGTGCCACTCGACACACCAGGGGAGGCGATGGAGTTTGCCTCGGCATTGAGCGGGGCGCTGGACCTTGATGCAGAGCACAACGACGATGCATCTCTACGATTCTGCACCCTCGATAACGTCCTTGGCCCCTCGTCACCACCAGGCTTGGCTGGGCGCACCCTAGACGAAGAGCTGATGCTCGCGGTTGGGGATGAGCCCACGACATTTGAGGAGGCACGCGGCGATGAAAGCTGGAGGAAGGCGATGCTCGAGGAGATGGCCTCGATCAAGAAGAACAGCACATGATTCCTCATCGACCTCCCACTAGGACATCGTCCAATTGGTCTAAAATGGGTCTTCAAATTGAAGCGCAATGAGCAGGGCATCATTGTCAAGCACAAGGCCTGGCTGGTTGCGAAGAGATATGTTCAGCAGGACGGGGTCGACTACGACGAGGTGTTTGCGCCGGTGGCCGGGATGGAGTCTGTGAGGATGCTTCTCACCATGGCGGCATGGGGAGGCTGGCTTGTGCATCACATGGATGTCAAGTCAGCGTTTCTTAATGGTGATCTACAGGAAGAGGTGTATGTGCGACAGTTTCCTGGATTTGTGGCTGCTGGACATGAAGGGAAGGTGCTAAGGTTGAAGAAGGCACTGTACGGGCTCAAGCAGGCCTCGCGCGTGTGGAATCAGAAGCTGGACAGCAGCCTGCGTGAGCTTGGCTTCACCAGATGCTCCAGGGAGCACGGGCTGCACACTCGAGGTGCGGCGGCGTCGTGGGTGGTTGTCGGCATCTACGTCGATGATCTCATCATCACAGGAGCCTGTGCGGAGGAGGTCAAGGCGTTCAAAGGTGAGATGTTGTGTCTGTTCCGCATGAGTGATTTGGGGTTGCTCTTGTACTATCTCGGGATCGAGGTGAAGCAGAGCAGAGGGCGCGTCATGCTAGGCCAAGCGGCGTACGCGCGCAAGCTGCTGGAGAAGGCCGGTCCGGAGGGCTGCAACCCCTGCCAGACCCCAATGGAGGTGCGCCTGAATTTCACGAAGGACAGTGCGGTGGCGGAGGTGGAAGCCGCCATGTACCGGAGCTTGATTGGAAGCCTGCGGTATCTTGTGCACACCTGGCCGGACATCACGTTCGCCGTCGGCTTCGTCAGCAGATTCATGGAGAATCCCAAGCAAGATCATCTGGCGGTCGTGAAACACCTCCTGCGATACATCTCCGGCACCATCAACTGCGGAATCATCTACACCGAGCAAGAGAACGAGGAGCCCCTCCTGGTGGGTTTCAGTGATAGTGATTTGGGGGGAGACATCAACGACAGGAAGAGCACCATGGGCATCGTCTTCTTCCTCGACGGCATGCCAATCTCGTGGCAATCCCAGAAGCAGAAAGTGGTGGCGCTCTTGTCCTGCGAAGCTGAATACATTGCTGGCGCCGCGGCGGCGTGTCAAGCGGCGTGGCTCTTGCGGCTGATGGATGACATGATGGGAGCAAAGTCATCGCCGCCGAGCTTGAATATGGACAATATGTCCGCCATTGCACTCAGTAAGAATCCCGTTCTCCACGATAGAAGTAAACATATTGATACAAAATTCCATTACATACGTGAATGCGTGGAGAGCGGGAAGATCAAGCTGGACTACGCAAGTACTCATGATCAGCTTGCGGATGTCCTGACAAAGTCGCTCGGACGCGTGAAGTTCCAGGAGCTGTGCGAACGGATCGGCGTTGTCAAACTGAAGTGAACATACTAGGATCAGGGGTAGAATGTTGGTAATTCTACTTTGTTCAGGGTAGTGTTAGGTCTGTTCTTTTGCTTTCAATAACTTGAGCTCATGTGTGAGCGCGTCTTCGGGAGCCTGATGCATGCTAGAGTTGATGCAGCGGCTTAGGCCCTGTTTGGCACGGCTCCACTCCTAAACTCCAGCAACTCCATCAAAAAATTCAGCCAAACACCCCAACTCCAAAACTCCATGGAGTTGCCAACTCCATGGAGCTGTAGTGCAAATGGAGGTGGAGTTTTGGAGCACCTCTTTTGCTACTCCAGAAACCTCTCTTTTAAACCTCCTCGTGGAGTTGGTGGGTAATTACCCACCAATGCCACTGGTTAAAAAAAAACGTTTCATTCTATTCTCCCTTCTATTCTCCTGAGCCCCACTCGCCGCCAGAGCCCCGCCCGTCGCCGCCCCCGTGGCCGGCCGGCCCCGCCGCCCGCCGCCCGGCGTTGCCCGTCGCCGCCCGCCGCGCCCGTCGCCCGTCGCCGCCTGCCGCCCGTCTATTCTCCCGAGCCCCACTCGCCGCCAGAGCCCCGCCCGTCGCCGCCCCCGTGGCCGGCCGGCCCCACCGCCCGTCGCCGCCCCGCCGCCCGGCGACGCCCATCGCCGCCCCATCGCCCGTCACCACCCACCGCGCCCGTCACCCGTCGCCGCCCCCGTCGCCGTCCACCCCGCTGCCCGTGGAGGGTCTCCCGTGTGCGGCACAATGTAGTGAAAAAGGGGAAGAAGAAGATAGGATAGAGAGGATGACAAGTGGGACCTTAATTGGGGGGCAACAACGGCAATCCACACTGAAATCGATCTTTTTTGGAGCTAAGAGCACCCATCTAGCCAAACACCCCATTTTTGTTCTGAAGTTTTGGAGCGGAGCTAGCTCCATGTGGAGTTCTGGAGTGGAGCAGCTCCACCCGGAGTTGGAGCCATGCCAAACAGGGCCTTAGTTCCGGTTTTTTAGAGTCTTAGCGCATGGCACGAAACCTCAACGTGGGATGGCGCGACAAGTCCGGGTGACATGGCGTGCGTGCGTTCGTGGAGTTAGCGGCTGCGGCCGGTAGTTTGTTTCCTCTATTTAAGCAATGAAAGATTCAAAAAACGTTGCTTGGTTGCGGCACAAAAAGTTCTTTGCGTTTCAGGTTTTCGCGTGCGTTTGTGTGTTGTCTTCTTCGTCTACAGCGAGCAATTGCCGGCGGTGTAGGCTTCATTCGAATGTATTCCTCGCTCGCGACGTAACACCGTAATCAGAATCTTGCAATTTCTTAGGTGTCTATGCCCATATCCAAACATGCTTTCTAAAGATACACCTTGTACGTGGTTGTGCTGTGATCTGAGCTCTCTTCGAATATCAGAAAGGAAACAGAGCATTCAGGCTTCTGACAAATTCAGAATCTGGGCTGAGCTAGCCAATCTGCCAATGTGCCCCCGTTGCTTCGACCACAGACCACGGCGCCTCTCTATGTCGCCATGATCGACAGGCACAACTGGACGGCGATGAAAAAGTTGAATCCCACTAGTCACTCACTGCCATGTCAGCCGGAGCCTCTGCTGCTGGTGCAGCATTTCAGAGAGCAGCCTCTGCACTTCTCGCTTCCGGGCGGTGCTTGCTGGCAGCGGCGGGCGCCATCGCCACGAGCACCGTCGGAGGCAGAGTGTGTGTGGAATCCCCACAAAAGCGTCTCGGATCCAGCACCGCCGGAGCTCGTCATGGCCAGTGGATGTGAGCTCAGTCGCGGGGCGAATCCGCGAATGGCGCGCGTCTGGCGTCCGGTCAGATACGGCTGCAGGTGTAGCTGGGTGGGTGGAGAGCTTAGTGGTCCTAAGGATGGAGCTTGACGGTTCTGGGACGACTGCAGGCGGCTCTGGGACGACTGCGGGCGGCGCTGGATGGGCGGGCGGCCCCTGATATATCTGACCGGACCAGGGGCTTATATGAAAACTAGGCGGATTGGCGCGCTTTGCGCGCCTATACCCAAAAAAAACTCAATCGGAAGTAGCTAGTGATGAATAATACTCTTATAGTGATCTTTAAAAAAACTGTAAGAAGCTCCTCCAACTTAAGAGTACATGTATCATATAAAAAAAATATATACTTTAAAACTGTAAACCTGTATTGAATGGTTGCCCATTTTGAAGAAAAATCCAAAAATAGTAAAGACATGTAGAAATTATAAAAAAAAAAGAGCGAAGGAATTGCACAGCTATTAATAATTTGATTCTCAATTATCTAAGATCGTGCACACCGTGTTCAATAGTTGATCAATAATAGTAAGAATGGTCTAAGTACCATTCACCATTGAGACATCTATAACGGGTTGATCTGGTAAAACAATCAATTTCAATAAAAGAGATGGAAAAGTGCAAAGATTCTCCATAAGAAACACGCATCAAATAAGCCATAATGCCACATAAACAAATACAAATGGTACACCACTACAGTGCACTAATCAGGATGAGCTCGTGGATGAAGCTTTGCATTACGCTGACATGCTGGCTTCTTGCGGAAACAAAACAAATTGAATGCAAAAAAAAAAAAGATTAGGGTGGAGAAAGAGGTCTAGGGTCTTCTCCACATCCTGGCTTCTTGCACGGAATCAGAGAAAATTGGGTAAAAGTAGATTGGCCGGAGGAGAAGGAAGTTTAGGGTCTTCTCTGAAGAATCTTTTTTTAACTATTGAAACTGTGGGGTCCATGAACAGTAACAAAGCCACGAGAACTTGCCTAGTCCAGTAGCTTTAATATAGAGTAGTCAATATGGGGGCTTTTATGCAAATAATCAAATCACGATCATTCATCACGATCCAAATTAGGGATTATATGTAAAAAACTAGGGTGTATTTTGCAAATATTCGGATCGCGATTAAAATCAGGGGTTATTTAAAAAATTTAGGGGCATTTTTTTTAAATCTTGGACGGAATCCAATCCTCCGCCGCCGATTGCCAGAGTGCCGCCCGACGCTAGCTGTCCCTTGGTACCTCTTTCGTCCTTCTTCCTGCCTCGCACCCACCCCCGATTGCGTGGATCGACATTGTCCGGAGCCTCAAGGAGCGGTTGGTGTTTGGGTGGGGCTTTGGGTGGACAAGAGATGCAGACGCTCCTCTGCTTCATGCTGTCTGCGGCTAGCCGGAGCGGCATGTATGGCGGCACCTCGCTCCGTCCATCCCTTGCTTCCATACCCTTGCTCCTCTCCTGCAATGAAGCACCTGCGTGCATCTTGCCATGGCCATGCCTCTGAACCTGGGTAGGCAGGCATTACAAGTTTGCAACCTATGAACCAAGATTCTCTCCCTGCAACTGTTGATGCAACTATTAATGGTTAAAATTGGCAGAACTGGACGATCAGGTCTCAGTTATTAGGACTTGATCGGACATTGAACCGGTCAAATGCTCGGTTCAATGGTTCATTGGTCCAACCAGTTGAACCACCTGTTTAAAGCTATTCAAATAGAGTTAAGTTTTCATCCATACCTGTGGTGGTTAGTTCGTCCACCCAAAATGCCCCTACCAAGGTTCAAACCCCATCTCCTACCCAATTTTGCTAGAATTTCCCACCTCGTCGCGCCCCTGTCCACCATTCTCTTGCTCCCACACGGAAATCCTATTCTTCTCTCATTTCCATAGTATGTCCACCATTCTCTCGCTCCCACGCGGAAATCCTATTCTTCTCTCATTTCCATAGTACGAGGAGGCATCCTAGCTGGCCTGCCAAGCCTAGGGCAACCCAAGGTGTGCTTGCCCCAATAGGGTCCCTCCCGAGCAGGCGTTTGTTGGATCTTCGCCGAGCTCCGCGATGAAACCGGTCTAACCGACCTGTGCAGAGGAGCAGTAAGGAGCCCCTCCGTGCGCCGCATGTTCGAGTGCTTTTCATGTGTTAACCCTAGATTTGCACCAACACATTTTGACGACTCCGTTGGGGACTGAAGAATCTGGCCGTCATGGCTGATCCATCAAACCCTAGCAACATAATGTCATGTAAAGAATTTTGTATGGAATATTGGCAAGAATTCGATCTGGCTACTGAAAAGTTGCTTCTATCATGTTATTGTCTAACTGATCAAGGAGTCGTCAAGATAAAGGAGTTGCAGCCGCCATCCACCATCGGCACATTGAAAAAGATGCAATCCTCAGGTACTTTATCTGATGCTCTATCCGACTTTGTGAATTTTTATCTCAAGTCCCTGATTGATAAAGAGGATACTTCAGATTCAATTCATCTTAGTCAAAAGTCGGCTATTGAAAATCCAGCTAATGCTATTATTGATCCTTGCAAAAATTCACCAGCTTGTGATGTTGTTGTCAAGAAACAAGTCGGCAGTCTCAAGTCGAAGTTGTTGACCCAAAATCCACTAGCAAGAGCATAGAGACTATATCTAGTACTTCAACACTCGGGGGCAACAAAACAAAGGCAAAGGTATCGGTTGTGCCGTAGCCGGTCAGACCGGTTTGCAAACCGGTCTGACCACTTCTTCTAGGGTATCACAAAATAAATCAAAATCAAAGATGGTTAAACCTAAGAAAGTCGAGATTGGTGTTTGGAAAAACATTGAATCAAAAGACCGTCATAAGATGAAAAGGAAAAGCTGAAGCCAAATAAGAAGCTTCCGGCTAAATCCTCGGAACAAAAGGATATCAAATATGCTAGTCGGTCTAAAAATTTCGAGCACTCGAAATCTTTTCTAAGATAGAGGTTCCACGATCAAAATCGGCAATGGAATTGTGTTTTGATCCAATTTTAGCGCCAACAGCAACGAGCCGAGGCCGCGAGGCGTTGCATCGTTATTTCAGCCTCTGCATCGGTGGCCGCAGTAGTCGAGGAAGAGCGCCATGCGCCCATGCCTTCCTCGCCCCTCGCCGTCGCCTGCGCCAACGGTTCATGCACGGTGGGTGTTAGGCTTGGGCTCTGAACCAACTAACTGAAGGAAAGACAGGCATGACGCAGACCCGGAAGAAGACACGGCCTCGCCGTCTCCGCGGCGGCGCGGAGGACGGACTTTGTGCGGGGCAGCGCGGGATCTGAGGCGGCGTCCTCGAACATGAACTCGCTGGCGGCGTGGTCCACCTTGTTCTGGTACACGCATTTCGCTGCTCGCCACCATGGCACCTCCGGCAGAGTGCAGTTTCAGGCAGGCGCTTGCAGGGTCCTCACAGGTTCTGAACAGCAAGCTAACAAATTCTTGTTCGATTAACAAGAGGTGACTGCCCAATTCAGTAGCTAGCTGAGGGGCTTACGAAAATTCTTTAAGGAATCTAGCAAATCCAATCAGTACTAGATTAAGTAAAGGTAAATACGGAGAATCAGTGAACACATCACAATTCCTGCAGGCATTGAGAAGCAACTTGCTCTCGCTATAATCCTTAGGGCTTATTTGGATAAAAAAGGATTGGAGTGGAACTGATGGATTGTAAAATGAACTAATTTCCCCTTCAATTCTTCCTATATTCCACCTCAATCCACTACTTGATACATCACGTCGTTGCTGTGGGAATTTAGGACCAAAATTTGAAATGCTTTGGATTACTCACAAGTCAAAGTTACCTCTTCCGTTCATGTCCATCCACCATCTGTCTAAGGTACTAATCAAACCCGCCCATATAGTGGATATAGTTGATCCTGAACAAATCATTCTGTTTCTGTTTCCTTTGATTCATGCCAGAATTAAATCATTCTGTTTCTTTTTTTAGCGAAATTCTTCACGTTGCGGCCGCGGCCCAGGGAAATTCATGCTTGCTTTGCTTGTTTTTCTGCACGGCCTTGATGGGCCGTGAGATGGGCTTCCCCAACACCTCTCTTGCGTGCTTACTGCTTAGCCAGCTTTTTCATGCCTGGTTTGTTTGTCTGGGTTTGAAGCATTTCCATGCACGCAAGCCTCTCAAGCCTCTCTCCGATGTCGCTAAACTGATCCGAGGTACAGGATGGCCATCGAACACCTCTCAAGCCACCACACTACCGCTCATCTTCTACCAAAGGAAAGGATATGATGCCTGTCTCACTCGCCGGCTCCACCTCCACCATCAGTGGCGCACTGTCTCACGTCGCCGGATCCAGCGACCACCATGCCGCCGAATTGTAACACCCCCGGCCAACCGGCGGTCAGCCCCCCGCCCGCCGCCGGCCTGTGACGATCCTAGGAGGTTCACAGGATAACTAGAGGTTGTAGCCGGTGACACGCACGGCGGGGGGAGCACGGCGGCGCTATCTCGAGCAAGACAAGGAGGAAGGAGAAGATAGGGTTCAGCTTTAGCTGTTTGTTCTCTGATGCCTTACCCATCGCGAGTACAGTGTATGTAGGCACTGCCTTAGCAGGCCCGGTCAATGGGGTCGTCGGCCCGATAGACGGCACACAGACCCAGCTAGCCTATTACATGGCCTCTAGCCCAGTGGAGCGTACCCTGGTTGTGACATTCCCTCCTTAAGTTGCATCTCGTCCCCGAGATGTCAATGCAGGACACTGCTGCTGTATCGTGGACAGCTTCTCCCATGTGGACCATTCTGGTGGCATGTTGTCCCACTGAACCAAAACAAAAGGAACAACTGAGTTACCCACAGTTGGAGTCGAGATTCGATTACCTTGCATGGTTTTGAAGCAGTGTCAGGCAACAACATCGGTAGATGATGATCAGTACTGATGGTAGTATTCGGAGGCAGGGCTCTTTTCAGTTGAGAGACATGAATAACTGGGTGGATTTTGCTCTCTTGTGGAAGCTGCAACTTGTAGGCAACCTTGCCCACCTTCTGGAGTATGAGATATGGGCCGAAGTATTTGTAGGACAGCTTGTTACTGGACCTCCGAACGACTGATTGCTAGATGTGTGGTTGTAACTTGAGATAGACCCGATCACCTACTGCAAACTCTCGCTCTTGGCGATGTTTGTCAGCTTGCACCTTCATTCGCTGTTGAGTTCTTTGCAGATTCTGCTGAATCACTTGCATCATGTTTGCAAATCCACAGAGACGCATGTATCCCTTGCTGACATGCCAAAGTGTCTTGGAGGTTGACCATATAAGACTTCAAATGGTGTCTTGCCATGAGCAGAATGGTGTGTTGTGTTGTACCAGTACTCTGCCAATGCTAGCCACTCTGACCACTTAGAGGTAAGTTTCCAAGAACTGGTTGAGGCGCTCTGTTTGCCCGTCAGTCTGTGGGTGATAGGCCGAACTCATGTTGAGTGTTGTTTCAGACAATCTGAATAGTTCCTTTCACAATGTGCTAGTAAAAACTTTGTCCCTGTCTGAAATAATGACTTGGGGCAACCCACGTAACTTGTAGATGTGATTCAAGAAGTGATTGGCTACAGACAAAGCTGTATAAGGATGTGACAATGGGATGAAGTGAGCATATTTGGATAGTTTGTCTATGACCACTAGGATTGTGTTGTAGTTTTTGGACTTGGGCAGGCCTTCAATAAAGTCCATACTGATTGTATGCCAGGCATTTGGTGGTATGGGCAGAGGATGTAGTAAACCTGGGAGTCGATTATGCTCAGGTTTTGCTTTGGAACATACCTCACAAGCAGCTATGTATTTCCTGATGTCTTCCTTCATCCCATTCCAGGCAAACAGTGCTTTGATCTTGTGATAGGTGGCAGTAACTCCACTGTGTCCTCCCAAGCCACTACTGTGAAGAGCTAGCATGATGGCTTGATGTGCCTCAGAGTGCTTTCCCAGCCAAATTTTGCCCTTTATATGATCAGTCCATCCACTAATGAGTAACCCTTGTCATTGGTTCCAGTTACAGCTAGTTCAGTCAGGAGGACTTTTGCATCTGGGTCCTATTGGTAACCTTCTATCACCACTTCCAGCCACTTTGGTGTGCTAACTGACATTGCTGATAGCACCTCAGAATCTGTCTACCTTGATAAAGCATCTGCTGCTTTGTTGTCTAACTCCTTTTTTATGTCACCTCGTATTGTAGGCCCAAAAGCTTGATGAATGCTTTTTGTTGTACTCCATTCTCTAGCTTTTGCTCTCCTAGATGAACCAAACTTTTATGGTCTGTCAATATTGTGAACTCCTTGTGTTGAAGATATGACTTCCATTTAGTTACTACCAAGATCACTGCTAGGCATTCTTTCTCATATGTCGACATGGCTTGAGTTTTTACACCTAGTGATTTGCTATGGTAAGCTATTGGATGTCCTTGCTGCATCAGGACAGCACCAATTCCAGTTGCAGATGCATTAGTTTCTATTATGAACTCCTTGTTGAAATCAGGCAGAGCCAATACAGGAGCAGATGTGAGAGCTTGCTTAAGTGTTTTAAAACATTGTTGTAGTTGTGGGGTCCCGACAAATGGGATATTTTTCTTGAGCAAGTTGTTTAACGGTCTGCTTAACACACCATAGTTTCTGATGAACTTTTTGTAGTATCTTGATAATCCTAGGAACCCTCTTAGTTGCTTGACATCCTTGGGTGTAGGCCAATGTTGTACAGCTTGGAATTTGTTTGGGTCGGTAGCTACTCCCTGACCTATATGTCCCAAGTATTCAAGAGTTGTCTGGGAAAAGGAGGACTTGGATTTCTTTAGCAGAAGTTGATGTTGCTGGAGGATATCAAATACAGCCTGAAGATGTTGCTTATGCTTTTCAAATCACTGTATATTAGAATGTCCACCGCCTCTTCCTCTCCTCTTCGTTCTGCTGCTCGCGCTTCTCCCGTCGCCTCCAGCGGCGGTGGCGGTGGCGGACGGCCCGCCCACTTGAGAGGCGCTCCGCGGGGTGGCGGGCACATGGCATCAAAATTTTATTTCGATTATACCATTGAATTTGTTACAATAAAATCTTCCAAACAAAATCCACTTGACTATATTTGGACATATTTTTTACTAATATTTTTTATCAAGTTGACAATTTCTAACAGGCATGTACATCCGGAAGAAATTATACGAACTCATGGAATAAAATAGTTTTTAACTTACGGAAAAAAAAATATGCATCGAACAAATTATACAAATTCACGGAATAAAAAAGTTGAATACATCGAATAAATTATACGAACTAACGGAACAAAGGCGTATACCCTAAAACAAATTATTTGAAGCCATCAAACAAATTACAGCACTGCTAGCACCTAGACATCCGTTACAACATCAAAATAAAACATCTACAACATCGAAAATGTATAGTTGTAACATCGAAATACGCAAAAAAAAAATGACTACATCGTTCAACTCTAGGATAGAAAATTCCCGTTGCAACATGAACCTTATGTTTCATGCAACATTCACCGTGAAACATGCAGAAATAATAATTACAACATCGATGCTTAACTATTGGAACGTATGTTGAGTGGTCCGATTTTTTTAAAATTTTGAACATCTGTTGTGTAGCATTACCGAACAAATTATACAAACTTACGGAACATATTATAAAAAGTTCTCGAACAAATTAGAACTTATAGATCGTGACCATATATCCAATATTATAATATATTATTGTGAATGTATAGGTTTAAATATAAGAAAGTTGTTCCGACGTCAAAGAGAGAGAGAGAAAGAGAAAGCATCTCTTCCAATTAATCAAAGTACACTTCTCCCTATTTTAACACGAATGAATATTGTCTTCTCAGGCACCATGGGCCGTACAAAATCATGTCTCCAATGGGGTGAGGAACTAACAATGATTTGAAACTTGATTTGCTTTATTTACGGTTAGGCCAGGATCATGAATTCTGACACCACAGGCAAGCACTGAAACTCTGATGTGGCAGCATGAATGCTTCTAGAAACATAGCTAGCATTGGGTTATCAATCAGAAGGGCCAATCATTTTCTCTGGGACAACGAGCTCATGGAATTCTTCTTCCGTTAATACTCCAAGGTCTAATGCAGCTTTCTGAAAAAAGAAAAGGAAAAAATGTCAGCGTATTATACCTTGGAAAAAAGTTTAAAGCATGCAAATCAACGCAAATTAAAATTTTCATGATCATACAATAGCATTAACAGGTAGCCTAAGAGGATAAGAGTAGGCAAGAAAATGAACATATATCACAATTAGTGTCCTGAACCAAATAAAAAGAATTGAATAGTTGAGATAACCCAACCAAGATACAAACTTAAGCTGTGTACACATCACCTAAAGTTAAAAGAGCAAATATTAATACTACAGAGCAAGGCCAAAGCAAACAGAAATAAATAAAACAAGATCACCTTTAATGTGGTTCCTTCTTTGTGAGCTTTCTTCGCAACAGCTGCAGCATTGTCATAGCCAATTTTCTGCATCCATTCAATAATTCAGCAAGATTCACAAGTGTTTACGGCAAAAAAAAAAAAAGGAAGAGGTAACTGATGCAAGGTTGCATTTTACTTACAGGGTTCAAAGATGTCACCAACATCAGAGACTGGACAAAAATGTAGAGAAATTAGTAACACACCTTGTATAGAAAATAAATGCAAGTGTCCTAGTAATTTAGATGGACCGTTACCTCATGCAAAAGTTGTGAAATTCTCTTATGGTTTGCTTGAATACCCCTGACACAATTTTTCTCGAAGGACACAGAAGCATCCCCCAACAATCTCAATGACTGTTCATAAAAGGAACAGTGAACAGGTTAAATCATAGAATGATTGCTGTAATATAAGGCTAAAGTTACAAAATCAGTTAATCACAGTAACAATATAAGGCTGCTCAAACAAAAGTTCCAATACTAGTTAAGCATATTTAATTACTGAAATAGACACCATACTCGAAGTAATCCGGCTGCAATCATTGGCTTGAAAACATTCAGTTCAAAATGCCCATTCGCACCACCAACTGTAACACCAACATGATTACCCATAACCTGCAATACCACAAATCCAAATGTTCAAAGATTAGATGCAAGTAATGCATACGCTAAAAAGAAGGATAAAGGCACCACGGATCAGTAGCAGTCCCAGTCAGGTGTAAAGAATCATGGCTTATTTGCGGAAAGTAAGGGTTAAGGACTCCTCATATCAGCATACTCCATTTATCTGGCATACTATATTGGCAGCCTTCGATTGTATTAACACAATTGTTTGTCAACGGTGATATTCAGATGGTCAGGTTTCTCATCTGATATTGAGTTTTTGAAGTAAGGACATTGCATAGACTAATCAAATGACTCAGATTTACTTGTGTTTCCTAGAAATAATGAGAACCACTGAGCTCTAGAAAGTATTCTGTCTAACTAGGCAACACAGAGAGAACAAAAGAGGAAGATAATAGAATAAGTTAATATCATAATTCATAAATATATATGACCAGAGGAATGGCCTGGCAACCAATGGGATATAAATGCATTTTAGATAAGCGATAGCTGTCCATCAACAGCATAGAGCAAACAATAAAATCATGTGTCTTTAAAATACAATAAGGAGGTTAGATTATATATATCATGAGTAAATAAAGCATGATTCATGTACCTGAGCGCAAACCATGGTCAGAGCCTCACACTGTGTTGGATTAACTTTTCCCTGCAACATAGTTGAAGCTGGAGTTTTACAATGGTGTTTCAATTGAAAATATGCTAAAACAACCACAACATATGAACATAATATATCAACAGTCTCCTTACAGGCATAATGCTGCTCCCAGGCTCATTTTCTGGCAGGATTAGTTCACCAAGTCCGCAGCGAGGGCCACTGTGATTTTATTGGAAATATTAAGAGCATGCCCCAAAATACTAGAAAAGATTATTTGTCATGAGAAAAGAAAAAGATTGGAATAATGACCTTCCCAGCAAGCGTATGTCGTTTGCTATCTTCATAAGGGATGCAGATATTGTGTTCACAGCACCACTGCTCTCAACAAAAGCATCATGTGCTGCCTACTTGAGGAGAAAAGAAATGATGAGAACACATAGTGACGAAATAATAGAAGATAGACAAAACAATAAAAGGATATAAATGAAAAGTTAGCAAGATGATAAAATCAAAATCCAGGTTTAAGTCCATTATCCAAGCAAGAAAAGGATAGTTCATTATCAAAGTTGTTAATATACAGAGAGCAAAACCCAACAACTAGCATCAAATAAAACATTTGAAAGTGATCTGCACTAGAAAACAGAAAATGCATTAGTCAGTTGGTTTTGGTTTGCAAATATAATTTTTTTTTGTTTTCCGAGGCAACATTAATCACCAAATGCCCCTATTGATTGCTAAGCACCAACACTTTCCTTGTTTAATGTGCAAATAAGGCTTATACATGCAACTACTAACCAAAGCTTCAAACTTGTTCTCTGCTGTCACAAAGGGTAGATTTGTTTCTTCAGCCACTGCGGCGGCAATTTTGACATCAAATCTGAAAAGATTGATACAAATTAAAATGTTTAAGAAATGGCATGAAGAAATATAGACTAGTAATGCAAGGAACTAATGTTCTGTTTAATGATATCCTAAATCAAATACCGTGACAAATATAGGGAAGAAAAACATTTCAAATTGTAGATGGTACTCAAACCAGTACTTTTAATCCACAAACAACATATGTAAATGGAGGAAAAACTAGAAAAAGAAACTATATAGTAATGGAACTAACTTGAACAAACAAATTAATCTGGAATTGGCATAAAATGCTAGATGACAGGTTTACATGGATTATCTTCCCCAAAACAAGAGCATTAAAAAATTTGAGAATCTAGAAGAGAACAAAATAAAGTTTTAGTTACTAATAGGAATTGATGTAGACAAACTATCTCAAACACAAATTTGAAATTACCCTTTCTTAGTGTTCAAGCCAGTTCCAACTGCAGTTCCACCTTGAGCAAGCTGCAAATCAAAGCAAATGATCGGTACGTAATCATTTGAGAAGAAAACTAAAATTAGGATAATTCCTAATACCTGGTACATCCGAGGTAATGTACAATTAATTCGGTCAATTCCATATTTGACCTGCAACAAGAGTTTAAAATAGTTCGCAAGCCTATCTGTTAATCTAAAGTGCATGGCAGTAATGAGACAACAAAAAATGCTGCAACAAATCCTACCTGTGTAGTGTAGCCACTGAATTCTTGGCCAAGAGTCAACGGGGTGGCATCTTGGGTATGTGTACGTCCGATTTTAATTATGTCAATAAACTCAACAGACTGCACAGTGAGGTTAGCAAATTCATGAGAACAGTGTACTTACTATATAATATATGGAGATATATACTGTGTCCTACAGCTACTGTTCATTTTACCGGTTTCAGTATGTGCGTCTTTCAATCTTATCAGTTATTTTAATATTTATTCATCATTTGTTCTATTTTCAAGAGAAATAACATAATATAAGTTCTGAGATCACAAGTTAAAATGCTTATATAGTATATCTCAACTGATAACGGAAGGTCAATCCATCAGGGAAAAAAATTAGGTTCTGAGTCAATTTATGAGCAATTCGGATTAACCAACAGATGAAAAGAACACTAACGTAAAAGGCATATGTACATTATAAATAAGAAAATTGGTCTCAAGTGATCACATAGGTATGTGGTACCTCATTGGCACCTAATTATTGATGTGAACTTAAATCAATGAAAGTACTGCTACTAACTTTTGCTCTATAAGACTCTAACGGACTGCTACAATGCTTGTATGAAACTATGAAAGTTAGCAGCCACTTTGTAATATTTGTGCGCAAGTAATGCCAAAATATTAAGGGAGAACAAAAAGGTTCTAGACAAATTTCCAAATTTATAATGTTTTTATCTTGAATCTGAATCCGTAATTAACAGGCACAAATGTGCAGTAGAATAGCTGACAATTCCTGGAAACTTTTGAAGGCAGTTCAGCAGTTTGTGATTTAAGAAGCAGACTAACACATATTGAAGCAAAGCCTAGTCAAAAGGGTCATAATATAATTTATATAAAAGGCAATTGACAGCATAATAAAAGTTCACATGGAAGGAAAGACGAAAATAATACCTTTGCGTGAAGTGAATCATGCAACTGTTGCAAACTTGGGATAAACTTTGAATTGATCTCAACAGCTGCTGCTATATGCATAACCTGGAAATGTCAACAACATGAACAATAAACATCTGCAGAGTGGAGTGTATTGAAATGAAGATAAATAGCTGTTAAAGCTTACAGTGGGAAATGTATCATTCGAGGATTGTGACCTATTCACATGGTCATTAGGGTGTACAAACTTGCCACCACGCTTGTGTCCAAGAATCTCAGCTGCCCTATTTGCAATAACCTAATTTGGGAAACAGATCATAAGCAAATATGACACAGAAGCAAAAAAAAATGATTACACAACAATATAACTTAGAATTAGCTTAACAGAATAGCTTGCATACAAATAATGAACAAGGCAGCATATGGGGATAGGTTTAGTTGCTGTAGTGTGTGGACAGTAAAACTTAACTTTTCACACCTTACCTGGGATTATTATTTAGAACAACAGTTGTGTTACTTTAAAATTAACATGTTCAATGCAATATTTGGCATAAATGTATTGTATGAGTACTGCGTCAACCTCATTGGCATTCATGTTGCTTTGTGTGCCACTGCCAGTTTGCCAGATAACAAGTGGGAAGTGATCATCCAACTTTCCCTCTGCGACCTCCTCAGCTGCCTGCATTATTGCCTTACCTATTGTTGGATCAAGGCCATACTCCATATTCACCTTCAAAAGTCAAAAGAAAAAGTTATACATATACATGATACTTGCAACCTAAAAACTAAGTAAGTGAAAAGGTGGAAGTATATAGAAAAATAGTCCTTTTGACATTGTACTAAGTGAAACAAAGTATAAGCTGTAGTGAAACTAACTGTCATCTTAAAGTCCAAAATACAATCACACCACTCAATTGTCTATTAGGAGAAAAGCAAGTTCGGGCACATCATGTGTTGCTCATTGCAACTATTCCTTACATGATATAGAGAGATAGCTTTTTCAAGCTTGCAGTGCCCTACACGTACAAGCAACCAAATCGCATCTATCCTCCACGCGCAGAAAATTAAAAAACGGTTTCGCTTTATACCTTAGCGGCGCACTTTTTGAGCACACCAAAGGCGCGGATGATGGGCACGGGCATCCGCTCGCGCTCGCCGCCAATGTCGAAGTTCTGCAGCGACCTCTGCGTCTGCGCGCCCCACAGCCTGCCCGAAACAGAACACGGCAACCGAAAACGTCAGATCAACCGCAGCAGCATGGATGCTGCTGCCGCGACACAAGCAGATCAAAACAACGCGCGACGAGCTAGATCAGACGAACGAAGCCGTTAGGCATATACGGGAGGAGGGAACCACGCACTTGTCATTGGGGACCTGGATGGGGCCGAAGGTGTCGCGCTCCTCGCGGAAGCCGGTGGAGATCGGGCGGGTCAGCGCCGGCCGGAGGAGCAGCGCGGCCGCGGCGGCCGACGGCGATCCGGACACGCCCGCGAGGCGGCGCAGGGCCATCGCCATCTCGGGATGCTTCTCTGCTAGGTCAGCTGCGTGCGCGGCGCGTGGAGGAAGCGGCGGCTGGTGATTGGGGGAGGGGAGACGGGGGACGGGAGACTGGGAAAGAACGAAAGAGGGAGGAGGGGGCGGCCGGGCGGGTGACGGGGAAAGAGAAACAGAGAAGGGGAGGGGGGTTTAATGGGCTGATCTCGCGCGTGTGTTCTGCATCGGGTGGTGGAAAGTGGTTGAGGGGCTGCCTAGCTGGAAAAGTTGGATCTGATTGATTGGCCTTGCTCGCGGAACGCTGTTTCGGTCTGGAATGCCGATGGTCAGCAAAAATGCTCCCATTACGTTGACATGTCAAGTTAGCTTTAGACGTGTCTACGTTAAGATTCTTGTTCAACATAACTAACAAAAATATTAGTCTCGCGGAAAGATGTTGAACCATATAAAGTTGCGAGATCACAATCGTCCAACACATGCTAACGCACCTAGCGCTCTCTCTCTCTGTCTCTCTCTCAAACGGAAGAGAGATTCAAATGGTTTGGAGAGTCACCTAGTCTTCCTAACAAACTTGGCAAGGCGAGCGATTTGACCTCTAGAAACTTTGTTGACATATTGTGAAACTAAAATTCAAACTGGTTTGGATGCTTGACACGAGCATTGAGTCTTGGAGTCCCAACCACACGTTGTCTATTGAACTTACCCTTTGATGGATACATAGAGGTCTACTACTACTTTTTTTTTAAAAAAGGGAGCATATTATAGCCATTAGAGACATTATATATTATGCTATCTACAATAACTAGCAGACAAGCTTTACGCCTTTACTACTAGACATGACTTTGAGATACAACAATCATGCTACTGCCTCTATTCCAAATCATATGTATCTAGATATAGTGTATGTCTAGATGCATAATAATATTTATGAATCTAAAAAAATTAAAATAAACTACAGTTTGAAACAGAGGGAGTACATTTTTGTTGTTGGTCTTTGTACGTGTTGCATTGCAAGTCTAGTGCGTAATGGGAATATTCCACGATCCTGATGGGTCTTCTGTTATGGGCCGGGTCAAAACAATGCTCTCGTAGCTTATATATACTGCATGTGCAATTAAAATGCCGATGGAGGATATTTGGAACTCAAATGTCACGCCTAAAAAGTTTAGGACTCAAATATGCATTCTAAGAATTTTGGGACGCAATATTACATTGTATGACAACTTGAAGGATTAGTTGCATTTTACTCGATGCCAAAAATAGCATTAGTCTTGCCATCACCACACCCACCTGGTCTAGTTTTTTTTCCGTGATCGTGCTTTAGCACGTATTTCATTAAGAGGAGACACCTGGTCTAGTTAAATAAGTACGGCGAATTCAATAAGTACCACGAACTATCGCCACACGGAAATAGAATTCAAAATGAGTTCAAAGTTTTAAATGATAACTGATTGCTAATAGGAAGTTCAAACTGGACCGCTCCATATCCCTGGCGCGTTACATGGCAAACATATCTAAAACAATTGCAACAAGCCAACCTTGTCTACTTTGGTTCATGAATCTCAGTTTCATGATTTCTTCTCTCCAGGAATTACATACTGTAGATTTCACAGAGATAGACTGCAATCCAGTTACTTCAGGTAAACTCAGGTACAGCTGTTAAACGTTTGCAAGATTCCTTCCATACATACACCATCCCTTGCAAAGTCTGGGCCAGCTAGCGCTCAAAGGCTCAGAGGCTCAGAGCTTCGACAGCGCAACGTCCATCACTTCAACGAAGAAGTCTGCATTACTCGCCGCAGAGATTGAAAGCAATTAGCTCAAATGCTAGAGCTAATTTAAACTAATATTAAGGATTATAACCGAGTAGATTAACATACCAGCATCTTCCTTTGTGAAGCACAGAGGGGGTGTGATCCTGAAGACGTTCCCGTAGAACCCGCCTTTCCCCACCAAGACGCCCATATCTGAACAGAGGAAGCAACAACGTTTCATGTTCAAATTCTATTTGATTTCGAGGTTAAAGAATTTCTACTGCTCTATTGTAGATGCATTACCTTTCATGTGTTCCATGGCATGGCAGATCTCCTCTTTCGCCGGCGTCTTCAGCTGCCGGTCAGTCACGAGCTCTACGCCGAGCATGAAACCCGTCCCCCTCACGTCGCCGATGACTGCAAGAATAGAAGAGAACCAGCAATTGAGCGAGATTGTTGTTACTCCTTTCGAATTCTCTGTGGAACCGGCCAGCTCGCTCGATCGGCCAGACGAGATGCCGAGCACTCACTCTCGTGCTTCTCCTGGAGGCCACGGAGACGGTCCTTGAGGTACGAGCCGACGACGAAGGCGTTCTCCTGGAGCTTCTCCTTCTCGAGCACCTTGAGCACGGCGAGCCCGCCCGCGGTGCACAGGGGGTTGCCGCCGAACGTGTTGAAGTAGCAGCGGCGGGTCAGCACCTGCGCGATCTCCGGCGTCGTCACCACGGCGCCCAGGGGGATGCCGTTGCCGATGCCCTGAAGAACATTATCGGTCCCGGTACGTCGTCAGGTTCAGAGCGAGCGCCGCTGGCACAGAAATAAGGAAGAGAATTAACTGAAATGGCGTGTTGGGCTATGTACCTTCGCCATGGTCACTATGTCGGGGACGACGCCGTGAGTCTCGAACCCCCAGAAGTGGCTGCCGACGCGCGCGAACCCCGCCTGGACCTCGTCGGCGATGCAGAGCCCGCCGGCCTTCCGGACCGTCTCGTACGCCAGCGGCAGGTACCCCGGCGACACCTCCACGATCCCACCGACACCCTGTGCTCACAAACAAATGACTTTATTAGCTTTAATTTGTTTAATTGTCACGGCATGACGTCCAGTTCCAGTTAATTTTGACACGAGAGCAGCAAGTACAGCGGCTGCGTCAGTTTGCCGCGCACCTGGATGGCTTCGGATATGAAGCCGGCGACCTGGCCGGTGGTGCCGAACTCGATGATCTCCTGCACGTCGCGCACGTACTTCTCGGCGTCGGAGCCGAAGGCGCCTCTGTAGGGGTCCGGGTTAACGGCGTGGTGCACGCCAGTCTTCAGCACCGCGGGTCATCAAACGAGATCAGAGAACGGCTTCCATTTCAGCATAAATTCAGTAGCATGACAGAACCATTGATGCATGTGCATGGCGTACCTGGATGACGTTGAACTTCCAGTTCTTCTGCGCGGTGGCGCCCATGGTGCCGGCGGCGTTCCCGTGGTAGGAGTTGCGGAGGGATATGATGTCGTGGGAGCCGGTGTACAGCCGCGCCATCAGGATGGCGAGCTCGTTCGCCTCCGTGCCAGAGTTGGTGAAGAAGACGACCTAGATATGTGAAGACAATTTTAAACGGCGTCGTCAAGAAATGGGCGGCGTTGCTAGACGGTTAGAAGCAGGGTCGGCGGCGCAGGACGCCAGCAGTCGTCGCGTTCGCGTACCTTGAGATCGCCGGGCAGCTTGGAGGCCAGCGCCTCGGCGAAGTCGGCGATGGCATGGTTGAGGTAGAGCACCGTGGAGTGCTGCAGGCGCCCGGCCTGCGCGGTGATCGCGTCCACGACGTCAGGGTGGCAGTGACCGCAGCACACGGTGGCGATGCCGGCGAACGCATCCAGGTAGCGCCGGCCGTGCTCGTCGTACAGGTACTGCCTCTTCCCCTCCACGATGTTCAGCTGCAACATCGCACAACACGCCAAAACTGTTGTTACTAGCTGTTAAGGCTGGTTACACCACACCCAGCCATTTTCCCTTTTTTTTGGGGGGAGGGTACAATCAGATCTCGTATAGACATTCCGATTATGTCTCTCAAAATCCACAAATTCCCAACATCTAATCCTAACAACCGGAAAAGCCTAAATAATGTGGCTAGACTTTGAAATTTGAATGCAGGGTGAAGAGAAAAGAAAGAGGAAAGCTAAAGCAGAAATACTCGAATGCCACAGAAATATGCTGCGGAAACGAAAGAATCGGCCGGCATGCACATGGATCTATCTACGTTGGTTGGATCGACGTACAGGCTTGGAGTAGAAGTGGAACAGGGACGGGCTGAGGTACTCGGCGCGCTTGCGGGCGATCTCGGCGGCGCTCGGCCCGTCGTAGGGCAGCGGCACGTGGTCGAACGCCGGCATTCTCGGCACGGCCGGCGCCGCCGCCGTCTCGGCCGCCGCGGCGAGCCGGGAGAACCTCCTCGCGAAATTCCTGGCCCCCTGCCGCATCATCGCCACGCGCCTGCGCCTATCGATCCACAGGATAATCCAAGAAACTAGTATCGGTTAATAATCCCCTCCTCCTCCTCCTCAAATCACGTCAACTAATCGCGATTAGTTTTTTCTTCTTCTCTTGGGCGCAGAGAAGAGGAGGGGAGGTGTGTGAGTAAATAGGACGACGAAGGGAGGAGGGGTTTATATGCCTGTGCAACAAACTGCAAAGCAAAGCTGCGAAAAAGGATTTGGCCTGCACTACCAATGACCAGCTTACACGTCGACATGTTTCGAAAATTTTTGAACCCATCTCAAATCTCAGGCGTGAAATCCGTCACGGATTTGCAAGATAGTATGATGGTGTGATTACCAGAATCAAAAGGTGTTATAGTTAGGTCCTGTTCGGATATTAGGGGGTAGTTTAGCCCCTGTTACATCGGATGTTTGATCTAATTAAGAGTATTAGCTAATTATAAAACTAATTGCACATATGGGGTTAATTCGCGAGACAAATCTATTAAGTCTGATTAGTTCATGATTTGATAATGTGGTGCTACAGTAATCATTTGCTAATGATAGATTAATTAGAATTACTCTCGCGAATTAGTCCAGAATTTCTGCAATTAATTTTATAATTAGTTCATGTTTAGTTTTTCTAATTAACATCCGAACATTTGATGTGATAAGAGCTAAACTTTAGCTCTATGATCCAAACTCACAAGTAATTGGACAACAATACACAGCTGGTACCAAGAATCTGGACTGTTTCCTTTCTTGGGTGGTAACGGCGCGGTTACCGTCGTGCTCGAGCAGAAAGGACAGACGACGGTGCTCCACTTTTAACCAGCGCGTGCCTAGTGATATCCCCAACCCCTGGTTCATTGCACCTGGACAGAATTACTGTGCGCAAACGGAAGCAAAGCTAACTATAATGCTTCAGAAGGAAAAAAAACGCAATCTAACTATTTTTGTGTGACACAACCGATGGCTTTTGTTGCATTGGTCGATGACGAATCTGAAGAACTTCACTCAGGCTGATTTATGGCGAATATACCTTCCGTTTTAAGTATTTTTTAAAAAAATGCTGGATCTTTTTTTTTTTGTGAATCACAAGCTAGGTGAATATGGGATGTGTGAATTTCTCGTAGAGTATCATCATCAACCTCATACGCTGAGTGTCATCAGCCAATAATATATGTTGTTTATGATGATTTTAAAATGGGTCTCACAAAATAACTATTGATTATAACTTTATTTTTCTTTGCTCGAATAGTAAGACCATGTTACCCCACCCTGATATCCTATGACTTCTACAAACAAATTAACCTTGGTATCTCACATGCAAGAAAACTTGTTCTTCGATACAATCGCAATTAATAATTTTTTTAAAAAGTGCATATTCATATATACATTTATGTGAAAAACAAAGAAATCCCAAATAGTACAACACTATCAGGCCCTCTTCTTGACCTCGAGTACCAACTGCGGCGATGAACCCTAACTTCTCATCCAGTTCATCCAATATTTTTTTTGAAACGAACCAGGCAGGAGAGCTGTCGAGTATATTAAAAAGAAAGAGTTCCAGACTAGAAAGCTATAAGAAAAGGAAAAGAAGAGAAAATAAAACAGACACGGACGGTTGTGTTGGGACATCAACGCGGGTAGCCACTCCTCTCAAAGCTGCCACACCCGACCGGTTGGATTGGGACATCAACGCGGTCTCACCACTCCACTCGCCACGGCGGCACCCACCAACATCCACGCTCATATATTCGCTGAAACATCCAGGCGTGGCCCTGCGTCGACAGGGAACCAATACAAACAGACTGCACCGCACCGAGAAGGCCACCGCCATGCGAGACCCTCCGTTGTAGTGCCGCTGCAACACTACACTCCATCTGACAGAGTGATACCACCGAATCCAGACCTCTTGCAGGCTGCCTCGCAGTCACCACCGCAATCACACAACACGAGGGGGCCTCGCCACATCCACCATTGGACTCCACCTCGCTCTCGTCGCCTCGAAGAAACACCACGCGTGGGGGTCTCACCACGCCCGCCACAGTACTCCACGTCACGGATCTGTTTCTTTTGTTGCTGTTAGAGTGGTGAGCAATGTTACCCCACTCCACAAGATCTACGTCAACCAGCCTAGCCGCCACCGTAGGTCGACTTCGCCTCGTTGCTTCACCCGCGCCAAAGCATCCACCACCATGTCAACAAACCAGAAAAGTCGCTTACGCCGTCTTCCAACGATGTACCGCACCGGGTAGCCCCGCCAAGTTGAGCAACCCGTCGCGGTCCACTGCAAGCTTAGTTGTCCCACAATGCCATTGCCGCAAGCGCTGTCCTCCGACGTAGTCCCACGCCGCACTGACCATTGCCAAGCAACGCCAACCGTCGCGGTCCGCTGCAAGCGGGAAAGACTGACAACCATGGGACAATCTCTAGCCACCACCATAACTGCGATCGTCTCCACGTGGCCTCTGCAACACCCATCTAGCTCACCACACGACGGAAATATCACCACCCTCTGCAGTCGTCCATGACTAATGGACCAGCAATGCCGTGTACCGAGATGGGTCTCTAGAGACGACGCCTCCAAGGAGGGTACAATGCTAAAGGCGTTGTCATCGCTTGTCCAGAATCTAGACAGGGTTTTCACCCAGAGGACCTCGTGCAGCAGTGTTGCAGCTCAAACATGATGCCCCCAAACGGGGAGAACAACGCTCTAGGGCGTCGCCGTCATCTCCACCAGCAAGAACGCCGATGAGGGCTTTCGCCCGGAGCATCCCAACCCCTGCACGCTCACGGCTCAACACTCCCGGCCAGAGTCACGGCAGCCCATCCGGGGCGACGTCGCCGCCGTGCCTCCTCGCACCACACCACCGTACCTCCACCTCCGCTTGCTCGGCAGCAGTCATCCTCCTCGCGCCGTGCCCTGTGCCACCCCACGCACAGCACCTCCTCCGCGCCGGCATCACCTGCGCGCCGCTGTCCTCCGCATCGTGCCCTACGCCGCCCCGCGCGCAGCCTGTGCATAGCGCCTCCTCCGCGCCGGCGCCACCTCCGCACTGCTGTCCTCCTAGGTGGCGGCTCCTCCACGCCTCCTTCACCGTCGGGCTGATGTGCCCGTGTCCTAGCACCTCACAACGAGGTCGCGCCTGCCACAAGCGATCCCGTGGCCCCTCGTTGCGTTCACCGCCACCGTGGCACGGGGACGCCAGATTCGGGCCACATGCCCACGCGCGGCACGTCACCAGCCCGGGGACGCCTTGCCTCCACTGCCGGCTGCCACCACGCGCTGGTTCCTCGCCCGTGCCGAGGCCGCCGCCGTGCGTGGACTCCTCATCCCTGGCCGGGCTCGCCAGCGTTGCGCGCGGCCTCGCTCCCTGTGCCAACTGTCATACCCGCCGTCCTCCACCCGGACCACCGCCGCCATGGCGCGTTTCTTCGGCCGGGACAAGCCCACCTACCAGGCCCTCCTCGTAGGCGCCGAGAAGGTCACGAGGACCATCCCGGTCATACTCATAGCCATCTCCTTCACCCTCGCCACGCGCCCCTTCCGAAAGCGGGAGGAGATGGCCACGAGTGCTGCCGCCGCCGCCGCTGCTGGTGGCGGCCGGCGGCTCCTCCGGTGGTCGTTCTCACTTGGCCACCTTGCCGGCTTCAACACCTTCTGGTACTCACACCACCTCCTCATCGTTGTCTACCTCCTGCTCAGCCTCCGCACTGCCCGTAGCTTGCCAAAAAGGGACGGCGGATCCGGGAGCGTGGAAGCCGGATCCGCCTATGGCGGGGCTGGATCCGGGCCACCGCCGCTCCGGCGCACCGCCCGGCCACAGGCACCTTGCGCCATCCCTCCCCGGCGTACAGGACCCGCGCCAGCCAGTTTGCCCCGCCGCCACCATCCTAGGGAGCCGTACGGGCTTCTGGCGACCCCCTCCGACAGCGGCGAGGTGGGCTCGAGAGGCAGGGTGGGTTGGCGGCGGCGGCTAGAGTGCCGCCTGTGTCGCCCGTGGGGGAGCGTCATTAGCGTGACGTTGAATGAGCGACACATTAACGTCCACCTAATATCCTTCCTATACACAAATTAACGTCCACACATTCAAGAAACAAAAACAGAAAAATATTATCTCTATTTTTCAGATGGACTCGGAACTGTTCTTAAATAAAAAAACACGTTCCCCTCCCTGTATCTATTGGTCTAATCATATATAACACATATTCCTATTAGATGCAACTAAATCAGGTCGTGTCGCTTAAAGTACTTCGTCTGCCTGCCATGGCGTGGAGTATGTGGAACGTATATGCTGATGATCACAATTTCCGGTAAATGTAAGGAAGTTAAAGTAGCTGAGAGGATACAACGGTGCAAATCGACGGACTCGACAGTACTTCCACTAAACAAATTGATGGATTGCAATTATACAAACGTAGTCTGACAACGATTAGGGAACATGTACACTGTAGTGACCGCAATCAAGCAAATAATGTTTTTGGATGTGATGAGACCGAACACATTTCAAAAGATCACATCTTATTTTTGTTTATGCGATGGTGCAGTAGTGGTTCTATGCATAATATTATGCAATAGATGATGGGAGCTTCTGGATCAATATTAGCAGATTTGTTCCTCCACTATGGACTTGATTTGGTATTTTTAAAAGCACATACAAACACACCCGTTCTAAAAAGAATCTCGTAAAATACACTTGTTCCCTTGATTGTTAACTTCTCTAATAAAGCTTCAGATTGTAATCGTAATTCTTCCTTATTTTGATCTTGGTCTCTCTTCAGAAAACAAATGTTGCAAAGCAACAAGTTGATACCATTATTGGTTCAGAGCAAGAATGGTGCATTATTGGCTCTGGTGTTAGGAGTGGTCCGTGCCTGCTTCCTAGTTGGATCCACAATCAGGGTCCTTATCTGATGACAGAGTAGCTGGTAAGCATTCTTTGTATAATCTTTCCTTGGAGAGATAGAGATGTGATCAAGAAAACAACCACAATGCTTGCTCAGACATCACTGACCTTCTCCTAACATGTCAGTTTGCATCACCATGCGATAAGTAACACGACACCTTTAAGCTACACAATTGACTTGCATGCATCAACAGCAGGATAGATGTTGTGATTCAACCAAAGAAGAAGAAGCAAACAATTTCTATTTCTCCTATAATCTGGATTCTACAAAAATAGAAGCTAGTGTGCTATATAGATCCTTATGTTTCATGGAATTATCTAACATAACTGAGTGTCCTGTTAGAATTCTAGAAATATCAAAAAATTACCTAACAAGTGCACTACTTCTTGCATCGTTCATGCATTAACTTACCTCCCATGAAAAATGATCTTTGAAGTTGGAGCTGCATTCTTTGAAGTGTACTGAAGAACCTCTTCCTACCACTCAGACCCCGGCATAGAACCAAAGTACATTGAATGTAGACGCAACACGTTATGCGTCCCATTCATTCGCATACGGCTAAAAGCATGCTCATAATCTAGACTTAGCACCTACTAAAGCTAGGATCGATCACGTCATTGACACCGGCATACTCATCTAGGCGAGGCGAGGGAGCATAACTTGGCAGCACTCGTGTCTACCACCTAGTCGTCTTCAGTTTCTCTTTTCTTAGACGACGCTCCAGTACTACTTGAGCTAACATAAGTTGCAGAGATGGCCACGGCAATTGGATATTCCTGCTGGCTTGTGCCGTCCATGGCGCCGCTGCGTAGACGATTATTAACAGATGCACTGATCGATGGCGACATGCTGATTAAACTTGGTCTTGTCATTCCTCCTAGGCCATGATAGAGGACGCACTAGCGAGTAGTTGGGGTGTGATCGAATGTGATTAACCTATGTCTCTTTTCCTGGAAAATTATACTATATCTGTGCTCGTCGACTGTACACGATGGAGCCAGGCCTGGCCATTTATTTGGTGTACATGTGCGTGATGATGCGGAGGTGTTTATTTGGATTTCTTGATCACTGATTGGTGCTTGTTAGGCAAATGTCGATCGAGCAGGAAAGATCAGTACTGACAAGGGGTGGTTTGGTAGGTGCGTTCGTGTGTGTGCTATCCCCGCTTTCCTTTGTGGCGAGTTGTTGGTGAAGGAGATGGGATCCTAATGTTAGGCCAGGATGGGATGGGATCACTCACTCTCAACAAATGGAAGCACCGCGTAGGGGCTCCTGATGAGGATCTCCACATACTAATGCAAGTGGCAATTATGTATGATTAAAGTGGCATTGCGCGAGCTGAAATATTTCCGATCAAACTTCTGGAGACACAGCGACAGCTCGATGGTTGCAGATTGAGAACCCTGAGTGATGTGATAGATAATGTGTTACTGTTGGCCAATAGCATCAAGCGCATCTGGTGTAGTGGTATCATAGTACCCTCCCACGGTACTGACCGGGGTTCGATTCCCCGGATGCGCAAAGTTTTTTTACTTCTTTTGCAACTTTTCTCTTTTTCTCCTTTTATTGTTCTTATTTAATTCGGTCACAACTCGCAACGTATGAACTTCTACTGCATGTCTTCTAGCGTAGTTTCTCAACCGGATTTTCGATCGTCTACCCCCAAAAAAACTTGACTTTTTTTATCGATCGCAGTTGCGTTCAACCACAATCCTGTTTCTGTGTCACCGACGTGCAGCAGAACTGCGGGCCTGAGATGATAGAATGGTACCGGTGGTAGAATGCGCATGCGTTGAGAGTAAGTGGGCCGAAATAGCCCGTGGGCCTTCTGTCAAGCAGCTTTGCTTGGGCTGTGTGACGGTCCAGTGGCACTGAATCATAATGTAACTTTTTTCGAGACTCTGTATAGACGCCACGCAATAACGATTCAGCCTGCGCGCGCCGGCGCTTCCTGGCGCGCGAGGCTCTGACGCCCGCCGCGGGTCCGCAGCCCACGTGGCGACGTGCGGTGGTGCCGCTGGCCGCCGCGCGGACCGCGCCGTGCGCGCCTGATCATTTTCTTTTTCCTTTTCCTTTTTCTTTCTATTTAATTATTTTTATATTTTCTGTACTCAAGTAAAATATCTTATGCGTATAAGTCACGTGCATAAAATTATTTAACAACATTTTCGAAAAGTTGTGGCAACTATATGTGTATATCATAAAAGTTATACTACAAATTTTATCACATACGTGATGTTAGGAAAAAATTATACGTATAAATCGTGTGTGTAAGTATGAATTTATAAAAGAAATTAAAAAGTTTTCTTTTAGAAATTATACGTATAGGTTGTACGCATAAGTTTTGCATGCTAAAGTTGTGGTACAAATTATCTCATGATAAATTGTTAGGACGAAATTATACATCATGATAATAAAAAATGGAAAGACGCTTTCCAAGAATGGAAAGCTCGGGGCTGTCGGGATCTTTGGCTGAAAATCTCCCAGGCGCGCGCTAATTAGGAGGCCCTAGACGCCACGTGCATGGACGTACGCTTTATTCCGGATGCACGCACACCCTAGCTACCACTATTATTCTATTAACGTGTCTAAAAAACATGACTGTATATATATGTCTTGTTACGATCCAATACGGAATACATGGACATGAAACTCATGTCAAATAAAATAATCCCAAAACTTTCGTACGTGGTAGCCACTCCACGCACGTCGTACGTATACCCCCACGGCCCCACCCATACGCCGTATGTGCAGACACAGAATGAAACCAGCAGGTAGCTCATTATTAGCTACACCCCTAGCTAGGCAGCGGGCGCTGAGGCAGTCCATGTCATCACACCCTACGGGATGCGCCAACGCAGGCTAGCTAGATCATATGCGCGCGCGCGCGAGGCGCGACGCATGGCAGGATCCCGGCCAAAACCCCCCTGCTGCTTGTCCCCGAGCGCATGCACGCTGCCATGCACATATCGCGTCACTGACGACCTCATCGGCTCAGCCATGCATGCAGCTAGCCGTATGCATGCCTGCCTGCGGCTTGCGTGTCCACGGGATATTCCCCCCGCCCGCCCTGCGCCCCTGCCTGTGTGCCCCTGGCCCCTGCACGATGACGTGTGCATGATCCAGCGCTCCAAGCTTTCAGGCAACCACGAGAGGCACGCAGCAGCTATATAGAGACCCGAGCTGATAGACAGATGGGAGACGTGTCTCTGTCTCTCCAGCTAGCTTGCTGGTACGCACACCCAGCACAGATCACTACTCGGCACTGATCTTACATGTACTATGCTTGAGCTTGACATGCACCGTATTGCCCGGCCATCTATCAGCGGCAGCAGCATGCATGCATGCATGCATACGTTCTGCCAATGGCATGTGAGTGTACTTCCCAAAGCTCGTGCGCGAGAGAGAGAGGAGACGTCCGTCCTCAGCCTCGGCGGGCAGCTCGGCTCGATCGATCGATCGCCGTCACGTGAGCTTTGGGAGCTAGTTTGCCGCCCCGAGAATCCTAGACAGTGACGTACAACGCGCAGGCATCCGCATGCATGCACGTGACCTCAATCCTGATCGTATATGTACACATCGGAGCCTAGAGTCCTAGACGTACTCGATCAGCCATATACCAAACGTGAAATCATTGCTCGAAAAGAAGCCGGGGACGTTTCTACTTTCGTTTCGACGGGTTACACATGTACACGAGATGCGTTGGCGAAGATACTGTTGGGGGCTAGTTTGTCAGGTATCTAGCTAGGGCGCCCTAGGCACCTCTCGCTACCATATATCTGTACATACACAGTTCAATAATTGAAGGACGACGAGCGCGTTTTTTGTATTTTTTAGTGGTGCATACGTGTATGTCAGTCGCGCATGCATCTAGTTCCAGTTCAAAAGCAGCCCATCGATTCCCAGTATCAACTGTATCTAGCAAGAGTCGTTTAATCTGATCGAGATACATGCATGTGTGAACCTGCAAAAAGTACGCAAACAAAGTCCAACTTTTTTACAACAAAGGAAAGATTCAAAGATTAATAGAAGATTTTCGATGGGATATGCGATATTATATTATCCAGTTAATTATACTCCTTCCGCCTATTTATAAGGTGTGATATGACATGGCACGGTCTCATAAATTAAAGAGTGACCATTCGTTATCTTATATTATATTGTTTATGATTATAAACTTACTCCCCGTTGGGAGGGTTTCTCCCAAAACGGCTTCACTGGTGAAGCCAAAGCCGATGAAGCCAAAAATAACGGCTTCACCCGGCTTCCAATTCATTTTAGCATTGGCTTGCAAAACAACTTCACACTACAGTGCCTCATTTTGTGTAAAACATGGAAAGTCGAAGCCAAAATAAACCCTACCAAACGGGGTCTTATAATTATTGGAGAGTATTTGATTACAAATCCAATCGTGTCAAGTTTGCATTAAAAAATAAAAGGTTGTTAGATAAATTATTAGTCAAAGATTGTAAAGTTTGAATCTTGATATGCGTGTGCCCTTTATAAATAGAAACAGAGGGACATTAGTTAGTAAGACTCAAGACATGTACGGCAATGTTTGTTGACAGCAGAAACAGAAAAATGCTATATTAGGACAGAACATGCAATTCATTTCCCCCCTGCAAGTTGCATTTGTCACCATCTCTGTACAAGTGTCGCTAATAGTGCTTTGAATTATTGCTGTCCCGCGTTTACTGGTGATGATATATAAGCACCAGAGAAAGAACTTCTGCCTTTGCCTTAATAATAAGGGCATGTGCAGCAACGGAGCATTGGCTACATATGCAATTAATAACGTACAGTAACTTTTCCAGAATACGATCGACTTATCAAGAGTTTCTGGCTGCCTCACGAGAAACTAAATACATGAAACAAGACAAGTCCATTTCACGCAAGGCAGTGCAAGACAAAAGGTCAGGCTTGCGAGGATATGGGCCAAATGCGAGTACTTGCCAATCTGTGCGTACCCAACAAAACCTCAACAACAGTCCGAGTTCACGAGATGTTTGTCAAAATTCCATGCAGCCAAACATCGGCTCAGAACCCTGCTTCCCCTGCCACAGCCTGACCCTGCCCCAACTCTGTCCACAGACAGGTACTACCACAGTGTCCGCACTGTAATCGAATTGGATAGCACCAATAGCGGCCTTCTCTTTGAGAGACGTACAGTACACTGATGGAGGTATCGTTACTTCGGTACTAAAGGAGGTCTTTATACTAAAGGAGGTCTTTAGTACCATTGTGCAACCGTTATTGTTACTTCGGTACTAAAAGGGAGCCTTTAGTACCGGGTCAAATAACCGGTACTAAAGGGGTATTAAAAACAATCTGCCGACCGGAGCCCCGGCACCCCGTCGTTGTCCACCCGAGCGCCAGAGCCCCGGCCGCACAACACCTGAACCCCGCACCAGAGAGGAGGGGGGGAGGGGGGGGGGGGGAGAAGGAGGGAGGCGGTGTACTTACGCTGCTCAGCCACTGCCGCCCGTTGCCGCCGCCGTCGCTCCTCAGCCCGTCGGTTGCCGCCGCCGCCGGGTCTGTGGGAGAGGTGTTCGCTACTCCAAGATCCACGCGCTCCTTGCTCCACCACGCCTGCTGACGCGCCGCCGCTGCGTCCTCCCGCCGGAGCTCCGCCGCCGCTCCTTGCTCCACCACACCTTGCCGACGCTCTGTCGCCTTGCCGCACCATATCTTCTTGCCTCCGCCGCTCCTTGCCCTGCTGCCGCTCCTCGCCACATGTAAGAGGTGAGGGGCGAGCGGAGGGGGGAGGAGAGGGGCGGTGAGGGGATCGATCTGTGTGGGGGGAGAGAGGGCGGGGAGAAGAAGAGAGAGAGGCGCGGATGAGTGGCTGGATGAGGGGGGGACGAGCGGATAAGTACGTGTGGGGAAGGGGGTGAGCGTGGGAGAGGTACCCTTGTAGTACTGGGTGGAGGCTTCACCCAGTACTAAAGGCCCTCAAGTACATTAGTACCGGTTGGAGGTTTCAACCGGTACTAATGGGTGACCTTTAGTACCGGGTGAAGCGTCCACCCGGTACTAAAGGGCGTCACGAGGACTCCTCAGGGACTAGCCGTTAGACCTGGTACTAATGCTCATATTAGTACTGGATCAAAATACAACCAGTACTGAGTCTCGGACGAATGCTGAGTTTTCCAGTAGCGGTACGTTATCACCAATGACAATCAGTTTTTCCATTGTATAGGTCTGTGCGACGAATGGCTACCAGCTAATGACTGATCCACACACGCGCTTGCTCGAAGCATCTTCATCTCCAGTGCTCCAATGATTTTTTTGAAGCAAACAGTGGTCCAATATAATTTCTATGATCGACGCTTAGAGATGGACAAGAGCTTTACTATACAATATATATTCTTGTATAATACCCTCATGTGGGTTTGTTGGATTATTTTAAGCCAAGGAGATAATCAATAATAATGAACTTTAATTATTGACACCCCTCTATTTCTTTCTTTCTTTCTATAAGGTGTATTAGGATTTGAAAACGTCTTACAAAGTATAGCTTGATCATTAGTTTCTCTTCCGATATATTTGGCTACTAACCAGTATATTATTAAAAAAATATGTGAAATACCAATGTTTTGCATATTTGCATCTATTCTACAATACTAAACGTACACACAAGTTAACTAACTGCTGGTCTGTTCACAATTTATATAGTTTAATTTGACTTTTTAAAAATCTTAATAGCTAGTCCCCCACATTTAAAATGGAGGAAGAGTATGTATCTTATTATGAGTACGTATTAAGCTTGTGTTGATTCAGAGTCGATCTCAAGACAACAAAATGCAAGTTGCAGATTACTCACGACGCCATGCATGGAAGAATACAACCTTGACATCTGTCATGGTCCATATATAGCTAAACATCCTGCTGGTATGGGGACTTGCATGTTCGGAAGTGATATGGTTTATTAATCAGAAATATTATTTTTGCTTTGATTAACCAGTGGTCAGTGGTCACCACTGCATGCATGCATGATCCACTAAACGGGCTGTTGATTACTAGCAGTAACGAACTCCAATTTGATGTACGTGGGAGACTAGCTAGGAAGCTTATAATTGAGCTAGAGTAGCTTATAACTAGGGCTTGATCTTAGAGAGTGGGACCGAGAGCATATCACAGCTCAGCAGCAACGCACATTCCCTGCACTAGCAAAGGGGAGGATGACGTCTGCCCAATAAACTAGCTAGGGGAATGTGTGGAATGTTGCTGTCACCACAGACAGATCGATGACGATGGGAAAAAAGGGTCACCTCAGGTTGATGGATGTGAAAATTTCTGTGCGTGGTGCGGAGGAGAGAGATGAGAGAGGGAAAGAGGGCAGGGAAGGAGCTATCACATTCTCTCTCTCTCTTCTCCCCTACATGCACAAATTTCCAGCAAGTGGGACACCTCCTCATTGTTCACTTATGCGACGAGGGCAGCAGTCAAATCAGGCAATGGAATCTTCGTATGTGAGCCCCTATCACTTACTTGTAACCATAGCCATTTGGGTAATTCAGTCAAGGCTTGGTTAAACGCACCTCTGCTATTATACTTCAATCGTGCATTTTTAACAGCAGCAAATTAAAACACAACAACTAGCCCAGCTTTGCGTACTGATCGATCGTGCTGATCGAGTACTTGACAGGAGTCCCACACCAACCGAGAGGCTAGCTACATGCACGCACGGCACGCCGCCGCGGCGCCCATGACTGGACGACTAGAGTTAGCGCTAGCGTCGCATGTGAATACATGGCCTGTACGAAAGGGTCCAGCGGTACGTGACAGTGTGACGACACTCGCGTCCCCTGCGCGGCATGCATGGGGACAAGTAATAAGCTAGGCCCCGGCACGCTGCTGATCAGTCATCACACGCCATGCCGTGCCATAGCGGGACGCCGGGACATCCACGTGCAGCGCGCTGCGCGCGTCGATCGGAACGGCCAGCAGCGGGCACGACCGTTTCCCACCCCGCGCGCGCGCCCGCGAGCGAGAGGCATATGCAGCTAGCTCGGCGGCAAATCAAGGGGTGGTGCTTGGCCTGGGCCTCGTCACGGGGAGCACGAGCAGTCGAGCACGTACGTACACCCCGCGTGATCGCTCGCGTATAGGGGCGCACGATATTTGGTCGGAGGATAATGAGCATGCATGGGGGGCGATCGGTCTCTCCGTGACTCCGTCGATCAGCCACGCTGGATACGATGGCGCGTGTTTGAATCAGCGGAACGCCTACGCTGCGTTCATGTCATGTATGCGGTGTCGTGTGCATGCGCTTGCGGAGTTATATATACATGCGGACGAGGTGGTGGACGCGGATTGATCAATGGGTTCCGATGTCGTTTGGGGGCAAAGGGATAGCCGCGCGGAATGTACGTCGATCATACTACCGTTAAGCCACCGCCACCGCGCGGGCTACCGACCGGCCGGCGATGGTCGGTGAGCCGGCGTGGGAGATGATGGACCGGCGATACACAGCGTGCATGCCCCTTTCAAAACTTGGTCATACTTAGCCGGCTTGCCGCGTGATTCATATATGCGTGTGCACTTGCATATGACGCTTGACGCGTCAGTTTTTTGGAGCTTGAGCTTCATCTTAAAGCACACTAGCTTCCATGATCCCATCTAGCTTATAAGTCCAACAGTGTCGTAAGACGTATTGAGATGGAACCAGTCCGCCCAGCTTTGAGTTTCGGCTCACCTTGGGTGCTCATATTTTTCATCCAACCTTTTTTTTCAGCGATAGGTGACTGCTGATAAAACATTTTGGATTTCATCAATCTCAAGATCCGCCGACCCATTCGCTCGAAGACGTTCAGAAAAGGGAAATATAATTCAAATACATCAAAATTTTCTCGAAGATTTTTTGAAGAAAGAAATCCAAAGAAAATGCTAAGAGCTCATTAAACAAGTTCCATAAATTTCAAATAAAATATTAAATAACTTTAGAAAACAATTTAAAGATTTATTGGGTATCTTATTTTTCAATTATATAACTTGTTCACGAGCTCTAGTTATTTCTGTGGGATTCCTTATGTCAAAATTATCACTAGAATTTTTCTAAAACTTCTGAAGGTATTTGAGTTTCGTTTCCTCTTTTAAATTAAATATTTTTCTCTCACATCAGCCCTTAACCGCTTTCACTGGCCGAGGGGCCAAAACTAGACAATATTGGAAGTTGGGGTAAATACCAAAACTAGAAAGTATTGGTATTTGGGTCAAATATTAGAAAAACTAAAGAGTTGATGGGCCAAAATGATTTTTCCTATACATTAATTGCCAAATAATTTAAACTCTAGATGCCTTCGATTCAAACTATAAATATATCTAGGTTTACTGAACCTTTTTTTTTTGCGAAACACAGTATCCTCCGAAAGACCGATCCGGCAATAACCACTGGCGTCCTGTTATCGACGGGCACATCGCCTACCACTTAAAAATAGCACCGGTTAAATCCTGCAATAAATCTAAAAATAATGTGAGCAACGGTACCGAGTTGAGGACTGAAATCCTGGTGGGCAGATTCCACCATAAAGAACTTTACTGAGTGTAACTCAGTTCGCTATGACCATCAATTTTTTTAAGTATCTTTGACCATCATTGGCCAATAGATTATATAGATTTACAGTATATCGTTTAGTTATTTAACTAGATTTATTATAGAAATACTTCCATAATATATAATATTTTTATTTAAAATTACTTTGTTAACACATGATAACTTATTCCGTTACATCTTTTCGGGTAGTTACATCTTTTAGCTTTGAGCGCCAATAGCCAATAAGCACAGGGAGCAGCTCCCGCAAATTAAACCTATATTTTTCTGCAGGAAAAATTGCGTCCACAGACGTACAATCTGATTAGACTGCCAGTTCAATTAATCGGTTGTCCCCCGTCACAACACAACAAACGGGCGCTAACTCATGAACTCTACATTTTTTTTCTTTATTCTGCCAGCCATTAGTTTGTTGCGATTGGCACGTGTGGGCTGGCGCCAACACGAGGGGAACAGACAAGGCGCGGCCGCAAAATCTACCCCCGTGAAAGCATTTCCTTTGGAGCCTTGTGATGCTAGCCGCTGCATGCACACCTCATCGCTTGCAAAAACAAACAAAGTTCCCGAGTAGTATTATCGTGCCATAAAATGTTGATCTTCCATGCATGCCGTTCCATGGAGTCACAAAAATACAGCTAGCCAAGCACACGGATCGAATTCTCTAGAAATAGACCATGACTAAATAAAGTACGCATAAAAATATTGCACCAAGATTCTCCAAAATAAAAGGGCATCAAAGAATACAATCTTGGCCTCAAAGAAATTTGTCTATCATTGCCACTGGAGCCACAGAATCCTGCGAGTTCTGACTAAAAGGTGCTTGCACATCAAAAGGCAATAAAAGGGTACCCTCGATTATAATCTGTACGATAGGTAATAGATTTTGATACATGAGTCATTATTCTCGGTAATAGTTAATAATCTTAATATTATTTGTGGATAGTAAAAAGACTAACATCATAACCACTTCGATCTTTGGTACTCTCTCCGTTTCAAATTGCATGTCGTTTTGGCATTTTAGGTACATAATTTTTTCCTACAATTTGGAATGGATGGACTGGGCTATGCTATAGAAACAGAGTTAGTCTTATATACTTTTCTTATACAATGAGCGGCTGAAGTGTTCAGGTGGTGAAGGCAGTGCCAGCATAATAGGGAGGCAACACGATAGCTCTGCACCCCGGACAATGAGGAGGCCCAGATACAATCACGCTACAATAGGAGAAGCAGAGAGAAGATGGAGGATGCACTTAATTAGGCAGTTATAGGTATGCGAGAACTGAAAACTCAAATTTCAAATGGTTAGATAACAAAAATTTTCTGATGGAGTCCACAGATGTTTGGTCCAACCTTGTCAGGATGTAGCTACTTTTAAATTTATTCTAAGTTAAAATGTTTTATATTTAACTACCAATATCTCTAAAGTAATTTATTTCACATAAAAACACACATGATGCTATGATAGTTTGTTTCATGATTTCTCTGCTAACATCATTTTTACGTTACCAATCTTTATGATTTTTATGCTATTAATATTATTAAAGTTAAAAATTCTTTTGACGGACAAATATAAAAGTAGCTATATGAAAACCGAGAGAGTAGATGCTCATAACAAGTTGGTCAGTTCAGTTGAAAATCATCTAAACAAAGATTGCCTCGAAAAAGAAAATCGTCTGCAGAAGCAGAACTATTCGC
Source organism: Setaria viridis (assembly GCF_005286985.2). Lineage (NCBI taxonomy): Eukaryota > Viridiplantae > Streptophyta > Magnoliopsida > Poales > Poaceae > Setaria > Setaria viridis. The sequence continues at coordinate 44,574,962 of NC_048271.2, forward strand.
TTGCCCCTGCTGCATGTTGCCTTAACGTGATGGGCGTGAATGATATGGTCTCTCTTGTTAGATATTTGAGCTTGGTCCATATAAATCATTCTGAATAAATCTCAAAGGTCCATTAGCGTAGGAGGGATGCACCATCTATTAGTCATGTATTGCTAATAGATGAGGGTGCGGGGGTTTCCTCCCTATAAGTATGGACCAACCCCCTTATGGAAAAAATGCACCATAGACTACTATACGGGAAAGCCCCCAGGTTAGGGTATCCCTAAGGTGGTCTATACGAGTTAGTTTTTGCTGCGCCACCACTGTGGTCTTCTCCATTCCGTTGCATCGGTGTGTACCGGCGAGCAGGAGAGCAGGTCTCCGGAACCACTCGTCCTTGTGATCCTGCATCAGGAGAGAGCGAATAAGGTTTTTGGAAAGCGCTCCGCATGACTGCTCAAGTTCGTCATCACAGCTCGTTCTCCGTCCAAGTCAGGCGTTGCAACGCATCCTCACCTTCAGCACTGGCTGCTGTGATCCGTCCGCAACACCGTCGTCATCCCGTCAGCACCTCTCGTCATCACGTCTTCTGGTATGTTAGAGTTTTGCATGCTAGAATTGTCTCTTGTCATGATTTATTTATTTCCGAAATTAACACAACAATTGCCTCATTATCCAACAATCCAAAAACCTTAAAATAGGCAATCTGTTGATTTTTCGATGACTGGTTTTGCTGAGTCACTGAGGCCAGAAAAGTTTTCTGGTGTGAACTTTAAGATATGGCAATCAAAGGTTCGTCTATGGCTTAATGCGATGCACATCTGGGACACAAGAAAAGGCAAACCAGAAGGCGAACTGACTGCTGAGCAGCAGCAGAAGTTCGCGGATGCCAATAATCTTTTCGTGGGATGTATCATCGACGTGCTCTCTCACTGTCTGATTGATGTCTATGTGGACTCGACAGATACAAAGGAGTTGTGGGGTGCTTTAGTTACAAAGTATGGTGGAACATGGAGAGCATCCATGACTACAGGATGGTGAACAACCGTTCTATAGTAGAGCAAGCGCATGAGGTACAGTGCATTGTGAAGGACCTTGAGCAACTCAAGTGTGAGATACCCGGCAAGTTTGTGATTGGATGCATTATTGTAAAATTTCCTTCCACGTGGAGGAATTTCGCCACAACTCGAAATTTAGGAGACAGGAGATTGTTGAAAACCTGATATCATCTCTTGATGTTGAGGAGAAGGCTCGGATGAAAGATGCTACTGATAAAGGAGATTAAGGCTAGTCTAGCGTCAACATGGTGCAGTAGTTTCCACGCAACAAGAATAAAGGGAAAAAATAAGATCATTAAGACTACTACCTTCAAGAAGAAGAATATGAACAAAGCCGAGTTGTCTTGCTATACCTGCAGCGAGTTGGGACATTTCTCAAAGGATTGTCCAGATCGCGTAGATCGCAAGGATAAAAGGGCTACTCATGGATCTGGATCCAAGAATGTCAACACAGTGACCATAGGCAACACTGAAGATGGGTAGGTAATTTACCTACTATTCTTTCAGTTTTTCAATCTACCAGTTGGTGGCTTGATACGGGTGCCAATGTTCATGTGTGTGGTGACATATCTATGTTCTCTTCTTACCAGGTCGCTCATGATTCCTCCGTCCTGATGGGGAATAGGTTACATGCTTCTATTCATGGTGTTGGCACGGTAGATCTGAAGTTTACTTCGGAAAAAATTATGCAGCTAAGGAACATGCAGCATGTCCCTACTATCAACAAGAATCTTGCGAGCGGCTCGGTCCTGTGCAAGGACAGATTTAAGGTAGTGTTAGAGTCCAATGAATTAGTCGTGTCGAAACATGGACAATTTGTTGGTAAAAGTCTATGATTGCGGAGGTTTGTTCCACTTTTCCCTTGCAAATTTTTGTAATAAGTCAGTGAACTATATTTGTGACAATGTTAGTGATGATGTGAGTACTTGGCATCCACGTCTATGTCACGTTAATTTTGGTTTGATGTCTCAGCTTTCCAGCATGTGTTTAATTCTAAACTTCACCATTGCTAAAGGTTCTAAATGCCATAGTCGTGTGCAATCGAAACCACCTTGGAAGCCTCACAAGGCAGTTGAGGAGAGAAACTTGGCACCTCTAGAACTCATACATTCTGATCTCTGTGAGATGAATGGTGTATTGATAAAAGGTGGAAAGAGATGCTTCATGACATTGATTGATGATGCGATTAGATTTTTCTATGTTTATTTGTTGCAAACTAAGAATGAAGCGTTAGACTACTTTAAAATCTATAAAGCTGAAGTTGAGAATCAACTAGAGAGAAACATTAAGCATTCAAGGTCAGATCGTGGTGGCGAATATTTTCCTAAAATTTTTGATGAATTCTGTGAGGAACATGGTATTATTCATGAGAGGACGCATCCCTATTCGTCTGAATCAAACGGGGTTGCTGAGATGAAAACCGCACGCTAACTGATCCTGGTTAACGCCATGTTAGACACTGCTGATTTATTTAAGGCATAGTGGGGTGAGGCTTTATTGACTTCATATCATGTCCTGAATAGAGTTTCGAACAAGAATAAAGAGCAAACTCCATATGAGATGTGGGTTAGGAGAAAACTTTCACTTTCTTATTTGCGCACTTGCAGGTGCTTGGCGAAAGTCAATGTATCAATTTCTAAGAAGCGCAAGTTGGGACCTAAGATAGTGGATTGTATCTTTCTAGGATATGCTTAGAGGAGCATTGCCTATAAATTTTTAGTAGTTAAATCAGAGGTATCTGATATGCATGTTGATACTATTCTGAAATCTCGTGATGCAACATTCTTTGAGAATATTTTTCCTATGAAAGATATGCATATCACTTCTAGATTTTCCTCTGAGATAATTCTTGAACCAATTGCATCTATTGAGTCTTCTGAACAATTTGATGAGCATGAGGAGGTCATTGAGAAGGATGACAATGAGGCTCCTAGAAGGAGTAAGAGACAAAGGATTGCAAAATCATTTGGTGATGATTTTACTGTGTACCTTGTCGATGATACACCCACATCCATTGCTGAGGCATTTGCATCTCCAGATGCAGATGATTGGAAAGAAGCTATCCATAATGACATGGACTCAATTCTTTCTAATGGAACCTGGGAGCTCACTGAATGACTCTATGGCTGCAAACCACTGAGTTGTAAATGGGTGTTAAAGAAGAAGCTTAGACCTGATGGTACTATTGAGAAGTACAAGGCACGACTTATGGCCAAAGGCTACACACAAAAAGAAGGCGAAGATTTCTTTAATACTTACTCACCTGTCGCTAGATTGACCACAATTCGAGCACTACTTTCTTTGGCTACCTCATATGGTCTTATTGTCCATCAGATGGATGTAAAGATAGCTTTTTTAAATGGAGAGTTGGATAAGGAGATCTATATGGATCAGCTTGATGGATTTGTGGTGAAGGGTCAAGAAAGTAAAGTAAGGTGTGTAAGTTATTGAAGTCTTTGTATGGCCTGAAACAGGTGCCTAAGCAATGGCATGAGAAGTTTGATAGAACTTTAACTTCTGCGGACTTTGCCATAAATGAGGCTGATAGATATATGTACTATCGCCATGGTGGGGACGAAGGAGTTATATTATGCTTGTACGTGGACGACATACTAATCTTTGGTACGAATATTGATGTGATCAATGAGGTAAAGTGTTTTCTACCAAAGAGTTTTGATATGAAAGATTTATGAGAAGCTGATGTTATTCTGAACATTAAGCTGATTAAGGATGAGAATGGGATTACTCTTTCGCAATCCCATTATGTGGAGAAGAATTGATCCGCTTTGGCTACACGGACAACAAGCGTTCTCCAACTTCTTATGATCCTAGTGTGATACTTCGAAAGATTAAGAAATTTGCGAAAGATCAACAGATTATTGGTTCACTCATGTACTCCCTCCATACCGTTTTACTAGGCGCGAGAGGCATCATACCAGATACCAAGATGACGTATTAACTCAGCCAGACTAACCGGCACGTGGCATGCACGGAGTAACTGCCTCATGCATGCAGGGATGTATTAACTCTCCATTTCCTACCTGTTGTGCATATTTTTCACTCCTAAACTGAGTTGGCGCTCTTTTTCTCTCGTTTTTAGTACACCCAAGTAATTAAAGGATCCTCGATAACCCAGCTCGCTTCCTATACTAGTAGATTTGAAAAATGGGTGCGCCTGGTTAAACAGTACAGAGGGAGTACTTAGCTAGTGCAACGAGACCCGACATATCTTTTGCTGTGAGCAAATTGAGCAGGTTCATATCAAACCCGGGTTTTGGTCATTGGCATACACTTGAAAGGATTATGCGCTACTTGGTGGGTACTATGAGTCATGGGATTCACTATTCTAGGCACCCTGCTATGCTTGAGGAATATAATGACTCGAACTAGATTTCTGATGCTAATGAGCTTTATGCCACGATGGGTATGTGTTTACCCTTGGAGGTGGTGCAATATCATGGAGGTCTTGCAAATAGACCATTCTGACGAGGTCAACCATGAAGGTAGAACTTATTGCTTTAGATACAACCGGTGTTGAGGTAGAGTGGTTGCGTGAGCTCTTGATGGACTTGCCTGTGGTTGAAAAACCAGTGCCGGCTATCCTTAAGAACTGTGACAATCAAACTATGATAGTCAAAATGAACAGTACTAAAGATAATGCAAAGCCATCAAGATATGTCAAAAGACGACTGAAGTCTGTCAGGAAATTGAGAAACTTCGAAGTAATAAGTGTGACTTATATTCAAACAGAAAAAAACAAAAGAGCAATCACGGAATGTGATAGAAAGTGCATCGAGGGAGATGGGTATGAGACCCGTTTGAGTTGCCATAGTGGTAACCCAACCTATGTGATCGGAGATCCCATGAATTAGGATATGAGAAAAACAAACTTTTGGTTAACTAAGGAGAGTAATTATTTAACCCTCTATAAGTGAAGATGCAATACTCTCAAATATTGTAAGGCATGTGTGCTGTAAGGCAGGTTGGCTATATGCCTTAATATGATTCTATTGGCTTTGATAAGTGAAGATACTATCTTACGGAGCATTCTTGAAAGAACACACCTATATGAGTTTGGCTGTTAAACGTCGTAGTCTATGAGACTTGGGTGATCTCTAGTAAGCTCATGAAAGAGATCAGGGAGTACGACGTATGCGCTCCACCCACGGAGTAGGCTACTGGCAGCCAGGTACTGGTTATGACTTGGAGTGAAACTTGTCCGCACAAAACTAGCAATTCAAGGCATAGTCCATTGCCAAATCGTGGATGAGTATAGCTTGAAGCTCTAGGCAAGAGTTCAACTTAACAATCCTTGTTGAAACACTAGTATATCAAACAGTAGTGAGAAACATGCAAAACACCTAAATGGGTATTTGAGATCTGGTAGGAGATTGTTAGATATATGGGTTTGGCCCATTGTCGTTGTCAAGATTAGTGGATCAAGACTAAGACTAGTAAATTTCTTTTATGCGCGTAAGGCTTCGGATGGTGGCGTGGGAGACACGGGGTTTAGACTGGTTCGGGCAAGGTAATACCCTACGTCCAGTGTCGGGAGCTGCTCGTGTTGCCCACGCGGGGTTCTGTAGTAGGGGTTACAGGAGTGCGCGAGAGGGAGCTGATCCCAGGTCTCTTGGGTATGCACTAATGCTCTAGGTGGGTATGAGTGTGTTTTGGTGGCTTGGAAGCGTCGTTGTGCTTTTAGTTGTCTCTCCAGCCTCCTTTGTCTCAGGCCCCCGGTTCTCCTTTTATAGCGCAAGGAGGCCACCGAGGTTACAGGCGAGACCGGGTGTGAGGAGAAGTAAAAGAGATAAACAAGGCTAGGTAAAAATACAACACAAGGGGAAGGACCAAGTCCCTAGGCCACCGGTGTCCTCGCCGGCCTTCGGCCCTTGCTGGCGCATCTACCGGAGGAGGGCGGCCGCCGTCGCGTCCTGTCGATGGTCTCCTCGGCGGCTGTAGCAGCCGGGTGTGATGATGGCGTTTTGTCATGGCACCTGTGTCCGTTGGGGGAGGCGGTGAATCCCTCCATCTTGCTGACGGCCCGCGGAAGGCGGACGTCGCGTCCCTGCCGCCGGACGCGCGAGGCGCGAGAACGAGGGAGGCCTGCTCCGGGCGGCGCAGGCCATGAGTGCCCTGTAGCGAATCGGAGGAGGTCGCAGCCACTGTAGCTTGTACTGTGCAGCCGCGCATTGGTACTTGTGGCAGGTTTCGTTGGGGACGCGGATATCCTTCTTCCTGACAGAACTGCGGTGCATTTATGGCGAGATCGACAGGGGGACCCACGAGATCCGCGCCCAAGGTGGATTCTTGTCTGGAGGGCCCGGGTGAGCCCGACCCCCTGTGCCCTGAGTCGGGCGAGGCGGAAACTTGCAGCGGGGGGTCGGGCGCTCCCGACCCCAGGCCCGCGGGTCGGGCGAGGCGGAGCTTGGTCTTCAAGGGGTCGGGGGCGCCCGACCCTGGGACAAGGGGTCGGGCGAGGCGGAGCGTGGCTCTCGCCTCCCATATTGGGCCGACGGCAGTCTTTATTACCTTATGTGGGCCTGGGTCTTTATGTTTTGTTGTTTCCATGGGCTTTGAGAGGTCGTTAATATTTCCCCCCAACACCCATATAAATAATCCTTAATAAATCTCAAAAGCCCATTAGCGTAGGAGGGGGTGCACCATCTATTAGTCCCGTATTGCTAATAGACGAGGGTGCGAGGGTGCGGGAGGTTTTCCTCCCTATAAATACGGACCAACCTCCTCATGGAAATAATGCGCCATAGACTACTATACGGGAAGGTCACCAGGTTAGGGTATCCCTAAGGTAGTCTATATGAGTTAGATTTTACTTCTTCTATACTGTTGCGCCGCCACTGTGATCTTCTCCATTCCGTTGCGTCAGCGTGCACCGGCGAGCGAGAGAGCAGGTCTCCGGAACCACTCGTTCTTGTGATCTTGCACCGGGAGAGGACGAATAAGTTTTTTGGGAAGCTCAAGTTTGTCATCACGACTCGTCTTTCGTCCAAGTCAGGCGATGCAGCGTACCGTCGTCTTCAGCGCCGGCTGCTGCGATCCGTCCGCAACACTGTTGTTGTCCCATCAGCACCACTTGTCATCACGGCTTCTCGTATGTTAGAGTTTTGCATGCTAGAATCTCTTATGATGATTTATTTATTTCAGAAATTAATACACCAATTGTCTAATTATCCGACGTCTCTCCCCCGCCAGCTGAGACTGAGAGCCCCGCTCGACCTGCCTTTGTCGCGGTCGATCCTCCCTCAGAGTCCGATCCGTTCCAATGCTGCCGCTGCCACTCCGCAACAACGCGCCGTCGTCGTCGTCCCTGCTGCTGCGCGCGCGGCGTGTCCCCCCGTCCGCTCACGAGCAGATTCCCCTTCGCCGCGCGCTGCCCCCACCACCCGACCCGGCCGGCTCCCTCGCTCGCTCGTGCGCGCGCGCGACGACGACGTCACCGCTCACAAGTCACAAGCCGCTAGCGTTCTGGCAGTCAGGCGAGTACCACCACCACAAGTCGACGGATCACCGATGATGACACACCACGGTTCGGCTAGCGCGCGCCCTTCTCCCCCTCCGGCCGCGCTCCGGGCTCCGATCCGGCGTTGTCACATGGCAGATGGTGCCCGGCACGCCGGGGGGCGCGCGCGATGGCGTGATGGTCTCTCTCTCTCCCTCACCGCACCAAATTTTAAGGTTATCCCTGCCGGCCGGTTCTGCAAGCGCAGGGCACGCAGGCAGGCTCCAAGTTGCAAGGAAGCAAACAGGGGGGGGGGGGGGGGGGGGGGGGGGGGGGGGGGGTCGCGCGGGCTCCATGCCATGGCAGGGCAGCTTTTATTTTAGGCTCTCGCGAGCCGCTGCCAAATTGATCGAGCCGCCAAGAGGGCCTGCTGTAATAATAAAGTGTAAACTATAATAACGTCGTACGTACACTCGATCGTAAGGTAGCTGTGGTATCTACTGATGAATGCCGTGGGGCTTCTTCCATTCCTTTTGTTAAGTTTCGATCTCGCTGTGGAGGGAATGTTTGGTGAATGGTGCATGCTTCTTCTTCTTCTTTTTTGGCTAGGAATGGTGCATGCATGTTGGTGGTGATTCTATCTCTGATCGATGGCTACATCGAGCTACCTAGGAAATAAAATATGGGCTTATTTATATACGAGCTAGCTAGGACCACCACTGCTGACACGTAATATCACTCATGTCCGAAAATAAATATAAGTCGTTTTGTAAATTAAAAGGTACAGCCTATAATATGAGCTTTAACTAGCAGTTTTCCGTGAAAATATGATCGATATTGAAAAATATAAATGAGTACATGTTCTGACGAAAGTATAAATCTACCATTAATCTTATGTTGCCAGGCCACACTAGCTAGTACTCTCTCCATCCCAAATTTCTATTCGTTTTGGTTTTTTTTAAGAGCATGCATTTTTCTACGTATTTAGACATAGCATATATCTAGGTGCATATATATCTAGGTGCATAGTAAAAAGTTATGAATCTAGGAAAGACAAAACGAATACTAATTTGGGACGGAGGGAGTACCTAACAAATTCATTATGTGTTGATAGTTAGGGTTGAAAATGTTTGACCGGTCAATACATGGTATCAAAGATTTTCCTAGTGCGAGGGTGGTTGTTCTTCTTCATGGTTTATTATCAAGTGGCCAAGGAATATCTAGTCCAATTGTGGCATTTTTGAGAAACCAAAATAAATTAATTAGCAACAGGAATCCCCAGCTAACATTTCCCGGAAAAAAACCGTTGGTTACTTGATAAATGTCCCGTCGGAGTTACCTCAACTAGGCTAAAAACATACTTGGCAATTTCAGAAAATTATAAAGAGAACCAATCGCCGTCAGTCATATGCAAAAGAAAAAAAACACTCTAGCTAATCATGGTAGTCTTGTAGTGCGTAGAACAAAAAAAGTATGTACTGTTTGAAAGCGTGACCTGGGCTGTTTTCCATTATGGTCAGCATCCGAGGTGTGTCTCGTGTCAATCTAAATGCCACCACCTCAAGTTGCTCATATAGTGGCCAGAGGATAGTGATATCGGCTCTTTTATATGGAGTGGGAAACGTACGGAATCTTGGCGTGCATGCGCATTCCTTTAACCTGAGCAAACTCGACGGATGACGCACACGGGATGCAATGCAATGGGTTGCATTGGGCCTTGTCGCCAAACTCTTCTTTGCCTTATCTCCAACTCCTTGTACGTTTGAGCACTGCATTGCCCACAACTTGCATAATTGCACTGCCGCGCTGTAATGTAATTTAAAGTGTACGGTGCTATAGGCTTGCTTGGCCGCTTGGTGCGTTTCCCTCCAATCAGAATAAAGGAATCCACCCGAACCAAAACCTTTTACTGATTAAACCATTGGCTCTTCCGTCAGCAAAATAATCACGAGCAGTATTCCCTCCGTTCCACAATACTGTTTTTAGCGGTGGGGATGTGTATTATTCTTCTGGATTTGGTCGGTTGTATTATATATCGACTTTAACATATAAAATCGAGCACTCTACTCTCGATGAAGTACATACTGAAATTTGAATTAATGTTGCTCTATTGTTTGGAAAGGATGATTCTACCCTTAGTTAACCCTATCTAAAATGTGCATTTATGTTTTCGAATGTACCAACTGATTCTATGGACTATAGGGTGCATTTATTTAGTAGGGGCATGACTGGAAAATCTAGATAAAAGTTGCCTTGGACTTGTAGAACAAGAAGTATTTTGAAAATAGTTGAAGAATATAAAAAAACGAGTATTTTCTTAAAAACCGAGTACTGTAAAAGGGAGGGAAGTACTATACACGAAACATATATGCACCAGTGTAGTACTGTGTGGTACCTTTATATCTCTAGCTAGGCAATAGCAGACAGCAGGAAACATGGCAGCAGATCTTGCAAAATCCTATTAAAGTATCTAACCCTTCGGCCCAACATATCACGAGTCTTATTTAGGCCTTGATAAATGAGGAGAATTGACGACAAAGCGCGTCCATATATCGTCCCAAATCCTCTGATCTCTTACGTCATTTGGCTTTCGATTTCTTTTTTTTTCAATTGATATTATTCTCCAGAGAGAAGAAAAGGAATATATGTACACGAAGCCGCAGCAGGATAGCAACAGAAGAACAATAAGATCACGTGAGTGCCCACTGCCCGTCGGGACCGGGAGACCACCACCGCTATATAGATATGGGGACTGGGGTTCGAGTCCTTCATTCTTGGTCCTCCATTTAAGCTCCACACACCTACACTCCTCTCCCTGTCTCTCTCTTGCCTCCATTGGGCAAGCTGCCAGGCCGCGTGGCTAGCTTAGCTCTGTGGTGTGTGCGTGCGCGCGCGCGAGGCATAGAGAGATGCTGTCGAGGGAACGCAAGAAGAAGCAGGCGGCGGCCGCTCTTCAGGAGAAGCTGAAGATCCTCCGCTCCATCACTCACTCCCACGCTGTAATAATCTCTCCTCGCTCAATCCTGGCTCCACCTTCCTCTTGTTTTCTTTTCCCAATTCTTTCCAGTGCTCTTCGGAATTCAGAACGTCAAATGCATCGATCAATCACCTCTCTGCAACCTTCTCGTTCTTGCATCGCCTGCTCTTTGGATCATTCCAAATATCAAATGATACCTGTTTATTTACTCACCTTGGCCACAATAATATACCTTTGCGCAGTTAAGCAACACATCCATAATCATGGACGCGTCGGCGTACATCAAGGAGCTGAAGCAGAAGGTGGTGAGGCTGAACCAGGAGATCGCCTGCGCGCAGGACGCGCTGAGACACAACTCCTCCTACCCGACGGTACTCGCATCGCTTCGCTTCGCTCGCATATACTCCATGCCATGTACATGTAGAGATAGATAATGATGCACATGCACAGAAGCTATTAGGGACCCATATGCATGATGCTAATTTGTAATTTCGCGGTGTCACCAGTAGAAGGAAGTATCCAGTGGTAGTGTGGTACTGCTGCTGCACCAGTTCACATGCTAGCCAATCACTCGGGATTATTCAGTCAGTACTCAGTACTCATCAGTAGGGCCGTATAGTTCACATGTGCAGCTTCAAGGCTTCTTCGATCCCATGCCTGCCTGCAATATTCAGCTGAGCTGAGCACCGCTGATTGATCAATGATAACGGGTGGACCGGGCACATATTGATACGGATGGATGCAGGTGACCGTGGAAACCCTAGTAGGCGGGCACGGCGGGTTCCTCATCAACGTCTTCTCCGACAAGAGCTGCCCGGGGCTGCTCGTCTCCGTGCTCGAGGCCTTCGACGAGCTGGGGCTCAGCGTCCTCCAGGCCACCGCGTCCTGCGCCGACTCCTTCCGCCTCGAGGCCGTGGGTGGAGAGGTAAAATCAGTAACTGATTGATTGATTGCGCCTCTCTTTCTTCTTGGCTTATAACATGTTAATTCTCTTTGGTGGTGCTGCGCGCAGAACGTGGCGGAGAACGTGGACGAGCACGTCGTGAAGCAGGCCGTGCTGCAGGCCATCAGGAGCTGCTCCGAGAGCGGCAGCGAGCATGACGAGGAGTAGGCGGAGCGCGTAAGCGCACACTCCTGGCCGGTCACCCGATCCTCCTGTCCTTGAGCGTCTCAGGAAGCCGAGATCGCTTTGTCTGCTCCATTTCCTCCCTCTTCCTGTATTTTTGGCTTCTATATCCTCTATCGCTGGCGACATGGGTAGTTGCTCCCTAGTGCTGATGATCCGGTGAATTCCATTTCCTGTGTAATAGTATTAATTAGCTAAGGGAGCGCCATGATTTATATATATGTCTATGACAATAAGATCGATCATGCAAGTAAGAATGATGGGAGGTTGGAAGCAAAGCTGAATAGAGCTAGCATTCAACTGCCCTTCTTCCGTATGTACTAATATTCATGCAAGTTATATGTGTCCATGCACCCTCTGGCCTCTGCTGAACGGTGAGTCCATCATGATGAGATGAAATCAGTATGAGCTTCTAAAAGACATTGATCATTCATGAAGGCAGCCAGCAGTGTTCTAATAACTAACGCATGCAAATAAACCTGTTTGCTCCCTTCAAATTGCTCCTTCCTTATCGATCTATCAAATCTCATGCATGGTGCTTTGCTAAATCGGCATCTCTAGCTATCCAGCTAGCTAATCCCTGAAACAGTGCCTGAAGAAGAACACCGGATAGATGAGATATTTTACAATACAAGTTGATCTGCCCAAACGCGTACACGCCGTGTTCAAAACCTGCAGGAGTCACGGGTTCCGAAAACACAGGAAGGCAGCCAATGGGAAGCCCCCGTTCGAGGCGTGGTCATTCCTGCCCGCCTGCCTTTCCCAACAAACACCGCGCGCCGAGGTGGAGCTAGCAGCGCAAAAGACCCCGTGTCGCTCTCACGCCGCCCCAACGATTGCGTCCACCCACCCACCGGCCACCACCGCCGTGTGCTCGATGAGGCGCCCAAGCAAGCAAGGGGAGAGGCGGCAGTTATTTAAAAAGCTGGCGTGCCATTTCTTTAGGGAGCACGGCTACCCGGCGGCCGAGAGGATCGGCAGCAGGCAGGCAGCAGGCATCCACGCCATGCATCCTGATCCTGGCGGTGGCAGCCGCATCGATCGCTACAACGCTCTCGTGACAGACGGCTCCGCGTCGCCTGTGACCCCCCGGCCCTGCGCCCCGCGGATCGGCTCGCGCCCGGGGAGCGCAAGGGACAACCTGACTGACGGGGCGCGCGGGCGCGGACGCATCGATGGATGCCCGGGCGCGGCAGGCGTCGCGGCGCGCGGAGGCGGCAGGGCGTCGTGCGCTGCGTGCCACCACCATGCGCGGCCCGGCCGCTAGCTGCTACGCCCTACGCGCGCGGCTTCGTGGCGACAACAGCCAGCCAGCCGGCCAGCCGCCTGCTGCTACGCCCCGGCCGCGGCCGGTGCCCCAGCGCGCGTCCGGCCAGGGCGCCGTACGCGGCTCGCTTGTCGCCTCCCCACACGGGGGGCGCGCCACGCCTTGCTTTCACCTGGCCCTGACGAACCGAACGAACCAGCAGCTAGCGCTGCACCGCACAGCACAGCTAGGCCCCTGCAGGTCGCCGCTGCCCTCCTGCGGCTCACGAGAGGGATTCGCGCGCGGCGCGAGGCTCCTCAAGTCCGGCGTCGGGGGCTCAGGGGCCGTCCTCCTCTCCCACCCTGGCGCCCCCAGACGTGCAAGCTTTGGCCGCACGCAGGCGGCTGCTGCTCGTGAGGCGACAATTAGGGAGCGCACTGCCGCGCCGGGGCTCTAGTCATTGCCACCGGGCGCTGACTGACGAGACGTTCAGTTGAAACAAAAGCCGGGTAGGATCGGTGTGCCAGCGGGCATCGTCCACGTGAAACCGGCACAGCCGCACAGGGAGGCATGCATGTGGGCTGGAATTGGAGTGGCTACATGTGAATTCGAACAGTGTCAAGTGTGTGAACTACAATGCCATGTATGAATAATATGAAGTGAACTATAATCCATTGTTCAAAAAAAGTGAAGTCAACTACAACGGCACCATATGAGTGAAACAGATCAGAGGAATTTTTTTTACTTGCCTCAACCCAATCGGTAAATCTGCAATTCATTCAAGACAAAATCTCGATATTTTCAGCCTGCAAATTGTCCTGGTAAAGTCGATCAATACCTCAGGCTCTTGCTCTTGTTCTCCTGGGTTAGAAATGCAACACCAAGGGCCTGCTTCGACAGGAGGGTCTCAGATCCCAATCTCTAGGAAGTACTTCAGATTTGAACTAAATCCAGGCAATTGCAAGAATAAGCCCTCTCATCCAAAAAGGTGGTAACATTGCCAACCGAATACTCAAGTTGATCCAATGTAAGGATTTGGCTGCACAAGAGAAACATTATTCTCTTCAGAGAACAATTCAATTCAGTTCCTCATCCACTTTATGAGCAGCTAAGTTATGAAATTAGATGCCGTCAGCACTCTTTTTAGCCATCTTCACTCTGTCATAATCAGCCTTCCATATTTTATAAGCCTCCCTAACTTCATCCAGCTGCGAATCAGGTATGGTGGCGAACTGGTCCAAGTTCTCCACCCATTCCTTCCATGGTGGCATAGATGGATCCAAGAATTTTGCTAGCTCAGGCAGGAGAGCTGCCTTGTAGAATTCCGTAACCCCCTTCCTGACTTCTGCCGATTTGTTCATTGACTCGATCCCAGGGCGAACAAGTCTCCCTTCCTTGTTTTTCGTGCAGAAACTATTATCTCTAAGGATCAGAACTTCTGAAGGGGCTATTGGTAGAACGATTCTAGAAAACTTTGCTAGAGACAATTCTATGATATCTTTGGGTAGTGATCCACGCTTCACTGCCACTGCAGTTCCAACCATCTTCCGGATCTGAGGTCAAGAAAAAGAATAGCATGACTACATCATAACTCACATGCGCATAATATTTTTAGTAATTGGGTATCAAAAGCTAATTGTACACCTTGAATACTGAGCATCACGGATCAGAATTTTTTTTAAAAAAATACTACTTAATGAACTGGTTAGTTCATGCATACTTACTTCTCAGAGGGATTAGTTTCTTGGCATGATATAAACTATCATAATTTATAAATGGTTATAAAAATTAGCGAGCTGGTTTGTAAAGAGGAACCGATTTGAAAAAAATCAAGCATATGTCTATACTGTACCATCGACAAACACCCAAAAAAACCACAACTCAGAGCAAGAAAGTGGAATACTTTAAAATTATTATCTTGTGAAATTTACTTTTCCCTGATTGGTTGCAAAGATAGTAGTACCATGTTACTATTGATTTTGTAATAGATTATACATACCTGATGTAGCATGAAAGATACTCCGCATATGGTCAATTCCACAAATTGAATTCCTGATGAACTCTGCAATTCTCCACATGAACATGTAATAATATCTCTGAAATGTGAAGCATTTAGTCTATCACTCTCATCAGGCTCATATAGCCACCTAGCTTGAATCTGCACCCGGTTCCCAGAATGTTTGGCAACATCATTCAAACAATTGTCTTCGACACCAGAATCAATCATTGATGAAATATTCAAGTCTTCATCATGGTCTGAAGGAGTGTTGTCTTCAGAAGAGTTTTCTTCCATACCCATTTCAGAAGACATGGACTTCAACGGCAAACATGCTCCTTTGACCCTTCGGTGACTTCCCGCAAGAACTTTTCTGTACTTGGCCCGTGCAGTGTAATTATGAAATGGATGGTTTCCCTACAAGTTGAGAAAGATCATGTAAGTATGGTGAAGTTTGTGTGCATACAAAGTAAATGGATGAGGAAAATTATTCTGATATAAGTTCTCCCCAATGTGTTGTATAAAATGCTATTTGCATAACCAATAATCTGATGGAAATTCAGGGACATGATCGTGTTAGGACTATATTCAAGATGTATCTTGGGGTGAAAGAGGGTATATTTGAAAAGTTAAATATCTTTAAAATTTACTAGAGCCTGGTTTGTAAAAATTGCATTTGGTTTAAGCAGTAGTTGTTTGGTGACTGTCATGCAGAGAGTACACTGAACTAGGTATCTCCACTTCTTCAGTTGTGTCAGTGCCACCAACTTCATACTCTGAAATCCGAACCCAAATTTTAGTCCAACAGATGGCTGAAGTTGTTTAACTTCCCACTGAAGCCATCAAGCTAGTGAAGTAATTGGAAAAGGACCAAAACAAGAACATGCTTAGTCACTTGCCTAGCTATGCATTCTTAAATGTTCCACAAAGCTGTTTCCAAGTTTCTCTTTTCTATCATTCAATTGAGAGATCACAGATGCCCTAAGAAATTCATGTACATGCCAGACAAGAATTCAAGATTAAGGTTCATGGGCAAACTGGAGAAGTTTGGTGAGCTCTGATGTAACATACTCATTGAATAAAACTCATGCTATCATGCCTCGTTCTTAATCCAACATATACGTATGTCCCCACTAAACACATGCCTCGTTCTGATGAGATAAGAGACACATTTAAACGGGTGCATACCTCGAAACCTTTCAGTATGCTGTTGAATTCTGACAAGTGTTCTTGCACTTCTTCAGAACTACAACCATCTTTAATTCCAATAGTTTCAGCAGGAAGAAGGTAGAAGTACTCACGGTATAAGCACTCCCTCCTTACATCAAAACTCCTGTAATTAATGCACAACAATACAAACATGGTAATTTAGGTATAATCCAATGAATCATCTAACCTCGATTATTTCTGTAAATATAAACGACCCCACTACCTTTGTGCAGGTAAGATACTAAAAACTCTGACATTGTTCGGCAAATTTGAGTTAATGAAACTGGCAAGAGAAATGCCATCAGGATCATTTTCCCACGCTCTATCAGGGATTTCCATTTTAAGGGAGATCATCGTAGCCAGCGAATGTACCTGAAATTAGTCCGTTCTAAGCATGCATACAAGCCTTTGTTAGCTGAAAAAAAACATTCTTCATAAATTTAAGAGGGTTAAGTGGTTAATGCCTACCCCTTTATCAGTTCGGCTACTCCTCTCCCACCCAACCTTTTGAAGTTTTCCATAATTGCTCTCAAGAATGCCTCCTGCCTTGAAGATGGCAGATTCCAAGACTGACTCAATGGCTACAGAGCAAGAAAGAGGGGTTAATCAACATCTCATACTGATAATCCATCATGCCAATACTCGACAAAAAGAACCAAGGCAACTATAGAACATCTATAATTTAATATCCACGCTATTGAAGCTTGTGATGCAAACAATCATGCTCGTGCGCTCATTAATAGTATTTTTCGTCATGTGGTGTGACCTTTCACAATCATGCTATTGGATTGCAAAACATCGCTCTGAAAGTTTGAGTCCTTCATGGATAAGCTAAAAATAACTGCTAGAGGAACTAGGATTTGCTCCATGGGTTATTTGTTCTTTCAGAACAAATGAACCAGTATCAGAGCTCGAATGAACAGAACGACAAGCAACAATACAGTGCAACTAGGCACTAGTACGAAAAGAGCCCCCCAGTGCTACCATTCACAACGGTGCACCGAATTAAGCTACACCTAGCAACCATCAAATTAATTTTCTTTGAGCAAACCCAAAAAACTATTTAGTTAACCAGTAAGAACTCAAAACACAGAGAGCGCTGGTATAGAAATTCAGTACTTACTGGAGTCCACGCTAAGCTCCCGCTGCTTTTGAAGGCCTGCCATGAAAGCACATCGCATTCAATCACGACCCCACCATTTTCCTTTCGGGAAATTAAGGTGGCAAGTAAAAACCTCGGTACTCGGTGCCGACGTAGCCGACGCGGAGCACCACCCTCTTCTTCCGCGCCGACTCCCATCTCATCCCGCAACCTCCATCGCCGGCCGAGGTGTCAGACGGAAGCGGAGGCGGAGGCGGCGGTGGTGCGGCGGGGGCGGATGCGGAGGAGGAATAGAAGATGGTGGTACGCAGGACTCTAGGGGTCGCGCGCCTAGCGAGGAGGATGGAGGAGATTGGTCTCCGGAGAAGCCACGACGACGTCGCAGCGGCGGCGGCGGTGGCCATCGGCGGCGGGACGGGGCGGCCCACGTGGAAGGGCTTGTTAATTGTAGTGGGGGATAAGAAGACGACGACGGACCAGTGTGAGGGGAGTACGGTATAGCAGTTGGGAGCTGCTGGGCCCGAACATTGTGATGGGCTTCGTCGTTTCATGGGCTTTCTACTCGTCTTCAACAATCTGTGAGATTGGATTTATTCCGAGGATGATTGGATTTTTACACTGTGCTCAAAAAAAAAAACATGCACAGAAGTTGACGAGGACTGGTCAGCGCTAGAAGTGATGGACGCCAAGCTAGCGCCGCGTGAAGGACGTTCGGGGCAGCGACTTATTGTTGCATTGCACGCACTAAGTCCACTGCGACGACCTTACAATTGCAAGAAGTCATCGCTTTCGGCGGTCGGCGCGGCACACGGCGACTCCCAGGACGGCATAGGAACCATCCCATGGTGCCCCTCCCCGCAACTTTACTTCCATATATACAGTTCGTCCGATTCGATAAACAATAAGCACAATTGCACAACCACTACCTCACCTTCGATTTTTGATGTGCTGGTCATTCCCAGGCTCCCAGCCTCTCCATTCCATCAGAGCCAGCGGTTCGTGCTGCACGCCTCTGCAGCTAGCTAAGTTGCTGTTGTTTTGACTCCTCAGTCCTCAGCAGGTTCGTGGATCATCAGCGACTTCATGGCGGACATGGTGGCTTCAGCCCTTGCCCAGGAGGGCGTGAGCAGGGCCTCGTCGTACATCTCAGCCAAGCTCGACGACAAGGCCGCCAGCGCGCACAACATGGCCAGGCTCGAGATGGCACTCTCCCAGCTGGAGTTCGCGCTCGAGAGGACCGCGAAGATGCCCATCACACACGTCTCGCTGCTTCGCCGCATCAAGATGCTGAAGAGTGCTCACGCCGAGGGCACAGCTCTGCTCAACAAGCACAGGCCGCGGGTGCGGCGGCAAGGCCAGGAACAGGCCGGCCGGCAAGCGGCGACGCGCTACCCCTTCCTCGGATGGATCGGCCGTGCTAGAAACCTCCCCATCTCGTCTCTCCTTGGCTTCAACAAGGATGATCATCACTTGAGCTCCACCGCTGTCCAAGCTTTCGAATGGTACGCGGATTGCGCAGAGAAGTTTGCGGCGGACGTGGAGACCGGCTGCCCGCTCCGGCGCGACTCCTTCCGGTACCCGTTCGTCAGGCAGCTTCTCGAAGAGAAGACCCTCTGGTACGAGAGTTCCAGAGGAAGCCGGGGGATGCGCTTCCACATGCTGCCCCTGGGTTTGGGAGACCGTGGCGTGGAGGCAGAGCTGTACTACTGCTACCAGGACCTGAAGACGCCCGAGAACAGTTTCTGCGTTTGGCTGATGCTGCGGCTCTCGGAGAGCACGGACATCGTCGGGATCGCCATCAGGTGCCTGCAGTTGCTGACGTCCCAGTTCGAGCTCGCGATCGAGTCCGCGGTAGGAGAGCTCACGCTGCTCCCCGGCCTGCAGGACGTTTCCGATTCGTATGAGCCTCCGTTGGACTGCATCCAAGGCACATACGCCAGCAGGGATACCAAATACTGGCGCCCGGATCCAACATGCTGCAGCAACATTGTCTCCCAAGTGCCATCGTCAAACGGATTCCCGGAGCCGGTCATCGCTATCGGTTTCAGCTGCTGGGTTTCAGCGCCAGAGTACAAGCTGCGCAACGCGGACGCGCCGCCTCTGTACGCCGAAGCTTTCTTCCAGCCTCACCTGTCTTGCGCGCCCCATCCGGAGATTTTGCGCAAGTACGGAGGCGAAGAGGAATGCGCAAGCAGTGGTGGTATGCAAGAAATGGGGGAGATGATAAGATCAAATGCGCTCGATTATTTGGCCCGTGAGCCGGAACCCACGGAGTACGCGATGTTCTGGTTCTCTGCGCATGGTGCTGCGTTCGTTACTTTGCGCAAGTCGATCAACAAGCAAGCATGGCCCGAACCAACGGCAGCTCCAGGACGCGGCCGGAGCGGCGCGAAGAGGAAGCGCTAGAAAGTTTGAAGGTGCAGGTCATTTGTTTCATCTTCAAGGCTACGCCTCTTTAATTTGACAAGGTCCTAACTCCCAACTCATGGAGATGTTCTTTGGATACGTGTATCAGTTGGAAAAAATGGTGCATTGTTAGCCCAGCCGTGACCTAGCTGTTAGTGCTGTGACCGGCATTCGGACAGTTGTAAGATGGCATTTCTCTGTCTCGGACCTATCGGTCGCTGAATGATACCAGCAGAGATCATGCTGTTATTTGACAAACAAAACTATCTTGCATTGCTATGTTCATGTGAAGGATCGTGTCCGTGAACTTGTGAAGCTACTAACTGATCTTGTTTTGGTCACAATGGGGAGCAAGAACAGAGTCCGAGCAGAGCAGAAATAAAAGCGAGTCGCAGCAACAGCAAGATGCTAGTAGCTCCACCAACTGAACACACAGGCAGAAAGCCCGTGCAGTTGCTGCAAAAAGACGATTTGGGCACACCAGCATTGCTAATAAGATGCAGATCATCCTGCATCTGTCTTAGAAACACTTTTGATTCCTCAATCAAAGTAACTGAAAAGGCGTACTACGTACAACTTAACACCTAATGAAACATTAATTGCAAAACAAAACTATAATTTCATCACCTTGCCAACCTCACAAACTTGTAAATCAAATGAAGCACTACGACATTAATTTAACTGAACTTTAAGCACTCCGTTCGACACGATGACAGTTCTGGATCGAACAGTACACTGTACCACAGGCTCCAGCCCGGGCGAACCGCGCTCACTCAACGCAAGGCTCAAGAGTAGTTCACCTTCCTGCAGTTGTATCGGATCTCGCCGCGGGTCCCGGTGAGCGGGCTGAGGCTGGCCATCCTCACCATGGCATCAGCGAAGTCCCTCCTGAACGCGTCGCCGTTCGCGGCGTAGAACCTCACGAGCGCGTCGGCGACGCCGCCGGCAGCGAACAGTTGCTGGTCCGAGTGCAGGACGCCCCTGCCCCGCAGCAGCGACGCGTAGTACCCGCCGTCGAACCGCGCGGGCGTCGGGTCGAGCGGTGCGAGGTTGTCGTCGCCGCTGCCGGTGGCGCGTGGGCACACCGCCTGGAGCGACGCCGCGAGGGCGCCGTCCAGGGTGGCGGTCTCGTTGTAGAGGCGGTCCCGGAAGTTGGTGCAGCGGGAGAAGCCCAGCGTGTGGCCGCCGGAGAGCACGACGAGGTCCTGGAGGGAGAGGCCGTGCGAGGCGAAGCTGGAAGCGAGGCGGTCGAGGTTGAAGGTCGGCGCCGGGATGCTGTTGTTCGCCGCCGCCTGGCTCGCCGTGCGCGCGTCCCGGCGGCCCAGTGGCACGTCGTACGACGGCCCTCCCAGCTGCACGCAGACGACAACGACGGATTATATATATATTTGGTGCATGAATGACGTAAAGGTTTCTGTGCAGCAACAATGGAGGCGCGAACTAGAACGGACCGCGACGACGGAGTCGCGCGCCGCGACGGCGACGATGTCGGCGCAGGAGACGACGTTGCCCCTGCAGGCGGCGTTGACGGCGGCCTTGATGCGGTCGATCACGTCGAAGCCGCGGACGGAGTTGACGTTCGGCGAGGCTCTCTTCTCGCCGGTGAAGAAGGGCGTGTCGTCCAGCAGGATGGACCCGTCGCACCCCTGGGAATCAATGGAGCACGCACAAAGATCAGGAGTTCAGGACACTACGCATGCACGAGGCGTGACTAATAATAAATAATGCATCTGCGTAGGCGTACGTTGACGAAGCAGTCGTGGAAGTGCAGGCGCAGGAGCGAGGCGCCCATGCGCGGCTCCGCGGCCACGGCCTCCTCCACCACCCGCTTGATGGTGGGGAGCGCCGCGGGGCACGCCTTGTCGTAGAAGTGCGTGTCCAGGAGCTGCCCGCGGCTGGGCGTTGCCAAGAGAGCCAACGCCATGGCCGCGACACACGCCGCCACCGCGAACCGGCGAGACAACGAAGCCGCCATTCGCTAGCTCAACACCTTTTCGATCAGCAGCACGTCAATGTCAGCTAGCTAACTAATTGAGCAGGCACTCAACTAATTCGCTGATGATCAAGCTAGTTCGAGAGTGTGCGAGGAGAGGGCACACTGCAGGAAGCGCTTATATAGCCCGTGGAGTTGACCCCGTCGACTCAGCTCGGTTCTACACAAGCAGCTACCAGCTAGCAAAGCTAAGCTAAGCTAGCGTCGAGCAAAAAGTGGTAAAAAAAGGTGAGATAAAATTCAGTCGATGAAGTAAGCCAAGGGGCGTGAGGTTGGCTTGGCATGGAAACGCTCATGATTTCCAGGTGGTAGGCAGGAAAAATGGAGACCGAAGGTTGGAGTGCAGTGAGGGCTGAGGCTTTTTGTTGCTCAACGATTTAACTAACCGAGATCGATCTGATGATGATCCCCTAACGCATGACGATCGCCGGCAACTAATCGCGGCCGGGCCGGGGAAGCTGCCTCGATTGATTTGCTGGGCGGGCGGGCGGGCTTGATGAGATGAAGGTGATCTAATTGACCTACCCAAAGCTAACTTACAGCTGCTAAGCTCGGTTGATCGTACTTACTGCTTCGTTAAGCGTTTTTTATATGCAGCTAGCAAGATGACGACGACAAGCCACAGACAAACTTTGTACTACGGGCCTAGCTACTTGTACCATGCAGCTTCTGTACTGCTGCCAAGACAATTTTGTCTCCTTTCACTTTGGAGTTCGAGAATTATCCGGAACATTTTGTTTTCTACGGAGTAAGACTTAACCATAGAGGGTATATATGAGCAAGTGAACAGAGTGTACGCGCTGGTCAACAAATATTGAGTTCTTGATTTCTTGTCTGGAGTGTGGTTGAACCAATTCTCAATGATTCAGGGGCCTTGTCCGGCTCATCGTGTTTTCACCTTGCGCGTCAACGCAGGCAGTAAGCTTCAGTAATCACTAAGAAATGCTCCAAAAAAAAAACAAAGAAGAAGAAGCAGCTAGAACCGTGTAGTGCAGTACAGTATTGGTACTCGCCTCGTGGCTGACGCCACGGCTCGAACTTAACCCATACCGCGACCGCCGCATCCCATGGCTTGGCCGTCAGTGATAATCCTAAGAAATAAAACTGCGAGTGACACATCAAAATAGAGCAAAATGCTAGAGTCAGTATGCATTTTGAAGAGTAGCTTTTCGGAGAAAATACTGGTAGGGTCTTCTCATAGAAACGTTTCAGATTCAAATTATTTTTGAAACATTTCTCTCCTGAATCAGAATCAGTTTGTAAAACTGTTTGGCTACATTTGAATCTTAGGTAAAACCAATATTTTACATAAAAATTAAAAAATTGATAGGTTTTATTAAAAAATATTGAAACTTTGTGAGTGAAGAATGGTGCTAGGGCAACCCATTTTTAACTTGTTGCACTTAAAAAAAGCATTGACAAAAGAATACGATTGCTAGTGTAGTATGGAGGCAAGAAACATAATCCATCGAAACCACCTTGAGGCTGTTTCAAGTGCCTAGGCAAAAAAGGAGAATGATTCACCGGTGAAACGTTTCACCCTCTGCCCATTTGGTAGTGATTCTAGCGTTTTTCCCTAGAATCTGAAAGTTTTGAGCTGCCAAACGGGTCTAAATAGTGATATGCTACTATGTTGATTTTCGTCAAAATTTTCAATTGACAGAAACATAGAGCGCGTGAAAGAAAAAGAAAACAGAGGAGAAACTCGTAGTCTCTTGTTTTGCCTCAAGCCTGTGGTGCCATTTTATATTTTTTTTTAAAAAAAAAGGAAGTCGTGTGGGTAGGACTAGTATGGGCCTGATTTTTTATTGGGCTTCATTTAGGGAGGTACATGGGTTCGAAACCAGACCAGAGTTTGGCCTTTTTTACTGCCCTCAACAATTTTCCCATCTAAAAAAAAACAATTTTCCCATCCGGCCGGCTATCCCACCCGATTCCCAGTAACAGCAGATCTGTCCGTTTTAAACAAAAGAACACTCCTACACCCACAGCCAAAATGAGCTCAGGAGTAAGGGTGAAGACGACAGAACAACTGCTCTGTCCTTTTAGCCACCAGCAGCTGATTCAGCGTTAATTACCATGGATTGGGATCAGCACCCGTTTTGTTTATCCCATCCGGATCTTGGCAACGGTCCAGGAGCCCTTTCGTCCTCTTGTCTTTGGCAACGTTCAGTTCCCATGTGCTGGCAGCCAGGATACTTCGAAATTACTTCGGAAGCGTTTATGGCTTCGCCGTCCAAAGGGAGGACGGCGATAGCGATCCACCAGAGCGGTTGGTTTCTCGTGAGTCGTCGTGACCCGTGAGTCGTCGTGATCCACCTGGCCGTTTTGCCGCTGCTGCGATGGGGACGAGAACGAAACGCGTCGGCGTCGCCCGGCGGATCCCGCACTCCTCTGCAGCTGCGATGCGCTGTGTCCGTGACCGTGTGCAATGGCAACGGGCAATCCTGAGTCTCCTTTTTCCTTTTCAGCGCCCCGCACGGTGTTCGGTTGCAGGCGCAGAAGCAGAGCGCAGGGGCATCATCACCGCCCCCACCAACTTCTTGGTCGACCGTTAATGCCACGCCAGTTTCCGCTCCGTGTGGTGTGGTGGTCTGGTGGAGGAAACAGCTGCAAGCTGCTCCAGGGAAACGGTAACATCTGGCACCCGCAAACAGGCGGGCAAACGGAAACCTGCACAACACAGTCACGCCGGGTGCGGGTGATGATGCTGGGTGTGTCGTGACACAGCAACGTGTGTTTTGTCATATCCAAACACTAGTGTTGTTTCCAAATATGAGCTGATGTTGGTGAGTATATACTCTGTCATCTCCATGCCCAAGGTCACCTGGTACAGTACACGGACTGTCGGGTTTTTAGAACCTTTTTTTCTAGAAAAAAGAAAGTGGGGAGGGAAAGCGAAGCTTGTCGAGCCGAGCAGGGCTGTGTGAAAAATACGAAAACACAACGGGCAACGGCTCCTTGTTGGAACGGTCAACGTCTCGCTCGCCGGGACACTCGCGCTCTTAAAACCAGCAGCTTTCCCGTCCCCCCACACCTCCTCTCTCCTCGGCACTCTAGCTAGTCCTACGCACGGCCACAGCCCACGGCCAGTCGGTCTCGGTCCTCTCCGGTCTCCGCGCACAACCAAGAAAGCTAGCTAATCTCACCGTTCCGCATGAACTCCGAAGCCGAATGCGCAGCAGCTCCGGCCGCCGCCGATGCGGTGGGCGGTGGCGGCGGCAGGGCGGAGGTCGACACGTCGGCGCCGTTCGAGTCCGTGCGGGAGGCCGTCGACCGCTTCGGCGGCAGCGCCGCCTGGTTCGCGCCCTCCAAGGTGACACCGGCCTGCATCTCCCTCCTCCCGTTTCCTGCTCCTCCCTCGGTCCCTGCCGTAAGGTATAAGGCTATAGCTAGCTCCGTTTTGTGTGCTCCATCCAGCTGGTAGTTGATTGGTGCGTGGTGTCCGAGGTTGCAACCTCCTCCTTGTCCCCATGGATTTGGCTCTCGGTCGAAGTCGGTAGCTGCCTGGTATTTCAGATGCGCGCAGCATTCTCGCAGTGATTTAGAAAGATGGCTGGTGGTTGCTAGCTACTCGTCAACGAGCGCTGCATCAATTTCATGCCACTTTTGCTTAATGCTTAATTGCTTGGCCCCCCAGATGATCACCCCAGCAACAGAGTGAACTATTGATGTGAATCTTTTAGCCTGCTGGCTGCTGCTACTTATATATGCATTGCACTGCACCTGTATATCCACAGTGTTTCGCATTGGGTTCCTAATTGGAGTGCTCGCTGTAGTTTCACGAACAAATACTGCTCTGAATCGTGGTTCAGAACCTGCACTTTCTGTTTCGGCAAAGCTCGAGTAGGGTCAGGTCACATGTGTCAACTGTTATGCTGTGTTGCCTTCAACATATCTAGCGAGGACTAAAGAGAATCTCCACATTGCGAGATTTCTATCTTTTCCCCAGTCAACGTACCTATATCATGATGTTGCTTCTTATCCTTCTTTTCCTCATTTGCAACCTGCAGAAACATGAACACTCTGAACAAGCTGCAGAAGCCATCGACGTACAAGAGCAGGCTGCTCAGCTAGAAAATGAGGTTGCCCGCAAAGAGAGGGAGACTCTTGATGTGTTGAAGGAGCTGGAGTCAACCAAGAAAGTCATTGCAGACCTGAAGCTGAAAATACAGAAAGAAGCCACTGAAACATCCCCTGATGAAGCTGTCAAGTCTGAGGAAACTGATCAGGTTTCTGCGCCAGGACCTGAAGAGCAGCAACCTGAAAATGTTACCGTGGATATGGATGGCATGGAAGGCATAGAAGAAAATCCGCAGCTGTCTTCTGGTTCAGTTTTGGTGGAACTTGAGCAAGCCAAAGAAATACTGAACAGAACTACAAGTGATCTGGCACAAGTGCGGGCTGCAGTTGAGTTACTGCGAAATAGCATAGCGAAGGAGAAAATATTACTTGAAAGAGGCCAAGAAAAGCTTTCCTCTAACACCTCCTTGGTTTCTCATTTGGAGGATGAGCTTGATCAGACAGCACAAAAGCTGGAAACTCTGAAGGATCTGCAGAAGAGACGCAAAGATCCCTCAGATATTTTTATTGAGATCAAGAAAATGACAACTGAGGTTCAGCAGCTCAGGAGCATGGCAAATGATTCAAAATCTGAAGCGATGTTGTTGGCTGCAGAAATCGAGCAGGCAAAGGCCAGCATTAGCACAGCTGAGATCAGGTGTATTGCAGCCAAAAAGATGGAAGAAGCAGCTAGAGCAGCAGAGTCCCTTGCACTTGCAGAGATCAAAGCTCTATTGAGCAGTCAAAGTTCTTTTGAAGGTGACAACTCTTCTGATGGAGTGACTCTCTCAATAGAGGAGTATTTCACACTGTGTTCCAAAACTCTTGAAGCTGATGAAAACTCCAAGAAGAAAGTAGGAGATGCTATGTTGCAGGTGGATATAGCTAACAGCTCAGAGTCCGAGTCGGTTAAGAGGCTCGAGGATGCCAAAGTTGAGGTTGAAGAATGCAAGAAGGCGCTACAAGAGGCCCTAAAGAGGGTTGAAGCTGCAAACCATGGAAAGCTTGCAGTTGAAGAGATCCTTCGGAGATGGAAATCTGAGAGTGGACACAGAAAGCGGTCTATCTGCGGATCTCCGAAGTTCAAAAACGCAGCCCATCCTCGTAAAGATTCACACAGCATGGATATTACTGATGATGTTTCAGATAGATCTTTCAAGCAAACTTTGTCAATTGGGCAGATACTGAGTATGAAGTTAATGGGGCCTGATGGGTATGACAAAAGTGTCTGGGACGACAAGGCAAGCGAGATGCCAAATATCTCACTTGGTCAGATTCTGAACCGCAGTGGTGTTTTGTGTAGAGAAGATATGGCTCCCCGCAAAAGAATTTCAGGAAAGAGGAAGAAATTTGCATTGACTGGGCTTTCTGTTCTCCTGGCGAAGCAATCTAAGAGCAAGAAGAAGAGAGAATCCTTTTAAACTGATACTGATTGTCCCAAAAAGATCATTTAGTGTGTTACTTCGTAGTATTGTACTATGTAGCAGCAGTTCACCTTGTCATTAGTAGTTAATCTTCACGCTATTTACCATCTTTAGGTCCTCGTATGGAATGTAACCGGTAGCAATTTTTGCTGCTAACTAGAGTAGAGTTGACAGTTCTCTACCTTGTATGCTATTGAGATCTATATGATTGGATCCAATGTTTTTTACCTTTCTGGTTGAGGCACCTAGCCGTTCAATTTTTTACCTTTGTGCAAGCAACCTTTTTTTTCTTTTGCCGAAGTGAACAAATCACTATTCGATGCCCTTATGAAGCACTATTATTTCCTTCTTTTTCTATCCATCATTTATATTAAAAAAGCATGTCTTTTTTGTGAGCAGAGTATCAGAAGTAAATTTACATTAAAAAAAATTAGTGCACAAACTAGAAGTCATGTACATGTGTACCAACTATGTTTGGGACCGCAAGGTATCTTACAAAAAAAAACGGGGGGAACTTTTCAATTTTTTCGCAAGTTCTTGGACCATCCCTCACGGTTTCACAGTTGTGCGCGCGCTGTTATTCCACTTCATAGTTTAGCAGAACTTTAAAAAGGTTTGGTCCTAAATTGTAATATATATTATGTAATAACTACCACAGCTGACGCGAACCGTCGATATGTCCGAGTGGTTAAGGAGACAGACTTGAAATCTGTTGGGCTTCGCCCGCGCAGGTTCGAACCCTGCTGTCGACGTTTTCTTTTTTGCCCTTTTTTTACTTCTTCTGACAGCAGAGGATAATTTACTCGCGACTCGGAAGCCGGTGCTAATGCAATGCGTACATTCGGTGTAGTACTTAATCTGAAGAGAAGAAATCCATCTGGCTGGAAAACGCAGAGAGATGCTGAAAGAAACGATCGAGACAAAATGTCTACCGCGACGCACGTTGCATGAGATTCGGCGGTTCAGTTCAGGAAGCAAGTTGCCCCAGCCCATTGAGCTGTAATTCTATCCTTCTATCCTCACACTGATGGCGAGCGAACGGCTGAGCACAGTGCTCCATCCAGCCCAATCAAGCACGAACGAGGGCAGCACAGAACCGGAAGGACGTGGGCTTCTTCTATCTAGCGGGCTTCTGTCTTCTGCCCATGACCAGGTCAAGGGCAGGCAGCTCTCATCATGTATTTTGCCTTCTTGTTCTCGAGTGCGCATTGCAATGCGTTAGCTGATTCAGCAAACAGAACAGTAGGTAGCTGGTGAGCACGAAAGATTGTTGATGTTTCCAGAGTATTCTGTGTATTCAGTATCAATGCTAAATAGTTGATTTGCAACTTTTCAAAGCTAGTATAGTGATTCACATTGGGAATGGCCTCACAGCTGAATTTTGGAACTCATCTTGTATGGAGGGTAAGGCTCCTAGGGACATTGCTCCTAACCTGTATAAGCTAGCATGGAGAAAGCACAGGTAGGAGGAGATAAACGAATATAACTGGACAAGGGGGCTATGGAGAATGAGTAGTATCACCGAAATGGAAGAATTTGTGACATTATGGGACTAGGTCCAGAACATCTCCTTCAATGATGAACCTGATGACATTGTCTAGCGTTGGACTATAGATGGGAACTATACTGCTAAATCTGCCTATGTGGTTCAATTTGAAGGATCTTACTGCTCCTTCAGAGCAAACGACATCTGGAAGGCACAAATGGAGGGAAAATATAAATTCTTCGCCTGGCTGCTGCTACAAACCAAAATATTAACTGCTGACAAGCTGCTCGCAAGGAATTGGCCTTGCAACCCAATTTACCCTTTGTGTGAAGGGGCACTTGAAACTGCCGTTCACCTATGTATTCAGTGTCCATTTGCTTTACAGGTTTGGCAATTGGTCAGTAATTGGGTTACTGACATGGTTGCTCTGCCGACGACAAATGCTTCGATTCAGGAATGGTGGTCATCCTCCGTGACAGCAATCGTGAAGGAAAAGAGTAGGCATCCTAATTTACACGGCTTGGAACTTGTGGAAGGAGAGAAATAGAGAGTGTTTGAAGGCAACAGGTCCAATTCATGGCAGGTCTTCCACCTTGATCAAGGAGGAAATTCGAATGCGGCACATGGCCTGTGGGGCACCGAGTGCTCACTAGGATTTTCATAATGCATATGTCTGTAATGAGGGTTGAGCACAATGTTCATCATGTAAACCATCTAATGTAATCTTGACACATTCTCTTCTTCTTATGATATGGCAGAGCTCCTGCCCTTTACGTTTCAAAAAAAAAAAGCTAAATAGTCCCCAAAATTGACATGTTATACCGTGAAAGTAGCTTGTTGTGTCATCAGACCACAAGTGAACTGCCCACTTCCTGCTGAAGCAACCAATATTTGTTGCCTGATAGCATCTTGAATGCTAGCGATAATCTCAGATTGTTCAGGGTCTGTGTCTGTCCTGGCATCAACTCGATTCAGTGAAATAATAGATAACACTACGGTAGTGGATTCTGGATTGGCACGTATGGCGTGGCCATTCCCTATTCATGTGGAAGTAGAAAGTCTACAGCCGAGCCAAAATAGATCGAATCACGTAGAAAATTCAGATATAATAAAAATAAATACATTTGCTACTGTGCTAACAAATGTATTGAATCTTGGTTGATGTAAAACCGCCTTCCTTTTAACAATATGCAGATTTTCAGCAATCAAATCATTGGTTTAAGAAAAGCTTCGTCAAGATAGAAACCATTTCCACTTGAACAGCCAATAGAAGTGTAAAACTCTGGACTAAAATATGAGGATGAGAAAAAAAAAGAAGAGTACATTATTGAGTCAACAATTAGAGTTTTGGTTTGTCACAATCTCTACTATTATTACACTTGTCACAACATCTAAGATTGTTGCTTCTCCTTTTCAGGCTGCTCACCTTGCCAAGCCCACACAATATCTTTCAGTGCTGGCCTCATAACTTGTTTCATAACCTTTTGGTACTCAAGGGTATCGCCATTGGTTTTCTTGATCTCCACTAGATGAAAATTTGGTGTGATGTGAAATACTTCAGCATTTAAGGACATCACACCTTTCCTTCCTGGTTTGGAACATTCCATCTTCAGCAATCCACCACATTTCTTTGTTATCTTTAGTCGCAAGCTCATTGCAATTTCCTCGAGCTTTGTAATGATTGTCGAAGCTGTGTTGGTAGATGTGAATTTAGCCTCCTCCTTGTTTGAGTTCTCCTCAAATATGCCAGAGAGATCAAATCCATTAGAAAGTGAGATGATGTCAAAAGCATTCAAATTAGTAAGTTTTTCTACTGCTTGATTACCCCCAACAGTATTGGCATTGGAATGATCCAAAGCCAAATTCATGTCAATGGGCATAACATTATCTGTCGAATTCATGGTATAATCAAACAATTTTCCATGATTTGGATGACCAATTCTAAACCAAGGATGTTCCATGATTTCTGCAATAGAGATCCGTGCACTGGGGTTTGGATGAAGAAGACGCCGCAAAAGCTTTCGAATATCTGAAGAAAACCAACTTGGCCATTTGAGTTGTGCTTTGCAAATTTTCTTATACATGTCTACCAAGTTCTTATCCTGGAAAGGAAGATAGCCTGCCAACAACACATAGAGAATCACTCCACAAGCCCATATGTCAGCCTTTGCACCATCGTATCCTTTTCTACTTATTACTTCTGGAGCAACATATGCAGGAGTACCACAACTTGTATGGAGTAACCCATCTTGTCTCTTGCAATCTGGAAGTGCACTTAAACCAAAGTCTGAGATCTTGAGATTGCGACTTTCATCAAGAAGAAGATTCTCAGGCTTCAAATCACGGTGATAAACTCCTCTACTATGACAAAAATCAATAGCACTAATTAGTTGTTGGAAATATTTACGAGCAACATCTTCTTTTAGCCTTCCTCGTTGAACCTTGTTGAACAACTCTCCTCCCTTGACGTATTCTAACACAAAATATATTTTGGTTTTAGTAGCCATCACCTCATACATTTGGACAATATTTGGATGTTTCACCAACTTCATCACCGAAATCTCTCGACTTATTTGATCCATAAGACCACACTTAAAGATCTTATCTTTGTCAATCACCTTGATAGCAACACTGTGTGAAGTGTTAACACAACGAGCATGGTAAACTTTGGCAAAACTCCCTTTCCCAAGTAACTTTCCCATCTCATATCTTTGCATCAGAATATTTCCTTTCTCGGTCATCTTCCCAATGTTTTATGGACAAAAGTAATGATTTTTTAAACTTATAAAGTTGATAATGAGCACCAAATGATGTAGAAGGTGTCCGCAAATAACCAACAATTTCACCCGTCTCCTCCAAGAAAGTAACCTAAGGTGATGGTTGAACTGCCATGCCTAGCCCCATTGTGCGTGTGCACATGGAGCAAATGTTGTTCATATTGTGCTCTGCTGTCATCAAAATCAAGAGAACTACGAATATGGTTGGCTACCCTGCCAGTCCTTAGACAAGCTACTCTATCATGCAAGCACATAATTTCAGCATCCCTTGATATTTCTATCTCTTACTGAAAGCCCAATACTGCCAAGAGAAAGCATAAAAGTCAGTGAAAAAAAAAACTTTTAGAAATGAGAAAGGAGAATGTTAATTGCCATGCAACTATATGCTGAACTGTTTCGATATGAATATGAAGAGCAAATTCGTTGTTCTTTTCACAATTAAATAGTACTTTATTAGTGTCTT
The DNA here is from genome assembly GCF_005286985.2 of Setaria viridis. Classification (NCBI taxonomy): domain Eukaryota; kingdom Viridiplantae; phylum Streptophyta; class Magnoliopsida; order Poales; family Poaceae; genus Setaria; species Setaria viridis. The sequence continues at coordinate 44,606,723 of NC_048271.2, forward strand.
GTAACGCCAAATTATACGTCAAGATAAGTAGATCCACATATGAGCTGCCTTAGTTATGCTTCTCTTTGTCTATTGAGTTGTGAATTATGATTCTCGTGCGATTCACATATGTTTGATGAATTGAATTTATGTTTGTCATTTAACCAGATCAAGAAAGGTGCACATGACTAAATATACAAGTTCTACATCACAGCTTCCACGAAGACTAGGAATAAATAAAAATCTATCAAAATAAGGAAGTCCATGTACACAAGAGCAGGATCCTGCGGTGTGGATTGTTCCTGATGATGCCAACTATTACACATTTACATTAGTGTTGTTGCAGGTCTAATAGATAAAACTACTCATGGCAACTACATGTTCACATCTGTAATGCACACAACAGGACAAACCAACTGCTGATGGGAACAGTTTGTGTGTATCTGTAAATTAAGACCAAGTCCACAAACGAAGAGGCTACAAGAGTATCTCAGCTGTGTTTCAGAACCAAGAGTAGGATTCAACAATCTTTAGTCCGGGAAGACAAATTCTTTAGCCGATGCAAACATTCAGATCCCAGGAAACAAAAAGATCCAATTCACAAGACAAATTCTTTAGCCGATCGATGCAACAAGAGTTAAGAGAGTGGTACCTGATCCCGGCGATCCGGGAAGCGAAAGAGCTGCTCCCAAATCAGGCCGCCGCCTTTGCGGAAAGGATTCAGGCAAGATGAATAGAGGAACCCCAGTGCGCGAGAAGAGAGTTCGCCTAGATGCGATTCCTCTGCTGGGCTTTGGACCCTGTAACAACAACCGAATAACTAGCAGCAGATTTTCAGATTCGATCGCGCGAGCGAAACCATGCGCTAGCTCTGTAAGAGAGACCTTACTTATAGGCGGAGCTTCGTTGGCCAGCAGAAATGGTCGCGGGCTGCCTGGGAGAGCGGAGTAGTACTAATCTTGCCTGCCACTGACGGTGGGTCCAGCACTAGCGACGTTGTTTTTCTCAGCGGGGCCCACCGTTAGCTTCTTCTTTTTTTTTTTGAGAGCTCCCACCGTTAGCTTTGTTGGAGCGGACAGTGGAGCAGGGGCCGGTAGTGGAGTGGAGCGCTTGTTTATCTGCCCTCCTGCCCTCCTGCGCTGCATTGGCCGAACAAAATCATATTTGCTCCGTGATCCGTAATGGCGTCCGGTGGTGGTGGAGGACATGGACAGCTCGCATCTTTTCCACCGGCGATGGCAAAGATTATTTCGGGTGCCTCGAGCCCCAACTCCGGCGCTTAGCAAAGACCCGGCTTTCTCACGGCCGGTCTCATAGGCGAGACATCTACAAGACTACACTACAAGCTGGCTTTTCAGCGAAGACATTTGACGGTACATGTGATTGTGGACCAAAAGCCATTTCAAATGACCTACTACAAATCTACAGTGTGTTTTTTTTGTAGATAAAGGTCTCGAAATACTTTGAAGAGCCTTGTGTGTATCCGAGTGGGGTTAATGTTAACCGCACCAGATCATATTATATCCTTAGCCTCGTAAGCCAAGCACTAGTGTCCAGCAGCTAGTTGGACACCCAAGCTAGCTATACACTTGAGCAATGCCCGCATGGTGTCTGAAATGAAGGTGCAAAATATCTGCAGAGTGACGTGGGACTGCCCGATTGCATAGGCAGAACGGCACACACGCCAAATTTCTTGCACCAACTGGCAACTGTTTGGCACGCGTGAGCGATACGTACTATGCAACCATCTCTCTCCATCCTTCGTCCAGTCCTCCGACGATGTTCTGGAATTTTCCAGAGAGAAATCAGAAACGGATCGGAATTCAGGGCCACCATGTGCGAGGTTAGTTGCTGATGGAGCATCGTTGCGACAGAGATGTTGCACCCGTAGTACGTGCCTGCTACGATCCGGGGGCTGTGAGACTACCGATCGCAGCAGCGCTCTCGAAATCGATGTTCTTAGATGAAATCGATACCCCGGCTCGATATCAATCGATCGACGTTTGTGCATCACCATCTGACGTGCATACGCGGTCTTCATTATTCACTATTTGGGGGGTGTTGTTAGCGCGCGAAAGGATATAGATGAATCTAGCTACCTGACGAACTGGTGGTGGCCAGCTCCTCTCCTCCTATCGACAAAGATAGGCATCCATGGAGAAGAAAATGTCCATATATAATACAAAAGAGGGACGCGAGCAATGTATAGAAAGGTAAGAGCTCAAAGAGTGATAATGAATCCAAACGTTGCTCGCAAAGGATTGCGGAGAAGGTAGAAAAGGGAAAGCGAGGGATGGATGGATAGCCATCTCATCTTATCCCGTCACGCACCCCACCGGGTGCCCGGATCAGCGCCCCGGCCGCTGTCATGGCGGCGGCCGAGAGAGAGAGATATTTCGCTGGAAAGCGATGCCGAAACCACCCCCACGGGCCACGGACCCACCGCTCCGCGTCTGGGTCCTCGGTCACTTCGACTAATTCCCTGCGCACGCCAGCCGCCGGCTTCACGTCGCGATCGGATCGGCGACCCACGCGAGACGAACAAAAGACGCTGGGCGTACGTGATGCGTACGAGAGCGACCACGGCTCCCGGCCGGCGTCGCGTCCGAACTTGGCGGGATCGTCTTCCTTCCATGGAGAATTTGAGATGGAGGCGCCAACGCTGAGTCTCCACGTCTCGGCCGATCCGTCGCAACCTGCCGCTGTGGCCTGTGGCCCTGTGGGAGGGGCTCTTCCGAGGCACGAGAGGCCGCTGCTCCTGTCTGCTCTGCCCAACTTCAGGTGGTGTCACTTGCTTCGCTCAATTCCCTTTTTATCAACATCCGATTCACAGAGGTCCTCATTTTCGGTGCAAAGCAGAAAAACGAGATGCTACCTCATCGATCAGACTCGCCTAATTCAGACTGTATCAATGCTGAAGAGTAGAGCCGACAAGAGAGACGGCCAGCACAGCAGCTTACAAAAAGGAAAATTTGAGCGCCCATGCTTTCGCTTTCTTCAAACTTGGGCTAATCCATCGGTCTAACGATTTGACATTAAGAACCAAGTGGGGCCTAACAACAACGTTAACAAAAGCTGCAGTTTCTTTTTTTCGGATGCCACCTTTCTTTCTTTTCTGGGTGGATTCCGAGTTAAACTTTAGTCTCTGTCACATCGAATATTTAGATACTAATTAGAAGTATTAAACATAGACTATTTACAAAATCCATGAAGACTAAACGGTGATACGAATCTATTGAGACTAAATAGTCCATGATTTGACAATGTGCTGCTACAGTAACCATATTAGCTATTTACAAAACCCATTACACAAATGGAGGCTAAACGGCAACACGAATCTATTACGTCTAAATAGTCCATGATTTGACAATGTGCTGCTACAGTAACCATTTGCTAATGATGGATTAATTAGGTTTAGTAGATTTGTCTCGCCGTTTAGTCTCCATCTGTGTAATTAGTTTTATAACTAACTTATATTTATATTTAGTCCTCCTAATTAACCTCCAAATATTCGATATGACACGAACTAAACTTTTTAGGTCCAGATCCAAACACCCTAATCCCCCCGCGGATTGCTCGCCATCGCATCGTGTCCACAAATATCTGCTTGTCTGCTTTGCTTTATAGTATGCTATGAGCATCAGTGCACCGTCACCCGATCCAAATGCAGATAAACATCAAGCTCTTTTAAGCTCGGCATAGGTAAGTTTTCCCTCCGTTCAAAAGCTAAACAGCAAGAACAAAAACAAACTATATATACAGTGGTATGTCATCAACAGCCACAACAGTAGGAAATAACAATTGAGAGCATAGCAAGGATAAGCATGCCTGCACGACATGATCTGTCATCAGCAGCAGCAGCAGGAGCAATTGAGTGAAGGATAAGCATGGCAAGGATAAGCACTTTTTTTATTTTAAAAACTGCAATGCAGACTTTAATCCACTTAAAGTAAGAGAGATGTGTATCAATAGCGCTCCGTGGCAACCTGCTAAAGCTGAAGGATCAAATTGTCAATAGAAGTAAAGGATGCAGCTATAGAAAAAACAATGGCATACGCACCAAACTGGTAACCTTCTTGGTCCTTTCAGCTGAAGCAAGCCATTGGAGTTTCAGAAAGCAAAGAATCACTTAACAATGGCAGCCTTTCTAAATGGAGTGCCACGAAAGTTGATGCAATGATAAGTCTAGTGAATTGAGAAGACCAGAAAAGGACACCTTGTCCTACCAGAACAGCCATCTCTTAAATTATTTTACTCACCTGCAAGCTGCAATGCAAAGACAGGAAGGAATGAGTTGGGTGCGCGTCAAGTGTCTGAAGATTGTGGAAAAACCCGATTACAGCTAGCAAAGCTTAGAGGTTGAAATCTTCTCTAGTTCAGTCTCGAAAAGAGGTGTAAGGCTGAAAGCAAGCAAAACATAGCATCCCCAAGGGAGCTACCTTGATGGTTAAGCAGCGTTCATGTTCACTCCACTTTGGTAGAGATATTTTGAGTGAGCACATCACACATGCACAACCTCCTGTCTTTCATTGCTTGCCACCACTACCAACCCCAAAAGTATGATACAGATGTTCAGTTGCATTCTGGGCATACCGAATATGAAAAGCTCAAAAGATGATCAGCAACTACCAACTGCATTGGCTTGAAGCCATGATGATTATTTCTACAGAAGACAAATAAAATAAAATAAAATAAGTTGCAGGAATGACCTTCGGTTGGAACAATGGAACTCGAGACCTGTTGTAGACCAAAGCATAGACTAGGAACCGAACACAGGATATCAACCAAAGTTCACGAGATAAATCATAAGGAAATCTAGGGATCAGAGTTAACCTGACAAAACAAGAAGATGACACAAAATAATGTTTTGACTAATATTAAGAGAACACAGCACCAAACACCCTCGATGGATAAAAAGCAAGACTTAAATATTTCTATCATGGGAACATGTAATCAATAATCTTGATTGGACAGATAAGATTGGACTGTTACTACATAACTATACTGCTATTATAGTGGTATAAACAAAAGTAGGCACTTCATTACGCCTTAGCTCAAATTCTCTTACAATATTACTCTGAAATAGGAACTTGAAATGCGACAACAAAATCAATCACAAAAATGTGTTCTTCAAGTACTCTATGCTAGACATGGCTTTCTGCATCTATCCTCAACCAGCGATTCTACAAACTTCTGCTGATGGGGAGAAAGGCAACAACCAAGGTCCTTTAGTATCTGATTCCTTTTGCAACCTCAAAGAAGTGAGCAACATTCTCCTCTGGAGTTCCAACCTTGATGCCATGACCAAGGTTCAATACATGTCCAACATTACCAGCCTTCTGCACAGTGTCATAGATCCGCTTACTAATGAACTCTTTCGATCCAAAAAGAACACCAGGGTCCACATTCCCCTGAACTGCTATGTTAGATCCCAATCTTTTTCTGCCCTCAGCCATGTCGACTGTCCAGTCCAAGCTGACAACGTCAACACCGGTCAAAGGAAGCCTCTCCAGCAAGCCCCCAGACCCACTTGCATATAGTATCAAGGGCAAATCAGGATGCGTTTCCCTGACACTATCCACGATCTGCTTTAGATAAGGCAGGCTAAACTCCTCAAAATCAGTTGGGCTGAGTTCGGTAGCCCATGAATCAAAAATTTGGACAGCCTGTGCCCCATTGTCCGCTTGGTATTTAATGTAGTTAGCCATTGATGTTGTGAATTTTTGTAGCAAATTGTGCAGAATCTACAAGAACATAAAGCAATTGTCAAGACCAAATTTTGTACAAGACCCCAGATGATCACAAAAAAAGGAATGGATATTGTGACAAACTTAGACGATATGATTTGCAGTACTCTGAGATATAATTTATATAAATCAACTAAATTATTGAGATTTCATGCTATCAGCAAACTACCAGTAAGTTGCGTAGCATTTAGTATCCTACATGCAACTACAATTTTCACAAGACATTGAACTGAGAAAAACATAATTCATGTCATCATGTGGAACAAAGATCTTCTCAATACCGTTGGTTCTGAGAAGGCTAATTTCTTAATCATTGTAAAGTTCTTTGATGAACCTCCTTCCACACAGTAAGATGCCAAGGTAAAGGGAGCTCCAACAAAACCTAGAACTGCAGCTTCATTTTTAACCTGAGAAAGAAACAATGGAGTCAATCCCACAAATGGAAAACAACAGCATAAAAATTGTCATAGGTTTTTAACTACCTCTACAAGCTGAAAGCTAAACACCATTAAAAAAGACAAGTCCAAATAACCAGACCGTGCTTCATATTTTTTATTCAAACTTACCGTTTTGCGATTATTTTGAAGATTGATTGTTTTAATATACCATTATCATGCCAGCCGAATAGACAGTGACAGCATATGAGCTAAGAAACATCATCAATTGCACTGCGGTGATCTATTTATTTTGTAACGCTTTCATTATTCCTGCAGGCTCCAAGTACTGCCCACATTAAGTGATAAGCACAAGTATTCATCAACTTAAGGTCACTGCAATATACTGTGAGAAACCTAAAAAATTGATCAAGTCGACATCAACATTTGAAACAAGAAAGTTGTGAGTTGACTATAAGAATCTAAATGCCTACTTCCACACTACCATGCCTTTTGAATGACCTGTTGGTCACATATTTTCAATTTGATGTTTGGGTGCTGAAAAGCATATACTAACCTCTTGTCGCAACAAATTTAGAGCCTGCCCCACATAAGGGACCCACTCCTCAGGAACAAATTCTCTGACTGCATTCACAGCAGCTGCTGTTCTCAAGGGATCATAAATCACCGGACCTTTTCCTTTCACGATGTCGAAAGGTATGTTCATCCCAGGAAGTGGAGTAAGGATATCCGAGAACAAGATGACCTGACAAAAGAAAATGAAATAAAAGAATCATTATTATAAAATAACATCAATAGGTGAACAACGAATACTACATATCAGCAACATCTCAAACTCATGTAAGCTTTGAGATAATTTCCAAAAATAGAATTTTAAATAACATACACAAAAGGCTAAAGTCTGCAGCTTACTCCATCAGGCTTGAAAACCTTCCATGGTTGCAGAGAGATCTCAACAACTAGGTCGACATTTTCTGATCTTTCACGGAAATTTGGATATCGCTCACAAAGCAATTGATAGCTCTGCAGAAAATTCAAAAGGTAATAAGTTAGTAAGGACGAATGCTCACTAATGTTTGCACAGCAAAGCAGTCGAACAAACATGTACCTAAGACATTTGCCGGAAAAGGATGGACTGTGGAGTAGGCATTAATTCTGCAGGGAGTTATGCTAATTATGTTTTAGTAGCTCCCTCAACTAGTCCATTTTAAGCCTACATCATACACCCTACTAGCATTTGACACTTCAGTTTCCTTCCATCAACAACCTTGGCCAGTTCTATTACTTATCACATGATATATCAATAGTTTTTCCAGACAGAACATACTAATAGATGTAGACCCTTCATCGAGTTAGGCATTGGGATGCTGGCAATTACACAATGCTTATGCCAGAACAAGCGAGAAAATCGTAACAAAAATGGGAGTGGACCTGCCTTCATGTACCTCCCGGCCTGCCTCATGAGCCAGACGGGCGGCCTCTCGACCTTCTTCCCTCTAATAGCGCTGACCAGCAGAGGCTCCTCCGCCGTCACGACCGAAGCCTCCTCCGCCACTGCCTCTGAAGCACCACCCAGTAAAAGGAGCAGTCAATTCCTCACCCCCAAGCCTCCCGATCGGCCAGCAGAGGAGAAGGGGATTTACCTCCGACGGCGCTGCAGCGGACGGCGGAGAGCTGCCGGCGCCTGGGCCCGGCGCGGGCGGACCCGCCGCCGCGGAGGAGGGAGGTGGACGGCAGCGAGAGCGGCGGGCACGCGGTCGCCATTCGGGACGGGGTTCGTCGAGCTCCGCCGCGCTCGCGGGGAAAGGAGTGGGGAGACGTGGCGGTGGGTGGCGAACTGGCGACGACTTGGCTTGGCAGGCAGGCAGGCTGGCTGAGCCGCTCAGGCGACGGGGGAAATCGGAAGGGGATTGGGATCACCGGATCAGATTGGATGAGAGAATCCGAGATGGGATGGACGGAGTGGATAATACCGTGGGCCATCGTGATGCTTGTCTCGTGTGACCTGTGGGCCGTGGGCTGCGAAGCGGCCTCTCTTGTCTTTTGTCGGGCGGGCTTAGGGGCAGCCACAACAACCCTCAGGCGAAAAGGCCGAGCTGCGTTCGAAAAGGCCCACAGAACGGAAACAGTTCTCTTCCGGTTGCTTGACAAACGGCGGCAGTCGTTCTGCCTCCACGCCGACATGAATCTCCGACGCAACCAAGCACGAGACTTCAAACACCGGACCGGCTAGCTAACTGAAAATTCGAACCAAATTACATGCAGAAAACGGTGTGCAACCCCTCACGAGCAACGGCCTAAACTCCTGCTCACATTTCTTACTGCCCTCGGTTCAACATTGCCTGTTCTCGATATATACAGCCGGCCGGCCAGGTGCAAGCCGGTCACCATTCCAGGGCCACGGTGGCGAACACGTTAAACTACACAAAACGGCCTCCTTATCTTACAGCAAAGAACGGAAGAAAGAAAGAAAAAACAGTCCATTTACTGTATCAGATTTGTTCGGCAAAAACACGAGCCGCGTCGTCTCAGAGCACGTACACCATGCCGACCTCCAGCAGCGACGCCGGCGGCACGCGCAGCGCCACGTCGGGGCCGCGGCAGTTGCGCCGCAGGAAGTTGTACCCGACGTCCACCGCCAGCCGCTTCAGCACCGACGACCCCGGCTTGCACTGCACGTGCGAGTGCCCCAGGATGAACGCCGTGCCGGACTCCCGCGCCGCCGCCAGCGCCTCCAGCTCCTCCGCCACCTGCTTGGCGCTCTGCGCCGCGTCCGGGCTCGCCACGTGGCTGTCGATGAAGAACCGCACCTGCTTCCGCGCCGGGCTGATCTCCCCCGTGTCGCCGTCCTCGTCGTCCGCTGTCGCCGTGGGGCCGCCGCCGGCACCGGCGGCGGTGGCGCGCATCTCCACGGTGGACGCCGACGAGTGCTGCGCGCTGTCCTGGAGGTCGTAGCTCGCGCGGTGCCGGAGCTGGTTGCTCGCGATCACCGTCAGCCGCCGCTCCCGCTCGCCGGGCTCCATCTCCGCCTCCGGCTCCCACTCGCTGGCCTCGCTGCACCGGTACGACGCGTCCAGCTTGATGAACGTGGCCAGCGTCTCCACCAGCTCATCCTCGAACGAGTCCACGTCCTGGTGCACGTCGCGGTACCCGTACCGCACGATGCACCGGTACGAGCGGTGCCCTGGCGGGCCGACGCGGCCAATCAGGTAGCGCTCCGCCGGGAACACATGCGGCACCGGCACCGACTTGACGCACACGAACACCAGCACCCGGTGGAACGCCGGGAGGTTGGTCACGAACCGGGAGAAGTTGGCCGGGACGCCCGATGTCAGGTCTGTGTACACGAGGCCGATGCCGGGGACGCGGACCATGCCCAGCTTGTCGCCCAGGGCCAGGAGCCACTCCAGGGTGACCTTGTTGTGCAGGTCGAACTCGTACTTCTTGATGGTCGTGTAGTGCCAGATGAGCATCACGGCCATCAGGATGAGCGCGAGGAGGATCGGGAGCCACGCGCCCTCCAGGAATTTGATCAGCGAAGCCGAGAAGTAGAGCGCCTCGATGGATCCGAAGAAGAGGAGGAAGGCGAATGCCAGCAGTGGCGGCCTGTGCCAGCACAGAACGATGACCAGGGATGTAAGGAACGTGGTCACCAGCATCACTGTTATCACCGCTAGTCCTGCACAAGGTTCAGAAGGTACCTTGTTAGTGTCTCTGAATCCCATGTGCTTAGTAAAAGCTAATGTGGAGCAACTTATTATCTTACCAGATGCATTGCCCATGTGCTTTGTGTCCCTGAATCCAACGGTGACAGCAATGCATAGTATCATAAGCAACCAATTGATCTCAGGGATGTATATTTGTCCATGGATTTTCTCAGATGTATGCACAACTTTTACTCGAGGGAAGCAACTCAAGGACTGGCTCTGATTGATAATTGAGAAGGTTCCACTGATGATTGCTTGACTTCCAACTACCGAAGCCAAAATTGCCAATACAAGCACAGGCCATCTGATCTTATCTGAAGTTTGCATCAAAGAAAATTTCGTATGAATTAGAATAGTAAAATCAATTCTGATGTACCGGTGCAGTTTACATTGAAACAAAGACAGGGACACAGTTATGGATACAAAATTGCAAATGCATACCAGTTACCATCTAGATCGCATCAAGGAAGATAGAATTGAACTTTGGGATGTAATTATGTAACATCATCCTGATGTCTGTATTAATTAAATGGTGCCTGAATATGTAACTAGAATTTAGATAAACCTCCACGAAAAAACTACTGAAGACCCGACAGAGTGTGAAATAGGATTCACGATGCGCAGCAGATTTAGCCTAAACAATTTCCATTTACTTATCAAATTGACAAGGGTCCTTCCTATCTGATGACTGGCACTAATATGTAACCGGGATTCTTTTTACGATTAAAAATAGCAATATGTTCATTCATGAAGATATGAGCCAATGACAAAGCATACCTGGAACTGCGATGTAAAATCCAACTTGGGAGCTTGAGTAAAAGTCATGATGTTTTGATAAGTAAGCAGCTTGACCCATGTACGCTAGAATCAGTGCGGGGTAAACTAAACAAGTGAAAGCAAGCTGCACCAGAAGTGTAGGAGCTAGATGATCAGCACACTGATTTAACATAGAAAATATTCTACAAATTCTCATGCTGGTCAACAAATTACCTGGATTGCACTGTATGAGAAGTGTCCAAGATCTGCAAACATAGCTTCTGATCCTGCACCATCAGCGCACTAGACATTAGCCACTTTTTTATTTAACTATTCATACAATTGAGAGAATCCATTCAAACAGAATGGACAAAGTCTTTTATATATGCTGCTCCCCTTTCATGACACTGATATTTAGAGGCATTCTATAGTTTACCTGTCATGCAGAGCAAGATTCCACCGAGCGACATCCAACCATATTTTCTAGTCTTTTTTAAGAACTTGAACATATAATAAGGATTCAGAGCTTGGTAGACTTGAGGATTCCAGTGGATGATATTGTAAAGGCCAACAGCACTCATGCAGAATAGCCAGGCTAGAACTATTGGGGCGAAGAGAAATCCAACCCGGTGTGTACCGTAGTGCTGGAGGGCAAATAGGAATGCTAATATGACACAGGTTATTGGAATGACAGCATCTGCATGTTGAAGAAATCAATCGTTATGGCCAAACAAGGAAGTTTAAACTAGGAACAGGTGAAATATCATAGCAAGACAATTTATAAGACTCTGTCACCTTTTCTATTTTGCACCCTTCAGAGTTCAGATTTCATATAACTGTTTTATTGGTACATTTGGAGCTAGTAAAAGGTGCCATAGGAATTTAAACTTGCATCAGGGAGAAAAACTAGTGATTCAGATGGCTGCTTTCACTATGGTTTAGCTGCTGTCCTATTAATTAACATAAGAATATATCAACTTTTTTTTGCATTTCTCAAATGAGTTCATGAACATAACGATGTTCAAAGACAATCAACTTTCACAGTGCGCTCATGAACCGCAATAAGTTGGGAAAACTCATATCAACAAACCAAGACAGCCAATGCAATCCTCTATGACACCCAGTGCTCGCAGTCGCAGTCGGAATAAGAATCTCAACTTAGAAGGGCCTGGAGGTACTTCACGCCTAATCAGCTATGACCAATGGAAGCCCACTTACTAGATTAGAATATTCACTACCAATGTGGGGAAGAAAGTCAATGACACATAGGGTGGAGTTTTGACAGATGTCCTTTGCTAATATTCAGCTTTACCCAATTTGAAAATCTATAGCAAACGCTGCAAAGAGGAAATGAACTCAATTTGAAAGTTTCTTGGGAAAACTCACATTCACGGTGATCCTTGGACAGGGAGAACTCAAGACCTGAAACTGCTGAGAACACTGTAACATGTTTTTCAGAAAACCACAGTAAGGAACCAGTCATCAGTATTTCAATCTGAAGGGAAAAAAAATCCAATAAGCTAAGACAAAATGGCTGAACTGAGGTACCAGATATAGCAGGCGTGAGAACACCGTCCCCGATAACCATACATGTGCCAATCATAACCATGATCAAGAGAGCAATGCGCAGCTTCCTGTGCTTCTCAAGCCAGACCTTGATATGAGACTTGTCTGTTATTTCGGGAGGGCATTCCAGTTTATAAGTGGAAAGCTCCTCATCAGCAATTTGCCTGTTTGGGAGAAGGCTCACATTTGCGTGCCTGCATATCAGAGAGTACAGGGCAAATGTCCCTCCTGCGAGATTATAAAACCACACAAAGTTTAAAATCTTAGGAAGCAAAGCCTGCACAACAACTGGGCGCTACTGCAAGTTTTCAAGCGTACCTTCGCCATTGTCGTCGGCTCGTAGGACAATGGAGACGTACTTGATGAGGGGAATCAAGGTGAGCGTCCAGAACACGAAGGAGAGCACGCCGAAGATCTCCTCGTTCGTCTCCGAGTGCTGGATGTCCTCGGCGAAGGTGCTCTTGTACACATACAGCGGAGATATGCTCAGGTCTCCATAGACCACCCCCAAGCTCTGGTACGCCAGCAGCAAGGTGGTCTTCCAAGAGTCCCTCTGCAAGAACGCCCCCAAACAGCTAGTAATTCAGCAAAGCATTGCTCCTCTGTTTCATGAACAGGTGTCTTAGATTGCGCAACATCTTAGGGATAAAAATGCACACCTTTGGGGATCTCAGGCCCCTCCCGAACTCAAGATCCATTGCTCGGCGAGAACCTACCCTTCACACATAACACTGGCCTTCTGTCCTGCAGACCTGCACCATTCAACAAACACACCAACTTTAAAACGCTGTTCTTGCTCCAAAACCCAAACTAATGAATCTCCTGGGAAAAAAGGGGGAGCTACCTCAGAAACAAAGAAAAACACCGCGAGAAATCGAGTTGCGAGCTCAGCTGAACAGGCTGAAGGGGATAGGCAGAGCAGGAGGGCCAGCCGACCAGACAAGGCAAAAGGCACATGCCATGGTTAAAGCCGGTGGAGCCCAGACCCCTGCGTTACCGATGGGGAGGCCAGGGAAGGACGGCCACGTGTTCGTGGAGCTGCGGACTCATCACCATTGCTACTGCTAATCGCTCTCATTCACTACCAACACAATCACAAGAGATGCAGGGCGGCACAAACAATAGCAGAGCCAAAAAAAATCAAGTGGAGAAGGGAGATTAGCCGGCCGGCCAAGAACCAACAGCACACTCCCAAGCCCCGGGTCACATCGAGATCTCTATCGATCGGTACCCACGACGTCCATGGATGGATGGAGATGTGCAAATTGGAGGTGTGGTCTCAAGGCAATCCAAAAAAGGCGCCCAAAAATTCGTTTGGGGAGCAGAGTCGAGGAGGAGCATGCCATGTGAAGCTACGGACAAATGCATGTGGTCTCCCTTCCCCTCCCCCACTTTTGATGGCGCGTGCGACCGGGGGCATGGAAAAGGCGTCGTTTCAGATCAGTCCATGGCTCCATGCCCTGACGATCCTGGATAAACGAAAGATGAATTCTTCTTTTACCCCACGACCACGAGTACTACCTGCTCCTAAGAGCAACGCAGAAGTAGCTATCGCCAATGAATGCAAGGATCCGGTGGTTATCCGTGTCTGTTTCTTGGTAGGTCCGGTTCGAAAGAATGCGATACCCGTGAGAGCATCTGCTTGATATGGCGAGGATTGGATAGGCCAGGAGCTCTGGAATCGTCACTCCACGAGGAACTGACGCTAACCAATCAATCCTCACCACACAAGAATAACAAGGGAGCATCTGCCCATATCTTCTAGCTCTGTATATCTACTAGAATAAGCGCTTAAAATTGTAAATCTTCTCCCTGACCAAGACTCCAAGAGCAGCTGAAGAACCCGAGCCACGAATTCCCAGCCCTTTTCTTTTTTTGCTGAAGATTAGTGCTATGCATTATGCAACTATGCAAGATAACGGTAAGTAGCTGCAGGATATGAGACAATAGACATCACCTATGGATCCATGAGAATGTGAGCGCGAAGACTCCTCCGGGTTGCCTCCTTGGATCGCTACTCGCCTACTGCTGCTGCCAACGAAGAGGGCGTTTTAAAGGTGGAGGAAGAAATTCAGCGGCGGCTACGGTGAGGCTCGAGGACGGGGAAAGACTTGCAGTCTCCTGTCCTCCCAACCACCAAGGCCGCAGAACTAACTATGAAAGGAGCGAGGTGGCAGTGCCATTAATCCTTCATCAATGAACGCAAGAAATCGTATCCTACTCCACCGAAACTTCAGAGATACAGGACGAGATCGATTTCGCGGCATTTATAGTTATCGCCTAAAAAGAATAATGCCTTCCGACCCATGGAAATAAAACAAAACAAACTTCCCTTATCTTAAGAACGCATCAAGAAACTAGGAAGAGTAGCTCGTAAAGCTCGCACCTTTTTAGCAGCATCAAAGCGCACCAAACTGGCAACTGCCAAGAACAGGCGGCCTGCTACGCGTATCTCCTCCTCGTGGACGTCGCAATGGCGTGACGAAGCAGGGCAGCCTCTCGTGACCATTCGCCCCGGCCCGGATGAGCAGGGGAAACTGGGCGTCCCAACCAGAACCACTGAACCAGGCGACTGCACTCGGTCGCTCTGCCACCGTCGTGGTATCCATTGACCGGCCAAGACTACTGTCAGCGCTAGAGTATAGCATATCCGTCAGAAAAGACTAATTATCTGCAACAGTTGGCAACACCAACGCCGCCCATGCAACGATGGCGACCAATTATATGAATTATCAAAGGGGGTCGTCTGAAGCTGGTGAGGATCCTTATGAAGGGCCCCGCCCCCGGGCCCCGGCCTTGAGAGCAAATTCCAAGGGCGGTGCTGTGTCCGGGAGCACGCGCGGTGAGTTGTTTATTCCGATCGGGACGGGCGGCCCGGTGAGCGGGTGGAAGGCTTGACCAGGGAACGCAGGCAGGGGCAGTGCGTTGGGACCGTGGGAGTTGCTTTCTCGTGGGTCGTGGCGACTCCGGCACCGCAAACCCGAGTTGCCGGGGGCCTGCTATGGCGAATTCCGGGATCAGTTTCTCACATTTTCGCTCCTGGAACTGCAGCTGCAGGCGGCACACAGAACGCCATTGTGAGGTACTGCAGACATTTGGTGTGTACTTTTGTAGTTTTGTTGGCATCTAACGTGTAAATATGTAGGACGCAATTTGGGTTCAGTCGGCTGTTATGTAGTCCAACCAGAACAGGGATGCCAAAATCAACTGCAATGGAGACTTTTCGTGCATGCCCAACTTCAACAACTTGTTACGTGACTGTTTCCTTGGAAAAAAAACCTTTTTTTGTAATTGATCAACGATACCCAAGGGGATTTTTGAACACGCATGCTGTAAGCCAAAGCCACCTAGACAGATAATCGAAAGCGAAGTACGTGTTCGTGAAAACAAAACGAAGACAAAATAAAAATAAAGGGACACATGTACACATTCGCGAGAATACATATTTCATTAATCTTGATCTTTTACAAAATTACAAAATACATGACTCAACATTTTTGTCTTCTTTGTCTTCAGCATCGATGCTTAATGAGAGGTCTGACCGGTAGAGATTGCGTAGTTCGCCGATTCCCAGGGCCTATTGGGCGTGTCAAGTTAATTACATCCGCGAAGCGAGTCCGTAGAAAACCTCCGATTAAGCTGCACTTGTATGGTCATCGACGAATGTTCATCTACTCGTTGTCCATATGGGACATGGAGCGTAAAAGTGTTGTGGGTGGAAGCACGTGATGCAGGTGGCTTTGTTTCGCCAAGAGCCGGTCATGATAGCACCATCGTCATTAGCACATGTTTACTCAAATCATGAACTAATTAGACTTAGGTCCCGTTTGGGTTCCTTCATTTTGAAGGAATTGGAATCTATTTAATGGAGTAGGCTAATTTATGTTGGAATGTGGCATTCCACAACTTTCCAAAGTTTAGATATAAGCCTATCTTAAATTCATGGGGTGGGAGATGAAAATTGATTCTATAGATTATGGTTATTAGAATGGAATTCAATTCTTATAGCACGCTCTTGGACTCGCTTCTCTATAGTAGAAGTGCAGCATATAAGTATATCTCCCATATCACCAACTATAATATACAACTATATTCCACATACAATTATATTAGCTTAATTAATTTGTGTCTAAATTATGATTATTAGGATGGAATTCAATTCCAATGATCCAAACGGGGCTTTAATAGATTCCTCTCGCAAATTAGTCTCTATTTGTGCAATTGATTTTGTAATTAATCTATATTTAATACTTCTAATTAGTATCTAAATATTCGATGTGATAGGAATTTTAGGTGTGACCAAAGGAACAAACACCCCCTGAACCTACTCCTAGCATCCAGCAACAGACCACCAGAGTGCAAGAGCTTTACAAGCCTGCAGCCTAGGATTAGATTCGTGGTACCTAAATGGGCCGGTCCACTTGAGAGCTCAGGCCGGCTGTTAATCCAACAGCTGCCTCGTAAACCACAGAAATCGTCGTCCCTGGGCTGGCCCGGCTGGCCGATCTGCGTGCAGCCTTCGGTGCAAGCGCCCGCGCAGTCGTATTTGTCTGCGCCCGCGCCCAGGGTCATGCACCGGTTCTTCATGCAGTCGCAGAAGCACCCCGGCTCCGCGCCGATCGTCGCTGCCGGCGCCGGCGCCGGCACTGCGGGCCCGGCAACTGCGGCGGCCGCAAGCGCCACCGCCACCCACAGCATGGCCGCGGCTCTCCTGGACGCCGCCATCGAGATACTGGGCACCTTGCATTGCATGGGGATGATGAGGGTTATAATGTGAGGGCAAATTGCGCCTATTCTTGGGCATAAGAATGTTCGCACAGGAGTAACAGTAGGAGTAGGCTCATGTGGTCTTTCTTTTACTCAGATTCTGTAGCGTTTTTCAGTTGGTTGGAAGGAAGCTCGAAATTCTTTCCGGAATTGGCTCATATTCACATAGGCCAAGAAAGGCATGTCACGCGCATTGAATTGAAACTTTGCACCGGCCGTAGATTATATTTTATCAATTTTAACATAACCACGATCGACCTTTTTGAAGTCTTTGGAAATGTTTCAAGAGCTAATAATTCAATTAAAGGGTGAAGTCCATTTTATCCGTCCGAACTTGTCGAGGAGCTTTTCTAAAACAAATATTGAACTCGAAAACCAAACATCATGCATCCTCCCACAGTCCCACTCTCAAAACCAAACAAATTATCCCCACAGCAGTTGGATTTGGATGACATGAAGTCCAATTACTTCTCTGGGCCATTAAAACTGAAGCAAATAGATGTGAGGTTAGGACAAGAGGAGGCAAAAGCAAATGCACCAAACCTTAAAACGAGATTGCCAACAACAAACACGGGTTATGTCTCGTATACTACATGACCGAGTTCTTTTTTTTTTTTTGAAACGGAACAGAGAGTTCATATTTCATAGTCCAAATTTGTACTGCATGATATAGCATCCTATCACGACCAAGACATCATGAGAAAATCCAGCAAATGAAGCACATTTTCTCTCTTGAAAAGATGTTTTTCCTTCAGAAAGTTTTGCTGTGTTGTGTTGTTTTCCCGCGAACCACCCACACGCACTATCTCGTAAGTATTCTGCTTTTAATTTCCCCACCGCTAATTCGCTATGCTTCTGAAATCTCGTGCGGTTTGACAGTTGCGTAAAAAAAAAAGAGTATCTTGGACTCACATGCTGTATAGATCGAGTACAGAGAAGACCGGTCGCAATTATACTAGCTTTGTGGCGTCACCGTCAATCAGCAGTCAACTCGATCAGAGTGCCTGTCTAAATGATGCGAGGAAAGATGGCCCGAGAAAGCCCCACCTTTGCATTTCTTCCCCAAAAAGAAAAGAAAATACCTTGCCGTTGCTGCATCGTCTCTGGCCCTGTTCGCTTCAGCTTATAAGCCGACTGAAAAGCTGAAACGGCTGATTTATTGTAAGAGGAAAACACTGTTTGATGGCTGATAAGCCGGCTGAATAAGCTGAAGCGAACAGTCCCTCTATCGCTTTCGCTGTCCCATCAGGGCCATCACGTACCCAATCGTTCTGGCCACGTACCGAACCAGAGGTCGGAGCCTACGCCTACGGGAAGAGCCCACATCCACAGGCACGAACGAGTGGACTCCCCTCTCGCCGTCGTCATCGCACGAGTTCTATCACGGAACCGAAATTCCCGCACGCGCGGCGCCGGAGCCAAGCAAACAGTCGTCGTCCCTCTCGCACGGGCCGGACGCCCGGACAAGGAAAATCAAAGCAGCAGAGGCCGCCGTGCCCCGGGATCAGCAGAGGCAGCAGGACCAGGAATGCCAAAGAGGAAAAGCGCGCGCAGCTTAGCTAGCGCGCGTGGGGTGCGGGCGGTCACTGGTGGTGGCGCACTGGCGACGGAGCGCCATGCCGATGCCGATGCCCGGGCAAAGCGCGGCATGCGTGGGGCTCGCCCGTCCGGCACCGATCTCTCTGTCTGTAGGACCCGGCACCGGCACCGTCCCGGCCCATGAACCCCCCAGGCGTGAGAAAGCGAGCTCGCTTTTCTTCTTCATAGTACTCCGATCCTCATCCTCCCTTGACTCCAGCCTGCAGGAACGTCGTCGCTACTACTCCTACGCGCTGACTGGACGACTCTACTTGAGTAGCGACGTACAGCACGAGTATATACAGTACAATGTACAAAGATGACAATGGCATGTACCAGCATGCTACATTGAGACATATACGTGCGCACACGTGTGGGTGGCCGCTACAGGCGTGCACACGTGCGGCAATGCATGGATACACGTGCGCCCCGCGACATGCCTACATGGCTACACGAGCCATGAGCGCAAGACGACGGATGCATGGGTGCAACCGTGTAACTGTACAGGTACATTGTCTTCTCGCTCTCGGCCGATCCGCCCCAGCCGACCATGACTGCGACGGCGAGAGGCGACGGGGCCATGAACGGCGAAAGAAATAAAAAGGGAGGGCCCTACTCCACGGCCGCGACGGATCCCGGCCCGGGCAAATCTTTTCCGGCAATGCTACGGGCGACGACGAAATCTGGCTGCGTTGACGACACGACCGCGCCGCTGATCGAGGGCGCCCGCGCGGGCTGGCTCCGTCTGCCGTCTGCGTGCTGGCGCATGCGTGTCGGCTGAATTCCAGGGATTGGGTCGCGTCGGCATTCGGCCCGCCGGCCAGCCGACGTGACGGATTGAATTGAGCACGTGCGCGCGGCGGGGCGAGGTGACAGTGTGACGCGACTCCATTGACAAAACCTGCAAAGTGCAGGTGCGTGTAAATGTGTCATGAGAGCACCAATCGAGTGAACGACAAATTAGCCAATTGGTTATGGGGGCGGATCTGAAATGATGATGACTACTACGACGACGACGATAGGATGATGATGATGTAGAAAATGTTGTCTTTCATCACTTTTCAGCTAAACACAACCTCTTGCACCTGATAGCTCCTACTCCCTTCCTGTTTCTGTTTTTGCTCTTCCCCTTTTTTCCACTTAGTTAAACAAATATAAGACCACTATGATATGGCACGACCTCTAACATAACACTATCGGACTCTTATCTAGAAAAAATATTTTAGGTAGCTATGTCCATTTTCTTATAAAAAATATATTTTAGACAGATAGTGATGAAAGATCTAAAATATTTTAGCTGAAAACATGGTGTCAAATTCAGTGACCGGCAGTCCACCTAAGGGGTATCCAGATGGTTGATTTGTAAGCAGAGAGGGTTGCAAGATCATGAACTTGATGGTAACGCAGGGCACAAAACACAGAGATTTTTATAGGTTAGAGCCGCCAGTGTAGCGTAATACCCTACATCCTGTTTGGAGGATTGTATTGCGCCCTGTGCTCGGGTGTTTAGGGTTCGTATGGCGGGATTGATGTCTGTTGGGTTGAGTTTTTAGTTACCCTCGGGGGTATCCCTAGCCGCCTTATATAGGCTGACGACCTAGGGTTACAAATTGGATAGGATCTAATCCTAGTCGGCTGTTACATGGAAAAACAATCTGAGTCGGACTACAACATATATCCCCTAATATCCGGACTGAATCTGTTTGTCCGACCTCTGAGCTTGTGCTTCACATGTCTTCATGCCTTGCCCTGCACGCCATGGTCGGGTAGGACCCACTTGTTAGGCCAACCAGTACCCTGATCGGTGGGGACCCGTGGGTACCCTTATCCCTCAAGCTCCCGAGCAATGTGGAGTCGAACAGGAACCTAACGAATGCACAACGAAGCTTGTAATGTACTCAGCTGAAGTTGCAGATTCGTCAGAGTGACAGAGAGGCTGCGAGGTGCTCAAAAAAGAAGAAAAATTGAAGCTTCCACAGGTTTATGACCAAATGCGCATGGCTATGCGACTGCCGAGCTCCGGGATGTCTAGCATCCTGTAGATCAAAGGGAAGCACGTGGAGGGCGCCACAAGACACACTCCATATGGAGTAGCCCCTGAGCATTGAAGTGATTAAAGTAATTGGTCCAATGGTCAAGAATCTGATGTATTGTTTCCGTCGTAAAAGCGATCCAAATATAGCGCCCAGCCCCCGAGCGCAAGGACTGGTGGAGCCGCGGAGGCACACCAACCTAAAGTAGGCGCCCAGCCTCTGAGGGCGAGGACTAGCGGAGCCGCGGAGGCACGTCGACCTGAATATGACGCCCAGCCCCCAATCGCGAGGACTGGCGGAGCTAAGGAAGCATGCTGCCCAACCCCCAAGCCTTGGAGCTGGCCGAGTTGTGGAAGTACGCCAAGTTGTCTGTGCTGCCTAGGCATCGAGGCTGGGAGTGAGGCGAGCCACGGAAGTATGCCAAGTCGCCTCCCGTCCCGAGCTAGAGAGGTCGCCTGGGCGACGAGCCTGCCGCGCTCAGCCCCCGAGCCTAGGAGCCAGCTGAGCCACGGAAGCATGTCGAGTCACCTCCCTGAGTCAAAGAGGTCAACTGGGTGACGGGAGGCACGTCGAGTCGCCTGTTGCACTGTAAAAGACAATACAAAGATTATGTAGCATAACGTAGAATATTTAATAATTGAATAACTCGGTGCTTTATTTGGCGTAAAAGATAAATTCTTGCGCATCCTGCTCTTGTAGGTTAGGTAATTTTTCCGAGTAGTTAGCTCGTTATGTTTAAGCACCTAACCCTACCGGGGTGTTGCTGAAAGCGGGCTCGAGCATGCTTAGCAGGAAGCGACACATGAGGGAGAGGCTTCACGGATTAAGGCGTGTGCTACCCGAGTACTTTAGCAACCATTAAGAGAGACGGACAAGCTGCAAAGCAGTCGGAACTGTGCGGAAAAGCGAGAGCGTGCGCTGGGCACTCATAGGGCGTAACCGTGACTGCCCGTGTAGTGGACGAATCAAGCTGTATAAGCAGTCAGGGTGTAACCGAGGTGGTCGGCGGAAGTCACGAAAACATAGAAAAGCCAGGGCGTATGAAGGTGCGCGGAAGCCGTAAAATATTTAATTGAGAATAGGACTTAGTTTGATTTGTGGCTGAGTCGAAGAGTCGTGGGCCGTCTCTCGCGTTTGGGCTAAGAAGCCCTTGAGCGTCATCTTAGCCGTCATGGTCGGCGAACAGTCGTCGATGAAGCAAACGAGCCGGTGCAGCCGTGCATCGTACGCTTGACGAAGTTGTTGGTGATGTAGTCGGCGACGCTGACAGTAGGAGCTGCAGTGCGTGCTGTTGTCGTTAAAGATTACAAATGTGAACGGATTGTGTGCCGCGTCGTCGATGGTGCCCCGAGCACGCCGACCATCTAGCATCATCACCGTCAGCTCGTGCGGGTTCTAGATCCTTGTGCATATGAGAGCTCCGACCATGGCATGGCAAAACAACCGCGCGGACGAGGATGCATGCATCATGGTTAAAAAAAAGATTCATTAGAATAATCCTTGATAAATAATAGAGCTGCTGCTTATGATCGGATAAGGAAAAATAGAAGAAAGAGTATTCCTGTTCACGTATGCTCCTTATAGATTGATTTTGTTGGCCGCGTGTAGACATGCAGGGACGTAGGAATCTGCCGGCCGCGTCCTTCGAGCGCTCGCCAAGCCGATGCAGAGGAAATCCTAGGCGGCTATGAATACAGCTCGGGTACAGCGAACGTGTCGGCGACGACCGCAGCAGTCGTGTCTTCGCGAGGGGCGTGCGTGACGGGGTATGACGCCGAACAACACTCAATCGACAGATCGGAACCCGTGACGGTGAAAGGGTTGGCGGACGATGAAGGGTTAGTACCTGTCACAAGGTTTGATACTAATTAGGAGTATTAAATATGGTCTAATTACGAAATTAATTGCACAGATGGAGTCTAATTCGCGAGACGAATCTATTAAGCCTAATTAGTTCATAATTTGACAATGTGGTACTACAGTAACTATTTGCTAATGATGGATTAATTAGACTTAATAGATTCATCTTGCGAATTAGTATAGGAGTTCTGTAGTTAGTTTAATAATTATCTTATGTTTAGTCCTTTTAATTAGCATCCGAACATCTGATATGATCCTCCTAAAATTTATGGGGTGTTTGGATACTACATGCTAAACTTTAGCAGTGTCATATCGGATGTTCGGATGCTAATTAGAAGGATTAAACATGAGCTAATTACAAAACTAATTGCACAGATGGAGTCTAATTCACGAGATGATTCTATTAAGCCTAATTAATCCATCATTAGCAAATGGTTACTGTAGCACCACATTGTCAAATCATGGACTAATTAGGCTTAACAGATTCATCTCGCAAATTAGACTCCATCTGTGCAATTAATTTTGTAATTAGCCTATGTTTAATACTTCTAATTAGCATCCAAACATCCGATGTGATAGGTGCTAAACTTTAGCACCTGCATCCAATCAGGCCCTTAGTAGCTCGCACTCAAACACCCAGAAGATGAGTTGGTGCACGTGAAAAATAAATCTGTGAGTAGAAACTCGAGTAGATTGATTTGAAAGTGATGATAAGAAAACGATAACAGAAAAGGGATATGTTTCCCTGTTGAGCTTTGTTGATTGGATCCGATCTTTCTCCGATGCGTGCGTAGATGAGGGCTGTATGCTCAGCGGCACATCAGCTTTTGACGTAGCATTGGGAATCCCGCTTGGCCGTTGCACGGGCGACTCGCCATCGTGTGGCCGCACGTGACGTGTTCTCGGCGGCATCGAGGATGTAGCCTGACGGGCGCCGACGTCCCGCGGCATGTAGCACCGCCTCCTATATTTGAGCAGATGTTGACGATGGTCGCCAACGAACTAGTCGAGTTCGTCGGTGAGGATCTCACGATCATACCCACCTACCAACTGTCGGATTTAGCTGTCAGTCCACTTAGAGGTACCTAAATGGTTGATTTGTAGTCAGAGAGGATCGCAAGACCAGTTGATAGTAACGCAAGGTACAAAATACAGAGATTTATACAGATTAGAGCCGCGAGTGTAGCGTAATAACTTATGTCCTGTTTGGAGGATTGTATTGCGCCCTGCGCTCAGGTATTTAGGGTCCGTATGGTGGGATTGGGTGTCTGTTGGGTTGAGTTTTTAGTTACCCTCGGAGGGTGTCACTGACCACCTTATATAGACTAAGGACCTAGGGTTACAAATCGGATAGGATTTGATCCTAGTCGGTTGTTACACGAAAAGCAATTTGAGTCGGACTACAACATATATCCCGCAATATCCGGACGGAATTTGTTCGCCCGGCCTCCAAGCTTGTGCTTCACGTGTCTTCATGCCTTGCCCTGCACGCCATAGTCAGGCGGGGCCCACTTATCAGGCCGGCCAGTATTCTGGTCGGTAGGGACCCGTGGGTACCCTTATCCTGGTGCTGAACATAACTAGCCATACCAATTTCCTTGTGCTGGCAACCTTTAAGATTTTTTTATATAATGATTGCCATTAAAAAGATCATGTTAGGTCAAATCTATAGAGTAGTACATTACAAGATTTATAATCTTCTCAGCCGTTTTTATGAGTGGCCAATAGTTTTGGTGCTTGTTACTATTTTTTTTCTCGAGTGATTGACAGTTTCGCTAGTGTAATTTGCATATTTCCCAACAGTTTTTATTAAATGGCTAACAATGTAATTCCCAACAACCTCATTTCCCACAGTTATGCTAGTTAGTTAACCAAATATACTAGAAACTATTGGCCTCTTGTAAAGAAACAATGGGGAAAAGGTCATTTTGTATTTGTGACGAGAGGAAGGACTTGATTATATTGTGTCCTACCTAACTACGGCTTCTTTAGTTCTTTTAGAGCTTTCATGACCATTTGACATCATTTGGAAATGATATAGGGGCTAGAACTGTAAAGGTGGGAGCACTAACACGCACAGGGAAAGCATGTGTTAGAACGTGAGTTGTATGATTACCCCGGATCAACTGAGGGCCGCTGCCGGATCTTTGTTCTCGAAAATGATGGCATTTGATCCGCTACTTTCTATCAAGTAGGACGCCAACATCGTCTGTGCAGAACTGCAGACATACTGTAGTAGTAACAGTACAGTCTTACAGATACTACGGTGCAGATACACGCAGCGAGCGCGGCACTCGGGCTCTTGAAAACGACTATTCCGTCCGGCTCAAAGCTGTGAAAGAGGAAAAAGTCAAAAACGCTGGTGCCTCGCGCCTGCGCGCTGGCGGCCCCTTCAATTCGAATCTTCTTCGATCCAGCCCGCTCGAACGGTTCGTTCCGCAATGTTCAGGCGCTCTAAATCCGCCGGCCGGCTCGAAATCCGCCGTCAGCCCGTGGCCGCCCCCGTTGCTGCTGCCATGCTCAGGTGGTGTTTGGATTCAAAGTTCACGGACTAAAATTTAGCTCATAAAATTTAGCCCCTAAAATATAGTTTTGCTGGGGTGTTTGGATCCATGGGCTAAATTTTAGTCATCATCAAACAATGACTAATTTGCCCTCCCTCCTCCTCCTTTCCCTCTCTCTCCTCTCCCCTTCGCCGCTGCTCCCTCCTCACCCCCCCCCCCCCGCCTCCTCCAGCAGTTCCAACGCCATTCCTAGTTTCCCACCACCACCGCCCGGCCGGCCACCCGCATCCCTCCCCTCCGCCGCCCGCCCGCCCGCAATGGCGTCCGCCTCCCGCGCCCTGACGCCGCTGCTCAAGGACGAGCTGGACATCGTCATCCCGATGATCCGCAACCTCGACTTCCTGGAGATGTGGCGGCCCTTCTTCCAGCCCTACCACCTCATCATCGTGCAGGACGGCGACCCCAACAAGACCATCCGCGTCCCGGAGGGCTTCGACTACGACCTCTACGACCGCAACGACATCACCCGCATGCTCGGGCCCAAGGCCACCTGCATCTCCTTCAAGGACTCCGCGGGTCGGAGGAGGCGGGGGGAGGGGGGCCGGAAGGCGGGGGGAGGGGGGGCGGAGGCGGCGCGGCCGGCCGGAGGAGGCGGGGATCGGGCGGAGGCGGCGGGCGTGTGGGAGGCGGAGGAGAGAGGAAGTGCGGGAGGGGCAAGGCACCACGCGGAGGAGAGAGGAAAGGGGGCAGCGGTGGAATTTGTGGTCCAGGTTCACTTTTAGCTCCTTTTAGGGCCTCTTTGGAGGCTAAAATTTAGCTCCAAAATTTTAGCTATTTGTCACTTTTAGCCCTCCTGTTTGGATCCTAAGAGCTAAATTTTGGACTAAAAGTGCAGAGCTAAAATTTAGCTCTTGGATCCAAACAGGACCTCAATAATCCACCGGCACCGACGCTTTCGGCGCTGCACCGGCACGGCCGCCGTCGCCGTAGTCGATCGGCCGTGGCCGCTAGGCCCAGCCGGCAGCCGCCTATGATGCGGGGAAAAAAACGACGCGCGACCCGCGGCGATCGTTGGGTACTAGTACGTGTGAGTAGTGGCGATCCGTGTGGTCTGCCCCTCTGGGTACGTTAGCCCATGGCATTTTTCGCGGCGCTGCGGCTCCAAGCTTTGGGCCTGCACGAACGAGCGCGACGGCCGGCGGGGAAGCCCCACACGCCGCGCGCGGGAGACCGAGGTTCTGTGGGGCGCATCAGCAGCTCGCGTACAACTGATGCGTGCGTCCTGGGCCGTAGCTTTTTGACCTTGCATTGGCGACCTTGCGGTCTGCCGTGTACAAACTGAAACACGGTTGCAGCAGTGCACCTTGCACCCCCTCAAAAAAAAAAGAAAAAGAAAAGAAAGCAGTGCACCTTGCAAGCATTGCTGCCCCCCGGGACGCGCCCCCACTGCTAGCAAAATCTAACTTTCGAACAAGTGATCCGCTTCTATCCATCATTCACTCGTTTGGCAAGCGATAGGGGTGCATAGCACTGCAAATTAGAGGGGGAAATTAACTGAGGAAATTTGCACAATTGCACGAGAGTTGGAGTTTTAGACATAGTCACTTGTTGGGTTTAAGGACAAGAGTTAAATTAGAGGGGACCTTAAGAGAAAATATTATCCCATGTTTTTTGGATGGATTAGGAGGCGAGAGAGAATTTCTATTATAAGTTACAATGAATAGTGAGTACGTACTCCCTCTATTACAAATTGTAAATTGTTTTATGTTTGTCATAGTCAAACTTCAAACTAGTTTTATAAGATAGATTGTGAAACATATCCTGATGATGCATCTATGTGATATTGTCAAATGTCAATGTTAATATATTTTTCTATAAATTTAGTCAAAATTAGACAGATTTGACTTGGAACAAAGATAAATTCACCCACAATTTGAAATGGAGGCTAGGTGTTTCAATCGTCCACCTAAACCATAAATTCCCACCCAATATCATACCTTCCTAATACTAAGGCTCCCTTGTCATGGCTCCAGCCCCTTCTAAAATGAGAAGTTGAAGGAGTCACTTTTTTTTGGCTCTAGCTTCTCAATGCAAAATGGCTCCGGCTTCTCTAGTGCTCCACGCGTGGAGCTGTTTTTGACATCCATATTTGGTAGGGCTCTAGCAGAAGCCGCTGGAGAAGCAGAAGCCGGAGCACTACCAAAAGGGCTATAGGTGATTCGTAGGAGTTGAACCTTCTAAACTTTCATTCCCTATGCCACTAAAACTCATATTTATCAAACGAAATAGGAGATTTCTTAACCCGTATCCCTAAACTTCTGTTCTCTTTCTCCAACCACCCCTAACTAAAAGCACAATTAGTTAGTTCACACGGTCCATGCAGTGGTACACTTGTAGCGCTGCCGATCTGCAGTTGCCATCCATCTGCTTGGTTTTTATTTGTTCATTCGCTTCAGTGCAGCATTTCCTCCAGTTCCCAATATAACTCCTCTCTTCAGTGCTCTCCCAAAGCCTCAGCTACCAGCCAGCATCATCATCCCAGCCTCCCCCAGTCCCAGGTCAAGGCGATCACCACCAACAACAAACGACTGCGCTGCCGTCCACAGGCGCGCGTAGCCGCCGCACGCACACCAACTCCCCTGTCTCGGCTCGGCGGCAAGCCTCCCTGCACCAGACTCCGGTCTCTGTCCCTGTCCCCCTGCTCAGCTTCCACCAGCGACACCATGCCGGCGCCCAAATGGTTCCAGAAGCTCAGGAGGAGGAAGAAGGGCAAGCAGCAGGGTGCAGCATGCAGGAGCCAAGCCGCCGAAGCCGAAGCCGACGCCGACGCGGCGGCGCGTGCGGACAATTGCCCGACCAGCCAGTGCCCGTCGTCGCTGCCAGCGGCGTGCGCGGTGTCCCCGAACAGGGCGTCCTACTACTTCGCCAGCGCGGACCGCCCGCGCCAGGACAGGGAGCTCCCGTGCGTCGCCGACATGGCGCTGGACGTCCGCGTGGACGTGGTGCACCGCCGCGCGGGGGAGCGGCGGCTCGGTGGCCTCGACGCGCCGCCGGGGACTCCCGAGCTCAAGCTGCGGCGCATCGTCACGAGGCCCGCCGCCGCCGACGCCTCGGAGAGCGGCGGCGGCTTCAGCAGCGCCAGCGCCACCACGTCGGCTGCCACGACGCCGTCGACCAGGGCGCGCGGCTTCCACGTGAAGGCAGCCGGCGGCCGGAGGCGGCACCGGCGGCGGCGGTACGAGCACGACGGCAGCGCGAACAAGAAGGGGAAGGCGGCGCTGGCGGATGCGGAGACGGAGGCGGAGGCGTCGCCGCTGCGGCTGCACGGGGCCGCGAGGCGGCGGCGGTGGCTGTACGAGAGCTTGGTGGTGGTGAAGGCGTCTTCGGACCCGGAGCGGGAGATGGCGGAGAGCATGGCGGAGATGGTGGTGGCCAACGGCATCCGGTCGTCGGAGGACCTGGAGGAGCTCCTGGCGTGCTACCTCGCGCTCAACGCCGCCGAGCACCACCGCGCCGTCGTCGCCGCGTTCCGCCACGTGTGGTCCCTCCTCGCCAGGCACAGCCTGCTCCTCTAGCGCGCGCGCGCAGGTGCAGGCCACGAACGCGCCTGGTGAGCACCTAACAACACTTTCTGAATCGCGTCGTGCAGCACAAAGCACACCATATTGCCGTGTGAGCTGTGGCGATCGATCGTGCATGACAGCGTTGCCCGGATCTCCCCGTGTTCATAATCCATGTTGACCGTACAGTCCCATCGATCGATCTGCTCGTCCTGATGACACTTTCTTTCTTCTTCACCAACTGTCCCTGCACATTGTTGCTGAGAAAACCGCGTTGTGCTAGATCTTACTCCACTGTGCAACGTTACGTGAGCTTGGCAGAATGCCAGAATCCGTTGTGTCGGTAGTACCCTACGCCGCCGTGTGGTTGAAGGATGGAAGCCGCAGCGAGCACGCGCGAGGCGAGAGCGGCCGGTGCGCGCGCTCCACGTACAGAGCGGCCACCCCCACTTTGGCCTTGCAAAAGCGAAGCGAATCGTGCCTTTACAGCTCGACGAAGCAGGGGATCAATGCCAACCGAGCTGGTGATCAACCCGCCCGATCCTGTGGAATTTTCATTTGGGGATCGGCCAGGCCGGCCGGTCCTGGCCTCCCTGCTGCTGGGTCTCTCTCGCCGCACCAGGCAGGTAGGTGAGCGGGAAGAAGGCGAACCAGCAGACTCGTGTCGCGCGCCACCACCGGCCGGACCACCGACCGACTACAGCATCGGTAGCGTCCGTACCCCGCAATCGCAGTAGTGCAGTACCTAGCGATCGCCGGCCGTCTGCCATGACTGTTCGCAATGGGGCCGTGTCTCTATCGCCTTGACTTTTTACCTTTAGAACGGAGGTTGATGCCTATCGCCAATGGTGGCCTGAGGCCGTCAAAGACAATCCAGAGGCACTGGACACCGGGACATCATGCCATCATGGGTCACGAAGTTTTTCTTCAGAGTGGAAGTGAAACGGACACACCACCAATCTGCTGCCGTCTCCACTTCTAGATCCCAGCTGAGACGCCAGCATCTGCTGCCACTCACTTCTGGGCCAGCGCGCACGAAGCAACACAAACCCTCCCTACGCCGCGTAAGACCGCGCTGTCAGCCTCAGCCTCCCCAGGGCGGATCGGAGCACAAAGCTTTCAGCAAAGATCGCGCGCGCCCGTGGCCTGCCTGCCAGTGCCAGGTGAGGAAAGCACAAAGGAGAAAGAGATGAGATCCCTATCCCTGCCAGTCTACCAAGGCAAGGCCATGCCATTGCCATCCCTGTGCTGCATCGTGGCAACTGGCAAATGGCAACGACGAGGCAAAAGATGACCTTTTGATTCTCAGAGAAGTAGGGCATGTAAAAAATATTACAAAAAGTTTTTAATGAAAGCTGCACCGTGGTGCCTAGAGCGAGCTATAAAGACAGAGCTTTTGACGTGGGCCCGGTGGATTGCGATTGTCCTTGTAGTAGTAGTAGCAGTGTCTAGGAAAGTTAGTGGCTAGCTCACTGATCTGTACCGTGCTGTGAGCCTGTGATCAGTGGCACAGTGACTGTACTGGGCTCCGGTGTTTGAAAACGGACTCCTTCAATGTACGTATCAGGGACAAGTTCTATTCGGCCTGAAGAGGTTCTACTTCCAATTTGTAGGGGAAGTAGATTCCAAAGAATGGGCGTATGCAATTCCTCCTCTTGTTTTTTTTTGGAAAGTAACTCGTTTTTTTTTTCATTTAGTCAATTGAAGCATGAAAGAAGCATTTTTCTTCCTTTTCTTTTTGGAAAAGAAGACAGGAACTCTCATGCACGTACGCGGAAAATAAAAGACAGGAGCTCTACGGATCAGTTAAGAAAGACAAGTTCTTTATTAGTACAGTAGACCAGTATTTAACTGTTGGCTTCTCTTCTTGGAAAAAAGAGATTAATTATTGTCGGATTCAATGACTGGCAGTCCACGAAGGGGGTGCCCAGTGGTAGATTTGTAGGCAAGAAAGATCGCAAGACCAAGAGAGCGAATGGTAACACAGGTGCGTAAGGTTTAGACAGGTTCGGGCCACCAAGAAGGTGTAGCACCTAACGTCCTGTGTTCTGATGGATTGTATTGCTGGTATGATCTGTTACCCTTGAGGGGTGTCCCTAGCCGCCTTATATAGGCTATGATCTGTTACCCTCGAGGGGTGTCCCTAGCCACCTTATATAGGTTGACAACCTATGGTTACAAGTCGGATATGATCTAATCCTAGTCGGTTGTCACAAAGAAACCAATCGAAATCGGACTGCAATATGAATCCCGTGATATCTGGGTGGAATCTGTTCGCCCTGCCTCCGAGCTTATACTCCACGCGTCTTCATGCCTTGCCTCGCACGCCATGGTTGGGCGGGGCCCACTTGTCAGGATGACTAGTATCCTGGTCGATGGGGACCTGTGAGTACCCTTATCCCTCAAGCCCCCGAGCAATGTGGAGTCAAATAGCAGCTTGACGGATGCACAACGAAACTTTCAATGTACTCAGCTAAAGTTGCGGTTTCGTCATAGTGACAAAGAGGCTGTGCAGTGCTCAAAAAAGAAAGAAAAAATTTAGAGTTGAGCAAGCGCATGACCAAATGCGCGTGGCGCAAGTGGCTGCCGAGCTTCAGAATGTTAGGCATCTTGCAGATTGAAAGGAAGTACATGGAGGGCGTCGCAAGACACACTCCATATGGAGTAACCCCCGAGCCTTGAAGCGATTAAAGTAATTGGTCTAAGAGTATAGAAATCTTGAAAACCAAGTAGTTGTTGTATCATTAGTCACCAAAATGAGGTGCCCAACCCCCAAGCACGAGGACTAGCGGAGCTAAGGTGGCACGTAGACATGAATTAGGCACCCAACCCTCGAGCGTGAAGACTGGCAGAGCCAAGGAGGTACGCCGACCTGAAATAGGCATGCAGTTCCCGAGCGTGAGGACTGGTGGAGCCAAGTAGGCATGCCGACCTGAAATAGATGTCCAGCTCCTGAGCGCGAGAACTGGTGGAGCCACGGAGGCACGCTGACATGAATTAGGCGCCCCTAAGCGCGAAAACTGGCAGAGCCAAGGAGGCATGACGACTTGAAATAGGCACCCAGCCCTTGGGCGTGAGGACTGGTGGAGCTAAGGAGGCACGCCGACCTAAAATAGGCATCCAACCCCTGAGCACGAGAATTGGTGGAGCCACGGAGGCACGCCAACCTGAAATAGGTGCCCAACACCCGAGCGCGAAGACTTGTGGAGCTAAGGAGGCACACCTACTTGAAATAGGCGCCCTGCCCTCGAGCGCGAGGACTGGTTGAACCAAGGAGGCTCGCTGTGAAGTGAATCTGGACGGAAACACTACAAGAAATGTGTTGATTTATAACGAAAATTTTATGATACATTTGTTCTCATCATAGATCTATGACGTTTCTGGCTGAAAATGTCATAAAGTTTCACATCCGAGCAAATTTAGTGACAAAGTTATGGAACATCATAAAAGTTGCCACTGTAGCCAAAAAGAAATCGTCACTTGCTGTTACATGGTGATTTTATGATGATATAAGCTCCACAAAAATGTCACAAACCAATCAGGGTCCCACATGTAAGTTTAAGCTGATAAATAGGGTGGTAAAATAAAATGAAAAATGTGCTCCTCCCATGGGTCGAACCTATTACCGATCGAATGGGAAGTCTTTACCGCGATCGGATCCCACATGTAAGATAAGTTTCAAGTGAGTGTGGTATTTGGCGGCAGAAAAGCCCGCGCTGCAGCCAAAAAATAGTTTACCCACTGCCGCGCTCCCGCGATAGGGAAAAAAGAAGAACGGAGAGAAGGCGGCCAGGACGGAGCACTCAGGCGGAGATCTGCGCCTTCCCGTGGCGGCTCAGTCCTACGACAGCACAAATCTGGTGCTTTCTACTGCGGCGCGTCAATCTGGTCAGTAATTTTGAGTTGAATTTGCCAAAATTTCATTTTGCATTAAGATCTTTCAATCTGGTCAGTAATTTTGAGTTGAATTTGCCAAAATTTTCCAGATGGATAGCGTTTAATACATGGTTGTCGACTATTTACCCCCGAGCATGAGAAAGGGGTCAATGATTTCATGGAATTTGTTAAGAGTAGATACTCTGATGATTATGCTCGTGTTGTTGATGCCTGAATTAGTCTAGATGTCCTGTAGAGGTGGTGAGCCTGCACTTACTTTAAATGGGATGGCAAACACCTACACTAGGTGGATCCATCATGGAGATACATTCAAGGATAGGGTTCAGAAAAATGCAAATCTGAAGGATAATGGAGTTCAGAAAAATGCAATTCTGCAGTATGATGGGGTTGAGAAAACTGCAATTCTGCTAGATGAGGGGGTTGTGGATAGTGCAATTCTACAGGATGATGGTGATCAGGAAATAGTTCAGGAAAACAAACACATATCAGGTATGGAGGAGGATGAAGGCACCAAAGATGGACTTTCTGAAATGATAGCTGACATGTGCCATGCTAAAGAGCTTGGAGGGAAAATGTTAGAATGTATAAAGGAACATATAAACTGTAAGGTGTCACCGGGATCTAAATATACACAATTTACTTTTTTTGTGAAGTTACTTCATATCAAGTCTTTCTATCGGATCAACAATGTCGCATTCAATGCGATTATGAAGGTGGTATCACTTGCTTTCCCAAGGGAATGTGTTCCGACATCTTACAATGACGCAATGAAGTACATACATGCCATGGGACTTAGCTATGAATCTATCCATATTTGTAAGAATAATTGTGTATTGTTTTGCAAGGATCTAGCAGAACATGATGTGTGCCCAGTGTGTTGTGAAGCGGATTCAAGATGGAAAGATACAGACAACAAGATGTGTGTTCCTCAGAAGGTATTGAGGCATTTTCTACTGGTTTCAAGGCTGAAGAGGACGTTTCTTTCATCAAAAACTGCAAAGGATGCACAATGGCACGAGTTGAAGCGACAACCGGTGGACAATGAGCAACTCATATAGTATGTGACCAGCATTTGTTGTGTCGTATAATATGCCACCATGAGTATGCATGGAAGAATCAAACTTCATGATGGCATTATTGATCCCTGGGCTGAGTTTTCCATCAAAGGATTTTGATGTCTTCTTGCAACCTCTTGTAGATGAGCAGTTGGACCTATGGAAGGGTGTCGATGCATACGACGCTTGTAGTCAACAATTCTTTAAACTGCATGCTGCGGTTATTAGGTGCATACATGATTATCCAGCACTAAGCACATTGGCGGGGCAAGTCACGAAAGGTTATTATGCCTATGTGCATTGTGACAAGGATCCTTGCTCAAGGAGATTGAAGAACAAGATATATTATATTGGCCATCGTCGTTTCCTCCAACTGACCATGCATGGAGAAGAAAGAAAGCAGAGTTTGATGGTAATACTAAAAACCGAGAGAGGCTAGAGAAATTTACTACTGAGGAGCTTCAGCAGCAACTGGAGAAGGTTAAAGATGTTAAACCAGGAAAGACTCGTCAAGGTCAGAAAAGGAAGCGGGAACCCAAACAGTGTTGTAGCTGAAGGGTTTTTTTGTTTGACTTGCTGTATTGGATAACTCTAAAGCTGCCACATAATCTTGATGTCATGCACATTGAGAAAAACATATGCAAAAACTTTATTAGGACATTGCTTAAAATTGTTGGGGAGACAAAGGAAACGATCAATGCTAGGATTGATTTGCAAGAGATGGGCATCAGACCACATCTACACATGCTGAATACTACGGAAGGGGAGTCTTGCAAAATTCTAGAAGCTCCATATAGAATGGGCAAAAAGAAACAAAATGTGTTTTGTGATTTTATAAGTCAGGTGAAGTTCCCAGATGGATATGCTTCTAACTTTTCAAGATGTATTGCTGCTGATGGATGCAAACTCCAAAGACTGAAAATTCATGATTGTCATCTCCTACTCCAAAGGATTTTGCCTGCTTCCCTTCGAGGTTTAATGGATAAAGAGATATACTCAGCTATTTCGGAATTAGGAAACTTCTTTCAGTAACTATATTGCAAAAATCTGAAGTTGGATGTTTTGAACAAACTGAAAACATATATCCCAATAATTTTGTGCAAGCTTGAGAAAATTTTCCCTCCTGCCTTCTTTGATTTTGTGGTGCACTTGGTTGTCCATTTGCCTGATGAAGCAATCCTAAGAGGCCGAGAACAATATGGATGGATGTATACCATCGAAAGAAGGCTATGCACATTGGAGCATTCTATGAGAAACATGGCTAGGCCTGAAGGATCCATAGCAGAAGCATATGTTGCTAATGAGGCCTTGACATTTTGCTAAAGGTACTTTGCAGATGATGATGTTGACACACGATTCAATCAGGAGGGTAGGAACAGAGAGAATGCTGATTTGTTACGAGAAGGTGATTTATCCTGTTTCCAACACAATGTTGATGTACTTCGAGAAGCGAAGACTTTGTTCCTTGCTTCGGATTACAACAAGCTGATTTGGTATGTGCTACACAATTGTGAAGAGGTTGAGCCATATATCAGGTATGTAATCCGTCATGCAATGATTCTATTGCAATTATTTCAGTCTAATTTTCAGAGGGATGTGTTTTTGCAAGATTTACATGTATCAGTTAGAAGCGGAAGGTGTGTTGGGCCAGGTTATTGATAGTAGAATTCAGAAAGAATTTGCCCGATGGTTTAAATCGCATGTAAGTTTTCTAGTTTTTCAGGACAAACTTATATTAGCTGGCGAGGACCTATATATAAATGTATGTATAAAACTATGGTTTTATTATACAGATTGAAAAGATTCCTAAAGGAGAGGTCTTCGAGGACCTGTATGTATTATCAACTTTACCAGACAAGCGAGGAAGAAAATATTCAGCATGTCTTGTTGGCGGTGTCCAGTACCACACACATGCCTGAGAGGAAAATTGGAAGACACAAAACAGTGGGGTTATGGCTGCAGACTTTCATAAAAGTGAGCCATTTGAGTTTTATGGTTGTCTAAAAGAAATTATTGAGCTGCGGTATGACTCATCAGGATGTGGCATAAATCAAACCGTTGTATTATTCTACTATGATTGGTATGATTTGGGAGGGACCAAGAAGGAACTGAGGATTGGAAATGATGGGTACTTCACAAGCATAAATACTGGAAGGTACCGATATAAAAGTGATCCCTACATTTTGGCTGAACAAGAAACAAAGGTGTTTTACTTGCTAGACACCCTGTTACAAGACCCATGGAGAGTTGTGCAAAAATTTGAGCATAGGTATTTGTAGAGCTTTAATGAAACTGAGCAGGACAAAGCGCCCAGTTGCATGGTACATGCATATCAAGATGATGTAATTGAAGAAACCTTGAATAATGGTATTGGTGATGGTTCGAAGGCTCCGGTGCCTACTACCGACGAAGAGGAGGACGAGACTATCGTTCCAACGGCTCAAGTTACTTCCATTCACCAGCAGGTTCTATCTGATGTGGACGGATTCAATTCTGATGATGAGGAAGAGGATGAGACTATCTAGCAATACCATGATGCAGATGAAAATCCTACACCTGACAGTGACGGGGATTAGGATGTCATAGCAATTAATGTTATAGTCGATCTAATTTGAACTCATTTGTTGTATAACATATGAAACGATATGTGCATGTAGACCTTTTATTATAGTAGTTGTGGGAAAATCCTCGTGACGCATCTCAATATGTTTGAAAGTACACTTAGCTGGGTATTGATCCGGCTCGTTGTATTGTAAAACACCGGAACATCCCGTGACGCCTTCCAAAATCTACAAACGCCCATTTGGCTGGTTGTTTATCTAGTTCGGTGTATTATCAAACACCGGAACATCCTATGACATCTTCAAAATCTTCGAACGCCCATTTGGTTGGATGTTTATCCTGTTCGATGTATTGTCAAACACCGGAACATCATGTGACGACTTCCAAAATCTTCGAACGTCCATTTGGCTAGCTGTTTATCCAGTTCAGTGTATTCTCAAACACCGGAACATCCTTATGCTAGAACAAGGTTGGGTAGGAAACTCCTACCCATCTTCTTATCTGGGTGCGCACTATACCTTTATGACTTTATCCAACACCGTGTCACTCTTCCTGACCCGTCGTTCCCCATTTACTACAAGGTCACTTGCGACGCTCACCCTTGGTAGGATTTAGTCGCTGCCGCCACCTACTGCAGCCGCCCACCTCCGCGCCACACTCCACCGCTACTGCAATCTACTGCCGCTTGCCCTGATTTCACAGGTTTTTGTCATTGAAAGCGGGATTCGTTAAATTTTTTGAGATCATTGCGGTAGCTAATTCGAGAAAGATCTTGCAGATGGGTCGAGATGGTGGCAAGAGAAATGGAAAGGCGCTTGACCAGCCTCCAGCAAAGCGACAAAGGAAGTCGTAGGCGAATTCTGTAGGCACGTTTGGTGCTCAGACATGGCAAAGGGGTAGATCCATTACACGGGAGTCTTTCCCTGCCTGTTCTCACCGTACACGGGGTGGGTCAACTTCAGCACAATCCTACCGGACTCGAGGTGGGTCAACCTTAGCACCTTCCTGCCACACACGGGGTGGGTCAACCTTGGTGCCTTCTGAGTATCAGCAATCTACACGGTGTTGACCGCCCCGCCCTGCTGAGTTTCCTACGCTCGACCCTAGGGAGCAGAAGGAGGTACCTCTTTACCCTCGACCAAAAGAGCTGCTAAGGATGATTGAACTGAGCATGCATAGCTACCAAATGATTAAAAGACTTCGATTTGTGTCTGAGAATGTGTGGTTTGAAAATTCCCATAGCAGACGGGTCGAACCAAAATTTCGGAATGTCATTCGGCAAACTTTCTACTATAACTACAAAAAGCTATCCACCAAGCTATGTGAGCACAAGATTATAAACTGGAATCATATGAACATGGCCGCGGGAGAAGAGGATATTAAGGGATACATCAATCAACTACCCGGATTGGCTAATTTGGTCTCAGGGCATCATCAATATATTGAGGATTGGGTTCGAGTTTTCTATGCTACGGTGTACATTCCTGAGAGCAGAGAGTACATCTAGATCATGTTTGAGTGAGCTCCACATAGAATTTGGCGACACCAAATTGCTGATAGTCTTGGAGTCAATTTGTGTAACATGTCCCTACACTACATTGTCTACGGGGATCATGAACCACCTCGCCGTAGTTTGCTTGATGGATCGTTCTCTTCGAACGAGGATATGGCCGAACTTTTTGTGGAGCTGTTCCCTTCTAGCCGAGCATATCGCACGCCTGACATATTTACCCCTGAGGCCAATGTGGTTCACCGAGCACTAAGGAAGACAATGTTATCATCGATCGGCAATGCAGAGTCTATCACTAGTCTTCAGCAGTGGCTTCTTCTTCACGTCATGACTAGCCGAGAGTTCAACATCGTGGACTTTATTCTTTGTGAGATTCAAGATGTTATCCATGATGGGTTGACCGTGGCCCGACAAATGTCGTATGCTCACTGGATCTCCGTCATCTTGAGTCATCTTACTAAAAAAGATGAGAACGGTAGAGAGGTGCAAATTGGACCCAAAAATTGGTGACATGAGTACAACAATGTGACAAAACACAATTCAAGGTATACAAACTAGCAAGACTAGGAGACAAACGTCATGGCCTAAGGGCTAGGAATGAGCCATCTCCTGATGAGCACAAAAATGAGAACAGCAAATCGGACGAGAACTATTGCTCAGACATCAAAGGCAGTGAGGAGAAAAATATGTATGTACCTTGTCTCCAAGTCACTCATGACCAGATCACCACCTTCTCTACTGCACTCAATCAGGTGTACCAGCAGGTTAGGTTACCAGCCCCGCAACTTCAACTCCCACATGTTGGTCAGACCTCCTTGCTAATCATGCTTCCGATTGAATTGGGTAAATCCTCTAAAGTTTTTGTGCTGCATCACAGTTTAACTGGAATTTCACAATTGTTGACATCAACAACGACCCTGACAGAAAAGGATTCCACACTTGTTCCCGCAAAGAAGGGTGGTGACAGTGAGGAGGCAAATGCATCAATACTCATGGTTCTATTTGATATTGCTGCCTCGCAACAACAAAAGGAAGATCCTGTGGTGGAAACAGCTACAGATCCAGATGATTGTGAAGTGTCTACTGCTGCTACTCCAGATAATCCTGGTCTCACTACTTCGCAAGCTAAGGATGATCCTGGTCTCACTACTTTGCAAGCTTAGGAAGATACTATGGTGGCTCCTTCTCGTGGTCTCGCTACGTCGAAAGGCTCTCCTACATCTGCTCCTAGTCTCGCTACGTCGGAAGGCTCTCCTGCACCTTCTCCTGGTTGAACTAAGTCAGAAGGCTCTGCTGCATCTACTCCTACTCCAACTACGTCGTAAGGTTCTACTACACCGGCTCCTACTCCAACACGTCGGAAGGCTCTACTGCACCTACTACTGCTCCTCCTCCTCCTCCTCCAAATAATCATGTATCTCTAGCTCCTAATGACCCTCTTCCGTTAACCAATCCTTCTATGTCGGCACCTTTTTCGAACCCCGATGAAAAAGAGGTAGAATATTAAATAATTCTTTCATTGCCATTGATTGTTGTATTCGATTTGAACAATAAATATTTCATTGTCATGTAGAAACCAACTATTTCATTGAGCCTTGTAATAATTTTTGCTCGGGCTTTGTGCTCAGGTTTTAACTATTGGTGATTTTGGCGGAGTTTGTACCAGAGTTCGACGAGTCTTATAACTGGTCTAGTCTTATAACTAGTCTAGAAAGACCAAGCGGATAGGCTGGCACATCGTCTTCATGTTGCGAATGAAGCTAGATCATCTAATTGCTCTAGGGGCGTTGAAGACTCGGATTTCCAAGTGTTTGAGTCGACAAAGTGGATTAAGATTATGGATGCATGCGGTAATACAGGTGTGGTAGGGTCTTGTCTTTCGCCACCTAAAAAGGAGACTTCTCCAACCTCGTCATCATGTAATGAGTGATGCTATCGATACAAGGAACCCAAAACTACCTTCGTAGTATTTTTGTTTGTAATCTTCAATGTAACCTAAAACTATATCCCGAGCTACTTAATCCAAGGGAGCTATTTAATCGGAGGGAGGGATGTTTGATCTCCAATGTGCGCATGATTCAGTTGTTAGCAAATCTAGTTGGGGAAAATGATGTTTGATTGCCAATATGCACATGAATAAGTAGTAAGCCCACCCAATCGTAGGTAGATTTTTTTGGTTTCCAATGTTGACATGTGTGTTAGTAAGCACATGCAACCAAAGGGAGGGATGTTTGATCTCCAATGTGCGCATGATTGAGTAGTTAGAAAATTCAATCGGGAAAAATGATGTTTGACTGCCGATGTGCAC
Organism: Setaria viridis; assembly: GCF_005286985.2. Taxonomy (NCBI): domain Eukaryota; kingdom Viridiplantae; phylum Streptophyta; class Magnoliopsida; order Poales; family Poaceae; genus Setaria; species Setaria viridis. Next base: position 44,646,507 of record NC_048271.2, read on the forward strand.
ATGAATAAGTAGTAAGCACACCCAATCGAAGGGAGATTTCTTTGGTTTCCAATGTTAACATGTAAGTAAGCACATGGTACCAAAGGGAGGATTGTTTGATTTCCAATGTGCACATGATTAAGTAGCAAACACATCCAATGGAAGGCATGGTACAAGGATTCCAATGTTGCCGGGATGGTATAAGGATTTCCAATCGTAGTAAGCATACCGAATAGACGGTAGGTTTCTTTGGTTTCCCAATGTAAAACTCAATATATATAGTAGTTCTCCATCCTAAATACACCCTCCAATCTAGTTTATAAGACGTCATATGATATGACATTGTCTCTCTTATTACACTTATGCACATACGCCTTATAAAAGGAGGGAGTATTACCTAACAACGTACTTCAATATAAGCGGAGCAGTACATAAACTGAGGGAGTGTTACTAAATAATGGAATATCTGGCTTTTTGAAGGTGTTCTCATGATATAACAAAGATTTTGAATGATAATTTGTTGAATCTGAGTCCAGATTCTCCTGATTCTACCAATAAAGTTTTGGTACAGGCTATGCTGATTGTACCAAGAATAAGAAACGTCCATGAATAGACTACTAGACATTCCACTATTCAAATTTTTGTCCGGTATTTTCTACTAAGTGAAACATCCTTTGGTCGCCATTATCTGGCACAGACCAGCCCCAAAATCTTTTCGATGCAGTATTCAATATTCAGATGCCTGGGCTAAGTTGTGTGACAAATGTGAAATGTTAATTTTCCTCCCCCCTTCCCAATAGCACCCAGTTTCATCCACCACCATAGTAGAAGGGTATATTGGTAATGTGACAGGACCATCCACCTAGTTGGCCAAATACCCCGTTCCTTCCCTCCCTCCGTCCAAATCTTCCGCATCCAAATACTTTCCACCATTAGTTCCCCTCCACTTCCTCGCCGCCATCCCAAATCTTCACCTCCTCCTCACCGCCATCCCAAATCTGCACCTGCTCACCGCCATCCACAAGCTTCCCCTCATAGCTACCGCCCATTTCCCATCTCCCTCTGTAGGACTAATGGTGACGCAATGGCACCAGGCGGGAAGGTCGCATGAAGGAAAAATCAACAACCAGGTACAATGTTTTCCTCCCTAGTTAAGCATCCTCTGTGTTGTGATTAAAGTGTTTCCTTATTTGGTTTTGTTACTGCGTTTACTTTGTTGTTTGTTTGCAGATCTGGCAATTCCCATGTATAAACTAGTTTGTTTCTTTTACTAGTTTGTCCTTTGGGCTAGTACAAGGTTGGGTAGGAATATCCTATCTTGAATCTTATTTTAGGGGGCAGTACCTTTATGATTTTATATTAATTTATCTCTTTTACAATAGTTTGCCCTTTCAGCTTATATAAAGTTGGGTAGGAATATCCTTTCCTAGATCTTATTTTGGCTAGGAACATCCTATATTGGATCTTTTTTTGTGCGATCTACCTTTAGATTTTGTAGCAGTTTGTTTCTTGTACAGTAGTTTGTTTCGTTTATAGTGGTTGGACAATTTTACAAAAGTTTCTTTATTTTCCTAACATAAAGAACCGGAGCTCACTCCTTACGAGCCGAAGAGGGCTGCATGTATCTTATTGAACCAGATGGTACTTTCTTCTCTCGGCGTTGGAAAAGTCGCAAGCATCCTTAAAGAGGTTACAAAAGGAAAAATAAAGGATACCAATAAAACAAGAAGTGAAAGAAGAAGTGAAGATCCAGTTCGGGAGTATGACCCGTCTCAGGAACGGCCTGAATCTGACCAAGAGACATGCCAACACGAGGTTTCTGTTGTTGACTACCAAATTTCTTGTATCAGTTATGCAGGATTGCTTCTCATTACTTTTGTTTATGCAATTTGTTCAATCAGATCAGTGATAGCATACCTGTTAGCGGGGGAAGAGGGTTGTCGAAGAGAATTCGAGCACCTGATGCCTCTAACAGTATACCTCCTCGAGTGACTAGGACCAGGCAAAGGCATTAGCTTTAGCTCAGGTAGGAGATTCGGATGGGATGACTCCTGATTCACAAGAATTGCCAACTGAAGGCCAAGCAACAACCACCCACACTGAGGACATCATCGACACGACGACTGGTGAAGGCAAGTCATTTGATATCTTTTTCCTAAAGCCAAAATATTGGAACGTCTTCATTACCAACCATATCATTATTAACACACACCACCTGTATGACCATAACAAAATTGTTAGGTGATCCACGCCCTTCTAGAAGAGCACAAGTGCCACGGGATTCAAGAAGGTTGGGCAGAGATCTGGACATGATAAACAGAAGGTTGCACACCAAGCTTCCAATCCATGTTCGAGAAGTTCTCAAATGGCTAGAGGCACCATTGCAAGGTTAAAAATTTGCATCAGAAGGTGGGATCATACTGCATGGGCATATACCGATCCTTACTCGCTGGAAGGACTACAAGATCGATGATGAAAAACATCTCAAGAACTACATTGGCAAACTAGCGGTGTGTATATATTGACTCATCTACTACAATAGTTCTTTGCATCCTTTCTTTTCATCTATTTTTCTGACTACTCTTGTGTTGTGCTTAATATAGGGACAATTTCACATTGACACCACCAGTCAACCTATCATAGAGGCATGCATTGACATGCTCAAGTCGCAACAAAGATAGGGGGTGTACCAGATCAAGAAAAAGTTCTTCAATGATGTTCCAGCAAATGAAGTCCCAACCAAAGATCCTATGACCAATCTGAGTCATGATCGGTGGAAAGCTCTAGTTACGATGTGGTCTTGCCCACCTCACAAGGTATGATAGAACTTCAACTTGCCACTAGCACATTTGCATGTACTGATCTGTTCCTCTTATTCATGTATCTTACACGAGTGTTCATTATTGTAGAGGAGAGGTGTACTACAAACACCGGTAATCATGGGGCGGTCAGGTATCCTCAGCGCACAGGATCTAGAAGCTATGTTGCACAGGCTTATGTTGTGGTAAGTAACTGAACAAGTCATATTTTTGCTGTGTACTTTATTAGATGAACATGCTCATGCTCCTTATTCCAAGCTAACAGTTTATGCCTGTTTTCACATCATATTAGAGGGAGAAGCATGCTGAAGGAGAACCAACTCCAATAGATCTTTTCAATAACTTCCATTGTAGCAAAAATGGCCACACCACTCCAGTACAAGCAATCATTGTAAGTACTTGTTTAGTTTGCATTATTCTTTGCAACAACAACACTAGAGACATTTGTGAGTACTTTTTTGAGACCTTTCATTTTCTTTCTTTTATTAGGCTCGGATAGGACAAATAATCGCCCAACCTGGAGATGACCAACTAAAGATTGTTGTTGAAGCAGTGACTGAAGTTGTCCAATCTAGGACATTTCGGGAGGTTTCATTCATTCACCCACCCTCGAAGAAAATGACTAGGGTTGAAACTGCACTGCAGGTAGAAGAAATACAAGCTGATCTTGAGAGTGAGAAATAAGGGGAGCACAACTTCGGCAAAAGATTGTTGAACAGGAGTCTGAGATGGGTGCACTAAGATCGAGGGTTGAAACACAAGAAACAACATTGAAGTCTCAGATAGAAGAGCTCCAAGCTTTGAAGAACACCAAAAAGGAGTTGCACTCTCTGATTTCTAGCCTGATAGACTTTAGCACCAGTTAGAGCCGGTGAATCCTCCCCTCAACTGAAGTGTGTTGCTGGTGAAGTTGTTGTTTGTTGTTGATGAACTTTTGTTGAATGTTGGATTGTTGATGCTTAACTTGTTATATGTTGCATTATTGTTGCCGGTGAACTATTCATTGATTGTGATGTGAACAATATGGAAGTTGAAAATGAGTTGTTTTTATGTCTGGGATTGTGATGGTGATCAGCAGCTACAATTGAATATATTATTGTGAAATGCAATAATGGGCTAGGGTTCAGAAAAAAATGGCCCAATATGGTACTGCAAAATGCAATAATGGCTTTTCGTTAGATGGCCTGAGCCTAGAAAAAACGGTCCAATATGGCGTTCAACAAACATTTTTTGGCCCATAAATAGCGCAGAAACCTAAAATGGGCTAAAAATGGCCCAATAAAATTAGGCTCATAATGGCTCTTACATGGACCGGGCTTCAATTTGTGACGAACCGAAATTGTCATAACACCCTTGCCACGTCGGAACCACCACGTTGGATTCTTGTCCAACGTGGCGAAACCTCTAAAATAGTTTTATGATGATATGTACGATGAATTTTAATTCATCATTATCTTAGTGACGCACCGAAATAAGGAACATCACTAGTCGCAGTTTATGATGCTCGACTAATGACGAAGGATTTTCGTCACTCCCACATCATAAAACACGGTTTATGAAGCAAAAAACTCGTTTATGACACATTTTGATTCGTCACTAGTCGGAAGATTTCTTGTACTAAAAAGCCAAAAATTCCATTTGTCAGTGGTCTATAAGAAGCGTGGTAGAGGGGAGAGTGCGATGGAAAACCTGAAGTTTTAATCAGCCGCTGACGACCGTCTTGTTGACACGCCGCCATTTCTAGGTTTTTGCCGTCAACGCCTTCAAAAGCCGAAGGGGCACTATTCCAATTTCACTCCCCTTCCACTTGCACCCAAACGCCGCCACCCACAAACACTTTAGTTGCTGCCGCCATGAACCCTAACCGCCAATGTAGTGCCCGCAAAAGTACTCATGTGACTTCATATCCTGTAGCCGTCGCCGCCGCGTGCTCATAACGCTTCGCATGTGAACCAAGAGAGCCGCCTACATCCGTTCCCTATCTCAAGGAGTGGAAACCGAAGAAATGGTTGCGGATCAGGCACCAAACCTGTCCACCTACTGGATGAAATCTGTGATGACGGATGAGAAGGTTCAAGATCTCATCAACTACGGCTTGCTAGGCCCCAAGGTGCTCCTCGACTGGAGGGCCACCGCGGGCCAAGAGTTCCCTACCAAGGACAGGACTGAAGCCATCATCTTCGCGGCGTTCTTTGAGTGGGGATTTAGCATCCCGACCGAGGATTTCTTCTGCGTACTGCTCAACTACTACAAAATTGAGTTGGTGCATCTTAACCTAACTCCATCTTGGACATTGTTGTTTTTATCCGTTTCTACGAAGCTTTTCTTAGCATCCCTCCCCATTTCAATCTCTGGCAGTATTTGTATCAACTGAAGATAATATCAACCAAGGGCAAGATGAGAGTGATTGGGGGTTGTGGATTTTTGCTGCAGCCGAATAAGGGTGTCGAGTACTTGGATCTAAATTGAAAGACTCAAACAAGGGATGGCACAAAGAGTGGTTCATTGTTGCCAACCAGAAGCCCGAGCTGCCGCCCAGGACCGGATTTGCACCGGTGACAAAGCCAGAGTGGTCGAACCAGCCGGGGTTCGAGGAACAAGTCCAGGTGGATCAACTGCTGAAGGAGATCGCCAACCTGAAGAAGCGTGGACTCACGGCTATGGCTGCGAGTATTAGTTTTGTAGAGATTGACACAGCTGATCAAGAAGCATGGACTCACGGTTGCAGGTGTGAGTATGAGTTCTCTGGGCCGCTTGATCCGAGTCGGGAGTAGCAACGTAAAGTTACCCAGTACAAAGTTAACGCGCGGGTATCCAAGTTATTTTGCGGTGTCATCAAGAACAAGCGCTTTCCCAAGGCCTACTCCCTCAAGAGGCCAGCCGACCCGGTAAGATTGTGCTCACACCGTTTGACTTGCGTACTTTGTTTTTTTTGTTGGTTATCTCTCTGATTCATTCTCCTATCAGAGTCAGGAATTTGAGTTCCACTGTCTGGCACCGCTCCTCGAGGGCGCTGAGCAACAACGACCCAAGATCCGCCCGACCATCGACGTTGACCAACCGTCTGGAGCACTTGACTGGGAGTCAGACTTGTCCATCAATGTCTCTGACGGGGATGTACCAGACCAAGGCGACGTGGCTGAAACTGAAAGCGCTACTCCTATTGGGCAGCGGACGCGCCAGGTCATGCACAAGGTGTCAGAGTCCAAGGCACCTGAGCCAGCAAAGGGAAAGAGAAAGAAGAGAGTGGCTAAGAAGCTGAAAGTGCCATCTGCAGTGGCTGCCTCCCTTGCCGAGGCATCATCCGGAGTGGCGAGTGAGGACTCTGATTCGCCGAGCCTAGCCACCATGAAGAAGAAAGCTGACCTTCTTGAAACTACTGCCGCCGACATGGAAAAGCTCAAGGAGAGTTTGAAGACACAGAACCGCAGGGGAAAACAAAAAGAGCCGACTGCGCCGTTGCCGCCGCCCCTACACTCGAAATTCCGAGTTAAGCTGAGCACCATGTCGGTAACTAGCTGCATTAGCTCGTGACCTTTGTGTTGTTGCTTTAGTTTGTTTTCCTTATGTGTGAGCCGACCTTTGTGCAGGGATGCGGTGACGGAGGACGAGTCAGACCTATATGATGCTTGCGCTAAGACTCGAGCGGTGAATCGAACTGCCAACCCGTACCTGGGTGCTGCCTGCCCATCTACTGTTCAAGCGGGCAGTGGGAGCGGCCCTATGGAGCCTGAGAGGCCTGAGCAAAGCTCTCCGTCATGCCGAGATGTCACCGAGGACGCCACCGTTGCTGCACTTGTGGCCGCGGATGCCAGCGTCGGGGTTTAGATGGATGAAATTCCCACGGAAGTGCCGGTGGATGCCGAGGGAACGGGCTACGATGCTGATGTCGAGGTACGTGAGGTAGACGATCCTTCCACCCTTGACTTCTCTAGGATGGGCCTGCCCCTGGACGTCATGGATGACAAGAAGGATCTTGCCGACCTGAAGGAGGCATCTTCCAAGGTCGCGGAGGTTCTATACGTAAGTCAGCCGACCTTGTCCAATGTTGACTTCCGTCTCTATCTTCTGCTCTTTGAAAGTGTTCGATTGATGCCTTTGCAGAACCTAGCCAAACGTGCGCACAAGAGGGAGGATGCCATTCATCAAGCAGAAAAATACCGTCTTAAAGCCCAGAGGCTGGAGGCCAAACTGAAGAAAGCCAAGGAGGCCTCCCTGGAGTAGCTTAGGCAGAAGGACTGGGAGATAGTTGAGCAGAAGCAGATCACCAAGGAGGTCCAAGGCGACCTTGACGCGTTGCTAAAAGGTATCAGAGTTGTCTGTTTGTGTTAATTCGAGCTTAGGGAGGTGACACTATTTCTTGCACTTTGTCATTTTGGTATTGCAGATGTCGAGAAAAAGGAAGATCAACTCAAGCGGGATCTCGAGGAGTGCGAGGCCGAAACGCCCAGCTTCAACAGGATCACAATGTTGCCATGCACCTTGAGTATGCTGTGTCTTAGAAGCTTGCTTATGAGGTTGGCCTGTGCAAGGATATGGATCAATGTTTGGTTGCGGCAGTGCATAGCCATCAACATGACCATGTGGTGATTGCAAGATTGGAGGTGGATTTGGAAGACCTGTGAAGGGCTGCTAGCTACGTGATGGATATGATCCAGCCTGATGCCGACCGAACCGCGCTGACTCCGTTGCTAGAATGTCTAGGGATTGCTCCTGGTCGGCTGAAGGACCTGATGAAGGAGACAGCGGTGGAGTGCACCAAGAATGTCCTGGCGCTCTTGAGGACATACTTTCCGTGGCTGGCCTTGGAGCGCGTCGGGAAGAGTATTGCTGTGGACTTTGACCCACTCAAGCTCCCGGAGGTGGCTGAGCAGTTCAACCAGGTGGCTGAGGACATCGTCAAGCAGTTGGACCTATAAAACAAACCTTGTAGTGTATCAATCTGTGTCATGAAAAAGGAAAACCGATCGGTTAACTTTTGTTAAAAAAAATCTCCTTCCCTCTTTTGGTATATACGACGGGACATCATGTGGTTTAGGCCTATAGCCGCTAAGCGCCTAGCCTTGCCTGGCTAGCACTCTGCTGAGAGCGGATCTCGAGCTTCTAGAGGAGGTGTATGTAAGGTTATCTGGATTTCGCATGCTAGGATGCCGTCCACACGAGTTAGTCGTACGACCTTGAGAGGGGTAGGAGAGAGGATGAGACCCAGAGGTCGGCGCATAGTGGAGGAAGCCCCAGAGCATAAGAGTAGGGGTTGTAGTCTGTTGATCAGGTTAGACAGCCCCCGAGCATGAGGAGGAGCTTAGGTAAGACAAAGCAAGAAGGCAGTAGGTACATGAGAAACCTTTGGGGTTTTATTGATTCAATGAAAAAGGTTTAAAAGGTACATGGCTTTTATTTCCTAAGGGCAGAAGCGTCACAAATGTTGGATGTTCCATGGGTTGGGTACGCTTGAGCTGTCTACTCATTGCAGTCAGTATGTACCGGCCTAGATGACTTCTTTGATGATGAAGGGGGCCTCCCAAGGGGCCAATAGTTTGTGTATGTCTTTGTTGGACTGGATCCAGCAGAGCACCAAGTCGCCGACATTGAATGAGCACTCCCGGACATTTCTATCGTGGTAGCATCAAATCTGCTACTCGTGCCGCACGTGCTGAATGATCTTCACCACGCGGTGCTCCTCTAGGCTGTCGATGTCCACCTGGTCACTTTTCTTAGCTTCACCCTCCTCGTAGTATTGGATTCGTGGAGCTCCGAAGGAGACGTCAGTTGGTAGCACAACCTCTGAGCCGTAGACTAGGAAGAAAGGAGTATAGCCGGTGGCTCGGCTCTTTCATGTCCGGAGACTCCATATTACGTGGGGAAGCTCGCCAAGCCATTTGGTGGTGTATTTGGAGGCGTCGTCGAAGATGCGAGATTTTAGGGATTGGAGGATCATCCCATTGGCATGTTCGACTTGCCCATTGTAGCACGAGTGTGCTACTGAAGAGTAGTATATGTCAATCAGGTTGTCTTGGCAGAAGTCCCAGAAGTCGGACCCTGTGAATTTCTTGCCCAGGTCGGCGATGATCCTATTTGGAACCCCGAAGCGATGGGTGATCTCCTCGACGAACTGGGTGGCTTTGGTCAACTGGTTACGGCCTTCACCTCGATCCACTTGGTGAACTTGTCAACGGCCAGAAAGATGAGAGTGTACCATGTCGAGGCCCCAGCATGCGAAAGGCCAGGATGGTGGTATGGTGCAAAGAGTTTGCATAGGGAGGTGTTATTGTTTGGAGAAGAACTAACACCCTTTGCATATCTGGACAAGCTCTTTTGCATCGGTGACGGTTGAATGCCAGTAGAAGCCCGAAAGGAATGCTTTCAAAACCAAGTTGGCCAAGGCGCGCGTGGCTCCTGCACGAACCCGAGTGGATTTCGTGTAGCAGTCCGAGGCCGGCGCTGCGGAGGATGCACTTCATTAATATGCCGGTAGACGCAGCCTTCCTGAACAACTTCTTGTCGATGACCATGTAGTTGGCACTGTGTCGTGCTAGCTTTTCATGCTTGGCTTTATCCTCAGCCACCTTGTTATCGGTGATGAAGGCGATGAAGGGTACACGCCAGTCGTCCTCTGCTTTGATCATCATGACGTTAGTATTTGCTAGGTTGGCTTGGGGCTAAGCAGCATCCTCCTTGACCTGGTTCAGGTCTAGGATCTTAATGGATGGTTTTCTCAGATCTTGAACAAAAACGCCAATTGGGACTTGGGCCCGCTTGGAGCTGAGCTTAGACAGGACGTCAGTAGTGACATTGTGTTCCCTGGGGACGTGGTGAAACTCGAGGCCGTAGAAGTGAGCCTCAAGTTTGCCAACCTCTACGTAGTAGGCATCCATGGTCGCATTCGTGCATTCCCAAGACTTGTTGACCTGCTCTATTACGACTTTGGTGTCACCATAGGCCAGGATGTGCTTTATTCCTAGGGAAGCGGCGATGTGGAGTCCGTGGATGCGAGCCTCGTACTCAGCCCCATTGTTGGTGGTCTTGTAGTGGATCTAGAGGACATACTTGAGCTGCTCATCTTTTAGGGATATAAAGAGGACCCCTGCATCGGCTCCTTCAAGGTTGAGGGTGCCATCAAAGTACATTGTCCAGTACTTCAGCCTCTCCAGGGAGGGTAGCTCTTGGATCTCGGTCCATTCAGCGGCAAAGTTAGTCAGGATCTGGGACTTGATCGCATGACGTGGGCAAAATTCGATGTCGAACTCCCCAAGCTCCATAGACCATTTGACAAATCGGCCGTGGACATCCTGGTTGTGAAGTATCTCGTTGAGTGGGTAGGAGGATACCACTCGGATCTTGTGCGCTTGGAAGTAATGGTGCAGTTTACGAGAGGTGATTAGAATTGAGTAGAGCAACTTCTAGACCTGCATGTAACGGACCTTCGATTCGCTTAGAACCTCGCTAACATAGTATACCGGCCTTTGCACCATGTGGGTGTGGCTAGGTTCTTCATGCTCTACGACTAGTACCGCGCTTACGACATGTGTTGTCGCGGATATGTACAGCTGAAACGTTTCTTGGTTGGCAGGGCTGTTAAGACGGGAGGGGTGGAGAGGAATGTTTTGAGATCTTCAAGGGCCTTGTGGGCCTCATCTTTCCACTCGAACTTGTCCACCTTCTTGAGCATTTTGAAGAAGGGGAGCCCTTTTTCTCCAAGTTTGCTGATGAATCCACTTAGGGCCACCATTGTGCCTGTTAGCTTCATGATGTCCCTCTTGCTAGCAGGTTGCACCATGTTTCTGATCGCGTCGACTTTGACGGGGTTAGCTTTGATGCCGTGTTGGCTGACCATGAAGCCCAGGAGCTTTCCGGATGGGACACCGAAGATGCACTTGCCCAGGTTCAGTTTCCATTGGTACCTCCGGAGGTTATCAAAGGTTTGGGCTAGGTCGGCGATGACGTGATCTTCGTATTTGGTCTTGACGACCACGTCATCGATGTAGGCTTCTACATTCTTGCCGAGCTGCTTCTTGAGGCAACTTCGGATTGCCTTCTGGTACATAGCGTCGGCATTTTTCAACCCAAAGGTCATGGTGTTGTAGCAGTGGATGCTGTAGGAAGTTATGAACGCGGTCCTATCTTGGTCGGCGGGGTTGAGGGTGATCTGGTGATAGCTGTTGATGGCAGTTAGCATGCCAATTTGTGAATTGCAAGCGCACAGATCATCATAGCTTTTCCCTTAAAGTATTCCATCCAAGGTTTATCAATCCGTGGATCGGCAATAAACTGACTAGGGTTCTCTATCTAGCTAAACGGATTTAATCCTTTCAGGAAGCATGAATTGCATATAAAGGTAAACCCAATCGTAAGATAAGTATTATAAACAGGGTAAACAGATCACATTCATATATATGAGGTAACACAAACAAAGGTAGCATGAGCCTATTGTCTTTTTGTTGTAGTTCCAGCCAAAGTGGTAACCAATCTATGTAGTACCTTGATAAAGAGTCATCTCTTAGAAAGGTGGATCGCAAGCGGCCTACTTTCTTATAGTCACCATTGCGAGGTGTGTGTTGACACCTCCGATTTCCCAAAGCTTTACCTCAAATGGCTCCCACAATACTCGCCATCGATCCTACTCAACATTACACAATCGTTTGGCCTTTTCCTCCCACATGCTGCCACCACACAAGGGTAATCATATCGACTTCCTCGCACTACTAAGATGTATCCGCAAGATATAGACTAATCACCACGATTACATCTATTCCTACTAAGAACATATGCTAGCTAAACATATGAGAATAAGCCTGCATTATAGTAGATCAAAGTAAGAACAAAATTAGATCGATATCACCATCATGTGTACATAAGCCTTGATGATCACAAGGCTCAGCTCCATAACTCCACCATCGCTTCGTCGCACAGGGACGACCATGGCAGCTAGGGTCTAGCCTAAGCCATCTCCTAGACAACCTCAAAGACTTGCAGCGGCCCTTAGCTCCCTCGGGTGTGTGTCTCTCTATTTGTCGACTTCAGGTGGATTCATCCTGGGGCTCGGTGAATTTTTGGGGTATTTATAGTCTGGAGAGCGCATGGAAAAAATTAGAAGGTGAGAGAAGCAAGGAAAGCCTCAGGATGATCGGCCTAGGGGGTCCAGGCTGATCGGACTGGCTTTTCCTTTTATCCACTCGCGTCCAACTTCATCACAAAGTCTCCTCTAATGTTCTGGAAGCTTATTTTTGAATGCATGTGGCCTGGCATGTCGAGTGCTTTGGGATGAGATTGATCTTTGATAACATCCCAAATAAGAAGACCCCTAGCCGATCTGAGCCCGCTAGCCTTCATCTTCGACAGGTTCATTGCTTGTTCATGGCTTTATGCAAAAATATACTTTTAGGTCAAATTTGCTGCAAAAATATAATGTCCTCCAAAATACAATGCATATGCGAGAATGGGATTATTTCATGTGCCAAGTGGCGGGTTAGTATAAGAATATGTATAAAAACACCACTTAAATGGTACTAAAAGTGTGTCAATAACGAGCGTCAACAATAGCTCGAGTAGCTTTTGAGGAAGCATAGGAGGACGCAACCGGCTGTGGAGTCCACGACCTGGTCGATGCGAGGAAGAGGGAAGGGGTTCTTCGGGTAGTGCCCTGTTGAGATCAGTGTAGTCGATACACATTCTCCATTCACCGGTTTTCTTTTTTACAAGTACTAGGTTTGCTAACCAGGCGGGTGATTACATTCACGGATGAAACCGGCAGCTAAAAGCTTATTTATTTCTACCCTAATGGCCTCCTTGCGATCTTGAGCGAAATGACGAAGCTTCTGCTTGACTGGCCTTGCAGTCTTGCTCAGTTCCAAGGAGTGCTCAGCTAGCTCCTGCAGGACACCGAGCATATTGGATGGTTTCCACGCGAATATGTCCGAGTTGTCCTGGAGGAAGCTGGTAAGCATGTCTTCCTATTTGGGGAAGAGGCGGGCCCCAATAAGGGCCGTCTTGGAGGGGTCTTCCAGGTCGAGGCTGATCTTCTTGACTTCCTGGTCGGGTTGTAGCGCTAGGGGCGTCGGCTCTATCTCTGGGATCTTCAGTTGGTTCTGGTCGATGTTCTTGGACTCGGTGAGCATCATGATGGCGTTGATTGAGTACTTCAGGGTCTCGACGAGCTGTACGACTTCTATGTCACAGTTGTAGAATGTCTCGATGTCGCCAAAGATGGGGAAGACGCCTTTGGGAGCTGGCATCTTCATGACAAGGTAGGTGTGGTTGGGTATTGCCATGAACCTTGCCAGCATGGGCCTACCGAAGATGGCATGGTAGGACGTCTTGAAGTTCGCGATCTCAAAGGTGAGGTGCTCAGTGCGGTAATTGTCTAGCGTGCTGAATGTGATGGGCAGTACAACTCTTCTGATAGGATAAGATCCTTTGCCGGGTATGATGCCATAGAACGGGTCTTCTAGGGAAGAAGCTGATCAAAGTTGAAGTTCATGCGCTTTAGGGTTTTGGTGAAGATGATGTTGAGGCCACTGCCGCCGTTGATCAACACCTTGGAGAGGAGGACTCTGTCTATGACGGGGGAAACCACCAACGGGTAGGACCTGGGATCCATGATGTGAACCCAATGATCTTCCCTGGAGAAGGTTATGGGCATCTCCGACCAGCGCAGATACTGGAATGGTGCGATGGAGATGAAATGCACCTCCCTCTTCTGCAACTTTTGCTTGCGCCTGCTGCAAAATGCTCGGGGGCTGCTGATGATGATGTTAACCTCCCGCTCAGCGCGGGAACTCGCCGTTGTCATTTCCAGCGCCTGGTTAGCATCAGGGTTGCGCTGCTTACCGCGTTCTTCTCTGTGCTGGTTGTTGCGATCATCGCGACGGCTGTTGTCGCGATGGCGACCGTCCTTGCAGCGATAATTGTTGTGCCTGTTCTCATCCTTGTAGTAGTCATCGTGTCGAGGCCTCTTGTACTCGACTGGAGTGCCGAGCTCTTTCTTCAGGATATGGCAATCGCGGAGATTGTAACGTGCGTCCTTATGGAAGGGGCAGGAAGCGTTGAGCGTGTCGTCGAACTCTTCCTTGAGGAAGGTTGACTAACTTTCTGGTCTGTTCCGGCGGCTAGGACATCAGGGGCCCTCTTCCAAGGTCGGGAAGGTTCTGGCCGGTGTTGGCGCTGGTTGTCTTGATGGGTCGACTGCTCATCGTCATCATTGCGACAGTTCTTGTCATCTTGATATTGGACGTGATCAGCTTCATCTGTATCAGCATGCAAGTTGACGATCTACATCATGTGTCTAACCATCTTTGGGTTGACCTGGAACATGGTGCGAAATATCGACCAGTTCTTGAGGCCGGTGTGGAAGAAGAAGATGACGTCGCGGTCTTCAACGTCGACCAGCCTATTGCGGTTGTCGAAGAAGCGGTTGACGTACTCACAGAGAGACTCGTTCTTCCGCTGGCGAACTTGGTCGAGGTCCCGTGTGGTTCTTGGTCGGGCATATGTAGCTTGGTAGTTCTAGGTGAAGGCTCTGGCAAGTTGCCCCCATTGTCGATGCAGCCTCAAGGGAGGCCTTCCAGCCACAGGAAGGCAGCATTCCCATCACCGGGAAGCAGGCGGCCATCTAGTCATAGGTGCCATGCGCAGCCTTGACCGTGTTGTAGTATGTCTTCAGCCAGATCTTTGGGTTGGAGCAATCATCGTACTTCTTGTTGATAGCTGGCTTGAAGGTAGGTGGGCACTAGACATCCCTGAGGCGAGGGGTGAAAGCTTTGAACCCGTCGATGTCCATGTCATTGTCCTCCATTAGACAGTACTGCATTGGCAAGGCCCTGGGGCGTGCGTCATTGTCACGTTGGAGTAGGTTGTGCGCATTGCCAGGGGCACCGTAGCAGCGGTCGTACTCGTCGCGGCGGTGCAGCTCCTGATACTAGCGATTACGGGCCTCCTGCTCCGTGTTGGGATCGGGCATTGGGTCATGGAGCCCTGGGGCACCAAAGTCGCGATCGTACTGAGCCCGGCGTCATAGTTCCGCCTCGTCCCGCTCCTAGTTGTTGAGCTCGCCGCGGAGGTCACGCTGGTCGCGGAAATCGTGGTGGAGGTCATGGTTGGGTTGCTGACCAGGTCAGCCACGACACTCGTCATCCCTTCTCTTGTTGCGGCGGCGAGCATCGAGGTTGTCGTCGTTAGGGCGACGATCTTCATCGTAGGGGTGGTGGTCCTTGCTCTGGGACTACTCCACCTCTTCTTCTTGGATGGGATCCATCCGACCTCCCCTGCGGCGGTCCTGATCAGCTTGGCTGCGATTGAATCTACTCTGGGTAGATTGGCTTAGGGAGTGTCGGGTGGATGTAGATCTGGAGTGAGATGACCGACTTCTCGAGCGTGTGGGGGCCTGGACCCGTTCTTCGATCTGGGCGTTGGCGACACCGATGCACGCCCGAATCCGCTGCAGTTGCTCCAAGTCCGGGAGGTTCTCCAGGTCGGCGAAAACAGCCCCAGGCTGGCCTGGGGTGTGACGAAGACATCGTGGCCGTCTTGTTCGAAGTCATTCTGGAGGTTGCGCGCGCGCACGGGGTTGGGGCTCCTGCACCAACCTCCTGATGCGATCTAGCCCCACGATTAGATCGGAGGGCGTGGGTGGGTGGGTTGCCGCGAGGGTGTGCAGAATTCTTTGAGAGAGAGAGAGAGAGAGAGAGATCGCCGACCTGCTGGATGATTGGCGTGATGATCTTCGAGTGAAGATCGTGCTTTGTTGAAGCAAATCCGATAGATGGATCTGCTGGCAAAGGTGGCGGTGGAGTCGGAATCCACTAGCATGCTTCCAAAGCGAAGCTGGATCGGATTAGCGAGGAAGTCCTTAATGCTTTCGGGGAAGATGACGTCGGGGCGAGATGCCATCGAGCTCACTGGGGAGGATCTCATGATCCCCCGTACCAACTGTCGGATTAGTGACCAACAGTCCACCAAAGGGGTGCCTGGGTGGTAGATTTGTAGGTTGGCGAGATTGTAAGACCAAGAACTCGAATGGTAACACAGAGGCACAAAGTTTAGACAGGTTCGGGCCACCGAGGAGGTGTAATACCCTACGTCCTATGTTTTGGTGGATTGTATTGCTGGTAGGATCTGTTGCCCTCGGGGGTATCCCTGGCCGCCTTATATAGGCTAACGACCTAGAGTTACAAGTCGGATAGGATCTAATTCTAGCCAGTTGTTACAAGGAAACCAATCTAAGTCGGACTACAACATGAATCCCGTGATATCCGGGCGGAATCTGTTCGCCCGGCCTTCGAACTTTTTCTCCACACGTCTTCGTACCTTACCCCTCACGCTATGGTCGAGCGGAGCCCACTTGTCAGGCCAGCCAGTATCATGGTCGGTGGGGATCCATGAGTACCCTTATCCCTCAATTATGAAAGAAGAAAAGCAAGTTTAGCTAGACCATATGAGAGGAGGGAATGTATTGACATGGTCAAGTGGAGGTTATCTTACATTCATCTTACATTCTTACCGTAGAAGGCTGGAAGCTCGTTCTTTTTTATGTGCTAGTGGGAGTAGCCTCAGGTTCATATACAAGTGCAAGAAGCCGCACTCTAGTTTAGGTGAGCTAAAAGCTAAAGCCTCCTTCAGCTAAAGTGGCAACACCTCAAAACAGAGGGATCGGTGATAGAGGAGACTAAAGAGAAAGAACTGGAAATGTTCTGCATGGAACACGGCACCAGTTGCAATGCAATAGACATCAAACATGGCCAGCAAAAGGCCTAGCGCAGGGTACAATGGTTTCAACGTCCGATTGCACCGACCATCAGAGTTGCTACATTGGTGAAACGGTAGGGTGCAGTCGCTGCACCTCTGCCTTTCTGCAGCTGCTGCATGTAGACCGATCAGACATCAGAGTGGGATTGGTGAAACGCTGCACTGCATCTCTGCCTTTCGGCAGCTGCCAATAGGACCCAAGGGGAAGGCGGAAGCCGATAACGATAGCGGACCCTGACCCGGACCCGGAGGATGAACCCCCTTTTACAGTAGATCAGAAAAGCAGGGTGTCGCAGCTCTTGTCGGAAGGACAACTTTTTTTTCTCGGGGACAAAAGGGTGATGTTCTAGGGTCAGGGGGGGTCAGGTGACTAGGTGAGGCTGAAAAAGGAGCCAGTATGTATGGTACGACGTACGAGCCGAGCAGGCATTTCAGACGTCAGAATTTCGGGACAGCTGATGACGTGCTCTTACAATTTATCGTCATCTTTACGACAGGTACAAAGAAGTACAATCCATTGGAGAGGGGAATGTAGAAATGTACACTGAAGCATGGAAAAGAAAATGCAACAAGGCAACATGACAAGTCATACGCTGACCCTAAGTATTTTTACCTGATTTTTTGTCCTTGCTAAATTATACTGAACGCAACTGTATAAGCCTTCGGTGTAACTAAACTATGGACAGGAAAATAAGAAAAAGGGGTGAGGAGAGAGAAGGTATCAACGAAATTTTACAAGGTATGGTATACTATGCCACTCCAATCCTCATATCAATGCTCCCAAGAAAATTCTGCACAAAGCTCAGCTGGTCAGCTCCTTCCGCTAACTCTATGATCAGTAATTCGTCTGTACCTATGTAAGTTCTCACCGGATCCCAGCACTAAGAGGTGGGAATTCATCTTCATCTCCCACTTTGCAAAATCCTGGTGGCCTGAAACAAATGCATCTGTCAACTACCGAAAGCTTCATACAAGCACAAAACTGAGACCTGTACCCAATTCATAACATTCTAGCGTGAACTTAAGGCTCGCATTATGGCAAATTTGGCCACTATACAAACCTATTGGTACTCAGTGACAAAGTCCACCTATACTCCCAATTAGAACATAAATACCAGATACTTCACCAGACATTTATCTCCCATCTAGTTTTACTGCTAAGAGACACTTGCAGGAATGCAATATGTAGATTGCATAATTTAAATATATGAACTACTACAAAATTACCTGTTTTGGGTTGTGGCAGCCCTAGACCTCTGTAACACCAATGGAGAGGCAAATGTAAACGCCTTACTGGCAGTTTGTGTGTTAGTAGCTCTGTTTGACTTCAATGCAAAAGGTCCCAAGGATCCAAACTCAATAGTCTCCAATGGTCGACCATTTGCGACAGGGAAGTATGGTTGAAAAGTTTTAGATACTGGAGGCTTCTCTTGGCTACTGATGTCCCCTGCGCCTCCTACAAAAGACAGGGGCACCTTGTGGTTATTATAATTTTGTTTTTCAGCTGGTATCTTCTTTGAGCAATCCCAGCCACTTCGTCTATTTTCCAGCTTCAATGGCTGACAGATTGGTCTTTGCTTTGTTGGCAAGTCAAATATCTCATGCTCTTTCCAAGTGCCAAAGCTCTGCTTTATGGGCAAGTTCTTGCTTAGGCTAGATCTAGCACACTCTGTAGTATTTCGATTGTTAAATGATTGATGTTTCGGCATCTGATTCATTGTGCCGGGAGCTCGGGTACACTCCATGCCAGTATCACATCGCTTTTGCAAAAAGTTCTTGTTCGAGCAGACATCCTGGCGGTACTTTGGCACTTGTCTTGCTTCATTGTCGTGACTGAAAATTTTCTTTTGAGTATGACAATTGAGCTTTTCAACAATTTCCCTATCTGACTGAAGGTATCCTTGTATCTTCAATGCTTGATCTACTGCTATTTCATTGGTTCTACTGTCTAGTGCAACTTGCTCCTTGTGAGACACAAATTTTGCTCCTGGAGCTGGGCTCTGGTTGCTTTCAAAGCTTACTGTTTGATTTGACAGTATTTTCCCATTCTCTCTTGAAGATGCCAATTGCTCCTTGTGAGTATCACAACTCTGGCATACCAACAAATAAAAGCTTACATTTACAATAAATGTTTTGAAAACTAACTGGTTCAACCGAACAACCAAAGTTACGATAGGCAGATCATTAGCAGTAATAACGAAAATGGTCAAACTGGACCGATCTTTTTTTTTCTTCTTGAAACTAACAAGCTCTCTAGCAAAAAATAAAATAAAATGAAACATCATCACCCAGGTTATGAAAAAAAGAGAAGAATATCAAGTTGCTAGTAACTTTACAGACAGACAAAAGATCAGATATTGGCAAACAACATTTCCATACCTTCCTTGGAAAGTGCATGTCTGTTCCACTTCCATGCATCTCAGCGCTATCCTCAAAGCTATAACACCTCGAAACAGAAGAAACCTCTGAAGCGGCATAAGAAGAAGATGGTGAGAGTCCGTTGGATGGAACATTTGTTTGGGAGGGCAATGAGATATTCTCCTGGCAAATCCTATCCAATGGGTTCTGATTTTGTGAATGCTGCAAAGCATATTCTGTGCTCTGAGAAAAAGAAACAGGAGACACATTCCTTCCATTGCTTTTAGAAGATGAAGGCAATAGGAGCCTTGGCGTTCCTGAATCCCTGTTTAACAAGATACTACAGGCAGGAATGTGAAAGGGGTCCTTCTCAAACGTATCAGCAGAAGATGCATCTTGAACAGACTGCAAAAACCCATCAAACAAGTATTCGAGGTGGTACTGAACTTGACGCAGGCATCTAAATTGAGAATCCAAATCCCCTGACAGATCTGGCAAGCTCAACGGTGAGGGAGGAAGATGTTGTTTTTCCACAGGGACATCAATAATTTTCTGTTCAGTCACAAGTTCCGAAGCATTGACACCAGCAAAGGAGTTCAATGGTGATGGGTTATTCAAAGGAACTTGTGACTGTATACATTCCTGCTCCACTTCTTGGTTCAAGTAACACTTTCCACTGCCAGCACGACCATTGCCTTGGTAAAACGATGAATATTGTTTAGGTGCATGATGGACAAAATTGGATGACCTTGTACTTAAATCAGTACTTAATGCAGTGTTGTGGACCCTTGGAAAAGAACTACTCAAATGCGTAGGTCCATTCATTCCAACATATAAGTTCTCATCACACAAGCTCTTTGAAAGATGATAAGAAGTTATGTTCTCATGTTCCTCATTGCAAGAGATCTTCATACTTGATATATCTTCCAAAAGAGCCTCACCAGTACCAAAGGAAGCACGTAATGCACCATTGCTGTCAGTATCTGGTCTTACTCCTCTCCCATTCCTTCCCAACGTGTTTTTGAAAAAAACGTAAATTTCATCAGGAATAACTTCTGGTGGTAACATGAGGATATGACCAAGCTTTCGAGCACCATATAAGAAAGCTGTTCGAATACGATTAAAGCTAGCTGCACATAATCACCAGTCTAAATTAGCAGATGAAGTAACACAAACATGAAGCTAGCTACGCATGGGTTTATGCAATTATTGCATACAGACAGCAGCACAGCATATGTTTATGATGCCTCAGCAAGCTTATGTGTTCTTTGAGGATGCAACTGGGTACACAATGGTGTTTTCTGGTCAGCTGATTAATTACGGTGGCATTCCATTCTAGATCATTTCTCCTACTAAATTAATTACATGGAATGCCATTTTAGTTCATTTTATCAAGTTCTTGGGTCGACACAATGATACAAAATGATTAGGACCTGCATCTCCAGTTGTAAAGGATAACTTTTCGAGATAGACATATCTTGGCCAGTTCAGACCTCTGTTAACACTTCTGCCAAGATTGTTGTACTCCTTCAATGGATCGATTATGTTTAGATGTTTTGGACGAAATCTCGTATAGCAAGCATCAGAATTTCTTGGAGGTACAATTGCTTTATCCACCGAGCTCTTGATGAACTCTTTATCAAACAATAAGTCATCGGTATGTGCAAATGTAGCTTCAACTGCAGGCAGGATAAATTTTAGAGTTAATTCAGAGAGGCATCAGGTGATTACTCTGCCAATGAAATCAATGAAAAGATTGCAAGGTAGCGCACCAATTAAGTTTGGCAAAGATGACAAAGCAACAGGCCCATTTAAACTTATGCAATAGTTGTCCCAATCAAATTTGCTAAAATATTCCAGAAACCTATAAAGAACCTATTAATAGAAACACAGGGAAACAACAAATATGTGAGATTTTATTATCCAAAAGAGCAACTACATCTTCAATGTCTGAAATAAGTACCCGAGACATACCTCCAGAGGGCTGTTGAGAGATTTGTGGAATAGATTGAATATGTAAAGGATAAGTACTTCCAGTGCATATGTAGATATTAGTCCATGATGTGCTCCTAGTAGGCGACTTTCATAATAGCACCATGCCTTGATCAATATGATGCTCCTTTTAAATAGATGGTTTTTTCCAACTTTACGATCGACCTGAAGAAGGAACCATCACTTATTTCCAATGACTTGGTACTACAAACTTTTTTTTTATAATTACTTGGTACTACATATTTAAAGTACACCTAGACAGTATGGAAACCAAAGTTGAGTGACCTACACATTCAACAAGCTGAGTGCCTAATTAACAAGAAAGGTTTGAAGAACAGAGTATATGTTTGAAATACGATTTCCACAAAATAAAAATGCATCAATCACCAGCTCAAGGAAGCAGAGTGCGCAGATCCCGCCAGTTTGGTTGAATGAGATATCAACTATAATATTTTCAATAGTGCATTTAATGAGCCTGACCTGGATGGACATACATTTCAGATAATTAGATGGGTGAGAAAAACAATGAATAACATGTCAAAGAGGAAGATGACAGACACATCTCTCAAGTTTAACTCTACATGTATAAGAATTAATTAAATAAGGAGATATGGAAATGCCAAGTAAGTGATCAGACTACAATATCATAGATCCCATAAACCATTATCCAAAATGAATGACTAGGAATGTACAGGAAGTGTATATAGGAGAATGGACCTCAGCATTGATTCGTTCCAGGTCCTTCACTACAAATTCAGCATCACTGTTCTGTTCCTCTGACTCAAGGATGCAAGAAACATCATTAACCAAAGTACTATCATAAGATGTATTTCCAAGGACAGTTAGATCAATATCCCCATCAGGAAGATAAGTCTTCAGTGGAACCGATCCAAATGCAAGAACCTGAGCAATGCAGTAAATAAGTGATAGTTACTCGTAAAACCAATGTCCCAACAGGTTCAACACAGAACAGTTCTTCATGGTATAGAAAGGCATACTATAGATAATATAGTAGTATTGTCAAAAGTCACAATCAAAACTTGCATCACTTGAGAAAAAGCCTAAAGCTATAACTTGCATCTCCAAGAAGATAGTTTGAAACCTTAAAGTGAAGTATTTTCCAGGTCTTCAACAAGACATTTCATGAAGAAACAATTAGCTATTAATATGAACTGGTGATATTTCAGCTAACAACCATGGTTAAAGAAATGGTAGTATGCCACCATGCATGTTGTAATGTCCCTTATTTGACTCCACCAGGCATACTTTTGGTGTAGCAGAAAAACACGCAACACTGTACCTATTCTCCCAATAACAGTCACATGATGATAATTCAGCAAAGACGTTATATCCACCACGCCAACTTTTTCTAAGGAACAAACCCGTGATTATTGACAAAAGCTAGGAAGAAACGCCACAACATGGCTCCAAATCTAGTACTAATGGCTGTATGCTATAGCAGCCACACGTTCTAAGGAAATCCAGCTACAAAGGGGCATCCCGTACGCATTAAAAGTGACCGGCAGAATAGCAACAAATAAGGACCAGTTTTCAAGATCTACCATCTGTGGGTACGGTGCGAAGAACTTCCACATATATTCAATGGGCAAACCTCAAAGTACGACTCATCAAACAGCGGACCCGCTGAACTTCCATCAGTAAAATAAAATTGTGTTCCAACAATACGCTCTAGGGACATCGCAGCAGAATTGAAAGCAGGACGTTGGCAGGCAAGGAGCTGTCGGTGCAAGGCAAAGTCTCAATCGTCAATCCTGCTCTGTCAACTCCTCTAACGCAGAGTCACCATGCCAGGAAGATTCCACAACAGCATCCCTCAGTTGCCAAACTATTCAGTAAATTCCACGTGGATGAGTCAACATGGATGGATGGGCAGGTGGATATGCACAGCTCGAATCGGACACTGCTGCCAGCTAGTAAAGCAGGCAATCACGGGCAGAGACACAGCCATGACTACAACCAAAAATGTTTTTGTTTCCTTCTTTTTCATTCTGCTAAGAAAGAAAAATTTATATACGTTTTCTCCAGTAAGAAACTTCCGAGATAGAAATTGGTTTTCCTACATGATATCGCGTCTTTCCGCCTGACGTAAAGCTCGCAAGGTTGCAGGTGCACAGACAGAAAAGTTAGCTTTTGAATGCTTCACGAAACACTCTAATCAACAGCACAGAAGCGCGTCCTTAATTTGCTCAAGAAAAGATAGGACAGGAACGTGTCCATTTAAGCTAAAAAGTAAAAAGTGAGGGAAAAAACGGAGGCACAGCTCACACCTCAGTCACAGACTGACAGAAAGCTCCGCAACAATTCCTGTGTTCATAAGGAACAGTTACCCAGATACTACATAACAGAAATGATCTCGATTCGCCACCGTAAAGGCCAGCACAAGTTTTTTCTTAAAAAAAAGCTGAACAATAACGACGCGCCGCGAGCGAATGGTTGACGAGCTAATCCGGATCCGTACGAACCAAACAGAATAATCAAAGGGTTAATCCCCCTCGTGAACGTTATCGCGTCAAATCCCCTGGAAAGCGATGGCAGAAGACTAAACAAACAAAAACCGAACTAAACAAAAGAAAAACGAAGATTAAACAAACAAAACTGCTCCCAATGGAGCTAAGCAGAAGAGGACGAGAATCACAAGACATGTGAGCGCCGGCAGCAGGGAGTACGAAACCCTTAATTACCCACGGAATCAGACAATTACCCCAACCCAAATGAAGAAGAAAACCCCCAAATAACGAGAACGAGCAGACAGAGCCGCCCCGCCGCGCGCGCGGACGGGGCCGGGGCGCACCGCACTGCCACGAGACGCACGCACCTCGCAGCCGAGCGCGGAGCCGACGAGCCTCCGCGCGTAGTCGACGACCTCCGCTCGGCGGCGCTCGGAGGCCTCCGTGGGCCGCACGCGTCGCACCACCTCGTCCGCCGCGGCCCCCGCCGCCGCCACACCGCCCGCGGGCACCGCCTCCGGCGCCGGCGCCGGTGCCGGAGCTCCCCTCCCTCCCGCCGCCATCCGGTGGAGCGCCGCCGCCTGCTACCACGCGGCCGCCATGCTGAATTGGGGAAACGAAACGGAAGTGGGCGATGGAGTGCTGGCCTGCTCGGGCTTGGGGGGGAATTTTCTTCTCCCTACTACCGTGTCCCTGGGGTTTTCGCCGAGCCGTTACGAGTGGCGAGTGCGAGGGCGGTGCCGCTCGGGTTTCTGGAGGCGTAGGGGTGGAGCGGGGTGGGTAGGTAGGCGAGTGCCCCGCGTCGGACGCGCGCGGACGGAAGGGGGATGTGGGATGCCGGGGAGGGGAAGGAACAGGAAACCTTCGTGTGAACAAACAAAACCCCACGACGAGGAGAGGGGGCGGCGGTGGTGGGGCAGGCCCGGGCCCTCCTGACCTCTGAGCTCTGACGCCCGTCCCTATCTGGGTCCGGGATTTTATAGGCGAGTGCGCGGTGCGCCTGCGTGCGCTCGCGTCTGCCTGCGCGTCGCCGAGCCGCCGAGGTGGTGATGAGGCCAGATGGTGGACCCAACCCAACCACGTTTCTTTTTATTATCCGGCCGGGAGCCGGCCGCGGCGTTGGGTCTTCTCGAACGGCGGCGACCGCGCGGTGGCGGCTGCCGGTGTTCAAGTGAGAGATCGATCCATTACCTGACTTTGGAACGTTTGCCGAGCACCTTACGCAAAACGAGCGCCGCCGCTGAGGCGCTGACCGCTGGAAACTCGATTTACCCCCGCCAGTGGAAGTGCCGTGCCACGGCTCCCATCACCGACGAAACAACGTGTCTGCAGGCTTGTCCGCGCGTACTTTATTTCTTTTTGTTTCGCCCGCCCAAAAGTCGTCGCAGCGCCCACGCCGCCGACGGCCTGCGCACTCTGGGCACGGCGCGGCGCACGGGCGCGCGCGGTCGAGAACTCCGTCCGTCGGGGCACGCGACGCGAGCCGTGTTCCAAGACGACGACTTGGCTCGATCGCGAGAGGTGAGAGGGCACGCCGGGGCCCCGACGTCCAGTCACCCACGCTGGCTGGAGCGTGGCGTGTCCCGGGTCCCGCCGCCGCCGCCGGGCTGGGGAGGGCAGAGCCCGCGGCCACGGGATGGCTGGCGGGATCGGAGGAGGCGGGGAGGAAAAGGTCAAGAAGGGCAGCGTTCCCGCCTTCCCGGGCGCCGAGGAGCAACCGGCCAAAAAAGGCGGCATGGGCCACCCCATCCTTTCGATCCATTCCCTCTCGCAGCCGATGCGTTGCGCTCAGTGCGGCCGTCTCTTCGCGTTCACGCGCTTCGCAGCTCGCGGAGCCGATGATGATGATGATGCGAGAGGCGTGGACGCGCGGTGGTTTCCGTTGGAGCACTAACTGCCGAACGGCCCCGTCCTTATCAGCTCATCCGGAGCCCGGAAACCAACAACGGAGACAGAAAGCAAATCAGGAATACCCATGCCTCGCCAAAATGGCCTTCGTATTTCACGTTTCCTGCTCATCATTTGCATGAAAATGATGGGTTTTTTTCCCTTCCCAAAGTCGATCAGTTCGTGCACGCCGCCGGCGAGCTTTGTTAGAAGGATTTTGGCCTCTCAGATCGGATGCGCTTCAGCTTATTCAGCTGGCTTATCAGCCACCAAACAGTATTTTCCTCTCACAATAAATCAGCCATTTCAGCTTTTCAGCCGGCTTATAAGTTGAAACGAACAGGCCCACGGAAGCTCGTCGGCGTCCGCACAGTGGCGATGGTGAACGCAGGACAGTGCTAGCCTCGGGCGTTGCCGCGTTGCGTGTCGAGATGAGTAGCGCCTGAAGGTAGAAAAACCCGAGGGCCGAGATGAAGCAGACGACCCTGCAAACACCCGGATGTCAAACCCGACGGATCAGAATCGTCGACCTTAAGATGAAATGCATCACAGTTTATACGTATTTTTTCTGAACGGAAGTTTGTTTTGGACTAGGATACAGTAGCAATATGGCATCAAATCAAACAAAATACTTGGTGAACTTTTGGATTTTGGATTAAAAAATTCTCACTATGCATATCTCTATAGGGAATCGGGCCCTGACTTTGACCCAGCAAAACATGGGCCTCGACGAGAGCCCATGCTTCTCCTCGCCGTTCCCCTGCCGCGCCGGCTCGGCGCTTGCCTGCGGCTGACGAGCCGAGGCATTGCTGGGCAAAAGTGCAAAACCGCCACCATGCCGGTGTAGTCCTCAGCGCACCGCTCGCTTGCTGCTTGCTTCTTTCATCAGTTATTGAAACAGATAGTAGAGGCATGAACAAATTCACGGTGTGCATCGCGCATGAATTATAACCTGGTGTAAGTTCGCCTCTCTTTTCACCAATCGGCTTTACCACTTGCGTGCATCTTCTTTAACAGGACATCTCGTACATCAAGGATCACTAATCTATGCATCGGTGCAAAGCGCAAACGTATTATGCAGCTAGTAGCCCGATGTAACTTCCATTCTACCATGATTGGCCTGCCTAATTGCGTATCATCATCGCTTGTTTACTCAAAAGAGTATCTTGTCCCATCCGAAAACCATGGAGTAATAGTAGTCACTGGAATAACCCTTAATTTCCCTTTAGCTAGAACATATTTCTTACTTACTCCTGCTTAATAGGTGATGCAGCAACATGTCCTGTCTAATGTACATGCGATGCCATTTTCAGGACATTGGTCGACCTGGTGAGAAGCTTTTGTTGACTTGTGTTAAACACCACGGCACACGCTTCAGGCTCACAATAATGATGAGTCAGGATCACCAACTAGTTGCCCCTGATCTGATTTGTTGTGTGATCTTTATAACCGTAAGACTACAGGAGTCACCAATTATTGGGACCAGGCCCGTACCTAAGATTACGAGTCGCCGGTGCAAACATAAACTGGTGGTCCTATATTTTCAATATGCAAATAAGAAAAATGTAGTTAAACTTCACAATGTAATTACCATAATTATTAATGCCTCGCGGGCTTGCGCTAAGCTGCAATTTCGCTAAATGCCGATTGCATCTGCGTCCGCACCGTAGTTTGTCGATGGAAGGTGAGGTGTCGGTGTTTCGTGCCGCCGACTAGTGATTGTACGGCGCGCTCTCCTCACTTCCAATAGCTAGCACACAAGAGATAAGGAACTATACTGATTTGGGAAGATCCCTACGTCCAGTTTTGGCAGGAGTCGTGTTCCTTGGATCGAATGCATTGGGCTTACAACGTGGTGCTTGTAACCAAGCGTTCGTGCGATGCGTGGGTGTGTGTGTCAATGAATGCGAGAGAGCGAGATGGAAGACCCGGTTCCCTTTATATAGGCTAGGGACCGGGCGACAGTGTTTGGAGAAAAGAGGGGGCTCCCCGACCTCAGAGGTCGAGGGCTGTGCTGTGGCCAGGGTGACCTACCCTTCTCGTCCGCGCAGGGCCTTCTCGCCATATCCTCTTCGTTGCCGTGGGCCCATGCATCCTGTACGGGGCCCTGTGAGGTGTGGGCTACCTACGCAGGGCCTGGCCGCTTCCACGGTGCTCCTCCATCCCGTCCACCAACCCCATGGCAGTGAACGGGGCGAACGCTATTGCTGACGTCCGTACCCGGGGCGAGTAGGTGTGCCTTTGGTCATCGGCCGGAGCGTGGCATGCCGCTTTCTCTGGCTTTTCCCGACCTCTCAGTGTGCTCACGACCACTCAACGACATGACGCCTGACCCAGCAGGGTCCCACCTCACCTGTAGGCCTGTACCAGACCTAACATGGCGGCCTGACCTTGATTGAAACAGATCACTATGGCGAGGTAGGTGATGATGATGCTGGGGTGCGTGAACGAGTATGGTCTGTGTGGCCTAGTCCTGCAGGTCGTCCTGGGTGGTCCAGACGGTGCAGCCTCACTCTTGGACCCCTGGGCTAAAGGTCGGCCCCCTTCCCCGGGTCATGTCCCGAGTCATGTCCCGACGTGGGGCAGTCAGAGAGGCCATGCCTCGCATTTAATGCTCTTGGTACGGCATCAGTCACCCTTAGTGTTGACACCGGATTTTGACCAGAGTCAACCGTTGTGGATAAGGTTCTGATAGCCGATGAAGGGGAGAGAAAGGGTCCGTTGATAAAGCCGCATTGACCAAGACCAGTCGCGGGTGACCAGGATTCCGGAAGCCGATAGAAGACCGGAGAGATCCCGATCCGAAGCAAAATCAACTCCACCAAATAAGGGAAAGTATGGAGGTGAATCTTTAGTAGTTTTTAGTTAAGTTTGTAATAGTTCATGTCATAATCGACTAGTATTTTAGCTTGCTCTAGGGTATAAATATAAACCCGTGAGCCTTGTAACAATCATCAATCAATCAATACAACCTTTTGGCGCCATGCCGCTAAAACCCTAAGAATAGGAGTAGAGTAGTTTCAACGAGTTCCTTCTTGCGCGCACGACGGCATCGGCTTCAATCTCAGATGAGCTTGTAAATATCTTCACCCGGTCATTACGACCTCTATCAGAACTTTCTAAGTTAAGTCTTATGTTCTGATATTTAGTTGTGTTTCTAGTTATCGAGTTATCTTAGATTGCAAGTAGAACTTTCTAGGCTTTGTCCAATATTCTACTTGTCTTCAACGGTTGCTCACAGTTATCGAATGACTTAGATCTGATTAAGTTGTCTTCATCGACTCCTTGACCTTGTTTAAGCGTTCACCCCTTATTTGATCATATTGGCTGGTTGATCTTGCATGTTATTATTGTTTTACATATTCTATATCCGATAGATCTTTACCCCTGCCTCTCGTATTGCTAATTGTCGGACCTTTGACGTCAGCACGCTACTGTTGAGAGCCGATGCATCGGCTGGGTATCATCCATATCTCACGGAAGTATGATGATATCATTGAGCTGATAGGGGCACGTACGAGACCTTGCTGCTGCGAGCTTGTCTGGCTAAGTTAGTGGGCCGAAGTTAATGCCCTCTCACTCTGTTACCTTGTCTAAGTTCAATTACACGGTCATGATATTGATTAGGATTCCATTAGCTTAATCAGCTTGTTAGCGGTAGGCAAGAGGTCCTTGTTCGCTGTGTTCTAATCTTTTAGACTAATAGATTGATGTCAATGCCCTCTTATTCGTGTTACCTTGCCTAAGTTCAATTACACTTATCAAGACATTGACTAGATCTATTAGTCTATTTGATGAGCGCATGGTTAGCAAGGACTTCTATTAGGCTGTTGTTTTACAATACTTTATCTTAGCTCATCGGCTCATATAGCCAGTGGCACATGCCATTAATGATTTATTTATTTACATCGCATGGTATTTATTCCAAAGAACGTCTACCCATGATTTTGAAAGGCTTCACCGCCGATCGACTCAGGAATTTAATGTTACCTTGACAATTTTCAGGTCAAATTGACTAGCACACCTTGCACCACTCGTGAGCTAATTTGGAGCTTGCACTGGAGTTAAGCAGATCTTCCAGGTCCTCCGTGTTGTTCAACGCAGAAGCCTGAAATTCAGATTTTGCGTCAACATGCTCTTATCACGCCCAGTGGGACAAACAATCAACGAACGTCATTAGTGCTCTTGTATTGCGTTTCATCGGATTTTGTCAGGCTTGCCATTGCTACGCCTAACGGTGAGTGGCAATCAGACGATCATTGTTGAGTTGGTAATCATGGATATGCATCCAATTGTGTTTGAGATATGTTTCTCACACGAAAGACTGTTGGATTGAATTCATGTACCTGAAACATGCAATGCAGTGAAATGCGAGCTTATTTTGTCATCCCATCATAGCATCATAACGATCGTGTCTGCCAAGATCCACGACAAAGATTAGCTGTTCTGGTTGCTCGTCCCACTGGTGCTACTCCTACTACTACAAATTACTGATACACAGTACAATGTCCATCAACTGATTGAGTAGCGGATACACCGACCTTTGGAATGTCAACAATGTTTCCTTCTTTGTTCCTTTCTTTTTCTCTATTCAAGAGATTGGCTAGAATGTTAGAGCCAGCTTGATATTGAGATTAATCTGAGTCTTTGGTCGATACATGAATTCAAGAATAATTTGTCTGGGAGGTCATACAGCTGCAAGTGTGCAACTAATTCAGATCAAATAAATTACTAATACGTGTCATGTTCAGTTTTATACTTTGGTGTTGTTGCGATAAGAGTTTTTCTTTTCTTTTCATCTTTTTCTATAAGATTTATGTGTCCATTTGACATTTGACCTTATTAACATTTTCATCTTGGTCAGAAAAACTATTTATGATTGGGGGAAGAAAAACTACTGCTAAAGCAACAACAACATGATCATGAATTGAACATCGGAGCAACATAATAAATCCACGGAAAAAGGGCAGGGCAACTCCACAGATGCATTGCCGCCGCCGGCCTCCTCGCTCATCGTGGTGACCTGCTACCGCGTCCGGGGGCGCCCAAGGCACCCAGCTGTTAGAATTAGAGATATAATTGTATTCTGTCATATATCAGTAGATGGTTGTTATGGGACTCCTATAGATAGAATAGTATTCAAATAGGTCTATGTAATTCCTACACAGGAGTCCTAGTTTAAACCATCTATATGTGTAACACCTGTTTCTATATAAACACGCAACCTATGGTATGCCAGGATTAGGCAACCATAGTTCCCCTATTTTCTTTCATGGTAATCAGAGCCACCTCTTCCTAAATCAATTCACAAAATCAGAAAGATCGCGCCGCGTTCCATCTACGACGTTCGGCCGCGCCGTCCTTTTCCTCGACAACAACGTGACGTGCGATTGCCTCTCGCAAGTCACATCAAGATCCCAACATCAAGACTCCTGTTCCTTCGTTCGGTGACAGAAGTTTTTGCCGGCAGAAGCGCTGTGTCAAGATCATGGATTCGTCGTCCTCTCATCATGATACAAGATCTCCCTTCGGACATCCAGTGTCAGACAAGCTCACCCGGAACAATTTTGTTCTGTGGAAAATTCAATTGCTCCCAGCTGTTCGTGGTGCCAAGGCGCTAGGCATCTTGGAAGGAACTACTGCCGAGCCGCCGCAAGAAATAGAAGCTGAAGTCGACGGCAAGAAAAAGAAGATTCCCAACCCCGAGCATGACTCGTGGGTGGAAAGAGATCAACAATTACTTAGCTATCTGGTGAATTCGGTCTCCAAGGAGGTCCTCGCCGGGATTACGACTGCAACGACCTCCGCCCAAGCATGGAAGGCGTTGGGGGCCATGTTTGCAGCACAATCAAGAGCGCGGGTTACTAATCTGCGCATGCAGCTAGCCACTGCCAAGAAGGGAAGCCTCACAACGGCGGAATATTTCAACAAGATGCAGAATATTAAAGATGAGCTCGCATCAGCCGGCGTCACTATCAATGATGATGAGGTTGTTGCTCATATACTCAATGGTTTAGATTTTGACTATCATCCCTTTGTTTCTTCTATGATGGGTCGTTCAGGAGATCTCTCGCTTTCGGAACTCTATTCGCTTCTTATGGAATATGATCTCCGTCTTGAGATGTATCAAGGGACCGAACAACATCAATCCTCGGCCAACATCGCATCCCGAGGCCGTGGAAATCGAGGTCGGTCAGGAGGTCGCCGTGGTGGTGGCAGGACCAATCAAGGTCGTCAGATTCAAAGCAATGGCGGCAATCAAAAATTCTTCAATGCAAAAGGCAACAACCAGCAAGGTGACAAGAGACCGCCATGTCAGATCTGCAAGAAAACAAATCATGAAGCTAAGCAATGTTATTTTCGCTACGAGGAAGATGAGCAGTATCGTGGAAGGCCCAATGAAGCTTATGGTGTCGATACAAATTGGTATGCGGACAGCGGCGCCACTAATCATGTGACTGGTGAATTAGAAAAGCTTTCTGTTCGTGATCGTTACAATGGAAGGGATCAAGTCAACACGGCTAATGGCACAGGTATGCGAATTAGCAATGTTGGTCATACAATTGTTCATACCCCAAGCAGCAATCTTTTTCTTAATAATATTTTGCACGTTCCCACGTCCACCAAAAGCCTTGCTTCCGTACACAAATTAGCCAAAGATAATAATGCTTATCTAGAGTTTCATTCGGATTTTTTTGTTATCAAGGACAAGGACACGAAGAAGATTCTATATCACGGTAGATGCCAAGGCGGCCTCTATCCTCTCTTTGGCGCATCTCCTAAACACCAGAGGTCGCATCCAGAAGCTCTTGCTGCCCACCCACCATCTACATCCCTTTGGCATAGTCGTCTTGGTCATCCGGCTAGCCCTATAGTTCAAAAGGTTATTAGTTCCAATAGTTTGCCTTGTGCTAGTCATAAAAGTGTGGAGTCAGTTTGTGATTCATGTCAGCGGGCCAAGAGCCGTCAGCTTCCTTATCTAGTGTCCAATAAAATTTCTAGTGCTCCTCTTGAGTTAATTTATTCTGATGTGTGGGGGCCTGCTCCTACGTCCATTGGGCGTTCTACGTACTATGTCAGCTTCATTGACGATTACTCTAAATACACTTGGATCTATTTACTCAAACACAAATCTGACGTGTTCAGAGTTTTTCAAGAATTTCAACAGTTAGTAGAGCGAAAACTTTCTAAGAAAATTTTATGCATCCAATCCGACTGGGGTGGAGAATATGAGAAGTTAAATTCCTTTTTCAAGAAAATTGGAATCAGTCATCGTGTCTCTTGCCCTCACACTCATCAACAAAATGGTGCTGCCGAGCGCAAGCACCGTCACATCGTTGAAGTTGGTCTTGCTCTTCTTGCAAATGCATCTATGCCTCTTAAATTTTGGGATCAAGCCTTTCTCACCGCCACATACCTCATAAATCTTCTTCCTAGTAAGGTTATAAATTTTGAGATCCCTGCCACTCGCCTCTTTGGTGATACGCCGGACTATTCTAATCTCCGTGTGTTTGGTTGTGCCTGTTGGCCCAATCTTCGGCCCTATAACTCCCATAAATTATCTTTTCGCTCTACTCAATGTGCTTTCATTGGTTATAGTTCCATGCACAAAGGCTTCAAATGTCTTGATATCTCCACGGGCCGTATATATATCTCTCGCGATGTTGTTTTTGATGAAGCTGTCTTCCCTTTTTCCAAACTTCATCCGCATGCTGGTGCTCTTCTTCGGAAAGAAATAGTGCTTCTCCCTGCATCTCTTCGTAATCCGGGGGATGACAATTGTTATGACTTTAACAGTGCTAATACTACTGACATGCCTCGTGAGTCGATTGTGTCCCAGGAAAATACTCGACATACAGATGGCGTCTCAGGTGGACTATTTTTCCCGGTCTCTTTGCCGCCCCGAACCGCAACAGATCAAGGCGCCAGTACAGATGCGGATACGCCGGACAGTAACGGACCCCTTTCCGAGGAGAATCCGACACGTGCGCAGACGACTGCCTTCCGTGGCGCAGGGGGGCTGGATTCGGAGGAATCCGTGCCGACCGGAACTGCTGAGTCAATCTCCGCCGCGCCGCCCGACACGCGTGTACCTGCATGTGCGCCGGCGCCAACGCCGTCAGAGCCCACGCGGTCCAGCCCAGTTGAAGTTGAGGCAGTGCCTCGAGTGGCTGCATGTGCGCCAGCAGGGGATGCATGTGCGCCGCCGCTAGCATCCGAGGACACTATGGCAGGTGGATCCGGTGCGCTACCTGAAGCATCTGGTACTTCTATGCCGTTTTCATCTACCGCTGAACCCCAACGTCGACACACTCGCCTTCAAAGCGGGATCATGAAGCCGAAGAAAATGTACGACGGCTTAATTCGATACAGCTTCTTTAGTGCAATGGGGGAGCCTCAGTCTGTTCAAGAAGGCCTATCTGATCCAAATTGGAAATTAGCAATGGAAGCAGAATTCGATGCATTACATAAAAATCAAACGTGGAGATTGGTGCCAGCTAAGCCCGGGACAAACATAATTGACTGCAAATGGGTCTATAAAATTAAGCGTAAAGCTGATGGTAGCATTGACAGATACAAGGCTCGGTTGGTAGCAAAAGGCTTCAAACAACGTTATGGCATTGACTACGAAGATACCTTCAGTCCGGTTGTAAAAATTGCTACGGTCCGGCTAGTACTCTCGGTTGCAGTATCAAGGGGTTGGTGCCTTAAACAGTTGGATGTGCAGAACGCGTTTCTCCATGGTGTTCTGGAAGAGGAAGTGTACATGAAGCAACCGCCAGGATTTGAAAGTGTTAATAATCCTCATTATGTTTGCAAATTGGACAAAGCAATCTACGGTCTCAAGCAAGCGCCCAGAGCTTGGTACTCCAGGTTAAGTACCAAGTTAATTTCTCTTGGTTTTGTGTCCTCAAAATCAGATACATCCTTGTTTATTTATAATAGAGGAGGTATAACTATTTATATGCTAATCTATGTGGACGATATTATTGTTACAAGCAATATGCCTGGAGCTGTGACATCTTTGCTCGCTGATCTTCGGAAGGACTTTGCCTTGAAAGATCTCGGAAAGCTTCACTATTTTCTAGGCATTGAAGTAAAGGAAGCACCGAAAGGAATAATTCTTTCTCAAGGCAAATATGCACATGACCTATTAGAGCGAGTGGGTATGACTACATGCAAGCCGTGTACCACACCGTTGTCAACTTCAGAAAAATTGTCGAGTTATGAAGGTACGGCTCTCAGTGCAGAAGATGCTACGCGTTATAGAAGTGTTGTTGGTGCACTTCAATATTTAACTATCACCCGACCAGACTTGTCCTTTGCCGTAAATCGAGTCTGTCAATTTCTACATTCTCCAACAACAACTCACTGGACTGCAGTCAAAAGAATTTTAAGGTACATAAAGCATACGCTTGATCTGGGCTTGCATATTCAGAAGACAGTGTATCCCTCGCTCAGTGCTTTTTCAGATGCGGATTGGGCAGGTGATATTGATGACAGGCGATCTACGGGGGGATTTGCCATATTTTATGGTGCTAATTTAATCTCGTGGAGCGCACGGAAACAACCAACAGTCTCTCGGTCAAGCACTGAAGCGGAATATAAAGCTATGGCTAATGCAACAGCAGAGGTAATTTGGCTTGAGCAATTGCTAGCAGAACTTGGTGTCAAGTTAGGACGCACGTCAATTCTATGGTGTGACAATCTGGGTGCTACCTACCTGTCTGCCAATCCGGTTTTCCATGCAAGGGCCAAGCATATAGAAATAGACTTTCACTTTGTGAGAGAAAGGGTGTTGAAGAAACAGCTTCAAGTCCGGTTTATACCCACTAATGATCAGTTAGCTGACGGATTTACCAAGGCGCTTCCTACTGTCAAGTTGAATGCATTCATACGCAATCTGAATCTTCAAAGTGGCTGAAGTTTAGATTGAGAGGGGATGTTAGAATTAGAGAT
Organism: Setaria viridis; assembly: GCF_005286985.2. Lineage (NCBI taxonomy): Eukaryota > Viridiplantae > Streptophyta > Magnoliopsida > Poales > Poaceae > Setaria > Setaria viridis. The sequence continues at coordinate 44,681,710 of NC_048271.2, forward strand.
ATAATTGTATTCTGTCATATATCAGTAGATGGTTGTTATGGGACTCCTATAGATAGAATAGTATTCAAATAGGTCTATGTAATTCCTACACAGGAGTCCTAGTTTAAACCATCTATATGTGTAACACCTGTTTCTATATAAACACGCAACCTATGGTATACCAGGATTAGGCAACCATAGTTCCCCTATTTTCTTTCACTGTGGCCTGGTGGTCATCATCACCATTCCCGAGGGAGTGATGCTGGCCATCAGGCTCCCCGGAGGGAGAGCCTGGATCTGGCTCCTCCTGGCAGCAGACACCCCTGCATCTGCTGCTGCCACGACCTCCGCCGTCGACCTGGTGGCCATCAGGCGCGCTGGGACACCAACAAGTGGATGGTCCTGCCACTGTCTGCAGCGGCGACTGGCACCATTGCTGCTGGCGACGTGGGCCTCGTTCGGCTGGCTGCTTTGCAGCTGGCTGCTGCTGCTCGGCTCTCTGCCGCAGCAGCCAGAAGCCGAACGCAGCAGCCAGCTTCGTCGTCTTGGTGGTGGCCATCAAGGGCGCCGGCGGTTACACCTGGGCCGTCATCAAGATAGAGTAGAGATCTCCTGTGGGTTTAATTAACTTCATGATGGGAGTTTCTGAGGGCAGTCCCAATGGGAGAAACCAACCTAGTTTCCATAGTCTAGGATATTGTATCAAGAAATCATCCTTCACAATGCAACTTTTTTATCTAGAGTCTAAACAAAAATCCAACCAATCATTCTCCCTTCTAGTACCAGATCCTCTGTGCATCATGTAAAGGAGCTCGAGTGATGGGTAGCAGCGGTGCAAGCGCAAAGGATCCGGCAATAAGTAAGAAGAAACTACTGGGTCTCCCCAATGTAGATTCGTTGGTTTCTTGGCTCATTGGTGCGCGTGAGGACTTGATTTCCTCTCTAAGAAATGGTTTCTCTCTCTCCATAATAAATCTACTGTCACATCAGCAAATTGCTTAGTTGGCATGACAATTAAGAGGGATAGAAACTATCATCAATGTCCCATTGGGACTGCCCTGAGGCCATCATCAAGATAGGTTATTGTTACCGAGGCTATTTTTAATGGGAGTTTCATGGACAATAAATGAGTTGACACGTAGGCAATTTTGATGCCATGGCACACTAAGAGATGAAACTATGCATTATGTAAGCTATTTCATCTATGAACTAAATACATTCATGCTTATGTGACACTCTTGGAAACATAAATATGAAACTTTACGTGGCCTGAGTGAATTGGTTTCAGTGTCTGAGTCACTCGCATGCTTGGCCTACCCCCTTCAATCTATTCTTTTCTTATTTCGAGAATACGCAGTAGATTGTACTTTGTGCATAAGACAACATCCTCATGCCAATGACTCAAGCTCTTCTGTATCCAGTTCATGGTCATTTCTTTACTTTATTTATTTTTTTCACTGTATTCCTATTTGTTCAGGTAGACCTTGTCATTGATTGTCTTTTGTTAATTACATTATTACTATTTATTTAGTCAAAATAGATTAAGGTGCAGGTTAATTGCCCTCTATTTTGCTACATGATCATATAAGGTCCTCCTTTCAAGCAGTTGGTGTTTACGATGACCACTTCAGAGTTCATACTAGTAATGTAGTACACATCCAAATTGGGACTCATCATTTAGGTACTTATCTTTACTTTCTACAAAATTTATGGCATATAGAGTAACGAAGTGCAGCTCATACCTGCTTCCATTTCCTATATATTATACATGTGTTTTCTGATAGGCCTTTGAAATTTATCTTACTACTTAACTTATGATATGAGATCAACGAGCTCCACATCACAATCAATAACAAAGACATCTAAGCCAGTTGTCATTCTATTTGTTTGAAAAGCGCAAAACCTTTCAGTATATTGCCACTTATACACAGGCCAAAATCTTACATGCCGAACATAATCCACTTCATTTATTTATGCAGTATGCCGAAAAGTTTTTGAGTGCATACATCTTTTAAATGCAAAGATATCTGAGAGACTTCATATGTAATGCGCTGTACATTGTCATGGGTGACTTCTTCATCCAGGCAAGAAATGAGTTGCTTTAGTAAGTTTGTACAATGATATTCCCAATTAAAGGTGTTACAATCAAGTCAAAAGCGATTGGTAACCTCGTATTTTCCATGAAAACAGTGAAACTATGCTTGATGTTTTTGCAAGGAACAATGATATTCTCAACTAAAGGTGTTATAATCAAGTCAAATGCCATCGGTAACCACATATTTTCCCTAAAAACAATTAAACTATGTTGGCTGCTTTTGCCGGGGCTGTTGAAAATTAGAATTCAAGGATGCCCACCCACTATGAAAATTTTCAAGTCTGCTACATCATTTTTTTTTCAAAATTCACATAATCCAAATGCAGAGAACAAGCAGCTCATATTCTTAGATGGAATCTTTGTAAACTAAACTTTATTCTTTTATGTGCCAAAGAATGATGGATGGAGAATGGATGGAGGCAATGAAGCGAGATGTTGACAGCACAGTCAAAAAGCCTGTTTGAATGAATATCTGAATCGATAATGCTTCGCGGTGTTCATCTCCATTTCCAGCCGCCTTGATCGACGGCAACGCCTGCAGGATACGGTTGTTATTTCGCTCTTGCACATGTGTTTAGGGCTGTTTGGATACCAGGTTAAAGTTTAGTCATGTCACGTCAAATGTTCGGAGGATAATGAGGAGGATTAAATATGAGCTAATTATAAAACTAATTGCACAACCCCTGGGTTAATTCGCGAGACAAATCTATTAAGCTTAATTAATCCATCATTAGCAAATAGTTCCTATAGCACCATATTGTCAAATCATGGACTAATTAGGCTTAATAGATTCCTCTCACGAATTAGTCTCCATCTTTATAATTAAATTATATTTAATACTTCTAATTAGTATTTAAACATCCGATGTAACATGATAGCCTCCGCAGCCAAACACCCCCTAGTCTGAATCATAGTTACATGTCACTGGATCATCCGTTCTTTTTCCTCCCCAACGTGTCGCACCAGCCAGCGAGGGAAGTTCGCAGCCGACCAGCCGTCGGATCTCGATCCGGCCCACCACGTCCCTCCGCCGAAAGGATGAGCCCCACTAATCACCCAGCGGCCCAATCAATCATCACAAAACCAGCTTAATTAACGGAAAGAAACGGAGGGAAAAATAAATAATGGCGGCGCACCCGTGCTGACCTCGCTCGGCTTCGGTCCTACCGCCGCCGCGTCGTGGGAGGAGAAGAATCGAACCGCTTCCCTTCCCCACCCCCCTTCCGGGCCTCTCCGGAGTATTCCCTCCACCGCTCTCGCCGTCGTCTCCTCGCTCTCCGATCCCGCCCGCGAATCCTGGGTTCCCGCATGGACGACGCCGCCGGCGCGGAGGCCGCCGCCAACGGCGGGATCGAGGGCTCCGCCGACCCCTGCAGCTCAGGCGCCGCCGCCGGGCACAGGCTCTCCGTCCACCAGATCGCCGGCGGCGGGAAAGGTCCGTTGTTCTTCCCTCCCCTGTGCCCCGGGTTGCGCGCGCTAGGTTCCGTGTGCTGTTGTTATAGCCGTGCGATTAGCAGCCCCGGTTTGGATAGCGATGTCATTACGCCGTAACGCCGATGCCGTCAGTCGGCGTTTTGGATTGCATCACGTGTCGTGTCTGTGCTCAACGGAAGTTGATTAGTACTTTGCAGAATTCAGAGATGGTGTCTCGCTAGGATTTGATTTGCTGGGCAATGTTGTGTTTGTGTCGTGGTTCAGAAGCTATGGTGCTGTGTTGGGATGTGGACTTGCAGTCAGGGAAAAGTATGCTGTTTTAATTGGTATTCTAGTCGTTATGAACTCTTATCAGGCCTGAAATACTTGTTCTACTGAATTGGACTTGATGCTTGATTGCTGCAATTAGGAACCATTTGGATGAGTCATGTAAGAATACACAGCATATTGAGTTTTGCATCCTATTGGGCTGCGTAGTACACACTTGTCGTGCTTGATCTCAGAGGACAGTCAATTTCTCCTACACTTGTTTGCTCATCTTAGCTTCAAGGGATGTGATATTATTTTCTTGTGCACTGAGATTCACCCTTGCCTGTCACTATAGAATATAGTTGTTTCTGGATTGGCCAACCTTTCTTTTCTCATAGAAATGGAGAGTATAGAGAATTGAAGAAAACACCCAGGTTTTTTTGAGGGTTATTGGATATCGTTGCATTTTGATAGGAAGGTGTAGTTTCACTTTATTTTGGTTTGAATTTTTAAATGCTATATATGCTACTTTTATGTCCTAATAAAGTGCAGCAGGTCATCCATTTGTCTCACTATTAATTCCTGCCTTTTCAGCTGCTGATATCATCTTATGGAGGCGAGGGCGTGTTACATTTGGTGTTATATTTGGTGCTACTATGGCATGGTTGTTGTTTGAGAAGTCTGGGCTGTCATTCTTGACTATCTGCTGTGATATATTTCTCATCTTGATAATTGTGCAGTTCATACGGGTTAAAATAGCTGGATTGCTAAATAGGTAAGGAACCCAATTCCTTCTATTTCAAATTTTGATGGAAATGCCTTTTAGTGGCTTTCTTACTTGTCAATTATTTGCAGGCAGCCTAGGCCACTACCAGAGTTAGTTTTATCAGAGGAGATGGTTAGCAACGCTGCAGCTTCATTCCGCGTCAAAGTTAACAACATGCTAATGATAGCGCATGATATTACTCTTGGCAATGACTTCCGGCTCTTTTTCCAGGTTAGCCATCATGCAGTCACTTATCCTTGTTGATTATTTGGTATTCCTGTAGTTGCTGAGACAGAAAATTCTCTTCACAGGTTGTGCTTGTCCTTTGGATGTTATCTGTGATCGGCAATTTCTGCTCTTCTATCACTCTTGCTTACATAGGTATGTTCTGCATGTATCATAATTCAAGCTCACTATTGTACCTTACACATTTAGGAATATACAGTATCAAGGGGCAGGCAGAATCTTATTTCTTTCTTTCGTTCATCTGAATTATAGTGCTAATTCTGCGATGGATGCACGACAGGAACCATTGGTTTGGTCACAATACCTGCATTGTACAACAAATACCAGGGCCATGTGGATAGGTATGCGGGGATGGTCCACCGGAACATATCAAGGCATTACAAGATAGTTGACGAAAATGTGATCAGTAGACTACCGAGAAGCTTTATGAGAGAGAAAGAAGACTGATACTCGAAAACGTGAGCATGTGAAGCTACTCAAGTAATTTTGTACCTACATTCTTAGACCTTACGTGGCGTGAAACTTGAGATTTAGGAAAATAGAAAAGAAATGTAGCCTGCTGTAGATACCGTTGCAATTTACTCAAGAGCAATAAAGTTTGAGACGAAAAGGTATGCAGAAATATATAGCTCGTGTAGTTTTCTGTCAGCTTTTTTCAACAACCTGAGCTGAAGATTGCTACTCCCTCCGTTCCAAATTATAAGTCATTTTAACTTTCTTGAAAGAAAGTCAAACCATTTTATATTTATTTGATCAAAATTATAAAAATTCATTTTATATTTATTTGATCAAAATTATAAAAATTATAGAGAGGATCACAAAGATTTATAGCACCGAATAATTTTACTATGAAAATATATTTAAAGAAACTAATTGGTACTTATTTGGTATCATGAATATTAATATTTTATTGTATAAATTTAGTCAAACTTGATATGATTTGACTCTTCAAAAAAATTGGAATGACTTATTAATTTAGAAAATTGGAATGACTTATAATTTAGAACGGAGAACGGAGGGAGTATTTTTTAGCACAAAGCAGTTATCATGGGAATGTGGAAGTGATTCCATAAGCTTGTCAGGCTATATGATATCGTGCCATCTGACAAGTGAACCTACTGCAAATGTTAGCATTATGTTACTTTTAAATTGACTATGATGCTGATGAAATTATCATTGAACTCGTGTAAGGCATAAGCAAACCAGCGAACAAAGTTAAAACCCACTCCCTCCGTTTCATTTCAAATTGTAGGTTGTTTTGATTTTTTAATTTCATAGATATTATTATATATTTAAATATACACTGTATCTAAACGTATAGCAAAAACTATACACTAAAAATGCTAAAACGACCTACAATTTATAACGGGAGTATGTGTCAGCAGTCAACTCAGCCCTGAACCAGTTTAACGGTTACTCTTCTCCATGTGAGATGACAATTGGTAAACACACGGCAAACTGGGTATCTGACAGGTAGTTGCTCTTTCGTCAGTATTATAAAATAAAGTGACTAATAATTGAAAGCGCTTCTCAATTTCGCCAAACCTTATTCATTGGACGTTATACCACAAGTGCAAGACATGGTTAAAGATTAAAATGTCGTTCGATACAATCATATAGTTGTATTGTTACACAGGATAGCAGCCATCATAAACTATAAGACCATTCATTACTCAAATTGTGAAAGCATCTCCTGAGCAGTCTTGCGCCAAATCTCGTACAGATCATCCGAAAACAGAACAAAATGCACCTGCACATATATTTCACACTGAATTATCTATATGTTTAATCAAAATAATTGACAAGCCTTCATAGCAAAAGGGGCACTGAAAAATACTTTCATATTTATAGAAACACATGATCATTATAGTTTGTCCACTTTTCCAGAACTAAAAGTCCATAGCAGTTGTGGTTATACACATTCGGTCTATTTATCTGTGTTCTATAGTTAGTTGTACCAATGGCATTATGACTCTTTGAGTATCCGACTCCAAGTTCCACAGATGTATATTACTGAAATATGAAAAGTTTAGAAGTAGAACTGCAGCTAACCTCTTTGATATCATCTGAAAATTGTTGTGCAGTAGAAACAGCTATTTTTGACGCTTCTTCGGGAGGATAACTGCATTAGAAGTCAAGTCAAAATTTACAAATTAGATCCTGCAAACAGAAAAGGACCCAAGCGCACAAAAGTTAGGTACATGAGAGATAACTAAACTTGGCACATACCGGAAAATACCACAAGATATAGCAGGGAATGCAATATACTGAATGCCATTCTCTTTAGCAAGCTTCAAACTATTTCTGCAATTACCACAAGCAGTTCAACATAGTTTTTCAGTGATTCAGCAACAAGCACAGCTTTCTTTTAAAATTCAAAGATGATGACTTACTCATAGGCATTCTTTAGTGACACCTCAGGATGCTTGTCCATGTCATATATGGGCCCAACAGTGTGAATCACTCGGGACACAGGAAGCTTGAAAGCTCTGCGCACATTTAATATCGAGTGAGGAAATATGTAGACTTTAGAAGGGATCATTCCAATTTGTTACGAAATAACCGAAATGAATAAGACAAGGTACTAACGGAGTAATCCTAGCTTCTCCAGTCGGGCAACGAACTCCTGGTTTGACCTCTGGAACTTTGCGGCATGCTTCTACTAATTCTGATCCAGCAGCTCGATGTATAGCTGAGATAAGGATTCAAAATTTATATTAGATAGTCCATCAAAGATAAATTAAATTATAGCAGTTCTTGATAGCATGCTATTACTTGTTACCTCCATCAACACCTCCACCTCCTAGCATACGCTCATTAGCAGCATTAACCTGCAAAATAAATGCCAGCTATCTCCCTCATTTTCCGATTACATATAGGGATGAAATAGAGCAAAAAACAACAACAATAGCATCATGCTTTATAACAAAAATGGAAGGTCATTCTTCAAAGTAGCAGCACAATTGTTAAAATATATAACCACAACATAGATCATAGGTAATTTGAATTATCAACCATATTGCATTTGTCACAATAGGTGATGGCCTATAAAATCTGTTGAAACTGGCGACAAACCTAGCGAGGTTTCTTTCCATAAGATGATAGCTGGCTAGGTTAGGCATTTCTGTTTTAGATCTGTATGTTTTCAGTTTAGTTAAAAGGCTCAGGATTATAGAATCATTATCATACTCTATCCGTATTCGCTACTGATCACATGCATACTTGGTTCAGATCCCATTTCTAGAATATTGTCCAACGGGATCAGGCCACACAGATCAATTTAAACCAAAGTGCCATAGTTTCCATTTTCAGAAGCCAGGCAGGCACTAGGCTGCAGCCAGGAAATGTAAACCATCTACTAGATATAGTCATAGTCATTCCACCAAGCTGAAGATAGTGGATAAGATTGCAATAGAATATATGCATGCACACAAGGTTAAGGGTGATGTAATCATTTATCCGCGGAAGCAACTGATTCGGATTAAACAAATGGAAGTGTCTCTGTCTAACTCATCCCGTTCAACCTGATCTAAAATTCACCACCGAACTTTATAACCAGCTTCCGGAATCAAAATGTCCTCCTACCATAAACTAAGATCGTACCAGTCAATCGATTTGGAATCTGCAGGTACTGGTGCACGCCCACGCTATCACCAAAATCAATCGAATCACCAAGCATATGTTCGGAATCAGGATCGCGCCCTAACCGCGAACGCAAACGACAGCATGGGGAACGAGGCGCGGGACACTTACGATGGCGTCAGTGGCGCCGTCGACGGTCCAGAGGGTGATGTCGCCCTTGTGCAGCTTCAGCGCGCCGGCACCCGGCGCGGCCGAGAGCCGGAACGTATCGCCACCCCCGAACCCCGAGGCCGCCATGGAGAAAGCCCTCGCCGCGAGAATGCTAGACCCCAGCCGCCCCCGCCGCCGCTGCCACTTTGGGAGGGGAAGTGGGAGCAGCGACCGCGTCAGGAAAAATCTAGTGGCCGCACGCGACATCGCGGGGGAGTCAGGGAGACACTCTGAGAGAGCGAGGCCGCGTTTTGCCTCTCGTGGAGCCTGGAGCTCTGGGCCATTGTGCTTAATTCATGTTGCTTACTGGGCCTAATTTGGGCCCATTAACTTTGTCTGTCAGAACAACTGCCCTTTCTATTATGCTTTTCTGTAAACAGTTAGCGCCGCAGTGGAAGAATGAGGCTCAAACTAGTGAACGATTCAAGGCGTGGGATTTATTGAAACACATAAAGTCATCATCGCGTTTGCGTATTGGTGACTTCAATGAAGTTTAACATCAAACGGAACACAATGGTGTGCAGAAGATGGCCCATGTATGCGATATCTATAGCTTTGCCTTGACTTGAGTGTGTATTGGTAACTTCAATGAAGTTTTACATCGAGCAGAACACGATGGTGTGCAGAAGATGACCTATGTACGCGACATCTATGACTTGCTCCTCCGTCCCAAATTATAAGTTGTTTTGATTTTTCTAGGTTTATAGGTATTTATATGCATCTAAATATAATATATCTAAATGCATACAAGCATCTATAAATCTAGAAAAATATAAACAACCTATAATTTGAGATTTAAGACGGGTTATGAGGACCATAGTTGGACATGCTGAGAAGCCTTCAAACAGGTGTTCCGGTTCCCGTGGGCAAACGGTGAGCCACCTCGCAGTCGCAGCGGCAGCATCAAACCATGCACCAATCCTGCTACGATGGCGGCACGAATCAGGTCCACATAATGAGCTTATTGAACTGAGATAATACTGTCTTCCAAAATTTTGAGTATCGATTCCAACCACCTTATAAATATGTTCCAAGTACATAATATGCTCCCTCAAAGGTATATATCCATGAATTACAGGGTCAAATTGGAGAAATCAACACTTTTTGGCATAATAAAGTAGAAACAATGCCACATTTGTACTGTCACACAATTCTCAGGATCGATTCATCGATTCCGACCATCTTATATATATGGAAAAGTTAACTATATTGATTCCTCAAAGGAGATTTTTCATATATATCCATGAATTACAACGCCAAATTGGAGAAAAATATTTTTTTGGCGTAAAGTAGAAATAAAACATATTTTGTTTTTTCAAAAATGAAATCGCAAGATGCACAACAAAACCCTATACTAGTTCTTACCCAACTAAGAAATAATGGGTTGATACTGAATAGGTCAAACTGCAATGATGCTCTTCAGTTTCTTGCCTGTAGACCATCTACAGGTTCACATGGCGGTTGATCAGCAGTGGGAGCCTGAGCCATTTGTCATGACGCTTTTGCACCTTGGCAGGCCTCAGGAACGTCCAAAATGTTCATCCAGCCATCCACACACGCCTTCATCTGTAGGAGATGTTCATATGTAGGCATTTGTGATTTTGCACCTAGTGCCATCCTTCCCTCAGCAGAGGCTTGAATAAAATTGAGACGAAACCTTCAACGATTTAACATCATCAATTACAGTCCATGACTGTTCCTGGAGTTTGGCAGCCTCAGCAATGTCCGAGTTGCAACCATACACATGGATTGCTAGTCGCCTACGCTTTGGAGCCGATGATCTTATGTATGTATTGTACCAAGCGATAACATCAGCCTTCTGAATCGTCCGAAGCTCTTCAGCTTCCAGTTTTGGCATATCAAACAGGTACCTACAGGTCCACAACATCATACCAGGATACATCTAGTCATTTTGGTGCACCAAAGCAGAAATAATAAGGTTTAATTTCAGGGTCGTCCAAAGCAAATGGAAGTCTTGTTAAAGCACGCATACAATGATACATCTTAAGTCAATATTTTTCAAAGAATACTACATTTACAAACCTTAATTAAAGGCTGACCAATTTCCATACTAGACTACCACAAAAAGATGTTTAAAATACCACAGGTAACCAAATGATGCATGATGTCCAGAGTTCGCTAGTAACTCCCTAATGTTATTTTTGTTTACATAAAACCCTCTCTCTTCCTTAAACCGGATCACTTTTTACCAGAGCTCATTATCACACAGGTTAAGCAGGTTTTGCTGTTCGGCATGACTCCATGGCACCTGACGTGGACACAGGTGCGTGGTGCTGGCAATGACTTCAACTACGTCATCAGCCTCATCTGCTGCAGCTATGGCCTAACACTCATGCTGTTTTGTTGAGCATGCCAGGCAGCAGCAGTGGTGGGAGTGTAAGAAGGTAGAGAAGTGATCGGACAAAAACAGAAGTCCTTTTTGAACCCACGAGGTACAAAATCCAAACAGCGATGCTAGTTTTAAGCACAATCCCTCAATTTTACGCAATAGCAACAGCCGTAGGCCAATGTAAGTCTGATAATCACTCATGCTTTGTTACAGCACTGCATGGTTCTCTTTTGAGGACCAGAAGTTTTTTTTCCTTGCAGGCATGACATTTCATAATACTATTTTGTTTTCATTTTCTTCAAACATGCACTAATCATCATAGCAATGGTTTCAATGCTTGACCAAAACAGTAGTTCCACAAATTTTCATGCAATACTTTTCAAAAGCAGGATATGTTGTCTCCCAACAGTCGTTGTCGGGTGAAGTGGTGGATGAGTGTTTGTAATTGTTGTTTTCTATTTCATGTTTTTACCTTCTCTATCAATACAATGACGGCAAGTAACCTGCTGGCTTCAGTTCAAAAAAAAAAGCAGGATATGTGGGAAAAGAAATAGTACCTTTTATCAACAATCTGAGACCAATAATCACCAGTTTGGTAGCTAAGGGAAGGTTCCTTTTCCAGTTTATCAGCTATTAAACCACTTCTATGGTGCTCGAAAGTCTCATCGTCGAGCCCGTCCTGAGTACACACGTGTTGAAGCACGAGGATAAAATTATTAGATGAAAATTTTAATGGTTTTCCAGCTTCCAGAAACAATGTAGTTTGGCCCAAAAAAGGAGAGGCAGGAAAATGGATAGAACAACATGTAAATGTTGAAATTCCACAGCCATATATGAACAAAATGTTAGTCAATGGAGCAGGTAGAGCTCCTTGGCCGGCTGTATGGCCACTGCCTGCCGTATAAGGCAGCAGTGCCATGAGTAGTGGGCAGTATGCCCTGTCTTGTACATAGTACTGGTAGTTGGTAGTGTAGTTGGTAGATACGCTCATAGCTTTGTGTACTCTACTTTGCCTTTGTGCTCTATAAAGAGTAGATGAGCAGCTGCAGCTCAAGTAGTTCAGCAGCACCAATTGATTCAGTTTGTGTGTGTGCTCTGTTCTCCTATCCCCTTCTCCTACCTCCAGCTCTAGAGTGTGCGTGTGTTTGAGGGTGAGCTCAGGGAGCTTACCTTGGCCATTGCCAACACAAAATAGCATGCGCTTTGAGATATTTTCTTAGAGTTTCTGGACCTCATGAATAGAACATGAAGTAACTCTTAAGTTAAAGGAAGTTTGCATAAGGCCATGTCAATTCTGATATTTAGTAATTGAAGTACTCTCTCCGTTCCAAAATAGTTCATTTTAACTTTGTCCTAAATCAAACTGCTCTAACTTTGACCAAGTTTTTAGAAACATATATTAACATCTATAGTACCAAATAAATGCACTATCAAGATATATTTCATGGTGGATTTAATGAAATAATTGTATGTTATATTGGTTCCTTTTCCAATAAACTCGGTCAAAGTTAGAGAAGCTTGACATAGGACAAGCTAAAGTGAACTATAATTTGGAATGGAGGGAGCATGCAGATTAGCCTACACTGTCCGTCAGATGCAAATAAAAAAATAGACTAATATAATAAGCGACTAAGGCCACATGCAACACAGGATGCTTAGCGGACGCTTAGCGGTATTTAATCCCCTTGCCATGGTGTAAGCCAGCATTAGGGAGCGCGGGCGCTTGTGGGCCAAACCAAACCTTGATTAGGCATTCAGCATTTCATTTGGGCATCATGTGAAAAGTGGTGGCAGGCGTTTGGGGCCAAGTAAAACCGCTTGAGCATACTGTGCACGTATTGGACTGAGGAATGCTTAAGCAGGCTCCTAAATTATCGAGCTATTTAAGCATCATAAAATAGTTGGTCCTTCTGTAGGCTAGGACTCTTGTATAGACGCTTGATGATGTAGCACTTGTGCTCTCTCTTGAAGTGTCTTTGTATACATGCCCTAAAGAAGAGATGTTCCAAAATACGGCAGAATCATAGAACCATACCAGCAGAGTAGATAGACTGTTGATGAAGTTATCAATCCGACTTTGCAGGTAAATAGGGCTGTATTTGGAGGACATAACTCGAAAACAGTAAGCCAACATCCGGTAAGTCATCCGTGGGCTAGAGTCCACAGTATAGCCAAGTTGCTCCTTCGTTCTATTAAGAATAGCAAGAAAATTAATTAATAAAGACATTTAAAATTACAGTAGACAAGTTTATAATCTTTCCAGGAAAAATAAGTAAAGTCCTAAACCAGCATATTTGTAAATAACTATATTCTTCATATAACAATTATGTGAGTGCAGTTATTGTATCGTGGAGCAGGATGACATTAGTTACTCTAACTCATCTAAATAACAAAGTGTGATATTATACCTCAACTGATCAAAGCAAGGTTCTTCAATAATGCTGCTAAAAAGATCTGTAATAGCCCTGAGCCTTGTTGCCTCCTTTCCAATGTCTTGCTCAATTGGGAAATAGACCTGACAATAATAAGCATACATTAGAACGCTATATTATCACCCTTAAGGAAAGAAATAATGCAGGGTTCCCAGGTTTCAGCTGGGCTGCACTTGTTTGAAATTAATCCTTTTGTGTGAAACATTGCTCAGTACTAGCAAAAGCCATCGAGCAGGAAAAGACCATCTAATGTGTCACTGACATGAGCCCCTACTACCTAAACACCACGTATCATTCTAAGAACAGGTACTAGCCTAATTTAGAGGTGCACCCTTTCAGAATGTGGTTGCATTGTTCATGGATAGCCTTCCAGAACAGATAAAAGAATGTTGCCAGCAGGGACGCTGTTACCATATAATCAGACATTCCAATCACATCTATAGAGAACACGCAAAAAGGGCTGTACTATATATCAGAATAAAACCACACCTCAACCACAGAATTTTCTTCAAGATCATTCTTCACGCGCACACTTCTAACGAAGTTTGCACCATTAGGGATGCAAATAACTCGTACACCATGCCTTGCTTCCTCTGGCAGTGTCTGAGCTGACAAAGTATTGCGGAATATTTTTGATATATTAATTGCCTCCTCTTCAGACAGGTTGCCATGACAGAGTCCCTCAATGTGTAACTGCATATGTGCAAACAGAGAGTGGTTTTACATTGTCTAGAAAACAAGGTAGCATGGAACAAAAGACTAGTAAAAGCATTCTTTATCAGAAACACACTTGTCAACAGACATCCTTCATCTTCAAACATCATTAAGAAAAGGTGGTAGCAGAAGTACTGGAGAGAAAGAATGTAACACAATGGAGGTCATTGACTTCGTACCTGGGAAAGGATCTTCGGTACAAATGTTACTAGATCAGTAAATGTTAAGTTCATAAGAACTTCGAGTTTTTCATCAACATCCCAAAATATTTCACGCAAGACTTGTAGCCTCAAGTAGGTAGAATGGCTCATAGGCTTCATGTTAGTGTTCTTGTAAGCTCTTTCCAAATCTTCCTTGATGACCTGGTGAAAGCAAGGTGAAATATCAGATGAAATACCATCATGCAGAAGTTCATTAAATTGTTGGCATCTTCTGGAAATATTATTTCAACTCTTACAGAAGTTAACTAGCAGGCATAAGAGGAGATAGAAAAGCATATAAGTTTGCTAAAACTAGCAGCTAAGGTGAAAAAAGTTCAAGCTAGCACCTTGCTCGCTCCAAGCTACCAGTGGAAAAAATCCATAGACTATGGTTGCCAGTTGCCAGGTGCAACAAACCGAAGCAGAGCCCAGAAACAACTCTTATGGAACATGGTTAAACAAGCATTTAGGGACAAGCTTGTTGGCAATTTTTGTCACCGGAAAATAACTAGGCCCAGAAATAAGACAATGTCATGAAAACTCTTTCAGAGAAGCAAAAGGAGATAAACAAACAAACAGATTCAGAAATATGAAACCCAAAAAAGAAAGACAAGTCCAATCACTTTTTGTGGCACATAGTCAGAAAATAGCAATGTGCAAATTAAAGGGAGTACCAAAACCTGCTTGTCAATTGGATATATGATTTTTTTTAAGCTTAAAAAATTCCATTCTCCAAGGAAATGTATTGTTGCACAGAAGTTCCACTCATAAGGGGAGGAAAACTTATAATGGATGTACAGAAATTAGCACTGATAATTCTGGGACTTTCATCATATGCCATTTGTCATGTTACCTAAAAGGCTAAAATAAAAGGTTCACACAGCAAAGCTAAGACTTCCAAGCAAGCATCAGAACTCAAAAACATTCTGACAGCCCTATTTCAAAAGAAGTTCTACATAAAATACATTACCTCAAACCTATCTGTCTTCGGAGAAAAGGATCGAAAAGCAGACAAGATGTTGGACAGCAGGGTTGGAAGCTTATCATTGTAACCATAAAGCTTTATCTCAAGATTGCTACCAACAACAGACATCGAAGTCTCCAGTTTAGCCACATAAGCCTGGGAAAGCGGAGAGTAATAAATCAAAAGGCAATATAAGCCTGAGAAAGTGAGGAGTAATAAATCAAAAGGCAACATAAGCCTGAGAAAGTGGAGTGTAATAAATCAAAAAACAGATAAGATAGGTAAACAGAATTAACAGAGGAAATAAAACTGTAGATACCAAACAGAAGAAAAATATAAGGTTGGTATTGTGGACTTCCAATTCTCTGATATCATCAGAGGACCAAGGCAACTAATAGGGATTCAGGCTTTAGTACGTGGTAGCACAGCATTTTTTTAAAATATTGAATGAGTGATGAAAAAAGAACTCCCCAAGCACATGCACAATAGCATATGAGATGTTTAGCAACTAACAGCAGATTCATCATAATTTTAAGGAATATTACTCTTGAGACATATCACCAAATCCTCACATGAAGAACATTACATTAGCATCCTCTGCAGATACCCATCCTAACTTGGATCTTCCCATTTACTCCATATCTAGTTCTCTTCATTGTTATTAGGATTCAGTTTAATAGAAAAAAGAATCAAAAAAGAAATGAAAGTAACCACAACACAATTTGTAAAAACGTATTCAATGTACCAATCTAGAAGGTGAATTTGGGGTTCAATGTTGGCATAACAAGAGCAGACTTCTGTCATATGATTAGAGAAGTAGACAAATTCAACAATACCAACCTGATAAAGGACCTCATTAAGTTCATCTTTGAGAAGGTTTGCGAACAGCTCTGTCAGAACAGAGTTTTCGAGGCTGCTACAGCCATCATTGACAGAAATCAAAAAGTAAGTGTTCGCACGAGGGACATTAAATGTCATGTCCATCTTGTACCAGAGCTTTATGAATGGCTCATCCACAATGCAACGAGGGTTATCATCACTTGAGGATCTAGGATAGTTTGCGTTTCGCAGAGTGAAGTCCCCTGGAATAAATTCATTCTTCCTAGGTAAATGTAAATTAGGATCTATTTGTACAGGATTTCGCCAACTTTCAATCAAAGATGATGGGATGTCCTCCTCAATGTACTGTGAACCAAACCATGGCTCACACTGAATAGCTGCATGCAACAAACTGCATTAGAATTGCAAACTCACAAGGCAATCAAGCAAGAAGATGCAATTGAACTGATACTTGTTCTCATGACTACCCTTTAGCTACTGTTGTTATGTCATTAAAAGTTTGAAAGTAGCAACTCCAGCAAGCTGATCTCTAAAATAATTATACAAATAGAATGAACCCATAATGGGAAATTTATGCAGCCAAGTCAAGGATGGTAAAAATCAATGCAGTGCTACAGAAACCTACAAGCCACAAAGGTATAACGCCTCAGGGCTTGCCATTCCTTACTAACTACAAATGCATGCATACAGGAGATGCGCAGACACCCACCTTAAGAGCTGGGCTGAGTTGTTTTTATGTATACTGAATGCAGACTTTTCTATCTTGCTACTCATAAATTTAGGGTACATATTGTGATTATTCACGAACTTAGACTACAAGGGTCTTTGGTTATAAAGTTATGGGTCAGCTAGCAGTTGTGCTGTGTAGTGCTGCAAAATCCATTTAGATAATTTTAGTAAGATTTTGCTATTATGTTTAAAGAATATGCCTCCCAATAATGTTATACCCAAGAGCAGTAAAACGAAAGTGCGCTGAAAAGACACATCCAAGAGCAGCCTATGTGATAGCTACAAAAGACAATATATAGGTAACAGTGCATTTTGCATAAACGAGTGTTCACTAGCTTGTCACAGAAGCAAAGGTGCTTTAAGATACAAGACAATCAAAATGCAGAAAATGGCATCATAAAAAGATTACCTTGTGACTGCTTATCAAATGATCTACTGAGTACGTCAACTCTCATGTTATCCGGATTGAAGAAACACAAAGCATGCTTGACTAATTCCGGATCCCAGTCCTCATGTATATACTCTCCACAAACAATGTGCTTCTCAGAATAAAAAAGCATATTTTCTGCAGAGAAAAACTCAGTAAACATGGCACTGCTACATAAACTAAAGAGAAACAAGTATGAAAAGAAAAGGTTAAGACCTGCAAGATCAACTGCATAATCATCTGGAGGTTGCTCTTCTGCGAATCTGAACTCCATGTTTCCAATGTCCTGAAGTTCCTTAAATATCCATTCTTGTGGCTCAGACTGCTTAAGCAACTTTATGTATTGGTACACAGAACCAATGACCTCAAATACCTGCAAAAAGTACATGATGTCCAATATTATAGAAGGGTACGGCAAATAAAGTAGCAATATCTAAAAAAAATAATATCACAAATGCACTTTCTAAAGGCCAATAACATAGTAAAAATAAAACATGAAAACAAGCTATGTGATTCTTCCAAAAAGGCATGCATTCACTTAACCCAGTTAAAGTAACAGCATGATAACTAACATCAGTGAAGGTTTATAGCAGGTTTGAGCTTTGTCTTGGTTCTGATGGTTTGTTTGGAAGGGAAGAGGAGATGTAGCCTGTTTAGCTCTTTCCTGAAGCTTTTTCCTTTTTAGGGTACTTTGGTGCCCCTTTTGTCGTTATCATGTACAATTCCTTCTTTCTTTTTAATATATTTCACAGTGGGGGCCTCCCCCGCTTTACAGTTTTCAAAAAAAAAAAGAAACATTGGATAATCTGCATACATTTTTCAGCCCTGAATCAGTAAGGTGGATAGACATTTCAAAGATGTAGGCATACGAGGACCGTTCTGATCCTCCACTTCCGACACCAGCACTCAATGAACTTGCCCAACCTTTAGCTTTCAAGAAATAAAGCAAGCTTCCCTTGCCCTCTGAAAATAAAAACAAAATAACCTGTTGTTAGGATCATAAGGAAAGTTTGCTATATCTGCTTCAAATTCACATTAAACTAAGTAAATAACTATCAAATGCATTTGATCATTTTCATTATAATTTGATAATTTGATTCAACAATGGAAAGAGATTCCTAGAAGACAAGCACACAATGAAAATTCAAAAAGAAATTCTAGAGGCTAATATGAGATAAAAGAGCACTCAGCACAATAAAGGGATATAGCAAACCACCGCATGTGTAGTGCATAGCTACAATTACTTCCACAAATTTCAGTAGCATCCATCCTAACCAGGTAAAATGATTGCAACTATCTTATGAAAAGGGAGTTGTGTAATGTTAGGAACATGGAAAGGTGTAAGTTTTGCTAGTGAACAGCTTGAGAACTCCAGGGGAGGGGGTTGTGACAATCATTGACAGTATGCATATGGAAGACAAATCGCATGCTTAGCATTTAAGTATCAAGCTACATTAACCTCATTGAAGAAATGAAGAACAATGATGAAAGTGCATGTGTTTTACCATGACCAAGGAGATGTGCTAAATAATCTTCTGGCTTTTTCATGTATTCCTTGTGCAAGCAAGGAAGTGTCCATGACAAGAAAAGGCTATGCACATCTCTAACAGCCTCTAACTTGTATAGCTTCCCTGACTTCCAAAATGGCATGTCAGTCTTTGGAGTCATATCCAACAGAGGACCAGCTTTAACCTTGCTAAATAGTTCCATGGTCCAGCCTTCTAGAATGTCAAGGGGTTCTGAAACAAGTGTATCATAAAAGCTAAATAGTTAAAGAGCAAGAGCACAAACTCATGGATATGATTTACAATCAGAATAAGATCGAGGCTCACCTCCTCCAATTATAACCAGCTTCATCGCTCCTCCGTGGTAGTTTCTCATGTACATCTGTAAAATCTCTTCTCTTAGATTGATTCCACTGCCCATCGCGTCAACTAAGCTTTTCTTGTTGCCTATTGGATAATATCAGTCCAAATGCAGTTCAACGAATAGCACAACGTGAGAGTGTTAAACTGATTTCGTTCAAAAATATGTCTAGCTGATGAACATACCCCAGGTAAATCTGTTCAAAGGGTGCCCTTGAGAACAGGTATGGGACTGAAGTTGGGAAAGGCGGCAGCTATCACTTTGCAGAACTTGATTAAATTCTGATGCAATATAATCGTACAGGCAAATATACAATGTTATTCGAAGAGCCAAGAAAATAGCAGAGGCTAGCCAGAACAAGATAACCACAGACCTGAGTCCACTGCTAATATCTCACGGTCCATTGCTTCCGCCTTAACAAGAGGTGATACAAAGAACTGAGAAAATCTAAGGATGGAATCAGAACCAAATATAAGTTTCAGACTGTAATACAGAATTCATCTACGAAGAAAACAATAGAATGAAGAATAGTTAATGGATTAGAGCTACCTGTCCAAGGCTCCCTTTAGATACTCCCGTTTGACCTCAAAATGGTAGCATGTGTACTCAGTTTCAGTGAAAGCATTGGACGCACCACCATGTTTGGACAGGTAGCTGTCATACTACATAAGAAAAGTCATCAACTCAAATCAGGGACGGAGGCAGTAGGATGACCAAATAAAATACATAAGTGCAACAACACTTTGCAAGGACATCGTAGCTATCATTCTACTGTAAGACCACCATGGTGGATAAGGGTATGTGATTGTTCAAGCTCTGGCACGCATTTGCAGTACTACTGCTATGAGTAATAACTAATGAGTACTAGCGCTTCAAAATAAACTCATTGTCATTTCCAAATAAGCCTAACGTGCTAGGTTTCATGTTCTATTAAATAAGCCTTACACCTTCATACTGTTTCTGAGGTGTATTTTAACTGTACGCAAAGATAACCCCTATTATATATGTAACATCTATCTCTCAATTAATCAATCTACTATTTCCACGCAATCTCCATTGCTTTCAAGACTGAATACTCAAAAAGAAACAGATTGAAGTACCTTCCTGCTAGTACTTTGGCAACTTGCGCAAGGATTATTTGGTCATAATAAGTCAATGATGCATATGGAGATGCCATGGAGAGAATGCAGACCTTTTGACTTAACTTTCGCCAAAAACGACACCCAAAGGGTGAGCTTCTGGCAGTTAGCTTAACATCCCAGCAAAATTGAAAACTATACAGAAGACGGAGTACAATATGAAGTCCAACACAAAATTCTCTAATGGACAGAAAGGAAGGATGAATCTTGTTTTGGCTGTTATCTTTTGAAATCTTAGGATCAAGATGCGCTAAAAAATTGTTTGATCATGTCCACAGCATACTGCTATAACACAAAAAAAATTGTCACTCACAATATTTTATCTTAGTATCAAGATATGTTAGGCAAATCAATACAATGGCTGTTCTATCTCGTGCTTTATAAGACATCTTCTGTGGTCATGTATGCCAGTGCATTTCAGACAAACATAGTTTGAGCAATCAAAAAAATAACTTTGTGTTGATAAAAACAGCAGAGTATGTTGTTCTCGCTATATCACCTCTATACACTATCAAAATACTTTGGTGCACTCTCACTAAGAGTTTAAAACATACTCCACAGCGGAACATGTGATGGAAACAAAAATGAAAGAACTGACAGTCTAAACCCATAATATTTTATCAGTACAGCCAATCTAAGATGTTGCCAAACATAAAAATAAAAGGAAGGGGCAAGAGAATGCACGATGTACAAACCTCATTTTCATCTGGAAATTCAGAACTCCCCATAAAAAGCATGTGCTCTGCAAAATGATAGCACTCTTTCAGATCAGCAACTGAGAAAGTTCATTAAAATTCAGATTTAATAACTGATGATGTCCGATCAAATCCACCTTTCATTTAACTAACAGAAGAGAGAAAGCTTTCAATTGCATGAGCAGGCAATGTAAGGTAGATACAATAGGACAGAGAAAGATCATATACCTAGAAAATGTGCTAAGCCCTGTGCCTTCGGGGGGTCGGCGAAACTTCCAATTCCAACACACATTGCAGCAGCAGCCTGAAACACAATGTGTCATTTTGTACGAATGGCGGAAACGTTTAGCAACTTCTACAATGGCGCAGAACTCCCAACAAGGAACTTCTTCCTCATCAAACCATGAAAATTAAATTGCCCTAAAACTGAGTAATGCCTCTCACACCATAGCCCCACATCAAGTCATGATGAATTTACACCATATGTTAAACTCATGTTACTGAGCACTTCGTTCATTACGGAACTGCATCACCTCAATCTCAACAAATTACTCTTGACAGCTAAAGAGCACCAACCAACTAAACTGATATCAGGTCCGAACAAAAAAACACTCCAAAACTTGAATAAAAGATGAAGTGCTCGTTACAATGGTTATGATTCACTAAATCAAACAAGATCCTAGAGTTCGATAGTAACATTATATGACATTCACCGCAGATTTTAAGTTAACAAAGTAATGGTTGAACAAGAGAAAATCCATCACTACCTTCTTAACGATTGGATCGGCGCCACCCTTCTCCTTCCTCCTCTTCGGCTCGCTCCCACCCTCTTCCTCATCCTCCTCATCCTCTCCATCGTCGTCATCACCCTCCTCGTCACTGTACTCTTCGTCGTCTTCATCGCTCTCCTCGTCGTCCTCACCCTCTTCCTCCTGCATCTCCTCGTCTTCGTGAGCCTTGGACGCCTGAGGCAGGTAACCGTCGGCGTAGATCTCAGGGTCGTGTACGAGGAGGGCGCAGAGGCCGTTGGCGAGGCGGAGGAGGCGGTAGGAGCGCTGGTCGTTGGGTGACTTGATCACCAGCTCGTCGTCGCGCGACACCGCCGCCGCCATCTCACCCTCGCGGCCTCGCCTCCGCCGCCGCCTCCAGGAGATACCGGGAGAGGCGGTAGAGAGAGATGCGGCGACAGTGCGACACTAGCAACGGGCCGCCTCAGCTTCGCTTTTGTAACTTTTCTTTTGGTTTGGGATTAAATTAGGGTTTATGCTTTTCTTACATGCCGATTTTGTGCAAACAGGTGCCTAGGCTTATTCGGTTTAACATTTGCATAAATTTTTTTGTGGGCATTTGCATACGTTTTTTTATCAGGATATAAAGTACATGTTATTAGAAACATGCTCCACGTCATTAAACACATTTGCTAATACACATCCGCTCTAACCACCATCATACGGACCAACAGCGCAGGGTCGAAGAAGCCACCGTACGTGAAGCAGAGTTCGTAGGAAAGAACGATACAATTCCCAATCTTGCACAACTCAGACCATTTTCAGCAGATTACTCATCCTCAATCGTCAATACATTTTTCCCTCCTTCACCAATAACATTTTTTTACTAGTGCTTTAACAGATTACCAAAACACCTCATACCCATGAATAGGATAGAGGGATGAATCCCCTTCATTTCGGTGAGAGGTAGGTGTGTTTGGTGATCACCAAAATCTTTTTGAATGGAAATCGGATTGGTAATCTACTAAAGCACCTCTCATTACCAAAAGGACATATTTCTAGTATTAGGGAGAAGGATTGATAATATGCTGGAGATGCTCTTATAACCGTATAAGCAAAACCAAAAAGTGTAATATAACCATAGAAACAAAACTAAAAGGTGTAATCTCCGATAGGAAGAAGTCCATTTATTAGCTATCCAACTATCGCCTCAATTTGAATTCGACCGTCGAACCGCAAAACTAGGAATTATTAGCCACCCAACTATCAAAATCGTCTATATTTGGCCATTTGATGGTTTTGATGGGTGATTTTACTAACGTGTGGCTGACACATAGCAGTGGGCCCCACGTCAGCTCTTTTTCTATACTCTCTCCTCTTTCTCCCTTCCCCTTCTCTCCCCCCCTGCGCGCCGCCGCCGCTAGAGGCCGGGGGTCGTGCCTCCTATGCGCTACCACCACCGCTTCGGCGCACCGGGACGTCATCGCGGCCTCGCCCCGCGTCGCACCTCCCGCCCCTCGGCAGTCGCGTTTCTGAGGTGGCGGCGAGGAGCGTGGCTGTTGCCGGCGGCAAGGAGCCCAAGATCCCGCGCGCGGAGGTGGCGGGATCTTCTCCGGCTGCGGAAGCAGCAGGCGTCGTCGGTGACGGCGGCAACGACGATCACGTCATCGGAGCCGAGGCTGCTGCGCCGGCTCCGCCAGCGCGCACCTAAGCCACTGGAGCCGTCTCTGAGCCTACCACTCATACGCGAGGCGCGGGGGAGACGCTAGGGCGGGTAGCTTGCGGCGGCGGAGAGCAAGACGGCCGGCGAGGATTTGAGCGAGAAAGAGAGAGAGGAGAGAGTGGTGGGCTCGTGGCATCCACATCGCCAAAACCACCTAGCAAAATAGCTCAATGGTCAAATATGAACGATTTTGATAGTTGGATGATCAATGATTCCTAGTTTTAACGTCTACATCACCAAAACCACCTAACAAAACAGCTCGATGGCGGCCAAATATGAACGGTTTCAATAGCGGCAAAATATGAACAGTTTCGATAGTTGGATGATCAATGATTCCTAATTTTAGGATTCGATGGTCTAAACCAAACTGAGGTAACGGTTTCGATAGTTGGATGATCAATGATTCCTAATTTTAGGATTCGATAGTCTAAACCAAACTGAGGTGATACTGAGGTGATAGGATTCGATAGTCTAAACCAAGTGATAGGTAGATGGTCCTCTCCAACATGACCATCAAATTTTTGCTCTTTAGTCGCGGATGTTGACACCCGCTTGAAGTTCCTCAAAGCGACAACACTTCATCAATCAGAGTATACATGGATTAAACTAGCTTTGGCAGCACAAGAATACATGCATGAGAATCCATGGAGCTCAAGTCAACATGGCTAAAAAAGTTAAAACAACACAGTATCATCAGAGAACTCCACTCCAAACGCCCTGATTAAACGGCACACAGGAATTGAACCAAAACAAACAGACGTGAAGAGTTCCAGGATCATGTCTACAACACAGATTGATCTGCCCGTGCGATTACGAACACTTTCAACTAAACGAATGAATTGAATAAAAAAATAAGCTTACAGAACAGAAAGCACCGCAAGGATGTCAGGCTATGAACAAAGGGATCTAAATGAAACTGCGGATTCTGATGGGTGGGCCTCGTTAGAAGGTGCTGCTGCTTTCACTTGCAGAGATCGAGCTGCTCTCTGACTTCACAACCAGAGGCCCCTTTCCAATGTCCAAACCCTGCAGCCGTCCAAGAGAGTCTTGCTGCATTATGTCTGGGAGAGTGTGTGGGTGGGACAGCATCTGGTGGTTTGGCACATTGGGATGAGGTGGGTGGAACGGTGGTGCCAACTGGGCGCTACCTGGGTGTGAGGCTGTATTTTGCTGGGAAAGCAGGAAGAAGGAAGAGTTGTATGGAACATGTTGAAATCTCATGTTATATGTCTCACTGGTATTGGTCGTCTCACCAGTAGCAAGCTTAAGCCTCTCCAGCTCCTGCTTCAGTGCATCATTCAGAGCTGCAAAATACATCAGATTGTCTGTTTAGAATGTACAAGTAGAACACATAACTTCTCATAATGCAAATTCCAGTAATTAATTGTTCTACGTTGGAAAAATATAGTTAGCACCATATTCTACATTGTAAGTCACTCTAGCTCATCGCACAATATATAAGTTGCAGTAAATTGACACATGTATAGAAAAACTAGACAAATAAATTATATTATCTTCAATAACAGGGGCAATGCTCACCATCACGCAGTTGAGCCTGTTGCTCCATGGCCTGCAACCTTATCTTGAGCTCTGCATTTTCTGCAGAAAGTCCAGTTGTGTCTCTCTGCAAGAGATTGAAGGCAACATATAAAGGTCATCCAGCAATTCAATAGAACAGTATAAACAAACCAGCAACTATACAATACTTCAACAGCCAACCAAATAAAATATATCAATAACTAGATGCTGACAGTCAAAGTTGACAATCAACATAAATTAAACCCACATACAGATCATCAACATATAATTCTTCAAATTTTTCACAACACTAGAATTTGATATCTAATGGAAGGGATGCTTAGACTGATCACAGCATGTGCACTGTCCTAGATCCTAGTCCATACAGCTGCACAAGTTGTCAGAAGATCACAAGAAAACCATTGAGCTAGATGCAAAAGAGCTGCAATTTAATTGATGCTCAAGGGATAGATCCATTTTTGTTAAAATGATTGCAAAGTGAAATAATCATTTTGCTCCTAAAAGATGCCACTTTCAGAAATAGAATGAACTTAAACTTGACCTGATATCCATGAGGTAACAGATAGATGTACCTGAAATAGTGTGAGCTGTGCTGAAAGGGTGGTGGCTTCAGTCTGAAGAGTTTGAACCTTTCGCTCAAGTTCTGTTATATAACGAGCCTTTCTTTCTTTTGATCTAGCCGCTGATTGTCTGTTAGCTAGAATTCTGCATGAAAATGAATAAAAAAAACATTACTGTAGACTTCAATGAATTGGAAGAAATGATTACAGGAACAGAACACAAAATCATGCATGGATCATTAGCCACAAACTGACTATAATTCATTTATGCCTTCAATTCCTCTTTTCCAATATTAATTTAGAGTAATAATGGATCAGAACCCGTGCAGATGGATCATACTGCAAACAGCCAGCACATTCTACATTTCCAATTACTTTTCAAGCAAAAGCAGGAGCTTCGTTGAAAAAGATGATACAGGTTGAACAATTCAATCCATGAAAATCCAATTGTTTTATATCTGACTAAATTGAACTCTGGGTGCAACATACATCCACAGCATATTTAGGAGTGTCATTTTTATTACCTTTGCAAATCAAACAATTGGAATGTCTGGGAAGTACAAAGATGAAAACCGGTAATGATGCCGTATAATTTTGAAGCATTAAGAATTTAACTGTAAACAGTGGATACAAATTATCAACTGCACAGTTTAGATAATATTATTTATTATTAGGGAAATCCCTGCCATTGGTAACATGATTACAGCATGTGATTCTTAGAGATGAAAAATCCAACTACTTATAACATTATTTGCGATTCGCTACTACAACTTCTAGCAATGACAATTAATAATTGTTCAGAGTTTCAAACATAGATAAAATAGACAAGCAAGATTAGAGCCTGGATAATTTTTCTGATTTGAATGGGTAGCTTTCAATGGTCGTGCACTCCTGCCTTTCAATATCAATATAGCCAGATAGTTCTAATAACCTGCAATGACACTTTAGTTGAATCTGCTTCACTTTCTCTTAGTCTCACCCTCACCCAACAAGCTGGCATTTATCTATCATCCTTCACAAGTGACGAAACTAAGCAATATAATCCTTGAAACCAGCAATCCAGCCAGCACTTCAGCAGTAAATCCTCAAATTACAACCGGGAAATATAACCTAGGTAAGAAATTAAGTGAACTCTGGTCACCTTTTTTTTTTGCCCACCCCCTTTTCCCAATCATCATGAAAGGATCAACCCCCCAACACCCAGCAAAAGGCATAGAAAAAGCACAAGCCTCACCCTTGGAGAAACAAACATCTATCCATAATCCCACCAACCGAACGCTAAAGCACTACCACTAGTACCTTAACTCCCAACCCCCAACCAACCAACAAATGCCATCAATCCATACACAGTGCCCGCAGAGGATAAAAGAAGGCGCAGATGCGCATCTTTCCTTCAACCACCAGGCATTTCCATCAAAAGCATGCACGCATGATTGTCCTCAACGCCTGAGCCAATTACTCGCCACCTCGGAGAAACGAAAGAATTGATCCAGTATACGACCATTTCTCTACCGACAATCACTGGACTAAGCCGATCGCTCGGCGACTGAGACCAGGCCTGAGTAGCAATGCCGAGCACGGTAAACGGTAACTAAGGGGATGGACGGGTAGGGATGGGGAGAGATCGAGGAGGCTGCACCTCTTGGCGCGCTTGGGGTCAATGGCGGCGAGCTCGGCCAGCTGCTCGGGGCTCATGGCCTTCTTGGCCTCCATGACCTCGGCCAGCGACGCCGCGGCGTCCTTCCCCGCTCCGCCGCCGACGCCGGGCGAGAAGAAGAGGCCCGAGCCGTCGACGGAGCTGCTGTGGCGGTGCTTGGGCCGCGGCGGCGAGGAGGTCTCGGCGGCGCGGTCGCGGTCGCGGTCGGAGGGCCCGGAGGAGGAGATCTTCTCGATGTCCATGAAGGTGGAGAAGAGGTCGTCCTCGGAGCCGATCTCGTCGAAGCCGTCGCCGTCGGGGCCGGCGCCGCCGCCGAGGCCGAGGTCGTCCGGGAGGCGGAAGGCGACCTCAGATCTGGCCCGGCGGTGGTACGCCCCGCGCGCGGCCGCGGGCGCTGGCGCCGGCGGGGGCGGGAAGGCCCGCCCCGGCGGATCGGCGGGCTCCGGGTGCTGCTGCATTGCGAGGCCGGCGCCGCTCCCCCCCGCCTCCCTCGCTGCCCGCTCTCCCCGTCTTGTCCGCGCGAGCGCGCGCGCGGGGTGTCCGGGGCCCGGAGGCTGGAGGAGGAAGGGTGGATAGACAGGCACGCAGGCTGCCGCTGCCGTGTTTCGTGGTGGGGTGGGGGCAGTGGAGTGGAGTGGGATCTGGAGGGAGAGGGCTAGAGCCTAGTAGGAGGCTATTACCGTAGCAGCATGTGAGCGCCCACGGGGACGAGCGAAACAAGTCGCCCTCTTTCGGTGCGGCAGCGGGTCGGGTCGGGGCCGCGCGGCGCGCTGCTGCGCGCCACGGCGCCAAACCAGTGCTGGATGGAGGAACTGCAGCGTGCACACACTAGCGAATGATCTCTCTCTTTGTTTTGCCCACCAGGCCAGGATCCCCGAAGATTCATGTTTGGTTGGAGTCGAAGCGTGATGGGACATGATCATCTTTCTTTTTAGGAATTAGGGATGGCACGATCCACTCGTAATTTGGTTGGAGGGACGGAATGATCAAGTTTATTATTTGGGCGAGAGATGAAAAGTATGCAGTTTCTTCGTGTAAATTGTGGACTCCAGTTATAATCCACTCAAAACTGCGAGGGTAAATTGTAAGTGGCTCGAAGAGGACGGCCATGGTGGCCGCCCGTCCTCCTCGGCGATCGCCGTTCAAGCTCGCCCCACTGCGTCTCTCTGCCTCGTCCCATCTCCGTGCGCGCCTGCCTCGCCCTATTCATGCTACTGCCCTGATATGCTTCGCCTCGCTGTCTTCCTTCCCCAGGCCACCAGGAGCCGCCCACCTCGTCCCATGCCACTCGCCTCATCTTGTGTCGCCATCCGTCCCCTGTTTCAGAGGAGCATTCTCCTCTTGATGTTGTCCTGTCCTACCTGACTTCGAACCAAACACATATGTAAAGCAGGATTACCCTATTTTGTCCCCTCCCATCCTCCCACCCAAACACACCATCAAGCTCACCACGGCCCTCTTTTAATACATGTGGAGACGAAACCCACGATTGCTAGTTGTAGTTGTTGTCGCCGCCTCTTTCTCGTTCACCTGAAACCCTGGAGTTAGCATGGCAGCATAGGCTTTGCAGTTAGAGAGAGGTGTGGATAAAAAGTAAGTTGGTCTAGCAGTGTCCACGAGCTATTACTAAAGTGGTGGTATTTTTCTCAAAGATATGGACAACTACCGATATATATTTATAAGAATGAGATATTACATTGCACAAAATACATGAGGTTTTCTTTGACCTAGCTGACCAGTATAAAGAGGTGGTGGGCGTCATTGACTACCGGCAGTGGAAGAGGAGATAGCAACATCAGTGAGACACTGCCAATTGACATGATAGTGCCACATTGTGTAGAGGTAGGTATGAAAATACCAATATTGAGAAAGAAAATGGTAGGTATTTAGTTTGGCGTGATGACCCTCTATCATCATTATTAGCCTCATTAATCTTATAAAAAAGTGATGCCATGGAACACCTGATGATTTTCCCCCCCCTAGGAACCAAGTTACTGATAGTGAGCGATGGAACGAGAACGGTGACACCAATAGGACAGCGGCAACTGCGATGGCCACCACCTTGTCCGAGGGTAGGTGTGGAAGCTATCAATATTTAGAAGAAGATCGGAGCAACCATATTAACCTGATTAATCTTATCAAGAGCAACAATATCATCAAACAACCGAGATTTTTCAACATTGTTTGTAGACGAAAAAGTCCTAGACCGAGAGAATTCATCCTTGTCAAACGGCAAATCGTGACATATCAGCGGGATACATGAATACAATGGTCCTGTTTGGTATAGTGGTGGGGGAGCGCTTCTCAAATAAGCTGCACAAAAATAGAAAAAACGCTTCCCTGGGAAGACCCAACTTCTGTGTTTTAGTATAAACGGGAGCGGTAGGGAGAAGCACGGCTAGAAGAAACTGTAAAAAATTGTGTCGTTTGGCTACTAGTTCCAACTTATTTTGGTCATAAGCAGGATTTAAACTATTCCAAACAGGACTAATAACACTAGTGACAAAGTATTTGATAAGAATCATTAAATTTTTTTTATTGCTATCATTTATGAGAGGGGCGACAATCATATCGTGTATAGAAATCAAAAGGAAAGGCTAAAATTAAGACCCAACATATATGGTTAAAAGGGAAAAGCTCTGTGTTGATCCCACCAGCACAAGAAGTGAGCTTTATGGTGTAGACACCATCAAACGAAAAACAGTAGCTGTAGGGAATAACAATGGTAAATTAAGTTAAGGTAAAAGTAAGCTAGGTAAAATCGACATACTCAAAGTGTCCTACATCAGAAATTAGAGAAGTTAGTTTTGCGACCGAGCCATCAAAACAATGGGGGTGGAGGGCACATGCCCTGTGATGTTGGAAGCATGAATCATTCAAGGTAGATATTTATCGTGAGCCAGTGAAATAATTAAAATTATGAAACGGGGTTGAATGATTCAACGTATTGTATCAACTTGTTGATTTTGAAGGCCTAGTCATCCAAATTGAACAAGGTGCAGGCCCCCAACTTTACGTACACCAACAAGCCGAGCATGATGCTTACATTTTTTTCTTACAATAATTTATTCTATCAAGTAGAGTGTACAACAATCATGCTACAATTCATTAGTATTGCTTGAATAAACGAGAAAAGTATTACGAGATTCTGAGATTACATTTATAAATCTCTGACCAATATTTAACATGAAAATCTGCAAATCGTCGATGCTGAAGTAAAATCACGTCTTATATTTAAAGACGGAGAGTATAGGGTCCTAGAAAGTGAGCAGGCTCTCAAAGCATCTCCAAGCGTGCCTAATAACACTTCCAATAATTAGATTTGGGAACGAGATGAAAAAATGGTGCTCATTTTTCGCATTCCAATCCGACTCCATCCGAGTCCGGAAAAATGGCGGAGGAAAAAAAAAGTCGCAAGTCTATTCACGTAGGGGAAAAGTTAAGTGTTGACAGCAATTGCATCTTTTTGGATCATTTTTTTTGAATTGGTTGGAAGGATATTTTTTCACCAATAGTTTTTTAAGATCCTAAAATAAATTTTTGGAATTTTATTTTTAAGGTACTTTTGGAGGTGCTGTTACTGTGAAGAGGACGCACTGCGCTTAGCTCGGAAAGAGAATCAGAGAAAAGTAGAAAACATTCCCCTCCGGAGCCTTGTGCCGGTTCGCAGAGTAACGCGCTCTTCTATCGGAAGGCAAGAAATCCGGTGGCACCCAAAAACTGCCTGCTCGACCATGCTCGCGCTACGCCACGCACATGAGGCGCGCCATGCACGGCGACACGTGCGAGTTGCGACGCCGTCCCCCTCCCACCCGTCGCCTCTATATCCACGGCCTCGCACCGCAAGAACGGTGCGGTGGCAGACAGCCCTGACCAAGACAGAGCAGAGGCGAGAGCAAGCTAGCAAAGCTTCGAGGTGACGAGAGGCGATGGGTCGCGTGGCCGTGATGGCGCCGCTGCTCTTCTCGCTGCTGCTCCTAGCGTCGCGGTGCGCGGCGACGGCGGCGCCGCGCCACGACCGCGAGTGGGGGTGGGAGGAGGGGGAGGGGGAGTGGCGGCCGGAGAAGGAGAAGGAGAAGGAGCAGGAGGAGGGCGAGGGCAAGGGCAAGGGGAGGGGGCTGTTCGTGCTGGACCGGCTGGAGAAGGTGGTGGAGTCGGAGGGCGGGCAGGTGCGCGTGGTGCGCGGCCAGCCGTGGCCGCCGGCCTCCTTCGCGTGCCGCGAGGGGCTCATGCACCTCGGCTTCATCACCATGGAGCCCAGGACGCTGTTCGTGCCGCATTACCTCGGCTCCAACGTCATCCTCTTCGTGCGCCGAGGTATACATGAATCTCGCATGCGGTTATTCACGGCTTTTTTAGCAATTTGAGATTTTAATTCTCGCGGTTTAAACGTGTGTATGTGCACCGAAATGATCAAGAGCTGGATGTTGTGGTGAGCAGGGGAAGTGAAGGTTGGGTACATTTACAAGGACGAGCTGGTGGAGAGGAAGCTCAAGATGGGCGACGTGCTCCACATCGACGCCGGCTCCACCTTCTACATGGTCAACACCGGCAAGGGCCAGAGGCTGCAGATCATCTGCAGCATCGACGCCTCCGATAGCCTCGGCTTTGGACCTCCTTATCTGGTCTCTCTGTTTACTCTGCATCTATCACCATATATCTTCCTTTTTTCTAAGAAAACAAACATTTATCATCTTAAATTTCTTAGTTAGCACATCCGAATTTGAAGTGAACATGTACTTGCAATCTCGGACTGATGATGAACCACGATCCAATGCAGTCCTTCTTCCTTGGCGGCGCTGGGCACCAGGCATCGGTGCTCGCCGGTTTCGAGCCGAAGACGCTTGCCATGGCCTTCAACGTGAGATGATCTGAACAATTTCGCACCGTGCAACATTTACGGCAATCTCCAAGTGATGTGTGCATAACTGTTTGCGTGTCTCTTGTGTACATACTAGGCCACCTACGACGAGTTGGCAAGAGTCATACTGGCACAAACCCGCGGCCCCATCGTGTACTACACCGCGGAGGAGCCTGAGAGCGGCGGCAAAGAAGAGCGTGGGCAGGGTAACGGGCTCGACAAGGGATCACGGCGCAGGGAGGCTGGCGCGTGGAGGCCGGGAGGCAGGGGAGAGGAGGACGACGAGGCCGGCGAAGATGCGCTGCCGACGTGGTCGTGGAGGAAGCTGGTGAACAGGTTCATCGGAGGGGCGGGCGGTGTCACCGCGGAGGCGAACAAGAAGGACAAGAAGAAGGGCGGCGCGCCGAAGCCGTACAACCTGTATGACAGCGAGCCCGGGTTCCGGAACACCTACGGCTGGACCATCGCCGTCGACAAGCACGACTACGAGCCCCTCAAGCACTCCGACATCGGCGTCTACCTCGTCAACCTAACCGCTGTAAGATCGGCCGGAAACGTTTCTTGCATGATCGAGAAGGGATTTGATCGCAGTAAGCTGACGCGTGCCTGCAGGGCTCGATGCTGGCGCCGCACGTGAACCCTCGGGCGACGGAGTACGGCGTGGTGCTAGGCGGGGAAGGCAAGATCCAGGTGGTGTTCCCGAACGGGTCGCTGGCGATGAGCGCGGTGGTGCGGGCCGGCGACGTGTTCTGGATCCCGCGTTTTTTCGCCTTCTGCCAGGTGGCGGCGCGGGGCGGGCCGTTCGAGTTCTTCGGGTTCACGACCTCGGCGCGGCGCAACCGGCCGCAGTTCCTGGTGGGCGCCACCTCGGTGCTCCGCGCGATGCTGGGGCCGGAGGTCGCCGCCGGCTTCGGCGCCCGGGAGAAGGAGTTCAGGGAGCTGGTGCTCGCGCAGGAGGAGGCCCTGATACTGCCGTCGTTCCCGGACACGGGGAAGAGGGAGAAGGAGAAGCACGGGAGGAAGGGGAAGGAGGAGGAGGAGCATGGGAAGGGGAAGGGGAGGAGGGAGGCGCCGCTGGTCATCGAGCAGGTGGCCAAGGAGTAAGCTGCTTGAGCCTTCTATCGAGCAGACGATCGATCGACGATCGATGCTCAACTCTGTTTCCTTCGCAGACAAGAGTCCTGAAGAAGCACGTGCGCCACGAGCGTTGCTAGAGTTAACTCTGTTGTTGACCTCTGTCAGTGCTCGTGCTCTTTCGTGGCGCCGTCAATAAATAAGGTGCTTTGTGCGATTTACAGCTTTGAATCCGACTTGTGGGCGTTTCTGTGCTTACTGAAGGTCGAGCAATGGAGGCATGCGGTTAAGTTTAAGCACTCCGACATCGGCGTAGCTCGGTTCTCGGTACCACTTGAACTTTTGGTCGATCTACTTACAAGTTGCGAACAAGAAAGTTATAAGCTCGTACGGTCATACCTTGCCGCGCCGGCCAGGTACCGAGAACCGAGCGACGCTGGTCGTAAATTCGATTGCCAATGCTTCGCTCGGTCAATCCGATCGAGCAGAAATAATTTACAGAAAATTGGTACATTCCTCGTGTTTTCCTCTCGAAAAATAATCTCCAAAATCCACGCACGCCAAATGCAAGCCGTCAGCTTGTATGTTCTTCCTCCTCGGGAGAGTCATGATGCATTTGCACGCAACTCGGAGCCTCGTTCCAAACTCCATCTTCAGTGACGGACACACAGAGCAACGCCGGCTTCCAAATCCGGACGCCGGAAAGCCTCGCGGTCGCAGAGATGGTGTGATCCTGCGACCAGGCAGCGGTCACTGCGGAACGCCCAGCCGAACGGGCTCCTCCTCCTTTACCTTGCTCAGATACTTCCACGAGACCGCCACGCCGCGCTTCACGGCGGCGGCGTACACGGCCATGGCGTCTGGCCGCCGGCCCTGCCGGCTGAGCTCGCCCAGCAGCGCGTCGAACGCGTTCCGCCCCGGCACGAAGTCCCGCACGATCATGACCAGCACCAGCACCCGCAGCGCGTCGCGTGCCCTGCCCCGGTCGCACAGCGCGCGCACCACGTCCGTGTAGGCGCGCTTCCGCAGCGCGTACCCCCTGCGCACCATCTCCTCCAGCAGCGCCACGGCCGCGTCCACCTCGCCGCCGCGCGCCAGCGCCTGCGCCATCAGGCAATAGGTGTACGACACCGGCTCGTGCCCCGACGCCACCAGCTTCGCGAACACCTCCCTGGCGTCGCCCAGAGCCGAGGCGTCCGCCGCGCACCGCCGGCACAGGCCCCGCGCCAGCGTGTCCAGCGCGCGCCCGTCCGCCTCGAACCCGGCGCGCTCCATCAGCTTGTACGTCTGCCACGCCGCCGCGGTCTCGCCGGCGCGCAGCAGCGCGGTCAGCACGATGCCGAAGCTGATCTTGTCCGGCGGGCAGGCGCCCTCGCCGCCGCACATCTCCATGAGCAGCGCGAACGCCCTGAGCGGGTTCCCCTCCTTGCAGTGGCCGTTGAGGAGCGCGTTGTAGGTGAAGATGGTCGGCGAGAGGCCCATCCCGATGGCGTCGTGGAAGATGGCCGTGGCCTCCTCCGTCCGCCCGACCTTGCAGAAGCCGTCGAGCACGATGGTGAAGGTGTAGATGTCCGGCGTCTTGGGCGAGCCCTTGAGCTTGTTGAGCAGGTCGAGCGCCTCCTCGAGCCGGCCGACGTAGCAGAGCCCGCCGATGAGGCTGTTGTAGGTGCGGATGGTGGGCTCGCACCCAAGCGCGCTCATGGCGTCGAACACCTCCATGGCCTTGGTGACGCGGCCGCGCTTGCAGAGGCACCCCACCACGGCGGAGAACGTGGCGACGCTGGGCCGGAACCCGCGCACCACCATCTCGTCCAGCGCGAGCTTGGCCTCGTCGGGCGCGCCCTGGCGGCAGAGACACTGGACGGCGGTGGCGAAGGAGTGGGCGTCGGGGGCGACGGGCATGGCGCGGAACAGAGCGACGGCCGACGCGTGGTCGCCCGCCCGCGCCAGCGCCGAGAGGATGTCGTTGTAGTCGGAGACGGTGAGCGCCGCGTCGTCGCGCTGCAGGAGGTCGAGCACCTTCACCCGCTCCTCCACGGGAAGCTCCATGATCCGCTTCGCGCAGTCCCGGGCGCAGATACGCGGCCTCTTGCTCCTCCCGTCGCCGTCCAGTCCGTCGGAGAGCGAATTGAGGACCTGCGGCGGTACCTGCTGCTCTCCGTGGAGGGTGCCGTTGCCGTTGTACTGCAGAGCGCGGAGGAGGTCGACGTCGTGGTCCCGGGCCAGCGCTTTGCAGTGGCACGCCAATGAGGAAGCCGCGGCGGGTCGAGGGAATGCGCTGCCATGGTGGTGGGAGGACGGTATGGTGGAGATGCGATAGGAGGAAGGCGGCGCGCGAGGGGGGTCGGGCGCCGTGAGCTGGTGGGGCGGGGAGAGTGGAAAGGAGGAGTGCTGGTAGAGGGAAGCCATGGTGGATGATGGGCGTGTGCGAGAAGCGAGCCGAGCAGATGTGGTTGGGAATCGAGAGGACGAGGGAGACGCAAAGTTCTCGTGCGACGAGCCCCTGCCCCTCCCGTGCGGCGTGCCGTGCGTCTCGTCGGCTCGTCGCGTCCCGTTATGGGCTTCGAGATGTGCTTCTTTCAATTCCAGGCCAGGCCACGTTAGTTATGGGCTCAGTTATAAGGTGGGGGGAGAAATGTGTGTGTGGATTCCGGGATGATGGTCCTAGACAGCAAGTACATGGACTTGTTGGGCTGTAAGTGAGTTTGTTGCGCGTGTGTGTGTTTGGGGGTTTCGGCCTTCTTGCTGGTACAACAGGTTGGTCGGTTCGGTTAAGCTTATGATACGGCCCGTTTATAAAGATCAAAGATTTTGCATGGTTGCAAAACTGGTCCTTACGTGTGTCGATACAGTGACGAGTAAGTCCATGTATAAAGGTTTGAAACATGATTTTTACATCATTTTAAGGCACATGGAAGACAGTATTAAAGAGGAAAACCATACATACAAATATATTATTATCTTCTCGTCTTTTTATTATAATCATCTTGCTACGCAGTAAAGCTTGATCTACTCTACTCCAACAATAAGAATAAATCGAGAACTCAAAGTTTGCATCATAAATATTTTTACATGGGTACAGAAGTAACTTGTGTGTACGCCGAAAGAAAATAAATAAATAAATAAATTAGACTGCAGCCATAATTAGAACAACCTAAAGAAATTAAGTCCTTATAAACTAAATAGTAATCACTCACGATGCTACTAAACTTTCATCATACTTTCTTCATAACATAATAATGTGATGGGACATTCAAATAAAACAAACAATGTGTTACTGATTCATTTTATTACTTATCTAATAAATCTTAAGGTAATTACTAGCTTATAGAACCTTAGTCCCTTTGGTTTAGCTTTTTAGGTGCTGTGGCTTCAAAAAAAAAAACTATCAAAGGGGACAACTTCCTCCTAGTACTTTCAAGAAAGCAGCTTTCATGTAGTTCATTTTTCACAGCAGTCAACTAGGTCCTGTGGCCGGCTGTGGATTGGAGATTTTGTGAAATTTACCCACCTGCCACTGATTATGTTGTACCGGTTCGTTTCTTTTTTTTCCTTCGTCTCCCACCGCGACATCCTCCCGTCCCCGCACGACAGCGCGCCGAAGGCGGCGCTAGGGCGGCCTCTCCCCGCGGCTCCCCGGCAGCCCCTCCCCACGGATCCTCGGTGACCCCTCCCCGCGGCTCCTCGATGCCCCTCCCCACGGCTCCCCAATGACACCTTCCCGCCTGGCCGGCCGCCCCTCCCCGCTTGGCCGTCTGCCCTTTCCCGCGGGTCCCCGGCGGCCCCTCCCCGTGACTCCCCAGCAGCTCCTTGCCGGCCCCTCTTCTCTTAAAGCGTCCCCGCATAAGCAGAGACTAAATATGATATAAATATCAGTCCCAGGAGGCTGATAACACATTTATTCAACAGATGGTTCAAGAACTGTACAACTCCCGAAGGAGTGGGCGCGAAAGCCACGCCAAAATGATAAGTAAAACAACAACGGTAACGATCCAAGCTACTGTCCAGATGAACCCTAGACAACACTCGGGACTATGGGCCAGCGGAAGCATCCTGCAAAGAGCCAACACCACAGGCAACTTTGGGTGCGGAAGCGACCACCTACTCGATGTTCTTGGCAATGAAGTACGGATCTTCCTTTGAAGCAACAAAACAAGGGTGAGTACAAACATACTCAACAAGTCCAACCCCATCCACAGAGGGGGATACAACAAGAATATGCAAAAGTCATAACAAGGATAAGGCTAAGGTTTATTTGCAATAAAGCTAGATTTTCAACACATGCACGGGTTCATTTTAAAAAAGGGTTTTCACAAAGTATTTATTCAGTAACCGAATAATTGAGTGGGATTAATCCTACACAAAGGATCCAAATTGGACTCACGGCACAACTGCCGGACACTTCCAAAAATTCAACACACGCAATGAAAATCATCCATCTCCCAAAAGCTAGTTATGTGACCAAGATGTAACTCGTCCAATACCATGGACACGGCTATTCGAATAGGTTTTAACTCTGCAGAGGTGTACACTTTACCCACAAGTAGGGTACCGCAGCACGATCACCTTAGTGTCAGTGCGGATCCTATCAAAGCCATTACCCACCTTAGCTAAGACCTGACTAGCCAACACGGAAGCAACCAAGGGGTTAATGACCTACCAACGAGGTCTTAACCGGGACCTAAGTCACAAAGACTTTTTCCTTCTCCATGATATTCCATTGCTCACCAGCTCTCCTTATGGCTAATAGACCAGCTAGTGGGATTTATGCTAAGCCTTTGCCGCATACAGAGGTCGAGTGGTTGCACGATTAATTGGATTAGGCAAGATGACACATCAACTCGGTCCTTAATTAAGACAAGATGGATATCTCCCAACCTGCTCAACCACTAAGGTACGAGCCCAACTTGGCATTTCACACAAGAAACACCCATCCGTCTCATCATTACATCTTTTCTTATCTTTCACCGAAATCCCATTTATTTTCACCAAAACACTCACGCATTTATTCTTTGATAAAACACATTGTAGTCATAATTGAATTGTAATAAAAGTAACAAGTTTCTAAGCATTCTAGCAATAATTATCATCCAATCAGAGCATATCATATTTAGAGATAATTCTAGGACATCAAGGAATAACCATAGCAATCAAGGGGTGGCTATCCAACTGAGTTTCAGCAGTAAAACAATATGCAATTTGTAAAACTGGCTAATAGGCTGTGTTTGAAAAACTAGAATAAATATGCATCAAAGGGTGAGATTGGACTTGCCGTCCTCAAAGCCTTCCGGGAGTTCCTGCTCGTGGTACGGGTCCTCGGGCTCCAGCTCACGATACTGGCCTTCAAGCTCCTCTTCGGGCTCCTCCTCGGTCACTTCACAATCTACGGCACACACGAGCAAGCACATAATAAATAAAAGAAAATAAAGTTTTACCCGTTGAGCTCGAAGAGAGAGTGAACCAAAAAATAGAGGAAGGAAGAGTGTTTTTAGGGAATTGGTAGATGACTCAGCGGGAATATGTTTAAGAATGACGTGGTTGAATTTGGGGTTCATAGGAGGAAGTTTGGCATATAAAATGTCAGCGAGAAGGTGCTTAGGGCTAGTTTAAAGGGTTCAGGGACCTTTTCGTAAAGAACTTGAGAGAGGGAGGGGTTCTGGCAGAAAAAGGAAAAGAAAGGGGGGAGGGTCTCGGTGTAAATGGGGGAAAGGGGAGGGGCAAAAGGCAAAACAACCTTCTTCTCAAATCAGAATAGGGGAGGGGGTGCCGAGCCTGGCGGCCGACCTGGCTGGCGGCAGCGCCGGCGCCCCAAGGCACGGTGGCGGCCGGGAAGTAGGGGGAAACGGAGAGGGGATCGAGGGGGTTCCATTCCCCTTCTCACCTTGGGTGGGGGCGGCGCGTAGAGGTGGAGCGGCGGTGGCTGGCGGGAGGCGGCTTGGTGGCTTCGGGCGGCGGCGTTTCGAGGGGAGAGGCAGGGAGGAAGATGACCGGGAGTTTGGTGGTTTAGTAGAGGGTGGAGGGAGCCCCTTTTATAGGCCGGAGGTGAGGGAGAGGGCGTGGCAATGGGTGGTGCACAGGGGGCGGCAGTAATGGCGGCCGGGATGCGCGACACGGGCGGGACGACATAGGGCGGTGCTGTGCTTGTCCGGCATGCGGCGCGGTGACTAGGCAATGGGCGGCGTGCTGGCGGGTGGTAGGGGGCGCGAGCGCGAGCGTGGCAGGGTGGGGCCGGGCGCGGACGCTCGCGCGGGCGAGCGCGCGACGCGGCAAGGCGGGCCGGGAGCTGGGAGAGCGTGCCCGGCGAGTGCGGGGCCGGGGCGGGGAGACGAGCGGTGGGTGTGGGGTCGGGGCGCGTGCACTGGGCCGGGGCACTGGGGGCGCATGCGCGGCGAGCGTGGGGCTAGGGCGGGGAGGTGAGTGATGGGCGTGGGGTCGTGGCACGTGCGTCGGGTTGGGGTGCTGGGGGCGCGCGACAGGGGGAAGGAGGGAGGAAAAAGGAAGGGAGGGAAAGAAAGATGAAAAGGGGAGAGAAAAAGAAAAGGAAGAAAAGGAAAACGAGATAGAGTAAAAGGAGAAAGTAGAATTGAATGGTGCGAAGAGTTAAAGAGAGAGAGACACGGGGATTGAGAAAGCGATCGTGGGCACGAGCGCGGCAGTCTTTCGACCGGCACGCAGCGTGACTCACGGAGAGGAAAAAGGAAAAGAATGGACGGTGGTCGGCTTTGGTGCCATGACGGCGAAATCGCCGGGAAGACAAGATTTGGGAGCTCAAGCGATGAAAAGATTTAAAAATAATTTTTAGCGAGTGATTTTATTTGGTGAATTTTAGGGATGTTACATCTCCTCCGGGCACAAGGTGCAGCAGGGAGCCCTTACTGGTAGGCTGCCGCACCCCCTTGCCGGCACCAGGAGGTCCCCTCTTGCTGGTGCCCCTCTCCAACCTCAGCGGTCGATGCCCCTCTACTGCCTCGACGGATGGCGCCCCTCTACTACCTCGGGCTCGTCGGCGGAGCCCTCCCCTCCGGCAGCTCCGAGCGGCGGGTCCTCGAGCCCTGGGCGAGCACGAGCGTTGGGAAGGGGCGGCGGCGGCCCCTCTTCTCCATCGGCTCCTGGCCAAGGGGCGGCGGCGGCCGACGGGAGCGGGGACGGGCTCCTCCAAGCGCTCCCGAGGAGGTCAACGCCGGCAGCTCCAACGCGGGTCCTCAGTCATCTTGCTCCCGAGCGGCAGGTCCTCGAGCCCCTGGTGAGCCCCCCTCCCCTAACTGCGGCGAGATCGACGTTGTCCCCATCAAAGAAGAAGGGTTGATGTGTGGGGTCCGCTCGTCAGTGAGAGAGGGAGAGGGTTGAGTGGGTGGACTATGAATGACATATGGGGTCTGTGTTTCCCAAAAGCCACAACTGTTTCACCAAACAGTTTTTCCACAGCCCACAGCGCACAGCTCAGCTACTTTTTTAAAAGCTACAGTTCAACCAAACACACCCTAACCTTCCCCTCTTCCTGCCACCGGATGAGTAAACTCATCAAAAAAATGTAGAAACGAAACAATGATGCATGTAAGATTATAATAACATAGCAATAGAAAATGATTTTTCTAAATTAAATGGGCACATATGTATGACCATAATCTATTTAAATTTGTTCCCACAAATGTATTAAAGAATAAAATTTCCAATTAAACACGTTTTTAATGAAATGATGAAATACAAATTATATTGATCTCTACCCCTTCCAGTCGCACTCATGATGCTATAAAATTTATTTCAATAAATTTGTTTTATCCTTGTGTATCTATTTGTCTACTTTATTTTGTTGAAACTAGCCTATCAACCCGTGCTTGCTTCCACGCACAGGCTTATCGTTTTGAAAGGTACAAATATTAGAAATTTATATAAAAATAGAACGCATAGCTAATAATTATAAACTAATTACCTTACGCTCTCTTAGTGTTTGCTAAATATTTTAACACAAAACACGTTCTTATCTTTATCAATTGTGATAATTGTAGTTATTAACTATCTTTAAACTTTTCATCCTCATTCATAGCTTTCTATTTTTGTACTTTGCAACACACCTTGATATGTGTTTAATTGAACCCTTAGTTTGCGACATGTATTTGATATGGAAATTGATATAATCATCGCTTCACCCATACATATATATACATGCACACATGGTGACATCATGTTTGCGTTTAGACTGACAAATTACCGAGGGGTATCCTAAGGTAGTAGATTTGTTGGAGGGGTTTCACTGAGATCAGAAATTTGAAGGTGAACATAGACACAAATTTAGATAGATTCGGGTTGCTGAATAGCATAATACCCAACATCTTGTTTGGAGTTGTATTGCATTGGGTATATTAGATGTTTTGGAGGGGTCCTTGCCTCACCTTATGTATCAAGGGGTAGGGTTAAAGGTAGGTTATTACAAGAGTTATAGTCGGCTAAGACAGGAGAAATCCTATTTGCTTTACATCGAGCACTTTTGATCTATCCGACTAGTTCTATCTATAGTATGATCAATTACACCGTCCTACACCGTAGTATCCATACTAGACACGCGTACTGGCCCATAACTGGAACAGTCCGTGCCCTGTTGGGCCCATGGATGTACATCCGACACACCCATTATGGATGTATATCTTAACTTCACATTTTCTATTTTCTATATTAACAATGACAAAAATAAAAGTTTAAAATTATATATTTGTGTATTTTGAGATTTTTTAATAATGAAAAATCTTATATTTATATTTAGGGGCTACTTTAGGTTATTTTAATAATGACATATGTAGGTATTTTATATGAAAAATAATA
Source organism: Setaria viridis (assembly GCF_005286985.2). Taxonomy (NCBI): domain Eukaryota; kingdom Viridiplantae; phylum Streptophyta; class Magnoliopsida; order Poales; family Poaceae; genus Setaria; species Setaria viridis. The sequence goes on from NC_048271.2 coordinate 44,723,586, forward strand.
AGATTATTTAATTTTTTTATAATGTCATAGGTGGGTATTGTTGATAAAAAAGTAGTGGATCACTTTAATTTTTTTTCATGATGGTAAATGTGGGTAATTTAGATATTGATTTAGGGGGTTACTTTAGACTATTATCATAATTGAAGGGGTGGGTAATTTATTAAAAAAGATAATAAATCTAAAAGCTACATGATTCAGGCAACCAAATTGTGGGCCGGATGTTTCTGATTTTTCATGAGAATTTTTAAAATTTATCTTTTTTTCTTGCGGGTCCCATGAGGATTAACATGGAGGCTCTATATGTGGTCTTAGAATAGTTATAGAGACGGATTGTCAAAGGAAGGAATTTGTATTATTAATGCAAGTCATAAAATTATTTTATTACAATATGAGATAGAAGCTGATATGAATTAGCATGTGCCTTCATGTATCCCGATCTATGTGCCATCCTCTTTCTATCTTTATGCGCTTTTAAACAAGCCAAGCATCCAATTTTACAATTGTGAAACAACAATGGATCTATATGTGGTCTTAGAATAGTTTTAACATGATGCAAATAAGACTATTGTATGCACACAAGAATATGTCCTCGTATGTGACAGATATCACCTGCATTAAAATAGAACATTGTTGTTCACGTTACATATGGACTAGGATTCTAAGAAATACCAAAGGAATGTGACTTTACTTTATGTAGTCCATTTAAACAAGTGAAACGAGCTAGGGAGAAATAAATAACCAACTCCATTTACCATCCGCATAATCTCTCAACTGCCTGTAGGTTCCATTTCAAACATAGGAGTTTTGGTAGCATTTCAAGCATAGGAATTTTATACTAGTATAAAGTTTTCAACAGAATCCACAGGTCCCAAATAAACGGGAAGAGCTCGTTAGAAATGAAGAAAAAAAAAATGGGAAGAGCGCACTAGAGCCTAGAAAGAAGCATGGAGAGGCGGAAGCAGAAGCACATCCGAGCTCTTGCGGGCACCCGAGAAAAAGACACGGCAGAGGTAGGCTACATTAACAGGATCCAACCATTAGCCTCACCTTCGAAAGCGCCCGGCGCCCGGCGGCACCAAGCCACCAACCGAAGCTTTGTCTTCCTTCATGCTATGCTTTGTTCTCGTGCAGTCCTACAACTAATCATGAAGAAATGAACCACGTCCTTTTGGTCCACCACTGCTGAAAGCAGCAGCGAAAGAGGGCCACCTACCCTCATGCACGAGAGGTTCCAACTTGAATACACTGAGTACAAAACTAAAACAAGTTTAGGTTAGTAACGACCTACAATTTCAAATGGGTGACGTATCTGCTAGATAGTCACAAGTAATGGCCATGTTTATTTACCCCATTTTCTACTTTTGGCACAGTCCTAATGGTACGCACAGCTGCACGAACAAGCAGCACCGGTGCCTGAACAATCTGAACTTTGGATTCTCATGGGGCAATCATGGTTGAAAGCCCCAAGCAGCGCAGGACCCCAGATTCTCCTAAAAGCACTTTGTTTCGTCGGACGATGGTAAAAAAGGTGGGGGTGTTTGTATACGTAGATGCTAAATTTTAGCAGTGTTACATCGAATGTTCGGATGCTAATTAGGAGGATTAAACATGAGCTAATTATAAAATTAATTGCAGAACCACTGTGCTAATTCACGAGACAAATCTATTAAGCCTAATTAATCCATAATTAGTAAATGGTTACTGTAGCACCACATTATCAAATCATGGACTAATTAGGCTTAATAGATTCGTCTCGCGAATTAGACTCCATCTGTGCAATTAGTTTTGTAATTAGTCTATATTTAATACTATTAATTAGTATCCAAATATCCGATGTGACAGTGCTAAACTTTAGCGTGAGGTATGCAAACACTCCGTAAAGCTCTTCACCCCCCCCTCCCCTGCCTCTCCCGCCCTGGTTTTGGCTTCAAAAGCTCCCAGCGCGTTCCGGGCGAGTGAACACAAACACAAGGACAGAAGCACAGGGCCTAAAGCGTGCTGCCAAGGGCCAAGGGCAAGGCTGCTCTTTTGTGAACTGTCCTCCACCCAGTGGCACCAGCAAAAGGATGCACCTGCACATGGGCACCATCTCATGTTAAGACGACTTCAGGAGTGTTTCAGTTCAGTCTACAGGTCAGGCGTGACATTATGCGTCCTCACTGATGGCCATCCAGACAGACAGAGCAAGGGATAAAATGGAGACCCGCGAACGCCAATGCAATGGAATGCAAAGGCATCCTGCGTGCTTCCAAGCAGCAAACGGGCAAACCTTCCAGGACAACTTGCACGACAGAAGTCGGCTAGGCTCACATACACGTTAGTCCGGTACATTTACAGGGCTCTTGATTTGAGAGTCGCAAAGCAACTGGGAGCTGAAAGCATAATCCACAAGAGCCTATTTATAAAAGGCAAAACACCATGTGGTTTGGGCGATGGCCGGTGAAGAACATACTTGGAGTTGTAGGCCCTGAGGACCAAACAAATGCCAAGATTATGCTAACTGCAAAACAGAGATCCAGGTGCAGTGCCAACACAAATCTCCATATTCTATCATTTCTTCCTGCATTTTAAGGTACCTGAATACTTCACTCTTTGTTTTATGCATATGCCATGCCTAGCCATGATATTCCATGCCATTGTTAATTAATAGTTATGCTGTGAGCTAAGTGCAAGGTTCAGTCAGATCAACAAACTTTGACCCATGCATGCAGTTCAGAGGGCACAGCGGCCAGGGTGTCACCCCCCTCGGGAAGGAGACTTAAAAGCCAAGATACTCTTGCAGCAATGCAGGGGGGAACAAGTACATGAGGAAGAGACAGATGGACAATGTAATACTAGCATTTTCAGTTCTTTGTACTTGTACACATACACTACGGTTTATTATTCATCAGGGTGGGGTCACTGTGCGTGATTTGTCTGCATGATTCCAAGCAAGTCAGGTATATTTCTCCGACTGGCTGACTGGTACTTGCTATTGAGACCACCCAGTGCTTGCCAGTTTGTTTGGTTTAGCAGTTAGAATACAATAAAAAAGACTGTCACAGGTGGTTAGATAGCTAAGATCCAAAATGTGCAATTTATCATTACATATAGGAGAGGTCAGGCAAGTAGCAAGTTGCACCAAATTGCATATAACCGAAACTGAAATTACAGTGATCTAGCAAAGAAGCCACCAGGACTGATGCGAGAGGATCCACACCATACACTTTACTGATGAGGATCTAAGTCAAACACATCAGCACCCCGGGAAGCCATGAAAGCATTACATAATTCCTTAATAACCATCAAAAGACTAGCTAGACGCTTCACAATTTGCTCTTATCATCTAAGCACACTAGGTAGAATAAAACCCCCTTCTCATCTTTCATCATCTGACCAGTTACCAAGCAAAGAAGGATCTCAAAAATAAAAACCACAAAACAGGGAGACAATGTAGGCAGGGCTTAACCTAATTCAGTCTCTGGGCTATCCTGGGGGCATCTGATCAGCTCCAAGATGTTCACCACCTCACTCATGTCCGGCCTGTTAGAAGGAACCTGAGAAGTACAGACCAAACCAAGTTTCATGATTGGAACGGCCTCCTCCAGTGGAAATTTCCCGCAGAGCCTCTCGTCAACACATTCTTCCACCTTTCCTTCATCCAAAGCAGCCCTTACCACATCGCACAGCACAATCACATCATCTTCCATGTACTCCACCGGTGTCCTCCCTGTTAGGATCTCAAGAATAAGAACGCCAAATCCGTACACATCACATTTCTCTGTGATCTTCACTGTTCTGCATGCAAACTCTGGAGCCATGTAACCAAGTGCGCTCTGTACCTTGCTGCTTAAGACATAACGATCAAGCATTGGAAGTAGCTTTGCCAACCCATAATCTCCCACCTTAGCCTCGCCTGATCCATCGAGCAGAATGTTGCTTGACTTCAGATTGTAGTGGATAATATCATGCCTGTGGAGATGAGCCAGGCTTCTTGCTATGCCAAGAATTATATCAAATCTTTCCTTCCAGGACAGGCAATTTGTGGTGGATGACTCGTGCAATTGCTTATGCAAGTTACCCCCAGATACAAACTCATAAATAAGAAGCTGAAGTGATGGTGTCCAGTAATATCCTTTGAGTGCAACAAGGTTGCGATGTCGCAGCTTACCCAGCATCTTCACTTCTCTCTCAAATTCAACTTGAGACTTAACCAAGCTTGACACAGTGAGCTTCTTGATGGCAACAGGTTGCCCATCTCGAAGAGTGGTCTTGTAGACAGTGCCAAAACCACCACGCCCAAGCTCACAGTCCTTGTTCAGAAGAGCATGGGTACTGGCACTGAACTCTGGATTTCCACCTCCAAACATGACAAGCTTGCCCGCATTCATGTCAGTCGTGGGCGACTGGCTGAGATAACCATCCGAGAGTTCCAAGACAGCAGCAGAATGAGATCCGGGGGCACGCACTCGAAAGTTGAGAACAGTAATGGTAATGACACCGACAGCAATTAGAGCAGCAGCACCAATTGCAACTAAGGCTGAGATGCTCAGTATGGTTTTCTTGTGATGGAGGCCACCATCAGGCACGGGCTCAGTCGGAGATATTGGATCAGAAGAAGTGTTTGGGTTCAGCACTATTGGTTTTGGTAGCACACCAGGGCAAGAAGAGTTGAGCTTTGCACCACAAAGGCCGGGATTGTCCAACACAGATGATAGGGGGATTGTGTCAAAAAAGCTACCGGGTGGGAGATCCCCAGAGAGCTGGTTATGTGAAATATTGAACTGCAGGAGGTGGGGGAGGTTAGAGAGCTGCTTAGGTAGAACACCAGTGAGCCTGTTCCGAGAAAGATCAACAATTTCAAGACTGGTAAGGTTGGCTATCGTTTCTGGAATTGCTCCTGTCAGATTGTTATGTGAAAGATCCCTGCAAGAGATAGCAGTCGAGTATACATCAGACAAATAGACAATAAGAAGGTTTAGCATGTAAAGCTCCAAAGATTTGCCTACACACTAGATTGAATCAGAAAGAGCTGCTTAAAACTTACAGTGATGCAAGTGCAGAGCAATTGCCAATCTGAGCCGGGATATTGCCAGTGAGGGAGTTCTTTCCCAGCCTCAACTCCTTCAATGACTCTCCTCCAATGGCAGCTGGAATGCTCCCATTTAGCCGGTTGGCAGTCAAATCAAGAACCTCCAGTGACTTCACCTCCAAAATGCTTGCCGGAATACTTCCAGACATTGAGTTCCATGACATGTTCAACGACTGCAAGTTCTGCAGCTTCGAGATTTCCGATGGAATAACTCCAGAGAAGGCATTGTTTGACAAGTCCACTCCTTGAAGCACTGAAGATACATTCATAGGCATTGCTACCTCGCCGCTCAATGTGTTCTGTGACACCGACACCCATTGCACGCCAGAAGCAAAGACCCAGGTAGGCAGTCCACCCGTAAGAGAATTCCAGCTGACATCAACATGCATTAGGCTCTTGCATCCACCGATTGATTCAGGTAAGGCGCCAGTAAACCCATTCCCTGACAGCCTCAACTCCCTCAATGACATCAACCCACCAATAGATCCCGGAATCTCGCCGGATAACTTATTCCCCGACAAATCCAGCACCTCCAGGCTTGCCATTTCTCCAAACCATGTTGGAACACTACCAGTGAACTCATTTGAGCTCAGGTCAAGGTATGTGCAGGTGGAGAGCCGACGCAGGGACTCTGGTAAATTGCCAGACAGCGAGTTGGACCCAAGATCCACTGACCTCAGCAATGGGCAGTCCCCAATGTCGTCCGGGAGGCTACCAGTGAGACGGTTGCCTCGCAGGTTCAGCTCCCGAAGGTTGAACATCCTGCTGATACCGATCGGCAGGTCGCCGGTGACGGCATTGCCGGAGATGTCCAGCGTGCGCAGCGCGTTCAGGGACCAAATGTCGCTGGGCAGCGCGCCGGCCAAGAGGTTCGAGGACAGGTTGAGCGACGCGAGCGTGGCGCAGGCGCCGACGTCCCGCGGGATGTCGCCGGAGAAGGCGTTGCCGGCGAGCGAGACGTCGCGGAGGGCGCGGCACCGGCCGAAGAGCCCCTCCGGGATGGCGCCCGCGAAGGCGTTGGCACTCAGGTCCAGCGTCTGGAGCGCCGGGAGGCGGGCGAGCTCGGCGGGGACGTCGCCGGAGAGGTTGTTGTGGGCGAGGTTGAGCGACTGGAGCGCCTCGAGGCGGAGGAGGCCCCGGCCGAGCTTGCCGGAGAGGCCGAAGCCCGCGAGGGAGAGCGCCGAGACGCGGCCGGTGCGGGGCTCGCAGGTGACGCCGTCCCAGGCGCAGGCCCGCTCGTCATCCTCGCTCCACGTCGCGAGGCGGCCCTCCGGGTCCGACACGTCGGCCTTGAACACGATCAGGCCCAGCACGTCGTCGCCCAGCCCGGCCCCCGCCGCGCCGCCCTTGGCGCCCGCCACCGCCAGGAGGGCGGCGAGGTGGGCGAGAACCAGCAAAGTGAGAGGCCGCATTACTGCGACTCGACGGCACGAACAGCGGCAAGAAAAGGGAGGGTTTCTCACTTTTTCCGGCCGTCGAATTTCAAGAGGCGGCCCAGATGTTTCCGAGAACCGCCGCGTGCAGGCGATTGGGAGGGAAGGGAGGAGCTTCCGGGGATGGGGCTTGCTTAAATCTGCGGGTGACGGCCTCCGAGCTTGGAATGGTGCCGCCTTCTCTCCTGCAGATTTCAAAGAAAGGAAGAACACGAATGCCAATGATTAAACTGTAACGAAATGGATTTCAGGAATCGCGCTGTTTATTAGTGGAAGACTGGAAGTAGATGAGTACCTGCCGAGCCAGGATGCACCCGTCTACGTCGCCGCCGCCGTCTCGTCGGAGAACGCCATGAGGGAGAGGGAAGAAGTGAGGGAGCAGCGGGGAGTGGGCTGAGCTGGGACTGGAGTAGCGAGTGAGAAAAAGAGCACGAGCAAGGTGGAAAAAAGGAAGCTGCGCCAGGGCAGGAGGGACAGGGCTGATCGGACGGTGGGGAGCAGGCTCGCCGCACGACCGAGGGCTGGGATGGGCGGCGAGGACGGTGTCTCCGGCTAAAAGGCCGGGGCGCTAGGCGCGGCGCACGGGATGGGCCGGGTGCATGGACCGAGGGAGGGGGGCGGGCGTCCGTGCGCTTGGGTTCCTCCTCGAAACTCGCGCGGAGGCTCGGTTCGAGGCTGCGGTGGACCGGTCCGGGCGAGCAGGACCGGCCGTGGGCTCGTCGAGTCGTCGTTGCTTTTGAGGCGTGCGTGCCGCCCTGCCCCTCTCTGCGCGGCGTCGGTTTTGCGTTTGGTACGTCCAGAAGACCAGAACTACTGGTAGAGGCACTCAGGCACAGGACAGGGTGTGAATTCTGTTCTGCCGTTGCAGCCATTGCGTCGAATCACAAAATGCAGTCCTGTTTGGTACAAAGTTTTTTCGGATGCAGCAGATCATGAAGTTTAGAAAATTAAACCACGGTGTTTCTACAACGATAGCATTTTTGAACTTTTAGAGACTTCAAAGCCTTTTTCCTAGTTGTGTTTTTTCACGTCTCTTGTGTTTTGAAATCTTGATACCACATTTTTTTTGAGACCATGACATCAAACATGTTGATACTTGAACTACTTACGTAATCTAAAAAAGTAAAAGTTGTCAGAACACATGCACAATAAAAACAACATATTAAAACAAGACTATACACAGGGGTTGCAAAATTTCCACTGCGTTTTGGTGTGTGTGTGTTGGGGGGTAACTTGCGTAGAATCTTATATAACCCTTTTAGTTCCATTCAACAATTTTTATGTTTTGCTCATTGTTTGTTGTATAAATTGATTACTCTTATCATTTCAACCTCTTCGATGTGACAGGGTTAGTATGTTACACACTCTGTTCCATCTTGTCACTTCTCTCAACTACTCTAAACCCTTTGGTTTAAAAAAAAACTTACTACCCTAAACCAGACTCTTGTTAACCCGAGCCATCTCTAAAGACATGACGAAGGCACATGTCAAACTGGTTCAGAATTACCGTTGAAATCGCAGCTGAGTATTTGGAAACAACTTTTGATGGTGATGCGTTTGTTGTACTTCCGAGAGATGGAAAGTTAAAGGGAGAGGGTCTGTCGACGGAACGGTGAGATCGTATAATCAGTTAATAATAACCGTCTAATTTGAAACGTAAAAGGTTTTGGAAAAACAATTCAAATACGGTCTACTACAGATGTAGAGCATGTGACCTAGTAGGCACCTAGACATCATGGTCGACAAGGCACAAGCTTTGGCTTACAATGGCCCCATGCCATTCGTACGCAGGTGCCCAGGTTGTATTGGTCACGGGAACCCGTCTGCTAGACCGCTACGATCCATTGGTGAAAGAATTCTTCACGGGCTTGCAAGCCACGAGACAGTGACTCGGTGAGCACGTAGCTATAGCATATCTTGGCGAGTCAGCCATTCATTGGTAGCGCCCGCCACTGCGGCCTCCTGACGCCCTGCACCACCCGAGAGCCAACGACAGCGAGCGGGCACCTGCACCGCACCGTTCCGGGCTCCCGGCGCACACGGATGGCGAGAGGAATCGGCAGGGGAACGCTGCCTGAACGAAGGCTCGGCCGCTGTCTGCCGGCCGTGCCAGCCGGTCCACGGGCGCCGTGCGCCACATCCATGAAATTCCCCGGACGCGCCCGTGATCCGCCCGCCCGGCCCCGGCCGCAGCGCGCCAAGAACGAACGAACGCCGTCGGAAGCGCGCGGCAGAATGGGAATGGCGCCCCCAAGCGCGCGGCGGCGGGCGGGAAGGGGAATTGATGGCCGCTGCGCCGTCTGCCTGTCCCGGCCCGGCCGCCCTGCTGCTGCTGCTGCTCCCGCAGGAAGGGGGGGAGGGGGGTATCACATATCGCAGGTCGTTTTGATTGCCGCCATCAATACGCATTCATTGCGCCCCGTCGTGCATGCGTGGCCTGTGGGCCGTCCCCGTCGTCCGCATGCCCCGCCCGCTTCGCTGTCCCTCCGTCTCTCCCAGTCCACGGTTGTTGTTGCAGGCTCGCAGTTTGCAGCAGCGGCAGCCGCGGAGCAGTAACGTCTGTGATGGCGAGGGCCGATGGGAGGGGGTGACGGCGTGGGGCCTGCCTGCGGGGGCAGGCAGGAAGGATCAATGCAATTCAAGGAAGGTGTTGCCCGGGGCCACCTACCATGTACTAGACGCGTACTTAAGGTTTAAAACGGATGGGTAAAGTCCCATCCCGATCCGCCCCGTTTTTCACATTTAACCCACCCGTTTTCGTTTTTCCTGAAAAATCCGGATTCAAGATGGGTCACGGGTCGACGGCCTGCAGGAGCGGCATGGAAACGGAAAGGTTCCATCCCGGTCAAATTTCTGGGTCCCGTATTTGATCGGTATGGACCTGAATTTAACCCGAATTTAACATGGATATTCGGCCTATCAGTTAACTACAGCCCAACAGCTAACCCTAACCATATCCTTCAAACCTTATCCTTCGGACCTTCACCACCCGCGCCGCCTCATGCTCAGTCCGACTCCCGCTCAGGCGGCATGACCACAGCTGCGCCGCCGCAATTCGCAAAGCCGCGCCTTCATCGCCTGTCAGGGCCATGCTGCTGCCTGCGAGGCCGTGCCACCGTGGCCTGCGAAGCTACGCCTTCGCCGCCCACCGCCGGTGGCGCGCTGCCCTGAGCCGCGCCTCCGCTGCCCCCGCATCCGTGCCTCCTCCGCACATCGGGATGTGCCGCTGCGGTTCGCCAGGGCCAGGGTTGGGGCGGTGCCGCGCACGCCAGGCCGGGGTCGGGGCCGATGCCGTGTCACGCTGCCGGCAGGGCAGTAGGAGGATTTGTGAGCTTTGGAACTGCGAATCTTGAAAAATGCGGCGGCGGCGGCCTTACCGTGGTCCTGGAGACCCTTTGCCGTTTGATGCAGGGACTACTATAGTAATTAGCATAATTTTCTTCTCTGTTAGTGCCTGAACATGCACATACATGTGCTGAACTCTTGAACCATACATTGTTCCGCATGGAGAAAATTGGATACATATAGGGGTCTCTTAAGTCTTATTGATGGTTAGTGTGGTCTGTGTGTCCCGACTAAAGTTCTCGGTTACCATCCGTTTCCGTCGAGTTTCCAACCGTATTGATTCGTTTCAGCACACCCGTATAACCCGCTCCCATTTCCGCTCCCGGCTGTCCCGCTCCCGACGATGAAAGTGCGGGAGTGGAAATGGGAGGGGGGTTTCTTGTCGCTAGGCGTACTAGGTACCCATGAACGGTCGAGTCTCAGCTTTCACGGACTGTCAGGTAGTGGCCGACTGGCCGTGTCTTCTCAACTCGAAAGATACCGACGTGATTCCTACTGAAACTGGACTTGCGCGGAATTCATGTGGCCCAAACAGAGTTTTTATCGTCGTTGAATTGTTTTCCATGTACTCCTTCATCCTCTGGATCAGGATTGCACTTGGAGGTTTGAGCTCCATGAGTCATGACTCATGAGTATGTCCGGCCATCCGATCCGGCATAGGATGATGGCCAGGCCAGGCCCTCTATCAGATCGCTCCAAATACTTTTATATCTGCTTAGATCTCCAAGCCGCTCATTACCCATGATTGTCCATGCAGATGAGCACGATGGCAGCGTTAACCTAAGGTTCGGAGATCCGGGCGATCATGCATGCCCCCCCTGGATACGATACATTGCTGCGTTTCGCATGATCGATCACGGGCACGCTCTCTGCCTCTCTCGAAAGCCTCAACGCCCTCACCAGCAGAGTGCGCGCGCGTTCAGCTGGTACATGGTGGGCAACTGACAATACCATGGACGCTCTCTCGATCTCGAAAGGCTCACCAGCACTCCAGCAGAGTGAGTGTTCAGCTGGTAGCTATCCGAGTGCCCGAGTGCAGCACATGCATAGCGCCCTGAACCATGCATAGCACATGAGACTAGGGGGGCGTTCGGTTACTTTTGCTTATTTTTAGCACATGTCACGTCAAATGTTTAGATACTAATTAGAAGTATTAAACGTAGACTATTTATAAAACTCATTACATAAGTGGAGGCTAAACGGCGAGACGAATCTATTAAACCTAATTAATACATCATTAGCAAATATTTACTGTAGCAACACATTATCAAATCATGAACTAATTAGGCTTAATAGATTCGTCTCGCCGTTTAGCCTCCACTTATGTAATGGGTTTTTGTAAATAGTCTACGTTTAATACTTCTAATTAGTATCTAAACATTCGATGTGACGGGTGCTAAAAATAAGCAGGGAAACCAAATGAGGCCTAGAGGTAGCCGCTGCTGCCTTTGAATCAGATGCTGTCCGTATCCGCACCCTGCAGATGAGGCTGTATCGGGGAGTTCGGGGTCGGGACTCACAGCTAGCTCTCTCTCTTGAGCCATGCCAAGCCTGAAAAGATGAGAAGCCCACTGGCATTTCAGCAGGAAATGGCCAAACCGCCGGTTGGAAAGAATTGATCTCGGGACTAATCCATCCTGACCAACCGTAGCAGCTGCGAGCATCTCAAAGCAAAGAATCTGTAGCAGCAGCATCAAAAGCGCAGAAGGAACCCATCGAGCAGCCTCCCTCGAAAGAAAGGAAAGAATATCACGATGCACACACGGTATCATGGTGCCTGTGCTTTTCTATGGAAAAGCTGCAACACGCGCGCCCTTCTTTTGTGGCTTCTCTGTTCTCCCCACCTTTGAAGCACCTGCCTGTATGCTGCAATCCTAGCATCGCAATGCTTCAGCAATCAGCATGCAGTGTTCCTTTTCATGGCCTCTCTTGAGTAGAGCACGGAGAATCTCACGGTTGCCTAAGCTTGCAGCTCGTTCATTAAACTATATTTACCATAACCGTGCAAATAAGCAAACAATTCTGTTTGACAGGTTCCAATTCCAACAGCAACAGTGAAATGCTAACCTGTAATCACAGATACAGATATGTATAACCAATGCTTTAGAGCATTGGTATATATAACGCTTGCAGCCTTGTAGGCCCAAGCTTTATTCAGGTATTGTCAGGAGAAAATCTATGGTCTGAACAACAGTATTTACAGAGTGTAGACATGTATATGAAACGGGGCAACACGAACTCACACAAGTTTGAACAAAAACTAAAGGCGAACAAGGGCTAAACTAAGATGGTATCATCCCCTATCTTAGAATGTGTCTCTCTTAGAATCATACATGGTACGGCAAATCTCCTCGCACACCACCCGTATCTTTCGCGCCTAGTTGACCTCTGCAAAGTCTGATGTCCACTGGTGCCTTGGTGCGGCAGCACAGGTGAGATGTTGCACGCCCCTCCTCCTATGCTGCTCCAGAAAAAGGAGCGCCGTTTCAAATATCATCCGCATGCGCGACATGATGCTGCTGGTTTGCTCCTTCTTGGTTATCCAGAGGCATGTACTGAGCCATGATGGCGCGGATCTCCGAATCCATGTAACTCTGATGACAAATAATAACGCAGATATGGTTCAGGCATGAACTAATTTATCGTCATCATAGTAATATCAGTGACTGCTTGCAAGTAAAGACCAAAGGGTAGAGAGGAGATTGAGAGGTGCAGAGTTGTTTTACCCTCAGCCTGTATTTGTACACTGCGTATGCTCCAACCCCAGCAAAAACAAGTCCGAAGAAGATAACCCAGAGGAAGCTCCAGCCAACAGTTGCGGTAGTTCCCTCTTTGCCTGCACAGCATTCAGAAAATGGCATAAGATTAGTAGTACAAAAAGGTGAAATGAATATCAGTCCACTTTACTTGCGCAAACCATCTTAGAATTTTACAGTACCGATAAAATTATTTATGCACATGTGCATCAATTACTGCTATCTTTTGAAATCGGATGTTAAAGAAACTGAAGTCCACCACTAGAGTGACGCTAGAGGAAAAAAAGACCTAAGAGCTGATAATGACCAGGACACAACAATGTCCATTTAGGCAGGTCCACAAATTCCATCCATAAAACTATGATTATCACATGGCGTTTGACGTCAAGCAATATCAAAAGATAAAGGACCTAAATAAAAAACAGGAAGAAACTTTAAAGCAGCAAGAATCCATATAACATTGATGAAAACATACATGCTCTCCACTTCACTAGTACTAACTTAGGACTATCTGGTTAATAATAGCCTGGTTAGATCGGGCACACAGTAAGGCTAAAGTACAAGATTGTGCAACATCAAGATTTTTTTTTGAAATAATCACTATTTATTAAGAAACTGGTGCATAAGTGTGTTATTCCAGAAACTAATTGATGACCGAGAAACAGTGAGTTTCTTTCATTCTTTAAATGGAAATACAAGATCAATCATCTCGAACAAAAGAAAGCATTTCACAAGTGCATTGCTTCTCATCACATAGATAGGACTTGCCAGTAAAGTTATGAAGAGACAGAACCAGATGGCTACGTAGAAGTACAGGTTAGCTACTCACTGATGCAAGTGTCATGCTCTCTCATGTATAGCATTTTGTCATCACCACAGCTGCACTCATAGCTTCCCCATGTATTCTTGCAGCTGCAACCCTTGCACTGACAGAAAAGTTTCCCTTTGCATTCATCAATATCTGCAAATAGGTAGATTAAAATAGATCACTGAACATTTTTCATATTACTCTGAAATTTTCAAGATCAGAATTATAGAACAATGCTCAAAAGGTGAACTTAACTGTAATTCCTAGTAAAAGATTATCTTCTCAAACAGTGGCAGTATTGGATAAATATTAAGTGCTAAAACAATTTTTTGGTAACTTAAGAACCCCTTGGGGCAAGTGTGGGTGTGTGTGTTATATTGGCTATTTTGGCCTTTCTCCTATCTTAATGCACTGATATTCTATTCGATAAAAAAAAACAATTGTGGAATCAATGCTAAACGCGAGTGGGATGATGATGTAGAGTGTGACATGGATAATGGATGCAACTGTTGATCATAATCATGTAACTTCTAGGTGTCTGCTGGAAAAGTTTATATGGTGTTGGATCAGAGATGCTTCGAAATGGCACCAAAAAACAACAGTCAGGAGGTTGTGAGTTGAATTTTCTCGGGTCTGAAGGTGCCAATAGAAACAAGACAGCATCCTTTCTATAGCAGGAGTTGATTGAATGCCTGACAAAAAATGAGCAGGTTTCTTCAGAATGTGTCAGTTTCTCCTCTGGTGGTTGTTGATTTCTTACAGCAATGGGTTTCATGGTGCACAAAGAGGTCACTACTCACTAGGGGTGGATTATATTCTACCGTGAGTGCAAGGAGACCGGCAGCAACTCTGATTGAGCAACCTTCATTTTACGGTGTCTTCTACCATAGCACACTTAATTTCTGATATGCACTGTTCCCGTATCTGGCTTTGCTCATGGTTTCTGTGACAGCTGGTCGAGCTGAACCTTGCGTTTTCTTAGATCAGTTGTCCAGGGATTTTAAAACTTTGTTATGAATTCAGTGTGTCGATTGTAAAAATCAACTTATGCCCCAACATAGAAATCAATTTGTGCACCTTTAGATTAATGTTGCATTCAAGGCTGTAAAAATCCAGTTTCTGAATGGTACCTTCACAACTTTTTACTCCATCACCCTTGAAACCAGCTGGACATTTACACCCATCAGGTTCTTCGTTCTGCAGAATTGCACATTTAGGTTTCACACTGCCAACAAACTGGAAAACAAAAACTAATGTCTTAAGAGAACATCTACTTACTGAGCAGGCAGAGATCGTCTTCCCATCTTTAGTTTCCTGCCAGCACCCTCCATTACTAATCTCACATCTACCAATACCAGAAGCTGTCCATGGCAAATGTCAATCAAAGCTGTACTTGCATAAATCTGATCGATGATCCTATTGTACAGAAGTACAATGCTACACAGTAATGCAAACAACATTGATTTACAAATTACAACAACCTCCATTCTATTTTACTTATTCTCTTAGAATGTGTGTAGTTAATATTTTAAAACTTGACCCACTGGTGTACAAGCATTTAGATTTGTTGCATCAAAATAATATTGTGTCTTTTTTTAATCAAAACTGTGTACATATCTATTTATCAATAATATCTGTAAAATGGAAAAACGAATGAATTGGAGACCATGCAATGTCCAAAATGACAAGACAGAATAAATAATAACTCTTAACTGATCATGAAAATACCACCATAGAAATAACTTAATGCCATTGTAATGCTAGAACTAAATCATAGAGTACCTTCACAATGTGTATATCCATCACCAACAAATTTTACACCTTTCACAATAGGGCACTCACAAACACGCCCACGGAAGGTATCCTGCATTTTCATATAAGGCATTTAAAACCTGTTACCAAATAACAATTGAGAAAGAACTAAAGAAGGCAAGGTTAACCGTCAGCAGCAAGTGTGGCATTAAAAAGGTACCTTGCATGCAGTAACGTTATTAGCCTTGTCCAGCCAGCAACCACCATTGTTGTCCAAACATTCATTCGTTTGAATTTCTATATGAAATAAATTGAGGGAAAGGGGAAAAAAAAGTAAATGTCACATCATATAAGATCTAGGAACACTTCTGTGGTAAAAAAAAAAAGGCTCACAGACCTTCGCTCAAACAAATAGCAGGCTCAGTCGTCTCCTCAAATCCTGAACAGATTGCTTTCAGAACAGCAACTTTGTCCAATTTACCTGAAGGGGGAAAAAAAGCTAAAATGTGATACAGCAACATTTTGAGCCCAAAAGATGGTGTTACAAAATAGTGGCAGACCTCTGTATTGCCTGTTGTTGATGACAAGGGTCGGAAGTATTGTGACATCTCCTCTTTTACCATTACCAATCTATACAGTAAAAGAATAGAGCTACTAAGTATACCATAAATTGACACTAATATGCAACCATGCAATGCTGGTTAACAAAAATGCTGCTATTTAAGAATACGGTCGTACTTGAGCATCTTGTTCTGCCTTTAGAATTTCATTCTCCTCGTCAGCTTCAGGATCCCCAACACATTTGTTTACCTTCTCAACGTCCAATCCTGTAATGAGGTGTCACATTAGATATACTTGGCAATAATTTAGTCGTTATATGTTACTAACGAATAATAAAAATAGAGAATCGGCAAATTAACAAATGAGATACATGAAATCAGTGCCAAATAGACCCACCAAGTGACTTGATAACATCACTGGCACATTCATGTGTGTATTTCTTATCCTTCATTGGGCACCTAAGTGCAAAGTCATGCACATAATCCCACCACAACCATGGCTTGCCAGTCTCATTAGCAATCTTGAATAAACAAATTTGATGCAGATTTTGAATCACAACATCTTTTCCATCATATCCTTGGCTAAAATCCTGCTCAGGGTCTGGTGCACAATATCTCCCATGATTGATGCACTGTGATTTGCATTGCTTGCTCGTGACAAAAGTTTCTGGACAATACCATGTGATATAATGAGGAGTAAACTGGGTGTAACCCTTTTTCTCAAGAACTTGTGCAGTTCCTCTGAAGTTCTTCACGAAGTCCATTTGCATATCGCATTTAGGACCACATTCATCATTACTGTTTGTCCAGAATTCATACTCTACACGCTCATCGGGGTGCGGAAGAGATTCCCTCCAGTCCAGAAGAACGCTAAGCATGTCACCTGCTTCTGCAGATTTCTTAAGTTGATCCCCCAATTTCTTTGTTATAAGCACTGAGGGAATAGTGATGTTTTCTAGGTGTTCTTTGCCTTCCTCTGGGTTGTCCATTGTGATTAAAGGTTCTGGCTTGTCATCCACAACAAGAACTGCGGCAGCTCCAGCATTTTGGGCATTCCATGCCTTGACAGTGAAAAAGCATTCTGTTCAAACAGAATAGATTGGAGAATTAGAATAAACTTTTCCAGAAAATTCCAGTAATGTGTAGCAAAGAACTTTAAGCACCCAAATCTTTGTATACTTCAATGTTTTGCATGAAGAACAGTATCGTTAATAATGTTTTCCCTGAATCAATTATGACATATATGTCATATGATCCTAAAATGATGAATAGGTGAGAACCTGTGAATCCTATTCTAACTTTAATGTGAAAACTGCATGCAGTTTTATTTTCTAAAATTAAACATATAATATGAACCTTATTTTGCTATTGCAGCTCTGCATGATACCAGTTTGAAGATGTGCTTCGTATATAGTTTTGTCATTTAGCAGACTCTGGTTCTGAAACCATAGGAACCATAGCTAAATTAAGGTTCAAATAATATCAACGCAACACGCTAAAATATGGCAAATAACCAGGTATCTGCTGATAATATGTAATCATATAAATCAAGCATGACTCAAATTTGTCACAGACGGAAATATACCATAAAGATAGTCATCAAAACTAATTAAGTTAAATGGTTAAACCACCTCATACAAATTGACTTATTATTAACTCCTTTTCAATAAGTACCAAATTTACTGTGTTGCCAATTCTATGTTCCACAGTAGTTCAAATGATCTACTCCCTGAATGCAAACCAAGGCAATTCCTTGAGCAGTTCTACAAGTGTTCAATTGAACCAACAGGTGGATAGCCACAGGATCATATATAGCATCAAAGCTACTCAATAGGACCACAGGAGTATGCTGCATGCCTGCATCCAAGGGAATAGGAGCCAAAAATAGAAAGGCAGGGGGGCGACTTGGGCGGCACCCCACCCTCCGCTGTCGCCACCCCCCTCCCAGCCTCCTCTCCACCTCGCAGCCGCCGGAGCAGGGCACCGGAAGCCCGTGTACCTTCTAGGAAGGCGGCAGCGGGGCTTCTCTTGCCGGCCGGGGTGCTCCCGCCTGGTCAACAATGCGGCGACGCCGGCCATGGAGGTGGCGGCGGCGACCCGGGCCGGCAGATCCGGTGTCCCGGGGCCGGATCTACTTGGAGCGGCTGTTGGCGGGGCTGCCCTTTGGATGTGTGCATGGGGTCTGTGAGGCCGTGTTGCAGGTCTTCCAGCGGCCTCACGCGGGACGGCGGCGGCTTCCCCCACGAGGGAGCGACGCGGGGGGCCGCGGTGGCTGCGTGGCAGTGCAGACCCGGTGACAGCAGGCGCCGGTGCGGCAGTGCTGACCGGGGAGGCGGCCTGCCGGCCTCGTTGCGAGGCGCCAGGACGCGCCGGAGGCGGCGCGCTGGCACGGCGGCAGAGGAGGCGCGGCGCGGAGGTGACGCCAGCACAGAGGACAGCGGCATGGAGGTGGCGCCGACGCGGAGGAGGCGCTGGGCACAGGTTGTGCGCGCGGGGTGACGCAGGGCGCGGCGCGAGGAGGATAACTGCCGGTGAGCAAGCGGAGGTGGAGGTACGGCGGCGTGGTGTGAGGAGGCGTGGCGGCGACGCCGCCCCGGATGGGCTACCGTGACTATGGCCAGGAGTGCCGAGCCGTGAGCGTGCAAGGGTTGGGATGCTTCGGGCGAAATCCCTCGCCGGCGTTCTTGCTGGTGAAAATGACGACGGCACCCTAGGGCGTCGTTCTCCTCGTTGGGGGCGTCATGTCTGAGCTACAACCCTGCTGCACGGGGTCCTCTGGGTGAAAACCCTATCCAGATTTTGGACGAGCGACGGTGGCGCCATTGGCGACATGCCCACCTTGGAGGCATCGTCTCTAGAGACCCATCTCAGTCTGTGGCATTGCTGGTCCATTAGTCACGGGCGGCCATAGCTGGTGGTAGTGGCGACAATTCCGTCGCGTGGTAAGCTGGACGGGTGTTGCCGAGGCCATGTGGAGGCGATCGCAGTTATGGTGGCGGCCAGGGGTTGTCGTATGGTTGTCGGTCTTGGCTGCTTGCAGCGGACCGTAGCGGCTGGCATTGCTTGGCAACGATCAGTGCGGCGTGGGACTACGTCGGAGGACGGCGCTGCGGCAACAGCATCGTGGGACAACTAGGCTTGCAGCAGACCGCGGCGGGTTGCTCAATTTGGATGGGCTACCTGGTGCGGTACATCGTCGAAAGACGGCGCAAGCGACTTCTCTGACTTGCTAACATGGCGGCGGATACTTTTGCACGAATGAAGCAACGAGGCGAAGTCGACCTGCGGCGGCGGCCTGGCTGATCGATGGAGATCTTGTTGAGCGGGGCAACATTGCTCACCACTCTGACAACGACAAAAGAAACGGATCCGTGACTGGAGTATTGTGGCAGGCGTGGCGAGGCCCCTGCGCGTGGTGTTTTTTCGAGACGACGAGAGCGAGGTGGAGTCCAACGGCGGATGTGGCGAGGCCCCCGCCCGTTGTGTTATCGTGGTGGCAACTGTGAGGCAACCTGCGAGAGATCTGGATTCGGTGGTATCACTCTGTCAGGTTGAGTTACAGCTGGACTACAGCGGATGGTCCCGCATGGCGGTGGCCTTCTCGGTGCGGTGCAGTTTGTTTCTATGGGTCCTGTTGACGCAGGGCCACGCCTGGAGGTTTCGGCGAATACATGAGTGTGAATGTTGGTGGGTGCCTCCGTGGCGAGTGGAGTGATGAGGCCGTGTTGACGTTCCAATCCAACCGGTCGGGTGTGGCAGTTTTGAGTTGAGTGGCTACCCGCGTGGATGTCCCAATCCAAACGGGTGAGTCTATTTTATTTTCTTTTCCTGCCTATGACCTCCCGGGGCTGTAGTCTTTTATTTTTTCTGCTATATCAACGAAACACGCATGCGGTTTGTTAAAAAAAAAAGAAAGAAAGGCACACAACACATCTTCAGCAACTGACCAGTAATTAATGCCAAGTAGAGCTAGACTGACTGAATCACGATAAAATGCTACCCTCTACAATCCGTTTCACTGATTTGACCAACCAAATAGCCAAATAGGAGTAGTTCCAAAGAACAGCTGGACAACCAAAGATCAGAAAAACCGACCGGGCGGCGCCGCAGCAGAATTTAATCGA
Source organism: Setaria viridis (assembly GCF_005286985.2). Taxonomy (NCBI): domain Eukaryota; kingdom Viridiplantae; phylum Streptophyta; class Magnoliopsida; order Poales; family Poaceae; genus Setaria; species Setaria viridis. The sequence goes on from NC_048271.2 coordinate 44,743,435, forward strand.
AGCAATAAACCCAAAAGCAAAAGGGGGCCAAAGACAAAAGGAAAAGGAATATCCATCACCTCCGCGGTCGAGGAGGACGAAGTTGGGTCGTCCCCCGGCTTTCTTGGGCTTGAAGGAGATGTCGAACTGGTCGAAGCTCTGGCACCCCTTCCGGTTGGACCTGGGGTACTCGACCCAGCCGTGCAGCGTACCACCGTACTGCGGCACCCCGAAGTTGCCGATGGCGCACTCGTACTTGCCCTTGAGCTCGTCGGGGGACGTCACCTGGATGCTGTTCTTCTCCACCACGAACCTCCCCGCCGCCGCGTCCGCCAAGGCCAGCGCCAGCACCAGCAGCAGCGCCCGCCACGCCGGCCCCCTCATCCTGCTCCGATCAAAGCACCGCCCTCCTACCTACGGAACCTCACCGTCCAGGGGAGCCCCTGACTCGATAAAAAGGCCCGAATCTCCGCGCCGGGCAGGCTGAAAATTCCGGGTCCTCGGAAGGACTCGTGCGGGACGGAGGGGAACCGGCCGGCGCTGGGAAGATCGACCGATATCGATCGATCCAACGCGAGGAGACGGAGATTCCCACGAGGCCGCAAGCAGCCGCAGATCTGCAGGCGTAGAGAAAGACCACCCCGGCGGCACGAGCGGGAGGCCAATTGGGGGCGGCCGGCGAGATCTAGCCGAGGCCGATCGGCTGCTGCTGGGGGTGGATGGAGATGGAGGCGTTGGACGACCTGGAACGCCTCCGCGCGGGGGAAGTCGTCGGCTGCTCCTGCCCCGTCCAAGTAAAGTCCAGCCAACCAAGTTAACCGAACCACGCGGCACGGAAGGCTGTCAGCGACCGCCCGCGTCGGCGTCGCGACGTGCGCGGCCGTTGGATCGGTGACTGGTGGGGCCAGGGCGCCCGTTCTCGTGGCGGCCGGCCCTCGTGCGTCCGTGCATGGCAGAATGGGAGCTTTGGGGATCGCGTGGGTCAGAGGCTATGGGTTTTCCTAGTAGTAATCTTAATTAGCCTCGAGATCCGTTCTGCAGGTCAACATCTCGTGCAAAGGCAAAGCTACCCAATTGCTCGTGGATGATAATGTTTTCAAGGAAAAACTCACGAGATCAAAGCCCTATTTTTGCTACTCTGGTTTGGCGGTTTCAATATGGAGCTGCGTTTGGTGTCATTAGACAATTCTAGCAGAAATGCAAATGACCGTGTCGTTCGATACAGGTTCTCATTTGCTCTCGCGTTATTATTCATTTGTTCCTGGTATGTTGGTTTTGCTTCACAATATATTGGTGTGTTGCCCCTAGTAGTCCTCTCTTTACAAGTATAGTAGTAAAAGATATCTGTAAGTGGTTTGATGCCATCTGTTTATTACGTGGGACTCAAACATGGAACTCGTGCGTTCTGACAGAAACGGGTCCCATTGCGGCGGTAGAAGGCGACCTACCATGGGAGCGGCGTCAAGATGTATGACGATGATGATTGCGCAGTCGTTGTTGAGCTACGTAAATAGAAACAAGCTAAGGATGAGAATGATTAAGTTTGAAGGCTGTATTTTTTTAATACAAACTTTTACGTACGATCTCGGATGAATACAAACTTTATATCAAAATTGTAGAGCTTGATGAGATTTTAAACTTTGTAGTTGATAACTTTTTCATTCGAGATGTTTAGTAGTCCAAAAATGTGTTACAAGTTTAGAGAAGAAACATATTTCCCACGTCATCGATCCACAACTCCGAAATCGAGCGTTCCTATTGGCCGAACTCTCCTCACACCCTTCCCTCTGAACCAACCAACCTTATCTCCTCCCTCTCTCTCTTCTCTCCCACCTCTCCGGCGCGCCCCTGCGGAGGAGCCCCGGCAGCTAGCGTGGCCACCTCGGCCTGACACCGGCAGCGGAGGCGGCAAGCGCGGCGACCACCCCAGCCTCGGCCCTAGCGACGGAGGCGACCGGCGTGGCCACCAGTGGCGCGGGTGGCTCGCCGGCCCAGTGGCGACAGACGGCACAACCCAAGCGAGGCTGGCTGATGCGGGTGGCTCAACCCCGGAGCGGGTAGCCCTGACCCCGGCGTTGAGGCCAGCCGGCGCATGCTCCTCCACCTCCACAATTGCAGTAAAGTTTGGAGACCTTTTTGCAAAATCATTAAGACATATTTCAAAAACTGCGGGTTGATTAGAAAAAATTGAGGGAGTTTTTTGCAAAACGACTATGACGGTCGGAAGAAACCAACACACTTTAATATATATTAAATAGATATAGATATGTAGAGAAAAATCCTTGCAGTTGTTTGAAAAAATATTTATGGGGCAGTTTGGATTGTTTATCAGTTTATGCAGATTTAGACGTATAGGGTGAGAGTCAAGGAAGACAGGCGTGGGCCGGCGGGCTGCCAAAACAAGAGGGATTTACCGGCAGTATTTTACAGAGCACGGCAGCTTTGCTTTGCTTCGTGGGGAAGTATGGAGTTCCGTGGCTCCAAGCACAAGATCTACCCTTTAAATACCCTTTCAACGTCCTCAACTGTATTATTGATAAGAACAGGTCGCTGTTGCAGTGTCCCTGCCATCAAATGCAGCGAGATGCAGACAAGTTCTTTTTTTCGCCGGTGGTGGAGGCCCGCAGCCTGCCCAGCCACGCGAAACACGCACCGGTTCTCAAATAATGAAGCGCTGCAGAGCCCGTGGTCCACTCTTTGATTTGACGATGGGGAGATGCCCAACGTCTGCCACGAGGGGACTGGGAGCATCTCACATTTGCGAACACAAACAGTACAGCGACAACGGAAATTAATTTTTGATGTGGTTTTTTTGGACCACGTGGTTCACCAGGCAGGCATGTGTTTGAAGGACAGACCCTTCACTGCCTCTTTTTAAAGAGAAAAAAACTCACAGCCTTTTTATTGTGATATTTTTTTACCTGGCAATACAATTAGAGGAGAATCAACTAATCAATCATACCCCCTGGTGCACACTTTAGCTTCCAAACCAAATTATATGCACTATATTTAAGGAGGAAAAAGTCGCAATGTTTTTTTAAGAAAAGAAATGCAACGCTAGTGTATTCATCGACAACTACGACAACATCAAATTTCTCTAATTTTAATAAAGTTTACCAACATATATGACATGCAATTAGTTTCATTAAATCTACCATAAAATATGTTTTAGTAGTATACTTATTTCATATTACATTTATGATAAAAATTTGATTTCTACGTAGAGGATTTATTGCTACTTGTTTAGATACAATGGTGCATGTTTGATAGTGAAGGATTATAAATATATGCACCAACCAATTCAACTCAAAAATTTAAGTTGATAGGAAAGGTGGGCATTTGCACAACCAATTCAATACAAAAAGTTTAAACTGATAGAAAAATAAGGATAATTAACTTAAACTTTATCGGATCGACAGGAATTTGCAGTCTGGTTCTCACTGAATGCGTGCTACGGGGAAAAGAATGTTAGCGCACCAAAAGAAAAAAAAGATGATAAAATGAACTTGACAAGGAAGCATGACGCATCCTTATACTCAGTCACGACTCACGAGTCCGCAACAATATAGTCAGGGTAATTCGTAAAAAAAACAGTATAGTCAGGCTAAATAAAGAGGTACGATGTACTTCCAACAGTGAAAAAATATATGTTGAGTTTTGAAACATTAATCAATTGTCGATCGGAATAGCTAACATGAACAATTTTGCTATCTTTATTACTCTAACGGTTCTCAGTGTGAAGTCAAAGATAAGTTGGTCAAAATTTTCGGATCTGCTTATAAAATATCTATAGGATGAATGTGTGTGCATGTGTAAACTTCTGCATTGTGTTTTGCAAAGGAACGCCAAAAGGTCGAGCTGTAACATGTTTGCTGCACGCCAAAAAGGCAGCCGCGCTGGGCGATGCATCATTGCCGCGTAACGCACCGTCTGCACACGGCCACATGGGACGGGCCGCAGGCGTGTGGCCATGGGCCGGAGACTGGAGCAGGCAGGCCGTCTGTGCTGGGCTACGCGCGGTTTTTATTTCTGGAGTACTTATTAAAATTATTAACAGGATAAGTGTTCGTTTTCAAGAACTTATTAAAATTATCAAGAATAAGTGTTCGTTTTCAAAAACTTCAAAGTGACCCCTTTGAGAAGGTGATATATATAACAGGATCCACAACCAAATAAGTAAAACCTCAATATTTACACAACAATTGACAGACGCAATTGACACCGAAGAAGGCAAGAAGAAGATGCCTTATTCTTCGGAGCAGTTTTTCAGAACACGTCTTATTTGGCCTTCCTGAAAACACGCTTACTGTCCCTCCGTTTTAAATTGTAGGTGATTTTTATTATGTATCTTGACATAACATACATCTAAATGCATAGCAAAAAAGCTATGCAGTCAAAACGACTTACAATTTGGGACGGAGGGAGTAGCATACAGCTCCATTTAGCAGTTAGCACCGAGTGAATCGACTTGAATAGTTTGACACACAGCTCCACTAACTTGTCACATGTTTTATTTGCTCCTAGAATCTCTCATCACGGCCTCAATTTCTCCGGCCAACCTGGGTGTTGGCGACCAGGTCTTGGACCTTATCCTCGGCAGTCCGTTAGCTAGTTTGTTAGAGTCTACATCCTGTAACTTGTAATCCTAGATTAGCTGAACGTGATCCTTGCATGCAGGGAGAACGGTTAGTCACTTTCTCGCCTCTGCATCGTGTTACGTGTATATGTACACCCGTTGAGATGAATACAACTGAGGCATTCACTCTTACACTGGGCCTGGAGCACAGACGCGGACGCGGCATGTTGCAGCGGGAACGCCTGCGCGCCGCTTCCTGGCGTGCGTTGCGTGCTGCTCAGCGTCATCGCACCGCCGGCACCCGCCGTGGTTGTTGCCGCGGAGTGCGGGCTGTGCCACGCGCGGCGGGCGGCCGCCGGCCCCCCGCGCGCCGGCGAGAGCTTCCGAGTCTTTCGCTCATCCGGGCGTGTCATCAGTTCGTTTGGACTGGATGCCTGGCCCCGCGGCGAGGATTCACAGTAATCAAGGACAGGTACATTTGATTTGTATTCTCTCTTGTTCTGAAGTCTGAACCTTTTTCTCCTCCGAACTATGAACTTTGCGTGGTTCAGGTTGCTACCGATTTGACTTGAACCTTTACTTGGCACTTGACGGCCAGAAGTTAGAATGAAGAGCAGGGTAGTTCGAGAATAGCTTCAGAAAGTGTTCGTATAAAGTTTTTGGTTTAGATCGTATTGACAGAGAGAGCACCACTAAGCCTGAATCAGAAAGCACTTTCCTGCAGCGGATGCAGTCATTCACATCGCCGTGCAGCCGCCCGCCTCCTCCGATGCAAACATCCGGCAACCGCCGTCCGCCGGATCCTCGAGAACGTCCACATCCAGCACCATCGACTTCCCTTTGTCCATCGCAGTGCATCCCGAAGCGGCGACGCCTGCGCCGTCGCACGGCGTGCGTCGTGCTGTGCTCGGAGTCAGAGCACACGCCGTGTTGCTGCTGCGCCAAGTGTGGGCGCACCTGGCGTTCCGGGAGGGGCGCCGCCTGGCAGTGCGGTCGGCGAGCTGAGATGTCTGGCGTTTCGAGCGAGGGGAGCGGCGTCGCGGCGCTCCGGCAGGTGGTGTTGGCCACGACCAGGGGAGGACGGTATTCCAGTTACCGTCCGGGGTGGACGGTATTTCATTTACCGTCCACCGCCTGTGTAGCTCAGAACCGTCCCATCCGTTTCCGGGAACGCGGCGGTCCATCTCGTCGTCCCGCGGCGCTGCTCCGCCTCCGACGGCATCGCCGCCGCCGCTCTGGTGCATGGTGATCTCTTCGGTTTTGAAGTGCACGCGTCGCCATGATGCCGCCAGAAAGACTCTCCGGCCGCTTCTGTTCCAGCGGCAAATTGGATGCTGGTTGCTAGCCATGGCGCCTCTCGCCGTCGTTGAGGGCAACGCCCGGCCGCAACGTCCTCTGGCTCCTTGAGCGTACACAACCATCGACTTATCAGTCCATTCTGGCACCTCCGAGGCTGACGTGATCCTGGCCCGTTTCAGCGGCGAACCGGCAACGCCGGCGCGCTGCGCACAGCGCACACGCCGGCCGTGGTTGCTGGCTGAGGCACTGCCGCCGCGCCTCGCGGGAAAGAAGCTGCGACGCATGGCCGCGTCGTTCTTCGATTGAAGGCTGCGCTCATCTCTTCGTTGCTTCCCTCGCGGCGGCACGGCGCTCCGACGGTGGCGCTGGCCACCGGCATCTTGGGCTAGGGGTGGACGGTATTTCATTTACCGTCCACCTTCTGGGCACCTGAGAGCCGTCCAATCAACATTCCGCGGTTGAGATTAAGCACTAGGGACCCGTTCGAAGCACTTGGATGGCTCTTCCGCAAAGAGACGGACGCTCCCGCTGTTGGAACTGAGGCTCTCTCGATCACACACCAGCTCTCACACTACTAGCGCTTGCACGTTATTTTGCTCTGGATGAGAAACACAATCACACACACAAAAGTTGCAGCACTGCACACCGGTGCCTTTTCTTTGTTTTCTTCACTTCACCACACACCCGAACTGATTACATGGCCAGCTATTTGAAGACACACGCACACAAGCTAGCTAGTGGCCATGGCTCATACGGTCTACACGTCTTGCCGTAAGAACCGGGCAACCCACAAGCTAATCACCACTAATACATCTACATGCAAGATAAACACACGGTTTGGCCGCACGACTCGACCATTACCCATCTCCCTGGATTACATGCAAGCCACTTCCACCTGCATGTCGCTAACTAACCCAAGCATGCAGATCACCACTACTCACACCAAGACTCATCCTCCACTTGACTCGGCAAGCCAAAGCGCACTCCTGCATGCAAGCACCTACATGCAAATCATAGCCTACACTAATCTAACTAATTCACGCACACACCACTGACAACTCACACAAATAGTAAACAACAAGATTAAGTCTAACACCCGCCGCGCCGCTTCATTCGCCTCACCCGGCCTCGCCGCCGCCCTCCGGCAAGCTCCTCACTTTTCTTTCGCAATGGACTAGTCATCCAGGAGGGATTCTATCCCTGCGCTTGATTACGGCCTCGGGTCGTAATCAAGATGTAGGTTTGGAAGGGTTGAGTAGAAGTTTAGGAGATGGTGGAGGATAGGGATAAATGGGGTCGTTTCTCATTTGTGTTGTGCTGACATCGTCCACTCTTCTCTCTTCAAGATGTCACATGTTCTCGTAGGAATATACATAACTTAGATTAACTAAAAACCAGGATCATCTAGAATATGAACACATCTTAGTAAATAAGTTGAGTAATCAACCGGCAGCAACGTTGTGCGACGAGCTGGCCATCTCAGTTGGGGTAGTGGCTGGTGAAGGGGACGCCGGTATTGGGGTAGCACGTAGGAGATCGCGTCGTCCTTCGGGTCTCCACCTTGTCTGTTCGGGGACGACGACGGTGAAGTGGCAGCGGCCTTCAGATGGCTCCGGCGCCGCCAAGGATCGATTAGCGTGTCGGGGTGTGTGTAGGGTTTTGCGTGCGTTGGCCTAACTCAAAACCCCCAGCTACCCCTTTTATTATGGCATTGCGCGATCTGGGGCCGCAACTACAGTCGGTTGCACCTCCGATCAAGGCGCGAGGTGGGCGTCGTGAGTTCGAGTCATACGCGAGTTTCCTTATCCTCTCCCTTCTCTCTCTCGGCCTTTTGACCACCCCTAAACTTTTTCCAACACTCTCCCCTTTGGTCTAAAGGTCTATAACTTATGCCATTCTTAAAGAAGAATTGTGCAGGGAGACAATGTGTGACAATGGTGATTAAAATCCCACTATGACACAGTTGTCCATAATGTATAAAACTCCCTATCATAATGGGAGGCGGTTGTCTTATTACCCTCCAAGATCACAGGCTGTCTGATAATCCCATGCCGGCAACATGTTCACTGGATATAATGGGAGGTAAGCCTTTTTTAATGGATCCTCAAGTATCTTCTTAGTACTTATATGCTCTAACTTAATGGTGTGATCTTGGATTCTATCTTTCACAACAAGGTACTTAATCTCAATATGCTTTGTAGCATCATTTGACTTGTTGTTATTCGAATAGAAAACTGTCGACTTATTATCGCAGTATAATTTTAGTGGTGTACTTATGTTGCCTACCACTCTTAATTTTGTGATGAAACTCTTAAGCCATACAGCTTGCCCCACAGCTTCATAACATGCCACAAACTCAGCTTGCATTGTCGATGCAATTGTTAGTGTTTGTTTGGACCTTTTCCACGATATAGCCTCATTTGCAAGTGTGAAGACATAACCTGATGTGCATCTTCTTGTGTCAGCACAACCTGCAAAATCAGCATCTAAATAGCTGATTATCTCTAATTTCTCAGTTCTCTTATACGTAAGCATGTAATTCTTAGTGCCTTGCATGTAACGCAAAGCTTTCTTAACTCCTTTCCAGTGGCCTAATCCTGGATTAGACTAAAGGTCAAGTCAGGGTGTGTACACAGTTGTGCATACATTATGCTCCAACAGCTGAAGCATAAGGAATCGTTCTCATTTGATTAATTTCTAATTGATTCTTGGGGCTTTGGAATGACCCAAACTTATCGCCCTTAACAACTGGAGCAACTGTGCCTGAACATTGGTGAATATTATATCTTTTAAGGACCTTCTCTATGTAAGCTCTTTGAGAGAGTCCCAATACACATTTGGACCTGTCTCTATGAATCTTAATGCCTAAGACATAAGCGACATCACCAAGGTCCTTCATGTCAAAGTTCGATGAGAGAAAACCCTTTGTCTCATGCAGCAAGTTCTTATCGCTGCTCGCTAATAAGATGTCATCCACATAAAGCACTAGGATGATTATAGAGCTCCCTTTGGTCTTAACGTATATGCAATTGTTCTTCTTATTTTCAATGAATTATAGAGCTCCCTTTGGTCTTAACATATATGCAATTGTCCTTATTTTCAATGAAGCCAATTCTCTTAATCACTTCATCAGACTTAAGATACCAACGCTTGTTTCAATCCATAAATGGATTTTCATAGTTTGCATCCCATATGTTCCTTGCCTTCCACGAATAAACCTTCTGGTTGCGTCATGTACACATTCTTATGCAAGTCACCATTAAGGAATGCAGTTTTAACATCCATCTGATGCAGCTCAAGATCATAATGAGCTACTAAAGCCATAACGATTCTAAATGAATCTATCTTTGAGAACGGTGAGAAGGTTTCATTATAATCGACACCTTCTACTCGTGTGAATCCCTTTGCCACGAGTCTTGCTTCGAACCTTTCGATCTTCCCTTTAGAGTCATGTTTAGTTTTATAGACCCATTTACAACCTACTGTCTTAGCTCCTTCAGGAATTTCTACTAAGTCCGTACTCTATTTGTTTTCATGGACTTCAACTCTTCTTCCATGGCCTCGCACCACTTATGCGAGTGCTCATTTCTTATGACTTCCTTAATCATCCACCTTCCCCATGTCGTGTCCTTCTTCACTTATGTACACATACTCATCGGAAAGGGTGGACTTCCTCTCACATGTTGACCTTCTTAGAGGCTGTGGTGCTTCTGCCTGTGGTGCTTCTACTTAAGCAGGTTTCTGCTGAACCACCTCGGGCTCATCAGTGGCCTCCCCTTGCAATCCATCAGCAGGTTCTACCACATCTTCACCTCGATGCTCACTTATCACAGGGGCATCTACATTTTCACTTGTGGTAGGTGTTACTTTCACATCTTCTACCGGAGGTTCCACCACCTGAGATGTAACTGTAGTATGAGGCATAGGGGCATAATAATCCTGACTCATGGGTAATGGCTCATAGGTCCGAATCTCCTCAAGATCAATTTTCCTAACCTCAGTGCATCCAGTTTCCTCTAAGAAGACATCATGCCTTATCTCTACAAATTTAGTGGTACGCTTAGGACAATAAAAGCGGTACCCCTTTGACTTTTCCGGATATCCAATAAAATAGCAGCTTTCGATCTTAGGATCTAATTTTCCAAGTTGTGGATTAAATATCTTTGCTTCAGTTGCACAGCCCCATACATGTAAATAATTCATGCTGGGCTTCCTACTAGTCCAAAGTTCATATGGAGTCTTAGGGACTGACTTACTAGGAACATGATTATTAATGTGTGCGGCAGTCTTTAAGCTTCCATCCACATACTCACTAGCAGCATAGAATTACTAAGTATACTACTGTCGTTGTCAAGATTTGCGGATCAAGACTTAGACTAGTAAATTTCTTTTATGCGCGTAAGGCTTCGGATGGTGGCGTGGGAGACACGGGGTTAGACTGGTTCGGGCAAAGGAGGCCCTACGTCCAGTATCGAGGCTGCTCGTGTTACCCACGCGGGGTTCTGTAGTAGGGGTTACAGATGAGCGAGAGAGGGAACTGATCCTAGGTCTCTTGTGTGTGCTTGTGCTCTAAGGGAGTGCGGGAGTGTGCTGTTGGCTTGAGGAAAAAGAGTCTGAGTCCCAGGATCCCTGGTCCTCCTTTTATAGCACAAGGGGGAGCTCGGGGTTACAGTCGAGCCGGGCGTCAGGAGAAGAGGTAGAAAGGATAAGCCAAGTAGAAAAATAATACAAGGGGAGGGTCCCTAGGCCGCCGCTCTTGCTCCGGCCCCCGGTCCCTATCAGCGCGTCCGGCGAGGGAGAACGATTCCTTCCAGATCTTGTCGATAATCTTCCTGGTCGCCATCGCCATCGAGCGTGATGATGAGCCCCAGCCTCGGCATCCGTGCCCGCCGGGGAGGAAGTCCGATTCTGTTGCCCCGCTGATTACCGCAAGACCCGGACGTCGCATCCCTAAAACTGCCGTTGGGAGCACGGGGCGCGAGAGTAAGCGATGCGCCTCCCTGTGCCGTTCGGCGCAGCTCATGAGTGCTCTGTGGCGAATCAGAAGGAGCCGCGGCCACTGCAGCTCGCGCCGCACGGCCGCGCACCGGTATTCGGGACCGGTTACGTTGGGGACGCCGCTCCCTTTTGGCTTGACAGGGCCGCGACGCATTTATGGCGAGGTCGACTGGGGGACCCACGGGATCGTTATCCTGATCCTCCAGTCCACGCCCGAGGCGAATATTCGTCTTGTGGTCCCGAGCGAGTCCGACCCCCACGCCAAGGGTCGGGCGAGGCGGAGTTTCTGTGGCGGGGGTCGGGCGTTCCCGACCCCGGTCCTCCAGGGTCGGGCGAGGTGGAGTTTAGTCTTCGAGGAGTCGGGAGCGTCCGACCCCGGGACTCCGGGTCGGGCGAGGCGGAGCGTGGCCTCTCCCTTTCATATTGGGCTGATGGCAATCTTGCCACTCTAGATGGGCCTGGGCCTTTAAGTTCTTGTTGACGCCGGATTTCGTCATCAGTAGAATCGGCGCCAAAGAAGAAAGAAATCGAAGGAGTACAGATGGGAATCGGTCAAAAGATGCTACAGTGCGGAATCAGTCAAGTGGCTTTTACTTCGCTTCAGAGTGAATACGCCAGGTTCCCAATCGGCAATCCTTTGCTGATGAGAAATCGGCCGATCAGGAAGGTGGACTAAGGTGGGCCTGTATGGGCTTGGAAAGATGGAAGGATAAGGTGGGATTCAGCCCACGAAGCGTAGGGTAATTAGTTTAGCACGGATTGTGCTTGTAGATATTTGTTTTCTGTTTGAATTAGAGATAGAGTTCTAGTCGGTTAAGAAGATTATTTGTACGGGGCTATAAGTAGCTACCTTTGTAAAACTGTAAAAAAAGACAATCAATCAATACAACAAGTTACTTTATTCTTCATACTTACTTTCGAGCAGGCGACTTCGCCATCACTTTTCCTTCTCACGAGTTCGTACGGGTTGGCGGGGCTGCATCATCTTGATCTCCGGCCGATTCTGTAAGTTCCGTTTATCGAGTAATATCTAAGCTTTAACTTCCGGCGCATCGCTGTTGTTTCGTTTAGATTTATTCATCAGTTATCGATATCAACTAGATTCATAGGTTTTTACCTGTTTTTCTAGTTTTTATCACCAGTTATCCTGCTAGGAATCGGCAGCATCGGCTTTCATTACTTTCTGTTGTTAGATCTGTTAGCTGCCGATTAGATCTTTTCCTAGTACTGTTTCCATAAGCTTTGTACCGATTACTTTAGTATTTTTCTATCTACGAGGCTACGGGGATCGCGCTGTCTTGTAGCCGATTCTTTCACCACAGTAAATCGGCCGATCTGCCGATAAGCTCTTTCGATCGGAAGCTTAGCCGATCGTAGTTACTGAATTTGACACGTATTCTTCCTTGCCAATCAACAGGTCAGATTGGCTGGCACGCCGCGCGAACCGCACCAGGACATTCACCCGAACAGGAGCTAAGCAGATTCTCCCGGGTCGTGTGTCGGTCGCTAGGATTCGGTTGACCGATTTCTAGCGCCAACACACTTTTGGCACGCTCGGTGGGACAATTACAACCGCTGTCATGTCGAAAGCTGCTGAAGTCTCCGAAGATAACGTCATCGAAGTGACGGAAGCAGATCTAAAGGACGACCAAAAAGAAGATCTGAATCAGTATTTAGAGCAAGTCCGGAAAACTTGCTTAAAATCCTTCAGTCGTTCCAGGAGCGGAGAAACTGTTAAAAAGTCTCCTTTCCCTACTCCCCGCCAGATCACGATTTCAGAAGATTCGGACAAAATGTCCGATATGATTCAGCAATCTCTTCACCACGCCTTCATCAACCAATCCTCGGTACTTTCAAACATGGTGCACAATGCTGTTGTCAACTCCTTCGCCGGAGGCATACCACAGGGGTACAGGGGGCCTACGTATTTTCAGCCGATTCCACCAAATCAGGCTTATCAGGCTTCACAGCCGATCCAATCCTCTGTCGGAGGATCTGGTGCTTCTACGTCATCAACTCCTTTGGGATACGGCTCCATCCAGCCGTCCACTGCACCACTCCCTCCAGTCATCCCCTTACCCTGGGGGGCACCCTTAAACACGACCGGTTTGAATCAGTCGGTCAGCCAAGGAAATCCTCCGTTCCAGACACCCTCCCAAACGGCCACTCGGCCGATCACACCACCATACCAGCCTATCGCTCCGGAGGTCAACAAGACGTCAGAGCTCATGCTATATGATGGAACAAGTGGTTCATACAAGCAGCCGTCCTTTACTACACCGCCGGCTTATACTCAGATACCACCTGTTCATCAACATCCTTTTATTCAACCTCCGATTTATCAACATGTGCCGATTCCGCCGCCAAGTATTCCCCAACAACAACCGGATTGGACGGCGCAAATCGCGGAGGTAATGCAAGAACAATTCGGACTGAAGCCGAAGGTGCAAACTTATACCTACAGGACACCATACCCATCTACGTATGACTTGTTGCCGTTTCCCCATCGGTACAAAGTCCCGGATTTCACTAAATTTTCCGGAATGGATGATACTTCTACCGTGGAACACGTGAATAGATTCATCATCCAATGCGGAGAAGCAGCTACACAAGATGCCCTGCGGGTACGGTTGTTCTCGTCATATTTGTCTGGATCGGCTTTCCAGTGGTTCACCACTTTGCCACCAAACTCGATTATCACATGGGCCGATCTAGAGAGGCAGTTCCACAAGTACTTCTATGCTGGAGTCCACGAAATGAAGTTGTCTGATTTAACTAGCCTCCGGCAACGAAGTGATGAGCCGATACCCTCGTACATACAGAGGTTTCGGGAAATCAGAAACAAATGCTACTCCTTGGCTCTAACCGATGCGCAGCTGGCCGATATAGCTTTCCAAGGCCTGCTGCCACACATTAAGGAGAAATATGCTTCACAGGAGTTCGAGAGCCTGAGCCAGATTGTCCACCGATTGTCCGGACAGGAGGTGCGTCCATTCGATCCAAGAAGGAATTTCCAGAAGAAAGTGGCGTTCCTGGAAGAATTAGAAAACGAGGAAGACGCCGACATCGGACTTGCAGAGTGGATTAAAGGAAAGAAGCCGATATCATGCCCGTTCGGCAAAAAGGAGCCGGAAGCATTTGGTTTCGATACGACTAAAGCTGACAAGATCTTCGATCTTCTACTCCAGGAAGGACAAATTAAACTCTCGCCTTACCACACGATACCCTCTGCCGAACAATTGAAGAAGATGAAGTATTGCAAGTGGCATAACGCCACATCACATGATACCAACGAATGCAAAATCTTCAGGCAACAAATACAGTCGGCCATTGAGCAGGGCAGACTCAAATTTGAAGTGCCGGCAAAACCGGCTAAACCTATGAAGATTGATCAACACCCTTTTCCTACCAACATGGTGGATACGGGTAAGAATCCCCTCCAAACAAAAGTGCTGACGTCCGAATCGGCAAAAAGGAGCGGCTCTGTCGATCCCAGAAATCAAGTTACGCCCGAAGACGTAAAAGGGAAACGGCGAATGGAGGACGACGATGGTGAATCTGATAGACCACGTATTACTTCCCAGCTCCTGCTCCAAAAGTACCAACGCCAACATGAACGATCGAGGTCCCGAGAGGAAGCAATGCGTCGGCACGAAGAACACTGGAGATGCCCATTCTTCATCCATTGTTGGGAAAATAACCTCAGGCTTCCATCAGCCGACACTTGCCCAGAGTGCAACGGTCCCTATCGAAGCAATCGGCCATTCACAAGGTCTCGCTCCAGAGACGGAAGGCCAGAACCGATCAGCAGGAATCGGCGCAACCCAGATGATCAGCGCCCTTCCATGCGTGATCGGCTGGGGGGCAGAAGTGACCGATATGATCGATCAGAAGATAGAAGCCATAATAGGCAGGGGGGCAGGACCGATCGACATGATCAATCAAGTAGCAAAGCCAGCGTTCACAGTCGGCTCCAAGACATGGCCGATGCTCGGGTAACAGACGAGAACCCGTTAGGACGCGAGCCAGAATGGGAACGCGCCAGGAAAGAAGGGAGGCCAATAAACCCCAGATGGTGTCCCGATGGTTTAACCAAATCACAAAAACGGAGAGTCCAACGCCTCCGCCAATGGGAACAACAAGAAGAAGAGAGCGCGATGGACAAGAAGGAAGGGAGGCCTCAGGTGTGGCGCCCCAAAAGAAACGACAAGGGCAACGATGAATCGGCGGGTGATGAATCGGCAGCCGAGATCGGTATGGTTTTCATATTGCCGATGGAGTTTATGACCCCTGCCGATCAACAGAACGTGTCGGCGATAGAGGAACAAACAGCACGGTTGGCTTTAGAACCAATGATGGCCACGTTCGAAAAGCCCGAAGACGACGAACGACAACATATGAAGGCGTTGTTCCTTAAAGGGCATGTTGACGGTCGCCCCCTCACTAAATTGATGGTCGACGGAGGAGCTGCCGTCAACATCATGCCATATGCCGTACTCCGAAAGCTTGGAAAGAGCGACGACGACCTAACCAGGACGGACATGATGCTCAAGGACTTCGAAGGCAAGGTGTCAAACGCTCGCGGTGCCCTCTGCGTCGACCTCACCATCGGCAGTAAGACCCTTCCTACCACATTTTTCGTCATTAATGGCAAAGGGTCCTATAATATGCTTCTTGGCCGAGACTGGATACATGCGAACTGCTGCATCCCGTCAACCATGCATCAATGCCTTGTACAATGGGTCGGCGATAACATCAAGGTGGTCAAAGCCGACTCCGCGTATAGCATCGCAGCAGCCGACGCGCAGCAATGGAGCTGCGAAACCGTCAGGTGCATATCAGGTAGGGTGTGGGAAACCGATTTCCTGAAGGTCACCGATTTTGGCCTACAGCCGATCCGAGCAGTCGGCTCCGAAGAAGCGCAATAAATGGATCAGTTCGCCCGGGAAGACGGGAAGCTGGGACATGGATTCACGTCGGCCGATTCATTGGAGATGGTAGATTTAGGTGACGGAACCAAACCAAGGCCGACTTTTATTAGTGCAAATTTAGATCCAGAATACAAATGTAAATTGACGAATTTGTTAAGAGAATTCAAGGATTGTTTTGCTTGGGAGTATCACGAGATGCCCGGATTAGATCGGTCTATTGTTGAACATCGGCTACCCATAAAACCAGGGTATCGGCCGTACCAACAACCCGCACGGCGATGCAATCCTAAAATTTTACCAGACATAAAAGCCGAAATAACTCGGCTAATTGAAGCAAAACTTTCCAAGGGAGAACCAATCGGCAACCCAGGTGGGCCTTGGTGGTTTGTTAATCTATGGCTGAACCTCTATATGAGCAGGATCACTCGGCAGCCAGTGGACCGCATGACATTTCCCAATATTGAATCGGCAGAAGACCCTACCGAGCGTCGCCGATGCATGTCTTATGGCGAAGCAGCGTCAGCTTTTCCAGGTTGTGCATATTCTGCTACAAAAGTAGCCGAGTACTTTCGGTGCTTCTACAATGGATTCAATGAGGACGCTACCATCTGGTTCCCATACCAGCGAGACATCCCAGTCTTCGAGCTCCCCTCCTGCTTTGACTCGACTTCTGGCCGGTTTGATGAGGGTCTTTATGAAGAATTGATCAAACCAGGACTTTTACCGGCCAACTTCTTCTCGGGGAAAAATGCCCCCACATATGAGTTCTACAACCCATCTACTGCTGCTCGACAATTCGGCATGGGTCAGCTGCCGAT
Organism: Setaria viridis; assembly: GCF_005286985.2. Classification (NCBI taxonomy): domain Eukaryota; kingdom Viridiplantae; phylum Streptophyta; class Magnoliopsida; order Poales; family Poaceae; genus Setaria; species Setaria viridis. The sequence goes on from NC_048271.2 coordinate 44,760,036, forward strand.
ACGGGTGTATTTCGCTGGCCGAATCAAGTTCAGAGAAGCGCTTAAAACCGGCCTGGATTATTGTCGGTTGCGAGACCGAATTCCGGATTCCAGTACGATCAATTTGAATGAGTGGCTATTATATCCATTTGCGATCCAGCCTTTCAAGCTTTGGTGGGCCGAATGGAAGCAGTTCTTATTCTGCAATTCAGCATCGGCGTACTGTAACCTTCTAGATCCATCCAACATTGATCCTAATGCCGAGGTATTTCTGATTACTGACTGTATTCTTTTCACCTTAATTGAGCACTAACGATTTCATTTCTTCTTTAGGCTGGGAATCAAGCTCCTCCCACGCACAGCCGCAGTGGTAGGCTAATAGAGAGTTATCCGTACACCACTTACCCTCTCCTCGGCTATGACGCTCCATCAGTCGATATGATTGCTGGCCGATCGAAGAGAGTTCAGAAGAAGGTCGTCAAGAAAACCAGTCGCCGAGTTCGAGCTCGTACGGGATCGGCGGACCCTCCTGTGCCCGCATCGGCAGAAGTCTTGACTGCACCGCCCCCGGCCACACAAAGTGCTGATACTCAGGCCATTACACAAGCTGGAGCGGCTGCCGCCTCACTATTGCTGGAAGCTTTACAAGTGAGTTCAAGCCTTACCACTTCCGATTTGTCAACTCAGTATTAACTCTTGTTGACTTTGTGCTTCTTAGGGTTCTTCTATGGAAACACAGTCAGTGACAACTCGACCGGATGCCAACACGCCCCTGCCTTCATCCATTGAGGTACGGTACTTGTCTTATGGACTCCCTTCGGGTATTTGCATAACATATTTAACCAATCCCTCGACGTAGACCATCGGCACACCAAGCGTTCCTCGACAACCGATTCCTTCCCAGGGAGCCGGTCCGAGCACCGTGCCGATTGTCGTAGAGTCTTCTTCATCGGATGAACCCATGACTCAGGCCACTGAACAAGATACAACGGCTCTACAAGCGCAGCATGAGGAAATCCGTTTTAAGATGGTAAGTTCTTGAACCAGCCTCACCAGCCGATTTACTCTGCCCCCCTGCCGATTTACCCTTTTTTCTTTATTCTTTTCAGGAACAAGACTCTCCCAACAACAGTCTCTTCTCTTTCGCAGTCGCTCTCTCTGATGATGAGGAGACTTCTTCTCGCCAAGTTGCCTTAAGCTCCGTTCCTGACGACGTCCGGGCTAAGCTTACCAATATCCGATCCCTCCTTCAAGGGGATATCGGCCGATTGGTAGAAGATGCTTCGCCGATTCGGCAGCTTTTTAGTGACGTCAGCGGACGAGTACCAGAGGAAGCAGAAGAGGCGTTGGCGCCGGCGGCTTTTATTGAGTCCATGAGGATTCCCGTTTTTAGAGCCCTTCGTCATATGGCCGATCGCGCGAAACTGGCCAAGATCCGTGAAGATGAAAATGCTTTCAAGCACCAGGCTCAAGAAGCGAATCGGCGGATCCATGTCTTGGAAGATTCACGGCCGGCGATCATTAGTGAAATAGATCGCCTCAAACGACGGAGGGCGGACCTTGCCAAAGAGATGGAACAAGTGACCAGGGCCATCAGCGCCGAAGAGAGCAGGCTTCAAGAATTACCTTCGGCTATTGCCGATTTGACACGGGAGAGGCAGCGTCTTGCTCAGGAGGCTCTGAGACTCCACCGCACCGCATCGGAAGTCCCTGGATCGGCGGAAGAAGACCAACGGGTTCTTGATTCTGCCGATCAGATCCGGCGTCGGGCCATCACGGCTATCGATACCCTTTTGGGTAATCTGTAAAACACTGACCGTTTTGTACGAACATTTACTGCTGTCTTTGACTGACCTTTCGTGATGCCTTCTATTTACTGCCTCCCTTATTACCGATGGGACGTGGCCTCATCAAATTTCACTGTATTTCCCCATAAATATCGACCCCGGCGCTTCCTCCCGATAACACTGATTTGGCTCCCATCTCATTTTTCCTCTTCCTCTCATCGGCGCAACCACTTTGTTATGGCTCCGTCATCGTCCTCTTCCGTCAACCAGGTGACGCTTCGCCTTCTCCTTCCAGATCTTAGGAAATGAATGCGCCAACTTATTCCCTCTCTGTTTCAGCCTCAACGCCTTAGTTCGGAGCTTGTACGCGCTATCGAGTGCATACATTCTGAGGACCCTCTGACCCCGGAGGACAAAGTTCTGATTTTAGCTCATCACGCGGAGCTCCAAGACCATGTCACCGCAGATGCTCGAGTAGTCCTGGACGCCGTGGTGAACGAACACCGCCATATGTCTCGAGCCATGAGGGGTCATCGCCGCAACGTTCCTGGTGGTGACATCACTTCGTCAACCTGCACGATCCTGGATTTCCTGGAAGGGAACGGCAACTCGCGGCTTCCTGCCGATAGGGCTCGTCCGCTTCTTCGGAACCTGCGGCCCTCCACTGATGGGGTCCGCATGCTTCCTCGGCCCGTCCTTCTGGCGGCGGCGGAGGCTTCGCGCCTTCCCGTAGATCTCCCCCGTCAAGTCGAAGCGGAGAGTTCAATGAAGGCCATAGAAGAAGAATACGTTCGACTCATGATAGAGTTAGGTCGGGCTGAGAGGGAGCGTAAAAAAGAATGATTAGTTGCTGTATTTTTTATTCTAAGGGCGACTTAGTGTTTTGTCGGCCATGTAATCGGTCGCCCGTACCGAACGAATGTAATCGGCCCGAACAAATGTAATCGGCCATTATGAATGTAATCGGCCGTTCCGGTCGATTTCATATGCGTCTTAAAACCGAGTCGTGTCGGTCATTCTTGACTGTGTTTATCCCTTTAGGCCCCGACCCATATACTCGGGTAGTATCTTTTTAAGTACCTCCCATTCAGAGCCCTAGTGAATTCTTCCCCCTCTGTTGTTTCCAAAATATACGCATTCCCTGGAGCGCACCTACCGATTTTATACGGCCCTTCCCAGGTAGGAGACCATTTGCCGAATTTAGGATCTTTCGACCCGATCGGTAGTACCAACTTCCATACCAAATCTCCAGGGGAGAACTGTTTGACTTTGACCTTTTTATCGTACCACCTGGCTACTCTCTTTTTATTCTCTTCGATGCTTATTAGAGCTCTCAGTCGTTGGCCGGCCAAGTCATCAAGTTCTTCCTTCATCAGAGCCGAGTAGTCATCGGCCGACAACTGGTCCTGAAGTGAAATGCGCCTTGATCCTGCCCTTGACTCCCATGGAAGTACTGCATCGTGACCGTATACCAACTGATAGGGGGATAACTTGGTCGCCCCGTGACAGGCCATTCTGTATGCCCACAGGGCTTCGGTCAAGCATAGGTGCCACTTCTTCGGGTATTCTTCAATCTTCCTTTTGATCAACTTGATTATTCCTTTGTTGGAGGATTCTGCTTGACCATTGGCTTGAGCGTAATACGGAGAAGAATTTAGCAATTTGATGCCCATATCGGTCGTGAATTCCTCAAACTCTCCCGATGTGAACATTGTTCCTTGATCGGTTGTTATAGTTTGAGGGATACCGAATCGGTATACGATATGATCCCTTACAAAATCGGCCATGATAGCCGAAGTCACAGTTCTTAGAGGGATTGCCTCCACCCATTTGGTGAAATAATCGGTGGCGACCAGAATAAACTTGTGCCCCTTGCTCGATGGTGGATAAATTTGGCCGATAAGGTCTATTCCCCACCCTCTGAACGGCCACGGTTTGATGATGGGATTCATGGCCGATGCGGGTGCACGCTGGACATTTCCAAACTTTTGACACTCCTGACAACCCTTATAATATTTGAAACAATCTTCAAGGATCGTAGGCCAATAGTACCCATTGTTTCTGATCATCCACTTCATCTTATGTGCTGATTGATGAGCTCCGCATACCCCTTCATGGATTTCTCCCATTAGAGTCTTGGCTTCTTCTGTCCCGAGGCATTTAAGAAGAACACCATCGACCGTTCGGTAGAACAGATCATCTTCGAGCAACACGTACTTGGTAGCATGAAAGCGCACTCGTCGCTCCACCTTTTTGGACGGATCTTTTAGGTAATCGGCAATTTCCTTACGCCAATCGTCAGCTGCAAGCTCTAAGGCCATGGCGCCCGGAATCGGCCGATACCCAGATGCATGTTGAGCGAGTTTGTTTGCTTCTTCGTTGCGGTCTCTTGGGACGTGCTCGATTACTGCCGATCTGAATTCTTTCAACAGCTGCAAGCAATCTTCGTGATGGATTCGCAATATGTCATCTTTGCACTCGGCTCTTCCGGTTAGTTGATCCACAATTAGCATCGAATCTCCGAAGACCTCGACAGAATCGGCCTTGACTTCTCTCAATAATCGTAATCCTTTTAATACAGCTCGGTATTCCGCTTGATTGTTGGTGGCGGCGGTCTCTATCGGCAGAGAAAAATCATATCTTGCCCCCCGAGGCGATATGAGAACGATGCCGATTCCCGATCCGACTCCGCATGATGACCCATCAAAAAATAACTGCCAAGGCGCTAGTTCCACGAAGGCGATCTCCGGCCCACAGTGCTGTGCGACGAAATCGGCCATGACTTGACCTTTGACGGCTTTTGCCGATTCGTACCGTAGGTCGAATTCTGACAAGGCTAAAATCCATTTACCGATTCGCCCTTTCAATATCGGCAGTGACAGCATGTATTTCACTACATCATCTTTGCATACGACTATACATTCTGCCGACAGTAGATAGTGTCTGAGTTTGGTGCACGAGAAGAAAAAGACACAAACACAAACGCTCTACTGGAGGATATCTTGTTTCGGCATCCAGGAGTCTTCTACTAACGTAATAAATCACCCGTTCTTTGCCTTCAAATTCTTGGACTAGAGCCGATCCAATAGCTTTTTCATCGGCTGATAAATATAGTTTAAACGGCTTGCCCGTTTGAGGGGGAACCAGGACTGGGGGCGAGACCAAGTATCGCTTGATGTCTTCTAACGCCTTGCGCTGTTCCTCTCCCCAAATAAATTCTTGGTCTGGCTTCAACTTTAGAAGTGGTGTGAACGCCTGGATCCGTCCAGATAGATTAGATATAAATCTTCTGATGAAGTTTACCTTGCCGATTAGAGACTGTAGCTCAGTTTTGTTCTGTGGGGCGACGACTTTGTTGATAGCCGCTATAGTCTTCTGATTGACTTCAATGCCTCGTTCGTGCACCATGAATCCTAAGAACTGTCCGGCGGAGACGCCGAAAGCGCATTTGTTGGGATTCATCTTAAGACCATGTTTTTTGGTACACTCTAGGACCCTTCGCAAATCGGCTAGGTGTTCCTCGTGGCTTTTAGACTTGACCACAACGTCGTCGATGTAGATCTCCACCAGGAGGCCGATGAGTTTGTGGAAAATATAGTTCCGCCCTCTGATATGTAGCACCAGCATTCTTCAAACCGAAAGTCATCACCACCCACTCGAATAGACCAAGATGGCCTGGACATCTGAAAGCCGTTTTGGGTATGTCCTCTTCGGCCATAAGTATTTGATTGTATCCAGCGTTCCCATCCATGAAGCTAATAATTTTGTGCCCCGCGGCAGCGTCGATCAGTACATCGGCCGTAGGCATGGGGTAGCCATCCATTGGTGTGGCCTGATTAAGATTTCTGAAATCGACGCAAACGCGCAGCTTCCCGTTTTTCTTATACACCGGTACGATATTAGAAATCCACTCGGCGTGTTGGCATCCGGTCGAGTTGTCACTGACTGTGTTTCCATAGAAGAACCCTAAGAAGCACAAAGTCAACAAGAGTTAATACTGAGTTGACAAATCGGAAGTGGTAAGGCTTGAACTCACTTGTAAAGCTTCCAGCAATAGTGAGGCGGCAGCCGCTCCGGCTTGTGTAATGGCCTGAGTATCAGCACTTTGTGTGGCCGGGGGCGGTGCAGTCAAGACTTCTGCCGATGCGGGCACAGGAGGGTCCGCCGATCCCGTACGAGCTCGAACTCGGCGACTGGTTTTCTTGACGACCTTCTTCTGAACTCTCTTCGATCGGCCAGCAATCATATCGACTGATGGAGCGTCATAGCCGAGGAGAGGGTAAGTGGTGTACGGATAACTCTCTATTAGCCTACCACTGCGGCTGTGCGTGGGAGGAGCTTGATTCCCAGCCTAAAGAAGAAATGAAATCGTTAGTGCTCAATTAAGGTGAAAAGAATACAGTCAGTAATCAGAAATACCTCGGCATTAGGATCAATGTTGGATGGATCTAGAAGGTTACAGTACGCCGATGCTGAATTGCAGAATAAGAACTGCTTCCATTCGGCCCACCAAAGCTTGAAAGGCTGGATCGCAAATGGATATAATAGCCACTCATTCAAATTGATCGTACTGGAATCCGGAATTCGGTCTCGCAACCGACAATAATCCAGGCCGGTTTTAAGCGCTTCTCTGAACTTGATTCGGCCAGCGAAATACACCCGTATCGGCAGCTGACCCATGCCGAATTGTCGAGCAGCAGTAGATGGGTTGTAGAACTCATATGTGGGGGCATTTTTCCCCGAGAAGAAGTTGGCCGGTAAAAGTCCTGGTTTGATCAATTCTTCATAAAGACCCTCATCAAACCGGCCAGAAGTCGAGTCAAAGCAGGAGGGGAGCTCGAAGACTGGGATGTCTCGCTGGTATGGGAACCAGATGGTAGCGTCCTCATTGAATCCATTGTAGAAGCACCGAAAGTACTCGGCTACTTTTGTAGCAGAATATGCACAACCTGGAAAAGCTGACGCTGCTTCGCCATAAGACATGCATCGGCGACGCTCGGTAGGGTCTTCTGCCGATTCAATATTGGGAAATGTCATGCGGTCCACTGGCTGCCGAGTGATCCTGCTCATATAGAGGTTCAGCCATAGATTAACAAACCACCAAGGCCCACCTGGGTTGCCGATTGGTTCTCCCTTGGAAAGTTTTGTGCCGATTTGGTGGAGCATGTGGTATACTGCACCCAGAAGATGTTTCCCGAGAGGAACGCGGTCTCCTTTCGACAGTGCTTCAGCTAAAGATTGAGTGTTGGTTGTTGGGCCGGCGGCTCTTCCATAGAAGAAGTGTTTCTCGAGCCACATTATCAGGAAAGCGGTGTGCTCCCTGTTATCAACAGTACCGGTCTTCTTGTTATCACTAATAAAGCCCTTCCAGCCGCCGATTCCTCTTGTGTCCAGCCGATGCGACGGAACAGTCAAAAGTTGGAAAGGCGTGTCACGGGAGGATACGTCTAAGCCAGTCAAGAGGACCACATCGGCCAGAGTGGGGGTCATAGGGCCATGACCAAATAGAAATGCATTAAGGGCGTCAGACCAGAAATAGGAAGCTGCCATCACTAGCGGCTCATTTTTCTCCATTTGCGACAGAGAAAGGTTGATGCATTGGCCGATTTTAAGCTCATCCCATGAAACGCTCCTTGATGCGGCCACCCGTTGGTACCATTCCCTCCAACCAGGGGTTTCATTCGGCCAGGATCTAAAAGTACTTGCCCATTGATTTAAGTTCATGTCGGACCGTTTGAAAGGTATCCGGTCAGTTTCCGAATCTATAAGAATCGCCGGATCTGGGTTTCCCATGGGACCGAGACAAACAAGGCCGGGACTATCCGTGAGGTGAATGGTAATTCTATCTCTAACCGCCTAAAAAGGAAAAGAGGGCATAGGAATGTAAGGAGTAGATCTAAAATATTGCCGATAAGGAGAGGATTCGGTATTTACCTCCGGGATAAAGTTCTGAGTAATCGGCGTAGCCGCCGACGTTGGCGCAGATGATGGGGCTGTGAAGGGAACCGCCATCGGGATTTCTGATGAAGCCCTTGCATCTGTTGAAGAAGTGACGGCCGTCGCTACCTCCACCGGAGGAATTGTCCCTGGAGCATCGCGCGCTGGGGAGTTGCCGGAGGGAGTCGCCATTGAAGGGAAAAGGGGAAGAAGTGATTGGAGCTGAAACTGGAAGACTTCGATGGCAAGATTGAAGAAAGAAGGAGGTGCGCGCGCTGGAAAAGAGATGTGAGCTTGAAGATAAATTGCGGTGAAATGATATTTATAGGGTGCCTGAAAGAAGGGTAAAAATGGAATTTTCACCGCGCCGGCGCGTTGAGTTTTTCGGGGTAGTGGCCGTCGTGGGCGCCCGTTTCAAAAAAAATTGCAATGATCAGCCGGGAGACCGCGAAACGGAAGGAGATTTTCACTGCGGCCGTTTCGGAGGAGAGGTTATAAAGAATTTCGAAGTAAAGGACTATGTTTTACTCCGAAACTGGGGGGCATGTGTTGACGCCGGATTTCGTCATCAGTAGAATCGGCGCCAAAGAAGAAAGAAATCGAAGGAGTACAGATGGGAATCGGTCAAAAGATGCTACAGTGCGGAATCGGTCAAGTGGCTTTTACTTCGCTTCAGAGTGAATACGCCAGGTTCCCAATCGGCAATCCTTTGCTGATGAGAAATCGGCCGATCAGGAAGGTGGACTAAGGTGGGCCTGTATGGGCTTGGAAAGATGGAAGGATAAGGTGGGATTCAGCCCACGAAGCGTAGGGTAATTAGTTTAGCACGGATTGTGCTTGTAGATATTTGTTTTCTGTTTGAATTAGAGATAGAGTTCTAGTCGGTTAAGAAGATTATTTGTACGGGGCTATAAGTAGCTACCTTTGTAAATCTGTAAAAAAAGACAATCAATCAATACAACAAGTTACTTTATTCTTCATACTTACTTTCGAGCAGGCGACTTCGCCATCACTTTTCCTTCTCACGAGTTCGTACGGGTTGGCGGGGCTGCATCATCTTGATCTCCGGCCGATTCTGTAAGTTCCGTTTATCGAGTAATATCTAAGCTTTAACTTCCGGCGCATCGCTGTTGTTTCGTTTAGATTTATTCATCAGTTATCGATATCAACTAGATTCATAGGTTTTTACCTGTTTTTCTAGTTTTTATCACCAGTTATCCTGCTAGGAATCGGCAGCATCAGCTTTCATTACTTTCTGTTGTTAGATCTGTTAGCTGCCGATTAGATCTTTTCCTAGTACTGTTTCCATAAGCTTTGTACCGATTACTTTAGTATTTTTCTATCTACGAGGCTACGGGGATCGCGCTGTCTTGTAGCCGATTCTTTCACCACAGTAAATCGGCCGATCTGCCGATAAGCTCTTTCGATCGGAAGCTTAGCCGATCGTAGTTACTGAATTTGACACGTATTCTTCCTTGCCAATCAACAGGTCAGATTGGCTGGCACGCCGCGCGAACCGCACCAGGACATTCACCCGAACAGGAGCTAAGCAGATTCTCCCGGGTCGTGTGTCGGTCGCTAGGATTCGGTTGACCGATTTCTAGCGCCAACAGTTCTATTGAGTTCGTGGGCTGGGGGAGATCGTTGATATTTCCCCCCAACAACTACGCACCATGTTTATAAGGGTGCGATTTCTTCTCTCAGCAACACCATTTTGCTGAGGCTCACCAGGAGTGGAATACTGAACTGCTATGCCATTATCTTGGAGAATCTGGCAAAGGGTCCAAGAATTTGTCCATATGTGGAGTATTTCCCATAATACTCCCCTCCCCTGTCTGATCTTACCACTTTGATCTTTAAGTCATGCTGATTTTCTACTTCAACTTTAAATATTTTAAACTTATCAAGTGCTTCAGACTTTCGTGTATGGGATAGACGTATCCATAGCGGGAGAAATCATCAGTGAAGGTAATGAAATAATTATAATCATCCACTGATCTTACATTAAATGGACCGCATATATCAGTATGAATTATTTCTAATATTCCTAAATTGCGCTTAGCTCCAGTCTTTTTAATTTGTTTTGCCACAATTTCGAAATGTGGCCTAAGCGGAAATGCCACAATTTCGATGAAGTCTCAATATTTCTCTTTCGCTTATGGTTGACATCACTTACATTCATCACCGAAGAATTAATAGTTAGAGGCAACAAGTAAAGCTTATCATGTAAAGGGGCATGGCCAATAATCTTATTGTCAAAACTTATTATACACTTGTTGTTCCCAAAGTTGCATGAATAACCATCACGATCTAATGATGAAAGAGAAATTAAGTTTCTCTTAAGCGATGGTACATAAAGAACATTATTTAAATGAAGCTTGAAGCCACTGCTAAGTTCTAATGTGAGATCCCCAACAGCCTCAACTTCAGCTTCAACTCCATTTGTAACTCTAATGGCGCAAATCCCCTTTCCTATAGTCCGCGCGCCACTTAATCCCTGTGAGGAATTAGTAACATGAATGGTTGCATCAGAATCAATCCACCATGTACTTAATGGAAAATCAACATAAAGGGACTCATCGACTGTAGAAATAAAGTCATTATTACCGTTTTTAATGCACCATTCCTTAAATTGATCACAGTGCTTGTGTCTAAAGCCCTTGCAGTGATGGCATTTAGGACCCTTAGACGAAGATGACCCATCATTCTTTGGAGGAGGTTGATAAGGCTTCTTTTTTTTATTTTGTTAAAAGGGACGATGTGCTTACTTTTACCCTTATTCACCTCGTGCCAAATGAGGTTTGCAAAATCGCCCTTCTCAGATCTTAGCCTCTCTTCCTCCTGCACTTCACGATTAGTGTGGCAATATCCCACTTCGCGTCGTTGCCATTATAGTTGATCTTGAAAGGATCAAACACTAAGGGCAACGAAAGTATGATGTGGTGAAGCAGTATATCATCATTAAGAGGGCACTTCAAGTCCTTGAGCTTATCCCTTATGTCAACAAGGCTCATGATGTGCTCCCTAACATTGCCTTGCCCCTCATACTTAGTGTTCATTAACTTAGACAGGAGGGTGCTAGCATTAGCCTTAGTGGAGCCTTTGAAATACTCAACCTTTTCCATAAAGTGTTTGGCATTTTTGGGATGCTTCTCAATAGTTCCCCTTATTGCCGGATTTATGGTCTGCTCCATTATCATGAGGGTCACCCTGTCTGATCGCTCCCACAGCTCCTTTTATTTCTCATGGGCAGTAGTGCGCTCAGGAAGGGTAGTATCATTATCCTCTTGAGCAGTAGGAGCAACAAGAAGATCCTCCCTCATGAAGTGGTCCCGATCCATAATGCATAGGACCAAGCCAATCTGATTCTTCTAGGTAGTGAAGTTGTTTCCTCTAAGCTTCTCTATGCCATTGACATAGCTTATGACGCTGGATGAAGTCAAGTTTGAATGAAAGAATTTCAATCAGTAATGATGACAATAATAAGCAATGAACTTAATCTGTGTTGGCTCGATTAAAAATATAAATAAACAACTTTGCATCACTATTGGGTAGAAGCAAAAGAAAAATGACATGAATTAATTTTGCGTCACCGTTGGGCAGAAGTAAAATAACTTAAAGCTTAAGTAACAATATTTATGGACAACCAATTAATAATAACGTTGGTCAGAAATTAATTATGTGCTCAAATAAACATGAAATAATTCTGAATAAATTTCATGTTAGTTCTATTTACTTAGAATTTCATCTCTTCAAATTAGTTTAATTATGCACAACTTAGAAATTAATTAGCACAATTAAAACAACTAAAATAAGGGGTCAGGAAAAAAAATTAAAGGATAAGCTACGGATGGGCTAGCAGAACATAAACTAGCCCAGACTCAAAATTTAGTCCGCAGCTACCTCCCCATATTAGCCCAAAACAGCCTAGGTGCACATGGCCCAACTTAAGTAGCACAACTAATGGCCCAGGCTTCGAATCGGCCTGCGGTGGCCCATTTTTGCCTCGGCCAAAAATCTTAGCGGCTCATCTCAGCTTAGCCCGAGCAAAACGGCCCAGCTCGGCCTGCCAGCGGCCCATGTGAGCGCGATTTTTCTTTAAAATACAAAGCCAGCCCGATGCTCCGTCCCAAGTCCAGCTTACGGCCCGGCCTGCGCCAGTCGGGGCCTTAAGCCCAGCAGCTAATGCTTGGGCTCCTGAATCGGCCCGCACGCGCGCTCTTTCTGCTTGGACTCGGGGCCCAGTAACCAATGAACGGGCTACCAATTCAGCCTAGCGACCGTAGCCGCCTGCATCGTGATCGTCGATCTGATCCGACGCTCGAGCGCGTGTTTCGGCGGATCACAACCGCATTGGCGTTGTTCGCCCGAAACCCTAGCGCCATTTGTCTTTCCTCTCCCGCAACCTCTCCGCCTTAGCCTCCCCTCTTTTCTCCTGAGTCACGCCGCCGGCATCCATCAACGCGCTGCTCTTGCCCGGCTCCGCCTCGGGCTCTCTCACCGGCGCCTGCGTGCGACCAAGTCGTGCGCGGCGCCGTCAAGGGGCTCCGGGAGTGGTGCATGAATGGCGAGGCGGACGCATCTGAGGCAAGCGCATTGACGGCTATGCACGGCGAGTCGAGCTGATGACTTGCCGTGCTAGGTCGTGCTGGAGGACGCCCGCGGGACGAGCTGAAGTCCACGGGTGCTCAGGACGGAGGCCGGAGGCGTGCCAGTGCGGCTGCGGCGGGTGGACGTGCACAGCGGTACTGGCGTCGTGCATGCGCCCTACTGATGAGCCGGTCGGGAGGTGTTCGTCGATGGCCATGCCCGTCGATTCTCATGGAGGTGCGTCCTCTAACCTTATTCTTAGGGTTAGGGTTCTTCTGATTTGGGAATTTTGGGAAAATTTTGGTGTTTTGACTTAATTTTACAAGATTTGCCCAATTCCTCTCCTTTTAAATGCTGATGCGCATTCAATTTTTGCAAATTGAGAGCTGATTGTGCTTGTTTGAGTATTGACAGTGCGGAATTGGGATAAAACAGTAGACCTCAACCTTAATTACTTAACTTAAACATGAAATTGACCTTAATTAGAGCCAAATCTGCTAACTGATGGACACGATTAGGCTAACTGAGATCTAATTCGGCACTAATTTTGACTTAACAGATCAAGTTAATGAATTAAAACTTGAACATTGACTTGTAACCGAAGTAGATCAAGCCTAATAGCTTAGCAAATTGCTCTAGAAAACCACCGTGTAGACTAAAGGGCATAGAAAACAGTACAATTTGACTCAATTGCACACTAAGAATCAATCTACACAGCCTTAAGAATCAATCTTAGCAGCCTTAGAGTCCATGTCTAGATGCAATTGGCTTAACTGATACCAAATGTAGGAATCTACATTACTTAGATTAACTAAAACCAGGATCTTAACATCTAGAATATGAACACATCTTAGTAAATAAGTTGCATAATCAACTGGCGGCAACGTTGTGCGACGAGCCGACCATCTCAGTCAGGGTAGTGGCTGGTGAAGGGGACGCCAGTGTTGGGGTAGCACGTAGGAGATCGCGTCGTCCTTCGGGTCTCTACCTTGTCTGTCCGGGGATGACGACGGTGAAGCGGCAGCGGCCTTCAAATGGCTCCAGCGCCGCCAAGGATCGGTTGGCGTGTTGGGGTGTGCGTAGGGTTTTGCATGCATTGGCCTAACTCAAAACCCCCCGCTACCCCTTTTATTATGGCGCTGCGCGATCTGGGGCCGCAACCACAATCGGTTGCGCCTCTGATCAAGGCGCGAGGTGGGCATCGTGAGTCGGAGTCATGGGCGAGTTTCCTTATCCTCCCCCTTCCTACCCCTAAACTTTTTCCAACGGTTCTTTTTTTTAACTTCTATTTTGGAGAGAGATGGGATCCCAATCCCATCAAGATTCAAGATGGCGCCTCTCAAAAAAAAAAAGATTCATGATGGCACAAGTTTATATACACGCCAGGCCTTATTACCATGCTAGGTGCTTTAAGAAGCACCATGCCGAATTACTGGTTCATGCCTTTCACTTTCATGGGCAATGCCCTTAAATTGCTTACTAAGGATCCATCGGAAACAAGTCGTCGTCGTACGAGCCCACTACGAACGACCCGAGGCCGTTCGGAGACGGCGGGAAGCTGGCGGTGCCTCCGCCGCCGCCCGCCATGCCCATGCCACCGTGCCCGCCGCGGTCCAGCGCCGACGACCCCACCGTCGCCGTCGACGTCACCCCGGCTGAGCCCACGACGGCGCCGATCAGCTCATCCACCTGCATGAAGGAGCCGGCCGACGAGCTGAACACGTCGTCGCTGGCGCACCACGACGTGGAGAGCTGATCAGCGGCGCTCCCGCCCATCGCCAAGTACTGGGAAGAAGAAGCGCCGGTGGTGCTGGCGGCTGCGTTGTTGTTGGTGCCGCTGGTGCCGAAGTTGATGAGGTTGTTGGCGCAGTCTGGCGCCGCGCCGGCCGCGGGGACGACGAGCGGGATCGTGGAGGGGTCCCTGCAGGTGTGGTCGCCGTAGTAGGTGACGACGAACTTGGAGGGGTCGGCCTCGCAGACCTGCACCTGCCGCTTGGCGTTGCAGCCTTGGTCTGACCTGTGCGTGCACCTGTAGTAACTCCTGCACACGCACTCACGCATGCATACTACGTTTTACGGCGAAACTCGAACATACCGATTGATCAGAACTCTATAAGCAACAAGTATATGCACCTGGGATAGGATGAATTCTGGATCTCTTTCTGCCCATATTTGCGCCATACGTGGCCGTCTTCCAGCGTGGCAGTGATCTTCTTGTCAGAGGGACGCTGTGATCTGCTGGTGAAGCATAGGCAGAAGTAGAACAAAAGAATCAGAAGCATGACATGCATATGACCTGAAATTTTTTGCTAAGCTATAGATTCATTAGGTGCTCCTCACCTTCTGCTGACGAAGCTGCGTTTCCTCGTGTTCCCGCTGGAGCTCACCGACTGCTGCGGCCTCGCGGCGCCGCCGGACCCGGACCCGCCGGCGGCCGGGCTCCGTCTTCCCGCCGCCGCGTCGCTGACGTCGTCCAGCGCCGACATCGCGCTCGACAGCCTGTCGAGGACGCCGTCCACCACCCGCTGCGCCCACGGCGCGCGGTGGTCGTCCAGCTGCAGCAAGAAGACCCTGAGCGTCGCCGCGCCGTCCCGCGCCTCGACCAGGTCGTTCGCCACCGCGGCCGTCCTCTCCGCCGGCACGTCCCTGCCCAACGACGACGCCATCCACCCTAAGCTAGAGCCTCCTGCTCATGTCGATCTCGTGGCGCACGGCTAATAAGGTTAAGGTAACCTACACGCGCACACTCTCCTCCCGCTAGAGCTAGCTTGGTGGGGCAAAAAATGCGAGTAACTAAACTTGTGGTTCTTATTAACTGTGGGATTATTGTCGTTGGGTTACTCCCTACGCCATGGTTATCGCGGAGGGGAAAAGTGGTGTGAAAAGGTTGAAAAGAGCGCGGGGGAAGGTGCACGGAAGGAGCTAAACTGCTAAAGCATGGGAGTGGAGCCCGGGGCAGTGGACTCGCCGTCGTCGCCGATGGATACCCAGGGGACGGAGGAAAGGATACCATGCCACCAGTCTAGCTACCAAACATTGCCGGTCACTGCACACACGCAGGTCGTCATCGCGGTGACGCAGGCACCGTGCGCGCGCATGGCCTTTGACCTTGTGGTCTTCGGGTCAGGGTCAGGCAATGCCTGGGTAATTTCTCCGATGACCATCCGTCCATTGCGGGGAACACGTCGACCGGGAGACTGGTCGCCGGCATGCTTACACAAGGACGATGGAAACGCGGAGACCACCAGCTTCATTAAAAACCATGTTTGTTTTCAGATTATAATCCATATAGATTATATAATCTAGATTATGGATTAGGTATATTATAGTAAAAGAACACTTGAGGGCCACTATAAGATCACAAATAATCTCAAATAAGTTACTCTTCGGCAACTTATTTCAGATTATTTGTGATCCTAAGATAGTCATTTAACCTATTACTCTTGGACTATAATTCAGCTTATATAATTTAGGAGGCAAACAAATGAACGGGAGTCACTAGCCGGTGCTGACGTGTGCTTTCTAGCCTCCACGTAGGAGTGTGCACAAAACACTACAAAAATATTAGGATTGTGTATGATGTTCTAGTAAATATACGGGCTAACCGTCATGCATGCATGTTCATCAGTAAATTCTAAGGGCATATTTGGTTTGTGACTAGTCAAGCCAATTTTGACTGTACCTATACAATTATAATCATTTTGGTCTCCGTCCAGTTTGATGCCAAAATTTAGCCAAACTCATTGGCCGGCCAAGTTTTCTCTTTGGCAAATTTTGGCTCACTCAGTCCTTATCTTGGACAATAATCCGGTGTGAAGCCCAAACGATCTCATGGAGTTGGAGAAGGATCCAAGAGCCCACGATTCTTGCTGATGTTGTCTTCGTGCTCGCAGAGACACTGTGGGTGTGTTTGCTTTGATAGAGTGAATCTGAATAGATCAGACCGTCTCATCTAATTTTTTAGGGTGAGTTGGTTTAAGATAGGTGGACGTGGCCAACCAACTTTAACCAATTTTAAAAGAACCCGGTTCGGTGATCTTTGGAATGGCACAGTAGCAAAGATTGAACGTCTTCATCTCTACTCTTTTGCCAAAGATACAAGTATGGCAATAATCAAAGCAAAGAGCACGAATCCAATCAGCAGGCTATTTCATTTGCCACTGTCCGTGGAATCTTTTGTTGAGCTTCGATCGCTATAGCAGGAATTACAACAGTTGGAGCTGACCCAAGAGACAGACATATCGACATACATTTGGGGCACTGACCAGTTCTCATCGAGACGAGCATACAAACACATCATTGGCCATGCAGAAGTCCAGTCCTCCAAATGGATATGGGTATCATTTTGCCAACATAAACACAAGATCTTTTTCTGGTTATTACTCAAAGACAGACTAAGCACAAGGAACGTACTCAGAAGGAAGAGTATGGAGCTGGCATTAGTGGAGGAAACTTCAGAGCACTTATTTCTTAATTAGGTGCAGTTTCGCTGAACAAAGTTGGGGTTTTTTAAATGTCCACTCTAATATGCAGGGGGACTGCTTTGACATCTTGACAGCCATCAAACAACAACTTGAATATCCTTGAAAACATGGATGGAATGAGTGAATGACCATGTCCAACATGGGTAATGAACCAAACACACCTTGAGCATCACGCAGTAGCAAGGCCACTACAGCTGCCACGTCGACTGAATGCAAGTGCTGCCACCGCCAACATAGGACACAATGCTTGAATATACAGGAGAAACTGTCATCATCAAATATTCACCACTAAAGCTGGGAACTAATTGTACCTATCAACCATAGCTGACTGCAGTCCACGCACTGATCACTTTTTGATGAAACAGAAGCGGCAAAGCCCCTACTGATTTGATATATTAAATAAAAGCGTTAAGGTACAAAGCAAAGAAAAACAGAAGAGAAAAGTTACAACATTGCCTCCATCCGTTGTCCTATGGCAGGGAAATATTACTTCTTAGCCCTATGGATATCGATGGCCATTTCCTTCTTGAAAATTTCTCTGCATCTCGAGATTGTTATGTCGTGATTGTCGAAGATGAATCCTTTTCTGCTCGACCAAATACTCCAATACATAAGAATAATGACTTCCATGAAGAAGAGCTGTGCAATTTGCATCTTGAGGGACTGTAGGTTTGCATATCCTGAAACATCGTCACCAATCTGAAGATTTATTGAGCTCCAACATAAGAATAATGACTTCCATTCTCTTTTCACTTAATTGCCTTTATCCAATGAAGCGTTTGGACAGCTCTCTATGCCAGCTAATAGTATCGATTCCTTACAATCTCTCGACTCAGGATTCTTCATCATATATTTAGGAAACCGGCTGGTACAGTTCTGGCAAAGCCTACAGAATCATGAAAGGGCACATGAACATCCATCCTGCTTACTCTTGGCTTTGGAACGATCCTTGTCAGTTAAAGCGTAGGATCTTTTTTTAGGCTACTATTAAAGGAAAGACTAAATACGAGGGAACTTTTAAGAAGGAAAAACATACAGTTGCAGAGCTATGCTTGTGTTCTTTATTCAAACAATGTGGATGAGGTTATCAGCATCTCTTTCTGTACTGAAAATTATGAGTTTCCTACGCTTAATGTAGGATACTGTACTTGAGAGAAACAATAAATCACCCCAGTTCTGGGTTAAAATGCAATAACTCAGAAGCATATAACTTAGTAGAATAACATTCTATCTAAATCATTCACGACCTGTGATAATCTCTAATGTATTTTATTTTGACACAGCTCAACTGCTCAGATGATGTTTAGTATCCATGGAGGTTTGCAAAGCTTAAACATGGAACGGGTATTTTCAGAGCACACTATCAAACAACCATAGTGGGCAGCTCCTGCTATGATGATGGTCATAGCAGACAATCTCACATGATTGACCTTGCGCTATCAAGCACCCATAAGACCATAGTTTCTAGTTTTGACGAATGTTGGAATTCAACTGAGAAAAAAACCGAATAATGGTACCAAGTAGTGAAGCTTACATCCACTGTTCCAAGAAAAGATAGACGGACAATCTATTCCTTGCTGTACCCACAGATTGAAAAAAAGAAATGAAATGCTGTATGAGGAGTTAGAAAAAAAAACAATTGGAAAGGATTTAGTAAGAATGAACCTACAGATCGCGCCGTTCCGAGATCGACCAGCTGCACTTCACCGGCCTGGCGCTCTTGCCATCCGTCATCCGTAGGCCGGGAGAGAGAACCTTGCAACGAACTCCAACTCCAATCACCAACAACGGCGGAAGCCTATCTGCTCAGGCGAAAAAGAAAGAGAAAAAGGAAAGGAAAATGGTGAGAGGGGGAGCTGGCAGGTTTAACTGAATCCGACTCGGTGCGACGATTCTAATTCGAGTCGGTGTGGCAAATCCGACTCGCGTAGAGCGACGATATATATAGTTCTCTCACCCCGGCGTCATCTCTCGCCACAAACCGCGACCAAAGTCACGTCGCCGAGCGGCTCGCAGCGAGGGTAGAAGGCAAGGAGCTCTCTCCGCCGCCGAACCAGTCTCCGCGTCGTGCCGCTGACCGAAACCATGGCCGTGTATTACCGGTACAAGAGCGGCGTCCAGACGTTCTCCGTGCCCGTGGCGGCGCCCTCTGTCTCCGTCGCCGACCTCAAGAACCTCATCCTGAGGACCGCCCGCCACGGCCATGGCCGGACGCGCGGCCGTGGGCCGAGGGAGACCGTGGCGCTGTACGACGAGCGGACGGGCGAGGAGTACACGGACGGCAGCGCGCTTATCCCCCGCAGCTCGACGGTGCTGGTGCGCCGGGTCGCCGGGCCCCCCGCCGAGGCCATCACCGTCGCCTCATCCCCGCCGCCGCCACCTGAAGCGACGACACGTGGTGGCACGCCGTCGGATTCCGCCGTGACATCGAGTTCGAGCGCCGAAGACGACGAGACCAGGGCCATCAGCGCCGTCATCGACGCCGCGGAGCTCAAGTGGGAAGGCCACCACCCGTGTCAAGGAGGGCGTTGCTACGGTCACCGTGGCGGTCTCGAGGGGAGGGCGGCGCCGCCGGCTGGGTACGTGTGCCACAGGTGCCGCGTCCCGGGGCACTTCATCCAGCACTGCCCCACCAATGGCGATCCAAGATACGACCTGGGAAGGGTGTCGTCCAACACCAATCTGCCTACTCCGTCGCCAGTGTCCACGAGCCTCGACGACGGGGTCCCGCCGGAGCTCCACTGCAAGATCTGCAACAAGGTGATGGCCGACGCTGTAGTGGCCTCCAGGTGCTGCTTCGGCAGCTTCTGCAACGCGTGCATCAGGGGCCAGATCGCCGCCAAGTCCAGGTGCGCGTGTGGCGCGCAGTCTCGAGCCGACGACCTCATCCCCAATCTTACGCTGCGTGCCACGATCGCCAAACTTCTTGCCACGAGTGCCGCCGGCAGCGGATCAGCGGGCACAAGCAATCGGAAGAGCTCGGCCGGCAGCAACGCAGAGCCCACGTCGCAGAGTGCCGCCGCCTCGCAGGAGAGCCACAGCCGCGTCACGGCGAACGCCGGATCGGAGCACAGCGAAGGGAGCGCGTCATCGACGTCCAAGAGCGCGACACCTCCGGCGGCGCGCGCGCCAAGAACGGAGCGGACTACGGCGGACTCGGCGGAAACCGGTGCGCACGCCGGCTACCCGGAGCAGTACAGCTACATGAACCCCGTCGGCCCTGCTTGCTACGATCCGTTCTTCGGTGCGACGCCGTGGGCTTGTGATCCTTACATGCACATGTACTACGGCATGCCTTACGGTGGCGGCTACACGAATGTCCCCGTGCCAGCCGGCTACCACGATGTGCCATGCCATGGGAGGAAGAGGACGGCCGATGGGGAGTTTCAGAGACAGGAGGCTAGTTTCAATAGAAGATGTGGAGGCAGATCGGAGGTTGCTTTCTGACACGCAAGAACTTGATGCGGGAGTTTCTGAATCGCTGCTGAATGCCTGCTACTGCACATCGATCTTCTTTCACTCGTAGCAATAGTGATCGTGTATGTAATGGTGTACTGAAAATTAAATGAAGTATCTGTAAACTTTACACTTTCGTTCATGGCTAAAACCAGAGACTTCATGTTTGCAGCAGCATGTTGTAACTTGTAAGATAGTATCTGAATATGAAATGAAGTATCTGTAAACTTTACCCTTCGATCTCTGTTATCATCGAATTTATTTTGTAATGGACACATTAGTTTTTCTGTCTTTGCAATTACGATTGGCGCGCGGGTGTATGGGTTTCTGCCGCATCTTGGCAGCGGCAGCACTTTCGTTCAGTCGACATGGCAGTTGTTGCGGCCTTGCTACTCTGTTGGCAGTTGTTCAGTCGACATGGCAGCGTGCGGTTGGCTCAATGGCAAGGTTGGACGGGGTCATCCACTCATCCCATGCATCCATGTTTTCGAGGATGTATAAAATTCAAGTTGTGTGTTTGATTATTTAGATGGGATAAGCCAAGTTTTTGCTTTATTGGGGGATGAAGATGTGGTAGGATGAGAATAGCTAACCATGCTACATGTCTTGGTTTTAAAATATTAATAGCTAGCTAACTTGTTAGCATTAATCTTGTCATGTAATATTATTAATTAACATTAAAATGCTAATTATCACTAATCATACATTAATCAAACACATCAACCCTTGTCAACCATAATCTCACAATAAAAAAAGTAATTTAATTATGTAACTAATGATCACCATTAGACGTGATGGATGCTCTCATACAAAAAAAGGCTAAACCACTCTATCTAGCATCTGTGAGGAATATTACTTGAAATTGGATGGACATGTCTACCTGTCTTTAAACCAACAGGATTTATTCTAAAGCAAACACCCAAAAAAATTAGATGAAATGGTCATGATCCAGGTTCATCCAATGTACCAAACACATCCATAGAGTGTCGCTGTGAAGACGAAATACCGGCTGCCGTAGCTCCACGGAATTGTGTAGGATTCACACGGATTTGGCCTACTACTCATTTGATTTGATGAATCAGAATTGGCTAAACATGAGCACCCATTTTGGTCATTCCAGTTTTGAACTTGGCCGTTCAATGAGCTTGGATAAATTTTGACATCAAACTAAACGGAGACCCCAGTGTTGTAGGTATAGCCAAAATTGACTTGACTGACCCGGTCACAAAGGAAGAAGTAGCACAAAGTAGTAGTAAAACTAATTGCGTGGTTAACATAGTCGGTTTGTATAGGTACTACATTTTCTTGTTCTGGCGTACTTATGTACGGAGGGAGTATTTCATTTTGTTACCGGTGTGCATCTCAAAGTGATAAAGTGATCTATAATAATAGTCTGCAAAAACGAATTTTAATATATGTGTAAGAGAGGACAAATTATTATCTATTAATGCGTCCGCTTTTTTCAGGTCTTGAGTTTCTTTTTCAAGGTGTGATGTTATCTCATGGATGTTACAAGCATTCATATGGAAATAGTTTGTGTTGCAAATTCTGAAATTATATTATCCTGTAATTTGTAAATATTTAGTTTCTGGCGTTTCTGCAATCCGTGCGTAGACTTGAAAGAACGTATGGTCCAGTACAGAATCACATTACAATTTATGGAACTTGATGCGGAACCACATTGGATACGAGACTTTGTCTAAGGTGATGTTTGCATAAATGGCATGGAATTACAAGTGGAATAGTTAGTATGTGTTTGATAGAGAGTTGAAGTGGGTTGGGATGGATTCAATCCATTTGAACCCATGTTTGGTTGAGAGTGCATGTAGGTTGGAGGGAGTATTCCCTGTAGATGTGGGTCGACACGATTTCTCCGAAATGAGCGGTCCGCTCCGACCCAGATGGATGTCGTCGCTCGTCTTGCGCGTGCGGCGTGTGAGCGAGCGGAAGCGAGCAGGCACTAGGAGGAGTTGGAGCGGTTGAGCGGGTGGGCGGAGCCACACGAGCGGAGCTGCACGCGCTAGCGGCGCCAGCGCGTGTGAGTTGCACGGAGCGGTGGGGGAGGACCAAGCCCGGCGTTGGAGTGCACGGTGCGGAGCTCTGCCGCTAGCCGAGGTGCGCTCGGGGCCGTCCCAAGGGAGGTTCGCCGCCAGTCGATGTCGTCACTGCTCCGTTCGGCAAGTGAGCGTGGGGCTGGGCTCTGGCGCGGCACGAGGACCAGGTGGCCGGTGCGAGCTTGGACGGCGGTGGCGAGGAGGCTCAGATGGTGGAGCAGGCACGAGCGGCCTCGAGCTCGAGCACCACCGCAGCCCCTTTGCAACCCCGTTGTGCCTCCTTGGATTCTGAGCAAAAAACATCAATTCCCGTGCTTGTTCGCAGGAGATAAAGGAAGCTTCGATTCGGATTAATTGAGCCGAGACTCACCAGGATAGACAAATTTCTTCGAAAGGGCGAGGATTCTGGAGCTCCTCCGGCCCATTGTGGGCAAGTTCAAGCCTGGCCGTGCAAGCTCCTCTGTTGTGGGCGAACTCAAGCCTGGGAGCAACATCAGCTGGGAGGCGTTGGTGGGTGGGTGCAAAGGCAAGCGGAGGTGCGGGGAGCACGGCCAGGCGGGATGGGCGAGCGGCTACGCGAGTCTACGTCACTCGGCGTGAGGAAGACGAAGAGGAAAAAAGAAATAGAAGACGCTGACAAGTGAGACCCACCGGTGCTCGCTGTTAGCAGTGTTAAAATGACATCATACTATCCCTCACAATCCTTCCAACAAAAAACCGGGTTGAAGAACACCAGATGAAGACATCTCTATCTCCACCTAATCTCTACCTAATATTTTTAATATCAAAGTAAGAAACAAATCCTTCGTTAATTCTACCTAATGCGGTTTTTGGCTTCGACCGTCTGTGGGTGAGCTACTGAAAATTGGACTTTCCCGAGCTGGACACGAACGCCTCTCGTTTTTCGTTTGTCCCTCTGTTGGTCTCAAAAGGATTCGAGCACATGGAATGAGAAAAAATACTTGCAATCTCTTAAAAATCACGAGTCTTCGTTTACAACGGGTAGGGCTTCCCTTTTATAGTGACTCGAAGGTCATTTTACATACCGTAAATATCCTTCCTCACCTACTACATTCTTAAGATATGTGGTACATAAAGTTCTTTGGGATAACATGTACAAATTAAACTCTTCTACGTAGTCACACATCTCACGCTTCCTTGTAGTCACGTTGCTCACGCCTTCATGTAGTAATGCTTCTCACGCCCTCGTGCAGTCACGTTTCTCACGCCTTTGAGTCCTTAACTTCGAGACTTCTTCTCTGCATCCGTTTTTTGATGCTCGTAAAGATTATGCTGTTTTCTCTTTCTATAGCTCCATTTGATTGCGGATGATATACCAAGGCAAATTTTACTTTAGTACCAATACTTGCACAGAATTCCTTGAACAATACAGTCAAATTGCTTGCCATTGTCCACTATTAGTTCTCTAGGAACTCCAAATCTACAAATGATGTTTTGCCAAAAGAACTTTTGCACCGAGCTTGAGGTTATGTTTGCTAATGGCTTAGCTTCGATCCACTTGGTGAAGTAGTCGACTGCCACCACCGTAAACTTGCAGTTGCCTTGAGCGGTTGGCAGTGGTCCTACTAAGTCCATGCCCCATCTTTGCAGCAGCCAAGTTGGTGGTATGATTTGTACTGGAAGCAAGGGTGCCTTTTGTTGATTTGCTGTTTTCTAGCTGGCCTCATAATTTCTTACCAAGCTTCGAGCATCGAGGATTGTAGTAGGCTAGTAGAATCCTCGTCTCATGGCTTTGCCCACCAAAGCTTTGGTTCCAATGTGTGAGCCACAAAAACCTTTGTGAATTTCAGCTAGCAACTCTTTTCCATTTTCTATGGTTATGCACCGTAGCCAAGGAGTGATATTTCTGATTTGTATAGCTCTCCATCGACTATTGCGTAGCCCATTGCCCTTTGCTTCATTCTACTTAGCTCAACTTCATCGTGAGGCTCGAAATGTCCCCTGAGATAGGGCATGATTGAGGCCTTCTAGTCAAATCTTGTGACTGCATTCACAACCTTCGAGATTGGCTCTTTAGTTGATGGCGTACAGATGACCTCGTAAAACACATCAGGAGGCATAGGTTGATTTTATGCTATTGCTTTTGCTAGCCTATCTGCCTCATCATTCTCTGCCCTCGGGATGTGCTGTACAGTGAATCCCTTGAAGTATTTCTCCATTGCTCTTACCATGGCCAGGTACTTGATGAGCTCTGGCTCTTTAGGCTTGCTATTTTTTTCAGCATGCTCTTGAATTACTTTGGAGTCCAATTTTACAATAAATACTTGTTGGCCCAGGCTATTATTTTTCTTAGCCCCAAAAGCAATGCTTCATATTCGGTGGTGTTGTTCGTGGACCTCGCGTTGTTTGTGAAGTGAAGCCTTGCAGCGTATTTTATTTTGACGCCCAACGGTGAGTTGATGATAGCTGACACCCCAGCCCCCTTGTCACACCAGACTCCATCACAGTGCATAATCCAAGGGACCTCGACCTTAGTTTGGCTAGCAGACGAGGATGTCCAATCTAATATAAAGTCTGCTAAGACTTGAGATTTGACTGCGCACCTTTTTTTGAAATCCACAACATACTCTGATAACTCTGATGCTCATTTGGTTATTCTTCTCGAGGTTTCTCTATTTGTGAAGAGATCATGTGGTGGTTGATTGGTGACTACCACAATTATTTGACCCTCGAAGTAGTGCCTTAACTTGCGTGCTACCATAACTACAGCATATGCAATTTTTTCCATCTCCGAGTAGAACAGTTTTGAGCCTGCTAGCGCCTCCGATGCGAAGTAAACTGGAGTTTGTTTTAGCCTACCATCGATCTCTTTTTCTTGGACCAAGGCGGTGCTAACTGCTGAGCTCGAGGATGACAAGTATAGCAGCAAAGGGGACTTTGGTTCGGACGGGCATAGCTTTGTCATGTTTGTTAAGTAGTCCTTTAGCTGCTGGAAGGCTTTGCTCTGTTGCTCCCCCCATTCAAATTTCTTGGAGCTTCGTAACACTTGGAGAAAGGGCAAGCTTTGTTCAACGGCTTTTGGGATGAACCTGTTGAGGGCTGCAATTCTCCCTATTAGTTTTTTCACGTCCTTTACCGAGGTTGGCTCTTTCATGTCGACAAGGGCTTGAATCTTGTCTGGATTGGTCTCGATGCCTTTTGTTGAGACTAGGCATCCCAGGACTTTGCCCCACTGGATTCCAAATACACACTTTTCTGGATTCAGCTTCAGATTTGCTGCTCTCAAGTTAGCAAAAGTTTCTGCGAGGTTGAGGATGTGGTTCTCTCGCTTGTCGTTTCACGATAGTGCCATCAACATAAGCCAGGATGTTTCTTTGAAGTTGGCTGCACAGGACGATTCCTGTCATTCTTGTAAAAGTTTGCCCAGCATTCTTTAGCCCCTCAGGCATTATCACGAAGCAGTAAGTTCCAAATGGAGTTATGAAACTTGTTTTTTCTTCATCTTCCTCTTTCCTCTTTTATTCTGACTTGGTGGTAGCCTATGAACATATTCAGCAGCGACAACATCTCACTGTTTGCAGCATCGTCTACCACTTTATCTACTCTTTCTAATGGATAGTCATCTTTTGGTTAGACCTTATTTAGATCAGTGAAATCTATACACATTCTCCATTTGTCATTCTTCTTCTTGACTGGTACCGTGTTAGCTAGCCATTCCGGGTACATGACTGTGCGTATGACATTTGCATCAAGCAGCCTTTGGACCTCTGATTTTACATCTTGCGCTTTTTCTTCTAACATTTTGCGGAGTTTTTGCTTTTTTGGTTTTGCGCCTTTTCTTTATTTCAAACTCATGCTCGATTATACTTCTGTCGACCCCTTGCAGGTCACTTGCAGACCAAGCGAAGACATCTTTATTTTTATTTAGGAACTTGATTAGTTTCTTCTCTTCTTCGGGCTCGAGGTTAGCCTCTATTGTCACAGCCCTGTCTAGGATGCAATCATCCAGCAGTACTCTTTTTATTTCACCATCTGCACTTACTTTCACTTTTTCTTTGTCCCTCTTAGGCTCAACGTACAGTTTTTTTCTTTTCTTGTTGCTCAGCTTTGTTGGGACTTGTCAAATGGTGCACATTTTTCTGGCCTGGGGTTGCACCTTTTTCAATGTTTCTAGCGGATTGCTGATCGTCATAAACTGTGATGACCCCTTTCAAGGCTGGGATCTTCGTGCATAGGAATAATTGCCTTATTGCTGTGTCAAACTTGTTGGTGAACCCTCTACTAAGGATAGCAAAGTATGAATAGTACATTCGACAACGTCAAACATTATGCTTTTGGTTCTAGCGTTGTCTAGGTTTCCAAATGATATCGGAAGTGATATTTTCCCCAAGGCTCTAACTGGCCTCCCCCCGAAGCCAAGTAATGGCACTTCTGCCGGTTCTAGTAGATGAGGATCAATATTTATTTGTCTAAATGTATTTGCAAAGATGATGTCTGCGGAGCTTCCGTTGCCAACTAAGACTTTTCCAGTTTTCCACCCAGCTATGATAGCCTCGATCACCATCGCATCGTTATGTGAGGTTGTCTTTAATTTCAAATCTTCTTTCGTGAAAGAGATGAGCATGTGTGCCCACTCTGGCTTGGCTGGAGGTCCATCAGGTATGATGGTATTTACCTGTCTGAAGTAATCTCTTTTTTGTCTTTTATTTTCGAACTCAAGAGAAGATCCTCCAGCTATTGGCATTATCATGTCGTAGGTAGGCAAGATGTTTAGACTGTTTTCTGGGTGTTCGAGTTGCGAGGATCGTCCTGATATTGGCATTATCATGCCGTAAGTGGGTAAAGCTTTGGGGTTGTTGTTCTGTGTGTTGTTGGGCTCGGCTTTAGGTATTTGGTTGGGTAGGTTTGGTGGAAGTAGTGGTATCTCGTGTAGAGGCTAGGAAGGCGCGAAGCTCGCGGCTTGTGAGGCTTGCTGAGTTTGAGGCTGGAATTGTGGTGAATGTTGCCACATCATGGCGGGTTGAAAGTTTTCGAGGTTGGTGTTTGGGAAGTATGGCTGTTGTGGTCAAAAAGAGTATGGTGGATGGTTTTGGACGTCGCAGCAGCTTTTTTCTCTTCAGCTTTTCTTTCGAAGGTCTTTTTTGTTTCTGGACAAAAGTCAGTTGCGTGGTCTAGCTGCTTGCCATGGAAGGTGTAGTAGAACATTCGAGGTTGGTTGTTCTTTTATGCGGCCTCGGAGGTCCTCTGCGTTGGCCTCTTCCTCTTCCGGCGTAGTTGCCTCTCTGCCTGCTGCCAAAATTTGGTGGTTGCTGCTGCTGAGGCTGCCTGTTATGATTTTGATTTTGTTGTTACGAGTATTGAGCACCCTCAATTGACAGTACTTGATGAGCTAGGTATGGGTGGTGGTGTTGCGTGTAGTTGTACCTCGAGGCTTGCCAATTTTGATCTTTTTCGACTTGCTTTTGTCAGTTTCTTTCCACCATTCTTTTTCTGTGATCTTCATTTGATCTGCAATACTTTTCCAGCTCCGCAAACAAAGCCTCCATGATTTTTAGCTTTTCTCATGTTAGATGCGAGGCTGTTGGGTCTGGAGTTAGCCCTTTGATGCAGGCAGTTATGGCTACGCTTTCGTCTACATCAGGAGCTTGTGACTTCAATTGTACAAATCTTTTGACATAGTTGGCCAAGGGCTATTTGTCTTTCTGGATGCAATGGAATAGGTCGCTTGGGTCAGAAACTGTCCGATAGAAACCTTGGAAATTTTGTATTAGATTGGTTTTGAAATCTATCCAGCTGCATACTAACTGTGGTGGAAGTAGCGAATACCAGTTCAGCGCTGCTCCCTCATAGGCTATGATTAGGGACTTTGCTAAACTACAGCATATCCTCCAGCGGACGCTACTGCAGCCTCGTAGCTCATTAGGAATTGACGAAGGTCATTTTGCCCATTGAATTTTGGCAGTGTGGCCTTCTTGTAAGTTGTAGGCCACGGAGCTATTTGCAAGCCCAAGGATAATGGAGTTTTTGTCAATTGTTGCATAGGTGTTTGTCATCATTGGGGTGTTATGCTTAGCCAGGTTGGAATATAACTCTGTTTACAACGGGGTAGTGATTTTCTTTTATAGTGATCCGGAGGTCATTTTACATACCGTAAATGTCCTTCCTCACCTACTACATTCTTAGGATATGCCGCATATAAAGATCTTTGGAATAACATGTACAAATTGAACTCTTCTACGTAGTCACGCATCTCACGTCTCCTTGTAGTCATGCTTCTCACGCCCTCATGCAGTCACATTTCTCACGCCTTTGAATCCTTAACTTCGAGACTCCTTCTCTACATTAGCTTAAGCTGAATTAAGTCTTCAGCTTCGCACCCTTAGCCTCGTGTTGAAAGAACTCCTTAACCTCGTGCCCTCAACCTCGAGCCCGAGGCAAATATCCAACCTCGCGGCGTGTAGCTCAGTCTCAATCCTGAGTAAGAAACCGAGTGAAAAGCTCGGTGCTCGAGACTAATTTCGATGACTTGAGGGTAATTAATTTATAATTTAACCATCAGCTGATAACCACTAGCTTTGTAGTTAAAATAAGAGAGACGTTGCGTAGTTAAAATAAGAGAGATGTTGCGAGGTTAATATTGTTTCTAAACCTGCGAGATTAAATGAGTTTTACGTGCTTATCCTGATCTTTTGCGAGGTTAGGAAGTTTCTGCTGCTCACGAACGTCGCTCGAGATCGCTCGGTTTTTGGATGATCCCCACCACACTCCGTGGATTCGAGCTGGACTCGAACGCGCCACCGTGACCGAGCTCTTCTACTCGCCGCTGCCGCCCCCGAAGCCTTCGACACCGCGGCACAGGGTCCGTTTCGCTATATATTGCGCGTCCACTGAGGGCCGCTGCCCGCTGTGCCGCCGTGCCCCTGGGCGACGCCCCTAGGCTGCACCAGCTGGATTGGACGGAAGCTAAGGGAGAGGGGAGGAGCCGCTGCCTGATTGGAGGGAATGGAGATGAAGGCAGAGCCGCCGCCGGATTGGCCGTCGACTACGAGACCGCTGTCTGGTCTGTCTCCATGGTTTAGATGGAGTATAATAGAGGCCAACGATGGCGGAGGATAAGGATGGACTGCATAGGCCTGTGGACCATGGGTCCCAGGTCCCACACGTAAGCTCTACGTTGTCGAGGTGTTGGGTTCGTGTGGAAGGCGTCGGGTGCTGTGTGATCTGAGAGTTCCGTGGCCTGGCCTCGTGTCCCTTGGCATCAAAAAAAGATTGAAAATATGAAGTAAACTAAACGTTAATTTTCTAAGCAAAATATCGGGGCTGAGAAGCTCGGTGGGACTTATAGTTTTCTAGAGCTTTTTCCTACCTCGGATGTATTTTCTTATAATGTTGTCATGATATTCAATTTGAAGTACCAATTTGTTACTGATAGCACTGACGATCACTACCTATATTCTTGCAGATGTCTTCTTCGGAATGACCCGAGGATCGCGCTCCATTGAAAGAACTAAGCAGCAGCACCTACACAGGTATGATCAACTACTGTTTTTAAATATCCATCCCATCTGATACTACCTAACTAAACGCATAATGTAACAACGATATTAGCAATGGTAGTGGATCCACGACATCCAGTGACCAGCCACTACTCAAGAATCCTAAAGAATGTAAGAGGCAGCGAGAAAGGGATCAATACGCACAACTATGTGACCAACGAAAGATGAATTACTAAAAAAGCATCGTGAAACTCGTCAGCAAAAGAAAATTATAGCTGACCTCACGTCCGAGCAAATTGAAGCAAGACATGCAAAATGCTAGGGCACATTATGCAAATTTAAAACCACAGCAGAAGCAGACGATACGTTATCATCAAAGGTTGCTCTATGCAAACATGACAGCTAAGCAAAAACATGCAAAGAGAAACCGTAAAAAAGCACATATCACAAATACTCCGAGTAAAAATTCTATCGCCATGGTGAATCCTTTGTATGATTCATCATATTCGGACTGAAAGGATTTCTAGACAATATATATGTTCATCCTCAACGTGTTTTAAGTGTGAGAGCGTGATATGAGATTGAGAATACACCATTCTTTATTATTTTGTTTTATCTTAGTATGTCTATAAAAGTTACTCCCTCCCTTCCTTCGAAATTGCAGGTTGTTTTAGTTTTTTTCATAGATATTATTATACATCTAAATATAGTGTATACAACATAGCCATGCTGCGCCTTGTTGTTTGAATTTTGATATAGACTCATACACCCACCGATCTTAGGGGGTGTTTGGATCCCCAGGCTAAACTTTAGCCCCTGTCACATCGAATGTTTGGACACTAATTAGGAGTATTAAACATAGGCTAATTACAAAACTAATTTCACAACCCCTAGACTAAATCGCGAGATGAATCCATTAAGCCTAATTAGTCCATGATTTGACAATATGGTGCTACAGTAAACATTCGCTAATGATGGATTAATTTGGCTCAATAGATTCGTCTCGCGATTTAGCCTAAGAGTTTCGCAATTAGTTTTGTAATTAGCTCATATTTAGTCCTCATAATTAGCATCCGAATATCCGATGTGATACGGACTAAACTTTAGCTCGAGGATCCAAACACCCCTTTAATTTGCCGCGAGGGCTGCCACCGCTAATATATTTTATCGCAATTGCAGAGACACGAAAGGAAAGTAATGCTGTCCATTAGTAAATTCAATGATAACAGAGATCGAAGTGCACAATTCCAGATATCTTACCACACAGTGCTAAACATGCAATCGTCTGCTTTTAACCATGAACTAAGTACATCATTACATGCGTCATCACAAGAGCTACGAGTTCAAAGAAGATCGACGAGCAGTATCAGGCATCAGCTATGATTCAGAAACTCCAGCTTCAAGTTCTTGTATGTTAGAAAGCAACCTCCGATCTGCCTCCACATCTTCTCTTGAAACTAGCCTCCTGTCTCTGAAACTCCCCATCGGCCAACCCTTTCCTTCCATGGCATCCATCTTGGTAGTCGACCGGCACGGGGACGTTCGTGTAGCCGCCGGCGTAAGGTATGCCGTAGTACATGTAAGGATCACATGCCCACGGCGCCGCAGCGAAGGAAGGATCGTAGCAAGCCGGGCCGAACGGATTCCCGTAGCCGTACTGCTCCGGATAGCCGGCGTGCGCACCGGTTTCCGCCGTAGTCTGCTTCGTTCTTGGCGCGCTCTGCCGGAGGTGTCGCGCTCTTGGACGTCGATGACGCGCTCCCTTCGCTGTGCTCCGATCCTGCGTTCGCCGTGATGCGGCTGTGGCTCTCCTGCGAGGCGGCGGCACTCTGCGACGTGGGCTCTGCGTTGCTGCCGGCCGAGCTCTTCCGATTGCTTGTGCCGGCTGATCCGCTGCCGCCGGCACTCGTGGCAAGAAGTTTGGCGATCGTGGCACGCAGCGTAAGATTGGGGATGAGGTCGTCGGCGCGAGACTGCGCGCCGCACGCGCACCTGGACTTGGCGGCGATCTGGCCCCTGATGCACGCGTTGCAGAAGCTGCCGAAGCAGCACCTGGAGGCCACTACAGCATCGGCCATCACCTTGCTGCAGATCTTGCAGTGGAGCTCCCGCGGGACCTTGTCGTCGGGGCTCGTGGACACCGGCGTCGGAGTAGGCAGATTGGTGTTGGACGATGCCCTTCCCAGGTCGTATCTTGGATCGACATTGATGGGGCAGTGCTGGATGAAGTGCCCCGGGACGCGGCACCTGTGGCACACGTACCCAGCCGGCGGCGCCGCCCTCCCCTCGAGACCGCCACGGTGATCGTAGCGACGCCCTCCCTGAGACTGGTGGTGGCCTTCCCACTTGAGCTGCGCGGCGTCGATCACGGCGCTGATGGCCCTGTCCTCGTCGTCCTCGGCACTGGAACTCGACGTCACGGCGGATGGAGCGACGGCGATGGCATCGGCGGGGGGGCCGGCGACCCGGCGCACCAGCACCGTCGAGCTGCGGGGGACAAGCGCGCCGCCGTCCGTGTGCTCCTCGCCGGTCCGCGCGTCGTACAGCATGACGCTCTCCCTCGGCCCACGGCCGCGCGTCCGGCCGTCGCCGTGGCGGGCGGTCCTCAGGATGAGGTTCTTGAGGTCGGCGATGGAGACAGAGGGCGCCGCCATGGGCACGGAGAACGTCTGGACGCCGCTCTTGTACCGGTAATACACGGCCATGGTTTCGGTCGGCGGCACGACGCGGAGACTGGTCGCGGCGGCGGAGAGCTGCTCGCTACGAGGTGGTCGGCGACGTGAGCGAGTGATGACGCTGGGGTTGAGAACTACTCCGCGACGGGGATTTGCAACACCGACTAGGATTCAATTCTGGTGCACGGAGCACGGCGCACCGAGTCGGATTTGCATCACCGACTCGGATTCATGTCTAGCCGGTTGCTCTGCCTTGGCGACGATGGAACGCATGGGTGGCGATCCGTTCCTGAGCAGCGTGCGATCCATAGACCTCTGGCGATTAGGGTTCGTTGCAAGGGTTCCTCATCCGCTTGCCTGTTGTGCGACTCCTCCTTGATGCGCTCCGCTCGATTTCGCGAGTTGTTTTTTTTTCCAATCAATGGTGTGCCTCTAGAACAATCTATTTATCAACAACTTGTCCTAAATCCTAACAACTAACATGCTTTTCGGATAAATGACGATTCACCTTTGTAATTATTATACGGTGCTTACTTTCACTGAGAGTGCAGCTATCTGTTGACAAAGCATCAGGTTCTTATATGGTAACCACAGAGATATCAGTCATGTATATTTCCATCTGTTTTTGGAGCAGCAATGCACCATTGATTTAATCACTCCTTGTAAATACCACAACCTGCTACCACATTAGTACGATTTCTAGTAGTTCATTTCAAATAAATGCAGAATGAATTGTAGATCCCAAGCTGGACAAAAAAAATCTAAATCCACACTTAAAGTTGCCAGATTTGTCACTTGTAGAATCCAAATATGATAGATTCATTCAGTTTTTATTGGATTTGGACAAGCACATTTGCAATGGTTTAATCATTCTGCGGATAGGACATTGCTTTTGTTATCTCATCGTTATAGGAATTCATATTGTCTTATATGTATTCCTTCGAACAATTTGGGAGCAAGGAGACAAATGGATTAAGAGCAAGGAGACAAATGGATTAAGGATCCTTTTGGTGGAGCTTCCAAACCTGCTATTGCTTCTTAAAAAGCTAAAAGCGACGTGGTAAGTTTGGGGGTAGCGGAAGTGCCCTGCGAGGGATGACGCCGGGGTTGAGAACTATATATCGCTCCGCAACGGGGATTTGCAACACCAACTAGAATTCAATTCTGGTGCACGCGCACCGAGTCGGATTTGCATCACCGACTCGGATTCATGCCTAGCCAGTTGCTTCGCCTTGGCGATGACGGAACACATGGGTGGTGGTCCGGGGCAGGCGATCGTTTTCCTGAGCAGTGTGCGATCCATAGGCTTCAAGTCAATGCCCTGTGCCTCTTGACAATCTATTTATCAATACCTTATCCTAACATGATTAAGTTCGTCGACAACTAAGGATTTGGTAAAACTTTCTAATGTACGCTGCTCAGTTTTACTTAAAGTGTAACTACCTATTTTTATACAGTAACCATATAGATCAGTCATGTATATTTTCATCTGTTTCTAGAGCAGCATTGAATTAACCACTCCTTGTAAATACCACAAATCTGCTACCACCCATTAGTACCATTTCTAGTAGTTCATTTCAAATAAATGCAGACTGAATTGTAGATCACAAGCTGGACAAAAAAAATCCACACTTAATGTTGCCAAATTTGTGAGTTGTAGAATCCATTAATCCAAACACGATATTCCTTCAGTTTTTATTGGATTAGTACTGGAACATTTGCAATGTTTTAATTATTCGGCGGATGGAACATTGCTTCTGTTATCTCATCTATGAAATCTTAAGAGTGTGCGTAGGAATTCATAATGTGTCATATGTATTCAGTCGAACAATTTAGGGCTAAGGAGACGAATGGATTAAGAGGTCACCACACCTTTGTATGTTTGGTCAATAGAACCTACAATTATTTGGCTCGTCATCACCAAATGAGTTCAGCAGACTAATATTCTAATTTTTTTTTAGGAAAAAGGTTCCAAGTTTAAGGTTCAGAAAGATGAACCAAAGCAAAATTACAGAGTCTGAACATGACCTAAGCTGATGCAATTATTTGGATGAATTCTGAAAAAAAACAATTTCTTGTCCTCCACTTGTCTATACTTTAGTCATCAGCGTACTGGATGATGTTGACTGTTCCTAAATCGAGGTCATCTCCACACTTATGGCCCCATTGTCTTCACACGCCACACTCTGAGCAAAAATCTTCCACTCCTCTCACCATCCTGTTCCTATCATCACGTCTCACGGATCAGTGAACTCGCCACTCTTTAAGTCTCGACCGGCAACACAAACGATGCTGGTGCCCTGGTACACCAACCTTAACCATCCTCCACCTCCTGCCCCCTCCTCTTCCGCTGCCAGCAAGGCGAGCCCTCGATCTCGAACCTTCCATCCATCGCCCACCCGTCTCTCGACTCGCGGCGCGAGAAGCAGCCAGCAGCAAGGCCAAGCCGCCCCCAACCAGCAGACGCCAGACGGCGGCGCCCGCCCGCGCCCCCACGACGATGCGGCCGCCGCGGCGAGACGCGCTCCCGCTCGCGCTCGGGCTCTCCCTCGTCGCCCTCCTCGCGGCGCGGGGCGCCGACGCGTCCGTCCACGAGTACGCCGGCGGCGGCTTCGCGCCACGGGCCAACTCCTTCTTCTTCCACGGAGGGAGCGAGGGGCTCTACGCCTCCGACCCGTCCTCCAACTCCTCCGCATCCTTCATCAGGTACGCGCCCGCGCCCCCGCCCTTTCCCAGCAAATCCGGCCATTCCTCACTCCCTCGGCTCGAGGGTTTTGCGGATCGCGTACGCATCGCGGGGGTACCTGGGGCCAGGATCAGATGCGAATGCCGAATACAGCGCTTTGCGTTGATCTCGAATGGATTGTTCCGGGTAATGGCGCGTGCGGCGAGTAGTGTCAAAGGGTCAAGTTGGGACAGCGGACTTGCATTCCTTGTGGTTGCGCCTTGAGTGTTTTGGTATTACGTGTTGTTTCAGGCGGAAATTCTTTCAGTTTTGTGCTCGAATAGACTGATCTGTTGACTTAATTTGATACGGCTGCTACTAGTTAATTATTGTTTGATGTGAATAGTTGTGACCTATGTGTCGCAGTCATTTTGACTGCTTTACCTAGTTCAGCTCTAGTTTTGTTTGCCTGGCGTGTGGGGAAGCTGGGAATATGGAGGTCCTAAAAGTTGATGGATTTGTTGTTTTAATGGTTTGTGATCCACTGTGTACCAGGCAGCTCGACTACTACTTACCTTGTTAGCTTTTAATTTGTTTGGTTGTGTCTTGAGTGTTTACCCCAATTCCTAGGATTCTTGCTGTTGATGTTGGTATTATGTGTGAGGGATCAATCCTGAATTTCCTGATTTTTTTTAGAATTTGATCTGCTGACTTAGTTGGACACAGCTGTAGCTGTTGAAAGTTAGTTCTTGTTATATGTGAATTGTTGTGATCTAGTGTGTGCTGCAGTCTGTTTGACTAGCTCAACTAGTTCAGTTGATTTTTGGCTGCCGTGTTATGACTTATGGCGCTGGAATTAGGGAGCATAACTGCATCTTTGCACCAAGCCTCCAGTAAGGGGATACAAATAATTGTTATTTCGATGGTATGCATCTTTTGTGTATCAAATTGCAGTATGCTTTGCATGCTCTGATGCCACGAACATGTGGCAGACAGTAAAGTTAGCTTAGGTTATGTATCATGGCACTTGCTTCGTGACACTACTCTGTTATTATGCTGCAGAGCAGTGGAGTAATGGATATTAGGACCAATTATTTGGAGCATGCATGTCGTTAGGCATTGTTTCACAAATTTTTTGTGTTAAACTGCATGGGCTAATATTAAAGCAATGGAGATGAGAATGACGTGGTTAGATGTCCTTCGAATCTATGCCTTGTTGTCATCTAACGGACTGCTCTTTCAGGTTTGACACTGTCATTTTCCGCCGGACCCTGGAGTCAGCATCTAGGCATGAGGAGATGCAGCAAAAGACAGGATTGGTGGAGGCTATAATTGTTGAGATACAGGACAGGGACAAAATTGGAGGTTCATACCTTCATTCTGATGCAATATGCTGCACCCCTGAGCTTGATAAGGAGAAATCTTGTAGAGTAGGTGAAGTGATCATACGTCCAAATCCTGATAATCCTGAATGGCCTAAAAGAATCCAGACATTCTTTGAGGGTAAAAATGAAGAAACCACTATGTTACCTCAGTTGGTGTCAATAAACAAAACAGGGATGTATTACCTCTATTTTATGTTCTGTGACCCTCAACTTAAGGGATTGAAGATTACAGGCAGGACTGTTTGGAGAAATCCACAGGGTTATCTCCCTGGTAAAATGGCTCCAATGATGACATTTTATGGTTTCATGTCACTTGCATATCTTGCACTTGGACTTCTATGGTTCATTCAGTTCGTGCGGTGCTGGAAGGACATTTTGCAGCTGCACTACCATATAACAGCTGTCATTGCGCTTGGCATGTGTGAAATGGCTTTCTGGTATTTTGAGTATGCTAACTTTAATTCAACTGGAACCAGACCTATGGGCATTACCTTGTGGGCAGTTACATTTACTGCTGTGAAGAAGACTGTATCTCGGCTTCTTCTATTGGTAGTTTCAATGGGCTACGGCATTGTTCTACCCACTTTGGGAGGAATAACATCAAGAGTTGCTGCTCTTGGTTTCATCTATTTTGTTGCTTCAGAAGCTCTTGAACTTGTTGAAAATCTGGGAAATATCAATGACTTCTCTGGAAAGACAAGGTTATTCCTAGTGTTGCCTG
Organism: Setaria viridis; assembly: GCF_005286985.2. Taxonomy (NCBI): domain Eukaryota; kingdom Viridiplantae; phylum Streptophyta; class Magnoliopsida; order Poales; family Poaceae; genus Setaria; species Setaria viridis. The sequence goes on from NC_048271.2 coordinate 44,797,226, forward strand.
TTGCAATACTTGATGCTACCTTTATCATCTGGATATTTTCATCCCTCTCTAGAACGTTAGAGAAGCTACAGGTAGCTACTTTATGACCTCAGAAATCCCCGAATATGTTTCCTTTTATGTTCAGCTAGATCATATGCACCATGCAATGTGCTACTACAAAGTATTGTCATGTATGATTGATTTTTAGCACTCCCAATCCTTCTGAAAAATATCTACAAGTCTCCATACTGCACTTGCTTACATTTTTGCAAATCCTTAGCTAGTTACACAGAATATTAATCTTCCAGTTTTAAATTATGATCACGTTTTTCATGTGTTTTACATGTTCACTGTTATAAAGTGACCGTGCTTTTATATCTTACTGAAATGAGCTTTTATCCTGTCACATTCCCAGCGTTTCATCTGTTTTTAATTTTTATTACATTGCAGCTGCGGAGAAGCATGGCGAAACTTGAATTGTATCGAAAGTTTACAAATTCTCTGGCTGTGTCAGTGCTTATCTCGATCGCTTGGATTGGCTATGAGGTATCTTTTATCAGCTCTAAAGTTTTCATCTATGTGGTCCATGTAAAAAAAATACGTGGTCCATGTAATGTAGATATCATGTAGCTACTCGAAAATATTTGCCTCATGCAAATGATTTCAGAATGTAAGAGCAAGAGCCAAGTTTTAGGTCTTTCCCCTCTTCTATACGTTTATCATAAAATAGATTGAAGAAAGATGTCCGTAGACATTTTATTTTAGCCATTGTGACCACAGATTGCTTGACAATGTTTAAGAGACAAAAAACAGTGGTGGCCTTTTTGCAACTCATATTGATTATGGTCTGCTTGTTTTGTCTTGAATCAGCTATATTTCAACGCAACTGATCCATTGAGTGAACTTTGGCAACGGGCTTGGATCATCCCTGCCTTTTGGAATGTCCTTTCTTATGCCCTCCTTGCTATCATATGCATTCTTTGGTCTCCATCTCGTAATCCAGCAGGGTAATTTTTTGACTATGAATTTCACCTTCTCATTTCAGTTAGATTGTTTGTTTGAGTTGGTTTTCCTTCTTCTTGTAAACATTACGGATTTGTCAATATTAGCACTATATCTCATCGTATAAGTTGCCATCCATTTATATCATGTCAAGAAGGTTCATTTGCTAAGTGGAGGTGGTTGTTTTTAGCAGCAGCACAAACACATATGCTGAAAGAGAGAATTTCAATCACATTCTTTATATTCAATAAGTAACTCTGCTGTAAAGCAACCCATTTGATCCTTCAAGATTTTCACTGTTTAAATATGTATTAATCAATTTAATCTTGGCAAATATCTAGCTCATATTGATAATTAATCTAAGCATGACTAATTCCTGATACAGTGTGGTTATTAGCTTTGTACTTCCATTGTGAACTATGTACGGGATTCCAACATTGGTTTTTGCTGTTCCTGTCATGGACAGATTTGCATATTCGGAGGATGCAGGCGAGGGGGTTGATGAGGAAGGGCTCTCTCTCGTAGGCAGTGCAATGAAAGGAACTGGAGATATGGTAAACATGCATATCTTTCCGGAGGATAAACGTGCATGATAAGTTTTGGCCCCAAATGCAGCTGTACTCCTGGCGGAATGCTATGGTATGTGCTCATTTTGTCAGGAAATGTACTTGTCAGTGCGTGGTATTGATGATATCTACTGTCTTGCCAGTTTGTTTCGCCCTCCATTTCTTTTTATAAGGCAGGCACGGTGTTCAAGACTCAAACATTATAATTTTCAACTAAAAATTAGTTTCACATAGTACAAGTGTTGTAATACAAAATTGATATCATTGGATTTGCTTTTGAAAGTACTTTCTTATGGCTATAAATTTGTTGGTACAATCATTATAGTGAGAAATCAGAAGCCAAAGTCTAGTTTTAGAAACTGTGCCTAGTCAAACACCATGCCTTGAATTTTAAAACAGAATAAGTAGCATGTTGGTGCACGGTGAATTTGTGATTAGTAGACTCTAGGTAACAGGGTTGGATATACATGGTCTAAACTATACTTTGACTTTTGTTATCCTTATCCCCACACTTCTTGTTGAGTGACCTCAAAAGCTTGTCCCTGGATCTTACTGACTTTGCACCCGTCTTGGACCTTGCCTCTTTCTTTTAGTTTATCCTGTTTGTATAATACATATTTGTTTACCACACATTTCACAATTTTACAGCAAATGCATAGCAAAAGCCATTTCCCTATTATACACTTAAATTATACTAATGATTAGGCTTGTAAGTTTCTTTTTAGCTAGGGATATCCATCTGTTTACTGCAGATCCCTATACGCCTATTTGCATAACAGATCCAATTACAGTTTTGTTTCTGTCTGGACCTTTGTTTAATTGGACTCACTTTAATATTTTTTGATATTCCTCAATTGCAGTGAAGTACCGTTTCCTCTGGATTCACGACTAGCTGACATGTTCAAAAGCTTGCTTAAGATTCCAGATGTACAGGTGGTAACTTGTTTTGAACGATTTGACCAAGAGATTTTTACTTGCCCAGTTGTGACTATTCAATACAAAAGGTTGGCGTAATAAACTATATCAGTTTGAGAGCATACGAGGGTTGTCTTTGTAATCCTTAATGGTGGTGTAGACTCGTAGCTGTAGACATGTAGCGTTGCCAGAGCTGAAATGCATCGCGAGTTAGTGTGGATCTAGTTATATATTGGCGATTACAGATGTACTTATCATGTTTATTAGCAACGCAGTATTCTTGGGTTCACGGCTAGAAATGTTGAATCGTTTGAAATGTTGAACCCTAAATTTGCATGTCTAGCGTTTTTGTTCTTGCGATGGTCTGGTCTTTGTTTTTATCGATTTGCCGTGGCATATGACAGTGAATTTACAATCTAATCCTAACCTTTAACTAACCTTCTTAGGTTTGAGTAAAAATTCCTCATTCCTCATGAGTAAACGCTGAAAACAACGAGAAGCGAATCCTATTGGGACCGTTAACTTCAAAATCGAAAGCAATTCCACGGTCCCGCGATGCCACGATCCGATTCCTTGATATTCCTAGGCAGTACGCAAACCTGTTTGGTCGTATAATTTTGTAGACTTTTCTCACATAATCTTTATGGAAACAGTACACTTTCTGCAACCATCATTGTAAGATGCCTTAAACAGAGTATAGCACTCCCGTACTCTCTCCATACAAGCTCCACCCAAACACCTCTACTCGATGCTTGCGTAGTAGCGCCATTTCATCCGAAAAATTACATCTAGGCAAGTAGAACTAGTACATGAATCATATGTCCAACATGTTCGATGTGTTTTGGAGCGACTGCATTAGGGAACTGAGCCTTGTATTGCTGCAACACTTAATTCGAACTGGACAAGCCACTACCTAAACGCCCTGACAGCTGGAAGAAAATGAAGGTGGTTAACATAGTCAGATGATACAAAAGATTTGCAGAATGCGAAAAGAATCTGTATCTATTTACGTCTTTGTTTCCTAAACACAAACTACCACAAACTCTACCTTACCTAAATACAGAGTGTATGTATCGTTTCTCCCATATCTGTACATTTGTGATCAGGGGAGCATATTGTTCTGAAATTTAAGATCAAACCTCTGATTCAAGATCTTTCTCTAGAACATACACAAGGAAGCTCCCATCAATTATCAGTGCTAGCTTGGTGCCATCAAAATTTGTCACTTTCTCGCTGTACTCTGACTTGTTACCAGCAACTCCAGTTAATTCGAAGTTTTGTATAGCACTTTCAGACATGTGGCCATTTGACGATCTCAATTTAGAAATATCACCATTACACAAACCTTCTGCGCCATGTGAATCCCTTCGAAAATCAGCAGACTTTATTCCATAATTCGATTTAGCCTCAGCTAGAAGACGCCTGCACTCAAACTCCGAGGAACCATTTGTGATAATCGAATGCATGCTTTGAGTCAACAACCCACATGACAAACCAATAGATATAGCAGTTTCTTGCTTATCTCCTGTGAGAACCCACACCTTGATTCCAGCCGGTCGAAGGGATTCAATGGCCTCAGGAACACCATCCTGCAACATATCTTCAATTCCGGTTGCACCAAGAAGAGTCAGATTGCACTCTACTAGACCTGCTGCCTGACGGAGCTTTGCTGATCTCTCCTGCATGGAGGTATTAGCTTCTTCATACCTTTCCTGCCATTCAATGAATTCGGCATCCGTCAGGCTTTTAACCAATCACTAAGGTTCGTAAACCCTCCGATGAATAACCTGACAAATGATTTTCTGTAGCTTCTCAAATTTTAGCATGCAACGAATCGTAAAGGCCATCACCAATCTCTGCTATCAAAATGCTCAACATTGATGTATCAGCACCTTTCACAAGAAACTTTATGTTGTTGTCCGGAAACCTTACAACAACAGAAATTCTTTTTCTGACACTATCAAATTCATGGAGACCAAGAACATCCAACCTGATTATAACAATAAGATTGGTTAGTAAATACACCCCGAAAAAAGTGAGAAGGTACAAAATGCATTCCTTGGAACTGATATTGGTGGTAGCTACAATTTTGTCACAGAGAATTTAAAAGGTTGCAGTATTTACCATAACCTCTCCCCCAGAACATCTATAACAATGTGACCGGTTGTTCTTTCCACAAGAGTATACCTGTAAGCAGAAACTGCAGTTACTAAAGCCTACTCATCAGGTCTCCCTGGTAACTAATTGCACATATCTCATCTACTTTGTTTGTCAAATCGTGAGAAGCGCAATCAATGGTTGATTCAGAAGCACCATCAGTGCTGAATCAACCTTGATTTTGGGCTTCCTGCCGCTTTGTCTCAATGACTCTGCAAAATGAGACAAGCTTATGTATGGATCGAGGAATGATCTATAATGAGGCCGAGAAAATAAATGAATAAAGACCACAATGAAATCATTAGATTTGCTGGCACAGAGACAAGAAATCTGAATAGTTCTGAATTTTGCATAGTATGGACCAGCTTTCAAAGACCATTTTTATAAAATCCAAGACCTCAGGCAGGAGCCAAGTTACCGCGGTACTGATTGTTCATTTAACCCAGACACTTCTTATTTTTTCAATTCAGACATGCTCACTATGGGCTATTCTAGTCGGGACTTGGAACCATGGTTTAGAGAATAATATAGCTGCTCTGCTATCCTAGTACGGTAGTACCTAGCAGACTAGCACCCAAATGAGAAGACCACATATACAGAAGTGCACAATGGTAACATTAACACACCTCTTTCAACCCTGGATAGCCAAGGAACATGGTCGGTACTAATTTCAGCTTTCGTGTGTACCATCAAACAAATCCCACAAAGTCAACTGACTTATTTTGTAAGAAGAATATAAAGCCAGCTGGTGGCCACAGTATTCAGGCCATGTAATTCCCAGTCAAACTTCACACTTGGATGAATGGTCAGAATCAGAAAGGGTGTCATCACCAGAAGTCCCCACAAGAGCATACACCATTGCTGAACTTGTGGAATCTGACAGCGTCCCTCACAAGAATATCACGGCCAGTTATCTTAGATATGAACTTGGTAGCATTGTGACAATCTACACAAACCCGCAGATTCTTGACTATACGAATCGGCAGTTCTTGTGGAACAAATATTAATCCAAAGGCAATTGCAAGCTTCTCGCTGTGATGGCTGAGCATGTGAACCTTATCAGAATCTGCCACATCATGCAACACTGAACTGACATCAGGTTTGTATCCTTCTTCAACCATCTTAGAGTTGAGCCACTCAAGCTTTTCATAAATCTCCTTGGAGAAGGGGTGAGACTGATCATCAGCTGAAAAGATGTGAACTTTATTCTTATATTTGATCCAGCTACAGCCTGGCTCCTTCTTCACTTGCCTGTCCCTCATTCCACGCCTTAGCTGTGCGACCTCATTCCATTGACCTTTAGCAGCATGCATGCTGCACAGCAACACATAGCTAGCCGGGTTCTGGGGATCGATTTCTAAGAGATTCTCGGCAGCCCATTTGCCGATTTCCATTTCACCACGCAACCTGCAAGCGCTCAGCAACGTGCCCCATCCAATTGCGTCAGGGTACACCGGCATTTGCTTTATGAACTCCTCAGCTTCTTTTAACCTCCCTGATCTGCTGTACAAGTCAATCATACAGGTGTAGTGATCATCTGCGGGCGCAATACCATGGTCCTTCTGCATGGAATAAAAGTAGCTGCGGCCTTTCTCTACAAATCCAGCACGGCTACAGGCAGAAAGGACACCAATGAATGTTACTCCATCAGGCTTCACACCCTTAGACAACATCTCCTCAAACAAATCAATGGTTTCTTTTGCCTTCCCAAATTGAGCATACCCAGAGACAAGGGCTGTCCAGGAGACCTGATCGTGAAATGGCATCTCATCAAACAATCTGTGCGCATCCTCAATGCTACCACACTTGCCATACAAGGTAACTAGTGCATTGGACACTGTGATATAAGGCATCAATCCTGACACAAGAGCTAGGCAGTGGAACTGAGCACCTTCCTCCAGGCTTGCTAGGTTAGCGCAAGAACTTATTACACTTCCAAGGGTGTAGTCATCAGGATCGATGCCATCTCTCTGCATGTCAGAGAACACCCTCACAGCCTCCTCACTGCATCCATTCTGTCCATATCCAACAATCATTGCAGTCCATGAGATGATGTTTCTGAATGCCATCCTCCTGAAAACAGTTTCTGCCATCCTGATGCTCCTGCATTTTGAGTACATGTCAACAAGCGCACTCCCGACAAAGACATTATCATCGTAACAAGTCCTGATTGCGTAGGTATGGATCTGTTTGCCGTGTTCCAAGGCTGAAAGGGCACCACAGGCCGTAAGGATGCTTCCAAAGGTGTACTGATCAATGGTGATACCCTGTACCCTCATCCTCCTGAAAACGTCCAGAGCCTCAGACTCCAACCCATTCTGCGTCAACCCTGTAACCATCGTGGTCCAAGTAATGGAATCCCTGTTCGTCATCACCTCAAACAGCCGCCTCGCCTCTTGAACCATCTTGCAGCGGAGCAGCCCAGTGATCATGGTGTTATACATCACCACGTTCTTGCCCTCCAGTTCATCGAAGACCCTCTTGGCGTCCCCGATGAGACCCATCTTAGCATACATATCCACCAGCGGGCTCCCGACAAAAGCGTACGCCCCAAACCCAAGCCGCAGTATCTGGCAATGAAACTGCCTACCGAGTGCGCGGTCGCCCAAGGCCGACGCCGCCATGACCATGGCCGACATGGTGATCCTGCTAGGCCTGATGCTGGCGTTGTCCTCCCGGAGCAACGCGCGGTACGCCCCGGCCGCCCGCGCAGGCGAGCCGGCGCCGGAGAAGCCAGCGACGAGCGCGTTGTAGGAGACGACGTCGCGTTCCGGCATTGACGCGAAGAGGGCCTCCATGTCGTCGAGGAGCCTGGCGTGGGCGAGCGTGGAGAGGAGCGCGTTGTAGGTGAAGAGGTTCGGGTGCGGCACCGCGTCGAACAGGCGGCGCGCGCGGGCGGGGCGGCCAGCCTTGCCGTAGGCGGTGAGCAGGTGGTTGAGGAGGTGGACCGGCGGCGGGTGCGGCAGCGTCCTGAGGATGAGGCAGTGGACTGCGCAGGCCACGCGCGCGCCGCTCCGGCCGCCGGCGGCGGCGGCGGAGAGGAGGGCGGCGTAGTGGTTGCAGAGCGGGTGGCTCATGGCGCGCAGGAGGGAGGTTAAAATGTTAAATTATGACCACGTCTCTCATATGTTTAACATGTTCACTGTTATAAAGTGACCCTGCTCATCAACTATATTTCAACGCAGCTCATCCGTTGAGAGCTTATGGGGGTTGCCTTTGTAATCCTTAATGGCGGTGTAGACTCGTAGCTGGTAGAGATGTAGCGTTGCCGAAGCTGAAATATATCACGAGTTGGCGATTGCAGATGTACTAGGAGTACTTATCATGTTTATTAGCAACACAGTAAGTAGCTGACTTTTGAGTAATAATTGAGCAGTCCTTGCTGCCTCATTCCTCTGGAGTGAACACTGAAAAAAATGAGACAACTGGGACCCTGAACTTCTAAAAAAGATGGCACTTCCACGGCCCGCCAGATTCCTTGGAAACACCTCCTGCAATCACCTTTTATAAGATCTCTTGCACTTTCAGCAAGATTAGGGCGCACTAGTACTCTCCGGAAAATGTTTGCGTTGAGTAGGCGCCATTTCATCCAAAAAAAATATACATCAAGCCAAGTAAAAACTGATACTTTATGAAACATACGCAACATGTTCGATGTGTTTTAGAGCGCCTACATTAGGGAACTGAGCCTTGTATATTGCTGTAAAACGTAAAACCCCAACTGGACAAGCCACTACCTAAACGCTCTGACAGCTGGAAGAAAATGGAGGTGGTTAACATATAGTCAGATGATACAAAAGATTTGCGGAATGTGAAAAGAATCTGTATCTATTTACGTCTTTATTTCCTAAGCACAAACTACCACAACCTCTACCTTAAAATACAGAGTGTATGTATCGTTTCTCCCATATCTGTACATTTGTCATTTGATTGATTACTAGCCCCCGAAGGCCCAAGCCGTTGTTGTCACTACCATTACAGTCAGTTCCCTTTGTCAGCTGTTCCGTCGCATCTTTAAGTCTCTTCCGCGACCCAAATTTGTACACCTTACCAATTCCTCTGCGTATAATCTAAGACCATGGTTTTCAAAACAAATAAATTAGTCATAAGTACAGATAGGCACTAGTAAATATGCTGAAAACAGTAGCAGCTAGATAAAGTGAAAAATGTCCACGTCTGACCTACAGATCACTCTGCAGATCAATCAATTTGATTCTACAGAAAAACAGCTAACTCTTGATGCAGGCACAAAATACAGATTGCAACTATAAATTCCTCTGCTGTGATAATGTCTAACTTGGCTGTAGTAATTTGATTTGTTCAAGTTTACGAGAAAATACTCCCTCCGATTACAAATATTAGTAGTTTAATTAGGTTTTCTAGAGTCAAATGTTGTTAGCCTTGAGCCCTTGACCATGGATAGCTAAAAATTCAAATAATTTTGCAAGATATGATGCTAGATTCATCATGAAAAGTAATTTCAGAATATATCATTTTTCCTATCTGCGATAAATACAATTTTAGAAAATTGATAGTCAAACTTTCACCTTTACATTTGTGATGGGGGAGCATATTGTTCCGAAATTTAACAAAGTGCACAATGAACACGGATCTCATGATGTATACATCATATAAAAGGGTAACAACTAGAACTTACCAAAACTTCGACAAAAATCAGCTCAACAAATGAATCAACACAGCCTCAAAGATGATTGACAAAATAACCATGTGAAACTGTTGTTAGCTGATGTCACTTTCAGGCCTTGAACCTAATGGCTGAGGCAGCTTTTTTAGAAGCTCAGCTTCTCTTGCTATTTGAATATCTGATGGCCAAAAGGTCTGATATATTACTTTGCAAAGGAACCGAGGAAGTAACCCAAGGACTATTATAAGACAAACACTAAGCCAGTAAGTCCTTGAAGCAGCCATGTTGTATATTGTCCTGCCAGGAATAAGAAAATAGAATCTCATGATGCTTGCCTTAGGTGATAAAGTAAACCAGTCAGTCAGAACTTACCCGTAGTTGGGGAAAATTGGTATTGAGTCTATTAACACCATGCACAAAAACGTAGCAGCTATAGAACCCCACACAGCAAGATGGGTAATAAGCACCCAACGTCGAATGTCCATGGCCAGATGAATATTGACAATTATAACCACGGCAATTGTCCACAAACTTCCCATACTCCATATGTCCATTGTACTGATATTGTATGTGAAGAAAGGAACATAGAAAAGGACAAGGCTCTGCCACAAGGTATCTACCATTGTGATCCAGAAGAGTGTCAGGTTGTAGCCCTCATTTCGAAGCCCTGCTTCATATAGTCTAGGGTAATATAGAAGGGTATTATGACTCAAGTCCTTGTCCAGAATGCCAACTACTACAGTTGGAACTGAGGTGTATATAAGGGAATAGAAAACACTACTCCAATCTGTTAATGCCAGAGTTGCAGAATAAGCTGTATATAAGATATACCTACAGAGATAATGAAACATGTCAAACTTTCAGAAAATAAAGAGTATTGCAATAATAATTTTTGGCACTTAGCGAACTCTAATGGATCTCAAATGAACAATTACTGTAAGTTGGGCCCTAAACTGCCTGATTGTCATTAAACAAACAAAATAAATATCAAACTTACAGTAAATCAAGATGTATATGATATCACAAATGAATATAACCATGTGCAAATGATTTCTCTACAAAGAATCACACATGGCACATGGACATGCATGCACAGATCAATTCACACCATCTGACAACCACCATTTCAGTCTTCTATACTGTTTTGCAATGTTTGTCCAGTTCACATATCTAAGTGGGTATTTGATTATTATTTAGAACTATGTCGAATTTGTACTCATTGGATAGACCAGTAGTTCATCTGTCGAACAAAACCAATAACGACCTGATTTCATAAAAACTTGCTTAGCTTATGAGCCTCCAAGGTATGTGGACCAGAAAAACATTGTAAAACAGAGGTGGTACTATGCAATGCTAAAATTCTGAAATCTAAATGCTCAAGCACCAATGAAAAAAGGCTCTACAGGGAACACACAAGCATAGTGAGGGGGAGGTCATACCAGAAAAGCATTAACACAAAAACAGCATTCCGATAGAAGTTGTAGAGGATCATGTAAGCGATGCGCTGATAATTCCAGTGCCCATGTACAAGAAGTAATCTCTTCAGAAAGCGGAACTGTCCCATAGCAAAGTCTGAAGCCATCACTGCCTGACGGCCTTCTTGACCGCATATACCAACACCAACATCTGCCATCTGTATCATTGAAACATCATTTGCCCCTGCCAAAAGATGAAACAGGATCACAATAGGAAGGTGTGTTGCTTGGAAGGTTAAAGAGTAGAAAAAATTATAGTCACAAGAATAAGATGACAAAAGGCAAATATAAGTGTAAGTATCTGTTTCATTGTGGTCCATCAAAAATTTTCATCTCTGCTGTTGAAAGATTATGTTCAACATATAGTGAATTAATAGTACAAACTATTACCAATATACACTTGAACAGGACCCTTTTGAAATGCAGCTATCAGATATGGTCAAGATAAATAAAACAATTTTTAGCTCTATTTACGGATAATGCAGTTCAATTATAACGGGAAAACTAAAAAGGACACCATTCACTAGAATTTCAACTCTTGTTTAAGAAAGTTTCCATCAGCCATTACTAGCAATCACACATAAAATTTTAAGCAATTGATTGTTAACAGATGGACTGAGGTACTAACTAGAAAAGGTATTCAGTATCTCACCATCACCAATCGCTAGGGTCATGTCACTCGTTCTGCTTTTAATCAAATCAACAATGCCAGCCTTTTGCAGAGGAGCAACACGGCAGCAAATGACGACTTTACATGAAGTTGCCAAGTCAAATAACTGTCAAATAGAAAGTAGCAAAAGGTTAATTCAAGAATGAAGGCACAAGAAATTCACTTCAACTCGATAATAAAGCTATTGCATGTGCATTGAGGGATGATCTGTGGAAACGATAGTGCATTTAACTGACCACCAAATTAAAAATATGTGACAATTATAAAAGGAAAAATTCCTCGCATGCCACTGGGTAAAACCTAAATCCCTCATATGCCACTGTCACTGGCTGCGGGGTCCCCAGATGTCATAGACACATCGGTGAGACGGTGACATATGATGGATTATGATTTTTCAAACAGGCATATAAGATTATAAAAAGTCAACTAGTGCAGATGAGATCAAACCTCAGATTCAAGATCTTTCTCTAGAATATAAACAAGGGAGCTCCCATCAATTATCAGTGCTAGCTCAGTGCCATCAAAATTTGTCACTTTCTCGCTGTACTCTGACTTGTCACCAGCAATGACTCCAGTTAATTCAAAGTTTGGAGTAGCACTTTCAGACATGTGGCCGTTTGAGGACCTCAATTTAGAAATATCACCATTGTACAAATCTTCTGCACCTTGTGAATCCCTTCGAAAATCAGCCGACTTTATTCCAAATCTGGCTTTAGCATCAGCTAGAAGATGCTTGCACTCAAACTCTGAGGAACCATTTATGATAATTGAATGCATGCTTGGAGTCAACAGCCGACATGACAAACCAATTGATATAGCAGTTTCTTGTTTATCGCCTGTAAGAACCCACACCTTGATTCCAGCCTGCCGGAGGGACTCAATGGCCTCAGGAACACCATCCTGCAACTTATCTTCAATTCCGGTTGCACCAAGAAGAGTCAGATTGCACTCTACTAGACCTGCTGTCTGACGGAGCTTTGCTGATCTCTCATGCATGGAGGTACTAGCTTCTTCATAGCTTTCCTGCCATTCAATGAATTCTGCATCCGTTAGGTTTTTTGAACCAATCACTAAGGTTCGTAGACCCTCTGATGAATATCCTGACAAATGATTTTTTGTAGCTTCTATAATTTTGGCATGCAATGAATCATAAAGCCCATCACCAATCTCTACTTTCAAAATGCTCAACATTGATGTATCAGCACCTTTCACAAGAACTTTTACATTGTTGTCCGGAAACCTTACAACAACAGACATCCTTTTTCTCACACTGTCAAATTCATGGAGACCAAGAACATCCAACCTGGTTATAACAATAAGATTGGTTAGTAAATACACCCCTGAAAAAAGTTAGAACATATAAAATGCATTCCTTGGGACTGATATTGGTGGTAGCTACAATTTGTCACAGAGAACTTAGAAGGTTGCAGTATTTACCTTAACCTCTCCCCCAAAACATCTATAACAATGTGACCGGTTGTTCTTTCCACAAGAGTATACCCGTAAGCAGAAGCTGCAGTTACTAAAGCCTGCTCATCAGGTGACTCTCCCTGATAATCAATTGCACCTATCTCATCCACTTCGTTCGTCAAGTCGTGAGAAGTCTCTGTGCTGACAGGGATTACTGTGTTGCATGCAGCCAGAGTAAGGAAAAAGTCATGAGCAGCAAGCCTTTCTTCCCCAATCAATGGTTGATTCAGAAGCGCCATCAGTGCCGAATCAACATTGATTTTGGGCTTCCTGCCACTTTGTCTCAATGACTCTGTAAAATGAGACAAGCTTATTATGGATTGATGAATGATCTAAAGTTAATGAGGTTGAGAAAATAAATCATTTGATTTGCTGGCACGGAGACAGGAAATCTGAATAATTCTGAATTTGGCATAGTATGGACTATAGACCAGGTTTCAAAGACCATTTTTTAAAAAATCCAAGACCTAGAAGGAGCCAAGTTACCACCTTACCAGTTGTTCATTTAATCCCAGACACTTCTTATTTTTCAATTCAGGCACACTCACAATGGACTATTGGAACATGGTTTAGACAATAATATAGCAGGTCTGCTATCCGAGTATGGTAGTACCTAGCAGACTAGCACCAAAATGGGCAGACTGCAGATACAGGCTTCCATTGTTCTCATCAACAAGCTGTGGTAAAATGTGGTGTTTTCTTTCTTCTCATTGGAGCATCGACTTTTAAAATGAAAAAAATTATAATTTGCTGTGCAACTTGGTCAGGCAAGGATCGCAACAGAAATGAACAAGTTATATGGTGTACAAGTTGGATTATTTATGCAAACAAGCTGCAAAATACAGCTCCTCCAATAAAAGCAGGATAGTAGGTGGAAATTTTATGGCTGATCAAGAAATTTGAAAGTTTGGGTTTAACCTAGTATAGTGATGGATGGAATATGGGGCCCAACTATGGTTGCTTCTCGGTTTTCTCCTAGAGAACAAGCTATCTAAAAGGTTACTCAAAGTTCTTAACACAAAAAGAAGAGGCTGATTCAAAAAAGAAAAGAAAAAACAGAGGTCGGTAGCCTTGCCTGTAGTGCTTATTTCATGTGAAAAGTCACTAGTGACTTGCAAAGAACTGCCATAGTTCTTCCCGTAGATGCTAGCTTGCTGAAATTCCATCTTGTTTTGTGTCAAGGTGCCTGTTTTGTCAGAAAATATGTATCGTATTTGGCCCAGGTCCTCGTTGATATTCAAGGATCGACACTGAAATCTTGAGCCTGAATTACTGTCATACATGCGTGTATCTCCAATCATGAAGTATGATTGCCCCACCCTGACTAACTCCATTGTGATGTACAGAGATATCGGTATCATTATCTGAAAGATTATCACGGAACTGAGGAAGGAGAAAAATATCTCTAAAGCAATGCCATAAAACTTGAAATCTTTTCGATTCTCCCGGCCAAAAGTAAAGTACTTTCTTCTATAGTATGGCAGGGCGTCCAGGTTTTTAGAATTTTTAAACAGCCAAACCCCCATCCCAGTAGCCACAACTGAGCATATGATCAAGAGGAAAGCTGATAACCAAAGTGTTTCCCTGTTCATGTAACTCTCTAGGTTGCTGCTCTTTGAAGGAGATATCGTGCTGTTCAACATAGCTTTTGTCTCCTGACCAGCATAGACGACGACCCCAATAATCCATTCTGTGTTTTTAAGCTGACATCCACGTAATACAATGTTTGATTGTCCAAGTGGAACCCTCTGGCTGTTCAACTCCATGGTAGCTGTAAACTCGTAGATATTTCTGTTGGGCTGCTCACATTTGATCAAGCCTGAATATGAGGCATCGCATATCATGGAAGTAGTTTCCTGGCGAGCATACCTTGTTTTTAGGTTGGACTCTCCATCTAAATTCATAGTTTGGATATAAGCGATACCATTTGGATCACTTGTACCCAGCAAAACCATGTCACATGGCATGGTTTCATTGGCATGAATTTTGACAACCTCCCCTGCACAAATGTTTTTCCACTTTTTCAACCGAAAATCACCATGTTGAAGGACAAGTGCCTCTCGGTTATTTTCATTTCTGTCGGACCTGTGACGCCGCCAATCCTCATATCCATCTTTTATAGCAGTCACAAACAACACAAAAAGCAGCGGGAAAAGAGAAGCAGTTCTTCCAAATACAGCTAAAGGAGGGAGCTGGTTAAGAGCAGCTATGACTAGGAAGTATACGTATGCCAGCCGATGAAACTGTATGAAGAGGTTCTTAGGCAGGAAAGTAATCAAAGTATACTTGCTTGTCCTGATCTCATTCCCAGTAAATTCATACCGATCGTTTGTCCTGTTAGGATCATTAATGTAAATTAACCTTGGCTCATGCTCAGATGAAAATGGATCTTCAAACTGTGAACTCTTGTTCCTGACTCTCTGGGAGCGATTTGGCTTCTCATGGGAAGTAGATACCATTCCGATATCTAGTGATGATGGAGAACGCTGCATCTCCATTGCACCACCCCAAGAAACCTTCCGCTGCCTCTCCTTCTGAGAGCATTCCACCGAGAGACGATGGAAGAAGTGTGAATCAGCAGACTGGAAGTGCTCTGCCACCCTGCTCACATCAGACACCTCCTGATGATGTCCTGGTTCAACCTCCCTTTCATCTGCAAGGCTTACAGAAGCCGTGTCACAATCCTCGTACAGTGATGAAGAGAATGAATCAGTAGTGCAGAGGCAGCCTAATGAGGCTACCGAAGGCCGAGCAGGAGCCTGCTGCTTTAAAGGTGAATCTGCACTTCCGGACGACGACGGGAGCAAGGGCTGACCAGTAGTCATATATAACTGCCGGCTCCCAACCCCAACATCATCACAATAAGAACTCCAGCTACAAGGAGGGGCTCAGTTGAACGATGCAGGATTCCAGCATACTGTGTGCTGAACCCGTCTCATCTTTGCACAATTTAACACCATGCGCAGCTCCACAATTACAGATTACTCCAACCTATTGAAACAAAACATACAGCAAAAGCTTTAGTATCATCAGTCCATGTACTACTCTAAGGACAATGGCTCACTCTGGAGCACACCTCGACAGCTATTACTCGAAGCTGGATCAAAAACTCCTCGAGCTTCTAGTGAATGCAGGTTAGTTAAAGTAAAAACAGCTGAATCAGCAACTACTGAACTTCGTAAATGTACAAAAAGGGAAACAATATTGCACACGCAAAGGGAAAACTCAAAACCTAATCAATCAATCGAGTACCGATTCAAGCACCTAAAATTCAAATTCTCTAATACCGGAGTTATGTCCAGAAGCTAGATCAAACAATTCGCACCGCTTTAACGAGATAAAATCAGCCGATAAACCCCCGAAGAAAAACTTCACGCGGAACATTTCCCAGATCACGCCAAAGGGAGACAACATGGGGACCAGGACAGGATCAGGACACGCACCGGCAGCAGGGGCGCCTCTGGATCGAGCCAAACCAATGCCGAGCCGAGCGTGCGGCGGCGCCCTCCCTGTCGGCGCGGCGGATCCGGCTGGGCGCCTCTGGCGGATCTGACCGCGCCGCGGCGGCGGTGGCGGGGGCGGCGGGCTGCGGCGCCGCGCTCCGGGGGTCGGATCGCGCGGATCCGGCGGGGCCGCGCGATGCGCCTGGGGTTTCGCCCGCGCGACGGCGGACGGCGACGTGGCGAGGGGAGAGGAGGAGAGCGGCGGGCGGCTAAGGTGTGTGGTGTGAGACGAGATGAACTACAATTTTTTTTCCTCGCCTTTTTTTTTTTTTGTCTTCGTTTTTCCGCGTTCGTGAGATCGGGGAGGCGAGGCGAGGGGGAAGGGAGGAGGCGCTGGAGCTGGGGTGCTGGACGGGTGGAGGAGCGCGAATTATTCACCCGATTCGCGTGTGATTTGTGCGTCGCTTCGCTGCGTTGTATCGTTTGCGGGGGTTATTTCCAGTTTTGCCCATGGCGTTGGGGTTATTTTGGGGGGACGAGCTTGTCGTGAGCTGATTCTGGCAAGTACAGTTCAGGTGTGGCAGTTCAAAATCTCCAACTTCTTGCTGCTGCCCAACAACTTTCGACCTCTCCAGCTCAGAAGGCATATTTTTGGCAAAGATTTCTTAATTTTTTTCAGGATGCCCTTGAAAATCTTGTGCAGTGCCAGCCTGCTAGGAAACAACACTTGAGATGTGGGAATTGGACTTCACTTTTGGTGAAAAAAATGGCACTGTTTCAATCAAACTCTCACAAAAACCTAAGTTCATTTTTGCAATGAAATATGTGAAAATTTACAAACCAAAAACCTACACATGGCTATTTCTCCAAGCATATTGAGTCAACCTATAAGCGTATAGAATGTCTTCTCCTTTTCTTTTTACACTTGTCTGTTTAAATACAAGACATTTACCTAAATACCATCATATGGATCAGATATTGGGATAACAATGTTCAAAAAGAAAAAGTATGTACTCCGTACAAGAAAGAAAAGACGCAGCGATACTTTTTCCCTGCTCTAGCGCATTTCATATATGTAGTCCTTATTTCTATTTTTTCATATTTCTCTCACTTAATATACATAAAAAAGGTAGCCATCTAGTAGGTTTTTTACGATAAAGAAAGCTTTATCACGCCACCTCCATCGCTTTTAAAGTGTTTTCTAGCATTGAAAGCAACTTCACATACAATGGACTCGTACAACTATTATCCACCTAGTGTAATATCGTTTTCCATTTATTATTATCCTTTCACGAATCAAAATTTCTTTATTATGAAGCGAAACACAATACATGTGATTCTTTTTCGATTACAAACTGAAAAATACTCCCTCCGTTCCAAATTGTAGGTCGTTTTAGCTTTTCCAGGTTCATAGATATTATTATGCATCTAGACATACACTGTATTTTAGATGTATAATAATATCTATGCACCTTAAAAAGTTAAAACGAACTGCAATTTGAAACGGAGTGAGTAGAGAGCAAAAGCCACCGAACGCAACCTCTGTTTCTCACCTTTTCATACTACTAGCGACCAACCATGCATATTAAATATTATAGTCATATTACTTTCACAATCAAAAGGTTTGCTTTCCCTTTCCTTAGTAGCATAATCAAAGTGCGCAATTCCGATAAAATTAAATGAATGTGTTGTTTGCTTCGCGAAAAAAAAAAGAGGAAATGCGTTTGCCGTGGCGTGTTTCCGCGGGAGGAGGCGACGTGAAGAGAGGTCTTCGCGCTTTTCTTCGTCCGTTGGGAAATCAAGTCACGGATATCCACGGGCCCACCACGCCACCACCGTCGTCCCCGGCCGAACTCGCATTTGACGACGACGAGTGGAGCGCTGGCAGCCAATACCCCTGGATTGGATCGCAGACGGAGTGCTTTGGTGGATCCAGATCATCCACTACCGCGTAGGAAATCCACTACAGAGACCCATTGCCGGCGCCGGTGCCCTGAACAGAGATCCCCTGATCTCTTCTTGTCCATGTTGCTGCTTCGAAGAGAACCCATGTGCTCAATGCTACGGAGTAGTAGCTAATTTCATCGCTGCGAACACAGGCATCCGGGCATGTGATGTACGGTACCCAAATCCAGACGCAGCACGATCCGGCCTCGGGGCCTCAGAGTCTAGTGGTCTTGCTCAAATTCTTTTTCGCAGAATTCACATGCAGGAGACTGGAAGAGTGTACTGCAAAGTCTCCGCCGATGACGAACTTTGCGGCGAATTTCGTCACATCGGCAGCGCTGGCCACTGAACTTCTGGAGTTCTGAATGCTGCTGCACCTGCACTTGCGCAGCTCGGGTTCTGGGGGGCCAATGGCGCAGAGGGCAGGGTCTCAGAAGATCCGGGGAACCCGTGCGTGCGCGCACGTTCGCCGACGTGGATCCGTGAACTTTTCCGGCTCGCGTCGTCGTCGCCTGGTTCGTTCGGTTGGGTTGGGGAGTTGGGACCATCTTTTTCCTGGGCCTTTCCCTTTTTCCTCCGCCGTATTGCTGCTTGCTTATCGCCACGACCCACGAGTGTTCCGGCCCAAAGGTAAACAAACACTATCCACAAATCATTCTTTCAAAGAAGGATTTGCACAAATCATCATGTCGTAGCGTGTCGCCGCGCGGTCGGTAACCGCGGAACGTTGCGTATCGAGCCTCGAAATTTCTGAATTTTTAGCTGCCAGCCTGCCACCATACTCCAAGTCTCCAATCCTCTCTGCGACTCTGCCTTGTTTCGTTGCGTCTGGCAAACAAAGAGGCGGCGAAAACCTACTTGCCGCACGCGATCAAGCCACGGAGTGCGCGTTCAGCAATCAGAACGGGAACGTGGGACGGCAGCAAGTGGAAATCGTGCAGCTGCAGATAAGCCAGCCGCACTGGCGCGCCCGGTCACTGAATCACCACCCCTCACCCGGGCCCAAAAGTCAGCCGTGATCCATCCGTCCGGTGCAGAAGCGGAACGTGCCGCGCTCAGCTGACGCCACCAGCCCATCACCGACGCCACAAGTCCACAGGCCAGGCCCCCACCGCCCATGCCTCGCAGTCGCAGTCGCAGGCGCGCGCCCGTCCATCGAACGCACGCAGGCACCACCACGTCGGTCGGGTCCGGCGGCAGCTCCGGCCCCAGTCACCCCGCCACGCCACGGCGCCACCTCTGCCCCCGCGACCCAACGCGTGGTCGCCCCACGCGTCTTGTCGCGCGGCCCCGCCACGCGCGCGACGCGCCCGGAATCTTCGCGTCCCGGGGCCGGCCCCCGCCACGGATAAAGACGCAGCATCCGGCATCTCCCACGGCCGGATTCTCCGGCTCCCCTGATCCCATCCCATCCCCTCCAAACGTGTTCACCGATCCCGACGAAGCGAACAGAGAGAGACATGCAGCCCGTGTCGCGCTTGGCCCCCGCGCGGCCGCACGCGCGCGTGGGGACGACGACGTCGAAGTGCCAGGCCCGTGCCGCGGCCACGACGAGCCGCGGCTGCGCCTGGCCCTGCAGGCGCGTGGCTCCCGCGCCGCGCCTGCGCGCCCGCGCGACGTCGTGCGGAGGCCGGGGCACGACGGAGCCCGTCGAGGCGCGGGAGGACAACGCGGAGCCGGCGGCGGTCGATGAGGCGGAGGCTGGGCTGGCGCCGGAGGAGCTGGAGGTGCTGGAGGAGGCGGCCATCGCGGGGGTGGACGAGGGGCGGCGGCCCACGGACTACGACCGCCGCGCGCACATCTTCGAGGAGAGCTCGCGGGTATTCCGGGAGCTCAAGCACCAACGGGACGGCGACGGCGGAGGCGGACACGGTGGTGTGGCCGATGCTGCCACGGCGGCTGGAACAGGAACGCGCGAACATCAGCAGCTTGGGTGAAGCACCGTAGTAACGCTACTACGGTAGCGAACTTGTACGGTTGGAGTGATCAATCGTGCACGCTATGCTCACCGTTCAGACAGCGTTAGCGAGAACAGAGAAACGAATACGAGTGTACGACTCGAACTAATTGCGTTGCAATGTAAATGTTCAGATGGCTTGACTGAGGCGAACGAAAGCTTGTGCACACTCCGGTTCTGAGCTGTATGAAGCTCGTGCGATTGTGGCGACTGACGTCGCGTAACAAGCCAGGGTCGTGCATTTCGGTTCACGTCATCTATCTATTATCTTCACGTCATCGTTCGCCGAGACATTAATCAGAAAATACAACTCTTAAAAGAAGTCACCTTAGTTAAAAGAAGTCACCTTAGTGTAACAGTCTATATTATTCTAAAGAACAAAGAATCTAAAGAATCCATATTAAATTAAACATTTGATATTGTTATCAAACTTGGAGTCCATTGTAAAAAGGCCTACTGCTATTTTCTACGGGAATTGGACTCCATATGGCCATCTTCCATAATCATGACTCCGGTTAAGTGCAAAAAGCCTCAAAAAAAGAAAGAAAGATGACATCATAAACCGTGTCCGTTTCTAAATATGTAAAAAAGGGGAAGTTCACGTCACGAGGTTAGGCCGGTCAGGTCCTATGACCGACTCTGATACATAGTATATGCTCACACTCAATGTATAAATAAAACATTAGTGCAATTGATACAATTAATTTTGGTTGCACAATTTTTTCTAGCAGAAAAGTATTTTCTATGTTCTGTCGACTGGAACTCAAACAACATGGACAGTGATTCTTCATTATCGTATTAATAGTAATTAAAAGAAACCACCATATTTAAAGAGTTTAAAAATTCTCACATTAATTAAAAAGAAAAGGATATGATGATCTAACGAACTACAGTAATCCTAAGAGTTCATAACAAATACAACTAATCAATATATATATATGAAATATTTAAAAAATAAATTAGAAGCGGACTTTTACAAGGTTTGGGAAGTAATAAAGCTAAATAAATAGTCCATGCCAAATACAACTAATCAATAAATAAATCTTTGTTTAAAATAATGAAAAAATGCTTCTCCAATTGCCCTGGATATTGGGAATCAAAATTCTTAAATGAATAACCCATTTATAATATAATTAGTTAATATATAAAATAAAATGTATAAAATGTTTTGATATATAAAGAAATAATCAAATCCAATTAAATGAATCGATACAAACAATGTAATAATAAATATCCCATGAAAGATGTAATTTAACTAAATAAAAATACAATCTTTGTCCATTTGGAATTATGATGGGATTAAAGAAAAGAGCGCTCCGAAAAAATGAGTTGGACGTAACCTTTTATTGCCATGCACCCTCTCGCCTTATACGTTCCTTTACATGTCATCTCTCACCTTGCGTGCATCGCCATGGTTAATACCAATGTCATTCATCGTCCGTCGATAAGTATTGATGGTCAAATATAAGCAACAATGTTGTTGAGGGACAAACTAGAAATTATCATGTTAACCGAAAAAGAAAAATATACACCGTTAGGTTTATGAAGATCTAACAGCCTAGACTAACTTAAAAAGTCCATGTTGAATACGACTAATAAATATGTAACGGTTCGAATCAATAGAGTAGACTATACACATTTGATTAGGGTAGATACAAATAAGAGTCCATTCTTTCCTACGTTAAAAAATAATTGTTCATAGTTGATACTCCGACAAAAGAAATAAATAAAAAATTCCCAACATATTCTAATACAACTACCAATCAAATGCATACAGTCTACTCTCTTATTTAGTATCCATATTAATATGATCTTCCTTGAATCAAAGGATAGGCAAATAAATAAATTCAAACACCCTCCTCCTACATGCACACGAGAAGAAAAATCAGTTGAGATGGCATTTCTTCTGCCCCCCTGGTCCGTCCTCCAAAAGTGTAGAAATTCCTTTGAGCCCCAATGATTCCAAGGAGGAACTAGCAGAGAAAAAAATCATGAAAGCCAAGGCATAATCACGGCCATGAAGCTGGGAAAGTCTAGGCAAAGTGATGGTGCGATCTAATTAAAAACAACTCGAAAATCAATGCTTGGCATGCGGGGCATGGCATTCTAAGTGTAGTGTTCAACGAGAGGGAACATTGATTATTCGGATACAATCAAGCATGCGTCTTTGGTGATCTAAGCATAGCAGGCAACTCTCCTTCAGAGCAGTAGCAGGAGAGAGAGGTGATGAGCATAAAGACTAATGATATAGCTTCCTAGCCACAACAACATATTGGGGAAAAGATGCAACAGTCATAAGTCAAATGGGATGATGCATGTACAGGGCTATAGCAACCGGTGATCGGAGAACAAATAAAGGAAAGGAGATTTGGATATATAATAACAACTACAAAGGTCAAACTCAAAATGAAATTCTAATTATTAGAACATTCTACTAAAATATAAGTCAACGTAGCAAAAACTTACAAACAAAAATGTACATCGCAAATAAAAAATCAAAAAAATTATATTAACGTGAAAAACGTATATATCTTTATGTTGCTTGGTAAATAAAAAATGTGTTTCTATATAAGGTATTCCCTTTTCTCATAAATTCCTATTGAAAAAGATACGCCACAGAATATGACAATAAAAAGGATGATAATATATTGGTTGTTAAAATAACATGACAAAAATACAATTATTTATATCTTTTTATTTAGAAATAAAATATTCAAATATTGGTATAAAAAGCTAGCTAGCGCGGGCCATCTAGTAAACTTTGTGGCTCAGGAATTTTTCAGGAGAAGCATACGCACGAAGTGGACCGATGGACAGCAATGCGCTACGAAGTACGAGCATGAGCATCACCTGTTGTTGTTTTGACTGGCAAACGGGGATGAGGACGGTTGCTTTCGTGCTTTTCACGTCCTGAAGAAAGCACAGCCCGAGCCAAACCTGCAGTTTGGCAGAGTTCAGCCATCCTGCCAAGCTGGGGGGAAGTCAGTCTTTAGCTCCGGTGGTCACCTCGCATTCGGCTGCCCTTTTCAGCGGGCTGAATCAGCCGTACTGCAGCTTATTCTCTCTCACAAAACACTATTGAATCAGCAGCAAAAAATCACAGCCGAACACATCAGCATCTGTGCCGAGTGCAAACTGCAAACCCTACATAGATACACACGTCAAAGAGCACACAAAAAATTGCCAAACCAACCAACTCTTCAAGCACAGATGAACTGCAAAGCAAACTCAACACACCGATCAGAATGCCTAACCACACTAGAAAACACCCATCAGAACGCCAGCGACTAAGCCTAAATCTAAACCTGTCGGCTGTCATGTTTTGTGCTGTCACCTCCTAAACTCGCTGCGCTCCTGCCAAGCAACAAATGGTCTGCGTGATCTACGATCTGAGCTTGAGCGATTCCAGGCTATGGATCCCCTTCTTCAGGATCCCCTGGAGCGGCAGGCCACCGCTCCTGGCCATCGATCGCTTCCCCGCATCGTCTGGTTCCCCTCCATGGCAGACGCCTTTGCCCTTCCTGTCGACGACATGATGCGCTCTCGCGTTGTTGGGCGCGCGCCCGTCGAAGCTCTCGAACAGGTCCGGGGAGTGGCGCAGCAGCTCGCTCGCCGACGAGTACCCCATCAGCCGGTGGAGCTTGCCGTCCCTGCCCCCCGCCCTCTCGTCGACGGTGTTGAAGGACGAGTTCCTCGACACGTACAGCGGCTGCCCGTCCTCGGTGCTGGTCGACTGGCTCACGCCGAACGAGAGCCCGTACTCCTCCGAGTAGGACACCGGGTCCGCCTGCTCGAAGCCGGCGGCGGCGTAGTGGTGGTCGTGGGCCTCGTAGTCGTCCGTGCTGTACTCGTCGCCCCCGAACGGCGACTGCGGCTTCTTCCTGCCGGGGTCCCTGTAGGAGTAGGACAGGACCTCGGAGCAGGAGCCGCACTGGAGCCGGCGCGTCCCTCTGCTCGGGACGGCGAAGTCGGTGGGCAGCTGGACGAGCCTGACGCAGTTGGAGCAGATCACGAACGGGGCACCGCGGAGGACCGGCCGGCAGTGGTTTCTGGGCACGGGGCGGCGCTTGATCTCCTTGGCCGGTGGTGGCTTGTGCATCGCCGCGGGCTCTTGCTTGCAGGATCTGTAACAGGGTGGCTGGCAGCTGTGGCAGCACTCGTGACGGCAGGGTCTCATTTCCATTTGCACGTTGTGATGGCACGGATAAACCCTGTGCCGGCGGTAACGCAGCGAGGGCAGGCCACGGGGAGCGACCTGGCCAGACCTGCTTATGCGAGCTGCGTAGCCAGAATGCTTGGCAGCAGGATGGTATGCTGCAAGCGGTGCACTGGATGTGAGTGCTGCACGAGTCATGTGGCCATCTTGTTTGGAAGGGCGTGGAGGATAAGCCTTCGGCTTGGATTCTGAGGGTTTATGGAACAATTCAGAAAGGTCGTCCTTCAGTTCATCCACCGTGTTCATGATCTTCGATTGGAGAGGTTCACTTGCCCTGAAGCTTTTTGACTGAAGAGAAGTCCGTGCGGAATGGAAATCAAGCGAGTTAACCGATGCTCGGAGATCACAAGACCGAGACAGTACCCTCACAAGATAACTCTTCTTGTTTGCTGCATGCTCGGCTTGGCCTGATTCCTTCTGCTCTTGGCTTGATTCCTTCTGCTCAGCATCTTGCATATTGACAGCTGCTTTGCTCATCTCAGAAGAAAGCATGTTGTTTTCAGAAGCATTCAAGTGGCATTCCGTACCATCATCTTCTCTTACTCTGCAAGTCTCTGAATTCTCTGCAGGTTGTTCCATGATGTGGTTTTCTACTTCGCCAGAATCTCCACATGTGCTCTTTCCATTGGAGTTTTCCAGATCAGCAGGATCTTCCATCCTTGAGTTGGTATCCTGGCCTTCAAAATCGTGATGATCTTTGCTCTCTTTATTCTCAACCTCCAAATCATTCTTCTCAGGTGGCACGACATCACCACTCTCATTGCTCCCTGTGCCATTTCTGCCATGCTCGGTGCTAGGAGCATCGGCAACGCAAGAGCTGTCCATGGTAATTTCAGTGGAAGCATGATCTTTGGTTTGCCGAGGCACGCCATTGCTCGCTGTGGTAGCAACCGAGTAATTGTCAGAGTCTTGCCGAACTTGTTTCTTGGCCACATGTTGTCCATTGCTAGCCCGAATTTTAGCTGCATAAGCGCAACATGAAGGCGCACTTGAGAAACAAATTAACAAACAAATGGTAAGCATTAGGTATCCTTGTTAGCACAGTGAATTGTCCTTACCTCGCAGAGTGGTGCCACATCCACCGCACCTGTAGACCGCAACATTGGGCGGTTCTGGGAGAACGTTCAAACACTTTGGGCATCTCACAAGGCGATAACCTTCTGTGTTTGCCATCAAGGAAGAAAGGACCATAACATCACCCACAGCTCACAATTTCAGGCTGCAGTTACCAGTGACCACCAAGTAGCTAAGGTTGTGAAGGATGTGTCTATCAATCCTGAGTTCTAATACCAGAAGACTCCTGCTGCTGCAAAAATTCAAGGGAAAGAGGATCAGAAATTCAGTTGCAGAGCAGAATAAGAGTCTTTGTTGGATTCGTAGCATGAAAACTTGCTCTGCAGTTAAAATTTGCACGCAGCACAATGAGAACAACCGGTCCTTCTGATCTAATGGCAAAATAAAAGTAGGAACCACAAGAATTCACTGACGGAAAAAAAGAATAACAAACTGAAAACGCTAGTGATTTCTTTAGAATTCAAAAGCCACTAATTGTCCTAACCCCTTTGTCCTGTTCATGAATCACGAGGTCATCAATCATCCCCCAGCTGCCCCCAGAAATCACAGCCTCCTGCAAAATTAATCTACAGTACTTGAACAAACACCCAAAATGTTCAACTATAACCAACGCTTTTAGAAAGAGTGATAATTTCGGCACCGTTACAAAGACCGCAAAAGACCTCTTTCAGAAAGAGTTAATGCTGCCATGATGGCTGGTAGGTAGCACAAAGCACCCACAAACGTCGGAGCAGAATCTCCTAGCCTAAAAACATGCGATCTCGCAAAGGCAGGACAGCAAGACAAGCAAGGAATCAACTCCTTGGCATCATCAACACCCGAATCACCCTACTTGTACATTCAGAATTCAGAGCAGCCCTGAACTAGCCTGGGGAAAAGGGGATAGCCGAGAGACGCTACCGGCCAGACTCCAATCTCAAGCCACCGACTGGATCAAGCTACCGTACCCGTGATTAGAATCCTCAGTTGGGGAGAGAGAGAGAGAGAGAGAGAGAGAGAGAGAGAGAGAGAGAGAGAGAGAGAGAGAGAGAGAGAGAGAGGGCAGCCAAGCCCAAGAACTCACCTTTCTGCAGGGGTCTGTAGCCTCTGGACGCTTCCTCCTCGTCCTATCCTCTTCCGAGCCCAGGCCGCGTCGCGTTCTCCTTCCCCTTGTTTCTTCCTCGAACCCCAGTTCTTGGAAGTTATGCCGCACTCGCTTCGCAAGAGGCCGCAAAAACGACCGGAACACTAATATAAATAGATAAGAAAAACAAGTCGCCGTTCCCGCGGCGAGGTGAGCAGTTGACTGGGGAAGGAGGGAAGCTAGCGCCCCATCACCGGTGTGAACGGAGCTACAGAGTGAGGGTGATTGGGAGGAAGAGGAGGGAGCAGGCGGAGGCCCAAGGGGACCAGGGAAAGGGACACGCCCCGGTCCGTGGTCAAACGTGTGCGCGGTAAAATAAACAGCAACAGGAAGCGGGCGCGGGTTGACAGTTGACTGGTTGGCTGGCCGGGGGATGTGTTGACCTGACGGCCGCTCGCCCTCCGCGGCTTCGTTGAACTTGAGCGGGTTGGCGTAGGCGGGCGGGCGAGACCGAGCCGCGTCGCGCGGCGGGGCAGCGGGGCGCCGGTCATGGTCGGAGACTGAAGAGAGGCGGAGAGCCCTCCCGGCCGCCACCTCATCCCGGCGCTCAGACTGGAGCTTATGGTGGAGTAGTGGACTCGCGGTGCCCGGTTGCCGCCGTAACGGCGTGCGGGGCCCGGGGTTCTGTCCGCGCGTGTCATGTGCCGGCGTGCCAATTTGCCTGGCGGTTAGTCACTTGGTTGGTTCCGTCCATGGACTCGCGGTGCAATTTGCCTGACTACCCTGTCGAGTCGAGCCAAGCCAGTGGATGGGACGGACGAGAGGTGCTGCGGGTTCCCAAAATTCCAACTTTGGCACTGTAAAAAAGAAGATTCTCCATCACATCAAACTTGCGGTACATACATGGAGTACTAAATATAGATGAAATCAAAAACTAATTGCACAGTTTTATTGTACTTTGTGAGACGATCTTTTGAGCCTAATTAGTCAATATTTAGACAATAATTCACAAATACAAACGAAATGCTACAGTTGTGCATTCATGGCAAAATGTCAATTTTACTACTTCCAAATTGGGAACCAAAGCTTAATAGAAGTTCCTCTTTGTCATCTTCTCGTCTTCTCGATCTGTGTTTGGTGGGTCGGTGGTAGTGCAAGTCTGCGACACACAAGTAGTAGCCCAGTAGGTCTTGCTTGAGTCAAACTCAACTCTCTATGACTTCACGTGGCGGTGATAGCCGCGGCCGATATCCGCTCCCCGTTCCGGAGTACGGAGTACTCCATGCCAGATACCGGGTCACGGAAGTGCAACGGTCTTGCTGTACGCTCCGTAACGGGTTCTGGAGAAGCGAAGCTACTAGCCACTAGGCTACTACGGTCGCGTACTGCCGCTGCTACCAGTTTACCAGCTGATCCGTATTGCATAGGAGGAGAGGGCAGCGAGTTCCCGGAAGGGCATAACGCATTCATAATTCAGGGAGCGTGGACTGCCGGTGAGACGGAGATCTCGCGCCTCCGCACGGGCACGCCCCATGTGCACGGTCGTCTGGAGATCCTCGTTTTGTTCGCTTCAGCTTATCAGCCGGTTTATCAGCCACCGAACAGTATTTTTCTCTCACAACAAATCAACCGTTTCAGCTTTTCAGCCAGCTTATAACTCCAGGAGAACAGCCCCTCACTAGCGTGAAAAGAAACGCGCGGCACTCTGCTGCCCCTCGGGCGGGCCATGTGAAGGGACGAGACGGCGCAAACGCCAGGTACCTTGGCATCACGAGAGGTATTTGGTTACTCGTGTAGCTGGCCGGCTGGCCCCCGTGGCCCCGTCTCCGTTCAGCTTCCAGGTTGGCCATCACCAGCGACGCGGACCAGGCGGCCAGCCAGCATCAGCCTGCAGCAACTGTGGGGAACGATGGCCATCTTCGCTGCACGCCGGCAGTATTGACTTTGCTCGGGCGAGCGTCGGCTGGTGCCATCAATTGGCCGGCGGAAACTGGTGGGCGTGAATGTAAACGGGGCATTCATCAGGCCAGGTCCCCTCCATTTCAACCCCTCAAAAATGCATTCACACAGGGACAGATCACAGACGGATAGTGATGGCTAAGCTGGTTGGTCGCTGTACTAGTGCCAAGAGTGTAGTGTAGGGCCCAGTTTAACTAAGGTCGGCAAGTCACTCGCTGCATATGGGCCTCCACTGGCAAAAGGTTACCAGGCAACAGAAAGTGAGACAATAGACTATCCATCAGCCATCACTGAATACCACCAGTAGTATAGTACTGCATCACTGTATGATTATACAGATATAGTGCATTCAGTGCCATGCGGAGTCAAAAGGGTTTGGCTCCATCATCACATGGCAAAACGAACTCGCTTTTCACTAACCCACCGGGCCAAAGCGACCAAACGATGACCATGTTGAAAGGGCCGGCCTTTCGTCAATCGTGATCCTCCAATATGTACAACAACTAAAGCAATATCCTAGTATTGACTACTGACCAGCAGAGAAAGTGGCACTAACCAGAATACTCAATACTGGCAGGGAGAGTTTCCTCGTCATGCAAGAATGCAACCAGTACGATGTATCAATAGTCCATTGGAAGCTCAAATTCATCCTCGGGATCCTTCGCTTTCCTATGGATTTTTCGGCCTCCCTGACTATTCGTTCTTCTCCCAGACCTACGGTACCCATCCATCTCACCACCGCCAGGTCCACGGATGTTTTGAGTGCCCAAAATGCCCTAAAATTCAGTTAAAGGTTACTTTAACTCAACAAAGGTTTTCTCTTAATCCAATATAAACACTTTTCAAGGTTTATTTAACAATGTATAAGTTAAGTGATTGTATCAGAATCAGTCAGTAATGCAGACCTGTGTTAACCGTTGAACCCGGGAGACTGCATCTTCGTGCACCACGATTGTATCAGAGAGTATATCCAGCACATCTTCCACAAACAAACAGTATGTACTTACCTGAAAACAAAACCAAGTGGTGTATCAAGACAGCAGCAGAATAGTATTCAGCAGGATTGTATGTAAAGCAAGATCAGGATTTGAATCGAATTACCAGACTAGAAGGGATGATAGAAAACCCAAACGAGTCAAGCTCAAGAGACTCCATAGCACCTGAATTGATGTCGAATGTGAAGCCACGCACCTAAGGGTTAAAAAAAGTGAACTTAAAATAATCCAAATTCAAGTTCAATATTTAGATGCAAATAGGAAATGAAATCATGCAGATTACCTCTCTTTAAAGACCACATGGACTCACCTTGCCAACATTGCGCCGCCTGGAAGTTACAACATTGTAGCCCACCTAACAAGATTATCATGTTGTTAAATATCAAAACATTTGAATAGTTTTTGTACTTGAAAAGAGGGGGGAAATCAAGCAGTGCTCACATTGTGAGCAATTTGAGACAAAGAAACTGCACCCTTTTGAAGGAAGATTGTACACATGGGAAAAAGAGAATTCCACAGAGGTTGTTCTTTAATTTGAATTATTCGCTGAACAAATATAGTTTGATGGACTATGGTTAATAAACCTTGTTCCAATTAATAAAGCTGACATACCAAGCTGTGCAATCCAACCAGATTATATTCATTCTCGATCACAGATTCATCCTCAACAAGCACCACATCTCCAACCTACAAAAGGTATCCATTCCTCGCACATCAGTTAAATTGGTGCTATACTGGATATAAGAACATATTCTCCCTTATGTTTGTATGGACAACAAAGATAGAGCTGTGCGTGTGTGTGTGGGGGGGGGGGGAGATGATCGAGTATTCAGTACAACGGCACCTGACATATGTCCTCAAAAAGGAATTTCTCTGCTTCCCCTGAAAGCAAGCTTGGCCTCACTTCAACCAGTGCAACAATCCACTGAAAAAAAAATAGAATGGGATTGTATAAAGAAAAGATGATATCACTTTAAGAATTGACTACTACCTGTTGTCATTTATGGTAACGCCTAATTCAATGTAGAAGCAGGTTTATCTTTTAGGAATAATTCCTTTCACGCCACTGTAAACTTGAAAAGATCCAGCTTGTCTCACTGACAATGTGGGTCCTGGGCTTCTGGCCCACATGTCATGTGCAACGGATGGCATAGAAGGGATTAGGAAAGTTTGCAATGGGAGATAAGGAAGAAACAGCAGAGTAGAATATAGTTGCCACACAGAAATGGTTGTCTTCAAACAAGCAGAGATGCCTAGCAACTAGCTCAAGAAAAGTGGAAGGTGAAGTGTGGTGTATACAGTATGCCTTCATCTATTTACTTGTAGGGAACAGTGGGGAACTACGGATCTTAGCTACTGCTACTAGATTCTCCATGAGATCTAGCCAGTGATTGTAGACCGTCAATAGGTTTCGGATGTCTGCATTGCATATTATTTTGAATTTTTAAACTTATACAACAATAACATGACTCAGTCATAAGGAATGTAATGATCCTTGCATAATTTGGGTAATTATCGCTGCGAAGGAGGCTGCATGGCAGCATCTTGGATGTTTCATTGAGGTAATAGGAGACTATATATGGGAATGTGTTGACACCGGATTTTGGCTGATAAAATCCCATAAAGCCTGGAATAAGGAAAGGAATATTCTTTTCTTAAAAGGAAAGGAAACATACATATCGAGCCTGTGAGATCCCTAGAGAGTCTAAGTGTTGCATGTTCAGGTTCATACGGAGGAAGCAAAGTTGCGTGTTAATAGCTCACGTATGAAAGGAAAGGAAACAAGAACCTGATGACGATACAAGACAAAAGCTTCATCGAGAGGGATTCTACATAAAGGGAATTAGAGTCCATGTATCTTAATATTTCCTTTTGTTTAGATATTTATTGTTAGGCAAGTTTTGTACGAGTCATTATCATAGCTGACTAGGAGTCATTAGTCTAGGGTATAAATATGTACCCCTAGCCATTGTAACAGACATCTCTCGATCAATCAATACAAACCTTTCGGCGCCCGCCACCAACCCTTAGGAGTAGGAGTAATGTAATTTCCCGATGAGTTTCTTCTAGCGCGCAGGGCTCCATCGGCTTCGATCTCAGGCGAGCTTGTAAGTACCGTCACCCGGTCATTACGATCTCTATCAGAACTTTCTAAGTTAAGTCTTATATTCTGATATTCGGTTGTGTGGCTAGTTATTGAGTTAACTTAGATTGCAAGTAGAACTTTCTAGGCTTTGTCCAATATTCTGCTTGTCTCCGACGTTGCTCACAGTTATCGAACAGTTTAGATCTGGTTAGGTTGTCTTCATCGGCTCCCTTGCCTTGTTTAAACGTTCACAGTTATTAGATCGTATCAGCTAGTAGATCTTGGATGCTTTTATTGCTTTATATATGCTAGATCCGATAGATCTTTATTCCTGCCCCTCGTATTGTTAACCGTCGGGCCCTTGACGTCAGCACGCTACTGTTGAGAGCCGATGCTTCGGTCGGGTCTTATCCGTACCTCACGGAAGCATACAAGGCCTTGCTGCTGCGAGCTTGTCTAGTTGAGTTAATGGGCCGAAGTTAATGCCCTCTTACCGTGTTACCTTGTCTAAGTTCAATTACACGGTCATGACATTGATTAGGTTTTATTAGCTTAATTAGCTTGTAAGCGGTAGCCAAGAGGTCCTTGTTTGTGTTCTAATCTTTTAGGTTAATAGATTGATGTCAATGCCCTCTCATTCGTGTTACCCTGTCTAAGTTCAATTACACTTATCAAGACATTGACTAGATCTGTTAGTCTATCTGATGTGCGCATGGTTGGCAAGGGCTCCCTTTCATGGTTGTTGTTTTACATTGCTTCTATCTTAGCCCGTCGGCTCATACTGCTAATGGCACATGCCATTAATGCTTCTATTTGTTTACACCGCATGATTACATTGAATATATCTTAACGGAGTTTATTCAA
Organism: Setaria viridis; assembly: GCF_005286985.2. NCBI lineage: Eukaryota > Viridiplantae > Streptophyta > Magnoliopsida > Poales > Poaceae > Setaria > Setaria viridis. The sequence continues at coordinate 44,829,709 of NC_048271.2, forward strand.
AGAACGCCTACCTATGAGCTCTAAGGCTTCGCCGCCTATCGGCTCATGAATTTTACGTTTATCTTATCAATTGCATGTCAAATTGACTGGCTCGCCGCGCACCTACGGGAGCCGATTTGGAGCCTGCACTGGAGTTAAGCAGATCTCCCAGGTCCTCCGTGTTGTTCAACGCAGAAGCTTGAAGCCCAGATTTTGCGTCAACAGAATGGCTTGTTCTTTCTTCATGCTTCATTCTAATGGTAGTATGTGCCTCTTCTTTATAGAGGTCGAGCCTCCCAATATTTCATTATAATATTCTCTAATCTCTATTCATAAGGATAACCTTCCAAATAGATAAGATTCGGTCCTAACACTAATCTTATAGGTCAGGAATCATAGGCAGCCCTAGGCTGGAAAGTGCTATGGTAACACAATATTGTTAGCTTGATAAGCACCATTGCACAGAAGAGGCATCTTAAAAAGCTTCACCAGCATCAAATGATAGATTAGACAATTTACTTTCACTACTATAGCCTACCTTCTCTAATATAGCTAGATTGACACAAATGATGAGGTGAAAAGGTGAGCAGAAGCCAGTTCTGAAGGTATGAACCAGAAAATTCAGGTAGGACTGATGACTTATATCAAAGAAGATACTGGCTGGGCATTACAAATTGCAATTAATTGAGGTGTGTTCTCCTGAAGATGATGCAGTGCTGGCGTGAATTTTATTGTCTATCGTCATCTTTGCTTAGGTATAGACCTTTTTTCCAGTGTAATTTGGAGTCAAGACCCACTGGAGCTGTAAGTTGTGAATGACAAAACCACCGCTTTTCGGTTCTTAGTTTTTACAGTCAGCAAGGGACTTCTCGAATAACCCAAAGATATAACCTATTAGTGACCAGTAAATGGTGAATGCAGATAAGACACACTAGGCCAAAGCCTGAACCCAAGCCCCTCTCTGCCTATACCTGTACCCCCAACTGGCACATAAACTTCCCACATCCTCCCAACCTGGCAATGGCGATCCATATCCTGTCCTGTACTAGGGCCTGTATAGAATAGAAACACTTCCATGCAGTGTAACACCACTTAGAGTTTAAGTTAGGAATTGGGAGATATATATTCTACACAACACTTTTCTGCTTGACCATATCGAACCTATCTTCTGAAAGTTGTTGAAACTCTAGCTGTTGTACTACGTGGACCTTCGAAACATTTGCACCCTCCCAGAGTTGACATATTGTTACACTAAGGGTATCAGAGACTCAGAGTTGACATTTCAAATAAGAAACTATGTCACAGTTAAAGCCAATCCAGCAAATACACTAAGCACATTACGCTGCGATCATAGACCCTACCATTGATACAGATATGAAAAGGACTAAAGCAACATGGCAACTGAACGATGCTGTAAACTGTAAATGCTAATCGCCGTCATGAACTGTCCAGAATCCAGAGTCACAACTCGCAAGCTCGCAGAGCTCCACCAAACCCAAACAAAACAAGTGCAGAGAGCAGCAGCCCGTACGTACCGAGGCGGCGTCGACCCAGAGCTGCGATACGAACCCAAGGCTCCGGGCCGAGCTCACGCTGATCACCTGCTTCGCTAGCAGAGCCGATCGCCTCGCCATCTGCCTCCGCCGCCGCCGCTGCCTCGTACCTCCCGCACTCCTCTCCGCCTCCCTCTCCCCATCGCCCTCGCTGACAGCTCCCCGTTCCTCATCCGCCTCGACAGCCACCACCGCCCCCTCCTCCTCCTCCAGCTCAAGCTCCCGCTTCAGCGCGAGGAAGTCGAAGCTGGACGGCGGCGAATGCGCGTCGTCCCGTGCGGCGGCGCCCGCGCGCGCGACGAGGGCACGACTCCGGGCTGGGGTCGGGCCTTGCGGGAAGGCGGGCTGGGGATTTGGGCTCGGAGTGGGCCTGAAGAGCGGGTGCGGGAGGCGCGCGCAGGCGCAGGAGCACATCGCTGCAACCCGGATTGATCGAGTGGTCGGAGAGGAGGTCCAGCGGAGACGACAGGATGGGATTGCGTGGATGGGGGAAGCGAAACGAGTTCGTGTACGTCGAAGTGAAACAGAGTTTTCGCAACGCTTCCTCGTTGAAGACACCGAAACGGTTCGAAATATGAGAATACGTCTCGCATGACGAGAAACGTATTTGTACGCCCACCTTGGAGGATAAGAAGATTGTGCGCCATTTGTGTGGTTCCGACTTGCTAAACAAAGAGAGGAGATAAGTCTCGTGGTAGCATTTGCATTTCTGTGATCACTAATTTGAGTCACCGATTTATGCAATATTTTTAAAAAAAACGATATTTACGACATGGTGTAGCTTTCTATCTTGATTATACAACAAACTGGCTCCATTATCACTTTGGACCATTTTTTAGAGGGAGAACACAGCATAAAAGGTAAACTTGCTCCACATCACTAATCAAGCTATACACTTAACAGGTATGCAGATCGTGTATATACTTGGTCAAGGATAAAAATCATTGTAACATCACGATGGAATTTTTAAATGCTCCCATGACTAGCTAGCGCCTAATCTTAAGATTAACATAGTCACTAAGATGTCTCAATATCAAGAAGCATGCCATCTACTACTTGCAAAAAAATACGCATTCATAAGACATAAAGGTTTTCAAAGATAAAAGAGGTAATGCTCTGTGCGCGGGCTACGTCCCTTGTATTGCTTTGTATTTCTCTGCACCAAATCCAAATATAAGAAGCTAATGGATCTACTTACAACAACCTTTAGCGGCTGCAGCTCCGGCTCCGGCTGGCAGCCTAGTTGCTCGGCTGCCGGGCTAACCACCTGCCGTAGCAGCCTAGCCACTCGGCTGCTGGCCTCGCAGCTGTCGTAGCAGCCCAACAAGTACCTGCGTAACATTTGGTTCCTCTCTTGGTTGCCTTGTTGTACTGCTACTGTGCGGCTGGCTGCAGCTTCTACAACAACTCTGCGGGCTGCATGCACTGGTTGGAGTGGCTCCTGCAACTGCATCTGCTCGGAGTAAAATATTTTGTACTATTCTTTCTGTTCAAAATTATAAATCATTTTAATATTTTAATAGTAGGTTTTATTATACACTTAAATATATGTTACATTTAAATATATAGGAAAAGGTACAACCCTAGAAAATCGAAAACAAACTTCTAATTTAGGACGGAGGAAGTATATGCTAACCAAAACCTAAAATAGACTTCTAATTTAGGACGGAGGGAGTACATGCTAACCAAATATTTAGCATATCTGCTATACTCCTATATGCATATGCTGACCACATCCCGAAGAATGAGTTCCATGTTGCCGGGTATTCACTTAATTCTCTGCTTCTTAGTTTGATGCTTACAGTAGTATCGTTCACTATCTCACATTCTCGTATTGGAATTAGAGCATGTCCAATCTAAAACCAATTATTACGATGCGCATCGTTGCTGGACAGAAAAAAAAAAGCTTACTAAGCACACTAGCTACTTCACGCAACCGCTAGGGGGGGTATTTTCTTTATGAATTTTCAAAGCGAAGAAAAGATGGGCGGCTGCAACAATTTGTGGTGGCCGGTGCGTGAGCTAGTGGCCACAGGCCGTCCCCGTGATTGTCCAAACAGGGAAGGAACCGACCGAGAATGCGATAAGGATAGCAAAAACAAGTGAGCATCTCGTTCGAAGCCGATAAGGTCTCCAATCCTCCATCCACGTCCAAATCAGTCGAAAAAACCCCTCAGTGCAGCCACGATCGAAGTGACGGGGACGGAAGGTTTGCCGGGGTCCCCGTTTCTCACGTTTTCTAGCGTCCCACGGCTCTTCCAAATTGCTCCGCGTCCACGGCCTACCACCAGGGCGGAAAGCCTGAAAAAGGGTAGGTGTCGAGGCATTGAGGGTGATCGGCAGGAATTTGTGAGCTACAGAGAGAAATCGACCTGTTTCACGTGGAACCAAATTTCGCTTGGGAGATGTGTGGTGAAAGTTCGAAGAGTTCACGTATCACAATCGATGGATAAAATCTAGTTCAAAAATCAATGGGTACAAGGAAAATCTGACCACTTCCCTTGTCGAATAAGACGAATAAGAGTATAAAAGTTCCGTATATGTATAAAGTACTTGTAGCTTTGTATCATCATGTGCCTAACTCCAAGGTATTTTTACGGATAATTTGTTGATTTAAGTGGATTGAGTTAGTCAAGTGCAAGTCAACGGCATTTTTAATCTTTCACCTTATTTATTCACTACTTACATATGTCAAAAATATTATTCAATATTTAAAGCTTTAATTTTTATGGCTTTAACAGAAGCACGCTATGTTAACCAACTGGTTTTATAGTCTAGTTGCTCGTCTGAATTAAAAACTTGATCGAGCATATATGTGAACTAGATCTTATCTATATGCAAAGATGACGTGACCTATAAATCAATTGGCCCAAATGCGAAACGAAAAGTAGAATTAATAGTCATTCGTGAAGAAAACGAATCTAAACACCACCTCCCATGCAAACCATCGCGACGAGTCGCTGAAAGTGGGCCTCAGGTCCGTCCAACTTGGCCACCCGCTGAGCGTAGCATATTCCCCGGCCCCGGCGGTATACCTTCACGATCTGAGGCGCTACGAAACCAGCCAATGCAACACCGCCACGCGTCCCCTCCCCGCCTTCGGAGCCCCGCGTCCGCCGCGCCGCTGCTAGTATAATAGCCCCCTCGCCGCGCAACCGCACGAGCTCGCCCGAGCAAACCGCCGCCGCCGCCCGTCGTTCGCCTCGCCGCTCGCTCCCCTCTGCGAAGGTACGTGGTCTCGGCTCCTCACGCCCGTCCTCTCCTCCCTTCTCCATCGCGGTTTCCTTTTCCCCTTTGGTTAGGCTCGCGCTTCCCTCCAAAAGAAAAAAAGGTTCGCGCTTCCCGATTACTTGACGTTCCTTGTTGAGCTATCTTTCCCCCGATCTTTACTTATAAGATTTTTCTCTGGTCCGCCAATATGAAGCTGCTCGCGGGGGGTGGTGTGCGATAGGTCTCTTGGGGCTTGGTTTGGGCGCCGGGATTCGTTTGGGTGATTGGATCTGTGGGGATTTGTTCATCCTTGGATCTGCGGGATAGGCCCGGGGGGCTGTGGATTTGAGGTTCCTAGTGGTGGTGGTGGTGAAATTTGGTTGCAGTATGGCTTGGTGACTGATCTTTGCGCTCTGCACTTGAAAATTTAGGTTCTGTAGGTCAATTTCGTGTGTGGTCTTGAGGAGGATTCATTACCGATGTGTTTGGCTTGCTCAAAAGCATCCAGGAGATCAGTTGGATGTTTGTGTTGCAAGGTGATAGATTTTGTTCTCTTAGCACTCGGGTATGCTAGGAATAACGGTGCAAGTGAATTGGACCCCCAGTGCTGACAAGGGCTGCACGTGGAGTAGCGGTGGTCGACTGGTCGTTTTCTAGATCTGGCTTGGGATGGACGAGTTGCCGTTATGGGTTAATTTTAGTTAAGGTCTTGGGTTTGGGGGCTAAATGCAGAATGCTGTCATTCTTCAATGTTGACTGCTGACCTATCTATTATGTTCAACAGTTTTACTGAAATCGTTTCACAGTTTTAGTCTTTGGTTCAATTCGACACTGAAAGTATCAAATGTCTTTTTTTAGCCACTCAGTCATTAGCATAGTTTGTCAACTCGAACAGCTAATTGACTGATTCTGATGCATTTCCCTGTATAGAATCTGATTCTTTGCTGTTAGTTGTCTCTTTGTTCTCTTTCATCCATATTAAATAAGTTTGGCATCCTTCTTGTGTGCTTCTTTGAATTCTTGCAGATCTTGTGAACATGCTTGACCATATAATTCTTGCTCATGCATATTCTCTACTTATCATAGCTTGCACAAACTTTTAATACAACAACAGAAATATACCAAGGAATGCTACGAGAATGCATGTTGCTCCCATAAAATGTGAGTTCATAGGTTCATAACATGAGCATTCATCTTATCACTGGATGTTACAATAATCTTACAGTCTGTGTGTTTTGTACTGAAAGCTTTGACCAATATCGTGTTACACATCATGCAGTAATCATCCAAGCATGAAGTTCTTTTTACTTAGTTTCCCTCTTCAATGTTCATCAAGCAAGCTGCCGTTCTGTGAAATAACAATATTATTATTCTTCCTGCAGCCCATAGACAAGTTGATCTCATGAGTTCAGGAAGAACAGTGGCATCCAAAGTTTCCTGTTCAGCGGGAAACAGTGGCAGCTTCCCACCCTGCCTCCTTCCAGGATTTCTTGGGTTCCCAGTTGTTTTTGTAAACTTCCACTTGTTCAAGGCCATTGTTCGCAGCCCTGCATCTTCCGTTGTCCTGGGAATCTGCGGAGGGAGCCTCCCTTAGTCAGCTGCCCTATAAGGCATCATTCTTGTTAATCTGGGAATTGGTTGTGGGGAGCTGCCCCGGCTAAATTGTGGCCCAAGACTCCTTAGGTCACGGCTCTAAACTGCTGAATCGCATAGGTTCTTGAAGATGGTTTCCTCTGAGATAACCTCTGTTTCAGCAGCTCGTGCACAGGGCCCCAAGCTCTTTAGAGGGAAGATACTTCTGCCTGGGGGGCCTCCAGATGTTGTCCCATCTGAAAATGTTGAGTTCGACTTTTCTGATGTTTTCGGACCTACTGCAGTCCAGACTCCCACAGAAGTGAGTATTCTCACTCCAGACAGTCCAGCACCTGTGGCTGAGTCCAACGATGAGGTTTACAATGACCCTGATGTCATTGTCAAGCGATCTCACTCTCTTGTTGGTCCATCATCTCTTGTTAGCCAAGCTTTGCCATTCAGCAAGCTTACCCTACGTGAGACAGAGAGCTCATTGGAACTTTCAGAGTGCTCTTCTAAGGAAAAGCCAATTAACCAAGGGCCCCTTAGTGATGATGAGCTTGATGATGTCAAAAAGGAGAATGAGGGTGTTGGACTCGATGACTTCGAAGTCTTGAAGCTTGTTGGCCAAGGAGCATTTGGCAAAGTCTATCAGGTGAGAAAGAAAGGTACTTCAGAAATATATGCAATGAAAGTTATGAGGAAGGACAGGGTTGTGGAGAAGAATCATGCCGAGTACATGAAAGCTGAGAGAGATATACTGACAAAAGTTGACCATCCTTTCGTAGTGCAGCTGAGGTACTCCTTTCAGGTAGGCAGTTGCCATTTATGTGTTTATTCTTTGTTGCCATGTTCATGCTCTACTTTTGGCAGTATCCTGTTGCCAATATTAAACACTACACAATTTTGGCAGACAAAGTATCGACTTTACCTTGTCCTAGACTTCATAAATGGGGGCCATCTCTTCTTCCAGCTTTACCAACAGGGTTTATTTAGGTAATTTAGTTTCATAGTTCTACTTTGTGCCTATCAAATGATTACTAGCTTTAATAAGCTACCTTTTGATCATGCAGGGAGGAGCTTGCACGCATCTATACTGCTGAAATTGTATCTGCTGTAGCCCACCTCCATGCCAATGGTATTATGCATAGAGACTTGAAGCCCGAGAACATCTTACTGGATGCTGATGGTCATGTAAGGAACCATTAATATATCTTCTGCCCCTCCTTCTGCCCCCTTCATACATTTTAATATTGATTTCTTTTTGTTCCTTCTTGACATGTCTGATTTCTAGGCCATGCTGACTGACTTTGGTGTGGCAAAGGAATTTGATGAAAACACTAGATCAAACTCAATGTGCGGTACTGTTGAGTACATGGCCCCAGAAATTGTTCAGGGCCGAGGTCACGATAAGGCTGCCGATTGGTGGAGTGTGGGAATCCTTCTTTTTGAAATGCTTACAGGCAAGGTGAGTTGTTTGACCTGGAAGCTTCTGACCGGAAATGTTTGCTTCATTGGGGATTTGTTTAATATCTCCTTTTTGTATCCTAATTCTTTTGCCATATATGGCAGCCACCGTTTGTTGGTGGAAACAGAGACAAGATTCAGCAGAAGATAGTGAAGGAGAAGATAAAGCTTCCAACATATTTGTCTAGTGAAGTTCACTCTCTGTTGAAAGGAGTAAGTTGCTTCTTGTCTTTACCTTGCTTCCATGCATTTATGCATGTATCAAAATTTACCATTTGGTAGAATAAAACTTCTCAAGTCTTCAAAAGAACAGATTGCTCGTGCTGTGCTTGTGGAGCCCCGGATCTAGAGTGGACTGAAATCTATATGCCCTTAACGCTACTGTCCCATCCATCGGCATTTTTCTTTATAGAGATTCATTCTGTCGACACCATCTCTAATCTCTCAACCCTTGCAGTTGCTGCACAAAGAAGCTGGCAGACGACTGGGAAGCGGGACAGGCGGTAGTGATGAAATAAAGAACCACAAGTGGTTCAAGTCAATCAACTGGAAGAGGCTGGAGGCCCGGCAGATCCAGCCAAGCTTCCGCCCGAACGTTGCTGGCAAGACCTGCATTGCGAACTTCGATGAGTGCTGGACGAGCATGCCCGTCTTGGACTCTCCAGTGGCCAGCCCTGTCGCAGCCAACAGCAACTTTGTGGGGTTCAGTTATGTGAGGCCTTCCTCGTTCCTGCAAAAGCCGAGTCCTCTTGGCTGAGGAACTACTTCCATTATCAGAGAAGATCGACCCTAGAGTTCGAATATTTATCGATTTCTACTTTTGTGATTTCGTGTCTGGAAAATCCTTCAAGACATCAGTGATGTAAGTGTAACTTGATTGTTGTGTTGTGGGGGGAGGCAATCTATTTGCTCGAGGACAACTGTTAGAGTGCTAGGCCAAGTGACCATGTGTAATAATTGCCAAAATTTCTTACTGAAGGGGGCATAATTATCTACTGCAATTGCTTTTGCTTCCCCTATTCGCTTACACATTAAGACTGCAAGTGTAGACCTAATCGGCTACTTTCTTATCATAGTTACATTGTACTATGGAAGAGGTTTTAAATGGTGGGAGCAACATGACATTTCAAGGTAGAGGTACAGGAAAATCTCCTTGGAATACCTTCAGGAAGGATAAACTGATTAACCAAGCATGGAGGCATTCAGGCATGAGGGGACAAGCCGCAAGGCATATCAGAATTGCTTTGCTGAAGAAAACAACTGATTCAGCTTGCATTAGACATCTCTTCCAATCAGAGCCTGGATTTGCCGCGGCGTGTGGACATTCAGCGTATGCCATTGATCGATGCCACTTTGCGGCACGGCAAGAGGGGACACGTAATAAATTGTTGCCCTACAGGTACAGCTGATCCGTTACGTTCCTGCAATTTCCCAACATTGTCCGGGTACCCCAAGTAACGGACAATGTAACGCGCAATGGCATCGCAAAGAACCGAGAATGGCCGCATGGCCGCCGGCCACCGGGACAGTCGATGGAGTCCCAATCCCATCCATCAGTATTCTCTTTTGGTTTTCAACCACCGGCTTTGTATGGCTGATTTATTTGATACTTGGCTTAAAAACTTCCCTTATAAATTAAGAAATCAAATTTTAATTGGTGCTGCAGCCCTATTTTGAACCTTGTGGTTGAGTAGAAATGATGTTGCCTCCTAACGATCGAAGCCTAACTCGCTTTTGCAGGTCATCTTCAGGTGGGCGTATTGGATGCGGAGTTGGTCACTGTTCTCTAAAGAGTAAGAGAGAGACTGCTTGAAGAAAGGGTGCCAAAGTTTGGAGGTCACAGTCATGGAAGTCTTTAGCAAGTTTGGATGGAACATCAGGAAGAGAATCGAAGACTAAGCTGTGTGGTTTTTAGTCTCTGTCCCCTTTTATTTGAACTTTGTTTTAGTTCTTTTTAGTTGTAAGCAGTCTAAGTATTGCACTATTGGTTACTCGGTTGTAAGCTCTCATGAACGGTGATTGCTGAGACCGGATTTATTTCCTGAATCTATAAAAAAGGAGCCTGGATTTGCCGCGGCGATTGGGCATTGAGCGCATGCCATTGATCGATGCAACTCCGCGTCAGTCCTGCCGGCGTCGGCAAGAGTAATCGCATTGGCAACGCAAACAAGAACCGAGAATGGCCGCCGGCTACCGGGACAGCCGATGGACAGGTCCCAATCCCATCCATGAGTATTCTCACCATGTCAGCCAGGCAGCTGATACAAAAAGTCTTACAAGATGAATGCACAAAGTATGCTGAAAGTCACGAACTCAGAGCTCAGAATCCGACGTTTTTTTTTCACTCACAGTACACACTCCCAGCCGGGCGGAACACGGTGCAGACAGCTCGCATCACGTACGAATGCATATACATCGCAGTAGTAGTTACAAAAAAGAGGTACTCGCTGAGCCGGGGCACGCGTGTTCCCGCCACAAGTTTAACCACGGCGATCGATCGCCGCCATGGCCGGCTTGGCTGGGGATCTTGAAGGCCTACCTGCCGCGGAGGAGCGCCTTCTCGGCGGTGTCCATCTCCTCGAGGATGCGGGCGCGGCGCTTGGCCGGGATGGGCGCCGTGGGGCCGAAGCTGATGTAGTGGCCCGACACGGCGTTGAGCGCCGAGTACATCTCCCGGAACGAAGGCCTCCCCAGCAGCGACTTCTCCCGCCGGTACTTGGCCACCCACGAGTTGGACAGCTCCCGGAGCTCCGCCACCGCGTCCGCCACGTCCGGGTCCGACTTGTCCTTGTTGATCGTCGACCGCACCTTCCCGATCACCTCCTTCGTCTCGCTCACGTACTCGTCGTCCGCCGCGCGCGCTGCGCCGCACGCCGGCCCCAGTGCCAGAAGCACCGCCGCCAGGCCCGTCCCGGCGAGCACGTCCCGCCTGCCGGTGCTCACGGCGGCGGCATTCGCGGCCGGTGCTGCGGCGCGAGGCGGCGTCTTTACGACGGCAGCGGCAGAGGAGGGGGCGGCGAGGACGGCGGCGGGCACGGGGGACGACGCGGTCCTCATCTCTACTGACGTGAGCAGTGAGCTCTCGGCGGGAAACAGAGAAGCAGAGGGAAGGGTCAGTGAGCCGTGCCAAGGCTTAGGTTTGTGGGCGTAAACCACAAGCCAGGAGGGCGGAAAGTGGGGGACGACACGTCGGCTTATCCTCTTATCCTCGACTCGTCTTCGTGGGAGGCTGTGTATGGGCTCACAGGATTTTGGAGGATAGGGCGGCCATGGTACATGGCAGAAACACGTTTTCGGTTACTCCAACTCATGAAAGCTTCTAACAGAGCATTTTAATGATGATGACCCAAATAAAAATAACAATTGCAAACACCAAGTGAGCCGCAAGCATAAATCCTCTCATATAAATTAAAATTCACAGCAGCAATCCAAGTATAGTGAACAGAAGAAATCCAGTAAACGGTGTAGGCACAACGGAAAGTGGAACGATAATTGTCGACGGACAAACTAGTTTTCATTGTGCTGTTGGGGCAGAGAGTGGTATGCAATAACTTAGGCTCCAGCCTTACGACGGCCAACTTGGGCGACGAATCCAGCCTTGATGGGAGCAACTGACCTCGACGAACCACACTGCAGGGTAAATAATTCATCTGTTAGTATCCCTACAGTAATAGGATGTAACCAATATGGCGCAAATCTCAACTACTGATACATATTTCATATCTTACTGTCCCGAGTAATGAACAAATGGCAAAACAAACTAATATTTGCACAAATTGACATCTCTATAGCAGTGAAATACTGAAGGATGTCGCTTCATTATCCTCAGATGTTGCACGATTTTCTCACAGTTAATCAAACAATGTAGGCAATCGATTTTGCAACTCATCACAGGCAAAAGCCTTGAGCGGTAATGGAATGCACGAAGTGAAACAACACGGCTTTTTATTAGCCAGAAAGCAAACAAATCTGAGACCAACGAAATGTAATGATACTGCTGCATGCCTCAGCTGTTGCACTTTTTTTTATCACACGGATACTTGTCAAACAATGTAGGCAATAATTCTGAGACTCATCATAGGCAATTTCATAAGAGTAAATCAAATGTCGCAGCAACTATCAAGCACTCTGCAACGATATCATGTGCTTAATTGGAGGTGAAATGCACATTTGAAACTAAATTATGACCATGTTTCAAGCCTCAGCTCTTGCAATTATTATCACAAAGATACTTGTCAGACAATGTAGGCATTAATCTTGCAAGTCATCACAGGCAAAGTTGATAAATAGATACCAATGCTATTATGATTAGTATATATGCAAGGTGACACCATTACAAGCCTCAGATCTTGCAACTATCATCATAGAGATATTAGTCGGACAATGTAGGCAACATGCAAGTCATCATAGGCAAAATATAACAATAAAATGATATTACACATTGTGGGACAAGTCATCATAGGGGACAGCAATGCGCATGCAAAAGTTTTCAAAGTCAGTTTGTGCTTTGCAGTAAATACACCCCTTCTGTCGATGCACACAATCTTATTCCCCCAACCAAAAATCAAAATAGAAATAAAATAGTAGGTAAAACTGTGAAAGTCAGAAACAGTGAGTTCCATTCCCCACCCCAATAATCATCCTTCAGGTAGAAGGTATCCAGGGTATTATTACAGTTTCCAACTTCTTATTGATTTTGCTCGGGAAGATAGGGCAGGTGAGCAATCACACATGCAAATATGCAATGTTTAATATGGAGGTGTTCCAGATAATATAATCATGATGTTCGGCAAAAAATATTCACATGATAAAAGTAGACAGGATAGGGAATGCCAACATATACGGAACAATTTATTTACCTGCTCACAACGGAGGAAGAACAGCCTGTTCTCCTTAGAAAGAATAGTATCCGGACTTTTGCACCCATTGCAAATGACATATTCATCTAAAGAGTGCAATTGCAAAAAAATGAAACTTTAGTTAGTCTAGAAAAAAGGCAAACCATTTTGATTCTCCACACAGGAAAAGAAACAACAGTAACTAATGCCTCTATCCTAAATGCAAGTGCTAACTTTCTGTTCATCTTAAGCTTCCCTAGCATCTGCTCTTGAAAAAAAAGTATGTAGTTAATGAAAGATTTTGGATTGCTGAGGTCATTTCAAGCCATCCGTTAATACTTGTGCCCAGGCTTTAAGTTTCCTGCTCTTGGAAAAAAAAAAACTTATATATGGAGTTGGAGAAAGATACAAGGTTGCTGAGATCACTTCAAGCCATACTTAATCCTTGTGAGCAGTTTTTGAAAAGATTCATGATTTGGGTTTGGAGTACAGAAAGCTACCACACACCACAAGCCAAGTAATGACTCAACAATCATGCAAGCTGAAACATTCTTGGGCTCGGCAGTGCCTTTTTACATTGTGTTTTTCATAATAACCAATTAATTAGGAAACTGAATCACAAGGACGGTAAATATGCAATATAATTTAATTCTTCGATATCACAGTTGCGGGTCAGAAGATTGAGAGATACTATTTTACTATAAATAATGGCAATGAAGAACAAGCACTTCCAGAGAGCCATGAAATAGCAGTAACTTACTGATATATCTCCTGAGTATGGCTTCGAAATTTTTTGGTGCAAATCTTCCTTTGATAACCAACCTTTGTTGCCCATCGAGGGATCCACTTGTTCCCATCTCAGCAAGCAAGAACATCATCACATGTTCTGGTTGCCTATGCATTCTGGAAAGAGAACATTTGCTTTTAGCTTGGCTGTTTATTCTTTTAAAATCAACACAGCACACAGGTGGTAATCATCAAATGAATGGGATCATACGTTTTGCACAAGTCCATGAAGTTCACAAAAACAGTCTTCTTTGTTCCTTCCCTGAGGACTTGTGGGGGCCTCATAACAGTTCTTCTTCTATCACCGGCAAGATCCGGGTTGTTCTCACGCAGAATATTGAATACTCTGCCAAGCAGCTGTGACCAAACATATTGAAGATAAGGTTTCACCACAAGAAAAAATATAATTGGATTACTGGTAACAACTAATATAATGAAAGGACAAGATTTCAGTATATCCTCAAGGAGGAAACAAATGAAGGATCCAGAAACACATGAAAAATGACATTTAAAGGCATATGAATAAACACTACTGCAAATAACATGACTCAGGAGACAACCAACTGATAATACAGGTGGAATGCTCTACCTTAGACCCATAGTAACACAGAGTAAACCGTTATTTATGCAAATTTTCTGTAGTACCCATGATCCATCAACTACAGGTTAACGAACAAAATCGAACAGGGTGTATTAAGTACCTCTTCGTACTTATAATCTCTGTCAGTTCCTTCCCAAGGGTATCCGGTGGCAACAGCACCACCAAGCACGATCCCTTCTCCTTCTTCATCATCTTTAACTTGATCGTCTGGAGCACAGATGTTAAACTACAGTAACAAATGGACAGTCAAAAACAATTGAGGGAGCAGTACATTTACCTTCAGCGTCATCACCATCTCCAACTTCGGTAAGAGAAGGATCAAGTTCCACCTGAAATTTAAATGATTACTAGTCAAACCATTTGAAACCAGATGATGACATAGTGATAAACTCACATGTTTCTTCTTCTTCTTTTTCATGCCAGCAAAGCTTGGCTCGCTAGACTCAGCGACTGCATAAACAAATACATATCGTTAAATAAATATTTAGTGAACTAGTATTTCCTTTTTCCAGATACTAAGCACACCTGCTAAACTCTCTGTCTTCTCTGCCAACTTATCCACTTCATCAGATGGCTCTTGGATCACAACCTTCTTCTTCTTCTTTTTCTTTGTCGGATCAAAAGGAGCAAGCTGCAAAATAGGGGGTTTAGTGATAAACATTACTCACAAATAGATTAAAGTGAAATAGTCCATCATGCAGTAAACTATTATATTCGATATCAGGTTATATTGAACAGCATGGATTTTTTTGAAAAATATTAAAATCCTTGATACACATGCATGACAGCAGTACACACTCCATGTAAATGAAACTACAGTGGAGGTACAACTAAGAATGTTTTTGCACGGCACATAATCCACGTTTGTCAAATACATTACAATGCAAGCAGCTCTACAAAAAGTAAATATACATGTATCCACCAGTTCTAAAGACACAGCACACCGAACGTTTCAATCCTACACAGAATAACGAACAGCATAGTACATCAACCATAGGGTCTAGCCTCTAGCTACTCACCCAACTTCAAATCCACCCTATACCTCAGCAAGGCAGCTTATCATGTTCATGCAGATTCCACATCTAGCGTTTTTGGGTAGCGGGGGGATGAAGCGGGGAGGGGTTTGCGCCCAAAGCCCGGCCAGCCCACGCAGACACAAGCACGACATCCAGGCAGCTTATTCGCCGCCGGACAGAACCTAATCGGACCTAACTGGATGCGCTGCGCAGAAGAAAGGGCCTCACCTCGGCGACCTCCTCCTTCCTCTCCGCCTGCTCGTCGTCCGCCATGGCGACTCCCTCCCCTCTTCTCAGCGCAGGCGGCTAGAAACCTAGACGGCACGCGCGGGAGGGATCAGAGTCAGGGTTCGGCGTCGGAGTAGGGGAAATTGGCGTGGCGAGTGGAAAGTGGAGACGGCGGCGTTGGGGGGGAGAGAGTTATGGGAAGGTCCAGCGCTGGGCGAGTCTTCTGTACCAATTTTTGTTCCGATCCAACGGCTGTGATGCGTTCCTTTGTTCCGTCATCGTCTCAGATTCCGGGATGCTTTCCGAGTTTCAGTGAGCCAAATTCCAGATTTCCAGGCCACGAACTTGACGGGCCCGTCAAGAAAATGGAAACAGCCAAATGAGGCAAAATTGTTACCGTAGGGGAACATCCAACATCGTCTTTAATGTTTTTGACTAGAGCTTTCTCTAAGCGCATACTATTTTGTAGTTTGATAAAAACATAATTATTTGAAAATATTGCTATATTTTGCCTACTGACACATACATCAAATAATATGCGACGTCTATCCTCGTGGTTCAAATTTCTAAATCCGACTATCGCCTTATTATTTTGTAAACTCTGGAAATTTTTGTAAGAAAAACTATGATCTCCCTTCTCTATCAGGCCGACGAACAAAAAAGAAAGGAAACAATAGGGAACAACTTCGGGCCTGGTAGGACAAGGACATACATTGGAAAGCAACTAAGACTTGTGTTTGGGCTGGGCCTATTTTTTTAGACTTTACTCCAGACCATGGGCCTACATCACGAGATGCCGCTGCTAATTTTGATGGCCCTCAGCCCAACCGAAAATTTCAGAGCAAAACTTTCAGCCCTCGAAACAGGATTTGCTGGCATTCACTCACCTCTTGTCCTCTTCTAGAGGGACAACGACGGCACTATCTTCCCTTTCGCTAGAGTACAAGTACGCAGACCGGCAGACCTCAAGCAGCGATTCTCTAAGAATCTAGCTACCTCGAGAAGCTGCTGTCCACATAATCTGCTGGTAGAAGAATCGAAGTGTTTGGCAACTTGATTTTTTTTTTATTTCAGCCCCCTTCTCCAGCGTGTGGACCGGCCTCCCCTTCCTCGTCTCCTCCGACTCCCCTTGCTTCTTGGCACGCGGACCGGCCGGGAGGGTGCGGAGGGGCCAATAGCGGGGCACGGCAGAGCGCGAAGGGGAGCGGAGGGGCCTCCGGCGGGGCATGGCAGGGCGCGGAGGGGCCTCTGGTAGGGTGGGTGGGGCCGACGGCGAAGCTTGACGGGGAACGGAGGGGCCTCTGGCGTGGCCGACGGCGGAGCACGGCAGGGCGCGAAGGGGAGCGCAGGGGCCTCCGGCGGGGCACGGCAGGGCGTGGAGGGGCCTCCGGCAGGGCGGGCAGGGAGCGGAGGGGAGCGCAGGGGCCTCCGGTGGGGCCGACGGCGGGGCGAAGGCCTCGCGCGGAGAGACGAGCGGGGCGAAGGCCTGACGCTGGAGAATCGGCGGGATTTTCACGCAAGTGACCCCCCGCCCGATTCTCCCGATTCCCATCTCACGTTAATACTTCAGCTCGGGAGAAAATTGGATTGCTGGAGAATCCACCGAGAATCGTGGTGTTTGGGAGGCTTGTTCGATTTTTTCCACTAGAATCGGCCCCAGAATCCTAAACAAACACGTCCAATACTTCGGCTCGGGAGAAAATCGGATTGCTGGAGAATCCACCGAGAATCATGGTGTTTGGGAGGCTTGTTCGCTTTTTTTCACCAGAATCGGCCCCAGAATCCTAAACAAACACGCCGGCAGGCACGTGATCACACGCATACCAATTCGATCTCAGCAACTTGCCTCGCGAAAGAAATACTCGTATATAATTTTCTTTACAGAATTTTACTTTTGGTGCGTGTACGCAGTCTTCCTTCCAAACAATAACGACCGCATGGTCCGCAGGCCACAGCACAAGCTAGGATACTACCCGGTCGGCGCACCGGCTGGCTTTTGAACGCGGCCGTGTAAACGCGTGTGATTCCGGACGCAACTGTTGACAGCTGCCAGCAAGTGGCTGGCAGGTGGTTGCGACCCCGGACCCCCATCCCTTTGCTCGATCAGGGTTCCCATCCAGGAATTCTTCCCTCGCTGTCGTCTCCCTTTCAATTTTCTGTTTTGAGCGGAGCCGATCGTTGCGGGAAAGATCAGGTTTAGCTGGATTGCAGGCACGAATTGCTCACCAATCGCCATTAGCTCTAGCCTTTGAGAACGTTCGGCGCATAACTGATGCAGAGTGACGCTGGCGCTTCGTGGTTGTGGCTCGTGATGATAGCTGGATGCGTGCTGGTTTGTACTCGCAACGGAAGGGTTGTGGTCTTGTGGAGTTGGGCAAAGCCACAGGCAGGCTTGGGGTGGTCTGGTACCCGGCGGCCAGAAGGGTCTGACGGTTGGGAGAAGGAAACAACTCACACATGGGATGGGAGTAGAGCAGAATCCGTCTATCATTGGGCAGATATGAATCTTTCAAAAAAAAAAAGGGCAGATATCAATCATACCCCCACCATGTTCTGTTGGTCACCATCACACAATCAATCAACATCCGCTATGTAGAAAATCGTATTAGACTATTACTGCCCCTAAGGCTAATCCCAGTAGGGGTTTCATAGAGGTTTCATGCACATTAAATACAGTGACACATCAGCATATGATGACATGGCATGATAGTTATGAAGTGAGAGAGGGAAGGAGTTTCATCAGGATGAAACTGTGTATACACTGTTTCCAAGACTATGAAACTTGCATTGGGGGCTATAGAGTTTCATTTCATCTAACCATATCCAATCACATGCCTCACAATTAAATATCATGATCATCCTATGAAATCGTGAAATGAAACTATGCACTGGGACTCTCTGTTTCATTCATGAGAATACACCTCATGGGATGATGTGGCATCCTTGAAAACAGTGCGATGAAACCTTGCACTGGGACTAGCCTAACACCACAAGAGCTCGCTTGAACCACTACACCCGACGTGCTCTCAACTTTGGGGACGTGCCCTCAACTTTGGGGTGTTTAGATACCAGGTGCTAAACTTTAACTATGTCATATCGGATGTTCAAATGCTAATTAGGAGAATTAAATATGAGCTAATTATAAAACTAATTGCAGAACCCTAAGCTAATTCGCGAGACGAACCTATTAAAGCTAATTAACCCATCATTAACAAATGGTTACTGTAGCACCACATTGTCAAATTATGAACTAATTAGGCTTAATAGATTCGTCTCGCGAATTAGACTCCATCTATGCAATTAGTTTTGTAATTAGCCTATGTTTAATACTCCTAATTAGTATCAAACATTCGATGTGACAGGTGCTAAACTTTAGTACGTGGGAGCCAAACGGCCAAACAGGCCCATGGTACATATCAATTTGTCTAAAGGAAGAGTGCCTGAGCTGTCAGCTCCGCTAATTGTAGGAAACGGTCAATCGATTGTTTGACCCACTTAGATTTAAAAATTGAAATTTGTCTTGAGGACAAAGACCAACGCCAGCTGTCAGTAATGCTAATCCACAAAACGATATATCAGTTCTTTCAATCCACCAAGATTGAAAACTGCAATCAAGTGTAGCTGTCGAATTCAGAGTTCGGACTACGTCCTATCCTAACAGCACATCACCGAAGAAAAGAAAGAAAGAAAAAACACGCATCACTTTCTCATGCAGTAAAACACTAGTTGGGTCAATAGCAGCAGTACAATACAAGCCAATAGGTGTAGTCATTACAATACTGGTGAAAGGTACAAGGCAAGGCAGAATATCTAGTATGAAACAATTCTCTGACTTCCGGTCCATAACTTGAGAGAACATCGACAGCACAAACTCATGAAAAATATGCTGAATGAATAAATTATGCCTGCGAGGGAACGAATGGAACCAGCTTTTACCTCACCGCCCCTTGGGGTTCATGATCTGTGAGAAGACGGCGCTAGGCGTCAGCCCGTCTGAGTCCATACTTGCGACACTTTGATCGCCCATGCTGATAGAAGTGGTGGTGGTTGTGGTGGTGCTCGATTCAATGGACGGGTCATTGGGATCCTTCTTTCCGACCATCACAAGGGGAGTGCCCTCGTCAGACATCCCACAGCCAAGGCTTCCACTCTCTTCTGCGCTTTCCTGCATTTGAAGGGCAAACTCCAAGTTCCAGAGTACATCCCCCATAGAAGGACGGTCAATGCCCTGATCAGAAACACACTTCTCAGCTGTTTCAGCGAACTTCTTGAAACACTGCGGAGCAATCTTTCCCTTCAGGTAGGGATCAACAATCTGATCGAGAATGCCCTTCTTCTGACAGTGCAATGCCCACTCTGCCAAGCTAACTTCTTCCTTTGCAAGAGTAGGGTTCAAGGCAGGCCGTGCACAGAGGACCTCAAACAGCACAACACCGAAAGAGTAGACATCAGATTTCTCGGTGAGCTGCTGCCTGCGGAAGTATTCAGGATCAAGGTAACCAAAACTGCCCTTTACCACTGTGCTCACATGAGTGTGGTCCATAGATGGGCCAGTCTTGGACAAACCAAAATCTGAAACCTTGGCAACCCATTTCTCATCCAGGAGAATGTTTGTTGTCTTCACATCACGGTGGATGATGGTGTGCTTTGCACCGGTGTGAAGGTAGTGAAGACCACGAGCTGCACCAATGCAGATATCCAAGCGCTGCCTCCAGGTAAGCGGTGGCTTCTGGGTCTTGTACAAGTGCTCGCGAAGAGTACCATGAGCCATGTAGTCATAGACAAGGATCATCTCATTCTTCTCCTCACAATATCCAATCAGTGACACCAGATGACGGTGGCGGAGCTTGGACAACATTTCAATCTCAGTCTGGAACTCATGAATACCCTGCTCAGACAACGGATTGCCGCGCTTGATAGCCACCTTGGTTGTTCCCCCATCAACCTCGCCACGGTAAACTTTACCAAATCCACCCACACCAAGAATAAGGGACTCATCGAAGTTGTTTGTTGCAGCCTTGATCTCAGCGAAAGAGAAATGGCGGCACAGGTTGGATGGCAAAGATGAAGCATAGCTACCAGTAGTGTGCGACTTGGCCGAACTGGAAGTGTGTGAATTGCCATAAAGAGACAAGGGCAGCCAGCCAGAATGGCCGTCGCTCATGCCTGCATCCTTCCCGGCACTCCTCCTGCGCCTGCAGAACACAAATAAGCAGTACCCAAGTGCAAGAAGCACCAAACCTCCAACCACACCACCAACAATAGGCCCAACAGCTGACTTCTTCTTAGTCTCCCCATCATCCGTTGGCTCAACACTTGGGATAGGGTTGAGCCCTGCAAGGCTACCATTGCTAAGCTGTAACTTGAACACCTCCAACCCATTGAGGATAGCATCATATCTCTCTGGCTTTGAGTCAACATCCGGGTGGAGAGCAACCCATAAATCCATAGGCCCTAAACCATATGTGCTCACCACATAGTCCTGATACACCGGAGTGCCAATACCGGTGGTAGCACCACTCACGGACGCCCACGCAATCACATCAGCACCATTCATGGCCGTCTGGTTGTTGATGTAAATGTCGAACACCCGCTGATTGATCTTTGTAATTGGGTACTGGATCTCACAGAAATGCATCCTGACAAGGTAATTGAAGCCAGCATCCACCTGCAACATCCATGTGAGATTGTAGTTCAAGTTCACATTCTTGTCCGGGCCCATCGAGCGTGCCGTGGAGTAGACGTCCATCGGTGCCACATACTCCGGCACATTGCTCGGGTACGTGATGGTGACATTGGGATCACTCGGGTAAGACACCCCGAACGAGGCGCCGAAGATGTAGGGCGAGTCGTCATCCCAGGACCGGTACCCGCCGGTGTCCTTGGAGGGGGAGATCGCCTGGCCTCCAACGTTGAGCCGATACATGGTCTGCATCGCAACGCTGGCATCGATCGAGAACGGCTGGTTGTTGCCATCCCCGGTGACCATATTCGGCGGGGTGAGGCCGAAGAGGTCGGGGGAGGAGACGACCTCGATTCCATTGACGAACGCGTAGGCGTTGGGGTGGCTCTTCTCCGGGGTGAAGGTAAGGTCGAGCGTCGAGGAGGAGACGTTGACGGAGAACTCCCGGACGAGGTAGGAGAAGGTGATGGCGGCGGCGGTCTGGTAGGCGCTGAAGTTGGAGAGGAGCGTGAGCTTGCCGACAGAGACGGAGAAGAGGCCGTCAGCGGCGTCGCGGTTGGAGTAGTTGGCCGGGTAGAAGTGCAGCCTGAGGAACTTGCGGCCGGGGCCGAGCGGGAAGGAGTAGGTGAAGGGCGAGGCCGAGACCCGCGCGGTGAGGTACGGCACCTGCGGGACCGAGGGGTCCTGCCCGGAGGCGGGGGCCGCGGCGGCGAGGTTGGAGGGCGGAGCGTACTTTGAGCCTTCGTCCCCGCCCCACATCCGGCCGTCGGTGTCGTTGCCCTGCCCCTTCGCGCCGCAGTCCAGCAGGATGTCGTCCCGCGGCACGAACGCCGTGGAGTTGCGCCCTCCCGCCGCCTGCGCCGCCGCCGCGGCGCAAGCCGCCAGGAGCAGCGCGAGCAGCAGCAAGGCCCTCATGGTGGGGGGGCGTGTCCCTCCTCACAGATCGGACATCAACGCGGCGCGCCCGCGCCGATCTGGGGGCGGATTCGCGGCAGGAGTCGGCGGCGGAGGCGAGATTTGAGGGCTAGCAGAAGGAGAGAGGTGGCAGCCGCAGGTGGTGGGGAAGGGAGGAGGAGATGGAGGGGGGTGGAGGCGTTAAGGGAGGGGGGAAGCCTCGGGATTACGGGTGGTGCGGCATTAAGTGGGAGGGAGAGGAGCGAGGCTGGCCAGCAACGGCAACGGCGACCTACCCTGCGCCACCCTCCGCTGCTCTTGCTTTCACTCCTGAGGTTACTACTGCCGTCGCGTTGGCGCGGGCGTGGCGTTTCGGTGGTGGGTCGCTGGCAGGTGGGGACGAGACGAGGTGGGCCGTGCGGTGACGGTGGCGCCGGGTGGTGGTGGACAGCTCGTACTGTCGTGCTCAGTTGAGCTTGCGCGTTCCGTTTCGCGAGTACTACTACCGGGTTGCGCCCATTGCCGTTGGATTCTTTAGCCTTTTTCTCCGGCAGCGGCGACGCGGTGGTGGGAATCGCGGGCCATGTGCGTGGGGTGGGCCCGCATGTCAG
Source organism: Setaria viridis (assembly GCF_005286985.2). NCBI lineage: Eukaryota > Viridiplantae > Streptophyta > Magnoliopsida > Poales > Poaceae > Setaria > Setaria viridis. Next base: position 44,852,147 of record NC_048271.2, read on the forward strand.
TGGAGTTGGGATTTTTAATGAGGCCAGGCGACGGTTTGCTAGTGTTCACAGCAGAGCACAGCCGATTTTCTTCGAGTGCGTGCCGATGACACGTGGGACCCGTGTCGTCCGGGGGCTCGAGCGGCGGCGAACCGCGTGGCGGGAGGCCGGGAGCCAGCTCTTCGTTGCGGCCAGGCTGCAGCGACAGGGCCGGCAGCTGCCACATGCAAGCTGTGAGCCAGCCCGAGGGGCTCGGCGGGCGGGCCCCGCCACCAGCCGGGTTGGTGCCCGCCGCGCTTATAATCTGGTGACGGCGACGCAATCGGCCGTCGAACGGGGGGCGACGCGGAATGCGGGGACCGCGCGTGGGCCCCACTAACATGCAGGGGTGTTCGGGGCATCGTGACGCGCACCGCCCCCCTCTCGTCGTCTCGTGTGATCGTGTCGTCTCCGCTCCTCTGCTGAGCCAGTCCTGCGCCTCTCTCGGGACTGACATGCCGTATCGTGCCAAGCTGTTTGATACCGCCACTACGCTGGCCCAACATATTATTATTATCATTCAGCTAAGCATATTATCTTATCACTTTATATCAACAAAAAAAATCGCCAGGTATGCCTAGTTCTCTGGGTTGTCAATTGTCGCTCTTGCACCACCTCATCAAACAGAGTATTTTTTTAAAAAAAAACAAGAGTCAGACAGAGTATTTCAGGGTTTCTATTCGTTCTCAACTTATCCAGAGTTCAAAGCCTGTATAACCATCAAAGTGTGCACTGTGCTATGTCAAATAGGACCACCACTACTGTACAATGTACATGTATATACTCGCAGGAAAGAAGGAAAGAAGAAATCTGATACGCCAGGCCGGATATTAACTCATTTTCCGTTTCACATGCATATACTCGTGCCGGAAAACAGCTATCGTCAAAGACGTTGTCTAGGACGTGGCCAACAGAGCTACAAGCACGTGCTATTGTCAAAGACGTGTCCTAGTCGGTCAGTACCAATAGCAGAACGTCGTCAGCAGACAACAGCGCGATATCACATATCACCATTAGAACATTCGGAAGCATCAAAATCGGCCCATTTGTTCGGTCCATAGGGTAGTATAGACTCCAAATTCACACTCCCAACATATTTGGGAGCTAAAGATCACGTGCCAATGACAAAACTCACGTTATAGCGAACAGTACAAAACTTGATGAGCGGCTAACTTAGGCCCGCAGGTAGCTGAATCCAACCCTGATGAGCGGCTAACTTAGGCCCGCAGGTAGCTGAATCCAACCCTGATGATCCATGCCTTTCCACCCTGATGTTATCGGAGCATTCGAACTCACCAGCTATCAACTGAGCAAGAGTGCGGCACATGTTGTGTGGACTGAGAGAACAAGCTCTGGGTTGCTGCTGGGTCCCTTAGGCATAGATCCTTTCTTCAGCTCATTGCGCTCATCTGCGCGCACGTTTCTTTTGCTTATCTTCTTCCCGATATCTCTCACGCCTCTCTTCCCGCTGTCGTTTCTTTGTTAGTTGTTCAGTCTTGGCTTTCTCTTTCTCATATGCTTTCTTCTTCTGCTGTTCCTTGATTTTCTTCTTCTTTGCCTACAAGAACCCAAGAAAGTAAATAAGCAAGATGCAGAACAACGCCACAGGATAGCATAGGCTGCTGTGCGCATGAGACTTTACCTTCTCCTGTTTGAGCAGCATTAGCTGTCGAATAGCTTCTTGTGTCTTCCTTGCACTGGGTTCCAAAATTATTGGCACCCTCTTTTCAACTGTTGGTTGCTTCTGCTTAGGTCTGTCCTTTGGCTTAGATTTAAAAGGAAGCAACTGCTGCAGTTTTGCAGGGATCTCTACAGGATTGAACTTCCGTGGTTTCCGCTCAATAGGCTGTGAAGCGGAGATAACACCACTATTATTGACAGGACTAACACAATATGTGATTACAAAAAAGTTAAAGGCTAAGAACCTTGTAAACCGAGTCCTTGTTGTGTGGAATAGGTATATTGTGCGCCCTCCGCAACTCAGCAGTTGTTCTCATGCCTTGCCAAGTTTCCTTTCGAGGTTGAAGAGCAGTTGTCACAAGGTTACAGTAAGTGGGAACTTCAACATTAACCCAGGCGCGAAGGAAAACAATGTCGCTCATAAGAATTCTGTCCTCAAATGTGCATCTTGCAATTCCTTCTGTATTTTCCCCTTTTCTCTTTAGCACATCTCCTGGTTCAATCTTTGCTGCCTGCAATGAATAAAATTTTATTTGCATGAATACAGTTTAATAGCTGTATTAACCCAAATTCATGAATTGTCAGCTTAGTGTGTCCCATGATCCAGATGACCCAAATTTCCTCTTCACTAACAGCTCAAAGAAAAAGGCTAACTACAACCCACTTATGCAAATAAACTAAAATCTGAAGAGGCCCCTTATATTAGAGCTTTTACTCTTATTATTAATTAATTTGCTTAACGTTTTGAATTAATACTTAAACTCCAAGTGCTTAGTCCTGAAGCTGTGAATTTATCTGAATGGTAACAGTGCAAGGGTGACAACAGTTTAGATATCTTTGTCGGCTTAGGAATCAAGTCTTTCCACTTCAAATTTACCATCCGCTACATATACTGATCACAAGAACTAAGCAGAAGAGAAAGAAGTTGCAACATTAAAAACGTCGTGACACTAAACAGTTTTGTGGTTACGATTTGGAAATTCGAAGATAGCTTAAACAGAAGAGTTTGTGTGACAAGCACCGGCGTGGTACACTATTCAAGCATATTGTTTTATGCATTACCTTTTTAACTTGTCCTCTGATTCCACTTACTGTCCGAATGGCCGCACCTTCAAACCTAGCAACCTCTAAATCAGATGTGAACATTCCTTTGATCAGAGCAGTCTTTTTAAATATCTTGCATGGTGTGCCTGTGAGCTTGATCTTCTTCACAATTCTGGCAGTATTGTTAAATTCTTGAACCCAGCCTGTTGCAGTTATCCTAAATGGCACCTGGGAAGATGTGTAAGCATTGTTGCAAATTATATCAGCCCAAGGACATAAAAATGGCTGATTAAAAAAAGAACGAGAAAAAAAATAACAGAAAGTTTGAAGTGGATCCCGAGGAAAATGATGAAAGGGCAACATAAAAATAACTAATAAACACATCCATCAACTAAAATTATGCCCTCTACTGACCAATTTTAGTCTTTCTGTATCATTCTATAAAGAGAAACAATGTTTCAACCCCGCTTCCAGTATAAAGAAACCAGATATGCCATTTGTTGCAAATGAGAGGATGAAACAAAAATTATAAGATAAAGTCTAGGCCAGAGTTCATGTTTAATGGTAGGACAACTATTTTTTATCTTGGTTCAGCTAGGATTGATTTTTATAGTATACTTTTCAGTAGTTCAGTTACCTAGAATCATAGTTGTTCTTCATACAAAGCCAGTAAAAGGTGAGAGAAGTACCCCAAACAAGGCAGGAAAGGCAATACATGGCATTAGTATGAGGAAGTTCTAACAACTAAGATGTTTCCTTTGTATCTTTGATCATGTATGAACTAATGTAAGCAGATCATTGATTCTACCTGATTGTTGGAAAGATTCTGGACTGCCAACACACCACTCTTTGGTGGAGCAAGTGGCCCCCAGAACATAGCAAAGCAATGCATATGCTCAGGCGTATACTTCAGCATGCGATGTCGACCATTCCGATCTTCTATTGCATAGATAGGAGTTGTTTGAAATCGCCTCCATCCAATTGAGACAATGATCGGGTCCTTTGTCTTCAGCACTTTCCTGTGCCACCTATGGCGCTTCAAACTTGCCTACATGATGGTGAATAAGATACACATGAATCACTAACAAGAAGACAAACATCCATTTGAACGATTGTAGTATTCAGAAAATTCAATGTTGTAATAACAAACTAGTTATATTTGAGTGATTGCATGGCAAGGATGTAAAAGTACTCCCTCTGTCCCATGAAAAGTGCAATCCTAGCTTTTGAAAAAAATCCCACAAAAGAGTGCAATCCAAAAAAATAGATTTAACTACCTGCCTAATTAAGTGGTCCGATCTGATTTGCATACCAAAACTTACTGCATGTGGCCAACAAATGAGGGTATTAGAGTCTTTTCACGCCACCACTAATCTGTCCTAGAAAAACTAGAATTGAACTCTTCATGGGACAGAGGGAGTATGTATTTAGTATATTTGAGAAATGAGTTCCGTTCATTATAAAGAGCACTCACAACTAAACATGCAGTTGTACTTGTTGTACAACTGGAACAACTATCTTTTTATCAATAAATCCTAGATCTCCCTTTCTTTCTTCCGATTGGCATCGAGCGAGCAATATTCCGTGGAATTGCTTTGGTTTTGCATATTGAGGGTACAAAATAAATTTTTCTGTAGGTATATCATAAATTGATTGCCAAGATCATAAAACTAAATGTACCATCATCTTATTCATGTCAAACCACCAGCATATTATCCCACCAATCCAGAGTGTTGATTGAAAAAAAAATTTAGCCCAGACAGCAGAGAGATGCTACCATCACAAGGAACAATAAATACAAACACGTATCAATCTAGCAGGTCAATTATTCCTATGGACTATGGAAGGCAACTGACCTGCATGTAACCTGTGTTCTCCTCACCAAGGCCAATACCCCCAACAAGAATGGGGTGGCAAGGATCAAAATGCTCAACAAGCTCAAATGGCACACCATGTACTTCTAATCTGACATAAGTGCCAGTCCTGAATCCCTCAATTTCTACTCGGGTATCCTCATCCAGATCATTAAGCTCAGATATATTCATTTGCTTGCGAATTTCCATCTCCTCCTTTAACTGAAGATACAAAAGCTAATTAGGACCCGGAAACAAAGCGAAGACCTAAAAGAAGCAACTAGGCAAAGCACATTAAGATATACTTTATCAAAATAGCCCCCTCCATTAGACTGTTCTCGTTTGGAATTCTTCTTGTCATCATCAGCTTCGTCGCCAGAAAGCTCAGATCCATTATATGTATGTTTCAGTCAAAGAATCAAAGGATAAAAAAGATAGATAAGGTACTTTGAAAATAAAACAACAAAAAAGCATCAAGCAATACTGTCAAAATAAACATACTATGGGGAGAACGCCTTCCCAGCATAAGAGATGAGCAAAAGAGCATGAAACAAAAACAGCAAATGAAAATAGCATGGAAGTAACAGTGCCTTCCCCTTAATATGATTGTTAGTAAGTGCGTAATGGCATGAAAAGATAATAAAACATTGACCATGTATTAAGGATATTGTGCATCGAATTTTGCTCTCAGGGCCAGCTTCTTAAGTTTTCTCTCTTCAACTTCTAGGTCATCTTCTTTGTGACCACCACTATTCCCTTCAGAATTTTCTGATGCCTGGATCCTATGTACCTCACCAGTTTCAAGATCTTCAAAATCACCATAGATCTCTTCATCATCCTCTCCATTTTCATTTAACTCCTGTCCTCTTAAAGCAGCTTTTGACCAATTTCCAGTCACAAAACGGTCACGGATGGCATTGATGAGATCTTCATTAGACCAATCTCTTAGCTCTGCTTTGAAAAACTTGGAGCAATCCTCAGCATCAATATCATCAAAGGTTGGTAAATCGTTATTTGTTTGCTGCGAACCAAAAAAAACACACATTTATGTTCCAAACCAATAATAAACTAGCATAACTTTTACAACCGTGGGCACTACATGAATTACTCCAAGTACAACCTAACATATAGGAATATAATCCGTCTTCCTCCACCCAAAAAGATAGATGAGGGAAGTACAAGAAAGAAAATATGGATCTAAAAACTGAAAGCGCAATTAGCGACTAACACTTTCATTGTCCAAACAGATCAGGGTGAGGACGGTATGGTGTTAGGGTAAGAGTGGTTCATTAACTTCCCTCTCCTGACGATCTCTTCTAACCAATTAACTTTCAAACTAATATGACAAATCAAACAAGGGGAAAATATAATTTATCCTACAGAAAAAATAGTATAGCTTCGACACATAAACCATGCAAGCAACAAACCTGTACCTTGTTTTGTCCTTTTGGTACGAAAAATTCTTCATCTGAGCTATTGGCTTCACTATCATTGTTTTCTTCTGACGGCACACCATCTAGCTTTGTTGAAGGTTGTTCATAAACACGCTGCATCAGACTGGCACTCCGTCGGGACAGTGTTCTTGCAAGCAAGGAATCTTTCCATTTTGAATTATTTCCAGTCTCGTCATCTAAAATTGCAAAATTACAAAAAAATTACTTGTCAAAACAAAAAATGATTTCACTTTTCTTTGCAAAGATAACTATTCCAGCAAAGAAATGAGCAACGACAATCTGCACGTGTGGCATAGGTCGCTGCAGCAAGCAAGATATCCATGTGTGTGAACATGTATTACCTGAAGCACTAGCTTCTCCACTGTCATCTGATGCTGCAGAACCTTCAGATAACTCGTCATCGCCAGAATCCTCATTATCACTGTCATCCTCATCAGTTCCCTACAAGGTAAATAAAGGATTGAAATATTATGTAATAAAGTACTAAAAGAATTAGTTAATGCAAAAGAACACCCCACTTTGACCAAATAGAATTCCCAGCCTGGACTATGACATTTCCTGGCTTGGTTGCGTATTACAAACAAATGCATATTTTTCAAAAGAGAGAACTATTTCCTACACATAAATCCATGCTCCAAATGACAAGGATCATAAACTGAATTCAACAGGATCCGAGACAATAAAAGCTATTCATTGATAGGAAATAAGGGTTAAATAATAAACCTCGTCGTCAATATCATCTTGAAAATTAGAGGATACAGCTTTCCGCCTCAACCTTCCATTGCAAATTTCTAATTTTTCCCTTAATTCAACATCACGATCCCTTAACTTATCATCATCATCATCATCCCCTTCACTATCACTAGAGCATTCAGAATGCCCATTGCTGTCCATGGTGTCAGCATTCACAATGTTAACACCGTCTACTTGCTTTGCATCTCCCTGGTCATCCTGGCTTGCAGAGATGGCATTGCCATCCACGTCACTGTCTTTGAATTGAGCAGAAGGCCCTCTGCCAAAGAGATTTATAGAACCTTTTTCCAGTTTTTCATTCAGGGAGTATCTCGTTTCTTGAAGTGATCTTACCAGGTCCGCACCAATATCTTTACCTTTCCCTGTAAAGTGACAGGTCAGCAGTCAAACCAAAAAAGGCATAAGTGCAAAGTCAAGTTAACAATTAAGGGTAATGGAAAATTGAAGCCAATACACTTTTAGTACAAGTGTACAAACAATGACATGCTTTTAAAAGCTTCATGCTGCACGGTAGATTGATGCCTGAAAAAACGAGCTCCCATATCCAAATGTTCACACAAACTAAATGTATCAATCAAAGGTGTAACAAATGGAATGATTGAAGAATCACAAAGATGGACATTCTAGTTTTGGTCAATAGCAAAAACTTTTGTTACTTGGATTTCTTCCAGGCGGACCATGCCGCAATCATGTACGCAACAGCCAGCCTCCTTTCACAATCCGGCATCAGAAATAATTTGAGACCAAGACACTCATTTGAATTACTAGAGAAGTTAAAAACACAAAACAGAAAATAGTTTTTTTGGCTTCATGGCCTGATATTTTTGTTAATGAAAGCATGTTTATGCATGCACTTCCATCAGGATAGCATTATAATGAATAAATATACTTCATGAAACCCCAAGACAAACATCACAACAAATGAATGAGGGACATTTGGGAATGGATAGGTTATAGACTAACCTTGCTTTTTAGGTATGTCATTGTCATCATTCTTTGAAAACTGAACAAAATGATCATTGATATTGATGTAAACCGCATCCTTGTCATAAAGTAGATCCCCAAGACCAGACATTGGTGCATAGAACAGCTTTTCCTTGTCACGCAATCCTCTTTTCTTTGCAGCTGATGGCAAAGGGCAAGGATCGGCCAAACCCGTCACCCCAGACAAGCTGAAATCACCTGCGCCTGTGATATGCACCTGCACAAATTATTGCGCATTTTAATATCACGCAAGTGCACTTGTCTGGGAAAGAAACACTATGTAGCTGTTTGTTGGTGCTTCAAATAACAAAGAAGCAACAAAATAACTCAAACAAGCTCCAATGACCATAAAAAGAGCAAATGCTCACCTTGGTCCCCCTTTTCATATTACAGCCACGAAGGTAACCATATAATGTTATTTTTCTGTCACACTTTTTGTCCAGGCGCACATTTTCTGGAGGGGTGACATCTTCAAACCTATCAACTAACAAATAAGGATGTGCCATCCGCCAACTCAATGGAACAGGCTTGATTACAGAGATGAATCTTGCAAGGTTATGGACTTCTCTTTTGGTGTATCTGAACGAAATTTATATGACAAATGGTCAGGGTCTAGACAGTAATTTCCTCAAAGAATGCAAAATGAGCAGGTAATATACATCTGCATCATGAAAGCTGCACTATGAGAGAAGCCGTAGCAATTCTTTATAGTATGGGGTGCTTGAACTGGTTACTGACATAACCATATGGATTGGTATTCCAGTTAATTAAATAGAAAATAATATATGAAGAACAAAGAAACTTACTTTCCATGAATGAGACCAGACAAGTAGAATAGTTTTGCTCCCTCCTTTATCTCAGCCCAGAATCGATGTTTAAGGCGCTGTTTAGTTTTCCTGAGTTTCTTCACATCTTTAAACTTATCAAGATGTGTAAGCACTCCCATCACCTTGGGGAATCCATGCACTTGCATGATATTAAGAAACTCAAATGTATCCTGGGAATAAGCGTTCATTTCCAAGAAAAAATTATGGAGTTAGACATGCAGATACCAAAAATAAAAATGGCAATTGACAATATAGGCCAATACAATATCAGCTGCACCCATCAGTACAAGCTAAAGTCAAAACCATGATACAATGTGGCTTGACATTTAATAGTTAACACTGTTGGACACTAGGTCATGAGGAAAGAAACAAACATATGAGCATAGCAGGATATGCAACGCTGGCAACAGAATACCCAGCCAAACATATAGAGAAAGAAGTCACAATGGATGAGCTTCTAAGGTGCATCTAGAGAGAAAAGGGGTATTCTAAATTCTTCTCAAGAGCTGGCTAGAAAACTTAACAGAGCAACATATTGAACTGGTAATATGTGTGAAAACAAAAGTCTGATAACACACCATTTCAAAACCATAGCTTCCATCAATGAGCAATAAAGCAAGATCAGCTATTTTAGCAGCATCAATCATTCCGTTTATATCATTTGGACACTCCAAGAACTGCACCCTCCTGCTTTTACCTGCAAGCAACAAAAAACATATATACAAAGCTTAGCATCTTCACAACAATCTGGCATATTTTCAACATGTGTTGACTTTCGATGTACAAGATGTAAAAGGTTCATTAACCTGATACAACAGTGATGGGACCATGGACTTCTGACAGGTTTTGTTTGGTGTAATGCTTTACCAGACATTTTATCAACAGCGACTTCCCAACCTAATAAATTTGGAGTTAAGTAATGATAAGATACAATAAATTAACCATCATTTGTGCACATCGTAGAGCATACCTGCGGAGGTCCTTGAACAACTACAACAAAAGGAGGAGGTTCACCGATTGAACGATCCATGACTGGCACATGAAGTCGCCGTTGTTCAATCTCTGCTGACCGAGCTTGCAGACGTTTGGCCTTTGTTGCTGACTGAAATGCAAAAGCCTGAAAGAATGGCAAGGTACTCTAATTAGAACATGGCATTCTCTAACACTGCTGCATGCTCCATAATGTCATCAAACACCTTGTACAATATATATTATATTTAGGTTGCTGATATAAGGACTAGTCCAAAGTTATCAACAATTCTGAATTTTGACCAAACTGCTCCAACAACCTGATTTGACTAGTGTGCAACTGTGCATAACTTGAATCAGGTGGCTAAACTACAGAATTATCAGGTTCTCAATAAAAAGGTAAAAGTGATTATCAGGATGTGTGTATTCCAATTAACTAGCAATCCCAAAATAGAGTATCGCTCTATGAGCAGAAACCCTTACTGCGCGCATCATTTAAACGGTCGAGCTATAACAATCTGAAATACTACTTCCCATACGATCTCCGCTAACAAAAAAAGAGGAGCAAGATCGCTAACGATCACATTTAATCATTGCTGAACCTGAACGCCCTCGCCCGGGTAGGTCACTCCACGGACAACAACCAAGAGCCTGCTCGAATCTGTATCGTACCTTGGGGTTCTTCTGCTCGCCCCCCGCGTCATCACCGGCTGCGCCCTTGCCCTTGCCCTTCTTCTTCCGCGCCTTGGCGCCGGACTTGTGCTGGCGGTGAGCCTTGTGCGGCTGCTCCCCGCCTCCGTCCGCCGGAGCCATAGTGCTAGCTCCGGTTCGCTCCCTCCCAAGTTTTCCCTGCGCGTGCTGGTGCGGGGAAAGAGGGTTTGCGGCGGTAGGCCTCTGCCGCCGCTGTTGGGAGTGAGCCTGACGAGGGTTTAGGGAGGCGGCGGCGGCGCCTCTCTCTCTCTCTCTCTCTGTGTAACGAGGAGCGACCGAAGCGTGCGCTTGGGCCGGGTAAGTGCTGGATAGAAGTGGGCCAAAATGGACCCATGGGATGAGCAGTCCGAGCCCAGATGCGGATGGGCTCCAAATCCAATGAGGCCCGTATTCCTGATTGACGAAAATCACGAGCGCCGCGACAGGCCGCCGGGCGTTGCGCTTCCGCCAGCACGTCCTCGTCGTCCACCTCCGAAGTCTCCACTCCTCTCCCCCGACAGCGCAGATCCCCACCCCATTAATCAAACAGACGCACGCTTCCCCCCGAAATCAACCCTCCCAGCTAATTTAATCCTCCGTTCCTTCTCCTCTCGCCGGCCCCAGATCCCCACCCGCCTCCGACTGGAACGGGGTAGCGGCGGCGGCGGCGTTTCTAGGGTTAGTTCTCTTGCTCCACGGTCATTTCCCAATACTTGCAGCGAATTTTGTGTGGCAATTTTTTTTGCCGCGAGTTCGGCGTGGATTACTTGTTAACCTGTTATGGTCGGCTGAATTGAAACTTTTTGCGTATGCACAAATTCGTGGAGTTAGATCCTTTTGCGTGGAACGGCGGCCTGCTGTCTTCTGCCTCTCCGGCTTTGTGAGTATTTAATCTTGCGACGTGCAGCCATTGGTTTCGCGTGTTCAAGACTATGGGCGACGGGGAAGGGGGATACTTGAAATTAGAAATTGAGGTGTTTGATACGAGTAGAATTTTTGGTTGCAGCTGTGAGGTTTCTTGTGTTAGCAGGCCTCTTCCTGCATTCATCACATAGAGGTGTTTTAGTTGCTGCAAGTGGGAAATTTGTATGATTTATGAGCTCATGAAGTTAAAGGTTCGGGTATTTTCAATCAATCAAACTTAGGTGAAACATTGGTAATGCGTTTAACATATTCATTTTGTTGATGGAACAGTTTGTTCATCAAATGTGGCTGAAAGTATATTCTTTTATGTGTATGTATTCATTAATATAAGGATTCATTGAAGGGCTGAGCTTTGCGATAAAAGATGGATGCCAAAAAGAAGAGGAACAAGAAGAAGAAGGGAAACCAAGGGAAGAACACCGCTGATGTGACATCCAATGCTGGAGAAGCTGCTCCCCAGAACCACAATCATGAGTCAGCCCCAAGAGATCATTATAAAGGTTCTGATGCAGATGATGCCATGTCCAGTGTTGGAGAGGGAGTTCCTCAGTACCAGAATCACGAGCCAACTCTTCCGTTGGATCATAATGACAGCACAAATGCCCATGATACTACATCCTCTATTGGAGAAGGGATCTCATGCTACCAGAACAATGAACCTACGCTGACACAGAATCATAAGGCCAGCAATGCAGTCCCTGCAGATCAGAGGAGCATTGGGATGTCAGAGTCTAGTGTGGAGCTTGATATGCATAGACTTTACGAAGCCAAACTCGTAAGTGGTTTGCTAGTTTCTGAAATTATAATGCTCATGCTCCATCTTTTTATTCATTTTTCACAGTGCTTGAACAAAATAACTATTTAGTATATAATACCTTCATTCCGCAACAGTATCAGTCGTATAGTTATGGGGATCATGTGACTTTATTTTAGTTCCGCACTTGTCTAAATATGAGACAATTAGACAATAAAGCAGTACATTACAATGCAGGATAAACTACATGAGACAATAAAGCAGTTGGAGGATGAAAAGAGTTTATGGCTTCAAAAATTGGTAGGGGCATGTTTGAAAAATCTGTTTTGTTTTGATTTTTCTGAATCTTTTATTTGGTACTGTAATTTTAGAGAAAAACATTGCAAAGGTATTCACCATTCCACCTCCATATTAACTTTCACAATTACAACTGCCAACATTCAGCCTACCTGCTTTCATGACAGAAATGAAAAAGATCTATCAAAAGCATATTTGCATTTACCACTTTACAGTTTGCAATTTTCTACTTTGATGTGGTCCCTATGAAGCCAGATATAAAACATTTTCAGACTTACTAATGTTTCCCTAAGTCTAAGTCATTCTACAACTTTGATGTACATGTTTCTAGTTTCTTCATTTTGCACCCTATTCATACTTAAGGTAAGATCACAAAAAGTGTAGCAAATAATGAAGGCACCAATATCATTTTCTCTTGCTCTTTAATTTATGTTTCCAGTGCTGGAATAACTTTAATCTGGTATTGGATGTACTATGTCAATAAAATGATGTAATATGTTTGTCCTTTTTTTCTGATTTCTTAGTCATGTACTGTGTTCTGTATACAGGACAGGAGTACAGGACACATGACACATGCATGCCAGAATAGTTCCAAATCTTGCTTTACCATATCTTATGTCATGTGTCTAAGAGTTTAGTGCTTTGGTTGGATGAATTCAATGCTGATGAGCGCACGAATATTGAAGTGCGGGAACCATCATATAAGAAATAATGTTTCATCCTTCTCCTGCAGAGCACCATGGAGGGTGAGCTTGAAAAGTTGCATAGCAAAGTGGGTTTTCATGCACAAAATGAGGTAGTCTTCGTGCGCTTGATGCAAACCATCATGTGGTTTAATCAATTGCAATTCCATGCCCTCTAGCATGGTGAATTGACCTAAGTTTATCCATCTAAAATTTTGTCATTCTAATCTGCAGGTACTTTTGAAGGAAAAATTGAGTAATCTACAGATTGGTTACGATATGCTGATTAAGAAGGAGGTATTTAATGTTTTTTCAGCTGATTTCTTTAATTGAGTAGGTGTATGTGGCACGAAGTCAGTCTTTCCTGGATTTAGATCGGGATTCAAGGTTAGAGTTGCAAACTTGCACCTAGGGTGACTAGGGCCACGGCCATAGGTGCAGGTTTAAGATGCCTTTAAAAGTACATATTATGCTATGGGAAAGAGTGAAATACAAATGTAGCACCTTCTGTTTTACTGATGATCTTGAAACCCCAAATTGAGGAGATAACTTTTACTAAATATACTCCTGTCCTGTAATACAAGGCATCTAAGGATTTGAAATTTGTCCTCATATACGTACAAGGCATCCTAGGTAGATCATTGCTCATTTAATTCCCCTCGGAGTTAGCTGATTGGTGGATTAGATGAAGCGGGTTCCTTGTTTTCTGCAACAGCCATTAAAACAACCAAGCAACACAACTCCCCACGCCATAACTCAGGGGTACATGCGTCTTTTGCCAGTTCCCCTAATCTGTCCTAAAAACTCTAGAATGCCTTGTATTTCAGGACAGAGGGAGTAGGTCCTGTTTAGTTTTGTCCTAAGTCAAACTTCTCTAACTTCGACTAATTTATAGAAAAATGCACGAAGATCGACAACACCAAATTCATTAAATCCACCATGAAACATGTCTTGATAGTGCATTTATTTGGCTAGTGAATCAGGGTTTAGGCTAGTGTGTTATCTCTTGTGTTACTAATTAGGCTTCAATTATGTTTGCTAAAACACCGCTGTGTTTCTCCTTTTTTTATTACATGCTCTTGTTACAAGTCTAATCCCTGATTCCATGTAGGAAGTTTTGGCTAACAAAGTCAGGTGCATAGATGACATCAATGGCACCTTAACTCATCAAGAGGTAATACATGGATAACGAGTTTCTCTTGCTGTGTTTTTACTTGAGATGCAGCACACATTTGAAGGCCTTTTCTCTTTGTTTCTTTGGGCTGATGTGTAACTGATTTTCTTTAGGCTTTGCTTAAAGAAAGATTAAGTGAGCTGGAGGAAACAAATAAAACCTTGGTGGAACAGGTATTGCATTTTTTTTACTTTTGATTTTATTTGTGTAGGGTTGGTTGTGCAATATCTGGTTACCTAGTTGAGGAAAAAAATATCAGCTAACTACTGAATAAGAATGTTGGTAGCTTTTATTTATCAAATAATCTGAATTTCTGGGTAAATTTACTATTTCAACATGCTCCATCATGTACGCTTAAAAAAAATCTCTTATTTTCTCATGGTTTATTTGCCAGAATGTGAACATTTCGAATTTGGAGCTTGGCATAATGTTGCTTATATTCCTCTGATATTACCATTTAATAACAAAGCCTGGCAGGTGAAGGTGCTGGAGGAAGCTTCAAACAATACTTTTGAGGAAAATCAGATACTGGTAAAAAAATCTGATGAACTAGATTCAAGACTACAAGCACTTGAAGCAAGGGCTGCTCTTAGTGAAGCCTTGAATACTGAAAAGGTAAAGGGGCACTATATTTTTATGGTAATTCTGAAGTGTTCCATTTTTATGGTAGAGTCTGTATTACACCCTTCAACTTCAATACCGTGCATCTTACACCCTTGAGGTATTAAAACCGGAGATATTCTGCCCCGCACTCAACCGAAGGTGGTTTCCATCATATTTGGCATACACATGGCAATAGTTTTGCCACTTGGACTTGTTTTACAGTTACAGTTATTCAGCAGCCCATGCATCTCTCTGTCACCTGAACCCCCCTCCCCCAAAAAAATGACTCTCCGCCCATGGCTTGTCGCCTAGCCGTATTTGTTAAGTAATCCATGTGGCAAAACCACTGCCACATGCCCACATGTATGCCGCATTGGGTGAAAATCACATTCGAGTGAGCATGGGGTTATAATCTGTACGGTTTCAGTACTTCAAGATTCATGTGTGGTATTGGGATTGAAGGTTGAAAATCGGACTCTAGCAAGAGTTGAAGGGTGGAAGATGGACTTTATCCTATATTATTATATGGCCTTATTATATCTCTAGCGAAATTACTACATATGAATATTATCCTCAGTTTCTAGAACGTAATAGAAATGGTAATGCAGGTCTCTGACAATAAGGTGGTCGATCGAATGGATTACACTAGTCCACTACTTCATCAGCAAACAATTGGTTTTACTGAGATGATGAGCAAAGTAAGTGATTTTTTAGAGGCAGACTATTTGAGTGTCTGTTCCTTTCATTGGACATGTATGATGAATTGGCAAAATTGGTGCTATCATTATCCTTCCATAGTTTCATCAAGTGTTTTGCCATACAAAGTTACTTCTTATTCATCCGATATTTGCACGCCAACAGGACATTATGGACTCTGCATATTGTAGTTAGTTATTTTTCATGTGTATTCCTGCTCATAGTTTAGGATTAGTAATTCGCATCTCTACAGGTAATAACTATTTGCACATGTTCCTTCCT
Organism: Setaria viridis; assembly: GCF_005286985.2. Taxonomy (NCBI): domain Eukaryota; kingdom Viridiplantae; phylum Streptophyta; class Magnoliopsida; order Poales; family Poaceae; genus Setaria; species Setaria viridis. The sequence continues at coordinate 44,867,832 of NC_048271.2, forward strand.
GCAGGGTAATGAACTGATTGCTGACAGAGGTCTGAGCAGTTCAGTGGAAATTACTCCTGATAATAGCTATGGCCAAATCAACAATACTCCCAGCAATGCATATGCTAGTAATCATCCAGAAGAAACATCAATGCAGCTTCCAGAAATAGGCACTAGCAATAGTGTAGCACAAGCTCATGTTGATGTCAGTGAGCATCGATTTGATGGACTAACAAGTGAAGAAATCATTCCTGTTCCGTTGGATGATATACAGATTCATGAGGATGGCCCGCAGCAACCAGGAGCCGACGATGAGATAGATGAGGTTCCATTTTCTGATGCTCCGATCATCGGTGCTCCATTCCGATTGATCTCATTTGTTGCTAGGTATGTCAGTGGTGCTGATTTGGTGAACCAGAAATAACTGTCTGCATATCTAGAAGATCTGGATGCCAGGAGTCTTTTTTGGATTTTGCTGATAAATTCTTTATTATGTTAAAGATAGGATGGGTGGATTAGATTCAACAGAGTATGGAAGCTCTGTTCATTCTTGGTAGTGCTCATGTCACTGCCGATTCTTCTCCTTCCCCTGTCCTTTTTTCAGGCGCAGGAGCTGTGTTTCGAAGAAATCTGTGTTGACTTGTAGAAGAGGCTATGTATCATGGCCCTCCAATACCGTCTAACCATGTTAACAACTGAAATTTTGGTGCATGCCAGGATGTGAGAGATGCACTGACAATGTAACATGTGGAGATAGCTACTTGCTTGATATATTGCCTGTCTTGGGGTTAGTATGCAAAATAGTCGTTGTGTTATTGCCTTTTTCTTGTGACTTTGTTATGATTATTTGTGTCGTGCTATGCTACTCATTTTTCTCTTGTACATGATGCAATTCTCTGCTTGGTGCTGTGCTCCTCTATTCTGGGAGCCGTGGTATGTTGTTAGTTGTTTCTAGGACTGAAGAGCAGATGTTAACGCCCATTATATTTCCATCACAATAAGCGACTCAATTACACACTCGTGTAAACAAACACGTTCTGACGAACCAAAGTTACCGTACATCTGAGTAGGCAGATAATAAGAGCAGATATGCTAACGTCTCCCAGTTAACAGGCACAGGGAATAACGTTACAACTGTAATGATACAACGCTGTATGGTTAAAGTGTAGCTTTATATCGTGAAGGATATATCATCGATGTCATGGATATTGGATACACGAGTTCTGAATCAGAATCACATTGACTAAGCTGGAAAATCCAACAATTCACACCGATGGAGGATTGGATTCCCTGGGATTTCCATTGGAGGGAGTGCGGCTCTCCGAAGCAGACTGACGGAGTTCCTCCATCATCCTGATCACCTCTGCCATTGTCGGGCGTCGGTCTGGTGACCACGACGTGCACGCCATGGCGATATGGAGCATCTGGACCAGCTCATCTTCTATGTTAGGATATTTCATCAGCTGGACATCAAACACTTCGGCTGTCCACTCCTCGCGGACAACAGAATGCACCCATCTTGGTAGATCAACGACATCATCCTGCCCCTGTGACTGGAGGGGAGCTTTGCCGGTCAGCATCTCCATGAGGAGGACACCGAAACTGTATACATCAGACTTGTGTGTAAATTTCCTGGATTCAAAGGTCTCCGGAGCTCGGTAACCAGCAATGACCCGGGAGGTGTTGATTGGAAGGCTCATCAAAGCACTCAGCCCATAGTCTGACACATAAGGGTTGTGGCCTTGATCCAGCAGGACATTGGTTGACTTGATATTGCCATGGGCGAGCTTGGAGCCACCTTCTGCATGAATGTGCTCGATACCGCGTGCTGTTCCAAGTATGATCTTCATCCTGGTATTCCAATCTAACGGGGTCTTCTCACAAACGCCTTTAATACCTGTTTATCAGCATTTAGTAAGAAATACTATCAATGGACTGCATAAATATTGCACTGCGATATCTTGGTGCAGCAGGGAGTGGATGATGCAATATTACAAAGAGCCCTCTTCCTCAATAGAATAAACCTTTGAGAAAATAAACGGCAGAGAAAAAAGTACATGTATATCCTAATTTCATAGGTAATGGTGTAACTTGACAATCACTCAAATCATATTTCATACGCTTACAACTTGACAAGTATGCCATTCTTTCGGCATGTAACCTGGCTTTGCTAGGCAAGCATGGGCTTGTTTGGTGATTATTTGCTTGCAATGGACTGTTAGGCTCTAACTCCCTCTAGTCACAGAGGGATTAGTCATTAACGCACCACATTTACCACCATTGTGTACCATTATAAAGTATATTTTTATGACAAATTTGGAGGTATCATTATATATTCTAGACAATTTTAATGAGTTGGGATTCTATGGAGTCACCAGGAATAGTTTGCACAGTAAAATAGACTTGTATATTAATAATGAAAATGCATCGGTGAAAGTCATTAGCATACCGTGCAACAATGCTGAGAAGCTGCCAGTAGCAATATACTCATAAACAACAAGCTTCTCATCCTTTGAGTAGTAGTAAGCACGAATAGGTGCGATGTTTGCATGTTTGCCTACCCTCCCTATAAGCTCCATCTGCTGCTCAAATTCTTTCTTCCCTGCCACAACATCCTTTAGCCTCTTGACTACCACAATGGTGCCATCCTCAAGTATAGCCTTGTAGGCAGTTCCATAGCTCCCTTTGCCAAGAACTTCAGCAGAAGCTCTCAGTAAATCCTCCAAGTCAAAGTTATAACTGCATCCATCCAAGAATACCAACTTGTTCTTATGAGCCATTTGGACACCACTACTGACATCCTCTTTGTGCTTCTCAATCCTTGCACCATCAGTCACCTTACTGTTGTAACCAACCTCATCTTTCTTCTCCTTCCTCTTTGAAAAGCACACAAGGAACATCACCGCGGCTAGCAAACATATGACAAAGCCCCCAACAACAGCCGCAATTATCAAGCCATTGCCTGCCTTCTTCTCACGATGTGGCGATGATGGAAGTGAAGGCACTTGTGATGGTGTTGATGAAGGTAGAAAGGAGCATTCGGCTAGAGGCGGACCACACAATCCAGGGTTCCCTAAGAAGCAGCTATTTGAGAATATTTGGAGAAATGGAGGAATCGAACCCATTAGTTCATTGTTGCTGAGATTTAGCTGTCTTAGGCTTGGAAGTTTGAGATCAGGGATTGGCCCAGACAGGGAATTTCCGGCTAAATTCAGGACAGATAGTTGGGTAAGATTCTGCAAACCTAATGGGATTTGTCCGGTAAAGGAGTTGTAAGAGAGATCAAGGGTATTAAGGCTTGGAGAGAAAAATGAAGGCAAGTCTCCCGACAGTTCGTTGTGCTGAAGAAATGTAGCTTGTAAAGAAGGAAGTGAGGCAACATCAGATGGAAGGCTCCCACTCAAACGATTAGACCTCAGGCTCAAAACTTGGAGGGACGCAAGCCTGCCAAGAGTATTAGCAGGAATCGTACCAATCAAACCAGCCCCTGGTACCCTAAGGGCCCATATACATGATCGGTCCGGTGAGCATGTCACACCATGCCATGAGCACAGTGGGATATTTGGACCCCAATTGAGCTTGTTGCCATGGTAGACTGCAGAGGCAAAAGCAAGGAGTGCTTGCTTCTCAGAGGCTATATCTGCCATAGCAAAAGGAAGTAGTAGTAGCAGCAAAAGATGTAGGCAGAGCAGTAGAGGGAAATAGCTTTCATGATTCAGATGATCCATAGCTGATATCTTCGAAGCAATATGACTACTAGAGCCCCAGCATCACCAAATTATGTCTGAGAAATAACCAAGCCGTCTGCAATGAAATGAAAAGTTTAGGGCTAAATTCTGAAACTGAAAGTACAGCTTGAAAAGTAACTCAGTCTTGAACTCATCATAACTCAGAAGAAAACATGCATGCGCTGAGCCTAGCAGGAAGCACGGTACCATGTGCTTATGTGAAAGCATGTGCGCCTGTGAGCTGTGGAAGCCACAGTGAGGAAGCCCCTTACCCCACAAGTGACTCACGCCATGAAAATACCAAGGTACTTTCAAAGGAAAAAAAATCCAAAGTCTAAGAACTATAAGAAACTCTCTGTTCCAAACTAGTGCACAATGCTTTTTCTTTAAAAAATCAAATAGTGGTGGGAAAGTCATGATACCAAGAAATTGATCAGTGTGAACTGTAAACCGTGAAGCCTGCTTGATCACCCTTTTTGAGGGTCCTGGCAGTCTAGCAGACAACCACTTTACCGACACTTCTCATTCACTAAACTGCTAAAGAGATTCTTCTCTCTTACTACGAAGTAATGTTAAATCGTGGGACTAAAAAACCAATGGCTAGTCAACACAAGGGACAAGGATTCTACTTCCAAAGAATGGCTAGAAGGTTCAGCACGAAAGCAATTGAAATTGAAAGGCCCAAAAATAGCTGAAATGGTAGGGCCGGCATCTAAAGCCGAAAGGCATCCGTGAAAGCAGAGAAAGAGGAGACAATGCAAGAAGGGAACTAAAGCACAGCCATTCTAGCATCAAAGAAAGCATATCACATCATGAATAACTTTCTTGAATGAAACACCAAATTATGCTTAACACACAAAAAAATGACAAGGTGATCCCCTCAGACTAGGTCACATCGTTCAAGAATTTTTTGAATGAAACAACAAAGTAAGTTCCATGAAAAAATAGTCTAAACTCTATACCAGAGCCGCAGAGCATGCAAGTTAACTGCAGAACACAACATGCTTAAGCTCGCAGCCCAAGCATCAAATGATTGCAGGTTTGAACTGATCATTACCAGCCAAATCAAGCTTAATAATCAACCCCATTGGCATTTAGGATAAAGAAAAAAAAAATGGCAGCCTTACGACGCCCCTAGCGCCATACTATCCCCAGCACCCCCCCCCCCCCCCCCCCCCCCCGGGGCCCCATACATGGTGCAGCACGAGTGAGGCAGTGGCCACTACCAAAAAAGCTACACGATCAGCGAATATCACTAAAAAAAGGTGAAAGAAAAGTGGGGCAAACAAAGGCAATTCTGAATTGCTCTTTTGGCCAGAAAAGAACCGGAATGCTCCATCCTAAATAAAATATGTGAACTAGGGAAGGCAGGGCAGTGACAGGTAAACTTTTGTAAGAGATGAGCCGCGGTGAAACTGCAACTGAACGCACGGGTTTTCAACTTTCTAGGATTGTTTACTGACTACAAGATCTTGGTTAGTGCCCAGTTGACTACAAGATCACATTTTTTAATTCCAGAGAACAATCGAGTACTGGGCAGTCAGTCTTCTGAACCCGATGCTTAAGACATGATTTTGCAAGGGGCTCACAGTTCGGACGCCTTGTGCAATTGATAAAACCCGGTGTCATCGTGTGAATTACTACTACCGTGGTACAATGGCATGACATATATGGTAGTGCTGCTAGATCCATCACTGTACCGCACATATAACAAATTAAGCAAACAAAAAGGACAAAACTTACAGCGGGTGACAAATGCTGGTGAGTTGAAAACAACTGTAAAACCTGTGGAACCTTTAGGACTGTAGCGGCTCAACTTTGCAGGCCTGACACTGATTATTGGCAACTCATATATATTCATACGCATGCACCCCAAAATTGTTCTCTACAAATAGCAACAAAAGAAAAGTGCACCAAGGAAAACTTTCTCTGAACCTAGCAAGGAAAAAAAAAACTTGTTCCTTCCGCTTAGAGCTTTCAAACAAGCAGTCGGGCGATACCATAAATTTTTTAACGAAGTACAGTTACAAACAGAACCAACCAAAATTGAGAGAACTCGCCCCTCGCAGAATGGGCAAACGCCTGGTGCAGTGGACCGCACCTAATACGAAATAAATGCGCTCGGAACCCGAGTAGAAGTAACTGAAGCTCTTCAAGTGGAGGAGGAACGCCCTGTTCTGATTGCAGACCCAGCGATAAACCATAAATGCCACATTGAATCAAAATGCAGCGGAGAGGGGAAACACAGGCATGGCGAAGAATCAAAGAACCCTAACTATCGCAATTCCAAAACACTCTCCCTCCCTCTGCACGCTAGGGGGGAATTTCTCAAGAACGGCAACCATTCATAGAGAAGAGCACGAGAAGAAACAAGTGAATGGCGAGGAGGAGGGAGAGCGGCGCAGTACCTCCACCGCGCGGAGAAGGGACAGCTGCTCCTGGAGACGGATGCGGCGCCGGAGCCGCGGAGGAGGGCGGGTCCTATGACCGGAGAGAGATGCGATGCGCTGTGATCAGCAGTGAGGAGGGAGTAGGGGCCAGAGGGGGAGAGGAGGGGAGCGTTTAAAACGAGGAGGGGAGCCTGGATACCAGCGCCGCGAGGCCGCGACTGTTGGGTGCGCCACGCTCTTCTCGCTGCCTATCGGCTCATGGCGACTCTTCTCTCTCCTCTTTTTACCGTTTCAGCCCCGGCTGGTGCGGACCCCGCCAGTCAAAGCGAAACCGGCCTGTTTTTTTTTTTTTACCCATTCTCTGTTTTCACTGGGACGTCACGTAAGCATCCGTTGAGAAAAATAACAAGGAAAGAAAGCACATTATACGCTTCAATCGACCGCACTATACCCGCTGTCCGCTGATGCATCGCTCTGTTGCTCGGATACTCGAACGTAGTGGACTGTATCTTCTAGGTAACCATGCATCGAACAATGATGCCATTCTTGTTAAAAAGAAGAAACAATGATGCCATTCGGCAGCCCGCAGCCCTCCCTGTTCTGTTCGCGTGTTCCTACTCATTTTCGGCGCGAACAATGTGCGCGCGCCCAGGTTTTCCTGGGTTTCTTACTCGCTAAGAATTTTGCAGCGTCGTCGGGAAAGGGCAAAAGGCGGAAGGAGAAGGAAGAGCAGGAGTGTGAAGAGGGAACCAATGATCCATGGCCCCATGTACGCATGATGATGGAGTGGAGGAGGTCCAGCGGCAATTGCGGGAGGCCAATAATGATGGCATCATGGCCCATGCATTTGCATCAGGCTTCTTTTCATGCAGCAGCTGGGGAACCCATAAAGCCCTCCGGACTGGGACGGGCTGCCAAGAACTCGGCGACCACTTGTACCAGGAACCATGTTTCAAACCGGCAGTAGAAACTGCAATCCCGTTCCGGATTGGTGACGTGCAGTGGACTTGGAATTGGTACTTGCGCGATCCTTTCGCTTTCTGGGCGACAAAATGTGGTTGCATCAAGTTAGCTTCGTTGCGGTGCCATGCCAATATGCATGTTCAGTCCTCGACAAAATGAGATCAGGCACATTTTGGACGACTGAAACACAGAATCCTTGGCTATCACTTTCGTTGCTCCTCGTTCCAGCTCTGATCTGGCCACCTGGGGCAGCACTGCAGCAGGATCGGATCATCACGGGGCGATCGTTCTCTTTGCATCGGATGCAAAAGGCTTCTGCCTTAGCTTCTTTCTCTGCGGTCGTTGCTCCCTCGCATCGAAGCGCAGAGCACCCACGCGCAGCACCGAGGAATAGATCCCCCTGCCGGCTGCCGCGAGCCGTGCCGACAAGCCACGCGAAGCGAGGCCGGAGGAATCCGTCGGATGCCATGCTGCCATGCTACAGTGCGCGCAGGGCATGAAGGCCTGCCGTCGGCAGTGATACCGGCTGTCACTTTTGTATAGGGTGCACGGAGCTCGCATCCCCTCGTCGTCGCTGGCTCGCTGCCCAGCGCCGATCGATCGAGAGGTCGCTCTCGCGACGCAGACGGACTGACGCCTCGATGAACACAGGTGCGGCAGGACAGTCGAGGTCGTCGCAGCGGCGGGTTGACGTGCCAAGTTGCACCGGGCACAGTGGACACTCGTCTCTGCTGCGCTGCACGACCATCCTGGCGCGCAGGGCCGCTGGAAGGAGGCTACGGCTACACGAGGGGAACTGGGGAAGCAGACCTCCTCTTGCACAAACAATGAAGGATTACGAATTGTCACACGGTCACTTTACAAAGGCAAAAAAAAAACATTTCGTGAAGGATTACGGTTTTCGTTGCCGTGTCCTCAGATCATGACCACGGAAAAGGTGTACACAGACACAACTAACAACCCCGATCCCATCGCGAGGGAATGCTCGAACACGGCGTATCCGTTCGTCACATCGCGGAAGACTCTCCTGGACGTTCAGAGGATATAGCGTACGGCGGATGCCTCGAGTCGAGAAACGAACGTTGCCGCGATCCTCGAAATTGCTATGCGTCGGACGGAACGGGTCCCAGAACACGTGGACGTTGCGAAATCCGCGCGCACGGGCGCCGCCGGGCCTCACCCGGATTCCCCGAACGCGCCGCGCGCCCGTGCCCGAGCCGCCCCGGCGTTCCCGAGCCAGCAACAGGCGCAACAGACTGTCGTCTCCAGCATCTATTCTCGGCTGCCATCCCGTGGATGGAGTCCGACCATCGAATAACCTTCTTTTAGACTGCTAAATGTTTGTCAACGGCATCCATTTAGACGCAATAAGATCCGACGGGAACTGTAATATTTCAAAAATTTATAATATTTGTAAGAATGAAAATTTGCAAAAAATTAAAACTTTTTGTTTGAATTGTGTGCTCATTTGAAAAGCTAAATTCCATTTCAAAAATATGTGTAGCTTGATTTGGACTTTTATTTGAAGTTCATGTTTGAGTGTTGTTTGAATTTTGGATTCAATTCAAAATTCAAACTAAATTTAAAACCTAAATCTAAACCAAATAAAACAAAACTTAATCTAACCAGCCCGCTAATCGGCCCGCTAACCTCTCCCCTCAACCGCGCACCCAGCCCATCTCACCACCAGCGCTCGCTAGCTCGGCAGCCGCTGCTCGCCCGCGCCTTGCCCACCCACTGGGCCGCTCGCCCACTCGCGCCTGCGCCCGGCCCAGCTCGCTCGCGCTGCTTGCCCACGCCCGCGCCCCCGGCCCTGTTCATCTTCTTCCCTTCTTCGTACCGCACGCGCCCGGCGCGTGTGCGGTCACGGGCGGGCGGAGGGGCCGCGCTGGCGCGCACCACCGGCCAAAGGATGCCGCCGTGTCCCGCTCCCAGGAGCTTCCGTTTGGAGCAAAAGACGCTTGTACCCTCGCATCTCAAACCCTAGGGACGGGCCGCAGATGGGCGCCACACCATCCTCGAGCGTGGATGCTGAGGATGGACGGCCGGCACCATCCTTTCCCCTCCACCACCTTCTCCGCCCTATAAAACCAGTCACACCCCCTCTCCGGCCTCACCACCTCTCTAGCCCTTGGGGCGGCGCCGTCCACCACGTGAGGGAGGGAGAGGGCCATGGGAAGGAAAGGAAGGAAGGAGAAGGAAGGAGAGGAGGTGAATAAGAGGAAGGAATGAGGAGGAAGCCGTCCGTGGGAGCAACCGCCACCCGAAGCTGTTGCCACCACCGCTCGCCACCGACGCGTCGCGCCTCCGCCAAGCCTCGCCATGAGCCCGCTCGTCCCCTCTCCCATGCTCTGTTTCGATAGTGTAGCGTAGAGTAGACCGGGCCGCTGTCGCCGCCTTACCGTCGGCCGCCACAGACCCGGGTCTCCGGTGTTCCACGTGCCGCCGCGGCTAAGCCATGGCCGGGAGCCCGTGCCCGCGCGCTCGCTCGCGCCGCGCCCGCCTCGCCCGTGTGCCGCTTGTCGTGCGCGGCCACGCCCGCGCCGTGCCACGCCGCGCCGCCGCCCACGTGGCCGCCACGTCGGCGCCACGTGGTGCTGACATGGCCGAGCCAGGCCCATCGGTGGGGCCCATCTCTGACCGTTGACCGGTCAACGTTGACCGTTGACTAGGTCAACACTGACGTCAGCAAGACACGTGGCATCCCCTCAGGCTGCCACATGGACCAATTCCGTGCTGACACGTGTTCCCCTTAATAAGTATTTTCTGAAATTATTAAATAATTAAATAAATTCTTTAATCTTTAAAAATTCATAAGTAATTTATTTTAACTCGGAAAAATATAAAACCAGTTGCATTAAATTCGTAAAATCGGGCTCGTGCTGTTTGTAGCTAGGTTGGTATTATTTGGATCTTATAAATGTGGATTTCTTGGAGTTTTTTCCTAGATGTAATGCTGCTTAATTTACGCTTTGTTGTATCTCATTCTGTTCAGACCCGAGCTACGACCAGGAAGACCTTCAAGGCCCCGACTACGCCGAAGAGGACCCAATAAACTACGGACAAAGTGTCGTGTCACTCCCAATTATATAGATCCTATGCATGCTTAGTTGCTAGCGCTTTACTTATATTGCTTGATGATGGTGGATTGCATAGCCGATGATTTTAGCCATACCTTGATAATTGTTTATTCTATTTTCCTTATTTACCTACTTTTATGGACTAGCTACAGACCCTTAGCTTATTGCTTGATGATGGTGGATTGCATAGCCAATGATTTTAGCCATACCTTGATAATTGTTTATTCTGTTTTCCTTATTTACCTACTTTTATGGACTAGCTACAGACCCCTAGCTAGTCCACCGCTCATATATCCATATACATATTTTTGAGTTATGGATGGGCATTTGCCATTATTTTGGTGATAGAATTCCTTGAACACTCTCGCATGTGTTTTGGGTGAGTGTGAATCCTTGATGTGTTCGAGAGCAAGCCATGGTTGGTACTGAGGAGTGCATTGCCGGGAGAGAGCTTTCTGGACTCTCTCTGTACCCTGTACCTATGGCGGGTACCTTGTTTGTTACTGAGAAGCAGATGGCGTACTTGTACATTGCAGGTGCTTCGGCACGTACTTGTTGGCAGAGTGCTCGCTCTCAGCCGCTTAAGGACCGAGTCAGTTTACCACCAGTCGCAGTAGCTACTTTTTGCACTTACCACTCGCTTACGTTATGAGTGGGGTTCGATCCGAGACTAATAGTGGATAGTGCTCTGCATGTAGGCGGATTGGAGGATCGTGAAAGAAGTTCGAGGCGTTGGCTTGCTCGGACCAGACTGCACCCCGGTGTATGTAGGTTTCACAGCTTCGAGGTCCTTATTGGTGAAGGCGTGCCCTGCTGCTGAGGATGATTCCAGACTCGAGGAAACAGGAGAGAGCTATCCACTTACTAGGGCTCCGGCTGTTAGGTGGGGTTTGGACGACTAGCTACCGTTCAAGCTCAATCCGTGCAGGTACAGTTGTACAACCTCTGCAGACAGAGTATATAAGCTATAGCTATAGTCCGTGTCCACTGGTTATGGACAATGTTGTTGACTACCGCTACTTGTGACTAGAATTTTCTTATGCTTCTACCTTTCCTTTTTGAGATAGGTCGGCATTTGCCGTTGAGATGTGAGGGAAGGGAGCTCTCACATCGCCTAATGTGTTTAGGTGCTGGACCCTCGAGTGAGGGATCTAGTGATTTGTGCCGACTTCCTTACTTGAGGTGTTGACCTTGGAGATGATGTTGCTTTGCCGCTTCCTTGATGGCTGCTGCTACTGCATAAACCCCTACGGTCATATATAGGTTTTACTCATGCATATAGTATAATTCCCCCGTTTTCTTGGCTTTGCTGCTTTTGGGAGTTGACATGGCCTACCCGCTTCTCGGGTAAAAGGTGGCTTTTCATGATCAGAGCTCAACTACGACTTTGACAACGACGGCTGAGAAGACTAGGGACCGTTGTTCGCTCGAGTCGTCTTTGGAGATGGAGTTCACCATAGCTTTTGTTTTCCACTACGTTGATGTTTTACCTTTCTTGATTTAGTCCTGATGGATTTGTACCGGCATGTGCCGCTAAGATGTACTCGTACTCATATTATCTATGATATTTGTACTCTGTTACGCTTTCTTTTTCTACGTTGGTATGGATTTGTACTATTTGAGATAGGGATTTGCACGTGATAGCCTTCCTGAAACTATCACCGAGGTACGTGGGTTTAAATTCTCAGAAATGGAAATTCGGATCAGTTTCATAAACGTTCGACCTTAACACACTGGCCGGCACGACACTAACGTACATTGGATGTTAGCAAAAAAACATCTATCTAAATTATCACACGTTTCCATTTTCTTGGTCTTTTTTTCTTGCACCAGGCTAGCTTACCTAAGAAAAAAAATAGGATACGTTTTTAAACAGGCCTGCGTAAGGCACTTTCAAAAGCTTATCCCACTCCCGGCCAAATAACCTTCTTTCTTTACTCTCGTTCACCCTTCCCGGGGGTGGTGGTATTAGGGTCGCACTCTTTGCATTGCTGACCCTCAGCGACCTGCTTAACTAGTAGCGCGGCCGCGAGACGGGCAGGCGGCGGCTACTGGTGGCGGCGGCGGCGCGGCCGCAGAGGAGCGCGTTCTCCGGGATGGGGAGCTCGTCGCGGAACGAGGGCGTCGGCGTGTACACCCGGAGGTAGAACTGCTGGCCCAGGTACCGGCGCGCCCACACCTCCGACCTCATGTTCCACATGCCCACGTTGTCCAGCGCGATCAGAACCGCCGTCCACCCTCTTGGGTATACCTGCACGTACAGAGCAACGAGTGAGCATAGCCACTTAACAGTTGACAAACCTATGCCTGGCAGGAGAAGAATGATCAGAAGGAAAAAAAAATGTCTTTACTTGCACGGTGCATCGCGATACTGCATCCACGAGGTTGTAGCTGTCCCTGCTCTGCTCGGTCCACGTCCCCACGTCCATTCTACGTTAATCGTCAGCCAAAAGTTCACAGACCATAAGGTTGCCGGTTCTAACGCGAGTTTATTTAAGCTTAATCTCTGAAGGAGAAGGTATTCACGTACCCGACGACGAACACGCTGTGGCCGTCGAGGTGCCAGCTCTGGACGCCGTCCTCGCTGTTCTCGAGCACGACCTCGACGAAGGACCGGTGGTCAGAGTCCATGACGGCCGTCTCGCTCCGCACCTCCTCCGTGGCGCCGCCAGCCGGCGGCGTGTCAGGGATGCCGCCGAGGCGGAACACGCCGCTGATGTTGTAGTAGTCCGCCAGCTTGAGCGGCGTGTCGGCCTCCGCGAACGAGACGCCGTTCACGGCGTACCGCAGCTTGCCGCCGACCGACCCCGCCGAGTTGGCCAGCCGGATGGTGCGGGTCACGTTGATGGAGCCGTAGTGGTACGAGCCCTGCGGGTTCGGCCTCGGCCCGCTCGCCGTCAGGTTCGTCCTGCTCCCGCGACAACAAAGCTTCAGGTTCATATACGAATCGACCGAGATGTGTGCATGGTGAGCTTTGGATGTCCATGGCCCGGATGAGTTCACGTTTCTACCTGATGGAGCGAGCCTGGTTCAGAGAAAAATCGACGTCGCTTGGTGCATCGGGTAATGCCTCGAAAGCTGGGCCACTTGAACCAGCGTAGCGGATGACGGCGGTAGAGCGGAGGGTGGTGTTGATGAAGCGGGTGGAGACGGCGATGTAGTAGTCCCTGGCCTGGCGGTCGGCGGTGAACAGCACGGAGAGCGACTGGCCGGCGTGGACGTCGACGGAGGTGTACGAGTTCTGAACCGTGTGAGTGCCCTCCACCTCGACCAGTGTCATATTGTGCCCTTGGATGAGGAAGTTGAGCGTGTTCTGCAGACCGACGTTGGAAATGCGCAATCTGTATGTCTTTCCTGAATGGAAGAAAAAAGGAAAGCAATGTGAACCATGACTACTTTCCCAGGTCAGTTTTTTTATGAGTTTGTTTAAGGCAATTTTTTTTGATTTGACCGGGATATATAAGAAAACAAACAGACATGGCCGTTTTGGCAACTAGGTTTTGATCAAACTAATCCCACAAAGTAGCTTGGAATTTAGAAGTCAAAGTCACCTTGCTCAACTGTGAAATTTGCACCGTCTGGACTCCTCTTCCCGTTGATCAGGATGCCATCAGGGGAAGGCAGTTCCTTTCCACAGTCCAGCAAATCTTGTAGCGCCTAAATTGACAGCAAGAACAAACGTCTAAGAACCGGTTGGGCCAGTAATAGCAATACGATATTTCATCAAGCCATACCTTGTGGCTAGCGGTGTACCAGTCGCCGATGAGCACAGTGTACTCGTCGTCCGGCGAGGGGAACGGGACGGGGATCAACGGCCGGCTGTGGATGCGTATTGCGCCGAAGCCGCCGGCAGCTTTGTGGAATGCCAGCGACGGGAAGTAGAAGAAGCTGCCGATCTGGTCCTTAGCCTGCAAGTGGTAAGTGAAATTCTGGCCCGGCGGGATTGGGCAATTGGTGCCGGACACGCCATCCTGCCACGAGTCCTTGCGTTGCTGCAAACCGTTCCTGCCAATTTAGTAAAAATGTAGCAAATTAGTTAACATTCACTTGGACAGTAACTCTATATTTTACTGAAAAATAAATAGAGCAAATATTTTCCCTAACTAACTCGTCAACGCTTTTCATTCTTTAATATGGGAAATCTTGTAGCCGATAATAAATACTCTGGCATATATGTAGTACATTGAACTTCATGATGCTCTAGGTTCCGTTTAGATTACAATTATATCTCAATATTGAATTAAATCTAGACCATCATTTCATAGCCATCCATAATTCTATCACAATGCTACCCGTGAATATCCAAGTCCTCCAAGAGATGTAGCTATAAGCCATAATTCTATCAAAAAAATAATTGCTTAGCATCCAATACAAATTGGTATTCAATTCAAGCAACAATCATCAATATAGCAGTTTTGTTGCTGCACAACTCTAATAAACATATATCATCAGGTATAATTACATGTAGTACTCATCTTAGAAACCCACCGAATTTGACAAGACAAGCAAATCAATGAATACAATATTTTTTTATAGATTGATCTGACCATACCATGAAAGCAGAAACGGATCGGGTAAATTGTTGTGAACATTGATGATCAAGTTCTCGTTAGTCTGGCTTTCAATCGTCGGACCCGGAAACTGGCCATTGATCAGAATTCCCTAGAAAAAGAAGCAAACACATCGCTCATGATGGGTGATTTTCAGGAAGCGAAGGAAATTGTAGGGCGATGCTACACGTTCCATGACCTATAGCAGATTGTTACGTTACCTGCTGCGAGACGCCCAGTGGTCTTATTTCGCCGTAGGTGATGTTCCAACCAAAGAATCTATAGGGTGCTTCAGCCGACGCGGAGTTGATCAGCAAGAAGATGCAAGCAAGGAGCAGGTCTCGCGTGTTCCCGGCCATCATCTCCTCCCACGGCGCGCTTGCAATTCGGTAGAGGCGGAGGAGATGGCGCGGCTAGCCGGCTACTATATATAGGGCAAGGCTGGCGGCGGCGGATTTCTTTTATTTATGGTATGCAGGCGTGGAGGCGACTGCGGATATGCAGGCGTGGAGCCCCCACTCCCTGATGTGCGTAAGGCCCACGTCCGAATGGGCTCCATTCGCGCGCCGTTTGAACAAGACCCAGGCCCTTATGCGGGCTCATTCTGATGCTGAGAGATAGGCTAGCCCAAAAGCAACGCGGGCACCCAACGCTTGCTGCTTTACCGAGCGACGAAAAAGCCCATCTAAAAAAAGAAATAGAATGACCAAATAGCCCACACTGCCTCCGGCGCCGTCCGGTCCCCGTCGTCATCCGAAGCCGCGCCGCGACGAGCGAAGAAGGAACAATCCGGAGGCGCACCACCTGCCTCACCTTCTTCCTCCCATGGCGCAGCCCCTCGCCGCCGCCGCCGCTGTATCCTCCTCATCGCCCCTCTTCTCCCTCTCCTCATCCCGCCCCCTCGTCCGCCGCCACGCGCCTCCGAGCTATGTCTCGATGCGGACGCGTCGCTGTTTGCAGCTCGCCGCGGCGTCGGCGGCGGCCGAGACATCCGGCAGCCCGCTTCTCGAGGTGCGGGGGCTCACCGCATCCGTGAAGGAGACCGGACAGCAGATCCTAGCCGGCGTCGACCTCACCATCCGCGAGGGCGAGGTTCGTGCGGGTTTCTCATTGGCTGGAAATTATTGGCGGCTTGTGGTGTATTGCTTAATTGGGGCTGCAAGGGGTTGACCGACGATGGTTTTAATTTCTGTGCTTTCTTGTTATAGATTCATGCGATCATGGGGAAGAACGGCTCCGGCAAGAGCACCCTCACAAAGGTAAGGTGCTTCTGGTCGATGCACCTGCTCTTCGTGTTATAATTGAAAGCATTGAGAAATAGGACGTTTCTGCGGGCATGCGTTTATTTGGATGTTTA
Organism: Setaria viridis; assembly: GCF_005286985.2. Lineage (NCBI taxonomy): Eukaryota > Viridiplantae > Streptophyta > Magnoliopsida > Poales > Poaceae > Setaria > Setaria viridis. Next base: position 44,883,879 of record NC_048271.2, read on the forward strand.
TACGAGGCACTACTTTGCTAAGATCAAGGGCTGTGCTGAAATATTCCTTGTTACTCCTGTAATCTAATTTTGTTCATTTTAGTTTTCACTATGCATTGTCCCCAATCGTAGTGCTAGCCTACTGCACTAAAATTTGCTTCACTAAAAGAATCATGCACTACTACTGGTTCAGTAATCTAGCCACGTATACCTTTTAAAGTTATTAATCAGGAAATGGCCTGTATACAAATTGTAAAAAAAGTGTGCTCTTTGCTTTGGTACCTGCACATTCGGTTGAACCTTTCATCCTTGCTTTGCAGGTTCTTGTTGGCCATCCACATTATGAGGTAACTGGCGGTACCATCCTCTTCAAGGGTGAGGACTTGGTTGACATGGATCCAGAGGATAGATCTCTTGCAGGCCTTTTTATGAGCTTCCAAGCACCTATTGAGATTCCTGGAGTGAGCAATTTTGATTTTCTGCTCATGGCAGTCAATGCTCGCAGAGAAAAGAGTGGTCTACCAGCACTAGGACCCCTTGAGGTTTGATTTCACAACTGCTGTGTTGAGATATATAAATTTTCACAAGCCATAAATATAATAAAACATTGTCCTAATATATTTACAACATTACTCCATCTGTGATCAAATACTGGTATGTTATATAAAAGGCAGGAAAGGGACGAACAAAGTTAGTATTTTGTTTGATTTGGTGGATTTCAAATGAAGCTTAGCTTGCCATATTAAATTGTAGCATCATACTAGTTCTCATGCAGTAAGATATTGCAACTATGAATTTGTGAGAAAGATGTAGATATACCTCTTCAAACATATAACCCAGGCATTGATTCTGAAATGTCTTTGCTTTCTCATGCAGTTTTATTCGGTTGTATCGCCCAAAATTGATGCCTTGAATATGGACCCTAAGTTTCTTGATCGAAATGTGAATGAAGGTTTTAGTGGTGGTGAAAGGAAGCGCAATGAGATATTGCAACTTTCAGTAAGATATTGCAACTATGAACTTGCATGGAATCTTGGTTTGTACGCCAATGAATATTACACTTCAGTGCCTGTGAACTAAGCATGAAGCTGCACAGTTTTTTAACTTTTCATATTACAGTCATGACGTTTTTAAAACATCTCAGGGTTAGTTATATAGGATTGTAGTAAAAACATATTTCTTGGCTTGCAGCCTTGCATACGGTTTCTTTTTTTTTATGACTATGGAGTTGGAATTTCTTTTCCTGTCTTATGAAATCTGTGGTAGATTTGTCTGCCAGACCTTTGGAATTTGGTGTCCCCCATACATTTTTGAAGCAAATGTATTTTACATGAAGTGTATATTTGATACCATGATTGTATTCGGTTATACTTATATTTGGTATTCAGTAGGTCTTTTTCCCCCAATGAGGATCACCTTTGAAAACAGTTTTCTTATTTGTGCATATCGTTGTCATTGTTTTGTTGAGGTTTTTTATGTATATATTATGTGCTTGACGAAGTTTCGATGCATTGGCATAATAACACTTTTTTTCTTAGACGAAGCTTATGTAGTAATGTGAATATACTAGGCTTCAGAATTTGTTTTGTCTATCTATTTGTGCACTTCATCAATAGATTACCATCTCTGATTCAGGGTGTTTGTTTGTTAATTAGGTCATCGGAGCAGATTTAGCTCTTCTTGATGAGATAGATTCCGGATTAGATGTTGATGCACTTGAAGATGTAGCTAATGCAGTGAATGGGCTCTTGACACCCCAAAACTCTGTTCTGATGATTACACATTACCAACGCCTTTTGGATCTCATTAAGCCCAGCTATGTTCACATCATGGTAAGGCTGATTACTGTTTGATCATTACATCTATTTTTGCATCATTATAGAGCATTTCCATACAAAAGACTGCACTCGTGGTCCCTCTTTCTACGATGTTAATCTGGGATAAGGTGGTGAAGAGCTGTTGCAAACAGCTAATGGCCATTATCCCACCTTCCCACGGAGGAGAGAGACTGCGGGGATTCTGTATTGGTTGCATTAAAGAGGCTAGTCTATGACAGGGATTGGGATGCTACATTTCCATTTCATCTACTACTAAATTCATGCGCACAAGTTTAAGATAATTTGTATCTTTAGTATTTATACTGGACACCGTTCAGATGTTTATAAGCAATACTCGCTTTTCTTTCTTATTTGATGTTTGATGCTTACGCACACTTATTAAATAAAAGCACTAGATGAACCCATACTCCTATTCATTAAATATGTGTTTTTCCTAAAACCCCCCGTTGTGACCAATTAACACTGATATTGAGTCTTATAAATTATATCACACACTAAACGTGGTTACTTCAGAAAGATGTTGGTATCTCTCTTTGTTAAAATCAGATGGAAAAAGAAGACTTGTATAAACAAAACCAAGAACCAAGAATGGATGTAACTCTAAATAAAATTTACAGGGAACATCGATGGGTCCAGTCATGTGGCCTCCACACTAATTAAGACCTTGTTGGCGTCTTTGTAATCCTTACTTTATTTCCAGGTTTCAGAATATGAGATCACTGCTTGTATTTTTGTGCTTCAAACTTCTTAGAATACAGGGTTTGTGTTGTTTCTGATAGTGCTTCTGATTGATTATTCCAGGAAAATGGCAAGATAATCAAGACTGGTGACAGTTCTATTGCCACACAAATTAATGAAGGTGGCTTCAAGTCGATCGCCCTTGTATAGCTTGAAAGTAGGTTCTATTTTCTTCCTTGCGCCTTTTCTTATATATTTTGTGGGAATATTCTCGGTCTTCTGACTGATATGAAGTTGAACTATGCATAGACATGGTGGCAGTGCCAGTGATTTTCCTGATAAAAGAAATAAAATGATCAGAAGGAATTTGTTTAGATTGGTCTGTGCAAAAGTAAATGAGGTTCTTAAGGATTAAAAAACTCACTGCAGGTCAAATACTTGAGATGGCTTGTTGGGAGCCTACTTGTAAGAATAGAGTGGCAGAGTGGCTGCTGAGTGCTGACTGCTGCCTGGGGTTCGCCATTTTGCATTACTAGACCAACTATGCATGCTGGTGCAGCATGTACTGACTTCAATAAAACTTTTGAGTAGAACCCCATTCAACCAGGCATGTTATCTTTTAAAAGGTGAAGGGATATGTCACCTTTTCTCTGTAAGAATTTTAGTCATACCCAGGGAAAGTATCTTAGTACAAGATCCACAATTTTTGTATATTTGAGTGTAACTGGCTGCCTCAGGCATCTGGTCATCAAGATTGGTTTTGCATGCATCTTTTGTATACAATTTTGAGACTTGTAACTAATATGCATACCTACAAGGTTACTTGGTTGTCTCCACACGAGAGAATTTGGTCCTATCATCAATGTACATGTGTGCAGCCTCTCTAGGCTGCCGATTTACCTATTTCTGTTATGTTTTATAGTGTGCAAAAGCACCTGAGCTTCAATCGGGCTTAATGACCTATGACTCCACTAATGGTATTGGTGCTGGATTTCTGTTATTCCCATTGCAGTTGACCTCTGTCCCAAAGAATATGATTCGGTTGTTCGCTTGTTGGGACTGGTGGACCATGCTGAAGTTTTCTTATGTGCATTCCAGACAAACGTATTCTTAGGCTGTTAACCTTTATCCGTCCGCCACTATATCACTAATGGTGAGTGGCTACGGGGCTTAGCCTCTCCTGTTACAATTTGCAAGTGCTAGCACCATCCAATAACAAACGAATCTTTATGAGGTGGCGGCTTTCTTGCTGCTTAGTAATAAGCATTGATCAAGGTTGCAACTTGCCGTTGACTCTGTGCACTGTGGTCTGAATTCAGTATAAAATATAGAGCATGGTAATCTATTTCAGCTTTGACTTCTGTTCTTCGGCGCAATCGGAGGTGAATTGAGGAAGGTGTTATCAGATTCAGTCGAAAAGCTAGGTGAAAGTGGTCAACCTCGCACTCTGTCGAAGACAGGAATCGGAGAACCTTCGGTGGATGCCTGAGCATCTGGCCAATTTCGAAAGGCTACAAATCTCGAGCACATGAAAGTCAACTGCTTCGTACTATAAAGATTTCGAGAATTTCGAAGGTCCTGCAGAACCTACATGGCTGCATTATCCATGGCCGTCACTACATCTTCATTCGGGTGGTCAGTAGCACAGCATCCTCCTTTTCGTCCGGCCTCCACCGCACACGCCATGGTTGGCTACTACTCTATCGACCAAAAGAGGCCGCCGGTAGCCGAGGTCGCCGTCGCACGATCGCGACGTCGCCGTCACGCTGCAGCGGCGGCGCGGTTGGGTCCACGTGGCGCGCACCGCGGGCGCTGGCGGTGCAAATGGGGCTCATCATCCTGAGGTGGCCGTGGCCTCACTCCCCCCGTCACCGGCCGGGCGAAACCTAATCCTCCTCCTGCCTGAATCGGGTCGCATTCGGGGAATGTCTTCCGGCCGGCCGCTAATTCCGTGGCGTAATCATGCCTTTTTGCATTAGCCGGGTTTGCTTTTTGCGCATTGGGCGGTGACTCATGCCATCATCCTGAATCTTTGCTATAAAACCCATGCACCGGGTGTTACTTGGACCAAGAGCCTGCAGCCTGGTCTCTGCTCTTGGTTTGGCTGCCGCATTGGCACACATCCAGGTAGTGGCAGTTCTGTCTCGGATAGACATTTTCTTCTTTTGACTCTGGCTTCTCTCTTCCTTTGGTCCTGAAACGGGTTAGGATGGTGACCTGAAATGAATCTCACTCATGGTTTGTTCACACGTGCGTGCAACTCAGTCTTGAATGATGCCTGCAGAGGCTGCGGCACCTCGGTGAAACCTGAGCTACCTGATGAGCAACATTGCTCCGATGGCCTCGCGGGCGCTCGCCGCGTGGCGGCAGCTCATCATGCTCCTCGCTCTCCTCTTCCTCGACGCCGCCGTCGCGAGGCAGTGCTTCTGGCCGGGGCAGGCGCCCGATGACGCCGGGTGCCTGAGCTGGCGCGTCATGGTGGAGGCCAACAACGCCCGGGGCTGGCGCACGGTGCCCGCGCAGTGCGTCGGCTACGTCAAGGGGTACATGACCCGGGGCCAGTACCTCAGGGACCTGGCCGGCGTCATGGAGCAGGCCTCCGACTACGCCGACCAGGTCGACGCCGGCGCCGACGGCCTCGACGCCTGGGTCTTCGACATCGACGACACCTGCCTCTCCAACCTGCCCTACTACGAGACCAAGCAGTTCGGGTACGCACGACGCACTCCCCTGTCCAGGCATCTCGATCGCTACCGATCAGATGATGATTCGGTCTCCTTCCTTTTCCAGGGCGTACGACCCGTCGGCCTTCAAGGCGTGGGCGAGCAAGGAGGCCTGCCCGGGGATCCCGCCGGTGCTCGGGCTGTTCACGGCGCTGCTGGACAAGGGCTTCAAGGTCTTCCTCCTCTCCGGGAGGGACGAGGAGACCCTGGGCCCGTGCACGACCGGGAACCTGGAAGCGGAGGGCTTCTCCGGGTACGAGAGGCTCATCATGCGGTACGAGCGAGCACGCAGCTTCCCTGTTCGGTTCCCACTGTCCGAGTGTGCGAACTTTGGCACCGTTAGTGCGTCAGTGACGTGGACGGCTGAACATTCAGATTCACTGCCAAATAGGAAAAGGCTGGACGGTCCTCCCTTTGCGAGCAAACCAGTCACGATCCCTATCCCGAAATTGCCGTCGAGAACGTCATCCGGATTTCTTTTCTTCAATTTGCGCTCACAATTTGCTTTTACTGAAATGGCATGACTCGTGACGGCTTGCAGGACTCCGGAGTACCGCGGGCAGAGCTCGTCGGTGTTCAAGTCGGCGATGAGGAAGCAGCTCGTCGACGAAGGCTACAGGATCCGCGGCAACGTCGGGGACCAGTGGAGCGACCTGCAGGGCGACTGCGTCGGCGACCGCGTGTTCAAGATACCCAACCCCATGTACTTCGTCCCCTGAAGGAAAATTTCTGCCTCGACATGCCTGACCGATTTCATCAGGATCAAAGGTTGAGCGTACAAGCTATGTGGAGAAAAAAACGTGATGTAAACGCATGGCCAATGTGGAAGAAGCACAGGCCGTAAAACAAATGCAAACAAAAAAAAACAAGATGAAAAACCCTCTTCTTTCACTCCAATGTCTGAATCACTGAATGTGCTCGTAACAAGCAAGTCAAACTGAACAATCCCCTGGCGAAGCAGTAGGCTGCAGTGCGGATCCAATCGCTCAAGACGAGGCGAGGCAAATTTGGCCAAGTTCTTGCCGGCGAGGCGCCCCCGGCGCGTCCGTGCTGCCGTGCGCCGCAACCCCGCTAGCAGTTCACATCGACAGGCACGGCGATCGACCACGACTGCCGGGGCGTGCCGGACCCGAAGATCCGCATCTTCGACGTGGGCCAGAAGCGGCGCGGCGTGGGTGAAGGAGAACGTCTCCAGCGAGGCCCTGGAGGCGGCCGGCCCGGATCGCGTGCAACAAGTACATGGCCAAGCAACGCGGGCAGGGAGCCAGGGACGCCTTGTTCCACCTCCTGGTGCGGGCGCAGCCCTTCCACGTCCTCCGCATCAACAGGATGCTCTCCTGCGCGGGCGCCGACCGCCTGCAGACCGGGATGCGCGGCGCCTTCGGCAAGCCCACGGGCACCTGCGCCCGGGGTCAGCATCGGGCAGGTACTCCTCTCCGCGCGGTGCCGCGACGCGCACGCGCCCCAGGCGCACGAGGCGCTCCGCAGGGGATTGGAGCAATGGTCCATGACGTTGCACACCAGTGCCCTATATCGATCTTTGAATAAATAGTTGTATTGATGAGACACACATGACATACACGATCACTTCTACGAATCAATCAAGCTAATGGTTCTCGGATGGAAACATGATATCGTAGCGACGAGCTGTGCGAGACTCACTAAGAAGTGTAGAATCACACGGAAAATGAGAGAGTGGATATCACCTTAGAAAAGTTGGTGGTCTTATACCCCTTGCACCGAATTCGTCTTTAGAGTGCGTGTTACTTCCTTTATTCACGAATTCAAACATGACATCCACATGTCCTTATTACCTTACCTAATTTTTTTTTAAAAAGAATGTCATTCCTTTTCTTTTATCAAAGTTTCATTTTCTATATCTCTCTAGTCTCACTCATTTTTGCTAGATTTTATCAAAAGATTTCACAAAAAGTTTTTATGGGATAGTTTCCACAAAATTCCTTTAAATTTTTTTCCTAAAGATATTTCTGAATTGTTATTGCAAACTCTTTGAAAAAGTTTCTATATATTTTATAATTTCTTTAAAAAAGCTGTAAAATCTTTTGAAAGATCCTGATGAGTGATGAGATTTTTTTTGAATTTTTGTGCTTAATGTTTTGGACGAAACTTGTAGGGGTGGTGGGAAAAGATAGAGCCACTAGGGGCATGGCCTTAGGTGTGGGTCGGTGCTTTCTATAATGTAGTCTAGCTAGTTCAATCCTTTTATTGAGTGGTTTTAGGTCTAGATGTGTCAACCTCCACCCATAATCAGGGGTGGTTCCAGGACTCGAGCTGGGGGGTCGGGACCCGTGCAGATTATCCCCTTAGGACAGTTAAATTTCTATGATCAGAAAAAAGGTCCAGCAGCCTAGTTCATCCACGGACCACTCGGGACTTGGTCAATTTCTAGGTACGCCACCGCTCCTAATTGATATTATTCATGGAAGGAGAAGAAAACAACATGCAACGAGTGTTCTTCGAAAAGCTTCGTTTCACTTATTCTAGCATTTTATCTCGCTCCTTTCTCACCTGAATTTGTGGCAATCCGATCTATGCTAACATCCATGCATGTTGTTAGGTTAGTGTACTACCAATGAGTAATGACACATGCATATTTTGGATCATTTGCGGTAGTTACTGCTGTAAATTAAAATCAGGGGAGGGGTTTTAGAGTCAACAGATACTCTAGATCAAACTTAAGCCATAGGTTTTCTATCTAACGATTGCGTAATTCTTTGTGACAACCCTTCGATATCCCCATCTATTCTTGTTTTGGGTGAGCTTTTCGAAAAAAAAAATGTTTGGGTGCACACAGGATGGATTGGGCCGGGCTGATGACGAGCGACGACGACGATTGGCGACCGTCGCACCTGTGTGAGACCACAGACACAGAGGATCACCTCGGGCTCCGGCCTCCACACCGCTGCCGGCTAGCAGTCGGCTTCGTCCCCTTCCTCCCCTTTCTTAAACCTTCCGTACCCACTCGTCGGGGCTTCGCTCGTCTCCAGAGATTTCGCCTGAAGAGAAGAAACCCACGAGGGATCCGCAGATGAAGATAATTCCGGTACCTTGCCTGGAGGACAACTATGCCTACCTGTACGAATCGGCCTCTGCGTCGCTTGTTTGCCCCTTTCCTTCAGCGATTCGTTTGGAGTCATTGAGTTTGAGTTCCTGATCTGCTATTTGTTTTAATTCCTTTCCAAGAATCGTGGACGAGAGCACCAAGAAGGCGGCGGCCGTTGACCCGGTGGAGCCGGAGAAGGTTCTCAAGGCTGCCAGCGAGGTCGGCGCCTACGTCGACTGCGTCCTCACCACCCACCACCACTGGTATACCATCGTCTCCTTCCAGCTCTCTTTGGGTTCAGTACTTGCTAGTGTTAGAGCATCCTGATTCTTGCTTGCTAGAGTTGTTGAACATCATCTTATTACCATATTAGAGTTGGGGTCACAAAAGGGCTTCATATGTAGGCATTTATTACTAGCTAATAGATCCGGTTAGTGCCAGGGATTGGTCCAGTCACAAACACTCAATTAATCCAGTTATTACATAATTGCTGTAAGGGTTTGTGAGTGACTACAGATATGCACATAGGAATTCAATAGATGGACCTTCCCAACTTGCGATTTTGCTATTCTCTGAGTCTAATTGCTACATGGACCGTGGAAGTAGAAAACTATTGTGTAATACATACCGTGTTGAATGTTGTTTGCTGGTAATGAAGTTCACAAAGTATTTGCTATTGCTAAAACGTCCTTGCAAAAAAAAACAAAGAAAGAAAGAAAGAAAAAAGGAAAGTAAGGTCTCAGGGAATATGCAGCTAGCAGCTTCTTGTTCACTATGCTATGTTGAAGAATGCAATTTTAAGGAATGAAGAAACCAGCTTCCAGTCAGGAAATGCGGTTGATTATGCAATGGAAGTGCTTGACGTATGTGATGTGTTCTTGGGCTTAGTTGTTTTCCATTCTTAGAGTAGTCTATTTTCACTCTAAATTTGCAACATGCTGTTTAGACTGCTGGGGAGTAGGCTTTCTCATCACTCATCTGTGATGTAACATCTAGTGTGAAGTGTACTTATGTGATGCTTTCACCTCTTCAATGGAATGGGGGATTTCTCCTGCTCCACTTCTAAAAAGTGCAAATCGACTACAATGTCAAATAGGTAGTCAAAAAGGTCTATGCTTTAAAAATAATTATCGTGTGGCAGAAAGTACTCTGCGTGAACCAAAAATGAACAGGTGTTGGTGAACTTCATGGCAATTTTCTACTATATTATTAATGGATCGTGCAACTGATTTTGTGCTTCTAGGGATCATGCTGGTGGCAATGAGAAGATGAGACTGCAGGTGCCAGGGATAAAGGTCTATGGAGGATCCCTGGACAATGTGAAAGGCTGCACTGATCAGGTGGAGAATGGAACAAAGTTGTCACTTGGGAATGACATTGAGATACTATGCCTACACACTCCTTGGTATGCGATTAACTATGCTATTCTCTTGGCCTATTTCACTTCCCTAGCGTGCTTTTTTTTTCAGTACCATAGAAACAGTCACTTCTTGAGTAAGGCTGATTTATTTACAAAATTCAAACTACCAAATAAGAGTCCTTTGAAATTATGAATTTAGTATAATATACAGCTCCTAGTTCACTTTAGAAAAATTTATAACTTTCTCCTTTTGAGGCTCTTTTATATCCAAGGAACCTGCATCAAGGAGCGGCACATACACGCTATTAGTGTTACTTAAAAGACTTAGCTGAGCTCTGATAAATCCTCACGTGAATTATGCATGGGAGTTTTATTTGTGTTTGCTTAGTAGAAGCTTTTTGATAATTTTTTTTCTGGTCCCTGCCGTTTTGTTTCTTCAACAGTCACACAAAAGGTCATATTAGCTACTATGCTACTAGTAAAGAGGGGGAAGATCCAGTGGTCTTCACTGGAGACACTTTGGTTAGTATATGCACCTGACTTACTCTGATGTCTCCTTTCATCTTTATATCCTAACCTTTTTATAAATAAACACAGTTCATTGCTGGTTGTGGGAGGTTTTTTGAGGGTACTGCAGAGCAAATGTATCAGTCCCTTATTGTTACATTGGGCTCGCTGCCAAAGTCAACTCAGGTTTACTGTGGGCATGAGGTATGATCTCTTGTTTTCATACCGGATTCTTCCTGTCATCCCATAATGCTAGGCTTTCATCCTGGAGGAACCTGAATGTCATTGAATCTGTATTGTATATAAATAACTATGTTGTTCCTTTACCATTTAGTATGGAATATTTTATTATCAATGACCGAAGGGCATGTACAGTTTTACTTTGCATTTTCTGGTTTGTTCTCTTAGGAATAGGTAGTTTCTAGATTGTCCAATGATTTATCAGATGTCTTCTATAATTGGTTGAATGCCTTTTTAATGCATTTGTGTTCCCCAGAATGGAATCCAGTAGCAATGGGATAATATGATGGATTTATGTTTTCTTGTGCCTCCTTTTGTTCCCTCTAATAGAGGAGAATTATAGATATGTAGCATATACGTTCATTTGTTGCTGGGCTCTTTGCTTTTCCATTTCATGTGCTATCTTGATAACAGATGATTTACATGTGAGCTACTTGTTCATGTTCTTTGTTATTCCCATTGTTGAATTTCGACTTCCTTTTGAACTTCACTTGTAAAAGATGCTGGAAACTTGAGTGAAAACATGCATCATAACAGCCTTAACAAGAAGACAATAACCACCAATATTCGATCATTTTGGTTTATTTTCTTAATATGGTATACTAATTGGCTTGGTCGTAGATACATACTATTTTCTTAGCAGTTGCATGTTGACTTGCAGTACACTGTGAAGAGCCTAAAATTCATGCTGACACTCGAGCCGGAGAATGAGAAGATGAAACAGAAACTGGAATGGGCTGAAAAGCAGCGTGAAGCAAATCAGCCTACAGTCCCTTCAACTATAGGAGATGAGTTTGAGATCAATACCTTCATGCGCGTTGATCTACCAGAAATACAGGTGAATTTGCTAATTGAAAAGCACTCATTTTCTTGCATTACTCTCCACGTCCATGCACAGAAATGGGTAACATCGTGTAAAGTTGAAGAACACTTAGAAACTTAATTCTCTTGCCAATCCTAACTACTAGCATTAGGAGTAAAAGATTTTTGTTTGGAACAACTTCATTTGGCATGCCGGACATTGGAGATAGTAGCTTTACGTTTCTTTAATTTAAATGGATGGTCTTTTAGTTTGCGAATTGGTTTTTGAGTCGTCTTTGTATCTTTTTTAAAAAAAAATTTGTGGGTGTAGCAACGTGCTACTATCTGTAATAGTAGTGGACTGATTCTCTTCTTTGAGGAGGTTGAAGCCGGAATATTATCCATTATCTAAAAAAAAATGATTTTGCAGGCCAAGTTCGGTGCCAAGTCTCCGGTTGAAGCGCTGAGAGAGGTCAGGAAGATCAAGGATAACTGGAAAGGTTGATACCCATGCGGCCATGCGGTTGCCACCACTCTGTTGGACGGCCAGCCTCTCAAAGTGAGCTAATGCAGAAACCTTTGCCCTGTAGGTGGGAATGAGATTTACTGCCGTGCAATGCTTTGACAGGTATGGCGTGGGGATGGAGAAGACTTGTAATAAGCTCCGTGTTAATAAAAACAATAATCATGTTTCCCTTGTAACTCGTGGACTGTTTGCCAAGAGTAATGCATGAACTATGTTACACTTTGACCTGCCCCTCTGCCAAACTTGAAAAATCTGAAAGTTCTCTGATGGGTATAACTTGCCTACATTACATTTGAAGTTTATGGATCGCTGATCAGTAGTGTGTTAATCCATTGCAAAATGAAATATGGTAGCTAAATCATCAAATTATTATGTATCTTTCTTCAACTTGAAGACACAAGATTCTGATCGACAGAGACACGGATGACATAGGACGGCAACTACAGCCTACAGGTGACTTTTCATTCACGAAATTTTCTTCTTGCCGGCAGCATTCGACGACGTCGAAGGCTTCGACTTCAGCTTGAACGGCTGCGCAGAAGAGCCGGCGAACTGGCCGAAGCCCAGCCGGCCGGGGACCAGCTTGGGCGGCGCGAACGGGCCGCACGCGGCGGCGGCCGCCGATGGCTCGCTCGCGCCTCTCTTCTGCCCGGTCTCGGCCGCCGTCGCCGCGCCAACCCTCGCCCCGTCGGCAGCCCTGGTCGCCTGCCCCTGCCCATCCTTTCTTGCGCTCTCCTCGCGCTCGCCTTCGCCGAACATTTTCTTGGCCCTTTCCAAGAACGCGGCGGGCGTGCCCATGAGCACGAAGAGCTTGAGCACCTCGTCCGTCTCCAGCTTGCACTCGGGCGCCGCCGCCGCCAGGTCGGCAGCCGACGGCGGTCGCGCTGGGGTCGCCTCCGGGGCGGCGGCGGCGGCTGCGCCCAGGGGACGCGGCGTCGGCGGGAGGAAGCCGGCGCCGGGAGCGAAGCCGTTCCAGCATTGCGGCACGTGGCTGTGCCTGGCGCGCGCGACGCACTCGAGCGTCCTGAACTCGGCGGCCACGCGCGCCTTGAGCCCCGCGTGCCGCACGAACCCGTGCAGGCTGTTGCGATACGTGTGCTCCTGCGGCAGCTGAACAATTTGCAACAAGCTCACGTAGGTTTGGATTTGAATTTGAATTTGATCATGAGAAGTTGTGATCATAAAAGTCACCCATATTCTCAACTACGATTAAACAAGAGAATATATGGCGAACTGAGCGTAGCTCAGCTGGTACTTGTGGTGGAACCTGACCATCAGGGTTCGAGTGCTCGACTCAGCACTGATGCTCGTATATTTCTGGATTTATTTCAGGATTTAACCGGCGCTATTCTTTCAGTGGTAGGCGGCAGCGACAGCGAGGCGCTAGTGGTGACTTTATCAATCTCGAGGATTTGTCGGCTCAGTCTTTCGAAGGTGGTCATAAGGGTAGGGTTGCGTGCGTGTATGTGAGTATCTGCATCTGTAATGCGTGATCCGAAAAAAAAATATATGAACTCATTTGGAACACAGGTGATCGAGCGGGTCTTACACTATTGAAGGTAACGTGCCGGCCTTGGAAGACAGGCCTCGCCATGGTTCGCCAGCCTTGATCGGCGCCAGCACCTTCATTGTACGTGAGCCTCCTTCGCGCCACCACGCTGGCGCCGGCAGCGCCCGCCGTCGTTGCTGCATCTCCGGCGAACTACGTCTCAGCTTACATTTAAACGTTCTGAAACAGCGCTGGCTTACGCCTTCATACCTTTTCTCGCCTTCTTTCCCGGCGCCGTGCCCTTGCTCTCCTTGGCGCCTCGCTGCCTTGCTCTCTGGTTCTCCGGGGTGTTGCCGCCGGCGCCGGCGCTAGCGTTCTCCTGCTTCTTCGTCTCGGCGGCGCTCTTCTTCCTCGGCGTGGTGGCGGGCAGCTGCGATGGCGTAGCAGCTGCGTGGCGTGGTGGACCCCTGTTGCCCACCTCTCTTCCCTCCGGCGTGATCGGCTGCTGCAGCTGGTCTAGGTACCTCTTGCGCCATGCCGCGAGCTCCGTCTCCGAGAACATCTGGTTGTTCTTCAGGGACATGAACACTTGCTTGGCTTGATCTAGCAGTGACATCGCCTGCACAGATCCAAGGAAACATTGCTCCTGGATTAATACAATGTGAAGGCAAATGATAACCTTTGTTGCCGTGCATTGATGCATACCTCTCTGAAAGGCACGGTGTTCTGGCTGTTCATCGTTATTGCTCTCTGGAACACCATGTAAACATCGTTCTGCGATCGTATAGAGAATGAAGATCATGAACAATCCAAGGATGGAACATAAAACTGTAAAACAAAGGACAAAGAGGGTCAAGTGCGCTAAGAAACTGACCTCAAATTGCTCTAGTGCCGTGTACATGCCATCTTTGTTCTTCTGCCTCAGTGTAGCAAAGTCACCGGGCCTGCTCACTCTCTCTGCATAGTCAGTCACCTGCACTAACATGTCGATGTTTCAGTCTGTCGCATGAAACAAGAAACAGGTGCATTAAAAAAAAAAAGAGTTTCAGCCTTTCGATCTATCTACACAAATAATTCAGATGCATCGCATCATTTCTCGCCTGGATGTCATCTGGCATCGCAAACAACTCATGCCGATCTCTCCTGCAAAGAGATTAAGATACATGCACATATATATAAATCTCAATATGTAACAGGAAACAAGGTGACGCCTGATGGACAAGCAAAAAGAAGAGAGAGCGCAAAGCTTACAGCTCCAATTCGTCAAGGATATACTCGATGATTTGCCCAACTGAGCTTTGGCTTGTTGAGTTATCTGGAATGAAACCAAAAGACATTCACATGTCTCCTACAATCAGCCCGGCAATACTGAGGTAACAAAAGAAAAAAAAACAACGTACTGCTCTTCGCTGCATCTAATGGTTGTTGGTGGCTACATGAGGCTTCTCCCTGCAACTGCTGAAAAATCACCCGGCAGATGAGAACCAGGAAAAGGACATATGAAGAGAGCTGGAAGCACCCAATGGCTTCACAATTTACCTGGGTTTCTTCATTCCTTTTTCTCTTCCCTCGCGCGCTCGAACCGGAAATGCTGTTCCGGATTATTTGCCAAGGATCAAGGAGGCAGACGCCGGCGGAGTCGCCGTCGTTCTTCTCCTCTTCCAGCTTCAACAATCTAGCGCTTCGCCTCTTCCCTTTTCCAGACATCTCCGGTACCTGTTCTTCTTCCTCGCTGCTTTGAACAAAAACAAGGGACGGAGAGGCTGTGTTGATGGCAATGCATCTGCATTAAGCTTCCGTGCTCTTATGTTGCAAGACAGAGAAGGTTTCAATTTTACAGCTGGTAGCTCGTGTGTGTGAGTTTTCATCCTCAGATGGAAACTTTTACTGGACAAAAGAGGCAACGGAATGCCATGATATTCTAGGTCTTTTAAGGCCTGCAGTTTTGGAATGACAGATTATAGATAGGAGGAATGCAGCAAAAGCTGTGAGGAGTGATGACCCGGAGCTGAATGTGAGGAGTATCCCAAATATTAACTTTGGATCACAAGACTATTTCGAGCATGGTTGTAAGGGCAAGCCCAACGCAAGCACACAATACTAGTAGCCCCATGAAAAAGTTGTATTCCACATAAGCACTGAAATTTTAAGATCTTCAAGCACCCAATGCAGGCCACTCTTACTTTTTCTACCATGACCCTACTCATCTTGTTTCTCTCCTCCCAAGTTAGCTTTTTCTCGGTGCTTTTCCTCTCTCACAACAGCCACAGCGATTGCTTTTTAATCCCAAGCCACTGCACCTTCTGCAGGGTGCACTGACAGACTGCAAGCGCCCAAACCGTTTGAGCTGGACATTTGTGTCAGGCGGGTAAACTTGAGGCTACCAGCCACGTCGGAGCGTTGGGCCTGCTCTAAGAGCTTTTGTGAGCATTTCTCTTGCACAGAATTGGAATCTTAGGAGAAGATTATTGGATAGGCAAGAGTAGTGACTACACCAAGTAGCATTCCAATGCGTCAGGGTAAGAAACAGTTGGCCTCATGGCCACAGTACATGAACAGCTGTGCACTGAGGTGTTACGGCAGGTTATGGTCTGGTTTAACTCGAATTAAATGGCCCTTAACCATCATGAATCACCACCATTTCACTTGCTAGATACAATGCACAGGTTGCGTGATACTGCGCCGGGGTTCTACGTAGCATAGTTGCCATCTGTAGGTATTCTAATTTGTTGCGATGCTGACTTGCAGCTTTTGCTGGGTGCAAGAGGAATGAACTTGCACACGTTTGCAAATCCAAATAGAGCACAATCTGCTAGAGGGGGGAAAGGAACTGTAACAATGTCTATTTGTATAGGCATGTGGAAGCCAAGCTTGAGAAACTGGAAACATGAACAATACCAGAACAGGAAGGTAACAACGACCAGCCTGGCTGTCGGCGGTATAACAGCCAAAGTTGCTACTAGGGTGTTTGAATTTGACTGCATGACAAGCAAACATTTCCCACAATCCAAACGCCACCTTACGAGAAATTACTTTTTTTTTTGGGCACGCATGTTGTAGTAGCAAGAAACGATATTATAACTGCAACACGTGTACACAGTAACATCATCTATACCAAAATGGTAACTGAGCTGAGACAACTAAATATTTACTAGGCTTATTCCTTGTGATACAGAAATGTTACATTGCCATGAAAAAACTGTAGGGATTGTCTATATAATCCCAAAGGAGAAATGTTAATCGCCCAGGCTATCTTGGAGTGGATCTCTCTCTCCTAAACTGTAAGTTTATGTCCTCGCATATCTAAAATCCTACTCCATTTACAAGGCGCAGATAAGTTGAAACCTGCACCCTCTCAGTTGTGAATCTGTTTCCCCTTGCAAAAAGGAAAGTTATACACCGGCAATCAAACCTGCAGGGTAACTGCTGCAGGGTCAACAGCATCACTGTTGTTCTGTTGGAACCACAATTCTGCGTAACGCCCACCCTTTGAAAGAAGAACGTCATGTGGTCCTTGTTCTACTACCTTCCCATTCTCCAAAACAATTATCTGAAAATTCAAATTTGTAACAGGACTCATCAACATATCAGAGAAAAGATGAAACCAACAACCATTCACCACTCTAGAGTGCACTGGAAGGTTTTGAAATTCAAATATATGGTCTGGAAAACTTGAACAGGACTCATCAAAATATCAGAGAAAAGATGAGACCAACAAGCATTGCACAACTCTACGTGCACTGGGAGGCTGCAAAATAGATGAGTTCGACGAATACTGAGGTTTCTTTGAGAAGTTGCAAAAGCATACCTGATCACACTGCATTGCAGTTGTGAGTCGATGAGCAATAAAGATTGATGTTCGGTCAACAGATAACGACTTCAGAGAATTCAAAATTGAGGCTTCAGTAGTGCTATCAAGAGCACTTGTTGCTTCATCACATAACCTGACATAGTTCAGAAGAAAAAATATCAAGACAAAAGGGCATCGAATAAGCCTATTATTTGTAAAAACGTTTACTATGAGTAATCTGAAATTAGTTTAAATACATTCAGCAGGGCCAACTTTGACATAGCACGCGACTATGTGAGCTCTCACAAAAGCACATAAACAGAGGTCATAACTGAGTGGCTACCTTAAACACATTCCTCAAGTCATTGAGATCCAAATGAAAAAAGGAGTAACGAAAAGCAAGGGGTACTCACAGAATGGAGGGCTCCTTCAAGAATACGCGAGCTATCGACACTCGTTGTTTCTCCCCACCACTTAGCTGCAACAAGAAAACCACAATTTATTAGATATTTTGTCTGTAGAACAACAGCTTACACCATTTCTTCATCTGGCACATTACAATATACTGTCTCACCTTCAATCCTCGTTCTCCTACTACTGTGTCATACTTGTCTGGGAAGTTCATAATTGTATCATGAATAGCAGCACGTCGGGCAGCATCATAGACCTGTATGGAAACAAACTGTAACATTCCAAAACAAAACATATAATCATGCTATATGCACTTCAGAATGTCTTGGAAGAAAATAGGTACCTCCTCATCTTTTGCTGATAAACGTCCATACTGTATATTATGCTTAATCGTGTCGTTAAAAAGTACCTGCATTCATGTTTATAATGTGAGATTGGCTAGTTGGCTGGCCTTGTAACAGTGATAATTAGCATATGTTAACATGAATATACTATAGACACAATTCCCTGAAAATGTGTTAAATAGAAAACCCTCAATATAGCTAGTGATCCACTACGTTGAAGAAAGATGCATAAGGACACCAGAAAATTATTCAGTGACTATTGCATTTCTCTTGTACTAAATAAATCCACAATCCAGAATTCCAGTAATGTAGCTTTACTATTTTTTTCTCTAACTAAATTGGAGTATTGGACTAATTGTTTGAATGTAAAAAAAATAATCAAAAGATGTTCACAAATGATAGTTAGCAGAAGCCAGATTATACAACAGAACTTGAAGAAATGCAAATGCCCACATTCCTCTATAGTTTGAAAACTGCAGCATTGACAAATGTATATCAGAAGGCTTTACCGTGTCCTGAGGTACAACACCAAGATGTTTTCGAAGGCTCTCTAGTGTCACTCCTCGGATATCTTGCCCATCAATTCGTATCTGCCAGCAGAAAAAATCACATGAATAAACCATGAGATGGGCATCGGTTAGATTAACATGAAATTAGAAAGGAGATTGATGCTTCTATATCCTTACAGATCCTGAAGTTGAATCAAAAAATCTGAACAGAAGCCTAAGAATAGTTGATTTCCCTGCATAAGAAAGGTGCAGTTAAGGAACCCCTGAGTGATGCTCATAAAGAACACAAATTCACTAACAGAAGTTCTAAGACCCCACACTAAAGCACAAAACAAGATATTCCCATTATTACACAAAACAATTCACCGCTACCAGTTGTTAATCACTGTCGACAAGATTTATGATAGAAATCTCAAACAGATAAAATATAGAACCATGCCAGTTGATTATTAACTAACAGTAGTTAGGTATCAAAATGGACATTGGTTTCAACATCGTTTTAGAGAAGAAGCTTAGCTATAACTTGCTGAACACTAGCTGGGAGTTGCTAGTTTTGGCAGTGAGCATATAGAGAAGATAGACCAAGCACGAACCAAAAATATGTGCACATCCCCAATGTTAGTAACATGCATCAACTGCTGGAAACCCCCGTGCCCTTCACCATGAACACAAGGGGTGGACGAACCAGTATTAGTCAATGCTTAGTTTATACTGTGTCATGTCCAGCCCATTTGGGCCCATGTGATGGATGAAGCAGCAGCAGACCTCCCTAGGGCTGGCGCACTGTTCACTACATAACTGTTCAGGGTGGGTTTGTTGCATTAGAGATTAGATGAGATCAGATTGAGTTGTTATCATGACATACTGTTTCAGTGCTGATAAAATATATGAAGACATTTATACTGGACAGTTCTGGTAATCCAAAAAGAGGTCCAGTTTGTGGTTGACTTGTGTTTAACATTTGAAGATGTTAAAAAGATGGAAAATACTGTAGTTTAATTGGAAAGTAAAATAATGTTAGCTAATTCTGCGGCCCAACTATTGTATGTCATAATTGTCTTGTAGTTTGACAAACAACATCGCCATTTGCAACTTAGATTAGAAGCAAAATAGTTGATCCGAACACCAAAATTTTGAAGATTTCCATCAAACAAGATTATCATGATCCACCTCAACACCAAGTGAAGTCTAATAAATACTATCTTTTGTGGCCAACTATGAATATTATAACCCAAAATCACATCAACTCAATACCAGAACTCCTGTGCAACAGTAGCAGCAAACTAACGAGTTCATTAAGAAAATAAAAACAGGGTTCTCGGCTCTAGGTATAACGTGAACATATCTTAAGCAATAGAAACCTTCAAATTTTGTTCGGTCACAAAAGCATTAGGTATTTTTTGATAAATAAAAAAGATAGTTTACCACTGCCACTAGTTCCGACAATGGCAATGCTCTGTCCTGCAGGTACAGTGAAGGTGGCACCATCAAGAATCTTCCTTTCTGGTACATACCTGGAAGAAATCAAATCATTCACTGAATCATATATAAATACATCACTATGTCAGTTTACTCTAGTTTACAGCATATACAAAACAGGAAAACACCTTCAATGGGTATCTCAATATTCTATCTAAATTATTATTGCTAGTTATAATACAATACAAGTCTACAACACACATGAAAAATAACTTGTTTCTGGTAAATTAGAAACTAAAGTTTGTAGGTTGTGTGTGCACTAATATGTTCTTGTATTGACATCTGCCTATCTGATAAATGATATTTACTAAGATGACTTATGCAAAGGACTTTGTTAGAAACAAACAGGTGACATTTCACAAGTTTGACCTTTTAAGTGACTACAACAGAGACTATAAACATAGGAATAAAAATATTTAGCTCACCAAATGGTAGTTTGATCGCTATAATATCAGGTGTCAAATAGGTTTCAGCAAGGAAATATTCACTCACAGTAATACTTCCATATTTTTCCAAAAAAAAGTAATGGTTAGAAGAAAATAAGTGCATTGGTGCTAGTTGTTTGAGACTTGCATAGTCTTTTTCAGAAAGAATATAAGCACTTTGCTACGCTCAACAAGTTATTAAAGAACAAAACTTACCCAAAATGAACATTCTCGAATTCAATGCATCCTCCCTTGAACTGCAAAGGTTGTGCATGAGGCTCATCCTTTATTCCAGGTTTTTCCTAAGAAAAATGAAACAACGATTAGGAAGTATCAGAGAGCAATGTTTAAGAATGAAACTAAAACTACAGGCCCTTAGACATTCGACAATTTAACTACCAAACTTTACCTCCAGCAACTGAAACATAGACTTCATGTCAATGAGGCTTTGTCTAGATTCTCGATACACACTCCCAAGGAAGTTTAGAGGCAATGAAAGCTGGAATAGAAGTCCATTAACCATGACCTGCCAAGGATTCACCACATTAATCAAAAGCAACTAGCAAATGACTAGAGATTAGTGTGTTCGAGGAAAAAAAGACTAGAGACAAAATTGGCAACAACTGAAGCCATATAAAATCATGGTTCAATTAAACATTGGTTCTTGTTAAAAACATATTAATATAGCTCGTAATTCATTTTTATTTATCACAATTTCAAATCTTGCAGTCATCCTGTGATACGGATGAGTTACTAACCATACCAAAGTGTGAGACATGAAATGTCAACACTAGATGATATAAGAAACAAACAGACAATGGATGGGATAAATAGTTACCAAATCACCCACAGTAAGAGCACCACTCATTACTCCATATGAGCTCAAAACCATTGCTGTAGATAAAGCCGAGCTAAAGATAACATTTTGACCAAAGTTCAGGTAGGCAAGGCTACTTTGGGTCTTCAATGCAGCATCCTCATAATCTGGCCACGTGGTAATAAAAATAGTTAATAGATCAGATCCCTTAAACAAAATCAACTTATGATGTGTGTCAGTGTTTAAGAACTTTTAAAATAGTCTACAGATCATCTCTTTAACAAAATAGTCAGCTGGGATTCATCAAATCTATGAAACATAACTTAATGTCCTATTTAAGCACTTTTAAAACAAATTCTACATTCTGAACCCTTAGTTTTCATGAAAAAGACCAAGTCAATAATTCAATTATAATCCTTGTTACCTTTGGGGAGCACATTCAACATATC
This sequence comes from Setaria viridis, assembly GCF_005286985.2. Lineage (NCBI taxonomy): Eukaryota > Viridiplantae > Streptophyta > Magnoliopsida > Poales > Poaceae > Setaria > Setaria viridis. The sequence goes on from NC_048271.2 coordinate 44,905,308, forward strand.
AAGATGCAATTGATTCACATCAATAATTATCCCCTTTGTATCTCCCAAATTCCCAAACTTTTGCAAACTATTTTTTAGGGGACTTCTGTAAAATATTTTAGGGAATGCTGAAATTAATGTTTGAAGGAACATCTGGTTGTGCACATCTACTCTACAATGACATTTCAACCAAGAAGAAAGACGTATATGCACTCACTCCTTAAATATTTGTCGTACTTCGCAACTTCAAATTGTTCGTTGTTGAAGTACTTCACAGTCTGTACACAATCAAAGAAAGATCAATAATTTGTTACAACTAGAATAAAGAAGGTAAAATGGAGAAAACGGAGTAATGGACATGAGGTGACCTCATAATTCAGAAGAGAGTCAACTGCCACTGTACTGGAAGCATTATCAGCTTTATTCATGGCTGTCCTGAACTTAGTCCGCCACTATAATAATATTTAAAAAAACAAAAGGGGACCAGTGACAAACAGAGTAAAACATAATTAGACTTCACATGACGACATCATTTGAAAGATAAATTGAACAGTTGAGACAACAAGGATATCTTGAGAGATCCAATGCTATAGAATTGTGTTTGCACCTGTGTGACAGCCAAAGTGAAAGCTATATAGGTAGCAACTGAAACTGAAGTAATCCAAGCAAAAGTGGAACCAAACTTGTAAGCAAGTATGCTTGACACCATACCAATCTGTAAATGAGAACCAAAATCACAAGGCTGAGGTAACAGAAAAGCCCAAAAAATAAATGCCATATATTTCTGAAGTGAAACAAAATCTCAGGCAATATGCATAACTAATGGACTGTACATTTACACGATAATTTATAAGTACCTCTAGTATTGTGGGCACAACATTGAACACCATCACTGTGAGAATGTAATTTATTGCACGGCTGCCTCGATCAATTATGCGATTTAGAGCACCAGTTTGCCGGCTAGAAACAAAGAAGCAGGTAAGAAGCATAAGAAAAATTTCAAATATTCTCCACCTCGTACATATCAACGCTAAAAAATTTACTCCCTCCGGTCATGATAAAATGACTTTAGGACAGCAAAACTAAACTCGCTCCGGTCATGATAACATGACAATAGGACAGTAAAACTAAACTCCTCTGGTCATGATAACATGACTTTAGGACAGCAAAACTAAACTCCTCCGGTCATGACAACATGACGTTAGGACAGCAAAACTAAACTAAGTTTAGTTCAATTTTGCTGTCCAAACATCATTTTATCATGATTGGAGGGAGGGAGTATATATATAATAAACATTGCTGAATTCTTATGACTTGTTTCCACAGATATCTACCTAGTCCCTTCCTCACTGTGAGTAAATGGGACTATTGTTACGAAAATAGTGCAGTCCACTCACTAGAGATTTTGTCACTTCCAACAAACATTGTCAATTTCATACTAGTAGTCAAGCAGTCAAGTTATCTAATTCTCTGATGTTATCTGCATAACCCTCTACTTACTTTTGAGTTATGATGTTTTTCCAAATATACCACGAGTTAAATAGATGATTTATTCCTTACAGAGACTGAGAAAATTAGTAGAATGACCATTTCCTACAAGTACCTTAGATGATAACGAAGATCAAGCTCATGCAAGTGAGAAAATACCTGCAATACCAAGAGATCACGAATTAAGGCAATCATAATTTTAACATTTAATTATTTGGTCCACATCAATAATAGAAAATAATCAGACGTATATGATGCCTGAGATAGATCAAAGGATGCTGCTTCAATTATGTTTCTAACATTTGGAAGTCTTCAAAACATCTTCATTTTTTCAACATACAAGTATCAGAACAATAACATGCTCATCACTCAACCAACAACTGGAAGTAACAGTAGTTATCCATGAATACGGAAATATATAGGAGAACTCTGCATAGCAAGATACTTTGTTCCAGAAAAGATTCATATTGCGTTGGAACATCTGGGCAGTTACACACTACAGCATGGAAAGAAAACAATAAGTTCCAATATTTACCATTCTGGATACTGAACGGATGGCTCTCAAGGTCACTTTAGAAAATAAAGCATTTCGCAGTTCTGGCAACAAAGAAATGACCATTTTAGGGACGGAAAAGGTAGTCATTTGTGTTCCAAGAGGAGGAACAAAGAAGGGTATCCAGGAATGCTTGAGAAAGTGTTTACCTGTACAGGCCGACACTCCTGATCGTGCAATTCCATAACCAATCAACACAGCTGCTGGGCTTGCAAAGAGAGCCAATAGGGTGGCGTTAGTTTCCGTGAACGATGCCAGTGAGGCTTCAGCACCACCAAGGGCTGCAAGCCAATCGATAGCGAGCTTAAACAAGAAAGGCACTTGAACATTTATAACCTGGTGTTCATATCAAATACAAAAGGTCGGGTAAGAAAGTTGAAAGTTTCATGTAATAACTTCCATATTTTTAGTTCAACCTGTTTTATCTATCCCGATTAAAAGGGCACTGTTCTCCCTCTTATTCCACATCGATGATATGTGGCAATTGTGCCCTTGTTTGACTATGAACCAAGCTGAAGTAAAGGATTCGGTAAAAGGAAAGTTTGAGATGCACATCCAACAAATGAACCGCATCTTATAAATTACCAAAGTTACATCACAATAGGACAAATGCTGAAGTAAGTCTTTTTCATAAAGGAAAAGAAGTTTCAATGTAGCGTGAGTAGTGAAAATGCACCAGGAAAGCAATGGGAATATTGATCTTGAGCCTACAACATGATGGTCAATGCTGACTTTTATTAGAAAAGGCAGCCAAATGGGTAGTTTGCTCATTAATGCCTCTGATAAAAGAAACAAAAGGCTTCCTAAACATGAGCAGTGCAATATCAAACCACATATGCCTTAATGCAGGTTACCGTTTTCAAACAAGTACTCCCTCAGCTTTCAAATATATGTCCACCTAGCCTTTCTTATTCTTCTACAAACATAAGTCCAAACCATAGATTCATTTTATCATCAACCTTAATCTGTGCATAAGTCCACAGACTTACATTTGAATTGGAGGGAGTAGCTTTACCTTTGCACCAACTAATAGGCCTAATGACAACACAAGCCTGAAGCGGAAGTCAGGGCTGTCATTCAACAATAAGTACTTCCCAAGGTTTTTCAGTATCTGAGAATCTGCTATCTGCTCATCGACATCCTTTTTTGAAGCATCTTTCGGGACCTTGTCAACCGGCTTCCCAGCTGTCACAGCATTGGCAGATGTGGAGAATGCATGTACTCTCTGCATATATAGCAAGAATCACAAAATAAGAATTAGAAAAACATTCCTTTTATTTAGAAAGACAACAGAAAAAAAAACCAGCAATTTGCCCCTTAGACCAACCGTGAGAAACTACAAATTGTTTGGATGGAATTAATACCGCGCAAATATAAAATTAGGTGTGATACTCCTTTTTCTCTGCATGAAATTTGCACTTGTTTAGTGCCTTGATGGACTAAACACAAATATATCATCATAAGCACCTCAATACAGATTACTTTATAGAAGCAAAGCTGCTAAGGAAACACTATTACTTTTTCCCTTTGTTTTACTACCAATATTTCACTTGTCACTAGGCCTACTTCAACATATGTATTGTGCCTAGAGAAAATGCTAACACCCACTACTGCCTCTAAACATCCCATAATCCAACCAATCACAAATGTGGAAGTACAGATTACCGTGTCTCGGGTAAGCCGCGCGCCGTGCGGCGGGTAGGTAGAGTCCGGCAGGAAGCTGCCGAGGCGGCCGAAGGGACCCCCATTCCCGGGCGGGACACCACAGTTAGGTCCGAATCCTCCGAGGAAAGGGCTGAAGAGAGGTTTCGGCACGCCCGGCCTGTTGGCTCCGTTCAGCCGCCGGAATCCGGCGGCGGCAGGGGCGGCGGTCTGGGGGTTAAACCGGGAGCCGCGGAGGAGGTTCCCCGCCGCTAGTATGCGGGACGAAGGCCGCATGGCGCTTGCCGGCGGCGGCGGTGGCCGTGATGGGTAGGGTCAGCGGACGAAAGCGTGGAGGCGGAGTTGGACTGCCAGTGGCGAATAGGGTCTTTTCTTCCTCTTTTCTTTTGTTTTCCAAATGGAGCTCAGTTATTCCCATTTAACACTTTTCCTTTTTCTTTTGCGTCATGGTGTTTAAAACAGGACGATTCATTGTACCTAGTCAGATTTGTGATGTGAGTCAGATTTTAGTACCAAATGACCTTACTATACTAGCCTTAAAAAGCTGGCATTCATATGGTATTTGTCCAAATTCGATGGTCCAGTTTACATTGTAGTAGCTCTTGCAAAAAGTGATGAGACTTTGACAAATCAACTCCTTCGACAAAATGCATGTTCGCTTCAGCTTATAAACCGGCTGAAAAGCTGAAATAGCTGATTTGTTGTGAGAGGAAAATACTGTTTGATGGCTGATAAACTGGCTGGATAAGCTGAAGCGAACATACCCATAGTGACCATTCATAGGGACAGATTGAGAGCAAACGAAACAAGCACACTGTTCATTTTTCTTTGACGATAGCAAACAATTGCACCTTTGCCATATTAGGATAGAAATAGCGTGTATCCTAAGCGATGCAATTATGGTTAAATCAAGTAGCATACAGCTTCCTCCGTTCCAAATTTTAGATCATTTTAGTTTTTTTAGTTTCATAAATATTATTATATATCTAGATATAATGTATGTCTAGGTGCATAATAAGATCTATAAATCTAGAAAAGTAGAAAGGACTACGACGAGTTGGCAACGTGTATATAGCTTAGATAAAATGTGCACTACACAACATGTGCATAGCAAAAATTATATTTAGATAATTTGAAACGAAGGAAAGTATTATTTATAGGATTTAACCGTAATGAATGCATTTTTAGGAATTGATCATATCAAACGCCTAGGACATACTCTCTCCGTTCCAGAATATAGCTACGTTTAGACTTTTTTCAAATCAAATATTTTCAACTTTAACGACAAATAGAGAAACAATCAAAGAGACTAATAGTATAAAAATTATGTCAAAAATTATGTCAATAGATTTATCATGAAATCAACTATTATAATATGTAATTTTTTTATTTGAAATAAATTATTTTTAAAGGTATTATTGGTCAAAGTTAAAAAGATTTAATTTTTGAAAAAACTAAACGTAGGACGGAATACAAAGCTCCAAAGCGCACCAGCCAAAAAAAAGTCACAACACAACGGCGTGACACGTTCGAACGAACCGTCGAACTCTGACTGCAACCAATCACGGGCGTACAGGTCCAGTTGCAAGACGTAAGGAATGGAACAGTGCAGAACGAATATTGGTCAGCCAGGACGATTAAAAAAACAGAGAGAAAAGGGTAATTTCAGCCGCTGACGTTCTAAACAAGTAAACATTGCGCTCTGACTTTCACTTGGTCCCGGGCACGGGCAGACGGTTGCGCAGAATTTGAGCCACAGCTTAGGTACTATCTGTGTGGCAGCTACGGTCTGTTCGAGCCATAGACGAAAGTTTCGTGCGGCGTAGCATGCGGCATGTCCAATACCCTTTCGCTCCTCGCCACACAAAACGGCAGCTATCCTATCGAATTCGAACCCAAATACAATAGCACCAAGCCCACTTGAGCAGCAAGCACGATGAATCTTCTACTGCCGGCCGTATCTCACGTTTTGTTTTGTGCGACAACTACTCGCTCGTATCAGCGAACCTTTTTTGGGGGGAGTGACTACCCATCATCCGGGTGATTTAGGGGGTGTTTGGGAGCACTCCACTCCACAAAAAATTGCTCCACTCCACCAACTCTAAAAAACTCGCAGCCAAACGCGTCTAGCTCCAGCAACTCCGGCTCCAAGAAAAAGGTGGAGCAGGGGGTAGATCCACGTTTTTTGTGGAGTACCTCAAGAGGTGCTCCAAAAACTCCATCTACAGACCTCCTCGTGGAGTTGGTGGGTATTTACCCACCATTGCCACTCTTTACACATGGTACCGGTTCGGGAAAGGGAAACAAAAGATGCTCCCGTCGCACTCTCCACCGCGCCGCCCGGCCGGCCGTTGCCGCCCGGCCGGCCGCCGCCGCCGCCCGCCCCGGCCCCGCCCGCCCCGCCGCGCCGCCCGCCCCGACCCCGCCCGCCCCGCCGCCGTCGCGCGCCCGCGCCGCCCCGGCCACCGTCGCGTGCCCGCACCGCCCCGGCCGCTGTCACGCGCCCGTCCCCGGCCGCGGCGGCCGCCCGCCCGGCCGCCGTCGCGCGCCCGTCCCCAGCCGCCGTCGCGCGCCCGTCCCCAGCCGCGGCGGCCGCGCGCCCGCGCCGCCCGCCCGGCCGCGGCGGCCGCGCGCCCGCGCCGGCCGCGGCAGCCGCCCGCCGCGCGCCCGCGCCGCCCGCCCGGCCGCGGCGGCCGCGCGCCCGCGCCGGCCGCGGCGGCCGCCCGCGGCGCGCCCGTCCCCGGCCGCGGCGGCCGCCCGCCGCGCGCCCACGCCGCCCGCCCGGCCGCCGTCGCGCGCCCGTCCCCGGCTGTGGCGGCCGCCCGCGGCGCGCCCGCGCCGCCCGCCCGGCCGCCGTCGCGCGCCCGTCCCCGGCCGCGGCAGCCGCCCGCCGCGCGCCCGGCCGCCGTGTAGATGACTCCGTGCTGCTGCTCTTGCGATGTGCAAACAGGAAGAAAGATGAATTGCTTGCTCGTGTAGATGAGATGGTGTTTGAGTTGTGATTGGTTCTCGTCGTCATTTCTGATTGATGATCAAGATTGTTCTACATTTCGCATGATAATTTCTTGTAATATATGTAGCATTGTTTAAAACTGAGAAGAGGAGAGAGAGGAAGAAGAGAGGAGAAAATAGAAGAGTATGACATGTGGGTCCGTTCACAAAGGGTAAAATAGACTATTCACAACAAGTGCTCATGTTTTTGGAGCTGGAGCACTGCCATCAGCCAAACACGTGCAGCAGCTCCATGTTTTTTTGGAGTTGGTGGAGTGGAGCTAGGAAAATGTGGAGCTGGTGGAGTGGAGCTGGTTTTTCTGGAGTGGAGTGCTCCCAAACAGGCCCTTAATCTTCAATTATCAACCACTTTGGACCAATAAGAGTATGCCACGTCATTCGTACAAGAGATATTAAACCCGAGTGACACTGCCATGTATTTCAATCAAAAGAAATGAACATAGCACATCTTAAAACTGACTGAAAAAGATATAGAAATCACTCAGATTTCTATCAACTTGGAATCCTTCCTTTCAGAAACAGAAGAGCTCACGTTTCTTCACTTGACCTTGTCTCTCAACCAAACAAAATCACATCTGCGTGACTTGGTGGAGAAGAACAACAGCAAAACCTTGAGAAATCATGCGCGCCTCGCGTCTGACCTTGCAGAGGGCAACGATGAAGATGAAGGGAAAAGCTAAAGCCAACCAGAATGCATGACCATCAGAAGAAGGAGAAGATCAACATGAATTGATCAAGGTACTGAGTACTGACATTTGATCTTGCTCTGTGATCTCTTTCTTATGAGAGAAGGAAAAATGTCTGCTGGTTGATCCTGGATAAAATAATGAAGAATTTAGAGTAAGATCTCTCTGGTGTTTGTTGCAGGCAGTCAAGATTGCATCAATTTTTGATTCAAATGTGAAGGCAACACCAAAGACATATCATGTCTTGAAGCGAAAGGCACCTTTTTGGTTCTGATAAAAAACTTGTTCTCTGAAAGTTATTCTAAACTCTAGATATCAGGGCTGTTTTGTCCTAAAATGATGCAAGAACATCATTATGCAAGAAATCTATCTAGCAGACAGTGTTATCTTGCCATCATTAGATTTCTGGAAAAAGAAAACAGAGAGAGAACAAAAATGCAGGGTTAGCTCTAGTCTTTGTATGTGCAAAATACTAGAGTTTTGGTGATGAGTAACTTACGCAATGTTAACTCTATCTTGCCATCTGAACCACTAATGAATAAAACAAAGAATACATATTCTTTACTGTTAGTGATGAGTAATTTTCAGAACATCATGCCTAATTGATAGTGCCTTTGGGCAATGACTCCAACATTCGATGAATATATGCATAATTGGAAAAGTAGACCAAACAGAGTCGATCCTAAGCCCAAACAGATAAATGGTGCAGCAGAACTAGCAGCATAGGAGTTGCCAACAAAAGAAAATCTATGAAAGCATCAACAAATTTAAAGATGTACCTTCTAGGAAACAAATGCTCAATGATCTACCATGAGAAATGGCAGACATGCTACAGATAAAATTGAACTTATTCAGGAAAAAAGATAAAAATTGAACTTACACATAATGCCACAGAGATCTTTCGCCGTGAATTTCACCATCTTGGGCTCTTGGCTGCCTTGGAATAGCACACTAAGCTAAACATGACAAGGCCTCTTTGGATGCCATCAGACTTGATGGCAGTGAAGGTGCACTCCATCTAGAACCACAGTAGAGGAAATTGTTATTAAGCTTGACACATTGAATAACTATGACCAGTTAGTTTCTAGGAAATCTTCAAGCCGTTATATGGTGGTTTTAGAAAAAAATAAAAAATAAAACACTCTGTATATTCAGAATTTACTGAAGACTCAATTAAAAAAAGAATTAATGAAGATTAATTCAGACCACTGAAACAAGAAAATAATGAATACACTTAGCATTAAATATTCGAAGAACAACAAACATTCAGAACATGGAACACTGAACACAGAAAATACAATACAAATAAAACAATAACTTCAAACTTAACAAAATACTAATGGAAGATTGAAATACTGAAGCAATGAGCCACAATTGGCTGGTGGTCATTGAAGCAACCAAGCAACATCATCCTCACATTTCCATCACAGTGTGCTCCAACAACTCCACCAACATGAACAGGAACTTGAGGACGTCACGTGCACCATCCTGAGTTCCTGACGGTGGCAAAGGCCTTGCTTTTGAAAATCGCCAGCACCGTATCCTAGAGGCATTTTGCCGTCTATTTTGGGAAGGAATACTGGAATAGCACACAGGGGCGGACCTTGTATAAGGACATAGGTGTACAGATGTACACCCAATATTTTTTTGCTAAACACTAGCAGTTTGTATGTATACAATACATATGCATACTCACAGCTTGTCCAGAACGTGTATATTTGAGCCCCAGCACTCGAAATAGCCCAGCAATATCCCAAACTCCCTCCACCCTCTCTTCTTTGTCTCTCGCATGCAACGATGGGCCGGGCCTGGTAGTATTGCCCACATCTGCAGTCTGCACAAAAGCCACCTCATTAAGCAGGGGAGCAAGCACGCGCTGTCCAGGCCAGATGCGAGCAGCAAGCGCCGAGGTAAGGGGTAGACCAACATCAGGGGGAGTGAGGAAACGCTGTCACGGATTGCTACACCGGCGGCCGGTCTTGCTGTAGTCTGTACACGATTACTATAGCTACTCAATAATAAAAACTGCTAGTTTCAATTGTACATCAATAAAAAAATAAATTTGAAAACCCCCTAATCTTCATCTGAAGTAGAGAAACTGGAATTGCAAGGACAAAGTGTTGGGTTGATGGGACAGCACGTGGTGTTGATAATTCATGAACATTAACATGACTAATAAGTTCTTGAAGATGATGGATAATTTATGATGTTGACAAGCTTTTGTATGACCATGGGGGAGATGAGTGCCATGTGCCATGTTAGGTTATGATGATGTCAAGACATATTGCATTAGCGCCTTGACAAGATACGATTTTCCAAGAGAAGTGTAAAATCGTGTAGCAAAGACAATCACCTAGACCTGAAGTATACTAGATTGTAGACTCCCCCCTTCTTTTATGGAGGTATAACGTTTGGAATCTCCGTACAGCTAATTCTAAAATCCTACGTCCGCCACTGATAGCACAGAGATCAAACAAAAGGATCCGAGAGATTGCTAGTGCGGGAAATGAAAGACAATGCTTTATCAAAACTGAGAACCTACCCACAACACAACTACCAATGCAGATATTGAAACCAAATCAACGCACGAAGAACAAACAAAATGAATATACGTGCGCTGAGCTCGCGGGGAGTGATGGAGTGGTGCCGGTAAAGAGGGGGTGACCGGGGACAAATCTTGCTATCACGCACACAAGGTGTTTGTGGTATTGTCTAGATGGGGCTTTGCAATTGTTCAATGTTCACAGTGGACATGGTAGCATTACGTGTATGGTCACGCATCCTCGAGTTCTGCGACCATGAGCGCGATATGTCAATGGACACTATGATCATTCACTATCGCTGAATTTTGGCCCTAGTCTAACCAAAAGCTGGGTCCGCCACTTATCGCAATCCAGCAAACCGCCGACGACGGTGTCTCTCATCGCCGGCGGTTCACGGGAGCCGACCTCTGAGAACATGAAAAACTGTCGAGTGAGCGGATAATAATAGCGAGCTACCGGGCCAACGGAACGAACGGGCCGACAAACACAACAAACAATGGCCCGTCAATTAGAACACAACTAACAGCAGCACAGATCTTGAAAGGATCGTGGCCGTTGAAATCCGAGTGATAAGAAGATATAAAAACACCCGATAGATGGTTAGAAATTCCGTTTTTTTTTTAAAAAAAAAGTGGAGGATGGCAGGGAATATGTACAAATGCACTGCACAGCACAGCCCAACGACCAAACCCATTTCTAGCAAATTTTGGTTAACCAGTTGTGGTCTGGACCAGGCCTGCTTTGATTCTTTCGCGTGCGCGCGGAACCCAAACCACGCACCTCACCAATCAACTGTCGGTGCGGCGGCCATGTCCGGCAAGGAGGGTTTTACGAACACTGTCGCGCTCGCGGAGGAAAGACTCGCCGCCTCTACAGTCTGGAGTATACCGAAAGCAAAGCACAGTGGCTGCGGCTCCCCTTTCCCGGAATCGGAACAAAAAATTGGGTGCATCCGGGATGCAAAACGCATCCTGTGCATACCGACGTTGTTGGGCGACGTGTGGATGCCGAGCCAATCCAACGGATCGCCTGCTCCGCCTGGTCTCGCATGCACTTCCGAGCTCCTGGCTCCTCCTCACAGACAATCTCGGCTCGGGTCCCTCCCAGCCTGGCGAGTGCGATGTGCAAGTCTCAGGTGAAGATCGATACTCAGTAGTTAATACGTACTACCTGTATGCTACTACTAGTCAAACAAACCAACACTAGTTCACATTGGTTCTAGCTATTTTGCACAGAAAGCTTATCGGAGAAGCCTGTTTGTTCGCTTGTTGTGTAAGGATGAGAATGAGATGGCGGCCGAATATACACTTGATACCACTTTGTAGTTTTCTTTTGTTATGTTGACATATGGATCTTACTGTGGCGTAATCATGAATTTTACTTTACATTATGTTGCAGCTGAATCAGATATTAACTTATATTACAAGGGAGAATGCTACTCATGATAATATATATGTGCACTGCTTCTTCAGTTTGCATCAAATTGTAGGATAGACCATAGAAAAATTTAGCATTCCAATAACTATGAAAACACCCCACATCGATGATGCAAACTGTAGATAGACCATAGAAAAATTTACAGCAATTTTCTTAAATTTATAGATGATCTCAATCCTCAATTGTCAATCATGTTACAAAATCAGCAATTTATAATTACAATTTGATATGCCATCCAGCGAGTGGGAGGAACGGATGGATGTTCTCAGGTAGCTCTATCCACAGTTTGTGCCGGATGCCAGCAGCTTCTCAGCTTGTTGCTTACATTTTATTAGACACATCCATTATATTTCAGATTTCCAAGCATCCATATGTATTTCAGAAAAAAGAGATACGATGTACATTGATCCTGTGAGACCATCTACAATACAAATAGGTCTGCACACATCATACATTGACACTTCATCCTGCCAATACAAAAAATCAATCTACACATGTAACTTCATCCCTACACTATTGCCTTGCGAGCACTGCTGGAGAAGGATGTGATGACGTTGAGACACATCAACATACATGACTTTCAACTAGGAGTCTGAAATAAAATTGATTTAGTGACTGCAGACATCTTGAACAACTTGACATATTAAAAAAAACCATCGTCTTCTAACTTGATTGTAGCACCTATGCAGCCATACTTGACACAAGAACAACAATAAGCATGTACTCAAAATACCCTAACCAAAAATGTCAAACTCAATCATAATTTGTGAGTTGTGACTCACTGTCCTGAAGCATTTGGATAAGCCACCATTCCGAACCCAAGTTCTCCGAAATTATCACAGTAACAAGATAAATCATAAAATAAAAACTCCTATGGAACCGCCTTGTCCGGAGCCGTCCCTCCCATCTGTTGGCCTCCCGCCTAGGCAGCATCCCTGACGCACCCCTTGTTCTTCACATCAATGGCCACTTCTACCTCCGCATGGTGTATCAGGTTCATCAATTGATGTTCTGTTCTACAGGGTACAGGCCAAATCAAGTAGCGTCAGAACTATCAGAAGTGGCACCAGAAGATCATCGTCCTTCCAGAGTGATGGCAGAATGTGAGGAACAAGGCTAATATATGTGAAGTGTGCCCAAGATTAATGTTGTTTTTTTATCACGTGAAGCTATCGAATTTGGCTAATAATCAAAGTGATCAAAGCTCAAAACAACATAACAACAGTAAGTGGAATGCGCTCCCCATGAGGCCCTGAATCCATTTTGCTCCATTTTGTGAACAATCCATTTTGCTCCCATTTACTGTTTGAGATCTTGCTGGATAGGTAGTAGCTGCTTGAGCAGGAGCAGCAAATTCTCTATTGGGTGCTAATATGACTATATGAGGAGGATACTTAAGTGTGATGCAGTATCTGTGATTTGGCGATTGTCAAGATTAAGAGACTTTAGCGAACTCAAGCTAAGAATCTTCTTCAAACAAATGCTAGTAATCAACATAAAAGAGAGATTTGTGCTTTCGGAAAATAACGCAGAACTGTAGAAACAGAACATCACAAGAACGGTTTTTCTTCTAAACTAAAATATTGTAACGATTTAAAATCATCCTAGCACGACACCTTAAAATTGGAAATCATTAGGTGTATGGCTACGAAGCATCTATTGAGAATAAAGGTCAATTTTATAAAGGACGGTAGAAACAACAGTGTAAATTAGCAAGCCAACACGGGATCTAAACTGCTCTATGCGCAGAGATTAAAAAGAAATGGGAAAAAAAATAACGCTACATACTCAACGCAACCTGCGCCATGACCTTTTGCAGCATGACCTGCAACACCACAGTCCTGGCTCCCTGGCGCCGCTGGCTCCACGGACCGGCGGACTGCATGAACCGAAGAATGCGGGATCCCTCCACTAACCGCAGGAACCAGAGAGCACGGGGAGAGCTTGTGCAGGACCTCCCCGGAACCGAGGAAGCTGGAGGGGGATGCGGCGGACGGCGGCGGCGGGGGCAGATAAGGGAAGCGGTGGTGACAGATAATGGAGGACATAATGGACCGGACGGCTTCACTGGTCTGTTTTTCAAATCATGTTGGAACATAATCAAAGGTGATGTAATAGTGGCTGTAAACGCCTTCTACAACGCTAGATGCAACAACCTCAATTTAGTCAACTCAGCCAACATCGTCCTAATACCCAAAAAGGAAGGAGCCGAAAGCATCAAGGATTTCAGACCGATAAGCCTCGTACACGCCATTGCAAAAATCATTAGCAAAATTCTGGCAACAAGACTCCAGCCATATCTAGAGAAATTGATATCACCAAGCCAAAGCACCTTCATAAAAGGAAGAAGCATACACGACAACTTCATGTACGTTCGGAATATGGCAAGAAGATTTCACAGACACAGAACGCCGACGCTGCTAATGAAGCTGGACATCTCAAAGGCCTTTGACTCTGTCCGATGGGATTACCTGCTCGAGCTGATGCAGCGCAGAGGCTTTCCCACGTGGTGGCGGGACTGGATAACTGCATTACTGGCCACATCAACTTCCAAAGTCCTGATAAATGAAATCCCATCTGATTCAATCGCACACGGGCGAGGACTACGACAAGGAGACCCGCTATCCCCCTTCCTCTTCATCCTTGCGATAGATCCGTTGTACCAACTAATACACAAGGCGACGGAAATGGGACTACTCAAAAAGCTCGGAGGGCGTACGCCACGCACCAGCATCTCCATGCATGTTGATGACGCGGTCATATTCATAAAACCGACACAAGCAGACGTCGCAAATGTAACAAAGCTATTGAATCTTTTCGGGGAGGCAACTGGGCTTAAAACAAACCTACAAAAGACAAATGTGGTCCCCATCAACTGCGACAACGTAGACCTCGAAGAAATCCTCTCAGAGTGGCCGATTGCTCGCACAGGCTTCCCATTAAGGTACCTCGGACTACCACTTGCGATAAGGCGCCTAAGGAAATTGGACTTTCAGCCCCTAATGGACAAAACAGCACAGAAGCTCTCCGGATGGCATAGTCGCAATCTCTCCCAAGCAGGACGGGTTTGCCTCACCAAAGCAGTGCTTTCAGCGCAGCCATTATACCTACTAACCGTCATAAAAGCACCAAACGAAGTACTAGACGAACTAGACAAAATAAGGAAATGATTCATCTGGGTCGGAGACACAACGCTTACAGGCGGCAAATGCAAGGTTAATTGGATCAAATCCTGCTTACCAAAAGAAAATGGGGGGTTAGGAGTGCTAAACCTACACAAATTCGCTAGAGCATTGAGACTGCGATGGATTTGGCACGAGTGGGAATCACCGCGGAAAACATGGATTGGAACGGAGAAAAACATGGATTGGAACGGAGATACCATGTGACGACTCCGATCAACGTTTGTTCGCGACTTGCACAACGATCACAGTGGGTAATGGACGCAAAACAAGCTTCTGGCATTCAGCCTGGGGACAAGGAACTAGGCCAAAGGACATTGCGCCCAACATATATATGCTATCCAGGGGGAAGCATAAAAAACTAGCAGAAACCTTATATAACAATAGCTGGGTGGCGGACATAAACATTCACGAAGGACTGACAACGCAACACCTCCAAGAATTTGTAACACTATGGCGTCTAGCAACAATGGTGCGGCTGCAAACACAACAGGAAGACACAATTCAATGGAAATTCATGTCTAACGGAAAATACTCAGCGGCATCGGCATACAAGGCGCAGTTCCTGGGATCCACTTATGCACCACACTACAAAACAATATGGCACTGCTGGGCGCCACCGAAATGCAAGTTTTTCGCATGGTTGATCCTCCAAAACCGCGTATGGACAGCCGATCGACTTGTGCGACGAGGATGGCCTCACTCCCCTGCATGCCCCTTGTGCCGTATACAACAAGAGACAGCACACCACCTAGTGGCTCAGTGCAGATACACCAAGCGAATATGGAGCCTCGTGGCCACTTGGGCATCGCAACCAAGCATACAACCCTCGGAATGGTCCCCAACCGACAACGCTCTGGAATGGTGGATGAATATGACTACAAGGACCGAAGCCCCTAGGAAGGGAACATGCTCTATGGTGCTGCTGATAATATGGGAAATCTGGAAGGAGCGGAATAGGCGAATTTTCAACCATCAAGAGATGGCAGCAACCTCATTGCTGGCCAAAATCAAGGAGGAAGCAGGCACATGGATTTTAGCAGGGGCAAAAGCTTTAGCAACCTTTTCATCTAGAGAGTAATCGCGTAAGAGTGACATATTATGAAACACTTCTATAATAATCTACTCTATCAATGAAATAGGCACCGTCACGTGCCCATTCGTTAAAAAAAAAAGACAGATAATGGAGGAGGCGGCGGGGATTTGGTGCTTTGGGTTTGCACTGGGGAGAGCCACGTTGCAACCCTCGCTCGCCTGGAGTTGAGCCGCGTCCTCGCATTGTGGTAGGCTGGCAGCCGAGTCCGCCCATAGACGTCGGATGGAAGGGGCGCCCACGATGTCGTTCATTCAGGGACGGTATGCACCGGATCTTTTCCCCAGAATCCCAGTTCATCACTCGCATTCGCAGGCGTCCCAGGAGTACATGTGTCATCGGTTGCTCAGCCCAGGGCCTCTAGGGTGTCAGGGACCGAGATAGTACAGGAAACACGAGATACATATCGAATTTAATGGCGCCACATGGGCATGCTGGCGATCGGCAAATCCTCAAGAGCTTCCGGATGCTCCAGCGTTTTGACCTACTCCGTGCATGCGCGGTCCAGGAAAGCACTCAGCACTCAGCAGCAAGCTGACAAATAAAGGGCCGAAAGGGGATTAACTAGCTGAAGGACTGCACTAAGAGATGTTTGGATACTATGTGCTAAACTTTAGCAGTGTCACATCAAATGTTTGGATGCTAATTAGGAGGACTAAACATGGGCTAATTATAAAACTAATTGCAGAACCTTGTGCTAATTCGCGAGACGAATCTATTAAGCCTAATTAATCCATTATTAGCAAATGGTTACTGTAGCACCATATTGTCAAATTATGGACTAATTAGGCTTAATAGATTCGTCTCGCGAATTAGACTCCATCTGTGCAATTAGTTTTGTAATTAGCCTATGTTTAATACTCCTAATTAACATCCAAACATTCGATGTGACAGATGCTAAACTTTAGCAGTGGTTATCCAAACGGGACCTAAGTATGAGACTAGGCTACCTCAGTCAAATTTTTTGATACAATGAGTATGAGACTAGCGTGGAGTGAAGAGCTAGTCTCTCTCACTTTTTGATGCAACTCTCTCACAACACGATCTTCAAAGCTGCCATGTACGTAAGATCCACATCAACTATGATCTATCAACTAACTTATACCATTGGAGACACGCTAACTTATGATTAGTTGTTGTTTAAGTGTAAGGACCTCAATCATCAACTATCATGGACACAGAGCACGCGTGAGGATGATAGGAAGATGGTAGGTCTTCGGCACAAAAGGATTGGGTAAATTGCACCCTGATTAATTAATCCATATTTGACCCCTATAATTGGCATCCAAATCCTATAGAAGTAAACAATATACTTGGATCCAAACGACTCCTCTGTTCAATAATGTACATATGGATATACAATTCCGCGCATGCATAGCATCTATGCCTTGGACTAACGTCCATAAGATTTTAATTTTTTGGGTACGTTCAAAGAAGATGCAAACCATATATAAATCCCTTGTTCTTTTGTCCTTATCTGTACCTTATTACGTCAGCTTTTTTTCAAAGCACAATACAGATTGACGTCTGTAGTTATTCGGCAAGGAGTCATAAGATGCAATTGCACCAGATGTGTTTGCTAATTTGAGAGCTCCATGCTAGTTGGCACATGCAAAATAAGGACATTTTTTTGTCGAAAAGAAAGACTTTTGTATCCTAAAAGATAAATATGACCAACAGCTTACGCAAAATCTTATTCAAAAACATGATTGAACCTTTTGAAATCAACACTGGATAGGCATGTAGTACACTCCGGGTTTCAATCGTGGCAGCGGCAGCGCGGCCCACCCGCTCGCAGGATACACATGACGTGTGGTAAGAGTGACGGCCCTCTTGCAACTCCTCCTTTTGGGAGCCTTTTTATGCCAAAGTTGGCATTTGGACTCTCGCACCTTCCCCTAGTAGTCCAGACTCCAGACCCCCTCTATATACACATACCACCACCTTGGCACCTTCAGCAAACACAACCAACCTGGCACTCTCTCATAGCTAGAGAGAGAGAGGCGTAGAGATAATCAGATCGTCAGTCAGAGAGAGGGGGAGCTATATATAGCCTGTATCATTGAGGAGGAGGAGGAGAGAGAGATGGAGCAGGTGGCCATGGCGGTGAAGGTGTTGCTGAGCCTGTGCTGCGTGGGGGCATGCGGCCTCGCCGTGTACCTCTACTACATCCTCTGGCTCGTGCCGCAGAGGGTCCTCGCCGAGTTCAGGCGGCAGGGCATCGGCGGGCCGCGGCCGTCGTTCCCTTACGGCAACCTCGCCGACATGCGGGAGGCGGTCGCAACCGCGAAGGCTGCGCGCGCGTCGGCGCGCCGCCCCGGCTGCTGCTGCGGCGGCGGCGGCATCGTGCACGACTACCGGCCGGCCGTGCTGCCCTACTACGAGAAATGGAGGAAAGAGCATGGTAAGTACGTGGCTTTCAGCTATGCTTTCGTGGCATTTGGTGCTTGGTCATGTGGCATGCACGCGTGGTTTTATTTCTTTGATGCCCAATTTGAGTGTGTGCTATGATTCTTGCTCTAATTTGCACTCGATCTGACGATTATTGCTGGGCTACTGCTGTTAATCTTAATTATGTTTCACTGCTCCATGGAGGGAGATCATGATTCATAAGCCAACGAATCATTAGAAGAAACAGAAACAAATCACACCTGAGATATGTAGTTAGGAGCTAGCAGAGACGTCCATTCATTCTAGCTTTTACACGCGTTCAGTGAATGTGTGTTCTGATATCAGTACGTATAGCCAGCCACCAATGCGAGAAGACAGTGAAAAAGACAAGGTTATTAAAAAACTAAACAATGTTGGTCCATTGAACCACTGGGTAGCAACTGGTGACAAGCTGCAGCAATGGAATCCAAGCCCCTATGTTTTGGTTAAAGAAACCAATGAGTCAGCAGAGGGGTGGCGCTACATGTTATCCCAATAATTGAGCCATCACTAGGCTGGCCACTCCACATGAAGAGACGACCATGTAGCAACAGAAATCCCACCACTACTTCTTTGCTCTTCTGTCACCGAGTGCCATCCTTTTCAAGGACCCGGCGGTACTGATGGCTGATGGGCGCACATCCAGTTGAGCGATACTAAACTACCAAAAATAACTCCGCCATCCCATGTCCATGCTGATCCTACGCTAATTGTAGCTGTTTCAACGCTAACAGCACAATCAACGGGGTCCATCATCTCACGCAGCGTAGGCTAGCTACTTTTGCTGTTGCTGTTACTGTTGTGCAGCAGGATGAATTAGGTGAGCTGGCCATCACGATGGGAAGCTCCCCTGGACGCTAGCGGCACGGAGAGACGTCACGAGAGAACAAACCTACAAAGATCTGAAACCAACAAATCGTAAAGAAAAGCTGGGGTGGGGTTGAGGCGATGATTTTGTTTTTAGATCATGTCCTGTAGTTTTGGCACGACGCAAAGGGGTCAGGGTTGGGGTCTTGGAACTGGGAGCTAGCCAAGTCGATGCTCCATGCTATGCTTCCCTGAAAGTAAAGCTGAGCATGAGTTGGGATAGTTGGGATATTTAGATATTATTCGCTAAACTTTAGCAGTGTCACATCGGATGTTTAAATACTAATTAGGAGGACTAAACATGAGTTAATTATAAAACTAATTTCAGAACCCTGCGCTAATTTGCGAGACGAATCTATTAAGCCTAATTAATCCATCATTAGCAAATGGTTACTATAGTACCACATTGTCAAATCATGGACTAATTAGGTTTAATAGATTCGTCTCGCGAATTAGACTCAATCTGTGCAATTAGTTTTGTAATTAGCCTATATTTAATACTCCTAGTTAGCATCCAAATATCCAATGTGATAGGTGCTAAACTTTAGCAGGGAGTATCCAAACGGGTCTAATTTTTGTTGTTTCTTTTTCCCCTTTTGAAATATATAGGTTTTTTTGTTGCCTCCCATTCCTCATAATTGAATGAATAGTAGTACACTAACCGAGTAACGTAAAACCGCAACGACGACCAATGGGTATCCACCCAAGGAAACATTTCACAATCAGGTCACGTCACGGCGGCATCACGGAGGAAGAGGACATTCCATTATTGTATGAAAATTGTATGGAAGCCAATGTATCGCCCGCAGGCCGCAGCATGGCCCCTGTCCTGACGCACGACACACGAGCCAGCGTATCACATCAGTAAAGATGAGGCGGCTCGCGTAGCTCCATCTCTGTTCCTGGGCTCGGTCGTGTAGCGCTTCCTCTCCAGATCACTCCCCGAGCGAGACCGGTCAGAGAGAGCTGAAAGGGAGGGCGTTGGCGTGATCGGCGCCGCGGCACGTCGGTGTCGCGGGTGCCGCCAGCACGGGGCGCGCGCGTGCGGCCCCTCTCGCAGCCCACGCGCGCGCAGGTGGAGCGGGGCCGCGCGGGCGCGTGCTTTTCATCGCTGGTTCTGCTTCACGCTGGCCTGCCCGCCTGGCCGATGGCCGATGACGCTTCGTCGTCCAGCCGTTGCGATGTGATCTCGCATCCCCGCTCGAGAGGGACGGCGGCCTGGTGGGAAAGGAACAACCGGGACGGCAGGCAGAGAGATCGGCCGTTCTGCTTCGGTTTGGTTGGCCGGCTGGCTGCCGAGCGTGGGTTGGCTCCTCCGGGCACGCGTGCTCCGCCCGCCTCCCGGCCGGTGGGAAGAAAAGTAGCGCGGTTACGGATGACGAAATGGGAAGCCGAGTACCGGACGACACTGTAGGGTGCCCACCGCCGTGTCGCATTCCCGGCGAGCGATCCCGCTGATATTTTCCCTTCCATGAATATCTCGTGAGCTGCCGGTGACCGGCAGGCCGATAGCCACCACGTGCCATGAAATTTGTCTTCCTGAAGCCAGATCCCACGACCCTTACGGAAAGAATGAGGCCAGGTGGGGCAACAGAAAAAAAAAAAAGTTACTCCCTGCATGACCATTGAACAGAAATTTGTCTTACAGAGTATACAGATCAGAGAACTGGATGTACCTGGACATAAAACTTTTTTTTGAAAGATCCCGGACATCAAGCCCTGGATGACCATTGAACAGGATCAGTAACTCTGCAGCTTCCTCAGTTTCTGCAGTACTAGTAAGTCGATAACAGTGCCATGAATGATGAATAGACTGTCATCAAATGTATTTTATTTTCCATAATTGAGCATATAATACAACCCCGTGGCTGGACCCCCGTCCACATCTATTTAGTACTTGATGAAGATCAATACCGGATTCCCATTAACCTACTAATTTGGCTGTGGCAGCTTATTCAGCAACTAGACAGTGACCGGTTGAGGAACAGGCCGAGCTGAAGCTGTCAGGTTTTTATTGAAATGCAGGCCCCATATTCACTTACTCCATGGGGAACGTCGTATTCCTTCACGTGAGCCGGCCGGACGTGGTCCGGGACATCAACCTCTGCGTGTCGCTGGACCTCGGCAAGAGCTCCTACCTCAAGGCCACGCACGAGCCGCTGTTCGGCGGGGGCATCCTCAAGTCCAACGGTGAGGCATGGCTGCACCAGAGGAAGATCATCGCCCCTGAGTTCTTCCTGGACAAGGTTAAGGTACGAGGCATCAAACTGTCCCAACGAATAAGTACAGGTAATTAACTGTTGTACCGTAAAAATATTGTATGTAAACAAAGCTACGCAAACATATCAATTATGAAAATTAAAACTTTGAGATGCTGCTCACTTGCCCGCTCAAGAGTTGGCAATCCTGAAATGCTTGCTCAAAGAGAGCTGTATTGCAGAAAAAGATTTAAAGGCCATCTGCCGATAAATTTCAGAGGTTTCAGATTGATACAAGAGCATTAAAAGCTGTGACCCGTGGGCCTCAGCAATTAAGCTGTGGGTCTATATGTGCCTGCTTATTTGCAAACGCAATTCAGAATGGCAGTTCAGTATGAGAGCTGGTATGAAAAACTGCAACATTCTGATCAAGATAGATAATGTGTGATAAATATTCTAACTAGGACAGCTCCCAACAGCAAAACTACGATGTTCTGATACAGCTAGATAATGTGGGGTGTGACTCCAGTCAGGAGTCAGGACCACTTCAGTAACTCTGCATTTTTTACTCAGCTCTTATTGCAGTCACTTAGTTCATTAGCTGGAGGCAGCAGACAGCCATGAATTTTGAAATTTTAGCCTAACCCTTACGCCTTCACATATTCAGGGCATGGTGGATCTCATGGTCGATTCTGCACAACCACTGCTCAAGTTGTGGGAAGAGAGAGTTGACAGAAATGGTGGGATCACAGACATTAAGATCGATGATGACATTAGGGCCTACTCTGCAGATGTGATCTCTAGAACATGCTTCGGAAGCAACTACATCAAAGGAAAGGAAATTTTTATAAAGATAAGAGAACTACAGCAGGCTGTGTCCAAGCCAAATGTGCTAGCTGAAATGACTGGCCTAAGGTTAGGGAAAAAATAACTGCTGGTTTAGAAACATAACACAAGTACATATTTGATTTTGCGCAGGAATAAAAAAATACATTGTTGTCAATTCAAAGCGACATATTGGTTAAAAATACCTAAGGGGCATATTTTAAATGCTTGCAGGTTCTTCCCTTCGACGAGGAACAAGCAGGCATGGGAGCTTCACAAAGAAGTCCACAAACTTATCCTAGAAATTGTAAAGGAAAGTGGAGAAGACAGGAACTTACTAAGTGCAATTCTTCACAGTGCAAGCTACAGCAGGGTGGGTATCGCCGAGGCAGAGAACTTTATAGTGGATAACTGCAAGAGCATATATTTTGCAGGATATGAGAGCACAGCTGTCACAGCTGCCTGGTGTCTAATGCTCCTTGGGCTGCACCCAGAATGGCAGGACCGGGTACGAGCAGAGGTGCATGAAGTCTGCAGAGGCCGGCCATTAGACTCCCAGTCACTTCAGAAAATGAAAAATGTATGCTCTTATCCTATCCCCAAGTGTTCAAAAAGGCACTGCTTTGATTTGCTGTAACATGCCACTAACTTCTGTTTGCCAATTTAGTTGACAATGGTGATCCAGGAGACCTTGCGCTTGTACCCAGCAGGGGCCTTTGTATCAAGGCAGGCCCTCCAGGACCTGAAGCTTGGAGGTGTACATATACCAAAAGGTGTCAACATCTACATCCCTGTCTCCACAATGCATCTTGACCCCAAGCTATGGGGCGCCGATGTGAAAGAGTTCAACCCAGAGCGCTTCTCTGATGTTAGACCCCAGCTACATTCATACTTGCCGTTTGGTGCTGGGGCACGGACCTGCCTAGGGCAGGGATTTGCTATGGCTGAGCTCAAGATCCTCATCTCTCTTATCATCTCCAAGTTTATTCTGAAGCTCTCACCACACTACGAGCATTCTCCAACACTTAAACTCATTGTTGAGCCAGAGCTTGGTGTGGACCTCACGTTAACAAAAGTGCAGTGTCTATAGACTAAGAGGAGGTCTGCAATTCAACACGATAACATTAGTCATACTATGTGATGGAAAGGAAACTATGATCTGATGAATGCAGCTACCAAGGAGGGAGGGGGGAGGGGGGGTGTTGTAATTTGTACAGAGATATCCCATGATATTTAGGCTTGATCTTTATCTTGTTCATGTTCGTAATAAGTCGATAGAGAAATGGTGCCAAATGAGGCAATCATTTGTGCCAACATTGTATGGGAAAACACTACAGCTATAGAATTAGTACCAAAAAGAATATATGTTGGAACATTATTAAGGTGTTCAATGCTCGAGCATGCCGATACAGATGTTGAATTGTTTGTTGAACAAAAGGGGTGCTGCGCTGCATACCTTACATATGAACATAACCTGAACCTCTCTGCAAGTTGCAACAGAAATGAGTGAATAGATAATTTTTCTTCTCCACTTGATCAGCATCTGTAGCATTGAAATGTACTGACAGCATTTCTGAATATCAAGGGAGCTGAACGTGAATTAGAATCAGATTGAACCCAGGGTAGTTTCCATAGAAAAGATCTGCAACTGGTAAACTGAGAGTGGAATATAGATAAGACTTACTTACACAAAAGGTTGGTTTGTATCACCACTCAGCCTAAGGTAGTAGACAAATGCCTTTAGCTGTAAAGCATTATCCAACTGCAAAATAACACTGACCCTGAGCACTAAAATAGGGGGAGGCAACCATAAAACATGCTCATAAACAACAAATGTGTCAGCAATTCATAAGTAAGAACAAAGGAAAGATAACCACGCGTAATGCATAAGACACATTTCAAACAAATTGATCACACTTGCACACAACACATACTTTGACAGTATAAATGCTGAAAAAACTGTCTTCTGACCAGAATTAATTTACCAGAACAATAACAGAAATCCACATTGGAGCCAACACAAACATATTTCCAGCAACTTTGAGTATAATTAACTTTTACATAATGCTGGAACTGATATTGATCCAACCCAACAGCCAAAACTATACAAGGAGGCTCAGCCTGACACCAACTTCACAACAATGATAAGAACATTAAGGGCTATCAAGGGCATCCTCAGAAATTGCGTGGCGTAGATAAGCCCCACGATCTGGCCCTTCAACGACTTTGTTTGCCCGTTTCCTGACACTTCAGACATGCTCCATCCCCTAGGAGCAAGAAAACGGTCTTCGTTCAGTATCGCCAACGCATTTGCGAGAAGCAAAAAACCCTCTAGCAACGTCCACAGTCCCATTCCTGCACACCATACTTCTGTCAGTTCCAAAAGATGTTCTTCTTTATGTACGCAGATCACTAAACACTCTAAACACCATAGTAAAGGTAACAGATTACTCCATATGCACGAATTCGACATAACAAAAGGCTGCAACATCCTGGTAACTAGACCAGATTAGAGCAACTCCAAAAGACCCCTCAAAACCTCCCGAAAACATGTTTTAGGGAGAAAAACGGAAAACTGCCGCTCCAACAGCTCCCCCTTCCTCGCCGAAAAAATACAGGGACTCTAATTCCGGCTTCCTCGCGACGCATTTTTGCGTGCAGCGTCTCTCCCCCAATCACCCCCGAGGCAATCCTTCCCGCGGAGGAACTCGTCTCATTTTGCCCGCTCACGCCAGTTCGTGGGAGGCGGCAAGGTCTGCGGCAGCGGCGGCGAGAGGGATGCAGATGCAGCCGCCACGGTCAACTGCTCCCGTCCGACCGGGGCAAGTACGGCGCGGCGGCGGGAAGATGCCCCAAGTGCTGTCCTTCAGGGCGAGGGGAGAAGCT
This sequence comes from Setaria viridis, assembly GCF_005286985.2. Classification (NCBI taxonomy): domain Eukaryota; kingdom Viridiplantae; phylum Streptophyta; class Magnoliopsida; order Poales; family Poaceae; genus Setaria; species Setaria viridis. The sequence continues at coordinate 44,930,149 of NC_048271.2, forward strand.
GAAGGCCGGTGCTACCCTCAGCCTAGGCACGTACCTTACCGGAGCAAGTTCAGGGTCGGATGTGAGCCTGCGCAGGACGGACGGCATGGTGCCGTAGGAATCAGCGGCGAGGCGTGCGGTTGAGCAACCCCAAGGCCGAAGCGAAGGAGCGGCGAGACCGATTCGACGCGGCGGTGGGGCTGGAGCTGTGTGGAGATAGACGGTGCGGCAGCAGGGTCGTAGCAGCAGAGATGAGTGCGCGGAGGTGAGGCCGGAGCATCTCCTATGCGGAGAAGCCACAGCGCAGATGAGCAGCAGTTGCGGCGCAGCTCAAGCGTGCAGCGGTGGTGGAGCAACAGCAACAGCGGTGGCACAGATGCCGTATCGCCTGGGCAGCAACGGCGGCATACGGAAAAGATAAAGGAAGGGAGCGGATAAGAAAGAAAGAATGGCTGTGAATAAAAAAAACAGAGAGAACAAAATGAAAGAAGATAAAATTTGGCCGACTTTGGCATCAATTTTGGAAGTCAAGACATGATCAAATTTTATCATACAATCCGTTCATGTCATGTCCAAACATAGATCGATCCGTTTTGATCAAGATCTTTGTTATGTTTTTCCCCAAAAATTAAAGTTAGCAGCTCCAGAACTTGGGAGTTTTATCACACTAACCAGGGACTTAGATAGGATCCATGGTGGCAAGCTGGTCCACGCGTGCTGACGTGGCCAGTTTTAAATATTAAGGAATTTATTATTTGGGATCTGTCTGGAATGACATAATTTTGGGGGAAAAAAATTAGTAAAGCTCCCTACATAATTTTGGGGAAAAAAATTTTGGGAGACCCTTGAAGATGCTCCTGTAATCTTAAAAATACAGTGTTGTGTCAACCCCACCAGATAAGCCATTGTAATTGACGTGATATACCACAAAAGTTGTGTAAAAGTAAAAGCTACACACTAAGTAATGACTCTGATTCAGGACTCGGTTCAAGAGATCATAAACACCAGCTAGAATCGAGCCGAGAAAGCCCCTGATCCGCGAAGATCCTCAGCCTCGCGCCATCGCGGCACCAACACAGTAGCCATCCCTAATTCGTATCCCCCAAAGACGGGGAAACCGGGTTGAAACCCTAGCACGCAAGATCTGACGCGAGATGTCGAGGCCGGTGGCGAAACGCATCTCGAATCGGAAGCTAACCAGAGAGAGGGCATACCTTAAGAGCGAGAGCGGCCGCGGCGGCGGGACGAATGGCGAGCACCGGTGAGGCGACGCAAGCAGTCGTGGAAGGGCGGAGCGCCGGCTTGGCCAGAGGAGAGGGGAGCAAGGGCGACGACGACGGCCAACACGAAGATGCGCGTAGCCGGACGTTCCTTCGGCCAGTACGAGTTCCGTTCAAGTTTCATTTTCTCGTTTTTGGCGTTTGGAACTTTGGGATCGGTATTGTTCGGTAAAGTTATCCAGCCCAACTCAACCTCGGCAAGGAAACTAGATCAGCCCATTAGCACGCCTGAGTGCACCCATTCAATGGCCCAACCAATCCCACACCCAAGCCAACAACAATTTCAAAACTAAGATCGATGCAAAATTAAACCCATCATCCTGTCTTGAAAAAGATCCATCGTACAATACAACATCCCATTTTTTCGACCATAGACACAAACTTTGACGTACATACGTGGATGCGCACTCCTATAAACACATGCACGCGTACATTATACTTTTATAAACGCCTCTGCAAGACTATATCATGAGATAAACAAGATAACCACAAGCGTCTTTTTTTTAAGTACTTAACCACAAGTGTCTTAGTGTCGTCATTCACATGGTTTACTATCAAAAGAGCAATTAACCATTAATGCAGGCACTGGTGCTAGAGTCTCGAAATTAGGTAAATGGGTTCCGCTACAAGAGACCTAGCTCAATTCGCTACGATATCCTATCTCTTGAACACTAAACAATTTAGATGGAAATTTTTTTACATAATTTAGGGTGTTATCATGCATCTACCTTTTTTCAAACATATCTTGTATCTAACCGATGTATGTATAACTGTACAAATGATTTGGCTTTTTTTCACGCCACATGATACATAAAAGTTGTTTTTCTCGATAGTAATAGTATACTCAAGTTTAACACCAAACTTTATTGCGCTCTATTGATTAAACTTCTTGTAGTGGGACCTGTCTACAATGGTTTGGATTTCTGATTCGGTATGGGTGTTCATATATCTGGCAAATTATTCTTTTAACCAGTTGACACCATTTGTCAATCTCAATATAGTCTCCACTCTTTCAAATACTACATCTGTAGAGATAATGATGTGCGTATGTTATAAATTTTTTTCCATCTACGTTGAGCGTCTATTTTCTGACTTTTATGTGTTCCTAAAAAACATTTAAAAAATATATAGAATCATGTTCCTCTCTTGGTACCGGTGAGGCTGTAACAGGGAGAACAGCCTAACTGCCTTCAGCCACTACACCGACCCGCCGGCGCCGTAGGTGGATTCAGCCATCCAGGGGATCCATTTTGGTTGCACTTTTTGCCGTAGGAAACGTCTGCGGGGAGTTGATCCGCTTTGTAGTCGAGAAGTCGATGTGGTGCACCGCGACATCGAGCAGCGAGTGATAAACACGGGAATCCGAGCTACCGCGCCGCCGCGACACCAGGCGCCGCAGCACGCAACCGGGACAAGGCAGCGTGCGAACCGCGTCGACCCCGCGGGTGGTTAACGGCGCGGGCGCGTCCTCATAATGTGCTCGCCCACTTGGCGCTGGCGTTAGGTGATGGCACGCGACTGCTACCGGAGGCGCGACCGCGGCAACGCGTTCGTAGTCAAATCCACGCGCCCAGCGGCAGATATCCCGGTTGGGCGGCTCCCTGCCTCGGTGCCCGGCCTTTTTCTCTGCGGCCAACCGCGGCGCGGCGGTGCCCACATCGGCGACGAGGACGACGGCCCACGGCTGCTACACGCCACGCGGGAATCGTACGTACAGTACTCGTGATGGAGCGGTGGAGCCGCCCATGTCGCAGCAGAACCGTACTACAAGACTCCATGGGTCACCGGGGTCAGGTCATCAATCGGCTGGGGGGCCAGCATCGTCTCTTGAAGACGTGAGAACTTTGATGAGAATGGAAACCTGATCGAGCAGGAGGGTTTCCTACTTTCCTTTTTTCCTCGCCCGGTCGCTTCAGAATTATTTGGGGCTCCAACCAAATGCAGCAACGGCAGCAGTAGTGTGAAAAGCAGAGCAGCGCGAGAGCCATGAACGGAGCAGCTGTTACACGTCTCATCTCATCAGTGCGCCCCGAGATAAGGGATGAATGATGGCGCTGAGACGCAGACACTAGATTTGGTTATTCGGCGTCGTGATCGATCGACGTAGTTGGAAAGCACGCACATGCTCGCGCAGGGCGTTGGACCGGGCACTGGTAGCTAGCCAACCGACGGCGAGGAAGGAGGAGGTAGCCGCCGGCCGGCGTGGTGAGCACTACCGGCCGGCGGCTCAGCCCGCGCTGCCGAAGTGCCGAGCCGAGTCAGAATATTAACGGCAGCCGCGCACAGGGGCGCGGGGCAGGCCATGTGGCCTCACGTTCGCCGAGACGTCGACCCGCGTTTACTACCGCTACATGACCATCGCGGCGCGCGCGCGGACACACAGCGCGCGCCTTCGCGCGCGGTGGTCCCTCCGTCGATCCCCAGCGCCTCCAACTTTTCTCGCCAAATCTGCCGTACGCAGTCCAGGGTTTCAAAGCTTTGATCGCATCTGCTGCTCATTTCGCCCCTTTTGCCTGGGACATATGAACTCATGATCGGCGCCCGTCAAACTCAAAACTCCCCTGTCGCCGCTATGACACGCGACTTGGTGACATTTCTGCCGACGAAACGCAAAGACGGCCGCAGCATCTTGGCTCCGCTGATGGTGCCCTCTTTGCGGGCGATCTAGAAACGAAACGAACGCCTTTTTATGTAGCCGCGTGCTGTTCCAGCCGAATCAGACTTGAGCAGACTTGTCGTTAGCCATCTAGATGGCGAGACGGGTAGTGCGCTGTGCGCGCGCGGTCGTTGCGCGCCTTTCCGCCCTTCCGCGATGACTGGACGATGGGCAAAGACGCGGTGCCCTAGAAAATTGAAGGGAGTGGCCGGGCGCGCTCGTGGTTTACTTGCTCGGGGCAGACAGCTGCAGCGGGAGCGAAATGGCTATTGTTCTTTTTGGGTGCCTGATGAGACGAGACGAGGCGGTGGCCTGAGTCACGGGCACGTCGTCGATGCGGGGCCGTCGTGCTCGGCACTCGCGGAACCCGGGAACATGTTTGCCCCCGCTCTCACCGGTCCCGGAGCTCCGGCCGTCCGGCGTGCGCTCGAGGCCTCGAGTAGTTTACAGGGAAGCAGAGCAGAGCAGAGCAATGCGGCGATGGGATCGGAGCCGCGTCGTCGGCGCCCAATCGGCCTTTGATTATTCGTTCCGAGGGGAGGAGAGCTACCGGGACGTGATAATTGGAGACACGTGGGGAGGTGAGGTGGTCAACGACGGGCGGTAGATTGGAAGAACCGCACCGATCGATGAACTGATTGGGATCTCTTCAACTGACGGAAGGACATACTCAATGTTGACGAAGCAGGACCTCGCGCTCACAGGCCAGAAGGCCAGAACCGCGGACGCGTCCAAGCACCCAAGCCCCTGGTCTCACTGGATCAGAGTTTAATCAACGCAAACAAGTCGCCAGAGTGGAACGGTGGGGCTGGGATTAGTCAATGCCTATCTAGACGAACAATTAACTCGTATGTATAACGCCAATAATATAGTCAGCTTCTCCCATTTTTTGACTAAAAAAATGCGCATGACACTAAGTAGGCATCTTAATTACCGTGAGTCTGACAAATGTAGGTTATAGTTTGGTGATCCCATATTGACCATATGTCATTGAAAACATCCAAAAGCGGGACAAGTGGGAAGAAGGAGAAGATATTCATTTGGCGTTGGCCCTAAAAAAAAGAGGAGGAGAGTTCGTTTGGCCCGACCCGTGGCCCTGATTCCCCGCCGCGTTTTCTCTATAAAACCCGCCCCCGCAGCGACACCCAACGAACACCAGAAAAATCCACCCCTCGCATTTGCAACGCCCACAAACCGCCGAAGAAAGGAAGAGAAAGGGGCGCCGCGAGTCCACGCGACGATGGAGAACGCCGCTCCTCCTCCCGCCGCCGCGAAGCCGTCGCTGTCCAAGAAGCCCTCGCCGTCGTTCCGCCTCCGGAACGGCAGCCTCAACGCACTGCGTCTGCGCCGCGTGTTCGACCTCTTCGACCGCAACGGCGACGGCGAGATCACCCTCGACGAGATGGCCTCGGCGCTCGACGCGCTCGGCCTCGGCGCCGACCGCTCCGGCCTGGAGGCCGCCGTCGGGGGTTACATCCCGGCCGGCGCCGCGGGGCTCCGCTTCGACGACTTCGAGTCCCTCCACCGCGCGCTCGGGGACGCGCTGTTCGGCCCCATCCCGGAGGAGGTGCCCGAGGAGGACGACGAGGGGGACATGAAGGAGGCCTTCCGCGTGTTCGACGAGAACGGCGACGGCTACATCTCCGCCGCCGAGCTCCAGGCCGTGCTCAAGAAGCTCGGCCTGCCAGAGGCGCGGAACCTGGCCACGGTGCAGGAGATGATCTGCAACGTCGACGCCGACCGCGACGGCCGCGTCGACTTCAGCGAGTTCAAGAACATGATGCAGGGGATCACCGTGTGGGGCGCCTAGCTGCAGCACTCCTGCGTCGTGTTGCCATGTATGTATGTATCTAGGCAGCGCTTCTCTTCAACCCGGTGCTTCTTCTTCTTGATCGCGCAGTGGATTCGTCTTGTTCTTGATTTTGCTCCGTTTATGGTCGTAGTCTTCAGAATTTGGGGCAACAACAAAGCCCCACAGGCATTGTTTCCTGTTCTTGATTTATTTAACCACATTATATTACACATGTAAGAAGAACGTTGACCTTGACCGCTTCCCTCCAAGTTGATCTTCCTTCACTTTCTTGGTGCTTTCGCTCACCTATGCCTCTCCCTCACTCTATCGGCGTGTCTACATATTCAGATGCGTCACTTGAAAAGGTTCTTTTTAGAAAACATAGCAGTTTCGTCATTTGAAAGCGTTCCTTTTGTATATACTTTTGCCCCTCATTTTTCCGTGAATCAGTGTTTAAGTGAATGAATTAGCCAAAAAAATAAAATAAAATAAAAAGGCCTGGTTAATGAGCCATTTTAAAATGTCTACTTCTCCGGTCCTGCAAACATCTATAACTATGTCCATGACATGGTTTTTTTATTCATAAGCTACTACTTAGCAATAACACAACTCATTGCAAGGACTCTAAAGTTCTTTATATATTCATCATTGACATACCAGCATAACCCACATGCATGCGCAAAAATGGAGTCTTGGCAGCTCCACATGGGCCATGTCTTCCCATGGCTACCTACTGAGCACGTGAAGATCGCTACACCAACCAAGCAATTCTTTTCTTCAGTGCCAGCAAACTAACCGAATTTTCAAAGAAACCCACTTCAAGACTGCTGCACCAGCCAAGCAAATGTGTTTCTTAACCGGCAGCAAGCTAACAAAACACTCAAAGAAACCCACTTCTCCACATGCTTGCATCATTGCATGATGTGCAGCACTTCATGCCTGCACATCACTTTCTTCTATATTATGATTACCATTTTCAGCTTAATTTGCCATGAATCCTTGGGCATTAATTTCGTTTGATTCTGCAGGTTCTGGAGCATCTAAAGACTGGAGGAGCAACCACAAGATCAGTAACTTGTGCCAAGTTTTCAAGTACTATGGGTTGTGTTAGTTTGGTAGCTTGGGAATTAATCATGTGTGTATCGTCAGAATGCAGTTGATGACTCGTTATTTCAGTGTGTTCTAAGTTCTAACTGTTGTGGTTATCTCCCCCAATGATGTAGGTACTGCACTTCTGTCGTGCGTCCAATGCTCTAATAAGCTTTCTGAACATTAGACATCCAGTTTATCTATCAACTGAATTATTATGAACATGCTGATTTCTGCTATGATCTACTTTTCATCTTTCTTGGCATGACTAACTTCATACCATTACACGCTTTTAGCAACAAAGCGTACCTTCAATAATTATCAGCGTTTGGTATATCTATAAAACCAGTTAGTTGTATCTATGTGTGCCTATCTGCCTGAGCCCAATTCCATGGTGATTTAAAATTGACAAAATGGCAACAGATTTTCCTGTCGGTTTAGGCCTTGGATATGGCTATTAGTAGTGCCGTCATACTATGAGCGTTTACGTGGTTAGTCTTTCCTATTATGACCCCCCTACCCCCCAACCCACCCCCACAAAGAAAAGAAAAGAAAAGGAAAAAGAATACACCTCTATTTTTATTTCAGGACAGGAAGCAATGTGAATAAAATTTTACTTATTTGTGACTCAGAGGTATCTTTTTGGCCTGGTAGACTGAGCAAGTGGTCAGTGCCTTGTGTTATAACCTACACAGAAATGTGCATCTATCAAGAAAAGATGCCATCAGCCATAACAAAACCATGACTTTCTAAAAAAATTGGTGATTATTTGGTATTACCAAAGCTCTGCATCTAATTCAGCTAACTGTACTCGTACAACCTCAAGTGCTACATACTCATCATCAAAATTAAATTACATTCATCACTTACATGGAAGAAATCTTACATTCCTCGTACAGATTGCTGCTTATCTCTATGCCGTGCCATTGCTGGACTTTGGAGGCAAGAAGGGCTTCCACCATCCAAACTCATATTTAGGATATGGAGCTGTCCATTTCTCAGGCTTGTCAAATTTCAACTCAACAGGGTTAGAAGCCAATGCCTCTTCAACTGATTCTGCGTCGAACTGGCCTTGTAAGACCCTGTCTAGCCTTAACTTCATGAAACTGTGGAAGTGAAAGAAAGGAATGAAGAACATTAAGGGTTCAGTACTGCACGACTGCCACATCAGCTGAAAAAATGGACAGAAATAGACCAAAAGGTAACCTGCCATTGATCATCTCAGTGTGTCTTTAGCTTATGAATTATTTGTCTATGACTAGACATATCGATAGCAGCAGGACAAAGATGGTGGTGGCCACTGACATCATGTTAGGATGCACATAGTCACAGCCTCACAGATATCATAAGGTCAGCACATTCAAAGGTCACTTGCTGATGAGTGTGGACCGAACGTAACTATGTTGCAGGATTACCAAGGGCTAATGCTGTAGGTATACCCACATTTCAAGTGGTGCCATTGACTGTTGACAGTAAACATATTACAGCTAGATGGTAAGGTGCAATCAGATGCGAACCGCACACCAAAAGCCAATGCTGGCCATTGGAAGATGCTGATTGTCTGACAATTACAATCGCAGGCATTTTTTAGATTTGCAAGCTCTATGAGCATGACACTATGACAGTGGCATATTCACACGGCGCCATAATAAAGCGATCGCTGGCTTTGGAGAAACCACGAGGCAAGGCAAGCATATACATTTGGCCATTTGGGTGGTATTTAAGCAGGGCTTGTTGGATGCATAGACACTCACGTGATCCAGTTGCCGTCGTTGGAGACAAGCGCGACGGCGGGGCGCTTGAGGCGCTTAGTGATGTTGGGGAACCTGTCCAGGAACTTGGGCTCGATGACGAGCCAGAAGTCGCGCTCTATATCGCGCTCGGCGTAGTTGCGCAGCTTCTCGGCGAGCTGCTCCTGGAAGTGCTCCTCCTCGTCCAGCATGAACTTGGCGTTCGCCACCAGGAAGTAGTACGTCTTGGGCTTCTTCTCCTGTCCGCGAACGCCACGTCACAACAACTGAATTCTCCGCGCATATGCCATGGAGTGGTGTGCAACAAGAGGGAATCAGGGAATCATACCTGCTCGGGAGGCTCGTGGGAGCCTTGCTGCTCGGAGTCGACGGCGACGGCTCGGCGGAGACTACCAAAGTGCCGCGGCGGGTGGGAGACGGCGACGGAAGGGGACGGACGGGTGCCGGGCGCGAAGCAGGCGCGGGAGCGGGGCAGCGCGGTGCGGGGCGGCGCGGGGGCCGCGCAGGGGCGGAGGGAGAGCGTCGCGGGAGCCACCATTGGCTCCGGTCTCGGCTTGGCTCCGCGCGGCGCCGGCGGTGGAGTCGCGGTGTCGGACCGAGCTGAAGTGGACTGGGCGTCCCGGACCCGGAGAGGATAGGGGGAGGGTGCGGACTGCGGAGGCGGAAGGCCGGATGCCGGAAGCGGAGAGCCTTATCTGCAGCCTGCAGGGTGGGCGCAGCTTGGGGCACTTGGCGAGTGTAAAGATGGTTCCACGGACTCGTTTGGCTCCCGGTCACCTCCAATATTTATTTTTAGCATATGTCACCTCAAATATTTAGATACTAATTACGAGTATTAAACATAGAATATTTATGAAACTCATTATACATATGGAGGCTAAACGGTAAGATGAATCTATTAAGCCTAATTAGTTCATGATTTGACAATGTGCTGCTACATTAACTATTTGCTAATGATGGATTAATTAGACTTAACAGATTTGTCTCGCTGTTTAGCCTCCATCTGTGCAATTAGTTTTATAATTAACTTATGTTTAGTTCTCCTACTTAGCCTCCGAATATTTGATGTGACATAGACTAAACTTTAGCTCGAGAAACCAAACGCCCCATAAAGTAGTTCACGTCACATCGAATGTTTAGATACTGATCAATAGTATTAAATATAGATTAATTATAAAACTAATTGCACGGATGAGACTAATTCGCGAGACAAATATTAATTAGGCTTAATAGATTCGTCTCGCGAATTAGCCTCCATCTGTACAATTAGTTTTATAATTAACTCATGTTTAGTATTTTAATTAGCACCCGAAAATTTAATGTGATAAGGATCTCGATTATCCGAACACCCAACGATTGAAATGAATTGTAATGGGCCGATTCTGCAGGGTGGGCGCCTAGCTTGACCACTTTCATTTGGGCTATCTATCAGGCTTAAGGGCCGTAAGTACCGATCCATCAAGAAGAACTTTGGCCCAGATGTAAATCACTAATCACGCACGACGCAATATCCACCACATTCTCACGAACATGATTGACAGGAGGGAATTCTTTTCTTTTAGATTTTGTTTTAGCTGAAATTTTAAAGCGGCTCGCCAGTCGCAGCAGGAGTTAGCACACGCCAAAATGCTGCTAATTTCTCGCGAGTATGTACAGTGTACATCCATTCCCGGCAAGGCAAGCAGCGTGGCCACGACCTGCGATATTCCCTGCATGCCGGCACCTGTTTACCCACGTCATGATTCAGGTGTAAGCATCAGGAATGATGAATCATGATGTGCCTCCGGCTTGTCGTCCATGCGACCATGCCGTTCGGTGTTCACTGTCCACACAATGGCTTTGGCCTCTCGTTACCACCAAAATCTTGGTGTGGCCATGAGCCCATGACTTGATGACCCACCTCTTTTAATTCGCTCCTCGACAACGCATAACATGCCACCATCTCCTTCCTTGTACCAAGAAAAAAAAAATCCACAGGAGAGGATCAAAGACTATTCAAAAAAGGTGCGCACGGCCGCGTGTCCGTCTGCATGTAACTTGGCGGCTTGTTCATGAGACAAAAGGAAGTTAAAACAAGGGTGCGGCATCGCGCGAAAGCTTGCTTTGCTTGCATCGCCCCTGCTGCGCATTCCATGCGATCCGGCTTTGGTGGAGCGCATTACGCCCTCAGAATCACCATCATCACGTACACTGGCGGAGCTTAGTGAGGACCAAAGACGCCACCCCCCCCCCCCCCCCCCCTGATAAAATGCTAATCCGCCTCCTCTTCTTTGCATTTGATGTCTTATTGCCCCCTCTCTTTTCCTATCCTAGCTCCGCCACTGATCACGTATAGGCCGTGAGTGCCTTCTTTGGTTGGTCAGGCGCGCTGCCGCGCTCGCCTAGCTTGCGTCACGGTGAATTCCATCGTAGCCGAAGCCGATCGATTCGCTGATGCAAGTATTGCAAAACTTCCCTTGCACGCGAGTACACGGCTGCACATCATATCCATGCCCGGCAGCATCTGTCGGTCTGTCATGCACTCGCACGCAAGGCAACAGCAGTCGGCACTCAGCAGCAGCGACAGGCACGGCTCATGAGCAAGTGCATGGGCATGTGGCCACGGCGGCAGCACTACTGATGAGTGATCAGCGACTGACCTCGGCGGTGTCGCTAGCCAGGATCACGCTGGCCCCACGTGCAGGCGGACACGCACGGCCGCTGCTTCCTTATCGCCTACGCGTCAGTCCCGGCCCAACTGCCACCACTGCTGGAGTGCTGGAACGCTGGCTTTAGCCTTGGCCCTCGGTGCGTTGTGGCAGTTGGGCGGTGGCCGATCCATGCGTCCATGCCGCTCCCGCGGAAGCTAGCGTCACCGTGTTTGCCATTAACATGTGAGCCCGGTAGTAGATGGAGAACCCACAGATTTTAATTTCGGGGATTTTACTACTATAGGTCAGGGAACAGTTTTAATTAAATTATGTACGTGCATACAAATTTAATGGCAGTGCACGGCCTTTCGATGCGTGGAACCGTATCTTGAACAGCTTCGTGCCTTCAGCAAGCTTCTCTCCTCGTACTAGCTACTGTACTGCACATGCCATCATCGTAGTTGTTGCGAGTTGCGACTCTTTGAGTCTTAACACCACCTTTGTCTTTGTCATATGTGCTGTGCATCGAGCCATCACACATCGACCGCCGGCGCAAGCAAAGGCCAAAGGAGCTGGTAGTGGTAGTGGTAGCCTGCTGGTAGGAGCGAGCACGTTAATATGCCGCGTAGCCTGTCGGTGGAAGCAAAGCAACAAAGGATGCCATTAGCAGCGACCTTTTTGGCTTTTTCTCGCGCGCACCACGTCACCACCCCCCGCGGAGAAAAAAAGCGTGCCGCTTTGAGTAATCAATGGCCTGCTGGTGGCCGATCCGTCCCGAGTCATGCTACGACGACGCGGGTCGCGGGATGTTACGGACCGTCCGATCCGTGCATGGCAATAGCCAACAGCAACGTCTTAACGCTGCACACGCACACAACGGCCGCGGCCGTGGTCAATTGCTCCGGACCTGCAGTACCACTGGCTACTAGCACGGCACACCGTGCTGCCGTTTTCCATCACCTAATTCTAATCGAACCTGAAGCGGTCGAGCCCGGGGAATTACTCATGTTCTTGATTAATTGTGTGGAGGGTGTAGCAGAAGCTTGAAAAGCATATGGCTGCTGCTTGCACGGCATGGGCTAATTAATAAGGCGATAAGGCTACCTACGAGGCTGCTATCTCGTTTTTAAAGGCCACTCCATATCTTGACTGAAGCACAGTGAACGACTTTCTGAGTAAACAACGGAACGCTAAAGTGTAGACTCCACCAAATAAAGCGACTAGCAGTGATCTGACTACGACATCGAAGTGTGTTTGAGACACTAAACTAGCAAAGGTTACGTACATGTACATAACCTTTTTCTTCCAGTAAAGGCAGTAAATTACTCACCATGCACGCACCTAATCCAGGATTACCCAGGCTATTTTATACCTGTACAGAATCGTTGCTGCAGAGTGATGATGGCTTTCCAGGAGCGCAGCCCATGCATCCAAATACCTGCAGCATCCAGGCATGCAGCGGGTAGCAATCACAAAAGACGATACCCATTGCCGGGTGCTATTTTGCTCCAGGCAGCTACCTTCTGTCAATCCCCTCACATGGCGGCACATGAGGTAGGCCAACGCTTTCGAGGCCGGCTTTTCCAACCCTGCAGCTATAGCCTATAGGGGCGTTTCTTTCTCTGGGACTCAGAGGAGGCTCTAGATGAAAAGCTGGAACGGGTCATAAGTTCTTTTCACATGCATGTGCATTGCGCAACGTTCAGGTTCGACCTTATTACGGCCAGAGGGGCAAGATGCTCACAACTCGCTATCTTGATGAAACACGTTATTCTGACTTTAACTCGTTAACGCCATCAAGAAAAGAGAGGGCGGCGAGGATCTACTGCATGCCCATGACATTCTTCTACTGAATGCGCCGTGTCGAATAGTACAGCAGTGTCCATTGTTACATTTTGCACCCTATACCAATACTAAAAAGAACAACACTCTTCTATATCTGTCTGCCATTCTAATTAGTCAATTACATCTAAGCACATGTTTTTTTCTTTAAGAGAACACGTTTTTTCCATCCACCGCTTGTAGTTAATAAAAACTTCATTCTGGTAAACATGGTGGCAGAAAATAACCATCGCGTTAGCGAAGGAAAAATGGCTCAGCTTTCAGATGTGGCAGTGTTGCCGTAACGCAGGATAAGCTCAGTGACGACTGCAGTAGAGTGCAGTGCTAACTCGCGATAAGTAAAATTTATATCGTTGCCCATATTCCTGGCATCAGCTGGGCTCCCCGAAGTAAAGGAAGAGAGGCATCGGGCGCTCCAACAGTAAGGCTTCTCCCAATAAAACACCCGGCTCCGTGGACACGCGAGTATAAACAGAAGTCGAGGGGAGCAGCTAGCCAGACATGGCATGTGCGGCCGTGCGCACCGCAGCGGAGCGCAGCGCACGATTTCCGCAGTCCGTGTCCCAGCCCCCACCACGGCTTGTTGTGGCCGCGAGTTCTTCTCCCTGGCGGGCCGGCGGGGCCAGCTCCTCCACCGTTGCAGGAGGAGGATCCCGTTCCGGCCAGCAGCCGGAACACGGCATACGCTGTTGCTAAATTTCAAAACGGAGCCGTGCTGTTTATACGGCCATGATTAACGTTGTCTGAACGCAATTACGCCTAACAATGCCACGAACTACACCCTAGTGGGTATACGGCCAGGACGCCCTTGATGAGTTGATGCGCACTGCACACCTCACATCCCAGCGACGGAGGATCAAACGGTCACATTAGGTAGACGATCGCTGCGACGGGGACCCTCCCCGCGATCATTGCGGCCTGAGGTGTGTTTGACCTCGTGCCGCGCCGGTTTTCGTGTTCATGCAATCGTCGTCACATCACATAGTTAGGGCAGCCGAGACACGGATGAGCGAGCCCGCCTAAGACAACTTTTTTTTTACGGTCCGGGGGGTGTGTTTGTTGAAGGCTCCCCCACCTGAATTTGTCACTGCCTTTGGCCGAAAAACTTCGGCATAGTAGATATTACAGAAGTTCGGAGGGTTTTGTGGAGGGGATTTTTCACGTGGTTGTGATTACACGGGGGAGAGCAAATTACACCAGGATTCTACGATGGGAGCGTCCGCCCGCGGCAGGCGGGATGCCCATAGCCGTGCATCTTCTCTGCACGAACGTAGGATGTTGCTGAGGCACGGTTGTTGCTCGTTGAAGACGACGCCGTTTCTGTGTTTCCAGAGGTGCCAACAACAGAGGAAGGTACGGGTGCTGCTGCGGGAGGCTGCCGGGCAGAGGGGCGCGCCACATCTCTCGGACCGAGCTCTGCTCTGGCTGGGCGATTCCAACATGGGCCCCGAAAGCTGAAGACGTTGGACAGGCGAAGATGATGTGGTCCGCCGTTTTGTCAGGATGGCTGCACAGCTCGCACGTAGCCTCTTGAATGATGTTCTTCCTCCGCAGGTTGTGGCGGGATTGTATCCGGTCTTGGACAAGGAGCCAGATGAAGAACTGGACGCGCGGCGGGGCTCTGTTCTTCCACACGTAGGATGCGAAGGCGCATGTCTCCGGCTCGGCGGCGGCCATCAGTGTGCGGTACAGAAGCGAGGTGTTTAGCAGCCCCTGCGCTCCTTGCAGCGGGCAGGTACGGATGTTGTCTCCAGCGCTTAGGTGAGCTTCGGCCAGCAGTTCATGGAGCTTCTCCTTCTCCGCTGCCCCGGTGCGTGTGAGCCTTGGCCGGAGGAAGCCGTCGATGCCCACTTGGAGCACCGCTCTCAAGTCTCACCGACACGGCGGCAGTGGTGGCGTGGCTATAGAGCGTCGGCAGCCTTTCAGTTTCAGACAGGGGTCCTGTTGGGAGCTAGGAGTCGTCCCAGAACGACGTGCTAGCACCATCCCGGACCTGCACTGTGCTGATTGTGCGGTACGTCGGTAGGAGCTCCCGCAGGGAGTTCCAGTGGCTCCCCGCGACGTCGCCCTCCAGCGTGACGAGGTTGACATGCTGCCTCACCCAGCGCGCCCAGGCCGAGCTCGTTGTATGGAGCAGCCGATGCAGTAACTTGAGGAGGAGACATTGGTTTTGGAGTCCCAGATTTTTCAGTCCAAGTCCGCCGAGCTCTTTTGGAACGCAGGCATGCTCCCAGGTGACGAGACATTGTGCTTCGCTTGCCTTTTCTTCGCCTGTCCATAAGAACGCCCTGCGTTTCGTGTCGAGGGCCTCCGGAGCACCTTTCGGCAGCTCCATGGCGCACATAGCGTAGATCAGGAGATTGCCCAAAACGGTGTCCGCCAGCACCGCGCCCCTAAGACAATTAAACCGCTGAAGGCACGGCAACGTCCGCACAGCCGCACGGACCAAAAAATTTACGACCCCGGATTGTCAGGCAAGCGGAGCGCTCGGCTCGCACATGGACGGAGAGCCGTGCGGCGGCTGTGGAGTACTATGGACGGACGCGTGGTCTTCCTGATTTCCGCCGGAAATCAGGAATGGCGCGGCGAGAGGTGGTTTGTTTAGGCCCCGGCGGCACGTGGGCAGCAGGCAGCACGGCAGCAGAGCACCGCGCGCTGGGGCACACGTCCGCTTTGGCGACTGACGATGGGGAGAGGCCGAGGAGGGGAGCGTGTGGTGGCGTCGGATTGCTAGGCGGCGCGCGGCCGTGGACCGTTACGGAAGGCGACGGCGGCAGTACCTCTCTACCGGTCCTTGTCCGGGGGATGACAAATCATCGCTCATGCCTCATGGCGAGGAGAGACGGACGATAGGGGGGAGAGGACGGTCTTTACCGATCCGAGGCCGGGACCGCGCCGTGCGCGCCCGTGCTAGAACCTTCTCCAGTGTGAGCACTGGATTTTTTTTTTTGATAAAGTTGAGCACTGGACTGGTGGTGTGGTGTCATACCCCCTCACCACTGCTCCGTTTCATTCTTTTCCCAAAGGGTTTTGTCCCAGGTTTTACATTAATCCTGGTACGTTTGTGGCAAAACTGGAAGCAATTAAAACCAGAGTTTCATAGTATGCTTGGAACAAAAGGAATAGAAATAGGAAATAAAGGAAAGAAAAAAAAGAACAGACTAGGAATGGAGTGAGAAAACAGATAATGGAAAAACACCGAGAAAATGATATGGGGGATGTGCTTGGGATGCAGAAATCCGTACCACATGAATTAAACCCCCACATACCAAATGATGGGTTGAATCAGAAAATATATTCCTAATATGGTATAAGAAAAAAAAATGACATGTTAGTTTATCTAACTGACACTCGACCACATAGAGTCAAGCGCAAGCATTGCATGGAAATTCCCATGAGATTAGAGGTCTTTTTTTCTTCTTCCTGCAGCACATTCGAGCTTGCCGTTCTGCTGGAAAGGCCTTGTTCGATTCCTCTATTCCGAACGCATGCACGGCATTTTTCCAAATGGGGCCTCAGCTCTTGCCTCTTTTTATATGCAGAGCTCAACACTATTTACACTACTACCGTTTTAAACACAGAACTCCGTCCTTGTGATTTTTACAAATCTGTTGTGTGCTGGATCACCTCAAAATTCAAAGACAATCAATAACCCGGTAATCATTTGGTCCATACTGCTGCACGGAACGCCTCCCACCGACCGACGGCCCGCTTCCTTCCTACCGCACTCAAAACCCAGGGCGCACTCCACGGAACGGAGCACACGAAACAACACCAGTGGCAGGACAGTAAATATCTGCAAACCACAGTGTCAGTTTCCCACTCCATACCTCCGCCATTTAAACCCCTGCTTCCCCACTTGTCCCTTTTCCTCGCGTCCATTTCCACCCATCACTCCCCCCCCCCCCCCCCCCCCCCCGGCTCCCCGCTCTGCTCCGCTGCAACTCCCCAGAAAAAGAGCTCCGGGAAATTTCCTATTAGCATTTCGAATTCTCGATCTGGCTTGCGGCGGCACCGGACCGGATGCGGGAAGCCGGCGCTCGATCTGGTGAGGCACCTGTCTGCCGCAATTTTCTGGCGTTTTTCTGGGTGTTTTGTGCGGTTTCCGGGGGGCTTTGCTTCGGCTCGAAGCGTTGGGGGTGGGTCGGCGAGCGGCCGCTGTCGCCTCTGGATCCGATTCCTGTCGGCTGGAAGCTCGCAAATCGTGGCGGGTTGCGGCTGGATCTCTGGGGCTTTGGGTTTTTTGATTTTGGATTTTGTTGGTTTGGATTTGGGGTTTTGGATCCGGGAGGTCCCGTGGTGCCGAACAGCTTCCGATCAGTGAGGGATTTGGTTTTGTTTATGCAATGCGGCCGTTGCTTTATTTGGTACGACAGGTGGAAGATCTGAAGTTATGGTATTAGAATTTATCCTTTCGTTTTACCCTTTGTAGTTATTTCCTGGTTGTCTGATCTGTGCTCATGAGCTGAGTGCATGGACTGCGAGCATGGAGACAGAAGCTACAAGCATTTTGAATTTGGTTAAACTCGGCATTGGATAACTTGATCGTTTAGTAATTTGTCTGCGATTGTGATCCTGACAAAGGAGGCTGATGTTTTCAGTGGTTTTGGTATTTAGTTCAGTAACTGTCTTCTCTACTTGATTACTTATTCCACCCCTTCGTGTAGAAAATGACTGGTACAGATCTGATACTGGGAGCATATATGGTTATATGTTCTGGTACAATCGCCATCTGTGGCTTGGCATTGGTATTTCAATCGATTCATCTGGAACACGTTTCCTTGTGCCAGATTGCTGAGCTTTATCTGTCCTTCCTGTTGTTTGCAGGGCATTGAAGTCGGGGCAGGAACTGGCTGTGTTTGGATGAGTTGTAGTATTGAAAGTGGCAACTATTCACGGTTGTGAGCGAAATGGACAGGAAAGTTGCTAGCAACGTGGAGCTTGATTCTGCTGTCTTCCAAGTATCCTCGCCTGACAACAGGTGAACACAGGCTGGATTACATTGGTTGCCTATTTATGCAGCGCTTGATTACTGTTTCTCCAACATTTGCTTATAGGCCCCTGTTTGGAATGTACTTCTTAAGATTTTTCAGAAGGTGTCCTAACTCTTGTGATGCTCTAGCATTACATATACTCTTACCTTCCTTTCCCATGAGAGGGGTTCACATATCCTCGAAGTAATTGTGCTTCAGTTTTCATAGTTCCATCTAGTCAAGTGCAAGACTACTTTTCCCTGTTGTTATGCTAGGATATTGTGATTAACAATTGGGTATAAAGCTTAACTCTGCTCTCTTGTGGAATGTTTCATGTATAGGTATGAGGCAATTGCTTGCAGTAAGGGGAATACAGAATTGATAGCATCTGGTCCTTTCGATCAGTTAGTTCTGCACCTGGAAGATGCCAAAAAATTCCAATCTTGTACATCAAGTGGCACTTTTAAACTCTTATTGGCTGGGGATGGAAAAGGGTCTTCCTGGTTTACCAAGTCCACCTTACAGAGGTAATTTGCAGCCTTTCTAGTTGCTTATATTTCTGTAATTGTTAAGTATGACTAAATTTAGCTGCCCCACCAGATTCTTGCATATCATTAATTCATCTGATACCTCAAAATCGGTCAATGGGGTTTTAGACGAGATGTCACAGCTGGAGGAAACCAGAAAGTTTCATCAATCGCTCTATATTAAGGTATCACCTGTTTGACGAAATGAAATATTCCAGCTAACTTCACTTGAACATTTGAATGCACATGCCATTAATAATAGAAGTGCATTTGTTTTGCAGGAGCAACAAAATATTACTAGTGGTGCTTTAACAGGTACTTTCAATTAAGCATCTGGTTCTTTCATTGTTATTTGTTATTTGAAGACCATCACAACCTTTTAATAAATAACAGATGTGCATGCATTATAACCTCCCCCCCCCCCCCCCCCTCATTATATGAGTCAGTGAAGTGATATGCTTAGTTGCTTTAGGTTTATTTTACCATCTATGTATAATGTGGGTTGTGGGCTTCAATTTCCGTTTGCAGTGTAATTATATTCTTAGTTGATCTTGACAGTGGCGAATCATATCGTTTGCTGGTTGCTAATCTATTATAGACAATTAATCCTCCAAATAAGGTCTGAGAATAATTCTTCCTTGGAACAGATAGTAACCTGCAGTTCCAAAGTGCTCATCTACATCTTGATGGGTAAAATTCATGCTTTTCTCATGTATTACACACTGGCAAAATTGTTCTTAGCACATGCAATAAGACTTTTCGCAGATGCCTTATGCTTGAACTGTTGAGGTTCAACTACCTTACTTTAACCAAATATTGTATCAAGGTTCATTTGAATTTTTCATACTTCAAAATTTTGTGTATGTCCGCAAATACACGCAAAACCATCTGAAATATATGAGCACTAAAACTGGTAGATGAGCTTGTTTAAATGCTCTAGGGATACTTATTGCTCGTAATATCCAGACATGACAGCTTTATGTTGTTATTCTGTTTTTGCAGGAGGCTTGTTTGGTACTGGTGCCATAGCACAACAGGTAATTTCAACTCTTGCAATGTTTTAATTTTACATTGTTGTACTATTTCATGATCCATCTGCTTACATTTAATTTTTAAACTATCCACTTTTAGGAAAATGTTGGCCCAAATTCATCGGAGACTACAAAGTAAATTCCTTTCTTTTTGCCCGCTACTTTAGTTTGCTACCTCTTTTGGTTCACAATTTTCACTGGTAAAATATGCTAGGAATGAATTGCTTCGAGCACTGGATTTGAGATTGACCGCACTGAAGGAAGAGATCTTGGTCTTATTGAATCGAGCTGTTGGATCCAATTTGTCGACAAGAGAAATCTCTGATTTATCTGCTTTTGTTCAGCGATTTGGAACCTCAGAGTTTAGGTATGTTAAAATAGTATACTGTACTCAACATGGTCATTAAATTTTGTAACATCAGATGGTACAGATAATGCTAGTAAGCTACGATGGTGTCTTCTATTCATTCATTAGCTTGCCAGCTTGGTCAATTGGAATACAGTTTGCTTTGACATTTATATGTTATGTCCTATCTTTAGAACAGAGTCTTAATTGTTTAATTCAGTTGAGACAAGAAATTAACTGTTGGTCTTTCTCATTTGCTAGTTGGTTGATGCGGTGTATGTTGTTGATTGCGGATTGTCAACCCTCTGAGCTCCCTCCACAACAGGACTCTACAGCTGAGAAAATTGACATGGGCGACAATGCACATAAAACTCGTGATATCAGCCCTCAGACCAATCTCCAGAGGCCTATTGCCAACAATGTCTCTCCAGCAAAGCTTGCACAAATTGAGCGGGAAAGCTCGACAGAAAGTGATGATTCCTCTGAGTCCAGTGGTGAAGGTGAGGCTGTTGTTGAAAGGAGCCGGCCTCTTGTAAGATCTGCTTCACCTAGAAGATCTGCTTCTCCAATGCGGAGGGTTCAAATTGGGAGATCAGGATCACGTAGATCAACGGCAATTGCCATTAAGAGCCTCAGTTACTTCCCTCCTAGTCAGAGAATTCCTTTGGATAAAGATGATGAAAGCAATGGTGAAACTGACCAGCCACCAAGGAAATCTGACAATAATGTAAGAAGGATGAGTGTGCAGGATGCAATTAGCCTTTTCGAGAGCAAGCAGAAGGATCAGAATCCAGATTCTCAAAATAAGAAAGCTGGCTTGTTTACTACTAAGTCTGTCCTGAGAAGGTGGAGTGCTGGAATGGGTGATTCGTTGAATGATAAGTCAGAAGAAAGAATCTCAGATTCTACATCTGAGAGTAAACCGAACAACATGGCTTATGACACAGAGAAGGAAGGAGCTGAAATGAAGACTGAACCAGATGAAGCACCAAAGAATTTTATTACATCTGAGGTTGAAGGTTTAACTTTCCATGCTGATTCTCCTGACACTAGGGTGTCAGGAATGGAGAGTGCAGTTTCTAGTAATATTTGCGCAGAACAAACAAAGTCTGGACTGGAGGAAAGCAGTGATCGTGCAATGGCCTCAGCTGAGTGGAATCGACAGAAGGAAGCTGAGCTTAATCAGATGTTACTGAAAATGATGGAGGTCATGCCTGGAAAGTTTGCAGGTGCTAATGCAATTGCTGCTGGCCTCGATTCCACCAATCAGCAGAAAGGTGCAACTCACGGTCAGCACAAAGAGAAGCGAGACGCAAAGATTAGAACCGAGAAAGGCACAAGGCGGCCTACAAAGGAGGTGAGCTCCAAGCCCTTGAAGGATACATTTGGGCAGAAGAAATCAGCAATGACCCCCAAAACTGGCACTGTAACAGAAAAACGTATTTCACCAGTTCCACAAAGGGCACGGCGGAATTCCTCACCTCCGGTCCTACCCAAAGAAGTAGCTTCAAAGACACCAGTCAGAAAAAGCTTACCAAAACCATCACCATCACCCGCACCTGCGCCTACAACACGTAGTTCATGGTCAGGTGGTTCTTTGACAAAAGCAACTACAACACAAAGAACTAAAAATTCTCCTGGGACCGGAATGGCTTCGACGTCTACACCAACTAGCCGAAGGAGGACTCCGGCAACACCCCCATCGTCTCAGCTGGCTTCAAAAGTGGAAAGAACCATTCAACCAGTGAAGAACAAGAAGGAAACTGTGACTGCTACAAAGCCAGCTATAAAGGGACAAGAAGAGAAGAGGACAAAAACGGCAACAAAGACAAGCAGAATAACTAAAGTTTCACCTTCGTTAGAAGAAAAGTCGAGTGTAACAACGAAGCAAAGCTTGCACAAGGTTTCAAAGAAAAGCAGTGTTGTACCAGTGGAGTCCAAACCCTTAAAGAAAGCCACTGGGATTAGTCAAAGCGTTGGTTCCGGTACTGTGAAGAATAAGGTGCCCCAACTTGATGACTCCTCAAAAGATAGTGGAAGTGTTAACCAAGCTGAAGATAAGGAGCAATCTCCTATGACAACCGAGCCAACTACTAAGGTATTGGAGGCTGATCTTGCTCAACCAGCACATGATGTTGATGAAAATTTAGAAATTTCGCTCGATAATGACTTGAATATTGAAAAAACAGAGAAACCGGCCTCGAGTTTAACTGCAACAGAAATGGGCTCCAGTGACCAGGTTGAGCCCCCTACCAATGAGGCAGATGAGGCCATACAA
Source organism: Setaria viridis (assembly GCF_005286985.2). Classification (NCBI taxonomy): domain Eukaryota; kingdom Viridiplantae; phylum Streptophyta; class Magnoliopsida; order Poales; family Poaceae; genus Setaria; species Setaria viridis. Next base: position 44,952,323 of record NC_048271.2, read on the forward strand.
CCTCCAGACGAGGACATGGGTATCTCATCAGCTGCCTGGGTAGAAGTAGAGCATCAAGAGCAAGAAGTCACTGACCCGAGTGAAAATGTAGTGGCCGAGGATGTAACTTCCCCTGGAATTGCACCATTGCCATCATCAAGTCCAAGAGTCCGTCATTCCTTGTCACAAATGCTGCAAGCAGATAGCAATGAACCAGAAATTATTGAGTGGGGAAATGCTGAAAACCCACCTGCAATAGTTTTTCATAAGGATTCCCCAAAAGGATTCAAGAGGCTTCTAAAGTTTGCTCGGAAAAATAAGGGGGACAACAGTGCTAATGGCTGGGCAAGCCCATCGGTAGTTTCTGAAGGAGAAGATGAACTAGAAGAATCAAGAGGCACTAGTGACGGTGCAAATTCGAGCAGGAGAACTTTTGATGGTTCAAAGACTAATAGCATCTTATCAGGTACCTTTACCAACCATGGTCAGTCTAAATACCGATATAGTTAGTGTTTACTGGGGTCTTTTAATAGTTACATGCATCTTTTAAAAAATTATTATGCGGTTGTATCTTATACTGTCACCGAGTAGAGATGTTATGTCAGTATGTGTATACAGAAGTACATCTCCACAGCAACAGTACCCAATACCAGTAAGAACCTTTGTTGAGTGGTTCTGAAATAGGACAGCATGTCAGTCTTTCTATGCTTGATCAAATTAGTTCAAAAGTACACATTCCTATGTTTCAAGGTTATGCGTATATCTGAACCTATTCTTTTCAGCTCAATCAACCACCGGCAGCTTCAACTCTATGAATTCAGATAAGCAAAGGGAGAGGCCTGGAGCTGCCACATCAACAAAAGGTTAGCTTTTGCCCAGCAAAGTACCATGCTGTCTAAATACCCATTTCTAATCTATCTGTCACCTTGTACTTACAGCATCAAGGTCGTTCTTCTCCCTCTCAAACTTCCGGAGCAGCAGATCAAATGAGTCAAAGCTTCGATAGCATATGCATTTTGCCCTGCAGATACATGGATAGTTTTATCCCCCACTCCGTTCAGGAGGCCTACTAGATGTAAAAATGGTTTGCGATTTGATTGTTGGGACGGAGCCAGCTTGCCGTGTTTGGTTCTGGTTGCCTTCCATTTGATATAGCTTCTGCCTATGAGATGTCATACTTTGCTTTTCTGTACATTTCTATCTTCTACAGCGGTTGCGAGCTGATTGAGATGTCAGATATGTTTGCATGGCTCGCAAGAGACTTGCTTCTACCAAAATCGTTTTGCTGTACCAGTGGTTGGTATCGGAGGCTGTGTCATGAGAGCAGCAACGTCGGGAGTTATGTAAATCCACGTCATATAGTGGACCTATGATGCGCCCGAACGCGGCAAATCCAAGTACTGATGACTTCTCCAAACTACTCATGTAGTAACGCTCGAAGGTGACTACTCGGTTTCTCACATGTAGCTGTGTGACCATACAAGCATACAATTGCAATCTTATGTCGACCGAAACAGATACACAGGCCAGGAGCAAAGCCAAGCCAGAAGATGGACAGAAATGCGCCACGGCGAGAGAGATCCATTAGCCAAGGAACAGGATATCGAAAGTGAGCGCATACATCTCTCAGAGACAGATTGTCAACGTGCTGACACCCATAGTAGGGATCGATTAGAAGTCTGAAAACTGCAGCGGGACAACCACAAGCAACAAAACGGAAACCAAATTCCGTGACCGTGGGTATATACCAGTACACCACTCACACAAGCGGACGGAGGTGAATTATTGAGACTGGGAGTTGTGTGACTCATCACTTGTCCACGACTTCGATCAGTGTTGGCTCATAGTGATCAGGGGCTTCAAACCCATGAAGGTTCATGACGGTCGCCGCAACGTTGGCGAGGCCGGCGTTTGGGAGGTCCGTCCGGAACCTGACCCCAGGGGCAAGCCCAGGACCTCCTATGGCGATTGGAACCTGCAGATGGTTTTAGACTTTCAGCTTAGAGCACACTGACAGTGACAGGTCGGCACATATGGATTAACATAATCTGAGGCTTGAGAGCTCACTCACCGGATTCAGCGTGTGTGAAGTAAGGGTCTGGACCTTCCCGTCCTTGTCACGGAGCGGTTTTCCAGATTTATCTCTTTTCGCCATGTCCTCGGCGTTGCCATGGTCGGCGGTGAGTACGAAAATGCCACCCACTTGCTCAATGGCATCGAGGATGATCTACGAGATAGAATTTGCAGCCATCGTAAGAACCATAATCCAGAACAGTGGACACTGGAAAATGCATGCGCGAGAGTGCAATACTATGCACGATGATCTAGCAATCAATAGGGAATCTCAGAAAGAGAGAGGATTGCAAAGATGATACTCCCATGTACCTTAACAGCCTCATCAGCTGCCTTGCATCCAACTATAGTTGCCTCAATGTCTCCTGTATGACCAACCATATCTCCATTTGCAATGTTGACCCTTACCTACAAAATGTCCTTGTTAGTGTCTGAAATCCCTGCCTTAGCTATACGTTACTTTTGTGTTCTAAGCCAGTTTTTTAAGATGATCCTTAATCCATGAACTACCTGATCAAATTTTCGGCTCAGGATGGCATCCCTTGCCTTCTGTGCAATTTCCAAGGCCTTCATTTTCGGCTGATCATTGAAGGGGATGCCGATGTCGCTAGGAATTTCTTCATATTTTTCCAAACTTGGGTTGAAACAACCAGATCGGTTTCCATTCCAGAAAAAGGTGACATGACCAAACTTGACTGTCTCACTGCATTTTTTTTAACCAGAAAAAGATATGAGCAATGCACAGGTAATGATACATTCAGACTTCAGATCAAAGACTTCTCACAAGACAAAGCACAGTAATTTACCTGCAAGCATAGGTGCGAACACCATTCCGGGCTAAGTATTCTCCCGATGTTCTCTCTATCTCTGGGGGAGCAACAAGATAATGGCTCGGAAGTTTTAGCTCGCCGTCATACTGGAGCATACCAGCATAACGTATCTTGGGGAACCTGACTCGATCAAATTTGTCAAAGTTCTCATACTCCAATGCTTTTGCAAGCATCACCATCCGGTCAGCTCTGAAATTGAACGTCACAACAGCATCCCCGTCCTGTATCGGGCCGACCGGTTTTCCACTTTCATCAACTATAACGAAGGGTGGTAAATACTGGTCGTTGGCCTTTGGATCCTCCCTGAGCTTTTTCACAGCCTCAAGAGCGTTCTTGAACTTGTGTGGGGCTTCGCCAAGGACATGTGCATCCCAACCCCGCTTCACGACCTGCCAGTCATTCTGCAAAAAAAAGACAGGTACAAGTGGAAGTGGTATCACGAATCAACAAATGCAGAGTATTTGGCCTACACTCATTTGTTAAACTGATTTCTGGTTCTTATATGCTGCAGTACATCCTGACAAACCGTAGCAGTACCTCATAACGATCCATCGTGACGTACATCCTGCCTCCACCAGACGCGATTCTCGCGTCGACGCCCTTCTCCCGTAGCCTGGCGAGGTCCTCCTCCAGCATCTCCACGAACCTGATGCTGCTGCCGTCCAGCACGTCGCGGCCATCCGTGAGGACGTGGACGCGTACCCTCTTGGCCCCGTGCTCGCTTGCCCCTTTCAGGAGCAGCTGCAAGAGCCAGAAGAAGAAGAAGAAAAAACACGGCGGCAGACAGTAACCGTCAGCTGTCTCGACTCCCGACCAAATTTGTCGGCGTCTGAAATCAGTTAGGAGTAACAAGTGGTGGTAGCATCAACGGAACCTGCAGCTGATCGAACCTCGAGTGCACGCCGCCGTCGCTGAGCAGACCGATGAGGTGCAGGGTGCCGTTCTCGAAGGACTGCCGGATGTACTTGAAACCCTCCCCCTCGTATATCTTCCCGGATGCGAGCGCCAGATCGACCAGCTTTGCCCTGCGCGTTGAGGACGTCAACTGATCGCTTGTTATTTACCAATTTGGCGTGGGCTGAAACGGTTGCGTTCTGTAGCTTCTTCGGTGAAACAGCTTTTAGCTTCGACTTGTCTGGATGGAAAAACGTTTGGCAAAATAGCTTCTCGTAGCTGTGTAATATTGATAAAAATGATGAAATATCTATAATGCCCCGTCCTCCGCCCCGTCCTCCGCCTCGCGCCCGCGCCGCCGGCTGTCCTCCGCCCCCGCGCCCGCTGCCGCCACCTCCCTCGGCCCCCGCGCATCCACGCCGCCGCCGCTCACCCTCCACCCTCCCCGCACCAGCGCTCTGGCCTCCCTGCGACCGCGCCCGCACCATCCTCCGGCCCTGTGCGCCCATTATGGGGACTTTGACCCCACGAAGGACGAAGGTGGTTTTTTTTTTCCTCCTCTCCCTCCTAGCTCCTCTCAGACGAAACCGTAGAAGCCCAACCAGAGGAGGCCACAGTTTTGCCTCGGCCCGTTTGGCTTTCAGATGGCCTTGGCGAGCGCCGGGTGAACATAAGTTTTAACCAAAACCAGAGGGCAGAGCCAAAGAGTGGTGCTATTACCCCTGCGCGTATATCTGGCCCGCTCCGAGCGCATTGTGGCCGACCTCGCTGTTCCCCATGTCGTCATCCGTCGGGAGCCCCACCGCCGTGCCGTGCGCCTTGATCAGCCTCCACCTCTCCGGAGCCGCCTGTCACACTCACACATGCATGCGAGCAGAGTTCAGCGAACGGCAGCAGCGATCAGCGGATCACACATGACACGCCCCTCAGGACTCAGCGGCAGGGGGCCTCTTGCGCGTACCTTCTTGAGGGCGTCGAGCGTGGGCGTGTCGGCGGCGTGGATGCAGTTGAAGGGGTCGGGCGGCGCCTCGCCCCAGCCGTCCAGCACCACCACGCCCACCACCTTCCCCTTCGCCAGCCGCGGGTGCGCCGCCAGATCCCACGGCTTCCCCTCCGCCGGCGGCCTCGTCGCCATGCGATGATGCGATCGAACTGGCACGTCTTCCAGAAGCAACAAGGGTGACACGGATGGGTGCGCGAAAACGAGCGGAAATTTGTCCGGGTTCTGGCGTCTGCTCGGTGCTCCCTCATCGGGTTTTGTTTGGTGGTAGCCGTGGGCCGTAGCTCGGCTGGCCGGCTTCCTTTGCTCTGGAAGGGTCTCGGCGCGAACCGAAGTGGCAGTTCCGGAGGTGCACAGGTGTAAAGCCCGTTTTAATTTTCTCGTGAGGAGCCTTGTGGAACAGCTACGTGACAGGGTGACACCGACACATGGTCGCGTCTCGTTTTACATGTATGCTCGTCGGGGTCGGATCTACTACTGTATGAGTTATCCACCACGTACGTGACCCGCGGCGATTTGAATTTTTTTCTTTTGTTCCGGGGGACGGTGATGCGTGTAGAAGTGAAAGGTTCGAACATGTCAGTGCGACTCAGAAAGTCCTATACCGTGTAATCTTTGTATCTTATATTACCTAGATATTATTTGTAAGGATATATAATGAACATGCTAGTGCCCTTACGAGCTAAGCCGTTCCAATCAATCTTATATGGTATAAGAGCCACCTCCTTCGAGAATACGTCTAGTTACGTGTTTTTTTTCCGTCGACAACGTTCATAGCATCAACAAGCTCATGAACGTCAACAAGCTCGACGGCGGCTTCGATGTTCAACATTGCTATCTCGGAAAAACTCACTTGGGACAATTTTCTTGTGTGACGAGCACAAGTTCTTCCTGCCATCCGTGCAGCTCGCCTTATTGGCGTTTTGGATGTCTCGATGGTTCAGCCTCTTGCGATTCTTCGCGTTGAGAAGCCAGACAAAGCTGTCGAAGAAGTTGAGAACCCATCATATGTCATCTAGATTATTCAAGATCAGCAGCTCCTCTCGTATCTACTATCTTCCATGACCAAGAAATCCTGGTCCCAGTTTCTTCTCTGGAACATGTTGCTGATGTGTGGACGCCGTCACAGAGATGTTCTCGTCCCAATCTCGCTCCAAGATTTTGCAGCTCCGATCTCAGTTAGCTCGGGAGAAGAAAGGAGAATTGTCTGCCTCTGCCTATTACATCAAGATGAAGGCTATTGCCAATGATATGGCAACAATAGGAAAGAAAATTGATGATGAAGATCTCATTGCATCTACTCTTAATGGATTGGACTCGAATTATAATCCGTTTGTTTCTTTGGTATCTATTAAAGACAACATGTCCCTGAGCGATCTCTATGCACAACTTCTCTCCTATGAAGCTCGGCTGAATCAACAACGTGCAGATGAGGGACGCTTCTACTCATCGGCCAATGTTATGTCCCGTGGCCGTGGATGCGGTGGTGGTGCCCGGGGTCGCAGACGTGGCACCTTCTCTGGTCGTGGTGCTCCAGGGCCATATGGTGGTCGTCAAGGTTCCTCAGGCACTCCTGATTCTGATGAAGGGCCTCTCTGTCAGCTTTGTGAGAGATATGGGCACACAGTCCATGATTGTTGGTACAGATTTAACAAGAAGCATATTGCTCCTCATGATGGTGGTCAGAAACTAATTAAAGCCGGATCACAGAAGTCGGCCTCCTCTGTTGTTCCCTCGTATGGAGTTGACACAAATTGGTATTTTGTTTCTGGATCTACAGATCACATAACCAATAATCTTGAGAAGCTGACGGCAAGGGAGAAGTATAATGGATAGGACCAGATCCATGTAACCAATGGTAAAGGTATGAATATCAGTCATGTTGGTCAAACTATTTTTCATACCCAATCGTGATTTTTCCTTTAATAAAGTTCTTCATGTTCCTGTGATACAAAAGAATTTGATCTCTGTTCATCAATTTGCCACTGACAACGATATCTTTATTGAGTTTCATCCTTCTTTTTTTTTTGTTAAGGATCTGTCTACGAAGACCCCTCTTCTTCGTGGTAGTTGTCAAGATGACCTCTACCCTTTACCGCGTATCTCTGAAGCTCATTATGTTATTACTCCTACGGCCTCCAGGTGGCATTATCGTCTAGGACATCCTTCATCTTCCATTGTTAGTCGTATCCTTAGGGATCATAATTTGTCATTTTATGAAAACTCTAATGAGTCTATTTGTGATACTTGTCAACAAGCTAAGAGCCATCAGTTACCTTACCCAAGGTCTAATAGTGTCTAGTTTTCCTTTGCAATTAGTGTTCTCTTATGTCTGGGGCCCTGCACCCACGTCAGTTGGTCATTATCAATATTATATAAGTTTTATTGATGATTTCAGTAAATTTACATAGATTTTCCTCCTCAAAAATCGATCAGATGTATTTCAAGTGTTTATTAATTTCCAACAAAATGTTGAATGCTTGTATAATCATAAAATTTTGACCATACAAACTGATTAGGGTAGTGAATATCAAAGATTAAACTCCTTTCAAAAAGTTGGTATTACTCATCACGTGTCCTGTCCTCATGCCCATCAATAAAACGGTTCTGCTAAACGTAAACATAGGCATATCGTTGAGGTTGGCTTAGCTCTTTTAGCTCAAGCATCTATGCCACTTAAGTTTTGGGACGAAGCCTTTCTTACCGCCACGTATCTCATTAACTGAACCCCAAGTCGCGTCATTGATTTTTCCACCCCCTTGACACGTCTATCTAGTGATACACCTAATTATTCCTTTCTTCGTGTGTTCAGTTGTGCTTGTTGGTCTAACCTTCGTCCCTACAATAAGCACAAACTTTAATTTTGTTCCAAGCAATGCACTTTCCTTGGATATAGTAATCTTCACAAGGGCTATAAGTGCTTAGATATCTTGACGGGAAGGGTTTATATTTCACGTGATGTTGTTTTTGATGAAAGTAGCTTCCTATTTTCTCAGCTTCATCCTAATGCAGGAACTCATCTTCGACAGGAAATTCTCCTTTTACCTACTCATTTGCGTAATCATGATGGGGATGTGAATTATAGTTTTTCTAACATGACTAATACACTATTTGCACCATGTGAGTTTCCTTCTGATGATCCAGGTCCAGATTCTTCTCCTCCAGTGCATATTGCTACTGTTTCCGATTTCGGCTGCCTCTGGGAACGATTCTTTCTCTTCTGGGCTCGAAGACAACGTTGGCATGACTACTCAAGCTGATCCTGACACCAATCCCGGGGCTGATTCGCCCGTGCAAGCGCCGTCATCGACAGATTTGATGTTTGCCTCTACCTTGGTGCCACCTGTCCCTCCGCATGCGCCTCCATTTTCGCCTCTGCCCGCGTCTAACACGCTACTGGGATCTTCTATGATGCCTTTTTTGCTGTTGTCTGGGTCACATGGATCTGATATGCTGCCGTCAGGTTCTATTGTGCCTGATGCTTCTGCTGCCTCGTTTGGTGCTCGGTGTCTTCCCCCTCCTCTGCCTGGTCCAGCGAGACCAATTCATGGCCCCATCAGGGCCTCTCCGCAAAGACCTACAACTCACTTGCAAAATAATATTTGCAAGCCCAAAATCCCTACTGATGGAACTATTCGGTATGGGTTGTTTAGTGAGGTACATGAACCGGCCTCCCTACATGATACTCTTCAGTCTAATGATTGGAAAACTGCAATGGATATAGAATTTGATGCTCTTATGCGGAATCATACTTGGCACCTTGTTCCTCCGGATTTAGCTCACAATGTTGTTGATTGCAAATGGGTCTATAAGGTCAAACGTCATGCTAATGGTACGATTGATCGCTACAAAGCTCGCCTGGTTGCCAAAGGTTTTAAGCAACGGTATGGTTTGGATTATGGAGACACATTCAGTCCCGTTGTCAAGGCTACCACCATTCACCTTATTTTGCCTATGGTTGTGAGTAATAACTGGAGCATACGACAAGTAGACGTTCAGAATGCGTTTCTACATGGTGTTCTGGAGGAGGATGTTTACATGAAGCAACCTCCTGGTTATACAAATAAAAAATTTCCCACTTATGTGTGCAAACTTGACAAGTCTCTTTATGGTCTAAAACAGGCTCCAAGGGCCTGGTATTCTCGATTGAGCAATAAGTTGCAGTAACTTGGCTTTCATGCATCAAAGGCTAATACGTCTCTTTTCTTTTTTCGGCATGGCATGGACATTGTCTATTTTCTTGTCTATGTTGATGACATAATTGTGGTTAGCTCCGATGATTTGGCTATTGATCGGCTCCTGAACCATCTCTGGGATGATTTTGCTCTAAAAGATCTTGGCCCTCTGCATTATTTCTTGAGCATTGAGGTGACGGCTGGTTCTGATGAGCTCTTGTTAACACAGTTCAAGTATGCTAAAGATTTGATTTTTAAGGCTGGTCTAAAGGATTGTAAGCCGATGCATACTCCTATGGCAGTTTCCGAGAAACTTCAGGTTGATGCTGGTGATCCTCTAGATCCTTAGATCCTGAGACTGCTACTCGCTATAGAAGCATTGTTGGTGGCTTACAGTACCTTACCTTAACACAGCCAGATATCGCTTTTGCAGTTAATAAGGTTTGCCAGTATCTCCATTGTCCAACTTCAGTTCATTACTCTACAGTCAAGCATATTCTTCAGTATATTAGTGGGACTATCAGCTATGGTTGAAGTTTGTTTGGTCCTCCAATGTCATCAGTGCCTTCTCGAACGCTGATTGGGCTGGTTCCTCTGATGATCGCAAATCTGAGGTTTTGCAATGTTCCTTGGTGCTAATCTTATATCTTGGCAAGCGAAGAAGCACGCTATTGTCTCTAGGTCCAGTACTGAGGTTGAGTACAAAGCTTTAGCCAATACTACGACAGAAATTATATGGGTTCTATCTCTTCTTGATGAATTAGGAATATTACAGCACAAGGTGCCTATTCTTTAGTGTGATAACATTGGTGCAACCTATTTATCCGCTAATCCGATATTTCATGCTCGAACTAAGCATATTGAAGTAGATTACCATTTTGTGAGGGAATGAGTTGCTAAAAAGCAATTGGATATTTGTATTATTTCTTCCCATGATCAGGTTGCTGACGGCTTTACAAAGTCCATACCTATACGCCATCTTGTTGAGTTTCGTCGCAATCTCAACATTTCAAGTGGCTAACTTTTGCACGTTCAGATTGAGGGGGGATGTAGAAGTAAACATGTAATAGGTTCAGACTTGTCATTGTATGCATCTAGGACTTAGAGTCCTATACAATGTAATCCTTGCATCTTATCCTATCTGTACATTGTTTCCATGGATATATAATGAACATGCCGGTGCCCCTATGGGGTAAGCCGTTCCAATCAATCTTACAATGTGAGCATGTGACGTGTAGCTACGTGCAACTCCAAGTCTGCAACAGTAGAACTGGTTTTCCAAGGTCCGTCTTGGGCTCCCACGTGGCTTCCACAAGCTAGATAGTTATAGAGCTTAGGCCAAGTAGAAGCCCTCAACCTCTTCTTCCTCCTAGAATTAAACATGTCACTTCAACATTATATAAGAATAGATTCAACATTTTTCAAAATATAGTTCAATAATTCAAAATAGTGAATTCAACATTTTTAAACAATACTATATTCAGCATGTTTAATACTTATTTCAACGTCCTACCAAAATAGGTTCAATATTTTTCAACATAAGGATCAACATTTCAAGAGAAAAAAAATCTTCAACAACGGCGCATGGGGTGGGTCACCGGCACGTAGTGGTGATGAGAGAGACGGTCAAGCCGCACGCAAGGGTGGTGGCGGGGCTGAGCTAGGTGCAAGGATGGTGATCGGGCCCAGTAGCGGGCCGGCTGAGCTGCGCGCAGGGCGACAGCAGCTGCGGCCGAGCAGCGCGGAGGCCGATGGCGGGGAAGCCTGGTGGCACGGGAAGGCGAGGAGGAGGCGTGTGTGGTGATGTTGGGAGGTAGCGATGGGGAAGAGAAACTAGTGGTCAATAATCATCGTACGAATCTCAAAGCATCGGAAGTTATATAAGTGTTGACGCCAGATTTCGTCACTAGTAGAATCGGCGCCAAGAAGAGGGGGAATCGGAGAGGCACAGTTGGGAATCGGCCAAATGGTGCTACAGTGTGGGATCGGCCGGTAACTCCTGTCTCGCTTTGGGTCGAATATACCAGAATCCTAATCGGTAATCTTTTGCCGATAAGGAATCGGCCGATTAGAGGGATGGGCTAATTGGGCCTGAACGAGCTCGGAAAGGTATAGAAGGGTATGGTGGAAGTCAGCCCACGAAGTGTGGAGTAACCAACTTAGCACGAATTGTGCTTGTAGATATTCGTTTTCTGTTTGAATTAGGGATAGAATTCTAGTCGGTTAAGAAGTTATCTGTACGGGGCTATAAATAGCTACCTTTGTAAATCTGTAGTCATCAACCAATCAATACAACAAGCTACTTTTTTCCTCGTACTTACTTTCAAGCGACTTCGCTACTACTTTTCTCTTTTCCACGAGTTCGTACGGGTTGGCAGGGCTGCATCATCTCGATCTCCGGCCGATTCTGTAAGTTCCGTTTATCGAGTAACATCTAAGCTTTAACTCCGGGCGTATCGCTGTTGTTTTGTTTAGATTTATTCACTAGTTATCGATATTTGCTAGATTCATAGGTTTTTACCTATTTTTCTAGTTTATATCACCAGTTATCCAGCTAGGAATCGGTAGTATCGATTTTCTTTATTTTCTATCGTTAGATTCATCTATTGCCGATTAGATCTGTTCCTAGTGTTGTTATCATAAGCTTTGTACCGATCACTTTAGCGGTTTCCTGTCTACAAGGCTATAGAATCAGGCTGTCTTATAGCTGATTTCATTACCACAGTAAATCGGCTGATTCGCCGATAAACTCTCTCGATCGGAAACTTAGCCGATCGTAATTTCTGGACTTGACACGTGTTCTTCCTTGCCAATCAACAGGTCAGATTGGCTGGCACGCCGCGCGAACCGCACCAGGGCATTCACCCGAACAGGAGCAAAGCAGATTCTCCCGGGTCGTGTGTCGGTCGCTGGGATTCGGTTGACTGATTTCTAGCGCCAACAATAAGCAACTGGCTTGTGGAAGCCATACATGATGACTGGTCTGTCCAATCGTTTAGGGGACCCACCGAAATGAACGGACCTATGCAGGCTGCACACTAGCTGGGCTGTGACGGTTGTCTGTGCGGCATAAGAAGAGAAACTGAAAGGCAGGTCGTAAGTAAATTGGACTAGGAGCCTATGCCACAGGCCGGCCCCGGCCCCTCGGAATGAGCCACGAGCGCGCACAATCCTTGACGGTGCCACTGACGGCGGCGGCGGATTTCTGGGGCCCATTTCTCCTGCTGTCCGATGCCACCACCACCATGATAGGCACCACAAACGCAATTGAGTTGCAGTGTAGGGTTGCAAAGCCGTTAGCCTTGTACTGGCTTTATTATGTACCGACGTACGTATACTCCAGTGCGTGCCAGCGATTTTCCTCCCAGTGGTAGTGCGAGTGTGACGCACACTGCTGTGTAAACGAAGCAGATAATATTTTGATCTGCCCGGTGGCCAGTACAGCCAACAGATCTAGACCATCCATATCCACCACTTGCATTCCCATTCCCGTGCACTGCCGTGCGCACACAAGATTTCAGCCGAGTTCGAGCAAATCGATTGTGTGATCCTCCTCAGTACTGTATTCATCTATCTTGTGCTGCTTTCCCGTACCATGCTTACTTCCCATGGCACAATACATCGAGTGGCGGCGCACATGCCCGTACGACCGTCCATGGGGCCCCACCCATGAGACTGCAGACGACGAGCGCTGCACAAAGCGGAAAGAGGATAGCCATCGGTGTTTTCCTTTTGCTCATTCATTGCTGCAGAGCGAAAGGTTCGGATCCGCAGAGTGCTAGCAAGGGAGAATTGGAGAATGGAATTTAGGTAGGCAGCATGAAAGGGCATCGGCTTAGATTGGAACGAGGAAGGATTCACTTGCAAGCAAGCGTTTGTTTATACATTGATTGATACCCTTTATCTCCCCTCTTTGCCTTTCTTATCAGATGCAGGCGATAGGCAACTCACGCACGCCAACTCGCGGCTCACTCCTACTTTGGGCCGACGTACATCGCATTGGACCGTGGACTCGACTTCCCTTCCTCAGCCCACTCGGCCCAGTCTCTTTAGTCGTTGTCTGTGTTGTAGCTGGAACAGAGGCAGTACTAACACCTCCTTCCCTAAAGAGCCTGCTTGACCCAAGTAGGAGCTCGAGGAAAAACTTGTTGAATAGCTTCCAAATCCTCCCAAGTTGCCAACTCTCTTAACATGCCAGACCACTTGATCAACACCTGCTACACTGTAGAAGTTCCACGAGCCACCAAACGCTTTTGAAGCACAATCTCATGTACCTGAAGCTTGACTGTGCTAGAAGGGAGAGTTGGGGGTAACGCTTCAATGGTAGGCACAACCAACTTTAGCTGAGACACATGAAACACTGGATGAACAGAGGATGACTCAGGCAGTGCTAACTGTACGCAACAGCTCCAATCTTGCTGATGATCTAGAACGGCACGAAGAACTTGAAGGCGAGCTTCCGATGAGCCTTGTGAGCCAACGAAGATTGAACATACGGCTGTAATTTGACATAGACCTAAGTCCCTACTTCAAATTGCCTTTCAGAGCGATTTTTGTCAGCTTGATTTTTCATCCTCTGCCAAGCTCTAACCAAGTATTGATGAACTAAATCTCGCATGAGATCTTTGTCTTGGAGCTAGCTCTGTAAGCCAGTATTGTTGCAAGCAGAAGAGAAATCCACTCCCAAGCTTCTAGGCTTATACCCATACAATGCTTCAAAAGGAGCACAGCCCAATGCTGAATGAAAGCTAGTGTTGTACCAATATTCCTCAAGGGCAATCCAGTAGATCTACTGTGTTGGACAAGCATGGACAAAGCAGCGCAAGAACGTCTCTATGCATTGATTCACCCGCTTCGTCTGCATATTGGTTTGTGGATGATAAGCTGAGCTCATAGCTAACTCCACTCCTGCTAAACTGAACAACTTCTTCCAAAACGAACTTGTGAACATTCTATCCCGATCAGCCACAATAGATGAAGGCATGCCATGCAACTTGTACACTTCACTAAGGAAGATTTTGGCTACTGATTGGGCAGTAAAAGGGTGACATAATGGAATGAAATGGCTGAACTTAGTGAATCTATCCACCGCAACAAGAATAGCATTTTTGCCACCAGATTTTGGTAAACCTTCGACAAAGTCCATTGTAATCATTTGCCAAGCCACAGACGGAGTTGGAAGAGGTTGCAGAAGACCAAGATATTTGCTTCTATCAGGTTTAGTCTGCTGACATGTTGGACACGCAACAACATACTGATGCACCATCTTTTTCATGCTAGGCCAATAGAACAACTGCTTGAGACGCTGATAAGTCATAGGTACACCAGAATGCCCTCCAATAGCAGAATCATGCAAAGCAGCTAGCACCTTGGTCTGCAACTCTTTACTGAAACCCAACCAAATTTTTCTTTTTTATTTAAGAATACCATTATGAAATGTTGACCAGCAGTCATATCAAGAGCTAACTTGGAGAGAAGCTCCTGAGGTTTCTCATCAGATGCATAACTGAGTTGTAGTGCTTCCAGCTAGGCTGGAACAACAGAAGACATGGATAATACCTGAGCAGAAGAAGAGTGAGTCCTCCTTGATAGAGCATCTGCCACACCATTATCCACCCCTTTCTTATACACAATTTTATAATGAAGGCCCAACAACTTGGTAAACACCTTTTGTTGCCAGAAAGTATTCAGTCTTTGCTCATAAAGATGAATTAGAGATTTTTGGTTAGTGAAGATAATAAATTCTGCAAGCTATAAGTAGTGCCTCCACTGTTAAACTGCTAATGAAATTGCCAGGTACTCTTTTTCATAAGTAGAAAGCCCTTGAGTTTAGGGGGCCTAACTGATGAAAGCCAAGGGGTGACCTGCCTGTAACAATACTGCACCCACTCCTGATGCACAAGCATCAGTTTCAATACCAAAGGGTTTATCAAAATTAGGAATAGCCAGAACTTGTGCTGTACTAAGGGCAATCTTCAGTGTGTCAAAAGCCACATCATGATCAGAATTCCACACAAACAATGTTCCCTTTTTAATAAGATTAGTAAGGGGCTTAGCAATCACTTCATAATGTTGAACATAACTCCGATAATACCTAGAAGCCCAAAAAACTTCTCAATTCTTTGACATTGGATGGTTTTGGCCACTTAACAATTGCTTCAACCTTAGCAGGATCAATAGCAACTCCATGCTCACTTATAACATGGCCTATGTAAGTAATACTATTCTTGGCAAAGGAGCACTTAGACAATTTAACCTGCCAATGATCTTGTTCCAGCAGCTTGAAGACATCTTTTAAATGATCGAGATGCTCCTCAAAAGTGGCACTATACACCAGAATCTCATCAAAGAACACACACCTCCTCAACAATGGTGCCAATGTGGTATTCATTGCTCCCTGGAAAGTGGCAGGGGCTCTAGACAGCCCAAATGACATTATCTTGAACTCAAAGTGGCCATGGTGGGTCTGAAAAGCTGTCTTATACTCCTCCCCAACCTTCAACCTAATCTGATGATACCTAGAGGCTAGGTCTAGCGTGGAAAACCATTTGGCTCATCCATTAATTGGCCAAACACAGGAATTGGAAATTTGCTTTTAAGAGTTAAACCATTCAAATACTTGTAATCCACACAGAACCTTCATGACCATCCTTCTTCCTGACAAGCAGTACAGGTAGGAGAATTCACTAATAGTTGGCTGGATGATGCCCTTTGCTAATATTTCTACCACTTGTTTCTCAATGTTATCTTTTAAGGCAGGAGGATACCTATAAGCTCTGATTTGAACAAGTTTAGCTCTAGCTACTAAGGGAATGCTATGATCATTAGTTTTCTCTGGAGGTAGAGCTATAATAGGAGCAAATACCATAGCAAAGTCAGACAACAATTGAGTCAATTCCTCAGGCATAGAATCTACATCCTTAGACTTAACTTGCTAGTCAGCCATAGAGCATAACTGAATTACAAGCATTTTTGGCATTTGAGGCACAATACCCTGAATACAAGCAGTAGAACCTTGTAGGGTATCTTCATCCAGTTATGTGCCCAATGCACCTGCATGGGACTGAATTCCTCCAACCATTCCATGCCCACAATGAGATTATAAGTGTGCAAAGGTAGAACTCTCATATCAGTATTAAACTAAAACCTAGACACAGACCAAGCTGCAGCAGGGATGTGAGAAGTGCAAGATAAAATCCCACCATTAGCAACCTGCACCTTGATAGGGGAAAGAAGAGCTTGACAACCAGATAGCTTGCTAGCCAAAGACTCACTTATGAAAGTATGGGAGCTTCCAGAATCAGTGAGAACTAGAATGTCTTCATATTGAATCTTTCCCTTCAGCTTCATTGTTCTTGGACCTGATTTTCCTATCACAACATCCTTCGAGATAGCGATAAAAACATGCTCATCTCACTGGGAAGGAGCACACTCTTCAATAGAATCATTGTCCATATTAAAAAGAGCCAATAGTTCTTCCACTACATGCAACTGAACTGTTTGAGCACACGTATGGTCTCGACTCCATTTCTCAGCACATCGCATACACTGACCTTTAGCTCATTTATAAGCTCGGAGGGCTGACAATTTCTCCTCCACTGACTTGGTAGATTTAGTGATGCCCTTTTCGTCAACAGACAACGGTAGAGGACTCTTCTCCATCTTAGGTGGAGGAGGAAGAGGTAGCGGTCCTTTTGACAGTGAGTTCACCAAATAACCAGTTTCCAGCTTCCTGTACTCATGCCTGCGAGCAGGTTCAACCACTTCCACCTGGAAAATGGCAAGAGAACAAGCAGTATCCAAGTCGCGAGGCCTTTGTACAAGAACAATTGACTTGATGTCTTCGCATAAACCATCAATGAATCGCATAGTATAATAAAGAGGATCAGTAGTATGCCCGTAAGCTACTAATGATCAACTAACTCAGCAAATTTTTCAACGTACTCCGCTACTAAACCCAACTATTTTATACGGAACAGTTGCCTAATAAGCAATTCATGGTGTTGCTTGCTAAATCTTTCAGTTAACATAGAACAAAATTCAGACCAACTACACACTTTCAATTTCTTCTCTACAGCTAATAATCAACGATCAGCAGCACCATTGAAATGCATTGTAGCAACTTTAATCCAATGTTCAGGTTCAAGAGGACACATCTCAAAATAACTTTCATAGCGAGAGATCCATATCCGTGGATTATCTCCGTCAAAGGTAGGAAAATTCAGCTTATGTACTTTCCCCACAAATTGCCTTGAATGGAAAGAATTAGTAGTAAGATCCACCTCAGATCTCTTCATAGGAACAATAGCCTTAGATGAAGAATGAATTGTGTGTGAGGTACCCTTGACCGGGGGATGGAGCAGAGACGTAATAGACCCAAACCCATCCTCCCGGTGAAATTGCTCGTCGTGGTGCCCGCTGGGCCAGTCAGCTTGAGATCCGGCAGATGGGCGCCTGGCAGCCAACTCAGGTGGCGGAATCAAGCCAGATGTAGCTGATTCGCAATTCATCACTGCCTGATCCCAATGTTTGGCGAGCTTCTTCACCTCCAGCTTGATGCCGTCGACTGTGCCATCGATCTCTGGCCGCCAGTCCTCGAGAGCCAACGTCAGTTTCTCGACTTTCATCAAGCGTTCAACCTTCTGGCGCTCGAGGTCGGAGAAGCGCTGCTCCCACTTGATCTCGGATTCGAGAAACCGCTTGTCGAGACGACTATTCTGATCGGTGAAGAGCTTCTGAATCTGATCAAGGGGGAGCTTCGAATCGGGATTCATAGCACCAAGTTTCTTTTGGAGTCTGGTAAAGTGATCGTGGGAAGGAAGAGGATCCAGGATTGGTGTCTCTGACCAGATGTTAGCAAGGGAGAATTGGAGAACGGAATTTAGGTAGGTAGCAAGAAACGGGATTGACTTAGATCAGAACGAGGAAAGATTCACTTGCAAGCAAGTGTTTGTTCATACATTGATTGATACCCTTTCTCTTCCCTCTCTGCCTTTCTTATCGCACGCAGGCAACAGGCAACTCACTCACACCAACTCGCGGCTCACTCCCACTCTAGGCAACGTACATTGTATTGGGCTGACAGACTCGACTTCCCATCCTCGGCCCAGTCTTGTTAATCCCTGTCTGTGTTGTAGTCGGAACAGAGGCAGTGCTAACATAGAGCCGTTCCTTCCGACGATAGTAAGGTGCCGCACTTTGCGTGTCTCGTGTCCCAAGCAGCAGCTCGATTCGATTGCATTTTTAAAACAGAAGAACCTTCGATCTTCAAGTGGTTGTTTGTTCCATGCCTGAACAACTATCACATTAGCAGATGTGATGCTTATATCCCAAGAACAAGAAAAAGACAGAATGGGAGCGGCAACCGGACTATTTCCCTCTTTGCAGTTTTTTGAATTGTTGAATTTATCTAGCAGCAGGAAATGAGGCCACCAGCAACAAGCGCTTACTTTTCTTCGTCGTCGCTTACTTTGACCCCCACTCTGTCGCTTCTCTTTGGACGACGCTATCACGCTACGCTACGCACGCCAGTCCCGGCTGCAGTCGTGCGCCTCGCCGCCTCGGAAGCTGGGAAAGCGTGCCGGCTCCCGTGCTCTGCTCTGCCCTGCCCCATTTCGCATCCAGATGCGGCCACTGCCAACACCTGCAGCGCGTTATGGGCGCTGGGCCAGCCAGCCAAAGGGCAATCCATGGCCTCGTTTTGTTCAGGCCGAGCACAAATTGTTTACTTGTGGTTCCTGTCTTTGTGAAGCGGCAACACCAGCGGATATCATAGGATAAGCAGTGCGCGTATCTTGAGTGAACACGCTCTCAGTAGTTTCTTTGTCCATGGACCAGCGTCCTCGGCCTCGGCCCTCTCGGGCAGCTCGATCTCACATGCGGAGCACACGTACGCGGCGGCCTAGGCCGCTAGGCGTACCCGCTCCCAGCCTCCCGATGTTCTCGCTGTCGCACGCCGCGAGAATGATCAAGCCACCGCAGCACGCGCCTACGATGGCTCCGTTCTTGACACATGTCGGGCTGCTACTGGCTCCTTCGCTTTCGAGAGCCCAGCTGCTGTGTCGTCACCCATCACCTTCATGTGCTGGCTGTCTTCACCGACTCCGGCTATTATGTTCAGGCACTGCACGGCGGCAACGTGGGGCCGGGCTGACTCGTCTGATGGCAAACCTCTCGTGGGATAAAGAACGGAAGGGCGAATTGTGAGCTCCCGAACGATTTTCATCATCCCACCGGGATTTCGTGCAACCAGCACGGAGACGGAACGTGGTTTTCGGCGGGTGTAGAAGAACCGCCGCAGGGACGACGCACATGCGCGGTCTGGTCTGTCTTGTGCTTTCAGGTGGTCACGCTGCTCGCTGCGGCTCCCCGTACGAGGACCGCTTCCGGGGCCTGGTGGCGCAGGCACGGCTGGGGGCAGCGGAGGAGAGCCAAATCCGTGCGACGTCCTGGTTGGTTTCTTTTCTCCCACGGGGAGCGCAAGAAGCCCAGAACGGGGGGATCCGTCATCCGTTGGGGCTGGGGGCTCTCTGGGGCCGTGGGGCAGCAAGCGCAGAGCAGTTTCGCGTCCTTTTCGACGGAAAACCGTGTCCTCGTCGTCATCACGCAGCGCGAAGCACGGCGGTTGGGAGCCAACAGCTACTGGCGGAGAGGAGGGAGCCGTGGTGCAGGCCTACAGGGGGGCACGGATCTGTGCCCGCAAAAGTCACAGGTCTGGGGATCTACGTGCCTAGGTACCCCTTCCTGTACAATGATGACTGTACTGTTCTGTTTCTGGTTTTTTTCCCTCTAAGTCGCTATTCGGTTTTCCGTTTCAATGTCAGCAGTCCGCACTTGGGAGTAGTACCTGCCAACATTCTGATGCAGTGACGAATTTGCTTGGAATATCGTTACCGTTATCCAAAACGGATCATGGGAATGCTGTGTGTCTGAAAGTACGATGCGTTGATTCAGCTAAAAGGAAGTATGCGTTCATATGAGGAGAAACTTGATCTGGAAGCTTAGCTAAAGTAATGGTATGGCTGATTACTTTATCCTGGTAATAATTTTATCGGATGTCTCCGAACAGACTGATCCCGGAAAAATTGGGAAGCTCTCGACAGTAACGTAACGCTTCAAACAGGTCGACTGGGGGTGTTTGGGAGGAGGGGACTAAATTTTAGCACGTCATAAATGTTTGGACACTAATTAGGAGTACTAAACCTAAACTAATTACAAAACTAATTACACAACCCCTAGGCTAAATCGTGAGACGAATCTATTAAGCCTAATTAGTTCATGATTTGACAATGTGGTGCTACAGTAACCATTCACTAATGATGGATTAATTAGGCTTAATAGATTCATCTCGCGATTTAACCTAGGGGTTCTGCAATTAGTTTTGTAATTAGCTTATGTTTAGTTCTCCTAATTAGTATCCGAACATCCGACATGACAAAGGAGCCTGCTCTAATCGTCGTCCTGTGCAGTAACAATAACAGAACTCGCTAAACAATCAGACGTCGGAACCCGCACTAGGCAACGCACAAGTGACACCAAGTGAAACAGAGGAGCCTGCTCTAATCGTCGTCCTGTGCAGTGTTATCTTTCCGTGGAAGGATGATCTCTCCAGCTTAGGTCCACCAACAAAAGGAGCTCGATTGCTCGAACGCTTTGCACTTATCATACCAGTGAAGCATAAAAAAAAAACTCATATCTCCACACAAAGGGATGGCACCAATAGAGTCCGCCATTTTTAAGCATTGTCCTATATTACCTTGCCAGTGCCGTCCTTCTTAAGCCTGCGCCATCTTCTTAATTCTTAGCATTTCTGGTGCTTTCCAGAAAGCACTTGGCTTTTCTCGGCGCCTGAATCAAAAGCAAGAAAATAATGCATAAGTATTTTGGACTATAATAAAAAAAACCCTTCTTTTTGAAAAAAAGGCAGAATGCACAGATATTTTATTGGTTTCACCTCAAATCATGCCATGTTGCTTGGCGAGGGGAAAAAGGTGAAAAATTTGTCGGCCAAGATGTATATGTAGATCTAGTCCAGCTGAGGGATTTATGGTGGTGCTGACTGCTGAGTGTAGTGAATCTATTCTAGACTGGACATGTAGCTGTGCTTCATCTGGAAATTCTATGAACAGGGGGAAGGGAGGTGAAGATCCGTCGTCATCTCCAGTGACTTTACTCGGCTGTTTACCCTTGCGTGTCCTGTGCCAGTTTAGCCCGGAAAAGCAGCAGCACAATCAGGCCCGGCAACGCGCAGGAGCGGCAGGAAATTAGTGTCCGGTCAAGCTCTAGTTAACGTTGCCTATGAGCAGCATACTGGCATCCGATTGGAAGAAATACAAGAGCCGTCGCTGTCGTGAGATTTAAACGGGTCGGTGAGGCCATCAGAAGGGACTGCACCGGCGGTGAGGGCGCGACTTGATCCTCTGCGGCCGCATCGTGGATGGCTTCCGGTTTCATGGACGCCCAAAGCTTTAGAACGTGGATCAGGGCCTTGTTTAGTCCCCTTTTCCCAACTTTGCCACTATGCAAAAAGAAGATTTCTCATCACATCAAACTTGCAGTACATGCATGGAGTACTAAATGTAGACGAAATCAAAAACTAATTGCACAGTTTTGTTGTATTTTGCGAGATGAATCTTTTGAGCCTAATTAGTCAATGTTTGGACAATAATTCACAAATACAAACGAAATGCTACAGTTGCGCATTTATGGCAAAATGCAAACTTTGCCGCTTCCAATTTAGGAACTAAACAAGGCTCGGATCAGCTCCATCCTTAAAGATGCTTCCGGTTTTTATGTTCGAGATTGCTGGACGAGTTGATGGAAGCTATGAATGTAGGAACAGTAAGGAAATAGTAGGAAAAAGATATTTGTCATTATTACATTGATATCACGTCAATTTTCATCTCAAAACATTCTCAAATATGGGATCTTTAGTTATCATCATGTTTTTCAAGCAAATTACGTGAAGCATGTAAATTTGTGTAAAAAATTAAATGCTGCTAGGTGATCTATTGTGCGGAATATTTGGAAAGAGCGTAATCGGCATATCTTCGACAACAAATTCCTAACAGTTCCGCATGTGATAATAAAAGCGAAGAAGATTATCACCCAAGGAAAAAATGGATTCCGAGCACCAATGCATAAGAATTTGTGTTGAGGTTTTGTTTCAGTATTACTTAGGTTGATGAGCCTATAAGTACAAGCTGATTGCACATGTTGAGCTTAGCTATTGATAGGTTATTTTTCTTGTGTTGAGCTTATCTGCTTCATGCCTATATTAGAGTTCCTATTTTTTATTTTTAAAAAGGGAAGAAAAGAAACATTTGGTGGTAGGTGTCATGCTCCTTAACAACGTGGAGACAGTTGTTGTTGACTTTGTCAATATGAAGATGTGCTAACCAAGTCTTTTGAAATGCTTATAAGATAGGATATGCACTTATACGAAGGAGTGCGCATGTGTCTATACCTTGTTTCAAAGAAAAAAAGAACCGCGAATCATCCTCTTAATCCACCCGTAACATATTGTCATATGATTTGTCAATATGAAGATGTGCTAACCAAGTCGTTTGAAATGCTCATAAGATAGGATGTGCATTTATAGGAGCGAGTGCGCATGTGTTTATACCTTGTTTCAAAGAAAAAGAGAACCGTGAAGCACATCATCCTTTTAATCCACTCTCAACGTACAGCATCAGCATATGATTTTGATGTACGGCTGATTAATTATCAATATAAGCTTTGTGCATATGCATCTATGCCTTTTTTCTAGTAATATATATATATTATCATAAATTATTTCTTATGTATAGATAACATTAAGATGTACTTCTTTTACATTGCTGAAATTTTTTTCTTCGTTTAGTCCGAAAAATGTGACCAACGAAGGAGGATACAGATCTAACATGAAAATTGGAATGGGTTATAGTACCGAAACGAACCCTTCTCACAAGTTCCATAGAGATGAGCGGCCGCAGCAGATCCGTGCTGTCCCACCAACGCTGATCTCATAATTTGCGAGTCGGCAGCCGGAGTTAAATTAACCAGCAAAGCAAATCCAAATGCGTGCCGTGAAGTTTGTACCCAAAGCACGGGAAAAAGAGGCCACGAAATTGAAACACAAAAGCGAGAGAAAAAAAAACAGAGAGAAGATACGCAGCCGATGGCGCATTCCGCAAAAACGTTTTATTCCTTCACACCCCCCGCACACATACACACACTCGCCCCTTCCCTTCCCCTCTGCCTCCAATCTTCCCTCCTCCCTTCGACGCTCCCCCCTTGCTTCTCGCGCACACTAACCAATCCGAGCACCCGACGCCGCGGCCCCCGATCGAATCCACCGGAGCCGCCCGCGCCGGGCCCGCCCGCGCCATTGCCCGAATCGGGAGGCGTTCGTTCGTCCGCCCGCGCTGCTGCCCCCGCACCCCCGCGCCGTGGCGGTGGCGTTGGCGGCATGTATCATCGCTAGAGGGGGTGGTGGAGGAGGAGGCGCCGGCGGCGGGGATTAGGGAGGCAGTGGTGCCGGTGCCAGGAGGAGGAGGCGTAGCCGATGAAGGCGACTGCTCCGCCGGCGAAGCGGCGGAGAGGCCCGCGGCTGGCGGTGCTGGCGCTCGTCTTCTGCTCGCTGCTCGTGCCGATCGCCTTCCTCTTCAACCGCTTCCCCGCCGGTGAGTCGTCCGCCTTGTCCCCGCCACGGCCCCGCACCCGAGGAGGCCCTGGATTCGGGAAATGCGGGCGGCGGCGCGGATCGGATCGGCGCCGTGCGCCCGTGCCCCGCGGATCTATTCCGGGGGGCGCTGTTCCGTCTGTTGTCGTCTAGCGTGGCGTACTGGCGATTTTGTTGTTGCGCTGTTCTGTTACGTTGGGATTTTCTGGAGGTTCAGTTTCTGATTGGTTCGATCATCTTCTTTTTTGCAGTGTATGTGACGGATGAGCGCCCCCAGCAGGTAACTGCAAATTTTTTTCCTCATCATCGTAAAATAATGTACGTAAATTTTCGTCTGTTCTCATGGATGTGTTTAACTCTGTTTGTGTTTAATATAGGAGATTGACTTGCCTTCACATGCGGGGTTTGAAAGTGTTGGCTCTGTAGTAAAGCGGGACAGTGCTGGTGTTATTGGTGTTAATGTGGAGGCACAGGTTAGTGCCTTTGTAATCTTCTGTTATGTTATGATAGCGATTACTTTATTTAACCATCTTTTTCTACCTGGGTGGATGCTGACATGATCATGCAATGTAGGATTGTCTGTATTTGTTCTGCAGCTCCCGTTTGGTTTTAGCTATTGTTACTATTTGCTCCGTATTAATGTCAACATAGGTCATATTTATAGAGAACTGTTAGCACTAGTGGAACTGAAACCAAGGTATTTCCAAAGATGATAATTCCAGATATGATAATATATCTCAAATGGCAAATTTCAGCTTTGAACTGCATTTTCAATGTGTTGGCTAAGACCAAATGTCCGTAAATCGTAATAAACATCATTAGGTCTACAAAGTTAACTGATGAGAGCTCAAGTTGGGTGCACATTCTGTTCTCTCATATTACTTAAAGTAACTCTACAGCCCAGAGAATTCTGATGACGCGACTTAGGAAGCTAGCCCTACTTAATGGGGGCCACTTAGCCCCCACCCCACCCCACCCCAAGAGAAAAAAAAGGATAGGTTCCTTGTAGGTTGTGGCTATTGCTCCATTTTCTCCCACCTCCTAATATTGTGTTTCCATCTAATTGATTTTTCTTATTCTTTTTAAATTCAGAAGGTAGCATAGCAAAACAGATGTTCTTAACTCTCAGATAAATTTTGGGGAAAAATCAGCAACTGTTCTGTAGCTTTTTTTGGATGTTACCGGAGGTGAGCACATTCAAGTTGGAGTGTAAAATTTTTGTCAGCTTCAATAGATTTTTTAGCATTAAAAACCGTTGTGCTTGTTGTTGGCTCTTGGGACTAAGTTGTACGAAAGTGCATACAAAAACAATTTGGGACACGAAATCCAATAGCTACAAACCATCCTGCATAAACATATATTGAATATCTCCTTTGACCTAGTTTCATTTTCTATGATGTCTCGGTAAAAAAATATACTCTGAATTAGTAAATACATTATTTTCTTTTTTTGTCAATAATTGTTACATCCAGTAACATCTCCCAGATTTATATTGAAATCCCTAACCCTTCTCTTCCTGCTTTTCAGGATTCATCTGAGAAGATTTCCAGGAGCAGTGAAGACTCCCACAATGGTATTGATACCGACTCTTCCAGCATTAGCACTGAACCAAAAGGTATAATTTTGGTACAACAGAACATCATCAAATGAAGTTTAATCAAAACTATGTGAATCCGACATTCAATGCTTGCAGAAAATGTAAAATATAACCTTGATATATACATATAAAAAGTGATGTAGAAAACAATGATTTGGGGCTTGTGTGCTTTATAGGATTATTAGTTGGCCTTTAACTCTACTTTTTTTTTCCATATCTCAGTATCTACTTTGTACTTATTGCAATATTTACGCTCATGTATACAACGGTACTATACATTTCACTACAAATAAGTTCGGCAAATCAGTAAATTTGAAACGAATGTCTGTATCTTTACCTAGGATATAATGATCATTAGGCATAAGTGGCCGTTCACGTTAACTTTTATTCCACTTCATTTTGCCTCTTATGATATACTGAGCCTTCACCTTGGCGTGTGTGCTGAAGCGAAATTTGGCTCTATATGCAGCTCTCCCCCCTCCGAAAATTGAACAACCAGTTCTCCCCCCTCCAAAAGTTGAACAACCAAAACCAGAAGTGAAGCCAGTACCAGTTCCAGTTCAACAAAAAGTATGTATGCCTCTCAGCTTGTTTTTTTTTTCTCAAATAATTTTTGAATCTTAAATTCATTTTATTATCAATCTGTAATTCTGTACACTTGCTTCCTCTAACCTTAGTGTGAATGAGAAGCGTATTGATACATTCTTTTGTTTAAACATATGTTGCTTCCAGGGTGACGATAGGTGGATTAGGCCTCCCAGAGTTCAAAATGCTGATGAAGTGGAAAAGGCTAAGGCTTGTCAACTTGAATTTGGGAGTTACTGTCTCTGGTCCATAGAGCACAAAGAAGTTATGAGGGATACCATCGTGAAAAGGCTGAAAGATCAGCTATTTGTAGCTCGATCATACTACCCAAGCATTGCGAAACTTAAAGGAAAGGAGGCACTGACTCGTGAATTGAAGCAAAATATTCAAGAACATGAGAGGGTTCTCAGTGAATCCATTGTTGATGCTGATCTACCATCCTTGTGAGTATTTAGCATGTGTGAATGTCGTCTCACGTCTTTAATGCATTTCACGGTTGATCTTGTCAATTGCAACTGTTATCATTTGCTTAGCCATGCATTACATATTTTGATCATGTATTCCAGTACTCTACTTTCAGATGTTCTTTTAACTGTACATGTTTTGTGAGTGTAATTTTAAAATACACACCCTTAAGCCTTGTTCGGTTTGGTGGGAATTGAGGAGGATTGGAGTGGATTGAGAGGGATTAAGTCTCCCTTTCTCTCCCCTCTGAATCCTGTTAAAAAGACCTTTAAAAGATGTGAAATTTTCCCATCACGGAGCTGTTCTGATTTTTGACATCTGGGTAATTCTTGACATATTCTTTTCAGTATAAAAAAGAAGATAGAGATAATGGACCAATCAATAGCAAGAGCCAAATCGTGCACTGTGGATTGTAACAATGTCGACAGAAAGCTTCGTCAAATTCTTCATATGACAGAGGATGAAGCTCATTTTCATATGAAGCAGAGCGCATACCTGTACAACCTTGGTGTTCACAC
The DNA here is from genome assembly GCF_005286985.2 of Setaria viridis. Lineage (NCBI taxonomy): Eukaryota > Viridiplantae > Streptophyta > Magnoliopsida > Poales > Poaceae > Setaria > Setaria viridis. The sequence goes on from NC_048271.2 coordinate 44,979,101, forward strand.
CATGCCCAAAAGTCATCATTGCCTTAATATGAGGTTGACAGTAGAATATTTTAAATCCACACCATTGGATCCAGATGACTCTCCTGCCCATAAGTTCAACATTCCAGACCACAGGCACTATGTTATATTATCTAAAAATGTTCTTGCAGCTTCTGTTGTCATCAACTCAACTGTTAGTAGCTGTGAGGTACATAGAAAGTTTATTCTTTATCTTTTTAAACTGTTCAGTGCATCTTCTGGGTTCGGCATTGCTGACATCCCTTTTACCCTTTGCAGGATACTGAAAATGTAGTCTTTCATGTACTAACCGATGCTCAAAATTTCTATGCCATGAAGCACTGGTTTGCAAGAAATTCCTACAGGGAATCAGCTGTCGATGTCATAAACTATGAACAAATTATTTTCGAGAATTTCCCTGAGTTCGGAACCCAGCCATTGTATTTGCCTGAGGAATTTCGTGTCTTCATCAGTAGCCTTGAGCGGCCTACTGAAAAGAGCAGAATGGAGTATTTATCAGTGTTCAGTCATTCACATTTCTTTATTGCGGAAATATTCAAAGATTTAAAGAAGGTAATTATATTGGATGATGATGTGGTTGTTCAACGTGATCTCTCTTTCTTGTGGAATCTTGATATGGGAGACAAGGTCAATGGTGCTGTCAGATTTTGTGGTTTGAAACTTGGCCAATTGAGGAACCTTCTGGGTAGGACAATGTATGATCCACAGTCATGTGCATGGATGTCTGGGGTGAACATCATCGATTTGGACAAATGGAGAGAGCATAATGTTACCGAGAATTACCTGCAACTCCTGAGAAAGGTTGGTGTCTTTCTAATCCAATCCTTGTTTAAATTCTAGTTGCTTTATTCAATAATTTTAGCTAGCATGTGTTCTTAGTACCATGAAGTCATGACTTATCGGCTATCTATGAAACTGGATTGATTCATAATTAATTTCGGTATCAGCTTCTGGAAAATATGACTTTTCCTCACCAAATCATATAAACTTATCAGCTAATACCTTTTTTTTCACTCTTATGTTATAGTTTGGAAACCATGATGACGAGGCCTCACTGCGGGCTGCAGCTTTGCCTATTAGTTTATTGTCCTTCCAGCATCTTCTATATCCACTTGATGAGAGATTCACCTTATCTGGACTCGGGTATGACTATGGTATTAAAGAGGAAGTTGCCCAGAGTTCCATATCGTTGCATTACAACGGAAATATGAAACCTTGGCTTGAGTTGGGTATACCAGATTATAGGAAGTACTGGAAGAGGTTTCTTACACGAGATGAGAGATTCATGGATGAGTGCAATGTAAGTCCATAGTGCACTTGAACTTGGGAGACGGAACGTTTTTGACAGTAGATTTTCAGTCTACCTGTACTATAGACTAAGAGGACGAACACTTCCATTGAGAAAAGACCTGGGAAGCAGTCACTAGCCATCAATTTTGACAGAGTAGATCCAGCACCATCTGTTCATTGAATTAGTGAGCTCGATGGATGGTTTTTTCTGCAGTTAGAGGAGTTAGTCTTAAGTTTGAAGGATAATGCAGTAGACAAGACGACGGCAGATGTGTGGTGGTTCGGCTCCAGGTAAGGAGCATCACACTCAGCATCTAGATTACGAGACAGGAATGATCGATGGGGGATTGAGGCGCCTTAATTGAAATTGGTGCCTTCCGCCTCATTGATGAAGGTTAATTCTTTTCTTTGTTGATTTTTTTGACCCCTCCATGCTCTGTCCTTCTGTCAATAAGGACATACACAAGTTAAGATTCAAATTCTTTGTTCTTAGTTGTTGCACATTGATTGTTCTACCATTATTATGTTGATGCAAAGTATATTATGATGTCAGAGACTCATCAGTTACAAAAACGAGATTGACAGTTCTGTTTGGGTGTCTTCTGAGCACTCGCTCATTTTCTCATGCCCCCAGCAGATTTTGTATTCCTCTTCATTTGTTGTGATGAGTTCGCAATTCGGTGTAACGGTTCACCTCTGATTTCCTTTATGTGGTCCAACGGGTCATATAAAGCGTTAACGAATGCTAAACGTCGGTGAGAGCACACTACGGGGCGAGTTTCTTTCTTTATTCCTTTCGTTTTTTTTTTTTTTGGAGAACTACAGGGCGAGAGTTGATACTCGCTGGGAGTCCACTGTAACTCCGCTCCTAAACCATGGTGCAATGTGATCGTGTAAAGCTACAAAGCAAGCGAACTGCAAAAAAGCATCAATGAGCTCGATGCTCGAAGAAGCTGATGTAGTCCGCATGCGAGTCCACCGAACTCTTTTAAGTGGAGTGCATTAAACAGGACTATAGGACCTGTATTCCTTGCTGTCATGTCACTCATGCGAGGTACCGTCTCTATTTTCAACTTATTAGGATTCGTGGTTTTATTGTAATCTCTATACTATTGCGCAAATACATGACATAAGCCTAGGAGGCAATGATAGTATCTCAATTTATTAGAATTCTTAACCAATTAATAGTATAATAAATCATGAAATTATTAATTAATTATCAGCACTAAGTCACCCTTCACTATCAATGTGCAAGTTTATGAGTTTAGGTATATTTTACCCACAAGCATGTGGGTATGGGTAGTATGTTCCTGCACCCGCTTACTCGATGGGTAGATGACATTGCCCATTAGCAAGGGTAAAGATACGTTTCCATACCCGCCTTCTTATCGGGTAAAACTCCTCGGTTTCCCATTGCTATCTCTATGCATGGAAGATCTACATAATTTTTCAATGGCTGATAGGCATGGAGAGAATTATCTCTATTATCTATGAACGTGTTCTAAAACAAATTGTATCTGACAAGAAGATAGTTGGTATACACATTATAAATTTTGGTTATACGGTTTTTGGGTGGTGTGTGTGTGGGGGGGGGGCATATGCCCTAACCTTGCAAATTTGCGCATAAATCTATTCTTATAGTGTTTGAGGTACAATGACATGGTGTAATAAAATAAGTCAAACGCTACATTTTTCTCACATTTAGGTTGCACGAAAGATCTTAAGCATAGTTTGGTGACACATTGCACTATGTAGTAAATTCGGAATTAGCTAGCAATATAAAATACAAAAGCAATTTATTTCAAATAATATTTAATATAAAAGCATGCTAGGCTGGTATTACAATGCATTCGCAAGCCAGGTATTTGATAGTCCTACCATGAGATTATTATTATGGTAAATCGACTAATTTGTTGGATTCGGTAAAGTTTACTTGTACGTATTTCCATACAAACTCTTCGTACAAGCAAGTTTGAGATGTTTATTAAAACTTGAGACAATCTTATTTACATAATTTCATCAAATTAAACCCAAAAATTAAATTTTCATTGACTATAAATCCAACATTGTGGTTAGAATACTAATGGTTGAATGCCATGTTAGTAGGTTCAAAATGAAGAGCCGAGAAAAGATTATAATGAACTATATTGACCCCATATTATAAACTAAGAGGTATACAGATGGATCATATGGACTAAGTCTACTTTAGAACATCCTTCATCGCATCATGTGAATCCTTCAAATGCTATATTTTTCAATATATTTTTTTTATTCTAGATCTAGTTAATTCGCTCCCACAAAAAGTCGAACCTAGACCTATTGGATGCTACTCAGGTGCTCTAACCACTAGACTAGAGACCCTTTCACATTCAAATGCTACATTATCATATCTTATTCTTGAAATAATACTTTATATATTATGTAATGTCTTTAAAAGGAACAAGATACTTCATCTAGCCCTACGAAATGTCATTGTAGCCTTACTCAATGGTTGGTAAAACCCGTGTTTGGGATTTTAGGTGGAGTTTGGACTATTTTGCCGCTTGATTAATATGCATGCAGTTCAAATCCCAAAGCAGTAATAATTGGCATGCATCCTTTGTTTGTCTCATCTCACGCCTCTCTTCAGTGAACAAATGTTAGACGAGTTTGCCAAAACAAACTTCTCACTGATGTTGCATGCATTTCGTGTCTAGCACGTAATGAAGGAAAACTCTAATACACGGCCAAAAAAAAATACAAGACTTATGAATCATGGCTAGGATTTGACCTTGAAAGCTCAAATTCCTAACTTAAAAGTTAGGGAACTAACCATCCTAAACTATTGTATTTCATGACAAGGATAGAGCTCCCATGCATCTAATAAGGATAGAAAGAATATTATAATAATTCATTAATAGGAGATATAAAATATAGGTAGTCAAATATGACATAGTAAGTTTATTTGTGTTTTAATCAACCAACTAGGATTTGGGCTATCTTTCATAACAATAGTTTTCTTTGATTTTAGTTGTACAATTTACTTGTCATTATACATAAGAGTTTATTTTTCGAATAATGTACTAATAAGTTTAATTGGTCTAAAACTAATATTTGTCAAGTTAGGTATACACTATAAGAAAGGGAAAACAACAATTTCCATATGGATGTATACCTCTAACATTGTAGGGTGATTTTCACACATAATGAAGTGAACATTGATATCACTATCTTAGATTGCAAGGGGCATATGCCCCCTTGCCACTGTTGCAATTAATACGGGTATGGTAATGAGGGATATGGATACCCATAGGTCCCTACCGACCAGGATACTTGCCGAACCTGATAAGTGGGCCCGCTCGACCAGGACGTGCGGGCCGAGGACATGAATATACTTGGAGTACACGCCAAGGCAATTAGACAGTTCAAATCTACCCGGATATAGTGGAACACGTATTGTGGTCCGACTCAGATTACCTTCCATGTAACTACCGAGTAGATTAGATTCAAACCGACTTATAACTCTAGGTCGTCAGCCTATATAAGGCAGCCAAGGGCACCCCCGAGGGTAACCCGAGCAATCAAACCTCATACCAGCAATACAATCCACGCACACAGGACATAGGGTATTACTCTCCGGAGGCCCGAACTTGTCTAAAACCCTCATGTCCCCTTTGTGTTCTCGCGATCACCTTCGAGTTCTTGGTTTCAATCGCCCTCATCTACAAATCAACCACTTGGCTAACCCCTGGTGGACTGCCGGGCTAGTAAATCCAACAGGTAACACTTGGTGACATCTTATACTAAACCATGCAAATTTGTTGATAAGAAGACCACCACCTGACATGCCCATGTGATCGACTCTAGAGTTAGGAGTAGTGGATGGTGATAAGTATCCAATGAAATATTTAACATGGTTGATGTCAACTTACACAGAGAAACAACGTGGAACTTGTCTTGGTAAGATGATGTCATCCATAGATGTAAATAACCTATTTCCTTCTATTGTCTTAACCATAACGATCTGGGCCATTTTATCTATGGTTGCTACAGAGCTGATGTGTTGGTCATGAACTGAAATAAGCTAGCGAGAGCTAGGTTCCCTTTAATTTGAGTTTGAGGAAAGGTAAGTAACAGATCCAAACTTGAACATTTATGGATGCAATATAGGAAACACCTTTGCTACAATTCTAGAGTGTCTTATTAGGAACAACATAAAGTCTAACTTACTTATTCATGCTTATTTGTTGGACTCAAGCTTTATGCCCCCCCTTTATTTGGTGATTGCATTACCTTGTTTTAGAGTCACATTAGCCACAACCCTAATGAGAAGATGATGTGTGAATCGGATAATCTTGCTTAAGTCAACTTGTTTGCGCCTCTCCAATGCAAATCGATCTAGTCAAAGCCAGTTAGACTCCAGTGGTAATGTGTCAATGCATGGTGGAATTATTGAAGGCGATGTTGTGCTGATGCTATCCCCGCTACATGTGGATTCCAATGAAAAAGGAATCCATTCATTTTGTTTGACTGATAAGGCATTAGGAGTGCTGATAAGAGATCTCTCGAGCTGTTTGCAGCGAGAGAATACATCTTGTTGATGCTAAGGCTAGTCCCAGTGCAAGGTTTCATTGCACTATTTCCAAGGATGCCACATCATCCCATGAGGTGTATTCTCATGAATAAAACAGGGAGTCCCAGTGCACAGTTTTATCTCACGATTTCATAGGATGCCCATAACATTTAATTGTGAGGCATGTGATTGGCTATGGTTAGATGAAATGAAACTCTATAGCCCCCAATGCAAGTTTCAATAGGTTTCATATTCTTGGAAACAGTGTATACACAGTTTCATCCTGATGAAACTCCTTCCCTCTCTCACTTCATAACTACCATGCCATGTCATCACATATGCTGATGTGTCACCGTATTTAATGTGCATGAAACCTCTATGAAACTCCCACTGGGATTAGCCTAACAGCAGCCGCAGCATATAATCCAGGGGTGGTGCTAGGGAATGACACGTGGTACAGTTGCAAAACTTTTGGTTCCTCTTAAATGTAGAGCCACACAATCCTATCTAAAATGTGGATCCCATAGATAATAAAAAATTCCTCAAATAACTTTCATCTTTCTCCTTTCTCTCACTGACTTTCATACCCCACCACCCACTAATTTGTAGCACTTGGTGCAAAGTGTAGCATCCTAGCTAAGGGGTTGCTCGGGAGCACCCTCCTCCTCAGCGTGAAGTGTCCTAGGAATCTTTTTATCTCCCCTCAGAGCACCCTTTGAGTTAGACTCAAAGAGTTGTTCTCACTTGTCTTTCTAATCATCCGCCGGTGGGATATAGGTATTCCTAATATCAAATTAAATGAGGCCAATTCTGACTGTCAAACTACACAAGTTCTTTAGGGAAAATGGGTACAAGATGAGCTGATAGTAGCAGACCCAACATATAATGAATGTTGCTTGTGGATAAAGAAACTCTTTTGGGTTTTTTTTTGGAAAAATAAACTCTTTTGTGATCGGCGAGGAAGTGTAACACACGACCCATACCACCGAGGTCGTGCATTGGGCCGAGCCCATAATCCTACAAATGCTCCGCAAAGGACTAATGTATTCCCCATGGCCAATTGACTTCTACATAGCACAACATTTCAACGCTTACCTATTTCTGCTCCCAGAATAAATTTGAGTTTGCAACATCGAACAACGTTCGTGCATTTTAATATTTGGTTCCTATGCCGCTAGGGCAAAACACGATTAGTTCGTGTTCTACCTCGGTGACCACCTCACCGCCGACCAAATAAAACCTCTCACAACCCACCCAAACAAAAACAAAAGAAACAGGAAACATGCATGCCGAAAGATAACATCGCCAGATCCTTTTGTCCCCCATAATTTCGGGGATAACTCTTATTGCTAATGCTATACACACGGCTACCAGAAGGTTCACATTTTTCTCCTTGCCTAGGTTCCATAGCTAAGGATGGTCCAACTCAATAGACTTACGCATCATTAGTAATATCCAACACACGGACGGTACCAATTTTGACCAAGCAAGAGTGTTGAACAGCTATAATCTGAATACTGCAGCTGATGTCTTAACTATCTTGCAGTTTGCGACGCTTCTCTAGGGAGATCTTAGGTCCACCATCTGCAGCTGCTTCGGGATCAGAGTCGATTTCAGAAATTTTCTGTTTGACACCTAATTTGGTCGACCGTTCTCCCAGTTCAGCAGTTCCAGGCCTGTCTCCTATTCTGTTTCGGTCCATGGCTGCACTACTATCCTTGTTTGCAGAGTGGCTCGGATCAGATGATGGATTTGCTGATGTATCACCTGAGGATGGATCCTGGACCACCTCCGTGGTGGATTTACACTGCTTTTCAAACATCATCTGCAAATACTTTCCTTGTTCTTCAATCCGCAACTGCAATTTTCTCTGAATCTGCAACAGGAATATGTGGTGTTAGGATTTAGTGAATTTCATTCACATTAATGTTGAGCACATACTCCATCATGTTAACAGCAAAGCAAGTATGGGGGCTCGAATAATCCCATGCAGTTACAGCTGCAACTCCCAGTATGCAACAAAGAGCACATGCATGTTCCAATTTTTTTTAAACTCCAAGAGTGTAAAAAGTGTGGCATGCCATGCTTTCAAGGGCAGCATTTGGCGTAAAACCAATGGTCGACTATATTTATAACGAGTACCTCAAGCTGTTCATGAAGACGCTTCTGGACTTCCATCTGAAGGCGCAGCGCTTCAGTAAGATCCATGCTCCTATATAAGAAAACCAGCATCATGCAAGAATATTAATCATGAAGTGATCCACAAAGAAAGATGATGCACTCTCATATAGTAAAACCTCAAAATTAGAATTTATGCTTCAAAAGAAGTGAACGCACAATGGACTCAATATGCATAATGACAATTCCAGCACAAGGAGTTGGCAGTATATTTAGAGTATGATCTACACTCTTGAGTATTAACAACCCTTTTTCTTATCGATTGTTAGGTATGACAGATCATGATTGTAATAGTACTCTATCCATCCCAAATTGTAGGTCGTTTTGGCTTTTCTTAAGTAGAGATTTTGCTATGAATGTAGATGTACGCTATGTCTAGGTACATAGTAAAAACTATGTACATACAAAAGCAAAAGACCTATAATTTGGACTGAGAGAGTATTTCTTTTGGGTACACACATAAGCAAGGTTTCCAGAATAGATTTGAAACAGCTCGTAGGCAATTCTAGCCCTCAGAGTCCTTTACTGCATGGGACAGTACGCAAATTAATGGATGCAAATGTTATGGATCCATTCTGGTGGCAGTAAAACTTGAATGCCCAGACACACTTAATTATCATTATGGACAAAGGGCAAAAGCAAATTCCACAAATAACAATTGTCCAATTACACATGTATAAATTGGCCAGTTGATCTAAACAGTGCTATTGGCAAAGGATACTTTTTAATACTCTGCTATCTGTTAATGTACATAGAACAATCTTTTATATTCCATATTTCAGTGCTTCTTTACTTAGTGACAATCCTTTAGATTCCACAGTAAAAAATGCCTATAAGTGAATCCCAAACATATAGACAAAATCTTTTTCTAAGGCAATTGTGATTGTTAGTCAACACGACAAACTATGGTCCCAATTGTGAATAAACTCCTGATCTCAGCTTTGATGCATGTTGAATCACAGTAACATAATACCAGTTAACACCAAAGGAGACAAATAGTGCACCATACAGTGAAAACAAGGGGATATAGCGTTAGTATCGTTATTCACTGACGTTTTCAGGTCCAGGGACAGCTCTTCAGTGGTGGTCCTTTTTTCAGATGTACCTGCATAACGAGTTATGGAAATGTTACATTAATGATAATAATTCACACTGATTTTAATACAGTTACATGTATGCCTGCTATTTGCAACATAGTTCCTCACGACATGGTTATCATGCCACAAAAAAGATGAATGTTTCACAGCCCCTAAGACATCACCATGCGTCGTGTGAATGTACTCAACAACACAAAGGCAATTGGGAAGAGTCCAAGTGAGATAAACCTTCAGACAGGTCAGGTTTATAGCGGGCCGTGCGGTACTTCTGCAACACAAAGCAGTTAGAGTTAAAAAAAAGTGAGAATGTTTCCTTTGGGCAAGGATACTACTGATAAAGCTAAATAGCAAACCTGCAGATGACTTTTGACATGATATATTGTCAAACCATCAACTTTCATAAGCTTGAGCACACCCTTAGGAGTAGCTTCTGAATAGGCATAAGACAAGATAAATAAACACATGCACTAAATGATGTAATATAGGGCTTATAACTTAATCATTTGAGGGAATTTGGCAGCGGAACAGACATACTTTCGCTACCGCCAAGCTGATTTACAGCATCTACAAAACATTCATGAAGTTCTGGGGTCCATCTCATCCGTTGTTTAGCTGCAGAAGCATTACTGCTATTGGGAGGACTAGCAACAGGACAAATCTCCCCACTATGAGATGAAGCTGACTGGTTCACTGCAAGCAGTGATGCAATTGAGTTGGAAGGTTGCATCATGGCCTATAAAATAAGGAAAAATAACGATGAAAGAAACATAAGTCATTAGGACAAGTGTCACATATATGGGTCTACAACCATCTTAAAAGAACCTGGACCATGAAAGTCTATTTTGTACCAAAGAGGAGATGCAACAACATCAATTTGAACTTCCAGCAGTACATTTAGCATTAATAACACAAACAGTCCTTACGGTTCTAAAATGGTTACACAAGTGGTTAATCTGTAAAGATTCTAACATGGTAGCTCAAGTAGTCAATCTAACATGTATAGCACTATACAAAACAAGATACAGGGAATCATTCTGTTCTCTTTACCATCACTTCAACAAGATACCATAACAATTATAAACTGAAGAGTTAGACCTAATTACTAGCACAACCTTAAGTTCTCAACTTCTCATAAGGAAAGGGCAAGGGAACCCCCATTAACTGATGCATGTCACAGCAGTATCTACAATGTGAAAACAATCATTAAAATACATAATACATTCACACAGACATTTGCTGCCAGAAGGACTTAATATGTTATAGTAAAGATAGAGTATTTCTAAACTACCAGAACAGAAGATGGAGCTACAACTTCACTCATTATGGTATTGAAATTTGCGTACCTTTGACTGGGAATCAGTAGCAGTTGCATCTAAAATATCTTTCCAATCATCATTCATTATCTCTGCCCACCAATCATTTTGTTTAGCAACCTCGTCAGATGTCATAGCAGAACTGCCACTCTGGATCTGATTATCAGAAGCAGCAATATTATCTGTGTAAACTGGTAAAACATCCATAGAAGATGGGAACCAGGTTGCTTCAGCATGGGCTCCTGGGGTATTATCAGATAGAGACTGGAAAACGTCAACATTGGATGGCTGACAAATAAAGGGAGAAACCATAGACTGCGCCTCATGGTTAGAAACAGAATCAAGTGGATTAGCAGAGTAGCCTGAATATGATGCTCCGATAACACCAGTTCTGGGTTGCAAAGTATCAGATTGAGGTGTGCCATTATGCAAGGGCATAGAATCATCAGGCAACTGCCTTGACATTGGAATGTGCTGGGGGGTACAAGGCCTTGGGAAGCTCTCTTTCAAAGAATTTGGCAAAATAGGTAAAGAGGATGACATTGCTCCCAAAACTCTGCTGTTCTGAGACTGCCTTAGATTAAAATTCCTCATTTAGAACAGTGCACAAACTTTGTTTCTTTCCCATAAGCTGCTTTTGGTAACTTTCACCTCACTAAAAGCATTAGTCCATTACTCTGCAGGCAGAAAAAAAGAGAAGTTAAATTAAATAAGGGTAAAATAGTGAGAGGTCATGTGAAAATAAGGTAATAGCAACAAACATAGCTTAGGGTGCGTTTGGCAGAGCTCCCAGAGCTGATTCTCTAGCTGAATCCAGCAGGAGCTCTGCCAAACAGTTTTTCAGAGAGAAGTGATTCTCTGCTGATTCCGTGAAGTGATTCTCTGAAATGAACTACGAGGCTGGGAGCTGAAAAAAGTAGCTTCCCCTGATTCTGTGAAGTAATTCTCTATCCTGATTTTAAGTGTTTATGCTAGAGAATCAAAGAGAATCACTTTCAGCCACATAATCACTTCTCTCAGAGAATCAACTCCCATAGAGAATCAGAATTAGATGGAGCTCTACCAAACAGGCCCTTATAATCCGCAATTGAACTAGTGAGTAGTGACATGTGGGTCAAATATCCAGATAACAAGAAACGGTACAATTATGAATTGAATTAGCAACAGTCACAAAGTTGCAAGCTCTTTCACATGGGTAGTCAGCAATATACAATAGATCACTCCTTCAGCTCTCCTTTTCAGTTTTTCTTTAAACAAAATAAAATATGAAAATTGCCCACTCTGATGTAAATGGTAGAATACCATAAAATCGAATGGAATGGAATTGAGAAAAGTAGAAAACCATGGCATTGGTGATTGGTCACATGCAAGGCATAATTTGATCAATGCAGATTCAACAGCATTTCAATACTTTCTTCAAAGCTAGAAACTATCATCTTTTTTCACATGGCACACCCACATGCACAATCCTACTGTGATCATGATGCCATAATGGTGTACTGACGTTGTCGCACCAAACCCAACTCTCTTCCTACTAACAAGGCAAAGAAGGCAATAACATAACTTTTTTTTCCATCCAATTCTTATCCTCACAATCCCAAATTAAGGAGAAGGATGTTATTTAATACTATTATAGTATTATGTACAGACAATCTGTAAGACATTAGTAATACAGAGCAAGGAATGAAATTCCAATATGCATGTGCAATCACTTCACAGGACTAGCACATCTTGAGCTCTACAAGGGCATGATTGCTGGATTAAGACTAAATCCTTGGGGGCAAGCAAGTTGTTCCAAGGGGGTAGGACACGATATGGCGGATGATTGCAGCAGCTATCACAGTGCCTACCTAATAATTGCGCTGAAATGACGCCCCCCAGCGTAATCCTACCCCACCAGGTCTTACTCACATCGTTTTCTGTACGGCAATCACGCATTCACACTATCACAATCCACGAGCACGTGCACCAAAGCTGCTCCCCACCAAACTCGCACGCACGGAGCTTAAGCCCCGCGTCCCCTATCGCGATCAAAAACCCTAAGTAACCCCTCCGGCCTCCAGTCATGTTCCATCCGGCCGGCCGGAGTCCCGCGAATCCGGTCGGAATCGCGCCGGCGAGCCCGATCGCGCCGGACACGGGCTTGGCTGCGTCGGGCGATCGAGACGGCGCAGGCTGCACTGGACTGGACGGGGAGAGACGAGCGAATCGGAGGGGTTGGGGATAGGGCTCGTGCGGCGCGTACCTGGGGAGGAGGCGCGGAGCCCGGCAGGCCGCGGCGCGATCGGCGGCGCGATGCTAGGGCCGGCTGGCTTTCCGTTGGGGGAGGAGAGGGGCGCGTGGGATGGGGGAAAAATCTGGGTGGGGGGCGATCGCCTTTTGCCGTCGATCGCGGTGGGGGAGGAGAGAGAAGCTGCGGGGAGTGGGGGGAGGCGAGAACCTGGTGCGCAAAGAGGACGACGACGCCCACCAGTTGCTCGGCTCAAGGGGAGGCGCACCCAGCCCAGCCAGGACCATGGTGGGGTGGAGTTTTTTTTATAGGCCATGTAGTCTCGCCGTAGATGTACAGGGTATCGTCATCTCAAGACGACTTAACAGTCAATCCATATAATAGATTGTTTTATAAATTATTTGATAAAACTATATAATTCCTTAATTTGTGTATATGAAAAAGAAAAATATTATAAGTTGCATAGCAACAATAACTCGTACAATGGTTGTTGAGTTGTCTCGTAATCCTACAATTTAGCTCATGAGTCAATTGTTTCGCGAAACAACAATCTCTTTCTCTCTCCTCGCTCTCTCTCCTCCACGTCATCAAAAATTCTACGTGGCACTGCATGAGACAACCTATGAGACTGCTGACGTGTGGCAATGTACTTGCTCTTATGTGAAGATACATTCAGCTATATATGGAAAAAATAATCCATATTTGTACCAAATACTTGTTCTTCGACGAATGACGAACGAGTACCGAGGAGTTGAAAAAAACTTAAATCCCTGCGCTAAGTAAAGGTAGCCATGGTTTCCGTCTTATAATTGGCTTCTCTATATGCAAAGGCAATTTAGTTGTTTGCAAACTTTCTTGTTTTAACAAACATTTTTATGGTATCTTACAAATATTTATAGCAATATAATAAATATACGATAGCTATCTTATTAACCTATAAAAAAATTATAGCGCATGCACGATACAAAGAAATCAATTTGGAAATACATGAAATGAATAGAGAGGACTACTTATGTTTCCACCATTATAATAAAATCGAAGTTAACAAAAAGTTGGCATGTAAAATCTCGCATATTCCATGAATAGCCTATGAAAAATACAATTATCCATTTTTGTCAGTTTTATAACATAAGGTTTTATGAATTTTAGACAATCAATGCACAAATTAAATTGACATAGAAAATAATTTATCCAAAGAAAAAACAAAAGTTCAACTAAAATATTTTAGCTAGTAAACTTGACATAAAAAATAATTTTAAATAATTTAATATAGAAGTTATCCAATCTTGAAGCACAAATAACTTTGAGTAATGAAATTGAATAGCAACATGAGTATATCATAAATACACGCAACCTCCGATTATAAATAGATGACATCTTAGCTAAGAAAAGCAAGTCAACTTAGTTAATTTTATTTAGTTATATTGGCAGCATGCTACTGCGTTTTTCGAAACACTACACTTTTCTTGCATGCGGTAAGCCGATAACACACTCTATTCTTTTACGAGTTGAATGTACAAGTCTCAATGATTATCTCTATGTATGTAGTGATATGAAAAGCTGGTGATTCTCTGACATTGCAAATATATTCCACAACAACTAAACACTAAGAGTGATACGTAGATGCTAGTATTTTCCAGAGTGGCATTACACATTTGAATAATTGGTATAGTCATATCAATTTAGTAATTGGTATAAACATTCCACGCCGGAACAATGGATAGACATATTAATATTTTTTATTTTATTCAGAAAATTGTCTATTGTCTCTGATGTCCATATTATCATAATTACTCTAATATTCATTTTACCATCATCTTTCAGAAATCGGTCAATATCAAATTTCTTCTCATATTCTTTACTTGTTCAACGCGATATCTACCAATATATACAATTGAAGAGCCTAAGATTTATAGACAGGTAGACTATATAATTTTTTTTCAAAAGAATTTGAAGTTTAAATTTCTTTTTAAGCAGTCTTCCAAAGTCTCACTTGCAGATGGTTTTGCCAACATGGTTCGACTCGACGGCCAAACTAGAGCTAAGGAGAAAAAAACACCCGGACCAAACCAATTCCGAGATCCACAGAGACCAGAGAAGGTTGCCAATGGCGAAGCCGAAGAAACCCCGCGCGTCCGCCCCAGATCCGCCCGCAGCTGCTGCCCGCCTCCCATGGCACCCCCCAGCGCCGCCGGTCCCCACGGCCCTCCTCATCTCCCTCGCCGCCCTCCTCGTCCGCGTGCTCGTCTCCATGGGCCCCTACTCTGGCCAGGGCGCAGCGCCCAAGTTCGGCGACTACGAGGCGCAGCGGCACTGGATGGAGCTCACCCTCCACCTCCCGCCCTCCGACTGGTACCGCAACACCTCCGACAACGACCTTGCCTACTGGGGCCTCGACTACCCGCCCCTCTCTGCCTACCAGAGCCTCCTCCACGGCCGAATCATCAACGCCTCACTGCCCGACGCCGTCGCGCTCCGCTCCTCCCGCGGCTACGAGTCCCCGGAATCGTACGCATCCGCTTCAGTAGATTGTTTGCTGCTTCTTGCGTGCAGAACCTTGTGTTGTTAGCACCTGCTGTTCTTTTGGTTACAATAGGAAGTTGCTGATGCGGTGGACGGTGCTGTCGTCGGATCTTCTGGTGTTCTTTCCCGCAGCATTGTGGTTCGTGTGGGCGTACATCAAAGGTGGAATTGGTACTAGCGGGGAGGAGAAGCGGGAAGGGTGGTTGTGGCTGCTGGCCATGGTCCTGATCAGCCCCTGTTTGGTATTGATCGATCACGGCCATTTTCAGGTGAGTTGTTGTTGTACTAATGATCTGTGTGATTGAGGTGGGCAGTGGCGTAGACTGTTTTCCATTGTTCGTTTATTGATACCTAGCTGCGTTTTATTTCAGTATAACTGCATCAGCCTTGGACTTACGCTTGGAGCAATTGCTGGTGTTTTGTCAAGGAATGAACTTATTGCTGCAGCTCTCTTCACTCTTGCAATCAATCACAAGCAGGTCAGGCTCTGTCTAGAGAATCATATTCATTCGACCATTCATAAGCTCTGTTACCAACTTACCATGCATGTAAGGTCAACTTTCTAGAGAACACTTTATGTTTGCAAGCCCACGCCTTTAGGACAAGGTGGCATTGCATAACGGTAGTCTACTTAGCCCGAGAGGTTCTCAATTGTCATTGTAAATACAAAGCAGACCTTATAATCTAACTAAAAATTGTGTAAACAAACCAGTAAAATTGTTAGTTTTATTGTTTGCCTTGGGATGCTTGGATCCCAGTGAACAGTTATGAGACCTTAATTTATCCCTGTTAATACACTTGTTGGTCATACTTTCAAGTTATGATATCCCATTGTCTTCCTATGTATCTTACAAGATGATATGCTGCAGATGAGTCTGTACTTTGCACCAGCTTTTTTCAGCCATCTTCTGGGCAAGTGCCTCAAACGAAAATATCCTATTGTCGAAGTCATGAAACTTGCTTTTGTGGTCTTGGGAACTTTTGCTCTTGTCTGGTGGCCATTTTTGCGTTCTTTTGAAGCTGCCCTACAGGTGATGGCCAATCATACCCTCCTAGTTGCTTTGTGTTCAAAGTAAACCATGTTCTATTGCTGAATTACATCAATAAAATCTGTACATTTTTTTTGTTAAGCTGTACGTCATGTCCTTTGCGTGATACTTGTTTTATATTTTTATATGTATAGACCTAGTACACTGCTTGTCAGTCGATACTGAGCTTGTGACGTCTGTATTATCAGGTGATCTCTCGATTAGCTCCATTTGAGAGAGGTATATATGAGGATTATGTTGCAAATTTCTGGTGCAGCACTTCGGTTATTATCAAGTGGAAGATATTGTTTGCGATTAAACCACTGAAACTTATGAGTCTCTCTGCTACCGTACTGGCTTTCTTGCCTTCATTTGTTCAGCAAGTCAAGTCTCCAAGTAATCTTGGCTTCCTTTATTCTTTGATGAACAGCTCATTCTCTTTCTACCTGTTCTCATACCAAGGTATGTTTTACTGTTAAATTGGTAAGTTATCTTTTTGGTTGTAAGTATATAGTGCCTAATTAATTTCATGTCCCCACTTGTTTTCTATCTGCAGTTCATGAGAAATCAATTTTGCTTCCTCTTTTACCTGCAAGTCTTCTAGCACTAAAAGAACCTCAGATGTTCGGATGGTTTGTGTACTTTGCCCTTTTCTCAATGTACCCACTTATCTGCCGTGATCAGCTTCTTCTACAGTATATTGCTGTTCTTGGCCTGTTCTTTCTCATATACTACTCACCTGGTGGAAGCCACGGAAAGAGATTTAAAATCTCATGCGGGGCAAAGGTAGTACTTAGCTTGCCATTTTTATGCTCACTTTTACTTCACATTACCTACCTGCAAATAGAGCCTCCCAAGAGGTATCCCTTCCTCTTTGATGCGCTGATAGTGTTCGTCAGCTTTTCACAATTTGTCATCTTAACTTTGTACACCAATTATAAGCAATGGATGTTGGACACCCATTCTAGATCAGTAGGTGTGAAGAAGGATCTATGATTGGAAATTTTGACAGCTAATTTTACAGAGAAAGCCACTGCACCTCTGTAACCTTGTCTGTATTCCCTTGTAACATTGATTCATTTTTGTTGAATGAAATGGATGAGGTTTTGCTCATTGAGCAAATGTATACATTTCTATATAAAATTTGAGTAAAAATTGCCGTGTACAACTGTGATAGCTGGAAGTCACAATTTATAGGCAATGAAGATGAAGACTCAACACGATAGCTTTGAATTACTGATATCTTTTTAAGTGTCTGTGCCACTGAAATTGCCAATGCTAGTATCTTGTTTGGTGCAAGTGTGGAAACTGGAAACTGTTACCTCCAGTTACCTTGCCCAGATTGCCTCCCTCGCCAAAGCAAGGCAAGTTTCCCTAGGATTGTTTGCTTCACCTGTCCTCTGTTTCCTCCCTCCTACCAAAATGCCAAGACTGAGGCACTCCATTGGATGGAGCCCTGTTTGATTAGGGCAAGGGAAAGGGGTTGGCTCAGATGGTGAGTTGAGGTGCTCAGTTTGGGCGGAAAGGAGTCTGATTTCATAGGTCGAGCTCAATTTGGGTGGTGAGGTGCTTAATCTTTTCAGTCGCCATTTAGGTTGTCCCAGTATTGAAGCTCTGGAGCAGCAAACCTCAAGTAGCGAGAGCAACCAGATCAAGGCCACATTGCCATGCAGGAGTCAATCGGCCCTCCTGAACGAGCGAGGAAATTGCTGAGCAAAGCAGACTACCAATTAGTCAGTTATCAAATGCTAACCTTGTCGAACTTGGCGAGGTGAGGCCAACTGTCACCCAGGAACCAAACACACCTATGTTATGTTTTTGATGTCATCTTTGTTCTGTTACTGCTCTATTCCATAACCAACAGTTAGTAGCACTTAAGAGACAGATAGATTTGCTCTTGATGTTTCTTCTAATCATACATTAGAACAACACCATACAAAATCACTAGTCCCCAAAAGTATTAAAGTACAATAGAAAAAATTCTCCGTATCTCTACATATTCGTCAAGCCACTTGCTGGGGGATGAAGAAAAAGGGTCGTGCCAAGAGAACCCGAATCCAGAAAAATCAGCTACTGTGGTTCGACCCTGGACTGGAAAGAATACCCCCCACTGTAGTCAAACGAGTCGGTGCTCACGTCCTTGTCCTTCTTTGGGAGAGGATCATTGTAAGGATGGCGAGGAGCCCCCTTGGTGACGTCGAATTCGGTCGCGGACGTCGAGGCGGACGTGGAGGAGCTGCTGAGCCCCTCGCTCTGCAGCATCACCTCGATCTCCTTGACGACCTCGCTCATGGACGGCCGGGCCGTGGCCACCTCGTCGACGCACCGGAGTGCCAGCTGGAGGAACTTGCTGAACGCGGCGAGGTGGTTGGTGTTCATGATCCTGGCGTCGATCATGTCCTTGAGCCCGCAGAACTCGGCGTCGGAGGCGTCGAACATCCTCTTGGCCTCGCGGACGATGTACTTGCCCTTCTCGATCGGCTGCTTCGCGACGATGAGCTCGAGCATGACGACGCCGAAGCTGTACACGTCGCTCTTCTCGGTCAGCTGCTGGGACATGTAGTACTCAGGGTCCAGGTACCCCTGCAGGTGAAGCAATCAGTGCAAGGTCAGGATCACCGGAAGATCAGAGTCGTCCTCGTTGGCAGTAGCGGGTGCAGTGACAGAGCCTGATGAAAGAGTCGTCGGCTCGGCGTACCAGTGTGCCTTTCACTTGGGTGCTGACGTGCCCCCTCTCGCTGTCGGAGACCAGCTTGGAGAGGCCGAAGTCGGCGACCTTGGCCGTGAGGTGCTCGTCCATGAGGATGTTGCTGGACTTGACGTCCCGGTGGATGATGGGCGGGTCGGCGAGCTCGTGGAGGTAGGCCAGCCCGCGCGCCGCGCCCAGCGCCACCCGGAGCCGCTTCTTCCAGTCGAGGTGCAGGCCGCTCTTGCCGGAGAGGCTGTCGCGCAGCGTGCCGCCGGACATGAACTCATAGACGAGCATCTGCTCCCCCTGCTCGAAGCAGAAGCCGACGAGGCCGACGAGGTTCTTGTGGTGCACGCGGGAGAGCAGCTCGATCTCGGTCTTGAACTCGTGCCCGCCCTGCATCGACCCCTGCTGCGCCCTCTTGATGGCGATGAACTGCCCCGTCGGCAGCATGCCCCTGTACACCTTGCCGTAGCCCCCGTACCCGAGCTCGTTCGCCTCGGCGAAGTTGTTGGTGCTCCGCTTGAGCTCCTCGTAGGAGAACCACCTCGCGCCCTTGAGCCGCGGCGCGCCGCCCCTCTCCTCGCTCCGAGCCCACGACGCTGCCGCAGAGGAGATGACACGGCTCATTCTCAGTGTGGGCGCGGCATTGCCAGACGGACATGGCCAAGAAGGAACGAGTACGTACCGAAAGGGCCGCCGAGCTCCTCCTTGGCCTTCTGCACTCGCCGCCTCTGCACGAACGCGTAGACGGCCGCCGCGGCGAGAGCCACGAACAGGACGCCGCAGCCGACCGCTATCCCGATGATCACGCCCTTGCTCTTCGACGACGAGCCGCCCTCTGCGATCAATGTGGAATCCGTGTCAGTGTGTCGTAACAAAATTAATCCCATCAGTCTGCAAACAGCATGAACGATCGGCTGAACTTGACCTGGGAACGGGTACGGCGAGGCGATGAAGTAGTAGGGGCCGAACTCCTTGGGCGGCTTGAACGTCTGGTTGCTGAGGTCGAAGCCGATGCGCATGACCTCGGAGCGGTTGAAGTAGGCGCCGCTGCCGGAAGGGAAGAGCTTCACCTGCACCTCCATGTAGGAGTCGCTGTTGAAGAAGGGGTCCTGCAGGGAGACGGAGCCCGGGGTGAGGGCCAGCTTCGTCCACAGCATGCTCTCCAGCGCCTGGAACGCCGTGCCGTTGGTCACGTCGTGGAAGAAGGGCGCCCGGAAGTACATGATCCCCTGGTACGGGTACGCGCACGAGCAGCTCTGCGGGCTCAGGCTCTGCCCCGCCGGGCACGTCCCCGAGAAGCACTTCACCAGGCTCGTCGAGTAGGGCACCGACAGCCCTTTCTGCGTCCCGTTGCAGTAGTTGGGCAGGTGCTCGCACACCGGGTTCCCGGCCAGCCTGAATGGAAATTGGAAACCCAAATGGATCAGCCACAGGATCCAGAAGCTTCTGCGTTGCGTAGGAGGGTGGGCACTCACGCGAGGGTGCCATTGTAGCTGGAGGTCACCGTGACGGAGGAGAACTCATTGTTCTTG
Organism: Setaria viridis; assembly: GCF_005286985.2. Classification (NCBI taxonomy): domain Eukaryota; kingdom Viridiplantae; phylum Streptophyta; class Magnoliopsida; order Poales; family Poaceae; genus Setaria; species Setaria viridis. The sequence continues at coordinate 44,999,557 of NC_048271.2, forward strand.
AAGCTCACGAGGCTCAGCTCGCCGCTGATGCTCCTGCCCAGGTCCAGGGTGCCGTTGAGCGCGTTGTCGTCGAGGATCCTGCAAAGCAAAGTCCCAACCAACCCGTTCCAAGTTCGTCAGTTTATTTCACAGATACATTAAGTTCCATTGGAGTTTGATTTTATTCCGAAGGTTGGTGAGTGAGCTCTTACACTTGATTCAACTGCTGGTCGCTGAACAGCCTTGGAGACACGGGGCCGTAGAGCCTCCCGGACTGTATGATCCTTGATGATCATCCCAAGATCATGTCAGTTTAGGCATATGTTGTGCGAATCTGCAAGGTTTGAGGGAGAAACTTACAGAGCTGAGAGCTGTGGCAGCCTCCAAAACCACGCTGGGCACGGGGAAGGATCAAATGTGTTGTTGCTCAGATCACTGAGGTGTAATTAGACCAAAACAATTTCAGATTCCTTGACCAGTGGTAGGTTTAAATAGCATAATATATCTTCATGATTCTGATTGCTTACACGTAATTGAGAAGATCCATCCCAGATAGATCTGGCAATGTTCCAGTGAGCTGGTTGTTTGCTAAGTTGCTGAAACATACCAATACTGTGTTTAGTATGAGTGTATATGTCTTCTCATGCAGACAACTTCACTGGAACAAAGTATATGATATTGTGCAACTCATGAACAACTTACAGCTCATTTACTTTGGTGAGGTTCTTCAGATTTGAAGGAACTGGACCAGAGAGGGAGTTTCTGTCCAGGCGTCTGTTCGATCAACATGCAGAGCAGAGGAATGCCTGTCAATTTCATATATTGATACAAAATCATATGCATAGGTTTATCTGAACCATTTCTTTTAGCGAAAGGGAACTTACACAACTTCAAGTGTACTAACATATCCAAGAGAGTCTGGGATACTCCCGGTGAATTTATTTCCGTCAAAGAGCCTGCCACGAATATATTAAGGTGTCAGTAAATTTCGTCGAACTGCAAAATCGTCCTGAAGCAGGAGTTTCAGGAGCTCACAGATGGATCAGCGTCATCTCCGGGCTGAAGAGAGCGTCAGGGATTGGACCAGACAATTGGTTCTTGTTGAAGTGACTACAAACAAACATTCAGAAGAACAAACAAGGGTGCTTCGGTTAGCGATATATTCCATCTTTTTCAGACTGGTGACTGAGAGAGGGAACAGCAGTAAACAAAATTATTTGGACCTACAAGTGTTTGGTTTTAAAAAGCTTGTCTAGGCCCATTCCACCGCTTGTCGAAATCGGCAGGGGTCCGCTCAGTTGATTGTCAGCGATATCGAACCAGTAGAGGTTGGAGAGATTGCCCAGCGAAGCCGGTATTTTTCCAGAGAACTGATTTGAGTTCAATGCCCTGGAAGAGAGAGATGTCAAGCTTCATCGGAAAACAGTGAAATTCAGAAGCATAAAAAGGACAGTATCATCTGAACTGACTCCTGCACCTACTACAAGTGATCCTTACATGTAGGACAGCTTCGGCAGACTCCCTAGCTCATCCGGGATGGTGCCATGGAAACTGCAACCGGCCAGAATCCTGCGAGACAAGCAGTGCATATTAACATCTCAGAAGGGAGAAGACAGAGGTTAACACGAAAGAGAAGAACACCGAACACGTCAAGAACTTACAAGGTGGTGAGCTGCTTCAAGTTTCCGATGGTCGGAGTGAGCACGCCGCCGAGGTCCTTGTTGAATGACAGGTCCCTGCATGCACATAATTTGTCAATGATTCTCCACTGGAAGTTGCAAGAACATAAAGATTTAGCCGAACAGAGTGGTGCTACTTACAGGGATTGCAGGCCAGAGAGTTGCCCTATGTCAGCAGCTAGAACTCCTTTGATGCCCATGGTGGACAATTTTCTGAAAGAGGTGAGGGCAGTGGCAAGGAGCCTCAGTAGAGTGAGTGTGCAACGGAATTTTTGCTCTCGAGTTCTTGGTACACCTACATGGAGATCACTTTGTCGTTGGCGCACGTCACTCCCTCCCATGGCGAATCGCCGCAGGGGTCGTCGGACTGCCCCCACGTCGGCGGCGCGTTCTGCCACTGATCCATCAACGCCCTGAGCACAGAGGCTGCAACCAAACTCCGATCAATTCCATTTCTTACTCGAACCAACAGAATTGCTATTGCTGTTGCTTGATTATCGACAAGGAAATAGTAAAGCCAGAGTAGAGCAGAGCAAACTCGCTACGCATGAGAAAGCAGTATCCGAGAGCAAGCGAGCATGGCCGAGAGAGCCATGCAAGTGAAATAGCTACTCACTGTCCTGGCTGTCCGTCATGCCATGGCACGCCCGGGGGACGCACGCCGCGAGCACGACGGCCACGGCGAGGACGACGAGCCCCATCGTCGTCCTCCTCCCACCGCACCCGACCGCTGCTGCCTCCATGCGCGAACAACAACAACCCCCAACCACGCCGAGGTCGCGGTGCGAGGTGCGGTTTTAGGTCGCCCGGTTCTCAGCAAAAGCTCGCTCGGGGGCGCAGCGCAGAACAACCACCGGCACCACAACCGAAGGGCATGATGCGCCTCATGATGGGATGTGCACCCAAACGGGGCCAAATCGGCAAGACCCGTCGTTGGGGCCGGGCCAGGGAGAGGTGGGAGGTGGCGACGACTTGACTTGAAAGCGAAGCCAAGCTCCCCCGATGGCATGGAGCAGTGGAGCACCACTGCACTAGGTCGCTAGCTCTCTCGGCTAGTCCAGGCACGCCCGGCCAGCCGGCCGGCCCAACCGGCTCGTCGCGTCGTGTCGTGGCGTCGCGCTCTCGCTGTCTGCACAGGAAAAGTCATCAGCACGCGCGCGGGCGTAACCCTTGTTCTACGGCAAGTCCGACCTGAGGCCTGAGGATGCAGCGACAGACAGTGCTGTGGCGCCGTACTGCGCTAGCAGTGCTTGTTCTCGTGTGATGGTGCCTGGAAAGTTTTGTTTCCATGGGGATTAAAGGTGGTGATGGCCGAAGGTTAGTGATGATGAGGGGTGTGATTCAAGGGACGTAAAGAGGATAGGCAACATTAGGTGGGGACTAAAAAACTACATTAGTGCCCATCATTGGCATGTTCCGATCTGCAAGGATCTCTTGCTATGAATTTTTTTAAAAAAAAATGCTACCAAACAGGAGGAATTTCATCAGAACGAAAAGATTGCTCTAGGTGACAGTATGTAGAGCATGAGGCATGTAGAAAATCATACTTCTGTTAGAAGCAAGCTTAGTGAAAAAGGCCGGATGAAATACTGTAGAGCGACCTGTCATTCATGGCACCCGCGCGAGGAGAGACTTTTCTGAACCAGAACGCAACGAGAGATTGGTCCGGCGGCAGGAAGCCATTTGCAAGACAGTCACGGTCGTTGGAGTGTGACCAGCTGATATTGGACTGATAGTCCTTGTGCCGACAGTGAAGTCAAAAACGATGCTGCTTGAAGGTGTAGCGAAATGCCAGGTACCACGACAACTAGGTTTTTCCGATAAGGGAAATTTCATTAATCTTAGATAGTTACATCAAGGTGATACAAAACCACAACAACTAGTTGGACCTGACAAGGTTTTCTCTGATTTTTCTCGCAGCATGGAAAAGAGCTGGCTGCATGACTTCAACTCTGCTGTTTCGGATATATATCTCTGATCTTTTATCACGAATCACCGTGACCTTCTGCTGCTTTTCCTTTTAGAATAGAGACACACACGTGTCCACACACTGCTATTTTCTTCATACTTTTCAAATTGTTTTCAACTCGTGTGTTCTTATGGATGCTGTGAGAACTGTAAAGCTAAGGGTTTCTGTTTGTTTCTACCCTCCTAAAACCTTACCTCCTAAAAAGTGACTAAAAACTGCTTAAAGTGCTAAACACTTCTCCTAAAAAGTGACTAAAATCTTTTAGGAGGTCCAAATCTTTTAGGCCCTCACCCCCCTCCTAAAACCGACTAAAATCGGTTCTGGACCCTCCCTACCCCCGCACCCCCCGCACCGCACGTCAGATCCCGCACCCACCCGCCTACCCTCCCTCTCTCCCGCCCGACTCCCGCCGCCCGCCGCCGCCGCCCATCTCCTGCCGCCAGCTCCTGCCGCCCATCTCCCGCCGCCCGCCGCCGCCGCCCAGCTCCCGCCACCCATCCCCCCGCACCCACCCGCACCGAGACCCCACCTCCCCTCCCTCTCTCCCGCCGCCCGCCGCCGCCGCCCATCTCCCGCCGCTGGGCTGCGGGGCCCCGGGCGCCAGGCGACCGATGCGGGACTTCTTCGCCGCCTGGCTGGCCACCCTCCGCTCGCCGTTCCTCCCGCTGCTCCGCCGCGCGCTCTCCTCCTCGACCGGCTCCTGGGATGACCCGCTCTCCTCCGCTGCCGCGGTCGTTGAGGCCCACTTCCAGGCGCACTGGTCCGCGCTCGTCGCCGCCGCGCGCCAGGACCCCGCGCGGGTCGTCACCTCGGGGGACTGGCGCTCCTCGCTCGAGCTCCCCTTCCTGTGGCTCGGTGACGTCCACCCATCCCTCCTCACCTCGCTCCTCCGCACGCTCTCGCCCTCGCCGCCGCCGACCGCGTCGACCGCCGGATCCGCGCCGCCGTCCCCGCCGTCTCCGACCGCCTCCGCCGGGCCCAGAAGGCCTTCGTGTTTTGGCGCCAGGGGCATGGTGGGAGGTAGTGGGAGGGCACTAGGGTCATTTTACCACTTCATTCAATGCCTTTAGTCACTTTTAGGAGGTGGAACCAAACATACTTTAGGAGGGTGCCTAAAAACTGCCTAAAAAATTTTAGGAGCTAAAACTTTAGGAGGATGGAAACAAACAGGCCCTAAACATAGAGATCTTCTCTTTACCACTGGTTGTTCATGCGTTTAACAGCATGATGGCGATTTGTGATGATGGAATGCTGTAAAATTGCATTGGCAGATAGCTGCCTGAAGAGTGATTTCGCGGCATGGCTAGGACGCTTTTGCAAGAATGCTTAGGCTATTTTTTAAAAAGAAAGAGCAACATAGTTTGTGCTATTTTTTTTAAAAAAGAAATAGTAACATAGTTTGTGATTATTTTAAAAAAGAAGAAGAAGAAACGATCATGTTAATTATCTGCTGAGACTGAATGTGCCTGGAAGAACAATACCACAAGCTATTTTTGAAAAGCACGCTCCATTCTGTTACCTGCTTGTCTGAGTGTGTACAGAAGAAACAATCACCATCAAGAGGGTTGCACAGCAAGTCTCGTGCCTTTGATGGCATGATGCCAGTGTTGAAAACAACCTAATTGTCATAGCCTTTTCTTTGGAACCTTTTATGCCGGAAGGGAGAAAGAAAAACAATAAGCAAGTTATGCAACAGGTTTCATGAAAGAAACCTCGACATAAGGAGTAGAAACACACTGTAAATGGGACCTTATCGTTCCTAATTTTGGGTTCCACATATACGGCACGTCATCATATTGCTCCAGAAAATTTGGAGGATTTAGGCTTAATCACTACAAGATTAGCAACTTAGTTTTTGAAACGTTAGCAACCTTTCCCAGCAATTTGTTTGCAATTGTCCAATAATTTATAGGTTTTTTAGTTAAGTTTACATCGTAATTGTGGGCAATAAGTTTATTGTTTTTTTTTGTTTTTTTGCGAGTGAAGTTTATTGGCAATTATGGTCGTAATTTGGTAGAACCGTCGCCGCCGCTCAGAAGAGAAAGAAATACTAAAGAAGTAAGGAGCACTAAAATTTAGCCACTAATAAGAAAAAATGTTGGAAAACATTGAATATCTTGCAGTAAATGGCTAAGAATGTACTAAGAAATACTGGGTCTGTAGCCTGCTTGCTTCTGTTGGGGGCATATTCCCCATATTCAAAGGGTCTACCATAAAAATTTGGATAGAAGCTACTCCCTCTGTCCCATATTACTATTCGTTTTGGTTTTTTTTACATATATAACTTTTGCTATATATTTATTCATAATAATTTAGGTGCATACCAAAAGCTACTTATCTAGAAAAGTCAAAACGAGTAGTAATTTGGAATGGAGGGAGTATATGTTAAAATAATTTGGATTGTTATAGGGTTTAGAGTTGGTTGTGTCTATAATTTCAACATAGCTTGGTGGAAAGATATAATGGCATTATAAGAATCCTGTGGTTGGATTATACACCATAATTCAAGCTGTTTGGATAGGCTACATATTTTTTAATTCATTTTTTAAAACAAATATAACTGATCCAGACACTCCATAAATGTAGACATCTTAGGATCGGTTAAACTTTTAACTTGGTCCAGCAATACGTAGAAATATACATATATTGACAACATATGGCTGATTCATCATGAAAAATACTTTCCATAATATTTAGTTTTCTTTATTTAAAAGAATATGCTTTAAATAGTGCAAGTCAAAGCGTCGTATTCGGCAGTGTGTCCATATCTTAAATGACTTACATTGGAAGGGACTGTTTGCGGCTCAAGAGCATCAAGCTTGCTCTACCAAATTCTGCGGCTTTAACTAAATTGGGTTATCTTTTAATTTGGTTCATGATAACTTTTTTTAAAAAAAACAAAGTATAGATGTAAACACTTATATACATGCGTATACACTCAAGTACTCAACAACATGACATACACACTCTATTTTCATGAGCACTTCACAGAGACTGATGAAAATGGGCACATCTCCTATACCGCTAAAACAATAGCGCTGTTAACTCCTCAAATAAATTTAAGAAAATTCAAACATTCGTGCCAGATCAGATCTTGAACTTGGTACTTCAGTAGCCGGGTCGAATGCAAACATTTGGTGAGACAAATATCTTCCTCAAGCTCCGTCTCTGATACGAACCATAATAGATCTGATGCAAGAGATTCAACATAACATGGGGGAGAAAAATTGCGAGCTCTTTTTTTCTTTGGAAGCTCTTTGCATGAGGCATGGGTGGGGCCCGTCCCGGCAAGCTCCTACTGTACTGCGGACTCGGAGCTATGGGCAGTTCCCATTGCAAGAGGATTTTGCTCGGAAAAAAAGAGCAACTGCAAGAGGATCAGAAACGCACGCTGAAGTTTCTGACTGAGCGTGCAGAGGGCTTCTATCATTGTAGTCGAGCGGGCCCTGCCGTTATAAATTCCTCGCTCCATGGTCTTTATGGATATGGTCGGAGAGCTTATCAGAGGACTTGGTCAGACTTGATGTTCTCATGTAGCCGAGGAGGATTTCAATGCCGATTGCGATGGATATCTAAGGGCAGTCCCAATGGGACATTGATGATAGTTTCTATCCCTCTTGATTGTCATGCCAACTAAGCAATTTGTTGATGTGGCAATAGATTTATTATGGAGAGAGAGAAACCATTTCTTAGAGAGGAAACCAAGTCCTCACGCGCACCAATAAGCCAAGAAACTAGCGAATCTGCATTGGGGAGACCCAAGTAGTTTCTTCTTACTTATTGCCGGATCCTTTGCGCTTGCACCGCTGCTACCCATCACTCGAGCTCCTTTACATGATGCACAGAGGATCTGATACTAGAAGAGAGAATGATTGGTTGGATTTTTGTTTAGACTCTAGATAAAAAAAAGTTGCATTGTGAAGGATGATTTCTTGATACAATATTCTAGACTATAGAAACTAGGTTGGTTTCCCATTAGGACTGTACTAAGACACCAAATCTCCGTCGATTCTCTGGCAGAACGATAGACGCGCGTTGATCAGGACATCACATCTTTTTTGAGGGTTAAGGCAGGCCAGGGCCCAGGGGGACATCTTTTTTGGGGGCCTTTTACTGCCTGAAATACACGGCCTGGTTGGACCAGGCTGGATTATGTATGGGCTCTTGGGAAGAAGTTGGGATGCATGCCGTAGCAGACTAGCAGCCCGTCAAGTTTGAATTTTTGCCACTCCGACATGCGACCGCTGCTGCTGTTCTCACCTTAGGCCATCATCAACGCGAGCAGCCATGGTGGTTGGCTAATGACTGGTGGCTCACTCTCATTAGGATTCATGCTCTGGCGGTGGATATTCTCAGTGATGACCACGCAGACGAACTAATGATAACGGGAGGCTGGCGGACCACCATGTCGGTGTGTTCACGGTGGCGGTGAAGGTAACAACGACGGCAACGGATGTTGATGCAGATGTTGGCGCTGATGGTTGGTGGCTCACGTCTGTCTATGGACCACAAGCGGACGATGAGAAGGTTCTATTCCTAGAGTAACTGCAGGCTATTCGGAATGAATGCGATGGTCTTTGCCTCTTTGGGTTGTCGCGGGCGATTTCAATCTGATCCTCGACTCGGCGGATAAAAACAATGGCAGAGCTAACCGGAGGAACATAGCGAGATTTCGCGGAGTGGTGGACGAACTCGAACTCCGGGACATTCATCTGCATGGGCGGCTGTACACTTGGAGCAACGAACGGACGAATCCAACAATGGTTAAATTGGATCGGGTGCTCACCTCCGTGGACTGGGAGGAGCGATTTCCATTCTGCTTCCTCAGGCTCTATCCACAGAAGGATTCGACCACAGCCCACTATTATTACAGTCGAACGCGGCACTCTCGCCTAAGCCAAGATTTCGGTTTGAAGCTTTCTGGCCAAAATTGGAGGGCTATCTGGAGGCAGTTTCACGAGGTTGGCGCTGCACTGATGACACGGCGGACCCATTCCGACGCCTGGACAGCATGCTTAGGAATGTGGCTCGTCAACTGCAGAGTTGGGCGGACAAGAAAGTTGGCAACGTCAGACTTCAGCTCATCCTCGCTCGGGAACTCATCCTACGGTTTGATTGTGCGCAGGAAAGAAGGGCACTATCTGAGGAAGAGACAGAATTTCGCAAACAACTCAAGGTTCTGTGCTTGAGCCTGGCGTCTCTGGAACGAACCATCGCCCGGCAGCGTTCGCGGATCCTCCAGCTGCAAGAGGGCGATGCATGCACCAAGTTCTTCCATCTGCATGCCAGTTACAGACAGCGCAAGAACTACATCGTCAGCCTGCACGAGGACGAGACGGATGCCACGGTTTATTCTCAGGAAGAAAAATCAGAACTGCTGTATGTGTACTTTGAGAACCTGTTGGGAACTGAGCACGCTCGCGCAGCAACACTACACCTGGCTAATTTGGGGGTTGAGCGTCGGGAGATGCCGGAGCTGGAGCTACCATTCACTGAAGAGGAAGTTTGGGGCGTGATTCGTGAACTACAAGGCGCCTGGGCCTGATGGGTTCACGGCCGCCTTGTATCAGACGGCATGGCAGATCATCAAGCCGGACGTCATGCGCCATCAACGCTTTCTACACGGTGGATCGACGACAGCTCAGGTGTGTGAATGGTGCTCTCCTCGTTCTGATTCCAAAGATCTTGGACCCAAAGAAACCAAAGGATTACCGGCCGATCAGTCTCATACACAGTTTCCCCAAACTCATCTCCAAGATGTTGTCCAAACGTCTGGCGGTGCGACTCGGTGACATGATTACCGGCAATCAAACGGCGTTCATGAAGGGGCGATACATACTGGACAGTTTCAAATATGTACTGAGGGCGGCGGTACTGCTGAAAAAGAGGAAGATACCCAAGATGCTAATGAAATTGGACATCTCAAAGGCATTTGACACAGTGGCCTGGCCTTTCCTTCTAGAAGTACTTGAAGCTTGGGGTTTCGGACAGCGTTGGAGAGATTGGATCGCTTTGCTACTCTCGACAACCTCAACTAGAGTTCTACTCAATGGCGAGCCAGGGCATCCAATCACACACTGCAGAGGGCTTCGGCAAGGAGATCCACTGTCGCCGATGATTTTCATACTGGTTATGGACGCGCTGAACCGCCTGTTCGCCAAGGCTAGCTTGGAGGGCCTCCTTCAGCCAATGGGGCACAGATCGATCAAGTATCAGTGCAGCTTCTATGCGGACGACGTGATCCTCTTCGCGGTTGATGAGATGCGCTGCATTGTCGCTATTCTGGAGATCTTTGGGACAGCGTCTGGGCTCAGCACCAACCTAAGCCAGTGCTCCCTTACGCCAATACATGGCTGTGAACACACGTTGGAGGTAATACAAGAGATTTTCCCATGTCAGATTCTACCACTCCCTATCAAATATCCTGAGGAGGCTGCGCGTGGCGAGGCACGTGTATAGGGTGGCAACATCCTGAGGAGATGCCCGACGACTGGTGAGGCGGTGCAGCGGTGGCCGCGTCCAAGGAGCAGAGGTCGAGTGGTGGTGCATCTGAACGGCGAGCGCAGCGGAGGTGGAGGTACGGTGGTGTGGTGCGTGGAGGCACAGCGGTGGTACCATCCTGGATGGGCTGCCGTGATTGTGGTTCGGAGTGTCAAGCCGTGAGCGTGCAACGAGGGGTTGGGATACTTCGGGCGAAAGCCCTCGCCAGCGTTCTTGCTGGTGGAGATGACGGCGGCGCCCTAGGGCATCATTTTCCCTATTGGAGCATCATGTCTAAGCTACAACCCTGCTACACGGGTCCTCTAGGTGAAAACCCTGTCCAAATCTTGGACGAGTGACAACGGTGCCATTGGTGTCATGCCCTCCTTAGAGGTGTCGTCTCTAGAGACCCATCTCATTTTGTGGCATTGCTGGTCCATCGGTCATGGGCGGCTGCAGCTGGTCGCAGCAATTCCGCCGCGTGGCAAGCTGGACAGGTGTTGCCGAGGCCATATGGAGGCGATCGCAGTTATGGTGGCGGCTAGGGGTTGTCGCATGGTTGTCGATTTTGGCTGCTTGCAGCAGACTGCGGCGGCTGGCGTTGCTTGGCAACGGTCAGTGTGGTGTAGGATTGTGTCAGAGGATGGTGCTTGCGGCAATGACATCATGGGACGACTAGGCTTGCAGCGGACCGCGGCAGGTTGCTAAGCTTGGCTGGGCTATTCGGTGTGGTACATTGTTGGAAGACGGCCCAAATAACTTCTCTGGCTTGTTGACACGGCGGCGGAGGCTATTTGCGCGGATGAAGCAACGAGGCAAAGTTGACCTGCGACGGCGGCTTGGCTGATCGATGGAGATCTTGTGGAGCGGGGCAATATTGCTCACCACTCTGTCCGTGATAAAAGAAACGGATCCATGACGTGGAGTACTGTGGCGGGTGTCGCGAGGCCCCCGCACGCGGTGTTTCTTCGAGGTGACGAGAGCGAGGTGGAGTCCAACGGCGGATGTGGCGAGGCCCCCGCGCGTTATGTTATCGCGGTGGCGACTACGAGGCAGCCTACGAGAGGTCCGGATTCGGTGGTACCACTCTTCAAGTGGAGTGTGGTGTTGCAGCAGCACTACAATGGAGGGTCCCGTATGGCGATGGCCTTCTTGGTGCGGTGCAGTCTGCTTCTATCGGTTCCCTGTCAACGCAGGGCCACGCCTGGAGGCATGCCTGGAGGTTTCGGCGACTACATGAGCGTGAATGTTGGTGGGTGGCGCGGAAAAGCTTCAGCTCTACTGCCGTTGTCGGGCGGAGTTAAATCTGCTTGAGATGTGTTGAGTTCGGCGCGTGTTGATGTCCCAATCCAACCGACCGATGTGTTATTAAGTTGAGTTAAGTGCAATGGCGTGATGCGGTATGTGTTGATGATCCAATCCAACCTGCCGGTGTTTGTGTTGTTTTTTCATTTGTTGTTTTTGCCTAGTCTGAGCTTCATCTTCTTTTTAATATAATCGGCAACTCTTCCGCCTAGTTCGTTTAAAAAAGCAATTGGATTGAGGTATCATCGGTGGCTCAGTTAGCCTCTACTCTGTATGAGGCGGTACCACGAAGGATAAGGCGTAAGCAAACAGTCGAGCAAGACCTGCTGAATCGACGCTGGATACGTGCAATTCAGGAATCCCCGTCCGTCCAGTCAATAGTTGAATACCTTGGGCTATGGGAGCGGATTTCTGATCTACACTTAGCAGATGAAGAAGATGTCTTCATTTGGAAATGGACTGCTAACGGGCAATTCTCATCAAAATCTGCCTATGAGGCTTTACACCAGGGAAGTGTCGAGCGAGACGTATCTGGAAATCATGAGCTCCTCCAAAGGTAAAATTTTTCATTTGGCTGGCTTCAAGGCGGCGGTTATGGACGACGGATAGGCAGCGTCGTCACGACCTCGATGCAACGGATGAATGTTGGTTTTGCGATCAAGAGAAGGAGATAGCTGACCACATTCTGGTAAACTGTTACTTTGCGAAAGAAATCTAGTGGGGAGTCCTCAACTCATACCGTTGTGTCTGTTCCTTTCCAAGAGCCATACATATGCAGGAATGATGGAGCTTCATGCGTCATCGATACCAGCAGAATAGGAAAAGAGGATTCGATTCCTCGCTCATGCTCAAGACCAGACACATATGGAAAGGAGAAATGCAAGGTTGTTCAAAGATGAAAGCAAAACAACAAAGGGTGGTGCTGTAGGAAGCCGCATTGGGAGCCTCTCGCATTGGTAGTCTGATACGCGAGTAATCATCATAAGTGTTTGCGCTCTTTCTTGTTTTGATTGTCACCTGATTTTATGTAATAGTCTCTTTTAGAACTCTAATTTCAGGCGTTTGCATCCCGTGTAACACGTTGTAATCCATACTTATAACATAAACTCTCTTCTGCTTAATACCAAGATGCGTAGAGTTCTTGCATGTTCAAGAAAAAATGATAACGGGAGGATGAGCCGGAGAGCATATAGGCAACGGAGGTTGTAATATAAGCCGGCTGAAAAATTGAAATGGCTGATTTGTTGTAAGAAAAAAATAATGTTCGGTAGCTGATAAGTCGGCGGATAACCTGAGCTGAACATAGTGTGACAATGTAGCGGCGAGCCGGCGGCAGACGCGCAAAGCAACAGCAAGGAACCTTCGACTTTGGTGGAGTCCCCCGTCACGGCGTCACGTGAAGACCACCACTCCACCAGCAATAAACCAGCCGAGGGCCCGAGCCCCTCGCTCGGCGCGCCTTCAAAGCTCGGGCTCCGTGGCCCGTGACGCCGCCCCGCGGTTCCCGCCCTAGCACTTCGCTTGGCGCGCCGCCGCCCCGCTGCCTGTCTCCAGCTGTCGTCCGAAGCGCAGCTCTTCACGCAAGCCTGCCGGGCCATGGGTTTCCTGCGGCCAACGGCAAACCGGGGTCGTTTCGTGTGTTCTGCGCTGCCCGTCGCGCCCACCGGCAACTGAACTGACAGCTCCCAAAATGTCCTCCGATGATTAGTTGCTTTCACGACGTTCCAGCTTTGTTATCGTGAGAAATCAGTAGTTGTTCGACCATTGCCGATCCCGTAGCTCGCACTAGAGGTCGAAATACCATCGGCCGGCTTGGACCACGGAGTACGCTCGCGTTCCTCTACCGGACCAGCAGGTGAGGCTGCTCGCGGTATCATCCATCGTGCTACGACGCACTGGGCTGCTGCGACAGCTACACGGACGAACGAGAGCAACACTTCATCGTTGTGTTGGAAAGCAGCAAAAGACAGGCGCTACGAATAAACAACGCCCGACTAAAATAACTTCAGCAGCAAGGTTTTCACGACTGCTCGCCACGCCAAATCGGCGCTGCACGGGCACGAAGCCAGTGGCCACGAAAGTAGAAACGGGAAAGTGCCCGCTTTCGGCAAAGCCCGGATGGATCATGGATGGATGAATGGCGGTTCAGTCGCGTCGCCCTCCCGTTTGCTCCTCCGCGCCGTTTGCCTTGCCTTGCAAGAGAGCCGTCTCATCCCCAATCACGACTCCTCGTGATATCCTCTCATCTTTTCACGAACAGACTAGTCTAACGGTCTGATTGCCCGCTAAACTAAACTTACTGTGCAAGGAGAATGGCTCGTGCGTGGTCTCCATCGCTTTTTGTTAGCTGCGCTCCGTCCCTTTCCAGCGCAGTTACACCTAACCGAATCCAGGAGCTTCCGGATCATGCGTTGATCCGCGAGCAATGGCCAAGTGCTGGATGCCGGGAGGAACAAGGTATCACTGCAGGCGGGTGCCAAGCACGGCTCACCGAACCCACTCCACTTGCGTTGCGTGCAGGGGTACACTCCTCGACATGAACAGTACCGGATGCAACAGTTGGAACTGCTGGGTCGTACAAGTGTGCAACACGATCTAGCGGGACAACGACCTTGATAATGAAGCACCAACAGAACTACAGAAGCACTTTGGGTCACTGAGAAAATAGAAAAACATTATCTTTTATTATAAAAAGGAAAAAATAATGTACTGAATCAGCAGGAAGCCAACAACTCAGATTCGCAAAACATTCTAGAGGAATCAGTTTATAAAAAACAATTAAAGGTAACGCTGAACCTGAAACAGTTAAACCTCTGCCGAAAGCCCGAAGCCCCCTGTTAACAGCAATAAAACAAAGACCCAGCACCAAACAGGTGAGCACGAAGCACGCGTGGACGAGGAAGACCGGGGAGTCCACGGTCATTACTACTGAGGCAGCAAGAAAACAAATCTGCTTATCCCGTAAGCAATATCAGCAGCAAGCATCCGCCGCCGTCCCCACACCCAACTCCACACTACTCCAAACGCGCTCCGTTGCCCAACCCGCCGGCAGCCAAAGTACAGCAGGCATGCGTCCCTACCCCTGATATCCCACCCCCACCACCACTCCGGCCGCCTCTCCCCCAGCAAACCCCAGTATCCCACTGCCCCATAGCCCACAGCTCTTCCCCAGTTCCCTTTCCATCCATCGCCCTTGCGTCGCCGGAAGAACGCCGGAAAATCGCCCCGCGGCCGCCGTGCCAGAGGCGTCAATCGGCGCGGCGGCATTTGTTGCTAGCTAGTAGGCGGGGAGGGGGGCAGGATGAGCATGTACGGGAGGGACCCGTGGGGCGGGCCGCTGGAGATATGCCCCGACTCGGCCACGGACGACGACCGCAGCCGGAACCTGGACATCGACCGGGGCGCGCTGTCGCGGACGCTCGACGAGACGCAGCAGAGCTGGCTGCTGGCGGGGCCCGGGGACCAGGGCCGCAAAAAGAAGAAGTACGTCGACATCGGCTGCCTCGTCGTCAGCCGCAAGCTCTTCGTCTGGACGCTCGGGGTGCTCCTCGCCGCCGCCGTCTTCGCGGGGGTCGTGGCGGGGATCGCCAAGGCCATCCCAAGGAGGCACCGCCCGCCGCCGCCGCCAGACGACTACACCGTCGCGCTGCACAAGGCGCTCATGTTCTTCAACGCGCAGAGATGTGAGTTGCTGCTCTTTTCCTGCACTTCTGTTTCGTTTGGGGTTTCGCGTTTTCTTGTGGGAAATGCTTGTGTTTTTTCTTTCTTTTTTGTGTCCGCAGCCATTACTCTGGTGATTCGAGAAATTTAGGGCCTGGTTTGGGAAATTTTGGTATAAAAAATGGCTGATTTTTTAGACAGCGGACTGTTTTTTACTCGGTAGTAGAATTGTAGAATAATGATAGATTAAATTTTTAGTGGTGGTTTTGACGATGCTTTGCATCGCCTGTTGGAAAGCTGGACTTTTTAGTCGTTTTAGCTAGTTATATTCTCGATTCATTACCTGAAATGGGAGAGAGGACGAGCGCTCCTGGTTCTCTTATCTTTCAGATCTGTCCTTAAAAATGCCTAAACTGCATTTTGAAGATTGATTTTCAAATGTGAAATGCGCATTTCATTCATGTCCGCGTTCTTCAAATTTGCTGCAGCTGGCAAGCTTCCGAAGCACAACAATGTACCATGGCGTGGTAACTCTTGCATGAAGGATGGGCTCTCGGACCCGGCAGTACGGAGAAGCCTGGTCGGCGGGTACTACGACGCTGGCAATGCCGTCAAGTTCAACTTCCCAGCTGCCTTCTCCATGACCCTCCTCAGCTGGAGTGTCATTGAGTACAGTGCTAAGTACGAGGCTGTTGGAGAACTTGGCCATGTCCGTGACATTATCAAGTGGGGAGCAGACTACTTCTTGAAGACCTTTAACTCCTCAGCCGATAGCATTGATCGTGTCATTGCGCAGGTAAAAATAAATCACCACAAATAGAGATGCGCTGGGTGTTATGTTCTTGTCCCACCAGGCCATGCTAATCTAAAAAATTATGGGGAGGGTGCAGGTGGGAAGTGCTGCAACGTCACCTGGTTCTACACAGCCCAATGATCATTATTGTTGGATGAGGCCAGAGGACATCGACTACCCACGTCCAGTGGTCGAGTGCCACGCCTGTTCGGATCTTGCTGCTGAAATGGCTGCAGCATTAGCTGCAGCTTCTATTGTATTCAGGGACAATAAGGCTTACTCACAGAAGCTTGTACATGGTGCTACCACTCTCTTCCAATTTGCACGGGATCGGCGTGGCAGGTATAGTGCAGGTGGTTCAGATGCTGCAAAGTTCTACAATTCAACCAGCTACTGGGATGAGTTTGTGTGGGGTAGTTCATGGATGTACCTTGCGACTGGCAATTCGTCATACTTGACTCTGGCCACACACCCCAAGCTTGCAAAGCATGCTGGTGCTTTCTGGGGTGGTCCGGATTATGGTGTGTTCAGCTGGGATAATAAGCTCACTGGTGCACAGGTAAATGTCTTAATTTTATCTTGCCTAATTAAATGTTGAGACATTCCTTACATGACCCGCTGGCATTTAGTTTGGTTGATGGTTTATACATGGTACTGGAGTAGTACATTTCGTTATAACATCTGCCCTATATGTTGAATCATTATTTTTCTACAAGTATACATCAACTTGCTCAGCTGTGGTAGTAATTTAGTGCCAGGTCAACCTCCTGTCATATTTAAGGTACTAACTATTGTTAAACAATAGGATGATTCCAATTATAGAGCATGTGAGTCAGGGTTTTGTTGATATATTAAGGGTGATGTGGGCACATCTTCATTGTTGTCCTGTCTAGGCCTGTGCATGCATAGCACCCTTTCCCTTTACCCATAGGTGTTAATTAGATCCGGACCAATAGGTACAACATGCTAGTGTTCATCATTTAAACAGGCAATGTTGTACTAATAGCTGGGGTGTCACACTCTTTCAATCTCCATGCAGCATTCTACTATAACACAACACTCTTTATAACTTCTTTTTTTTAAGAAAAAAACTCATGTGGTCATGTGGTAATCGAGCCCTTTTTCTAAATAGGAAAAGGTAGCATTTTTTGTTTGCTGTTGAACGAATAATGGCTTTTGACATGCTTGTCTTACCTTTTTATTTATCTTCAATTCCAGGTTCTTCTAAGCCGGTTAAGGCTTTTCTTGAGCCCTGGATATCCGTATGAAGAGATGTTGAGGACATTCCACAACCAAACTAGCATTATCATGTGTTCCTACCTTCCCATCTTTAAGTCTTTCAACAGAACAAAAGGTCTTATAGCCATCAACTCAGTGTATTACACTATCACTACTGCTTTTTAGAATAGTTTACTGAAAATTTTCATTACAGGTGGTTTGATTCAGTTAAATCACGGGAAGCCACAGCCTCTTCAATATGTGGCCAACGCTGCATTCCTTGCTTCTGTGTTCAGTGACTATCTTGAGGCTGCAGATACCCCTGGGTGGTATTGCGGCCCCCATTTCTACTCTATTGAGGTTCTTCGCGGTTTTGCAAGGACTCAGGTAAGCTGGTAGCATTTTATACTACAATCTTGTTCCAGCAGTTTTTAACCCCTGATGCTAATTTGTTCCTTCTATCAGATTGAGTACATCTTAGGAAAGAATCCTTTGAAGATGAGCTATGTGGTAGGGTTCGGAAAACATTACCCCAAGCATGTTCACCACCAGGGTGCTTCGATCCCCAAAAACGGTGTTCACTATGGCTGCAAAGGAGGGTGGAAGTGGAGGGACACCAAGAAGCCAAACCCGAACATCATAGTTGGAGCTATGGTCGCTGGCCCCGATCGCCATGATGGATTCAAAGATGCCCGCAAGAACTACAACTACACTGAAGCAACGCTGGCGGGCAATGCTGGTCTAGTCGCAGCATTGGTAGCTTTGTCCGGTGAAAGCCATGGGGTGGACAAGAACACGATGTTCTCTGCAGTGCCGCCCATGTTCCCATCACCTCCACCGCCATCAGCACCATGGAAACCATAATGGCTGCGAGTATCTGATTCTTTTGTATACTACGTATTTTAGACTAGAGTTTTCTTTGTTGTAACACTACTGTGGAGATCTAACAAGTGAAGATGTAGCCATTGCCTTGTTTTGGTTTCTTTTTCAGTGTTGTATAATCGCCGTGCTGTGTGCTATGGACTAAGTTGTGTATGAATCTCTATGTTCTACTAATTCAGTGACAGATTCCAAGGCAATTTGTGGGAACTCTTGCATCAGTTGAGTTCGAAAAAGCAGCAATTGATTCTCCGGGGATCTGCGGGAACTCAACGTGGTTGTGTTTCCTGGACACTTGGATTTTTCGAAACTCCTGAACAAGTATTGCGATGGTTTTGCCGGTTTCCGGCAAGGAGTATCCCCAGGTGCGTCTTCACCTTCCCACCTCTTCACTCTGCAATTCCACTCCCTCCCGAGACTCGATCTCAGGAAGTCAGGATGCCCGTTCAATTCGATTCATGCCGTATCCCCTCCGCGGCGTGTAATTCTCCCATCTCGTGCTGTATCTTGACCATATGGAGCTGTTGGAAAGAGTGAAACCCCCTCCTCTCCAATCTCCATCACTAGTTCACTACCCCAAACTCCGGTGAGCTCAGAGACCTCCTAGTCCGATCCTCATCCTCTCCACGATGAGTAGTAGCGGCGCAGCAGCAGAAGAAGATGCGGCTGAAGCTGTCGGTGAAGGACGACGACGAAGTCGCCGCGAACGTCGTGCCGCCGGTGACCGTGGTCCTGGACGGGCATCTGCCACCGAGACCACCTCAACCGGCATGCCGGGTACCGCAGCCTCGCGGGCGCGCTCCGCTGCCTGTTCGTTGACGCGGACGAAGGCCAGGGGGAGGACGGCCTCGACCGAGCCAATGCCATCCCGGGCCACGTAGTGGCGTACGAAGACATGGAGGACGACCTCCTCCTCGCCGGCCATCTCAAGTGGAAGATACAGCACGGGATGGCCGCCGCCGCCCGCCCGCCCGCTCTGGGCGGAGAAAAGGAGTAGAGGAGGGCGCGGAGCATGGAGTAGGCGGAGGAGAGGAGGAAGGTTGAGACGAGCATGAGTACGGACACGGCGACGAGAAGGCGCGACTGGACACTCCGAATGTGTCACCGGGCACAGCTTGCCAGCCAATCTATCTCGTCGGCGGCGAACGGGAAGGAGAGCGCTGCGTCGCCGTGGTAAGAGAAGAACAGAACTACGAAAGGACTAGTTTGTAAAATATAGGGAAACAAATAGGGGTTTTATGAAAATAATTGGATCGCGATTCGATCCAATTTAGGAGGTTTTATGTAAATAATCGGTCGCGGTTATTACACAGGATCCGTTTTAGGGGGGTTTGTTTAAATAATCGGATCACGATTAGTAATCGCGATTTAGTTTAGGGAACTTTACGTAAATAAACGGATCGCGGAGAACAATCACGATCCCAATGAGAATTTAATTTGCAAATTTTGTGACCGCCGTCCACTCTGCGATGCGACCTGCCCCGCCGGCGGACGCCCGGCGTCTCCAGCAAGCCCGCGGGAGCCGCATTGGCTTCCGGATGGATAACCCGTTCGACGCGAAGGTGCTCCAGGTGCCGTCGTCGGCAGAGGACGGCAGCTGGTGGCAGCGACGGGAGGCTACGCAGGACGGACCGTCCGACGGTGGTAGTCGGCATCCGAAGGGGAGAGTATGCATACGATCTGGTAACGCCCGCCTCCTCCCCTTGCCATCAGTGCCGTCTATTTGGTTCTTTCCACATGTTCAGTCATGATGTTCATTTTTTTTAAATGATGATGAACTTCGTCAAGGGGAAGTCTTTCACCCCTGATATGTTGGTAGGCATAGTTCGAGCAATCAGTTGCTGTTTATGTTTTAATAGTTTGAGACTAATATTTAGGCTCATATATAGCCAAATCATTTGAATTCTGGTCTTATGCTGCACAAAAATAGGGAATAGGGAAATTTTCAAGTGTCAGCAGTTACTGACTGAAGTAGTGAAACTAGTTAGGTTCAGCAACCTAATATCTGATGATCATGGTGGTTTGTAGTACTAACGATGGTTTTATGGCATATAATTAAACCTTTCCTGTTGAAGTTTCAACTCATACAGGCTTTTCAGACTTTCAGCTTCTCAAGCTATATCAAACTCCAGAAGAAAGACAGCTAGATGAGTTTTCAGCGTTATGGTTATCTTTTCTAACATCATGTATTTTAAATCACTGTGTATATGAATATACGATCATTATTTTGCCATCTTCCTAATTGCTACCCCACTGTGGTCCACCTCAGAGCATAAAGCTTATTGTAATTAATAAAAGAATTAAAGCAAACTTGGGTGAAAAGTAAGGCCTGTTTGGAAAGGGGTGTTAAACTTTAACACCCCCACTTTTAACACCTTTTTAACACATTGGCTCCCAAGCAGGAGTGTTAAAAGGTTGTGTTAAAGTTTAACACTCCCAATTTCATAAACATATCAATGGGGTGTTAAAACTTGATAAACTTGTTAAAAGTGGTACCCCTCTCTACTCTTTCCCTAATTGCCCCCCTTTCTCTCTCCTCCTCTCTCTCCTCCCTGCCGCCTGCGCATCCTCCCCTCCCGCATCGCATCCTCCCCGCTCGCCGCCATCTCCTCCCGCCGGCAGTCCATCCCGCTCGCAGGTCCTCCTCTCTCTCCTCTCCCTCTTTCTCACATCCTCTCTCTCCTCTCGGAGGCAGCGGCGGGCGGCCGAGAGCAGCAGTGTGGCAGCAACGTCTGGGGGGGAGCAGCGGGCACAACAGCGGTCGGGGAGGAGTAGCGCGGCAGCAGCGGCCAGGCAGGCGTGGCTTCGGTGGCGAGGCAGGCTTCGGCGGTGCGGCTTCGGGGCAGGTGGCGGCTTCGGCGACGGGCGCGGGAGGCAGGAGCAGCGGGAGTGGGCACGGGCGCGGAGGGCGGCTCTGAGCGGCGCCGACGAGTGGCCGCGCGGGAGAGCCGGCGAGCGACTTCTCCTCCACCACCGTCGGCCCCTAAGTGCGGTCCCTCCGTCCCCAATCCTCTCCTCTGCCGTCGGGCCCCACGCAAGATCTCTTCCGGCGCAACTCCTCCCGGAACGGCCCCCGCGGGACCTCCTCCGTCCTCCTCCCTCTGGCTCACCTCCTCCCGGACCGGCCCCTGCAGGACCTCCTCTGGCCTCCTCCCTCCGGCGCACCTCCTCCCTCCGGCGCACCTCCTCTGGAGCACCTCCTCCCTCGAGCACCGGCCGGGTGCCCCAGGAGCACGGCCGCTACCTCACAACGCCGTCGGGTGGCCCAGGAGTAATGAGGGGCAATATTGTCAATTTCAACCTAAGATGTTAAAGTTTAACAGATCATCCAAACACCCCAATTTGTTAAACTTTAACACTCCATTTGAGGATAGTATCCAAATAGGCCCTAACAATACTTGTGGCAGATGAAAAACAAGATAAATCTTTTGACTGCAGTAGTTTATCTTGTTTTGGTATTTGAAAGTACGGAAGGCAGGCTTGCCACTACAGATCGTTTCATACAATTCTTGCACATTTGCATACTTACTCCATCTGGTCCAAAATGTAGGTCGTTTTGGCTTTTCTTGATACATAGATATTGCTATGCACTTAAATATAGGGTTATGTCTAGATTAGAAAAGTCAAAACGACCTACATTTTGAAATAGATGGAGTATTTTCTTTTTAATATGCATATATGAACACTTACTACAAGAACATACAGCTAGCCACATACTAACCCAATTTGACCATAAACAGATTGGTGGGTCCTTGTCATGTTGCTACTTGTGATAGTACCAATCTATTGAAATCTTTGTGCATCTTTTCTCTATTGAAACCTTTGTCTCAAAACTAGATTACTACATGGTGAGACTGTCAATCTGTCATCCTGGGTGGGCTGATGTACTTCCCCCTTTAGCTCTTAAATATTCCATGCACAGTTTTAAAAAGAAAACCTACATTTGGCACCCCTTAGTATTTAATGTTTGCTATTGTCCCCTAAGGAATGATTTTTTGGTTGTCCCTGTTAATTACTATTTCTAACTGTGGAATGCAAGGTACAATAGAATATACAGGTGATGGATCTGTTTGTATCTTTGGGCATCCGGCTTCGAAAACACACAGAGGAAACTGGAAGAGTTGCTCTTTAAACTTAGGCAAGTATTGAAATAATCTCTCGAATCAGCCTTTGTTTTTGAAGACCGTAGTTGGACATGCAATGGTCAAATTGTGTTGAATTTAGTTTATATTTTTTGAGTTTTTTATTAAATAGAGATCCAATACAAAACGAATATATTATTGCTGTCTGTTTATTCTGCTGGTATCTGGCCTATTCTTCTTCAATTGTAAAAAACCTAGTCAGCTATCTCACAAAAGTCTTACATGAAACAAATGGTGTCGCTGCAAGAAATGTTTCAACTTGGCGCGGTACCAGCTATCTTGCACCTCTGGTTGGAGCCTTCTTAGCTGATTCGTATCTGGGGAAGTACTGGTAACCCTAATCTCACAATCTTTGTTCTTGCTATGTGCTAAATTTGACCTGTACTGTAATTACTGTAAGTGGTAACATTTATGTCAGTACACTATCCTCAAGAAGAGTGAACTCAGACCCTTATCGAAAGTTTGAAACAAATAATTTAAGAGATCATAACTATATTTGAAGAGTAGTAATTTTATGTCAGTCACATAATATAATAGTATTGTGGCATTAATATAGACAATATAAGAGTTAGTTTGGATTAACCATTCCCATGTGGGTTGGAGGGGATTGAGGGGGAATGAACTAATATTCCCCTCAATCCCCCCGGTCCCCTCCAATCCACATGTGGAATAGGACATCCAAGAAGCCTCTGGTTTCTCGGAGTACAATTTTCAATCACACTTACCTGCTTGTAGCTTAGCGGTTGCACTTACCTCAGTAGCACCTCAGGTCCCGAGTTTGAATCCCCGTGGGAGCGAATTTCAGACTGGGTAAAAAAAAACATCACTCGTTGGTCTCCCTAGTCGGCATGGGTGAGACCGACATATGGTTGGCGGGCCCTCATGTACTGGTCAAGACCCGAACCACAAGGGCTGAATTATCCATGTATGAGGGGTGCCAGTACCTTTCTCAACTAGGCTCCGGTTGAGCTCTTCTTGGAGAAATATCGTGGAGCGGTCTTTCCCCCACGGGCCAGGTTTGTTAGTATTAGATGTGCATTCAACATCCGAGATCGAATTTCTTACCGTGTTATCTTCTGTTGCCCCTATCCTGTTTATTTAGGGAATGGGGATGTTGATTCTGTCAGCAGCACTCTCTACTGGTCCCCATATTCTGTTTTCTTGGACAGATATAGTATCATATCAGTTCATCATAGTTTGTTGGCTTGTACATGGTTGTTATAGGTTATGGTGCACTGAACCCTTGTATTACGTCCTTTGGTGCTGATCAATTTGATCATAATAATGAAGAGGAAAGAAACAGAAAGAGCTCTTTCTTCAGTTGGCACTATTTTGCACTCAGTGCTGGCTCGTGTGGGTACAAGAACATGAAGGCTGGCTCTGGGGTTTTACCATCACGGCACTGTTTGTGGCTCTAGGTCCAAGTATTTTTCTCTTGGGCTTTCCTGTACATAGATTTCAGAGAATTGGAGCAAGCCCTATGACAGGAGTATCACAGGTTGTTTTTGCAGCTATCCGCAACTTCAATAAAGATTTACCCCAAGCGATTTTTCACTTCTTTATGAGCTTCCTGAGCAAGGTTCATCGATTGAAGGAAGCAAGAAATAAAAGCATACAGCCGGACTTAAGTAACATTCTATTATGATATTTCATTCCATACACTTGCATTGACTTGAGTTTGCATTTCCATATAAGTTTACTTAGAAATTTTTAAATATATATGACCATTTGAGATTATTCTAAACCTATATTTGAAACCATGAAAGGAAAAGGATTTCTTGTACTTGGTAGTACCGTATTCTAGAGTCTACAGTCCATGTGTTGAAACTATAGGAATGTATTTGATTCTGCTTTGATTTGCCTGTACCATATGACACGGTATGCATTTGTTATGCTTCTACAGTTCAAACTTATGTCAATACAAAGGCCACAAGAAGATACCCAATCAACCTAAAGGGGTGTTTGGATAACCCCCGTTAAACTTTAGCACCTGTCACATCGGATGTTTGGATATTAATTAGGAGTATTAAACATAGTCTAATTACAAAACTAATTGCACAGATAGAGTCTAATTCACGAGATGAATCTATTAAGACTATTAGTCCATGATTTGACAATGTGGTGCTACAGTAACCATTTGCTAATGATGGATTAATTAGCCTTAATAGATTCATCTCGCGAATTAGACTCCATTTGTGCAATTAGTTTTGTAATTAGCTTATGTTTAGTCTTTTTAATTAGCATCCGAACATCCGATATGACCCTGATAAAGTTTAGCACCTCGTATCCAAACACCCCTTAAGTATTTCCACAGATTAAAAAAGAAAATTCATAGCGCAACCAAGTGTATTTCTCAATTCCAAGCAGTGATCCTCTTTTTCCTCTTGCAGATTTTTTGATAAAGCTGCAGTTGTGGTATCATCTGATTGTGATTCTGTTGGCCTGCTTGAATCATGGATAATGTGTGTACTGTGAGTCAAGTGGAAGAGCATAAGATTCTGATTAGAATGCTGCCTACCTGAGCCACAATGATATTCTTTTGTACAGTCCTGGAACAGATGTCTTCGACCTTTATAGAACAAGGTATGGTAATGGACAAACACATCGGCTCTTTTGAAATACCTGCAGCATCCTTCCAATCTGTGGATATCAGATCTGTCCTTGTTCTCGTTCCAGTCCATGAAAGAATCCTTGTTCCGGCATTTAGAAGATTTGCTGGCATTTCAAATGGCATTACGAATCTTTAGCGGAGGGGGGGGGGGCGCTTACAGATTGCATATGCCAAAGGTTAACGTTGACATCGCTTTTTACCAGAGTCAACCAATGAGATAAGGTTCTGACAGCCGACGGACTTGCAGAAGAAAGTCTGTTGGTGCTCCTGTGATGACCAAGGACAGATGACCAGTTCTAGACGTCGATAGAAGCCGAGGAGAAGCCGATCCGGTGGAGAATCAATTTTACCAAATAAGGGAACGTGTGAAGGTTTATCTTTAGTAGTTTTAGATGCGTTTGTAACGGTCCATGTCTTAACCAACTAGGATTTTAGTTTACTCTAGGGTATAAATATAAACCCATAAGCCTTGTATCGAATAAAATCATTAATCAATCAATACAACCTTTCGGCGCCACGTCGCTAAAACCTTAGGTTTAGGAGTAGAGTCTGCACCGGCTTCGATCTCAGGCGAGCTTGTAAGTACCGTCACCCGGTCATTACGTTATCTGTATCAGAACTTTCCAGGCATCATCCACTATTCTAATCTCTTATCGTGTGGCTAGTTATCGAGTTGCTTCGATTGCAAGTACAACCTTTTAGGCTTTGTCCAAAATTCTATTTGACTTCGATGTTGCTCATAATTATCGAGTTGTTTGGTTTGATTAAGTTGTATCGTATCGATCTCTTAGTTTTATCAACGCTCATAGTTATCAAACGACTTAAATCTGATTAGTTCGTTCTTATCGGCTTCCTAGTCTTGTTTAAACGTTCACCAATTATCGGATCGTATCAGCTCGTTAGATCTTACATGCTTTACTTGTTTTACATATGCTAGGTTCGATAGATCTTTACCCTTGCCCCTCACATTGCTAGCCGTCGGATCCTTAACATCAACATGCTACCATTGAGAGCCGATGCATCGGTTGGGTATCATACATATCTCTTAGAAATGTGACAACGTTATGGAGCCTTTAGCTGTGCATACGAGGCCTTGCTACCGCAAGCTAGTATGTTACGTTGGTGGGTCGAAGTTAATGCCCTCTCAGTCATAATACCTTGGTTATCCAATCTATGTCTCATGATATTAATTAGATCCGTTAGCTTAATCGGCTTCTAAGTGGTAGGCAAGAGATCTTTGCTACCGTGCTTTAAGCTTTTAGATTAATAGATTGAAGTTAATACCCTCCCAGTCTCGGCCGTACTGTTTTAGTTAAGTCCAATCTACGTCTCATGACACTAATTAAATCTGTTAGTTTATCTGACATGTGTATAATTAGCACGAGCTCCTTTTATGGCTGTTGTTTTACATTGCATCTATTTTAGCCCGTCAGCTCATATAGCCGATGGCACATGTCATTAATGTTCCTATTTTATTTGCACCATATGATTACATTTGAAACCTGACTGTTATGGTGTTTATTCAGAGTAACGCTTATTAATGAGCTCGAAGACTTAGCCACCTATCGGGTCAGGAATTTAATGTTTCCCTTGTCAATTTCAGATCAAATTGACTGGCACGTCTTGCACCTTCGTGAGTCGATTTGGAACCTACACTGGAATTAAGCAAATCTTCTAGATCCTCCGTGTTGTTCAACACAGAAGCATGAAGTTCAGATTTTACGTTAACAATTATGTGTACCGTGAGATGATTTTCTCTCGTACCGGTGTTCATCGCCGGAGGGGGCAATCGAGAGTGGATCCCTGATAACTTGAACGAAGCGCATTTGATCGGTTTTACTGGGTTATGGCTGGGCTCAGTTTCCTAATTCTGGTAGCCTTTATGTTATGTGCAATAAGGTACAAGAACCAAAGGGCTTCCTGAAGTCCGTTAATGTGTCAATATTATAATGGCAAACAGCAATCTTTGGTTTGGTTTACATGTATGCCACACTGTCAACATCAAAACTAAGGGGGGTGTTTGGGAGGAGGGGACTAAATTTTAGTTCTCGTCACATCGAATGTTTGGACACTAATTAGGAGTATTAAACCTAAACTAATTACAAAAATAATTACACAACCTCTACGCTAAATCGCGAGACGAATCTATTAAGCCTAATTAGTCCATGATTTGACAATGTGGTGCTACAGTAACCATTCGCTAATGATGGATTGATTAGGCTTAATAGATTCGTCTCGCGATTTAGCCTAGGGGTTCTGCAATTAATTTTGTAATTAGCTTATGTTTAGTTCTCCTAATTAGTATCCGAACATTGACAGGGCTAAAGTTTAGCCCCTGCTATCCAAACGTCCCTTACACTTGTAATTTCGGTGATGCATGTGATCTTCGTCATCCGTTTACCCTCACTTCTCAGTTATCATATCTTTTGCTACAGATGTGAGAAATGCACTCGCGATTCGTCCTCTCTTCCAATTTCAGTATACCACTCGCAATCGGAATAGGTGCTTTGCATTTTCTAGGTATTACCCCGATGGTTTAATATTTTCCATGAGTCTGTTTGAGCTGACTAGTTATAGCTCTTCTTTATAGGAAGTTTGTGCTAACAAGAGTAACAACCAAAAAGACTCGGGCCTACTAACGACAGAGGAATTTTTTTATTTTTATATTTAATTTTTACGATTTTGCAAAAATAATGTTGGATAAAAATTGCAGATATAGACTTATACAGCCGGTAGACGTTTCAAACGGCAGTCACTAACCCAAAAAATAATTAAAATTGTTAACGCCATTTGAACCGACGGTAGCTTACATGTCACGTGATGTGGCAGGGGGCCCAGAGCTTACCGCCTGATGAAACGGCTATAGCAGTTTGAAACGGCGGTAAGTGCCCATCCCCTTCTTCACCGCCACGCCGCCGCCGGCACCCCTTCTTCACCGGCCATGCCGCCAGTGTCGACAGTTTGGAGGCTAGCTGTCGGCGTAGCCATTTCAAACGGCTATAACTTCGTGTAATTTTTTTATTTCATGATATTTTTCCTTAGTTATAAAAATATATAAAGTTAGATTGGAAACACTAAATATTCGAATATATCATTATTGGTTTGAATATGAAATTACAAATTTTAGAGAGAGAGCGCTTCGAGAAAATATTGGAAATTGAACTACTTCCGGGCCATGGAATATATAGTTGTTTCCAGCGAAATTACAACACATGAAAATAAAATTCGTGCAAAACATACGAACATCGATAACTCTAAACTAAACAATAGATTGCAGCGGCATGTGCGGCACGGATGGCTATCCTAAACATGTGCCGTTGCTAAACCAAACACGCCTTAGGTAATTGAAATAGTCGGGGATAGAGCCATCTCTACTTATAGTAGAACTGGCTTTGCGAGAGCTGGGAGGGCCCAGCCTCATAGTATCCAGCACTCCGAGAGAAATGCAGTGACAGTGGGTGATCCTTGTTGTGGTGTAGGGATACTCGCACCATGGATCGGTACAAATCGGGTCACGTGCAATGTTAACCGCCCAAGGATTTGCATAAACTTCAGCTTGAAGATCTTTCACCCTATGCTCGAGGTCAAAGATCTTGCACTTGAAGTAGTGGATGTACTCTTAGGTTGGCTCAGGAAGTGAAGGATCGACCCACTTCGCATACCGGCAGTTTCCTTCATCGAGATAAGACTGATCATGATGTTAGTTTGTAGCATGAAAAGTTTAGCAAGAGTAAGGAAGTAATAACCTGACTCACCAAGCCATACGGGCATCGAAAGAAACGCCGGCTTCCATCACCGTAGTCATCAAACAGCTGCATGATGCAAGTCACGCCATGGTGACACATTGGCCACGCATCACGACAGTCGTCATAAGACCTAAGGCAGTTTGGAGGGACGGAGTTAGCCCTATCATATAGAAGGAAGTCGTCGAGGGGTTCCTCATACTCGGTTGGGCCAAAAGAACCTAGCTAAGTGATGGTGGGAATAAGAGCATCCCCTCCTCTTTCCCTCCTGCCACGACCTCTCCCTCTTGTGGATGCCATTGTTCTTCCTCCTGCTCAGTGGTATGGAAAGATACGGGAGAGTGAGGTCCATATAAGGAGTGTTGAGATGGACATGCACTATGCCCCCATTTGTTTAGTACCCCATCGTGTTCAATCATCCTGAAAAAGCTTAGATATAAGCTTTGCAGGAGCAGGGATGCAGGGCTCAGTATGGAGTCCCATCTTCCTAAAAAAGCTCCTTTAGGATCCTTACAGTCTATTGTGTAGGCTTTTCAGTGACGGTTCATGTCAATAGTGGATTAGCATTATTTGAGTACTGTACTAGCAGCAGAACAGCATAATAGCAATAGGGTGGAATTTGAGTACTTGAAGCATCGAGACGAAATGTTATCACAGTACAAACAATAGTACAATGGCATGTGAGGCGCCCAACATGACAAACCTAAAGAGCACCTTGCCTAGGATAAAATGCCTAAGGTAATATAAATTGGTGGATCACAACTAATATTTTACTGGGTGAACCGGGGAAGTTTCCCTATCCTCACTTTTTTGGAGGAACATTCTCCATCCTGCTTCTTCATGTTCTTCTGTCGCTCTTCTTCCTAGAGGAGTTGCGCCTGATGAACTTCGAATTCTTCCTCCTACCGTTTCAGTGTTGCCTCTCGAGCACCTAACTGCTCGCGCCACCTCTGCAGTTCATCCTCCTTGTCCTTCAAACAGATTTGTTGTTGGTAGATGTGTCGCTCTTGCTCAAGCCGAGCAAGACATGCCGCCTCTCGAGCCTCTGTATGCCTAGCATAGTACTGTCCTTTGGTCTCTAGCTCCACTGGGATTATGCGCACCTCCCCTACAGGCCTAGTGTCAATCCATTCCATAAATGTGCAAGTCTGCATGTTGATTCATGATTAGTTCTAGGTACCGGTACAAAGAAAATATATTTAAAATATTTATGAATAGACAGATCTTAAAATTATCGTCAATGTCGGAACACTTGAAGTATCTACACCCCTTCTTTCCCTGAGGTAATCGATCCTCCCATACTTGCGACCACGCACGGAAGCCGCAGTGGCATTTGGGGTGCTCATTCCATAGTGGAATCCCATTTTAGTCACCCTCCACGACGCCATTTTTTAGAGGGACAAACAACCTCACTACAAGCGTTGCATTCGGGTTCGACAATGGTAGTAGTGCGTCTAAACATTGCCTGGATGTCTGTTATATAGAACGCTAGTGACATGGTCCGTCCATCATGGTAAAGGAAAAGAACATGCATGGACATTATAGTTTGCACCGGCCTACCTACCAAAGTCTCTGCACTAGCCTACATAACATAGTCTGCAAATGAGCACACATTATAGTCTACAGCATCGTACACACCATAGCCTGCACCGGCCTGCAAAAGATAAAGAAGGCCCTATGGACTAAATGTGTCCTTGCTTGTGACGCACAGCACCAGAACCACGTCTCGCGACCCGTTGCGCTGCTCTGGTCTGCAGCTGGTCGTACGTAAAGGGCTCCGGAGGGGCAACCTCGCGACCCGGACGTCCTCTACAACTGGTGTCGCAAACTCCTGGGTGGAGCCCTGTGTCGGAGGCACTGGCGCTTCACCCAACTGCGAAGGACCTATCTCCTCAGTGTTGTAGCTGAAAAAGGACTTCACCCAGTTTGTACTCATCCTCTGCATATCATCTTCTACGGACTCGTCATTGGTCCCTCCGTATCCTATGTACGTTGTGATCGAACCAAGAAGTGTTATTGTCAATTTTGATCCGTATTAGTAATGGAATAGAATGCATGTATTGATGACGCACCTACATTGTCCACACAGAGTCCACATGAAGATGGTCCTCTTGCACTAAGTCTTCCGAAGTGTTGCGGCATTGTGTCATGAAATTATAAGTTAGTACGACCAATTAGAGTAGAATTGGTGAATGGAAAATGAGAAAGTAAGGACCACATACTTGTGGGGGTGTGAAAGACTATGGACCCGATGCATAAGTGGAAGGACCTGGTTGAGCTGCTGCCCAAGACAGTGCACGTGGAGGAGTACACGCCCCGGGGGAGGTTGCATGTGCTTGTACTGCAGAAGATGATGCGTGGTACGCTGATCGTGTGGGTGCAGCAGAAGAGGAACTGGGGTGCTGCGTAGGTGGTGTTGAAGATGAACTGGTGTAGGTAGCCCGTGGTGGAAGTAGAATGTTGGCGTCACCACCACGGTAGCTGACAGCCCGCTGAAACCTAGCACACACGGTCATGATCCTCCTGTATATCGACTCGTGCTCGTGCGGGTTCATGTGCATGTAATTCTCCATGTCGGTCCACGCTGTCGCCTCAACTGCTGCAATAACATCGTACTGATGACAATTACATAGTTCAAGTTGGGCACAAAATAATCCTACAAAGTGCAACATAACCCAATATAGTATGAGTAGCAAATGATGGAGAAGCGTACCGCGATGTCGGAGTAGCTTCCTGGATTCCTCTAGCATATGGTGTGCAACAAAGCAGGGAGGTTATCATATGATGCTTCTTATTTACCCCACTTCATCTCTAACGCCTTCTGCTTGGCTCGGTAAGCGTTACTGTAGCTAATTTTGTACTTGAACTTCTCCTCTATGGCACAAATAGTTGACTTGGGCTCATAGCTAGGATTCTCGACTATCTGAGGATACATGTATTGAGCAACAAAATCAGCTGTGAGGTTGCGGTATTGTGCTTCCAATTCATCCAGCACGCATTCGTGCTCCACCTATCTAGTCACCTCCCAATAATCCTTCCACTTGACACACGTCATATATTGTCGGGCTGCTCTTCACCACCTTGAACTGTCGTTGCAAATATAAAGTCGATCATCGCTTTATAGCTGCCTTCACCTCATCCCCACTAGGGTACAAAGCACCGACACAAACCTCATTTTGCCTGTACTCCCAAAGGATATTTTCCCCTTCATTGACTGTTAGGTTCGAATGGCCATAACTTGACCAGTTCTACGGGATAGGATTAGCATCATTCTCATCCAACGAGTCATCATCCATGGCACGAAGGTGCTCTTCTCCTTCCCTCTCTACCTGCTCAACTAACCTAGGGATGTGTTCCCCCTCATCGGCCTCGCCATTTGGCTCACAGGGTGCCTCTTCGTCCTCTGCATCTCCTTCTTCTACCCCTTGTTATCTTCTTCAGTTTGCCAATCGGTAATATCTAGACCTTCCTCGCCTCTAACTTCCCCACCACCAACTTATTCTTGCAACTGACTGCTAGACCCAATCTTTTGGAACACTTCAACAAACAATATCAACGGTAAAACCACGCTCAATAATAGCATTTTACATAGACCCTCCAGTTCTGGGTTCCTTCAAGCGGCATCAACTCCCAAAATATTATGTCAGTTCGAAACCTCACTACAGTTCTAACAGATAGCTCAACTTGATCTCTATCAAGCTTGAAAGTCTTAAATAGTCAGTTGCATATTGATGCCCAAGTCCTCTCTCTTGCTCTTGGTACTTATTTCCAGAACGACTTAAATTCAGATAAATCTACCCCTTTTGAACCATATCTAAGCTCCTTGGGACTATAGAACACTTGAAAAAATAAACTATCCGACATGCCTGTCAATATACACGACATGAACAGATATTATTACTAAATGTTATTAATTTTAACTAACTCGAACAACACCTACGTTTAGAAAACTATATAAAATTATAACTCATGCATTGCTAATAATATTAATTTTAGAGTTATCTAATATATCAACAAATTAATTTTACCTTACCCTGTCAATATACACAACGTCAAGAAAGATCATTACTAAATGTTACTAAATTTAACTAACCCTAATCACACCTACATTCCGAAAAACTATATAAAGTTATACACGACACTAACAAACATTATTACTAAATGTTATTATTACTAAATGTTATTAATTCAACTAACCCCAAAACACCTACATTGTTAATAACTATATAAAATTATAACTTGTGCGTTGCTAATAATATTAATTTTAAAGTTATCTAAATATATAAACAAATTAATTTTACTTTACCCTGTCAATATACACGACATCAAGAGAGATCATTACTAAATATTAATAAATTTAACTAACCCTAATCACACCTGTATTTCGAAAAACTATATAAAGTTATACATGACATGAACAGACATTATTACTAATTGTTATTAATTTGAACTAACCTCAAAAATACCTACATTCTGAATAACTATATAAAATTATAACTCGTGCATTGCCAATAATATTAAGCTTAAAGTTATCTAAATAAATCAACAAACTAAATTTACTTTAACCAAAATAACTAAGCTAAATCCACTATACCGGCAAACTAATATTTATCTATATCTCATATGTACACCTAGATTTGATCTAATACTTAACACTACACCATTTATAAATCATATCGACTACTACATCTATTAACTATGAGTTAAGATAAACTGCGAGATTTCAAATAATAGCTGAAGTGAAGTGCAGATCCGGCAAAGCTTCGCTTCAATCTCCACCCTCCTCCTCTCCCTCTCTTCCCCCCTCCTCTCCTCTCCTCTCCTCCCTCGCTTTCTCTTCTCTTCTCCCCAAATGAACCAGCGCACTTCTGGCCCGACCTCGGCCGTTCTTCGCGTTTTAAAGGGTGGGGTAGCCTACCGCCGACTGATTCGGTGGGATCTTCCCGCTCCTGCCGTTTGAATCGGCGGAAGGCTGTTACCGTCGCTTCATCCGGCGGTAACCAGCTACCGCCGTTTCATCCAGCGGTAAGTCTGTGGGTCCCTCGATCGCCAGGACTCCGTATGCTGCCTGCCGTTTCAGACGCCGGCAAGCGGTTCGCCCCGCTGCCTCCTGACTTGGCACCACGGTGTCGCAGGGTTGCTGACGTGGCGTCCCGTTTCCGATTTTTTTATTCGTTGCACAGGTACCGCCGGCTGAAACGGCAGTCTTACCGCCGGTTGAAATGGCGGTACATCCCGCGGCATACGTCTATATTTGCTTTTTTTCCTCTGCTATTTATTTCTGCAAAATTAAAAAATATATATAAAAATAAAAAACATCAACGATAGAGACACAGAGTTAAGCGTTGGGCCGAGGCTTTTCAATCCTTCAATTTTGTAGCCAGATGGGCCTACTACTTTGCCTAGCCCATCTCATTGTCGTTGTCGTCGGTTGGACTTTGGTGATGACATAATAGCCCATGACGTCCTCGGTGGCGGCACAGCCGCTGCTAGTGCCGGCAACGCGCGTCGGCCTCCGTTCCCAGACGACACGAGGGCGCGCGCATCGACTCGTGTCGTCCGTCGTGGAACCCGGAAACGTGCATGTGCGTGGATCGAAGCGCACCGGGCGGAGCGGGGAGGAGGAGGGATGACGGGTGACGACAGGCATCGCAACCGTGTGCTCGGCGGCAGCAGGTGCTAGCACTAGCCCGAGCACTAGCACTAGGCACTAGCACGCCTCCCCCAGCACCGGTGGCCGCGCCGAGACGGCAAGGGCACCGCCGCTGCCGCAGCGGGACGCCGCGCTCGAGGAGAACAGAACCAAACCGTACAGGCTGCGCCGCAACCGCCGTGCCGCGGAAGGGAATCCGTCAGCCGGCCCGGCCGCGGAAGCAGGCGCGCGCGCACACGGTCTCCCACGCGCGGTTTGAACCCATCTTCGCCCGCCTCGGAGCCCGCGACCTGACGAGAGAGGTGGCAGGTTGGTGGATAGACCTTGTTTGTTTAGTCCTCTTTTTTCCAACTTTAATATTACACATCAAACTTGTAGTATGTGCATGAAGTATTAAATGTAGACGAAATTAAAAATTAATTGTACAGTTTTATTGTACTTTGCGAGACGAATCTTTTGAGTCTAATTAGTCAATATTTGAACAATAATTCATAAATACAAATGAAATACTACAATTGCGCATTTATGGCAAAATGCAAATTTTGTTACTCCCAATTTGAGACTAAACAACAAGGCCTTAGGCTCGTTTGGATCGTTTAGATTAGGAATAGTGATTATAATAATCTGAATTTTACATAATAATAATTTAATATATTTGAATTCTAAGATTATGATATGTGTGGATAGGGGATGGGGTTTGGAGTTGTCGTATAATTGTAATTCCAATTTATAATCTCCAAATAACTAAAAATAAATCTCAACGCGTCTTAAATTTATTGTAGAGCTTAAAAAAAAAGAGAAAGACTTCCAAATACATGCGGATCCTTTTTAATGACCTGCCGATAACAAGAAACCCACTTCAACTAAATCCTCAATCATCCAATCATGTCAACTCGGGAATAAATGAGCAATTGTTCAAATACTCCCTCCGTGTAGGAAAAGGAAGTCGTTTTGGACAGCGACACGATCTCCAAAGCATTACTTTGACTTCTTATTTTTATAAAAACATTTATCCAGAAGTGATATATGTATATTTTTATGAAAGTATTTTTCAAGACAAATCTATTTATATGGCTTTCACATTTCCAAACTCAACAACTTAAAAATTATTCATGATTTATATTCCCAATGTTTGATCTAAACCTTGTCCAAAACGACTTCATTTTCCTATACGGAGGGAGTATGTCTAGAGAGTATTATATTTGATGATAAATTTTGAATAGTTAGACATATTATATCTCACGACAAAAGGGAGTGATTGACTTAGATCCCCACTATTTTTTTTATTTAAGTTTTGATACAACTTAAATATGAATAAGTCGATTTTATTAAATTACTCCGAAACATTCAGAAGTATCTTTGGAAGTTATCCATGGCCAACAGCAAAGGTACTGCTGTCACTCGTACATAAATCATTGAAAAGTTACAATCTACTCCCTCTTGCTACAGTTACAAATGTACGTCCGTTTCCAAAATAACAATTTGACTTCCAGTTTTTTTATAAAAGAATATGATTTTCGGAATGTAAGTCCATGACCAGCACCAAATGCCAAGGCCCCCCTAAGCCATGTAAATTTCCAGTAAAAATTTTAAATTTTGATACTTTAACACTACTGCCCCATAACAAAGTAAAATTCGAAATTCTAACTCCACCTTTGGTTACTTGTTGGGATCAAGTAAAAAGAAGTTTAACCGGCTAAAATCCTAAAATTACCTACATTTGGAGTCGGCCTAGAGACCAAAAGTGACATACGGCAGATTATTTTCCTATTAATATGACAATCCGTGGATCAAAATAGAAACATGAGTACAAGCAAAGCAAGTTGCAGACCGAAATGAGAAGAAAAGAAGCGCACCAACCCTTTAGTTGTATTGTACTGTACTGTACAGTATAAGCACATAGCAGTAGAAGTATACCCTGCGTTCGAGCGCGTCCGATCGCTTTCGATCGACGACGACCAGCTCACTGATCGAAGACCACCGCCGCGCGACAAGGGTGCGTGCGGGTCACTCCGTGGATATACCCTACAGTTGCATAATGCGTCATGGTGTTTAGCTGTTACTACTGTTACTCGCGTACGTATGCGACTGTGGTCTGTGGATGGCCGCCCACTGTTCCGGGTCGCCATGGTGACACCGGCTCCACAATCCGGGCGCCCAGCACATGCCTCGGTGAATCAGTGAGTCCCCCATGCTGCATGCATGCATGAACGACGATGATCCATCGATCAGCAGTTCATCACTCGGAGCGGAGGTCGGCGCAAGTGTGCCGTACCACCGCGTACGCGCGCCGAAGAGGCAACGCAATCGACTCCCTGACGCGAGTGCGCGCTTCTACCGCGCTGCCGGCAGACGGCACCGTGGAACACCAATCTGTCCAAAAGAGCATCAGCTGTTTCCTCAACGAAAGGGGGAGATCAGCCCGCTACAAAATTGGTGTTCCAGTCGAGGGACCAGGCTAGCCGATGGCGCCGAACTCAAACTCCGTAGGGCGGGGAGAGTAGGTGACGTTTGATGCCCAACAGCCCAAAGCTTGTTAGAAAAACAAAAACAAAAGGTGCGCATTGTTGACACTTGACAGGACCAAGATCGGGGGGGAAAAAACAGGACGAAATCAGATCGCATCACGCTTTGACAAAGCTTTTGCTGACGAGAGATAGAAACGCACGAATACTGTATCACCTAACCTATCACTAACCTAGATGGACACGAACGGATATCTGTACGTGCGCTGGCGCGGCGCGCTGGGATCGCGGAACAGATCTCGGGTCACAGATTGCAGCAGCACCAAGTGGTGTTAGCGATCGGAACAAGACGAGGCTCCTCTCCGCAGGATCACCCCCAATCTTAAACCCACATGCAGGTCAGGTGCCCCCGCGCGATCCGCATCCGCGCCACGGCCACGGGTGGCGACTGGCGAATCCGGAGGGGGACAGGCGAGCCCAAGGGACAACCGGGGGCCGCCGCACATGCCGGCACATGCGCACGCACAGAACTAGCCGCGGCACGGCTGCCGGGCCGAGCTGCCGAGCCAAGCACCGCCTCCTCCTTGCTCACGAACACGTCTCGTCTCACTTCTTCAGTCCTGTCCTCCTCATGCGGTCCTGCCCTGTGCCCTACCACGCTGCGCGCGTACGTGTACGCAGTCGCATGGGCTCCGCTGCGCTCGCACGCGCGCCCCGGCCCGGCCCGGGAGAGCAGAACAGAGGACAGGAGTGAGGAGCCGGAGGCCGGAGCCCCCAGCGGCAGCGGCCGCCTTGCTCAGCGGCGTGCCTGGCAGGCAAAGGCGCAAAGCCGTGGGTGGGTGCGGTGCGGGGGCGCCGGGCGACACGCGGGGTCCCGGGATGTGATCGCCGGGCCCCGGCGCGCGTGGCGCCTAGCGCCCGACTTGTCCCGCTCACAGCGCGCCTGCTTGTCCTGAGCCCCTGAGCGCGGGCACCCGCATATGGCCCGCCGGGGCGGTGGGGGCGCGCTGCTATTTGCTCGGCAGCCACAGCCCACAGCAGAGGCGCAGAGCTACTCCTACTAGTGCAGTGGGATGCAGATGCTACAACAAGGATTAGCCCCGGGCCGCGGCCACCGCTGCACTAATGACCCCGATTTGGTCGCGGCGTCGGGTTTGACCGGGGGTGTTTTGCGCCGAGGGCCCTGTGTTTTAGCGGATTGTTTTCCCGCGCCGGGGGGTAGGTACCTGCACTACTAGTCTAGTAGCAAGTGTTGTTTTGTGGATTGTATTCTTTGTGGATTCGTGCGCGGCCTTGGCGTCCGCGCCCTGCTTTAATTTTGTCGTGTCTCGCCACCTGTCCGGACCTGTTCATTGGGTAACGATTGCCGGCTGTGTGCATGTGCAGGGGGGATTCAGAGGGCTTTACAGGCTTTAATAAGTTTACTGCGATGCGATGAGCCTACGACACTCTAACAGTGCGAGGGGCTTTGACAGGAAAGACTTTGGAACGACCCCTCGACTTTTCAAAAGCGACCTTTGCGCAAAATTTGCCTGCTGATTACGAGCCGTCATCGGCACCCTTGCAAGCCAAGCCAGAGCTTGAGCCAGCTCCATCAAATCAAATCCACAGCTTGAAGGGAATGCATCGTGCTCACAAGTTAAACAGCAGGCCATGACACAAGAACGCCAAACAGACCAAAACAGATGCATCAGCAATGGTTTCAGATTTTTGTTTTTGGAGCTGGAGAGACGGTTTCAAATTTTGAAACGGGTCAAGAACTGTACCATGCCATGACACAATGACGCCATGCATGTGTGCAGGCGCAGGCAGGGAGGGCCCCGCGAGAAACCGGTACGTGCCGGGGGTGCAGACGCAGCGGACCACCAGGGGCAGAGCAGACCAGGGCTACGGCGCGTACCGTGCGGTTGATGGGCTTGATAAAAGCTGGGGGCACACTGCGCAGGCCACATGGGCGTGACTCGGCCCTGCCACCGTGGGGACGCCCCCCACCTTTTTCACCCGGCCGCCCGGGTGTACGCGTACGTGCTGAGTGAGATGTGGCCGCGCGCGTGAAACATACGGACACGGGAGACACTGGTCAACTCCAGTGCGCGTGTGTACTGCGGTGCCGGTACAGGACGCCGGGGTCGTGCGTGACAGCAGCCACGACCAGGTACTCACTCCATCAATGGATTGAGACACAGATCTTTAGTCGCGGTAATTTAGCATGAAATGTCCGCGGTAACGAATCCACACGATGTTTTGCGGGAGAGACACAGATCGTCTATGTGAGCGTAGTGGGGCTCGTGAGAGTCAGTGACATGTGAGCTCTGTGCTACGCTTGCTGCTTCACGGCAGGAGGCCCCCGACCTGGCTTTCGTCGGAAGCGCTACGAAACATTTGGCAAAGCCGAAACTTTCCTGTAGCGAACGGGACCAACACATTGGCGGGCGGAAATGGCTAACGAAACCAGCAGAAAATCGGGACGGATCACAAAATCTAACGCCTTTTCTAAGGTTTGGCGTGAACAGACATTTGCTTTGGGTGGTTGGGGCTTGGGAGCATATATATAAATCCTACAAGTCAGTAGTAGTTCACTACTGCATTGTTAGCGGGATCATTAGTTGCGAGATAACCATCTTTGGACAAACAACACTGTCCCAGATGCAAAGTTCAGGGTCGCAGTCAAGGTTATCAAAATGGCAACCCAGATAGTGGCGTTACGATCACAAGTTCACAACTCATAACACTTGTGATAATAAGAATTACGAGTCTTATCGCCGTAGAAACAGCTGAGGTCGATGGAGATCCTGAGATCCATCTCGGTATCTCACAACACCAGCAACATCAGAACACAGTTGATAGTCCCTATTGATGGAGACCCAGAAAAAAGGAGGCAGCAAAGCACATACAAATTTCCTTTCTCACTTTACTTTGATTCTTTCTGTAGAGGTGTCAACTACACTGGGATCCACTCAACTAGATGATAACAAAAGCAAAATAATCACATATTTTGTGGCCCCCTGCCTCTGCTAATCAGGGGATGGTACTAAAGTCTCTTAAGAGACATTAACAGAGCAGCTACTGAAGATGATAAACATATGAGATCTCACACAGCTCTTGTAATATACATTAAGCCCATAGGAATGGCTTG
This sequence comes from Setaria viridis, assembly GCF_005286985.2. Lineage (NCBI taxonomy): Eukaryota > Viridiplantae > Streptophyta > Magnoliopsida > Poales > Poaceae > Setaria > Setaria viridis. Next base: position 45,039,269 of record NC_048271.2, read on the forward strand.
GGATCTTGCAGTTAAAATACCTCACAGACCACTGCCATGGCCATGTGCTCCTTCTCCAGTCCCTGGCCCGGCCCCTGTATACAATATCTGCAGCTTGCAGCAGGCTGTAGCTGTACTGGTGTTACATGTGACCTGTGTGCTGTGGCTGGTACCAGCATTGTGGATTAACCTCACATTTAGTAAACCTAGTGGAGGTGGCTGTAGTTGCAGAGTACATCAAGGATCTTGATACAGTAACATCATTTGTGCTGATGGCATCAAACTACTGGTAAATACTAAGGACAACTAGTAGTATATATGTCTTCTAATAACTAGGGGTAACACTGGATTACTTGTCTATATATATATTATATATCCGGCAATACTGCATATGCCGCCGTTTTCTTAATCAAGGCTAATGGCATCTTCTCTTGTGGTTTAGTAGAGCTATCCACTAACACGGGGGACTAAAATGAACAAAAGAAAGGGAGCTAACACTATGCTGACACTTCACTCCTTTTTCCCTATATTCCACCATCGCTTTTCTTGGCTTCTCGTATTCCTGTCACAAACACACAAACAGCGAAAGGACAAAGAAAACAAAAAAAGATAAGAGAGAAAGGGCAGCATAATTAGTAAAGCCAAAAGGTTGTTATTTGAGAACGGTAGTCGGAATAAAGAGAGGCGATAGTGCTTACTATGATTAGGCTGGGGTATCACTCGCCTCCAATGGTGAACTTTACATCCCCATCGCTCCGTGATCGGAGGACAGCCTGCTCATTGCATTCCGCAAAAAATTTCATTTCATCGGTGGATGACAGAATGTTCATCAAAATAATCAGCAGGCCAGAGAAAGTAGAGGTTTATCGCACCTGTGCATGGGAAAGAAGTACGGCCTCGGCGAAGGAATGTCCAACGTGGGAGGACGGAGATGGTTACCACCGCCGTCGGTGTTGTTGCCGGACTCCACACCGATACGGGATACAGCGCTCTCAGTCTCGGTGGCGGCGAAGCTGTCGTGAGCAAACACAGCAGACTTGGTCGGGGAAGCGAATGGGCTGTCCGGCAAATTGTGCTCCCCACTGCAGATTTCATGGAACAAGCAACGATCAAGCTTTGACACACTCAAATGCAGTTTAACTCTTCCGAGTTGAATGTCTATCAGATCATGATTCATGAAAGCTAAGTGTTGGAATAATAAGCAAGCAGAATGATGGTGATGTGCTGTCTGGTATAGTTAAATCCACCTTTGGTCGCTATCGGCAGCGTTCGGGCTCCCCTCGCCAGCAGATTCCTCCTTATCACCACCGTTGACCTTCCTCTCCGCAGCAAAGCCGCTGCTCAACTTGAGCTGCTCCCCTGTCAACGGCCAAGGAATCACAACGATCAGTAACATTTGAAACAATTTGGATTACTGGAGGGACCAATGTGCTCTCGCGGCTATACGTACCCGACTCTGGTGGCGACTCGACTGCGGTGGTGCTCGCCGGTGGCCCGGAGGTGAAGGCATTGGCAGTTGGCGTGGGCTGCGGTGATGACGCTGCCGCAGTTGCAGCTGTGCGTGCCTTGAGGTCAAGCAGCTGAAGGCCCATGAGGCGGCGGCTCTGGAGCTCTATGGCCTGCTGCTGCTCCTCCAGCTTCCGCCGCAGCAGAAGCTCGTTGGCGCTGTTCGAGTGTTGCAGCATCCTTGCACCTGACAAACAAACAATCAAATGAACGATCAGCCCAAATGTGAGCACCACACCAAAGATGGCAAATACCATAAGTAAAGTGACTTTGACCAAGCTAAAGTTCGAATCTTTTACCGAGTTGGTGGAGATCAAACGGGTCCCTGGTGTCTAGCCCGGTGGGCGTCGTGCAGCCGGAGAAGTCGCCTTGCTGCTGCTTCCTGTGAAGCGACGAACAGCAAATCAGATAACCCGATCAACTGCATGCATCATGCACGGCCGCCATTGCCGTGGTCGGAAGCAAAGGATTAATTTGCAATGCGTGCCTGTACTTGTCGGGGACCTTGCCCTTCTCCTTGTAGGGCTTGACGAGCACGCGTGCGTCGCAGATGAAGTGCGGGTTGCCCTTGGCCAGGATGAGCTTCACCGTCTCTGGGTACACGAAGGTGACGAACCCGAACATGCGTTTCTGCTGGTAGGGGATGCGCACGTCGTGGACCGGCCCGTAGATGCTGCACCGCATTGCCAAGAAGCGCAAGGGTCACAGCCCTCGGTCAGATCGCGTTCGATCGAAGAAAGAAGCAGCCTGGGAGCAAGATTGCAGCATCACATTAGCATGTGTGCATGGATACCTGAAGTAGTTGGAGACGTCCTCCTCGCGGAACGTGCTGTCGGCCGGGAAGGTCAGGTAAATCTGGCGCGAGCCGGGGTTCATCATGCTTGCGAAGTCAGCACGGTCCAGGCGCGGCCGGCCCATGAACTTGGGCGCATCGTCGCCGCCGCCAAGCATCAGCGCCGCGGCCGCCGCGGCTCTGCACGCGCACAGGCGAAAAAGGCTGGAGCTTTGGTGCGAATGATTCGAGTTTGGGGTCAGAACTTGTAAAGGCGGCGGCTCTACCTGTCGTGCTGCTGCTGCTGCTGCTGTTGCTGCAGCAGGAAGCTGAGGCACTTGCTGGCGGCGGAGGGCGAGCCTGGGAGGGAGCCGGTGGGGGAGTAGGGGAAGGCGGCGGGGCCGAGGCGCTGGCTCTTGGAGCGGAGGAGGAAGTCCTGGCACTGCTGCTGCTGGTCGGCGGCGGCTTCCATCTTGGTGGCGGCGAGCGCGGCTGCATCGTCGGGGAGACCGCCGTGCACGAACCGGCAGCTGCTGCCGTTCTTGCAGAACCCGCGCGCGTAGTAGAGGCAGGGCTTCCACCCGAATCCGTCGCCGCCCCCGCCCCCGCCGAGGCAGAGCTCGTTCACCGACACGCTCCGGCGGTGCACGGGGCCGCCGTTGGGCCACCCGAGGCCGAACGGGAGCAACCCACCGCCATCGCCCGGGCCGGGGCTCCAGCACTCCCCGCCGTCGAGCCCCGTGAGCTGGTGCGCCGGGTTCGCGCCGCCCTCGTTGAGGAAGGCGAGCTGCTCCTGCAGCTGCAGATCGTCCAGGAGCGCGTCACCGCCCTGGGGAAAGAAGGGCGCCGCTCCTCCGTTCACGGGGCTAGGCAGCTCGTCGCCAGCCCCCGGTGCCGCCTCGTCCGCGGTGCCATTACTCGTGCTGTTGCTCCTCGAGAACACCGGCGCCTGCGCCCACGACGAGGGCGAGGACACCGAGAGCGGCGACGGCGCGCCGGCGCGGCCGGAGTTCTGGCGCGGGAGCTGGAGGAACGGCGCGTGGCCCGCGGCGGCGACGGAGGTGGGCGAGGCCGGGAGGAGCAGGCCGAGGTCCTTGCGCGCCTTGGCCATGACGGCGTGGAGCAACGACTCCGGGCCGAAGGCGAGGCGGATCATCTCCTTCTCGCCGTGGTCCTGGATGAGGAGGAGGCCCATGATCTTGGCGGCGTGGTCCGGGTCCAGCGCCTGGATCCGGGAGAACACCACCTTGGTGGCCTCGTAGGCGTCCATGGCCGCGCCAGGAGAAGGGGGCCGGACGAGACGAAACCCTTGCACCGCCCCGCACCGCAGCAGCAGCTATCACGGGCTTCTCGCTTCTCCCTCACACGCCTTTACCTGGCTCGGCTCGGCTCGGCTGGCCTAGTGCTGCTTGGTCTTACCGCCTTCACGGCCTTTTGTACACACGCTGCGCTGCTGTGCTCGGCAGCGCGATCGGATCGATGGATGTCAGTGTAGTGTAGGGTAGCACCGAGCTGCTAGTCGTAAGCGCAGAGCTAATGGGTAATGGCTGGCTAGTGCTCCTCTCTGGCTGCTCGCGAGCCTCCGCTTCCCCAAGCTCCCGCTGCGCCACTGAGCAGCTCCATTTCCCCAAGGTTTGGTGCTTAGCCGCGGCCTATCAAAGACCAAACTCCATTACTCTATCTCTCCCTCAGCTTTGGCTATATCATAATATCATCGCCTTGGGGGTAGGTTTCTTGGGCTCGGGACTCTCTGCTCGGGGGAGCGAGCGTGCGGAGTGGGGTATGCAGACTGGCAGAGGAAGGAGGCAGTGTGCAAACTTTTGAGGGATCAATGGCCGTGTGCGCATACCAGTTTGGTTTACTAGTCACTGTTGCTCAGGAGGACCCAGAAAAAACAATGGGTGTTCAATTCAAAGCTGCGTGGCCTGTGCATGGATCTTGATCTCCCCAATTCGCCATTTTCAAAACCTGATTATGGGCATGGATTCCGTCCTGAATTGAGCCTTGTCCGGATCTTCGGTTCTCGCGTTCTCCCTCCAGCACCCTGCCGTTGCAGCAGAAACCCCGCCTACTTGCGCTAGTTCTGGCAGGAAATGGTTGCTGCTTTTCTCAACATCTTTTGCGACTACAGAAATCTGGTGCTCGTTTGGCAGAAAAATGGCCTAGGGGCCTCTCCATGCCGATCAAGAGGGTGATGAATATCGTCGCATTTCTGAAGAGAAGGATATCTCGACGGCGATGGGATAAACTAAAGTGGTAATCTCAATGCAGAACGGCGTCGCTTTCCTTTTCATATTCAAATCATCGATGGTGCCTGATAACCAATTCCAAGTCGATTGGCATGTTGGGGTAGCATGAGCAGCACTGCAGCAGTGAGATTGTTATGGTCGGATCCAGAAATGCCTCTCGTACCCTTCCATTACTTCTGGATGCCCAGCCCGAGCCCGGCTTGAGCCCCTGGCCTTTATAGGGCCGGGCGTGGTGCCCATTTTGCTGGCTCGAAAAAACCGAGCGGACTAAGCCTGATCCGATTATTATTTTTATTTATTTTTCAACTAAAAAGATCAACTAAAAAGATCGGGAGGTCCAACCCGGTCCGAAAAAAGTTCGTGGGTGGGCTGTAATTTTTTTTCCCCGGAATCATTCCAGACTTTTTCAGGCACGGCCCGCACTTTTGCCAGGTATAGTTCTACACCACTGTCACGTAAAATTGGATGCATAGCTGAAGGGTGTTTGATGCAGCGGCGAGTATAGTGGCTAATAGATTACTGGGATTGTTAAATGTCCAGAATGCTCTTGGCATTTTAACGTTTGCAACCAAACATGAAATGGTCAATTCCTTACACGCCACTAAAAATGTTTACAATTCCATATCTACCATTAGAAAACTTCTCGCGTCTTGGGAGCCAGTAGTTCAAGTCTTTGTTTCCCTCTGTACCATGAAACGGTCTATTTATGAAATGCCAAAACAAGAGTATATGGTAAAAATAGTCTCATATGCTAGTTCAGGATGGTAAAAATTAACTTAAATAAAAGAGCAATATCATTTCACTAAATATGGAAACGAAGGGAGAATCCTAATATATTTGTCAGTTAGCAGGGTCAATTGGTAATGAAGTTATTTTGGGTCTGACCTTTTTCAAGGGAGAACATTGTCTCTGTAAAAGGCCGTAGAGACATCTCGGTTCTAAACATGATATCGACGAGAACAAACATCTTCCGCTTCATTTCTGGTAAACTTATTTTCACGCTCTTCTTCTTGGTTTGCATTGAGGAGGAGAGCGAGAGGTATCTTGAAACCCTTATTATAAATAATTTTTTGAAGTCATTGACGTCATAGGATTTTCATGAGGGATGACAATAAGGTTTCTTTATTGCGCAACTACGTGACCTCTCGAAAGCTAATCATTCGGTGCTGCCTCATCGGCTCATCCTCAATCCAGCTGATCGCCCAGTGCTATCTCATCCTCGATCTATACTGCGCCTGAGTCCAGGGCTATGAGTCTACACGAGGAGTGATCATCCTTTTTTAGGTCCTGTTTATTTCCACCTTCCTAAAATTTTAGATGCTAAAAGTAAGACTAAAGAGCCAAACACTCCTCCTAAAAACATCTAAAAAGTAAGACTAAAGAGCCAAACACTCCTCCTAAAAAGTGACTAAAATATTTTAGGAGGCTCAAAACTTTTAGTCCCTCCACCCCCTCCTAAAACCTCCTAAAACTAGTGCTGGACTCCCACTACCCCTTCTTTATTGCCTCTGCCCCCGCACCATCCCCAACCCCACCACTGCTCCCTTCCTCCTCCACGCTGGCGCCTACGGCCTCTCACCGGCGGCCGCGCCATCCCCCACCGGATCTGTTGCCCCTGCTCCCTCGCGCCGCTGCACGGGCCGGCCGTGGCGCTCCCGCTCCTCCTCGACGCCTGTGAGAGGAGCGTGAGGCGGGGCCGGAGGCCGAGGCGCTGGTGGCGGGCACCCGCAGCAGCAGCCGTCCGCACCCTCCCCACGTCCGCGGCCGCGCCTTCCCACGCCAGCAGCAGCTCGCTTCCCTCCTTGACGCCGCCACCGGTACCGCCCATCTTTACCTTCGGCACCATCGCCAAGCCGCTCCCCTCCTCCTGCTCTGTGACTCGTCGGATGGCTTGGGGAGAGGCACCGGCCGCGGACGGCATGGAGCTAGGCCACCGCTGCTGGAGCTGAGGAGGTTGAAGTGAGGTTGGGCCCCACCGGCTTCCCCTCCCTCTCAAACGCCACGAGGCAGCCGTGTCCGAGGATCTGTCCATGAGGGCCGAAGGGGAAGGCGCTGCCAAACATGAGTTCGAGGTCGGGGACGCGAACCATGGCGCGCGTGACCTCGCCCACGGCACGCCATGGGCGGAGGTCCTCGTGGATGAAGCGGAAGTAGGATGGGCACGAGTGGTTGGAGGGATGGGAGGCGGCGAGGTCGGGCGGTGGTGGAGGGCTGGGGGAGGAGGGGCAGATGGAGGAAGAGAATAGCGCCAAACAAAGAAAGAGCGAGGGCATGGGGAAAGGCATCATGGTCATTTTACCGCAACATTAATTGCCTTTAGTCAGTTTTAGGAGATGGAACCAAACTGACTTTTAGGAGGTGACTAAAAACTGCCTAAAATTTTTTTAGGAGCTAAAATTTTAGAAGGGTGGACTAAGTCCACCGATTCGAGATAACATCTCAGCTACCGTTTGTTTACTTGGTTGTTATCACTGCATATGTCTGTAGCAGGAGTAGTTTAGCGCTTTTCCTCACAATTAGCAATGGTATGTATAAGCCCTGGAACTACGTATTTAAGAAAATGTTCTACGCTCTACACCAGTGCAAGAAGGTTGTGAGATTTTAGGTAAGAGCTGTAATGGTTGGAGTAAAGGGAGGGCCGTTCCCTAAAAACAAAGCATGAGCAATGAAGAAAATCAATAGCACCAGCGTCGGCAGGCACTAAAAGGCCCTGCACTCAGAACTTTTGCCGTCAACATGCCTTGATGCCATTTACGATTGCCATCAAGGAATGTCTACTCTGCTGTTCGGTGACCAGGATTCAGGGGGTTGGCAGTTACGATATCCTTCGCTGGTGTACGTTGCAGACTTGCATCTAGTATCTTCGGTTGACTTGCTGTTCTCGTGGGAGGAAGCAGATCCTTTGCAGCCCCCATGTGTCAGTGACTTTAATACTAGCAGAAGTACTGAGAGGAGTCTTGTCGTTGGGAGATTGGTCGATAAATGATTAATGCGCAGGCGAGTGCAATGGAAAAGGCGCTGTATTGACCATTGTTCTGGGAAGCCCAAGGACAGTACAGGCGAACTCATCACCGCTGTACCGTCGCTGGATCCGTATGTCTGCAACTAGCCGGCTGGGCAGCTTCGGTGGCAGAGGAAGAAGCAATGCCATACCTAGAATTTTGTAGATGGCGGTGAGAAAATTGTTCGGCCGCCGGCTGCCATGTGCCAATGTGCATCTGAAACATATATACAACAACCCTGCGTACATGAGCATCCTTGGCTCTGTGTCAGTAGAAAAAAAAACTGTCCTGCAGCAAGATGATATGCACAGCCTCCGAACTACCGAGACATCCCATGCGAGACACTACAGACCGTACGGATAAAGAATGACAAAGGAAGAATATGCTATGAAAAATTGGTTCGTAATCAAATTGGTATACAAAGTGTCAAAGTGATTCATCTCTGTAATGCCAGCCCCAAGTCCCAGTCTTAATAAAATGTCACTTTATCATGCCATCTGTCTCAATTTACCCACACAATTTGCTTGTGTATCCAGAGAGTTCAAATGGTTGCTATAAAAAGAAGAGAAATAAATACAAGAGGAGGATAATGACTATTATCCTACTACCTTACTGAGATATTGTACCACGCGTGCATGACCCAAATATATTTTTTTTTTGCCGTCTCAGGCTTTGGGCCATGGCAAAAGGTTGGTCGATCAGCAGGTGGCTAAAAAATGGCACGGTCCAATTGGTGTTCGGATACCATGTGCTAAAATTTAGAGAGTGTTTGGCTTTCCTAGGCTAAATTTTAGCCCCTATCACATCGGATGTTTGACACTAATTAGGAGTATTAAATGTAGATTAATTACAAAACTAATTGCACAACCCCTAGGCTAAATCACGAGATGAATCTATTAAGCCTAATTAGTTCATGATTTGACAATGTGGTGCTACAGTAACCATTCACTAATGATGGATTAATTAGGCTTAATAGATTCGTCTCGCGATTTAGCCTAGGGGTTCTGCAATTAGTTTTATAATTACCTCATGTTTAGTCCTCTTAATTAACATCCGAACATCCGATGTGATAGCTGGTATCCAAACACCCCCTTAGCAGTGTCATGTCGGATATTCGAATGCTAATTAGGAGGACTAAACATGAGCTAATTATAAAACTAATTGCAGAACCCCTGTGCTAATTCGCGAGATGAATCTATTAAGCCTAGTTAATCCATCATTAGCAAATGGTTACTGTAGCACCACATTGTCAAATCATGGACTAATTAGGCTTAATAGATTCGTCTCGCGAATTAGACTCCATCTGTGCAATTAGTTTTGTAATTAGCCTATGTTTAATACTCCTAATTAGCATCTAAACATCTGATGTGACAGGTGCTAAACTTTAATATGGGGTATCCAAACACCCCTAAGTGATGTTTGAGGTTGTCTGAAGTCAACAATTCCAACTTTGACCGCTACTTTATTTAATATATCTATCTATTACGGGAAGGATACAGCAATCCATGTTCACTGAGAGGTTCTAGAAATTCCCACGTTAATTAGAAAAAGAGAAGGATATATGTCGTTGAATTTTATGATGATCTAGCTGTCTATGGGGGCGTTTGGTTCCCTTTGCTTATTTTTAGCACGTGTCACATCGAATGTTTAGATACTAATTAGGAATATTAAACATAGACTATTTACAAAACTCATTACATAAGTGGAGGCTAAACGGCGAGACGAATCTATTAAGCCTAATTAATCCATCATTAGCAAATGTTTACTGTAGCAACACATTGGTCAAATAATGGACTAATTTGGCTTAATAGATTCGTCTCGCCGTTTAGCCTCCACTTATGTAATGGGTTTTGTAAATAGTCTAAGTTTAATACTCCTAATTAGTATCTAAACATTCGATGTGACTGGTGCTAAAAATAAGTGGGTGGAACCAAACACCCCCTATATGTCAATCAAAAAAGAATCCACAACAAGGGCACGCAATAGAACGAGCTTGGAAAGAAACCGGAAAAATATTACTGCCTTCTTTAGGCACTAGGAGTCCTAATCTAATTTAATACCTGACATGTCTTTTTTTAAAGTAAAAAGGAGTCCAAATGTTAGTATTAAAAAAGCTAGAAGCCACGCTATTTGCACGGGCCATCCTTCTACTAGTTGGTAGATATAGCAAAAGGTTTACTTCTCCAAGCCTCACTGCTAATTTCTAAACATTGAAATTAAACACATAAAAATATTATAGTCTTGACTTGATACAATCTAACAACATGACTTATTTATGGCCGTAGGGAGTAATTATTTGTGGCTCCTTGAATAATGGCCTTAACTAGTTACCCAACTTGTTTGACTTTGGTCTAACTATTTCATTGTGGATCTGCTTTCGTCCTTGCGTGTCGCCACACAGATATGTGCTACAAAAGGAGGATGCAAAACTCCAAAAAAGGTGCATTATTGGGTGTTTCAATGAAGGTTTGATTTATCGAGTAGTTCTTTCCCAAATTGTTAATCAACTTTTAAAAAGTCAAATAAGAACATGATGATGTGACACTATTGTACATTGTTTTGGGTTTAACTTCAATTAGGTTAAAACTTAAAAGAACAAGCCACTATTAAGATTGGCTTACACGAACAGATGGGGCCATATGCTAAAAATGGCTAGTCACCTGACATGGAGGGCGCGATCTGTGTACTAGATTATTAAGAGATCCAGAGGTGGTAAACTTTTATTACAATATTGCCACTGGATCACAGATCAAATGCCTAACAACATCCAAGGTCTTCGTCATCCATCCAAAACTAAGAGCCACTTTGGTGGGATTTTTAGAGGCTCCGGCTCCTGTAGCTAGCGGGGTGGCAGAGGAGCCGGGGCTAGCTCCTCCGCTGTTGTGAGAGGGAGAGAGAGGAGAGATAAAAGAAACTCTAGTGAACAGTTATGCTACAATGTTGCTATAGTAATTCATCAGGGGAGCCGGAGCCACGATAAGCACAAAACTTATCCTAATTAACGCCACTCCCCACCATCGCCCTGACTATTCAGACACGAGGAGGAGTTTATCAAACAAATCGCCCTGATAGCGACCCCCTCTGTCTGGAACAGGAGATCCGGCCGACAGCCAATAGTTAACAGACGGTCGACGTATAGCAAGTGCAAAAATAAAACCGAAGTGTCGCTGTTCCAGTGCAAGAGAAGAGAGCGACTGCTGATTGCGATCAACGCTTCAATCATAAGCTTTGGCTTTGCCTCTATTGGTCATCTTGGACTCTAGAGTCCGATTAAATAGGCCTTGTCGTCTCACGTGTACAAAGCCTGTTCCTATCTCAAGGAAAAAAAGGAGGCTGTTCCTGAAAAGGCCGAGGCGTACGGGGGCTTTGATTACTCGGTGACATGCGTGGTTTCAGGGCAAGTGAGACAAGAACCTGAGTAGAGATGCGGATGCCATGCCGTGAAGACGTACGCTACGCGTCGGGGCTCCCTGCTGCCAGAGGTCCACATGAGCCGCCCGGCGACGGTCGCCACCGCTACCATCGGTAGTGGCGGCGCCGAAGCCAGCAGCCACGCACGCCTTCCTCCTTCCCTTCCCTCTCCCTCTACTCCCCTCACCTCCTAAGGTCGCCCGTTGTCGCCTCCCTCCCCCGCCCCAGCTCGCGCCGGTGGCCCTCTCCGCCTCGCCTCATCCCTTCTCCTTCCTTCCCTTCCCCCTTCTCTTGGCGCCCGGGAAACCCTAGATCTGGGTGGGTCCGGGACCACCTCCACCTCCGGTGCCGGCAGGCTACAGTGGGTCCCGCTGGGGTCGGGCTCGGCTACGCCGGCGCTGCCGCCGCCTCCCCAGCCTCCGGCGCTGGCAGGCTGCGGCGGGCGCCGAGGCTTGGCTTGACCGCGCCTGGCCCGGCCATCCCGACGGCCTAGGCCCTCGCCACTGGGTGGGGCCGCCGCCCCCGCGCCCGGCGTCGCCATTGCCTCCAGTGCCTCCATCTCCAGCGAGTCGACGGGCGCCGGTGCCGACCTTGGTTGCTCCGCCATCCTGGGCCGCCGCCCTGTCTCCCGGTGCTCGTGAGGCGGGACGACTGTTGCTGTCGCGTCCGACGTCGCCGCTGTAGGTTGCCGCCGCTTGCTCTCCCCCACCTCTTCGTCGGTGCGGTGGCCATGAGGTGGGCGTCTGCGGGATTTCCAACTGGAGCGGCGCGGGCTCCAAGGTCGCTCTTGTTTCTTTTCCTTCTCCCTTTACCCTGGTCGTGCTCCAGTCGCTCCTGCTGATGGTTGTCGCTCGTGAGGCCATGCCTCCTCCAGTCGTCTTCTTCGCTGGCGGGGTTGGGAGGATGAGTCTTCATCCTCCCCATGGTGCTTCGGGTCGCCGCCATCCCTCGGCGGCGGCTGCTACCACGGGTCGTCCCGTTCGTCGCCATCAAGTGTTGCTGGGAGGACGGAGGGCTCTGGCTACCCCCTCTCCTCCCGTGGTGGTCTTTTGGTTGTTGCGGTTGCTACTGGTCGTCTGTGGGTCGTCGTGATGGCGATCGCTGGTCTGCGGATATTCCCCATCGTCATCGCCGTGGATTACTCGCTATCATACCATCGATTTGGCTCTTATCCAGGCCTTGGAGGTCAGCGTGGGGAGTTGGTTTTGGGGCCTTAGCGAAAGTTTTGCCCGGCATTTGCCAGTGTCAACAACGGTTGCGTTCCTTAACGTAGCTCATCTCGCTAGGGGTGTTGTCGTGACCGCCAAATCCATTTGGTGGATTTTGTCAGGTGAAAACTTAGTCTGCTCCTCCGTGGATAAAAGGATGATGGCGGCGTTGGCGTCGCTCCCCCCTTGGAGGTATCGTCTTGCACGACATTCTCGCTCTACCTCTGCAGGCTCCAGGTTGTTAGGCAATCGATGATGTGCGTGTGTTCTTGGTGACTTTTTCTCCTGCAGGTTTAAGTCGTTTTAGGTCGTGTTTAGTGTGGTGGTGGTGCTGAGGTTTTCTTTTTTTTTTGTTGCGTTATGATGGTTATTGTAACTTTGCGCTTTGGGATCTCACCTGAAATTGTTTAGTTATAATTCTCTTCTACTTAATGAAAAATGTGCTATGCACGTCTAAAAAATGAAGACGTTCGCCTGCTTGGCTTGGCTGCTGTCACAAGCTAAGGATAGCGACTTGGTCCGGCACAGGCATGCTGTGCTACCTACTAGCTGGTGACTGATTATTTAGGGCCGGGTGATGGGTTAATTTCCAGTGGTTTATTGTGTGTCGGCTGGCGTCTCTAACAATGGACTAAGACCGAAACGGAACTGATTACTTTATAAAAACTAGCAACTTCTCTAAGGCCCTATTTGGCAGTTTATTTTTTTTAGCTTCTCGTTATGCCAAATGACATGATTCTTCAGCAACTTATCAATAAGCATAATCGAGAATAAAATAGATGAGCATAATAAGTTTTTCACCAGCTTCTTCAGTAAACAAAATCTGCACCAGACCAGACAGGGTCTTAAAATACTGAGTTCTTCGAAGCCTCAAGAATTTAATTTATCAATGGCATCGTCCCTGGACATGCAATGTTCCATATGCCATCATTTTCCCAACCTCTTGACGGTAGCTGATATTGTTGCATGTGCCCCTCGATATGACGCAACGAACACGGTCCTCCAAAGCAAGGGGAATGATGGCCATATTCTTCCTTTGGTGTCGGGTTTCTCTTTGGCTATCACTGTGGTCTGCCACGGTCTACACTCTAGTGCTCTACACATCTAGGATACTGCATTGTAACAACTAACAAGAAGAAACTAGATTGACCTAGTATACTAGGGGTGTTTGGATACGAGGTGTTAAACTTTAACAGTATCACATCGGATGTTCGGATGCTAATTAGGAGAACTAAACATGAGTTAATTATAAAACTAATTGCAGAACCCTGTGCTAATTCGCAAGACGAATCTATTAAGCCTAATTAATCCATCATTAGCTAAATCATGGACTAATTAGGCTTAATAGATTTGTCTCGCGAATTACACTCCATTTGTGCAATTAGTTTTGTAATTAGACTATGTTTAATACTCCTAATTAGCATCCAAATATCCGATGTGACGGGTGTTAAACTTTAACACCTTGTTGCCAAACAAGCCCTAAACCAGAAACCCAATTGCATTAGCAGAGTGGTCGTTGGGGCACTTCACCTACTGGGGTTGAAATCATGATTTTTACCTATTTAGATACATGCAAGATTGATGGTTATTAGTTATTACGCGTGTCTTTTGTTAAACAAGTCAAAAAGCTATACTTCACTGGAAAATGTTTGTTATCGATCTTTACATAGGTTCTTTGTTTTCTTAAATGATGGGCCTTTAATTGTTAAAATCATTTACAATAATAAAGCCTTCCTCCACCCAATCCTTTACAAAACAATCCGTGCAATATGTTCTTTCCTAAGTTATACCCTGGTGAGCTAAAATGACCCGTATGTTATCATTACTTAGCACTAAAATATAGTTGATGGAACGACTGATTTACTCCCTCAGTCTTATAAAAATATAAAACGTGGTCTAATATAGTCTCTGAAACCAAGTACGTGACTCTTAATTCGTCATATACTTGATGTTTGTAGATTTGGTCATATACTTGATGTTTGTAGAACAAAATCACAACCTTAGGGAAATATTAGAAAATGCTAGTCCAATGATACCATTTACATAAAAACAAAATGTACGTTACATGAAGCTATTTGTTGGTAAAAAGTAAAAACTATTAAGTTTGGATTTTAGAACATGTGCACCCTTATATTTTGGGACAAGACAATACTAAATATTAAAATAATTCATTTCTTTGGTTCTCTCTCCTCAGTCCTCACTCCTCTGTGTCACATGAGAACCAACACGGTTGAGATACGAGGCGACTACATGACAGTCGACGTGGGCCAGTTAAAACGCCCGTGCCATGTGCCGCTCTTGTTCCACGGGGTACATGGTCCATGCACGCCAGATCCCAGCGTGCACCGATGGGGCCCCGGTCGCAAGGCTCGCACCACTGCAGCGGCTTGGCCTCCCAAAGCGATCCGCCGTCCGTACGCGCACCGAACCGACTTGGGGCTGGTAGTGACACGCTCTTATCCGACAGGGCATGGGGCCTCCGGGCTTTGAATGACCTAATTATCAGGTACCGAGTCCATTGGGTGCTCAAAACGGGTCTCTGTCTTGGTATCTTTGCACTTCAGCGCTCCATCCCAGACAGACAACAGCATGAGATTCCAAGACAATTGTCCGAGGCTTGGAGCTGTGCACATCTGTTCTCTACCGGGATTCTGCGCAGACCACACGTGAACCGTGAAACCTTTATGCTAAACAAAGCTTTCATGTAGACTATGGCCCAACACATGCAAAAACTGAAACTAAAGTTGCCTACTGTATATCTGTATGTTAGTATGTACAAATGTAAGGCTTGTTAAACTAAAGCTGCTAGGTGCTTATTGTTGCCAATTTTTTTGCTCGCGTGTACGTCGCCGTACATGTCGCACTTAATGGCCATGCACGCACGCATAAGCTTTATCCTGATTGATGTGCAGATCATGATGCCGATTAAGCTTAGAATCAGGGAAAAAGGAGCACGCGCCTACCTCTCTGGCACTGAATTGCTGAAAGCCTGCCTTTGCAACCGGTCCACCATCATTGGGACATTGGCTATGCTCTCATTAGCGGCGTTGATTCTTTTTTGTTCCCCAAAGCTTCCTTCGATCCTTGACAATGACCCTCCTACGTGCTGTACTAAATTTGCACTGCCGATAATGGTAGGGACGATGATCACCGTGTCATCAGCTTGCCTAAAAGAAAAAAAAAGTGCCCGTGTTCCTTTCGACAGCGCACGACGCTATTGCCGTTCCATGCAAAGGCGAGGTCGTTCAGGAGCTCCTCCTCATGAGACCACAGGATCAGATTTGGCACTTGGCGTAGACAGTCAGGACAGGGGTATAGCTAGGTAGAGCATGGTGTAGGGACTCGGCCGGTGGTAGGCCCACAGCTAGCTTCATGGCTGCGCAATTTCGATCTATGCCACTATGATTGACCTTGAGGACGCCATCTATCGCTTGCCTGGAGCTGCCCTAAATTGACAGGCAATATCAATCTCGAAGTGACCAATTTCAAATCTGCCTGGCTCCAAAGCCATGCCAAGATCCGAAGGGGAGAACCATCCTTAAACTTCCCAAATAAAATCGCGATCTGGCTATTGGTACATCAGTACATGCATATCCCCCAACCCAATCCATGTTAGCATATTGTATATATAGTAGGTCCCTTAATTGTGGATGTAATCACGCGCCTGTGCGGTAGGCTTGCATGCCACCCCGGCTGCCCTATATGTACTCTTGTACACGTATGGAATACAATCAACTATTCCTACACTTTCATGGTATCAATCGCGGTTCCGATCTGCTACCCTTCCGCAACCCTAACCAGCGCCGCCGCCGATCCGATCGCCACCCCCGTCGCTGACTACATGTCGCCGGGTGTGTCGCCGGTCTCATCGCCCGCGCTGCCGATCCCATCGCCCGCCCCGTAGCTTCCCTCGTCACCGGGTGTGGCCGCCGATCCGATCCTGCCTCCGCTCCTGATCTTCTATTGTACGTGCTGTACGTCTCCTGCCCGCCGTCGTCGTCGTCAACGTGCTGTACGTGCTGTACGCGGCTGTACATCCTGTACGTGCTTGGAGCTGCCCACGTCGCCGGGTGTGCTGCGTGCTGTACGGGCTGTGCACGTGCTGTACGCTTGCCTGCTGCCCACATCGCTGGGTGTGCTGTTGATCGCGCCACCGGGTGCGGCTGCCGGTCCTGCCCCTCATGGCGGACGACGATGATGCTGCCCGTGCTGAGAAAGCACGCCGCGCCGAGGAAGAGCGCCTCCGTTCCGTCGCGCTGGACGAGTACGAGGCCGCCCACGTAGCTATCTGGGTGCAGGCCACCGCCGTCGTCAACGTCAAGGCCCTGATCCCCGTCATTCTCGACCAGGCCACCAACACCTACACCAAGTGGCGCGGCATGTTCCTCACCGTCCTCGGCAAGTACGCGCTGACTCGCCACGTCCTTGAGGATGAGGCGTTCCCCACGCGCCCGGCGTGGGTGCAGGCCGACTGTGTCGTGTTGACATGGATACATGGCACGGTCTCCGGCGATCTACAGCAATCGCTCATGATGCGGCAGCGACCTGCACGCGAAGCTTGGTGCTACCTCGAGGATGAGTTCCTCGGTCAGCGGGAATCCCGCGCCCTCCTCCTCGAGACGCAATTCCGCAACTTCCGCCAAGACTCCCTGACAATCACAGATTATTGCCGTCGTCTCGAGTCCATGGCTGCGTCACTTGCCGAGTTCGGCGACCCCATCGGTGATCGGCAACTAGTGCTCACCCTCCTCCGTGGCTTGAGCGGCAAGTTCCGCCACATGGTGTCCATTCTCAAGATGCATCGCCCGTTCCCAACCTTCGCGGAGGCTCGGACGCACCTCCTCCTGGAGGAGATGGAGATCGACGCGAGGCCGCCCTCGCCTCCCGCCGCACTCGTCGCCGCGCCACGCCCGGCGGCAAACATTGGTGGCCCTGCCGCGCCGCGCTATGGGGCGCCCACTCCTCCTACGCGCCCCCACGGTGCGCCCTCTGGTGGACAGCAGGGAGCACCCACTGGTGGCCAGCGTTCCGGCCGACGTCGCGGCCGCGGCGGACGTGGCGGCCAGCAGCAGCAGCAGCAGCAACCTGCTGCTGGCGCCCCTCCCAGTTTCAGCCATGCATCCCCAGGTATGCACCCGTCATTTGCACACCCCTGGGCCGGCACCCTCCAGATGTGGCCCTATGGGCATCCTCCACCAGCGCCACCAGCGTTCACCGCCGTCCCGCAGTACGGCTACGGCAGCTCCTTCAGCGGCGTCCCGAGCGGTGGCGCCTATGGCTCCGGCTACACCGCTCCGCCTTCACCGTACGTCTACGGGGGAGCAGCGCCAGCGTTCCAGGGGCCCTCGCCGGCCTACCAGGTGTCACAGCCGGCACCCTGGAACCCCGTCCATGGAGGCGCTTGGACTCAAGACTCCCTGGCGCAGTCGTTCAACACCATGACGCTCACTCCGCCGGCACCGTCCGAGTGGTACGCCGACTCCGGTGCTGGTTCTCACATGACCGCGGATGCTGGTAACCTCTCCACCATTTCCCCACCATCATCTTTTACACCTTCATCTATCATTGTGGGCAATGGAGCACTCCTTCCTGTCACTGCCACCGGATCACATATTTTTTCATCTCCACATCGTAATCTTGTTCTTAACAATGTTCTGGTGTCCCCCAACATTATTAAGAATTTGATTTCCATTCGTCGTTTTACCACCGATAATAATTGTTCTATTGAATTTGATCCGTTTGGTCTTTCTGTGAAGGATTTGCAAACCAGGAACGTGATCGCCAGGTGCAATAGCTCTGGCGACCTCTACCCGTTCTTTCCACCCGCCACCAGCACCTCCGCACTTATCGCTGCACCCACCTCACTTTGGCATCGTCGTCTCGGGCATCTTGGGCGTGAAGCTCTGTCCAAGCTTATTAGTTCCAGTGTTATCTCATGTAATAAAGATGATCTCCACCATATATGCCATGCGTGCCAACTTGGTCATCACACACGGCTTCCTTTTGGATCATCCAGCTCTAGGGCTAGTCATAATTTTGATTTGATACACTGTGATCTTTGGACATCTCCTATTGTTAGTGTGTCAGGGTACAAATATTATCTTGTTATTCTTGATGATTGCTCACACTACATTTGGACGTTTCCACTTCGCCTAAAATCTGAGACGTTTTCCACTCTCTCAAATTTTTTTGCCTTTATTCACACGCAATTTGGCACCACCATCAAGAGCATTCAGTGCGACAATGGCCGTGAATTTGATAATTCCACCGCCCGCACGTTCTTTCTCTCCCACGGTGTTGCACTCCGCATGTCGTGTCCATACACTTCTCAGCAAAATGGCAGAGCCGAGCGCTCCCTTCGCACCATTAATAATATTATGCGTTCTCTGCTATTTCAGGCGAGTCTTCCTCCGGTTTACTGGGTTGAGGCCCTCCACACTGCCACCTATCTTGTGAACCGCCTCCCCACCAAAACCCTCGCCTCCTCGACACCTTACACCCACCTTCATTCCACCCAACCCTCCTATGACCATCTCAAAGTTTTTGGGTGTGCTTGTTACCCCAACTTGTCCTCCACAGCACCCCACAAACTTGCACCTCGTTCTTCCCTATGCGTCTTCCTTGGCTACTCCTCGGAACACAAAGGCTATCGGTGTCTCGAGCTCCAGTCGAATCGTATTATTCTCTCTCGACATGCCGTTTTTGATGAATCTTTTTTCCCTTTCGCCGACATGTCGACCACGCCCATGGCTTCCTCCGCCTTGGACTTCCTCGTTGATGAGCATGATCTCACTGCTCCTCTTCCTGGAGTTCGCGTTGTGCATGCAGGTACCCCGGCTCCTCCGACGTCGCCCGCCGTGCATGGCCCTGTGCCTGTGCATGCGCCTGTTGCCACGTCCCAGTCCGCTCCTGCACCGCCGAGCCCTGGAACACGGTCGCCCAGCTCGCCCCTGACCGGCGCTACTGCCCCTGTGCATCCCGCACAGGCTGCTGCCAGTAGCGCCCCGGTCGCCTCGCCGACTGCACCATCCGGTGCTGCTGCCCCTGTGCCATTAGCACGGGTTGCTGCCAGCAGCACCACGGTGCCAGGTGCTGCTGCCCCTGTGCCATCCGCACGGGTTGCTGCCAGCAGCTCCACGACAACCGGCCGCACCATCGCCACTCGCCCGGTCTCCATCACCCCGGTCACCAATGCGCACTCAATGCGCACGCGCAGCAAGGCTGGCATCACCCAACCTGTGGATCGCCTCAACCTCCACACTGTGCCCATGTCGCCTTTGCCGTGCTCTGTTCGGGACGCTCTGTCAGACCCCAATTGGCGCTCCGCTATGCAGGCTGAGTATGATGCTCTTCTCGCCAATGACACTTGGAGCCTTGTTCCTCGGCCGCCTGGTGTCAATCTTGTGACTGGCAAATGGATTTATCGTCACAAGTTGCGGGCTGATGGTTCCCTTGATCGCTACAAGGCTCGCTGGGTATTGCGGGGTTTCACACAGCGCCCCAGTGTTGATTATGATGAGACTTTCAGCCCAGTGGTCAAGCCTGCGACTGTCCGGGTGGTTCTATCTCTGGCATTGTCTCAGCAGTGGCCCATTCATCAGCTGGATGTCAAGAATGCATTCTTACACGGCACCCTCACTGAGACGTATACTGTGTTCAGCCCAGTGGTTTTGTTGACTCCTCACGTCCGGATTATGTCTGCCGCCTCAACAAGTCTCTTTATGGCCTGAAGCAAGCGCCCCGTGCCTGGCGCCACAGGTTCGCTTCACACCTTGTGTCCCTCGGCTTTGTTGAGACTCAGTCTGATACTTCATTATTCTCATACCATCGGGGTTCAGATACTGCCTATCTGCTGCTGTATGTGGATGATATTGTTCTTATTGCCTCCTCCGCCAGATTTCTCCAACAAATTATTGCAGCTCTCCAGCGTGAGTTCGCCATGACCGATATGGGACAGCTACACCATTTTTTGGGCATCTCTGTGACACACTGTGCTGGTGGCCTTTTTCTCTCTCAGCGGCAGTACACTCTGGATGTTTTGGAGCGCGCCGGGATGAGTGCTTGCAAACCTTGCAGCACCCCTGTTGACCTTCACTCCAAATTATCTGCAGATGGGGCTCCGATTGCCGACGCCACACAGTACCGCAGTTTGGCTGGTGCTCTACAGTATCTGACTTTCACCCGACCAGATATCGCCTTTGCAGTTCAGCAGATTTGCTTATATATGCATGATCCTCGTGAGCCCCACCTTGCTGCACTCAAGAGGATTTTGCGCTACCTGCAGGGTTCTCTCTCACTTGGGCTGACCATGCGTCGGTCACCACCTGCGGAGCTAGTCGTCTACACTGATGCTGACTGGGCCGGCTGTCCCGACACTCGACGTTCCACCTCCGGTTACGCAGTGTTCCTTGGGGACAATCTGGTGTCCTGGTCCTCCAAGCGTCAGCCAACAGTCTCCCGGTCCAGTGCAGAGGCCGAATATCGTGCTGTGGCCAATGGTGTTGCTGAAGCTACTTGGCTCCGCCAGCTGCTTACCGAGCTTCGCCACCCGCCTCGCCGTGCCACCCTGGTTTATTGTGATAACATCAGTGCTGTTTACCTCTCTAGCAATCCGGTGCAGCATCAGCGGACAAAGCATGTTGAGATTGATCTTCACTTTGTCAGGGAGAAGGTCACCCTCGGTCACGTTCGGGTACTTCATGTTCCGACGACATCACAGTACGCCGACGTCTTCACCAAGGGCCTTCCTACCTCGTTGTTTCAGGAGTTTCGATCCAGCCTGAACGTCCGCCATGCTCCCGATCAGACTGCGGGGGAGTGTTAGCATATTGTATATATAGTAGGTCCCTTAATTGTGGATGTAATCACGCGCCTGTGCGGTAGGCTTGCATGCCACCCCGGCTGCCCTATATGTACTCTTGTACACGTATGGAATACAATCAACTATTCCTACACTTTCAATCCATGCTCGTCGGAATCCTTGACCTCCCGTCTGCCCGTCCTGCTGCCATGCTCGCCGACGCTGGAGTTGGAGAGTGGAGAGCGGTCGGCGGCAACACCTCGCCGCTGTTCCTGCCTTTACATCACGTCAACACTGCAAAGGCAGGCGGCACGCGAGGGCGCGGCACGGCGTGGGGGGTGGGGGCGCGTGCGCGTACCCGGTACGTGCCGCGCCTTTTAAAGGAGAGACGAGAGAGCTGGGGGCGCTGGCCGCTGGGGGATTCATCAGGCCGAGCCGAGACGACGGACGAGAGGAGTGGAGGGGAGCGCCAATGCGCCATGCGCCAGGCCGGAGGGAGGGGCCCCGTCTCAGCTGCTCCTCTGCCGATGCCGTCGTCTCAGCAGCAGCACGGCCGCGCTGCCATCTCTGGCTCTCGGTCCTCTGCCCCTCGGCAGTTCGTCAGTGATTCAGCGCCATGTGCCCGTGCCCAGTCGCTGCCTGTCCTCGCGCGCATCCGGATGGCAATCATAAAAGTGAGATGCATTGGGCGGATACCGGAGGATACTACTGCGGGGCTGAGCTGCTTGCTGGCGCCCTGAGCTAGTGAGCTGCTGGGGGGGGGGGGGGGGGGGGGGGGGGGGGGGGGCGCGGGTGTCGCGCGGGTGTCGCGATTTTTTACATCCCCGCCCGTCCAGTCCACTCCGACTTTTGGGGCGCTTTGGGGCAGGGGAAAGCACGTCATGTGCGTGCACGAAAGGGGGTGTTCAGGAATCAGGATCCGATGAAGGGGGGAGGCCAACAAGGGGAAGCGTTCCGTTCCGGCTGAGACCCGAGCTGAACTCACCTGCTCTACGCCTCGACCTTGAAGTGGCCAAATGGACGTGACTAGACGGGGCCTGCTTCGTTGTACTCAACACCACCGTCTTGTTTGACAGCGTAGAGGAAGAGGGGGTTGAATGCTTGCTTCCTTTTCGAACTCCGTTGTTTAATGGCTGCCTGATACTGGCTTGTCTGCCGAAATCGGGCATCCGTAGGTGCTAAACATGCCTGCCATGTCTACCAAAGTCCAAAATCGGGCATAAATAGGTAGAAGGCATGCTGATATTGGGCAAGTGCTCTGGGGCCTGGCTGCCTGGGGGGTCCGGAGATTGGTGAACTGTACGACACCAAGGACTGGGGGGAGGATCAATTTACTATTGGCCTTCACTTTTCCACTTTATCCGAAGACAAAACTAACAAGATAGTAAAATGTACCGGCGTGTTTAAACTTGTCCTTTGGTCTTTAAAACTGGCTAAATGTCACTTGAGATCTAAATCACCATAATTAGCAAGTAACTACACATGTGTCACTCACTATGGAGTCCAAGACATCCCTAGGCTCTATTAAGTGCTCATGATCATTGTTGTTATCATGTGGCGTGCGATGGTCTATTAAGATGATATCATTGGACAAGTGTAATGACTGGACGCAACGGTGAATATTATATTTACCTTTTGTGAGAAGGCCCCGCACTACACTAAGCCCTTGTTTACTTCCCACAAAACTCCCAACTTTGACACTATGCAAAAAGAAGATTCCCCATCACATCAAACTTGCGGTACATGCATGGAGTATTAAATGTAGACGAAATCAAAAACTAATTGCACAGTTTTGTTGTACTTTGCGAGACGAATCTTTTGAGCCTAATTAGTCAATATTTGGACAATAATTCACAAATACAAACAAAACGCTACAGTGTCGCATTTATGGCAAAATGCCAATTTGGCACCTCCCAACTTCCCAAGTAAACAAGGGCTAATTTGTTTACGTTAGATTTCAAGTAATGTTTCTTTGAGCCAGTGCACGCAAACAAAAAAAAAAGTTCTCCGTGCCTTGTCCAATTCATAGTAAACTAGGATTTCATTTTAGGCCACTAGTGACCGACAGTTATGATCCAAAAAAATTAACTAGCAAATCACAGTGGAAGCACTAAAAAAATCCGCAACTGATCGTGCATTTGGTTTGTCGGAATATGGTCAGCGCCGGGCCACAGGTTTAGGGGTTGCAACTTGCAAGTTTTACAGAAGCACGAGTTGACATGACATGTTCATAAAGCATCCTATCTCCATCCTTGCCTTAATTTCAGACTTTTGTCAATCTGGAGCTATTCCATAGAGTGGCCATCTTTTAATTGGACCAGCGTCTTACTATAATTTGTGCTACCATTTATGCTGATTCCTACCTCCCATAGTCCAACAACGGCAAGCCCAGCCAAACTTTTTCACCAATTAGACACCTCTATAAGCTACAAAGTAGCAGGACCCCATGGCGGGTGAGAGTGACTACCCGTCTACCCGCCCCTGAGCACCACACAGGCGACCACCCGCACCCGTCAGGCCCGCCCTGCGAGTTCTGTGACCATCCTGGTAGTTCTAGTCAAAGCTACATTTCAGGCAGCGGCAGGATGTCGCGAGTGCATCCAGCGCAAGAGCGAAGAGCGCAGGGGAAAGGCAGAACAGGCCAACAGGGGACGATTTTCCCATGCGTGGGATGGGAAGACGGAAGAGGAAGAGAGGCTGTGTAGGTCATACAATACCTATACGGCTGATTCACGGAGCAGCAGAGGCGACACGGTACAGGCCATATACTTCCAAACGGGCAATCTTTTCTTTTGCGCGCGCGTGTCACTGGGAACTTGGCACTGTCAGAACCGCGGAAATGGTGCGAAGCAAACAGCGAGCCTCCCTTGGCGTTCCCATGTGGCCTCCAGTTGGATTCTTCTTCGTCACAGCCGGAATTTTCGGGCAGGGATCGGCCCTGTCCTCACCACCATTTCTCATGCACAGTAAAAATATCCATTTCAGGCGACCAGTCTAAGATTATAGACGCAGTGAGAACATCTCTAGTTTCCTTAGCAAAAGAAGCATCGGTTTATTTCGCTTATGGAACGGTGAGCATCCTTGCTTATTTACTGCTGATGCCGCAGCAACTTTCTACTCCCATCCGCTCCAAAATGCACGTCGTTTTAGCTTTTCTAAGCTCATAGACTTTGTTACGTATCTAGACATAATCTTATACTTAGGTATAGCAAAATCTATAGTATATATCTAGAAAAATCAAAACGACCTACATTTTGAAACGGAAAGAGCATAAATATGCAATCAACCATGAAGTGCCTTTTACAGTTCATGAGAAGGCTCAAGGCTATCATGTGCGGCGCTTTTACTCTCTTTTTCCAATTTTTTTTTTGAAACGAATCAGATAGGAAAGTTGCCGATTATATTAAAAGAAGATGAAGTTCAGATCGAGCAAAATAACAAATGGAAAAAATAACACAAACACCAGCAGGTTGGATCAACACATGTCGCACCACGCCAACACACTCAAATCAACTCAACAACACATCAGCCGGTTGGATTGGGACATCAACGCAGCCGCACCACTCCACTCGACAAACGGCACCAGAACCCGAAACCTTACCGCGGTACCCACCAACATTCTCACGCTCAAGTAATCGTCGAAACCTCCAGGTATGACCCTGCATCGACAGGGAACCGAGAGAAACAGATCGCACTGCACCGAGAAGGCCACCGCCATGCAGGATCTAACGCCGTAGTGCCGTTGTAACACCCCACCCCACCCGACAGAGTGATACCACCAGATCTGGACATCTCGCAGGCTGCCTCGCGGTCGCCACTGTGGAAAACACAAACGCGCGGGAGCTTCGCCACTCCCGCCGTTGGACTCCACTTGTCGCCTCAAGAATCACCACACGCGAGGACCTCGCCACGTCCGTCACAGTGCTCCAAGTCGCGGATCTGTTTCTTATGTTGCCATTAAAATGATGAGCAATGTTGCCCCACTTCCCAAGGTCTCCATCAAACAGCCAAACTACCACCGCAGATCGACTTCGCCTCGTTGCTTCACCGCATATATAGCCTTCGCCGCCATGCCAACATGTTAAAGAAGTCGCTTGCACCGTCTTCCGACGATGTACCACACCGGAGCAGCCAAGGCTGAGCAACCCACCATAGTCCGTTGCAAGTCTAGTCGTCCCACGATGTCGTTGCTGCAAGCGCCGTTCTTCGACGCAGTCCCACGTCACACTGACAGCCGCCAAGCAACGCCAGCCGCTGCAAAAAAGCAGCCAAATCGACACCCATGCGACAATCCCTGGCTGCCACCATAACTGCAATCGCCTCCACGTGAGTTCAGCAAACCCCGTCAAGCTTGCCATCCTGCACTAAGCTGCCTTGCCGCGCTGCCAGCCTGTCACGTCGGAACAGCCGCCATCGGCTGCTGCCTCCCATGACCAACAACGTCACCATCAATGCCACAGGCTGAGGTGGGTCTCCAGAGACGACGCCTCTAAGGAGGTGACGACACCAATGGCGCCGCCATCGCTCGTCTAGAATCTGGATAGGGTTTTCACCCAGAGAACCCTGTGCAATAGAGATGGGCTCCAAGATGACGCCCACAACGGGAAGAATAACACCCTAGGATGCCGTCGCCATCACCACCAGCAAAGGCTTTTGCCCAGACAATCCCATTCCTATCTGCATGCTCACAACGTGGCAAACCTAGGACCGCAGCCACGGAAGGCCACCCGGGGGCGGCACCGCCGCCGTGCCTCCTCATGCCGCCTCTCTGCCATCTCGCTCCCTGGTGTTGCCTCCTCCCAGCCATACCTATGCTGCGCACCCTTGCGCCCAGCGACCCGCACGTGCTGTCGTTGTGTTGCCGCTAGCGCGCATCCGCGGTCCATGCCGGCAGCCTTCCACGCGCCTCAGCGCCGCCACCGTGCCTCCTCGCGCCGCGAGCGCTGGCCCGCCACCGCTCTGCCTCATCAGCATGCGATGGGCCCCTGCCGCACGGCCTCGTCGTCGGTTGCCGCCATCGCAAGGCCTCGTTGCCTCGTGCCGACCGCCACCGCGTACTGCCTCCTTGCCCCGCGGCGGGCCGCGCACGGCCACACACCTCGCGCCGGCCGTCGCCCTCCTCGTCTGGCCGCCGCGGCGCCAGGTCGCCGCTACACCAACACCGGGAGAAGTCTCAGCTGCTGCCGCAGGCGACGGATCCGCCATCGAGGGCTACGGATCCAACAGCAGAGGCCCCGGATCCTCTCCGATCGCCGGCGCCACGCCTCAAACCGTCGTGGCCGCCACGTCCCTCGCAGCTCCGAAGCGTCGCTACCTTGGCCCGCTGCACCACGGCCGCCATCACCTCCACGCTCGCTCGCCCCGGGTGCGCGGCCACTAGATCCGGCTGAGGTTGCGATGGATCCGTAACCACCTGCCAGCGCTGCGGCAAAGGCCGCTCGCGCCGGCAAGCACCTCAGGTGGTCGGGACGTCCACGTCCGCCACGAATCACCCAAGGCACGGGAAGAAGGCCACGCCGCCGCCGTCATGGCCAGCCACACGGGCTTCCGGAGGCCCGCTCGGTGGCAGCGTGATGGATGGAAGCGGGTGGGGAGGAGGGGGCGGCGGCTAGGGTTTGGCCACCCGAGCCGCCCGCGCGGGGGCAACGCGAGCGGGATTCAACTCACCCCAGCCCTTTTGTTTTTTGAATATTCACAGAAGCCTTTCTTTTTTCCATTTTAATTTTCAAGAAAAGCCCTTCTCTGGGGCAGACAACTCCTTGCATCACGGCCTTGAAGACTTTCAGGTAGATGTGACCATGCCTAGTTGCATTTGTCTCCCGTTAGTTTATAGTCTTGCTGTGTAGATTTCTTTATCCTCCATTCAAAATCCAAATATCCTGACGGCTGTCTGTTGTCTATTATCTGCAACCACATCTATGCTTCTTCCTTTAATAATTGAACTAATTAACAAGTGTATCCGTTGAGAGCCATCAGATCATATGGACCTACATGTTTCACAATAATGTCTGGTGCCTTTGTCTCCGTGCGGCGGACCTAAAATGCAACGGAGGCCACTAACATGATATAAATGATAAGAACATATTCATACCATTAAGATGCATGCATTGATCTAAGAAAAAGGATGGATTGCATGGTTCAATAGGCACTGCATTCAATCGGCCTTAGTTTAGTTGCATGTTGGCATACGTTCCTGTGGCCCTTTGCTAACTGCTAAGGACCAGGGAGGCGGGACGTTTTTGAGATGTCATCACAAGTGGATATGCACAAGTATTGTGAAGAGAGAAAGCGCCCATGATCTCACCTGCATACAGATAGGATGAGCTGATAAGACCACCTGGCTGTTTTGAATTGCCTCCCGTTGTCAGGAGTCTTTTGGTCGTGGACTGCAGTAGGGGAAAAGTTAATTTTTCACCTGTAGACGGTAATGTATTTTTCACCAATTATGATGCACATGCAGGAATGCAGAGCAGCCGATAGAGACTACAGCATCAGGCACTGTCTTGTTCGATAGCTCTAAAATTATAATGACGTAATCGCTTTGATTGATCCCTACAGTTCCAGGACAAATATGGTGCCATGCCTCGGGTCTGGCTACAGGTCTACACTGATGAGTCAAAGAAACACCATACGGGCCACAGGAAAAGCTATTATCAGCTGACCAGTATATAATAGAGTAGACCATGATTCCGATAGTGGAAGGGTGCATCAAACAAAAATCCACACCAAATGAGTGGATCGTCCATTCCAGTAATCTATTACTCACTTAACCCAGACCCTTGCAGAAAAAGACAGTATCGGGGTGTGCACAGCTTTATGATACTACCATCTGAGCATACAATTCTCTCCATTCCGCGGGAGACCCTTTCAAGACAATACCACTTTACTACAGCTGGGAATGTGGGTGCAAGAAAGGTACAAAAGTATGTTCTTATAGCAAACACTGTGGTCCGCTTTGCAGTTCGTTTGATCATCATCCACCAGGAAAGGGGAAAATAAAGTTAGTGCAAAACTAGCCTTCGTGGATTACTTAGTGACCATTTTTGGTGTCATGAACCACAGGCAGATCTTTTCAGGTTGAGTTGTTTAAGAAAATAATACATTAATTGTGGGAATTAGAGGAAGGAGGGAAGCATACTCACTTACTCAGGTTGGAAGTATCTTGTAAATATGTTGGCACTTCTATTTCCAATAGAAGGCCTAGCAGAAAAATCCCTTGGGCCAGGTCAGGACAGGTCAGGATAAGAGGCCCAGTAAAGATGCAGTATTTCGCCCCAACTATCAACTGCAAACTATTCTGTTAAGCACAATTGCAAATTAATGGGAACAGTAACCAGTAGGCCTAAGAGAGGAATCAATTAACAAAGTTCAATTCTTACCGAGCATTAGAATGTGTTCTGACTCTATGTGGACTATGGATAAACTTACGAAGTTTGAACCCTTCCATCCCTCTTGAATGGGCTTTTCGAGATAAGTTCAGTAACAGGAAATAGGGGATTTCGGACCAATGCAGTAACAGCAAAGTAGTTTTACATGATACGGTATGTTGGATAAGATAGGCTGTAACTTAAAGTTATTATTTTGCAACATACATAAGGAGAACAAAGGAGTAACAAACAGAAAAAAAAATCCTAATAAGTGATCTAATCCTTTTGGCCATATAGAAATGGAAGAACTATTATACTCCTAAACAACTGATAACGTATTAGGCCAAGCAAATGGTGGAATAAGTGCAATATAATTAACCTAGAGATACATGCATAGCACTGAAATGGAACAGGTTGATAACGTATTAGGCCAAGCAAGGAACAGGTAGTTTCACAATTGCAAAGGTTGTACCCAGGAAAATGGAATTGGGAACTGGAAGACAATGAAGATAACACCTTCGTTACTATATTCCCCTCAAAGTCTGAACTTTAGAGGGCAATAGCTTTTGGAGGGGTTGATGTTAGAGAAGATGGAGTACAGACAGGTGTGAGGTTACAATTTGAAACTTGGCAAGAGAAAGAGGAGGGATTCTATGACGACCGACCCCTAATCTTCCGAGTTAACCTTAATCAGAAGCCCTTGATCATAGTCATCTACCTTGTTTTTGCCGCGCCTGAGTGCTCAGCTTTCAGCCGATCCCGACCCCGGAAACCCGACCCCTCCTCGTTTCGCTCCTCTCCCGACCCCGGCAAGCTCGGCCCACCGTCGGATCCTTCTAAATCTTCCTCAACGTCCGTTCTAGCTGACCGGTGGACCCCGAGATCTTTTCCCCGATCCTCCGCGACAGGCGCACTCGAGTTGCATGCCGCTTCAGAGTCTCCCTGCCGCGTGGCTCGTCTTCTCCGACGCCACCGCTCAGTTTTGTCTCTGGCAAGCGACCGAGTGGATTCTCGCGCCCCCTTCCCCAATGGCAGCGGAAGCCCCTCTGCAACCTTTCTGCAGGACCTCGCCTCCCGCGCCCATCATCACGCCGCCAGATCCCGGCCCCAGAGCCCGACGTCGCCCGTCTTTTCCGTCACTTCGACCGCAGTCGCGCCGCCTGGTCTCCGCTACACGACGATCCCTCCATTGCCAACCCCGACCACGGCAGCGACAGCTCCTTTCCCCGCCCTGTCAGAAGCCGCCCGACAATCTGTTGCTCCGCGCTCGCCCGTGCGCCCGCGGCTGCCCGTCTTCTCACCTGTGCGCCCTCGATCCTAGCGCCGTTAAACCGGTCGCTTCTATCACATCTTCCGCACGACGACGCCCGCCTTCCGCCAAATCTCAACCACCGGTCTACCCGCTCCTACGCCGCCCTGACGGCAGAGCCCAATGCCCGCTGGCGTCACCCCCGGAGCCCTGCACCACCGCCCTCTTCGCTCAATCGCCGCCACGGCAGAGCACTCCATTGCTTCTCCCCGGCCTTCGCGCCGCTCCCCTTCTCTCTCTCCCGCGCCGCTTCCTTTCTCAGTTCCAGCAGCTATAAAAGGAATGCACCAGCCGCCGGAGTTCCCTCCGCCATTGTTGCCTTCAGCCATTCTCTTGCTCCCTGCTCAAGCTCCTAGCGCCATCCACCAAGTTCTTGAGGAACTCTTTCCTCAGCTTCCCTCAGTTTTCTCCAGGTCACCCAGCAGCTTGCTCCTCCGTGCTGCGTAAAAGCTCTCTTGTGATCTGCAAGAAACACCGCCGCCACCGTAGCATTCCCAGTCTTAGCCTCTGTTCGAAGCCTTAGTCCCTCCGCCCAAGTCTGCCTTCCTTCCGACCTCCAAGCGTTCCTTTCAGGAAGAAAGTGAGTTGCCGACCCCAGTCCGCTTCGCCCGACCCCTCCTATCCGCCCGACCCCGGTTCCGTCTCGCCCGACCCTGTCTGTTCCGCCGACCCTTATCCGCCTCGCCCGAGGGTTCGGCTGTGATCTTTTTCTTCAACCCGAGGGTGTATGTGTAAAACTTAGGAACCCTTCAGCGCTTGCGTCTGAGGACCCCTAGTATATCACATCCTCTAGTTCAAGGATCAAATCATAAGTTCCTTTCTTACCCTTGCCTATTGATTATCACCAGTTCTCTTGAACCTCCCCACCCTCCTGCTTCTTGTCGCGAGTTTCTGGGCTCAGGCGAGCCAGCGTTGCTGTTGAAATAACCGTCTATGCTAACTTTTGCATTGCATTCGTGTAGAGCTGCACCTCGCCGACGGCTTCTACGAGCTACACCCGGCGCCAGAAGTAGAAGGTGTAGCCGAGCTCCTGCCCGCTGAAGCCGAAGTTGCCCCCGAAGTCGAGCAGTTTCATCCCTCTTTGCTTGAAGGCAAGCCCCGGTTGCATGAAAACCCTTCGTGTTTTACCAAACTTGCGCATGCCTTCTGTAACATGCTTGTGCATTTACGTATAGGAGTTGTTTGAAGCCCTAGATGCATAACTTAGTTATCCCCATGATCTGAGCACTAGCTGTTGGACCGAGTAGAGGCATTGCTTAACTAGGAGACGGTAAAAGCCGAGTGATTCCCTGTCACTCGCGAGTTGTAGGAGTTGCATGTCTACCCTTTCTGTTATAACTATAAGGACGATGGACGGGGCAGGGTTTTGGTAACTCTTTGGTGGTCGGATGGTTGCCCCGTCTGTCTATGAAATCTGCTAAGGCCCGACAGTGGTGGTGTTCGTGATCAAGTGTTTGAAAGTACTAGCCTCATACTTAGTATGGGATAAAGAAGCCTAGTACCGGATTGAACCTAGACGTGAGCGGTCGCCCCATTGTTCTTGGAACGGAGTTTCCTCTGCTGGTTATCGCACGTGGTGGCAAGCGTGGTCACAGGACGGCAGAGGCTGAGTCTGTGGAACCTTGCACCAAAGGAAATGGGCCCGACACGGGTTAGGGGATTGATGGGGAAGGCCGACACAGGAAGCGACCTCCGGGTGCGCGGATGTCGTGGGGCTAGGTTCACCATGCATGGTTAAAGAACTCGAATCGATTCGTCTGCCTCTCACAGCTTGAGATTGCTTGATCGCTATGTCACCCTGAGTAAATGAGGAATCTGATGATGACATGTTTGTTGACATATCTACATAGCTTGTTTGGCTCCATGATTGCTTAGAATAGGTTGCAAAACCTAGACCGGCTAATGAACTTAGAACCGGAGCTAAAACTTGAAAATAGGGTTTTTACTTAGTGCTTTTGGCAAACAAACCCCTCAGCCAAAAAGCCCTGCATGTCTAGAAGGAGTAGTGTTACTCCCATCGGTTAAGTCTTGTTGAGCTTAGTAGCTCAGCCTTGTTGTGGCTCCTGTTTTTTAGGTGAAGCTGCTGCCCCCGACCCCTCTCTTGCTGGCGCTTGGCCGCCCCAGCTTCCGCCAGGCTGGACGGTCGAGTGGGATCCCTCCTCGGATGGCGAGGAAGGGAATCAGTGATGTCCCGGTTGGCCTCACCAGGGATGTCCGACCCCGACGAAGTCTTCCGCTAGTGTTTATCTCTGTTGTTTCCTTTGAACCTTGTAAAAACTCTGATGTTGGATTTTATGGTCGAACTAAATGGGTAAACTTGCCTAACTCAGTGGACTCGTTGTATTCTCTGGAACCACTCACCTTCGTGTGAGGTTGCTAAACTCGATCCTGTTTAAGTGGTTAAATCGGATGAAATCCGACGACGCTTCGTGTTAACTTGGCTTAGGTAGGAGTGTCGCATGTTAGGCGACTTAACCCTGTTTAATTCAAGCTAATCCGAAGTGGATCCGCCACAGATTCCTTCTACCTAAAGTTTGGGTTAGAGTACACGGGCTAAGAAAATCACTACGGGAGTATATGAATTTGTGGGCAATAGGTTCAATGTTGGGATCTATCCAAACCGTGGATATGAAGATGACTAGGAAAAATGAATTTGGAAGGATATGCGTGGCAGTCCTTAACCCCTTACTTATCCCCCCATATTTGGATGTAGTGATAGGGGATCTAGAATTTAAGGTGGAAAGGAAGGGGACTGATGAGAATGGAGAGGAAGCAATTTTTGATTGGAAGGGAGATGCAAAAGGAGAGGATGAGGGAGATGACAGTGAGGATGACCTCTTGCAGGATGACCTAGATATGATCAGAGAAATAAAAAGAAGGAAAAATTATAGTGAGTTCAAAGAGAAGGAAGGTAGTAGTACAGAATATATGCAGGAGGAGTAGGGCTGGACAGATAAGGGATCATGGAAGGATAAAGTTTAGAAGATGAATGAAATGGAGTTTAATCTGTTTCTTAAGGAAAAGGCAGAGGAAATAATGGATAGAGCATTGGACAGAACTTTGGAGGGTCTGACAGATCAGGTTATGAATGACCAAAATGAAAACCATGAGGGGGAGAGCAGCTAGGAGGAGGAAGAGGGAACAAATGAACTGAACAAGATGGCTGCAATTCCTGAGGCAGTAATGACACCAGCAAGGGCTAGTCCAAGATTGGCTAACTCAGGAGATGAGCACATTCTTGCTAAGACAGAAGATGGCTGCTAGGAAAAATCTGGAGCTCAATGAAGGTAATTCTGAATCTGAACACTGCTTTCATTTTCCTTTGAATAATGCTATATGTAATGTTAGCCACCTAGGGGTTAAGTTGGGTGAGAATGAAAAGGAGAAGGAAAGGGTAGTATAAGAAATTCTCACAGTACAAATGAGAGGTATGGATCAATATGTAGAGGTAGATAATCAAAGTGAAAGTAATCTGAATAGTGATAGGGAGGAGGAGGAGAGGGAAGAAATAGAAATACCTTTGCGGGGAACTTTTGGAAGAGGTTTTTGACGATGATGGTAATTACATTGATTTCTACTCTAAGATGGGAAAACACAAGTCTTGTGCTAAGTCACAAAAGAGAAAGACTTGTAAGGTCAAAATATCCAAAGTCAATGTCAATACTGTTTCCAAATGAGAGGAATCTTCTGGAACAGCAAAGGTCTTAGTGACTTGGCTAAAATAAGATTTCTTTCAGAAACATCTAAAGAGCAGAACTTAGCTTTCATTGCTCTTCTAGAAACAGGAAAAAGAGATTTTACCCAAGGCACTCTAAGTAATTTGTGTGGGAAAAAAAATTTAATCTGGCATTGGACTGAACCACGTGGAAGATCAGGGGGTATCCTCCTAGGAGTGAATCTAGATGAGTTAGACATTGGTAGTATTGATGAAGGAGACTTTTATGTGAAATTCAAAGTAAGGACAAGAAAAGACAATTTTCAGTTTGTGCTGGTGGCTGTTTATGGAGCAGCACAACCAGCATTTAAAGAAGCTTTCCTGACGAGCTGGTGCATGCCTGTAGCAAAGAGAACCTTCCCATTGTCCTTGGGGGAGATTTAACATCATAAGAAACCCAGGTGAAAAGAACAATGAAAGTTATGAGGATAAATGGCTATTTCTTTTTAATGCTATCATAGATAGCTTAAACTTAAAGGAGATTCATATGTTAGGAAGAAAGTATACATGGGCGAATTCCTTAAAAAATCCAACTTATGAGAGACCGGACAGGGTGTTGGTCAGTACAGAATGTGAAGAGAAGTTTCCTTTAGATATGGTTGATGCCTTGAGTAGGGAAATTTCAGATCATACACCTTTATTGCTTAACACTGGACATGAAGTGGTGAGCAGGAGCCGACACATGTTTAAGTTTGAACTAAGCTAGCTTTTAAGGAAAGATTTCTTTGAGCTAGTAGCTGATGTGTGGAGTAAGGAAAGAAAAGGTTCCAATCCTATCCAGAAATGGCAAAACAAGATTAGAAGGCTAAATCAATTTTTGAGAGGATGGGCAAAAAATCTAAATGGAGAGTATAAAAAAGAAAAACAAGAGCTACTTAAAAGGGGAAATGAGCTAGATAAAAAGGCAGAATCACAACAGCTAAGTTAGCAAGAAAGTGATTTAAAGCAATGCATTCAAGATAGAATAGTTCAGCTCCTAAGAGAGGAAGAAATAAAATGGTATCAAAGGACGAAAAGCAATAAGATAGTAAATGGAGATAACAACACAAAATATTTTCATATGGTAGCTAATGGCAAATACAGGGAAACAAGAATTTTTAGGCTGGAACAGAACAAGGGCATTATAGAAGGGGATGACAATCTTAAAGAATACATAACTAAGTATTACAAAGGACTATTTGGATCTCAATCAAGGAATATTTTTCTATGAATGAATCCTTGACAGAGGATATCCCTCAAGTATCAAGAGAAGAAAATGAAATCTTGACTGAAAAATTCATAGAAAAGGAGGTCAGAGAAGCTATCTTCCAAATGAAACATAACAAAGCTCTGGGGCCTGATGGATTCCCAGTA
The DNA here is from genome assembly GCF_005286985.2 of Setaria viridis. Lineage (NCBI taxonomy): Eukaryota > Viridiplantae > Streptophyta > Magnoliopsida > Poales > Poaceae > Setaria > Setaria viridis. The sequence continues at coordinate 45,073,940 of NC_048271.2, forward strand.
GTGTTTTACCAAGTATTTTGGAGTCTCATTAAAGATGACCTAATGGCCATGTTTGAAGACTTCCACAAAGGCAATCTAGTATAGTTTAAACTTTGGGATAATAACTCTAATCCCAAAACTTGAGGAAGTAAAAATGATCTAACAATATAGATCAATATGTATGTTAAATGTCAGTTTCAAAATTTTCACAAAGGTGATGGCCAATAGATTTTCTCTGGTGGCTGATAAAGTTATCAGGCCATGGTGGCTGATAAAGTTATCAGGCCATCACAGATTGCTTTTCTACCTGGGAGGTACATTATGGAAGGGGTAATTATACTTCACGAAACTATACATGAGTTGAGTAAGAAAATACGGGATGGAATCATTCTCAAATTGGACTTTGAGAAAGCCTATGACAAGGTTACTTGGCCTTTTCTTCAACAGGCGAAATGGTGTGAGTGGATAGAGAATATAGTCAGTAGGGGAAGTGTGGGGGTAAAGGTAAATGATGATATTGGACACTTCTTCCAGATAAAAAAAGGACTTAGACAGGGTGATCCCTTATCGCCAGTGCTAAGCTAACAACCAAATAAAGGGCCTAGTGCCCCATCTCGTAGATGGAGGATTATCTATCCTTCAGTACGTAGATGACACAATACTCTTCATGGAAAATGATTTAGAGGATGCAAAAAACTTGAAATTGGTATTATGTACCTTTGAAAAACTGTCAGGCCTCAAAATTAATTTTCATAAGAGTGAATTGTACTGCTTTGGGGAGGCAAAAAACCAAGTTAAGGATTATGTAGAGATATTTGGATGCAAGGAAGGAACACTACCATTTAATATCTTGGAATTCCAACGATGCATCGCAGAATTGCAAAAAAAGATTGGAAAATGATTGAAGATAGATTCCAGAAAAATTTAGCAAGCTGGAAGGGCAAATTAATGTCAGTGGTAGGTAGGTTAGTACTAATAAATTCTGTCCTCTCAAGTTTACCAATGTTTACGATGTCCTTTTTTGAATACCTAAAGGTGTTCTTAAAAGATTGGATTATTATAGATCTAGATTCTTCTGGCAAAGTGATGAATACAAAAAGAAATATAGGTTGGCCAAATGGAGTATCCCTTGTGCACCAAAGAATGTAGGAGGCTTGGGTATCTCCAATCTGAAAGTTCTAAATAGGTGCTTGCTAAGCAAGTGGTTATTTAAACTTCTAAATGAGGATGGAGTATGGTAAAAACTGCTTAGAAGGAAATATTTAGTGAACAAGGCTCTAACTCAAGTGACAAGGAAAAGGGGGATTCACACTTTTGGGCTGACCTCATGGTAATAAAAGACCAGTTCCTGTCAATGGGTACATTTGAGGTGCACAATGAAAAAAAAACCTAGGTTCTCGGAAGATGTTTGGACGGGAAAGACAACCTTGAAGGAAAGATATGCATCCTTGTATAATATAGTGAGAAGGAAAGATGACATTGTGACCAAAGTATATGGATCTGTCCCTCTAAATGTTTCTTTCAGAAGAGCATTGACAGGTCACAGATTAGATGAATGGCTAAAGTTAGTGGCTGATATTATAACTCATGGTAGGGATAGGCAGGAGGACAAATTTATTTGGAATATGAATAAAAACAAAGTTTTCTTAGTGAAGTTAATGTATAGAGAAATAATGCAAGCTGAAAGAACACCATCCATGTCTGGAAAGTAAAACTACCATTAAAAATCAAGATTTTCTTATGGTATTTAAAGAAAGGTGTGATTTTAACAAAGGACAACCTCGCTAAGAGGAGATGGCAAGGAAGCACCATGTGTTGTTTCTGCAGCTCAGAAGAGACAATGCAACACCTCTTCTTTGATTGTCATCTTGCCAGATTCATATGGAGTACAATATTCTTTTCGTTTGGAGTTCAACCACCAGTTAGTGTTCCTAATATGCTAGGACTTTGGGCTAGAGGGTTTCCTCGGAAAGTTAGAAACCAGATGATTATAGGAGCGGCTGCTCTCTGCTGGGCTACGTGGTTGAATAGAAATGATGCACTGTTCAAAGTCATGATCACTAATTCCTTTTTGCAGGTAATCTTTAGAGGAACCTATTGGACAAGAGTATGGGTGGGCGGTGCTATCAAAGGAGGAAGAGAAAAATGAAATGAAGAACTGTAACAGGCTTGAAGGCACTGCCTTGGAGTTCTTCAACAAGTTTGGCTGGAACTTCAGAAGAAGAATTCTTCAGTAGTAGGATGTTCAACGCTGGAGAAAGTCTCAGAACCCTGTTAGTGTTAAGGAGTCATATTAGTAGTCTTATTTTTGAGTGAATTGTGAGTCTCAAGGGTAGTATTGCTAGAGCGGCTTAAGTGCTGAGTTTCTATCTTCTTGGTGTAATTTTGGCTGCAGGCATTGATTCGTGGATGACCGAGGCGGGATATTTTCCTTAATCTAAAAAAACATGTATGGCACTGAAATAGAGAGATTGAGTTCCTCTAGTTCCAGAACACAGACCTGATAACCTCAGCCAGAACCGCAAGCAAACAATAAGTCTTAGGGAAAAATATATTATAAACGGACAAAGCACACAAATTTAAGTTTATTAATGAATGAAGTCAACCATTTGCTTTGACATGCATGGAGTTTGGTAAATAATCTCTTAATCGTACACAGATGCTTATTTATGCCGAGTATACATGAATATTGCCCAGGGATAACATTATAACATGGACTAGACATTGTATGCCGAGTGTTCCCCAAAAGGCCAGAAGGAACCATTCATACTGTAGGAATCTTCAGCCTGCAAGATTTGTGCGGCAACAGTTTTAGTGCCTAAAGTCAAATAAGGTAAATGTTGGGAACAGTATATATGTTTCGCTCATATTCACACGTCACTTGAAATACCAAAAGGCAAGGCATGCCACGCACGACAAATGGAAAAGACAGATGCGCAAACCAACAGCTCAAGAAATAAAATTCAGTTACTAGTACTACATTACACCATGGTAACATGTAAGTGCAACACCAGGCAAACGTTTAGTGGAACAAATTGGATACTATAAACTGTTCATCAGCATATCATATGAAATATTATTCTTTTTAATTACTTAAAACCAAATACCAAAATGCTCCATTTCAGAGCAAAAGGAGTAGAACCCCAACTGCTAGAAGGTCAAGGACCTACTACGTTAAGCAAAGCAAAGCTAACCTTAGTCTAAAATTGCTATTACCTATTAGGCAGAATTCGACAAACTTTAGACAAACTTTTTAAAGCAGCATGACCATGCTAGCATACATTATAACAGCCATACTATGTCAAACAAGCAAATCAGCAATTTGGAAATAGAACTACATACATCTGTACATCTGCGCCAGAAAAAAATTGGATGCTAATTCATAATATCTGTTGAGGATTAATGCCGAAGAAATAGCAATTTCCCCAACAGTGCCATCATACAGTAAGCCACACACGCAGATACACTACACCCAAAATAAGAATCACGGAAACAAACGGCACACCAACAATTAATGTTGGCTAGAATGTTGATTATCTTCAAATTAGTTGTAGATCCACTTTGATGATATGAGCCATTAATCTTAGCTAGCACGTTTTCTTCTTACCTGTTGTAGATCCACTTTGATGATATGAGCCATTAATCTTAGCTAGCACGTTTTCTTCTTACCTGTTGAGTAATTAGAGGGACATCATCTATGTACACATTCCGGTAGCTTAAATTATGCCTGTTATGCTGAAAGGATGCAAGCTCATCACCAGGGGCCTGGTCAAATATTTCTGTCTCTCTAGGATAGAAGGGGGAAATGAACAAGCTTCCAATGCCTCCATATTCACCAGATACTACAGAATGCTGCAAGAAAAATAATCAATGAATGAAGTACCCATCAGAGAACTGTACTTGAGAACAGTTATAACTCAAGCTAGCGGCAAGACAAATTGTAAATCCTCATAACATACAGACATGGTAATTACAGTTTTTTTTTCCTTTTCAGGCACAACCTGAACACATCCATGGATAAAGTTGATTTATAACTTCATTATGTGATGTTCTACGCAAGGTTCCATACCATTGAACTCAAGATTTTGACACCTTGGCATGTGATGAGAAACTGATCCATCAGGTCATACCAGAAACTTCCATAAATATCTCACACTACCAGATAAGTCAAAGTTCCAATTTACATTTGCAATCCAGCAACCGATATAGATTTGTCCTGCCCCCTGGCAGGCTGGCACTTTTGAAGATGTAAAATGACACCGAGATTGAGGCCATAATCTAAATATGACCTGAGCAAAGCTGTGGCCAGTCCAAGCATGGGATTACCCTAAACCTGGTCTTAGTGATAATGAGCCATTCTTAAGGTCAGATTTTCACAATAGTAGTCATGTATGTAACTCTCTTCCAGGATAAACACAAATTGACTTGCTAAGTTAAGGGCATGTTTAGATCTTTGCTAACATTGTCATTCCCTATAAATGTTAGAAGGGAGGATGCTTTGTTTCGTTCTCTTTCCTAGCTTGCTTATGCACAAGGTGTGCAAGAACTTCCTTGCTTTTGAGAGAGAGCCACTCCCCACCATAAGGCTTTTGCTCGCAAGCAAGGTAAGAATGTGCCCAAGGTTCAACCTATCTTACAGGTTTTCAATGAGAACGTTTATCAAGAAACAAATATTGAAGTTTACTCTAAATACTTGCAAAGATTAGAGAATACAACTAAATATTAGAACTCTTCAATTCTTCATGAGAAGAAGACTCATGCTGAAGAGGGGAAAAAACTAAGAAAAAAATATGAAAGATATGTATCAGATTTTGTACTTACTGAATCGTTTTCAAGAGCATCCCCTTGCATATAGGCATCATAAAGGCCCCAAATCTGAGACCATGATGGCTTAAAAGGTTCAAGTGGCACATCAAAGGTCGGTGTATAGGACTGAATGTTGCATGCATGTGCTGGAGTTTCCAAGATGTGGACATCACTTTGGTCACAATATTTTGAAAAATGCTACAACAAAACCAAAATTATCTTAGGAAATAACAAAAAAGCAATACGGATGAACATATTAAGTATATTAATTTCAGAATAATACTTTAAAGGAGTAATCCAAACAAGTAAACTCTATGGGGCCAAATCCCAAATCCTAAAGCACATTTACGCAGACTGCCATGCTTCCTAATAACTAACTTGGAAATCAAATGCTTTAACAAACCTCATAATACTCCAAACTCTGAGAAGAAACTGGTTCCGTGGGTTCGACCTGGACATTTAGTGCTTGTTTATAGCAATGATGGTGATAACAATAAATAGGGTGACCAGAGATCATGTGCTCAACATCGTAGGATGACAATGCCTGCATAAAAAAGGCATGAGATCACAAAATAGTAAGATGCAATTGAACCAAAACCAAAACTAAAGACATACAAAACTGGATGTGAACAGCATGGCATCTTGTAAGCATAATAATAGCAAAATTTCATTTTAAATTAAAAAGAAGTACTTGCAGAATACTTTATTTTATCCTTTTTAATTATTGTTCCTATCTGCTTAAGATGATGTTTTATGATATCACGAATGCTAGTTCTAATAAATAAAAAATTTATATCTGATGAAGTTTACATTGTCCACTCGGAAAAAGTACCTCATGCTGAAATTCCTCTACTTGATGAGACTTTGAGTAGCTGAAATTTGGAAACCAATCTGGCTTGCCCAAAACACCAGGAAGGCCATAAGATTGTGCAAAAGGTGTATAGTAGGAATTGGACATGGACTGGCTATAAGAATTGGCCTCATCTCTGTAGTTACTATGCCAAGATAATTCCTGTTTCCAAACAACCACCAGCAATTAGAATCACAGATTCACAGTAGAACATTTGCGGGTACTACATAGAGGTAAAAATGAGTAATGAACAGACACATAAGGAAAAAAAATCAAATCGCATTTGCTAATTCAGTTCAGTCAAATTATTGCCCCCGTCAAGTTTATGAGATATTTTGACAAATAAGTGCAGTATCATGATCAACTATGGAGTGCATTTCTATGGGCAGTTCAGATAACATAAAATTCGAGCTAATTTCCTCACATATTACAGAGGGAACCATCTGTACCCTTTACATATACAATGTAATGATTAATGAATAATTTCCTCCAACAAAGGCACAAAGCACTAAAATGCACTTCCAGACGCATGATGCATCATGGAGATAAAATGCAGATATTAGCAAGCAGGCATATGGTAAGCAGGTACCCACATTGCTCTGAACCAGCTCCTCGCTGCCATCGTGCGGCTCCACCCTTCCCACCGCCGGTGGCGCCACCTCAACCTCCACGGCCAAGGCATTCTCCCCGCTTTGTTTCCTGTTCGCATAAACTGGAACGACGTAGCTATCCACCCCAATCCGCTGCTCCGCGTAGGGATCCTTGTAGCCGAACAGGTAATCCAACCCCCGTACACATTTCCTCCAGAAGCCGCGTCCGCACCACCCGCCCCTCCGCACCTTCCCTTTCGTCGACGCCCCGTTTGGAAACACCTCCGGGGATTCTTGCACCGGCTCCCGCGGGGCTTCCTCATCGCCACGAGGTTCCTCCGGCTCCGGTGTGGGCGAAGGCGGCGAGGGTACAGTGGGTACGGAGGCAGCGGCAGAGGAGGAGACCGGGTAGCAAATGTTGGCGGAAGGTGGAAGAGGGGTGCCGAACGTGGCGGCGATGTCGTAGCCGCCGCGGTAGGGGTGAGGATTGTACTCGACGAAGAAATCGTCGTCGTCCTCGTGTGGGATGAAGTCTCCGGCGACGGCGGGGGCCATGGCTGGCCGGTTGGAGTTCGGGTTGTGGGGCGCGAGGAGGCGAAGTGGGAGTGGAATGTAGCGGAGGAGGTGAAGGAGCACCAGGGCACGAGGAGGGTGGCATGTTGCTTTCCGGTGAAGGCGATGCGGTTGGGAGCTTGCGCATGGCGATGGCGTCGGGTGGGGACGACGCGGGCGGGGCTCGCCGTCGCCGGACGGGGATGGTCGGATGGATTTGGCGAATTCGGGGAGTTCGTGGATGATTTGGACTTTTGTAGTAGGCTGGATCAGGTGCTCTTTTTCACTGCCGAGCCCACGGTTTCAAATCGTGGGCCCGAATCAGGTTGGCCCGGTCCAAACCAGGCGATTTTACAAGAATTGATATACATTCCCTCAAAAAGAAATCCTCAGTCTTTTATAATTTTGTATGTAGGAGTAGTATTTTACTTGTTTGTCTAAGTTTTCTTTACTATGTTGACAACAATAACATAATTTTTTTTTACCTTGCCTCAGTGCTTTTTGTTTTTTTCTCGACCCAGCCAGTTCGATTGAGATTGCAGCTGCAGCAGCCTTTATGCAGCTGCAGCCGACACCGTCTAGTCTGGCACTCTACTGTAGGTCAGTAGCCAAGTGGCGGTTGCAGCAACACGCGGGCCCGGAGCCCAAGGGCCAGCTGCAGCCCGCAGCCCTGCAGGCGCGCCCGCCCCTCCGCCCGGCAGGCATCTCTCTGTCACACCGGAACACCGGCACCTCGTCCCACAGGGCCCTGTTTCCCCGCTCCCCTCCCCCCTCCGCCGTGACTGAGCAAGGAGGCGAAAGCCGCGAAGCCGCCTCCGCGAATCGAGCCAATTTGCCGCTCGCGCCACCAGCTCCTTCGCCCCGATCGCAATGCCACCCCGGAGTCAACCCCAACGGTCGCCGTGACCGGCGCCGGAGAGATCTCGCGCGCCGAGCCCGTGGCTCCGCGCAGCTCTGCTGCCGCCGGCCCACCCGCCCACCCACCGACCCACGCGCTCGATAAGGCCGCGGCGCGCGGCCGCCCCGCACCGGCATCCTGGAGCCGCCGCAGCAGGAGGCGGTGAAACCGTCGCCGACCAACGGCCGCATCCGCTACCGCACGCCCTCGGCGGCCGATCTGCTCCCCGCGGACGATCTCGCCGCCGCCCCCTCCGCCGCGGAGGCCGCGGCGGCCGCGAGGATGCGGCGCTACTCGGGTGCCGGAGCACGGCAGCAGCAGCAGACGGAGGCCGTGGCCGACCGCGTGCACCGTTACCGCGGGGTGTTGCTGGTGGTGCTCGCGCCGGTACTCCTCATCTCGTTCGTGCTGCTGCTCATGCCGCGCGCGCCGACCTCCGCCTCAGGGGGTGGTCTCCTCGCCGCCGGCGGTCGGAGGTGGGGCCCCCGGGCCGTTGAAGACGGACCCAACAAGTACGCTGTGATATTTGACGCTGGCAGCTCCGGGAGCCGCGTGCACGTGTATTGCTTCGACGAAAACCTGGATTTGGTGCCCATAGGGAAGGAGATCGAGCTCTTCAAGCAGGTGAATTGGTTGGGCTTCCTTCTTGTCCATTCATTTAGTTTAACTTGCCTACTGTGTGGCGTTGCTGGGTGGGTTTGTTCGCTGTGGTCTGATGCAGGGGTGTTCTGAATGACCTTTGAAACGAGATTATTGATATGACACGGCCTGTTTGGTCTGCTTCTAGCCCAAGCCAAACTAAACATTGGTAGCGTCAATGGCAACTGGCCCCTCTAACAGAAATGAAAATTGAGTAACACCACTGGAATCTTATAAGATATATAATGTATGGCCAATCTAAACAATGATTATTTTCTTTAGACAAAATGTTGGAGTTGATCGGTTTTTGGCTATTCAAAAAAAATTTATCACCCAATTCGCTCCCACAATCCAGGCATTTGTCTATTTGGCTCTTGAGAGTTTGCAACCAAACAATCCTGCACTTTTTTTATAATATCCTTCAAATATTTTGTGCAAAATTTGGCAAACTGGTATTTTGGGCGTGCTTGGTTGCTGGCCACGCCCAGCCATGCCATAAGTGTGGCGCCACCACTAAATCTGTGCTGCTGTTTGGTTGTTGACAAAAGTTAGGCTGTGGCAGCTTTTCCCTTAATGATTTTGGTCAAGGTTCTGGCACTGAAAATTGCCACCACATGTTAGGCGCCGCCGCATCTGCAGCATGGCAATCTGTGGTCGGCATCCAAGCAGCCCCTTTGTATTGTAGATATAATTACTCAGTGCCCATTTAAGAATGCTGAAATGTGGGCAATTAATGTTGATCCTTTTATTTGTTCCCCATAAATTGTTGGAACAATAACATACCATCTCTAGATTTTCAGTCAGAGGAATATTGAATGATGAAGTGATGCCACTATGTGGTTTTACCTTTCATATTAGGACATGATAAATAGCAGCTTTTCCTTTAATTAATAAGTTATACTATCTCTCTTAGACCATAGTGTATGATTGGCTCTAGTTTATTAGGGCATGTTCAACGCAAGGTGCTTCGACACTAGTGCTTAAAAAGAGACAATGCTGTTACATCATTAAGCACAGGTATAAAAGTTAATCCTTACAGGGCAAACCGGTGCTCAAATAGGCTCAACCACTTTGTTGGCACACATTAAGTGCAAACTTAAGCATCTTATCCTAGTGCATATGACATGGCAAAATAACCAGTTTACTTAGCTGATCACCATGTCCAAACACCTGCAATGTACGTGCCCTTAGAAGTAGGACCGTAGCAACTGACACATGCTTATTACATATTACTGGCCATGAGCTCTTGCCATACTAAGGCATTAAGCCAGAACCATGTCATGATACATTAATGCTATTAATTCAAATGTGAAATCAGCTGACTGTTACTTAGATATGTCAACTTTAGGGATTTCACAGCTCTCGTTGAGTTTCTTGCTCCTGAAATCAGGAACACTGTTTAGTTATTTATAGTATTTAAATACATGACAAAATGTGACAGCAGACAGCTAATTTTTTGGGGAATAATCCCGAAATAGAGGATTACAAAAACTATTTTCTGCCAGGCTTTTGACCGAGTGCTTTTTTCAACAGCCTTTATGAATCTATTTGAATTTTGGATAGTCTTTGCTGAACAGTCACGTTGAAAACTAGCTTGAAACTGATTGAAGAATTGGCCCTTTATTATTAGGAAACTGGATTGGGGACTCTGCTTGGCTATCCAAACATTGATATTTCGCCCCTCATAGAAATTTATCATGTTATGGATGCTAGAACAAGAAAATTTGTAGCTTAAAACATTAGGAATCATGCCAAATTAAATGTACTGTAAAGTTGCATGTAGCTGTTCCGAGGTTTTATTTCTACGAAGCAATTAGAGGCTTGAACAGCTTTTCATCCTGGTTGAGCCTGTCCTCACTTCTCAAATAATATACCATATAATTTTTGGCCTTTGGGGGACTTTAGAACTTGCTGTGAAAAGATTAAAGATGTTCAGTTCTCTAAAGCACTCATTGACTTATCTGCAATTACCCTGCTATATATTTTCATCCTATTATATATTTGAATTAGAAAGAGCAATTGACCATCCAGAAAAGAGAGGGAAAGCTAACATCTCTGATTCTTTTCATCTTCCTTTTTCTGTAGAAAAAACCAGGCCTGAGTGCTCATGCGAATGATCCGCAGGAGGCTGCTGAATCACTTATTTCTCTTTTAGAGGAAGCTGAAAAGGTAGTTCCAGTAGAGTTGCGTAAGCAAACGCCTGTCAGGGTTGGGGTGAGTGATGGTTCCTGTATTGCATTTTATTGTAGTGGAAGCTGAAACAGCATCAGTTTTAGCAATAGTGTTTTTTTTCCCTAGCAAAAATGTAATTTTGGACTGTTGTGCAGGCCACTGCAGGTCTCAGAGCTTTAGGGACTGAAAGGTCTGAAGAAATTTTGCAAGCGGTAAATATTCTTCTTGTGGTAGTCTGGCAGTAGTATGTCTTATCCCTCAAAATGTGATCATTCCACCTTTTTTTGTAGCCTTATTTTTTACATTTATATTTGATATGCTTTGTATTCTCTTTTATTTTTGTCATTAATGAATATGAATTCTTCAGGTTAGGGAACTTCTTCGTGATAAGAGTTCTTTCAAATCCCAGCCAGATTGGGTGACTGTTCTTGATGGATCTCAGGAAGGCGCATTCCAGTGGGTACAGTGTTGTTCTAATTTATTCCCAATTCAATATGCTTCGGAGCTTTATTTTCTTCATTTCTCGTTATTCCTTTAGAATTGTTAACATTATTCTGTCATTGGTGTTAACCTGTTCCCGTCTAACTTTGATTTTGCAATGCCTGTAATCATGTTTTTGGCATTTTGAATTTGAAAGTAAAATGGTTATCCGTTTGCTGTTCTCCTGCAACCTTCACAACAAAAAGAAGCAACATGGATGTCTTTTATTTTCTTTTGTAGGTTACCATCAATTATCTTTTGGGAAAATTGGGAAAGCCATACTCAGACACAGTTGGAGTTGTTGATTTAGGAGGTGGTTCAGTCCAAATGGCTTATGCTATCTCGGAGAAGGATGCAGTAAAGGCACCTGACGTGTCAGATGATGAAGATTCCTATGTGAAAAAGCTCCTACTTAAAGGAACCACATACTATCTTTATGTTCACAGGTCCGCATCAAATATGTCCTCACATTCTAATATTATTATTGACTTTACTGCTATTTTCTTCCAATTTAATATACCAATGATGTCTAAAACCTGTGCTTAGTGTGGCTTACTCAATATTGAAGTTTGAATTCCTATGTCACTGTAGAAAGGTGAATCCTGCAATTGTTTGGAGGTTGCTACCAGATGTTAGCAGCTTGGGTGGTTGTAGTGTTAAAGAGTTAAACTGGTTTGCTAGTCACCAAGTGGGGCAATAATAATATTTATCCATCATACTCACCAGTGAGGCCACTGTATGTCTTTTGGTTAATCCTGCCACTTCTTGCCCCTTTTAACATTTATAGTGACATAGAATAGCATCATTTACAACAATGCGATGGTTTACTGTAGGAACTAGCATCGTAATATTCCCTCCATCTAAATAAGATGTGTAAAGAGCATAGATATAATATATAACTGTAAATATTGTTATCCACAGTTATTTGCACTATGGTTTGCTGGCGGCTAGAGCGGAGATCTTCAAAGCCGGCGAAGGCAATGATCACAGCGACTGTATGTTGGAGGGGCATCATGGTACGGTTGCTTTTTTTTTAATCTGCGAGGCCAATATCTAAATTGATATACCATTAGCTTGTTGTCTTTTTGGAATTTGAAATGAACTTCCTACATTTTACTATCAGCATTGAAAGAGCGAATGGTCACTTTGAAATAAACCAAACTTACAGAAAGACTATTTTCCTGAACTCCGTTCTATTCTAGACAGGGTCCATGCCCTGCTCTGGAATAAGCATAATCAATGTTGACTTGCCTTAAAAATTTTGCGTGCCATCAAATATTAGTCAAAGCATTGCACCATTCTGTACAATAGAGGCCCTTGATAAAAGCATGCTACTTTATCAGCAGATTAGTCTTACGATGAATACATGTTCCAGTTTCCAACAAAGATGAAATTATCCATCCGAATCACTGTAGCTAAATTGTCGATATCTGTTTTTTGTTTATTGCTCACAATATTATCAAATCTTAAATGTGCCATTAATTTCAGGGAAATACAGTTATGGTGATAATACATTTGAAGCATCAGGCTCACCTTCCGGTGCTAGTTATTCCAAGTGCAGGGCTCTTGCAGTGAGAGCTCTTAAAGTTGATGAACCAGCATGCACTCACATGAAATGCACATTTGGTGGTGTGTGGAATGGTGGCGGTGGAGATGGACAAAAGAATCTCTTTGTAGCATCTTTTTTCTTCGATAGGGCTGCTGAGGCAAGTCTATTTCACAATTGAGCTCTCTGATCTGCCTGAAGCGAATTGCTGTTGTCTTACTAATCCTATTCACGATTTGCACCTAATTGTTTCTCATCCTCAGGCTGGTTTTGTTGACCCAAAAGCAGCAACTGCTGAGGTTAAACCCTCAGACTTTGAAGAAGCTGCACGACGTGTTTGTAAATTGAATGTGAAGGATGCACATGCAACCTACCCCGATGTCTCAGAGGAGAACATTCCCTATCTTTGCATAGACCTTGTCTACCAGTACACATTACTTGTTGATGGATTTGGTATGGCTTATTTCGAATGAAAAATATCATGATAATCCTAGAACTTAGAACCTTCACATATATTTTCTTTTTCTTTTGGCCTTTTTTGTTCTTTCAGGCGTGAATCCTTATCAAGACATTACCTTGGTAAAGAAAGTGTCTTACGGCGATTCCTATGTTGAAGCAGCATGGCCCCTTGGTAGCGCCATTGAGGTTGCATCTTCATCGTAGGCAGAAACAGCTTGGCAGTAACTTATTCCTCTTTTTTTCTCTATAAAGGTATTCCATGATATAGTTTTGGCTTAGTTTACTGATCAATAGTAGTGAGTTTAGACCCTGAGTTTGATGCTAGGATTTTGCCTCGATTCACCATTTGTTATTCATTTTTCATTCTATTTGTTTAGCTTCCTACACATTAACATATACATAGTATAGGTTGGAGTTGTTTTCTGCTAGCCATTTTTTTACTTTTCCTCAACATTTCTCTAAAGGCCTTTGTCATTCATTATTTCTTCGATTCTGATACATAAATCTATTATCCATCATCGGATATGATTCGTAGGGTGGCTTATTGTGATGCCACTCTTTATGTTCCTTTTTGCCCATGTTGAATTGCTCGCTGATTTCCCCTTACTCTTAACAAGGAAACGGTCACGGAGAATGAACTTAAAATTGGCAATGCACTCTTTTCTTTTTGCTTTTCTGTATACGTGTTTTTTGCAACCTTGTGCCCATTCGTTTACTGCAGTCTGCATTCCTTTGTATTGCCCCGTTGTTAGGTTGAATCAGTTTGGTGTTCGTTGTCATTGATCTATCATGTACGCCGTAAGCGGTAGTGCCGATGGATTGGTTTCGTGAGCAGGCAGGCCGCCTTTCAAACCGTGTTGTAACATAGTTGTTATGCGCGGATGGGTTCAGAGGCGTGGCTTCGATCAAGCCTGACTGATTCAGGAATTGATCGAGTGATACAAGAAAGTATTCAGGCACCGACTACGCCTCTACGCCTCGTCATCCCGCCCTCCCAACTGCTTACAGTGCAATGTCAGCCTTCCTCCCCCAGGCCCCAGTGGTGTGGCAAACTCCTTGAATCCAAACCTCTCGCAAGCTCGCTGGACCCGAGACAAACTGGTAGTGAATCGAGAGACGAAATATGATTTCCTCATTTTTTTTAAAAAAAAAAATCTCTCGCTGTTATTTAGCTGCACGTCAAATTCACAGTCAGCACCGCCTAACTGTTATTCACCGTGTTTAGTAACATCACCAGGGCTGACTAAAGAACACTGTAAACGAAGCAGCACACGTGCATTGCGGTTGAAGCTTCTTACGCTAGTGCACTGACTGTGCATGCCTGATTGCCTGTTTTTTAAATGAAAACAAGTAAACAACCAATCTGAGCTGGGGCTGACCTCTAGGCAACACGAAGCTGCTAGGAAGCAAATCCGTCGCCTGGTACTTCACCACCAAGTTCCTTGAGAGTAAGGCCCCGTTTGTATCCGCTTATAAGCGGCTTATCGGTGGAAATAAGCGAGAATCTCGCCAAATACTTTGCTTATTTCCACCGATTCTCGCTTATGTGGTAAGCCGCTTCAACGATTTGAACTACGAGAAGCGAAAAGCGAGAAGCGAGAAAATCTTCGCTTAGATTATAATCTAAGCGTGGCTAGGAAAAGCGTATACAAACAGAGCCTAAGGCATGCCCGCCTCTCGCGTAGAGCGTCCAGTAACCTCACACCCCCAATGAATAAACTTTACTAAACAACGGTGTACTAAGCAGTCATAAGAGGCTAATCCAACCACGCCTATATAAGCCGACGACAAATGCCATACCACATCAATCCATCTCCAATTCTCCAGTCAAAGTCCACCCAATATCACTACCATCTCAGCCCAACCAGTCTGTTTCTCCCGCCGCTCGATCGTGAGGGTGAGAGAGCAATGGTTCTTCCAACAGGAGCCTCGTCGTACGCAGCCAGTGTGCCATGGAGCCTCCTGGCCTACGGCCTCCTAGGCCTGGCGCTCCTCCGGCAGGCCGGCCGGCTGCTGCACCGGATGTGGTGGAGCCCCCGGCGCCTGGAGCGCGCGCTGCGAGCGCAGGGCCTGCGCGGGAGGCCGCACAGCCTCCTCGCGGGCGACCTCCGGGAGAACGCCCGGCTGAACCGGGAGGCGTGGTCGAGGCCGCTCCCGCTGGGGTGCCACGACATCGCGCCCCGCGTCGCGCCGTTCCTGTGCGGGGTCGTGCGGGAGCACGGGAGGCGGGCGTGCCTCTGCTGGTTCGGGCCCGTGCCCAGGGTGATCGTCGCCGACCCGGGCTTGGCCAGGGACGTGCTGTCCAACAAGTTCGGGCACCTGGAGAAGCCCAGCTTCCCGGCGCTGACGAGGCTGCTCGCCGAAGGGGTCGCGGGGCTGGAGGGCGAGAAGTGGGTCAGGCACCGCAGGATCCTCAAACCCGCGTTCCATCTCGAGAAGCTCAAGGTATGCATGGTATTGAACTTGAACCTCTCTTCTTTTGTTCATTCTTGGCATGATCCTCTTCATGTATGGGCGTATGGCATTGCAGAGTATGCTGCCGGCGTTTTCTGCGTGCTGCGAGGAGCTGGTCGGCAGATGGGCGGAGTCTGCTGGCGCCGACGGTTGGTGCGAGCTGGATGTCTGGCCGGAGCTCCAGAACCTCACCGGCGACGTCATTTCTCGCACCGCGTTCGGCAGCAGCTACCTCGAGGGGAGGCGGATCTTCCAGCTCCAGGCAGAGCAAGGTGAACGCCTCGTGGCCACCATTCAGAAGATCATCATCCCAGGCTACTTGTGAGTTTTTATTCATTAGTTCCAGGCTCCATATACTAAGTACACTCTGCTGATACTGCACTGACCACGCCTATGCAAACGCTATGGGAACACACACAGATATTTGCCGACCAAAAACAACAGGAGGATGCACGAGATCAACGACGAGGTCACCTCACTCTTACGAGGATTGATCGAGAAAAGAATGCAAGCTATGAAAGAAGGCGAGATCGGCGGCAAAGATGATCTGCTGGGCCTGCTTCTCGAGTCAAATATGAGACACACTGACGAGCATGGCCCGTCCAGCCTGAGAATGAGCACCGAAGACGTCGTCGAGGAGTGCAAGCTCTTCTACTTCGCAGGGATGGAGACGACTTCCGTGCTGCTCACCTGGACGATGGTCCTGCTCAGCATGCACCCGGAGTGGCAGGACCGTGCGAGAGAGGAAGTCCTTGGCCTGTTCGGGAGAAACAAGCTTGAATACGACGGCCTGACCCAGCTCAAAACGGTGGGCCCTCACTGAAAAAAAATTATTCCAAAATTTATCGCGCTCAGCCTGCATCGTGTAGTTAAACGTCCTTAGTCCATCGGTACTTGCAGGTGACGATGATCCTTCACGAGGTTCTCCGGCTGTACCCTCCGTTTATCGCGATCAGCCGGAAGACGCACAAGGAGGTGGAGATCGGCGGCGTCACGTACCCGGCCGGCGTGGTGGTCGACCTGCCCGTGCTGCTCATCCACCACGACCCGGACATCTGGGGGAGCGACGTGCACGAGTTCAGGCCGGACAGGTTCGCCGAGGGGGTCTCCAGGGCGCCGCCCGCGTTCTTCCCCTTCGGCTGGGGGCCGCGCACCTGCATCGGCCAGAACTTCGTGCTGCTCGAGGCCAAGATGGCGCTGAGCATGATCCTCCAGCGGTTCGAGTTCGAGCTCGCGCCATCGTACACCCACGCGCCGCATACCGTAATCACCCTGCAGCCGATGCATGGAGCGCAGATTAAGCTCAGGGCAATCTGATCACTGAAGAACATTCATTACTGCTTTGGTTGCCTTGTGACCAGTGGATGAATCAAGGTGTCTTTAGATCTTGAAAGACATCTACTTGCAGATGTTGAAATATTAGAATTTCATGTTGTAGTATATTGGGTGCAATTGCTTTTAGCTGTATTAGCCAGGAATTGGTATTTTGTATCCTGTTACATTCTCCCAAGTAAATTTTCATTTTGTTCAGTTTCAGTTATTATTGATCTGTCGCAATGAAAAGTTTGGGAACAGCCTTCACTGCAGGAATTGCACGGAAAACTTGCTGATAAGTTTGAAAGTCACTATAGCTCTCCTGTAAGTGTACAACAAAAAGGTTTCCGGCATCCCCGTTCTAGGAGCCAAATTCTAATCTAAATCAGTAAATCGGTCAAATGACCGTCATTTTCTGAAAGAAATATTAGTGAATGGTCCATTCAATTCAACCTTATGAAATAGGGGAAAAGATTGTGTACAGGAGGACCTGTTCTAAACTTCTATAGTATATGCTGTTTCTGAAAGAAACTCTTCAGATGCCATAGCTGCAATCCTGCGACCCCGACGCACATGGCCAACGACAACAGGGTAAACGAGTGTATTCTTGTGGCAGTGTCTTCGTTGAGTCTCTGCATGTCGTGCTCACTGGCAGAAAAAGATCAGGGAGCACCAGAAATCAGTAGCGAGAACTCGGGTTGGTGAGAAAGAAACATGGGCTAATAGGCATAAAAAAATATCACCTCTGGCGCAGAGAAATCATCTCTTCGTGTATGAGTCGAGCAGAATCCTCCAATTTCTTCAACTCTTCAGCAATGGACTGGAAAGTGAGACATTTTAAGAATGCTCTCAAATTCAGATAGATTGCTAGTTTCATAGGGAGAATTCACTGAAAGAACTTGGACGATAGATGCTTGTTCCTCCTTTAGCATAAGCCACAATTTTCTTGAATTTAACGCAAACAAGCAAGAACTTCTACAATTAAGCATAATTAAATTTCATTGTGAAATTGTACAGGATTTGACCATTGTACTGGATTAACCAAACACTCCTTTTTTTCGGAAGTGAACAAAAGAATTTCCGATCACTGAAGAACTCTGACCACTGATCTGCACGAGTGCATTTGGTGCCCTCATTATGTCCCAAGTGATCAAGAAGATCGTAATTCACCTTGAGATTTGCCATGGTGATATTTCTTCTGTTGGAATACCGAGCCTAAACTGGGTTATAAAGTTTGAAATTCTTTTATAATCATTTATAAAATACCTTCCTCATGAACTAAACTGGAGTGGCTGAGTCTTCATAGTTGAACTACTAACTGTAGCAGGCCCAAACAACGATACGATACTTTTGTTTAGAATGACAATAAGATATTATGTTATTATGTTGCGGTGTCTAATTTAGCCATTTGACATTTATGTTACTCCTGTCAACATTCCTGTAATGCTTAGTATCAGCATGCAGTAAATTAGCAAACATTCTAAGGAGCAGTGAATTTCAATTTTCATAGGGAGCAAGTGGTTAAGGGATGACGGGGGAGCATACAGCGATGGGGCCTTGGTTGTTGGAGACAGCGACGGCGGGCCGGGACCCGGAGCCCCCGGCGGTGTCCCACTGCACGTCGACGGAGACGACGGCGCCGCGCTCGTAGCGGGGCGTCCAGAAGCAAGCGGTGTGCCCGCCGTCCTCCGCCGCCTGGAACCTGAACTCCCCGCGCTCCGCGGCCTCCGCCAGGTGGAGCTCCTCGCCGCGCGGACCCGTGACGCGCGCCGAGATCCTCGGGTCAGCCGCCGACGTGGACCCCGCCGCCACGCGGTACGAGGCGTGGGAGAGCACGCCGCGGCGGAGGTCCTCGGTCAGGCACTTGGAGCTGCCCGACGGCACGTCGAAGACCAGCGCCTCGGCGGCGGCGCAGGCGTGGAGGATGACGGCGAGGAGGGGCAGCGGAGCGGTCATTTCGCGCGAGATCTAGGCATCTCGCTGCTGCTCGTGCGATGAATTATTGGGACTTGGGAGGGAGAGGCGGTGTACGGGTGGTGGCTCGTCGGGTCCGGCCGTCCGGGACGTACGGGAGCTTCACGCCGACAGCAAGTGCGTAACCGCCGGTTGTTCAAGTGGGGAGAAACGAATACAATTTCGAGGGATCGTGGAAGAGAAAACAGCTAAGCCATAGACAGCTCGACTTGCATAATTGCATTCGCATCAACATATCATAGTTCAAATTTAAGATTAGATCCTAATTTTTTTAGGAATTCCTCTTTCAGTTTCACCATCACCGGGCCTAATGCTGATGGGCTGATGGCCTGATGTACAAAGTCTACCTGCCCTGGCCGAACAAAAACTTGATTTCCAAACCAAGTAAACCAACATCCGCTGGTTTGCGAGAATCTACCCGTACCATGACCATTGTTCGCCTAAACGACCGTTTCGTCCGTTTAAACAGCGTTTAAACGTTAAATAGAGACCTCCTGTGTTGTTTAGACCCGGTGAATTAAACGGTTGGACCGTTTAAACCCGTTTCAACCGTTAAAAACCATCTAAACCATCTAAACAGTATCGAGTTAAACGTGATTAGATGAAGTAAATGACCATTTAGTTTATAATTTAGTCAATAGAAGGATTACAACTACCACAATCAACACTAAACTAATTAGCATCTGTCGTGGGATTTAGATTTCTTCAAAAAAAATTATTTGGTAGAATACTTACATTTTACATTTGTAAATATGTAGACTTTCTAACAATATTTAACTTTTATATACATAAATATGTATATTTTAGTGTATAATTTATATACATAAATATGTATATTTTAGTGTTATTATACAAAACCGTTTAGATCGTTTAATCACATTTAAATACTATTTAAACGACCTAAACGCTAAACGCTAAATAAAAGGTGACCGACTATTTAACATTTAGCGTTTAGGATAACGTCTCGTGCCTCATACAGCCCTTCCGATCGCAGTTATAGCCGGAGACCCGGAGTGACGCCGCGACGCTTTCTGCCGGTCGAGATGGACCGCGGCGACGGCGCCCGCAGCCCGCAGGTGCCGCGACCTGGTGGGCACGCACACGGTTATGTCGCATGGCCGGCTGCCGTGGCTCGGCCGTTCGCTGCGTTCACGGGGGAGGCACCTGCCTGAAACGCGCGCGACAACCGACGGGTGGATGGAGTTTCAGTTGCGGATGAACATCACCTGTTCCATTTCCAAAAGAAAAAAAAAACAAGGAAGAATCGGTCAGCTGACATCTGCTGAGATCGAGTGGCTTCGATCGACGCGGCCGCACATGGCGGTCTTTTTGTAGATGGAGACTGGCCGAGCTCCGACGAAGCTGAACAGTTCTTTTAGGGTGTGATTGGTTGCTCTGGGCGTAGGGAGCCGGTATGGAGGACCGGTCCAAGCTTACGGGAGACAGGTTGAAATCGTGCACTAAGTTGTGTTTGGTTGTCTTTGTTGTTGGTCCGGTAGAAGACGGAATCATGTTTGGTTGCATGCATGGATAAGAGTTTTGGGTGTATGTCACATGGGTCCTGCGCGCTCACCTGCATCGTGCCATCCCGGCTCGCGAGGGAAGGTAGTTTTTGGGCGGACGGAGGGATGCGGGATGGGAGGGGTGGAGTGAACGAGAGGGTGCAGCCATATGATGCGGGAAGAGCAACCAATCATATCCAAGTGCACGAGATGATGCCGGATGGTCCTCCGGACGCCACCATCCCGCCTACCAATCACGCCTAACGGAAGAAGAAGCTGCGAGTGTAGCCCGCCACGTCAGATGTGCGCACCTGTCCAATCGCTAGATGTCCCTTGATAAGCTGGATGCTTTTGACTCGCTATATCCAGATTGTCAAGTTGGACCTATTTTAACGGCTAGGCCTGTCTCGACAGAAGTTCCGTAAACAATTTCGTGCATTTTTGCTGTCTTGGTAAGAGAAATGAGCATTCAATGTGAGAGGAGTTTCATCTTTATAACACTCGGGTTAACTTCGCTACATAGTTTTCAGTAAACTATACGTTTAAGCCTGTAGTCCATCACATGCGCAAAATATTTTGAATCCTCTACACTTCAGTCTTGGTATGAAACGGTTCAAACCACATCCATTAGTCGCTTGACCCAAATTAATGTGGAATGCAAAATTTCCCCGGGAAGCTTGAATTCTAGACTAGTTATGTTTCGAACAGCAGAAATGGCAATGCGAGTTCACCATCTTCGTTTGTTTTGTTTTTTTGGAAAAGAAAAGGTATATCCTTGTGTTATGTTTGAGCCAAAGTTTCATTCAGTCCTACAAAATGATGATTATAAAAGGACCCACGCCACGAACGTTGCGGTTACGCACCCTAACACCGACCGGAATCCCAACCAACCAACTCCCCCTGACGCCATCACACGGTAACGACCGCTCCTCCTGCGCTCTCGTCCACCTCCTCCACGACTCGTTCCTAGCGGCGAGCCCGGGCAGAAACACAAGCCTCGTACCAGCAGGCAGCCAAGCCAAGCGCCCAAGGCCCCCGCCATGGCCAAGCAGAAGGCCTCGCCGCCGGCCGCGGTCCGCCGCCGCCTCGGCGGCGCCGGGGCATCCGCCGTCGGGTGGGCGCTGCGCGTCGCGACCAGCATCGTGGCCTGGACGCTGCTCCTCCACCTCTTCACCTTCCTCGGCATCCCCCGCCCGACGCTGCCCATCGCGCGCCCGTCCTGCCTGGGCGGCCGCAACAACTCCGCGGCCGCCGAAGCCGTGGTTGCGGCCGGCGAGGCCATGCACCTGGCGCCCCCGGCTCTGCCTCCCAGGAGTGAGTGGTTCTCGTCTGCTTCATCCGGGGATTTGGGTAATGGGGGTCGTGTTTCCTGGAATCTGGGCCGACCTACTTGCTCTGCTCTTATCTGGTGAGGCCCTTCTGCTGCCCCCGTGGCGAGAATCAGAATGTGGTAGTTCTAGAGCATTTTATCAGCTGGATCGAATTGTTCCCCGGGAGCAATTCAAATAGCCCACTCAAATTCGACCCGTTCCTTGAATAATCCCTCGCATTTGGAGTGCCGTGCATTCAGAATTGCCGGATTAGTCAGTTGGTGATTACCTCTTAGTTCTCGATTATTGGGATTCTTTATCTTCTCGTAGTATTTTTTTAGAAAAACATTTTTGTCTCGTAGTTTGTGATGCGGACCGCAGAGTTATAAAAAATATACTTGCTGGGGTGCGGTTGGATGCTGTATCTTGGTATTTTCAGTGAAATCATGTTCTGGGGCCGAGTTGGTTCAGATCAACCAATGATTGGTGGCATCTCTTCGTTTGAATTTTTTTTATTTGGTCTTGTTGGCATGGACAATCTCCCTTAAGTTGGAAGTAGAATGAGAAACACCAGGTTTCATTAAATAACTAGTAGTAGTATGCCTTGAGACAATTTGGTATTTTGCAAGGAATGTTTTTTTATGTTTTTACCATTTTAACATGAACAGACTATTTAAACTAGGAGTTGGTTGACTTGGTTCCCACTCTGAAGATTCTAATCATCATCTAGGTGTTAGGTGATGATGACTTGAAAATAATCAGGTTCTAGTTTTGTTTATACCAGTAGATCAAGGTGTAGTTGCAGTAAATTTGAGTGCTCCAGAATACAGTTGGCTCATGTTGTCAAAGTGTATTGCATAGCATGATCTTGACAGTAGTCTGCCATCTTATTCCGGCAAATATGATAGATGATAATTCACTCCAAATATAACATTCCCTTTTGCATGTAGGACTTTACAAGAGTAATGGCTATCTTCTTGTTTCGTGCAATGGTGGTCTGAATCAAATGCGAGCAGCGGTTAGTACACTCTGTCAGACTATCTTAACACTCGCTCTATCTACTCATCAGCAGCTTCAAGGACAATTGGCCTCAAACTGTGCTTTTCTTATGCTTCACAAAATCTTGTTTCATGCAGATATGCGACATGGTAACTGTAGCACGCTACTTGAATATGACTATGGTGATACCTGAACTTGATAAGCAATCCTTCTGGGCTGATCCTAGGTGTCCAGTTTTGTCATATGCTTTCTTGGTTGAATACAGAATTAGGCAAGAATACTGATGCAAAGTTATACTTCTTTCAGTGATTTTCGGGACATATTTGATGTAAATCATTTCATCGATTCATTGAGAGGTGAAGTGAAGATTATCAAAGGACTCCCACAAAAGTTCAGTGAAAAAGTTCCTCTGTCAATGCAGCCAATCAGTTGGTCTAGTGAGAAATACTATTTGAGGCAGGTTAGATAGTAATCTTTCTCAAGAATGTGGAATTCTTTTTTAATCTTTTGTCACCTCTTGGGTCTCACATTCAGAGTGGGCTTGTTTGCAGATCTTGCCTCTAGTACGAAAACACAAGGTGGTACGTTTTAGCAAGACAGATTCACGACTTGCAAACAATGGCCTTCCTCTGAAGCTCCAAAAACTTCGCTGCTATGTTAACTACAATGCATTGAGATTTACACCATCCATTGAGGCTCTAGGCAACAAAATGGTCTCAGTTCTTAGGAGTACTGGGTCTTTTATTGTGCTTCATCTGAGATATGAGATGGATATGCTTGCTTTCTCTGGCTGTACACATGGGTGTTCTGATGAAGAAATGGAAGAGTTAACAAGAATGAGGTACTTTTTATGTTGCTGCTTCATCATTAACTTTATCTTCTCCTCTCAACCTTTATCTTCAATCTTCGTTGATGCCTGCCTTTTGGACCTCAGGTACGCATATCCCTGGTGGAAGGAAAAGGAAATAGACTCTGAGAAGAAAAGGCTCGAGGGATTGTGTCCCCTTACTCCTGGAGAAACAACATTAGTTCTTAAAGCTCTTGGTTTCCCCAGAGACACTCGAATATATATTGCCTCAGGTGAAATATATGGTGGTGAAAAAAGATTAGCTGTATTGAAGACAGAATTTCCTAACATCGTAAGCTCACCTTAACTCCACATGCATAAATTTTTGGAATGCTAGAATGATGCTTACTTGCAATTGTAAAATGTAGGTGCGGAAGGAGATGCTTTTATCTGATGATGAGTTACGACCCTTTCAGAAGCACTCAACTCAGATGGCAGCACTGGACTATCTTGTTTCTGTCGCAAGTGATGTTTTTATCCCCAGTAATGATGGAAACATGGCTAAAGTTGTAGAAGGACACCGCAGGTCTGCATACTTTGTTTGACCTTCCTAGCATTTGACTGCCTGTTCCTCCTTGACTTCCCATCAACTACATCTATTATTGCAACTTAGTTGATTTAGTAGAAAGTGTATAATGTCTACTTTTTGCATAGATATGTTGTACTATTTGTTCTCATGTGAATGATGTAGTTATAGGTGTTTTTTCCCTTCAGAAACCACTGAAGAATCATGACAGTGAAACCTGCAAAAAATAAATGTCTCTTGATTAGCTGACAATTGCTTATGCTGGGAATGCAGGTTTACAGGCTTCCGCAAAACAATACAGTTGGACAGGAAGAAGCTAGTTGAGCTTATAGATCTTTTTGAAGATCAGGAGCTGTCCTGGGAAGAATTCTCTGCCGCTGTCAAGGAGCTCCACATGGGCCGAATGAGCCAGCCCACCAGAAGGAGAGTTATCCCCGGACAACCGAAGGAAGAGGACTACTTCTATGCTAATCCTCATGAATGCCTTGGGCCTGCAAGAAAGCGAAGGGAAAGGTTAAAGCATATTGAGATTTGAATGCTACACGTTTAGCACCATGGTAGGTTGGTACAGATAGAATGCCAAAGTGAAAAGTGGCGATGTGATGTTTAGGCGCCATTTCAAATAACCAGAGTATAGCTGGTTGCAGCAATGGCGAAACAACCCTCAGCTTCCTCATTTAGCTGACCTCTGCTCGTGATTTTTGTCGAGCCTCGCCTTCATGAAGTGCAATTGTGTGAATAACCTGTAATCCTACTCTGCCTGGCGAAGCTCATCACCTTGCCACGAATTGAAGATCGTTTGTCTTGTCAAAGATTGACATAAAGCTCAAGAGAAGCCTTTGCCATCGAGAAACTTGATGGCTATTATTGTTCTTGGATTCAGATTTTGCTGATTCTGTAGTCATTTTCCCCTCCTGATGAGGTTTATTGATGGTATAGTAAGACTGAACTGGAAACTGTTGTTTGTTGTTGTAATCGATTGCAGGGCTAGGTCGAATTTGTTGCTGATGTGTAAAAACTGTTTCGCAACTTGTGGAACAGATAGCAGTGGACCAACTTGTGGTGTGCCATGGTCCATGGAATTGAGATCAAATTCTAACAAGTTTGAGTATCTGATTTCCTTTCTGTGCACGGCATTTCTGTCTAGCGGATCACCTTGCGGCACAGGATGCCACAATTCCCTCTTCTGCTCTTCATGAGCCTCATTCATGTACGTAGAGATAATATGCTCGGCGAGTCGGCATGGTCTAATGTTGCATCGGAAGGATCTAAATATATGGTTACTAACGCAATCGGAAACTTGCTGGCTATTACTGTAGCATTTTTTTTTGTTATAACCATCAGCACTAAGATTACATAGTTGAGATTAGAAACCTCTTACCAGTAACCAGCACGTGTATTATGAAAATGCATGTGTATTAGAGTGGAAAATGAACTAATGTCCCCTCAATACCTCCTAACATGTTTCGATTGTAGGGAATTAATCCGTTTCCAAATGAACAATATGCAAAATACAATTATACAAACAGGCAACTCAAATAACACATTGCGCACAGATAAATTGTTGGGAAGCACGCTAATTTCCACAAGAAAACAAAAGATAAAAAAAAACACCAGGCACCATATTTCACTCCAGAAGACTAGCGTAATTGTCCTCGTTGCTAGTACAGTGAGCAAACTGCAACAAACACCACGGTGACATACACGTAACACTAAGGATTACACATACTTTACACTCCAAAATCGGGACTCCGTACGTCAAAACGGTGCAGAGCAAAAGGCTAGTTAACTATACAACCAAAGCTAACGGAAATATGGACATTTGGTGGGGACCGACGACTGAAAGAATGAACAACCATTCACGTGCTACCTAACTTCCAGCTTGCTACAGTACTATCATAGCTCCGAGAGTATAGCAGGGATATAGTGAGACAGCTCAGCGGTGAGTGACTGGAACCCATTGACGAGTTGGGTGTGGAATTCCTGGTCTTCTTCGCCTATCAATCTGAAATGCACACGGATTGCGCGCTTGCAGACAGCCATGAATTCAAGCAATGCAGCGATGAGCTGCTGCAGTTCTTGTGATCGGAGCCTAGTCGCAGGCTCACCAGATAAGAATGCTGTGCACACACTTAATACTCCACTGTTGACCTGCATCACAACAGCAAAAGAATTAGCTTAACATAAAATAACAAAGAAATTGAGGAAACAGTAGAAATTGCTAAACGTTTCCAATACTCTGCAACGGAGAAGCCTTTACCTGAACAGCCACACTTCCTTGGAGTATCCTTTGCAAGCTTTGAAGCCTTGGTAGTTGATCACCTTCAGAGCTCCGTGGTTCTTCTAGTTCATTTCTCAATGCGGCTGTCCTTGTTTCAATCATTCCAATCGCATTCTCAACAGGCGAGAACTCCAGAGATTCAGATTTGGTAACTAGCAGGCGGTTCACCAAAGCAGGAAATGAACCCTCTGTCTGAAGCACTGTGCGTCTCTTCCACTGGTCTTCTAAGCCACCTTGTGTTTTTCCATTCTTTGTGAATGGTGTGTCAAAAAGAAAACGGTCAAACACACGTGCACGTACAGTACCAGTAGATAAAGAAAAAATCCTTTCCCTCCTGCTACCCAAGTCCTCATCCTCCATCACAGGATCAACAGCAGTGATCTGTAAATAGCAGACACCAGGTTGCAACTCATCAGCATTGACTTGTCTTGAGTCTGGAATGATGTGTAAGGTGTGATTGCCGTCCATTTTAGCCTCATATGTATGACTAAGTTTCTCCATAATGTCACCAAGACGTACATCCCGTGGCTCCCTAAACACATACTCCTTTTTATTGAGCTTACCAAAACGCTCACCGTAAAAACCAACTCGGTAGTACGTGGCATCAATAAATGGTATAGGACTGGCCTCCTGCTCAAGAATTGACTCATAGATGTTTGTGAGTGATGTATGGCATTTGGCTAGCTGTCCGTAAGACCTTCTACTCTTATACACAGGAATGATGAGTTCCTGGATGCTTGCACAAAAATGGTAGAGCTCAGCTTGTGCGAAGAGTTTGTTGGCAAGTTGAAGATACTTGACAGCTGAATCCACAGTTAGTTTGGATGCACCATATCCCTCAACTTCAGCTGCAGACACTTCTGCGCTCACATCAGTGCTCACGATAGGGCAAATCTTACGCAGTGAAGCAACATGCTCCTTGCTCCACACAGCATCATTCCTTCCAACAAGTGCCTGTAAGAAAGTTTCATAAGTTACAAAACACCATACATGGCATTTCAAGATTACTGAAATAAAATGAAGTGCTGGAGCAAAGATCACAACCTGCATGATCACACCAGCTACAGCAACTGCACATTGTGCTGCTTCAGCCCATGACTGCATCTCCTGGTGTGCATCACACAGGTGTAGCAACCACATAATGTGAAGATCTGGAACAGGCGCATAAGCCATAGCTAGCTTATAGAAACCCTCGGCAGCCGCATACCTGTCCACATTCACTACAGAACCCTACAAGAAACATTTAGATTTACAGGTTGTAAGTTGTCAGAGGACTCAAAAAGAGAAAAGCAGCAACACAGCATATTGGAATTACTTGTGTGCTGATGTTGTGAACGAGAATCTAATTTCTTTTACAGTAGCATTCATTGGTGAAATTTGCTTACCAAGAGGGCGTGTTCCAGACCAGCATCAAGGGCCTGGACAAGACATTTAGACAGATGCTTCACCTCTACCCAAGACCACCTATTATCATTGGAACCTTCAGGAGCAGCCTCCAATGCAGTAACAGGGAGGCCGCAATCTTTTAACAGATCCTTGCTTCTAACATCAGCCATTTCCTCCAGAGATTTCCTAAGGCGACGTGCTTCGCCACTTTCTTCAAGAGAACCATCAGATTTCATCTGAGTCACTTGCACATCGGACATCAATTCTGACAAAGTAATCGTCAACATGACCCTCAGCCTCGTAGTGTTCTTGAAATAGTTGAACGAGTTCTAGAACCACAAGAATATCTATATCA
This sequence comes from Setaria viridis, assembly GCF_005286985.2. NCBI lineage: Eukaryota > Viridiplantae > Streptophyta > Magnoliopsida > Poales > Poaceae > Setaria > Setaria viridis. Next base: position 45,101,859 of record NC_048271.2, read on the forward strand.
GGATCATTCAGTTGAATACCATATAAAGCTACAATTTAGCTAAGAAGCTTACCCTAACAAGAATCTGCAACCCAACAACAGCCCTTTTTCTAATCGAATCATTTCGGAAAACAGCAAGCCGCAAAAGATGAAAAGCAATTTGCTTCAAGAAGCGATCATTCTCCCTTGCCATAAGTGTTGCGCCATGGAGATTAAATATATTATAAACCACGGGAAGGAAAGCTTTCCAAAAGGCCAAGGGCTGGCTCCTAGACAAAAGACCCATCAAGATTGATGTTACACAATCTAACTTAGCATAATCAGTAGTAATGCTTCGAGTGCCTGCAGCGACTGAAAACTTCTCGGTTATTCCTAACACTTCCAGGCTCACAGCAGTACTGAGATTTTCTTCCCAAAGTTCCTGTAGGAATTTTCTCATGTTAGAGAGAAAGACACAACCCACAACAACACAGATTATTGTATACATAAAACATACCAATTTTTGTCTTAGTACTGGATGTAGAGACTCTCTCAATGCCCTGGCGGTTGACCCAATTCTTGAAGATTGCGCTTGAGCGAGTGCTTCCCTCAATGAATAGGGTTGATTAGGGGAACTTAGCTGAGGGCTAACCCTGTTCCACATGTATCCGTTTTCTGGTGTTCCTTGAGGCTGCATTAAATAACAGTGATCATTATGAAACAAACAAGTGAATAACTAATAACAAATTGGTTACAATTAAGGAGCACTTTCTTCACAGCATTTTAGGACGTATATGCTCATGAAAAGTGGCTAAAACAATTTGTTTGCTTGACACAAGCTCAATTCCACTGTTGCAGGCACGGGGATGCAACATTTTCATCATATCTGTAAGGCTCCAATCTCAATAGACATCATTCTAATAAATGTTATTCCCTATTTTGGGAGCCTCAAAGCAAACACCTTCAAGTCCCTCTAAATGTTCCTAAAAAATTTAACAAAGCAGCATAACCAGCCCAGGGTTCTTCCTCTGTAAACCCTACATGCTGTAACCAGACAAGGAACAGCATTTTGAAAGGCACTCAGGGTGACCTAAGATATAGGGACATGCTATTGTTTCAGGAAACTTCTTATCAGATTCTACCAGCAATTCTTTAGTCGCCATTCTTTCAGAGAATTCATGCAATTCCTGAAGCTATAGTACAGTGGCCATGACATAAATGGTTGTACACTCATCCGCCACAAATGGTTTCAGGTGGCTAGCAGAAAGCACCTACAGCAATGTCCTTAAAGCACTAGATTGTTTGCCAGTTGCCACCAAAAAAATCACCGAGCAACGATCCTGACCAGTGTGTGGTCCAGTACATGCTCTAGGACTCAAAGAGTACTCAACCTACCCAAAACTAGGGCACTCCACGAAAGCCAGCATGATTTGAGTGTGATTAATGCCTAATGTCTCGAATAGGGCCATATTTGATATGAAAAATGTATACCCTGAGAATATACCAACGGTTAAAGAAAACTAGGGCTGGAAGCCTGGTAGTGTGAGAAAAATTACCCTTATTTCATGCCTTGAAGCCTCTGACAAATATGCATTAACTGATGGGGATAATCGTTCTGAGTACTTTGGGGATGCTGGACGTTCAACATCAGGGCTCCGAGAACTAGCACCAAGTAGCATGCTGTCTCCAGTTTTGTTGTGCTGCACACAGCATTTCAAGATAACTTAGCTTCAAATAAACTATCGAGAATTTACATGGTTCAATGGAAACAAAGCAGACCATGACCAAGAGTAAATAAAACATGTAGATCCTATTTAACCATATCCGATATCATCATGTTAAATATTGTCATTTGCTAATCTACCAATTTAAACAGGATGAGTTAGCGTAATTTGAACTATCACACAAACTTGATAGCTTAAATCTGCATTTACTACATTTTTAGTTTCATGGAACATCCATGCGTGCAAAGTACAACAGGTATAATTTGATATTGAAGTCGCATTCAGATATACTACAATCAATCGACTGAAACGATACTGAATATGACTGACATCGATAATCTGAGCTTACAATAAGCCAAAGCCGACCATTAACAGAATATTAAGTAGTGCCTACCCCAACTTGCTTGGGACTAAAAAGCTTTGCCGTTGTTGTTTCTGTTGAGGAGCAGTAGAAGCGCAAGGCAATACTGAAGATACTTGCAGCATTCTAAAAACTCAAAAGAATATTGTACTGACCTCAAAATGGGTTATACATTCTTCAAGAAGTTTGAAGAACAATCTGGTTCTAGCAATGCTTTGTTGCCATGCTTTGATAAGAGTTGCATCATCCAAGTTCCTCACGATTTGCAAAATGACAACTAGCACCTCACGCTTTTCAACAGCATTCAGATTATAGAAAACAGGCATCTCATCAAGGATCTGAGACAAAGAGTGTTTTCTCATAAGCAAAGAAATTTAGAATCAAAATATTATATATACTAAATGCTGGAATAACGTATTTTTCTTGAACGAAAGGAGTAGCATACTGATTATTGATATCACTACAAGATAGCTAGCATTGAAGTGTGCAAGACACGTACCTGCCCTATAAGAGGAAAATACAACTGAGCAATATACAGCTTGTCTTCGCTTTTTTGATAACGTGCATCAAATTCATGCTTGCATATAAGGACAACTAAAATTCGAGCAGCCTGCAAGGGTTGCAAAACAAAACAAAGTAAAGAGTTATTTCCTATCACAAATTTAGACATTTTGAAATGGATTTCAGTGAGCATGGAAGGTTGACTTAAGTGTGGCAACAACAATCCATTCATTTTCTCAGAATTGAGGTCCTTACCTTCGCTCGTTGAGACAAATCATCATGGTCCAAGGTGAGAAATATCTCTTGAATAAGAACTGACGAGAGATAGTTTCTGTAAACACAAAGATATTTAGTTTAAACGCTTCCCCAGAAAATGGAGCATGAAAAAAATAACAGCAGAATGCTAGCCATCAATAAGATTCACAGCATTCTTTATTGGAATTTCAAGATACTACCTTTGTTCTTTATTTGTTATTAGAACATAGACATGATCCATTGTGCAACCATTTACCATAATACACGAAAGACTTTAATGATACTTTTTACAATGAATCTAGTAGTATTGTTCTCATGTTAAGGGTATAAAAACTTCAGTGTATGACTGCGGCCAGAGGTGTTAAAGTTTGGGTGCATGCCATTTAGGATGGTAAATGGATGGTATCTTGGCCTGGAACAAAATCAAGACATCTGTATATGATTGTTAAAGAGGTGTTAAAGAGCAGACACAGGATTGATGATCCATGTGCAACACTAAACAAAATAATTGTAAAGATCAATTAGTAAGCTTAGAATCCCACTGCCACTACTTACTAGAGAATCTGAATAGAATTACTGCACCGAAAAAAAATTTGGTCTATTAAAACAAATTTGGTAGTGTCTTTCAAAACTTCACTAGCTAGACAGTTAAAAATTTTACATCAAGAAAATATGGAAAACAATAAGAGCAACTCCAACCCACCTACTACTTTTGGACTCCTATTCCACCCAAATGAGGACCTCTCATCCAGTTTCTCTCTCCTACTTCACAATGAACTCCAACAGACCTCTCATCCAGCTTTGCAAAGATAGAAGCGTAAATCTAAACTACGCTTTCACTGGCTTCTCTATCCCTCAGCCACAAACTCCACCCAGGATCTCACCGGCGGGACTGCTGGACCAAATGGTAGTGGAGACCATCGAAATGGAATTGCAAGGAGGTGAATAAGTTGGGGGACGAATCAATTTTGTGGGATATGTGGTTTTGATTGCTAATTTTGACAACTGGCAGTGGTGTCTTGTTGTATTCGATTCAAGCATCAATGGACTGGGCTTAGCGGAAGGTGGATGATGGTGACTAGAGGCTGTGGCATGGGCGCTTTGTATGGTGCAGGCGCGCGCCGCAGAGCTATGTGTGTGGCGTGCGGAGCAGCACAGCCTTGTTGCCTGGGGTGCCGCAGGACCTAAGCGACGTGCGGGTTCTAGCGATGGCGCGCATGGCTGGGCTGCGGAGCGTCGGATCTCGCGGCGGCGCTCTGTCTAGGGCTGCAGGCTGGGAGAGGGGAAGCCCGGCGGTTGCGCCTCTCGCTCGGATGAGAGGCGGGAGCGGAAACTCCTACATGTGGCATGCGGGAGGTCGAGGATGTTGGATGAGAGTTCTCTCAAAGTTAGAAACCGGATGAGTGCTCGGTTGGAGCCGTTTTTTGCATTTCTCTCTCCTAAACTTAGGATAGGAGGCGGGATGAGAGGGGGTCGGAGTTGCTCTAAGCATTGTCAACACTCAACAGCTGTTGCAAATACAATATGCTAACAATGAACTACATAAGAAACAAATTACCTATCGGAGGGATCCCGCCCAGGCATCTCAACAAATAGATCATGGTCGCATATTATCTGCAGGAATGTCAATTTGCAGTCATGGAGGACTGATTGACAAACTCCGGCAAACTTGTCCATATACAATGAAACCTGAAGAATAGATATATTTGTATTTAGCGCCATATAAACATCTCCGTGTACGGAGATTTCTGCTGAAGGTTGAGGCAAAGCATGACTGTTTTTGCAAGTTTGGGGATAAACAGTGAGAATTCAAAAAAAAACACTAAATAATAAGGAACCAGGAGGGCACAAACTTTTAATGGCTTCCAACTTACCAGCTCAAAAACTTGGCGAGGTTCAATAATTGATAAAAGATCATAGCAAAAGAAAGCAAGCGTGCTGTTCAAGCGCTTTGCCAAGCTTAAACCCTTTTTACAGCGCTCATGAACCTCAGTTAGAAGGCAATCAAAGAGTTGCATGATGCACCTGAAGACACCTTCTTTCAATTGTAGTGGTGGGACATCTTCACCTAGATCATGGCAGAAAACAATCGGTTGTTGTAGAATCAAATGCATATGTAATTAAAATAAGTTATTAAACATTAAAATCTATTCTACCTAGTGGAAGGTTGTGGTAGAAGAGACGACTTTGTTCCAATCCCATTGATTTTACAATAAGCTCCAGAAAAAACCAAGCCATTGCCAATACATCATCATATACAGGACCAACTCTATAACCTTTAGCCTAGAAAACAAGAGTAAACAGTGAGAAGAGTTGTAGAAACATGCACACCTTCTAAAAGAAGCTGGCTGAACAGCACAGACACCTCTTGATGTTTCAGAATAAATGAAATTATTTAAAAAAATATATATCAAAATAGGGTGAAGTTGCAAGAACAGCAGCAGCAAAAAGGTAAAAAAACAAAAGTGAGCAGTATAAAGAAACCCGTAGCAGAGTGTTTATTCATCAGCGTAACAGCAGTACAAGAGAATCTGATTTCCAGCCCTTTTGAAAAATCAGGACAATGTTACAATCACAGAATTCAACGCTGTACTGGCAATCAAACAATGGTAGTGCTAGCATGGCATCATTCAAGAGCTGAGATATTTTAACAGTAATTTGCCAGCTGCCAGGGTCTTCTATGCAGCAGATACAATTCAAACATGAAAATAATCAACAACAAAGCCTTTTAGTCCCAAGCAAGTTGGGTTAGGCTAGGAGATGAAAACAAATAACAGCCAGCAACAAAGAGGGTATAGAAAGTTAAAGACGTATTGGTGATAAACCAAGTTCATAATAAAAGATTGCTCAAACCGAAGAATCCAGGCTAACCTTACTCCGAGCAAGACTTCCCCACACAGTAGACAGACCAGGATACACAGGTGCTTGCCGATCACCAAAGTCATCGAAAGCATAATCAACATAGTTAATAAGAAATCTATTTCTCTCAGCCCCATCTGATGACTCCTGCTGTACCCTGCAAGAAAAATGCATCATCTATAGTTCAATTTAAGGTACAAGCATGATCCTGACTCATTAGCGCTGAGCTGTTGCAAACAAAAAATTAGCAGTTTTCCTACTTCCTATTGCGCCATAGATAATGGAAGATGGATGCTATAGGAAAAACAATCATAATTTCCAAAAAATTAAATCCCCCAGATTTAAGATCGTCTTAAGAGGGCACTGCTACCATATTCTTGTGCAATATGCATCTAAAGACAAGTACACACCATACCGTTTAAAGCTTAACAACTTCTCGCATTTTTAGCTGTAACTTGCAAGTGGAATAAAAAAAGAGCTTGAATGAATATTAGTAAAGTCAACTAAGAATTAGTAAATTTGAGCCAATATTATTATCCATTCACAATTTTTTGTGCTACCCAAAAAAAAAGGTGAGAGGTCCTGATGCCTGAAGCACACATGCAACATTCCTATAGACATTCTAAAAAAAACATTCCAATACGTAACATGGACGGACCATTTTTACAGTTTACTCAGAATGTGAGTGCTTCACCTCTTTAGTAACTACAATCCATGAGAAGAAAATAAATTATATGGAATACATGCATAAGATGGGGCTTCCAATAAAATGACACCCTTGGTCCAGAGGCTTGGTTTTGTTTTGCTCCGGCAGATATTTGGCCTTCCAAAAATCAGAGAATAGAAATTCGAGAAGTTCAATGCGCATGGAATGCTAGCACTCAATAACGAAACTAGCATAACAAAAAGTGGGAGTAGTAAGCTTGAACCAATCAAGGTAACAGAAAATTACCGGGTTAAAATGTTAACCATGGCTCGAAATGCAGCAACCTGCAAAACAATAATGCCGTAGCCATACACATCCTTAGCGTGGAATATTAAGTGCAAATATATATGATGCAGTATAGTCTGCTATAATCTATGTCCAGAAAATTGTGGTGCCTAGAGAAGGAGAAAAATAATGATGCACAAGGTAAGCACATAACGAACCAACAACCTGAAGGGTCTCACCGCCATCACCAATAAGATGCAGCAGCATATTGAGTATCGGTTGCAGAAATTGTAACAATGCAGTAGATTCGACGTTCTTCAAACTATTTATGGCCTACAAAAATCACATCCCAAGATCAGTTGATATACAACACTGGTATTACTGCAAAGTACCTTTAGCATTAAAAGTCATGCAAAAGTAATACTACGAAGCAACTTTTCTGTGGAAAATAAATTACAAAGCAAATTTGATAACCATCTTAAAACCTTAGTCTTCCTAGAATGGTATAAGGAGAAAAATATAAATTCATGTATTCACCACAAAAGCAGAATCTCTAGCTTCTGTGTTAATCATAAAAGCAAAAACACAAATAGCTCCACCCTAAGTCAGACAGAAGCAGAATAGTTACCTCAAGAAGCTCAGAACCCCAAGGGGGACTTGTATGTAGGGTATGGCGGTCATACTCGACAAAAAAGTCCCTTATCCTTTCATTAACTGGAAACAGTGACGAGCAGAGCCTTAAACGCAGCCTGAAAACAGTTTTTCCGTCCTCCAGGTAGTCCGTTCTCTCCTGTATAAAAATTGAAATTTCAAAAAGGATTTAGTACCACAAATGTACTTCCATAGAGGAAAATTTCTCTGATTAAGGTGAAAGAAACAGGAAAAGAAACACATCAAGAAGCAAACCTTTCCACTTTCTTGCAGGTAATGTGGGACAAGCTCTCTCAAAATTGGCAAGGATACATCCGAAAGTAACCTATTAGATGCAGAAGAGTTGTTGCATATGAATTCCATTCGAACTTCCTTTTAAAATATTAAAGTATAGCATACAGTACAGAGCCATATTAGCAAATCATGGCACTGCTGCGTTGCTTTGTTAGTTACAAAACAAATTTAAGTACTGAACTGATTATCCGGAATTCACCATGATATCTTTATGTACTGTAGTTACATCACGGCCCATTACATGATCGATGATACTCCCTCCGATCTTACATAGATGTTTGCTTGTGTAGAAAGTTTTACAACTAATATACACAACATATGAAGATCCGTTGCATAAAAAATGTTATTAACAAATTTAAAAAAAAAAATCCAATGATTATGGTTCAAATAATTTTAATAAGACGTGCTTAGAATTTTTTGAAAAAATGGAAGGAGTACATCATACAAACTAGTGTCCATAAGTTTTAGTGAGGAACATCTATTCACCAACAAGACCAACTGCATGATATTACATGATATTAGACATGGATCACATAAATTGACCAAGTTAGAAGGCTAAAACAGCAATGGCTCGGAATGGGAATGTGATCTCGTATATGAGGCAATTGACTATAAGACTATAATAATGTTATTGATTTACATAAAAAAAATGAGCAGATGATGCATACTGAATATGTGTCGAAAGTGGAAGTACAGAATATCCAACAATCACCTGAAGTAATAACAGCATGTTAGACAGCAGCAAAATAGACAACTAAGCATAATCCATATCAATAAGGAACAAGAGGCATACTGGTTTCGGTGCTTCAAGTTTCATTTGGAGATCTACATGGAAAAATGTGAACACAAGATGATGTTGGGGTGTCAAAAGAGCAGGCAGACTGATTTTAAGTTCATCATGGTACGAAGCCATTCTTGTTCCAACAGCAATCTGCGTATGGCCCCACTTCTGTAGCATTGTGTTCCGCTCCCTAGGATGAACAGCCTGGAATCCCACATCTCTAATGGATAAGAATGTTGACTACACAGCAACAGTCAACAAGAGGAATGAAATGATTGAGAACAAACCTCCAATGGAGGCTTACGGATGTCAGAATCATCCTTTCTCAGTTCCACTCTTACAAATAGGTTTCTTTTGCGGCTCAAGCTAACAGTCAACGGGTACACATAGAGACAATGAAAAAGTTGTGAAAATGGTTCGCTTCGGGTCATCATCCGGAAGTCAAAAGCTTGAAACTGCAATAAGAAAGGGTGCATATCCTGTAAGCAGAATGACATGAATGACATAAGAATGCATCACATATTAACAGAAAAATAAGTGCTATCCTATATCAAGTTTGCGAAACAAACGTAGGCAGACAAGGAACTCAGCCACTTACACTGTCACTGTTCTCACAACTAGAAATTTTACCGTTGTGATGAGCATCTTTCTGGGCAACGCCACTAGAATTCACAGAACTGCGGATCCCATCAAAGCTACTCCTGTTGCATCTGCCATTACTGAGGTCACCAGCATCATTCAAATCATTGGCCATGCTTCCACCTTCAGAAACATTATCCGCATCATGGTGGCCATCATGAAGTTTTTCCACTTCTAATCTCAGTACACCTTTCACCGGTTTATGTACTTTGCGTTTTGGATCCTACAGGTGACAAAAGAATCAACTATTTAACATGACAAATTACAAATGTGAACTGAATGTGCAGAGCTGCTCCTTACCTGGAGGGAGTCCTCTATATAGCTTTCCTTCACTTTGTTTAAGTTTGATATCTCTACAATAACTGAGCTTCCACTTGAGTAATGGTTGAGTTTTCCGTCTAAAGTAAGCTTTGAAATAGGGTCCACAATACTATCTTGAGAACTGGATCCTGATATACTCGGTGCTAAAGGACTGCTAGGAGAAGCAGCATCACCAAGACCACCAGCATGGTTGCCTTCAAACAGAGGAATCATAGCCCATGCAAATGACTCTTTATAAGGCATGATTCGAGACCAGACTTGCAGCTTTTGCTTCTCTTTCTCAGTTAAGTGCACCTGCCATAAAAGTGAACGCAGGAATAATGAGAACAGACAGTCGACCTAGGGAGCACAACACTAGTATTACAGTGAAGAATGATTCTTTTACTTACAGGCTCTTTACGAGAATAAACAGAAGGTGTTACTCCCCCTTCTTCAGTAGCAGCTTTTTCTAATTGAATCAAGAGGCAGACTGATGGTGAAGGGGCATCCAATGAGAAAACGCCTCGACGATCCAAGGAAATTTGAGCCTGTTAAGTCCAATAGAAATTAAATGATCGGTAAGAAAGAAAATTACATCAAAGTGGAATTTCAACATAGTTATCAAGCTACAATTGTCTCTATGTGTACATATCATTAGAAGAATATCCTAGAAATGGAAAGAAGAGACAAAAGGAAGCAATGCAGTTCGCTTACATCCTGCATATCTGTTGGAAGTATGTGAAAGTAGAAGTCTTCCGACAGTTTTTCTCTTCTATCTCTATTGTACAAGCAAATCGTTCCACTGAAAGGCTCTGCACATGATAGGATAGATGGTGAAAACAGAAAGTTAAGATTGTGCTGTGAAGCATAAACAAGATACATTACAGTTCAGCAGTTAAGAAGCAATATAAAAAAATATTCTAGTTTTGCTCACCAATTAATCCAGCTTGGAATGACAAAGATAGTACCTTGACAGTTATCTTCAAGCCACTGTAATCAGCAGGGAATAATTTAAAACAGGATTAACAATAAACATTTCTCGGAGTACCAAAGAAAATGGGAAAAGTAAAAGAAGATGACTGCGATGCTTTAGTCTGCATATTGAAGCAACCTGTTGGTAATTGCAGGGAGACTTTCTGGCACCCTTTGGCCAAATATCAAAGACCTCTCATTCTCCCAATCATACGCAGGCTCATATGCTGGCAGCGGTGACAGACTACAGTGCTGAGAAAACAAAGATGATAATATACTGTTAATGCCCAACATCAAGATGAGAATTGCTACTGGTTGCAATAGCTTGGAGAGAACATTATTACACAAAGCTATTATTTTTAAAAAAAAAACACATTTTGTTAGTTCAAGAAGCTTAGACTGCTTTTACCAATAATTTCTTCCAACAATGTTATAGCTCCATCAATGAAAATTGTAGCAAGGGAAGCAAAAAAAAATCAGAAAGCAGTCGAAAAGGTAGACTCAAGCATGAAATAATTCTTATCCAATGTAAAGAGCCCACTATAAAGGCACTAAGAAAAACTGCAATGGAGAGGCCACCAAAACAGAAACCTGGGCACCTGGCAAAGCACATGACAAAATATACCCAGGATAGAAATCCAGAAAGCATGCCCTTACCACTTTTGAAGATGAAGCAGATGGTTCGGTTTCATATATTTGCCTCCCTGAGGTGCTTGGTGTATCGTCTTCAGTAGCATCCTCAGGCTTGGAATGCCTAACGTTGCAAAGCTGCAACTCTGTGACATGGAACAAGAATATAAAACTTTTCCCAAGATGCATGTGAAACTAGTTCAGGCATTCAGCCACAAGCATAATGGATTACCTGTTTCTATGTCAGTATCAGGTCCCTCGAAAATTTGATTCTGGAAAGAAGGTGGTGCAACACTCTCGTATCGTCCATATTTGCCATCATCCTTCACAAAATCAGCCTTGTAGCACTGTACCAGCTCATTTAGATGTGGCCACTGATCTAAGTTTTCATTGAGCTGAAAAATTGAAAGAAAAGAGTGTTCAGATTTTTCTGGATGAAAACACACTTAGCTCTTTATATCACCTAGAACTCTTAAAATCAAGCATCATTTCATTGGAAATATAATAAAAGGAAACGAATTAATAGCAACGGATGATGGACCATACTAAAACACTTTTTTTCAAAAATCGGTACCCAAGCTGCATAGGTGTCACCTCGCATCGCGACAAGTCCTGGTCCTCCTTCCTGCTGCCTAGCAGCCCACTCACCCCACCGGGCCAATACACATGCGCGAGCATAATGCACAACGCCTAGTAAGTTTTGAAAAGGCTGGATAATTCTGTCGCAGAATGCCATGCACACGACAATGAAAAAAATAAGGCATGACCTAGTCCCCTGTTTAGCTGCCAAAATGGTCGGTTCACAGAAACAATTGCCTGAATAGCGCCAAGGCAAAAAAAAAATAACATGACATTTGAATACCAACCATGCAAAGCTTTTACTTACCCAACACAGATAACCCAACAGTAGCATCCAAGCAATACTAAGATAGTAAGATTCAATAATTGAGAACCACAATGCAGGTTTCACCTCAGCAACACAAAGCTCACAGCAGTGCACCACTTGGTGGCACCGCCATCAATTTACACTCCTCAGCTCTCACGGAAGCGCGAGCACATTCAGAAACCCCTAAACCCTAGCCACCAAGAGGCATGACATTGAGATCCTGAGCATCATTTCACCACATTTCAAACACATCGTGCTTCCATCGCGCCACATTGACTGCACACCACCGCGGCAATCCGAAAAAACACAAACAAAATCCCACAAACACCAGCATTCGCACAACCAAATCAGGCAGCCCGGGCTACGAGCAGGGAGCCAGCGAGACGTACCAGTGGATCCAGCTCCAGGTTCCCCGACCACGCCTGCCGCGGAATCCGCTTGAACCGCTGCCCTTCTCCCGCAGCAGCCGCCGCGGGCTCCATCGCCTGAGCCGCCATTCCCACCACCAAACCAATCAAGCACAAATCAGCACGAGCTCAGCGCCACCAGCATGCAACAACCGACCTGAAAAAAATCCCCAACGGGAGCAAGGGAAGTCTCGAACCCGAAGCTCAGGATCTCGCGCGCGCGGCCCAGATCCGAGCGAGGGAGGCGTGCCCGTGAAGCGACGGGGGCAGCGCGAGTTCCCCCCACTCCCACCCGCTGCACCAACCAGAGGGCGAGAGGGCGGGGAGAAAAGGCGAGGAGGGCGCTACCACCACCACCGCCACTCATTGGCCATTGCTTCCGCTCGCCACCTCCTGCTCCGCTGTGCTCTGCTCTGCTCCCCCCCGACGCCGAGGGTTTGGTGGAGTGGGGATGAAGGGGAAGCGAAGGAAGCAGGTGGAGTTGGGCGAGCGAGTGTTTTTTTAGTGGAAAGGAAGGGGGAAAAGCGAAGTGTAAAAAAACAAAGATTTGGTTTGGCTTCTACCGGTTCGTTTTTTAATTTGTGCCGTGGGTTTTTAAAATCTTTTGAAATGCCCTTCTGCCTCTGCTGCGTACTGTGCAGCCGCTGCTCTCGCTGTCGCACGCATGAGTGCTTCGCTGTCAGCAGGCTGAAAGACAACCAGGATAATGTTGTGCTACGGAAAGTGTTAATGGAAATGTGCTATAGATATGAATCTCCCGCGAACTCGTCGGTACCGAGTAGTTTTGGCAGAGCAATCATTGACCAATTTACTTTTTTGAGAAAATTCGCAATGTATATTAAGTAGGGTGGTAAACGGCCCTCTAATTTAGCCTAGCAAATTTAAAGATCAGGCTCAATAAGGACCGGGCCATAAATTAATATGATTTTAAACTAAAAATAGATAGGGCTAAGTTGGATTGTGAAGGAGGCATAAGGGTCATGATCCATTACTAAGTGGTTAGCGCGCGCATACTGCTTGTAGAAAAGAATACAACAATGCTGATGGTTTCTCCCAAAACGATTTCGATAATAAAAACCAAAGTTAAAACCAAAACAATTTTGATAATAAAAACCAAAGTTAATGAAGAAAAAAATAATTTTACCAGTTCATTGTTGCCTCGATTTATGTTATCTTTCTCACTTATAGCATACTAAAACATGTCTTTTACCTTTGGGTTGAATCAAAGAGAAATATTTCCTCCATCCTAAAATATAATAAAGAGACACTTCACTCGCAAAAGATGCATGTACCCCTACCCCGAGTTAATTATAACGTGGAGAGTTGTGTTGATGGCATCAGGGAAAACAATAAGTCCACTCCAACTAATCCACCGATCAGCCAAATTAGAGGACAATTAAATGAGTAATTATCTAAATACGCCTAAAATAACTTATATTTGGAAATAAAATTTAAATGCTTAATATTTTATATTTCAAAAGGGAAGAAGTATGCATGGAATAGACAAGGCTGGAGATTTTCCAACCGGAAACAGCTACGACCCTTTGCTAGTGTCTAGCAATGCCATAGAACTTAAGAGTATAGAGTATAGAGTATAGACTAACCGGAAAGGAGAGTATGGATGGAAACAAGTGATTATGAAAGAGAAGAAAGAGGGAAAGAAAGAGCACCCAAGCTCCTATCCCCGAATACGTCCAACCAGTGCGATTATAACTCGCCTCGAACCCATCCAAATTGATCGAGTGATCTCATACTTCAATTTTTCTCCTAACGCTATATCTGTTTATATTGGACATTTTTTTTATTTACCATTATTCGTGACAATGAGCCAAAACTCTCATGTATAGAATTTTCAAGGGGTGGGTGGGTCAGGTGTCGCGACTATACATCGTGTGCGTGACAAATTCATCGGGTGTCGCGTCTGCGGTCCGATGGCGTCCGTGTCCAAGCCGATTGATTAGGCTTATTTCCGTACGGCCCGATTAATTTCGACTTTTTTTTCCACCCGGACTTCGTCCTGCTTGGCCCGTTATTCAAACTACACTACTCAATGCAACAAGATTCAAACTCACGACGCATATTATGAAACAACCATGACTTATCACTACACTACTCAATGCTTTGTGAGTTATCTAAACTGTGGACCTTTTTAATACTTACTTTTCTTCTTCCCTTTTCATTTTTCTTTATTTTCTTTGTTTTCGTTTTCCGTTTCTTGTCTCTTTGTCTATTCTTTTTTTCTTTCTTCTCTTTTATTTATCTATTTATTTTCATCCCTTCTCCTTTTTCCATATTCTCTTTTCCTTTCTTATTTGTTCTTTCCTGTATTTTTATGACCATGTGTATATTTTTTATTACATAATTTCTTCATTAATTTTGTGTGTTCCTCGAGTAGCTATCTTATCTCAACTTTATAATTTTTTTTCTTTTCCCTCCTTTTATATTATTTTTTTCTTGCAGATACTCATATCTTCCATTATTATTGAACTATTCATCAAACTATATTTTTTTCTTCTTTCCTTAAATATTTTTGTGTGTTCATGATGATTGAAGAAATCTTTGACACAACATAATTTTTTCGTGGTGTACAATACTTTGTACAATTGTTTAGTTAACGATATAGTTCTGTTTATTATACACGTAGAATTATTTATTGCATATTGAGCCATACGTTCAAGATGCATACTTATTTGTTTGCGTCATTTGATATTTTTGTTCTGTATAAATACGTTGTTCTGTGAGTTTCTACAATTTGTTTGACGTACGCACAGATATTTTGTTCCCTAAGTCCGTATAATTTCCTCAATGTATACTATTGTTTTGTTCCGTCAGTTTGTATAATTTATTCCGGATGTATTTATTTTTATTCTTTAGTTCATATTATTTTGTTCAATGTATACTACTATTTTGTTCCGTCAGATTATATAATTTTATTTCAGGTGTATTTATTTATTATTATTGATTATTCTATTATTTTTTTCTTCTTTTTGTTCTCTTTTTTAATTTATTATTAGTGAATACAATATACCTATTTCGTATTATTTTATCCTTTAACTTTCCTTTGGATAGTAAATTGTTTTGTTTAGGTGTATTCTTTTATTATATGAGTTCGTGCAATTTGTTCGATGTGCACAACTTTTTGTCATGTAAGTTTATATAAATTGTTCTAGATTTATAAATTGTTGTTCTTTGAGTTGTACAATTTGTTTATACATTTTGTTCTGTAAGGCATGTATAATTGATTTGTTCTATAGGTTCATATGATTTGTTCGACGCGTATAGAAGACTGATTTGGCTCTCTTTTTCCTCAACCGGTCCAATACACAGTTGAATTCGGCAAAATTACGCAGGAGATTAGATTCGAACTCGTGACCTACTAGATGGGACATTCAAGAGCTACCACTACACTATTTAAATGTTCGTGATGTTCAATATATATTGTTCGTATTGTACCTTTTTTTTCATCATGTTTAATTTTTTGTCGCAGGAAATAGAAATTCGTTCGTGGTGTTCAAGTATTTGTTTGCATTAGTTAGATCTAATTAATCCGTATGCTAAAAAGTATTTTTTAAAATATTGTCCAAACATAGTCAAGTGGGGTCTTGTTTTGAAGATCTCGTCGTAATAAACATAATGGTGTAACTAAAATTTAATTTGGATGTTCGGTTTAGGAGTTATGAATTTTTTAATTTTTAGATTTGCATACATATGGGCCACGTCACCATTTTTTGTCATTTTTTGAATGCATGCTTTCTCCACTAACTCTTGCATGCACAGTGCATTTTCTTTCCACTAATTGTTGCATGCATCTCGAAAGCGGGGAGAAAGTGGTCCAACAATCCATGCACGTGTGTGGTGGATAGACACGCTAATTAGAAGGTGATAAACACAGATTTATCGTCTCTGATAACATATAACCGCGCCCGGGGTTGGGTGGTAGACCGTAGGGTCTCTTTGTCAATTAATTGATACATTTTCCCGTTATGGATTCTTTACTTCCGTTGTTGCGTTGTTGCGGATTCATATGTAACCTTCTTAAAATGACAAGTTTCACGATAGAAAAAAGAAACAACAAATTTAAACAAAGAAGAGTTTAAGCGGCTGTGCTGTGCCTACGTTGCATCTTTTTTTTTTAATTTTTTTCAGAGAGAGAACCTATGATGCATCTGTTGCATGTGCCCCCACACGCATCTCTCATCAGCAAGGCAGCGATGATAGCATAGTCATGGCTAAACGCATGGGCGGGGTGTTTAGATACGAGGGGATAAACTTTAGCAGGATCATGTCGGATGTTCGGACGCTAATTAGAAGGATTAAATATGAGTTAATTATAAAACTAATTACACAAATAGAATCTAATTCGCGAGACGAATCTATTAAGACTAATTAATCCATCATTAGCAAATGATTACTATAGCACCACATTGTCAAATCGTGGACTAATTAGGCTTAATAGATTCGCCTCGCGAATTAGACTCCATCTGTGCAATTAGTTTTGTAATTAGACTATATTTAATACTTCTAATTAGTATCCAAACATCTAAGATGACAGGTGTTAAAGTTTAGCACGAGGTATCAAACACCCCGAAGCGCATAAAATAGCATCATTCCGCAGCGCCAGCGCCGTGCTCGGCCTCGGTGCGCTTGCCAGGACCGGGCTACACCGGCGCAGCACCCGGTGCCCGCCCAGTTCAACGCTAGCTAGCATCACTATAGAAAAATAACGCATACGTGAAACCAAAGGAACTCGGAGACAGGGAGAGAACGAGAACCTCCCCTTTTTTTCTATCCGATGATGCGCGTGGGTGTCGCCGTCGTCTCTGTACTCGGCTCATCCGCTCATGTGCTGCGCCCACGCCGCTCCACTCCACTCCCCGTGATCCCTTCGAAACCCCGCAAAACCCACCGTGCCGTCTCGCTGTCCGTCTGCCTGTCGAGATCTCCGGTCGCGTGTAGTGTGTAGCGTCCAGCCCTCCCCCAACCTTTTCCTATGCTTCTTTTCAAAAAAAATATATTTTTCAGAGAGTGTTTTGCAGCACTCCATAAAAATTAGCTTCACTCCACCAACTCTAAAAAAACTCGCAGCCAAATATGTCTAGCTCCACCAACTCCAGCTTCAGAAAAAAGGTGGAGCTAGGGTCAAATCCATATTTTTGGTGGAGTACCTCGGGGGTGCTCCAAAAACACAAGTTTCTAACCTCCTCGTGAAGTTGTGATTATTTACCCACCATTGCTACCGGTTACACAACTTACCGGTTCGTTTCTAATTTTTCTATCCCCTCCTAGTCGTTGTTTCCTACCTCTGCCGCTCATCACGCCGCGGCCGGCTCGCCCCCGACCGCCGGACCGCGCCGCCCCCGGCCACCGTCGCCCACCGCCGCCGGCCGCTGGACCCTGCCGCCCCTACCGTTGTGGCCCGCCGCGGCCAACTCGCCCCCAATCGCCAGAACACGTCGCCCCCGACTACTGAAAAGGCTCGGCGGCTGGCGAGCTCCCCCGGGCGCCCTCCATGGCTGGCGGGGGGATCTCCCTAGGCGTCGCAGTCGGGACCCATGACCGGCCGGGGAAGCTTCCCAGGCGCCGCGACCGGTGTCCATGGCCTATGGGGGCGAGCTCCCCTGGGCGGCGCGGTCGGGGGTAGGCCGGCGGGGGCGAGCTCCCCCAGGGTGACGCGTGCGGGCTGCAGGACACCGGCCGAGCTCAAGCTCCATGTGGCCGCGGGCGAGCGAGATCCCACGCGATGCTGCTCTTGCGATTTGCGAACCGGAAGAAAGAGGAAAAAGCTAGCTGAAGCCTGCTGATTGCTTGCTCGTGTAGATGAGATTCGTTTTCATCGTCATTTCCGATTGATGATTGATGAGTAAGATTGTTCTACATTTCACAAGATAATTTCTCATAATACATGTAGCGTTGTCTAAAATTGAGAAGAGAAGAGAAGAGAAGGAAAAGGAAGAGGAAGATAAAGAGGAAGAGGAGAGGAGAAAATAGAAGAGTATGATATGTGGACCCATTCACAAAAGATAAAATAGACTATTCTTAGCAAGTTCTCATATTTCTGGAGCTGGAGCACTGCAATTAACCAAACACGTACAACAAATTTATGTTGAAATTGATGGGGCTGTTAAAAATGAAGTTGATGGAGTGAAGTTGTTTTTTTAAAGCAAAGTGCTACCAACCAAGCCCGAAGGTAACTTTTTTCCAGAGCGGAGGCGTGGGCTGATCCGGCCGGTTTTCTCGCGGCGTGTCCATTCCAGCCTTAACCTGCCTCCGGAGTCCAGCCGGCGTCGGAGTCGTCGCGTTTTCGATGCGCGCATGTCATGTGGCCGCCCGCCACCACCCGTATCGAGACGGATGCTGACACCTGGTTGGTATGGAGATGGCAGAGTTGCACCAAGTCAGGCACTCGGGCTCTAAATTTGTTTTGTCTGGCGTCCATTAGTTGCGGTGGCCTAGATTTGGTTGGTCGCCAAATTATAATCCGGCCACCAACCTTCGGACGGCCTGAATTCCGAAGCAACAACAACCTCTTTACGAGACTGCTCGGCTCTGGCCTCTGGGTAAAGAATTGAAGCCCAGGGTGCAAGCACTCGTAGTTGTTCGTCATGCCGAGCTTTCTTCCAGCTCTGACGAACTAGGTAGACTCCCTTTTCCACATGATTATCAGTTTATTATTACTGTTACAGGAACTATAGTTTGACAAATGCTTCAAATAGTTAATTATGTTTCGCAGCCAATCGGCACCGCCGCTTTCACTTTTGCCATCTCAGTATCTGGCTGTCTTCTCGTCATTACGTGGTTAAGGCACAGTAACCAGTCATTTTTCCTTGGCCAAAGAGGGGTAGTCCGGGTAGATGCAGAGTGGGACGAGATACATCGGGTGCTAGATGGCCATCGAATACCTTTGTCCGGTGCGGACGTCACACTCTGCCCGTACCCGCACTGCGTGGCGCCAATGAGATTTGGGGTCTTGTCCTTGGACGGACATGCCAAAGTGATTGTTGCCTGATGCTTGGAGGTTTGCCCACACGACACAGGGCTTTGCCTTTGCTATCCAACCTCCTCTCTGCAGTGCACAGCGGCTCAGCGCTCACCGTCACTGATCGACGAGCGAGCAGACGAGCACAGACACAGACAGCACCGTATTAACGCGGCTCAGGGGCTCTCTCGCGCAGCCCTGGCCACCACCATGTCTGCAAATCTCAGTAAAGCTTCATCCGATGAAAAGCTGCGAGCTTTTCGGTCAACTTGTCAGCGTGCAATCACAGCATGATGTGTACGTACTAGCAGCGGCGATCTCTGATGGACCTACCACCAACAAACTCCTATAACATGAGGCATTGTCGCAATGAGGCATGATTAGGACTGGACTTCCGGATAGCTTAGATGATGGGACATGCATGATTAGAGCTAAGCTAAACTTTCAGTTGGAGTGGGTTTTGTGGTACGGTTGACAAGATCCGGTCTGGCAACCAGGAGGGTAAGTAGTCGAGCATGATGGAGAACAGCAGTAGGTCCTACGACTATCCTCATCATCGCTCCAGCCTGTTGGGCCAGCAAAGCTTCTGCTTGTTGCACACCCAAGTGAGGTGTGCCAGGGCGGCTCGCTGCCTGCCTGGCTTTCTTTAACAACAAGAAGAACCGACCAAAAGTATGGTCTGCTCTGAATCAAAACCAGGTCGAATGTTAGGACAGGTAGAAACATATGATATTAGGAGCTGTCACACCTGTGGGCTGCCGTTATCGCCGCTTGAGCAAGAAGAGCTGAGGCTTTTCGGCTCGTGTGGGCCGGGAGTTAACTGGGCCGTGTGTTCTTGGGAAAAACAGCAGAATGGGTTTGGATCTGAAACCCGTGGATTTTAGACCCGATGGAGGCGGGGTGGGTCTGTTTCCCCCCGGGTTTGCGGGTCCGAGGACCCAAAACTGAGCGGGGACGAGGCCCGAAGTGTACATTTCAACTCAAAAACTAGGTATAGCCCAGCCCAACAACAACAACCCTAGATATATAACTCTCCACTTCCACGGTTCCATCTAGTCCGTCTCCCTGCGCCGCACAGCTCCTGCACGGCCGCACCCCCAAATCCCCCGTCACGGCGCCGCCCGCGCCCCTGTGACTCTATATGTGAACAGATCTGTTATGTCATTGTTGCTCGAGTTTTGGGGCACCTACGGGTTTCGGAGGCGGGTGCACATTGTCACCCGAAATGATGTTCGAGTTCGGGACGGATTTTATTCTCGAGTTTTGGGGTGGGTTCGCGGAAGCTCCGCCCGACCCCGACCCACCCATTGCCATCCCTAGCCAGAGCATGTTTCTACAGCGTTCGGTTCGCTGTCTCGTGATGATTTGCTGGCGGCAACAATCACGCTGTGCAACTAATCTGGGCGGCGTTGCGGCGACTAGCCACCAGGACGGATGGATCAGCGCATGTCAGGGAACCAAACATCCCCTCAATTTGGCGCTGCTGCTGCGGACGACGGAAAGATGAGGGCGACAGCTTCAATTTGCGCGTGCTTCAAGACTCCAGAAGTCCAGAGGATGATGGCTTCTCACTTTGCAGTTTCTTCTCAGGAATACCGTTGGAGTTTCAATCTGAACGCGTGCTTATCCGAACTAGACAGCTCTCACGCGTGTACTTGCAACCTCGATGTTCAGAAGGTTCAGCAGCTCCCATCAACCACGTACGTGCTGTGCTCCCAATCAGTGAACCGGCATCAGGTCACAAAGATTACACACCACAGCAGTACCACACGAGTGTTCCTCACTCACGTATACGAATACCATACGGCGCCCCCACATCGTCCGCGTACGTATACGTGCCAGTCCACGCGACGCCAGCGCGGACACACTCCGAGGAGGAACCGCACGGCACGCGAGATATTTGCTAAACCAATCGGATTCGCCTCGCGTTTTGACTAGGCTCCCGATCGACACACACACTCGGCCACCCGGGGCGCGTGCCCGCCCCGGCGCCCGCGCTCGGCCCGGCCGCCCTACCGCCCGCGTCGCTTTCGGCGGCCGCAGCGCAGCGCACGCGCGACGGCGAAGGGAGATGGAAGAAAGAGTCAAAGAGCCCGATCGATCGGCGGCTGTGTGACGGCCGGGTCCGACCCGCGTGATGCGGGGGGTGGACGCCAGGACGTACGCTGCGGTCAGCCCGCCGGTCACCGGCCGCCGTCGTCTTCGCCGCGCGGACCGCGCGCGCCCGCCCGCCGCCGCCGCCCCTCCTCCCCGGGCCTGCACGTACGCAGCGGATGCTTCAACGCAACGAATTGGTAGGGGCGGGCCTTTTTTTATCCGGTGGCCGGGTTACCTGGCATGCAATGCAGGCGCGGGGTCTGCGGGCCCCGCGCGCCGTGCATGATCACGTACGCTGGCACGCCGTCGTTACCGCGCGGTGCGTGTGGGTTCGATGGATTGCACTTGCATGCAGCTAGTCTCGTGGGGGATAAGCACCACGTTGCTGTCGTGCGTGCAGATGTTCCAGCCCTATTCTCTATCTGGCACTCCGTTCCTTTTCCATCTCTTTACTTTTGTCAATGTTAGAGATGCTGTTCCTTTTTGGCTAGATTTTCATCGCCGGCCGTGGTGGCGTACTGGCGTTCGTGTTGAAATGGTGTTTCCCTTTTCTGTTTTTAGACAGTTAGCGCACGGTTCCAAATACGTCTTTGTAGCATGACTTATCTGCATGAGCTTATTTACGTCACAATTGGGAGTTGGGACGGGTATATGTCTTATTGTGGCATACAAGACACCCTCCAATTATTAGCATATACTGCATACCGCAACTTGCTGTCGGTGATCACTTGATCAAAGATCGAGGCAGAGATACACATGCCGGATTTGTCAAAGCTACGCACCTCACTTGGATAAGTTCAACATCTCTGCTAGGGATTTTGTGGCAGGATGGAGGTGGTCGTAGCTTCTTGAATCTTGCTTGATGGTTAAGATTTTGCAGTGTTCTCAGCTCAAGTGTTCATTGAACAGGTTGAGGCTCTGTTAGATATCGATCTGTAGGGGACTTATGTGTCGACGGGGAATTTTATATATATCCTCATCGTTGTCAAATTAAATTAAAAAAAGAGAAAATACATGATTATGGGAGGTAAAAATATGAATGGTCCAGAGTAAAGTCCAAACCCATCAACCAGTTTTTATCTAAAGCCAAGAAAGCAACTGTAGGCCACCACCCTGGTGTTCCAGCTATCCAGATCACGACCTGAAAACTCTAGGAGGGGTAGTGCTGATGCTATCACCATCTTTTTGGCGAGTGCAACAACACTTCCAGCCCATGAAGCTAGTGCAACTAGTCAAAAGCGAGCAGCATCGAACAGGATTACGAGACCCATGCATATATGCATCCTCGAAGAAGACCCGACGACCCACACTTTAGGTCATTGGGTGGCGGCAGAAGTGCGCATTTTCTCTGCATTTTCCACGCCCAAGTGCTCGCATTTTCACGCGGAGAAAAGCGCTCGATCGATCCGGTGGTGCAAAAGCTGCAGGTGTACTCCTTTGGAAAAACAAGTGCCCGGCACGGCCTGTACGTGGTTTCCAACCAAAACACACACTGACGCACAAGAATCATTCGCCTCTCACTGCACATGCATGCGTGGGTAGTTCAGAGCAAACTATATTTCCAGGTGTAACTATATTTGAAAAATCTTGACTGCTCATGCTATATATTAGAGCTAGCTAGCGTATGGTCGATATGTATATATACATCTTTCCACGTTAATACCCAAGCGGTTCATCAGCATATCGCGCGTTCGGCGTTCCGATCGACCTCGTTCCAACTGAAAGTCTCACGTCCTGGTCGCGTGTTTGCCCTCGGTTCTTTGAAATCTTCTCGCATCTGACGACGTCGCTCTCTCCCGCATCATCACCCCGCCGTATCCATGCACACCTCACCTGCGTCTGCGTTCTCTTTCTGACTCGATCCCAAGAGAGAGGCGTGTGGCCGTACGCCGCAGGGATTGTCCCGTCGGATATGCCGGCCGGTCGCCCGGTCCTCTCAAGGTTTTTGCGCGCGCGTGTGGGAATACCAGCTGGTGGGGAGCTTCGGATAATCACGGGCGGACTTCTGGGCAGGCAGGCAGCACGCTTTACAGTTTGCACACCTCCAGCAAAGTCTGAACTCAAAGCTACAGGCTACAGCTTTTGTCTTGTACTGTAACTCTCTGTCCTCCAAAGGCCCGGCCCAGTCCAACCTTGACTTGGACGGCTTCCTCGATCAACAAGCACCAGAGGCCCGGGAGATCAAGAATGGTAAAAGTATAATCTGGTTCGTGCCGCAGTCGTACACTAATTTTTAGATGCAGAGATTTTTTAGGAGTAGACAATATTTTTAGATGTAGAACTATCAAGAGCAGTACATATTGCATTGCCCTCGATAAAAAGGAAAAGGAGAAATGCAGGGGCTTTCAACACACAGTTTTTGGCCTTGTCTCCAATGTATTTGTAATTCGTATAACCTAGCCATTTTATAAAACGAATTTCAATGAAATTTTATAAAAATAAGACCATGACATAATATTTGGCTATTGATACCTGTTAAATACAAAAGCACATCAGTTTTAATAAAGAAAAGGGTAAGGAGAGAAAGTGCACAAGTCTAATCGACAGAAGAGCAACAGGACCGCATCAGGTTTGAGTTTGACCATTTCAGTTCATGTTTTTCCTCAGAGAAAGTAAGAATGAGAATTTCACCAGGTGAACTTGCTGCCCAACGAGTAGACCTCGAGCAAGCTTGCCGCCTCGAGCATCAGCTTGTCAGAAGGTTGCTGGCGAGCCTCTAACCTAAGCACTCTTCTAGTAAATTAAATTAACATGGGGTGTATATCACATATATATGTGCATGTAACACAACAAAAGGTGAGCTGACTTGGTTTTTAAATCAGTACTCAGTGCTGAATAACTAGGCTTTGTATCTTGCCCCAAACAATCTGTATTATCTTTAATTTATATATAGATTTCATTACCATGATTCCTGAACCTATATCTTTCTTTCTTTTTCCTCTGTCTCTCTTATTCATCAACGGGTATATATAAGCTAGTACTAACGATATTCGCATACCTAGCCTAAATATCCTAGGCCCACCAGAGATCCCGATTAAGAAATAGTGATCACATTTCGAAAGTGATGTCCCTTTAAGCATTGCTCAATATTCTCGCTGACATTATCTAACCTAAATATTCCGGGCTGACAGTCAAGATAACATTGATCAGTCTAATCGAAGTCTTGTCGAAACGGCAATCATCAAATGAGCGGTCTAATCGCCGTGTTTATGGTAAACGACCGTTTTAGCACATAGTGGCTCTTTGCCTCTCCCTGTCGAGAGAAAAACGATGACGATAATGGTGGGGGGAGGTGGCGAGAAGAGAGAACTCGGTAGATACGCGTCGCCCTCACACGTCTTTCTACGTGTACCTGCTCTCCTTCACGTTTTACGCCACACCACGTTCATTTACTTGCAGAAAGAACTAACCGGGATCGAACGAGTTCCCAAGCAGATTAACATTCTCCCTCTCCCAGACCTCCCGTGTTGTAATCGCTCGCGCGGCTGGCCGCTGCCGCCGCCGTGCGGCGCGGCACGTTGGCAGCCGGGCGGCTGGCCGGAGTGCTCGCGCCGCCCTCGACGCGGGAGACGAAGACGGCGGAGGCGATGCGATCGATCTCCTTCTCCGTGGCCGTGCTGCATGCGCGCGGGTGCGCGTCGGGCGAAGACAAACCGGTGCCGTCATCCCCGTCGCCAGCGTGATGGGCGCTCGGGGGCGCGGCCGGCGGTCGACACGTGCCTCGACAGCGACGAGGCGAACCGCGCGACGACGACCGCAAAGTTACTCGATATGGAATTCCATTCTATTCCGCCGATGGCGACGTCCGCCCGCCCCGCCGATGGCCGATCGATCGCGCGCGGCACAGAGCCCCCGCCCGCGACGTCGCTGTTCACGCCGATGACTGACTGAACCCGGCGCGGGGCGGCCGGTGCCCTTCCATTTTTAGGCCCCTCGCCTCGCCTCTCTCTCACTGGCCAGTGATGGCGAGCGCATGATTGAGCTTGAGCGTCCTGAGAGATCATTATATTGCATCGGACTGGCTAGCTGCTAAGAATAGTAGCAGCATAGCACTGGCAATGGCAGCGACACGGGTTGACAGATAGATCGATGCGACCCCGGCCGCCAGCTACGTTCGCTCAGTGATTACGATCAGGATAACCACGCCCTCTTCCTAAACTCAGCCAGCCACACGAATATCCAGCTGCTAATTCCGTCTGCGGCTCGACGGAAAGCTACTGATCTTTGCTCGTCGCCAGCAAGATTATCACGCCATCAGGCCACGGGTTTGCCTGAAACGTGAGGGTGGAGGGGCCCCGGTGCTTCTCCACCGCGAGCCCAGGCAGCAGATGGATCGACCGGGCGTGCGGGGCCGCCACGGGTCTCCAACGCGCGTGTTTGGGATAAAGATCAGTTTTTTTAATCACTTTGCTTATTGGCATTAATTAGACTTGTAATTCTGTGGGTTAGTTTTGTGCGGGTGTTTGGTATTGTGGTGTGGCGAGCACGCTACTACACGTGTCTGCTTGATTTTATTTTATTTTTGTAAACTCTACGGAGACGTTCGATTCCGTTATGATGATTTGGCAATGCTTTTGGTGCAAGAAAACCAGTATAAAATAACTTATTTACATTTAATCATCAAAATTAAATTTGACCCAAGAAATCCTAGGATGAATTTTGTACTTTGAGAAACACACCTCTTTTACTTCAGAACAAAACCTATATACCTAGTACATGTATAGTATAGCTTTATTTGAAATTTAGTAGCGAAAAACCTAACTCTACACGGCTATGACAGGACACACCTCATTTGAAATTTAGCGGAGAAATAGTATGTTATATCCCTCGGATTTCTTAACACGTGATGGAGCGAATTGTCCAATTGTCCACATAAGGCCGCCACATGGGTAATTACTCTTCACCTCTCCGGGGATAAGCTGGAGCTGCACCTGGGGTTTTGGCTTTTCGATAGACAAAGACCATACACGTCTTTTCATGGAAACTAATCAGTCGGTCAAGAATCAAGAGTCAATAAAAACGAAATTGTACATGTTGAGTAGTTATTCGACGAACAAGATGACAAGCAATCGAGTTCACAAGTAGCTTTTGATGTTACGTATTAGTGTGTCGAAAACGATAAACATTTTATGGTGCAAAATTTAAGTTCATTTTTTTTATTTTACCAAAATGCCTCGTGGGCATCATCAAAACTAAAAAATTGACTAGGTAGATTAGACATGAAAACAAGCATCAAAACCGCTGGTTTAACCCTCATCACAGACGGGGAAAAAAAAGCTGGACTATGTACCACATGCAGCCATACAAGTTACAAGGTAAAAGGAAGAAGCATGATCTCGGTACATGATAAAGTTTAAGACATGGTAAGACTGCATGTGTGTTTCTCTGTTCTTCCAGATTAACCTACATCTTAAATGGTCCCTCTTGCAGTCTTGCCCTTCTTACCCAAAAAGGCTCTAGCAAAGAAATCTTGCAGTAGCATCCTTGTTTGTCCGCTGCATCCCTGAGCCGAGCTAAATCTATGACCTGGGCCTCACGACTAGACCTACGTTCATATCTGTCAACATATGCACGCTCCATGCGTGTTCGTACTTTGGTTATTTTTCTCATATTAACATTGTCCTTTGGTCCATTTGTCAATCTGTATTTATCGAAGTACTTGACACACGAAATGAATTTTGAAACAACCAAGTTGCCACTCCATTATATGTTTCATTGAACCCTACTGTGGTTGAATAATTTAGTTCGGCGCGTCTTTTCCCGCTGCCGCTGGCCACAAGGATGCCATGGGTGGGGTTGGGGGATTCCGCCCCCGATGGTATGTGCCAAGAAACCCCTTGCCCCTGCCCCAGTCAGTCGCTTGCTGGACTGGAAGCATCGGCCGCCAACGCCACCACGTGCCGGCGCGAGGCGAGTTCCAGCGGCTCCCGTCACGGGGCCCCCTCCCCACCAATCCCCGGTGCTATCACGCCGGACGTGGTTGCGCCGTTGCGCGGGGAGGAATAGCGATCCAACGATAGCCACAGGACGCAGGCACGCAGCACGGGCTGGCCATTCCCTTCCCCCACCCCGTTCGTCTCTGCCTTCTGCTAAACTGCCCCTCGGCGGCTCACGGATCCATTCCACCACCGGGGCCGTGCGCCAGCAGGCGGCGTCACGCACGCAAGCGGACAAGAATCCGCGTGCTTATAAGCAGGCCCTCCCCTCCCGTCCCCAAAAATTCCAGCCCTCCATTTCTCATTAGCTCTTGCTAAGCTTCTCTCCTTCCCTCCCTCCCCCTCCTCGAGGGCGCGAGCTTTTAGTTCACCAGTTACTCTCTCAGCCCCCGTAGCTTGATTAGCAGGAGCTTTCTTGGGAAGTGAATCAGCGGTCGAGGCTGGCAGCTAGGGTTTTGTAGGGGTCGCGATCGCCTCGTTGTCGATCGAGCAGGTGTACTAGCTAGCTAGGCCGGGGGTGTGCCGATGATCATGGCGAACCCGGCGACGATGCTGCCGCCCGGCTTCCGGTTCCACCCGACGGACGAGGAGCTGATCCTCCACTACCTCCGCAACCGCGCCGGCAACGCGGGGTGCCCGGTCGACATCATCGCCGACGTCGACATCTACAAGTTCGATCCATGGGACCTGCCATGTTCGTACCCCCTCCCCGCGCCTTTGCACTCACATCATGCATACCATGATCATTCGCGCACGCACCTGACCTGATCGATCCCCACTTGCCCTCCGCTTCGCTAACTGATCTATCCGTACGAGACCAGTAATTTAATCGAGGACTAATTTTGCTTTCGATCGTGCTTTGCAGCAAGGGCGGCGTACGGGGACAAGGAGTGGTACTTCTTCAGCCCGCGCGACCGCAAGTACCCGAACGGGATCCGGCCGAACCGCGCCGCGGGCTCCGGCTACTGGAAGGCCACCGGCACCGACAAGCCCATCCACAGCAGCGCCACCGGCGAGAGCGTAGGCGTCAAGAAGGCGCTCGTCTTCTACAAGGGCCGCCCGCCCAAGGGCACCAAGACCAACTGGATCATGCACGAGTACCGCCTTGCCGCCGACGCCCAGGCCGGCCACACCTACCGCCCCATGAAGTTCCGCAACGCCTCCATGAGGGTACGTACCTAATCCAATCGCCAACTCCCTAGCAAGCTTTTGCATATGCATGAAGAGACTAGGTGAAATCAAAGAACAAATGATGATTAGACCCCCTTGGCTTTTGCCATGTTCATCTACATGTAGTAGTCAGCATCATGTCGGCTAGTTGCATACTTTTTCACTGCTTGCGCATGCACGGTTGCGCTACTATTTGCAACCTGATGGCCTGATCTTTTCTGGCGATGTTTCTGATGCGGGTTCGTGGCACGTCAATATTGTTTATCGCATCGGTGTGTGGCTTGCAAATGGACGCAAGAGCCGCTTTAATAATTTTGTGGCGTTCTTAAAGAAATGTTCTTTAGGCATACTTGGCATGGTTGCGCCAAGTCAATTGATCCGACAATGATAGGCGCGACGCGTACGTGTTGATGATTGATTCATCTGCGCCCGATCTGTGTGGCATTAGCTATTTTAATCCCGAATCCTATTTCTAATTACTTGTGCGATCTCGATCGTCTGCGCATGGTGCAGCTGGATGACTGGGTGCTGTGCCGGATCTACAAGAAGACCAGCCACGCGTCGCCGATGGCGGTGCCGCCGCTCTCCGACCACGAGCAGGACGAGCCGTGCGGCGGCTTCGACGAGAACCCCTACGCCGCGTCGTCGAGCGCCGCCATGCTCGTGCAGGGCGCGTACCCGGCGCTGCAGGCCGCGGCCGGCGCCGCGCAGAGGATGCCCAGGATCCCATCCCTCTCCGAGCTCTTCAACGATCCCTCGCTGGCGCACTTCTTCGAGGACGCCGGCAGCGTCGTCCCGGACATGGCGCGGCTCGATCAGCAGCACCATCACCACCAGCACGCCGGCGCCACTCTCCTCGGCCACCCCGTCACGAGCCAGCTACTGGTCAACAGCATGCACGGGCAGACGATCCCGCAGATGGATTCGTCTGCCTCGACGTCGGCCGCCGCGGGCGACGGCGCTGCCGGCAAGCGCAAGAGATCATCGGAGACGAGTACTAACGCCGGCACGGCATCTGCAGCGAAGAAACCGAACGGCTCCTGCTTTGGTGCAACGTTCCAAATAGGCAACGGGCTGCAGGGGTCCCTGGGCCACCACATGCTGCTCCATTCTAACACGGGGATGAACTGACAGATTGGTCTCCACTGAAAGCTACTATACTCGAGCATTAAATTGGGATTTGAACATTGGGCTCTAAATATAGGGCGGAGAAACATAAAGAAATGGTTAATATATGGGTAAAGGGATTGTACTTGTAGATTCCAGTAGTAGTGTCAACTAGGGACACCATAGTTGATTGGGTTTGTGGTGTGTAAACATTTTGTTCTCCTGTACATAGGGGGTGTTTGGTTCCACCTTGCTAAACTTTAGTTGCTAAAGTTTAACAACTTTTAGCTGCTAAACTGCCAAACACCCTTGCTAAAACTTGCTAAAGTTGAGTTGCTAAAGTTTAGCACTTTAGCAAGTTTTTGGTTGCTAAAACTTGCTAAAAGGTGGGTTGGACAACCTATACCCCTCATTTATTGTTTGTCTCCCCCTCCTGCGCACCTTTAATAAGGGTAGATAGGTCTTTTTACATCTCATTAAATGCCTTTTAGCAAGAGTATCCAAACAACTTTTGCTAAAGTTTAGCAACTAAAATTTAGCAATTAAAGTTTAGCAAGAGGAACCAAACAGGCCCCATAGTATGCTACTATGTACTCAAGCTTAGTGCTACTACAAAGCTAGCTAGATAGGGCTTGATAAGGCTTTGAGATCGACGTACTGGAAGTCCAGAACAGGAGAAAGATGTTGATATCCAACCGGCTTTATTTGCTCATATACCTATATGTAAAACATTGATCAAATGCAATTTTTCACTGGCATCCATCATTTAATTATGCCGTGCTTAAATGTTCCTCAGGGAAAAGGGGTTATATATCGTGCTTATACTTATACATAACGGCTTTATCAGAATTACATCATAGATAACTAAAGTGCTACACAGGTGTCACTCAAACACAGAGTGAAAATGAATTACCAGGGCCAGCTATAACTCTTGCTTGGGGAAGATAATTGTCCATTCAGAACAAGGGTAAGACAAGGAAGTAAGGAAAGGAAAAGAGAGAAATGATGGAGGCCGGAAATTTAATAATTGGCCAAAGCAGGCAAGTTGCTGATGGCATGTAGTTTTCGGTTCAGGTGGCGGATGAGAGCCTCTTTTTCCGGCTCAAAAGCCTTCTTAAGATGGGTGAAAGAGGCCTTGCCTGAGTGCCTGTAGTGCAAGTGTGCATGCAGAATCTCGCCCGGTCACTGAAGCATCGGAATATTTCTTGCACATCAACAAGTCCCGCGACGTCGGCGTCACCGAACAGAACAAAACCGGGACACCGTTTTGGCGGCTCTGGGTGGGGTCTATCGTCTATGCAGGGCCCCTGGAGCTAGGAGCCAGGAGTAGGAGGAGAGCTGACGAAAATTACTGGAGGAGATTCTCTGTCAGCTGGGAATCAAGATAATGATAGGTGGATCTCCATTGAAGCGTCAAATCGGTGGACTTCATGCAAAAAAGCTTGGTTAGTTGGATTTGAGGTGGGTGTGTTGAAGTTTTTTACGGCTCTGTTAGTTCCTAACTTCCCATTACTACCATTCTGCTTTGAATGTTAAAACTTGAGTATTTTACTGAAACTTATGACCAGGAACCAAGGTACTAAATAGCGTTTAGCAGTATGGTAGTGGATTAGGATCGGTGTAACATATTGCGGATAGCGGGTGCTATAGCGGACGGTAAGTCCAAATAGTGGAATTTCAAAATAGTCATATTTTTAGAGCATGAATATTAACATCAAGTTTACTTTTAAAAAAGTTAAAATTTTAATTTAGCCATTACATTTCAAGGTAAGAATCACAAATAAATATATATAATTAAGGTGTATAGATACATATTAATATTAAATTCTCATATCAATAAATAAAAAAATTCATTTTTCATCCCATAATCCTTTGTGACTACCTGAATAATCATTTTAAACATTATTATTACTATTTGATTCATGCTCATATATCACCTCAATCATAAATGTAGTGAACAGCAGTCTAATATGAGCAATAGCGGCCGCAATAGCGGATAATAACGGTCGCTAAGTCCAAACATGCTATTTTAGGTCCGCTACCTTGTAGCAATAGCGGTTGCAGGCGCTACGAATGCTATTTAGTAAAAAAAAATCTTACCAGCTGTTGACGGAGTAGCTGGAAAAAGAAAATCGACACGTACGCAATGAAACGAGAAGCATCCCTCAACCATTCGGGTTTTGCAGATAGATTACTGGTGGTAGTACTTTTTAACCCGTTAGTTTAATGGTGGTAGTAAGCCACACGAACGAAGATGCTTATCCACAAGCAAAATTTTCCCTGCCGCGCACGCTACGGAAGCGAGGTACTAGACTACTACTGGAACGTCAAATTAACCTCTGATTCTTCGCTGTCCTAATTAACCGGAGTAAACAATGGCCATTCTAGCTCGTGCTTTAATTTATCTCCCATGCAGATAAGCTTTGAAAAGTGAAGGTGGTAAGAATCCTGAAACCCCTGG
Organism: Setaria viridis; assembly: GCF_005286985.2. Lineage (NCBI taxonomy): Eukaryota > Viridiplantae > Streptophyta > Magnoliopsida > Poales > Poaceae > Setaria > Setaria viridis. Next base: position 45,133,755 of record NC_048271.2, read on the forward strand.
AACCTCCAGAAAATAACAAAGATAAAGAGTTGGAGCGTAGTCTAACCATTTCCGCACCGGAGCTCCAGGGTATATTCCTTGCTCCACCACCTCGCTGCTTTCCCATTTCGGCAGGCAAGCAGCTCGCACGGCCGATACCACCCCACTACCTAATTTTTGTTTTTTAGCCTTCTTTTTTCTAAGATACTCACAAATACGCTCATGGAGGCATCCTTTCAAAACATAGACCCTGAGCTCAGCGTCGTGGATCTTGACGCCGAGCTCTGGACAAGCGGCACGGGCGCAAAAGGCAGCTTGGCGACGGCGCGGTCCTCGAAGAGCGAGTTGAGGAGGCCGAAGACGACGAAGAGCACAACGGCGATGACGGTGCCTGACTTGAGCTTGGCGAGCGAGAGCTCCGTCCTTGAGGCTTGTCTCGACGCGGTCCATCTTCTTGGCCCGCGAGGCAGGCTGCGCGGAGGAAGATCCGCCGCCGCCGCTGCCGGAGGAGGAGGTGGAGGAGCCGGCGCCAAACTTCATGGCGTCAAGCTTGCGGGAGTGGCGCTTGATGGAGGTGCGGAGGGAGTTGTAGGTGGCGGTGCGGTAGATGAGGAGCCAGGAGATTGCCTCACAGAGCACGATCGTCGCGGCGGAGCTTGGCGCCATAGATCTTGGCGCCGAGCCGCCCAGCTCTGGATAGATGATCGCTATCACTAACTAGCTCGATGCAGGGCCGCAGCCAAAACCAAGGAGAAAGCTACATGAACCTGAACATTAGGATTTCATATGGAAATCCTACAATTCTCTCCAAGTCCGTTGTGGTCGAGTGCCCAGTTTGGTCTCTCCCGACTCCGGAGCCAATCGAGAGTTCGCAACCAGTTGACCCCTACTCGTCAGTCGTTACGGAACAGGCCGTCGCTGTTTGGCGGCGCTGTGGTGGGAGGCGACCGACGAACGAGGACAAAGGGAAGGCATGCAGGCGTGGGCATGGTGGGATGTCGTCACTGCTGCCGTGCTGCGGGAGGCGCGGGTGCCCGCGGCAATAATGCCGGCCGGTGTGTAATGGGATGGGATCATGGGAGATGAGACGGGGATCCTGATCCAGAGCGAGGCCCGCTTGCTGAAGCCCTGAGCTATTAAGGGGTCGCGACACGTATTGAGGGGGCAGTGGATGCGGCTCGGCGTCAAGATCCACGGCGCCGAGCTCATGCCATGTCCGCGCCACGGAGGCAGCCACGTCAACGACACGCAAAAAATGACCCTGGACCTCGACGCCAATGACCATGGTGCCGAGACGTGTAATCTCAGCGCCAATTGATACAGCGCCGAGGTCAGGATCTATATTTTAAAAGGATACCTCTAGGGATGTATCTGTGAGTATCTTTCAAAAAAGACTTAAAAAAAACGGCGGCACTACCCTACCTGTCTCTCACGCATCTCCAATCTACTGGCCAGTGCGGTCGTGCGGATGTCGTCACCATATGCTGCTGCCAATTAAACATTCAGAAATGGGACACACCTGATGTGCACCTGTAATCTGCCATTCGTCCCCCATCAGGAGAGCCAAGCATTTCCATCCAGACCAGGTGCTAGCCGCTGTATATTTTACAGTTGGGGAGCTGTCAGGGTGACGAGGACCGGCTGCTGCCGTGAGGTTCTTCCACGGGCTACTAGAATCGGTCCAGCGCACCGCGATCCTGGTCCCAGAAACGCTAGGGGTCAATGGAGATGTAGCTGAGCAAGGAAACAGAGGGCGCATGCAGAAGCGGATCGAAAGGAGAAAATCGCTCACTGGCTGACTGGCTTGCGCATTTGATATGTTATCTTTGGTGCTAAACTTATCCGCTTCATGATTGTTCTTGTTGCCTTTTTTCAGTTAGGGTGTTATGTTATCGGTGGTGGAAATGGAGCCTGAGCACGAAGGAATGTTTTCACGGGCACGCTGGGTCTCGAGGGTAGTAGTGGGCGTGCCTTTTTGTGATGATGAATTTATGGGTTGTTTATAGCGGGTAGGGTGTTCGGAACTTGGCTTCTACTCCCTCCGTAGCTGGAAAAGAGAGCGGGGATGCGGTTGGCAGGGGAAAATAAAATAGGGTGAAAACACGTGACTGTAACGAGCCCGGGGAGCGGGTATGGTCCTGATGTCACATGATTTGGAGAATGTGGTTTGTATGGACTGATGAGTTCTTTTAGTGTGGAAAAGGGTAACATCTGTTGATCTCTCAGTGGAATACGCGTCTACGCCGCAGTGGAGTGTGTACCTGTTAAAGAGGGAGGGATCTTGCCCGCCCCACCTCCCCCCGCCCCGCCCAAAAAAAAAAAGAGAGAGGGAGAGATCCATGTGACGATTTGTTGGGCTGTTCTTTCGTTGTTGCTTTGTACAAACAAGTCAACAAGAAGTATGTCAGGCAGGCCCGTCCCCTCATTTGCAGGCTAACATTCACTGTTGGAGTGGGCCATGACGGAACGGATCTATTGAAGTGGGCCTGTTCTCTCATTTCCAGCCCATTTTCCAACGCAAGCGGCCCGCGTTCCTTAAAGTGACTATATGGGCCGTGCAAAACCCAGTCAGTTTCATGTCCAAAATTACAGAGCCTAAATATAATGGGAACTCAACCTAAAAAATCATGGAATGAGGTATCTGAGCAAGCGAACCTTCATCACTAGTTCACTACTCTAGTAAGATACGTACAAGGACGCTCGGTGTCTGGGTGTCAACTTAACTTTCCAGTAAATCACGGACTGCTAGCAAGTAGCAATGCAGCCGAAAGCTGAAAGGCTAGGTTCCGAGTGGAATAGTAGCACGTCCTTTTCCAGTTTTCCCATCGTCCGGATTCCCCGAGTCGCCGGACGCAGCCAGCCGCGCCGGACCACAGATTCAACTGTAGTCAGGCCATTGATGCCTCATTTACATGTTACGGGACAAAAGCTACCTTCCCACCAACTCCACTAAAGCATGACGTACGGACTAGTAATGATATCAGTAATTGAAACAGCAGCGACACTACTCGTACAAGTGACGACCAGAGAAGCAACGGAACAATTCTTTTTTTACCCCCTGGATGGTTAAGCATTTCTTTATATGAACTTCCATTAAAACTTAACAGAGTAAATGATCAGTGAGATCATAATGATCTGAGGATACAAGATGCGGCGCCTGCGCCTCAACAACTGCCAATTGGGCGGTTGTTGTGATTGTTACCCCGTTAGGGTCGATTCGCCTGTTAATATAGGGTGGAAAGAACCTCCACCGTGGTTTACAAGTCACGATCGTAACAACCTGACCAGCGGTTCTATCTACAAGATTACAAGAGATATATCCTACAACTAACCAGCACTAGGTTGTTACAATACATGTTGAACTCAGATTACATGTTTAACACTCCTCAATCACAACTTATCTAAGTTGAGATTGTATCTAATTTTCTCTATCTGGCGAACTGGAAGAGGTTTTGTAAACACGTCGGCGACTTATCATGTGTAGACACCAACCGAATTTGCAGGAGTCCTTGAGATACTTGCGTCGGCGACTTGATCATGTGTAGACACCAACCGAATCTGCAGGAGTCCTTGAGATACTCGTTCTCTGACAAAATGGAAGTCAACTTCTACGTGTTTTGTCCTTGCATGGAACACGGGATTAGCCGAAAGATATGTTGCACCAAAGTTATCACATCACAGCCGAGTTGCCCCTGGAGCCTTCACGCCAAGTTCGGTTAATAGAGTTTGCACCCACATTACTTTAGCTGTTGTATTGGCCATCGATTTATACTCAGCTTTGGTACTTGACACGGATATTGTGGCTTGTTTTCGGGCACTCCATGATATGAGGTTAGACCCCAAGAAAACTGCGAAGCCTCCAGTAGACCGGCGATCATCAACACATTTGTGCCCGGTCTGCATCTGAAAAGGAGCTCACAAGTGTAGACAATGACATGTGTATCTTGACTCCTATAGACGATGTAAACTTTAGATACCTTACAATATGTTTGATCGCACTCCAATGAATAGTGGTGGGCGCATGAAGGAACCGACACACCTGTTCACTGCAAAAGATATATTTGGCCGTGTCAATTTCAAAAACTGAAGGGCTCCTACTATGCTCGTGTATTGAGATGCATCGGCTGGACCAAGGGGCTCTCCTTCATATGCTGAGAGTTTCTTAGTGGCCGACATTGGTGTGTTCATAGGTTTGCAATTAATCATCCCTACTCAGTTTAGGAGATCAGATGTACTTTTCTTGTGTCAACAAAATCCCTGCATCACTCTTCTGGGCCTCAATCCCTAGGAAATAATGAAGTTCTCCAAGCTCTTTCAACGCGAACTCCATCTTGAGGTCTTGCAGTAGTGTTGTTGTAGCTTGCTGTGAGGAACTTGGAACAATAATATCATCAACATAGATTAATAGAAAGATAGTTACTCCTCCTTTGTTGAAAAAGAAAAGAGACACATCAGCTTTAGAAGGCTTAAACCCAAGACTTTGCAGCTTTATACCGAGCCGTGCGTACCAAGCCCGTGGGGTTTGTTTCGGTCCATAAAGAGCTTTATCCAATTTGCAAATATAATTCGGTTGGTGTTGATTTTCATACCCAGGTGGTTGCCTCATGAACACTTCTTCTTCAAGGAGACCATGAAGAAATGCGTTATGAACATCTTGCTGGCGAAGACACCATCCATTTGATACAACAATAGAGAGCACAAGTCTGATACTAGCCGCTTTGACCATAGGACTGAAAGTGTCCTCATAATCAATTCCATATCGTTGCTTAAACCTCTTTGCGACTAGACGTGCTTTGTACCTATCAAATCGACCCATCTGATTTCCTTTTAATTTTACAAACCCATTTGCAGTCGATGATATTCCTCCCTGCCTTTGGTGGAACAAGGTACCGCATCTTTTCTTCATTAGGGTCATATGTTCAACATCCATGGCTTGTTTCCAATTTGAATCTTCTAGTGATGTATGCAGATCTTTAGGTTCATCAGATATTATAGACAAACCATACCTGATTGTGCCATCGGTATTTGTTTGGGCTTGCGAATGCCCCTTGCGCCCGTATTCTGGGATGACTCAGAGTTGGAGCAATAGATGGTGGTGTAGAGGACTGCGGCGTAGAAGATCCCGCGGAGCCGCTGGATCAGGCGCTGCAGGTCTGGATGGCGCCGTTGATCCCGAAGCCTCCACCGCTGGCGACGCACCGCAGGGCGGGCGGGCGCACCTATTCGACCCCTTAACACAAGTGGGACGAACCCAGGGCTCGCGAGATGTGGCGTGGCGGCCTCGGATATGTCCGCATGAGTAGCATCAGGGAGGATCGGAGATCCCAGGGCTGATGTGCCTGGGACTGCAGTGCTAGTTGCAGAGGGATCAGCCTCGTGCTTTGTGCCAGTCTCTTCGTGTGTATGTCCATGCGATAGCTCCTCCAAAATAGTAGGATTTTGATTAGTTTCTACACGGAAATCACTAGAAACATTAGCCACGTTAGTATGCTGTAGTACAGTACCCCTAAGAGGTATAGATGGTAGAAGATATGGAGGGAGAAGATCAATCTCAGCCCGTAGCTGAACGTCGGCATTGTCATGGAGCTCAGCAAGGGGGAAGATCTTTTCATCTAACACTACATCCCTAGAGATCTAGATGCGTCCAGTGGCAATGTCCAAGCACTGAAAACCTTTATGCATATTACTATATCAAAGAAAGGCGCATCGTTTATAATGGAAGGCAAGTTTGGCGCAACGTTTAGAGCAGAAGGCAAGTTTGCGGGTATTAAATGGGCGAAGGTTTGGCCAACAAGCACAACCAAAGACTCTCAACATGGAGTAGTCGGATTTCTCATGGTGTGGAGTATCGCTGATTTTTTGTTGGTGTGCGATTAATCAGATAGGTGGCAGAAATAAATGCTTCAACCCAGTACTTGAGAGGCATGGATGCATGAGACAAAAGGGAGAGACCCACCTCAACATTATATCTATGTTTACGCTCTGCAGCGCCATTCTGCTGATGTGTGTGCGAACATGACACAAGATGGGAGATGCCGACCTTCTAAAAGAAAGAATTAAGCTTTTCATACTCCCCACCCCAATCTGTTTGCATAGCAACAATTTTTCAGTTAAAGAGTCTTTCAACAAGATGGTGAAAATCATGAAAACGCTGAAAAACTTCAGATTTATATTTGAGAAGATATACCCAAACAAACTTGCTATGATCATCAATAAAACTCACATAATATTTATTTCTTCCGAAAGAATCAGGAGCGGGTCCCCATACATCTGAAAACACTAAATCTAAAGGAAACTTTGACATACTAGATGACTTGGGATAGGGAAGTTGGTGACTTTTGGCTTGTTGACAAGCATTACACACCGAATCAGAAAGATCTTCTCTATCACAAGGCAGTTTATTCTCACTAACAACTTTCTGAACAATGGGAAAGGATGGGTGACCCAATCTACTATACCATCTAGAGGTGGAAGGTTTGAACGTGCTCGGAGCCTCCTTGCTCGGTGAAGGAAGGGGGCAGAGGCCTCCTCTACACTTGCCTTCCAAAAGCGTTTTCCTTGTTGCCTGATCCTTTACTCAGAAGAAGTTAGGGTGAAATTCAAGGAATGCATTGTTATCAGTAGCAAGTCTATGAATAGAGACAAGATTTTTGATAGCTTCGGGAACATGAAGAATTTTTTTAGATGTAAATTGCGATTAGGGGTACGAACAACAGCATGACCAACATGGTTGATGCTCATACCTTCACCACTTGCAGTACGGATCTGATCATTGTCGTTGTACTTCTCATGGATGGTCAGCCTGTCGAGGTTGCTTGTGACGTGATCAGTAGCGATGGTATCAGTGTACCAGTTTGTGTCAACACCATAGGCGTGCGTTGCCGCATTGACGTTCCTCTCATCCGGAGCATAATCTGCATCAAAACGGTGCCAGCACATTGCTGCGCTGTGACCTTTGAAGCATACCTGGTACTTGCTGTTGAAGCGTGGCTTCTTGCCTCCACAATTGTTGGGGGAGCTGGAGTTGGAGTTGCCTCATCCACGCCCATCGTAGTTGTTGGGAGCACGACCTCCCTATGACCAGGGTTGCCGCGACCATGCCCTCCTTGGCCTCCAAATCTGTGTCCTCCTCGTGACACGACGTTGACAGAGGACTGAGATTATCCTCCATGAAGGAGATCCATGCAACTCTCAAATCTGAGAATCTGTGCTAGGGGATAGGGGCGGAGCCAGGATTTGAGGTAAGGGGGGCAATGGACAAAGCAAAATAGAACTGATAGCTATGTGAGCTGGTTTTAGTCATATATAATAATAGTATGTTTCACAAGTCTTAACCAAAATAAAATTACATATTTATAAACTTAAATTTAGTTGTTCGACTAGTACCAGGATCGTACTTCTCAATATAAATTACCACTGGATGATTTATGATTATGGATTACCTGCGGGCTGCAGTAGTGTCAATTTGGATAGCGGCGGCCGATGTCGCCGCCGGCGGTCCGATCTGGGCATCTGGCGGTCTAGCGCCTGGCGACGAAAACAACAGCAAGTCACGTCAGTCAGATGCAAAAAAGCAGCCTGCTTGCCTTCATGGTCCGATCGAACCAAAAACCATCGGCACTATTGGCGAGTAAATATTCAAGAATTGGAGAAAGAAAGATTCAGGGCTCCTTTGGCAGGGTTCCGGCTCCGGCTCCACATGCTTATCGAAACACGGAAGAGCCGGAGCCGCACCAAACAGCACCGAGTCGGAGCTGTTTTTGGGCACATTTGGGAGGAGCCGGAGCTGTTTTAGACCTGCATGGAGGAGTCAAAAAAGTGGCTCCGCGGCTCCAGCTCCGGCTCCGCGTGCGGAGCCTCCCGCGAGGAGCCCTGCCAAAGAAGCCCTCAATCACGATGCCAAACAAGATAACCTTGGGCAGTTGGTTGGGCGAGGCCTTAGGATGCCGCAGCGGTGGCGAGGACGAGCAGCAGCATGCGGCGGCGGCGGGCGAAAGCGAACAAAAAAGCATCAAAAACATTCACGAACAGAGGGGTAAAATGGACTGCTTGCATGGTATTCCAGGGGCCAGGGGGACAAACGTATTGGGCTAGTGGTACCAGGCTACCAGTGCCAGGGGTAGAGGCAGTCAAGGCGTCAAGCAGAGGCCCAGGTCACTGCATGCTGCTGCAAGGGTGCCAGGCCGTCAGGGGGTTCTAGGCCCCCCCGTGCCCTCCCCCCCTCCGCCACTGCCAGGGGATTGTACTCCGCATCAAATCCAGTCATGATGTATGCTGAGAGCTCCTCACCTCATCATCGAGAGGTTTCCCAGCCACCGCCATCTCGTCCGCCAGCGCCTTCATCTTGCCTACTCTTTAGCGGACATGTTGCCTTTCTTGAGAGTGGTCAGCACGACGTGAGTGTTCATCGCCCGAGCACGGATCTATGCCGAGAAGATTTCCTCGACAGCAGCCCACAGCTCCGCATCTGTCTTTGCCTGCGGGACTTGCAGCACGACGTCGCGGGTCATGGTGGTGAGCAAGTAGCTCAGCACTTGCTGGTCAAGCGCAACCCAAGTTGCATACTCGGGATTGGTAGCTTTGACGGTCTTCTCGCCAGCCTTGACGTTGATCTACTTCGGCGGTGAAACGTCTGTGCCAACAAGATGCCCCTCAAGCTGGGCACCACAAATGGCCGGAAGGACTTGGAGTTTCCATAGAATAAGGTTGCTCTTGTTTAGCTTCTCCGAGATTGGAAGCTCGAGGGGCGACTCCATGGCTTGCCTGCTGGAGGTGGAAGAGCTGGGATTTGCCATCTAGATGTATCTAGAGGTTGGCTCTTGGTACCATATGAGATTTGATGGAAGCGTTGTCATCCCGTTAGGAGCCGCTTTCCATGTTAATATAGGATGGAAAGAACCTCCATCGTGGTTTAAAATCACGATCGTAACAACCTGGCCGGCGGCTCTATCTACAAGATTACAGGAGCGATATGTGCTGAACTCAGATTACATGTTTAACGGTGACGGCAGTTTTAGGTGCAAATGAAATGCTAGTTACAGGGACATTGCAGATTCTAGCCTGAGTAGCTAGAGAGCGGGCTATTCCATTATGATCTCTTGCAATCTTTGCACCCAGTGTAGTCGTTGTTGTCCAGATGAAGGTCAATCTCGATGATTGAGCGTTGGACTTGGACATTTGGACCTGTGAGCGAGAAGTAGCCGGAACTTTCCTGCAATCCGGGGCCCAGATTAGGCTCGGGTCCCGGTCGTCGGGAACGACCTCCACTGATCGCTTCTTCCCGGGTTTCACGTCACGTCCAGCCGCTGCATGCGCTCTATGCTCTCTGTGCACTGACGGCCTGACACGGCGATACCTGGCGCGTCCCGTCTGGAACAACGGCCGAACACGTACCACATCTTTGAAGTTCAGATGGATGCCGATATAATCACATATTTTTACGATCTTCCAAAAAAGAAACCATTCTTTAAATGCCTCGAAAACGTATGATAGGCGTTCTTAAGAGCTCAGGTTGGGGAGAGACAATCATGGTTCATGGCTCGGCTGTCGTCGCGAACGGCAGCAGGTCGACTTTGGGTGGAGTACGTGGAGCCGTCAGCCGTCGCGCAGCTAATCAGCGATCATTCATCATGCTCCTGATCAGGGACGGCAGCAGAGCAGCCGGAAGAGAGGAAAAGCGAGTCCGCATGGGCGCGTCGTACGAACGTTCTGGACTCGACGGACACGCCGCGTGATGGCAGTACAACCGCGTGCGCTGCGTGGGGGTGGGAATCTGAAATCTCACGACCTTATCCGCTCACCACTTCATTTTTTACCACCGGCTTCACCGCCCATCGACGCGACGCGTGCGCTGCCGGAATCAAAGTTTTTTTCGAGAAAAGCCGGTGGTCCGACGGATCACAGATGCACGGGGAAATATTTTCCCCAGATGCACAGCATCCATCCGTGGAGGTGGAGCTGCCCCAGGGAAAATGGAAAAGGGGATCGACTCCGGCCAGAGCCAGAGCCAGAGCCAGCCAACGAGGAGAAGGGCAAGCGCTTGCCGTTCGGGACGGGGACGAGCCCCTTGAGATCGCGGGGGATCGTGTGCGAATCAGAAGAGGACCCCGAGCGCTGTTTAGCTTTTCCTAATCAAAATCATGCGGCGTCCGGTGCACGCATCAGACAGAGATCAGTGACCAACATGCGCGCATCATTCTCGTCCTGGAGAGAGGCCTTTGTTTAAAGGGGAGAGAAGAGACCAAAGCAAATCCACCTTCCGGCTTCCGCTCATCATAATCCCCGCGCTTCGTCTACGTTTGCTGCTAACACATGTGTGGGCATGTGGCGAAGAGCCCACAAGGCCACGTAGGCGACGTGCCACACTGTTGACATGCAAGCCTCGAGGACACGACCAAAGTAAATACCAATGCTAATCACCCAGATCGAACAAAATCCCACGTCTTGCATCCAGAACGTTCCTGATCCGGCGGCCCACAGGTCATTCATGGTAGCTATCACACCGTCCATCCGGCCCCATCCGTCATATAAATAGGGCATTCACAGGTCCACAGTGGCTCACCAAAGCTCTTGGTTTGCTTCCAATTTTTGCTCAGCCAAAATACGGCCATGCTAAAATGAGGGTATACCAAAATCAAGATATGCTGAAGCTAGGGTAAGAAATTTAGGCATTCACTTCGTTTAGAGTTAAAATATGACAATTTATACCTTTTCCTTTAAAAAATTTAAAGTAACTTGCCATGAATTTGCTAGAAACATTAACATCCTAAATTAACATCCTAAATTCTTGGTAATGAACCAACTGGTAGCCAAGCTTTTTAAACATGACTCGAATTGAAATTTGGTTGAGCAAATATTGGACCCAACCAATCGGGCTATCTGTCGCTGCATTAACCAGAGTCACCTCGGATTCTTTTCACCGTCTGCAGTAAAAATCTGCACATGTTCTCCATTTCCATCTATAAATGGGGCCCCAAGGCGCACAGCTTCTCCTCGCCCCGTCCCAAATCATCCATTCTCCTGTCCCCGATCAAGCGATCAACCCAACCTTCCCAAAACCCCCGACGCCCGTAGAGAGCAAGATGTTCGGCTTCGGCCACCACGGCCACCACGGCCAGAACCCCCCGGCTCCCGGCGGCCACCACGGCGGCGGCGCCCACCAGCCCACCTTCAAGATCTTCTGCAAGGCCGATGAGGGCTACTGCCTCACCGTCCGCGACGGCAACGTGGTGCTGGCCCCGGCCAACCCGCGCGACGAGCACCAGCACTGGTACAAGGACATGCGCTTCAGCTCCCAGGTCAAGGACGAGGAGGGCAACCCGGCCTTCGCCCTCGTCAACCAAGCCACCGGACTCGCCATCAAGCACTCCCTCGGCCAGTCCCACCCGGTACTGTTTCCCCCCCTTTCTTCCCCTGATCCCCTCTCTGATCTTGGGTTTCTTTTACTGTTTGATTTGATCCGTCGGCAGTTCTTTGCCTGCATCGTTCTTGTTGGTTCTTTTGAGATCGGAAACCTGAGCGGCCTGCCTGCCTTTTTTGTTTTCAGGTGAAGCTGGTGCCGTTCAACCCGGAGTACCAGGACGAGTCCGTGCTGTGGACTGAGAGCGGCGACGTCGGCAAGGGCTTCCGCTGCATCCGCATGGTGAACAACATCCGCCTCAACTTCGACGCCCTCCACGGCGACAAGGACCACGGCGGCGTGCACGACGGCACCACCGTCGTGCTCTGGGAGTGGGCCAAGGGAGACAACCAGAGCTGGAAGATCCTGCCGTGGGGCGACGAGGCCGGCAGCGCCGGCAACGCGCCCCGCGGCGGCTACGGCCACGGCGAGCCCACCGTGCGCATCTACTGCAAGGCCGACGAGGGGTTCAGCGTCACCGTCCGCCACGGCGCCGTCTGCCTCGCGCCCACCAACCCGCGCGACGAGTACCAGCACTGGATCAAGGACATGCGCCACAGCAACAGCATCAAGGACGAGGAGGGCTACCCGGCCTTCGCGCTCGTCAACAAGGTCACCGGCGAGGCCATCAAGCACTCCCAGGGCGAGGGTCACCAGGTAAACCATTGTCCTATCTGCCCTTCCTGATCTCGTCGTATTTTTATCGGAGGGATCAAGAAATGTCGTATTTTTATCGGAGGGATCAAGAAATGTCGGTATTTTTATCGGAGGGATCAAGAAATGATTTTTTGGCCGCGCTTGAGTATTGCAGGTGAAGCTGGTGCCGTACAACCCCAGCTACCAGGACGAGTCCGTGCTGTGGACGGAGAGCCGCGACGTCGGGCACGGCTTCCGCTGCATCCGCATGGTGAACAACATCTACCTCAACTTCGACGCCTTCCACGGCGACAAGGACCACGGCGGGGTGCGCGACGGCACCAACATCGTGCTCTGGAAGTGGTGCGAGGGCGACAACCAGCGCTGGAAGATCGTTCCCTGGTGTAAGGAGTCTCACCAGTCTTACTAGCTGCCACTGCTTTTTTCCTGAATCTTGATTTCAGAGAGTAGAAAATCTCTGAACATCTTACCAACCCGCACTAGAAGTTTCACAAAGCGAGTGTCGGTAGACACTGATAGCTTATCTCCTCGTTTCCTTTTCAATTACTATATTTTTCTAATATGTCGTTAACAGAATATTAATGACACCTGATTGTTGCTTGCGTGTGCAGAAATATGCGGTCCCGGCGCTGCATTGGTCATCACCATGATCCGGAGTCCGAGAGATCAGCCACCCACCTGTGGTGGTCTCCTGCTGCTATGTTGCTAGAATAAAGTCGTGCGTGATCGATCTGCGGTGATGGTGTGTCTCTATCGTGTCCGTGTTTAGTTTCCAGTCGTTTCCGTTGTCGTGCGTCGGTCCGTCCTGCTTCCGTGAGTGAGGGGAGTGAGAGGGGTTCTTCCTCGGTGAGCTTGTCTGATTGAGCACCTGCCATCTGTGCTTGCTGTGCAGAGAGTTTGAGACCTGGAGTGTTATGTCTGTACTGTGCTCGGATCATTTTCTTCTATCCAAGTGGGTTTTATCATCATCCTATCTAGTTGTGAATTGTGATCTTGCTCTGCTAAAGATGTGTTGCTCCTGACAAATGTTACGAGTACTATTAGCTGCGGACTCTGCGGCGGTAATCAGACCAATGTCAATTTGACCAAAGCTAGATTATCTCATTGTCCCACGATTATGGATGGCGCAATGGGCACAAATTACCTACATACCCGCGGGTAAAAATCCGGTAAGGTGAGGATACGAGTGCTATTTTGTGTTCACGGGCACGGATGCGGGTTTGAGTTTGTGTCAGCGGAAAAAAAAGTGCTATTTTGTGTTCACGGGCACGGATGCGGGTTTGAGTTTGTGTCAGCGGGAAAAAAAATTCCCGACTCCCGCACGCCCACAGTCGCAATCCTGCTCGCTCCCTCCCGCACCACGGTACTAGGCGGCCATCGCCCCTCGCTCCACGCCGCCACCTCCCCAGTCCCCTCACCACCGCCGCTCGAATCCCCGCTGCCACCTGGTTGCTCGGCGGGTACGGATGTGCTCGCGGGTAGACTGTGTCCGTGGGTGACGGAACACGAGCATAACTTCTTACTTATGCCGGGCGGCGAACGCATGCACGGATACAAAGTTTACCGCAAAGTTTGCCTCACCGGTGCAGATCTGTAAACCTGCCTGGTGCCATTCATATCCACGTGGGTAATGTGCCCGTTGCTATCAGTAGCCACGACCCACTGATGCCACAACCAACTTCTGCAGAGCAAGAGCATCGTGTTAGGCGTGGCGTGCGCAAGCGCGATGGGCGTCGCGTCCGATACCGGAAGACAACACCGCTGCACGCGGCGCAGGAAACAGAGCGAGTAAAGTACGTTATCAGCGACACGTATCAGGCGAACGGATCACTGCAAAGCGTGGAGCATGCAGTGGCCGGCCGGCAAGACTTGCTCGTCGTTTCCTCTTGCTATGGAACGAATCTCTCTATCCCATCCGCATCCCACCACCGGAGTGGAGCTGCTGCATCCACCATTGATAGTGGCAGGCAGCTCTGCGCAAAGCTGATTTCTTCTCTCCAGTCCATGCTTGCGCACGTGCTGGCCGGCCCCTCGGTAAAATGATGTGGGCGATCCGATTCCGGGGGAACATGCTCAACGCTGCGGCAGGTGCGAATCAACCTTCCGAACCCATAGCGTTTCACTGGGAGGAGGTTGCCCGATTACTGGATTACCTAGCCTTCTCGTGAGTCGTGACTTGGGGCTTTACCAAGGGAAAAGGTGGCTATTGTACGGGGTAAGATGTACGTGATGATGTACCGGACTACCGGCAGCTGGTAGGTGTTGCACTCCGTACGACTACAGAACATGATGATCACAAGAGAAGATCGGGTACACCCGGGCCTTGTGGTGCTCACGTGCACCCGGCCGGGTGCATCCCTTGGATGCACAAGCAACGGCCCAGATGCAACTGTCGGCTGGGAGTTGTGGGCTGCAGCGTTATGCGCCCCGGTTGGGCCGTGGCGTTATATGACAGCCCATCTTAGTATCTACTTGGTCCTTCTCGGCAAATGAACGGTTCCCGTGACAGCCCATCAAGTCTCCCTGCCACGAAATCATCCTCCTAGTTTTGAAACTTTGAATGGGCCCCGAACAGCCCACGGTCGTGTAGGTCCAAAAGATGACTTGGACCTAAGACAACGGAGCTAGTCTTCTTCCTGTGCCATACGGGCGTCGCGCCGTCGCCGCTTGGCCGTGAAGCAATGCCCTGTGCTGTGCCTGTGCAGCAGCTGTGCTCGTCGTCCTCGAATCTAGCGTCCTGCCGGCAATGCCGCCAGAACCCCACGGCGTCCCGGTCCGCGTACCGCAGTCAGAACAGGGCCGATCTGTCTGGAACGCAAAGATACAACCGCCTGAGTTTCGTGGTCAAGAGCCGGATCCGGGATATCTGACGTCTGTGCTGCTGCTGCTTTCGAGGACATCAGTTCGTCCGTGTGTTCCATCCGTAGGCGGTCAAACGCTACATTCGCCTAGGACCGATTGCGATCCCGAGACCCCGTCGTCCTCGTGCGGGTGATGGCGAATGTACACGGCCACACGCTCCTCGCGTCCTTTGACCGGCCGGTGCCTTTTCTGGTCTCCACCGGAAAAGAGCGTTCTGCTTCCGGTTCGTCCTCCGGGATATCTGAATGACGCTACGATGTCGCCGACGGGAATTTTGTGCTCCTGCGTATCCATTTTTGTTGATGTAGCGCATTCCTGCCGGTGGCGAAGAGATGAAAGAAGTCGAACAAATGCCGCAAGTGGCGGTGGTTCCGGTGACTTCGCATGAGCCTCTGTGAAGAATCATATCGCAGGAATTTAGCATCGTTTTGTTAACAAAACTTGCTTGCCGCCTGCGGTCTGCATCAATGGGATACAGCACCTAAGATACCGTAGTTACTAGAAAACCATGCGCCGTCGCATTATTCTCGGCACCAATTTCACATCACGGGAGGAGACTTTCTTTTTCGAGAAGAAAAAACCATATGCTACCCGTGAGAGGACAGGTACCATGGACTCCTCATTATTCTCGAGTAGTAAACTAGCGAATATAATCCCGGTGAGGGATCTGATTGATCTTAATTGTCAGGTCGGTCACCAACCAACGCTATTTTTAGCATTTAACTACTGCTCCACAGGTACAGGTACACAAAACCGACCAGCAAAGCAAACAGGAGAAATGGTTTTGGAATTTGGACGCCATAGAAAAATAAAAACACTTCTCAAAGAAATTCAACAAGTTTGTCCTTTCAAACAACAAAAAAACGGGACAATCAAACCAGAGGATAGAAATGCACCACGGCACCAACACATCCTGCACCTACCAGTTAGTTTATGCGCTCTCCCTTATCCTATCTGTACATTTGAAATTTTCCGCAGTTGAAATTAGGTAAGTTGTGCGGATGCTAACTCGCGGACTATAATAGCGCAATTCATTGGCATTATTTCTTTGATGTAGTATTGAACTATGTATGCCCGTTGACAATGACATGGTCAGAAAATGCAGCTTGAGAACCAAGACTATTTGTTCTATACTCAATTCTGTAATGGTGAGGCTGATAACTCCTTGTGCAAATTGTTTCTCTACTAACGATTCCTGTCCAGTATCCCGCCGGCCGCCATTCGTTTCCGAACTTGCACTTCGAAACAGGACACGAATTCCCCACGAGATAATCCATGCTAACATAAGCGAACACCAACACCGCACGTCCACACAACCAACGTGTGCGCTTCGCCGAGGAATTCGCTAGAACTCCGCACTGTTTCCACTCCTACACATCTGCGTGCCTTTTCTTATTTGTCCCTAGCTATAGCATGCTGTCGCTTGCCTCGCCGGGAACGAGTTGCTTCGGTGTGTTGGTGAAGCCGCACGAATAGCTCGCTAATCTCCAAACCCCGCGCGTGACCGGCGTACGATTAGCTCATTAGCCAGCCATGTTCGCTAGGCCCCTCTCGCGGCGAACGGGCCGAGGCATGTGGCTACAAAGGGTGGCGCGTGTTACCCGCGCGGCGCGCGGCGTGTGGCGTGCGGCCGCGGCCATGGACGCAACGCGCGCGGCCGCACAGTGGTCGAGATGTTCGACGTACATGGCGGCGGCGGCGGCGACGGTGACGGCGACGACTACTCCATATATGACATATCTCGTGCTAGCCGCAAGGCGTTTTGGGTTGGTGCTCACGCTACTCGATCGGCCTGGGCTGTGTCCTCGAGCATTCTTGCTTGTCAGCGAGAGAACGGTTTAGAAATTCTGGGAGTGGTACAGTGTTTTTTTGCTTGTGCAATATTGTGCTCCTGAGTGCTGACACTATGTTCTCCCTGCCTCCCTGGTCAGAACAGAACCCAGCGAATTATTCGTACGCACGACGTACTGTAGCATCTCGGCAATAATCCGAGAAGGCCTCCGATCCGCGAGAGAAATCTAGTCGCGTGCATTGACAGCACTGTGCGTGGAGTGACAAACTTGATGAACACTCTGAAGGAAACGAGCTGTCATACACCTACAGGAAAAAGGGAAAATTGAGAAGAAGCTAATCGTATGCCGTGACTTCCCTGCGGGTGTCCCGCTGTCCAAGCTGTGCCCACATGAGAGCCGGCGCGGCGAGTGTTGCTCTGGCATGGCATCCTCTGTATTCCTGCTTGCACATTGGCTAGCTCTGAGCTCTGACGTCAGTGCCCGAGAAAACAAGCACAGACAGTAGCAACTTCACTACTTCAGCATGGACGACCTCCGGGACGGGTTCCAAGCTTTGATGCCATGATGCATGCCATACGTGCTGACTAGCCCCGTAGACTTATCTCACCAGCAAAGACCTAACCGTATGTTGACGAGCGTCTCAGCGCCATTTTATGACTCATCACCTCCATTTAAAAGAATATTACGGGGTCGTAGGACACGGATGATCCACGCACTCCACTCCGCCCATGGTTAGAGCGGACGCTCCCTGTTTGCAGAGAAAAACATGTGCATGGAGGTGTACGATCTGTGCCAAACTCACGAGCCTTTTTACCTTGATTCAATCATGTTGCGGGAGAAAAGGTCTGGCGTTAATCTTCGCTTAGGAGATAAAGTCCACGCGTGCGCGGGTGCAGCCGCATCATGTGGGCGGCGAGCCGACGTTACCACTATTTGTTTTCGTCGCTGCCGAGTCACCGCAGCGTACGGCAGCGGCGGGTTGCCGGGCATCGCGAGACCGCCGCCCGGCCCCCGCCGGCGCGGCGCGCCGGGATCCCGAGAATTACCGCCGCCGAGCGTGCGGGTTTTTAATGGATCGTGTGGTGCCGCGAGCCTATTGTTGGCCCTAGCGTGCGCGGTTAAAATACTTCTACTTCTCGTACTACTGCTCCGAAGCCTCCGATCATCGACAATCATTTGCAATTTGGATGAGTGAGCCGCAAGGTGACAAGGGGATAGCTAGGGAGTAGAGACACCCCGTCGCCTTTTTCGGCTGCAGGCCCGTCAGAAGCCGTGATACTAGTACTAGTGCTTACTAGTGCTTACCACGAGATTGGTTCCACGTGTCGCCTCAGGAGGTGGTCCATCAATTATCTTTTCGATGAATGATAATGGCAGGAGCAGTAGCACTGTACGACTGCTAGGGTGCAAAAATTACGGCTTACGCTTGGCCTATGGCACCGTCAACTCAAGAGGAGAGTGTGTAACACAGCAATCAGATTGATTTCACTTGAGCTCGTTCACTGTAAAAAAAAAGTTTGTCACGTTGCAATCAGCACTTAATCTCTCGCGTCAATCCCGTGCTCATATGATCGCATTCCTCACGCGCCACGTTATCGCGTCACCGACAGTAAAAATGGTCGCAAACGGGGGCCGTTGCAACTGCACGCTAGCCATGTGCGATCACATCCTCGCCGCGCTTTAACCTCGAGCCTCGACTGCTCGGCGTACCACACACCTAGACACGTAACGTAACGTACGCACGCCACGAACGGGAGCCGACGCGATCGCTGCGGCCTGCTAGTCTGCTACACGCCTAAACCCGGCCGCTTAGCTACACCGGCTGGTGCCCACACGGCGCCGCGCACGCCCGACGGCACCGGCACGGGCCGTCCCGTCGCCGGTCTGGCCCCGGCTACCTGCGCGCGCGGGGTGGGACGGCGGGCGAGTTGACGTCGCAGCGGCCGCGACCCCGCTGTGAAAGGCAAAAGCTTGGTCGAGGTCGAGGGATGGGCGGCGGCTGGGGCAGGCAGTTCGCGTGGGGTGGGGCGGTTGGGTGCACCTGCGCAGCGGACCGGCGGATGGGACGCGGCACGCGCCGCACTGCAAAAGCGGCTCGGGGCCTCGTCGGGCCCGGCCGGGTGCCGCCGCCGGCTCGGCTGCTGACGCCGAGAGCCCGAGAGCGGGGGTCGGTCCGGGCACATAGGCCATGGGCCCCACAGCTATCCGGCCGGGGAGGGGTTTCGTTGTGGGCCTGAGTGGTGGGGTCGGTAGTTAAGGGTGACGTCGTCGGCTTGCAAGCGTGCCCCACCGGCCCCGCCACGGAAAGATTTATTTATGCACGGAGGAAACGGCTTCTCCGTTTGATTGGCCACCGCGGACGGGACGGGTCCCACCGGAGCATCTCCGCCGGGTGCGTCCAAGTCCGTCGGGTACTCTGGTACAGGGCATTTCTTTTTGAAACAATCTGGTACGGGGCATCGGTCTTATGGATACTTGGGTATGAATCAAGCACAGAGATCAGCATAAAAGTAAATGTAGCATCATCATCTTGCCATGATAATTGGATGTACAGCAGAACGATCGACTGAGAAGACCAGGATCGTTGCAACGGATATGATATGATTCAGAGCGAGCAGCATTTGCAAAATGCTGGGGTCATTTGCGATAGGCACACCAACTACGCTCAGACCAATGTACGAGCTAGTACGACTTGTCTACCCCCGTTTCATGCTTATCCCTAAGGGAAAAAAAAAGGGGAATATTCTTATCCAGCGAGGAGTGGTAGTATACCGGTACCGGATCCTGAATCATATCACACATCGGCATCAGCTGGCCGCCTGACCGCCTCATCGCGACACGTGACTCGTGAGGCAGGCTATGGTGGGGAGGGAGAGGGACAGTTCCATGTGTAAATCGCTGCGAAGGCTAATAGAATAGGCCCGCACAATTATCCAATCGGCCAGACAACAGTACCAGAACGGCGGCACCAGGACCGGGCTGGAGGCCAGGACCTGGAGCAAGAGTTGGTGAGGCAGAAGCTGCACGCCACTGCGAGCTGGAACACGCGCGCGCGCGCGCCCGCGGAGGAATCTCGCCGCCACCGTCCGGATGCTCTCGCATTGGGCCTGCGCCAGAATTCTGGCTTCGCCAGACGCCATCCATCCACTGATCCCCACGACCACGAGAGAGGAGCCCCCGTTTTTATCTCCCCCTTTCTAAGAAGTGAAATGTAATCGAGTAATAATCATCATTCGGAATTTAAAATTTAGTGTTTCCTGAGTTTGAAATATTCTAATGGGTCAACGGCAGCATCTTCTTGAAGGATATTTTGACACTCCCGTGACAGGTGCAATGTAGCTACCCTCAGACAAGGATGATGAGTACTGAAGCCGTACATATGCTTCTCTTTTTATAATCGACAATGCAAGTGCAATGCGACTAGGGACTTCGGTTAGGACCTCTACTGAGATTCACTAATTGCAGTACTGGTCAAGATAATGCATAAAAATACAGAAGCTAAAAATCAGTTGTGAGATAAGTACTTTGAAAAGATTGTTAAGAATAGATGATTCTACATTACTAAATTTGTACTTAGGGGGTGTTTGGTTCCCACCCCTAAACTTTAGCACCTGTCATATCGAATGTTTACATACTAATTAGAAGTATTAAACATAGACTATTTACAAAACTCATTGCACATATGGATAGATTCGTCTCGCCGTTTAGCCTCCATCTGTGCAGTTAGTTTTATAATTAACTCATATTTAGTCCTTTTAATTAGCCTCCGAAGATTTGATGTGACATGGACTAAACTTTAGCTCAAGGAACCAAACACCCTTTAATGTAGCATCCTTTGAACCTTGAGTATATCTTTAGAACAGTCATCCTCAAGGAGAAGTTCAAACTGCATATTAAATGGTTGTTTGCAGTTATCTTCTTGTATTTATATAGCTAAATGCTCTAAACACAAATGAGTATCATCACTGGCTTCATCTATCCCTGCTGCCACCATGGGATAGCTTCTTACTTAAAACTAAACCCCCCCCCCCCCCCCCCCCAGTTCTGCAATAAACGAATCTAGCCATGTCATTTTAAAAAAAATAATTTGAATTATTCAAAGAGATATGACGGTCAAAACTAAAAAGTTGTGACTAGACACATCCAAAAAGAAAGGGAGCATTACCTTTTCTACCTTTGTTGATTGAGCAAAGTTCATGTCTCATTTGCTCCCAAAAATACTACCTTCATCTCCTAAGAATACAATCCTAAAGACCCTCGAACAAATGAATAATCTTGAGAAATGGCATAGCTGCCCTTAAATAATGAAGTTAAACTAATTCCTAGGAGTGCTATCTTTTGATTTTCCCATGCCCTTGAATGCGCATACAATTGGGAAATGAAACAACCAAGCATATTAATCTTTCTAAGGAAACAAATAGCAAATCCGTTTTCTCAAATTTACCGCGTGCAAACCGCTAGATTACGGGGGTGTTTGGATCCCCGGCTAAACTTTAGTCCGTGTCACATCGAATGTTTAGATACTAAGTAGGAGTATCAAACATAGACTATTTACAAAACCCATTGCACAGATGGAGGCTAAAGAACGAGACGAATCCATTAAACCTAATTAGTCCATGATTTGACAATATGCTGCTACTACAGTAACCATTTGCTAATGATGGATTAATTATGCTTAATAGATTCGTCTTGCCGTTTAGCCTCCATATATGTAATTAGTTTTATAATTAACTTATATTTAATTAGGACCCTCCGAATATTCGATGTGACACGGAATAAATTTTAGCTCCAGGATCCAAACACCCTGTAAATTACTTTGGCCCCACTAGCTGGTCCAAATGCTATACATATATTCATTGTGATTGCATATATTGTCGGAGAAATTTTGAATGCTAGGATTGTATTCTTTGGGTGATAGTGATAGCATAGCTCATCAAATGTCCCCTGATTAAAAGAACTTTCGTATTCTTTGTGTTTTGTGACAGTCAATTTTGATCTTGTTTCTAAAATTTGTAAGATTGGTATTCCTGTTCGTGGAATTAGGGAAGGCATGTACGATGTATCACACAAAATAGTAAAATAGTAGAGAAATAAAAGGGAGTGGAAGTTCAGACGACTTCCCTACTTTCTATGGAACTACTCACCGTAACCGAACATAGTTCACATTTATAAAGTGAAATGCACCACGGGTCCTTAGACTTGTCGCGTTATGCCAAATAGGTCCATCAACTCTGAAAATACATTTTAGGATCCCCAAACTTGCTAATCGTTTCAAATAGATCCAAATCTTGACTAATCTTGCCGATTTGTTCTAATCCCTCTCGCCATCCCAGTCATCTTCCTCCACCCTTCCCCCTCTCTCCCCATGCACCTTTCTTTCCTCTCCCTTTCTTCCTTCTATCCTCTTCTCTCTCTCGCTCAAATCCTCACCGGCCGCCCTGCTCTTCGCCACCGCAAGCTGCAAGCTGCTTGCCCCAGCGCCTCCCCGCACTGGCCTCCTCTGCGCCGGTCGCCACTGCGCCTCCCCCATGCCAAATCCTCCTCCTCCTCCTCCTCGCCGTCCTCCTCCTCTCTCCGCTGCAGCAGCACCTTCCTCGACCACGAGTGGCGGCGGCAAGGAGGCCCACCTCCCACGGTCCAACGCCACGTCCAACCCTTCGAAGCCACTGCCACCGCCACCTTCGTCGTCGATGCCTCCGCCTTCGCCTCCCACGCCCTCCTCCGTGTCGTCACCACCGGCGGCTCTCACCTGCCCGGCCTTCGTTTCCGTGCACCGGGAGCAGCTTCCCATGACGGCGTCCGTGTCGTGGAGCTCCAATGTGGCCTCGCCGCCTCCGTACCCGTCGACCACCAAAGTAGGGCACTGCCATCGTTTGACCGGCTCGATTCGGCAGGACTCTCGACGCTGGAGGAGTAGGGGAGCATCACCACGAGCTTTGCGACGCCAAGGCGCACCCATCCTGCAAGTCGTCATTGCCAATCGTCCACCGCAGCGCTGCCGCCATATGAAGCCCGAGCCACCGGTCCGGCCAGCGCAGGGGAGGCGCGGAGGACGGCAGCAGCCGGCGCAGGTGAGGTGCGGGGGAGGGTGGCGGTCTTCTCCGCTACCGGGGACGCGTTGCTCGAGCTCGAGGCCGTCGCCTCTGGCGAGTCTTAGGTCACCACGCTCCTCGCCTACCTCTCGCCACGCCGCACCGACTACCTCCTTTTCACCGGCCATCACGTCCTCTCCTTCGCCCTCACATCAGACAAGGAGGCTGTCGCGTCCCTCGCCGGCGGGACGGAGAATCAGGGGCCTGTCCAGGAGCTCCGCCGGTGCCGCTAGATGGGGAAGAAGGCGGCGATGCGGCGAGGACCGGCGGGGTGGAGCCGCGACAGGGAGGGGCAGCGGGGAGGGGTTGCGCTAGGGAGGTCGGCGGCACACCTGGAGGGCTGGGCGGCACATGACCGCGGGAGAGGGAGCAGTGGCGGCGCGGGAAGGGAGGGAGGGGGCGACGGCGCAGGGAGAGAGATGGAGGGGCGGGGGAAGATGACAAGGATGATGAGAGAGATTAGAACAAATCGGCACGATTAGCTAAGGTTTGAATTTATTTGGCACAATTAGCAAGTTTGGGGACCCAAAAATGCGTTTTTAGAGTTGATGGACCTATTTGGCACAACGCGACAAGTTTAAGAGACCGTCCGGCCATGCCCTGCACTTGGATATTTACTGCTGGAAAGCCTGGAAGAATCAGACGAGGGACAAAATAAATTTTTAAAAAAATCACCGCTAGCTCTTTCCGGCTAGAACTGAAGCACGTCATCGCTTAACATTTCGCACTCCGTTTAAAGCGGAGAACTTGACGGAGGAAATGCTCAGAACCACGGGACCATGCCCTGATGCGCTACGGACGCGGGCTGCGTGCTCCCTTCCGAAAGGGAAAACTGCTCATCCCATCGAATTTTCCGTGCTTTTCGTCCGGCTGCGCCCATACGTCCACAGGCGTAAAGGCCGTTGGTATCTTTGCACAAAATTGTCGCCGTCGCCGGCCTCGTCGTGTGACGTTACGCCCCGCCCTGTGGACAAGGAACAACTACTGGCTTGAAAGTTTCCCAAAAGAGGCGACGAACGGAAGCGAGCACGACAACCACGGACCGCGATTCGTCACGAATAAGCTGCCATGGTTATCGGGATTTCTCGCCGTTTTCTGGAAAGCAACCGGGAGGAAGGAGGAGGATATGAATATCTGATGCCCGGGGGTAGCGGCGCGTTGAATTCTTCTCGCTGCCATGTGGGGACGGACAGATATGCCTGCCCATGTCTACTCCCCCACTCGTAAAAAAGGTCAGAGAGCACAGAAAAAACTCCTACTGAAACTGTATCTAAAGGCTCCGTGATATTTAAAGCAGAGCAGAGCTGTGGTTTTTCTATTCTCGACTCGGCCGCATCGCTGCCGCGTTAGCTTTGAACGGGCGGGCGAGTGAATATTCCACGGGCCAGTGGAGCGGAGCGGGCACAGGATTAGGACAAGGGCCATTAGGATTAGGACAGGTAATTTGGAAGTTGCTTTGGGGCCGCAGCTCCTGTCCTGGCGGTAAGAAGTGAGACGTGAACGGTGAGCCGGCCCGACCCCTCTCGCCCGGTCCCGGCCGGACGGGGTCCGTCGCCTGCAAGCCGCCGCCGCATGGCTCTCCGCTCCCGGCCCGTCACCGCGCTGAGCCTATATAAGGCGCCCAGCCCCTCCGCTCCTCCAGTCCAGCCACTTTGCTTTCTTCCCCAACCCACCTCTCTCTTTCACACACGCCTCTACCTCTCCTCTCTCTTTCCCTGTGAGGCAGCCATCTCCGCTTCCTCTCGTCGAGGCTTGGAGCGGAAGAGAGAAAGGGAGGCTGCTGCTGGTGTTGTTCGGTGCGGCGGAGATGTCTGAGGTGTCCGTGATAAACCAGGCGGAGGTGGAGGACGCCGGGCAGCTCGACCTGCCGCCGGGGTTCCGCTTCCACCCCACCGACGAGGAGATCATCACGCACTACCTCACCCACAAGGCCCTCGACCACCGCTTCGTCTCCGGCGTCATCGGCGAGGTCGACCTCAACAAGTGCGAGCCGTGGGATCTCCCAGGTCAGTACTAGGCTACTAGCATCCACAGTCGTAGCTGCACCTTTTCGTCCTTTGTACTAGTACCTCTTGGAAACCATGGCCTAATTGAAAAGTTCGCGTTTGATTTCTGCAGGCCGGGCCAAGATGGGGGAGAAGGAGTGGTTCTTCTTCTGCCACAAGGATCGCAAGTACCCGACGGGGACGCGGACCAACCGCGCCACGGAGACCGGCTACTGGAAGGCCACCGGCAAGGACAAGGAGATCTTCAGGGGCCGCGGCATCCTCGTCGGCATGAAGAAGACCCTCGTCTTCTACCGCGGCCGCGCCCCGCGCGGGGAGAAGACCGGCTGGGTCATGCACGAGTTCCGCCTCGAGGGCAAGCTTCCCCACGCGCTGCCGCGCTCCGCCAAGGTCCGGCCTCTCTCCCCTATCCCTCGTTTAATTACTTGTTCGAGCTTGGAAATTTCTTTCCCTTTTCGGTCGGTGCGCGAATTCCCCTTCGTTTTTCCTGAGACGCGGTTTGTTTGTTGCGTGCAGGACGAGTGGGCCGTGTGCAAGGTGTTCAACAAGGAGCTGGCGGCGAGGACGGAGCCCGCAATGGCGGCGGCCGGCGCGGAGCTCGAGCGCATCGGCTCGTTGGGCTTCATCAGCGAGCTCCTCGACAGCGCCGAGCTGCCTCCCCTCATGGACCCTTCCTTCGGCGGCGAGGTGGACGAGGTGATCGACTTCAAGGGCGTCGCGTCCACCTCGGGCCACGCCGCCGCGGCGCCGGGCACTAGCTACCTGCCGGTCAAGATGGAGGAGCACGCGCCGCTGCAGTACCAGCAGCAGCCGCCGATGTTCTACTCCGGCCAGTACTTCTCGCTGCCGGCGGTGAACTCCGGCGACCTGACCCCGGCCATCCGGAGGTACTGCAAGGCGGAGCAGGTGGCCTCCGGGCAGACGACGTCGGTGCTCAGCCCGTCCCGCGAGACCGGGCTCAGCACCGACCGCAACGCCGGCGGCGGGTGCGCGGAGATCTCGTCGGCGGTGACGCCGTCGGCGTCGCACCAGTTCCTGCACGATCTCGACGACCCGCTCCTCTACGTCGCCGACTTCTGGAAGCACTGAAGCCTGAACATGCGATCGGGTGCCGGGTCTGCTCACCCGCGCCGATCACATGGTTTGGTTGATTAATTGCTTGATTTGATTGATTATCTTGGTCTCTTCTCGCTTGGGTTGGTGACAGTTCGCTGATGCGTCGTCGATCGTCACCGCCCCCGCCAAGTCTGGCCGCTCCTGACCTCGGGTCTGACTAGATTATTATCCGTCCAGGCCGCCAGGGGATTAGGGCCTCCTTGTTAATTAATTCCCCCCATCCTAGGTTCCTTGTCTTGATCTATGTACATAGTACTACTTCTCTGATTGTGTCAGTAGTGGCAAGTTATTGATAGGATTAATGAATGGGTGCAGATTAGGGGTGGTGCTGCATCTGCAGATGCCAGATGCAGTGCACTGCAGGGGGGTTTACGAATTGATTAGTTAATTTGGGCGATTGATGAGCCAGCTAGCGCTAGCTTTATGTGTACATGTACCACCATTAATTGCTGCTTGAGCTCGACATGCCATTATGTGAATTGATGCTTCAGTTAACCTCTTTTGATCTCAACCCTGTTGCTGTACTGCTACCGTCTTCCACTTGTTCGTTCATGGCATCGCACGATCACTACGTCTTTCCAAAATCTAGCAGCAACCACCCCCATGGACGCGATGCGATGGGATGGGTCGGCAGTGGACGGATCATGGTTCGTTCGATCCATGGGGCCCTCGCCGTCATCCCACGCGACGCCGCCATGCGGATGATGGGGCGGTCCGCGCTCGCCCCCTGTGGGGATCGGGGATCCAAATCCGGCCAATTATTTGGAGGCGACGTCGTCCTCATCGCGCCCAGTCGGATCGGCGGCATGGCTCGCGCGAAGTGGCCTACCGCCCGGCTCCGGCCTTATCTCGTTTCGGAAACCCCAGCGGCGTGCCCCCGCCGCCGACGTCTCCACTCTCCATGCGCGGGTAAAAGCCAGCGGAACGGACGAGGCGAGAAACAGAAACCCAACGTGCACATCCATCCTAACCAACCCCGACCCCAAGTCGTGCAGCCCCACGGGGAAAAAACTTGTCGCTCACGCGCACGCCGACGACGGGGACGGCCGAAACCGCGCGCGGGCGACCGGCCACGGAACGGCTTCGCGCGCTGCTGCTGTTCTGTTCGTTGCGTTTGCGTCTTGCGTTTTTGCTTGTGCGCGCATTCGTTTCCATTCGACGCAAGAGGCTTGTGCCGGGCGGCGCGGTGGTGGAGGTGGAGTGGGGTCGGAGCGGGCGCCGGGTTTCGGGGCGGTGTGTGTGGCTGACCTAGTGGCCTGGCCGGGCCATTTCCACGCGCTGGCTTGAGCCAGGGGCGGCAAGGACGGATGGAATGGAAGGATCGGCGAGATTCGCTCTGATAAAAGAAGGAGCGGAAATAATAATTGTGGCGGGGCGAATTGGGTTGGGGGGCGAATATTCTCTCCTCCCCCTCACACCAAGGCTAGGAGCCTACGAGTATATCGAAGAAGCTTTAGGCCGTAGCCCGTAGGGGATGGCGCCGGGAGTGACGCGAAAACAACGCCGGCAGCAGCTGCCGGTCACCTCACCTCTCCTCTGCCGTTGGGTTGGGGTGTTCCGATTGGATCGGATTGGGCGATTGGCTCAACTGTCCAAGTCGTTGCGCCGCGTGACGTCACAACTTTAGGCTCCCCGTCCATTGGTACTCGCATTATACTATTCCTCGCCGTCCTTCCCGTCTATAAAGAAACGCCATCTTGGACCGCGAAGGCTGGCTCTAAACAAAGATCGATTGGCACCGCTCTCTCCCTCTCCCTCTCTCTGCTCGGCGGCCGGCGGGGGATCAAGGGCGCATGTTGCTAACCTGCGTGTGTGCCCGAGGCTAATCAATTCTCCCCGGGGGGGATTACGTTCCGATGCAGATGTCCAGATGCGGGTTGCTTTCAGCCTGGTGATTACGGCGCGGATTTCGCAGCGTCTTATCCGGCGATTGACGTCGTCTACGGGCCACCGGGCTCCTCAGATAATCTTGTTTAAGCGCTTCCTCCCCCCCGCCTTTTCCTTTCCCGCATCATCACCGGATTAGATGCCAGGGGGCCGTCGGGGGGACGTGACCACTAACCACCCGGCATAGGCTGCGGCAGGAGTCTCCGGAGCTCATCAGAACGGGAATTTTTCCGTGCGCACCCCGACCTCGCTTTCGTTTGCTCCATGCCGTCCGGACACGGATCGGGGAAGCTGAATTGGGCGGCGGTGACTGGTTGATCGTATATTCGTAGGGCATCAGGACGGCGGGCTCGTGGTTTTTTTTTTTTTTGTATTAGGTCGTGGATCGCAGTCCTCGCGCCAAGGTCCACCTGGTGAGTGGCGACCGGTGACCAACTGCGAGCGAGCAAAGAACCTTGGAACCACGGATTCGTTCGTGGTGTGTTCTCACTTCTCACAGGTGCGAATACGCATGCCTCGCGCGAAGATTGGCTCCTGCCACGGATTAGCACGCGCGACGTGATAAAGTCCCTGCTGATACGTACTGCCAGGTGTACCAGGAAAAGACCCAAGAGGTTGCTCGTGATCGGCGTCTGATGATAGCTTGTACAGCAACGCATAGGCCAGCCAGCCCGTAACGCGTGCACGCGTGCGCAGCTCGTGTGCATGCGGCATCACAATTCGCGAGCGCGAGGTGTCCGGCACCGGCGAGCTGCCTGCTCACTTCCGTCTCTCCGTCGTCCGTGTCCGTCTCCCCGTTTCTTCTCTGCTCTCCTCCCGCGCGTCCGGGGGGCGACACGTACGCGTGTTCTCTTCTTCTAGAGAAGCAGAGCCGAGCCACCGGTTACAAGTGGACGTTACAATTGGACGCTGCTGCATTTTGCGACAGCTGTGTGCGACCATTTTGTTTGTTTGCTCTTTGAGCAAGGGAGAGAGATTTTACCCAATGAGCCCCCTGCTTGAGCGATAATGGAATGTATTAGGGCGGTGATCCCGAATACTTTTCGGAAAGGGATCGGACGGCGCCCTTTTCATAAAAGGTTTGAAAATCCCTCTTCGACAACATTGTTAGCGCAAGCGCTCTGTCATTGTCCACTTGATTTGGGCTGCCGCAAGGTGGTATGTTGCTTTTACAGAGAGCGATGCTAGCAGCGTAGCTATTGTAAAGGCGACTCGATGCAAATGAGTCAGATAATATCCGCTCAAATCTGGTTTCGTCTCAGAAAGTCAGAGGAAAACACAAATTGTTTCTTAAAATCATACCCATGACGATTATATACCCCCTTTTTGTATATATGAGAGATGTTTTTCTAATATGGATCATCAAAGTTTAGTGATCTGTTCCGTAAATGATAAGATATCTCATAATAGTGAAACGGTGCATAAATGTGAATTTAATCTCATTTCACACGCTTTACGTTTTGTGGTCATTAAATTGATACGCTTCATGGATTAACAGCGGATTTATACAACCGCGTTACAACCGAGAGAAAAAAATGGCTTTGTTAATTACGTCCTAATCAAACGGTTAACGCGGCTGCACAAATGCGACCTGAGGCATTCCAAAGGATTAATTGTGAGTTAAGATACAGCTTAACCATAGTTTGAAAGTTGCGCTTAGTGTAACAAGGTTGAGTGAGACATGGTAGTTGGGTTGCACCGAAAAGGATGTATGCTATGCCTCCCTCCCTTTGGTAGTTTTTTTTATGGGTACGTTTCTGGGCTCGAGCTCGACTGTTCTCATAAACCATTCCATTTTTCTCTGACAATACTGTGGCAAAGCTCTTGCCGTCCTTTTTGAAAAGAACTATAGTATGGCCAATATGTGTCCATACATGTCACCCCTGTGTCCACGTGGATTAGCACACATCTAAAATATGGAGGTTTTTGCTATAATAAGCATAGAAACAACACGATAATTTTTTGGTCGTTATGCATTTTTAATATTTTCATCTTTTGTTGCTTTTTTAAAAAATGATGCTAGCAGCATAACTACTGTGGATGTGCTTGGGTTATAATGGGTCAGATAATATCGGCTCAAATCAAGTGTCATCTCGGAGAAGTTAGATGAAAGGGCAGAATATTTCTTAAATTCGTATCCACACTTAGTGATGTTGTGTGATATGGGTAATCAAGATTTAGTGATAAATGTTCCATAAATGATAAGGTATCTCATAAACATGGAATGGTGGATACTCCCTCAAATACAAGGTATTGTAGGCATATTTGGATGATTGTCATATAATTTTTTCTATAATGAACAAGATAAGGGGTTGATTGGTGGATTATTAATAAAAATAAATTTCTTATTATTTGTAACTACCATTAACTTAGAGGTACGATGACGTGACGAGGGGCCAGCTCAATCCGCTGCCCGGCTGCCGCCCACGTCGCGCTCTTGCCCGCGACGTCTGAGTGTCTGACGCGCTTCGGCTCGTGCAGGCGCGTGCCACGGTTGATGTTGTTGCCGCGCCGCCTTGGCCCACCGGTCGCCACCGATTGGTTGCTCCAGTCTTGGTGTCCAAGGGGGAAAAAAAGATCCCAAGGCCAAATCGCCTAGACCCCACCACACTCGTCCATCTCTCTCACGTTCTAGATGAAAAACCTCATGCAGGTGCAGTCACGCATGAATCACGCCGTTTCCGCTACTGCAAAGTGCAATCCATCGTAGTATTTCGTCGCCGCCAATAAATGACAACACAGTTAACGCATCAGTTCGTTGTTGAAAAGGCGCGCAAGGCTTCCACAAATGCTCCTTGTCTCCATGGACGGAGAGCGTTCACGTACTTGCCAAACTGAGCTGCTCCGTGACTTCGAATCATGGCCAAACAGTCCGAGCCGCCGCAACCAGCTCACAACCACATGCTTCACCGCCGTGGCACGCTTCGACGTCGCACGCACACCGTCGCCGCCGCATTGTTCACGTGGCGCATTGGCTCCGCCTCGACGCGCCTTTTCTGACCTTACGAGGCACCGTTCCGGCGTTCCGTTCTACTTGGGCAGCCGTGGCGTTAAAGCACGTACTTGCGCCTGAAAAAAAAGTGGACAAAACGAACCCAAACGCCCACGTGGTCCATGACCGTACCGTAATCCAATGCAAGTATTTGCAGGCACCTCCGGCGTGGTCGCCGGGACGCCATATGCTATCGTACGAAGAAGTCTACGGTGAGTGCCGGCCTTTTACTGTTGCGTGGCACGCCGACGGGGCCGTGCCGGAGCTGAGCAGATAGCCAGATAAGGTTTGGTGACCGGAGGCTTCCAAAGTTCCAAACCTACCCTCCCTCTCCTCGCGCTCTAGATCGCCCTCCCCTCTTTTTCCCCGTGGTTGGTACGCCCTTGTCCCTGTCAGTTGCAAGTGAACAAATCTTCAGTCAAGTGATGCTTCTACTCGTCGTGCTACGCGATAAACAAACGGGGGGTGAGCTCGTGGTAGGCTGTGGTAGCTTTAGGTTCTCAGCCCGTGACATGTCCACAGCGTAATCAACATGTACGTACGGCACCAAGCGAAGCGTCATGAGCAACCGGTGGGGTGTGTGCGTCTGGCCGAAGAGCGTCAGGGCTAGTGGCTAGCTGTACCTGCAGCGCTGCGAAATCTCAATCTTTTCGTCTACCTGCACATCAACTGCACGCTTGGAAAAAAGATACAGCATCAGTAGTCCTGAGTACCGACTGCACGTGTCAACTTGTTCATACGGCTCACAGCCACAGTAGAACTTGGGCACGTTTCGCCACCGCAGCCTCGAAAATTCTGGCCGTGCATATGTGCGAGCGAGAAGAGTTTTGGAGACGCGAAACGCCATAAATGTGCGCGAAAACGAACGAGGGGAGACGCATTTGGCAATATCCGAAGGATGTTTGCCGCTTGGCCACTGCCACTCCCACTGTGCCATCCCGATCGGCAACGTACAGTACAGCACCGAGATGTTGTCAACGGTTTCAATTAATGTGACAGATCCGGAGCAGTTCCGCGCTCTCAAACCACTCCGATCGAGCGACTCCCGGCAGATCCGAGCGCTGTCAGTCGTGACGCAACCCGGACCGGCTGTCTGATTTCTCTCAAAAAGTCAGTCTCATCCGGGTTTGATTTTGTCTCGCCCTTTTTCTTCGTCTCGTCCAAGAAGCCTGGCGGGGGCGTGTGGCGAGTTGCGTCGCGGAGCTTGCCATTGCCAGGTGTAGCTCCGTTGAGTGCGCCGCTTGGGAACCCCGACGGCGACGTCCCCGGGCGTTCGTCCTTGCTGGCCCTCGTGGCGAACGGTTGCGCAGCCGGGCGGGATGGTGGCGGCCATTCGAACACGTGTGTAATTGCGCGTTGCTGCTGGGGATTTCGAAGAGTTTTAGAAGCAAGGGCGAGATATTTTCAAACAGGGAAAATCTGCGCAACTAGTGAAATGCGTGCGGGTTTGGGCGCGACAACATGTTGTTTATGATATTTGGCGTGACATGTTTCAGCTCCGGAAAGTTCGTTATATTGTAAAGTATATTTGCTAGTGTTAGCGGGCAGAAGAGTGGGAGATTAACGTTCGATTAGTTTAAGATTAGGTGCCCGGCGATGCGGGGTAGTTCTGGTGATGCGTGGCCATGGCTGCGCGCGGATTAAATTGAAGAGGCGTTCATGGATGGCACTCAAAGAGTTCCTCATTTGCTGCGCCGCTGACGACGTCTTGTGTTTCTCCGCTATGACTTCCCGAAATAGGCCGGGCGCTCATTCTAGTTTATCCTCTCGCAGGGTCAGCTGCCAGTGGTGGATCGAGAAGACAATTCTCAGATGAGCACCTAATTAAGAACATACTCCCGAGTCTTGACACGGTTCAAATTAAACCTCCAAAGTAGCGCCGGGTCCGTCGTCTACTGCGAATTTTATCCAGAGCGTATAGTGGACAATGCAAGCGATCCGCAGTGGAGAGAGTAAACGAAACGGGCGGTTCTAGAGACGCTGACCCATCCGTGCAGGTGCAGTACGAGGCCGGAACGTCGCGATCTCCAGCGAAGCGCGACCAAGCGCACTGCACCGACCCGACGGCCTGGCCGGCCGGCAGCGCGCGCCGCTCTGGATCGCAGCGCGCTTCGCGCATCGGTGCGCGCCACCACCGTACCCGACCCGACGACCCTCGCGTTTGCGCGTCCCGGCGGCCGGTCGCCGTGGGGGCTAGTGGTCGCGACGCGGAGGCATGATTCGCCAGCTTGCCATGGTGGCCAGCGTTGAGGGGGCTCGTTCTGAAGCGGGGACGGAGACACCTGCCGCGCAATACCGGAGGAGAATAGCGACGGAGACGGGCGTTTGGACTTTGGGGACTAATCGTTTCCACTGGTTCAGGGGGTGTTTGGAAACACCCTAAAGTTTAGAATCCGTCACATCAGATGTTTAGATACTAATTAGAAGTATTAAACATAGATTATTTACAAAACCCATTACATAGATGGAGTCTAATTCGCGAGACGAATCTATTAAGACTAACTAGTCCATGATTTGTAGATTCGTCTCGCGAATTAGTATATGGATTCTGTAATTAGTTTTATAATTAGCTTATATTTAGTCTTTCTAATTAGCATCTGAACATAAGATGTGACACTTTTAAAGTTTAGCACCTCGTATTCAAATACCGTCTCAGTCGAATCAATCAGGCTCAGGAGGACGCGGGGACGGGAGCACACACGGTACAGCGCGTCACGTATTGAATGCACTGCTTAAGTGTTCCAGAATACGATATCGACAATGGCGAGCTTTTCCTAGGGTTGAGGGTTCCATCGTCCGATCCAATCGCTCGTCGCCCTCTCGGCCCCTGCTGCACGCTGTCACGCAAGGGGTACGAACGCACGCAACAATTATAGACCACGTAGATTTCCGAACATGAGGTACCATGTTCAGAATCAAAATCTTGCAGTTCGCAACCCATTGCAGCCCATTTGTGTCCGACCTGTAAAAAGTCCGCAACGGCCTTCCTAGGGCAGTGCAGCCCATCTGTCGACAAGAGCAGCAGACGTCGTTTTTTTGCATGCGCCGCAAGCTAGGCCGCCGGAGCCGCGCTCCATTTTTCTTCTTTTTTTCTGGGGGATTTTTCTTTTTTTTTCCTGGAACAGTTTTATGGTTCCGGAACATTTTTTTCTGAAACATTGTTCTGCAAAAATTCTTCTGCTTCGGAACATTTTCTTGCTTAACATATTTTCAGCTTCAAGAACAATCCTTCTTGTTCTGGAAATTCTTGGGGAACAATCCTTAGTGAGTGATTTTAGGTTTTAACATCTTGCTTATTTCGGGCCAGTTATTTGTGCTTTTTGACTGAGTCTCCGTCTATGCAGTCTACCGGCCCACCATAGCCACCACATCCAGGTAATTGACTAATTTTATTGTTTGTGTTATCGTTCAAATCGTTCACGATAAGCTTCAGATACATGAACAACCGAAACTATTTCTTGACCAGTTAAAGAATACAGCTTTTCAGATTCATAATACAAACGAGACTAGGTATTTCAGGTCACAATAATGCAATAGGTACACGTACTGAAAGATCGAAATCACTGACAAGAAACCTAAAGCTACAAATTACATTTCAACTTTCAAGCAAGTGCAGAAGGGAGAAGGCGCTATCTAGCAGCAGCAAACGCTTGTCTCAGCTATGGCATCATCACTGACTCCGAGTACTAGTTCCGGCCGGCAGCCTCAACGCCGGGTCACATTCATCGACACGATCCTATCTACCACGGCAACCAGCCTTCGAACCTCTCCTCCACCGGCTTCGCCCGCGAATCTCCGATGACGCCGACAGGACGCGGTTGCTCCTTCGCTGCCGCTGCAGGCAAGCCGCTCTCCGGCTCCGTGCACGGGTCGTCGGAATTCGCGATCACGTTCTTGACGGCACCGCCACTCCACATCGTCGATTTGTATGGTGGCCGGGGGCAGAACACCACGGGGCACGCTAACGTGTCTACCATAACCAGGACGCGCACGCCGGCGCCGGCGACGCGCGGATCGGCGCAGGCCGCGGCCACGCGCGCGCAGATCTCCCTGCTGGTGGCGATCACGGCGCCGCGGTCGAAGGGGTGGCCGACGAGCGGGAGCACGTCTTCAGCGAGCGCTCGCTCGACGCGGTCGGGCTCACGCAGCTTGCGGGCCGGCCGCCTACGGAGGGCGATGTCCTCCGAGACCTTCTGGACGATCCGTGTTCCGAGTGGACCGACGGCGGGGAAGTGCCTCCGGATGACGACCCGGACGTCCGCCGTCAGCGCCGGGGGCGCACCCCCGGCCGAGCCTACTCGGCGTCCGGCGCGGCGGGTCGAAGACGGGAAGAAAGAAATGGCGATCTGGAGGCGGCTGGCGACGCGAACGGACTGAACGCCGGCAACGCGAACCACAGCGGCCATGGATGGCTTGGTCTCGTATCGCAGGTTCTTCACTTCAGCGCTTTGGACGAGCGGTGCGCCTCGATATTTAAAGCGGGGCGTGATGGTATGCATGGCGCTCTCCTTCTCCCAGTCGGTCATCCGGTTCCGTTATGAAATCGAATTGCACGCGCTCAGTCGGACTGAGAACCTCTCGCGCATGTCGGACTCGGAGATGGAGGAGTGTTGACAGTCAGCTCACGAAGGAGAGAGAAAAGAGCTGTTGATAACTCCGCGTTGATAAGATTAGCCG
Source organism: Setaria viridis (assembly GCF_005286985.2). Classification (NCBI taxonomy): domain Eukaryota; kingdom Viridiplantae; phylum Streptophyta; class Magnoliopsida; order Poales; family Poaceae; genus Setaria; species Setaria viridis. Next base: position 45,169,214 of record NC_048271.2, read on the forward strand.
CGGGACGGTAGGGTTCCATAAGCGGATAGAAGATTGGAGGAGGTCTGATCCGAAGCGAAATCGACTCTACCGAACAAGGGAAAGCGTGGAGAAGTATCTTTAGTAATTTTTAATTAGTTTGTAATAATTCATGTCGTAATTGATTAGATTTTAGTTTGCTGCAGGTATAAATATAAACCCATGGGCCTTGTAACGAATAATCATTAATCAATCAATACAATATTTCGACGGCACACCGTCAAAACCCTAAGAGTAGGAGTAAAGTAATTTTAATGAGTTTCTTCCTACTCGCACGGCTGCATCACGGCCTCTATCAGAACTTCCTTACATCCTGATATTCGGTTGTGTGGCTAGTTATCGAGTTTTTATACTGCAAGTAAAACTTTCTAGGCTTTGTCCAATATTCTACTTGTTTTCGACGTTGCTCACAGTTATCGAGTTGCTCTGGTTTATTAAGTTGCATCGTATCAATCTTTTAGTTTTATCAGCGCTCATAGTTATCGAATGGCTTCGATCTGGTTAGGTTGTCTTCATCGACTTCTTGATCTTGTTTAAGCATTCACCAGTTATCTGATCGTATCGGCTGGTTAGATCTCACATGCTTTTATTGCTTCACATATGCTAGGTCTAATAGATTTTTACCCCTACCTCTTGTATTGCTAGCCATTGGATCTTTAACGTTAGAACGCTACTGTTGAGAGCCATGCATCGGCTGGGTATCATCCATAACTCACAGAAGCGCAATGACGTTATTAAACTGATAGGTGTGCATACGAGGTCTTGCTGCTGCAAGCCTGCCTGTTAAGTTAATGGGCCGAAATTAATATCCTCTCATTCATGTTACCTTATCTAAGATCAATACACTTATCATGACATTGATTAGATCTATTGGCTGAATCGACTTGTAAGCGGTAGGTAAGAGGTCCTTGTTTATCGTGTTCTAGTCTTTTAGATTAATAGATTGATGTCAATACCTTCTTATTCATGTTCCCTTATATAAGTTCAATTACACTTATCAAGATATTGACTAGATCTATTAGTCTATCTGTGTGCGCATGGTTAGTAAGGGTTCCTTTTTATAGCTGTTGTTTTACAATACTTTATCTTAGCCTGTCGGCTCTTACAGCCGATGGCACATACGATTAATGCTTTATTTATTCACACCATATGATTACATTGAATATCTATCTGTCGTGATGTTTATTCCAAGAACGCCTACCCATAAGTTCGAAAGGCTTCGTTGCTGATCGCCTTAGGAATGTTTACCTTGTCAATTTTCAGGTCAAATTAACTGACACGCTTTGCACTACTCGCGAGCTGATTTGGAGCTTGCACTAGAGTTAAGAGGATCTCCAAATCCTTCGTGTTGTTCAACGCATAAGCATGAAGTCCAGTTTTTGCGCGGAGAAGGGAATGAAAGAAATTGAGAGGGGAGTTCAAAGAAAAAAGTAGCTGTTGGGCTAGATGTCGGAGACCCCAGCCCAACTAAACCGGCCCGCAACGATAGATGTCGCCCATGAACGTAAGCCCATGCGAATTCGTCTTGCCGGCTCGCAGCGCTAGATGTCTTTGCCTTGCCTTTGCAGTTTGCACCGAAGGTTCTTCTCCCCAGCAGGCCGCAGCGCCGCCCCCCCCCCCCCCCCCGCTCTCTCCCACCGCACCGGCCTTCAGCCCGCAGCAGCCGGGGACGCCGCCTCGTGTCCGGCCCGCCATTTTCCTTTCCTCCCCCGCCCGCCCCCCTCTCCTTTTCCTCGCTAAAGCCCACCGAATCGGCTCACGTCCTGTCGCCACCGTGCCGAGCGCGAGCCGGCCCCGCTTCCTCGCGTTCGCACCCCGCAAGTATCTCTCCAGCTCCCACCGGCTGCGGCTGCGGCGCTGCGAATCCAGGAGGCGTCCGGTTCGATCCGACGCAGGGAGGCGCGCCCGCCAGGTGCGGCCGGAACTCGCCGTCCCAGTAAAACCCTACTCCTTCCAGACCAGTCTGAATCCACCGGCGTTAACTCCGATGGCGTCCTTCCCGCCGCCGCACACGCTACCTACAGCACCCTACCCCGCAACTCCGCCGCCTCTGCAACAGCAGCAGCCGGGCCCCGCGCCAGCGGGGGCGGCGACGCTGCTGGTGCGGCACCTCCCGGAGGCGATCACGCAGGAGATGCTCTCCCGCCTCTTCTCCCACTACGGGGCCACGTCCGTCCGCCCCTGTGCCGGTGGAAAGTACTTATCTCCTCCCTGCCACTTGCTTAATTGTGCTCTGCTTGGTGTTCTGCATGCTAAATTAGTTTCAGTAGCGTGTGGTTCTGTCTAATATATAATTGTTTAGGCGATGCTGCAATGGACTATCCTGTCGTAGATTCAATATCTCTCTGCCATATTTCTCCACTAGAGTTGTTACTGGTCAAATTTGGACACCAAGCTGTCTCCTATGTTTGTTTGGTTGCTTAGCCATTTTGTTGGTCTGTTGCAGGCTGAGGAACTGTGCATTTGTAGATTTTAGGGACGAGGCGGCAGCCAATCACGCACATTCGCTATTGAACAGGTTAGTTTCGTCTACACATGATGATTTAGGTCACATACTCTCTTCACTCCAAATTGGCTGCATTCACCGACAGTCTTCTCCTGTCAATATTGTGAATTAATGCCCCCATTGTGTTCATCTGAACTGATACGTCATGCATTGCCTGTTCACTAAGGGATGGCTTTGCAGGTTGAGGTTTCTCGGGAAAGTGTTAATAGTTGAGAGAGCAAATCGGCCAAATGCAAATAATGCGCATGCGAAGCCTCAGGACCAGCTAGAGCATGGTGTGTCCCCTGCACCAAGTATTTGTTCCGAAAATCAGAAGAATCCTACATCGACTGCTGAACCAATTGCTCCCAAGCTTGGTGTGGACTATCCATTTCCACCACATCTTGAGTATGATATCAGTTCACTGCTTCATTACGTCACATTATCTTTTGATGTTGACGTGAAGATGCCTAGCCATTTCTTAGATCTCATGAATATACTCTGCCCTGTAAGTTTTTATATGATTGTTCTCTGCAACCACTTAGATCTCATGAATATACTCTGCCCTGTAAGTTTTTATATGATTGTTCTCTGCAACCTCTTAGATCTCATGAATATACATTGCGCTATCTGTTATTTAGAATTTAGACAGTTTACCTGCATACTCATAATTTCGTAAGAAATCATTTTCACTAACTATGAATTTGTCTATCCTTTTTCGCAACATGATGCTTGGATAGTTGAATTCTTGGGATTATGAATTGAACTATCTATTTCACATTGTGATTTTGTGAAATAGTTGAATTTACTTTAAAAAATTCCTCAGCTGAACGCCTTTGAGCTGTCAATGCAAAATATGTATGGTCCATTTGCTGTATCTTTCTGGAATGTAATCAGAATCAAACTAGCATAAATTCCAAACTATTATATGCTGACTTAGGTGATGCACTTCTCTGACTCCACAATGCTGCACAGTTTTACAATCGAATACCTCTCATTCTACACTGAAGCCTTTTCTGATATACACTGTTGGCAATCATAAACCACCTTACTTTCTTGAGCTTGATCTGAGTGCTCTGCATCTTTTTAGGTATGCATATCCACCGCCAGATGGAAACATATTGAACAATATTGTTAATGCTCTCATTGCCGTCCCCCGATTCTACACCCAGGTTTATTAGGATTTCCATCCCCTGAACTCACTTTTATAACTTGCAAGGCATGCTTCTGTGCCTATCTTTTCATTCAGCACGAGTAGATGCATTACTACATTTTTCTTGCGACAGGTGTTACACTTAATGAACAAGATGAATCTTCCAGCTCCATTTCGGATGGCATTGCCTACTCCGCCGCTACCATCACAAGTGTCTGCTCCCCCTCATCCTCCGCCACCACTGCAACCTACTACAACGGAGGAACTTCGTTCAGCTGATTTGTCTAGTGATGAGTCTGAGTTGGAATCATCTGATGTACTTGCTACTTCTGTGTTTCTAGTTTCACCTTGTAACATCTTTTTCAAATCATTCATGAACACTTTATTTTTCCAGGACGATGTTGATAAACGGAAAAGCAAGCGTGCAAAACATGAAGCTATTGTTGGTCCTGCAGTTGATAAAAGTGTTGCTCATGAAGCAGTTGGGGTGAAACCTGCTGCATTGGTTTCTACTGAGCTTCAAGTGATAAAAAAGAAAAACCCAGTACTTCAGGTTAGCTACTCTTTGTTTGTTTACTCATTGGTTGAAAAATTTGAGTGCCTGTCTTTTTTTCTAATACAATGGTTCTCGTCAGATAAAAATTGCCCCTAAGGCTACACAGAAGGAACCACCTATACCAAGTACAACTGACAAAGAATTGGATTCAACAAATGAACAGCTTGAAGAGAAACATTTTGTCACACCCCAGGAAATAGAGAAAGATAAATTACCACCAGAGGAGATTTTGTCCCTTCCTATGTTCAAGGTACAAATTGCTAATGTACTACCATGTCATTTGCACAGATATTTAACCGACAGTCCTGACAATATAATTTCTTGAACTAATGATGTCGTAGTGTAGTTTTATCATCATTCAGTGAGTTGTTTTTTTCATCTCTATCTTGATGATAGGAGCCTAACATTTTGAAGAACTGTGAATCTCAAAAGCAGCAATTATATTTCTTCGGGCCATAGGCTCCTTACTCATCACTGAATCGACTCCAAATATTATGTTTTGCTTTCACAGAATTACACTCCAGGAAATCCCGCCATTGTTTTGTACATTAAGAACTTGGCAAAGGATGTCACTCATGATGACTTCTTCTATGTCTTTGGTAAGGCTGTTAAACTTACTTTTTTCAGGGCCTTGCTTCAGTATTTGTCCTAAAAGAAAAGGTTCAGGAGCATAGAGTTACCATTAAAATGGTAACTTTGTCCTGCAATTGGTTAACTGGTAGGTTGAGATGTGATCCAACTATGTTGCAACTCAGGCCCAGTAGAACGTTAGAAACCAAAGCAATCTTGTGCAACGATAGTCATACCTTAAATTTAACGATGGATATCTTAGCATCATTAGTACAGATGCATGCTTGCATCTATCTAAGCTCAGGGGAATAAAGATGCTTAATGAGGTAACAAGGACAGATTAAAGATGTGTTACCTAGGAATTAATAATGTTCTGCTTAAGATTCTAGGTCGTAGCAGGTTGCCCAAACATTTTTTATACATTTTTTTCTAGAGTGTCGTTTGTAATTTTTGTTTCTACCTTCTCTCTCCAGGGTCTCTTTTCGAAAGTATGGACAGTGTAAGATCGGGTCTAAGTATCAAGCTAATGCAGGTTAGATCTACATACCATTCACTCGTGCCCTTATCATTATTCGGAAAAGAATTAGTTTGCAAAAAATATAAACTACTTGTGAAAATTATGTGAAAAACGGCTGTCATTTGAGACTGTAAAAGTTCTGTTTTTACTGCTACCATGTGCCTCATTATGATAGTTTGCCATGTTGTAATCATGTTCCAGGAGGGACGGATGCGTGGTCAAGCCTTTGTGACATTTCCTACGGTTGAACTTGCTCAACGAGCTCTGGTAAGTGATTTGATTATTGACATGATACACTTGTTTTTAATGTTGCAAGTAAGATGCATAGCTAATTGATCTAATTTTTTGAGTGCAACCTGAATACTCCAAGGTCAGGTTTTTATTACGGACAGAGTTGCACAGAAAGTTACAAAAGCGTAAATATCGTTATTTATCTGAAAACAATGCACATCCTTCTTTTTTTCTGATGATCATTCTGTTTGGTCTTGCTATTATCATGATTCTTTGTTATTGGGTCCATGAAAACCATGGGTTCTTATAAGTGTCTCGTTTATGGCTTTGCAGAATCTAGCTCATGGATACGTGTTCAAAGGAAAACCGATGATCATACAATTTGGTAGAAATCCTGCTGCTAACAAAGCTTCTTAGGGCAGTTTGTCTTCTGATTTTAACAGGTTTCAGAAGTTGGTACGAACTGTAAAGTAACAATGAGAGGGTGTGGGTATCTGTTGTTTGCTGGGATTGGTTTGATTGATTCCTCCCATAGTGTAATGGATAATTGCTTTACTGTGTTTGCTAGATGTTTGGTGAACAACACCGGAGATTCAGTTTTCCGGCCATTGAAAAATTACTGTATTGGATATTTCAATTTGCTGGTCACTGAAATTTACTATATTGGTGAAAAAGAACACTGGAAGTTTTTAGTTACAGATTTAGCTACTGCTCCCTCCATTCTCTTTTGATAGTACTATTTCCTCTTGGCACAAGAAAAACAATCCAACTTATCATACTATTTATCATCCATTTAATCATTAATCATGCCATTAAGTACTCCTTCATCCATTTAATCATGTCATTAAGTAGTTTTCATCCATTTAATCATGTCATTAAGTAGTTCTTGTAAACAAGTTCTTGTAAACAAACGATTCATCAAGGTATAAACTCCTTGGTACCCGTGAAGCCAATCTCCTTGATACCCATGAAACCAATCTCGGTTGGACGGTTGGAAGAAAGAAGAGTTACGCATCAGACCCAAGATAACTATTAAATAGATGGATAGGTGAACTGAAATAAGATTTTCTTAGTTAGACTGAAAAAATACTATTAATTTTTTTTCTCAGATTTGAAAATATGTCTATTAAAAACGAACTGAGGGAGTACATTGGTGGCACTGTTCAAGAGTATCTGTGATTGAAGGCCAAAGATTGGCTACGAAATTTAAAAGCTGGTGCATGATTAGCTGACAGAGCCGCGCACGTTCGGCCCAACCAACCAAGCGTCCGCCGCAAGCCCGCAAGAAGCCCCCGTTTCCCGGTCCCGGCCCCGTACTCAAACCATCCGCACGACAGTTTTGACCCCCTAAAAAAAAAAAGACAGTTTTGACCGGCGGCGGCACGGTCGCACGGACGGGATGATTACAAAAGAGTGGCGCCTTGGCGCCCCTTGCTCTGCTGTTCTTCGGCACTGGAGTTGACTTTTATTTGCATTTTTTTTGGCGAAGCGACTTTTAATCCCAGTTATTTTAGCGAGATCTTCACGAGACTGTTCTTTCTGCAGCGTTGCTGTCTTTTTTTTTGTGCCCGTTAGGAAGTTTCCTCGGGCTGCGCAATGCCGGTTGCCGGGGCAGATGGATTGCGAAAGAACGACTGGACATTGACTGCTGATTTGGTGGGTTTGTAACTTCTCTGCTCCAAGAAATGGTGAAGGGCACAAAGCAATTGTCCTCAGAATTTGGTGCTGCTGACTGCTGATGTGGACGATTACCTTCTGTTCAAGAATACTGATAAAGATACAACTGACGAGAAATGATGCATTTCTTTTCTTTTCTTTTTCGAAATGCCAAAGCATTCAGATGCTCCTGGCTAACTAAGAGCATCTCCAATAGACTCTCTAGTTTTGGCTCTCTATTTGACTCTCTATTTGAGTTGGCAAAAAAATTCCTCTCCCTATTGAGTTACTCATTCCAACAGACTGTCCATTTCCCACTCCCCAAATACCTACAGCACACACAAATACCTACAGCACACACACACTGACGTGTGGGTCCCACGCGTCATCCCCTTCTTCCCTCCTTCCTTTCCCCTTCTTCCCACCGCTGAACTCCTCTGCTGCTGCTGGCGCCCCTCCCCATCCCCCTCCTGGAGCTGTTGGCGCCGGAGCTCGCGCTCACCCCGCGTTGGAGCTCGAGCTCATCCCAATGGCGGCCACCTCTGCCTCTGCCGCCCACCCTATCCCCATCCCCCTCTCCGACGAAGGACGACGGCGGCTCATGGATGGACGACGACGGGTGGCGCGGGCGCAGCTCCGACGGAGGATGACGGCGACGGCCTGGCACGGGCGCGGTGCTGATGGACAACGACGGGCCGGGGCCGAGGGGTGAGGACGGCTCGAGGCTAGAGAGGGTGAAGGGTAGGGCGGGCGCGGCGGTCGGCGGGGCACGACTGGAGCGGGCAACGGATGGAGAGGCGGATGGAGAGGAGGAAGGCTTGCCGAGTTTGGCCAGCGGGAGGGCCAATTTGGCCAGCCGGATAGGATAACAATTGGGATAGCAAGTCTCTTGGAGCACGATTTTGAGGTTGAGTTGCTAAAATTTGGCTTGGGGAGTTGAATGGCAACTCTAATGGAGTTGCTCTAAGCCATGTTCTTGGCAACTAGTGTTGGGTTTTTATATGACTTTCAACATTGTTCATATAATATGGTTATTGTTCAATTCAATGTGGAATTATCCGGATACATGTGATAAGGAATAATTGATACGGAATTTAACTCGAGGAAGTGATACTCAAGGTGCCGAGGACGTTTGTGCTCGAATACAGTAGAGGAATTAATTGAGATCAATGCTAGTGGAATATTCCTTATGTACGTACATGTTTGACCTGGGTACAACACGATGAAAGAGCTGGTTTGTTTTGCAGGATCGGCTCTGCAGGCTGTTAACCCACATGATTCTATTGGAATTGATCTAATATACACAATTGATCATGACACATAACTTACACATGTGTGTTAGGGACTGGTATATATTTTAGACTCACCAAACTGACATGTCTGATCGTGGTTGGTGACATGGTTTAGGAGTCACATGGATTTTCTGGGACACGAGTGGAATATTTGTAACATCCGGAAGTGGAGTCTATAAATAGATCCTACCCTTTAACCTCAATATGTATTGTGAGCGACATCATATATATATAAGACACTAATCCATAAAACCGCATATTGAGGCTAGTTGGTAGGACCTAATCCTCTGTCTCAATAAGCGAGGTCGTTCAAAAGGAAAAAAAAAATCCAGGAAGCTCGGTCAGTGGTGCGTGGACCGGACTACTGTTTCGTGCATTGCGATGCAACACCTATTGGGCCGGATTACTCGGTGTGTTGCAAAATCCTTTTTACGGCCGTTGAAGTATGGTATCGTGTGGTAATTAAGCTGGCAACCTTAATCCCTTTCTGTAAAAGGAAAAACGGCGAACTTGGTGCTAGTCAAAGGTCTTAATATAGCCGACTCGCATCATCGTTGCTCCTAACTAACTCCTTTGCTATCAATAGTGTTAGTCCAACAGAAGCCATCGCTCAGCGCACACATCATCCGTTTATCCGAAACTGGTTGCTATGAATAGGAGATACTCGGAAGCATGGGACTCAAAACCACAGGGTATCATCATCCATATCCAGTTGATTTGCTAAAGATAGCAACTAGATTATCTGTGCCCACAAACACTAAACATGGAAGACAGCGCGATAAAATCCTCCGGTTATCCCAAAACGAAATGGTTCGTTCCTTCTGTTCACTCAGAATTTCGAATATAAACCACCTAGTGCTATCTTTTCCATCTAAAAAGGGTACCCTTCCCTTCTGTTAAACGCAAAACTTATCATCAGAAAGATAAATTAAGCAAACAGCAGTTTTAACGTTCAACAGGTGGGATGACCTATCTTGCGATCTCTCTAGTCTAAATCTAAAAGAGGTCTTCAAATTCTTTTTTTGACGTGGAAATATGGTGCCACGCCCTCGAAAACGAAAAAAAAATGGGAAAAGAAAAATGTGCGTACCTGCGAACAATGGCGGTCGTGGGCCACCCACCTCCACCTCGCTGCATCGTGGGTCCCACCTCTTATCCTTGACCAGAATACATCTGCCACGAGTCCCCGGATCTGCACACCACGCTTGCTCTCGGCTCACCCACGCCTTCCGATCCCCGCGGTCCTCGTGACATGTGGGCCCCAAAACCGTTTCTTTTTCTTATCCAGAATATATATCCATTCCTAAATTCATAACGACCAGCGGGGAGAAAATTCCAGAGCTTACTGCCCCGACGTGGCGACCGCTGGGAGACTGGCAGGTCCATCTGACGGTTGCGAGTAATTCTTGTGAGGGGTGGCGAGATACTTTTTATTACCTGGAAGAATTATCGAAAGAAAGAAAAAGGAGACGCGGCGTTTTTCGCTTCGGCTTGCTTATATCCGTGGGCCTCCTTTTTAAAAGGCGCTACTTTTCTTCGCCGCTTCCCCAATCTTTGATTCTCTTCTCTCGTGTTGCCCTCTCTCTTCGTCTCGCGCTGTGGTCTCGCTCTTCCTCCCTCCCTTCCTCGAGCGCGGTTTGGACATGGCGGCGGCGCAGGCGGTCGCGAAGGGCAGCGTGGTGTCGCCGTGCGGCAGCAGGGCCGCGCCGGGGCTCCTGAGTCGGCGGAGGGGCGCCGTGGCGACGCGGATGGCGCCGTCGGCGGTGCGGATCGGGGGCTCCTGGAGGAAGACCGCGTTCCTCGGCGGTAGGCTGGCGGTCGGGCCGAGGAGATCCAGGTCCGCGTCCCGGACCCTCGTCGCGTCGCCGGTGCAGGTGAATATAGATTTAGACGTAGTTATTATATATGCGTTCCCTTTTAATCTCTTTTTTCTCTGTTTTTCCGTAGTTTTTTCTTCTATTTTTTGCTGTTAATTTAGTTTTCGCTCCCTCCTTAAATTGTTTTTAGTTTTTGAATTGTTTCTTAGGTTTACTTTTAGAAGTTTCGAGGTCATACTATCTTCTAGTCCGTTTGACCATTTCCCTCCGATTTTCTGATATTTGATTTAGAAAGAAAAATAAACTGGAACGATAAGGACTTGAACACTTTTATGATCTGCTTTTTTTTTCTTCCACACAGATGAACATGAACCTTGCGATTGGGAAATCCATGAGGTGGTGGGAGAAGGGGCTGCAGCCCAACATGCGGGAGATCGAGTCCGCCCAGGATCTCGTCGATTCCTTGACCAACGCCGGCGACAGACTCGTCATCGTGGACTTCTTCTCCCCCGGCTGCGGCGGTTGCCGTGCTCTTCACCCCAAGGTGTGAACAAACAGGATATCGAATTCCTGGTTGAGCGTACTCTTCATCTGATCCGGGAACTTATGATAAGATTGTGCTGTTCTGACTTCTGAGAAATCTATCTCCTTGCGCAGATTTGCCAGTTTGCGGAGCAGAACCCGGATGTGCTGTTCTTGCAAGTGAACCATGAGGAGCACAAGTCTATGTGCTACAGCCTCCATGTCCACGTCCTCCCATTCTTCAGGTTCTACAGGGGAGCTCAGGGACGGCTCTGCAGCTTCAGTTGTACCAACGCAACTGTAAGATCCTGATCCGAACAGTAGTTCATGTTTATTTAATATGAGTAATGGCGAGCAACTTGTTTACAAATTACAACCGGCTACAATTTTGGACTATGTTCCATTTGTTATGGTGTTCCAAAATTTAACAAGCACAGAATGGCCTTAAAGATTTCTGATATTGGTTCTCCCCCCTGAACCCCAACTGAAATGATGATAATCATGTGATCAATTTCCTGGCTGTTATGAAATTTTAGCTATATTTAGCTTCCTGTTCGGCAGTGGTTGTTACCATTTGACCAATACTGATGGGAGTGATCACCTTATCATGCAGATCAAGAAGTTCAAGGATGCACTTGCAAAGCACAAACCGGATAGATGTAGCATTGGCCCAACTAGAGGGCTGGAGGAATCAGAGTTATTAGCATTGGCTGCAAACAAGGACTTGCAGTTCACCTACACCAAGAAGCCAGAACTGATCCCCAGCGGAGATGCTGCTGCTGAGGTCATTGCTCCCGAGCCTACAAAGCTTCCTGCGGCAACAAAGCCGTCGGTCAAGATAGGGTCCGAGGAGAGGTCCTTGGTCTCATCAGGAAGATGAGATGAATGACCTCTAGTGTGGTGGTGGTTTGTGATGTGTACAGGTTGTAGCTTCTCATGGTAGTAGAGCGCAGGCTAAGATTTTTACTTGTGAAGCCTGCCCGCCTGAGCTCGGTTGTGTTAGCAATAGCAGGGTGTTGCTGTGGAGCTATGCCTTCGGGGAATTGTATGGTAGTTGTATGAATGAATTCGTCTGCATGCTATTTGGCTCCATATTATAAATCATGTGGGTGAGTTCCTTCTCTTTTCATTTCTCCCTCAACCTCAGGATGTTGTATGGGTGTATTTTGCGAAGCTCCATAATCAACCATGTATGTTGTGGCAGCCCTGAGATGGTGCTTGAAGATTATTGCTCTGATATTATTTCTTCAGGGAAGTGTATAGTAGTTTGTGGCTTTTCTGCCTTGACCTTGGGGTCAGGTAACAGCTGAGGAACAAACTGGTGGTGATGGCATTAGCCGTTATCTTGGGCTAATGGCTTCTGTAATTCGAAGCTAATCCTTTGCAATTTGACAAAAACTTTGTGAACAAGGTATGGTCTGGACTTTTGTGGTTTCTCTTGCTTCAAGCTGGATAAAGGTGGTCCAGTCACCAGTCTCCTGTTGAACTAGATAGGGTTTTAATGCATCAACCACCACAATCCGCTTCTTCAGAGTGGTGCAGGAAACTGAGAGGAACATGGCATGTTCTTTTCTTTTTTTTTAAAAAAAAACAAGGCATGTTGCAGCTCCAATCATGCAGCGTAAAATCACTCAAGAGAGCTCTTGTCCGGGCCTCTGATCAATCATCTGAGAGCTGAAAAGAGAGATCTTGCATCAAAACATCAGCGTATGGTTGGAGGCTTGGAAGAGTTGGAGCTAGGACTTCGCTTTCCCCCTCCCCTACGCTCTTGTCAGTTACAACAGGTGGACTTCTGGAGGCTTCGGCTTTGTCTCATCGGAAATATCTCCACGGCGAGGCCACTACGTGGCGCGCTGCGGAATGCTACTTTCGACGCCGCTTTAATCTGAATCCACTCGAATTGATTTTATCCGTATTTACCCCTTCCGAGGAATCAGAAACATCAATGAATTTATTAAAAACAGGAATGAATTGACAAAGACATATCCAGAGTTTCTAGTACGGTACTGTACCTTTTAGTGTCGAGCTTCTAGCAAAAAAAAGCATCGGTTCACATTTCACTTTTGCATTGCTTGTAGTTATTCTTTTCGTTGGAAACTAGAGCTGCTTCCTGCAAGCCTTCTACTTAAATATAAGACCATGTATCTTATATAGTTATATAACTAGATAATGTAAGAATAATCATATAGTTTTATAGTTATTAAAAGAATTGGGTAAATGAGCGGTTCAATGAATGCCAAGGCTAACAAAGAATAAGTTTGTGTGCGACGCTTATACTAAGTGTTTAAAAAAGAATGTGACAACATCATTCAAAAACAATTATTACCCGAATTCTACTCCTCTTCTGCGGTTTAGAACACAATGAATTTGTTATCAAAGCAAGGAGGACTTGATAAAAATACATTAGAATTAAGACTAAAAACCATCAAATTTGTCATCCGAGATCAACTCCAACAAAATCAACCAAAGTAACAAAAAATATATAATTTATTATTAAAAATATCATCTATTATTTTTAAAATAGAAGAAATAATTCACTCAGTTAGTGACACATGGTTATGATCTTTAGGAAGAACTCAAAGAAGATCTTAACCATAAAGTTATTGAGACTCTTGCGGCAATGTGCTATAGCCCTCAGCACAAAATGAAAACAACACTCAACTGGTTATTCGGTCTGCCAACCTAGCTCGTTGTAGTCTTCGTATGGTACTCCAATCTCACTTCACCGCTCATCGCCGATATGACAAGAAAAATCTGAATTTTAATATATACATAAAGTGTTGTAAACAAAGAAAATTGTTATTACAGATCAACGGGAAGACACGGGTTTTAAGTGATATTGATTAAAATGAGTAATTGAAAAAATAGTCCGTAGGTTCATACGATTATTTCATTGCTTGTCTTATAAGTGCACATGGGTCATTGGTATAATATATTTACTCTATGGAAGTCTCAGCATTAAGCGATTGAAATTTAGTTTTTCTATCAATCAATGTTTATAACCGTTGGATCTTGATCCAACAGTCCATTTGATCCTAGCTCTCTACTTTCTCTTTCTTCCTCCTACTTTCATTTTCCACGCGCAATACCTTGTCGGGGATAGATCTCCAATACCTGCAAATAAGGAAGAAGACGGACTCCTACTAGGATTTCTCTGTAATCCTACAAGGATTCATACCATGTAATCCTACTAGGATTCCTCCTTAGAACCAACTAGTAGTCCCACCCCCTGGAGTATATAAAGGAGGGCAGGGGTCCCTAGATCGGTAGGTGAAGACCTCATAGAACCATAATAGAGGACCAAATCCTAAACACCAAACAACACCCAAGCGCAGGGCGCAATATCCGACACTCCAAACAGGACGTAGGATATTACACTACTCTAGTGGCCCGAACCTGTATAAATCTGTGTCTTGTGTCCTCACTTTTACCTCCCAGTTCCAGGTCCGACGATACCCCATAAACAAATCTACTACCTCAGGATACCCCTCGGTAGGTTGCCAGGTATAAAACACTGACATGACCCTCAGCACAAAATAAAAACAACACTCAACTGGTTATTCGGTCTGCCAACCTAGCTCGTTGTAGTCTTCGTATGGTACTCCAATCTTGCTTCGCCGCTCATCGCCGATATGACAAGAAAAATGTGGACTTTAATATATGCATAAAGTGTTGTAAACAAAGAAAATTGTTATTACAAATCAATGGGAAGACACGGGTTTTAAGTGATATTGATTAAAATGAGTAATTGAAAAAATAGTTCGTAGGTTCATACGATTATTTCTTTGCTTGTCTTATAAGTGCACATGGGTCATTGGTATAATATATTTACTCTATGGAAGAGTCTCAGCATCAACCGATTGAAATTTAGTTTTTCTATCAATCAATGTTTATAACTGTTGGATCTTGATCCAATAGTCCATTTGGTCCTAGCTTTCTACTTTCTCTTTCTTCCTCCTCCTTTCATTTTTCACGCGCGATACCTCCCGATGCCCGACGTCAGGCACGCCACCCCCCACCGCCACCTTCTCCCCGGCTCCGGCGGCCTCCTCTACCTCCGCCGCCACCGTCCTCCCCTTCCTGATGCTAACCCGTCGGGCCAGGCGCCCCCACCGCCTCAGCTGCTCTCCGGGGTTCCTCCACCGCCCAACTCTGGCGGTGCCCTCGCCGCCTCCACTCCCCCACCGGCCGGCGAGCCTCCTGGTGCTCCCTCTAGGTCTGCAAGCCACAGGTAACCTCCAACCCCAAATCCCCTAAATCCTAACTCAAAATACCAAATCCCATTCATTTTTCTAGTAGAGATTTTGGTGATTGATGGATAAGCGATTGACGAGGAGTAAATTCCTTACTCTATTTACTCATGGAATGATCTAATGAAGCATATATCGCGTATATTTATCTAGTTTCATCTATGTTTGTGTTTCTAACTCATGATAAGGCCTTTGGTCGTTGTAATTGCTGCTTTGGGTTGTATTCGTGATATAGGTCAAGTTTCTTTTGAAGAAAATTTTGTAGGTCTTACTCACCCCTCTCTAGTCGTCATTTTCGTCCTTTAAATAAACTTTGAAAAACTTTTGTTTTATTGCACTTGAATCCCGAATGAAGTAAGAGTGATATTTTTTCTATTTTGACATATTTTCCAGGCTCTCACTAATACAATGTTTCCACACTACTGGAAACCTGAGCATTGGTCCTAGCCCTCAGTACCGGTTCATTTATGACCCGGTACTAATGTGAGCATTAGTACTGGGTCTAACTGATAGCTCCCCCCTTTAGTACTGGTTGGGGGCTCCAATCGGTACTAAAGGTCACCCATTAGTATCGGGTGGAGACTCCACCCGGTACTAATGTGCCTGAGGGTCTTTAGTACTAGGTGGAGGCTCCACCTGGTACTAAAGGGTGAGGGTCACCCTTTAGTACCGGTTGAAGCCCCCAACTGGTATTAAAGGGCCCTATCTCCTCCGCCTGGTGGCCTGACCGGCCCATCCTGACCCCGTCCGCCTTATCTGTCTGCCTTATCTCTTCCCCTCCACCTGCGCATGGTCCTTGGCCTCTCCTTCTCTCCCCTCCCCCTTCCTCTCTCTCTGGCCTCTCCTCATCTCCCCTTCCCCTTCTCTCTCTAGCCCCTCCGCCTGCGCACCGCCCACTCCGCTCCCCTCCCCTCTCCTCCGTTCGCCCCCTCTGCCTCCCCCCCCCGCTTGCCCCTCACTAGTAGTGAGGAGCAACGGCGGGGTGAGGTGAGACGGTGGCGCGGATCTGCGGGCGGCGGGAGCGGCGCCGGGTGGAGGGCGGGAGCGACGGGAGGGTAGGGGCCGGCGGGAGGACGGCGGAGAAGGGTCAGCTAAGACAACAGGGGGCGATGGGGCGAGGGCGGGGGCCTGGCGGTGGGATCTTTTTTATTTTTTTAATAGCCTTTTAGTACCGGTTATTTGGAACTGGTACTAAAGGGGCTTTCCCCAGTAGTGCCACTTTGACGTGTTTAGGAGTGTTGTATTATTATCACAATTTTATGTGATCTCCTTGATGATCTTTTTAACGTAGTGATGAAACTAAAAAAAATCCATAATTCAAAATAATTTTGGAAGAATATATAGAATGAACAAGACCAATATCACTTGCCTATGCTGACAGTACACAATTCCATAGAACCAACATGTTTTTAGCCATTGGTGCAAGTAAAGAAAAACTCAGAGGTCAATGTGCAAAGTTGAGGCCCCTATGCTCAAAACTTGAAGTTGAAACGGGACTAGGCACGAGGGAGTGTGAAAGTCATCTTCATTCCAAGGTTTCTAAAAAACATGTAGTAAAACCTGCTGGTGCATCCCTAATGGTTGGAGCTACCAGGATTAGTCCTTTTGACTGACCCTACTAGTCTCCACGGTACCTCTTTAGTTCAACAAATTGTACGAATTCTGAAAACTAGTATAATTTTTTGAACATAGCTTATTCATATAAATACATTGATTTTCACATGCACCATTGGAATATAAGTTTAGAACATGTTGTAGAACACTACATAAAACCAATTTAATTATCCGTACACATACTAGTAGTATCCATGGTTCAAATCTACAATATTTACTCCAAGGATCATATTCGCATAATATATTGCATGCATGAATGTACTATCATGAGCCTCATGGATTATTAGCTTCAATGTCACTCCATAGATAGTGAAACTATTTAGAGGTGGGTTCAATAGATATGAGCTTAATACAATTCTTTTGCAACCATTCTCGGATGGGACTTTGTGAATGTGCACTCCAATGGCTTCATGACTTGCTCTAAGGCTTCTTTCAAGCTAGTATTGATGTACAGAAAGCGAGTATGATGGAATAAATCTTGAAGGACAAAAGTAGCAACATATAGTATGAAATTATATTTTCCAATCATACATACACTCATAACGCAACAAAACTAAGGTCATATAAAATAATCAATATTAAATAAGGTTAAATTCTCTTTTAAGGTGGGCTTCGTTACCCTAAACTCTATTATATTTCCTGCACTTGGGTACAAACAACCAAGTGAGGCTTGATTGCTTAGTTTATTTCACTAAATACGAGGTTTGATATTGCTAAAAAATATTATGATTAATGAGAGTCTCTGCCAAACCAACCCCCCCCCCAGCCCACATAGAGATATTAACGGCAATGTACTCAAAATATAAAAAGATATTCTAAGCAGGCAAAAAAAATGATTCCAAAGATGTTCAAAGAGGACAAATGTTATTTATGAGTACTCTGAAGAAGAAACAAAATAGTAAAATTTGGAATTCAAATTCCTGAGCAGGGAGACACAACCGCACCCCTCCGCGTCGGTCTCAAGCTACGGGAGGGGCGACTTGGCCGCTCGCCCAGAAACAAAACCCGCGGGCCTCGCCGGCCACCGTCGTGGGACAGCGCGTGGAGGCGACGGCCGCTGTGGTGCCGAAGCCGGCGACCATTCGCCTCCCTCTTTGTCCACCTCCTCTTTACCTATTCCTCTCCAATTTCAAATGTGAGCAGCCACAAAACCTAGCAAGATTTGATCAATTTGTGAGCTCTAGAGGCTAGAGCTCGACTTCCCCTCGTCGGATCCGGTCTCCTACGACCCTGATCTGATCCCTCCGATGGGGGAGCTCGGGGCACGGAGCTCCTGGACCTCACGTCCAGCTCCTGCTCCCCTGGAGTGTCGGCGAGCGGGGTGGGGCTGCTGCTGAGGTGGGGCTCTGGTGCCTTCGAGCTTCGTTGCTCGGCGACGACGGTGGCCAACTCGACTACCCTTCGCCAGATGCAGCTTCCTCCGATCCTAATTTGGTTCCTCTTGTAGGGGGTTCTCGAGGGCCTTGCCGACTTGCGGTCGGAATCCTGCGGGGGAGCTCGAGGCACAGAGCTCGTGGACCTCATGTCCAGCTCCGATTCCCCCGATGTGGCGGTGGCCGGGGCTGCTGCAGAGTCGAGGCCCCTGTGTCTCTAGGCTTCAGTGTCCCATGATGACGACGACTGAGGGCGACCTATCCTTGGTCATCGCATCCCCTCCGCCGCCGCCGCCGCGGCTAGTTAGGGACTCCACTCGGTGCTCTCAGCATGTGGTTGGCCGTATTCCACACCGCGTGCATTGCAGCCGGTGGTCCAGGAATTGCGAGGAGAAATCCAAGTTTGGCTTTGTGCCAGTGCCGACAACGGCGACACCCTCAGGTGCCATTCTTCCTCCTTGGAGGCGTTGTTTCAAGGCGTCCCTGTCCACATGTTTTGGATGCATTTGCGCTGGTCTGGGAGGTTTCGGTCAGGAGAAATCCTAGCCTGGTTTTGCACCAGTGCCGTCATCGATGATGCCCTCGGGCACCATTGTCCTTCTCGAAGGCGATGACGAGAGACCACTCCCCATTGGGGCCATGTGCACCACTTTGGTGAAGGCATCATTTTGGAGATCCCCTCGTGCCGCCACTCACAACCGCTAATGGTTTTGGTGCTTCTCGTTCTACATCACCCATACACTTCTTTGATCTAGCGGCTAATGATTGTTGACCTTCGTCGTGGTTCCGTAAGTGTTCCCCATCTGGCGCCTCTACTCCGTCGGTTGTCTTCTTGTTGATGGTGCCATCAAATCTTATGACGGGTGGTGTTTCCAACTCTATTGCCATTCCCCCCAAGGCTTCCTCCTCGTGTACGGCGTTAGATGGCGGTACGTGGAGCCTGGATGTGTGGTGAATAGTGTCACCATCAGCTTTAATGGAGATCGTCGTGTCTGATGAGTTTTGGTTTGCGCACCTCTTGCCACCTTTAGTCCCCATTCCATTGGCCTGGATTGGATGTGCAATGACCACGACGCACTTGGCGAGTATGTTGTTCAGTGGTGACTCTAATTGGCGAACGGTGGTTGTTCTTTCGGCCTAAATGATGGCTTGTCAATTTGAAGTGTCTGTGTGAATGTGTGTTTTGTTTCCCCTCGTGTTGTACTCCGGTTGTAATCCGTATTTTATATTGCTGAAAATCTTGTACTGATTTTAGTCTACCCAAGACCCTTTAATGAAATTCAGGTGGGGATTCTCTCCCCCGTGACCAAAAAAAATAGTAACATTTGGAAGTAATATAGCTAAAAGGTAGTAAAAAACTAGGCAATAGATTCATCGGAGACTTCTAGTGTGATGTTCTTAATTTTTATACACAACTCCTTTTCTTGCATGGGCATAAGTTATTAGGAAACGTAATATTGTGCTCATAGGATAGTGTATTTTTAGATTATACACCTCGGTGATAGTTCTTGTTCAGACTTCAGACGCTCTCCACTGGTTGGGGAAGTTTGGTTTTTCAGTGAGGTATACTAACTTAATGGCACCAACAGGCAGTGATAGTTAATGTCGTTGTCGGGTACTCACTTTTCTAGCTATTGAATTGGTGTGAGATAAGGCATGAGTGGCGGTGAATCATGAACAGTAGTAAAATATTATCAGTTAAATGAGCGAATATCGTATGAATGCGTCAGTAGAATGATATTAGCGAAACATAAAAAGAATTACTAATCATCATGCCATAAGCTAACTGCAATCGTTAGCAAAGTTTTTGACGCGCGGCTTATAGTCGTGGTTGGTTGTACAACCGCGATCGGGATGGAGGAGCGAGAGCGACTGCACGGGACGGAGATTCCCAAACTCCCAGTAAGCACCGGCGCCCGTGCAAAACTACAGCCCAAGTGCCACGCGCCTTCTCGTGGACCTGCGAAGCCCCACCAGTACGCGCGTATCCGAGGGGCGCGCGCATGGCCCCCACGTCAAAACCCAAACCAAAATCGACAACGCAACGCGCGCGCATGGCCCCCACGTCCGAGGAGCGACGAAAACTGTGGACAGTGGCGCCGCCGAACCACCGCCGCCAGCCGCCACGTACAGGTACACCCCGGCCCTCGTCGCCTCGCAACGGTTGCGTTGCGGTCAGTCAATCGGTCCCGCCGCTCCCCGGGGCCATGGGCACGGCGGCACCGCACCGCAGATGGGCACGCAGGGCTTCCAGGGGCAGGCAGGGCAGGGGACCGAGCTCGCGCGCGTACGGCGGCGGAGCTGCTCACACACTTGGCACGGGCTGGCGGGACGAGCGGTTTTGGCCTGTTTCTCCACCAACCCTCCTGAACGTTCGAGAGGCGCGCGAGCGGGTTTGTGGTCGTGGATGAGGGTGGTACAGCTGCGGCCCTGCGCGCCTCACACACCTCGCTGCGTGTGCGGGCTAGTACTGCTGAATGCTGATGAGTCTCTACGCAGTGCGCTCTGCGGCTCTCCGGTGCGGGGACACACAGGGCACATCACTCTCAGATTTTTTTGCTTTATATCCATCTGGTAATAAGGTGAGGACGAGGGCTAAAGAGGACGGAAGGAGTTTTGTGGTTGGTTGTTCATCGATTCTCCAGAGTCCAAAATCCAGATCGGCCGCATCTTTGCTAACTTAAGGTAACTTATATAAATTCATAATGGTAGTTTATGTGGTAAGTAAAATGTTGCCATTCAAATGATCCACTAATCTCTACCTAATATTAAAGTGTGGTTGCTTCTTCCAACCGTCGGGTAATTTTTCAAAAAGGTTCCTCGACTTATTCCCTCAGTCTTTGGAGTTACACGGACGTAGTTCTACACGATTGGCAAAATAAAAATTCCTTTTTTCCTTGCCTGCACGCGTTTCTGTGGCCCGCGATGCATCCGCCGCCGCCTTAATTCCCACGAATCAATATGCCGTCACGTGCCGTCCGCCATCCGCCCGTGCCCCACTAGCCTCGGCGTTCGCTGCCGTCGACCCCCTCGCCATCCACTGGTCGCTCACGCCACCGCCCGCCATGGCATCCACGCGCGGTGCCGGCCGCCGACCAAGCAATACACCCAAGAACAAAATAGAGGATAAAAAAATACCATTAACCAGCAACAACGAAATTTGACATCAGCATCTAGATGTCAATCGTTCACAGCTACAACACCACCACACAACTCCTGCTAGGCGGCAAAGGTCGGATGCAGCAGATGATCGCGAATCTATCCAGTGACGCGAATCTATCCAGTGACAGGGAATCGCGCGGCAAACAATTGACAACACAGCAGCGGGAGAGCAGGTTAGCAGCGGTGGGGATGCAGCGCAAGAGGCCGGTGAGGAAGCAACGGGAGACAATGGGTGTGCAGTGCAGGAGCCCGACGAGGAAGCGTGCGGCACCGTAAAAAACCAACATTATAAAAGAAAACATGAGGAACTGATTGGTTCTTAATCTCACGTGATTGGTTCTTGAATGCTTGGGCTTTGACCTTTGAGATAAGAATGACGTGCTAATCAATCTTTTAAGCCTGTGGGACCTACATTAAACAAAAACCAACGTTATAAAAGAAACAAACTTGGTCCGTCAACGCGAGATCACGCAGGGAGGTCTCGACGACTATAGGAGAGTGGGTTTTTTGGTAGGCACTACGATAAGGCTTTCGGTATGTCTGCCGTTGTCGAGTGGAGTTGTGTGGACACGTTGAGGTCCCAATCCAACCGGTCAGGTTTAACGATTGAGTTGTGAGTTACACGCGTTGATGTCCCAATTCAATCAGGCAAGTATAGGTTGTTTCATTCTTTTCCTTTTCATTTTCCTGCCTATAGCTTCCCAGGGCCGCAGTCTTATATTTTTCTTCTATATCAATAGAAACTCGCACTGTCTTGTGCGGTTCGTTCAAAAAAACCCAACAAAGATAAAAAAATGAAGGAAGAAAAAAATATATTCAATAATTCATGAAGAAAAACCAATAATTCTGAAACAAACAACATCAAATTATCACCCAACTTTTATCGTAGGAAGAAAAAAAAAGATGCACCATCGAGCACATAACTAACTTTTTCTGAAGTCGTTTGGCGGTGGACTGCTAGCGGTGATTACACTGCCAAATCAGCTTCACGATGTTGCACCAGGGTTCCATACCGCTACTTGGTCACGAACTCATTTGGAAAACTTGGGATCCGCTGAAGATAAAGATCTTTCTGTGGCTGGCATTCAAACGTAGGCACCGGTCATCAGGGTAACTGTTGGCCATTCTGTTGAAAAGCCAACGATGTTATATTGCACCGTCGGTGACTATCAAACCATCGGCAAATAGTAACATTCCCAAGAGGTAGTCGGGAAGTTCTTGTAACGGCTACCCCGGCAGGCAACATAATCCTCCAAGAGTGGTGGGCACATTTGAGGCACCAATGGTCCGGGAATTGAAAAAGGGATTTGACACCCTATTTGCGATGGTTACGTGGAAAATTTGGAAAGAGCGGAACGTAAGAATATTACAGAGTGATTGCCTGCGGGTGGACCATTTGCTTCAGAAGCTCAAAGAGTCAAAGACGACGTTGCAACCTGGATCAAGGCAGGAGCAATGCACTTAGGTAGCTTGTTAGGCGAGTAATTATTCTGGTAATTGCTGCGCGGGTCGTAATCACCTCTGTAAAAGCTCCTCTGGACTTCATGCGCACGTACTCTTCACGTCGTAATATAAAGATGCGCGATTCTCGATAAAAAAAATTCTGAGAATTCTTTTTCACTGGTGCCACTGCTACCTTCATTTCATAACGGCATTTAACTATTCTTTTGAGCACCCAAGTGGGGCAAATGAAATATAAGTGGATTGAAACTCGATACTCGAAAGGATGGGAAGCCCGGCCTGTCCGATCTTATATACACGAGACAAATTGGACTTGCGGCCCATTTTTGTGCCAGAAGGAAGAAGATGCACGCGGCACGGGGGTGCGGCCTGCTTGTCCCTATCTACCCCCGTGAAGAAACCAGCCCAGAGCCCAATGCTAGCCCACAACTCTGGAGGAGGCACCGGTGCGGGCGGGTTCCGGCCTCCGAGCAAGCTGAGGCTGAGCCATGAGAGAGGTGCAGGCACGAGTGGAGCCAGCAGCCAGGTGCTTGCTGCTACTGGCCTATTGCTAGGTTGTTTTAGGTTGTCCAAATCTGAGATGATCCAGAAGCGCACGTGCTTTTCTGCATAATTTTGCAGCTCTGACATCTAGGCAGTTCTATAAACAGTACTAATAAGGGAGAGAAAAAATTACGCCGCGCTCGTCCTGAAAGAAAAATGGGAAGGAAACGGTGATGTTCCTAGACCAGTAGCCCGTCTAGAATGACCCGTTCTCTAGAAGCGAGAATTCCGGGCGAACTGATGAAGTCCTGCCGTATTACTTTGAATCATTAGCCTGCCTGACCTTGATGCCGGTTGACTCTCCGGGGGAGAATTTGCACATGTTGTCGTGGTACCGGCACCGGCGTTTTCTGCTGACCTAAGCAATGATTCAGAAACTTCCATATCAGGGCAATTTTCTGAGCCTCTAGAAGCCGGGCTGACATTGGAATGGCCCGTGGACCAAGTGCACCGATCGAAATGATGATGCGACCATCTAACTAAAATGGCTCGACTCCGAATTACCAGGACCATATCCTGTCTTCTCTGTCCTAAAAGCTGAGGCGGCGGATAACATGAGAGAGCAAATCACTTCATGTTGTTCTCAGTATCGGCAGTCTCCTTAGAACAGAAATTTTGACCCGCTGATCTATATGGTAATATATTCATGAATTCAAATACAGATGAGTAATTGTACAAAGGAACTCCTTTTGTCTAAAATGACATGGACGTTGTTTACACCGTAGTTTTGTCCATTCTCCATGGTGTCTTCTTCCGGTAGTTTTGTATGACGGCACTTAGACAGTGTACAAGGACATGGAAGTACACTCTATCCAGTTGGTAAATACGCCAGTTAACTATTAACACCTTGTTCTTACCACAGATTTTCAGTGAATAGCTTCAGTATCAGCACAGGACCATGTCTTTTCCTGCCGCCAATCCAAAGGGGAAACGAGATCGGTATGCGTGGGATAAGCCGCACAATATGCAGTAGAATGGCAGATTCACACTGTTCTTGTTTTGTACAACACACCATTGTTGTTTTGTTAATCACAACAGTGCTCTCCTCTTTTAATTTCTACCAGGCCGTGACGGACACGTCCACGCCCCTTGTTTACTGTTTCAAATGCCGTGAACCGTGTCCACGCGCAGCCAGGGCCGGCGCGAAATCAAACGCTGACGCCTTCCGGTCCAATTCGCGCGCCCGCCAGCCATCCACTGACTTATTTTTTTTGTCCCCACATCACATCTCCCAGTATTGCACACACGAGACACGACACACATCTCCCGGCTCTGCAACCGCAAGACACTACGTCCACTTCGCAGCACCCTGAGCTCTCCTCTCCCGCTCCCGCAACCAACACAGCGTCATCGCGCTTGAGCCTTGAGCTCTTCCCCTTCGAACACCCCGCCCGCCCCCTGCAAGCGACCAAGCGACCACTCCAAAAACTTGGCCGCTTCCCTCGTAAACTTCAGCCCGGACAGAATCGGGCGATAATCCCTTCTTGTTCGGCGCCTCGCTGATTCCAACCTCATCCGCGCGCCGCGGTTGCTCAGCTGGCGGCGAGTACCAACCACGAGCACACCAGCGATGCGACCGGAACGGCCATTGCTGCCGCCGTCCACTCCGTCCCTGCCACCTCTGCCGCCGTCGCAACAGGCAGATGAAGCGGCGGGAGCAGCAGCCATGGACGACGTGCCCGCCCGGCTGCCGGACCCGGTGCCGTCACCGATATTGAGGCACTCGCCCGCGAACTCGGTCAGGCGGACGCGATCGCTGCGTTCGCTCTTGGCCGACTCGCCGTCGGTCACCTTCGCGGCCAACCTCAGGTCGGGGTCCAACGCGTCCTCGTTGGAGAACTTCCAGTTCCAGCGCTCCGGTTCCAGGTCCGCGTCCGGGACCCCCGCGGGCCTCGGGCGGGTGTCCACCCGGCGGTCCGCGTCCGAGCGCGCCGGCTCGCAGCGCGACCTCCGCGACGAGGACGCCCGGTTCGTGTACATCAACGACGCGGACCGCACCAACGCGCCGCCGGCCGGGCTCCCCGACAACTCCATCCACACCACCAAGTACTCCGTCCTCACCTTCCTCCCGCGCAACCTCTACGAGCAGTTCCACCGGGTGGCCTATCTATACTTCCTCGTCCTGGTGGCGCTCAACATGGTGCCGCAGCTCGGCGTGCTCACGCCGGCCGCGTCCGTCCTGCCGCTGGCGTTCGTTCTCAGCGTGACGGCGGTGAAGGACGCGTACGAGGACTGGCGGCGGCACCGGTCCGACAAGAACGAGAACAACCGGGAGGCCTCGGTTCTGGTGGGCGGCGTGTTCCGGCCGAAGCGGTGGAAGGAGATTCAGGTGGGCGAGGTACTGCGCGTGGCGGCCAATGAGACGCTGCCGTGCGACATGGTGCTGCTGTCGACGAGCGACCCCACGGGGGTGGCCTACGTGCAGACCATCAACCTCGACGGCGAGTCCAACCTCAAGACACGGTACGCCAAGCAGGAGACCATGCCCACGCCGCCGGAGGCGCTCGCGGGGGTCATCAAGTGCGAGCGGCCCAACCGCAACATCTACGGCTTCCTCGCCACGGTCGACCTCGACGGCCGTCGCGCCGTCTCACTCGGCCCCTCCAACATCGTGCTCCGGGGCTGCGAGCTCAAGAACACGGCCTGGGCCGTCGGCGTCGCCGTGTACACCGGCCGGGACACCAAGGTCATGCTCAACAGCTCCGGCGCGCCGTCCAAGCGCAGCCACCTCGAGACGCACATGAACCGCGAGACCATCATGCTCGCCGTCGTCCTGTTCCTCCTCTGCTTCATCGTGGCGCTCCTGGCGGGCATCTGGCTCGGCGATCACAGCGACGATCTCGCCGTGATCCCGTTCTTCCGCAAGAGGGACTTCTCGTCCAGGGACGACCCGGACGCCAAGTACAACTGGTACGGGATGGGCGCGGAGGTCGCGTTCACGTTCATGAAGTCGGTGATCCAGTTCCAGGTGATGATCCCCATCGCGCTCTACATCTCCATGGAGATCGTGAGGGTCGGGCAGGCCTTCTTCATGGTGCAGGACCGCCACATGCTCGACGAGAAGCGGCAGGCGAAGTTCCAGTGCCGCGCGCTCAACATCAACGAGGACCTGGGCCAGATCAAGTACGTGTTCTCCGACAAGACCGGCACGCTCACCGAGAACCGGATGGAGTTCCGGTGCGCCAGCGTGCACAGCGCCGACTTCAGCGCCACCGACGGCGGCGACGGCATCGTCGGCGACGAGCATTCCGTGATCGGTAAGCAGGTTCCAGTCACCCAGCTCAGTTGGACAAATATTCACCATTCGATTCGGTTGAGTGGTCACTGGCGGCGGGCAGTTTTAGCACATCAAACATGACACTTGTCTGCTGCGATGCTAACATTGTCACCAACTCAGGGTGCTCCATTTCGAGCGCACGAGATTGGAAATCTGCAGGAATTTGAGGGTTCTGACGACGCTGACCCAGAAACTGATTAGTACTACCGTAATGTCATTCTCTCCTCCTCCTGTTTTTTTTTCTTTTGAAAAGAAGCTAGTGTCATTTCCTGTGCGCGCCGTCTTTTATCCGTGGTATAGGGCACAGACATAATAGTGCAGTACTGTTGATCGCGATTGACTATGGAACTGTTAATATCAGACTTCTGAACATACTTTTCGCCTTAGTTCAAAGACCCCACCGAAAAAAGCCACGCTGCAGTGAGACGTAGGACCCTAGTGTTATCTGAAACTGAGATTGCTGAAACTTTTAGTCCCACAGAGCAGAGAGAACGGAAAAGGCCTCTTCCTTAAACAGATCTTGACGAAGCTTTTGATGATGCCATTTGACTGTCTTGATCGTCCCTTGCAACGTCAAGGCTCCGATGGTCCAACCTCTCGATCGACACGATTATTCTAGGATAACTGGTGGCCTGAGCTAACATCCCTGTCGGATAAGAATTGCCAGACCTGCTCAACTAATCCAACACCTGCGTAACATTCTTTAGGGATTCCGATGTCTCGATAGCGATGAATCGTCATCATTCGGTTGTTTTTCTGCTAACAGAAACCTGACACGGTCGACAGGGCAATTACCAGACCAAATGAGTACGTCAGGCTGCTTGAGCATTTCTCTTTTGCTCTGTTGACTGGCATGAGGAGGAAAATGGAAAATCAACAGCAATAATCCTCCAGTTTCTGAACCGAACTTTACGTGTCTGGTGCATGCAGGCGAGGACGGCATGATCCTGCGGACGAAGACGGCGGTCAAGACGGACCCGAAGCTGGTGGCGTTGCTCAGGGACGGCGCCGGCGCGACCGCCGACCGCGCCCGCGACTTCTTCCTGACGCTGGCGACCTGCAACACCATCGTGCCCATCGCCGACGACGCCGCGGCGGGGGAGAGGCTGCTGGAGTACCAGGGCGAGTCCCCCGACGAGCAGGCGCTGGTGTACGCGGCCGCGGCGTACGGGTTCACGCTCGTGGAGCGCACCTCTGGCCACATCATCGTCGACGTCTTCGGCACCAGGCAGAGGTACGTCCCGTTCTTCTGCCCCCTCCATCATCTGCGAATTCTTGCTGCGGTTGGCCGCACTGTTTGTTTGCTGTTGGGTGCATTGTTTGTTTGCTTTGCTTGTTGCCTTGTGTTTCCGAGCTGATTGCATTGCCGTTCCGTTGGTGAATGCGCTCTCTCTTTGTTTAATCTCCTGTTGCTGCGGATGACAAAAGACTAGTATAGTTGCATGATAATTGGGCGGCGCGACGCGACGGGATTGATAGCTACACGCAGGCAGGTGCGAGGCGTCGGATAGATCGCACGAGACAAGCAGGAAACAAACATAGGAGGAACATGTTTTTCAATAGTGTAACCAAATCTCGGGCCCGTCCGGCCTGATAGGTTTCTCTCGGCATCTGTGATCATCGAAAGCAGGCTCCACATCAACTGCTCCACTTCGCTAAAGGCCAACCTGACGCGACCTGCATCCGCAGGGCTGCTATGCTGATTACCCTTTGATTAGATCGTTAGGGTTTCCTTGGTGGTGCATACGTACCAGCAGCCCGGCCGGCATAGTACACCGGCAGATACGCATCTTGTGTCCCTGGTGACCTGGTCTGCGGTGTACGGACCACCGGGCACCACGTTTTTCAGGCCAGAGGACTGTGCTCCGCTGAACATCTTTTTAGCATGATGACACGCAAAACCAGTGTTATTAAAGGTTACTGGTTGGTACAGCACATTTGGTTCTGCGGTGGCTCAACGCCTTTTTTTTTTCCCCCTCTAGTACACGGTTGAGCGTTGGTTCATCTCGCGCGCATCCAAAACCGTCGGCTTCCCATCAGGCATCACCGCAATCAGCAATCAGATGTTACTCTGCCTTATCCGAGGCAGACAGAACAGAACATTCAAACTGGCTACCCATCTTTTTTTAGCTCTCACCCCGTCAGTCTCCGATGCTGAGTCTGAAAGCGATTAGAAACTCAGAAATCTCTCGGTATCCAACCCAAACTCCCCAACACTTCACGAGCCTGGACCTGGAGCCTGAGACGTTGCGGGCATGCACAGGTTCCGCTACGCATGTATCGCACGTATAGCGGCGATTCCAGCGCCGCCTCGGCACGTTTTAGGTGAGTGGCGACGGTGCGCTGGATTTTGACGGGTCGCGCCCTCGCAGCCTCGCAGCCCACCCCTTTCAACAATTCAATTAAATCCCGATAGAAAACTCGACGCCGAACCGAGCACGAAATCATTATTCAGAGTTTCAGACCGTCTAGAAGTCATCATTTAATGGACATGTGCAAGGACTAGAAACGCAAAGAGACCGACGTGTCGGTACGTGTCGACCCGCGGGCTTTGGCTCCCGAACCTTCTGCCGGCTTACATGCGGGCCCCGGCGCACCAACGCAGCACGGGGTTCGTGTGGCCTTCACATGCGTGCCGTTCGCCCGTGCGGCGTATTGCTCCTACCCGCGATCTTCATTCTCAAAGTCTCCCCAGCTTATACCGGTAACCCATCAACCACCATCGCCGCCCAACTGATCTCCAATCTCAAACAAGAACTCTGAAGTTTCTGATGACGAACAAGTCAAACCCGGCGCGGCGGCGGGCCACCAGGACGGCTTCTAGGGGGAGGCGCAGCCAGGATTTGACCTGTGCGGGCTGGCGCTGGATGGGAACCAGACGGCAGGGATGCTCCCGTGCGTGCGTGCTCCACAAGCCAGATCCGCGGGCCCCTGCCCGCCTGCGGTGCCGGAACAGGCCAGACCGGACGGTGCCCACGACACGAGGCTTCCAAAAATTCCCCGTCCGTCCTCCTGCTGCCCAGGTGTCCAGGAGACCAGGACCCCTCTTGACTCTTACCCTCTGGTCTGCTAGGCCAACCAACCCAACCCGCCCGGAGCCCCGGCCACGGACGCCCCGGCCGGCCCCCGCCTGCGTCCCCCGGCCGCCTGGCGCCAAATGGCACGCGCGCCGCCGCGCGTGCAGGGGTCCGGGCGTGGCCGGCGGGTTCTCCTCGTCCTCGAGACGGTCGCGCCCGGCGTGCTGGGGATCAAACGAGACCCCTTTTACCGGTCGCATCGTGTTGCCACTTGTGGACAACTGGGTACGGCGTTGCTGTTGCCTCCTGTTTGGCGTGCCGTGCAGGACGGAGGGGTTCCGTTCCGCCGAGTAGTCTCCAGGCCTGCCATGGTTTACCCGCCCGACCCCGATTAGTCTCCGGCTGCACCAGTGCCGTTCATGTCAACCCCGGCCTTGGATTAACAAGGAGAAATTTACAAGGTCAAGTTGTTCTTGTTTGATCCTCGCGAGTTGCGAGGCCTTTGCTGCAGTGTAACCGTGCAAGTTACAAGCCTGCCTTCGTGATACCACGTGTGCGTATAACTTTCGCCGCGCCTTGGTTCGTTCGTTAGTTAGTCCAGGACGCAGCCGGTATAGTTTAGCTGGTTTGACTTGGTTTAAACTAGTGTTGCGCAGCAGCCACCGCGCATGATTCCAAGAGATCCTTCCTTGATCATATCTTCATCATGAGGTTTGTCTTTTCGCTATATTTTTCTGCCGGTCAATTCTGGACAACTTAACGCGGGGAGACATTCATATTCCACAAGCGATCTTTCTTCTCGTCAACATCCCCGAGCTTCCTTGCCAGGAAACCCCAACCGCACTTAACGCCAGAAAAGCACACAAAAAAAATCTCCGACGTAGCGATTTTCGTTTTAAGATGGAAATTTCTCCATGCCCAACCTGTTGTTGTCATAGAACCTAGTCTATCACAATAAACTAGTTTGATTCCCTGCCCTTTTCCTGGAAAAGATAAGTGCAGCCCAGAACCAACCCAATCAGGTGCTGCAGAAAAAGAGGGAAAGGACGAGAACAGGAACGAAATGGCACCTTTGTCCTCTCCTACAAGCTCCATCGATCATACAAGCAACCACTGAATCACTGGGTCGTGCATGGTTGCATCCACATCCACGGACAGATCAAATCCAAGCACAAAGCCACTCGTGTTGCTGACACGTGATATTTCTTTTTATCAAATCCACTGTGCGATATGGCGTGGTCGATTCACGCCTCCACGGTGTGGTTCTGTGGGGTGGGGGGTCGGTCAGGGTCATCATCCATGCAGCCATCCAAAGCTCTGAAACTCACGCCACCAAGGACAGCGCCTCCAGTTCGGCATCTCTTTTTCGCGGATTCAATTCCGCACAGTACTGCACGTCCATTGCCTGGCGAGTACTGCCACTGTGAGGAATTGATGCCGCCCGCACCCCGTATCAGCCATCACTCATCATGGCCATACCAAAGTTCACGATGAAAACTGCATCGACCAATTTTCGAAAAAAAAAACTGCATCGACCTCGATGGCTAGAAAAATGGACTAGTGCCACACCACACCAGTCATCTGCCATCAATCCTTCACCTAATCCAATGCTTTTATTTCTTCGTCACGGTGCCAAGAAAACTCCCCTCCTCGTCGTCAGCCGGCTGCCGCGCCACGCTCTGATGAAGTGATGGTTACACCTGAACGCCTGAAAACATTTCGTCGCACTGTCAGTCTGTTACCCCCCATCAGGCCGAATTCCTTCCCTGTTTTTAAAAAAGAAAAACTACAGAAACATGCACGAAGGGTCAAGGATTTGCAAGTTTTTTAGGCGTTTGCGTCGGAGTCATGGCATGGGACTGGGCAGGCTGCTCGAGTCCAGTGGCGCGCGACCACGCAAGCACGATCGTCACGCACGATCCGGTTTCTAGAAGCAGACGGGAGAGGATGACCTGTCGCGGAGTTTACAGCACGCAAATGGGTGTAGTAGTTTATGGGAGGGAAAAGTTTTCTTTCGGTCGTTGAGGGGAATGGAGCGGGGAGGCGGCTTGATGTCAACTGCTCCCTGCCCGAGCCGCTTGTCCGGACGTTGACCCGGAGCCGGCGGCTAAACGGAAGATTTGTGTGTGGGGCATTGTCATCCTGTGTGGATTAGGAGCGGGCTCCCTGACAAGATTCTCTACTGCTAAAATATGTGCGTAGATCGAATATTAAACAGCAGCTTGTGATTGATTTCTAGCGTGGTTGCGAGCCTTGACGTGATTTCGAATTCAAAATTGTGGGAAAAAGAAGTACGTGAGGGTACAGCAAAGTCAGCCAGTCAGAGATCCTGTTTTCCTAGTAGTACACCCTTGTGATTGCCGTGCAAGTAATGCAATCTGTCTTATTTTTTCCTCTAATAAGAAACCGAGTTGAGCTTTTTTTTAAAAAAAAATCCGATAGACCCCAGCTAACGGCATATCATTAGTAATTTATGCATATTAAATGGTACAGTGGAGTATGTGAAAAGTGAATAGATACATATTAAAAACCAATAATTGCAGTAGTATTAGATTAGATAAAAGCAAAGAAAGTTGTGAAACTTTTCTCTACCAATTATAACGCAGTATCCCATAATCATATGGCCTAAATCAAAAGCCGATAAAACAAACAACCGTAAAGCAGCCAGAAAGAGTGCCTTGGAACTGGAACCTTAACCATGAAGCGAAGCTTTGCTGAATATGACGCGAAACCTTTTCTCGAGCCAGAAGAAAAAGATTAAAGGGCAGCGCAAACGCATCAGCATGCAGATAGACCTCGGTTTAACTGATTCGGGCCCAGCCGCACCAAAAAAAGAAAGCATCACCAATCCATCACCCGATCCTCTGGCCTTTTCGGATCGGAAGCTTCAAGATCTCCGCCCACAAGCTTAGCCGGCCGGCACCGGCGCGCCAGCCCCCTGGTACCAAACCGGCCGAAACAAAGGCTTTCTTTAGTGGTCGCGAAAGCGAAACCCCTCGCCGCTCGTCCCGCCACCGCACGGAAACCGCCGGAGCCGCCCGCTCCCGTCCATCCTTGACCGCGTTGCGCTGCTGATGCGCAGGCGGCAGCTCCATTTCTCCGCGATTAGTTAAGCCGTTTAGCGAGGAGATTGGTCAAAGAAATCAAAGCAATGGATGTGTTTAGCTTCCATCCCCTTGTCGTATCAGCAGTGAGAGGGGCGGAGAAGCTTCTAGGTGGACGGATTGTCAGGGGGGGAGAGTTACCAAATCTTCCTCCGCTAATTCTATATTCTTTGGCTCTGATTAATGACACCCGCAGCGGATTCCTCGGTAGGCTCCGGGTGCTCGGGAACACCTGCTAAATTTTAACACCCGTTTCATCAGATGTTTGGATCCTAATTAGAAGTATTAAATATAATTTAATTATAAAAATAATTGCACAGATAGAGTCTAATTCGCGAGACGAATCTATTAAGCCTAATTAGTCCATAATTTGATAATGTTGTGCTACAGTAACCATTTTCTAATGATGGATTAATTAGTCTTAATAGATTCGTCTCGCGAATTACACTCCATACGTGCAATTAGTTTTATAATTAGTTCATATTTAATCCTTCTGATATGAGCTCAGCACCCCGTTCAGAGAACACAGAACCAATGCTGGCGAGTGGCGAGACAAGGCGAGCGGCGCACACACGAAAGTCTACTTCGAGGCCCCGTCTCTCCCCTCTCCTTATACGGACGGTGCCGTCGTCCTCACCAACTCCCCCTGCCAGATTTTAAGCGCCATGGCCAAACCATCTCGGCTTCCATTTCTTTCTCCCTCTCTCTCCGTCTGCGCTTCGCTTCCTCCTCGCTCCTCCCAGGCCTGCGCGAGATGAGTAACGGGGCCTGGTGAATCCAATCTTTAATGCGCTAGTTACTCCCAGGCGTCCACCTCGGCCAACCACCCGCGCATCCTTCCTTCCCCTCGCTTGCTCTGCCTGCCAAAACCCAACTCATCTTCTGCCCGCCTCTGCTCTGCTCGTTTCCCCCCTCCCCTGCTCTCCCCTGTTCTCCCAGCCCGAACGCGGCGAGCGTCGATCGACCCCGATCCGCCGCTCGAAACCCGACCTTCGCGCGCGCGCCGGGGGTGCCATGCCCGGGAACGCGGAAGCCGGTTCTTCGGGGCGCCCTGTCGTCTGACGTCGCGCCGGCCGGCCGGCCGCCTCCTTTGCGCGCCTCCGCCATGGCCGAGGACCACGGGTCGTCGCGGCACATGTCGGCGTCGCAGAAGGAGCTGGGCGACGAGGACGCGCGGGTGGTGCGCGTGGGCGACGCCGAGCGCACCAACGAGCGCCTCGACTTCGCGGGCAACGCCGTGCGCACCGCCAAGTACTCGCCGCTCACCTTCCTGCCGCGGAACCTCTTCGAGCAGTTCCACCGCCTCGCCTACGTCTACTTCCTCGTCATCGCCGTGCTCAACCAGCTGCCCCAGCTCGCCGTCTTCGGACGCGGGGCCTCCGTTATGCCGCTCGCCTTCGTCCTCATCGTCACTGCCGTCAAGGACGCGTACGAGGACTGGCGGCGCCACCGCTCCGACCGCGCCGAGAACGGCCGCCTCGCCGCCGTCCTCTCCCCCGGGGGCGCCCAATTCCTCCCGACCAAGTGGAAGGACGTCCGCGTCGGCGACGTCGTGCGGGTCGTCTCCGACGAGTCGCTCCCCGCGGACATGGTCCTCCTCGCCACCAGCGAAACCACCGGCGTGGCGTACGTGCAGACGCTCAACCTTGACGGCGAGTCCAACCTCAAGACCCGCTACGCCAAGCAAGAGACCCTGTCCACGCCACCCGAGCGGCTCGCCGGCGCCGTCATCCGCTGCGAGCGCCCCAGCCGGAACATCTACGGCTTCCAGGCCAACCTCGAGCTCGAGGGGGAGAGCCGCCGGATACCACTCGGCCCGTCCAACATCGTGCTGCGCGGCTGCGAGCTCAAGAACACGGCCTGGGCCGTCGGCGTGGTGGTGTACGCGGGCCGGGAGACCAAGGCCATGCTCAACAACGCCGGCGCGCCCAAGAAGCGCAGCCGCCTCGAGACGCACATGAACCGCGAGACGCTCTTCCTCTCCGCCATCCTCGTCGTGCTCTGCGCGCTCGTCGCCACGCTCTCCGGCGTCTGGCTGCGCACCCACGAGGAGGAGCTCGAGCTCGCGCAGTTCTTCCACAAGAAGGACTACCTGAAGCGGGACAAGAACAATGACTACGAGAACTACAATTACTACGGCATAGCGGCTCAGATCGTGTTCATCTTCCTCATGGCGGTCATCGTGTTCCAGATCATGATACCCATCTCGCTCTACATCTCCATGGAGCTCGTCAGGCTCGGCCAGGCCTACTTCATGATCCGGGACACCAGGCTGTTCGACGAGTCGTCCAACTCGAGGTTCCAGTGCCGGGCTCTCAACATCAACGAGGATCTAGGCCAAATTAAGTGCATCTTCTCTGATAAGACCGGCACGCTCACGCAGAACAAGATGGAGTTCCGGTGCGCGAGCATTGACGGTGTCGATTACAGTGACATCGCACGGCAGCGACCTGCTGGTAGGATAGTTTCTCCCTTATCCCCGTCAATTCTTTTGATTAGGAGAGCCATTGTTGGCAATTGATTGCTTTTGATTCATAGCAGAGGGTGATCGTGTTTGGGCGCCAAAGATATCGGTGAACACCGACCGGGAGCTGGTGAAGTTGATCAGGGATGGGGGTCATACCGAGCAAGGGAAGCAGACCCGAGATTTCTTTCTCGCCCTGGCAACGTGCAACACCATTGTCCCCATGGTCACCGATGGCCCGGACCCTAAGAAGAAGGTGATTGATTACCAGGGCGAGTCACCGGATGAGCAGGCATTGGTCTCTGCCGCGGCGGCTTATGGCTTTGTGCTAGTGGAACGAACATCAGGGCACATTGTGATCGATGTCCTTGGTGAGAAACAGAGGTATTATTAATCGAGACATTCTTCTTGTGGTAATAACGTAGGCACTGGTTGACGCTTTCGGTGGAGCGCCACTAAAAGATTAACAGCAATAGAAATAGGGACAACGAGACGTGCAGTTTTTTCTTTACTCTCATGGCAGCGGTAGCTTTTGTTGGTTTCTGTCTTTTAGTAGTTCAAACTTTGGTTATTTGTGGCTGTTGCTTGCATTGCTCTTTTTGGGCCTCTAGTGCGGACAATTGGTGGTGTTTCTAGTACTGGAGCGGTTGAAAAACTGTCTCGACTACTTTACCTGAATTTGTGTAGTTCCTTGATCGCTATTGATTGACTCCATTTATCTTGTACATGCAGAGAAGTAGCATCTTTCACACAAGCATTTTTTTTGTGGCTCTTGCCTTTCCTATTTCCTTGAACATTTGCTTAATTAATCGCCTTTTACTGGACTTGATTTGCAGATATGATGTCCTTGGGCTTCATGAGTTCGACAGTGACCGCAAGAGGATGTCTGTTATAATTGGCTGCCCTGATAAGTCTGTCAAGCTGTTTGTAAAAGGCGCAGATAGTTCAATGTTTGGAATCATTGACAAAAATGTCAATTCAGATGTTGTCCAAGCAACTGAGAAGCATCTCCATTCATATTCATCATTAGGCCTGCGAACGCTTGTCATCGGTATGCGGGAACTTAGCCAAGAAGAGTTTCAGGAGTGGCAAATGGCTTATGAAAAGGCTAGCACCGCACTACTAGGAAGAGGAAACCTACTCCGTGGCGTGGCTGCTGACATCGAGAGGAACTTGTGCCTATTGGGAGCGTCTGGTATTGAGGACAAGCTGCAAGATGGAGTACCTGAAGCAATTGAGAAACTGAGGCAAGCAGGGATCAAGGTTTGGGTGCTAACAGGTGACAAGCAAGAAACTGCCATCTCCATTGGCTATTCCTGCAAGCTTTTGACAAGGGACATGGTACAGATTGTAATCAACAGTCGCTCAAGAGATTCATGCAGAAAGAGTCTGGATGATGCAATGGCCATGGTTAACAAATACCAATCATTCTCGGCAGACCCACAACTCAGAGTGCCCCTTGCTTTGATTATTGATGGAAACAGCCTTGTCTATATTTTTGATGCGGATTGGGATGAGAAGGTATACTATCATACTAGAGTCTGTAAACTTATAAAATTTTATCGTCAGCAACTCATGAATTTTCGATTTTGCAGCTCTTTGAAATCGCAATAGCTTGTGATGTCGTCCTATGCTGTCGGGTAGCTCCCCTACAGAAGGCTGGTATTGTTGATCTCATAAAGAAGAGAACGAGTGACATGACTCTAGCTATTGGAGATGGTATGAATTGTTTTCTTATATTCTAGTTCAGAACCTCGGTTATCCTTTATTTTGTCAAAAATCTGAAAAGAAACATGTTTTCAGGTGCAAATGATGTATCCATGATTCAAATGGCTGACGTTGGCATTGGCATCAGCGGACAAGAGGGAAGGCAAGCTGTTATGGCCTCAGATTTCGCCATGGGGCAATTCAGATTTTTAGTTCCTCTATTGTTGGTTCATGGCCATTGGAACTACCAGAGGATGGCATACATGATCTTATATAACTTTTACAGAAATGCTACTTTTGTCTTTGTACTATTCTGGTAAGCACATGTCCATAATTAACTACTTGGTTCAGTCTGCATAAGGAATAAACATTAATTCATTAACCATTGCAGGTATGTACTTTACACTGGTTTCACCCTGACAACAGCAATAACTGAGTGGAGCAGCGTGCTGTACTCTGTGATATACACTGCTGTCCCTACTATTGTTGTTGCCATTCTCGACAAGGATCTCAGCCGTCGGACATTGCTGAAATATCCCCAGCTATATGGCCCAGGACAGCGTGAGGAGAATTACAATCTGAGGCTGTTCATCTTCATCATGATGGACTCCATCTGGCAGAGCATTGCATGTTTCTTCATCCCTTACCTTGCATATAGGAAGAGTGTAATTGACAGTTCCAGCCTTGGAGACCTCTGGACACTCTCTGTTGTCATTCTTGTTAACATTCACCTGGCAATGGATGTCATCAGATGGAACTGGATCACACATGTGGCGATATGGGGTAGCATTGTTGCGACATGGATTTGCGTCATGATCATAGACTCCATACCGATCATGCCTGGTTTCTGGTATGCACCCATCCTTAATACTTGTCTATTTATGAGATAAATGCCTGCATGGTTGCTGATTCTGTAAATTGTATGACAGGGCAATCTATAAGGTGATGGGAACTGGGTTGTTCTGGGCATTGTTGCTTGCGGTAACCGTAGTCGGGATGATTCCTCATTTTGCCGCAAAGGCCTTCAGTGAGTATTTCACCCCCAGTGACATTCAAATCGCAAGAGAAATGGAGAAGTCACAAGATACCCATGATGCAACCCATCCAGAAGTTCAGATGAGTTCTGTAAGTAGAGCTTAGAGTAGGGGATTACTCAGTGATCTTTTGTTCATTCAAATAGGATAGCTCTGGTTCTTTTTGTTGTGTATAGGCAATTCTTTCAGCAGTGGGCAAGCTTTCTTGATGCTTGCTCCCTTGCCAACTATCCAAAGGATAGGTCCCTTGTATCCATTGTGTGTATCCACTAGCCAAATTTTGTTGATTTACATGAAAGGAAATCATACAGGAGTTAATTGTACAAAATAGAAACCGGTCCGCATGCCTTATGATGGTATACAGTACACATTCACTAGAGTCAACTGTACAAATTCAGCAACCGTACCAGCTTTGTTGCAGCCTTATCTGCTGGTTCCCTCCAAAATCCCAACTTTAGCACTATGAAAAAGAAGATTCCCTATCACATCAAACCTACGGTATATGGAGTACTAAATGTAGATGAAATTAAAAATTAATTGCACAGTTTTGTTGTACTTTGCGAGACGAATCTTTTAAGCCTAATTAGTCAGTATTTGGACAATAATTCACAAATACAAACGAAATGCTACAGTTGTGCATTTATGGCAAAATGCTAATTTTGCCACTCCCAAATTGGGAAATAAACAAGGCTAGTTCAGTAACCTCATTGAATCAATTATAAAAACATTATAACGGTGGTTCAGTTAAAAGTTTGAACAAATGATTGGATAATATGATATGGACAGACTGGGTACAAGATGATTGGGAATCTGGGAAATTTCTTCCCCCGTCTCTGTCCCAAGATGCAGCTGATCCATGCAACGTCATTGTCTAGGATGTGAGGCTGATTGAGACGATAATCCATCAGGTATACGTTGCTGGTCTGCTGCTTTCAGTATTAGGCCCCAACTAAGCTTTAGTCCGCTAAAATCTAGAACTACAGTTAGGGGGTATCCAGTTTAGGAGGTACTGGGTACAGTGCTAAACTTTAACAGTACCACATCAGATATTCGGATGCTATGAGCTAATTATATAACTAATTGCACCTGGCTAATTCGCGAGACGAATCTATTAAGCCTAATTAATCCATCATTAGCAAATGGTCACTGTAGCACTATATTATCAAATCATGGATTAATTAGGTTTAATAGATTTGTCTCGCGAAATTAAACTCCATCCGTGTAGTTTTGTAATTAGCCTATGTTTAATACTCCTAAACATCCAATTAGTCTATGTTTAATACTCCTAAACATCCAAAGTGACCGTGACAGGTGCTAAACGGGGTCTACAACTACAGTAACTTGAGTTGGAGAGGTATTTCTCTATTCTACCCATCCCTTCCACCTCCCATCGATCTTCTCTCTCCCTTATCCTCCTCCAGTCATCCTGCTCCACGCCTCCACCAATCTCCTTCGTCGCACGGCCCGAGCATCGGCGACCGCGACCAGAGCACACGCGGGCGAGCGCGTCGGCGACCGGAGCACAACGCGGGCGGAGCAACGGCGGGCGCGAGGAGGGAGGGGTGGCGGCCGGCCCAAGCCGCCCCTCCCAGCGGAGCTGCCCCGCCCCTCCCCGGATGCGTGGGTGGCGCAGGAGGGGCTCGCCCGCGGAGGCCTCGCCGGGAGTGGGATGCGGCGGCGCGGGGAGGAGGGAGGGGTGGCGGCCGGCCCAAGCCGCCCGTCCCGGCGGAGCTGCCCCGCCCCTCCCGATGCGCGGGTGGCGCAGGAGGGGCTCGCCCGCGGAGGCCTCGCCGGGAGTGGGATGCGGCGGCACGGGGAGGAGGGAGGGGTGGCGGCCGGCGCAGGCCACCCGTCCCGGCGGAGCTGCCCCGTCCCTCCCCGGATGCGCGGGCGGCGCAAAAGGGGCTTGCCCGCGGCTTCCTCGTCGGGAGTGGGATGCGGCGGCGCGGGGAGGAGGGAGGGGCGCAGCACGATGAAGGAGAGGGGCGTGCGGCGCTCGGCAAGAAAAAGGGGAAAGGGAGGGAGACCGACGGGAGGGAGACCAACAAGGACAATGAGTTAATGCTGAGGGTATTTTGGTCTTTCGTCACGTTTAGCAAGTTTTAGGTGTGCTCAAATTTTGTATAACCAACTAGAAGGAAAATGTGAGCTTGTCCATGTCACTCTTCTCAAATGTGTACGCATCTTAAAATGAAAAACTGGTAGGCAATGAATTCAAGTAAAGAAATCTGCCTGGGGTTCAAACAATATTGAATGGTCAACAGTTTGACTTGCTTAGGGCTGTTATGTCACAGCCCAGAAGAAACCTCCATGTCAATAGAATCCATTTTGATTACTCAAAGCCAGAGTGTAATATACTGTAATACTACTATCTCAATGTCCAGACCACCTATGCGATTTTTATTTCAACAACAGTGAAGCAAATTAGAAGTAACATCAAAGACCAAGTATTCAGAGTTTACCGCATTTTTATTATTTTTCATTTTGACCAAAGTTCTTCCTGACCGCCACTTAGTTTTCTGCAACATTTTTTTTGTCTAATCCGGGTACTCTAGGTGCATCATGGAAGCAACAAAATTATAGGTTCAACAGTAGTTGCAGTATGTGCTGCAAACGTCACGATACATCGCCATGTAACCGTGATAAGGATTATCTGAAACACACAAAATGCACCTAAAAAAACCTCAGTTCCTTAAGACAATTACTGACAGTGCAACTTTTTTAATAACTTTTTCTTAAGAAAAAACTTTTTTCAATTCGAGAATCACTGCCACAGGTTGCCACAAAAGCTGTATCTTAACCACTGAGATATCCAATGTGATATTGTGATCCCTACATCAAAAAACGCATCAGCTGGCGCGCGTATCAATCAGATCACACCTCCTGAACTCCTCGCAATTCATCAATCAATAGAACGGAAGCATCTTCCACTTCTGGTTGCAGCCGCCGTGCCGTGGGAAGACTATAATGGCTGTGCCGTCATGCGCGCCGCCAGCCTCAGGAACGCCACTCGCCGCGTCAAGGACGAGACCGACGTCGCTCACGGTGCGGATGTTGTGGTACTCCTCGCCTACATCGTCGCTCTGCGTCCACAGCAGGGCCACACCCACAGAGTCCGGCTTGTGGCCGACGAGGTAAACCTGCCGCGCAAAAACGTGAGCACCCAGGGTCGCGTTACATGGAAAGATCCACGCGTTTTTCGCAGATGGAACGGGGAAAAAACGGAAGTACCAGCTCGTCGCCGCGGCAGTGCCCCAGGGCCTTCCCGGTGGCCCGGTTCACGAGCGCGAACGCCCGGTGACCCTCGTCGTCCGTCACGTGGCCGGTGTTGCGGAAGCTCTGGACCCAACACTGCACGAGAAGGAAACATTGTCGTGTGACGCGATGACGACCGCTGCAGGAACCGAACAAAGCGTGAGCAGAGGCGCGCACACGACCTGTCGCTGGTCCTCCCTGTCGGCGCGGGCGAGGACGGCTGCGCCGTCACGAACAGTGAGGCTCAGGCCCTGGCCGCTCCGGCACAGGATTTGGACCGGCCGCGCGTGGTCTGGCGGTGGCAGCTCCGGCCCTGGCGCAGCGGGGGCACTGCGCGGGGCGATCCGCCACTGCTGGTTCTGGCCGCCGTTCCAGCGGAAGAGGATCAGGCGCGTGCCGTCGCGCGCGCCGCCGTAGTCAGGGATGGCCTGCTCCGCGTCGAAGATGTAGTCCATGTTGTTGATCATGTGGATGCGCCGGAAGCCGTCGCCCAGGTGCTCCTCGCTCTCGGCCCACAGGACTGACTCGTCCACGTACCCCGCCGGGTAGAACTTGATGGCTCGGACCTACATTTTCGTTGCGGCAGTCATCCCGCAAGTTCAGATAAACGGCGAAGGGAAATCTAGGAAGATGGCTCACTGGGCAAGAGTGGCCGAAGGAGTGCTTCAGCGCTTCTCCGGTGGCTTTGTTGACCAGGGCAAACGCCGGTGAGCCTGCCTCGTCCGTGAGTCCGGCGCCGTACCTCATGTCCTTGAGCCACAGCTACATTACACCAGACAATGCAAACATCACATGTGGGAACATTAGAACAGTGCAGGAGAGCATCGCAGATGCGGAGAAGTGGCAGTGTGCAAGTTCGAAACCACAGAGGTACGCGAGAAATTAACGAAGGAACTAAGAACTCCTTGCACCTGTCGGTCGTCGCGGGCGTCAGCCTTGGTTAGGACGGCCTCGCCGTCAACGATTGCGAGGCTAAGGTCGTCGGACGCGCGGCAGCGGATCATGAACGTGGAAGCCATGGCAGCTGTCCTGAGCTTATGTCCCTGGAGTACGTCGCGTGCTTCGGCGCTCCAAGCACAACTTTTCCCGTCGTTGTTTAGAAACACAAGGAAACCCTTGGCATTCTACAGTGCTTTTATAACTGCGGCTAACAGCAGTCGAGCAATTGAGAATCGTTCGGTTCGTCTTCTGCAAAATGACTCGGCGACGGTCCATGTTCCAAGCAACATGGGAAATGTACCGTCCTTTGTCAGTGAATGAAGGCTCCCACCCCCCTGCCACTCACGAGAGGCGACTCCCATGGCGACCTTTGCCCGGAACCCCAAATTCCACCTAGATCCCCCAAGCCGTCGCCTCCCTCACCTCACCCGCACCGGATTCAGCTGCGCCTAGGGTTGATCTACATCCCCAATGTTCTCCCGTCCCAATCCAGCCCAGGACGGAGGAGATCGAGCTCGAGAAGAGGTCTGACCCGATCGCCAACTCAGCCAGCCTGAAGCTCGCGGCGACACGATTCGTGCAGTCGGAGGAGGTGCAGCAGCATGACATCGCACCTATCCAGCCCCAAGCCCATGCTGATGCGGCCACCATCCTGCCGGATCTAGCATAGGAACTCTAGGTACAAGCTTCATTCATGGCAACGCATGGCAGTGCGGGGCTCGAGGACGGCATCACCGGTGAAACCCCCCTAATGCTGGACCTCATTCAAAGGCTCAACCACTAGGAGATTAGCCAAGATCCGCCAGTAGTACCTGACCTCATCGCCAATGCAATCTCCAGCAAGCAGGATATGGGGACAGAGAAGAGGAGATTCACGAGAGTAGAGAAGGGGAAGAACATTGAATCAGCTGCTACTACGGGTTAGCCATTGCAAGGACACCAGTCGCATCCAATCCAGACAGCGACCAACTCAGGTTGGAGGAAGAAATTACTGAAGGAAGAGAGCTCATCAGCAAGAGCAGTGAATGCCCGCACCTCGACTCCCTGGGAAGGTACCAGCCCACAGTCCAGCAAGCAATGGCAGAAAAGCTTCATCAGCATCCATCAACAAGGTTGCAAAGGGATAGCACACGGAGCTCCAACCTCATCGATGAACACAGCTTCTAGGTAGTCAAACCAGCGTACTGGTGGCGTAAATTGGATGTGCATTCAAGAGAGGAACAACAACTTCACCAACTAGACGAGAATGAGTAGAGGAGGAAGAGGTACATAGCATTGGTCAAAGGGAAATGCCTCAATTGCTTCTCCACTGAGCACAGGGTAGCTGCCTGCTGGTACAATACTAAATGCTGGAGATGCACGAGGCAGGGGCACATAGCTCGATCCTGTTCGTCTTGGAGCAACATGTTCATATTGGAGCAATAGGTTTAAAGAAGCAGCATAA
This sequence comes from Setaria viridis, assembly GCF_005286985.2. Classification (NCBI taxonomy): domain Eukaryota; kingdom Viridiplantae; phylum Streptophyta; class Magnoliopsida; order Poales; family Poaceae; genus Setaria; species Setaria viridis. The sequence continues at coordinate 45,212,675 of NC_048271.2, forward strand.
CACTGGCACCATCCTCCCACATCCACCACAAACCCACCTCCACCCCCTCTCCCCAACATTGCGGCGGCGGGTTCGGTCGTCCGCTCCGCCGGCCGCTCCTACCTCCAGGCAGTAAAGGGGGCACTAGCGGACATGGCGACCTACCCTGGAGACCCGCGCGCTCGGCCTGAGCTGGCTGTCTACGCGATTTCGGCGACCGGGGCCACCAAGCGCAAGAGAGAGTCGCTGGCCGGCAAGACGACAGTCTGCTGGCTCAATGGCAACAACCACGACACCGCGCCTCACCACGTCATCGACGCCCTTGATGAGAAGCTGCACATCGACCGCCACAAGATCAAGGTAATCAAGTACTTCCCCGAGCAGTACCTGATCTTCTTCGCCAATAGCTGAGCTTATCATCGTGCTTTGCACCATCGTGAGGTCCCGCATAGGGGCAGGGTGTTCAACTTTGAGCCCTGGACCGAGCGGCGCGGGGTTGCAGAAAGCATGCTGGAATTCTGTGTGGCTCCACGTTGAGGGGATGCTTGTGCACTCATGGTCTGAGGAGGTGGTAGCCAAGTGTCATGTCCCTGATGACCAAAGGCGCGTATTAAGTGGGCGTTAGGAAGCTGTTACCAGATGAGCGCCAGGAGCTGTTGCCGGATGAGCACAAGGAGCGGTGTTGGAGTGTTGTTGGGCTAGCGCGTGTGTGTGCGTGGGCCGAAAACGGTGCCGAGAGTGTTTGGGCCGAAGGCCATTGTAGACACATATAAGAGCATGACTCGTCGGTGGGAGAGGATAACGAATAATAGAATCCATTACCGCTCATTTCTATCCGCTGCCCTGTTCTTCTTCTACCTCTGGTTCATCCTGTTCTTCGCGTGCTCTTCCTCTAAATCTTCCGATTCTTCTCCTTCGTTACGGTTGAGTGAAGTGAGATCGTAACAATTGGTATCAAGAGCCTAGTCCACCACAAATTCCACAAATTTTTTTTGTAGAACCCTATCGCGAGACCTGGCGTCGCCCCGGAAGCCCATGAAGATCCAGACGCAGATGGCATTCACGCTTGAGGATCTCACGAAGAAGTTTGAGGGCTTTGAGTTGATGATGCAGCAGTCCTTGGACAAGATCAGTGGCTTGGAGGCATGGCAATCCACGACGGATAACTCTCTGGGAACCTTGGTGAGCAAGACGAAGGAAGCGGCGAAGCGCCTGCATCGCCTGGAGTCTGTGCCGCCGCTGCTTCCGCGTCAACTGCCTCCGCTGCTGCCTAGCTAGGTCAACTCCTTCAACCTCAACATCGCTCCACCACATGCGGCGCGTTCTCCTACGCCAGTATTGGAGAGGCCCAACGGGCACCGCCATGACATGGCCAACCGGGATGTTGGCGGAGGGATCCTCGGATCTCATCCGCCACGCCCGATCATAGGTACGTTCCTGATCCACCTCATCTTCAATTGGACTTGCAGACTGGGAATCGTGAGTTTGGGAACAAACTAGCTTCTATGCCCAAACTCGAGTTTCCTCGGTTTGATGGTGATAATCCAAGGTTGTGATGTGATCGCTGTGATATGTATTTCGAGGTGTACTCGGTGAGTCCACATCTGAAGATGAGATTCACAGCTCTCAATTTCAAATGCACTGCAACGGCTTGGCTTCAGACGTTTGAACGGAGAGGTAGGGTGCTGGATTAGGAGCAATTTTGTGAGGCCGTTTTGGAGAGGTTTGACAGAGATCAATACCAAGTTCAACTTCGTTGTCTTGATGCTCTTCGTTAGACTGGTTCTGTGTTAGAGTATTTGGAGAAGTTTGAGGAATTGTCACACAACATCTTATTGTACAATACTGCCTCTGATGACACGTATTTTGTGATTAGATTCATGGGTGGGGTCAAGGAGGAAAGCAAGGTACGAATTGCCTTACACAGACCACGAAATGTTTTAGAAGCATCCTCCTTGGCTTTGTTACAGGAGGAAGCACTTGCTGCCCATCAAGGTAAAACGGTGGCAAAAGATTCACATAAAGCAATTTTCAAGCCAGCTTTGTTTCTGATAAATTCAGAATGGGGGGATCTGAGAAAGTGGGATCTAACAAGTCCAAAGTAGAGAAAGGAGATCCTGATGACAAAGTTTAGTCTCTGATGGCATTCAGGAAGATGAATGTGCTATGTTACAAATATGGAGAGAAATGGGGCCACAACCATAAGTGTTCTGCTCAGGTATCTCTTCATGTCATTGAGGAGTTATTAGATGCCTTGGAGCATACTACTAATTGTAATCCTGGCCCAAGTGATGATGAAGTGGACACTAATGTGGTCATGGTTGTTGGGGACACCACACCTCAAGTTTGTCCAAAGAGAAGAACCATGAGGTTGCATGGCACAATTGACATTCAGGAAGTGTTGATTCTTGTGGATTCAGGCAGTGTTGGTTCTTTTATCAGTGAGAATCTAGCTGCTCAATTACAATACCCACTACAAGATTGTGCAGCAGCTCATTTTGTAGCTGCTGATGGCAGTCCTATGACTTGTACCAGAAGAGTTCTCAATTTACAATGGGCCTCTCAAATACATACATTCTTGACAGATGTTGGCATTCTCCCTCTTAAATGTTATGATATGATAGTGGGGAAAGATTGGTTGGAGGACAGCAGCCCCATGTGAGTGTACTGGAAGAAGAAGATCATGAAATTCACTTATCAAGGCAAGAGAATCACATTGAAAGGGGTTCAATCTGAGGTGACCAGGTGCACAGCTATTAGTGCTAGGAAATTAAAAGGCCTTTTGAGAAGAAAAGCTGCCACTCAAAGTGTCCAAGTCACAGTTGCAAGAAGAGTTGGGTATGGTCAGTTCAGTCACAGACTTGGACCAACATTCTGTTACACCTGAAATTCAGCAGCTATTATTGGAGTATAAGCATCTGTTCAAAGAACCCACATCATTGCCTCCTACTCGACAATATGATCATCACATCGATCTAATTCCTGGAGCTCAGCCAGTCAATGTTAGACCTTACAGGTATGCTCCTGCTCAAAAATCTGAGATCACAGACTTGGACCAACATTCTGTTACACCTGAAATTCAGCAGCTATTATTGGAGTATAAGCATCTGTTCAAAGAACCCACATCATTGCCTCCTACTCGACAATATGATCATCACATCGATCTAATTCCTGGAGCTCAGCCAGTCAATGTTAGACCTTACAGGTATGCTCCTGCTCAAAAATCTGAGATTGAGAACCAGCTAACTGAGATATTAAGGAATGGAACTATTATACCCAACACTAGTCCGTATGCATCTCCTGTGTTGCTAGTCAGGAAAAAAGATGATACATGGAGATTTTGTGTTGATTATAGGCACCTTAACTCAATTTCTGTCAAGAATAAACATCCACTTCCAGTAGTTGATGAGTTATTAGATGAGTTGGCTGGTGCTCAATGATTTTACAAGTTGGACTTCAGATCTGGCTATCATCAGATTAAGATTGTCAAAGGTGATGAGCACAAAACTGCTTTTAGAACTCACAATGGGCTTTATGAATTTTTGGTTATGCCTTTTGGCTTTACAAATGCACCAGCTACATTTCAAAGTACTATGAATCAGATTTTTGGGTCCTTGATGAGGGAATGAGTGTTAGTTTTGTGAATGATATTTTTGTCTATTCAACAACATTTGATGAACATGTGCAGTCGTTGAGATAAGTTTTAGATATCATTCAAGATCATCAGTTCTTGATAAAATTGTCCAAGTGTTTCTTTGCCAAGCAACAGATTGAGTATTTGGGCCATTGCATTTCAGCTGAGGGTGTCTCCACTAAGCCTTCTAAGATTGTGGTAGTGCAGCAGTGGCCCACACTTACAAATCTCAAGGAACTGAGGGGATTTTTGGGTTTAACATGATATTATAGAAAGTTTATCAAGCATTATGGGATGATAAGCAGACCTCTGACTGTGTTATTAAAGAAATGAGTTCAATTTTTGTGGACACCAACAGCTGAGGAAGCTTTTCAGTTGCTTAAGAAAGCTCTAGTAGAAGCATCAATTTTGGCTATCCCAGATTTTATCAAGCCATTTGTTTTAGAAACTGATGCAAGTGATTTGGGATTGGGTGCTTTGCTTATGCAGGAGGACCACCCTGTTGCTTATCTGAGCAAACCATTGTGTCCTAAGAATTAAGCGATGTCAACTTATGAAAAAGAGTGCTTGAAAATTTACATGGCAGTGGAGAAATGGAGATCTTATTTGCAGGGAAAGGAATTTTTAATTAAAACTGATCACAAGAGCCTACTTTATTTGACTCATCAAAGGATCCACACCAAGTTACAGCACAAAACTTTATTGAAGTTGATGGATTTACAGTTCAAAATAGTTTAAAAAAGGGCATTACTAATGCAGCAGATGATGCTCTTTTAAGATGCCTAGTTACTGAGACAATTTTGGCCATTTCTTCCTGCACCCAAGTTTGGGTTGAAAAGCTTTTGCAGGGCTATATAGAAAATCCAAGTGCGCAACAGTTATTGACTGAGTTAGCACTTTCTAACACTGATTCTAAAGGCTATCAGATTGTGGATGGAGTTATCAGGCATAAAGGCAGGGTGTGGGTGGGCAATAACAAGTTGGCTCAACAACATGTACTGCAAGCTTTACACAGAAGTGGGATTGGTGGTCATTCTGGATTTCATGGCACTTATCACAATATCAAGGCATTGTTTTCTTAGCCAAAGATGAAAGACACAATTCGAACTTACATTTAGCAGTGTGCCATCTATCAACAAGCTAAAGTTGAATATCTAAAGTCACTAGGTTTATTACAACCTCTTCTTGTGCCTTCTACACCGTGGACTGTAGTTAGCATGGATTTTATTGAAGGCCTGCCTCAATCCAATAGAATGAATGCTATCCTGGTAGTGGTGGACAAGTTCACTAAATATGCACATTTTATGACCTTGTCTCATCCTTTCACAGCTTTGCAAGTGGCTCAGCTGTATATGAACAACATATACAAACTCCATGGTTTACCAGAAGCAATCATTTCTCACAGAGATAGAATTTTTACTAGCAATATGTGGCAATAATTATTTAAACTATCTTATACTCAGTTGTTGGTGAGCTCTTCCTATCATCCACAGACTGATGGCTAAACTGAAAGGTTGAATCAGTGTCTTGAAGCATTCTTGAGATGTTCAGTTCATTCATGTCCAAGACAATGGAGCAAATGGTTGTCATTGGCAGAATATTGGTATAACACAACATTTCACTCAGCTTTGGGCCACACACCCTTTGAAGTTCTTTACGGTCATTCTCCAAGACAATTTGGTATTACTAACTTGAATGCTTGCTCAGTCCCTGACTTGGAGGCTTGGTTGACAAAAAGGAACTTGCTGACTAATCTAATTCAGCAGCAACTTCTCTGAGCACCACAAAGAATGAAATCTCAGGCTGACAAGAACAGAACTGAGAGGGAATTTCAAATCGGTAATCTTGTGTATCTCAAGCTTCAACCATACATTCAAACTTCAGTAGCTTCCAGATCTAATCAGGAATTGTCCTTCAAGTTTTATGGCCCATTCAAGATTTTGCAACGAATTAGTCAGGTGGCTTATAAATTGGAGCTCCCTAACAAATATCGCATTCATCCTGTTATCCATGTATCTCAGCTCAAAAAGCACATTCTATCTCCAGCAACAGTCAGTCACGAGTTGCCGAGTTTGCCGGCAAATTCACCTGCACAGGTTCATCCAGCGGCTTTACTTGATCATCGTCTGGTGGCTCAAAACTCTTCGTCAGTATCTCAGGTTTTGGTGCAATGGTCAGATTTACCAACTTCACTTGCTACTTGGGAGGAAATCAACGATTTGCGCCATCATTTTCCTGATGCTCCAGCTTGGGGGCAAGCTGGCTTTCAAGGAGGAGGCAGTGTCATGTCCCTGGTGACCAAAGGCGCATGTTAAGCGGGCGTCAGGAAGTTATTGCCAAATGAGCGCCAGGAACTGTTGCCGGATGAGTGCTAGGAGCGGTGTTGGAGTGTTGTTGGGCTAGCGCGTGTGTGTGCATGGGCCGAAAATGGTGCCGAGAGTGTTTGGGCCGAAGGCCGTTGTAAACGCGTATAATAGCGTGACTCGTCGGTGGGAGAGGATAACGAATAACAGAATCCATTACCGCTCATTTCTATCCGCTGCCCTGTTCTTCTTCTACCTTTGGTTCATCCTGTTCTTCGCGTGTTTTTCCTCTAAATCTTCTGATTCTTCTCCTCCGTTACGGTTGAGCGAAGTGAGACCGTAACACCAAGGTCGTCCCCAACTACGCCATCCACTTTGTCAAGGGCCAATCTCGCCGTCAAGACCACACATGCACCTATGACCTATGGGCTTGGTGCGCGCCGAGCAAGATCCCCAAGAAGGTACCGCTGACCATCACTGACCCTGACAGGGAGCAAGATGCCGTCGAACTTCACTACAACCCGCCAAGAGGCTACAAGGGCGGTTACGACTACAAGCTCCACGTCCACCTCGATGTTGTCGAAGACCTCTCCTTCAACGGCGGGCTAGGTGGGGAAGGCAACAGGAAGCCATGGCACGAGTTCCTATGAAACTATGGGGTGCTGAACTCACTGGGGGAATGGCGCCGCGGGTAGGGCCATGACAACCGCCATGGCCGTGACTACCGCCCCTGCAGGGACGACCACGATGACCATGACAACAAATCCTCCTGGGGGCGGATGACGCACTGCCGGGGGGCTGTGGATGACTGCTACAGCTCCACCAGGCATAGGGGAGGCAACCGGGGACATTCCGGCTGCAACTGGGAGCTGTTCCCCTCTCCTGGAGAGCATGCCAGGAAGGGGGGCGTGGCGGGACACGTGAGGAAGCCAGGCCAGCGGGCGACCTAGTAGAAGAAGCACACTGGCAAGAAGGTCTCCTTCGCCAACCCACTCGTCCATATACTGGGTGAGACTGTTGTTGCTCATGACCCCTGCAATGACTATATTCTTACAAACACTCACATCGTTAAGGAGAATGAGTGGACAGACCCGATGCTTGATGAATACTGCACTGCCCACTCTTATGCAAGCCATCCATCAAAAGAGAGTCGCATAATGGACATGCTTGTAGTAGCGCAAGGTTGGCTACCAGTATCTTCATGAACGGGACTGGGAGGTGTAGAGGAGGAACCAGAAGATGGAGAGATGCAGCACGACAACAACCTGAAGGTTTGTCACGAGCCTGCACTTGACCCATCACTTTTCCCTGTTGAGCAAGATCATAGATTAAGCAATACAAGTCCCACTTGCATGACAAATGAGATCACCCCTCAAGTAGATGCACTGCAGATCATTGATGACCACAATAACATTGATCCTAACTATGAAAGCACTCAAACGGTTTGTGAGGGCCAAAACAGGATTGATAATTTAGCTACTTTCATTGATTTCATTTCCTGCAAGCTGGTTGCACCTTTGTTGAGCACTCCACCACGAGTCAACCCCATTCCACCATCAGACACCTATCCCCAAACACCCACAACACAAAGAAAGAGTATCAGATTAGCAAACAAACCCAAACTCAACCCGGCAAAGATACAATCCAAATGGCACAGTAGGTGCGTATTAGTAAGCTAGGAGAGTTGTCACCCAAGGCACAAAGCACAAGTATTCCTGATGCTAATCAACTTGCAAAACATCTCCCGCAGCCACTCAATGACATGAAGATGGAGGCGTTCAAAACCTGGTGGAATAGGGAAACCAACCCAAGAGTAAGAAGCGGAGGAACAAGATCACTCCATGCCTGACCGAAGAAGGACAGGCCCAGGAGGCCTAGAAGATCAGCAAGCTGCTTCAGTAGTTGTTTAATTTCCACTATGTTAGACAAGAGACATTCAAACTTGTATCGGTGTGTAACCCTAAATGGGCCGATAATTTGGCCCTGTGGCTTCAGCGGTGCGCGGCCCACGCCTGGCCTAACACTGACGTTCTCGAAGCTCGCCAATCTACCATCTGCATGGGCCTCCCTTCCGAGCCCAAGTAGCAGGAGCCCCCTTCTGCACCAAGCCTAAGTGCTCCATGCAAGAAATGCAAGCTATCAGAATCAGTTGTGTGGTCAAGTCTCATGTCACAAAAAAATTGTAACGTCTTGTGTTGGAATGTCCGAGGCCTCAACGCAGCCTCCAGTAGAGCAAGTGTCCATAACGTAGTTCGCCCATCCGAAGTGACAATTGTTTGCCTATAGTAAACCAAAATCAATCACTGGAACTCCCGATTAGTGTCTGAAACCCTGGGGTAGCAATTCGCTAGAAACTTTGTGACACTACCACCATCAGGCACTAGAGGAAGCATTCTCCTAGCGGTAGCAGAGCAGCACTTCACTATCCAAAATGACACCACCACTGAGCACACTATTTCTGCAACCATCAATCCATCATCATGAAGGATGCCAACACAGCTTGGACACTGACAGGCGTCTATGGTCCACAAAGCGACCAGGACAAATTAGCTTTCCTAGAGGAATTGAAGGGCCTAAAGGACCAATCTCACCTTGAATGGCTAATAATAGGGGATTTCAACCTAATCTACAAGACAGAAGACAAAAACAACAACAAGCTCAATAGACACCTAATGAATAGCTTTAGGCAAGCCTTAGATGAGACCCAAATGATGGAAATTGACCTATGCAGTAGGTGGTACATGTGGAGCAATGAGAAAGACAACCCAACGTTCACTAAGATCGACAGGTTCTTTGGCACACCAGAATGGCATCTCCTCTTCCGAAATGTGGACCTGCAAGCACTGTTTACCAGGGGCTCTGATCACTGCCCGCTTTTCTTAACTGGGGATGTCGAAAGACAAAACTACGTGGGCTTTCGGTTTGAATCATACTGGGTAACCATGCCGGGATTCACCACTACCGAGCAGGAAGCATGGAGCCAACCGGTTAACACACAAGATGCCATCCTACACCTACACGTGAAACTCATTAGAACAAAGAAAGCACTTAAATTATGGAGACGGCAAAGCATAGGAAATCTGGCACTCCGGCTAGCTATAGCAAATGAAGTCTTGTACCTCGAAGCAGCCATAGCAAATGAGGTCTTGTACCTCGAAGCAGCCCAAGAACAGAGACCACTCACGACTGAGGAATTGGAATTCCGCAAATACCTGAAAGCAAAATTGGTTGGTTTTGCAGCGATCCAGTGTGCTCGAGCGCGACATCATTCTAGACTGACATGGATACGTAAAGGGGATGCATGCACACGGTTATTCATGCTTCATGCAAATAACAGGAAGCGGAGGCTGGACATACCGGCCCTAACTACGACACAAGGAATGACTAATAACCACCAACAAAAAGAAGAAATCATCTACAATCACTTCGTTGAGTTGCTGGGCACACCGCAAGAAAGAACACAAAGTTTAAATTGGATCAACTTGGGATACCAGCCACACAACTTAGCTGAATTGGAAAGCCCTTTCGAATCAGAAGAGATCAAGCGGGTCATCATGTGCATGTCGCCTGAGAAATCACCAAGGCCGGATGGTTTCATTGGAGTTTTCTACAAGAAATGTTGGTCCATAGTAGGAGCAGATCTTGTCGAGGCATTGCAAGCCTTCCATTCCCTTAGGACCCGGCGTTTAGACCTGATAAATGAAGCAAACATTGTTCTAATTCCCAAAACAGACACGACGACGAGGGTTGCTGATTTCCGACCTATCAGCCTCATCAACAGCCTAGAAAAAATAATTACCAATGTCTTAGCTGACCGGCTGGCGCCAAAATTGAATGAACTTGTCTCGGGCTGCCAATGTGCATTTATCAAGAAGAGGTGTATTCATGACAACTTCGTGTATGTCCAGAGCGTGATAAAGGCTTTGCACAAGGCAAAGAAGCTGGCTCTTTTCATTAAGCTCTACATTTCAAAGGCTTTCAACTCACTTAATTAGGTTTAGGTCAAACATGGCAGGATTGGATAACAACCCTACTAGCCACATCATCATCGAGGGTGCTACTTAATGGAACTCGAGGAAAGAAATTCAGACATGCCAGAGGACTGAGACAGGGTGACCCACCATCACCCATGCTATTTATCCTCGCAATTGACCCTCTACACAAACTCATGAAACTGGCGGCTCGTAACAACATAATCCAACCAGTCCTACCGATGGCAGCGAAATTGCGATGCTCCCTCTACGTTGACGATGCGGCGATATTTGCAAACCCGAACCGAACAGAGCTACAATGAATAAACCACCTACTACAGTTCTTTGGCAACTGCTCAGGTCTAAAGGTCAACATGACCAAGATAGAAAGCTTTTCCATCCGATGTACTACAGACATCATCACCGAAGCACTAGTAGATTTCCCAGGAAAGGTGTCTTCGTTTCCAGGAAAATATTTAGACCTTCCCTTGCATACACGCAAGCTCCAAAGAGTGGACATTCAACCCCTCGTAAACAAAATTGGTGGGTGTTTACTGGGCTGGAATGGGAAAATGTTATCCCTGGTAGGAAGAGAGACGCTTGTTAAGAGTGTGTTAACTTCACAACCTATCTACCATCTCATGGTCTTTCCGGTACAGAAATTGTTGGTAAAGCAGATAGACCAGTTGCAAAGGAGCTTCCTATGGAAGGGTGAGGAACCAAAAAAGGTGAATGGAGGACACTGCCTGGTTAACTGGCCAATAGTATGCACACCAAAGGAGTTGAGAGGATTAGGAATTCTTGACATTGAGAGGCTAGCAAGGGCCCTTCGACTACGCTGGTGCTGGTTTCAGTGGGAAAACGAGGATAGACCATGGATAGGGCTTGATATCCCTTGTGATAAAAGTGATAAAGATCTCATCAACGCTTCAACAGTAGTGACGGTGGGTAACGAAAAGAAAGCACACTTCTGGCACTCCTCCTGGATCAATGGGACAACATCGAAAAACGTAGCACGAGTCCTTTTCCAAAAGTCTAGGCGGAAAAACTTCACAGTGCACAAAGTGCTCCAAGAGAACTATTGGATAGACCAAATTTTCCCACTTACGACTAGTGATGAAATTAGAGAATACGTAAATCTTTGGGAGGAAATCCATATGCAACACTGTAATCCAGACACCGAGGATGAGATCAAGTGGCGCTAGATAGAAAATGGAGAATATTCAACTAAAAGTGCAAACCTCATCTAGTTCCAAGGCTGGACAAAGAAAATCAACATCACCCCGATATGAAGGGCGAAAGCAGAGCCTAAATGCAGGATCTTTGCCTGGATCCTACTACATAGGAAAGTTCTAACAACATATAATTTGGCAAAAAGGGGTTGCCAAATGATCCGATTTGCAAGCTATGCAACATGGAAGCAGAGATGCTGACACATTTATACAAGGAATGCACATACACCGCTACAGTGTGGAACCGTTTGGCTACATGGTTTGATCTACATCACATGCCAGCAGCGAATGGGACATCCTCAATTCACAACTGGTGGAAGCAAGGTAGGAAACTGATTGGGATGCAGAAGCAACCGCTCTTCGAAGGGCTTGTCATCTATTTTTGGTGGAATGTCTGGAAAGAACGAAACAGAATAACTTTTAATCAGGGTAGCAAGCCTTTTGAGGATGTGGCATTCCTTATTAGGGAAGATGTCTAGCAGTATCAGTTGTCAACATAGCGCAACAACCAAGACCTCCACCCAAACGTTTAGTTCTTGTGCAGGGAGTTGTTAGCTGTAATCGTGCAGTGGTGGTTCTTTTGGTTTGTTTTTTTTGTCTCCTATACAGTTGGGCGCCCTTTGGCACTGTCGGTTGTTCCTTTTAAAAAATTTTCTTTCTCTCCTTTCTAATAAAAATTCAGCAAAACTTTTGCCGTCCGTTCAAAAAAAAAATCATCTTCAACCGTGAATTTGGAATGAACTGGAAAAGCGTGAACACAAAGACCGTTTCCTGCAAATGCTGGTGAAGTGTCAGCCAGGACTCGGCGACAGGGCCTTCTTTGCGATTCGTGTATGGCCGTCAGCTCACAATTGAGCCCAGGAAAGGCACGCGGACGGGCCTGGGACCGGTTGGTCTCCAGAAGCCCAAGTAGCACCGGCATCAGTAAGGATGTCCCGAGTTCAATCTCCTTCGAAAGCGGATTTTAGGGAGATTTTTTGAATTTTTCTTCACTTGCTGCGGCCTCAAAGCATGCTGGAAACTGGTGTCGAAAACCATCTTTTCAAGATAGGCATGTAAGTGTGAGTGTAAAATGTAGATCTTAGCTTGCGCATAGGATGTGTATGTGTGTGTTTAGAGGGGTGTTTGTGTAGGTTCAGATACTACAGCTTGTGTGTAGGTTCAGATATAGCTTGTACTTTCATAAGGTATAAAAAACTAGAAAATGCACCAAAGCAGACAAGATCATTTGCTAACGTGGTGTATCATATATAATTATCACTTGCGTTTGCTTTAAGTCAATAAATTATCTTACCATATCATCAAATAAAACTCTATCTTGGCACGTTGTCAAATTTGCTGATGCATGTGTAATAGAAAGTTCTGCCACTGTCTTGGTTATCTTCTTCGACCCATTACACTTATCGTCGAAGTGACCGAGCTCACTATAAATTGCACTGAGGGATAAACTTGCGGCGTTACTCTTTGTCGTCTTTCATTTTTGCCATTGCTGCCGCAGCCCACGTCACCCAGCTCCTTTTCAACATCTTTAGCCTCTCACTCTACATATGTGAGCCGCAGGTGTGCAACCAGCAGCTACGACTTCCCTCCTTATCATGAAGCCACCCTCTCTGAGGATTCCTCGACTTGCCCTCAAGCATGTGATACCGATAGTCCCCATCACTTACATCTTCATCGCATCATATTGTTTTCGATAGTGCTCAACTACTCATAAGGGGTAAGAACTTATCAAGAACATATTGCAAAGAGCTTCTCGATGACAATTGTGTCCTTCATTTTTCGTGCAAAGAGAGCTTATCACATTTATGACCATAGCAACCTTTAAAGCAAATTCATTAATCTTTACAGATTCAATGATGTACATAGCATCAAGCTCCCTTTGAAGGGTTTATACTCATGCCTTTCTTAACATGCTCTTCATCAACATGAATCTCTTTGAGAGCATCCCTTGCCATGACCATGGCCTCTAGATATGGTTTGGACAATGGTGGCAACATCTATTTGGCCCATCTTCTTATCAAATGTATTGGCCTCCCCGCACCTCATAGTTGCTCTCAGTAATGTACTTGCCCCACCCCCTTCCCCCACTGTCAACTCAGCTCATGCTTGTTATTAACATCATCGCCACCTGCAAAGTGCAACCGTCTTATCATCATTGTTACCGTAAACATGATCTTTGGCATTCACGAACAAAGCACTAAGTACTACTTGTATTTGATATATTTGAAAGAAGAACCAGTATAATTTGAATCTGTATGATTAGCTCTTTTTTTTTAAAAGTTTCTTCGATATATTTGAAAGAAGAACCAGTATAATTTGAATCTGTATGATTAGCTCTTTTTTTAAAAAAAAGTTTCTATGGTTAGATCCCATTGGTGGCAGATCTAGGGGTGAGAATTCAGCCTGCATCGCGGGCCTACCGCCCAGCGACACGGGGCCTGAAGACGCCTAAACCCCGTGGCGCCGCCGGGCCGTGGTCTTCCCTGATGGCGGCCACCTCCACCTCCCCCCATTCCGCCGCCGCCGCCACCAACATCGACGACCTCCACCACTTCCTCCGCCGCACTCTCCGTACCCACTCCGCCGTCCTCTGCGCTCACGCCTTCCTTCTTCGCCGTGGCCTCCTCCTCGGCCACCCCGTCCCCGCCGGCCTCCTCCTCACCGCTTCCGCCTGCTCCGCCGCCTCGCCGCCCGCCCACCTCCTCCGACTCCTCCTTCGCCACCTGCCCCCTCCGCTCCCTCTCTTCTCCCTCGACGCCGCACTCCGCGCCCTCGCCCCGCGCATCCCCTTCTCCGCCCTGCTCTCCCTCTTCGCTGCACTCCTCCGCTCCCACCACCCGCTCTTCCCCGATCGCTTCTCCTTCCCGCCTCTTCTCTCTGCAGCAGCATCCGCAGCCTCCCCGCGGCTCCACATCCCATCTGCGCTCACCCTCCACGCGCAACTCCTCCGACGCGGCCTCCTCTTCTCGCCGCCGCCCCACGCTGCCAACGCACTCCTCCACTTCTACGCTGCCGCCGGCCGCCTCCCGTCCGCCTGCCACCTGTTCGACGAAATGCCGTTCAGGGACATCGCGTCCTGTAACACCCTGATGACGGCCTTTGCTGGCACAGCGGGTGGCATTGATGCCGCGCGCCAGGTGTTCGACCGAATGCTCCTGAGAAATGTAGTGTCATGGAATGTCATGATCAATGGGTATGTAAAGGCAAAACGGCCTGAGCAGGCGCTGGAGGTGGTCCGATGGATGGCAAAGGTAGGAGTGAGGGGGACAGCGACAACCATGGTTGGGGCAGCCACGGCGTGTGCTAGGCTAGGGAGGCTGGGGGCTGGGAGGGAGGTGCACTGCGCATTTTTGCGCCGTTTTGAGGATGATAACCTGTTGGTTTGGACTGCATTGGTGGATATGTATAGCAAGTGTCGGAGGGTCGGGTCTGCGAGGAAGGTGTTTGATCACCTTGGCATTAGGAATCTGGTATGCTGGAACGCAATGATCATCGGACATTGTGTGTATGGTGAACCTGGTGATGGGATCAAACTGTTCCATCAGATGATCGGACCAGGTGGGTTCAGATTTCCAAGATTAGTTCTTTAGACTGCAACATACTGCTAAATTTGCATTTTTCAACTTTTATCATGTATCTAACACCTGGACATCCTTTTCAGGGAAGGTGCAGCCAGATGGAGTCACTTTCATTGGTGTCCTCTGTGCCTGTGCCCGTTTAGGCCTCTTGGATGATGGGAGGGCATATTTTGAGCTAATGAGCACCACGTACAAGCTCAAGCCAACATTTGCGCACTACTGGTGCATGGCCAATCTATATGGGAGTGTTGGGCTTCTGGAAGAAGCTGAGGGCCTCTTGCAGAGTGTCCCTGAGGATCTTAAGGCACGGGCATTGGGCGGTTTGCTTGGGCTATGCCGGTTCCGGGGGGGATGGGGAATGGGGGAACGGATTGCCCTCAGATTGATTGAGCTAGAACCAAACAACAATGCTCACTATGCACTGCTTTGCAGTGTGTATGCTGCCGCGGGGAGATGGGAAGAAGCCCACAGAGTGAAGGCTACCATGAAGGAGAGACATGGGAGTTTCAGCCCTGGATATCGTCTGGTAAACTTAAATGAGATCATTCATGACTTCAGAGCTAGGGAGAAGCAACCTGAGAACCAGGAGATATATGCCATCTTGGATGACTTGGTGACAAGGCTTAAGTTGGGCTGTAAAGAAAATGAGCAAAGTGATTTTGGAACAAAATAGCTCAAACACCCACCCACGGTGGTTTTGGAGCTGCATAGTTTTTGAATGGGCAGCTTCAGGAGGTCAAGATAGGCAGGGCTTGAAGAAGCACATCTTCAGATGTACTATTTGTGCATAACCAGTTGAAGAGTATGCTTGTTGTGACAAGCGTTTAGGGTGGTTGTTTGCACCTGTTGGCATATGCAACCTTGTGTGGTTGTCTGATCCATCCAGCAACTTGGCTGTTCCATGGGAGGAAGTCTTATGGTGGCAGCTTGGAGGAAAGTTGAGGTGTTATCAGGATGGGCTGGATTTCGTTGCAGCTTGTCAGCTACTTGCACGTGGACAATGAGATGACCACTTGTGTGTGCTTAAGAAGATGAAGGAAGCAGAAGCAAGGCTTAAGGGGACTGGTCTGATATTATTGGCCATACGTTTAAATACCTGAGATTCTGTGGTTACATGATGGAGGGTACAGTCATGAGATTTTCCATTTTGTTTCCCC
This sequence comes from Setaria viridis, assembly GCF_005286985.2. Classification (NCBI taxonomy): domain Eukaryota; kingdom Viridiplantae; phylum Streptophyta; class Magnoliopsida; order Poales; family Poaceae; genus Setaria; species Setaria viridis. The sequence continues at coordinate 45,228,529 of NC_048271.2, forward strand.
CTTTTTTCCATTGACTGGCTCCGGTAGAGTATCTTTTAGTTTTGACATTTTTACAACGAGAAGCTAGCATTGTCAAGCATGGTCGATATGGTGTCCACCTGGATGATGCCATTTTGAGCCATTAATTAATTGTTGTAGGAGAAAAAAAATAGAGAATGAATAATCAGTCACACTATTCTTTGTAGCTATGCTTTTTACTGTTGGCCCTTCTATCAGAGCACATATTGTTTCCTTGTGGTGGATCATAGTTTCCAAGGATCGGATGGTTCATAGAATTTTTCCTTGTGTGCATCTTTTAACTAAATTATTGGTAAGCTTGAAATGCAACTTCACACCATAAGCTAAATGTAAACTAAGGTATTTTGATCTCTTTTCTTTACTTGGACTTTTTCTGTAGATGTGAGTGCTTCTTGGAACAATATCCCTAAAAGACGAGATGTGCTTCTAGAGGCATTTGGATATGTTTGCCCGTTACAAAGGGTATGATTATGTATATATCATCTTGTTGCTACATAATCGGAAAGCTTCTATAGTCCTGCTTATGCATGGTTTGCCGTCAAACTTAGTTCACCAATCTTTTGGCATCCAATAGCTAAAAGCCAATCTTAGGATGTGCCTGGGCAGCAAATGCCACATCTTTCAGCACTCGACGGTCCAATTCACCATGTTCATAACACACAGGTTGGAATGCGGGATACAAGTAAAATTATAGCGACTTAGTTTTTATATTAAATAAATAATTGGGAGATTATTCGTGCATGGTCTGAACTGCAAATAAAGTTTATCAAATTTGTAGTAGTAGAAAGGTTCTTTCTTGGAAGTAGTGAATTTGTGAAAGGTTACTTTTGCGGTGGTGGAGGACATGTTTTTCATTTATCTAAGTTCTGCTGTTCATTTTTTTATTTGAATTAACTTGTAGCATTTTGAACAGCAGAGAGTGCAAGAGTGGTCAATAATACATTAGCAAATGGTACAACAGTAGCTAGTGGAACAACAATATCAACACCTAGCTGGCATGACCTCCAGATCTATGGTGTTGTGATTGCCATATTGCTCTATTTTATTGTATTTGGCGGTGTCAAAACTATCAACAAGGTCACACCTGCTTTCTTAATACCAGTCCTTTTCTCAATTTTCTGCATTATTATTGGCGTCTTTATTGCACCAGGGTCTGATGCTTTAAGTAGTCCTTTGACTATCATTTTGTTGAACATTCTTTTTTGACTTTTTCCTAACTAGAGGGGATCACTGGGTTGAGTATAATTACACTTTGGACAACTGTAGTTCAGACTACCAACCTACAAACAATGCTGGAGTACCTGATCCAAATGGATCGTCGATATATTGGGATTTTAAGTGCATCCTTTTTCTCTGCTACTTATTCTCGCCTTTTGATCCTTCCAATTAGTGACATAACAATGTGATTTATTCATCCTTTTTAATTCTCTTTAAGCAATGCACACATACTAACAAGTTTATGTTTCCGTTTCAGTGCATTATTTGAGTAATATAATGATTATGCCTTTTTTATTGGTTATTTAAGTGTGGTGTTTGTTGGTCTTATCTATAAAATAAAACTTTCCCAGTGCTAGTTTGTCCATTGTTTGTTGTTTAATTGCTCTAAATTGTGCAGTATAGTGAACAAAATTACACCAAAGAACTTGATCTACTCAAGGGTCAACTAATGGGAGCTGGAATCACTACTGCTGATATTTTGAAGGTTCGTTTCATTCTGCCCAAAAATTCCCTTGGGTAAAAACTTTCAGCACTGGATTCGCCCTTGTCCTTTTATTGCTGTCTGTTTTCTGAAACTTTAAAACCTGTGCTTTTGATTCAGGATGTTATTTCTCTAATATTTGAGAAGGAAAATTTTGAGCCTACCTTCTGTCCGATGTATGCTCAACTTTGTTCTGATCTCAATGACAAGCTCCCATCATTCCCTCCTGAAGAACCAGGTGGTAAAGAGATCACATTGAAACGTGTGCTATTGAATGATCGTCAGGAAGCCTATGAAGGTGCCAGCAGCCGAAGAGCTGAGATTGCAAAATTAACTGGTCCTGACCAAGAGACATAGTGAAGGGACAATGAACTGTCATCCAAACTTAGAACATTCGGTTAGTTAGTGAGCTACTCAAGCAAAAAAGGGTTACTGAGAAAATAGTTCATCACATTGTTATGGTATATGGTACGTATCAGGATGCCTCGACAGGAGGAGGTAAATAAAATCACTCAACTATGGTTTAGCTACCCTATGTTCATTGGATTTTCAGTGACACTGATCGCAAGCGTGCTTAGATTCTGTTATTTTGATATGCCAATCTGATTGTACTGTAGTTAATGCTTGATACCAGATTTTGAATGCTCATAATGGCTGTCATATTGTTGCCAACCATATGTTGTAGAATGGTCAAAAGGCATAGTGACGGTATTGTATTTCCACTTTCAGTTCCCTTGTAAAATTATTCTGAGATCTGTGCTGTTTATGACTTTCAGATTAAGGCTAAGACAATCAGTGGAATTCACTGAGGCTGAAAAGAATCTTGGTTTACGACCTGGAACAGCAGCAGTCATTAGGAATGGTCGTAGTTCACCAGGAGGTTTCCAATGAATCTGCCAGGAACTGGAGGTATGGTGCCTGGAATGCCTGGGTCAAGAAAGATGCCTGGAGTGCCTGGGTTAGATAATGATAACTTGGAAGTTCTGTGTTCTAGATCAATGCCAAGAGGCAACTCACTTCGCAACCAGAGTCTGTTGCTTAATAAGCCGTCAACAGTTCACAAGGCATCATCTATTAACTCTAGGCTTCCTCGTCAAGCCAGTGCAGCAGCACTGATTGGCATGAGTGCACTTTTGGAAACTGGTCCACCATCACGTCCTTCCAGCTTTGCTGCTGGTCCAACACCAACTCAAACCACACCATCTCCAAAACCATTTTAAGTGCAGCTCCAGCCATTGTCCCTGCCCCTGGTATACCAGCCACTGTTCCCAAGGAGTATTTTGGTATAGGTATTTTGGATGAAGCGCAACAATATATCGAGGAGTTGCAGAGTCATGGTTGCTACCCTGCAATCGTTAAGGAAGCTATCAATCTCGCCCTAGGTAAAGGTACCAATTTTTGTTGATACTCTTGTTAGGCTACTGGAGCATCTATACACAGAAAAATTTCAAGGCTCAAGACCTGGAAACTGGATGCTTGCTATGATGCTTATAACTTGGTCAAATTATTGCTCGTCTGACTTTGTGGTGCGGCTTGAGATTTGAAGCTGTGGAGGAGGTTTTAAAGAAAATGGAGGATACCTTCTACCATAAGACAATTTTTAATGCCTTCATGAAAACCATGGAAGCAAACCCGTCAGGTCAGGCTATCTTGGATTCACATGCTGCTGTAATCAACGCCTGCACCAGCTTTTTGGAATAATTGCTCCCAGCAGTTTATGGCCTATATCTTTTCTGGATGCTATATCTGGTTCGGGGGCAGCATTGTGTATTATCGTAATAGTTTAGGTGTCCAAGGAACTCTACCAAAGATGCGAGGAACAGCCAGGTTTGAGCAGTATAATTTTGCAAGATCGGATGAGTGTTGATTATTATTGTTTTGGTGATGATGAATGGAAAGAAGGAAACCATAGGTTTTGCTCTTGGGTGGCAAGCTTAATTCGCTGGAGCCCGAGATGAACAAGGTTGAATGTGATGTTTTTGTGCCCACCTCTTAAATCTTGTTAGTTCTTTTTCTGTGACTACACGTTTTGTAACAATGTACGTTCGTGGTGGCTGCTTTAGCCTGCGATGGTGTCATGTGGCCCTGAATTTCCCTGCTGTTAACTGAAGATTATGATGTTAGGCTGCATTTGCATATGGCATTCCGCTTTGATGAATTGATGCTGCCATTTCGTCCTTCAGCTGCACAACTGCTTGTTTACGAAGTTGTGAGAATTTTGCCATTGTATCAGCTAGCGTGATTATTTTCATAGAAATTTGCATGATTTCATCGGCTTAGGTGAAAGCTCAGGTGCCTGCCGTTCAGTTCAGGCCTTTCAGCTTGGTGTCGCATTTGCAAAGCTCGCCAAGCCGTTTCTTTGTTGGTGAATGACTTTGGGTTCATGGTGTAGGAGGGCGCCGTGGTGGAGGCGGCGGCCGCCTCGGTCTCCCGACATGGGACGCCGCCAAGAGCGACAGTGAGGGGCGGCGCGGGGAACAAGCCACGGAGGAAGGGGGCGGCGCGGAGGAATTGCGCGAGGTAGTTGCTCCCTCCGTTTCATCTCTCTCTCTCTCTGGTCGAACCGGGAAACACGGACCAAACAGGCCGACTCGCGCTGCGCGGCGGGCCGGGCACCCTCAGTTTTCCAGGGCCTTCACTCCTCGATTGCTGGATCGGGCCAGATGCCACCTCATTTTCATCCCTCTCAGCAACGTGGTAAATTTCGCCCCACGCACATTCAGGTCAAGTAGAAGATCAGTGGCACCAAAATTTCAAATTTGGCAGGTTCCTGTTACAATTTTTTTTAAGTGCACGCTCTCCATCCTCGCGTGTCAAAACTGTGCCTGCCCACAGACGTGAACTTTGAAGGTACACACACGCATTCACGTCAAAGTCGAAAGCATGGGCAGCTGCAGGTAGACCGACCGGTGCCCCAAGCTTCCAAACTCTGGTATCTTCCACATTTGTTTATGGCATCACCACAGTCCACACGCACAGAGACGTGTAGTGGAGCACGGCCAGAAAAAGGGCTCGGCCGCCAGCTGCAAAGCCCGCGACACAGATTGACTCGAGCGACATGACACCACCGGTGTTGTAGACTCGTAGTACGTAGCGGCTCGTAAAGAAATGGATCGGGGCACGAGCCCACGAGGCCAGCAGCCAGCCGGAGCGGTTGCGGGTGAGGCCACGGCGGAAAAGCGCGGGTCGCGTTGTGCCGCGGTGTCCCGCGCCGTGGTGACACGCCCGGAACCCACTGCTACCTGGAACTGTCCCGGGAGGGACCCGTGCGTGCGTGCCGGTCGGTCGATGGCAACGCGGCCACGCTCCGCCGCTGTCCCATGTTCCAAGTCCCGCCGCGGGAGCCGGCAGCCTCTCTCGCCTCTCGCCCTGCCAACCGCCGCTAGCTAGCGGATCGAGGCCACTTGCGTGATCCGCCGGCAAGTTGGCACTGAGGCCTGCCCGGCCGCCCGGCGGAACCGGTTCCCTTTCGTGGCTTGTCGCACGGCGCCCCCGGCCGGGTCTGCCGTTGCCGGTGCACGTATGCTTCGGTCCTTTTGTAGGCCGCCCGCCGGGGCAGGAAATGGCAGCATCGACGTCGATCACCCCTGGGCCCTGGCAGTGTCGCGCGCCGGGCACAGGCTGTCAGTAGGTCCGCCTGCCAGAGCCGAGACGTTGATGGGTTCCGCAGGTGCGGCGTGCCCCGGTGATCTCTTGGGGGATGGGTGTTGACGTGCACTGTGCAGGTGCTGTTGGATCACAGGCTCCCGCAGACAGGGAATCTGCGAGCAGAGCCGGTGAACACGTTCGCTTCAGCTTATTCAGCTAGCTTATTAAGCACCAAACAATATTTTTCTCTCACAACAAATCTGCCGTTTCAACTTTTCAGCTGGCTTATTAGCTGAAGCGAATAGGTCCAGTGGCCCTGAGGTTAGACTTGAACCCTGTTGGTTTTGGGTCTCCTCGTATGGCTTATTTTTAACAAAGCATGTAACCCTCTGCCGGGAAAACATGACAGTTACTAACATTCTCAGTCGGGGGCACCGACAGCTAACAGAGCACGTGGGAACGAACTAAGGCAGCTTCTGAACGAATGGTACTTGAAAGGTTGCTCAGCAGGAGCGATGTTCACGGCTCAGTAAGACAGGAACCAGGCAGCCGTGCAGTTTCCATTGACTTGCAGGTTCGTCTGTACAGGTACACGCGCAATGGATTGGATGAAACACTGAGGTTGCACGGGCCACTTTCACCAGCCTGACGCCAACTAAATAATGAAAAGGGAAGCCGTTGGCCTTCAGTTTAAGAATACAAGGCATATCTAATTTTTGGAAAAGTCAAACTTTTGTATTCTTTGACGATCACTTAATAAAATTATAAGCATATCTATTTTTTTATATATATTTTTTTATATATATGTATATATATAGTAACTTGGTTTGAGCGAGGTTGCTATGTTCCTAAAATATCTTATACTTCGCCTTGATGAAATGCTTATACAGACAAGTTCTCGAAAAGAGAGTCTGCTACATAGATTCATAAAAGTCTTTCAAAGTTTATTTTTTTGAAATAGTTGAACCATACTATATTGGTCTTGTAGTTGTAAGTGATATACTTTATGCGAAAAGAATAAACGAGCAAAAATGAAAAAAAAACTTCTGTGTTCTTGGACACTCTAATAATTTACCCCCTTATACATATCTCTTTCAAATATCCATCCTGATTTTATTTCTTTTTTTTAAAAAAAATAAGACGATAAGATAATATACCTATAAAGGAGTAGTATCTACTATTCCGGCACTATTCATGGATAAGATAAGAGCCTCATATCATCATCTTGTACTGGCGGCAGGGATTTCCACGTACCCATACCATACTCCCCCTGGATGTTGCTTGCAACAACCTACACTTTTACTAGTTAGCCGCATACCCCTACGGCCGGCCGGTCGCTGCAGTCTGCAAGCGAACACCGGCTGCCGAACCACTGACACGGAGATATAGAACATCTACTTGCACACCCGGAGTCGCGGCCAAATAGAGGCCGGCCGTTCCACACAATTTGGCGAGCATGGGCACAGGGGTCAAGCGCAGCCAGCGCAGATATTGCTGACCATGCCGCAGCCATGCCGTGCGCGAATGAACCGAGCTGCTTCGGCTAGCTAGCTCACACCACGATTCGAGGGCAACATGCTCTGTCCGCATGCCCTGCTTCCGGGGGAAGGGAACAGATCGATCTCGATCGCTGCTGGTGCTGGGCTAACGATCGAGACGTGATCGCGGCACACTCGGCCGACAGCCGAACTCGCACGGTCTCGGCTTTACCAGTCTCGACTCCTCGACACGGTTCTCAGAGATGTACAAGTCGTTCTCTTCTGAGTCTTCTCTGTTCGCTCGGTCTGTGTCTCCCTTTTTTTTGGGGTGCCCTAGCCTGTTCTTGTTACTCCTTCAGTGCATCTGTGCGTGCCTTTTTCCGTTCCAGTAACTTCAGCAGCCCACTTTTGCCCTTTCGTCTTGAGGACAAGACATCAGGAGCATATGACTAAAAACACACGTCCAACGCAGCATGATTGTAGCTGCAGAGACATTAAGAAATGCCGCGCACTTAGCTTCCTCGTGAAGTCAGGTTCTGGAAGGAAGAACCGGGTCGATATACAGATAGATCGTTGCTGAAACGGACTCCTAGTAATAAACTATCCGCTGCGTGTCTGCATGGACATCACGCACATGCAGCCGCTGGTTTGGCTTTTGGGACGCATGCGGCTGGGGTATCGATCGGTGAGCAGGGAATTTCAGGGCGCGGCGCACTCTGGCCTGGCCGCTTTAGTATTTCTAGCTGCTAGGGCCGGCCGGGGGGCCGCCGGGGCACCTCTCCCTGGCGTATCAAGCTATTTTCCATGGTCCCCCGCTCCGCGCAGAGCAGATGATTTGTCCGCGCATCGTTATGTGTCGGACATGGACGTGACATCGATTCATCACCTCATTCTGTGCTCATTCCCTTGCATTACGAATATTTTTTTTAACCTGCTTGCATTACAAAGATGATGCAGGTACCAATATAATGCAAGGTTCTTAAAGAAAAAGAGAAGGAATAAGATCAAGTACTCCATCCTCACTGGTTCGTAGGCTTTTCAACCAACTTTCCGACGTGTTCAAACAAATTGGCGATTTGTTCGGTTTACTGTGAACAATGATGTGTCATCGATGAGTACTAGAATTATTGCGTACTTTAGCAGATGCAAGTTTCTAGGAGGAAACTAAAAACGACGACGCTAGCAACCTCTGTTTGGTTGAAAAAGTTCCTATTATATATACATGCACGCAATTATGTTCTTTGTTTGTGGCCTTCTTTTGGCCGTGTGGGGCTTGTTGGGTGACGAGGAAACTAGTGTTCATGCACGTATGTATTGTGGTAGATAAAAGAAAAGAAACCACTTTGTTGTTAGTGCTTGCTAAAACAAATCTCATACCATAGCCACGTTAAGCAGTTAACGACAAAATGGAAAAGAAGGATTATATTAGTAACAATCATTGTCGATTTAATTAGCAACGAGATAACCAGCTATAGCTAGCGTCAGAACCCCAATTTGATAATTTTTTAGGATGGGGCAATTGACTATACTCCCTCCGTCCCTCCGTCCTAAAATATAAGGGATTCTGTGTTGTATTAATTAAGTCTAACTATTTTAAGTTTGATTGAGTTTATAAAGAAAAACAATAATATCTATTATATCAAATGAACATAATTAGATCCATTGTGTACTGCATTTTCATTATTTATTTTTTATGTGGTAGAAGTTAGCATTCTTTTATCAATTTAGCAAGCTTAAAATAGTTTGACCTAGGACAAACTCAGAATTAATCCCTTATATTTGTGGACAAAGGGAGTATCCCACCCTTACTTTTTTGTAAGGACATATGCATTTGAAAAGTCTAACTTCATTGCTAAATTTTATATATACACAATTATATGGACATTTCTGAGCACAAAAAAGGTACAATTGGCCGATTGATTCGTGTTTGAAACTTGAAAACACTCCCTCCATATATTTTTTATGAGATGCGGATGTATTTCAAATTTAAAGCTGATGATCTTTGTCCACCAATCAGCTTATGAATTAGCTGGTTGTCGAATACAAATTTAGTCCCACTAGATTCCAATTTCAAAGTACTTCAATATACTAATTTTATACTAGCTAGTTGAGTAAAATAAGAAGTATAACCCTGGAGACTGCACTGGATCAAGCAACATCTTGCTCTAGGAAATGGAGGCAATAATACTTTGCTATTATGCTGCTCATCAATCCCTCGCTCATAGCCATCACTGCATTGCTTATCTATCTAGCTAGCATATATAATTCAAAATATATCAGCTACTAGAGCTTCTCCATCATTATTGGCTCCTCTTAATTGTGCTTTTCTTGCTCCTCCTTCTCTACCTTCTATGTCCTCCCAAGACAGTGGTCGTCGTCTTTGGTGATAATAAGGACATGGCACCTTTGATGCTTAAACAAGACTCCTTACCATGTATAAGGGATGATGTGTTCTGTGGAGCATGGAACAATTAGTGATTTTTCTTTTGCAAGTGCTTTAGTATTGTGGCAACATGCATGGTAGATGTCTGCGAAGAAGAAAACTGGGCTAGAGCATACATCTTCAACTTCAAACGTATCAAAGTTAGAATGAATTTTGCTACTCTTCCCGAAAAGCAAAAACTGAGGCAGTCGATTTTTTGCATTTCTGCAAAAGTACTCACATGAATAGGGCACTTATGCAATAATGATAAGAAGCACATGGCGGTGATGGTTGCGGTAATAGGATCAACACCCAATCTCCTTTATAGCGAAAAGTTTTATATTTTCTGTGGTATTCGCTCTCCGTTCCTACATGGAACTGCACACGGGTGCTATCAACATTATGTCTTTTTAGATAAAGAAAGCTTTATTTTGATAAATAAATAAATAAGAACACTATTGACATTATATATATAGCACAATCATTAGGAATGTAAAAAAGTTGACTCCGACAAGGAGCCAAAAGATACAATGACTCATGCTCCATTGTTCTCCTCTGTCATATTTCTCTCACCTCATTGCTCGCGGAAAGTCCACGTCCAACGCACTTGCCATGCCGTCGACATGAAGGTCCTTTAAGAAAGAAAATACTCGGTCAATCTAATCAGATCCCTTTGTTAGTGTATAGTAGTACATCATAATTAAGGATAAGTATGTACTTTAGATAAGTGACGATGTTCTTAATACTTCTATTGGTCTGCCTTTTACATCTGCATGACAACAATTTTTTTTTATGTGTGCAGTTGAGTGTGTCTAACTTGTAATTAACTCCCGCACACCGATACAAATAAAATAAATACCATTTTCCCCGTCGATTTGGCTCCCATATTGTAACTTTTGCCACAAACTATTTTTCAGCATGAATTATTAACTAGCAAACTATAAATTTTTGAACAATTTTTCTAGGCAAATCTAACTATGCCACTTCCAATAATGTCCAAGCTCTAGAAAATAGACACCTGCAGCAAAAAATAGGTGGTAGCACTGAATAGTATGGCTTCACAGAAATCCTAAACCCACTTTTTTTCTGTGACAAGAGGGAATAATCGCTTGCATTATTGTTGTAGTGGTGAAATAGATGTCCCAGAATAAACATGCCTAAAGAAAAGCTTTGCCAATCTTGACTTACTGCTTGGTATGTAGGAAGATGGATAATGGCACATGCATCTCGATCATTCAGACCTACCTCGTGCCTCCGTTTCTGGGATGAGGCTCCTCTGCAGTAGCTGGGGCTGCTCTTGAGTCACTGACATGTGAGCCCGGTCCCATATGTCAATGACCCAACTGCTCCCTGCAGTACTGCAGAGGAACCACTCCCCATTTCTGGGGCTGTGTTGGTGAATCAATCATTATTACGTTAGGTTAACTTATCCAGCTCTTCGAGCAAGGTTCCGTCGTCACTGGATCCAGTGATCACTTTAGGAGCCCGGCCAGCCAGGAAGGTCAAGTGTGTTAGGCATGTTTGCATCATTGGTTTGGTCAGGACGTACTTGGGACAGTGAGCAGCAGGAACGAGTAGTACACGCGATGGAATTCCTGTCCTGGTCGCGGTCGGTTTGTCCACCCTGCACGGCCGAACTTTTGTGCCGCCGGTCATGCATGCGGCAGAGAATTTGGAACTGTAAGAATGTGAGTTCATTGACAAAGGACTTACTTGTTGTGTTTCCCTGCAGGCAGTAACTTATATGTTGCATCAGAATATGAAGATACGCGCATCGCAGAGAGAAAAGGAACTGTAAAATCTAAGCTAGCATGCTGATTATTCTGATTGAGCAATAATGATCCTCCATCACCAGCCGCGCAGCGGCCACGCAATGCACCGTACTACATGCTCAGCAACAAGATAATCTTGTTTATGCAGAATAACGCACGGCGAAGCAAGCAGCAAGTTGGGTAAAATGGTGGGTTGGTTGATGCTCACGCTTTGTCGCACCTTAGGTAGAGAGAATTGACTGCTGTGGCAAGTGTTTCATTTGGCATCACAGTTTTGGGACACCCACATATTTTTTTTTTGGCAAATAGCCCTAAACTAACTGCAAATAATTTCCATCGTGTACGCCCCTGCTTAAGTCAAATGATTTGCAAGGCCTAATCTGATCAACGACACATAATCTCCATGTGTGCCTTCTCTCGGTCTTTGTACTCGGTCCAACCCTACCACATAATCCTCTAGTAGTGTATTGGAGCCCCACTTGTCATCTACAGCATGAGTAGTTTCTTTGGTAGAGCTTTTACCCAGGTCACTGTGAAGGATTCCATTCACACCTCGACATAAAAGTTTAGCAAAATGCGTCTTGCTACCAAGCATGTCTCAAACAAGTCAAACTAGGAAAGGGGAAAAAAATACATGCATGGTTCAAGGGGAATGGATGTTGTCTAGTGAAAAAGGCACGTTGGCACCCCTGCATGCAACTTCCTGCATCACTACCTTTGATCTCTCGGATGAGCCATCGTACCGGAAAGCGACAGTCCAGGTTCTCGGAAACATTTCAGGTTGGAAAAGTAGTGCCGGCGTGTAGCTATAGTACGTGCAAGCGTCATGTGTGCCGTCACGCCAGGAGGGAGACCTCCCATCTACCACCAGCCGCTGCCCGCTGGAGTAAAAATCCGTGCAGGAGGACTGGAGGAGGAGGAGGAAGCAACCATGCGCGGGGACGGGGATGGATGGGACGTGCCGGCTCTGGGCGCATGCGCACGCATGATTGATGCCGGCGAGCATCGGGATCCCAACCGCATCGATCTACATGAGAATCCCAGCCAAACGCGGCGAATGGTCAAATTCTCGGCGCCGCGCGAGGCAGCCGGCAGTAACTTTTTCACTTTTGCTGGAACCGATCCCACGGCGCTGGCCTCGATCGGCGGCGCCTCGCGCAACCCGGCCGGCAACCGTCAGCTAGCCGGCCGGCGCGTCGGCCGAGGTCGAAGCAGACGAGAGCCCGCGGGGGTCGGCGGAAAGCTACGTGCGGACAGGGAGTGGTCGGGCGGGCGAGGCGCGCGCGGAAGCGGCAGGGAAACAACGGCAGCGCGCGGGTGGCGACAGGCGTGACGCGGTGCCCCCCGGCGGACCCGCCCCGCGCGCGCAGTCCCCGCGTCGTCGCCTCCCGGGGCCACAGCATTATCTGGGCCTGCCTGCCTGTCGTCGCTTTCCCTGGCCTGGCCTCCTGCTACTCCCTGCGTTGCTGCGAGCGAGCACGGCCCTGCCGCGACCGACCCGGGAGGCCAACCCGCATGCGCACGCCGCTGCGCCCTTGTCGTCTACCTCGGTCGATCGCCGTCGCCTCTGGCGCCTCTTTCTTTTGTCCGGCTTCTCTTTTACGCGGCGGGAACGTGGACGGCGGTGGCGGAATGGGTCGAAGGAGGGGGATCTCCTATTCTCCTCCGTCGATCGATGCCTTCGCCGCGTTGCACTGCTGCTAGCTGCTCTGCTGCCTGCAGGAACTGGCCCTTCCGCCTGCTACTGCCAGAGCCGGCCAGGGTACGGTCACGTCCACTCCACACCACGTCAGCCCTAGTCACTCTGACGGTGGGACCACACACGCTCTGATCCTCTGTGCCTGGGTTGGGTCCATGCACGATCTCCAGGCTTCATATGGAGTCCACTTCTGTTGGCTTTGGTTGCGGTTGCTGACTTGCTGCGGCCGTATTTCTCACTAGCTAGCGGTTACCGTCTAAATTGGCTTTGATTGCGATTCAAGCTCCAAAGCACAATAATATTCGTCATCAACTTTTTTTCCTAGGACAAAAATATATGTAATGTACTTGCGTGCACCAATGATCAAAACCAACATAATGCATCCTTATTTTCGGAACAAATTAAGTTGATATGTTAAGAAAATGTTTCTCCTCTCCCTAATTTTTATAGACTCTATAGTCAACACCTGCGAATTTTCTAAACCGATCTAGGACATGATTACGCTATTAAGCAATGATTGTATTGTTTCACCAGATGTCGCGACGATGGTTGATGCTTGAGATGTGCTTAAACAATGAATCCATCGTCCAGAATAATATCGCATAGGCGACCATGTCCTATGTGCCCTCTGAGGCTTCCATTATATTCCTCCTGAAAGCCAGAGAGGCCCAATATAATCCAGCATATTTGCAAAATCTTGTTACAAAATATCCAGAATAGTTTGGTTTATACAGAATTATGGCACATGACATGGACTAGAATTCGGCAACAAACCAAGCAATGGAAAAAAGTTTGTGAAATTCGGAATTTGACTGATCAAGCCTGGGCATTCTTAGCCAAAAAATACAAGCTTGGGCACCTTGTTCACTATCTGCCCATGGGCAGAGGAGGCCAAGGGAACTTAGGCAAAGACTGGAGAGATACTGCCTATAAGAAAGAAAAAAGCTTGCAGGGACCCAGCACCATCCCTAATAAGGTCAAGGCAAGCCAAATTGTGGGACCCAGCTGTCCCCTCCTGCCTTCTAACACCACATGTGATTTGGACTCTCTTTGGGGGTGACTGGTAGGAGCATCTACCCTAAAGAATGTGGGGGGAAGAGAGAGGTCACTTTCCTTAACACGATGAGGATATATTATGGTGACACACTGAAGCTAGATTTTTGCTATGTTGGATTCATATCCAGCAGACCTCAAAGCTGCCTTAAACCATACTAATATATACTAATTTTCGTAGACAAACACCTCAAATACTACTTATTTATTTATTTTGCATCTTTATTTTGCATCATTTCGTAGACAAATACTACTTATCTTGAAGTACCTGCAGCATAACTTCTGCCTTCTGGCCGGTGACAATGACACGACATACAGTTGGTCCATGTTGTGGTTGGTGTAAAATAATCCAAATTGAAGAATATTTCTATTGTTGCTTTCAACAAATAACGACGCATTTGTTTAATGCATTGCGGTTAGGACAGAAAAAACGGCTCAACACCAGTTTACAACGTCATTTTTGTTTGGCAAGCCTCGCTTGCATCCTGGCACTACGCAGGCCACACAGACAGAACATATTTTTTTACTATGCTTATAACCAATATGGAAAATAATACAGAGGATCACCCCCACTTTATTTGCCTTTGTCAACTTTGTACAACGTACAGTAGTAAAGGTAGGTTCGGTAAAGTTATAATGCTCTTAACAGCGACGTCTAACACCTTGTTAACAAGTGGCGTGGTTGGATCACTCTATTAATATAGCGTACTAGCTGTTAATAATTGGTTTGCCCACAAACTAGGATATATAAGACAATTTGGCGATGATAGTGGAAACTGAGGTGCTTCTCTTTCCATCGTTGAACGAGGAATGCAATCACGGAAGCCTGTTCCTATTTGTTTACATATTGGCCGTGTGATTTGATGGCCACGAACCGAGCTCTTTTTGTGATGTTGATCGATGCAACTCACCATTTGATTGGAGAGGAACCTAATCTGCCATGCCATTGATCATGGGCGTTAGCTATATACATGGCGTGTATGTCTACAAATGTAAGCTGATATTATTTAATTAAGGCCGTTATTATACAGTTCATCATCCCTGTGCATCTGCACGAGACAGTAATTTTAAGATACGGAAGTGTTAGAAGTTTGTAGATAAATTTGTGGATTGAGCTAGCTCAGTTGGCTAGATTCTTTGTCATGGAACATGCTCACCCAAATTAGAGTTTTGACTCAACAAGGGTACTCACATTTATGACTAATTATTATTTTAGTAGAAAGCGACATGCTCATCAATAGCGAGGCCAATGCGCTTATGGTGACTTTGTCAATCTTGAGATATACCACAACTAATCAAAATACATTGAAGTCCCAGAACTAATCAAAATTGCTCTCTTATTCTAACACAATACTTAATTATATAGATATTTAAAATCTTTATCCTATTGTGATAAAAATTTGTTATCAGTTACTCTATTTGCTTTTCCATCCCCATTTATCTGTAGTTTTTTTCCTTTTTGCATCTACATCCATGTGTGTTTAAAATGTGTCTAGTTGGAACAATTTAGCTATGTATTTAAATTAATATGCACATTGCTTCTTGCACAAATATGTATACATAGTTTGCATGGTGACACATATCATGCATGTTTGTATATTAACATAGTAGAGGTGAAGTGGCCAATCTACAAGCATAAATAGGAGAGTGTCCTTTTTATATTGATAGAGGTACGCAATTTATATTAGATTTTTAATAACGGAAGAGGTGGATAATTTAGATACGAATTTAGTAGGGTTATTTTATATAATGTTTATAAATGCACATGTAGGTAATTTAGATACATTTTTGGAGGTACTTTAGTTCAACTTTTATAATAATAGATGTGAATAATTTAGATATATATGTGTATTTAAGGGTTGCTCGAGGCTTTTTTAGAAAAGAGCACATATCTAGTGGCTATTGTTGGCAGTGCTGATTATATGCCAAATTAATAGCAGGATATTTCTATTTTTGTGAGAATTTCTAAAATTTATCCTTTTTCTAGCATGTATCCTGAGAGTTAACAACGTGATTTTAAAAGGACACTAATCAGTAATAATAGTTATTACAACTCTTGCAAGAATATATGGAATTCATTTCTCAAGCTGGTAAAACCATCTACATAACGGCTGAGGAGAGTCGCTAGCTAGAGATAAAACCATCTACATATTGGAATGGAAAATGTAAATAGAGGATGCACCAAGGTAATACCCGAGCAAGCAATTATGCATCTAAATTATTTGCAGGCTTAGATGAGGATAATTAAATAGCTAGTCAGGAACAATTGAGGGTCAGATGCAAAGCACCAGGTAAAGATTCTTTTTTCCCCTTTCTTGTGCTATTGTCATACTGACAATTTACTCCCTCCGTCCCATATTAATATTCGTTTTAGCTTTTCTAAATACATAGCTTTTGATGTGCACCTACATATATACTATGTTTAGATATATAGCAAAAATAATGTATGTAGAAAAGCCAAAATGAATTATAATTTGGGACGGAGGGACTATGTTGCTATCGCTAGAAGCATTGCACTATCCCATAAAACCAGCCAATAGTAATCAATGGGCATCTTAGTCATCATGCCACCTACTCTCTCCTGGTCTTTCCTAAACTAAGGTCTAATCCATTTATATATCACCTCGCAAGTACTACTACTAGCTAAGAGCACAATTAGCTCTAGTTCCATCAAGCTACATCGATCGATTTATGCGATCAAATTCTGAGTAGCATATATCTGCAGCAGACAGGCCAGTGGGTTCTCCACCAGTTAGTACCCTTGCAAAAGCAAGGAATTTCCATAGCAATGCAACAACAGGAAAGCTTCACATGGAATGTTTATAGTACATAATTATTCACCTCCCAAAGTGTCTAGCTAGTGGTCTTTCCAGAGATAAAGAACAATATGGGAATGTCAAACAATGTTCCTCGGTATTTTTCTTAGTAAAAAGCATCTGGACAGTGTGTTTAACTACTGGGCATCATATCAGACAAGTAAAGATGAATTCATTAAGCTGGTTGGCACCTAACCAACGCTAGCACAGCGCTCTTTCTCCTGTTCTGCTAACGAACGTTTGGAGTTCTTTTACAAAGGCAGCCTTGCAGTAAAAAAATCCTGCGCCACTCTCTACAGTAGATTAGGCTCTGCTGTAGAGTTACTTCTCCAGGACATTCTTCCCTATCTAGCCCGCCCGGCTGCCCCTCCTATAAGTACAACCCCTCAACAAGGACATGAGTGTGCAAGTGTGGTTGTCTCCTAAATTGGGTGCCTCTCTCTCTCTCTCTCTCTCTCTCTCTCTCTCTCTCTCTCTCTCTCTCTCTCTCTCTCTCTCTCGATCGAAACCACAAACCTACTGCCCTTCACTCGTAGTGTGTGTGCTAGTCGTGTGTCGCGAACACCCACAACCTTCCAGAGCCAAAGATTCCAATCAACCAACGCTCTTCGCTCGCCTAACCAGTTGGATCGATCGATGGAGGGGAGCAGCAACAGCCCGGACAGGCAGTCATCGGGCGGCAGCCCGGAGGAGCGCGGTAGCGGCGGCAGCGGCAGCGGGGGCCGGGGCACCGGCGGGGAGCCGGTGCGGTCGCGATGGACGCCGAAACCGGAGCAGATACTGATCCTCGAGTCCATCTTCAACAGCGGCATGGTCAACCCGCCCAAGGACGAGACCGTCCGCATCCGCAAGCTGCTCGAGCGCTTCGGCGCCGTCGGCGACGCCAACGTCTTCTACTGGTTCCAGAACCGCCGCTCCCGCTCGCGCCGCCGCCAGCGCCAGATGCAGGCCGCGGCCGCGGCCGCGGCGGCAGCCGCCTCCTCCGCCGCCCAGAGCTCTCCAGCGGCTAGCCCCACCGTGGGCCTTCCGTCTGGCGCCGTGCAATACCCCTTGGCCATGGGTGGGAGCGCCTGCCAGTATGAGCAGCAGGCGAGCTCCTCGTCGTCGTCGGGAAGCACGGGAGGCTCGTCGCTGGGGCTGTTCGCTCTCGGCCCGGGGGTGCCCGGCACCGGCGCTGGGTACTTCCAGGCGTCGTGCGGTGCTTCTTCGCCGCTGGCATCCGGGCTGATGGGCGACGTCGACAGCGGCGGCGGCAACGATGATCTCTTCGCCATCTCGCGGCAGATGGGGTTCGCGGAGAGCCCAGTCGCCGCCTCCTCCTCCGTGGCGCCGAGCACCGCCGGGCACCAGCAGCAGTATTACTCATGCCAATCACCTGCAGGTCAGTACTACCGCACGCTGATCTAGCTCAATTACTGTGAGGGTTCTTGCCTTCGAATCTTGGATCGGTTGGTTCGTCTATTTCATGCATGTGTTTCTCAAGGTGAAGAATTTCTTGGTTTATTGTCTCGTTTTCATCCAAAAGTCTTCAATTTTGAAGCGTCATAAAAACATTTTGATCACAACTAGGTTCATGTGCGGTTTTTGCTGGCAGCGCATATATAGGAATCAATCTACCGAATTAGGGAATTAATTGTGATGTAAAAATAATGTTGGTTTCACCACTACAATTTTGTTCGTTGGCATTGAAGTAATTATGAATCGATGCAGAATTCGAGGAGATCTAGCTTGGATCTTTTGGACGCGTACTTTTATTTTGGTCTTCCTAGTAGTTAATTATTGCTTCGGTTCTTGTTCCTTAGTTCTTCAGTATTGTTCGGTTACCTCCCAGTCTACCGGTGCATAAGATCATACCACATGATACATATACACTCTCCAGTTACCATATTGTGTATGCATACGTGACTGTTCTTTTTATTTTTTGAAATTATTAAATTTATCGTGCTAACTGGGATGCTTTTCAAATTTTAACTGTAACTAGAAATAAAACTAAACCTGAACATTAACACTCATGTACTAAACATATAGAGTACATGCATGCAGCATCAACCTCTACTTACATTTACTTTTCTATCTAATTAACCCTCGTTCCATATGTGACACATGCATATGGAATTAAGCTTTTTGAGTACGATCCAACTACATATTTGATGCCTACTACGTTGAACAAGAAGTTCAATTACATATATACCGGTGAAAGAACCAGCTGGCACATTACAATTTCCTATATATACCACAGGGTAAAGCGCCAGGAACCATATGCTTTAACCCTAGATGGAATGGTAACTTCTGCCCTAATACGTACATTTAGTACAATCAATCAGCACAAGTTATGATTACTTCTGGCTAGGTTAAAGCTAAGCATGCCACTGATTCATGCATGCTAGCCTTAGTTTGCTCCTCTCAGGAGAAAAACACCTGCTGGAACCAAAATGACTTAGCCTAGCTGCGCATAAAAGTGGCCCTAATAAACATGAGGAGACTGTGTTGGAGTACTCCTACATATATAGCAACGACCAAATAACCTTCTTCTCAAATTAAGAAGTTTGTTTGGCGCCTCCGCATCCATTTTTTTAATATTGACGTCAATGAGAGCGGCTAGATATTGATTCTGAGATGCGTGTATAATTTTCTGAGTGGATTCTCAACTAACTGGCTATAGCTGTGTGGATTGATGGGCTGATTGGCTGCTAATTCCAGCGACGATCACGGTGTTCATCAACGGAGTCCCAATGGAGGTTCCCAGGGGTCCAATAGACTTGCGAGCCATGTTCGGCCAGGACGTGATGCTCGTTCACTCCACGGGGGCCCTCCTCCCAGTCAACGATTATGGAATTCTAACGCAGAGCTTGCAAATGGGCGAAAGCTATTTCTTGGTAAGCTTCCACATATCTGAAGCCTCTCATCTGTATATCTCATCTCGATCATTTACTAATAACCACTGGTATTTTATATGGTGCATGTTAGCGTACTACGTATAAATGCATATGCATGCATGCATATATGTTGTATATGAGATATGTAGCTGAAATGCATTTCCATTGCTGGCAATCATTGTTTTCTTTCTTCTAGCCATGTATCATTTGCTTCGGCACTTCCTTTTTTTTCCCCCGAAACACGGTACTACACACAAGCTCGCAAACACGCTCTTATCATTGTTTTGCTCATGTATTTATATGATTATCTTACAGCAATTATTTGTTTGTTGATCCACACAGGTGGCGAGGCCAACTTAAAACTGCCCGTAGCTAGATTGTAGAACAGTCTCTCTCTCTACTCAATATTCATTGGATTGGATGGGATGCAGTTTCATAATCAATCAACAGAAAGGACGTTTAATTGCGAGCAAATGATTCCATCATCCATCGTGCATCGAGAAGAGAAGATAGAAATATATATGTATATTGCACCTCAAGAAAGTACCTGCTGTATGTCCTTAAAACATACGAAAGCGTGGGCGGTCGATTTTCTCAATTGGATTATGAATTACAAAACGCATGTGCATGCATGCATGAGCCTCCTTGACAGTCGAGCTATGTATTCTTTTTAGCTAGACAGTTGCACCTTGCATGGTACTGGTTTATAAATTGTGATGTAATGCTATATATGTCGGCTAGACGCGGTTGGAATGTCTGTCCTTAATGTAAGGCCAAATGGAGGTCTAAAATATGATCTTATTTGTTCAACATTTTGTCTTCTTTGTGGGTTTTTTCATTTATGCATTCTATTCTAATGTAGTATGTGAGCTGTGGTTTTTTTTTTGCGAGAAATATGTGAGCTGGACTTGATCCATGGAAACAAAATTAAATTTTAGCTCGATTTGTAGATTTGAAATGAAACCTTCAGCATGATAAATTGATTGTGTCGATTGTTTATTTCAAACCATTTTGAAATTCTCCATTGCCATTCCGCATTATTGTCGAGGCAGAGTATTATTAGCATGTTTGCACCTTAATTATAAAAGCGGCCACATCGCTTGATACACAAACCCACAGTACATACTTTATTTCATTAACATTGTCGTTTTTTACTAGTGCATGAGTTTCCACTTTCCACGAAGCTTAGTCGTCGCTAGCGCTCCTATGTTCTTTTCCCTTCAATGTGTATAATTAAATCGGCCCAAACAACATAATGCTCCACTTTTTAGCATCTCTCGATCTTTTAAAGTCGCGCTCGGCTTCTAGGTGTCAAGACGCAGCACCGAGAGCACATGCCTAATGCACATGAGCCCACATGCCGGAGACAAAATATGCATCGTGCCTGCACACACACACGGCCGGCCGATTCGTCGCATGACCAAAAAGAAAATTAAAATTCTCACTCACAGCATGTACTAGTACTGATTGGCCCATATACTACACCATATCAGACATGTATAACGCCACGACACAGCAAAGGAAGGATGCATTGAACATTGCTTCTTGCAAAGCAAGAATAATGGCCGGCCGGGCGGTCGCTCGCTCGTGCAGAGGTTCCTGCGCTTGGATAGCTAGCTGTACCGGGCACGGACGTGTCAAGCTAGCGCGGCTGGAGCCGGCCGGCCCCGGCGCCGGCAGGCGGCACCTGCCCCCCACCGCCCCATGTAGCCTATCCGGGAGAAAAGCGCGTCGCGTCCCTCGTCATCTTCCCCGAAAAGCGCCCATTCTTACACGGTTTTTTGGGGGCGCCCTGCGCGTAAGCACACGGTTTGGGTTGGGGGCGAGCCTTGGATCCTGTAGCTAGCGATCTGCGATCCTCCTGCAGTCCTGCTGCATCTCCGATCCGTCGAGTACGTAACGCGCACCTGGGTTCAGGCTAAAGTATTTGGAAGGGTCTCATCTGTGGACGTAGGCTGCTGGGGAGATGTCGGCGGGTGTCCGGTTCTGCTGGCACGTCCCGATCGAGCGATCGGCGCGTCCCTTCCCCCGGCCTCGCCAAACCGAGTTTGGCGTGGTTCGAGACAAAGGCGTCCGCTAGGCGCGGCGAGTCAAATTATTTAAGACTATACTCTGCTATGTGTTGAACAGAAGACCAGTAAACGCATTCGTCCTCGGCAGCATCATGCACACCACCTCGCTAGCTGTAGCAAGTTATTCTTCGGCCCTGCCTAATTAAAAACGTGGAGAACAGCGAAGAATGGCAATCCGTCCAACACGTAATTTTCGCATCCAAAGGCGATACAGGCAGTACTACTCCCCCAGATTTTAATTTATTTTATTTTTTGTAAATTTATAGTATTCACTACGTATTTAGACATAGTATATATATCCAGATGCATATAGCAAAATGTATGAAACTAAAAAGATCAACAATTTGAAACGGAGGAAATATAACCAAACCTAGTATGTGTTTAAGC
Source organism: Setaria viridis (assembly GCF_005286985.2). Lineage (NCBI taxonomy): Eukaryota > Viridiplantae > Streptophyta > Magnoliopsida > Poales > Poaceae > Setaria > Setaria viridis. Next base: position 45,250,409 of record NC_048271.2, read on the forward strand.
TTATTTGTATCAAAAAGACTTATGTCAGTATGAGCAATTATTACAGACAATAGAGGCCATGCATGATCCCGCCCCGGTCCCCCATTAAAATATTGCAATTCCAGGTCCGATATGAATGCTTCTTATTTTCATGCCAATGAATTTTTTTCCTAAAAATAGGTCTAATGCTTCTTTTTTGACAGTTTGTCTACTGGACACTCATTTTTTTTTTAAAAAAACAGGACACTGGAAACCTGTCTGATTGGGGAACCAAGTATACTGTATACAAACATGAGTCTTACATTTTTTTTACTGTCTTGTAGACAAATCACAAGATATAGTGTGGTCAAGAGAAATTTCACATATCTCCTCTATTTAAATTACAAATTTATTGTATTTTACAATTAATAATCAATTAAGAAAAGGTTTCCGATTGGATTAAAAGTTTGAGGACAATTATAGTAAAAAAAATTGTTGATCAAGCACTATACCACAAAACTATACATTCTTACTTATATGAGAAGGGGCATGTGCCCCACTCACAGGGATGGACCCATCAACATGTTGATGCTAGTGAGGGCACATGCCCTCACTCAAAATTTTCATATCAAGGTAATATATAAATTTTCACCATGTTAAATCTTCATCACCAGGAGTTTCTTAAGGTTTGCCCTCTCTCAATTTTCACTCCAGGTCTGCCTCTGCCCACGCATCACCTCTACATCTGTTCATCCATATTTAGTTTTCTTATATTAGGCTGGCTGCCTGGTTGCAGCGCAGAGTACCATGGTAAATTGTCGGGCTAATTCTTGCATAATACATTCTAATGTATTGGGAGATCAAGTGACATAGAAATAAAAGATAAGTCCTTGGTTCTTCTGAAAATATGTTAGCATTTTAGAGTATTTGCAATAGGAGCTATATGCATTCTAAAAATTGCATGGGAGTGCTGAATTAAGCAAGTAAACCCTTCGAAGACTTAGAATTTCCTATAGAGAAGTATGTATGTATTTGGATCTGTCTTTTGGTAGTCACTCAAAATGTAGTTCAGTTCATCAAAATCAAATGATAAGAAGACTTTCTAAAAATATTCGACTCATGTTCCCCATATCATTTGTAAGGACTAAATTTTCGTGAGCTATGAATGTGTGCCACGTACAAGCTCTCATTCATTTCTTATGCTTTTGGGTACTCGCCCATTTTTTTGCATGTTTTTATTTTACAACAATAAATTTATTGTAATTTGCAGTTAATAATCATTTAAGAAAAATGCTCCGAATTGGATTAAAGTGTGAGGACATTGATAGTGCAAAATGGTGGACCAAGCACTATACCATCAAACTTATATATGGGATACGATGAGGCATGTGCCCCACTCACCACCTCTACATTAGTTCGCACCTATTTAGTTCTTTTCTATTAATTCTACGTCTAGAACTTTATATATTTTTTCTAAAAGCTAGGTACAAACATTGTGATTTTTTTATTTCGTCGATGCTCCATCTAAGTGTCAGAATTTCCATATATCTGAATTAAGAACAGAGGACTAAAAATAAGCCGTCCATCTGACGATGTAGCAGAAAAAGAAACATGCAAGTTGCCACCAACATTGGCTCATCCATCCATCTCATCTCCCCGCAAACTAATAACATTGGCTCATCCATCCATCTCATCTCCCCGCAAACTAATAGTACTCCAGTACTAATAGCATAGGCTAGTGATTAGTGAATCATAAAGGGAACTACTTTACGACTTGAGCAAGCACCAAGCAGTGTATAGAAAGAGATGATAGCAGAAAAGGACGGTGTTGAGAGTTCAAAGAGACATAGAAAGAATGAATAATGAATCTGAGGATTCTCTTCGTTCATTGAAAAAATGATTTGGTTACATATTTATATAAGGGAAAAGGATATGCCCTTTGGGCATCATGTCCCTTGGGAGTTGGCCCCTTCATGAAAGGTCCACACCCTTTTATGAAAGGTCCTCTACAATTATCTATAATATTAATTGATCACTAATAATGTGTTTCACAACACTCGTCCTTGATCAATTAGCTCCTTGTAATCTTTATGTAATTCTTGTTTAATCATCTTTGATTATCATATAGGAAAAACTCCTCCAAAAATCCTATGGGAAAAATATTGAGGAGAAATCAATTTGTATGTTCATATGCCATTAAAACTTAGTGGGAAAATATAAAAAGAAAATGATATAGCATATTTAGATTATTGTCTTATTGCAAACTCATACGAGAAAAACCTTCAAAAGGAAAACTTATAAGTTTGGAGATCTATAATATTATGATCTAAGGATCATGTTCGAATAACCTTCCCCAAAACCCAATGGGAAAATATGAGAAGGAATTGTATGTCTTTTATACCTCCTTAAAAACTCTTATAGAGAAAACAGAAGATATGACATATAATATGTCTTGAATACCACCTTTAAAACCCTAGTGGGTGTAACATCCCTAAAATTCACCAAATTAAATCACTCGCTAAAAATCATTTACAAAATCTTTTCACCGCATGAGTTCCCAAATCCCGTCTTCTCGGCGATTCCGCCATCCCAGCACCAAACCCGACCACAGTCCATTCCTTTTCTTTTCCTCTCCGCGCGTCATGCCACGTTGCCAGCCCGACTGCTTCCGCCGTTCCTGCCGCATCTCTTTATTCCATCGCTGTGCGACCTTGACCGTACCCTATGCACCATCAGATCAATCCCCGAACCTCTTTTACCATTTTACCCATCTCTCTCTTCCTTTCTTCTTTCCCTCCCTCCTTTCCTTTTTCCTCTCCTCCTTCTCTATGCGCACGCCACCTCCCTACCCTCGCGCCACACGCACCCCTGCCGTGCCCCGGCCTCGCACGCGCCCCTGGCTGCGTGCCGCACGCCAGCGCGCCGCGTTGCCCCGGCCCCGCTCGCACCCCTGGCCACCCGCATGCCAGCGCATCGCCCCGGCCCCGTTCGCCGCTGCCGTGCCACGCGCCGCGCCTCCGCCCGTGCTGGCCCCTACCCGCTCAGTGCGCCGACCTCTCCACCATGCCGCCCGCACTGTCCCCCACCGCTCTGCCGCATCGCTCACCGGCCAAGCCCGACCACTACCGTCGCTGGCCCCGAGCTCGCCTATAAAGGCCGCCCCACTTCCTCCCTGAGCTCGCCACCCACGCCTCCCTCTCCCGTGCCGCCAGAGCGCCGCTGCTGACGCCGCCCTACCTCCCATTGCCACCGCCCAAGAAGAAGGGTAAAACGGAACCCCCGCGATCTCTTCTCCCTCTCCCACCACTTGGCCCCACCGCCGCCCGGCCACCACCTCCCTTCCACCCCTCTCCTCTGTTCTGGAGGGAAGAAAGGGGAATTTGGCCCCTTTTCAATTTAATCCCTAGGTTTCCCCCTTTCTACACCAACACCCCTCCCCCTCTCATGTTTTATCTCAAAAAGGTCCCTGGATCTTTAATTCTACCCTTAACCTCCCCTAATTATCCTTTCGTTGATATTTTATGCGCCTAAACACCTCCCGTATAGCCCAAATTCAACCACAACATTCCTAAATACATTTTCACCGAGTTACCTGCCTGTTTCTTCCAATAAAGCTTTCCCTCTTTCTATATATCTTTCTCTCCCTCTCTCCGAGCTCAATGGGGAAAACCTCTTTCTTTTTATTTATTTGTGTGATTTGCTTATGTGTGCCATAGTTAACGGAGTGCCCGAGGAAGAGGAGCCCAAAGAGGATCTAGGAGGCCAGTACCGCAAGCTAGAGCTTGAGTACCCATACCGCAAGCAGGAACTCTCGGAAGGCTTTGAGGACGGCAAGTCCAATCTCACTTAAAACTCGGTTGGATAGCCACCCCTTGATTGCTATGATTATTCCTTGATGACCTAGAATTATCTCTAAATATGATATGCTCTGTTTAGAAGATAATTGCTGCTAGAATGCTTAGGAATTGGTTACTTTCTTTGATACAACTCAATCATGAATACAATGTTTTGCCAAAGATAAATGCGTGAGTGTTTTGGTGAAAATAAATGGGGTTTTGATGAAGATAAAAGAGGATGTTTAGATAAGATTGATGGGTGTTTCTTGTTTGAAATGCCAAGTTGGGCTCGTACCTTAGTGGTTGAGTAGGTTGGGAGATATCCATCTTGTCTTGGTAAAGGACCAAGTTGATGTGTCATCTTGCCTAGCCCAATTTATCATGCAACCACTCGATGTTTGTATGCAGCAAAGGCTTAGCATAAATCCCACTAGCTAGTCTGTTAGCCATCAGGAGAGCGGGTGAGCAATGGATGACCATGGAGAAGGAGTAAGCATGTGTGGCTTAGGTCCCGGTTAAGACCTTGTTGGTAGGTCATTAACCCCTTGGTTGCTTCCGTGTTGGCTAGTCAGGTCTTAGCCAAGGTGGATAATGGCTTTGATAGGATCCGCACTAACACTAAGGTGATCGAGTTGCGGTACCCTACTTGTGAGTAAAGTGTACATCTCTGCAGAGTTAAAACCTATTCGAATAGCCGTGTCCACGGTATTGGATGAGTTAAGGTTCGGGCACATAACTAACTTTTGGGAGATGGATGATTTTCATGGCGTGCGTTGGAGTTTAGAAGTGTCCGGCAGTTGTGTCGTGAGCTACCGCGGACGTGGAGTCCGGTAGCATTAGAATTTGGATCGTTTCTGTAGGATCAACCCCACTCAATTATTTGGTTACTAAATAAATGCTTTGTAAAAACTTTTTAAAGTAAACCCTTGCATGTAAAACCCTAGCTTTATTGCAAATGAACCTTAACCTTATCCTTGTTATGACTTATGCATATTCTTGTTATTTCCTCCTCCGTGGGTGTGGTTAGATTTGTTGAGTACTTTGTACTCACCCTTGTTTTGTTGCTTCAGAGGAGGATCCGGACTTCGTTGCCGAGGACATCGAGTAGGTGGTCGCTTCCCCACCCAACGTTGCCTGTGGCGCTGGGCCTTTGCAGGATGCTTCCGCTGGCGCGTAGTGCCGGGTGTTGCCTAGTGTTTGTCTGGGCAGTAGCCTGGGTTATTAGCGTGTTTGTGTTGCTTCTCGTTTGAGCGTATCTTTCTCGCCTATTGGGGATAGATCCCCATTACCCGCAAGGAAGGAAGAAGATGGACTCCTACTAAGATTCCTCTGTAATCCTACTAGGACTCATACCATGTAATCCTACTAGGACTCCTCCTTGTAACCGACTAGTTATCCCGCCCCCTGGAATATATAAATGAGGGCAAGGGTATCTAGATCGGTAGCTTAGAGACAAAAGAGGACCAAATCCTCATACCTCAACACCCAAGCGCAGGGCGTAATATACAACACCCCAAACAGGACGTAGGGTATTACGCTACTATGGCGGCTCGAACCTGTATAAATCTGTGTCTTGTGTCCTCACTTTTACCTTCGAGTTCCAGGTCTGGCGATTCCCCACTAAAAAATCTACTACCTCGGGTACCCCCTCGGTAGGTTGTCAAGTACAAAACATCAACATCTGGCGCGCTAGGTAGGAGAGATCATTGAGATCATCGGGCGAGCTTGAAGGACCTCATCTTCAAAACCAAGCTACTCGATGAAAGAGCATTTGGCCCCCTAAGTGGGTTTTGGTGTTGATGACATGCACGGTTAGGGACTAATAATTTTATCAAGTGATTAATAGGTTCTAACTATAAAGAAGTGCAAAGGTGTGTGAAAGGAATCTCAAGAAACCCCAAATTGCAAGAATGGAACAGTGTTAAGCTCAAAGAAGACTCGTTTATAATTTCTAATTTTGAATTTGAGTATAGGAACGTCGTACTATAAAGGGGGATGAGAATGGATAGCTTGAAGATGCTAAAAGTGCTCTATTGAGATGCTAACTACCCTTTGAGAGACACAATTCACTCACTTGGACATCTTTTATCTCAGCCTTTTTGTGAGTATCGGAAGTTCCGATGGGGTGTCGGAAGTTCCGACACCTATCGGAAGTATCCAGTAACTCACATCAGGGGTCCTCTGTATGTTTAACCTGACAATATCGGAAGTTCCGATACACTATCGGAAGTTCCGATAAGTTTGTGTCGGGTGTTTCTTGAAACTCCCAACAGCGGTTCTCTGCATGTTTGTTCTAACTTCATCGGAAGTTCTGACCCTATGTCGAAAGTTCCGACATGTACATAAAACGCACAGTAACGGCTAGTTTTGGGGGCTCAGGTATAAATACCCCCTCAGCCCTCCCATTCATTGCTACTGACCTAACTCGAGCCAAAACACCTCTAGAGTATTGAATGCAGCCTCTCCTCACTCCTTTGAGCTAAATCCTTGAGTTCTTGAGCTAGGGTTTGGGTGAGAGCAAGATTGAGAGTGTGTGACTTAGGTTTTGAGTGAGAAGTTCAACAAGTTCATCTCAAGAGCACTCCAAGCATCCTCGACTTCAATTCACATTTGTTACTCTTGAAGCTTGCTTCTAGACGGCTAGGCGTCGCCCGTTTGAGCGTCCTCTTTGTGTGGTGCACCTAGGAACATTTGTACTACCCATCCTTCATGGATTCATAGTAAGTGACTCAATCCTCCTTTGTGGTTGATTGAGGGAGGTAAAGGGTTAGTGAGGATCCGGCTCTTTGTGAGCTCCTCAACGGAGACGTAGCTTCCTTTGTGGAAGTGAACTTCGGTAACAAATCCTTGTCTCTTGTGCTTGTTTTGTTCTTCGATTTCATTTTGACCTAGAAGCTTGAATTTAGCCAATCTATCTATTTGTGTGGTTCCTTGCTTATACATCACCTGGAGTAGTATCTACACTTCATTTATTATCTTTTGATTCAAATAGAATTGGCAGATTCAGGTTGCATTTTGAATTTCATTTCGCTTACTCTATTCTGTCGGAAGTTTCGATCCTGTACCGGAAGTTCCGATCCATCAGAAGTTCCGGCACAACGTCGGAAGTTCCAACACATCTAATACCGTTGCAAAGTTTTTTAGGAAAAATTTGAAGTGAGCCTATTCCCCCCCCCCTCTAGGAATCACAAGATCCTTTCACTCGATGAGAAGCAAGTCATAGAGTTCCAATTCGAAGCAGAATCGAGATGTTTGGGAAAACAATTGGATCGCGGGCAATTCCGTCTGCAGAGGCCGTGAGTCCTTGTCCAAGTTGATCTGACAAGGTGAACGAGCACTGCTACCTCGACATCCGACCGCATCAAATCGTCGATGACTACTAGTCGGAATCATCGGGCGAGTGTGACGGACCTCATCTTCAAAATCAATCTACTCGGTGGACTGCGCATGAAGAAATCAACACCTCAAGTCTGTCGCACCACCAATAAGATCGATTTCCATTTTGGTGAACTCCGCGTCCGTGCTGATTAGCAATAGCTACTTGGTTTTGATGTCGATGTGGAGTCAAGTTCAAAAAAGGAAATCTCAAACAATTGGCAGCCGGTCACATGGATACGCGGCAAGTCATGACGAGATGGAGTCAACGAGCTCCCTGTCCAAGGTCGAGTTGAAGTCCAAGCCGAATCATGAGATTTCAGCAGCTGCTATCCGAGTATCATCATCATCAAGACAAAACAGAGTATGTTCCCTGCAGCTGGAAATAAATTTGGTGGCAAATTACTACACGCGCATAGAAGCCTACGAGAGTTGCCATTACCGTTCGCGAGTAGCTGTTGGAGGATTACAAAGTCGTAAGTGGATGGTTCCCCTCATGCCAATCTACGAGCTCATGACTCGACGACTACATCGACTCGCCAGCAACTACTTCAACTACTCGTGTTGACTAGAAAACTAGTCGAGGGCGGGCCTCACACCATCAATAACTAGTCGGGATCGACTCCGACTAGCTGGCTTTACCAACAACCATCGTGACTTCACCAACGACAACTTCGACTACTCATCTCAACTAGAAAACTAGTTGGGGCAGACTTCACACCGTCAACTACTTCGATCAATCATCTTTTCTAGTCGAGGACGGTCTACTTCGACTACTCATCTCGACTAGAAAACTAGTCGACGATGGACTACTTCGACTACTCATCTTAACTAGAAAACTAGTCGAGGACGGATTCCACGTGACCGACACTAGTCGGAATCGACTCCGACTAGTCGGCTTCATCAATAAACCATCACAACTTCATCGACGACCACCACGGCTTCGGCATAAATTGCTTACGAATCAAGCTAAGTCACTTTTTTAATAATTATTTTTTCTCTGACTTGTTTCACCATGATTGGCCAATGCACCGACTACTTATTTGTGTACATCTCTTGACGGTAATTAACCTCCAGAGCTACACTTTGCCAACTATTCTTGAGGCATGTTGACCAACAGCCACAGGCTTGGTATACCAAATTACGGATGCTACGGCCACAGGTTTGGTACGCAGAGTTGTGGAGGCACCGCCATGGGTTTGGTATATTGAATTTTGGAGACAATAGCCACAAATTTGATGTACTAAATACTGGAGGCTCAAAACGGCTACACCCTAAGGAGGCACAAATTTTATGCGCACAGCACGCGCTATATTTGCCGGAGGGCAGCAAACTCTTGCGCACAACACACGCTCTACTCGCCGGAGGGTAGCAAACTCTTGCGCGCAATCGCACTCTCTTTTTGTCGCAACGACGACTACTAATTTTTGTCTTCTCTTAAGGTCACTAATCTCCTCAAGTAGAACACGCCTTAATTCATGAAAGCATCAGATCATTTATCATGCCTAAATGCTAGCACATATACACGAGATAAAGATCTCAGCTGTGCAAACGGCAGTGCCCGTACGCGTACAAGAGACAAAGATCTCGCCACGCAGTGGCTACAGCTAAACAGAGATTGAGAGCATGACATGCAACATTTACATTATATTGATCACTGAATAAATTTTAGTAGTTTTCAATATTCTACAAATATGTTACATAATATATGCATCCTTTCGTTCAGGTCAAGCTTCAGCGATGATGCTTCTAGACGCTAAGTGTACCTCCAAAGGCACATCTAGTTTCCAAACTTCGGGGCTAAGCGCCAATTACTACTCGGAAATACTTCCAGTGGCTCCGCTAGCTCCCAAGCTCGGGGGCTAAGTGCCAATTACTACTCGGAATATCTCTCATGGCTCAGCTAGCTTCCATGCTCGGGGGCTAAGCGCTAATAGTTACTTGACGTGGCTCCTCCGGCTCACCTGGCGCATAAGCTCGGGGGCTGGACGTCACAAAACTACTCAGATGATGACTTGCGTGAAGATTCAAGATCCTTGGATTGATTATTCAATCAATCCAAGGCTCGGGGGCTAATAAGCGACACCCAATAGTTAATTTTTTCAAGATAAAAGAAGAAGATTCAAGATTTTATTAACCCTCAGCTTGATTCTTCGATTCAACCTAAGGCCCGGGGGCTACTCCATATGGAGTGCGACTTTCGTCGCCCTCTATATTTGAAGATAACAATATCAAGATGATCAAGGCTTGAGCACACCATAGCCTCATAGCAGCTTTGAGGAATTTTGAAGATTAAGCCAGACAAAGTACTCGAAGAGCACCAAAACTACTCGGCGAGGTTCTTAAAAGTATTCGAAGACTGCTGCATTCGACTATGAAGTGCTCGGAGGCTTGTTAGGGATAGATCCCGAGTACCCACAAGGAAGGAAGAAGATGGACTCCTATTAGGATTCCTCTGTAATCCTACTAGGACTCATACCATATAGTTCTACTAGGACTCCTCCTTGTAACCGACTAGTTATCCCATCCCGTGGAGTATATAAAGGAGGGCAAGGGTACCTAGATCGGTAGCTTAGAGACAACAGAGGACCAAATCCTCATACCTCAACACTCAAGCGCAGGGCGCCATATACAACACCCCAAACAGGATGTAGGGTATTACGCTACTATAGCGGCTCGAACCTGTATAAATTTGTGTCTTGTGTCCTCGTTTTTACCTTCGAGTTTCAGGTCCGGTGATTCCCCACCAACCAATCTACTACCTCGTGTACCCCCTCGGTAGGTTGCCGGGTACAAAACACCGACATCGCTCGCTTCCTCGGGAGTTGTAAAGTTTCTGAACCATATGATGAATAAATATGTTATCAGCCTCCTAGGAATGATATTTGTATCATATTTAGTCTCTGCTTACGTGGGGATGCTTCGGTGGGGAAAATATGTGATATGACATATATTCTTGTATTAATATTGCCTCATTAAAACCTTCTATGAGAAACCTTTGTGAAGAAAACTCATATAGGGAAAAGAGTACAGTATGATGATTGGTTAGGGTGTCTCCCCTTGAGCCTTGCAAAATTTAAATTATCACTCACCACTTACCACGAACACCATTCTATGATGTAGTGGTGGATAAGTACATTAGTGAGTATATTTTGCAAGGTGTTTATTCCCTCACTTTGTAAAAATGAGGATAAACATTTTGGAAAATAAGTTAATGATATTGCTCATATGTAACCTCGTTTCATCCAAGCAATACAAGTTGCATTATAATTATGGATAATGTCAGTGATTAGATGGAATCACATTTTATCATTCACCGAAGTCGCACATATACATGTGATGCTTCAGAATGATAGATAAAAGTTGCTATTAAAGTCTATTTTGATGAATCACATGAAAACTTTATTATCTGTATCAGTCTATGATATCGCAATATGGTGGGGATCAGTTAGTTTGTATCTTCACATCCCACTTTGTCATGTCTTGAAATAAATTAAGATCTTTTGGTGCCATTTAGATATCTGTGGATATCCTCTTTGACTCCCACCAGTATGGTGTTTGTTGGAGTTGCGCTAATTTGAGCTATAGCAAGGTATCTACAAATGCAGTATCAGACCTGTTGCAATTTGTATGATACACAAGCACTTGGCACTAGGTTTATCATCCCAGGATCTAAATGGATATTAATCCATCTTTAGGGATTGAATGACCACAAGTGTTGATGGATATGCTTATCCAATATTATTTAAATATTGATATACTATATCAATTGAATATTGATAAACTGATATGTATGCATAAGTTGTAAACTTAAGCATTGTTTGATTTTACCCAAATTTTCATCTCAAATTCCGTCATAAAAGGATTGCTTATTTGTTTATGTGTGTTGAGATGATGGAAAATCCAATTTAGGATTTATTTGTGAACACACATATGCAATCATTGTGATTGGAGTAATCCTTCTATGGAAGATACTCACTTAGTCAGTTGTACCACAATCAGCTTGACTATTTCAAGTCATGGAGTGACTTGAGTAATACACAATATATGTTGCGATTTCTATTTTGATTTAGAATGTGAAGTCAGTCAAAGACGACTTGTATATCCAAAAATATCAAGTTATTTGATCTGCCAATGACTAAATATGGGAACGTGATTTTCACATATACCACGAGAGTATGTTGCTCGGTCTCTACGTGAAACCATTGCTACAATCTCTCATTATCTTCCCGCCATGCTTTCAAAAAGAATGCATTTGTGAGATGATATTACTGTGGTAAATACTTCTCACTAGTGAACGGGAGAAATTCTCCGTAATTGCCACCTTTTCTTTGACCCAATTTGAGTGTTGATACGCTCTACCTAGGACTTTTGGTCTGGATCCAGTTTAAGGTGTATAGCAATTTTGAGGAGCATATGTCGACAATTTGTAGTCTTTGTATAATTGATTCAATGGAACCAATATATCATGTGAAATATTAACCCTTTAGAACTCTTATCTCATTTCTCATGATGATAGAGTTAGGGTGTTCCAATGACCCAGTGCCTAAATTTATGTGCACATATACTAGGCTTTTGAATGTTGAACATTCATATGCTTTGAAGTTGAATATCCATAAAGTGTCTAACAACATGCATGATGTTGATTTGCATTTACTATCTTGGAGGATCTCTCCCCCTATTTCCGCGGATGCTTGTGATAAGCTATATCCCTAGTGACCATACTTCTCCCGTTGTTCTTTTCATTTGGGAGTTGAGTGATTATGTTAAATATCACTCTTTCGGGCACATTAATTGTAGAGATGGGATAAGATGACACTTTTGATAAGAAAATGCATTTGGCAGGCTATTTTTAATGTGTTACAAACATAAGATATTCTGAATTAGTTATTCAGATATTCTTTGTTATGTACATGGATGTGAGGACTGAATGTGTGTAACATTCATTTTGGATTCTTGACATTCTATGTGTGGTGTTAATCTTCCCCTAATACCTGGAATTATCATCAAAGTGTGATCAACATATGGGTTGTGTATAAATCCTCCAAAAAAAACCTAAGGTATTATATGAATTATGGAGAATAATACCTTGTGTGGGTCCCTAATACCCATGATGTATGCTGAGATGGTGATATCGGTATGTGCGAAACAAATCTGATACGTAGATGGAAAATATTTGGCTATGGCCAAGTTATAATTGCATTTTTATGAATTTAGACTATGCGGTGTGTAAGTCCGCATATTACCAACTTGATGTTGATGAATTGAATTCTATTTTGATGGTCATACAAGTGAGTTATCTCTATAAGAGATTCAATTGAGCCATAATTGGTATGAGCATAGGGGACTTAGTGATTTAGTTCCCAAAACTAAATAATTCTATATGAATGGATTTGATCCTATATCTAGAAAAATTTACTCTAAGTTGAAAAATTAGAGCAATGAATTTGGTAAAATTGTTGTGACGCCTTATGATCAGTAAGGGACACATGTGGGACTATTTGCAAATGCATTCATAATCACTTTAGAGTGCCTATGTAGTCCATAAATGGCTGAATATGGCCAATGTATCTTGAATGTGTTCAAAAAACTTAGTGGCTCATTATTTTAAATTTTAAGGTAAGAGTGCTTTAAAATTAATTCCCTTGTGACATATGCGGTGCACAAAATCTGAGGATTTTTGGGAACGTATGCTATGACCAATAGAATTGATAATAATTTTTATTATCATCCATGAGTTAAAATGACCAAGATTATCATGCCAATTCTTGATATAATCAAGATTGAAAAATTATTTTATACGCAACATGTCATACGGGATCAATGTATGTACATATAACATATCCTAGATGATATGAAAGGAATTTTAAGAATATTGAATTTCCATATCCATTTGTTGATGCCAGATTTCGTCACCAGTGAAATCGGCGCCAAGAGGAGAGGAAATGGGAAAGTACAGTTGGAGATCGGTTGGTTGGCGCTACAGTCCAAGATCGGCTAGATGCTACAGTACGGGATCGGCTGATGGCTTCTACCTCGCTTAAACCTTGGGGTTCGGATCGGACACGCCTGATTCCCGAATCGGTTACCCTTTACCGATAAGGAATCGGCCGATTAGGGGGCTGGAATAATTGGGCTGGTATGGGCTTGGAAAGGATCAGAAGGATGAAGAGGAAATCAGCCCATGAAGTGTATAATAACCAACCTAGTACGAATCATGCTTGTAAATATTCGTTTTCTATTTGAATTAGGGATAGAGTTCTAGTCAGTTAAGGAGTCATCTGTACGGGGCTATAAATAGCTACCTTTGTAAATCTGTAATCATCAACAAATTAATACAACCAACTACTATTTCCTCGTACTTACTTTCAAGCAGGCGACTTCGCCAAATACTTTCTCCTTTTTCACGAGTTCGTACGGGTTGGCAGGGCTGCATCAACTTGATCTCCGGCCGATCTTTTAAGTTCCGTTTACCGAGTAAATTCTAAGCTTTAACTTCAGGCGCATCGCTGTCGTTTCGTTTAGATTTATTCATTAGTTATCGATATTTACTAGAATCATAGGTTTTACCTGTCTTTCTAGTTTTATCACCAGTTATCCAGCTAGGAATCGGCGGTTTCGGCTTTCTTTACATTCTTCTATTAAATTCACTTATCTTACATATAGCCGATTAGATCTATTCCTAGTGTTGTTACTATAGCATTGTGTCGATTACTCCAGTAGTTTTCTGTCTACAAGGCTACAGTGATCGGCTGCCTTATAGCCGATTTCTTTATTACGGCAAATCGGCCGATTCGCTGATAAGCTCTCTCGAGATCGGAAACTTAGCCGATCGTGATTTCTGGACCTGACACGTATTCTTCCTTGCCAATCAACAGGTCAGATTGGCTGGCACGCCGCGCGAACCGCACCAGGGCAATCACCCGAACAGGAGTTAAGCAGATTCTCCCGGGTCGTGTGTCAGACGCTGGGGATTCGGTTGACCGATTTCTAGCGCCAACACACTTTTGGCACGCCCGGTGGGACCAATACAACCGCCGCCATGTCGAAAGCTGTTGAAGTCTCCGAAGATAATGTCATCGAAGTGACGGAAGCAGATCTGAAGGACGACCAGAAGGAAGAACTGGAGAAGCATACGGCACAGTTCCGGAAAGCTTGCCTGCAGTCTTTCAGTCGCTCCAGAAGCGGGGAGACTATCAAAAAGTCTCCGTTTCCAACTCCCCGCCAGATCACAATCTCCGAGGACTCGGACAAGATGGCCGAGATGGTCCAACAATCCGTTTATCACGCCTTCATTGATCAATCCCCGGTACTCGCAAATACGGTGTACAATGCCGTCTTCAACTCCTTCACTAACGGGGTACCTCAAGGATACAAGGGACCGGCTTATACCCAGCCGATTCCACCGAACAAGGCTTATTTGAATTCGGTTTCTCAGCCGATCCAATTTTCTATTGGGGGTACAGGTGCTTCATCATCGTCGGTTCCTATGGGGTATGGTGGCACACAACACTTTCAGCCACACCCCGTCCAGCTGTCCTCTGCGCCGTTCCCTCCAGTTAGCCCATCGCCTTGGGGGGCACCATCAGCTACGACCGTTCAGGATCAATTGGCCGGTCAGGGAAGTCCCCAATTTCAGGCATCTTTCCAAGTGGCCACTCGACCAACCATGCCGCTGTACCAACCTGTTGCACCGGAGATGAGCAAAACAGCAGAGCTCGTGCTATATGATGAAACGAGTGGCTCATTCAAACAGCCGACCTTTAATACACAGCCGGCTTTCACTCAGATGCCACCTGCTTTCACTCAGCATCAGGCTATTCCACCTCCGGTATACCAGCACGTGCCAATACCTCAGCCGACGGTTCACCAGCAACAGCCGGATTGGTCGGCACGAATTGCAGAAGTGATTCGGGAACAATTCGGCTTGAAGCCGAAGGTACAAACTTACACCTATAGGACACCATACCCGTCTACATACGATCTATTACCGTTTTCCCATCGGTATAAAGTTCCTGACTTCACCAAGTTCTCGGGGATGGATGACACTTCGACCGTGGAGCACGTGAATAGATTTATCATCCAATGCGGAGAAGCGGCTGCACAAGATGCTCTACGAGTGCGGCTATTCTCATCATCCTTGTCCGGGTCGGCCTTCCAGTGGTTCACAACATTACCGCCGAACTCGATTATTACATGGGCCGATTTGGAAAGACAGTTTCATAAATACTTCTACGCTGGGGTACATGAGATGAAGCTGTCCGATTTGACCAGCCTCAAGCAGAGAAGCGACGAGCCGATATCCTCATATGTACAGAGGTTTCGGGAAATCAGGAACAAATGCTATTCTTTGGCTCTAAACGACGCGCAGCTGGCCGATATAGCCTTTCAAGGCCTCCTACCCCACATCAAAGAAAAGTACGCCTCACAGGAGTTCGAGAGTTTGAGCCAAATCGTCCACCGATTGTCTGGACAGGAGGTACGTTCTTTCGATCCACGGAGGAACTTCCAGAAGAAGGTGGCGTTCCTGGAAGAGGTGGAGGCTGAAGAAGACGTTGAGGTCGGTCTTGCGGAGTGGGTCAAGGGAAAGAAGCCAATATCATGCTCGTTCGGCAAAAAGGAGCCAGAAGTGTTTGGTTTTGACACAACGAAGGCCGATAAAATCTTCGACCTTCTCCTCCAGGAAGGGCAGATCAAGCTCTCGCCATATCACACAATACCTTCTGCCGAACAACTAAAAAAGATGAAATATTGCAAGTGGCACAACGCTACATCCCATGATACTAATGAGTGCAAGATCTTCAGGCAGCAGATACAGTCGGCCATTGAGCAGGGCAGACTTAAATTTGAAGTGCCAACAAAATCAGCCAAGCTAATGAAGATCGACCAGCACCCCTTCCCCACCAACATGGTTGATACGGGGAAGAACTCACTCAAAACAAAGGTGCTGACGTCCGAATCGGCTAAAAAGAGTGGTGCCGTAGACCTCAGAAATCAAGCAACGCCTGAGGACGTCAAGGGAAAGCAGCGAATGGAAGACGATGATGGCGGATCAGAAGAGCCACGCATTACTTCCCAGTTCCTGCTCCAGAAATATCAGCGTCAACATGAACGCTCAAGATCCCGGGAAGAAGCGATGCGGTGGCACGAAGATCACTGGAGGTGCCCATTCTTCATCCACTGTTGGGAAAGCAACCTCAGGCTACCTTCGGCTGATAATTGCCCAGAATGCAATGGCCCGTATCGTGGTAATCGGCCGTTCAACAGGTCTCGCTCCAGAGACGGAAGACCAGAACCGATCAGCAGGAACTGGCGCGACCAAGATGACCAGCGCCCTCCCATGCGTGATCGGCTGGGGGGCAGAAGTGACCGATATGACCGGTCAGAAGACAGACGCCGTGACAGACCAGGGGGCAGGTTTGATCGACACGACCGGCCAGAAAACAGGGCCAACGTTCATAGTCGGCTCGAAGAGATGGCCGACGCTCGGGTGACAGACGAAAACCCTTTAGGACGCGAGCCGGAGTGGGAACGCGCCAAGTCAGGAACCAAACCAATAAACCCCAGGTGGTGTCCCGACGGATTGACCAAATCTCAAAAATGAAGGATCCAACGTCTCCGCCAGTGGGAACAGCAAGAAGAGGAACAACAGAGCACGACGGACAAGAAGGACGGACGGCCTCGGGTATGGCGCCCCAAAAGAAACGATAGAGGGGGCGACGAATCGGCGGGTGATGAATCGGTAGCCGATATCGGTATGGTTTTCATACTGCCGATGGAATTTATGACTCCTGCCGATCGACAGGATGTGTCGGCGTTAGAAGAGCAGATGGCACAGTTGGCTTTGGAACCAATGATAGCCACGTTCGAGAAGCCCGAGGGCGACAAACGACAACACCTGAAAGCATTGTTCCTCAAAGGGCATGTCAACGGTCGCCCCCTCACCAGATTAATGGTAGATGGAGGAGCTGCAGTCAATATCATGCCATATGTCATGCTCCGGAAGCTTGGAAAGAGTGATGATGACTTGACCAAGATAGACATGATGCTCAAAGACTTCGAAGGCAACGTGTCTCCCGCTCGCGGCGCCCTTTGCGTCGACCTCACCATCGGCAGTAAGACCCTTCCCACTACCTTCTTTATTATTAATGGCAAGGGATCCTACAACATGCTACTCGGCCGGGACTGGATACACGCAAATTGCTGCATCCCGTCAACAATGCATCAATGTCTTGTACAATGGGTCGGCGACAACATCGAGGTAGTCAACGCCGATTCCGCATACAGCATCGCGGCAGCCGACACGCAGCAGTGGAGCTGCGAAACCGTCAGGTGCATATCCGGCAGAGTATGGGAGACCGATTTCCTGAAGGTGACCGATTTTGGCCTACAGCCGATCCGAGCAGTCGGCTCCGAAGACTCAGAATAAATGGATCAGTTCGCCCGAGAAGATGGGAAGCTAGGGCACGGGTTCACGTCGGCCGATTCACTAGAGATGATAGACTTAGGCGATGGTACGAAACCAAGGCCGACTTATATTAGTGCAAATTTAGACCCAGAATACAAATGTAAATTGACAAACTTGTTAAGAGAATTTAAGGATTGTTTTGCTTGGGAGTATCATGAGATGCCCGGTTTAGATCGATCTATTGTTGAACATCGGCTACCCATAAAACCAGGGTATCGGCCGTACCAACAGCCCGCACGGCGCTGCAATCCTAAAATTCTACCAGACATAAAAGCCGAAATAACTCGGCTAATCGAAGCAAAGTTTATTCGGCAATGCCGTTATGCCGAATGGATCTCCAACATTGTACCAGTGTACAAAAAGAACGGAAAGTTACGCGTGTGCGTTGATTTCAGGAATCTTAATCAGGCCACACCAATGGACGGATACCCCATGCCGACGACCGATGTGCTGATAGACGCTGCCGCGGGACACAAGATTATTAGCTTCATGGACGGAAACGCTGGGTACAATCAAATACTTATGGCCGAAGAGGACATACCCAAAACGGCCTTCAGATGCCCAGGCCACCTTGGTTTATTCGAGTGAGTGGTGACGACTTTTGGCTTGAAGAACGCTGGCACTACGTATCAGAGAGCCATGAATTACATATTTCACAAACTCATCGGCATTCTGGTAGAGATCTACATCGACGACGTCGTAGTCAAGTCCAAAGGACACGAAGAGCATCTGGCCGATTTGCGAAGAGTGTTGAATGCACCAAGAAACATGGGCTGAAGATGAACCCCAATAAATGTGCCTTCGGCGTGTCCGCCGGATAGTTCTTAGGATTCATGGTGCACGAGCGGGGAATAGAAATCAATCGGAAGACCATAGCGGTTATCAACAAAGTCGTGGCCCCGCAGAATAAAACTTAATTGCAGTCTTTGATCGGCAAGGTGAATTTCATCAGAAGATTCATATCTAATCTATCGGGCGGATTCAGGCGTTCACACCACTATTGAAGTTGAAGCCTGACCAGGAGTTCATATGGGGGGAGGAGCAACGCAAAGCATTGGAAGATATCAAGCAGTACTTGGTCTCACCACCGGTATTGGCTCCTTCTCAAACTGGTAAGCCATTTAAATTATACTTATCAGCCGATGAAAAGGCTATTGGGTCGGCTCTAGTCCAGGAATTCGAAGGAAATGAACGAGTGATTTATTACGTCAGTAGAAGACTTCTGGATGCTGAAACAAGATATCCTCCAGTGGAGCGGTTGTGCCTATGTCTTTACTTCTCATGCACCAAACTCAGGCACTATTTACTGTCGGCAGAATGCGTGGTCATATGCAAAGACGACGTAGTAAAGTACATGCTATCACTGCCGATCTTGAAAGGACGAATCGGCAAATGGATCTTAGCCTTGTCAGAGTTTGACCTGCGGTATGAATCGGCAAAAGCCGTCAAGGGACAGGTCATGGCCGATTTCGTCGCCCAACACTGCGGACCAGAGATTACCCTCGTAGAACCGGCGCCTTGGACTTTATACTTTGATGGGTCGTCATGTGGGGTCGGATCAGGAATCGGCATCGTTCTCATATCGCCTCGGGGGGCAAGCTATGATTTTTCTCTGCCGATAGAAGCCACCGCTACCAACAATCAGGCGGAGTACCAGGCTGTATTGAAGGGCTTACAACTACTAAGAGAAGTCAAGGCCGATTCGGTTGAAGTTTTCGGGGATTCCATGCTTATTGTGGATCAATTAACGGGGAGGTCCGAATGCAAAGACGATGTGCTAAGAATTTATTACGAAGATTGCCTGCAGCTCTTAAAAGAATTTAAATCGGCAGTAATCGAGCACATCCCAAGGGACCACAACGAGGATGCCAACAAGCTCGCCCAGCACGCATCTGGATATCGGCCAATTCTAGGCGCTATGGCTCTGGAACTCGCGGCCGATGACTGACGGAAAGAAATTGCCGACTACGTGAAAGATCCATCTAAGAAGGTGGAGCGACGAGTGCATTTTCATGCTACTAAGTACGTACTGCTCGAAGATGACTTATTCTACCGAACAATTGACAGAGTCCTACTCAAATGCCTGGGAACAGAGGAGGCTAAGACTCTGATGGGAGAAATCCATGAAGGGGTATGTGGAGCACACCAATCGGCCCATAAGATGAAATGGATGATTAGGAATAATGGGTATTACTGGCCAACGATCCTCGAACATTGTTTCAAATATTATAAGGGATAACAGGATTGTCAGAAATTTGGGAATGTCCAACGTGCACCCGCATCGGCCATGAATCCCATTATCAAACCGTGGCCGTTCAGAGGATGGGGTATAGACCTTATCGGCCAAATTTACCCACCATCAAGCAAAGGGCACAAATTTATTCTGGTGGCTACCGATTACTTTACCAAATGGGTGGAAGCAATTCCGTTAAGAGCCGTAACATCGGCTATCATGGCCGACTTCGTAAGGGATCATATCGTCTACCGATTCGGCATCCCCCAGACTATTACAACCGATCAGGGGACAATGTTCACATCGGGGGAATTCGAAGAATTTACAGCCGATATGGGAATCAAATTGTTAAACTCCTCTCCGTACTACGCCCAGGCCAACGGCCAGGCCGAATCTTCCAACAAAGGGATAATTAAGTTAATCAAAAGGAAAATTGAGGAGCAGCCAAAGAAATGGCACCTATGTTTAACTGAGGCCTTATGGGCGTACAGGATGGCTTGTCATGGGGCCACCAAGTTATCCCCTTATCAGTTGGTGTACGGTCACGATGCAGTACTACCGTGGGAGTCAAGGGCGGGATCGAGACGCATTTCGCTCCAAGACCAGTTAACGGCCGACGACTACTCGTCACTTATGAAAACGGAGCTCGATGACTTAGCCGGCCAGCGGTTAAGAGCCTTGATAAGCATTGAAGAAAATAAAAAGAAAGTAGCCAGGTGGTACGATAAGAAGGTCAAAGTCAAACAATTCTCCCCTGGGGACTTGGTTTGGAAGTTAGTATTGCCGATTGGGTCGAAAGATCCTAAATTCGGAAAGTGGTCCCCTACATGGGAAGGGCCGTATAAAATCGGCAGATGTGCTCCTGGGAACGCTTATATTTTGGAAACAATCGAGGGAGAAGAGTTTACTAGGGCTCTGAACGGAAGGTACTTGAAAAGATACTACCCTAGTATATGGGTCGGAGCATAAAGGATTGACCGTAATACAACAGCACACAGCCGATACAAAAACGGTTCATCTATAAAAAACATGTAATCGTCCAAATCGGCCGATGTATTCATTCGGTACGGACGGTGGATTACACGGCCGACAAGGTACATGTCGCCCTTAGAACAAAAAATATATAATAACTAATTATTCTTTTTATTGCGCTCTCTCTCAGCCCGACCTAACTCTATCATGAGACGGATGTACTCTTCTTCTATTTCCTTCATTGAAGCCTCTGCTTCGACTTGACGGGGGAGAGGGTGGCTCCGGCCCATAGCCGGGCGTGATGTTCCTGCCGCCGCGTCTTCAAGGGCGACTCGCGGAGGAAGCGGATGACTTCTGTCGGCTTGAGGTCGCCGGCGGGCGTTGCCCTCAAGAAAGTCCAAGACCCGATGGGCGTCAGCAGAGACGTGTTCTCGAAGTTCGTCACGATGAGCCCTGATTAAATCCTTATCCTCCGACGACAAGGGTTCATCAGAGTGTATAACCTCGATGGCGCGCTCAAGTCCGGGGCTAAGGCGTCGAGGCTGGGGAAAGAAAGAGTGAAAAGTGATCTCCTTTAGAAAAGTTAAACGGAGAAGAAGGATAAGGTTTTCACCTGGTTAACAGAGGAAGAGGAAGACAACGAAGACATGACAGAAGGTCGCGCCGATGAGAACGGGTTGAGAAAATAAAACCGAAGCCAAACTGGTGCTCTCGGAAGGGGGAGTCTAGGTCGGCATTTATAAGAGAAAGAGGCGTGGATATTTGGTAAGGGTGCGTCCCATCGGGAGTAAGAAGGGCAATAAATAAAAGAAGCGTCGCAAAGGACGGTCAAAGCAGTTATTAAAGGTTCGTACAAAATAGTCAGTGCCTTTACAGATTACCCAGAAGGGTATCGATAGCCGCAATCGCCCAACGCCGGATCTGATCGGCAGAGTCCAAGACCCGTTGGTCTTCATCCGCCGATCCGGGGACTTCTGACGCGCTACGGTGGAGCTTCAGGGCTTCATGGGCCAGGTGCTGCCTCTCCTGTTTTAAATCGGCAATGATAGAGAGGAGCTCTTGGAGTCTTTTCTCTTCAGCACTTATTGCATTGGTCACTTGCTCCATCTCCTTGGCGAGCTCTGCCCTTCGACGTTTGAGGCGGTCTATCTCGCCGACGATCCGTGGGCGGGAATCCTCCAGAAAGTGAATGCGTTGGTGTACCTCTTGAGCCTGACGTTTGTACGCGTCCTCTTCTTCACGGGTCTTCGCCAACTTGGCGCGATCGGCCATGTGACGAAGGGCTCTGAAGACCGGGATCCTCATGGACTCGATGAATGCAGCCGGCGCCAAGGCTTCTTCTGCTTCTTCTGGCACTCGTCTGCTGACGTCACCGAAAAGCTGCCGAATCGGTGAGGCATCTTCTACTAATCGGCCGATGTCTCCTTGAAGAAGGGATCGGATGCTAGTAAGCTTGGCTCGGACGTCGTCAGGGATGGAGCTCAAGGCGACCTGGCGAGAAGCGACTTCTTCGTCTTCAGAGAGGGCGACCGCGAAAGAGAAGAGGCTGTTGTCAGGGGTGTCCTGTTCCTGGAAATAATAAAGAAGAAAAAATAAATCGGCTGACGGTGATAGCAAATCGGCTAAATAAAGCTGAAAGATGTCTTACCACTTTGAAGCGAATCTCTTCAAGTTGCATTCGGGAAGCCGTCGTTCCCTGCTCAGGGGCCTGTACCATAGGTTCATCAGAAGAGGAAGACTCCACGATAATCGGCGCGGTGCTTCGACCAGCTTCCCGAGAGGGGACCAGTGGTTGAGGAGCGCTTGGCGTGCCGATGACCTGTGTCAAAAGGTTGAGTAAGCATATTATTCAAATACTAGGGGAATCGGTGAAATAGTGTTGTACCTCAACGGATGGAAGCGGGGGCGCGTCGATGGCCGATTGGGTTGCTGCCGATTGTTGTGTGTCCATGGGAGTACTCTGTGCAGTCTAAGATAAGAAGGATTAATATCGAAACGACAATCGGGAGGATTAAAACATAAGTTTACCTGAACGACCTCTAACAACAGTGACGCGGCGGCTGCCCCAGCTTGTGCGACGACTTGAGTGTCGATATCTCTGGTAGCCTGAGGGGGTGGCGCGGCCGAAGTCTTTGCCGATACAAGCATGGGAGGATCCGCCGATTCTATACGGGCTCGAACTCGGGGGCTGGTCTTCTTAGTAACTCTCTTCTGTGCTTGTTTCGATCGGCCAGCAATCACGTCCACGGACGGAGAGTCATAGCCGATGAGAGGGTAGGAGGTGTATGGATGATGATCCTCTATTAGCCGACCACTCCGGCTGCGTGTTGGAGGGGTACGATTCTCAGACTGAAGAAATGAAGCGAAGCATTAGTATTCAACTACGTTGAAAAAAGAGTAAAAATCGGCTAAGGAAAATACCTCGGCGTTCGGGTCGATGTTGGTTGGATCCAGGAGATTGCAGTATGCCGATGCCGAGTTGCAGAAGAGGATTTGTTTCCATTCGGCCCACCAAAGTTTGAATGGCTGGACAGCGAAGGGGGCTACTATCCAGTTGTTCAGGTCAATAGTGGTGGAGTCCGGGATCCGGTCTCGTACCCGACTGTAGTCCAGACCTGTGGTGAGCCCGTCTCTGAACTTGACTCGGCCAGCAAAATATACTTGAATCGGCAGCTGACCCATGCCGAGTTGGCATGCTGCAGCAGAGGGATTGTAGAACTCGTACGTGGGGGCATCTTTCCCCGAAAAGAAGTTGGCTGGCAGGATTCCTAGCTTAATTAGTTCGTCAGTGAGTTCTTCGTCGAATCGGCCAGTGGTCGAGTCGAAGCAGGTTGGGAGTTCAAAGATTGGGTCATCCCGCTGATAAGGAAACCAGACGGTTGCGTCTTCATTAAAGCCGTTGTAAAAGCATCGGAAGTACTCGGCCACTTTTGTAGCAGAGTACAAGCAACCCGGGAAGGCCGACGCCGCTTCACCGTAAGATGTGCATCGGCGACGAGCAGTAGGATCTTCTGCCGATTCAATGTTGGGGAACATCATGTGGTCCACCCTCTGCTGAGTAATCTTGCTCATATAAAGGTTCAACCATAAATTGATAAACCACCAGGGGCCACCTGGATTTCCAATCGGCTCCCCCTTGGATAGTTTGATGCCGATTTGGTGGAGCATGTGGTACGCCGCCCCTAGCAAGTGTTTCCCAAGGGGAACAGGGGTTCCTGCCGATAGCGCTTCGGCTAAAGCCTGGGTATTGGTTGATGGGCCGGCTGCTCTTCCGCAAAAGAAATGTTTTTCTAACCACATCATTAAAAAGGCCGTGTGCTCCCTATTCTCAACAGACCCGGCTCTTTTGTTGCATCTGATGAATCCTTTCCACCCGCCGATTCCTCTTGTGTCCAGCCGATGTGACGTTGCGGCTAAGAGGCGGAAAGGTGTGTCCGGGGAAGAAATGTTAAGGCCGGTCAACAGAACCACATCGGCCAGTGTGGGAGTCATAGGTCCATGCCCAAACAAGAAAGCATTGAGGGCATCAGACCAAAAGTAAGAGGTCGCTATCACCAACGGTTCATTTCGCTCCATCTGGGACAAAGACAGGTTGATGCACTGGCCGATTTTGAGCTCGTCCCATAGGACCCTCTTCGGTTCGGCTATCCGTTGGTACCACTCCCTCCAACCTGGGGTTTCATTCGGCCAGGACCTAAAGGTGCCCAACCAGTGATCCAGGTCCATGGTGGATTGTTTGAAGGGGATTCTGTGGGTTTCTAAATTGATGAGTTCTATTGGATCTAGGTTCCCCATGGGTGCGAGACAGATAAGACCAGGATTTCCCGTAAGGTGGATGGTGATGCGATGTCTAACCGCCTAAAAAGGAAAGGGGGGGCAAAAGTAAGAAATAGATCTAAAGTAAATACATTGCCGATAGAGGAAAGATTCGGTAATAACCTCTAGGATGAAGTTCCTAGTAGTCGGCGTGACCGCCGGTGCAGCTACGGAGGATGAGGCCGCAATGGGATCGCCATTGGGATCTCCGATGAAGCTCCTTCTTCTGACGACGGAGCAACCGCTGTCGTCACTTCCACCGGAGGCGCCATTTCTGGAGCATTGCGCGCGGGCGAGTTCCCTGAAGGTGCCGCCATTGGAGGGGAAAAGAAGAAGCAACAGGAAGATGGCGCTAGGAAGCTTCGGAGCTAAGGGAAAGTGCTGAGGGAAGAAGAAGGTGCGCGCGCTAAGGAAGAAGGACGTGAGCTTGAAGGTGAAGTGCGGGGTGAACTGCTATTTAAAGGGCGTCTAAGGAGGGGTAAAAATGGAATTTTTACCGCGCCGGCGTTTCGAGTTTTTCGGGAGTAGTGGTTGTCGTGGGCGCCCATTTCAAAAAGATTGCAATCATCAGGTTGAAGACCGCGAAACGGAAGGATATTTTCATTGCGGCTGTTTCGGAGGGGAAGTTGAAAAGAATTTTTTCGTAAAAGACTATGTTTTACTCCGAAACTGGGGGGCATGTGTTGACGCCAGATTTCGTCACCAGTGAAATCGGCGCCAAGAGGAGAGGAAATGGGAAAGTACAGTTGGAGATCGGTTGGTTGGCGCTACAGTCCAAGATCGGCTAGATGCTACAGTACGGGATCGGCTGATGGCTTCTGCCTCGCTTAAACCTTGGGGTTCGGATCGGACACGCCTGATTCCCGAATCGGTTACCCTTTACGGATAAGGAATCAGCCGATTAGGGGGCTGGAATAATTGGGCCGGTATGGGCTTGGAAAGGATCAGAAGGATGAAGAGGAAATCAGCCCATGAAGTGTATAATAACCAACCTAGTACGAATCGTGCTTGTAAATATTCGTTTCCTATTTGAATTAGGGATAGAGTTCTAGTCAGTTAAGGAGTCATCTGTACGGGGCTATAAATAGCTACCTTTGTAAATCTGTAATCATCAACAAATCAATACAACCAACTACTATTTCCTCGTACTTACTTTCAAGCAGGCGACTTCGCCAAATACTTTCTCCTTTTTCACGAGTTCGTACGGGTTGGCAGGGCTGCATCAACTTGATCTCCGGCCGATCTTGTAAGTTCTGTTTACCGAGTAAATTCTAAGCTTTAACTTCGGGCGCATCGCTGTCGTTTCGTTTAGATTTATTCATTAGTTATCGATATTTACTAGAATCATAGGTTTTACCTGTCTTTCTAGTTTTATCACCAGTTATCCAGCTAGGAATCGGCGGTTTCGGCTTTCTTTACATTCTTCTATTAAATTCACTTATCTTACATATAGCCGATTAGATCTATTCCTAGTGTTGTTACTATAGCATTGTGTCGATTACTCCAGTAGTTTTCTATCTACAAGGCTACAATGATCGGCTGCCTTATAGCTGATTTCTTTATTACGGCAAATCGGCCGATTCGCTGATAAGCTCTCTCGAGATCGGAAACTTAGCCGATCGTGATTTCTGGACCTGACACGTATTCTTCCTTGCCAATCAACAGGTCAGATTGGCTGGCACGCCGCGCGAACCGCACCAGGGCAATCACCCGAACAGGAGTTAAGCAGATTCTCCCGGGTCGTGTGTCAGACGCTGGAAATTCGGTTGACCGATTTCTAGCGCCAACACCATTGTACCAAGTTGAGTGTTGATATTTTATCATTACTCTTAGTAATAGGTTTCGATACGAAACCATACAAATGGATGGCATGAAATCATATATTGGATATTTGTAGAATACATGAGTGCATCTACGATTAATAATGGAATACATCTCCCATAATTGTGATAATGGTTATATGATCCACTAAATGAAATTTCTTTTCTTTCTAGTTGGATCCTGAATAAATACCATGTATGAGGTACATAATATTAACGATAGACAATATACTATATGTAGTAGTATACTATTAAACTAATGATAATTTACATGAATTATATGGAAACCTATGGAGATCTAATTTATTGAATTGAGCTTCAAATTGATCTCCTTGAACTCGCTTTCCTCCAATGGAGTGGAGGTATTGTTTGAATCAAATATTTGATTTGGAAATCATGTGTACATGAATGTACAACCACACTTGAGACAAACATGAGGTTTGTCTTTATGTCACTTTTAAGGAAAGTGACATTTTATGTATGGGATCCATTGTGTTGTAAATTTCATGAACTGAAAGTTCTATTCTTTGCTGATAACTCTACTAGGAGTTCAAAGAATAAATAGATCTTGCTCCTTTGGATACTCAGACTTGTAAAATCTGAATTGAGGAAATGTAGTAGCACGCAAAGGTGCATGTGTGGTAATTTCAAGATTGATTTTATTAGGTAGAACTATGGTGGCAGTGATGTCATGAGTCCCTGATGATATTGTTGATATCAAGTGCCCATATTGGATAGTAAATCCTGTCCAATGTGAATTCAGAAAATTCCATTTTAGAAATATTAGTCATGTCGTACATGAGTGGATCATGTATTTGAATGAATTTACTAAATGTTATTGTTATGCATTTTTTTTATTTTAATCAAGTTGATACTTGATTATAAGTGGACTATTCTATAATTGATAGGTGACAAAAGTCACTGCACATGTGCTGGACTCTATTCTTGTAAGAATAGATGATCTGATGATCATTGCCAAAACATAGTCTATGTATAATAGAAGATAGTCACAATATTTTCTGCTATTTATTTAAGCAAAAGTTGATGGCTAAATTTTGAATTCAAGATGAACCTTGAATTATTATATATAAAATCTTGTATATTCAAAATGCGACTTGAATAACAAGTATTGTTTGACCTCATATTTGATAAGCGATGAAATCGCTGATATTATCGAGTGTGACTCAATCATCATGTACTAGTGAGTTAACACATCAAAAGGTAGTCACCAGAATGGTGTAAACTTTGAAGTAGTGGATCAGAAACTCGTTGATATAGGCATAGTTTGCATTATTGCAATAAATGTCGTAGACTCCACTCATATGTGTTACACTAGTAATATTAGATGGTCACTGGAGAGTAATCACCATGTTGGTGTTATGATTATGCAAAAATAGTGCTAGCAAGTTGGTTCTTGCAACAAAATATGTCAATGGGTAGTGCAACTGTTGTAAATGTATTATTTATATTGGAATGAACGACTTGATAGTCATATTGAATACAAATTTTTCATTGTATGAAATTTTGGATATACACATGCAAGGTAATCATCATAAGATGTAGACCTCTCAGTGATGAGAAAATTTGCTGCCTAAAAGCACGATCTTTAGGCAAATAAATTCTTAGATAAGAACTTGTCGCAGCCAGTGCCTAGTTCACATCACCTTGTGTTGTTCCAAAATCATATTTTTTATACCTTAATTTTAATTTTGCATCACCTTCTACTTAGAATATTGATTAAGCATTTAATTATGCAAACAAAATAAATTGCATATGTAAAGATTGTCCTAAAACCAATGATAGATATGCGGATCATGATGATGCTCAATTACTACTACGGAAAGTTTGGCATCCTTGTTACATTGGTGCTAATACCTAATGGTATATCTAGTAATGTGCATAACAACGTATAATTACATAACAATCCAGGGACTAATTAGAAACATGAAACATGCATAATAGAATATTCTAAACATGTAAATAGTCATAGGCCTTGAGGCTTTAATGAAATTTGGAGGCAAATCTGGGCTGTTATGCAGACATTGGCTTGTTGGCCTTGCTCGTGAGGCCGGCCTGCGGGCGACGTTGGCCAATCCGGCCCAACGCTGCCTGGTTGCCTAGCCTGCAGACCGTGCATGCCGCTGGCCAGTGGTGGCCCAAAGCGGCCCGGCCTAGTTGGCCTGTACAAGAGGAGCCACATCCCTCGAGCCGCCGCCGCCGCCTTCTTGGTGGCCGCGCCGCCGGCTTGCAAGCTGCGCCGCCGCCTAGCCACGCGTGTCCACGCAGCCGCGTGCGCTCGCAGTCGAGTGAATCTGCCGCCCCATCTCCCTGCCACGGACGCGCTGCTTTGTGCTGCCGCACCGTCACCCGTCGGCCTGTTCCGGTCGGTCAATGCTCGGAGGAGAACCCAAGCGCGGTTGGGTTCCAGGTCCCATGCCGGCTGCCCATGCGCCGGTTCGTGGTCGTGACGCGGCCGAGTTTGACCGGGGGATGGGGCTGCCGCCAGTGATATATGATGGCCATTTGGTATGGCGTGCTGCGCCAGCGGTGCAGGGCCAGGCTGGTGGCCTTGGTCCAGTGGTGGTGGCGGTGAAGGAAGTGCTGCTGTTGGTGAAGGCAATGCCGGCCATGTACGGTGGCGTCGCTGTTTGAGTGCGCTCGGAGGAGGCACTGGAGTTACTGCTGCTTACGACCGTCGACGCACTACGTGGTGCAGGCCTTGAGGGGCCAATACAGACTTGGTGGTGGAGCATGGCGAGGCGTCCATCGACGCTGGCCAGTGAAACAACGTCTATGGCCACCACGGAAGCGGTGACCATTGCAACCACGACGTCCAGAAGGACGACAGCCATGGTGGGCAGAGAAGAGACGGTCCCTGGTGTGGAAGCAAAAAGCCTGGGGCGCCGTCCAGTGAACCATTGCCGGCGACCATGAAGAGGAAGAACGAGGAAAACATCTTCTATGGCAGAGAAATGGAAATGCCTAGTGATCTTGGGGCCTTCTGCCCCCTGTCGCCGTCTTTTATGCCCAGTAGAGAGCAAAGTGCATGATAATCGTGTTGAGAGTTGAAAATGAGACTTAAAGAATGAATTTAAGAATTTTTTTATTTCATTGAAAGAATGATTTGATTACATATTTATACAAGGAATATTTATAAAGGGGGAAGGACATGTCGGAAGGGCATCATGTCTTTAGGAGTTAGCCTCACTGTGGAAAGTTCTCTACAATTATCTATAATATTAATATTAATTATCATGTTTCACAACAGGCGGGACGACGCGACGGAACTGAGATAGCAACTGATGTACGGACTCCACGACGCGAACCCTAGTCAAGCATGTAGGATTACTCTATGCAGAGTAGCATTTAGAAAAAAAGGGGAAGCGCCAGGTGATCTGTGACAAGAGTGCAGAATTAGGCAGCCGAATCCTTCAGCGACTGAGGGTCTGTTTGCTTCAGCTTATAAGCCGGCTGAAAAGCTGCAACGGCTGATTTATTGTGAGAGAAAAACACTGTTCAGTGGCTGATAAGCTGGCTGAATAAGCTGAAGCGAATAGACCCTCATGACTTTTGTATGGTACAGCCAGCTAGCTAGCAATAGGGCTTGCAGCAGAACACGCGCGGCATCGAGGTCACTTGCGGCCTTGGCACGGCCGCAGGGGTTTTCTCTGGCCAGGTCGGCGTAGCACAAGGTTTTGCCTTACATAATCTATTTCCATCACTCCATATATGGGTGTGCGCCGTACAGCCAAGTTCAGTTCGTCCTCGACTCGTCGTCGTAGCATGAGCTTAATTAACTACACGAAGATCAAAGCATAAACGCGGCTCGACCGTCACGTCATGGTCGATGGAAGTTGATGCACCTGAGGGAACGTGAACGGAAAGATTACAACAAGAAGCAGAAAAAAAAACGACGAACTGATGATGGTTGATGGGCCGCGGTGCTACAATTTCTGCTACATCGCCGGAGCGCGCGGCCCGCGCGTCGTGCTACGGTCCATTTGTGCTGCGGCTCGCGTAATTTTTATTTTCCTTTCCCTTCTTAAAATATGATAACTTTATAACCGTTTTGGATTCTGTTTGCACCATTGCATTCGTTTTGATGACGCCTATAAAACTAGATCCATGATAGATAAATATGTTTTAATATATTTTTTATATTCTAGCAATTTATATTAAATACATAATAGCTAGTTAAGCATGAAGTGTGTAGCAACTTATGTATAAATCTATCAACACATCATATACATAAAATTGCTACATTTTTTTCACCAAATATAGTTACGTATTTGATGTATCTATTTAAGCTATCTCATTTGTCTCTGTATATATGGATATATTAGCTTCGAAGAAACTATTACATTGACTCTATGTGAGTTATAATTAATATAACATATAAGTCATCACATGTTCTCTATATAAGTTACTGTTAATCAATAATACCACTATTTTATTTTTATTTATAAGTTGCTATACAGTTTGTCTATAAGTTGCTAGTTGTATAAAATAGTATTAAAATATATCAAATATGAATCTTATTTTGTAGATTTCATCACTAGGAATGTAAGGACGCAAACGAAATTAAAAACGGACACTCGATGAATGAATAATACTCATTTATCACTGTCACTGGACCCAGCGCGGCAGTAGCGGCAGTGCGAACCGTCGCCGGATAGCGCGGTCCAATTAGCAACCTTGAAATCAAACTTGACAGAACCGTTGAGAGAGAGTAGCAGAACTATTTTCCCAAGCCTAAATGGTCAGATGGAACAAGAATCCCCCGATGCTTGCTTCCCTTCTCCAAGTCGGCAAAATTCGCCCTGGTTTTTTTAGGGGAAGCGGCGATTTTTTACCAGGGGGAGATGCTGCTTCCGCAAGACCGCAACCACCCATCGGCCGCCGCCACCCAGATCAATCTGGAGGTACGACTTATTTGCATGTTCGTTTCCTTTTAATCGGGGGTTGCCGTTTTTATCGGGAGCCCCTGATCGGTTCTTGGATTTGTGCATTGGCGCTTTAGCCTCCTGAAACCACTATGCATGAATGGTAATCTTGTAGATCCTTTAGATGGCAACAGGGTCGGCCGGCCCCGTCTGGGCATGACGCCGTGCTGATGCGAAAAAAAAATGAACAGAAGATGAATCGGTTCCTTGGCATGGTCAGTCCGAACCGCTAATCAGTGATGCGGTTTGCAACAAAAATCGTTGTATTTCTATGTTGGTACAGTCATAATAAGGAATATGAGACGAAAACCCAGTTCTCTCATACACTACCAATCTGCATGCCCTACTTATTGTTAACTTCATCACTTATTTTAGTGAATTGCGATGGCCGAGAGCACCGTTGGTCCGAGTATGACCTAGGTCCTGCCATGGAGGATGCGTCAATGCCGCTGATCAAAGAACTCATTCAATTTCACTTCCTCTCGTCTCGTTGCTACTAGCTTGGCAGAGGGAGCCAAAGCTTATAGGCTTGTCACTCTTGATGAAGCAAGTCAAATTCTATCCTCAAGGTTTTTTGCTAACTCTTCCTAGGTCCAATTGAACCCATTCAAGTCAAATTTCTTGCAGTTCTGAGGCCCATCATTTGTGTCATTGATATTCAGGTCCAATTTTGCTGCCATAATAAAACTGTCTCTCTCACGCCTCTCTTGGTGGCTTGGAGGTGTCCTGCTTAGCTTGTCAAGAAATAAATCCTCACTTCCTCTTTCTTTTGCTTGTATATCGAAGGCCATGCCTGCTATCTCCTTTCCTCTGTGAGCGGAAAGGCTGATTGATAAGATATCTTGATCTTTTTGTGAGCCATCACAAGCAGTTAAGCAGCTGTCAACTGATCCATCACCAAGTTGCATGGTGTGCCCTTGTGCCATTTGTGAACCTTCCATCTCCTCGAAGCCTGTAAATGCATGCTGGAGGCATTCTGTCGATACCTTTGAGACTAATTCTGATAGTTGCATCTTCGCAGTTTCTAGGCCAACTGACCCTGCATTCTGCTTTGCAAGTGTCTCCTGTGCCTTTTCTAGCACAGATTGTAGGTACTTCCCTTGTGCTTCAATGCGGAGTTGCAAATGTCTCTGTACCTGTTGAAAGGCATCATTATGTGTAAGGCAGCTTGATACATGGAAAGAATAAATTCTGAATTTACAGTTGGCCAGTTTTTCTGAACTTTTCATAAGCATCGCCGTTTTACATGTTCTTGTTTAAATTGGGTTCATTCAAATGATCATCTCCTTAGACCCTAGATGACCATGACAAGATAAATGAGATAATTCCTCGACGCAGGACAAGCTTTGTGGATGCTCTGGAGCAAAATATATGCATACATCACATACACTTTTCCCCCTAGATGTTTTAGTAATATAGGAAATAGATGAAATTAGTTCTTGGCTAAAATAATTGAGGTGATCAGAGCAAGTATAAGTAATATTTTTCTTAATGGAATGGTGATTGTGACGTAGTTTCACTGACATGTGGCATTATACATTACTTGAGTGTGTCCCTGAAGTTTACTAAATGATGATTAAGCTATGTATATATATTTTTATTTGGATGCTCTGTATATCATGTACTTCCATTACAAAACAAACATTCATTCGATGAGGGTTCTAGTATATACTTAAAATCTGGTTTTGGATCCATTTTGCTATATGTTCTGCCACACAACCTACTCTAGTGTTCTACTCTATATATCTCCTACTGATGTATCAACTAACAAAATGTAAACGTTTATGTATTTGTAAGGAATGTAGAATTGGTAATTTAGTTGGTGATATTATTTATTTTCTTCTGCTTTCGTACCTCTAGTTGCTCGTGCAGTCGGCGTTGTACTTCAATTTGCATCTGAAGGGCTTCACCTATGTGCACAGATCTGATAAATTGCAAAACTATGTTATCTTCTCCAAACATGCTGAAGCAAACATTTATTCATCTCTTACTTGTTTGTCTGGGTTCCAAGGTTTATGTGGCTAGCTGGTGAACTATTTCCTTCAGGTGGCTTCTCCATTGCCATGGTGCAACCAACCACTGAAGAGCAGAAAGGACGTTCAGTACTAAGCTTAATAGGAGGCTGATAACTGCTAGGTAATCTGAGAATGTTGTACTTACTATTTTTTGCATTTCCGCCATTAGCTTGGGCGTGAACATTTTTGCTTAGCCTGTATTTCTAGTAAAAGACAAATCAACTTAGTTTCTTGCTACAAGGCATGTACAAGGTAAAACACTATACTAGGAATTCCATGTCTACCTGAAGATGACTCTTAAGGTGATATAGCGTTAGTCCAGGGACACCCATGAGTCTCATGATCGTCTTTGGTGTAGCTTCTGCATTATTATTACAGAATTAGATGGTAATCTTCCTTGTGTTAGCTTGTATGACAGATAGATGGTTTAAGCATGTACTTACTATCAGGTCCACCAAGTTGATTTACCGCATCCACAAAGCGCTCATGTAGCTCAGGTGTCCATTTTAACCTAGGCTTAGCATCAGTTGAAAGCACAAGCCCTGGCTCTGCTGGAATACTCCCTCCTTGCAGAAGCAAATGCCTTTCTGGAGGGGATGTCTGCCTAGAAGACAGGAAATGGCTGTGACTCTGGAGCTGTTGTTGATGATGATACATCTGGCATGAAGATATTGCAGCCTTAAAGGTTAGGACCTATGACAAGAAATTTCCTCCTTTTTTTTCTTTTGTTTGAGCAAACCAAATAACAAACACATCACACATCCCATACCTCTTCAATTCTATTTTGTATTGATATCTGGTTGCAGACTCCACAATCCTGATAGGAACCGACTCTTGCAGTTTATGAGCCCTTCGTTTTTGGTGAACTAAGAGGGTTTTATCACACAATGGAGTTATATTCTTTGGGAGTCTGCTCTAACAAACTAGGACTACTCATGCCAAGATGTTGTGCAGAGACTGGTTTTATAAGGCAAGTGAGGAGAGAATTTCGAATCGTTGGAACAAGCACTCAAGCCTGACCCAATCTTCGCAGCAACTGAAAAGAGGTATAGAGATATTATCCTTATTCCTTAAGGTACCTGTGGACCCTATGCGCACCTATCTTTTTATTTACCAATTCTGCGAACACATTTGCATTCTGATTCCAACACTAACAAATATGGTTGATATTGCTTTAACTGGCACAAAGGGAGGGAGGGGGTTACAGGCACACATATTTGTTAAGTTTATTCTTCTTGCAGATAAAAGTGGGAACCTTGTTCTCACTAAGAACTTTTGAGATGTAGTTTGTAATGCTGTCTTTGAGCTTGTAGGGCTACTATATTCTTGGACTATATCTTACACGTTCAGAATTAATTCCGCTGTCCACTGCACTTGTATTATGAAATCAAAGGTAAACATCTGTGCGTAGTTGACATCGATTAGGATCCTGTATGTTCTGCAACCACAGATGCTGTGGCAAATGTACGCGTTCGTATACAAGCATGGTATATAGTTAATTAGAGAATAATTTTTATCATTCATACTAGAGCAAAGTTTAAATTTCTTTTTGACCAGATGCATCCAGAAGAAGAATTCAATAAAGTTTTGCATATAAATAAAGTGAAAGGAACTCATTCCATTAGTGATGCCTTCCTTGGGACTGCACAAAAGCAAAGCATGGAATATTGGAATAAGCATATGGTTCCCTTTTGTCTCCTCATGTAAGTTTTGTACTTGTTCGGCTATCAGGGAAAAGGAAAAGTGGATAGGAGAATCTAATGGGCTGTGCATCTGTATGGAGGAGTCCTCTGAGTTTGGTTGCTACCTGTTCTACATAAGATGCAGAAAGTAGGGGCTTAAAAATGACGGTTAGTTCCTTTATTTCACTGCTCTTTGTTGCTTTAGCTTTGTAAGCGCGCCTATATCCAAACTGATATAGTTAGTCTTGTTTATTCGTCTTCCATACTTCAACAGAACCGTCTCAGTTCAATGTTTGATACCTCTAACTGCCATGAAGTCCAGTCATCTGGAATAGCCGAATAGGTGGCGCTTACCATTGTCTTATATAGAGTGCTTTTTATATAACTTGGGAGATGCTATAATTTTCAACCTGTAAGCGCCTCTTCCAGTTGATTTGTGTAGTTCAGCTCTTCCATTTAAGGGATAGTCCAGTTAATTTTTGCCATCATTTCCATTTGTTCTGGTTATCATAAGTCACAAATATACCTCAGAAATCAAATATTGCCCTGGTAAATCAAATACAATGAATTGCGTCCAGATCCTCTCAGGCCTTGCAAAAATAAAAGCTTGGCAGGCATTTGTTTCAAAAGCAACTGGTACGAGTGGTCCGAGCCAGTAGCATCGTGCTTTGTATGTTGCTATTTTGCGGTGTTTGCTTGTTGCCATTTTGTGGATCAACCAGTCTTCTCTGAAGTTGTTTCAGGGAATCCCTGCACTTACAGACCACTAGTTCCTTTGTTCCATCCATTAGGAATTAGGATAAGAAAACTGTCCTCTTGATATGATATCTGTACACCCATTCCTGTTCAAGCGAGGCATGCTGGTGCATTTCCGTCGCTCCAAACCTAAATCGCTCTATGCATGATTCCACGGGCCATTTGCTGGGGAATTGTGGTCAATGATGGCTGATCATCAGGAGCACAAACCAAGACGGCCGCGCATTAGAACATGGAATAAGCTCTTTCTAGCCGTAGCTTTATCTTTGGTGCTGAATCCGGCGAAAGGGTAGCCAGGGGGGGGGGGGGGGGGGGGGGGGGGGGGGGGGGGGGGGAGGGAGGGAGGGGGGAACTTTGAGCTTTATCTTTGCGCGGGGATTACATTCAGCTGTTGCTTGTTAAGTGGTCAGAATCGTATGCTCCCGCTTTCTCCATAAGCTCCTCTTGACAATCATCGTTTTCGCAGGCAGGCAGGCGCGGGCACGCGATCCCGCAGCAGGAAGGGGAATAACGAAAAGCGATGTTGACAAAGCTGGAGGGAGGAATCCCGCGTTTTTTTTTTTTTTTTGGAGGGGGGCAAAGATGAGGAGGAATATA
This sequence comes from Setaria viridis, assembly GCF_005286985.2. Classification (NCBI taxonomy): domain Eukaryota; kingdom Viridiplantae; phylum Streptophyta; class Magnoliopsida; order Poales; family Poaceae; genus Setaria; species Setaria viridis. The sequence goes on from NC_048271.2 coordinate 45,286,880, forward strand.
TCGCCTGTGTCGACCTCTCCTGCCTGATGATTCTTCTGTTCCGTGACCTGGTTGTGCTGCTGCTCCGCGGCCTCGTGCGAGCAGAGAGCGGCATCAGGCATGGACACGTGTGGACATTGGCGCGGGTATATTATTGGTGCTGTAAGAGTGGTTTGCTCGGTGCTCGTTACTTGCTATATAAACCCATCCAGTCCAAATCAGCCTGGTTGATGGGAGAATATGGGAGGACTTGTAACGATGCCACCAACTGATAAGTGTTTCTCGCTTGTTTGGTGTAACGAGAGCCCTGCTAATGATCGTATTTGCTACGAGTCTATGACCCTTTGGAGATTTTGGTTTCTGTCCTCGTCAGAAAAGATGCTGGTGCTCCGCACTTTCGTTGGCAGAAGTTTCGATCATCCCTTTCTCGAGGAAAAAGAAGAGAAAGTTTTCGATCATGTGATCTTCATGGATGGGTTGACATTGTATGTAGCTTTGGAGAGAGGTCGCTGGAGCCTTTGAGGATGTGATGACTGATGACCCTTCCAGTTCCAGTTTTCTTGGTGCGCTGGCTAGCCCGAGCTAGAGGAGCCCAACAAGCATGATAGCTCCCGGCGGCCCATCTAAATGGCTGAAAACCGGCGGCCTCCTTGGCCCGTGTTGCATATGCATGGCCCGCGACCGTTCCAATTGCAGAGGCTTTTGTTTCCGACGAGCGGCCAGGCCGACCGGCTTCACGGCTTGACGACGGCAGCCGCGCAGGGCAGGTGGAGGAGGATTGAATGTAGATCCGCTGGATCTCGCAGGCAGGCGCAGCGTTTCTTGCATCGGATGATGGAACGGCAGCATCCACTGCGGCACTGCCCCCCGAGTGCCCGGCGCTACGATCCATGCATGGAAGGAGCAGGCAGGACAGGACACTCTTGCTTCTGCCGGGTACTGCACGGCTTGAGAGTGGAGAGACAAGACCCAAGAAAGGCTGCGCCCACTTTGCATCGCCGCCCGCCCGCGCGGTGCACGGTGCTGCACCGCACGCCTTTCCACCACAGCTTCTGTTGACTCGACCCATCGGGCGAGGAGCAACGCCTATAGATGTACATTCGGGCCGCCCGGACCCGGTCCGGCACGGGCACGGCAAGGGCCGTTATTTTTCGTGCCGGGTCTGGCCCGTCACGATGGCAACTTCGTGCCATGCCGTGCTGGCCCACGGGCCGCACCGGTGGTCAAGTACGGGTCCACAAGGTCTTTTTCGTGCCGGGCTGGCCCGTAAGGAACGGCCGGCTTCGAGCCACTGCGAGCACGACGGGCCCTCACGGCCTGCTCGGCTGCTCCCTGTGTTGTGCCTGTGCGTCGTCTCCTCGAGACCTCGACTCCTCCTGCGCGCCGTTAAGCCCGCCATCGCTGCGCCACTAGCCTCTCGCCGCCACTGGCCCCCTACGCCACCGGCCTCCCGCACCGCCGCTCCCCGCAGCCAGCCCCCTCAGCCCTCGCCGTCGCCGCGGCTGCTGGCTGCTCTTCGCGGCCAGCCCCACGTCGTCGTGGAGGAGAAGGGTGGAGGCGGAGGTTGGAGAATGGAGAGGAAGGGGAACGGACGAGGGGAGCTGGGGAGGCAGAGTCCCGGAGAACGCCAAAATGGACGGAGGAAGGGGAACGGGCGGGGAAGCCGGGAAGGGGAGTGGACCGTGGGTGAGATAAGATCGAGTATGGAATAGATAAGAATGAGACACGGGCCAATAATGGGCTGGTCATTAGTTTCGTGCCAAGCCGTGCCGCCCGTTGGGCCTAGGCGACAGCCCACGCCCGGCACGAGGCATCGGACCGGGCCAGCCTGAGCCCGAAGAGGTACGGGTCAGGCCGGGCTTAGGACGGGCTAAAAAACCGGGTTTCATGCCGGGCTGTCGGGCGGCAGGCTGCATGTACATCTATGGTAACGCTCAACGCATGCGTCGTTCTCCTTCTACCTCCTCAACCTGGCTTGGACTCCACCGGCGTAGCACCACCATCGTCCCGGGTGCCGGCTGAATCCACATCTCCACTGGTACTCCCACTAGCACCTCCATGGCGATTTCACAGACGAAGGAAAAAAAAATGGCACATTGGCAATGGCATCGTCCCCGTCAAAAAGCGCGATTCCCGGGTAGCAGAATGGCGATGCGTGCACGCCTAAAAGCTTGTTGCAGGCTTGCAGAGGGAAACCACAAGCCGAAACCAATGGTACAGGGCGAAACCATGGCTGGGCCCGGGAACAAGGACACAGCTCTACCCCTGCCAAGTCTGCGACTGGCCGACAGCAACTGCCAGCTTCTAGGGGAGCGGTGGCCACCGAATCCTTCGGATGCTTCGTCCCTCCGGCCTCCTCCATCAACGCAGGGGCAAGCCGTGCAGTGCTGTTGTGGGTCGCAAGCCTCTTGTTGTATGGTATGGGCCAACCAAACAAAGTTGCCAATGAACCAACCAGCCTTTCCAACATTCAACGAATCTCAGCAGTATTATTATTGCGAATTGCCTTCATACTCGATCACGTGCCCTTCGAATGGCCACATTGGACGTCCCCATAGGGTACGCCTACCTTTCTCGCGGGACTGACCATTGGTCTACGCAAAATTCGCATGTCTCCAAATATACAGTGCAAGAAGCGAGCTTAACGCTCACTATAGATTCCAAGGCTTCCAATAGTGCTTGTCCACTTGTAATGCACAAGCAAAGAGGGATTAGACACAACATCCACTAAACTTCAATATCTCCCTCCATACGAAATACAAGTTTCTTATAACCTCAGATTCTTAGAATGGAGTTAGATTCTTAGAATGGAGTGATGCTAATATTTTTATGAGATAGAACTACCGTAACAGAGTCGTGATATGTCGGTCGAACGCACTTATTCAATAGATTTTCGTAGCAACCAAACCTCAATTTGAATTTTTCATCTAATTATATCATAGAAATTCGCAAACAAGCTAGAAATCGTGGAATCAGTAAAAAAAATGCATTATCCATTAATTAATCTTTACTAGTAGTACTAATTTAATTATATGCACATATAACTTTCTCTTCGTGAACAAGAAAATGAAGAAGACCAACCCTTTCTTCAAGAAACGTAAAACCCCGATTTTCATCAAAATTCAAATACTATTATACCATAATACTTACGAACATTGATGCCATGTACCCGCGGGTTAGTTAACCTAGCCGAACGGCGGAAGAGCCCACGGCGCGTACGGCGCACCCCCTCGCCCGGGCCACCCTTCATATATTCGCTTCCCCCTCCGACCCATCCGCCTCGCCTCTACTCCTCTCCTCGCCGCGCCGCCTGATCAGCCGCGCGCATCCTTTCCAGCCGCTCGATCGCCCAACCCTAGGAGGCTCTCCCTCTCCCTCCCCGCCGTGCTGCAATGGCGGACGTGGATTGCGTCGCCGCGGGGCCGGAGGAGATATGGTGGCGCCGGCCCAAGACCAAGATCGTCTGCACCCTCGGCCCGGCCTCGCGCTCCGTGGAGATGTGCGCGCGCCTGCTGCGCGCCGGCATGTGCGTCGCGCGCTTCAACTTCTCCCACGGCTCCCACGAGTACCACCAGGAGACCCTCGACAACCTCCACAAGGCCATGGACCTCACCGGCCTCCTCTGCGCCGTCATGCTCGACACCAAGGTCCGCTTTTTAACTGAGCCCGCTCCCTCGACGCCTTCACGCGCCGTCGTTTATCTCGTCCGCCTTTTTTACTGCACCGTTTAGGTTTCCGTTGTAGGCGCTTGATCCGATCTGTGTGTTGTTCTGTTCCTGTTAATTTGCGAATACGTCGTGCTTCACACGTGAACTAGTTTAGATGAACGGCAAAAAATAATAGTTCTACAAAAATGAACGGCAAAATTTTTCAATTGTTGGTAATCCGCCCTGCCAAAAGTAGGATCTTGGGAGTTAGGCCTCTGGGCGAGGACATGAGTTTTTGTATTTTTATTGTTTGACTTGTGCATTGTCACGATTGGTTGAGACAAGGGCAGCCTCTGGTAGGCTGTTATTAGCACGTTTATTGGGGCAGCTGGGGACCGAGATTTTAATTATTTGCAGATCGGCAGTACTCGTTGTGTATGTCCGGGATATGGTTTCAATGGGCTTGGTATAAACATTAAAATTTGTTTTTAGTTGTTTGCTTTCTTTATGTAAATCGAGGTGGACGCTAGTCGGGGGATTAGAAATGCATATGTGGTTGACATTTGTGGGGTGGCTCCAAAATTTACACGGTAGACGCCAAAGACTCAGTTTGTGCATCCATTGTACGCGTGCCTTATCAAGGAAGTCATATAAAGCGCCTGAAATGAGGATCAGATTCTGAATTCTGGTATTCTAGTTGATAGCTGAGTACCTAGAGGTCCTCCAGTTGGCATGTGAGTTGGTATTAATTTGTATGGTCTACTAAATCGTTGTGGATCTATCAAAGTCATTGGCAACGCAACATGTCTCTTTCGTGGTAGTTTTGCATTGTGATCTTTGATTCTTTCTTAACAAATTAATGCTCTAGGTTTTATAGCCATCCAAATCCCTTAGTTCTTACACTCTATGCTGTTGCGTTCAACATTGATTACTCATTGTTAGCGTGAGGTTTGAAAACTGGGCTCTTCTGATCTACAAAGCGTTGACCTACATTATTCTCTTTTTCCTGATTTCAGTAATATAATGTTCTCCACTAATTAGATAGTAGACTTCCTTGTCAGTCAGCCAGCCATGAAGTTGTATATAACATGCATTATCTGTTGTGACTTTGTCGATCTCATGCAGATGTTTCTTAAGGCATCTTGATGTAATGTTACATTTGGCTGTGACTAACCTGAACTGTTAGATGCTGTGTCAGTTTGCCTACAGCACAAATCTTGGCCTGGAATTTTTGTGTGCTTGGTAAATGTAGCGCATATTTCATGCATCATGCTAGATGTCAATGATGTACATATCCTTTTGTTTTAATTAATTTACAGGATTGGTGCAAAATGCATTACTTTTTTTTATGATTATTAGAGGTGGATTCATTATCTTTGTAGCTTTGAATGGATTAACTTCTGCAACATACTGCTTGTCAGATTTGTGCAAGCAATTCATGTTTATATACCTGACAAACTATTCGAATATCTTGTCGAGCAGTGTCCAAATTGAACAATACATCTACTTTATTTCAAAAAATATAAAACAGTTACTGTGCAAACTTGTTTGTGTGTTGAACCTTATAATTTGCCTGTTTGTACAGGGACCAGAGATCCGCACGGGCTTTTTGAAAGATGGCAAGCCTGTTAAGCTGACGCAGGGAAAAGAGATTACAATCACCACTGATTATTCCATTAAGGGTGATGAGAACATGATTTCGATGAGCTACAAAAAGATTGCTTTAGACCTGAAGCCTGGGAGCACTATACTATGTGCTGATGGCACCATTACACTCACGGTGCTTTCATGTGATCCTGCACAAGGCTTGGTTCGTTGCCGCTGTGAGAACTCTGCTCTCCTTGGGGAGAGAAAAAATGTCAACTTACCTGGGGTCATAGTGGATCTTCCAACTCTAACAGAAAAGGACAAAGAGGATATATTGAAGTGGGGTGTACCTAACAAAATAGACATGATTGCTTTGTCCTTCGTACGCAAAGGATCAGATCTTCAGATGGTCCGAAGTGTGCTTGGTGAACATGCCAAGTCAATCCTACTTATGTCCAAGGTATGCTCATCTCTCCAAGAAACTTGCATCCCTTGTTTGCCTTGTGCTGTGGTTTATTTGCTTATACAATTGATATCTCTGCTCTCTGTCAGGTTGAGAATCAAGAAGGCGTTGCCAATTTTGATGAGATTCTTGCAAACTCAGATGCTTTCATGGTTGCCAGAGGGGATTTGGGAATGGAAATACCTATTGAGAAGATATTCTATGCGCAGAAGGTGATGATCTTCAAATGCAATGTGCAAGGAAAGCCTGTTGTTACCGCAACCCAGATGCTGGAGTCTATGATCAAGTCTCCTCGCCCTACACGTGCAGAAGCGACAGATGTTGCCAATGCTGTCCTGGATGGCACTGATTGTGTGATGCTTAGCGGTGAGACTGCAGCTGGGGCATATCCGGAGCTAGCAGTGCAGACAATGTCTAGAATTTGCTTGCAAGCAGAGTCACATACGGACTATGGAGCAGTTTTCAAGTTAATTAGTAATGCGGCCCCAATCCCTATGAGTCCACTGGAGAGTTTGGCATCATCCGCAGTTCGAACTGCCAATATCTCCAATGCATCACTCATTTTGGTCCTCACAAGGGGAGGTACAACTGCAAGGCTCGTGGCAAAGTACAGGCCAGCCATGCCAGTGATATCCGCTGTGGTTCCAGAAATGAAGACGGATGATAATTTCAACTGGACTTGCAGCGATGAGCGCCCTGCCAGGCATAGCATGATTGTTAGGGGCCTGATCCCGATGCTGAGTGCTGCTACCGCGAAGGCATCTGATACTGAGGCGACTGAGGAAGCCATCAACTTTGCCATAGATCATGCGAAGAAGCTCAAGATCTGCAAGTGTGGAGATTCAGTTGTCGCGTTGCATCGTATCGGCGCATCATCTGTCATCAAGATCTTGACAGTCAATTAGTGTTGGTGTGGGGTGGGTATTTGTGAGGGCAAATTTTGTTAGGCTGTGATTGAACCCTTGTTAGCATCATTTTGTCAGCTCAATTGCATGTCTTGAGCTTCGGAGATTGTCTTTTAGGAGCGAAAAGGATGGAGTCTTTTGCTGTAGGGAACTATGCCACGCGTTTGCTGAGCATTTTTACAAGTTTGAAAACTCTAAATAATACATAAGTTGTATGCTAATGTGTTCTGTTTCCTGTTGATTCGGTCTTTAAGTTATTCTATCCGGTGGTTCTTATGTTTGGCAGAGTCTGTGCTGCAACCTCTGTTCATCAAGTTGTTTCATTGCCGTGTCTGTCCGTGAGCAGTCGATCTTCCTTTACATGTTTTTGGTGTTTAACATTTTTGATCGATGGACCCTATGCAGAATTGTTGAATGTAGATCTGATGATTCTGCATTCTTTGAACAGGTTCAGTAGCTTTGTGTAAGGACCGCCCCTTTTACATTTCCATGGACACTTTCATGCCATTCGAGAAAGCTTAGCGAAAAATGGAGAAGAAGCCAGCTACTTGGTGTTGATGGAAGGATGGAGACGTAGCTCCATTAAGTTGCTATTGAAGCTTCCAAATCATACGAGAACAAACCAAACCCCTTTTCCTAAAAGCACCGAACCAATCACCGGAGGACACGTATTCTTGAGCTTGTCCCGGTGTACATTTCGCCAGGTCACACACCGTGTTGACCAAGTGTTAGCACATGAACTTGGAATCAGCCAATCATTTTCTGAACAATGATCACAGCATCTCTGAAACGAAATAAAAAAAATACGATACCAACAGATAGAAAAATTTAGATTATGATCGAACGCGTTTAGAGATTGTTGCTCGTAAGTTCTGACAGGGCCATGATACCTAACGGCATGAAAATATAACGGCACTATTGGTGGCACATAAACCATCTTCACGATTTACCGACAGAAAGGTTGCACTGCATAGGTGCTTTGACAGAGTTGATAGATCATAGATGCAATGTAAGCAGCAGAAGATGCATTATTCTCCAATAATCTCCATCCACCTGAACAGAAGCAAAACTAGTTGTACAATTCCATCTAAGAACAAATGCAGCTTTTTACAATGGCCACCAATCATCACGTAGAAACCAAGAACGAACTTCTACAAGATTCTTATTCTGTCCATTACCATCACGACGAGGAGGAGGAGCTCCCGTTCGATCGTTGCGAGAACAGCCCGCCAAAGGGCCACGAGAACCAATGCCTCCTGCCGCTGCTTCTCCCGTCGTCGCCGCTGTGCGCGTTGCCGCTGGCCTCGTCAGCAGCGCGCCTGCCGCCGCCGGCCGGCTCAGCAGGCTCCTCCGCGGGCAGCTGGTGCCTGCACACGGGGCAGGAGCTGTGCATCTCCAGCCATGGCACGATGCACGGGTCATGGAACCGGTGCTTGCACGGCATCTCCCGCGCCTCGCCGCCGGCCGCGACCTCGTCCAGGCACACGGGGCAGGTGAAGGCCTCGCGCGCCCGGACCATCGGCAGCGCCGCCACGGCCTCCTTCCTGGCTGGCGGCGTGCCCTGCCGGCTCGGGTCGGTCTCGGCCAGGTACTCCAGCAGCAGGTCCAGCCCAGGGCCCAGGAACAGGTCCCCGAGCGTCAGCCCGCCGGGGCCCAGGGCCGCGCCGCCGGCGCCTGCGCCTCGCTCTTGCCCCATGAGCATGGCGCGCGCGTCCGAGGGGCTGACGAGAACGACCCGCTCGCGCCCCGCGTCGGCGGCGTCGCCCTCCTGGAGCGCGTTGAGCAGCTGCAGGAGGGCGATGTTGCGGTACTGCCTCCGCGCGAAAGCCGCGAGGTCCCCTCCGCCGCCACCGGCGTCGAGGCCGTGGCGGCCGGAGGAGGCGGCGAGATAGTCCATGAGCACGGGCGCCCAGAGCGAGACCTCGCGCTCCAACGCGGCGTCCGAGGCGTTCACACTCACAGCACGGCCTCGGGTGTCCGCGTCGCCGCCGGCTCGACGGTCGCCGGCCATCTCCTCCACGAAGCCGGTGTGGCAGTGGGGGCACTTCACCTCCTCGATGCCCAGCTCGGGCCGTATGATCAGCGAGCACATGTGGCAGAAGTACCTGGAAGCGGCGCCGGATTCCTCGTCCATGTCTCCCCTTTCCTGCGCCCTGTATGCTCCGCCTTCTTGATCAAGAACTGCACCCAAGATCAGAATTCTATCAGATGTTGATGAAATCAGAGCAATATTCTAGTTACCGAACTGAAGACACGATCTAAACCCATACGGTGATTCATCATCCTTCAAAAGAAAATCATGGATAGGACGTTACCAGGAGGCAGGGAGCCTCCGCCTATGCTTCTCCTACGCGATCACCAAGCCTGATTCTGCTTCCTCGGTCAGGGCAGGGAACCGGAGCAAGCAACCAGCGGAAAAACAAGCGAGGAGAAGGATCTAGAACCGCAAGGAAACCGGTTTATCCGGACCGGGAGCGGCGACGACCGAGCAAGAGAGGACGACGACGACGCACGCAACGCGACCCGGGTATTAATTAGTAAAACTCGTGGGCGCGCCTTGGGATAATTGGCCGTTTCTTGTTCCACATCAACCGCTTCTTGTTCTGTACCGGCCGCGGCGTCGCCTGGCCAACGGAGAGCTCGATCCGCGGAGACTCTGAAGCCTGAATTTTTCTATGGGTTTTCCGTTGCCGTCGTGGAATGCAATACGGCCAAACCGAAGAATGAGACAGGTAGTGGGATGGAGATGGTGTGAGGACACTCCTCAGTACAATTTTTTTCCTTTGGCGTATCCGAGACGGACTTTGTGATGTTAGCCTATATGATCAGGGCTGATCCGATCAACTAGAGACAAATGACGGATATCCAACTATTTTTGTTTGATTGGTAGAACAGGTTAAATTAACAACCTTCTGACTGCAAAAGGCCAACGGTAGTGGTACACTCAAATGCCCGTCATCGGCTGAGTTTAAAAATTGTGCCTTGTACGTATTATTCTTAATTTTTTCCATAATATCGGCATGGTTTGCACTATAATCCTCCCAATAACAATTTTCCACATAGCAAAAGTTGTCTGCTACATCTCCTAGTTGTATGCTACATTTCCTATAAATACTAGAACAATTTACAATTTGGGACGGAGGGAATATTTATATATGATAATAGTTGATAATTTGCAGAAGTTCGATATTATATGTAATGCAATCATCACAGTTTGGAGGATGGGGGAGCAGAACATGTCGACCTCGTTCTTCCATCGTTAGTCCCACCACGTTGTCGTTGCCTGAAAAATCTTTCTTCATCGCAGCTCTTTTCCTTTAGTCCAACATCGATAATTCCACCGTCACCATGAATCTAGATGTTGCTAAAAAAAACAACGATATTGCAATTGTTTGGTTAACCGAATTCTTTTAATAATAATTATATTTTAGTACACCACTATCAGCTGTGAATTGCGTGAGCTCAACTGGTTAGCACCTTACGGCAACCGGTACTGTGTGTGTTTTATTTTAAAAAAAATTCTCCTAAGAGCAACTCCAAGAGTATCTAAAAAAATTCTTCCCCAAAACTATGTATTGGGGGTTCTCCCAAAAAAAATTTCCCCCAAAAATATATCGGTCCAAGATCGCTAATAAATAGCCCCCAATATTTTAAACACAGGCCACGTCATCGTATTGGGCCCATCGAAAGGGACGTGCGGGCGTGTGGGAATCAGAATTGGGGGAGGAACGTCAACGCTAAAATATACGCGGTGGCAGACTGTTTTTTAGCGTCGCTAAAAAATTGGGGAAGGTATAGGTGGATTGTTGGAGTTCAATTTTTTCTCTCTTTTTTCCTAAAAAAGTATTGGGGGTAAGATTAGCGGCCTCTTGGAGTTGCTCTAATCTCTATTAGCTGAGTCTAGTAAATTTTATTATGGTGCACTTATTTTTTTCATATTTTTTTACTCTTCCTTCTTTACTCTATTAAGAGTTTTATGTAATCCGTAAAAAAAAGAGTTTTAATGTAACGAATTCCAAAAAATAATTAATACTTGCATTTAGATGATCTCAAAATTCATCTTATTTTGGGGATTTTAATGTAAATCCTTAAAAATTACCTCCCAAATTAAGTTTTAGCTATTTACTGAAAATAATTAATCTGCAAAAGATTTACGCAAGTACTCCCCCTCCGTCCCAAATTATTAATCATTTTAGCTTTTCTAAATTTATAGATTTTGTTATGCACCTAAATATATACCATGTGTAAAAGGTATGAATATAGGAAAGTCAAAGTAACTAAAAATTTAGGATGGAGGGTGGTACATTCAATATACCACTATTTTTTTAATATGAAATAAAACAACGAAATCTATATACATATATACTAAAGTTCCCTCATGAATCCTAGCCCCACGTGGGACCCACATATTATTCAGGCGGGATCCACGTGGTACCCGCACACTATTTAGGTAGGATCTACATTGGACCCACTATTCAAGTGCGACCCACGTACTCTTAGGGAGCCACACATTGTTTGGTGGGACCCATGATCTATTGAGTGGGGCCCTTATCATTATTTAAAAAATTATCGATGATGTTTATTCTATTATTAGCGGTTATATTGTATGAGAAGTATAAAATATATTTATTTTTAAATCTGGCTTCACGTGGGATCCACATATTATTCAGGCAGGATCCGTGTGGCCATTGTGATAAGAAATTGTTTGAATTTAATATTGGATGCGATCAATTTGATCTTAAATTATGTTTTATTTTTTATTTGGTTCGATGCATAGCGATGCTACTTTAAGTATAGTAAGATAATAAATTTGTATTTCATCATTATTTCAGATTAGCCCCTTTCATATAAGCGCGTATCGCGTGCCAACCTGACTAGTTCCTCCTCCGACGGATCGAACCAGCTGCTCCATGGGGAAATGGGCCACCTAGCAAACCTCTCTCTTTGGCCCATCTAAAATGGGGCAAGAATCCCTCTAAAAGAATGAGAACAGATTAGAAACAGGCCCAGAACAGCACGAGGCAAGAATCCTCTACGGCGGAGAGAGAGAGAGAGAGAGAGACCGGCGAGAAGCCCCTGTCTCCGTCGCCGTAGAACGAGCAGCAGCCTAGTCGATGGCGTCGCCGGATCCCGGCCGCACGCCGGCGCAAGGCGACGAAGCCGGCTCCACCTCCCCGTGGCCTCTCCGCAAGCTCCAGGTCTGGATCCCATCCGGGTTATCCCCCTTTAGGAAAAGTTCCAATCTCGGTAACCAGTCCTTGATGGATTCGTGTTCATGGTCACCCTTCTTCATCCCAGATGCGGTATTAGGTATCGTTTATTTTGGTCGAACTGATCTGTCTTTAGCATTACGGGTTTGTTTCATACACGTTAGAACTACTGTTATGTTTTGGGCATTCTAGAGCTTTTTTACTGAGTTAATCCTATTCCATTCACAGTGAGAAATCATAGAACCTATCCATTGATGCGTCCTCTATCTGTATTATCTGAAAAGCACCACAAGTTAGGCCTGCCACTGGGGAGGGTATGGACAAACCCACTCTTGTTCACACCCAAATCCAAATAATTATTATTCACTCCTTACCCTCCCCAATCTCAACCATATCCAATGGATAATTAACTTTGTACTACATATATATACATATCCAATTGATTAATTATATGAAGGGCGGACCTGGCGCAATGGTAAAACTCTCCACTTGTGGCCTGGAGGTCCTGGGTTCGAACCAGCCTCTTTGCAGAATTTTAAAAGAATTTTGCAAGGGTAAGGCTGTCTAGGAATCTTCTTCCTCAGACCCCACCTTGTGTGGGAGCTTTTCGCACTGGGTTACGCCCTTTTTTTATCCAATTGATTAATTATACCCTACCCTCCCTATTTGTAATGGTTATATAATTTTCTACCCATACCCTCCCCATTTGAAGTGGGTGTGGATTTGGGGAGAGGGTATGGATACCCAGTGGTAGGCTTACCACAAGTATCCATCTTTATGTTTTGTTGGATTAACAAAGAAGAAATTTGAATTCATCCTTGGATCCATGCTTTTGTTCTTTTGGCGTCACATTCTTCCTGTTGCATATGTAGAGTTTCACACCAGGGCTGTGGTCGCAATACAAAGTTTATGAGAATGCGGTTGTGGAGAGTACTAAAGGTGAGAGTTATATATATATATATATATATATATATATATATATATATATATATATATATATATCCCAGGATGCATTAGTCCCTTAGTGTCGTTCTGAAATTGCGATTTGGTCGTCTTTTTATTCTAGGAACTATTGCAGATGCTCTGGTCCTTGTGAAAGAGCATCAGGCGGAGGCAATTGGATGTGCCACTGTTGCAGGATTCATTCTGTTCAGAGGTATACTTCTGGTTTTCATTTGGAACCTTATTGCTATTTGTTTGTTGTGTATCTGCATGGGAAATGGTCAGGAGAAGCTATGGTTCATGAATTATAGTTTTTTTAAACATCTCATGTGGAAAACGCCAGTTTTATTTTGTGTTTTCAGTAGGAAGTTGAATGGAAAAATGGGGATTGGTACTGTTATATATTGAATGAGAATAACATGATCTGGCAAATCCTGAAACCAGACAACAAGGTGCCAGTTTTGGCATCCCAGTTTGGCACCCTGGTCATCCATGGACCATGGGTGTCCGGGCACTAGTACAATACTACTATCATACTATGTCTACGCTAGTTGCTAACATAAAGAGATGTAGAGAGAAAAAGATGTAGCATTGGTAAAGCTGCTAATTTTCAGAGCATTGAACTGGTGCATTGTTCTCTGGAGCTGAGTCCAGGGTACCATCCTTTAGAGAATGGAGCCTATGTGTTATTTGCTATTTGATTGGAACTATTATATTCTTTTACCATGGATTAATTGGTTTTGGAATAAATTTTTAGCTGCTGGAATCCTGTTTTAATTGGTAGTAAATGTCTCCTGTTAGCTGTCTTTTATGTTAATAAATAGTTATAGATCTTATCTACACTTGTTAGGACTTATGATCCTTTAAATTCAGAGTAAGTTTTTGTAGTACTTTCGCACAATATTTGAGGTTTGGAAGTGTACTACTGTGTAGTAGTAGCTGTAGCATCCCAGTTTTCCTGTCAGGGGCTTAAACCTTTGAACTTGTTTGGGGAGACATCCATACATGGACAAGGACAAATGACTAAAGAAAACTATAAAGCTTGGCACCCAATTATTATTCTGGAGTGAAAAAGGAGAGATGCATGTTCTTTTGTTTCAGACATTGATACTGTCTCTGATATGAACCTCTAGTGACTAAGTTTGGACTTCTGGTATTTCCTTATGATTATGTCCAAATGGATTCTAGAACATCATTTTTTTAATGTTGAGACTAGTTTCTTTGAGCTAAAAATGCAAAACCTTACGGATTAGATGCATTATCGGCCGCTATGAGAAGATTGGCTTCAATTGCAGTTGCAATATGTAACTGCTTGCTACTGATCGTGTTTGTAATATCATACTATACTATGTTTTATCCTGAAGCAATCAAATTGTGCTGTGAAGCTCTATTTCTTTGCCTTTTCCATTGACATGTTTCGTTGATTCAAGTGTCTACCATGCTCATGCTGTATGGGCCTCCTAGGTAGCTCCTAATGGTGGCTGATTGATTATAGCTTAGTTACCAGAGAATTGTGAATACACTCGAGTAGTCGGGTTATTATGTACACATTTATCACTCCATTGGAGGTAAAGTGGGATCGGTCCAAGAACAAGTCAAGACCAACCAGGTGTATCTGGCACTATCTTATTTGCTCATCTCAGACTCAGTTGGCTAATTCCTTGTCTGACCTTGGCAAATTGTAGAATCAAAGAGTTTAACTTCCTTTGGACAAAACTTTAATGAAATTGCCAAGCAGACATACCACTTGAAACCCATCACAATCATGAGCATTGACAAAGGTACAAACCAAAACATGCTTATGAACAGCAATTACTAACAGGCATTGAACTTATGAAAAAACAATTTTGTAACACTATGTCTGTATGTGTAGTATTTCCTGTGAGTAGTTCCTCTAATAATTACACAAAGGTGCCATCTGTTTGGCAATGATTTGCATACTTTTTTTTGTTGGGTCTCAAACCTTGATACTGATGGATTTTGGCATCAGGTCCTCGGAGATTTTTATACCGCAATACCTTTGGGCGTTTCAAGACTGAGAAGGTATAATCCTTATAAGTGTATTATATTAATTTTGAAACTTTTGTTCACACATGTAACATTCATTAGATAGATTTGCAATTCCAAAATTCCGCAGATCCATGGTCAATGTCTGTAGTCCAATTTAACCTTAAGGGTGGGCCATAATAAGTAAATCAGTCTTAGTTGAAGAAATTCTCACAATGGCTATGGTCCAATGTAGCATTAAGCTGGGCCCCATTGAACAGCCGACAACTGCACACCAGAGCTGCCCCTGTCCTCTCTGTTCATATTGATTCTGGTGGACTTCAGCCAGTGAGAAGAGAGAGAATGAATTTTCTATTGCTATGGCTTACCTTAAGCTTGAGGTGAACTTTAAGCTCTGACAACCTTCTTGCTCTTGTCACAATGGCTATGGTTAACAAAAAACCTTAGGGTGCAGCTTATGTCCTCCATTGTGGCTGCCCTTAAGTGATGAATTGATGTGTTCTTGTCTCATCCCGATTGAATGTATTTTGTCTTTAACTCTTTGTAGTCATCAATGCGACTTTTGTCAGTCCAATCAGATCATAACTACAAGAACCAAGGGAGGCAATTTTTCTATTCTTTCATGGATATATGAGTGCATCTTATGTTCGTACCAAAATGTTGCCAGGATTTACTGAATGATGCTGAGGAAAGTATGATGGAGTACAAAACATCTATTGCGAACTTGAAGAAAGAATCGAAATACACTCTTGACAAAGTAGCTATTGGTGAAAGTGATCTGCAACGTGGACAAACTGATTTGAGGTATTTTACATGTCTCTATTGCTGTTTCGTTGAATAATATGGTTTGTTCCCACTCACCAACATATTATAAATTTATGCTCATGCCTCTCTCCAGATCTACTGGGAAGCAGATCCAATCTCTTATAGGTTCCATATACAAGGCAGAATCCACAGCTGCAGGTATTAATTATATTTCTAGTTATTTGGATTGTTTTAGTTATTTTGCAACTTAATTTGAAACCTCATCTACACAGAATCGGCTATGCAACCTTCCGATTGCTCATTTTACATATTATAACTGCATATCTATTATTTTTCTGGCTGTAGGTCTGATGGATAGACTAAGAACCATTCCAACCAGGCAATCTCTGGAGCTGCGAGCAGAGGCGAGTACATAATTATTAGTACATGGAATATTTTCTCGGTTGCATGAAGTGCTGATTAAAATACATTGCTTCTTTTTATCCTTCAGGTGGCTTCCATGGCCTCCGATTTGAAGAATCAGAGATATGCCTTGCAGGAAAGAATCAACAAAATATCTGAATATGGTGTCCGTGTCTGAACTGCACCGCATATACATTTCCCCTGATATCGATTCATACAATAAACTGTGAATCCACCGTGAGAGGTGTGTTTGTTGATTGGACAAGTGCTGTGTCTCCAGATTCTAACCTTTTTTTGTTAGCATTTTAAATGCTAGGACAGACAAGATCACTCATCAGAATTCAGAACCATGAAATTGTTCCTGTCAGTTTACTGTTGAGATTGCTCGTTTGTGGGAAAACTTTGGATACTCCCCATCTATATGCAATTGCAAGGAAAGCTATGTTCCATCATGTGTGCTGTGTCCCTATGTTTTAATTTCCTGCAAACAATTTGTGCCGTCCGACTCGAAAAAATTGTCTACAAACTGTAAGTTGCTGCTAAAGTAGGTGACAGGAGTATGTATTGAGTATTATGCAAGGATTGCTTTTGCAGCCTCCTGATAATCTCATTCCAATTCAACCTCCCGATAATCTCATTCCAATTCAAGTACCATATTGGCAGTGTCCCAACATGATAAATTGGATTGGGGAACGAGGAACTGCTGAAGATGCTCCAACGCCTTTCATACCAATTCAAGTACCATATTGGCAGTGTCATAACTCCTCCCAACATGATAAATTGGATTGGGAAATGAGGAACTGCTGAAGATGCTCCAACGCTCGCTCTTTGTTTCAACAGGATCCTAAATTCAGGTTCAAATAAATATACAATAAATTCATCATCCCCTACCAATCCTACATTTCTGGAAAAACCAGTGTGGGGATTTCCGAACACGCTGGGTGCGTCAACCAGAAAAGTTAAAATCTATTCTATTTGAAAATTATTTAAAAATTAAACTCCTATCTAATAATCAAATTGTTCACGTGCTACTCTCTTATTTTTTTAATACTTCAACATAATACTCATATAGATGTGTACTTATCTTTGTCTAGTTGTGATTGATTTTTAATTAGTAATTACTCTATACAATTTTTCATCCACGTTCACACCTTTTTCATTTTGTATCGCACCTCCATACATTATGTTTAGCATAAAAATTAATATTTATCATCACTTCCTCACATACATGTATAGATGGTCTACATAGTAACACTTATCATGTATATACCTTAACTTAGTACTATCGTATTTCTATATTAACAGTGATATAAATAGGTAATTTAGAATCATATATTAGTTTACTTTTAGATATTTCTGTAAAATGTCAATGAAGATAAAGATTTAGGTGTTTACTTTAGGTTACTTTTAATAATGATATACGTGGATAGCTTAGATACAAATTTAGAATGTTATTTTAAGTCATACTTTATAATGATATGCATGAGTAAATTGGATGAAGATTATGGGTTACTTTAAATTATTTTTTATAATGGCAGAACTTGCTAATTTACATATAGGTTTATATTTATTTTAGAATATTTTTGTAATGATAGTGGTGGGTAACTTTTTAGAAAATTAGACCAATAGCTATGATTATTATAATTTACAGATTTTATGTTTGATGTTTCTAATTTTTGTGAGAATATGTAGGATTTGTTTTTTTTCTAGTGTGTCTCACGAGAACTAATGCGGAGTCCCCAATGGAATAAAATGAGACCACATTGCTACAAAACCATATTACCTTGAGCTACCTCGCATTTGTTAAATATTCAAATACGAATATATACTTATTATTTTTATCCGATTGTGATAGATTTTAGTTAGTAATTACTCTACAATGTTTTCATCCACTATAATCTTTAACTTTTCACTTTACATCACAGATATGCGCTTGAATTTATTTAATGGATCCTACATTTGAGCTATAATTTTAACATAGAAATCTATATTCTCATCACTTCCTCTATATCATTATAAATGATGACACACATCATGTATATACCTTAATTATTGTATCATATACCAATAGTGTAAGAAAAAGATGATTCAGAATCATATATTGGTGTATACTTTTAATTAAGGTGATTTGGAATAAAATTTAGGGTTACCTCATGTTATTTTTAATAATGACATATGTGGGTAATATAGATGCAAATTTAAGGGTTTACTTTAAATTATTTTTTAAGTATTAGTGGTGGGTAATTGAGTTGCAAATTTAGGGGGTTATTTTAAATTATTTTTATACTGGCATAAGTGGATAATTTTGATGAAGATTAGCGGGTTACTTTAGTTTATTTTATAGAATGACGGAGGTGGGTAATTTAGATATAGATTTAGGGGTAATTTAGGCTATTTTTATAATAGCATAGGTATGTAATTTTTTAGAAACATAATAGATCCAATGATTATGATGAATTTGAGTCTACTGATTGATGGCTACATGTTTTGCTTTTTTTAAGAATTTCTAGAATTTCTCTCATTTTCTAGACTGTCCACCTAGGATCTTAGGTGGCTTCACCTGGAGGCTTCAAAAAAAATCTCCAATTAGTAATAGTAAGACGGTGGGAACGATGATTTATTCTGAGCTTTAGTTGAAATGTTCTATGATGCTTATTCCTCTGAGTGGCGCATCTCCTTGATGTCGCAGCCACAGAATGTTAAGAAGGATGTTTACATGAATTAATCTCAACTTGCAAATTACAAGCACTGCCACAAACTAAACCGTAAATAAAACTAACAAAAATGTTTATGTATTCTTGGTCTGGGCATGGATCCAGCGACTCGGCGTCGTCGCCTCATGGCTAAGGCCGCAGCTCTGGTGTGCATCGCCTCTCTGGATTGCCGAGAGAGGCAAGCGAGGCCCACAACGCAGTGAGAGCCACGCCTCCTTCGGAGCCCTTGTCCATGCATGGTCTATGCATGGTGCTGGTGCATGGGGCGGCACAGCAACGAGTTCAAGTAGTCTGCACTCTGCAGTTCCGAGTTCCAGTAGTTTCCAATTCAGTGACTCATATATCAACAAATCTGCTACCCCCTAGAATATACAACTTGTCATACAAAACTTATTGGACCTAATCTGCAGCCGAGGACATATTAGCTGAATCGTAAGTAAAAGAATAAATTGGAAGAAAAATGATAACCCATGGTTTGTGTAAATCCTGTGATTCTACCGTCTATCAACTTTAATCTGTTAATCTCAGCAGCCGCAACATTTGTCCCCATCCCGCGGTTCAGGCTCAGTCTTTTTCCACAGGATTGAAACCTGGCGAACTTGAGTTTTCTAGTTCAAAATCAAGGAGCCTGATTCTGTAGCCAAGAAGAAGAATGAGATGGACCCTCATCTGTCTTGTTAGTTTCAAACCGAGAAAACCTTCGTAGTCTGTTGATCTTCAGACGGATTGAGGGCACCTTCCGAGCGATGGTCTTCCAGATCATCTGGACAGCATCATCGGTCTGAGACGGGTACTGGTACTCAAAGTGCTTTTCTACTTCCTTCAACCTGTTCCACATGCGTGTCCACTCTTCTCGGCTGATCCCTGTGATTAGGTTCATTAGAAATCCCTTCTTGACTGCGTCTGTGCCACGGACTATGACACTGAACTTGGAGTAGTCGAGGACATCCTCGAACGGGAGCTCAATCTCATCGCTGATGATGACTGGAACACAGTGGCTGACTATAGAGTCAAAAAGGCGATTGGAGGACGGCGTGTCGCCTGCAATGTTGAGGCAGAACCTGGAAGCCCGCATCCCCTGCGTCGCTTGCTCAATCCCATTACCGGCCACGCTTCCAAATGAAAAATGCACATCTTTCTCGTCCTTCAGAAGGTAATACAGTTCCTGCCTGATGGATCCACCCTACAACATTGTTCAGTGAAAATGTGAGTAGAATAGCACAATATTTATGTGAATTGTCGACATTTTCCATAATTCATCTATTCTCAGAATGTTGATATACCCTACATCCTGATTGCTAAATCATATTTTGACTGTAAATGAAAATGTTTGCAGATGCATAAATCACAATGTTGATTACTACCTGTCAGATTGTGACTAATGAAGTATCAAGTAGTACTGAACTTGTTGATGAATAGTTATATATTATAACAATTAACAAGACAAGGGGGAAGCATGCAGTTCATGGTCATATAATGATAAACAACCCAAAACATTCCAATTTGTAAAGCAAGTCGATTTCTGAAAGTGGCATCTTTACTGCCAGAACTAGTGCAACTTGAAGTAAGTGGCAGGTGGAGGGGAAGGGCCATGTGAGCCATTCCTAGGCGCTACAGAATGAAAAGGCGTGCGTGTACATGCCACATGGCAAACATTCTCAAATTCTTTTTGGGGAAGAACACATGGGCAACAATGTTTTTTAAGCAAAAGAGGCATGGTGAGACTATTAGATTAGAAACAACTAATCCAACAAAGATTCAATTCCATGATGAGTAAGTAGCAAGGTACTGACATCCTTCCTGTAGATGGCGCCTTGGAAGTAGAGCAGCGTCGGCCGATCGTCGTAGCCGGCGGTGTCGTTGGCGAAGTTGGCGACGACGTGCCGGTACGGCGCGATGACGTCCTTGTCGAGGTTGGCGACGCTGCGCGGGTACCTCCCGAAGTCGCAGAGCACGAAGACGCAGGGCCAGAGCCTGTAGCGCGCGTCGAGCATCCCGTTGGGGTGGTGCGCGAGCACGACGTGGTCCCGTCCGCCGGCCCTCCGCCACTCGGGCCGCGCGGCGAGGAACTCGAGGAGCCTCCGCTGGAGCGCGCGGTCCTCGCTGTCCCGCGCGGGCGGCACCACCCGGGAGTGGCGGTTGAAGCTGAGCGAGGCGAAGAAGGGCACGAAGACGACGTCGGCGTCGGCGGCCCGGGGCACACGCACGGCGGCGCAGGGCGTGGGCGCGCCCTGCTCGGAGGCGAGGAGGTCGAGGGTGAGCCAGTACTCGATGCTGTGCTGCAGGTTGAGGCCCCCCGGGTACTCCGGCACGCCGCCGCCGCCCCTGACATCGGGCCACACGCCGCCGCCGAAGCCGGGGGGCTTCCAGTCGAGCAGGCCGAAGTGGAACTCGGGGGGCAGGTCGTACATGTAGACCCGCAGCAGCGCCCCCGTCGGGTCGCATTTCCTCGCGGGGCCGGGCCGCCGCCCGCCGCCGCCGAGATAAGGGCGGGCGGCGGCCGGCAGGCCCGCGGCGGAGTCGAGGAGGAGGTACCAGGAGGCGAAGAAGAGCGCGGCGGCGAGCGCGAAGAGCCAGGCGAGCGGGCTCCGGCAGGAGGCTGCGGCGGCGGCCATGGCGCTAGCAGTGGCGACGCGGGCGGAGGCGGGCGTGAGGCGCGGCGGCCATGGCCGTGGTGGGGGATCTGGGGATCTGAGGGAGGGAATGCGCGGGTCGGGGTGGGTCAGCCCGTCGCGGCGGTGGCTGCGGCCTGCGGCGGCCTGGGGCTCGGTGGAGTGGGGGCTCCCGTCCCGATCGAGGCGGTCGGACTCGGATCTGGGGGTTGAACTCAACCAGGAAATGCCCAAATGTTTGGGTTGGCTTGCGTGGCAGTGTGGGGATGCGAACTACTGGGGTGTGGGGTGGGTGGGATGGCACGCGCGGTCGGTGGGGACGTGGGGTACTCGGGATACGGACCGGGCGTTTTCCAAATCCACGCATCGCAAGCGCCCATAGCTCCTCCAAAGGAGCAGTAGTTCGTATGGTCGTATGAATACCATTCCTCAAATTCGAGGAATGCACGTACATCATGGTCGACTCTTTTTTCTGCAATTTTTTTAGGGTAAAGGTGAGAACTTTATTGAAGTCCTATTTGGCAAAGTTCACGTGCTAACAAACTTTCGGATCACTTGGATTTGTAGCTCCAAAAAAATTTGTAACTGAAACTGTACATACTATTTAGATAAACCATTTTTCTCATAATTTAGACTAAAAATATAGATTCTTAAATCGTTTTATTTTAATCTTCAAACTACATATCCAACATTCTTGGGTAGAGAAGCTCTCGTCGCTTGAGATTATGGCCCCAGGCTCACTCAAATTTCTGCTGGGACGATGCGGCTAAACATAAATGTCAGGAAGGATTCAGCAATGTGCTGATCTTGCGGTTCATTGTCTTGAATATGCAGAACTCTACGGCACCGTGCTGCTGAACGTAACTGTGGGTGCTCATTTGCATGATTTTCTCTCCTCAAGTATACGACGCACCTTACGATGTGTTGAATGCCAGAAGGCAGAAGCCCAGAATGCCGTTTGTGCGTTGCTCTCGTTTTCACCCTCACATCGTGAATTGAAAGTTCCAAGTTCATATTGGATAGTCTGATTGTGGCAACTAAAACTCTTTAAAAGTCTCAATAGAGCCATATGCAAGCTCAACGGATGCTAATCTGATCAGTTCTGGCGCTTGTTTCGTTGCAGGCCCGGTACGCTGTTGGGGGAATTATCTAATGGTCAGCGACTCAAAAGAGCATCAGATCTTGCTGAATGTATGTCAGTTGTCAGAACCTGAAGAACTGTTGCGCCGTCTATGATCGAAGGTACAACCAAATGGAGATCAACTCCTGACAACTACAGGTACCCTGCAGGGCATCAGTCAGGCAAGCTAGTTCTTGTGTTGCCGTGAAATTTTAGCATTCAGCAATACATTGCCAGTGTTGCCAGGGTTTCGGGTTGCCATGCCCATCACATCAGCCCATCGCAAATGATACAGTGCGTGCTGACAGAAGCTGGTTCGTTGGCACCTATAAGCACATGCAAAACCAAGAATGTTGCCAAATAGGGGGGGGGGGGGGGGGGGGGGGGGGGGGGGGGGATGAAAAGCTAGATGCGGTAAGTTTACAGAACTAATATAACTCAATTTGCATGGATACATCTCGTCGAAGCTACTTTGTCTTTTCAATTCAACGCATTCTGCATTCATATCTAGAAGAAATACATGCATGCCCATGGAAAAAGGGGAAACTATCAAACTAATAAGAATCTAAAGGTAAAAACCGGTTCATGTTTCTGGAGTGCATCCTTCAAAGTTTCCTGCACGCAAGCAGACGGAGACGGGCACTAGCGGCACTGCCCTTCAACTACGCCTAACAAGCGCCTATCTAATCATCAAGACTTGCATCACTAAGAACAGGACCTACACCTCGGGTTCGTAATTGCAAATCCAAAACTACTGTTTCTTCATCGAAAGATGGAGAAGCTGTCAGTCCATCCTACCATGGTGCCCAACCCTTCAAGTTTCGACCTCTCCTCCACCACCGGCTTTGGCCGTCGGTCTCCGATGACGCCGCATGGGTTCGGCTTCCTTGTCGGCACTGTCGTCTCGAAATCCATGCACTGGGTCGGCACCGTCGTCTCGAGATCCATGCACAGGGTCGCAGTTCCGGCGACGAGGTTCTCCGGCGCACAGACGACGCCCTGCGGCACCGGCTTGCGAGGAGGAGGGCGGAACACCACGGGGCACGCGAAGGTGTCGATCAGGACAAGCACGCGCGCGCCGCCGCGGGCGACGCGCGGGTCGTCGCAGGCGGCGGCCACGCGCGCGCATATCTCCTTCGTCGCCGCGACCACGGCGCCGCGGTCGAACGGGTGCGCCACCAGCGGGAGCACCTCATCCTCGAGAGCTCGCTCCACGCTCTCCGGCGCCCGTAGCCTGCGTGACGGGCGACGCCGGAGGGCGATGTCCGCGGCGACCTTCTCGGCGATACGGGTGCCGCCGGATGGCCCGACGACGGGGAGTGGGAAGTACCTGCGGATGACGACCCTCAGGTCGATCGTCAGCGCCGGGGGCGGTCCGCGTCGAGCGCCGCGGCGCGACGATGACAACGGCTCCGCCGCGAAGGTGGTGGCCAGCTGCAAGCGGCTGGCGACACGGACCGCCGGAACAACGCCGGGAAGACGACGATCCATCTTGCGAGCTCGATCTCTCTTGCTGATGCTTTGCTTGAACGGATCGAGTGGGTGGCTCGTGGATGATCAGCAGGGGAAGTGGAGGAGGAGATCGATGAGGATCGATGGACGAGCGATCCAGGTTTATATGCGTGGCGGGAAAGTCCTTGTTCGACTCGAAAATCAAGTCCGATTCGCTGCACGAGTGCACAATTCTGCTTCGGAACACGCTGCACATTTGCGTGATGGCCGGCTGTGCTCGTGGGCCATGCAACTGCAAGCGCACGAAACGGAACGGCCACGCTGCTTGCACGTCACCCCTGATTTTCCTGTCATAGATCAACGGCGATCGGTGAGCTCCAACTCCAAGACCCGACACGCAGTCGGACACAATTGGCGCGGCGCGGGCGCCTCGCGCCTGCCAGCCACACTGCCACTCGCTCACGCGCTGCTGTTCGCCTGTTCAAGTCGCCGTTGACCTGTTAAGCCGGCTAACGAAGAAAATGAACGTGGAGTACTATGAGAAAACTGGAGAGTCGATTCCTGGTGGCGGGTTGGCCATTCTCTCAGCACGTGTGGAAGATCATGGAAGAAATGGTGGATTGCCTGCCCCGAAATCCTCCATTTGCTTGGGATATTTAATATTTTGCTATCACTACGGATGTCTACTCTTCAAATGCTAGTTTTACAAATGCTCCTACATTTTTGCCATACGAGAGAGAAGGATTCCTAATTTCTTGCCCTTTTTACTAACGTGGCTGGACACCTTGCACATCCAGAGATGCCAAAAGTCCTCATTACCCATGGTTCTGTTCATCTTTTTAGCTACATCTACCTTTTGTCTTCTTCTTCGCTTGTGCTTCTGGATGGGTTCGGTACAGTAGCTCACCTCCACATGAACTACGTCGCCTCCGAGTTCCCCATTGGTCCCGTTGCTGAACTCCACCCACTCCCGGTTCTCGTAGAAGCAGCCCCCCTCCACTCCACGGTGCGGCCAGCATCGCCATCCTCCGGCACGCTTGCGGCGCCAATGAAGGACGGGAGCAGGTCGGCAGGGTCCCGAAGCGCGAGGTGGCGGAGCAGCGGCTGCGCGACGGGCTATGGCAGGAGCGGGTGGAGGTCTGACGGGAGGATGCGCGCCCATGGCTCCACGCTGCTCGAGACCAGATGCATATGCACATTCCAATCCAATTTTGATGCATCAGGCACTCGGGCGCCCTCCCACATGCTAGCAGAGCCACCATGCTAATGTCCACTCAAATCATTCGTTCACGTACACGGCTAGCACCGAGGCTCCACGCTGCTTGAGGCCTCGAGCTCGTCGGGGGCCAGCAGAGGACGCACGGTCACCAAGTGCATGACATAGCGACGTTGCATGCGCGGGCTGCAGCTGTCGTGAAGCAGCAGCACGAGGAGGTGAGCCACCGGAAGTTACTCATGAATTCATGGAGTGTGGTGTTGTGATTTAAGGAGACACGATGATTTGAGCTCGGTCGTGTGATGGGGAGGGAGGTTAGGGATGACAAGTGGGGCCGACTGTCATAGAGAAAGGGAGGTAGCAAGGAGTGGACTGGTAGGGGCAAAAGGGTACTTTTGCATCACTCATTCATGTTGCATGCTTACGTGTCTTGCCACATCAGCAAAGATGGCTCAAATGGAAGAAACATTCCCTCACCAATGATAAAAATGTAGGTGCCAACGTAAAACTGGCAATTAGAGAGTGGCTATCCGTAAGGATGGCAAAAAATTAGATCATTATGTTGATACGTGTTCTATATTTCCTAACACTATCTTCGTTACGATCATTGTACACACAAGTACACAACAGTCTTTGAAAAATATAAGATGGCTCAAATGGAAGAAACATTCTCTCACCAATGATAAAAATGTAGGTGCCAACGTAAAACTAGCAATTGGAGGGTGGCTATCCGTAAGGATGGCAAAAAATTAGATCATTGTGTTGATACCTATTCTATATTTCCCAACACTATCTTTGTTACGATCATTGTACACACAAGTACACAACAGTCTTTGAAAAATATAAGATGGCTCAAATGGAAGAAACATTCTCTCACCAATGATAAAAATGTAGGTGCCAACGTAAAACTGGCAATTGGAGAGTGGCTATCCGTAAGGATGGCAAAAAATTAGATCATTGTGTTGATACCTATTCTATATTTCCCAACACTATCTTTGTTACGATCATTGTACACACAAGTACACAACAGTCTTTGAAAAATATAACATGGCTCAAATGGAAGAAACATTCCCTCACCAATGATAAAAATGTAGGTGCCAACGTAAAACTGGCAATTAGAGAGTGGCTATCCGTAAGAATGGCAAAAAATTAGATCATTATGTTGATACCTGTTCTATATTTCCCAACACTATCTTCGTTACGATCATTGTACACACAAGTACACAACAGTCTTTGAAAAATATAAGATGGCTCAAATGGAAGAAACATTCCCTCACCAATGATAAAAATGTAGGTGCTAACGTAAAACTGGCAATTGGAGAGTGGCTATCTGTAAGGATGGCAAAAAATTAGATCATTGTGTTGATACCTGTTCTATATTTCCCAACACTATCTTCGTTACTATCATTGTACACACAAGTACACAACAGTCTTTGAAAAATATTGTAAAAGAGAGAGTTGGCAGGAGAGGGGCACAGTTGCCGGTTAGCTCTTGAACCACAGGTGCTGATGACACCCACCGGACAGCCTTCATGGGGGCCGGACAACCTTCATGGGGTGGGTGCTGAGACACACCCGGCTAATGCCTACCTGAACATCCCCGTCCAATCAACTCTGCCCCCCCGAAGAATGGGGTAACAGGCCTGCACCACCAGACCTGGCAGGAGAATGGACATCATATCATGTTTTATTCAGGTCTTAATGTGGTAAAATTTTTGGTTTGGCACTAAAATATGTTGTGTCGTCGAGGAATTACATATGTTTACCTCTACTGTACGTGACCCGTGCATTTGCACTCTCGGGCCGAAACTTTGACGTGTAGGCCGAAAGGCCATCCATGAGAGGAAATCCGGCCCATTGCTGTCCTACGATGCGTATTCAAAGGTTTCCGTGTCTCTCTGCTTTGGGCAGGCGTAAGTATCTGGCCATCTCCGGAAGGTTAGTCTCAAGAACAAAAATAAAAGTTAGGCGTTGTTAGCGTCCGAACGTTCGATGAGAAATTTTTTATCAAACTCTCCGACGAAACATTAAAAATTGCATAGTAAAATATTAGTGGTCACTATTTGCAACATGAAAAATAATATGTAAAAATGACTACAACATTCGACTCTGGGTATAAAATTCCCGCCGCAACATGAACACTATGTTTCATGCAACATTCACTGTAAAACATGCAGAAATAATAGTTGCAACATCGATGCTTAACTATTGCAACATATCCGAATGTCCGATTTTTTTAATATTCCGGACTTTTGTTTTGTAGCATTACCGAAATAAGGTACTTGATGAGAAGGTTCTACAGACATGCGTACATAATGGATGCACCTATGTTCTAAAAAAACGGATGCAACTATAGACTATAGTTGAGGGTTTGAGGCCAAGGCCATAAAGGTGACCAACTCTGAATCCATATCCGTAACTCTTAAGAAGCGGAATATAGTGGGTACGAGAGTGAATCCGGCGTTTATATGTACATGGCATATGCATGTCCCATCCAATCCTTCCATTAGCACGGCTGCCACCTGCTGGGTACCTGTGCTCGAAAATTCGAAGACTACATGCTCCTTCCAAACATTTCACATGACTTTGTATGGTATGTCCATTCCGTTGAAGGAGTTGCTCCTTCCTTTTGGCGTTGGTTTAGCCGCCGACTCCCATCAATCATTGATGCAGTCGGAGCTAGCTGCAGCTAATTTTTTTTTATCTAAAATAACAGATGCATTTTGTAGCTGCAATGATCTTTCAGGTTTCACCAGATCCCAGGTTCACAGAATTTTTCATTAAAGTCGGACTTCCTACTCACCGCAGAACCATGTACATCATTGGTTCATTGTTAGAATCGCCGCCGTTTAAATTATGAAAAAAGGCTTGTGCATATTTGGTCAAGAACAGGCCTATTAGCTCAGTTGGTTAGAGCGTCGTGCTAATAATGCAAAGGTCGCAGGTTCGAGACCTGCATGGGCGAAGTTGCGGGAGTGCTACGGGAAGCATTCGGTGCATCTACAAGTGTTTGGCATGCACGGGCTGCAGCTGTCGTGAAGCAGCAGCATGAGGGGGTGAGCCACCGGAAGTTACTCATGAATTCATGGAGTGTGGTGTTGTGATTTAAGGAGACACGATGATTTGAGCTCGGCCGTATGATGGGGAGGGAGGTTAGGGATGACAAGTGGGGCCGGCTGTCATAGAGAATGGGAGGTAGCAAGGAGTGGACTGGTAGGGGCAAAAGAGTACTTTTGCATCACTCATTCATGCTGGCATGCTTACGTGTCTTGCAACATCAGCAAAGATGGCTCAAATGGAAGAAACATTCCCTCACCAATGGTAAAAATATAAATGGTAAAAATGTAGGTGCCAACGTAAAGATAGCAATTGGAGAGTGGCTATCTGTAAGGATGGCAAAAAATTAGATCATTGTGTTGATACCTGTTCTATCTTCGTTACGATCATCGTACACAACAAGTACACAACAGTCTTTGAAAAATATTATAAAAAAGGGAGTTGGCAGGAGGGGGCACAGTTGTTGGTTAGCTCTTGAACCAGAGGTGCTGATGACACCCGCCGGACAGCCTTCCTGGGGGCCAGACAGCCTTCATGGGGTGGGTGCTGAGACACACCCCGGCTAAAGCTTACCTGAACATCCCCGTCCAATCAACTCTGCCCCCCAAAGCATGGGGTAACAGGCCTGCACCACCAGATCCGGCGGGAAAAGGATAGCACACCATGTTTTATCCAGATCCCAATGTGTCAAAATTTTCAGTTTGGGACTAAAATACGTTGTGCCACCCAGAAAGTCTCGATAAAGTTCACGCCCGACTTCACCTGACCTCCACCTTGCAAAGCGTTCGATCATTTGCCCGAGAGGAGCAGGCTGCTGCTATCTCATTTGCCGACCTCCTCCTCCCCATCGTCGCCATTGCCAAGAACCTTCCCAAAAGTGGCAAGTGAACTTCCCACGCAATCCCGAGCCCAGAACCGGCGGCCACACTACAAGACGGAAGAAGCGTCGGTTCTCTGCAGCCTGCACCGCGCAGGATTCCCCCTCTCGGACTGCCGCTCCCTCATCCCTCGCCCATGGATCTGCTCAAGAAGATCTCCTCCGCGCTCGGCTGCTGGGAAAAGATCGATGGCGCGGTCCTCGACATCGTCTACTCCACGGGGCTCCGCCTGTGGAACATCGAGGAGTAGGCCGAGAAGCTGCGCTGCACGGAAAAGCGCATCCGCGCGGTGCTCACCGACGCCGAGCAGCGCCGCTTCATCGACGACGACTTCGTGAAGCTCTAGATCCAAAAGCTGAGGGCCACTGCCTTCGACGCCGACGCCCTGCTTGACCGCCTCACCACCATGGCCGCCGTGTCAAGGATGGCTGCCGCGGAGACGTCGCGGAAGCGGAAGAGGCTCAGGCTCAACATCGACCTCGGCCTGCGGTGCAAAGTCTTTGAAAAATATTGTAAAAAAGAGAGTTGGCAGGAGAGGGGCACTGTTGCTGGTTAGCTCTTGAACCAGAGGTGCTGATGACACCGCCGGACAGCCTTCATGAGAGCCGGACAGCCTTCATGGGGTGGGTGCTGAGACACACCGCGGCTAAAGCCTACTTGAACATCCCCGTCCAATCAACTCTGCCCCCCAAAGTATGAGGTAACAGGTCTGCACTACTAGACCCGGCGGGAAAAAGATAGCACACCATGTTTTATCCAGATCCTAATGTGTCAAAATTTCCCGTTTGGGACTAAAATACGTTGCGCCGCCCAGAAAGTCCGGGTAAGGTTCACGCCCGACTTCACCTGACCTCCGCCTTGCAAGGCGTTCGATCATTTGCCCGAGAGGAGCAGGCTGCTGCTATCTCATTTGCCGACCTCCTCCTCCCCATCGTCGCCATTGCCAAGAACCTTCCCGGAAGCGGCAAGTGAACTTCCCACGCAATCCCGAGCCCAGAACCGGCGGCCACACTACAAGAAGGAAGAAGCGCCGGTTCTCTGCAGCCTGCACCGCGCAGGATTCCCCCCTCTCGGGCCGCCGATCCCTCGTCCGTCGCCCATGGATCTGCTCAAGAAGATCTCCTCCGCGCTCGGCTGCTGGGAAAAGATCGGTGGCGCGGTCCTCGACACCGTCTACTCCACGGGGCTCCGCCTGTGGAACGTCGAGGAGGAGGCCGAGAAGCTGCGCCGCACGGAAAAGCGCATCCGCGCGGTGCTCACCGACGCCGAGCAGCGCCGCTTCATCGACGACGACTTCTTGAAGCTCTGGCTCCAGGAGTTGAGGGCCATGGCCTTCGACGTCGACGCCCTGCTTGACCGCCTCACCACCATGGCCGCCGTGTCCAGGATGGCTGCCGCGGAAACGTCGCGGAAGCGGAAGAGGCTCAGGCTCAACATCGACCTCGGCCTGCGGTGCAAAGTCTTTGAAAAATATTGTAAAAAAGAGAGTTGGCAGGAGAGGGGCACTGTTGCTGGTTAGCTCTTGAACCAGAGGTGCTGATGACACCGCCGGACAGCCTTCATGAGGGCCGGACAGCCTTCATGGGGTGGGTGCTGAGACACACCGCGGCTAAAGCCTACTTGAACATCCCCGTCCAATCAACTCTGCCCCCCAAAGTATGAGGTAACAGGTCTGCACTACCAGACCCGGCGGGAAAAAGATAGCACACCATGTTTTATCCAGATCCTAATGTGTCAAAATTTCCCGTTTGGGACTAAAATGCGTTGCGCCGCCCAGAAAGTCCGGGTAAGGTTCACGCCCGACTTCACCTGACCTCCGCGCGTTCGATCATTTGCCCGAGAGGAGCAGGCTGCTGCTATCTCATTTGCCGACCTCCTCCTCCCCATCGTCGCCATTGCCAAGAACCTTCCCGGAAGCGGCAAGTGAACTTCCCACGCAATCCCGAGCCCAGAACCGGCGGCCACACTACAAGAAGGAAGAAGCGCCGGTTCTCTGCAGCCTGCACCGCGCAGGATTCCCCCCTCTCGGGCCGCCGATCCCTCGTCCGTCGCCCATGGATCTGCTCAAGAAGATCTCCTCCGCGCTCGGCTGCTGGGAAAAGATCGGTGGCGCGGTCCTCGACACCGTCTACTCCACGGGGCTCCGCCTGTGGAACGTCGAGGAGGAGGCCGAGAAGCTGCGCCGCACGGAAAAGCGCATCCGCGCGGTGCTCACCGACGCCGAGCAGCGCCGCTTCATCGACGACGACTTCGTGAAGCTCTGGCTCCAGGAGCTGAGGGCCACGGCCTTCGACGTCGACGCCCTGCTTGACCGCCTCACCACCATGGCCGCCGTGTCCAGGATGGCTGCCGCGGAGACGTCGCGGAAGCGGAAGAGGCTCTGGCTCAACATCGACCTCGGCCTGCGGCAGCGCTGGGAGCTGGATGCCTGGATCGCCAGGATCAACGAACGCCTCGACGAGATCGAAAAGGGCAAGAGGAACCTCAGGTTGCGTCCCGGGGACGGGAGGCGGACGACTCCGCCGCTGCAGCAGCGCCAAAGGTTTCCCGAAGCCGCCGCGCATGGCGACGAGAGACACGTAGGCCGCGCGGACCAGAAGAAGAAAATCATCCGTGCTCTTGTTTCTGAGAGTGCAGGTCTGGACCTTCCTGTGATTTCCATCTGGGGAACGGCAGGAATTGGCAAGACAGCCTTGGCACGGTTGGTCTACAGCGACCCGGAGGTAGAGAAATTCTTCACAGACAGCAACAGGTTTTGGGTTTGGTTACCAGATAGGTGTGATGTGAGGGTTGCCACCAAGACAATCATCGAAGCTGTGACCAGGCAGAAATGCGAGCTTCTAAGTCTGGACATATTGCAGCAACGGCTGCGTGAGCACCTGCGCAAAAGGAGGTTCTTGCTGGTGATCGATAACCTTTGGGCGGAAGGATTTCAGTTCTGGGAATCGCTAAGGCCTTCGCTGATTGCTGGAGAGGAAGGAAGCAAACTTCTGATCACTACTCGACACGAAAGGGTTTCTAGGATGATGTCCAACATTCTTAACAGCATCCAATTAGAGGGTTTGAAAGATGATGAATGCTGGGAAATTGTTAAAGCTTATGCATTCTCAGGGTGGAGCAGCAACGATCACCATGATCTGGAGTTGATTGGACAGAGGGTTGGCGCAAACTGCCGAGGTTCCCCGTTAGCAGCCAAGTCTCTTGGGGTGCTTTTGTCTGACACTAATGGACAGAGAGAACAGTGGGAAAGCATATTAAGTGACATGCAGATTCTTGAAGGTAACAGAAACACGGACATTATCTTGGCAAGTTTGCAGATAAGTTATCAACACTTGCCATATCATCTCAAACAGTGTTTTGCCTTATGTTCTATGTATCCTCCTAGTCTTGAATTTGATAAGGATGAGCTGGTTAGACTCTGGATGGCAGATGGTCTTATTAAGAGCAACGGAAGGAAAAGGGTTGAGATGGAAGCAGGTAGATGGTTTGATGAACTCCTATGGAGGTCACTCTTTGAAACTTCCCGCAGCCTTTCTAATCATCAGAAGTTCAGAGTGCCGAATTTGATGCTTGATCTAGCACTGCGAGTTTCTAAATATGAATCTCTGACTCTCAGTCCTGATGATTCACAGGTTCCTGAGCATCCTGAGTTGGTTCGCTATGCAACTGTATTATGCCCAAATGATGAGCCTCTTGCATTCGACAGGATTTATCACTATCAAAAGTTGAGGCTCCTGAAATTATATCCCACTATGAAACTACCCTCAAATCAGGTTCCATCAGCACTTTTCTCAAACTTAACTTGTCTACGTGCACTAGATCTGAGTTACACTGAGCTTGAAGTCTTGCCAGATTCCGTCGGGTGCTCTATACACCTCAGATACCTCAACCTTCGGAATACTCTGATAAAGACTCTTCCAGAAACAGTCTGCAACCTATTCAATTTGCAGACACTTGACCTCAGGTACTGCTACTGGCTCATGGATTTGCCTGAAGGCATGAGCCGCTTAGTTAACATGCGGCACCTCTGCTTACATCTTGATTGGGATAGAGTTACTGCTTTCAGGTCCATGCCAAGTGGCATTGACAAGTTACAGTCTCTTCAGACTCTTTCTAGATTTGTTGTGGTCTCCAGGGATGGTGGCAAGTGCAACATTAATGAGTTGAAGAACTTGAAGATCCGTGGAGAGCTTTGTATTCTTAATTTGGAAGCCACAACTGATGATGGTTCCAAGGAGGCCAATTTGATAGTGAAGGAGTATTTGCACAAACTGATGCTGAAGTGGAGTGATGGCACCTGCAAGGATGAGCAGCAGCTGGACATAGAGAAAAGTGAGAGAGTCATTGAGGCACTATGTCCACATACCAATCTCAAGCATTTACGCATTCACAATTACCCTGGAAGAAGACTTCCTTCTTGGGTAGAGCAGCTCTCATTTCTGGAGTCTCTTGAGATAGTTTCTTGCCCCAGGCATGCTCAATTTTCCATGGAGACATTGCAGTCCCGCAGAAATTTAAGGATTTCAGTAATGTGATGATCTTGCAGCTTATTCAACCTGGATTCCCTTCATCGTCTGGAAATTCATGATGCTTCGAATCTGAAAATAAGTGCAGGTACATATTGCCAAGGAACATCTCTCGATTGACTGTAAATGGAAGCGATGCCCTGGAGGAATGGTACTGACAAGAAGGTGCTGAGAGAGTGCAACGGATTCGTGATCCAAGGATTCAATTTATCAATTGATGTGACATATGATGGTCATCAATTTTCTCTCCAATTGGTTGTTGCTGGTTCTCTTTTGAGCTAGTACTAATTTCGTGTCCTTAGTTTGCCTGTCCTAGCAGTTGCCGTTACAATTTTCATTTTTGTTCTCTAAATAATTTGTCGTTATCCTTTGTGGATTTGCATGCCTCCTGTACCCTTTGATGTGTCTCTGAATCCTGATGTCAATGTTCGTAGAAGCTCAGTTGCTGAATTAGCATTGACTGTTGCAGCTTCCGATCTGTTGCTGTGAGATGCATGGATATATCTGAACATTTAAGTGGGCTCTTGGAATAACATGAATAATCTCCTTTAAATTTTTTTTGTTGCTAAATATGTGGAGCTTTGACTATTATTTGATGTCACTGTGACATTGTGCTACTGAATTTGATGGCGAATATATAGAATATGATGCACGTCATGTATATGATGTGCCTGACAATGTAATGTATCGCATCATTTTCTCTGAACTGAATGTATTGGATCCTTGAATGTATTCCTCCTGTTTCCACCTCTTTATGAATTGTTAGTCTGTCCACGCCATTATTATCAGGTATTTTGGATTGTCAGCAACTAGAAGTCTAGAACTCATCAAAGTTTTAGTAGAGCATATATGGGTGTTCAACAGGCACTTGTATGATCGTGTCTGCTGCATGTTTCATTTCAGGTCTGGTTCATTGCTGGGGGAGTTTAATAACCGTCAGCATGTCGATCATCAGAGCTACAATCTAAGGTCTGCATTCTTTTTCTCCTATACAAATTCCAGAATCAAAATTGGAAAAGCTGGAATCCAATGAAATGCAAAAACTTTTTCCTGTCTGGCTGTGCAATAATTGCCCCGGGTAGCGGACAATCTTCCAAAAAGGAAACTGGTCGAGTGACCCAGCCTGCACCCTGTGCGGGATCCATGATGGAACAGCACATCTACTTGCAGGATGCATGTACTACTGTGTCTCTTGAGTGTTTGTTCAGAGATCTGTGCAGTTGGGCAGTTGGCTACGAGATTCGATCCTTGCTGACCCCTGCGGAATTCTTGACGATCCAGCAGCAGTGGCCAGGATTACACCCGGAATCCAGACAAAGGCTGGAACTCGTAGGTCATACTATTCATGTTGGGATATCTCATACCTGGCCTGAACGAAATGCAAGAATCTCAAGGCAACCAGGCAAGACACCGCAACTTCCTGTAGTTGCCTTTGTTTCTTTCCTCCTCAAGAATTTCGTCGCCATTTCCTCGAAAAGAGGAGATAATCGTGGGTACGCCTTTCGCCCAAGAAAGAATGCAGGAAACCTCAAAGTTACTAGTGCAAGTAGTAAGCAGGCCGGATTAAGGCCTACTCTCCGTGCGGGCCAGGATGCTATCCAGTTACGTAGGAGCCCACTTGTGCGGCGACGCACCAGGAATGTGAAGCCCATCGCTCAGGGAGGCCGAAAGAGCCCAACACCGTGAGGCCGCGGCTGGTTGGACAGAAAACGACGAGTGCAGGCAGGTTCGCGGCACTCTCCATTTGTACACGTGTTTGTTTCTTTCCTTGCCAGTACTACAAGTCGTTGAGCTCCAGGGCGCAGATGCCTCATCCATACGCCACAGAAACCAAAGTTTTTCGTACTGAAAAAAAAAAGGGTTGAGGACTACGAGTTCCCTACTGCCGTGACTAGAAACCTGGTAGCGGCCGCAGCCTGCAGGAAGCGCTGCAAGCAGGCACTTGCAGATAACTGACTCCAACGAACTCCTCACAGAACCGGCACATCCCGACAAACCCACTGTGAAGGCGAGCTATCCCGATCCAGATAACCACTCTTCCTCTGCTCGTACGGGCGTGCCGTGCCACTTGACGACGAAACTCATGTCCACATTTTGTGGGGCAAAGTGGATTGAGAATCGGGCGTATGCAATAGCCTTCTGTGCAGTGTGTGATTTTTTCACCGGAAACAGCCACCCCCCGTTCTTTCTTTCTTTCTGAGCTTCCGGTGTCGCGAGATCAGATCAGCGATGATCACTCCTCCGCTCCTCCCCCCTGTAGGACGCGCACGAGTTGTATAGTTGAGGAGGGACCCAGCCAGGAACGCGAGTTGCCGCCGAAACTAGGCTTGTACTAGTAGGGTGGGCGACTTTGGTGGTGGCCATCCGCCGAACCCCGAACCCGTCACGCACGCCAGGGGGCCAGGGGAATCCGGGCGCTCCCCAGCCGCCTCGCCACGGAATATGCCGTGCCGGTGCCGGGGGCGGTGGCCAAGTTGACGGGGTCGGTCGCCCGTGAACAGCGCCCGCCTCGCCTCGGCCTCCCCCCGGAATCTCGGATCGCCCGGCGGCATGTCGCCATTCATCGGCGGTCGCGCATGCTGAGCACGCTACGCGTTTGCAGTCTCCCACAAGAAGGCGATGCCGAATTTTTTTATTTTTTATTTTAGTATTTTGCAAAAATATATATTTTAATAAAAAATTGCAAATATATACCTATTTGAAACGGCGGGGGGTGTACTGTAGCAACCAGCCACCAATTGAACCGGCGGTAATTTTCATATAAAGTTTATCTCCATCCGAGTTCATATGAATTAATTTAATTATGATTTTTAAACTTTGTTGGTCAAACTTTTTTCATTTGGTATTATCTTGGTGCTCAAATAATCGACACAAATTTCATATCTAAATTTCAAATTTAGATCTGAAATTGAGCATCACACATTCAAAAAATCATACTAATTCATATGAACTGGAATAAAAATAATTTTATATAAAAATTGTAGCTCTCGATGAGATTTACAAAGTTCAAACTGTTTTTATTTGGTACCATCTTTGTGCTCATATAATCGATTATTTAGCATGAAGATGACACCAAATGAAAAAACTTTAAACTATAAAGTTGTAGATCTCGTTCAGATCTCCAATTTTTATGTAAAGTTTATCTCCATCCAAGTTCATATGAATTAGTTATGATTTTTTTTAAATATACTACTTTTAAAAAAAAGTATAGGTATAGATTTGCAAATTTTTTTGTTAGGATATCTATTTTTGCAAAATACTAAAACAAAAAATATATAAAAGTAGGGCCGCAAGTGGCAGCGGGGAAGGAGGCCGCAACCGCAACGCGTCCGTCTGCGCGTTGGGCCAGGCCGACCTCTTCCCCCGTCGTCTCTCGGATAGTCGGATCCACCAACTACTGTGTGGTCGGCGAGGCCCATGCCGTGGCACCCATCATCCGTGTGTGCAGGAACAGTGCCATCTGGCAAGACACCGATCCCGGTTCCCGGCTCACCGCGCCGACGAACCGATCTCTCTTTGCCAGAACCGATCGCGCCGGGGGCCGGGCGCGACGCCGTCGAATCGAGCCAGGCTGGACGCACCGGCCGCGGACGCGGACGTCCCGTGGCGTGGGTCACTCGTCGTCTCGGCTCCGAAGTCTCGTCTCGGCCGCGGCGCTGCCCTGCCCTGCCCCACTCCGGCGGCTGCTCTCATCACTCTCTCGCCATCGCAGCCTGGTAGGCCGCCAACCAGCCGGCCAACCCAGCCACGCCACTTGCCCGCCCCCACCTTATTCAGTTCTTCTGGCCCCCGTGCAAAATGCTGAGAATCCAGCTAAAATTCGAACCGAAAGTAGTAAAATCCTAAAGATTCCCAAAACAATGAACAATCCTCCTCGTCCAGTTACCATTTTAGACGGCACAACGAACCCTACCACTAGCATCTACTCCTACGTCCCGTCCCCTTGCTGTCCTTCTGCACTGTACCCCCAGCCCGATCCAACAGTTCCAGATGCTCACCACGCCACCGTACGCTGCACTTGGCCTCGAGACACGGTGTGCCCACTGCCCAGTGATGGGGCTAGCTTGCTTTCGGTTCAGTCGCCAGCGAGCTTCCACGTCCAGTGTGGCGCCCGCGCGCGCACTGGCGCGCCATGCCATCACGCGCACCATCCGTCGCAGCAAAGGGCATGGCCGGATTCAGTTGATCTCTCGCGCGCTTTTGTTAGGCGTGTCCATGACCGAAGCGGAGACCGTTCCTCTCCGGCAATGGA
Organism: Setaria viridis; assembly: GCF_005286985.2. Lineage (NCBI taxonomy): Eukaryota > Viridiplantae > Streptophyta > Magnoliopsida > Poales > Poaceae > Setaria > Setaria viridis. Next base: position 45,324,614 of record NC_048271.2, read on the forward strand.
TATGTGGGTCGACCGATCAATTTGGCATCTCCCCACACGTTTTCGATGAACTGGTTCTCTACTTCTTTTAAACCCCCATTTGGCCAGTTTGTTAGAGTAACAACCGAGACTGGAGATTGGACTCGAACTATCATTGGAGCCGGGTTGCTGTCTCGCCTCTTCGATGTCACGGAGACCTGCTCTTTCGTTGGTCCGGTCCAGAGAATTGGAAAAAAGAAGTCGTCCCGGGTAATCTCTATAACACGAAAGCTGACCCTACGATCAGGCTGGAATCAGGCATTCGTTCGGCCACGTCGCCCTTATTTCTCGCCCATTCGATTCTGATCGGGCGGTTCGAATAGGTTCTCGCGAATTCTCTGGAGTCCGCATGGTTCGCCGCCTGCCATCCCTCCGGCACCGCCGCTGGCTCGCCTCATTCGGCCTCCCCCTCCTGCCCAACTGCCATCACGCGTCCCCTTCACCATGTACCGCCACCTCTCCTGGTAGCACGCTGCCCCGAGAGGCGGCACAAATGGATGCGCTCACGTGCTCCGAGAGGAGCATGGCTGCTCCGTCAATCTGTCCGCGGACCGGGAACGAGATGGCAGCCAGGTTGCTCGACTAAATGCCGTGCATAGAAGGCGCTGCCGAGCGGTGACTGCCCAAACGAGGACTTGAGATGAGGGTGCCTGCTTCTAGCGCCACACCATGCGCACGGCCTCCCATAGTTCCATGCATGCTCGCCTCCACTTCTGTTCCATCTATCCGAGCTCTGCCGTCTTGAGGAGGGCGTTCGAGCGTACGCAGGCAAACTGCTCGACTAAATGCCACTGCTGGTTGCGGCAGCATGCTAAGGACGTCTAAGGGTAAACTGAAGCTCCTCCTCCTGATTCCTGAAGGATCTCGGTGCTCCTGCTTCAAGTGGCGTATCCTCAGCAACTCCGATTATCTAAGAAAGTGCCATGGTGGCGGGTCCTCTCAAGGCAGAACATTAGCGTCAGTGCTTGACTGCTTGTCTTATCAGATGTGCGCATCTTCTTAATATCCAACACAAAAAAAGGAAGATAGTTGCCATACATATGCCATATATATAATGTTAGGTTGGTAACGAATTACAGCTTATTCAAACAACGATCAGTACTACAGTTCCCACTGTTCTGTTTTGTATTATCTTGTTTTCCATGTAGTTAGTCAACAGCTGTGATTCCCCATCACCAAAGGACCATCTGAATATGCCGAGCTTGTGTCCATTGGTTTCAGAATTTGTAAGCTTGTATGGGTTGCTTTCTTACTTAATGAGCATGGTGCTTCAGATATTACATTAGAGCCTTCAGAAATCAAACATTAGTAGCTGATATCGGAAAGTTATGCTTTTATTGTAATTGTCGTAAGCTACAATACAGTCAGGCTGCGAGGTTGAGATACGTACTACATAACCAATCTGTGAGGACTGAGGAAGTGCACATCTGCATAGAGTATTTACGATCACGCAAATATTGCTAATGTGACTCGAGGAAACGAGGGTCACTCTCAAACCAACACTACGCGCCATGTTTCTAGTAAAGAATCGGGGCGCCTAAGCATGTGTTTTGAGCAGCATTTTTGCTTCAGAATATTGGTTAGTTGGAGAGCAGTGCTGGTTTATTCCTCTCGCTGATCCTTCCTATCACCATCATGGCTCGGCTTTGCTCAGCGATAGACCAAAAGTAAAGCGCATTAAGAAATTGTATGTAGAGTTCAAGCCTTGGAAACAATAGACCAAAGGTTGGGAAAGTAGTATAGATTAGCTGCTAGGGTGGCCTCCCGAATATCAAAGGGACAATTTGACCATCTCAAGTCACATCAGCCACCTGTTTTTTTTTCAATTATATTATGGTGCAGTTTTTAGCTTACAAATATTGAAGTGTTTCTTTAGGGGCCGATTAGGTAGATCTCAAGAAGGATTTGCAGCCGACAGGGCCCAGATTTGGTGGCCTCTAATCACCTTAGCTTAGAACTGACTCTACTCTCCACCCTTTTCCCCTGGAGTTTTTCACCACAAACCATCCCAAGAACCTGGATGCCTCTTCAGAAATGGGCATGATCCCAATGAACATAGCTCTGGTCAAATTTCTCAGAAATTCCGCACGAGTCAAAACGACTTGTCTGAAATTTTCTGCAGAAATCCCAGCCATGACCTGCACAGCCGGCACGGCAGCGGATCCAAAACGCTTGGATCCGCCGCCATGGAAACCAAACCCCGCAATTGCTGTCCAGCGAGCGAGCCGTCCCCATCGTCATCCCCATCGCCATCTCCATCTCCATCTCCATCCCCATCCCCATCCCCATCCCTTCCGTGATATGGTAGGGGCGCGCCCCCGTCCCCGCCCCCAGCACCCGGCAGCGAGCATGTGAGGAGGGCTCACAGGTCACGCCAGCTTCACAACACAAGCTGAGGATAAGATGGGTCCATGGACGATGACAGGTGCCACCAAGAGAGCAATAAAGGGAGATGGAGCTCTTGCGATCAAAGAAAGGACCATCCGGTTTCTTGTGCGAGCATCAAAACACTCGAAAGGGCTTGGACGGCCTAACTTTCCTTAGGGTTGCCACTTCGCGTTGACCGGCTTTGGGAAAAGCAAAGGATGAACAACATCAAAATCATGCTTTTCTAAGCACCTTGATGTGAAAGAAAGACATTGGTGCTAATCTTTTTCTTTGACAGAGTGGTAACTGAAGCAACAGATGATGCTGGATATTTCAGTGTGCAAATTCATCGTTTGGTCCAATAAAACGAGGAAAAAGATCTAATGGATCGGCAATGTTTGGATGTATCAACATCAATCTCGTGTGGAATTCAGGTGAAATTCCGGCCTAACATGACAGAAACAAAAGTATCTGTCTGTGTTTACCGTCTTGCTAGAAATTCAAGGCATGACAGATACAGGACCGGAAAATTTTGCACATGTTAGGTTGGAGTTTTTTCACAATTCCATACCGACATGTGGATGCCCGAAACCTGGATGAAATATGTAAATCGAACCGTTCAGGACTTCAAGTCATCTTGTTTTAGTGAAGACCAGCAGTGAGGATGCACCTCAGGAACGACAGCAGAGGTCTTCAGCAGATTCACTCAAGAAACACTTGATTCAGACACCAGATAACAGGTACAACATCACATACACAAACAAGCACAAACACTTTTAACAGCCAGACACATGAACAGCATTGAAGCTAACAAATTAAACTAGAAATAACATTAAGTTTCCATAAGAGGTTTATGGCTGGACGGACATACAAGTATAAACCAGTTCCAAGTTCCAGCCTTCTTGCAGCTACTGCAAAACCTATATGACAAAGACCTATAGACTTGACAACTTAGGAGACGCTCCCCCCATGGAAGCCAAGGAGCACCATGGAGAAATCCAAAGCTTATAGAGAGGTTTTTAAGCCCTACAACTTTATTCTTCAGTAGTACCAATTGGGGCCATCGTTCTTCTGCTGTGCCGCACCTGGGTAGTCGACGGTGCTAGACATGTTGAAACTAGAACCAAACCTGAACTCTGATGTGCCGCTGATGTCACCCATCTGGCTCACAAAGGGAGTGTCGTCACGGATGAAGAACTGCTGCTGCGGCTGCGGCTGCTGTTGCTGCTGCACCGGCGCCTGCTGTGGCTGCTGCATCATGCTATTGACATCATCGAACACACCGTTGCCCTGTCCAAAGAAACCATCATCCATCTGCATCCTCTGGGGCAGTGCATTAGGCCTCCCCTCCATGATGCTGACACTGTCGCTGCTCATGTTCTTGTTCGTCATGAAGTTGTTGTCGTACATGTTCATCAGCTCGGCGATGGACCTCTGGCCGTCCATAGGCAGGCTGAAATCTAGATTGTTCAGCGCCTGGTTAGGTTGATTGAAGCCCCCCTGGAAGGCTTGTGACTGTGGGGGCTGGGGTGGCGGCGGCTTGTTCTCAGTGCTCTGGGGGAGAGGATCGTTGTACTTGCAGGTGTACTGGTGGCTGTTGCGAGCGTTCCGATCAAGGAACCCGTAGCCGTAGTCGTTATGCGGGCACTGGACGTTGTTGCAGGTGTACACGCGGTTGTTCAGCATCAGCTCTGGCTCCGCAGAGCCGGGTGCGTTCCTCTTCTGGATGAACTCAACCTCAGCAGTCTCCTCCTTCATTGGCGTCGGCATGAGGAACTTGTCGCTCAGGATAGCCGCGCCCAGGTTGAAAGCGGTTGGGTCAGTGACCGCTGCCTTCTGGTTGCCGGCCTCATCGCCCTTGCACTCATCAACGATGTCCACGTCGTACTCGCTTGAGCTGGCGTTGAACGATATGGCGCTAGCGATGCCGCCGGTAGGTACCGGCGGGCGCGCGCCGGGGTGTAGCTTCAGGTACAGCTCCTCTTCCTGCTTGACGACCGACAGCCATGTGGAGATCTCCTTGGCGGTCATCTTGTCCTGGAGGCACTTGGACTGGCGGACTAGGCGGCGGATCTTCTCAATGTCCGGCGACATGTGCTTGATGACAGCGGTGAGCACGCTCACCTTCCAGGCCTTCTTGAGGTCATGGGGCTTCTTGTAGGGGGGCGGGCCCTGGTCCTTGGGGATGCCAAGCTCCGGCCACCACTCCTCGTCGCCGGTGGGCCACCACGGCGGCGGCACACCCTTCTCCAGCGGGTAGCGCCGCTGCGGGGGATCGCAGTGCTGCATCAGGGCCGAGAGCAGCGAGCCGAGCGTGGTGTCCTGCAGCTCCTGCAGGGAGTGCGGGCTGGCGGTGCCGGAGGTGAGCTCGTTCTCAGCGCCCGGGACGGCGTTGTCAGCCTGGTACTTGGCGATGGCTGCTGGGCCGTTCCGGTCAAACCGGACCTTCTCCTTCCACCAGGCACGGAGATTGTCGGAGGCGCCGCTCACAGGCTTGCCCTTCTCCGGGATGATCCCGTACACGAACCCCTGCGCTCGGCACACCTCCATCATCTTGAGCATGTACTTGAGGATGCCGTCCTGGGCGCGGGACATCTTCTTGCGCCGCGCCTGCTCCTGCGACTGCCTTGGCTTGGACGACCCATCCCCCACACCACTGCCTGCAGCCGCCTGGTCCTTGCCACGGCTCTGCTGCAGCTCCCTGAGCCGCTTCAGCTTCATGCGGTCGCGCCACATGCGGCGCTCCAGCTCCTCGATGTCATCGACGTCATCGTCGCTGTCGTCCTCCCCGGCATCCGGGAAGCTCTCCGGCGGCGGGTCCACGAGATCACCCTCACCCATCACGCACTGGTCGCCGGAGGACGTTTGCGGCATCAGCGACCCAAAGCCGAGGTTCTTGTCGCCGTTCTGCTGCAGGAGATCCACGAAATTGTGGACGCCGGGGAACACCATGCCCTGATCCATCATCAGCCCACCTCCCATCATCGTGACCTCAACAAACACGGCGGCACCCAAGCAAACTCACTCGCAGTCACAGGTAGGTAGACCACCTTCCTTGTACTGCTACTTGTAGTATTCGCCTGCACAGGAGCAGCAAGCAAGATGAACACGTCAACTGCTGATTGTTAAGAGGTGAATCACCGTGTTACTATCAGTAATTATGTGCCAAGAAGGTAAACATGTGCAACACGATTGCGTCAGTATAAAAAGGTAATTAATATGGCTGGGTGAAGCTTATCGTGGCATCTTAATTTGGTAATTACACGATTTGCAATAAGTAACTGCTATTAGTAGTATCACTTAACAGAGGGCTTCTTGCTTCGGCAGCATAGATCTACACAGCTAGGAGACAATCATGTGGCAGGAAAAAGCAAGCTTGCCTATTGAAGCAACAACCGGGAGGCCAAAGTTAGCAATCTAGCATGTGTTTGGTGAAACAGAATAGAGCCTTGATCTGATCAAAACAATACATGGACACTTCCCCGGCAATCCTTCTTCTGAAATCGATCCGGCTAAGACTAACAGGGACTAAAGATAGGATGATCCTTATTGTTTCCACATAAATGAACAGATTACACAGCATGAAAAAGAAATATAAGCAAAGAATTCAAGCATGAAAACATATGCCCATAAATAGGTCAACCAAATAACTACTTCTCATAAGGCGGTTCATAGGAAGAAGCATGTAAAGTTTCCATCTTTTTCCCCTTTCCATCACAAAGCATGTTGAAACGTACTATGAAGTAACGCTCTGATTGAATCACAAGGGGGAAAGAGAAAAGGATCAAAAAGCAGGGGAGGAAAGCTTTTCAGATAAAATAAGATAAATTATTTTTCATGAATCCATTTGTTTTTACCCAGCCAAGCAGGTATGGACAGTTGGGAACAAGAACATGTACCCATGTGCTTAACAAAGGGAATCAAGGTCATCCAGAAAAAGGAAATCAAGAAGCAAAATGAAACACAAAAATCATAAAATTTCCCACCTCCGAAAATTAATAAGCAGAAAAAAAATCTTTTTCCTGACGAGGAACAAAGCGTATCCATTATACCCGGCTGCTACACATTTCCTAGAACAAGCTCCTTTGACAAAGAACAGGTATTGAGATCCAAGCAAAACTCAAAAGAAAAATAATTCAACAGAGATGTGCGAAACTCAGGTTTCTGGACGGGAACCGCAACGTCATCCTAGGCAGCAGCCTTGGACCTCTACCATGGATTTAGCCGCGCCTTTTACGCACCAGGACAAAACATCAGGAACGAGAGGAAGGATCAAAGCAGAACTCAAACAGGAATTGGCCGCCGCAAGGAGCTCCTAAAAAAATCTAGAGAGAAAGATCCCGCAGAAACCAATCATAACCCTATCAGATAACCATCCCACCACCCTCCAACAGCAAAAACAGATATTGATCGAAAGGAGCAGGGAGAAGAAGATCAACGAAGAAGAACAGGGACCGGCCACATGAAGCATGAGCACACAAGAACAGGGAACAGAAAGGGAAAGAGCAGGTAGGAAGAGCTCACCTAGCACCCAGTTTATCTCGCACTTGCTGCTACTATCTTCTCTGCGGCTCCAGCTTTGCCATGACCTGGGAGGAGGAAAGAGGGAGGTGGGAGGGGAGGAGGAGCAAGAGGGAGGAGAAAGAAAGGGAAGGGGGCAGGGAGGCGGCACGAGTGGGGAGATAAGAACGGGGGCGAGGCCAAGGCCAAGGCCTCTGCCGCAAAGTTAATAGGCAAGTGGGTGGTGGTGCTTGCCCACAACAGCGACCGCGCCTCTTTTGTAATCCCCCTGTTAAAACTAATCATCCCTCCTCCCTCCCCTCCACTCACGAGCCGCCACCGCGAGTCTCTGGGACACAGCGCGGCGGTAAAAAAAAAGATCTTGCTGCTCTCCTTAATCACCCGCGTGACGGCGTTTTTACCGGGCAGCACGGGGTGAAAAGAGATTGGCTGGTGGTGGCGTGTCTGCCTGTGACACGCGGGCCCGGGTCGGTGGCCACCTCCCCCGGTGTGGCGGGGTCCGAGGAGGATCGGACAGCGCGTGGACGAGCAACCGGACAAAGGCGCTAACGAAGGAGAACGGAGGCTACCGGGGGACGGGAAGTTACCTCTTTGCCCTCCTGATCGCTGCAGCTCCCACATGCACCGTGGATCTTGCATCCAACGGATGCAAGTGCTCAGAGCACTAAAACGTTCCTCCCCTTCTCCCTCCTTGCCCGATCACGGAAGAGAGGGCAGGACGATCCAGCGGAGTAGAATTTATTTCACGCAACGTGGAGGTTGTGTGTAGATGTGTATGTGACAATATCAGTGAGCATGTTCATTTGTATTAACATATTTTCATGCATGAAACGTATGTGTTAACTTTATGTCTATACATAAATTTTACACTTTTCATCTATACGTAGAATCATAGATTATTGTTGTAACCCCTTAAAAAAATAGAATTAGTCTTGCAGAGGCTCCATATCTAGGCTCCATATCTAAGCTGAATGTCCTCTATTTCTATAGATTCGATTTTGAGTAATTGACCGTTTGTAACGGAGAATTTAATGTACTTATTTAATATGTACATCTAAATTTTGGCTATCTTACAATCACAACATTTATAGGGATTCAAAGAAACTTTTTCTCGTAACGTATCTAAAAAATAAACAAAAAAAATTGAATTTTATATGGTTTCCATCCCAGATACGCGTTGTTAATGCGATTGTAGAGAAAACACACAGGAGCACACTAGGAGGCCAAATGATGCCAAATAATGGGAAATGGAAGAGGGGAAGATTCAAGATCGCCATTGCTAAAGAAGACGCTCTGCTTCCAAGGATAAGATAGAGTTGCCACACTAGGAATGGCTTTGAACAAAGAAGGAAGCCACCCCTTCTGTTCTTTTGCCATCTATAAGTGACGATGAAAATTGCATCTCACGTTCATGCCGAATGGAAACAGCTGAAAAATATTCCCAAATTTATGCTAGACCTTGTCTGAATCCAGCAATGCACCACACTGCTTTCAGTGTCCGTGAAGGATCCCCCTGCGCGTTGAGTACCGGGGCCATAGCCCATTTGGGGGCAAAACGGTCAGGCAAGAGCCAGGGGAACGAAGCGGACCCTTTTTCATGAAATCCGGTTAAGTTTGACGGCCCTGAAATCCGTCGCCGCCGCCGCCGCCGCAGCGACGATCGATCCCTGGAGCAGCACGACCACGTGCTGCCTTATGGGCTGGGGCCACGTGTGCCGCTGCGTGGGCCCCACGCACCTTGGCCCCGTGCGGCCTTTACACGCACGCCCACCTCACACGCGTTGGACGCTACCCGCCCAGCTTTCGCGACCCACCACCCCAAGCTCAGGCTAACGCGTGGTAGTAACCAACCACTGACGACCACCAAAGAGTAGAAGCGGAATCACCGTCTTCCTTTTTACCAGGTCTATGAACGGGTCAACGCTCGCTGAATTCACTGGGTTCTACTACTACTATTAGAAACCCGACAGTTTCTTTGTCTTGATTAAATCCCAGCCATAATTGAGATGAATTTCGGTAGCATTTCCAAAAGCATTGGTATGATGGTAAACATGGGAAGCTGGGTGCCCGGTGGTCTAGATCAATCACTCCGGGTGGACAACCCTGCGCGTTAAATGCGATTAGACGGCAGTATCGTAGCGAAATCTGTCGCCACACAGCCTGCTCCGCCCGCTGCCAAATCTGAATTTTGGTGCCGCTTCAGTGTCAATCGAACGAGAAGTACGAAAGGATGCTCGGAAAAATGCTAAACACGTGCCAGCGAGGAGTGAGTATCAGCAAACAGCGAGCTCATCGGATTCCCAGTTTCCAGGCGACCGACGGAGCAAGTGTTGCTAGGAGTACTTTGCTAGCACTAGCAGCGGTAAAAGGTGATCGGTGGATTTCTGACGGTGCGATCCGGCAAAGAACAGGGTTAGTTGCACGCGACTCCCATCTGCTGCGAGTTTGCGACTTCTGCTTGGGGCAGTCGCGCGCGTCTGCCCGAGCGACACAAGTCATCAGGGCCACCGCTTTGGTTTGTGCTTTACAGATGTGCAGTGCAGTGTAGGAGGCCGATTCATGTTGGATGTTTATTGGTTGGTGCTGAACTGCAGATTAATCGGAAATGGTCCATGTAGGTTGTGATCCAAGTGACCAGGCAGTAGAGTCTGCTCCAGATCTCGCAATGCATTGTCTGCGTGTGTGCCGATTTTATTTTGACACGTGGTCTCTGGTATTTGTTGCTCTGACAGAAAAGCATCATGTACAAAAAGGGTCTAATATAAATTTGACGGAGCTGGAGCACCTACACGTGTACTAGGACTCGCGAGCGATGTACCAGTAGCACCACTTCAAATCGATTGTTTTGGTCCGGTAATGCCAGGTTTATTCCACAGATTAAAAGGTCGTTCATGTGGGCTTGCACATCTTGCAACCAATGGCCGCTCTCCGTCTGTCCTCGTCAAAGCGCTCGACCCGCCCGTGCCAGCCTTGCCCACGCCGCTTGTGGGGGAGCACACGAGCTGGGCCCGGCCGTGCCGCGGCGGACACCGATCCGGGCCGTACACGTACGCAGGCGAGCGGATGGCCACCGGGCCGCCCGCCGTGCGGTCCACTCCGCCCGGTGCATCCGGCCGCCGCGCACGTGCTCATCGTGCTCCCCTGCCGCTGGCCACATGTGTGGCTGTCCCGGTCGTCGCAGCCGGTCCCAGCAGCCTGCCCACCGCCGCTCGCGTTGGTGTGGTAAAAAGCTGCGGTACCAGCAGTACTAGGAACGGTTAAATTCCGTCGCAGGAACGAAAGGATATGATGCGAATGGCAGATTGGCAGTGACAGTGAACTCAAGTTGTTCGCCTTCTGTTCTGGGCGCTGGGCCTTGCTGGAAATGTTTTTCTTAGATTCCTTCAAGAGAAAAAGAAGTTTCTCCTCGAGACTTTGTGGCACTGTACGGCTGAGGTGTTACGAAGTACTAGCACTAAAATAAACGGGTTGACATTTGGGGATAAAACATTTGCCTCGTCAACGACGAACGGCAGCAGCAGTAGGGGAGTACACCATCACTAGTTAGCTACCCAGGACAGGCAGATGCGAAGAAATGAGAGGGTCAACTGCTACGGCGAGACACCGACAGGAACCCTCCCGAAGACGTGCGGCTAGCTAGCCAGCGAGAGCGCCATCTCGGCTTATACTTCATCGGTTTTATATTCATTCCAACTCTATTGAGAATCAAAACATCAAAACATCTTTGACCAAATTTATACAATAAAATATAAATGTTCATGACACCAAATAAATACCATTAATTTTTTTATTAAATATATTTTCATCGTATATCTATTGGGTGCCATAAATCCTTTTACCATCTCTATAATTTTAATAAAAAATAATTTAATTTTTAAAAAAGTTGAAATGATTTATAATTTAGAACGGAGGGAACGGAGGAAGTAACAAACAATTCCGCGGCATTATTAGCGTCCTTGCTTAGCTTAATGTAATGAGCTGAAGCAGACCCGTGCGTGATGCGTCGATGCCTCACTGGTGAAGCTATTTTTCTGAGAGATATCAGCGGGAGGGCAGGAGATATGATTCTGATGACTGTTTGACCCTGAACTGCGTGCTGTTCATCAGCAGCATGATTATGCTACAATTTTCTTTTTGGGGTCAAACCACACTGGTGGTACTCCGTACTCGTACGTGCGAAGATGAGAAGCTCCTGGGGAGAAAAAAAGGGCTACTGAAAAAATAGCAATTTCTGGAAGCAGAAACAACTGCAGTCAACCCGGTTTTGGCAGTGGCCTGCCCTAATAGTGTCATGATGCTACCGTGCTACGGAGTTGGACGCCGCGGCCGTGGACCCGGATGGCCGGATGGGCTCGGAGGAGCACACGTCTCTGCGCCCCGCCGATCTATGCCACCACCTCCCTCTGCCACTGCCTTATCTCTTTGGCTGTAGCCATGAATGTCTGGGGCGCCGGCAACCTGGTGCTGTACTGCTGGTAGACACCGAAGCTCCATGGAGGCGAGTTCGCTAGGGCAGAAAAAGACATCAGAAATCATCATCCGAAGTTATGCACCAGCCTACGGGAAGACCTACGCCGTGGAGCTATGCAGGTTCTGCTGCCGGATGAGGATGGATATCCTAGAAAAATCTGCCGGCTGAGAGAGTCCACTTGAATGGTCAAAGACAAGAGCACCACCATAGCTGATTGCTGAACACATCAACCTAGATTGTGGATAACAACTGTTCAGTGAACCCATGCTCTATGCTCAGACTTAAAGACTCTTATAGTACATAAATACTCAATATCTAAGCTAACTACTAGGTGCTACCATAAGTGGGTAGGCACAGATATTCCTGGTTTTCCAAAGATCTCAGTCGATGAGATAAATGCACTTGATTGCTAACCTCCTTTCTTTTTAATCTTGAGCATGGACGAATTATCTGCAGCTCTCCTCTTTCAACCAAAGGTAGCACGAAACTGCACTGCATCCAGAGCATGTGGCCCTGCTACTCAGTTGCATCCATGTTCTGTCTCATAATCTCATGCGTGCTCCGAAATCTACAGCTTCCCTCGGTCCCCGACTGACGGTGCCACCTGACCCAAAGTAGTGGCTGCAAATCTAAGCTGCTGGGCTCTCTTGCCCCGTCAGTTAGGTAAAGTCTCCTCGCCAATTTGATCGTTTGAGTCCAACTCACTCGTCTTTGTCTGCCTATATGCAGCGAGCTAGTAAACAAGTGGGTACAGCAAGGGGATAGCGCGATAGCAGTGTGGTCTCCAATCGCTTGCTTCAGTTTCAGGCAGAAGCTTTTCTAGGATCGATGAACCCCGAACAATTTGCTACTACTCCGTAGAAAGCAACGGTGTTACCGCGACAGCAAAATTTGTGGGATGCTCTAGAGTTTTATGGGATGCTATTGGTTTGAACTAAAATTCTTTTTGGGATGATGTACCCGGGTTCGGCAAAAGTTCTCGACGTTTCTCCAGGGTCCTGAGACTGTGAGGTCACAGCTTAACTTTTTGCGAGATACTCCATCTCTCGCATGTGAAGGGACAATAGTTTTATCAGGTGATCGCGACAGGAGGCATTTGTCAAATCTCAAGCAGCGCCAACAGATGAGATGATGCCAGGCGCACAACGGCACAAGGCACGGTTTGCATTGGCCCGGTGGTTCGTGAAAAAGTGTACCAGCGAGGTAAGACAGCCTACTAGAGTCCTAGAGTTTACTACCACCTTTCAGTCGCTGTCACAGTTTCACCACCACTACCGTCACGTGCGAAATAGATCCCTGTCAATTCATGGTCATGGTCCACAAAGTGGACGAGTTCTTGGCCAACGCTATGGGACTTGTGGTCTCACCAATGTAACAACTGATTTAACCGCCGTGGTGAAACAGTTGAGTGTTAAGCACACGCCGATAACTTGAGCTTGAAATCCACCCATTTCCTTGGTTTGGTGCCGGAAGGATCGGACACGCCGCGCGGCCGCAGCCCCACGCCCACGCACTCGCGGGGTGGTGGACCAGCAGCCTCGGCGCTTTCCCCCGGCCGTCGTCTCTGGTGGCCCTTTTCCACTGCTCCGCGATGCCGAGCTCTGGAAATTTTTGGTTGGTGTCGGCAGGAGCATAGTTCATCTCGCGTCACTTTCCATTTTCCCACAACTAGAATAACGTGGCATTTTCTTTTCTTTTGCTTTTCTCTAAGCAGCGAAACAAAATCGTTGTCAGAGAGTGGTCGTTGGTCCGGTTTGAGGCTCTGAACCGTTCGACGCAAAGATCAAACGGCTAATGCTTGCCAGTGAGGCGGCGCCTCCATTATTCACCACTGTGGGATCGGACAGAGGCACTAAACCACTTAGCGCAACGTAGTAGACTAGTAGCCTTTTTAAAGCCAAATCTCTCAAAATCTAGGCCCCAACGGCGTAGATCATCTAGTAAGAACGTTCACTATTGCTAACTGGAGACGTTAATTCTCAAAGGGACGTGTTCACAGAGAGGAAAATAGAGAATTTTTTTTTGAAAAATTAATGTCTATCTGAGTTGTAGTGTAATTGAATCGATATTACCAGGATAAAAAATGATATTACTGATGACTAGTACACTATTTATGTTGCTACTACGTGTGAATATTTCTTTCAGTAGTTTGTTACTTGAATGAATCTCATATGCTCCTTGTTCCTTTCACTTCATCGATAATGATTCTTTATGGGCAGATGTTTGTACGGACGCCATTCTGATTTCCTAGACCACCTAAGAAGTGAACACACCAAGGCCCTTGTTTAGTTCATCCCAACTCCCAACTTTGGCACTATGCAAAAAGAAGATTCCCCATCACATCAAACTTGCGGTACATGCATAGAGTACTAAATGTAGACGAAATTAAAAACTAATTGCACAATTTTGTTGTACTTTGCGAGACGAATCTTTTGAACCTAATTAGTCAATGTTTGGACAATAATTCACAAATACAAACGAAACGCTACAGTATGCTACAGTGCTGTAACAGTAATTTGGCACCTCCAAACTTTGGTAACTAAACAAGGCCCTAGGTAGAGCATAATCCTCTCCCTGGTTGGGTTTTCACGACTTCATGCTAAAGCACGTATCATTCTTTTTTAGAATATTAAAGCACGTGTAATGATACGCATGATTATAAACTACAAGCATCCAAAGAATATTGTAACACAATATGTATGTTGAATACTCCCTCCATCCCACAAATTGTAGATCGTTTTGGCATTTCTAAATTCATAGCTTTTGCAATGTATCTAGACATAATAAATATATAGGCCTAGAAATACCAAAAACAACATGCAATTTAGAATGGAGGGAGTAGTATAAAGTGATGGTGGAACACTGCAACGAGATTATCCTATAAACAAATAAAGGTGAACCTAGGCGTTCTTCTTTTCCCTACTCTATAGATCTAGCTTGTTGTTTCCTCTCATATTATGAATGTTATAGTTGTAAACACGTGTTTCCTCATCTTCTAGACTTGATTGGTTAAACAAAAAAGGACACACATAGGAAGTCAACTAGAAACTTTGCTAGCTGGGCAGTATTGACTAAGGACAGTGATGATTGGGACATGGTACCATTATTATTTTCAAGTCTACTTGTGCTCCTATAAGTTCTGTTCCAACCCATTTCAAGTTATTTGTTAAATAATCTATTTCAAATTGAGGCGTTCCGTCTCCAATCCTTTTTAGCCTGGTCCTCATGCCAACAAGCTAAGGGAGCGAGACAAGTAAGGGCATAACCGTGTTTGCGCCATGCCTTGGGCTCTTGTGTAGCTTCTTGATCCACCTAAAGGATCACCTTGCCCTTTTCGCAAACAACAACGGAAGATTTTGCCGAGGTGAACCATTGGGGTTCCTGAAAGGCCATCGCCCATTTACTCGCGGACCAATATCCCTTGGTTTACAAGAAGGCTGCCTCTGCTTGCCTGCCAGCTTGAAGATGAGTGTTGCTTCCTCTCTCCCGGTAATCAGGGGGAATCTTCTTCCTCGGCGCATCGCCCCAAGCCCCCAAGGGAACTCCCTTGGATTGCTATCCACTGCTCCTAGATAAAAATTCACATGCCGCTTGCCGCGATCCTGCCCAAAGGGAACGGAGCAGGCCAAGTGTGCAGGTTCTCTGAACAACTGCCAGGGCGGTCGCACGCTGCACGGAGCGGCAAGGTGAAGCCGCGCCGGCCGGCGGTTGCCAATGGATGGCCAATTGCCCGATTGGCGTTGGCATCCGCGCTGCTCCCCGCGGATCGGGCAGCCGCTGCATCGGAGGCCCGTTCCGTAGCGTGGACTCCCAGAGGGGGGATCTCAGCGGTTTAAAATTTGTAGAACTCGGCCCTCGCGCATGGGGATTCCGGTTTGCTGTCTGAATCGTGTTCCGTGGCTCGTCTACGTTCGGTGCTCGGATGAGCCTTCGGTTTGTGGGGGTGTTGCGGGTGATCTAGTGGAGATCCCGTGTCCCCCGCCGTGCGTCTTTGCTGATTGGCTGATGGCTCGATCGATGGAGCTTGTTTGTGAGTGGCAGTTTTGGTCGGTTCATGCACGCATGCGACAATGCGCGATTGCAAGATCTTTTTTTTAAAAGAAAAGAAAAGAGGGACAAAGAAATGACACTCTGTACTGTATTTGTTACTCCGAGAAAAAGCATCATTTGCTGTACTACACTCCTAAGAAAAATGGTTTGTACATCTGCGCTGCAACAGTGCAACTCGGGAGCAATGTAGAACCTGAAGAAATGGCGTCTTCTGACTGAGAATTATTCACACAAGTAATATCAATCAGTTTTTAGGGAATCACGCTTCCACAGATAAAAGGGACCATCGTGGCTGCCCTAAGGTCTGTTTGTTAGATGTTACCATGTGCACTTGCAGATCGTAGCGAATGAGCGTCCTCCATCTGGGCTCGTGAAATGGAGTACCCGTGGGCCGTGCCAAGTGCCAACCTGTCCGGCACGACCGCGACGTGGAATTACGGACACCGATCCGGGCCCTAGAGCAGGTACGGGGAAGGGTGCGCTCCGGCACGTGCTCATCGTGCTCCCTGGAGAGAGCCATGTGTGGCTGTCTCGACCGCAGCGCCAACTGGCCTGGTCCACGGTGAAAATCTGCGAGTACTCAAGCTAGCTTGTAGCCCCGCGGCAGGATTTTCACACGAAACTGGGCAAGTTATACGGCCTGTTCGCTTCAGCTTATTCAGCTGGCTTATCAGCCACTAAACAGTATTTTCCTCTCACAACAAATCAGCCGTTTCAGCTTTTCAGCCGGCTTATAAGCTGAAGCGAACAGGCCCATAGATGCAAGCACGGTAGTACAATTCTACGAACTGATTCCGTTGTGGCACCTGATAACTCACACAACAAGTTATATTCCCTCCATCCTAAATTACAATTTATTTTAATTTTTCTAAATACATAGTCAAAATGAATAGTATTTTAGGGCGGAGGGAGTATTCCTGAAAAACATTCTAGATAAATTTTAACACGATGTAGACTTCGTGTAGTGTATGCGTTCTTCAAGCCTAGGTTCCTCAAGGCTGACGAGACAGCATCTTTGTAGCTTCCATGCATCATCTTGACCTTTCTAATGAACTTGTCTACACCATGTAGGATAGTCCTGCAATGGACATACCAAGTGTCAAGATGTCAAAATTATACTATTAGTACACTGGAAATGGCTGTAAACTGCAGATGACGGACTGACTGATTCTGCATACATTATTATGTAAAGGATTAGAATTTCCATGGGTTATAAATGGTTAGGTCTGCGTACCAATTTAAAGAGTGCATTCCTAGACAATCTTGGGGTTTGTCACCAAGTAGCAATCTAAACTAAGAATTATGATATAAATCCCCGGAGGAATGATTGAACAATGGACAGCGTAAAAGTGATTGCCATTCAGCGTCCATGAGGTTTTGATCAATTGAATGATAGAACAAGAGACTCAACGTCCATGAGGTTTGATCTAAGAATGCTTTAATAGTATACAGATCCACAATATGGAATTTCTAGTACGTTGTGAGCATCAGGGGTAGTCAACGATCACATTCCGCGTCCACATCACCACATGTACTTCCCTGAGAATTAATATCCACTATACCAGAATTTCACAAAGTTATAAATGTCACGACATTGAGGCATAGTTTCACCCACTACAAGGAAAGACATGTATTGGAAATAAAACTCGATTTGCAATTCATTTCTTTCTTCCGAAAGTTGAAGGCAATCAAATCGGCAAAGGAATCTTAAGGTTGCAAAACCTATAATGCAATCACGGATATTAATCAAACAGCGTTGTACACGCAAAAAGGAGAACTTCACTGCTCTGAGCTAGTGCATTTCATTACTCAGGTGAAACAACTATCACGGAACATGCAGTAAATCGAGGACAAGAGCAACTCTGAATCTGAATGCTATTTGATGGCTGATGGGGAATAATGAAACCACCAAACAAATATTACCTACCTTTAAATTAATTTAATCTAACATAAACCATTTAGCTTTATCTCCGCCAATAAACCAGAAAAATGGCTATGGGAGGTCCAAGCACTAATGAAAGCTGGTTCAGATAAAACATGAAAAGGATTATATAGTGCAATAACATAACACATGAGACCAGTACCCCAAATAGCCGGGATGAAAGGATGCGGTCCATGGAGGGCAAACCGCCCATGCCAAGTCTAAAAGTTTAAACTCTGGAAACCAAACCGAATTACATCTTTTGTAACTCAAAGAAATTAAATGATACTTCATGAAGCCCATCATGTAAGCAACGTATCAAACAAAATAGGCACTACTGCAGATCTTTTTGAAAATATATTTTTGAATAAAGGTAGTCAAAATTAAAGAAGTTTGACTTAGCACAGCTAAAGTAATCAGTAAGTTGGAACGAATGGAGTACAACATATGGTAAGAAAAGATCTAGCTACCAACTACTAATTACAAATGTCACCTCAGAAGAGAACGGGAAACGCTCGCTCTTGCATATACGCAAACCAATAAGTGCCTCAAGACCACTCCCGTCCTGTCCACGCCAGTAGGTTTACACTTTGGTTCCTTCGAGCAGGCAGATTGTAAATACCAAATTGAGCATATGAATGGCATGCAAAATATGGAAGCGAGCAAACTCAATTGCCTAGCAGTGGTATCATAGCCGGATTTGCCAAGTACGACTAGATTTCAGGATCCTCATATTCATTTTCTACTTTAACCAGCCTTCCACGTACCCATCTCATCTTATACTTTTCCTCAGATGAAGGTGTGTCTTCTTCCAGTGTCCCCGGAGGACAATCTTCTCTTGTTTCGGCATTTTCTGCAGACCTGGGAGCATCTTCTCCCAGTGTCCCTGGATGATCTGTTGATTCAGCTGCAATGCAATCATGATTTGCCATATCATTGACCATTGATTGCCTAACTTGAAAATCTATTATTCCAAAATCTCCATTCACACCTTTAATCTTTGATGAAGCTGAAGGAAGAAGAAAAGCTCTTTCCATGGAATTCTCTATCCTTTGATAAAGTTGTTTTATTCCGGTGAATGCAGATTCATCGAAATGGAAACCGATGCCATTAACATTGGTTGGCGGAAATTTTATCCCATTTACAGGTTTATTCTCTTGCTCCAACACATTGCTTTCATTCTGTGTCTCCAGTCTGTGGTCGTAGTCCAATAAAGCTGAGTCCTCTGACGTATCATCAGAAGCATTTTCTGGAGGCCCTTCAAGATCAACACATTCAAGTGATACTCTTGCCTCTGTAACAAGCTTTCTAGCTTCTATAAGTGATGCTTGAGCAAAAGGGCTCATCGCTGCAGCAGTTTCCAGAGCATCAGCAGCCTTTTCTGCTTCTGCAATCAGTGACCTTGCAGTAAAGAATTTATGCAGCAGTTATTTTTCAGGAAACAGAGAAAATGAAACAGACAAGAATGAAATGGCATATTGTAATATTTCCCACGAAGCAGCACTCAGTAGGTTTTCAAGAACAACTAAAGGAACATGTACAGGCGCGTAACGATGAATTAAAGCTACAAGCTCTTTTTTGCTACCAAAACTAATAAGAGCACGTCTCGCATTTCCATTTTGAAATAAAGAGGCATACCTGGCCCTTTTAATAGCTTCTTTCTTTTCTATTTCCAGTGCTGCCCTTTGAGCTCGAATCTTTGATAACATCTCCAATTTTTCACCTGCCATCGGATCTTTGTAGGGAGTTGCACTTTTCTTTCTCTTAACAGTTGCCCCTTTTCCGAGAGAATCCTCTAAGATTACAGCTCTGGCTTGCAAATATTTCTTTTTTGTAGTCTCTCTCTTTACACCTGGTTCTTCAGCAGGTCTTGGTTTTCTTGGTGTTTTAGTGCCAGTAGATGATCCATGGTAGCTAGCAATTCCACTACAAACACGTTCACGATATTCCTAGAGGGAGAGAGCACTCAAAAGTTAAGCGATATCTCAAATGTTCATGCCAATGAAAATAGTCATCAAACTTCTATTGCTGATGCATGTGGAATGAGAAATAAAGAGGTCCATATGGCATCAAAATCATTTTTAAAGGAAATATATGAAAATGCATTTTAGGGCTCTTACTTGATCCAACCACTTTGCAGCAATGGCTTCTGCAATTTTTCTCCTCTGCTCAGGAGTTTTTGGTGCTCGTCTGTTACCTCCTCTTGGCCTCGGCATTGATCTCCTTTTCTGGTGATTCTCCAACCACTCTTGCCGCATTTGCTCAGTGATGATTTTATATGAATTCCATTGGAGGCCAACTCCACCAGCAAAGCCCTTTCTAGCCGCATCAGCTACCATGTCCCTCCACTCCACAAAGCAGCCATCCTGCACCATTAATCTCTGTAGACGCAAACTCCAACCTCGCCTCACTCCCGCTGATATCTTTACTCGTGTCTCCTCACTGTATCAAGTACAAGCACCAATAACTAGGGATGCACCCACCAGTACGTTTGATGAGAACAAGTTTTAGAAAAATGGTCAAACAAGTTTTAGAACATTTTATTACAATTGTAAAGCTCTAACATTGCATGACTTAAGAGATCATGCACTCTTCTTTAATAAGGAGTTGGGGCTCTGGGAACTGGCTGGGGCTATGAAGCTTCAGGGGTTAGGGCGTGGTCGTAGTGTTGGGCTAACTTAATTGGCCTAGGTTGGGTTGTTTCTTTTTTTATTTAGGTGATTATTTTCTTTGCTTGCTCTGCAATCTCGCTATTCTCCTAGGTGAGCTAGAGTGATCGCTTGTAAGGGACCAGGTTTCTTTCTATCTTCTCTCTTTAATATAAAAATACACAGTTCTCCTGCGTGTTTGAGGGGAAAAAAGGGACCATGCACATAAGTTGGTAATTGCCAATAGAATTTAACTCATCTACAACTGAACTGATGTTGAACAAAGTTAAATTGCAGAGCAGTGTAATCAAAAGTCAAACTGGAGACAGAAAATGAGGACAGTTTAGCTTGAAAATCATGTATTGATCATTGAATTCTAGCTCACCTACTCCTCAAATGAAAAAACAAATTTCTTGAGAAATATAGAACTGGTGAGAATGTAACCATTTCGATCACATGACTAATTGTTCACCCTAGCATTGCCATATTTGTACTTTTCCTAACTTCCCATGAAAGGAACAACATAGTTGAAATGTTCCCAAGATTCATATGGAATTCAAACACTTAGTAAACTAAAGACCATATTAGATTAGGCCAAGAGGTTCTTATTAGGAAAAAAGTGATACCTCATAATTTTGAGATTAAACACAGACAGTAGTGCATTCATTTCATTTTATACTAAATAAACAGATTAGTAAATTGCGAAGTACCTCTGTGCATGTCCCAGATTCATCAGCTTTTTCTTAACCTGCAGAATATGGTTAACAAATCCATGGATGTAATCACTCATGTTACCCAAAAAAAAATTAAACTAGAGAAATGATATGCAATTATATCTTCTTGCAGAATTCAAACACTAAATATCTGGACAACTTTACAAATTAACTCTGCAAATAAGACGAACAATTAAAAAATGATGAGGAAACAGGTCAATTCTTTGGTTTGTGGATTTTTCTATGAAGAGCGCCATATGTTATTTGTAAAAAGCATGCCAGTTAATTTGTGCTAGCTCTGTGTAGAAAGAAAAAGACCATCCTAGTTAAAGAGGTCCTAACAGTTAATGGCATAAAAAAGTCACACAAGTTAAAATTGACGTTTCGGAGTCAACATGGAAATAAATACAAGTACTTTACTAAAATAAATTCAAAACAAAAATGCACCATAGTTAGGAAGAATGCACTGTAGACTGGTACAAAATAACAATTTATAGAGATACATATTCATTTATACAGTTATATGAATGTACCAAATTTGCAAAAGGAGACATATACAAACTCATCTTTATATAGATGGGATGACTTGACCTTTAAGAAACCTATCCCTAGAATAAGGGAATAGATGACAGACACCTCAATCTGATCATGGGACCAGCATTAGCAGTAACACGGGGTGCTATTTACGTTAACAGTATGCATGAACAGAGCACCAGGCATAGGGATATTCATCGCATGGGCCCTAATGGACTATGTAAGAAACATGCCCCCATTAGGCCATTAATTGTGATTTTGGTGATTCAGTAACAACACGGTCATTGGAACTAATGGTTTGTCAATCACGTGCTTTGTAGGCACTTTTAGGTCCCAAAGATGGAATACAAATCATAGCAAGATCCAAATCATGTGATGGAGCCATGGTAAAAAGGACTTGAATTATTCTATGGAATCCAAGTCATGGCATCCAAATGGCGGTATTCAACTCAAGAAAATGTACATCACAGGAATATCTGCTAGGGCATCAGGGCTTTGCATCGGATGAATTGGTACAAAGCATGGAAACCCTAGTGCACCCGAACATCCGATAACCATTGGAGGAAGTGTCAAATAAAGGAACAGTGCCACTGCAGAAGAAGTTCAAGCACTGGAAGATCCAACGGGGCCTGTTTTGTGAGCGTCGGATGAATGGGATTGAGCAGCGTTTGAAGAGAAGAAAAGAAGAGGAAACGGAGGTCCTGACAGTATAAAAATGTGAGGATCATAATTTTTTCTTTAGAAAATGGAATTGTCTCCGGCCTCTGCGACCACACACAGCCAAGTTCTTACAACAAATTCAGCTTAACAGCTGATCACTGAAATGAAAATAAAAGTTCACTTATCTTAAGGGAAAAGATCATAAGCAAAGTCTATTATACCAGATCACTGAGGATCATTAGCTTAACAGCTGATCACTGAGGATCATAGTTTACACCGGATAAACGTGCACAGACGGTTCAAGATGATTTGAAGAAATCTCTTAAGCACCGGACGATCCAACGCAGCAAAGCATAAAGCGTGGAAGTAATTTACGGGAGGGGGTCGAATGGCTACTTGGTGAAAAAAGGAGCACCAGATGATCTGATGCCACCCTAATGTAACCATTGGATCATTCGGTGGCTATTGGATTTTACTAGTCGTTGGAGCAAAGGCTCCATTAGTTGTTCCCCCCCCCCCCCCCCCCCCCCGCGCCTACTCAACATTTGGAGTTGTTGGAGTGTGTAGGAGTCCATTGGGTATCAAGACACATCAAGGACATATCCAAAAGCCACCAAAGACCTTGACCCGGGGACCTCACCTTGGTGTCCGGGAGCATATGCTTGGTGAAGCTCCAACATGGACTAGGGGTGGCATTTGCCCACCAATACCACGGCATAAATCATCGTGCTGAGTTCACATATTCTCTAACCCACTCCTTTATGTTTCCACATTTCATACTTGCAACTTGAGTAGTATTTGCTAGGGTTGGCTCTAGGTTGCAAAACTCTTAGGTTTGGGTGCAAACACTAGAAGAACATGATCTAGCTTATGTTTTGTGCAAAATAGTGGAAGCCATAGGATAAGGTTCTTAAGTTGCCTAATTCGCCCCCTCCCCCTCTTAGTCTATACGAGCATGGATTCCTTTCAGACTAGACATGATGCATTGCGATTCTAGGCTCCCATTTACTTCACCCACTATATTGTCAAATGACATGGCCCCGTAAATTTCACCATCAGGTCACTGAAACAACCACCATTGTTGGGATGTCACCAAGCCAAACCTGAATCAGAACCACAGCTTGGCCACCATATGCCACCTCCTACCACTCAAAAAGTTTAATGTTTGTTGAACACAAAATCAAACATATGTTAATCTTAATCCTATGTGCATGTAAACATTACTCTTTAATTTTTGAAAGGTTCGATCTTAATCAGTCACCCACCTAGCACAGTTACAAGGCCCAGGCTGACAACATACAGTGTCAGGTAGAGACATCATTTGCTAATAAGAGGATTGGCAGGCTTCATAGAACCTATTAAGGAGGGTAAATTTGTTTGATTGTTTATTTATAACCTTAAGGTTATGAATCAGTGAGCTCAAATGCACAGCTAACAATAAGTAATCAGCATGACAAAATAGTAAGTACAGCAGACCACATGCATAATAACAATAATTCTTACATGACTTCACCTTGGGGTCCTGCATCGCAATCCTGGTTCTCTCCCGAATCCGCTGCAGCGTCTCTGCACATGGAATTCAATTAAATAAGGCACAACCTTTTCACGAAGTGTAATAAGCCATTACTTAACTTAGCAGCCTCTGTATTTTATTTTATTTGGCTCCTACTCTAATCCAATGTACTACGGCCTCAGTTATGAATTTACACTGCATTTCTTCCAGCTAACCTAAGACACCTTGGAAAATCCATCCATTATACCCGTTGAGAGACATGTTAGTAACACATGGTTGCAACGATATTCAGACAACATTTTCGAAACAACTTAAGCACAGGAAAACTAGATACTACTGTACAAGTATACCTGGGCTGTGCTTCCTTCCCTTGTTCCACGGCGTGTTACCCTTGTTCGCCTGTGATATTCGCATCCGCCTGAGCCTCTCCCTCTCGTCCACGTCCTCCTGCTGCTCCTCCGTCAGGAGCTCGATCCCCACCGCATCCGCGCCGCCGTCCAGCGCCAGCGCCAGCGCCGGGCCCGCGTCCGCGACCACTCGGACCGCGCCGTTGCAGGGGCGTCGCGTAGGGACGAGGCGCAGGAGCCGCGGCCGCGATGAATCGGTGGAGCGCGGCCACGGGGGCATCTGCTGGAGCCGTGGCCCGGAGAAGATCCAGTAGCCGCCCTGCAGCTGCGGCGCCATCGGACGAGTGGCGGAGTAGAGGGATCCCTACGGCGAGCCGAGAGCCCGCGTGGATTGCGCGCGGCCGGGGCGGAGGGAAACGGAAGGAGGCGAGGAGGCGACAGGTTTTTGGCTCCCGGAGCAAGATGGGAGCGGTGGAAACGAGGGAGGACGATGAGTGTGTGGGGCGCAGGAGGACCGTGGCGGGGATAAGACGCGCCGCAAGATGGGCGATAAACTTTCCTTCACCCTCGTGGGCAAACACAGCAATTTTCGGTGCTGGCCATGGATTACGTCAACGTAAGCATGGAGCACGAGCTAATCATCTTCTCATCAGAAGATTTGTCAGGGACTGAGAAGCGGATATCCTATTAGGGCCCTGGTTTCTTGTGCTTCCTCGATTCCAAATTACTATTCGTTTTAATTTTTTTACATACATCATATGTTATATATCTAGATATAAATATATACGTAAAGTGTATATAAAATTATGTACGTAGAAAAATCAAAATAAATAATAATTCAGACACGCCAATCTCGTAAGAGAAAATCGGATGATGTGGGTCCATTTCGAGCAAGGCATACTGATTTCTGATCTCGACCCACCTTTAGTATATCCCATTTCCTCCGGTTGGGAAACTCGAGCTGGATCTGTATGGCCAGCTTTTCTTCGAAGATGTTTTGAGACGTGAGCTTCCGTAAGGGGCTGATCAAGTTCTTAGGTTGAAAATCACGTGACACGGACGGATGGGACTCCTCACGTGACTTGGAGGTTGATCAAGGTATACCAGCCAGCAAGAGCCCAACGGTCTCCGCCACCTCCCGACGACCCCCAGGCCATCGGAGGCGGAAGAGACCGCGGTCTCCGCCGGCGGCGACCGCACCAACTTTTTCCCCTCTCTCAGCTGTAGCTGGATCGAGAGGCTTCGAGAGAAGTTCTAGGGTGTGAAGTAATTTCGCTCACCGTGGTGCAAAATGGAAAGCCAGACTTCCCCGATTGCACATGAGGAAGCATAGAACGTAGAATGACGGGCCTTCATCATCATTTCAGGCCCTCATTTCCCCATCTCAGGCCCACTCGTGCCTTGTGCTCTTGGGCTCTGGGCCCATGCAGCCAAACGGTCCGACGGACGGCCTGCTTTAATTTTCTTCTCCCAGAACAAACAAACATGGTAATCAATCAACTGGAGCAGAACGACGAATTTAGCCAGCTCATTAGCCCCAACCTCGACAACGATAACCCACCCGCCGGCGAGCCCCACCGGCCGGCCGGGGAGAGCCACGGCCAAGGCAGCCAGGTCACACGACGGTACCAGCAGAGCAGCCCCGTATGCCGTACCCGGCGCACATGCCACATCGCTCGCTCGCTCTCTGGCCATTGGCAGTTTGGCATGGCACAACACGTCAACACGATGCGATAGTGTGCTTGACTGCTTGTGTAACAGCAACTATCCAGTCGCGTGTGTGTGACGCTGTGACCCCGCCACCAAAAGGGCCAAGGCTCACGCGCAGCCCGTGCGACCGCGGTGGGCGCCTCCGGGTTCCGGCTCACGCGTCGTGGAGACGAGACCGCCGGCGCCGCCTTTCAACGATTTCACGCGTCCCGGCACGCCAGGCGGCGGCGGCGGCCTGCGGGTCGGACGGGACGTGGCCGTCCATCGCGCCCTGGCTGATGGGATCGATGTGTTGCCTGCCCTGGGGGCTGGGCGCACTGTGCCGGCGAAAGGCGTCTTCACAGCGATGCGAATGCGATGCGGGCGTTGAATGGACGGACGGGGCACGCCGAATTGATTCGATCGGTGGCCAAAACGAAACGCGTGTGTACATTTATACACCTGTACAAATGCGCCGCGAGCGGTGTATGCGTACGGCCTGCACTGGCAGGAGTTACGGCTGGAGAAGCAGCAGCAGCGTGGAGAGGATGACGAGACACAAGTGTGGGGGAACCACCAGGAACAGTCGTCGTTGCGTCCAAAGGCCTCCGTTCGCGGCCGCCGCCGCCGCCGGAGTGGTCGTCGGCACGTCGGACCCTGCCGTGCCAGGAGAGTTTGTCAGTGCCGACACTTTTGTCAGGACCCGGGCGGGTTGATCAAAACAAGCAGATTTTATTTGTTCGCCGTTTTAACTACTGGAACGTGTATTCCAAGATTTTACAATGCATACTACTACAATTGCAACGCGTATTTAATTAGCTCACAATGCTACACCCTGTACAATTCACACGCTAATACTCGGTGGAGTGGTATCATGCTAAGCTCTGAATTCTGGACTTTGTACAGACGGATGATGATCTAGCAAGTGAAATTTGCAAGACACATTTGTTTTCAGGACCCGAGACAGAATCTAGGCGAACTTAAAAAAAATCACAGCGGGTTGACATGATGATTTCCTAAGTACAATCGCTTTTAGAGTTGTTCAGTGATCGGTTGGTTGCCAAGTCCCACCAGGATAGCCACATTGCAGCAGAACGCAAGCGCATCGAGAAAAGGGTCGTTGCGTCTACCGCACGCGGGGGGGACAGGCTAGCCAGAGCAAAGCCGGACGCACCTGACTCCATCGGCGCCGCGGCCCCGCCCGGCGGCTCGGCGACGGGCATCCCGAGCGCGGCGCAGAGCCTCGGCGGCGGCGCGTCGACGCGGCAGATGGTGGGCAGCGCCAGCGCGCGCACGGGGTCCACGCGGACGCCGCCGTAGCCCGCGAGGAACCCGCACAGGCAGGCAGCGCCGTCGCCGCCCACGACGGCCGCGAGCGCGCCGCAGCAGCCCTTGTCGGGCCGCGTCAGCGCGCTGCGGCGCTCCACGTACGTCAGGCACGGCGCCAGGCTCCGCAGCGCGCCCGCGCAGTCAAGCGACGCCGGCGCGGGGGCGCCCAGGGGCGCGGCGGATATCTGCGCCCGCGCGCCCGGCGCCAGTGCAGCCGCGAGGAGGGCCAGGAGCACGAACGCCGCGTGTGGCATCATCATCGCGGCCGTGGCGTCGCCGTCGCTGCCGCTGGTTCCTGGGATTCCTGGTGTCCGGAGGGTGCTCTGTTTGACATGCGGGGATGGGGGAGCTCACTGCTCAGCGTGCGCCTGTGTGTCCGTTTGTGCGCCTGTGTTCGTGCGCGTAGACCGAGCGAGTGACGGGGATGTGAGGTTAAGTAGTGGTAGCTTGTGGCCTTGTGGGCAACGCTAGCTGCTGGGGTGTAACGGCTGGAGCCTGGAGGGGCCATTGCGTTCTTGCCTAACGGCCAACGGCTGGGGTAATACGACATGAAACCGTACGATAGTAATTGAAGACGAGTGCAGATCGAAATTAGCAAAGTTAATGGAGCAATCAAGAATTCAATTCGTGGGGAACATACAAAAGCATCGGGCAAAGATGTGGTGCTGGCTGGTGCGAAGGCGATAGTCCAGGCTTCCAGCTAACTAATTTGCGATTAGCACGTAACAAGAAAATGGCATTCTGATTGAAACAAGTTACAGTCCTAATCGGCGATACACCGAATAGTAGGCCACGCTGTTTCTTCGCTGCCATGCAATTATAGCCATTTGGACGGATACTTGATTATTAAATCTTACTACTATTGTTCCATTGTACGTTCCAAAGTTGATTTTGTCCTAGAGTTCTTTTGTTCTATACAAATTCAGTATGTGATATATAACTCAAGTAACTGTGATTGATTGAAACGATCGGATATCTAAGATGAGTAGCTTCACAAAACACACAGTAGCACGCATAACCACAAACATTATAGTTTCACAAAGCTACAACCAAAGCGCCCGGCATCTCGTGAACTGAGTTTAGCTTGATTAGTTAGATTTTTTTAGTGAAACCTAAGTACTCCTGTTTTCTTGGTTGGCAGCAGAGGTTGCATGGCTCAATCATGCACTCTTTTTTTTAATATATGATGTTAAGTACAGGCTAATCGGTTCATAAATATCATATATTTAGCAGAGTAAATAAAAGCTATGGGATTAAAAAGTGGTTCAATCATATAAATGCGAAGATGATAGAAATAAAATGCATCCACCAAACTACCGGACCAAAGCTAAAGCAAAGGTTAGATATCCTCCCACCGGTCAAACTAACCATATCAGGAGCAAAATGTATCGTTCCAGCCGATAAGCAAGAGGGGTAATTTATACGACTACATTATCTTAGAGCCACAGCAACTCGACAAAAAGCTCTGAGCCTCTGTAGCACCGAATGAATGAAAACAAATCATAACGCCATTAGCACGATAATAATAACATGCTATACTAATTGCTCTGACTTAGCATGGCTGAACAGAAGCGCGAGGACTTAAAATATGGCAAATGGTCAGAAGCTTTGAACCGTAAAATCTCCAGTGGCTCGTGCAAGATACTGGTATGGCAGAACCGTAAGATGATGGTACAGGACATGCCTAGCATGGAGGGCTGGTGGTGACTTATCACTCAACCGATACAAACATTATTTGAACACCGTTCAACTAGTTCCATCAAGATGAACAAAGAATCACGGCACCCATGCTCACGTTATCAAGCAGCTAAAAATTCCGAACCACCAATACACAGAAAGAGAAACTCTGTAAAGTAGCAAGTGATTACTCGTATTTTCCCCAAGGCACAAGGGCAAGAACCTGCTCACTCAAAATTGAGGCCTGAAGTGTCGTAACATCCAATGCAAAGCCAGCTGTGTAAGCATCTCAGGTGCACCCACAGCCATTGTTTTTAGCATAATTACTCTCCTACGGTCATTCCAAAACCAAACTTGTAATTCTTCTTACAATGGTCAATCTGCACCACAACATTGTAATGTTGATAAATATTCCACTAAACCTTGACATTTATTTCTTGTTGATTCCACAAGTGCAAGAAAACATATCTGCAGGAAGTGATTGTGAGTCATTATGTCGTTCTTACCTCAGCAGAAAGAAGGAAGTTGACACCCATGTTCAATCTCTCCTCCAAGTATGCAGCAACAACACCATTTGAGTCGATTTTGCCTCTTAGACGGCACTGCAACAGAATTTATTTCCAAAAAATTATGAGAAAGGAACTAAGGAAAAATAGAGGAATACAACAATCGTGTATGACATCCTTGTGAATTCATACAGTTCATGCATATTCATTTATAGAAACAAACTGATGAAGACATACACTACTTGGAGGAACTCAATAGCTAATGCAATGTTATCTGGCATGGAATGTAAGAGGTTTTAAACACTGACCTGCCTAAGCAAGTAATCATAACCAAAGCTGGTAGTTACGTCTTTTGACATGTGGTTATACATGAAGTCAGATGCGAGGGAAACCTGCAAATAAGTGTAAACTTAGAATCAAGTCAACACAGCACATGAAAGCATTCTGTTGTCATGGTGGATGTCCCAACCTTCTCAGAAACTTTCTGGACATAACTTAAGGCAACTATTCCGGTGCTTGCGACTTGTAGAGTACCCACCTGAAATGTTTAAGATAAAACAGTGATTACTGTGATTATGTTACATTCTTAAAAGCAACTCAGGTCCCTATGTGCAACACAAGTGTGAGCTCTAAGGCTTTAAGCCACTTAGGTAAAGCTTAATGAGCTAAGCAATGACAAAATGGTGTTCTTATATTAGATCCCTGACAATGTTGAGTTTCACTTTCCAACCAGTTCACAAAAAGCTAAGCTATTGAGGAAAGGTGGGCAACTGGACAACCTACTCATACTCAGGGTTAAATGTATTGCTAGTGTATCAGCGATTATCACCAATTCTTAAACAGGCCAAATTTTTTTGGATGCATTTAAATTTAGGTAGAAAACTGAGTTCTGCCGCAGGCGCAGTGTGCCCCATCCTTTATTTTGTTCTCAAAAACATTAACTGACGTGGGCCCGCTGTCTGCACTAGCCAACATGAAATGCAAGTACAGGGGTTTGAACGTACAACCTAGTGTATGCCAAGGAATAGACCTTGGCTAGCCAATCAATACTGTTTGAGAACAGAATCTTCTTTTAGTTATTCGTCTTTAAGAATTTGATTGAATTTAAATGTAACTATGTGATTTTCCCCCAAAGTGATTCCAATAAATCAATAATATTGAGTCTATTGGCGAGCTCCAACAAAATCTTCAAAAGATAGCGTTAAGACAGCTCATACGTCACTAGGCCTACAATGCTACGACATAAGCTCAACATCTGACATGAACCTAGTCCATGTTTGTAACTCCTTCGGACAAACCATCGGATCCATCAATAAAAAGGGTGTACCCTGTGCTGAAAGTTCCCACACAAGGTGGGGTCTGGGGAAGGGAATTCCTAGACATCGGATCCATCAATGATCATAGTTATTTGTTACACAAATTTCAGGTAGGTCTTGAACAGAGTGTCTCCAGAAATGACACCAATAGCAATGTTGAAACTAAAAGGAACCAATAATTATGTCATTGTTCTTGTGTTCAGCAACATAATAACAATGGACAAGTGATTTTTGTATAAAACATGTAACTTCGAGAAAAGGCTTCTAGTTGTTTGTAAATAAAGCCTCAAAGATCTCACAAACTTTTGAAATACAGACAGCATAAAGAAAGTAGACACTGATCAAACACGAACATAGGGTAAATGAAACTATGTGATTAAAGCTTAAGTCAATTAGAACATACTAAGTCAATAACCAGTTCATCCCTTGTTGCAAAATGAACAAGCAAAATATAAATGATTGCTCCAAGCTCCTTACCATTTTATCCGTATTATAGCGAGAGGCAAAACCAATTCCAGACTTCCTTTGGTGACCAAGCCAGAACATTTCAGTTCCCATCGACAGGTTCGGAGTAACACTCTGAAAAGTTAAGGTTCCATTGTCAGAAAAAGCTCAGAAATGATCAATCGATGTTGATAGCCATAACAAGTCTAGCTAATTTAAAGTAGAGAAAATGCACAACATTCTTAAAATTTCAATACAGAGGAATCTGGCATATAAAGAGTTATCCAATCCACAATTGACACTTAGCAAAGTACAAAATCAACATGCCACCCACAACTTTGATAGTGTTGAAAACTTGAACTGTAGTACCATAACCTAATTTCAGTCGCAAATAGCCAAATACACAAATTTTACTGTGCCCAAGTTACCTCGAATTTGGCATTGAACTAGCAACTCAATTTTACACACCCTGTAAGAAAATAACGTTTGTTTTCAAGTTTTGAAAACGCAAGGTTCAAATACCCACAGTGCAGACTGAATTGATTCTTAGCATCCACATTATGAGGATAATAAGAATGTAAGATAATCAATGGATGACATTATGAGTACTAAGCAATCAAATAGTAAATGCTGAAGGAAAAAAAATACTAGTATGTAAGACTCAAACAGATAAGCACGAAGATGAATAAAGGAGATAAATCAAGGCCAGTGAATTTGTGTGGCAGTCAAACAACCAAAGACTTTTTTTCTTTTTTATCAACGCCAATAACACTATGATGGGAATCAAAACTTAAAAGCAAACTGCATTGTAAAAGTCTTTACCTGAATATAATTTGCA
The DNA here is from genome assembly GCF_005286985.2 of Setaria viridis. Lineage (NCBI taxonomy): Eukaryota > Viridiplantae > Streptophyta > Magnoliopsida > Poales > Poaceae > Setaria > Setaria viridis. The sequence continues at coordinate 45,356,176 of NC_048271.2, forward strand.
CCATAGAATGCATTGTTTCCAATTTGGAATTGTGCTCGATAGTCACTTCCCTATACAGATAAGTGAAGAGTTGATACAAGGACTACATGTATGATAAACTAGAAACAAAATAATTGCTTACCAATACACACACTAATAAAGCAATTGATCATAAATGTTTGGGCAAGTGGAACTGACTGAAGAAGCATTGTCAGGGATACTAACCTTGTAGTCAAAGTTAAACATCCCTTGGGAGTAATGCGCCTCTTGGGTAAGCTGGGAATAGAGTAACCATCAGTAAAAATAAGGGGAAACAAATCATCAACAACAGAAAGGATTAACCAGTGAACCTAAACTCTTTGATCCATCTACCTGTGCATTTACTTTCAGTGTAAGATTTTCTGTTAAATCACATTTCACACGAGCATTAAGCCTTCCATCAGTCATCACCCTCCCAATGAGCATTAACTACAGATAGTTTCATACACAATAGCAAAATGAGTTAAGAAATACATCAACATGACAGGTGCCACAATAATATTGAATGCCATGGAACAAACCTTTGGATCTAAAAAATTGGCACCAAACTCATAATGTGCAGTTGGAACTTTAATAGTTTCAGTTGACTGGGCTGGAACTTCTATGGAGCCCATTAAAACACTGTGGAAGCTGTTAGAATAACTGGACAAAAATAAAATAAGACATTTGCCAAAATTTATGTGATAACCTCACCTGTGGCTAAGAGAAAACTTTTGATTCAACCCTTTTGTAAAGTCAAACCTCAATCCTTCGAAGAGTTCAGGCTTCAAAGACACTGCAAAATGAGCACTTCAGCAGAGCTCACGAAAGAAATACTACAGAAAAATTTATGCAGCAGTGTGTATGCACCAACAAAACAAAACAATCAATTGGACTAACATTACAGGTTTCCTACTTGATCAAACAATAAAATTATACGAACTATACAGAGCATGGATCCTACGGTTAACCAAGCTAACTAAACGGTTAGCTTGACGAGTGGACAACAGATATAATGAGCATGTGTAAATTTAATGATATTCTATTCTTGAAATATCAAATACGTTCAATCGTTCCACTCATCCATAATATTTAGCTTGCAGGTTATCGCTTTCTAATACATTCATGAAGACTACATTAAAAGTTGAACTTGACAAAAATATTTAAGAAAAAATAATTTATTAAGATTTTGTTGAGGCTATGAATAACAAAATGGGGGATTGCAGGATTGAACTGTATTTGTAGCTATACTCATCAGCTATCAAAGTAAACTGAGACGTAATGTCAAATATATAAGGTAGTAGGAGTAGGACCACAGGAATGCATGCTACTTCAGCCATAACAAGTTGCCTCCCACATCTGAATCTAAGAAGTGCAAAGAGATCTTAGATGCTAAAGATATGTGCAAAACCTATTGCAAGAACTAAACAATAAAGCAGTCTGGGAACTGCCAAAAAAAATAGATCGTGCTTCACCTAAATTGTGCTACCTATGCCCAGCTACTTACCAGCATACTTTTGTCTTAGTCAGTATACCAGAAGGCCATATCGACTATCAAGTTTTGTCTTAAAATTTTTAGGGCTTTGCATCACAAACTCGACAGGTAAGATGGGAAACTGGAACAAGTCAATAAAAATCATATGGACTAACAGGCAAAGCTCAGCGTAATATTAAAAAATATAGGTTAATCCTTGCATGAGCTTTTATTAAGGGTGAGGTATGGTGTCTGTGGATAGCTGCAACTTTGTAACAAGATAGAACTGTTTGATGAATTGTATAGTGGAGTTCGTGGAATGAGCCACCAACTCCCACAGTGTCTAAGCAGCATACAACATAAGCTTTTCAACTTAATACCTTGGAGCAGAACACACAGTCTACAGCAGCAGCTAATGCACTGCCACTGCGAAGTACTGAAGCACGACACGGTTTTCAAGCCACACACATCAACAATGTGCAAAAAAAATTCCAATAAACAAAGCACTGAAGCACCACACGATTCTTAAGGCGCACACAGCACAACAATGGCAATCAACAAAGCACTGAAGCACCACGCATTTTAGATCCAACAGCAAAGCCGGCAGACATATTGCAGCAACCTAGCAATCGGTTCGTGCCAAGCGATTCAATAGCAGCCGGGCAACAAATTCTATCACGGGCCGCCAACAAAACGATGGCACGCGCATACCAACGAGCAATTACCCAATGCCGCAGCAGCAGCACTTCACACGCACTAGCTTGTTAAGGAGGTAAAAAGCTGGAGGGGTAAGGGGACGAACTGAGGGCCTCGCGCTGGATCTCCTCGAAGGGCACCGGGCAGGGGAGGTTGAGGTAGTCAACCTTCTCCACCTTCTTCTCCTCGCCATCCGGCTTCGGCGGGAGGATCCCGGCGAGCCCGGGCCCATACGGCGGCGCGCCCGCCTGGGCCTGCGCTGGGGGAGGCGGCGGCGGCACAGCAGCGGAGGCGGCGGATCCCATGGCGGCGGAACCCTAGGTCGGAGGTTCTGGGGTTTGGGTTTGGGGCGCTCGGCTCTGGCCTCGTGTCGTCTCCCACCTCGCGACGCGGAGGCGGCGGGGCCTTTTTCACCAAACCCCTCTGCTTCTTTTTCTTCTCCTATCTGCTCGGCTGGGCCGCTGCCCGCTGCCTTACCCTCGTTTTTGGGTTTTGGGAGGGTTTCATTTCTCCAGGGCTTGTGGGGCCTACCGTCAGTGGGACAGTGAAATACCTAGATGAGATATGCGTGGGAATTGAAGACAGGGGATTTTCCTTAAAACCATTTTGATCATTGTGGATGAAACCATAAAACCAGCTACGTCTGGAAGCAACAAAGTCATAGGTACGCACAATTTAGTCTATTTTTCATCCCTTGGCTATTGCAATAATTTAATTTTCATCCCTCAACTACAAAACTAGAAATACTTTGTCCTCTAACTTTGAATACCACTCAAAACTAGCCCCTTATGCTGTTTTGGAGAAGCTTTATTCCAAGTCAGAAATGCAAAAGGTAAATTTTTCCAAACCTCAAAAACTATAAAATAACTACAAATGCAAAATTTATTTCAGATGCAATCTACCATGCTGTAAAATTTTTGTTTCTACAACTACAATCTATGCACACACTCAGAAGTAGAAAAAGAAGCAAAGCTTTTCGTGGTGAATTGCTTAGAGCGTCGAACTCCGTAAGTTGCTGAAACTTCTGTGCCGTCCTGATTAAAAGCATGGCACTTTCTTGTAAGAAAGCATGGGGGAGTCTCCCGTGGTTGGGTTAGAAGTAAAAGAGAAGAAGTTTGCTAAGAGCTGAAAAATAAAAAGGAGAGAAAGGTAGCTACCGTTCACTTACGTTTCCCTTTTCTTGTCCTTATTGCATACACATTGTTTGAAGTTGAATTTTGCATCGCCAGATGCTTGAGCACCTAAGACATCACCTGTCTTTGTATTAGTCTTCCACCTTTCCATAACTATTTTCATGACTCACTGATGAGAGCTTGTGTGCGCAGGGGCTACTCATTTACCATACGGCTCGCCTGTTATTGGACATTGTATAAGTAGCGAAGTTTGGAAGCAAGCACTCCTCGTCAGTAAAGTGGTCAAATCCAGTTGATACGAAGTACGCACGAATCAATTAGTAGGTACGTGGTGTAACAAATGCACTCATTTATACATGCATACGCAACTCAGATAAACACACCTACGATATGACTATGGGGTCGTGTATACACTCCTCTTACAGGTGAATCAATTGTACCTGTACAGTCGTTGAAAGCGTTGATGATAAACAACGTGATAACTGATTCGCGTTCCCTTTGATTGAACACCTAAAATTTGTGCTTGATACATGCCATTTTTTATCGGAATAAGACGATACTACACCCATTCATTTTTAGGTGTGTATTACGATTTTTTAAGAAAAAATGTTTAGAAGTGTACTTTGATCAGCAATTTCTTTTACAATATATCATCTCAATTGCTACAAGATTATTGTTCACCAATCGGAAAATTAGGTCACCGACGGACCTATTCCTGTTTACGGCCGGTAATGGTCGTGCTGAAAGATCTTCGAAATGCAAATATGTCCATACATATCACTTTTATACACTACACTAGTTGTTATTCAAATTTTCATAAAATTGAATTTATAAATCCCAATAATATATCAGCTAAGAGTGTAGATTGAGATAGTAACAAAAGTTTGTCGCCGTCGCGGAAGAATAATATGCGAGTTTATGACGACACGTGTCGAGATGGCATCTGATCGCTCTTATGCTCCAATACGGTTTTATCAAGAAGCTACCGCATTTGACGTTTTGCTGGGCTCTGTGGGTAGAAATGCAGGATGAGATCAGCTGCAGCAGTGGCAGTGGCACTGGCACGTACGTGCTCGGTTTGTCCATGACGTGACGGCGGTGGACGGACGTGGTTACTCTCCATGCATGCAAACCCGGCCCGATCGTTAGTGATGTCGAGCGCGAGAATATTATCGATACTCTCCTGATGGCTGATGTTACACACGCACGTGTATGGCTGTAATCAAGCAGAGAGATCGTTAATGCAAAGATAGAAGTAACGTGGAAAAGGAAAGTATAGCCGCAACCAGCAACTGAGCATTAGACATTAGCTAGTGTCCTTTTACCGTGATCAAATGAACCGTTGACTTTCGTTCCCTGTTTGCTTCCTGATCGATCTGCATGTCGATCAGAAAACGCCATCAGGCACCACTGCCAGCCACGAACAGGCCCGTGCACAGTAGCCTCATTGCTGAATTAACAATGACCGCGCACGAGAATTGAAAGTTTGAAACGGAACGCAAAGCTTGTCTCTCTCAGCCGCACAAACTTCAACTCTCTCGGCGACGAGTAAATACGAGCCAAGTGTACGTGCGCGCAACTCTCTGCACTCCTCTCTAGAAAAACCTTTTTCTTCCAAATCAGGCTGAGACATACGCATCAGCAACAATGACCAATGAGCCAGCCAGTCGGCGCCTACTCGTCTAAGGCTGTTTGGATAAAGCGGTTAAAGTTTAGCACTGTCACATTAGATGTTCGGATACTAATTAGAAGGATTAAATATGAGCTAATTATAAAACTAATTGCAGAACTCCTGACCTAATTCGCGAGACGAATCTATTAAGTCTAATTAATTTATCATTAGCAAATGGTTACTGTAGCATCATATTATCAAATCATGAACTAATTAGGTTTAATAGATTCGTCTCATGAATTAGTCTTCATCCGTGTAATTAGATTTGTAATTAAACTATATTAATACTTCTAGTTAGTATTTAAACATTCGATGTGAGCCAAACACCCCTTAATAAAGCAAAGGATCAATCGATCGATGCGTGTATAAGCTCACCCGGCAAGTCAGTAGCAGAAAAGCGACCGTCCATGTGGACCTCTCGTCTAGAAGCACGTCGTTTTCACCGTGACAGGGTCTCCCCGTCAGGCCGTCACCGAATTCTCCGTCGAGCCACAGCTAGCCACGCACCCGTGCATGCAGTCACACTGGGCGGTCTAATCGATCTAGAAGGGGTTTGTACGAGCGGTCCAGCACATAGTATGAGGTCCCGATCATCTAGGCTGGCAAAAAGGTATATGCATCTACAGTATCTCACTAGTCACTAGAAGCAAGAGGAGGTCGTGCATCTAGAGCATATATACACTAGCGACTTAGCGAGATCGATCCAAAGAAAAACCACGTCCACGCGCGGTGAGCAACCAGTGATGCCAAGTGGAAAATTATTGGAGTACCCCTGGCTGTGACTGATCTGACGGTGCATGCCACCTGTTGTCCGATTCGGCAGCCCAGTGTGTCCTGTCCGTGATCACCCGTTGACTCAACAGCGGCCGTAGGTAGCCTCACTCTTTTTATTACCTAGCGTTGTAGCTTCGACTCTAACTCCTGATGCGGTAAAGTAGTTTGGTAGAGCCCAAGTGTTGCGTAAAAATGTTAAGCGGAATGTTTTTTTCCCTCCTATGAGGTAGAGAAAAGCTGAAAAGCCAGGAGGAGCTATTTTCCTTTTTTTTTCCACTCCCTATTCATTTTTTTCTTTTTTTTTGCAAACGGGCAAATGGCCAAGGTGTTCTAGGCTGAAGTCATATTTTTTATTTTGGACTTTCGGAAGGGGAGAAGTCGAAGCTAGATCCATCTAAACTAAAAGGAGTCCTTAGGTTCTTCATAACTGTTTAATTGCAACGTGAAGCATAGGAAATACACTTTTATAGACATTATTTTTTCTATTATACAGTATCATGTCTATAGTATATGTCCTTAATTAGCCATGTCACCTTCTAAGTTCTAACCCCCATCAACCATTCATGGTCGTCGTGGCGGTGGCATCAAATCTATCCCTTTGTTCGCTTTTGTCCAGTCATATGCTTAGGAATGGTATTTAGATCCAATTCAAATCTCTTCGAGGACATGTTGCTCGAGATTGTCCTAAGTTGTCAAAATATTGTAGTTGGCTGTCTCTATTGTTAGATGGTTTCCATCGATCCTCATCAAGGCCATCATCACTGGTCAAATTGTTGCAGTTACTTATCTCTAACATATATATTTAATCGCGTGTATTCAACCCTACGTGATTCTAGATTTCTTTTTAAAAATAATGATAAAAATATCTTAGTAGCCATGGAGCTCAACATGATCTCTAGCAAGCAATCACTCTCACAGTCTCACTATAGGCTAGATCCGCCATCTTCTACATGCATACTCTCTCCATTTCAAAATGTAAATCGTTTTGGTTTTTATAGGTACATAGATTTTGATATGCACCTAAATATAAAGTTATGTTTAGATACATAGCAAAATTTATGCATTTAGAGAAGCCAAAACGATCTACATTTTAGAACGGAGAGAGTAGATTCTAAAAGCCGGGGGTTTGTTGATGGGAATAAAACCTCCACTAGATTGCCTCTAGTCCGAGGGAGGCTCTGAGCCTAAAGGGTTGTCACATAGCTTTAAGATCGATCATTGCACTAAGTAACTTACACCACCCGCTAAAAAAATCAATGTGTAGTTATTGTTTGAAATAACAATCCACGACAAGTTGTTCATATTGTTTGATAGAGACAATCTGGCTTCGTTAAGAAAAACAAATTATTTCTCATGTTTACCTTCTCACATGTCAAGCCACTAACCCTCCTGTGTCCAAGTCAAAAAACTAGTAGCTGTGGGCCATAGTCCATCTTAAAAACTCCCTTTCAAGAAATCAGAGATTTATAGAGATTTTCGTGTTTCAAACTGTAGAAACCTAACATCATCATTATTAAAATAAGTTACTCGTACTCGAAAGAAAAGAAACGTCACTGATGAGCGGCGACTCATCTCCCGTACTAATGTCTGCCTTTTTCCCCGTTGGACCGAAGCACCCGCGCATCGGCAGGACACGGTGGCAACTGGCAAGAACAAAACAAATCACGGCTACGAGCGCCCTTCACAAGTCATCGAGTCAACGAGCAGATCTCGACGAACAAAAAGCAAAAATCTAGAAACGGCGCAGCACGTCAGCGTCCCCCTCCTGTCGCGCCAAACCGTCCTCTAGAACGTCCGGATCTACGGAGTAGAGAACAATTCCAAGCAAACCGCGGCACAAATAGTAATCGCCAAACTGCCAACGGTGGTAAAAACCTGTACTCCTATATCAATCACGCTATAGCTACAGGCAATTAGCGCGCGTCAAACAGAATAATAACCCGCGCGCATCCCGTGGGCGCTGACGCCCTTCGCTTATCCCTCCCGCCTCCGCCCCTGGTGTCCTGGTTGCTCACGCTCACGCGCGCGCGCTCCCCGGCTCCCCGCTATTTAAACGCCAGGTCCGCGGCCTTTCGACGCCAAGATTGCAGAGCCAGCGGCCAGCGCGAGACGCGACTGCTTTCGCTTCATCCGTAGCAGCTAGCTTACACGTCGCACACATCACTTTCTGGGTTGTCTTTCGATCGGGTTGAGCCGTTGAGGTCGGCAGCGGATTGGAAGGGGAGGATGAACTCGGTGTGCGCGAAGCCCGCGGGCGCGGGCGCGGGCTACTTCGGCGGGGCCAGGTGCCAGCGGCGGACGCGGGTGCGGGCGTCGGCCGCGGCGGTGTCGGCGCCGGCGACGATGTACGAGGTGCTGGCGGTGGAGGAGACGGCGGGGCCCGAGGAGATCAAGGCGGCGTACCGTCGCGCCGCGCGGCGGTGGCACCCGGACGCGTGCCCCGGCGGCGGGGACCGGTTCATGGCGGCCCGGGAGGCCTACGAGGTGCTCTCCGACCCGGAGCGCAGGCGCGGCTACGACATCCAGCTCCGCTGCGGCGCGGGCTGCGGCGGCGGGTTCGGCTTCGGCGACGCCGGCTACCGCGCGGCGCGGCGCGCGGGGTTCGCGGACTGGGAGGCGCAGCTGGCCGGGCTACAGTGGCGCGCGGCGGAGCGCCGCGGCCGCGCAGGCGGGGAGACGTGGGGCAGCAGGATGCGCCGGGCGGCCGCGCAGCAGTCCCGGTAGTGTCGTCGGCGGCGGGTGTTGATTTCTTCTCCTCCTTTTCTTTTCTTTTTTCCCGCTTCGACAACGCGTGCGCACGGTGCCGTGAAGCTGTAATTTACGCTCTCCTGCAGCGTTCGTCTTCACCATCGCACATTCGCACGGTTTAGAGTGTAGAGGAGCTTGTAGTAAGTACGGTGTGCAGAAATACGGTAGTAAACATTTTCTCCTCTTTGAGGTGCAATACGGTCAATTTTTAAGTTAAACGCTCTTTTTCACCAAATCGATTCCTAAATTGGAACTGGAACGAACTTGTATTAACAAACTGTTGGAAATATTTGGAGGTGGTCAAAAGGAAAAGAAGCGTGCAGAGAGGAAAACGGGAGGGATAAGTAGCACCCAACTCGGACTCCTCTCACGTGCCCACCTCGCGCCTCGATCGGAGGCGCAACCGATAGTTGGTTGCGGTCCCGAGCGACCCAACGCTATAAGAGAAAGGAGGGTCGGCGGGTTTGGACTAACGCCAACGCGCTAAACCCTATGCACACCCCCTTGCACGCCTCCCGATCACAGCAGTGTTGGAGTCGTCCAAAGACCGCCGCCGTGCCACCATCGTTGTCCCTGGACAGACGAGGTGGAGAATTGAAGGAAGGCGGGATCTACTCGGACCTAGAACATCTACGGCACCCATCATCCGACATCGTCCACGGCACAACGACACAAATGGCCAGATTGTCGCAAACTATGGCTGCTGGTTATGTTTCTAGCCTTTTACTAAGTGGTGTTCATGTTCTAGATGCTAAAGATCTCGTTTAGATTAAGTAGTGTAGATTCCTACACAATTGACCAAAACTTACGCATATTTTAAAAACCGCTTGAAAAGGGCACTCATAAGAAATTGTGGAGATCCTTGAGCCCGGCCGAATGTTTCCCCGGAAGAACAGGGTTGTTCCAAGCTTGCAAGACTCACTCATCCCAGCCGACACGGTTACCTTGTCTTCGGCTGTTGCGTTGCCATTTTGCTTGTGCCGTTGTGGTACGTTGTTTCAAAACTTGCGCCAACAATTAAATCAATAGCCGACAATAAAACACAAACTCTCGTGAAAACGGGCAAATTCACATTCAAATCAAGCACTTCGTCCACCTTCTTACAATGGCTGTGTAAAACAAAACATTGAGAGGCACCAGAGGAAGAAATCCTATTCGAACGGATCCAACCGCGTAGACTTTCTCCAAAATATGGTGCGCTACTGTGATACGAATCATCTGACGACCACTCTCTGCCGCCAAAACATTGCCCATCACTCCCATCATCTCCAGGTTATCCAATAGGCTCACTCTCAGAAAGGCCCAATTTGTCCACCACATACAGTTAATATTTAAATTGCTACACTTCAACAATCTCATAGGTCGTCTCATGCAATGCCACGTAGGATTTTTACTGATGTAGAGAAGAGTGGGTGATGGGAGAGATCATATGCTAGATTTTAGGACTACTAGACGACTACTTGTACGAGTTGTGATTACATGCAACTTATAATATTTCTTTTTTTTTTCTATGCATAAATTAAGAGAATAGAATTACTATGAGACAACTTAAAAAGATAACAAGTTGTTTTCGTTAAATCGTCTCGTAGTCCCATCTTGTCCGGCCAGCCCAGCCGACACGCCGCGGTCGCCACAGCCCACTGGGTTGCCAACTTGCCAATGCTGCAGATATTTTCAAGCATATCCGCAGGAGACGAGAAAGTACCTGAACTACTTGGATGACAGTTTGGATGAAGCTATCAGAAAGAGAGATGTACCAGGACGCCCTGCCAGCCTGAACTCTCTGAACCTTTGGTGTGAATCGTCCTCTGACGGAGTTGGAACAATGAACCAGCCCGTTCATTTTAGAGTACATGAAATGAAGTGGACAAAGAATATACACATTCCACGCACCAGCAGAAACCTTATAATTACTAAATATATTTCCTCCATTGAACCTCCTCTGATCACCTTGCGCTGTGCACCACCACTACTACAGCATCATCCGGGTTCTCACAAAATGCCTAGCTCTAAAGTTCATCGAACTAAAGCGACATGACCATGACGCGGATTAGCGTCTCCGTCGCCATCCTCTATGCGAAAGGATTTCCTGTCGATACAGTGCCAACCGGTATGTTCCTGAATCAACAGAGATGATCTCAGTGAGTAGCCTGAATAACGATCGATGGATCATACTGAAGCAAGCAGGCAGCAGAGCAGAGTAGTTTACCGCAGCGGAGAGTTCGGGGCCTGCTCGACAAGGCAGGGTAGTCCACCTGAACATGCACCAGGTTTTTTACAGTCATACTTGGTGGTTTGGGTGTGAACGGTTGAAAGATAATCATTGATGATGCTGTCAAGGAAAGCATACCATGTGATGCTGATGGAACGAAGGCACAAGAACTGCTGGAGAACCATGTTTCAGGCAAACCATCAAGGAAAGCTGGTAGATCCGGATTTGGCAAGGCCTCTTGCAATGAACTTACGTCCATGAACTGCAAAAGATGGAGCATGTCAGGGAATTGATGTCAAGTGTAGTCCAGGATATTGGTGGCAAGTTAACTATGGGCACGTTTGGTTCCTCGAGCTAAAATTTAGTCCGTGTCACATCGAATATTCGGAGGCTAATTAGGACTAAATATGAGTTAATTATAAAACTAATTACACAGATGGAGGCTAAACGACGAGACGAATCTATTAAGCCTAATTAATCCATCATTAGCAAATGTTTACTGTAGCAGCACATTGTCAAATTATGAACTAATTAAGCTTAATAGATTCGTCTTGCCGTTTAGCCTCCATATGTGTAATGGGTTTTGTAAATAGTCTACATTTAATACTCCTAATTAGTATCTAAACATTCGATGTGACGGGTAACCAAACGCCCCATATGCTGGCAATCACTGGATACAGGTTGCAGGAGTAGGACCGGAATTTTAAGGTTAGGTTATGATTTGATTCTACATCAAAGAATAAATTATCGGACCCCACAGCACAGGGCTACAGGTAAAATGATCTGAAACCTGCAACAGTAGGCTGAACTAGTAGATAGTATTAAAGAATATTCTGGAATAGGTTCCACATGTACAACCACACAATTCTGACTATCATCTGATCCCGGTCACAGCTAATCTGCTTATGTGTACTCAGACATGACTAGTACAAGTAAAATACAACTCTGAAAATTGACAGGACTTCAAGAGCCCCTGCCAATTGAGATGTTGTATGATTGACTCGCAATTTTATTAATTCTATACTATCAGACCTCTGACAATAAGCTGTTTGAGCTGAAGTCACATGACTATGACATGACTTCCTGTCTTTGCAAACCTATATCAACAGTGTTCTAGACTATTTAGGGCCTGTTTGGCTCCAACCTGTTAAAGTTTAACACCCGTCACATCGGATGTTTGGATGCTAATTAGAAGTATTAAATATAGATTAATTACAAAACTAATTGCACAGTTGGAGTGTAATTCGCGAGACGAATCTATTAAGCCTAATTAGTCCATGATTTGACAATGCGGTGCTACAGTAACCATTTGCTAATGGTGGATTAATTAGGCTTAATAGATTCGTCTCGCGAATTAGCACAGGGTTCTGCAATTAATTTTATAATTAGCTCATATTTAGTTCTTCTAATTTGCATCCGAACATTCGATGTGACACTGTTAAAGTTTATACAACAGCGAAATGCTTTAGGCTATATTGGCGTATTGTACAGTTTGCAAGATTCTACTGGTTACAGGGGGCGTCTAGACTCTAGAGAAACCGATTCATGGAAGGTAAGCATACAAAAAAAAAATGGCCAACCTAAGTAAAACTCCATGAACGGAAGGAAGAAATGGCATTACCAGATCAGGAGTCCCTGAATGAGTGTCAAATGGAAGCTCAAATGGATTTAATGGCATCTGCTCAGTAGAGGCTCCTTCCTGTAAATAAGAGGTGATCTATAAGCCCAAAAATCAATTGTGAGAGGAACTGTATACAAAAAGCTAAATGGCATAGGAACTACTGAGAGCCATATCACTTAAGGAATGGCAGATACCAGAGATGGCTCTGCGGAAGCAGAAAGCAACGTATTAGGTGATAATCCATCCATGAATACTTGAGCAGGGTCATCATCTTGAGATCCCTAAATGGAAGGAAACACCTTTAGTGCTGAATTATTTATACCATACAAAAAAGGCAGAGGGAAATGGTATACCTTTGAAGCTACAGAGCACATAAATGGATTGCTGGTTGAAAGGGAAATGCTTACAACATTACTGTGCTCATCAATTCGCCGTTGAGCACATAGTTGATCATGAGAAACGGCCCCATTAACATCATCAAATGAATGCCAGAGCTATAAATAAACAACAACCGCAGTGAGTTAGAACAAACAACCTAACAACATTTTAAAAGCCAGAAAATAACTAACTAATTAATGAAATTCATTATTTACCCACCTGAGAACTATTTTCATCCACCGGTCCTTTAGAACCTTGCAATGATAGATCTCCCTTGACAGTGTACTGGGTGCTAGTACTGGAGGCATCAAAAGTGCTCCAAGGCTGCCATAGAAGAGGAAGTTGAAAAATTGAAACATAAGATTTGAAGCGCAAGACTAAGCTTATAGCAGAACTTCATAATGCCATCAGCTATTTCATAAAAAGAAAATGATTTTAAATATTCCAAAAGGACGTGTGATGCCTTAAAAGGAGCGCGCATCATTTATTGCGAACACATATTGACATAAAACATATATAGAAAGAGCAAACTTCTAGATCAACAAAAAATGTTGCTCACCTGAGAACTGCCTGTATCAAGAGATGTGGCAATAGATTTATTGGTAACTGAAGCATTATCCTTAGAGCTCTCAAACCATGTTGGCTCATCATTTGATTCAAAAGAAAACAAATCTCGACTCAGAGTCTGTTTATCATTGCTTGTGGCAGGAACATAAGAAAGCCCAGTGACTGAAGATTGCTTTTGCTCTGGAGGTGTATCAAATGTAGCCCACCCAGCATTGTCCATTGACGGAGCTGCTGGTATTGCTTTATCAGCAGATGGAGTTTCGGTAGGCCTATTTGCAAATAGGTCTAGAGATTGATCCAAGTTAGTTACATGGTGTTTCTGAGCAGCTGTGGAATTAAAGAGATCTTGATTTGGGGCACTAATAGCATCAGAAAAGGCTATGAAACTTGGAGCAGCGGAGTTTGTGGATTTCTGAGTCCTTTGAACATTATCATCCTCAAAAATCAAATCAAACAAGCTTGACTTGCCTGACTTAAGAGAGATTGAATCTATGTTTCCTGCTGATACAGTTCTCTGCAAGAGAGACTGGTATATTTATTTATAATGTGATAAGAAATGAAAGTAATTACGTTTTTCAAGAAATACATTTCCACCCACCTGTGAACTAGTGAGCCCATAGGAACTCTGTTGATTTGATTGATCTTTTACCACAGGTGGGCTGAAACATCCATTATCAGGAAAATTAGGTGATTGCGGTGCAGTTCTAACTGTATCACTCATGCTTGACCCTGAGCAGTTAGAAGTCCTCGATCCACAACTCTCACCAGCAAAGCCGTCCTCAGACATTCTCTCATGCAGGCTATGTGAATTGTAAGCAAATCCAGAAATCTTCCCCTGAAGCCCCCGATCTGAGCCAGGCTTCCTACTCAGGAATGCAGATTGTTTCCCATTGCGTTGCTCTTCATACTGGTAATCATAAGGTGGGCTCTGTGAAAATGAATGGTAGGAGCTTGCCCTTCTATGTTCTTCTTCATGGGCCTTTTGGTTCTGCAAGATGGAATATCATTTACCTCAGAAAGATGCATTGCTACAAAATATGCTAGGAAAGGTACATTATAAGAAGGCTTTACTTAATGAATAAAGCATAAATGAGCTTTAATCACAAATACACCTCTATAGGTATTCAGTAAATATAGCAGTAGGCTTGCTGAAGCCTCTGATAGTCAAAATGCCAGAATGATAATAATGGATAATTTTCAGACAGGGTAATAACTAGACTTCTAAGATCCAATCAAATTTACCTGTTTATCTCTTGGAGGCCTTTCAGAAAACCTCCCACCAGCATACCTTCTCTCCACATAAACAGCTTTTATGAATTCCCTAAGATTGCCAATGTTGCTGCAACAATAGGTTTTAGTTGGACATTTGTTTGGTATGTATATGTATTACCAAAACAGATAACAGTTACTGAATTCTTCTTTACCTGCTATCAGGTAGCCTCATTTTCTGGGTATCAAAATCCTTCAGGAACGATTCTCTGGCTCGCTGCATCAATCAGTTCAGGAGTTAGCACATGAACCAAAACGGCATCCCCAAGCCGCAAACAGCAGAACAACGAACTCAGCAGATGGCTTCACCTGGTTCCCACCCTTCTGGAGAGCCTCGACCTCTTGCGTGCTGAACGTGGACATGGAGACGGATTTCACACGGTGCGTGAACTCACGGCTACAAGTGCATCGATGTGTTAGGATAACAGAATAATTCAGAACATAAGCATGCCCGAATGCAACTAGCTAGCAGCTAAGTCAATCCTTCTTCAGAACGACTCGAATCCAATCCAATCGAACAGTCGAACAGTACAACTAAAATGCATCGCTAATTTGGGTAGGCGACGCATTGAAAACCCAATCCAATCCAACAAAACTCGATGAAAAACAAGAGGCACGGATGATCTCAAATGCACGGAATCCGGTGACAGGAGCGGAGAAGGCGAGGCAGCACTCACTGGATGCCGCTGCAGGAGACGCAGACGAAGGTCCAGAAGCTGGTGCACACGTACTGCGGCCCCTGGATCAGAGTCACATCGCCACACACACCAAGAAAACACAGATAAATGAGTAAGCATCGAGCACCGCCACGGATCAGAAGCAGCAAGCAAGCCACGCTGCCACGGGCCACGCAGAAATGACGGGGTAATGGAGCCCTTACGAGTCCGTTGCAGTTGACGCATTTGCGGTTGGGCGGCAGCTTGAGGAGCCCCCGCACGATCCGCTCGTTCCTCTCCTCCTCCTTCCTGGACGCGGCCGCCATCGCACTTGCAGCTTCGGCCGGAGAACTTCAGCCTGGATTTGTCGCGTCGCTCGCCGCTCTTCCCCTCGAATCGAGCGCGGGGCTCGGCCGGCGATCTCGCAGCGGGTTCCGGGCGATTTCTGCGATTGAAGAATGGGCGCCGGAATCGGAGGGAAGCAAGGCGTGCAACGGGGCAAGCAGCAGCAGCAGCAGAAGCGAGGCGTGGGAGTGGCGGTCTGCGTGTCTGCAGGCTGGGCGTTGGGTTGCGCTTGGTTCCTTGCGTTTCGAACTGGGCTACCGCTGTCGCCGTGCGAGATGGCGATGGGAAAATTGGCAATGGGATGCGAGGACCGAGGAGGGTGCCAGGGTGACCTGTACGCTGGTAGTTGCAACGGCTTAAAGAAATTTAAGGGCTGTTCGGCAACCATGTGTTAAAGTTTAACACCTATCACATCGGATGTTTGGATGCTAATTAGGAGTATTAAATATAGGCTAATTACAAAACTAATTGCACAGATGGAGTGTAATTCACGAGACGAATCTATTAAGCCTAATTAGTCCATGATTTAACAATATGGTGCTACAGTAACCAATTGCTAATGATGGATTAATTAGGCTTAATAGATTCGTCTCGCGAATTAGCACAGGGTTCTGCAATTAGTTTTATAATTAGTTCATGTTTAGTTCTCCTAATTAGCATTCGAACATCCGATGTGACACCGTTAAAGTTTAACACCACGTATCCAAACACCCTCTTAAACAGGCTATTATGCCCCTAAATCGCCCGTGACGTTTTGTTGTACAGAGGCACAGAGCCATGGCACAAGGAGCCAATCACTCCCTTTTCTTCGAAAATAAATTGTTTCCGTATTACTATGTTTGATTTTAAAACATTGGTCTTACCAAACTATATGACTTATGTGCATATTTCATCTCAGGTCTTGTTTAGTTACCTTAAAATCCCAACTTTGATACTATACAAAAGGAAGATTTCCCATCACATCAAATTTACGGTACATGTACGGAGTACTGAGTGTAGACGAAATCAAAAACTAATTGCATAGTTTGGTTGTACTTTGCGAGACGAATCTTTTGAGCCTAATTAGTTAATATTTGGACAATAATTCACAAATACAAACGAAAACGCTACAGTATGCTACAGTACTAGCACAGTAATTTTGGTTGTCCAAAATCGGGCAACTAAACAGGACCTTATTTAGTACTGGTGGATGGATCTTGGGGTTACCAATAATGGGCCTTTCGAAGTGGTCAAGCGGACACAAGGAACTTGTGAACATCATGGGAAACAGCAGTAAGCCAGTAACAACGCCACCGATCCTACCCAAACCCAACTGAGCCCGGATTCCCGTCCCATCCAGAGTCCCGGAGGACCCTGCTTCGCCTTAGGGTTCGTTAGGTTCTCTATGAAAACTGATTCTCTAATAAAAATAATTTTATAATTAAAAATAATTTTCTTTAATTTTTTTAGTCTAAAACTCTTAAAATTATGATGTGGAATCACTTCAACGAAACATGAGAAGCTACCTTTTCCCAGCTCTTCACCTAGTTTATTTTAAAGAATCACTTCACAGAATTAGCAGATAATTACTTCTCTTTGGAAAAACTGTTTGACAAAGCTCCTCCTAAATTTAACAGAGAATCAACTTTAAAAGCTCTACCAAACACATCCTTAGATTGCGGCGAAACACGGCAACATATGTCGTCTTCTGTCCAGCAGCTCGTTGTGGCAGGAACGTAAACTCCCTTGAGTACTGTACACCTTTTTTGAAAAAAATTCCCGTCTCTCGAAGGTTGAAACCAAGGAAAAGATAGCTAGCGGTAGAAAAACCAGGGAGCCTGGATGGATCTACTCTGGGTGGATCTTAGTGTAGTTCAGAGGGGCCATGGACCCCTGGCTAATGGCAAAATAGTAATGTCCCGTTTGGATACGCTAAACTTTAGCATAGTACTAAAGTTTAGCACTCTTAAATGGGATACTAAAGTTTAGCACTCTCAAATGGGATGCTAAAGTTTAGCACTTGGGACTGTTTGATTATTGTGCTAAAGTTTAGTATCTTTGATGAAAAATAACTACATTGCCCTCATTTACTCCTCTTCATTCCTCTTCATGCCTACCCTCACCTCCCCTGCGGCTCCTGCGTTTCTTCTCCTCTCACCTCGCCTTTCTTCGAGGGCCGCGGGTGTCCTCAGTTGGCCACCGCCTCGCCGCTGGGCTCAGATCCTTACCTGATCCTTGCTGCCGTGCGGAGCTTGGATGGGGTTGGCAGAGCAGCGGGTGGAGATGCGGGGCGTGGCGAATTGGTGGTCATCCCGAGCCATGGGGTAGAGTGGAGGGGGTGTGCGTGGCATGGAGCCATCCCATGGCGCCGTTGGCGGCGGGCGGCGGTGGGGGGATGCGGAGGAAGTGAGGTGGTTGAAGGGGGGAGGAGAGGTGAGCCTGAGGGAGTGACTGGACTGCCCGGGCCGTGCGGTGGAGGCATCGGAGGCGGTGGCTGTCGCGCACGCGCAGGGGGTGGCCGTGGGTAGCGCGCACCCCTCGTGCTTCGTCGTGCACTAGATTCGTGCGCCCCCTCCAGATCCGGGCGGAGGAGGCCGGCGGGGTCGGCGAAGGAAGCGTGGCCGGCGGAGGCGTGGGGCAGGGCGGAGGAGGCAGGGCCGAGCATTGGCGGCGGGGCCGGGCGAAGGAGGTGGGGCCGGTGGAGGCAGTGGGGCCTGGCGTTGGCGGCGTGGTCGGCGGGGCTGGGCGGAGGAGGCAGGGCCAGCGGGGGCGGGCAAGGACATGCGGAAGAGGCAGGTGGCGGGGAGGAGAGAGAGGGGGGCAGCTAGGGAAAATGTGGGCTTGGGACCACTTTTAGCACTATTAGTAGGTTTTAGCACCCCTTGGGTGTGCTAGTGAAAAGGGATGTGCTAAACTTTAGCATACCAAATTTAGCACACATGTTTGGATGCACAAGTGCTAAAAGTGTGCTAAAAGTGCTGTGCTAAAGTTTAGTACTATGTATCCAAATCAGCTAGTGTCCGTTGATTTTTAGAGCAAACAAGCATGGCTGGCCTCCTGAGCAGAGCAGTCCCAACTCTCCATCTCAGCCAGTTTCTATAGCATCTAATAAGGGCCATGTCAAAAAAATCTGACGTGGCAACAGAGTTACCGACGAGAGAGAGAAAAATTTGACGTGGAACGGCTTGCGGCAACAAGCTGGGAGAAGCCCCGCAAAACGCGCTGACTCAGTTCCTCCCCGCGCGAGAAGCCAAAAATAGTGGCTTATCGCGGCTCATCCCCATCCAATTCCATCGCTGTCCTCGATATCGAGCAGCACGGGTGCGGGGCTAACCTGGTGGCGGTAGCGGCAGGTGGAGCATCGGCGGCGGCGTGACGCTCCTGATGTGCCGACGGAGACCACGGCGGCGGGCTTGGGGCGGATCGACGGCGGGTGGAGCACCGATGGCGGCGTCACACGCCTGATGCGTCGGTAGAGTCCACGGCGGCGGGCTTGGGGCAGATCAACGGCGGCAGCGTGACGCGCCTGATGCACCGACGGAGTCCACGGCGGCGGGTAGGGCGCAGCATCGGCGGCGTCCGCCGACAGGAGGTGGGGGTGTGGGGCTGAAGGTGGAGGGTAGAGAATCGGAGGTGGGGATGCGGGTGATGGCCTGGCCGCCGCCCGCGCGAGAGAGAAGGAAAGAGCTGGTCGGATAATGAGAGAGGAGGGGAAAAGAAAAGAAGGGGAGAAGAGAGGAGAGGAGAAATAAAAAGGAAAGAAAAAGAAAGGAAAAATGAAGAAAGAAAAGGAAAGGAAAATGATGAAAAAAAGAAAAAGAAAAGGGAAAAAAGAAATATAAGGGTATTTTGGACAATTGACATCTTCTAAAAAGTTAGGAGAAGTCGTTTTGCCAAACGTTTTCGTACAAAATAAGCTAGTGTCAGAAAACTGCTGCTTTTTCATATGATCTAGAGCTAGAACTGTTTTTTTACGAGCTAAAGCCGTGCCAAATTGGCCTTACCGAGTCGGCGCAGCGACCAACACGCTAGGACGCGACTGCTTCCGCGTTGGGGGCTTCTCAGCGCTTCCTTCCTCCCCAAACGTTGTGGGCCCCACTGTCTGGGGGACTTCCGCTACGCCAAGGGGAGCTTGCAAGCTTGATGCCGTCGCCCGCCGCCCGCGCTAGATAGCTCAGCGCTCGCACTCCTCGGTGGCTGTTGTCCACTCTCGTCGGAGGCCGCCGTCCATGCACGGCCGCCCCGACCCGCCGCTGTGAACTGCTGACGCGTGTGCCGCCCACATTCACCCTAGTATGACCTCGCCGGCGCAGAGCTCCCCGCCCATGGCCTTGCTGCTGGCCAGTCGTATGAGCAACGCTGCCTGTCCGCTTGCTTGAGTCTACCGCCGCTTGCCCGCCTGCGGGGGCCTTGGAGCTGGCCGGTTGCGCGAGCTCAATCTTCTTGCGGCCAGCCGGCCAGGGACATGTCCTCAATCTCAGCAGTAACAACAAAATAAGCGGAGTTCTATCTCAATCTTCGGACTTGTTCGCTTCAGCTTATTCAGCCGACTCCGAGGACGTGTGCTTCACGAACTGAATTCATTCCCTTCCAAATTTTTTTGCCTCTCGCGGTGCTCATGCTCTTACGTTCCATTCCGTTTTTCCCTGGTGACGGCACCTAACTCATCAAAGCATGGAGCATGCCGCGAGCCCCGCAGCCGCGCCTGCACTGCAGCTCGCCGTCGACTAGATTGGCAGCCAAGGTAGCAAGCAGTCCAGGTAAATTAATTTGAGCAGAGAAGAAGGGAGCTGCTGGTTTGGTCGGGGAAGAGAGATCAGAGGAAGAAGAGGCAATGGTGTTGGATAATTAGGCAATTGCTTTACTAATTTCTGAAATAAATAAATCATGACAAGAGACAATACTAACATGCAAAACTCTAACATACTAAACAACAAGAACAACATAATCATGATCTCAGAAAACATGATTAACAACCAGATCAGATCATGGCGCACTTGCCGGGAAGCCATGATGACAAGCGGCGGTGACGGAATGATAACGGTGTTGCGGACGGATCGCAGCAACCGATGTTGAAGATAACGGTACGTCGCGACCCGAAGGTTGGACGGAGGACGAGCCGTGGCGACGAACTTAAGCAGTCACGCGGAACGCTTCTCAAAAACCTTATTCGCCCTCGCCCGGTGCAGGAATACAAGGACGACTGGTTCCGGAGATCTGATCTCCCATTTGCCGGTGCACGCCGACGCAATGGAATGGAGAAGACTACAGCGGCGGCGCAATAATGTAGAAAAAGGCAAAACCTAACTCGTATAGACCACCCTAACCTGGGAGCCATCCTGTATAGTAGTCTATGGTGCATCTTTTCCATGAGGGTAGTGGTTCGTATTTATATGGAGGAAAACCCCCAACACCCTCGTCTATTAGCAATGCAGGACTAATATATGGTGTACTCCTCTTACACTAATGGTGTACTCCTCTTACACTAATAGATGGGGGAGAGAGAAGAGGGGAGAATTTATTACAGATGGGGAGAGAGAAGAGGGGAGAATTTATTATGGACACGGGTGGAAAAATTGTGGGTTGTGAAAGATGGTTTCCAGAGAAGATGTTTTGCTTACGTGGCACCGTAGACTCTGTTCGTAGAAATTGTAGGTTGGGACTGCCTTAGGTGCTCAAACCCCGCCACTGGATCTACTGATCTGGCCAAAAGGCCGGCTGGGCGGAAGGCGTGAGATCTGGTGGTTGAACAGCTATACCAACGCAGCGGCAGCTCGATCCGCTGTTAGGTGCGCAGATCAGAAGATGGATGGGGGCGTTGCCGCTGTTGGGTTTGAACTGGCACCACAGCTAGGATTATTTCGCAACCACCCGGTGTCAACTGGAAGGTGCAACCGCGCGTTATCCAAACCCCATGGATCCACCAAAAAGGCGTGGTCCTTGAGTGCTACCTAGATCTAGAATCTCAGCTGAGCTGGTATCGGCCGCCCATGGCCCCAGTTTAGTTTTTTTTTCCTTTGAAGAGGATGAGGGCCCAGATATGGTACTATTCGTTTTAAGGCCCATCTGACTGGCTTTAACTCGGCGCCCTTTCAGACCGTAAACAGGCCCAACCCAGATGAAGTCCAACACAAGAAGCCCTAAAAAAATAGGGAAGCAGGAAGGAGAGAAAGGTCCAGAAGGCCTACTGCACACGGTAGCTGGTAGCAAGCGGCAAAGGCATCGGCAACGGAGCCACAGTGGTGGCACGCGTCGCTCTCGCGTGCGACGCGACGCGCTGGTCACGTACGTGTCACTGCTCCCTGTCTCCCTATACGAGTCACACGTGTCCACTCCCGGAGCTACGTGTCGCGCTCTCATTTCTCACGCCGGAGTATATACGCGCTTCACCGCTTCCAGGGCCTCACCTCACTTGTGTGCTGTTACACTTTCGAGCACGAAACAAACACTAGCTCAGACCAGTCGAAGAAAGAAGCACATCGTTCCGAGAGAAGTCGAGAGAGAAGACCATCGCAATGGCGTCGAGGCAGGACACCCACGAGGCACGCGCCGAGTCTGACGCGCGTCGCGCCGTGGAGGAGCTCGCGCGGGCGCGGGACGGGCACCTGGTGCAGGCGGAGAAGAACGCCCGGTCGGCCGCGGACGAGATCGCGCGGTCCCGCGCCGACCGCGACGTCGTCGGTGCTACCGGCGCCGGCGCCGGCGGCATCTTAGGGAGCGTGCAGGAGGGCGCCAAGTCCTTCGTGAGCGCCGTGGGCCGCACCTTCGGCGGCGCCAAGGACGCGGCCGCCGACAAGACCTCCCAGACGGCGCAGGCCACGGGGGACAAGCTCGGCGAGTACCGGGACTACACCGCCGAGAAGGCCCGGGAGACCAACGACAGCGTGGCGCGGAAGACCAGTGAGACGGCGGAGGCCACCCGGAACAAGCTGGGTGAGTACAAGGACGCCGCCGTGGAGAAGGCGCGGGAGACCAAGGACGCCGTGGCGCACAAGACGAGCGAGACCGCGGAAGCGACCAAGAACAAGCTCGGCGATTTCAAGGACGCGGCAGCCGGGAAGGCGCGCGAGGCCATGGACGCCACCGCGGACAAGGCGAGGGAGGCCGGGGACGCCACCAGGAACAAGGCCCAGGAGACGAGGGACTACACCGCCGACAGGGCCAGGGAGGCCAGGGACGTGACCAAGCAGAAGGCCGGCGAGTACACCGACGCAACCAGGGGCGCCGCGCAGGAGGCCAGGGACAGGTCCCGGGCCACCGCTCAGACTGCCGCAGACAGGGCCAGGGAGACGGCCGCCGGCGCCCACGACGCCGACAGGTACGTGCCGTTTCGATGATCATTATTCGTTCTCTACACACTGGTGTTCACGTACGATTAGATTGACACTTGACCGTGTGATTTGCGTGTGTTAATTGCGCGTGCAGGGGGCAAGCGGGGCCAGGCCTGCTGGGCGCGCTCGGGAACGTGACGGGCGCGATCAAGGAGAAGCTGACGCTGGGCGGCAACGGAGCGGCGGAGCAGCTGCACGGGGCGCGGCTGGGCGGCGACGACGAGCGTGCGGCCAAGGAGCGCGCCGCGGAGAAGGCGGCGTCGGTGTACTTCGAGGAGAAGGACCGGGCGCTCCGGGAGCGCGCGGCGGAGCGGGTGGACCGGTGCGTGGAGAAGTGCGTGGAGGGGTGCGCCGGCTCCACCTGCGCGCACCGCCAGGGCAAGATGTGAGTGCGCGTACGTGGCGCGCGACCGGGCGCTACGTGGCCCGGCCACCGGCCTACTGAGACGCCGTCCCTGCACGGGCAAATAATAAACTGCTACTAGTAGTCTCTAGCAGAGCTTCGTGCTTCAAGTTTTCCTTTTTTTTTCCCATGCTTTCCACAATGTTAAATTTCCCACTTGCCTTTGTAACCTCTGGTAAATGCTTACTAATGAGAAGCTCTGCTTTTGGAAGTAATCTGAGTAGAATATTACGCATACACTGGGACAGTGGGACGGCAGGATGGTAGAAAGCGGCAGTGCAATTTGAGCAGCAGCATCGCATCACCCAAACGTACGACCGCGTGGCTTCTGAATTAGCAGCGGTCGTTACGGCCGTCCCCGCTGTGGTTCCCGACCGAGGTCGATGCCTTGAATTTTGTGGTGCAATTTAACTGTAAATAACCATCAAAAACGAAATACAATGTGTACTCGGTCTTTTTTCGGAAACCCAAGCGCGCATGATTATTATCACCATGGTTCAGTCAAATCACAAACTACTAAAGAGTATACAAAGTCTGGGAAACCACTTAAAACTTTAGAGGAGATTAGGCCAAAAGCCGGAACGATCCGATCCGGTTGCCATCCAATACGAGCAAGCAGCTAGGTATATGAGACGCCTTGACATGATCGGGGCAGAAACGCCACTCCCCTTCCCCTAACAAGAGACATGCGGATCAATTTCAAGATTACCACACCAAAACAACAGCTCCGCCAATGAATCTCGATCGGCCAAACCGTCAAAGACAATCTGTTTCCCCTGCGACAGGAGGCTGCGATCCTGATGGATCTCTTCCAATGAATCACAAGGAAAACCAACTTCTTGGAACTGCCGCGGTGTGAGCTCCCAGGGCTGGCACCTCTTCTTCAGACACAAACTAACCACGGCATATGAAGTTTCCAAAGAGAGCCCCTGTTTCACAAAACCAAATAAAATGAACTCATGCTGGCAGGCACTCCCAAAGACAACATGGAAACATGAGGTTCAGAGGAAGAATAAAGTTTTGGTTGATGAGACTTCTGGTAGCTGACGTTTTAAACACGCGAGCAGACAAACAGCACAGCAGCAAACCTGCTGGCGTTAAAGCATTGCATATATAATAGTTTAACGGAGGATAGACTCGCCTTGCTATTGAGGAACCGTGCAAAGCTTACTGCATCAGAAGGGCCTCTTGGAGAACTCTCTTGGTTCCTAGAGATCCCTTCAGCAAACTTGATGCACATGTCAAGCATTTCCACCACATTGTCAACGCTAGAAAAAAAGATAAAACCTAGCATCCTGTTTTGAACAATAAACACTTACAAAGGTTAGCAGCACACTATATGACAGTGTAATATCAACGTCATTTTCCCTATTTAACACCACATACCTCAATATCAAAACCATGAGTTCAACAGAAGATACTGGTATTTAGACTGTTGTCCAAAGCAAAGAATCCATTGTCTGTCCTTTGATTTGGACGAAACCTTTCTAGGAATGCGTCATATGCTGTTACTACTTCCTCATTTGGTATAAAAGAAGGTAGACTTTGCAACGAAACAAACATCTTAACCATCTGGATTAGATGTTCAGGAACATCATAATTGATTCTGTCCGCGGGATAGCCAATTCGAGAGCGCACAAGATATGAATCAGTCATTGGACAACTGCAGGGGAAAGGAATACAATTGATCAAAGGAAAATAGCATTAACAGAACATGCAAAGTTTGATGTTCTGATCTACTAAGCATCAATTCTCCTCAAGAGACACATTTATATTTCTTAGAAGTGTTTGTTAACTGAAATTCATAGATGAGCAATAATTGTGTTATGTACCTCAGTAGTTACTCAAAAAAGCTATTTATCACAAGGTTAAGAAATTGTCCTTGCAATTTTAATTGCTATTGCACAATAGCACTATTAAGACTTCATTGGTCAGTTTTGACGGAAGGTACCCGTGTGCAGAAAACTTAAACAAATCTATGTGACTATGTTCAACAGTTTGGATCCAGGGCGCCACTCCTGCGTAAATATTTAACAAAAACAATACTTACAAAATTTTAGTACTCCACTACTTGGTCACTTTTTATTATTTCAAAAAAAATTATAAATTTAACATCATTACACATTCCATGTGCAGCGCCAAGGAACATAAAGAATACCCATCTATTATAGCATGGTGCCATGATCCATACTCCCATAACCAACTGTAATAAAAGGAAGGAAGGAAGAAATTAAAGGTATCAGGATGTTATGCAAGTAAACATGCATACCCAAAATAGCTGGAGGAAGTAATTAGATCGTGATAGTAGCCAAGAGAATTAGCATCACGCGCTAGCTGTATACATAAAAGAAGAAAATTATCATCAGAAAATAGAGATCTTTTTTCCTATGCAACATGTCATAGGCATAGTAAACAAAAGACACTTGGATAGCAAAGCAGCTCCTAGTCTGAGATTGCCATCATAAAACAATTGACTGGTCTATTAACACACCATACTTTGCTCAAATTCATGAAGGACAAATTCAGGGAGAAGAGTCTCAGTGGCTAGCCTTTTCAGTGCCTACCCTTTTGACAGCCTCCTTCACTAGATCCGCCTCCTCCACACCCAAATCTAGATGTAACCACGAGGGATTTCTATGGCAGTGATAATGCACTTCCATGCAAGTTCTGGCCTGGCTGCTACCATGGAGAAGATGCGGTGGTTCAGGTTTACTAGCTATTTGGTGATGTTGGGTGACGCTTCTTCTGGTGCCCACGCTTTAAGGTTTTCTTCATTGATTTAACAGTACATATGTTCGATTGATTTGTATGTAACTTTTAATCCCTCGCTTTCGTTGATGGTAGATTGACAATTGTTGTTTCACATGCTGGATTGATGGTCATATGGTTCTGCATGTTCAAGAGTACATTCGGCATCTGCAAGTCCTCATAGATCGGTCGCAGCAGGAGGATATGGAAAAACATCAATATGTCAACCAATTGTTGGAAGATAGAAGGTAAAAAGATGAACATATGAACAAATTGTTGCAAGAGAAGATGTTGATGGCTGATCGTATCAATCAACTAGAGGAATAACTACGGCAGGAGCGAGCGAGGAATATTAACTGGCATTTCATGCCACCTATGGTTGCTGGGCGTCGACACTACTATGGGTGAACATGGTTGTATCATTACGGGTGAATGTGTTCATGAGCATTTACCTCAATGTGTGTCAGTTTGTATCAAACTTGTAGCTCTACCACACTTCATATGAATATATTACGTCGGTTTGTAGAACCAAATTTCCATTAGCATCATGATTGTGTTTGTAACACCTCATATGCAATGTATGGTTCAAATAGTCCACAATAATACTACATTACATAATTCAAATAGTCTACAACATCAGTCCATTACATAATTAAAATAGTTCATGATACAAGTCCATTACATAAATCAAATACTAATGGATGAAGGTTCATTCCATTACTACTCTGAATTGGCATCGAACAACAACTCATCATCAGCCCAAACGTCCTCCACATCCTGTTCCATGTCCGTTGCGATGTCCTTCCCCTTGGCCTCTACATCCTGCGCCTTCTCGTTGCCCTTGACCTCCACATCCTGAGCCTTGTCCTTGCCCTTAGCCTCCACATCCTGCGCCTTTGCCTTGCCCTTGACCTCCATATCATGCGCCTTGCCCTTTCCCTTGGTGTCATATGCAACATTCTTAGGTAAGTCACACACAAGTGTCTTTATTGCCTCCATTTGCAACTCCCTTGCCATATCTTGCATTTCCTCCCTACTATTGGTAGCCACTTTGTCCGTCGTATCTTTAGACCCGCCATCTTTAGGCAACTCACCAACAAGTGCCTTCATTGCCTGCAATTGTGCCAACTTTGCAACTATTCTAGCCTCCTTCAAATCAATCCCTTTTTTTTCCGCCGCCAACAGTTGGAAGTATTCTTCCATTGACCTTTTAGGAAAGACCTTTGTTGGATCAAACTCATTCCAATCATGAAGCCATTTCTCCCTCCTCATACGCTTGCTCTCCTCTCTTCCTCCTCCTCCTCCTTCCACCTCTTCCTCATTCTCTCATCCTCATTAAGTGACCGTGGATACTTGCTCCTATTCCTCCTCCAATATTGAATGAGTGACTCTCGAACCGCCTCTCCAAGCAGAACACGTGAACGTTCTTTTTCTTCAACAATCTGATCTTTGAAAATGGGGCCAAACAACATGTTATCTGATGGAATAAGAACATCGTGCTCCGTCCTTACTTCATTTTTCCTCTTGAGTGTTTCTTCAGTTTTCAAACATTTAGAACAACGCCCTAAACATAGGTGGAGTTGTTCCCTACCTGGAAAGGTCTCCCTATCACAAGTCCTCCCCTCCTACAAAAAAATAAGAAAGTTCATTTGTACTCAAACAAAAGCCTTTAGCACATGATTGAGACTCCAAATAAATGAAATTAGGAAAGTAACTTTACCCGATAGTCTCCATAAGAATTGCCACAATACCAACCATAGCCAAGCTCCGACGGAACCACACCCCTACGAGCTAGTATTCCACACTTATAATGAGGCCTAGGAGTCCTATCACATGGCCACTTCTCTTTCCCACTCTCGAATGCTTGCACCCACTCTTCTGTCAGTCGATGGGACTTGGGACCGTAGATGTACTTCTGAAAATCAAATAGTGGCCATCCATCCTGCACAATAAATTAAATCACATAGGTCAATGAAACAAATGCAACTGCGCTAACCGATCAAATTTGCCAATTTTCTACTCCTTACATGTGTTGTTATCTTGCAACAAAAGAATGGCGTGAACTTCACGGGAAGCTCAAGATTAGGATGTTGCAACTTGCTTGGAACCCCACAATGGCATGATGGTGGGTTCGTAACACGCTGGCATGCAACCTCCTACTTTTGTTCGTCCGTCATCGGAGGTGGATTCGGTGGAGGTGGCACCCACCATCTGAATTGATGATATGACTGATTGACTGACTCATGCCATCCAAAAAGATGGATCCTAGGATCAAACTTGTCAAGCCCATCAATCCATTGGTGGAAGTGACAAGGACCCTTACTGAAGTGATGAGGATATCCATATGTATTAAATTCCCACTTTGTCGTGCATGTGTAGAATGCCCTTCCGGCTATAGTCTCATCCCTTGATTGCTTCACCTGAGCTAGGATGCCACATTCACACATAGGGACTGGAAGAGGTGGCGGCACGGGGTTGTCCGCATCGCCCTCATGATATGCCTTGATCTTACGCTTCCGTGACACCATCTCCCTGACAAAGATGAAAATATATTAGAATAATTGTATATAAAAATTAAATGAAGTGGAATTAACATGATGCAAAAAGTACCAACAGGAAGAATAAACATGTAATCCTAAGTCAATACCGTATTTGCACTCGTCCTACTCCTAGACCCACTTGTTCCTCTTGTTTTTTGGATAAATTTTTTTGGACCCTGCTTGTGCTGTTCAATGAGGTGACCCTCCTGGTGGTAGTGACTACAACATGGCTTCACCATGTCTTGGTCGAACTCTCCGTAACCGTAAATATCGATGTCTTACCCACTTGACTGGTCCATCTCATTGCGCAGCCGCTTCTTCTTCCTCCTTCCAACCTTGGTTTTCTTCTTGTCATTGTTAGGAATGTAGTCATGGCCATTGTACTACGACCAATGCATCTCATCTAAAATAGGCTTGAAACAGGACTCCCATGTCTTCAATACTGTATTCTTAGAATGCAATTGTGTCATGTATGCCGGTGATAGGTGGGACACCCCTCTCACACGGCATGTGGCGATCATATGAGAGCATGGAATATGTAGCAACTGTGGGACACGACACATGCAAGTCACACTTTAGAGGTCAACTTTATATATGCGCCCACCCGTCATTTCACCTCCA
Organism: Setaria viridis; assembly: GCF_005286985.2. Lineage (NCBI taxonomy): Eukaryota > Viridiplantae > Streptophyta > Magnoliopsida > Poales > Poaceae > Setaria > Setaria viridis. Next base: position 45,385,340 of record NC_048271.2, read on the forward strand.
ACAGTCAAACCGGAAGCCGTCCTAACCGAATACACATACAACGTGGGATCGAACAACTCGGCTAACATGCTCGCTGCTTTCTTGCCTTCTGTCTCTAAGTGGTTCCTTGCTCCTTTCCCCCATAGAATTTGGTTCGGCCAACTATCAATTTGAGCGCTTGCTTTTGCCCACCTATGCATAAAATCGTGTAGAAAGTGAACTCCACAATAGCATATACTGGTATAGCATGAATGCCTTTGAGGACCTTGTTCAGCACTTCAGATATATTTGTATTTTGCACACCATATCTAGCTCCACCCTCATCAAATGCATTTGTCCACTTTTGCTTGTTCTCCATTTGCTCCTCCACCCACTCCGTTGCTTCTTCATTCATCATTCCATTCAGTTTCTGTAGCCTAATGTCAATCGTCCTCTCTGCCTTGGCTTCACAAACCAATTTGAGCTCTTTCTTATCCTTGTGCCTATGCCATATATTTGCGGCAAAGTGGCGCATGCACCACCTACTCACAATAGGTTGGTAGCCTTCCATATGATCCTCAACCGCGTTTAGGATTCCTTGATGGTGGTCCGATATTATGCATACCTTCCTATCATGCCCAACAACATCCCGATGGACCAAATGCGAGAACCATGACCATCTGTCGTTATTCTCACCCTCAACCAAGGAAAATGCAAGGGGGATCAATCGGTCCTCACCATCCATACCAGTGGCGATCAACAAAACACCCCTATACTTTCTGGTTAGAAATGTGCCATCAACGCTTATCAATGGCTTGCAATGCTTGAATGCTTCTACACATTAGGGGAAGCATCAATACACCCGCTCCAAAATAGGCTTCATGATACCATTGTGTAGCTCCTCCTTACCCGTTGTGTGAGTGCACCACTTTGTACCTGGGTTGTAGTGTGCTATCGCTTATAAGATTCTTGGCACCCTACCATAAGCGTCCTTTCAATCACCCCACAACATGGCTATTGCATGTTGCTTAGCCCTTCAGGCTTTTCCATACTTTACCACATAATTTGTGAATCCTTTGATGGTTTCAATGACCACAGCTATAGAAACATCCAGATCACCATGGACAAGTGCAGCGATCCATCTTGCAATGTAACAAGCCGTGCACTAAGAATGCTCTTGTGCGACCTCGAACGTCTCACATGTATGAGGTTGAATAACTCTAGTGATCCTCCATTTGTCTATCATTAGGTAGTGGATGCGCCCACACCTTCCAGTCACAACTATGTTGGCAACGAACCGTGTATTTCATTTTGGCCGATGAATGAACCACATCATATGGCCTATGGTGCCGCACCGAGTAATCCCTTAAGAAAAACTTCAACTACTCCAGGCTATCGAATCTCATTTTCCTTCTCTATAAACAGCTCACCACTGTTAGGTTCAATTTCAGTAAGGCATAACCCTAAATAACAATAAACCTTCCTTGGAACCGAATGGAATATGAAAACTTTAGGGACATGTACATGTACAACTTCCAACTGCCTTAGCTCAGTCGGAGTGAATTGCGGCAACTAAATTCCATAAAGAGTATGTACCGATCCTCTTAATGCCTCATCCACCCTCTCATTAAATAATGGAGTTGCTTGGCCCACTGGACTTGGTTCAAGTATAGGACTACTTCGCACCACAAGTGTTGGTTGGGTCATTGGAGTTGGAATGGATTGCACCACAGGTGTTGGTTGCGTCATTGGAGTTGAATTTGATTGCACCACGGGAGTTGGTTCTGTCACCCTTTCATTGACTGATGGTTTTGCTTCATCAACAAATGAGACTTGTTCTTCACCACCATTTTCAATATCATCTTCACCACCACCACCATTTCAAATATCATCTTCACCACAACTTTGTTTTTCTTTAGAGCCCACGGATATATCATCCTCATCATCCTCCAAGTCGGCAACATCAAAATCATTGTTTACTCTACATGTATCAAAGTCACCGTCATCACCACTAACATCTGAACCATGAGAACAATCATCATCACCACCTTCATCATCCTCTTCCTCATTAACCTCATTGACCGGTAAGACATCTTCCTGAGTTAAGTGTTCGATAGGCTTATCGCTATGTGGAGGCATATACCAAGGACAAACATCAACAACTAACTCGGCACAAGCAACTTGAGAATATTTCACCAACTCCTTGTAAAATAATCAATCATCATCACATGCAAGAGGCATCAACACATAGTGAGATCTTTTATCACCGGCATCAAACCTTCCTCGAATCCTTAAATCCTCTTCCTCATTTCCAACTTTGAACAAAGAATTAACTCGGCCTATTATATCATCAAATGTTGGAGGACTATCAAATCTTGCTGCTTGTTGCCTCATTCTTGCAAACTCTCTATTATAATCAACCGTGCCACCCGAGAAAAAATAAATTAAACGATCTGACGGGTCCATAGACTCAGGGTCCCCAATAGGACCTCCTTCCCGCAGCACTTAGCCCAAAAGAGGTGCAACGACGACGCGTACCTGGGTCGGCCTAGCAACGCAACGCAGGTCGAGACCAAGATTCGACCACCGACCGGCTCCTCCGACCAGGAGGCCTGGTCGGCACCCCGACCAAAAGCGTCCAAATGGGGGTGGGACCACAATCCAACCCCGACTGAGTTCCCCTAACTGGGGATGCATCGCACCGACCACACCACTCCCCCCAACCGGCACGACCGGGGCAGACTGGGACAATCGACCAGGGATGCCCGCTCGGTGTGGGCCTAGGGAGCAGGTGGAACGGAAGCACTTAGATCAACTATCGTACGAGGAACCGTACCACACCACGCCCTGCGCACGCGCCGCACAGTGCTGCCGCAACCTACCCGCTACAACAGAGTGGCCTGACGAGATGAACAGGGACCGAGGACGGCGGCCATACCGTACCCGATGATGTGGGCCTCGACAAGACTAGGCAACGCCCACTCTCTCTCTCTCTCTGACTTGTAAGGCCATCCCGTTGTACTATAAAAGGGAACATGCCCTCCCCGTCTGAACACAGGTTCTACAGGCAGGCACTTCTACTCATTCCATACGCGCGCGCACTCTCGAACACATAGCACACGTCTGAGCCCCTGGTCACTCTCTTCTACTCGGACTAGAGCACGACCATGTCTCGGACACCCCCTCTCATCCCTCTCGCTTGTACCCCTACTGCAAACTTTGAGCACCTGGTCTCTGGAATATAGTCGACCGACCGACCCCGACTGGACGTAGGGCCCGTTGCCCAAACCAGTATACATCCTGTGTCATTGTGTTCTAGGCCATACCCGATCTAACGTATGGTAAAACTACAATACTTATTAGTCGGCCAGATTCCACACCGACACGATCCATCTACACACAACCACCAATTTAAATTAAATGCGTGGATCTTCACCTATTTCCTTATGACTTCTACATTACCAAATATATACAAAAACTATATCTTGAAAGCATTATTGAAGAATTTTTAAAAAACAATTTCCCACAATTAACACTTTAAAATCCTACTGTTGGTGGTTAAAAAAGCCCAAACAGTAGAGGGTGGCTCTAGGACAAGGCTCCTGTCCAAAGAGCTTCTAGGGGACTGAGTGGCTAGAATGTTATCTCTTGAATGCTCCTAGGGCTCATCCTTATATAGGCCTGAGGGGCTATAACTTTTTCTGCTAAAGACCTTCATGCCCTCGGTATGGCCTCTCGGGCTGGAGGCGTCCCTTTGGAGGGCTCCTTGGTCCTTTCCCTTCCCTTTCATCATACGGGGGCCCTCCATACCTAGGGCACACCTGGCGGGTTGGTACGGGAGCCCTCCGTACCTAGGGCACATCTAGTGGGTCGGTATGAGAAAACTCCATACTGGGCGGCGGGTGCACCTCGTCCCGTCCTAGGGCTGACGTATGCCTTAGGACATGGAGCGGCTGGGCCCTCACCCTGGTTCCCGGCCTCCCTCTTTTGGTACTCCCTTCCGCGCAGAAGGCTCGGAGGTCTCCCGACCTGGGAGTCTCCGGGTCCTGAAACCCTTGGCCTGCCATCCTTCCGTTCGAGGAACCTTCGTTCTTCCCCGCTGAAAGCACCTTCTTGTGCTTGATGGTTGTCTTCTTCGGTTGTTATTCTCCATACCTTCCTAGGGCCCTTATGATCGGGGGACCCCCGATCAAACGGAGGACTTATGTACCTGTCCATCCCCTTGGGCCCGCGATCCGGGGCTATTTCCCTAATCAGCGACCCGAGATCCGGGGGCTTTCGACCGGATCACCAGGAACCCTCCTGAGTAGATAGTCCTTTAGAGACGCGATCCTGACCTGATTCCCCAACACCTACCATGCAAGAGAAACTACATGACAGGAAGGGGTTACCATCGACCACTTGCACGATACAACACACCTATCATAGCCGATTCTACTCAATTCACCTATGCAACTCAAATCATACACAAAACCTAACCACCTCAAATCCAACTAAAACAACGAAATCGAGAAAAACTAATTGTTTAGAATGGAGGAGTTATCTTCACGGAGCAAATTCCTTCGTTTCCCCTTCGAATTGGGTAAGTGATGGAGTGGATCTAGAGGGAGAGGAGTGGGGGTGGCGTCATGGGAGGGAGAGAGCTCGGGTTAGGGCTAGGAGGGGAGAAGGGAGGAAGTGAGGAGAAAGAAAGGAGGGGTCGGTGGGCCCGCTGTATAATGGGCTGAGTCGCGCCACGCTACCTGATGACCAGCTCAGCGGCCAGCTCGACCACCCTAGCGTGCGCCGCGCCAGCATGGAGGGCCGGTAGCGCCACATGCTTTGGCGCGACTCAGTTATTAGTCGCGCCAAGCGTCATGGCACGACCAAAAGAACTACTTCTTGGAGCGCTACTTCTTGGAATTTTAGTTTGACCTAGGCTATTTTCAAAATTTAAGAAAGGGTTAAAATAAAAAAGAGATTTGCTAGAGCTCAAATGCTTGATTTTTGAGTTTGTCTCAATCACTTTTCTGTAAGCCATTGGCTCTTCAATAGATGGTTGGATTCATATGTGTAGTATTTTCTCCTATTCGGGCCCACATCTCACACCCGCACGCGCACTCAGAACCCTTTAACCCGTTAGCGGAGCCGAAGCGACTGAGACTGGGAAGCTTCTCGTCTTCTTTTTTTTCACTAGGATCGTGCCTATGCGTTGCTATGGGTGAAATAAATTCCCTCTCTATGTGTATTAATTTTCATCTTATAAAATATTTGTAATAGACATATAGTCATGGAGATATATGCTTTCCATCTCTACTCCTAAAAACGCAAAGAGGCGACGAAACGTCGTACGTCGGGGATCCTTCCGCTCGATCGGTCTGCCTCACCCCACCCCGCGCTTCACGTTCTGTCGTTGATCATCGGGATCAACCCTAGCCGTCCCTCCGCTCCCACGCCCACATGCGTGTCCCTCCGATTGAGGCCGGGTCAGGACGCCCACCCTAAACCCTATCGCAACGTCTCCCGATCCCATACGCCTCGCCGCCGTCGCCGCCTCCTCGCCTACACCATCGCATCGCCTCCAAACCAAGACGCCGTCCGTCTCCTCGAATCCCGTGGCCGCTGCCGCATCCAACCCAACCACGCCGTCGCCTACAACCCCATCTCGCCGCCGCCGTTTTAATATAATGCCCTTTCACAATCCGACTCATCCCCTAGCTAATTTTAGTTAAAAACATATAAATTTTCAGTCCAGCCATTTTTTTAGCTTGATCCTTAAAATTTTTCGCCTAAACTTTGGATCCTTATAATTCTGATATCCTCAACTATGACGGACCAAAGAATGTTATGTTTGTGAAGATGGCCGGAAGCATGATCGATCAGAAATCTGAAGACATACTGGAGTACTGGACTCCTAAACCACGGCGCGAGTGGAAAATGACCATCATTTTGAGACACAAAACGTGGGCAATTTAGTAAGAAGTAAAGCCGAGGATAGAATGCATTCAGGCTTTCAGCATTGCAGGAAGCATGCTTTCATTTCAGTGGAATACAGCATCTATCTTACAGTAGATGTTTGGGAGAATTTGACTCCATGGTCTAAATGTTACGTCATGCTACGTTTCAAAAAAATGCTACTTCATCTTCTTGTTTTACATTATGCATCTCAGAACAGAGCATCTATGTATGCATTGCCCGTATCAGTGCCTTTCACCTGCAACTTGCAAGAAAACATCAAGGGAGGCATTCTCACTTCTGCCTGAGACATGTAGTTTTCCAACAGAGATGTGTGACGTACAGCACCATGGTCAGAGCTTGAACGGCGGTGCGAATGCTACCACCGAATTGTGCCCACCAAATCCAAACGAATTGGAGATACCTGCATTTGGGAAAGGGCCAACCAAACGAGTATGCTGAGAGGTAGGGAACTCATCAGCCATCACTACTGCAGAGATTTTAAATTGTATGCATTGTCACTCACCGACGTTTACTTCGTGCCACTGTTTCACATCACGCACCGTGTCAAATTGATCCACTGCCGGGTCAGGATTCTGCAGCCGACGGCAGAGCAGATATGTGTGTGTATATATATCACAAATCTGTTTTACATTTATTCACATGCCAAATTTGAACAAACATCGAAAATCGTGTGCTTACAAATTGGTTTATAGTTGGATGCACCCATCCGGTGGTTATGGCTTTGATGGTGGCAATGGCTTCCAAACCGCCGGCCGCGCCAAGGCAATGCCCTATCATGGACTGCAAGGAGGGAACAGAGAAGTCGCATGGAACCATGGCTATTCCGAAGTGAAGTTCCAGAAGAGAAAGGAAATGTATAGAGACTGTCACAGTGGAAATGACTTGGCAAAATGTACAAGACCCAGCACCTTGGTTGCATTCATCTTGATCTGGGACGTGTCCTTGAAGACTTGCTTCAAAGCCTTCACTTCTGCCAGATCCCCAGCACGCGAAAAGGTTGCATGAGCGTTTATGTAGTTCACCTGCAACGCAAACATGCATCCATCTCCTGGTTTTTTATCTAGCTTATTAAGAGTTGCCAACGTAATCATGATCGAATTTAGCCCAAGTTCACCAAGTACGAAAACATTCTGGTTATTACCTCCTCCGGTGAGACGCCGGCGTCTTCAAGACTCCGCTTGATACACAGCGAAACAGCACGACCATCTGGCCTCTGGTTGGTCACATGGTGCGCGTCGCAGGTCGCCGCGCCGCCTAGGTACTCGGCGAGGACCGGGGCGCCACGCCTCATGGCATGCTCGAGGCTCTCCATCACCTACCCAAGTTTCTCTCATCAATTTGCATTTGCCCATGCAGCAAATGCAGGGCACAGATTAAACTGATGAAGAACACAAGCGTCGACGCGTGTACCAGCACTCCGGCGCCCTCGCCCATGACGAAGCCGTCGCGGTCCCTGTCCCACGGCCGGGACGCCGTCGCGGGGTCGGCGTTCCTCCGCGACAGCGCCCCCAGCGCCGCGAACCCGCCGAGGGCGATCGGGGCGATGGCGGCCTCCACGCCGCCGGCGAGCATGACGTCGGCGCGGCCCAGGCGGATCTGGTCCGCGGCGCTGTGGATGCAGTGGTTGCCCGTGGCGCAGGCCGTCGAGACCGAGTAGTTGGGGCCCAGGAAGCCGATGCCGGCGTCGATGGCGACCAGAGCCGACGCCATGTTGGGTATCGCGAGCGGGACGCTGAAGGGGGAGATTTTGCTCGGCCCCTTGGTCACGAGGCTCTCCACGCCGGCGGAGAACTCCTTGACGCCGCCGATGCCGGAGCCGACGACCACGCCGGCGCGTTCCAGGTCAATCTGCGGGTCGTGTTGCGATGATTAGTTACTAGATGGGATCGGGAAGTGGTTGCTGGCATGCATGGCAAGAGTGCCCGAGGGGTGGGGGCGTGCGCGTGCGGCGTGATCCACCTTGCCCATTGCTCTGGAGCCGAGGGCGAGCCCGGCGGACTCGAGGGCCTTCCTGGCGGCGACGAGGGCGTAGCGCTGGCAGTCGTCGAGGCGGCGGTCGCTCTTGCTGTCGATGTGGCCCTCGGAGGAGAAGCCGCGGATCTGGGCGGCGAAGCGGGTGGTGAACCCGGTGGGGTCGAAGCGGTCGATGTGCCCCGCGCCGCTCTCCCCGGCGAGGAGCCGGTCGTAGAACGCACCCGCGTCGTTGCCGAACACCGACACTACGCCCATCCCCGTGATCACCACGCGCTTCTTCGGGTCGGACTCACGTCGAGGCGCGCGCGCCATAGACACCGAGACGCGGCGAGGCTGAGGCTGTGTGCGTGGGGTCACGTCGGCCGCCGCGACGGCGACGGCGACGGCATCGGGGAGGAGGAGGGTTTGCATGACCGTCGAGGTGGGGTTGTAGGCGACGGCGGCGGCGGCGTGGTTGGGTTGGATGCGGCGGCGGCCACGGGATTTGAGGAGACGGACGGCGTCTCGGTTTGGTGGCGATGCCGGGAACGATGGCGTAGGCGAGGCGGCGGCGGCGAGGCGTATGGGATCGGGAGACGTTGCGATAGGGTTTAGTAGGGTGGGCGTCCTGACCCGGCCTCAATCGGAGGGACACGCGCGTGGGCGTGGGACCCTACCCTTTCCTCACCCATCGCTTGCCTCTCATCCCTCGCCTCAAATCCAGAGCTTGGCGGCGTTGGCGGCGCGGGCGGGGCACTGCGACCCGGTGCTCGTCGCGCAGAAGGTCTGCGCGGGGGTCTACAAGGGCGTAACCACCGGGCAGCTCGACGAGCTCGCCGCCGAGACCGCTTCGGCCCTGACCGCGTCCCACCCGGACTAGGCGTCGGTGAGGAGCCCATAAAGCATAGAAAAAGATCCCTTGCTCCAGGATTGGCTGATTGCTGGGGCGATGAGTTCGAGAATTTGAACAAGAAATATGAGAGAGAAGTAAGCCGAAAATTGTATTTGTATATATAGTATATTAAATAGTGAAATGGGAGCATACTTTAGTAACCTTACTTTCTGGTTTCAGGGCAAGGCAAAGAAAGTTGTTCGGCACAGCGCCTCTGGTTTGACATTTTAAAGGCACAGATAGAAGCTGGTACACCATATATGCTTTACAAGGTAGGTTTGGCAACGTAAGCTGGAATTTTTAATTTTTTTTGTTATTTTTTCTAACAATATTTTATAAGACTTACAAGTTAAGCGTACTTTTTTATGCATTTAGTAACTGTCAATTGCTATAATTTTACATGCTTTAAACATTGCAATTTCGTTAATTTTCATCTTTTTAAAAAAAAAAGCAATTCTGCTTCTGTCTTAAGAAATTTCCTGTTCTGTGTGTGACGAACTGTTATGTTTGGGTTCATATTTTTAAGTAAAGTAACTATAGTACCAACATGCAAATACCTACATCTAGTATATTGTCACTGGGATTACTCCATGCTGTTAGTGTTATGCTGCTATATTTTGCTTGTCCTGTTCATTTTTTATAGCTAGATTCCATTGTTCCTTTTATGCACATTCCATATTTGCTATTATTGTGCAATTTTACTAGAAGCTTGGATGTGCAGGAGTCTAGAGGCTGAACAACAAGGACCAATGTCTGGAAGCCGAACATGAAGGACCTACCATCTATCTAAGTTTATCCATCTTAGTTTCACTTGGCTAGCAGTAGCATCGACCATTTGGATTCTACTGCTGTGTGTATGGTTATGCTTCTCTGCTGTTCGTTTTAAGTAGCTATTGTCTGTGTCATGCACTTCTGCTACTAGTACTTGTGATCGATCCTCTGAATTTGCTATTGCCCGTATTATCTTGCATCTCTGCTACTAGTACTTGTTGTGATCGATGCTCTGAATTTTATCGATTTAAGTAGCTGTTGCTTATGTTATTGTCATGCACCTCTGCTGTTCGTTGAAGTAACTATCACCTGTGTGTTATGGCTACGCTCCTCTGCTGTTCGTGGTGCCACCGTCATCGGTGGCTGAACTTCCATTCATCGTTTGCAACGATCTCTTTAGAGAAAGAGAGGAATTTGTCTACCGAACGATATGTGCATTCAAATCAAAACAAAAAGGCTCTGTTTATAGCATTTATTTAAAGTAAAATAAATGAGGACCAGCAAAGGCTCCATGGACCATGGTTAGACACCCAGAGGCGCGTCGTATACCGTATCATTACGTGTTCTCAATCGATCATCCGGGCCGGTATACGCAAGCTAGCTGCTGCTGCGTCGTATACCGTATCATACTTGCATTGGGCAAGGCGAGTGGCTAGCTGCTGCTGCCCTCAGCTCTCTCCTAGCTCGGAACACACAGCTATCACACTAGGGAAGCTCGGTCCCTCTGTCAGGCTATCACACACACAGCGACACTACATATATATAGCGAGATGCGATCATACGGTATACGCAAGCTAATTAACTAAAATATTGGATGGATTGGAGCATTATTATTAGAACCGGCCAGTATACCGTATACGCAGTAGCACAACTGATTCACCGCACATCGGGGGTGTTTGATAGAAGGTGCTAAACTTTAGCAGTGTCACATCGGATGTTCGGATGCTAATTATGAGGACTAAATATGAGCTAATTATAAAACTAATTGCACAGATAGAGTCTAATTCGCGAGACAAATCTATTAAAGCTAATTAATCCATCATTAGCAAATGGTTACTGTAGCACCACATTGTCAAATCATGGACTAATTAGGCTTAATAGATTCATCTCGCGAATTAGACTCCATCTGTACGATTAGTTTTGTAATTAGCTTATGTTTAATACTCCTAGTTAGTATCCAAACATCCGATGTGACGGGTGTTTAGCACCTTGGAGCCAAACAGCCCCTTAAGAGTACAGACCGCCTACTTTTTTCCTTGGAGTCCAAGGGTAACTTGTATGTGTGTCTGGCAGCGGCGCGCACAGACGCAGGCAACGCAGCTTGGTAGCTAGACCCAGCCCATGCAGCACCAGCAGTGGCAGCATGGATAAAGAAGAGAAGGTCTCTCATCTCATCGATGGAACCGCATGCATCACACCATCATGTCCAATTGTTCATCGTTTTCTCATATCACATCCTCCGATCCGATCGACTTCGCCGAAGAGCCACCTTGCTTGCCTGCCTGCACACAAGATATGATGCGATGCTATGTGATTCAAATCAGCAGGCGATTTTCGAGAGTTCGTAGCCGATATATAATTGTTTTATGGCTCCCTATCCCTCCCCTGGCAGGCAAAGCAGAAGTGCTTTACCATGCACTGCCCCACCGTTTTGGAGTTTTCTCCAGTGAAACCCTAGCTCGCCATCTTTGCTCTATATTCATGACCGGGCTGCCCCTCCCTCTGCCTCCCACTCTCACCCACCCACGCACCCACGCACACCCGCGCGCGCACTCCACAAACCCAACTCCGGAGAAGAAGCACCACCGAGCCCACCATGAGCTACGAGTCCATCCTCTTCTAGGCGCGCGGAACCCCGGCGCCTGCTCGCCGCGGCGGCAGCGCCCTCCTCCGAGCTCGCACCTGCCTCCCGAGGTGGAGCGGAGGAGATGCGCCCTCCTCCAAGATGCTGGCTTCTGCCGGCAAGAAGACGTGGTGCACCAAGCCCGGTGCCGGTGGCTCGTCTCCGGGTTGGATGGACTTCACCAAGCCCGCGCCTTCGGGACCGCCAAACTGGGTGGAGGACTGGGATTACACGCAGGTAAACCTCTGTCTCCATTGCACGCACGCACGTAGACGGTTCCGGCAACGAGCTTGGTTCTTTCTTGGTTCACGTGTGCTTCCTGCTATGTCCATCCCTTATTGCTGAGGTGCTTTATTTCGTTGTTTGTTTTGTGCTACCGATCTGCCGTGCAAATCGAAGAAAGAAAGAAAAAACCTCGGTAGAAATTTTTATTTTTTGAGAGCAAGCCTCGGGCAGATATCTTGTGCGGTAGTGTGCATGTACGTATCTTGGGCTTCGGGATTGATAATCTTTTTGGTCAGATCTAAACTTTTGGGCTTCGGATGTCGTTACTGGTGTTTTCTTGGGCTGTGAGGGTTTTCTTTCTGCAGAAATCAGTTATTTCGGCCTACTAGTATCATCATGTTGATTGGGGTGAGAAAAATTCTCCTTTTTCTTCAGATCTGGGTTTCATTTTGGGCTACAGATGAATTGGACAGACTTCTTGGGTTTTCTTGGTCTCCTCCTCAGGCGAGGGTTAATTTTGGGCCTCGGTTGTTTCGGCCTACTATGTTGGCTGCTGCTGATGAGAGAGAAATCCTCTTTCTTCTTCAGACATGAGTTTTTGTTCTGGGCTACAGACGAATTGGGTAGACTTGGGGTTTTCTTGGGCTCAGGCGTGGGTTAATTTTGGGCCTAGTGGAAATGGGGGATTTGGGGGCTCTTGGGCGACGGTTTTGGGCCTAGAGGATTTGTCACTTGTTTGGGCTGGTTGGGCCTGTGTCAATGTGTCGCGTTTTCTCTATTCTGTTCACTTTTCTCTAAAACAATAATGTTTAGTTATATAGTTCGCTGTATTTCTTCATGTTGATTTCAGGTAACCGCTCATGAGATTATGCTGTGGTGCATTGACGACACGGTGGGTCTGCTCAAGAAGAATCCCCCTCCTCCACTCGGCGTCCACGATGCTGACGCTCTCATCGCAGAGTACGAGAGGCTTTCCAAGTGCGCGGAGACAGAGTCCGTCGAGATCTACGCCGGAACACGGATGTTCCTAAAGCTTCAGGTAAAGACAAGGCAGTGCTATGGAGAGGTTGTCAAGGGGTACATGGGGGGAAAGAAGCGTCTGATCTGATAATGACAGTGCGGGAAGCCACTGTTGATCATGTGATCAAACAGAGGCTTCTCTCCCGGTTTGGCGTGAAGATGGATAACATGCCTGACAACACGATCGAGCATGTAAGCATAACCTACGTTGTGCTCTTTGGTCTTTTGATTTGTTGGGATGAATAGCGGGTCACTAGTGTTCTTACTTGCAGGACCTTGCTGCTGCCATGATGTTCAGTACGGATGCCACACGGGATGTGGTAGGCCGGTACAGGAGGAACCTTCAAAGGATAAAAGATCGGCGCCGTGAAAGAGATGACTTGAGGAAGGAGATGCAAGAAGCGGAGGACAAAGAGGACGGAGACATTGGACGTGCAGGAGTCTAGAGGCTGAACAACAAGGACCAATGTCTGGAAGCCGAACATGAAGGACCTACCATCTATCTAAGTTTATCCATCTTAGTTTCACTTGGCTAGCAGTAGCATCGACCATTTGGATTCTACTGCTGTGTGTATGGTTATGCTTCTCTGCTGTTCGTTTTAAGTAGCTATTGTCTGTGTCATGCACTTCTGCTACCAGTACTTGTGATCGATCCTCTGAATTTGCTATTGCCCGTGTTATCTTGCATCTCTGCTACTAGTACTTGTTGTGATCGATGCTCTGAATTTTATCGATTTAAGTAGCTGTTGCTTATGTTATTGTCATGCACCTCTGCTGTCCGTTGAAGTAACTATCACCTGTGTGTTATGGCTACGCTCCTCTGCTGTTCGTGGTGCCACCGTCATCGGTGGCTGAACTTCCATTCATCGTTTGCAACGATCTCTTTAGAGAAAGAGAGGAATTTGTCTACCGAACGATATGTGCATTCAAATCAAAACAAAAAGGCTCTGTTTATAGCATTTATTTAAAGTAAAATAAATGAGGACCAGCAAAGGCTCCATGGACCATGGTTCAAAATATATAAAGCAGATATGTATTAAATTGATTGTTCATTTCCTCCAACTAGCACGTCCAAAAGGAACAGAAATAATTTCAAATATGTACTACAACTACAAAGGAAGCATAGATAAGGCCTCAAACACGCCTCTCGATATAGAATAGTCAATTCTCCGGCATCCAAATGCAACATCTGGTTTTTAACTTATTTGTCCAGCATAGTGTACGACGGCAGGTCCTTCACCGCCTGCACGTCCTCTAGAACCAGTTCGCGCTCCAACTGACTTCTTGTAGTTTTCATGACTTCCTGGTATGTGGTATTACAAAAGAAAACCAGTAAATGCACCTGTCTTGAAAATATTTATAGACAATGATCAGTGCACTGAAACAGAGCAAAATGCTTACATTGAATTCCATATATGAGGCACGTTTCACAAGCCACTGAGCATCAAGCAGCCGAAAGGCCACACAGTACAAGTGATCAAATGCATTCTCATCCCGTTCAAGCAGTTCAAGGAATCGAATTCCAGACTTCGAGGATGGAACGGCTGCACAAATTGGACATCATGAAGACCAGGATGGAAATCAATTTATGTGTTAAGAGGATTCGTGAATGGAATATTACTTGACTGAAGATCCAACATCTGGATCAGCATGAATGAAGTATTGATACCGGCAACAGCAAAAGGGTACTCCCAATCTGATCTCTGCCCTTGCACTTTGTTCAGAAGCATTTGAAAAGATTTCTGCACCAGTATTTATGCAATAATGAATGATTGAAATTCAAGCAAATCAGAAAGAGAGCAGCAAGTCTTATATGACTATGATCTTTACAGCGTAGTTCCTTGCGAAAAAGATAAGGTTCTCCAATGATATGAGTCCACCACCCCTGCATAGACACAGTCAGTATTAGATGACTTTAACTACAAAATCGACCATATTCTGGTATTTACATGATCAAACTATTAATAGGAAACCTGAAATCTGTAGATGGATCAGTGCCTTGCCAACCCATCTCCTTCCATAATTCTGATTTCAGAGGAGGAATCTCGCGAGTAGGGTAGGCTAAACGCCACAGCTGTCTCAAGGCATCCTAATAACAGTGATGCAGATCAGTTACTTCCCTTGAATGGGGATACCAACATGGAAAATGGTCCACATAGGCTATACATACTTGATGTTCAATACGGGAGCCATCAAAAGGGATTTGCAATCTGCGTCTCAGAGTATTCAGCCGTTCTTCCTGGAAAAGAAATGTCACTAAGTACTCAACTAATTGATGCAACACCATGCTATACATTTCCTCTAGACCTTACCTGCAAAGGGCTAAGATATACTGGATTACTTTGGTTATCCAAGGAGAAGGGAAATAACCTGCCAAAAATTGATCCTGAGCCTACAATAATATTTGCTGCAAAGAAAACATAAAAAAGGTACCAGTATAAGCATTAAGGGTCAGTGTGTTATAGTTAGTTCATGAAGAGTAGTAAGTAGTAACATAGTAAAACAATATAAATTAGAAACACAAGAAAAATGGGCTCACTACATTGCCACAAATTCATATGCCTCAACATTGCTATATCCATATGAATATGTTATTTCCATGATTTCTGAATAGGTAACACAGTAAAATTATTAAAAGGTATTTCTTGGGATGGTAATGTTATTGCAGAGGAAGACCAAAATTGACATGGGAAGAGGCAATAAAAGGAGATTTGAAGGGATGGAATATACCCAAAGATTTAGCCTAGGATAGGAGTGCTTGGAAAACAGCTATTCATGTGCCTGAACCCTGATTTGTGGTTCTTGTTGGGTTTCAACTCTAGCCTACCCCAACTTGCTTGGGACTGAAAGGCTATGTTGTTGTTGTTGTAATGATTCTTCTCCAAAGTCAATTTCAACTTTGTTAGAATGCTTTGCTGTAGCCTGTAGGTTCTCCAATAATAGAGCAAACAAAGAATGTTTTGCAGTACTTTGAAAATGATGGCAATAGCAAACAGTGAGAGGGAGACTAAAGCACTACAAGCAGGTGCATCCATCATTCCTCTATTTCGTCCCCACAGCACAAACTGAGATAAGTTCTAAATTTGCAAGCACAAAACAAAGCAAGCAAACATACACCCATTCAGACAATGACACTTCGACAGCCAGCAAAAAAGGATTCCAAACACACGAGAAGAAAATTATCCTTTTGGGAGTCAGGGAGGTGCAGGTGCGACATAATAGGCCAGTGAATTAGTAGCTCAAGTTTAAAAGCTCAGACCGCCCCCACGTATTTCACTAAGAGCTCAACCATAGCCTGGCCGAGAAAGGTCCCCCCCCCCCCAACCCCCGGTTAGGATCCAACTTAACCCAATGACTACTAAAGAGTACCAGATTGAATCAGAATCAGAAATGCATAAATAGCGAACACATGAACATAGGCATATTGGCCTAGAGTGTGAAGACTAAGAGTTGGTATTGGCCAAGGAAGACAGAAGGACTAATCTATAACTTCCATCATAAGTTCTACAAATCAGGACACTGAAAAGGCTGAAATTCATAAGTAACAACACAATAGATAAATATGCTGGTTTAAATGAGAGCATTACCCAACCATTGTGCCCATTGTGCAATCAGATTTGAGAAAAGAAATGACCAGTGCAGTTGCTCCTTCTTTCTATCATCATCCCACAAGTCCTGCCTTCTAGGATCATAAACCTATTGCAGGCCCAAAAAAAAGCAATACATACATTGGTCAACAATATGGAACTCTGCATTCATCCATGAAAACTAGAAAAGTTGTGGGAAACGTTTAACGAAACTATAAACAGAAAGAACTAACCTCTGATCCACCGTTGTCATGGCTGGAGCCAAGTAGAGGTTCGTTGAGAGCATCAGCACTGGATATGTCAACGTGCTCATTTTTCCTTCCATCGACATCTCCATGATGGAGCCGCCTCCTCAGATTGCTTATTGACATGAAGTAGTACTACCCGCTCAAACTAGAATTCTGCACCAGAAAAATATTACAGAACACAATCAGCAATTATCAAATGCAGTGTAGCGATAGCAACAGTTTCTAGCATAAAACACTTGATGCATTCAAGCGCAACCATTCAATCATAAGCCTTCATTGTTTGTGAAACAACAAGGCTGTTACATTTCAGGAATAACCAACAGAGCAGTTTACAGGCAGAATACAAGGTAACAAAAACCAAAGCATCACATTGTTTGAAGTTTTTTAACATTTAACATTTCAATTTCCTAGGCCGCCTTGTGTGCAATTCTTTTGTGAAAATAGCGTGTCTGAAGCCACCCAAAAATATCATGTTAAAAACATCTAAATATAGTTCTGAGTCCCACAACACCTAAACAGTAAGGCTGAAAACTAAGTTTGAGCATAACTAGACTCCACAGGCCACAGGGCAACAGAACCCTACCAAACACGCCACCAAACTTCCCCTTCAGAATGCAGCAATCCAAAGAAGCTTCTCCCCTAAGTTCGCACCCTAACGATTCGCTTGAACTACCGAACCCGGGCAAACCTCGAAACCTTCGACCGAGGAACCACGCGTGAAATCGGAGAACATAGGAAGCTGAACAGAAACATCGAATCGAACAGACTCACCGGGGTCCCCGTTTCCGGAGGTACTCTACTGCGGCAAGGAAGGCCGCGCGGAGGAGGGCCACGACGAGGAGTAGAAGCTGTCCTGCGGTGGGGGAAATTCGGTGCGTGCGGAGAGACGACTTTGGTTGGAGTTCGGAGGGCGATTCGGCCTCGGAGCTTTAAACGCGAGGAGAAAGAAAAAAGAAAACAGGAGAGGAGACGGACAGGGGAAAGGAAGCTGCTGGGGAGAAGAACCTTCGGTGCAAAGGCAGGCAGCTGTAGATTGACTCGGCTAGTCGGCTGGCGGCACTACAGGCTACAGCCAGCCATCGAGACGAATTCGCATGGGCTTACATTCATGGGCGACATCTAGCATTGCGGGCCGGCAAGACGAATTCGCATGGGCTTACGTTCATGGGCGACATCTAGCGTTGCGGGCCGGCTTAGTTGGGCTGGGTCTCCGACATCTAACCCAACAGCTATTTTTTTCTTTGAACCCCCCTCTCAATTTCTTTCATTCTCTTCTGGACTTTCTGCCCAGCTCCATTTCCGAGTCCGACATGCGCGAGAGGTTCGTCGAGCTCCTGTTCCTCAATCCGACTGAGCGCGTGCGCTTCGATTTCGTAACGGAACCGGATGACCGACTGGGAGAAGGAGAGCGCCATGCATCGCATCACGAACCGCTTTAAATATCGAGGCGCACCTCTCGTCCAAAGCGCTGAAGCGAAGAACCTGCGATACGAGAGTACTAGACCACGCCATCCATGGCCGCCGCGGCGCGCGTTGCCGGCGTTCCCTCCGTTCGCCTCGCCAGCCGCCTCCAGATCGCCATTTCTTTCTTCCCGTCTTCGACCCGCCGCGCCGGACGCCGAGTAGGCTCGGCCGCGGGGCCGCCCCCGGCGCTGACGGCGGACGTCCGGGTCGTCATCCGTAGGCACTTCCCCGCCGTCGGCCCACTCGGAACACGGATCGTCGTCCAGAAGGTCTCGGAGGACATCGCCCTCCGTAGGCGGCCATCCCGCAAGCTAAGCGAGCCCGACCGCGTCGAGCGGGCGCTCGCTCAAGACGTGATCCCGCTCGTTGGCCACCCGTTCGACCGCGGCGCCGTGGTCGCCGCCAGCAGGGAGATCTGCGCGCGCGTGGCCGTGGCCTGCGCCGACCCGCGCGTCGCCGGCGCCGGCGTGCGCGTCCTGGTTATAGTAGACACGTTCGCGTGCCCCGTGGTGTTCCGCCCCCGACCGCCTTGCAAGCCGGCGATGTGGAGTGGCGCCGTCAAGAACGCGATCGCGAGGGCCGACGACCCGTGCAAGGAGCCGGAGAGCGGGTTGCCTGAAGCTGCAGCGAAGGAGCAACCGCGTCCTGTCGGCGTCATCGGAGATACGCGGCCGAAGCCGGTGGAGGAGAGGTTCGAAGGCTGGTTGCCGTGGTAGATAGTAGTGCGTGGATGAATTTGACCAGCGTTGAGGCTGCCGACCGGAACTAGTACTCGGAGTCAGTGATGATGCCCTAGCTGAATCAAGCGTTTGCTGCTGCTGTATGCACCTTCTGCACTTGCTTGAAACATGTGCAGTCATCTGTAGCTTTTGGTTTCTTGTCAGCGATTTCCATCTTTCAGTGCGTGTACCTATTGCATTATAGCGACCTGAAATAGCTTCTCTTTTTTTTGAGAGGAAGTGGCCTGAAATAGCTAGTCTTGTTTGCTTACCAATCTGAAAAGCTGTATTCTTTAACTTGTCATGAAATAGTTTCGGTTGTTCATGTATCTGAATTTTTTATTTTTTTTTGAACAATTGGCTGGAGCACTGCCCTATCATGTATGGATCTGAATTTTACTGTGAACGATTGAAACGATGCAACAAACAATATAATACAATTAGTCAATTACCTGGATGTAATACGACTCCTGTCAAGTTTTTTTTTGAGGGGGGCGACTCGTGTCAAGTGTGCCGAGATCAGGCAGCCATACGAACCCTCTCTACCTCAGCACAGCATATAATCGTCAATCAAAGTATCAAAGCGAATACATGGCCCACGTGCCAACAAACCGATCCTTGTGTTGGGCTCACTGGCAGGGCGCGTTGTTGGGAAATTGTTAATGGGCCGAACAGAACAAAATGATATGCTTTTTCATCCATGAGTTACTGCGGCGAGTTGCGACTCTTGTACAAAGGAAAGAACTTGAAACTAACAATCAGTCTATCTCACGATCCACTTGTCTAGTCTCTCAGAAACATTTATATCATATAGCATACGCGTGTCAGTAGATAACGGTGAGTACGTATACGTTTGTATCGTGTTCACAAGCAAATCATGTTTTTCTTTCTTAAAAAAAGAAATAATGGCATTCTAGAGTCAAACACGTTTGTTCCATTTCTCAATTCTACAAAAAGCACGTGCAACCCAATCATGAACCATACATGCCATTCAATAGTTTTCCTTTGTTCCGTGGTGTGAAGCAATAATGCAGTATTCTAAAATATGAATGGCTAGGGAATGAGCTCATCTTCATTTACCGGAATCCATATAGTACAATCAATCAATCATTGATAGACAATCTATAGGAATTCTGGTGTCAATTAATAGTTGCCTGTCTCATGGAAAAGCTTGATTTGCACAAAGATGAACTGAATTGTTAGCATCATGCGTGGAGCAAAAGAATCAGGCAAAGATCTGCAATATCCAAGGACCGAGGGAGATTTTTGCGTTGGTGATATGGTACGATCTGCACGGAATGACAGAGCTCAGAGTGTGATTGCTATTACGTGAAACCTTTCGTTCCGTTCCAAATTATAAGTCATTCCAACTTTCTTGGAGAGTCAAAATATCTCAAGTTTAACCAATTTTATACAATAAAGCACTAACATTCATGATACCAAACAAATACAATTAGTTTTCTTTATTAAATATATTTTCATAGTATATCTATTCGGTGTCATAAACATTTATGATCCTCTCTATAATTTTAGTCAAATTTTAAATGGTTTGGCTCTCTAAGAAAGTTGGAATGCCTTATAATTTAGAACGGAGGGAGTATGTGTAAAGTTACTACTATATTATGATACTTTTCTTTTACATAAACCCAATCATACTATTTCAAGTATAGCAATCAAAATGGTTTTTCTTATATCAACGGTCAAAGAGTGTTGGAGAGCGCTGACTGCACACCTAGCTTGCCCTCACATGGACACGTAAATATATGAACATTTTACCACCTTTTCTTTTTCAAATGCGCATCCGCACTAGAGTGGTTAGTGACTTCTAGGATTTAAACACCACGATTGACTATTCCCAAGGGCACTAGTAATCATCTACTATAATTAAAAAATGAAACAAACAACTTAAAGTCATGTTGTCGGGATAAAGAAAACTGCCCATATTTAAACCTTCCCAGCTCTATATGTTGGTGGTGGACGGAATTAGGCTTTCATAATGTGATTCTGGTGAACAAAAAAGTAAGGGATGCTCACGATCTCCATCATTTGCCAAAAGCCTTGCAGCGAGGCCACTAACACGTCTAAAATTGGTAAAAGGGGCCGAAGGGAATCCATACCGACTGCCCGCAATGCTGCTAGCTTCTGAAAATTTAGTAACTCCTACGCTTAAATTATCTGCCTGGTTTTGATCATTTGTGCCACCTTTTCTCTTTATATAGAAAACAATACCAAGGCCGCCTAATGCACCTAGTATTGCATTATTCTCTCGGTACAGAAGAGGGCATACTAGTGCGAGTTGGTTCAAACTTTGAGCGAACTTCATATTTTAAAAAGTTGGCTAATAAAAAGCTGAGGACTGTTTGGATCCCTTAGTATATACTCCCTCCGTCCCAAATTATAGGTCGTTTTGATTTTATTAGATTCATAGACTTTGTTATGCACTTAGATATACCCTATGTCTAGATGCATAATAATATCTATGTATCTAGAAAAGTCAAAACGACCTATAATTTGGAACGGGGGGAGTACTTTATAGGTTCTTGATCGTGGATTTGCAAATAGAATTTAAAAATCCACAAAGTATAATAGTTTTTTTATGGGATAATGTCTATTAGGTTTCCTTTAAAAAAAATCCTATTAGGTGAAAATATGGGATTGAAAAGTATGTTAAACTGCACTTATAGTAGTCGAATAAAAAAGCTGAAAAACTGTACCGTGATAAGTTGTGGATGGTAAACCATTCTTCAAGAATATTATATGCAATGGCATCTGCATTGGTAATAAAATATGTTGTCCCTAGCAAAGTAAATGGGGAGAAATAGAGCAAAACCGTACCTTTTCGCAAACAAATAGCTTTAAGTTTTATAAACTATTGTATGTCTCATCTATATATAATTATTTGTTGATGGAATTTTTGAAAAAAAAATGTATAAACAACTTATTGCTGTTCTTATGTTTGTAGAGGTTGCTCTCTCATGTAACCGTTGTTGGTGCCGTCTGACCGTTCTTCATGGCTGAGCTGAGCATCTGCTTTCCTCCTGACTTGCTACAAGATTCGTGTCCGTACGACGGAAGGGACTGGTCGCGTGGGCCCCCTCACGGTGACCGGTCCCTGTTCCGCAGTCTGCCGCACACGCTGCACCACGCACCTCGAATGAAATTCGGCCGAGCAAAGCGTGGCAGTGAAAAATCACGCACTACGCATCACAAAAATGAGTGGTTACTTTGTTGATTCTTAGAATTCTTTTTTCTTATTTGACACTAAATTCAACTTTCGTTCAACCCTCTATTAAATTTTTCGTTCAAGAACGGTTAAATGCCATGTGAAAAGATGATTTTACCCTCCACCCTTCTCCTTCCTCTCTGTCGCACCTCCCCTACTGCTCCATGCCGTCGCCCGGGCCCGACCGCGCCTCCCTCATTCCTCCACGTCGCCGCGGGCCGGCCGCACCCCTCCCCGCCACTCTATTCCAGTCACGGCGGCCGTCCCCGTCGCTCTATTCCGGCCGCGGCAGCCGTCCCTGCCCCTTCCCACGTCCGACATCGCATTGTCCAAGATCTGCCCGCGGCGGTAGGACGGCGTCGTGCCTGAGAAGGACTGAATGCACTTCTTCAACATGCTCTTCTGGAACCTCAACTACCAGGTCAACAGCACTATGGGCGGCAAGGTGGAGTGGCCCGCCAGGCCTGGAAAGACGCTAATTAAGGTGCTCGTCTCCGCCATGGACATGACCTCGCTCGGGTACCCGCTGCCGCTTATGGCCGCCACGGGCGTCAACGACGTCGCGCTGGATGATGGCAGGAGCAGGTGTAGGCTGCACGAAGAACGCCGCAGATTCTTGGTGTGCGGTGGAGAGCCTTGGGGGACACGTAGATCTTGCAGAGCATGAACTGCCTGTCGCCTACGACGGCGGCCTCCTCTGAGCAACACGTGGAGAACTCGTCCATGAGCCAATCAGTGAACATGCCGCCCTTCTTGATCTCACTGACCTCGACCTAATCCGCGCCACCGTTGACGGCCTTGGTGCTCTGCAGGTTCCAGGAGCCGGGCTGGTGACGCGCACACCCTTCTTGCAGGAGGTGAAGAAGAAGCAGTCTCCAGTCTTGGGCAGTGGGCTGAACTCTGGGTGGCGAGGTCATCGGGCTCACAGGACGTAGACGTTGGTGCGGTGGACGACTTTGAAGGTTTTGGTTTCCAAAGTTTCCTCCCAAAAAATCGCCAGCGGTGTGTCCAGACTTAATCGCTAGCTGTGTGTCGGAGGTGCGACAGAGAGGAGGAGGAAGGGGAGGAGAAGAGGGAGAAGGGTGGTGGGGTTCAGAGGGCAAAATCGTCTTTTCACACGATATTTAAAGGTTTTCGGATGGAAAATCCAACAGTGTCATATAAGAACGAAAGTTGAACTCAGTGTCAAATAAAGAAAAAGATTGAGAGAAAAAAAACCACTAAAATTTTTTCTGATGTGAAATGGAGAATTTTATCCTGCTGAAAAGCCAGGCCCGTCTCTTTTCACTGGCCTCCTCCCTTCACTCTCTCTCCTCCTCGGCTGGCTGCTCCTCCTCACTCTCGCTCCCTCTTCTCACCTCACACCTCACCCTTTTTGGATTCTTCTTCCCAGTCATCGCCTGTCTGCCCTCATTGGCCCAAGCCCACCTCCCCCTCTGTGGAATCCTAAATTCCTGCCTCCCCTCTGCTTCTTCCACCTGCCTCCCCAACTAGGGAAAGGAGCAAGCAAAACAACTAGCAGCACACCCAGCCTAGCCAGAGCAGCAGCTCAGCTGCGCGCCCACACCCGGCCGCCTCCCGCTTCCACTCATCCACTGGCGGGGCCTCTCTGCGATTCCTCGTGTATGCGCGCGCCTCCCTCCTCCTCCTCCTCCTCGCAGACCTCGCTGCAAGATTCTCCTGTTCTTGCCATGCGCCGTCGTCAGGGATTCCTGTCAGTGCCATCTGCTTTACCGTGTCAATCTTTGATTCTTTTCTGCGATGAGAGGCGCGGCCTTTGTGCAAGGTGTTGATCGCGCGCGTGCACGCGTGCTCGCATTTGACTGCAGGTGCCCGTGTGACGATCGCGCGCGGGAGTAGGTAAGCTGGTGAATGGGAGCCAAGGCAATGTCGTCCCACGGCAGCGGGGCCGCCGGCGGTGGCGGCGGCGGGGCGGCCCTGTCGCGGCAGGGCTCGGTGTGCAGCCTCACGTTCGGCGAGGCGGACGGCCAGCTGCACGGCGTCAACCTGGACGACCTCCTCCGCGCGGGGCGGAAGACGGTGGACGAGGTGTGGCGGGACATCCAGGGCGCCGGGGGCGGCGCCTGCCCGCGGGCCCAGATGACGCTCGAGGACTTCCTGTCAAGGGCCGGCACCAGCGCGCCCGCCGACGCGGCCGGCAACGGCGCCTGCGCGCGCAGTTGGGGGGCGCACCAGCTGTACCAGCCGGCCCCGGCGCCGCAGCTGGGCCGCCACCACCAACCGGCCGTCGGGCGCCCCGTGCCGCGGCCGCTCGGCGTGGGCGCCGGGCCGGTGCTCGAGGCGCTGTACTACGAGGGCGGCGCGGCGGCGGCGGCCGGCGGGAATCGGGCCGGCCCCGAGCACGGCGTGGCGGAGAGGTCGAACGAGCGGCGCAAGAAGCGGATGATCAAGAACCGGGAGTCGGCGGCGAGGTCGCGCGCTCGGAAGCAGGTGCGTACGTGTTCTTGCCATCCCGTTCCTGCCAACCCCAACCCTTTTACTGCATTAGAACGCCCGCACGCCCGCCCATATACTCATATAAATTTTGTGGTGTTTGCATTTGGATTTGGATGAAACGCAGGCATACACCAACGAGCTGGAGAACAAGATCTCGCAGCTGGAAGAGGAGAACGAGCGGCTCCGGGGGCACAAGGTATCATACAAATCAAACCATACCCTAAATGCTACCCCATTGATTCTCTCTCTCTCTCTCTGAAAAAAAAGAGAAGAATCTACATAGTTTGGGACGATGAATCCGGCTTTCCTGCTTTGGTAGTTGCAAATTGAAATGCTCGTTCTTCATAGGAATAGCTTGTAGCACTCCAAGTGGGACGAGTTGACTAAAAGGGTCAATACCTTCTGTTCGATAATACCCAGCGCAAAATGACAAATGCGATAGAACCTCGGCGTGGCGAATAGCAGCAAATCGCTTCGCTTTTCTCTCACTTTGGTGTCCGGTTCTCACACTTATCTGAAGTTCATCCAAATAAGCTACACCAGGATGTAGGCCACCTTGAGTTTGCCCTTCTTGTTACCCTAAGAAACGACGGCTAAGAGACCTGTAATACACGACAAGAAAACCCTTTTTTCCCCCACTCTTGCTCGGCATGGCCAAAACAGCCCACGAACACCAGTGTGGTTACGCTAAGTGACGAGCTGAGATATCGCGTCGGCCCAATCATTGGCCGCGTAATTGCTTCGTTCGTGTCACGCTTTCTCCTTTTCGATCCGGTGTTGTGTACGTGGGGTGTTTGATACCCGTGCTAATTTACTACCATCATATCGGATGTTTGAATACTAATTAGAAGTATAAACATAGTTTAATTATAAAACTAATTGCATAGATGGAGTCTAATTCTAATTCGCGAGATGAATCTATTAAACCTAATTAATCTATGATCTGACAATGTGGTGCTACCGTAGCCATTTGCTAATAATTGATTAATTGATTTTAATAACGAATTAGATTGTATCTATACAATTAATTAAGTTTAGCACTCTTATCCAGATGACCTTGGCAGTGGTTGCAGTAGGGTCTGCTGTATTGCGCAGCGAGTTGCGACGAGGCCAGGTACTGCCCGTTTTTCCGCTGTCCATGCGCGATTGGCTCTCCTCCCTCTGCTGCTCGGAGTGGTTACATAAGCATGTCTGCTACGATTTCTGATTGATGGCTGGACCACAAATTTCTGTCCCATCGACTGGGGTTCCACCGTCCCAGACTTTTTCAGTGCAGCTTCAGATCTTCATGTACGGAAGGGAAAAAATATTCTCTCCCCTGCTTTGCTACGCCTCGTTTTATAGCAGTTTAAAGAAAACATCCTTTTTTTAAACCGAAAGTGGATCGTTGATAAAATTGCTGCGAGGGTGTTGGTGTTTGATACGAGGCGCTGAAATTTAGCAGGGTTATATCGGATTTCGGATGCTAATTAGAGGACTAAATATGAGCTAATTACAAAACTAATTGTACAGATGGAGTTTAATTCGCGAGACGAATCTATTAAAGCTAATTAATCCATCATTAGCAAATAGTTACTGTAGCACCACATTATCAAATCACAGACTAATTAGGCTTAATAGATTCGTCTCGCGAATTAGACTCTATCTGTGCAATAATTTTGTAATTAGACCATGTTTAATATACCTAATTAGTATCAAACATCCGATGTGACAGATGCTAAGTTTAGCGAGGGGTTATCTGCAAAGGGCATTGTTGGATGGATGGTCATCCATTCCTATCCAGCTTTTAAGCCATCGCAGAGTTTTCTGATGCAACTGGTGTGTGTGCTCATTGGACTGACATCGCTGCCAAGGGCATCGTGGACGATCAACTGCTCCTATCCCTCTTACTGTTGTAGCACAGTTTTATTATGCAACAGGCGGTGATTAATGTGCTCTCATTGGAAAGGCATCAACTACGCTTACTAAAGTTAGGATTCTTTAGTCTAACCTTATTCCTAGGACGACTTAAACAAGGCCTTTTGGAAAAGTTCACGGCATTGTCTGACAGCTCAACTTCCCTCCCTAGCTTACAGTCAGCATGGCTTACACTCCCCGTCAGCAAGTAATGGTTTTTGCCCATTGGATTCAGCTCGACGCGAAAACTTTACTAGCATCCATCCATGAAATCTTCACATCTATCTCGATCTGTGTTTTCTATTTGTCTTTGCTGGTTTTCGTAGTAGTGCTGTGCTCCTTTCTATGCCCCGTGTCATGCAATCTGAAGACAGTATGTATTACTCTGCGAGTGACAAGCTCTCCGAAAGGTGAGATCTGTGTCCTACTCTGCGCTTTGGAGGTGCGAGACCCTGACATCATTGTCTAGAAAAATAGCAAGAGGACCAAACCAAACAGACATTCACGAACAGATAAACTTTTATGCTGGCTTATTGGTATAACACTCAATAACAGGTGTGGTTTAGAAATGGTGTGCTAACCTTTTCCGCAGCTGCTGCCTTTAGCTTTCTGGCACAGCGCTTCACAGAAACCTGAGACACTTCTTTCTTCCAAGGCGGTACAAGGAACGGATTCTTTATAGACTTGCAGCAGGAACGAAATTGCATGCTTTGACGCGCTGAAGAACTGTATTCATCTTGACTTCTCCGGGAACGATGAACCCATCTAGACATTTACCCTTTGAGATCTGGATTTTGTCTCATACTTCGATGTATATGTGTATGATATGTCCATTGTCCAGTGAAAACTTTGCGGTTTCGGGACTGATGCAGTAGTTTTGTGTTTGCTGCAGGCACCGGAGCCGGTAGTGCAGTATGTGCCGCAACAGGAGGTGAAGAATCAGCTCCAGCTCCGGCGGACTAACTCGGCCAACTTCTGATCATGTTAATAGTAGTAGTGGAACTGTCCTGGCAGTAGGGTTCGTTCAAGTTGTAACAGCCCTGTTGGGAATAGTCAGCTAGTATGTAAGAACTCTTCTATGCAGTCCCCAACTTGCAGCATGGATTGGGTATTGTTGCAAACCATTGTACTCCTACCATGCAGTTGTTGCGGTAATAGTCTTCCAACTGATCCTTTGACCTTTGCAACCCTATGATTGCAAGAGTGCAACAGATAAGCAGTTGCGCTGTATGATCTCCCGAGGGGTAAAAAAATGTGCCATCCTTATATCTTTCAGGTGTCTCTTGACATACTAATCCGTTCAGCCCCCCGTTTTTTGTTCCTCCAAAAAGGTAGACTAAGCAACCGGATTTCAGGATACATTGATGTGAAAAATTTCATTCCAACTTAAGTATGATTTGGTACACCGATCTGTATTTATCAACAACTAGGTTAACATAATCTCTAACTTGCACGCCTTAAGCGTTGTCACTACCAGCATCTTCTTCAGGAAGTATCAATCGGAGGTCCTCGTTATCTCGGTAAACTTGAACCAAAGCTGCAGCCTTGTATGCGAGAAAACCCATCATCCCTGGAAGAACCTGCATAAAGAGAGCTAGTCATTCAGAATAAGTTTGTGGAAGAAATTCTAGAGTTTGGACGAGGACTAAGGAATTCAAGATAATAGTCCTTGCTATATAATCCCTACAATTTTCAAATATGTGATGTTTTAGTTTGTCCTAAATGTCGTATATTTAAACGGAGGGAGCAATAAACATATTATTAACAGGAGAAAACAGGTACTGACATATGTGTGTACTCAAGGCTAAGATATATCTGGCATGGTCTGCCAACTAAATGAAATCTAGCACAATAGCAGACTGGTGCACTCACCTCAAAACTGAAAAAGCTATTTTGGAAATGATCTGATAAAGCTGACAATCCAAAAATCACAGCAGGAATCACAAGCCTTGGGGATGAAAGAGCTACTCCAGCACCACCCAATGTCTTCTCTATCGTATTCTTCAAATCTTCACTTGTAATGCCGATTCTAGCATTTGCACAAATAGGATGGTTATTTAAACAATCAGAATGTGAGGAACCAAGTAATGGGGTACAGGCTGCCGCTGACAGCATGTCTGAATCTTGGAACCTACTTTTTCACTTTCTTCTTTAGAAAAACTTCTGGAATATCTTCCTTTGACAGGTTATCTGTGTGCTGACACAGAAGTTGAAGATACAAGCAACTGTTCAACATAAGAATGGCTAGTTTCAGAATAGTTGGAAAACTTGTTGAAACTTCCTCAGATATTATGAGAATAAAACACCTCCTGAAGCTGTGAAGGGCATGGTATGCTTACCTGAAACCAACCCCAAAAGCATAACTGACAGCAGTCTGTTCAATAAGAAGATCAAGGTTCAGTCACATCAATTACTCAATACCAACATTTAGGTACAGTTAAATTATTTTCCATTTATTGACAAAATCATTTCTAGCTGATGGCAGAGTCAGAAGTATTTTGTTTATGGTCAGTGTGGGATACATACCCCCTCTTGGTTTCATTCAAATAGGCTTTTGGCAGCCACGGAATTCACAGGAGGGTTCAGAGCCGGACTTAGCTAGGTGGCTGGACGGATATTAAATGCTGAGACCATTCACAAATAATTAAAAAAAAACCATTGATACATGAGAAAAGTTATACATGTCAATTTGTTTGTTTGCTGCATCCCCTTATATTGGCTGAGTTCATGGTCCAAAGACTAACATGAATATGGCACAAGGTCCAGAATACGTAAATGGCAAACTGTGTGATGCCTAATTGCCCATATAACCCAGTTGGTAGTTGCGGCGAAACATATTCAAGCTACAATATGTCGTCATAAACCGAGTTGTTGTTTTTGGGTTAATCATAACAATTAGTTTCTTTATGCATAAATCAGGCACAGAAGCATTTACTTATAGCATATAGACTATAGTTACTTTACTTGCTTCTTTTCTTATATATATCAACCACATGGTTTAAAATCTTGATCTACCTTGAGAGAAAAGACCAGGAGACAGTATAAACTACATGCAGCTCCAATTCCTGTGGTCAAGAGCAACAATTCATCCTTGAGCTGCAAGAAATTCATGGGCATCAGTAGATGGGTATGTAATTACCTTTTTAAGCAATGCATAGAAGATTAAAAATACAATGCTGGGAAAAGGAACCATACAGCTTCATATTTCAAAAGGTTAAGTTCCTTCCTTTTGTCACTCTCATTCTGCCTATCCTGTCATCATTTGCAAAATCATTTCCCATTTCTCCATCAGCTGTTACCGCAATAACATTCTCACGATCCAAAAATAATGAACATCAATCGCCATATCAAAGGATGTCAGACCTTAGCAGAACGCCTCTTGCTCACAGGCAGGCTGCTTTCACCGGACACCCAATCCCTGGTTGCCGCTAATCTCAACACTCCCTCATCCGCAACATCTTCCTGGACCTACATCCCAAATCTGTGCCAGTTACTCTTCGTTAAAGTAGAAGAACAGACATCCTGATTAGTTGAGCTTACATCTTCAGGCTGAGCAACATCCGCAGCGTTCCCTTGGACCGCGGTCGCCTCTACCGCATCAACATTTGCGCCATTCCTCCTCCAGACCATGTCAGAGATTTTCGTGACGAAATCGCCGTGCAGCTGCCTCTCCTCAAGAAACATGCGCAGGACCTCCTCCCCAATACTGTCCCCAGCTGTCGGTAGCAGGTTACAGGATCAGTACCAACAAACAGAGCCACGACATGGAGACGTTCTGGGTGCCAATCGCTCGGCATTCGTTTCTCCGGCACAAGCGAGGTAAGAACACATCCAGAAGACCAGAAAGGAGTAAATTAAGGAGCAGTGGTGGATGAACAAATTACCTTGGGCTTGGAGGGAGGAGTAGCGGAGAGCCGAGGTCCGCGGGAGGGGCCTGCGTGGGAGGGCGGGGCCGAGGGGAGGGAGCGAGCCGCGCGCGGGAAGGTGGCAGCAGCGGAGGCCTGGGAGCCCCATGGCCATGGCGGTTTCAAGCTACTGTGACTCGCTGGTGGTGTTCGATCCTGGGCGAAGGAAGAAGAGCAGGGAGGCGAGGCTGAGGCCGTCCTTCTCTCGCCACAATCCAAAACTCCGGAAGCCGTCGCAAAACTGAATAAATATCTTCCCTTCGGGCCGGGCCTCAGGCTAGCGTTCTGGCCCAAGTGGCCCAGTAGACAGAACTCTGCTTTCGTTCCGTCCCACACCATCCGTGCCATGTGCATACAATTAAGCCAATGAAGGCTACAGAACAAAGAAAAGTAGCGAAACGATAGCACTGAGCGCAGATCATCAAGGGCAAAGACAATCTCAACGAGCTGATCAACAAGGGCAGGCCAATCCATGATTCCAACATCCAAGTTTCCTGTCCATAAATCACAGCAGGATGGTTCCAGTAATTCCACAAATACAGCGAAAGTTCAACACGCTAAATCTTATGGGGATTACAGGAATTATTCCATAGAGACGAAACGTCAATCCTTGCCATATCATTAGCCTGCGGGGACTGATCAGCAAGAGATTCTTTAGCCTGCGGGCCAGTTCATCTGCCTGCCTCCAAGGAGATGAACGTGGATGTGGTAAACAGATTGACCTGCAATTGAAGGCACTGGGCGGTTAATGGGGGGAATGGTCAAACAGAGAGCTGTTTCAAGGACATACAGTCAGTTGCACATACATCCTTTAGGGCCATCATTGATGACAACACGGTAGCCATCTTCGAGTCCTTCCTGCTTCGCAATTACTTTGGCAACATAGAGGAGATAGCCAAGTATCTCAACATGCCTCTCTTCTGCCTGGGAAGTGGGGAGATGGGCACAGATAAGGGGCATTTCTTTTGACTTTTTAAGATTACAAATTTTAGGAAAGTGGAGTAATGTACATCGCATAGTACGATCTGGTTTTAAAAAGGTTGGCTTAAATTAACGGAAAGCAGATAACTGATAAATAGTAAACTCTACCTTCGAAAGGCCAGTTAATCCATCCTTGACTTTGGGAATGATTAGGATGTGTGTTGGGGCTTGAGGGTTTATGTCTCTGAAAGCCAAGACCTGTAACCAAAACATCATATGCAGTTCAGATATTACAAACAAGTAATTTACAATCTTGAGCAAAAGAGAAAGAGCAGAATTCAACTGAACACTCGGTTCACTCGAAACTTGTAATTTAGTAATTCACTGTACAGTAGTTGCTTAAAAAAAATGGAATGCTGATTCCCCTACCACTGTAAGACCCCTTAAAATAATCCACAGACCAATTTCATTACATATACTAGCTAATATGACAACTGACATATTGAGCCACCATTAAACATCCATATGCTGTGCAAATGCATGGCTACTGTGAACCCTGTTGCTTGTTCTCATCCAAATAAATTAATTTCTATAGAAGTGACAAAGCCCACAGAACTAAACAACATGTAAATATAATAATCACAGCTTTTCCTTACATAGCATGATTTCTATTTTGAAAGAGTTAAAGCTCCAAAGTTTCAGAAGCAGCTGAAAGATTCAAACAACAATGAGATAATGCTGCTTAATGAGTTCAGAGTAGCAAGGACCTATCAGTTACCTAGTGCTCTAGTTCATTAACAAAATGCAATCATCAAATTTTCTAAAGCATATGTGCATAGTCCTCCTAATAATAGAATATTCTTACTGCATCATATCGCAAGTTAAAAGGGATTGTTTGTAGGGATGCAAGTGGCTAGCCGGCAACCCACTTACTTAAGCCTATATGCTGGTTTGCGGGCTAGCCCAATTACATCTCTAATTTCTTGGCTACATTCATAGACAATAACTATATTTTCGAGCATATAAATTCAACACATGGGCATGTACAGCATTTTAACACTAGTAACCTTCTCACAATTGCAAACATCACATGCTTATCAGATATCAGTACAGTAATTTCCGTACTACCTTGTCCTAAACATAAGCACGTATTCAATAAAAGCAGGCAACAGAATTATCGCAGTGCTTTCAATCTAATTGAAAATAGAGAAAAGAAATACCACAGAATACCTTCTCATCTTCATAAACCACAGTAGATGGTATTTCCTTTTTGATGATCTTGTCAAATCTGCAGACGCAAAAAGATTCAGAAAGTAATACTCAAAAACCTTTGCTCAGCAATGTGTTTAAATATTCGACCCTTTCATTGCATTCTCTAGATTTTTGTTAGCAAGGGTTCAAATTTGCTACTGCAAAGCAACTGGTTTCAATTGGACGCAACGTATCTCAATGAACTCGACATTTCCTTTTTTGCACCAATTTAGTTCTTAAGAAAAGCCTGATCAATTCAGCAGGTTAATGTTCCTAGAGAGAAACAACTGGCCTCACATAATTCAAAGACATATCTATCATTATACTTTAATTCATTATACGTTAGACTAGCTCTGGACCAAATCAAATCCCGTTCACGGAGACTAAATCTACGGGCCCCAACTTATTCGAAACTGGAGAGAGAACTCACGACATTTGAGATTTAAACTATCCAAAATTCCAAATCAGCAATCAACTAAGTCTCGAGTGACAGATGAAGCAGTCACCACCGAAATACTTCGGTATCTAAAAATCAGTTGAGTTCTTGGAACAAAAGCGCGGAGAAAGAGCAGGGGCTCCAAAACTAACGGGGCCGTCGAATAGCTTGCAATCGGACCAAAATTTCCCCTTCTTACTACAAAAGAAGAGCACTTCTCTTGCGTATTCGCGAGAGTGAAAAGGAGGGCAGGGGCTCACATGGTGGGGCTGTCGTTGGGCACGGCGGCGAGCGCCGCCTCCTTCTCCGACGACATGGTGACGGATCGATCGCCTCCCCGGGCACCAAGTGGTCGCCGCCGGAAGTGTTCCTGGATAAAGCCCCCCGCCCCGAAAGAACCCGAAGAAACCCTCGCTTTCTCTGTCAATTTACCGTTCTACCCTTCTTCGAAGCTTTCTCACGGTTGCAGTTGCGGAGCAGGTGCGTCATTTGGCCATCTTTCGTCAACACATGGATTACGCTGACCCGTGCAGAAGAGAGAACCGCAGCGGAGCCGTGTTCGCCCTCGGTTAGCGTAAAAACCGAGTGCCAATGTGTCACGCGATTGAAATCATACCAGCAGACACGAAATCCACTGATTTGTACAGCGTACTATCACTGCGCTTGACATTGGCTTCTTTCTTCCTTAAGTACTCTAGTACTTTGTAATGGCGAGTTCATTCCAAGTTCGTATGCGAGTTTCCTTTGCAGGAGCCAGGATCCGATGCATGAACCGCGGTTCAGATTGCAGGACGCACAACCATAAAACAAGAATCTACTGAATCTACAAGAATCTACAGACGGATAGCATTCGGATGCCTCTTCTTTGGCCGAAATTTGGACTACCAAGTACTCCCTCCATCCCAAATTATTATTCGTTTTGATTTTTCTAGATATATAGTTTTTGCTACATACTAGATACATAGTTTTTGCTATGCATCTAGATATGTATCTAAAAAAGTTAAAACAAATAGTAATTTGGGACGGAGGAAATACGAACGCAGCAAATCAGTTTACCAGGTACCAAAACCGTGGCTGGATAGTATAGAAGTACGCAGCAAAGCAAATGCAGGCGAGAACCACAGCTGAAAGACCGGTGTGTTTGCAGCACAGGTCATCAATCGCCGGCACCGGCAGTAGCTTCTCTCCTACCTTCTCTGACCGCATTATTGGAGACCACCCAGGTGATCTTGGAATACCCATTTGATTATGCGTTTCGCAAGGACTTTCAGTGGTCAGTGGTATCGGAAGCCGCCATGAAGTTGGCCAACAAGTCGCGCCTGCGGTGTGGTTGGTTGCCCTCTGCCTTTTTTTTTTTTTTGCCCTGGTTTGCATAGCAAAGACTGCAAGAGCAAGATTCACAGGAGGTTAGCTGATGTTAACGCTACTGGTTATCTATCGTCCGGGTTGTTAGTAGGTGGAGTTTGTACAAGTATAATACTACCATGATCTGTAGTTCTGTACCGAGAGGCTGCCAGAATACATGTCCTTGATGGGCTAGTGCTCTGAATCTCGGATACGTTAACCACCAGGACAGCATACGCTAAGCATCTGGCGTTTCTGGCATCATCGCCGCTGTCATGGTGAGGTTTCCTTAGCCTACGAACACGTGTCTCCAATGCTGACTGCAAAATGAAAACAATATTGGCCTGGTCCAACGACAACGCGACGACCGGGTTGAGTTGAAGTGGCGTTTTCTTTATTCTCCGTGTTCGACGAGTCGACACCCACTGGGCCGACGTGCCTGCCGCGCGTCTCTCCGCGCCTATTAAAACCGGCCTCTCTTGCATCTCCGCCCAGGTTCCAAAGAGTTCAGCGGAAAGCCAAAGTCTCCACCTTCCCCGCCCCTGTGCAGCTGTGCTCGAAACTGCAGACCTAAGGTACGAGCATCACATTGGCATCTTTTACGTTTATCCCTCCTCTTGTCCAAGTGCCATGAGAAATTCAGAGCAGAGCTCGTGTTTGCTATTTCCTTGGTGTAAGGAAGAATCACGTTACTAGCAACTCAACTCTCATGTCTCGGTGCACGAGCATGCCTCGCGCCTTTTCTTTTTCTTTTTTTTTGCTGAAATTGTTGCTCATGCGCTCTGTGAACTTCGATCGCCAGCGCCCAGGGAGATACACAAGCGATGGACGGCGGCGACAGCAGCCCGGTGATGACGGACAGCGAGAGGCGGGCGTACCGGTACGGGCACCCGGCGGCGCCCAGGCTGCGGGGCATGCGCAAGTCGTGGTCCAACGACTCGCTCGCCGGCTACGGCGCCTACGGCGGGGGCGGCAGGGCCTCCTGCGTGTGCGCGCCCACCACGCACCCGGGCTCCTTCCGCTGCAAGCACCACCGCCACGCCGCCTCCAACCTCGGCGCTGCCACCGCCGCGCCACAGGCCGTCGCCAAGCACGACGAGGAACAGGAAACGGCGCCCGACGCCGATGAGGCGGACAAGTCCTCGTGAGGCTCCTGCGGCCTGCGCTGCTGCTGCGGCGGCGGCTGCGGCGTTTGCAGGTTTGGGGGCGTCGTACTATCGCACGGCGCTCCCCCTGCGCGCCGACGTCTTCTTTTCGTGTCATTTCGAGACTTTGGTGTGAATTTTTTTTTCTTTGCTGCAATAATGAAGTGCTGCACTGCTGCTGTGCTCGGCACGGCAAATGACGTGTGAATAGAAATTTTCCTGTGTCTTTTGATCTTTTGAAAAGAGACGTAGCGCTTCTTTTACTCTGAGCTTTTGCCTGCATGGTATCTGATCGGCGTTTGTTAAAAAGGTTCCGAAGGAGATGTATATGTACTCCTACACAGTACATTTGTTAAAAGTTAATGGACCATAGCACGTACTCGTGTAATTTTCCTGCATGCAAACTCAAAGTATGTGCCAAAATATAGAATTAGTCGGTCTACTCACTCAAAGGTGTTCATAAGTGTACATGAAAAAAATAAAATATGAAAAGTAAAAAGTTTTCTTTCAAGAATTGTGAACAAATTTAATTATATTGGGCTTTGGGTCTATCCATCGCCGTCGGCCCGGTCTAGTAAAACAGCAAACGAGGCACGGCCCAGCACCGAAACTCAAAGCATCCCCCTCGCCGCCGAATCCGCCTCCATCCATTCCTCCGGCGGTCCGGCCGCAACAAAGAGCAAGCCAGCAAGGCAATCCAGCTAGACGGAACTCTTCCCTCGCCCTCCTCGTCCTCCTCCTCCGCCACCCCCAACTCCCTGTCCCCTCCACTGGTGCTGGATCGAGGCGGAGCGGAGCACCAGCCGAACCTGGCCACCTGGGATTCATTTCTTCTGTTGGTAAGGAGACCTAACTCGCTTGGATGATTTTTCTTAGAGGGGATTTTGTTTCCGGAGATATTTCAACCGCAATGAGAAAGGGAATGCAAATCTTTCTATCACCATTAGTTTGCACGGAATTTATTTGCTGCTCAGTGGAGTAGCAATAGCGATCTAAACGTCTAATTCTTCCGGCCATCGTTCTGGTCCGGTCGGATGAGGCTCTAGTTCTTCAGGGTGCCCAAGATCTTTCTAAGTTGATGCCACTGGACCCGGGATTCAAGTTCAGGCGCGAAATATTTTCGAAAATTTGAGAGTTCAACTAAACCCCCCAACACTCATCAATTCCGTGCTTTAATCTTGAGCAAGTCCACCTTTTCAGTTTCTTCAGTTATGGTTGTTGTTTTATGCTGAAACAGTATTATTTTCTCCGTGCAACAGAGAGTGTTATTCATCCTGGGCCTGGAATATGAGAAGATTCTTCCCATTCCGCTCGTTCACAAGCAGTGCTGGGAATGGCAAAGCAGCACCGGCAAATGATGCCATGAACGAGAACAAAGTCGATGAAGGTGGCACCAGCAGCGCTTCCCGATCTCCTGGTGCACGGTCATTCCGATCAAGAAGCCGGCACCGTGCATCCAGGAATGAGGAATCGTCCCATCCACAGCTCAGGCGGTCCTTTTCATTTTCATCATCGGTCATTGATCGTTCCTTGGATGAACGGATGATGAGTTACTCACGTGATATTCCGTGTTCTATGTCCAATGATTCTGATGCGCCTGGTCATTTCGGTGAAGTGGAGTAAGTAACTAAAGTTCACATTTCAGCTATACTAGCAGTTCAAATATTGGAACTTCACTATTGTGGAAATGGATGCTCTTGGAAACAAAAATAAAAAAAAGAAAAAGAAAAAAAGAGATAAAACACCATTTACTGTTTTTCTGTAGCTGTTTGGCCATTTGTTTGCAACTTATATTTGTTATGTCAACTGAATTTGGTGACATTATCATCGCACTGTAGCAGAGCTATCGGTTTGTAGTGCATATGCATCTTGTGTATCTACAATTATTGCTAATTCAAGTTACTAACATCTAGCAGACATGCTCTTCATGAAATTTATTCACTTTAAGTTCATAACTAACGCTCTACATCTTCTTTTCTTTGTTGTGGACATAATTTGCAGCAACATTCAACTTGTTCTTTTAATTTAATTTATGTGTTCTATAACATTATTGTTAGAAAATCTTCTTCGAGACTCACTATTATGATAATAGCCGGAGCACCTTACATGGATGATATTCTATTTGGCATGCCTGAAAATATTACTAACAAAGGTCATTATCTGCAGGTGCTACACATGGTCTCCAGAAAAACACCCCAGCAGAAGAGAATACACAACAAAGGTGCCAAATTCACATGGATTCCATGAAACGGACTCATCTCATTCAAGATGCCTGTCATGCTCAAAAGGACACTCTCCTGTTAGTTCTCCTGTTGCATTAAAATCCAGGTCTGCTAGGTTTACCAATTTATTGAATAAGAATGAGGCGCTAGATCTGTACATTGATGCTGAGCAAGAGGTTACCAGACTAAATGAACACAACCAGAAATTCCCCATCCGATCTACAGCTCCTTATTTGGGACAGGGACGGCCACCACGGCCACATTCTACAGCTCCATCTTCACCAAAATTGTGTAAAGAGATTATTGAAAGCCCCTCCAACATTGATATTGATGATGCCTGGCACTCCCAACTTGCTGAGGGGACCAACAGCACCCGCAAGGTTGCATCTATGTGTAATGGAGGTAGCCATGATGCAAGACATTTTAAAGTATCTTCTGAGAGGCTTTCACATTTTGAAGAGTCCAGATCACAAACTATGACTGCTGTGGAAGATATCTATGAGGACTTGCAAGATGTACGGCCTCCGTCTCCATTCTTCTACAGCACTTCAACGGATCATGTTGCCAGTGCTACCTCAAGATATTTTGCCACTGATGTTAGTTGCCATGAGGAGTCTCATGGTGTTCATGGTTTCAGCTTGGAACAAGACACTGACGAAAAGTTGCTTCAAAGAGCTAAAGAAGTTGATGCATGCTTTATGGTTCCTCCAGTAGAAAACAGTAAGTTTAAAACACTCAGGGACAAGAGGTTGGATTCAACTGAAATGTTGCAACTCATTCAGGATCTCACTGAAGATAGAAAAAGGTTGGCATCTGAATTATCTTCTCAGATTAAGGCACGTCTTACTGAAAGATTTGCATCCAGAGAAGAATATAAGAGATCCAAGTTAGAATTACAAACTAGAACTAGAAGGCTGGAAAAGGAGAAGATCGACATACAAAGTACCTTGGAGAGGGAATTAGATAGAAGGTCAAATGATTGGTCAGTCAAACTGGAGAGATTTCAATCTGAAGAACAAAGACTAAGGGAAAGGGTAAGAGAGCTTGCAGAGCAGAATGTGTCATTTCAGAGAGAAATTACTTCGCTTGAATCGTACAAAGTTGATGCTACTAGTAGGATTAAAAGTCTAGAGCTGCAAAACAAGCATCTGGACAATGAGTTACAGAAAATAAAAGATGACTGTGACAATCTTCACAAGTCCTTAGTAGAATCGCATGATAACCTTGCTCAAGCTACGGAGGAAAGGGACAAAGTCCGAGAATTTTTAAGAGACAAAGAGGAGGGCAATAAGGTGTCACGCAAAATTATTGCAAGATTACAAAGAGCATCTAACGAACAGGAGAAAACAATAACTGGCCTAAGACAAG
Source organism: Setaria viridis (assembly GCF_005286985.2). Classification (NCBI taxonomy): domain Eukaryota; kingdom Viridiplantae; phylum Streptophyta; class Magnoliopsida; order Poales; family Poaceae; genus Setaria; species Setaria viridis. The sequence goes on from NC_048271.2 coordinate 45,424,146, forward strand.
GATTCAGCACTGAATTAGAAAAGAGAGCTGCTGGAAATAGTGATATAACAAACAGGATGCAAATGGAACTTAACAGACTTACCGGGGTTGAGCAAAATCTGAGAAAAGAAATTCAGTCCTGTACCCTTGAGATGGAGTCTCTTAGGCAAGAGAATGTAGGGATTTTAAATCGTCTACAAAGGAGTGAAGATGGAGCAATTTTTCCCACAATTCGTCTTGACCAGGAGCTTCATGCTAGAGTGGACAGTTTGCAGACACAAGCTTTATCATTACTTGATGATGCTAGCCAACTTTGTGCCAAGTTGTTGGAATTGATCAAATCAAAGAGTAGGGAGAACATCAATGATGTTCATGCATTAGTAGACATTGAGCACACTCTAAAGTACCAGAGCATGAAAGGAGGAATTGAGAATGTAAAACAGAGTCTGCATACAATCAAATCTCTGTTGATGGAGAAGCAAAACAAAGAAGAGACTAGACAAAGTGCTGGAGATTGTCTTCTGGGACAAGAAAAGTTATCCTGGGTACGACCTATATTTGAGTTTCTTATGTTTAAAAATAATATCTTAGTCTTGGTATCTTAATCTCTTTAGATGTTGTTAGTGGTATTATGACTTTCATTTGGAGAATATGATAACATTTTCTTGCAAGTCATATTGTAATAAGCTAATCCTGTGTGTCGGTGTTTCTTTTGTACAATATGAAAAGACATTTTCTGAGCATGGAGCTAAGTTGTTGAGACAAAATTATAACTTGGGCAACTTAAGCCATCATAAGAAGCTAAAACAATTCACGTTTTTGTATTTTCTTATGCAGGATTGCATTGAAATTAAGCTAAGAGAAGAAGCTATGATCAGTAGAGTACTAAAGGAGAAGCTACTGTCCAAGGAACTACACATTGAGCAATTGCAGTCAGATCTAGCAGCTTCACATAGGATCCAAGATGTATTGCAAAATGAGATCCAGAGAGTTCAAGATGAACTACGTTGCCTTACACACAAGTCCAAGCATTTGGAAGTTCAGGTCATCCTGCCCCCTGAAAAGCATTTTTTAAACAATATTTCTCCCTTGTCAAATGGGTTTTAGGTCGTGTCACCGTGCGCACTATTTGTCATTCTGACTAGGTCTTCAACTAAATATCATCTAAAAAATTCCTGACATATGTTGTTTCTATCTTCATTAATTATCCTTCTAAAGGTGGATAGTCAAATGTTGCTATCTATATTCTTCAACTTGGTTCTGTTAATATCGTACGCCCGCCCATGATTCCGATGTCATCTTTGGTTTTGACTTTGCACATTGCAGGTTTGGAAGAAAGATGGGACAATTAGCCAGATCGAGCAGGATTATCAGGAATCCGCTAAGGAGCTAACTGCTCTTCGGTGCATGCTCAAAACAGTAAACGATGAAAGGGATGTCTCATGGCAGGAATCGGAACAGCTGAGAAGAACTGTCAATGGCTTGCAAAATGAAGTTGCTTCGTTGAAGCAGAAGATTACATCGCTTAATGAGGATATATTGCTTAAGGAAAGCGAGATACTGCTTCGGGAGGGTGAGATTTCAATATTACAGGACAGTATTGACAAGCCATTTGACATCATCTGCAGCCCTCAGTCAATGAAGCAATTCGGCATGGAGTAAATTTGCGCAGAATAAAGAGCAGGACTTGATTTTGAAATAGATGTTATTTCCCTTTTTGTACAAAGATAGTAGCATTTATCACTCTTTACATAGAGTTCATATGCTTGTGAACGCTGAACCACAGCTTATAAGGTGAGTTTAGCCAATACAATTCTACATATCTTCCACCCTTGGTCTCATGGTACTGCTCCGTTGCGTGCAAGGACAACCCAGAGGATGCATGAAGCTTTCTGGAACCAGTACAAAGGGCAACTACTGATTCCATGCTCCTGGAAGAGTAGCGCAAATCTTGAAATGGTTCAAGGTGGTGTAAGCAACTGGAATCAAACTTTAGGTTCTGCTCTCAAGTTGCACAACTATCAAAGGATTAAGCATAAAATTGTATCTCAGCCATTTTCCACAAAAAGAAAAGCATGCTGTTTAACGAATCAAGTGAACAGCATGGCATTGTGTCTTGTACATACATCACATTGAAATATTTCTTTCAAGGTTACAAATGATCACACGATCTCTTGCTGCATGATGCTGGATTTTGGATAGACCAATAAACTCTTCTGTCATAAAAATCTTTTCTGAAGTGCCAAACTTTGCAGGGTGTCAGCAATCAACAAATGTGGGTGCTCTTTCAGACTACAAAAGATGGTATCCATTAGTAATAACAGACAAGCTGAACAGTAAACTACGTGATGAACCCTAAACTAATTTTACAGTCAAGGTCTGTATGCCTGCGCTCCTCAGATCCTCCGCGTTATGCTTGTAGTCCAGCTAAACAAACCAGTCACTGTTGAGGTATTCGTACTGGTCTGTGAGGCCTTGGCGCTGAAACACGCAGACAGGAGAAAAATTATCATAATATTGAAGGTTAAATGACATGAAAAGAATTTTTTTTGTTTTATGCCAACATGAAATGGAGACTCATCAAATATACAAAATGATGGAGAGGCTAACCATGCTTTCTATGTGGCATCAGAAAAGTTTCTATATCTACTTTTTAACACAATAACACCAATATATGGCGCTCAATTCTCTGCATGATCATGAGGTGCTTAAGAAAATGAATCATACTAATTGTGTAACAAGGCCAGCAAAAATCATGAGGCCAAACTGGGCAGAATCTAAATTAAGCAACACAGATATTTTAACTTAGGACCCGCATGAGAAGTCTATGCACAACAATAATTCTAGAAAACATCGTATAATAGGTACATGCAAAAGAACATACCATTCGGGTTTCCCTGCTCATAGAAACACCTAAAAAGTGCCACTGCCTCTTCAGCCATGATCCCTCCAGTGCATTTGAAACCTTTTGGTTTAGGGGGTTGGCTCCTAGCAAAACAAACACGATGTTGGCCATACACTTTGTTGGTGCCATAAAACCATGCATCACAAGTACGAAAATCGAAAGATCAAGCAAGTTCATCTTGCATTAAACGTGACACTGCACGCGGCACACTGAAATACCAGCAAAAATGAGAGCACAGAATTATCATGCTCTCATGAGTATATGTAGCTTTTCAAGCATGTTGTTCCATGCATATAAAGCTTTTCGAGCATGTTATTCCATGTTGCCTTCTGCTTACCCTGACAAATCATCTGAAGTAGAGCCCTTGTGCAGCGACATGATTGATCCGCACCCTCCAAATTTGTCGTTGGCGCAACCAAAGTATACTTCTCTTATTCCTAACCAAAGAAATTGAAACAAACTAAAAACATAACTCTTATACTACGAAGTAGCTTATACAGGATAAGATATACGATTAAAACACTTATGAATTCATACCAAGTATCGACAATGCCGTTGCACACATTATACAGGGTTCACACGTGACAAAAAGGTCGCATCCTGCAAATTTCTCCGCAACCTGCGCCTGGTCAAAACCCATCCTCTGCCACTCCTGAAGCAGAACATCAATGGCTTCCATCTCAGCGTGTCTGGTAGCCTAGCAGTACGAACAATCACAAGGTAATGCCATAGGCAAAAGAACACAGAAACACCTTTAAAGCAGACATCTCCAGGCTCCAGCAAAAATGAGAAGAGCAAACGTACATTTCGAGTGGCATTCGTCCTGTTGCTACCAGAAGAAATCAACTTCCCATCCTCAACAATCACACATCTAGCATCAGCGAGGTACCAAGTAATTAACAAGGACACAACCATGCAGTTAGCACACAAGGAATTAGGAAACGACTACGACGGATGAAACGAAACGAACGCGTACCCTACAGGGACCTCGAGGTTATCCAGCGCGAACTTCGCCTACACAAATCAATCAGCCGAGGCTAAGCACCGGAGGTAAAATCATACGCGTGCTCCAGTTGCAAGACGAGCAGGGATAGCAGCCGTACCTGCTCGAGCGCCCGCTCCATAAAGGCCACTGCCGCCGCCATCCTTCCAACCGGCGAGCGAGGAACCGGATTGCCAATCCAATCGGAGCAAGCTCAGGGAAGCGGCCCGGAAATCGGCGGGGGAGCGCACAGCCAGCGATGCGGCGGCGCCACCGGCTTGATTCGGGTGGGTGTGGGTTGAGTTCAACCGGTCAACTGGGGGGTCTTCAGGGGAGGAGACTCTTCGGCTTCTTTCAGCCCGTGGGCCGTGGGCCGTGGCCCATCACTCCTTGTCCCTCCTCAGTCCTCTCTTTCTCCCCCAGCCGGCGCCTATCTCCGTCTCACCCCTTCCCACCGACGGCGAGGAAGATGAGCGGTGGCGCGCGGAGAGTCCTGGAGGCGTGGAGGGTCGGGGTGGTCAGGTACGGAGACGCCCTCCAGCTCCAGGAGCGTCTCGTCGCGGACCGCAAGGGCGGCCGCGTCGGCGACCTCGTGCTTTCGCTGCAGCACCCGCCGACCTACACCCTCGGCAAGCGGCACGAGAAGGCCGAGCGCAACCTGCTCGCCTCGGAGGCCGAGCTGCGTGCCCTGGGCGCCGAGCTCCACCGCACGGAACGGGGCGGCGACGTCACCTTCCACGGCCCGCGGCAGGCCGTGCTGTACCCTATCCTCTCGCTCCGCGCCCTGGGGCTCGGCGCGCGGAGGTACGTCGAGGGGCTCGAGTCCGCGATGATCCAGGTGGCGGCGCTCCACGGCGTGTCCGCGCGGCCCGGCGACCCCGGGGAGACCGGCGTGTGGGTCGGGGACCGCAAGATCGGCGCCATCGGGGTCAGGATCTCGTCCGGGTTCACGTGGCACGGGCTGGCGTTCAACATCGACCCCGATCTCGGGTACTTCGACCACATCGTGCCATGCGGCATCGCCGGCAAAGAGGTCACGTCGCTGCGGCGGGAGGTGGGGGACGGAGTGGAGCTCCCGGCCGACGAGGTCATCCATGACCAGCTTGTGCGGTGCTTGGCGAGAACTTTGGGTTTCACCGATGTGGAATTCAAAGACGACTCTGAGTCTGGAGACATGATTGGTGCAGCTGCAGCAACACGATCCTGACGCGCGGTTCAATCTCTGCATCTTCAGGATGTCTTGTAATCAATTTTTGGAATATTTTTCATCTGATTGTGTTCATGGCACTTCACTAGCATATGTATGATAGAGATACAGAAGGTAGGAGGCAGAGCTGCAATTCTGCACATCTGCAGCCAGACACAGCTTGTACATTGCTTCATTGAATTAGGCACAATTCTGTCTGTACTTCTGATAGGGCAGCAGTAACACTTTTACATTTGTCTTTCAGCTGTTGTTTATGGAATTTGGATGGTTTGCATCTAAGCGCTGATTAGTCAGTGGATATTGAATGCAATTAGCATTTGTTGATGCTGTGATTTTCTTCAGTTCTCCGAATATAGATGATGCATCATTCTATCTTCCCTCATGATTCTTGAGCCCCTAAGTCAACTAACTAGCTAAGCCTTCGGTGGCGCCAAGTGCCTCCATTGCCGTTTCCATTTGGTATTCGTTTAACAAATGAGTTTGGAAAACATTGCTACACTGGAATGCTTGGAAAAAACAACTTCAAAGTCTGACATTCCTAGCTCTCTTAGGAGCAACTGTTGATTAAAGTGCTTAAATTTGGCTAGCGTCTCTGACAATCCAATGCAACTTCACAAGAATTTCCATCGACTTGACCAGCACCGTCATTCCTGCATAAAAAACATCTGAAGATAGACTGACTAACGGCTGCTTATTCTAGGGTGACTGGGCTCTCCTAACTGTGGGCTTCGTTGGGCTGATCAGTGGGCTGGGGCCCACAGCTCTTTGCCTAGCCCAAAGAAAAATTAACTTGGGATAAATAAAGAAAAAGAAATGAAATGAAAAGGCCGTAAAATACGCCTGGAGGAAGCGAGAACAAAGGTTATTAGAGATCGGATGGAGTCAGCAATTTGTTGATGCCGCGGTGACTTCAGACTCTGAACATGCAAACCTTTTGCGTTTCATTTCATCTCATATCCCTTTTCCTATTTCATCTGCTGGCGGCGGACGGCGGGCGATCGGCTTTGGCAGCAGCCACCAGTTTGGTGGTTGTGAGGATATTGAGGTCCGCAGGTGAAAGTCATGACCGGTCTTGACTAGTGCTAGTGACGACGGTGTCATGATGCATCGTGCTTCTTGTTGAAGGCGTTGTGGTGGGGAACTTGACCTAGGGATTTTTTCCAGGTGAAAACCGAAGAACCGAAGCAGGTTCGGGTGGCAGCGGCGTCTTGACGTTGTTTTCTTCTTGAGGTACCGTTTTGAAGTTCTTGGATGGCAGTGCCCGTTCAGCTTGAAGGGATGGCGGTTTCAGTGTAATGTCAGTGTGATATTGACTAAGTGCTGTTTCTATGTGACAGGAAACAGTTGGCTGTCGAGCAGGATCATCCTAACTTCTAAAGTTTCTAAGAAAATGATAGATGGGGGGATTAGTTGCTGCATAATGCCTATAGCTAGGTCGAAGCAAAAGCATAGAGAAGTTTAAAACTTAGTCTTTTTTCTTTCTTTTTTCAGTGATTTGCTTTCTTATTTTCTTTGATCCTCGTGTTGAAGCGTGAAGTCTAAGTACTCATGTACCTGCGGATTAGGTGGCCGAATTTATTGGTCGAATGTATTTATCTGTGGTCGTAGGACCGGATAATTTCCTTAATTAAAAAATATAGGTTTGTAAAGCCTAAGCTGTGTTCGACAGAACCTGCCTCAAGAACTCGAGGAATGTAACTCATGTGTATATTTGCACCATCTTTTTTCTTTCCAACTAATGTAAGGGGACGCTGTGCTTGTAATTTCTTCATTGTCTTCTCTCCTGCAACTGGGAGTCCTGTTACTGATGGCCCTGCCTGTCATGGTAAATTATTGAGCGGTCACAATATTTTTGTAACCTCATTCGTGCTACTAGCCTACTACAGACGCAGATCGCACAAAATGTGGCTTGGAGGAAGATCAGATTGTGCTCGACTGCTCGTCCTCGTCCATGGTCATATTCTTCTTCATGGGTTGGCCTTTGCATGTCTTTTTATACATACAGAAACCTTGCATCATCATCTATGCAAAAAAGAATTGTTTTGTGGCCATGCTGCGTCTTTGTCTAATTCGGCTCCCTTTTTCACCTTGTGTGTTCAGATTGTAATCGCACTTCAATTTTTCGCTGGGAGCAGGAATTATTTTTTTTCACTCTATGCAAATAAGACCTGAATATACGTTAGTTACCACAACACAACTGTGGCGCAGCTTGCAGAAATGAGCTCTTGCATTTAAATTAGCAGTGGTATTTCGAATTTTTTGAACCAAGGAAACAAAAGTAACATGCGAATCTCTAGTACTCTGCGGCACGTAAAGGAACAAAAGGAAAAAAGACATCTGTATCATATTAGTTTCTTGGAGTAAAATCAATTGCCTTCCACTGATCAATTTACAAAAAATGGAAGAACCTGATGGACCCAAATCTGCCTGCATCTACCACCTCCTCCGGCACCGCGCCGGCGCTAGCCGCGAACGCGTCGTGGCACTCGGTGCTGCAGGACGCCGGCTTCTGCTCCACGGCGCCCGCGCCCCACGGGTACGTCTCCGAGCGCCGCAGCACGGGTGGGTTGCTGATCTCCGGGGGCGTGCCTCGCCGCGCCGCGGCGCTGGAGGAGGGCGAGCCGCCGCTGGCATTGGTGGCCGCCGCCGCCGCCGCGGACGGCGGTTCTTGCGCCGCCGGCCCGGACGACGAGTCGAAGCAGATGGAGACGGCCTTTCCCGAGGAGGTCTGGAGCTGGAACTCGGAGGGGGAGAGCGGGAGGAAGGCGCTGTTGCACGAGTGCTCGTTGTAGTAGGTGACCGCGTACAATGGCGGGTCGCTGTGGTCCTTCTGCTGCACCTGCTTCGTCGCCGGGCAGTTCATGTTGTCCTTGTAGGTGCATCTGTAGTAGTACCTGCAGTAAACGTTGGGAGGAAATCAAGAACTTGTGAGTGAGATGAACACGAAAAGATCCAGCTTTTCTTTTGGCTTCAAACATTTCTTGAAATTTAACTGTATATTACGGTTGGCCGGTCCGGATGCGGTGAATGTGAGCAAAAGTCAAAGAAGGTTGGCTAATAAAGGTGGATTCTTTGCCGGTCGGGGTAGATTTCTCAGAGCACACGCAGATGCAGGATTTTTTTTTTCAAGAAGAAACGAGGACGAAAGCAAACAAGAAGATTGAGGGATGTTCATCCCGTCCGGACCTGGGGAAGTTGGTGTTGTTGATCTTCTTCTCGCCGTACTTCCTCCATTGGTGTCCATCGTTGTGCGGCGCGAAGGTGTCCACCTTCCTCATGCGCTTCTCCTTCCTGCCAAGATTTCATTTCCCCCCACAAACAAAAAGGAAACGCAAATCAGGCGAATTGAACCACGGAAAGAGCAAAAGATCACCCAGAGAAACGGAAACCCAAGCGGCAGCTTACCTCGAATTCATCTGCGACTGATGCGAGCTCGGCGCCGGAGACATTGTTTGTTTCCGGTGGAAGAAGGAATCGAGAAATGCGGGGAGGGCGGGCGGAGAGGACGCGGCCGGCCGGGGAGGGAGAGCAGGCAGGCCAGAGCGCTTTTAATTCGGAAGCGTACTTGACCAGCCACACCAGGGTAGCTGACGAGCACCCCTTTTTAGCTCCGCAGCTTAACAACACATCAGAGAGAGAGAGAGATAGAGAGAGAGAGAGAACTCCATAATAATTGAGCCCTCGCGGCCATATAAAACTCCCCGAAACCGAGACCAAGAACGATGCAAAGATTATCTTGGCCTCCGGGCGTATCGCTGTCACGTGCCCCCGCGCACCGACGGGGAGGGGGGGGTGCGACCTGAGAAATTTCCTTGCGCCTTCTCCTGAGCCCCCAACGCAGCACTGCCGGAGCCGCAGCGGCCTACAAGTGGCCTCGGATGATGTGTCACGCGCCTTTGTTTATTGCCCTTCATCGATCTCGCAACTTGGGCTACAAAAATAAGCCCTCCAGCTGATCGGAACTCGGGCTATTTGTATATTTATATCTTTTTTCCGGCCGGACCGGTTCAAAATCTTGTTTCCGAAATGGAAGTTGGGGTGGTGACACATGATAAACAAAAGAAAAAGAAAAGAAAAAGGGAGGGAAACTTGACCCTGATTGATGCCTTTCCCTGGCGGAGGCCAGAGGAATCGTCTCGTTGCTTGGGAAGGAGGGCGAGTGGTAGACTGGCACTGCTGCCCCCAGTAGTCTCTCTCTCTCTCTCTCTCTCTCTGCTGATACCTACCGCGTCGCGTCCCGATGGAAGAGAAGGGAGAGGATCGCCGCTCGCCGGGGGGTTTTTTAAAAAGACCTGCACATGCCGCGGGGCCAAGTTGGGGCGGGAAGGAATCTCTCTCTGCTTTGCCTGCTTTCCGCCGAGTTTTTTTTAGGACCCCGGGTGATGGACGTGAGCTCAGCTCTGATGTTACCCGCCCCCACTGGGTCTTAGTTAAAACTAACCCCGGCCACCGCCGATTGGATAGCCGGGCGGGCGCCCGGTCACCGGACCATTAAGCCCGCTTAGTTTAAGCGCCTGCCTAATCCTGCAGTTGGGAGGCAGCCGGACCCAATTGGCCGCGCCGCCGTGCATCAAGGCGACGTTAAGCCCAGGGCTAGTGGTTGATCTGGCTGTTAGATGCGTCAGTCGAGTGGCTTCCATGACGCGGTAAAAAGGAATGCAGAGACGCGGAAGCAGTAAAAGAGGTGGAAGAACCTCTAAAAGAAGAGAGCCGGAAGAAATGTCGAGTGGAATGCACCATCTGTTATTCTGTGCGGTGAAAATGACGGCCACGGAGATAATCAATTCAGAGCTGATGGGTGGAGTAGATGGATGCAAGGACGGACGCACATGAAACCCTAGCACCGGGGCCAGCGAAGTCAGAGAAGAAAATGGGAGGGGACAGGCTAACAGGCACCAGATGACTTTGTTTATTGCAGCTCATCACTGAATAAGACTCCGCTTAGCAGGGGCAGAGAGGTCTGACTTTCTACTACCCCGCGCTCACAGCACAAGCCGCTGGGGTTAGATTAGACAAGTCCGCATTTGATTATTATCCGGAGCAGAGAGCAGTTAGTCCTAATCTTCTCTTCCCTTCACCTCCCCTTGAGATTTACTATATATAAATGTATCTATACAAATACTACTTTGAAGTTGAACACCAGTCTATCCCGAAATAAAAAACGATAGAGGAAGACTGGGACACGCTAGCCCATTTTATAACGGGCCCTTCTAGAAAGGTGACGGGTATCGCCTCCTGATTGGCCGGTTGGTGGGGAGGGGGGAGAGAGAGAGAGAGAGAGCGGGGGAAGTGGCCCAAGTGGGGTTGCATGCGATGCAATGCATTCAGCAGCTGCAGCAATCCAGATCTTGGCTTATTCATTGACTTGCAGGTATAAAATATACGCGCCGCTCTAATGCAGTTGGTTTATGGACTAAACTATGCCGCGGCGGTCCCTGATAAAACGGGAGAAAAAGAAGCATACAAGTGTGGCCACAATGAACTACACGATTAACAACTGGGGGCCAAGAGACCCCGGGATAGAAAAAGCGCGAAGTTTGTGGCCTGCTGCCTACGTGTGTCACCCCATCCGGCTGAGTACGTGACATGCAGTGGCAGGCGCGTGCCCCGTTCCACACGCAAAACCATCTCACCAAAATTCTCATAATCAAATCAAACTGACGAGTTCCCCATGAACTCGGAAATGGTTAGGTCTCGGAGAGTTTGACCAAATTTATATAAAGTATTAACAATAATAGGTACTATTAGATTTTTCATTAATATATTTTTATAGTATATCTATTCGGTGTCATAAATTTTTGTAATCTTCTCTATAATTTTGATCAGATATAAAATATTTTGACTCACCAAGAAAGTTGGAATGATTTATAGGGGGCGTTTTCTTCCGGTGACTTATTTTTAGCACGTGTCACATCGAATGTTTAGATACTAATTAGGAGTATTAAACGTAGACTATTTACAAAACTCATTACATAAGTGGAGGCTAAACGACGAGACGAATCTATTAAACCTAATTAAGTCTAATTAATCCATCATTAGTAAATGTTTACTGTAGCAACACATTGTCAAATCATGGACTAATTAGGCTTAATAGATTCGTCTCGCCGTTTAGCCTCGACTTATGTAATGGGTTTTGTAAATAGTCTACGTTTAATATTCCTAATTAGTATCTAAACATTCGACGTGACGGGTGCTAAATAAGTCAGTGGAAGAAAACGGGGCCATAATTTGGAATGGAGGAAGCAGGACGGAAGATGAAGTCAAGTACTAGTAGGGATTAAAAAAGTTACGCTGGCATGAGAGGAACACGAACCTAACATTGGAATCGCTTAATAACTAAAGAAAAGCTTGGAATATCATGCCATTTTACTGTACTTATCTCCAGCTGAAATATAATAATCATAAGTTAAGTACTAGTATTGTCAAAAAGATATAACAATAATAAGTTTGGTGCCTTGTATGCGTGCGGGTAATGATACTCGTGGAAAAAACTGTGCCTGCCGTGCCGGCACGAGCTACGGCCAAACGTCAAACCACGAAGCAGACGGCCAAGTTTGGATGTAAACGATAGCGCCAAGCTGTTCAAAGAGTAGCCTTTGGGAAATGGCCATTTTCTTGTTAGAGCCGTGACCAAATTTTTCATATGGCATGATGATAAACATGTATACTATGTCGCGTCGTCACCATTGGTTGAGTCTTTGCTTATCTGAAAAGCACCTTTTGATTCATTAGTCTTTGTTAAAACTGACCTCGCCCGCTTGTGTTGCGGTCAGAATAAACGACACACTACAGTAGGTATCGAGGTGGCGCAAACCGGGCGATCGAGTCAGGTCGACCGTCGACGGCCTTTAAGAAATTGACCCTGTTTTATTAGGTGCAGTCTTAGCTTAGCACGGCCCATCGCCCAGCGACAAAAAAATCACCGTCTTAGAAAAAGACAAGACACGATGAGATGCATGAAGACGAGAGCACAAAACTAAGACGCGCATCTTTCTTTCGTTCTCTGCACCAGAAAAGATGTGTTCCCAGTCCAAATTTGCAGCGGTCTAGTTAGGTTTTTCGCAAATCAAATATTTTTTTTGGAAAAAAAAGAGGGCCGTCGCTTGGTCAGAGCTCCAAATGGGCAGCAGCCTTGAATGTTTCCTGGAGCAGTCTTGAACTTGGTATGGGACACGGAGATACCGCTGTGATCTTCCTGTTGGCGCCCATAGATGCCGGTTTGCCACGCGGCCGGCCGGAAAGTGCTAGAGCGCGAGGAGAATGGCTTCCGCAGTTCAGCGGATTAGATACAGATAATTACGTGACCAGCGCGAAGTGCTTGCAGCTGTGTATGTACCTGTCAAAGTCTCGAGTCGTCACCACGTCTGGAGATTACCAGCTCGCTTCTTACCTGGAAATGAATGATTCTCCTCAGATGCTGCAGAACGACGGGAGGTATGTTTACAGAGTACAACTTCAATCAAACAATTGCTATATAAACTTTGCAAGCCCAGTTTAGAAGGCAGGAATTAGTTCCTGATCTTTTGCAGTTTTTGCATGTGTAAAGAAAAGTACCTGAGCATTCTTTTTTTGTTTGTGTGATTTCTTTTGCGTCTTTCATTTATAAGACTGCTTTTATATGATCACGTGGAAAAACACACACACACACACACCAATTCAGCTTCCAAATAATCTTTGCCGTCTTTTTTTTTACTTATTTCTGCTTCAAAGGAAAAGAATTGGTGCAATACACGTGCACAAACCTCTTTTGTGTGATATATGAGGTTTTCGCGAAGGGGACACGCGAGCTGCAGTTAGGTTTGTTCATTTTTCAGAGTTTGATATGTTTGTTCAGTTGCAGGGGAAATGTCGAAGTCCGAAAACAATCAAAGCGAGAAAAAAAAGGTAGATGGATAGCCCACCCTGTAATGCATCTAGGCCCAGTTACAACACTATTGACCGAGCAGTGTGCTGCAGCTGGCGCCGAGAAACTAGGCCACGGCCCGCGCCCTCCGAGGGCCTTCCTCGCACAAACGACGACGCGCGCGCTCGAACAACGGGCCGCAGACAACCCGGGGGGGGGGAGGGGGCGCGTGGCGGAGGGGGAACCAGAGTCATTCGGACGTGGGCTGTTTCCTTGCTTGCCGGGAAACTGTCAGTAGCACGCGCTCGGCTTGGCCCTGTTTTTGCCTCCTTCCTGGCTGGTGGACAGAGAGACGAACCGGTTGTTTGCAGCTACTGTTGCGGCACACTAGTTCTAGCTGAGACATTCATCAATCATGAGTAGTTCTAGCCGAGACATGAGAGTAGCACGAGCGCACGACTTTGTACAGTGAGTCAGCAGCCCTAACGACGCTCAGGTACACCAAACTCATACACGTGCAGCCATGTTACCTCGTGTCCTCGTTCGCTTGTTGACAAGATCGTCCGGATTCTTCTTTGAGTGCGCATGCGAGAGATCCGATCCGATCCTCCAGAAAGAAGCGAGAATTCATCGCAAAGGAGGAACAAAAGAATGGTTGAAGCATCAAGGAATAATATGAATAAAACATCTCGTGCCAACGATGTGATGGGGGGAACATTCTTGCGCTTACACATGGAATCGAATCGATGCTGTCAGCTCGTCAACGTCCTTGGATTCTTTGCTATTGGGATCCATTGGGGCATTAAAAAACGGGGGTAAAAGGACAAAATGTAAAGGAGGAAAAGGACGTTGTGTTGTGCCTTGAGGCCTCGAGGGGTGATGGCATATTATTCCCAATCTTAATAAACGAACAATTCGACTCTCTTTCTTTGACGTGCGTGTCCGCTACCAGAATCCAGAATAGTGCTGCCGTAAAGAGCCCCGAAATTGATTGCTTAACAACATTTCTCGTTAACTAGCTCCGGACCTCTGGTGGTTGAGAAAAAATTATCATGCAGCTGGTATAAATGCTTTGCTTCTGGTGAAAGCGCCCTGCATCTAGTCACCATCAGCACACGCTAATTATAATATCTACTAGGAGCATGCCCAGATCTGTCAAACAGCGAGGTCATATGATATGATAATCACAACTAGCAAGTTGGCTAGACTTGCTTGGATACGTTTATATCACCATCATTTGTTTGGAATTTAAGAATATTTTTAGTTCGTGTAAAATGCATTTAGGCAATCTAATATGTCTCCTACATTTCTTATTTGTTCAAGAAAGACATAACAATAACTAAAGAGAAGAAAGTCAAATTAACAGATAAAAAATCATCTCAACAAAGAAAAAAAATTCTAGAGGAGATATAAGCATTATATACTACACAATTTGTTTTAAAGCAATGAAACTTCAGCATGTTATGTGCAACAAAATTATATACTTAAGGAGAATAATTCGTGTTCTAAGATAAAATATTTATGATACGTGGCACAAACATGTCATAGCATAAGTGTGTAGCCATAAGTCTGCAAGGAATCCATGCCATGTCATGACGGTGGCATATGCATAGTCTTAATGATTCACGGTGAGGTTGCGGTGAAATATTGCATTCGTACAAATTTGATGTTCCTCATCTTTTATTCATATCCTTAATCTAAACTAAAATTGAAGTTTTGTTTGATATTACTATATTGATCAGTGAAAAAAAAGATGATGGTCCATTATGTTAAATTTCTGAAAAGAGGGGACCATTATCACATAAATTCCAATTATTATGAGTTCTAATTTAAATGAAATATTCATTTATATATTTTAAGACGTGGTGCGTTGTTGCCGAGATGAACCTTCCACTCCACTATCATTACCGGTTACCCTAAATAAAGATTAGACCCTAGCAAATGAGGCTCGGCCCGAGCCTTGCTAGTCTAAGCCCAGCCTGCGGCTCTAATAGGGCCAGGCATGGTGTTGATTCTGCTAACCCGAGAAGAATATGGACCCGCTCAGCCCGACCCGATTATAATATTTCAATTATTTTTCACATGAACAATGGTAGGTGGCCAGCCAGATGTCTCTCGTGTGCCGGCGTGGGCGCGATTTTTTGGCCTGAAATATTTTTGGATTTTCTTAGCCCGGCTCGAGCCCAACCCGACTTTCACTCCGGTGAAGCAAGGTTGATTTAGTTGGAAAACTATATCATGACAATGTTGGATATATATAACCCATAATTCGAACTACAAGTTAGCATTCTTGAAAACAATCGTTGTGGTGTTTCCACAACGTCCAGTACCTAGAGTTATTAAGGAATTTACTCCTCACTTGAGAATTTTGGGGATCAATTACTTTTTTCTTAATTTCTGATTTTTATTTTTCGTTAATTTTATTTGGCATACCTTTTGGTTGGGTATAGGCTGACCATCGGATGATCATAACATCCAATGTTACAATATAGATAATTTTCTCTTTTTGATTAATGTGGTAATTTCTAGCCTGGAGAGAGCTTTATTAACACTATGGTATTAAGTTTTTTTTTCTCCTTCTAAATCATAGAATGGTAATTTTTAGATGTTGGAGGCTTATTTTAATTTTCCTTTACTAATTTTCTAGCAAGGGGCACACAGTTACGTGTTTAGTCATTAGTTGTCTGTGTTGGTCTATCATTAGAAGCAATGAATTTTTTGTTAACTGAAGAAGATTACTTGTGATTTGTAGTATTACGACCGTGATGTAATAAGTATTTAAAATGACTTTTGCAAATAGCAATTTGTGATTAGACCCGCTTTGTCTATATTCTAATTACAAAAGGTTTGCATTATACGGAACGACCGCATACATCAAGGTAATGACTTGACGCTCTAGCGTAGTGTGCAATGAAGCATGATGCTCACTTGTTTTCACATGGGCACGGGTGCCACATAGTGTTGGCTGTGTGGTCTATGGGGCATAGGTGGCGAGCTTCCTGGGTCGACTTCTGTATCATCATCTACTGCAAAGCAACCATATCACTGTCTACCTTCGAGGTATTCTACCTGCCACTATGGTCGATTCGCTTGGCGATTTTGTGGGGTTGCAATGCAATTTTATTCTCTTTTCCCATGAATTTAATTCTATTGGGGACAAAATCAAAAACTTTTTTTTACCCCTTCTCACCAATCCAATATTGTCTATTCGTGGATGTTATTGGTCAAGATCTTGTAGAGCGGCAGAGACCAAGGTTGAAGTACGCTGCCCGCTCTACTGCTCCATGGTTCAAGGTGCAAGCTAATCGTCTCCTTGGTCCAGCCCAATTTTTTTTTAGACGTGATGCTTTTGCTTCCCAAATGCGCCATGGGCCAGCTCCTCGCTAGCTGTACCAAAGCATCGTCCGTTCATGGCACCTTTCGGAGTTCATCGAGCACCATGACAGTATTCGGCGCCGACGTCATCTATCTATCCTCTCATTTTTTGTCATAGCCTGGAGGATCAATTTACGTGGATTGGAAAGCGTTTTATTTTACTTTTCATAGTGATAACCTGGACAGATACGTGTTGCGAATTGTCTGAGGCTTGTATGGTCATGCATGTTACATGGAAAACAAATAAGGAAACATATATGTTAGGAGTGTTTTTTACGATCAAATCAGAATTGGTAAACTTGAAATATGGCCTACCAAATAGACTTTTTCCATTGGTTATTAATTATATTTGATATGAACTTTTTCGATTTGTTTGGATCGTTAGATCTTCAAAAATCTACCGGTGTGTATTCTTCTCTTTTTTAAGATTAACGTGGTAATTTTTAGACCCTCTTGACAAATGTGGTGGGTTTTTTTTAACACTGTTGTATAAATGACAACATAAACTTTTTTCATTGGTTATTAATTTGACATGAACCTTTTTGATTTGTCTGGACCGTTAGATCTTCATAACATCTAACGGTGTATATTCTTCTCTTTTTTAGATTAACATGGTAATTTCTGGACCCTATTGGCGAATGTGGTGGCTTCTTTTAACACTGTTATATTAAGATAATAGACTTGAGATAGTGATAGGTTTGACAGAGCTGGTGCAATCCTGTGGTGTTGAATTGGTGTAAAGGCTTCGCTTGAGAAACCGGGTTCCCCGCAAAGATTTTTGCTACCGCTAGTCTTGACTTAGCGCGGGTTTAAAACCCTTTGCTTCACTGGATCTAGCAGGACCCGAAATACGTCCGTTCCAGGCTGCATTTTTGTGTTCGCGGGGCAACTAGACAAGATCTCGATTCCATGCTCCAGCGCAGCGCTGACGCAGCTCCGGCGGGTGCATTTCTGAAGTGGAGACCACATGAACCCGTGCCCTGTTTTGGAAGGGATATGGGTACCCACAGATCCCCACCGACCAGGATACCAGTCGACCCTAACAGGTGGGCCTGTCCGACCACGCCGTGCGGGTCAAGGTATGAAGATACGTGGATCACAAGTTCGGAGGCCGGGTACCCACAGATCCCTACCGACCAGGATACTAGTCGACCCTGACAGGTGGGCATGTCTGACCACGCCGTGCGGACCAAGGCATGAAGATACGTGGATCACAAGTCTGGAGGCCGGGCGAACGGATTCTTCTTGGATATCACAAAATACTTGTTGTAAACCTACTCAGATTGCTTTCCATATAAGAATCGACTAGGATTAGATCCTATTCAATTGTAACACTAGATCGTCAGCTTATATAAGGCGGCCAGAGGCGCCCCCGAGGGTAACACACATCAACCCTTCAGATCACGTACCAGCAATACAATCCATAAGAATACAGGACGTAGGGTATTACTCTTCGGAGGTCCGAACATGTATAAACTTTGCACCCCTGTATTACCATTCAATTTCTTAGTCTTACGATCTCCCCCACCAACAAATCTACCACCTGGCTAACCCCTGGTGGACTGCCGGTCAATAAATCCAACATTTAGCGCCAAGTAGGGATGATCGTGAGATCCTCTCCAAAGAGCTCGATGGCATCCCGTCCCAACGTCATCTTCCTTGAGAGCATGAAGGACTTCCTTGCCAATCCGATCCAGTTTCGCTTTGGGAGCATGCCGGTAGACTCCAACTCTACCGCCTCGGTTGCCAACTTGGCATCCGTCGGATCCGCATCAATGGAGCAAGGTCTCCATCTGAGAATTATCACGCCACTTGACCAACAGGTCGGCAATCTCTCTCTCAGAGGGTCCCCCACATCCTCGCGGTAGCCCGCCCATCAACGCCCTGTGATCTAATCACGGGGCTGGACTGCATCAGCAACACAATTGCTGAGTGCATCAATCTCTCTGAGGCGGTACTACGCGCCAGAATGTCGGTGCTGGGCCTTCCCCACGCCCCTTTTGGCCTCAAGAACTCGGCTGCCGTGCTTTCTGAAAAACTCACGCAGTCGTTTCAAATCCAATCTGAAGACCCACCCGAACCCATCCAGTTTTCGGACTGTGGCGAACATCCAACACTTGCAGCGCTTTTACCCTTATGACCTAAAAGCTACGTATTCTCTTTACATTTTACATTGAACAAATAAAACCTCAGATGTTCTTTGCGTATCTATTACCTTCTCGTTTCTTCGCCGAGCTCTTAATCACGCTCCAGGGCTGTCCGACCTGTTTGACAGACTACACCCTTGCCTTTACGCTCGGGAGCTTCCCCCGCTATGTGCCGACCTCCGGGTCCCAACTTTTCTCCTACCTTTCTCAAGGTTGTGCGACTAACTCGTGTAAATAGCGTCCTAGTATGCGAAACCTAGACAACCTTGCGTTCGCCCCCTCTACAAACTCGAGATCCGCTCTCAGCAGAGTGCTGGTCAGGCAAGGCTAGGGGCTTAGCGGCTACAGACCTAGGCCACACGTTGTCTTGTCAAACATACCAAGGGAGGGAAGGAGTTTTGACTTTACATAAGTTAATCAACAAGTTTTCTTTTCCCACAATATAGATTGATATATTTTACAGTTTTTCTATTACAGGTCCAGTTCCTTAACTACGTCATCCACGGCTTGTTCATTTTGCTCGAGGTTATCAGCATCAAAGTCCTCGGCAATGCCCGTTCTGACGCGTTCCACGGCCAGCCGGGAGAATTGCATCCTCAGAAGCGTCATGATATTCTTGGCACACTCCACGGCGGTCTTCTTCACCAAGGCCTTCAACCGACTTGGCGCATTCTTCAACTCGGCCACAAACCAAGCTAAGTCATATATTCAATTAAATATTTTACGGCTTCCGTATATCTCCACACGTCTCGATTGTCCTATATCTCCATGACTTTCACTGACCACCTTGGTCGCACCTTTGACTTCTTATACAACTTGGTCCGTCCACTACACGGGCAGTCAGGGGTTGCGCCCTATGAGTGCCCAGCGCACGCTCTTTACTTTTCCACATAGTTCCAACTGCTTTGCGGCTTGTCCGTTTCTCTTAACGGTTGCTAAAGTACTTGGGTAGCGCACGCTTTAATCTATGAAACCTCGACTCATCTTGCGATGCTCCGTCTACAAGGTCGAGATCTGCTCTCAGCAGACTGCTAGCTAAGCAAGGCTAGGTGTTTAAACGTAACAGGCTAACTATCCGAGGAAATTACATGTTTCACAAGAGCAGGACACGCAAAGATTTATTTATATGCCGAATAAAACTCCGAGTTATTCAATTATTAAATGTTCTACAGTATGCTACATAATGTTTGCATTCTACTTTTACAGCTTATAAATGACTCGGCGTGCTTCCTGCCACCTGACCGACCTCCCAGGCTCAGGGGCTGGGTGTGGGAGGCGACTTGGAGTGCTTCCGTAGCTTGGCTGGATCCCAGGCTCGGGGGGCTAGGTGCTATAGACGATTCGGCATGCCTCCCGTTGCCCGGTCGACCTCTCTAGCTCGGGGCGGTAGGCGACTCGGCGTGCTTCCATGGCTCGACCGGCTCCCAAGCTCAGGGGTTGGGTGCGGGAGGTGACTTGGAGTACTTCTGTGACTCAGTCAGCTCTCCAGCTTGGGGGCTAGGCGCCCATTCCATGTCGGCGTGCCTCTTTGGCTCCGCCAGTCCTCTCGCTCGGGGGTTGGACGTCTACTTCAGGTTGGCGTGCCTCCGTGGCTCCGTCAATCCTCGCGCTCGAGGGTTGGTCACCTACTTTAGGTTAGCGTGCCTCTTGGGCTCCCCCAGTCCTCACGCTCGGGGCGTTATGTTTGGATCCCTTTTACGACGGTGACAATACATTATATTCTTGACCATTGGACCGACTACTTTAATCGCTTCAATACTCGGGGGATACTCCATGTGGAGTGCGTCTTGCAACACCCTCCATGTGCTTCCCTTCAATTTATAGGATGTCAGACATCCCGGAGCTCGGCGGTCGCATAGCCATGCGCATTTGTTCATATGCTTGTAGAAGTTTCAATTTTCCTTCTTTTTTTAAGCACTGCGTAGCCTGTCCATCACTATGACGATACTGCAACTTCAGCCGAGTACATTACAAGCTTCGTTGCGTATTCGTCAGGTTTCTGTTCGACTCCACATCGCTCGGGGGCTGAGTAACCCCTGGTGAATTACCGGTCACTGAATCTAACAGAACCTATAGTAGCAAATCGTTCATGTGCATGCGTCGTACGAGTAGGTTCCTGAGCAGAGGAGAGGAGGATACACAACAATCCCCAGATAGAGGCCGTGGACGACGCGGCTTTACATTTCTCCAACGGGTGCGTGGCGTTCGTCGCATCTGAAAAGTACGCGAGGCTTTTTCTGATCGGTGCTCGGCCCGGGGGACGTCAGATCCACGTGGTTACGTTACGCCGAGTTAGGGGCTGCGTGGGATTCGAACCTACAACCTCCACCCTCGCGCGTAGCTTCCTTGCCATCCCACCTACACACCACATCTGACTATATAGGGGATGCTATCCTTTTGTATTAACTCATGGGGGACCCTTTTATCCCGGTTGGAAACACCAACCGGGATAAAAGACCCCCTTTTATCCCAGTTGGTATTACAAACCGGGATAAAAGAGCTCGAGGGATTTAGTTCCCTTTCAGTCACCTCGTTGGGGACCCTTTTATCCCGGTTTGAAACACCAATCGGGATAAATGACCCCCTTTTATCCCGGTTGGTATTACAAACCGGGATAAAAGGCTCACGATGTTACCAACCGGGATAAAAGGGGGTCTTTTATCCCGGTTGGTGTTTCAAATCGGGATAAAAGGCCTCTCAGGGTCTTTTTTTCCCATTAGCCTTTGCAACCGGGATAAAAGGTCCCGGTTGGTGAGCTCCCCACCAGTGACCGAGCTTTAGTCCCGGTTGGTGAACCTTTCGTCCTGGGCCAACTTTAAACCGGGACAAAAGGGGGCGCATCGAAAGCCAATTCTCTACTAGTGAAACACAGTGGATGTTCGTCAGAACCTTACGTGGGGGGAGGAATGCATAGCGGATTGTCAGATCGGGGTGCTGATTCTGGGTGAAATAAGACCTTGTTTAGTTGCTCAAAGTTTGGAGGTGCAAAATTACTGTTACAGCACTGTAGCACACTGTAACGTTTCGTTTGTATTTGCGAATTATTATCCAAATATTGACTAATTAGGCTCAAAAGATTCGTCTCGCAAAGTACAACAAAACTGTGCAATTAGTTTTTAATTTCGTCTACATTTAGTACTCCATGCATGTACCGCAAGTTTGATGTGATGGGAAATCTTCTTTTTGCATAGTGTTAAAGTTGGGAGTTTTGAGGAAACTAAACATGGCCTAACTACAACCGAGATCAGTCTCAAAAATATTAATTTGCCAACCTGCATCTGTGCGATAGATCGAGAGGGAACGACAATGGTTACCGCAACACATGGATGACAGTATACAAGCTTAAGCTCTTTTTTTGCTCGGTTCGTCGGTCTTCAGTCTTCACATCATGTGTGGCTCGAGACCTTGCTTCGCACCGCCTAGCATTGTAATCCGAAACCACCAGGGCAGACCTTTGCTTCGCACCGCCTATGGTTAATGGTTTCGCTCTCAAAAGCTATGCAACGTTGCCGCTTGCCAGTGCAAAGATCTTCTTCCCCGGTTCTCTCCCACTGTCCCACACCACATGCACGCCGACGCCATTAAGCAAACAAAGCTCTGCCCTCTGCGTGCACCGGACGCCACCCGTCCATCACCCATGGCCTAGCGCCCTAGCCACGAGCGCGCACGGGGAGAAAAGCATCGATCAGCTGTGGCGCCGCCAACACATTGGCACCGACCCGTACGCTCCCGAAGAAAGTAGCTTTCGTGGGGCGGAAAGCGGCTCGGGTGACAAGTAATACCAGGCGCTGTCCGCATCCACACCCTGAGGGAATCTCGCGTAGCTAGCTATCACGCTTTTTGCTCTGGGATACAGGTCGATCTGTGGAGCCATCTCGATCGATCGGGTCGCGCACCAATCGATCGATAAGCAACAATGCCGCGGATATCCTTCCTGTAGCCACTCCCAGGCTCGGCTACCGTGAGAGTAGCTGTTGGTGCGGCGTCGCCATCGGTGGTACGATCGGCGGCCGCGGCCACGGGCCACGCGACGAGCCGACGAATCGCATGCTAGCTGTGTTAGTATTGGGTAACCATGGCTCATGGTTGTCTAGGTAGAGGCCCGCCCCCTAGGGCCATTGGTGGTTTGGTGCCTTGCGTAGCTAGACAATTGTTTGGTTGTTGCTCGGACGAACCTATTCCGTCCTGACTCCTGATGAGTACCATGATGTATGGTAAGATCGTTTGGATGTCACGTCTCGCACGACTTGGAGGTTAAGGGGGGTGAATCGAACTTGTTTTGATTTGGTTGCAGCCAATCGGAGGCCATGGAAAATCATCATCGCAAAAAATGAGCGGTCGAGGGACAAGACGAGTGCCGTGCTGCCCACGTTGGTCTAGAACAACAGCTGAAATGGAAATACTAGGCGGCAAAAGTCGAAGCTGCCCTTCGTTTCGAGGAGAAGAAAAGTCGAACCTGCCGCGTTGACCAGCAGTTCTGCAACCTACGAGGGTCACGGTCATCGTGCCGTGTCAGAAATGTGAAAATCAACCCAATTGTCACGTTCGGTCTACCGATAGATAATGACTGGAGTGTGCTGCGAACCGATAATCATGGCTTAGCCATTAAGCTGATGTAAACAACTCTCGCTATCCGGACGGCGCTCATGCCTTTAGAATACTTTTTTTTTGAAAATTACATGCCTTCAGAAATCAGAATATCAAACGCGTAGAATTGGCGAATTGCCAAGCCTCGAGATTTCATTTACCGGACCAGTGGACTAGCCCCGCTACAAAATTCAGAATCCGTACGGGAATGCAACAAAACGCTGCAGTGTCGCCATGAGCACTGTGCACACGTGACACGCCCCATCCCCATGTGAGTTAGTGCGCCTGCAGTTGCTGACCCCGGAGATCCATCCAAAGCCTGTGGAGATTGCGACCGAGTGTATTTTTTTTTTCTACCGAGTTACACGAACCCGGTTACCCCCCAACCAGTAGCCGCCAACGGTGAGACGACTGAGACGTGTACGTGCATCGTCACCCGCAATCTCCAAAGCCAAACGCAAACTTCTCCTGCGGACCACGAACCCACCGCCGCTGCCGAGGCTGGCGCAGCTGACCCAAACAAATCTGAAACGAGACTGGCTGGAGAGATCGCGCGGGCACTAGCGCACGCACCCCCCACTAGTGGGGCGCAAATGGCAGCCCACCCTGCCGCCGGAAGAAAACACGCGAAAAGAACGGGGAAGAGGCAAAACGGGGAAGAAGCCAACAAAACGCCAGCCGCGCTCCGCCTTTCGGCTCGCCCCACCGGCCGGCCACGCGGGCGGCTAGCCACCTCGCGCTGACGCACACCGCCGCTCCCCAGCCAACCCGCGAGGCCCCGACCCCTGTGGCGGGGAGGGCCCCGCGCGTCGGTAACCTGAACCTGGCCGCCCCCGAGCCCCCAACCCCACCCTCCGCAAGTCCGCAGCCGGGACACGAATCCCCAAGCCCACACGCGCACACGCATCCGCTCCATCCATCCGCCCCTTGCGCTAGTGTTCGCAGGCAGTCGGCACCGCGCACCCTGCCCACCGTCTTCGAAGCTTCTCCTCTCTATCTACCGACTCCCCTCTCCCCGTCCCGTCCCGTCCTCGCCACCCCACTCCGCCCCGACGAGAGACGGCCAGGCCAGCGGCGATCTTCTTCTTCTTCTTCCCCCGCGTCCAGCCGCCGAGGCGGCCCCCCACCCGCGTCAAGCCCTACGCGGGCCCAGCGAGGTGATTACTCTCTCTCGGACTCTCCCAGGCTTGGCCTTCGTCGGGCGGTCGCTCGGCGTTTCTAGGCGAATTGCGGTGCGCGGCTGCGCGCTCTGCTGTGGTGGGCAGTTTGGGGGTCAAGGAGTCGAGTTCGTTGTGGTTGTTGTGAGAGGAAAATCGGATCTTTCTGCTTTCGGATGGTGGGTTCTTCGTTTGGGATGGTAGTACGCGTTGAAGACTCGGGTTCTTCGTTTGCTGATTTACTGGGTAATACTGATGTGTCCAGCCAGTTAGGGTATCCGTCGATGCTATATTAGGGTATCGTTGGAGAATGGGGGTGGATTTTTGGTTCCCGCGCGAGAAATTCGCGTAATTGTGCAGTGGGCACTGCAGTATCTGAATCAGTTTTACTCACCCTCTGGATCGCTGGTGAAGCTGAAGCTCCAGCACTTGTGGATGTGGTCCTAGGCCGGTACTTCGTAACCGGAGCCCTTGGTCCAATCTGAGCTTGCGTAGTCCCAATCTCTTGAGGGTTGGTTTCTGCAACGCTTGTCGGAGAATTGAGTGTGCTTGGAATTATCTCAGTTGAGATTAGGCCGTTGCCGCTGAAGGATTCGTATGAGGAATTTAAGGTTTCTGAATACGGCCAAACGTGTTTGCCGTTAGTGGCATGCCAAGGTTGGAGCGGGTACACTTGGCGTACCATTGATCTGTGCGGTGTATGGGATTGTCCGTTATAGCGCATGGATTTCTCCGTGGATTACGTTTTAAGTTTGAGATGACTGGAGGAATTTCCAAAAATGGAACACCTGGTTGTTTGTTTTGTTTTTAGTATGTGCCTATTTAGCCAGTTTTCTGTTACATATTAGTATGGTCTAGGAAGCAGTTTTCCGTTACATATCTGTATGGTCTAGGAAGCCGTTTTCCGTTATGTGAGTTTCACCTTCCAAATTTCTCTCCAACCATGGGTGAATTATAAGGCAGCGGGCATTAAGAAAATGTATAATTATGGTCTGAGCCGTGCAGGCCACTTTTGATATGGGATGACTTGTCAATGTTTGCCATTGCACTTGTTTATGATATAGAACTGCAGATTATTGTGTTTTTAAATTTTGACGTGACCGGTTTTTGCATTGTACATCAAAGTTTAACTTTACAACACTCAGCATGCGCAATTTCCATTTTCCTTATAATGGACTTTAATGGGTATACAGAATTTCTGGGGAAACATCAGCTTAATTTCCTTTCACGCCAGCTTTACCTTTACTCATTTCTAGGATACAATCTAATAGCCAAATTCTTTAATACTTTAGTGCAGGAACAAAATTATACTGCCTTGGTGATCTCCCCTGTGGAACAGCTTCCCTCAGTACTAGCATAGATCTACTGTGCATTGCCGTGGCTTTGCATACACCTGTAATTTTTGTTAGTCACTGAGGGTGGTGCATTTGACAATGGCTTCACGATCAAAGAGCGATGATGACAAGGCTCTTGTCTTGTGCCAGGAAAGAAAACGGTTTGTCAGAGAAGCTCTTGATGGAAGATGTGCTTTTGCAGCTGCTCATTTCGCTTATATTCAGTCACTTAGGCACACAGGATTTGCTCTGAGAAAATTCATAGAGCCTGAAGTGCCAACAGATTCATCCCTGTTCACATCAACATCTGCCACTCCGGAGATTCCCACCATCAGGCAGAAATCGATGAACCTTTCCCCATCCCTTTCACATCATGCTAGTGACTCTTTCTCCCCAGTTCCATCACCTTTGTCTTCAGGACGTTTCCATGTCAACCATATGAAAGCTGGAGGGAGCTCAGTGACAACTGTTAAGGAGAAGTTGCTTGAACCTGTAAGAGCCACTCTGCAAACATCATCCCCTCTGCGTAGACAAGCTATCCATGATCTGGATGACAGTTCCACATTTGAAGCTCCTCCCGGGACACCACCATGGGACTACTTTGGCCTTTTTCAACCTGTTGAGAACCAGATCTCATTTCATGATGAGAAGGAACTTGCTCATGACTTTGAGAATGCTGATGATATCAGGCGTCTTCGTGAGAAGGAGGGAATCCCAGAGCTTGAAGAGGAATTGGAGAAGTCTCCTGCTCATTCTGATTTTATGCGGCGCCTGGGAGAGGAGGAAGCTCCAGATCTCAAAGATGTTGATAAATCTCCTATGAATGGTGGAGAGGATGATCTTGCATTGTCAGAAGATGATTTTGACAATCCAACGTCTGAATCTTTAGTACGTATGTTCAAGAATCGCAATGACATGCCTGTTGGATACACTGCAACAGCTCAGTCACCTGTACAGCATCCAACGGATGAGTTAACTTCGGAAACGATTGATTCTCAGACCGCAAGACCAAAAGATGGCATGGGAGTTAATTCTCAGTCTGAAAGACCAAAAGATGGCATGATAGTTGATTCTCAAGCTGAAAGATCCAAAGATGGCACAAGAGTTGATTCTCAGGCTGAAAGACCAAAAGATAACATGAGACTTGATTCTCAGCCTGAAAGATCCAAAGATGGCACAAGAGTTGATTCTCAGGCTGAAAGACCAATAGATGACACAGGAGTTGATTCTCAGACTGTAAGACCAAAAGATGACAAGAGGGCACTGGACATTAGCATGTATGAAAGTGACGGGACTCCTGTGGCGAGCCCTGTGAAAGAAATTTCAACTTCGACTGCTTCTCTTCCTATGAATGGGAAATCAAAGGAACCTTTTCGTGATGTAAGGAATGTGGTGAGGGATTTAAACTCATGCATGAAGGAGATTGAGATCTTATTTATCAAGGCATCTGATTCTGGAAAAGAAGTTCCGAGGATGCTTGAAGCAGATAAAGTCAATTTCCGCCCTTTACTACCAGAAGAAAAAGGTTTCTCTCTTAGTAGATTCACACTACTATTCTGTAACACATGCATCTAAGTTTTGCTTCAAATGGAGATGGAAACTAGAAATGTGTTGGGATGCATGCACATAGTGATATGAAATTTCCCTTTTTATTTGTTACCATAGCTAAAACTCGAGCTCGTTGCCATTGTTTTTTTGTCATGCCATCTGTTCTAGTTTACTTACTATTGGCTTTATCTTGATATTTTGATGCAGCACCTGGATCAACAGCATCAGGTTTTTTTGCAAAGTTATTTGCGTGTTGCAGGGAGGAAGTCCCTGTTCCTCAACGTAAGTTATTTTACTCTTAACTAGTAATTACTACAGTCCCTTCCCTTTTTCCTTAGTACAACACAAGTACTTGTAAATAATGGTAGTACAAAGAAGTGTTATTTTGACCCTATGCAATCTTTTTGTCACCCTGGCATATAGCTTTGGTCATTAATTGCACCAATATGTTTGAGGTAGTTTTGGGAACATATCAATCTCATTGTCATGTAGTCACTTTTTGTTTTAAAGTATGGTATGGTTGAAGTTAAATCAACTAATTCAAGTTTTGAGGGAGTTTGTTAACTTATACCTTGTGTAATGAGCAGCAGAGCATATGTATTCTTGTCCACCATGACATAGAAATGCCTCATGTTGTAATGCAGCTCCTCCTCAGGCTGAAGTGAAGTACCTTACCTGGCATAGATCAATGTCTTCACTTTCTTCTTCA
This sequence comes from Setaria viridis, assembly GCF_005286985.2. Lineage (NCBI taxonomy): Eukaryota > Viridiplantae > Streptophyta > Magnoliopsida > Poales > Poaceae > Setaria > Setaria viridis. The sequence continues at coordinate 45,451,919 of NC_048271.2, forward strand.
TCTAGAAATCCTCTTGGGACAACAACAAAAGATGACACTGATGGTCTCACTGGAAATATCTTTAGTGGCGTATACATGAATGCTGGCAGTCATGCGTCCACACTGGACAGGTTGTATGCATGGGAGAGAAAGCTTTACGACGAAGTCAAGGTAAAAGGCCTCTTTTGAACTATTTGTTCAGTGACTTAAGATTCCAAGTTTAGGATGACTAGAAGATGGAACAAATAGATCATACTAATGCCTATCATGTATTTGTACTGATTACTGAAGCGGTGCCACACTATTATATGGTGGCAATACAGGGCTGCGAGCCTGCGACTGCCCTGGAAGCCTGCCACTGTACACTTTACAGAGTGATACAGCTACGTAACGTAGTGTACATTACCCCATACCTCGTATAGTGAAACGTATAATCAAATTTTCAACTTAATTTTGATCTAGTTACAATAAGATAACCGTTGTACATTCTAGAAGCATCTGTCTTTTGCATTACATAGCCAAAATATGTTGATTTCACAGTTTTTTTACCCATTCTTTCAGGCAAGCAGTGCAATTTGCAGGCAATATGATGAGAAATGTAGGCAACTTAGACACCAGGAATCAAGAGGAGAAAGCCAAATGAGTATTGACAAAACCCGTGCTGTTGTGAAGGATTTGCACTCCAGAATTTTAGTGGCCATTCAGAGAATAGACATGATTTCGAAGAACATCGAGGATCTAAGGGACAAAGAGCTTCAGCCACAGCTAGAAGAATTGATTGGAAGGTATATTTATCCCTTCAGTTTGGATTGAACTACAATTCAATAGGCACCTTAATATAGACCTGATCATCTTTTTGCCCCCCCTATAATTGTGACCTTTTTTGAAAAACTGATTCAGGCACTTAGGCCATGGTCTGAACCCAACAAATAGATAAGTCTCACTATGTGGCACGAATGAAACTGGCCTGGTCCTGGTGTTGTTCAGGTCTAATTTAATAAATGATAAGTAATTATGGCCTGATCCTGCTAAAAAAGTAATATTGGCCTGAATGAAACTGGGGCTTAGTCCTGGTCCTGGTTATTCAGGTCTACATTGATAGATGGTAAATTACTTGTTATGCTTACATGGTGGGTAATTACTTACTGTTTGTATTGCAGCAATACCAAAAGCAAAATCATGTAATGATGCCTGCAACTCTGCTGTAGGATGTAACGTAACTCGGGTTTAGCATTTACGTAATGCACTTTTCATAGTCTTTTTATGGTATCTGTATTGAATGAATACACTATTTGTCTCATTTGCAGCTTAACTCGCATGTGGAAAACAATGCTTGAGTGTCACTGGAATCAGCATGAGATTATTAAGCTAGTATGCAACAGTGGCAGTATGAAGATCTCAATTCGGTCAGAATCACAGTTACAAGCCACTCTACTTCTCCAGGTTGAGCTAAGCACATTATGTTCGAACTTCCAAAAATGGATATCATCCCACAGAGCATATTTGAATAGCCTAAATTCATGGCTGCTCAAGTGCGTGAAGTCACTGCAGCGGAGGAGGAAGAGTTCCAGGAAGAAAAAAGTTGAAGCTGATCCAATAACAAAGTATGCTGTTGCACCCATATTTAAAACCTGCGAGAGCTGGATAAACTTACTGGATGACTTACCAACCAAGGACTTGGAGGATGCTATTAAAGGTCTTGCCACAGATATAAACCGTTCTATGCCACACCAAGAGAAACGGCGTGGTAGTTCAAAGCTGACCTTCTCATTATCACATAGTGGAAGGTTAAATGGCGAGTTGGGGGACATCCACAGGAGTGACCCCCCTATGGATTTACAATCAAGTTTGGAGATGTTCCTAGGGAAGCTTGAAAACTTTTCAGAGGTTTCGTTGCAGAAGTATAAGGATCTGAAAGAGGAAATTGATGAGGCAAAGACGAATTATGAGAAGTGGAAGTAGATTCGATGCAGTCAGAACAGTGGCTCTAATTTCTGGAACAGAACATAACTAGTCATTTAGAGATGGATGATTAAATCGTCCGGGTGTACATGTTTGTTTAAATAATAGGCATAAATTACTTTTACCATTTTTTTAAGTTGCAAGATAAGCCTAGGAAAAAATTGTAGATTACTGGCTAGTGCTGTGCCGCCTTAAGTCTGCGGTTGTAAATGTGAGATGGTGGTAATTAAAGTCGGGAATATAAAGATTGTACATTCATCCTAGGGTTATATCAACATATGAGGTATCCTTCATTGTTTTCATCTCTGCAGAATTTACATTCAACGAGGTTATACATGCAATGGCATTCTTCATATCTTTATACAATGAATGCTATGCTTGTAATGATATGTAGTTCGAGCTATGGTTTTGTGCCATGAACGTGCTAAAGGGCGCAATGTCGATCAATCATTACTCATTTTCTTTTTAGAAAATTTTTCATTACCTGTTATCGATGTTAATGCTTGTTTCTGGATTTGCTGTAACTACATAAATGAACAGGTGATGTATCATGATAATAGATAGTAGGCCACGTAAAAAGCAGCATGAGCACCAGAACTGCAATAAGGAGACTGATACACCAGGGAGGCAGGGACTGTTTTGGTTTGCTGAAATCTGGAGGGTGAGAGCTGAAATGGCATTCTTCATATCTTTACAATGAATGTAGATAAAAGCCAACAAATTCCAATTGATTGAATACAAACAAATAAATATTTATAATAAAAATTGTTGGAATCACTATAATTGATCTGATTGTATGAATTTGCTGGAATGAAATGTACGATTGTAATACTAACTTAGAACGGGTTCAATTCGTCTTACCATAAAACGTAAATGATAGGAATTATAAGTTTATTTATTTCTCGTAACAACTTATCTTTGTGCACGAAGGGTGTATATAATAAACTTATTTTGGCAGAATCAAAATATAATATCAGAATCCACTACATTCATTCTACTTTATTTTCACAACTTTTGGTTATGAATTTTGATATGTTGCGGGTGGAGGATTAGTGGCCAATCATGTAGCCATAGGTTTAGGAGAAAATAAATGAAAATGCGAGTAATTCTTCCTCTCCTGTCTCGTTACACTTTCCAACGGGCCCAACAGGCCAACACGAATCCAAACAAAATAGCTCCCCCTTCCTCGGTCCGACAAATTCCAGATATACCCTCCTCATTTCTCGCGGCGGCCACGCCGACTCCGACGACGTAGATCTCTACCTCGTCCCAGGTTTCCGGCGGTCTCGCCGGCGGCGTGAGCTCAAGCGATGGAGCTCTGGAGTAAGCTGCGGAACCTGGACGCCTACCCGAAGGTGAACGAGGACTTCTACAGCCGCACCCTCTCCGGCGGCCTCATCACCATCCTCTCCTCCCTCGCCATCCTCCTCCTCCTCTTCTCCGAGATCCGTACGTATCATCACCCCCTCGTTTCTCTCCCCTTCGACGTCTTCGCCTCAGATCCCTTTTAATTTCGCTCTAGCTGCGGCGCAGCTTGATCTCGCCGTACCATCTCGGTGATTTAGCGAAGTGAATGCGTTCGGATGTGGGACAAGGGTAGTTTGTGGTGGATTGAATTGTTCGCCTTTTCATACCATTGGCATGAATTCGAAGCAGTAGTTGGTTAAAATTGGCGGCCCCATTAACATGTATTGAGATTCGGGTACAGAGATTTAATCGAAGGCATTTGGTATAATAGGGGATGGTGTTAAATGTATTGATTTGGCAGCAGCGTCATGGTGGTTTTGTTTCAGTTTTGATGCTTTATCCAAGTTGTCAACAGAGGACTGAATATGCAATGGTTTTTTTTTTACCTTTTGTGGCAATTTAGTTTTTTTAGCTAGTGTGAATTTAACACTCTTGGCGAGTTAGATTTTCTGTGCATTTAGTACTGTGAAGTTATTTCTTCATCCATAGAATTGTGGAGTTTCCACACTAAGGGTGCGATTGGTTGCCTGCTTTTACTCGGGCCAGGCTCCCCGGATGCAGAATCTTTTTGATTGGTTGCCTGCACCGTTGCTCAGGCCTGCCTCTCTGGATGCAAAATGCCATCGCTCAGCCAGGCTCCTGGGAAACGAGGATGGTGGCCGTTTCCCCCAGGCCAGGGTCGCTGGATTCGGGCAATTTATCAGTTAATGACTTTATTAGTGCATAATTAGTGTATATCTAATAATATTAACATATTTTAAATAATATTAAGGAGTAATAAGATGAATAATATTAACATATTATAAAAGAATAGTTACGCATATTAAATATCATAGTGATGTTTGTTTATCTATATTTTTTATCTTACGCAACATGTTCCCATGCAACCAACCAAACACCATCTCATCTCAGCCACGCGGTACATCCAAGCAACCAAACATTGCAGTGTTGCATGCGCTCAGCCTGTCCAGCGGGAGCCTGGTTCCAAGGTACGAGCCAGGCTAGTCCCATGCAACAAACCAATCACTCCCTAAGTTTCATAACATCTTGGGCTTGTTACATCATTTTGGTGTTTGTGCTTAATGCTAAGTTTCTATTGCCTTTGTTTTTGTTAGCATGATTACTATAGGCATGCCATTGCTATATGGTGCTATGCGTGATCACCTTTACCCATACCTATGTGTTATAACTGGCACGTACTACTTTTTCATGCTAAATCAAGAGACATTTTAACTTGTTAGATGCTGCAAGTACCTTCTCTCGCAAAGGGTCTTGTTCCTTGGCCTATTTATCTTGATAATAGTTCATGCACTGTATTTTAACTTACTGATATGATAACTTTCCTGTAGGGCTCTATCTATATTCTGCTACAGAGAGTAAGCTCACTGTTGATACCTCAAGAGGGGAAAGACTTCATATCAATGTTAGTGTGAATGCTGTTTCCCCTCGCAAACCTTCCAACTTTCTTGTACTTTCTAGCAGCAGTAACCATATTTAGAAACCAAGCTATCAAAATTTAGTTATGCTAAAGTTTAACGTTCCTTGCCATCTTTCATCAACTTCATTAGTCTATGAACTATTAGCTGTGTAAAATTTGGAATTATTTGCTTTAGGTTTAGACTCCAGATTGTCATCATGTTAGTTATTGGCACATTAGAACATGGTATCTAGTGAACAAAATATTTGTAGAGTTTATAGAGCTCAAATGTGGAATAACAATTGGTAGGCAGCTAGTTGAGAATATTTACAAATTACTAATTTGGGGAGGCCCAGCCCAGAATATATATGTCATTTTTTGCTGTATGTGAAGATGCTGCTTTTCTTTTGTATTATTAATGTACATGATCACTTTTGCAGTTCGATATTACATTCCCGGCCCTTCCTTGTTCTCTAGTTGCTGTTGATACAATGGATGTCAGTGGAGAGCAACATTATGATATAGTATGTGCACTGATTTTCGCCAGTTTCCTCTTTCGTTCTTTGTTTTACATCTTTCTAAGTTGTTTCCTGAGCTTTACTGCATAACCTGTTTCCTGATGAGCTAAACATCGAATTTGCAGAAACACGACATAATAAAGAAAAGAATTGATCATCTTGGTAATGTAATTGAATCAAGAAAAGATGGAGTTGGTGCCCCTAAGGTATATCATTGTACTTCTAACATGAACTAGTATATGAGTGAAGTTGTTCTGATTTTACCATATTTGTTTACCAAATTGGACATGCTTTTAGCAAGTACCATGGTTTCTAGTACCAAATTGTGCAGTATTTGTTCTTTTTTACCATTACATTTTTATAATGCTGGTTTTATTTATAGCAGCATTAGCCAATCCTTGTTTTGTTTATCATTAAGTTAGCAATGTCCAAATATTTAATATGTTTGTCCAGTGAGTTTTTCTATGATCTTGGAGAGGTGCTGGGAGATATCATGTTAGTCATTGTTATTTTTTATTACCTCATAAAATTTTGGTACCTCCCAAGGGCTGTAAAAAAAACTCATTTTAAATAGAGATAACAATAATGTAATACGAACTATTAATGATTGTGTTTGAGAAAAACTATTAATATTTTATGAAGAACTGTTGGTCTGACTGGTGGACCGATCTGATTATACTGCATTCATAACTTGTATTACATGTTGGAGACCACTGTAAAAGGGTAGGGTCCAATTGTATAACAGTGATTCAAGCTTGGTTGTGGCATGAAGAGTCTGTCATCTTCCTTTTTTAATTGTCAAATGTGGAATAACAACAGATTTGTATATCAGGATGATATTCTTCCTTGAACTAACTCCTTCCCCCCATCCTGGTTTCTTTCTTCTATAGATTGAAAGACCATTGCAGAAGCATGGTGGTAGGCTTGACCACAATGAGGTTTACTGTGGATCTTGTTATGGTTCTGAGGAGGTATACATCTCTGACATGGTTACATTAATACTACTTATGTTTATATATGCAATGTTTTCACATTGATCTTATTTGTCCATGGTCTTTCTGTCACTTCAACAGTCAATAAACACCACCAGATTTCTTCTTTAGAATTTTATTGAATGCTGCCATTCTCTAAGAAGAAGCACTAATATTTGCATTTGCAACTTCACCAGTCAGATGATCAGTGTTGCAACTCCTGTGAAGAAGTCCGTGATGCCTATCGGAAGAAAGGGTGGGCTCTCACCAACGTAGAATCAATTGATCAGGTACTGTGTGGTCTATTAATTTTGGCCAGTCTTATGAAAATAGCATAATCATGATTCAAATGTGTCTTAACAAAACCCATATGTAGGACTCTATTGTGATGCATGATTAGTCCTGAGTCCTTAGTCGGGTTATCTGGTACATGGGGAGCCCTTGTGTTTATTGAGTCAATAGTTTCTACAATGATTAGAAATATTTGATAGGGCTTGTTTTAGAGCTTGAGCTGACTTATGTTTACGGTGTATCTGATTTTATGGTATGTAGGCTGTGTTTCTTTATCATTTAAGAAATTATTGTGAGCCTACTCACGCATGTATTCATTTCTTTAGAGTGTACTATTGGTAACCATATTTTTTTTAAAAGAATGTGTACTTGATGTTCCTTTCATTAAACTTTAAAGCTACAAAAATGTTTGTGCCACCTTATTTTGTTTGTGCATACTGCAATACTGCATTCTTTTACTTGGCTATGATTTTTTTGCTGCATGCAACTGATTCACATAGAATTTTTTTGGTTTTACTTTGTTGGTGTGGTTTTCCTAACCAGTTAGTTTCCTCACATTCCAGTGCAAGAGAGAGGGCTTCGTACAAAGGTTAAAAGATGAACAAGGGGAAGGTTGTAACATCCATGGATTTGTAAATGTGAATAAAGTAGCTGGCAACTTTCACTTTGCCCCTGGGAAAAGCTTGGACCAGTCATTCAACTTCCTGCAAGATCTGTTGAACCTCCAACCAGAAACTTACAATGCAAGTAGAATTAAATTATCTTTATCCTTATCGAAGCACTTATAATGTTGTTCATAACCGTAAACTGATAATTGTCCATTGCTCACTTTCCTGATACCAGATAAGTCACAAGATAAATAAGCTGTCCTTTGGGGAAGAGTTCCCAGGTGTCATCAATCCTCTTGATGGGTACGCTTTGGAACTTGGACTACACTTCAGATCTTAAGTTGTATTTCACTTTGCTCTACTACTCTTTTTCTATGGTCTGATTTTCCTGAGTATTCCAGAGTTGAGTGGTCACAAGATAACTCCAATGGGTTGACAGGGATGTACCAGTATTTTGTGAAGGTAAAGTTTTGGTAACTAATGGTGATATTCTTTAATACGATTCCTTTATTGACCCTGCCTGCTTCAATGTTCTAACCATCTCTTTTGTACAGGTTGTTCCTACAATCTACACAGATATTAGGGGGCGGAAGATTTACTCAAATCAGGTAAATAGCATGATCTCCATGCCTAGTTCTACTTCTGAAGCCTAATTTCGTGATTGATTCTTTGTTTTCTTTTGCAGTTTTCTGTGACAGAGCACTTCAGAGAGGCAATTGGCTATCCTAGGCCTCCACCTGGTGTATATTTCTTCTACGAATTTTCACCAATTAAGGTGATGAATGATATTCCTGTTATTTGATTTAGTCACACTAGCATTTCTTTTTTTGTTCAGAGTGGTTCATCCATGATAGCCTGCAACTTTTGGCATTCAATCATCCTTTTGCTCAAAAAGCAAAAAGCTTGCACTGCATTTATTTCTTAGAATTGACGCTCCAGTTTTCTTATGTTGTTGGTCTCTTTTAGATAACATGCGAAGATCACCATCTGTACAGGTATCGGTCGTCCTCGATGTTAAATTCACTAGTTTGTCTGACTTTTGCTTGACAGGTTGATTTTACTGAAGAAAATACATCGCTTCTTCACTTCCTGACGAACATATGTGCTATTGTTGGAGGTTTGCCATAATAACTTGCAGCTATTTTTGTGCTTTCCAGTATGCATAATCATATGATAAGCAGAACTTACAAACTGTTAAACCTATTGTTCATCTACACTTTGTGGATGCAGGTATTTTCACGGTTGCTGGCATCATCGATTCTTTCGTCTACCATGGTCATCACGCCATCAAGAAGAAGATGGAGCTCGGAAAGCTTGGATAATTCCGATTTATAGGGGAGTCTCTAGGACCATAGTAAAAACGAGTTAACTCATGCCTCAAAAAGTTGTTTGGCGATGATAATTATGGAGGAATTTTGTTCAGCTGTAATACATCTGTAATCACTTAAGACTTGCTAACTTCTTCAGACCTAGAGCTTCACGTTTAAGCCATTTCCTTTGTTGGCGCAGAGAGGTCGGCAGTTTACCCCCATTCTTGATCTAAAGATGTGTAAGCAGCTGCATCACTGCCAAGTGCGAACCAATGTTTATGTCATACTACATGTCAATCCCACAGCAACATGCTCATAGCGCTGTTAAAATTTGTGATCCTGCTCCCAGCCGTGTATCCTTTCGCTCGTCAGTCTCCGGCATTTACTCCCTGGATTTGGATGACGCCGAAACTATCCCCCCCGGCACGCAAGTACACGCAGCGGCGGCGTGCCGGCCAGCGGCCGCGCGGCTGCCCACGTTGCCGTCCCAGCCGCCGCGCCTGCCGCTTGCTAATGGTAGGGTAACCAAGCAAGCGGCAAGCGCGCGGCCTGGGCGGGCGCGCGGCACCCGGCCGTCACCATACGCCCAGGGTGGCCGCCTCCCCGCACGCCGCGCCGAAAAGGAGGTGTCATGCGGCGGCCCTTTTCACGTGGGCGCCCGATGGCAACGTTACCGGGCAGCCGGGCAGCGTCGTCGTCGACGGCCTTTCCTCCATCAATCAAACGCGGCCGTGGCCCGTGGGGGAGGGAGATGGGCGATCGCCCAACCCCAATAGAGGAGAGATGCCGTGGCCAGACAAGCAGGCAGGGGAGGGTCCGCTCGCGATGATGCCCGTCCTCCGTCGGCCGTAATGGAATGGAAGACTGGATGTGATGATGTGCCCGGCCGAGGAATGCCCGGACAGGAGGAATATATCGCCGTAGGCCGGTCTGCCCATCAATGATGCCAGTCGAGGTGATCTGTCGGGGCGGAGCACAACGGACGGGCTCTGCTCCGGCGAGGCCCCTCGGCGTCGGTGAACTGTCCCTGTCACGGCCACTAGAGGTGCAGTGCAAAGGGATGTTTCCGGACATCGTCGACTGCTCAGTTCAGTGTATGCTTGTGCCGATTGGCCTTTGAACGTTCAGTTCAGCGGCAGAAGGCATTGATTGCTCGACGGGCAAGGATGTCCGGCCGCGACAATGTTTCTAAGGGAAGGGACGTGTCGGCCGCTTCACCCTTGCAAACGATGGATTCAGCGATGGGGACGATAAGCTCTGCAGATACGAGAGCACGGGCGCTTGTGGCATGGATGCCGCTACGTCCGTTGTGCGGAGAACAGGGCTAGGTTTATTCCTTTCTCCTTGGCTGACACTGACATTGTTGCTTCGTAATGCAAGTCGTAGATGGCATTAAGAGTGCCATGTTAGTACACTTTCCTTTGCAGCCGTATTCGATGACTTGGATGTAAATGAGATCGAGTCGTTCTAGTGATAGGGTCGTGTATGGTCCAGTGCCATTGACGGTTTCTCACGGTCGATGTGTTCTTCGCTTTTGGGTTCCGGGTACGTGGCTGAATAGAGACGAAGTATGTGAAATTTAGATGTCTTGTTCATCTTCCTAGTTAATTTAAGCGTTTAGATAAAGCATTAGTTGGTACATGCAACTCGTTGTCATGTGATATCAACCGTTTATAGTGCACGTCACAAGTGTAGCTAGTAGTGGAACCTTTGATGCGAGGGGAAGGGAGTGCTCGCCTCAAGCTTTAGACGAGTTGACGGATGCGTGCAACCCAACACCTAATACCACTAATATTCTTGTGAAGTTAGCAGATATTTCGTGAATTGACTACAGCTCAGTCCATGACTCCTTGATCATCTTATAAGACCATTTCGTATGGTCTTAAGATGGGGTGATGGGTGATGTGTGTTGAATGCCTCCATTAGAGAATCCCCCTCTACAAATTGTTTCGTTTGCCCCCCACAGACTAAAGCCATTCTGAAGAAGAGGAGCCTTTTCCCTTGACAGCAACATCTGGTGTTTAAATAACATCTATGGTTGTGCGAGAGAGACATTAGAAATGGGCAATGTCCCTTTGTGAAAGCTTGAATGGAAATTAAAGAAGGGCAACAAGGCCCGTGAATTGATGCTGTGGGCCATGATCTTGTCCCCGTTAGTGGACAAGATGGTTCATTCGATATTCTCTTTCCTTGCTAATGTTCCTCCTTTAATAGTGTAGATAGAGGACAAGTTGATCTCAACCAGGACAGGTTAACTGACAAATATGTAGTAGGGTTTATCCATTCCTCTTAGACTAGGAAGTAGGAACTACTAATCTTAGACTAGGGAAACTATAATTTGGACTTGATAGATCACCAGATATCATTTCTAGAGAATAATGTTCGTGGACCAGAAATGCGTTTGAATCAAGCGTATTTTATAGACATTTGTTTCTTCTCTCCGAGACCAAGACCTCACTTTTTTCTTGGTGGTGGAACTTTCAGAATGGAATCAAAATCTGACGAAAGGAAAAGAATCCCAACAGAACATTGGGAAACGGAGACGAAATCACTTAACGTTTCCCCCTGCATCCTCTAAACTTTTCAGCAGCCACGCACTTCTTGTGATCACAAGCAATCCGCCTGCAGCCCCATGTCATTGCACTGCCGAGTAGTAGTATCTTGTGTTCTTCCTGTTGACCCATCTGCCTCCTTTTTCTGCCCTGCATTGCTCATGCCTTCACTCTTCAGCGAAACTTTTTTCCGCTCTCAAAAAAGGCACGTAGAACGACTCTTGCAACGAAAGAAAACAAGACCCAAACCTCTTGATTCATCCCCAAGGTATGCTCAGCCGGACGTTTCAACGAAGCAACAGACCTCCAAATTCAACCCAAGCAAGCGAAGCAACCCCCTGATCGGTGGACAGCACAAGTGCGCAACGGTAAGAAGACACGGCCGTGCGTGGCGCCAACGGTAAAGAGGAGAGCATTGACAACGCATCATCACCAGCAGAGACGCCGTGCACGCTGTATTTTTTGCACTGTCAAGATACGGTTTGCATTTGTTTAGTGCATTGATTAGGGAGTAAGCACAGTACTTTACAGCCATATGACGGCCTAATAATATAATGGCTAGTTTAATAGCCATATGGACTAATATTCCCTCGTCCTGCCTACCAATGCAAGCAGGCGTACCGTTTCTTTTTCATAAAAAAAATAGGCGTTGACACTTGAGGTGATGAGGCCCTGATGAACATGTCCGGATAACGCTCGGATCGTCGCCACATGAACGTCCCAAGACGAGACACGACCGTTGAGTGCTTCGTTGCCTCGGATCCAGAATGCCAGAGGAGATTCAGCTGCAACACCTAGTTAATCGAATAGATATATGTTCATTCTTCGTCAACCAGAGATTCCTTTTCGTTGCCGTTGAGATGGTAAATCTCTACATTCCTGGTGCTTCGTGCCAGAACAAGTTAAAAAAAAAAAGAGCAAGGGAATAAGCTCCGTCAAAACGTGGCCAATTCTTGCAAGAGCTCGACATTTTCCACCGAATTACCGCATCCCAAACAGGCATTTGCATTCTCTCGAGCATATTTTGTTCTGAACAAAATACGTCAAATATTTTAAGAGGCCTTGTACCTTCTGAACCAACCTGATCTGCTAGTGCTCGTCTCCCAAATCAATCTCGATTGGCTCCAACACTTTTGCCCATTTGTGGTGGTGGCGCCGTCTGATCCCGATTCCTGATCTCCGAGCCGATTCGAAGCGGCAGTCTTGTCACTACCCATGAAACGGACGCCATCAGCGATCGCAATCAAAAGGGCGCGGACATCAGCAAAGGGACTGTGGCCGTTAACCCAACCACCGTCCAAGGGCCATCTCCTTTTCGTCTGCCCCGCACTCGAGCAACACTAATCCTCCCTACCAGCCAAGGAACAGCACAGCCATTAGTGCACTAATCAATTGCAGCATGGATTTTTTTTTATCAAACCGAAATGAAAATTAGTGTACTCTCTCTTGTCGCAGTCGTCTACCAGCTCCTCCTACTGAACACACTGGAATATTCAAGACCAGGATCGTCGTAGCTGCTCCCATTGCATTGCATTGCACCAAGAAACCGAAATGGTGACCGGAGAAGCAATTTCAGCAACGAGAACAGTTCATCCTTCACCTAACGCGAAATCGGGCGGAGTCTTCTGCACCCAATCGATCACCTGCAGTAGTTGGCGACCGTGGACGAGCGAGCGAGGAGCACACAACCTGATAACCTACGGAATCAAATAGCTGGAGGCATGTGTTTGCGTGGCTAATCCCCTCTCTAATTGCCGCACACATGCCATCTACCTCAGGAATGATCCATGCAAACTCAGCAGGGCCAGGGCATGTTTCTTTATCCGGTTCCGGTATGCTAAACGATTGCGAAGTCAATGACACCGCTGCTGATAGCCGTTGGTAGGGCAACGAATTGACAGGAATTGGGGCGAGAATTTCACATGTTTCCAGCCTTAGGGAGACAGTCCAGATAAGGGCATCTCAACTGCCTTCTCCCCCAGCATTTTGACATCGCCTTCATCTTCTTGAGAGGATCAATAATGGAGCGGAGTGGATTGTACAGTATGCGGTCCGGAATAAACTTAGCCTGCCGTGTAGATGCAGCACAGAATGTGCTGTATAGATTAAGAAAGCCGATCCGAAATGATGTCCTAATTGCGCATACTGTATTGAAGTATGGATTAAGAAAGCTTATCTTAATTCCTAATACTAAGTAAATTGCAAGTTGGTGTTATACCCAGTAATGTTCCCAGGAGGAGGGTGCAAGGAAGAAGCATTCCACAAAGAGTGCACCTGGTGATGAACATCAACCATGTGGCTACCATTCTAGGCAGTTGGATAGGAACAACAGCTCGCATTGTTCAAAGTTAGTGAATTTTATTCAGATAAACTCAATCCATCCAGCAATGCGAATGTGGCAAAGGGAGCAAAAATGGCCAGTTCATAGTCCCCAAAATGTAGCAAAGGGCGCAAAACTTCATGGTTACTCCGTGCTTGTTCACACCGTACATAGGTGAAGCAAGAAACAAGCCACAAAAGGCATCCAGGACCAAGAATGGACCTGTCAGTCTATCCAGCATTTGGATGAGGGTGTTTGCTTTAGGAATTTTCGGAATTTAGAGCACAGGACATACAGAAAAGTGATGCATATCCTAGGGCACAGATGGTTCATCGGCTAATCCCTCAATTCCTTATTAAACTCGTTTTTCTTTCACCCCAAAGCATATAAACAATTCCATTCACCATAAACTGCAGTTCAATTCAAGAATTTCAGAGTACTCTCGACAGCACTTGATTGAAAATGGGATTGCTCCATCCAATTCATTGATTGAAATCATGATTTCATCTCAGAACTTTTACAGTACACTTTGGACAACACTTGATTGGAAATGTGATTGCTTCATTCCATGATCCATCCATTGATTCATCCATTCATCATAGCACCAAAATGTAGTGAAGCTGGCTGCTGGTGCTGCCGGGCTCCATTCGATTATTGTGTGACAAGGATACCAAGGCAGTAACGAGAGATCGAGGAGGCATCAGCGTTGATTGTTACAAGGAGGAACACCTCGGTATGCCACCGATCTCTGAGCTAGGCCGAGCTGAGGCGAGCAGAGCAACCTAGTTGCCATTGCCCATTGCCATGGAGGTGTTGCTCTGGCCGTTGCAGGCGCGCGCGCACAGGAGGAGGAAGGAGATCCAGAGGTGGAGCCTAGCTTAGACTAGAAGCCGTTCATCTCGAGCAGGTAGGTGCGGCGCTTGCTGAGGACGCCGACGGCCTCCCTGAAGGGCCCGTTGAAGGTGTCGGCGACGAAGTCGTCGAGCTCCTTCCTGCCGCCGCCGATGCCGCCGGACTCGCCGACGGGCTTGATGACCACGAGCGTGGCTCCGTGGATCCTCGTGCCGTCAGAGAGCTCCAGCAGCGGCGCGTAGCGGAGCTTCATGTTGCAGGCGGGCACCTGCGTGCGGTTGGCGGCGGCGGCCGCGGCGAGCGGCTTGTCCCTGAACTCCTTGAGCTGGTCGCGCCCCATGCTGAGGGTGCCCTGGCCGTGCGCGTCCGTGAGTGCGACCTGCTCCAGGGTGGGGTGCTCCTTGACGATCTCGCGGAGGAGGTAGTGCCTGGTGGCCGCGGCGATGAGGGAGCTGATGGTCCAGACCACGCGCAGCTTGAGGCCGCCGTTGGTGTAGAAGGACTCCGGGATGCTGCCGCTTTCGTCGCCAGCGCCATCGGAATCGGTGGCGGCGGCGGCGGCGGCCATAGGGGCGTGGGTGCCGGCGGCAGCGCGTTCCACCTTGGTGCCGCCGAGGATGACGCAGCTCTGGAGCGTGCTGCCGAACACGGCCTTCCACTTGAGGATGACGCCGTCGTCGGTGCCGACATCGGAGACGGGGAGCTCCATGCGGAGGTTCCGGATGCTGCTGAAGTTCTTGAGCACCTGCGCCGGCGAGTGGTGCTGCTGCTGCTGCGAGTGCTTGCCGCCGTGCGCGCCGGACTTGGCGTCGCAGTGCGCAAAGGGCTTGAGCACGGCGTTCAGCATGGCCTTGAGGAGGTGCGAGAGCACGGCGCGCGGACGCGGCGCCCCCGCGAGCCCCAGCGCGTCGGCGCCGTCGCCGCCGTCGGCGGGGATGACGCGGTCGATGCGGAGGCAGGCATCGTCGACGAGCGGGACGAGCGCGTTGAAGCGGCGCGACACCGCGGAGCAGCGGCCCAGCGAGCGCGCGTCGGCCAGCTTGTTGAAGATGATGAGCACCAGCGAGTCCGGGACACGGTCGAAGTGGTCCTCCCCCTCCGCCGCGAGGAGCAGGTCCTCCGCGAAGATCCGGTGCTTGGACTGCATCCTTCCTGCCTTGGATATTGGATTCTTGCGGCGGGTGGAGCGGAGGAGATGGCGCGCGGGGCAGTAGGATGAGGAGGAGTAGGTGAGGTAGGAAGGGGATGGTGGTGGCGAGTGAAGGCGCGGCAGAGGCGCTTATAAAGGCGGGGGAGGAGAGCGACCGTTTGTTAAGTCCATCCATGGCTCGCTGTCGGGGATGCCCCTCCCCTAATCATACCGTTAGAGAGGAGAGAGGCGATGAATTAATTCCTTTTCTTTTCTACCGTTCCTCCCCCTCTCCGGCTCTCCTGGTCCTAGGAGATTAGTTTAATCCTCCTCCTCGTCTCACTCGATCCTATTCCTGCTGCTGCAGAATCTGGGCAACGGCACTCTCGGTTGTCAGTGACCAGTAATTAGTACCTTGTCATTGCGTCTTCAACAAACGATTGCATTTTGCTTCCTTGCATGTGTCCAGTAATCGTTTGTGTCACTGACAAATTGGTCCAGTAATTTTCAACAAAATTTGCTTCCTCCACTTAGCCCTCAAGTACTTCTTGCATGTGTCAATTTGCAGATTTTGAACAATTTGCATATTTTGAATGAAAATTGAACAATCATATCTACGTGTTTCTAATTCCAGAACAAACCGAGACTCTACCTTTTAGTTGCAAAAGGAGAGGGAGGGAGGGAGGTCGACAGCAAGATCTATGAGATCGAATGTACAGCCTTTTCCCGGGATAAAGTGCCGCTACCACTAATCATTCAATCATATCCCTTAACCAAAACCCCTCATCGAGTTGTTTGTTCATCTTTTCAAAAAAAAAAAGTTGTTTGTTCGTGCTGCACTGAACAGGATGATGGGCGTCTACAGGTCCACCCATACTGTATTCCTTTTCCAGGACGGGAAAGGCCTTTTAATTTCTTCCCCCCAGCAAATTAAAGCGTCCTAAGAACAGCAGCTACAAGCCCTTTTCGCGCGCCGCTATATAATTGCCTCTCAAAAGCTACCAGCGTCGTTACTCAGGTTTTATTGCAGAGGAAAAAAAAAACAAGGTTCGTTACGCAGTAGTGTACATACGGAAACTGTGCAACTGCCTTGTCAGCCATTTTTCCTGGATCCTGGTGGTTCGGCTCCCTCACCGGAGGGACGAGTGCCACGCCGCACGTACAGGCGCGAGGGATCGCTCTGCTTTTTCCCTGCACCGCACCTCGGCACCGGTAGAAACCAACCAAACCTACCAGACGGGGAGGCCAAAAGGAGATCGAGGTCACGAGGACATTCGCTTTGCGGTGCCATGGTCCTTTCGTGTCCCTCGCGTTTCAATTTCAATTCGATCTGTGTAACTAACAGAAGAAGTACATTCTTGTTAGGGAGGCCAATTGCGAATGCAAAACGGGGCTCAGATTACCTGAAAATTTCTAGGCCCATCCACGCTAAGCTTCCAAGCACGCATAATAAAATATCTGGGCATCGAGTTGTGCGTGCAACTGCGCACGGGGCAGGCCGTGCCCGTGCTCTCTCTGCTCGCCCGTGGAGCCAGCTCTGCACGCAAGGCCTGAGCCCGAGCGAGAACGAACAACTCCAACCGCCAAATAATGCGGTAGCTCGGGGGTGAGTTGTACACCATATGCACGGTCGTCCGCTACTGACTCTCATCATATGATTGGGAGAACTGAACCATCCATCATGCATACATTATACAACACTCTACTTGCTGTGTACTGTATGTGTGATGGTGTGTATAGTACTCCATGATTAGCCATGAACTGTCCGTACTCGTGCTAACACCAGCCGATCGAACAGTGCCTGGCTTTTCTATAGCAAATTTAAAACAGATTTGCATGCATGGATCTGATGCATGCCATGTTGCCAACGAGGCTCGCTCGACTCGATCGCGCAAATGATGTGTGTCTGCAGGTTCTCACAAAGCCAGCGGCAAGGAAGGAAGGGAGCGAGAAAGGGCCTGTCGACTCCATCATGGACGGACGGGAATCCAAGCCAATCAGCAGGCCGTCTCCTCTGTAGCGTGCTCACAATATAAAGATCACTCATTGATGGAGCCTGGGGCTGAGCTGAGGATGGAGCCCTGTTCTTGTGTATGAATTTGCTTTCCGATTTCTCGAGAACGTGGGATGCGTTTTCCAATCGGGGCTTGGGAGACGGCGGGCGTTGCTTTCGTCCGCCGCTGGCAGCCCTGGTGGAGATTCGGGGTATGGGGATGGCGTTTCGAGGGCTCTCCAGAGTGCACTTTGATGCATTATGTCGGAAACCACCACTCATGCAATCAGCCCGTCCGTCCGTGCAAGATGGCCAAGCGAGCATTGAATTGAATCTAATATTGATGAGAAATGACAATGCGGATCTCGCCTAAATCATGAGCTATAAAAATACTGTAGTACCATATATAAACTAGTATGCTCTTACTTGTTTTTTCTTTAACAATCGACAGCCATTTTTTAAAAAGTATTGAAGAAACCTCAAGCAGAAAACGATATCATTCAATAGCAATGACGGAGGGAGAAAGTCGATAGGATAGGGAGCCCAATCCAACAAAAGAAAGCTCTTCCTCCTCTCCCCGTGAACCGTGGTACGGTACACCGCGGCATCAACAGGAAGGCATGGACCGGAGCCTCGTGTTAAAACGACACATGATTTTTCTAGCAGAAATATGGAGGAAAATGGAAAATGCAGCGTCCGTTTTCGATGAACATCTACGGGTATTCATCTACGACGTCGGTGTCAGAACCATGCCGCCCGATGCTGATAACCCCGGACGGGACGCGCGGCGTAGGGCAGGAGGCATTGATGCGAACCATCCGGCGCCTGCCACGATATTTTGCAGCAACAGTGAGAACCCTGCCCTGGGACCCTGGTGGCCCGCCCTCCTAATTCAACACACTCTCCGATCCATCTACCCGGATGAGATCCCACCAAGCCGGAGCTCGGAGTAGGAAGCTCTTCGAGATAAGATAATTCACCGGAAGAGATCACGGCTGGTATAGGTCGGCGGCCAGGCCAGAGGCCACCAAGGAAAGCCCGCAGATCGGCGTAAATTTCCGGGTCGGCCCGGCAAGGCTGGACGGCCGGTCCTCCCCTCCGCGGCTCCGCCTCCAGTTCAGGCCTCTGTTTCGCCGCGGGGCAGGAACAGGGGAGAGCAGAGGACGAGTGGACGACGGGTGGTTGAGCGAGAGCCGGTGGTGGCGCCCACGCCATCGGCAGCGCAGCGTGGATCATGGCGAAGGGGTGGCCCTCCAGATCGGACCGAGCCTGCCGCCACATGACGCGACTCGGCCACGGATAGACGGATAGCGGCTGCTGCGTGTGCGTGGTGCCTCCACCAGTCCTCCTCAAGGACTGTGGCGCGTACGTGGCCAAGGGAAGGGAGCGAGGGGGAGCCGTGCTCTCTGCTCCCCGGGACACGCCATGTGAGCAGACGTGCGCTCCCTGTCCCGGGGCTTTGCCTCTGCTCCGCCTCCGCCACGATGAGCCGAGGCGACGAGACAATTATTAGACACGGCGGCCCGGGAGCCGGCTGAGACACGTCCGGCCCCGACCCTTCATCGGGTCGGTCAATGCTCAATGGTCATCCCGCTGCGTTTGCAGTTGCAGGGATCAAGCCGATCAAAATAAACGAACAAACTCGCTGCTGACACACAATAAAAGGGCCAGACAATGCCGCAGCGAGCTGGAGGCCGAAAAAGGAGCCAGCTCAAACAATCAACCGCAGGCGCATCATGTGTGGAAAGCGAAGAATCTGAAAAAAAGAACGGACTTGATGCAGATGCTGTTCTCCCGACAAGGCGGAAAAAGTAATCAGGCTATGTGTGGGTTGGGAAATCATGGTGCTTTAGCTTGACAGCAGGATCGTTGTTTGTTACATGAACACCAAAAGCCTCAAATAATGACACAAATCACGCACTGATATACACATGAGCTGAACATGGGCTGTTTCCTTTCCTCAAGCCTCGAGTTATTTTTGCCACTCAAAACTTTCCCCTAATCCATTAGGCACCAAAAAATAAAGCGGGCAGGGCAGGTACATTAGTCACACATACATACAGAACGCGATGACGAGAGCAACGTCACCTACTAGTGACTAGTGAGCGCATCAGATCTACCGCATGGGATCCAGTAAGAAGAAAACAGAGGACGAGACAAACCGGCGATGGAGTTAGGCGTCCTCTTCCCCATGGTCAGGCTGGGCGGCGATGCGGTCACTGCCGGCTGCATCTTGACCGGCAAGGTGACCCACCCTCGGGTACCTCTCCTTGAATTTTTCCTCCCAATCTTGCAACACCTCCAGCTCATCGGGGCTTAGGCCGTCCAAATCCCCAGTGAGGTCATTAGGGTCAAATGACATCAATGCCAGGGCCCGGGTTGCATCCCTCCCGGCAAACAAGGAGTATGGTCCCTGAGGGCCATAAAAGAGCCTGAGGGGAAAATATCAGGGAACACAATCATGAGAGGGCAATAAACCAAATTATACACCCATAATAACACAGGCAGCACCTTATTGCAACAGAAGCCTACTGCTCAAAGGCATACCAGCATAGCATAATCTGATGCCATGGAAAACGTTATGTTTATGCATAAAGTGGTAGACAAACAGATCATATTTCAAATGTCATGTGGAAGTAGGATGCACATGTTCTGTATAGCAACATTCGATACAAGCATCCACGGTATTCAGCAACTAGTCACAGACATACAAATACATTGCACGGGTACCAAGTTACATCTAAGAATCAGAATCCAAACAGCCACATTTTGTCGAAGATTATTTGAAGGACTCGGACCTATATACCTAATTCTTTGGCAGTATATGGAGCAAAGGAACATCCAAATAGAAAACTATAGCATGAGTTCTAGAATCTAGACAGTCTCAACAAAGAAGAATATGCTTGTTGCCTGTTGAAACAGCAGGCTAGGAAGATGAACAATAGTTAAACAAAGCAAGGGATTAAGAGTAGCCCACAGTAGCTATAGACGCCACTGATTGCAGACCGCAGGATAAACAATACTGACTAAACTACAGTAGTACATGATTTCACAAACTATATACTACTTCCTAGACAAATGTGGAGCTAACAAAGGAGGGATGGAGACATGGTAGATAAACTATGATCACTTATACAACATCCAAATGTCTAGCTAAGGAAACAAGGTGCAGAAAGCAATCAGAAACATAAATACTGGAGAAGATAAAGGAAAAAAGAAACCGGAAAGCTAATCAGGTGAAGCAAAAGATCGTAGACATGGATACAGAGCCAGAAAGTACAGTACATATCAAATATGGCAATGTTTCAACTTGAACTTTATATTACTAACCAAGGAGAGATGGCACATGATATATTATGATCACTTATCAAATAAATGACTAGCTGAAGAATCAGCATAAAGCAAACAGAAAGAAAATATTGGCACTGAAATCAGAATATAACGAAAAAAAGGAAACAGCTTAACTAGGTACAAAACTAGGTCCATAGTAGTTGATAGAGCGTTGGGGCATACAACACATACTACTACTAAATATGGCAGTGTTTCAACTCAAAATTTTCAGTTGGACGTATCAGTCTTGGGTCCAGATGAAAACTTCAACAAATAGTTACAAGTTACAAAAAATTGATAGCCTTTAAATAAATAAGGAGTTTAACTTCAGAGCTCTAAAAAGTAGTTCGAGTAGATAAAGTAAGCATAACACCTAAGTTTCATTTTGACAATTTTGGTTTCTCTACATGAAGTCAAACAAGGATCTGTCAGAACTCTCATTGTATAGCTAGAAATATTTTCTTTTTTTTTCTGAAAAAAAACATATAGCTAGTAACATTATAAACTGAAAATTTCCAAGAGATGAATGCATGCGCATACGTTACAGGCTATTCCACAACAAAACATGAAACATCTAAAATACTGCATCTCGAGTTCTCGACATGTCATTCCATAAACAAAAATGACCAGCAATACTGGTCATTGACTATAGTATCTGTGCCACATCTGCTGGCTGCCAAACCATTTGAACGTGTGCCCAGACACATGATCTACTTTCAACCAAAACTCCCAGGTCTAAGTAGTGTCCAGACTCCATAATTATCAAATTACAACACTCCCCCTCACATTAATAAGGGTAATGCCTATGATCTCTATCATAGTGCCCCAACAGTTTTCTGAATGAAATGAACTACCCACACCATCAGCTTGGCAAATTTAAACCTACTTACTGCACGCAATAGCTAAAGATCGGTTATCACCACTCCAACGTAGATTGTTTCCTCTCAACGGTTTCAGCTAGATGCGTTTTACGGTAGCAAGATCAGTTCAATGGGCAGCAACATCAGTCCGCAACGGAAAGCAGAATCGAGCGCAATCCTCACCTCCCGCGCGAGACGTCGTAGACCTGGCCCCGGATGGCGATGAGGATCTGCTTGGCGGGGTCCTTGCCGTCGTACGCCCTGAGCTGCTCGAGCGTGACCTCGCCGACCTCGACGGGGTCGGGATACACGAACGGCATCGGATCCTTCTCCCCCTCCTGCTCCTTCTCCTCCCGCTGCTTGGGAGGCGCCGCGGGGGAGGGAGCCGCGGGGGCGACGAAGAGGGAGGAGACGAGGAGGTAGGTCGCGAGCATGAGGGCGAGGATGGTGGCGGCGGCCCCAGGTGTGAGGCCCGTGTAGGCCTGCAGGGCCTCCGCGAACCCCATCGCCACCATTAGGGTTCGCCGCGGCCGCGAGCGATCCTGGCTGGGGTAGGTGCTGCGGTGCTGCCGGTGCCGGATGTTGTTGTTGACTCGGAGACTTCGCTCGCGGGGGGGATGGAACTTGGAAGGGAAAGGAAGGTTTGGTTGCGTTGCGTTGGTCTGGGACGGCAGCCGGGCGCGGCCAAGCGGAGCCAGCGACAGCGCAAAAGCCGAGCCCCGGCACGCGGCAGACGGCGAAAAAGTGGCGCACGCTGCGCGTAAGGCAGCCGCAACCGGCACCGCCGGGCCTGGGCAGCAAATGTTGGTCGGGTCAGGTTGGCCCGCCGTCGCAGTTTTCACGACCTCGGGGGAAGTCGGGCCTCTTTCGCCGCTACATCTCTGCGGTCGCTTGCTAATTCCGCTTCACAAGTTTGCTGGGCCTGTTGTATCGGGAAAAGGCCGCAAAACTCCCCTTGTGTGATTGTGTCTCGTAACACACTTCCATATGGCACAAACACTAGCGAGCTGAGCTATCGGCACAAAAGTTCACTGCTACATAATACCTGTGTCTGCATACTGCAAGCAACACAATCCAGATAGATGTTTTACACATAACTTTTATAAATCAACTCAATAAGCTCAATTGCCAATGTTTGCAGTGTCTCATCAAACAGGTTGACGCCACCACACACGTTTCTTTTATCCTAGCCAGTTCTTCACATGCACCTCAGATGGTTTGCCCTCTTCTTTTTCAGTTTGTTTCAGTGCTACGCTTGTGTCCGCATCAAAGAGAATAGCTCACGTTTTGAACAGTTATCCAACAAGAACGAGTCTCATCATTGTCAGTAGCTAGCACAACAAAAAAAAAAGACAGACAAACATGAAAGCAAGAATCAATTATACATGCTGCTTTTGGTCAAATATATTATTCTTAAAATTAGACCAGAGGAATTTAGAGCCTGTTTATTCCCTCTTAATTATATAAGCTGGATTATGGTTCAAGACTAGTAGAGTAAAATATTATTTTGGGATTGCAAATATTTTAGATTATTCGTGATCAATGTGATCTCAAAATGGTCATTTACTACTTTCGTCGACAGGCTTGAGAAATTTTTTACGTAGGGAGTACGGTGACTGGCTGACTTTCGTATCTTTGCAATTGCTCCGCTGCTCCGCCACTCATCGCTGCTCCTCGAGTCATGTCGTAATTCGACACGTTTGTAATTGGCTTGGACGTGGATCAGCAGTTCAGCACGCGCCAAAGCAGGCCCTCGTCGTGGCACCTCAGCGTGCCTCACTCCAACTACGGCCCCATTTGGATACCACGGCCAAAGTTTAGCACCTGTCACATTAGATGTTTGATGCTAATTATGAGTATTAAATATAGGCTAATTATAAAACTAATTGCACAGATGGAGTCTAATTCGCGAGATGAATTTATTAAACCTAATTAGTCCATGATTTGACAATATGGTGCTACAATAATCATTTGCTAATGATGGATTAATTAGACTTAATTGATTCATCTCGCAACTTAGCATAGTTATTTTGCATTTAATTTTATAATTAGTTTATAACCGATGTGACAATGGTAAAGTTTAGCGCCTCGAACACCCCGACTAAGGGATGCGATACTGCCATCATGGCGTCGTTTGAAAGTTGAAACGAGATCTCCGGATCGGGGATCCCCTGTGGCCGCCCAGGCAGGCAATTTGTACGCGACGCGGAGACACGTCGTGTTGACTCGACAGGCCAGAAAGACCCCCAAGGACCAAGGTGTCCTCGCCCAGTCGTCCCTTGCTGCTGCCTTGCCTCGACAGCGGCGAGACAAAGGGCACGACCTTTCCTCCACTGTGTCCCCGGATCCACCGTTCTTCCGAAGACAAATCCGGTGGGTCTGCCTCGCCCACTTCGCGTGGCTAGTCAGGGTATCTGTAGCTCGCTAGGCTGAACGCCTGGTCGCCTGCCCCCCAGCTGGGCCTGGGCGAACCTTGGCGTGGCCCCGCCAGAGAGACCCGAGGGCCGAGGCACCAGGAACTCCCGGTCTCCGTCTCCGTTCCTCTGACTGCATTCCTTGTCTTTTGGACCGAGGACGCTGCCGAAACCGACGACGAGAACGGTGCAGGCATCACTGCGTGTTTGACCCTGAACCGGCGAACCATGGGAATACGCGATGGTCCAGCCAGGCATACCTGCCCTGCACGAGCGAAAGCCAAAAGGTTTGGGGCTCGATCTGGTGAACACAGCCCTGGTGGGATTTCGTTCCGTGTAACTTCATGGCTTTTTGCCTTTTTCCTACGAACGGTGACTGCACAACCGCAGTGCTGGTAGGCGGTAGCTTAGGCTAGATCCGTCTCGGAGTGGCAGATCTTGCTGAATGCTGATGGTCTCTGAACACTGGTGCTGAAACAGCTCTGTCTCAGGCTTGATAATTCAGGCTTCCCCTTCCCCGGACCCCGGTCCGGCCTCTTTCATCCGCGATTGCCCTGGTATTCGTGCTTACCAGTTGGAGACCAGATCATGCAGGATTATTTGCCTTTAAGCTTTACTCAAGAGAGTTGAGACATTGCAGATGCGTAGAAAAGATTTACCTGCGCCATTTTGTTCGTGGATTCGCCTGCTAGCGTTGCCATGATCCAGCACGGATTCGTGGCCCGGGCCCCGGGCTGATATTTCAAGTTGGCAGATGACCAAGCGCCATTTCTGGTTACAGGATTCCTGCAACAATTTACTGTTTTCAGACTATCTGTTGGGTGCGCCTTAAGAGGTCTAAGGCTAGGGACCTCCTTGTGTGTAAAAGAGATTCGAAATGGGGTTTAAGGGCTTATTTGTAAGGGCTAGGAACTCAGTTGTAACATTCAGAGATCTCTTTGTAAAGTTCAGGGGCCTGTCTGTATTATTCAACCCCACCAATGGAATTAATATAAACAGACACCCTCTCTTCCCTATAAATAGAACCCTAGAGCTTGGAGGAAAAGATTTTTTGGCCATTTGTTCGTTTGGTTTATTTGTTCAATTGGCTTGTTCTCTTCTTTCTCCTTCTCTCTATAACCTGTTCGGGATTCCTAATCCCAACAGCGGCGCACACTCTCGGGTTATGGCTTCACTCCTAAGTTCGATCAACAGGACTTGCTTCAAGAGCTGATGTAGTTGTATCCGAAGGTAGCTCCAACATTTTCAAGCCTTCTCTCATGAGCGCTAGGCAACTAGGATGGACTGGTCCTCCAGCACACCCTCAGCCCCTCTTGGCTGGTGTTCGTGAGAGAAGCTCCGCATGTGGTGGAAGTAGTCAAATAGTCGATGTAGTAGATATAATAGCGGTGGCCGAGGTCGAATCGTACGTGTAGTTAGTGATGATGTTGAAGTTGATGGCGAGCCCCTCGAGGCAACGTAGTGATGGTGAGGTAGATGGCGATGCTGAAGGTGACGACAATGCTGAGGATGAGCCCCTCGAGCCGATGTAGTAAAGGCAAAGTCGAGGGTGATGCCGAGGTGGAGGCCCTCGAGCCGATGTAGCGGATGATGAGGTTGAGCCCTTTGATCGTTGATCCTTTCGAAAAATCCAGATCTTTAAAATAGGTTAATATAGACGGGATACCAATAAGGTCATGACCTTCGTTATTGACCTTTTCAGAAAATCAAGTATCATAACCCTGTATTTTGTAGGTAACATGGTCTCCATAGAGGAGTCAGCACACGAATTTTCACTATATTGAATTAACTTAGTTGCAACATAGCAAAGAATACTAAAAGAAATGACAAAATTCACATATAGTTAAGTAATAAGCGCTCCAAAGGATACACCCTGCAAACAGAAATGTCAGTGATTGAAGTGAAGCAATATAGTGCACACGCATTCTCTAACAGTGGGGCGGCTGATCAGATTTGCATGTCTTGGTGGCAAATTATCTTAGCATATTTGTTGCATTCCGGTATTTCTAGATACCTTCCATCAAGGGAAAAAGATTGACCCATCTGTGCTTAGCAATTGCTGGCATGCATAGAATAGGATCATAACCATCGAAGGTGGTAAGCTGAAATTGTATTGTCTCTAGAAAAGGATCATAGCCATCGATGTGATAACACGATCGCCTCAGTATAGCATGCCGCATGCTATGCCGAGGTAATACCTTTTGGTGACCTCAGTATAACAATCTGTACCATGTGTTATATACTTTTGGTGACCTCGCTTGTTAGTTGCAATACCTTTTTTGGCGATGGTCCAGATTGTGGTTGTCTCTTTGATGCTTGGCAGGGTGCGGAGGTGAAGTAAAATGGAAGAGTTTATCTGCTAGCTTTAGGTGCACGGCCGTGCGCATGTGACACAAAAATAACATGCAGCTTCGCTTGTTTCGATCAGGCAGGATAGGCTCAGCCCATGTTAGTGGCAACATAATTATAAAAAGATACTTGCTATTTTGTTAGTCTGACGATTTTAAATGGAACCATCGGAGGTGGCAGGGTTAAAGGCTTTTGTCCAAAGGTGATGACCTCTGATAGGCATAACACTAGGCTCGGCGGAAGCAACGCAAAGATGAAACGAGCTTGTCACATGCAGGTTCCGAGGGTAGTTTCTGATGTCCGGCAGTCATGGAAGCATAGCTTCATGCCTTGGACCAGTATCAGCTTAGTGCGGCAAATCAGAAAAAGATGATTAGAAACAAAAACATCAAAGGTGGTAATATTAAAGTATTTTATACGGAGAGGTGGAACATAAC
Organism: Setaria viridis; assembly: GCF_005286985.2. Lineage (NCBI taxonomy): Eukaryota > Viridiplantae > Streptophyta > Magnoliopsida > Poales > Poaceae > Setaria > Setaria viridis. The sequence continues at coordinate 45,478,678 of NC_048271.2, forward strand.
CCTCGATTGTTGTATTGCCCGTGTAATCGCCATGCATGCATGTGCAGAGATCGGCGCTTGCCACGAAAATTGTTTCCACGAGGGTCGAGCTTGCCGCGGATGTCTGCACTTGCCGCGAGGGTGGAGATTGCTGCAAAGGAGCTTGCCGCAATGGGAGAGCAACTTGCTGCGAGGGTGGAGCTTGCTGTGAGCCTGTGAAGCAGCTTGGTGGCATCGAGGGTTCAGCACTTGCTGCCAAGGTTCGAGCTTGCCGTGGAGGTCGTTCTTGCTGCGAGGGTTCTAGGCTTCAAGCAACCTCGAGGGTTCAGCTCTTGCTGCGAGGGTTGGCTTCTGGCCGGAGTTCTACAGAACGTGCGAGGTTAGCTGAGTTTTGTCTCCTGACTCGAAATTTGCAAGGTTAAAGGGGTTTTTTCCCGTGCGACGCTCGAGGGTGTTTAGGTTTTGTTATGGAGTTCAGATAGAATGTGTGAGGTTAGCTAAGTTCTGTCTCTTGACTCGAAATTTGCAAGGTTAAAGGGGTTTTTTTCCGTACAGTGCTCGAGGGTGTTTAGGTTTTGTCGCGGAGGTCTGTGCTTGTCTTGAGGGTTCTTTCTACATGCTCGCGTGGTGCCTTGGCATTAGATGGGCTTTCCCTTCGCTGGCAGGTTTTGGAACCACGTAGTGGTGCCAAGTGCTGCGCCTCGCTAGGTAGCTTAGGAACTTGTGACTGGTTTCCTAAAACCTTGACTGGGATCATCGAGGGTGACATGATTGAAGTGTCTTGTCCAAAGAAAAGGAACATGACCCTCGATGGTTGACATGGTTGTATTTGACTTGGTATTTCACTTCCAAATGATTGCTGGCACGAGCTTAAGTATGACCGGAGCTGGGCAAGCGGGGTGCTAAGCGCAACTTAGTTCACGGAGGTTCCAGGCGCATGTTGACTTGTGCATAGACAAACATATGAGATTGTGAGGTTTAAAAGTCAAGGAAGGTAGCTTCAGTTGCGAGGGTTCCGTGGGTTCCGTGGCTTGGTACATAAGGTTGAAATCGCAACTCTTGGTTGCTTCGATCGTGAAACTTTAAACCCTGCGAGATTAGAGGGAAAACAAGTATACATTGAAATGTAAAGTTGATGCCGCAACTTGTTGTTGCCTTTGACTCAGAGCTTGCATATAAATGCAAGGTTTTACTTGCGTAGAAACACAAGGTTTGAGTTGTTCACATCCACTGTTGGGATAAGCAAACCTCTGCTTGCATAGAAATGCAAGGTTTTACTTGCGCAAAAACGCAAGGTTCGAGTGTTTGCATCCACTGTTGGGATAAGCAAACCTCTGCTTGCACAGAAAGGCAAGTCCCGATTGCACAAAAACGCAATGCAGTGGCCTTTTGAGGCTTAATAAATAAAAATGCTTAAAAGGTAGAGACAATGCCGCAACTTTTTATTGCTTTTGGCTTTGAATGTTTGAGCAAAAAGTAAAACCGCAGAAAAGGTAAACTTGTGGGTCGTCAACCAACTTCTCTTTTGCGAAATCAAATAATAGAGGCCTCTCGAGCTTTTTTGATTCATGCATGAAAGTTGTACGTCCATGCAATGGGATGCTTTGATGCATATGAATGAAATGCTTGCATATGCAAAGATATATCTCATAGTTTCCATATCATCAACCTTGCAAGGGAAGGTAGTTTCGATTGAAACTTGAGCACGTAACAAAGTAGTGCTCTGAATTGCCTTAATCAACCTCCGAAGGTTGTGCTTGGTACTTTGAAAACCATTATAGTGGAAGGCCAATGACTGATGAATGCCAATAAAGATAATTCCAATAGTTGATGAGAGCCAAAGGTCCGTAAGATATATCACTTGATGAAAACCAACGCGCCATTAAAACCAATATATCATGTCCTAATTCTTGACTTGGTTACGAGTTGAAAACCAATGTACCTAAAAATAAAAAATGTGAGGGTCTAATATACAAGGGTTAGCTTAAGTGGGTGGAGAGATACTTACAAGTGAGAACCTGCATATTAGAGTGGAAAATTTTCAATATTAAGATGTAGCTTGCATTATTTTTTAAGGATGTCTCGATCAGAGGTCACATGCCTCATTGAAAGGATCCTGATGTCGCCTAAAGAGGGTGAATAGGCGTAATCTGAAATCGTCACCACTTAAAATAAATTAATCAGCAACTTTCAGAATCTCCAATAAACTCTCCAGAATTTTTCAAAGATATGAAACACACGTCTTAAACAACGGAAGAATATCTCATTGTCTGAAAACCGGAACATCCAGTTTTATCCCTAGCAGTGACAACCCCTTAAACCTTATGTTGAGCAAGAGATGTAAAGATCAAACCAGTCTCAAAGAGTATGCTGAGATGATGTATCTTTAGTAGAAACACAAAGTTCCTGCACTTCACAAACACTAACACCCGAGAAGATCAATCAATGTAAGGAGATCAACAATTAAGTAGAAATGCAGGGCAAATGTATGCAAACTAGTGAGGAGGCACGATGATTTGTTTCACTAAAGTTCAGATTCACCACCGAGCGAATCCTACATCTCCGTTGGGTGCTTTCAAGGAAGCCAGGTTACACTCAACCCTTTCCCCACTTCGCTAGTTAGCTTCTTCCCTTGCGGAGGCAAAGCTTGACCTGCACAAACTGTCCCGTGGCTCACCACACCTTGGTAACTCTTGGGGGCGACACCTAACCGTCTAGGAGGAACACCTCCAAGAGTAACAAATGCTTCACTTGTAACTTGACAAGGTAAATCAGTGCTCAAACAAATGAGTGCTCTTTTAATGCTCTCAAATAACTCCTCTCTACTACCCAACTCACAAGATCTTAACAAAGATCACACTACCTCAAAAAGAGCGGTTGGGGAGACCTATTTGGCTTTGGCTCAGGTTAGAACAGGCAAGAAGCACACCGACAACTGCAAAAACAGCAACCAGTCACTGAGAGGGGTGTGGGGTATAAATACTCCACTCCCCAAAAACTAGCCGTTAGACATGTCAGACCAAAACCGGAACTTCCAGTTTCCCCAAACCGGAACCTCCGGTTTTCAAACCAACTAGCCGTTGCAAGTTGAGTTCCGGATTTTTCCGAAAATATTTCCGGAAACTTTCGGAACTTTATGACTATTAGTGTGTACGTGTGGCCTTTGTGACTCTTTCCTCACATAGGATACTTGAGCACTGAGACTATATCAAATGATCATGTGATGCATCCTTCTTGATAGTGCAGCACACCTAAACTCAAGATTAAAATAAATATACCATGTTCATCTTCTTGAGCTTCATTTCCTTTAACCATGCCATACTTGATAATCATGTATTCTTGAGAGCTGCATCAACCTTTGTCTCTTTTGTTTGAGCACTTCAACCTTGAGCTAGTGACTTGGATCAATATTCAATCACATATGAGTGAAAAGCTAATTTTAGATCACAAGTCACTTCTTCATATGACTCAATAAATGTTTGATGCATCCCATTGCTAAACTCGGCAAGGCTTTACTTGATACCTCAAAATCTTCCAATTACTAGACCCTTCACCCTAGCAAAGCTCATGGGCCAAGTCACCACTTGACCATATTTTACCTAGTCCCTTGGTACTAATCACTTGCTTGATTTCTTCATCCAATCGTTGTCGTATTTGAGTCTAGCTATGCTTTGACATCATGAGTGAAACTTACTTGAGATCATATCTTCTTTTGACTTTTAAATCCAAATTACTTACAACAAGCTTCCCATCTTATTTAGAGACCAACCAATATGTCAATGCCCTCATGCCTCCATCTTTTCTTTAATTTGCTTGTCGTCTATCTCATATAACCATCATGGGATTCACATAAATTTTCCACTTTGTTCTTTTCATTGTACGAACCTTTTAATACAATTCTTTCCACAAAGATTGTTCATCAATATAAATAACCTGCTCATAAACTTAACAAGTTCATTAGACCTTTAATCATGTTCTCATTCAATACACCAAAAACCCACTAGGGGCCTAGATGCTCTTTCACTCATCCAACTGTAATATAGTAACAACAAAATAAACAGATAAGTTGACGAAAGCTTGCTTATGATCAAAGTTTTTGTGGACTTACTTTTGAAGCGTCATGCTCTAGTCAATATCGCAACTCTTGGTTGCTTTGACTGTCAATTTGAACTTAGTCTCGTGTGAGATAAAACATTGCATTGAAAATGAGTTGGTGATATGTTGGCATAGGTTAGATAGCCACATGCATAAGTAGTGCAAATAATCACATGCTTACTAGAGTTAACTTGTATTGGTAGAGAGATACTTACATTGGTGAAGTCTTACAAGTTAGTGAGAAAATTTTCTAAGGAAAAGAAGTGAGTTTCTAAGTGTAGCCCCTCTGGAGCTCTAGACAAAGTATGCAAAGTATGTTGGAGCAACTTGTGTCAAGTGTTTTGTCACCTTTGTGACCCTTAAAATGACTTGGTTGAGAAAGGACCTTATAACTTTGACCCCACGAATGAATTCTTTGCTTCCGAAGTTTTTTTTTTGGCGCACATAGATGATGAATGAAATGACGTGATGGTGTTGCTTCACATGAATGTGGAAATAGATTGCTGCACTGCGTATTGACAGCAGCTTCATGGGTCGAGATTGCTGCATCTGCTTTGGTGTTGTTGATGGGCGTCTGGTATTGATAGCTCTTGAAGTTTCGCATGGGTCTGCTCTATAGTCGCGAGCATCGTCATTCGAAGACAAAACAATTAAAAGAGAACAAAGGTTGCTGCTGAGTTGCTAAAAGCAGCATCAGATCCTAATAAAGAGCGTGGATACCTATCGGATCAAACAGCACATTATCCTATTCTTTTATGAAAGAAATGCACAGGGCAACATGATTAGGGAGATGGGATCAGAAGTAATGGACCTGCAGGAGCACTGATGGCGTGGCGTGGACGACAGGATGAGTGCGGCGCGGCGGCGGCCGGAGGCACAGGCGATGGATGGCAGCGGCAAAGCCCGGAGGCGACGGTGATGGATGGTGGGGACGACCGGCGCCAGCGGTGAGAGGTGCAAGGGAAGGGCCACCAGAGCGGCACGGTCGCTTGGCACCTACGCCGACGCCGACGATGCCTTCTTGTCCGCCTACTACTTCGGGCTGGCGCCTCCCGTGGCGAACCTCGTGGACAGCACGCGCTCCACGAAGATGTCAAGGAGGTCGCACCCGCTCCCCGCGTTGGCGTCAACATCGAAGCGGTCGGAGGACAGGCCGTGGCCGCCGAATATGATGCGGGCACTAGAGAGGTACTTGAACCCGAGCGAGGCGTCGCTGTCGTCGATGTGCGCCTGGCAGAGTGGGCAGCTGGCGCTGGACTCGAGCCATCATTCGACGCAGGCCAGGTGGAAGGCATGGATGAAGCTAGTACAGCACATAGGAGGTCGAAGTTATGATGGATGTCTTATATGAATGAAGCATTCCCACATAAGCAAAGACTAAATGTGATACAAATATCAGTCCTTGGAGGCTGATAACACATTTATTCAACAGATGGTTCATAAACCGTACAACTTCCGAAGGGGCAGGCGCGAAAGCCATGCCAAAACGATAAGTAAAACAACAATGGTAACGACCCAAGCCACTACCCAGATGAACGCTAGATAGAACTCGAGACTACACGCCAGCGAAAGCATCCTGCAAAGGGCAATGCCATAAGCAACGTTAGGTGCGGAAGCGACCACCTACTCAATGTCCTCAGCAACGAAGTCCAGGTCTTTCTCTGAAGCAACAAAATAAGGGTGAGTACAAACAAGTCATAACAAGGATAAAGCTAAGGTTCATTTGCAATAAAGCTAGATTTTTAACATATGCAAGGGTTCACTTTCAGAAAGGTTTCCACAAAGTATTTATTTAGTAACCGAATAATTGAGTGAGGTTGATCCTACACAAAGGATCCAAATTTTAATACTACTGGACTCCCCGTCCGCGGTAGCTCACGGCACAACTGCCGGACACTTCCAGAATCCAACACACGCCATGAAAACCATCCACCTCCCAAAAACTATTTATGTGACCAAGTCGTAACTCGTCCAATACTGTGGACACGGTTATTTGAATAGGTTTTAACTCTGCAGAGGTCTACACTTTACCCACAAGTAGGGTACCGTAGCATGATCACCTCAGTGTCAGTGCGGATCCTATCAAAGCCATTACCCATCTTAGCTAAGACCTGACTAGCCAACACGGGAGCAACCAAGGGGTCGATGACCTACCGACGAGATCTTAATAGGGACCTAAGCCACACATGCTTACTCCTTCTCCACGGTCTCCCGTTGCTCACTAGCTCTCCTGATGGCTAAATAGACTAGCTAGTGAGATTTATGCCAAGCCTTTGCCGCATACAAAGGTCGAGTGGTTGCACGATAAATTGGGTTAGGCAAGATGATACATCAATTTGGTCCTTAATCCAGATAACCCAACCTGCTCAACCACTAAGGTACGAGCCCATCCTAGCATGTCACACAAGAAACATCCATCCGTCTCATCTAAACATCTTTCCTTATTTTCCACCAAAACCCCTATTTATTTCCAAAACACTCACGCATTTATCTTCGGCAAAATATTATATTCATGATTGAGTTATATTAAAGAAAGTAACCAATTCCTAAACATTCTAGCAGCAATTATCTTCTAAATAGAGCATATCATATTTAGAGATAATTCTAGATCATCAAGGAATAATCATAGCAATCAAGGGGTGGCTATCCAAGCGGGTCTTTAAGGAGTAAAATAATATGCAATTTATAAAAACGACCAATAGGTTGTGTCTATAAAACTGGGATAAATATGCATCAAAGGGTGGGATTGGACTTGCCGTCCTCAGAGCCTTCCGGGAGTTCCTGCTCGCGGTATGGGTCCTCGGGCTCCGGCTTGTGGTACTGGCCTCCAAGCTCCTCTTCAGACTCCTCCTCCTCGGTCACTCCGCGATCTACGATACACACAAGCGAGCACACAATAAATAAAAGAAAATAGAGTTTTACCCGTTGAGCTCGGAGAGAGAGAGTGAACCAAGAATAGAGGAAGGAAGAGTCTTTTCAGAGGATTGGTAGATGACTCGGTGGGGATATGTTTGAGAATGACGTGGTCGAATTTGGGGTGCATAGGAGGAAATTTGGCGCATAAAATGTCGACGAGAAGGTGCTTAGGGGCTGGTTTTAAAGGGTCCAGGGACCTTCTTGCGAGAACTCTTTGGAGAGGGAGGGGCTCCTGGCGAAAAGGAAAAAGAAGGGGGGGAGTGTCTTGGTGTAAAAGAGGGGAAATTGTAGGGGCTAAATTGAAAAGGGCCAAATCCCCTTTCTTCCCCTTCAGAACAGAGAAGAAGGGTGGAGGGGAGGTGGTGGCCGGCGGCGGCTCGCCGGCGGCGGAGCCAAGTGGCGGGGGAGGGAGAGGAGAGTGAGGGGGTCCCGTTTTACCCTCTATCCTTGGGCGGCGGTGATGGAAGGTGGGGCGGCGGCAGGGAGCTAGCGGCAGCAGAGGCGGTGCCCTGGTGGCGGCGGTCTGGTGGCGGGACTGGGAAGAGGGAGGTAGGGGGAGATGGCCGGGGCACGGTGATGGAGTGGAGGACCTTTTATAGGCCAGAGGAGAGGGGGGCGACGGGCGGTGGCAGGCGGTGCACAGGGCGGCGTTGTGCGCCGGGATGCGCAGGCATGGGGCCGGCGCGGGAGCGGCACGACAAGGCACGCGCGAGAAAGGGCGGTGCTGTGCTCGTCGGCGTGCGGGGCGGCGAGCGGCGTGCTAGCGGGCATGCGGTGGCGTGCGCGTGCGGGGAGCGCGAGCAGAGCACGATGCAGGGGTGGGGCCCGGCGCGGGAGGGTGCGGGTGTGCGCGGGGCCGAGGTGGGGGCGTGCGCGTGGCGAGGCGCGCTGCATCGCACGGGTACGCTGGCGCATGGTGGCGGGGCGGGGCTAGGCACGGGCGTGCAGGGGTGCGGCGCGGGGCCGGGCAGGAGGTAGGCTTGCGCGGCCAGGGAAGGAAGGAGGAGAGGAAAAAGGGAGGGAGGGAAAGAAAGAAGAAAGGAGGGAGAAAGAGAAAGGGAAAAGGAAATGAGAAAAAGAAGAGATGGAGTAAAAAGAAAAGGGTAGAATTAAATTGTGTGAAAAGTTAAAGAGAGAGAGGGAGACGGCGGGGATTGCGGAAGTGGTGCGGCACGAGTGTGGATGGTGTACAAAGGAAAAGGTAGAATTAAATTGTGTGAAAATTTAGAGAGAGAGAGGGAGACGGTGGGGATTGCGGAAGTGGTTGCGGGCATGAGCGTGGCGGTCTTCTGACCGGCACGCAGCGTGTCACGCGGAGAGGAAAAGAAAAAGAATGGACGGTGGTCGGCTTTGGTGCCGGGATGGCGAAATCGACGGGAAGATAGGATTTGGGAGCTCAAGCGGTGAAAAGATTTTGAAAATAATTTTTAGCAAATGATTTAATTTGGTGAATTTTAGAGATGTTACAATGAAGCATACAATGTTTATGTTTAAGGGTGGGAGGTCATATCTTACTGGTAATCGAGTTCTAAATGTTCGAAGCAAATTATAGGTTTTATGAGCTGAATTGAGACAATATTACAAAGTTCAGTTTACAGATTGAAAACAGAAATACGGCCTACAGTACAGCACAAGAGAGAGAATTAACATCTAAGCCCTAATAGATTTGTAGCAATCGGTGGTTAGGTACTGAATTGCCCACGGCAACCCTGATTTCTCACTACAAAACAATTAATTTCATAACTGCTAAAACCTGAACCTATTTGCAATTTGATAAGTACTGAAGAACACAGATCAATCAGAACCACCTCGCCTGCCTTCGAAGAGTTGATCCGCTATCTCTGCGACCTGATCGGAAGTGAAATTGGCTGGAACTGGTGTCAGGAGCCGATTTTTAAAGGAACCTGATGAATCTGCGTAGCAAAATTTGACAATTGCCGCCAACCCTTTGGAACTCCCGCCGCTATAACGGAGGATCAACCAGCCGAGGGTTCTTTTCGTGGGTAAAATAGATGGATTTCCTTCCCACCATCTCATTTTAATCATCTGTTTTGCCATGGTATGCAATGTGGTCGTTGGGCAACACAGATTAGCGACCACAGGGGCGGCTGGATAACGACGGGACTTAAACTCGTCGTCGCCTACCGTCCGTACCGCTTTGTCGAAGGTGGAACAGCCCCACGACAACCACATGTTGTACGTGGTTGCTAGTTTCAGGTCGTTAATACTCCTTCCTGTTGTAGTGCAATGCCGATGCTGTCAGCTCGGATGGTGGCTGCTGCAGAAGCCCTTGTCTGCTCGTGGTATAGAACCTGCATCACAATCATCAGAGGTAGGCGCTCGTTGTGCACAGCATGAGCACATGCATCAGGCGACAACTTCTTGCAGTCCATGAGGGCGCAGAGCCTCTTCTTATCGCTCTTGCCCAAGCTTGGGTGCTCCTGCACAAAATTTAAGAGAAATATGTTAACTCCACAATTTTTTCTAGAATCAAGAGAAATAGAATGTGTATCTTAATCCCCATGACATACTAGTAATAGTCATGCACCTGAAGAAATTTAACAATGACAAAAACCGGCACTATCCAATATGCATCAGGAGTATATTTTGAAGTAATTAGCGTAATAAAGCAACTCACTATGTATATGAAGTTTCTCAGAGTGGTCATAAAATTTGAATTGGTAGTTGTAACAATACCTTCAGATACATATCAATGGCACGGTATAGCCCATCATGAACTGGCCTTGAATTGCCTGAAACTGTCTCAGCTAGACTGAAAAACTTATAAACAGGTATGTTTGGGTCCTTTGCAACCTCTGCAAGATATCCATCGACAATTTTGGCCACCGTAATCATTGATGCACTAGGAGCTGAAACATGATCATTCACTTCCCCACCATTATGCTTCTGGGCATGCTTAGAATCTTGTCTGACAAATTCCTCAACAATGCTAAGAATCAGGTCAATGTCATAAACAGTGGTATCACCGTCCACTGTAGGGATCAGAAGATCAGACACTGATGCTTCTTCCAGTTGTTGGGCAATACGCTTCATAAGCTCTTTCCTGCACATCTCTCCAAACTTTAGCAGATTTGTTGCCTTCAGTAGCTTTAAGAGGAAGCTGCATGAGACTGAACCTTTCTCAGATGGCAACAGGCATGTGATGGTAACTAGCATTGCCCGAACCTTTGCATCACCATGGATCATTGATACCTTTCTCAACGATGGAAGTTTCTTGTAAGTATAGGCTTTGATTGCCTCACCAATAACATCCTTGGACACCATACATTTGGTTTCGATTGCTGTTATGATTCGCTTGTAGGCATCAATGTCAAGATCAGTCGGATCTTCAACCCACCTGTTGAAATATGCAATACATAGTTGGAACATTCTAGAAGATGGTGGAGATCTCAAGAGACTAATTTTGCCATGTATAAGGATAAGATCATTGCAAGGTAAGAAGGTTCTAGAAAATTGGAGAGAATGCATGAGCCATAATTGCCATGCTTCATGGTGAAGTGTAGAATACTTTAGAATTAGATATTTTAGTATGGTAGAAATATAAGAAACTAGATAAGGATGAGGAGGGTTCTAGAGTTAGGATATTTTAGATGGAAGAGTGTGGAAGTTGCCACATGGCAACACCATAATGATCATGAGCACAGTTGCTCCCCTCTCTCCTAGCTATACCATGGTATAAAGTGGCATGTGAGCCATAGGTAAAGAGATGGCAAGGTTACCATGTAGTGTAGTGGTGTCATAATAGGGTAGCCACATAAAGAATGTAACAGTGAGTGTTGTATCCGCACACTTTACGAAATACTCACGACCTTCATTTCCAACCCCTGGTATTCATAAAGAAACACATACCATTTTTAACGCGGTAGGAACAATGCAAGAAAAAAAATCTCAAGTATTGATGCAAGTTATTCCTCAACCATGTTGGTACATAGTCTGATTATTTCTTAAAAATGTAATAATTGTATTTTCATGTGTTCATGATAAAGATATATACAATTGCTACAAGTTATTAACATTCACTTTAGCCTAAGTGCTAAATGCCAAACAGTATGTCACCTATTGTTTAGCTATTTATTTGACTAGACGTACATTTAAACAGGTTAAACTGTCATTAAATAGAATAAATAGCTGATTAAACGGACATGACTAGCCACTGTAGCATTTACAAGGCATAAAAACAGACTAAACAACCGTGTAGGCAACATCGAAACATAAGACACTTACCAAGCTGAGCATGAAAAACAGTGGCAGCAAATATCATTCTAAGGTGGTCAGCAAGGAGACGATATGCAGTATCAACTCCATCGATATTTGCAGAACCTACTTTACCGAAGTACAATCCAAACACTGCATTCAATACGCATATCAAGTAATCATAAGATGTTGGTGATCATGGAAACCAATAGGATAAAACAATCAGTTATCGTGAGCAACAAAAGATACGTCGAAGCATGGACATGACAAACTTACGTAATTGATGGCACCAAATATGTGACCGAGGACATCTAAATCATAATGGCCTTTTTTTATCTTAAAGTATAGTAGCTAAACATTAGACATTCATCCGTATTAACACATGCTTAGCTTGCAAAGGCCCCAAAACACCATCTGCTTGCCTATTAAACTAAAAGTTAAAGAAAGAAAAATACATGAGTCAGTAGATGCAAAGACATTGTGTACCAATACAACTTTAACAATTTATTACATATAAGAAGCTTCATTTATGTATGCAAAAGATCATAACCATAAGCGACAGAATATAAAGCCAACCTGAAGAAACACAAGATGGCATATCTCGACAAATTTATTATCATTTATGTTCACTGGAGAACAAATACCATCTTGACTGTCTGAACGATAAAAAAAATTCCAACACATGGACCAGTCGGACCACCTGTGCAGAAATCAGCCTATTCAAGCAAAGAAGATAGGATGCGTCTAGTCAATAGATATCCACATTAATTCAAAGTAAAGTTGATACAATATTACACTGTTTCCCCTATATGCTTCAGCAATATTTTCCTTGACTCAATGTCCGGTTTCAAACCATAAGTCATGTCACCATCGAAGCATGTGACATAGAATTTATGTTGTCTCTGCGTATTAAAGACTCAGCGTATTAAAGAACCAGTCATCAGTAGGTAATAAGAAGGTGGCCTTTACATAAAACATCAGACACCAGTCATCATTAGGTAATAAGAAGATGGCCTTTACATAGAACATCAGACAATTTTGGACCATAATTGTCTATGTTATTTTTTTTCTTTTTTTCAGGTACCCTTGTCTGAAGGCCTAAATCAACATGACACAACAAATAGGTACATCAGAATCAAGATAAGAGGAACTTTCAAATTGTAGCCCTAAGCTTTATATTCATGCAGTAGCTTGACAAGCAACTCGCACACACAAAAATAAAACTTACAACAACAGAGTATCTCTCAAATTGCGGATTTTTTAAGGAGGCTTCCATCATATCATAGACTATCAATGTTCAGAGTGAATCAGAGTACCGCAAAATAAAACTTGTACCACAATTCTTACTACATAAACTATACAGTCCTTTCACTATTGACACAACGTGCACAAAACCACTTGCCAGCGCCGGACGTTCGATCCGGGTGCTGGCATCGGACGCTGCAACATCCGTCTGATTGGAGCTGTATAAGCACATGAAATTTCCCACCGCAACATTTACAGATGTTGCATGCAACATGACCGATTCCTCTGCCTCCTTTTCACGTTGTCGATGTTTGGACGAACAAGCTTGAGGCAAACCATCCCCTGACGAACTCCTCCTTCCCAAGTTATGGTTAGAAGTAAATCGGCTGACGCATTCCGCATATCCTCCCGAGAATCAAGTTTCGATTAAGCATATGCCCGTCAACTTCTACCTATTATTGAAAAAAAACTACCGCTGGAACATCCAAATTGACTCGCCGTAACATGAAAATAAAGTAATTTCACCATGCAAAATCACTTGCTGCAATACGAAAAAAAAACTAATGCCAGCATCCAAACTCACTTGTTGCAACATTGCAAGAAGGTAATCCCAACATTTACATTCACTTGACGAAACATTAGAAAAAAGATAATAAAGCATCAAAATTCACATGATGCAACACCAAAAAAAAGGTAACTCCAACATCAAAAATCAGTTGGTACAACACTAGAATCATCCACTGCAACATCCAAAACCATGAATTGCAAAATCCAAAAATTCTCATATTGCAACATGAAGAAACAATAAACACAACATCGGAATTCAGCTAACGCAACATCACCGATGATAGCCGGCCATGGGCCCCGGACATGGAACACCCGAGAGATTGGGTTCATCCGATGTGGCTTCCTGATGGCCAGCTTCCACCGGAGGAGTCCCCGGCACCTGCGCTTCCGCTGAGGGAGAGGATGTTGGCGAGGTTGTTGGAGCAGAGGAGCAGCAATGCAGCATCCTGGTGTTGAGCACGACGCGACCTCGTCGAGGCGCTTCCGGGGAGAGAGAGGAGGTTGGTGTCAAGCAGCACTTGTAGACACTATCGCACCGGAGGCAAAAGGGCTGAAGGTGAGGGAGATAAGCTCCTCAAGGTGGTCGACATGATCCTCCCCCATGGCCTAAGGAAGTGAGGAGGTGCAACGGCGTGGGGATGGGGCAGGAGCTTCCTGACAGCTTGGGGCAGAGCATGTGGCCATCTAGCGATAAGAAGCTGCCAGCGGCAGCGGTGATGGGCGCGCGGCGCGATGAATGGCCTCCAAGAGCCACGATGTGTGCAGTTGGAACTTGGAAGCCGAGGCAAACGTAGAGCGAAAGGATAAGCATAAAGCTCATGTGGCGTGTGAAGCTGGAAACGTGATGCTCTGCTGCTGTCACGTGGGATGAGGAGGCCGTCCGAAATTTTGCTCCTGTCGGACGCCTGAGCTAAATCCCTTATTGATTTTGGTTTTGAGATCTGACGACAGGAGAGTACGATGTTTCAGCAGTTCAAAGTCCTACCGGAGGGCAAAACTTCAGCAGACTGAGTGAGGAATCTTCCAAACTTTGGTGCTCAACAGTCAACCAGGTATGGTCCATGTAACGGAACAAGCGCCGCCGCATCTCCCGCGCCCCCTGCCAAGTGGCCAACCGCCCAATCCAAGAAGGCGAGGCCGTGTGACAGGGGTTGCAAGAACGCAGCGACGGAGCAGGAGCTAGCGCGAGGGGAGAGATCCAGAGGGGTAGAGGGGAAGGGCGAAGCGGATAACTGGAGGAGGAGCTTAATCCCATTCGCCAGTCGCGACGGCGAGGTGGCCGTAGCCGTTGCCGGAGGGGAAGGACGGCACGCGCAACGGAGAGACTTACAGAAATTCAAGTTCCTACAGGGTGTTTTCGATCGCGATTGCCATTCGCGATTCAAACTGAGGTCTTATATGTAAATTATTAACCGCGATCCAAATCGTTTTTTAATATTTAAGGGGCCTTTCTATAAAACAATCGATCCGCCGCCGTCAGACGAGCCACGAAGCTCCAGCCCCGCCGGCCGCCACCGCCGCCGCCACGACCTTCCCATGGTCAAGGCAGCTGCAGACACCCCTGCATCCGCCCCAGATTTCAGAGAACTCGCATGCTTATCCATCCGAAAACTTGCGCGGTCAAGCGAGTGGGGAGGTTGGAGGCGAGATGGAGGCGCCGGCGGCGCCAGTTGCGGTGACCTGCGAGATCCATTTGCTGTGAAGCGTAAAAGCGTCCCTGCCATGCAGTTCTCGTACTCATCGATGGCTTCCTCGCTTGTGTTTGATGACTCTGACGCTCCAGGTTTCATCCATTGATCCATGACTTTGATTGTGGGGAATTGGCGCAGGATGGCAGGAGCTGGGGTTTTCAGGAACTGTTTTTTAGAGTTCCAGGACAAATAACCCGGTCCGTATGCATTGCAATTTGCAACAGAAGTACAGAACCACAAGTTTGCAGCTGAAAGTTGCAAACTGTAAGATTTTCAGCACCTTACAGTCTCATGCATGCCCCTTTCAGATTAAGTCTTACAGTTACCCACCAAACCCCTTTCAGGAATTCACTAGTAAATACTGTGATGGAATCAATAACGTTTACGACAAAAATCATGTGTCAAACCAATTACTGCTGCTAGGGGTGTTCAAAACCCCAAACCAGTCAATCCAGTCCAAACTAGAGGGAAAGTACACTAAGTATGAATTCAACTAAAGAAGAAGCAGAACAAGGATGGTGTATTTTTCCCTCATCCTGTTTGGGCTGGTTTAGGGTTTTGGGTGCCCCTAATTGCTGCTATGCAAAGATCAGACCTCAAGAATGACTGCAAAAGGAAACCAAAAGGCCATAAACCTTGAGGCTAAAGATGTTGCAAATCAGAGGCCATGATAACACGAGCAATTAAGTAGTATTTCCTCTATTTTAAAATGTATAATGTTTAGTACAAGCTAGTAGTTAAAAAATTCATATACTTAAAAAGGATAGAGTACCAAATAAATTGCTTAGACATGGTTTGCAGGCGCACAGAAAACTCTGAGGGTTATGGATTTCAAGGATTACACTGTGCGAAGATCTATTCCAGCATGGGAAATTACAAAGTAAATTTTATTGCAGCCAAACTGGCAACTTTGCTATTTAGGGCACCCATTTCTTGTACATGCCCAGGCAGGCAGGCAGCCCAGTAAAACGCTAATCAGTATGGAAAGGGAAAAAACATCATTTAAGATTTCATCCGGAACTAGTTTGTTACAGCCCTTCCGTTAGAACTAGGAAGTTTGCTACTCCCTCCGACCCAAATTATAGGTCGTTTTGACTTTATTAGATTTATATACTTTGTTATGCACTTAGATAAATCCTATATCTAGATGCATAATAATATCTATGCATCTAGAAAAAACAAAACGACCTATAATTTGGAATGGAGGGAATACAACCTTCCGTCAAGAAAAAAAAAGAGAGACAAATAATGAAAAGTAAATAGAATATACATCCTGTAAAGTATCACAAGGAAGACTGCTTAAGATAACATGTTATATTCCCATGACTCTGCAGTCCATTGAACTTTTTGACTACTCAAACCTGAACTTAGTCAAATTGTTGTAACGAATTTCCTTCACACTTCAGCAAACTTGGACAGATTCAGTCGTACAGACAATTTTCCTTCAAACAGATGAATATATTAGCCATAGGTCACATGAGCTTTAGGTTAGATATTGACAGGCCGCTTGTGAATTTTAGCCTTCTCAGCATCAATGATAGACTCCACTTGTTTAACAGCCTCCTCAAGCTTCCCTTCAGCATTTACAACCACATAGTCAAAATTTTGCATGCGTCTCACCTCCTCCCTGGCTGTTGCAATTCTGACAAGAAGCATATCTGACGTTTCTGTTTTACGGTGGATTAGCCTTTTAACAAGTGCCTCTTCACTCTCTGCAACTAAAAATATGAAAACTGCAGATTCACCGAGTATCTCTCTCAAAGTTGCTGCTCCTTGAATGTCCACTCTCAAGACAATGTCACAGCCTTTTGCCATGTAGTCGCGAATCTGGATGCCAAAAGTAATATGTATTAGAAGTTTCAAGTTTGTGTAGATAGACCACTCCTTCAGACCTGTATAGTATTTTTACCCAAAAACACCAAGACACAATTTCTTAGGTGAATATGTGGATTAGATCATTCATTCAGTCCATTCTGCTCAGAAATGATGTCCTTAGGTTCAATAAATGCTTACAAATTCTTTCAATCAAAACATAGCTGGCATGAAGGGGAGAAAACACATACTGATTGTTGGCATACCAGAGACAGCAAAACATGAAAGATAGAATTTGCAGAAATTAACTAACGCAATAATCTGTTAGATGATGGGAGTTTGAACCTCCTATCAAGCATCACAAAAGAGGCAAAAATGGCAGAATAGAACTTACCACTGGACTAAATCAATCATTATTCACAAACCGTCAGCCCGTGACGGTTACAAGGAAGGTGCCATGCCCAAATCATGGTACGGTAATGTTTTTCAACAAATTTCAAAGCATAGTTGTACCCATAGCTCAAATTGACTTGATATGTGTAGCAAATATGATAACAATCAGTTGCAAACACATATACTATTACAGTCTTGTGAGCTATGGTAGGAGCTGAGCTGCTTTGCAAATAAAGTGGAGTGAACCCTGTTCTTTGCTTCACAGAGCTGGGGTAAGACAAGGAGTTGAACCTACACAGCTCACACAAGTCCTGTGACTAACTCTGTATACATATACAGTTATAAACCATCAGACTAACCTAGTAAGACATTACTTAGATAATCTAACAAGTTGAAAGGTGGTTAAAGTTTTATTAGCCACAACATTCATTATAATTCTGGAATTTAAAGGTTGCAAATATTTGTAACTAAAATTATTGTGTGCTATGAGTTACATTTCTATTAGGTACTAGGTCAACAGTGCTGCTCTTTTGCATATGTGTTTTGGGAAAGGAAATACTGATGGGATAGTTTCTCAAGTCGAACAGGCAATTGCCGTCTTTCTGAATTTGGATATGTTGAACTTTTGTACCATGCAATTCAAGGTTCTATGTTTGTTTGTTTATTTTCGTCACTTGAGTCTACAACGATTTCAATGAAAACTTTAGTTTCACCACTGATACACTTACCTCTTGTTCTAAAGGTACAACATGATTTTCAGCAATGATACAATATCTAGTTACTCATATTGCATAAACATAACATCATAAGTGCATAAGCAAACCATTATCAGTGTACAATGGCAATCGTTAATCATTAGGTATTCCTTGTCCTAACTCGGAAGTCATACCTTTTATCTAGCATGGCCATGTACACAAATTCTGAAAGCAAACCAACAATTGTGGTGTAAACAAACAACCAGGACATCATACCTGTTGCTTGGGGATCCCTTTGTACTCCCCATAAACAAGAGCGTACTCAAGCAACTCATCCCTCTCAATCATCGTGAGGAACTCCTCCTTAGTGATGAAGTAATAGTCTTTCCCGTCAACTTCACCTGGCCGCATCGCCCTGCTTGTCGCGGTCACAACGAAATGCATCCCTTCCCTCTCCTCTTGGAGCCTCTGGAGAGCAAACCAATCCGGCATTGTAAAACCAAAGGATGAAACCAGACATGAATCAACACTGCGGTTGCAGGGTATCACCTTGATGACGGCGTCCTTGCCGACACCGCTAGGTCCGCTGATGACGAGGATCATAGGCTGCGGCGGCGGCGCCAGCGGCTCGGAGCTGAACGTGGTGCCCAGCGCCGCCTCCAGTCCCCGGAACAGCTGATCCTGCAGTGGCACAGCAAACGAACACCTCAGGACGCGTTAGGCGATGGAGATAGGAGCAGAAAAGGACAGCGTCAGCGTGTTATCCAGGACCTTCTCGGCGCCGGGGTGAGGCGGCGGCGGAGGGGGGCGGGAGGCGTGCTGCCACCCAGCGGAGGAGGAGGACATGAGGCGGCGGGG
Source organism: Setaria viridis (assembly GCF_005286985.2). NCBI lineage: Eukaryota > Viridiplantae > Streptophyta > Magnoliopsida > Poales > Poaceae > Setaria > Setaria viridis. Next base: position 45,497,144 of record NC_048271.2, read on the forward strand.
CGGTGGGCGGGACGCGGGAGGGGTGGCCGGGGCGGCGCGCGGCGGGAGGGGCCGGCCCCGGATGAGGGATGGGGCGCGGGCGAGGGCGCAGGAGAACCTTCGGGAGAGAAGCATCGAGAAGGTTCTGGAAGGAGAGGGGGAGGGTGGCGGAGGGGAGCGGCGGGTGCGGGGATTGGAGATTGGAGTAGGAAAGGAAAGGATGGCCGATGGCAGAGGGGTTTGAGAGGTTTTTGAGGGCTTTTCTGCCGCGAGAATGGCGTGTTCTAGGGATAAAACGAATTGAGTAATGGTCAGACTACCTGCTATGGCCCTCTTTGAAACAAAAGAAAAAAGAGAAATTGTGGGAGCACAAGAAGAGAATTGACAACGCATTGAAATACGTCCCTCTCCCAGTTGACAAAGCATATGTTCTTGCCCCAAAGTTTCCTCTTGAATGCATTGTTTATTTGTGAAGCAAGAATCTGCCGCGCATCTTTGCAGGAACCAAATACATGGAAGCATCAAGCAACACCAGGATAATCTGCCCTTGTTCCTCCAGCTAAAGACTCATCATGGTTGTCAGAAACTATATTACTGTCACAAAAGTTGCTGCCTGATCAATTACAAGCGCTGCAGCAGCAAATCGAACAACAAATCACTACATCATTGTTTATTTTTCCTTTCTGATGTCTGAAATCTCAATGCACAAACTTATTCTCACAACCATCTACTGCTAAAAATTGTGGACTAACTAATAACGAATCGACTATTCCCAGGAAGAGCAACCCAAACAACGAATGCTCAAGGATACTACACACATCACCACAAAATCCTAGCAATTGTTAGTATACCCTCTCCGAGTTTCCACAAGCTGATGTAAGTACGAGATGTACACTACCAAGAACTCCGGTCACGACGACAGGGACGAGAGGTCCTCGAACACCGTCCGGATCTCCGGCCTCTCCGACGCAGACCGGATACATCGGATCGCGATGCGCAGCATGTCATCCAGCGCCTTCGGGGCGCCATCTGAGCTCCCAGCTTCCACAATGTTCCGGTCGTAGCATTCCGAGACACGCTCCTCCAGTGCTAGCATCCTCACCCAGTCCGTCAGATCAACCACGCCGTCATTCACACAGATGATCTCACCAGCAATCTTCCCTGTCAGCAGCTCGAGCAGAATCACACCAAAAGCGTATACATCGCTCTTCAGAGATGGGCATGGCTTGCTGGTGCTTGAAAACTCAGGCGGGGAGTATCCTAGGGCACCAGCGTTGAGGACCTGCTCGGCCATGCCCGTCGGAGTCATCAGCCTGTGAAGGCTGTAGTCGGTTACCAGGGCAGATGGAGTGGAGTTCTGAATCAGGACATTCGATGACTTAATGTTGCCGTGTGGGATAACACGCTCATTGTGCAGGTAATCTAGACAGTGGGCAATGTCGGTTGCAATGTTCAGCCTCTGGCCTACTGACAGAGGTGGGAGATTCCGCTCTTCAAATTCTGGAGAGGATCAAAATATTCATCAGAAAATGTTCAGATTGTCTGCTGGAAGAATTTGATGAGCGAAGAAGTGAAGAAACCATCTTACCAGACAAGTAGGTAGATAGAGATGTGGCATCTACATAATCCGATATGATGATCCTCTCATGCTCTTTAGGGCCCCAGTAGTAGCCTCGCAGTGGAACAAGATTGGGATGTTTAACACTACCAAGCTTTTTTATTTCACGGGAAAATTCTTTCTTACTCTTAGCAAAGCCCTCCTTCAGCCACTTCACTGTCAGCATGTACCCATTGTCAAGTGTAGCCTTGTAGGATGTCCCATGGCAGCTCCTGCCAATTATCTCAGCAGGGGCGCAAGAGAGCTCCTCTGCTGTGAACACAACTGAATTGTCAAAGAGATGTAAATCCCCAACCAGTTTGTCAGGAGAGTGCACTCTAAAGATAGAGTGACGATGTTGGGTGCACGCATCAGGTGGTGATGATGACAAAGAAGGCATTGATGATGTAGCGCTGTCTTTAAGGGCTGAGCTACTACCAATTGGCTCATTGAAATAAGCAACATCAACTGGCACATCTTGGGATTCAGGATGTCTTTCCCTTCCAGGCAATGAAACAGCTCCAGACTGTGCAGTAGGCGACGATCCTAATGATACATCATGCATTTCAGTTGTTGAAGTTTCTGCACTTCTATGAGCACTCTGACCTTGAGTTACAGGCTGTTTACCTTGGTTAGTACCTTTTTCACTACTCTTCCAGCTATTGATCTTCCAATGAACAAGCAAAAGCACAATAATCCCGGTAACAAATACAACAACACATACAATCAATGCATATAGAATTCCACGCTTCATGCCGTGCCTTCCCTCATCTGATTTGTCAGAGCCATTTAGTGATTCAGAGCGAGGAAGAATGAGTAATTCATTCCCTGGATGGAAGGATGAATCTGGGAATTTAAGTAAATTACTCGGAACAGAGCCAGACAGGTTATTGTAGGAGACATTAAACTCAACAAGTTCATCAGGGAGGCCATCAGGTATGCTACCATTGAAATGGTTGCTTGATAAGTCAATGTATAGCAAATTCTTAAGCTTGGTGATTGCTCTTGGGATTTGGCCAGTAAAGTTGTTTTGACGAAGGTTCAGCAATGTCAACGCACTTAAATCACCAATGCCTGTTGGCAGTGAGCCATTCAAAGAATTGTTTGAAAGATCAACAAATGAGAGGTTTGAAGTTCGCACAGGGAAAATGGACAGGTCTATGGAAGTCGAGTTCTTGGCATCGGAATTCGAAAGGGGTAGATTCCCTTCAAAGCTATTGCCTGAAAGATTTAGAAAGGTCAGCTTAACCGCTGTAAACAGATTTCCAGGTAAAGGTCCATGTAGCTGATTGAGACTGAGGTCAATGGAAATCAACTCTGGATAGGTTCCAAGGACAATTGGCAGTTCTCCTGCTAGCAAGTTGTTCGAAATCCTCAATGATGTCAGCCTCAAAAACTGGGTTGTCTCATTTGGCCAAGTTCCAATTAATCTATTTGAGCTCAGATCAATCATCTGGAGATAATTTCCCCATGTTCGAGCAACCGATAAGTTCCCAGACAGCATGTTTCCACTCAGATCAACGATTGAACAACTTCCAAATGTGATTGGTAAAGCTCCCTCAAGACTATTGTATGACAGGTTCAGGTACTTCAAATTCGTCGATGTTACACGTCTGATTGGACCTGTGTAAGAGAAAAAAGGGACAGAAACTAGAGGCAATCAGTTCCATGATTGCTAAAATGCTATGCATTTTATAGAAATAGAATGGTTCAAGACATAGCATGCATACCAGTGCCAAAGTATATATACAATAGATGTTTTAGGATTTGATTCAATTCTCGTTTTAAATGAGAAGGTTTATGAATCTTACAAACATTGAATCACTTCTTGAAACCTCAAATTGATAGTTCTAAAAAATTGCAATCAACAAGCTACCACAGATAAACCATTGTTAAGAACTTAAATTTCCTATTGCCACTTTCCTTATTGGTTTAGTATGACATGTATGGAAACGGCCAAACTTGATCAGCAAATATTATTCCCTTTGCTTGCTGTTGTTGATCCAAAGAGGAATAATATAAAATACGAGACAACTAGCAGAACATCATTGCTTTAGCTGTGCACATTGACAGTCTCAAAATTGAGCAATTAGTGACAAAAGATGTATTTTTGGAATATAATGGTGATTCATATAACAGTAGCTCGTACTCCCTCCATTCCAAATTATAAGTCATTCCAAGAATCTTGGAGGGTCAAAGCATCTCAAGTTTGACCAAAATTATAGAGAAAATTATAAAGATTTATGACATCAAATAGGTATACTATGAAAATATAATTGATGAAGAATCTAATGATACTTAGTTGACATCATAAATGTTATTATATTATCATATAAATTTGGTCAAACTTGAGATACTTTGACTCTCCAAGATTCTTGGAATGACTTATAATTTGGGATGGAGGTAGTAGTAGTTAGCAACTTCCGTGTAGAGTCGGAAGAAGGAAATGAGCAATTTCCCCTTCCTACGTATTAGGTGTTTCAGCTGATCCACACCATTTGTATGCTTTAAAATTGTATGCACTGTCAGCTCACAAAAGAAGCCACACACATTGTCTATGGAAAAAAAACAAGATGATGGCAGCGCATTGCACAACAAAGTAAACCCATTGTTTTCATAATGCCCACCTTTTCCATGCATCTCATTATAATATGCTGGTTCAAGCATTAGTAATAATATGTTGTGGAGAAAGATGCATGCATAAAAGCGAGATGAATGCAATATTTAATATAAGCATGAGACTCAGAGTAGAAAAATTATCTGACCTCTAAGTTGGTTGCAGCTAAGGTCCAGTTCAGTCAGCACCATAGAGGTCTCCCGAAAGAGTGCTTCTGGGATGGAGCCTGAAAAATTATTGTTCTGCAGTCGCAACGCCTTGAGGGAGATGACAAAGTTAAACTGCGGAATATTGCCACTGAGCATATTGAAACTTGCATCAAACACCTCAAGACTGTCTAACAAAGGCATCGGATCACTGTCAAATAATGCTCCTGACAGCACATTATGGCTAACATTCAAGTACTGAAGCGTGCTAGCCATAGATGAGTTGTCAGAGATCGATGCCAAGGATCCTGAGAACTGGTTGCAGCTCAAATCGACATGGACTGGGCTCTGCAGCTGCACAAATATGTCATCCAATCTGCCGGTGAAGCCATTGCCACGAAGGTCCAAATACTTCAATTTCCTCAAGTTCCGGAAACCCAATGGCAACGCACCATGAAAACCGTTGGAAGAGAGATTGAGATGCCCCAAACCAGCCAGCTTAGTCAATTCAGGGGGAATTGAACCTGAGAACCTGTTGTTCGACAGATCCAGCAGCTGCAACGACGCCATCGAACCCAGCTCACGCGGCAAGAACCCTTCCAGCTTGTTGTTTGACAGGGACAAGTTCCGGAGCATCGGCATCCTCGCAAGCGCCGACAGGGTAGCATTCCCAACGAGCCCAATGCCGTCAAGCGCGATAGAAAGAATCTGGCCGCCGCTGCACTGCACGCCGTGCCAATCGACGGGACAGCCGTCAGCGTCCAGCGCGCTCGTGGGGTTCCAGGGGGTGGCGGTGGCCTCACGGCGGGACGGGTCTTGCCGGATGCCCCTGCCGAATTCCAGCAGTGCCTCCGTGTCTGAAGCAGCCACCGAAGAGGCCGCATAACACACGGCCCAAATCGAGAGGCACAAGAAGATGAGCCGCATTGCAAGACCCTTCTTTGCAGCCAGGCAATTGAAGCAATGTTCATGCAAATGAGATAAAAAATTTGGAATACTGAGCTTGAGATGAAGCGGATAGGGTAGGGTTTAAGCCCCTTGGAACCGAGAGAAGGGATTAAGGATGCCGGCACGACAAGAGAGCAATCAGGAAGAACGGAGTCAGGAACCGAGGCATCAAGAAACGGAAACCGCTGCAAATGTGCACAGAGCAAGTTGGAATTTTGTCATCCAAGAAAAGAAATGGCACTGTGCTAATTGCTTCATCCAAAGGATTACTAACCAACGACAAGAGATGGGCCTCGACGGATCTCCACCCCCTCTACGCCGACAGAGTCGCGGCGGCGGCCGGTGGGTGGAGGATCCGGCAGGGAGAATGAGGGGCCGGCGATCCGCTGGAGCTTCCCCTGTATCAATGCTGGAGCGAATGCGCTCCAGGGAGGTAAGAGCGGAATGCAGGCTGCTGCCGCTCCATTTGGGGGTACGACGAGGAGGAGCAGCAATGGCGTGTGTGGAGAGAGTGGGTAAGAGTGTGGATGGAGTAGTGGGAGTGGTACACTAGCAGTGCGATGTGCGAGACCACACTGCTGGCACTGTCCGGGTGGAATGCAGAGGGAGGAAGAGGGGGGGAAAGCCGAGAAGGGGTGGAGGAGGGAGAGCAGCTGGAAAGGGATTCCGGTGACCGCGTTCCTTTTACTACACATGATTCGAGGCGTTTCACTGGCACTGTCAACCGAAAAGCGCGGCCGTGCAGGGAAAAAAGTTGCCGAATTCCTTTTGGGACGGAAATCAGAAATCCGAAATTAAAAAAATGAGGCAGCGTGGCTTTACTTCACAAAGGTACCTTTTGTACACGAGCGACCGTACTCTTATCCGAGATAACAGTAGTATAGCCACCCACTGGTGCTAACAACATCTTCCAACAAAAGCACTCTACTTCCCCTCCTCTTTTGCGTAATTGGCAGGATTGATCTGTTGGGGTAGCCCAGTGCCAGCCACTTTTTGTCGTGACGGGTCCTATGATTTGAGATTCCTAAACTGTTGAGCGTGTGAAGAGTAGCACTCATACCGCCATGATTAGAGGCGAGACCGCGAGGGGGAATGGCGTCAGGTGCTAATCCCCTTTCCCCCGTTGCAGGCCCCAGGCGTCAGCTACGGCGACACTGCCACTCAGCATGAGCTGCCAGCTGGGCTGTGGATGCGCTGGCAGTAGCACTGTAGCAGACTAGCAGTGTAGGACTGTGGCCTGTGATAGGAGGCAGGCGAGGCGACGATGCCACGACGGCTGCCGGCGCGCAGGCGAAGCATGGTGCGGCACTGCGGCTGCGCTGTCCTTGACGCCATGAACCCCCCAGCTACTAGTAATCGCCGAATCGCCTGTGCTTTTCCAGCCTCCACTGTTGATTCTTCATGCCTCTGCCGTGTGGCTGACTGCTGATTTTGCCAGCTTCGGTCGCTTCCGTAGCAAATCAACCAACTCCGGTGAGCTGATTAATTAAGGTCTCGTTTGTTGTTCATGAATCATGGAATCGATTCGTTCCTGAAGGGTAATGAGTGGATCCGGTCATGTCACTCGATTCTGGAAGGTTTCGTTCCGAAGGTCAAGACATGTGGATTGATTTCGGGTCGCTAAGCGTGTGTTTGGCTTGAAGACAAAGTAGGACGGGATGATCCTATCCCCATTTTTTGTACAGGACGATCCTATTTGATGTTTGGTTGAGAAGGATGAGTTCGTCCCAGTTTTTTATTTGTACGAGAGATTGAGGGAATGGGATGGATGGCAATTTTAACACCGTTAGGCATAATAAATGGACCCTACATGTCATCAAAAAGTGGACCCACTTGTCATTGCCTATTCCATATTTTTCTTTTTTTTTTCATCCCTCGCGAGCTCCTCCGGGCGGAGGCCATAGGCGCAGCCCGCCGGCTCGCTGGCGCCACCCCTCCGGGGTCGACCTCACCGACGCGGAGCCCATGGCTCGTAGGCGTGTCGCTACCGCCCCTCCGGGGTCGAGCTCCCTCGTGTGGAGGTCAGCCCCCGCGCCTCGCCTGGTGAGCTCACGCGCGCCGGCCGCGGCGGATCTCACCCGCGCTCGCCGGTGGCTCGCCCCCGCCACCCAAAATCGCCCCTTCCGCCGACGGCTGTCCGCCGCCCAAGCTCAGCCCCTCCGCCGATGGCTGCCCGTCGCCCAACCTGACACCCTTCGCCGGTGCGAATAAACAGCGCGTGACGGGGGCGAAGTGGGATGCCCCCGTCCGCTCGTTTTGGTGGGATGGAGGCATCCCACATCTGGAGGGTATATTCCCTCCTGGGGATGTTCCCGTCCCACCTGTCTCCAAACCAAACGCGGGACGAAGTGGGATCGTCTTGTCCCGTCCCACTTCGTCCCTTAAACCAAACGCACCGTAAGAGGTCCGAATAACCAAAATGAGCTGGAATAGAATCAAGACCGTCTCTATTCCGATCCGAACCGAACTATTATTTTGTGTTAAATCGAATTTTAAACAAAATTAAATTAATCCATGTGAAATAGATCGCATTCCATACTGTTCCGAGAGAACGAGACCTAAGTCGGCAGGAAAACAACAGGAGGGATCGGACAAAATTTGAGGTGTTGGCACGGTGTTATTATTCTGTACTGCGCTTAGATCTCCCCCTCCTTTGTTTAGAGAAGAAACATGATGGTCAGGTCAGGACAGTGTTCACATAGGACGGAGCACAAGCTTAATAGTAGAGAAAAATGGAGACACCTGGACTTTCTTCTCACACAATTCAGCGGTCGTTTTCTTTTCCCAGGTCACTCGGATCCGCGACAGGAGGAGGGGAGGTCCTTCCGGAGGCTACAAGACGACGCCGTTCGAAAGCCACCTTGTTCGCTTCTCCGTGCGCGGGTAGCGCGCGGCGGGACGCGCGTTCCGTGCCGTGTTTTTGTTCCCTTGCGCCCAGCGCGCGGTGGCGCTGATCCACGGCTTTTGTTCGCTTGCGGCTGTGCCGACGCCGACGCCGACGCGCGCTGCTGCGACTGTCGCCGCCGCCGGATCCGAGGTCGTGGTGAGTTCAGCCTTCGGGAGGCCGGAGGGGGACACAACAGGGTTGCTCGGTGGGCGGTCGTCAGGACGTGGTCCGGTGTCCGTGACGACACTAGGGATGAGAGCGTTCCCTCGTGGGTTCTAGCTAGTTTGGATGGAGAGTTTCATAACATTAAATTCAATGTCACACCAGTAAAATTGCTGATTTGGTAAGGTAATTAATTAAAGAAATTTCATGAGTTCATTCCCATAATATTTATTGGTACATTTACCTAATTCTAGTACAGGTAACTATGTAATGGATCTGTACTGAGACGAGACGGGGGAGAGGTGTGGCCGTCGTTGTTGATCTGTACTCGGAGTCGCTTGCGACACCTCTGCACCTTGTCCTTGATACCATGATAGCGTGGATGCATCCTCCTACGCGCCTTGTGCAAGCGAACAAACCGCTGGTAGTGCGGGGGGATCAGATCAGTGGCGCCTGGTGGTAGTAATGATGGGCGAGCAAGTGGGACGCAGGTAGCCGGGACAGCTCGCTGTCCCGAGCTCGCAGATGATTACGGCAGTAAGCACAGGGTGATGGGCGCAATCAGGACAAACCGCAGGGCATCACGCACGCAGTAGTGGTATTTCTTTGTTTTGAGGGTATCAGCGGCACTACTTCCAGGCATCGATCGCGGCGCACGGGACCGAACTCGAGTGCACTGCCGCCGCAGCAAGCGGTCTTCCCATCATTAAGTAATCTTCGCCGCAATCAATACGCATCACCTACCACGCCTCCTTCTAGCTACTCCGCCACACCCCACTCACTGATCCACGCAGCATTCTCAAGCGACAGCGAGTAGCAGCCATTCTCAACAGCAGCAAGGGTGTCTTGGCGGTCGCCTCGGCCACCTGCGTGATGGCTCGCTCAATTAAGCCGGGCGGCGCCCCCGGTCCGGTTTCGGAAGCAGCGCGCGTCCGCACGAGCACGGCAAAAAACTGCGGCGCGGGCAGGCACAGCCGCACAGCGGAGTTGATGTCACCGCCCGCTCCCTCCGTCCCTCTCCCCTGCGGAGGGAATGATGGGGAGCGAGCGGCGCCCGCGGCCGGCAAACTGCGCGCCACTCGCCGCGGGGCGCGGGGAATTATCGATCTGGCGCTCGAGGGACCGCCGCGTGCGGTGCCGCCTTTTCTCTTGGTGCGCGCCTGCACGCACGGCCCGGCCCTCTCGCGCGTCGGATCGTAGGGCCGCAGCTTTTGATGGATCTGCCGAGACTGGTGTGGGTTGGGTTGTGCGGGTACAATATTTTGGTGGCGTGTGCGTGGAGATCTGCGGGGATCGGCTTTTGCACACGCTCAATGATGGAAAGGAAGGGCCAGGTGAGAGCTATTCCTCGCGCTTACTTCTAGGAGGTGATGGGCGAGCCCATCGGGATGTTTGGATACAAGGTACTAAACTTTAGGAGGGGTCACATCGAATGTTCGGATGCTAATTAGGAGGACTAAACATGAGCTAATTATAAAACTAACTGCAGAACCCCTATACTAATTCGCGAGACGAATCTATTAAGCCTAATTAATCCATCATTAGCAAATGGTTACTGTAGCACCACATTATCAAATCATGGACTAATTAGGCTTAATAGATTCGTCTCGCGAATTAGACTCCATCTGTGTAATTAGTTTTGTAATTAGACTATATTTAATACTCCTATAATACTCCTAATTAGTATCCAAACATCCGATGTGACGGGTACTAAATTATGCGGTGTATCCAAACACCCCCGCATTGCGAGAGGCTTCAGGAATCAGGACCTTTGCTCTGGATTTGCCGATCGCCCAGCCCACTGCCCCACTCATTGCACACTGGAGGAGAGGAGGGAGGTAGGGTAGGCGCAGCCAGGCACTCCTAAGATCGTATTCACTCATCACCATTGGTTTTCAACCGCGTGCACCGTTGATCGTCACATGGAGTACCAGTAGAGTCCCCCTGAACGCCAACATTTATTCCCCGTAGTAAACGCGGCGTCCATTCGATCGCCAGAAGGAGGGGAATCGAAGGACATGATCAATGGGCATTCAAGCACCGAAGCTGGAACCGTGCCTCGGCGCTGACACTATCCTGGCCGTACGCCCCCGCGTTCGTAATTCCACGGCGTTCATTGATTGAATCATTCATGAAAAAGGCAAAAATACAGGCCGGCGTACACGAAAGACCGCACCCTTTCTCACCTTTCGGCCCCTGGCCCCTCTCGGTCATAAAAGACCGGCCGGTACCGGCAGGTCGAGCAGGCCCGGCGTGGCGATTGACGAGACAGCGTTCGGCGTGTCCCCGCGGCACAAACGCGCGCAGGTGAAAAGCCGGCGCGGACAGCTAAAAAGACGGCGATAGTTTAACGGCGCCCCCCCCCCCCCCCCCCCCCCCCCCCCCCCGTGCCGCAGCCGCTGTGCGTGGTGGTGGGGGCATGGGAGCGCGTGGTTGGGTTTATTGCACATGCCCTGGCCGGCTGCTGGGCACTGCAGCGATGCCCAACGGGCCGTGCCGTGGCCATGCTGACGGGCCAGGACCAGCCGCACGGCCGCGGCCGGACAGGGCTGGCTACAGTGCAGGTAACGCAAGGTAAGCTAGCTCTGGCCCGTCCGCCGGGCGTGGGCGTCGGCGATGGCCGATGGGGAGGGACACCAACGGGTGGATTTATGCCTGGGCGAACCCGCCGCACATGGGTAGTACGGCTAGTAGGGCGGAGTTGCTACAGGCTTACGGCGCCGGACGTTGCGCAGCCGGGTCGGGCGGCGTTGTCTTCGTGTTCCTGTCGCCGGGGGAGTCGCGGCTGGGCTGAGGCTTCGAACAAAGCGTATCAGTAGTGACTTGCATACGTGAGCCATGTTTTCTCGATCGTGTAGCCGTTTAGCTTAAACAAAAAAAAAACAGTAGAGTGTCCAGCTGCAGGTCAGCCGTCAGCAGCTGCTGTGATAAAAAAAAAAGGGCTGCCATCGGCATGAAATGTTGGTGCAAAACGAGATTTTTTTATTTTAACCCTTTTAAAACTAAAATTTTAAAAATAAACCCTCTCAAACTAGATTTCAAAAATTAGCCCTTTTGATCACACCAAACAATTTGACGTGATTCCCTACACAGGCACGGCACATGTTTTGGCGTGACCGAAGTTCCACGCTTGCCAGCGAGCTGACCTGGCCGGACTCAGTCACGCGCACATGTATTGGCGTGACTGTAGTCGCACCAAGCGAGCTGGCGTGACCGAGCGAGGCCAACCTCACGTGCACCGATCCCTTTTCTCCCCCGTGCGCCTGAGGCGTCCTAAGTCCTCCCCTCAAAATGGATTTGGATTTGAGGAACGAGGAAAACGAAGAGGTGCCCTAAGCCCTCCCCTCAAGGTGGATCTGATTCGAGGAACGAGGAAAACGAAGAGGAAGAGAGAGAAAAGGGATCGGTGCACGTGAGGTTGGCCTTGCTCAATCACGTCAGCACGTTTGGCGTGACTGCGTCTGGCCAGGTGAGCTTGCCAGCTAGCCTGGAACTTTGGTCACGCTAAACACGTGGCGTGATTGCATAGGGAGTCACGCCAAATCGTTTGGCGTGACCAAAAGTGCTATTTTTGGAAATCTAAGTTTGAGAGTGATTATTTTTAAAATTTTAGTTTTAAAAGGTTTAAAAGAAAAAAATCGCAAAACGATGCAATCGGAGCTTCTTTTTTGTTGCAGCACAACAGAAATGGAAGAAGAAATAATAGATATACTTGGGCTCTGTGGCTCACGGCCCATTCTGGCCAATATTCCCCAATATGGCCCAATCGAAGAATGACTGACTAGGCTTCCTGGCCCAACCCATTAGTTTCAGGACGGGGATATTACAGGTACAGCCCCCTTTCATCAGCCCCAAAACGAACCGGCCTTTCGCATTTTCTCCATGAAGAAAGATTTACACTGTAAGTCTGTAACAGTAGTACCTACTCTTCTTGTGATTTTATTTGGTATCGTGGGCGCTAGTGAGTTTTGATCTACTTGCATCATGGATTTCATGGTGTTACCAATCTTTGTTTGTATGAAGCACCTCCTCAACATGACATCATTGCCAACGTACCTAAGCATGTAGGAGTACTTCAGGGACTTCAGAATCACGACGAGTAGAATAGGGATGCAAGTTGGCCATGGTTGGGCACGGTCTGCCTAATTGGTTGACCTATGAACAATAAACTGGACAAATCATAGTGCCACTATAGGCTTCATCAGGCCTGCAGCCAATATACAAGTACTGTGCTGTGCTTATAGTACTGTAACACGTAAATAGACTTGCTTAGCCTTCTGGCTTTAGCTAACTGCTGTTTGTTAGTACACGTCACATGCTGTTGGGAGAATGATGCTTGGCGTGCTTTGCGGCATGAAAGCAGCGATATGATAGATGTGTATGGGAAACTTATTATTAAACATTTATAGTAGCAACTATGGAGAAGATTTTGTGTACGTTAGAAGATCAAGGGTAGATATGCACATGAAGCAGTAAGCAGCACTAGGGGCTAGCAAAGTTGAAATATGAAACATCTAGTACCAGTCATGCAATTTTTATTTTTTATTTCTATTTAAAAAACAGACTTTATTACATCTTTGATAGGCACAGTATACCGTGGCTACTTTCAGTTCTTGTTCGTTGTTGGATCGATCGTTGCCACTATCTGTTTTTTTTCCCCGAAAGACTTGCCACTATCTGTTGGAAGAATGAACCAGCTTCCTGTCCGTAATGTTAGGTGCGATCAGCCATTGACCTAGGCACTAGCTAGGGAATGAGGTTAGGATGCTCTTAAGCAGCCCAATAGCCCATGCATAAAAATCAAAGACAATGAGATATCATCCAAACCTACCCCTTATTATTTATTGCTCACAAAGGATAAAAGGACTTTTTAAATCATACCACTCATCATCATGTTTGTGGCTTTAGCACGTATATTATTATATATGCACTGTTGTATCATCAGTTTGTGGCTATTGGGCTTTGGATTAGACTACCCCCAAGCTCCCAGAGTCCCAGTCACAAATTCAACAGAAAGGACCAAGTGGACTAGACGGAGACGCAAAAAGTCAAAGTGGGGAGTATCATTTGAGGAGTATTCTAATGTGCTGCCTTGACGTGCCTGCAAATCCAAGTAAACAGAAATGCCATGGCAGTGGTTGATTACCACACACTGATATCATCACGTCCTCATCAAGGTAAATATCATGTAAAAATGGGTTAAAACTGAAAAGGAAAAACACCAGAACCCATTCACATAACTTACCTTATAGCTTTTAAAGGCAAAGAGATAAGAAGGTCTTCGTTTTTCATTTCGGTGTTAAAAATGGGTTAAAACCCATCCACATAGCTTCATTCGCCTCGACACAACTTATTGCTCCGGTATTTGCCTTTTGTAGTAAACCTGTCGCGATAGAACGCTATTTGGGTTCAGATTTAAGGTTTTTTTACGATACATAATACTAGGCTATATTAGTGTTTGAAAACAACTAGTATAAAAATATTCGACGATCAAGATTAATTATATACTGCTGCTGTGGAATGGGTAGTAGGTTATCATGGTAAAAGGCATCACTATAATTTTATTTTTGATGCTAGCATAAAGTTTAAAAGACCATTCCATTTAAAATATCACTTTTTACAATATAATAATTACTAAATTATCTATAATAATGAACAGTTAGATCTTGTATATACTATATACCATTAAGTAGTAGTATTGTGTACCGTAAAAGAGCTCTCAGATTTTCCTTGCTTTCGTAGCGTGTGCAACATTTCAGTGATATCTGACTCTATCCATATGACTACAGCAGTAGGTTTTCAAGTGCTGTGTGTTGCCCCAAACTACTCCATGTTCTACAGTAGAATAAATGGCCGATTGGCTTTATTCTTCAGTGACTAAGGGGTGTTTGGATAGTAGGGGCTAAACTTTAGTAGTGTCACATCAAATGTTCGGATACTAATTAGGAGGACTAAACATGAGCTAATTATAAAACTAATTGCAGAATCCTATGCTAATTCGCGAGACGAATCTATTAAGCCTAATTAATTCACCAATAGCAAATAGTTACTGTAACACCAAATTGTCAAATCGTGGACTAATTAGGCTCAATAGATTCGTCTCGCGGATTAGACTCCATCTGTGCAATTAGTTTTATAATTAACCTATGTTTAATACTCCTAATTAGCATCCAAACATTCAATGTGACAAGTGCTAAATTTTAGTGGGGTGTATCTAAACACCCCCTAAGCTAAAACTATAACTGGCCTGTTGGAGGTAAATGAGCTTTTCAGAATTAGAGTTATGAACTGTGATGCTACCATATCATTTGGCATGCCTATTGCCTAGCGCAAAAGGAATCCAGGAAGCATAATGGTCGCAAGTCGCAACAATTGCAGTACGGAGGTATGGCCTAGTGAGTTGGCCTATCATGCATGGAGCAGTTGGGTTGGGCTCTTCAAACGTCAACGATGACAGGAGTCAGAGGAATCTTCAGACCTGTTCCGGTTGCTAAACAGTTTGCGGGCGGATGTAAAACTCTGTGCATCCAGCTCGTTGCTGCAAATTCTGTGGATGGAATTCGAAACCATTTTTAACGCACGGGCATATAGTTGAACACGCTCCAGAGTTTCCAGTGCAGCCGGAGCAAGTATCTTACTATTACTAATTGGAGGTTTCTTTTAAAACCTTCATGTGAAGACACCTAGAATCCTAGGTGGACCTCTAGAAAAAGAGAGGAACTTTAGACATTCTCATAAAAATTAAAAACACCCTACCATCAATTTGGTGGAGTCTAATCATCCATGAAAATAATAGCCCTTGAATCTATTATGCTTTTTAACAAATTACCGTAACCCTAATTGTTGTGTTGGAATTACTCACCTATACCACCAAAGAGTTACCTCAAATATTTAATCCATATCTCCACGTTACCTCAAAGAATTACCCACCTATCTCCACGTGAATATATGATAATGAAAGCACACATAATCTGATCACATGATCCCAACTAATGTGCCAATAAACCAAATATACTGTAATAATCTTCATGTGTACGGTATTAATATATCTCTATGCATGAACGTGAGAGCTAAATGTTAATCTACATGGTTATGTAGCACCTCAGTGGCAAACCCTATAGTCACCGGATTGGCTCCATTGCTCGCGGATGCTAAGCGCCCTCCCTCGCAGCCTCACCTCACCTATGATAGCATCAACTTATCTCCTTGGAATAGTCGACTTGAGATGTTCAAGAGCGGGAGTTCATGCCAGCAAGCATATATAAACAATGAAGAGTCCTGGTGATCAGGAGGAGGCACGAAACCAGGCCAATCGGAGATGCGTAGAAGTAATCTATTGGGATCTTCATCAGGCAAAGTACGTCACGGCGCCGTAGGTAACCTAAGAGGTTGAGGCATATCACCGATTGGCAGCCCCGAACGATGGATTCGTCTGGCCAAAAGGAGATCACAGAAGGTTAGTATCAAAATCAATCTCAGACTCATGTGACTGCAGCATCCGACAGTTTAATGTTCTCATGAGTCATGATGAACAACTAACTCCAGCATCTGGATCCCGGGGCAGTGGATCGGATCTGCATCGTGATGGATTGCGCACTACTAGCTGCGGCCACGGACAAAATAGGTGGAAGACAATATCGAACGAACGATCCAATGGCAGTGGTCCAGTGGATGCACAGAGCTTCAAGCAGATCATGCTTGCATCGGCAGCTTGTGGCAGACGACCAGCCAGTGGCCACTGCCCATTCCGATAGAAGGGTTAAAGACAATCTCAAATGCACATCTAATGTACTTTTAACGTGAATGATATAACTCAACAATGGTTGATGCGATCTGCCAGCAGTTCAGCAGTGAAGGCAACAAGAACGATGCAGTAGAATGAGGAAGGGGACGTCTTGCTCAGGATAAAAGTTGATATTTGAGGTACGTAGTAATTACACAAGTAACAATATAAGTATATAACATAAAAAAATAGAGAATAATATGCTACTCTTAATTATACCAAGCTACTCGCACTAGCATCCTTCTTGAAAAGTTATCACATTTGCTAAATCAAATAAGAATGTTTTTTTTTTACTTTTACAACTGTGTATGCTACTTCAAATACGAATGTTTTTACTTTACAACTGGGAATAATTCTTACTACCTGCACTAGCATTCTTACTGAAAGGTGAACAAAAATATCTCATAGTAAGCATGCATTACTGCCACCATACGGATTGTGTGCATATGCTTGCATGAGCAGTGAGCATGTCAATTTCCATAGGTTAACGATCATGAAAAATATTTTCTTAATGAGTCGCATACCAATGACAATAGCAATAGTCCCTGTTAAATTATATTAATACTTCATGACAAAAAATATGCAAGTTCCTACTTTAGATAGATTTTTATTATATTTATATTTGACATAAAATATTGTTACATATCTATATATATTGATAGTTCAATGTGTGAACTCTAAGGTTCTTAAAAAAAATTGTAATATCTATACAATTTAGCGCATATGTTTGATGGAGAAAATTTGATGTAGGCTAAAAACACATGTTTGTGCCATTGTAGTAACTAAGTGTAGCCTAGGATCCATAATCAAAGTTATTAATAAAATCAAAATAGGGTATGGAAAATGAGCTACACCAAACACTAGGTCTTCAATTTTACATGCATAAGGAATACAATTCTTACAAATTGTGGCAGGAACACGAAAAGAAAAAGAATCAGACACTAATAATCAAAATATATCAATTACAATATAGGAAAATGACGACAATAAAAAAGGGAGAGCCAAGATAAGCAATTTTAATGAGCCTATGTCCTTTAAAATTTATCTTTGGATTTCTAATAACACTTAATTATATCTTTTTTAATTTATATATTAATGTTCATATCTTTTTAAATTGCTAGCCCGTGCAGGCGCATGGGTTGATGGACTAGTATATCCGTAATCCATTTGCCACACCTTGTGCGTGCCAACTGACGCCACGCAGCACGACTCAATAGAGGCACAGACCCGGTCTCAGCCTGTGGCAGCAAAAGCTTTGGCCTTTGGGCGATGCTTTACATTTTTTTCTTCTAGATTTGTAATGGATATATGCTTTACTTCGTCGAGGATGCATTAGATGATTTAGAAGATCAGATATTCAGATGCATGAAAGGCACATGATATTCATTCCTCTCTTTACTGACCAATCAGAAAAGGGTGCTAAAAAGGGAGCCTATTAGAAAAACTTGAAGCTAACTCTAACTTAACGTCGCAGAAGGTTCTCTTGTCACGCTCGCAGTGACTGAGGCGATTGCTGGTATCATGTTCAGAGGCAAAAAAAGAAAAAAAGAAAAAAAGGAAAGAAGAGGGCGCACTTGGCGATGGAGAGAGGAGAGAGGGGTGACGAGGGGCATCTCGAAAAGGCGACCAGAAACGCACGACAAGTTTTCCAAAAGGACGCACAAGGAAGATCGCTTCTAGATCGTGTTTTGAACTTTGAACGAACTCGATCTCCCTTCGCGTGCACTTTGCACTTGTTTTCTTGCGACCGACAGCAGGGACGACGTACTGGGCACGGTCAATTGTCTCCGTATACGTTGGTCCCAAACTAACTCTAGGCGAGTTAGTGACTCACATTCCTGACTTGATTTCTCTCTCGTACTAGTACGGAACATCAAACAGCACCCGCTGGTCGCTGCTGATGTTCAAGAGGCAAGAGCAGCACCAAAACGTTGAAACCGAAATTGAACAGCCTTGCAGGTTGCCGTAGGACGAAATGGGCAGCCAGCGGGGGAAGTGTAGGCGCATGCGCATCCATCGTCGCGATGGGACTCGCCAGTCGCCACTCTCTAGACGTTTGACAAAACCGGGGTTCTGGTCGCGAGGACGTACGCACGGCAACCAACCAACCAACCCGATCGGTGAGACCAGACAACAGTTCGGTCCGAGTCCATTCAGAAATCAGACGGAAGCACGCTGCCCCAGAGCGATGCGACCATGATGCCAATCACGCACGTCCACATCCCCTGCCGCCCTCCCTGCGCCCCCAGCCGTTGGTTGCTGCGACCACGCAACACCGCCTGTCCGCCTGCGCGCGCCCCATCCGTCCGCGTCCATGTGCCCGATTCCGACGCCATCCCATGGGCGTCTCGCTCCCTGCCTGCCCGGGCGCCCCCACCACGCTGACGCTGCGTCACCGGCTCGCCGCCCTCCCCGCAGCCCAGCCGCGCCCTTTATAGCCCCCGCGTGCCGCTCGCTCGCACACTCCAGTCCGCCCGTTCCCACTCCCGAAGTCGCCACCGCCTGCAGCTTGCGAAACCGAGACCCCGAGCTCGACACCCAGCGCCGAGCCAGAGAGGCCGAGGACGCACGCACGCATGGACGCCGCCATCTCCTGCGTCGGCGTGGCGCCGCAGAACGCGCTGCTGTCCCGCTCCTTCGCCGACGCCGCCATCGCCCGCGCGCTCCACTTCTCCCTCTCCGACGTGCCCCAGCCTTCCGCCGAGGCGACGGCCGCGACGGCGGCGGCACCGCCAGCGGCGACGACGGTGCTGATGCACGGCTTCGGGGGCCATCCTCCGCTGATGGGCAGCGCGGCGCCGTCGCAGTCGCCGTCGCCGTCGTCGTCCGCGCGGTGCCGGCTGGGGCCGGCGGGCGGGGGCGCGGGGAAGCGGCGGCGGCCGCGGCCGTCGAAGCGCGCGCCCACCACGTACATCAGCACCGACGCCGCCACCTTCCGCGCCATGGTGCAGCGCGTCACGGGCGCCGACGAGGCCGACCTGCTGCTGCAGCAGCAGGACGGCCTCGGCCTCCTCCTGCCGCAGCTCGGCGTCGAGCAGTTCCTTCAGGCGGGCCCCACGGCGTACGCGACGACGCCCACGCCCGCCGCGGCGGAGCAGCAGCAGCAGCAGCCGCTGTTCCCGACGCTGGACTCGTGGAACGTCATGTACGGGAAGAAGAACGAGGTGGCCTGAGCCCTGACTGCCCAATGAAAACGTCGTGATCGCTAGTCCGTCCGAGGTGAGCTCGTGCGTGTGCAGCAGCAGCCGCAACTGCTGCGTGGATGATCATTCGATGGGGGTGACCATGAGTGCTTTAGGCCTCTATGGGTGTAGTGTTAATCGGAGAACCAGGCGATTGCAGTAGTTTTGCAGTTGCATCTGAATGTATGCCTCCCATCATGTATAGAAAAGTGGCGCTGGTAAAAAAAAAAAGTCTATCCCTGGTACAGGTAGAGAGGCCGTTGTTTCGCATTATTGCATTGCACTATGTTTCGAACACAAAAATCTCTATTCTTTTCCTCTTCTTGGTTCTATATGTGGCTTTGCAACACGTCCATGACGTAACAGTGACGGCAGATGATTTTCGATAGTTTGTAGAGATTTTACGAGTTCAACGAACGCTAAAAATTCGCGCTCCACTCACTTCCTCTGGCTCGTGACCTGGTCTTATATTCATGTGCTTTATGGTAAAGAGACTTTCTGTGGGTGTTGAAAAGAGGAGGGAAAATGCTGATCGAAAAGAACAAAAAGCTGCCTTTTATTTTGATCCTCTTTGGGATAGTGATTGTGCCCGTTTCTTTGCACTTACGACTTCCGCAAAACCACATGCCCCCGTTCACATTGCAAGTGCCGACACTAAGACACGCACGTCTTGTAGGACTGAATCCTCTGAGGCTGCATTACAATCTGAAACTGTCATTGCAGCAGAAAAGGCCGTCAAGGTAACAATTGTCCATTGGATCATTGAAGGACCCTGTCCCTGAGGCCTGAGGATAACGTTCAGGCCTCAGCGCAATTCCCCAACCGCCATAAGATTGCTACCTCTGAACTTCAAGCAACGGAAGCGCTGCACCTCGCTTTCAGTAAGAGTTACTGATCGATCAACAATTGCCGGTTAAGGGTGTCAGCTGCTCGCGGCGATAGAAACAAGAGAAAATTACTTATTTGACACTAAATAAAGATGACGTTTCCTTATTTGACATTGAAATTTGAACTTCGTTATACTTTGATTCCTTATTTAACACTAACGTCTATTCAATCAGTTTAACTCGCATGAACAGACTTATTTGACACTAACGTCTATTCAGTCAGTTTAAGTCGCATGAACAGAAACCCGTGAATTCTCCCTTCCTATTTTCTTGACCAAAATGATATCCGAATCACCTCCAAAATTTATGAAACTTTTTTAGTGATACAATAGATGGAGATGAATCCATTTTGAATAAAAACAAAAATACAGTGCTTAACATCTTAAAACTGAAATTCACCAAATTATTCTACTTTTACATATTATCTAATTTTTTTGGTTCATAAAAATATTTCTAAAAAAATGTCTAAGAATACCTAATATTTATGTTGTGGGGGTGAGGTGATTTATAAAATTGTCACATATCATAAGTAACAAGGAGACATTTGTATTTATTAAAAAATCACTTTCTATTAAAAACTTCAAATGTCTCTTTTTCACGTATCATATATAATAATTTTATAAATTACTTAATCCCACAATCAGGATATTAGTTATTTTTAAAGAATTTTTTATGCCCTAAATTTCATTTTAATCATTAAAAAGGTCTAATTTTGTAAATTTTAATTTTAATGTTTATTAAGTGCTACATATTTGTTCTTATGAAAAATGGGGTTTTCTCCATATGTTTTATCACTATTAAAAATTTCATGAATTTTGGAGATGGTTTGGATGTTGTTTTAGTCCAGAAAAGAGGGAGGGAGAATCCATGGGTTACCGTTCACTGGAGTAAACGACGGAATAGAATGTAGTGTCAAAGAATAAAAGTTTAACCCAGTGCTAGATAAGGAAGTTCAAATTTTTTGATGTCAAATAAGAAAATCTCATTTTACTATGGTCAAATAAGAAATTTTCTCCAGAAGCATGAACCGTGCTAAGTGGAACCTAGGCGCGCAGACGTGCAGTGCAGCAGGCTCCGCAGTCAGCGTGGATTTCTGCAGGAAAGAGGTTCGAATTTCACATTTTCACCATGGGAAATTACCGAGACGCAAGGTTGTCCTGAAATGGCGGTACAGAAACTGAGACGATGTACCTTTGTACCGGGACGTCTCCTCCAGTGGTCAGATTTGCACTAGTTTCAGATTAGGCAGAACAAGGAATGGATAAGGAGGGAGCAAAAGCCAACAGGGCACACAGCAACCGTTCACTTCTCAGCCGTTCAGAAGCACATCCTCGATACCCCTGCCACCACAGTCCACAAGGCGCGACCACAGCACCATTTCTACAAGGAGAGCTCAGTCTCAAACCAGCGATTACTCCACCAATCAAGCCATTCCCGTCGAAGCCAAACGTTGGAGCAGAACCCTCAATCCAGCATCGCGCTCACGAATCAGCAAGGAGTAACAACGGAGGATTGGCAACACAGGAACTAGAATTGCATTAGCAGATAGCTGCATAGAGACTGTCGAGCACCTCCCTGCCTCTGTATCTGCTTCAGTGGGTAGGAATGGCACATCCATTGCTCGCGGCAGCAACTACTGCTGTTTCTTCACCCTACGTCTCCTCGACAGCACGAGTCCCTGCTTCTCCCGTGCGACGGCGTCACCGCGGCGTCGCCGTCCGGTGCGCGCCGAACGGCGACGTTGCATCAGCAAGCGACACGAAATCGAACCTCAAGGTGGGCTCGCCGATCGTCATCCTGGAGGCGCCCGTGATGCTGAAGACCGCGGCGTCGGTGCCGTCGCTCCGGCACAACAGCGGCCAGGTCAAGGCCGGCGACGTCGGAAGGTACGTGATATACTCTGGTACTCGATCAGAATAGAAAACGAACTGTGTACTAACTACTACAGTGTCTTGGCGCTGACGTTCTTGTGACTTCGTTGGTTGAGCAGGATCATGGCGCGGAAGCCCAAGGACGTCTGGGCCGTGCGCCTCGCCGCCGGCATGTACCTGCTGGACGGCAAGTTTTTCAGGCCCTTGGATGCTGATGAAGACAACGAGGAGTCGTCACGGGGTGAATGACAAACCGATGCCTCAATGGCATGCCGCGCTCTGTGCGAACATGTCAATAGTGAAACGAGGTGATTGCAACCGCAGGATTCATGGCATGTAACTCTGCCGAAAGCGCGCAAGCATAATCGTGCTGTTAGTGTAATGTTCTTGGAGTTTAAATTCATAGTTTCACAGACATTCAAAACTTTGTCCCTAGGCAATTTTCAATGGGAACGCTAGAACTTACTCGGGTGTTTCTTTTTCAAGGAGAATGTTCAAAATTAATCGCTGTGACATGTTTTATGGTCAGATTTTATTCTTCTAAAATCTCTTCAAGTCTCAAAATGTTTAGACTCTTCAAGTCTCTGAATGTTTAGAGTTAGAGTTTAGGGTTTAAAAATTTTATGTTAGGATGAACTCACAAGTCATGGTGCTGCCACGGGAACTATGGATAATAGGTTGGCAAGAAGTGGGTTAGGACAAACAATTAGTCGGCCTACTTGAGACGGGTTAGTGTGGGAGAGTGGAAGGGAGGAGGGTGCGGTGCGAAGGCTCATAGAAGACGACGAGAGAAGAGGAGGGAGAAGGCTCGATAACATATAATCGTACGATAGACGATGATATATCATATATGAATGCAGCGGCGGACCCAGCGGTCAGACGAAGTCTGTGTTGAGCATAAGACAACTCTCTTCCCATGGAGTATAAGATAATAGGGCCTATTTAGTCCCCCAAAATTCCAACTTTGACACTATGCAAAAAGAAGATTTCCCATCACATTAAACTTGCGGTACATACATGGAGTACTGAATGTAGACGAAATTAAAAACTAATTGCACAGTTTTGTTGTACTTTGCAAGACGAATCTTTTAAGCCTAATTAGTCAATATTTAGACAATAATTCACAAATAAAAATAAAACGCTACAGTAAATTTGGTTGTCCAAAATTGGGCAAGTAAACCACGCCTAGAATAGAGTTGTGAACCTTGGAGGACCACAGCTAGGCTCCTGCAGCTGCGGCGCTGGAGCCCGAACAGGCGCCCAGGGTCGCCGGGCTCTGGGTCCGCCCCTGTATGAATGAGAAGAGTTTAAAAAAATAGGAAATGAATAAAGGAAATAAAAATGATTAGTGGGATTTTATTTGGTGTACAATTAATAGGCCCATGACCATATGTTGAGTGGGTTCAGATCGGGTTATGAAGCGTACGTAAGTCCGAGCCAGCCAAGGGCAGACATCGTTTTTTTCCTCGGATATTTTTCAGAGCGTTTTGGAGTTTTATGTTAAATAGAGACCAAGGAATGATTGCTAGATTTTCTTGAGTTTCAGGGTTAAACATTGAGTTTTCGGATATGTTGATCTATAGGAGAAAACGCAACCATTTTTTTTAAAAAAAAGTAAGGGTGTGTTTGGCGGAGTTTCGATTCTCTGCTAAATCTAATGGGATCTCTGCCAAACAGTTGATTCTATGAAGTGATTCTTCATCCTGATCTTAACAGTTTACGCTAGAAAATAAAAAGAAATCACTTTCAGTCACAAAATCACTTCTCTTAAAGAATCAGCTCGCATAAAGAATCAGAATTGGATGGAGATTTGCTATACGCACCCTAAATGCAAACGTTTATAAAAGAAAAACAGCTCCACAACCAAATGATTGCAGATGGGCCTCATTTTAATCTGTCTCCTCCGTTTGGGATGATTATTGGCAACGCTACCGGCTCCATGGCCCCACACAAACTGTTCACATCATCACATGTATATATCACTGCCACGTCGGCCCCTCCAAGTTCTGACGAATCATCATCCTCTTCGTTTCTCTCCGCAGTCCCCTGCTGCCTACTGGCCGCCGGCCGAAGGCGACAAGCGAGGCCGCCGATCAATCGACGCCCGTTTCCTTGTCCCAGGGTCTCACGCGATCGTCGTACCCTCTCCGCAGAGGCTGAAGACGCTTTGCTCTGTAAGGAAACCCTACCCTACTCGTTTCGTTCTGCAGGAATTTCCCCCTTTGCTGTGGCGGCCCCTCAGTTCTTTAACTTTTCTTTCTTGGACTGATTAATCCGTCCAGTTTGTTGCGAATTTCCGTTTCCATGTGGAGGAGAGAGCAGCTGGTTTATTATTTTCCAAAATTCGCTAGGGGTTCAGTTGAAACCCTCCTCGCCCCCACACCCCCACGTTTGGTATGCCCCTTTCTGGCAAACCCTCTGAATCGGGTTGTGCTGTTTGATTCCGGTTTGTTCCATGCTGGGGGTGCAGTACTTTGCCGTTTATAACCCAGCTAAATGCGGCATGCGAACAGCTCCCAATTTAGAGATTAAGGGTGTTACTATTGCAGAATTTACATTGGTAGATACACATTTAAGAAAGCGAGATTTTGCATATTTTTTAGGCAAGAGAAAACCGGTCACAGTGAAATGCAGATGGTGTGCTGTATGTGGTATGACTATGGCTTTCATAGATGGATTAGGAGACAACGACTTGTGGGCACCCGGGTTAGAGCTGGGTGGGTGGGGCTCTCAATGTTTCTACCAATAAACTCATCTATACAGAAGATTCAAACAAATTTAGCCAAAGGCACATAAAGAGGGTATTATACAGAGAAAACTGGTTAACATGGAATGCAGACAGTGTACCATACAAGGTATTGCTTTCCTGGATGGATAATAAGGAGAAAACGACACTTCTGTGTTGCTTGCCCGCGACAGGAGTGCAACTCTGGGAAGTAATCTTCAGACAGGATTACATATAGATGATGTTGCTATCTTCTTCTCTCATCGTTTTATTTTGACTTCACTTCTACTCATGCACCTTTTCTCTGAGCCAATTGCTGTTTTCTATCCATGCAGTTTGATAAAACGTTGCTGGGTTGCAGCATGAGTAGTTGGGCATAGCGGGATTACCTTGAGCTAGTGCTCTGGTCTCGGTTGTAGCAGGAAGCAATGGGCATCCCAAGAGCCTGTTCGTTTTACTGGTTGTTCGATGTGCTGGTTCTTGTCTGTGGCTTGTGTCAGATACTTTATATTGGATCTGTGGCAGCGCAAACTGCTCAGTTGAGTGTGGATGCTTCACCTCATAATGCTCAGGTGATCCCTGGAAATATGTTTGGCATCTTCTTTGAGGTGAGTGTAATGTTTGGTTGTTGTTCATACATTGGTTTTATGCAGTTGTTGTAGTGATCTGTAGTAAGTCAGCACCTTTACCCTACCAATAACGTGCCTTCTGCAGAGATGTCAATGCTTTTGTAATGTTGGATCTTAATAGGCCAACTTAATGAACTCTTGTGCACTTGTCTAAAATGGTTAACTATCTATATTGGTGCTAAATGGCCATACACAATCAACTTCAGCTCACATAACATACTGGCTGAGTAAGGATATCACATATTCATGCATGTCTGTTCAGGAGTTCAGCTGGTGTTTACTTTTGCTAAAAACTATTATAATACCACGAGAAACTTGACCTGTGGTTACACTAGTAAATATAAACTTTTTCTTTGTCATTCCAATTCCTTTCAACTTTTCATATCATAAAAATGAACCTTGTAGAGTAGCGTTAAAAGCTGTTTAGTTGTTTTACTTTGAAGGTGATGAATCTTTGTAATTCTTGGAATCTTGGTTGTACATGTAGGAGATCAACCATGCTGGAGCTGGTGGATTGTGGGCAGAGCTTGTAAGCAACAGAGGTAATGGGATTCTGTGTCTAAGGTTAACTGGCACTCTGCCTGAAGAAAGTCATGTTCATCATTTGATCCCCCTTTTTATCTTTTGTTGGTGTGCAATTTTAATGTTTTATCATCAGAGTTGTACCTACGTATCTGTAATAATTTATGGTTGTCAGGAAAATAACTTCACGATGGCGACAATTGTCTTTGTTTGCTGTAGCCATACTGGTTGCTCAGACAATGATTTTTGTCTGTATAGATAGTTAAAAGCAGAGCTACTAGTTGCTCATACCTCATTCTGTCCAATATCTCTAGTTCTCCACCATAGGTGCTAACAAAGTAACAATCATTGATAATTTTTTTTGTAGCGAATATTTGTTTGTAGATCATAAGGAATAGGATGTCAAGTTTCCTGGCTCCTTACAAGTTTCTTTTATGTTACAGGTTTTGAAGCTGGTGGTGCTAATACTCCTTCAAACATTGACCCATGGCTGATTATTGGGGATGAATCCAATATTATTGTGGCAACAGACCGATCATCCTGTTTTGCTGGTAACCCAATTGCACTTCGAATGGAAGTACTTTGTGAAGCTAGTGGTTGCCCTTCAGGAGGTGTTGGAATATACAATCCTGGTTACTGGGGCATGGTATGACCTTTACATAATTCATAGTTTTTTTTCATTAAGCAACCTTCCATAACGCTTTCCATCTGCCTGTTGTATATATCTGTTAGGAATTTTCAGTTAGGTATTTTTTTAGATTACTTGTTAAGACCCTCTAATTTTTTTGTGAGGTATTTAAGATCCTCTGCATTCACAGTACTAATATCTGAACCAATGTGGATACAATTCATATGCATCTCTTCCCCCTTTCAGACTTGATAAATCCATAATGTGTGCTTATCTCCAGCGTAACATTAAGAAATATTTTTGCTACATTTGTTGCAGAACATTGAGAGAACAAAGGTTTATAGAGCTACCATGTACATTAGATCGTCAGAGGCGGTGGAGTTGACAGTTTCCTTAACAAGTTCAGATGGTCTTCAAAATCTAGCTTCTCATACCATCACGTAAGCAATATCTCACGGTTCAATGTATAAAGAATACTTCATTTGCCCTTTTCGGTGAAATAACAGGAAATGCAATATAAATTATAGGGGTGACAAAGAAGACTTTGTTGAGTGGACGAAGGTTGAATTTGATTTAGAGTCAAACGATAGAAATACTAATTCAAGACTTCAGCTTACGACCACCAAAAGTGGCATAATTTGGTTCGATCAAGTATCACTTATGCCAGAAGATACTTACATGGTAATTTCATTTCCAAGTTCATTTTTATCCTTCTGATGTTCCAAGGAACATGATGTACATTCCCTCCATACATTTCCTTTGCAACCTAAATAGTGGTATTTGAGAAGCACAAATCATACTACATGCTATTTTGTAATTACAGCTATTTTACGTGCGGATTGTCTAGTCACAATTGTCTAGTCACATATCAAAAAACATCATAACCTGAACCATAATTTTTGGTAACTTTAATTTCTATTGCCAGAAAGAATTATTCTTGGTTCAGAGAATGTTAACTGATCTTTATCAAACTATGCTTTCCATACATAGCCATAGTGCAACCATGCAGTTATAATAGTTTTGCACTCTAATGTTTCTAAATACATGTTGTTGCCATCATAATCAAAATTGCATTGTGTGCCGATGCTTTACCAGTTCAAGGACCTGCTAAGTTATAAATTCCTATAAGCAAGACCATCGTATGGTTAGAAACTTAATCCTATTTTACATCAGGAGATGGTTTTAGCAGAAGAAGGAAAAATATACAATCCGTAGTCAACTAAGGTGTCACGGACTTTCCATTTCTTGATTTAACAGTGATCCTTATTTATCAATTTTATCTCTCAGGGGCATGGTTTCCGTAAAGATCTTGCCTCTATGCTCGCAAATCTGAAGCCCCGATTTCTAAAATTTCCAGGTTTGTCACCTAGCATTTTATCTTACTTCTGAGATTCTTCATATGTAGAGATGAGGGTAGTATGTATCAGCACAATCCAGCCTGTGAGGGAAGAGCCTGTTAAGACCAGACATATCTATAAAATATTGTGAATACTGGGCAAGTACTTGCTGATTATATTAGTATATGACTAGCAGTCTGGTCAAAATTAGATGCGTATACCTTGCACATAGTCTTGACTCCTCCGCCATTGACAGTCGTGTATTTCTGTGATTATTGTAACACACCAGTCATCGCTGTTGCAGTAAGTGAGGCATACTCTTTGCTCCATTTCCCTTTGTGCAACAATTGGATGCTGATATGTTGTAAAGATATGTCTTATATAATCTTTCTAAAAAAAATCACGTGTTAAAAAGATGCACCTAGCAACTATAATTATTAGCTTATTATTTACTAAAAATTGGTTTATTACTCTGATTTGATGAAGAATCTATATATTCCATCCACACGAGGAACGACATTTCTGTGATTGTGCAAGAAAATTTCAAGAGAACAAAAGTAAGAAACTTCCCAAGATGTAGTATCACTTGTTGAATATTACATGTAATATCACTCTTTTACTGAATATAAGATACATCAATTTGTATACCTTCATGAAATCTTTTATGTGTGTTTCTGTTATACGGATAAATCAAGAACGGCTAACTTAGAGTTAGAATGAATTGTGATCTCCTTTCTGGGATCGTAGTTAGACAGTGAGGTTGCTGGGAACTCACAGTACATTACTACATTATGTTGCTTTTAGGTGGCAACTATGTAATGGGGAACTATCTTGTAAATTCATTCCGCTGGAGTGAAACTGTTGGACCATGGGAAGAAAGACCTGGCCATTTCAATGATGCTTGGGCCTACTGGACTGATGATGGACTTGGATTTTTTGAGTTCCTCCAAGTGAGCATCACACTGCTATTTGTGCGAACTGAAAGTTCCTCTGTTGATTCTGAGAGTTCTATTTTATTGATGTAGCTAGCAGAAGACCTTGGTGCTTGCCCAGTTTGGGTGGTCAATGATGGTAATTGCTATATCAACTTATCAAGAAAGTATTGAAGGTTGCATAAAAAACATTACATATTTGGAGAGATAACTTACCCTTGACTGGTAATTCCTTTCAATGTGACAGGGGCCAGCCTTAACGAAGAAGTTCCATCTGCAACAATAGCTGCTTTTGTAAAGGTTTTTTCTTGAATTCTGAATATGAAAATGATAATTTAATCTGTATTGAACTCTTCTCTTAGTAAGTTTTCTCAGGATTAAGCTGAAGATCTTTTTTATGATGGGTTTACCTATGCAGTCCTTTTCCTTAATTGAACATCTGGTGAAAAGAACATGTAAAGAAAGTTATCCATTAATTTAATTTAGTTGTCAAAGGGTTGTCTTAGGAAATAACCAATGGTAACAAGAAAAAAAAAGAACAAACATAAGTTCAATGAGAACAGTGAAATAAAATGCTACAGATGAACAGATCTAACAGCACGATGCGAACCGATAGACTCCAATTTGGGGTTCTGCACCCTTAGTGCCATACTACTAACATTATAAGTGTCTGTTGATATCTAGCATAGGACTGTTGGATGAGTGGTTAAATCATACCTAATTAATTTTAATTTTCGTTTATATTAACTTTGGAATAGCATAATGTACTTATAATTTGCAACACACGCACTACTCAGGTAATGGTTGAGTTTCTTGTCTAAATATGCTGGAAATAAGAAAAAAGAAAGTCAAATGTTGGCATGGACTTGAGGCTCCAGTGTCTAGAATTATATAATGCATATGTTCTTAATTGGATTTCCGCAACGTCCTGGATATGCTGACCAGACGCGGCGCACATACATAAGTGATGAAGTTTCCTAGAGTAAATGGTTCCATTCCAGTAGTATTTTTGAACAGCATCAATTACTTAATCCACATTGCGTTGTCGTTCAAATTTCTCCATGCTTGCCATGTTACAGGATGTTGTTAATGGTATTGAGTTTGCCAGGGGAGATCCCCAGACTGCATGGGGTTCAGTTCGTGCAGCAATGGGACATCCAGAGCCCTTTCAGCTTTATTATGTTTCAGTAGGGAATCAAGAATGTTCTAAATACTATTATAAAGGTTTTTTTGCACAATTCCATTTTCTTCCTGTTTTGCTTCATAATAACATTCTTTTTTTAAGCATCATGGGATTCTTTCAGTTTCATTTTATTGTTATGCCAAGAAAACCAATACTTATCCCATTTTGTAGATAACTACGTGAAGTTCTATTCTGCAATAAAAGCGTCCTACCCAGACATCAAAATCATATCAAGCTGTGATAGATCTGCTATTTCACCAGTCAACCCAGCTGATTTGTATGATGTTCATGTAATGACTGCTTTGCTTGGTCTTCATTTGGATAATATTTTTCCCAGTAGAGTGTGACATCTGCTATGCTGCAGGTCTATACCTCATCAGGTGATATGTTTTCCAAATCTAGAATGTTTGATAATACAGCCCGCAGTGGACCCAAGGTACCCACTTTGCTATTGATACCTCAATTGTCATCCTTACAAGTGGTCAGTAATTCCCTTTGTAAATCGTAGGCAATTGTTAGTGAATATGCTGTGACTGGAAATGATGCTGGCCGAGGAACACTGATAGCTGCTTTAGCTGAAGCTGCATTTCTCATCGGATTAGAAAGAAACAGGTTTTTTAATGCTATTTCTGGTTTGGCTCCTGGGTGATGTAGATTATGTTACAGACTTATCTGTTTTGCAATTGTTTCTATGCAGTGATGTGGTTGAAATGGCAAGTTGTGCCCCACTCTTCGTAAATGATAATGATCGAAGGTAATTGTTGATATTTACTTCTGCATGGTAAATGTGTTTCTGCCTGATTATTCATCAACATCTAATAAAAAATACCGCTCTACTTGATAGGTGGAACCCAGATGCCATAGTCTTTAACTCATGGCAGCACTACGGATGTCCAAATTACTGGATGCTACACTTCTTCAAAGATTCAAGCGGTGGGGCACTTCATCCATCCACTATTCAACTGTCAAACTATGATCAACTGGTCACATCTGCTATCACTTGGAATAATTCACAAGATGGAAATACTTACCTGAAAATAAAGGTGATTTATTTTTCTCATTGAAAAATTTAGCTTTGCAAATGAAAATGAAAGCTAACCTGGAAAAAGAAATCTTTT
This sequence comes from Setaria viridis, assembly GCF_005286985.2. Classification (NCBI taxonomy): domain Eukaryota; kingdom Viridiplantae; phylum Streptophyta; class Magnoliopsida; order Poales; family Poaceae; genus Setaria; species Setaria viridis. Next base: position 45,528,277 of record NC_048271.2, read on the forward strand.
GCAGGTTGTAAATTTTGGGAGCAAAGCTGTTAACCTTAATATATCTGTAACTGGGCTGGAAACTGATATCCGGACATTTGGATCCATCAAGACGGTTCTTACCTCTGGGTGGCTGCGGGACGAAAACTCCTTCCAGCAGCCAGACAAGGTTTGATGCATCGACTTGATTCAATGCATTGCAAACTTACAGCAAATGATAGTGATTACGCCTTGGATTTGGTGTAGCTTTTGTGATGTCTGAACTACTGTGCTATAGGTGGTGCCGGCGGCAAGTCCTATAACCAACGCGGGCGAGCAGATGGGTGTTCTTCTGGATTTGTACTCTCTCACCTCATTTGATCTCCTCCTGGGCTCGAGCCAGGCGATGCATTCAAGCGCGTGATTACAGTCTATGATGTGGCCACGGTAAGGGTCCTCCAAGGATCCAATAGAAATATAATATATGTGAATAAATAAGCACAGCTGGTTATTTGTACATGGTTTGCACGATGTATGTATGGATTATTTCTACATGGTAACTAATCCCTAGCACACATCCGTTGTAGTCTAGCTGGTTAGGATACTCGGCTCTCACCCGAGAGACCCGGGTTCGAGTCCCGGCAACGGAACTTTTTTTTCCTTTTTGCAGTTTTCTCATTCTGACATTTTTCCCCCCTGTTTTCTGGACCTCATTTTGCCCCCTCCTCCTACAAGATACAGTAAGGCGTACGCTACAGACGGTTTTACAAATTTTTGTCTGGACCTCATTTTGCGCCCTCCTCTTAGAAGATACGGTAAGGCGTACGCTGCAGACGTTTACAAATTTTTTTCCTGGTTGGCTACAGAGACAGCGTTATGCGCGTATGTGCTGATGTGCACAATGCACGTGACGACAAAGATGTAGCAGTGGTTTCCCTGTCATCAAGTTACCGCTATCCTTAATCACATGGGATTGGGAATCTTGTCTTGCTTACCAATTTAAAATTCCGCTTCCAACGAGGGCTAAAACGCATTAAGCAATCTCCAAATTAACTCGATCGCCCCTAACTAATCCCGGCCAGAAGATTCCCTCTCCAGCCGCGCACGACCCCTGCCATCCTCCCGACCCCAACCGCTGCCATGTCTCCGGCCCCGCCACCGCCGTCGCGCGCCCGCATCCGGCCGTGGCTGGTGGCGGGCGACCTGGCGCTGGCGGCCGCGTGGGTTTGCGCGGGCGCGCTGGTGAAGCTGCTCGTGTACGGCCCGCTCGGCTTCGGGGGCCGGCCCGAGGCCGAGGCGGTGAAGGTCTCGCTCTCCCTCGTGTACATGTTCATCTTCGCCTGGCTTGAGGCCGCCACGGGCGGCGCCTCCTACAACCCGCTCACCGTCCTTGCCGCCGCCGTCGCATCCCACGGCGGACCCGCCGTGTACCTATTCACAGCCTTCGTACGAATCCCTGCCCAGGTAATGCTCCCGCACACGATGTATGTCGTTAGCTCGTAATTCTATCTTCTGGATTTGGCCTTCATTCCGTGATGTCCATCCGTGAAACTTAAAACGGCGTATGTAATTTGGTTGATCGTATCTATAGGGACCAAAATTACTGATTATGCTCTATGGCTGTCTGATATCAAATCCACCATGGTCTGGTTACCTTATGGGCATATGCTAATTTACCACATTCATACGACAGGCAGCCTGCCTGATGCTATAAGTTGTAGTGCTTGTCACTTTGTCATGGTACACAGACATACTGTTGATGGCCATTCCCTTTTTGTTTCGGTTAATTGTTACGGATGCATTGATTTGTTGATCTGTCTGTTTGTTGATCAAATATTTGTTGTTCTCTTTATGGTTATCAGGTGGTTGGGGCAGTTCTGGGAGTGAAGCTCATTCAGTTTACTTTCCCTAATGTGGGTAAGGGAGCTCGCTTAAGTGTTGGTGCTCATCATGGAGCGTTAGCTGAAGGATTAGCAACTTTCATGGTTGTTATGGTATCAGTGACTCTTAAGAAGAAGGAGATGAAAAGTTTCTTTATGAAGACATGGATCACAAGCATCTGGAAGAACACAATTCATATCCTGAGCTCAGACATTACTGGAGGGATTATGAACCCTGCATCTGTAAGTCTTTCAACACAAACTGAAACTATCCAAAAAGTACAGGCATAAATTTTGTTGTGACTCCACACTTCCTCCTAGTCTGCGTACTGCTATAGCTATGTGTCATTGCAACAAGTCATTTGTGATTGATTGAGTTGTGCACCAGACAGCTTGCAGTTTTGTACTTGCCAAGTGGATGGTTCAAGCTGATATCAAGTTTAGGCACTGCAGTCTAACAGTTTATATGATGGCACACCTTATAAGATTATTTTGGATGCATTCTTTTATTTGTTGCAAAGGACATAGGAAATGTTTGTGCTGTACAAAGTCTATATGGCAGTCGTTGTAGTATGCCAACTGGCTCCATGTTAGATGTTGCTCCTATTATACCTGACATTCGTAATTGCCTTAGTTCATGTAGTTCATAAAATTTAGTAATCCATATTCAGTTTCCTGATTACTTGTTCTGGTATGTGCTTGTAGGCTTTTGCTTGGGCATATGCTCGAGGAGATCATACAACATTTGACCACCTACTGGTATATTGGCTGGCGCCCCTCCAAGCGACCCTGTTGGGAGTATGGGTGGTGACCTTCTTAACTAAACCCAAGAAGATCAAGGAGCAAGAAGCAGATGAAAACAAGACCAAGAAGGAATAGACTATTCTTGAATTACTATCCACCATCATTTGTGCAGTTAGAGCTTCATTTCATCTTCTTAACAAGACAAGATGAATGCTTTGAAGCTAATCTACGGAATGTTAATCTCACCTTGAAGTCTGCTTGGTCTGCATTTCTTGTATCTGGCTCCGCTTAGATTGTCCAGAAGCTTGTAAATAACTGTTCCAGCCAAGATATTGGGAACACTTTGTATGGGAGGTAAATCAATTGCAATCTATTCTTATCCATATTTTTTTTCAGATTTTGTGTGAAAAGATTTGGGGAAGGTCTTAGTATTATACAAAGCTCTACCTAATATTAAAGTACAGAAGAAATCCTTCGTGAGTTCTGCCGTTTTTGTTTCCACCGTCATCCCCCTTCCGTCAAAACTCACGCAAGAACCGGTCCGAAACGGAATAGAACTGCCAGCGGAGTCCTAGGCGCAAAGCCAGCTGCAGACCGGAGGAAAAATCAGCAATAACAAAATAAATCAAGGGGGAGCAACTTCGAACCCACCACAACATGCCATTTAGAAAGAACAAATCCCACCACGAGGCCATTGCAAAGTTGGTGCTGTAATTTTGGAATTTCCCTTCACGGGAGCTTTTTTTAAATCTTGCTGGGACATCATCAAGGACATAACGGCAGCAGCAAACTCATTCCACTCCCTCAGGACCTCCAATATGCAGCTCATTAACTCCGCTAATATTGTTCTACTGCAAAAAAAAGAGGGTGCCATCGAGATAACTGATTATCGGCCGATCAGATTGATACACTCCTTTGTGAAGATAATAGCAAAGATGCTAGCGCTACGCCTCGCCCCGCACATGAACAGCATGATCTCCACTACCCAAAGTGCATTCATAAAAACTAGAAGCATTCATGACAACTTCACGGCCGTACACAATACGGCGAGAAGACTACACCAAAACAAGTCCCCAACGCTATTCTTCAAGCTAGACATCGCTAAAGCCTTTGATTCCGTGAGATGGGACTATCTCCTTGCCTTACTACAACAACTAGGCTTCCCGCCTAGATGGAGAGAGATGGTGGCCTCCCTCCTTTCAACGTCCTGCTCGCGTGTCCTGCTCAACGGTGTTCCAAACCAGCCAATCAAGCACAAGCACGGTCGAGGACTACGTCAAGACGACCCACTATCGCCACTGCTGTTCGTCATCGTGATTGACCCCTTGCAAAAACTAATTAGCCTGGCCACAGAGAAAGGGATCTTCAGCAAATTGAGGGGCCGCACACCGACCATTCGGATCTCATGTATGCCGACGACGCCACACTGTTCCTCAGACCGGCCAAAGAAGAAGTGACCGCCCTTGCAGAACTTCTCACCCTTTTTGGCCAAGCCACTGGACTAAACACAAACTTCAGCAAGTCCACGGTTGTACCAATCCGATGCTCCAACCTGAATGTCAACAACATCATGCTTGACCTGCCAGCCACAAAGACGCAATTCCCAATCAAATACCTTGGTCTCCCACTGACCACAATCAAGCTGCGCAGGGTTGATTTCCAGCCGTTGGTAGACAAAACATGTGCCAAATTCAACAGTTGGAACGGGCGCAACCTAAACCATGCAGGAAGGCTCACGTTGTAAAATCAGTCCTCACGTCCCAAGTAGTCTACTATCTGACCGCACTAAAGCCGCCCAAGGCAACCTTACAGGAGATCGATGCAAAACGTAAGCAATTCCTATGGGCCGGGACAGAAAGACTAACAGAGGCGAATGTAAAGTGAATTGGAGAAGAACTGCTAGATCGAAAAAGAACGGCGGGCTGGGCGTCCTGCATCTTGGAAGTTTGGTAGAGCGCTGCGCCTGCGGTGGCTGTGGCGGGAATGGAACCAAGAAGATAAGCAGTGGGTGGTGTCGATGTTTAAATCCGGCAACCTACCGAGGAGGTGCCCGAGGTAGTATTTTGGTTGGTGAGGCTCATCAAGATCAGGAACTCGAAGGTAAACGCAGACACACGATTTAGACAGGTTAGGGTCGCTAGATTGCGTAATACCCTACGTCCTACGTGTTGGCTGGATTGAATTGCTTTGGAGGGGGTTACTACCTCGCCTTTATATAGTCGGGGCTAGGGTTACAGGTCGGTTGGTTACGAGAATACTAGTCGGATACGACTAGAAGAAGCCTACCTTATTACAACGAGTACTTTCCTAATCCTCGACTAGTCATTGTCTTTTCATGTAGACTGCACCGTCCTGCGCTATGATCTCCATGTCAGATGCGTCTTGGTGTCCAACCTCGTATTTGGGTCTGTCCAAACCTTCTGGTGGACCTATAGATGTATGTACGACGAGTGGGAAACGACATTCCTTGCAATAACACCGATCATCTCCTTTTTGCAACGACAAAATTACAATTGGGAATGGGGAGAAAGTATCCTTCTAGAACAGTGCTAGGTTCCAGGGGCAGAGGCCAAGGGACATGGCTCCCACGGTTTTCACAATTTCTAGAAGAAAGAACAGATCACTACGGGAGGCGCTGCTGAGGCAAAATTGGATCGGAGACCTGGACATACAACATCCTTCCTCGCGCTTGCTGAATATGGGCAGCTATGGGCAGCAGTACAGCAGGTCGAATTGAGGCCAGAATGCAAGATGAGATTGAATGGAAACTAAACGCGTCCAAGCAGTATTCGGCAAGCTCAGCGTATCACGCACAATTTATAGGGTCCACGACCACCAACTTTAATGAGCTTATATGGAGAGTTTGGGCGCCGCCAAAGCCAAAACAGGATTTGGACAGCGGATCGGCTTAGCTCGAGGGGCTGGCCGCACAACCCCGTCCGCGCCCTGTGCCGTACAGTCCAAGAGTCCGGTAAACACCTCTTCTATGAATGCCGTTTCACAAGACATATCTGGGCGCAACTGCTTGGCTTGGCTTGGTCGCGATGCATCCGGACCAACGGCAACCAACAGAGTCAGTTCATGAATGGTGGGCTGCGAGAGCGATAACACCTGAGCTAGCTCGCAAAGGAATGAGGTCGATTATCATTCTGATTTGCTGGGAGATTTGGAATGCGCGCATCTTTAATCATTTGGAGGCACCATCATGGTGATCGTTGGGAGGATAAGAGACGAGACCGCAAATTGGATTTTGGCAGGAGCAAAACACCTAGCTAGTCTTGTTCATAGCATGTAAAGAGTCCCAGTTTCTTTTTGTGTGTCACCTTTGTACTTTTGTTGCCGTCCGGCTTCCTTCGTCCAGCTTACTTCGTCCTGAACAAACTGTGAGATGAGACGACCATGAGTGCCTCCCCGTGTGAACATACGGCGTGTATGCACGTCGCTGATTGTTATCTCTGCATGCCTGTGCTCTGTGCTTTTGGTCGCCGTTGTTGTTTTGCCGCCCAGCCGCTTGTAGCATATTATTTTTTGGCTAGATATGGTGCATTCACTCGTAAATGTCTGGATGATGTAGTTCATCGCTACGCCGGGCTCGAGCGCGAAGATGAGGACGTCGTGAGAAGGGCAGAAGGCGCGGTGGGGGGGAAGGCGAGTGCGTAGATCAACTGTGGGAGCTCATAGCCTGAAGGCCACGGGTTCAGTGTCTGCAGCCCACCGAAGAGATTGCCGTGGACGGTGTTGTTGGGGGCCCACGGAGAGGGAGAAGAGGCAGTGAGGGGCTGACTGGTGGGACCCGCACCAAGGGCCTTTGGCCCTTTTACCGGGCCTTTTCTCTTGCTATAGAAAAATATATTTTTTTAATATGAACGATGTGCGGCATATGAATACATGTTTTGGCGTGTACACCAGACTAACAGGGTGTTTGGATACCCCGTACTAAACTTTAGCACCTGTTATATTGGATGTTCGGATGTTAATTAGGAGGACTCAACATAGTTTAATTATAAAACTAATTGCACAGATGGAGTCTAATTCGTGAGACGAATCTATTAAGCCTAATTAGTCCATGATTTAACAATGTGGTGCTACAGTAACCATTTGCTAATGATGAATTAATTAGCCTTAATAGATTCGTCTCACGAATTAGACTCCATCTGTGCAATTAGTTTTTGTAATTAAACTATGTTTAGTCCTCCTAATTAGCATCCGAACATCCGATGTGACAGGTGCTAAAGTTTAGCACGGGGTATCCAAACACCCCTTAAATCGATGAGTGGGATGTGCTTCCTATAAAATCGAATCACGCTTTGGCGGTATTTTATAGATAAAAAATTCAAATATTTTTTACACCCGTTGCAACGCGGACATATTTGCTAGCTCTTCTAAATGTAGTTTCATAAAAGTATAAATTTTTAGGCTCTTACATTTCTAGATGGATATGTTCTCTTCATTTTCAAATATATGAGCCAAACCTATAAAAGTAATTTTTAACCAAAGTATGAAATGGCTAATTTAACGTGACCTCAAAATATCATTTATATTCACATTTAGCTTACGGCCTAAATGTAACATTCGCTCTGGGCCCTTGATATGTCCGGGTGACCCTGAAAACTGGCAGAGAAGAATCATCATCAATAAGCATCACAAAATAATGCTGGGGTAGCCTAAGGGTGATGGTTTGAGATCGTGATTGGTTGCAAAGGAGGGGGCCATCCAGAATGGATGGGCTATACCGGATGGTGGGAGATGGCATAGAGCGATACAGGGAAGTTTGTTTGGTTGCACTTTACTGTCGTCCTGAATCACGCGAGGTGGTGTTTGGTTGTACTGGTTGGATCGTTGTTGTGTATGACAAGAGACACCGGATCGTGTTTGGTACGTACAATGGGAGGAGATCGGAGCACCCTAGTACCATATTGGTGAGGTTACCACTAATGTTCATGAATATGAGCTGTTTTGATATTACAAAGGCTGATCCTGATGAACTACTTCCAAAGACTAGCAGTACAATAATAACAATAAATTGTAGCATAACTATGATATGGAGCCAACTAAGTTTATTTGCCGTCTTTTTTGAACCGATAGTCGCTTCTTTGACATCTTCATCACCAGTGGACTCTAGGAAAGATGCAATTGCCTCCTCTTTAAAACTAAAACTCTTGTAGCAACAATTAGGATAACCGGTGACCTGCTGATGATAGGTTACCCAAATTGCATAGACTCCAGGCTTCCTACCCCAATACACAACATACCAAGCCATTGTGCCTTATAAAGGAAATAAAACTTGATTCAATTGCAAAGGTAGATGTATAATAAAAGAAAATTTGATATAGTAAGTGTTGGCCTCAGATTTTATTTGCATCTTCCCTTGACCTTGAGCTTGGAGCATCAGTGACACAAGATCAATAGCAAACCACAAATAGTACGACAATGGCAGCAAAAACAGCAGGACAGTGCCAACAGAAAGAGCCGTAACAGCACATTGACAACAGCTCAGCAACAACACAACCAGAAATAAGGAACAAGCAGTACCAGGGAGGACGACAACAACAACAATGTGACCTGCTACTGACAGGTTACCCAATTTGCATATTACCCAATTTGCAAACGTAGATGTATGATAAAAGCAAATGTGATATACTAAGTGTTGGCCTCAGATTTTATTTTCATCTTCTCTTGACCTTGAGCTTGGAGCATCAGTGACACAAGAGCAATAGAAGACCAGAAATAGTAGCACATTAGCAACAGAAACAACAGGACTGCCAACAAAAAAAGCAGTAGCAGCACAACATCGACAACAGATCAGCAACAAGCTAGCCAAAAATAAGTAACATGCAGTACCAGTTGGCAGCAACAACAACAACAACAACAACGTCATAGTCCCTCACAAGCTCAAGGTCATCTGATGGTACCCATCTACTTTGAATTCATCATAGGTATAGTTTCTTACCTTAAATAACATATGTTACCATCAAGGCAGAAGAAAGCAACCAACATATAGGAAAGATGAAAGAAAGATGGACTTACCAGGTAGTACAAAAGCAGTAGCAGTGGACAGGAATAACAACAATATCATAGTCCCTCACAAGCTCAAGGTCATCTGATGGTACCCATCTACTTTGAATTGGGCAAATATTCCAATCATCATAGGCATAGGTTCTTAACTTTAATAACATATGTTACCATCAATTCAAAACATGTATGCAAGATAAAAAAAAATGGCATCACCAGGTAGTCAACCAATAGGAAAGCTCAATTAACCAGAACAAAGACATGGCATCCATCACAAAGATAAGGTGCAGGTGTTCATGTTTACACACCTAACAGATCCCTCCCAAGTACCTCTACAAAGTCGAACCATGTGTCCTATGCTATACAAAAATATATGCAGCCTTGGATAGGCTCCAAATGGTGTCTCTACCCTCACCATTAGTGGTTAGTGCTAACCCAAAATGTAAAATTATAGCATAGGCAAGCAAAATATCAGATGGCAGTCCTTAAGCACCTAGAGGAAGTTGGCTTGGCTCAGGTAGGTCCTAAGCCAAAGGATCCTATGGGCTTCACTCATCTGAACAAAGCATAGGCCTTCTGCTTTGTTCTTCAGCAAGTACACAAGTGCAAACATCATGGCCTCCTGTGAGTACCCAGGACAGGACATGACACAACCATAAAGATCCTCATGGACCTCATTGTGCTGAGGAGCCTTGAGGGCATCTGCAACAGAGGCAACAGCAACAGTCATACCATGCATTAACTGGTATTCTTCCTCACACAACTTTCTCCTTTTACCACCTCTTCCTTCCTTATCATCAGAACCCTTAGAGGTGTCCAGCCCATTAGAGGCTGCATTTTGCTTACCAGAATCACCCTCATTCCCATCTAAATTAATTATCTTTGATCTAACATCTCCCCCCTCAAGGTGGCCAAGGTCAGTTGATATACCTAAAGGTTCATTGGAACCCATGGCAAAGCTACCAGTAGCCTGACTAGACCCAAAAATGGCCTCCATTTGGACATAGTTCTCAATTAGGGTGTTCAAGAACTTGGCATCAGCAGGATGTTCCTAGTTGGGCAAAAATATGGTGCAATAGTTAGAGAAAAGGGTAACTATTAACCATAACAGTTAGATATATTTAAGTTGTGGCCTAACCTTAGTGTGCCCTATCAGATGCTCCTCCTCAAGGACTATCATATGATGCTCCTCATTCCAGAGAGCACCACTGAGATCCTTGAGCCTAGCAATCTTAACCCACCTCTGCCGCCATTTGCGCAGGTGGTTATAAATTTGGTTGGTGGTGACATTGACTTCAGCAAAATCAGAAACCATCCTAGCAATTTGCCTAACATGCACTTCCTTGAAGCCTTTATCAGTTTTGACCCCTTGCCCAACCAGATCATGAAACCTCCTAAGCATGAAGGTTGACTGAACACTGGTCCATTGCATTGGCCCCCCAGGCTGGGCTCCAACCCAGCAGCCACCCCACCCTCAGCCCCTGCCTCATTGGCAACACCAACAACTTCCTCACCCATCACAGTCATGTCCTAACCATCATACCATTAGAAAAAGAAACACCAAAGTACTTAGGAATCAAACAGTAAAGAAAATAATGCATGCAAATATCATGCCATGCATATTGTTCATGATTGCAGGTACACATCATAGCAAAGTACCATAGGTCTCGGAACATATTACAAATTCATCAATGCTACTTAACAATACATGACCCTCAAGTACTTCAGTGGAATTAAACTCTAGAAGATCCCCTATTCTGCCACATTTGTGCAGCCCATGCATCCCTCTGTTGTGCTCAGGTTCCATTGTTATGGCTATGTTCTGGCTCAGGGGGAGTATCAGTGAAGTTAGGAGTCCAAGCAGCTTCAGTGGGGACATGTTCATCTTATCCATGCCTAAGTATCCAATTGTGCAGAATACAACAGGTAAGAACCAACTTCACTTGGGTTTTGTAAGGATGTAAAGGATTGTTATCAAGGATTCTGAATCTATTCTTTAGAGCACCAAAGGCCCTCTCTACTATCACTCTAAGAGAAGAATGCCTCAGGTTAAACAACTCTCTTTAATTTTGTGGCCTATTTGAACCAAACTCCCTCAAGTGGTACCTTGTACCACGATATGGCGGCAGGAACCCAGGCCTGACTGCATATCCAGCATCCACAAGATAGAATTTCCCTAGACAATGTAACAAATAGAGATAGTTTATCAGTTTAGTGTGTGCAAGTCTTGTTGGCATGTGTATATGTGAGTTATGGTACCTTGTGGGACTGTAAGGCCATCTGTCCTTTCAAGAGCATCTGATAAAATTAGAGCATCATGTGCAGATCCTCCCAACCAGCAAGCACATATGTGAACCTGAGATCAAAGTCCACTGCTGCCAGTACATTCTGAGTGATGGTGTGCTTCCTGCCTCTAAAGGCAGCTTGCATCTTCACAGGAACTCTAGCTAAGACATGTGTCCCATCAATTGCTCCTATGCAATCCTAAAAATAAATAGCATATTAACAGGTTACTACCATATGGGTAAGGTCAATTGGTTTGCAATTAGGAAAGGGCCACCAACCTTGAAATATGGGTTCCATCTCCTGCTGCCAAGGATCCTAGGATGGACACTAGTGGATGGTGGAATAATCAACTCATTTCTCAACTCACCAACTGCATACAAGACTTGATGAAAGAACCTACTTATAGTTTCAGGTGAGCTCCTAAATGTCATGTTAATGACCCTGAACCTTTGGTTGTGTCCCACTACATGCAAGGACATTGCAACTTGTTCTTCAACAGTGGCATGGATGCTATCCATAACCAACTCTCTAGACCGAAACAAGTCACACAGTTGGAAAAAAGGCGCCCTTCTCATCCTTAGTAGGTTGACACAATGGAATGAATCTGAGGTTTCTATTCCTCTCTCTGTCCCTCTCTGCCATGGGTCCATAGGTAATAGATCGAGCATTCTCACTTCTCCTTCTAAACCACAAGAAAAATCATGCAGCAACAGCAGCAACAAGAGCAGCCGCAGCCCGACGCCTACCTTGTATGTCCATGTCTAAGAATACAATGCAGTGTCCATTAGAGCTCAGTAGAGGAACTTGGGGTCATGTTGTTAAGCAAGCAAACATTCTGAAGTACATGTTATCCTAGACGCGACTGCCACACCCGAAGGTGCTCCTCCGACGGCAAGGATTCATCATCGACCTAGGCACTTTGCTCAGCTCAGTACTACGGGCGTGATTGGTTGCAAAGGAGTAAGCCATGGTTCAAGGACACAAAAAATCAGATCGACAAAGATACATGACAACCATAGATCCGCATAAGAAATAACATAGGGTTCATCAAAACCATAAATGCAGATGCAGAACAACTATAGATCCGTATCAGAAACAACCTAGGGTTCATTGACACCAAACAAGATGTACCATCGCAACATCGGTAAAGGCACATGGTGCCGTCGGAGGACCTCGACCCACCGTGAGGATGGTACAAGAACAAAAAAAAATCAGATCGACCTCTATATATCTGACAACCATATATCTGCATCACAAAGTACCTACGGTTCATCACAACCACAAATCCAGGTACAGAACAACAAAAGGAGCGTTCGGATCTGACACAAGAAGAACCTAGGGTTCATCGACACCAACCAAAATAAGACGAATCGACAGATCAGCGGGGGAGAGGGGATGAAGCAGCGTAAGAGGAGGGGGAGATGTACCGTCGCAGCACCGGCGGGGGCACAGGGCACTGTCGGAGTACCTCGATCCACCGGCGAACCGAGGTCGAACAGGAGGAGAGAGAGAGAGGAGAAGGCGCACCAGGGAGGAGGGGAACGAAGACAGTGGTGTGAGGATGGGAGGTCACTGTAACCTCCCGCGCCTTTAGCCCCAGGACGGCGCCATCTCCCGCGCTCCGCCGAAAAATTCCCGCCAGCATCGCTCCATCCCGGCTCGCAAGCGAAGGAGCCCTCTGGGCGGATGGGCCGATGCGAGATGGAATGGGAGAAAGGAACGGGGGGTGCGGCGTTTCAGATCCGCAAGGCCAACCGAACACGCGAGAGTGCACGGGAAGGTTCGGGATCATGCAGCGGACGATGCCCTCCCAGCTACCAATCACGCCCTGAGTGTTCAGTTAGTTACTACCAGCAAAAAGTTGCAAATAAATGTTCAGCGTCCTTTTGAATGGGCCCGTTTTCATGGGTCTAGGTCCATGTGACATGCCTCTTTTCTGCTTGGCATGTGGGCCCATGACAAAAGGCAGGAGGACACTCATGCCGTTCGTTCACCAGCCACTCTGGCTGGCCCAGCCCACTAGCTAGCTGCATGGGAATGAGTAATGTTGGCCCCTCTAAAAGAAATGGTGGTCCTTTTTTCTCTCTATTTTTGAGGGACTGTCTGATTCCTTTTCTGGTGATAGATCTCCATCAGCCAATTACTAGAGTACGAACATCTAATACGGATACGACAATATGACGTCATAACAACAGGTCCTACAAACCCACGACGACCACTCTCCCCCTAAAAGAAGTACACGTGGACGTGAAAGACTCCACAATCCACACCATCCTGACACGGTCGTCCTATTCTTCCCCAGTTATCCAGCTCCAATTGTCCTAATTTATCGGTGCACGAGCTGCATCAGTATTGAAATGGATTTTTTTTCCAAATCGTACTGGAGATTACGTTGACGATATGCCTCGGAGGATGCGATTGCATTGCGGCGTGTGCCCGTGAAACAAGTTTTCGAGAGACCTGCTTGTAAATTGTATTTGTTGATCAGAGTTGCCATTGCGTCGTCAGACAGCCTGATTCTGATAGCAGTTGCGGCGGAGGCAGATAAAATAGTACTAGCATGTTAATTGGACAGGTATGGCAAGGGAAAAAAATATATGAAGATATAGTGCTCGTCAGATAATAAAATATAAAACTAGCAGTAGCAGGAATGCAGATAGGGAATATGTTAGGAGAAAAGGTACGACAGGGAGAATTGGAATCAAAATCATGGAGCGATCTCTGAACTCAGAAACCGACAATAGACCACAGATGATGGCTTCAATAAGAAACGGGTACGGTCAAGATCGCAAGAGTAGGTAGGAATGTGGGCTACCTTTCGAGAGGAAAGAAAATGGGTGAGTGTGCGGATATGGCTCGAGCCCAAAAGGCCAAAATGTTCGGGGCAACGTACCATCAGCCGAAGAGAAATTGATTCTCTGCAGAGCTAGCGCAGATAGGATGCGTATACTTTCTGTTCAATTTTTAGAGGAGTGCAGAGCTATCCTCAAGGCATCACTGGTGGTGATGTCAGCTCGAATCCTCGGGTTAATCTTTATTCATTGTGATCCGGAGCAGACGTGCAGAAAAGCTGCGCACCACGCTCGTGTGCCAGGAATTCAGAATGTCTGATTCCCCATCTGTGGCATATGCCAGGGGCCCATGGCATCACTTCTTTACGCACACCTAATCCAGTCAACAGGTTACACGAGGGCCACGAGAAAGTATTTTCGTTTTTCCCTTTTTTTTCTTCTACGGAAGAGAGTATACGCTACTGATTGTTTACAGTCTGAGTCAGAGGCGCACACGAATTATATTGTATAGCGTGCGAGAGGTAGAATATCTTAACAAGGAAAAAAAATGAGAAAAGGCTTGAGAAGAAAATCAAGCATAAGCCCAACACCTTTTTTTTTTGCAGCATGCAGTTTGACGTATACTGACAAACTACAATTTGGTCTTAGAGTATCTGAGTATGTATCGGGAAACGGCCTTGTCGGCCTGGTCGATACGATATGCATGCGCGGCTGGAAGCCTGGAAAGGGCGCGGCAGGCCAGTATGCCACGTCTGCGTCGTACTAGTGTCGTAGAATGTAGCACTCGTGCTACGAGCCTACGAGTACGGGGCGTACGGCCGTGGCTTGAGACTCCCATGGCGACCGACGAGGCGCGGAAATCCGAACGTTAATTCTACTCTGCACAATGACTTCAGCGAGGCATGGTGCACACTGCACAGGCACGGCACCTATCATTGATCGCGGGTCGCAAGAGCTTGTTTGATACATTTGCTAAAACTAAATTGCAGTTGCTAAACTTTAGTATGGTTGTTTGAATTCATGAGCTAAACAACATTTAATGAGATGGAGAAAGATCTGTTTGTCCTTAATGAGAGAGAGGGGTATCGAGATAGGTATTGATGGGTAAAAGATGTCCACCCCACATTTTAGCAAGGTTTAGCAATCAAAAGATTACTTATGAGCTAAAGTTTAGCAACCAAAATTTAGCAAGATTTAGCAAAGTTGTTTGACAAATTTGGAACTAAATGGTACTTGCTAAAGTTTAGCGAGGTGGAAACCAACACCCCCTTTATGTATAACCCGCTGGATGGCCGCTCTATCTTTGCTCTCCGCCGTCGGCACGCCGTTGCGCCGCCGCCCGGCCGGCCTTTTTGACCCCAGCCCACACCCAGAAGCCGCGACCTCGCAAGTTGGCAACGGCGCCAGCCAGAGCAGGGAAACCTCAGCCGTCGGCACGGCAGCCACGCGCCGCTGCGGGAGGCCGAGGAGGCGGGTCGATAAGCACGGGCCGTGCCCGCGCCGAACCAACCCAAAGATGACTAGATGAGGCATCGGCCTATTTTGCCGCCGTACGAACCAACCAACCCCGCGCGGGGCCCCGCGGCAGGCGATAGCCTTTCGTATCGTTCGCCCCGCGCCAAGCGGACGAACGGCGCGCGTCGTTTTCCTCCCACGCCCAGCGGCCCAGGCGCCCCCTGCTGCTGCTGGACTGCCCGCTTTCCCGTAGAGGCGGCCCCATCCCCGGGCGGCCGGGCCCCGGACGAAGCTGCCGGGAAGCTTCCTCGCTCGCCGTCCCGGTCCCGCCCCCGATTCCGGGCGAGCGCGACGTGCGTGCGCCGCGGCCCACGCGACCGTACTACTCCTATCTGAGGTCGGACGGTCGGTACGCTCTGCTACTACAGGACACCGTCTCGCTGGCCGCCGCCTGGCACGCTGGCTGGGCCCGGTTTCGGCCACGCAAAAGTTTACTGCAAACATGGCGACGGAAAGCAAAGGGTGTGGCCGGCGAGCTGACGTCGCGGGGGTTTGCGTTGCGTGGCCGAGTTGGTCGCCCGGCCGCGATGCCGACCTCGCTGCGCGGCTCTGGACGCTGCATGGACTTGCTGGCCTGCCTGTGCCTGCTCGCGCCGTATTTGGCCATGTCCTGCTCGGCGTGGCAAGCCGGCGTCAATGGCTTGCCCGCGCTATTACGGGTAAGTTGGGAAGCCGGCACGCTTCCATTTCACCATTTACCACCGATGAATCGGGAGCGCCAGCTGCTAAAAAAAAGTTGGAGGATGACAGGTTGCATCAGCCACCATCAGGGCTGCGAGGACGCGCCAATGATGACCAGATCGCTCGCGCTCGCCTGTGCGTCTCAACGTGAGCAATGCATCTACTAGATTTGTCGAACCGGATGCGATCGCAAGGATCTCTCATCTGTGGACCGAACAATTCACGGCGGCGAGATGGCTAAGCAGCGCCCGATATTTCTCTGTGGTAAACATGCAAGACGCAAGCAAACCATTCATTCATTCCCAAAACGTAAGAAACAAAATGCAACTAGTAAATCAAACAACACCAACCACATTCGTCTGAAAACATCTGGTGAGCACATTTTTTTTAAAATAATCCTCTGGAGCAAATTTATGGTCGAGTTGGCGAACGACAAAAGGAAGCAGTTGGCGCGGATGGCGCTTTCGGCCAATTCACTCCCTGCTCCCGCGCGCAGCTGCCAGGAAGCTTCCTAGTGCTCATCCCGTGGACGGGACTGCCTGACGTGGCCCGATCCCATCAGCCTCCCCAGACATCTTCTGAGGCTCGTGGCACCTCGAGAATTCCATGGCTCCACACATTCCTATCGACCATCAGGCATCAGCAAAAAGGATTAAATTCAATTCAACTCAACTGGTACTAAACTAGTACCGTCAGGTCGCGACGTCGAATGCGCTAGCAACTTTACACTTGTGCACTTCCAGAACGTAGCAGGCATGACAAGGACGAGAAATCAAAAGGCACCATGCATGCATGCATGCGTCTGGTAACAAAATATCGTCGCGTACTCTAGCTATTCTCAGCTTAAAGAATCCCAGAAAGGAGATCCTGGCTTGCACGAATGGCCATGGTCGTCTTCAACCTTCGGATCAGCGACAAAAAGTCCTACGACAGGCGCCAATGGCGGGCAGGACGGCCATCATAGCGCGCACACCGGAAACGAGAAAAGTGAGAGCATCACCTGATCGAGCCAGTGTCTGGCTTGAACAAACTGTTGAAGCTTTTTTTTTTAGGCGCGTACAGTTGCTAGAGAGAGCACACCTGGACACGTACCGAACCGGCACGGCCATGATGGCCTCGCACGTTGTGTGCTCGAGACCCCTTTCTCCAGGGGGGAACACGAGCAGCAAGCGCATGCTCCCCCGCGAAACTTTTGCGCCGTCTCCAACTGGAAGGAACAAAAGCGCCCAACCCGTGTGGCCGCAGTCCAAAGCGGCATCTCGGACGGCGATGCCGAGACCTCCCACCCGATGAGTGGCGCTGATGCGGTATGGTATAGCCATGCATGCGTGTGCTCCAGGCAAATTTCTCTGCTTTTTTTCATTCCTTTTCTTTCCTAGCACAATAATCTCCTCCATAGATGGACAAACCATACAAAGATCTCCTCGTTTCTTCTTCAAATCCTTTTTGAATAAAGCCTTGTGCATCTGGTGTGGAAAATGCTGGAACTTTTTCCTTTTCCCAAGGAAAACTAGGATTTAGGATGTTAGTTAGCACTTGACTTGCTTTTCAAAAAAGTTAGCACTTGACTTGCTGGTTTGCACCAGACATTCCCTCGTTCATCCCACGTCGATCATGAGCATCCGTCCACGCTCTCGCTTGGGTCTTGTCGATCCAGTTGGTGCACGCAATCTTTCCCAAAAGGAGCCGTTCTCCCATCCCTCCGATCCAAATATCCAATCAATTGACCTACAGCGTCACCATGTGGCTCTCACCAGTTTCTGCTCGCCTCCCTGCTGCGCCTGCGCGCCCAGAAATCGATCGGAGCACGGAGAAGGACACGGGCACGCAGCACAGCAGTGACCATTTCGAGCATTTGCAGAGAAAGGAACATCTCAAAATTTTCTTTTGGTGGTTGTGTGATTGTAGTAGCTTACCAATGCTGAGAGGGTCCAGCGGATTTATTGGCAATTTGTTTGCTGTTTTGGTTCTGGCATTCCCTCAGTTTTTTTGTTGGCCTGCTTTCAGAAAATAAAATTGGTTCCCACAACAAGAACTCGTTTCACGATTTTTTTTTAGTCGTCAGTAGACGTGCGCAAGGCACCAGCCCACAGGAGAACAGTGCGGCTAGCTGGAATATAGTACTGTCTCCGCACTAAACAGGTGGATCAATAAAATTTGGAGTGGCGACTTTCTCTGAGATAAAATATGAAACTTTCCACAACCAGTTCGAAATGAAGCACCTTGATACCAGGTGAAAAGGGTTGGGACGATGGGTTTTGTTTATGAAAGTTGGGACGATGGTTTTGGGGAAAAGTTAGGTTTTACTTTTGACTAAAGAATGTTTAGTGTCGCTTGTTTAGTATAATTTTTTGTAGTTGACTAACTATTGTTGATGATGCGACTTAGAATGTAGGATAGGCCGCCCGGCGCATCCACGCTTCTTGATAGCATTGAAATATATGTACGTGCATGTTGGAGAAGGTTCGTTTGTTTCTTAACTATTGTAAAGTTCCTACCAAGTTACATATCCTGGTCATTCAATCCGCCATAATTGTAGCATTGTCATCTCAACCTCCTCTCTAGGGTGTGTTTGGATAGAGGGATAAGTGGGACGCGACAGGATCATCCCATTTTTCAAGGAATGAGATGATCCTACTTGGTGTTTGGTTAGAGGGACGGGGTATCCTAGTTTCGTTGTTTGGTTGGAGGGACAAGGATAGATAAAATAAATGGTGTTTGTATTCCGTTAGTCGCAGGACCCACCGTCAGCCTAAGAGCCTCATCCCCTTCCTCATCCCGTTGTGGCCTGATGCCGTCCCGGGCCGACCTCGGCCATGGCCGCCGCCGACCCCTCCCTTGGCGTGCGCGCCACCCTAGTGCTCTTCGTAGCCGGCTAGCGCCCGAGCCCTTGCGCCTTGCTGCGCCGCCGCCGCTCGCGCCACGCCCGTCCTTGCCCAGCGTCGCCTGCGCCGCGCTCGCCCCTGCTCGCTTGTGCTGCGCACCGCTGCCTGAGCCGCCGCCAAGTCCCGCGCCTGTGCGCTGCCCAGCCACGTTGCGCCGCCGTCGCTGTTGCTCCACACTCGCTCGCTTGCTCGCCGTCGTGGCCATGCTCCTCCCGCCGCCGCCGCATCCCCTACGTCGCCGGGCTTCGCCCTCCCCATCTCCTCCCTGCGCCGCTGGGCTCTGCCGTCCCGCCACCCCGACGTGCGCTCGCGCCCGAAGCGCTCGTGTCACGGCGTTTGCGCTGTCAAATTGGGACGGATCGGTTCAACCATTTTCTAAGGATTGATGCCGTTCTCGTCCCACCATCCCTCCAACTAAACACATGCAAAACTGGGACCGTTCCATCCCATCCCTCTATGCTAACACACCCCTATATTCCAGGTTCATCCCCCTCTGAGGTCGAGGAATCTGTAGTCCTAAACCATACTCCCTCCGTCCCAAGTAATAAGTCGTTTTGACTTTTCTAAATTTTTAGATTTTGCTACGTACCTAGATATATATTGTGTCTGGATGCATAGTAAAACAAACGACGGGACATACTGTCAATTGCCGCCGGAGCTGAAAATCTCAGCACAAATTCAACTGTAAGGTTATTTTCCCCATTTTTCAATCAGCGGAAAATGGAATAGCCGTGACCCAAAATACTCCAAGCTTTTGCAGCCCTTGGACCTGAAAATACAAGGTAGGACGCAACCATGCAGCCCTTGGGACCTGAAAAGGGCAGTGAAGTGGCAAATGCAATCAAACAAACTTTTGCTGCCCGGAGCCGGAGGCCGACACCCCCCCCCCCCCCCCCCCCCCCCCCCCCCCCCCCCCCCTAACATGTCCCTGTCTTGGCCGGTTGCCACAAAGCCACAGCGCAGCGCACACCTCGCCCCACCGCTTTATAGCACCACCCCCCTCTCGTTTCCGACGAGACTCGCCTGCAGTTTCGCCCCCAGCACAACATCTTCGCCCTCAACCTAGTACTCGCTCTCGCTTCTCCTTCACTTCTTGAGACCTCCTCTCGTCTGTCGATCAGCCTGCGCCCAGCGCTGGAAGGTGAGCTTCAGCGCCTCAGCCCCAAATCTTCTTCTCGTGTGGCTTTGCGTTGCGTAGAAGAATTTTGCATTTGGGTTTTCCTTTAAGATGGAATTCTGAGATTATGGGTTGCCGGGGAAAGAGTAGGTTTCTGCATGATTGAATTGCAACGCCACTTGTGATATTTTGGTTGTCCTGGGAAAGATGTGCATTTCCCTTTGGCAGCCTTGTGTTCCAGCTCATCTGTGACCTTTAGCTCAAGCCAACATCTCTTTTTCCTCCTCCTCCTGATTTTATTTCAGCAGCACACACATCCGTAAAGTGCTTTTTGGGCTGAATTCTCGGTTTTTGTTCTGATTGATATCCATATCCATCAGCAAGGTGGGGGGGTTTGTTTCCTATGTGTCGTGGACCTGCATACATGCCAGTTTTCAGTTTTGAGTGCTTTACCTGCAAAAGTCTGAGCCATTCGCAGGCCCCTTTGTGCTGCCTTGCGCCTTCTGGTCGCAGGCGCTTGTCTCACCAGCCTTTTATATTGGTCAAAAACTCAAAACGGATCGAATCATTCTGGTTTGGAGCTGTCTGGTCATTTTTTATCGTTTTGATCAGGTGCGGTAGTGTTTGTGAAACACGTAAAAAAATTAGGATTTACAGAAGGCTGCACTCTTTCCTTCTCCTTTTTTTGTTTCTGGGAAACAACACGAGAACTGCCTCTTGAAACAATGACACAATATGAGTACAACTTTGGTAACCGTTACGCTTTGTAAATTCTGCCTGTCATTCATTTCCAGTCATTTTTTTTTGTTGTTATTGAAAGGGGCCTTCGATGTTTGCTTTCCAACTTCCTGAGTTCTTTTGGATCAATGCCCCACCTGCCGTTAAATCTTTTCCATACTTTTTTTCACCCTCTGTCCATTTCTTTCGGAATTGTCTCCTGAGGGCTTGTGCTTTATGCTCATCTGCAAGAAATTTTGTTAGTGTCCAGTGCATATTGTTGAGTAAAGCTTAGTTCTTCCTTATACAAGAAGATGATATAGCAACAGAACGTGTTATGTTGTCTCACTTCTCTCCAAAATTTGACATAAGATTCGGGAAAAATAAAACTGTGTACTGAACTTATAAGTGCGTCCACATAGCCTCTCGTTTCCCTCGTTTTCTTGTGTGTTTTTCTTTTCCATTTTTCTCACCAGAGGTTGTCACTTGGATATTTGAATGGCTTATTTTTCAAGGTACTAATTCAAGGATGGGGTTCACTGAACAATTGCAGGTGTTTGAAGAATAGCTTGAAGGTTCAGAGGAACCTTCGTCTGTTATAAGATGTATAGGGCTAAGAGAGCTGCATTGTCACCAAAGGTGAAGCGCCGTGTTGGAAAGTATGAGCTCGGACGGACCATCGGGGAAGGAACATTTGCAAAGGTCCGTTTTGCTAAGAACACTGAAAATGGGGAGCCTGTTGCCATCAAAATTCTTGACAAGGAGAAGGTTCAGAGGCACAGATTAGTTGAACAGGTCAGTAGCAATTCCTTTGTAAGACCACTTACTAGTTTCTTGCCATATCTTCTGTCTGTCCATATCATGATTCATAGATCAAACTTCTGTTAATTAGAAGTACCGAAACTAAAAGTCTTATGCTCCCTATATAAACCGTAAATGACTTTTCTAAATGGTAAGAACTGTGTCTGCCACATTCAACATTTCTGACAGTCAAAAGATGCAACATGCGGTTTGCTTTTGTCAAAATTCACTTCCATCACTTACATCTTTATATCAAAAGGAACAACGTGGAGAATGAATTTTCTTCCTTGGATGTTGACGTGTCAGCATGGGAGCATAGGAAGATGAAACTCCAATTAAGAAACGATTCTATATCTACATATTTACATGCCATCGAGATATATCCACATGGTGGTCTTCCGGTTGAAGTCATACTACCAACTCAGTATGTAGTCTGAACTTTGTGCAGATTGAATACAATGTTTTCAGTTTGTACACTTCAGTAGTTCAGTGCCCTATTGGATCTCCGTGTAACCATATAGTTGTGGAACAAATAACTTGATATGCCAGAGCAATTCATGATGAGATCATACATGTATTGTTTAATATGCTCCTAGAAATGTTCTTGCTGCATACATTTTTTAAGCAGATTGGCCCTATGTGCTTGATAAAAATATCTCTATGCTGATACATCCTGAATTCAATGCAGATTAAGCGTGAAATTTGCACTATGAAGTTAGTAAAGCATCCTAATGTTGTTCGACTGCTTGAGGTAAGATCCAGATAACCTATCAATGAATCATGATATATTACTGCATGTCTGCATCTTTCTTAGAATATGTTTGTTTTTACACTGGAAATATGATTTTTTTTCCATGCCTATAATCTGATACTATTTGGCTGGAATTGTGCCTTCCACCTCAGGTGATGGGAAGTAAAGCAAGAATTTTCATTGTTCTGGAATATGTTACGGGCGGAGAGCTTTTTGAAACCATTGTAAGTGACACTATATCATTCATTTGAAATGCCTTTGTCCTACATGAGACTAACAACTTCACAATCAGGCTACCAACGGAAGGTTGAAGGAGGACGAAGCATGCAAATATTTTCAGCAACTGATCAATGCAGTTGATTATTGCCACAGTAGGGGAGTGTATCACAGAGACTTGAAGGTGAGCCTTATTTTTCTTGTCATAGTTCTTCTCTATGAATTATAGGCACAGAAGTGCATAAAAGTGACATATATGCTTAACCTGTATTTGCAGTTAGAGAATTTGCTTCTTGATGCTGCTGGAAATCTCAAAGTATCTGACTTCGGTTTAAGTGCTTTAACTGAACAAGTGAAGGTATCATTCGAATATATTAGCTCTGATAAATTCTCAATAACTCTTGCATCTTGTCCCTTTTTTACTGCATTTCATTTCTTACACTCTAATATTATTGTTACTTTCTGGCTCTAAAGGCTGACGGTCTGCTTCATACAACATGTGGAACTCCCAACTATGTTGCTCCTGAGGTAACGTGTTTTTCTTATCATAGAAACACCGTGTCTCAATGGCCCTAGTATTAAACAAGTTTGTTTAAATAACTTTTCTATTGAATCTTTCTAGGTGATAGAAGATGGAGGCTATGATGGTGCAACTGCGGATATTTGGTCTTGTGGAGTAATCCTCTTTGTCCTTCTTGCTGGCTATTTACCTTTCGAGGATGAAAACATCATTGCCCTATACAAAAAGGTAACATCAATGAATAAGAGGCAACAAAAATAGAACGAAGATGCTCTTGTTGCTTATTATGTCTTAATACTCCCTTTCTTGCAATTACAGATCTCTAAAGCTCAGTTTACCTGCCCCTCTTGGTTTTCGGCGGGAGCTAAGAACCTGATTACCAGAATTCTCGATCCCAATCCTACAACTGTAAGGATC
This sequence comes from Setaria viridis, assembly GCF_005286985.2. NCBI lineage: Eukaryota > Viridiplantae > Streptophyta > Magnoliopsida > Poales > Poaceae > Setaria > Setaria viridis. The sequence continues at coordinate 45,551,569 of NC_048271.2, forward strand.
ATATAACTCTTTAGCATAGACGCATAGTTGTTGAAACGGATCATAATCAGCTAATGATTTATGAAACTATAAGAATGAAGCTCAAGTGGCAATATCAAATATACAGCTACTGTGCCGTATGATGTGCACGGACCTTTAGCACTAAGAATGTTATTCCTGCCCTCCTTTGGATCTTTGAACAGTTTTGTTTACTGAGTCTTGTCATCAATATTCAATGTCATCAATATTCAATTGCGGAGAAGTATTTCTTGAATCTCAACTTACGTGCCTTTTTGTTGTTTTTGGATTTTTACCAGCGGATCACCATTGCTCAGATACTGGAAGATCCTTGGTTCAAAAAGGGATACAAGCCTCCTGTTTTTGACGAGAAATATCAAACTAGCTTGGATGACGTTGATGCTGCTTTTGGAGACTCAGAAGTGAGTCGAATGGACCAATAAATATTAAGCCTTTTGTGATAGGAATTAAATGAGTAACTGTGCATGATTGATTTGTTTGCCAGGACCGGCATGTGAAAGAGGAAACTGAAGATCAGCCAGCCACAATGAATGCATTTGAACTGATTTCACTAAATCAGGCACTGAATCTGGAGAATTTGTTTGAGGCAAAGAAGGTCAGATATGGTTCTGCTGTCTTCTTACATTGTTAATGTTAGGTTTCCATATATTATTACCTGCTTGTTAATTTCAGAAACTACATAGATACAGTGATCTTACTTCTGATTTTGTTCTTTACAGGAGTATAAAAGAGAGACAAGATTCACCTCACAATTTCCTCCGAAAGAAATCATAACAAAGATAGAAGAAGCTGCAAAGCCACTTGGATTTGACATTCAGAAGAAAAAATACAAGGTATTCCTGTTGATTACAGTATATATAATAACCTCTCTTTCTACTTTCAACTCTTACCACCATATTTTCCATACATCAAGTCCTGAGAAGTTTGTGTGTTTCTTCTTTTCAGATGCGGATGGAGAATCCCAAAGCAGGTAGGAAAGGCAATCTAAATGTTGCAACTGAGGTAAGTGAAAAGATCGCAGTGACAAAACAGTTTAAAACATTGAAGAACAATCACAAATTCAGACTTTATTTTTGTATGGCAACCTTTAGGTTTTTCAAATAGCCCCGTCCCTTCACGTGGTTGAGCTCAAGATAGCAAAGGGGGATACTCTGGAGTTTCAAAAGGTACTATTCTCGAGCAATTCTCTCTGCGGTTCTCTTTAAGTTGGGGCACTGAATCAGTACCGAGATTAACCGTGCTGTACAACAGTTCTACAGAAGTCTCTCGACGCAACTGAAGGATGTTGTGTGGAAGTGCGATGGCGAGGTCGAGGGCAACAGCACGTTGGCATGAAGCGGCCTCCAAACTTACACATGCCGGCGCTGGCTTTCCTTGTACATAGCTTCTCTTCCGGATGATCAGTGTCCATTGCAGAGTCGGTTTTGCAAGCAAGTTCTTTGGTTCATTTGTCGATGGCGAGTAAGCTCCGATGAAACAACCGTCTTCAAGGCTGTTGCGGATGAGCTCACTGGCGCGTTGTTTAGTCCATTTTATGGTCTGGAAGTTAGATGGGATGGGAGCCACAATCAAGGCTGTAGTAGTGTTGTAGTAATGAGGTACATCAGACGGTGTAAAGGGAGTACCAATTGTTAGGTCAAGGCTTCAAGTTTAGTCCCCTTCAATTTGTTCTATGCTGTGTTACTTCAAATAAACATTACTTCTAGATGTATGAGGTGAACACAGATAGCTTGTGCCCTGGTCTTTGTGCAGTGCGCATGATGCTGAGAGCTTGCACTGTTGCACACCTTAAGACCCTATTTGTGATGGAGGAACGGCTGTTGAGGTGAAACTGAAAATCTCCTGTAGCTTGAACTATGGAATGGCGAGATTTTGGAGCGTGGTGAGTTTACCTCGCTCTGAAGCATACCGCGGCCGTACGCAGAGAAATCCCTGGCGGCGATGAGCGCTTTGGCGCGCAGCCGCGCACACTCCACGAGCTCCCGCCCGCCGGCGGCCACCCCGCCGTCGCGGCCTCACTCAGGGCGTGATTGGTTGTGGTGCGTGCCTCGGACCAGAATGGCCGGACGGTGCAGGCTCAAAGCAACCAGGGTGCGTGCCTCGGACCAGGATGGCCGGACGGTGCAATGTGCATGATGCTGGTAATCATGATTGGTTGTTTTTGTTGTTGATCCTGTATGGGATGAAATTTTGTTTGGATGCATGCAAGTATCGAAGTTCTAGGTGACTGGCACATGGGCCCATGCACCATGCATGCACCAAGTCATCCTGACTCTAGAGGGAAGGGAGATTTCTGCAAACGGAGGGATACGGGATCAGAGGGGTCAAGTGAACGAGGTGGTGCAGGCATATGGTGCGGGTGAGGGAACCAAACTAGGTCCAAGTGCACGAAACGGTGCCGGATCGCCCCTAGGATGACCCCCTCCCTGCTACCAATCACGCCCTCACTCGATCACGCTACGGACCATCAGCACGCAACCCACAGGGGCGCGGGTTGTGGGCTCAAAACACGGACCATTGCAGTTCAAGACTCGCCTCTCGTCGTTGACCCTGCTGGGCTGGTGCGGTCGAAATGCTGTTGAGGCGCGGTATCGCCAATCCTATCTGGCTTCCACAAGCCCGTACGTTACGTGCCTTTCGGTGTTTGAGATTCGTGTAGATAACCTGCATCGTTAGATGCTACTTCCTCCCTTAACCCTAGCCTGCCGCAGCCTCCTCCCGAGCACGTCGCGCGCTGCTCCTCCTGCGACGCGCCGCCGTGGCTCCTTTCCACCGCTCCTCTGCCTCCTGCATGCCACCGCCCGCCACCCCATGCCCCGCCGCATCCTGTATGCACCGCGGCCCCACGCTCCACTGGCTCCCGCGTTGCTGTTGCCCGTCGCCGGAGAAGAAACCGATCGAGATATGGAAATGTTGATGTCTATTCAAAAAAATGTTGAAATCCATTCCTTTCAAATGTTGATGCAGTTATCGATAAATGTTGAAATGGGTTGGAAAAATGTTGAAAATAGTATACATTTTTTAAAAAAAATGCTGAATGTGGTATTTCTAAATGTTGAATGTAATCTTCCGAAATGTTGAATTTTACATATATAGAAGTTGGACCTATTAGTTGGGCCTAATAGGCTTTAAAGCCATATTGCTTATCCAACACATGGAAGCTACATAGGATACCGGGAGCCCCCGGTATCGCCAATCTGTTACTTGGCTTCCACCGCTTTAAGATTCGTGCACGCTGGGTACTGTCGATCCTCTTCCTCTTCCTCCACTCTTCCTTCTCTCTCGCGCCGGTGCTACCTCCCCAAGCCGTCGCCGCCTCACGCGCTGCCGAGGGTCGAGTCCGGAGGAGCAGCAGGCGGCGAGGTTGCCACTGGCGGGGGTGGTGGTCAAGGCGGCGGCAGGGTTAGGGTTAACTTTGTAATGTGTTCATACTATCTGCAATGTGTCATACTAATAAGCGTTGTTACTGCTATATATAATCCCCAGATCAAATGCAGCATTGCCTCAAACAAACAGCCAGACACCTCGTTTTACCATCTAGCACAAACCACAATCTACTCAACCAATCAACATGTCATGGGAGTGGTCTGTTGGACTCTGCAGCTGCTTCGGAGATGTCGGCTCCTGTATCACTGTATGCAGTGTACCTTCTCCATTCTTCTCACGCTTGTTGCACGTGATTCAGAATGATCCATATTTCATTTCTTTCCCAATGTTGCAGGTTGCTTGACTTGCTGGTGCCCCTGCGTTACATTTGGTCGTGTTGCTGCGGTTGTGGACAGAGGCTCCACATGTAGGTGTTCCACCCTTTCTCCTCTTTGTGCATTCATACAAACCATCAATATCCTTGGCTGACTCAACTTATTTGCAGCATGCTGCATGAACGGGACCCTGTATGTTCTGCTACTGTCCATAGGTTGCCAGTGGTTGTATACTTGTAGCAAACGCTCCTCAATGCGGGCGCAATAACAACCTACAAGAATCGCCGTGCTTGGACTGCTGTGTCCACTTCTGGTGCGACACCTGCGCGCTGTGCCAGGAGTACAGAGAGCTCGAGAAGCGCGGCTTCAATATGGCCAAAGGTATCCCTCCTACTGAAGGAAAAATAGGGAAAAAATTGAATGTTTACAAAAGACACATTAATGACCGAATCATGGTCTTCGTCGTTTCTTTTGCAGGATGGGAAGGTAGCAACAAGGTGGTGGGGTGTGTAGAAGGGATGAGGCTGCCACGAAAGCAATCAATGTGCTTCTAGGATAGCAAAGTTCAAGAGTTTGCTTACCATGATGATTGGTGCTTCCTTTTCAATTTTTTCCCTTCTTTTTAATATTTCGAATTCCCTAACTTTTCCAAGTCTTCCAATGACAGGGAAAAAAGGGCAGCCTTCTGATCTTTGCTTAGTTTCGTACAACACTATAATGTTGTTAAATTTCCATAACCTTGTATGGTGTTTGGTTTATTTGCTTTACTCTTTATTTATGTTTCCACATTGCAACCTCAGCAGGAAAACATAGGCTGATGTTCAATGACATAAACACAAATCGGGCATGTTACTACTCAATCCGAAAGACTTACTGCAGACCAACAAATTGGCATAAGCACATAAACACTTGAGGATATGAAATCATCGAAGTGTAACCATAAATGGTTGACTAACCAAATCAATGCTAAGAAGGAGGACCTCAAAAAGTTCAATCATCTACAGAAGCTTATAACTCATAATTAAAGTGCCCACAAGGCACACAAGGGATTATTCATAACTATAGACGCCCATGAAATGATTGACGAGACAATAGACATGCGTGAGATTTTGTATGAATTTAGTAATTCAGGATTTAAATGCCCCAAAGGAATACAAGAAATTGCCCAACTGGAAGACTATCATCCTAATGAAACTAAAAATGACACAGGGCAAAGAAACAAGATGAGTTGCAGCTTACCATATACCCAATTGCTTACTGAAGTTCAGGGTCTTAGGTTCAAATATTTGCTATGCAAAAAAAGTGGAGCTTATAAGGTAAAATTATTGTTCTGCTGAAAGATCAGCCAGTCTTGAATTATTCATTTGCAGTCATTCAGTCATACCTCAACAGCAACATTTGCAGCTCATGAATACCATTCTCTATGGCCCGGAAACAACTCAGGCTGCACTGTTATCTCACTTGTGAGCCCCATAGAAATCCCAATCTTATCATAACCATCGTCAATCCATTAATACATTCTCTTAGCAATATGTTCTGCAACCTCTTACTGCCTGTGACAATACTAATCTTATTGCATCCATAAAGTAATTGCCTTGATCCAACAAGGTTAAATTGTCGCATACTGCAGATCTTCAGTCACATGTTCTGATTAGCAGTCAACAAAATCTATTCCCTGCACAGGGGGGACATTTTTAGTTGTAGATAGTTTGTCAAACTAATTGCATCCATGAATGAATGATTTCATACATTGCAAAATAGCAAAGTGCTCAACAGCTCAAGGTCCAATAAGCAAATCATATGCTGATGATCTTCACCTTCCTCTAACAATCACCGATTGCCATCATCGAACAACACCTTGTAAAACCGTCTCCTCTCCTCCCTCTTCTCTGCACTATCTAGCTGAGCTGTTTCCTCATCTTCCACCTTCTCTTCCTCTTTCTTAACCTCAATCTCCCCTCTCCTCCTCTTCTTCTCAATATTCGCAGCACGCCTTCGTTGATTATACTCATGCAGCCCCTCCTGCATGAGCTCCCCAAGCCAATCCTTAGCTGCCACGACAGGATCCTTCTCCCTCAACTCCGACCCCTCGTACCCCTCGCGCAGCACCACCGTGTGAATCTTGTATCTATTCGACACATAGAAGAGGCAAGGGTACCGGAACAGCATCCTTGCCGTGTCCTCAGGCAGTCCAAACTCCCTCCTGAAATGCTCCAGCTTCAGAATTGACATCTTTCTCCACAGCGTGAGTGAGAGGAGTTCGTGCACCACGGCCACCGCTCGCTTCTCGGCCTCGGCGTCCGTGCACGGCACGGCCCACTCCTCCGAGTAGGGCGAGATGTAAGGCGTGGAGTTGAAGTCCTCCATCTTGGCGTGCGACTTGGCCCAGGAGGCGGGCAACGAGCAGTTGAACCGCGGGGCGGAGTTGCTCACGGCCGCGGCGGCCTCGACGGCAGAGACGGCGAGCGAGGGCGCCCACCGGATGAGCTCCAGCTCGGCTGCGTTGCGGCGGTGCGGGTACGGGTTGGAGAGGCGGAAAAGGTCGGTGTGGGCCGGGAGGAGGCGGAGGAGGTAGTCGTCGGGGAGCCCGAGCGGGCCCCGCAGCGCGGCGAGCTTTGAGACCTGGAGGCGCCGGCCGCGGGCGAGCATGAGCACCCGCGCGAGGCGGTCCGCCATGGCCGGCTCGGAGGCCGCGACTGCGGCCTCCTCGGCGTCGACGAGCGCCGCCATCCGCTTGGTGAAGCCGAAGTGGGGCTCCAGCTCGCCGCCACCGGCGTCGGCGGAGAAGACCTCGAAGCAGGAGGGGTACTTGCCGAGCCAGTTGGCGGCGCGGCCCATGAGGTCGAGCGTCTTGAAGCGGGACTGTAGGAACCTCACGGGCGCCGTGCGGGAAGGGAAACGGAGGAGGAGGCGCTTGATCTGGTTGTTCACGACCCAGCGGCGGTTGCGCCGGAGCGCCGCTTCCAGGGCGGGGTCCTTTGGGGACGACCACCGCCCCATGATCACCGACGAGGGACGGACGGCGGCGGATTCGGGCCGTCCCCGTTCCTGAGGTCGACCTTGACAACAAAAATTGGCGTTCCTCGCCGGAGGCGGCGGTGCTGTTGGCACTTGGCAGTGGCGGCCCTGGCGTCGCCCTTCTTGTGGGACGCGTCGGAGAAGAAGAGACTCCTTGGATGAGCCGAAGGAGATGCAGTATGTGGCGGCGCCGCAGCCGAGCAGGCTGCACAGTCACCGGAGGGCGCCGACCGCCGAGCAGGCAGCGGCGACGCGGTCGATGCGGCGCTTTGCAGGCTCCAGCCGTGCGGGCCTCGCAGGCGGTTGCGGTCTTCCCGCAGCAGCCCACAAGGCCTTGCAGGCCAGGCCGCTTGAACACCCATTCACGAACGAAACACGGTGCCTTGCAGGCCGACCTGCGCGCGGCTACGCCAAACGCGGAATAAGATCGCAGAACCCAAATATGTCGAGGAACGCGCTCGTGGGCCTTTTCGTTTTACCTATGGGCCTTTCATTTCCCTAAAGTGAACGTGGCCTTTTTTATTTGAATGCCCTGGCTACGTGGGCGGGTTCTTAAACGGTACATAACGTAGGCCGCACACAACTACACGCAACACCACACGCACATACACGCGTACACATCTATACACACACGCTAGAGAAGAGATTGGATAGCCGACTGGCCTCATTGCGCGGTCTCATTGCGCAGAAAACATGCAGTACCACTAAACATGCATGCATGTATACCCATAGCAACTCAAGAATAGATCCTGAAAAATCCAGGAGAATTCGTCCTCACGGATCGAACACGCGACCTCTCGAACCAGGTGCTACTAAGGACCTGACCAATCGGTCACAGGCCTGTTCACACCAGGACAGCTTTTCAGTGTGTAGTGGGTCTGTCGAGCGAGAGGATTACGAAAATCTGGACCCCGTGGCTTCTAGATGATCGGCTATATTGCTTTTGGTGTTGGAGATTTTCTTCTTCTAGCATCTCCTGGCTGTCCAATCCTATCCCATTGCTCACCTCTGAAATGCATGCGCACTTCCTGCTAGATATAATCACGGGCAATCCGATCCCACAAACTCGACCCAACACACCTGAAAAATAATTGACTTGATCCGACCAAATTAATGTGTCCGATATTTATAACCTGATCTAAAACATGGAAATATGGATTGGGCACGAGCCAAAAATTTTTACCCAAAATCCGAAAAAATCTGAAAATTGCACAAAAAACATGAGTTTGACCTGACTCAACCCGACCACATGATGGGTCAGGCGCGGGCTAAAAAATTCAACCCGATGATCTGCCGGGGCCGGCACGCGCCAAAATTTGACCCAAAACCCCAAAGAATCAGAGACGACCCAATAAATGATAAGTCTACTTCTTGCTACCGCACACCACCCTCGCCTCTGCTATGCTCACCCTGCCGCCATCTCCATCGCACCATGCACGCCACTCCCGCTGCCGTATGCCACTATCATAGCTGGAAGAAGCAATGAACAAATTATTTTTTTTTCTCAAAATATTGATCCAAAGTTGATAAAATGTTAAATCCATTTTATTTTAATATGTTGAAATAGGTTGTGAAAATGTTGAAGATAACATTTTTCATGCATTTCTGAAAAAATAATAAGTCGTGATTTTTAAGAAAATGTTGAAAAATGTTAAATCGTGATTTTTTGTGCGAAACACAGTATAGGAGCATACGTTCACAAACGTACGCACACTCTATCCTATAAATATACGCACATAACCCTGTTCCTATGAGCATCTCCAAGAGACTGAGCCGACAGATCTCGAGGTTGACGAAGTGACCACTAACACTAACGCCTTGCTATTCACGGGCACATCGACTTCCACTAAAAGAATAGTGTCAGTTAAATTCTAAAATAAATTTGAAAAAATTCGAACACCAGTGCCGAGTCGAAGACTCAAATCCACGTGAGTATGTTCCACCACAAGGAAGAGAAGTTCGTGTGATATACTTTTAACGGTGACTCTAAGAGAATGGTTAACTCACATAAAGACTCTAAAAAAGAAGTTACTCATATAATCTACTATTTTAACGAAATATTTTGAATCTTTATTTGGTTATTACGGGACAATATCCAATATCTGAAACGTTTGTCATAGCCCTTCACCGGAAATGCTACCATGTTTCATTTCGTCAACATTTGCAGTTGCAGGTGAGGAGTGAGAGCCCAGTCTAGCTCAAGCCGCCGGAGTCGGGACAGTCTCGTAGTCTGAAGTCTGAACCAGCTTGCGGTGGCAGCAGCTAGGGACGGGAGTCCGGTTATTATAGCGTGGTCCTGGCCAGTGGCCTTCCTCCTGCTCTTGTCCGCTCCTCTGGCGCTCTCTTGTCGCGCTGATCGCTGCAGACGTGTGCTGTAGCCTGTAGGGCAGTGCAGGCATCCCATGGCTGTAGGCAGTAGCTACCGATTGACTGGAGCTAGCTCCCATAGTCCCTACTCCTGGTAGCCATCCACCTCTCTCCATCGCGCCCCTTCCTCCTCCCTCCTTCCTCCGGTGACGGCGCCCCTTCCTCCTCGCGCGCCCCGCATCCTAAGTGACCTCTTCCTCGACCAGCCGACGAGCAGCACGGCCAGGGGCGTGCTCCCCTCGCTAGGCCAGGCGGTGGGTGGCGCGGTGAGGTCGCACGAGCGGCTGCCAGAGCCGTGCGGCGGCGGTTCCGACGTGGGCTGCGGGTGGAGGAGCCAGGGGAGAAGAAAGAAGCAAGCTTTGGGGAGAAATTGCAGTGGCGCACGGAGAGGATGGTCAGCAGCAGCTGTCTTGTTTCGATTGGGAAGGACAGAGAAGGGAGAGGAGCTAATAGCGCTTGCTTCGGTGGAGGGATCAGAGGAGGGAGATGCGGCTGCAGCTGATTGCTGCTAGCGTGTTCTTGCTAGCTCTGATTGGAAAAGGAGCAGCTGCTGCATGGATTCGATGGGGAGAGAGGATTGGAGCGGACGCCATGTAGAAGTTCTGCTGCTAAACTTCTTGCTGTTCGATTTGAGAAGGGCAGGAAGTCGCGTGCGGTGGAAGGAGAAAAGAACATAGCAGAGCAGAGAGAACATGAGAGGAGGAGAACGAGAGGATGAGAGAGCAGAGAGAAGGAGAGCACCGGATAAAAGAGGAGAGCAGACGGTGGAAAGAAAAAGAAATAAGAAGGAAAAGAAAAAAGAATGGAAAGAGAAAAATAAATAGAAAGAAAAAAAGAAAAGAAAAACATATAAGGGTGTATATATATATATACACACAAAGAAAGAGAGGGGGGGTTACAACTGGCCGTTGGGATTTGGAGAGTGGGAAATAGTAGTCTGTTGGAACGAGCAACTCAGTAATAAGAGTAATCTTTTTGCCAACTCAAATAAAGAGTCAAATAGAGAGTTAAAAATAGGCAGTCTGTTGGAGATACTCTAAGACCTTCTCCAACAGGTAGCTCTAAGCCAGCTCTTTTAAATTTTTAATCGATGAACAGTGTACAAAGTGAAGAGATAGCGCTAGAATAAGAGATGGTCTCACACATCTCCCAATACATTTCTCCCTCACGGCACATCTCCCAATGCTACCTGCTGCTCCTGTTTTTCACCTCTCTCTTCCGGCTTAGAGCTAACTGCTGGCTTATACTGTCGGAGAAATCTGCGTACTCTCGCACTCCTTAGGCCCTTTGCCCCTCCCTTTGTCTAGTCTCCAGATGGTAGTAGATCTGTAGATGCAGCAAAATGCTGCTGCAATGCAATAAAGCAGGAAGACGGAAGCATGATGACATCAATAAATTTTTTGAAAAACTTGATATCAATATTTGAGAAGCACCAAAAGGATCGCATTTTCCACTGAACTGTGGACACAAGGATTGGGCAAAACCACCCTCCAGTCCTAGTGGACCAATGTGTCGTCCACAAGTAAAGTAAAGTCTTAATCCAAATTACAAGCCCCCGCATCATCCGAGGCTTCAAGCTGGGCGACACGGGCGGCCTCCTCGCCTCCTGCCGACAACTCGGCCTGACCTGCTTCCTGCTTTTGCCGCCGCCGAAAATGTCGTTCGGAACCCAGCAGCGCTAGCGTGCGTGCGGCACACGGTGGCTGGGCGCTGCAGCACAGCGTGGCCGTGCGTGCGGCACGCGGTGGCTCGCGGCGGGCCTCCCGTGGCCGACCGGGCAGTGCAACGTGGTTGAGCATGGGGTGCAGCGGCGCGGCTAGGCGTGGGGCACGGCCGGCTGTGCGGCACGCGGTGGCTTGGCGACGCGGCGCAGGTGTGCATGCGGCACGTGACGTGCGTGCGGTGTGGCAGGTTTTGGTTGGGCTTCCGCGACCGAGCGTGCGGCGCGCAGAGGGCATGCTCCTACAGCAGCTCGCAGCAGTACCATGGGCGTGTTGACGATAGTGAGCACGTCAAGTTGTGAACCACAAGCGCATGGATCAATATAATTTTTCTCTTAGAGTATTCCATACGAGGTTTATCAATCCGTGGATCAGTAGTGAAGTGACTAGGTTCTCTACCTAACTAAATAGATCTAATCCTTTAATGAAGCATGAATTGCATATAAAGATAAACCTAGTCGTGAGATAAATATTATAGATAGGGTAAACAGATCACATCCATATATATGAGGTAACACAACCAAGGTAGCATGAACCTATTGTCTTCTTGTTGTAGTTCCAGCCAAAGTGGTAACTAATCTATGTAGCACCTTGATAAAGAGTCATCTCTCAAAAAGGCGGCTCGCAAGCGACCTACTTTCTTGTGGCCACCATTGCGAGGTGCGTGTTAACGCCTCCGGTTTCCCAAAGCTTTACCTCAAACAACCATCAAGCACTTCTACCCAAAACTCTTCCTCCTGATAGCTTCTACAACGACTCCCACAATACTCGCCATCGATCCTACTCAACATTACGCAATCGTCCGACCTTTCCCCTCCCGCATGTTGTCACTGCACAAGGGTAATCACGCCGACTACCTACGCACTACTAAGATGTATCCGCAAGATATAGACTAATCACTATGATTACATCTATTCCTACTAAGAACATATGCTAGCTAAACATATGAGAATAAGCATGCATCATAGTAGATCAAAGTAAGCACAAGATTAGTTTCATATCACCATCGTGTGTACATAAGCCTTAATGATCACAAGGCTCGGCTCCAGAACTCCACCATGGCTTCACCGCGTAGGGACGACCATGGTGGCTAGGGTCTAGCTGAAGCCATCTCCTAGACAACCTCAAAGACTTGCAGTAGCCCTCAGCTCCCTCTAATGTGTGTCCCTCTATTTGTCGACTTCTGATGGATGGATCTGCGTGCTTGATGAAATATCGGAGTATTTATAGTCTGGAGAGCACGTGGCAGAAATTAGAAGGTGAGAGGAACAAGGAAAGCCCCAGGCCGATCAGCCTCGGGGGTCCAGGCCGAACGGCTTAGCTCTTCCTTGTGGCCTCTCATACCCTCCTTCATCCCCAAGTCTTCTTAGGTATCCTGGAGTCTTATTTTTACTTGCATGCGGGCCTAGCACGTCGATACCTTCAGGATAAGTTTGATCTTTGATAAACTTTCCAAATCTCCACTTGATCCTCTTTGATCCCAAACTCATCTTGCCATATCCTTGTAAACTTAGCCCTTAAGTAATCTTGGAGGAGTGCTTGCCAAAAATGAGCATCAGAGGAGCCTAGAGGATACTAGGCCAATCGGCCTTGGCCTCCATAGGCCGATCGACCTGGGTCCTTTTTGGGCCCGTTGGCCTTCGTCTTTTACTGGTTCGTCACTTGTTCTGGGCTTTATCCAATAATGCTCCATTTAGTCCAATTTCCTGCAAAAACACAATATCACTATAAGGTTTGGTGCCTAATGCCACGGTTTTTTTAGCAACAGTTGATTTTTGTTGCAATACATGATGGCTATTGCAATAGTAGTTGATTTTGGTTGTGATAGGGTGACATGTTGCCACCAATTGTGTGGTGTTGCGATATAAATTTTGTTGGTTGCAATAAGGTGGATATATCGCAACGAATATATTTACGTTGTAATTGTGGCGATGTTATTGCAACGCTAGTTGTAATGGTTGCAAATAGATGTCCATGTTGCAATGAATATAAAGCACTGCTATTACTACTATCGTGTGCTGCAAAAGAGTCTATGTTATGACAACCCAAATGAGTTGTTGCGAATAGAGTCTTAGATATAGCAACGGAATACTATACTGTTGCAAATGAGTCTTAGATATTGCAACGAGTCTTAGATATAGCAACAAACACCAAAATCGTTGCTACACACAAGGTGGTATTGCAATGATATTTCTAGGTGTGGCAATATATGAGTTTGTAGGTGGGCCTCACCCAAGTTGAACTCAACACATAAGTAATTTGGCCCATGCGGCAGGCCTTTCTTTCGTGAGGGATCGGTCCTAAACCAGATCGAAACAACCCCTGGCCCTCACACCGTGTCGCTGCCTCTCTTCACGCGACGTTCGCCTCCTCCATCACGAATGCCGAGCGTGCGCCACGCTTGCCGTCTCACCCGTCCTGCGCGTTGTCACCCTGGTTGGTCACAGGAGCGTGAGGAGCCACTTGCGCAGGATAATATTCAACATGATCGATCGGCCTAATGTATTTTGTTTCCTAATGCGTTTTGAGCGATCAACCTAAGATATGATACATCATGTGCATGAAACTTGAGTTTTTTCAATATATTTTGTTTCGTAATATGTTATAAATATTGGTTATTTTAAATCTTGAATGAGCACCCTTTTCCCATGGTTTAGGAATTGTGAATTTGGTGTTCTAACTCCTGTTGTACCTGGGATTTTTCCAATGGCACATGATGATCATAGTTGGATGCTATTACCTCAGTCAGATGAAGCGTGGCAACTCAGATTTGACAAATTCATTGGGGATACCTTTGAAGGCACCTATCCAGGAGAGACTGCGCCATGTCCATGTACTAGGTGTCATCGCATGGCATACAGAAGGAAAGTTGAGGTTCAACAACACTTGCTTGAAAGAGGGTTTGACAAGGATTTCATAAAACAGAAACGTTGTGCTGCTAAAGCAATGGTTGTGGATGGTGATGGGGATTTGAGTGAAGGACTAGCTGCTGATCATGCTGATGGTAGCTCTGCTAATAATTTGCTTTCCTCGCTAATTAGTGGTGCTATACATGGAGAAATTGCATGTGGTAATATTGAGGAGCCAAATGAGTCAGCAAAGAAAATTTTCAAATTACTGGAGTGAGGGGGCCGGTGCGGACAGGGGCGACGGCGTCTCTGGCAAGACGAGCGGCGCACGGGGGAAGGGCGGCGCACGGGGGAGGGGGCGGCGCTGGTGTTGGAGAGGGTGAGGGCGAGTTGGGGACGAGCTTTGGGCGTCGAGGCCCCTTTTATAGGTGATGAACGGAGGAAACGACGAGCTCCCGTCAATGGAGGCCAGCGAGCTCGGGCGGCGCAGTAGGGGTCGGTGTGGGGGCAGGGGAGGGGCGTCGATGCTTGGAGGGGGGGAAGTGCCGGCGTGTGGGGGGAGAGGGGCATAGTTATTAGGACCGGATCGGATAATGAACCGGTCGAGCTCTCGGTTCGCAGTTTGATTGGTTCAACCGGTTGAACCACCGGTTCAACACGGTTCAAATATGGTAACTTATCAACCAAAACCACAAACACAGCTGCAGCCTGATGGTTGCTATCCACGTTGCCGAAGGCAAGGGTGGGGGGGTTCGAACCCCGGCCACGCTATTTTCTTCCATGTGCGCTCCTTTTTTCCCTTGTTGGCTCCTTGCGCTTGGTTTTCTCCAGTCCGCAGGGGCGTTTGCGTCGCCGACGGGCGTGGTGCGTGGATGCCGAGGTCGGCAGGGAGGGGGGACCGGGTGCTGGGGGTCGGGCGGCGCGCCAGGGGAGAGGGGCGGCCGTGGGCCCCACGTCGCGTGGAGGGGAGGGAGGGGGGCTGGCCAGGAGGGCTGGTGCCAGGGGGAAGGAGGGCCTGGCGTGCGGCCAACCAGGAAGGAGGAGGAGGAAGAAGAAGGAAGAAGAAGAAAGAAAGAGAGAGAAGGAGGAAGAAGAAAAGAGAAAAAAGAATAGGAGAAAAAGAGGAAAAGAGAGGGAGAGTCGGTGGTGATTGCGGAATGCGGTCGGAGCACGCGCGGCGGTTTGTCGACTGGCACGCGGTGAAATTTATGAAGAGGATAAAAATAATGGTTGTCGGCTTTGGGTGCCGGGACGGTGATATCACCGGGAAGATTTGATTTTCGGGAGCTCAACGGTAAAAAGATTTTGAAAATAATTTTTAGCGAGTGTTTTAGGTTGGTAAATTTTACGGATGTTACAGGCAGCATACTTAATGAGGAGAGAGGAGAAAAATGCAAGACTTCATTTCTCAGGTGAGAAACTAGGTCGACTGGCGGACCGAGGCACGGAGACATGGGCGATTCTGCGTTGGAAGGCTTTGGTGTTTCTTCCCGCAGGACCCACGGTCCAGCACCTTCCTTGCTAGAGAAACACAATGGTGCCCTCCTCGCCCCAGCCCGCCGCTACCCCAACACTCGAGTTCCTGGCCGTGAGCCCTGCGGTTGCGCCGTCCGCCCGCGTGCCCCGCTCGTAGCCACCCGTGCCAGCGACCCCACCTCGCTAGCCTGTGCGCGACGCAGCCGCCCACGTGGAGCCTTCAGTCTGCATGCTCGGCACAGCAGCCTGCGTGTGGCCATGCAGCTCGCGTCGAGCCTTGCCTGCTGCCTCTCGCCAACAATGCGGAGCCACAGTCCCGTCAACGCACCGTGTTTGATTGAATCAGAACTAGTTCATCAACCCGTGCTTCCGCATGGGCTAATTTTTTAAAAATTATTGTATTATAAATTTATTTAAAAATTAGATTCCTAACTAACAATCAAAATTATTTATCTATGATCCTCATTTATTTAATATTCTAACCCAATACTCTAGTTATGATTGGTTTTTAATTAGTAATCACTCTACACACCTTTTTATCCAGGTTCATACTTTTTTACTTTATAATGCACCTCCATATAAATCAGTATTTTTTATCACTTCCTCCCCTACTTGTATAAATGGTCTACACGGTGACACACATCTTGTATATGTACTTAACTTTGTATTTTTATATTAACAAAGATAGAAATAGGTAAATTATAATCTTATTTGTTTTACTTTTGGACATTTATGTATAATGAACATGCAGATGATTGTATTAAGATTCATGTGTTTAGTTTAGGTTATTTTTATTTTTAATAACAACATATAATAGTAATTTAGATACCAATTTAGAAATTTATTTTTAGTTATTTTTTATAGTAACATATACAGAAAATTTAGAAGAAGATTATGGAGTTACTTTAAATTATCTTTTATAATGCAAAGGTGGGTAATTTAGATATTAGTTCAGGGATTTACTTTAAAATATTTTCATAATGATAATGGTGGGTAATATTTTTAGAAAATATATTAGACTAATGACTATGGTTATTATAATCTACATGATTGACGCTTAGATGTTTTTTATTTTTTATGAGAATTTCTAGTATTTATCTTTTTTCTTATCCCATCTTGTGGAGTCTCTAATTAAAAAAAATAAGACCGCATAGCTAGCAATCAAAATTGTTATGGCTTTACCTCTATTTCATTTGTTAAATAC
This sequence comes from Setaria viridis, assembly GCF_005286985.2. Lineage (NCBI taxonomy): Eukaryota > Viridiplantae > Streptophyta > Magnoliopsida > Poales > Poaceae > Setaria > Setaria viridis. The sequence continues at coordinate 45,567,923 of NC_048271.2, forward strand.
ATTAAAACAATACTTATATAGATATATAATTATTATCTTCAACCAATTCTGATAAACTTTAGTTAGTAATTACTCTATGGCGTTTCCATCCACATTTATAATCTTTATTATTTTCACTTTACGTCGCAGGTATACGCTTGAATTTTTTAATGGACCTAACTTTGAACTATATTTTAACATGAAAATCTATATTATCATCACTTCCTCTATATATTATAAATGGTGACACGTTAAATGTATATACCTTAATTATTATTCTGTACCAAAAGTGTAAGAAATAGACTATTTAAAATTATATATTGTCGTACCTCTTGATATATCTTTTGTGAAGGTGATTTGAATTCAAAATTTTTAATAATGATATATGTGGGTAATTTTGATGAAAATTTAATAGGTTAAGTAAGTTATTTTTTATAATTTTAGGGGTGGGTAATTAGTTGCAAATTTAGGGTGTTATTTTAAATTATTTTTTATAATAGCAGTGGGTAATTTTGATGAAGATTAGGGGGTTGTTTGAGTATATTTTGTATAATGCGAGAGGTGGGTAATTTAGATATAGATTTAGGAGGTTACTTTAAACTATTTTCATAATGGTTTAGGTGGGTAATTTTTTTTAGAAAACATAATATATATCCAATAGTTATGATGATTTGAGTCTACCGATTGATATCCAGATTTTTTATTTTTTTTGAGAATTTCTCTTTTTCTATAGTGTTCACCAAAATAGAAGCGGGGAATAAATCATGTCAAATCAAAGCAAGAAAATTGGACTGGATCTTGCAACAAAATATGCAAAATCTAGTTTAGATTTGCTGACCTGCGTGTGCGTTACGTTCCAATTTGCAATCACTACTTGGAGAGATTCTTTGAGAGAGAAGATGGAGAGAAGAGGACGGGATGGGAGCTCCGCCTATTCCCCTACCCACCTTGTCGCCGCTACTCGTGGGAGGGGCACTGCCTTTGCTCGTGCTCGCTCTAACGTCGTTGCTTGCGGAAGCCTCATAGCCGCACTTAAGCCTCGCCGTGGTCGTCGCTGCCCGTGCCGCCCAGTGGCTTGGCCTCGCGCGCAGCATGCCGCCCCTGGCCCCTGCAGCGGCCTTGCCGTGGGCGTCGTCATCGCCCACACCAGGCCGACAGCCACGGCCCGCGCGGGGACGCTTGAGCACGGCCTCACCGACCGCGCCGCTGCTGCCGGCCACCAGCTCGCCGCTGCTGCCCTCCTTGGCGTGCGGATTGGGTGGAGAGAGAGGGAACGAGAGAGATGAAGGATAGAATATTAGGTGGTTCTCACTCGAAGGAAACTGTGCGTTGGAAGAAGTAGTTTCTACGTGTAGTGTGTCCAATTGATTTGGGCACGTTTGGTTTCCTTTGCTTATTTTTAGCACATGTCACATTGAATGTTTAGATACTAATTAGGAGTATTAAACGTAGATTATTTACAAAACTCAGATGGAGGCTAAACGGCGAGACGAATCTATTAAGCCTAATTAGGTCATGATTTGACAATGTGTTGCTACAGTAAACATTATCAAATCATGACCTAATTAGGCTTAATAGATTCATGTTGTCGTTTAGCCTCCATTTATGTAATGAGTTTTGCAAATAATCTATATTTAATACTCCTAATTAGTATCTAAACATTCGATGTGGCAAGAGTAACAAATGGGGCCTTGGCATCATGGACTCCACCATAGACTCTGTGGGTCAACTAACCCGCAGATCCGACGGCCGAGATGCCGTGGTTACCCTGCAAAGCCCTAATTAGATCCCCCCTCCTCCCCAGGCATAACCCACCATTCCGCGAGAGACCTCTTTCGCATTCCGAGGCGGCGCGGGGGCTGACGGGCGGCGGGGCGGGTGGTGGTGGTGGTGTGGGTGCTAGAGCAGCGGCGGGCGAGGCGAGCGCGAGCCCGAGCCGGAGCAAGCCACCATGTGCGGCATCCTCGCCGTCCTCGGCGTCGCCGACGTCTCCCTCGCCAAGCGCTCCCGCATCATCGAGCTCTCGCGCAGGTGAGGCGCGCCGCCCCCGCCCCGTCTCGCCATCTCCCTATCCATCGGCTCCCTCTGTGTCTGTACGCGCAGCGAGCGGGGGCGGCGGGTGCTTGCGCCCGCGTGAGGGAGAGGGTGGCGGAAATTTGGTGGCGGATTTGGGCGGGTTGAGAGAACGTATTTTACTTTCGGCGAAATGGGAACGTTCTGGATTATCTGGCCATTTGTAGCTGTCCACTTGTCGATTTGATTTAGATTAACAGTTTGTCATGAATCTGCGCAAGCTGAAATGAATCAACGATACCAGGCAATACAGTCAAACCTGAAAAATAGTATAATGCTAGTCTCCGAGGATTTAGGAATGGGCTGTGGCCCCTGACAGGCTCTGATCTTTGTGAAGTGCCCCGATCGAGTGATGCGGTATCTATGTTGTGTGCTTGTGTGAACAATTTGGAAGATCAGATTCTGGGTGTGAAGACTTCTAGGTTTTGGTTGGTAGTGCTTGTGGCATGGATGTTTTGGTTTGTGACAAGAATTAAAATTTTAAATGAAATTGCTGGGTTACCCTAAAATTATTTCTCATTGCCAACGGGTGATGCAACACATTTGGCATGGCAGAAGAGAAAGAAAAGAGAACAAGATTGCCTAGAAGTTCCACGGTGGCTTATGATCAGAGAAAAATTGAAAAGTTTAAATCAATTTATAGAAGCAATCAGAGTGAGTAGAATTTATGACTTATGAGCAAGTTCTTCATCTTTAAGGAACACACAATTGTTGAATCAAAGAGTTACAATTTCTTGAATTAACATAATCTTCTACTAGAAATAACCTGTTGAACACAAATTAGTGTCTTCTTTCAGAATTCAGAACCAAGAGCCAGATGTTTCTTTGCTGTAGTGTATAATTTCTCTGTAGCTTTTTTTTGGGCACTTTGTTCTTTGGAAGACATAGTGCATGGTGCATCTTATAAATAGCTTATGCACTCTCTCAAATGAAATTTATAATTTTTGTAGGTTACGGCACCGAGGACCTGATTGGAGCGGTTTACACTGCCATCAGGATTGCTATCTTGCACACCAGCGGTTGGCTATTGTGGATCCCACATCTGGTGACCAGCCGTTGTACAATGAGGACAAATCGGTTGTTGTAACGGTCTGTATCTGGGTTGGAAATACAATTTCACAGTATCCACTCATTTCTTTGTGCTAACTGCAGTGTTCATTTCGACAAATGACTTTTTCATTGTTCTGCTTTTGGTAGCTGTCAGCTGTTTCCAAAAGTTTGTTATGGGGTTTGCAAATGTCATCATTGGGCTGAGCGTGCCTTAATGTATCATTATATTAATTATTAACCCACCAGAAGTCTTGATTGAACTAAATAAACTAGAGGAAATATGTTTCTGTTTGTGTATAGTTACATCAGAACAACAACTTATTGTCTGGTTTGTGTTTCCAGGTGAATGGAGAGATCTATAACCATGAAGAGTTGAAAGCTAAGTTGACAACTCATAAATTCCAAACTGGCAGTGATTGTGAAGTTATTGCCCATCTTGTAAGTTGCATATCTATTTCTTACGCCCTTTCTTCGTCTTCATCTAAACATCATCCTCTATAATAAGCCTGCTTAATCTTCGCATTGAGACCTTTTAATGTTGCTTTTAAACAGTACGAAGAATATGGGGAAGAATTCGTGGATATGTTAGATGGCATGTTCGCATTTGTTCTTCTTGATACACGTGATAAAAGCTTCATCGCAGCTCGTGATGCTATTGGCATCTGCCCATTATACATGGGATGGGGTCTTGATGGTATGTATAAAGAATAATTATATTTCTGTCCCGTGCAGAAAATCAGGTGTGTTATTCATGTTTATCCATCTCAAATTTTATTTTCAGAAATTTGTCAATGGTGAATTTTGTTGTTATATTACTGTTGGCAGTAGTCAATCAGTGCTTGAAGGTCATGGTCCAAAAATCCTGGTTGCAGCCAGCCAGTTACTGCCACGAACTTTAGAAACCGCACAGAAGATTTTATTCAAATTTGAATTTTGAATGCTGATCTCCTAGTAAATAAATAGTAGAAAAAACACTTTCTATCAATTTCCGTAATAAGTTGGAAAGAGCCAACAGGTTGGCAAACGTTCTAGATCTTACCATCTGGAATACAGTGCCTCCAACTGATAGGAATTATCTAACTTGGTGTTCCGGATACGATGCTATTTTTTAATGTCTGGGTGTGCACAAGAATATGCAAAAATTGGCCTTTATATGAATTTTGTTTCTGGAAATTGTAAGTGGTACTTGCAAGCCCATAGGTAACAATGAATTGTCTGCATTTGTTCCTGGTGGTTAGATCCTGCTTGCATGCAAGGAAGATGCCAGATTGGTTATTGGCACACTGTATTCTTGGAGGTAGGAATGTGGGGGTATGACCAATATTGGTATGTGCATGTCAATGAAATATCAATAGTTTTATGGACGGTTACTGAGACAAAACCACATAGTTGAAGGGGGTGTTTGGCTCCAGGGGGCTAAAGTTTAGCCCTGTCACATCGGATGTTTAGATACTAATTAGGAGTATTAAACATAGTCTAATTACAAAACTAATTACATGGATGGAGTCTAATTCGTGAGACGAATCTATTAAGCCTAATTAGTCCATGATTTGACAATGTGGTGCTACAGTAACCATTTGCTAATGATGGATTAATTAGGCTTAATAGATTCGTCTCGCGAATTAGCCTAGGGGTTCTGCAATTAGTTTTATAATTGGTGCATGTTTAGTCTTTCTAATTAGCATCTGAACATCCAATGTGACAGGGCTAAATTTTAGCCCCTGGTATCCAAACACCCCCGAAGAGCGGCTCTTGTGGGCCTTTTGGTTTTCATTACCAGTCTGGAAGTGGGATTATCACTGCTAAAGTCTTTTCTGTTGCCCAATAACAAAAACAGAAAAAGTACTATGTAGCTATGTTATTTAGGGGAACTATGTTCTTGTATTTGAAGAAGTGTTCTTTATACCCTCTTTTCTTCTTTAATATAATGATAGCAGATCTCCTACGTGTTCGAGAAAAAAACTGTTACTATTTTCTTCTTTTCTTCAATCTCGGGAAATATGCGGTGTTGTGTTGTCACCCAACTCAATTCATCCAATTTTTCTTTTTTTTTTGAATCTCGATAACTGCCACATGGCATTAATTCATACTGTTGTATGTTTTCAGGGTCAGTTTGGTTTTCTTCGGAGATGAAGGCATTGAGTGATGATTGTGAACGCTTCATAACCTTCCCACCTGGGCACCTGTACTCCAGCAAAACAGGTTGACTTTTTGTAGCTGACACTCCCATCCCAGCCATAATACCAGAATAAAGCTACTATTTCCTCTGATCACAATTTTAAAAAAATGTCCATTTGGGCATGGATATGATCTCCAATTAACAGTTTTGACTAGCAGTATATATTATGAAAGTTCTTTTCATGGTGAATTTAAGAGTGATCAATCTTATGTTGTCGATCTATATGTTCTTTTAGATATTTATGGTCAAAGTTTAAAAAGTTTGACCAACAATAATCCTAAATGGACTTTATATTTGTGATCAGAGGTGGTACTTACATCTAAAAAAAGGTAGTACTTATGTTGGAAGTTTCCTTTTGTTTTGCATTCTAACCTGAGTTCTTATATCCTCTCTAGGTGGTCTAAGGAGATGGTTCAACCCACCATGGTTTTCAGAAAGCATTCCCTCAACCCCTTACAATCCTCTTCTCCTCCGAGAGATGTTTGAGAAGGCATTTCCTTTCCTGTTACCATGTTCTACTTTGATACCTATTGATACATAAAGTATAGTTGATTTGTAGTCTATGCAGTCGTCTTGTTTCATTTCACATCCTTTGATGCATATAGTAATAATTTATTGATATGTTTATGAGTGCTGTATTTGTTTTAGTGCTAATCTATTTTAAGTTTTGATCTATCTTTCATGCTTATCTGTTGTATTAATGCCTCTGGTTGGGCAATGCTCAATTGCTTATCTGTATATCAGTTGATCTTGTATGTGCAATGGTTAATCCAGTATAATATGTCATGATGTACTCAATGATGGTTCAATGTGTTGCTTTCTTCATTAAGAATTTAGATAAGTGACATGTTCGAAGTTATTGCTAGTTGGTTCTAAATTGTTTTGCTTACTAATCATTTACCATACCATCTTACATTATTTACAAATTTTGCAGTCTGTTATTAAGAGGCTGATGACTGATGTGCCATTTGGTGTACTCTTGTCTGGTGGACTCGACTCTTCTTTGGTTGCATCTGTTGCTTCACGGCACTTAGAAGAAACAAAATTTGCCAAACAGTGGGGAAGCAAACTGCATACGTTTTGTATCGGCTTGAAGGTAAGTTTCTTGTTTACCCTAAGTGCTGAGCATCATTTTTTGCCATCTTCTCAGTTTTATTTCGTTTTCTTGTTGCTTACTATTTTGACAAGAGTAAGGAATATCTACTGATAATGATATAAACAGAGGAACAATGTAATGGAATTCTTCTGCTTTCGTTCTTTCCAGGGTTCTCCTGATCTTAAAGCTGCTAGGGAAGTTGCTGACTACCTCGGCACTGTACACCATGAATTCCACTTTACTGTGCAGGTTCTCAATTTGTTTTTTCTTTGTACATCAGAAAAAACCTTTCTTTGAATTTTTTATGTACTGTTGTCAACAAAATATCAGGAGGGCATTGATGCCTTGGAAGAAGTCATCTACCATATTGAGACATATGATGTTACGACAATCAGAGCAAGTACCCCAATGTTTTTAATGTCACGCAAAATCAAATCTTTGGGGGTGAAGATGGTTCTTTCTGGAGAAGGCTCAGATGAAATTTTTGGTGGATACCTTTATTTTCATAAGGCACCAAACAAGAAGGAATTCCATGAGGAAACATGTCGGAAGGTAATGGAAGTTTTCACTGGAAATATGTTACTGTCCAAAGTTTTAAGCCAATAAGAAGTACTCTTGAAGCATTTAAAGCAGGGTAGTACAAACATATTGCCTCTTTCAGTACAGTTGCTTAGTTATTCAATCGTGAATGCTGCAATTAGATGTACTTACAAGAGAATCTTTCCCCTGATTCTTTAGATAAAAGCTCTACATTTATATGACTGCTTGAGAGCGAACAAAGCAACTTCCGCTTGGGGTGTTGAGGCACGTGTTCCATTCCTTGACAAGAGTTTCATCAATATAGCAATGGACATTGATCCTGAATGGAAGATGGTATGTTGATATGTATTGCAACAATATTAGGAATCTAATTTCGCTGCAATACATTTCTTTGGTTCTAATCAGCACGATTGCTTTGTTTTGAATATTGCCTTGAAAATTTTAGATAAGACGTGATCTTGGTCGGATTGAGAAGTGGGTTATCCGTAATGCATTCGATGATGAGAAGAGGCCCTATCTACCTAAGGTTGTTTGAAGTTTCTCTTGTTATTTTCATGGTGTTACTTTCTAAATCCTAGGTGTGGCAACTTACGTCAGTTTTACTTTCTGTGAATAGCATATTCTATACAGGCAAAAGGAACAGTTCAGTGATGGTGTTGGGTATAGTTGGATTGATGGTTTGAAGGACCATGCAAGTGAACATGTATGTCGTATTTCCTATGTTGAACGACTCAAGAAGTTTGTCCCTTTTGGACTTGCAGTTGATGTTTATTCTTTGTGTTTCAGGTCTCAGATTCCATGATGATGAATGCTAGCTTTGTTTACCCAGAGAACACACCCACAACAAAAGAAGGGTACTACTATAGAATGATATTTGAGAAATACTTCCCCAAGGTCTGTAAGCTGCATTGCTCTTGCAAAGCTATTTCGGTCTGAAATAATCTTCAACCTGAAACACTGCGTCTGCCCATCTACATAACCCTTTGATTATTACAGCCTGCAGCAAGGTCGACTGTTCCTGGAGGTCCAAGTGTGGCATGCAGCACTGCCAAGGCTGTTGAATGGGACGCGGCCTGGTCCAAGAACCTTGATCCATCTGGCCGTGCAGCTCTGGGTGTTCATGATGCTGCGTACGAAGATACTCCAGGGGCAGCTCCTGCAGCCGTTACAGATAACAGCCTCCGTCCAGCTATTGGTGAAAGCCTCGTGAAACCCGTCACTCCAGCCAGTGCTGTCTAAGCAATGGTGAAAGTTTCTGTTGTCGCAGAAGAATGTTGGTTCACTGGTCATTTCATCTTCATATCATGCGGCAAAGTTCATTTAGTCAAGCAACGGAGATATGCTTTGTGCTCCATACTTGGCAGCATCGTGTTGGGTTTTTACTGTGCACACTGTTTGTTTGTTTGTTTATGGACTTGTCAAAGCGTTGTAAATATTTGTCATCCCCGTGACCAATTTTCTTTGGTTGTTTCACTTAATCTTGTTGCAGCTTGCAATCGTTAATCTAGTTTCCTACTCCCTCCGTTCCAAATTATGGTCGTTTTGATTTTTCTAGATTCATAGATATTATTATGTATCTAGACATATACTATATTTAGTCTAAAAGAGTCAAAATAACCTACAATTTCGATTAGAACGGAAGGAGTAATTTGCACCCCACACATGGGGTTGTTTGTGAATTGTGCAGATTTATCTTGTATTTTGGTTGCAATTTCGATTAGAACGGAAGGAGTAATTTGCACCCCACACATGGGGTTGTTTGTGAATTGTGCATATTTATCTTGTATTTTGTGCAACCAAGGTTTTCATTTCCTTAATCTGGAACTATGATGGTCTGATCACGTACCGGTTATTCCAGTAGTGTTTATATTTAATAAAAGATCAACACCCAGACATACATCTGAGTTCTTACAGGGCAATGCTATTTCAATGACGGCTGATATGTTGATCTGAACACCGATCGCATCTTCTTCTTGGGCTATGTGTATATTCACTTTTATTTTTTGATATGTTGACACATGAATTGTCCTTTTATTTTTTTTTGCCAGGGTATAACACATTTCGCATTTGCACACAAAGCTGAAGTATATTTATTGTTATTAAAAAAGCGCACAACAGTGTGATTTATGGAATATTCTCTTTTTTGGAACTTGAGATTCTTGTGGTATCTCGAGTGCTTCGGTGACGTAAATTCTGTAGCGCACTGTAGCCGTTGATTAGAAGACGCACGGTCGAGATCTAACAGCCGTAACCCATGGGGCATAGCAAGCCTGTCAGTTTCCTTCCCCTTTCCCCAAAGAAAAAGCTACTTTACGACGGGTCGCGTTTCCTTCCCCTTTCCTCAAGGAAAAAGCTACTTTACGACGGGTCGCGCTCCAGCGCGACTGCCTCGGCCTAGCGGGCCTCCTCCTAGGCCCATTAAGACCACCCCCAAATCAGCGGTTCCGACCGTTTTTGTCCCAAAGGAACCTCCCAAAAAATCATGCAACTGATTGCTTTGCTTCAGAGGAGCGGAGCGGAGAGAAGGGGCCATCGCCGCGATTGGATCCCATGTCGGCGGTGCCTGCGAGCATCGAAGGAGTGGAGAGAAGGGGCTACCACCGCGACTGGATCCCATGCCGGTGGCGCCCGCGAGCATCGGAGGAGCGGAGAGAAGGGGTCACCGTCGCGACTGGATCCCACTCTGGTGGCGCCCGCAAGCACGGGTGGAGGGGAGGGGACTTGTCAGGGTCGCCTTCGGCGGGGGGAGGGGGGCACCTTCTGTTTGACGCTTGCGGGCGTGCGACGTAGACCAGATGCCCAAGGCGACCGGGAGCATGGGAGGGCAGGCTGACGCCGCGACGGTTGCAGCGGGACGCAAGGGCACCGATGCTAGGCGCACGGCCTCCTCCGGCGACAATCCCAGGTGAGAATTCCCCCTCCCCAGCCTCCCTAGCGACACACACCCTAGCATGGTCACTCATCCCCCATCGGATTTTAGGTTTCATTTTGGGGGGAAGTCCCCTATCTAGGAAGGAAGGATAGGCAACTTATTCTTATGGTTTAGCAACTGACGAGCAACTGACGAGTCAGTAACTTCTACAAAAAATGCCACTAGTTTTGCTTTTAGCTAGTAATTTTCGCATGCTCACTCATCCTCCCGTCGTTTCTTAGGTTTGATGTTGGGGGGAGGGGTAAGGGGATAGACTTTGTGCGAGGAACGGTCATCAGGAGAGAGTTCAGATATGTTGCATTTTTTAGGGAGATAATGCACCCTGAATGCCGAGCCGGAGCCAGAGGCCGAGGTGGAGGTGGCAGCTGCTGGTGAAGTCGAGGCTGCACATGTAGCCCATGAGCCAGAAGCTGACGTGGAGGCTGCTGGGGCGCTGCAAGTGTTGACAATTGTCCCGCCGTCCGCGGTGGGGCCGTCGACTAGTCACGCGACGACTTCCTCCTTGCCTTTAGAGGCTGGTCCATCAAATAGCTGGGCACTAGTCTCCCTCGGTGCGCTAAATGCTAGAGAGCATGTGGAGTATGATGATACTTTGCTTCCTCCCATGGTAAACCTGGAGAAGATCCAGCTTATAGCTGACCCGCTGGCCATCGTGGAGTTTGAGGCCACGCTCATGGATATGTATCACCAAGTAGGCGAGTATACACAAGTAAGTTTTACTTCTGTTCTTGATCTTCATCTTGGAATTAGTACTCGGTGCTTATACGAGTACTTTGCTTTGTGTTGTAGACATTGATCCAGCGCTCCCGCGAGAAGTCGAAGTATCTTGAAGAGTATGGAGACACCATCCAACGGGTTGAGGCATTGGCATAGAAATTCAGTGATCCGATGAACATTTAGAGGCTAGTCCATTCAGTGAACGTTCGTTGCCGGGTCTAAACTAGCTGAGGAGAGGCAGTACTCCTCAAGTTTTCAGTGCATCAAATCTGTGGCTATTGCCTCCAAAATTCAATGTACCAAACTCGTGGCGGTGCCTCCAAAACTCAGTGTACCAAACTCGTGGCCATAGCCTCCGTAATTCGGTGTACCAAGCCCATGGTTGTCGGTCAACATGCCCTAGGAACAGTTGGCAAAGTATAGCTACCATCGAGAGTGTGGCGGAACCGCCCAACTTAAACTAGTTTAACTGCGCCTAATCGCTGTTAGAACAGCAATTATCTGAAACGCACTTAAAACAGTATAAGTCCGGTAGTCCGTCGAGTGTCCCTAGGACTCCTCGAACGATCCACGTCACGTCTCATAGCCATACACCAGGATCGCTTCCACGATGGGAAAGCATCAACAAATATTACATTTTTACATACATACATAAGGTACGAGTTATTACAGAACATAGTTTGAAATAAACTTAACAGTGCAGGTCAGAGAGATTCTAGGGGTTAAAACATAAACCGGTCCAGGTGGAAGATGAGCATTTAAGTTTCCTTCTGAGGGTATTGCCAGACTCGTAACAATACCCTAGCTTTTCGGGGCTTCCTCCTCGGCGGATTCTTACGGTGCCTCTGAAAACAGCCACAAGGGATAACCCTGAGTACGGGGTACTCAGCAAGGCTTACCCGACTAACCAATATAATAGTTTTTCTGGAACTATATGATAATTGTTTAGTGTACTAGCTGACACATTTTTGCCGAAAGAGCTTACTAAAAGTGAGACCTTAGCTTTATCTTTTATCCCAATTAAGTTATTACCTAACCATTCTAAATAATGACAAAAAGAATATTTTGCAAGCAACAAGGTATTAAGTCATACACCAAATCATTAGTGGAAAGACATTGCATTTATGAAATTATGACACGATGCTTAACAGTGATCAAGTGCATTCGTAACCGAGAATTGCGGCGATCCGGATCAATTTACATCCTGCAGGAGAGCACCCTAATCACCAGCTATATACGACTATCCAGGTCGTACGTAACGACCTTTCGATGAGCAAACCCAAGGATTGGTGGGAATAAGACTACCCGGACCCAGGGACGCACCCCCACATGGGACCCCACGTCTGGCCTGATCTCCATGTGAGTTTCAGGCTACGCCCTTGCCAATCTCCAGCACGTCAAGCACGGGTACGAAATATTCTCGATCAGAGAGTCTGCTAACCTACCGGGCTTTACTGGTCCCATAACCAGTAAGTAATCAGGTGTCATTCACTTGATCAAAGGTTAAGACAACGATCGGGCCTTAACCAGATTAAACTAGCAGACAGATCTCACATCTCTAGCTTCTGCCTGCCTTTCAACTTCCAAGCTACCTTTCCATACTTAGCATGTATGACTAAATATTTCACCTTAAGGTTCGGTAACGAAGTTACTTGAGCAACTAACACTTCTAAACCTGGGTTACTTACTAACTGTTTGAACAAGTAGCAAAGATGTCCTTAAAACAAGGTATGATAATGCACAAGAATAGGTTTCAATCAACTCCTAGACTTAGTGCATTCATATAGTAATTAACCAATAATTGGACACATGAAATAATACTTCCAAAGTAGATAGGTATAAATGCACCGGGGCTTGCCTTGTTCTATAAAAATGTTAGCACTGTCTGACGGATTGGCTTCGCAGGGGATCAATTCAATGATCTCTTCAAACTTCGGAGATCCTTCTGATAATTCCACGAAATCCTGTTTCGGTGCTTCGGTGTCTACGATAGAGCATATGCATGGGTTAGTGATGCAACTTTTTGAATACAAGACTATACAACTTTCCTTCATGATAAAGGTGCAAGCCAACAAGGGACTACACAATTTATCATGACAAAGTTGCAAGCCAACACACAAAAACCCAAAAAGATTAACCCGCCATTTTTGTTTTCTTTACTAACCCTACCTTAGGCCTTTTCTTCTATTTTTAGAAAATATTATAAGTATTTTCTAGTCTTGAAACCTGATTTCCTATGAGTTAACAATAATTTGTGATTATGAAAACATTAGTCCATATTTTATGCACTTAATAAAGGTTAAGTATTTATTTAAATACCTTTAAAGAAAAGGTATTAAGAAAATACCTAAATTTTATTATTTTTCCTAGGGTATAAAAATTTTAATGCATAAAGGAAAATAAAACAATCCTAACAAAATTGGTTTCACTAATTTTGGACACCCCTAGAAATTTCTGTGATTTAAATGGTGATATACAGATTTAATCTATTATTCTACAAAAGAAAATCTAAATTTTCCAAAAACCCCCGGCCTAACTTTTCTTACGCACCCCCTTCCTACCCCCTCTCTCTTGCGCTGCGCCCGTGGCTCGGACCCACCTTCTTTCCCTATTCCTCCTACCCGCCGGCCCTTTTCTCCTCTGCCGGGCTCACTGGGCCGATTCCCTTTCTCCTCCTCTTTCCTTAATCTGGTGCCGACCCAATGGCCCACTGCTCTTTCCCTCTCCTTCCTCTAGCGCCCGACCTGCTAACCCGTCTGTCGGCCTGCTGGACTCCCGGCCCAACACACCCTCACGGCGCCCCGGCCAGCCTCTCTTCTCCTCCCTTTATCCTTCTGACGGGTGGGCCCCTGGCGCCAGCACCGTCTTCCTCCTCGCGCCAAAACTGAGCGCGACAGGGGGCGGCGCGGCTCACCGGCCGGTGCCCCACCGGCGACGGGGCTAGGCTGGAAAGCATCCCCATACTAAAGCGCACCCGTGCGCGGCGGCAGCTCCCCGGGAGGTGGTCGGAGCTCCCCTCTCCACGGCGGCGGGCGGCGGAGCTAACTGCTGGCCGTGACCAAGCATGACGACGGCGTAACTCACCCCTCCGACTACCCCTACAACTTCCTAGTACCCCCGACACTTACCTATGGCTTACCGCAAAGAAGGACAACGACGGCAAAGTGATGCTCACCGTGAGCAGGGGGTCTTGCGGTGGCGGACGAAAACAGCGGCGGTCACGGGCGCACCGGCGTAGAAGCTGGACAACAAGTCGATAGGGCTGTTGGTAGGGTGTAAGTGGAGGTGTGGACGGAAGGAATCGACAGGGAAGGCGTCGTGGTGGTGGAATTTGATCGGCGGCGGTGGCTGAGCAGATAACTTACAGGCGGCGGTAAAAAGGCGGCACGGTAAACAGCGCCGGCGGGAGCGGTAGTTATACGAAGTTTCACCGTGCGCATGGACGACACCATGGCCTAGTCATAGACTTGCGTGGTGAAGAGGTGGCCCTAAGCGTCGAGCTGGACAGCGAGCAAGGGCGCCGGCAGCGACACGTCTTGCCCTCTCTAATTTCCTTTCCCCCTTTTCTTTCTTTCACTAGAATGTTTAGACTTTCCCTGTGGCCGACTTTCAATCCGACGGTCCACAAACCTCTTAAGCAAAGTTGGAGATAATCTCAAGCTCTTCAAATTTTATTTTGGCTCTTGCTCGAGATAATCATCCAAACATGGTCAATTTTGAATTTCTTTCTCAGTTCAACTGAAATGCCCTGAAACTTGAATTCAGTTCGACAGTCACCATATATGGCCATTTACCCTTCTGTTAATTCACTTCCAGTGGCCCAAACTCATTCTTTTTAGTCCAACTACTATCCATTCGTGTTCTACAACTATCAAAGATTCCATTTTGCTCATAAACACTTATGCCTTTTGCACTACATCCTTCTGAATTTTGCTCCAAACTCAGCTACTTATTACTGTTTCAGCAGCTAAGTCAACCGTGGCAAAGTGTTGACTTTGAGCCTCAATTTGAATTTGGTCCCTTTACTGTTCTTGACCAACAACACCCTAATATGCTTTTCCAAAGTTCATATTTCATTGCTGTGTAGTCGCTTTGGTCCACTTATTTGAAAAATGTGGCAGAAATTAATTTCAAAAATGGATACTTATACTGTTTTTCCGAAATTCTATTTTCGGACAATGAACAGTACACTGTTGTTTTGATTTTTCCATTGTCTTTCTTGAGATGTTTAGGGCTAGGTTTAGTCTCCAATCTTGATCCCCAAAGTTCTAAACACTCTCAAGCTTCCATTCCATATTTTTGCCCAAATTTTCTGAATTTAGAATTCAAAATTCAAATTTCAGTCGAATTTAACTTGAATTTGACTTTTAGTCAATTTCTTCGCTTTTTCTCCATAGTTCACCTTTAACTTTTCTTAATCACCTTTGATGATTGAAACACCAGGTATTACAGAGAGGTGTACACAAAAATGTACTCGGCCATGCGAAAAACAAACCGGAAAAATTATATAAAATAATTAAAAAAGTGACTTAGCTTGATTCGTGGACGATTGTTGATGAAGCCGTGGTGGTCGTTGATGAAGCCGCGACAATTGTGTATGAAGCCGATTAATCGGAGTCGATTCTGACTAGTTGTCAATGGTGTGAAGTCTGCCCTGACTAATTTTCTAGTCAAGACGAGTAGTCAAAATAATCATCCTCGACTAGTTTTCTAGTCGAGACGAGTAGTCCAGGTAGTCGTTGGTGGGTTGCCAAGCACCCTCGCAAAGTTGAAGTAGTCATTGACAAGGTAGCATGCGCACTCCTCTTGATGCGAAGCCTTCGGGTAGTCTTCTTGTGTGCGTGTAGTTTATTTGCACATAATTTCTTTCCAATGTATGCAAGGAGGGAAGCTCTGCCTTTTGGTGGATCTGTGCACCATCAGTTAATGCTTTTTCCCACCAGCGTCAGGATCAACGGTCCTATAATATTTTCCCCAGTACTGCAGTTTTTGTAGATGAACAACGTACGCCTCGACTTTGACTCGGATTCCGAGTACTTCCAGAGGATGTGGGATGCGGCACAATAATCACTTGCATAAGTCTTGAACCAATTAGAACTCAAGGCACGATAAATACTTCTTCAACTCGGCTTGGGATTTGAAGCACACGAACACAGCGAGTTGTCGAATCGATTGGTCGGCGGAGTGCAGCAACCACGCCATGTGCAATAGATTGATTTTGATGATGAGGTCCTTCAAGCTCGCCCGTTGATCTCGACGATCACCCCTACCTGGCACTCCAGCTGTCGGAGTTTAGACCCGGCAACCTACCGAGGGGGTACCCGAGGTAGTGTTTTATGTGTGGGGCTCGCCGAAGACCAGGAACTCGAAGGTGAACTTGAACACATGATTTAGACAGATTCGGACCGCTTATGTAGCGTAATACCCTACGTCATGTGTGTTGGTTGGATTGTATTGATTGATTATTATTTGGAGAGGGTCCCTGCCTCGCCTTATATTACTTGGGGCAGAGTTACAGGTCGGTTGTTGCACAAGAGTACTAGTCGGATTCGACTAGAGAGTCCTACTCTAATTGCTATGAGTAGTTTCCTAATCCTTGACTAGTCCTTCTCTGCCACATAAACCACGTCGTCCTGCACTGTAGTCTCCGTGTCCGATACATCTTGGTGTACAACCCCGTATTGTAGGATTATCCGAGCCTCCCGGTGGGCCCATAGATGTATGGCCGACAGTCATACAAAAAACAGTAATGGCATATCTTTTTCAACAGCAGCAACTTAAATTTGGTTCAGTCGCATAGAAAGCCAGCGGTGCAATTTTAGAGCTAAACATATTTGGGGTTAGGGGGCGAGGGGGGTATTTTTTTACCTATGAAAGGTGCACATGGCATATTGTATGCATTTGTCAAATATGTTGTGTCAAAAGATATGCAATCGTCCTAGAGCTTATACGCCTTCCTTGCTGCACCATCCACCCATGATAAATTCTCAAGCCTATCCTCATCATCAGGAGTGTAATTGTAATAGAAGTCAGGATCTTCATTCTTCAACTCCTCAAAGTAATCAAGTGTGGCCTTCATATCTTTGACTTTATTTTCAGCACAGTACTCGACACGCAATTCTTGGCGTCCCCCTCTGTGTATGGGCAATGCGCAATGCTACCGTACAACTCGCCCATTATCTGAGAAGCTCGTGTAGTTGTAATGTTGCAGCCATGGAGTAGGTTGATGAACTCCCTTTCTTTGCCTGCTATTTCTCAGTGGGAGTTAAGGTATTTTGTGAGCGAGAATTTCCTCACACGGTCATGATTATGTTATTTTTCAAAGTGAACAACCTTCCACTGATTTTCGGATGTCCTCCTCACAATCATACGGGCAGGACAACATGTCCTATCAACATAATCTGTGCGTCTTTCCCTTACTATCTTTTTCTCAGTAATAGGGCCATCAACAACAACTTTTTCCTTTTTTTTAACCCCAGCTCTTTGGCACACAAATATGAATTTTGTTTTATCCCGCTCCTTTTCGACTCACGGGATGTGTCAGTCCTAATGGAGAATCTAGTATGCCTAGCATAGGAATTGTAATAATCCCTAGCAGAATCTGAACTGTTGAAGGTCATGTCAATGAAGGACTCTTGTGGAGTAGATAAAACCTCAACACCGTCCTCAACATCAACTCCAAAAGTGTACGTAGCAGTTGCAAGTACTGTTACACTGCCAGAGTTAGCTTGCAGCGCCTCTGAATCAAGCTATTGCTGCCGCTAAGCATCGCAGTTGCTGCTGCCGCCGCCGAGCACCCTAGTTGCTGCTGTGCACTCAAGTTGCTGCTGGCATAGATAGACTGATAAGCTGCAGCAATGTGGCGTCTTGAGGAGGTACAAATTTAAACAATAGGGCTTCAGGCACCTCATCAATCTCATCTTGCCCAACAACACCCACATCAGGAATGTCAGTAGTAGGCAGCGGCTTAGCATTCAGATCAAATAGACCCCTAAAAAGTATCTTTAAACTGCAAAAT
The DNA here is from genome assembly GCF_005286985.2 of Setaria viridis. Classification (NCBI taxonomy): domain Eukaryota; kingdom Viridiplantae; phylum Streptophyta; class Magnoliopsida; order Poales; family Poaceae; genus Setaria; species Setaria viridis. The sequence goes on from NC_048271.2 coordinate 45,585,507, forward strand.
AAAAACACAAACAAAAGGCTAGGATCAGGGATTGTAACACAAAATAGAAGTTGATATCTAACAGAGAAAAGGAAATAAGCATATGCAATGCGATTAGTAACGGAGGCACACCTAATGCACGAATTGCCACGCTAGCAAGCATAAGTTGCCACACCAAAAACAGTGATGTTTCCTTGAGTATAAATTACCATATCATCCAAAAACTATCCATAGAACCTCCAAAATCACGCAGATTGCAACTTCTGACGCTAAATTGTAGCAAAGCATGACGGAATTATACGGTGTTTCACCACAAATAGGTAAATTTGCAGAGGTAATTTTCATTTTTATATATCCCCATGGAAGTGATCTTGTTTGCATATGCAAGATCCAACAACGTCAAGGTGAATCGCAGCGAGCAAGGACAACGGATTTACCTCAATCCAGATTAGTTGGAAGGATTCGCCTTCTTCTCCAACGGGGATTTGCCCTTCTTTTTATCACGGGTTGGGACAGCGGTGTAGGAGCAGGCGCAGATTGCACAGGGGGCGTAGGAGCTGCGCTGATTTGGGGAGGAAGATGGGGGAGCCGAGAAACAGTGCCGCGTCCCAAAAATCACGCCGCGCAAGACACCTCCCACGCCGCCACGGTTGCCGCTGAGCGCCATGAAGGCAACCAGCCGGGTCGCGCGTTTCCCCAACCGCCCTGTCTCGCCGCGCCGCAATGGCATCATCCGCCGCCCCGCTCGCGCGCATCTCGCCGTCGGCACCCGCCGTCCGCCCCCCGAGGAAGCGCGGCCGCTGCCCCCCCCCCCCCCCCCCCCCCCCCCCCCCCCCCCCCCCCCACCCACCACGAGAAGCACTTCGTCGTGGCGCGCTTCCCGCGACCAAATCAGCCGTTGGCGAGCCCCCGAGCGTGCCCCTGATCGCGTCTGGCGACAGTTCCGCCCGCCGCAGTCTGCCTTGCCCACCTCGCGGCGGTGGGTTTCCTCGGAGGGCGCCTCGACATCCTCCCCTGGAGGTATTCCTCGGTTTTACTAATCTAGCTTTTGCTTAATTTTTGGGAGAACATAGTTGCCAGTTGCCTCTGCTCACCAAGTGTTTGTCAATATGCCTGAGTATGGTCGCGACGTTGCTTTTTTATTTTATAGTTTTGCTATACTAGGAACTGGATACGACATTGTTCACCAAATTAGCGCGCTATTAAGGAATTTGCACGAATCAGCACAATTCTGTGCCCCCCTTCTAAGTTGTGATATTTTTTCTGGTCGTCTGCCATGAAGCTGTATTGGTGTATACTAGGCGGACGTCTGGTCTACTAATATATATCCGCAGTTGACGGTTGCATCCATCAACGGAATCATTACATGATCGTACCAATAAGTACAATTCCCCTCTACCTAAACAATGCTATTATCCTAAGAACAACTTAAAACTAACAAGACTGTACCCCACTACCCCTAGTGCTAACCTTGACGCAAACCATCCATGCTCTGATCCTCTTGGTAGTTGCTACTGCTATGACATATATTACCTGAAGATAAAAAGAAAAGGATATTATGTGGCGATTACAACACAAATTGCAACAAATCATTCATTCAGAATAAGGTGTGTCAAAGAAGATAAATCACCTGATTGGTGACGCTAGAGAATTGGCAGGCGCCGGCGCTGCCATCGGTGGCATTATCGGCGGCACTTGTTGCGCTGTCAAAACACATCACACCATGTTGTTGTCAATCTCCTTGCAGGCATATCTGATCCACGGATCAAAATAACGTACGGACGACATATGCATGAAGAAAAAGGTTGCGAAAAATTTACTGTTGCAGGAGAAGAGCGTTTGGAGCGGCAGCATGGCGCCGCAAGCGAGCGGGAGGATGATCATGCGGACGGGGTCGATGGGCAGGGGCATGAGGTCATTCATGTCGCCAGTCATGCCGTGGCAGAGGCAGATGGGGGCGTCGCGGATGACCGACTTGAGGCCATCGCAGCACTCGGCGGGAGGCGCTAGCACAGTGAGGTTGGTCAGGTAGTCCATGCACGGCATCATGGCAGATGGGGGCGTCGCGGATGACCGACTTGAGGCTATCGCAGCACTCGGCGGGAGGCGCTAGCACAGTGAGGTTGGTCAGGTAGTCCATGCACGGCATCATGCCGATCAGCGGCGTCATGCACTCCGTCAGCTGAGCCGGCGGCAACGGTGGCGGTGGGGACGACAGGTGGGGTGGGACGGCGCCACCGGATGAACTCGGCGACTGCGGCGGGGTGTTGTGGAACGTCAAGGGGTGGAGCAGTTGGTCTCCCCCGATTCTCGCTTCGGATGGCTGCACCATCGTCGCCGCCACCACGACGAAGGCGAAGAAGAGGGTGACGAGATTGCAGGACGCCATTGGTCTTTTGCCTTGGGGGTGTGCTTGGGATGCTATGGCTGTGGGCTTGTGGCTGATTTTGTGTTGGATGGATGGAAGCGCGGGTTGGTCTGAAATTTATAGTCCTCCTGGTGTCGAGATTGAGGATTTGAACGTGTTGTTGTATGAATTTTGGACTTTAGTACTGCTGCTTCTGAACTCTGCACTGGTCGTTTATCTTCAGGTAGGCAACGAGTCCGTGGAGCATGAGATTCTGTCTGTAGTTCCTTGTGCCTCTACGGGTGATGCAAATGGAGCGTACAGAGTGCAGACAATCCTGTCGAGCTTAAGCGCATTGTACAGTCAGTCCCCTATTGCAGATACCACCAATAAGATTGAGTTCGGAACCAACACTGTGCACATGTTGATCGCATCCAGAAGCCCTGATCCGCAAAATTACAAGTAAAGCAACACTGTGCCGACAACCCCTTTGGATTTAAATCGTAATTAGAGCTGATTACTTATTTCTGCTGGTTGATGGATCAGGCAGGACTCTTGTTGTGAAATTGCCAAAAAAAAAAAAAAGCAATGGCTCCCAAATTTCTCTGTGTTATAATATGAACCCAAAACAACACATTACGGAACCAAAATCTGAGCAGGTCCGATGACTCTAACAGCTCTATCCTTGGAGCTATGGCCCCAGCCTACACTACTAATCTGAGGGAAAATCATCCCATGGTTAATTCGGCCCTGTGAATATTCCATTAGTGATTATATTGGCCAGAGATGTAATGATAACATTCGATGATCTTCCTCTATTCTGCTAGTTACAAACAAATGCTTGTGCTCATCTGTAGTTACGTGAACAGCTGCCGCGGCCTCCTTGTTGGATCGCGGTATGGATTTGGATCCTCCTGACGGCGTTGCGAAACCAGATCCAGAGGCCCGCCAAAGAGAGCGGTGATCATGGCGGTGACGTCCCCTGGCGTGAGCCTCACCGCGGCGCCGTGCCGCCTATAGAACATCCTGTACTTGGGCACCGCCGCCGCCCTCAACGCCTCGCACATCTCGTCGTCCGCCGCCACCCACTGCTCCTGCATGCCCACGGCTTCCATCACCGCCGCCTCCACGGCCTCAGGCTCAGCTCCTCCCTGCTGCGTGCACAGGGAGGTCACCTTGTCCCACGTCGCGCGCACGTGCACGCCGACGTGCACCCGCGCCTTGGCGCTCTGCGCCTCCGCCCACCCGTCGCCGAGGACCCCCCGCAGCTGGCCGCTGCCGGCGACCTTGTTGGCCACGTACCGCGTGTTGTTCGCCAGGAAGAGGTAGCTGAGCGCCGCTTCCCGGTAGCACCGGCCTCGGCCTCCAGCTTGCTTAGCAGAGCCGACACCAACCGATGGATCACCGACGGCGATGCTTGCTCGGAGGAGTCGGAGTCGTAATCGTAGTCGTAGAGCAGAGCAAGGCCCTCCTTGTAGTCGGCGAGGAAGACGACATAGTTCATCACGTAGCGGGTCAGCGGGTGCACGGCGCCGCCGGCCGCCGTGGCCTTGGACGGCTCCTTCTGGATGGCCGCCTCCAAGCTGCCCAGGGCCCCGCGAGCGGCCTCGCCGACCTTGGCGACGGAAAGGGCGGCGCGGGCGGCGACCTCGGAGCCGTCCCCGAACACGGACAAGAGCGCCGGCAGCGCCTCGGTGAGGGCGTCGTGCACGTCCAGCACCCGGAACAGGCGCTCCGGGGCGCGCCTCGCCCGTGCCGCGGCGGCCTCCGTGACGGCAAGGAGGCCGGTGGCCTGGTCGTTGGCCACGGTCGCGAAAACCGCTTCGCCGACGGCTGCGTTGTCGCCGGCGAAGACCGCATCGCAGAGGTCTTTCTCCGCGGCGAAGAGGGAGCCGAAGGCGGCGGTCGTGGCGGCGAGCCAGGAGGGTATGATGCGGGCGTCGAGCTGGTCCCAGGTGATCTTATGCAGGTGGTCGACGGGAGGCGAGAAGCCGAGCAGACGCCGCAGCGAGGCGGTCAGCGCGGCGCGGCGGCGGGTCTTGAACGTGGAGATGCACTCCTTGCCGTATCCGGCGGCCATCATGGCCTCCGCGACGGCGCGGATGTTGTTGCGAGAGCGAGAGGCGTCGGCGGCGTGGTCTGATTGGATGCTGTCGATGTCGTCGAGGAGGACTCGGAGCTCGAGGTCGAGCCTGCGCATGGCGGTCTGGAGCAGCGCCTGCGCTTCGACGAGGCCGTGGCTGCTGCCGTGGGCGACGTCGGAGGCGAAGAAGAGCATGGCGCGGTGGAGGTCGGCGGCGGCGCGCAGGAAGCGCCGGGGCTCGTCCTCCTCCGCGCCGTGGAGGAAGAGGGAGCCGCCGGCGGGCGCGTCGTCGGGGTGCCACTTGTGGACGAGCGCGGCGGCGGCGGCGACACTCTCGTCGACGAGCGTGGAAGAGAGCGTGCGGCGGTGGTGGCCCGGCGGTGGGAGGGCGTGGTGGCGTGGCGATGGGGAGGCCATGGATGCCATGGATCGAAGGATCGGAGAAGCCTAGCTAGCCTGCTCCTCCTGCTTTTATATATAGAAGATGGAAGATGGGGTGGTTTGGTTGGAATTTCAGCCGACTGCGCCGGCGAGTCGGTCGCCGCCCACGAGTCCGAGGAATGCGGCCGGTTGCGTACTCGCGTCGCGTGTGGAAACAAGAGCGACCCCGCTTGTGTTCTTCTGCCTTCCGTTCCGTGTGGCACGCTTCCAACAAACGCCAGTCCGGTCGCAGCCCACGCTTGTCCGACGAATGGAGCACTGTGCCTACGCTACGCCCATGTCCAGAAGGGGGGCGACGGCCCTGCCACGCAACTGCTGCTGCCTCGATGGGCTGGGCCCCCGCCACTTCTGCCGGCCCACTGTACCTGCGCGCTCCAGCCCGCCGCTCGGCTGTCGCGCTGCCGGGCCGACGCGCTTTGGTCTGCCATGCCACCACACTTCCGCCGCCAATCCTACATGGCTGCATTAGATCACGCAGCTCCCTAGGCTCACCGCGCCCCAAGGCGCATCGACACCTCGCTTGGTACACTGCCCTGTGCGTTTCGTAAGACACCGTGTGGGTACTCCCCTCCCCTCCCCTCCCCGCTTTCCGATCCGGCGTAATGGCCGTCCTGTAACTTTATCCGTGACCGTTGTCGACCGTGGGGCCTTTGAATGAAATGTTTAGGTGGACGCGCTCTGCCCCTCAGTACTATACGCGGGCCAAGTTCGAGAGCGAGGCCTGGGCTTTCTGTTGTTTATTATTAACGGGCCTCCTGGGTGGGGTTGGTCTGGGCCACTTTCGTACGTATAGTAGTATATCCTCCTCCTATTTTACTGAACATTTATTTGTACATGTAGCATGCCATTTGTATTTCAATCCACTGCTGCAGAATTCTCAATTGCAATATTTTTTTTGTTAATTTTGTTCATTGAAAGCAAATATTGTTTTATTTTTCGTCCTTTAATATGTGCAAACGAAGATTTTTTCTTCTTCTTCATCTATGCTGACAGCAGGTTTGCTTAAGACTTTTGCACGCAAACTGATTTCACAGTATCGTCCTAGCATGATTTCCCTTTCTCCATATACTCAAATTTGTAGCTTCTGAGAAATATATAATCTTTACCAAATGTTATCTTTTTTAAAACACGCTGTTACGTTTCTAACCAGATGTTTTCAAATGTCCATGGCTGCTACCCTGACCTGCGTGACACCACCAAGCTGGCTATGTTAGACACACAAAGTGCCAAGTTTATCGCGTGTAGATGATATGCTATAAAGAACAGTTACTAGTTACAATTTGTTGCAGGTGAAAAAGGAGAGAAGCATTGGGAGCCCTTCGCTTTTCCCAGAGCACCATTCTCTAAATTGCTCTCTAAGATAAGACTTGCTTGCTAGTCTTCTGATTATAGATACAGCACATCATCAGAATGCGTTTTATTTTCTTGGGTAAAACTGTTATTTTGTTCCTATCGAAATTCCATTCGACTATTGTAACATAATTTCATTTGCTATATGACTAGTCACCACATGATAAATGATACACAAATGAGCATTTACCTCTGTTGTGATCTCATTGCTAGGCGCTAGGCCTGGTAGCCCAATATGCAAAGCTTTAGCGTGTTCAGCTCGCCAGAGCCCAGAAGCGAGTCTCCTGAGGTTTTGTTCAGTGCATGAATCAGGTGAAAGTGCAACCCAAGAAATATCATTGCCATGGTGGAGTGGAAAGGCTGAAGCAGCTAGCGCTCCATTGCCATGGTTTCAGTACCCATGTATACATGTATGTATACAAGGCGCAAGGGCAAACGTCAATTTGAGAATTGCAGCAAATTTACTACTGGTTTTGATTTGCACAAGTGCGACCCTCAGTAGATCTTGTTGAGGATCAGTTCAAGAACTTAAAAGAACTCCGCCATATGATTACGCAATAACCGAGTTACATGAGCATCTTCATTCGACAGAATATTTTTAGAGCAATAATAGCTAGGTTTCAGAAAGACAAAAAAGAGGGAGTAAAACTTGCTATCAGCTTGGCAATGGCAATTAAAGAGGAAGGTCGAGGCCCTTGCCCACCTCCACCCCGATTATCTGAAGAATCCCCTTGTTTAGCACCTGAATTAAATTAAGAAGCAAAGTTCTTCAGAAACTCAAACAGATGTCGCAAAACACTTGAGGCATTTCATCTCTGTGAAGATTATGTTGTGATGAGTTCTTTCATTACCAGCTCCACGATGAAGGTGCCGATGAGGCCAATCATGCAGGCCCTGGAGTTCCAGATCTCGGCGGTCTGGGTGAATCCCAAGAAGGGCTCGCTCAGCTTTGGCTGCACCCTGGGCACCTCAACCTGAACGCAACAGAAATTGAACAGGAACCTGTGAAAACTTCCTTGGAGAATGGAGACTATCCTTTTGCAATGATTACCACGAGCAGTTTTTGCTTCTTTCACTCACCCCCGGAGGAAGCTTTGCAGCGCTCACTCTCACCCTTACGGCTCTTGGCGATGGCAGGCATGGAGTGAGCTTCTTGCCGAGTTTGTTGCCGCAGAGGGGTTGACGAACCAAGCAGGATGGGGAAGAAAGAGCGCACCTTGCTGCCATTGCCGGAATTGTTCTTTCGGTGTTCTGTTCTTGCCGTTCCTTCTAGATGAGACGTTGGGTCTAGGACTCCGCAAGAATCAGCATGTTTTAGAGGATGAGATGATTCAGACGTACGTGGCTGGCGGCGTGGCCACGTTGGGCGGCTGGGGACTTGGGGTCACATGTAGGGGTGGATGTCGGCTCCGGCACCGGCTCGGCTCGTTATTAGTTGCTCGAGCCACCTCATTTTGGCTCGCGAGCTGGAGACCTCTTAGCACTGGACAGTGTCAGCGACGGTGAGGGTGCGAAGCCACCTCAACGACGGCACAGCGGCGTGAGATGATAGGAAGGAGCTAGGCGCCTCGAATTTGGGCTCGAGCCCATCGGAGCTGTGGGCGTTGAAATTGGATCACCTCGTGGTCCACGACTCCTCCTGCAAACCTGCGTGACCCAGCGGCGCGCCGGTATCTGAACCATGAGATCTCTTCGCAGAAAAGTAAATGGAGCATCTCAAATTAGAATGTAGCAGATTTACAAAAGAAATTTTTTTCAACAAAAATGATTCAGGCTCCCTCACCTATTACTATTGTTAGGTGCTCTCTCATCCGAGATAACGAAGCTGCACAAAAGAAAACGAATCAAATCGAAGCTAGAGCATCTAAACTCCTGCAGCCTCACCTCCGCGGCTGCTGATGCCCCTCCGTGCGGAGTCCAAGTAACGATAGGACGATGCACAATATGATAGAGAGACGACGAGGAGGGAGGAGCCGAGGAGACAAGGATGGGACCTGGGAGAGGATCTGCTCGTCTGGCTCGTGAGCTAGCTCAAGCTGACTCCTTATCTCTAACAAGCTGAAACGATAAGCTCAGCTCATTAGAAAAATGTAATGAGCCTAGCTAGCTAATTATGAGTTGAGTGAGCTATCAAGCTGCGAGCTTTTAACAGAGAGGATGATAGGATTCAGATAATATTGTTGGAGGGTGGGCAGTAATCACACTTAGGTAGAGCAAGCTTCAGATGTCCAGGGCTATCAGATTTCAACATAGAGAAGACTATTTTTGTGGAGAAACATGGTTATGTGAGCTAGCTCAAGCTGACTCCTTATCTCTAACGAGCTGAAACGTAAGCTCAGCTCATTAGAAAATAATGTAATGAACCTAGCTAGCTGATTACGAGTTGAGCGAGCTATCAAGCTGTGAGTTTTTAACAACGGAGATGAGTTTTTAACAACGGAGAGGATGATAGGATTCAGATGAGATTGTTGGAGGGTGTGGGCAGTAGCCACGCTCAGGTAGAGCAAGCCTGCTCTGCCGAGTTATCATTCAGATGTCCAGGGCTGTCAGATTTCAACATAGAGAAGACTATCTTTATACACGCACAAGTTCTTAATTCACAAAGTCTGAGAACATACTTGATTGTATGCGAATGTCTCTCAGTAGATAAGTAAATGTTCTTTTGATTTGTTCCTCTTGGGTGTCACACCTTTTTTTCTAACGCAAATGTCACCCTATTTAGAGATGTTAAACTACTTCAATACTAGCAATCACACACCAATCTCATTGCCAAGAATGACTATAGATATTCAAGACTCCTCGATACCTCGATTCACAACATCGGAGAACATGTGTGATTGTATTTGAATGGCTCTAACACACGTTATTTTGATTTGTTGAAGTGAGACACTCAATGGATCTTGTTGGTGATCGCTTTGAGAACTTAAAAAAACTCTGCCTTATGATTATGCAATAGAATTGGATGAGTATCCAAATACTCCCTCCGTTCCATATTGTAAGTCGTTTTGGTTTTTTCGATTTCATATATATTATTATGCATCTAAACATACACTGTATCTAGGTACATAGCAAAATTTATACACTTAGAAAAGTCAAAACGACCTACAATTTGGAACGGAGGGAGTATTTTTAGAGCAGTAATATCTAATCTAAGTTTCAAAAAAGAAAAAAATCTGCGATCAGCTTGGGTTTACTCTAGTCTCGGTCCACTGCTCTAGGAATTCCCAACTTATTGCATGTAGTTTTATGACCATGCAAAGCAGCAACAAGTGGAAAATAAATTCAGAAGCAAATATCAGATCGTCAGATCCAAGGTGTCATAACATAGACCACCATTATATTTATTTAACATCTACTAATATATATCCGCAGTTGATGGCATCAACGAAATCATTACATGATCGTACCAATAAGTACAATTCCCCTCTACCTAAACAATGCTATTATCCTAAACAAAACTTAAAACTAACAAGACTGTACCCACTACCCCTAGTGCTAACGTTGACGCAAACCATCCATGCTCTGATCCTCTACTGCTATGACATATATTACCTGAAGACAAAAAGAAAAGGATATTAGGTGGCGATTACAACACAAATTACAACAAATCATTCAGAATAAGGTGTGTGTCAAAGGAGATAAATCACCTGATTGGTGACACTAGAGGATTGGCAGGCGTCGGCGCTGCCATCGGTGGCATTATCGGCGGCACTTGTTGCGCTGTCAAAACACATCACACCATGCTGTTGTCAATCTCCTTACAGGCATATCTGATCCACGGATCAAAATAATGTACGGACGACATATGCATGAAGAAAAAGGTTGCGAAAAACTTACTGTTGCAGGAGAAGAGCGTTTGGAGCGGCAGCATGGCGCCGCAAGCGAGCGGGAGGATGATCATGCGGACGGGGTCGATGGGCAGGGGCATGAGGTCGTTCATGTCGCCGGTCATGCCGTGGCAAAGGCAGATGGGGGCGTCACGAATGACCAACTTGAGGTTGTCGCAGCACTCGGCGGGAGGCGCCAGCACGGTGAGGTTGGTTAGGTAGTCCATGCACGGCATCATGCCGATCAGCGGCGTCATGCACTCCGTCAGCTGAGCCGGCGGCGACGGTGGCGGCGGGGACGAAAGGTGGGGTGGGACGGCGTCACCGGACGAACTCAGCGACTGCGGCGGGGTATTGTGGAATGTCAAGGGGTGGAGCAGTTGGTCTCCCCCGATTCTCGCTTCGGACGGCTGCACCGTTGTCGCCGCCACCAATGCGAAGGCGAAGAAGAGGGCGATGAGCTTGCAGGATGCCATTGGTCTTTTGCCTTCGGGGTGTGCTTGGATGCTATGGCCGTGGGCTTGTGGTTGATTTCGTGTTGGATGGATGGAGGTGCGGGTTGGTCTGAAATTTATAGTCCTCCTGGTGTCGAGATTGAGGATTTGAACGTGCTGTTGTATGAATTTTGGACTTCAGTTCTGCTGCTTCTGAACTCTGCATTGGTCATTTATCTTCAGGTAGGCAATGAGTCCGTGGAGCATGAGATTCTGTGTGTAGTTCCTTGTGCCTCTACGGGTGATGCAAATGCAGCATACAGAGTGCAGACAACCCTGTCGAGTTTAAGCGCATTGTACAGTCAGTCCCACATTGCAGATAACACCAACAAGATTGAGTCCGGAACGAACACTGTGCACATGTTGATCGCATCCAGAAGCCCTGATCCGCAAAATTACAAGTAAAGTAACGCTGTGCAGACAACCCGATTGGATTTAAATCGTAATTAGAGCCGATTACTTCTTTCAGCTGGTTGATGGATCAGGCAGGACTGTTGTTGTAAAAGTGCCAAAAAAAAGCAATGGCTCCCAAATTCTTTGTGTGCCTTTTCTCACTTTAATGCTGCTACAAGATGATTTGATTCACGTTCGGCCCAAGGCTCCAAGCTCACCTGCTAATTCGATCCAGTGGTCTACCTCCATACCAGAAATCATAATGGAGAACTCAAGATCGAGAGGCTCCAACTCCGACCAACCATCTCGAAGAATCACGTTCTCGTCCGCTCCTCCAGAATGTTCCCCTCCATCTCCGCCACCGCGCCCCGCTTCCTCCGCCCCTTCACCGCCACCGAAGCCGCGCCCCGTCGCCCCGTGGCAGCGTCCGCAGGCTTCCCATCCGACCCGCCGCAGCAGCAGCAGCCGTCGTCGCTAGCCCCTTCGGGGTTGCTGGGGGTGGGGGCTCCAAGGCCGATGGCCATAGAAGAGGAGGGGTCAGGGACGGTGTGGAGACCTGACGGTGGTGACGGGTTGGCCGGTGGCAGAGACGACACGGCGTGGGAGCACCACCGGTCAGGTGGGGCTGGATCCCAGCGGCAGGGGCTAGGAAGGGCGGGGTCAAGGGGCAGCGGCGGACGGTGGGCGACGGCACGATTGCCGCCGGGCGGGGTGGAGGTGGAGCTTGCTGAAGGAAGAAGAGGAGGATGGAGATGAGCCTTGAATGAGCTGGAAACTACAGCTCCCATCTAACTTCCGGAAGCTAGATAGGAGCCCCTGTTGAGGTGAGGGTCCAGTAGCCATTCCCATCTTGCTTCGTCCATCTGCCGATCGTCGACCAACACGATCACTGAACTCGACCGCATAACCATTGAGAAAACATTTGAGACAAGTGGCACCGGCCGCATGGCCCTTCAAGAACATACCCTGGCAACACAAAAGGCACAATCCTGACAGCACGAGGAAATAAAGGGACAGCAACTGCCTGTTCATCGGCACCAAAGGAGTCGCAGGTTCGATGAACAAAATAGAACTACAAATTGGATTCAACCGCAATCAGGGTCCAGAATAACAAGCAACGCCGTACAGATTCACACATGAAGCAAGGGGTTCGACGACACAACGGAGGGCAGGTAGGGGGTGGCAGCAGAGGGACTCAAATGTTCAGCAGCTACAGCTAGTACGGTTTCTTCAGGGGGAAGTCGAAGGAAACAAGAGCTGCATGCCTACTAATACGGAATGCACGGTTTCCTCCTTCCGGCGGGGGTAGTATTGTACTATTGTACCATCGGCACGGCCTCACTTGGCCATCATCACCTTGACGAACTCCTCGTAGTTGATCTGGCCGTCGCCATCGACGTCCGCCTCGCGGATCATCTCGTCGACCTCCTCGTCGGTCAGCTTCTCGCCGAGGTTGGTCATCACGTGGCGGAGCTCCGCGGCGGAGATGAAGCCGTTCTGGTCCTTGTCGAACACCCTGAACGCCTCCTTGAGCTCCTCCTCGGAGTCTGTGTCCTTCATCTTGCGGGCCATGAGGTTGAGGAACTCGGGGAAGTCGATGGTGCCGTTGCCATCGGCGTCGACCTCGTTGATCATGTCCTGGAGCTCAGCCTCGGTCGGGTTCTGACCAAGGGAGCGCATGACAGTTCCCAGCTCCTTGGTTGTGATGCAACCTGTCCGATGCACAACAGAGAACAATTTGAGATCAATTTATATAACATGAACTAGTAAGAAGTCAATAATTAACCAGCTTGAATAGTTAACACACTTTTGCTCAAAATGACAGCATAAGTAAACCAGCCATTAAGCAAGCATGCCAGAAGCAATAAACATCTTCCCAGAAAAAAGGACAACGCTAATTCAAAATCATTGGACAGAGATGTAGCTAACTGTTTAAAAGGTTGATGGTCAGCTCCAACCTTGGAAGGTGCCACCAAACCAAATTAATACTAAATTTGGAACCTCCTAAGATATAATTTTGGAGTACCTCCTAAGATATAATTCAAAATCAGTGTTTGATTCAAGTAAACAAGATTTTCTTGATATCAGAAGCTTATCCTTATTAAATGGGTTTCTTCAAGTGTACTTCATACCTACATGCTGGGTACCACAATCTAAAACACATCACAATCGTCACGCCAAAAACATGGTGATATACGCGAAATCATGGAGTTCTAATACGAACCCAAAACAACACATTACGGAACCAAAATCTGAGCAGGCCCGATGACTCTAACAGCTCTATCCTTGGAGTTATGGCCCCAGCCTACACTACTAATCTGAGGGTAAATCATCCCATGGTTAATTCGGCCCTGTGAAAAATTTGCAGCCCACAGTTACAACCGTACAAGAACGCATAAATGTCAGTCAAGAAGTGAGGCGGTGTGCATTCAAATGGTACTACACAGGTCTCATGTGCCCCCTGCCTGCCATGACCAAACCAACCCCTACATAACCGACCGATCTGGACGAAGGCTACCTACCGCCTACAAATAAAACGACCCCAGCCTGACTCGGTCCACGGCAAAGGGCCGGATCTATAGCCTAACTGCTTCGCCACATCTGGATCCGAGACGAGGCCACGAGCAATCACATCGATCTGGAAATTGGATCCCTACGGCGCTTTTCCCAGCATGAGTTTTATGAACCGCACGAGATCTCTCCACCCACGCGGAATCAAACAGCGAAGACGTGCCGCCGCATCACACCACGCTGCTACGGGTTCACCGCTCGGTAGAATCTCGCTACCGGCGGCTCTGGACGGGGTAAAATTCTATGCGCACACGCACAACCGGGCAGTTCCTTTTAACATTCTGCACCCAGACCACGAACAAGGATGTAATCCACGGGTTTCTAACGGAACATGAAGATCAGACAAGCTCTTCCGCAGCTACGACTACGAGCCTATAACATGGTAGACACACAGATCACGGCAGTAGGAACTGCAACGAGGAAGGAGATGCTCGAGAGAGCGACAGGGGGGGAGGCGTGTTAGCTCACCGTCGCCGTCCTTGTCGAAGAGGCTGAAAGCCTCCTTGAACTCAGCGATCTGGTCGTCGGTGAGCTGGTCCGCCATGGTCTCCGGGGCTTCTCTCTCCGCGCGGCGAGGCGAGGCGAGGCGAGGGAGCGGTGTCGGGCTGGCCGGAGAGATTAGGGAGGGCGACCGGGGGCAGGGAGCGATTTGAGGCCTCGCGTCGGGGGGAATTTTACCGGGATTTATACGCGCACGCGCCCCGTCGGCCCCGTTCCGCCGTCCACGCCCGGCCCCGTTAACGCCGCGCCGCGAATTCCCCAGACTGCCCTTGCCTTGCCTTGCCTTGCGGGCTCCCCTCTCTCTCTAGCTCTTTCTCTGAGTCTGTCTAATCAATCATGCCGCTGCTTTGCTTGCCCCTCGGCCCAGGCTGGACTGACACGATGCCAGTGTGCGAAGCGGGCGATAACACAGAAAAAACGGTCGCTGATCGCGACGTGCCTGCCATGGGCTCGGTCCATCGCCAGGCACGCTCTGGCGTAGGTGTGGGGGCGGAGAGAGTTTTGGCTGTTTGTTTACGAGCATTTTGGGAGCCAAGGCGTGTTGTCAACATCGTGTTCATGCGTGCGTTGCGTACTTGCGTGCATGTTGAGGCCGGATCCGTCGTGCTACGAATCGTGATCCATGGCAGCATGATTCAGCAGTTGTTTTGTGTTGAAAACTTAATAATGTGAGACGGATTGGGACAAATTTCCTGTTGAGGGAGCTGGAGGAGGACCTTGTATACATAAAATCTTCTCTTGGCAGCGTCGTATTTGGTTGGAATTTTGATAAGCTTCGCCAGAGTGTTTAAGTTTGGTTTGGTCCGACAGCAACGAGCTGTCACTGTTCAATATATGTAGTACATCACTAGAAAATGCTATTTTGGGTGTTGGCATGACCGCTTGACTTAACATGGAGAATATCATTTCATTTTCCATGCAAACTGAAAAGGATATTGTATTAGTTGAAACCTTTTTCTTCGTTTTTTTCTAAATAAAACGTTCATGACAAATTGAGTTTGTCCATGTATGCTTATAAACACTCTTTTTGTGGTCATGATATATCCCATCAATTATATTTAAGTTTAGTGATACATATGTGGTATTATTTTTCAACTCATATACATATGGGTGTGATTTTTGCAACTAGCAAACAATAACAACACATTGAAAAAACAACTACGCATATCATATCAAAATACATTGAAAAATGAAAGGGTGATGTACAGTATGCATCGGGTTGCTCAAACAGACTCATCTTGGCATCTTGCAGGTGTAGCATGTATGTAGGCCGGTGCACGTGTGCGACGATAGAGTACGCGGTCACCAGTAAATTCAATCTCCCACAAATCATTCTCCAAAAAAAAAAAACTCCCATACATCACTTTCTAAAATATTCCCGGAGTCCGGAGACCGGAGTTCTTGTACTAGCAAGCAGCAGCCAGCGTCACGTCAACTGGTCAAGGGTAGGTTCGTGAACTTTTTCGGAACATGCAGCCATGTGGGACAGGGAAACAAGCTGCCCATGACTTCCAAACAAGGGGGGCCGCATGTTCCAGTTTTCCAAGCGGCGGAGATTACCGTACGTACCCCGGACGCGGTTCGGACGCGGAGTGCCTGCCTTTTTTCTATTTTCGAATTTCCTTTAATTTTTTAATTTTGAGTGGGATTTCCTGTAATTAAATGCACCCCACCCCACCTGGGCCCACCGCGTACCGTTATTGATTCGATAGGCCGTGTGCCTGCGGCCCAAACTCCACAGCCCAACTGGTAGGCTAGAAGGAGGAAGGCCCGTGGAGTAAAATTTTTCTTTCATTTTTTTCAGTGGGAGTGCAGTCTTCTTCAGGCCTTCAGCCTTCAGGCTTCCGCTTTGATGCTTTGGGGAAGAGGAAGCCAGCGGTCGGCGCCATCATCATCAGTTCATCAGCTAGCTCGCCTGCTTGCTTTAAGCTTTGCAAAAAGCCTGCGATGATTTGGATTTGCTTCTCGGGGTGCACAAGGAAGGAAGCTTGGGATCTGGTCAAGGTGAGACCTGGTCCGGATGCCCAGGCTCCTGCTGATGCCACCAAGCTCACTCGATGAAAGTGCCTACGGCCAGTGTGATGGGCTGATGGAAATGTGGGTGTGGCATTGTGGCAGTAAAAAATTGCTATGAAGCTTTCTTTTGTGAAAGTAACGTAGGCCCTGCTCCTGTCCGTCTTTCTTCTGCGTCCCGTATGGGCCCGGATCTAGCTCGGGAGGAACCCTGGACTGGGCTGGACTGCATGTCTCCCCTTTTCGCTTTCCATTTCTTTGATTCTCTACGACTTCTTTCCATTAGTCCATAAACGTTTCTTACCATGACTACGGAAGATACTCCCTCCGTTCGTCCGTTCGTGTTTATAAGGTATGCACGTATATCAAGATTTCACAGTCTTTGATCAATAATTTTACCAACAATTTTTTTATTTTTAATATAAACTTGACATGATTGGATTGTAATGAAATGTACTTTCCAATAATTATAAATTTATAACCATAACTAATATAATATTAGATAAATGAATGGTCAGAATTTAATTTAGAAGATCATGCCCTGTCATGTCGCGCCTTATAAACCGGAATGTAGGGAGTAACCAGATTGATCATGCTTTTGTAGCTACCATGGACCTATGGTATCATCACGAACCTTTGCTTAGCTCATAGTGTCAATATAGCCTCTCCTTTTATTGACCAGCTACTACTTGCTAACTAAAGAGAGTTCTACGTGACCATTGATAGTCACGGCTTTTTTTCGTTTGAGCTGAAGGGCACGTCATCATTACGTACGAATCAGGAGAAAGAACAAGAACACAGAGAGCCCTAGCGCACATGGAGTCACATGGTGTCATGGTGAATTGGTGATTCGGCACCGGGCACGTCGCCGATCTTTGCGTGAACAATCTGTTCCTCGTTCCTGTTGCGACCATCTCTCTCCGTGAGACTGTGTGACCACGCGCCGCTCCGCTGTGCGCGCATTGCTCCCCCCTGCGTGCGGCCCTGCAACAATCATTCGATCGACGTCTACACAACCGAACGAAACGCTCCAACAGTGCTCGCGCGCAGCAGCCAGCGGCACGCGCGGGCACAGTGGCATCAATTGTGCGTGAACCGTGTTCGGTTGCATGACGCGACAGTGTCCGGTGCGGCCTATTCCTCCGCGTCGTACGTAGGGAGTACGCACGCACGCACGCGCTGCCCTTGCCACTGCCACTGCATCTGTTTTTGGCGGCAGCGGCGCGGTAAAAGAAGCCGGTCCCTGAATCGGAGGACAGCGCGCAAAGTTATTGCGAAAGCCAGGCCAGGCCGGAGGGACGGAGGGAGGACGGGCGCCGCAGCAGCAGTAGGCTAGCTAGGCCCGTAGCCCGCGTAGCCTGTAGCCTACACACAGGGTACAGGCACAGAGGATTTTCAATCAGCTGGCCTGGCCTCCCTAGCCCTGCGCTGGGTGCGCGCTAACTTCCACGCATCCCTCGTTCCTACGGCTGCCCATCTGATCTGGCCATCCTGCCATCTCACGCTATCACTCTGTCCTCCAACAAATTACAAAACCTCCACTAGCAAAAATTAGAGCGAAATTCGAGCAAACACGAGGCATGATGAAGGTGCCAAAATCCTAGACTGTAGTGTACTGCTGCTGCTGCACTTCGTGGAGGGTGACTACTGTTCCTAGAGGAGAGGTGGTGGTGGTGTCGGCGTCAATCGACACTGTTGGCGGAATATGTACTTGCGCATGCACCCGCTGCTTGCCATCACTTGCTTTTATAGTTTTATTGATTACTCCACCTACAACTGACGCCGCGGCGAATCAGCTCTTTTAATACTACCATGATCAGCATTCACCGATCTCAGGTGGGGGTAGCTAGCTACCCCAGGCGAGCTGTAGCGTAGCGACTGCCATCCATGGCAGCAGCAGCGGCGGCAGTTAATTCCTATCGTACTACAGAGTGACTCACACCCCACAACCCAGGACCTTGACCTGCCCAATTCAAGCACATGCGACGCACGCGACAAGAAAAACCCCAAGAAGACGACGCGAGAGCCCCCGTTCGGCGTCAGAAGCGCAATCTCTTCCTGCACCCGGTGCCGAGCCCGCGGCCGGACTGCGCGAGCAGGTCGGTGAGGAGGTCGGCCACGAGGTCCTCCACGATGGCGCGCTCCAGCGCGGCCGCGACCCTGCCGCGCTCCCGGCGCTGCTCGTCGTCGCCCTGCGGCGGCCCCCACATTGCCTCCCCGACGCTCTCCACCATCGCGCGGCTGATCACCCGCCCCACCGCCGCGGCCTCCAGCTCCCACCGCCGCCGGTGGTGCCGCCGGCTCTCCGCGCCGGCCGACCTCGGCATGCCCACCAACAGTGGAACTGGGTAATGGACGGCGTGCAGGTGCAGCTGCAACGTTGACTCGTCGCAGGACTTGATCTTGCAGTAGTCGCCTGCACGTATACATGACGCGAGAAAAAGAATTTGTCACGGATCTGACGTGACACACGTAGGCATTGTCGCTGCTGTACATGCGCTTTTGATCGATCAGCGCGCTGCAAGTGTGTATCGATCGTGACAGGTATGGCGTACGTACCGGTGAAAACAAGGGTGCGGGAGGGTTTGACGATCTTCGATCGGACGGCGGTGGGGGCCGCGGCGCCGTTACCGCTGCAACCGGCCTTGCCGCCCGCGTCGTGATCCGTGCACGGAGACGGCCGCGTCCTGCATGGGAATCTCGGGGAGCTGATGGCGTCCAGCACCGAGTCCGGGCTGGGGTGCTGCTGCTGCTCGCCGGCGCGTGGCTTGTGGTGCTGCGGTGTCGGCGTCGGCGGGGACGGGGACGGCGAATTCTCGTCACGGCTGACCATCCACTTGGCGGCGCACTTGCCTGCTGGCGGCGACGCCGCTGCAGCAGGGGCGGCGTCGGACGCGGCGGCCGCGCGCATCTCGGCGGCGCGGACGGCCGCGATGATCCGCCGCAGCGTCTTGAGGTCCTCGTCGCACTTCTCCAGCGCGCCCAGCAGCTTCCGCCGCTTCTCCGCGGCCGTCTCCGGCGCTGGGGGCGGAGGAGGCGGGCGGGTCGGGACGACGACCGGCCGCGGCGCCGCGGCGGCGGCGGGCGAGGGCGGCGCGGACTCCTCCAGGCCCATGAGGCGCGCCACGATGGCCGGCGGCGGCGGCCGGGGGCTGTCGCAGCTGGAGCGCCGGTGCTCCGGCGCGATCGTCGGGCTCCGCGGCGCGTCGCAGGACCGCCGCCGCCTTACAGCAGCCGGAGCCGGCTGCTGCGGCTTCTGTGTCAGCTTGACTGGAGAAACAGCAGGTGACGCCGGGGCCGCCGCCGCCGCCTTTTTGGTTGGCGAGGACGGCTGCGATGCCGCCGAGGCCTGCGCCGCATTGTGCTTGGCGGTGAGGCGCTTCCGGTGGTGGCTGCGGTGGTACGGGGAGATGAGGCGGAGGAGGCCGGCCATGCACCCAATGCCCCGCCTCGGCGCCGTGGAGCACGCGGACGACGACGCCCGCCGGTGCGCGGGCTCCGGCTGCGGCGGCTGCATAGGCTGGCTCTGCGTCCCCTGAGCCGTTTGTTCAGTGAAGCGGGAGCAGCGGGACAAGGCGTGTGGGGGCGTGCCGCGGCATTATAATTGGAGCCGAGTACGCGCGTGGAGCGCGCAATGACCGCGCCACCCCTGTTTCCACGGCTTACCCAGCAGCAGCGGCAAGGGCAGTTTAGGGATCGATATCGTGCGATCTCTGCTAACAGCGGCGACAAAGCCTGTGGTGGACTGGTGGTGGGGAGGGCAGTATCCGAGTTGAACTGGACGCCCCGCTGCGCGCGCCGCAGTGGCCGCTAGCCGCGTGCTTGGCCAGCCAGAGCACTAGTACTGGGAGTCTGGACTGCTGCGCTAGACCACGCAGTGCCGGTGCCCGACTGCCCGTTTCGCAATTGATGTGGTGTTAATTAAAGAGGCCATGCAGTGAGGTACGGTTACCTGCAGTGTGGAGATTAAGGAATGATGGTCGCAATCATGTCGTGGGCGAACTTGGATTAATTACCCTGGTCGTCAGCGATGTTGTTGTTTGGGAAGCATATGAGTTTTGGGGCTCTGGGCAGGTGCGCGCACGTGGTAAAGGTTGAGTGATCGACAGTATTCTGATCGAGTTTCTAGCGCACTAGGATGGCACGCGCGCGCGCACAGCCTTGCGCTCTTTTCTTTCGTTGCTTTAGCTTCAAAGTTTACACCTGATCTGCGATCACGTATGCGGTCTGCTTGACTGCTTCCGAAAAGTAACGACGTCTCGGGAATCGCGAGAACAAACAGATAGCTTCCATGCTACTTCAGCGCCCTTTTCTGCGATCACATGTTAGTGGTCTACTAGTACTCGTCATCCATCCGATCCCTAATCCAACGCTGTTACCGTTGCGGCAGGTGATGCTGCTAATGATGCGGATCAGTTAGCTTTGATCATGTGTTGTGATTGCCGGAGAGAAAGAAAGGACGCGGTAGCCTCTAGAGCCAGTAGCCAATACCAGTACGCACTGGCCGGCATCGGCATGCATGCAGAGCAGAGAGCAGAGCGCGGCTGCGCCACAGTTAAGGACCGGGGGAGAATGCCAGAATGGACTGGTGGGTGATCCACTGATCATTGATCCAGCGGGCAAAAGCAAAAGAGGCCATGCAGAAGGAAAAGAAAAGGCCCGCGCGTTCGCATCCATCCATCCATCCATCACTCCGAGGTCGAATCCTAGGCGCTGCGCCTCAGGCGACACCCCACGTGGCGGCCCCGGCCGCAGCACCTTCCCGCGCGCTACGCGCACATGCACGCAAGGAGCCGGTAAGGGACGACCCTTCCAATAATCTGGCTTTTAGCCTGTACTTCCTTCGATTCTACAGAGTATGTCACTAGGAGGTGGTTGCCGAAGTGACGAAATACTAGTCGGCGAAATACTAGTCGTTTCTCACTTTTAAGCCTATTTTGGATGAGTATGCCCTCGCATGCATGCAGCTACAGTAATGCTAGTGCTTCGTCTCCCGCGTCATTTACTCGTGCGTGCGTTGCTTCGCTTAACTCTCGTCTTCCTGAGGCAACATTCTTCAAGTCTCATCTTCCCGAGGCAACGTTCTTCTCCCATGTGGCCGCTCCTCTCTTATTCTCGCGTGCGTCGCTCGGGTCCGGCGCCAGTGCTTGCTGTTCCCGTCCACGCAGCCATGGACGAGATCGACTTTCAGTTTGCCCAGGCGGACAATGTCGATGCGTTGAACGACGCCTACGCTATGGTAGAGCTCGCGAAGGACGCTGACGATGCCGACACCATGGGCGAGCTGGCAAAGGATGTCGACGACTCCGAGGCCATGGGCGAGCTCGACATCCAGTTTGCCCAAGCGGATGATGTCAAGGTTCAGTGCTCATGCAAGAGACCAGTCATCGTTGTGGTCTTATTCACTGCAAATACATGATCTTGTCTTGGATGTACGGTCTCGTCTACCTCAATGAACACAAGATGGATGGTGACACGATCTTGCTATCTGAGCGTGTCATCAAGTTTCTTAACGACTTGGCTGAGAGCAAGCGCAAAGTCGCCGAGATCAACAACGACCCTGTTGAGGACTCCGATGAAGTTCTTTTTGTGGTGGATTCCATGGCTGGAGACACGGAGGTGCCGGACTCGCAAAAGGAAAATGAACAAAACACAGAAGGTGAATAATCGTATTGTTATAATGCTAATGCCCATCGGATCACATAGTACTACCATCAAGGTAACATACTGACATTGTTCTAAATATTTGTAAATGTTCCATGCAGCAAGCTTGGCAGTGGCTTCGGCAACTAATTCAGGCTCACAAGCGATCTGAACAGGAAGGCGACCTTGTCTTTCGAGACTTCCTTTCTTCATGTGAGGGATTTGGAACTTGTTTGAGCCTTGTACTTTCATTGCTTCTTTCCACACTAACTGTAGTGTGAGATAAATTCGATTAGCCTTGCATGGAGAGTATTCTTGAAAGGCCTGTTTCATGGAAACAATTGTAGTTGTAGTAATAATGAATTGAGTAGAGCTTGAAGTAAAAATATGAAAAACATTGTACCTGCTGAACGATTGGAATAAGGTCTACGATTGTTTTGGCAACTTTCTTGTATTAAATTGATTGGATTGCACGAAAAAAATCCAAGGTCTAAGATATTAAAATCCGGTGAGTTTGCTGGTTGGCAAATGATTCTAATATGAAAACCACCTTCCTTAGCAGCTTCCAAGAATGCTAGATCATCAAGTGCTATATGAGAACGTGCATTATCTTATTGTATGTAGATAGATCTATTCACACCTTTCACGTGGCCATTTAGCTCAAATAGCAGGAAGAACCTTTTCTATCATGAACTCTCTAATGACATCTCTTTTAATTGATGCTATCAGCTTCACTTCCATTGTCCCAGCTGGCTGTTAACACTACTCCTCTTAGCAGCCTCAAAAGTAACTAGAGGAAAGCATCCAATCTTTCCATCAAAAATGCATACCCCATTCTCATCAAACCTTGGCAGAGCAATCACACACAAGAACATTAATTTAGGAATGTTGTTCTTGCTTCTACATATTCTTAAGGGATTATCCTCCTCTGGAAGCAAATAATAATTCTCAGATTTCTTAGTAAGGTAGAACTATTTTTCATCAATGAAAACAACATCAAACAATCCCTCAAACTTTGGATCATTTGGCGAGCTATCTTGATCAAGCATATCCAAACACCACTGTAGCCTTGCTTTCTTATTTGCATCCGTTAGGTGTGGCTTTACACTACTTGAATGTCTCTTAATGAGACCTTTACACATGTATTGCAGCAGCTTCGTTTTACTATAATTCAACATGGCACAAACTTGTTCTAACGCCATTTTGTCCTTAAGATCAGCATTTCGTCCCTTGAGCTTGCCGTGCATGCTTCTTGCCAACAAAGTTTGGTAGACCTTTTTTCTATCTTCATCATGAAGATCTTTCCTGCCTACAAAAATGTCATTAAGGTTCAAGTCAATCCCACCGTCAACATCATCGTCTTGAGGTTCCAAGGTCAAGTCCATCACATCTTCAATACCATCATCTTGAGGTTCTAAGTTCAAATTGAATCCACCTAGAAAAGCATTGACAGTAGAGTACGTATTACAATCCAAAACTTGTGTACATGTAAATTTTAAACAATGATAGTGCAGGGAATGAAAAATAAAGGAAGGAAAAGCTTTACACATAGCATCTTCCAATGTAACGTCCAGGTTTAGATTGAAACCAGCAAAGAAACTTTCCTCCCTTCGGCTCAATGTTCAAGTCCATCTTTTTTGCTTGGAGTATTGCTATGAATGGTTGCTGGCACTTCACTTACTGGTGTTTAAATAGAAGAGCATGAAGAGGTGAACCATCGTCGGCTAGCATGCAACGGAGCAAAAAAATCATGAAACACGCGCGGCAAAACAGCGCGCGCAAGCTTGGCATGCAAAAGCAATTAAAAAAGGCCAACACGCTCGTCAGCGATGAAAAAAAGATGATCTAAAAATCAGACGCCAAATACTTTAGTACGCGAACGTGAATAGCATCCTGAAAAAAAGGGGCAAGCCAAAGGGGCAAGCAAGAGTCGAACCCGCGACCACGTGCCCCTAGGATAGTGGCTTCAATCACATGGACCAAGAGAGAGTACACCTCTAATTAATAACTTCTTGGTACGTGAGATTATGTCCAAAACGACATGCTTTTTGTAGAACCGGAGAAAGTAGCTCATAATATGAATGACCCCACACGTCATCCCCACGTAATCTTGAAGCGCGTGTATGAGATTATCTTTTGATCAAGAGATAGCTCTTCTCTCTCCTATTATGAGAAAATATTTTTATCTAAACAGTAACCGGAGTCCTACTCGAACGGCACTGCCCTGTTCGCAACCTAACGCTAGTTTCTTGGCGCTGCCGCGCACGTCGGCGACGGCACCTACAAGCTCCTCTCCAGCGGTCCGCCCACCTACCCGCATCGTTTTGCGCCGCGGCGGTGGTGGTGGGACGAGAGGCGGATGCGTGCGCTGTGACTGCGAGGGGACGTGGGCGCCGCCCGAGGGAAAAACTGCCGCTGTCCGCTAGCGCTCGGTGGCGACGGCCCGGTTAGCAGAACGGTCGTGCCAGCCTGACGGTTCCCGTTATTCCTCGCGCGCTTTGACGCTTTCGTTTTGCTTTGCCACTGCCGCGGCACGGGGGGCGTCTGCGGGTGGTGTGCCCGCGCTGTCCGCTAGCTCTCGGCGGCGACGGCCGGGTCAGCGGAACGGACGTGCCGGGCCTGGTGCCTAATGATTCCCCATTCCCTTCCTCGCCTTGTTACCGCGCTTGGTCTAGCAGTACAGTAGATAAAGTGCGATGGCCGTTATTGTAGCGTAATGTGTTACGGTTTGGAGCATGTACGTACGGTTCCTCCAGCAAGCAAACGTGAGGGAACAATGCTGTGGCCTGTAGCACGTTACGTAGGGCCCGGTCGAGGCTGGGCCGCTTCCTCCCCTTCTCGGCCTGACGGCCTCGGAGGTTCTTCGGTCCCGACCCATTTCCAGCAGCGACGGAAGCGATGGCGCGGCCACCTTTCCTATGGAGGGCGCGCGGAATTGCACCGTATCGATCGGTTCCGTTGGCGTTGGCGAAAGGACACGCGCTCAGGACGGCTCTCGTCCGGGTCCCTGTAGGGCCAGGCCCGGCCCGGCGGTCAACCGACACGACACCACCACACCGTCCACGCGCGCGCACGAGAGAGTTGTTGATTGCGCCACACTGGACCGAATCATTGCGAAAAAGATGGTGGGGAGGGGAGTCAGCACTCAGCACTGACATGAGAGTCAGGGAGGGAGAGGGTGACGGCTGCGTCGCCTGCCCGCCTGGCCGCCTCGGCGTGCTCGAGACAGAGGGGGGAGAGGCGTGGGAGGAGAGGAGACAGGCATCATTGAAGGGCGTGCGGCCAGCCAGCCGCCCGGCCGGCCGGCCAGCCACTGACTGACTCAGGCTCAGCCGCTCAGGCACCCAGGCAATCGCGGAGAGGTTGCAAAAAGAAAAAAGGCAATCGCGCAGAGCCGCAGCACCTGCAAAGAAAATGATCCGTTCGCGTTCCAGTAAACTGGAGTAGAACTGCTCTGGCGCTCTCCGTGTAGCGGAGCCAGCGAATCACCTCACGTGGATTCCCCGAGCGAGCACTACTCCCCTTCGGCCCTTTTCTCAGTTCTCACCCAACAGCTTGTCTCAACCCGCGCAGGTACTAGGCACGATCGCGGGTCTGCACCACCATGGGCCTTGGCCATGGAGGTGATGCGATGCGACGGGAGATTTGACGTTTCGTGCCCGTGCGCAGTGCGTTACCCTTTTCGGGCGTTTTTACCGTGTCCAACAGTTTCTGCTTCCCAGCAAAAACACTGCCGGACAAATGCGAGTCATTGTTACCTGACGAGATTTCGAGCTCTGCAGCAAATGATTAGGCAAATCTCAGTCCGGTACATGAATGGCACAGTAATAAATTATTGGATTCGTGCCTGAAAAACGCTAGCGCAGACAACAAAACAGAAAGTATGCCATCCTGTAATTCCTCTGATCTTATTACATAACAACACCGTCTTTCACCAGTCAAAAACAAACAAAAACCTAGGAATTACATGATCTATCTCTGGCACCTAACTTCTGTGGATTTCCACGGTTTTTCAGTGAACACCTCTACACACGTTTCATCCCTGGGGAGGTGGGGAACAATGACGACAGGCGGACATGTAGGAACTAAGGGCGCCTTGGCTCTCTGTAACAGGATAGATAAACAAACCAGGAGGCCAACATCATGATAGTGCAGCATGTACAACATCAACCAGAGGTTCTGCAAGCTGTCAAAGGCAATGGAAAAAATACTCCTGAACCTCAACAGCTTTTACAAGCACGCACCACCTCTGCGTTGTTCATCGCTGCTCTCGCAGTGAGTTGTCAAAGCATTAACTTGCACTCTTCATGTGCGGGCTATCGTTCGATGGGCTTATACAGGACCACGGTTACATATTTGGACTCAAACCTGTGGGTTAGACCGAGTGCCACCAGTGGGTGGGCGCCCCAGCCCTTCTCGATGAAGAGGTGGTTGAGGACTATGTGCTGCGGCCGCGCGCAGCTTTCTTCCGAGTTCTGTGAGTTAAGAACACCGAGATGGAGCTGGGATGGAAGAGCAGGAGGCTCCTTTGTAAAGTCCTTGTCCTCTGGTGCCTGGAAACTATAGCTAGAGTCTGGAGATGGAGGCGGCTCAAATTCTGCCACGCTCTCGACACTTTCAGGGACAAAGTCCTGCATGCACGATAAGAGCATTAAGGAACAATTAATAAGGGACAATTTCAAAATAGAAGATGCCATGAGGAGCTTGTATACTGCATTAATAGGCACATGTGTAGCTGTTAGAAGTTCTCAACCCAGTCAGCCTTTTAACCTACTACAGATTAAGGTGATTATAAATAACTACTCCATTCCAAATTGTAGGTCGTTTTGGCTTTTCTAGATACATAATGTATACTATGTATCTAGACATAACATAGGTACATGGGAAAAGCTATGTATTTAGAAAAGCTGAACGATTTACAATTTGGAATGGATGGAGTACTAAACATCAAAATTAGTACACTGAAGTTCCAAGTGTAAGTCTTCTCAAAAAACTGTATAGCACAGTTCAAGCACTAAAGGAATAAACTATATTGTCTCCTCAGTTGTTTTTTATAACAAAATATTGATTTGGAATGCATAGCTTGAGTTAACCTAAGACCAAAATTACATTCTTCTTTATTTTGCGAGGGAAGACAAAAAATGCATATGGTTAACAGCAATGCCATGCTTGGTGTTGTAAATTTCACCGACTACTTTTTTTTCTGGGAAAGTGCTCAGGTCCTTGGTGCAAAAAAAAAAAACGAAAAAGAAAGAATACTCACATTAACATCAAGAAGGTTAACCGCGTTGCCCATGGCATCAGTTTCGCAGGGAAGATCAGGAAGACATTTCCTTTCTCCATCTACTACAAATCTGTACCGGTAAACTCCAGATGGGAGTACCAGCAAAAGAGAGTGATCCTTCCCAGATTTTTGCATGGCTTTTCTGCAACATTTATATATGGACAATCTCAGGATCAGGTTTGCCAGTCTGAAGTTACAATTCTGCTTAAATCAATTAATATATAAGAACAATCTCAGAAGCTACAGTCCTACTTAAAGGGATTATAGATTAAACTATTGTACCTTGATTTCCAGTTATCCCATGATCCTTCAACATATACACTCTTTCCTCCAAGGGTCCACACAATTAAAGCAGGAATTTCCTTTGGAGGGGGGCCATCATATTCTTCTTCTTGTTCATTCATCAGTATCTGGTTGAATACTGGGGTTACATCAGCAGCTCTTTGCAGTGGAGGTACAGGGGTCTGCAATACAGGAGTAACAGGCCTAATCAATATATTGAAAATACTCCTACTTCACGCACTTAGTTAAGAAACAGATGACACATGACTGATTACACAATATATGTTAGACAAGTCTATAATGGACCAATTGAGGTGGGGGATAAAGGAGGTAGGTACATACTAAAGATGGTGGACAAGAAAGTTGTTCAACTAAATCCTAGGCCATAAAAAAATCACATTTTAGCATTATATTTAATCACAGTATTGATGGGCTTTTTCCTCTATTAATAATAATTCGATTTTCATGCTGGAAGATCCAAACATCCAGGCATCCAGCTTATCCTTTTTTCGTTGATGAAAGGTGCAGGCCAACAAAAACTAATGCAACATACCCAGTTTCCTCAAAATAGTTGAGACCACACAAAACCATTGAATTGGAATCTGTATTATAAAAAGATGAGACTTAGATGCTACGTGTTACATTCTTGTAAAACAACTTGCTCCCAAAGAAATATTGTATCATGAGAGGAAAAACAAGCAGCCATTTTTTTTAAAAAAAAGAAGAGTAAATCCATTTTCCAAAAAGAACACGAGATCAAAGAAACTCCACCAGTTCTAAATAATTAACAAAAAGAAGACATCAATAAGATATTAAGAGAACTGCTTTTGGCCTTCTATCGCACAGAAAATCACTATGCTCTGAGGTTTAGAGCGAGTGGTGTGGCACTACAAATAAGAGTAATAAAAGTGAATCCACTGTGCCTGTTCAATTGCTGTGAAGATGCACATGAAGTATTCATGCATCAGGCTCTTTCTTTTTTTTTCTTTTTTTGGGCATTAGCCTTAACGCTCAAATTTGTGTACTGTAACCCAATTGTGATGCCACCAAAGGAGCAGCTCCAATTCCCAATAAAAGTCACAAAATAGTTGAGTGGTATCATATGAAAGATCAATCAACTGTCATGTAGCCACATTCCTGTAGCCACTACAATTGTGCACGCACGCGCGCACACGAACACCGTAATTTCGTAGTGACATAGCACTTGTATGACATTTTGTTTGCCTAAGTTTGCCACAGTTGTGGCAGTAGCCAGCCACCACAAAAGATTAACCACCCTTCTGATAAGCTACTAAACAAACCCTATAACCGGCAGATCACAACTCACAAGGTTAAGAAAATTGTAGCTGGCCTTTAATTAGGTCACATAGCAAAGCACTGGTATGAAAGGTTAAACTTTACTACTCACTGCTTACGGTCTATGTACTTATTTTCCAAGCATGAATGGCTCGTGTAGATGAAATAACCGAGCCAGAACAAAAAAAAAGTAGAACAGGTAGGAAAAAAAATCTTAGCTAAGAGGGGTCATGTAAAGAACAGGTTCCGAATCACGATCAATTCCCTTTTCAAAGCCTGCAGCAGCAGCTTGCGCCCTCCTTGCATGCCACAAATGGCCCACAAAAAAGAAGAATCCTAGAACAAAATGGGAAGTCGCTAACCAACTTCTAGGAGAGACATAATTAACTGCATTGATCTCGGTAGCTACGCCACCCATGGAATTTAAAGAGCCTAAAGGAGCATGGGTCATATATTCTGTCGAACGTCGTTCTTGCCAAGGATGCATGTCTTTTTTCAACCTACTCAAGTCCAAACCGTTGGGGCCCCTTAGAGGTTCTAACCACGGAGCACAAAGCCATATTGTCTCTACTCACAGACATTATGAAAAGGAAAAAAAATACTTATCCCTATTACTTGAAACAGTTTTGGGAGTAATTAGCAATAAAATACCATGTATATTCATATGAATGTTTTTTAGTTTTCCTCCGAAACCCTATATGCATAATGCCACAAATTGCACCACATCCACATGTAATTGATCTTTCCTATTTCTCATAGCTATCTAAGTTTTGTGCCACCAAAAAAAAAAGAGAGGATGCTTTCAAAATCTGCAATTGCAAATACATTATGGAAAGGAGAAATACCATATTGTGCAGTTCTGAAGCCCTATGCTTAATGCCATTCGCTTTTCATCATAGAAGTTTGAGATCAAATTTCAACAATTACCATAAGCATATATGGGTAAGATTGCTAGTTATCTTTGAAGCCCTAACCAGTTAAACCTTCACATGGTTTATTTTCCATGTATCTATCCGTACACCACCAGTGCTTCATGTGGTTCAGACTTCAGAATAAACAACGCCATTTAAAAAATCAAGACACTGCTGAGCAAGAAACAACACATCGAACCATTTCTACTTATCAAGATGCCAACATCAGTGGACAGAACATCATAAATGGAGCAATGAATGCAGTGAGTAGTAACTGAAGTTATCTTGCCACAGTGTTTTCAGGCTAATTTATCCAAGTAAAACAGAAACTGGGAAGGTATGAGCAGAATTTTGATGTGATGCTGCATTATATTAGATGTCAGCATACCGGTAGGCACATAAACATCATTAAAATACGAGCAAAGTCCCAGGAACTGCAACACAAATTTTGGTTCAGAAAGGGTATGGATTTTATAATCCTCTTAGGAAACACCAAATGTATGACTTCTAACGAGAATAGAGAAGCACAGTGACTGTAATATCAATCCAATTTTATCAGTAATAATAGTATGAAAACAGTACGAAGCTAGGTCTTATTTGAACAGATCATTATGGAGTTTTCAATTAGGAGTTATTGAACCTGAATCCGACAGTTCAAGATATGATCGTGCTAAACTATCAAAATAAAATTGAAAAGTACCAGAATTGAACAAAAATTCCATTGACGGTACTTATCCGAAACTAGCTTTAATGGATACTTAAATTCTTCTTCATAAGACAAGGCAGGTATATATCAATGTCGATATGCGCGCCAGAGACCTGACTTCCTGATCCTCAGAAATGATTAATTGATGATGGACATACATGATGAAAAGAAGAGCTCACCAAATAAACTAGTTGTACAAACGCTAACTTCTCACATCACCATTAAACCATCTAATAGATGCTTAGACAATCTAGTGTGAATCCTAGAAATAATCACTCTGTTACTATAAATCTATAACCAATCAGCAAATTGCATCCACTGGTTGCTCCCTGTTCAGCAACAGTCTGTCTGACAGTCTAAGTATCATCAAGGAAATATTCTGGCAAAAGTATCATCAAGGAAATATTCGGACAAAATCTACTGCTAACGAACGACCAATTAAAGTTGGCCATGATCTGATAGGCGCCAAAAAAAATGTTTCGGTGCATTGGAAGGGGAAACTACTACTTAAACTAGTTGGTGGGCATCTAAATACCAAAATCATGCAAATAACTTGACGAAAATGCACGCGCACAGCAATTAATAGGTTCAGAGATCAGACAGTTCATCCACAAGATGGATGGTATCCATCAGAAGCGAATTTGGATGACATCCAGCCATTCCAGCCACCAACAGATCGTGGCCACTCCTCGCATTGGACCCTAGCCCAACCCACCAAATCAGGGGCACCTCCACAACGCCCGACCACATCCCGAGCGAAACAAGCATCGGAAAGCAAACTACGGATCAACCTAACGAGCAAGCAAACCGAGAAAGCGGCGCGGGATCTCGTGATCTGACCTGGGGCACGAACATCCGCGGCGAGAGCGAGCGGCCGGGGCTCCCTGGCGGTGATCCCGCGCCGCCACCGCCACCGACGACGCCCACCGAGCACGCGCGCCGCACGTGGTTAGCTCCCCCGCTGCCGTACGGCGGGAAGCCGCGCTCCGACGAGCGGACCGACGAGTCGCCGCCGCCGTCCTCCACGTCGGCGCCGTCGCCGTCGACGGCCGCGGCGTCCTCCTCGCGGCCGCTGGCGTTGCCCATGCCTCCTCCTCCCACCCCCCGGCCCCCGCGGCGGCGAAGAGGCGGCGAAATTACGTAGATGCCACCAGGGCGGGCCTGGTGCCGCTGGGCGAAGGGGGGAAGAAGAAGGGAAGGCGGGGGCTGCGGGGCTCCTATTAATACGGCCTTCACTTTGCTGGTAATTAAGCGCGTGCCACTGCCCGGCGCCCGGGAAGCGTGGCGCCACACGTGCACCCGGTGCTCGTGGGCTAGCGACCACTGCCTCGCGGGTCCCATGCTATCCTGTTGCTCTGTGGTGCAGGAGGATTTGGTGTTGCGGACCATGGCGCGCGCTCGTGTTGGTTGATATGTGCGGGTGACGTGGACTGGGGCCGGGTCACGGCTCGCACGTTGGGGGTAGGGGAATCTGGGTCGGGTGCAAGCTTCTGGGACCCGAAACCCGGCATAAGTGGTTGCAAACTTGCAATCTCGCGTGTCATCGACAGTCTCTTCAGGATGGCTTGAGTTTAGCTGTCAACCTGACGTGTTATGTTGACAAACCTCGTGTTCGAGAATCGTTAAAGGAATCAAGTTGGAGTGATCACGGTATTTCTAACAATTAATTTTGGACCCTCCGAAAGAAATTATACCTTCTGTCATTTCTCTTATCTAAAACGTCATCTTTTAATGACGGGAGATAGTAAAGGTACTTTAGGGATAACTGAGAGACCTTAAAAAAATTTCCCTTTCCTTTTTGCAACACTCGTGCCCACGTACAGTCAATTATTAGTTCCTTGATTAATTTGTTGAATGCATGCACTTCTTAGGCCCATTTAAAATAATGTTGGCAGCAAAGACAACTAAGTAACCGAGTTAAGAGAAATCGGAGATAAGAGGCAATGGCTTATACACCTTTTTGTTTGCTAACGGCCAGGAAAATTGCCAGCACTATCATTGCTAGTAATTGACCATGAGGCCACCATTTTGAATCACCATTTCTTGCTTAGGCAAATATATAGTTTCTAGCAACGCATATGAACAAAGATTGTTTCTGTATTTTATACTACCCACTAGTTGTTGTTTTGTGACCATAAATGGCACAGCTCGACTGCTGTACACGGTGTTGTGCGCCTGTGCCTTAACATATAGATGCCACTAGATATGACGTGCAATCCACATCTTGTCCACCTAATTTCCCCCAAGTCTTCGAATTATTTGCACCAATCGCAGATTCGCAGCCATGTGCTCTTGGATCCACGTATCATTATAAATTTATTTTATTTTTTATTTTTTTGGAGGTTTGTATCATTATAAATTTATTTTGAGGTTTGTATTATTATAAAATGGCTGCCGAATTCCATCGGATTAGCTATATGTTTCGTACTTCCCCGTAGCATTTTCATTTGGCTTCGAACGTTTTAGTACTTGAAGATTGAAGAAAAAAATCAACTAACAATTGGTTACTTCTCTGTTAAGCGCCCCCAGCTAAATGTTTCGGAATCTAGGGGCAGTGAGAAAGACAAAGCGGATGTTTATATTAGGTGCTAAACTTTAGCAGCATCACGTCGGATGTTCGGATGCTAATTAGGAGGACTAAATATGAGCTAATTATAAACCAATTGCAAATCCCCTAGGCTAATTCGCGAGACGAATCTATTAAGCCTAATTAATTCACCATTAGCAAATGGTTACCGTAGCACCACATCGTCAAATTATGGACTAATTAGGTTTAATAGATTCGTCTCGCGAATTAGACTCCATCTGTGCAATTAGTTTTGTAATTAGTCTATGTTTAATACTCCTAATTAGTATCTAAACATCCGATGTAACGAGTGCTAAACTTTAGCGGGTGTATCCAAACCCCTAAACAAAACAAGCAGTTAAATCACCATTAGTGCAGAACCTGACAAAATAAGTACAGTGGTGAACCACCTGTATGATGATATAATTGATAAATATTCGCGCAAAGGGTCAAGTGAATAGCAAAGAATAGAGCGACGTTACAATCAAAGTTGGAGCCTGAAGTATTGCGCAATTATAATATCGTCCCTTTTCGTTTGTTAATGATGAAGCGGGAACAGAAGACCATCCCCACCAGCACTGGTAGCACTTGTCTCTCGACCTTTCCCCTTGCTACATTCTAAAAGGGCGAAACTGAGGCGCCTTGCTGTCTGGTGCCGATCTCGCCGGCTCTCCACCGCGTCCGGCTGCCCGTTAGGTGTCGTAGGTGATGAAGAGCTGCGGATATGGTGCTCGGTGTACAGTTTTCTGCTTTCTAAGTCTAGGTTAGGTTTAGAAAGGGTAGGATCGATCTTCCCTGCAACGTTGTCGCTGGATGGGGCCTTTTGTTTCCTCAGCTTTGGATCCGACGAGGGTATGGATGGCTTCTGCTTCGACGGCTGCATGGCGAGGTGCTTCGGCGGCGGATGGAGTGAGAGCTTCTTCAACATCACCAGTGATGACCGAGTGAGTTTACCTCTCCTTTTTCTCGGCGAAAGGGTGGAAGTTTGGAGCATCCCCGTTGGTGCGTGGCTTGTCCGAGTTGCTGGGATCCTCGGCGATGGCGGACTCTTCTTTCGATCACTGGTCGTTTGGCTGGTGATGGCGGATCTCTTGTTCCTCTTCCATCTTGTCAAGGTGATGACCAATATTCGTTCAGCGGAATTGATGCGCTTGGTGGAGTATCAGGCGTTGGATCTTGTAGCTTTACCAAAGCTTGGAGTCCCTTGGCGAGATGGGAGGCGGATCTAGAAGGAGGAGGTGGTGAAGATGACGAACAAGAGCCCAGAGTTGGTGAGGTAGATGAACAACAGCTCTAGGGACTTAGTTATAATTTTCCTTTTCTTTAGATCTTGTTTGTAAAAGGGGATGTATTGTGCTGCGGTTTAATATATCTTCCTTTTGAGAAAAAAAGAGAAGACCATCCCCACCAACAAGCACAGCATCTGACGATGGGCAATCAAACCACTCCAAGTTTAGTATTAAACTGACCTAACAAGAAAAACAAAAGTTCTATTCGCCTCCCTGAAGTTTGGACCGAGTTCTTATTTTCACCCTGGACATAAAAATTGTCCGTTGTGGCTCATTGTAATCATGAAACCGGACACGTTACCTCCTCAACCCCAATCCACCCAGGTTTTATCCAACGTGGCACCACATCAACGATCCAAGCTGGCAGTGGGTCCCACTGTCAGCCTCTCTGGCTTCTCCTTCCTTTTTCCCATCCGCGCGCTCGGCCGTCTCGATGCTCCGCCCGCTCCATGCGAACGTGGGTCTTGAGCGTACATCTGCTTCGCGGATTCGTCGGCTTGCCGCCGCTCGCTCGTGCCGCTCTCTCGCTTCTTCTACCTCCTCTCTCCGACGATGACCTGCTCGTGCCGTGAGGCAGTAGGCACAGGGAGATAGAGCAGACGGCGGGGTTTGGGCGGGCCACGTGGTGGTCATCGCCCGTGCGTGTTGAAGGTCGCTTCGTCCATGCCCGAGGTCACATCCCTCACTCTCTCTCTTCCGCGAGTGTGTCGCAGAAGGTCCTGTGCGTGATGAAGCTGTCCTTCATGCACACGGGCGGGCATGCACATGTACGATTTGGTTGCGAAATTTGTTGAAGAAACAGAATAGTCTATGTTTGTCTATACTAGACAATGCACATCACGTGCTCGATGGAATTCCCCAACATGACGGCAAATTGCCCTTCAATACTTGCGAGGATGTGAGCAACACCCCACGAATACACACTGAAATTGCGACGGGGCATCATCTGCAGGCGTAGGATTCGAGCAGCAGCTGCAGTAGCTTCTCGGTCAAATGGCCAGCTGTCCCAGTTCCTGCCGTGGCTAATTTTGGTCCGACGGGAGGGCAGAGCGGCACTCGCGGGGGCGGAGAAGCGGCGCGCAGGTGGAGCCGGAGCGTCCGCGCGTGGGGAACATCGGCAGCATTGCGGGCTCGGGCACGGGCGCCTACGCGAGCTCTGGTGGAGACTGGAGGGAGGGGGGAGGTAGGAGAAGAGGATAAAGGCTGACACGTGGGGCCCACCGTACAGCATAAGAAGGATGACGTGGCGCCACGTCGGATAAAACCAGGGTGGGTTCTTGGTGAGGAGGTCCTTTGTCCGGTTTCGAGAGTACGAGCAACTATAACGGACGGTTTTCATGTCCAGGCTGAAAACACAAACTCAGCCCATAATCCATGGAGGAGGTAGATAGGACTTTTTCCAGCGTACAACGTGGGCCGGATTCTATTGTGAGCAGCGAGAGAATCCAACATAACATGGGCCGCATTCTCTGCACCCAAGTTGGCCGAACCAGTAAAGAACAAAACAAACTAAAATCCATCGCGGTCCTCTGATTTTTTTAAGATGATCGCGTACTTCTGAATTCTGAGTTTCTGACCAGCTGAGTGCGAAGGGCGGGTTACTCAAAATCTTAAATGATGCGGGGGTATTTCGTTGCAACAACAACATTTTGTACGGGCCTACGGATCAATCGAGACGCGAGGCACGACGTATGCCGTTTTTTTTTAAAAAAAAAAACTGATCCACCGGAACAACACCGGATAATCGTAGCAGCGGGGTCCGGGGTAAAGTGCAAATGGATGCCTTCATCTTTTGCCCCTCTCCCGCGTCACACGCCACCGCCATGGCTGTCTGATCGAGCTCCCTTCCACCACGATTTGGTGAGGGTTTAACCGTCTATATATGGTATATTTAGCTAGAGATGGAGCACGCAATTAAATTCACTGAACCATGAAGTCAAGAATGAAGAGCGGAGAAATTAAGATCCAATTTGAAAAGGCAAAACAATCGTATAGATACATCTAGCTAGTATCAACATATGGCCCATATATACGCAGTACAAGATCATCGATCGATGAGCCGACGATGCGACGACCCAAGGACATGAAAGCATGCACGCACACGCTTACCTTATGGAAATACACACGCTACGTATATATACGGGGCGTGCTCGACATATGTTCATAGGCATGGCATGTGGAATCTCAATCTCGCAAAGGGGGGAAATAATAAGATCCCGTACGTTTCCCTACCAGTAGTCCTGGCCGTAGAGCAAGTTCCCGGCCGTTTGATCGTACATGCCCTGGAACGGCGGCGGCGCGGCCATCGCGCGTTCCGCGCCGACGCTCGCCCCCGTGGCCATCGTCGGCGGCAGAGCGCATGGGCCGGCCTCCGTCGGGGAGACGCGTCCGAACGACGAGTAGGACGAGGAGGAGGACGCCGGCTCGCCGGCGTAGTAGGCCCCGCCGGCGAGGTCGTGGTCGGCGACGTTGGAGTCCCGGCCGGTGAGCTCCTGCACGACGGCGCGGAACTCCTCGGCGCTGGCGGTGAGCTTCATGGGGCTGGAGATGTACACCACCTTGATCCCCTTCCCGCCGCCTCCTCCACCCTGCCTCCCGGCGCCCCTCTTGCCGCCGTAGTGGTGGTGCACCGGCGGCTTGGAGATGCCGCCGTTGTGGTGGTGGTGGTGGTGCCTGTGCTGCACGCCCAGCTTGCTGTCCATGATCTCAACTATCCGTTGAACGTACGTGTGGGCCTACGCACGCGCGTTCGCAGAACTCCAACCGAGATCGATCGCTGAATCAAATTAAGCTGCTGGTTCAAATCAAACTTAGCTGCAGCTGGCTCTGGAAGTCTGGAGTGAGATGAGATGAGGTGGGGCGGTTTGCCCGCGCTTTATATAGGCTTGCGCGCCTGATGGGTGGCGCCGCAAGATCGTTTAGAGGAGGTGATAGCTTTTGTTCCTGACGAGGTCAGTGCTCCCGGGCGCGGCGGTGGATTGCACTGGTCCGGGCGGCAGGTTCCCGGAATCTGCAGTGGTTTTTTTTTGGAAGGGAAAATGAATTGGGGCACATGGGGTTTTGATTTGATCCTCACTTTTTTTTTCTCCCTCTCCTGTGTGGTGGCGGTACGGTCATCGGGTGTGACGGCTTCTTGCTTCGCCGTTCTCGCTCAGCTTGGATCGTGAGAGTTGGTGAGATCGACGACCTGGATCGGGGAGCTAGCTAGAGAGAAGGTTCCTGGAAGAAAGGGGCGCAGGAGATGTTGACATGCGCGCGCGGAGGAGGATTTACTTTGTGGCGCGGCTGCAGTTTATTAATTACTCGCGCAGCAGCATACAACACACACAGCTGCAGGAAAGCTCGGATGCCATGTCGCGTGCGAGCCCTACAAGGGAGTCGAGTCGTCGGTCTTGCGGTCCACGCACGACTCTCCCTCCGATCCACGTCGCGCGGGCAGGACGGACGAAGATTTAGATGTTCCGTTTCGTTGGAGCCTTTGGAGTTGGAGGTGGCGACTGGCGACGACATCCATGTCCCGAAGCGATCGATCGATACGTGTCGCTGCGTGTGATCTATGTGCGCATCGGCGCATGTTCACACACAGGAACAACAGTTTTGGCGGACTCGAACAAGGGAATTGACGGTGATCCCAGTAAGATGAGAGTGACACTTACTTATCTTACGACGTGTCAACTGACAGTTAACATCTAGGGATGCAAGACTTAGTGCAATTCAACGTAACAAGAGACAAATCCGGTAGTCCCGGTAGGTATTTCACACATGCCTAAGATCGAGCAATACTAACTGTACAAATCGCACATCACCACATGAACCATAAAAAACAATTTTAAACATTACACAAGTTCAACAATTAAGATTATAAGTTCGTGACATACATGGTTCAAATCTGAAATTCTCATGACAACAACAACATGATGTTAAACATTAAGGTTTAAGTTTTTCTAATATCTAACTCATGAAAAGAACACATCTACGCAACGGATACGATAAATAAACACAAAAGAAACGATAATGTAGTTGCCCAAGAACACTATCGAAGCAACAAACGACCGCTCTAGTCACTCATCACCCACTCTCGGATCGGCGGGGTAAAATTGACCAAACACGGCCTCCGGTTCACCTGCAACTTTAGTGAGCGATAGCAACATGAGTAAAAAAAGGTACTCGCAAGTATTACGCAAATATATAACAAGATCATGCATAGAGTTGAAGGCTGTAAGGTTAAGTAGATTTGCAAAAGCCTATCTCATCTAATCCTTAATTTTTGACCATAAGCATGTGAATAACACCCTATGGATAGCTAGCATATTTTATTTATCTTGCCCCAACCCCACCACAAATTTTAGTTGAAAACAATTACATCAACATGGTAACATAGAGCATAAATGTGAACAAGTATCATAAGCATCCGATGACTCTACGATAAATTCATGGGACTGGAGCTTGCTCATAACCGAGAGCGTGGCAATTCAAATTGATTTAACCTTGCAAGGTTGTACTCTTTACCCACACGACTCGAGGACCTTAGGGCTTGCACACCCGATCAATGGTGCGCAAGGGGTACTCATGCCAACCCTTTCCAAACCGCTTCGAACTATGAGTAAAACATGCCTAGTTTGTATGGAGGACGATCTAGATCCACCGGGGACACTCCTAGGCTCCTCTACATAGTCCAAGGACCACACATCTAGGATTGTGCCTCATAAAGCGAGTCAAGTAAGGTATTAAGCTTACTCATCCCATTCGGGAACATGTGGTAGCACAAAAAAGGGTGCTCAAACCAACATCAACAACGGACGGTCCTTAATCGACTCAAGCGATCTATGTCACCGAGACTCCAGTCTCGCGACCCTACGTACCGCTCAAATCTCGTATCCAATTAACCATCATGTTCATTTATTCAACAACATTAGAGAATCTTATTAGATTCGGTGTTGATTAACCTGTAACCATTCCCTTACCAAATTGATCATTCTATGTCTAAGCATGGCTAAGCAATTAACAAGATTAATTCATTAATACCCATATTACTCGAGTGATAAGGTATATAATAACAAAGCAATGGAGGCCATAATATCAACAACATAGGTGCTAACAATACAATAAGATAGATAACCCACATGCATCCCATAGCTATACATAGTAACAAATTTATTTAGAAAAATAGGATAAGTATGCATAGCTGCTTGCCTTAGTTTTCCTCGGGTTCAACCTCAACGTCTACTTTGGCCTCAGCTTCAGGCTCAACGGTCACGTTATCCGGCAATTCGCTCTCTAAAATGAATGAAATGCGTGCATGCATTAGAGATGATGCTAGGAGTGCAAATGCTCATGAAATGCATGAAAAATAATAAAAATAGTAAGGAATGAATTGTTAACAGAACAATCACAACCACAATAGTAACCATCATCAAGATTAAATGGAATGATCACCTTAAATGATTAATCCACTACCAAGCATGATCTGCAAGATTAAAATCACTGATTGAGCAACAATTATGAAATAAATTACACTGATAGAGGATCACACAACATGATAGTGAGAGTTGGATTCACCTTAAAATCTATTTTCATTAATGAGGTATAAAATAAACAATATAAACTATTATTAAACATATTAAATCAGAAAAGGCATGTAAATCAACCATAAAAACATAAATATCATTTTTTCTGGATTCTATGTAGAAGACACAGACTAACACAAGTGGTTTCAACATTTTATCATTTTTCTGCTAATTATCATGCAAATAACAAGATTAAGACAACAAACAAGTATTTGAATTAAAACAGCATGAAAACCATAGATTCCACTAATACAAGTTGCAAATCTGGAGCATACATGATAAATGGAAGCTAACAAAATTGGTTCCACAATTTTTGGAGCAACACATGATTTATTAGGCATTTAGCAAATTTAACACAAGATAAATCATAGCACTATATCTACAACAGCAACATGCACATACCCAATTTTGCATAAAACTAGATCTCTTCTGGAACCCAACAAAATAAGAACCACCATTTTTTGTATTTATAGATATTTTACTATGATTTTTGCAAACTCATGGACACACAAGTACCAACATGTAACTCCCTATTAGGTTGTACTGTTCATCTTCTTCACCTTCTTCAGTTCATTCACATACAGAGGCACACATAGAGGGAAGGGCCAGTCAAGATGGCAGGTTGCCGTGCTGCAGGACTTGGAGAGGGGTACTAGGAGCACAAACACGTGCGCAAAGGAAGAAGAGGGGAGCGTCCAGCTTATGCTATCTCACCGTCAGTAGTTTGGGAGCTAACGGACATGAGTGCACGCGAAGGAACAATAGCAATGGGCAGAGGACGCTCGCCGCTGGGAGGCCTGCACGGCGGGGAAAAAGGTGGGTGAGAGGTAAAACTAATGCACGACGTCGCTAGGGTGCTTTGTCTGCAAGAAATCGAACCGAGACTTACCAACGGTGGCGGATTGGGTTGGCGACAGCGGAGAGCTTGGAGGTGGTGGCGGCGGCAATGGAGGTAGGGGGTGGCTAGGGTTCGGCGGAGGCTGGCGTCGGGCTTATAAAGGAGGAGCAGGATAAGAGCATGGTCGGGATTTCACGTGGGCTAAGCCACGGTGGCCAGTCTGGCCATGGCACCACGACGGGTGCCACTGTCACTGCTCAACATGCGGGCGCACTGGCGCGGGAGAGGAGGAAGGGGCGACTGACGTGAGGGCCCTACCGATTTTCAAACAATCCCACTTCTCCACCTCAAATGACCCAGCTATAGGCACTTAAAAATCTCCCAAAAATACTCATTTGAAAGATAAAATCACAAAGAAAACAATGCCATAAGAATCACCTTCAGAACTGATCAGGTTTTCATGCAATTGACAAAAGAAAATAGCTAAAACTGAAACTTAAATGAATTTTTAACATAGGAAAACATCATTGAAAAATTAAGTAAAAATACTTTAAATTCATCAAATTGCATCTAGTATTTAAATAAAATAATAGGAGGCACAATTGCATAGCAAAAATTTGAGTTACTTTACAAGTTTGAATTTCAACAATAAACAACAATTATATGAACTTAAAAAAATGCATGGCCATGATGCTCAATTATGCACAAATGATACTCATGATGCTCAATTATGCACAAATGATACTCATGATGCCTGGTTGGCTGACTGCACTAGTAGAGAACTGACCTTCCATGCGCTCCCTTTTGTCCCAGTTTAAAGTTGGCCCGGGACAAAAGGGGCGCGCCACGGTAGGCTGGAATGGAGCGGAGCTTTACTCCCAGTTGGTATTTGCAACTGGGACTAAAGGCCCTCCTTTAGTCCCGGTTGTATCGGCCAGAGTCCAGGTGTTAGTGGCGTGCCCCTTTTATCCCGGTCGGAGCCTCCAACCCTTTTGTCCCGGTTGGAATTACCGACCGGAGTAAATTTCAACCGGGACAAAAGGTGTTCCTTTTATTCCCGGTTGGAGTTTTTAACCAGGATAAAAACTTACCCCCATTAAATCCCAAGACAAAGGCCTTTCTTCCTCCTCCAACCCGAGCCACTCCACTCCACAAAGACAGAGAGCTTCACCTACTCTCGGGTGGCGCCGAGGCAAGGGAGGTGCTGCCCGAATTTTTTCCCCTCATTTCTATAGGAATTTCACTCATCCAAAGTGTTGCAAAGGTTAGCTACTTCATCCTCTTGTTATGCTTTGATTTATGCTTTAGAGAGGGAGAAAAATGAGTTTGTTTTTTAGAAAGAGGGAGAATGAAGAGAAATTTGTATTATACATGTTTTTG
Organism: Setaria viridis; assembly: GCF_005286985.2. Taxonomy (NCBI): domain Eukaryota; kingdom Viridiplantae; phylum Streptophyta; class Magnoliopsida; order Poales; family Poaceae; genus Setaria; species Setaria viridis. The sequence goes on from NC_048271.2 coordinate 45,627,268, forward strand.
AGCTAAAATGTGATGGATAGTTTGCTTGTTATATACGATTCGTATTAGTTAAAACAAGTTGATGTGTAGAATGGAGATGGATAGTTTATTTGCTAGAATGTGAAGTAGAAAATGGAGAGGATTTTGAGCTAGAATGTGAGGGAGATTGGAGTGTAAATGTAAGGTAGAATTGAGAGGGTTTCAATATTAATTATGAGGACAAAATTAGCATGTCATATGTGTCATATATAGTATGCATCCTTGCAACGGTTTAAGAATGATGCTACCCTTGTCTAGACGGTTTATCTTGTCAAATTCAATATGATTTTTCAAATCCGTACTTGTTGAACTTGCATACCGTGTTCATCTCGGTAAGCATGTTCTCCGCCAAGCAGCAACAAACATCAAGGAGGAGCTCCAATTCTATGAGGAAGAGCGGCAAAGAACATTGTGGAAGACCGTATCCCCTTTCTCGTAGAATCGGAGCTCTTCCATTGCGAAGTACGGTGCTGCCCAGTGGAGAACATGCTCGCCGAGATGATCACAGTCTTCAAGTTCAACAAGTTCTGCAGTGCTAAGGTATGAATTTTTGTACATAGAGATGGCTTCTGTTGCTGAAGGTAGTGGTGATGGTGGGGGCAATCGTCATTCCTCTCACGGCAAAGGGAAAACCATAGTTGGCCCTGATGATAAGCCAAAGAAAATGAGCACCTAGGAGAAAGCAATGCTTCGTTTTTTGCAAAAACGTCATCAAAATGCTGTTGCGGCGGGTCAGGAACCTCTTTTTGGTGGTCGTTATGCTCTACCGTCAGTCCTGGGTGTTTCACGTCCACTTAGTACTACCGTTGCAGGAGGCACAAATAAACCACAGGATGAGGTTCGGTCAGCGGAACCTTCGTCTTCGCCGCCCAAGGATGTTTAAAGTCCTCCTAGATAATGCTTAGTGGATGGCTTGTCGTAGTGTATCATGTTGTTTGGATCTGAAATTTAGATATGTATATTTCTATCTATATCTAAATTTACAGCATTATTTGCACTACAAAGTTTGACATGCTTTCAATCGTGAATAGCATGTAGATAAGTTGTAAAGCATATAAAAAAGGAAAAAAATTCGTAATCCATTTTCATGCGTAATCCATTTTCAAGTGTAATCCATTTTCATGCATTATACAATGCAGATGGATCGGCAATAGATGTATAATGTGGACAGACGGAGCAAGGTGTTTATTGATGGCTTGCATTATTTTTTTGAAGTGGCCAAAACGAACAAGCTAGATAACGGGTTTGTATGTTGTCCATGCTTCCAATGCAGTAACAAGAAAGACTATTCAATGGATTCCTAGGGGACTATTCACAACCACTTGTATGCCTAACTATTTTGTTTGGACCAAGCACGACAAAAGAGGGGCTGTAATGGAAGATGGCAAAGAGGAGGAGGATGATGACAACATTCCGGACTAGGCTGCAGGCCAAGCTTTTGCAGATACTACAATGAGCGAGGCTAATAAAGATGAGTTTGCAGAAGATGGCCCTACTGATGACCTTGGTCAGGTGCTACGAGATGCACACAGAGATTGCGAAACTGAGAACGAAGCAGCAAAGGTGCAGCATATGATAGATGATCACAAAAAATTATTGTACCCAGAGAACGGGTTCGTATGTTGTCCATGCTTCCAATGTAGTAACAAGAAGGACTATTCAATGGATTCCTAGGGGCTATCCATTTTCATCCGTAATCCATTTTCAAGTGCAATCTTCTCAATTGATCCACGCCTCAGGATCGGAGTTTAATAACTTATTTACTTCTGCTATATGTACAGGTGGCGTACGGGAATGCCTTACCAATCATGGCAGGACAGACAAGCCATGGCATGGAGATTCCACCTGGCTACGCTAGCGTCAGCCTAGAGTAGATCGCTGAGAGCCAATATGAAGACCTAGAGCTCGACATCCCAGGAGGCGTCGGAAAAGGACACTAGGAGATGCGCTTCACGGGATCATTCTATGGCGCAAATGCTACATCATCATCCCCGGCACGGAAGCACCTCCTCAGAGCTCAAGACCGCTCCCTGCAGATCCCCAGCAGCGACCATCTCCTCAAAGCTTAAGACCGTCATCTCCAGCACAACCTGCTCCAGGACCGTCGCTTCCTGCTCGATCAAGGTCTCCATCTCCACCACATCCTGGTAGTGGGAGGGACGACGACAATAACAACACCCCTCCCAGATCACCGTCACCGGGACTAAGAGCAGCCTCGAGGAAGGAACCTGCAGCACCACTTAAGAAGTCGCGACCACCACCTCCTAAGCCAAGACAAAGAAAGAAGAAAAGAAAGGAGCCTGAAGTGACTCATGAGGAACGTTGGGAGGCAATGACTCATGCGGAATAGTGGGCCGAAATCCAAGCAGAGGCCAGGGAGTGGTTCAAGAAACAGGCCGAAGAAAAAAAAAGCAAGGGAGATGGAGCCGCCACCAGTAAATCAAAGATAATTAATTTTTTTTATCAGGATGGAAGAAGGAGCCAAGAAGAGGATACCACTACTATCGAAGTACGAACGGGCGTTAGTCAAGGCTGATGAGAGGGAAAAAAGAAAAGGAAAGTCATCTTCCAGTGGTGCTGTCCCCGACCTCGGGCATCTACTAGAAAAAGATGTTGAAAAGATAGCAGCAATGCCCTTGGATCAATAAGCACAAGTATTGCAATTCATGGAAGAAACAGGTGGGACTTGATGAATGTCTAGGGCAAGTTGAGCTGCCAGTTGCACCGCCAGTTGAACCAAGATAGACCTTTGAGCTAGGCAAGTCTCTGGTAAGGCCTGAGTTGGTACGGAACCTATCAACAAAGATGTAGGAATTCCATCAATGGTACATGAAGGTGTCCGCCGACTCGAGGGAGATGTTCGGCCTTAAGGTAAAACCGATAGATTTTTACGGCGAAGGCAAGAAAGTCCCGTGGCTAGAATTCAAGGATATATATGAAGTGTACCATCATGATGCCCTAGACATCTCTCTGATCAGCGCCTGGGTTCTGTAAGTGTCCGTTTATCTACATGTAAATTTTTGCTCATATCATTATTTTTTTTGCATGCGTCACCGTACTAACTTTGTCTTCCATTTTATATAGGATGCTAATTCAGACGTGCCGACGAGAAGCGTACCTCCATATTGGCTTCATGGATCCATCCGTAGTTAACAAAAAACAGATACAGGTCGCGCCGGACAAAACCTTGTGGAAGTATACAACTTCCTAGATAAATAAAAATTAAAGGATTTCATAATACTTCCATACAACTTCAAGTAAGTGTGTGTATACCGTCTAATTTCGTTTTCAATTTCCTTACTTGATTAATGTTAGTTAGCTCTAATATATATGAACATTTATGTACGCAGCTTCCACTGGATCCTCATTATAATTGAGCCTGAAAGAAGCCACATCACTGTCTTCGATTCGTTGAGGAAAGATCCGGTGGAGTACCGAGACATGCAAGACATGCTAGGCTTGTAATAATTCTGGACCTTTATCTCTATGCAAAAGTTTGTTTTCTAAATTTTCACCTAACACTATATTATTCATTATTTTAATCCGCAGCCATGGAGACAATTCATCAGGACACACAAAGGTCCATTCAAAGAAAAAGTTACATGGAACACAGACTTCCCGGTACGTATGAAGTCTGCACATTTTGTACATTCTATAACACGAATATTTCATAACTTATTTTTTCTCCACTGAAGTGCTTAAGACAGGAACCCGGGAATAATCCATGTGGCTACTACATCTGTGAGCACATGTACAATTTTGTGGGACCCAAGGGACTAAACATGACGTCGCACAACTTTAAAGTACGTAAAATAAAATTATTAATAGTTAATTATTTTCTAGCTCTTTATATTTAATTGTTCATGTAACATTCACGTATTTCCAAATTACAGATGTTAAATATTCAACATGGACTCTTGAAGAAGGAAAGGGTAGCGGCAATATGTGAAGGTCTCATTGGATTCTTGATGGACGAGGTGGTAAATCCACAAGGAGAATTTTATTACGATGGACGAAATTTAGACGCTTCGAGCAACACCTCGACGGGAAGATTGTAGATATATAGTTTGATTTGTATATATACGCTAAAATTTGTATAGTATGGTAAGAATTGTATATATATACTAAGAATTGTATATATAGTAATTGTATAGTTACTAGTTTCATTCATTTAAATACTAGTTTGATTTCATTATAAAAAAAGTCTCGACTAAGATTAACAAAAGGGCTGCGTACGTACGTGATGCACGAAATTACAGGCACCATGCAGCGCCTAAAATTTCAGGCAGGACTTTAGTTCCGGTTAGAAAATCCAACCGGGACTAAAGGAGCGCCCTTTACCAACCGGAAGTAAAGGGTCTTGTCCCACGCCTGGCGTGGTAGGCCCTTTAGTCGCGGTTGGTTTTTAAAACCAACCGGAACTAAAGGGTGGCTTTACTCCCGGTTGAAAGATCGGGACTAAAGATCCCCTTTTATCTCGATTGGTTTATCCCAGATGAATTTTCGGGAGATTTGTTCTATGCCAACTCGAGTTTTCTACCGGTGCTGGCGGGTCTGTGCGTGCCTCATGCTGAGGCCGTACTGTTGGAGGTGCATGCACTAAGCGTATATGCGCTCTCTGACCGGTATCACTGTGCGTTCACACTCTAGTTCTCCATAACTTAATTTGATCTGCAGTACATTATTGATGTTGTTGAAGATGTATATATAATATATGCACCATCTCAAGTTCTCAACCTTACCATCTTCAGAGAGAGAGAGAGACCATGATCCAGCGGCACACGTGGCAGTTTTACTACCATGCACTTTAGTCATCGGTCGCATGAATACTAAATTAATTAACGATGATGACGAGTGCTGCATAAATCTATGCCATCTGTTTCACTAGGAGTACATGACTTACTCATCAGTCCTATCCCCCATAATACTATATGCTAGGTCAAACACCATGTGCTACCGGCCTTTACCTTATAATTAACGGTGCATATCACTAACATGCATGGTAGACCAATAATGTTTTCATGTAGGCACGTACTACCCTGCCAGCTACATTTATGACCTGATCAGATTCAACGCATCAGTACATACATATAATAAGGCAAAGAGGGTCGTATGATGAGTATCCAAAAGGCTAAACGAAAAGAGAGTTCGGTTTGGAATCGAAAATGTCAGTCGGTCGATCCAGCAGATGCACTGGCTGACGACATCCTCCAGCAGTCAGATGATGGAGCAGTATATGCATGCATGCATGACCAATCATCAACGCCACCTCAGGCCTTTGGAACTTGGAAGATCACGATTCATGCAATAATTCCGGTCCTCCAGAGTGAAAACCGTGAACATCATAAATAAAATAGAGTATTAATTAACTGAAATCTATCATAATAATTAAATATAATTAAAGATATACGGTATTACCTGGAAAATGAAAAAAAAGATAAGAGCAAAGATGATCAATTTCGATTAGCTGTGTGCATAGGCCGACGGACTGGTTAATTTTGCTAGGATGATTCATATCCGGCCGTGTGCATAAATCCAAATAGCTAGATACTGCTTAGGATATGGAAGAGGAATTTGACAAATAATTTTCTGGTCCAAGATTGCGTCTCCATTGCGACATATCTCGTGTCACTTGCTAGTTAAGCATGTAACTGCGAGGTACTTTCTGGTGCTCCTGTCCCAGCTCCTGCATGCATGTATGCGAGTTGCGAGGTCAAAAAAACGCTCGCTCAAGACGACCATCTCCTGCTCAAATTTGAATGGTGTCAACATGCCAGTTCAATTCATGCATTCGTGATTTGGCACACGAAGACGTACGGAAGCTCCAACAGAACTCTCCTCCTCATCAATGTAAATGCGCGTGCCACGTCGAGCCAAATAAAAGTCGCGTGCTCAGCGACACGTTTGGACGGACGCAGACGGTACACAATTTGATCGATTGCGTGTACAGGAGGCGCGGTAATAAGCCGGTAACACGGTTAGCGCAGACCGATGACGTCACTGCCTTCCATCATTCCGTTAAGGCAATCAGCCGCACGGAGGTGGCGACCCTGGACCAGACTCTGTAACAGGCAGGAAGCCACGGTTGGAACAGGACGGAAGGCAAAAGCGGCTGGGGAGATGGAGTCATGGAGAGAGACAGGCGCGAGAAGGCCACTTGGGAATTCTGTGACAGATAGATGAGATGAGGAAAGGGGTAAGTTCGAATTGACCGCATCTGGGCCTGATCTTGCAACGACCTGCCCGTTGCGATCGACGGGATCATGGCAGGGCATTTTCCACTGTTAGTCAAGGCGCAGTCCCTGTCCCGCGCAGCTAAAAGGTCTGGGAGAGAGATCAGGACAGTAGCCTCCCCACTTGGACGATAATACGAACCCTCGTGCGCAGGACTAGTGCCGTCTCCCGTCACTGTTGCAGACTTGCAGTGTGTTAATAATGCCTTATTGGATGGTATCTGTACCTGGAGCTATACTGCAGCACTGGATGGATTCTCGTTCTCTGGTCTCTGCCCACACAATCACGGAATCACCTGTTGAGATCTTTGCCCGGACTTGTGAGAGAGAAAAACTCACTGCCCCGCCGCCGTGGTGGTTCAACTCGTTAGAGTTCAGGTCGTATCCATTGCATACGGAGATTGAAGGCGCTAGGTATCATACCACCTGTTATTGTTCCTAAATAAAATATATCAGCTCGTTCGGCTCTCTGCCGCAGCAGCTGCAGCACGCAGCAGCTCTCTGCCGCAGCAGCCAAGCGAACGAGCCGATATATAACTTTTCAAATCTGAGCGCGTATTTTGTCCATTTCTTCATCAACTGGGCCTTGCAGCAGGTTTGTTAGGCCATGACGTGACGCCTTGATAATCAACTGCTAATAATATGGCTGTCAAGGAGCTTCGTCAGTCAGAGACCGAACGATTTAATTAACGAGCAACTCAATTTTTTTTGGTTATATTGCTTAACCACCAACATCTTTAATTTTTACTAAAATAAAATCACCTGGAGGTCAAAGCAGTTCACGGCTCGGGGTCGGGCACCGTCTTTGAACGGCGCTCGTTGAACTGATAACTTCAAAGATGAAACAACAGCTTTAGTCACTTGATCCAATCAATCAGTGATTAAAATATCAATCACGCGCGGAAATAACCTCAGGCAACATACTCCCTCCGTCCCAAATTACTCCGTACTATTCGTTCCAGCTTGTCTAGATATCTAACTTTTGCTACTCCCTCTGTTCCAAATTGTAAATCGTTTTACCTTTTTTAAGTTAATAGAAATTATTATACATCTAGATATAGTGTATGTCTAGGTGTATAGTAATATCTACGAACCTAGGAAATTCAAAACGACCTACAATTTGGAACGGAGGAAGTACGTGTTTAGACATACATATATCTAGGTCCATAGAAAAATCTATGTATGTAGAAAAGTCAAAATGAATAATAATTTGGAACGGAGGCAGTAGTATAGATTCTATACGGAGTTTTTCCTTCCCTTATCTTTTCTAGAGAACTTCAGTTTTCACACACACATAGCTGCACATTTTTTTTATGCACGTGTACCTTGATGAGAAAGGGAGTGACTGGAGCAGCGTGTCAGTGAATTTCTCCGAAAGATCACTAGCACACCATAACAAGCTATCAGTAGCTTGGTGCCCACGAAGGCAGAGGACCTGGAGCCACAAATCAGTATGCGCGCAAGCTACGCGCCTACGCCAACGAGGCTGGCTGACCCCGGCCCTGCTGTCATGCTGTGCATGCACACACAATCTTCCTGTCAATCTGAAGCGGCCAAACTTCAGCGACAGATTGCATTCCATCCGCCGGTCTCCTCTATGCTTCGTTGGGTTCGCTGTTAGTTTTGTTGGTACATCGTTTCCCTGCAGCGGCAACAGCTACGAGTCGATAGTCCACGGTTGGTCAAGAACCGTTCAAAGCTTGAGACCAGCGGAAAATGTCTCCTCCCCTGACGGGATTGTTGTCAACTGCCGACGACTCAAACTAAGGAGCATGCAGCTAGCGATTAGCATGCGCCATGCATGGTTGATCAATGACCATTAATGATGTCTCCCTCCTTTCTCGCGCAGGCGCAGCAGTTGATGAATCCGCGGAGAAAACTGTGGCCTGTGGGGGACATTGAACCCTTGATCAGCAGGCCTAACTAAACTAACCCGTCCCTGTCATGAACGATGCAGCCTTGGAGGATGAACACGGGTAGTTGTATTGTATCGTACGGTACGCAGGCTGACCTTCTAGAGGCCGATGAGTTTATTAGTAAGCTGGTCGTCGTCGTCGTCCATGTCTCGCGCACGAAGGAATCCTGCCCTTTCTTTCTCTCACCGATTTCTGGAAAAAGGGAACCGATCGAGTGGGGGCAGTTGAGTTGAGGCCGGCTGAGAGTTTGATGCTGCTGGGCCAGAGATAGAGAATAACGGGCATCATGTACGTGTCACTGTTGCACTGTTGGCTAGTGGATGCGTGATGGATATAGTGGACTGACCGGAGAGGCAACGTGAGCTTTAGCTTCTTTGAACGGTGAAAAATGGTGGTGCGTGGTTTTTATCTGGCCGTGACGAACTGAGTGATGATCGGATCGGATGCCATGTTCAACGTCTAACAAGTGGATCAAGGAGGGATGGAGATGTTTGCCACACTGATTCTTTCTTTAGAGGAACGATGACCATGCCGAACTGAACTGAACAGCCTTAGCCCATTGGGCAGGCGAACAGAATCGTAGCAGGGAAAAAGACGGAGCATTTCCAGCCCATTATCTCGCATTCTCGCTGGGGCGGGAATCTGGAACTAGACAGGCCCACCGTTTATCGGCGACCATAATGCGTTTCTCTTGCTTGAAAGCTTCACAGGTTCGGATAATCTCGATTTTGCCTGGGACTCTGGAGGCATTCCGAAGGCAGCGGCTGGCGAATTTTGATCCAGGAGCCCACGTTCTCCTGTTTCTTTTTTGAACAAGGTTCTCCTGTTTCTACTACCAGCGCATACATTTTTTTTGGGTGCTGGACGCTGGAGATACATTTTTTCGGAGAAGTCACGCGTGTGCATCCCACAAAGTGCAACAGCAAACTGAAACGGGCAGGGCCAAAAAAACGAAAGGGGAAAAAAGTGGAGGTGCGGGGAATCGAACCCCGTGCCTCTCGCATGCGAAGCGAGCGCTCTACCATATGAGCTACACCCCCATTCTGTGTTGGCTGATCTATACTAATGTATTTATTTTTTTATATATTATTAGATATAAGGACCAAATGTTAACCGTTAACTTTTCGTTAGAGTATATGCATGGAAGTTTGGAAGTGGTATACGCGTCGGGGGAAATTGATTTGTGTAAAGACTGAAATCATATGAAAAAATAGTCTCAAAGTTCTCTAAAAAAATCAGCTGAGCATTTCAAGATCAAGCTCATTCTGGTCGATGAGAAAAAAAAAGAACGTATATGTTCTCTCATGCTACATCCGTTTTCAACTCATGCGAACATTTTTGTTTGCCTTGAAATTCCAAAAGGATAATTAAATGACCTTTTTAACTCTTCTTTTTGCATAGATGGAGAGGAACTTTTTGTTTGAACTTTGAAGTCGCCTGATGACCATTTGCTCGGCTACCGAAACAGTTTCCAGTTAGTTCAGGCGCATCAATCATCATTTTAGTCAAGTTTATTTATATTTTCGTTTTTCTTTGCCACAAGGTACAGTAGTACCTACTCCAGCAAGACAAAAAGAAATGTTTGTCAAAGCAGCAAGCGAAGGCCAAGAGAGATGCTGGCGGCCTGCAAAAGCCTTTTCTTCCCCATCGTGTGAGTCCACGGTGTGATGTCACGGAGCGGTGGCGGCTTTCCCGATTCACTGTGCGGAGAAATCCCCGTGCACCCTTCTTCCACCTCCTCCCCTCTCCTCTCCTACTCCCCACTACTCTTCCTCTCTGATTTCTCCCTCAATTCCATCTTTTGCAGCCAAAAACTTGCTGTTCTTCTCCTCCTCGCAACTTTTGGCACCTCATCATCGGCTACCTGACCGCCGGCGACCGGTGGTACTAAGCAGGCGCCCTTTTCCACAAAAAGTCGTCTCTCGTCGAGAGCAGCTGCCCTCCTGCTCCTCGCCTCTCTGCTGGTACTGGACTTGCGCGGAGTGGAGATCCACCCGGACCTGGTTCGATTTCTTCGTTTCGGTTAGTAACCCTAGCTTGCTTAAGAGCTCCTTTTGTTCGCTGAAGGAATTGTGTGCAGTCAAATCGAATCTCCCCCCCCTGTTATGTTAGTTGCGGATTTGTTGTCCGAGAGTTGTAGTACCCTAGTGATAAATCTATCCGTGGTTCGATCAGGTTTGTTCGACTTCAGCGCCAAAGACCAATCTCAGTCGATACCACAGGACGACTTTTTTTTTGAAACGAAACAGGACGACTTGGTGGTCGCCGTGGTGTGCGCGCATTTATTCTTTCTGAAATAATTTGGAATTGAATGATTGAATCCCCATGCCCCACGTCTGAGTTGTCCCCTGTGCCACAGTGGTGTCGTGCTGTCCTCGTTGCGTACTTGCGTTGGAGCTTCCCGCTGCTATTAAGGCAAGATAGCATCTGGAAGGATCAACTCGAATTCCCTTTACGAGCTAGTGAAAGCTGCCTAGTCGGCTTCCAGCCGATCTCCTTTCAACCAGCATGAGCTGCTCGAGCTCCTCCATCAGCCGCCCCCTGCACTTAAGACAGACCCTTGTTCTCTTGGTTACATGTATTATATGCTTCCCCTAATTTATTAGCAGTTTTCAGATATTGTATAATTACTGATTGGGTAATGGCCAAATTTACAGTAGCTTGCTCATAGATGCTTGGACTCGTGTGTGCAGTCGTCTGCACAGCTCCCAGTTGCGAATTTTTAGGCTGGTCTTTGCTTCCACAAAAGCTTTCAAGCTGGGGTATGAGCTGGGAAATTTAGGAATAAGCTTAGTAATTAACGTTGGGCACTAAGACAAAACTATCCTTGCTGTCCTGCGATACCTTACGTCTTAGTGGTGTGGAGCTGTACTAGTTGTTCTTTTGGAATTACGAGCTGCTATGGACAATTGGACAGGAGCTGGCATTACCTTGATTTTCCTTTATGAACCACAGCTAAATGTCTTTTGTTTGATGTTTCCAGGTTTGGAACATGCAGTTAACTCTGACCTGTTGCTGTTTTTGGTAAAGGTATGAATATGCCAGTGCTTAGTTGGACTACCATTCTTGTCATTTCTAGCTGTATATTCTTTATTATGTTGCTGATGTACCTGGAAACTTGTTTCTTGCGATGGATAGTTTGCTGGTCTGCCGGGTGGGTGGATGTGCCAACTGCAGGCTGCTTATCATCCTGTCATAAGAGAAAAACAAAAAGGGGACAACAAAGCAATTTGTTGTCTCATTCTTAGGAGCTGGTGAGAACCCGGCATGGCAGATGCTAGTTCGAGGACTGACACCTCGACTGTTGTAGACACTGACGATAAAAATCAAAGGGTAACCCCTCTTTTCTCCATCCGAATTATTTTAGAAGTGAACATAATGTTGCCACTATGCCTAAACTTTGGTCTTTCTTATAGCCTAATAGGATGTGAAGAATTGGACCGTATTCATTATCCAATAAATGATGAGCTGAGCTTATGTTCTCCGACGCACATAATTTTGCCATGTCTGTTTAACCATCTGCAAACATTATACTCACATGCTCTTATGTCTTAACAAATAAGTAACAGATTATATTAACTTTTAAATTTGGCAAACCTGATGTTAGACTATTGGTTTCATTAAGTGGGAAGTTTCACTTGGAGTGTCTTAAAGTGTTAACACTAGAAAGTTTCGTGAAATGAAAACTTTGACGAAAATAAGAAATGGTACCTGAATTGGTAAATATCCTTGGTGATTGAGGTACACTAAATCCCTACAAAACAGGGCTGTTTCTTGTATTTCCCAACTGTTCTCTCTAGTTTATCTGTTTCATCTGTTACTGATTCTGTATTACTGTTTGCCACCAAGTCGCTTTCATATAGCTCCAAGTTTGCTAAATTTTTTTTGTGTTTGCAAGCATTAGTTGACATTGCAACATTTGTTCACACTAAGCACATCTTCTACATTTGTGAATTTTGCCAAGAAAATTGATTACTAGTTGAATGGAACCCTTTGTGTTTGGAATTGGGGCCTTGGAGGCATAATGGATGATCTCCTACTTTGTCAGATTATTTTACAAATTTTCAACTTCATTCCTGTACAAAGTGCTCATGTCATTCTGAAGTCGGTACATGTTACTTGTTCCATCATCTATGATCTTGACTTCCAATATAAAGAAACCTCCTTCATCTGTGTACTGCTGCATGTCAACTTCCTACCTTATAGTTTCATGCACAAACACTGTATCTCTGTAATTTTTCTTAACCAACTTTTACAGTTAGAAAACGGACAGAGTGGAGCTATTGTCATGGCTTCTAATTCATCTGATCGGTCTGACAGATCTGACAAACCTATGGACCAAAAGGTATTAAATTATTAATTCTTTCTTCTATATCTTTTTACTGTTCTTACCATTTTTCAGTCATGGTCTCTAGAAAATGAATTTTCTGTTCTGTAGGTTTTACGGCGGCTTGCCCAAAATCGTGAGGCAGCAAGAAAAAGTCGACTGAGAAAAAAGGTACTATTACCATGCCTGTGCTGCGCTGTGCACATCTGGGAGCTGTTCCTGTATTTTGGTGCGGCGTGTCTGTGTGCACGTCTCACTGATGCATGCATGTATGTGTGCATGTGTGAGTCAGGACTGTGAAGCGGATCTGCCTAGTTGTCACCAGGGGTGAAGCCACAGTCCATTCTACTTGAGCTTCAGCCTGCCCCTGTCACCACACGCCCTAATATTCTTCTGATCATTACCTTGTTAATTAGTAGGCTAATAATTTGGTTTTGATTGATGAATCAACTCTCTGAGTATTGACACCTATATAGGTTTCTAAAATCGATTTTAAACTATAGGAATTTATGTGTGTTGTATTGAAAAAAGATTCCCGCTCAGTAAAATCAGTATTGTATTTATTTTACCACTGTGTCAACATTTGCACATTGTCGCGAATCTTCCACACAAAAGAATTCCACATAGAAGAAGAATGACTTTGTAGAACATGAAAACTCCATATTGAATTTTTCTATGATTGCACACAGCAAAGATGCTGGGTTGTAAATTGTAATGGATTAGGCAGAGAGATGTTAGCCCAATTCCTGACATCCACCACTGTTTGTAATACTGTAGTATGGATGATTTTGATGTTGTTGATCAGGGAGCTAGTACCACACTGTGTTGCAACTACTTGGATAACCTGCAAGTCAGCAAGTGTGTGTGATTTAGTACTTGTGATCTCATCATTTTCTTTTCTTGTTTCATGATATTATTGGAAAATTGCATAAATACAGAAGGTACCCTTGCTTTGAGAAAAAAAGAGTAACCACCAAGGCACTCCTTGTTTCTTTCTTAATCAACGACCAACTTTGAAAATTTACAATTTAGACATAAGCAACTGAATTGTGTAAATTGAAGTGTATCCTCTAGCTTTTTCTCTGTTCACTATTGGGTTTATTGTTTTCCTATAAGCCCTTTCTAACACTACCTGTTGTTTTCAAAGGCATATGTACAACAGCTTGAGAGCAGTAAGCTAAAACTTGCAAGCCTAGAGCAAGAGCTCCAGAAAGCTCGACAACAGGTGAGTTTATTTGGTTGATGCTGGAGTGCAATTTTTACTGGCATGTCTCCATGGTTTTATTTAAATTTGCTACTTGGATATCACATTGCAGGGAATCTTCATATCCAGCTCTGGAGACCAAACTCATGCTATGAGTGGAAATGGTAAGCTCCCTCCTCCCTCCCTCCCTCTCATGCACACGCACACACATGCTTTCGCTAATTGCTTTTGCAACCTTACATCATTGTAAACCCCAAGTGCTTCATAGGAGTAAAACTGAAAAACTAATCTCTTTGCAGGAGCTATGACCTTTGATTTAGAGTATTCTCGATGGCAAGAGGAGCAAAATAAGCAGATAAATGAGCTGAGGACTGCAGTAAATGCTCATGCAAGTGATAGTGACCTCCGTCTTATCGTGGATGGGATAATGGCACATTATGATGAGATATTCAGGCTGAAGGGCGTTGCTGCGAAGGCTGATGTGTTCCATATACTTTCAGGCATGTGGAAAACACCTGCTGAAAGGTGCTTCTTGTGGCTTGGGGGTTTCCGTTCGTCTGAGCTTCTAAAGGTGCATGCATATGATATAGATAGAATTATATTACACCTGGCTTTGATTGCAAATATAACTCGTTCTAGAACCCGTGCCTCTCAATGGCTGCCTGCGCACCCCCCCCCCCCCCCCCCCCCCCCAAGCAATATATAAAGGGTCCTTGTTTACCACATATCAGTACAATTACTTTCATAATGTGCCACTTTTTTTGGCAATATCGCTAAATATTGTCACAAATATAGAATCTTAAAGTATCGTCTAATATATCAATGACTTGCAGCTCAAGGTCCTGCATGTCACCCCCACATTAAGTGTCATTTATCAATTTATAACTCTCTGTAATAGAACTAACTAATTTTAATTTTCCTAGACAACATGTGCTTGTGTAGATGCCAAAACAACTTCTAATTGTGTTTGGAAGGATTTAAAGCCTATTGCAGGAGTATTTTCCTTAGTAGGGCGTGATTTTTTTTATTATTGTACCATTCAATGGGTGCTTCTGCTTCAAGCTGAACTGTTTGGCTATTCCTTACACTGTTGTAAAATTGCAGCTCCTTGTGAATCAGCTTGAGCCACTAACGGAGCAGCAATTGATGGGGCTATCCAATCTCCAACAATCCTCCCAGCAGGCTGAGGATGCATTGTCACAAGGAATGGAAGCATTGCAGCAATCCTTGGCAGAAACGTTGGCTGGGTCCCTTGGTCCATCAGGATCCTCCGGGAACGTGGCAAACTATATGGGTCAAATGGCTATGGCCATGGGCAAACTTGGCACCCTCGAGAATTTCCTTCGTCAGGTAAACTTTCTGAAATCCTAACCCTGTCAAACATGCAGTTTTTCTGTTGCTGTTATTGCTTTTGATAGATAAAAGAATAAATGAAACTAATTTACTGGTCAGTTAAGATGTTTGCTTGAGAATTCCACAAATTTTAGGAAAGAAACCAAGGCACTTGATTGTTGATTTGACATATTTACCCCTGTTTTGCGCAATCTGTACTGCTCTCAATGTTTCTAGCTCTGAAGGGAACATGTTTTATTTATGTTAGGCTGATAATCTACGACAGCAGACCTTGCATCAAATGCAACGCATTCTGACGATCCGACAAGCTGCTCGGGCGCTCCTTGCGATCCATGACTACTTCTCACGTTTGCGCGCCCTGAGTTCTCTTTGGCTTGCTAGGCCACGGGAGTAACATCGCCAGCGTGGGTGTCTGCTACATGAACTGATCTGCGAGTGTGGGACTGCTGGCTGCAAACTCGCAACACATTTGCAGATGACTGGAGGTTCAGTCCTCACTGTACAAGTTGTATTAACATCTTCTGGTCTCAGATTGCGGTTCAGTGTTGTACAATTTAGGGTAAAGCTTGGAGTAACTTGTAAGTTATCATGAATTTATGATTGACATATTGCAATTGTATTAGCAATAAAAATAGAAGTACATACAAGGCTGGAAGAATATCCAGCGTCAATTAATGTTGGAACCAGCAGCAAGAGCAGCATGTCGCTTTGAATATTAGGTTGATTGGTTGAACTTGAAGTCCTGGTGCGGTTGTGCCCAGAACCAAAAAAAAAAGAGAGAGAAAAAGAGGAGGGATCCACAATACTATCAGGCTTCGAACTCCATATATGAAGGTAAAATTTGCTACGCATTTAGTGGATGAATTCTATGTCAGTACAATTAGTGAACATTTTGGTAGAGGATTCTGTAAACGATAAATGATTCCTTCATGAGTTTCATTTTCCATCCTACAAATTTCTGCGCAAAATTCACATTTTTGCTCAAACACGTCGAAGGTAGCACCTGTGCATTTAAATCCAGTACTTTTGTTTGAATTTAAATTCTGGTAAAGCATCCACGGGGCTACCAAAAAAAAATTCACCTAGACCTACCCGACGTGTGACGTGTCAGTACTCGTGTCGCTACTCAGTACACCTACGGCGGCGAAAGCTAAAAGCTACAGGTACAGCTTCCACTGTCGCTATCCATTTCACCCCTCACAAGCTGCCACGAGCAATAGTCCTCTTTTCCTTCCGCATTCCAGACGTCCACGCGATCCAACCAAGGGGACAGACAAGTGCTGCAGGAGCAGGACCAAGCAGCGCTGAAAGATGGCAGGGCTCGCCGCGGCAGCGTCCGCAGCACCGGTGGCGTCCTTCCAGTTCCAGCCCTCGCTGTCGAGCTTGCGCTTCACTCCGGTGAGTACCCGCTTCGTGCGCCCGTGGTACGGTAATACGGTTGCTTGGTTGGTGGCGGGATGAAGCAGCTTGTTTTCTTTCGCTCCGACGCCGTGCGCTTAACCTGCTCGACGAAATGCCTCGGCCGATTCACTGGGCGCTGGCTTGGTGGCATGCTGGAGCGATACGTGCCCGTCGCTGTGCTGCCTCTTGTATCGATGGGAGTGGTTGGCGGGGCTTTGGTTCGCCCGTGCGAGCGTGTGATCCTTGTGAACGTTTCTGGGCATCTTGGCTCTGGACGGACGGAAATTAGAGCTGATGAGACGCTCTCGTTTTCATCACGGGTTCCAAACTTCCAATTGATGCTGTTTTCCTTTTTGCTGGGCATCGGTCCAGTTCAGTGGCGCGTTGGACTGTACGTGTCAACATGCTCGGCATATTCACGCAACACACTCATAAAAAGGGACTCTGATTTGATATAAACGAGCACTTGGTTGACCGAACTCATGTTGCATCAATCCATCTCTCAAGAAATGATTATGTTTTGATTATACTGCAGTGAGTGAATAAAAAATCTGTCTCCCTTCCCCCAACCATTGGTCAATTGGAGTCTTAGAGACAGCGGTTCGCATTTGGCAGCTAACACAAAGTTACATCAATCTGATTTATTTGATATTTTACGCGTTGACAATTCATCTGCTGATTGTGGCATCTGATGCTTCTGCACGTAGGTTGCAGCACCTGCTGCCAGATTCAGAATACAAGCTTGTGGATTGAGGTGCTGGGTTGCTGCAAAACTGAAGCTCCGGAAGGCATTAAAAAGACATGGATGGCAACTTCAAAGAAATCCAGATGCTCGAGGGAATGATAAAATTCATGATTACTTGGAGGCTGCATCGCTGACCGAAAAGATAACTCATCGGAACACACATCTTGCTTATGGTTGGTATTATGAAATCAGTTGTCTTTTGTTCCATTACTTTGCATGTGTGCAGATGTGCTTATCATAATTGTTATTATTGTCGTAATGCCTTATGAT
The DNA here is from genome assembly GCF_005286985.2 of Setaria viridis. NCBI lineage: Eukaryota > Viridiplantae > Streptophyta > Magnoliopsida > Poales > Poaceae > Setaria > Setaria viridis. The sequence goes on from NC_048271.2 coordinate 45,644,735, forward strand.
TCCCCTCAGCGCTGCTGACACTGGTTTGCTTCATACCTTTGACAGTAACATTCAATTTGCATTAGCATTGTCAATAAAAGACATGCTCAAGAGAAATTTCTCCCTGAAATCCTCTTACTATTATTGTTGCAAACTTCTCGTTGGCCGTTTTCTTTTGTCTTTATGCCTTCATGTACAGCTTATTGTTTCCCCCTTTGTGCAGATTCTGGAGGTGAAATGGCCAGTACAAGCTCTGATATTTTGGATAGTTCAACTGTTCAGGAAAATCCGATGGATCTGGGATCCAACCCCTCTGAAACCCATTCTCCTGTGCAAGAGGAAGAATATGCTTTGTCTAATGACCATTCCGACAGTGAACCATCTCTTTGCATTGCTGTAATTGGAGCTACTGGTGAGCTGGCAAGAAGTAAAGTTTTCCCGGCACTATTTGCTCTGTATTACAGTGGTTTTCTTCCTCGGGTATGAACATATCAGCTTCCGCTACTGGAAAATTGAATTTACAGTCCTGCTGTAACTTGTATGTATGACTGCCATTGACATGTTACACCTTTCATTTTCATTCTTTTTATACTGCAGAGTGTAGGCATATTTGGATATTCTAGGAAGAAAATAACAGATGAAGGTTTAAGATCTATGATTGAAGCCAATTTGACCTGCCGGGTTGATCACCAGTATGTTCTTTTGATACGATAATTTCTTTTGTCATGACTGCCGCGTTGACAAAACACGTCAGCAAAACATTAGCACTGGAATTTGTATCTACAATATTTCCCCTTTTGTCTTTGAAATCATATAAGAATTATATAGCCAAACCAACCTTTTAATCTGCAACATATATTTTTGGACCAAATCACCTGTTGGTTATGTTGGCACTTGACACCAATGTTATTTTGGTTCTTCCAAATTTATGAATATGCTGGTATACTTTCCTTCCCAAGTTTCCCATGTATCTGCCAATCCTAATTACTAATGCTTCAACTTGGATGTCTGACTTGTCAGCAAAATCATTTTGCTTCCAAGTTTTTTTTTGGAAACGATATTCCAAGATTTTTCAAATCAATGATTTATGCATCATGCTGATATGTTTTGCTTTCCATAGTTTTTAAATATATCCCCCCAATATATTTCGACGTCAGGATGCAATTCTGTTATGATGACATAATTTCACTGCTGCAAATAAGCTTTGCCTAACTAATAAGAATGGATCCTAATGTTATTGTGAATGCAGCGAAAACTGTGGTGACAAGTTAAATGAGTTCCTTAAAAGGACGTATTATATAGATGCCGGACATGACAACAAAGATGGGATGGCTAGATTAAATTCAAGGATGGCACAGATAGAGGTAGAATTTCTCATAACAGTTCTTGAATCTTTTGGAGAAATTCGTGTTCTATATTTGAACTTGATATTTGGTTTATAAAGTTTCATTAATCTCCATTTTTATTTCGCAGGGTACTCGTGCAACAAACAGAATATTCTACCTTGCTGTACCCCAAGAGGCACTTCTTGACGTAGCATTGCCACTGGCTGACAGTGCCCAAACTAAGCGAGGCTGGAATAGGATAATTATTGAGAAACCATTTGGCTTTACTGGTTTGTCCTCACTCCGGGTAACACAATCTCTGCTGTCAAGATTTGAGGAAAAGCAAATTTACAGGTACTATGATTTCCATCTTTTATCCTTCCAATCTTAGCTGTCTTCCCTTTTTTGAATGAATGGATTGTCAAATTACAATGCTTTGTGATTGTTTTTCTTGACTGCAATGTTTGAAGAACTTGACAATTTGTTATTGCTTCATGTCTGTCACCCATAGAATTGATCACCTTCTGGGGAAGGATCTGATCGAAAATCTTACTGTCTTGAGATTTTCTAATTTGGTGTTTGAACCTTTGTGGAGCCGAACTTACATACGGAATGTGCAGGTACAACTTCAACTTTTCAAGGCTCAGTTTTGCATATGCTTTATCATTTTGTATATACATTGACTTGTAGCAATGCATGTGAATTGGTACAGGTTATTTTTTCTGAAGAAACAGCAACTGAAATACAAGGGAGGTGAGTTAATGCTATAACATTGCTCTTACCATTCTTGAATGTTGCAAAGCATTCGTGGTATAATAAAATGTACTCTTTAATACTGACTCTCTGCATGATTAGCTCATTACTGGGTTTGTTTAACCTTTACAATTGTCTCTTAACAGGGTTTTAACTTATCTTCATTTTCTTTATTAATGTATATTCATATTTTGGGATTGTAATTTTGGATCATTTAATTGACAGTCATATCCACTTGCAGGTACTTCGGAAATTATGGGATAATTCGTGACATAGTTCACAGTCACATTCTTCAAACAATAGCGCTATTTGCCATGGAACCACCTGTAAGTCTTGATGGAGAGGACATCCGAAATGAAAAGGTAAGGCAGTATAATCCTCTTAAAATTACTGTTGTAGAGGTTAGAAAATGCTGACATTCGTTACAGAATCATAAGAACTTTATTTATGTAGGTGAAGGTGCTGAGATCAATTCGTAAAGTGGACCTTGAGGATGTTGTTCTTGGTCAACTCAAAGACACCTCTGGTAAAGTTGACAGATATACAAAATCCATGACACCAACCTATTTTGCTGCTGCTATGTACATTGACAATGCACGCTGGGATGGGGTGCCATTTTTGATCAAGACAGGCATGGGGCTTATGAAGAATAGGTACACCCAATGAGATCCATAACTTCAATTAGCAAATGTCTCAATAGTGAATTTCTGATTTCAGTCACTTCATTGTAGTATTGTGTTATTATAAACTTATTTCCTTTTTATACCCTCAAAAGGTAGAATCAGAAATTGATTCATATGCATATTAGCACATAGCATGCACCGTTCTATCAACTATCTTCACTTCTTCAGTAGTCCACCCTATACTGAGCATCTTATTGATAACTATTGCAAGACTACCATTTTCTTATAAAAGAATTTCACCATTTTCTTATAAAAAAATATATCACCTGACAAATCGATCAAGCATGACTGAAGGTCTCTAATCATTTTTTTCCTTCAGAGCTGAGATTCGAATTCAGTTTCGCCATGTCCCTGGTAATATCTACCGTGAACGTTTTGGCCATGACATAGATCTTGACACAAATGAGCTTGTTCTACGCGATCAACCTGAAGAAGCGATCCTGTTGAAAGTCAACAACAAGGTCCCAGGGCTTGGGCTCCAACTGGATGCTTCAGAACTCAACCTGCTTTACCGTGATAAGTATGGATATCTCTTGGATCACCTTATGATCTATTCTAGAGAACTTGCACTAAACTATGACTTTTGTTGTGTAGGTACAATACGGAGGTTCCAGATTCATATGAGCATCTTCTCCTGGATGTGCTAGATGGAGACAGTCATCTATTCATGCGCAGCGATGAACTGGCTGCTGCATGGAACGTGCTGACCCCGATAATCCATGAGATCGATCAGAACATAGTTGCTCCTGAGCTCTACGAGGCTGGGGGTAGAGGGCCTATCAACGCTTACTACCTCGCTGCTAAACATGGGGTACGATGGGATGACGACTGGTGAGTTGATATCCGGCACAGTTGCTCGACGTATGAGATGTCCTTCCTATTTTTTTGCTGTTGTATCGCAGCCAATGATGTACAGTATATGCCTTTTGTAACCGACCTGTTCAACGACTTTCAAGGAGAAATGCAAAAATTAGTTTCTTTCCTGGGCTGTAGCACTACTTCCAATCATTTAACTTTGACGTTCAGACAACAAAAAGAACAGGAAACAGACTGCTTCCCTTGTTTGAAACATCAAATAAATTTGACTGAAGGAAGTATGTATAGGTAACACATGTTCCTTCACAACAGAGGATCAGGTATCCCGTTATTCTTTCACAACATATGTATACATCCATACACATAATTTAGATGGTTAAATCCATACACATAATTTAGTCGGTTAGGTATCTTACGGGTGGAACCTTTCCAGATCCACTTATTAGGTTCGAGTCTCCGACTGATGATGCTGAGAAAAGGGGTCGGTTTTAAGGAAAAGCGATGTAGTTACAAAAAGCGATGTAGTTACAACGTCCATCATGGGGCAGGACGACGCGAGCAAGCTGAGTTTAAACCTGGTCGCACTGAGCAGGGACAAAGGATAGCTTGTTATTGGCCAGGTCGTGGAGGACGTGCATGCTCTGCTGCTGATAGTTTCCTATGATGGTCATGGCACCGCCCCCATCGTTAACGGCAAGGCAGGTGGCGCTGACGCCCGCGGCCTCGATCTCGAACATGTAGTTCTCCCGCGGCAGGTCCAGCGTCCCGCCCTCAAACTCCAACACCAGCTTCGGCACGTCCGGCCTCGCGCCCGCCGTCGGCACCGTGAAGCAGAGCTGCGACACCGACATCGACGTCGCGTTGAGCACGGGCAGGCTCGCCTGGCCGACGAACGCGTCGAGCACGAGCCCGTACACGTCGTGGGGCAGCGACGTCATGCCGGTGCCGGAGTCGATGATGGTGCCGCCCGTCCCGTTCGCGGTGACCGCGAACGTGGACTCCGGGATCGGCAGATTCGTCGACCCGACGGTGATGCCCTGCAGCGGGAGGTAGTAGAAGGATGGACGGGCAGGGTTCTGGATGAGCGTGATGGTCTGGATGGTGCCGGGGTCGCTGCTGAAGAGGTTCGCCGGCAGGCCGAGCAGGACGGGGCTGGGTGTCGTCCCCGTAATGGCGGTGAAGCAGTAGGAGAAGTTGTCAGCCTTGAGCTGCGAGCCTGCGATGGCAGGTACAGGGCGCCGCGGCCGAAGCCGGCGATGCCGATCTCGTTGGACTTGAACGTGTCCACGACGATGCCGGTCCCGGTGTTGTTGAGGCCGCAGCCGAAGGCCAGGGCGGCGGCGGCGTCAGCGACAAATGTGAACGTGTCCACGACGAGGAGGCCGACCGTCACCGAGCCGTCGCCGTAAGAGTAGGCGTAGCCGCAAGTCTCGTTGCCCGATGACGAGCTATCGGTGCCGCACGACGTAAGCGGCAGGGCCTGACACGGCGAGGAGCTGCAGGTGAGCAAGCCGGCGAATGTCGAGGAGAGGGACGCGTCGAAGTAGGGCAGGGCCTGGTCGAAGCAGGACGGGCACGGACGGCACTGCGTCCAGGTGAGGTCGCTGCCCGTGTCGAGCGTCAGCTGCACGGGCTGCGGAGGCGTGCCGATGGAGAAGTGCACCAGGTACTCCGTGTCGGGGACGGCGCCGGCGATCTCCCCTGGGGTCACCTGGGCGCCGGCCGCTTCGGCGAGGATTCGGGCGGCGCGGGCTCTGCTCCGCAGCGCCATGCGCTGCAGCAGCTCATGGGGTGTCAGGCCGCGGCCGGCATCAGTGTGGATGAGCTGCATCCTGACGGCCGAAGCCGCGGCATGGCCGCAAGAGATGGCCGTCGCTGCAAGCAGCGCAAGCAGGAGGGCTAGCTTCGGCATGTTGATCGGCTGCTTGAAGTGAATTCAGCGTTAAGGTATTTTAGCTAATTAGCTTAACTAATGGGTGTGTTTATCTCCATATGTCTGCTAGTCCTATATACCGTGTCAATGTTATTAAAGTACTGTTTTGCTCGTGAAATAAGTGCCGAGTCTTCGACTCTAAAAGGATACTTGTATTTTATTTAGATCTATTCTAAGACTAAATGACATTATTTATAGAGTGGTAAGTAATATGCCCATCAATAATATAATGAGGTGCTCGTGGGATTCTGTCAATCTTAAGTTCTGCCGTAGATGCTTATAGTTTCCGAAGATGTGAAAGTATTTGAAGGTATGAACATGCACATGTATCTCTCATAGAGAATAATAACATAAAATAATATTATTAGATTATCGTGAAACCTCCTAGCTTGATCTGATTTATCGTGAAACCATATGTAACCTTTTTTATTTGAAATAAATTAGTTTTAGAAATATTCTTGGTTAAATGTAGCTATATTTTGGGATGGAGGGAGTAGTTGATTCATTTGGTATGGTAGGGAAACCTTAAAATTGCCGAGTGTATTTTTTTGCCGAGTGTTTTTTTTCGAGCACTCGACAAACAAGCTCTTCGCCGAGTGCCAAGCCAAAAACACTCGGCAAAAAAAATACACTCGGCAAATCGGGGCTTTGCCGAGTGTCAAATAAAAAACACTCGGCAAACTACCCTCTTTGCCGAGTGTCAAAAAAGACACTCGGCAAAGAGGGGGGTTTGCCGAGTGTTTTTTTTGACACTCGGCAAAAAAATAATTTTTTTTCCTCTTTTCATCTTGAAATTTTTTCTACTCCTCACATACAACACGTGGTACTCCATGTTAAAATTTGGTATATTTTTGGATTTATTTGCTATATTTATTTAATTAATTGCATTTCAAGAAAATTTTTGGTATAAGTCAAATTTGAACTGCAAGTGATTCAAATTGTGGAACAAAATGAGTAGAAAAATGATATTCATGTTATTTGGCTCAATTTGAGACCTAACCCATTAAATGAAAAGAAATTTTGAACATCTTGTTCAGGAAACACGACAATGAACGTGTGGTGGTAGTATTTTTAAATTGTAAAAAAAACAAGCAAAGTCTGAAAATCATGAGATTTGTAGTTATGTGATGATATAATATGTGGAAGCTGTGGAAAAAAATTGGGAAGATTTTGCACATTTCATCATGTACGATGATTACAAACCGAAGCATATCAGAAGAAGAATAGTAACTTTGAGAAGGATTCGATAAAATTTAAAGTCGAAGTGACGGTCGAGTTCGGTTTGACTACAAAATTTTTTGTATTGTCAGTAGAGAACATATCTTATTTCGTGTGAAAATTTGGTATTTTTTTGAAACTGTTGGATATTTTTAAATTTTTTTTAAAAAAACTTTGCCGAGTGTCCTAGGGTAGACACTCGGCAAAGAAAAACTTTACCGAGTGCCCACCTAGGACACTCGGCGAACTTTTTTTAACCCTACCGGCTCCGGCCGGCCCGGCCCACAAACACCACCCGCCCCCCCCCCCCCGGCCCCCGCCCCCCCACCCGTGCCTCCGGACTGCCCCCCTCCTCCCCCTGACCTCCCCTCACGCCGCCCCCTCCTCCTCCCCTAGCTCCCTCCCCCGGCGGCCCTCCCTCCCCCGGCGCACATCCTCCACTCCTCCTCCCCTTCCCTTTCCTCCCCTCCCCTCCCCTCCCCTCCCCTCTCCCTCCCCCGGCCGGATCTTGCGCCCCTAGCTCCCCTTTCTTCCGCGGCCAGATCTGGCGCCCTCCTGGGGGCGGGTCGTGGCGACCGGGGCGGCGGCGGCGGATCTGGCCGCAGGGCGGCAGCGGCGGATCGAGGCGGCGGCGGTGCGTAGCGGCCGGCCGGTGGTGGTGGCTGGCCGAAGGTTGTTTTTTTTTTTAATTTTTCGCAAAAAATGTTGCCGAGTGTTTTCTGGCCACTCGGCAAAGTCTTTGCCGAGTGCGCGACACAAAACACTCGGCAAATCCGTGTTTGCCGACTCAGAATTTGCCGTGTGCCGTTTGCCGAGTGTTACACTCGGCAAACGGTTCGCCGAGTGTTTTTAGCCCTTCACCGAGTGCCCCTGGCACTCGGCAATGTTTCTGTTTCCCGTAGTGTATCTATTATGCTATATTTATGTGACATATATGTTCGTTATAGATAGTGGCTGATATATTGCACTGGTTCGTCATCGTTCCTCTCTCATCATTTAATCGTTGTCAACTCTAATTCAGTTGCCTGACGTCTTCTAAATATGTTAGGCAAGCTTTGGATTCTTGGAGGAAAAAACGTAGGTTATTCCACGGGAATTCTTCCTGGCGCGTATACTAATCTAAATTTGCCAAATTGTTTCAAAGGAACCAATCCAGACGACCTTTGCAGCGAAAAAAGCTTCTCTAGCTATCTACTTGCAAGCAAAATATAAGTAGGAAGAGAAGACCTGCGATAGACAAATCTAGCGATGGAGCAGGTAGAGAGCTTCCTTGAACACGGCTCTTGTGACGAGGCATTGCAGACGCTTCAACTAGTTGAAGTAAGTATTCACTCAGTTGCGCATTGTTGGAAAACATACATAAGCTGAAGTCATCATGTACTCTTTCAAGAGGAAATCAACGTTTACACAGTTTGCAATAAGGTCTCCCTCTTTCTGAAAGCGCAAAATATTTTTTCCTTGCATTATTTAGGTGAAGACAGTTTAGGAAAAAAATCAAAGTTTAGGTCCTCAAGGACTTTTTTTCCCTTTCAGCCTCTGCACTAATTAGAGATATATTTTTTCCTATTTAGATTTTGTTTGGATACTAGTGGATTGAAGTGGAACAGGAGAAATTAGAGAGGAAATTAGTTCATTTTAGACTCAATCCCCCTCATTCTCTTCCAATCCTCCTCTATCCTAAGTCCAAACAAGCCCTTAGGTAAAGATAGTTTAAGTGTTTACTCGGAACGCTAAGTTGTGTCTGTAAAACTTGGAACCGTTCTGTTGCAGCCTCGGCTCCCTCGGTTTGGTCTTGATCAATGAAAGGTTCAGTTGGGTGCGCTCCGGCCCGGTAGTTTTTTCAAAAAAAAAAAAGAGTTGCTATCATAACTTAGGCTCTGATTGTTTTGCCTGGTAGGTTGTTGTTGTTACACTATACTAGATTTGATTTCGCTGGTACAGAGAATTTAGCGTGTTGGCGTACGTGATTGACACCCGCCAGCACAAAAATTTCTTGGGTCGGCAGGGGAGCACCTGCTAGCACAGAAGCCACTGTGCTGGCAGGCGACCCAAGCACTCGCCAGCACAGATGCACCCCATCTGTGCTGACGGTTGGCTTATGTCGCCCGCCAGCACAGATCTCGACCAGATAAGGCTGCGGGCATCTCCTTCCCAGCCAATCTTCCATTCGGAGCTTGCTCGAGAGGAGCTCGGGAAAACCTCCAAAAACACCAAATCTAAGGGGGAATGTTTTGCTCTTGATTTTTTTGAAGGAGGTGGCTATATAAGGTGAGTTTGTGCCATTCCAACCTTTTTTTCAACTTCTATCCATCATTTCTAACTTCATTAGGTTGTTATCTAGATCTAGATCTAGACCTAGAAGAGAGAGGAGGGAAGAGAGAGAAAATAACTAGAGATAAATTATTTTCGTAAATAAAATTCTATGTTCATATTATAACCATTACAATACTATGTTTGTCATTTTAATGTAATATAGAATTAAGTTTGATTATAGTTTTCCTTTTTATTAATTATTACCTTTAATTTTGATAGTTTTAATTAATGAAGTTGATTGAATCAATATATAATTGAGTTTGATTTTTTTCTTCTTATTATTAATTATTACATCCATGGTTTAATTGAGTTTCATTTAAGGTAATATAGAATTAGTTTTTATTATATTTCTTCCTACTTATTAGTTACTGCATCCATAATTTAATTTAGTTTATAGAATTGCAACCCATAGCTCATTAAATTAGTTAATATAACATAGAATAGTTTTCATAGGTTGTTAAAGATGGATCATAGAGAATGGATGTATGGCATATGGAGACATTTGCATACTTTCATGTTAGAGGTATCAAAGTTTGTGGAGGCTGCGAAGAAGCACGCTCGCATTTGTGAGACAAAGCAAATACGTTGTCCGTGTGGTATGGGAGGATACTGATATCATCAAGAGGCATTTGATAAAGCGAGACTTTGTGGATGGATACACAATTTGGTCCCACCATTGTGAGGCAGGATGTACTTTCAACAACATAGACATCGATAATGGCTGTGATGAAGTGGGCGGTGATGATGCAAACGAAAATGATCATGTTATGATGGATGATGATTATGACCGTGGAGATCAAAATGGTGATCAAACAAATACAGGTGTGGAACCACAACTGAACGAGGAACATGATGTTGATATGAAGGACATGTTGCGCCACATTGAATCGAAAGTGTTGCTAAGGAGTGCTAAATGGTTAGAGAATTTCGAGACACTCAAGAAGGCAGCAAAGGACCGTATGTATGTGTGATGTGGGAAGGAGTGGACAGTGTTGCGTTTCATCCTTCATTTTCTGATCCTGAAGGGTAAATTCAGCTGTTCTAATAATAGTTTCAATGATCTCCTTACTCTACTGGGCAATTTGCTCCCGAAGCCTAACTTTGTGCCAAAAAACACATACGAAGTAAAGAAGATTATCAATCCATTGAAGATGCGTGCAAATAATACACATGTGTAGGAACCAATGCATATTGTACTGCGGTGAGTACACGACATTGGAAAAGTGTCCAAATTGCAATGCTAGCCGTTACAAAAGTAATGCTGATTTTTATGAGGATCGTACCGATTCCTCCATCGAGAATAAGAGGAAGAAGGTTGCAAAGAAAAGTGCTGATGCTCAAGTGGAGGACGAGTCCTGTATAGGTACTCACACGACAACTCAGCGCAGAGTCCCTACCTTGGTGACATGGTACTTGCCAGTGGTGGACCATCTGAAGCGTTTGTTCTCAAACCCAAAGACCGCTAAAATGATGACTTGGCATGCTGATCGTCCAGTAAAGGATGATGGAAAGCTTCGACATCCTTCCAATGCTCACCAGTGGAGGACCTTCGATGCCAATCATCCAGAGTTTTCAGATGAAAAAAGGAATGTACGGTTCGCGTTGAGTATAGATGGCATGAATTCGTTTGGTGAAAGAAGCAGCACGCACAACATATGGCTAGTGCTCATGACCATATACAACCTTCCCCATGGCTGTATCAAAAGAGAAAGTTTCTTTTGTTAACCATTCTCATACAAGGCTCGAAGCAACCTGGCATCAACATAGATGTTTTTCTTGAGCCATTGATGGAAGATATGCAGAAGCTTTGGGAAGATGGGGTTCAGATGTGGGATGAGTACAGACATGAGCACTTCACACTAAGGGCCATTATCTTTGTTACCATCAATGATTATCCAGCCCTATTTGCCCTGATAGGTCAGGTAAAAGGTAAGACAACATGCGTAGTTTGCTTGGATCGAACATCATATGTGTACCTTAAGGGATTTATGAAGACAGTGTTCATGCGGCACGGCCGCTTCTTATTGAAGATGCACAAATACTACAGGATGAAGGAATTTTTCGATGGCACCAATAAGAATCATTTTGCTCTAAAACCGGCTACAGGTAAAATAGTATTTGAAATATTCGAGAAGGTCAAGTTCAAACTGGGTAAGAAGTTATTAGGTGGTGCTGATAATTCAAAAAGGGGAAGAAAGTAGGTTGAAACTACAGATGTCGCAGACGCGGAAGAATGTATTCGATAGCACCATCGGATTCTTAGGCTTATCGGGCAAGGCAAAGGATGGACTAAAATCACATAAGGATCTGGTTGAGCTTCAAATCAGGCCAGAGCTCCACCCGCAAGAATTTCCTAATGGTAAGCATTACCTTCCCTCGGCTAGCTACAACTTAACACCAGATGAGAGATTGGCTATATGCAAGTGTTTGCGCGGGTTGAAAGTGTTGACCGGATTCTCATCAAACATCCGGTCACTAGTCTCATTGAAGGGCATGACGCTTGCCGGCTATAACTCTCATGATTGCCATGTGATGATCATAATTTTTCTCGCTATTGCGATCCGGACTATCAAATCAGTACTCGTAAAGATGGTTATCACACGGATGTGTTACTTCTTCAACGTGATTTCGCAGAAATTGATCGATTGTGTCGAGTTGGCTAGGTTTTAACTATTTGTGTCGGAAACTCAGGCCCAACTCGAGATGTGCTTCCCTCCGTCCTTTTTCAATATCATGGAACATCTCATGGTCCACATGGTCTAGCAAATAACTGAACTAGGGCCTATGTACTTTCATCAGATGTGGACATACGAATGGTTCATGTCGACTCTCAATGGATACATGAGAAATAAGACCTTTCTAGAGGACAACATGATTGAGAGCTACCATATAGAAGAGAGTGTTGATTGCTGCATAAATTACATAAAAGATAAGAGAACTATTGGTTTACCAGAATCTTGATACGAGAGCAGATTGTCCGGGAGAGGTACCATTGGAATGAAAAGATTCATAGACAAGGACAACCAGCAATCGGAGAAAATGCATTTAAGCGTTCTACAACAGCTCGCAATAGTGGAGCCCTTCATCAAGCAACACCTAAATGAGGTCTGTGGATACCTGCAGATGCCTACCATCGACAGAAAATATAGCAAGATCGAAGACAAACAAATCGACAACATTTGTACGGATATGGCGAGGTTCATCCTACGTGAGATTTGTCATGAGGATGGAGCATTCTTTGATAAAGATAGCGTGTTGATGGCGGATGAGTGCACAAATCTTCGTAGATGGGCATAGTAGTTTTAATATTAGTGGCAAAGAATAGCTCTATTCCAAATGTTGGATTTTTAATAATGTGAATTATATATTATCTACGATGTAATTTTGAATAATGTGAATTATTTATTATTCAAGTTTGTTGTTATGTGGTTGGAGATACATATTTCAATTTGATGGCTAAAAACTAGTGGGAAATAGAAATTATAAATTGCAAAACGGATGTCAAAAACTAGCGAGAAATAGAAATTATAAATAACTCATGGGAAATAATATATTGAATGGGAAAATACATATTCCTAGCGGGTGGCAGAAGAACCCGCCAGCACAGAAACCATCTGTGATCGCGGGTGATGTAACCATCCGCCACCATAGAAAGCATCTGTGCTGGTGGGTGGCTAACGTCGCCCGCTGTGCTGGCGGGTGGGCACCCACCAGTACAGACGACATTTGTGCTGTCTCAAGATTACTGGCGGATGCTCGGCCCGCCAGCACAGACCACTTGTAACCGCCAGCACAAATCTTTTATGGCCTAGTATTACAATACGTAATAAGCTGAAATAAACATGTTCCAGATTGTATTAATCAACAAGCCAGATTGTTACAACCCAACAATTTGCTTCCCCTCAGTTTGAAAATAGTAACAATCTCTTAGCTGCAGTCCATAATCTGCAACCTTGAACAGACATGTCCCAATTTTCGTGCCACAAAATGTTAAACCTCAGTAGCCTAGCAAAAAAGTGTGATGACAATTGACGAGCCATATTTTTGGATTGAGCAAATCGCTTTGTGCAACATTTTGTCAAGAAATGATGTATGCATGTGATGTAAGGATACAGGCTAGAAAGGTCGATCTTTCTTGTGGTAATGAGTAAGTATCAAGTGAAACCGAAGGACGACGCATACAAAAGTAGAACTAAAAATACATGAGCGAAGTCAAAACAGGTCCGGTGTGTTACAAATTTGAGGTAAACCAAATGCTAGCTGGGCGCCAAATATAATGAAGGAGCAAATCTGTGTAGTGAAAACTAATTTGGGTGACCGTGGCAACACGAATCAAATTCTCCCACTTTATTCTTACATTACTGCTACTGAGTGTATATATGGCATCCAATTACATCATTACACGTAAAGAATTAATGAAAGGAAAAATATGGAAAATGTCGTACACCGGGCACAGCACGGCGCGAGCGGCCGAGTCTAAACCCTGTCGCAGCGAGCAGGGACGAAAGACAGCTTGTTACCGGCGAGGTCGTAGAGTACGTGCAGGTTCTGCTGCTGATAGTTGCCTATGATGGTCATGTCCCCGCCGGACGACATCACCGCAATGCACATGTTGCTCTGGCCACCCTCCTCTATCTCGAACACGTAGTTCTCCCGCGGCAGGTCCAGCATCGCGCCCTCAAACTGCAACTCCAGCTTCGGCACCTTCTGCTGCTTCTTCCTCGACGACGGCACCGCGAAGCACAGAGGCTCGTCGTTCGTCACGGGCAGGTTCACCTGGGAGACGAACGCGTCGTGGAGGAGCCCGTAGACAAGCGGCGGCAGCAACGTGACGGAGGTGCCGGAGTCGATGATCGTCCCGCCGCTCCCGTTGCCCTTCAGCGCGAACGCGGACTCCGGCAACGGCAGCTTCGTCGACCCGACCGTGATGCCCTTCATCAAGAGGTAGTAGAAGGTTGGGATCACGGAGCTCTGGATGAGCGGGGTGGTCTGCACCGCGGCGCCACTGGCGTCGCTGTAGAGGTTCGCCGGCAGGCCGAGCAGGACGGGGCTAGGCGTCGACCCGGTGACGTTGGTGAAGCAGTAGGAGAAGTTGTCGACCCTGAGCTGCGACGGCAGGGACAGTGCGCCGCGGCCGAAGCCGGCGATGCCGCCGCCGGTCGCGTTGGAGCTGAAGAGCCCGTTGTTGAAGAGGCCGCACCCGAAGGCGAGGCCGGGCACGGCCGCGTCGCAGCCGTCGAACGTGAACGTGTCCGCATCGAGTCGGCCGTTCGTCACCGACTTGTCGCCGTAGTAGTAGGTGTAGACGCAGGTCCGGTTGCCCCACTTGTGGGTCCCGCACGACGACAAGTCCAGCTGCTGGCACGGTGGGGAGTCGCAGGTGAGCTCCGCCGACGTGGCGGAGAGGTCCGGGTCGTAGTAAGGCAGCGCCTGGGCGTAGCAGGACGGGCACGGCTGGCACTGCGTCCACACGAGGTCGCTGCCGGTGTCGAGTGTCACCTGCACGGGCTGCGGCGGCGTGCCGATGGCGAAGCTGATCAGGTACTCCGTGTCGAGGGGCTGGTCCTTCCCGGGCACCGCGGAGGCGCTGGCCGATGGCGATGACGACGACGAGCCGGAGAGGGAGAGCAACCGCGCGGCGCGGGCCTTGCTGCGCAGCGCCATGCGCCGCAGCAGCTGGCGCCGGGTCAGGCCGCGGCCGGCGTCGGCGCGGGTGAGCTGCGTCCGGATGGCCCCGCCGCCGCCCGCGGCGTCGCTGCTTGAAATGGCCAGCGCCGCCGCGAGCAGCGCGAGCAGGAGGGTTAGCTTGTGCATTTTCATCGCTCAAGTGATTGGCGTGCTAGCTACTTAGCTGATGCGTATGCTTAGGTGTGCTGTACGAGGATGTGCTGGCCCTCCCTTTATATAGGATGCAGTGTTTTCTACAACTGTTGGATTGCATCAGCTCATCTCATGCTTGTGCCATGTCGAATTGTCGATCGCCCAGTTAATGGTATCTTAATCCTTGTTCAAACATCCCGAGCGCGTCCGAACCGTGTAGCTAGGTAAGCACGCGCGGTTCGCAGATCAAGACGCGACCAATAAGAGTAACAGACACAGCTTTTTCATGTGTCATGCGGTGGCGCATATGCGTGGTGTGCGCGTGTCAAAATCCGCCAAAGCTAATGGTGGTAATCAGCTACTGCTCTCGTACCGGACCGACTGTCGTGCACTCGTGCTGAAAAAATGCACCTAAATAATTGCCCACTTGCAGGCTAATAAGATAGCAACGGAGAAGGACCGTGCGAGACATTCTCTGGATCTGGAAGCTTGCTCACTTGGTTTCGCATCGTTAGCTAACCCCTCTCTCGACGTCATGTTTTTGACATGTAGACACTGAAACCTCCTCTCTCGTTGAGTCGGATACCTGGACGGGGCTGCCCTCTCTCTTAATCTTGAATTCTCTCTCCATGGGCGGGGCAGTTCGGCTAGCATGTCCGCGTGTGGAAGAAAACCATGCAGAAGGTTAGGACAGACGACGGGGGCATGCCGGTCGGCAGATTTGGAGCGAGAAAAAGGGAAACAGCGCCGCGGGAAGGCTTCTACTCCTAGATGACATCATACCGTCGCGATGGCGCGGGACGGCGACATCCATCGCTGAGCAGCAAGACCAAGACCAAGACGCGGGTTGTGGAAATGGGAAAACTTGCTCTGGGCATATTTGCACGCGGACCAAATTAGGCCCACAAATTAGCGTGCCGATGGCGATGTTGCACCAGGTCCAGGTACGTTCTGGGTCTACTACGCGAAGCGCCCCCGCCAGAGAGGGCCGGGAGCAGCCGCGCGGCGCGGCCTTGCTCCACACGGCGGCACGCCGGCACGGGCAGGCGGGTACAGCAGCCCGCGGCTGGCGTCGGCGTGGTTGGCGTGCAGCTTCAGGGCAGCCGCATCGCAGCAAGAAAAGGTCAAAGCAAGCAAGTGGCATCTTCTGAAGCTCCTTCATTTGCACTTGCTCCATTTCCTGCAAGTATGTGTCTGTATATTTGCAGGCTTTTGACATGCAGATTTAAGTAACCCTCCGTTCTACATAGTAAAATCTATGTCTAGAAAAGTCAAAACGACGTGCATTACGGATGTAGTATACATAAAAGGAAAAGATTTAGTATCACATCGTGCCACTGTCTAGGCTCTATGTTTCGCAAATCGCAACCCTCAACCCTTGTTAAAAAGATCCCAAAGAAATCAATATCGTCACGGATATGTAATTTTCATTATTCCAGCCCGTACAGGTGTTTGGTCTTTCATGCGTAGATCTCTATACCGTGTTGCTGACTTGCTCTTTTTGCCGTTGATAGATGGTCATTTCTCCAGCCTCAAGTATCTTTTGTCAAACTGTTGCACGTCGTGAAAAAGGAAAAGAGATTAGAAATACAGAATGCAGACCATTCTTCCTCCCACTTGACACTTGACAGAGGCAGAATGGAAAAGGAACAGAGTCTAGACTTGGGAGTGGGTCGAACCTTAATGCAGTGGAACATGGAAATTGCAGATTGATAATGTGGGCTTGTAGCTGAGCTTATCTAACCAATTTATAGCTTATAAGAGCTGCACAGGTTATCTTGAGTAAATTTCAAAAACCTACGACTCTTTTGAGACATGTTGCAGGAAACTAAACTTTTTATGCTAATTACACAAGCCTACAACTATGTTAACATTTGTTGTGGGAAATTACAACTTTCTCACAAAGGTAGAGGCTGACATCATGGGTCCACTGATGTATGCCATAGAGGCTCACGGGTGATTCATATTGAGAAGGTTTTAGCTTTTTGCAAAAAAGTATGAAATAATTATAGGTTTCTATAATGAGCACCGAAGTTGAAGCTCTCTGCAACATGTGTCAAAATATTTGTAGGTTTTTGAGATTTACAGGGTCACCTTATTGCAATTGCAGCCATCCTTTGGACTAGGCCCTTCAATCTTTCCCTTTGAAACAATCGTCAGCAAATACTTTTATGCTGGTTACCACTAAAACAATTAAAGTTTTCTTCAATCAAAGTCAACTTTCAAATGACAGTGATAACTTTAATTATGTTATCGTAGCCAGTGTGCCGTTTAGATTCATGAATGAGGACTATGAATGTTGCGGATGTCATAAAGCTATGCCTCATTCTTCATACTGGTACCTGCAGTTCATAAATCAACACAATGACTTTGGCTTTCACAATAAAATCTGGTGCAAATTGTTCCGCAGCAAAGACCAGACTAACTAGTTTGACCCATAAAACCTAGCTTATATTTTTTTATCTGAAACTTTATATATTTATTACATATAGCACAAGAATAATTCTAGACTTGGGTTGCATTGTTGGAAAATTTTGGTGTGACCAGATACAAATCAACACGGTTACATTTTTAAGTAGAAAGCTATTTGATTTACCTTGATCCGCTGCTTACCAGCAGGATAATATCTCAAAGAATGTAGCTGAATCGCCCTGCACAATCTCTGCAACTAATTTTCTGAAGGGATAACCATTCAAACTTGTGTACTCTCATTTTGTGACTATTCCCCGAATTTGGTGAGAGGTGCTTTGAGCTGGAATGCTGAATGCTAGTACATATTAATATTTCCGCATCAGTGGTTCCAAGCATCATAATGGATATTGGTATCTTCAGATCTGAAGTTTTAATGTGAAATGAAAAATATGAACTTAAATGAGTGCACACGTTACATTCCAAGCGAAATATGGAACTAATTAGATAATTTTTCACCTCATTGTTTTCTGTTAGACTGTATCAATTGAAATGATAAATTTCCCATGTTGAAACCACAGGCTCTGCAGAACATGATTCGCAGTTATAGATATTGTAAGGATAACAAGTATATATCAAGTTGCTTTTCACATTAATCTGACCTCTAAGATACAAGTTGCTTTGTGCAGCCGCCTGCATTACATTGTTATAGTTGCAAAGGTAACTCAAAGAGAACAAGTTGATTAGTTGACCATGTGCTGATACTGGACGTACATCGTTCAGTGGAAATTGAATCCCGAATGTGTTTCCTAAATAATCAAGATATCACTAAACAAGGCATAATGATACCTTTTGTTGGCGTAGTTTATCATCATTATTGTCGGATTTAGTGACCGGACCAGGTAGTAGATTTGTAGGTAGGGGAGATCGTAAGATCAAAATCTCGAATGGTAACACAGGGGCGCAGGGTTTAGACAGGTTCGGGCCTCCGAAGAGTAATACCATACGTCCTGTGTTCTGCTGGGTTGTATTGCTGATCGCAGGTGCGAAGAGTTAACGTGAGGTGGGGTCACTTGAGTTGCGTTACCCTTGGGGAGCACCCCTGACCGCCTTGTATAGGCTAACAACCTAGAGTTACAATCGGATATGATCTAATCCTAGTCAGTTGGAAAGCAATCTGAGTTGGTTTACAACAAGTATCCCGCGATATCCGGGCTGAATTGATTCGTCCAGCCTCCTGGCTTGTGCTTCACGCGTCTTCATGCCTTGGCCCACACGGCATGGTCGGGTAGGCCCACTTGTCAGGGCCGACAAGTATCCTGATCAGTGGGGACGCGTGGGTACCCTTATCCCTCAAGCTCGCGAGCGATGTAGAGTTGAACATGAACCTGACGGATGAGCAATGAAGCTTGTAATGTACTCGGCTGAAGGTGCGGTGTTGTCATAGTGATGGAGGGGTTGCGCAGTGCTCAAAAAAGGAAAAAAAATTGAAGCTTCCACAGGTTTATGACCAAATGTGCATGGCTATGCGATTGTTGAGCTTCGGGATGTTTGGTATCCTGTAGAGCGAAGGGAAACACATGGAGGGCGTTGCAAGACGCACTCCATATGGAGTAGGCCCTGAGCATTGAAGCGATTAACGTAATCGGTCCAATGGTCAAGAATCTGATGTATTGTTTCCGTCATAAAATGGGTCCAAATATAGCGCCAAGCTCCCGAGCGCGAGGACTGGCGAAGCTACGAAGGCACGCCGACCTGAAATGGGCATCCAGCCCCCGAGCGCGAGGACTGGCGGAGCCACGGGGGCACGCCGACCTAAAATGGGCACCCAACCCTAGAGCGCGAGGACTGGTGGAGCCAAGAGGGCACGCTGTGAGACTTAACAAAAAACCCGCGGATTCCGTCTATCGCGTGCGCCGTAACAGGGGATCCGCGGATTCCGTTGCTAGGTTTGCACCGTCAACTTCTTCAAAAGCTGAAGGGGCACGGTTCCATTTTCATTTCCACTCCACTCGCCCCCAAGCGCCGCCGCCACCAACGTCGTCGCCGCCGCACCTGAGAGCCCTAGGTCATGTCATCGCGTCCGCAAGCCATATCCACCGCTCCTCCACCCTAAGGCTGTAGTCACCACCACCGCGCCGCCATTACCCGCTCCTCCGCCCCGAGGCTGTAGTCAAGGAGGATGCAGTGGAGCGGCTCCGACGTAAGGCTCAGGAGCTGGAGGAGCAAAAGAAGATCACCAAGGAGGTCCAATACGACCTTGGCGCTTTGCTAACTAGTACGGCTCCATCCCTTATAGAGGATCTAGCTTCAGTAGATGAGACCGGTATCTTTTCTTGAGTTCCGTTACTTTGCAGATGTCCAGAAGAAAGAGGAGAGACTTAAGAGAGACCTCAATGAGTGCGAAGCCGCCAATGCCCAACTGCAACAATACCACAACATCGCCGTGCACCGTGAGTATGCTGTGTCGCAGAAACTTGCCTATCAGGCCAGCTTGCGCAAGGATATGGATCGGTGCTTGGTTCCCGCAATGCACAGTCTCTAGCATGATTAGGTGGTCATTGCAGGTTTGGAGGTGGAGCTGGAAGGCCTGCGGTCGGCCGCGGGCTACGTGATGGATATGATCCACCCCGAGGCCAATTCTGCCGAGCCGACGCCATTGCTGGACCGACTAAGGAGTGCTCCTGGTCCGCTGAAGGCGCTGATGAAGGAGACCGTCGTGGAGTGCATGAAGAATGTCATTACGCTTCTCAAGACGCATTTCCCTCGAGTGGGGGGAGCACGTCGAAGGGGGGTAGCCAAGGGCTTCGATCCTAATAGCCTTCCGAAGTTGGCCGACTAGTACCAACAGGCTGTGGAGGAGGTAGTCAAGGAGTTGGCCCTGTAATAGAAAAACTATGATGTGTATCAATCTGTGTCATGAGACAAGTAAACTAGTCAAATAACTTATGTAAAGGCAAAACTCCTTTTCTCCCTTGGTATGTTTTACAGGACACATTGTGGCCTAGGCCTGTAGCCGCTAAGCATCTAGCCTTGCCTGGACAACACTCTGCTGAGAGCGGATCTCGAGCTTGTAGAGGAAGCAAATGCAAGGTTGTCTAGGTTTCGCATGCTAGGACGCCATCCACACGAGTTAGTCGCACAACCTTGAGAGGGGTAGGAGAAATGTTGGGACCCAGAGGTCGGCGCGTAGCGGGGGAAGCCCCCCGAGTGTAAAGGCGATGGTGTGGTCTGTCGATCAGGTCGGACAACCTCCGAGTAAGAAAGCAAGAAGGTAGTAGGTACAAAGAACCTCTGATGTTTTATTTATTCAATGTAAAAGGTATAAAGAGTATATAGCTTGAATGTCCTAAGGGTAGAAGCGTCGCAGGTGTTGAATGTACCACGGGTAAGGGACAGTTGAGCCGTCCGCCCACTGTAGCCGGTAAGTGCCGGGCTGGATGACTTCTTTAACGATGAAGGGCCCCTCCCATGGGGCCGACAGCTTGTGCATGTCCTTGGTAGACTGGATCTAGCGGAGCACTAGGTCGTCGACGTTGAATGAGCGTTCTTGGACGTTCCTGTCGTGGTAACGTCGAATCTGCTGCTCATGCCGTGCATGCTAGATGAGGGCCGCCACACGATGCTCTTCCAGGCTGTCGATGTCGACCTGCCGAATCTTTTCTGCTTTCCCTTCCTCGTAGTATTGAATCCGTAGGGCACCAAAGGCTACATCTGTTGGTAGTATAGCCTCTAAGCTGTAGACGAGGAACAATGGGGTATAGCCTGTGGCCCAACTCTTTTGGGTGCAGAGGTCCCAAATGACGTGGGGTAACTCGCGGAGCCATTTGGTGGCATACTTGGATGCATCGTCAAAGATGCGAGACTTGAGGGATTGAAGGACCATCCCATTCGCACGTTCGACCTGCCATTGCATCGTGGGTGAGCTATTGAGGAGTAGTATACGTCGATGACGTTTTCCTAGCAAAAGTCCCAGAACTCGGATCCTGTGAATTGTTTGCCTAGGTCGGTGATGATCCTATTGGGGACCTTGAATTGGTGTGTGAGCTCTTCGACGAAATGAGCGGCTTTGGCTGACTCTATGCTAGTGATAACCTTGACTTCGATCCACTTGGTGAATTTGTCAACTGCCACGAAGATATGGGTGTATCCGCCCCGAGCAGTCTTTCAAGAACCGACCATATACAGCCCCCAGCAAGTGAAGGGTCAGGATGACGAGATGGTGTGTAGGGCCTGTGCTAGGAGGTGTTGCTGCTTGGAGAAAAACTAGCACCCTTTACACCTCTGGACGAGCTCTTTTGCGTCGACAATAGCAGTTGGCTAGTAGAAACCAGAACGGAATGCTTTCCTGACTAGATTGTGTCGGGGATACATCCCCAGTACCCGCAAGGAAGGAAGAAGTCGGACTCCTACTAGGATTCCCCTGTAATCCTACTAGGACTCATCCCGTGTAATCCTACTAGGAGTCCTCCTTGTAATCCGACAAGTACTCTGCCCCCTGGAGTATATAAAGGAGGGCAAGGGTACCTAGATCGGCAGGTCAAACCTAAACACCCAAGCGCAGGGCGCAATATACAAACACCCCTAAACAGGACGTAGGGTATTACGCTACTCTAGCGGTCCGAACCTGTCTAAATCCGTGTCTCGTGTCCTTGCTTTTACCTTCAAGTTCTAGGTCTGATGATCCCCCGCTACACATTCTGCTACCTCGGGTACCCCTTGGTAGACGGCCGGTATAAAACACCGACATTGGCGCTGACCGTGGGGCAGATCGTCGAAACCATCGGGCGAGCCTGAAGGACCTCATCTTCAAGCCGGCGTTCGCTTTCGAAGCGGGCGCAACCTTCATCTTCGACTCCTGACTTTGCATCACCGACGGCACTGGGTCCTTCCAATGCTGCATCATCGGCAACTAGGAGAAGAAGCGCCTCGACGGGAACTCTCTTCCACAAGAAGCAGAAAATCTCGTCAAGAAAATCGACAAATTAAACCTCGGATCAAGGTTCGACTGCAAACTCGTACTCCAACGGCGACTTCGGGTTCGATCGCGATTCAAACTCGAACTCCGACGGTGGCTACGGGTTTGACCACGACTTGAACTTGGAGTCCGACAGCGACTCCGAGTCCGACTACAACTCGGAGTCCGACGGTGACTCCGGGTCCGACTACAACTCGGTGTCCGACGGCGACTCAGGGTCTAGCTACAATTCCGAGTCCGACGACAACTCCGGGTTCGACCGCAATGCGGAGTCTGACGGCGACTCCAGCTTCAACTCCAACTCGAAGTCCGACAGCGACTCTGAGTTTGACTACAACTCGAAAGTCCGACTACATCGCGAGCTCGCCGACGACTATGGGCGGCTCACCGATGATTTCTTCGACTATGTCGCGGGCACGTCGACGACCACTGTCGTCTTGCCGACGACTCCATCGACTACAGGCAGCTCGTCAATGACTTCAACTACGTTGCGAGCTCGCCGACGACTATGGGTGGCTCGGCAACGACTTCGACTACTTCGCTCGGCAACACATTGACGACTACTTCGTCATGATGCTCGCCGACGACTTCTCCGAGTACGTAGTGGCGCTCGCCGATGACTACTCCGACCATATCGCGACGCTCGCTGACGACTACTTCTACTACTCGTCTCGACTACAAGGCTAGTCAAGGGCGGACTACTCCAACTCCTCGTCTCGACTAAAAAATTAGTCGGGGCAAACTTCGCATCGTCGACAACTAGTCAGAATCGCCTCCGACTAGTCGACTTCGACAACAACCGTTACGGCTTCATCAACGACCGTCACGGCTTCATCAACAATCATCCACGAATCAAGCTAAGTCACTTTTCTAAATTATTTTCCGGCTTACTTTCCACTTGCACGCAACACATACTCTACTCGCTAGAAACTCTCGCGCACAACACGCGCTCTATTCGCCGGAGGGTAGCAAACTCTCTCGCGCTACCGCGCTCTCTTTTTATCGCAACAGGGACTATTTCCTTTTTGTCTTCTCTTAAGGTCACTATTCTCGAGCAGAACACGCCTTAACTCGTGAAAGCCTCGGGTGCACCTGTGACGCCAAATGCTAACACACATACACGTGCAAACAGCAATGCCCATACGCCTACACGAGACACAGCTCTCACACACGCAGCGGCTACGGCTAAACGGGGACTGAGAGCCTAAAACGTAACAGGCTAACTACTCGGGAAGAGTATGACCGGAACAAGAGCATGACACAATGTTTACATTGATCGCTGAATAAATTTCAGCAGTTTCAATATTATGCAAAAATGCTACATAATGTATGCATCTTTTCTTCCCGATCAAACTTTGGTGATGATGCTCCAGGAAGCCAAGCGTACAGACTAGTTCTCGAACTTGGGGGCTAAGTGCCAATAACTACTCGACGTGGCTCCTACGGCTCACCTAACACATAAGCTCGGGGGTTGGACGCCGCAAGACTACTCGGATGATGACTGGAGTGAAGATTTAAGATCCTTGAGTTGATTATTCAATCAATTCAAGGCTCGAGGGCTGATAAGCTACACCCAATAATTTTTCAAGCTGGAAGAAGATTCAAGATTTTGACCCTCAGTCTGTTTCTGCGATTCAACTTAAGGCTCGGGGGCTAGTCCATATGGAGTGCGACTTTCGCCGCCCTCCATACATGAAGACTACAATATCAAGATGATCAAGGCTTGGAGCACACCATAGCCTCATGGCAGCTTTGAGAAGCTTTGAAGATTCCGCCAGATAAAGTACTCAAGGAACACCAAGACTACTCGGTGAATATCTTAAAAGTACTCGAAGACTGCTGCATTCGACTATGAAGCGCTCGGGGGCTTGTCGGGGATACATCCCCAGTACCCGCAAGGAAGGAAGAAGTCGGACTCCTACTAGGATTCTCCTGTAATCCTACTAGGACTCATCCTGTGTAATCCTACTAGGAGTCCTCCTGGTAATCCGACTAGTACTCTTCCCTCTGGAGTATATAAAGGAGGGCAGGGGTACCTAGCTCGGCAGGTCACATCTCAACACCCAAGCGCAGGGCGCAATATACAAACACCCCTAAACATGACCTAGTGTATTACGCTACTCTAGCGGTCCGAACCTGTCTAAATCCGTGTCTCGTGTCCTCGCTTTTACCCTTAAGTTCCAGGTCCGATGATCCCCCGCTACACATTCTGCTACCTCGGGTACCCCTTGGTAGATGGCCGGTATAAAACATCGACAGATTGCTCGAGGTAGCATGGTTCCCGCATGAACCCGAGTGGATTTCGTGGAGGAGTTCAAGACCTTCTTTGCGGAGGATGCACTTCATCAGAATGCCGGTAGATGCGGCCTTCTTGTACAACTCCTTACCGATCACAACATAGTTGGTGCTACGTCGTGCGAGCTTTTCATGCTCGGCTTTGTACTTTGGGGACATGTTGTCAGTAATGAATGCCATGAAAGGTGTGCGCTAGTCATCCTCCACCTCGATCATCAGGACATCGGTGGGCGCTGGGTCGGCTTGAGCCTGGGCATTGCCGTCAGCTTGGTCCGGGTCCAATATCTTGATAGAGGGTTTTCTCAAGTCTTGGACGAACACGCCGACCGGGACTTGAGCACGTTTTGAGCTAAGCTTGGATAGGACGTCGGTGGCGATGTTGTGTTCCCTAGGGACGTAATGGAACTCGAGACCGTCGAAGTGAGCCTCAAGTTCGTGGACCTCGGCGCAGTAGGCATCCATGGTTTCCTTAGTGCACTCCCAGGACTTGTTGACCTGCTCGATGACAACCTTGGAGTCACCAAACGCGAGGATGCGCTTAATGCCGTGCGAGGCGGCGATGCGTAGCCCCTATATGAGGGTCTTATACTCGGCGCCGTTGTTAGTGGCCTTGTAGTGGATTTGGAGGACGTATTTGAGTTGCTCGCCATTCGGGGCAATGAAGAGGACCCAATGCCAGCTCCTTCAAGGTTGAGGGCGCCGTCGAAATACATCGTCCAATGTTCTGGCCTCTCTAGGGAGGACGACTCTTGAATCTCGGTCCACTTAGCGATGAAGTCGACCTGGATCTGGGACTTGATCGTATGACGTGGGCAGAAGTTGATGTCGAATTCCCTGAGTTCCACAGACCATTTGATATCTCGGCCGTGGACGTCTCTGTTGTGCAGGATTTCGCCGATCAGGTAGGAGGAAATGACTCGGATCTTGTGTGCTTGGAAGTAGTGTAGGCCATACATCTATGAGCCTACCAGAAGGTTTGGACAGCCCTACAATACGGGGTTGTACACCGAGATGTGTCAGACATGGAGACTATGGTGCAGGACGACATGGTCTATGTGAATGACAATAACTAGTCGAGGATTAGGAAACTACTCGTAGTAATTAGGGTATTACTTTCTAGTCGAATCCGATTAGTACTCTTGTAAACAACCGACCTATAACCCTGCCCCCAGCAATATAAGGTGAGGCAGGAACCCCCTCCAAACAAGTTCAATCAATACAATCCAACCAACACATAGAATGTAGGGTATTACGCGACATAAGTGGCCCGAACCTGTCTAAATCATGTGGTCGAGTTCACCATCGAGTTCCTGATCTCGGCGAGCCCCACGCATAAAACACTACCTCGGGTACCCCCTCGGTAGGCTGCCAGGTCTAAACACCGACAAGTAGTGATACAGTTTACGGAAGGTGATCAGGATTGCGTAGAGCACCTTCTGAACCTGCATGTAGCGGATCTTGGAGTCGCTTAGGACCTCGCTAACGTAATATACCGGCCTTTACACCATGTGGGTGTGTCCGGATTCTTCACAAACTACAACTAGCACCGTGCTCACAACGTGTGTTGTCGCGAAAATGTATAGCTGCAGCATTTCTTGGTCGGCTGGGGCCATCAGGTTGGATCTGGAAAGACTGCAAGAGTTTTTCGCAAAACACGGCAGCCGAGTTCTTGATGCCAAAAGGGACGCGGGGAGAGCCCGGCGCCGACCTTCCGGGCGTAGTGCCGTCTCGGCGAGGTTGATGCACTTAGCAATGGTGTTGCTGATACGATCTAGCCCCGCAATTAGATCGGAGGATGTGGGTGGGCGGGTTGCCGCGTGGATGTGCGGGATCCTCTCTGAGAGAGAGATATCACCGACCTGCTAGGTAAGCAGCGTGATGATCCTCGGGTGAAGGTCTTGCTCCGTTGACGCAGATCCAACGGATGCCGAGCTGGCGGCGAAGATCGAGTCGATGATGGAGGCGGCAGAGTCGGAGTCCACCAGCATGCTCCCAAAGCGGAGCTGGATCGGGTTGGCGAAGAATTCCTTCATACTTTCCGGAAAGATGACGCTGGGGCGGGATGCCATCGAGCTCGCTGGGGAGGATCTCACGATCACCCCTACCTAGCACGCCAACTGTCAGATTTAGTGACTGGCAGTCCACCAGGGGGTTACCCAGGTGGTAGATTTGTAGGCGGGGAAGATCGTAAGACCAAGAACTCGAATGGTAACACAGGGGCGCAAGGTTTAGATAGGTTCGGGACTCCTAAGAGTAATACCCTACATCCTGTGTTCTGGTGGATTGTATTGCTGATCGCAGGTGCAAAGAGTTAACGTGAGGTAGGATTACTTGAGTTGCGTTACCATCGGGGGGGCACCCCTAGCCGCCTTATATAGGCTGACAACCTAGAGTTATAATCGGAGATATAATCCTAGTCGGTTGTTATGTGGAAAGCAATCTGAGTCGGTTTATAACAAGTATCATGTGATATCCGGGCTGAATTGATTCGCCCGACCTTTTGGCTTGCGCTCCACGTGTCTTCATGTCTTAGCCCGCAGGGCGGTCGAGCGGACCCACTTGTTAGGACCGACCAGTATCCTGGTCGGTGGAGACCCGTGGGTACCCTTGTCCCTCAATTATCATTATGAAGCATTTATCGCCAATTTAATTTATGCTTTGGAAGACCAATGGAGAGCGTCTTAATATACCGAGACTTAACTTATGAAAGGATCATCAAAGAGTTGATGTGGAGCAAAAAAATATACTGCATCATTCACCTCACCAATAGTCCCTGCATGAGCAAAACCCATCTTTGAAGTGATGGAATCTATTTGCATCTCTCAGTATGATTTCCCGAGAAGTTATCTTTGCAATCAATTTTATCGCAGAGTGGCAATCACCACAAACCCTGAGGTTCTTCATGACACGAATGGGCATTCCTTCCGGAACTTTCAATAGTCCATATGCCACAGCCTGCCTCTCACTGTGATACCGCAAGCTATGAGTTTTTTGCTCCTCGTCTACATCATGAAGCACGAAGCTCCCATCAGCTGAGTATCCAGATTCCATCAGCAATACATCTAACTTCTCCAGCATTTTAAGGATAATAGAATGCTCAGGATGTGCTGACACTTCACCGGATGTGAAGAGATGCACCCTTTTGTCGTATTCTATCCAACTACAGCCAGGAGACTTGTTCAAATGCCTTGAGCTAATGAATTTTCGCATCTCAGAAGCATCTTCCCACCTCCCAGTGGATGTATAAATGTGAGAGAGCAAGACATATGGCCCAGCATTTCCAGGCTCTAGCTCTAAGAGCTTCTTAGCAGCAACCTCAGCAATCTCAGCATTCTTGTGCATTCTACAGGCCCCCATCAGAGCTCCCCAGATGACGGCGTCTGGTTCAACTGGCATGGTCTTAATCAAATCCAGTGCTTCCTCCAAAAGTCCTGCTCGACCAAGCAAATCAACCATGCAAGAATAATGCTCTGCTCCAGGTCTGACAGCAGAATTTGTATCCATAGAATTAAAAATATCCCTCCCCTCTTTAACTTTTCCTGTGTAACTACATGCTGTAAGGGCCCCAATGTACGTAATTCCATCAGGCAGCATTCCAGCCAACCTCATATCATTAAATATGTGGAGTGCTTCCTCCCCCAACCCATGTTGGGCATAACCAGTTATCATCGAGTTCCACATCACAACATCTTTGTGCTCGAACATGTTGAAAACCTTCTTGGCCTTATCCAAATTCCCACATTTGATGTACATGGTGATTAATGCTGACACAGCAAAGACATCCTTGTCAAAGGAACACCTCAGCATTGCAGCATGCACCTCCCTCCCATAATCAAGAACAGCCAGGGCTGCACATACCATGAGGATGCTGATGACTGATGGGTAGTTTGGGCGAATGCCATCATGCAACATCTTGCGGAAGGTAGACAATGCCTCCATCAAGAATTCATTCTGCTCATATGCTTTGATGATTGCACTCCATGTTCCATCATCCCTCTCGCGCATCCTATCAAAGACTGCCTTGGCAGCATCCACCATCCCCCGCTGCCCAAACCCAACTATCATTGCATTGCAGGCTGGCAATGGGTGCTCCGGCATTGCATTAAACAGCTCCTCAGCATCCTCTACACGCCCAGCCTGTATATACCCAAATAGCATTGCAGTCCACGACACCTCATTGCGCTCAGGCATCACCTCGAACAGCTTCCGAGCAAGGTTCACCTGCCCATTCTGAGCGTAGCCGGAGACCATGGCAGTCCATGACACAACGTTCCTCTTTGGCATTTCATCAAACAGAGCGCGAGCCTCAGCAATCCGGCCAGCCTGGCAGTACCCAGATAGCATGGCAGTCCACGCAACAACATCCTTCGCAGGCAATTCATCAAACAGCTCGCGGGCCTCGTCGACACGGCCGGCGTCGAGGAAGCCACCAAGCAACACCGTGTAGGTTATGTGGTTGCGCTCCGGCATCTGTCGGAACAGCCGGATGGCGTCAGCTAGGAGGCCGTGGCGCACGTACCCGCGCAGGAGGGATGTGAAGGAGACGACCGAGGGCGGGTAGGGGATGGTGGCGAGCGCCGCGGCGGCGTCGGGCAAAGTGTGGTGGCGCAGGGAGAGCCCGGAGATGAGCGCGTTGTAGGAGGCGAGGTCCCGCGAGGGCATGCGGTGGAAGACTCGGAGCGCGGCGTCGGGGAGGTTGTTGCGGAAATAGCCGGCGAGGAGGGCGTTGTAGGAGGCGGTGGTGCGGAGAGGCATGGCCTCGAACGCGGCGCGGGCGCCCTCCATGTTCCCCGCGCGCGCCAGCCGGGCGATGCGCGCGTTCGCATCCACCACGGCCGGCGCCGCGCTCGACGGCAGGAAGCGGACGGGCGGGAGGCGCATGTCGGGTGGGCGACAGGGACGAGCACCAGGAAGTCGGCCTTTACCGACGGATGCCTTGCCTCGTAGAATTGACGATGAGGGTGATTGTGGGATTAACTTAGCATGTTTGGTTTTGGTTATTGTGGGATTAACTTAGCATGCGTTTGGTTTTGGATAAGATGGAACGGGTTGGGTTCATTTCACTTTTGTGTGTTGGGTTCAACCCATCTTGTATTTGACGAGAGAGGTGGGTTCGTTCCGGTCTTTTTTTTGGTTGAGGGGGTTGAGAGTGATGGGACGGATGTCATTTTAACACTGTTAGCAACGGATCCCACCTTCAGCTGCGGGGCGCATATATCATCCTCTTTCTTTTTTTACCTCACCTTATCTTCTTCATCCACCCTCCACTCACCTCTGCTCCTCCATCGAACGGCTGCTACCCGACACCGCCTGCTCCTCCCCACCACCAGCCTTCCCTGCTCCTCCACGCCACCAGCCTTCCCCCGCGTCGGCCTCCCTTGCACCGACCTCCCCGGCGCCGTCCACTCCTCCATGCCGTCGGCCTTCCCTGCGTCGGCCTATCCTGCGCCAGCCTTCTCCGTGCCGACCACCCTCGGCGTCGGACCACCCGCGCGGCCTTCCCCGTGCCGGACTGCCACCGTGTGCCGTGTCGGAGGCAGGGGCGCGCGCCTGCGCCTGCTCAGACGAAACAGAGCAACACGGTTAGATGCGTCCACTCATTTTGGGCGGACGCACTCGACCCATAAGGGGAATATTCCCCTCAGGGACGGATCCAACTCACTTCGTTTTTCAACCAAACGCAGGTCCACATGGGTCGAATGCGTTCCAACCCAGTTGAACTCTCAAACTAAACACACGCCTAAGAGACATGCTTCTGTACTTTTGAAGTTGAAGAACCACCTTTATACTGGTGGTAAAGAACAAATAGATTGCAAATTAATTCGGTGAAAGTAAAATAAAAAATAACATGTATCCTCTAAATTATGAACTCAAAAATTTTGGGCACGCAGTATTGTGGAATCGAACTATATGCTGTTACATACACATACAGAAGTGCAAATGTGCAAATCCAAGTACCAAGAAAACATCATTATCCTTTACTGCCAGAAATTTCGTTGTAAGTGCCAAAGCTCCCATGGTGTATCTATTGGATCTACAAGACTGTTATTCACCATTTTAAATAAACAAAGAGCAAATTACAAAACAATATCATTGTCTAAGAACGCTGTTAGAGCTGAAAACGAAGTTCTCCTCTCCTGCGATTGTTGAGGTGAGCCGTCCTGCTGCCCAACCGTTGTTTACGACTCTGGCAGCGCTCTTTGCTGGATCACCTATAACCCGGCTACCCTCAACAACTTTGTCGAATTCCGGGAGCCCTTTCTCCTTTCGCTCCTTTCTCCTCCTCCTGTCCTCGTCTCTTTCTTTCCTCAACCAACTCTCCACAGTTCTCTGAAATGCAAATGCAAATCCGATGAATGACCATGTTATGCTGAAACATACTGTTTCGTATGGGCGGATGCTACTTACCATGAGAGATAACTGGCTCATTTCTTTCACCTTTTCCAAAGGCAGTGCTAACTGCAGCTTTCCATGAGCAATGTAAATCTGAAATACAACAACAATAATTATCATTATGTCCATAACTCCACAAGAATTACTTGTGCTTATAAAGAATGAGATACAAGGGAGCTTACAATGTGTGTTGGCCAATCATCAAGACCATCAAAAATATGTGTGGCATAGATGATTGTTGCACCTCTTTCCTCGCATTCCTTCTTAAGATATGTTAACAGATTTGATCTTGCCAATACATCTAGGTCAACTGTGATCTCATCAAGAAGGAGAACCTAAATTGCATTTTTTTCATTTATTAAATCTCATGGTGTGGATGACAACATGATCAATCCCTTAGATGAAATGGGAAAGGAAAGCAAACCTTGAATGGCTTGAGAAGTCCCATGCAAATCTGGACTCGTCTCCTCTGACCATCTGATGCCTTGTGCATGCGCCAGGCAAGGTCGATGTCTAAAATCTGAAACATGACAGTAAGGAAGATGAACAAAACAAGGCCTTTATTGCAGACCAAGGACACAATTGACTTCGCTAAAGTTTAGGTTTATTGAATTATGAATGAACAGGTCCTCCAAACAAGTCAAGAATTGCAAACTAAGCATATCCAAAATCTATTAAGACACCAATCTCACCTCATTATCAACGAAATTGAAGTGCAATGCCATTTAGTCTTAACACTCAAGTATGTTCAGCTTACCTAAGTTAAGAGTTGTACCCATAGGTTTACATAGGTAAAGGTAACATGAATATTAAGATCTTTTCTGTTGGTTTCCCAGGGCAAAATGACAGAGTTTGCATTTGCAACTGGGTGTTTCCAATCCAAGCCTGCAACTACATCAGAAGTATGAATGGATTGGTGCTTATTCGTACCTATTTGAGAGAAAAAACATAAGTGTCGAACCCAAAATGGCAAGCATTTGAGAAGCAAACCAATACACAAATAGCAAAAATATATTGTGTTCCAGTATGTGATGACCAGTGAGAAAATGTGACCATATTCTGACAATGAGAGTCGAGGTATTCCCAATTACAGGGAAAAGATGAGGGCGCACTAGGTTCAGAACAACAGAATTTTATTCCCACATGGCAAACCATTCTACACATGGAACATTTTAGACTGAATAAACATATATTCTATTAGGTAATGAGCAAGTCAATAACTAGAACAAATCGGCATTAGCATAAAACTGTACATCTGTACCAAACTTATCAAGCTAGAAGTATGAAAGTACAGTTTTCTAAAAATTGTATCAGAAAATGACATGGGCACAGGGCACTGCTCCATGAGAAAAAATGGGGATATAATCTGCTAATGTTTTACACGTTTTGAGAGTTAACCTGCCTTGATAAGCTCATCTCTCCTCTTTGGATCAACACCAGCAACACCGAAAATCATCTTCTCCGCCGATATATCCATCTGAATATTCACCTGGTAGCCGGCAAAAGCCACGTCGCGTCTCCACTGCACCACAATTCGACACAGGTTAGATTCAATGGAAAATCTGACGGCAAAATTGGGCACGCCCATTACATATCCAGGACTGAAATTGAAGCAGGAGAGCGAACAAAGGGAGATGGATTTCTCAAACCGCTAGCTCACCTCGCCGCCGAGGTAGCAGAGGTCGCCGGAGGAGGTGAGCGCCGTGTCGTGGAAAGCGGACCTGCCCAGGACCCGCACCATGCTCGGATCCACCATGTGCTTCCCGCCCAGTATCTTCAGTATCGTCGTCTTGCCTACCACACGGACAACGAAGCCGCCGCCGCGCCCAATCAACACCAGAACGGCCGAGAGAAACGAAGGAGAAGGAAGGTCGGAAAGGCGAGTGGTGGGGGGTTACCTGCGCCGTTGGAGCCGAGGAGAAGGCATCGTTGGCCGGCGTCGAGGGAGAAGCAGACGTCCTCGATAAGCGGCGGCGCGCCGGGCGGCGGGCGGCCGTCGATGCCCGGGTAGGTGAAGGAGAGGTGGCTGATCTCCACCGTTGGCGCCATCGGGTCTGGGGGCCGCTCGCCGCGGTGGCCGGAGGAGCAGGGGATGATTTCGTCGGTGGTCGTGGAGAGAGAGGAGCGAAACGAGCGTTGTGGCGGGCCGAGGAAGTGAAGGGGTAGGCGGTAGTTGGGCCGCGGTTGGTGGCTGGCCAGTGTTAGACGTGGAATTTTTTTATTTTTATATATTTTTTCGATTTTGCAGAAAGATATAGTCGGATGAAAAAATTGCCAATCTCAACCGGCGGTAAGGCCCTCCCGCCCAACGGTCAGCAGGCGCCGTAACTGCCGCGCGCGATTCGAGGCACCGTCGCCGGCCCAGGCGGTAAGGGCCTTACCGCCGCCTCAGGCGGCGATAATACTCTTTTCGTCGCCTGGGCCGTAGACAATCGCCCTCTATAAAAGCCGCCCGCCCCTCCCCTTTCCCGCACCAGTTTGAGCGCCAAGCAGCGAGCCAGAGAAGAGAAAGAGGAAAGGAGGGAAGAAAAAAAAAGAAAGAGAGGAGAGGAGGAGGAGGGAAGAAAAAAAGAAATAAAGGAGGAGGAGGAGGAGGGAAGAGAGGAGGAGGAGGAGGGGGAAGAGGGAAGGAATTTTTTTCATCTTTTTTAGGTAAAAAATCTTTTTAATCTCGTAGTTTAGTTAAGTATAGTATAGTATAGTTTAGTTTAGTTTAGATCTAAATTTAGAAATATTAGTGGATCTAAGATTTAGAAATATTAGTAGATCTAGATTTAGGAATAATAGTGGATCTAGATTTAGACTTAGAAATTTTTAGCTATATTTAGATATAGGAAAATGTAGCTTAGTTAGTATAATTGATTTAGCTTATACAGTATAATAGAGTCAGCATTATTAGATTTATTTGGTATGGTAAATGCCTATGATAAATATAGTTAGTAAATTCTGATATTTTGGTTAGTTATTACATTGTAGTTTTTAGGTAACAATATTAGATTTGTTTATTCTGGTAAATGACTATGATAAACCTAGTTAGTAAATTATGATTTTTGGTTAGGTATTCGAATATAGTTTTTCGGTAATAATATTAGATTTGTTTGTTCTGGTAAATCACTGTGATAAATGTAGTTAGTAAATTATGATTTTTTGGTTAGGTATTACAATATAATTTTTTGATAACATTATTAGATTTATTTGTTGTGGTGCATGCCTATGATAAAGTTTGTTAGTAAGCTTGGTTTAGTGTTACATAGTTGTTTGTTTATTCAATTGAGGTCGTTATTGTAGTTAACTTATGTATAGTGGTGAGATTAATTTGGACTGCCTGTTTCATGTATGTTGCCAGGCATGTCGGATAGTGTCAATATTCAAGTGTATTATGGGCCGGGGGAGGTTAGATATGGTCCAGAAGGGGTAGATTTAAGTGGATTTCCCTGTTTCACCAAGTGTGTTCCAAGAGCAAGAGAGAGAACTTGGGAGGACATATGCAAGTGGCTTTGTAGGGACCTAGGTGTTGACAGAGATCAAGCGGATGTGTCTGTGAGGGTTGTAGTGAAAAGACGGCCCGACATAAACTTTTGGGAGTTGGTTCCGCTTGAAGGAACTCCGAATTATCGGGCTTACATAAATGGTTGCATGAGAAGAGGTTTACCAATCATATGGTATGTCCAATTTTTCATGAAGGGTGGACCTAGCACTCATATTGAAGAACAAGTCGGGGGTGATGAAGTTGAAGCGGAAGAAGATATGCAGAGTAATGCGGGTGGAAACGAAGAACTTGATTACGAAGAACAAGAAGGTGGAGATGCAGAACATGATGTAGCATCTCGGGAACCAAATGGAGAGGCTGATGAAGGGGAAGAAATTCCTGAGTTAGTAGAGCAGATGGAGATGGAAAGAGGGGAGGCCAATGGTACCGTGGATGAGGACTCGTCCGATGAGTAAGACGATTATCCTGTACCGTGAAATTGGTCAAATTATGACCATTCCGCCCTACAGGTCAATGTTGGGAAAAATATTCCTTGGGAGTACAGAGAGAATGAGGTATGTGTGGGGGCTGTGTACCAAAGTGGGGATGAAGTGAAGGTGGCTATTAAGAGATGGTCCACTTCGTGTTTGGAGCGTTAGTTCAGGGTGGAAAAGAGCAGCCCGAAGGTGTATGATGTCCGGTGTGTGCGAAATGATTGCCCATTCAGGGTGCATGCATATAAGGGCAAATGGAAGGATTACTAGGAGGTGACTAAAGTGGTTTGAGCACCAATGCTTGCTGGCTGAATTGGAAGGAACACACCGCAACCTCACTGCTGAATTTGTTGCTCAATACATGTACCCTCAGATAGTGGAGAATCCAAGCTTCGAGCTCAAGTCCATTATCTGTGCCATAGAGGAGAAGTTCAAGTACAAAATCAGCTACAACAAAACTTACCGTGTTAAGCAGAAAGCGCTTGAGATGAAGTAGGGTACGTTCAAAGCATCCTACGACAACCTCCCTGCCTTGTTGCACACCATTTGTTAGAGAAATCCTGAAAACATCTACGACTTGAAAGCATATCCAGTTCTTCAGTTTCCAGGCAAACAGGTCGTACAGTGGTCATTCCTTGCGTTGGGTCCTTGCATTCAGGATTTCCGGCTTTGTGGACCAGTTATTTGCATTGATGGCACATTTCTGACTGGAAGATACAAAGGGACAATATTGATAGCTATTGGGACCGATGGCAACAATCAGGTGTTGCAGCTTGCGATCGCTTTTGTGTAGAAGGAGTCTGGAGATAGCTGGTACTGGTTCCTCGAGAGGGTGAAGAACATGATTGTGTTGGATGTCGAGGGGGTCTGTCTCATTCATGATCGGCACAAAGGTATTATACAAGCAATCGACGACCTAAAGAACGGAAGTCAAGAGCGTTTCAGGGCGCCGATATGGCTGGACTTGAAGAGTAGGTGGTGCATGAGGCATATGGGTGCGAACTTTCACAGCAAATTCAAGAACAAGGACATAACGTAATGTAATGTAATGTTTGTTGTTGTGGACAAGGACATAACGTATTGTAATATTTATCGTATTGTAATGTAATGTAATGTTTATTGAAATGACTTGTATGATGTTTATTTGCAATGTAACATAATGTAATGTTATATTTCCTTTACGTGTTTCGGTTCCTTATTCTTTCAATACTTGTGTTGTAGTTATGGCGGCGCACCCAGGTGCACAGGCGTACTAGACCCCTGAGTTGCTTGACCCTGCCTTGGACGGCCAGCACAGGTCATTCCAGTCAGCCGTAGTTGGTACCACCCTAGCCACGTTTCGAGCTCGTATCCCACTTGCGACCATGCCGATCGACCGACGTTGGATCCCGAGGTACATCATACTTAGTAATACTTGTGTGTTAAGTTCAATGATTAATTTGTTTAAACTAACTATTTTTTTTCATGGTACAGGTTGAGTGCAGTGGGCCATCTCCCTGTGGCTAGGCTTGTGGAGGGCGACATGGTCGACCGGTCAGCGCGACGTGGCCGCGAGAGACTCACACGGTTGCAGTTCGACATGTCACTGCTAGCAGCTCTGCTGTACCAGTGGCGGCTGGAGACGTACACCTTCCACCTCCCGATCGGTGAGTTAACCCCACACTAGAGGACGTCTCAATGCTACTGGGCCTTCCCTATGCAGGGGCTGCCGTAGCCGCGATGGACGTCCCACCTGCATGGCGCGACAAACTGCTAGGTCGGTTTGCGGACGTTCCCCGCGTAGACGGTGCCCCGCAGTACCACACTTTCAGCAGCTCCCACGGCCCGACGAAGGCATGGCTCCAACAGCTTAGTCTGAGTATTTAATTAGCAGGAAGTCCAAATAATTTTTGTCAATTTTTCTTATTGTTGACACAAGTCTGAAATTGTTTTGCAGGCCGAGTACATGAGAGAGGACGCAAACGAGGCCACAGTAGCGCGTCACTTGGAGGCGTACCTGTTGTGGCTCTTCTGCTGGACCCTCTTCTAAACATCGCAGGGGAACTTGGTGCCTAAGCACCTTCTTCCTTACGCGAGGGCCATTGCGGAGGCCTCGCTTGCTGAGGTTCCATAGTACAGCTGGGGTTCAGCTGTGCTGGTGGCCACGTACAGGGGTCTCTGCACGGCAGCATGAAGGTGACTTTAGCGGAGCCAATCTTCCTAGGCTGCCTGCTGCTGCTTCAGCTTTGGACCTACGAGCGGTTCCCGATCGGGTGTCCTCAGGTGGACATGTCCCCCTACCCTAGGGGTTTCGACAAGGACAATATCGACAAGCCCACAATGGGGTCGTTGTGGTTCCTGAGGAGGGTACGGTTCTTCTACTATTATTTTTCGATTCATATTACACTTTGGAATTTTCAAGGTCCTAACTGAGAAATTTTGATTATATTTGTTGCAGGTGGTTTGGACGGGGGTGCAGATAAAGAAGTCGTACCCGGACTTCATCGATATGTTCGACGCTCTGGTCGACACCGACGTGAGGTGGAGACCCTACAGCTTCAAGGAGGTGGAGGCTCGTTCCCCGCATGGCCTGTCTTCGCTATGCTATCGGGACAAGACGTACTGGAGGACGAGGAGTCCAGTAGTCTATGACATCCACGTCGAGGACTACACGGTTCACCGTGTGATGAGGCAGTTTGGGCTGTACCAGCACTCCCCGCTTCCGGTAACGTCAGCCGTTCCGGCTTCCATTCACAGGTACAATCCAGCATTTTTATTCCCCTTGCATTAAGAATTTTTCGTTTATGTAACTCGTGTCACAATGGCTCCATTAGGGCTAGCCGTCAGGGTGGTGGTGGTGGTGGGCCTCGAGTCCTATGGGCTCCGAGGATGGTTCACTGGGTCGTCCCGTGGGCGACCGCACTAAACGAGGTGGTCTAGGAGGCCCGGGCACACGACGCAGACACTTTCACAGCGTACCTTCGCTGGTTCTTACCGAGGACCAGGATGCGGGTCCTGTTCATTCCGGCCGAGCCACCGACGGAGACCGCTGCAGTCACGCAAACATACCCTCACGCGAGAGATGTCAACTACGACTACGCAGTAAGCTACTGTAATTTTTGTTCTTACTAAACTTGCATCATTTGGTCTGACTAACTTCAAATTTTTTGGCTCCCCAACAGTTCGACATTATTGGGGATTTGGACAAACAGCTGACGTACGGCATCGAGCACTTCGATGTGCTGAATTCTCTTTAGCACCGTTCACTGCTTACGAGGGCCAGATACATCTACAGGAGGTTTATCAATGCCGTCAGCTGCCGTGGCGGGCACGGGGACGTCTTCGTTCCACCACGAGCTCCCTACCCCTGTGCGTCCTCTCCAGCTCCTACTCAGCAGGCTGATACGTCCTCTCACCCGCCTGTTCGTCCGTCAGCAGCCGGGACATCCGATGCCACACCACCACCACCACCACCACCGTCTTGGCACGCCACAGCAGGTCCGTCCACCGTTCGACAGGTCGTTTCGCGGAACATCTCCCTACCTGCCCCGCATATGCAATCTGCATGGTCCTCTTGTCCATCTTCAGCCGCACCGGAGATACGACCAGCAGGTGCGTGATGCATACATTTTTTATACTCCATTTTAAGTACGCAACGAAACTAACAAAACCATTTCCTTTGTGATTATAACAGGCTACACAGACCAGGGATGGGGTTCGGAGGACTCACACAATGAGGCAGCGAGGTCCAGCGACCAGGGTTGGTTCGATGACCTTTTAGAGTGGACCCTGACCTGCTCGGTCCCTCCCAGCTGGCATACGCCCCGCAAG
Organism: Setaria viridis; assembly: GCF_005286985.2. Taxonomy (NCBI): domain Eukaryota; kingdom Viridiplantae; phylum Streptophyta; class Magnoliopsida; order Poales; family Poaceae; genus Setaria; species Setaria viridis. The sequence goes on from NC_048271.2 coordinate 45,683,423, forward strand.
GTCCTACATAAGGAGCGACCTAGTACCTCGGGACACCACAGGATCTTACACAGGGCGCGACCCAGTACCTTGTGACACCACCTGCGGAGGGAGCGGGAGGACGTCCGACTCGCGACGTTCACCCGCCGGAGCCCTGGACGTACAACCGGCAGCAGACCAGAGCAGCGCAGCGGGCAGCGAGGCGTGGTCGTGGTGCCGGCGAGCCTCGTTTCAAGTGAGGACGCATTTAGTGAATAGGACGACTTGTTATTTTTTATCATTTGTAGGATTATGATGTGTACGATTATCTTTATGTGCGAGGATTGCTCTATCTAGATAAGAAGTTAAATGCTTTTCATTGTTCGCATGCGTTCACTATACAAGTCTAAACATTTCCCAATTAAGAATTAAAAACACATAATTAAAATAATTGGTCACTACGAATGAAAATTGTGCGGAAAATAACGGAGTACATGACCTAAGCACAACACAATGAAAGGTCCAACAGTGCACAACATTGTCCATGAATAAACCATGGACACACAACGATAGGTCCAACCGCACACAACGGAGTACTAGCCAATAACAGAGCCTACTGAGTACAATGAGGCCACTTTCCCTTCCTCAGAGCATCGGGGTTCTCCTCGATCGCTGCTTTCGCTCGGGGTGCACGCTCAAGCTTCATCTCCCTCTCCTCCCTTTCTGCAGCAAGACGCCTCCTTTCCTCCTCTTCCTTGTGCTCCTTCTCTGCAGCCTCCTCTCTGAGCCTCTTCTCCATCCTCTCCTTGTTCTCTGCCGCCCAACGCAACATGTACTGCATCTCCTCCTTGTCCTCAGGCTTGATCTCAGTGTCAATCCACTGCTCAAAATCATAGAGCGGTGGAGGAGTGTGCAACAAACGAAATAGTTACAAAAAAAACATGCAGGATGTCATAGGACAGTAAAAAAATTGACAAACAACATCGATTACTCACCATCTTGTTGATCCGGCGCTGATGAAGCGTAGGCTCAAATTTAAAGTTGGAACACATCCAATACCTCTGCCTATACGTGTCCTCTTTTTTGACTTGGCTACCTTGCAAGGATCGCCGCAAAAGCACTTGGACACTGGAACACCACTAGGCAGAGGCAAAGGGTCGAAGGCATTTTCAAGAAACAGGTCGAAGAAAAAAACCGCCGATTGAACCAAAATGGACCTTTGAGCTAGGCAAGTCTTTGGTAGGGCCTAAGTTGGTACGGAAACTATCAACAAAGATGTATGAATTCTACCAATGGTACATGAACTTGTTCGCCAACTCGAGGGAGATGTTCGGCCTTAAGGTAAACCAATAGATTTTTACGGCGAAGGCGAGAAAGTCCTATGGCTAGAATTCAAGGGTATATACGAAGTGTACCATCATGATGCCCTGGACGTCTCTCTGATCAGTGTCTGGGTTCTGTAAATGTCCGTTTATCTTCATGTAAATTTTGGCTCATATCATTATTTTTTGTGCGTGCGTCGTCGTACTAACTTCATTTTTCATTTTGTGTAGAATGCTAATTCAGATGTGCCGACTAGAAGCGTAACTCTATGTTGGCTTCATGGATCCATCCGTAGTTAACCAAAAATAGATACAGGATGCGCCAGACAAAACGTTGGTGGAAGTATACAATTTCCTAGACAAACAAAATTACAACGATTTCATACTACTTCCATACAACTTCAAGTAAGTGTATGTATACCGTATGTTTTCGTTTTCTTTTTCCTTATCTGGTTAATGTTAGTTAGCTCTAATATATATGAACATTTATGTACGCAGCTACCACTAGATCCTCATTATAATTGAGCCTAAAAGAAACCACATTATTCTCTTTGATTCGTTGAGGAAAGATCCGGTAGAGTACCAAGACATGCAAGACATGCTAGGCTTGTAATAATTCTGGACCTTTATCTCTATGCAAAAGTTTGTTTCCTAAATTTTCACCTAACACTATATCGTTCATTATTTTAATCCGCAGCGCATGGAGAGAATTCATCAGGACACACAAAGGTCCATTCAAAGAAAAACTTACATGGAATATAGACTTCCCAGTACGTATGAAGTCTGCATATTTTGTACATTCTATAGCATGAATATTTCATAACTTGTTTTTTCCCCACTGAAGTGCTTAAGACAGGAACCCGGGAATAATCTATGTGGCTACTATGTCTATGAGCACATGTATAGTTTTGCAAGACCCAAGGAAAAGACAATGCTGCACAACTATAAAGTACGTAAAATAAAACTATTGTTGACGCAAAATCCTGATGGTGGTGGACCCTGCATCAGCACATGAGGACCTGGGAGATCTGCTTAACTCCAGTGCAGAATCCAAATCGGCACGCGTGGTGTGCGCGGACGTGCCAGTCAGTTTGACCATTCAACTGACAAGGAGATGATAGTTATTGTGAAGTCCGAGGCAACCGGCCGATCAGGCCGATATAATCTTGGCACAGTAGCGATAATGGTGCAACAAAATAAATCATGACAAATATATCGGCTGTGAAGCCGATTCCAGTACCTTGATGAATGTGAGTGATACATCGGCCATCCAGCCGATTTAATATAATTTACAATAAATATCGGCCAGACGGCCGATAGAAAACAGGATACTGTTGAGTTGTTGCCCCGCCATAGCTAGAGCCACAAGCTGATGAGATCTAAACTAACGTCACCACCAATATCTCTAGGTGAAACCACAGCGATACGCCCGGTAGTTGCAGTCTAGAAATATTTAGCAGGACATTAAGCTGAACCCCGCTAGCCGATGATCCAATCACAACGGAACTTACTCCCAACAACACTTGAAGGATGGCCAAGATCAAGATGCAACAGGCTATTAGAAATAGATCTATCGTCTATTCCGACAGAATTAATAATAATTAATATGTCGTAAACGGCAAGACGATAGAACAGATAAATATCAGCCGATGCAAGCTTAATCAAGGCGGGATAACTGGTGAATACCGTAGATCGAGACAGAAGCGATGCGCCGTAAGTCAAAGATCCAAGATACTCGATAACTGGTAGATGAAACTAGACGAAACCACAGCGATGCGCCCGGTGGTTAAAGCCTAGAACACCTGGTGACGGAACTTGCAGCTTGCCGGAGATCGAGGTCGATGCAGCCCAGCTTGCTAGAAGGAACTCGTCGAGAAGCTACATTACTCCTACTCCTAGGGCAATGGCGTGTAGCCGAAAGGTAAAGGTAAATATGTTGTATTATTGATCGTGTGATTATTCTTTACAATGGCCACGTCCCTTTATATTTATAGGGCGGACGTTACATAATTGGCATCTAACCACGCACAAGGCAAGTCACGTACACAATCTTTTCTAATAAAAAACTCTATCTCTAACTAACCCAACTCTATCTCTAAAATATTTTATTCTATAAAACAACCTCCCGTACATGCACAGATCGGCCGCATGCATAATTATTCTGGAAGCCTCCCACGCATGGCATGCAAAGTGCACCAGAACCCATGTTGTATATTCTAATCATTTTTATCCATACGTGCTGGCCTTTCCTTTATATCATCCTTGCCTCTCCTTGCCGATTAATCCAATGAAGCCGATTTGGACTCCGTGCCCATATGCACGCATGCTAGCTTCTCATTGTTGTATGTGGCTCCAATTATCTTGTACTCCGAATTTATAGGATTGGTCAAAATCCGGTGTCAACATAGGCCCCCCAGTTTCGGAGTATGAATGCTTCATGTTCCGAAACTAATTATAGAAGTCTGATACTTGTCTTCAGAGCTAATGACGTCTGATTGCAATATCCAAAGCCACGTCGACTCCTCTTCAAATATAAAGGACACCATCGGCATTGCCGGCAGTAGAAACAACAGATCAGTCTGTTGATACCAAAACTTGGTGCTGTAACCAGCAAGCTTTTGTTGTCAACACAGGCCCCCTAGTTTCGAAGTATGAATATTTCATGCTTCGAAATTAGTATCCAATAAATTCTATAAGCAGCCGATACTATTTTTCTTGAACCAATCAGCCGATGCAATTTTCTTTATTTGCCAAGCAGTCAATCGGCCGATACTATTTTTTTTTATTTCAATCAGTCGATGCAATTTTTATTTCATCGGACTTGCCATCAGCCAGTAGTACTATCGGCTGAAACAAAAACCCCATAGGCTGAAATACAAATCCATCGGCTACTATGCTTGCCGATACTTGCTTTCTCTTAAAAAAAAATATTGTTACTGATCCTCTTACTCCATCGGCCAAAATATAGCAAGCAACGCCATCGGCTGAGACAAAAACTACGGCTGAAATATATGAAATAGTATTATCGGCTGATGCAATTTTCAATGGCCGACGTAACTTTTTTATTTCTTCTTTCATATATCCCTTTGCCCATCGGCTGAAGTTTCTATCGGCCGGTCTTCTTCTCTTTTTTTTTTAATTTATTTGTTGCCCATCGGCGAGACTTCCATCGGCTGGCTTCTCTCTCTGTCCATCGGCCGGAGCTTCTCCTATCGGCTGCTCTCCCCCCCCCTCCTTTTTTTTTCCATCGGCCCACTGCTTTCACTCGTTCCTTTGCCCATCGGCCGACTGGCTCCTCCTTTTTTTTTATCTGTTCTTTTCCCAATCGGCTGAACTAATTTTCCATCGGCCGATGCCACGTTTTTTTTTCTTTCAATTCCAACTGGCTGACGCTAATCGGATGCCTCTCTCTGTTTTTTTTTCTTTTAATTCCAACAGGCTGACGCTAATCGGCTGATGCCTCTCTCTGTTTTTTTTTCTAATTCCAACTGACTGATGCTAATCGGCCGATGTCTTTCTCTACGATCGGCCGTTGTTTTTTTTTCTTAATCAGCTGATACAACTCCAATCGGCCGATCCCATTTTCCATCAGCCGATGCAATTTCCAATCGGCCGATCCCTTTTAATTCTTCCAATCAGCCGATACAACTGCCGATGCACTTTTTTATTTCTCTCTTGCCCACCCGCTGGAGCTTTTCCAATCGGCTAAAAAAAATGTTGCATCAGCTGAAAAATACTTCTATCGGCTGAAAAAAAAGTTCCATTGGCTAAAAAATAATTCCATCGGCCACTATGCTTGCCGATTATATTCCATCGGCCGATGCTTTGTTTCCTTTGGCTGATAAAAAAAAACAAAACTCCATCAGCTACTATGTGCCCAGCCGATACTTGTTTCCTCTGAACTGGCCGATATATAACATCAGTAAGGAATGATGGTGTCGATGTTGTATCGGTTTCCTCCGTAATTAATCTAGCATCAAATTTATCTATACAATGTGCAGCCGATTAAAATTAAGATCATCTCTTTGTACCATCGGCTCTTCTGGTTGGAATATTATATTGATTTGAATTAACTCCAACACGCCAATGCCGATGAACTTGATACAGCTGCTAAAGATGCTTTTTTATTGAATAAAAATGTGAGCCTTATAACCGTGTCCCACTGGGCGTGCCAAAAGTGTGTTGGCGCTAGAAATCGGTCAACCGAATCCAAGCGACCGACACACGACCCGGGAGAATCTGCTTAGCTCCTGTTCGGGTGAATGCCCTGGTGCGGTTCACGCGGCGTGCCAGCCAATCTGACCTGTTGATTGGCAAGGAAGAACACGTGTCAGGTCCAGAAATTACGATCGGCTAAGTTTCCGATCGAGAGAGTTTATCGGCGAATCGGCCGATTTACTGTGGTAATGAAATCGGCTATAAGACAGCCTGATCTCTATAGCCTTGTAGACAGGAAATTGCTAAAGTGATCGGTACAAAGCTTATGATAACAACACTAGGAACAGATCTAATCGGCAATAGATGAATCTAACGATAGAAAATAAAGAAAGCCGATACTACCGATTCCTAGCTGGATAACTGGTGATAAAAACTAGAAAAACAGGTAAAAACCTATGAATCTAGCAAATATCGATAACTAGTGAATAAATCTAAACGAAACAACAGCGATACGCCCGGAGTTAAAGCTTAGATATTACTCGATAAACGGAACTTACAGAATCGGCCGGAGATCAAGATGATGCAGCCCTGCCAACCCGCACGAACTCGTGGAAAAGAGAAAAGTAGTAGCGAAGTCGCTTGAAAGTAAGTACGAGGAAAAAAGTAGCTTGTTGTATTGATTGGTTGATGCCTACAGATTTACAAAGGTAGCTATTTATAGCCCCGTACAGATAACTTCTTAACCGACTAGAATTCTATCCCTAATTCAAACAGAAAACGAATATCTACAAGCACAATTCGTGCTAGGTTGGTTACTCCACGCTTCGTGGGCTGATTTCCACCTTATCCTTCTACTCCTCTCCAAGCCCATACAGGCCCAATTAGCCCATCCTCCTAATCGGCCGATTCCTTATCGGCAAAAGATTACCGATTGGGACTCTGGTATATTCGACCCATAGCGAGACAGAGGTCACCGGCCGATCTCACACTGTAGCACCATTTGGCCGATTCCCAACTGTGCTTCTCCGATTCCCCTTCTTCTTAGCGCCGATTCTTCTAGTGACGAAATCCGGCGTCAACAACTATAAATAGTTAATTATTTTCTACCTCCTTTAATTGTTCGTGTAAAATTCACATGTTTCAAAATTATAGATGTTTAATATTCAAGAGGGACTATTGAAGAAGGAAAGAGTAGCGGCAATATGTGAAGGTCTCATTGGATTCCCGGTGGAGGAGGTGGTAAATCCACAAGGAGAATTTTATTACGATGGACGAAAATTAGACGCTCCGAGCAACACCTCGACGGAAAGATCGTAGATAGTTTGATTTTTATAATACACTCAGATTTGTATAGTACGCTAAGAATTGTATATATATAGTAAGAATTATATCTATAGTAATCGTATAAATACTAGTTTGATTCGTTTAAATAGATTTTTCATTATAAAAGAAGTCGCAACTACTAAAGGTTAACTAAAGGGGTACGTACGTCATGCATGAAATTACAGGCGCCTGCATGGCGCGCGCCTGAAATTTCAAGCAGGACTTTAGTCCCGGTTGGAAAACCCAACTAAGACTAAAGAGGACATTTACTCCCGGTTGGTAAATTCAACCAGGAGTAAAGGGGCCTGTCCCGCGCCTAGCGTGACAGGATCTTTAGTCCCGGTTGAGTGACCCAAGACTAAAGATCCTTTTGCATCTCGATTGCTTTATCCCGAATGTATTTTCGAAAAATTTGTTCCTTGGTAACCGGAACTAAGGCCCGTTTTCCATCGGTGTCTCACAGCCCGCCCCCTACGTCTACATGCACGCGTGACGCGCCCCCGCGCGCGATCGATGCCCATGCGGCTATGCGTCAGAGCGGGCCTGCCGAGCAGCCGCTCGATCAAGTCGACCGGCGTATAAAAGGACGGCAACGGTGCCTGTTAGCACAGTCGCACGTAAAACGCCGCCATTTAATTTCCCAATACGTACAACCACAGGCGCCGACCACCGATCGATCGACGTACGCGTCGAAGTGCCATCAACCCCGTTGTTCAATTCGCACGCCCGGCCGGCGCCCACGGACGCTCCGCGGTGTCGCCGTCCCGGACTGGCCCGGCCGGCGACGGCGACCGAAGACAAATCCACCACGTGCACGGCCCTGTCAGCTCATAAAAGTCTAAGCACCGGCCAAAAAAGAAAATCGCGAGTACTAGACTTTTACGCGGGGAAAAAAATTGTTGCCTCGATCGGCTAATCAGCTTGGCCGCTACGTCTGTGGCCGGCGCCGGTCGCCGAAGCATCGTGAAAACGACTCCATCGGGATCCAATGAAGCCAAGAGGCTGATCCATTCAGCGTGAAACCCAGCATGCAGTGCACGCAAGCTACACGGATCTCTTCGTTCCCTCTCCACGTAGTAACGGTGCGGTGCAGCACGTCGATTTGTCAATGTGAACAATCCTCGACATTATGGGTGTGTTTGGTTGCATGCACCACATGATGCATGCATGGATGATCCTGGATGGGGTGGTTCGACCAATTTGCTTGTACCATATGGTTCACTTTAATTAGTAGAATAATGTATTAAGTGGGATGGTCTCATCCTGGATGAGCTGGTACAATTCACCCAACCAAATAAAAGAATCATTATTATTTTGAATCATTTCATACATGAATCAAATGATACAACCAACCAAACGCACCCTATATATGGCCATCCTGATTCCTAACCCCTGTCACTCTCGGCTAGTCTCAACGGCCCTGTGCTACGTACGAGTCCAGGTCCTCTCCGATCCAGAACGATTCCATCGACGCATCACATTGATAAATATGTCGCAGAGTCGCAGAGTGGTTACTTGCTAGGTTATACTGTATATACGCTAGCAATTCATAAATATTGTAGCCGTATGCCCGTATATACTTAACAATAGAGAACGTGTGCAGATAACAAGTCCAAATGACCTTTTGCGATCGAGGTTCGTTGCTAAGGGAAAAGTATGAAAGTGTGGTCCTATGATTTGTGTGATTAGTCGCAAGTAATCCTTCTTAGTCCTTGGATAGCATTCGTGCCGTGTTCTGGTCCAGCCACTACAAGCTAGCCTCGTGTCCAGCAGACACACCCTCTCAAGATTAGGTCCCGTTTTCTTCCGCTGACTTATTTTTAGCACCCGTCACATCGAATGTTTAGATACTAATTAGGAGTATTAAACGTAGCCTATTTACAAAACCCATTACATAAGATGAATCTAAATGGCGAGACAAATCTATTAAGCCTAATTAGTCCATGATTTGACAATGTGTTGCTACAGTAAACATTTGCTAATGATGAATTAATTAGGCTTAATAGATTCGTCTCGCCGTTTAGATTCGTCTTATGTAATGGGTTTTGTAAATAGTCTACGTTTAATACTTCTAATTAGTATCTAAACATTCGATGTGACACGTGCTAAAAATAAGTCAGTGGAAGAAAACGCCCCTAGGACTACGATGGAGTACCACCCCAAACGTCCCTGGCAATTAACTTTTGATAGGCTAGTTGCCGCTAAACGCCTAAACCATAGAGCAATATAGTTCGTCATGAAGATCAATCATATCAAACCGCAAACGGGTAGTTAACTTCAGAAACATGTGTGCAATGAAGCTTAATTAACTGTTGCAACCTTCAAAATATGTCCTTTGATTAGGACTGGCACGTGTTTCTTTAATCTGACACCAATTGGGATTGGCTTGTCTCAACCGCTTAGCAATCAGCATATACTGCATATCCCTGTCCTCTCAAGAAAAATCGCCTTTCGGGCCAAACATTAACGTACTGTGGTTAGCATGTCATTTGTTTTCATCGCGTGTCCCCTGCCAGAACACTGATCTTATGTGAGGTCCGGTGTTATTATCCGATCGCTGTTGGTGATGCCATACAGGCTACCTAAACGATAGCTACTAGCGGCAAAATATCTTTGCTGTGCAATTGTAGCGATAACCGACGGAAATGTCACGATGCAACCGAACGATCTCGGCTCGTTTCATTTTGGAGGGAGTCCCACTGGGCACGCGTGTGCAACGGTTCGTCTGTTTGTTGGGGAGTGAATCGAATAACGTCGTGTACTGCTCCTTTATCCAAAAATAAAACGTCGTGTCCTGTTGACTTCCGACAGCATGCTGGAACGCTGTAGTAGGACGACGAGCCGATGTCCGGTCACGGGTGGATAAGGAAGCCAGTAGCATCAATCAGGTGTCCGCCGCGCGCACCGGCCAGCGCTTTGCTTCCGGGTGGCAGCCGCCACCGTGCATGGTGCCCGCGTGGCTGCCGCGTGCTCCCGCGGGTATGGCGCGTCCGGCGAGAGAAAAGGACGGAGGCCCCGGCCAATATCCGCCTGCCTAGACGCCGCGACGCATGCCTCCGCGCATGCAGTAGCATGCCCGCCATGTCACACATCGATCACGTGCCGCCGAGCGGGGAGAGAGAGAGGCCTCCGCACGGGCAGCGCCCCTTCTCTGCAGCCTTGCGTACGGACGTGTCTGCTGTTCAATCGATCCTCCAGGATCGGAGCCTGTGTCGTCGGGCGGTGGTAGCTCAACTCCAGGACTCCACGGCACGGCACGAGCGCGCCACGAGCACGCTGCACGTACACCGGGCGGTGCGTACGCACACACCGACCTGTTTGACCTTATCCTGACGCACGCTGCAGGCCAAAACCACCGCGAACACCACGCAGCGTACGTGCAGTGTCGACGACGACGCGTACGTGTGCACGTCGGTATGGCGCGACCGCAGGGACGAGGACGATAGACCCGAAAGGACGGCGAAACACTTGCCTATGGCAGGCGGCAGCTGCAACCAGAGCCGCCGAGATCAAATCTGTTTGGATAATTTGTCATCCGTTCATGTCGGACTTCCTGACCTACCCCGTCCGCAGGTCCTGTCTCTCCTCCCGGATTCCAGAATATCGGCAGAGGTGGCACTTGACCGAGGGACTTCACTTACCAACGCGCCAGGTAAACGAGTGAGTGGAGACACGTGTACGCTGCCGATTTGATGCGTCGAGTCCGCTCCTGTTGGAGTTTTGAATGGTTGATGTGGTCGCTTTCTTCCGTGATCCACAGGAAAAACTTGCACGCTTGACAATCCGTGCGGTAGATTTAGGTTAAGCTTAAATCATCAGCACCCCTACTCCACTACAGCAAAAGAATTCCCCCACAGCCAGCAGTTGATCATCTCATCCGCCATTTTAATTCGGTTTCCTGGGCACCCGACGAAGCAAACGGTAACGTCAACATCGCCTGCGCGGCTACGCCTGCATGCACATACACGAGAGGCGCGGGCAAGGAGGATCTTTTATTTTCTCCACACCACACGCACGGTCCCACGGAGTCGTGACCAACATCGTCACGGGCCCAGGCTACTGTGCGTGCACTTAATCAGGGCCCCACCTGATGCTCCTGCAGTCCTGCTGCTCTCACGGCCCACCAGCCCTACCTAAAGCAACGCGCACGTGCTCTACGCTTCCCGCCGGAGCGAGAGAAACATCGAGAGACGTCGACGACCGCCGCGCAAACAAGAAAAATATGCGCGCCTCTCTGGCCTCTGCCGCGGGGCCATCGGATGCTCGCAAAGGGCGTCTAGCCGGAGCACTTTGCTTGCTCCGTAGCATAATGCCGTAGCCAAGGCTACGTCACACTCACAATTCATGCATCCGAGAACAACGTGAGAACTATCCAGAAACGTCAGGGAGAACTCTCAGCGCAAAAGAAATTGCCCGTGCGTCACACGCATCTGCAGTGGACTTCAGAGCAGCTGGCCCGCCATTAGAACAGAGGAAAACGAAGGTCCGGAAAAGAAAAGGGGGGGAAAAAAGAAGCAACGGAGCATCAACCACCAGACATGCAAGTGACATCAGATCTGACAGAATCACAGAGCAGAAAAGATTGCCCATAATTTCGCGGCTTGCTACTATATATCATAATTTACCAACCAAAATACAGATAATCCCCCGGTACAGGACAAATACTCTAAGCTGTGACCAAAGGGCGTATTCACAAAGCTCAATCCTGACCAACCCTTACACCTTGGAATGGTATAGTAAGCTCACACTCAACAGTGAACTGAACTGATCGGAAATTAGGCACCCTAATTAAAAACAAATGGAAAATAAAAGATCTCATAGTAATGTTCTGAAGTGATGACCGCGCCAGCCACAGCACGGCCACCGCCCACCGGTGGGTGGGAAGCCAAGGCCCACGGGAATCACGCGGCCGAGGGCGCGGTGACGTACTTCATCGTGCCGGCCTCCGCCAGCGCCGCGCGGATCGGCTTCTTGGCCACGGCCTCCACCTCGTCGGCGTCGGCGGGGAGGGCCGGCAGCCCCTTGAAGTCCAGGGTCTCGTCGTTGTAGATGTTCCACCACTTATTCACCAGCATCTTGATGTCCTCCCTGTCCATGTTGGGCTCCTTGCCCGTGTACCTCCACGGCTTCGACCCCGCCGCGCAGTAGTGCACGACCTTCACCTTCTCCAGCTGCACGTTCTCGGGGTGCCTCCAGAGCATGGCCAGCACCAGGTTGTACACGTTCGGGATCGGCTTGTACTGCTCCCTGAAGAACATGTTCAGGAAATCCTGCGAAAATACAAGAGACCAAAGAACAGTGATGAGCACACATGTAACTGGCGGAGCTTAATGAGCGGCGCCTGCGCTGATCGCTCACCTGCTCTGCGAAGGGGGTGGGGGGAGTCACGCGGAGGGTGTCGAGCAGGGCCTTTGCGGTGGCCATGCTGGGCTCGTGCACGAACATGCCCGCGTTGAAGTAGAGCGCCGGCGGAGGGCCGAGCTCGGCGGTCGGCCACGCGACCTTGTCGGGGCACTGCTGGCAGTAGCCGATCTTGTACTGCGGGGTGTGGCTCCACGTCTTCTCGCAGAAGCAGTCCATCACCGCGTAGAAGCTGCCCTTCTCAAGCTCGAACAGCTCGTCGATGTTCTCAAACACCTGGATGTCCGCGTCCAGGTACACCATCCTCTCGTACTCCACGAACTGCACAAAGCCGGCGTCAAGTGAGTGATCGATCGAGCAAAGCATTATATCGCAGAATTAAGCGCGAGAATGGCCAAGTGGTCCATGGATCAGTTCGTCAGTTACCTCCCAGATGCGGAGCTTGGAGTAGTTGATGACGTAGTAGGCCATGGCGAACTGCGTCTGGTTCTCGGGCGGGTACACGGGCTCGATCTCGCGGACGATGCAGCCCTGCGAGACGAGGATGCGGCGGTGGGACTCCGGCACGTCGGGCAGCACGGCCACCACCAGCGGGTACGCCGAGCCCACCTTGCGCAGGCCCTTGGCTAACCCCACGACGCCCTTCCAGTAGTCGCCGTCGCCGGCCAGGAACGTCACGTACGCCCTCGTCGTGGGCTTCACCGCCGGGGCGGCGGCAGCCTTGGCGGTCATCTTGCCGGCCAGCTCGGGAGCCATCTCGTCGCAGAGGGTTCGGTTCTCGGGAGCTACGAGCGAGCTCTGTTTGGTGGGATTTGGAGGCTGGTTAGTGGACAGTGGTTGATTTGTGTGTGGATTAAGCTCTTGTTGCTTGCTTGAGTTGCTTCAGCTTTGGCTTGGGGGTTTTCGCAGCGGGTGGTCGAGGGTTTAAATAGATAACCGGGGGCGAAATGGCCCCCGTCTGCGTCGGTCACGGGGCATAGGGGCTGTGGGATCTGAGGCGTACGTGTTTCGTCGTGTAATGATCGGACGGCCACAACGACGTGGACGGAACCTTCTCGGTGGGGCAGTTTCGGAATTCCACGAGGAAGACGCCAGAAACGGGGAGAATTGTTTACGGCGTTCGTTCCTCGGGCTCTCTGGAGTGGTGGGCCGGGCGGCCTTGTTTATTCAACGTTACCATTTCCCCTCGCTAATGGGTGGTTGATTAGTAATTTAATTATCCTTCCATGATCCTGCTTTCGCTGTCCTTTTTTTGGCGTGGGATCCTGCTTTTAATTGCATAATATATATGGCAACACTTTATTGTGGATAATCCGTTTTTACCTTGGCTCCCTGATCTGTGGATTTAATTACTAGTATATTCCTTGTCGTCGGATCAGGGAACGCTTTTAATTTGGTTTTCAGAGACATCCCACCTTAGATCTCATTGACATCTGAACTTGAAAACGAGAAACAAATAAGTGCAGAGTATCACGATAATTAAGCATATCCTTACCTAGATACTCGATAATCGTTACGTAATCCATTCTGTGAATATAGTCTGATATCGTTACGTCCTTTCCTTTTTCTTTTTTTTGAGAAAATCCTTTCCTTTTTCTTGACGTCAGCAAAGGTTTTTTAGCTCATGAGCAAAGCGAATGGTGCTCTCTGTTCTCATCAAGTTTTTTTCTCTCTCATTTTTTGTGGAACAGGTACGTATAGCTGGTGTCCAGTTTCACTTGTCAGTTGGCGCTGCGAGAATTTGTGATCGAGACGGGCCTGCTGCGTGCCAGTAGCACTAGTATGGGATGAGCGTGGACTGGTGGGAGTGGGACATTTGCAGAGTTCCGTTCGTCCTCACAATGTGCCACGTTGTCTCTTGAGCATCCACATCAGCCGTTCTTTCCCAGTTCTCACTTCTCACACGGCTCTCGTGACCTCATGTCGTTACTCCATCGTGCCATGCTGGCTGGGTATAAACAACTCGAAGACCCAGGGAACACAGGCGAGGCCGCGAGAGGCCAGGATGGTTCCGGAACCATGTATTGTATTCCGGCCTCGTTGGGTTCCAACGACCCTCAACTTCTGGAGCTCCCGGAGACGAGGACCACACGTCAAAACGCATCGACGGCCGTCCGATCTCATCGTCAAGCAGCGCACCGTCGCAAGAGTCGGAGGTTCAGGAAGGCCCTATGGCCCGCGAGACGGGCGGCTGCCGTCTCGCCTAGAGCTGATGTGGGCCTCCGTGGGGCACGCCGTACCTTTCTCTTGGCCAGTATGGCGACACGTGGACCGGCACCGCAGCTTCTTGGATTCCCGCCTTCCCGGGGGTGCGAGCTTTGCCGTCCCGGAAATGGTACTCCGTTCTGACGTGCTCCTGATGCTGACCAAGCGATTGATGGAGCATGCAGGTCGGTCATGGTTTGGTCGCCACCTTGGTGGAGCTCCGCGAGTCGCGACGCTTCTTGTCCGATCTCTCACCATTTTTCTCATTGCACCGACAACCATGGCAATGACACCTCGCTAAACTTTACGCCTGTCACATCGGATTGAATACTAATTAGTAGTATTAAATATAATCTAATTATAAAATTAATTGCACAAATGGAATCTAATTCGCAAGATGAATCTATTAAGCCTAATTAGTCCATTGTCAAATCATGGACTAATTAGGCTTAATAGATTCGTCTCCTGAATCAGACTCCATCTGTGCAATTAGTTTTATAATTAGCTCATATTTAGTCCTCCTAATTAGCATCCGAATATCTGATGTGATCATACTAAAGTTTAGCATCTCATATCCAAACATCGCCTTAGACGCACGCGATGGAAGCTCCCGGTGGGTCCCACGTGGGCCCCCTGTGTTTTTTTTCAATTTTTTATATAGCAGGGAAAGCATAAATTTTTTTAACAACATTCTCTCAAAAGTTATGACAAATGTTACGTGTAGATATCATGGAAGTTGTATTACGAAATTTATCATCTAAATTGTTGTTAGGGAAAAAGTTATGTGTACAAATTATTCGTATAGGTTACAGTTTTTTAAAAAACAAAATTCAAAGTTTATACATATAAGTTCCGCACGTTATTGAAGTTGTGCTAAAAAATTATCTTATAAAAATTATATCGTGAAGTTATGCATCAAAGTTATTCTGAAAATAAAAAGTTGCGGGATTTTAAATTTTTCAAAAAGGGAAGT
Source organism: Setaria viridis (assembly GCF_005286985.2). NCBI lineage: Eukaryota > Viridiplantae > Streptophyta > Magnoliopsida > Poales > Poaceae > Setaria > Setaria viridis. The sequence goes on from NC_048271.2 coordinate 45,698,723, forward strand.
CGTGAGCTGTCAGGGATCGAGCGCCGGTGGCCCTCCTGACGCGCGCGCTGATAGACTCCCGATAACCTAGTTCAAAGAAAACTTATATACATCTCACGTTAGGGGTGCTTGAATTTTTAGTCCGGACTAAAATTCATGGCATATCGAATATTTGGAGGCTAATTAGGAGGACTAAATATGAACTAATTATAAAACTAATTACACAGATAAAGGCTAATTCACGAGACGAATCTATTAAGCCTAATTAATTCATCATTAGTACATGTTTACTGTAGCATCACATTGTCAAATCATGGACTAATTAGGCTTAATAGATTCGTCTCGCAAATTAGTCTCCATTTGTGCAATTGGTTTTTTAATTAGTTTATATTTAATATTCCTAATTAGTATAAATATTCGATGTGACAGGAATTTTAGGACCTTCTTATCGTTGCCTTGGCAAAAGGAGCAAATTTAAAAAATACCTGTTAAGTGAACGAGCGTTTGCCCACTTTTGAGTTCATAAGGTCTCCCTCACTATTCAAAAAGAAATTCTCTCATCAGGCCCTCATCCAGCAAGCCAGCATCACAAGTTGTGACCATGATAGTTATACTAAGAAGATATTTGGATATAGTCTAATTTTTAGTTTAGGTCATATCAAATATTTGAATACCAATTAGAAGGACTCTAATAAAACTAATTGCATAAGGCATGGCTAATTCACGAGATGAATCTATTAAACCTAATTAGTTCAAATCATGGACTAATTAGGCTTAATAGATTCGTATCGCGAATTAGCCTTCATTTATACAATTGGTTTCGCAATTAACTTATATTTAATACTCATAATTAGTATCTAAACATTCGATGTGACAGGGACTAAACTTTAGTCCCTGGAACCAAACACCCCCTAAGGCAAAGCATGTCGTCTTCTACAGTGGATCTACTAGGAGTTGATTAATTTCGAATAGACATGACTACACTTAGAAAGAAACCCAAGTACCACCACGTACGGGGGTTTTGGTTATAGGGACTACGTATTAAATATATAGATACTAATTAGGAGTATTAAATGTAGGTTAATTACAAACCAATTGCATAAATGAATTAAGGTGGCGTTTGGTTCCCTTTGCTTATTTTTAGCACGTGTCATATCGAATGTTTAGATACTAATTAGGGGTATTAAACGTAGACTATTTACAAAACCCATTACATAAGTGGAGGCTAAACGGCGAGACGAATCTATTAAGCCTAATTAATCCATCATTAGCAAATGTTTACTGTAGCAACACATTGTCAAATCATGGACTAATTAGGCTTAATAGATTCGTCTCGCCGTTTAGCCTCCACTTATGTAATCAGTTTTGTAAATAGTCTACGTTTAATACTCCTAATTAGTATCTAAACATTCGATGTAATGGGTGCTTAAATTTAAGTCAGCGAACCAAACCAGGTCTAATTCGCGAGATGAATCTATTAAACCTAATTAGTCCATGATTTGACCATGTGATGCTACAGTAACTATGTGTTAATTATGAATTAATTAGACTTAATAGATTCGTCTCACGACTTAGCCTTCATTTATACAATTGGTTCTGTAATTAACTTATATTTAATATTTCTAATTAGTATCTAAACCTTTGATGTGACAGGGACTAGACTTTAATTCTGGAACCAAACAGCCATGTAGTTTATTCGGATATTGCTTTGGATAAACAACTTTCAAATCAACATAGCCACGAATGTATCGTTGGATCGGCGATCGTTAAGCATGTATCGATGTGTGAGAGTATTATAAGCTAGCGGGCACATCGACTCGAGACATTTCAACGGTCAGCTCCTTATCAAAAAAAAAAAGGTCAGCCAAGAACGTGCCTAGGTTTCGCGAGCTTTCCATGACGTCACCCCAGCCTTCTACTCTACCTGGGAATGGATAATGGCAGTTTACTGGCGCTATCTCAACCTGACCAATTAGCTCCGGTCACCTCGATCTGGTCGCACGTACGTGTTCTACCAACCTCTCAACAGCCCGGCGCCCCCGGTGCACCGTCAGTCCGTCACCGCCCCCGCAGACGCGTGCGTATGTGCACACGCCGGGTGGTGGTCAGCTAGCTATCCGGATAGCACCAGTCGCTCTCCCGGTTTACCCGCGCGTTGGCGGTGGCCGGTAGCCGACCTTGACGGACCGCGATGCGCACGCGCCCGCACGGCCGGCTTGGGATCTCAGCCGCCGACGGCGCGGACGGGGTTCGCCCTCGCTCGTCGTTACGTACGTGTGGCCGCCTCGACCGCGCCCGGGTACGTGATGCCGATACGTGCGTGCTGCTCGACGTGGGGGCGGACACCTCGGCGAATGGTCGGCGTCGTCGGTCGCGGTCGCCGCGCGGGAGGCCGGCCGGCCGGGCGCGTTCCGCCGCTTGGGCAAACGCCATTTGACGCGAATGGCACATGGCCGGTTCGTGGTCGTGGGGGGCCTTTCGCGTCGCTCTCCGTGGCGGATTCAGAGCAGTTACGGCGGTTGGTTGGCCGGTTGTTCTCGAGCGTGGGCGCGCGCGGTCGGTCGGAACACGGCAGCGCACCCGCTCGCCGCACGGCAGCGAGCCATTCGTTCGCGGCTTCGAGCCAGGTCCCGGCGGCCGGCGGGTTTTTTGACTTTCGGTTCCAGGCATGTGGGGAGTTTTCGTGCCGACGAGGCGACGGTCCACGCGTACCGCCGTGACTGCGCATCTATGGTGACTCGTGTCCAATACAGCATCAAGAGCGCATAGATCGACTACTAGCTAATTCTGTCCGGTGGGTCGAGTGTGTTTTCTTTTATTGCTTCGAGTCGTGTGGTGGTTGTTTGTGTGTTTTTCAATGTGTCTCTTTCTTTGATCTTTTGTGCTCTCGTACTGGCCAAGTTCTGTTTGACTTCATCAAGATTGTGTCTGTAAACTGCTTTCTTCTTAATCGAAAGGTGCTAATGTACTCTAGAAAAAAAATGCTAATTTTGTTTGTGCCCTTGCTCAAATTTTTTCAACGAATAAAGAGACGGCACGTAATCTATGTCAGTTTGTAGTAACCACAAAAGGCGAGTTATTTTTTTCAATCTCAGACGAGTTTTTGTCACTGACATTTGTTAACTTCCAGCTCATGTCGACGACGCTAGAGGTGCCCAGTCGGAGTTAATTGTGCTAGTGCTAGTGCCTCTAGGGACGAACAAATATTTAGCCGCTTAACAGTTAGAAATCTGACACAGTGACAGTACAAATATTTGAACAATTGTTATTTAATCAAAAATCGCAAAGCCATCTCAAAATGAAAAAAAAAACACTCGAGTAATAGTTAAAAATTTCATAGAGTAAAGCCTCGTATGTGCATGTCGAAGGACGTCAGGCATGGAAATAGCAAAGGCTCGAGGCCACCCGCTAATAAAGTGATATAGTGTAAACGTCTTGGAGGTGTGACCGTGTGAGTTAGCATGTGTATGGTGTTGGGTATGTTGTGTTGTATATGCTCAGATACTATAACTTGTATTAGAGAGTGGAGGTCTAAAAGAGTAAAAGAAGTGATTGTCAGAGAAATGACATTTTTGGTTTTGCTTCTCTCGTCAGAATGCAAAGTGGGCCTTTTGGTCGGAAAATAGTACTCCTTAGCCCAGTTTGTTGGGGCCTGGCTACCAGAAGAATGGGCCAATTCCTGAAAGTTTAGCATCCAAGTATCACATCAGTAGCCAGAGAATCAGTCTAAAAAAAATCAGTAACCTGAGAAATACCTTCCGAAAATAAGGATAAATCTGTAATCTGTCACTTCCTTCTATGTTGGAGACACAAATTACCATTTTAGCTTGACTGCATGGTAATACATGGTAATACAGACACTGTTACAAGTCTTTTAGTGCTCATTTGCCTGAACACTGCTTGCTCGCGTCTGAAGCAGCTAAAGACTACCGTTGTGGGAGGTCAATGAGGTTGGCACGGTGAACTTCAGGTGAAGGGGAGTGATGATAACATGGTAGGACTAGGCTTGTCTACTCTTAGGTTTGAGAGACCGCGAGAGTATATGAGCGACAATAGAGGAGGATACGAGGACACGGGGTCACAAACTCACGATCCACCAATTCAACGGAGAAATGTGATAGGTACTTAATATTTAATATTTGTTAGTATATGAGCTTGGCCCATATAAATAATCCTTAATAAATTTTAAAAGCTCACTAGCGTTATTAGTCTATATTGCTAATAGATGAGGGTGTGGGGGTTTTCTTTCCTATAAATACGGATCATCTCTCATGGAAAAGACGCACCATAGATCATTATACGGGAAAGCCCCTAGTTCAGGTAAGGTATCCCTAAGGCGGTCTATACGAGTTAGATTTTGCCTCTTTTACACTGTTGCGCCACCACTGTAGTCTTCTCCATTCTGTTGCGTCGGCGTCCACCGGCAAGTGGAAGAGCAGGTCTCTAGAACCACTCGTCCTTATGATCCTGCACTGGGAGAGGGCGAATAAGCTTTTGGGAAGTGCTTCGCGCAACTGCTCAAGTTCGTCGTCTTCAACTCCAGCTGCTGCGATCCGTCTGCAACACCATCATCGTCTCGTCAGCGCCGCTCGTCATCACGGCTTCTCGGTACATGCGCCGTGATCTAATCTAGTTTTTAATCAAGTTTTTTAAGATTATGATTATGTTGTTTCTGTTTTCTAGTATATTAGAGTTTTGCATGCTAGAATTGTCTCTTGCCATGATTTATTTATTTTAAAAATTAATACAACAATTGCTTAATTATCCAACAATTCAAAAACCGGCAATCTACTGATTTTATGATGGCTGGTTTTGTTGAATCACCGAGGCTAGAAAAGTTTTCTGTTGTGAACTTTAAGAGATGGCAATCAAAGGTCCATCTATGGCTTAATGAGATGCACATCTAAGACACGAGAAAAGGCGAACTGACTATGTGGACTCGAAAGGATGCGAAAGAGTTGTGGGATGCTTTGGTTACAAATGATGGTGCAACAGATGCAAGCAATGAATTGTACCTTAGCGAGAGCTTCCATAACTACATGATGGTGAACAACTGTTCTGTGGTAGAGCAAGCGCATGAGGTGCAGTGCATTATGAAGGACCTTGAGCAGCTCAAGTGTGAGACACCTGACAAGTTTGTGGCTAGATGCATAACTGCAAAATTGCCTTCCACGTGGAGGAATTTCGCCACAACTCTGAAACATAGGAGACAGGAGATATGAATTGAAAACCTGATAGCATCTCTTGATGTTGAGGAGAAGGCTCGAGTGAAAGATGTTGTTGATAAAGGAGATCAAGGCTAGTCTAGCGACAATATGGTGCAGAAATTCCCACGCAATAAGAATAAAGGAAAAAACAAGGTCGTCAAGACTACTACCTTCCAGAAGAAGAAGATGAACAAAACCAAGTTGTCTTGCTATACCTGCGGCGAACTGGGACATTTCTCAAAGGATTGTCCAAATCGCGCAGATCGTAAGGATAAAAGGGCTAATCATGGATCTGGATCCAAGTATGTCAACACAGTGACCATAGGCAACACTAAAGACGGGTAGGTAATTGTTCTTTCAGTTTTTCAATCTACCAGTTGGTGGCTTGATACGGGTGCCAATGTTCATGTGTGTGCTGACATATCTATGTTCTCTTCTTACCAGGTCGCTCAGGATTTCTCCGTCCTGATGGGGAATGGGTCACATGCTTCTGTTCATGGTGTTGGTACCGTATATCTGAAGTTTACTTCGGGAAATATCGTGCAACATAGAAACGTGAAACATGTCTCTACTATCAACAAGAATCTTGTGAGCGGCCCAGTCCTATGCAAGGATGGTTTTAAGGTAGTGTTTGAGTCCAATAAATTAGTCGTGTCGAAACATGGACAATTTGTTGGTAAAGGTTATGATTGCGGAGGCTTGTTCCGCTTTTCTCTTGCAGATTTTTGTAATAAGTCTATGAACCATATTTATGGCAATGTTAATGATGATGCGAGTACTTGGCATTCACGTCTGTCACATTAATTTTGGTTTGATGTCTCGGCTTTTTAGCATATGTTTAATTTCTAAGTTCACCATTGCCAAAGGTTCTAAGTACCATAGCTGTGTGCAATCGAAGCAATCTCGAAAGCTTCACGAGGTGGTTGAGGAGAGAAACTTGACACCTCTAGAACTCATACATTCTGATCTCTGTGAGATGAATGGTGTGTTGAGAAAAGGTGGAAAGAGATACTTCATGACATTGATTGATGATGCAACTACATTTTGCTATGTTTATTTGTTACAAACTAAGGATGAAGTATTAGACTACTTTAAAATCTATCAGGCAGAAGTTGAGAATCAACTAGAGAGAAAGATCAATCTTCTAAGGTCAAATCATGGTGGTGAATATTTTCCTAAAATCTTTGATGAATTCTGTGAGAAATATAGTATTATTCATGAGAGGACGCCTCCCTATTCTCCCGAATCAAACGGGGTTGCTGAGAGGAAAAACTGCATGCTAACTGATCTGGTTAACGCCATGTTAGACAATGCTGGTTTATCTAAGGTATGGTATGGGGAGGCTTTATTTACTTCATGTCATGTCAATAAAGAGAAAACTCCATACGAGTTGTAGGTTGGGATAAAACCATCACTTTCTTATTTGCACACTTGGGGTGCTTGGCGAAAGTCAATGTACCAATTTCTAAGAAGCACAAGTTGGGATATAAGATAGTGGATTGTGTCTTTCTAGGATATACTTAGAGGAGTATTATTTATAGATTTTTAGTAGTTAAATTAGCGGTACCTGATATACATGTTGATACTATTATGGAATATCGTGATGCAATATTTTTTGAGAATATTTTTTCTATGAAAGATATGCATAGCACTTCTACATTTCCCTCTGAGATAATTCCTAAACCAATTGCATCTATTGAGTCTTCTGAACAATCTGATGAGCATAAGGAGGTCAGTGAGAAGGATGACAGTAAAGCTCCTAGAAGGAGTAAGAGATTGAGGATTGCAAAATCCTTTGGTGATGATATTACTGTGTACCTTGTGGATGATACACCCACATCCATTGCTGAGGCATTTGCATCTCCAGATGCAGATGATCGGAAAGGAGCTATACATAATGAGATGGACTCGATTCTTTCTAATGGAACCTGGAAGCTCACTGAATGACCCTATAGCTGCAAACTAGTGGATTGTAAATGGGTGTTCAAAAAGAAGCTTAGGCCTGATGGTACTATTGAGAAGTACAAGACATGGCTTGTGACCACAGGCTACACACAAAAAGAAGGTGAAGATTTCTTTGATACTTACTCACGTGTCGCTAGACTGACCACAATTCGAGCACTACTTTCTTTGGCTATCTCATATGATCTTATTGTCCATCAGATGGACATCAAGACAGCTTTCTTAAATGAATGGTTGGATGAGAAGATCTATATGGATTAGCCTGATGGATTTGTGGTGAAGGGTCAAAAAAGTAAGGTGTGTAAATTACTAAAGTTTTTGTATGGTTTGAAACATGCGCCTAAGCAATGGCATGGGAAGTTTGACAGAACTTTAACTTCTGTGGGCTTTTTCATAAATGAGACTGATAGATGTGTGTACTATCACCATGGTGGGGGGAGGACTTATATCATGCTTGTATGTGGACTACATACTAATCTTTGGCACCAATATTGATGTGATCAATGAGGTCAAGTGTTTTCTATCAAAGAGTTTTGATATGAAAGATCTTGGAGAAGCTGATGTTATTCTGAACATTAAGCTGATTAAGGATGAGAATGAGATTACTCTTTCACAATCCATTATGTGGAGAAGATCTTGAGCCGCTTTGGCTACATGGATATCAAGGCTTCTCCAACTCCTTATGATCAGTGTGATACTTCGAAAGAATAAGAAAATTGTGAAAGATCAACTGAGATACTGTTAAATTATCGGTTCACTCATGTACTTAGCTAGCGCAACGAGACCCGACATATCTTTTGATGTGAGCAAGTTGAGCAGGTTCATGTCAAACCCGGGTATTGATCATTGTCATGCACTTGAAAGGGTTATGTGCCACTTGGTGGGCACTATGAGTTATGGGATTCACTATTCTAGGCACCCTGCTGTGCTTGAGGATAATAGTGACTCGAACTGGATTTCTGATGCTAATGAGCTTTATGCCACGAGTGGGTATGTGTTTACCCTTGGAGGTGGTGCAATATCATGGAGGTCTTGCAAACAAACCATTTTGACGAGGTTAACCATGGAGGCAGAACTTACTGCTTTAGATACAGCCACTGTTGAGACAGAATGGCTGCGTGAGCTCTTGATAGACTTGCCTGTATTTGAAAAACCAGTGATGGCCATCCTTATGAACTGTGATAATCAAACTGTGATAGTCAAAGTGAATAGTGCTAAGGATAATGCGAAGTCATCAAGACATGTCAAGAGATGACTGAAGTCTGTCAGAAAATTGAGAAACTCCAGAGTAATAAGTGTGACTTATATTCAAATAGATAAAAATCTAGCAGATCCCTTTACAAAAGGGTTATCACGGAATGTGATAGAAAGTGTATCGAGGGAGGTGGGTATGTGACCCATTTGAGTTGTCATAGTAGCAACCCAACCTATGTGATCGGAGATCCCGTGAATTAGGATCTAGGAAAAACAAACTTTTTGTTAACTAAGGAGAGTATTTATTTAACCCTCTCTAAGTGAAGATGAAATACTCTCAAATAATGTAAGGCAGGTATGTTGTAAGGTAGGTTGGCTATATGCCTTAATGTGATTCTATTGGCTTGGCTTCGATAAGCGAAGATGCTGTCCTACAAAGCATTTTTGAAAGTACGAACCTATATGAGTCCGGCTGTTAAACGTCGTAGTCTATGAGACTTGGGTGATCTCTAATAAGCTCATGAAAGAGACCAGGGAGTATGATGTATATGCTCCACCCGCGGAGTAGGCTACTGGTAACCATGTACTGGTTATAACTTTGAGTGAAACTTGTCCGCGCAAAACTAGCAATTCAAGACGTAGTCCATTGTCAAGTTGTAGATGAGTGTAGCTTGAAGCTCTAGGCAAGAGTTCAACTTAACAGTTCTTGCTGAAACCTGGTATATCAAACAGTAGTCAGAAACATGCAAAACATCTAAATGGGTATTTGAGATCTGGTGGAGGATTGTTAGATTTATGGGCTTGGCCCATATAAATAATCCTTAATAAATCTCGAAGGCACATTACCTTAGAGGAGGTACACCATCTATTAGTCCCGTACTGCTAATAGATGAGGGTGTAGGGGTTTTTCTCCCTATAAATATGGACCATCCCCCTCATGAGAAAGCCGCACCATAGACCATTATACGGGAAGGCCCCTAGTTCGGGTATCCCTAAGGTGGTCTATACGAGTGAGGTTTTGCCTCTTCTACACTACTGCACTACCACTATAGTCTTCTCCATTCTGTTGCGTCGGCGTGCACCAAGGAGTGGGAGAGCGGGTCTCCGGAACCACTCATCCTTGGGATCGTGCACCGGGAGAGGGGGAATAATATTTTTGGGAAATGCTTCGCGCGACTGCTCAAATTCATCATCTTCAATGCCGGCTGCTACAATCCGTCTGTAACACCGTCGTCGTCTTGTCATCTCCGCTCGGTACGTGCACCGTGATCTGATCTAGTTTTTAATCTTGTTTTCTAAGATCTTGATTATGTTGTTCCTATTTTCTAGTATGTTGAGTTTGGCATGCTAGGATTATCCCTTGTCATGATTTATTTATTTTGAAAATTAATACAACAATTGCTTAATTATCCAACAATATTATCATGTTGTTAGAAACAAATACGACTTAACAAGGAAGCATGACGCGATCCTCACCTGCTAACTCAGAATCATGGGGCTAAGGGAGAGTTGAGGTTTGGAAGGACCATCTGATCAAGGTCTAGCCATGGCGCTCCTCATCATTCACGTGGTGAGTTCAAGAAACCTTGATGATAGTTGTGTAATCACACATGTTGAGTTAATCCGAAGAATAATGTTATGCTCAATTAATCCTTGGCAAAATAGGCATTGTGGTCCTTGAACTTTGCACCATCCCTTAACTTTCAAATTGACCAATTTAGTCCGTCAACTCTTGTCTTTAGATCAAACTCGTCCTTATGCCAATGTGGTGCTCTATATTTTCGTGAGATAAATGCAAAAAGTCCCTTTTACCCTTAGCTCTTGTAGGTCAAATATGTATGTGCTCATACTCCCTTACTACATACACACAACAATATATTTTTTTTAACTAACACAAAATATGATTTCTAAAAAATGTATCTACTCATACTCTTTAAGCCATGCATGTGCTCGTACGAATTTGATATGCAAACTGTATGTAATCAAACAAGTATGTGCTCATATTATTTTGGTATATATGCATACGCATGCTTTGAAATTGACATGTGCTCACATACTTGTGGTACGGTATATATGCTCTACATATGTATTCATACTCTCCTGATGAACATATATATGCTCATATTTATTTTGGATCATAATGTTACTGTACTCCTAACGGTGGAAATTGAAGAGGGAAAGAAGTAGCCAAGGGTATAAAAGACTTTTCGCATTAGTTTGATGCTAATATGGAGCTCCATATCAGCACAAGGGACGAGTTTGATAAAAACAAAAATTGAGGGTCTAGATTGGCTAACATGGAAGTTGAGAGACGAACTTGACCCTTGTGCAAAGTTCAGGGACCAAAATACCTATTTTGCCTTGATCCCTAATATATCTAAAATTTCTTGTATTTTTTCTATTTTTGGAATTATTTGTTGTTGAATTTTGTTGTTTTCTTTGTCTGTGGTTTCAAGTGAATTTCTTGGGGGTACTAATTCATTTTGTTTAATTGAAGCGATTAATTAGTTTTAATTTCATTGATTTGAGTAGCTTCTGTTTTGAGTAGTCCCGCATTTTGCCTCCACGAATGCTTTGATAAGATTATCTAGTTGACGTGTGTAGCCTTAACCCTAAGAAGAAAGGTGTATTTTAGGTTATTTTTGAGACATAGGTCTTTTATCTTTAGAGTATATTTTAGCACCTATATATCTTAGGTCACCATAGCTTCAATAGTATTTCGCACACATACATTGAATAAAATTGATCGAATATTATACATCTACAATCATGAACAAAGGCAAAATAATGCCTTATGAAGACTACCCTTCTCGGAAACACTTTAGGTGTTATCGGTCCGCTAGCTAGGTGTTATCGTGTTGCCAAACACGTTAGCACCTAAATCGGTGTATGAAAATTTTCAACTAAATTATAGACGGATACAGGATAAAATCATCTATGTATATGTAAAATTTTAGGTCGAATAAAAAATTATGAAAGAAAACAAAAGAGAGAAATCAACACTTGAGAGAGGATAAAAGCTGTCCTTTTCTGATCTTAAATTCGTGATTATTCATGTGATGAATTTTGTTCCTCTTTGCATAAGTTTTTGGTAAAGCTCAAATTTTATGCGTACATAGATGACCAAATCATCAATCCATTAATAGTTTGATTAGAATTTTTTTTGTGCACCTGCTTAGAACACATAAGCCAGCTTGTAACACCATAGGTGCTCCCTTCTGCAGTGTTCAGTTGACCACACCAGGTATAGCACGGCCACCGGCGGCAAGCGACGGGATCACGCGCCCGTGGGCGCGGTGACGTACTTAACCGCCTCGTCGGCGTTGGCGGGCGCCAGTGGCAGGTCCTTGAAATCGAGGGTCTCGTCGTTGTAGATATCCCACCACTTCTTGACAAGCATCTTGATGTCCTCCTAGTCCATGTTCGCCCCCTTGCCCGTGTACCTCCACGGCTTCGATCCCCCGGCGCAGTAGTGCACGGCCTTCACCTTCTCCAGCTGCACGTTCTCGGGATGCCTCCAGAGCATGGCCACCAAAAAGTTGTACACGTTTGGGATCGTCTTGTACTGCTCCCTGAAGAACACGTTCAGGAAGTCCTTGGAAATTTCAAGAGACCAAAGAGCACTGAGCATACGCATGTAATTGGCAGAGCTTAATCGATGAGCGCCTTGCTTCGACGACCCCTCACCTGCGAAGGGGGTGGGTGGAGTGACGCGGAGTGTGTCGAGCAGGGCCTTGGCGGTGGCCATGCTGGTCTCGTGCACGAACATGCCAGCGTTCATGTAGAGCGACGGCGGAGGGCCGAGCTCGGCGGTCGGCCACGGCACCTTGTCCGGGCGCTGCTGGCAGTAGCCGGCCTTGTACTGCGGGGTGTGGCTCCACTTCTTCTCGCAGAAGCAGTCCCATCACCGCGTACAAGTGGCCCTTCTCAAGCTCGAATAGCTCGTCGGTGTTCTCGAACACCTGGATGTCCGCGTCCAGGTACACAATCCTCTCATATTCCACGAACTGAACGAATGAAAAAAATCAAGAACTCCATTACAGTATTACGCATTCCAACCATGCATGAATGGCGCAATTCTTGATTGGTTCTGTTGACGTTTTTCGAGGTCAATATACGAACGCACACGATCGTGCGGTGCGTGGAGGGGCTCACTGCAGCATCTCGACGCGGGCCAGTCTGATCGGTTACAGGGACCGGTCTAACCGGTTGTCAGGTAAGCCGACGGTAGACCTTCGAATACTCGTCCGGGAAGGATCCCGTCGGGACATGCGCACGCAGGGTTGCTCTAGGATCGGCAGGCCACCTAAAGCGTCTTCGAACATCGTCGAGACGAAGGAAGAACAGCAAGTAGTAGATTGGAAAAGTTAGGGCAAAAGAATAAAGAAAAAGATACAAAATAGTAGATTGGTTTTTGTCAATTGGGTTGGATGTCCTCAACCGGCCGAATCCCTTTATATTTATAGGGAGGGAAGGTCTTCCCCACATAAAAGGCAAAATCCTAATACAACTCGTGCTAAACCACAACTCCTACTCGGATTACACAGAGGCAGACCGGTCAGACCGGCCTAGGCAACCGGTCTGCCCGGGTGCTGATCTTGTGAAAATCGTATCTCCCTTATCCGAACTCCAAATCAGTCGTTCTATATATGAATGTTGATCTACTCGACGAGATCTAGGCAATAGTGGAGTCCAATCTTCATTTGGATCACTTTGATCCAACCGGTCTGCCAGGAACGTCACGTACGCTCTGGTCGCCAGCTTCACGGCCGCGGCGGCCAGCTCGGGAGCCATGTCGTTGCAGAGGTTTCGGTTCTCGGGCTACGCGCGAGCTCTCGGATCCGAGCTGTCTCGTGGTTGATTTGTGCTTGCTCTTGGGGTTTCCGCGGTGGGTTAGCGAGTGTTTAAATAGATACTAGTCGGAGAGCGAAATGGTCCCCGGCAGCGTTGGTCACATGGAATTCCAGAGGAAGCACGCGAGAAGTGTGAGATTTGTTTAGGGCGTTCTTTCCTCCACTCTCTGGTGTGGTGGGGCCGGCAGTCTTGTTTATTTATGGTTACTAGCTGATTTGGTGATTGATTAGCAATTAATTATCCATTCCAATGATCCTGCTTTGATTTCTTTTGTTTAGCAAGGGATCCTGCTCCATGCCAACACTTTAGTAGGTGCTAACCGAATCAAACATAATGCGCGGTATGGTAAGGCAAAGATTGAAGGCAATTAAAGTGTGCAAAGATGGCTCCCAAAGGATTAACCCTCTTTGTTCATTTAATTCAACAAGTATATTTAAATGCCACACCATCCTCACTCGGAGCATGCACATATAGCACCAGATAATAATAGCTTTGTAAGTTTTGTTCTAAGTCAATATTTTACTTTTGATCAAATCCTTAAAAATATAGTAATATCTACAATGTCAGCTAAATACGCTATCATAATATCTTTTATGCTGAATTTAATAATACTAGTTTTGTAAGATTAAATGGGCCGGTGGCCTATTAATTTAATTAAATCCCAAAGCCCATGCATATGTGTGGTAGTTACATTTGGAATAAAACCATATTGGAAGTTGAGAGTTTCCTAACTTGTACCAAGTTATAAGGTGGAGCCATGCTGCGCCTATTGAGAAGTTGAGGAAGAGATAGTAGGATACCAGACACGTGTGCACGCTCGCTCGCCTCATCGAGCCGTGATGCGACGCGACCAGCTAGCTTTGGATGGGTTTTGTAGTTTTTAATCTTGGTTTGATGACCAGTAACTGACGCTGGTTGATTGCTGGCTGTTCTGACACTGATGAATGTTACCACTGTATGGCTGTTCTGACACTGATGAATGTTACCACTGTCGGTTTTGATAGCTGCCAAATTACTGCAATTAACCTGGACGCTCAAGAGAGGTGCTTCTTCTCTATCTTCCTCGCGCAACACACTAGCCAACGAGCTCTCCCTACTGCTGCGCTGCTTTTGCTATTCCGTTCCGGTGCTCTATGTGCATAGACCACGCCGGAAGAGCAAGCCTCCGAAGCTATGCCCCACTGTCGGTTTTGATGGCTGCCAAATTACTGCAATTAACCTGGACACTCAAGAGAGGCGCTTCTTCTCTATCTTCCTCAAGCAACACACTAGCCAACGAGCTCTCTCTATGCTGCACTGCTTTTGCTATTCCTGTTCTGGTGCTCTATGTGCATAGAACACGCCGGAAGAGCAGGCCTCCAAAGCTACGCCCTTACCCGAAACTCTGCACCTGAGGAGTAGAAGGGTGATCAAGTTTTTGTGGAGCGCATCTGCGCGACTGCTCGCTGCGAATCACTACTTCCTAGAGACGCAACTGCACGGCGATCATCTGCACAGCATCGACTTTGATCAACTACATCGAATAGGCTCGGAATGTTAAGTAACAGCGCATCTTGCCAGCACTGCCCCGCTAGTTCATTATTTGTTTTATGCAGTATCCATAGCATGTTTTATGTTTATCGCTGTACACAAAGGATCATGCTCATGTCTTTGCTGTCATATATGTCATGTCTTATTTAATTTTTCGAATTAAAATTAACCAAAAATATCTCTAATTCCAATAAGTTTGATGTCGTATATGTATTTTTCTAAAAATTTAGTTAAGATAGGAAAGTTTGACTTACAATAAAATTAAAACATATTATATTTTAGAATATATCCAACGCACTTCCAACAATGGCAGGGATCTCAAGCACGAGCTCTCAGCGGGTACAGAGTCAAGTCGCAGTCCTCCTTGGTGACAACGCCAAGTACGAGCACCTGAAGCCTAGGAAGGAGGCGCCACGTGGTAGGGTGATGGTGTCGACAAATTTCCTGGCTTTGCACATGTGAAACTATCAACAACCAGAATATTTGTTTTGTTCTGGAACATTTTGTTTTGTTCTCAGTATAATCTCTTTTTTTAGAACTTTTTCCCACAGCCGGAACGTTTTCATTTATTCTAGAACAATTCCTTTGATTTCTTTTTGCTTCGGAACAATTTTGTTTACTACCTCCATTTTTTATAATTTATGATGTTGGTTAGTTTATTTTTTAAATATTAGAGGATGGAGAGGATGGAGGAAGTACTTCTTGTGTTTTTCTGGAATGGTTTTTCATATTGCTATTGATGAGCTAACTAATAGATCCGCTTACGGTAACGCTACGTAACATGTGTTTAGAATCAAAAAAATTGGACACTTCGACATATATTACAATAGTTAAATATCGATGTTGCAATTATTGTCTTTGCATATTTCACAGTGAATGTTGCTTGAAACACAGTGTTCGCAACGGGAATTTTCTATCCCAGAGTCGAAGCGATGCAGTCATTTTTATACATTATTTTTGATGTTGCAAATAGTGACCGCTAATATTACACCATATAATTTTTAATGTTCGTCGGAGCGTCCGTATGAAAAATTTCGCATCAAAGTCCGAGCGGTGTGCTAGCGCCGATCCGCTTATCCTCGTTTTTATGAGCTCTGCTGCGAAAAAAAAAAGTAGGTCACCTACATACACCTACCACAGAAAGGGAACGGGCCGACTGTGAAAAGGAAGGAGCCAGCCCATGATAGGTGCCAGCACAAAAGCCGGCCCATTATAAGCTGCCCACACTGAAACAGTAAAACAATGTTCATCGGTTTGCACAAATCTTGCTTGCTTGATAAGATTCCAATTTCCAACCCAGTGCTTGATAGCACTCAAAATTTCACTGTTTCCTTGCAAAGCATATGGCGTATGGCCGGAATCTGACACGCCGAAGCAGGCAGGAGAGGGCTGCAAGTGCAAGTGCTTGTGTTTCTGACCTGGCCTGGCCCAAACCAACCATCTCCGCTCCTAGCCTCCTATCCTAAACCCCACCGGATAACACGGGCAGCAGCGCCATCCCGATTCCCGTTACCTCCTCACCCGAACACACCGGACAAGCGGGCACCCAAGGAGCGAGCGAGAGAGGATGGCCTCCCTGGCGCAGCACGTCGCGGGCCTCCCGTGCCCGCCACTCTCCGGCGCGTCGCGCTCGCGCCGCCGCCCCGCGGCGCCGAGGCAGCCGCCGTCGGCGCTGGTGTGCGGGACGTACGCGCTGACCAAGGAGGAGCGGGAGCGGGAGCGGATGCGCCAGCAGTTCGACGAGGCCTCCGAGCGGTGCCGCACCGCGCCCATGGAGGGCGTCGCCTTCTCCCCCGAGGACCTCGACACTGCCGTGGAGTCCACCGACATCGACACCGAGATCGGCTCCCTTGTAATCCCTCGCCCCATCCCCTTCTCTGTTGTCCCTGCCTGCTCATTGGTGTGAAGAAGTAGATAGTAGCAACTGGTGCGGATAAAAAGCTGTTCGTTCTTTGAACTCGTCTATAGCGGTATGAAAAATTAAGTCACAAGAGCCTTGCCTGGAGTTGAATTGGATAGCTCTAGCGTGAGGGTATGCCGCGCTGCCACATTTTAGTTTCGAGTCTCCCAGAATGTGACCTGGTGCGAAAATGGAGTGAATGTTAGTCTGTCGCTTGTCTTCAGAGTTCAATTTTCAACTTACTTGGACAGTGCTACATTTCTCACTTCTCCTGTAATGAATTATAGTTTTTGGGCTGTGGTGTCACTTTTTCCCCCCTAGCGGTAACTGATTGGAGCATACTGGAATAACATAGTACTAATCAGCAATCGCTCTTTCTGTTGTTAGTCAATTTGTTTAGAAAAGAAATTAGTTAGTATCGTTCTTTTACCCAAGAACAAACAGAAACTTGTAGAATCAGTTGGAATTGATTGTTGAGCACAACTTGGATTAACTTCCAAGCTTCTATTCCCTAAGCTGGCTTGGATTATAGCTGTTAGTGGGTGAAGTGAGGTCCTGGACCCAGACCTTGCAATCTATTTGTCCTGTTTGAATGTGACAGCAGAGAGGAATGGAGGTATTGGTAACTAGTAGCTTCTTGCTTCATTCTATTGTCAAACTGACTTATCTCTTATACAAGATAGACCCTAACAATCTCTTACAGAACCTGTACTCCTTAAACTAATCGTAATTTTAACTACAAATTAATGCTTAAGTAAATAACCTAGCATAATGTCTTATAGAATTATCTCTAAGCTTGGTCAGCTTCCGGAGGAAACTTGGTGGCTGCTGCACCCGTAGCATGAGTGGCTAGAGTCCCTGCTATAATGCTGGACCTGCTGAATGTTGATTTCAGTAACTGAGATTGTGGTTTTCCCTATACTTTGTTTCAAATTAGATGTATATACACTGATTTTTTTATGCCTGTGTTATGCCGTAATAAAGCCAGTGTTTCAAAAATGGATATCAACCCATCATGTGTTACAAAGGTAAATGCTGAATCTAATCTTAACTTGGCTATCACCGGATTTGCATTAGTCCCTGAATTTTCCTATGTGGACTTGTGGTTCTGTAGTATTGTCACATTTTAACATAAGATCTTATTTAGCTTTGCTATTTTCATGATCTTAGTATCTAAAATCTTTTATATGCTTGTGGTATTTCAGATTAAAGGAACAGTATTCATGACTACCTCGAATGGTGCATATATTGACATCCAATCAAAGTCTACTGCTTTCTTGCCTTTAGATGAGGCATGCCTTCTTGATATTGATAATGTTGAAGATGCGGGCATTCGCCCTGGTTTAGTTGAAGAATTCATGATAATTGATGAGAATCCTAGCGACGAAACTTTGATTCTGAGTTTGCAAGCAATTCAACAAGAACTTGCATGGGAAAGGTGCCGGCAACTTCAGGCTGAAGATGTTGTCACCACGGGTAGAGTGAGTAAACGTTATATTGAAGCAGGCTTTTTTCTCTTCACCTTCTTCTTTTTCTTTTTTACTATTTTTCTTTGCTGCTCCTTTAAATGACTTGCTGTTGTTGGGAGCCAGGTTATTTTTTTAATCATGACCTCCTATTTGCCCTTGTTTATGTTGAACATGAACCGATCAGATTTTGTCCCTTTGAATGCCTACTTTAAGAGCACCAGCTATTGTTCCTTAGAAAAAAAAAATTAGAGTGCAGTTATTTATCTTGCGGTGCATATTCACTCTGAAAATTACTGCATTGACTTTTCCAATGTTTTTCCTGTTAATTTCCCCTATCAATTGCTAGATATAGTTCATGTGACAATTTACCATTACCTCGTGCTTTCTATGTGTAGTACTTTATGCAGGTTATTGTAGTTTGTGCGAGTTTGTTTCCCCCTGTGTTGTCTATTTCCTATAGTGTTGATATAACTATATGGATGATCTCCCTTGAGGCAACCTTGATGCCATTTGTTAGCTTTGCTGGGTTACCTTAGTTTCTTCAGTGTTATTCATTTGTGTTTCTTGTCAATCATGCTCGCAGGTGATAGGCGGAAACAAAGGAGGTGTAGTAGCTCTTGTGGAAGGGCTTAAGGGATTTGTTCCATTTTCCCAAGTGTCATCGGTTGGTTCTCGACCTTTTTACAGAAGTTCCTTAAATTATATGTTTTATTGCCTAGCATGAACTGTGTTTCGTGTACTTATTGTAGTTTTACATTTGATACTTTGCTTTGGCTGAACTTTACAATTCGTTGTTTAATAAAGTTTTGTTTGATCTTGATAAGAAAACAACTGCGGAAGAGCTGCTTGGCAAAGAACTGCCTCTGAAGTTTGTTGAGGTTGATGAGGAACAAGGCAGGCTTGTCCTCAGCAATCGCAAGGCAATGGCTGACAGTCAGGCCCAGCTTGGTATTGGTTCAGTTGTCTTGGGAACTGTTGAGAGCCTAAAACCTTATGGTGCTTTCATTGATATCGGCGGAATCAATGGCCTTCTCCATGTCAGCCAAATTAGTCATGACCGTGTTGCGGATATCTCAACAGTTCTGCAACCAGGAGACACCCTTAAGGTACATCTGTCATGGTACATGGGAATTATTTTGTACCCATACTTCATAGAGCTAAGATCATCGCGGCGTGTGGATTTCAGGTGATGATACTGAGCCATGACCGTGAAAGAGGCCGTGTCAGCCTTTCTACAAAGAAGCTTGAGCCAACACCTGGCGACATGATCCGCAATCCCAAGCTTGTTTTCGAAAAGGTAAGTGTAAAAATAAATAATGTTTGCACATTTGCTGGGTATGCTTTAGCTAACAAACTGACATACGGTTTCTTTGGCTCAAATCAGGCCGATGAGATGGCTCAGATATTCAGGCAGAGAATAGCTCAAGCAGAGGCAATGGCTCGTGCTGACATGTTGAGATTCCAGCCAGAGGTATTGCTAGCACCCCCCTTGTTATAATAATATAACATGTCAAAACGTATTTCATCTAACTTCAACTGTAAGAGTAAATCACTACGCGTGTAACTGATCTTATTAAATCGTCGTCCTGCATTGCCTCTTCAGAGTGGTTTGACCCTCAGTTCAGAGGGAATCCTAGGACCATTGTCATCGGACACACCTTCAGAGGATTCGGCAGAAGAATCCACGGATGAATAGAAGCGGTACAGAATGCATCAGATTTGGAAGATGTGATGGCTCATGGCTGTTTATCATACACATTTTTCTTCGAGCGAAGGCATGACAAAAGGCCTGTTCTGTTCAGATCGTTTCCCTCCTTTCAGTTGTGCTTGTCCCCATGTGTAGGAAATTTGGCAATGTAAGAAGGTTCTGTGACGCCGAAAAGAAATGTAATTTACCTCTCTTGTGAAGCTATCCAATTCCTGCAGGACCCCAAAAGTATAGTTTGGCCGTGAGCTTATATTTGTATACTCCATCCGTATTCAGCAGGGAACACGCAAAGTGTTACGAATTAGGCACCACGTTTTACTCAAAACCAAGGCAAAAGATGTGTCAACTGCAAATCAGCGTACGGAAGCCAATGTTCCAAGCCAAGTTTGCTGGTGCACTGTGGTGGAGCGCATGGTTATGGAACACTTGGCAAGTGGTTAAACTTGTTTGAATTGCCTACAACCCCTTCAATACAGTGTCACAACAGATGTTCATAGAAATGTTCATGCTGCCTCAACGAAACAGTACCGAAAAAGAAACGAGGGGCAAAGCTACTTTTTGCAACTTCGCAGGTTGACACTGGATAAACTTCTCTTTATTTTTTTTTATCAAGTCAGTTGCGCCTGGAGCAGCTGCTGTTCCTCATGGCCACTCGAAAGACAGAGGAGAAACGGTTTTAAAAACAGTTTGCTTGTACAACACAACTGTGCTCCCCGCCTTGCCCTTTTGTTCAAACATATCAAGCTGCCAAACCTTACTAGTTTCACTGATAGCGCCCTCCACTATTTTTACATACCAAACATATATCAAATGTCCCTTTATTTCCCCCCTCTGAGCACATGTCAACTCTGAATAATTTCCTCCAAAAAGGCTTTCACATTGTGAGAAATTTGGATTATATTCATTGAATTACCGGGGGGAGGTCAATTAACTTCGCTGATCCTCCTCAATCACGCGCATGTAGGCGTCCGCTGAAAGACCTGACGAACGGCTACCAAACTAACAAGGCAGGAGAGTCAGCAGCTAGTGTCCGTCCCTTTCCCAGTGCTTGACACATTTTTCTGAACCCTTGTACCCACCGCAAATGAAAATCCAGTTCTTCCCCGGTCAGGAGGACTCCAAAGTGCATTCTCCCCGGTATGGTATCTTCAGGTGGACCTACTGTTCATGCACGTCGACCGGTGGCTCGCCCGCCGGTGCGCTCGCCGATCCGTCTCCCCGCCGGCCCGCCGTGAGTGCGGATTGGAAATTGGAATTCGATGTCGCAGGCCGGCCGCGGATAAGCCTCCCGTCGTCCGCAACTTGTAGCTGGCACGACGAAACAAAAGCGTGTCTCTACGTTGAGCCCTGCAACGCAATGTAGCTGTCGATGGATCGATGAGCTGAGGTGAAGCTGCGACCGTCCATCCACCAGCTGAGACTGAGATCTTCATGTACGTAACGGCTCGGGAGTCAGCACGACAGAACGTACGTAGCTAGACGCGTTGCTTGGCGCGCTTGGCTTCTTCTCTCTTCACGGGTCACTGTGCTGTCAGCTACTAGTAGCAGCTACGTGGTGTTTGACCGTGAACAGGGAGGTATCTAGCCTGTCCCTGCCTACTACTGGCTGGATGGCTAATGCTGCTAGCTCACTGCTCGATCGCTCGATCGCTTAATAATTGGCATTTGACAAGTGGAGCGTGTACGTTGACCGGCAGCTCAGGAGGATTAGGTAGCATGGCATAACATGACAGTACAATGCACCATGCGAAAGGGCATGTATAAGTTTTGTTTATACAAAATGATGGGATACGGTGGCCTTTGCAAGTACTAACATATCACAGTCTCTGAACACTTTTGAACTGCGCGCTCTTTTCCTCTTTCTTGCTCCGTTTCAGCATGCTCGGTAATTGATTAGCAGATCAAGAAGACTCGAAAAGCTAAGGGCGACGACGCCGGGAGTCAGTACCGCTGCCGAATTCCGACGAGGTGAAACCGGTGCGGCCAGACACGTGGTAATACGTGTTGAGAAACTGATCGATCTCGAGAGGCCGATCGATCGAGTTGAACAACACGTACACGAAGTCCGCGCGCTGCGAGATAGAATAAACGGGTTCTTTTTGGACCCTTTATTTCGTGATCGACCGCGCCTTTTGAACTCAAAATGTCAAACAGCATACGGGGCAGGGGAGGGCGGGCGGCAGCGGCGGACCCGTCGCCGTCGATGGCTTTCTGCCTCCACTGACCGGTACAGATACAGCCGGATCGTAGCTAGATGGATATCCGGATGATAGGCGACGCGCGCGTACGCCGCACGCGCCCACAACCAGCGCCCAGCGAGCCGCCACATCTCGGCCGGAGACGAGCACCAGGACGTACCCGGCCCGGTGCGCTACTTGTGGCGGTAGACGTGACACGCGAACCAACATGGACGCGAGCGTCCGTACGTACATAACGTACACAAGCCACGCACCTTACGTACAGGTAATAAGTTGGTGGCGACCCACGATGGAGTTCGATCACGGCGAAGGAGTGGTGTGTGGAGACCGATCGGTCGATTGAGCTCTCGTTCCGCACATGGAGATCGATCGAGCACGTACGCAGCAGAGATGAGGAAGAAGAAGAAGAAGCGTGGCTGGCAAGTAGCAGCAGCTTCGATAGATGGAACGTGCCGTACTGCCGTGCCGCCTTGCTTTCTAACCATCTAGCTTACTCCCGCTGACCGGATGACGCGTCGTGCACTACCGGGGCGCTGCGCGTGCACGGGTGATCAAGAGGCGCGCAACTGGATCGATAGGCAGGGTGATCCGTCAGATCACACCGTACACGTCCGTGCGCGGGTCGGCGTACGACGGCTAGCTGATCGCAACGCGGCCACGCGCCCGGCCTCGAGCGCTCGCCCCCGCGTACGCGAGAGCACGACCGCGCGTCCGCTCTGCAAGTTCCGGCAGAAAGTTCAGTTCGGCGTGGTCCTGGGAAATCCCAGCCGAGATCCGCCGAGTAAGCCGCCGGCAGACGACGTACGGGGCTACTAGCTAGCTAGCTATAGTGCAGTAGTGCACTATAGTGCCCGCGCACACGCGCAGACGGCGCGAGCGCTAGTGCATGGCGCACGAGAGCGACACGAGCAGGCGAGCGAGCGCAGGAGTATCGATCGGACACGGTTCCGCTGCGTGCTCCAGGCCGTGTGCCTCTGCACTTTGCTGCTGGCCGCTCCACTATGCATGCGGCCGTCCAGAGATTAAACGGCTTCTAGCCTCAGCCATAGGCGAACAGTGGCGGCAGTAACAGCTAGCATAACACTACTAGCTAGCTAGGACGAACGCTAAGCAACAAGAGCTAGCTTGTTGTGGAGTGCCAGTAATGGTGGTGATAGCTCCGGCCGGGCCGTAGTGACACACTGACACTAGCTAGTGGTGGTGGTGCATCAAGATATGGGGGTGGGTCTTTTGTGTGTTGCGCCCCGGAAAAGCGGCTGGGGGTTGACGCCTACGTGCACTGCCCCCGGCCGTGCCCCGCCCGGGGCGGGCCGCGGGCGCAGCCGGCCGGCCCAGGACGTCGCGGTCGCCCTCCGCTTTCTTGCAGGTAGAGCCTGGTCGAGAGGCCAGGCGCGCGGCGACAGCGGCAAGCACACGACGGCGACGCACACGCACGTCTTATCCCCAGTGCAGTGCAGTGCAAAGCCCCGGGCGGGCAACCTAGCAGCTGCTGCTGCGTGCTGCCTACATGCCGGGGCCGGCCGGGCATCGCCGGCTATGTGGCCAATGTGCTCTGTACCCATCACCCGCTCAACTTTCCCGCGACGTTAATATATTCCTCAGGCCACTGCTTTTGGTACGTGGCTCGACCGATCAATCGGTGCCCTGGCTTTACAGTAGGTAGATAGATAGGTCCCCTGTTCCATCTCTCTGCTGCGTGCTGCATGCTTGGCTTCTCGATCGATCGGCCGGCGGCTTTGCATCTATAGCATCCTAGCTTGTCCGATACTGAACCCTAATTAGCTGCTGCTAGTGACCAGGGCTTGATCCGTTGTGTCATGAGTGACGGCAACCGGATTTCGCGTAAGCGGATAAGGCACAGCGCGCGGCAGGGGGAGGGGGGCTAGCTAGCTGCTCAAGTGAGACACCGGCTGCTAGCTAGTGTTCAGCTGCCCAGTTTTATCCTGTTTACTCTGCCACCGCTGCACTGATGATCAAGATATTTTGTATACATGCATTCATGTAGTAGTATAGTATGGCACTTTGGGAGATATTTGTACGCGTGCTGCGGCACTTTTACAGATATTTGTACATGTTGCGCGACAAAAGCGAGCGTATCAAACTGTTGACGGAGCTCTCGGGACGCCTAATTAGTGATCTTAACTGTTTGATAGCTATGCTCAGAATCGCATTTGCATGCTCGGAGTTTGATCAAGGAACACTAGCAGCTAGCCCTCTCGGAAGAAGCATTTGTAGTGATGTGTGATTGGAGGATGATGATTGATGGTCGTGTTCCTCGATCTCTCGTCGTGCATGCAGTTGGGCACCTCAGAAGGTTGAGGTTATCGCACTTTAGGCTGTGTGATGATATTTCTGATATGAAGCATCGAACCCATCCTAGCTCATTGCTACGCATAATTGACGCAACATGCATGATGCATCAAGGTAGATGCTAATATTAATTTTTCTTCTTCCTGCATGTTTGTTCAGCCCACACTTTGCGTGGCCATTTGCGTAGTGGAACTTGCAACTCTATCTCCAATAATCCTTATGCAACTGTACAAGAGCTTAACCCCATCCGGACTCAAAAGTTTCAGCTTCCGATGTATAACTTCACCGTACCATACCATGTGTATATATGCTTCTGACAGAGGAGCTTTTACTTTAATTTTTATATAAAAAAGAAGGATAGAAAAAATCACTTAAGCCCCCTTGGAAAATTAGAACCTTACGTCAGGAGGGAGGGTTTTTTTTTTTGCGAATGAAAGGAGAGAAGATTTGACCCTGCAGGCTACGTTTGCAAACTTTTCTGAATGCTTCCAAGGAATGAAAGGGGAATATAATGGCGTCAGTGTTTGCTTAGATAGATAGGAGTAGGTCGAAGAAATTTAATCCTCCCATCCCTTCTCTCATCCTGAGATAATGTATCTAAATAACTGCTGCTATTACCATTGAACATTGGCCGGGTGATTCTTAATCGCCAGTCAGTTATCGTAGCTTGTTGTATGCACTGTCGAGTTTGACCAGAGTGATGCCAGCAGTTGGGCCTGGCATATACGCAGCATGCTATACGGCCTCCAGTCAAAGCTTGATCACCTCACCCAAGCGAAGCGAGCTGAGTTAATAGCATTCCCTCTAACCCACTAATCAACGAAGCTGCGACTAATAATATCGCTTGCTAGTGTTTTACTGGCTAGCTAGTCTTTGTAACTTGACACTTCTAGAAATTTTTACCTTCTTCGGTATACTTTGATCGGCCTGAAGAGGACTAGTCAGCCTGATGCCCTGTTGTACCAACTAGGTTTTGTCTCAACTTAGAAAACAAAGGGAATGTTCATGCGAGTCAAATCAATTTCAGCGAAATCTCTAAGGCATATTCAACCTGTAAATCTTGTGCTTCGATCAGTCCAAAAAAGATGGACACCAATCAATTTCAACGAAATCGTTAACATTCAACATGTAAATCTCTTCTGTACTACCGATCAGGGATGTCCATTTCATACCGACATGGCGGTCTCCAGTTTGACCATAGTAGTAATTTTCTAGTGGTCAGGAATTATTGTAAAAGTACGGTTGTCATGGCAATCTTCATGCATGTCTTCCTAATTAAAAACATCGGCCGATATTGCGCTATGCATACAGATGTTACAGATCCAGCATATTTACTAATCTAGTTTTTCTTCCTCTCGGGGCATCATTTTCTCCATGGAGAGAAACAAACTGAAGACCTGAAGTGCCAACAAACGCCATGCATGATTATTCTACAACAGTTGATGAGTAAGCAGAAGCTGAGATTGAGCTGGGAAGTAGGCACTTGGTTGGTTATTATGCGGAATTCTGACCTGACCTTCTAGAAACCCCTGCATGCTTCCAACATGCCTCCATTTTTCTTGACCCACTTGCATTGACACAAACACTCTCGAAAGAGCTTAAAACCGGCGCATGATTGAGCATCAAATCAAGCAAAAGAAAACCAAAGCGTCAGCCGTGTTTTGTACTTTGCAGCACCATCCATCAGCTCATCACAGCTAGCTGCTGGCACCTAACTCTCCTCCCCGTCCCAAACCCAAAGTCAGCACTCCGCCCCTGTGCCAGTGCTCACTGTGGGCCCCACATGCAGCCCTAACATTTGTCCCTGTCTCCATGAACCCAATTTTTTTTTAAAAAAAAGGTCCAACATGGCATCGATTAATTTTGACCCTCGTGGCTTTGGATAACCGCTCGCGTTTGACCGGTGGTCTCTTGGGACTTGGAAATTTCCCGGCCGGGCCACCGATCGACCAGGGTCTGCAGGTCCCAGCTGCGGGCCCGCCGTCCGGTCCGAAAGCTGCGTCAGGTTGGTAGTATACGTGCGACGACGCCGACGCCGACGAGACGAGTATTGAAACAAGCAAGGGTCCAGTCGCTCATGACGCTACGCATTTGAAGGGTCTAAAGATTAGTGCCGCTAGTGGCAGTATACTTAGCGCAAAGCAGGTCTGGTCAAAGACGCCTTGGCTCTGAGCCAGCGAGCAATTAGCAGACCACAGTGCATTAGCCGACGTTGATTCTTCATTACGCGCATAATCAGTGGACAGTTCATGCATGCGTAGCACGAAAATGTTCATCATTTGTAAGACCTAGCGCATAAATCAGAAGTGGATGTGGGGCCAGCTAGTTGAATATGTATCTTATCACTTCTTCAGTCGTTGACACGTTTAAATTAAACACTTTGGACTCATGGCATATGTTTTTGTCTCATATATGAGCATAGTTATGGTGCGCCACATTTGCCGAAGATGAGCCACGTGATGAGTTTTTCCTACATTCATTTGCTTAATTTGTGGTGAGACATTTTTCGCCTTATTAAATACTGTAGTTTATATGCTTATTAATGCGAAAGTTTTGAGTGCCCCAAATTAAATAAAATGTTCACTATCAAACTAATGTCCTGTTTGGATCCACCCAACTCTTTAGAAACTTTCTTTTATCTAGCTAAAATTTAGCTAGGGGTGTTTGGGTCCATGGGTGTTTGGATCCACTAGCTAAATGATAGCTTGAAGAGGTATTTTTTATCCTACCACTCCCTGCTACTTTAGAAACTTTCCCCGAGGAATATGGAGGAGCAATTTGATCTTTTACCAGTTTAGCTAGGTTCAACCAGCTAAAAATTTTAGCCAGCTAAACTTATCTGGGTTCTGTTTGATCCATATCAGCTAAATTTTAGCTAGTGGATCTAAACATGGCCTGAGAAAGACAACTGCAGAACAAAAACTGATATTATTCATGTGGCTGCCATGTGGGCCCGCCTTCTACGGTTTTCGTTATGGGCTCCACTTGCCAGCGACTCACGGACGGAACACACTTTGACATGTTCAAAAGTCGCGTAAAGAAACGTTCACACGCGCGCATAGCCGCCGGCGTCTCTCCCGGCCGAGGAGTGCTCACGCGTTCGACGAGGCTTTGATCGTCGTCGTTGTCCGTCCGCTGCACGCGCGCGCACCATGAGAACAGTGCGCTTCTAGAATTCATAGACCTAGTCACTCGTGCCCTTGCTTAAATCTTAATAATAACTCATATTGCTCGGTGATGATCAGCGATCACTTAATTTGATGCGAGAGTAGGGACCATGGCAGCCATTTGCAGACGACATATACTTGGGCACTTGGCAGAAATATTTTAGAGGCAAATCGTACTAAGAAGCAGGTGAAGTACTCGGCAATGGCGTGGCAAGCATTAGCCTGTGTGCATTGTGAGCCCTAAAATATTGAGGAGCATTAGCATGCATATAGCATCTAATTAAAGCCCTAACTATAAATTATTTAAGGAGCTAGCTAGATGTGGTGCTCGATCATGATAGGGAATCAACAAAGTTGGTGCTGAGAATTACTAGTACTACTGTACTACATGGATCATCTCTTTCTACGGTGAAGTTGACGCCCTATAAAACAACAATATCGGTTACCTTGTAGGAGGATGCAAAATATCCTTTGGTAGTTGGTAACTTTGTTGAAAGGCTGTAATTTTCAGTTATGCGGATAGAATGATAATCAAGCTAGCTTGACAACGAGTGCAGGGGACTTTGTATTGGTGGCATCCTTTTCCTATGGCATTGTTGGCTACATGGCTCCGATCTATTTTAGTTAATTATCTCACCAGGTTAGGGGAAACCCACACTTGCCTATATAGCATAATAATAAGAATTCAACTGTGCATTTGGTAACTCTAATAATGATGCTTACTAGTAGTACTAGAATTCAATTCCGGTGTGCGTGTGTAATAATGATGTGAATCGTAGTGTACATCCAGATCCGGATGTTCCTGGCTAATCGATGAAATAATATCTCTATCACATTCAGCTAGAACTATTTAAAGTTAACTCATGTATATTAATATACATTTTGTTTGGATGTGAATTCTTCAATACAGTGTCAATTAAAGAGTTCATCAAAGACTTGTTTAGGGAAGACCTTTATAAAACTTTTTGTCACTATGCTAATAGCCACCTCTTTGATTCCAGTATTATTTTATATATCGTGCTGACTTGTCGTCATGTACGTAGTGATTATTGTTCACAGTGTTGTATTATTGTACGGTCCTTGATGGACACTACTGCTACAAAAGATGTGTCCCAATTGGAGTTCTTAATCATGAACACCATCAGCACACGAACTGTCCAGTACTTTCTAAGTTTGCCGCATTTAGTAGACCTTTGCATACGGAGCTGTTTAAAAAAATCATCTCAGATTAGTATACTAGCTAAATAATGCTAATACTTTTGTACCTACACAAACTTTCTTTTGCCAGTTAATGTTGATTACTATAGAATCCCCAATCATTATACACCTCAAGCAGTTTAGTTCATTGCTTGGGGGAAAAGAACCATCCAGATGCTTCATCCAAAGCACGGCCAATCCAACCACATGTTGCAAAAAATTTTCTTGTTTATCTGGGCTTGGTACTCATGATAAGAGAAGCCCTTATTTTCTATGCTTGCTTTAGTTACCATCGGAACCAACAGTGGTAGGACAGTACTGTTGGTAAAAAGTAGCTACGGACAGCAAGTTCCATGCAAAATGCGAAGTTCACTCCAGCTTTGTGATTGTTAAAGGTAAGACAGCTTGATGGAGCAATTTAGTACGCAAGCTGCAGCATAAAAGTCATTGCACCACGCTCTTATTCTTCCGTTTAGTAATTCTTTTGGCCGATGCTCTGATGATTCTGGCACATTGCAACGGCAGCAGCAGCACAAGGCTCTAAACAAGTGTGCTCAAGTGTGCACAAAACAAAGCGCAAGTCCATTTCCACATCACCAAAGCAGTGTTGTAAAGCTTGGAATATGTTCTATACTGACTTTGATATGGAACTTCTAGATTTCAACAAAGTCGTTGCATATATATTTTGCTACCGCTAGACGCGGGCGACGCGGTTGGTTAGTTTCACTGCAATGTTATAAAATGCTCAAATCAAGAACCTAGCTAGCAAAACAAGAAAGAGAAAGAGAAAGAGAAAGAAAAAGAAAAGGCTATGATGATCAGCTTTGTTGGTGTTTCACTATACGTCAACTTGGGACATGGGCAGAACAGCCATCTTGATGCCCATATAGAGGCTCTTTTCTAAAAGCTATTGTCCTACCATTTGATGTTAAGCATATCAAACAAGTGGTGCTTGCTTTAAGGGACATATTCTTGAGCTGTCCTTAAGCCCGGGGATGTTCGTTTCATTTAGATTTCTTTTTGTTTCTATCAACCTTATTTCAGCATCCATAAAGCAATACCTAGCTATGTATGTAGTGCCCCGATTTGGGCTTTTTTGCACCTAGCTTAATCATGATGTGAACATCTATATGCGTTTTTTTAAAAAAGAAATGCACACATTCTTACTCTTGCTCTCCTGAATGTTCCTCTCCGCGTTAATTCTCACATGCATGATGATGAGCTAGAAGAACGATAAATCATAGAGATTCTAAAAAAAATCTAAAATATTACCATCATTTGTTGGAATCAATCAAAACCATTGGATCTAAATTGTTTTAATTTACCACCTCTGTATTAAAAAAGTAACCCAAAAGGTTCAAAATAACTACTTATGAATTACCTACCTTTGTCATTAGAATAAAATAACAAAAAAACCGTAATACCTCTTCTAAATTACCCATCGCCATTATGAAAAATTAACAAGTTATTATATACCCATTTTCACCATTTTCAATCATCTGCCCATTTTCACTAGAGATGTTCCAATATTATAACATCTCCATGTGACCATGTCAGTCTAACTACTTTGTCTTGATCAGCCGCCTCCAGGATTGGAACACGTAAAGTACTTGGCCGAAACTACCTGAAACAAGTTATTATACTGATAGCTTTTGCACCCTGAGCCCTTTGAAGCCTACAAATACTGACCCACATCTCTAGTGCTCCCCTGATCGAACATTAACACGCTTATGCATTCACTTTTCCACTCACACATCACACACTAAACCTATGTGTCTCCCACTCAGCCATTAGTGTTTTGTTGCACTAAAATATTTGCAACGGCGATGGAAAGCCATGCAACCATCCCTATTTTACGCATCGCCGACGTGATCGTGTCTGATTTATACGAGGCCAAGATGATCAATTGTTTTTTTTTTGTTTGCGTGTGGTGCGCCTTTTTGCGAGTACTTGGATTCGAAAACGTGCATCGCGATTGATATGGAAGGTTAAATTTACTTAGGTTTTTGATATGGTGGTAGGAGTACTTTATTAGTAATAGCTTCCCCTGTCCTATTCTATCGCCATTGCCCCTCTTTGGAGGGCTCTTAGGAGACAAGAGCTGCCTCCTTGTCGATGGAACAAGAGCTAGCTAGGTTCTGCAAAGGACAGGCCATACGTGATACGCTCCT
Source organism: Setaria viridis (assembly GCF_005286985.2). Lineage (NCBI taxonomy): Eukaryota > Viridiplantae > Streptophyta > Magnoliopsida > Poales > Poaceae > Setaria > Setaria viridis. The sequence continues at coordinate 45,729,569 of NC_048271.2, forward strand.
TATTTTTTTAGCAGCAAAAGTTTCAGAGCTGTGAACATTATGGAGATTAATGGAATATATGTATTTGTCGCATCCATTAAAAGTGTGGATATTTGGTGAGATCAAATTTTACGAATACTCCACTAGCATCCTTCGGGTGGTTTTGTTTAATGCTTAAGACAGTTCAGTAGTTCACTATACTTACTCTCGCCAATTGTTCATTGTTTTGTCACCAGAGGTTGCAAAAATCATAGATTCTAAGTCAGGGTTGGTGGTCTTTAGGTAGGATCCCAATCATAGGATCGCAAATATAAAAACTGTAGAAACGTAGATTCTACTAGAATCGTAGAATTAGATCCCTTTAACTCATATCTTAAAGTCGTAAAATTATATGACAAAATCAAAATTTTGACAACCATGCATCACTGGCGTCATGACCCCTTCAATCACCAATGGCTCGTACCGCTTCATTGCGTACGTCTATCTCAATCACTCTATGTGTTGCGTATCGCTTCATTGTTCATGAATATCATGGGCTCTTTTTTACTGTTTAATTCATGTAAAAAGTTCTGTGTGTCCTATCCTTAAGATGACATTTATTTAGAGAAAACAGGGGAAATACTGAATTTAAACATTGATCCTCAATGCATAGACAGATCAATCAAATTTGTTTCAGGAGAGCATCGAAGCACTTGTCCAGACCGAATTAGAGAACTTAGGCACGGTGATAATCATTTCAGGTGTGATTTAACTAACCACACTAACGCATGCATAATGATTAACTGACGCTTTTCTCCTCCCAAACGCAGACTTTGCACGTGACCTTATACATACATACACATCAAACGAATGTTTCACCATCGTGCGCATAACGTGTGGACGGTCCTCCGCCTCTTATTACTACCAGTACTGCGTACTTATCCTCGACAAGTCGTGGAAACCCACCCATCATCTCCGTGCGTCCTCGTACGAACGATGACAGGCCAGATAGCGAACAAAACCACCACTCAAACCATCATCGATCCCATCAGCTAAACGTGCCACGCCGGAGCGGCGGACCGGAACGATGACCCGCCGGCGGTTTTCCAAACGCTGGAGCCAAAAAGGAGCTCAAAACCACGTACCCCACCGCGCGGGGGCATGGGAAGCCTACCCCCCGGATCGGACACGGGTGGGTTCCGCTTCCGTGCATCGCGGTGGTGGGGGATGTTGGTGTCACGTCCCGGTTCGCGGCTGGTGGTGGAGTTTTTCCTGCGCCCGTACGTTTGCCCGCACCACGCCCAGGCTGGTAAGTGTACTGTTGCGCAATAGTAGGCGATGAAGGATGTTTTTCATGGTCGAATAGGAATTAGGAGCGTGCGATCGAACTATCGCATTGCAATTTGAGAAGTACTCTTCACGTACGTCACTAAATACAGGCTGGCGTGCCGTATACCTAAAACTAGAATGTCGAAAACTTTGACTAGTAACGATATTTTAAAGAGTACATGGATATATAAATATATTTATTTTGGCAAATATTTCTAATAAATAAATTACCATTATAGTTCAAAGAGTTTCCAATACTAATAATGTGTGTTTGTGTACTCTAAATTAATTGGTGGACACTAATGCTGAGTCTAGAACTCGGATCGTCCTAGCGGGCTTGTGTGTGTTTGGAATGAAGATATTGTGGATCTTGGGTGCTATTCACTTGGTCTGTAGGGTTTTCTGTGAAAGAACTTGTAATTGGAGAAGTACATGATATAATCTGGGCTTCAGGCCCCTTTGGGGAAAAAAACACAATAGTAACAATAGCATTATATATGTTCATACAATATGACAAAATTAAACATTTGGAATAAAAATTGAGAGAAATCAAAACTAACTAAACATAGCACTATGGTTTGTATCTATATTTAAAAAATCAAAGTGCCAAATATTTTACACAGAACAATCTCAAGACTAGCAAATTCCACTTTCTTTAAAGAAAAAAGAAGAGGTAGGGACTTATGGGTAGTTTTCTTATATTTTTTTTGTGAGGGTATCTAGAGTATGTTTTTTTAAGGGAAAAGCTAATGGATGTTCGAATGTTTCAGACTCTACAGAATTGGCTCATGATTGGTGCTTCTTATTCTCCTCCAGAGTCCCCAACTAGTCTCCAATGAGCTGGTTAGGTTTTTGAATTTGGGGCTGGCGTCTCCTCGGGAGGCAGAGGTGGCGCCCTATAAAAGGAATACGGTAAGAGTATGCGGTTGGGGGAAAGCCAAAAGATAAGGTTGGTACAGGCAGGATAGGATCTTACCCAAGCTTCATGTTCACGGGCCGTCTTTATGAAGTCATGGAGACCCTACCGCGGTGGCATGTGGACAGTGGTGTTCACTTCTGCTACTATTGTGACTGTCATTGCACAGCCAAACTGCACAGTTGATCGGTTGTACAATTTGAGCACGTATGAGTATTTGTAAAAAATTTGACTGCCGGCTAACTACAGTTGAGCTGCCGTGGCAGTAGCGGGTTCCTAACTACTGCAGCTGCAGCTAGCTCAACTGAACATGCTGAAGGTCTAATAAGATGAGTTGCTGCAATGATGGAGGAAGACGAGGAAGCACAATCGTTGGATCCTCATCAAAGGAATGAAAACTCGTGCGCTGTTGGACGCTATTTTTTTTTTAAAAAAAAGACCTAGAGTACGGTCATACAAGAACAAACTGCAAAATGCGCAACATTCAGTGTACCGATCAATGGTCACGGGATGTTGTACGCATCTGCGGTTGAGCTCGCATGAAGACAGCGATCGACGACATGCATCTCTGGCATAGAATGGAGGCACACCGCAAGAGCTGCAAGTGGCTGCGGCCTCAGCCGCAGTTGGGAGTCAACGGGCACGCCCGTCCAACTCAGCTAACACTTTGACCTTCATTTGCACGACGCTAGCCAACAAGCACAGCTCCGCAACTACGAAACCCGGCCAAGCTGGCCACGAATCCAACCAAACCGTGGACTCCCTCTGACCGCATCCGGTTTGTTTAAACCCCCCAATACACAATCCCAATTCAGATCACGCACAAATCCAAAATCCAGAGCAACAATACAAAACTGCTGCGCTGACGAACGTAAGAGCAGCCTGCCTGGACGACTCCAAATAATCCAGATCAACGATACAATACTGCAGCAGCAGCCTGTCATCCGAGCAGAACTGAAGTATCAAATCGAGTAATAAACCATAAGGATTAGACCAGTACCAAGCTGCAGAGATATCATACCGGCGAAGAAATAATGAGTACCCCCCGGCATGTGTTGAAAACCGGCGCATAAGAATCCAGCCGAAGTGCCGAGATTTTCAACCCCGGCGTGGAATCTGACCACACCGCCGGCCCAGCCTCACCATCTCTCTCTCTGCAGCCAAATTTTTTTTCATGCTTATACAAGCGTCAACTTGCATCGGCGGTTTTTAAATTAAATTATTTCACACAGCGCATTCAGCAGAGGACTTTGCAGCGCTGTTTCAACTCATTCACTCGGGAGTGGACTTGTACAAAATTCCGTCTAATAATAATTAGGGGCGACTCCGGCCAATTAATAACACCCCACACTTGCACAGTGGGAGACGACCAGGGGAGCATCGATATTTGGCTTTCTTCCGTTTGAAAAATCAAGCAAATCTTCTTCGTTTTTTTTCTTCTTTTTGAAAAGCCAAAAAAGGGGGCAAATAATCGTGTAGCGTTCGTGTTTGGTCTTCGTAATGTGACAAGATTGGTAGTTCGATTGGTCCGTCGTTTCTTGCCGTGCAGGGGAGTAGCTTGCCTGCATGCACGCACGCACGCAGGCTGGTGACCGCACGCAGGCTGGTGACCGGTGAGCGAGGCCGATCGATCTCGCGGCGACCGGTGCTGTGTCGGGGCTAAAATACGAGCAAAAATGTCAAACCTCGCGCGGTTTCTGTCGGCGCTGTTGCTGCCGTTCGTAGACCGACCATGCTGTACGCTCGGGGTTTGCTTGCATACCTCCGTAGACAACTGCACGGGGTAGCTATCGCGTATAGCTGCACGGGGCAGATTCACACGGCGCGGCAGAGACCGGGAGCCCTGACGCCAGGTGTGCGGATTGGACAGTGTGCCGTGTGCGTGGACAATGGCATGCAGTGACACTGATGGGAGAGGGGGCAACAGATCGCTGTCCCGGTGATCGAGGAAACAGCTATCCTCTGGTGTATACGTGGATCTCTTCATAGCGTCTGTTGGGATCTTTTTTTGCTTATCATTTGACCGAGAGAGGAGGGGGCTGGGAACTCAAAAATGGCGGTGGTTTTGAAATGAACAAGTACCAAACATTTCCGGGAGAAATTCAATTACGACTTTCTTGCAGGTGCATTTTCCAGGGAGCACCAGTTATTGGGCCACCGGTGTTATTACTACTCTCATCCAAATTTGCTCTTCGTGATAAAGAGCCTTTGGAGTAATATTTATGGTTTATTTCGCCTATATGTAACCTTTCAAGGCCTATTGGGGAACAACTTGTATTTGTCATGTTTCGCTCTTCAACTATTTCATTTTCCTCGTAAGCATCCGTCATTTGGCACTATTGTAGCTTTTGTATAAAAAACACATAAAGTCACGCTAAAAAAACAGATAGTCTATGTGAACAGATAGTCTATGTGAACCAGTAATTTTAGAGAACCTGGAAAGTACCAAAATTTGATACATGAAGTGTCAAAATTTGATGCTTAGCTATAATTATGTGAATAAGTCAATTACTCCGAGGTTATAAATCACTACGAATATAGTGTGGGTTGCCTTTTTTTTTATCGAATATGTAAGAGAATTGTGCATCTTTGTATTAAGATAGTAGAATTTTTTCAGTTTGCAATGCGCAACGCCTTGACGTGCGCACTTTGAACCGTATTAGTTATCGTGTGGTTGCCTCTTGGAACATCAAACAAGAACGTTTTTTGAAACGAGATCAAACAAGAACATGGTTTAAACAGTGCAAATATGTTCTCCTTCCTAAACACAACCTTTTCTTTGTGTGGTGATTTGGGGAGGGTAATTCCATATTTGCCACTTTTTAAGTATCAAAACCCTGCAAATTTGTTATTGGCTATGTCGATTGCACGTTGATCTAGGACCCACATGTAACTGACTCAGCTGAATTGCTGAAGGTAAACCCATTGGTTTATCCCACGTTTTGAACTGGGATTTCCGCTCGCGTTCATAAAAACGGAAGTTAATCTAGGACAATAGGTGTTCCGAGGCTGCACTGTGCCAACATTCGCGCAGAATTTGGCTTGGTTTTCCATGTGCTCAAATCAAAACCCACCGATCCCCACCTGAGTTGAGCAGCTGATGTGCACCGGGGAGCTGCCCTTTACATGCATCCACACCAGCTGCAGCTGGCTCGTATTTTCTACTCTCGAATCAGTAGCCTTGCTTTTTTCAAGCCAGGTCCACATATCGCGCGGCGAGCGCGTGCCCGGCGAGCTCTCGGCCTCGGTGGTGCGCGTTGCGAGTGCGAGTGCGCTAGCCGGGGCCAGGGGATGGAGCGATCCATGGAGTCAACCAGTCAAACTCCCCTCCCAACCCGTGTACGCGGGCTGATCGATCGATTAATTAGCCGTAAATCCCAGTAATTAAGCGGCCACGCCACCCAATCGGAAATGTCTTAATCCCCCCTGATTAACCCCAGCACCACCTAAACTTTTGCCTTTAAAAGGGAAAGAAATCAAAAGGGATAAACTAATCTCCCTGGTTGCGGCGTGCTCCCCCACATGCCTCTTTCTTTCCCAAGTCCACAACCAGCAGCCTACCTCCCCTCCTCCTGGTCGGCTCCGTCTATATAAGCCCCCGTTCCCCCTCCTCTCCCGCCCACTTCATCATCGCACTCTTCTTCTTCCTTCTCTCCCGCCTTCTCCTCTCGGCAGCAGCTGCCACCTAGCTCTTCAAACTCAAATCCTACTCCCACACACTGGTCCAGCTCGCCTGCGAGCTCGAGCAGCGATATCCTTATTCAGTTGATCGATCCACGATCAGCGCTGAGAGAGAAATCAAGCAGGGGAGTGATCTCGAGAGAGAGAAAGAACCTGATGGACATGGCGCACGAGAGAGACGCGAGCAGCGAGGAGGAGGTGATGGCCGGCGAGCTCCGGCGCGGGCCGTGGACGGTGGAGGAGGACCTCCTGCTGGTCAACTACGTCGCCTCGCACGGCGAGGGCCGCTGGAACTCGCTCGCCCGATCAGCAGGTGGGATACATATACTCCATGCCGGATCAAGTCATGGATCGATTACTTGTCAAAACTTGCATCTCCAATTAGTACAGCAGGCACAATTCATGGGCTCCATCACATCACCCACCGAGCACAACCAGATGCTCGCCTATCGCCTCCTCTCCGCGTTGCCGTACAAGCCTGAGGCTTGACAAAGATGTCACTTTGCATCTACATGCTAATATGGAAACAGATAGCTGCCTAGCTAGCTAGGGGCCTAGCTGCCATCCAGCTAACAAGAACCGCCTACAGTGAGTGAGAAAGGGAGAGAATTTTTAGTGGTTAGCTTCCCGGCCATAGGGATATTTACTTACTCCCTTCCATTACATCATGCATCTTGTCATCACATACACACTCCCGTGTCTCATCTGCATAACAAATTACTACTGGGCAGCAATGGCGTGATGTGACGTGTGGATGATTAATCTTTGTGTGTTCCTGTCATGCAGGGCTGAAGCGCACCGGCAAGAGCTGCCGCCTACGGTGGCTCAACTACCTCCGCCCCGACCTCCGGCGCGGCAACATCACGCCGCAGGAGCAGCTGCTCATCCTCGAGCTGCACTCGCGCTGGGGCAACCGCTGGTCCAAGATCGCGCAGCATCTCCCCGGCCGCACCGACAACGAGATCAAGAACTACTGGCGCACGCGCGTGCAGAAGCACGCCAAGCAGCTCAAGTGCGACGTCAACAGCCAGCAGTTCAAGGACGTCATGCGCTACCTCTGGATGCCCCGCCTCGTCGAGCGCATCCAGGCCGCCGCCGCCGCAGGGGCGCCGCAGCCGCAGACCGGCACCGCGGACACGCCCCTGTCGTCGTCGTGGCAGCACGGCGCCGACGACGGCCTCTACGCGTCGCCCGGCGACGCCTGCTGGCCCGCGGAGTACTACTCAGCCGCCGGCGATCACCAGCTGTTGAACAACCCCGCCGTCCCGGAGCTGTCGAGCACCACGGCCGGGTCGTCGTCTCCGTCCTCGGACTCCGGCGCGGGGGCACAGACATGGCTCGCACCCGTGGGTGAAGCGGAGTGGTTCACCACCGCCTGCGACGCCTCCAGCGCCGCCGTGGCCATGCACGACACCGTCCTGGCCGGTCACCAACAGCAGCAGCAGCCGTGCCTGCTCGGGGAGACGTGGACGTCGTCGGAGCTCCCGGAGCTCGGCGTCGCGGACTTCGAGATCGGCAGCTTCGACGTGGAGAGCATCTGGAGCATGGACGACAACTTGTGGTACACGCAGACGCAGGGCGTGTGAACTGATGAAGCCAGCACGGCGGCGTGGCGCTCCACGGCATCGGCGGTGGACACCTGCGTGTTGGATACGATCAACCCCCGGGGACGCCCAGAGCAGAGCTAGCTGAGAAACGGATTAGAAGAAGGAGAGAGATTATTTGGAGGATTAGAAGACGACGACGCGACGATTAATCTTTGTTCGGCTCAAGATTCAGTTCTTGGACCCCTTGCCTTGCCTCCGGGACTATTCCACTCCAGTTCTACACCGTTTCTTATTAATTTTATTTTCTTGTCTTAATCCCCTAGCGGCTAGGGTATATACGCAAAAAAAAAAGAAAAGGAAAAAAAGCGTAGCTGTTGTAGTGTAAGTGTCAAGTGTTTGTACGTGGCCCGTCTAATTTTACTCATTCTTTTTGAGTAAATACATAAATATATATGAAACTGAAGTTACTGAACTATCTGAAGATTCTGAAGTGAAAGTTGATGTACTCCTTTCCGAGGCAACGAAGTTACTGGACTGATCCAAGAATTGTACAGCTTCTAGAAGCGGTAACAACAAGCCCACAAAAGCGAACAAAGGTCCCCGACGTCAAGTCCAAGTCGTCTACAAGTACTACTCGAGGGTCCAGCATACGTACGCGCCCCCGCCAAATTCTCGCCGCTAATTGTGATCCTCATGCTGCGCGCCTCTCAGCAGTCTGAGTGGCGATCGATTAATTCCCCCCCTTTTTTTCCTTTCGGTTTCTGTTGCATCGTGGTTGGTTTAGTTATCATCATGATGATTATACCGACGGCGACGGCGACGGCGACTGAGACGATCCATTTGTTTATGCCGACATGCATGGATGTGTGTTTACGCCTGAGATTGTGATCAGGGGCGGAGATCTATCCATCTTCCATCGTCGAGTGAGCCGTCGCGTCAGCGCCAACAGTTGCCGGATCGAGGTGAGCACAGCTGCAGGCCCGCGGCGTTACACATGTTGCTCTCGCAACTCGTCAGGGGTAGTGAGAGACGATGAGCTCGCAGTCGCGGAGCACACTGTCAAGTTAGTATTAGTATTAGCAACTAGCGAAGCAGATTATTAGTGAGCAGAGCAAAAGGCAATGAATTTGAAGTGGATGCCGAGGAGATATGGTTTAAAATCGCAGCACTAACGACCTGTGCACGCGCATGTATGCTCAACGATGCCGAGCGTGTTACTGCTGCAGCAATAACAGCAACCAACAACGATGCGAACACGGAACACTTGCATGCAGCTGCGGTGCGGGGCCCCGCTCCTCTCGTCGTTGGGATGATCGAATGATGGATAGGAAAAGCGCACAAGTAAAAAGAGGCGGGGCATGGCCCCGCCCCCCGGGCATTGTATCTTCGGCTTCGATATCTCTTTCAGAGCCAAAGAGAGGGAGAGGGGGCCAGCACCCAGCAGCACCCAGGAGCCAGCCACGTTTTTCTACCTCCCCGGGGCCTATTTTCACACCGTATTTTGATTTTTTCCGTCCTTTTCCGAGGAGAAACAAAAGAAGAAAAACGTCGTAAAGGCGGCGTCGCCTGGGGGAAAAGCGCTCCCCGCGCGATTGTCGTGCCCCGGCCGACCTGAGCCGAGCTCGATCTCCCTCCACTCGCAACTGTCAGCTCAGAGCTCAGTTCTCGTCCACGATTTCCGCCGATATTTTGCCCTGCTCCAGTGCTCCTTGATGCCGTTAAGGAGGCAGCGGAGCACTACGGTGTCGCGGCAGGGAAGACTCGGTGCTGCGGCGTACTACGTATTTACGCCGGTGCGGTGGATAGATACGGGGACCCGCGCCGCCGCCGCCGCCGCCGCGGCGATGATGGATATATCAGCTGGCGAGCACGACGACGAGGCGGACGACGCGGCGGTGGGGCGGGCCCTCGCGCGAAGCGAGCCACGTCGGTCACGCACGACGGGCGACGGGTCAAGCAGCCAGCAAGCGCCCGCGGGGGGGCCGAGGCGAGGGCGGACCGAGAAGGCCAACTGGGCAACTGGCCCAGCCGTCGTGTGAACGGGTCAACGGCGCCCCTCGGTGGAGACCTGGAGCGGACTCGCGCAAGACCCTCGTGCCGATATGCATGGCGCCCTTTTCTTGTTGCGCTCTTTCACACCCGGCGCGTGGCGGGGGGGTTTTCCCGGGTTCCTACTGGCCGGGCCGCCCTCGCTTCGTCCGGGTCTCTCGTGGACGCCAACATCGGTCGCCAAGTGCTCCTGTTCCGCTTCCGCCCGGTGGCTGGGATGGCTGCCGCAAGTGGTGCTCGTCGGCTGAACCAGCTGAACTACGCAGCTGTAGCACTTGCACTTGCACTACCTGTGCACTGTGTACTGTACATCTTCTGGTGAGGACTTTTAACGGTGCTTGCTAATACTTTCAGTGCAAGGAGATTACTGTGACGTATGCACGCACTACGCAGCTGTAGCACTTGCACTTGCACTACGTGTGCCCTGTGTACTGTACATCTTCTGGTGAGGACTTTTGACGGTGCTTGCTAATGCTTTCAGTGCAGGGAGATTACTGTGACGTATGCACGCTTTGTAACATTCGGTTATCTTACCCGCTTGCTTTAATTTGGTCCTTATATTATGCGTCCAACAGGATCGTCTTTAAGACGACTGTTGCGTACTACTAGCTCAACAAGTCTGTCCCCGCCTTGACTCTCTAGCTAATGAACAAGAGTCTGGTTCCCACTTATCGCTGCCACTGCTCGATCAAGTGGCCATGTTAGATCTGCGGTTGATTTCTGCGACAAATTAACTTGATTGTCACAGATGTAAAACAAAATAAAATAAATCAGGGATCAGACCCGTGATCTCTGTTGGTTGCGAGAACGAGCCAGGAGCCACAATTAAGTATCTAACCGAGATCGCGCCACTCAATTGCGTCCACAAACTCTGAAAACTGCTGGCATTAACACTAGCTACCTGATTGGGCGATCAAGTAGTTGGTGGGGTTGCAGAGGTGATTCCTCTGGACTGGGAAGGACGCCTCTGTCAGGGGCAAATGTGCGGTGGCGTGGCCTACTGTTGCTCGTCCGACAATATACGGTGCTATAGGCGTTATGGACATCAAATTGGCAGGATTTGCCTTGCGCGCGCTGGCTTTGGCTCCAAAGAACCGACACTGACAGAGCATGGGCAGAGTTAGACATGGCGGTGGAACCTCAGGTCAAAGCACTGTTTGATGCTTCGGTTACAATCCAGATAGGCAATTGGATTGAGGGATCATCGGTGGCTCAATTAGCCACAACTCTGTATGAGGCGGTACCACGAAGGACGAGGCGTCAGCAAACAGTCGAGTAGGGCCTGTTGAATCGACGCTGGATACGGGCAATTCAGGGATCCCTATCCGTCCAGGCAATAGTTGAATGGCTATGGGAGCGGATTTCTGATCAACACTTAACAGATGAAGAGGATGTCTTCATTTGGAAATGGACGGCTAACGGGCAATTCTCATCAAAATCGGCCTATGAGGCTTTACACCAGGGAAGTGTCCGGTTTCTAGGAGCGAGACGTATCGGGAAATCATGGGCTCCTCCAAAGGTAAAATTCTTCATTTGGCTGGCTTCAAGGTGGCGGTTATGGACGGCGGACAGGCGTCATCGTCACGGCCTTGATGCAACGGATGAATGTTGGTTTTGCGATCAGGAGAGGGAGACAGCTGACCACATTCTGGTAAACTGTTACTTTGCGAAAGAAATCTGGTGGGGAGTCCTCAACTCCTGCCGCTGTGTCTGTTCCTTTCCAAGAGCCATGCATCTGCAGGAATGGTGGGACTTCCTGCGTCATCGACAGCAGCAGAATAGGAAAAGAGGATTCGATCCCTTGTTCATGCTCACAACCTAGCACATATAGAAAGAGAGAAACACAAGGTTGTTCAGAGGTGAAAGCAGGACAACAAACCAGGTTGTTGGGGTGGTGCTACAGGAAGCGGCACTATGGGAGCCTCTCGCATTGGTAGTCTATACACGAGTAATCATCATAACTGCTTGCGCCCTTTCTTGTTTCGGTTGTCATATGGTTTTATGTAATAATGTCTTTTAGAGCTCTAATTTCAGGCGTTTGCATTCCGTGCAACGCGTTGTAACCCATGCTTGTAACATAAACCCTCTTCTGCTTAATACAAAGATGCGCAGAACTTTTGCGTATTCAAGAAAAACCTTGGCTAGTACTATGGGATTGGATAAAAAACTGCATTAGCAAACAACTAATGATAGGTTCGCTTCAGGAGTAGTAACTGAAAGTCCCCTCTTCGTTCCTGAACGCAGGATTTTGATTGGCTTATGGTGGCATCAGTGGTAAATGCACTTTGGTCACTAGGCAACCTACTGTGATGTGAATGGTAATGACATCAGAAAGCAGAAAAAGCGCATGCATGCACCAGATATTAATCCGCGCTACCGGATTAATTAAAAAGATCGATCAAATTTTCAGCCGTTCCAATCATGCGAAGCACTAAACAAAGAACGCGCATGATATTATCTGTCTAATCGCTATCAACTCGGCGCCAAATATTTTTACGAGATCGAATCCGCTGCTGCTGGCTAATTAAACTGAGACCGCGCCGGGCCTAGCTCTCTACTAGTAGCTGGCCGGCCGGTATGTGTGTGTTGTGTGTGTGAACCTCCGTGTCAAATAGGGCTAGTGTTTCCGCACCATACATTTCGCCATCATCTAGATCTGATCTCTCCCATTCAGGCCCTGGGTTTCTAGCCGGTTTCATAGCGTCACGGCCGGCTGGCTGGCTCAGGGCCGGGCGTGGCCATCGCTCCACCAGCAGAAAAGCGGAGGCACTGCCGGCCGGCTTGTCAACGAAAAGAGGTCTTCCTCTCCCCGCTCAAACTGAAAGACTTGCGGAAAGCGCAGGAGAAAAGTCCAAGGCTTGTCCGCAGCGGATCGATCGGTGCCGATGCAAGTCGCTGTGAGGTTGTGAAATCGACAATTCATGGGAGCAAGTTGCGGGTCGCGGATCTCTCCTGATCACGAATTTTCTCTTGGCCCTGCGGCACGCGAGCGATCGCGATCCGAGGTCAAACCGACACGTTGGACTCGGGTCTTATACAAACTTACCTTAAACTCGCCTTATGGGTGTATTATCCACTATCCAGATATGTTCGTGGGTGGCACGAAATTCTTATTGGTGACAGGTTACATACTTATGGATATTTTTTCTTAAAAAAAAGGCACTATCGGATAAGCTAAATATATAGTGGTGTGAAACGGATATTTGCACATTATTGAGAACCAGCCCCCGCGTCGCTCTCCTCCCAGGGGCGACACGAGCTCTCCTCCCAGGGGCGACATGAGCGGCACCCAACTCGCCGCCGCCGCCGCCCCTCCCATCTTCGTCCACGCCTCGCCGCCGCCTGAGCGCGACTTCGGGAGCCCGCGTCCCTGCTAGGAAGGTGGCGGGGTCATTTCTCCACGTTAGGTCTTGGCCAGCTTGGATCTGGGAGCCGAAGGTTCGAGACGGTGCGCGAGCGCAGAGGGGCGACGGCCTGGCGGCGGATGCGAACGGCGACGCGAGGAACTAGGGCCGGCAGTTCACGGGCGTGGGCGGGGCCGTGCCCGCCCCGATCAACGACACGGCGGCGCCGGGCATGGAGCCGCCGCCGGTGCCCTGGGACAGCAGATCCGGGGTCTGGTGGACCGGATCCAGCGCCCCTAGGGCTAGATCCGTGCGGTGCTGCTGCCGGCGGTGCTGGCTATAGGCCGAACGCGTGGGGGGCTCGGCGAGGAAGGTGGCACTCCGGCAGCTCCGCGGCGGAAACGTGTCTGCGGCGGCCGCTGCGTATGCCCACGCGGAGCGGCAACGACGGGCTCGCGCAGGGTGGCCGCAAAGGTGGACGGGCAGAGGGCCGGTGCTAGCGGTTGTGAGGTGGCTTGGGGCGGGTTGTGGAGGCCAAGTGGCGGCGCCCGGCGCGGTGCCAAGGCCGCGCGACGATGGCCCACGGTGAGGCAAGGAGGTTGCGCCGGTAGTGGCGGGGCGTTTCGCCGCGGTGTGAGGAGGTCACGCGGCGGCGGCGGCGCACGCGGTGGAGAGATAGCGTGGCAGTGGCCACGGGTGAGGAGACACGTGTGATGGTCAGGGGGTGCGACAGTGGCCGAGTGCGAGGAACGGAGGCCGAGTGGGGGCGCATCTGGGCGGCGAGCGCAGCAGAGGTGGAGGTACGATGATGTGGCGCGTGGAGGCGCGACGGTGGCGCCACCCCAGATGGGCTACCATGGCTGTGGTTCTAGAGTGCCAAGCCGTGAGCGTGCAGCGAGGGGCTGGGATGCTCCGGGCGAAAGCCCTCGCCGACGTTCTTGCTGGTGGAGATGACGGTGGCGCCCTGGGGCGTAGTTTTTCCCGTTGGGGGCGTTATGCTAGAGCTACAACCTTGCTGCACAGGGTTCTCTAGGTGAAAACACTGTCCAGATTCTGGACGAGCGACGGCGGCGCCATTAGCGTCGTGCTCTTCTTGCAGGCGTCGTCTCTAGGGACCCAACGCGGTTTGTGGCATTGCTGGCCCATTGGTCATGGGCGGCCGCATCCAGTGGCGGCAATTACGCCGCGTGGCAAGCTGGACGGGTGTTGTCGAGCCTACATGGAGGCGATCACAGTTATGGTGGTGGCCAGGAGTTGTCGCATGGTTGTCGAATTTGGCTGCTTGCAGCGGACCGCGGCGGCTGGCGTTACTTGGCAACAATCATTGCGCCGTGGGACTATGTCGGAGGACGGCGTTGCGGCAACGGCATCGTGAGACGACTAGGCTTGCAGCGGATCACGGCGGGTGGCTCGGCTTGGCTGGGCTATCCAGTGCGCTACATCGTTGAAAGACGGCACAAACGACTTCTTTGGCTTGCTGACACGGCGGCGGAGGCTATGTGAATGGGTGAAGCAACGAGGTGAAGTCGACCTGCGGCGGCGGCTTGGCTGATCGATGGAAATCGATGGAAATCTTGGGGAGCAGGGCAACATTGCTCACCACTCTGACGGCGATAAAAGAAACGGATCTGTGACGTGGAGTGCTGTGGCGGGCGTAGCGAGTCCCCCGCGCATGGTGTTTCTTCGAGGCGACGCGAGTGAGGTGGAGTCCAATGGCGGATGTGGCGAGGCTCCCGTGCGTTGTGTTATTGTGGTGGCGACTACAAGGCAGCGTGCGAGAAGTCCAGATTCCATCAGGTGGAGTGTGGTGTTGCAGCGGCACTACGGCGGAGGGTCCCGCATGGCGGTGGACTTCTCAATGCGGTGCATGTCGACGCAGGTCACACCTCGAGGTTTTAGCGACTACATGAGTGAGGATGTTGGTGGGTGCCGCGGTAAGGCTTCGATTCTGCTGCCGTTGTTGGGCGGAGTAATATCCGCTTGAGAAGTGTTGAGTTCGGTGCGTGTTGATGTTCCAATCCAACTGACCGATGTGTTGTTTAGTTGAGTTGAGTGCGATGGCGTGGTGTGGCATGTGTCGATGACCCAATCCAACCTGCCGGTATTTGTATTATTTTTTTCCTTTGTTGTTTTCGTACAATCTGAATTTAATTTATTTTTTTTAATATAATCGGCGGCTATCTCGTAAAAAGAAATATATAGTGGTGTTCAGTCTTCACTAAGTACGTAGTATTTCCCATGTGGTTGGTATGCTCTATACTTTCAGTGATCATACTGCAGATATCACTTCATCTTTTTAACTTTCTTCTAAATTTCTCAAAGAAGACAGAAGATGGTACTGAAATGTGTTTTACTAGTAAGACAGAAATACAGTGCACTAATCACGCTAATCAATGGTCGTAATGATAAGTATACCAGCAAGTACATACTATATAGACCTACTAGTTAATTGAGGCAGTTCAGCAAAATTCAGGGGCCTGTGGACTAAGATCAGGATGAGCTCGCAGACATGGGTGACACGCGCGGCAGTCAGTACGTACAGGTTTCCTCTCTATCGACACGGTCAATTGTACATACGCTGCGTACCGCACATGCATGCCATGTGACGGACCACTGCATTCTTCGTGATCCACTGATCCCCCTCGCGCATTGTGTCGTATCCGCAACTCGTCTGCTCCCCGTGATCAAAGCTGCCGACTCCAGCGGCACCCGCACATTTCGAAGGCAGCTTCGAAGCAACTTCCCGGGCCACGAGCTGAGATATCTCGGTTCGGCTGGGTTCCATAAGCACTGTGTGGCGCTTGAAGTCACGGGCTTGACAAGCTCAGCCACTAGCTTTCCCAGTCTCAGCTCGTCCCACCAGTTTCTTCCCCGCTTTCCACCGCGATTTGCAATTCAGGCGCCGCGCACAGTCGCCGCGAACGAACCAACCATGCAGATCCTACCTGCCTCATCCACATCCAGTCATCCTGCATTGCATGCTTGCTTTAGTTTTTGGCACCGAGATACACATGTGCTCGCGATCGAGGACGACTAGCTTAGCTTCGGCAGTTGGCACCGGGCATTAGCGGCGGCGACCCTTGCGAAGCTTGCGTGATGCATCGTCAGTCGAAGGCCGCTGGCAACTTGCCGCGCGCCCGGGCTTCGGTCAGCGGATCGACGACCCCTGCCACTCGAGTATACAAGTATCCCAGCCTCCAAGGCACGCCCAAGATCATGCATGTGTGCCACACTATGAGGGTGTTTGGATACTAGGTGCTAAACTTTAGCAGTGTCACATCGGATGTTCGAATGCTAATTAGAAGGATTAAACATGAGCTAATTATAAAGCTAATTGCAGAACCCCTATGCTATTTCGCGAGACGAATCTATTAAGCCTAATTAATCCATCATTAGCAAATGGTTACTGTAGCACTACATTGTCAAATCATGGACTAATTAGGTTTAATAGATTCGTCTCGCGAATTAGACTCCATCTGTGTAATTAGTTTTGTAATTAGCCTATGTTTAATACTCCTAATTAGCATCCAAACATCCGATGTGACATGTGCTAAACTTTAGCATGGGGTATCCAAACACCCCCTATGATGAAAATTGAAAATGCATTGCAGATGCTGCATTTGCTGTATTAGCGGTGATCGTAGAAAGTTACCGTACCATCAAGGTGATCTTGCATGTCACTCTTTTTTCTGCTTTTGAGCGAGCATTTGTACATCACTTCGCTTTAAAGACATGTTTGTTTGAACTGCAAATTTTGAGATTTTTTGAGAAGTTGATGCTGGGTTTTTTTTCATGAAAAGTCAACATTAATTTTTAGAAGATGTGTTTAGTTTTCTAAACTAAAAAATCTACGAAAAACTTATAAATTGAGTTTTCCAGATTACCATACAAACTCAGCTTTTTCGAGCTCCCAGATTTTCAGAAACCGCACAAAATATTCATAGCTTTTCACGCTGAGGAGTGGGAACTGGAAAGTGACGGTAGAAAGTCGCCGCCGCCGCGGGTTATGGAGTCACAAGCAAGGGTCACTCACAAGTGATTTCTGCCCAAGACGGCCCAGTAGCGGCCTAGCGGTGTGTTGAAACTCGAGAGTTTGGATGGGTTGGGCCTGGCAAAAAGGCGTTACGGATTAATTTGTTTTACTCCATCGCGCGTGCTTTGAAGGCCCCGCCCACAGCAGCCTAGGAACGGTGGGCTGTGGGCAGTGCTGCAGTACCACCACAGTTGTCACAAGGAATCCTTGTCACAAACCCTGCATAATAGGCCCACCTACCTTATCTGAGCCTGTTAGTGCAGTACAAATAGACACACTCACACTACTGATTTTTTTCTTCTTATCTTTTTGCTGAAGTCTTGCCGTTCTGAGTAAACAACCCCTGGACACGCAATTTGTGACTTGTAAGACAGGAGAGTGTGGACAATTACAATCAAGGTCTGCGTTTGCCATGACAAAGGATCTGTTCGTTTTAGCTTATAAGCCGGCTGAAATGTTGAAACGGCTGATCTGTTGTGAGAGAAAAATATTGTTTGGTGGCTGATAAGCTAGCTGAATATAGCGTAAGCTACAAGCACTTTTATTTTTTAACACCAGCTATGCACTTTCTGGTCGGCAATTCCAACGCGAATTCCCTTCTCCTTCCCAAACGGGCAAAAAAATCTCCTCCACGTGAATCACCCGCCACATCTCCCCTCGGCCTTTCCAAAGGTAATTTACCGCCACGAACGTGGCACGCTCTGCGCCATACGATGCCACAGCATGTCTATATTTTGCACTTTCCCAAACCAAAAACTACCTTATCTGTCGTTAACGAGTTAATCCCCTTCCAACTGCTGTTACTAATTTCTACTACGGCTTTGAGCCCGCGATCGAATCGAGCCGGCCTCAATCAATCAATTTCCTTCCCGTCCCTTCCTTCTTCGTCCCAAAATTCTCCAATCCCGAACCCGATCGCAGCGGAAACCAACCTTTCTTCCTCCGCAATCCAAAACCGGACGGGCGCCGACGCCGGCTCCAATGGCGGCCGCCGCCATCTCCCACCTCCGCCGCGGCGCGCAGCGCCACGCGCTGCTATGCCTCTCGCTCCCGCGCCGCCGCTTCTCCTCCACCGCGGCCTCCCCGCTCGCGGCGGCCGCGCGCCGCCTCCTCTCCACGACGGTGGACGCCGGCGCGTCCTCGTCGGGGGAGCACTACAAGCCGCCGCCCTTCGAACCCTTCCGTGCCGCCACCCTGACGCCCTCGGCGCCGCCGCTGGAGTCGCCCCCGATCGAGGATGAGCCCCCGAGCAGCCCGCCGCCGCCGGAGGAGGCCGCCGCGTCCGAGGCGGCGCACGAGCAGGCGACGCTGGCGTGCCAGGAGGTGGAACTCGAGGGACTCAAGGCGGGGGTGGAGGCGGTGAAGAGCAGGGAGGAGTCGCCGGAGGAGAAGGAGGCGTGGTGGCTGCTCGGACGCGCGGTCGTCAACTACTGCGGCAGTGCCGTGGGGACGGTGGCCGCGAACGACCCGTCCACCAGCCAGATGCTCAATTACGACCAGGTGTTCATCAGGGACTTCGTGCCATCGGCCATCGCCTTCCTCCTGAAGGGTGAGAGCGATATTGTGAAGAACTTCCTGCTCCACACCTTGCAGCTCCAGGTGAGTCATGCGAAACCTGAATGATCTGGCTGGAATAATGGGTGGTACTTCATTCCTGGTGTAGTGGTATGCTGTCCATGTTTAAACCAAAATGTAGTTGAGGTGAAGTTATTGGTGTCCAATTGTCCAGGATTATTTGCTAGAATAACCAAAATAGTCTGAAACTTTCAGTCTCTGGAGAACAATCATTCATTTTAGTCCTACAGTCTCTTGGATTTAGACCCTCTACCTTCAAATTGAATAGTTGAAGACACCAGAGTATTTGGACTTGTGTGATTGAGTAGGTGAAAAGTTTCCAGAGCAATTCCCACCTTGGTCTAGTCCCACAATATTGTAAAATGCTGAAATACTGTTTCAGTTGAAAGATGGCATGAATTCCTCGTTGTGGCCTTTCCAGTGGCTGCCAAGAGGTTTCAAATGCTGAGTCTAGATTACTGAAAATACAGTGTGCCTTCAATTGATCTTATTGTATTTGCTCAGACCTCAGAACTCTGTTAGTAGGATTGCTGCACACTCGTTCACTTTAGATCCTTACAATTTTTAGGGATTTGAATGTCTTAATACTTTTGGCATTTTCTACTAATGCGTGTGTATGTGTTTTACCAAGCTGAAGTAAGGGCACTTTCTATGACAAAATCCATTCGATTCATAACATATGCCTCCAGTATATGATCTTATATTGTTACAGTTGCTTCAATATCATTTTTTTCCTCTAAACTTAGTTTGACAGCTGTTCATGATTCTTTCGGACTAAGCTAATTTGAGCTAACTATTTTGGTTTTCTCTGTATCTTTTTTTTATGTTTTTTGGCATTGAATTATTAAGGTTACCCTGTGTCACTATTCTTGCCCTTGTGCTCAGGTGTGAGGTTTGTGTGAACAGTTGAACTAATTTATAACACAGAGTTTTTAGTGATATTACAAAAAAGCTGGACCGCTTTGGGCCTTTTGCATCAGTTATGAACTTTAAGTTTGTATTCATATGTAGTGCATAGGAAAACATCACAGGGCTAACTGCAAAATATGATGTTTTCAGAGTAGCCCACATTGTGAACCATAGAAGCAGTCTTATGTCGGTATCACCTGCCATAAGTGGTACTACTTAGAAAGATTGTATATCAGTTTACCATTAAGTGATGGTCATCTTTGAGGTTTCTGTTTCATTCCATTAGCTAAGTTATTTCCTCCATTGCAAAACCAACATTATCATATGAATATTGATGCCTGTTGATTATTTGGAATTGATAGAAGATGTAATCACGCAATAATGGATCGTATTCGACTGAGGACTCAGGTTACAGTATATAGGACCCGATCAAGGCTATCTCAACCACCTGGACTTATAGAAACAAAATCACGGGGGAGATGCTGATCAGGGCCACGCATGTGGCCGCGCCAACCAGGCTATTGCTGTGACGCAGGGGCAAGCCAGGCTACAGCCGTGGCGCCCAAGATAGGAGAGAGAAGGGACTTGCTAACAAGAATTATGCATGGATGCCAGGAAGAATAGTTAGTGTTCAAGGAAAGATATTAGAGAAAAAGGCGGAATCTCCCTGATATAGTTGTATCACATGGTATGCCTGATGCTTCAGGGACTTGAATTGTGTTGAAAGCAGTTTAGTAGTACTATATGTACTTGGTTTTAACTAAGATTACTGATAATTGAGATGTGTAGTAACCGCTATGTTCTCTATGGGATATACAATAAATGTTTTCTCATCAAAAGAAGTCTTTCATCATTCTGGCACTTCATCCTCCCAAGTGTGCATGGGATGAGAGTACAACTGTACCTGCAAAAAAAAAAATCAAAACCCTGTAAAATAGTGCTATATATAAACAAGAAACACAGAGATATATACAATTCCTTTGCTTGATCAACTGAGCAGTCTGATAGCTCATCAACCCAATTCTGATCCATTGATCCCTCATACCATTTACCTCACCCAACCCACCAATGGAGCAACATATCCAGCCTTGTGATGCCATGTCCCCATCAATTTGTTGAGTACTTGAGTCTTTGCATTAGCTGCATCCTGTGAAATGGTGTTGGGGTTGACGATGTCATCAAATTGTCTAGTATAGTATTATCTTATGATGTCTACAAGACTATTACATTGTCTACTAGATGCCTGGTTCGACTGGGTGACTTTGTATTCATGATGCTCATTGCTTGGATAAACACATTTCCTCCCAATTCATATGGATTGGAGTGGAAAAATAAACTAAATTTCCACCTCAATCCCTCCCAATACGTATGGATTGGAGGGCATTAGTATGTATCCAAACAAGGCCTTAATTTTGTACAATATCGATTCCCAAATAATAGTCATTTTTATCCTAATCCCATTTCACAAAAATACTTGGTACTTTATGATTCCCAATGCAAACCTGCTGACTGAGCCATCTATATATCTTTTTACCTTTTTATGTGTGCTTCAGATATTATCGAGTGGTATTTTGGTCAAATTTTTATCTAAAATATGTTTGATTATGCACGTTTTTTCAGAACTGTCTATTGTTTGAAAATGAAGGGGTAACTTGAATTTTTCTGCTGGAATGTTTAACTTGACCCATACAAAAATCCTAGCTTCACTGATCCTCCAGAGTTGGGGTACTTTTCTGGTTGTTTATTGGGTAGCTTCAGATGCTGCATTTAACTAGTTAGCATTTAACATACTGCTAGCTTATGGATGTTTTAGCTCACTCTGAATATCTAGTTAGTATTTGGAAGGAAATGTAATGGTTTGCTTTCCCCCCGTATCTATCAGAGTTGGGAGAAGACCGTGGATTGCTATAGCCCTGGTCAGGGATTGATGCCTGCTAGTTTCAAAGTTAGATCTGTGCCTTTAGATGGAAACAGTGAAGCATTTGAGGAGATTCTTGACCCTGATTTTGGCGAATCAGCCATTGGACGTGTAGCGCCAGTTGACTCTGGTGAGTATTTCTACGGAGTCCATTATAGTCCTGAAGATTAGTTTTTGTTCATTTTTTAAAAATATCGAACTCTCTGTTTCTAAGGTCTTTGGTGGATAATACTGTTGAGGGCATATGGCAAAATTACTGGAGATTACGCTCTGCAAGAAAGGGTTGATGTGCAAACAGGCATCAGGCTAATACTGAATTTGTGCTTGTCTGATGGATTTGACATGTTTCCGACATTGCTAGTAACAGATGGATCATGTATGATTGATCGGCGGATGGGAATCCATGGGCATCCTCTTGAGATCCAGGCAAGCTGGTTGATCCTTGTTCTTAATGTTCTCAATTATATTAGGTAGCTTTGTATAATGTTGTGGTCGGCCTGGCTCTAAGGACAAATCAATGCTCTCTAGTCATGAAGCTGTTCGTCAATTGATGTCTAAGTTACCATATGTTTAAGTAGTTTTGCATGATGATGTTGTTCAGACCTAGATTTTTTTTTTGTTATCTAGTCCCAGTTTGATTTCGCTGACTGGTGTTTGAATTACCATAATTTTTAGGTAGCCAATATGACTTTGTTGATTGGTGTTTGAATTACCATAATTTTACGTAGTCAATTTGACTTCGTTCACTGTTATTTGCTATCCAGTCCCTATTCAGACCTTGAAGTTTCTTTGAAGTTTGCATATATGGAACTTCATACTAGAGAAAATCAGTATATATGAAACAGAATTGTCATCAGGAATCTTACGGCTTCTATTTCACAGGCTCTATTCTATTCTGCTTTGCGCTGTGCTCGAGAAATGATCAGTGTAAATGATGGATCAAAGAACTTGATCCGTGCTATTAACAATAGGCTCAGTGCTCTGTCATTTCACATCAGAGAGTATTATTGGGTCGATATGAAGAAGATAAACGAGATTTATCGTTACAAGACTGAGGAGTACTCCCATGATGCTATCAACAAGTTCAACATCTACCCAGAGCAGATTCCTTCTTGGCTTGCAGACTGGATTCCTGTGAAAGGTGGTTACCTTATAGGCAATCTGCAGCCAGCTCACATGGATTTTAGGTTTTTCTCTCTCGGGAATCTCTGGTCGATTGTCTCATCTCTTGCTACCCAAAGGCAAGCAGAGGGTATTCTGAATCTCATTGAAGCCAAATGGGATGACATAGTGGCCAATATGCCTCTCAAAATATGCTACCCTGCACTAGAGTATGAGGAATGGCGTATCATCACCGGCAGTGATCCCAAAAACACGTGAGCAACTGAACTTTTTCTAGCCTTTTAGTTTTCTTCTGTATAATAGGTAATTGGGCTCATAAAATTCAAATGAAATAAAATTTGGTGAAGTAGCACCTCCTTTTCTCTCTTAAACCAATAGCAAACTTTACTCTTTTGGCCCTGCAATACGGAACCTTCACCAAAAGCATGGTCCTGAAGCGATAACCAAGTTGCATTGCATTGCCTTTATTTGCAGGCCCTGGTCATATCATAATGGTGGATCTTGGCCTACATTGTTATGGCAGGTTAGCTATGTCCCATTTTTTGGAACTTATCATGCCCTATCTTTGATGCTTCCTTAAGTTTTCTTAGATTGATTTTTAATAATTTGTTTTTGCTGTTCAGTTCACCCTAGCCTGTATCAAGATGGGTAGGCGTGACTTAGCACGGAGGGCAGTTGAAGTGGCAGAAAAGAGGCTCTCAGATGACAAGTGGCCAGAGTATTACGACACCAGGACAGGAAGGTTTATTGGGAAACAATCACGGCTATATCAGACTTGGACCATTGCTGGATATCTTAGCTCTAAGATGTTATTGGACTGTCCCGAGATGGCATCCATACTAATATGTGATGAAGACTTCGAGCTGCTGGAAGGTTGTGCTTGCAGCCTGAACAAGAGTGCCCGCATCAAATGCTCACGTCGTGCTGCCAAGTCACAGGTCCTTGTGTAGTTCCATGGCTGTTCTGGACCCCAAGAACTGCACCGCTCCTTCAACTTTGAGGAATTGTTTGTCACTGAAGTTCCCACTAGTTAGTAGTTACTTCAGCAAGATAACCACTGAACACCTATGCCGGTTATTTTGGCGAGTTTGTGGTTGATCCATTCATACAAGAGTATACATTGCTGTGTGTACTTTTACTTAATCAATCTCATGTATTCTGCCATTCAACCCAAGTTGATTGGTAGTTTGTTGTAAGCAGACAACATGTAAATATCACCAGCTGTCACAAATGTACCATGAGAAATACACAGATTTCTCTAAAATTCATGTCACATCGAATATTCGGATGTTAATTAAGAGAATTAAATATGAGCTAATTATAAAACTAATTACATATATAGAGGCTAATTCACGAGACAAATCTATTAAGCCTAATTAATCCATCAGTAGCACACATTTACTGTAGCATCATATTGTCAAATCATGGACTACTTAGGCTTAATAAATTCGCCTCACAAATTAATCTCCATCTGTGCAATTGGTTTATAATTAGTCTATATTTAATACTCCTAATTAGTATCGAATGTTAGTATCTAAACATTCGATGTGACAGGAATTTCAGGAGGTGCTAAAGAAACAAACACTCCCTAATTCTTGGTTTGTCTCCCGACGTCGCTGGTCGTTTTTATTTCAGGATCAGTTCAGAGGACTGAACCTGGTCTGGGCACGTGATAGAGTGCAAGACATGCTCTGTGGACGACTGTTCAGCAAGGTCTAGCAGCAAACAGTGATCACGACTCGTGAGGTTTTCCTTCAGGGTCAGCTCATATGTGCTTCCTGTGCCGCTGAGCGGTCAAGATTTGAAACTGACTTTTACACTGATGCACCCTCTTCAACACCCTGCTGATTGCTCCATGCATGCAGCCTCTGGCGCCTGTAAGAACAGGTGAAATTTCATATCTGCAGTACTTCTAATTTCTGCTGTGACTTGTTATGTGTCTGAACGTAATGGGTTTGAATTTCTGATCTGATGCACATATATACAGAGCATTTAACTTCTGGGAGAACTGACTTGACGATGGTGACCACTGTGTCTGCCTGGCCAAGTTTTAATGCGCTTCAGTTGCACAGTTTTACTTATGGTGTACTCCCTCCATTTATCTTGATAAGCGCACGCGCTCAAACTTTGCTATCTTTGATCTTTATTTTTATAACGTAAACTTGAAATAGTTGGAAAATAGTTGGATTTGTAATCAAATATACTCTCCAATGATTATAAATTTATAACCATAAAAAAAATAATATAAAAGAAATTAATGGTCACAGATAATTTGGGAGACCGTGCTATGTTATAATCGGCCTGTTCGCTTCAACTTATTCAACCGGCTTATCAGCCACCAAACAGTGTTTTTCTCTCACAACAAATCAGCCGTTTCAGCCGGATTATAAGCTGAAATAAACGGAGGGAGTAGGTGTTTTGTTACTGTTTGTTGATCAGAAGTTCAGGACACAATCATGTGCCTTTTGCCTACTAGCGATAGGGTTTTCACTGCCCCGTCTTTCAACATACAGTGGGCGGGACAGGTGCGTGCTACCCTGCTTCTCTAGCCTGCAGCTTCGCGTCTTGTAAACATCACCAGTAGGAGGCACCGAGGCAGGCCACAGGCCGAGGCCGTCCCCTGGAACTGCGAGGTCTCCCACGCAGCACGAATGGGATCCAGGAGAGATCTTTGGCTTGACGAGTGGTGTTTTTGATTGAATGGCAGCAGCTCTAGGAACTGCAATATTTATGGTGCAATTATTATTATTATAAGCTGCCCATTTATGGTCATTTCATGATGTGTTACTGCCCTGTCCTGCAGACTTCAGGTAAATCCGGTGGCCCAGAGCAGATGAGCTTTCAAGAAAATCTGATGGACATCAGAGTTCTCCCTGAACAAATACAATATACAGTTCAAATTCCTTAGAAAGCTTACACTTGGGCTGGTAAAATGAAATTCTGCTGGCTGCCAATCTGCCATTGCTGGAGAAATGGCGAGGCACACAACACAAAGCTAGTGTATCAGCTACAAATCAGAATGAAAATTCTACAGGAACGACTTGCAACTAGCAACAGCTATTATGTTCATTCAGAGGCTGGCTTGTACAAGCTAAATCTTTTTTTTCTATCAATAGAGTTACTAGTAGATATTTCTTCTAGTGCTATATATACTGAGGGGTTTTTTTTTTTTGCGAGGATATACTGAAGCTGAAAGAAAGAAACTTCTGGTCTCCAGGATGCGTCAAAGTTGCCTGCTTGAAAATGACAGACTCTATCAGTCAGGTACATAATCAGTCTTGAAATGACTTGCACATTTCAAATTCCTTTGGATTCTTGTACTCCAGTCGAAGCAATTCATGCTGTGCACCTACCTTATTGATTTCTACTGACAAGAGAAAGGCTACCACTCCTACCCATCCTCTGAAATAGCCGGTGTGGCAAGAAAAAGTTTCTCTTTTCAAGGAAGATGCAAAGAGATATGGAGCTATTAACTCGAGCCGCTCGAACGCATGCATGCGCGCATTTAGATTTCGACTAGTCGGGTTGCTGCAGCAGTAACACGCAGCACAGCCTTTGCATGCTTCATCAATGCCCTGTGCTGTTCTGAGCTGAGGCGCCCTGTTGGGCAAAGGTAATGCCATTGCTATTTCTCTTTGCTTGTTGCTGCTTCTGTTCTCGCCACTGTTTCTGGACATGGCATGGATTCCTTCCTTCCTGCCCATCTATTGCTTGTGCACAGGGGCCGTTTCGCTTCACTATTTGGAATTGAATCCATTTTGTCCACTCACCACTAACTTCTGAGCTGAAAAAGACTGCCCGAGTCTTTGCAACTTTGCAAGCATGCCTGCATGCCAGCCGTGAGACGGTGGTGAGGCACCATGCAGTTGCTGCTGCATCTTAAAATGCTGCATACTGTAGAGATGGGGGGCATTGACCATTGAAGGACAAAACTATACCCCCTATGTGAAAGTGTGAAGCAGTTGTCCAATTGTGACCGGGCATATATAGGGGGATATTGTTTTTGCCCTTGTTTACTTTGTGAATTTGGGAGGTGCCAAATTACTGTAGCAACACTGTAGCGTTTCGTTTGTATTTGTGAATTATTGTCCAAATATTGACTAATTAGGCTCAAAAGATTCGTCTCGCAAAGTACAACAAAACTGTGCAATTAGTTTTTGATTTTGTCTACATTTAGTACTCCATGCATGTACCGCAAGTTTGATGTGATAGGGAATCTTCTTTTTGCATAGTGCCAAAGTTGGGAGTTTTGTAGGAAGTGAACAAGGGCTTTGTTTTCTCTTTTAGGCCTTGTTTAGTTGGCAAATTTGGGAGATGCAAAATTACTGTGCCAGCACTGTAGCACACTGTAGCGTTTCGTTTGTATTTGTGAATTATTGTCCAAATATTGACTAATTAGGCTCAAAAGATTCGTCTCGCAAAGTACAACAAAACTGTGCAATTAGTTTTTAATTTCGTCTACATTTAGTACTCCATACATGTATCGCAAGTTTGATGTGATGGGGAATCTTCTTTTTGCATAGTGTCAAAGTTGAGGATTGGGGGGAAACTAAACATGGCCTTACTCTGGAGGGGACAGATGGAGGTGGTGGGCGCCTCATAAATGTCCATCCCAAAAGCGTTGTGAATGGTAGAATTGTACAGGGGAAATACAAAGAGTAGAGAGTTTCTTGGGTGTCACATCGTTATCTCACTCTTAGAGGTGTTTGGATCTTTAGTCGAGATTAAAATTCATGTCCATCGAATGTTTGGAGACTAATTAGGAACATGATCTAATTATAAAATTAATTACACAGATGGAGGCTAATTCACGAGACGAATCTATTAAGCCTAATTAATCCATCATTAGCACATATTTACTGTAGCATCACATTGTCAAATTATGAATTAATTAGGCTTAATAGATTCGTCTCACAAATTAGTCTCCATCTGTGCAATTGGTTTTGTAATTAGTCTATGTTTAATACTCCTAATTAGTATCTAAACATTCGATGTGATAGGAATTTTAGGAGTGATTAAAGAAACAAACACCCCCTTAAAAGTGTTAAAAGTGTTGCTCCATCAATCCATCTGATCTTCTTATCCTTTCGTGGTAGAGCGTATCATTCTAAGGGCTCGTTAGGTGCCGTTCCATCCGGCTCCAGCTCCTGCACTGTGCGAGGAGTTGGAGCTGGTGGAGCTAAAATTTGTGGCTCCACCGGCTCCTTGCCGATCTGTGAGGGGGCAGAGGAGGAGAGAAAAAACTAGCTCCCGTGAACAGTGTAGCTATAGTATGTGAACAGTGACGTGTCAGGTGGAGCCGGAGCCGGTGGGAGCTCTATCAAACTAGCCCTGAAACCATGTCCATACCTCATAATGTTTGTTCTCTCATTTTTCCTTTATTTGAAATATACATCCATACTTGAGGCGGAGTTTGCAATGCCCTCACAGACAAAGGGCTCAATCAACCTATGCAAATGTGAAGAAGTATAAGGACATTTGCATAGGTTGAATTTGTATTCAGGCCTTAACAATTCCTGAAGCAAACCCAATTGTCTAAAGACTAGTGATTTTGATGAACGTGGGGAGCATTCTATCCTAGTAGTTTCTTCACATGGTGACTATGAAAAACCTCTTTTGCACCTCGACAATAGCATGTGTGTCCACACTCGATCTGGTGCGCCGCTAGTTATGCATCAATGGAGCCCCCGGGACCCTTTTGTCTTGTCGCGTTTGTTGTGTGCACAAGGAACGCTTTTCCTCTCCTTTTGTTCCCCTCCCCCATTCTTTTCACCAAATTTTCGCCTGAGTTCTGGTCTGGACAGGGTTTGGTGGCATCCACAAAGGAAAGCGAGGTCTAAGGCAATGATATTCATTCCGGTATAGCTAGGCTTTGAGCTACTGTCCCCCTGGCTATCCCTTGCCGTGCAACGCGAGCTCGTTCGCTGTGCTCGCCCATGTGGAGAGCACCAACCAAACCAGCTAGTAGATCAGTCCATGAAGTGCAGGCCATAAAGCCTGGTTAGTGTTAGGGCATTCTGCCGCCTCCCTAAATCCTGCTCCTGCCCATTGATTCGAATTCATGCTTGCATTGTGTTGTGCAGTGGTGAAGGGTAGGTTGCTCCATTTGATGCCTTTGAATGGCTCATTTACTGTACACAGAGGATTGTGTGTAAGTGCCTGCCAAATAGACGTACGTGCCTACATGGCCTGCCACTATGATAACAGGCATGAATGGACCTGTACGTACTGCTGTTACAGGTGGAAGATGTATTGCATCAGTATTTGCTCTGTTTGCTGATAACATTGTTATCATGAGTTTAAAAATATATAGTATGGATTGTGATGCTTTTTGGCATTTTGCTCTGCGTTCCCATTTCCAACGGAGGTCAGTGCTGCCAATGATTTATGAATTGACTCTCTACGCCTTGTGGAGCAACCTAGTCACAACCTTTTGCCCCTTCTTTTCCTAAAGATATGTCCAGCGAGTGTTGGTGTTTGTCCCCTCCCTAATTGCTGGCCTCGAGTGCTCCTTGTTCTTGCTTAAGCTACACATTTAAGTTACCTCCGTTTCTCCTAGATTCAGATCAAATATTTCAACTATGCTCTTAATTTCTCTCCATACATTTCTAGGATAATTTTCAGGTCTCCCTGCTTAGCTCGAACAATTAAACAGTAGAAGCTTTTTAGAGCATAAATTGGTCAACTTAGAACATCAATTGAAGGAGTAGCATTGATCAGACGATCATGGTGTGATGTTCTTATGTGTTGTACGTGCAATGATATGACTGTATATGCGTGACATATGCTTCTATAGTTGACCAAACCTCAAGTAAAGGGTAAGCCGATGGTCCGATATGCATGATCATGCTTCAGTTAACGTTTAATCTTAAGATGGACTGAGTGTGATATAAAGTACTCTATTTACTCACTCTGACAGCTCGATCGTGAGCTACGATTGACACTTGCAATGATTTCTATCCTGGAATCTAACTGAAAACGTTCTCCTTTTTATCTTTCGGACCAACTGGAACTCTATTCTGCTAGGTCAGGATTGTACTACTCTTGGAGCTATCTATTCACTACTTTCTTATCATGGATATATACACCTGTCACGAGCTCTAGCTATTCAAAACTTAACAGACCCCACCAGGCCTAATTAAACAGTAAATGGCAAAGCTAATTAGCCTCACTAACTCGTACTTGCAGCCTTAATTTGAATTCCTTGCATCCAATACCACGATGATGAAATGCGTGAGAGAAGGAGAGGTGGCGGGCCCTTGAACTGGGCTGTGCTTGTAGCATTGTCAACTGAACTAGTACTTCTGTAGCAGCATAACAGAACGAAATGACAACACATTAATCTTGCATTGTGTCTGCAGTACCGAAATGAGCAGTTCTCGATAGTAAAAAAGCACATGGATCCAAAATGTCTCAAGCAGCAGACGGCCTACTTACGAAGCTAGCTTACAAATAGGATACATACGAAGCTAGCTTACATACGAAGCTAGCTTACAAATAGGAGCCTACTTCACATGCCTGAGCATCATGGCGCAACAGGAACATGCTTTTGTGTCTCATCTACTGCACCCTACAATCAAAAGCAAAATATACAATCGAAGGGATGGTTTTACACAATGAGAAGCTCCACACCATTCACTCCTCACGGGAGATCAATATACCATACAATACTAAAATCTAGTTTTTAAATTCCGGAACACAGCTCAAGAGGGATAGACAGAGGAAGGAAAGAAGAACAAGGAGGAAGATATGAGGTAAATAAGATCAAGTCGAAGAAAAGAAACATCGCAATGTTGGGTCTTACAAGGTCAAGAAAAGGTCTTGCAAGGTCAAGAAGACTTGATCCCGTGAGACGTCAACAATTGCAACGTTGAGGATATGAAGAAGGATGAGGATGGTGGCTTGGATGAAAAGCTCAATCAGGATAACACCGAACTAGTGCTAGACATGAACCATCTGAACCAGTGCTCCGGCCGGCCAAGGTGTACGCGCTCTTGGGTTTCCATGGCATGTGAACACCTCTAGCTCACGAGGCTGCTTGGTTGTCGCAGAGCTCCTCCTCTCCATCTGATGAAAGCAAGAGAACAGCAAGAGTATCACTGTAAGTGCAAGATCAGACACGCAGAGAAGGAGGCTATTAGTACAAGGGAAGAATCTCATGATGAGCTTACCGCGAGCTCCATCGTTCCTTCCATTGGGCTAGCTTGCGAGAAAACACTGCAGGAAAGTGGCATCAAACATTAGCAGTGCACACACAAACTGGAAGAAAGTAGCCTGCGAAGCTCAGAACGAGGAAGAGAGATTGGAAGTGCGCGCTGCCGCGCTCACCAATCGGTAGCCAGCAGCGCCAAGGAAGAAATGCCCAGCTTCTCCCAACTCAAAATGTTGGTCAGCTTTGTGAGGAGGGGAGTGTGTGTGGTAGTGCACAGGTGCTGTGGTGAATAAAAAGGCAGAGAGAGAGAGAAGGCTCAGGGGCCGGACATGGAGACTTGGCGCCTTGACGGTGTGTGTATGCAGAAGCTGCAGCAGATGGAGATTTGGGGTCAGGAAATCTTTTGGGGGAGTTAAGGGGGGATTTGATCGATCTTCAGGCTTTCCAAGAGATCGATGTGCTATAGCTGGCTGTGGTCTAGTGCTCTAGACTCTAGTCTACAGCATTTCTACGGGTGAGCATGCGCCAAAGCAGTTGAGAGAGAGAGAGAGAGGTGGAAGAGAAGCAAAGCATTTGTGGGTGGGGCTTCTAGCTTGGGCCCTCGTACCGGTTCCGTTTGCAACATCCCGTTGCACTGCTGACTGCATGCTGCGGCGGCGTGCAGTGCAATCGCGTCGCGTCCACTCGGCTCACGTCTCTACAGCTAAGGCCTGTTTGGATGCAGGCACATCGAATGTTTAGATATTAATTAGGAGTATTAAATATAATCTAATTATAAAACTAATTACACGGATGGAGTCTAATTTGCGAGACGAATCTATTAAGCCTAATTAGTTCATGATTTGATAATGTGGTGCTACAGTAACCATTTGCTAATGATGGATTAATTAGGCTTAATAAATTCGTCTCGCGAATGGTTCTGCAGTTAGTTTTATAATTAGTTCATATTTAATCCTCCTAATTAATATCCGAACATCGTAAAGTTTAATACCTCGCATCCAAACATTTAAAAAACGAAGCGACAAAACCTCGCAGTACCCCCCCCGGATCCCTCTCCACCCGATTCCCCCTCTCTTCCCCCGTTTCCCCGTCCTCCCATCGGCCCTGTTCGCCTCTCTTCCTCCTCCTCCTTGCTCGTCCCGCCTCCACCCAAACCCTACGCCTGCCGCCACCTCCTCCCCCGATACGGACGCCGCCGTCGTCCCGACCCGACCCCACCTGCTCTGCTCGCTTGGGCCCGCCGCGCTGCTCCCATGGAGGTTGGGGCACCCGCTCGGGCAGCGGAGGCGGCGGGAAGGAGCAGCAGCTGTAGGTGGCGGCGCCGGCGGTGGAGATCCAACAAGGACCGCCACACCAAGGTCGACGGCGGGGGCTGCCGGATCCGGATGCCCGCGCTCTGCGCCGCGCGGATCTCGGCCACAATTTCGACGGCGAGACCGTGCAGTGGCTGCTGCAGCAGGCCGAGCCGGCCATCGTCGCCACCACCGGCACCATGCCGGCATCCGTGCTCGCCTCCGCTGCGCCCTCGCACATCCCCGTCGCGGCGTCTTGTTCCTCCTCACCGCGGCTCCGGCGATGGCGGGCGTCGGCTCAGCGCTGCGGCGGCTCTACCTCTCCGTCTACAACTAGGCCATCTTCTTCGGATGGTCCGTTGCCCCCGCCGCCTGCTCCTGCTGTTCTTGGGTTCTTGATGGATCTTTCACGTCTTTGCTTTGGTGGCCGTTTCTTGGTCTTATTTGGGATGTTTCTTGGATCTCGGGGTCTTGCAGGGCGCAGAAAACAAGGATTTTGCAGAAGCTCAATGTTTGCAGTTCTCAAGATTTCCTTGTTTTAATTTCCATCCATTTGTTTCTTCCCCAGACCCAGCTTATGTGGGAGCTTTTGCTCTACGTATGCCCTTTTCAATTTCCATCTATTTGTATTAACCAAATTTTTGTTTCTTCTGCCAATTTTACAGAGATCTTTGATTTTTGTTGAGATCTTTGATTTAAGTGGGTCCGACCGTCCAAGAGTGTAATCGTGTGACAGTATGAGACAATATTGTAATTACAAGGTTGCACATAAAGGTGGATTCTATTTTCATTATATGGTTCTGTTGGACAAGAAATTATTAGTGAAAATTTGTATTGTTACAATTGGAAACGGCTTTTCAGCTGCTTGTGTTTGCAAAGATGCTTCCCGATTGATAAGCCAGCCTTGCGTGGCGCATGCATGGAATAGGGTGCTGCTATTTCAGAAGCGAGCACGGTGGTGTTATTTCGTTGAAGTGCACTTAAATTGCCAAATTATAACTTTGCATCAATATTCTCGCTTAATTGAAATTGAAGTGCAGTTAAATTACCGATTTATAACTTTGCATCAATAATATTGCTTAATTAAAAAATTCATGTTTACATAAAAAATGATATTAGCCTATTACGTCGTGTAGAGGAAGATTAATTTGCGAAACAATTGCATAGATGAAGATTAATTTACGAGACGAATCTATTAAGTCTAATTAATTTATAATTAGCACATGTTTAAACAAATAAGTCTAATTAATTTATAATTAGCACATATTTAAACAAATATTCGTGGACTAATTAGGTTTAATAGATTCGTCTCGTGGATTAGCCTCCATCTATGTAATTGGTATTATAATTAGCTCAATTGGTATTATAGATATTATAATTAGCTCAATTGGTATTATAATTAACTTATGTTAAGTCCTCCTAATTATTTGATATGATAGGAACTAAAGTTTTTTGGAACCAAACACGGATCTTTAGTTCACGGATCTTTAGTTCGAACTAAAGGTCACGTCATATCGAATATTCGGAGGCTGATTAGGAGGGCTAAACATGAACTAATTATAAAACTAATTACATATATAGGGGCTAATTCGTGAGATAATCTATTAAACCTAATTAATCTATCATTAGCATATGTTTACTGTAGCATCACATTATCAAATCATGAACTAATTAGGCTTAATAGATTCGTCTCGCAAATTAGCACACGCAAATTAGCCTATGTGCAATTGGTTTTGTAATTAGTCTATGTTTAATACTACTAATTAGTATCTAAACATTCGATGTGATAGATATTTTAGGAGGGACTGAAGAACCAAATGGGGCCTGTGAATCTTTAATCCGGACTAAAATTCATGTCATATCGAATATTCGGAGGTTAATTAGGAGGAACAAACATGAGCTAATTATAAAACTAATTACACAGATGGAGGGTAATTCCCAAGATGAATCTATTAATCTTAATTAATCCATCATTAGCACATGTTTATTGTAGCACCACATTATCAAATCGTGGACTAATTAGGCTTAATAGATTCGTCTCGCAAATTAGTCTTTATCTGTGTAATTAATTTTATAATTAGTCTATATTTAATACTTTCTAATTAGCATCTAAACATTACGAATTTTAGAAGCTCTAAAAAAACAACCGGGAACTTATCTACCACTAAAACTAGCGCCGCCGGTCACATCTACCCCAGTTGACAGCGCGAGGTCGACGCCCTTCCCCCTGCCCCCGGGCGTAAACATCACAACAGCTAGAAACTCGCGGCGTCACGTCCGCTCATGCGCTTCACGCGAAATATTCCCTCGGCCCGATTTGATGGGTGTGGTGTGGGGGGGAACTCAAGGTTAATTTCCTGTTTACCGCCGTGAAAACGCAACAAGCCGTATAATAAATGAGCGGATCCGAGCGCCCTTCCCAGGAAATATTTTGCCGGAATCCCCAGGCGCGGGCGCGTGGAACTTCACGTGCGCTGCCTGCCGCTCGCTCGGCCACCCCGCCCGCCCGCGCGCCGCTTCGTCTCGGCCTCCGAGGGCCGAGCGTCGGTCGGTCAGAGCTCGGAACAGGCTCTCCGCTCGCCTTGGTTGACCTGACGCGGCCCTGAGCTGAGCGGCGGCCGGAGTCCAACGCCGGACGAGTTGCCGTTTGTTATTCGGGCGATCGGAGCACGAGGGGGTTACATACACGGCGTTCGATCAGTTTGCCTTGCCGCTCGTGTCTCGCCGTCTACGGACGGGATTAAAGAAATGGCGGAGGAGGGGACGCGTGTCGATGTCGTGGATGATGCCTTGGTGCTTGCTCGATGATCTAGCGATAGATGCGATCCGGTGCTTTCTCTTCGTTTTGATAATTAGATTAGAACTGGTGGTTAGGATTAGGAAGGACCAAGGAGCGTGCCGCTGCTGCTACAGTGCCACAACTATTCTGTACGGACTAGGAGGGAGGAGTATCATGGCGCTGCGCACGATTGCACGGCCTCAAAAAACCCTAGCGTGTCAGGCACAGAGTCACACGGCTGTTGTACTACTGGTCCACCCCCTGGCAAGGGACCTTCTCGGTACAAAGTACAAGCTGGTGAACGAGAGCTAGCTGTTGGGCTTCCTGAGGTGGATCAGCACAATGCGTCGATGAGATGCGGCCCAAATTCGTTGGGCTTTCTTAAGACCGGATTCCAGAAACGGCCTGTTTGGTAAACGAGGAAAAAATTGAGAACTGTTCGACTTAGTACACAAAAGCTGTACAAAAGATTGCAAACTCGAGCTGCAAGGAAAAGTTGCGTTTGACATTGTACCTCTGGTTCTTGAAGGGGGGAGAAAATTGGGTGCATCCGGCATGCACAACGCATCCGTTGCATACCCACGACGCGTGGAACTCGACTCCATCCGACGGATCGCATCCTGTCGAGGGTCTCACGAGCTCCTGACTCCTCCTCACAGAAAACATCGCCTCGGCTCGGCTCCCTCCCAGCTCCGGTGCCCAGGCAATCTCGGCTCGCTTCATTTTTCCTTAACATTGCTACGGCCTTCCTCCTCCCGCGGTCACCACGACACATGCTGCCACGCCACTAGTGCGGGTACGAACACGCACTCGTCGCTGCCGCTAGAGGTGCTTGCAGAGGCCACCAGCTCCGCGCAGAATGTGTGCATGATGTAGCTTCAAACCTCGCAGCTGCTGATCCAGTCGGTGCTGCGGCGAGACATGGCGGACACGTGGCCGGGAGGAGTGGGTGGCACAGGGCTACCACGGCACCACGGTCGCCGTGTGGGCGAGCAGTGATGATCCAGACATGTCCTTCAATGTGAGCCCGACTTCCTCGACCGAATGCACAAGACATATTCGACGGTTTGCCTCACACAACTCCAGCATCAAGGAGAGAGATGGCACACAGCTGACAAACATACTGCTGATGAGAAGCTGAGAAGGTGCTGGCGTCAAGCACAAGCTGTGGATAGATAGAGCAGCTGTCCATTCCTCCGAGTCATTGGATAGCACTCGAAAATGAAAGCAAGACTGATCCTGACAGGATGAATTGTGGTTATGATTGTAGATTGTAAAGTGCCTGAACATTGTGCGCTGATCAAATTGTGTATGGATGGCAGATCAAATTGTGATTGTAGGTTGGTAATTTGTAAGTTGTAATATGATTGACATTTGAGATCTTCTATAAATTGAAGGAAATTGATGTGGGGTGTTCTCACAGTTATTGCCATGCTAAATTTATCTGTCGCTTTGTGTTTTGTTTATCCACAGTTTGTTGCAAACTGAAGAGACAGTGCACAATGGAATTTTAAATTCCATGAACAGTGCACATATGTCATCATGAGTAGCATTCTGGCTTTTGTAATATGAGAGTTAATGTCCGATTCCGATGTAACATAATGCATCAAGTAAAATTCATTATTACACCATAATAAAATCTAGGCCAAATAACAAAAGAATACTGCAAAGTGGAAACTTTAACAGCTTAGCACAGTTACATGTTTTCATGATTGGACCCTTCAGCGAAATGTAATTTTCTAACTGCTGACTGCAATGTGGTGTCTTGATCAACTCCAAGTAACAAACTTGTATATCCTCCTTGTATATATGGGGCAGACATGGTAGAAGAATTTCCAATCATATTAAAGTGTGGCATTGTCGCACTATCATATCCACCTTGGATCAACGGAGAAGCCATGATAGAAGAATTCCCGATCATATTAAAGTGTGGCACCGTATGATTACCATATCCGCCATGGATCATTGCAGCAGCCATGGTTGAAGAATTAAGATCCTGTGTCATATTAAATGTGCGTATAAGTAAATAAATTGTGAAAAGGATATAATTAGTCTGAATCATGTCTTATAGTTAATTGCTTTGGATCAGCACCTCCATCTCCATTTTCTGCAGCAGTATTTGGATCCTCTCCTGCAGTTGACAAAAATTGAACATAAAAATTTTATTATAGAAGCAACCATAAGGGAAGAAAAACCATCTTGAATGGGTAGGATCACTACCTTTCTTCTTAGCACTTCTCTTCTTTGTCTTCATTGTCTTCTTTTCAACCACATTTTTGAATCGTGCATTCTTTGAACCTTTTACCACCTGAGGAACTCTAAAAGATATTACACCATTCAATGGGCCTGTGTCACATTCATTCGAAATTAGAGGAATCTCATTTGATTTTTCTTGCATCTTGTTAAGAGAAGTATCTACTTCCAAGTCCAACTTCTCTATGGCTTTCTCCAAATCATCAACAAGAT
This sequence comes from Setaria viridis, assembly GCF_005286985.2. Lineage (NCBI taxonomy): Eukaryota > Viridiplantae > Streptophyta > Magnoliopsida > Poales > Poaceae > Setaria > Setaria viridis. The sequence continues at coordinate 45,766,639 of NC_048271.2, forward strand.
CTCTTGACATTGAACACTTCAATGCAATGGTTGTAGCCTTTCAAGAGATAAGTGTAGCACATGCTTTCAAATCTTCCTCCTCACTTCCTTATTTCTCTATATAAAATCCCCTTTTCGCATATTTTATCCATCTGTTCAGAATATATTTCGATGGCAAACTATACACTCCATTTATATTGAAGACTCTAAGGGCATGCTGGCACAATATACCTATACGATATGGATACCATTTTCAGCAAATTGTATAAAAAAATTATATTACAAATTGAAATGCATATACGTACCTATGGCTTCAAACTTTCTGCAAGAACATGTAATGGTAGAATCTGCGCTGTTGAACACTACTGTTGCTCCAGGATTGCAGCGTATGTGACAAAGAATGTCAAGTTGGTCCCTTCAGTTTGTAGCAATTTATGAGACAATGATAGTTGTTTTTTAAATTCATCCTCAAACTCAGAATACATCCTTCCTGTGTATGATTCGGCTGCAGCCTTCAGCATAGGTAAATCTGGGGTGTAAGTAACCACGTCCTTTCGGCGTGAATTAAAGTCTTCATCCAACTCATTTTCATGAAGACTAACTAAAACCTTCTCACATTTTACAATTTTACAAGGAGTTCCGAAAGATCGAGTTTCCTACGAAATCTTTTCTTAAAGACATTGTTCATGCCTTCACTCCTTTGAGTCAAGGTCATATCCGTTGTAAAAGCGTCACGATACACAGCTGCCCACTTTACCCTCAAATCATATAGGTTTCTCGTCCAAGAGTTATCCTCCAGGTTATATTCAAATAACAGCTCATTCCACTTCTCGATGAAGTAAGCCTCCGATCTATCTTCATACACACATCTCTTAAAATCAGGTAGAAACCTTGTTATTTGACTCGTGAATTACATACCCGAGATGTTTAGTAACATTTAAGTAAATGTGCCACAAACAAAGGCGATGGCTTGTATTTGGGAATACATAAGCAATTGCTCCAGCCATGGCCGCATCTTGATTAGTGAAAATTATCCTTGAATGCTTGCCTGACATTACTGTTAAGAAGGTTTCAAAGAGCCAAACAAACGATTCAATAGATTCATTAAATATTAATACAGCCCCAAAGATTATCGTCTGCTTGTGATGGTTTGTTCCAAGGATTGGAGCAAAAGGCGTCTCAAACTTATTAGTCTAGTGTCAAATGACACAGCATCACCAAAGCATCTGTGGTCCATAATAGATTGACCATCTGCCCAGAAAAAATTTGCTATCCGACCATCTTTCTTATCTACTGAATGGCATAAAAAATGTAGGATCCTGTAACTGCTTGTTTCTCAAGTATTCTACCAGTGTTTGTGCATCATTGGCTTCTAAGTACTTTATGCGCTCGCGTCCAATCTCGTTATTGCAATCCATTTTTGTGAATGGCACTTTGTCGGCTCCTCCGTAAAACTGCTTCATGAACTCATACACCTGGGCTGGCTTCATCCCGGCTTTTGTTGGCTCCTCTGTTAAACTGCTTCATGAACTCATACACCTGGGCTGGCGTCATCCCGGCTTCTCGTATCTGGCCAATTAGCATCGTGTCTGTTTCAGTGACACGTCGTTGGGATCTCAGCTTGTGCGACTTATCTGGACTAGCAAGATAATGATTATGTTCAGTTACAATCTTTTGCACTGTCCAAATCCCCTCTCCACTGACACTAAACTGAACACGAGCATCGCAACCCGTTCTTGTAGTGTCTTTTGATGACTCAATTTCCCGATGTCCTTGGCTACTGCAAACTATATATTTCTGAGATATACTACCATTTACTCGATGCTTTGTATTGCTCTTTCTAACACTGAACTCAACCTTTCCGACATAGGTGTTATATATCTCAAAGGCTTCTTCCTCTGATTTAATATTTATTCCAACTTCAGGAGTGATCCTAACTTTATCTACCACCTGTTGTAAAATGAGATGATGATTAATTATACAGGCATCTTATGCATGATCGTACCAAAATAGATGAGTAACATGCAATGTTTATGCATGATCGTATCAATGAACATGCGATGATCCTACCTGTGATGGCTGCTCTCTGTCGACTCCATGACCACCGTTAGTGATTGCATCATCCTCATGCGCATCTGAGGTTGCCTGCTGTGAGCCTTTATCATGTGCTAGGGCACAGGGGGAGCAACCACGGATGACTCCTCCTCCTGAACCCCTCCTCCTAGCATGGAAGATGGGGTGTCTTCCTGACCTCGTACCATGCTAGCGTGTGCGACTTCCATGGAGGCGGCGCTGCAACGATGGGCACCAGTAGGTGGCGAAAGAAGATGGACTGCCGATGGGATTATGGCTGCGGACGAGACGCGCATGTGCATTGCACCGGTAGGTGGCGAAAGAAGATGGACTGACGATGGGATTATGGCTGCGGACGAGACGCGCATGTGCCAGGCGAAGAGATGAGCCTTCCTTTTTTTCCCTTGAGGCGAGATTGCCGAGGTGCCGAGGCTGGGAGGGAGCTGAGCCGAGCCGAGCCGAGGCAATGTTTTCCGTGAGGAGGAGCTAGGAGCTCATGAGACCCTCGGCAGGATGTGATCCGTCGGATATAGTCGAATTTCACGCATCGTGCGGGGTGTCGGGTATGCAACGGATGCGTTTTACATTCCGGATGCACCCAATTTTCTTCCCTTCAAGGGGCTCATACTGCAAACTACACTCGGATTGGAAGTCGATACATTCCAGAGGACATGTTCAGATCGCAGGAAATTCTGGACCATCTGAATTCAGGTGACGAGAGGCAAACATCCGCACCAAAGCAGAGTTAAGCGCAGGGCAGGCATGAGGCACAAAACCATCCATTGACAGCGCTGCTGCATTTCAAGTTATCAATACAAGCACAGCAACATCTTGCAAACTTCACGTATGACGATTCCATGTATAAGTCTGATGATTTCATCTCCTTATTTGCCAACGTCGGCTGCGTTACACATATCTAGACAGTGTTCTACTGGGTGAACACCACGTTGGTGATGTCCGGGAATTTCTCTTTGATGGCAGCCTTGATGCCACTCCCGATGGACTCCGGCCCGTCGTACTTCACCAGGCAGTCCTCGCCGTCGACGGCGAGTACATCCACGGTCCCGCCGTAGTTCGCAATCGCCGGCCGCAGTATGTCCAGGTGCCGGTTCACCGCCTGCAGCACCGATGAATCGCTTGCTAATGAGTGCTTATATACTCTACAACTACAAGGGTGCTATGTCTATGGGGTTGGAGTTCGTTCACCGACCTCGGGCGTCGTCTCCGCCGGCGGTTGGTCCCCGTCGAACACCTGACGGATTTCCTTGAAAGCGTCGCCGAACTTCTCCTTAAGCACGCGCTCGATGCCCATATTCATCGTCGTTGTCGAGCTGGGGCAGCTGCCGCATGCCCCTACAAGATTTGATCTCACCAATGGAATTGCCAAAAAGATGCGTCACTTGGCCAAGAAAATTACTTTACCTTCGAGCTTGAGGGAGATGGTGCCGTCCTCGACGGACACGACGGTGACGTTGCCGCCGTCAGCGATGAGGTACGGGCGCACGTCGTCCAGGACGCGGTCTACGTTCTCCGCCGTCAGCTCGTAGGTCGCCGCCGAGTACAGGCCGCCTCCCGGCGCCGGCGGCGTGGATGCGGAGGCCGCGGCCAGGCATGCCCGCGAACTGGAGGTCCGGATCTTGGAGGTTCCGAATTGGAGCCGCCGAGGGGGTGGGAGTGGGCTCGGTTTGGTGAATCGGAGGCGGATTCGCGGCGGAGGCAACGAGACGACGGCGGCGGCGGCGGTCAGCCACGCCTCCATGGGTTTGTGTGGCCGTGCGGGGCTCCCTCGGTCCCTCGCGCTGGCTGTGGGCGTTTGATCTTTGCTGCCGTCCAAGAAGTTGGGGCCAAGAAATTTACATTGGAAAATGAACTGTGCTCCGAATTCAACTTTTTTAATGAAATACTCTGTTATATGAATCAAATTTTCTAGTAAAATTCTACAATACTCTAGAGATTAAATCTAAACAATCAAATTGGTTCGCTCAGCTTCTAATTTGAAAAAAAAGTAAGGCATGGAGAAATCTTGACCCAACAACTTTCAGCCTCTGATTCAACACTAAAAGTCCTCTTTCCAAGTAAAATAAAATGGAAAAAGTTCAATTTTGAGGTCTAATATCTCGAGGCTGAAAGCATTGCTCCAGCGTTTAAGGTTTATGGGTTGGGTTTACATTGGAAAATGATGGAAACCATCCTCCTATGCCACCTTGAAATCCTTGACCTTATCATTGCCAATGTCTCTGCACTTTCAGCCTCTGATTCAATAGTAAGGTTTTCAACTAAAGGTTCCGCGTTTCACAAATCCTTAACCTTAGATGCATTGAGGCATTGCCAAGGCCTCAAGAAGGATTTGAGTGAGGTTTATGGGTAGGGTCTTGTAGTTTTTTTTTTCTACAACAAAGGATCCGGCCTTAAAGAGTAGATCTGAGCATCTTAGATCCGGCCCATGCCTGCTATAGGGCCGAGTTGCTCAAAGGAAACTAGATCCGAATACTGGCAATTTAATTTAATTATTTTCAATCGAAAACGAGTAGAAATTTCGATACCGGTCCAAAGTTGCCCATGGGACAGAGGACTGGCACGAGCATTTTGAACTTACAGGTTGAGAAATGAGAATATGATTTGGATATGAGGAGATAAATACATATTTATGGGTCTGCCATGAGCCCATGACCCTAAAAAATATAATTATGTCACTAAAAGATTAGTTGGCTGATATGTGCATATCCTAAATAAATCACAACGTTACAATACCACAGTCCTGTTGGGTGAATAGAAATACAGTGTGTAGACCATGCTCCAACCACAAAATATGTGATACTGATGAGTGATGACTGAATACTGATTAAACAAAACACAAGTTCAAAAGCCACTCATAAAGGAACGGTACATCTTCCTTTAGATAGTGGAAACTTTATTTCATTTAGACTGAAGCGGTCCATGCCAGTATATCCAATTATCCAAAGATGTATGAAGCAAATATTTATTACAAGCTTTTAAACCAACAGCCAACCATAAATGAACAGTACATTCCAAACAAATTTTGATGAACAAACAAAGGTCCTTCCGAACAAGAAGAATTTGTAGATGACGGAAGCACAAGTGAAAGGATCAGCAGTGCCGTTTCGGAATGCAAATCTGACCAGTCATGTGCCAGCTTTCACCTCCGTCAGGGTGAGCATATGGGCATGCCGGGGTATACTCGTCCTCCATGACCAGGAGGTTCCACTGTGCATGCGGGTCATGTGTCGAGAAGACTGTCCAAGCAGGAGTGGAGTTCTCGTACCTGCTGTGCGTGACGCGGACGAACCTCTCCATGTCCTTGTTCTTCTCTATGTCATCCGGATCAATGTCGACGGAGAAGATGTCGCCATAGGGCCTCACCGAGTGCAGGAAGGTCGGCAGCGACATCGGATCAGCAGACACCGCAGCAAGGTCCGATGTCACGGCGATGCTCCGCCCGTCTGGGCTGAACACCGGGTGGTTCACATGCCCGGAGAGGTCATACTCGCTTCTGATCACCCTTACCACTGAGCGGTCGCTGACGCTCATCAGGTAGACAGCGAAGTACCCCGGGTCCAGGCCATGGTCGCGCTCTGGTGCGTTGGTGGGCTTGTCGCGGTTCGACGCGAACACGATCAAGTTCCCATTTGGAGACCACTGGCAATGCGTGTCGATCCAGTTGCCTTCAGTGAGCCGCGTCACCTCGCCACCTCCGACCTCCCCGTACTCGGCATCCTCCATAATGTACAGATTCTGGTAGTTCTTGTCTCCTCCATCTCTCGTGGATCTGAAAACAAATTTCGTGCCTAACTATATCATGGTTAAATCATCAGAATTTTGCAGCTAAATCATGTTTTCAGGAGATATAGGCTTCAGGATGGAAGAGGCGCAGAGTGGCAATATCTTACCATCAGGATTGGTGAAAGGGAAAGCGTTGTTGAATTTCCCCTTAGTGAGCAGTCGTGGCTGTCGTCGTATACGTGCAGCATTGGATACATCAGGGATGGCATGGATTTCCAGCGTTTCGTTAGCTTTGAAGGATGGTCCCATGCATACATACAGTATATCTTTCTTTTGGTTCCACACTGGTGAGAAGATGCTGTCTGGGCCATTTGTCTATAGAAAACAAACCAAACCAGTCATAATTGAGAAAGATATGCTCCTCTAGTCGTAATTCGTAAACCATTGCAAGCCTGCAAAAGTATTACGTAAACCATTGCAAGCCTGCAAAAGTTCGACTATTTCTCGGGTAGAGATACTAATGGGACCATACGTCGAAGACCACACGCAATCCCTTGCTATCTGCCAACCACACAGCTTTGAACTCGTTATCAACGAATGCAAGCTTAGAGCCGTCTTTAGAAAATGTTGGGAACACACCAGACACCCTAAACACTCCAACATCTTCATGTGGCGATTGCAGCTTATGGAAATGTCGCGGGACATCATCTCCATGCTGCAGAAAACAGTTTTGTACATAGCTCCAGATTATGAACTTGTATACTAAGTGAACCTGAGTGTAATAAACAAGCGCACAAAGGCACAAAAGAACTTGGCATTAGCAGTACATAATGGCATATCTATGTACCTGGAGAAGGTCACTTTTGCAACGATGATAACCAATATATTTGCCACCGTCCATCACGAAGGGATTGAAATGGTCAGCTTTTGCCCTGGTGTTCTGAGTTATTTGCAACGGTTGTTCGGGTGTATTCATGTCAAATATCTCAATGTGCCGATACTGGGTTTCGGTGCGGACATCAGTGAACTCAGACTTCTGGCGGATGGTTGCAACTGCTATTCTGGTCTCATCAATGGCTGCTGGAGTCACTGCATCGAACGCCTCCGGGGTCACCCGGATGGTTTCACTAGTGCTCAGGTTGTACTGAAACACTCCCCAAATATCCCCAACCTTCCTGTGAAAAAATATAACGTTTTCACTGCCCCATGATGGCCAGCCACCATTTTCTATCACTCGCTTGCGCTCCATGGATGGATTCTCCAAGCTCATCACATAGATGTTGATCTTCAGGTCCTTAATCTCACCATCCCATCTCTTCCCTTGGAACGAAGCCACCGCGACCTTCTTCCCAGATGGTGACACAGAGGGACTTAGATCAAACGTTCCTGTTGAGGTAGAATTACAAGATCAAAGATCAGTTAAGAAGAATGGAAATAATATCTAGTCATGCATCTGACCACAAGTAGGAAGTGGATCGAGTAGCAGAAGGCTTAGAGAGAAAGTTCATTAACCTAACCTGGTGGAGTGAGGCGCTCAGTTTCACCGGTTCTAAGGTTGGTTTTGTAAACAACATTCCAGGGGCTACGACATTCTTGCACTGGCTCCTTGGTGGATACATAGACAAGGTAATGGGTCAATTGTGGATCCATCCACCTCGTAGCCACCAGCAATGCAGCCAGTGTCCTCTAAACGGGCACCACCAAACAAGTCAGCACCATAGATGTCTGCCAAGCTGAAGACCATGACTTCACCGTTCGCAATGAAGCAAAGGGCTACATGAAGTGCTTCCAAGTTGTGCTCTCTTTCAGAAACAAAGACCAAACCAGTGAGCTGGCCTGAACCAACATCATCATCTGTGATGGCTTCAGGAGCCAGTCTCAGGCGCTTGATGATTGTCTTGAGAGCCGACGGTGGAATGGGTCGGCAGTTGTAGTTGTAGGACAAACCATCCGTCAGATGGAGCTCACTCTGCCTCGACAATGGTGGAACTGGACAGCAGAATATGTCCAGGGGCACCGGTGGTCTGTAGCTTGTAAAGAAGGCAATGTTGCCTCTACATTAATAAAAATCTAACAGTTGACAGCTGCCTGTAGTTGTATTTGACATTTGGGACCCCACATACCGATGGTCAACCTATGTGTCATTAGGCGAAATTTGTCGTTTTCTGACAGTTCGTCAAAACACAGAGTATTTCTCATTTTAATTTTCATTCTCCCTTTATATCATGTTTTGTCTAGGAATTTCCTTTTTTCCTGACACATGTTGGTATTAGAATTAAAACTTAAATGGATGCATGCGATGTTAAGAACTGCTTTGGCTGTTTGTTTTGTACTTTTACCAAGTTGAGCTCTTCAAAATACTGACAGGTGTTTCCAGTTGACACGCCAAATATTGTCATTTAAAGATATAGAACCTTATGTTGCCTTCAAACTAATTCAGATCAATACTTTTCATGTCCTTTTAGTACTTTGCAGCCTTCTCAGATTACTTTGGGCTAGATATAGTCCTAGTTTAATTTGGCTACTTTCTATATATGTAAGGCCCTATTGGGTTTCATCTCCATTACTCCATATGATGGCTGGGCTTTTACGTTGGCCCACCAAACCTATCACAGCCCTCCCCCTTTAAGAGCAGGGACCCCTCATTCATCAAGGCTTGGGATTCAAAGGCTTCATTTTTATTGTTGTCTAATATGTTAGATATATATTCTAAATAAACAGTTCGAAAAATGCTTTTAATTTTGATCATCATTTATGTACTCAAAACTCCATATATTTTCATGAAAACTACCAAAACGGTATAATTTCATAGAACTTCACATGTTTGTGCAGGTCATGGATGGGATAGACATATTGAATATACCAGCATGGAGGTCCAACCTGTCAGATTTAAAGTCATTTAACAGTATCAACGGACGTGGGAAACTGAAACTTCATGCCAAAATTTGTGTGAAATTATCTGAATTCAAACTGAAATTTGTAATTCTCTTAAGGATAGACCAAAATATTTCTACTTTTGAGAAATTGAAGACATAGGAGCCAACCACAACTTACATACTGAATCCCTTTGAATCTATCCCCTTCCTAATCGAACATTTCTTGATTTCTTAGTTGGTACTATATTGTTTTTCTGCTTGCGCGTACCTTTTTTCTGCTTCCTAATCCCCTCAGTTGCACATACCTTTTTCTTAGTTGCTTCCTAATCCCCTCAGGCTGAACAGAAAGTAATTAGCTTGCACGCACCTTTTTTCTGCTAAAATCGCCTCTGAATGAACTGTGTTGCACCTCACTCGTTGCCAGATAAATCTTGTGATTATTGTGATAAAGAAAATCATGTTAGTTGTATCTGCAACAACAGACAGAGGAATCATGAACTGGATGGCAAGATCTGAGAACACAGGCAATTGCTAGAACACAAGCTAAGCAGATAAGTAAGGATCGGATTATGGCTATGTAATACATCAACTTAAACCCACACTCTATGCATTATTCTTTCTAATGGCATCACATGTTGCAACCTCATGAAGAATGTGATGATTCAACCACACTATAGCCCGCAGCTTTTGCTACATATTGCTTCGTAGAACCCCTTAGGTCCTTTACGCACTGCCACATCCCCTCTGAAGCATATATGTTAGATAACATAGTTTGGAACCCATCATGATGAGGATCCAGCTCAACAAGCTTCCTCCCAACCCTTTCCCCAACCTCACTATCACCATGTTTCCAACAGGCACCAAGCAATGCACCCCATGCTGGAACATCAGGTGACATGGGCATGCTCTGAATCAGATCCTCAGCCTCTTTGACATATCCAGCTCGTCCAAGGAGATCAACCATACATCCATAGTGTCTGATGTTTGGTACAATCTGGTACTTGTTCTGCATCAACTTAAAGAACTGACGGCCCTCCTCAACTAGGCCAGCATGTCTGCAAGCACTCAGAACCCCAGTGAAAGTTATCTCATTCGGGACAGCAGTGCCAGAGGCTTCCATCTCTGAAAACATGTCAAGGGATTTTGTAACAAGGCCATTCATGGCCAGTCCCCCAATGACAGCATTCCAGCAAGGTGCTCCTTTCTCATCTACCATGTCAAAGACTTCTAGTGCAGCATCCAAGGATCCACATTTCATGTACATGTCAATGAGGCTAGTCCCAAGTACAATGGTGATGTCATATTGGTATTCCCGAATGTATTCATGCACTGACTTTCCTTGTTCCAAAGCAGACAGATTAGTACAAGCAGAGATGACACTCACTAGTGTAACCTCATCCGGTCTGATTCCATGGGCTTTCATGTTGCCAAAAACCGTGAGCGCGTCAGATGACTGGTTATTTTGCACACAACCAGATATCATTGTACTCCAAGAAACGTTGTCCTTGTCGGGCATCACGCTGAATAACACCTTTGCATCCCCTACACGGCCATTCTTCAGATAGCCATCAATCATCGAGTTCCAGGAGAAGTGGTCCAGACTCTCACCACTGTCAAACAATCTCCGTGCTGCAGCAACATCCAGACAACTCGAGTACATGTGAATAAGTGCATTCTGGACTTTCAACCGCGAACCAAGGCCAGCTCTGAAAACCAGCCCATGGCACAACTCTCCATTTCGAATTACCTCTGACCCTGCACACGCAGCAATCACACTGACCATCACCGCCTCGTCCACAGGCCACCCCTCTGCACGCATATCCAAGAACACACCCAACGCTTCCACGAACTGGCCATTCCGCTCAAAGCAAGAGACCATAGCTGTCCACGTGAAAGCATCCCTATACTCTGCCCCGTCAAACGTCCTCTTCGCCTCGTCCACCATCCCACTCCTCCCGAACAGCGCCACCATCAAACTCACTGCCGCCGCGCTCCTCTCTGGCATCCTCGCAAACACCCCGATCGCCTGCTCGACGTCCCCGGCGCGCACGAACGCGGCCAGGATCGTGTTCCAGGAAACGGCGTCCCGCACGGGCCCCTCGTCGAACACCCTGCGCGCGTCCGCGACGCAGCCGCAGGCAGAGTACATATGCGTCAGTGCGTTCCTGAGGTACACATTGTCGACGAACCCGTGCCTGACGGAGCGGGAGTGAACCTGACGCCCTTCCGCCACTTCCCCCCTAGCGGCGCAGGCGGCGGCGAGGAGCGGGTGCGTGTAGGCGTCGGGAAGCGCGGGCATGGACGCGTAGAGCGGGAGGCAGAAGTGGGGGAGGCCGTGGCGCAAGGCGGCTTTGAGGACGATGTTGCAGGAGAAGGAGTTGGGGCTGCGCACGAGGCGAAGGAGGCGCAGGGAGTGGTCGAGCGGGCGCGGGAGGAGGCGGCCGGCGGCGGCGGAGGTGGTGAAGAGGAGGAGGCGGCTGGCGGCGAAGGCGTCTGCGAGGAGGCCCGAGGCGAGGAACTGCGCGTGGATTTGGAGGAGGTGCCGCGCGGAGCGGCAGCGGGAGAGGTGCGCGTCCAGGAGGGACACCGTGAGCATGATCAGCAGCGGGCGGCCGGCGCCGCGGCCACGGCGAGCGAGAGGGGCGGACGGCGAGTGGTGAGGTTTCGTACAACGGTTTCGTGCGGAATTTTTTGCGCCAGTGGGCTACGGTGGCGAAGCGCGCGCAGGAGGCTGCGCCCGTGAGTTGGGCTGGCGGCGGCTGGATAATGCCAGCCGTCTTTGGTTGCTCGGCCCAATGTGATGACCAGATTAGCCCAGGGATGTGTCAACCAGGGACTGTAATCCTGCTTGATTAATGAAGCTCTTGATGATTGCCCTAAAAAAATAGCAACCCGGTGAACCACACAGTGTGGAAAGGACAATCCGAGCGAAAAGAGGAAAACAATCAACCAGATTTCCTTAAAATGTTCAGATCGAAATTTAGTGATCGACTACTACAAATATACAATCCTTGTGATATGAGAATTATGAGCGATGAGGTTAATGTCCGTGTTAGCGAGATCCTAGCAGGTTCATCCACGTCATGCTCCCTCAGAGATCAGTCACCGCCATCAGGGCTCAAACAATGTGATCCAGAAGAATAAGTGAGAAGGAAGAGAGATGAGCCACCTCTAGCAATTAAATTGATTGTTTCCACCATTTGCAGAGTATATATATATATGCAATGCAGACAACCGAACGCAAGCTTGGCAATGCAGGTTAGGTCATATGACCAACCAAACGAAACATAGAGAGATTGCATTAGACATAGAGAGATTGCATTAGGGTCTGTTTGGGAAGGGGGTAACACCCTCAAATGAGGTGTTAAACTTTAACACGTTGGGGTGTTTGGATGATCTACTAAACTTTAACACCTTAGGTTAGAAATGATAATTATACCCCCACTCCCCCCCTCCTTGGAGATGCTGGCGCTTACACAAATCACGGCCACCACATACCATTGTCCATTAGCCTGATAGCTATCAATCCTCCTTGCCAGGGCAAGCAGCAGGGGAAGATCCAGAGACCAGAGATGAGAGAGATGGGCGACCTACAGTCCGCATCCCACGGCGGGCGCAGTTCCGGGTGCCACGGAGGTCGGTGGCCAGGGCGGCGGGGGCAGAGGCGGCGTCGCCGATGCCGGCTGGGGAAAGAAGAAGAAGATGGCGGTGGTGAGGCTCGGCGGGAAGAGGAGGTTGTTCGGCGCGATCCGGCGGCTCCGGATGCGGTGGCTGGCGGTGTTGTACCTGCGCCCGCCGCCCGCCACCCGCGTGAGGCCACCGCCCGTGCAGGAGCGGCGCGAACCGGCGGTGGCGGGCACGGCGGCGGCGCGCGACGGGCGGACCGGCGGCGGCGGGCACAGGCGCACAACGGGAGGGAGGACGCGCTGGCGGCGGTAGGAGAGAGAGAGAAGGAGAGAGGGGGGCAACCAGGGAATAAGTGGGGAGGGGGGCAACCAGGGAATAAGTGGGGAGGGGGGCCACTTTTAACAACTTTAGCAAAATTTAACACCCCCTCCATGTCTTTATGAAAAAAAAGGTGTTAAATTTTAACACTACTCTTTTAACACAAGTGTTTGGCAGCCAATGTATTAAAAGGGTGTTAAAAGGGGTGTTAAACTTTAACATCCCTTCCCAAATAGACCCTTAGTTTACCCTAATGGAGGCTAGAGGCTAGCCCGGTTTAGGTGCTAGTCACTAGTCATGACAGGAGTTGTGCATGCAGTGCCACCCAACACACGTCTTCCCACATCTGAACCAGACCTTTGGATTACATAGGCCCTCATGGCGTCTCCAGTAATGCCATTTGGCAGACAGGGTTCCTCTACAGTAGTTGAGCATATCCTCAAGTCACTGACGCGTGGGTCCGACCTCACATGTCAGTGATCTAACTGCGAAGAACAGTACTGAAGGAACCACTTTCCATTTCATTAGCTATTAAGTGGCAACATTAGCAATCTGTCCTACATGGCAAAAAGAATAAATAAAAAAAAGAAAAGCTGGCTGCTAGTACTTATTTTGGTTGAATATATAAGTCCATTTATTATTATTCTAAATCAAACATTTTAACTTTGGCTATGAGAAACTGACATTTTATATGGATCGATAACATTAAACTTGGCACTAGAGATCATTACTAGAAAAACTTTCATAATTCATAACTGTTTAGTTATAAGTTTTATAAATATTACTAGTCAAAGTACAAAATAGACTGTGTTCATTTTTTAATGGACTTATATTTACGACTGTAGAAAGTTTCAGCCAGTCTATAACACACCTTCGTACCGCTAGTCTTGGAGAGATTGTAGGTTGGTTCACTGTTGAAGGCGGTCATAGGTCTTCGGCATTATTACGACCTGATAAGAACCAGAAAGGCAGATGGGGGGACGACTACGGCCAACGAAGTCGTTGCTGCAATCAACATATTCTACACCCTCGGTGTCATCAACATATCGTTTACCAGTAAATAAACATCGTATCTGCATCCGTGAGTGCTGCCTGAACTAGGTTAGTTAGCTCTTCCGTTTCACATTGTAAAATTTTTTAATTTTTTTATATTCCTAAATTATATCTAGATATAATATTTATAAATAAAAAATCAAAACGTCCTCAATTTTTTACGGAGGAGTTGCTGAGTTAGGACGCGAACCACCAAACAATGACTCTTACGGCCACTTTCCACGCACAAGCAAAGTGGCTGTTGCTATCGATCTATCGCCTTGATCAGATGCCGAGCGCATCAGTACTTCCAGCCTTCTCCAACTCCAACCATTACTCCAAGCCTCGAACAGCACGCCAACTTCTTCACCCGTACACCAGGGTAAAAGATTGCCTCGGATCTCTGAACAATACTGTCCTGCCCAGTTGACTTCAAGTTACTGTTTGCATTTTTCTTTCTGTGACCGTACTTTAAACTAAACTAAACTACTGGCGCCGGCCATGCCACGGGAGTTACCACGCAGTTTGTTTATGAATAGCGATCGAGGTCATGTTTAGTTGACCAATTTTGGAGTGCTAAAATCACTGTACCAGCACTGTAGCACACTGTAGCGTTTCATTTGTATTTGTGAATTATTGTCCAAACATTGACTAATTATGCTTAAAAGATTCGTCTCGCAAAGTACAACAAAACTGTGAGATTAGTTTTTAATTTCGTCTACATTTAGTACTCCATGCATGTATCGCAAGTTTGATGTGATGGGGAATCTTCTTTTTGCATAGTGCCAAAGTACAAGGCCCGAATAAGATACTGACAGCAGAAAGATCTGTCTGCAGAATCTGATGCTTTTTGACGAGACTCTGCTGGACGAGACGTTAATCGCGGGATGTTTGATACTAGGTGCTAAACTTTAGCAGTATCACATCGAATATTTGGATGCTAATTAGGAGGATTAAATATGAGCTAATTATAAAACTAAGGTCCTATTTGGATATAGTATCCTAAGGATTAGGACTCCACTTTTAGAACACTTTTAGGATATATGTATCCAAACATGAGTTCTAAAAGTGGAGTACTAAAGTTTAGGAGGGCCATTTTCATTAGGAGGGCTAATGGTATTAATGGATCCTTTTTCTCCTAAAAATGGTCCCCAAACCCCCATTACCTCTGTTGCCCTCCCCTTCTCTCTCCTAATCATTTAATGATGTGAATAGTGCAGGAGCATTTAGAGGAGTAATTGAGGGTAAAAAAGTCATTTTCCCTCTAACATCCTAAAGATTAGGATTCCATCCAAACAACCATCTCCTAAATTTTAGGACTACCAATTTCTAGATCCTAAACTTTAAACTTTAGGACAATCCTAAACTTTAGGAATTTGTATCCACACATGGCCTAATTGCAGAACCCCTGTGCTAATTCGTGAGACGAATCTATTAAGCCTAATTAATTCATCATTAGCAAATGATTACTATAGCACCACATTGTTAAATCATGGACTAATTAGGTTTAATAGATTCGTCTCGCGAATTAAACTTCATCTGTGCAATTAGTTTGTAATTAGTCTATGTTTAATACTTCGAATTAGTATCAAATATCCGATGTGACAGGTTCTAAATTTTAGAGGGTATCCAAACAGGATCGAAAGCGCATCGAAATCTAAGAGCAGGGGCGTAGATATCAAGTTATAAACTAATCATCGAGAACGCAAACACAAGTAAACGCGAGAGAAATAAGAAAAGCAGAGCTGCCGCAAGCACGACGCGCCAAGATCCAAGCGACCGACAGGGGCAGCTTTGTCATTTCGTAAATCCTATAATTTATGTATTCTAATTTTTGACAGGTACTGTTGTTATTTCATTTCTAGAAAGAAAGGAAAGAAAATTATTTTTCTAGTTTCTCACCTAAATCTACCTAACTTCGCTGTGCTTTTTAGTTTTTCTGAAGCAATCTCAGCTAAAGTTTAGTTCGAGTCACATCGGATATTTAATACTAATTAGAAGTATTAAATATAAGTTAATGGAAAAAATAATTGTATAGATGAGGACCAATTCGTGAGACGAATCCATTAAACCTGATTAATCTATGATTAGCACATGTGATGCTACTGTAAACACATACTTAATCATGAATTAATTAGATTTAAAAGATTCATCTCGCGAATTAGTATTAATTTATACAATTATTTTTATTATTAATTTATATTTAATACTCCTATATCCGGACCCACCTCCGGAGCCGACCTAAACTTTAGGTACAGGGTCACTTCCGAGCCCCACCGGCTGGGCTCCGCATCCCAGCGAACTTCCACCTTGTCCCACCGTCAGTGAGAGCGGCGCCTACAGCTATCCGCAGCTGGACCCACGTGGCAGTGTCCGCGGGGCTCCCACTCCCTCGTACCACGCGCACATCCGGTCGTGCGCCCCCTGCTTTAAACCGGCGAGAGCCTTTCCGCTCGAGAAAAACCGCGCTTGATTTTTCTTTTTTTCTCTCTCACCTACTAATTTCCGTACCCGTGTTCGCGGCGCTCGCTCGCTCGGGTTTGGATCCGAGCGGAGGCCCGGCCGGTGGATGCTGTAGAGAAATGGCGGAGGCCGTCGCGTCCGCGGGCGGGCTCGCCGTGGCGGCAGCCTCGACCTCCGTAACGCCAGGCCAGGTGAGACCTAACTCGCGCCTTCCCGATTTGTTCCGGCGCGCGCTGGCGCGGGCATTCGTTGCTCCCATGGTTTTGGGATTGGCGTTGTTTGGAGGCGATTGTGGCGGGGTTGGTGAGGTGAGTGGGTGGATTTGGGGGTCGGAGGGCAGCCGGGAAGGAGAATGGGGCGGTTGGGTGTGGGTTCGTACGCGGTCGCGACGCTGAATCGCGGGCTGGGTTTTGGGCTTTGGGTGATCACGCAGAAGCGCTGAAGATGCGGTACGTGTGGAATTTCTCGCCCGGATTGGTTGATTGGCATCATATGCTGCGGTCTTACGGAGTAATTGCCCAATTTGAGGACTGCTGTGATTGTTGAAATACTGTTGGGTGCTGGCTGCGCTTGCTCCGTCGGTGCAAGTTACGGCTAATGCAAGTGTTAGGATATGGTGATGTTCTGAGACAAGGGAATCACTGAAGCCAATGTGGATTAGCATTTGTGGCCTTTTTTTTTGTGCGTTGTGTCGATCAAGTAGTGTTGGTCAGGTAACAATCCTTGTAGTAGCACCACCAAATGGAAAATCAGTAAATTCCGGGTTTAGGGTTTAAATGTTGGAGAATCTGCAAATTTATACATAGTTAGTGGATCTGGAGATCTTGGACCTTAAGGCAACCATTAAGTTCCTGCAATATGATGTGTATTTTATTTGGGACTTCCATCGCTGGAACTAAGTTAACTTGCTTTGCACTCCATGCAGGTTTCTGCTATTCTGGGGTTTCTTTGGGTTTTCGCAGCCTGGGCATATGCTGAGGTTCTCTTTCATAGGAAGAATGCTGCTTCTATTAAAACGTAAGCAGATGTTGCTTTGGTCCTGAGAATCCACAATTTCTGTCTTCTAAAATGCTGTGTTGCAATGTTATCTATTCTTTTCTCTGTTGTCCATGAAGAACTCTGCTTCTGTTACAAGACATAGCCTTAGGTATCCGTCTCTTGCAGTGCGTTCTGAATTCTGTTCGTCTGTCTTGGAATGCCTATTGCGCCCTGTTGCTTTTTTTTAAAGACTTCATAATTTTGTTGAGAGACACTCATGTTGCTTTGAATGAGACTACAATAACCTTCTATAAGGAGTCTTATTGGAGTTCATGCCTCTTCATCTTTGTCAGTAGACACTCGGATGTCAATTTAGCAGTAATGGATAACAGTTCAGTCAAAGGAGAAGATCAGACACTTCTGTTGGAGGAGGGTGGCCAAGCTGTAGCTGTAAAGCCAGCTTATGCTTCCTTCACATCACAAATCCTCAGGTTCTCTTTGAATTACAATTTCTCAATAGATATTAAATAGATGTGTTAAGATATCAGGACTTAAAAGACATTGAGTCTCTGACCAGAAATTTTGGGTCCGACAGACTTTTCTTCATGGACCAGATGCTTCTTCTGGAGAATCGTTTAACACTCAGGGCAATGTAAGCTACAGTTGCTCCATTCATCCATGCTTCCACAGTTGCACTATTCTGCTAACTGAGTTGCAATGATTCTTTCAGATCTGAGTTTGGAGGGTATCTACTTTATTTTTACATATGTGATCGAACAGACTTACTCGGAGAGTCTGCTAAGGTATTATTGTGCTAATAATTGTTACACAAAGTTTGGCGATGTGCCTAAGTGACATACTAGTAAAATTGCCATTTGCTAGAGTTTTCCAAATTTGCTTACTTATTCAGATTTATTGGATGGAAATTGCATGCATTGTGTATTATTATATACTGATAGTGTTATGCTTTAACGCACTAACCCTTTTTATTGGTATGTTGTATCTGCAGAATTACAGCCGAGATCTGTTCCTTTTCCTCTACTTTCTTCTTATTATTGTAGCAGCTATGACTTCCTTTAAAGTCCATCAAGACAAGTCTGCATTCACAGGAAAATCTATATTGTACTTGAATAGGCATCAAACCGAAGAATGGAAGGGTTGGATGCAGGTACTTATCATACTTTTATCTTTCTTCTGTGGTCTTTTCTGGTTTCACAGAAACATATTCTTCTTATACTATCCCCAGAAACATAGTTGGGTGAATAGCTACAGTTCAATAGTTCATGCATGATCATTGGTACATCAGAGCTGCAGAAATGATGATTATGTATGCAGTTATAAGCATCTACTCTCATCTGGCACCGCTAACATGTAAGCTGCCATCAGATTCGTGATGCATTCATGGTATTTGGACCTCTCTTGAGTTGCAAAGTGCAAAAAGCTTAGTTGGTCATTAGCAGCTGTTATTGTGAAAATGGGGTTTTGACCTGTCCTAGCACCAAAACATTTTGCCATGCTAACTTTTCCACTACACTGCCTTGTGATGGTTCATTTCTCTGCCCTAAATTTTAGATAATTTGCTCAGGAATTTCCTTATATGGACAGTAAGATACTGGGTTCAACTTCTGCCCTAGTACTAGCAACACTGCAACAGTTTCAGCATTACTTTGTCTAATTGCCAGGTGCTATTCTTGATGTACCACTACTTCAATGCTAAAGAGATCTACAATGCAATCCGTGTTTTTATTGCTGCATATGTTTGGATGACTGGATTTGGCAACTTCTCTTATTATTATGTGAGGAAGGATTTCAGTCTTGGACGATTTGCTCAGGTGCATTTTTACGCCCCACTCGTTCCTGATTCTTCATGTTGGAGTTTTCCTAACATGGTTACACCTTCAACAGATGATGTGGCGCCTCAATTTCTTTGTTATATTCTGCTGCATTGTCCTGAACAATGACTATACACTATATTATATTTGCCCTATGCACACCCTTTTCACCCTAATGGTTTATGGCGCTCTTGGAATTCTAAACAAATATAATGAGATTAGATCTGTGATGGCAATGAAATTTGTTGCTTGCTTCTTGGTAGTTATCCTTGTATGGGAAGTTCCAGGTGTATTTGACATAGTATGGAGCCCATTTACATTTCTTCTAGGTCAGTGTCCTTGCAAAACCTTTTCTGCTGTGGATATCACATGTGTTTTTCCTTCCAAAAGATGAACAGTACCATTTGCCTTTGTGTGCAGGCTATACCGATCCTTCTAAACCAGATCTCCCACGGTTGCATGAATGGCAATTCCGATCTGGACTGGATCGCTACATTTGGATCGTGGGGATGATATATGCGTATTACCACCCAACTGTATGTTTTCGACCATATTTTCTTCTATGTATTGTAGCTGTTCTGTTTCTTTAGATTCAAAGAGCTTAGAGGTATCCTCAGAATTGTTCGAAAGAGAGCAAAGGAAAGTTGTGTTTGGCATGAAAAGCATTGATGAAATATTTTCTGCCTCAGGTTGAGAAGTGGATGGAGAAGCTGGAAGAAACTGAACTGAGAACCAAACTCTATATTAAAGGCTCGATAGTTACAGTGTCTTTGACGGTACTGATCAAACAACTGCCGTAAACTCATTTTTTTAAAATATCTTACTTTTTATAACACATGCTGCATGTTGATCACAGGCTGGTTATTTGTGGTACGAATACATTTATAAGCTGGATAAGATTACATACAACAAGTTACATCCCTATACATCCTGGATCCCCATAACGTATGCGCACCTTTCAAATATATTTCGTTTATATCTTTTAAGTGTGCAAAATCTGATTTGTTCCCTGGTTGTTGTGCACTTGTACTCAAAAAGTGTCTACATATGCCTACGCAACTTTACTCAAGAATTCAGGAGTTTCTCTCTCACACTATTTGCGTAAGTGACGGTTTCTTGTAATGCATTTTGCCTTTATCATTGAACTACACCATGATGTGGGAATATGTGACTCGTGTATTTGTTCATTTGCCTTTTTCTAGCTGGCTTGGAAAGATTACACTAGAGACATACATATCACAGTTCCACATCTGGCTCAGGTGACCACATGCTGTTCCTCTTCTTTGTTCTTACATTTGCGCAACTGGAAGTTCACTCCAGGTTTTTTTTATGACTGACATTGTCTTGTTAACTTTAAATAACTTCAGATCAAGGGTGCCCAATGGGCAACCGAAGTGGCTATTGGCAATAATCCCAAATTACCCTTTGCTCAATTTCATGCTCACTACTGCTATATATGTCGCGGTATGTAGATCTTCCCAACGTAAGATACTGAAGACATCAGTATGCAGCAACTTATGTTCTCATGTATTCCCACAGGTTTCCCATAGGCTCTTCGAATTGACTAACACCTTGAAGGTGGCATTTGTACCTAGTCGTGACAACAAGCGCCTCTCATACAATTTTGTGGCAGGAATTGTCATTTCGGTCGCACTATACCTTGTATCATTTGTTCTAGTTGGCATCGCAGGATACTAGGAATCTCTCTGTTTTTTTTCTTTCCATTTTCATGTGTTCTAGTTCAACGACTAGGCCAGTCCAATTGTGAGCAAATTCAAGGCGACACGTCATTCACTATCCAGAAAGCTGCCATTTCTTTCACTGGAATAAGGTTTTACCTGAGTTCCTTGGTGAAAAGTAATCGAGCTGCGCGAGAACAGAAGATCTTGAAGAGTGTAACATATGAGTGAAGCAACCCCAAGAAGGGGATATGATAAAACAGAAACAGATATATCCCTGTATAGCCGCTGAGATGCATACGTCGGCTGTGGAAATCAGATGATGTTTCCTATTTGTCTAATAGACAGAATGGTAATGAGAAGTTCGGCTAGTTGATTCCTGTATGCTCGTATATTGTTAATAGAAGTAATCGGAATTGTGGGATCCCCATGCCGTGTTGTTTGGGCTTTGTCAACACAAAAAGCGTGAATGGCGCCTTAACTCGACTTGTCAACACAAAAGGGTGGCAGATAAAAGGATGAAAAGGTCACTTCCATACCTACGACTATGCTTGGCTAATACCTCCTTCAGGGAGCTTTTTCAATCCACCTATTAATAAGTGGTTAAGATAGTTCATTTGAATCCACATACTATTACCAGCCTCCTAATGGTAGGCTACGTTTATTAGTAGCCCTATTTGGACACTAGGTAATTTTAGCTGCTAACTAGCAGCACTCAGCTGGTTAGCGGTATCACATCTGCTCCCTCCGTCTCAAATGGTAGATCGTTTTAATTTTTCTAGGTACATGCTTTTTCTATACACCTTAATATAGTTTATATTTAGAGATACACCTTAATATATAATTTATATTTAGAGATGCATAATAATATCTATGAACTTTGAAACAAAGGGAGTAGCAAAGTTGCCAGAAAACAAAGGGTAGTTTATATTTAGAGATGCATAATAATATCTATAAACTTTGAAGTAAAGGGAGTAGCAAAGTTATAAAGGGAGTAGCAAAGTTACCAAGGAAACAAAGGGAGTAGCAAAGTTACCAGGTGTATGATATTTGCTATGCACTTTGATATTTGATATAGTTTATATCTAAAGATGCATAATAATATCCATTAGCAAACTACGCACATATATCAGCACGTTTTCATTGAAACCGGTGCAAAATGGCACAAATAAGAAAATTGTCTTGTCCATACTAATATGGAGACTGATACCCAAATATCTGCACTACCATTCTAGTAAAAGGAAGAAAAGCAAATATATAATCTTGACACCGTTACACAGTTGCATCAGCAACATTTGATTTATGTTTATAAAATAATCACCATGCTGATGAAATGTGCTGAATGTTATCCAGCTGCTGCCTATGGTGGGGTGCCCAGACGGCAACGTGTATCAGGGGGACGACCAAGTCTTCACTTGGGTAGAACCGTAGAAGGCTCAGGCCCTTCATTGGCAGCTTCGAGCACCCGTCAAAAAAGAAGCATCAACTTCAGCCTCTGTTCGTGGCCCTTTCCCTCTCCCGCTTGTTATACAGCCTCTCGAGAACACGCTTCGCCTCGCATGATGGGAAATTGCTCAGATCATAATAGTGTGGAGCGATATCAATCAACCTGTGAATAAGGCCCAAAACAACCATCAAGACATCTTTCAAATGCTTAAACACAACATAGCTTTATTCAGGTAGTAGAAACTTACCATTCCCCACGGATATCAGTGACTGTGCGGATGAAATTCCTGGTGGTCAGGACGTATTCATTGTAGATGACCCATTCTGGCTTATGGTCCATACAGTTTGAGGGATGAAGATGGACAACCTGATGGGAAGGAAGAGTTACAAGACTGCAATGCTACATCCTGAGCAAGAAAGCTTCCGATGGTTATCCTTGAACATGAAAAATACAAACCTGATTATCTTTTACAGTCAAGTAATGTCCAGTCCGCTCCAGGTGAGCGACCTGCATGAAATATCCTGAAAGCATTGCTTTCCTGATATTGACATAGTACTCACGACTATTGAAGTCTGTGCTGCACATCTTGAGATTGAATCTAGTCATGATGCGAACAAGCTGTTGTCTGACATTGTCTGCAGATTTAAGTGCTCTGGAATTGATAAAGTTCTCGTAACACCACTGGGGATCTTCATCTGCATTGACAACAATAAAATTGTTACAACAAGAAAAAGCTAGTCACATGTCCACCAGAGGTAGGGCTGCAACTGGGCTGACCCACCTCCACACAATTAGTATTCTTTACACTGAACTGGTGGTTCATTTTGTATGCATGATAGGATTAGCCAAAAAGACTCGGATGGATACTTGCATCCCTAATTGAATGAGGATTATGGACTTACTGTTTTGCTTGTATGCATGGTATACGTTCAGAAGCGTCAGATGGTCCCCATCAATATGGCCAAATCGAGCCTTCGCCTCATCAGCAGCCTTTTGAGCCTCCCTAGGCCGGAGGAAGCAATTGGGTACTAGAGAAAGAATATGATAATAACAGACGAAGTCCACGGTAGTCAGCAGATGCAAAAGGGCGAGACGCACTCAACAAACAGCAACTATCTGCACCAGCCTAAACTGTATGATCATTTCGACCAATAGCTCAAGAAGCCAGGTGAATAACACAGTTGCTGATGACAGCTCATAAATGTTGCAAAAAACAATGATGTTGAGCTCACATGCAGTAGTCTGCATGCAAACTCACAAATCTAAAAACATAGCACTTTGCTTGCACAAAATTGACAAGCAAAGTAGTCCAGATAAACACATGATAATTCATTTGCAGAAATGCCATTTGGTGACCTAAAGTTGACATACCTGATAGCATGGCAGAAACTGATAGGATCTCATTTGAACAGTTATACTTTGGACTGATGACAAGCATCTTTGACATTTGTGGATCCAGGGGAAATTCGCTCATCATCTCACCTAACTGTGTTAGGTTACCTTCATCATCGAGTGCCCCCAAGTAGTTCAAAACTTCTAAGGCCCTCATAAGAGTTTCCGGTGCTGGAGGATCCATAAAGTCAAAATGTACTAAATCATCAATTCCTAGTTTCTTCAAGGTAAGAACTGTATTTGCCAGGTTCGACCTAAGAATTTCTGGGTAAGTCTGTGGTTGCAAATCCTCATTAAAACTCTTCTCTGTGTATAGCCTGAAGCACTTCCCAGGCTGCGTTCTTCCAGCACGACCAGCTCTCTGATGAGCACTTGCCTTGGAAATTGGTGACACCAGGAGGGATTCCACCCTAATCCTTGGGTTGTAAACTTTCTGTTTGGAAAACCCTGGGTCTATCACATAAACTATACCGTCTATAGTTAAGGATGTCTCAGCAATGTTTGTGGACACAACGATTTTCCTTCCAGGAGGTCCTCCTTCCTTTAATGGGGCAGGAGCAGGTTCAAAAATCTTTTGCTGCATGGCTGGAGGCAGCGTAGAATACAAAGGAACAACTTTAACTGGCCCAACCTGATCTCCCATGTTATTAATTTCCTTGTTAATTTTACGACAGGCATCCTCAATCTCCTCTTCTCCGGTAAGGAATACAAGGATATCACCAGCAGGTTCACACGTGTGTATTTGCACAACTGTCCTGATAGCAGCCTCTAGGTAGTCCCTTTCTGGTTCTTGAGTATAGAAGATTTCAACCGGGTGAAGCCTCCCTGGTACCTTCATCAATGGTGCACCACTGAAGTAACCCTGAAATTTCTCTGCTTCAAGGGTAGCACTCATAACAACAAGCTTCAAGTCCGGTCTATTTTTTAGAACCTCCTTCAGAAGCCCAAACAGAACATCTGTTGCCAATGTTCTCTCATGAGCTTCATCAAGAACAATCACCTTGTACCTCTCTAAAAGTGGGTCTGCCATTGCTTCTCTCAGAAGCATACCATCTGTCAAATATCTGATAGGAAGCAATAGTGTTCAACACAACAGGATTAGATCAGAATACCTAAAAAAAGAAAGAAACATATACTCCATATCAATCTGCCAAAAGTATAGTGCATCTAATTATGTTCTTTAATGGAACATTAAGACTCAAAAGGCTTACTTGAGAACAGTTTTGTGGCTGCTGCAATCCTCAAACCGGATGCTGTAACCTACTTCCTCCCCAATAGTAACATCCATCTCCTCGGCCACACGCCTGGAGACTGACATTGCTGCAACCCTCCGCGGCTGAGTGCAGGCAACCATGGAACGGTTACCCAGGCCTTCAGCCTCAAGTACGAATTGGGGGATCTGTTCAACATAACGCGAATCAATCATCACAACTAACTTAGCAAGAATGAGAGACAAACACCACAATCACCGCAACTGTAACAAGAACAAATCAAGCTATAGTGAACCTATGATCCTGATCACAATCCGACATGTGAACACAAATTGACCTGACCAATTTTACTTGCCCAAAAGTGAAAAGCCTTTAGAGTATCTATCACCTAACCTTAAAAAAAACAATACAAATAAGGAAATTAAGCATTCAGTAATCTAAACACCTAATTAGGGGAAACGTTCAACATAACACAAATCAATCATCACAACTAACTGAGCAAGAATGACAGACAAACATGACAATAACAAGTCAGCCGCAAGAACAAAACGAACAATACCTGACTTCAGTTACAGAAACAAGCGCAGATACATATATCTGACCAATTTACCAAAGCAAAAGATGGATAATCTATAAAACACCTATATATCCTAACCTTAGCAGCAAACACTAAATAAGAAGATCAAAGGCGCCCGGGTACTGGAGCACGGATTGCCGTACCTGAGTGGTCTTCCCACTTCCCGTTTCGCCGACGAGGATGAGGGTCTGGTTGTCGCGGAGGGCGCGGAGGAACTCGTCCTTCTGCTGCCAAACGGGGAGCGTGCGGCGCTTCTCGAGGATCTCGAAGTACCGCCCCGAGTATGGCCGCCCGTTCCACCGGTTGACGGTGGGGTTGGCCCCGCCCGCCGCGGCGGCGGCGGCGCCGTTGGTGGCGGCGCGGCCGAGCTTGGCGGAGACGGAGGTCTCGTCGACAACGTCGAAGAGGCTCACCTTCCGCTTCCGCTCCGTCCCCATGGCGGCGGCGGCGGCGGCGGCGGCGAGAGCGACGCTGCGGGTCGCGCAGGTGGCCGGGAGGAGGAGGCGGGAGGGCGGGGGGAGGCGAAACCCTAGCTTGGTTCTGGAAGGGTCGTTCGATTTATATTTTGGGAATTGCACAAACAAATACTAGGTCGGCGAGCGAGAGCGTGAGGCCGAAGCCGAACGATAGGACGGTGAGAAAGCGGGTTCTTGGAGACATGAAGGCGGGTTCCTTCGGGGTTCCGACTTCCAAGTACTGTGCCCTGTGCCTTTCCTAACGGAGGAAGAACGGAAGAACAGAACTATAGCAACGTCTCCTTCACTCTGTATAAATAAACGACGCTGCTAGCACCGGACATCCGATGCGAAATTTTTCATTCAACCCTCCGACGAAACATTAAAAATTATCTAGTGCAACATCAACTATCACTATTTGCAATATGAAAAATAATGTGTAAAAATAACTATATCGTTCGACTCTGGGATTGAAATTTCCCGCCGCAACATGAATACTATGTTTCATGCAACATTTACTGTGAAACATGTAGAAACAATAGTTGCAACATCGATGTTTACATATTGCAATATATGTAGGAGCTTCTGATTTTTTAAAGATTCCGAATGTATGTTCCGTAGCATTACCGATAAATAAACTGATGTATAGGTGAGGTGTTGCTTGGTTTTTTGTTTAAGCATGTAGGAGCTTATTTCACTGAAATTTGCAAGGTACTCCTAAAATACTAAAATTTGTGAAAATTTGATGGTGCTTTGCAATACCAAATTTTTAGCATGTCTTCCATTTGCACCCGCACTTCATTATTATCAAGTATCAACCATGAAGCCACGGCACACAAAGTACATGTGGCATTGGCTGATGGGGTATCCTCGGGGAAAGGATTTAAGGCAACCTGACACAAAAAGGCCAAAGGTCCAACAACAAGAGACGTGCTGGAGACAGCCCTGACGATGCTGCGGCCCACCGCCCGACCTCCCTTAGTCAGGAGCCAAGAGCTGTAACTCGTCGGTTCAGCCAAATCGGGGGCGGGACCCACAAGGGGCCCACAGCGCCCCGTCCATCCTTAAATAAAGGATGACCGATGCCGTACCAAAAGCATTGAATGCAGGGCGTGGCCCTCCTGACCGCCCCACTCCGGGGACATGATCGGGCGAGGGGAGCCGACCTTTAGCCGGGGGTCCAAGGCTGAGGTTACACCCTCGGACCGCCCAGGACGACCTGCAGAGTGAGGCCACATGCGGCCGTATGCGCCCATGCGCCCCGACGTCATTATCACCCTTGTCGCCGGGGTGAGCTGTCAAGATCAAGACTTTGCCCCCACGCTGAGCCTCGTACGGGCTTGCAGGCAAGGTGGGACCCAGCGATGGGCGTAACGGCGTGGGGAGGCCGTGAACGTGCCAAGGAGGTCGAGGAAAGCCGGGAGAAGCGGCATGCCACTCATCTTCAGTACGAACGTCAGTGGCAGCTTCTATCTCGTTCACTACTACGGGGTTGGCGGACAGGACGGGGCACACCACGGAGCAGGCTAGGCCGTGCGTAAGCGGCCCACACCGCATAGGAACCACCGTATAGGGCATACGAAGCCCACGACCGGCTAAGAAGACAGGACAAGAAGGCCCCTTGGTGCAAGGATGCCCGACCACACCACAACCCCCGACCTTCGAGGTCGGAGAACCCTCCATTCTCAACATTGTCACCCAATCCCTAGCCTATATAAGGGGAACCAGGCCTTCCTTCTCGCTCTCTCGCATTCATTCACACACGCACACCCATGCATCACATGCCTACAAGCACCCTGTTGTAAGCTCAGTGCACTCGATCCAAGGAACACGACTCCTACCGCAATTGGACGTAGGGATCTTCCCGAACCAGTATAAACCCCTTATCTCTTGTGTGCTACTATCGAAAGTGGAGAGAGCGCGGCGTATAATCACTAGTCGACGGTACAAAACACCGACAGTTGGCGCGTCAAGTAGGGGTAGTCGTGCATTCCTCGCTAACTTTCGATGGCTTCCTCGGTTTCAGCGCCAGCGGTGGTGCCGCCCCGGGCGACACCATTCACTTCGGGAGCCTTGAGTTCATCATCGACGCTGGGGGCGAGCTACAGCCCATTCTCAGCTTCCTCCCGGCCCACTTTGGGAGCCTGGACTTTGTCGCTGACCAAATAGGTCAGCTGCACCTCCTCGAGGAGGGGTTCCCCATCCAGCCTGAGCTAGCGGCGGAGCCACCCTATGGCGACCCTGCCATTCTGCCCATTGACGGTGACACCCTTGCGCTTCAGATCGATGCCTACCTCGTGGCAAACCCTGAATCGGAGGCCTGCCAGCGCACCTTCTATGCGTTGGTCAACGTTTACACCCAGCTCTTGAGGGAGGCCCCGCTTCCCCAGAGAATGAGTTCTAGGACCCTACGGTCCAGTTGCTGTATGGCCTCAGGGACGCTGCCCATCTCTTCCAGCTAGGCCTCGAGCGCTGGCTTTGTCCCGCCCCCGTGGACCCTGCGTTCATGGGAACGGTAGAGTACGTGTCGGCATGCTTCCACGACCTGATGGAGGCTCACTTCGTGAGCAGTTCATCATTGGAGGTAGAGATTGTGCATCGCGATACCTTGTTGCGGGACTGATTCATGGCGAAGCTCGCTGCCCACACCCCGCCTAGGGATCAGCAACCCCAGCCGCACCAGCTCACTACCAAGCAGTGGGAGGCTTACCTCCGTGAGAAGGCGGAATGCCTAGCCGCCAAGGCGGCGGAGCTGGACAACCGCTACACGCGGTTGGAGCGCGATCACGCCGAGTTGAGCAAACAACAAGGCGAGCAAGGGGCAGCATGGCTCGTGACCGCTCACACCACGGGCATGAGCAAATCATGCGCGATGAGGACGGTGTCCACCACTTCGTGCGGGCCAGCCAAAACGTGGCTGCCGCAGCGATGATCCTGTGCTCGATCCTCGAGCACAGGATCGCGAGGGCTTGCGTATTCATCACGAGCTCAAGGGGTTGCTCGAGATTGCAGCGGTCCAGCAGGTGGAGAGCTTCCTCCAGCGGAGGCAGGAGGCGATCAGCAGCCACCGAACACCAAGCGCGGGCTGCCCCCAGACCTCCCGCGTGCCGGACGTTGCCACAGCGGGCCACCGGGGAGCCGGCCAGCCTGAAGAAGGGGTGAGCCCGTGAGGGCATCGTGGCGACCCGCCGCCTTGGCGCACAACCACTTGGGTGGCACCCATGACGCGTGGCGCACCATACAAGCGTGGCGCCTAGAACACGCAGGGTTCGACCGACAGCGTCACCTCGACCGCGACGACCACCGCGGCCACTGCAACTGCTACTATGAGCGCTCGCGCTCCCTGACCCCGGATGGCCTTGGCCCAAAGGTGTTTGGGAGAGGGATACACTCCACGCCCTTCCCCGATCGCTTTGGCGCCCCAACCAACATCAACAAGTATGCTAGGGACACAATTCCTAGCGTCTAGCTGGAGGACTACCGGCTTGCCTGCCGAGCCAGCGGCGCCAACGACGATGACTTCATCATCGAGTACCTGATGATCTTCCTCGTTGATTCGGTGCAGGCATGGCTGGAATATCTCCAGCCGGACTGCATCCACAGCTGGTCCGACCTCCGCCAGATCTTCATCAGTAACTTCCAGGGTACGTATACCCGACCTAGCAACTCTTGGGACCTCAAGAGCTGCAAGTAGAAGGTCGGGGAGACGCTCCAGGAGTGCATTCACCATTTCTCCTAGCAGTGCAACGAGCTGCCTGACATGGTCAACGCCGATGTGATCAGGGCGTTCATCTCGGGGACTACTTGTGAGACCCTCATCCACAAGCTCAGTTGCACCAAGCCCCGCTCAACCAAGGAGCTACTGGACATCGCCACCAATCATTCCTCCGGAGAGGAGGTGGTGGTCGTGATCTTTGACAAGGGGAAGGGTGCCACTAGGAGCGACGGCGAGGGAGGAGGCAGACCCTCTTGCCATGATGGCAAGAAGAAGAAGAACAAGAGGGGGAGGGGGAAGCCCACCCCCGACCACTTCGAGAAGATGCTCGAGGGGCCGTGCCTGAACCACGGCTTCCCTGCGAAGCATCTCTACAAGGATTGCAACCTCATGAAGCTCTACCTGAGGGAAAACCTTAGGGTCGGCGCTAAAGGGAAGCATCCACCAAACGCCAACATCAATGTCGGGGAAGAGGACACCTTCTCGAAGCCCTAGGATTGCCTTATGATCTTTGGCGGCTTGGACTTCTACGGTTCCGCAAAAGGAAGAACATCGCCAGGCAAGTGTTGAGTGCTAACCCCATCATCCCAACCTACCCGAAATGGCTAGACACGGAGATTATCTTTGACAGGACGGACCACCCTGACCATATCGGGGCGCCCGGGAGGCTTCCTCTCGTGGTGGCCCTGATCATTGCCAACTCCCGACTGTCTAAGGTCCTTATGGACGGGGGCTCCAGCCTCAACATCATATACATCGCCACCCTAGATGAAATGAAGATCCCAAGGTCAGAGCTCCGACCAACTGGAGGAGCTTTCCATGGGGTCATCCTGGGGAAGCAGGCGATCCCCCTGGGCCAGATCGACCTGCCTGTCATGTTCGGGACATGCGCCAACCTCCGCACTGAGATCCTCACCTTCAAGGTGGTAGACTTCGAGGGGTCCTACC
Organism: Setaria viridis; assembly: GCF_005286985.2. Classification (NCBI taxonomy): domain Eukaryota; kingdom Viridiplantae; phylum Streptophyta; class Magnoliopsida; order Poales; family Poaceae; genus Setaria; species Setaria viridis. Next base: position 45,796,982 of record NC_048271.2, read on the forward strand.
ACGTGATCTTCGAGAGACCATGCTACGTCAAGTTTATGGCGATCCTGAACTACACCTACCTCAAGCTCAAGATTCTCGAGCCCCGCGGTGTGATCACGGTCAGCGCTAACCACGAGTTCGCTCTTCTCTGCGATATGGAGAACTGTGAGCTGGCGACGCAGACCATCCGCTCTCTCGAGTTCTTCAAGATCTAGCAGATCATGAAGGTGGTCGCCCTGGACTCCAACAAGGCCCTAACCTCAAGGGGTCTTTAAGCCCACAAAGGATGCCAAGGCAGTCCAGATCGACCCTGAGGACTCCAACAACATAGCACGGATCGACACCACGCTGTCCGCCAAATAGGAAGGCAAGCTCATCAACTTCCTGCACGAAAATCGGGAGATCTTCGCATGGAAACCCTATGGCATGCCGAGAATCCCAAGGGAAGTCGCCGAGCATGCCCTTGACATCAGGCCGGATGCCCGACCTGTGAAGCAACGCCTACGCGCTTCAACGACAAGAAATGGAAGGCCATCAATGAAGAGATCGCCCTGCTCCTAGCAGCTGGGGTCATCAAGGAGGTCTTCCACCCCAAGTGGTTGGCCAACCTCGTGCTGGTGAAGAAGAAGAATGGCTCCTGGCACATGTGCGTGGACTACACGAGCCTGAACAAGGCATGCCTAAAGGTCCCGTACCCATTGCCTCGCATCGACCAGGTGGTCGACTCGACCACGGGGTGCGAAGTCCTCTGCTTCCTCGACGCCTACTACTCTGGCTACCATCAAATTGCGATGGAGTCCGACCATCTCGCGACCTTCTTTATCACTCCATTTGGTGCGTACTGCTACGTCATGATGCCATTCGAACTCAAGAATGCGGGCTCCATGTAACAGAGGTGCATGAATCGCTGCCTCGACCACCTGGTCAGGGACACAGTGGAGGTCTACATTGATGACATAGTAGTCGTCGGCTGCCAACTGGTCCTGGAGCGAAGTGCGTCTCGACCCTGCCCTCAACTCCCATGGTAGTACTGCCTCGTGACCGTACACCAATTGATAAGGGGACATCTTGGTGGCCCCATGGCAAGCCATCCTGTATGCCCATAGAGCTTCAGTCAGACATAGATGCCACTTTTTCGGCTGCTCCTCTATCTTCCTCTTGATTAACTTAATTATCCCCTTGTTGGAAGATTCGGCATGGCTATTAGCTTGGGCATAATACGGAGAGGAGTTTAACAATTTGATTCCCATGTCAGCTGTGAACTCCTCGAATTCTCCTGATGTAAAAATCGTCCCTTAATTGGTTGTGATAGTCTGGGGGATGCCGAAATGGTAGACGATATGATCTCTTACGAAGTCAACCATAGCAGCCGATGTTACGGCCCTTAACGGAATTGCCTCCACCCATTTGGTGAAATAATCAGTGGCCACCAGAATGAACTTGTGCCCTTTGCTTGACGGAGGATAAATTTGGCCGATGAGGTCTATTCCCCAACCTCTGAACGGCCATGGTTTGATAATGGGATTCATGGCCGATGCGGGTGCACGTTGGACATTCCCGTATTTCTGACAATCCTGGCACCCTTTATAATATTTGAAGCAATCTTCGAGGATCGTCGGCCAGTAATACCCATTATTCCTAATCATCCATTTCATCTTATGTGCCAATTGGTGGGCTCCACACACTCCTTCATGGATTTCTCGCATCAGAGTCTTAGCCTCCTCCGTTCCTAGACACTTGAGTAGGACGCCATCAATATTCGGTAGAACAAGTCATCTTCCAGTAACATATATTTGGTAGCATGAAAACGTACCCGCCGATCCACTTTCTTAGACGGATCTTTCAGGTAATCGGCAATCTCCTTTCGCCAGTCATTGGCCGCGAGCTCCAGAGCCAAGGCGCCTTGAATCGGCCAATACCCAGATGCATGTTGGGCGAGCTTGTTGGCATCCTCGTTGTGATTCCTTGGGATGTGCTCGATAACTGCCGACTTGAATTCTTTCAGAAGCAGCAGGCAATCTTCGTAATAAATCCTCAACACATCGTCCTTGCACTCGGACTTCCCTGTTAACTGATCCACGATAAGCATGGAATCCCCAAAAATTTTGACGGAATCGGCTTTGACTTCCCTTAGCAATTGTAATCCCTTCAGTACAGCTCGGTACTCTGCTTGATTGTTGGTGGCGGATGCTTCTATCGGCAGAGAGAAATCATAGCTTGCCCCCCGAGGCGATATGAGGACGATGCCGATTCCTGATCCGGCCCCACATGATGATCCATCAAAGTATAAGGTCCAAGGTACCGGTTCTACGAAGGTAGCCTCTGGCCCGCAGTGCTGGGCAACGAAATCGGCCATGACCTGACTCTTAACGGCTTTTGCCGATTCATATCGAAGGTCAAACTCCGACAAAGCCAAGATCCACTTTCCGATCCGTCCTTTCAAAATCGGCAGTGACAACATGTATTTTACCACGTCGTCCTTGCATACGACCACACATTCCGCTGACAGCAAATAGTGCCTGAGCTTGGTGCATGAGAAGTAAAGGCATAGGCACAACCGCTCCACAGGAGGATACCTTGTTTCAGCGTCCAGAAGTCTTCTACTGACATAATAAATTACTCGTTCCTTTCCCTCGAACTCCTGGACCAGAGCCAACCCAATAGCTCGTTCATCGGCTGATAAATATAGTTTAAACGGCTTACTAGTTTGAGAAGGGACCAATACCGGTGGTGAGACCAAGTACTGCTTGATATCTTCCAATGCCTTGCGTTGCTCTTCCCCCCATATGAACTCCTGGTCGGGCTTCAACTTTAATAATGGTGTGAAGGCTTGGATTCGCCCAGACAGATTAGATATGAATCTTCTGATGAAATTCACCTTGCCGATTAGAGATTGCAGCTCAGTTTTATTCTGCGGGGCCATGACTTTGTTGATGGCCGCTATGGTCCTCCGATTGATCTCTATTCCCCGCTCGTGCACCATGAATCCTAAGAATTGTCCAAGGCGGAGATCCTCCCTTGGAGGGTCGGGCGCGTCCGGTCCCAAATCTCAGGGGTCGGGCGAGGCGGAGATCCTCCATTGGAGGGTCGGGCGTGTCCGATCCCAAGCCTCAGTGGTCGGGCGAGGCGGAACTCCAAGGATCAATCGGTCGATCCTCGACTGTAGCATCAATTGGTCGATCCTTGACTGTAGCACCAACCAACCGATCCTTGACTGCAGCACCAATCGACCGATTTCCAATCGTCGCCCTTGTATCTCGCCGCATCTCCTAATTTCTTCCACTTCCAACGCCGATTTTACTCGTGTCAAAATCTGGCGTCAACAAATACATATTCAACTTATGAGACAATATCACATCATAAATATAAGAATTAAACCCTTCTCACAATCTTAGGCAAACAAGTTAGTCTTTTAATCATTTTGTCATTCAATTCACCAAAATCCACTTAGGGGCCTAGATGCACTTTCAGAAGCCTCGGAGGAAGGGGTGCGCTGGCAGCCCGGACCCCCGGGTGTGGAACTCGAGGAAGGAAATGGTTTCCCCGAGCTTGGGCTGCGGAAGCTGCTCTCCTACATCGACGTGCCACCTAGCCACCTCCTTCGGTGGGAGGCAGCCCGCGGTGACCAGCTCCTGCAGCTTCGCCTCCATCACCACCGAAGGAGCCCACAAACCCATCGTCGGAGAAAAAGCAGAGGTGACGGCGCCTGTGGAGGCGAGGGGTGATGCACTCAAGTGAACCGCGGAACTCACAAGGTCACCCTCGTGACCCCTTCATACTTCTCTCTCCCCCTTTCTCTCTCTCTCGCTCTCCAAGCTGCTCGCGCGCGGCTATTGGGCAACGACCGGGGGAAGGGCAGGCAAGCGGAAAGAGTGGGAAGGAGGGGGGAGGTGACAAATTTAAGGGTCCAGCCCTAGGGAGGCCAACCATCCCCTTCGAGCAACTGCACGGGGTGGTGGGCCCAGCCCCTGCAACAGTGTTGGAAACGTGCGTGCGTGGCCTGCGCCATCAAGGCGCGACAAGACGTGATGGGGTAGCTGCCAGGTGGCACCTCGGCTCCCGTGCAGCGACCCCTCAACTGCTCCGCCCCAGTGACTAGTCCAAGCCCACGCTATAGGCTAGGATGAGAAGGCCGGCCAAAAAATGGGCTCACGGCCGACCCGAGGCCCAACTCAACCTAGAGCTAGGAACATATGGGATGAGAGAGTCCCAACGGCTGCGAGTCGGGATGCCACATGGCCCCCGACCTCTCCCCACCGTATCTGAGTCCTGGTGACAAGTCCGCCCCGGGTATTCCCGATGAGGGAAGGGCAACGAGCCCTCCGACCTCCCACGCAGGAGGTCAGGGACCAAAATGGGCAGACAACCGTACCATGATTAACGTGATGTCTCCTAGCGAGATATAGCCAAACTCTCCGCAATCGGGAGACGATCGGGTTCCGCTCAAATTTCTCAGCAATGCTCGAACGAGCGCACTTGCCCGACCTGCCTAGTAGGCAAGGAACTGCTGAAGCGTCCCCACATAAGTAGAGACTAAATGTGATACAAATATCAGTCCCAGGAGGCTGATAACACATTTATTCGACAGATAATTCAGTTACCGTACAACTCCCGAGGGAGTGGGCGTGAAAGCCACGCAGCGATAAACAGTAAATAGATAACGGCGGCTAACCAAGCGACTGCCAAGAGACAGCACTCGGGACTACACGGCAGCAGCAGCATCTTGGGCAGGGCAACACCACAGGCAGCGTCAGGTGCGGACACAACCTCTACTCGAGGTCTTCTGCGACGAACTCAGGGTCTTCCTCTGTAGCAATGAAGCAAGGGTGAGTACTAACGTACTCAACAAGTCCAACCCCATCCACGGAGGGGGATACAAGCAAGTTTATGCACAAGTATAATCAAGGATAGGCTAAGGTTTATTTTGCGGAAAAGCTAATTTTTAACACATGCAGGGGATTGTTTTCGGAAAGGTTTTTGTAAAGTTCCCTTTAATACCCGAAATACTGAGTGGGGTTGATCCTACACAAAGGATCCAAGCTTTTATCGCTATCGGACTCCCCGTCCGTCATAGCGCACGGCACAACTGCCGGACTCTTCTGAAATTCCACACACACACACACACACACACACACACTCTCATGACATTCTTGCCCAAACACTAGTTATGTGACCAAGCCGTAATTCGTCCAATACCGTGGACACGGCCACCCGGATAGGTTTTTAACTCTGCAGAGGTTGTACACTTTTCCCACAAGTAGGGTACCGTAGCACGATCACCGTAGTGACGGTACGGATCCTAACAAAGCCATTACCCACCTTAGCTAAGACTGGCTAGTTCTCGCGGGAACACCCAAGGGGTTCACGGCTCATTCAGGAGACCGTAACCGGGACCTAAGTCACCAAGATCTTAATCCTTTTCCGTGGGTTCCCGTTGCTCACCAGCACTCCTGAGGACTAACCATCCAGCTAGTGGGATTTATGCTAAGCCGTTGCCCATACAACGGTCGAGTGGTTGCACGATAGTGGAATTAGGCAAGATGACACATTAACTCGGTCCTTAATTACGACCGGATGGATATCTCCCAACATTGCCCAACCACCAAGGTACGAGCACAACAACTGGGCATCCCACACAAGGAACACCCATCCATCCCGTCCGCACATTTCTTTTCCCGAACCAAAAGCCATTATTCTTACTTGGACACACACACACCTTAATTTCCCGAATACACCATTGTAATAATGTTTGCATTTGGGTAACAGGTTCCTAAGCGTTCTAGCGGTGGTTATCAACTAAACAGAGCGAGTCATATTTAGAGATAAGCATAGGACAACAAGGAATGTTCATAACAATCAAGGGGTGGCTATCCAACCATGTCTTGCGGTGAAATAATATGCATTTTGTAAAACAGGCCAATAGGTCGTGTTTGAAAAACTAGGTATTAAGTATGCATCAAAAGGGTGAGATTGGACTTGCCGTCTTCAAAGCCTTCCGGGAGTTCCGGCTCGCGGTACTGGTCCTCGGGCTCGGGCTCGTGGTCAAACTCTTCCTCGGGCTCCTCCTCGGGCAATCCGCGATCTACGGCACACACAAACAGACACACAAATAAATAAAAGAGAAAACGGTTTTTAACCGGGAGCTCCGAACAGGAAATGCGGGCGGAAAATAGGTAGAGGGATTATTTTTGGGAAATTTGGATATGGATCGGCGAAAGTATCTTGGAGGATGACGTGGTGAATTTTGGGATTAATTGGAGGAAGTTTGGCGCATGAAATGACGGGTTAAACAGGGATTAGGGGCTTAAACGGAGGTTTAGGGCTGATTTTAATAAACCAGGGACCTATTTGTAATTTCTTTCGGAAGTGGAGGGGCTTATGTGTAATTTGGGGAAACTTGGGGGTTAGATCGGAATTCTTGGAGTTTGGCCTCCTTCTTCTTCCAGGAAACAGAGGAAGAGAAAGGGAGAGGGAGAGTGGGCCGGCGGCGAGCCGTGGGGCGGAGGGGCGGCGGAGGGAGCCGAGGGGGCGCTCCATTTGCCTCACCTCGGGTAGGTGGCGTCGGAGGAGGGCGGGGCACGGGCGCCCGTGGGGCGGCGGTGACGGCAGGTGTGCGGCGGCGGCGGCGCGGAATGCGGCGGCGGCGGGGGTGGCGACGGCGGCACCGGGTGGAGGGGCGAGTTGGGAGGGGGAGTGGCTTGGCAAGGGGAGGCCGGTCGTGCCCCTATTTATAGGCCGTCGGGGTGGTGGCCGGAGGTAGGGGCCGGTTATTTGGCCGGTGGTGGGAGCTCGATGGCCACGGCACCGGTGGCGTGCCGTGCGGGAGGTTGGGCCGGCGAGGCGGCGTGGTGCGGGGCCGAGACGGCCGGCTTGGGGGAGCGGCGAGCGGGGCCGGGGAGGCCGGCGCCGGAGCAGGCGGCCGGGGTCCGGACCGGGCGCGCGGATCGAGGGGGGGCGGCGGCGTGGCCGACGCTGGGCCGGCCGACGGGGCCCACGCGCGGGGAGGCCGAGCGGCGTGGCTCCAGGAAGGGAGTGGCGCGGGTAGTAATGGGGGGGCCGGCCAGGGAGTGGCGCCAGGAAGAGAAGGAGGAGAGAGAGAAGGAAGGAGGGAGGAAGAAGAAGAAGAAAGAAGAAAGAAGAAGAAAGAAAAAGGAAGAAAAAAAAAGGGGAAGGAAAAGAGAAAGAAAAGGAGGAGACCGGCGGCACTCGCGGCACGCGGTCGGAGCACGCGCACGGCGTCCGACACCGGCACGCGGCGAGATTCGCGGGCACAGATAAAAAGATAGGTGGGGGTCGGCATGGGTACCGGGACGGCGAAATCGCCGGGGAGGTTTCCGATTTCCGGGAGCTCAGCGGTAAAAAGATTTTAAAGACGGTTTTGAACGGGTGATTTTAGTTAGTGATTTTTGCGGGCGTTACAAACCTACCCCACTTAAATTGAATCTCGTCCTCGAGATTCGACTGAGTCCTGAAGAGATGGGGAAATTCCTCCTTTAACGCGTCCTCGCGTTCCCACGTGGCCTCTTCCTCGCCATGCCTGCTCCACTGTACTCTGCAGATCCGGACTGCTGTATTCCTTGTCCTCCTGGTGACAGTGTCCAAAATCTTGACAGGTACTTCTTGATACCGAAGGTCCTTTTGTAGGTCTATTGTTTCCACCGGTACTTGTTCCTCCGGTACCCTCAAGCACTTTCTTAGCTGGGAGACATGGAATACTGGGTGTATATCCGACATTTCTTCAGGCAGTTGGATGCGGTATGCTACGGCTCCGACTCTCTTTAATACCTGGTATGGTCCAATATACCGAGGGGCTAGTTTTCCTTGCACCTGAAACCTTCGCGTACCCCGAATCGGGGATACCTTGAGGTAGACAAAATCTCCCTCATTGAAGCACAATTCCCGTCTTCTCTTGTCAGAGTAGCTCTTCTGTCTGGACTGTGCAGCCTTTAACTTCTCTCGGATTTCTGCTACACGGTCTTCTGCTTCTTTGATAAAAGCTGGTCCGACCAGGGAACGCTCTCCGACTTCTGACCACATCAAAGGGGTCCGACACTTTCTACCATAAAGGGCCTCAAATGGTGACATGCCTAGGCTGGCTTGGTAACTATTGTTGTATGAGAATTCTGCATAGGGTAGACTCTGTTCCCAATCCTTCCCATAGGTGAGGACACACGCTCTTAACATATCTTCCATGATCTGATTTACCCGTTCGGTTTGGCCATCGGTCTGGGGGTGATAAGCTGAACTAAAATCCAGCTTGGTGCCCATGGCTTTGTGTAGGCTCCTCCAAAACCTAGAGGTGAACTGAGTTCCTCTATCTGAGACGATCCGGCTGGGCACACCATGCAACTTCACTATGTTGTCGACGTAGAGTCGAGCCAGTTTTTCTCCACCGTAAGTGGTCCGTACGGGCAGATAGTGAGCAACTTTGGTAAGTCGGTCCACTATTACCCATATGGAGTCATTTCCTTTCTGGGTTCTGGGCAAGCCTACTACAAAATCCATGCCAATCTCGTCCCACTTCCAAACCGGGATAGGCAAGGGTTGTAGCAAGCCAGCTGGCTTCTGGTGCTCGGCCTTGACTCTTTGGCAGGTATCGCACCGGGCGACAAACTGGGCTATGTCTGCCTTCATCCCGTTCCACCAGTATTTCTGCTTTAGGTCCATGTACATCTTAGTGGACCCGGGGTGAATGGAGTATGCTGAGTTATGGGCTTCATCCATGATGGTCTGCCGGAATTCTCCGTCCTTAGGGACACAAATTCTGTTCTTATACCACAAGGTTCCCTTGTCATCTACCCTGAAATCCGGGGCTTTATTTTCTCCGGTCTGCTTGCGGATTTTTACTAGATCTTGGTCTGAACTCTGGGCTTCTCGGATTTTATCTTCTAATGTGGGCTGGGCACTTAGCCTACGGCTAGTATTCTGGGGAATGATATGCACATTCAACTGGGCCATTTCCTCTCGTAGTCGGGCATTCTCGGGTCCGGGCTGTCCGTAGGACTTTCTGCTTAGGGCATCAGCTACCACATTAGCTTTGCCCGGGTGGTAATGGATTTCCAGGTTGTAGTCCTTTACCAGCTCTAGCCACCTCCTCTGTCTTAAGTTTAGATCGGGTTGGGTAAAGATGTACTTTAGGCTCTTATGATCGGTGTAGATTTCACACTTATTCCCAATCAGATAATGTCTCCAGATCTTGAGGGCATGCACTACGGCTGCAAATTCTAAGTCATGGGTTGGGTAGTTCTGCTCATGGGGCTTAAGTTGTCGGGAAGCATATGCCACAACCTTCCCATCCTGCATGAGGACACAGCCTAATCCTTGCCGAGATGCATCGCAGTAGATGACGAAGTCTCGCTGGATATCTGGCAAGGTCAGTACTGGGGCTGTTGTCAATCTTTTCTTCAGCTCCTGGAAACTCCGCTCACATGACTCGGTCCAGGTGAATTTCTTGTCCTTTCTGAGCAACTCTGTCATGGGACGGGCTATCTTGGAGAATCCCTCAATAAACCTCCGATAATATCCAGCTAAACCCAGGAAACTCCTGATTTCACTCACATTAGTGGGCTGCTGCCAGTTGGAGATGGCTTCCACCTTCTCAGGATCAACTGCTACTCCTTCCGCGGTCAAGATATGACCTAGGAATGCTACTTTCTCAAGCCAAAATTCGCACTTGCTGAATTTAGCATAGAGTCGGTGGGCTCTCAATTTTTCCAAGACCACCCGTAAGTGGTGTTCATGCTCGTGAACACTCTTGGAGTAAATAAGTATGTCGTCAATAAAGACTACGACAAACTTATCTAACTCGTCCATAAACACCTTGTTCATGAGGTTCATGAAGTAAGCAGGTGCATTGGTCAATCCAAAGGACATCACTGTAAACTCAAATTGACCATAGCGGGTGACAAAGGCGGTCTTCGGAATGTCGCTCTCCTTGATCTTGAGCTGATGATACCCCGATCTCAGATCTATCTTGGAGAAATACTTGGCTCCCTTTAATTGGTCAAACAGGTCATCTATTCTAGGGAGGGGGTACTTGTTCTTAATGGTGACTTCATTTAATGCGCGATAATCCACGCACATCCTCATACTTCCGTCTTTCTTCTTGACAAAAAGCACGGGGGCTCCCCACGGGGATGAGCTGGGCCTGATAAAGCCACTCTGTTGCAACTCTCCCAACTGCTTCTTCAGCTCGGCTAACTCTGAGGCTGCCATTCTATAGGGTCTCTTGGCTATAGGGGAGGTTCCGGGGACAAGGTCAATCACGAACTCTATGTCTCTGTCAGGGGGCATTCCAGGTAGTTCCTCAGGAAAGACGTCCGGGTATTCACTCACTACCGGGACTTCTTCTATGGCCTTGGTCTCCATGCTGAACACCATGGGGTCTGGGCCACTTCCCTTAGTGTGACAGGTAACTTGCACACCATCTCGATTGGTCAAGTGCACCACCTTATCAGCACACCCTATATGACCGTCATGCAGGCTTAACCAATCCATTCCAAGGATCACATCTATCCCCTTAGACGTAAGTACTACTAGATCCGCTAGAAATTCTACCCCACTTAAATTGATCCTTACCCGAGAACAGCCTAGTCGACACTGAATGTCGGCCCCAGGGGTCCGGGTTAATAGGGGTAACTTTAGTAGTACTGTAGGTATATGATGTTTCTCCACAAAACTTGAGGATATGAAGGAATGTGATGCTCCAGAATCAAAAAGTACTGTTGCCAAGACTGAGCTGACTAGGAACTCACCGAGTACCACGCCCTGAGCGTCGCGAGCCTCCTGCGCGCCGATGTGGTTGACGCGGGCTCGACCAAATGACTGCTGGGGCGGCCTCATCTGCTGGCTGTTGTTGTTGCTGGGGTTGCTACTGCTGCGGACTGGCACACGGTTGGCTCCTGACAATGCGGCCCTGGGCCCAGCTACTGAGTTGGACAAGGCTGATGCTGCTGGCTTATTGGCATAGGGGCAGTTGGCAATGAAATGCCCTGGCTCTCTGCAGTTGAAGCATGCCCTACCATTGCTGGTAACCTGGCTGGCGCCGCTCTGTGGGGCCTTGATAGAGTTCTGGCTCCTGAATGGGGCGGCAGTCTGATGCGAACCAGATGCTTGGGACTGGGTCCGATAATGCATGGGAGCTTGGGACCTGGGCAAGGGGTGACCGAAGCTCCTCGGCTTCTGGAATCGGTCCTGCTGGTGCGCCTTGCTTTCCAGGAACCGACGCTTGTTGTCCCTCCGCTCTTCTGCCTTGGCCCTCTCAGTCAAGATGGCCATGTTCATCAGGGTGTTGAAGTCGGGGTAGATCTGAGGAGTGAGCAGGGTCCTCAATTCCGCGTTCAAGCCTTTCTTGAACATGTCCTGCTTCTTCTCATCCTTGTCCACCTCCTCCGGAGCATAACGGGCCAGCTCCATGAACTGGAAGGTGTACTCCTCCACAGATCGGTTGCCCTGGCGGAGTTCACGGAACTCATCCGCTTTGCGCTTCATGGTGGTGGCCGGAATGTGGTAGCGACGGAATTCCGTCACGAACTCATCCCAGGTGATAGTGGAGGCATCCTGGGCAGCCGAGCGGTAGTTCTCCCACCAGGCTAGGGCAGTCCCAGTGAGCTGGTGGGCAGCCAAGAGAACTTTGTCCCTACTCTCACACCCAAAGGGTTCCAGCTTCCTCTGGATGACGCGCAGCCAGTCATCCGCGTCCAGAGGGTTGACAGACCCGCCAAAAGTGGGTGGCTTGGTCCGGAGAAAGTCAGTCAACTTCTCATTCATATTCTGCCCGCGGGGCCTCTGACGGGTAATGGCGTTGGCTAGAGCTTCAAGCAGAAGGGTCTGGTTGTTCATCACTTGAACCAGATCGATGACCGGTGGGGGCGGTGGCTGCTGTGTTCCCACTTGGCTTTCTCCCCTTCCTTCTGGCTGGCTTACTTCCTGCTCCTCAGGGAGTACCGCCGGGGGCGGCTCCTGCCTTTCAGGCTGCCTCTCCGCACTGGGGGAGGCATGAGCCTGACTTGGGGAGGTCCTGGTGGCACGCTTGGGCGGCATCTGCAGATTGAGTGAGACCTTTTTATGAGAGTATGATTTGGATTTTAGTGATCTTTAAAGTGATTATTTCGTATTTTCGAAGAGACAGAATCCACCTCCTGTCGACAAACACACAGACTAACAAGCAACAAACACAAGCGATTTTATTTATTTTGCCACGGGGGGGGGGGGGGGTACAACACTGCTGGGGTAAGGCCAAAACACGCACTACACGACCGGTTACAACGACACAACTGGAGGGTACAACTCTAAACTGCGGACCATGTCGGCTTCATTCCTTGGGCAATACTGGCTGGGTCACACTACTCGCGGGGCGAGTCTTCTCCCTGGACTGAGTGATCTTCCATTGGAAGGAGGAGGGCTAGCACCTCATCCTTCAGAGTCCCGCCCGTGGGAGGGGTCTCGGGAACCACTCCATCCGACACCTCGGAGTTCCTTTCTGAAGGTGGTGGTGCCGGGGTGGCGTCCGGGCTCTTCCGCTTACTGGGTCCTGGGGCAATGGGGATCCCTTCGAGGATCGGGGCCTCGTCATCCTCGATGGCCACCATCCTCCTTCTGGCACGAATGGTAAGGTGGGCATCCTTCAGTTCCTTGGTGTGCCGATCCTCAGCCTCCTTGAGAGCCTCAACGGCAATGGCCTCGTTGCTTTGAGCGGCCGCGGCTCGAGCTTCGGCAGCGGCTAACTTCACCTGAAGCCTCCTCACCATGATTTCCGCGTCCTCGGCCCTACGGAGTTGCTGCTTCAACTTAGCAGCCTGCTCGTCATAGAGCTCATCCAAGGTGAGAAGGTAGGCAGCCATGTGTAGCACAGTGGGGTCATCCTCGCGCTGTCCACGTCCTTCCAAGGTCCGAACCCGGGCCAGCCAAACCGGGCGGTTCTTCTTGACAGGCGGGTAGAACCTCATCGGAGTGCGGCCAATGTGCCTCTCATAGATCTGGCACAGGAAACGGAGGGCCTTCCGGGCTGCCACTTGATAGGTATCCTTGTGTCGGAAGCCGGTGGCGGTCACGTTCCATGGCTGGATATCCGGATAGCGGCTGCTCCGCCCGATGTAGATAATCATCTCACACCGAGGGGTCCCGCGGTCCTCGTACTCCCTGCTGGTGTACTCCGGACGCTCGTAAATCCCAAGGCGGTCCATGCAGGCGAACAGCAATCTGGGAAAACCAGGCTCCTCCAGGCAGTGGCTGTTGACCCATCCTTCCTCGGCCATCTGGAAAAGATCCGGGGCACAAATTAGTTTTTCAATAGAGCAGAGGTAGGAAGAAATTTTGTAACTCTTTTGCTTTGGTCAAAAAGGGCTAATCCGGTCCTAAGGTCGCGTCCTACAGCCAACGACGGCTCTGATACCACCTGAAGCGTCCCCACATAAGTAGAGACTAAATGTGATACAAATATCAGTCCCAGGAGGCTGATAACACATTTATTCGACAGATAATTCAGTTACCGTACAACTCCCGAGGGAGTGGGCGTGAAAGCCACGCAGCGATAAACAGTAAATAGATAACGGCGGCTAACCAAGCGACTGCCAAGAGACAGCACTCGGGACTACACGGCAGCAGCAGCATCTTGGGCAGGGCAACACCACAGGCAGCGTCAGGTGCGGACACAACCTCTACTCGAGGTCTTCTGCGACGAACTCAGGGTCTTCCTCTGTAGCAATGAAGCAAGGGTGAGTACTAATGTACTCAACAAGTCCAACCCCATCCACGGAGGGGGATACAAGCAAGTTTATGCACAAGTATAATCAAGGACAGGCTAAGGTTTATTTTGCGGAAAAGCTAATTTTTAACACATGCAGGGGATTGTTTTCGGAAAGGTTTTTGTAAAGTTCCCTTTAATACCCGAAATACTGAGTGGGGTTGATCCTACACAAAGGATCCAAGCTTTTATCGCTATCGGACTCCCCGTCCGTCATAGCGCACGGCACAACTGCCGGACTCTTCTGAAATTCCACACACACACACACACACACACACACACACTCTCATGACATTCTTGCCCAAACACTAGTTATGTGACCAAGCCGTAATTCGTCCAATACCGTGGACACGGCCACCCGGATAGGTTTTTAACTCTGCAGAGGTTGTACACTTTTCCCACAAGTAGGGTACCGTAGCACGATCACCGTAGTGACGGTACGGATCCTAACAAAGCCATTACCCACCTTAGCTAAGACTGGCTAGTTCTCGCGGGAACACCCAAGGGGTTCACGGCTCATTCAGGAGACCGTAACCGGGACCTAAGTCACCAAGATCTTAATCCTTTTCCGTGGGTTCCCGTTGCTCACCAGCACTCCTGAGGACTAACCATCCAGCTAGTGGGATTTATGCTAAGCCGTTGCCCATACAACGGTCGAGTGGTTGCACGATAGTGGAATTAGGCAAGATGACACATTAACTCGGTCCTTAATTACGACCGGATGGATATCTCCCAACATTGCCCAACCACCAAGGTACGAGCACAACAACTGGGCATCCCACACAAGGAACACCCATCCATCCCGTCCGCACATTTCTTTTCCCGAACCAAAAGCCATTATTCTTACTTGGACACACACACACACCTTAATTTCCCGAATACACCATTGTAATAATGTTTGCATTTGGGTAACAGGTTCCTAAGCGTTCTAGCGGTGGTTATCAACTAAACAGAGCGAGTCATATTTAGAGATAAGCATAGGACAACAAGGAATGTTCATAACAATCAAGGGGTGGCTATCCAACCATGTCTTGCGGTGAAATAATATGCATTTTGTAAAACAGGCCAATAGGTCGTGTTTGAAAAACTAGGTATTAAGTATGCATCAAAAGGGTGAGATTGGACTTGCCGTCTTCAAAGCCTTCCGGGAGTTCCGGCTCGCGGTACTGGTCCTCGGGCTCGGGCTCGCGGTCAAACTCTTCCTCGGGCTCCTCCTCGGGCAATCCGCGATCTACGGCACACACAAACAGACACACAAATAAATAAAAGAGAAAACGGTTTTTAACCGGGAGCTCCGAACAGGAAATGCGGGCGGAAAATAGGTAGAGGGATTATTTTTGGGAAATTTGGATATGGATCGGCGAAAGTATCTTGGAGGATGACGTGGTGAATTTTGGGATTAATTGGAGGAAGTTTGGCGCATGAAATGACGGGTTAAACAGGGATTAGGGGCTTAAACGGAGGTTTAGGGCTGATTTTTAATAAACCAGGGACCTATTTGTAATTTCTTTCGGAAGTGGAGGGGCTTATGTGTAATTTGGGGAAACTTGGGGGTTAGATCGGAATTCTTGGAGTTTGGCCTCCTTCTTCTTCCAGGAAACAGAGGAAGAGAGAGGGAGAGGGAGAGTGGGCCGGCGGCCGGCCGGCCGGGCGCCGCCGGCGGCGAGCCGTGGGGCGGAGGGGCGGCGGAGGGAGCCGAGGGGGCGCTCCATTTGCCTCACCTCGGGTAGGTGGCGTCGGAGGAGGGTGGGGCACGGGCGCCCGTGGGGCGGCGGCGACGGCAGGTGTGCGGCGGCGGCGGCGCGGAATGCGGCGGCGGCGGGGGGTGGCGACGGCGGCACCGGGTGGAGGGGCGAGTTGGGAGGGGGAGTGGCTTGGCAAGGGGAGGCCGGTCGTGCCCCTATTTATAGGCCGTCGGGGTGGTGGCCGGAGGTAGGGGCCGGTTATTTGGCCGGCGGTGGGAGCTCGATGGCCACGGCACCGGTGGCGTGCCGTGCGGGAGGTTGGGCCGGCGAGGCGGCGTGGTGCGGGGCCGAGACGGCCGGCTTGGGGGAGCGGCGAGCGGGGCCGGGGAGGCCGGCGCCGGAGCAGGCGGCCGGGGTCCGGACCGGGCGCGCGGATCGAGGGGGGCGGCGGCGTGGCCGACGCTGGGCCGGCCGACGGGGCCCACGCGCGGGGAGGCCGAGCGGCGTGGCTCCAGGAAGGGAGTGGCGCGGGTAGTAATGGGGGGGGCCGGCCAGGGAGTGGCGCCAGGAAGAGAAGGAGGAGAGAGAGAAGGAAGGAGGGAGGAAGAAGAAGAAGAAAGAAGAAAGAAGAAGAAAGAAAAAGGAAGAAAAAAAAAAGGGGGAAGGAAAAGAGAAAGAAAAGGAGGAGACCGGCGGCACTCGCGGCACGCGGTCGGAGCACGCGCACGGCGTCCGACACCGGCACGCGGCGAGATTCGCGGGCACAGATAAAAAGATAGGTGGGGGTCGGCATGGGTACCGGGACGGCGAAATCGCCGGGGAGGTTTCCGATTTCCGGGAGCTCAGCGGTAAAAAGATTTTAAAGACGGTTTTGAACGGGTGATTTTAGTTAGTGATTTTTGCGGGCGTTACAACTGCTCCCCGCGAAGGGACCGCGTGGGGCACATCCCCGACCACACAAACGCACTCCCTCGGGAGCAGTGTGCCCGAGGGCTCGGAGCGACCAGCTCCCAAGGCAAAGCAAGCCGTTCGCAACAGACAACGAGAATAGAAAATTCTCATTCCATGAAACAAACGTTACAAGGAGGGTGCTTGAGGCGTCGTGTACAGATACAAAAAACGTTGGCGTTGCCAAGCAAGGCAACACCTGAGGCCTAGAGGGCATGCTGCTACAAGGGTGGCGTGAAGCGGTGGATGCTCACGTCGCTGAGGTTCTTGTAGCATCAACACCTTAGGGGCGCCTGTGCGGAGGTGGTACCGAGGATGAGAGCACTTTCAGCTCCAGCAAGCAATGCCACTATCTCCCCTAGCAAGAGAGCAAACCACTGCCACTCTCAAAGCCTCCCATCGGAGGCATGAGGGGGCGTAATTATACCCAACAGGCACAGGAGCAGCATCATGGCAGCCTTCGTCGAGCCCGCTGGTCCGCCATGGAATCGAATGGGGCTACAGGGCTCCCAAATGATTTCAGATGGACTCGGGGTTGTTCTTACATGTTACTGGTTTTTCCTGCCGGATCCGTGAGGATCTTGGAGCAGGATCGGCAACAGGAATGGAGGTGCCTCAAACCCTCTATGGTACGCCCAGCCGCTCATCGAGATTCTTCTAGTACCAGGGGCAGGCTACATGGCAGCCAACTCGGAAGAGTCAAAGATACCCCCTCATTGGCCTGATCTCTCTACCCACACACAGAAGTATTTTTGGAGTAAAATCTGGAGCCCCAAGCAGTGCTCGGCTCAGGCTTTATAGCTCGGGCATAGGGATTAGACACCTGAAGTCACGATGGCACCAGACGAAAAAGGACAACGCAAGCCTCAACGCGCCAGCAGACCCACATGAACGGCAGCACGGTGGGGCGGAGGCTTGAGCAGGGCCTTGGGATTCCGCATCACGCGAGCCACCAGACGGACCGGTCCTGACCGCGCACGGCACGCGACCGTGAGCAAACCAGAGGCTCAAGAAGGGTCTCCTGGCATCGCCCGATGGCAGCAAGAAACAAGCGAGACCCGCATTAATAGCCTTCTGAGCGAATCTTTGATTCCCTTAGAAGCTCGGGGGCTAGACCCAGTGGGTTCGCTCGTGCAAACCCACATGACGTCTCAACCATTGGACAGCGTACAAGAAGGGCGAAGGAGCCTTCCCCCGACCACAAGGTCGGAAGAAGCCTCGGGGGCTACTGACGGGTTACTGTACCAGGGGTACCCCTGGGGAAAGGATTTAAGGCAACCAGGCACAAGAAGCCCAAAGGCCCAACAGCAAGAGGCGTGCTAAAGACAGCCCAGACGATGCCGCGGCCCACTGTCCAACCTCCCTTGGTCAGGAGCCAAGAGTCGTAACTCGCTGGTTTGGCCAGATCGGCGGTGGGGCCCGCAAGGGGCCTACGGCGCTCCATCCACTCCTTGACTAAAGGATGACCGATGTCGTACTAGAAGCATTGAATGCAGGGTGTGGCCCTCTTGACCGCTCCACGCCGGGGACATGACCGGGCGAGGGGAGACGACCTTTAGCCGAAGGGTCCAAGGGTGAAGATACACCCCTCAAACCGCCTAGGATGACCTGCAGAGCGAGGCCACGCGCGGTCGTACGCGCCCACACGTCCCGCCATCATCATCACCCTTGCCGCCAGGGTGAACCGTCAAGATCAAGACTCTGCCCCCACGTCGGGCCCTGTACGGGCTCGCAGGCAAGGTGGGACCTAGCGCCAGGCGTAACGGGGTGGCGAGGTCGTGAGCGTGCCAAGGAGGTTGGGGAAAGCTGGGAGAAGCGGCATGCCTCGTCCAGGCCACTGACCCTCATCCACTCATCTCCGATACGAACGTCAGTGGCAGCTTCCATCCCATTCACTGCCACGGGGTGGGCGGACGGGACGGTGCACGCCACGGAGCAAGTCAGGCCGTGCGTAAACGGCCCACACCGCACAGAACCCACCGTATAGGGCATACGATGCCCACGACCGACCAAGAAGACAGGATAATAAGGCCCCTTGGTGCAAGGCTACCCGACCATGCCACAACCCCCGACCTTCGAGGTTGGGGACCCCCTCCATTTCTCAACATTGTCACTCGATCCCTAGCCTATATAAGGGGAACCGGACTTTCCTTCTCGCCCTCTCGTATTTATTCACACACACGCCCCCACGCATCGCCTGCCTACAAGCACCTCGTTGTAAGATCACTACACTCGATTCAAGGAACACAACTCCTGCCGAAATTAGATGTAGGGATCTTTACACTCGATTCAAGGAACACGACTCCTGCCAAAACTAGATGTAGGGATCTTTCCGAACTAGTATAACAACTAGATGTAGGACCTTTCCGAACTAGTATAACTCTTTTATTTTTTGCGTGTGCTAGCCCATTGCTAGTCGGCGGTACTGAAACACCGACGATTCCCATCCGAGAGCGCACGCCGGGCACGCCGGGCCAGCAGGCCCAGGCCACCAGCCGTCACCCTCGATGCCGGCCCACCGCCATGTGACCCTCGTGGCAGAAAACCCGCGACAGCCACACACACGACGGGAGAGGTGGTGGATGAAGTAGAACACCTTATACCGCCATCAGCCCATCACACCGGCCCCATCAAGAGTCAAGACCAAACAAACTGTCAAACCAACCAGACAACACAACACGCCTCGAGCCACTCAACAAAACACCCGCTCAGCCACAGCGACGGGCCGACGACCGACCGACGCCGACGCCGCCGCACCCGGGGCCGAGACCGAGAGGGAAAGAAGGGAACTAGCCAAGACAACAGGTGGAGCTCGCCGCCGGGCCCCGCGCTGCCGGCCGCGGCCCTCGGCCCTCGGCCGCCCCATGGGGGGAAGCCTGGTGTCCATGCTCCGGTGGCCGCCGGACCTGGGCCTGCCCAGCCTGGCCGCGCTGCTCCCCTCGCCGCCCGCGCACCTCCGGCTCCGGGTCCAGGAGTGGTGGCAGTGGCAGTGTTGGAGCCCCGAGCAGCTCGGAGCGGCGGCGGCGCGGCGGTGGCCCGAGCTGGTGCGGGACGTGCCGCTCCTGGTGGACTCCGCGCTCTGGGGCGTCGTCACGGCCGTCGAGTCCGTCGCGCTCGTCTCCATGATGTGCTGCTTCTTCCTCTGCTGCGGCTGCACGCTCTGAGAGGCGAGCTCCGGTGAGCTTCGAGGCGCGAGTGCGACGAAGCTGCCGCCAGTATGAAATGGTTCCTCTGTGCGATTTCTTCGTTTTTACTGCTTGTGATTGTGTTGAATTAGCTTTGCTAGGTATGAATGGATTAGCTATGTTACTGCAATGGTAATGGTAACTAGGATGTGTTTGTGATTGGATTTGACTGTCGGTTGTGCGCCATTTGGGATCTATGACTACGAGCAGAATGCGCTACTGTATCAAGAACTAGTGGGGGAGATTACTAAAATTGGAGGGTGTAGGTGTGGGATGGGAACGGAGGCGGCTTTATTTGCGGGAAAATATCTCAGTTTCCGAATCAGCCGGGTCAATGGCTTCAGTTGCGTTTCAGTCTAAAAATATCATACTCCGGAGGCATTGTATTGTACTTGTACGCTTGGTAGGTTGTAGCACACTGGTACAGTCACGTGCTAGTGCAACTGTTCGGTCTATCACGCTCCTAGTACGAGACCCCTGGGAGCCAGCCAGCGAGGAGCCCTGGAGCCAAGGATACCATCTCAGGTGTTTGGGAAGACCGTGCTAAATTTTAACACCTGTTACATCGGACGTTTTATACTAATTAGAAGTATTAAACATAATCTAATTACAAAACTAATTGCACGGATGGAGTCTAATTCGCGAGACGAGTCTATTAAGCCTAATTAGTCTATGATTTGACAATGTGGTGCTACAGTAACCATTTGCTAATGATGGATTAATTAACTTTAATAGATTCGTCTTGCGAATTAGACTCCATCTATGCAATTAGTTTTGTAATTAGCTCATGTTTAGTCCTTCTAATTAGCATCCGAATATCCGATGTGACCCTGCTAAAGTTTAGCACCTCGTATCCAAACAGTTGTTTGACAATCTGGTGCTACAGCCCCATTTGCTAATGATGGATTAATTAACTTTAATAGATTCGTCTTGCGAATTAGACTCCATCTATGCAATTAGTTTTGTAATTAGCTCATATTTAGTCCTTCTAATTAGCATCCGAACATCCGATATGATCCTACTAAAATTTTGCACCTCGTCTCCAAACAGTTGTTTGGCCAAATTCCTACGAAAGAGTACTAGGAAGAGGCTGGTTGATCCTTTGGTCCTGCAACTGCAATGCACACGGAACTGCGGTTTCTTGTACCTACCCCTCTTCAAGTAGTATTCTGGCCGCAATTAAGGTGTTCCGACTCTTGTTGTTGGTAAGAAGTCGAATTCCGGTATGTCCGATGATCCTCATCTGAATTCAATCCCGGTCCCGTCACAAATGAAAGCTCAGCGCAACAGCAGGACCACGCCCCGCGCCACAGTGCCACACGTAGCTGCAAAGAGACAAACGGCTGCGCGTGTCGCCTTCGGCGTCCCTGCCAAAATCATCATCGCCCGAGCCTGTACGAGCACAGGAACAACGCCCAGCTGCCAGCCAGAAGCAGTCATGCTCCCAACCGAAACGCACAGGAGGCGTGGTCCCAGGACACCCCCACCGCGCCGGGGGCCGTCGCTACGTGCTTCGCCTCGCGCGTCGGCTGGAACACCGGAACCGGATCCCCCCTACGGCCCTACCAGAGGCAGCCAACACGGCTGCGTGTTCGTCTCCGGCGAGTGGAACGCACGCAAGGATTGACCCCCGCTGTCTTCCGTGCCGTGCAGCAAAAGAACCCCTCTTGGAAGCTGGTAGACTGGTAGTGGGTGCTGAACGGGGCCGGATAAGGATGAACAAACCCCGTCTCGTCCCAGGGTCACAGCCTCTGGTGTCAATTCCGAATGGGTGGCTCGTAACTTCGTAAAGCTCCTTTTCTGTCGCTGTCGAGCATTATTTGCTTTGCAAATTGCAAGCGAATCACGAATGGGGAGATGCTCTTAGAGCCTGAGGGGGTATTTAATTAATTAACTATATCGAAGTCTGCTTTTGCTTCATCTCGATGCTTTCGAAAGTTGGGAGCAATAGCTTTCTCACTTCATCTCGATGCTTTCGAAAATTGGCAGCAATAGCGCTGCAAAATGATGCAGCTATGAAACGTCACGGGCGATTTACACCGCAGGAGACCTCGAGCAGAGTTGCACAACAACACATTTGTTTTCTGAGTTCAGATTTTTCGTTTTTTTTGAAATAAACAAAAAAATCGCTTGATTTCGTGACTTCCGTGCGTACAACTTTCACTACTGATAGAAGCAGCATAACATGCAAAAAAAAAAAAACACCACATTTCGGCAAAGATTCCAGAGGCCAGATGCCGGAGCCCATATTAACTTGGGGTGCTGCACAACAACTAATTATTGATAAAAATCGACCAAGCACTTTTATAGCTTGATAATTTTCCCTCAGGTTACAGCTGGCATAATTCCATGAGCCGCACTTTACATGTACCAAAAATATTTTAAATGAGAACCAGGCAAATTAACGTGGCTGACCATCCCTGAGGCCACAACACGTCAGTGTTCTCGAGTACCCGTCCATTATTTTGCACCGCCGTTGGCAAAATAAAAAAATTGAGAAGATTATCCATTTCTTTAATGGAATTTCACTTGATCATGAATCCAGATTCTAGATCAACAAACTTCTCGATGTTTTTGGCCAAATCCTCTGCTAGTCCAGTATAAGAATGCGGT
The DNA here is from genome assembly GCF_005286985.2 of Setaria viridis. Taxonomy (NCBI): domain Eukaryota; kingdom Viridiplantae; phylum Streptophyta; class Magnoliopsida; order Poales; family Poaceae; genus Setaria; species Setaria viridis. The sequence goes on from NC_048271.2 coordinate 45,819,136, forward strand.
GTTAGCTTCGAAAGTTTTGATCGAACCTCCTCTGGTATGTCTAGACCATCAATGAACTGCTGCATGCTATCCTTGGTGACAGCTTGTCCTCTAGTCAGTTCCTTCAGCTTCTCATAAGGTTCAGGTATCCCATATCTCCGCATCACCTAAAATGGTAAATTACAGGAGCATGATAATGTGATATATACTTGATGGGGAAATAACAATCCATCTGGCCTTGAGAGTTGAAAGTTGAAATTATTTGAGAAAAGCAAGATGTGTCTAAAAATGCAATGGATTGAAATGCAGTCAAGCTAATGCAATATCAAGACAATAACACAATAACTCAATAAGCACTTTTGACAAACTAATAGCGACTCAACATCCAAACTTCTTAGAGTTCCAGTGTAACTACTCAATTGAAGCATAGGGTTGACCATTGTCATGTAAATCAAAACCAAATTCAAGGGCAGAACAAAAACAATAATACAGAATGCCTTACTGTCTGTATTGGCTCAGCGAGGACCTCCCAAGTTTGCTCCAGGTCTTCAGCTAAACGTGATTCATTCACCTGTGTAGATAGCCAATTCAGCGTATAAAATTCTGGGTTGATCATAATTACTTAAAAGCGCATGTAAGTTTAACCATCTCAGGTTAATGGCAAATGAGGGTAAACATCTGATAATTCCATGCAGTGGTCCGAAATGCAAGTATGTAGTGAACAAAGGAACATTCTCATCCTACTAAGTCAGTTATCATGAACTTGAGTGGTGTCAATAACAGTTGGGTAAACACCTAGCAGTCTCCAGTCTCCACTAATCTATAGTGTGTTTTCCTGTTGGACCAAGACTTATAAAAAGAGCAAGCGGTGAGGTAGGTCTATCTGCTTGAGCATCAAGCATTCTAAGTACTTGATAATGATGAACTTCAGGTCACGTATACAATAACAATATTCAAGGTACAACAATATCAAATATGATGTGACAAAGGACAAGCTCTGGACCACGTACCTGAACTTTGCTGATTCCACGCATTGTAGCTTTGTAAGCCAATAGAGAATGACCTAATCCCACACCCAAGTTTCTCAAAACGGTTGAGTCTGTCAGATCGCGCTGTCAATGATATAACATGGTAGTTCATTAGTACAGATGCTACTGAGATCAAACACAAAGGCTAAGTTCCAATCTTGCATAGATGTCAGCAACACAAGCACCATATTTTCATTCTGACACCTCAGGTTGGGAAACTCAAAATTGAAGGGTAGAATAAGGCAAGACACAAGAAAATACCTGCATCCTAGATATCGCCAACTTCATGCTTATAGCAGATAAAGTACCATTTGCCAAAAATAAATTGCCCTCACTGTTTTCAAAGTCAATGGGATTGATTTTATGAGGCATAGTGGAAGAACCAACTTCACCAGCTTTTGGTACCTGAAAACAGAATTTGGAAGATATATCAAGTCAAAATGGAAGATATAAATCAATAACATCACTACTTTTCCCCCTTTCAGTACAAAGGCAATTCCCTCAGACAGTCAACCCACCACAGTTTACCTGCTTGAAGTAGCCTAGTGATATATAGGACCACATATCTCTGTCAAAATCAATCAACACATTGTTGAACTGGGAGAACAGATTGAAAAGCTTTGATATGTAGTCATGTGGCTCAATCTGTAAAAAGGATAACACTGCATCAGAACAACATTGATGGTTATGATTACTCTAGCATTTGAGAAATATAAGGTAAATAATGGGGAAAAGCTCCTAACTGTGCAAGACATTCATGACAAGAGAAGGAAATGAGGAACAGCTGGATGTCAAAGAATATAAATCACCTGGGTAACATAGGAGTTAAACTGCAAACCCAAGGATCTAACAAACTCTTCTGCCACCTTAGGCCAGTCAACTTCTGGATATGCAACCACATGAGCATTGTAATTACCAACAGCGCCAGCAAATTTCCCTAGTATGTTCACCTCTGAAAAACTCTTCCCTATATCAGATAACCTGGCTACAAAGTTTGCCATCTCCTTTCCCACCGTTGTTGGTGATGCTGGCTACAAGCAAGAATTGAAAACGATTAAGAAAGGATTCAAAAGGTAACAAGCAATAAAGCAAATCAATTGGGTTGGCTGTTGCATTGAAAGAATTAGTGAGCTTAAACTCTACAATGTGAATTGCTGAAGAATAGAATTTTTACTTAGAAATATAATTCCCCCCATTTCTCGTATAAATTAAAAGTTTGAAGATTATTTGACCAAATAGTATACTATTTTTTTAATTCCCTAAGCTATGTTGGTAAGAATGCAAAATTTGCTATGTTACTCCATCAATGTTGCCTTGTGACTAGCAGAATGAGTTCATCAATCACGATCAATCAATTCCAGTTTTCACTATGAACTTATCAATTTATCATCTCCCAGAATCACCTTACTGCATGAACACCAAGCAAACTTGTGAAACAATGAAGTTTTAATAAGTAATTTTTTCACCGTATTATGTCACATAGAGGGCATTTGAGAGCTCTCTATGGGAAAGTTGTACCTCAAAATCAGGGTAAAGAAAAACCTGCAGTTATTGTTACTCAACAGTATAAGTAAATATTATTTACGACAGAATGAAGGTGTCTTCATACCTGCCCATGAGTTCGGGACAACATTGGGTAGGCTGAATTTTGTGTTGCCAAGGAACACAATGCTTTGCATATGTTGATCATGGTAGGGAACATAACTTCATTTACCCCCTCTTTCAGAGCCAATGCATGTGACAGATTGTTGATATCTTCAGAGGTACATCCAAAATGGAAGAACTCCGATACCTGGGAAGAAGTTCAAAATGTCACTCAGCTTTAAGGCTAACCACAAATATACTCCTACACCTGTTAAAATCCTAGGTGCGACCTGAAGGTCATCATACCTTTGCAATCTCTGGATTTGAGCTGCATCTCTGCTTCAGAAAGTACTCAACAGCTTTCACATCATGGTTGGTTGTTTTCTCGATTTTCTTTACTACCTTCGCATCATCAATGCAAAAATCCTGGATAATCCCATTCAAGAAGAGCTGGGCCTCCTCACTGAAAGGAGGCACCTCAGTGATCTCAGGAATTTGAGAAAGTTTCAGTAGCCACTTGACCTGCAGAACAAGGCACCTCAGATGAGCAACATTGACAATAACACCAGCGCCGCACACTCTAGTATTCCACCCTCGAGTGAAGATTGGGCGCGCAGATATAATGTACGATAGGAGGACAAACTGTACTAAATTAAACGTCAGGTACCTCGATCAGAACACGGTATCTGATGAGTCCGAACTCGCTGAAGAAGGGCATCAGGTCCCTGATGAAGCGACCATACCGCCCATCCAGCGGCGACAGCGCCATCAGGCAGAACGTATCGTTGTCCGGCAAGCTGCCCAGCTCCTCCAGCGACCTCTCCGCCCAGCCCGGGGCAGAATCGTCCATCTGACCAACAGAACAGCACGACATGACCAGTAAGTAAGTCGCAAGCAATCAACACATAGCGGGAGTTGAGGAATTCTACGGGAAGCTGCGCCTCGTCACCTCGGCGGAACCTCCGGCGACGGCAGCGGGGGCTGAGCACTGAAGGCGCCGCGTCGGGCGGGCACAGGCGCTGCGGAGCCCGGTGGCCCTCGGGGCGGCGGCCGTGCGGGGAGAGACCGCGGCGGCGGTTGCCGGGGGCTTGAGCAACGGCGGCGCCGACATGCTTCGAAAGGTGCGGCGGGTGGTGTGCGCGGTTAAACCCTAGGTGCGGCGGAAGGATACGGCGCGGGGTGGCTGCGGGTGGGCCGGTGGGTCATACGCTGTGAGGAAGGGGAGGGGATAAAGGGTTTGGTGCAGAGAGAGGAGAGGGGTTTAAGAACAGGGTATTTATTGATTTGATTGGGCAATTCGTTCGGCCCGGGCGCCGGGGAGGCCGGTAGTGGCGGGCCTGGCGGCGGGGTAGTTTTCCACGGATAGACTTAGGACCGGGGCCGTTCGTTTGGACGGTAAGCACGTATTCGGATATTCCCTCGTGTTCTACATATTGTCACGTTTCAAGGTTTCTTATGTTTAAAATCATTTTTTTTGCACATGATTTTAACATCGCAAAGCAGCTTATTAAAGACCTAGAAATATAGATGTACGTTTTAGAGTATCACTTAATCACTTCTAAGCATGCCCTTTGATTCTTGTATTACAATCGCTGATTGATATGGCCAAAGTTAAATGTATCCAAAATTATATACTTGACCTTGGGAGAAAGAATAAGCAAGAAATTAAGAGTGGCAATAGAAAACTATACTCTCTCCGTTTCACAATAATGTTTGTTTTAGCTTCACTTTCGAAATACTCCCTCTATCTCAAATTATAGATCGTTTTGGATTTTCTAAATTCATAGATGAGGGATAAGGGTACCCACGGGTCCCCACCAATTAGGATACTGACAGGTGGACCCGTCCGACATACCGTGTAGGCCAAGGTATGAAGACGCGTGGAGTACAAGCTCGGAGGTCGGGCAAACAGATTCTGCCCAGATATTGCAGGATACATGTTGTAGTCCGACTCAGATTGCTTTCCATGTAACAACCGACTAGGATTAGATCCTATCCGACTTGTAACCCTATGTCGTCAGTGTTTATAAAGCGGCTAGGGACACCTTTGGGGTAACTCAACGCAACGCACCTCAACTCAACCCAACGTACATCAACTTTTCACGTCCCATACCAACAATACAATTCACCAGAACACAGGATGTAGGGTATTACTTTCCGGAGGTCCGAACCTATCTAAACCTTGTGTCCATGTGTTACCATTCAAGTTTTTGGTCTTGCGATCTCCCCCACCTACAAATCTACCACCTAGGTAATCCTCTGGTGGACTACCGGTCACTAAATCCGACAGTTAGCACGACAGGTAGGGGTGATCGTGAGATCCTCCCCCAACGAGCCCGATGGCATCCTGCCCCGGCGTCATCTTCCCCGAGAGCATGAAGGACTTTCTTGGCAATCCGATCCAGCTTCGCTTGAGGGAGCATGCCGGTAGACTCCAACTCCACCGCCTCCGTCGCTGACTCGACGCCCACCGCTAGCTCGGTATCCGTCGAATCCGCACCAACGGAGCAAGGTCTCCACCCGAGAATCATCACGCCGCTTGCCCAGCAGGTTGGCAATCTCTCTCTTAGAGAGGGTCTAGCGCGTCCTCGCATCAGCCCGCCCACTCACGCCCTCCGATCTAATCGCGGGGCTAGACCGCATCAGCAGCACAATTGCTAAGTGCATCAATCTCTCAAAGGTGGCACTACGCGCCAGAAGGTTGGCGTCGGGCCTTCCCCTCGCCCCTTTTGGCCTCAAGAACTCGGCTGCCGTGCCTTCTGAAAAACTCGCTCAGCCGTTCCAGATCCAAACTGAAAATCCACCCGAACCCACCCAGTTTCCAGATTGTGGTGAACATCGGCGCTTCTACCCTAAGGAACTAAAAGCTACGTATTTTCTTTACATTTTACATTGAATAAATAAAACCTCAAAAGTTCTTTGCGTACCTACTACCTTCTCGCTTTCTTAGTCGAGCTCTTAATCACGCTCGAGGGTTGTCCGACCTGTTCGACAAACCACACACTTGCCTTTATGCTTGGGGGCTTCCCCCGCTATGCGCCGACCTCCAGGTCCCAACTTTTCTCCTACCCCTCTCAAGGTTGTGCGACTAACTCATGTGGACGGCGTTCTAGCATGCGAAACCTAGACAAACTTGCGTTCGTCCCCTCTACAAGCTCGAGATCCGCTCTCAGCAAAGTGCTAGTTGGGCAAGGCAGGCGCTTAGCGGCTACAGACCTAGGCCACACGGTGTCCTATCGAACATACCAAGGAAGGGAACGAGTTTTGCCTTTACATAAGTTAATCAACAAGTTTTCTTGCCTCAAGACATAGATTGATACATGTTACAATTTTTTCATTACTTACAGGTCCAACTCCTTAACTACCTCCTCCGTGGCTCGTTGATTTTGCTCGGCCAACTCGGGCATGACGCTGACTCTCCGACTTGGCCACGACACAAACTAAGTCTTATTTCCAATTAAATATTTTACGGCTTCCGTATATCTCCATACGCCTTGGCTCCTCTATAGCTCCGTGACTTTCACCGACCACCCTGGTCATACCTCCGACTACTTATACAGCTTGGTCCGTCCACTACACGGGCAGTCAGGGGTTGTGCCCTATGAGTGCCCAGCGCACGCTATTTGTTTTTCCGCACAGTTCCGATTGCTTTTGCGGCTTGTCCGTCTCTCTTAACAGTTGCTAAAGTACTTGGGTAGCACACACTTTAATTTGTGAAACCTCGACTCATCTTGTGATGCCCCGTCTACAAGCTCGAGATCTACTCTCAGCAGACTGCTGGCTAAGCAAGGCTAGGTGCTTAAACGTAACAGGCTAACTATCCGAGGAAATTACATGGCCCACAAGAGTAGGACGTGCAAGGATTTATTTATATGCTGAATAAAACTCCAAATTATTCAATTATTAAATATTCTACAACATGCTACATAATGTTTGCATTCTACTTTTACAGCTCAGAAACAACTCGGCATGCCTCCCGTTGCCCGACCGACCTCTCTGGCTCGAGGTGGTAGATGACTCGGCGTGCTTTTGTAGCTTGGCCAGCTCCCAAGCTCGGAGGTTGGGCGCCACAGATGACTCAGCGTGCCTCCTGCCACCCGGCCGACCTCCTAGGCTCGAGGGCTCGGGGCGGTAGGCGACTCAGCGTGCTTCCATGGCTTGGCCGACTCCCAAGCTCGAGGACTGGGCACCACAGACGACTTAGCGTGCCTCTTGCCACCCGGCTGACCTCCCAGGCTCGGGGGCTTGGGGCGGTAGGTGACTCGGCATACTTCCGTGGCTCAACCGGCTCCTAAACTCGGGGGCTAGGCACCACAGATGACTCAGCGTGCCTCCTGCCACCCGGCCGACCTCCCAGGCTCGGGGGCTGGGTGCGGGAGGTGACTTGGAGTACTTCTGCGACTCAGCCGACTCCCAAGCTCGGGGATTGGGCGTCTTACTTTGGTCAGCGTGCCTCCTTAGCTCTACCAGTCTTCGCGCTCGAGGGCCAGACGTCTATTTTAGGTTGGCGTGCTTCCTTGGATCCACCAGTCCTCGCGCTTGGTGGTTAGGTGCCTATTTCAAGTTTGCGTGCCTCTGCGGCTCTACCAGTCCTCGCGCTCGGGGGCTGGGCACTATATTTGGATCCTTTTACGATGGAAACAATACATCAGACTCTTGACCATTTGGCCGATTACTTTAATCGCTTCAATGTTCAGGGGCTACTCCATATGGAGTGTGTCTTGCGACGCCCTCCATGTGCTTCCCTTCGATCTACAGGATGCCTAACATCCCGGAGCTCGGCAGTCGTGTAGCCATGCGCATTTGGTCATACAATTGTGGAATCTTCAATTTTTATTCCTTTTTTGAGCACTGCGTAGCCTCTCCATCACTATGAAGACACCACAACTTCAGCCGAGTACATTACAAGTTTCGTTGCGCATCCGTCAGGTTTCTGTTCGACTCCACATCGCTCGGGATCTTGAGGGATAAGAGTACCCACGGGTCCCCACCGACCAGGATACTGGTCGGTCCTAACAGGTGGGCCCGTCCGACCATGCCATGCGGGCCAAGACATAAAGACGCGTGGAGTACAAGCTCGGAGGCTGGGCACACGGATTTTGCTCGGATATTGCGGGATACATGTTGTAGTCCAACTTAGATTGTTTTTCATGTAACAACCGATTAGGATTAGATCTTATCCGACTTGTAACCCTAAGTCGTTAGCCTATATAAGGCGGTTAGGGTGGTAACTCAACACAACGCACCTCAACTCAACCCAACGCATATCAACTTTTCGCATCCCATACCAGCAATACAATCCACCAAAATACATGATGCATGGTATTACTCTCTGGAGGCCCGAACCTGTCTAAACCTTGCACCCTTGTGTTACCATTCAAGCTCTTGGTCTTACGATCTCTCCCATCTACAAATCTACCATCTGGGTAACCCCCTGGTGGACTGCCGGTTACTAAATCCGACAATAGATATTGTTATGCACCTAGATATACACCAAATTTAGATACATAACAAAAGTTATGAATCTAGAAAAGTCAAAACGATCTATAATTTAGAACGGAGGGAGTACTTGTTCTTCTACAAGTCCAAGGAAATTGTGCCTTATGTTTTCCAATCACGCCCCAACTTAATAAATCCATGCTTTAGAATGAGTTTGTACTTCTAAAATCATAAATGTATACTCACTCTATCCAAAAATATTAGTTGTTTTGGCTTTTCTAGATTTATAGAGTTTATTATGCACCTAGATATATACTATTTCTGCATGCATAGTTAAATGTATGAAACTAGAAAAGCCAAATAAAATGACTAATAATTTTAGACGGAGGGAGTAGTTTAGAGGGGATTAACAAAGGGTAGGATGGTCCACACTGTACACATTTTTAGAAAAAGAAACATGAGGATGCTGTGCGCTTGGATAAATGTTGTGGACTTCACGGAATTTTATAGCCTAGCTTACTTCAATGATAGTGCTGAAGTCAACTATTGTTGTAAGTTGAATTGTTGAAAGTGGCAACTTAACTTCCATTGCCTTCTTACTTCATAGCGAAAGAAGAACCATAAAGTTTGAAAGAACTCATACCTGCTACGGAGCCCGAAAGGGGGTTGTAGATACTGCTAAACTCATGTCTTACAAGAACCATGTGACATGCACACTTAATGGTGGAGCAACACTCCTCCCATGAAGTAGGGTTGCTTTCTTTACTTGCGCCCTCCCAAAGAAGTTGGCTCCCCAGAGTAGGGGGGCGTTTGGTTCCCTTTGCTTATTTTTAAGCAAGTGTCACATCAATGTTTAGATAGTAATTAGGAGTATTAAACGTAGGCTATTTACAAAACCCATTACATAAGTGGAGGCTAAAGAGCGAGACGAACCTATTAAGCCTAATTAATCCATCATTAGCAAATGTTTACTAGCAGCAAGACATTGTCAAATCATGGACTAATTAGGCTTAATAGATTCATCTCGCCGTTTAGCCTCCACTTATGTAATCGGTTTTATAAATAGTCTACGTTTAATACTCCTAATTAATATCTAAACATTCGATGTGACGGGTGCTTAAAAATAAGCAAACGAACCAAACCAGGTCTAGATCGGGTGCACCCAGTCCTTTGGGATGCTCTCGTGCACCCAGCCGGAAGCTACGCCCCAGATGCATGATATTTTTGGACGGCGGGTGGATTCGTAAAAAGAACAAAGACTAATGCAAAAGTGCAACATGCACGCATCTAGATCGTTGCTTTGTACATCCGAAGGATGCACCCTGTCCGGGCACACGGGAGCACCCCAAGGGCCCGTGCTTAGTACATTGTTAGGCATGGGATGCCTTCTACTAATTGGTCATGGGTTTTCCTTGCTTTTGTTAGGATTAATAATTGATGGAGTAAAAATGCGCTCCTTAAATGATATAAATGACATATTAGTCCAAATGTTACGAGAGATCTAGGAAAAATATAGGATCTCTGCCAAACTAGAAACAAATGGCTAGTAGAAGGTGGAAAGCCGACTTCCTGAGTTGGTGATAGGCGAGGGAAAAAGACTCGAAAAAAAACAAGGAATTAGAAAACAAACAAGGGAACCAGAAAAAAAATAAAAAAATGAAGGGAAAACACAAAGTGATTGACATCCTTTGAACTTTACTGCTTCCTCCTGTAAGTCGTTTTAGCTTTTCTAGATTTATATATTTTGCTACGAATCTAGACATAGAGTATATCTAAGTGCATAGAAAAATAATAAATTTTAAAAAATCAAAATGACCTATAATTTAGAACGGAGAGAGTACTCCTTACATGCAATAGACATTATAATAGTTTTGATCTTAGTTGACAACAATGATTTTGTCAATAATTTTTGAACCCTTAAATAGCAAAAGATCCAAGTGGATTCTTGACTTCAGGATCAGTAAGTGGTCCTAAATCAATACGTCGGTCAGTTACGTGCTAGGTTAGGTGTCTCAAACTAGGGACCAGAGGAAATACTATTCTTGTTCTTTGTTAGATTTATAAACTTCGTGATCTTTTTTAATAACATCATAACATTGCCCCTTTTTTAAAGAAAAAAGCAATTACTCAATTCAACATAAAAGATTTGGTTGAACGCGAGACAAATAAAAGAGTTCCCGATCGCATCTCCACTCCAAACGAATGACCAACAACAACATGAAGCCTTAGAAAAGAAGACTTAAAAAAAACAATACAATGTGCTAATGTACCGACACTGTTGAAGCGAACAACATTAGAAAAAACTCATGGGGCCAGTTCCAGGTGAGCACCGCGACCTTCCTCTTCTTTGCCAGCCTACCACGCGCCGCACGCTCCCGGCTCCCCCCGCCGCGTCAGCACGCGGCTCCTCCCTCCCGGCCGGGCCGAACAACCCCGACGAACCGGGGCTACTAAATGCCACCCTGTCCCAGTCTCCTGTCGCTGTCCCCGTTTCTCCCCTTCTTCCATTCCGTCCCGTCCCGTCCGGTCCATCTCCTTCAAAACCCCAACGCTGCCTTAAACAATTTCAAAACGTGAAGCTCTCCTTCACGTCGTCTCCGCGTCCGGCACCCACCCAACGACGCGGCGGCGAATCGCCGCCGGCGACCGCCTCCTCTGCGCCCCCGCCGGCGGTCCGCTGCGGCAGCAATGGCGCTCGACCTCGCCGTCGCGGGCTCGGCGGCCCGCAAGGCCGAGGTCCAAACCCTAGCACCCGTGCTGCTTATGGGCCCGCCGCCTCCACCGCCGATCCCGCCGACGTCGGGGATGTACCTCCCGGGCCCCCCGCCCCCGGGGGTGCTCCTGCCGCGCCCGATCCCCATGCCGCTCACTCGCGAGGTCATGGTGCACATGGACGAGTGCCGGAGCCGCTCCCTCCTCAAGGTGAGCGCCGCGGCTTAAAGCTCGCAGGCACGGCTTTCCCTTACGGTGTAATTCCGTGTGGATTCGTGGTTGATTTTGGGAACTGACATTTTTACGAGGTCAGTTCATTTCCGACGCGGCGATTGTGCCTTCGCTGGAGGACGAGCAGAGGAGGGAGCGGGTGGTACACGAACTCGGCAAGGTATTGGGGGTTAGGGTTTTGGGCTTAAAGGTTTCTGCTTGCAATGTTGGCTAGAATTTATGTTTCAATCTGATGGTGGTTGTTGCAGATAGTGATGGATTGGGCAAAGAGGGTGGCGTACGAGCAGGGGAAACAGCACTGGATAACATCAGCTGCGGTGTTGACCTTTGGCTCCTATGCCTTGGGGGTAAGGGATGATGCCAAATTTGTGCACAATTTCTTGAAATTTTTTATGATGATGTGACATCCACTTGATATAATTGGTCATGGCATTGATATTTAGAATGATCTGTAGTGTCTGTGTTGCATTTACTTATCTTCTGTATACAATGTTCTATCTAAGGACATTTATAGTTACTGAAATCGATAACGATAATCTTCAATTGCTCGGTATGTGTCTTAAGGTGATCATATAAACTTTTTGAATTGCTCAGCTAGACACGCGGTACTGTTAGTTTTATACAATATCACTCCCCAAGTTGGATCTTCTGTGCAACTGTCTGTTGGAGTTGCATACTTGCATATGTGCCATGATCGTTTTAGTAAAGAGCGTCTCTTGCATTGATAAATCTGCCAATTATTACGACTTTGATACTGTTTTAGTGAAGCAAAATGAGGACCATTTAGCTCCTCTGTTTTTCTTTTGTTTGTTTTCTGGGCTTGCCGAGTTAATGATCTGGTAGAACAATCTGTCTGACTGCAATTCTCTTATACAATCGATATAAGGCCAATGATCTGTAGCGCAATCATAATGTGTAGTTGTGATTTTAAGAGGAGAATGCTACTGGTCATATGGTGGAGATTTGGTACTCCCTCCAGTCACAAAGAAGTTCAATTTGGGGCATCTACATGGTCTCCAAAACACTTCTACCCAAAAACTGTGTTGCAAATATCGAATCTCAATGTTCAAAAATATATAGCTGGCCAACGTTTAAAAAAGTTGATTGTGTGTAAACCAAAATGACATATTTGTATGACTTGGAAGGAGTATGGAAGATTGCTTATTGAAGTCTTCTTCTATGGTTAATAGCATGCATGAGCTTGTATAAACTGCATGCTTTGAAAGCCTTAACATAAGTTTAATCCAGACAAGTAAGTAAGGGATTTAGAAAGAGCTGCTAAATATGATTTCTGTATTGTTAACTATATGAAGGTTTTCAAGAACGAGAATGATACTTGTGTATAGAATGGTTTGTTTTGCATTTTCCAAATCATTGTTACCATGCCATCATTTTGTTTTCAAGTTTCGAGACCTTGATTCAATTTGTCTTTGATAGTTTCATTGCATGTAAATCAGCTGGCCGGTTAATGGAAGGATTATAATTTGAGTTTGCCCGCATATATTTTATAGTTTATAGTATTGTTTCTGTTATCATCCCTTTGGATTTTCTGCTTTATCTTACCCGACAAACCTTGACAAAAAGTTTTCTACTTTGAAGGCATATGGACCTGAATCTGATATAGATGTTCTCTGTGTCGGCCCCTATATTGCATCACTGCAAGTGAGTATCAATTTTGTATTTGTTTTTGCTGACTAATTTTGAAATTTGCTCAGAAAAGTGTTCATGTGTTGATTTGCAGCATCATTTTTTTGTTGTCCTGCGACACATGCTTGAAGGGAGGCCAGAAGTATCAGAATTGCATTCAATCGAAGGAGCTAAGGTTCCATTGATGCGTTTTAAATTCAACGGAATTTTAGTCGATTTTCCTTATGTCCAACTCCCAGTGATCAATGCTGCAGAGGTAAGCATCGCGGTCTTCCGGTGTTTGTTTACTACCTTATATTACATGTGTTACATTTGGTCATTTCATGGAATTTGTATTTCTAGTTTTCTTGGAACATCTTTTCTCTGCCCATCCTGTAACATTATCCTTTAATTTTGGTCATGCTATACCTTTGTTAAGCTATTGCTTGCTATAACTTGTGGTAGCATATAGTGAGGCATACGTAATATCTTTTGAAAGCTACGTCTAATTATGAAGAACTAGGTTTCCCTCCAAGAAATTTCAGTCCAGCAACTTAATGAGTTGTACGTTACTACATTTATATCAGCATGGTCTGGGTCTTTCATGTAATTGAGTAAAGCATGGTAACATTTGTGAAAGCTATTTTTATTGTCCTTATGCCTATACTACACAACGACTTTATCTTCCCTGGTCTGTCATGTGATTTTTACTATTAGGTTGAAGTCATTTAACTATTGGTCAGTTTGTAGACAAGAGATGTTGCACATGATATCTGGTGCTTGTTTTAAGTCCTCACAGGCTGTACACCGTGCAGGCTATTCATGCATTTGATCCCCGTGTGCTAGAGAATGTTGATGGGGCAAGCTGGAAATGTCTATCTGGAGTTCGTGTTAATAGACAAATCATTCAATTGGTTCCTAATATGAAGGTCTACAATAACCTAATTAGATTTATTCACATTCTGTTATCCTTCTTCATTTATTTGATTGCACTCTGCGCCTTTTTATATTTCAGACCTAATGTTGTCTCCCATTGTATCACTCTGTTCCTTATATGCATTCTGTTATATTCCTCAGTTTGGTATTGGCTAGTGTGTTTTTGTCAATGCTGAATCAAATGTCCTTTGCTTTGCTATTACTGTTAGACTCTGTTATACACTTATACTTTTTATAAGTTCTTTAAACCTTTCTTGCTACCATGCTTCCTATGACCGTTAGACTCTGTTATATTTTTTATGAGTTTTTCAAACCTTTCTTGCTATCACGTTTCCTGTTCTAATTTTTTTTTCCTTTTATGGGGTAAATCAATGCAGAAGTTTCAATATCTGCTGCGGTGTCTTAAACTATGGGCAAGAAAAAGAGGACTTCATTGCCATGTAGGTGATTTGTCTACAGTTGCTTATGATGTTGTCTTTTATTTTCTACTACTGTGCTGTTAATGATTGCCTGATGGTATTTTCAGCTACTTGGATTCTTCGCTGGAATCCATTTGGCGATTCTTGCTGCATATGTTTGTCGCAGACATCCAAATGCTAGTATAAATAGTCTGCTGTCTTTGTTCTTTGAAATTTTTGTTCATTGGCCTTGGCCTCTCCCAGTGAGTTTGCTTGAACCGCCAGCTCTTTGTCGGGGTGCTGATGGGTGCTCTCTCATGCCCATAATGTTGCCCTGTATTCCACAAGAATTTTGCTCCTCTAGTACGACAGAAAGTACTTTCAGCAAAATCAAAGAAGAACTTCGGCGTGGTTATGCTTTGACCAAGGTATAGCTATTCTTGCTAGGGTTTTATTTAATTAATGTCCTCTCTCTCTCAAAGTCAATTCCTTGTTTATATTTCCACTATCACACCATGCTGGAATTCAATATATGAATTACTAGAATACATACGTTGTGGAGTTGAGGAGACTTGAGTTGCCATATCATCATGCATTTCAATACCTCCCCCCCCCCCCCCCCCCTTTTCCTCTTTTGCTGAATTGCCATATTACATATTTAAAATTGGTTGAGATCCCAAGTTATTTCCTTTGTAGCACTTTGTTACGAGCTACTGAGTAATTTAGATCTGAACGGATTGTTTCTTATTTTCAGGTTGGCTCTTTTAAATTGTTAATTTCCTTCTTTTTTTCTTTTGTGTGGTCACCTATTCATTTTCTCTTGATAGGAAAGAGGTTAACTGGTTTTGTTTCCACTGAGAAATTGAAAGCTCATTGATATCTTATAATGCCATTTCCTGCACATGTGAGCTTCGTGCATCCCAGGGTGGACATGACTCCTCCCTGCACAATAAATTTCTCATTTATCAACAAGACACATCCTCATCATTTAACTATTATGCTGCAAGTCTTTGTGCTAAATGTCGAACAGTTTTCATTTCACTCGCCTCTGTTATTGATGCAATGTAGATGGCTTGCATGTTCTCCCTGAGTGGCAGATTGATATTATCTCATTTGTTTCTTCCACAGGATACCAGAACTACTGATTTTGACTGGAGTTGGCTCTTTGCACCGTTTCCATATGGTGCAAGATACAAATGCTTTCTCCGCATAGTTCTCTCTGCTCCGATGGCTGAAGAATTACGTGACTGGGTTGGATGGGTGAAATCACGATTCCGCAACCTTATTCTCAAGGTTTACCTGTTCTTAAGCATGTGTACTTTTGTTCTTCACATTTCTGGGTTGTGTTAATGCTGATCTTGAACTCTCCTAACTGATGCTCTGCAGCTGGAGAGTCTTGGTGTTTTCTGCGACCCAGATCCATCGGAGCAAGTTGATCATACCATCAATGAGCCAAATGTTGTATTCTTCTGGGGTCTCATGTACAGAAGGAGTATTCAAATATGCTCAAGTTCTCTCAAAGAAGACTTCATGAAAAGTGTATTTAATAACATCTATGGAAAGGAAAAATGTGCCCATTCAGATATCACAATGTCCATTGTTGGGCCTCCCCAGCTGCCTAAAAGTGTTTTCGATCACTCAGTTTACTCAGAGAAGCTGCCACCACATATGATGGCGCACCAACTAATGAAGCAGAGCTACAATGCAGTCAGCTAGGGCTCCAATGTCATATTGCCCGCGAGCTTCGTTTGTGAATATGAGAACAGTGAGAAGCCGATGTTGAGGGGTTTTCAACATCAGAACTCAGAAGTTTTGACTGTTTTTTTAGATGTAGGGGCTTGTTCATGCCTCTGGCACAAGGAACGTGGAAGTTTTTTCATGGAGCTGGATGTTGAGAGCTGGATTTTTCTTCAAGCATCCAGCACAAAATAGGGTCATCCGAGCGACTTATTCCTGTTCTGAGGCTTGCGCAGGTACATGTATATTCATGTACACAGCATAGCAATTGGTATACAAGTAGCAGGGAGGTACCATATAGCTGTATGTACACTGTAGGTGTAATGTTTGTACCCAGCAGCAAAAATGTGTAAATTGCTTCCTGTTGTTAGAGATGCTGCTGGGCAGTGGGCACAGATGTGGATGTCGATATGGAGGGGTTGTGAATGGTAGCTATCCATTCTAGGTCAATATGAAAGTGTTTTGGATCGATATGATCCACTTTAGCTGTTGTAGGATGCCAAAAAAAAAAGCTTTTGTCTGTCCTACTGATCAAGAATTCATTGTAATGATCATGACTTTGAAGAAAAAAAATTGTGTACCCAAGCATCAAGTCTAGTCAAATCTTGATGTTATTGTGGCCAATGTTATTTCCCTTATCTGTATTTTATTCTAGTGTTGTCGAAGATGCAAGATTGGAATACACATTTTTGGTTTGTGACTGAACCAATTTTTTGCCTAAGTTTGGAGCCCATTTGGGTGCATGCCAAAATTTGGTAAGCTTGTCTCCTTGGTCATGCCCTATGCATTTCTGGACTATCAGTGGCCAAGTTGTGAGCAATATAATTTTGGATGCGTACATATGAAGCAAGACCTGTATGCATGGGACACGTACTGATTGCATCCCTGAGTATGCTCGTAGCCTCGTACCTGTATCCTAATGGAAAGCTATAACAGGATCATGCATTTCGCTGTGGACAGTAGTTGTTCTCTTGTGGACTACCACAGTGAAGCACAGTAGCCTCGTGGAACATAGTAATAACAAGTTTCAAGAATTCACATCTACCAAAACTTATCAAACTGTCACCAGCTCCAGTTTCAGGTTCCGTAAGCAATTAAGCATAGCATGCTTGACAACTCGAGACTGACCAGTGACCAGCACAGGCAACGACCATTGCCAAGGGAAGTTACAGTTTGGGCGAAACAGGCTGAAGTAGTGGGATGCCACAAGTAATACATACTCCGAACTACGAAGACATTAGAATTTGCTACCAAAGACCACTGGTTTTAATTTGCCAAAATTCGATTCTTCTCAATTCACGAATAAAAATTTACCGATATTGACTATAGGCCTTGCACTTGGACGGACAAATTCCTTCACAACTAATTTAACCTACTTGCCATCATTTTAAAACAACTTTCCTGGTTTATACCCTGTTCGGGAAAAGATTTTCTTCCTCGTGGTTAGTAGGAACGTTTTAAATTCTGTCCAAACGCAGCACAGGATGATCGCTTCACTACTGCGCTGGCAAATTTAGGCAATTACCGAACAGGCAATCCTCTTCCGTGTACAATTGCTCGTATGACACGAGCAAGGCCCTAGTGTGACAATGCTTATCCTTTGGTCTCGATGGTAACCAATGCATAGCGCCTAGACGAGCTTGTGCATTGTTGAATTTTTTTATTTTTTTATTTTTTTATTTTTTTTGATTTTGCAGAAATATATAGTCGAATAAAAAATTTGCAGAAATGGGCTTATACTGCTGGCTGAAATGGCGGTACGGCCTTACCGCCAGTTGAAACAGCGGTAAGGGCCTAGCACCTTAACGGTCACCCAGCGGATAAGCTCCGCGCGCCACCCGAGGAAGCTCCGCCGTTTGAATGGGCGGTAAGGCCCTTACCGCCGATTCAAACGGCGGGGCTCGCCCACCATATAAGGTGCGCCCGCGCCCCTCCCCTCCCTCGCACCAGACCGCGCTAGGGAGAGCGCCAGCGCTAGAAAAAGAGAGGGAACGCTAGAGAAAGAGAGGAAAGGAAAGAAGGGAAGAAAAAAAGAAGGAGAGGAGAGGAGGAGGAGGAGGAGGGAAGAAGGGGGAAGGAAATTCTTCCGTCGTTCCCAGGTAAATTTTATTAATCTCGTAGTTTAGATAGTGTAGTGTAGTGACTAGATCTAGATTTAGAAATATTAGTGGATCTGAGATTTAGAAGTAGCTAGTTAATCTGAGATTTCGAAACATTTAGCTGAATTCAGATGTAGCAAAATGTAGCTTAGTTAGCATAATAGATTTAGCTTAGACCGTAAACTAGATTCAGCTTCGGTGGTATAGTAGAATTAGCGTAGGTGGTATAGTATATTTACCTTAGGTAGTACAATAACTTTATTTGAGATCACAGTAAATTTAAGAAATCTTAGTGGATCTGAGATTTAGAAATATCTGGTGGATCTGAGATTTATTTGTTGTCTATATTAGTTTTGGTACAAGCCTATGATAAATGTAGTTAGTAAGCTTGGTTTAGTGTTACATAGTTGTTTGTTTATTGAATTGAAGTCGTTATTGTAGTTAACTGATATATATTGCTGAGATTAATTTGGATTGCCCGTTTCATGTATGTTGGCAGGCATGTCGAATAGTTTATATTTTCAAGTGTTCTATGGGCTGGGGGAGGTTAGATATGGTCTAGAAGGGGTAGATTTGAGTGGATTTCCCTGTTTCATCAAGTGTGTTCCAAGAGCAAGAGAGAGAACTTTGGGGAGGTATTTGCAGGTGGCTTTGTAGGGACCTTGGTGTTGATAGAGATCAAGTGGATGTGTCTGTGAGAGTTGTAGTCAAAAGACAGCCCGACATAAATTTTTGGGAGTTGCTTCCGCTTGAAGGAACTTCGAGCTACCGGGCTTACATAAATGGTTGCACAAGAAAAAGTTTACCGATCATATGGTATGTTTAACTGTTCATGAAGGGTGGATCTAGCAGTCATATTGAAGAAGTAGGAGGTGATGAAGTTGAAGCGAAAGAAGATGTGCAGAGTACTGAGGGTGGAAACGAAGAACTTGAGGGCGATGAACGAGAAGGGGAAGATGCAGAGAATGATGTTGCATCCCGCGCACCAAATGGGAAGGCTGATGAGAGGGAAGAATTTCCTGAGTTAGTAGAGTAGCTAGAGATGGAAGGAGAGGAGGCGAATGGTGCCGTGGATGGTGACTCCTCTGATGAGGAAGATGGTTATCCTGTACCGCGAAATTGGTCAAATTATAACCATTCCGCCCTAATGGTGAATAATGGGGAAAATGTTCCTTGGGAGTACGGGGAGAATGAGGTATGTGTGGGGGCTTTGTACCAAAGTGGGGATGAAGTGAAGGTGGCTATTAAGAGATGATCCACTTTGTCTTTGCAGCGTCAGTTTAGGTTCGTCTCGCGAATTAGCCTCTTGTAATTAGTTTTATAATTAGCTCATATTCAATCCTCCTAATCAGCCTCCAAATATTTGATGTGATATGAATTTTAGTCCGGACTAAAGATCCAAACACTCCCGAAGCATACTTCATGGTGTGGCATTTCAAACATAGAATATTACTCAACACACTCTGCCCTTCTGTTCGACGTCCCTGACAAGAAGAGGCCACATGAGTATCCCGGCTAGGCATTAGGGGCCTATTTAGCTTCCACGTGCTAAACTTTAGCATCTATCCCATCGAATACTAATTACGAGTATTAAACATAATTTAATTATAAAATTAATTACATAGATGGAGTCTAATTCGTGAGACGAATCTATCAAGACTAATTAGTCCATGATTTAATAATGTGGTGGTACAAATAACCATTTACTAATGATTGATTAATTAGCCTTAATAGATTTGTCTCACGAATTAACCAGGAATTTGTACAATTAGTTTTATAACAAACTCATATTTAATCCTCCTGATTACCGTAGGAACATCGTCCGATTAGAACATGTTATCCAAACAGCCCGTGCCAGAACCAGACAGCAGACCAGGGGCAACGGAGCGGGGCACCGCGCTGGGGCCAGTTCAGTTGAGCCCTCGTTTACTTCACCCCTAATTCCCAACTTTAGCACTATGTAAAAAGAAGATTTCCCATCACATCAAACTTGCGGTACATGTATGGAGTACTAAATGTAGATGAAATTAAAAACTAATTGCACAGTTTTGTTGTACTTTGCGAGACGAATCTTTTGAGCCTAATTAGTCAATATTTGGACAATAATTCACAAATACAAACGAAACGAAACGCTACAGTGTCTACAGTGTGCTACAGTGCCAGCACAGTAATTTGGCCCCTCCTAACCAGAGTCCACTCGAGTGGTCCATTGACCACCCGCGGACCCCGCCTCGAAGACCGGTGCGGCGCTGCGTCCCTCGGAGCAAGCAGGGAATGCCACCGAATCGAATCCCCATCTCCGAGCCCAGCGTCCCAGCCGCTACCAGCACGTCGTGGTACGATCTGGCACCTCAACCGGTCACGTCCGTGCGGCAGCGCAGCCTGCGCCGTCCGAGCGAGCGGCACGTCACGCGCTGCTGTCCCGCGGCCGCGGCCGCCTCCGGCCCTCCGCACAGAAGTGAAGGGACGCGGACGCGACGAGGCGAGGCGGCATCATCACGCCTACCGCTTAGACCCCGAGCGACGCCTGCGCGCGGGGGCGGGGCGACGTCACGTACCCTGACCTCTTCCCCGGACCCCGCGCCACAGCGCGTGCTTCCTGCTCCTGCTCTTCTCGTGCGTGCGAGCGCACTACCCGCGTACAAAAGAAGGTAGATCCTACGTGCGCGGCTCGCCAAGGGAAGCCCAACAAAAGAAGCCATAGCCAGTAGGTAAAAACTCAGGTGCATCAAACGATCCAAGCGGACAAAGACGGTGCCATGACGAAAAACCTCACCAGTTTTGTAACGGTGATATCGTCAGACTGTTTCCTAGCTCTGTTGGAAGCCTGGAAGTGGGGATTAACTCATGAGCCGTCAACAGAGCTGATGTCAATCCTTTGAAATAAGAGAAGGCTTTACATTGGTTGGATGAAATCCAGCTCCTATATGCTGTATAATGTTCCTAAACCCTTCTCGATGGAACATTTAGCGCAGGCATTGAGATAAAATACATGAGATCTCACAACTACTAAAAATTTAGAGCAATAACACATTTCACCAGTGGTGGAGGCAGATTTCACATCCAGAGAGACATGTTTATTCTTCCTCCTTCGTCTCTGCCTCTTTTCTTCTCTTTTTCTATCATTTTTTCTCTCCTCTCCTAATCTCCCTCCTTCGATTTTAATGGGAGGGCTAGCTCCCCTTAGATCCGCCCCTGCATTTCACTTGAGATAAGATGGCGAAGTATTGTAACATATATGGTTAGTAAAACACATGTAGCGATCGAAAAGTTACTTTCGTGATGTGTAACCGCAATATCATTTATGCGCTCCACAGCTAATTAGCCAGCTGTTTATGGTCAAATATTCTTATATACGTTCAGCCAAAAGTGACGTTGTGTCATAAATACGTTATAGCAATGCTAATAAACTTAGGAAGTACGGCAAGTTAACACGTGACAAAAATCACGAACGACTATAGGACCTTAGTTGTATGTTGTCGATATCTAATTTAGAACTTAGATATTCTCTCGTACTCTCCGCCTCAAGGTTTGACCAAGAACAACACCAAACTTTTTTCCTCACTTGTAAGGCAAAAGCATTTTGCCTCTCTCCCCATATATGCATATTTTAGATTTTCTGGACTTTCTGTTGCAACAGCTTCATTTTTGAATTATGACACACGCAGATTCCTGATCCTTTTCTCGTTGCTTTTCCCTGACAATTCCATTGAGGCCTTGTTTACTTCCCAAGTTGGGAGTTGCAAAATTGGCATTTTGCCATAAATGCGACACTGTAGCGTTTCGTTTGTATTTGTGAATTATTGTCAAAATATTGACTAATTAGGCTCAAAAGATTCGTCTCGCAAAGTACAACAAAACTGTGCAATTAGTTTTTGATTTCGTCTACATTTAGTACTTCATGCATGTACCGTAAGTTTGATGTGATGGAGAATCTTATTTTTACATAGTGTCAAAGTTGGGAGTTTGGAGGGAAGTAAACAAGGATTCAGATATTCAAACTGAAACCGCCGCAGAATTCGAACTCGCAAACAGAAGGATGGATGGTCACCGGACTGCGCCACTCGCCGCCAAAACATCCCAGCACAGCAGTGCGGAAGACCTGGCCCCAGCGCTGGGCCGCTGGCTGTGCCCAGCCCCGATCACCTACCTACCCCACCACCCGCGCTTCCTTCCGTTCCCCAGCTTCTTCTTCTGTCTGGCTCCACCTCCACGCACCGTCAAAACCAGCGGAGAAGCGCCCGACCTCCTGCCCGTGCCCGTGCCCCCATCATTTTCAACCGCGCGCTTATAAATACCCGCCCGTCCCCTCTCCCTCCTTTCCTCCGCCTCTCCGCCCCTTCTTCCGCGTGCGCCCCCGCCGCCCTCTTCCCCCGGCCCCGCGTTTGTTTCTCCCCTCTTCTCTTCCCCGCCGAGAAGGCGGGCGAGAGAGAAAACCCCGCAGGAAAACCCACCAGGGCGGGGGTGAGGAGGCTGATCCTGACGATGTCGCCGACGACGAACGGCGCCATCTCGCTCGGGCGGCTCGGCTACGCGCTGGCCATGGGGGCGGGGGCCCTGCCGGACCAGCTGCTCCTCCCCTTCGACGACGGCTTCACGGACGAGGACCTCCTCGCCGCCGACGCCGCTCTCCTCGGCGGGGCTGCTGCTGACCAGACCCTACTCCTGCTGCCCTTGTGCCCTGGGGCGAGCGGCTGCGGTGGGAGTCCCTCCGCCGAGGGTCTCGGAGCCCAAGCGGCGCCGGCCTCGTCTGAGATCACGACGGCCGTTCCCGCGGTCGGCGCAGGCTCCTTCTCGCTCGCGCGCCAGTCTGCACCTGCGCCCGCGCCGGCTTCGTGGGAGGTCACGACCGCCGTCGCCGCGGACGGCGGCGGCGGCTCCCCGGCGCCCGCACCCGCACCCGCACCCGCGCCCGCGCCCGCGCCCGCGCCGCCGTCCCCGGGGCTGCCACTGGTGCACAACACCTCCAACCGGACCTCCATCTACCGCGGGGTGACCAGGTACGTGCGCCGGTCGCGAGGCCGACGTGCTTAGCGCGAGTAAGCGTGGTTAGGGAGTGTGATTAACGGGTGTCACGTGACTAACCGCCGGCGCACGTGTGTGGGCGCAGGCACAGGTGGACGGGGCGATACGAGGCGCATCTCTGGGACAACACGTGCAGGAAGGAGGGGCAGAAGCGCAGGGGGCGCCAAGGTAATTAACCCCGTGTCCCCGTCGTCATCGTCAACCAACCAAACCATCATTCCTGCCTAGGCTCTCTGTAAACTGTAAAATGTTTAAGCTTACGCGGCGACTACCGACGGTAGCCGGGGTAAGTGGGCCCGTGGTGCAGTCACAGGGTGATGTGGGACGGGACGGGACGGGACGGGATTTCCCTTGTTCAGGGTGCGGATCTTTTGTGTACGGGGCGAAGAGGATTTCGATGGAACGCCGCCGTTCCAGGAAAGGGGTGAGGTGACGAGCATCTCTACGAGGCAAAAACCATGATGACCAGGGAGACCGGACCACTCACCCTGTTCGCTGCAGTTCCCGGATTCTCTGCGGAGCCGGGGCCTCACCTTTTGAGACTTTGACCGTGTAGGGCGTCAGCAGATCAGTAGTAGCCCCTAAAGGTTGGTGATTCCTTTGGCTAACGTCGCCGCTTAAACCAGTTTGATACGGATTACCTTACCTGTGCTTGAGTTTAACCTGGAATGCTGGTTAATCTCCTGGCTTGGTAAATAACCTGCCTTGGGCGATCGAGTACATGTGCCAGTTCAGTTCGCCCGGGTCAGAGCCAGAGAGGTGCAGTGTGTCCAGCTTTTGCTTTTTCACTTTTTGTTTTTGGCTCATGCACCGGGCGTCCTTGTGACTGGATCGGTTAGTTTCTTCCTTCGACGCCAAGTTTCCCGTTTTGTTTCGGCTTGGGCCGGGTTTTAAATTTGTAAAATGCTTGGACACTTGCAGCGCTAGCTAGAGCGCCAACAGACCAGGGACACCCGCAGTGACGTGTTTTTTCAGTTGGTGTTCGGGGTGGCTTTTTTTTTGACAAAGGATGTTCGGGGTGGCTTTAATTTGTTCTTGTTGGATAGCATGCGCACACTGCTTGGATGAGCAGGTTTTGCCTGTTCTTTTCACGTGAAGTACGGGTGAGAGTTTTTTTATCTTTGAATTTGGAAGTGTCTGGAGACATTTTGTAACGCTACTTCTAGCTAAGTGCCAACAGCTCAGCAAGACTGCAGGGACGTCAAACAACCCCCCCCCCCCCCCCCCCCCCCCCCCCCCCCCCCTCTCCTCAGTTAAGAGTTGTTTTCCTTATGTGGTTGTTGATCTTCATGAGGAGAGTTTGTCCTTGTTGGATGATAGGCATGCGGAAGTACCTAGCTAGAACATCATGTACTGCAACTGTTATAGGGAGGTTAAGGGCTGCGCGTAATGCTAGTAATCTAGTTCATATTGGTGAAAAGTTTAGTTTTTTATATGGATATATAGAGAACTTGAACATGATTGTTGAATTGCCTTGAACCTAGATGATGGGAATGAATTCCATTGGTATATGCTTGAACTAGCAAACCCAGCGCACCACTGCACGTCCGTTTTGGTAGTATTGGCCTCAAGCTGCAAGCAGGATGCTACAGGTCAGTTTGACAGTTCATCTGTGTTTCAGTCTTGCAAATCACACATCAACACCATGGACTATGATGTGCAAGCAGGAATGTTGGCATTCAACTCAAGAATATGGTCAACCATATATAAGTTCTATTCTACTAGTAATCAGATCACATGTGACGCAAAAATTCATTTGGGCTGTTGGGCAGGCATGACTTTGTGGGGAAGTCAGGGAACTGTTACATGCTCTGAATCTGACTGCAGCAAAAGTAGCGCCTTAATTTCACAATGACGTGCTAAACTTGGCAGCTTTAATTTGTCATTGGCAATATGAGTTTGGAGTAGAAAGAGAAAACTATTCAAATTTTGTCACTAGATTTGATGTGGGCTTACCACCACTTCTACTCATGTTGTGTGACTCGTTGATAAGATGTGAATGATACAATTTTATCTGATGTTGAGCCCATGCTTAGTTGTTTAGGGAAGCCATTTCCCTAGATCTTGTGCCAGATGTCATTTGTATTTCTGACATTTTATCTGATATACATCTCACCATTGTCTTGCTCTTTTTTTTTTTGACAATTTTCTCTTGCTCTTAGTTAATGCCTACCTGATACAGTATCTTTTTTTTTAATCAAAGTTGCTAGTTTGCATTGCATGCATGGATGGCACCACTATGTCTAGTGAATATTTGCTCAATTAGATGCTAAGGCTTATAAATAAAGTTCTTACAACAAGTGAAGGAGTAGTTCATACCTTTTTTTTCTTTGCAACTGAGTATTTTCTCCTCTTTTGGTTCTAACTAACTGGGCTTCTCATGTCTACTCTGATTATGACGATTATCCTGCCGACTATATGTGGATTTTCTGCAGTTTACTTGGGTATGAAAAGTTACCTCCCTTTTTCTTTAAGTGTACCTTTTCAGAGTATTGTTATAGGCTGAAAATGCATGTGGTGCAGGTGGCTATGACAAAGAAGATAAAGCTGCTAGGGCATATGATATTGCTGCTCTGAAGTATTGGGGTTTTAATGCTACTACCAATTTCCCTGTAAGTACTGTATTTCTCTCTATTTCTGAACACTTTATATTTTTTTTCCATGACACGCAGGAGAGTTGTTTTCAATAAATTACAAAGAATCAAACATCAGGGTTCAGTTCGGGCATGTACATAATAAGACATCCCAGTAGCTATTGTTACAAATATATGCGCTTTGTCCTGAGCATATTTGATCCATCATTTTTCACGTTTAATTTTTTTTTAAAAATAATTTCCTTTTTTCAGGCTGAAGGTCATAAATTTCTTGCTTGCGCTCTGAAAATAACTCGATTCTTTATCTACATTATGATTATATTTACCCCTAATGTATTACATTCCTATGAGAATTTCTTGTTCTGTTTTGAACTCAATTATTCTGGCTGCAAACTGAGAAATGTGTGGTTACATATTACCTCTTTGGTGAACTCAGTTATGTTCTATTCTCCATACCGCACGAAGAGTTTTGTAGATGTACTCTTATCTTTTCTCATGATATATGACTGAAAATGGAGCTTTTCTCTTTCTAGAGGGAAAACTACATCAGAGAGATTGAGGAGATGCAGAACATGGCCAGGCAAGATGTTGTAGCCTCACTGAGGAGGTATTTTTGTAACTTATACTACTGCAACCGCAAGATGTTCGTGGCTGTTTGTATATGTATGCTTACAAATTTATGGTGTCAATCTTCAGGAATAGTAGTGGCTTCTCTAGAGGTGCATCAATCTACAGAGGAGTAACAAGGTATTTGTCAGTTACAGGAGCAATCGATTGATGTATTCGTTGCCAGTGATAATCTGCTTCACTTCCTTGATTTGTTCTGTCAGACACCACCAACATGGACGCTGGCAGGCAAGAATCGGCCGTGTTGCAGGCAACAAGGACCTGTATCTTGGGACTTTCGGTAAGAGTCAGTAATTCTGACGTCTCCTCATACCAACAAGATTACTGAATGAATTTAGGCTTTCATGTCAGAGCCTAGCATGGAAGTGTGTTTATGTATAGGGAGCTGTGGTCATATTCTTAGCTTTCTTTGAAGATAATTTACAAGTTTCATTATGCAACGGTTATTTTTTAGAGTGATTGTTCTAGCTAGCCATCAGCCATGACACATCTGGACTAATATGAATCCTGCTCCTTCCAGCAACAGAAGAAGAGGCTGCAGAGGCGTACGACATCGCGGCCCTGAAGTTCAGGGGCGAGAACGCCGTCACCAACTTCGAGCCCAGCCGGTACAACCTGCGAGAAATCGCTCAACGTGAGATCCCCATCCTTAGTCCTGGAAGGCGGCTGAATGAGAAGCCAGCTCCAGAGGCAGAATGCCAGGCCGTTCTCAGCGCTCCTTCGTTCTCCCAGTCCCAGCAGTCGAGCAACAGCCTGCCGCCGTATTTCCTCCCCAACCTCCAGCAGCCGCATCCGCAGCCGCCCCAGCTCCCACTGGCCCAGCCTCTGCCGATCTACAACTATGGCTCTGGTTTTGGGTTTGGGTATGGGGAGCCCAGCTTCTACTGGCCCTATGGCAGCGTGGAGCAGAAGGTGCAGCTCGACAGCAAGCTGGAGATCGTGAACGGCCTCCTGCAGCTGGCTAAATCTGCCGCGAACTGACAGCGTGCCGGTGTGGTGTCTGAAATGCCTGTGTTTTTGCGTGGGAGCTGCGAGGAACTGATGGGTTTGGATGCGTGACTTGGAGGGTATATTGTGGATCTGATAGCCTAAAAATAGGGTATAACATCGTGCTGTGCCGTTTGTTTCTGTGATTCTGTCCTGTTTTGGTGTACAGAGACATCCAGAATTCCAGACTCCAGTTAAGTTAGAGTGGGTTTGGATCCTTGAGCTAAAATTTAGCTCTTGTCACATTGAATGTTTGGATCCTAAGGGCTAAACATGAGTTAATTATAAAAGTAATTGGAGAAGTTCTAGACTAATTCGCGAGATGAATCTATTAAGCCTAATTAATCCATCATTAGCAATTCGCGAATTAGGCTTAATAGATTTGTCTCGTGAATTAGCTTCCATCTATGGAATTAGTTTTGTAATTAGTCTATATTTAATACTTCTAATTAGTATTCAAATATCTAATCTAATGTGACAGGGGTAAAAGTTTGACCCTTAGGAAACAAGCGGCCGCTTAGCTAGATGCCGGCTGTTACCGGTGGCAACATTAGGTGTGTTTACCTCAGAAGAAGTGCTTGCTATTTAATCAAAAAGGGTTCTTTTCGAACAAAGTTTCAGCGCATAGCTATGAATCTTGGAGAAGTGGGTTCTTTGTATTCCTGATACTGAAGCACCGTTGTGTTGCCTTTCCAGCCTCCACTCCTTCGGCACGAATGCAAAGTTCTTTCCAGCCTCCACTCCTTCAGCAGAATGTGAAGTTTGAATGCAACACTAAAAAACAATCACCATGTGAGAAGAAGTGCAGCGGGTCTCACACACGACACCGAGTCTGAGCCCAACTAGCCTTCGATATTTCGTCATCATAGATTAATATCAAAGCAGACGCTGTTTGGGGTATTAAGTATTCAACAAGGACAAAAAGTTTACTGTGTCAAGCCACTGAGTTCAAACTCAAGATAGTATTCACCAGAAATTTATTCCGCTTGGAACAACAAGCACATTGCTGGCAAATGACACAAGAAACTAGTCTCTACTCAACGCAGCAAAATGTGAAATGCCACCATCGTGAAGAGTCGACATCTTTATGCCTTCACTTGAGGAGGAGCGTCACCCTGCAGAGCAGGATCGGATTTGACGGCATCTAGGGTCTTGAAGAACTCCTCAGGAAGAGCAACAGGCCGGTGCTGAGGAACATGCTTAGGAATCGGGGTGTCATCTTCAATCACCTCGCATTCATAGTCCTCAGGAACACCCCAGGGATCCCATTCTGCCATTCATTGCAATGCAAAATCACATTAAAACAAATTGAAGCTCAAAGTTTTGTACAGCCAACATAAGATCCTCGTAAGATCCTCCAATCCATACACTCAACAGAACTTTTGCAACTAAAAAGTTTGTTTTTCATTTATCACACTGATATAAATTTAAAGTTCTGCAGCTCTGTGGACAAAGCATATATGAACGCACTGTTAGATTTGCATTCTTGCTAGTAAGCTAAAATGGTAAAACCAGAATAACAAATAAGATTAAAAGGCACATACAGTATTTGGGGTTTATTTCAGTTATACTCTACTAACTCAGAAACACGGACAGACTAACTAAACACATTGAATTTTCTTCTCACATTTTTTGCAAAAGATAACATAGCACACTGAATTTCATCAGAACTACCCACATTTTTCACAAAAATAACATGGCACACTGACATTTTCAACAGAACTAACACAAAATAAGATGTTAGATGCTGCACAATCAACTTAGTGATATACTACAAAGGATACAGTGTGATAGAAATACAAATGCATTAGTCTTATGCATTGCTCCTAATGGGAGGAAACATGCAGTATAAGTGTCCATTTCCTGGTTTCCAGATGCAGCATGCACCATGACACCAGAAACACACAGGACATATATAAACACTCCAGATATCAGTAGTATTTCAAGTGTTGATCAGTGCATAAAAAGCTCACTCTCATTTTGTTAGAGCCATAGACACTAAATGAACAATATCATGGAAAGTTCTTGGGGGCATAAGACAACCTCAAACCAATCTTTCATCTATCTATAATTCCGATGACTACCCAAAAAATTCCAATCCTACCACCAACTGTTATCAAAACGATAGCATTGGTCCTAGATGAGCTAACCATGCATTAATTGCTACTATATTGTATTATTGATGTCCCCAAATCAGTGAATCCACCTATCACACAGGTAAAACTTATTGAATCAAATACATCAATTATCCTAACTGCTGGCTATGGATCAGTAAACCACAAAAGGGGAATCAAGTGTGGAGATAATGGTAAGGTATCTAAGAATCACATACCAATCATTTTGGCGATGAGCTTGAGCTCGTCCT
The DNA here is from genome assembly GCF_005286985.2 of Setaria viridis. Classification (NCBI taxonomy): domain Eukaryota; kingdom Viridiplantae; phylum Streptophyta; class Magnoliopsida; order Poales; family Poaceae; genus Setaria; species Setaria viridis. Next base: position 45,848,503 of record NC_048271.2, read on the forward strand.
CGGCCTCCTCGATGAGCTCCTCGACCTGCCCGCATCCGATTCGGTCCTCGATGCGCTTCCAGTCGTCCTCCTCCTGGCAGATCTGGAGGCGGTGATTGGTGAAGGACTCGACGGCCTTGCGGTAGCCCTCGTCCTTGGGGACGGCCTCGATCTCCTTGAGGGTGCGTGTGTAGAGCCCGATGAGCACCTCCCGCGCGTTGGGCACCACATCGAGGCCCACGATCCCCGTCGTCTCCTTGACGGCGCGCGCCGCACGCAGCGCCGCCAGGCTGCCCCCGCCGGTCAAGATCCGCCGCAGGAACATCTCGCCGTCGTCGCCTTGCAGTGGTGGTGGTAAGGGGGGCGTTTCTCTCTGATGAGCTGCGGGGGCGAGACTCACTCGAGAGAGGCGTGCTAGCTGGGTTGGGGCAAGTTGGTGTAGTCGTATGGGCCGGACTCGCTGCTGAATGGGCTTTCCCTTTCTCCATGTTTTTGGCAGAATGGGCTTTGGTCGCTAAGAAGCGATCTCTAAGATTTTGTCAAAGTTTCAGGTTTGTACGTCAAGAAGGATTTCAAAAAAAAAGAAGATGGATTTCAGGCACATCGCGGGGTAAAACCATCGCGGGATAAACTTTCGTTACAGTCACCTGTTCTCGCCAAACGAAGAAACCCGACTACAATTAAGCAAGCCAAGGATAATGATAAAATTAAGTTAGACACGAGGTTACTTCGACCATTGGTCATTTGGTCCAGTTAAGCATTACGTTACGAGTTACGTGTCGCGCAGGAGATTACACGGCACAGCAGGGCCTATTTAGCTTGCATCGACCCAGCGAAGGGATCAAATTCAACCCAAGAAAAAAAAATTGGCATGCACTGCCAGCACCAAGACATGAGTTTAAAGTTTAAACAAGTTCTACATTTGATTTACATAGTAATAGCAGAGTCAACCACCTACGGATATCGACAGTTTTTCGCAAGTTCGGTAAACAAGCGCTGGAAATCAATGGGTTATCCACCAGTGCACCACCAAGTTACTAATTGGTCACCCTGCCAAGACAAAGCTTAACAACATCAGATTGGAATTGAAGAATGTGAAAGCAGCTGGTACGAGGAGTGATACCATATCATATTTGGCCTTAGACTGGCAATGCATTGTGAGATACTTGAAAAATTCCAATATACAATATATGGTGAGTGTTAATAATGTACTACATATTACATAATATGCCTCCTGGTCAAGTAACAAACACAAATATATGCTGGCTAGATTAGTGCCTGAAATGCACATTCCCATCCAATGAAGAGTCATTTGTAGGCATTAACTATTAACAACTTCCACAGGTTCCAAAACAACTGAATACATTAGGTAAAACTCAAATTTAATGGAGCAATACTATAATACCTCAAAAGCCAAAATGAGCCACTTCTTCATCTTCTTCATCTTCATCATCCACAAACTTTTCGAATTCATCCTCAAATTCCTCATCTTCTTCGTCCTCAGCATCATCCATCATGTCTGAAGCGGGATTTTTGTCCTTCAAACCAGTGCTGAGAACCACAGTTTGTCCTTTGGATTTCATCATATCTCTCTGCAATTTTTCCATGTTCTCTTTCCTGCGTTCTGCTTCCAATCTTTCCTTTTCAGCAATCCTCTTGTCAAGATCAGCCCTGAAAATTTTCAAAAACCAATTAGTAACAAGGTTCCAAGTATGGGCAGGCAGATCGGTTTTTTATCTCATCTTAGGAAACAAGACCTGTAGGTTTCCATATATTCCTTGGCGCTTGCTTCTATAGCTTCAAAAAATGTATTGACTCCACTACCAGACACTGCGGATACTCCAACAGAACGTAGATTCTTGTAGAATTCGTCAAGAACCAGAGAGAGGCTTCGGGTATATGTAGCGGAATAAGATTTGTCTGATTCCAAAGCTGTCTGAAACGCCTCAAAGTCTTGCATCCACTGGTCCAGTAATAAAACAAGATATCAATACCAGATTGTGAAAAAGCAAACTGGTGGAATGCATGTGCATACTTCACAGCAAGAAAATTCAGCTAAGTAAAAAGAGAGCCATTGCATAGCACGTAAAGTGTAATTTTAGCATGATGTGAATGTATGGCAGATGTAATAAATGGGGTAGAATCAACAACGAAGGAAACTATATTGTCATAAATGGTATACATACTTCGATTGCAAACTCGTGCTTGGCGACATCAACCTTGTTGAATGTCAGGACTAGAGGGAGGCGGGTTTTGTAGAGAATACTGCAGGCATAAAGCATATTGCTCATAAAAGTAACAGGGCTTGTTGATCTGGGTGTGTCAACAACATATGCAACGACTGTTGGAAATGTTGATGCAAAAGCTTCAGTGATGATAGCTCCCGAAGCCGACCAAGTGAAGATCTCAATCTGCCCAGGAGTGTCCACCAGAACATAATCCAGTTGATCTGCACGTCTTTCAATGACAGACACAACCTACGCATGAATATCAAATGTCATTTTAGCTGGACAAAAACAAAGGTAGCAGGGAAATGCATTTCCCATACACCACAAAAGGAACAATATATATAAGTTCAATTATTCAGCATGGCATCGGATAAATTCCCCGGCACTCCTATGTAGGCTGAGTTCAGCACAATTTCTATGGAAGTTAGCATGGGATGGTAAAGGTAGACATGTCATCTACATGCATTATTTAGCACATTTATGACAGAATAAGGACAACATTCCACAAAGCAATCAGCTCTATGTCTTTGATCCCAAATCATGTTTTCTTCTGTAGAATCTTAACAGGGCACAACATTCTTGTTACTACCGCTAAGCAATCACTTTCCTGATTCTAGGAGATCTATGTCTGGCCAGCAAATTGAAATATTAACCGAGAGTTCAAGCGCAACTCTGAACTATCTAAACATCGATTTGCAAAGCTGCACAGCTGACAAATTATTATTTAGCTCTTCAGATACATGTAAAAAATTATTTGCTTTCCTAGTAAGCATTTGGTCCCTATACACAGCATGTTAGGCAAATTTATCCTGTTCACCATGGATTATATGTTTAAATTACTTTCTCTTTTTCACCTAACAAGTTGTTCAAAATTTTCAAATCATGTATCCCTCTCTCCGGTACATGTGACAGAAAATATAGTTTGACCATACAAAGACAGGCAAACTAAACGACAGACAGGACTGGTGATGATCAGGTACAAGTTTCCACCTCAAAACTCTTCAACTTATAGTACTAGAAAGATAACATAGAGAAATACGAAACAGACTGATGGAGAGACCCGCAGTACAATGAAAATCTATCGAAATAACAAAAACCCACAGATAGAATAGGATGTGTTTGTGCAATAGAGAAATAGATTATAACACCCGACCTCATCAAACTTGGTGGCAAATAAGTTGAGCGAGGTGAGAATGCCACCATTGGGACCAAGGCCGTACTCCTTCATCACGTCCTTATACAGCACCGTGTCGCGGATATCAATGTTAGCCCCGAATGGCAGTGTCATCACCGCAGGGTCAAGGTTGACAACATAGCCCCTCTTGTCTGAGGCTTGCATATCACACACCAACCGGTGCATCAAGGTCGTCTTCCCCGTCCCTGCACGAGAACCAAAACTGTTAGTTCTCAGGTCGCTAGAGCGATTTATCACAGGTCCATTCCACAATCCATGCTACTAAAACTAAAATAAAAAAACGGGCGAGCGAATTCGACGCACCAGCCATGCCGATGACGATGATAATCACGGGCTTCTTCTTGAAATTGGTGCGCCCCGGGCCAATAGAGAGGCCCCCAATGGAGTCCGCGAGCTCCTCGCTCTTCATGCTCCCCTCCTCTGCCTTCCCCTTCCCCTTCGCGTCCGTCTGCACATGCTCGAGAGCAACAGCAGAGAACAATCACTACCATGGCCGTAAATCCAAATTAAGAAAGGGAAAAAAATCATCAAGGGCGGAGTGGGGAGGAGGCGACGGCGGCGGCGTACCTGCTCCTCGAGGTCCATCTGGGTGGGCTTGCTCGTGGCGGCGGGGTCCGAGTCGACGTCCATCGGCGCCGCGGTGGTTTAGCCGCTAAACCCTAGGCTTCACTGGGGCTAGGGGTTTGCGCGTAGAGGAACGGAGGGAGGAGAGAGGCGGCGGAAAGAAGGTGAGAGAATGGGGGCGACAGAGCGAGATCTCGTTGGTTGAGGCTTGCCCTTGTTTGTTGACTGGGAAGGAACGGTGGGTGCGGTGAGGAATCCACCCTTCCCCTTCTCCCGGCCCAGGCCCACCCCTCCCGCTCCCCCCACAAACCCACAAGCGCCCTCTACGTGCATGTGTGGGCTGCTGATCCGGTCCACGCAGCGGCGATAGTTTAACTCCAAAGAGTCTCTCCAAAAAATTTCCCCAAAATTCAGAGATTCTCTTTAAAAAAATCCCAAAATTATGTTATCCCACAGCAATCCACCAATACTAACCTCCCTAATATTTTAAATCAAACCACGTTAGCATGATGGACCCTTAGTTGGGCCGACCTCCTCTGATTAACCACGTTCCCTGCCTCCTCACGCACTGTCCCTCCTCTTCTTCCCCACACCGCTCCCCTCCATTTCCACCGAAACAAGCTTCGGCGGCTGGCCAAATTTGCCGGACTTTGGCCAACCCTATTCAATAGCCGCCGGCCGCAGCTCCATCAGGTACACCTTCTTCCGCTCGCGCACCTGCTGCGCCGAGACGCGGTTCTGCAACAGGCGCTTCAACCGGTTCGGATCCTTATCCCCTGCAGTGAGCCCGCGATTCTTCCCCGCCGCCGGTGGTTTCCCCTGCACCCCCGTGACCACCACCAGCTACCTCTGCTTGCCGTCCTCCTTGGGACGCTCATCCGCGCCCGCGCCCGACGACGCTGACGTGCCGCCCATCTTCGGCACCTGGCGTATCTCCTTCCCCCTTCTCTGGCAGCCGGCCAGCTCTGCTCTCCCCTTTCTTTTCCCCAATTTCACCCGAATTTCAACTCCAATTTGCACCTGATTTATAATTCAAGCTCCCAAGATTCCTTTAGGATAAGTTGTAGAGGATCCTTTGATCTACATTTGATTGATTTGCATCGAGTGCCAAAGATCACTCTAACACCGTTAATTTTAGCCCCAAATTCGAGCTAGGGTTCTGATCTGTCAGAGCTTACATGCCACCTCCATTTAGTTTTGTCATAATCTTTCCAACAGTCCATGGCTCAATGTTTGAGCTTCGATTCAACTACTCAAACTGAGTTTGTTTTGTCCAACAGCTACTGGAACTTGTTAACCATATCATAGAGATTCCTTTTTGCATGTTAAAGTCCAACTCTTACATAAAAAATCTTCCAAAATTTTGAGCCAAACTTGGCCATTTCTCACTGTCTATATAACTGAATCAGCTATAGCCATTCAGTTTCATCAGTCAAGTCACAACAATGAAATGTTCAAACTTTGGGTTCCAGGAAAATTTCAAATTCTTTTCTCCTTGTCCAACAACATGCTCAAGATGTTCATTGGACATCATAGTTCACTTGGGATCCAAAGTCTTTCAGAGTGTATATGAAAAGTTCTCCAGAATTGAATTTCAAAGTGGCATGATTCGCACTGTTTTTAGACTTCATTCAGTTTAGCAACTAAGTTGAAAACTGCACAACTTTCAAACTTTGAACCCCATTTAAAATATGAATTCTTTGTTTTCTTTGGCCAATAGCAGATCCAATAGATTCACTGTATATAAGAGTCCACTTGTGTTCCAAAACATCTCCCAGTTTCAATGAAAAATCTTTCAGAAATTAAATTTAAGGTTGGCTGGGTGTTACTATTTTCAGACATGTTTTTTCAGATACTGAATAGTGAATTCAAGTCAATCCATCTTTGACTATGATTTTGAGATACCCGTGACTTGAATTTGACTTCAAACTTGATGTCTTTGAATTCTAAATACCTTCAAGACTTGATTCCACATTATTGTCAAACTTTTCCAAATTTGGATCTCGAATTTGCATTTTTTGTCAAATTTGACTTTGGCCCATAATATCTCCTTTTCATCTAAATTTCACCATTAAAACTTTAATGACCATTCTTAAGCTTTTAACAACCTGGTTGTTACAATTTTTCTCTTTGAGCAGACTTCAGGTTCTTCGGAAGGAAGTGATCATGTCTGTGCAACGAGAAGATGAAGGAAAAGATCAAGCCTCGGACAGATTCAACAGACTACTCGAATAAGGACCCAAGCTTGGATTCTCAGGTGATGTGTTGTTGCACACATTTTATTTTTCACTAACCCAAAAATGTTGGGAGTTTGTTCAAATGTGTGCAGGAGGAGACCTTATGAAAAAGACACTCAGGGAGGCTGCACAACTTCTACAGAAAATCAGCAGAGGAGCAGCCGTAAGCAGAGAATGGGATAACTATAAATCTTGGGCACGAGAGCAAGGAAATCAAGGACATATACTTGCTGAAATTTTCAGAAAAGAACTCTAGAAGGATGAGAAGGAAGAACCTGTGGTGCAAAAAGAAGAAGAACCACCACACATAAAGGAGGAACCTGCCCGGTGCATCAAAGATGACAAACCAGAAACATCAAAAGCTCGAAGCTTGGCGAATGCAAAACCCCTGTGAGAGTTTGAACAAACGGATTAGATTCCTATCGATTTCAATGAGATATTTGATAAACATAGGCCATATCCAAATTAAAAGGAGTCAACCAGCGCCATAGAGACGAATTTTCCACCAGAGAGACACACTGGGTATGTGCTTGACAAGGAAACAGCTGGAGAAATCATTCAAAAACTTTTCAGCAAAGAAGAAATAGAACCAGAATACGTTGCCGAAGTAAAGAGAGTCATGCGAGTAAAACTTGAGATATCACCTTTCGCCCGTCTAACGTACAAATACGTAATTGGAACCAATCAAGATGAAGGAGTACATTTGCCTACACCACATATCGACTGCATGATCAATGGAAAGATTATCGACAAAGCACTCTGCAATATTGGAGCACATGTAAGTGTCATGTTTTCAAAACTTTATGATAAACTTTTTAGTAAGACTTTGCAATCTGCTCCAACACCAATTAAATTGATCATGGGAGATGGTAGAACAACCGAGCCTTTGGGTGTGCTTAGAAATCTAAAATTTAACATCTCAAATAAATCTATACCAACTGATTTCTTTGTTATTGATGCTTCCCATGATAAACATGATGATGTAATCCTTGGTACACCTTTTCATAAGTTGGTAAATGTTGTGCTTGATGCAGGAGAAGGCAAAGTAACAATTAATCTTTATGGTGCTAAATATACTTATGATTTTCTGCCTGCATCTCAGAAAAATTTGCATCAAACTCCTGATAACGAGGAGGTAGAAAGTGTATGCTTTGCTAAAAATTTCAGGGATCCTCTACTAAGAGCAATGGAGAATAATGAGGATGGCTAAGATAGTGAATTGGGAGAAGCAACTGAAGCATTTTCACCTCAATATGGAACTTTGGAGGAAGGAAAATTCGAAGATATTGGAGAATTGGCGCAACAAGAACCAGAAGCACCAGTTGTTGAGTAGAAGCCGTTACCCAAGAGATTAAAGTATGAATATTTGAGGAATAACAAGACGTATCCAGTCATTGTTAGCGACGAGTTAAGCAAAGAAGAAACTGAGAAGTTGTTGAATTTATTGAGAAGACATCAAAAAGTGATTGGGTACATGATCAAATACTTAAAAGGAATTAGTCCAGCCTTCTGCACTCATCGGATACAGTTAGAAGATCAAAGCTAGTTGTGGAGGGTCAGAGAAGACTAAGCCATGCTATGCGCGACGTAATAAAGAAGGAGGTGATCAAATTGGTTAATGCTGGGATTATTTATCCAGTACCACACAGTGAATGGGTAAGCCTACTGCATTGCATACCAAAGAAAGGAGGACTTATTGTCGTGACAAATGAGAAGAATGAGTTGATCCCTCAGAGGACAGTGACAGGGTTGAGGATGTGTATAAACTACTAGAAGCTGAACAAGGCAACTAGGAAGGATCACTTCCCTTTGCCTTTCATTGATGAAATGCTCAAAAGGTTAGCAAAGCATTCTCACTTTTGCTATCTTGATGGATATTTCGGGTTTTCTTTCAGATTCCTATACACCCAGATGATTAGCATAAGACCACGTTCACTTGTCCATATGGAACTTTCGCTTATAGAAGGATGCCTTTCGGATTGTGCAATGCACCTGCATCTTCTCAACGTTGCATGATGGCTATATTTTTGGATTTCATTGAAGATATCATGTAGTTACTTATGGATGATTTTTCAGTTCATGGTACAAGTTTTGACAACTATCTAGAAAATCTTGATAAAGTTCTTAAGCGGTGTGAAAACGTTGATCTAATCCTAAACTAGGAGAAGTGCCACTTTATGGTGAAATAAGGAATAGTACTTGGGCATGTCATCTCAAAAACAGGGATAGAAGTTGATAAAGCAAAAATTGAAACTGTGGAAAAAAGTTATCTCCGCCTACAGATATCAAGTCATTGAGAAGCTTTCTTGGACACTCTGGATTTTACAGGAGATTCATTAAGGATTTTTCGAAGATCACCAAACCATTGACACAGCTCCTGCAAAAAGATGTGAATTTCGAGTTTGATGAAGACTGCTTCCAAACTTTCAAAACTTTAAAACAATCGCTCATCAGTGCGCCCATCATTCAACCTCCAAATTGGAATCTACCTTTCGAAATAATGTGCGGTGCAAGTGATTATGCTGTTGGGGCATTCCTTGGACAAAGAAAAGAAGGGAAGGTACATGCAATTTACTATGCTAGCAAGACTTTAAATGAGGCTCAATAAATTATGCACCTATGAGAAAGAATTTCTTGCAGTAGTGTTCGCTTTTGAAAAATTCAGATCTTATATTATGAACTCCAAGGTGATTGTGTACACCGACCACTCTACGATTAAATATCTTTTGTCCAAGAAAGATGCTAAACCACGTCTGATTCGCTCGATATTGCTACTACAAGAATTGATGAGGAGATCAGAGATAAAAAGGGATCAGAAAATGTGATGGCTGACTGTTTGTCAAGAATGTATCAACAAGATGATGGAAAAGAGCTTATTAAAGATCGAATAAAGGATGATCATCTATATAGAATCCTCAACAAGGATACTTGGATGAATGACATTATTAGAGCAATAAAAAGAGCTCCCTTAAATTACATAGGAATGAAAGGAGAAAAGTGGTTGCTGAAAGCAGGAAATACTATTGGTCTGCACCTTACCTATATGGATATGGAGCAGATGGAGTATTAAGAAGATGCATCCCAAGAGAAGAAAAGGAAGCAGTAGTTCGAAAATATCTTTCATTAGAATACGGAGGACATTATGGACATTTTAGAACTCAAGCAAAAGTCTAGGCAAGCGGATTTTATTGGCCAGAGATGCATGAAAATGCAAAGAGATTCGTTGCTACTTGCCCGGAATGCCAAAGAACAGGAAATATTTTAGCTAGAAATTCTATGCCGCTAAACTACAACTTGCAGGTGGATTTATTTGATGTTTGGGGTATAGATTTCATGTGACCATTCTTAAACTCACATGGATTTGAGCACATCTTGGTAATGGTTGATTACATGTATAAATGGGTAGAAGCTATTCCATGTCGAAAGGCGTCAACAGAAGAATCAATTCACATGATCAAGACTATAATATTTCCCAAGTATGGAGTGCCAAGAATCTTGATCAACGATGGAGGATCACATTTTACGGGAAAAGATTTTTTGGCAAATGTCTATCAAAATTAGGGATTGAACATAGAATATCCACAGCCTATCATCCTCAAACAAATGGACAAGCAGAAACTTCTAATAAACAGCTGAAGGATATCCTAAGAAGACAGAGATCAAAAGAGGAAAGGATTAGTCAAAGAAGCTAGATGGAGCATTATGGGCATACAGGATGGCTCACAAAACACCTATAGGTATGACAACATATCAATTCGTCTATGGAAAAACATGCCACCTTCCCGTTGAACTCGAACATAAAGCTTATTGGGCTATAAAGGAAATAAATCTTGATGTTGATGTTGCAAGAGTAAAAAGAAGAATTCAGGTAAGTGAATTAGAAGAGATGAGGCTTAAAGCTTACCACAGTGCAAGCACTTATAAGGAAAGAATAAAGAGGTGGTTCGATAAAAGGCTTCACAAGAAACAATTCAAAGAAGGAGACAAAGTGCTACTGTTCAACTCTAGGTTCAAACTCTTCCGTAAAGAAAGATTGATGAGCAACTGGGACGGACCATACGTGGTTCATTCTGTATCACCTACCGGAACAGTAATGATTATGGACGTCAAAGGAGACCAATATGTTGTGAATGGACAACGACTAAAGGTATTTTTGGAACCTGACGTCGTGCCTATCAATTATATTGGCATTTATACCATAGAGAAAGAACGGACACGTCAATCCTGACGACACTAAAACAGGTACCTCGTACATACTCTATCTTATATTCTGTTATTTTCTTTCGAAATTTTGTGTGGAACTCAAAAAAATAGATATATTTTTAGTCGTGCGCGCTGCAATGAAAAAGCTGCAGGTAGAGGGGCTAAAAACCCATGGGTCGATCATCCCGGTGACCCCCAAGCCGATCGTCCTCGGAGGTTTTCGCATCCGAATCGGTTCCCCTGGATTATGGGGTGTTGCTGGCCGTGACGATCAAGAAGATGCCAACACGTACTGGGATTGGGCTGATGAGATGAAGAAAAACAAGGAGGAAGAGGAACGTCGTCAAGATAAGAGCAAAGAGAAGGATCTAGAAGACGATGGGCCAAAACTGAAGGAGCATGATCGTACATGTTGTACCGCTTGCATGAAGAACATCCACTACCTCTTCGATGTCGTCGACTTGCAAGCTCTGGATCAGAAGGTTGAAGACAATGATCGCCGTTAGGAGGACGACTTCAAGTTCTTGCAAAGAAATATGAGGAAGCTCTTCGGGATGTGTGGCAACATGAGGAAGAACAAGGCTCATGGCGATGGAAGCAGGAATCAACATGTGTGCAAGCAGAGCGGGCCATGTTACTAGTGTGTTTACGAGCGTCTCTCCCTTTATACTTCATATGGTTACGACGAGGACATTATAGATTTTAAGCATGGGGGGAGGGGGGATCGCCGCTTGTATGAGTTTGGTCAAGTCGTGTCGTGTGAGAGTCTAATCTAGTGTTTTTATTTTTATCAAAGGTAGATAAAGTAGTAGTCTTCTTAAACTTCTGGGAAGACTTAGGCCTAGATCGCTACTTTAGTGTCTTTGTGAGAAGAAGCATGAATAAAATTCGAGGATCGTGCGAGTATTTTTAGTGTCTACCTTTGATTGCTTGTCTTTTATTTTCTCTTTACAACTTTGGATCATTAGCATTGTCTTGAATGCTAAATCTTAGTTGTGGAGTTTAGTAATTTATTTGTTTATGCACTACCCGTGCTTTATGATGATCAAGTGCTTTGGTTTTAATTATGCTTTATGAGTAAGGCTTGAATTGGAGGTGATTTAAAATTTTATTGCTTATCTAAAACCTCTGCAAAAACAAGATTGGTCAAGTTTTCTACTAGGTTGAGAGTTCTGCCTTTCCTACCCAATGGCTAAAAATATTTATTCATACCACCATAAGCAAGAATTGATGCTTTGAATTGAATTAGGATCGCTCTATCTTGGTTTGTTTTAATTCCGAGCATTGATCATATCCTTTTACTATCTCTTATTGCTAGCCTCACATATATTCAGTAACGAGAGTTCTTCACTGGAACAATCATATTTTCTACTGAATTCCTAAACCCGAACCAAATATTTCTTGATTTTATTACCTATTCCTTGAACACAACCCATTATTCGAAGATCTGTTCCGTTTCTGGTCGAGCTTTATGAAAAATAAGAAAAGATAGAAGAAAAGGAAGTTCCACCAGAAAGATGAGCCAGAAGGGAGGAAAGGGAGGCCAGGCCGATCGGCCAGGTCCCCTCCGTCCTGGGCTCCTTTGGCTCGGTTTTTGCGCAGTAAATTCTTGGAAGGCCTCTGGAAGGATCTAAAACTTATTTTTATGGTGTGGTGTTCAGAGGAGGTTCAGAGATGAGATTAAAGATAAAGAAGGAAAGAAAGAAACAAAAGTATTGAGAAAAAGAAAAGGAAATAATAGAAAAGAGAAGAAATAAAGGAGGAGTTTTTACTGTCATGAATATCAAGAGAGGTGCAAAGAAAAGATGAACTTGTTTTCAGAACTGATTTCTATTCCAACCATGTGCAATCCGACAACGAGGACATCGCTTGTGCCTCATAATCATTATTTTATTTGCCTTTGCACATGTGAACCATTCTATATCTTCTCATCCTTGAAAACCTCACATTATGTGGATATTCTTATGATCAATGGCTCAGAAGGTAGGCAACCGTTAGAGAGTTTTCTTAATTCGATAATATAAGTGTTGATTCTAACTAGCCTTACCCAACCTCCACCATATAATTGAGTTACTTTTGAGAGATGAGAGCTTGCAAAAAAGTAGGATAGCCATTATTCATTTGAGCAACATGTAGGCACCCGGAAAAGAATTCTTGTTTCAATTTTTTTGCAGAGAGATTATTTTATGACGAAAGAAAAACCCTCCGAAAAAAGCTAGAAAGTAAGTGTAGTTAATTCTTGAAGTTACTTGGTCTTGAATAATAGCTGTCAGGAATCTTTGCTTAGATAAATTTTTAAACACTCATATTTTGATTATGTTCGCTGCTCCTCTGATCTTTTGTTTGAAGGCTAGGGACTTGACTCGCTTGCTCAGGTTTAGTTCAAGGTCTTTGTTCAACCCTACTAAAGAAGTTTATAGTCGCCTGACTTGCTCGAGGATGAGCAAGAGCTAAGCGTGGGGGGATTGTTGATGCTCATTATTGACACACTTTTAGTGCTATTTAACTAGTGTTTTCATGCTTATTCTTATACTAACCCACCACTTGGCACCTGAAATAACATCATTATTGCATATGTGTTGTATTTTGGAGTATGTTGCGTTATGATATGAAATATGACATAATCAAGGGGGTTTTGTGGCGGATCCACTTTGGATTTGCTTGATTAAACATGATTAAGCCGCCTGATATGCGGCACTCATGCCTTAACCAAGTAAACACGAAGTGCCGTCGGATTTCATCCGATTTAACCACTTGAACAGGACCGATTAGCAAACTCACACTAAGGTGAGCGGTTCCAGAGAATACAACAAGTCCACTGAGTTAACAATTCAACCATTTAGTTTGGCCATAAAACAACATCAGAGTTTACAAGGTTCAGAAGAAAACAACAGAAGGTAAAACAACGAGCGGAAGCTACTTCGTCGGGGTCGAACATCCCTGGTGAGGCCAACCGAGACGTCAGTGATCCCTCTCCTCGTCGTCTGAGGAGGGATCCCACTCAACCGTCCAACCCGGAGGGAGTTGGGGCGGCCAAGTGCCAACAGAGGAGGGCTCAAGGGCAGCAACTTCACCTGAAAAAGAAGAGCCACAACAAGGCTGAGCTACTAAGCTCAACAAGACTTAACCGACAAGGAGTACGCTACTCCACCACTTCTAGACATACAAGGCTTTTTGGCTGAGGGGTTTGTTTGCCAAAAGTGCTATGTGTATCCCTACTTTCAAGTTTTAGCTCAGGTTCTAAATTCTTGATCCGGTCTAGGTTTGCAACCTATTCTAAGCAAACATAGAACCAACCAAAAAGGTATATATATATCATCATCAAGATCATGTCATCATCAGATTCCTTTGTTACTCAGGGTGACATAGCGATCAAGCAGTCTCAAACTGTGAGAGGCAGACGAATCGATTCTAGTTTCTTAACCATGCATGGCAAACCTAATCTCACGACATCCGCGCACCACAAAGGTCGCTTCCTGTGTCAGCCGTCCCCATCAATTCCCAGGCACGTGTCAGGTCCAAACTTTCCTTGGCATGCAATGCTCCACAGTCCCGGTCTCTACCGTACTGTGACCGCACTTGCCCCCACATGATGCACCATGGGAACCTCGTTCCAGGAACAGCAGGGGTATAAGCCACGCCCTAGTTTAATCAGGTACTAGGCTTCCCCATCCCATACTAGGTATGAGATTAGTACTTTCAAACACTTGATCACGAACACCACCACTGTCGGGCCTTAACAAGTTTCATAGATAGACGGGGCGATCAGCGGACCACCAAAGAGTTACCCAACACTTTGCCCCGTCCATCGTCCTTATAGTTGTAGCAGAAGGAAGACAGCCAACTCCTACAACTCGCGAGTGACAGGAAATCACTCGAATTTTACCGTTTCCTATTTAAGCAAAGCATCTACTTGGTCCAACAGCTAGTGATCAGATCAAGGGTTCTAAGTCATGCATCTATGGTTCCAAACAACTCCTATATGTAAATGCACAAGCATGATAAGGAAGGCATGCGCAAGTTTGGTAAAACACAGGGGGATTCATGCATCCGGGGCTTGCCTTCGAACAAGGAGGAGGGGAGCGGCTCTTTTGCTTGGACGGAGTCGGCTTCTGGAGACGGGAGCTCGACCACACCTTCGTCTTCTGGCGCCGGGTGCAGCTCGTAGAAGCCGTCGGTGAGACGCAGCTCTACACGAATGCAAAGCATGGGTTAGCATTTAGACGGTTATTTCAACAGCAACACTTGCAAGTTTGAGCCCAGAAACTTGCGGCAAGTTACAGAAGGGTGGGGAGGTTCGCTTGAGTTGGTGGAGATCAAGATATAAGGGTCGGATGGGAAGGAACTTATGATCAGACCCTTAATCTAGAGGAATAGATGTGCTAGGGGTCCTCAGACTTCACGCTGAAAAGTCCCCAAGTTTTACACATACACCCTCGGTTCAAGGAAAAAGATACAGCCGAGCCCTCGGGCGAGGCGGAGAAAGGTCGGCGGAACAGACAGGGTCGGGCGAGACGGAACCGGGGTCGGGCAGATAGGAGGGGTCGGGCGAGACGAACAAAGGGTCGGTAGCTTACCTTCATCCTACAGATGAGGCTTGGGGTCGGGAAAGAGCAGACTCGAGCGGAAAGACTAAGGCTTGGGACAGCGGCGAGGTCCGGTGGGTTCCGATGGTGGCGGGGCTTCTTGTGAACCACATGCAAGCGTTTGCGCAGCGCGGAGGAGCAAGAGGTTGGGCGGATTGAGAGAGCGGTGTGGAGCGGAGAGGAGAGTTCATTAGAACTTAGGCGGTGGCGCTGTGAGCACGAACATGGAGCAAAGCGGGAGGCAGCGATGGCGAAGGGGAACTCCGGCGGAGCTCTGGCATTCCCTTTTATAGCTGCGCGGAAGAGAGAAGGGGAAAGCGGCGCAAGGATCGGGGAAGAAACGATGGAGTGCGCTGCCGGGGCAGCGATTGAGCGACGAGGGCGGTGGAGCAGGACTTCGGGGATGACACCGGCGGTCATTGGGCACCGATGACACGGCGGCGCAGGCGCGGGTTTGCCGGTGGTTGAGATTTGGCGGAGGCGGGCGTCGTCGTGCGGTGGATCTGATGGAAGTGACCGGGGAAACGGCGCTAGAAACGAGGACGCAGAGGTGAGAAGACAGGCGGCTGCGGTCGCGCGGGCGAGCGCGGAGCAACAGATTGTCGGGGGCGGAGCTCTGACAGGGCGAAAACGAGCTGTCGCAGCCGTCGTCTGGGTTGGCGGAGGAGGAATCGTCGCGTAGCGAGGACCGGGGCGGCGCGACTGTGGGGGGCTACGGAAAAGACGGGCGGCATCGAGCTCTGCAGCCGGGATCTGGCGGGGTGATGATGGGCGCGGGCGGCGAGGTGCTGCAGAAAGGGTAGCAGAGGAGCTTCCGCTGCGATTGGGGAAGGGGGCGCGAGAATCCATCCGGTCGTGGCCGGCGACGAGGCGGAGCGGCGGGCGTCGGAGAAGTCGAGCCACGCGGCAGGGGAACTCTGAAGCGGGTATGCAACTCGAGTGCGCTTGTCGCGGGAGATCGGGGAGAAAGATCTCGTGGGTCCACCGGTCAGTCTTGGTGGTCCACTGCTCAGATTGAAGGGGGCGTTGTGGGAGGACTTAGAAAGATCCGGTGGGTGAGTTGGGGTCGGCGGGGTCGGAACTGGGGAAAACGGCGACGGGTCGGATCACAGGGGTCGGGACCGAACTGGAGGTTGAGCACTTAGACTTGGTAAAGCTGAGACAGGGGATTAGGGACTCGGTTTAAGATTAACGTGAAGGATTTTAACCGAGGTTGTTACAGGTTTGTACAAAGATCTTAATGGATATTTGGACATGGGTCGTCGAGGGAAGCCAGCACGAGGAAGAAGAAGACCAGGAGGGCCAAAAAGGGCCCAGACCGATTGGCCTGGGACCCTCTGGGCTGATCGGCCTAGCCCATTCCAAGGCCCAATCGACCTCCCGTTTCTTCAGCCTATGGGAGACTATAAATACCCCCTCATGGCCTTCAAGGAAGAAGAGTTGAAGATAGAGAGGAGAAAACACCACGCAAACACCATCCACCGCCACCACAAGGAGGAAAAACGGAGAGAAGATTCGATCTACGATAAGCCACACGAAGTGGAGCACCAGAGGAGGGAGAAACCTCCCAAGCCGATCGGCTTGGAGGTACCCAGACCGATCAGCCTCGAGCTTTTCTACCCCCGTTCATCGTCATCTTCAGTCCAGTTGATCTACAGGGCGATCTTTACCCAGAATTCTGTCGACATGTGTAAGATCATGAGGTAAAGTCTCTGTTTGTCCTCAAGGTTGTATGGAAATCTTGATTTGTAATTGTTGAACCTCTTGTTTAAGATTTTTTTTGTTATCTATCATATCTTGATGATGCTCTTTCATGTAATGGCTGGCCAGCGTACTTTGGGTTGCTTATTTGCTTCCCTAGAACGATCATCATGTTGTGTTCTTATCATTCAATATTTGAGTACCCTCGTGTAGTAACAACATGCAAGAGGAAAAGTGTTGGGTATGGTTCACATCCACTCACGATAACACTTAGATTTAGTTCTTTAATGCATGGCGATTACATCTACAAGTGATCCTAGATCCCTAGGGCAAGCGTTTTATCTATCTTGTTTACATCCATACTCTCTATCCGCTTTAATCTAAGTCACTAGTTTTTTTGTTAGTTCAATCTTATCATATACAAAGAATCTTCGATTACATACATTAGTACTTAGTTAAGCGTGCAAATCCACTTGTTCCACGGATTGATTAACCTTGGGGGATTACTCTAAGGGAAGAGCTACAACTGATCCGTACGCTTGCGGTTCACAAATTGATGAGCTAACTGCCGTCAACAACCAGCAGTGATAATATGTGGGCAAGATAGCAAGGCAGTGGCGGCAGCGGTGGCGCTCACCATGGTGATGGAGGAAGCCGATTGGACAAGGTCGATAGCAGAGGCATTAAGATAGTGGTTACAGTGGCGGCAAGTTGTGGGTGGTGGTTCTGGTGGTAGCGACATCGTCGGAGCAAGGAGGGGCGGTGAGGGAGCTTGGATCCAAACATGGAGGTGTGAGAAAAAGGGGAAGAAAGGGCTAGCCAACGAGGCAGTGGGGGCGGCTGTGCGGCGCAAAGACTGCAAAGGAAGATGAGAAGATTTCCACGAGCGGAAGAAGATGAGACATGGGTAGGGTATGTTTTCTTTTCTTTTCCTCAATGCCGGAATTGACAAGGCACGGCATGAGGGTTAGAGGGCTCTCGAGGGATTATTTCAATGGTTTTCAAAATTCTTACTAAGATTTCTTTCTTTTTTATATAAATCCGCTAAATGATTTAGCTTCCGCTACAGTTGTCTATAGCTTTTGTTGAGGGACACTCCCGCAATTTAAAACACTTCTTTAAACTTGCAACATAGTGATCGTAGAAGGGGGTTAGAATTACACAACGTGCAAGGATGCAACAAACTTTTCATGCTACTGCAGCACTGTGCCGTTGCATCACCACTCAGATAGATAATTCTAGATTCCACGAGGTTTGAATTTTATATGGTCCAAAAAAATTTAGGTTCCTTATCATCAATTATTCAACTCCGCGATCTTCTTCCTTCATCCTAACCAGATCTGCATTTTATTTTCAGACCCTCCACACTAACCCAATTTTTTTATGGTCTGTTAAAGATCGAATTGCCCTAGCCATTGGCCCCACCCATTTGCTCCTCCTTTCACCACGCCGATCCCTACCGAACCTTTGCATTTCACTAATTATGCAACGGCTCCGGCCGTCCCTCAAAACCTCTCCCCGCCGAACTTGTAAACCCTAACATACCCTAGATTTTTTTTTAAGTAAATCATACCCTAGATTTTAGAGTGGGACTTCAACTCATAATACAGGGCACCATCACGAGAGGGTCAGGCTCGCTAAGATGGCAACGACTAGGGTTTGTAGTTGAGTAACATGAGTCGGAGATATGGAAGAAATAATCGCGTACATTTGCCTTTTCCCATGCATTAGATAACTAACCGTGTGATGTTCAAGTGTAGAGCAAAATTCAACTTCCATGTGAATATGAAAGAAGTTTTAAACCACGTGTTTTAGACGGGAATTTTTTTTCATTTATTTTCAGCTGTATTCTGATAAATACTGGACAGAAGTAAAACGCGACTGTTCTTACATTTAACACTTCCACTGCAAGCAGGTAGTATAAACTGATAATTGTATAAATGAATGATAATTGTAGAGGAAAATAAGTATATATGAGTAATGAATCAAATGACATATCCAGCAATTCTAACATGCAAGAATCAAACAATTCGTATGAATGAATTGGATTATAGTGTAGTAATATGATCCTGTCGATGGCCCGATCGAACCATGGACACAATGACACAACCGACAACCCCTTGTGTAAGCGCAAGCGCAAGGGAGAGCATTCGTCACTCGTCGGAGAGCTTGTCGAGCAGCATCCGCATGACCTTGACCTGCACCTGCAGGTCCTCGATGTAGGTCGCGGCGTCCTGGAACAGCTCGCCGAGCCCGCACGGCTCGCGGCAGGCCGGCACCAGCCTCCGCAGCTCCCTCACCTGCTTCACCATCCTAGCGTCTTCTAGGATGTCCCTCTCGCTGATCGCCGGCGCCGCCGGCGGTCGTGTCGTCGCCTTCTTGCTCCTACTATCTCCTCTCATCCTCGACCGCGAGCTCCTTCGCCTTGGCCGCCGACCGCCGCCGAATGGAAGGAGCAGGGGATCGATGGATGAGCTACTAGCTGATGAGGAGTATCGTCGGAGGAGTGCTCTTCCACGGGAGAAGAAGGCACGTCACCCGGGCAAAGGCAATGAGTGCGCACGCATATATAGCCGCAATCTTTGTTGTTTACACCATGGATGGATAGGGATATGATCGCGCGAACATGGGCTAGCGCCCTATCATGCGGTGCCGGTGCGGCTCCAGATGCGCATGTCCGAACCGTCACCGCGAACCACCCGCAAAAGGGCGCGCGCGCGGCTTATTCTAATGCCGCCGTTGCTGCGGTTGGCGGGACACGGCCGCCGATGCAAGCGCAGCCGCGCAGCGCGGTGAGATTCTATATTGCCGGCGGCGGGGGCGGCTTCGCGGAAAGTTTGCGTCGCCATGCCGCCGGCCGGCCGATCGATCGAGCACGCAGACGTGTACATACGTGTTGGCGCGACGCATCCATCGGTTGATCGAGATCCACGTACCCATACTACGACGCTCTCGTACGTGGATCTCGATCGATCCACGTACGCATACGACGCTCTCAGACGCTTTTGGTGGCTAGGATTATTGAGAGATCAATCAGCAGCGACGGAATAGCTAGGTAGGGCGTGCGTGTGTGCGTGCATGGGTGTGGCCTGTTTGGCGTTGGCGCGTTGCAACGAGCACATGCAGCCACATGCACGATATGCCATTGCCGTCCAACAAACCGGAACGCCAGCTGCAGCAGATGCACCCGTCGCTATTATATCGGCGGATCCCTTGGCTTCCCTTGTGTGTGTTGCATGAGAACGAAGGCGTCGTGTGCGTGCTATGAGATGTCACTTGCCTGCCCTATAGCTTCCATGCCCTTTTGTCATTGCAACACCCTGGATTATTCCCCCGTATGCAACTTTCTGTTGCCCGTACCCATCAGCAATCTGCATATTCTAGCAAGTTAGGAAGGCTTGGGAGGACTCCTAATCTCTGATTAATCAGACCTTGCACCATCATTCCAGCTAGCTCAATGTGCATGTGTAGTGTAGTGCATTTTCAGCTTGGTCCCTTTGCACCGAGAGACGGGGCTGATTGGTTAGCCGGCCGGCGAACTTTGGCCGTTGCATGATTAGATATACATCGGGTGACACGTTCATGCTAACCATCTGGCAAGTTCTAGATTAAGGACACTGAATGATTAACGTTTGGCAATCACTTTAATTATATACTAGCGGGGGTTTGCGCGGTGTTCACACACAGATGTCAATTCTACAACACTTGGTGTTGTTTATTTTCCATCCAGCACATATCCATCCCTGAAGGTTCAATGAAGCTCTTTTCCTTCTTAATTAGGAGAATTGAAGATGTGATCTAGCAAAATTATATAGGTCTATCAAAGAGCTTGTCTTTAACTAAACAAAGTTTATTGTGTCGAAGATATATTATTGCTAAGCGGAACTTTTACACGTTGCCATAAAAGTAGGATTATGAAAAGAATGAATATTCAGCACGGAAAGGGTTAATTGAAACTGCACACTGCGTACACTTGAAACATTTTCTTAACGTCACATTTCTTTTTTTTTAACGAAACGATGTCGCATTTCTAACGAGATAGCGCATATGCAGACTCCCAAAATACACTAATGCTCAATGCATGTTATTGCCAATGTGATGGCAATTGGCACATGGAAGGGAGAGAGGGAGCCTATGCTTCCCTGCAAGAAACCGCGATCAAGTGGCTATCATTATGCTCCAATGAAGCCTGTACACGCGCGTGCAAAGCTTGTCAATGCCGGTGTAAACAAGCACAAAAGAGATGCATATATATAAATAATGAGCACCTAGATTCTCACAGATCGCTGCTAGGATAAGGATGTGGGTTCATCTCCCTCGTAGTTTAGTTGTAGTTCATTAGGGGGAATCAAACAAACAATTGTAGCTTTTGAATCATGTCCCCACGTGCCTGCATGCAATGCATCCATGGCTTAGCTGCGAACCGCAAAGGGAGCGTTGGAGTGGCCCGCACGTATCGTGTCCTCCAGCCCATAGTGTTTGTTAAGAGGGGAGACAGAGGAGCATTAGGCCGGCCTAACCATCATTAGCCTTCAATCAAATTATTGAGGGCCATCAAAGTAGAATCTCTAATCAAGAGCATAGCTAACTTAGTGCTCTTTTTTCTTCTCTTAACTTCTTAAGCCCCCCTGCTGAAAGTTGCTTTTTTTTATTGTTGTTTTGATGGTGGGCCAGGATTGAGCAACTTTCACAGTAAAAGTCTGCACATACATGGTCAAACCTAGTACCCCTGTTGGACATTAGTTTGTTGACTTGTGGGCTGTGGTTATCACTTATCATAGCATACATGGCGCGGCTCGTGAGGTGAGCTACTGAGCTTACAGAAGCTTGCGTGTTAGTAAAGGACTGTAGTTGTGTATCGATCAGTTGAACTACTGTCTGAAGGGATCGGATAAGCCTTGAGCCACATCTCGTTGGTTAGTAGAAAAACATTTCTTCATAAGTATGCAGACCAACGAAGGCAAGTGACATCCCCAAACGGCCAAACCCTACGCAAGATACTACTACTAAACATCTAATGCCTGCACTATCTTCAGCTTAGCACCATTCTTTCAACATGCATGAGCACGACGCCGACGCAGACACGTCTCCTTGCACTGTAATAATCTTACACTTACGTTCTTACCATGTACAGCGAGAAATGGAACGAAGAGCTCAGAGTCCTAGCATGTTTTTGTTTGAGGACTAAGTAAAATGGGTTGGTCCATCCCTGTTTTACAGGTTAGGTTCGACCCATTTCGTATTTGGTTGAGAGGGATAGGTCCGTCCCAATTTTTTATTTAGTTGCAGAGGTTGAGAGAGATGGATTGGATGCCATTGTGACACCGTTAGCAACAGTTATTTATGGAACCCATCTGTCAATGGTAGGACCCACGTGTCATTCTCTTTTATTTTTTATCTTCTTTCTCCCACCCGCGCCATTCTCTCCAGTCCCCACCGTCGTCCTCCGATCCCCGTGCCCTCCTCCCTGCATCGTCCTTCCCGCTGCGCCGCGGTCGCCGTCCTCCCTACTGCGCCGGTCGCCATCCATGTCCTCCTTGCCCAGAGTTGAACCCTTGGGGGGCGAGCTCCCCTGGGCCAAGCTCGAGCTCGCCCCGGCCAGTAGTGGAGGCCCCAGACGCAGCTCGCCATGGTCAGCAGCACAGCCCTTTTGCGTGTACACTCGCCCGCGCCTGACGGAGAAAACAATGAGCGAACGGGAGCGAAGTGGGTTCGATCGATCCGCTCGATTCGGAGTAATCGTTCCAACCGCATCTAGAAGGTATATTCCCTTCTGGGTTCATCCCAACTCACATGAATCTCATACTAAACATGCATCGACCCATTCCAACCTTCGAACCCAACACATTTCTAGACTAGCGCAACAGCACACAAAGACGCTGTTGGTCCCGTTCCCAAGTCCGGATGAGCAGTGACGAAGCTACCCAGTAGGGATTATTCTGGCGAGTTTCCGAGTGAGTGACCCTGACACCCAACTAGTTCATCGTGTCTGGCGCCAATGGCCCAGACCGTAACGCCATCAATCTCTGCACTGCTCCGCCTGAAACAGAGTAACCCTGTCCTCTCCGATGTCGACATCCCCGATTGTACATTATCGTTTCCCTCGTTTTCGATCAGAAAGAAGAAGGAAAAAAAAACTGCATCTCCACTTTATGTTTAACCCAAACGAACCGGAGACAATCAGTACACTCCTCCTGGATGTGCACGGGGCTGAACACGTCGACACTCGACAGGATGCAGGAGCATGCATGGGCCTAACGTGCGCGTCCCGATCGATCAACTCAGGGGCAGCTAGTGCGTGCGTGCGTGTGCTCTGGTGGTGCCCTCAGGCCGCAGCACCTTTTGCGCGGACGTACGTGGCCGGCCGCTAGCTTTTACCTGATCTGATGAGTGATGAGGCTGAGCTGAGCTGAGCTATCAGTCGCCATCGGCACGCTCAGGCACACCGTTTGCAAAGTGACAGCGTCTTCTCATGTGTAAAGCCACTGTTCCGGAAAGGGGAATCTGGCCTGGGGAGGGCAGGGCGGCCGGCCGGGCGGGGTCTCTCGCCGCTCGTTTCGAGATCGACGGCCGGGCGTTAGTGGACACGAGCCCGTCTTGCGTTGCGTCCGATCGACGGTCAACAGATTTGGGAGGGAGACACACCGGTCCGTGTGCTGCTGGCACGCTCGAACCTTTGTCGGTCGACCTGAGCCTGAGCGTCAGATGACAGACTAGCGGAGGGTGACCTTGATGCTTTCTGTTTTTTCCTCCTTGTCCCTCTTGAGCCTCTTTTGCTGTGCGGATTTATCTGACGACAATATATCAAAAGAGTCAGAAGAAGAAGAAAAAACACATAACAGAGAACCAGGGTGGAAGTAGTTGCACGTGATCGATCAGCTTCGACAGAATGGCCGACGTGAATAAAATGTTCTTGCAGAAATTCTAATCTAACATTATCTTTTTCTTGAGGAGGATGCAGTCAGGCAGATCTCTGACGACCTGACCTGACCGGTGTACATTTTGGTCTAAAACAGTCTTGGGCTTCTTGGCCGTTTATGCTTACAGCTAGGGCCGGGAGCCCGACCCAGCATGCAACGCTGACATGCACGCAGTTCCTCTTCCTAGGTCTAAAAAAAAAAACGCAGTTCCTCTTCCTCCGGTCGATTCCTATCTCTCCCCTTCCCCACAGGCCACAGCAAAATCCACCAGCTACGAGCCTACTACGACCACGACAACGAGCAGCTACCGCCGTACTCTTTCAGCTCGACGCCGGGCCGGGGCCCCAGCAAAAGCGCGCTCCCAATACCAAGCGGGTCGTGGAGCGCCAGCCGCAACACGTACACGCATGTGCCGACGCCGTGCAAAGTCGCCCGCGCAGGCGCGCAGCTGATGGATGGACACCACCACTGCCTTCTCCTCCGTCCGCGCGCCCGCCTCCGTCCATTATTGGTGGTCCAGGCAGAAAGAGCCCCGCGCGCACGAGACTCCACAGCGCGCGAGACCAAAGCCGATCCAGCGCCACCGAGCTCGCCGGCCGGCCCGATCGCCAGCGCCTACCCGCCGGCCGGTCGACTGGCCACATGCGCTTGCTGCTCGCTGCCGCTGCCACTGCGGGGGGGCTGGCCGGCTGCTTCAGCGCTCGTTCGCTCGCTCGGCCGGGGCGCGGGCGCGGCTCTCTGCGGCAGCATGCACAGCCACGGCCGGGCAGGTACGCCACATGCATGCACGCGGCAGGCCGGCCAGGCACGGGCAGGGGCACGGGAGCAGGCGTGCGCGCGCGCCCGTACTCGTCGCGTGCGTGCGCAGGGGAGGGAGGGATCCATCATCCATGCGCACTCGTGGTGTACGTCTCGTACTCTCGTGGGCGCGGGCCGGTCCACCAGGCCAATCATGGAAGTCGCATGGCGGAACAGCTTCAATTAAACTTGCAGGGGGGTGGGCGGGTGGCTCACCGTGCATGTTGCGAGCATGTGATGTACGAGTACGAAGCGATCGAGCGCAAAGGCAAAGCAAAGAAATGGGGAGTGCATGGCCGCCGCCTCGATCGGTTCCTAATACAAGCTCGGTCGCGAGTCCATTCGCTTTGCCATTTTGGTATGGTATGGGCGCGTGCGCGTCGCCCGCCGGACTCGCCCTCCGCCTGTCGCGCCCTGCCCACGCACATGTGCCATCGAGCCGCCCCTCTCCTCTAGCCTCGTCAGCCCGTACGCGGCGAGAGCGAAGGACGTGACAGTTTGACGCCTACGCCATGCTCGATCTGTAGTCTACACCATACTCTTTGTAGAAGGTTGGGTTTGTTTGGTATGCTAGGTCCACCATCACGTACAGAATGGCAACCCATCGGAAAGTGTGGCTTGCCAGGTGATTGGAGTGAAGCTGGCAAGACGAACAGTCGAATACATATTGTACCCACATGGACATGGAGAATGGAGATGGAGATGGAACCAGAACCAGAGCCAGCCAGAGCCAGAGCCAGAGAGGAGGATGATTGATGAGCACCGGCGGCCGGCAGGGCCTCAGAGCTCCTTACATGCGTGTCATTTCTCGAGTGATCTAGGAAACCACGCCGCTGCATGCATGCATTCGGTGACGATGACGTTGATGCAATTCTCGTGAGCTGTCCGTGCGCCCCGCCGGAAGCAGAGATCGGCAGGGAGCTCATCTCTCTACATCTGCATGCAGGACGTGCAGTGGCTTTGACCCTGATCCGGCTCCTTGCTAGCGCGGGCCGCCGGGCAGTGTCAGGCCACAGGCCAGCCCCCGCCCCTCCGAACCCCCCGGGCGGCAAGGTTGCATGGCTCCTCTGCCCATTTCGCGTGTCTTTTCGAGCAGAGTCTGAATATCTGATCCCCAGCTCGTGCCTGTCCACTCTCAGTCACCAACACGGCAGCTCAGCTGCACATGCATGCAGGCTGGTTGGAGGAGCTCTCTTTTTCCTTGAAGACGTCGTGGCACCCCTCTCATCACTTGATCTCATGCTCTCACTTCTTTAAGTGCCATTGTTTATAGTCCTTTTGAATACCTTTACCCCATCCCTTGCGTCTGCTAGTACGTACGTACAGTACGACGTGGAGGCAGCAGTGGAGCTAGGCTTCCTCCTCGCTTATGGGGTCAATGCAATTTGCCAAACACGTGGCACAGCTTCTAAATTCAGAACAACAAAATTTCTATCAAATTTTATCTGGTGGCCATGAATGTAACTCTATAGGCTGCATTCGATCTCGAGTGCGCGCTTTAACTAATTTTCCAAAGTGGCATGTTGCTTATCTATTCTTACTGCCAATAGAAATTTGATTAGTACTGTGAACAATGTCCGCTATATGCAAGAAACATAAAATAATGTCAGTACAATAACAAAACTCAATTGGTTGCTTTCAGCGCCAACAAATAATTCTCCTCATCTTTTGCGTCCAAATATTTGTTTTCTTTTAGCCACCTCATGTTGGTTTGACTTGGTAAGTATGATACGTATGCCGTCGTGGCACGTAAGAAACCCTGCCCTATCTGTGTTGACATTTCTGGCAACGCGCTCCAATGATCAGGATCAATCACTACGAAAAGCTCATGCCAGTATGACTCCTCCGTGGATGTCATGTGCATGCATGCCGTCTACCTACTGTGATGATTGCGTACTTGTAGCTATCCCCATTTCTTGTTCATGGCACTCATGCTGTTTGTTTACTTAAAACAAAATAGGAACAGTGGCCATCAAGGTATCCAGCTACAAACAGGCAAGCATCCAGTAAAAGGGAAAGAAAAGGACATTAGCATCAACAGGGCCCTTTATTGTAGCATCAAGCCATCAAACAAACAAAAGGTTAGTTCTCTCAATTTTCATCCTTCTTTAGTTGAAGGGTACGTAGAGTTCCTGTCGTACTTTACGTTTTTTAAAAATAAATCTCTCAGTTTCGCTTGCATTTTTACCTTAATTTTATGCTTTGTACGTTTGAAAGACATAGCAGGGTAAGGTTCAGGATATTTTTACCTCAAAAACGCATGCCTCTTATACACACAGTACGTCCTTCGTGTCTTTTGTGGCGCAGGGCCCTCAAAGAAGCAAAGTTTTTTTTTGCGATTTGAAGGCAGTCTGATGGAGGAGAAAGCGGTCTGACTTTCATGGCGTCCGTCCATAGGTGATGGCCGAGTCCAATCCGGGCCAAGGCTCCACCCCTTCCCCTCGGCATCGCCTTACGGTCTCCTTCCCACATCGGGCGCATTGCTTCAAACATTCGCTTGTCCGCCTGTCCCCGTGCGCCGACAAGTGGAATCGACAAGCCGAGCAGGGGCACAAGGCAAAGATGTGGACGGCACGCTCGGAATAGCCCGGGTGGTAAATACGGGCGCGCAGAGTGCGCGGCCGAAAGCTACAAGGGGCAGCGTGCAAACAGAGGAGGTGGGCACGGGCAGTATCTAAGGCATGGCGAGGCTGCAGTTTGCTCCATCCGGAGGAAAGCAACGGGGGAGTTTTACCTGATCCGTATCCTCCCGTCGGCGATAAAAACTCCCCTTCCCGGCCGTGTCCTGTCCGTGCCCTACCCACCAAGTGGCCGCGTCCGGCCGGCCGGGCGACGGGCCTCGCATGTGCGCGCGGAGGGAGGGGCCAGGCCAATCAATCGCCCTTTGTAACCGACCCAACCGTGGCAGCGGCCACGGAAGGCCAGCCATCCCACATGCGTGACGCGTCGCCGCTCGGTCCTCACCCCCGGCGCGGCCGCTGGAGCCCTTTTCCGGAAAGTTGACGCGCGCCACTTGATGCGCGCGCGAGCTCTCTGATGTCCGATCAGTGGTGGTGCACCTATCCCCTCATCAGAGGGGCACACGCCGGCGGGCAGCCTAGGTGGGAAACCGAGTCCCCCTGTTGTCTTAAAGCAGGGTGGCGACTGAAAATGGACTGCAGTCCACATGGACTTAATCAATTACCTGCACTGATTGGATTGGATCAAAATCCTGTCGCAGATATCTCGCTCGAGCAATACAGAGATCGCATGCTCCATCAATTACCTTTCTGTGATTTTCAGAGTGATGCCCGACGCTTTATTACTCACTGACCCAGCCAAAAGTACTATGAAAGTTCGCTTGAGCTCAGTGTTCCCTCGAGAAGGAAAGTGTCTCGTTCAGTTTATTAACGGCTCCCGCTCCTTAACGCTGATACCTGACAAACAGCGCTTGGCCGCCAGCTAGCCGTGCCTATCGAAAGGTTGGAGGTGCGGCCCAGCTCTCGGAAAACCCAATCAGTGGACGTCGGTTTCATCGGGCTGCCTTTGCCTGCCGTGCATTGCACCTCGCACGCACGCATGTGGAGATCGAGACCGGCGGGCTGAGGCGGCGCTCCCTTCTCCACACTCCCGGTCTCCGGACTCCAGGTAAAAGCGCGCGCACGTCGCCAACGCCATCGCCCCCAAATCGCCCCGCGGAGAAACACCATGATTACGCCCCCGCCCCCGCGTCGCGTCGCTTACCCCCCGTCCCCCTCCCGCGGTCGCGGATTCACCGGGCAAGCAGCCCAGAGGAAGGAACGAGCCGTGGGCACGCGCGTACGACGACGCCCCCGCTGCCTCGCCCGTCTCCGTGAGTGCGTGCGTGCGCGGTCGTTCTCGCCGGATCGGCGGATCGAGGGGCATGTTGGTTGGTTGCGCTCGTACTCGATCGGTCGGTCGGTTTCACGTGCCCGGGCCGGACCTGGCCAACATGTAACGTGCGCCCTGGCTTGTCGTGAGTAACAGCAGCTCGATCGGTTTTCAGATGGGGGGTACCGGGTACGTATGCGCAAGCAAAGCATGTGTTTATACAGAGCGGCAGGCGATGGACAGCGTGACAGGCATATCTGTCCCCGTGTCTTATGCACGCGTTGTATGGACGAGGATCCGCTGCGGCAGCTACGACTGCGAGGCGACGCCTGCAATTGATGGGAGGGCATGGACGACAATACGAGACAGATATCGCCGCGATTAAAACCCTGATCAGAACGCAGGCACAATAATTCGCCCCATCAATACCACCCTGAATTAATAGCTACGTGTCCCGTAATCAAGCCGTCAGCGCCAAACGCATTCGACGCCGGGATGCCCCCCATAAGATTCGGTTTCTCGCTCGCATGGCCCCGGCCGCCATGCGCGTTTCAGAACGCACGCTGTGGGGGAGGTGGAAGAAAGATATCCCAGTGTCTCCGACGAAGACGCCACAGGGAGACCTTTGCGTCGCAGCGCATGAGGAAGGGCGCGCCACGTCAGCCGCGAAAAAGGCGCCAAGGCCACCCCGCAAAGATTTTAAGTTGGGTAGCGGGTGGGCTCGGGCATTATCCGCCCACGTGGTGGGCTAGGCTAGGGCTCCTCCACGACGGCTTCCGTTTCGGTTCCGCCCTCTGGCAAAAAGCGAACGGCGAAGGAAGGGGGTTCGATTCAACAGAGAGAGCGGCGGGGCGGATCGGGACGGCCGGGCCCACGTGCAGCGAGAGGGAAACGGAAGCGAAGCCACCACGCCGACCCCGATGGAAAAGGGGATGGAACGCAGCGCAACAGGGCCGGGGGCCGGGGGCGTGCTCGGGACCACGCGCTGGTGGCCAGGCATCCCACATGGCTCGTGGCGTCGCAGGGCTCGGCAGCGGGTCCCGGCGCGGCGGGCAAACAAATAAAGCGGCCGCGCCGGTGACTCCGTTGGCTGTCCTGAAGCGACGGCAGTCTAACGCGAGCATCAGTCGTGCGTGGTCGGCCAAGTTCAGTCAGGCGTCACTCGGTCCGGATCGCCTAACGTGCACGTACGCCCTGGCCTCGGCTTGAGAGTTTTTCAGCAGTGGTTTACTGGTTTCGACTTTCAAGAGTTTCCGTTGGAAAAAGTTTGGAGCAAGTCCGTAAGTATTGGCAGTGAAGGTAAGGCTTTTTTCTGCAGTCTCAGGAAGGCTGCATATATACGGAGTTAGGCGTCCGAACAAAGCTCACCCATCCGACTCTCCAGGAGGTTGCGCAGTCCCACGTTGGTCATGGCAGGCTCTGCCAGATAGAGAGGGGGTGGAGAGAAGAGAACACGAGCATCGCACATGAAACCAAGACGGGCAGGCTTTCAGAGTGCTGGCGTACCAGCATACCACCAATGAACAACAAATCTAGGCTACTAGACAACAAGCCCTTAGCAAAGGCTGCGCCGCCTCCGGCGCCGGCCACCACCGATACACACTGTCCTTTCTTACGTCCAACACGACAACGAGCGCCCGGAAGGGAGGAACTAACAACCACCTTACTAGATCCTTCGGAAAAAAAACAACCACCTCACCATAATCGGCGACCTTCCGGCCGGTTTTCAGTTGAGAAGATCACTCTAGCTAGAAGTTAGAACTCGTGTGCCGTCAGTTTGGGGCTATGGATTGGACGTGACAGCAAGCGTGCGAGCTTGCACTGCAGTAGTGGCCAGCTAAAAGAGGACGACGGCCTTCCGCTCATCAGGGGGCCGAACGGCATGGATGACGGACACAACACGAGCACGCGAGGACATGATCCATCCATCCTAGTATATCGTCCTACACACCGTCACAGCGCGCACGGGGCGTAGAGAGGCAGTAGCTAGGATCATGGCGCCCCAGTACACAGTACACGGCGGGCATTGATCGGTGGTGGTGTGCAGACACCGCACGGCGCGGCGGAATCATGATATCGATAGCCGATAGGGCGCATACAGGCCCTGTCACGTAGCCGCGTGGCGCGCACAGCCTAGCATGGCAGCGGCAGCGGGCACGCCCTACCTGAGCCGGAGGATGGCGACGCGCCAATCATGCAGCGGCCACGTCGCCACCGCCCCGGTGCCCCGCCACCCGTACGGACCACGTGGAGGCCTCGGCCCCCGGCGCCGCGGGCTCGCTGACGCCCGGGTCCCGCCCAGCATTATGGGCCAGCTCAGCTCGGCCACGTCCGGCGGCCGCCGTACGGTGGTGCACCGGCGCCCCGCGCCGCTCGGACCCTTCCTGAGTTCCTTCCCTGTCGCGTAGCGCGGGGGCAGCGCCGTATTTTCCCCTCGCACGCCGGAGCCCGAGAGAGAGCCGAGCCCCCGTCGCGGTGGGCCGGCGGCGACCGCGACGCGCGTGAAGAAAGGAAAGAGACCGTAGGATCGGACAAGCGCTGTGGACGGTGGGGGCCGCCCCCCTCGCCGGCGCTGTCCGCGAGATGTTTTTAACTGCATGCGATGAGGAGATGCGAGGGTCGGGCAGCGCGCGGGCCCGCAGTGAGTGACTGCACGCGGGCCCCCACGGGGTTCAACCGGCCGTGCCCGCTCAGATCGGCCACGTGCCATTTAATCCCCTCGCGTCGCAACATTTCACGTTCCATGCTGGTACTACCGGCCAGTTCGAAATAAACAATCGCGTATTCGCGTACCACCCCCGCTCAGATATTTTTTGTTTCTTTTTCGCGGTCGCCAATCCTCTCGTCTCGGGTCTATCGTCTACGGAAATTACGGCGTTCTGTTTGTACAGCTCTGCGGAATTTTCTATACAAATCTCTGATTTTTCTATCCAAAAATTGGCGAATGTGACCGGAAGTTTGGAAATTTAGAGAGATTTGGGTCGTGGAAACCTGTATGGATTAGTCCTTTTTATTTTATTTCAAAAAATAGTCCAGGGTAACTTGGGATCGCGGGCGCGTCATGAAAGGCTCGCCGTTCTCGACCACCAAAGCCCAAACCGAGCATCATTTCAGGTTTCTCCGAAGTACAGATGAGTAATTATGAGATGATACAAGCACTGAAGAACTGCGGAATTTACTAGCACAGCAGAGGATTACGCTACAGGATGTTGCCGAAGGCACATGCAAGAATGCACCATTACACCGCACACAATGTGATCTGAATGAACATTTCAGGATGCATTCATCGGAGAAGAGACCAACAAACCAACCTACAAAAGAATCCTGAGGTGGAAGAAGGGGAGGAGGGGAGACAAACAAAACCACTGTGACCTACGGCTTCTTCTACCCCCATTACAGCACGGGTTAATCACTGGGACGCCATCATCATCTTCTTCACCATCACACTAACCGCTCGCCCAAATGAGGGAAACAAGACGACAAGGAAAACTAGGTGGGGAGAGAGAGGGAGAGCTAGAGGTTAACTAATCCCGAGGAAAAATTCGTGGGAGGAAAAAAAGAGAGAGAAAATTTACAGCGAATGCACGAATCTTGGAGCTTCGGTCACGCCGGCGAGGAGGAGGAGCCGGCGCCGGAGTTGGAGGAGGAGGAGGTGGCAGAGATGGCGGACAGCGCCTCGGCGACCGCTGTCATGACGCGGATCTGCATCTGCAGGGCCGCGATGTAGTCGGTTGTCTCCTCGAGGAGCGTCGAGAACGGCAGCTTCCGGCAGCCGGGCACCAGCCGGCCCAGCACCTTCGCTTTCCTCGCCAGGGGCGGCGTGCTCGAGCCCTGCCCAGGCGCGGAGGTGGAGGCCGAGGTGGCGGCGCCGTGGCGCGAGGACGGGGATGCCGGGGCGCGAAGGCGCGCGCGGCGCGCGGCCTGGAGGCGGCGGCGGCGTGAGGCGAGGATGGCGCGGCTCCAGTGCGTGCGC
Source organism: Setaria viridis (assembly GCF_005286985.2). NCBI lineage: Eukaryota > Viridiplantae > Streptophyta > Magnoliopsida > Poales > Poaceae > Setaria > Setaria viridis. The sequence goes on from NC_048271.2 coordinate 45,880,718, forward strand.
CCGCGCGCCGCGACGGCGAGCGCGCGGTCAGCCGCCTCGCGCACGGCCCTGCCGCGCGGCGGGCCCGCCGCGCCGGCCCCCGACGGCCCCGCGCGCACGAGGCGGATCGCCTCGATGAGCTTGGACGAGTAGAGCTCGTGCTCGCGCCGCTTCCGCCACTTGGACGGCTGCGTCGCTGCCGCAGGCTCCGCCCCGGGCGCGCGCTTCCGCTTCCGCCCCCTCTCCTCCTCCTCCGCCGCGGGCGTCGAGCTCGACGTGGACGCCATTGCCAGTGCGCTCGCCAACAATTCTTGGTCGCAGACGAAACCCGATGGATCGGGCGCCACGGAGAACGAGCTGTGTGCGATCCAAGAAGCTAGGTTTGCGCCCGGCTCAGGCAGGACAGGGGGGAGGGAAGGAGGAAGGAGACGAGGGGTGGTGGGATGGGGTGCGGTGGGAAATGGGGAGGAGGAAGAGGGTGGGAGGCGGGGGGAATATAAAGGGGGTGCGGCACTGGCAAATGGCGACGCCGATGGTGCTCCACTGCTCGGCCTCGCGCCTCCCTCCTGTGATCCGCTTGGATTTTCTGCCGCCTCTCTTTTGCGCTGATGTGTTTAACAATATTCCAGTGCGTAGGCATATGCAATTTTTTTTAAAAAAATCCCCATTTTTTTTTCTTTCCTTGTGGTCTAATCCATTTTGCATGTGTGACACTGGGAGTGAGCTGCTAATTATGAGGTCCACTGGGCTTGGACTTTGTGGCCCGGTGTCCCCCAGTGTGGTCACGGCCGGAGGTGTAGGGATCGCATGGACATGGTGGCCCTGTGCTCGAGAGCAAGTGCACGCAAGTGACCTCTTCTTTCCTAGGTCCTAGGCTCCTGCCTAGCGTGAAGCTCTGAACGGCAGTGGCAATACCGTGTACGGCGGCTACCGTATCGCGTGGTATCCCGTCTGATTGGGCACATCATTATTCAATGGCAGTATGTATACCGTATACGCTTGCTGTACGTGCACAGTGTCAGAGATTGGTAATTGGTTATCGGTGTTTGACTTCCAAGAGCCTGAATCTTTTCGCACATGGCAATTGCCGTGCAAGCACTGTCAGGGGCTCTCTATTTTTCTAAAAAATACGCTCCCCTTTCTTCTTCAGACCCGGCCGGTTCCAACTCCCATCATGGTTGGTCCCGTGCTAAGAACAGCGTGTGCCGATCGAGCGCTCTAAACACAGCAGCGGGGCTCTTGCTATTGCCTCCGACGATCAATCCACCACCAAAAGAGACTTCATTTTCATGCCCCCATCGAGAAGTCGCCCACACTCTACTCGGGGCCGCTACGGAAGTGACAAGGTTTACCGCCTATGCGTCTGTTCCTGTCACACCCTCGATCGTGAGCCTAAGATAAGCTACCGCGCCAACAAACAGACGCCGTGCCTGACAAAACCCGGTGCCGGTAGCGTGGATCAGCTACCGATCCGTCCTGAGATTCAGAGATCAGATCAAAGCGGCGGGGGCTAGCTCCAGGGTGCGCGACCTAGCTAGGCATCGCATTTTTCTGGGGCGTAAGCGTAGGCGCGGTATACAAATGCGGGGGCGCGGCTGGCTGGCACGCACGGTGGCTCTCACGCTAGTTTGTGCGCTGTAGTTTAGGCGGAGCCCGGCGAGTGATCCGATGCTAGTGCTACGGCGCCTTTGGCCATGATTAGGGGGGGCAGCACACGCCGGCGCGAGGGGGTGCTCTGCTTTGCTTTGCTGGGGACTTGGGGTAGCCGGCGCTAGCGTAGCGTAGCATGTGGCGCCATGTTCCTCATGGGCGCGCCGGGCCGCGGCGCCGATCGTTCGATCCGTCGCGCTGGGGGTAACATGACATGGATGGAGCCCCGGGGCGGCGGGTCACATGCCAGGACGTCGCTCGGCGCAAGCAACCCCCGCGCCCGCGCAACTGGGCTGAATCATTCGTGTCCTGTTCCACAGATTGTCCCCTCGGCGTTTTTAATTTCTCACAAAACCCGTGCTTATCCTCGGTAATCTGTTCGTTTGCAGCTGATCTGCTGATGCCTGTCGTTTAGCTGAAAACCCAGAGCTGGTCACATGGCCACATGCGTGTTGAATTTTACTGCGTGCCACGTGCCGTTGGCAATCGCTCTTACTACGACTGGGCTACTAGCAACCAGTTATTACTGGAGTCGAGCTGCAATTTTCTTTTCATGTACTGGACGAAAGTTGTATTTGACCCATGTAGCCTGAGAGAAAGGGGAGGGAGTATCAGGCCATGTGCGTTCCATGTTGTGTGGTATCAGGATCGACGTTGCTTGGCCGTGTAAAAGACGGGTAGGGCGCGTGGATGCCCGTCCCCGTTTTATGAGGCGGCTGCCGAACCTTTTAATGGCCGCGCCAAGTCAAATGCCCCCTGCCTCGGCAGGCGTAAACTAGGTGAAAGCAAGCCGCTCGTACGCCCGTAGCCCCGTCGTGATCCGAGCGCCTTTTTAATAAGCAAGCGCGTCTGCACAACCTCTGCTCTGCAGGGCCGCGCGTGTTTTTAATCCCAAAGCCTAGGGCTACCCCGTTGGTAGGCTGCACGCATGCCTGCTCCCTCGCTTCCTAACAGCTGCTACTCTAATTGTTTCGCATCATCCGCCGCCGTACGCATGCGTGCGTGGCTCTTGTGACGTTGAGTACCAATGGATCGGGAACTCAGATCGGGAATCAACGCAAGCAAGTACCAACGGATCAGCAGCAAAGCAACTGACGTGGTAGAGGTGAAAAGCACTTACGCACTGACACCAAATTCAGTTTTGACATCGTACTATACGAATCTAAGTTAGTCTCTGCAAGAATTAAGACAAGGACACTGGTGCTAATAATGCACTGGTATCATTTTAGCATTGGTTGAGCAGGAAATCATCAAACATCACGTTGATGAGTTGCCTTCCGTGGTTCTGGACCAATCGGCTAATTAAATACCATTTGCTTCTTAATGGGGAGCCACATGGGCGTCACTGCCTCATCACTCCCGCTAGATGCCAGGACGTCTCTCTACGTCACGCTGAAACGCGGAGATGCTGTAGTGTCCGAATCTGCCGCTCTTCGACTCCTGGTTTGGTTTGCCGGGATGGACTCGCGATGAAACCATCTGGGCCGTCTAATCATACAATCGATAGTCCAGATGAAACCACCAAAATAGTAGTAGAAAGAAAAACATAAGATCTACCCCTGCATGTGCCTGCGGTAGCTGCTCGAGCTCGACTGCAGTCTGCAGAAGGCATAGAACACTGATCGGGTTTGCAGTTAAGCCTTCAGCAACCAACGGATTACTCGATGAGACGACCTATGCAGGCATGCACGCCTTGCACATGTAAGAAAGAATAAAACGATTGGGAATCAAAAGATACAGTAATATACCAAGGCACTCGATTGGTTGGATCAGGTATGGACGACGATGAGAGGCCCCCCTCGGGGAGCAAGGCCTCAACATTGCCATGATAACATGTGAGCCTGCCTGGCACACAGCAAGCGCAAGCGGCCATGATCCGTCGCCAATGTAGGATGCAGAAACCACATGAATCGAGCGTAGACGCAACGCGAGGCACGCACATGGCGCGCGCGCACGGGCAGGCTCCACCGCGCACTGTTCGACCCAGCTCGAGATCGATTTCAGATGCGCGCCATGCCATTCAGAAATAGAGAGAAGAAAGAGCCGGCACTTCCTTTTTTATCTGCGGGGAGCGGTAGCGTGGCAGCCTTGGCGCCGGGGCCGGTCGGCCGGGGCGACGCCTCCTGCCGGTGCGGCGTGGCTCGGGGTGTGTGGGGGCGATTGGATTGGATGGATCTCGCCGTAACGAGATCATGTGGCGTGCGGCGACGCCGGCGGGCGTGCGTTTGCACGCGAGGAGGTCGTACAGCCGGTACCGGGCGCCGCGCCAAATTTCGGGCGCCGGGGCCGGTTGTTGGAGCCGCTCTCCGGTGGCTGTACTCGAGCTAGGCGACGAGCACGTCCACCAGACACCAGGCGCGCCCTGGCTCAGCCGGCCGGCCGGCCAGGGCCAGCTCGGTCGATGTACTTCTGCTCGCCTGATTTGCCTGCTGGTGTGGTGGCATCTACCAGGTCGCGCACTCGCTTGAGAGCGGGGCGATCGTGATGTGGTTGTGCACTGCAATACGTACGTCGCGCCATGTAGAGCTGCAATCATTGTCAGGTCACATGCGCGCGATCCAGCGGGATGTGCGAGTGTGGAGGCCCCTGCTGACTGGGAGGCCGCGCTGTGGGCTTCACCGGTGAAGGGACCCTCGCTGATAGTGATACTGCTGCTGATAGTCGTAGTACACTAGTACACCTTCAACGGTTAAGATTCACGATGTATAGTTTGTAGGCATCTCATTGTGTCGCCTGCCGTCAAAAAAAAAATGTACCCTCGTGAGAAACTTAGCTTATGGACGCTACATTTACTACACTAATCATCCCGATCGAGTGCGCAAGCCTTGGTATCTCACATCGTTCTCGATGCAAGCTTGAGAGACCATGGCATATTCACATCTTATAATAATAATATATATACGAATTGAGCACATGTGAATTGATCATTTGTCTTATTACGTTCGCATCTGGATCGAGCGTATCAAGAGACCAGCGATGAGCGTTTCTCTGTTTTCTCTTTTCATCAGAAGCACCTGTTTGAGCGTACGCGACCACACGTAACCGGAGGACCACCGGCGGTCTACCTCATAAGATCGAGGGTACAGATCCGGCGTGTACCGGCTTTGCATATCATGCTCCGGCGTATCTCCTCTGCGATCCGAAACGGAGATCGGCCGATGGGCACGAACCACAAAATGCGCGTCGCCGGATGGTCCTGCCGCGTTCGAATTGAATTGAATCTCCCCACCTCATCACCCCTGAACGCTCAAACGTGCCCTCACGTAGGCGTGGGCGCAGCGCGATCGGTCCGCGTGATCCCTGACGACAACCAGTGCGAAATCCGGTGGGATTCGACGCCATCACGCCATGATCGTTGATCGATCCCTCAGCCGGCTGGAAAGAGCCCGAGCCGTGCCGTGGTGAGCGGCAAAAGGTGCCGCTGCGTTCCTGCCACGGCGTCCTCGCGGCGCCACTGTGCCACGGCGCCCTGCCGTGCCGTGGTGCGGGTGCGTGTCCGGTGGCGGGTGTCGCGTCCGGGGAAAAGGCAGGTGTCTCCCGTGGAGGGGCAGGGGCGCTGGAGGGCGAGGCGAGAGTCCCTGCCTGGCTGCCTCCCCCGGGCCGCGCGCGCAGCCCGGCCGGCATGATTGGCAGGCAGGCCTTCCTTTTCCGCGTGGAAGCTACTAAAAAGGCGTGCCGGCTGGCGGCAGCAGCGGCTGTGGCTGAAGAAGTGAAGGAGCAAGCACGCACGCGCCCCCTGCTCGGCGTCGACGACAGCCCATGTTTGCTGCAGATTCCGCTGCCCGATCCGGGGCTCTCTTGTCATCAGTACAGGATATTTCTGGCGCCCCTGCGCTGCGACGTGTGTGTGTGGTGGGGTGGCGGTGGGCGGTGGCGGCACTCTCTCTCTCGGGTCGTGTGGCAGTCAGTGCCGGCGCCTGTTTTGCGTGGGTTTGGGTGTCTGCCCCCGTCGTGCTCCTGCACGTACGTACCCCGTCCGCCGCTCGTTTGAGAAGCAACGGGAGGGAGGGAAGCAGACGAGACGACCAGTGGGAATTTTTTTTTGGTGCCGTGGAGTATATCCCAGAACCAATGCCCACTTTGCGTCAAGTAAAACGAAAAAAAAAACCATGGTCATTGCCACTGTGTATAGATCCACGCTTAGCAAAACAGCGGCAACACTCGCAACCGAGTACTGTGCATTTTGAGAGCATTTTCGGCAAGGCTCGCCAATCTTCTGTCGGAGCCAGGATCATCCTTGTCTGGTCCAAAAATGATTGCAGCAGCCTCTTGGGTATAGCAGATAGATCCATGATGGATGACAGATGCCGCCACGTTCGTTCTCGCTTTCATACGTCCTCACGTGCTTGGCAGGCTGCGTCAAGCAACTTCGACCCCCTACCCCCCCCCCCCCCCCCCCCCTTCCCTTATGGTCCATGGATCTCATCGATCCAGACGAACGGTGCTTGGATTTTGCGGGGCAGGTGGTGGTGCCGCTCACAGAGACCGGCTCGCAGTGCAAGTTGCAAACACGCGGCTCGGACCCAAGCGGATGTACGCAACACGGCGACGGTGAGCGCCCAACCGGCAAAGCCGGCGTCTCGCATCCTCTCTGAACATGGTGATTTTCCCCCCCAGCTATATCAGCCATGCGACCAACGAAACAACACCTCGTGTTAACGTGCAAAACAGAGCAGTGAACCGAACAACCCTGCTTTGCACAGCCATGGCCCTTCCAACTTAAAGGCTCTGGGTTGCGGCGTCCTCTGGGCTGTAGCAGCCTGCCTGGCCTGCACACGAGATAAAGGCGAACAGACACAGGCTCAGCTGCCTGCGGCAGCCTGTAGGGCACAACACTACCGGCTTTCAAGCTCTCTCGGCCCCTATTATCAAAAAAAAAAAAAGCTCTCTCGGCTCCGGAAGGGCCGCCGGCCAGATGCCATCGAGCCATGTGGATGAACAGATCTCACTGAACAGGACTGTTCCTGACAAATTTGGCTGGGCTCAACAGGCCCTAGTCACCGGCTAGATACCCATGGCGCCTGGTGCGTGAACGTATCTGTCGAGCGTGCTCAACGAGTCGATGGATGTTAGCTGGGCGCTGAAGTTCTTTTGCAGGTCGCGCAAGAGCTCGTGTCAGCTGGTTATCAGGCTCAGGCTGTGGTTCATCGTAGAACAATGAGGTCGGTAGGCTTACCAATGCAACACCCAGCTAAGGGAAGGCATGGTCTTGCGGCTTGCCGACAACAGCCTACGCACAGAGAGGATAACAAAGCCACAGGGCACCGGCGTTATCCGGTGATTATTCACTCCCAATAGAGAAATATTGTTCCGTGTTTTTTTATGTTTCTGAGACAGCGAAAATGCTGCTCATGCAGAAAGCCAGAAACATGATGGCCTAAAACAGAGACTGCTTTGCAAAATGGCAGAAGTGAGGCCCATGACACTGCTGAAACACATGGAAGCTATGGCCTAATTCATGGGTTCTGAGGGTGACAATGCATAAACAATTTGACCATTGGTCTAGTCATGAGTCCCACCCACTAAAATTGACAACCAAATCAGCGGATTCCAATCCGGCCCGAGCCTGTTGGTCTGTTACCCTAATCATTTGGAAGATGATCGGAGGATATAAAAACGCAGGTGTCAATGGTAGAATATTGACACAAAAGGTCAACAAAACGTTGTCAGCTGCCTTTTGAAACTGCGAGTTGAGAATTGCAAAAGAACTGGGGATAGCTTTTCGCCAGCGCAGCGCGGCAGCACCATCCAATGCGAGTCACTGAAAAATTCATGGGATCCCATGCTTTCCAACTGTCCCTTATGCGATGTTGTGGCCACGGACCACGATGAATCGATAATGACGGACAATCAATCACGAATCAGCAACAGAAACCATCCCAAATTCAGGGAGCTAGCACTCTTGGTGTTGGTTGTAAAAGGATAGGCAGTTAGGCACTGACAGCTAGTCTTGTTTTTGTGTCTCCTAACAAACAAAACTGACAGGCTATAAGCTGAGAAACTGCATTATCAATTTATTGAGATTATGCAATGCATGCTACCACGACCACACACTGAGTTCTTATGACACGTCTGCTCTCATCATTTGGGAACTGATCCAATGATTTCCTGAGTGTTTTTGTTTGCTATTTGGTTAAGCTGTGCAACAGATCAGTAGGATGGTTTGCAAAATTGCAATCTGTCAGTGATTTTGTGCTACGGAAGTGTAGGCACGCAGGCAGTATTTTGGGTCACATGCAGGGCACCACCACCCTTTGCTTGGAATCAAATTGTTCAATAGTACAACCAAACGTTCTTCAATGATTAGAGTTAACATGATTCCACCAAATGGACTCCATTCGGTGTTCCAAGCAATCAATGAACTACGATATACTAATCTATTAATTTTGTTGCCCAGCAAAGGGAGACATAAGATTTGCAAAAACAATGAAGCTGGGTTACAAGCAGCATGTCAGCTATACAACGTACAAGGGAGTTAGCTGGAACTTTGCCCCCTCAAAAAACCCCAGTTAGCATTGTGGGCCCGGAGCCAAATTGAAAAATATATACATTTGAATCACGAGAATTGATAATCAGTACGATACAAGTAATTACCAACATGAACCTGACTATACCTTGGCATTCTTTCTACCCGCTATTAATTGCGCACCACCTGAATTATCTCTTGGCGTCACAGAATAGGATAGAGTAATTTGTGTTGGACTGGGCTCTGGCCCCTCATGGAATTTGACATCAAAAGCAATGGATTGATAAAGACAAACTTCATCTTCTTTACAGTAGTAGACCTACAAGACATAACAGAACACGATCAGAGACACAATTGGTAATATCAACAACACAATATATTGTTAACTAATAAAAGAACAAAATGGATTCATGATATGCCAAAGAGCTCCTATAGACCTGGGATACCAATGACACATGGTTTAGCCTCTACATGCTAACTCAGCGATACACACACTAATTCAGAATGACCATATGAAGAGGACAATCTGCATTTGACTATTTTCCTAGCAGGGAAACTAAAGGTACCATCCTACAATAACCTGAAAGGATCACCATAGCATTTCATTTTTGTTTAAACCTGCTACCTTGAGGCAATTTTACCTCTGCTCCCATCCAATGCTCCATTCGTATTACATTCTTATACCTTTATAGGCTTAACTTGATCATTGGTCACATCTTGATTCAAGTGCCAAGAGCTTGAATGACTAAGGTGTTGTGTATTATCAAACAAATTAAATAATTTCAGTGTTGATTTCATGTTGCTACCTTGCAGTTTATCCTTCCCATTGATGACACTGATGATATCCTTTTGAACTTCAGTGACGCCAGCCCTTCGGAGTTTAGAAAACCATTTGCTGGCTCAATCTCGATTGCATTAGATGGCTCTGTTTCCACATCAAATTTACTGCGAGCTTCCTACGCCTCAGCAAAAATAAATGTTAATCTTAACATAAACAATCAAACAAAGAATATTACTGTTTGAATGTCGTGCCACATTCACTAGTGCCTATCAACAATAATGCAAGCTTGCAAAGCAAGATAATAAGAACAAAATCCTCTGGATATTATTGACCTTGGAGAAATGGTAACCATCAGGTACTGTAATTGCAAGAGACAAGAATCCTTCCATTGAAGAACCACCATCAACATTAATAACATCCGTGTCTACTGATAGCCGCCGTCTTAGGCGTTTCAATGTCTTCGGTTTTGGTGATGGCGGTTGCACTCCAATCAAATCTAGTGTTTTCACCTCTGCACCTTTCTCACTAAGGGTTATATACCTGATCGCGCTGTTATTTGTATCTGCTACAAGAAGCCTTCCTGTAACATATCAACAGTGTGGTCAGTAATGGAACACAAGGGTAATGATGAGGACGAAAATTTTCAATATAGAATATGGAGAAATGTATTTAAGCAGTAATTTTAGTATTGAAGACCTGGACCATCTTTCTTTTTGCTTGTGAATTTACAAATTTAGCAAAAGCTGTTGGGATTTGCTAGGAATCACTTGGGATTTGTGTCACCTTGTATATTTGGTCTCTTAGAGATGATGTAAAGTTTCTATCTGCTTTACTAACTGGACTTTGTTTAGGGTAGTTCATAGAGAGAGAATGCAAATGATTGATCGTAGAAGGCAAGTCAGGGTCATGACAGGCAAAAAAAATTCTGATGAGCTCTTTAGTTGCCAAATTCAATAAATCAATTATAGGAAAAAGATTATGCTATAAATACATGAGATCAGGTTGACTTGTATAGCAGTTCTAGTAACTCACAGCTCATGACTCAGTTTATTTCAAGAGAAACCACTTGAAAATGAATGAATTAAACAAAATTACCTTCTCCAACTTCAACGAGTCCTGCTGGCTCAGAAAGCTGCATTCAGAAATTTCAAAACAATTGTCATCAAGCAGTTCCTAGTAAAAACTACTTGTTTGTCAGAAATAGTAAAGAAAGCAACACCCTTTATCAATCTACGGCACATCACTAGTATAATGTAGCATCACAATTTAAAATGATCTGCACAATGGCTCTAACACAAATCAATATAAAAGAGAACAAATTTGTCCTCTAAGTATTAAGCTCACTTGAGCGGACAAGCCTGGACCATCCTTGTATCCTGCACGTCCAGTACCAGCAACAGTTGTAACTTTTCTCGTGACAGGATCTAGCCGTTTTATCTGCCATTTCAGATTAAGACAAGAAAAAAAATGATGACGACTCAGCAAAAAACAAAAGGCACATGATACAATTTATTATTATAACAACAGGTTTTGCAGGCACAGAACTGTTCCATCATCAAATGCACAACTGGAACTAAAACAAACCACACGTACTGTTGGTATTTAAAAGCTTATTTATTTATTTATTATATGGGTGATGGTAGACCAAGATAGTTCCTGACCCTAGCAGTAGCCCTTCATTCAGGGTTTTAGCCAGTTTGGTACCAAAAACCAATCCAACCCGGAAGAGTCTGGTTTCACGGTTTGGTCTCAGTGGTTTAAGTGGGTTTATACTGGCAATGATTCGAATACAGCATATCACAATGCCACGCCACGCAACGCCTACCTTGATCTCGCCTATAGCCTTCTCCGATCCTCACGGATCTCTGCTCCCCTCACTTTCCCCAAGAACAAGCAGCGCACATCAGAGAGAAACGACACACTACTTATAGCGTCACCAGGAGCTCCGATGCTTCAGGCAGGCACCACCAGCAGCGCAAGGATGTCACCAGTGGCTCAGGAAGGAGCTCTGATCCTTCACTCGGGAAGAACGCCGCCACTCCTGTCAGGATGGGGCTGAATCCCCAGTGTTACTTATAATGGGTTTGACTATTTGTTGGCTAAACAAAACCAGCAGTTGAAACCTGCTAGCACGGTTTGGTCTGGATTGGTTTGACGGTTTCAATGGGTTTGGCTTAAACCGTGAATAGGGCTACCTACCCCCTGGCACCCTCTGGCTGTAATTATCACATTATCTTTGTCAGCTGGTCTGACACAGGATAGAACTGCTAGAAGAATAGGAGAAAACTGCCAAAGTTAGTCCATGAGCTCTAAGCCTACATACAAAGAGGGTAGTGCTGAATATCGCATCATTATGGACCCTACCATATGCTCACCAATATCAAACCTGAATGTCAACATGAGCAGTAGATCATCATAAGGAGTATCAGCACTGCTGATGCAAAGGGAAAAGTGTGGAGAAGACTAGTTGGAAAAGTATCAGGAGCTGCAGGTGAAACACAGCATGTGGTAATGTAGTAGGAGATTGAGCTGAAGGTGATGTCTCAGAAGGTGAAGCAGGACTCACAATTGGAGGAACAGTGGAAGGAAACAGGATAGGATGGAGCTGGGGGAGGGGGAGAAGAGTTCGGAGGAACTAGAGGCCAAGGAAAGAAGAGAGAACAAACTATGCTTTGAACAATGTCAGAAGAACAGGATAGGGAGAATATCTACAGACTACAGCCACAAACTTTATTCCACTAGGTCGTATATATAAGTATAGAGCACATGGGAAACCCTAAACATTTGACACAACTTAGCATCACGTATCTTACACTTAAAATAGGAACTAGATGATTATGTGTCTGAACAAGAGATTACCTTGTGATTGTAAGAATCAGCTACATATACTTGATTGTCACTGGCATAAACAACACCCAAGGGATGTTGGAGTAGTACATCTGAGCCAGTTCCATCGTAATCTCCAAACTGAACAGAACAGAAGAGTTTGATTAAAAAAAATGCTCGGTCAGCTTAGTGTTGCAGTAACTAGCCATATATCTTTAGTATCAAGAGACGAATACCCTAAATAGATTTTCTGCAAATACTGGATCTCCCCCAGCTAGCAATCTTGAGCCTCCTGTCTTCAGATTAACAGCTCGAATGGAACTGCTTTCACTATCAGCAACAAATAACTCCTGCAATTCTGTGAGAATAATTCTTGTGAGTCTCATGCTTGGTGCCGTGATCACAGACAGGACAGAAAAAAAAGGACTCGACAATGAATACCAGGAGCTAATGAAATCCCAGAAGGCTGTGCGAACGATGTGCTGGTGGCACTGCAACATAAATTTAAATTTTCAGAAGAAAATGCAACCAGAACATCTAAGACCAAATGAAGCACAAGGATGTGCAGGGCCAATGGCTGCTAACATATAAGAAGCAAATCTGTACGCTAAGACCCAGGACAGTTATTCTACTTCAACTTTCATAGTAATTAGCATAAAAAACAATTAAACGTGGCTTAAAACTGTTGGTACTTGTCTACAAACATGGCTTGAGCAATTATTAGTCACATGCTCCATGGGCAGCCTGCGTTGTATGATCACAGCAGATTTGAATCTTTTCAGACAGATAATGCCAGAAAATTTGCTACCTTGAGCCATTTAAATTTTTCTCATAGCCATCACCACTAAGAACTTTGGTTACACCATCACGTATGTTATGCTTCCAGATCTGGTGTTGCCCAGCCATCGCAATATAAACAGTCTCCTGTGAGGGATCATAGCAGACATCCCATGGCGAATTTAGGACCTACATAAACACTTTTAAGTCAAGCTTACTTTGTTCTATTAATGGGAAGTATGATATCATAAATTTGGCAGTGTTGAACTAATGATGGGTGCAACTCTGGTGAAAATGCCACAAATATTGAATCCAGTGGAAATTCATAAAAAACATACTTTGAAGTTTTGATATTTTTTTTTTGAAAATTTGGCACATCCATGGGTTAGCTATGGATTTGCCAAAAAAAGAAATTGCAGAGTACGTTTCTGGATGGTTCATTACTTACCTGCATGGTCACTTGACTCTTATTCAAATATATAATATGAGGAGGTAAGTAAGAATGATGATGATTCTCAAAGATTCTCAAAAACTCAGTCAGTTGAGCAAGCTGCCATCTACCATGTCCTATTTGGGTCAAAGCCACACTGTGATACAAAAGCTGTGGTCCTGTCTGGAAACATTATCTTTTGCAATATGCATCTATCCATAAAATTTTTTGGCTAGATAATTAGTGTATGAAAGATGGGCCATGTGATTCGAAAATGCAGCAAGGGTGCACTGGAGTAGCGGCTGGAAATAAAACAATGGATGCAGTAGATCAAATACATCTAAACTTAGTGAGAACAAAGTGTCGAGGAACATAAATTCTACAGCCCATGTTCCTAGGCACAGGCAACTCAAATTTGAGGTTACTTTACTTGTAAAACGTGTTATATATCTTGTAAATGAATTGGTCGATGAATCATGCATCTGAACCATGTAAGGCATATGCGAATATTTGTCGCAGAATATCTGCAAGTGTTTTATGAATCTGGAGAACAGAATTTAATTGTAAGCCCACAGGGCTAAATTTCATATCTTTATGGGTCGCCAATATTGTGGTGGGCTATGACAGATCTTTGGCTCTCACTCTCTTGGTTCACTTGTACGAGAATCAACTTTTAGACTGAACAATGTAATGTCAATGATCTTAGCATAGTTTTTAACTAAAGTTCTTGTCTCTCTAAAAGGTTACACTTGAGGCTAAACCAAACAGTGTTAAGCAACTGACTATGTGCCTCGTGGGAGTTGCATGAAAATAAGGTGCTCATTTTTTATATTATGGTTCCAGAATTGTAGCAGGAAAAGAAAAGTCAAGCCATGCCTGATCAGTTCCTTGACCTCCTCCTTTGTAATCGGAACCTTTAGTCCCATTTCCAGCTAGTGTTCTCACAGTCTCGTCCACAAAATTAATCTCTCTGTAAGGATAAAAAGGCATTAAGATGAGACAAACAATGATATATTGAACACAATATTGATCTGAACATATACGTAACTATGCTAACCAAAATATCAAAGGAACAATTGCTAAAAAGAATATCAACGGAAGACCATGGCTTAACAGAGACAAAAACACAGTCTGTTCCATTTGAAGCATTTGCATTTCTTTTGTTTATTTATGAAACAATACATGCAGATCCCTGTAAAATGAAAAGTAGGGCCCTTCTGACATCATCAGGCGACATGAAGTGAAAAGAGAAGAGGTCGAGCAATCACTAATAAAATCAGAAAAGATAAGAAGAAAACACTACACTGGCAAATAATCAACTACATAAAAAACTTAATACTTCTTGATCTCGTGTATCTTTATTCCTTATCATGGTTTGGGGTTTGGACTTCAAAAGAGATGAAAGAAACTGCAGATTTCTAATGTGAAAATTGAGACCTGGCCAAAACCCACGAGAAGACTACCTAAGGGTATTATGGAGGGGGAGGGAAAGCCTAGGTGAGAAAATAGTCTGCGAGTTCATTGTTCATATAGAAGGGATGTATATCAGACAACAATGTAGACTATTGTCAAACGAATTTCTCATGTTTGTAAAAATAGTTTCTAATAGAACAGTATGATCAGTGCTTAGGTTTGAAAAATCAGCTAACCAATGGAAACTGAATGTTATTTTACAAATGAAAACAGGACACCTGATACACCCAAGTACTCAACACAGCCTCTTAACCTCCTTAACATATCTCCTTAGTCCTAACGCCAGTTACTACCTTCCCTGGGTGCGGTTTTTAGTCCTATGTTAGTTCTAACACACTCTTAAAACTGTGGATGGCACTAGTTGAACGATGTAAACAAGTTTCAACACAACTACCAAGTTACACAAGAGTAGAGAAACAAATGAAACTGCACAATGGCATACAGCTCTCTATATACCTACAATCATAAGATTTAACTGCTGAGACTGCAAAAGCTACTGCTATGTCATTTTGCAAGTTAACAGAAACTGAATGACCTAACAGAATTCAGTCAAGGTACTTACCGCAGTGCATGGTTCTCAGTGTCAGCAACATATAAGACATTCTTTTTGGAATTGTAAGCAAGACCCTGAAATAGGTGGCAAGGGATATAAGTTGTATGACATAACATGGATAACAAAAGGAAGTTCAGATAAAAAAGATCTAAAATTTTATTTCAAAAATAATTTACACTTAAGAAAAAGTGCATCAGCTGGGATCATGCTCACTCAACATGGCAATGCCCTCCATTGAGGGATAGTGTCTATACGTCTACTAAAGCCAAGTTTATCTCAAAAAATGAGCACTCATATCGTGTTTCTGAACCAAAAAAAAAAATGCAATCGGAACTTGGAGGGAATTAGGGTGGTTTTTAATGAAGAAATAGGCACCCAAGTTTGAGTCGAAGAGAAACTGAACCAGTGGTGGGAGTGTAGACCAACAAGACACCAACTGAGCTAGGCTAAGTTCCTAACTTCCTACTGACATTTATTGATTTGTACAGGCAACAGTAGTTGTGTTTCCTCACCTGAGGGCGGTTAAATAGGGCAGCATCAAATGAGCCATCAAGCAGTCCTTCCTCGGAACTCCCAACTTGGCATATGAACTGCCCTTCCAAGTTGGTCACCACCTAAATAGCATAAGAGAGGGGGGGGGGGGGGGGGGGGGGGGGGGGGGGAGGCTATATTAGTTAAAAACAAATCAACTTTATGTTCGCAAATTAGTCTAACTGATGTTATGTCATATTGATAGAAACCTGAAAGAACAAGAACAGAAGTACTCACAATTCGATTATGATTACTGTCTGATATAAATAATCGATTGTTTTCTACATCAAGTGCAAGTTTCCCAGGAAATTTTAGAGGTGAAGTTAGTAAATGACTATCCTTGTCCTTCTCCAATGCCAAGGGAAGCGGATCATTCTGTAATAATTTCCTCTCTTCATAAAACTCAAGTGCTGCACCAACTACATCATCGAGATCCTGAAAAGAGCATGAATAAATAGATTTTACTGGATGTAATTATGAACATTCAGCATGGATATATGTATGGACAATAACAAGGCTGAAATAGTGAAGCTAGATGGGTAACTCATGTTTTATTTCATTTTCTTCTCTTTTTTTGGTAATGGGGGCAAGCATTCAATTTAAGTAATATGAAATTGTTTATGCAAAAGTCATGGAAATAATTTTATGCGTTCAATAGCCAAATTTTGAAGGAAACGACTCAGTAAGGATGATAAACAATTAAAATATTCCTTGCAGTACGTCACAGTAGAGGTTTATTGGACAACAAGCACGCACCGGTATCTCTTATACTATCTAGAGCCATAAGAAATTGTTCGGGATAAGTAGGTCGATCCAGTTCCGTAGCACCAAGTAATTCAAAAATAAGACTGTACATGACTAATCTATTATCTATTATACACCATATTGACAGAGTCTCTAAGTTTTACTAAGCCAACAACAGTTTGCAAACATCAGGGGTTTGAAGCTTTGAAAATAGGAAAACAATGACAACAAGCTGGACACCTTCAATATCAAACTTACAATGCTGGATTACTGATCACTGAACCGCTAGGAATACCTTGTGCCGGTTGGGGGGTCGTTTATTGGAGTAGTTCTGCATATTCTAGTTATAAGCTGTGTTTTTGGTTGGTTTTCTTTCGTTTCTAGTCGGTTAAAGCCTAGATGTTGTAAGTCAGCTAAAAAGTGTTTGGTAGTACTTGGAGCAGTAAAGACCCGGCGAAAAAGACACTGTAATTTCGTTATGATGAGTAATGAAATCCGGGTTCAACCGTTGTGGAAAAATGATCTTAAGGATGCAAAGACAAACATTTTTAAGAAATTATGTTAGCACACCATGATTCTCTTACAAGAGAAATGCCTCGGTACCTTTCTATGACCTTCACCTGATATCTGTGCTAGAACCTTTCCGTTGGGCCCAATAAGAACAAATGTAGGCCAAGAGTTCACACCGAGTTCTCTCCACAAGTACATGTCACCATCATTTACAACCTTCAAAATGATAACATCTCAGGTAAGTTAAGAATAGAAAAGTAAGCAACACAAAAAAGGTTCTCCAACCATATGAAAATGCCGATGCAAAAGGTAGTTGATAGGTGTCTTCTGATATGGAGTACATGTTAACGTGAAACAAAAACAAATAAAGCAGGTACCTGAGCAAATACAGATTATGCAAATTGAGTAGGGACACGAAATGATTGTACTTCATTTAAAATTTCAGAAGGTATATTGTTCTCATACCGGGTGAGTAATGTTGTAGCGAAGAACAGCATTACGAATAGCATCAAGATCTTTTTCATTATCAAATTTGGCAGAGTGCACACCAACAACAGTGAACTGCACAAAATCAAGCGACATATATGTGAAGTTCCAATATATTGCCAACTTCAGACACGTTAGACAAAAAAGAGTGTCTTGCATTCGATTATATAATGCAGCCATCATAGGAACAATAATGGCTTGTCTCATTCCAAACAGAACATGCTACTAATTGTAGAACTAAGAAGTTAAAATAAGGCTAGCTGCATCTGGCATGCGATCTACTACCCACTTCATAAGTTGAATTTTTCCATAGCGCTGAATTCAAATTCAATACAAATTTACAATCGAGATCAGAAGTTCTGTGGTATGGCATTGAAGTGAACATTAAAGTTTCAGGACAATGAACAACCATATGATCAAAGTACTGAAAGTAGAAAATGGAAAAAATAACCATGGCAAATAACAGAGTACATGGAAATTATATGCCAAGGTCTACAACAAAATACTCTGGTTGTTGTACTTCTGAACTACTAAACTAATAGCTTAGAGATCATTTGTTGATTTCAACCAAAGGGACTTTTGTTGCCCAAGAATACTTAACCAGACATATAATCAGGACCCAATATGTGAAGAGAAAACAAATGCTCACAGGTTTATCTTTATACTTCTTCTCTACAAATTCCAGGTCTGGCAAGACATGCATGCAGTTGATGCAGCAATAGGTCCAAAAATCCAGCAGTACCACCTTTCCTTTTAAATCCTGCAGCACAAATTTACACAATAATAACTAAGTGTTGAATCATAGTTTCCCAGACTTAAAATTTGCAGCAGATAAAGAAATTCAAGGTTAAAATTGCAGTCATGCATCATGTTTTAGTCCTTAATGAAAAAATATATTCTCTTCGGCGAGATAAAAATCATATTTACCAATTACTACTACAAAGCATAAAAGTCTACCACCTAGAACAGCTTTCTATATTGCATGAGTCAGGGAGCTACCCTAAATAGCTGAGATGCTTAGTCGATTACATTTCAAGTTGAATAAGTGAACAGGTGCTGAACTTTTTTTTTGGGTGTAATCATGCACCTAGAGATCGTGCTTGATGTTGTTTCAGGTATTGTAGGTATGATCAGTATACTTGTATGCAGTTGAATCTAATAAATGTTCATTAAAACTGTATATGCATGAGTAAAACATCAGCAATGGAGCATCCTGACCACAAAGAGTATCATCAGTATAACTGTCTTTGACTGAAATTTCTTCACAAATGTTAGAAGGCTGTCAACTGGAACTTTTGGGCTATGTTAGTTACAATCTAGGCAGTCCAATTGTGATACATGCAAGATCCTCATAGTTCGAATCCAAAACCAGGGACATGCAGCTGGTAGGGTAACAAAATTGCAGCTACAATGATAACCTAAAATGAGTTCTTAATTACTCTTCCAAACTGAAGTGGAGCCGTATTCAACCAGTCAAGCTTTCTTGGAAACTCAGGAACATATGTGGCAGAACCCCTGTGATAAAATTTGAAAGAACATTAGTGTCTAGCTGCAAAAGAACAGCATTGGTACAATAAGAAAATCCAAGTCTTACAGGCCTTGAAAATAGATGAATATGCATTAGTCGGTTACCAACCCTGATTCAAAATCAGCTAAATACTTCTTTATTTGTTGAGCTCTTGATGACAGTGATTCTCCTGCAAGCAGATGGTAAGATGAGTCGACATAACTGATTTAAGTCACTGAGGACTACTTTCTTTTTCTCGAACACGCAGGAGAGCTGCATATCATTATAATAATAAGAAGAGAAAGAGGTAACAACCCTTACGAACTCACACCAACTCGCCCCACGTAGAGTTAAGAATACATGTGCGCCATTGTAAAAACAAAGAAACGACCACTACCAAAATCAGAGGAGCAAGAACTCCTACCGACCACTGTCTGGCACAAGGGCAAAGAGAAATTAAATACCCTTAACCCCAGCCAAACTCCAGAAATAAAGTTCCTCCCTAGCGAGTGACAAGGCTTCAGCTATGTTGGGACAGGCACCATCAAACACACACCGATTAAGATGCTTCCACATCGTCCAAGGTCCTAAGATGATGGAGTTGAGACCTTTTCAAGCCTAACCATCAACCAAAGTTTCCACCCTAACACCACTAATCAAAGGAGAAATTATCTGGCTGCGCAGAGAGGGCTTGCAGTCAGGGGGCGGAGCTAGAGAAGAATAAAGGGGGGTGCGGCACCTTCACAACATACGTAGACATTCAATTTAACATGGTGAAATTTTAAAGGTGATAAGAGACTATTAATTTTTTCTGGGTGCGGTCGCACCTGGCACTCATAACCTAGCTCCGCCCCTGCTTGCAGTCTAACCCCTCAAAGGATAACAAAAATTGCCACGCAAAGGCACAAGAGATGAGCAGATGCTTTGGAACCAAATATTTCCGAGCTAGGTTTCAATCATCTCTCTAGATATGCCAAAGGAATCAGTCCCAAGAATTACCTTGCAGGCCCAGCCTTACAGCCCACAATGGCACCAGTTAAGCAAGATGGAATTTGGAATTGCATAATAACGTCGTGCAGTATTTAAAAAGGTGCTGCACCCTAGGTGGGCAGTTGGGTTTCACCTGGCACCTAGGCAGCGATCAGGTGGGCTAGGCAACCAGCTAGGCTGTCTAGGCAAAAATTAGGTGGTAGGCAGGAGGGTGCTAGACTGTTAGCGCCCAGGTGAACTGGCCGGCCAATTTTTAAACAGTAGCATTGTGTTAGGCTCGTTATTTACTTTTAGCTCGCACCAAAATTCCAACTGGGATGATCCTTTCGAATTAACTGACACTTCAAATTGTTTGCAATCACGAACCTGTAAAATCCTCCTTGATCTGGATTTCTTACCTTCATTATTAACAAAAATTGAACTACTTCCACCTGTGAAAAAATTCAGCAGCCCTTTGGGAGATGCAAACTGCATTGCCTGCATAAATTAAAAGGATTTTTTGACAATTAATCTCAATCTAGTTAGAGGTACCAGCAAGAGTGATGACAAGAGCAAAAGATGCGAGACACTGACATGGAAACTCAGCTTTCAATATGAATTGTAGAAACTAACGTGTAAAAATTCATGAGAATAACCAAAAACCAGTGTTAATTTTAGCACAAAATTTAAAAGTGGACCCTCGCATCAAATCGCGCTGTTATCAGTAGTATTAGTCATTAAAATCCATTCGCTTAAAATGTAATATTCTTCTATGAGATGATGGCCATGTTCATCAGTTCTAGTAGTATTTAAGATTCACAGCCTATGAAACAGGCACACTCTTATTAAATAAGATATTCCACAGAAAACTCCGAAGTCCTATTGATAGCCAGGCTGGCCTTTCAGTCAAAAAAAATAGCCAGGCTGGCCCCATAGTCAGTGATATAAAGTGGGGACAGCCATACAGGTGACAAAAAATGAATATTAGAGCCCCAATGAAGTGAGGTGAAGAAGAACAAGAAAGCAGAATCACAGAAGGTGTCTTCCATGGCGAGAACACATGAGGCATGTGTGGGACCCCCCGGTCAGGGTAGAGTTCTGATTGTAAACCATCTCTAATGTAATTGGAGACTATGAACAATATCAAGCCAATTCAGTAAACAAAGAGGATAAGGACTAAGGAAGAATCATTCCTCCTCAAGTAACCACCATTTGACTTCTCATGTCTCGGTGATCTTTGCCAGAGGCTACGGGCTATCACATAATCACATGCTAGAAGATAAATATGGTTTATCTAATGTGGAAACGCCTAGCACAAAGATACAAAATGTTAGCATAGACCCTCAATTTGTTCCTGAAGATGCTATCATTTGGTTTCATTCAATACAAAATCAAGGCAGATCAAGATCCTTTTGTAGATAATTACTCAATTTCAGAATAGTAGCCCAATTACCCTATGCACACAAACCCAGGATGACAAAATTGATGTGCCTGTTAAATGATGCAATTTCAGTCACTTAACATGTTCACATTGATAGCAGGAAAGAATGTGATAGTTACAGCATCAGTTTCCTCAAACGACAACTACTTTAAATGGAGTGATAAAAGTAACTGTGCCACAAAGGTCAAACCCAGAATCCACTAGAACTTTAAGTGAGGACTAGACTGAAACCAAAACAAAGGCAAAAGGAGCACACTTCTAACAAATGCAGAGTCTTTTCGAGTGCCATGCTAGTGTGCAATGAAAAGTTTTATGCAGCTTAAGTATTTACCATTTTAGCCCACTACGAACTGTACATTGGTCGCGATAAAAAGTCTAACCCTAGTGGTACAACCAGACAATAATGGAGGATAGTAACCATACTGTATTTTGGCATCCCCAAGAGGTCTGCCCCAATTTTTGCTTATCCCTGTGTTTTCCCACATGGAACTTGCATGCAATCTAATACTTCTTTACACGTACAATTGTGTAAAATTCCAAAGCTATAAATAAACACTGTAAATATACATGTAAGAAAAGAACCATGAAACAAGTTGGATGTGTAACAACTGTACCTTCCAATTTCTTACTGCAACAAAAACACAGGAAACGGCTATTCCCAGACTTCCGTACCTCAATATTTCCCGTCGAGAACCCAACAGCCTGCAGGATTCTTTACTACATAAATTATGCTTTACAAATAGTCATGACTACATAGTAACTTAGTTATTAGAACAACACTATTACATTTCTTGGAACATGGGAAACAACTCTATGCAAAGGAAAGATAACAGCTCAGGTGGTAATTATTCAGTCAGGAATTTTCAGTGGGAAGAGCATACTCCCAGAAAGATATTTCAAATAAGACAGGATGTAAGTGCGCATTGGAAACAGTGAAATCAAGTCTCAAGAGCTATTTAAGCCTTTCCTTTTGGAAGAAACTGACCTTACCCTTCAGTTTTTGAGGTTGGAGAACTTTGTGTGCCAGATACTCCAGCATCAGTTGCCCCATTCAGATTCTCAGGTGAAGCATTTCCTATGGAACTAATATTCCCAGAACTTTCTGCCCCTTCATCTGCATTAATTGTCTTCCAATCAGCACCAAGTACTCTGGTACAACCAACAGGAGATGTATCTAACTCCGTTATCAATGAAATAACCAATTTACAACATATATTCAGGCCAGATCAGTTTGGCTACACGGACACCCACAAGTTTCAACCGAAATTCAGAAAAGCAGCATATGAGCCATATTCAAGCTGATGAGTCAGAACCAATGTGATGGGTTTTGCGCAAGAAGATCCAAACGTTTTTATTTCCAATTTTTCATACAAGAGATATGTTATTGGACAAAAATATATTTTGCTTGAACTACATACTGTGGCGAGCATTAGAACCACCATACAAAATGTCGTTAATTGAAACATCTCCAATGTTCTTTCTTATGAGCGAGGGACTGCCTTCTTGTAACACATCTTCCTCTAGAGTAGTCGTCACAGCGATACACCTGCAAGATGGGTGACCGGAAGAACTATTTAAATGAATATTTTTCATGAGTAATTAACTGCATCCTGACTAATAAGGATGTGGACGCAATTTCATGGAAGTAACTGGCACATCAAAGTAGCTACTTAGGACGTGAAACAAGGCAGAACTTTAAGCACTTGCATTGCAGTAACATTTATAAAGATTTAGTTAAGAGTCAAACTGCTAGAACTTGAGCTTTATGATCAAAATAAGCAGGCATGTTTCTGACAGAAGGGAAAACATCCAATACACACCTCATTTCTGCAGCTTTTGCAGCTTGAACACCAGCAAGAGCATCTTCTATCACAATGCACTGGAAAAAAAAAGATCATCCAAACAAATAAAATATGATAGAAGGAATGGATATTAAATATTTCCATATCAGCGCTTAGAATGATAGACTTTGGTTTTCCTCATGTCTAACAACAAAATAGAACACATATTGATTATAAAATTTTGCTCTTAAGTGGGAGAGCCAGGTGGTAGAATAGCATTGAACTTTGAATCTTACTCGTACCATTGTATTAGGAAGAAATAATATGAGAGTTTGGTACAGCATGACACACTCTAAGTGTCCGCCGGGCACTGCTTTTACAAGTTTGAGACTATACTAGCACTAAGACAGCTAGGAACAGAGCTGCAACATAATCTAGGTATTACTGCTAATGTTGTAGAACAGCCGCAAGCATTCAAACGTATTAACCAAAGCCATTAGCTAATTGCAACAAGATAACTACAGTCCTTCACACCACTAGATTTCTATATGTCTGGATTTTTTTATTTTTTCATAAACGAGTCACCCACTATCCATTCTGATTTACAAGATAATTTACCTCACTTGTGTCAACACCTAAGTTCTTTGATGCTGCCAGGAATATGTCGGGAGCAGGCTTCAACTTTTCAAATGCATCAGCAGAAACAATGGCATCAAATCTGAAATTCAAAATGGATCCATCAGCACCACATAAAAAGTGGTGGAAAGATTAAAATGAGCACAACCATAAATCTTCAGAATTCTCTGAATTCATAGGTGGTATATTGAATTCTGACAGTTGTGGTTCAGCTCAAGTCTACTAGAGGTATACAATATCATAATAGCAACAAAGTTCAGTTGCTGCGTTCATAATTATTTGGGCTTTGGGTCTGTCCAATGACAAAAATAAATCCATGGCTACTTCTTGCATTCAGTTTAAACCCATAATATAGGAAGATCTAATTAGGCTCCAAGAGAATTAGACAAGCATATGAGAGATCTATAATATCAACTAACCCCAATCCAAAATGTAAGTCATTTTCACCATCCCCACTTATACCTAGTGTAAGACACTCTACACTTTGGCAGCACTTTCCCATCCCTCTTTCCTATTCTACCTTCATTAATTGCCTTGCCTTTTCATTTCCTATGCTCTCATCTACTGTTATGGCCTAGGGCCTGTGCATGCAGCAGCTGCACATGCATTGCATTCTGCAATTAGCTAGCTAGCTATTAGATGCATCTGTTAGTGAGTTGTTAGTAGGCATAGGTGCATGCGGATAGCTTGTTAGCCACATGAAGATTGTTTAGTTTGCAGGTTGCTTAGAGATAGTGTTTGTTAGTTGTGCTATCAGGGATGCTGCCGATTAAGAGGCAGCCGTGCATCTATTTTGTTAGGCAATGAGTAATGAAAGTAACGTTCCCGCAACTCCCTCATGTGTTTCATCAGCCTTGCACCTCCCCTTCCTGAGTTTCCTTCTTCCTCTATCTCCCTCTTTCAATAGGGCTTTCTACCACCAAGGCATCACTATCCAGATCCTCCCTGACGGTTGTTTACCATTTAAACCCAATCTATATCATCTACTCTAATTAATTTCTTAAGAGTCACTGATTGAAGGGTAAACATAGTCATCTCGCACACACCACATTTCTGCGCCAAAGTCTAAAACAACTTACATTTTGCACTAGCATCATGAGAGGCATATAATAAAATAATGTATCCCAAATAATGGCATCATGAGAGGATACTAATAAAATATGTCAGAGCAGGTGACCTACCATGGACTATGTTGGCTAAACACTAATATGGCCATATATCATAGTAATATCAGGAATAAATTGTAAAAGGGGTAAAGAAAGGTTATCTTTGGAAAGTGAACACAATTATGTCATTAACTCTTGTGATTCAATTCAGAACAAAACACTTACAGAGACACAGGCAAACCAGCAGCAGCCAGATTTGCATCCACCTTAATCCTATCAGCGCTGGATGCAACAGCAACCTTAAGACCAGCATTTTTGCACTGTGTGGACAAAGCAGGTCTTTTAGCGTTGCTACTTACTAGACTAAAAATTATTTTAATTAATTTTGCTGCAAATACCTCCATGATGAGCTCCAACGCCCCAGGAAATCCAATGCCAGAATTTAGCTTTGCATACTGCAGACAAAAATAAAGCTGTTGACTATGCTGTGATCCAATTCTGATAAACAATTTGATAAAAGAGGTTGCATTGATAATCTAACCTTGTCAAGATATATCTCAAAAAACCTCTTTTTGGCACTTTCAGGATTGAAATCTTTTACTCCTTTTACTCTTGCAACACCTCCAAGGAAATTCGCCTCACCTAAGCCAATATATCCACATTGAGAGCACAGTACCAGAAAAAAAAATCCGAAGGTTCAGATACACCTTTTTACCCCAAACATGCAGGAGAGGTTTGGATGTATTTTTGTACTTAAGAATTTGCAATAATATGATGGGTGGACAACATGATTTTTTTCTTCTCGTAGGGTCATCCGACTATGGAAAGGTAGGCAGTTAAGGCATGACAGCTCATGATGATTATTATCAACATGCCACAAAGGCACAAACTAGCAACCACTGCTGCTACCTAGGATCAGAGGAAATGCTGGTATCAGCATCCCCAAATTATGGAACTTAGAATATTAATTAACTTGGGAGCTGCAGAACTTTCTAGGATTCAAACGTAGCGACATAACTATTATGATGCAAGCATGTGACCATAAACGTGGTGGGCTGTAACAAGCATTCTGACACACCAATTTGTTTAGAGTTGCATAAATAGTTTGGACGGGCCAATCGAGCTAGGCAGCTAGTAGCAACTATTCCAGTTACGGTAGAATCACGGCAGTGCTGGCCAGGAGCATTCCAGTCAAGCAGCATACAGTCATACACAGCTTTAAGAAGCACGGAAATGTAGGGGATGCGAGCATAAGGATGCTACCGTCGCAAGTCGTGGATAATCGAGTAAGGGAGAAAACAATGCGGGGGCGCCATTGGCAGATAGCCATTGATACTAGAACCTCCAGGTAGTGACCACTAACCGGTGCCCATGAAGGGGACGAAGTCATCCACGGTGACCTCGACGCCCATCTCGGCGAAGACGTCGACGCCGGCCTGGCGCGAGGGCTCCTCGCTGTTGCAGAGCACGCCGTCCATGTCGAAGAGCACGGCGGAGACCTTCCCCCATGCCGGCCCCTCCGCCACCTCCGTCCCCGGAGAAGAGGGGGACGGCGCGGAGGCGGCGGCGGCGGCGGCGACGACGACGACACCGCGCCGCCCGCGCCGCGGGAGCTGCACAGCCGCCGATAGGGGCTTGGGGAGGAGGAGCGGGCGGGGTGGCGGCGCCTGGGAGGTGGGCGGGTAGTGGCGGGACGCGAGGAGGCGGTGGAGGCTTCCAGACGAAGGCGCGAGGTGCCGCGCCATGGCTGCTCAGGCCAGGCTTGGGTGGGGCTCGCCGTGTCGGGAGCGTGCCGTGGCGGAGCGGTGGGCGATGGTTTTTGTGGAGTGGATGGAGGGACGGCTCCTGGACTCGTGGTTGCGCACTTGCGCCGCTGCGGCGCACGAGTGGAGCGGATGAGTGGGCCTGTCCGCCCGTGGACGCGGTGCGCGGCTGCTGCTCGCGCTTGTCATGTGGCGGACACGTTGGCCCCGTGTGGCCTTATCTTTGCCGTTATCAACGCCGATCACACAAAAGAAAGATGTTTGATGTTTCAGGTGAAACCGCAAAATAAGAAATGCGAGCAGCAGACTGGCAGAAAAAAACATGCCGAGATGTTTTAGGGGCGGGGAGGGGGGAATAGTGTAGAGCGACACCGTCGCGCAGCAAGGGATGCTCGTGTATCCGAATTCTGCACTACTGTGTTGTGTGCGAGTTGTTTCATGCCTGCCTTAGGTTGCGTGTTTGCGTGAGCGCCAGCGTATCGGCGATGCATGTATCGATAGTTACAGCATGTGTTTTTTTAAGTGGCAAAAAAAAAGCGGTCATGGAGCATCAGATGTTGATAGCATAGCAATGTCAACGGATGCGAGATTCAACGTGCGCTAAGTCAAACTTACTAAAATTGATTCAAGCTTTAAGGTTCCTTGGAGGGAAAGAAAAATGATCTCCGTTATTTTGACGACGTGCGTTGTAATTCATTGGTATACAATGCTCGGTACACATTCCGAGTTGATCATGTTGTTTGTAATATACTTCCTCCGTTCCAAATTATACGTCATTTTGACTTTTCTACTTCCATAGATATTATTATGTATCCAGACATAGGGTATATCTAAGTACATAACAAAATCTATGAATCTAAATAAGCCAAAATGATCTATAATTTGGGATGGAGATAGTACGAATTAATCCTTGTCGGGTGGTCTTGTGAGCAGAGAATCCATGCAAGCATCCTTGGCTTGTGATGTCGTAGTACGGAACTCTATTTTTACCTTAAATGAAATTGGAATGCAGAGCTCCTACCATTTGTATAAAAAAGAGCAAATTGCATGGCCGGTCCTTAAACTTTTTCAGGTGTGCCATCCTAGTGCATCAACTCTCGAAATGCATTTCTACCCCCTAAACAATTTTCGGGTCGCAATGTGGGCCAAAAGGGTATTGACGCGCGTCCCGATCCGACGTAGTCGTGCCACGGTGGAGCTTACGTGGATAGGTGGAGGCGAGGTGATGGATATTTTTATCAAATCCTCCTTCTTTCTCTCCCCTTATTTCATTCGTGGCCATTCCTGTCTCTTCGAGTCCGTTGCTGCTACCGGCGATGGAGGTAGCGAGGAGCGGTGGTCGGCAGCAAGAAGACTCGTCGAGAAGAAGAAGAGAGCAGCCCGTGCAAGAGAAGCTGGATCAAAGTCCGCTGGACCAGAGTCCCACGGAGGACGGGGGATGATGTTGGCGAGATTAAGGTAAAAAGGGGAAGCCGCCCCAATCTATGGTGAGTCCTTTGCATCCTAGCCTCCTAATCTGCATCGCCATTAGGTAGTAACAGATTAGTTGTAGGATAAGGAGAAGGCGGAAATACTAGTTGGTATATCTGGAATTTGGTGAAATTTTGGAAGGTTTAAGGTTTAGGAAAAAGAGTAAAATTTGACACCATCAAGGTCCAAATTGGCGAGAGGTAAGAGGCTGATATTGAAACACATCCATGGAGATGAAGTTGAGTAGTTCAAGGTGTTATGGGATTATGGTCAGGAGTTGAGAAGAAGCAATCCAGTGAGCTCCTTTTACCTTAACCTTGCAGCTGGTAATCTCTTTAGTACATGCTACATGTCTCTTGATGCATGTAAGAGGGGCTTTTTGGCTAGGTATAAGCCAATTATATGCTTGGATGGCTTCCACATTAAAACGAGGAACACTACTAACAACTATTGGTATGGATCCTAATAATTGTATTTTTCCTATAGCCATGGCTGTTGTCGAGGTAGAATCACTTGTATCATGGAAATGGTTCTTGAAAACCCTCAAAGAAGACTTGAAGATTGACAACACCTTCCCATGGACCATAATGACAGACAAGCAAAAGGGTCTCATCCCAGAGCACAGGTTCTGTGTTAGGCACTTGTACTCTAATTTTCAAGAAAAATTCAAAGGTGAAATCCTAAAAATTAGTTGTGGTCATGTGCATGATCTTCCCCAGAGACAACTTGGAATATTCAAATGGAGAAGATGAAACACCTAAATCCAGATGCACGTGAATGGTTGCTGAAAATGCCCCCAAACACTTGGGTAAGAACATTCTTCTCTAAATTTCCAAAATGTGACATATTGCAGAACAACAATTGTGAGGTATTAACAGCTACATCCTAGATGCTAGAGAGTTACCTATTATGAGCATGTTTGAGAGGATTAAGTGCTAGCTGATGACCAGACACTACAACAAACAACAAGAGATGGCAACTAAGATTACAGGATCCTTTTGCCCCAAGATCAAGAAAAAAATGAATTTGCCAAACTGTGCTATGCATTGCCATTAGGAAATAGTGTGTTCCAGGTCCTCATCAAGGATTACCAGCACATTGTGGACATAAATGCCAAGAGCTGTGATTGTAGAAGACATCAATTGGTAGGCATTCCTTGCAGCCATGCCATATCTTGCTTAAGGCATGAGAGGATTTCCCCAGAATCTGTTCTTCCTAGCTGCTATTCAATTGAGGCTTTCAGCAATGCTTATTCTTGTAGCATTTGGCCTTGCAAGGATAGAACAGAGTGGCAGAATGTACATGGTCCAGAGGTGTTACCACCTGTGTATGAAAAGAAGGTTTGCAGACCCCCTAAGGCTAGAAACAAGTAGCCTCAAGAAGTACGGGGACCAAATGGACTAAAGCTATCTAAGCATGGAGTCAACATGCATTGCAGGCATTGTTCCGAAGCTAGACACAATACAGCTACTTGCACCCTAAAGAAAATGGACTTCAATTCAGAAGATGCCAAAAAGTTGGTGGCAAATAAAAAAGCTCAACTGCAAACTGAGGCAGCACAAGTTGGGACACCACAGGAGCAACCACAAGATTTGCCTATCAACCAGGTATGTGCTCTTGAGGTTCTGTTCAACAAGATTTAATAGTTGACTGAATCATTGATCTTTTGCAGGAGGTAAGAGTACAAGATGATGTAGGTTCTCAACAAGTGACACAAGCTAGTACAGCAACCTTGTCTCAACTCTTTGAGGTAAGCCATCTAAATTGATCATGTAATCATGCAATAGTTACAGGGTTTCAGTTTTCCTAACATCTTGTTTGTCAAAAAAACTGGATGTAGGAGTCCCAGAGCTCTATGCTGTCTCAGCCTTAAGGCCCCTTACCAGACTCAACCTTTATCTTGTCTAACCAGCCAGTTCCAAGGCCAGGACCACTGACAACCATCACCAAGGCAGGCAGGGCAGCTGCAACCAACAAGAGGAAGAAATTCACAAGCAAAAAAAGACAGCAAGGCATCTGAAGCAAAGAAGAGGAAGACCTCCATAGCTAGCAGCAAGGCCTAGTGTAGGTCTTTTGGTGGCAAGATGTGCTTATAACAAACATCAAAACTTTTGTGCAAGATGTGTTTGTCTCTTGCTCTTTTGTGTAGACTAGTGAAATATAGGCTATAGTTTCATTAAGTGCAGCATTACTTGTAAAGTTAAGCATCAAAACTCTATGGATGCAATGTTATGTACCTAAATGCTAAACTAATGGCACATCTAGTTCAAGATGCTGTGAATATGAATGGTTGACGTTTTATTGCACTCAACACTAATTAGAACAACCTCATTTTATTTAATAACTTCAAGTAATTTCATCTCCTTATTACAACAAAGTCATTCCATAAGAATCCACACACAAACAACAAGAATACACTTCTGTAACACAACTATTTGTTGTCCTATTCCTACTAAGCATCTGATATGCCTGACCAAATCCTCAGTCTCCAGTTCTTGCTTTCCAGTGTTCTCTTTCTTTCCTTTCGTCTCCTTCATAGCCACAGATTCGAGCTCCAGCCTACCTCTCAGAAGCTCCTCGATGGCCATCTTCCCTTTCCGGGTACCCAAGAAGGTCACATAATCCTCCTCCCAGCATCATCTCGATGCCAACCATAGTACAAAATGAGATCAGAGACACCCGAATCGAATCAGCTCAAATCCGGATAGAACAACAACAGTAGGCCAAATAAGAACTCAAACAACAACTTCCTCACCTTGTGATTACGGCATTTGTAAAAGATGTGCCCACGGTTGCCTTTTTCGTCGGTCTGAACCTCCAACTCAAGGATTGTGCACCGCTTGCAAAAAGTACATGATATGAGCGGGAGCTCTAGCCTCTTCTGCCTACTAGCCACCGAGGAAGACGATTGACCTTCCATGGAACTCGCAATAGCGAATTTGGGTCCAAAGGCTATGACGGCGGTGGCAAGTGTTGGGTGGAAGAGAGGAGAAATGGGGAATTTTGGAGCAGCTAGGGATTTATAATGGGATCAGACAGATTTTTTATGGGTGAGAGTTTTTAGGGGTTCTGTGCAAATATGCACCAACAAAATAGTGGCAAAACTCCTACCTTCCACGTCAAAGTGCCACGTCGACTACCAGGCACGGGTTTGTACCCGTTAATACTGTCTATGCTATAGTAGGATGATACACCTGAAAAAGTTTAAGGACCGGCCATGCACTTTGCTCTATAAAAAAATACCTAGTATACAGAAATATGACTAACTACATGCAAGTAACATTTCGCAAAGGCTTTATCTAAAAAGTCTTGAGAGACCTGAAAGATTTTTTGTTGAGTTCCCTTTGTTAGAATTTTATCATCCCCGGATCATCACATGCTAAGAGGGATGCTATGTGAGGGATATGGGTACCCCATGGGTCCCTACCGACTAGGATACTGGTCGGACGCGTATTGTAGTCCGACTCGGATTATCATCCATGTAACTACCGAGTAGATTAGATTCAAACCGACTTATAACCCTAGGTCATCAGCCTATATAAGGCGGCCAAGGGAGCCCCCCGAGGGTATCAAAATATTGAGCAATGCAATCCACCAAAATACAAGACGTAGGGTATAACTCTCTGGAGGCTCGAACCTGTCTAAAACCCTCGTGTCCTTCATGTTCTCGTGATCACCTTAGAGTTCTTGATTTCGCGATTGTCCCCACCTACAAATCAACCACTTGGGTAACCCTTGGTGGACTGCCGGGCTTAAAAATCCGACACTACGTGAGAGAAAGGGTTCTTTACTAAATCACTCATATTTACAATAATCTTTTTTTAATTTGATTTTATCCTTGCGGTTTGTGAGACCGTGACCAATGTTAGAATAACTCTGTGCTATGCGAGCGGATTACAAACATGTTAGTTTGGATTGTGGGTTGTGTCTTGCGTGTGCGTCAGTGTTGGTGTGGGTAGGTCAAATCATTTCATGTACCATGTGCATTTGAAAAGCTCCTTCATGTGATCATTTTACACGCATGTGTCATGTGTGGCTCCGTTGTTCCTTTTTGTTTTTAATTGTGTTTCCATTTTTTAGTCTTTTAGGAGTGTACTTGTGTAAAAAAAATTGTTTTTATGAGAACTAATCACCGTAAGGATCCGCGAATCATATTAGCTATTGAGAATTAAGTAAGACATGTGCCCCTGTATAAGCTTAGCAAACAAATTAGCCTTTAGATGATTACTCAAGCTAATATAGCTCTAACTTTTCGTCGTTTTATCTTTCTTAAGATGTGCACAACATGTTTTTCATTAAGAAGAAGAGAAGTTTGAACAAGCACAATAGCACTCCACGACAGCAACAAATTTGAAGAAACACACAGCACTACACCATAAAGCTTGGGAATAACCCACCACACAATTACAAGGAGAAGCCTGACGAAGCGGAAGACCACCAAGCACCAAGCGCGAAGTCCAATCTTGCTGAGTAATGAGTCACCACCAAAGTTTGAAGATGATAGTGCACACGAAGAGAGAGCGGCCACCTCAGCTCCATAAGACAAAGAATAAAACACACGCCACTGTTGACGGTCGTTAAGTATCAAATATGATCGTCAATATTCTCAAGAATAAGGAAGAACTAGCATTTCTTACACGCATATTTGGTTTTGAATAATGTAGTTCCACATGTCCTTGGAGATAATTTGAGTGCAGGTGAAATAACACAAAAGGAAAGAGAAAAAACACACTCACATGATGAAGAAACACAACTCCAACCAATGAGAGATCGCCATAGGGGTAGCACACGGATCCATAAGTCCACATCAGGGGGTAAACCACATAACTTGGCGCACGGCACCCTGAACTGACTTGAGGGGCCATCAGGCAACATCCCAGACGAAGGGTGGCGCGAGAGGTGGTGCCAGGGGTTCGGCCGAACTAGCCCTGGAACCTCTGAAAGCATCTAGGCCCCTAATTTGTGTTTTGGTAATTAATGACAACCTTTGAGGACTAACAATTTCATTGGAGATATGAGTATAGGTTAGTCCTGAGGATGAAATGAGTTTTAAAGGATGCTATGGTGATAGTTTGGATGAATTCGCTTTGGAAAGCTCAACGCAAAGGTATATGATAGGGCTTTTCTATTTTACCGGTCAAAAAGTGCTTAGAGGATGATAATTGACC
Organism: Setaria viridis; assembly: GCF_005286985.2. Taxonomy (NCBI): domain Eukaryota; kingdom Viridiplantae; phylum Streptophyta; class Magnoliopsida; order Poales; family Poaceae; genus Setaria; species Setaria viridis. The sequence goes on from NC_048271.2 coordinate 45,913,765, forward strand.
AGATTAATAGGCTAGATAGCCGTACTATCAAGAAGGGTCAATTTCATTTGCTTGACAGTTCTAGAGTGCCATTTTGCTCATATAGGATTATCTCATTTGAAAAGTGGATAGGATAATAGTAAAAATATATTTTGGAAAAGACGCGATGTGTATGACGGACGGTCTCCTTGTTGGGGCAGACCGTTCATTTGACTTAGCCGTTTTCAAGTTGGTTCTACTACGCTGAAAGTTGGAAGGGAAGATGGTCCAGTCCTGAGGGGCCGACGATCCGCCACATGCTCTAATTTTGTTTTGGTTCTGGTCGGGGTTTCATGTTGTATGGTGGACGGTCCGCCAGCTAACTCAATAAAGCTAGAACAAACAAGTTGCGTCCTGGTGGGGTGAAAAAGTTATAGGGCGGATGGTCCGGCCCTGAGCGATCGACGGTCCGCCACATGTTCTAAGTTTTGAACAGAACCATCCTTAGTCCTTAGCGGGGCTTCATCATCAACGGCGGACGGTCTGGCTCTCTGGGGCAGACGGTCCACTAGTTAACTTTAAAAGTTGGATAGAACCTTTTTTTTTGTTCTGGAGGCTGGACGGAGATGACCAGCGGACGGTCCGCCAGGTTTAGGCGGATGATCTGCCTCTCTAATCTTCGTCCTAGAAATGTCTAGCAGCTCCCTGCGTGCTTGTGAATTTGAACCGTGGACGGTCCGCCCTTGACGTAATGGTCACTTTTGACATGCATTTATTGTTTTTCTAGCTGTTGGGATGAACGGCAGATGGTCTGCTTTCGTAAAGGTGGATAGTCCGCCAATCCCCTGTTTTCACGAGTTTTGAACGTAACGGCTAGTGTGAGAGGTTGTGATATTATGTTTTGTAATGGTTTATATACCATGATGTACTAGATAAGAATAAGGAGTATGCAAAAAAAACAAATATGCTTCGAATCAAGATACTCCCTCTTTTAAGAAGCGTTTCAAAATTCAAATTTTACCATCTTTGACCAATTAACTATCAATTTTTTATTTTTATAATGTAAATTTTATATTATTGAATTACTAACCAAATACTCTTACAATGATCATACGTTTATAACCATAAAATAAGCACGAAAGACTACACCTCATAATCTTTCAACAGTTTCTACAACGTGCTACCTTGTCACAGAGCTGGGAACTCGAGACTATCACAGTAGATAGTACATTTGAATTTAGGCCCGTTTGAGACCAAGTTACTTTTCCTTGAAAGAAAAATAAACGGGAAAAAATTAGGTGCAGGAGTCCTGCAGACCCCCTTGGTGCAGGATGGCTCTAGATGTGCGACACGTCGATCGAAAAAATATCCACCGCTGTTGCCGCTCGCTTGCTTCCTGCGTGACAGCCCCGCTTGGCTCAGCTCGGCTCGCAGGCTTTGCAAGGCTTGCAGGAGGCTCGGTACCTGCATTAGTTAGGGCCCTAACTAATTAGATGCAGAATTTGGGGCCTTCCATAATCCCAAGATAGAGACGATGACCCGAGCGACGCGTAGAGGCCGTTGTCGGCGCCGTGCTACATAGAGGCTATCGTTGGCGCCGTGCTGCGTAGAGGCTGGGCGACGTGTAAAGGCCGTCGGCGGCGCCGGACGGAGACGACGACGACAGGGGCGTGCAGAATCAAGTGGTGGCGACGGAGCGATCCATATGGCGCCGTCGGGTCTAGAGGCAGAGTCGTTGGAGCATGCCCTACCGGGCGGCGGCGACGGAGCGATTGACAGTAGCGGTGATCATGGGCAAGATGAGGTAATTGAAGGAACATGAATAATAAATTGAAGTGATACTATAATAGTAGTATGTATTGTTGTAAGGCACCATTAATTCTCGACTCATTGTACAACAGATGGTTGATGAAGTTGCGAAAAATTATTTCATCGTTCCTGAAGTTGGAATGTCTTTTCAATACGAGCAGGAGGCTTATGATATGTACAACACCTATGCAGGTAAGGTTGGGTTCAGTATTAGAAAGAGCGACACAAAGCATCGGAGAGATGGCAGTATCTATCTCAAATATATAGTTTGCAGTAGTCAAGGTCATCGACAAATTTGAGTCATCAAAGGACATTACAAGGATAGGTTGCGATGCTCGTATTCAGTTTAGTGTCAACAAGGAGGGGATTTGGTCGGTGCAGAAGGTTATCCTTGATCACAACCATTACTTTGCAAGTCCAGATAAAAGACAGAAGCTTAGGTCCCAACGTTGTGTTCAAGAAGCGGACAAGAAGCTAATTGGTCAGATGAGGGAGGACGGGATGAAGCCAGCCCAGGTGTTTGAGTTTATGGTGCAATTTTATGGAGGAGCTGACAAAGTGCCATTCTCACGGATTGATTGTAACAATGAGATTGGTCGGCAACGCAGAAAGTACTTAGAATCCAATGACGCACAAACATTGTTGGAATACTTAAAAAATAAGCAGATAGAGAATCCAACATTTTTTTATGCTATTCAAATAGATGAAGAAGATGGCAGGATGGCTAACTTCTTTTGGGCAGACGGTCAATCTATTATGGATTACACATGTTTTGGTGATGCCGTGTCTTTTGACACCACGTTTCAGACTAATAAGTTTGAAATGCCTTTTGCTCCGCTCCTGGGAACCAACCATCACGAGCAGACTATAATTTTTGGGGCTGCATTATTGTTTAATGACACTATTGAATCATTTGTTTGGCTATTTGAAACTTTTTAATAACAATGTCAGGTAAGCATCCCACCACAATTTTCACTGATCAAGATGCGGCCATAGCAGGTGCAATTGCTTATGTATTCCCAAACACAAGCCATCATCTTTATTTGTGGCATATTTATCTAAATGCTGCTAAACATCTTGGTCATGTAATCCAGCAGCATCCAGAGAATTTTCTTCCTGATTTTAAGGGATGTGTGATCTGAGTTTTACTTCAACAAGAAGTGGGATGAATTGTTGTGTGAGTACAACCTTAAGGACAACGAATGGATGTTAAACCTATATGATTTGAGGACAAAGTGGGCTACTATATACCGTGATTAATTTACAGCTGATATGAACTCCACTCAAAGAAGCGAAGGTACGAATAACGTATTCAAGAAAAGATTTCATAGAAAATTGGGTATTTCGAAACTACTTGAAGATGTGACAAGATTTCTCCAATCACGTCGAAAGAGCCCAGTTGCACATATACCTCTTTTGAAGACCACGGTCGAGTCATATACAAACCGGATGTATAAAGAGTTTCAGGAAGAATTTAATGAACAATTTTCATTCTCTTGTAAATTGTTACACACTGAGGGGTCGATTTTGACATATACGATTACACATATGTACTCTGATCATGGAGCAACGGTTGTGTTCAACAAAGCAGATATTACCATTACATGTGCTTGCAAAAAATACGAATCCATAAGTACGTACAATTTTTTTATTGCAATAGTATAGTTTATTATACAAATTAATGAAATATGATATCCACGTATAGGTCTACTGTGCAAGCATGCCCTCAAAGTCTTCAATGCAAATGATGTTTTCTTGTTGCCATCTCAATACATATTGAACAGATGGACAAAATATGCAAAGAGAGGATTCTATATTGAGAAATAAGGATCTGAGAAGGAAAGCTTGAAAACGCATGCTGCACGTATTGCACAAAAGGCGCCATCCATTGCATTGAAGTGTTCCTGTCCAAAGAACTTCTTGTTGATTTGGAGAATGCCATAGATAAGTTGGACTTGGAAGCAGATAATTCTCTAAGCAGGATGCAACAAAAAGCCAGTGAGATCCCTCTAATTTTAACTAACTGTGTTACAGACACATTAAGAGGTAAAATATCATTTAGAATTTCTCGGGTGATGAAAGGCCCAAAGAGTAAACGAGGGACCATCTCCCTAGAAAAGAATAAAGGGAAAAAAAGAAAAGTGGTAAAGGGAAAGGTACTAATCATATTAATTCTTCATGTTTTTATCTATTATATGCCAGTATAGTTAACTTGATATGTTTGAATACAGGACAAGATTCAACAACTGCAGAAGAAAATAGATACGAAGTATACGAAGGTGCTGATCTAGACCAATTTATCGTAAGTCATATGTGTTGGACTATATCCACTTTTCATATTTGATTTCCTTATATGCAACTATTTATTGGCAATTTCATTTTCTATGGTACAGGATCTTAATGATGGTGAAAAGAATGTTAACAGTATGATGCCAAACTCTGCAAATGATGTGTATGGACAATCTTCATCCATGGCTGCTCCATTGATCCAAGGTGGATATGCTAATGTCATAAATGCCACAATTTAATATGTACAGTGATTCTTCTACCGTGGGCGCTCCTTGTATCCAAGGAGGATATACAAATCTCTTAATTGGAGTTGATCGAGATGCCACGTTACAGCCTGTTAAGAAATTAAATTTTGGTGGAATGCCAAATTAAGAAAACATGTAACCTTTGTTGTGTTACGCATAATTTTATTTGGATTTGTATTATGTCAGTTGGTATCATGTAACTCATTTATATTGTTTGATAACAATCACATCACACTCATGTAACTCATTTATATTGTTTAATAACAATTACTTCACACTTTATGGACCCGTCATTCTTTTGCACGTACCGCTCTTTAGATTTAACCTTTTTCAGATTATGGAATATTCCACATCACTATTTGCTTACTAGCAAATCGAGTCGTTGGTGCGGGCTCGTCTTCCGCTGGCTCCAGGGGCACGCGCGCGAGGGGCTCGTTCGTGCCAGGTCGCCCTAACTAAGGCCTGGTTTGGTTCGTTGCTTATTTTTAATCACCCGTCACATCGAATGTTTAGATACTAATTAGGAGTATTAAACGTAGACTATTTACAAAATCCATTATATAAGCGGAGGCTAAACGGCGAGACGAATCTATTAAGCCTAATTAGTCCATGATTTGACAATGTGTTGCTACAGTAAACATTTGCTAATGATGGATTAATTAGGCTTAATAGGTTCGTCTCGCCGTTTAGCCTCCACTTATGTAATGGATTTTGTAAATAGCCTACTTTTAATACTCCTAATTAGTATCTAAAGACACTTACTAAAAATAAGCAAAGGTAACCCTACCGAGCCTCTGCGAGCCGAACTGGGGTGTCATGCAGGAAGCGAGCGAGCGGCAACGGCGGCGGATTCTTTTTCGATCGACGTGTCGCACATCACCACGGGGGTCCGCAGGACTCTGCACCTAATTTTTTTTCCTGGCTTTCAACCACCTCGTGTGGTGTGAGAACTGAAGTGGGAATCATTTCGACAAAGAAACAAAAAAGTGAAAACTGAAAACACATCAATGGGCAGCAGCGATGCGAACTTTTCAATTTTTTTCATGGAGGGGGCAGGTACAGTACAAACACGCCTCAAGGCCCCTCGTGAACCAACCACAGACCAATCACATGCCATCCCTCGGTGTCACCAACCAAACCCAACGCCAAAAAGAATCACGGAAAAACAACGCACAGTGATCTGCAATCAGTTCGGAGATTTCAGAGGGCGATGCCTTCCAAGTCGACAGCGAGCACTCTGGCGAGCGCCTCGAGCCCGACGCCCTCGTCGCCGTCCCCTCCGCCGGCAACGCGGATCATGGCGCGTACCTCCTCGTCGGCCGCGGGCATCCCGGCCCACCCGAGGTACGCCTTGAGGTCCTCGAACCCGACCTTGCCGTCCCCGTCCCGGTCCATGAGCCGGAACGCGTCCTCCATCGCGGACCCTCTCCCCGCGGCGGCGGCGGTCGTGGCGCGGCTGGCCAGCAGGCGCTCGAACTCGTCGTACTGCACGAAGCCGTCGCGGTCGGCGTCGGCGGCCGCGATCATGGCCGCGAGGTCGTCGTCGTCGAACTGCTCGCCGGCGGTGGTCCCCGCGGCGGCGTAGAAGGACTTGAGGTCCTCCCGGCTGATGCGGCCGTCCCGGTCCGCGTCCAGCACGTCGAACGCCGGCCTCAGGTCGCCGGCGGCGCCCGCGACGACGGCGGAGAGATCGAGGCCCAGGTACCTCCCCGTGGGGCACATGGTCTCGCCTGCCCGCCGCGCGAGGAGAGGCTGGAGGCGCGAGGTGGGGGGAGAAGTCGAGAACTCGGGAACAGTCTAGAGCCCTGGATCCAAAGGCACGCGCTGCTCTCGCGGAGGTCGCGGCTAATTGCGTCTTGTGCTATTCCCAGCGGAGGGGAGGCCGCCATTTATAGACATGAGGGAGGTGGACTGTCCCGTCATCGAGGACGTTGCTCGTGAACCCGGTCCAGGAACGAGCGAACTGCAAGCGGACTCCATCTCACTGACGCCGTGGGCCGGTTGCTTTTGCTCTGGGTCCGAGAGTCCGGTGCAGGGCGGAGTGGTGGACGGGGTGTTTGGGAGGCGCTGACATGTCAACGCGGCAGGGAGATACTTGCATTAATTCGTTGATTGGTTGGCTTGACCGCTCGAGGTCTGGAGAGAGCTTGCGGCGCAAGGAGCTTGCTTGACAGGGGGCCGGGGTCCCGCGGGGTTGGACCAGGCCGAACGGGATGACGTGTAGGGTGACGTCTTGAGGTCAGCCGTCTTCCGCCGCTGAGAGCCTGAGATCTTCGGTGGCGTCAATCACAGGGGATACCACCGCCCCCAGCAATTCTCTGAGACCGTTCCCGGGCGCTGCCGCGAGCGCGCTGCTGTTGCTTTCGAGGGAAAGCAGGGGCGTAACTACCAGCGAGCGCCAGCACGTGTGTTCTCATTAACAACAAAACTTGCGTGGCCACGTCGCCGCCTTACGTTTGAAAAGGATATCGCATCATTTGACTTAGCAAAAAATGACTTGTTTATCGTTTTGAATCTGATGACAGCCTCGACGCAACTTAACTGCTGATTTCTGTGGAGGCGGAGTATGGTGCTCCAAAACTTCTCCTTTTCTTTTTCTTTTTGCCCCTGACGGTAGAGAAAAAAAAAAGCTTCCATTTCACGCCGGGGATTCCATCAACGTCAGAGTTACTGTGAGAGAATAAGCACATGTCCCCCACGAAGGGCGGGTGCCCGGCGCGCATATGCTTTGCTATGCCTGGACGAGAAGGACGCGACGTGGCAGCGTGGTCACTTGGCAGACGACGAGTGATCCACGCCCGCCATTTGCTAGGAGACGGTCGCCACGCTCACATGCCGTCCGGCGTTCGCTACGCGACGACCGTCAGAGTAGACCGGTCCAAATCTACTTTGGCACGGTCTGTACTGTCACGGCCTGGCTCACCGTAGGACGGCGGTGGAGGACATGTTCACATGGTTTGGCAGAGAGCGTGACCGGACGTTCGCGAGAGCAACAAACGGACGGCGACGAGTTACAGTGACCAGTGACTTGAGAGGGCACTACCGAGGCCTTGTTTGGGAGGAGCTTTGGCTAAAATTTAGCCCCCTCAAATGAAAGGGTTAAAATTTAGCACCTTGGATGTTTGGAAAGAGGGATAAAGTTTAGCACCTCTTCTGTAAAATGTCCCTTTTGCCCCTGCTGTGCTGCCCCTCCCACCGTTTTTCTCTCAGATCCCAGCAAAGGAACTGGGGTAGGAGGGTGCAGTTGGAGAGCTCCGGCGGGATGGTGCCGCCGAGGGAGAGCCCCGGGAGTGCTTGCTTGTAGACGCGGCCGTTGTTGTAGGTGACGCCATCCCGCCGAGGGAGAGCCCCGGGAGTGCTTGCTTGTAGACGCAGCCGTTGTTGTAGGTGACGCCCTGGAGGTGCGAGAAGAAGCTGTCGCACGGCGCCGAGAAGGACGCCTTAGTCCAGTTGCGGAGGCCGTCGACGAGGTCGGAGAGGGACTGGTGGAGGTGGGACAGGCACCGCTCGTCGTCGGGGTCGACGGCGCAGAGGAGGAAGAGCGCTGCAGCGAAGGCGGCAGCGAGGTGGTGTCGGGACATTGGGGAACGGTGCTGCACCGCTGCTGAAATCAAGCAGATGTGGAGGGAGATGCCTGCCTGCCACTGCCGCGCGATTGCTCGCCCTCATCCGCTGCTCGCCTACGCCGCACCGCCGCGAGAGCTCGACAGCGAAGGAACTGTGGCCGGTCGGGCTAGGATCCGGCGGCGGCGGTAGTGGCGGGGCCGGTCGGGCTCGGATCCGGCCGCGGCGGCGGTGGCGGGGTCGGGCGGAGGCGAGGCGAGGCGGGTCGGGGGCACGCCGGGCGAGGCGGTGGCAGCGGGGTTGGTCGGAGGCGACGGGACCGGCGGGCGTGGCGGAGGAGGCGGGCGGAGGCGGCTGGCCGGGCCGAGCTTGCCCACGAGGAAAGTTGGCGCCAGGCCAAACAGCAGCGGCGTGACCGGACGGAGGGCGACAGGGTGGGCCGGAGAAGGCGGGCGGAGGCGGCTGGCCGAATCCAGCGGAGAGGAGGCCGGCGGCGGCGGAGGGAAGGCGGCGGTGGCGGGGCCGGCGAGGCGAGGCGGGGCCGGGCGGCGCGTGCGGGGAGGAGAGAGAGGGGAGGGGTGCGGTGCGCATGCGGGAGTAGGAGGAGAAAGAAGGGTACGGGAGTGGGAGGAGAGAGAAGGGGTACTGGGTGGAAAAATGGACGAGGGGACCACTTTTAGCACTTCTAGTCCATTTTAGCACCCCTTGAGGGGCTAATGGATTATGGGGGGCTAAAATTTAGCCCCTCCATTTTAGCCTAGGTGTTTGGGAGCACTAGTGGCTAAAAGTGACTAAAATGGGGGTGCTAAAATTTAGCAACCCCTCTCCCAAACACCCCTAATACCAAACGGTACGACCTATATTTTCGAGATGAATTTAGCAACCTGATAACTTCATTTCACCAAATTTATATGGTCATCGTTTAAGAAACCTGATAACTTCATTCTGAAATGTGCAGTATTGTCTAATCAGTAGAATTAGTAGGGTATATTTACGGACGTTTGGTTCCCTTTGCTTATTTTTAGCACATGTCACATCGAATGCTTAGATACTAATTAGGAGTATTAAACGTAGACTATTTACAAAACCTATTACATAGATGGAGGCTAAACAGCGATACGAATATATTAAGCCTAATTAATCCATCATTAGCAAATGTTTACTGTAGCAACACATTGTCAAATCATGGACTAATTAGGCTTAATAGATTCGTCTCGCCGTTTAGCCTCCCTTTATATAATGGGTTTTGTAAATAGTCACGTTTAATACTTCTAATTAGTATCTAAATATTGGATGTGACGAGTACTTAAAAATAAGCAAAAGTAACCAAACGGCCCCTTAGAGAAACCTTCAAATGTAGGGGAGGGCAAGGCCGATCTTGACTGCACTAAGGGCAGCCACAATGGGAAATAAAAGTGATCCATATAGAGCTATATGACATGGCTCATCATAGTGTAGGTACTTCTTAAGGAGTTAGAGTCTTATGGTACTCATATGGCTAAAGATCACCTATATAGAATAGGATAATATTTTCTCACTCTCTCTCTTCATAGCTGGTTGGGTGGGATAGTTGATTTTTATTTGCAAGTGGGACCCATACTTAAATGCATACATGGCTCACCATTGTGGCAAAGAAATAGGAGTAAAAGACCACTTACACATGGCCCACGTATAAAGATTAGTTGGCTTTATACATTGCTCATGCCCTAACCTCGCTCCTGGGTGCATATAGTGAAATGGGAAACGATTAGAAATGGTAAGAAAATTATAAAAAATATACCTCTAATAAGTATAAAAAGTTTTATATCCATGTGAACTACAGATGTGACGAAGTTTATACGCTACTCTAATTTTAAAGTATGATTTTGTTAGATTTTCGACGCCCCGGGGGGGTGGGGGTTGGTTGGGGCCTGGGGGCCGTGGAGAGTTTGACCGTTCGTCGAGGAATCCCGGTGCTAATCTGGCTGGGCCTGAAGAAAAGGGTGAAAAATCAAAATTGGTCCCTGAAGAAAAGGAGCCCAGTGATAATATGGGCCTAATTGATGCGAGATCGTGCCACACGGCCCGTAAAGATAAGACCCCGAAAACGGCGAAAACCCTAGCCACTGTAACCTCAAGCCCTATAAATGCAGCGATGCGAGACGACGAACTCCCCACCGCGGCGCCGCCATTGGTAAGAAGAAATTGGAACATTTTTTTCCTTGTTTCTTTCGTACGCAAACTTGTTGCTTGATTCCATGAAAATTCTTGAGAGACTCGAGCCCCTTGATGACTCGATCCCTCAGATCTTTTTCTTCGGGGCTCGAGTTTTCCAGAGGGGCTAGACTGCCGGAGATCTTGAGTCGCTTCGCCTACTTCCCATCGTGAGGCGCAGCGAATAACATTCTCCAAGATACGCCCGCAAAAAAGGTTTCTTCTCCGGGTTTTCTTTTCGATTCTTCTGCTGTTTTGATTCTTGTGCTCGATCCAGTTCTTCTGTGAGTCCCGTGATGGCACAATCTTTGAGACCTGAGATCTTTCTTCCTGGATGAAAATCGCAAGCATGATCCCTGAGGGCCACAGATTCGATCTCTCTTTCTAACTCCTTTGATTGCTTTACAGTTCTGGGGTGTAGTTGTTCTCCATGTTCTGATTGTATGGATGATGAAATGCACTGGGCTCCGAGCAGTGAAATTCGCTGCGTTTTGACGGAGATGCACTTGCCTAGAAAGCATCGTCTGACATGCCTATCAGTTCTAATAATATAAATTATTTTTTCTATATAAATCCGCAAAAAAGGCTGCATTGTACCAAGATTAGGGCTCAACTTCTTTACCCTCGTCTTGATTTTGCCGATTCGGCTGTAGCCAAATTAACGAGGAAGAAAAACTGGTCGGCTTGCCCTTCTTCTATGGGTTATCCGCTTACCGACCTTCCCATATTTCATCAAATTATTATCAGTTCTCTCAAAACGAGGTGGGTAGTGGAGGATGATGGGCGTATTGTAGCCATTCTTGTAGACCATCTCGAACAGCAATTTCCTGCCATGTCTTTCTCCGTTTTTGATTTCTTGTGATCCTTTCTCCTTTGATCGTTTTAAATGAAGTGAGGAAGAAGTGGCGGGTGGTTCATCATCCGGGCAGCCTGATGCCATCGTCGCAGGCTGCGTCATTGATGCCTACATTTCAGCTCAGTCAGCAAAATACTCGTCAGTGCACGAAGCGATGGAAGCTAATTTGTTGTGGGATAAACCTGACCTGAACAAGTAGGACATCACCCAACGTTTGTTAAATCTCAGGATTCAAGGTTGCCCAACTTGGGGTGCCAAAATTAGTGTTGCTAATACTGTAGCGTACAAATAATGACTAATTAGGCTCAAAAGATTTACGAGGTTCAAAAGATTCGTCTCGTAAAGTACAATAAAAATGACTAATTAGGCTCAAAAGATTCGTCTCGTAAAGTACAATAAAACTGTTTTGTGTAATTAGTTTTTAATTTTGTTTACATAGAAGTTGGGATTTCTCCGCAAGCTTGATGTGACGAGGAATCTGCTTTGCATAGAAGTTGGGATTTTGGAGTGAACTAAATATGGCCCATGGCATGGGCCCAAGTAGGACCCAAGTAGAACTTTGAAAAAAAAATATGTTGGAACCCAAACCTGACCTTAATCTTAGATTGAATTTCACTGGAACTAAATCCACTCCCAAAAAAGAATTGGGAAAAATTAAGACCTGACTTTTATTGGATTTATTGGAATTAAATCCACTTCTAAACAAGAATTGCGTAATTTTCCGTTTGAACCATTTCTGCACTGTCTCGATGGTAAATGGAGATTTTTTTTATTTACGTTTGTTTCCTAAAAGTGAACTGGTGGTTTAAAATTCAAGATAAATCACCATCCAAAGATTGGAGTTAAATGGGCTGAAAGTTAAATATGTTTCTGTAAGCCCAATGACGACCAAGAGCTTTCTCTCTCAAAAAGAAAATACTAACCAAGACCACCTAGAAAAAACAGAGCAAATGGGTGACGGAGCATGCGCTGCCATCTTCATGACGTCAATTGTATGTACTGCGTCCCTAAACAAAATTTAACATCTCGTTCGTATACTAAAATCATCTTTTTGTCAAATTTTGTACCCCTATGCTGCATCGGCTGATGTAGCGAACTGCCGCCTTTTCCATGTGTTACCGAGGCCATTCGACCCATGGACAGTTTATTGTTCCTACTCGCTAGATTGCATAGGCCACCGGAGGCCGGAGAGATTGGGGAAGATAACTGGCCTCCGACGCGGACTGAATCTTCCTTCGTTGGGCGACAGGATTTCGACCCAAAACTGGCTCCTTTTCCTCCTAGGTCCAAAACAGTTGGCATTTTCCATTGACAAGGTGTGTCCATGAATGAAAGCACGCATTCCATCCAGAAAAAAAAATCAATACGATGAAAAGCTGTGTGCAAACTGCAAACACGAGAGTAGCTGTGCTTGTACATCTCCAGCTCCAAAGAAGTGCAGAGCATGATCGTCTACAAAATGACACGCCTCGCGTGCAGTCTTCACGCTCGACGTGCGACCCAGTCCGACCACGCGTACGTGCCAGCCGTCGCAAGCAGTGGAAACTCCGCCGCAGGGCTTGGAAAATGCCGTAATGCTTACGACGTGCCGGGGCGGACCGAGCTTTTCTACGTTTTCTTTCTTGCTTGGCTAAGCAGTTGCCATCTGCCGTGTGCTCGTCTAGACCGCGTCCATGCTTGCAGCTCCAACTGGTATTACTAGTATTTTCTATTTTCCATGACGTGTCTCGCTGAGCTCGCAAGTATTGTGATGGGGATTGATGAATATGAGAATATCTCTGTCAAATACGAACTGGAACTGCGCTGTAAGCCACTCCAAGTAACAATCTACTGATGCGAATAGAAAAAAAAACACTTATATATATTTCGAATCATATACATTAACTTTTATGATCAGCAGCAGGTAGAAATTTCGAGTTTATACCAGGTCAGATAAGATTTTTCTTCCAATTCCGTAGACCTCTGGGGTGCTTTACTGGTACCACATCAATGAAAAAACACGGCAACTAACTCCGTAGACCAAACGCAGACAGCTGCAACTTTCTCGCGTACATTAGCGTCAGCCAATCTGCGTACGTACTCGGCAACGCACCCCAGAGGAATATTGGCGTACACACACCATACCAGAGAGACGGTGCCGCCGGGTCAGGTCAACTCTCCTCTCCAGGCCGTCGCGGCGCGCGAGTCCGCGACGCCTCGTCGTTGAAGCAACCGATCGACTCAGGTGGCCGATCAAGTGACGATCCTTCCTTCAAAATCCGCGTCTCCGGGCGTGCGCGTTCCCGCGGGTCTTTGTTTCGCTCGCCATGGAGTGCGAGAGGGGCCACGACGCGGGCGAGGAGAACGGCTTCTTCTACCACGACGACGCGCAGGTGGAGGCCATGCAGCGGCGCGTGGACGCGACGGCGCCCCTGGGCGACGACCCCTACACCATCCTCCGCCTCCCGGTGGCCGTGCGCGAGCGGCACCGCGACCTGTACGAGCCCAAGGTCGTGTCGGTTGGCCCCTACTACCACGGCCGTGCCGGCCTCGGCGCCGCGCAGCAGCACAAGTGGCGCCTGCTCCGCGACTTCCTGTCCCGGGGCAATAATAAGAAGGCCGCCGGCGGCCTCCTCGGCGCCTGCCTGCGCGCCGCGCGGGAGGTCGAGGCCGAGGCGCGCCGGTGCTACGCGGAGGGGTTCGGCCTGGGCGCCGACGAGTTCGCGGAGCTGCTGGTGCTGGACGGCTGCTTCCTGCTCGAGTTCTTCCTCAGGAAGGGCGAGGGGCAGCTCGCCGCGCCGGGGGGAGCCAAGTGGGCGTGGCACCACATGTACCACGACGCCCTCCTTCTGGAGAACCAGATACCCTTCTTCGTGATCGAGAAGCTCCACGGATTCGCCTTCGCCGGCGAGGACGACGGCGCCGGGCGCGACGCGCTCCTGGACATCTTCTGCAAGGCCTTCGCCGGTGACCTGCCGTCGAGCCGCGCCATCCGGCCGCCCAGCGACAAGACCATCCATCACCTGCTGCACCTGCACTACGAGTGCAACGTCCGCAACCCAGCCGCGGACAGCGACAAGGGCGGCCGCAACACCATCGGGGACGCCAGCGCCGCGTCGCTGGCCATCTGGAAGCAGCCGGCGGCGGCGATCCAGTCGCCGCGCTCCGGCGAGGGCGCCGGGAGGAAAGGCCGCCTGACGTCGATGATCCCGCCGGCGGCGAAGATGGAGGAGGCCGGCGTGACGTTCAAGCGGAAGGCGGCCCCGCGGGACGTGTTCGACGCGAGCTTCCGGTACGGCGTGCTGCACATGCCGGCGTTCGTGGTCGACGAGGGCGCCAAGGTGCTGCTCGCGAACCTGGTGGCGTTCGAGCAGGGGGGCGGCCGCGCGGCGCGGCAGCTGGACGGGGGCAACCTGGTGACGGGGCTCGTGGCGCTGGTCGGGTCGCTGGTGAACTCGCGGAGGGACCTGGAGGTGCTCCGCCGCTGCGGGATCATGCACTGCATGCTGGCCGACGACGACGCCGTGGCATACTTCAACCACGTCGTGCAGTACACGACCATGGACTACGACCGGCACCTCCTCGCCTGCCTGTTCCGGGACGTCAGGGAGCACTGCCATTGGAACAGATGATCGCTCGCGACGCTGCCTGTCTCACTCACATGTTCTGAACTTCTGATAACGCACCTACTCAGCTGCCTGCTCCGGGACGTCAGGGGGCACTGCCATTGGAACAGAGGATAGCTTTCACGCTTCATTTGGTTTTCTATACAGGCTGTTTCCTTCCGCCGCCCCCCCCCCCCCCCCCCCCCCCCCCTAATTTCTGTAATTTTTCTTCATGCAATTATTCAAATACCTGGCAATCTCATCCCCATGTTCCGAGGTACATAAGAAAAAAGGTCACCAAGGACCATACTTTTGAAAGGTACATAGTTCAAACAACACAAATTGGATCTCTGCGCTTCAAACAAAATTTAATGTTCAAATCGAGCTTGCAAGCTCAAAGTTCAAATTTAGAAGATTTTCACATTTCAAAATTGAAAAGTAGGACACAAGTTCCCCAAAAGCTTTAGAAGCTTTATTACATTGAAATGATTTTCTAGATAAGTTTGACACAATTTTCAAAAGAAACAATACCAGATGTTTTTCAACAGAAATTAAATTTCGGAAATGTGAGAACATAGTTAGAATGTTCTTACCAGCGTTTTGGACTTATTTTGCCATTAAATCGAACCACCCAGTCACCCACTGATCTGCAGCCACAGCACGTTTGCTGGCTGGTCTTCATGTAGCTGGGGGTTTTATTAACAAATTGGTTTTCTGTCAGCACTATCTTGTGCACTAACAAGATGCAAATGAGGGCTAAACCATTACATAGCCTGCACCAGCTCTTAGGTGAAATCCACTATTGATTATCACGAATAAATGTCAGTCAGTTACATACATTGGGCTGGCTAACTGGTTGTGTAAAAATATAGTACTCAAAAGTCAAAACTGTGCCAGGGCTCTTCTGTATCCAATGCAATTCAGACCATTCCCTCATGCAGATTGACAGTCTTGACAGCCCAAGACAAACCTAGCCTACCATCAGGCGTAGGTTTAACTAATGATCATCGACTATCTCTAGTCACCAAAGAGAACCCACAACTTCTTTAACTTGACACCAATTAGCGAACTGGCGAAGAGAAGAATATAACCAGTGAATACACAAGAAATCCAGCCAGAAGGATCCCTCCATATACAAAAGCCTGGGATGTCTGTTTTGGATGACTATATTCAATGCTACAGCATTTCATCCTGTCTCTCTCATTCATCAGAACACGTTCAATGTACCTGTTGAAAAAAAACATTCAAATGAAACAGAAAAAACAGTGAGTTTCTGAAAGACAGCACAAAAGATTAGCAAGGTGGAAATCTAGCATCTTTGTATAAACATACTGTTGTGTAAATATAGTGCTCTGCAGGATGTCAGTACTGTTTTTATACGCATCCGCGAGACGGTGGTCATACAGTAAGGAAGACAAGTCCACAAGTTGCTCTTCAAGTTTCTACAAAGGGGTATCATAGATTGGGAGAGTAAAATCACAGTATACATCTTCCATCATGAAGTACACTAATGCAATATATGAAACAAATACTTACATCCAGGTACTCTTCTAACCGTTCAACAAGATCATGGGGGAAAGGCTCCGGCACAGTGGTTACCTTCTTATAGAATTTCTCTACCCATAACTCAGTGGTGGACTTGTTTTTATTACCTTTCACAGGTTCTCCTAATGGTGTCTTAAGATGCTCTGATGCAAAAGATTGAACAACCTGCACCAAACCACACACAGCAGTTATACTTTATGTGCATCTGGGGAAAATAGGCCAATAAAGTAAGCTAAATTGCATGTAGAACCTCTGATGTGTCCCTTATTTTGCGAAGAGCAGCATCAACTTGAGCATAAATTGTAGTTCTCTACACACATTAAAACATGGGTTACAGAATGGATGTGAAAGCACAGAAGAAACCAAATTTATGTCAGTGAAATATGAACAGATCGAAAATTATGCAATGACAATTATGCAGCAAGCATGATATGGACGCATTACATATCCAAGTTATGTTGCTCCTAATCAGTAACCAGGGAAAAACATTAGAAACTGGCAAAACTGGGATACAAGCAATAGGGACCTAGTTTGGCCTCAAATTTTTTTGTCAGTTTGCTTTCCTATGCATTGTGCAAACCAAAGGAAGCATGAACAGCTTACAGCTGTTGTACTGAGGGCCCACGTCAACATACTCATCTCATTGCACGTTTCATGGAAATGGAAAATTATTGCTGATAACTTTACCAGTGCTACATCCTGAAGAATTTGACTGATTTGGGAGGAGTTTGAAAATGGTCCAAAAGGATGGCAGCCTGCAGCCCACAGCCAGTTCACTATAGGTCTTTCATGAATACGTGATGCCCTTTCATATGGTGCACTAAGACCTCCAACTGCGGAAGCCAAACCAGCCAAGATGTGGCGCTGTGCGAGAGATGGAAGAGCAAACTGCGTAGTCGTTTCTGACACATAGCTGCGACATCAAAGGGAATGAAGTAAAGATAGGAGCAACCTGAAACATGCAGTAAGTTCAAGAATCCTTAGAATATCCGTCTGGCAGAAACTTTAACATACCTTAGAGGAATCTTTTCATTCTTATGCTCAAGCACAATAACAACATCCTTACTTGTCCAAACAAGACTTTCCTCTTCCATGAGAAGTTCAGCATCAACATCGGCCAATGACAATACAAAACTGATGGTATTGAAAAAGAAGTCAAATTTTAGATTATTGCCAGACTTAAAATTGTGAGCCATAATAGATTGATTTTCTGCACTTGTGACCATGCGCTGCTAAGGAGGGGGGAGGAAGGGAGGGAGGGAGGGAGGGAGCCTGTGCAAGTGAAGCTTACACTGGGATCACTCTGGTCCCATAAGTTCTGTACATATTTCCATGTTTCTTCTTTCCAAGGCCTCTCCTTTCTTTCTTATTTCTGGGCATGTAAGATTCCCACAGGGGCCTGTGCTTAATAGAATCTTTTACATCATCTTCTCCATCAGTCCAATGCTGTAGTCGATACCAAAAAAATACAATTGAAAATCCATAACACCACCCATATCAATAGAAGGATAGAATATAAAGTATTGGAATCATGAAACAGATGCTAGCTTGCAGGATATTTCACACACAACATATTATGCACCTGCTTCAGGAAGAATCTACTTGAGAGAGAAGGGTTTGCAACTTCTAATAAACCAGCAGACAGCACATCCGCAGAGCGCTCCATTTCCTGCACAATTGAGAGCACATCATTAGAATGCTGAATTTGAAATTTAAGATGAAACAAGAAATTTAGACCTATCTTTATGATTCTCCTGCTTTGTACCGTCTTCTTGAAACTGTTTCATGTTTTACTTTAAGAAAGCTCAGTAACACATACATGTGATGATTGCCTTTACATTTGGTCCGAACATGTCTGTTATTTTGCACTTGATTGTTGATTCAATCAATTTTCATTACAGTTGAAAATCAATCATACAATTATGCTTGTTATCCTTAAGGTATGATTAAATAGCTATATGACAGATGGCCAATAGGTCAGGTGAATTCAAGCATAGTACTTCTCTGCATGCTAAATGCTCATTTAGATATTAATAAATTTGAAGTATCAAAATTAGAGGAAGTGTTTCGGTAATGGAGATACATGAAGATTGCCACAAGTGTCCATTTCGTTTAAACATACATAAAAAATACAGAACCTGCAGGTGTGTTAAGCTACCAATGATTGCAAAATGTACACTGCAATTCAAACACGAGCATTTCGATGAAGCCAAAATCCAACAAACCTCTTTAAGTATTGCTCCATCCAAGTATGTTTTGGTACGGACATGAAACCGACCATCACTCTTTGTTTCATGAAGAGAATGGCTACGCGTTGCTTTCGAAACTGCAACAGCTAATTTTTCGTGCTGGTGCAGCGCATGCGAACCAGAAATTATTATTACTTCCTGCCCAGGGTGGACCATCTTTTTAACCTGAAAAATGTGAACTTTTAAGAAACTTTGGAGGATGCATAATGGAATGTAATAATCTAGGTCAAGTTCTGAGAAAATAGTTTAATATATATTCTTTGGCCAGATTCTTTGCTACATTAATTTAACAGATTGGCCTATAATCTGGTTACTTTTAACAAGATAACAGCCGTAATACAAATTGATATCTAGTCTAAACTCTACTAAAAGATCATGGGCATATGGCAGTTAGAAAGAAAACAATCTGTTGCGTTTGCAAAAAAAATTTACTCCTTGTAAGCAGCCTTCATGATCATAAAGATAAATTATTGGCATTATGGATCATGAAGCAATAAGGATTGTTTGGAAACTATGCTGGAATTAACACAGATTAGGAAGTTTTGCTAGCATCTATTTTCACTGTTGAGGATGAGTTATTCGAATTCGTACATGTACATAGTAAATACTTAGGGTCTTTTCCTTGCCCCACTTTTACAGAAGTACACAATTCCCTCTAGTATGAAAGAATGGTGTTGTTGCTTATTTTTGCGTGGAAATTCCTCCAAATTCCAAATTATCCATAAAGACTAAAGAGGAATGTATGTTTTGCAGAATTTCATTTTTAAATGAATGTACGGTGTTCGAAAACAAACATTCTGAAGTCTTAACTAGTAAATGAATGAACATACAAACCGGCAAGGGCACTAAACACTTATGTAGCTTTAGAAATATAAAAAATCATGTTGGAAAAGTAAACTAACCTCCCTTTCTATAGCTTGAACGTCAATACTGTAGTTATGACCTTCTTGAAGAATGTTGTACCTATTGTGGTTCTGTAGCACTATAATAGGTATAAGCAACCTCACTGCCATGTCAACAGTTTCAAATCTGGATTTCAAGAAAAAAACAGGTAGCATTAGAATAACTAAGAAAAATAGAACGCCTAAACTCTCAAACATAGATTAAGCTAGACATCATGCATCACAAGGCCAACGTAATCATGAAATGCCTTGAATTGGCATAAGTTGTGATTCATCTATAACTGTTCATTTGTTATCCTTATTTGCAAAGTTAGCCACGTTGCTGGACCGCACAAAACAAAAAGTGAGATGCCAATATGTACTTCAATAGGATAGGTGATAACCTGGTGAAATATAGTACAATTAGAAGTCACAAGACAAAAGACAAGAGTGACCTAGTTAGCCTGCACGTTAACAGGCAAAATCATGCATGAGGAAGTGAAGACAACTGACCACACCCAGGTACCAAGGTAGTATAATATCCAGATTCCTAGGTACTTGGAACTATCACCTATTTTCAATAAGAACGCTGAAAAGTGAACACTATAGATAACCAGTTGCTTGTTGCGATTGCTTCATCAGATCAAGATAAGATATTTTGATTGTTTTACTCATATACCAAATAACGAAGAAACTTTGAAGCATACTATTTTTACTTTCGAAAAACACCTTATATCAGGAGCTATCACATGCTCAATGGTAGTTGAAATTAAACCTCCAAGCTGCCCAATGAAAATATCTTGTGTTGAACTAGCACTTGGGGCAGCAAGACCTCTTGGAAAGATTATTTGTGATAGTCGTGGCATTGATCTATAACTGACACTGCCTTCTTCGGTTTCTATTTTCCCATATGTACAAGGGCCCGCTGAAATATCTATTACAACAAATCTGCAGAGGCAAGCACAATGGGGGTTTAGTGCACATATAACTTAATTCCAACCGCTTGAGCAATTGTAATGCATCACAAAAGAAAACAACTCCAAAGGGCAACGGTTAACGGTACAGTATGGCAGAGCTATTAGATCACACACAGGAAATTATCTATGGCATGCAATTCAATGAGTCACTGCTTCCTATCTCCCTCTCTGCACATTTCCAAGTTTATGGGTTACATCATCTGTCATAATCAGTTAGCACACGCTAATGACCAAATAACATCAAATAAATCTGAATTTCAGATAATTTTACAAATATCAGCCCTCACAAGATCACTTAAAACAGGCAGTTAAATATGCAAAAATACATGACCATATAAAGTAATCACAGAAAACAATGGTCTAAATATTATCTCCCCTACGTAGTTGGGTTATGAGAATAACTGCAAGGTGGAACACAGATACAGCTGCAACCCAATCGCCCAAGTGGCATGACTAAGCGTATCACCTTCCTTTTAAAGGCCATAACTACCATTCTACCAATGACAATAAAAAGGGGGTGTACCAAGTGCTGAAGGCTCCCACACAAGGTGGGAATGGGATCCAGGGCAGGGAATTTCCAGTCACACCCTTGCCCGTTTTTCAAGGAGGTTGATCGAACAAGGGCAGGTTGATTTCACCACTTGACAAGCCCGCACTTCAACTTCCCATGATAATATAAAGAAAAAAATATTCCTACAATACCTATGTTAATAGAGAGAAGAGAAGGATTCACATTGTTTATTTGTTGGAACCTGACTAAAATGGTGAGTACCAGCCATACATCTACTAGAGATGTTAGTTAATAACAGATACCCCCATTTCTTTTCCATTTGATGTTTTGGGAAGGAAAAAGTGTTCTTTTTTATGTTATAGGATTTGAAGAAGAGATGTACGTACACCTTCCTAATATCCCCCCCCCCCCAAACCCCCCCCAAAAAAAACATCACCACCTCACTTAATGTGTGCAACGTTTTACAAGACTCATAGTTCATTGATCACAATGGTTGGGGGTTTAGGAGACAAACAAATTTAATGAAGTAACAGTGCGTACGAATTTGATGGCATATGATCATCTTGTGCCTTATCCTTGAAGCTGCACAAGTCTAAAACATCAAATATACTATATAAAAAAGAGAACCATTTTTTTAATTTAAAAAAATGTAAAGATCCACAGTTGTATCATGTGGCTGTACGATTATGTGGTGGTTCACATCTACATACACATCATGAAACAGAAAAAGGGCAGTGACAAACAAATGAACCATATCATTGTTATAAATTGAAGCAGCCAATAATGCAAAATGGGGATGCTTACTTTTCCTGAGATTAATATTTAAATCATTACTTAACTGACCACGTGGCCACAACAGGGTTAATTTACTTCACTTCTAGTCGTGAATGAAAAATGTGGCTTCTTGGTAGAGAAGGCGAAGGAGCTTCCCTGTAAGTTGTAAGTTGTAGCAAAATAGCAGCAGATTAGAACAATTATCACCTTCCAGAACTCAGCCAAACTTGAGTTGCTCCACCACCATTGTAACGGTAGCGGTAGATGTATTCTGCTTCTTGTTTTTTTAGCTCTTGTTCTGTTAGTCCACCAATTGTACCATACATTAAACTATCAAGATTATTTTCTTTGTTTCGAGGATCCATTCTAACCTGCCAAGGAAAATATGTACAATATTAGCTACGATTCTCAAAAGCAGAAGACAGGAAGATGAAGATTGGGAGCACTAGTTTTATCCTTAGTAAATTAAGGATAGTGGATCTCTGATCAATGTCTTAGGTTCATCTCTGGATGCTCCCCAAATGTTACAGAAGGTAAGGAAGCTGTGAGGACCATCTAAATGTCCTTTGAGGAGAACAAACTAGTTTTAGTGGAGGAAATTACCATAGACTTGAAACTGTAAAAGGTGAGAGTTTCATCTCTTGTTAAGGACACATTTTCCCAGTGGTTGGATGTTTTTTTTTTGCTTATAAATACCCAAGAAGAGCTATTTTTTTTTTGTATCAACAAGGTTCTCAATTTCTCATGTACTGTTCCGTATAAATGTACAGGAAGATGAAACCAGTTATTACATCCTGACCCCTATATTGCCATGAAGGACCATGCTTACTATAATTTAGAACTTAGAATTTGCGTGCAGGCATCAGAGCACAAAGTACAAACAGGAAGCAGTCAATACAAATAAGAGGGGCAAGGAACAGGGTTAGATGCAAGACCTTTTACCTTATCAAAATTAACAACAAATATTGCAACAGGAACAGGCCTATCCATCTCATTTGCAGGATAACCAGGCTCCATGTCAAAAATGAATGAGTATAGCCTCTGAAATATCGGCTCCACTGTAGTCGCTTCTACCTCATACAGAGGCAATTCCCTGCCATATTCGCTCTGAGAGACAAAATAGTTAGAGTCTGTCATGCCGATTATGATCTGAACAATAGTTAATGATTGCTGCATAGGAAAATAATATACTCCTGCTTACATCTCTCGCAGTTCCTGCAGGTTGCATTGCCTCCTTTAGTGACTTCTCAAGAGAAATCAGCTCTGGTTGTCCAGCCTAGGGAAGTGATTTAATAGCGCTTCATGACAATAGGATAACACAATTGTAGGGGGAAAATCAATATTATCTGAAATGAAGCATTACCGCTATAACATTGTACATAATATGATGCTCGATATCAATTGGCTCCCCTGTCTCGAAGCAAGAGGGCCTGTGAAGTGGGAAACCCATTTTTAGGAATTCTTCAAGCTTGTGCCCATCCAAAGAGTATCTATACCCTCCATCGCCATTGAAACCAATAAGAACAACATTAACCTCGAGAGGCACTTGAAACGGAACCTGAAGAACATTCCCAATGAGTTAAATAAGCATTGGAAACCTAAACAAAAAGCAAGAACTTACATGTTCAGACCAAAAAGGGAGAAGAACAGCACTGAATGATTGTGGTTTAGATTACACTACATTTGGTGTCATTTGTCGTTGTAAAGGAACTAGCAATTAGCATAACTGTAACAACAGCTTGATTACACCATCAGGCTTAAGGTGAAACGCAATTTGAACTGCCATCCCCATTCCAGCCACAATTCATAAGGTGAGCCCACTTAAAGTCATATGATGCTCTTGGGTGTAATTATACTTGCACGCGTGAAAAAAGAAAAAAACACGAACAAATTGGCACTGCACACTTCATCACGTAGCTGCCGATCTCGACGAGGAAGAAAAACGAAATCCGAAGGCAGATCCTACACGCAGGTAGTCTAAAAACGGAAGACCGTGCTCCGAATCAGCTCGGCTCTAATCAAACTGAACAGCCATCGCGGATCGCACTTGGAGAGGTTTAGTGGGGGAGCGAGGAGGCGGGGGAAGAGACGGGGAGTACCTCTGCGCGGGTGTGGAGCATGCGGCGGACGTCTGCGCGGATGCTCTCCTCGACGTCGTGGAAGGCCCCGTGGTGCCAGTGCGGGTGCCCGGGGTCACGGCGGAACGCCTCCCGCCGCGGGGCCGACGACACGGTCGCGGCGGCCGCCAGGAGGAGGAGGAGGCCGAGGAAGACGGGAGGCCCCATCACGGATGGCGGGTCCGGAGAAACCCTAGGCCGGGGTTTCTGGAAGCTTCGCCGTCGCAGTCTACTGGAGAGAGCGGGGGCGTGGACGGCGAGGAGGGGAGACGGGCAGCGCGGCGGCACCACAGTCCACGGCGAGTGCGTTGTCTCGCCGTCCCTCGGCGTGGGTGTTGCTTTGAGATTAGTGACTTTTGACTCGTGTGGACTGTGGATCTTTGCCAAGCTCAAGCGCGTTAATTTTTCATCTTTTCATTTTCTTTCGGATACTATCGATTTGTTGTGTTCGGAAAAATAGAGTAACCTTTTTCCATACGTACAATTGGGTATTGGAACATGTTAATTGGGACTAATTGTTGCAGATCTAGTGATAGGGACATTATAGCGATCTACAGGAACTAGTTGCTGCTGCAGATCTAGTGATAGTCACCGTTGAGACAGTTTGCTTGACGTTAGTTGGTTGAACGTGTTGATGAATCTAATATTTCGAAATACTTCCTCCATTCTAAATTGTAGATCATTTTAATTTTTCTAAATTTACATACAATCTAGATGATGAAGGTCGGAGGCGAGCAGCCGGCAACTGCCGGAGGAGGAGGAAGGCAAGAAAAGGGCCGTTGTGGGCCGGTCGTTGGTGGTCCAAGACTTCAAGTGGAGGGCCCAATTAATTAACTTCGGCCCAGCACAAGACCCGCTGCCGGCCTGCTCTTATCGCTATTGGCTAGTGCTCCCCGCGAGCCCCCGCCCGTGGCCGCCCCGTCCGGGGAGGGCGATTTCATGGAGGAGGTGGAGGCGGAGGGGACGGGAGAGCAGGGGAGCGGCGGCGGCGCCGGCCGCAGCGTAGATGCCGTCGCCGCCGCTGTGCGCGGCCGCGGACGAGGTAACTTCTTTCATCTCGCTCTGCTGCTAGTCGTGACTGCTCTGTTGCTGTGCAATTAAAAAATTTCCTGCTTAGTTACGCTAGTGGTGTGTGACATTGCTCCGTGTACTCAATCTCATGCTTGACTCTGCTCGAGGGCATCTATTCTGCCAAAAGCCAACGTGGAATATTTTCTGATGAGGCCAATGTTTGCTGAAGTAAAGTTTATCAAATAAGCATAAAGGCATTGCCAATTTATGTACTAGCTAGATGGAATTCTTGATGTATAACTTTTAATTTTCACTGTTTTGTAGCTACACATTTTGGCACAAATTGAAATGAGAAACTTAGGCAGATAAGTTCCAAGTTGTAGAATGCCCAGCAGTACATGTATGAGAGGCATCCTTTTTCATTTTCAGAAGAATGCATTATCTATGAGAGCATTGTATCTCAATCAATATTTTTTCAACATGGAATCTGAAATTCTTTTTAAAGTCTTTTTAAACTTTTTGTTGAATGGAGAAGCAATAATGCTTGCTGATTGAGAACGGCAAAGCTTAAATTCTTAGTCTGCACACTATTACTCTCTCGGTCAATTTTTCTTGTGAATGTGATCTTAGTCTGAACAGATGTAACCACATAAACAACAAAATGGCATACAAATTTCGATTTATACTTGATCATCATGATTTATGGGTCTATGCATAAATTAAATAGCTTACAAACAGCTTAATAGACAGACTAGTGGAATTATGTGGTTAAGGTGTTGTCAATGATTTGTTTGGAACAATGCAGGTCATTTTAGAACGGAGGAAGCATGGCCTGGGAACGTTCAGTTGGAACAATGACCCACTATATACATCGTGACAAGGAGATTCAACATCTCAGTTGCAATACATTCTGGGGTTGTCTGCTTTGTTGGAACTTTGCTAAGAAGTGTGTTAGCAACCGTACTTGTTCTTTGTTGCACATTTTTAGCGCACGACGCTTATTGTCCCACGTCTTGCCAAGATTTCCCACACCATTATTACAGAGGTTTCCAAAACATGCAAAAAGATCATTCTACAATTTATCAGCCAACTTGCTACACCATTTTCCATCAAACCACATGCAAAATATGGGAGGGGGAGATACAACAGATCCCAGCAACAGTGACTACCTATTTAGCATCACAGAGTGAGAAGAGAAAGCAGCAGAGGTTGTCAGGTAAATACAACACATGTTTGCACGCTGGCGATCATTGATCAGGACCTTTGAATGTAAAAGAACGCAGCTCTTTCTGTAATACATGAGCAGACAGTCTATGCATATTGTCACATTGGCACACCTTTATTTTTCAAACTACAGAATAACAGAACACGAATTAGCAGCTGTATACCGTACACTGACCGTTCAGTGACAAACAGAACACGGCGTCGAAAAGCTACAGCTTTGATTGTGGTTTAGAACCCCGGCCCTGAATGAATTTCTGCATATTCGCGAATTGCTCTTTTGTCATGCCACTGTAATACTTGTGACCTCTTTCCTGAAAATTGGAATCCTAAAGATATGAGACACATGCATTTCTGAATTAATATAGGAATCTCAATTAATTTCTTTATAATGAACATTGATACTGAACACAAACGTTCAGCTAAAATATTTGCTCATTTGTCACCAAAGGATAATTAAAGTGTCCATTGCTAAGATCCTTGAGAATATTAGATGAACATTTCTTATGGAGCCACCCATAGATTTCCACTGGCATATATGCTTCGTGGTTAAAATACCACACAAGATCAGCTAAGGTCAATAATTTGACCATAGAAACATTAAGCACCACGTAAGTAAAATGTACCACGCAATGTGCAAGTTCGAACCTTTTCAAGTGCTTGAGCATGTTTCAAGTCCAGCTGAAACCCATCATTTATAACCGATTTGTATAACAAAACTAAGTTGGGGTTGTTCCTTGCAATAGCCTCAGCAACCTCTATTGCCTTATTCAGCACCTCCTTGTCATCCACTATGTGGTTAACAAGCCCCCACCTCTCTGCCATTTCAGCAGTAACTGGCATGCAGGTTAGTGACACTTCCCGTGCTCTGTTAGGCCCAATGATGCGAGAAAGCTTCTGTGAAAGACCCCAGGAGGGAAATATCCCAAACCTACATCACATGAACAGATAGATTAGAGCACAACAGGTGAAATGAACAAGTTAGATTGCAATGCCATGAATTGGAGCGCGAAAAGGTATCGACTGATGATAGTGGAGAACACGAGCAGTGTTTCAGTGCATGCTCTGGCCAAGGAATGCATAAACTCAAATATCAAGTCTCACTTTCTGAAAAGTGGAATATTACGTCTTTTGTATGGAACTATATCCAGGCAGAGAACACTGAAACTTTTTAATTTCCCTACCAATTCCGTATCATCCCCATTTCCAGACACACAGTTTTTTTTTTAGTTACCGCCCAACTGAAAAGTATTCCAACAAACTACTAGCAAAGAGTGCCTCTAATAGTCTAATTGCAACCCTATAGTCGCAAGAGCAGCAAAAGTTATAGCAGGTTACTGATTCCGAGCAATCGTGATCTGGATGAAGTAGAGGACTATTGACGCACTTGGCGTGGGTGTCGAGGAACTTGGCGGAGCGTCCGGCGACGAGGATGTCGCAGGCGAGGGCGATCTCGAATCCGGCGGTGACGGCGAACCCCGCGATGGCGCCGACGATGGGCTTGCGGCAGAGCTCCATCTGCGCGACGGG
Source organism: Setaria viridis (assembly GCF_005286985.2). Classification (NCBI taxonomy): domain Eukaryota; kingdom Viridiplantae; phylum Streptophyta; class Magnoliopsida; order Poales; family Poaceae; genus Setaria; species Setaria viridis. The sequence continues at coordinate 45,941,079 of NC_048271.2, forward strand.
GTCGGTGGCGACGTCCTTGACGTCGCCCTTGAACACGTCCTCCGCCGCCGTCAGGTCCACCCCGGAGCAGAACGCTCGGCCGCGGCCCGCGAGCACGACCGCCGCCACGGCGTCGTCGGCGCCCAGCCGCCGGAACGCGGCCGCCAGGGAGACCATCATGGGCTTCGTCAGCGCGTTCAGCGCCGCGGGACGGTTGATGGTCACCACGGCGACCGGGGACCCCGGCCTCGCCGGCTCCACCACGATGAGGTCGCCGGAGTCCGGCGGTGCGGCGCCCATCGGGTCTGATTGGGTTTGGGTTAGCGTCTCGGGTTGGTGTGCTCCCGCAAGCGGCCCCCTTTTGACTTGCCTGATGAGCAGATGGGATCCACACTGCGCCGTAGAGCCGACGACATCCAGGGCCCACCACCTAGAGAGAGCTACCGGAGTCGGCTTGCGTATTCGACTAGCGAATGCTGATAACGTTGGTGACGTGGCACGTGGGTGACTAGCATGTGGAGGGGAGGTGGAGCCCAGCCCACCGACGTTTTGCTGGTAAAACTGAGAAGCACAGTTGAGAGTTGGGACAGAGACATCGTGCTTCGGTAAACAATTACCAGGTCGTGTTTAGTTACTCCTAAAATTCCAACTTTAGCACTATGTAAAAAGAAAATTCCCCATCACATCAAACTTGCGGTACATGCATGGAGTACTGAATGTAGACGAAATTAAAAACTAATTGCACAATTTTGTTGTACTTCACGAGACGAATCTTTTGAGCCTAATTAGTCGATATTTGGACAATAATTTATAAATACAAACAAAACGCTACAATACGCTACAGTAATTTTGGTTGCCCAAAGTTAAGCTACTAAACAAGGCCCCAGTTTCTTTGTTCTTCTGGAATGCAGTTCTGTACATAACTAGGCTGCTGCAAACACCGCCGCTAGGGAGTAGGGATCACATCTGAGGCCGATGCCTTCGACGGAATGGATCGCAACACCTTTTTTGTCGCACCCAATCTCATCCGATGCGTCCCATACCGTCAATAATCCACCAACTTTAATTTGTTCTGACCAGCAAACATGTCACTAGCTCACGTTGCAACAAGAAGTCCAAAGGAATACGAGAACGAAGCTATGAGAATAAACAAAAGAACACCGTTGCGGCGTCACTCACAGATCATCTATCCTACCTAGCTAAGCACGACTGCACGAGTGACGTTACACTGATCGAGGCCAAATTAGCCCCCGAACTAATCTATTGGACTAGAAAACGAATCTGAACAAGCAGCTAACAATAGCAGAAGCGGCGATCGATCGATTCAGTTCAGGGCTTCAGGCCATGATCAGCTGGCGCACGTTGACCGGCGAGATGTCCGATGGGCCGCCGTCGAGGATCCGGCGGGCGATGAGCGCGTTGGCGGCGTCGCTGGGGTGGTAGGGGTCCCAGAACACGTACTTGGACCTGTCCGCGCAGTACCGCGACGTCGGCCCGCACGGCACCAGCCCGCCGAACCGCCCGCCCACGTAGCAGCACGCCGAGTCCGCCACCTCGAACCCTGCACGAACGAGAGCAGCGAAATCGATAAGATCACAATGATCTCACAGCATTTTTCCCAGCCTCCAAACGATTCTTTCACGACACCGTGGGATCTGTAGTTGGCGATGATGTCGGAGACGATGTGGTAGACGTCGGCGTAGACGAAGCGGGAGCCGGGGAGGGCGGCGCCCAGCTCGTCCACCAGGGCCCTCAGCCGCCGGTTGAAGGACCGCGCCAGCTGGTTCGGGAACTCGGCGCAGGCCGCGGCCGCCGACGGGTTCGTCTCCCTCTGGTACGGGATGCAGCCGATCGGGCCCACGTTCGCCACCACGACCTTGCGGGCGTCCAGGAGGTACAGCCTCTGCGACGCACACAAGCCACCGCGTCAGGCACGCACGCTGCGCGACAACTCGCGGCAGCTTTCAAGCAGGTGCCTACGTACCGCGAGCTGCTGGCGGTACTTGGCAATCATGGCGCCGATGAAGGCGGCCGGCGGCGTCGAGGCGCGCTCCGGCACGGAGAGGATGGGCGTGAGGTAGTTGTTGATGAAGTCGTTGGAGCCCATGGTGACCGAGAAGAGCGCGCCCCGCAGCAGGCTCACCGCCGCCACCTCCCCGTGCAGGGCGATCAGGTCGTGCCGGCTGTTGGCGTAGTTGTCGATCTGAGCGTCCAAGTTCAGGCGCCCGCCCTGTCCAAAGACAAAACCAGACAGATATCAGCACCAGCTTGCGTTAAAACAATCACACTGTCTCCATTCAAAATCCAGAATGTTTCTTTCCTGTACAAGCTCAGCTTAGCACTCATGACAGGTCATCTTGGTAGGGGACAGTGAAACAGTAAAAATGATAATTTATTTACATTATTTATGTGCGGCAATGCAGGGCATGCAGCTAGCGATTCGTTAGCCTTCACGCAAAAGAGAAGGTTTTGGAGAACTGACTCATGCGGAGGCGATGATCAAAACTTACTCGGGAACAAGCTAAGCATTGGGGATAAAACACACACACACACATGTAAAGTACTCTTAGATTAGTACGACGATTTCACACAGCAGGAATAGTGGAGAGGCCGTGTACTGACGAAGATACTGCCGGTTTGGTTCAGGATGCCTCCGCCGCCGGACGCGTAGTTGACGCCTCTCAGCAAGGCGTCGCCGGTGGTCTCCGGGGACATGTACGGCGGCACGAACCCTCCCAGCCCCATCTCTTGCCCTGAAACACGAAAACAAGTGAGGAAAAATTCAGGGGCCGATGCAATAATGCAAGGCAATGTAACAGTAAAGCTCAGGCAAAGAGACTGAGCAGTCACCTAGAATGTCGACGATGGTCCGGCCGTTGGTGTACCGGCCGGTGGGCTGGTGGCCGAGGAAGTCGATGCCGTTCGGGGGGTAATTCGCCTTGGACAGGGAGACGATGTAGTTGTTGTTGCCGGCGTCGACGAGCGAGTCGCCGAAGATGAAGGTCGCTGGCATGCCAGCGCCGGCGACGCGAGTTGGCGCGAGCAAGACGAGGCAGGCCAGCAGGACGAAATGAGATGCCACTCTGGGCCGCCGCTCGTGCGGAGGACACATTGACGAGGCAAGAACGTCACGTACACCGAGAGATCTCAGATGAGGGGATACAACTAGACAAGCAACGTTTTGCCTAGAAGTACAGCTACTGTTCAGTGTTGCTAGAAGCCTTGGAAGTTGCTAGCTCACTTGATCCTACTGGTTATTGTTGAAAGTGCGAGAAGTGGTTGCGGTAGAGGAGAAGTTTGATGGCGAGGGAAGAGAGGTTGCCTACTTATATAGCACGAGAAACAGAATCTAAGGGACTGCAGAAAATAACACAGATAATTGAGACAATAGAAGAAAACAAACAGACAGAAATAGGCTTGATTGGGCCTTGCAAGTAGTACTAATTAGCTCACTAATAAATACCAGATATTATGAGCAGATGACAGACCGAGGTTTAAAGATGGAACAAATGGAGGCAAAGAAAGCGGCCAAGAAACCAAGACTGACGGGGAGGAAAGATTGTGTGACCTGCGAAGGTTGTTGCGAGCAACATACATAAAAACTCACATGGCATTGTTTTCACATGAACGTATCATGGTTCATGGACTCTCCCATTCGGCATTGATTGGTTGCCGATCTCTCAAGCCTTCATCAGGTGCCCGTGAGCCTTTGGCACCGGGACGGTGACAGAATTCTGCTTCTAGGACTGGAGCGAGAGTCGGATCGGTTCCCGCATTTGGCGCATCTCATTGTACTAGGATCAGGCTCCTGAAATGGACTGCAGCGGGCAGCCGAGCCCAGGACATGACGGAGGACCGAGGGTCCTGTGAAAGTGCTTTTGCTTTCAAAAAAAAGTCAAAAGCTAAATTAAAGGGGTGAGCTTCTAAACCTCTACTTCTACAAAAAGCAATTTTTTAGTTCATTCTCCACAGCCACACTTGGTGGACGTTTCACGAAAATTACCCGCAATGCTACCGTTTATGGGCGTACCCCTTCGTTTTTCTTTCCCACCGACGCCTCTGTCGCTCCCCACCCGACGCCTCCTCTCAGTCCCTGCCCGACACCTACTGCGCTAGGGTTTCATCGCGCCCTCCGACGGCGGTCCGGCCGTGCCCTCCGGCGGCGGCGCCCCTCATTTGCCTCCCCTCAAACTGGCGGCAGCGCTCCACCCACCGAATTGAGCATCCACGACCCTTGTCGTCCTCCCAGCGAGCCCACGGCGGTGCCCCTAGTTCACCTCCCCTGAAGATGGCGGCTGCACCCTGAAGCCGGCGGTGGTGGCGCTCTGAAGCCGGCGGTGACGCTCCTCCTCGTCCTTCCCTTGAGCCCGTCGTCCACCTCCCGATCTGCACGCCAGCAACCTCCCCTTCCAGATCTGGTGCTAAGGTAACTTCGACTCTCCTTCCAGACATGATAGCAAGCATTTTATAGCTCATTTTTTCTATGCCAAATGCTGCTCCAAGGAGAAACACGGCTAGGCCAAATAGCTCATGGTAATGCAGTACTAGTTTTGTGTCCATAACCAAAATGAGGTGCATGGTATTTTGTTTCTGATCTATACTATATGTAAAGGGTTAACTGACTAGCAAGGGTGAATTGCTAGAGTTCATTACGGTTGAAATAATTTGGCTAGCGTGAATAACCTGCTTGTATTTAAGTTCTACTATATGGTGACGCATCACTATTTTCTTAACTCAGCTAAAAAGATGGGTGTATTTTTTTATTGACATGTTTGCAAGATACAAAGCTGGTTCGTATTGTCCAATATACTTTTAAGCCATATACAGCTCTTTATGTGTGTTGATAATAGGCTTGTCCTCAAGACATGGCTAATTTGCTTGGGGTCCAGGTTTGTCACAACCTGGAGAAAGTTATGCTTTATGTGTGTTGATAAATTGGTGGATGCATGACAAATTGGAGGATGCATGAGCATTGATATTGTTATGATTGTGAATTGAATCAATTTTTTTTCTTTGTTCAAGAATGACTGATAAGGCAGATTGGTGTAATGTCAATGTGAGGCATTTCATTGACATATGCAAAGGAGAGATAGAAGCTAGGAATAGATCCTTGGGAATGTTCACTAGGGCAGGTTGGAAAAATCTGGTAACTAAGTATGAAGAAAAAATTAGGCTGAAGCAAATAAAGAAACAATTGAAGAATAAGTTGGACAATATGAAAAAGGAATATACATGGTTTATGGAGTTCAAGAATTCTGCCATCGGTCTTAGATGGAATAACGCAAAGCAAGCTGTTGACTGCTCCAACGAATGGTGGGATCAACACCTAGCTGTAAGAACTGTGTACTGTCTTTTTTCATTTACAATTTTGCATTTTGAGTATATGGGCCGACTTATTAACTTTATCCATTTAATTTCAGAGATGCAACAATCCTGATAAAGTTATCAAATACAATCATATTAGGTTCAGAAAACAAGCACCGAAGCACCTTGATGATCCTCATATGTTGTTTGATAGGATACATGTTAGCGGGGCAAGTGCATCCTATCCTGGAGATATTTCCTCCGATGACTCAAGTGATGAGGATGTGGGTGAGATACATAAACCTCTAGATAATGATGATGTCAAGTTGGTTGCTCTGAAAAAATCGAAACTAGGAAAAAAGAAATGAAAGGAGTCCTCTACTGCTACTGACGAAAAGGATGAGAAGAGCCCATTCTTTTGATTGTACAAGAACACATATTTGAAGATAGAAACTGCAGCAGAGAAGATCTCCACAAGTATTGAAGCATCATCTGCACCTCCAACCAGCCAAGTCCCTACCATTGCAGAGGATATGAAGATGGTTAAAGATTGTGGGATGCAAGAGAAAATAGTTCTAATGCATATAACCACCTTTCTGATTGTCAAGCCTGAATTTAGGGAGATCTTTAGCATGCTGGAAACAAAAGAAGGAAGGTTTGACTTGAGGTTTATCTTTACATTTGCTGGCCAGGTTCTGCACATGACACATGCATCCTGAACCATGCGTTAGCAAATTTTTCTTCATTTCCCGTGCCTCCTAAAGGTATGCATGTTTTGTTACTGGTTGTCAATATTTCTATTGTTATTTAGCTTTGCTGATTTGGTTTTATAGGTATTACCTCGTGGACTCTGGTTATCCAAATCGAATAGGATATCTTGCCCCTTTTAAAGGAAGCACATACCATACACTAGAGTTTCAACTTCGTAATGGACGTGCTCCTCAAGGGAAGTACGAGGTGTTCAATTTCTTGCATTCATCTCTTCAAAATGTCATTAAGCGAGCTTTTGGGGTCTTGAAGCAGAAGTGGCGTATTTTGAAGGGCATTCCAAGTTTTCCTACTCAAACTCAGAAGCATATAATTCTAGCTTGTATGGCATTGCATAATTTTATTCGTGACACCAATTTGGAAGACAAGTTGTTCGATAGATGTGATGGTGATGAGGAATACCTGCTACAACACAGTACCACGACAGAAACACAAGAAGATGACAATCAAGATGGAGAGAATGAGGACACCATGAATACCATTCGCAATAGGATAGCCGATGCTTTGGTTAGTGCGAGAGGGAGATAGTTATGTTGAAGAAGGACATCATTATGTGAACCATAGTCTTTTGTAATATTCTATAATTTTATTTATGTGGACCATATATTAATGGTGAATGAAAATCTTTAAGAAAATTAATTTTTTTCTTTTTAAAATGGTAATTTACATGCGAATTAGTGAACAAAACAGTGTTTTACAATAAATTTAAATATCAACATTCTCTTAGCAGTTCAGGGGCATTACAGAACATTTCTTACCAAACCTACAGCTTCACAAATATTCTAACCAAACGGCTTTCAGCTCTCTCACAGCTCACAACAGCTTTTCTCACAGCTCACAGCCCACAACAGCTTTGTTTATAGCCACAGTCCAACCAACCATACACTGAATCCGGCAGGGACGCTGCTATCAGCTATTTACTGTGCCTCGCGTTATAATGCTCGATGCAAGGGGCGCCACTCGATCTCGAAACAGAGCAAACTAGCCATCGAGTGGGTTTTCGTTTTCCTAAGAAAAGCTGCGGAAACTGCTGAGTGATAGCGTAGGAGACGAACGGACGATGGATGCTGAAAGGAACAAGCATCGACCAGCCAGTTGAAGCTGCCGTCGGAGGTGGCCGGCTTTGCGGCGCGCTCTTGCAGGTTGCAGCCTTGCAGGTGATTCAAGGTGTCACTTGTTTTACTGATCCTCGTCCTTTGTCCTGAATTTATAGACCTGTTTGGCAACCAAGTGTTAAAGTTTAACACCCGTCACATCGGATGTTTGGATGCTAATTAAGAGTATTAAATATAGGCTAATTATAAAACTAATTGCATAGATGGAGTGTAATTCGCGAGACGAATCTATTAAGCCTAATTAGTCCATGATTTGACAATGTGGTGCTACAGTAACCATTTGCTAATTATGGATTAATTAGGCTTAATAGATTCGTCTCGCGAATTAGCACAGGGTTCTGCAATTAATTTTATAATTAGCTCATATTTAGTTCTTCTAATTAGCATCCGAACATCCGATGTGACACTGTTAAAGTTTAACACCTCGTATCCAAACACCCCCATATCGTGTACGTCTTGGAAATAAATTTCTCTGCTTCCATCTGCTAGCGCTTGTACGTCACACGTTTTAGGAATGTATATAGCGGCAGGACGCCTTTGACGATTAAAAAAGTAAAGTTAACAACCTCACTAAGAAACAGGTTTTCACCGTTAGAAAAAGGTAACAAGTTTTGACTTTTGAGTAGCCATCTCAAGCAAAACATGTCCCGTTCCAAGATCCATTGTTTGCTTCACACAACGCAAGGTGACAAGCTCAAGGTTCTGAACTGAGCACCTTTCGCAGCCCCTGCAAGAGCAGACAAAATGAAAAGGTCCATTTTACTCCCGTAACCTCCATGAACAAAATTTAGACTCGCTTTACTCCCTTAAATTATTTCATTTGGTCCAATCTACCTCCGAATTAGATTTCTCTTTTTTGTTCTCCGTGTACGAGTTGAATTTTGAATTCAACTTTTGTGAGCATACGCAAAACATGATTTCTTTTGTTAAAAAATTATACTACAAATTTTTCATGGTTATTTTCATAGGTTAGGAATATGTAATACGAAATTGATCTTAGAGATACAAAACTATACAAAAAGTAATAACAAAAAATTGCTAATGTATTTTTCTAACATAAAGCATCATGTTATAAGTTCACTGTCAAAATCTGAAATTAAAATTCAACTTCTACATGAAGAAATAAAAAAGAGAAATCTAATTAGAAGGTAGATTGGACCAAATAAAATAGTTCATGGAGTAAAGTGAGATTAAATTTTACTTAAGAGGTTAAGTGCATAAAGTAAATAGGTTAGGGGTAAAATGGACTTTTCCCAAAGAAAATGCACCACCCGGCACACGTTGATAGCGGGTCAAACAGATCATCATCCCCGGCTAGTGGTTCAGAAGAGCAATTTGAACAGAAGATGCCCAACGTCAATTTGAGTCTATCTTGGTTCAGAACTTCATACGGCGCGACAGGAAATAAAGATAATAATCTTCTACTACCTGTGTCTATCTTTCTGAACGTACAAGTTTCTTCTTCGGAAAAAAAAAACTACAGTCGTACAAGAGAGCCCAAACTAGTACCCAACTAGTAACTTAGTAAGCCCATGAGCATCAACAGCCCATCCAACAAGAGAGGAAGAGGATCCCTTCCAAATCGCCTTTGCTCGCCCGGCCCGACATCATAGCCATCTCGTCGGTCGTCGTGACGGGACCGCGCCCGACCGGCGGCATCTCGGCCCAGATGCTGCACCTGCCTTCTTCGTGATTGGATTTGGAACAAGTCTGCTGCTGTCATGCATGGTCATCGTCTGTCTGTCGATTCTCTATGAGTTTTAAAAATTATTATCACCAAACAAGAATGTTTTAATTTTCCCCTTAGCAATATGTTCTAATTTTCTCACCATGTCAACCATCAATTAGCATCTGTACATAAATTTCATCTTTAAAACAGGAACTATCTATTCCTCACAAAGTGAAATGAAGGGCTTCCCCACTCGAATTTTTCAGCTATTAGATCTAAAATCGGTGGCTCGGATCAACTCCCTCTCTCTATCTTATCTCCTCCCTCCCCCCGACTCCCCCCACCAACCCCGACGCCACCCCTCCCTTCTCGTCCGCTCCTGTTGCCCTCCTCCTCCCTGCTACCTCCCCGGCGCCGACGAGGCCCGCCTCCCACCGCCACCCCTCCCTCCTCGTTTGCCCCTGCCACCCTCTCTGTCTCCGGCGGCTGTCGCTGCTAGAGACACCACCGCCGTCTCTACCGCTGCCGCTCCTCCCTCTGCCGTCGTCGGCTACATCGCCCCCGCCCCGGCACCGCCCAACTGCCGTTCACTGCCGCCGCACCTCACCGCCCCCACGCCCGCCACCTCCACTGGGCCGACCTTCCCTCTAGGGCCGCCGGTGAGCACTCACTCCGAAACCCTGAACCCCTAACCTCGGCGCCCCTAATCTCGCCGGAGTTGGAGAAGAAAGGGGAAATGGTGTGCAAATGCGGAGGAAGAAAAATTTGCGTGAGGAAGACCTCTGTTTCACTCGGGTGAGCTATAGCTTTTCCGTAAAACAAAAAGATTTGTGTGGTTGGGGAAATTGGTTTAACTTCTCAATCGCATATCCGCATGCAACCGCAAGCACGCCGTGTATCGTCTGAATCGTGATCGGTGATCACAGGACCGGTTGGCGCATTGCGATGGTTAACGACCGGTCATCATGAACTCAGGATCGTGCTTGTCCTCCGGGCTCGAGTGACGGCCAAGTTCAGGAATGCGATGCTAGCGGAGTTTTGTACAAGCGCGTGCCGTGGTCTCTCGTCGGGTCTCACCAGGGGAAGAGGCGGTCAAGTACCTCGCCGTCGACTTCGCCAACAACAGCAATGAGTGGGCCGGGTGCCGGCCCGCTACTGCCGATCGAACTGAATGGAGAATTGGAGGTACATGCACAGGTGTTGCCATGTTGGGAAGAACTAGTTGTACTCTTCTCCCATATGCTGCAGTCGAGTGTATCCCCCCTAATGCTAAATTCGATAGAGAGACTGAAACGGTCGATCACTTGTGATAGGACTCCGGCAGATCTTAACTAATGATTCTCGCCTCAATTTGTGCAGTGCTTATAACAAGGGAAAGGACCTTTTTCTGTGGTGTCCAGCGCATCATCACATTTATTTGGCTGTAAGCTGTATCATGACATTTGCAACGGCCTTGTCACTTTGCAGTACAAACATACAGCAAGCAAGCATGAACTCCATGTAGCTCATAATAATTTGTTTATTTCGACGAAATACACGATAGTACGTATGCAAAGTAATCCATTCACTTTGCCGCTAACAGTGTATATACACCGTATACAATTACCATCGACTAAGCACATTACCGCTATTGTTCTGTTTATCACGCTCGTTTCGCAGAGAGTATGATCGGTATAGGCGTATACCAGACACATGCATGCTGACGTGCTTGACTCGACTCCACACCCGACCGTCAAGGGTGTGCGTGCAACACTTGCATGCGCTCGCCATGCATGTCAAGCAAAGGCCGAATCAGACACCGCCGCCGATGCCCCCTCCGGCGCCGCCACCATAGCCTCCACCGCCGCCAGAGCCAACGCCACCACCCGCGCCAGCACCGCCACCGTAGCCTCCACCTGCGCCACCTCCAGCACCTCCGCCGTAGCCACCACCGGCACCACCGCCAGCTCCTCCACCGTAGCCGCCTCCAGCGCCACCTCCTGCACCTGCGCCTCCGCCGTATCCACCGCCACTGCCTCCACCAGCTCCTCCACCATAGCCGCCCCCTGCACCGGCACCTCCGCCATAGCCGCCTCCGGCGCCACCTCCAGCACCGGCACCTCCACCGTATCCACCGCCAGTGCCTCCACCGGCTCCTCCGCCGTAGCCACCGCCAGCCCCAGCTCCTCCTCCACCGCCAAGTCCGCCACCTCCCCCGGCACCACCACCAAGACCTCCGCCTCCACCGGAGCCACCACCAAGCCCGCCACCTCCACCAGCACCGCCGCCGCCACCAAGACCACCGCCGCCGCCAAGACCGCCACCGCCACCAGCCCCTCCACCGGCACCACCGCCATAACCACCACCAAGCCCTCCGCCTCCACCTTCACCACCACCTAATCCACCGCCACCACCGAGGCCGCCTCCACCGCCCGCACCCCCGCCGAACCCACCACCTTTCCCTCCTCCAAACCCAACTCCAAGCCCTCCACCGTGCCCAAGGCCACCACCAAGCCCACACCCACCACCGCACAGGCTCTGCTTCTCCAAGGACCGCGCCTCGGCTACCACCGCAAGAACCACCGCGACGGCCAGCCCCAGAAGCGCCATGTCCCACACTACACCCCTCGGCGCCCTCCCCATGTCGGGCCAAGCAGAGAGCTCACTCACTAGCTAAAGTCAAGTAGTGGTGCCGCTGCTGCTGCTCTCTGAGCTGGACGAAGAGGACCGAGCGCGATCGGTGCGCTTATATAGCGGGGCAGAGTGGCGCCTAGTCGCCTACCCAGTTAATGCGGGTGGTTGCGCGCGCGCACGGCCTCGCGTCTCAGCTTTCAGGACAGCAAGGTGGTGAGCGGGCAGGCACTAGCGCGCGGGCGGGGAGCAGGGGGACGGGACGGGCGGGCCCAGTTCACCGCGTGCGCTGAAGTCTTCTCGCCCGCCGCCACTGACCGTGACGGGTGTATGGCGCGCGCCGCGCGGCGCGGTGCGGCACCGGCGCTGCTGGTCGACTGGTCGAGCGACGTGCGCCCGTCCCCCGCACGTCGACGGCCGGGAAGATGTGTGCGTGTGTCGGGGGGGGGGGGGGGGGGGGGGGGGGGGGGGGGGGGGGGGCGGCGGTGTTGGCGGCGACGGCGCAACCACCCGCGCACATGACGGAACGACTTCGGCTGCCGGAGGGATCGGGGGGCAGGGACGTGATCGGTGTGCGGTGAACAGGCGTGCGGCGAGGGACGTGCCATGTTCCACCGGGAAATATCGCTTGTCCAACTCCAGCATCCAAATTAAGCAAAGTGATCGGAAGGTGACGTGAACACAGCTTTGCACGGCAGGTTAAAATGTTCGTCATGTACGTGAGGAGATGGCCGAGTAAAAGTTCTGAACGGGTACGACGATCAGTAGCTCAGTACATATGCATGCAGTTTATTATCATTCGCATATTAGCGTGGAAATGGAGCATTGATTTTGCTCTGCGATTTCATGTGCCCTTTGTGCAAAATTCATATACGTGATCTCTGTTAATTATTGCTAAATCGCTGCTGATCAACGTGTGGCCATGTACTTAGAACAAGGAAAGAAACGGAGATTAACATTTTGTTTTTGATGATATTTATTATTGAATACTCGTATCACAGACGCCACTATCAATAATCAATCAATAGGCTTATCTGGAAAATGTCACATGAAACGCACAAGTCTATATCTGTTTGCAAATCAAAATACTTTCATAAAATTCTTGGTAAAAGCGACATTTTTCTGTGTGATAATAGCTCAGTTATCATGATATTCTCTACCACATTCATTTCTTGCTTACTTGTGTTCTTAGAATTGTAGTTGATATTTAAAACCTTCCACCACTTGATCTAAAAAAATTCAACACTTAAAACCAATGATTCACCACTTAAAACCAATGATTCACCACATCGAACTACATACTATAGCTACTTCAATTTTTCTAATACTTGCTAAAAGTAGTGCTCAGATTGATGATCTCAAATGCATGTTAAAAGGTGCAAGTTGTTGGTCTCAATTTGAGACCCAACAAATATAAAGTTACAATGGGAACAATATTCGCAATTGGAAAAATTGAACTCTATTTACAACGGGGTTGGGCTCCCCTTTTATAGTGATCCATGACCTACTTTACATTCCAAAAATCTCCTTACTCAACCACTACATTCCTAGTATATGCGATCATTGAAGGAAACGTGTACAAATTGAACTCTTCCATGTGGTCACATTTCTCATGCCTTTCGCCCTCTAACCTCGAGACTTCATCTTCATTTTAAGCCAATCGTCTAGCCTCAAGGTTTCATCTATGATCCGAGATGAACGCTTAGCCTCGAGGCGCCTGCTTCGTGAGTCTTGTCGAGAGACCTTAACCTCACATAGTTCTTCTCTGAGCACATTCCTGAGTAAATAGTAAAAAGATAAAAGCTCGGTGTCCGGAACCGACATCAAACACTCGAGGGTTAACCCAATGGGAGTTAGCCATTATTGTTGTCAGTCACTGCCCTCGAGTCCTTCCAGGAGCAGAGGTGATGCAAGGATATGAGATTTACTATTAGAGATGCCTCCATAGAGCGTGCGAGGTTAAAGGGGTTCCGCTTTCCTTGCTTCCGACGCGCAACTTGCGAGGTTAGTTTTGAGACCCGCTAACGACGTTGGAGGGTAACTGAGTTTACTTCTCAGTTTGGAACTCGCGAGGCTAGAAAGGCTCCGCGCCTCCTTATATTTGATGTAGAACTTGCGAGGTCAAAGGGTTTCTTATGCTATGGATGACGCTCGAGGGTGTTTAGGTTTTGGCGATCCCCAACAGTAGCCCCTCGAGGGCGAGGATTGACTCTGACAGGCTGAACCCGTGACTAAGGATCGTTTCTATCAAAAATGTCACCCTCGAGCGTCAGAGGAGAAATGAGCCAATGGTAACTGTTGATGCCTATCGTGTCATTTTGTAATTGGGTGCCGCTTCGAATTTAGATCGAGGTTTGAGGTGTCCCTTCGTACCCATTAACTCCCCTATAAAAGGTGGGGTATAGGTCGCTCGAGGTTATCCTCGGGTCTTGCTGAGAATTTGTTCGCTATCGTTTAGCGCTTTGAGATTCGCATTTTTCAGCTCCTTGCATTGATCTTTCTAGCTTTGAAGGTATTATTCTTATCCTTTTCTTTCGTTCATTTTTACCTTTTGCTTTTTTACTAGCTATTTTGATTTACTTTTATATGTTATCCAGCTGGCTCGAATTATGCAAACTGCAAGGTTAATGACTCTTGAGGAGGTAGAAGAGCAAGCTAGGTTGCGTGGGGATGCCTCAGATCACCAAGAAGATTGTGAGAGTTCTCAGCATCAAGATATTTCTTCCGATTCGGAAAGTGGGGAGGATTTGTCCAACGTTGAAGCTGATCCCTCTAAACTCATGGCTGGTAAAGAAACTTTTGTGCCAACTCTTCGCTTCGGCCAATCACTTGTCTATCAGAATATGATAGATTTTTATGTCAGCAAGGGTTATTTTCCAAAGGATGTAGCGAGGCCTCCAGGCGAGGAAGTTGTGCCCAAACCAGAACCTAGCGAGGTTGTTGTTTTTGAAGGTTTTCTTCACTGCCGGACTGCAGTTTCCCTGTGATAGGATGTTGCCACAGATCCTGGACAGGTATGGGGCCAAGCTTCATCAGTTTACCCCTAATGCCTTCTTGCAACTTTCTAAGTTTTTCTGGATCGAGCGCACTTTTGGTGGTGTGATCGTTGTTGATGGATTCGCGAGGCTTATGACCTCCATATTCAGAAAAAGAAAGTTCAATTTGATGATGAAGAGGAGGCCTTTGAGACTCAATTTGGCTATTGTACCTTTACCACTCGGAGGAAAAATGAGAGTAAGAAGATTTCTAGAGTTGAGCTTTCTACAGCTCAGAAGAATAGATGGGATGATGAGGGGCTTGCCTATTGGTTTTACGTCAAGATTGATATGTCCAAGGCTTCTGGTTATGGTCAGCCGTTTTATCCATTCTATTGTTCGATATCTCCTCTTAACATTATTTCGGTTTCTACCTTTGGGAGGACGAAAAATTTTAGGCCTTGCGAGGATGCTTTTGTCCTCGCGTGTTAGGCTGTTGCCGGTAGAGATCTGGTTGAGGAGTTTCTTGCTGTGGATATCTAGCCTCTTTTTGATGGGTGGGCTCCTGTTGAGATTAAGATGGAAACTGTTGATTGGTATCACAAGCCAGTTCCCTTTCCTCATTTTGGTGTTAAGTTACATGAAGGGATGAGTGCTGGTTCTTTTATGGCCGAAACTGAAAGGCATGCTGTTGATATTCTTGGACCTTCTCATGAGAATGAATACTTGTCTGCACGAAAGATTGTGACACACGGTCATCGCGTCAATCATGTATTTTTTAAGTTGGGTGTGGAATCGGAACCTCGGGTCAAACCTCAAAAGCCTTCCAAGTGGATGCACGAGGCCGGTGTTACTGGCTCTGTTGACATTGGTGGAAACGGAGGGAAGGGCAAGAAGAGGAAGAAAATAATTGAAGATTCGGCTGCTTTGCCCGTGGCCGAGATTGGTAAAAAGTTCAAGACTCCTGGTCTCGAGGCTCTCAAGAGAAAGATCCTACTTGGTCAGGGTTCTTCTACTGATCTGTTGTTAAGCTCTTCCAGCAAGAGTCTCGAGGTTGTCAAGAGTTCAGACCCCATGGTACGGGAACCCGAGGTTAAGTTAGATGCCTTAAAGTCGAAGCTCGAAGTTAGCTGGGCTGAAATTGAAAAAGGCTGGCAAGAAAACTTAAGTGAGAATTGTCAGTAGCTTAGATGATGATGATGTCTTTTTGGATGAGGATTCATCTTTGGTTTCTCCTCTGTAGGGTTTGCTTGATGATGAGTCTCTTGATTCTCGTACTCAAAAGGAGTTGCACCCCGAAGCTGTCGTCTCTGCCAAGAAGGCTAATCCTAACCCGGTGCCTATTCAATCAGGTAAAAATATCGTTGAATTCCCACCTAAATTAAGCTTCGTGGATGCTAGTGGTGCTTCCACTAAATTTTTGATGGAATTGCAAAATATTGTTGGCACAGCTGGAGAGCTAAGCACAGCTGGAGAGCCATATAGCAAACCCTCATTGCTTCTAAGGGTGGACCCTCTGGCCGAGGGTTTTGCTCCACCTCAGTCTGTGCTAGACTACAACAAGCCTTTCGGAACAGATCTTAAGGAAAAGTTACTAGCTGTCCATGTACCCGGGTCAGGTGAGGATGACGATCCTTTCAATCTTCCACTACTATAGGGATCGAGGGACTCACTTCGGGTTGTAGGTGAGATGGCGGAAGCAGCTTTGGAGACGTCAAAGATGAATGTTTCTTCCAAGGTTCTTGAGGAGGGTGGACTTGCTAAAGATGAAGGGAAAAATCCTCAAGCTCCTGCGAGGGTTAAGGCTTCTGTTCAATGTGACACCCAGGGCAGTCATTTTGATCCTGAGAGTTAGTATTTTGTTGGATTTCTCTCTAGCTCTATTTTTATTAGACCTTTGCTTAGGATTTTCGCTTTTATTTTTGCAGAATATGAAAAATCTTTGCGCTGTTATGACCCTGATCATTTGGTGAGGATCACAGCTACCCTTGGCTATAAGGTGTGACTTTTATTGTTGTTCTTAGCATTTTTCTTTGACCCGTTTGAAATTTTTCCTTGATATACTTTTTGCTTTTTTTCTTTTTCTTAGGCTGTAATTGCTGGCAAGGTTGCTATTGACAGGCTTCAAGATAACGAGAAAGTTATGGTTGAGCGGAGTGCTATAATTCTTGAGCTCAAGACTGAAATGTCAAAGTTGAGGAAAGAGAAATCTGCTTTGGATAGTCTCTGTAACTTGCTTAAAGAAGAAAATGCTGAACTTAAGAAGAACAAAGACCTTCTTGTGATGACATGCAGTGATCTTGCTCAAAAGGTAGAAACCTTGGAAAAGAATTCACAGGACAACCTCGAGGTTCTTGAGAAGCTTCGCAATACCATTAAGAGATATGCAGCTACTATTAGTTCTGTAAGGAAAAACAACGAGGGGCTTGCAAAGTCCTGTACTGAAAAGGATTCAATGATTCGCAAATTGGGGAAGAGCCTCGAGGATCATAAAGGTTTTATTGATAGGGCGGAACAAGTGCTTAAGGTCCGCTTTGCTCAGATCCATGAAGGATATAAACTTGCCTTGGCTAAATTTGGGGTGGAGCCGCTTCCCTTTCCTACTGATACTGGTGCAAAGGAGATGTTTGATTGGATGGACAAAGAGTTTGAGTCCTTGCCTTATGTTATTGTGGATGCTAGCGACTATGCCGCTTCTTTGTGTTGCGAGGGTACTCTAAAGATGCTCGAGGGGGAAGGTTGCTCAGACTTTCTAAAATTTGGAGCGCGTAGCTATAAGTTCCCCTTAGCCTCGGAGCTCGATGCACAAGAGATGTTCAAGAATGTGAAAATTGTGAAGAAGAATTTCTTGAAGCAGTTTTGGGTGGCTTCTGGTCGCGATTATGCGAGACTGGTTGCTCGAGATCATCTTGCGAAGGTTAGTATCTCTTTTCCTTTGTAAGAAAGCTTGCTAAGGTGTTTTTCTTTTTGCTTATGGTTTTCCTTTTTTTCTTATGACAAGTTAAAGAGGCTGAACTGGAAGAGAAAAACAATTAGGAGGCGGGAAGCTCAGAGCATCACGATGTTTAGGTTCTACTCTGGAAAAGTTTTATCTTTTGATGTATAGGTAGGGTCTGAGTACTGAAACAGCTATTGGTTGTAACTTAACCTACGTAGGTCCTTGGTGATGGGTCTGTGCGGGACATACTTCCCCTTCAATTCCATCATGTGAACATTGTTGCTAGTGGGCACAGTTGGCATCTTTATCATTCTTTTTCATCCTAACGCTAGTTTTCATGATTTCTAGAGTTTTTGCTAGGAATGCTTTTCTATTCAAAGCTTTATGTTGGATGACTGTATACTTGGTGTAGTGGAAGAAGAAATACCTGAAGCCTGGAGGGTGAAGTCGGAGCCCCTTAGCCCACAAAGCCGTGAATTTTACTTAGCCTCTTTGTGTGATGCTGCAGAGTTTTGAGGTTCGAAACCTGATCATGTGATAGAATTGTTATTTTGAATTGTAACAAAACTCGTAGCATATAGGAATAAATTCTCCTTTTTCTTGAAAAAACATCACCCCCCATTCGTTTTTACGAAGATTTTGTTGTAGCTATTAATGGTCGAACATGTTTGTCTAACATGGTTTTTGGCTTGTGAAATTTTGATTAGCCTCGAGGGGGTTATTCATCTATTGCTTTAGCATAATTTTCACACAAAGGGATGAAAGACCTTTTTTGCGAAAAATATCACCCCTCTTTCATTTCTTTATGTGCGGATTATGCTGTTTGATGCCCATAATCGGTGGTTGGGTCGTCCTCAAAATTTTGCATTTTGATGTAATTTTTATCAAAGTTTCCATACTCAAGTATGCTAGCAATAAGTCGAGAAAAAATTATTCTGAGTTTTGTGGACCTAGAAAACTGAATGATGAGTCGGGTTGAAATCGCAACTCTTGGTTGCTTCGACCGTAAAGCTTAGAGCCCTGCGATGTTAGATAGAATTCTTAGATGGGTGCTGAAAGTGTAGAGCTAATGCCGCAACTTGTTGTTGCTTTTGGCTAGAGCTTGCGCAGAAACGCAAGTTTCAAGGTATTCAAAAAGTAAAATTGGTGCTACAACTTATTGTTGCTTTTGCCCAATGCTTGCGCAGAAACGCAATTTTCAAGGTACTTAAAAAGTAAAATTGGTGCTGCAACTTATTGTTGCTTCTGCCCAACGCTTGCACAGAAACACAAGTTTTTTCATCGCACAGAATTGCGAGTTTTCGCCGCAACTTGTTGTTGCTTTTGTTTTAGCTTTCACAGAAATGCAAGTCTTGCTTGCGCAGAAATGCAATGTGATTGCCTCTTCGAGGCTTGGCAAACATGAGGTAAGAGGGAATTGTACTTCATTAGAATGTAAAAGGTTTACATGGATCCGCCTTGTTAAAAACTTTGCCTCCAGTGTGGAGCCCCCCTTGCAAGGAAAAGAGTATGATTCGCTTACAGGAAAGTAAATGCGAGAAAGTAAACTTTCTACCCTCGGTGTTGTTTATAGATTCACAGGCCGAGGGCTTTTACAAGTGTGGCGATTAAGGGTAATATTTGCACAAGTTATCCACATTCTAAGAATGTGGTAACTCTGGTCCAAGCTGATCTGCAAGATAAAAGGATCTTGACATGTTGCTTCGAGTGACAACATATGGTCCTTCCTAAGTTTCTTGTAACTTCCCGAGGTTCTTCCAATTCTTTCTCTTTTTGATAACTAGATCTCCCACCTTGATTTCTTTTTTCACTACTTTCCTATCCCTCCATTTTCTTGTTTCTTGTTGATACTTGTCAAGGTTTTCTACTGCTTGGAGTATGTCAAGCTCTATCATGTCTGTATCGATCTTCTCATTGTCTGAGGAAGCCTCGATCTTGAGCACTCTTAAGCTTTCATTCTTAATTTCTTCAGGTGTCGTTGCCTCAGAACCGTACAAAAGCTGGAAGGGTGTAAAGCCTGTTGCTCTTGACGTTGTGGTGTTGTGAGTCCAGATGACCTTTGGGAGTTCATCTATCCATTTCCCTTTCTTTTGGTCATACAAGTATTTTTTGATGCTCGAAAAGATTATGCCATTTGCTTTTTCTACAGCTCATTGGACTGGGGGTGATATACTAAGGCAAATTTTACCTTGGTTCTCATGCTTGCACAGAATTCCTTAAAATCATTCAATCGAACTGTTTTCCGTTATCCACTATTAGCTCTCTGGGAACCCCGAACCTGTAGATTATATTTTGCCAAAAGAACTTTTGCACAGAACTCGAGGTTATGTTTGCCAACGGCTTGGCCTCAATCCATTTGGTGAAATAGTCGATGCCCCATCTCAGGAGCAGCCTTGAGTAGTTGGCAGGGGTCCCACCAAGTCCATGCCCCATCTCTGCAGCGGTCAGGTTGGTGGTATCAGCTATATGGGTAGTGAAGGTGCTTTTTGCTGATTAGCTATCTTTTGACTAGCGTCGCAAGTTCTTACTAAGCTTCGAGCATCAAAGATCGCGGTTGGCTAGAAAAAACCTTGCCTTACAGCTTTGCCCACTAGAGCTCCGATTCCAATGTGAGAACCGCAAAATCCACTGTGTATTTCAGCTACCAGTTCTTTGCCACTTTTCAAGGTTATACATCGTAGCCAAGGAGTCGATATTCCAGATTTGTATAATTCTCCATCAACTATGGCACAGCCCCTAGCCCTTTGCTTCATCCTGTTTAGTTCAGCCTCATCGTGAGGCTCGTAATGTCCTCTAAGATAGGCCATAATTGGAGCCCTCCAGTCGAATCTAGTGATTGCGTTTACAACCCTCGGGGCTTGCTCCTTTGTTGATGGTGAATGAATGACTTCGTATAATATGTTTGGCGGCATGGTTTGGTTTTGCGCTGCTGCTTTTGCTAACCTGTCTGCTTCATTGTTTTCTGTCCTTGGGATGTGCTGGACGGTGAATCCCTTGAAATATTTTTCCATTGATCTCGCTGTGGCTAGGTACTTCACGAGCTCCGGCTCTCTAGCATCACTCTTTCTCTTGATGTGCTCTTGTATTACTTTTGAATCTGATTTCATGATGAAAACTTGTTGGCCCAAAGCCTTCATTTTGCTTAACCCCAGAAGCAATGCCTCATATTCTGTAGTGTTGTTGGTGGATCTTGCTTTGCCTTTTAAATCAATCCTTGCTGTGTATCTAATTTTCACACCTGAGGGTGAAGTGATGATGGCTGATAGTCCAACCCTCTTGTCGCACCAAGCCCCATCACAATGTATGATCCATGGGATCTCAATCTCAGTTTGGTTATTGCATGGAGATGTCCAATCCGCTATGAAATCAGCTAGAACCTGTGACTTGATTGCGCTTCTTTTTTTGAAATCCACCACGTACTCGGATAGTTCTTATGCTCATTTTGTTATTCTTCCCGAGGCTTCTCTATTTGTGAATAGGTCATAAAGCAACTGGTTGGTGAGCACTACTATTCTGTGGCCCTTGAATTAATGTCTTAGCTTGCACGCTGCCATGATTATGGCGTAGGTGATTTTTTCTAACTCTGAGTAGAACAACTTTGACCCTGATAGTGCTTCTGATGCAAAATACACTGGCATTTGTCTTATTTTACCCTCGATTTCTTTTTCTTGGACTAAGGCAGCACTGACTGCAGAGCTCGAGGCTGACAAGTACAGCAAGGGGGACTTTGGCTCGGGCGGGCACAGTTTTGTCATGTTTGTTAGGTAGTCCTTTAGTTCTGCGAAGGTTTTGCTCTGCTGCTTTCCCCATTCGAACTTTTTGGAGCTTTGCAACACTTGGAAAAAGGGTAGGCTTCTTTCAGTAGCTCTCGGAATGAAGCCGTTGAGGGTTGCTATTCTTCCTGTCAATTTTTGCACATCTTTTACCGAGACTAGTTCTTTCATGTCGATTAGGGCTTGGATTTTATCTAGATTAGCCTCGATGCCCTTGGTTAATACCAAGGATCCTAGGACCTTGCCTCGTTGAATTCCAAATACACATTTTTCTGGATTCAGCTTTAAGTTTGCTGCCCTCAGATTAGCAAAGATTTCTGCGAGGTCATGAATATGATCTTTATGTTTGTCACCTTTTACCACGATATCATTTATGTAGGCTAGGATGTTTCTTCGAAGTTGTGTGCTTAGGACTATTGCTATCATTCTTGAGAAAGTTGACCTCGCATTCTTGAGCCTCTCGAGCATTCTCACAAAGCAGTATGTCTTGAATGGAGTGATGAAACTCGTCTTTTCCTCATCTTCTTTTTTCATTCGTACTTAGTGATAGCCTGAGAACATATCTACTAGTGACAGCATTTCACTATTTGCAGCGTCATCTACCACCTTGTCAACCCTTTCTAGTGGGAAGTCATCTTTTGGGCATGCCTTGTTGAGGTCAGTAAAGTCTATACACATTCTCCATTTGCTATTTTTCTTCTTGATTGGAACTGTGTTTGCCAATCATTCAGGATACATAACCGTGCGTATTACATTGGCATCAACTAGCCTTTGAACCTCTGCTTTAATAGCTTGTATCTTATCTTCTAACATTTTTTGAAGTTTCTACCTTTTGGGTTTCACGCCTTTGTTTATTTCTAACTTGTGTTCTATTATATCTCTATCAATTCCTTGTAGGTCACCTGCGGACCATGCAAAGACATCCTTGTTCTTGTTCAAGAATTCAATTAGCTATTTTTCTTCGTCGGGTTCAAGGTTGGCCCCGATGATTACAACTCTATCCAGAACATGTTCATTTAGCAGCACTCTTTTGGTTTCGCTGTCAGCACTCATTTTGACCTTTTCTTTATCTCTTTTAGGCTCGATGTATGGTGTTTTCTTTTCTGATGGCTTAGCCTCGTTGGGGCTTGCTAGGTGGTGTACATTTTTCTACCCTGGGGTTGCACCTTTTTCAATGTCCCTAGCTATTTGCTGATCGTCATAAACTTTGATGACTCCTTTCATGGCTAGGATCTTCATACACAAGAACAACTGCCTTATCACTGCATCGAACCTATTGATGAATCCCCTGCCAAAGATAGCGAAGTATGGATAGTACATTTCCACAACGTCGAATGTTATGTGTTCCATTCTGGCATTGTCTAGGTTTCCTAATGATACTGGTAGTGTGATTTTCCACAACGCTCGTAGTGGCTTTCCAGTGGAACCAAGTAGTTGCATTTCTGTTGGCTGTAGCAGGTGATGATCAATTTTTATTTCTCTGAATGTGTTTGCAAAAATGATATCTGCTGAGCTTTCATTGTCAACTAGTACTTTTCTGATTGTCCATCTTGCAAGGATAGCCTCGATCACCATTGCGTCATTATGCAAGGTTGTTTTGAGTTTGAAGTCTTCTTCCGTGAAGGAGATGGGCATATGTGCCCATTCTGGCTTAGCTGGTGGTCTCTCAGGGATGATCGAATGGACTTGTCTAAAGTAATTTTGCCTTTGTCTTTTGTTCTCAAACTCTAGTGAAGATCCACCTGCTATTGGCATGATCGTGCTGTAGGTGGGCAAGGCATTTGAATTGGTTTTTGGATTTTTGAAATCTTGCGAGGTCCCCCTATTATTGGCATTATCACGCCGTAGGTGGGTAGGGATTTGGGGTTGCTGTTTTGGGCGTTATTAGGCTCACCTTTGGGTATTTGATTGGGTAGGTTTGGTGGAGGTAGTGGTATCTCTTGTATGGGCTGAGGCGGTGCGAAGCTTGCAGTTTGCGAGGCTTGCTGTCTTTGGGATTGAAATTGTGGCGATGGTGTCGGCTTTTTATACTAGCAACCTACCGAGGGGTTACCCGAGGTAGTCGATTTGTCGGTAGGGGATCATCGGACCTGGAACTCGAAGGTAAAAGCGAGGGCACGAGACACGGGTTTATACAGGTTCGGGCCGCTAGAGTAGCGTCCCTACATCCTGTTTGGGATATTGTGTATTGCGCCCTGCGCTTGGGTGTTGAGGTATGGGGAGTTGGTCCTCTGGTTTGGTTCTGCCGATCTAGGTATCCTCGCCCTCCTTTATATACTTCAGGGCGTGGGAGTCCTAGTTGGATTACAAGGAGGAGTCCTAGTAAGAGTACACGATATGAGTCCTAGTCCGATTATAGGGTAATCCTAGTAGGAGTCCAACTTCTTCCTTCCTTGCGGGTACTAGCGATCTATCCCCGACAAACCTCCGAGCGCTTCATAGTCGAATGCAGCAGTCTTCGAGTACTTTTAAGATACTCGCCGAGTAGTCTTGGTGCTCTTCGAGTACTTTATCTGACTGAATCTTCAAAGTTTCTCAAAGCTGTCATGAGGCTATGCTTTGCTCAAAGCCTTGATCATCTTGATATTGTAGTCTTCATATATGGAGGGCCGCGAAAGTCGCACTCCATATGGAGTAGTCCCCGAGCCTTAGGTTGAATCGTAGAATCAGACTGAGGATCAAAATATTGAATCTTCATCTTTCGGCTTGAAATATCTTGGGTGTAGCTTATCAGCCCCCGAGCCTTGAATTGATTGAAAAAATCAACTCAAGGATCTTGAATCTTCACTCAAGTCATCCTCCGAGTAGTCTTGCGGTATCCAGCCCCCGAGCTTATGCGCCAGGTGAGCCATAGGAGCCATGTTGAGTAGTTATTGGCACTTAGCCCCCGAGTTGGGAACTAGTTTGTGCCTTTGGAGGTATGCTTAGCGTCTTGGAGCGTCGTCGAAGTTCGATCTGAAAGAAAAGATGCATACATTATGTAGCATTTTTGTAGGATATTGAAACTGCTGAAATTTATTCAGTGATCTGAACACTAGCCTGTTGGGTCAAGTAGTGGCAATGCTTAAAATAGGACCCGGTAAAAGTCGAGTGATTGCCTGTCACTCGCGAGTTATAGGAGTTGGTTGTTTCTCTTTCTGTTTACAACTATAAGGACAATGGACGGGGCAGGGTTTTGGTGAACTGTTTTGGTGGTCGGCTGATCGCCCCGTCTGTTTATTGAATATGTTAAGGCCCGACAGTGGTGGTGTTCGTGGTCAAGTGTTTGAAAATACTAATCTCATACCCATTATGGGATGGGGAAGCCTAGTACCTGATTGAACCTAGATGTGAGCGGTTCAATCCACTATCTCTGGAACGAAGTTCCCCTGCGGTCGCACATGGTGGCAAGAGTGGTCACAGAACGGCAGAGGCCGGGTCTGTGGAACCTTGCACTGAGGGAAGTGGGCCCGACACGGGTTAGGGAATTGATGGGGACGGCCGACACAGGAAGCGACCCTCGGTGGTGCGCGGATGTCGTGAGGTTAGGTTCACCATGCATGGTTAATGAACTCGAATCGATTCGTCTGCCTCTCACAGTTTGAGACTGCTTGATCGCTATGCTACACTAAGTAATGAAGGAGTCTGATGATGACATGGTCTTGATGTTAAGCTTATTTACACAATGTTGGATCTATGTTTGCTTAGTGTAAGTTGCCAATGTAGACTGGTTAATGAACTTAGAATCTGAGCTAAAACCTTGAAAGTAAGGACCTAACATAGTTGCTTTTGGCAAACAAAACCCCTCAGCCAAAGATCCTTGCATGTCTAGACATGGTGGAGTAGTTTTTCCCACCGGTCGGTTAAGTCTTGTTGAGCTTAGCAGCTCAGCCTTGTTGTGGCTTCTCTTTTCAGGTGAAGTTGAAACTTCAGAGCTTGCTGCTGGCACTCGGCCACCCCAGTTGCCTCCTGAGTGGACGATCGAGTGGGATCCTTCCTCGGACGGCGGGGAATGGGATCATTGATGTCCTGGATGGCCTCACCAGGGACGTCCGACCCCGACGAGTCGCTTCCCCTTTGTTTTTACCTTCTGTTGACTTCTTTCAAACCTTGTAAAACTCTAATTTCAACCAGTGTGTAATGAATGGTTAATTTAAAAGTGGATCTATTGTATTCTCTGGAACCACTCTCCTTCGGGTGAGTTTTGCTAACTCGGTCCTGATAAGTGGTTAAATCTGAGGAAATCCGACGGCACATCGAGTTAACTTGATTAAGGCATGAGGATCGCGTGTTAAGCAACTTAATCATGCTTTAGTTGAGTTAATCCGAGGTGTTCCGCCAAAGTGTAGTCTAAGTAGTCGTCGGCGACTTGATGCAGCCGGGCATAGTAGCCGGGCTCACGTACACCTCCTGTGTGCGTCAAGCGAATCGGAGTAGCTGGACTCACGTACATCTCCTGTGTGCATCAAGCGAAGAACTTGAAGTGCATTGGTAGCTTCTTTTTTGTGCATGTAGTTGAATTTCACCAAATTTGCTTTCACGGAAAAGGATGAGCCGTATGGAACATCTATCTCTGCCTCGATCCGCACATGGGTGTAACAGACGTTTATTCACAAGGCTCTGTAATGTGCCATGATGCTTGAGTAGTTCTCTGACAGGGAGCAAAGCACATTGTGTGCAATGCTTGAGTAGTTCTGCATGTGCCGCGATTTTGGAATCTGACGGGACAGATGCAATTCGGAAACCAATTGGAATCGGAATCCGACCGTGACATGATCTCGTTGTCGCGGCACAATACAGAGCCGTAGTCCACCTTGGACCTCGAGTGAAAGAATTTCATTGGTTAGCTGATCGACTTGGATGCGAAGTTCAGGAAGTTGATTTCATGGCAGCGCGACGAAACCAGACGAAGCCCACGGCCAGGACGGCAGTGTTGCTATGCCGAATATATTGATCTTGATGATAGAGGGTCCTTCAAACTCGCCCGATGATCTCGACAATCACCCCTACCGAGGGGGTACCCGAGGTAGTCGATTTGTTGGTGGGGGATCGTCGGACCTGGAACTTGAAGGTAAAAGCGAGAGCACAAGACACGGGTTTATACAGGTTCGGGCCGTCAGAGTAGCGTCCCTACGTCCTGTTTGGGATATTGTGTATTGCGCCCTGCGCTTGGGTGTTGAGGTATGAGGAGTTGATCCTCTGGTTTGGTTCTATCGATTTAGGTACCCTCGCCCTCCTTTATATACTCCAAGGGGCGGGAGTGCTAGTTGGATTACAAGGAGGAGTCCTAGTAAGAGTACACGGTATGAGTCCTAGTCGGATTACAGGGGAATCCTAGTAGGAGTCCAACTTCTTCCTTCCTTGTGGGTACTGGGGATCTATCCCCGATAGATGGTTGCCACACCATGGTGGGTTGGTAGTTAAAGGAAGGATTGGTAAATAGATTTGTGAGGTTAGTTGTATGGGCAGCATTGAGGTTCATTTGTGGATAGACTTGGCAGTATGGTTGTTGTGGCAAAAAAGAGGTGTGATGGATGGTTTTCGACGCTGTTGCTGCTCTTTTTTCTTCAACTATCCTTTCAAAAGTTCTTTTTTGTTTCTGGGCAGAAGTCAGTCGTGTGATCCAATTGTTTGCCATGAAATGTACAATAGAACATTTGAGGTTGGTTGTTATGATTGTGTGGCCTCAAAGGTCCTCAAACTCGACCCCTCCCCCTGCCAGAGTGACTACCTCTTTGCCTATTGCCATAACTTGTTTGTTGTTGCTGCTGGGGTTGTCTATTGTGATTTTGACTTTGTTGTTGTGAGGGTTGTGCACACTCGATCGGTAGTGCATGTTGAGCTGGATATGGTTGTTGATGTTGCGCGAAATTGTATTTTGGGATTTGCCAATTCTGATGTTTTTGAGCTTGCCATTCGCGGTTTCTCTCCATTAGCCTTTTTCTATGGTACTCATCTGATCTGCAGTATTTTTCCAACTCGGCGAATAAGGCTTCCATGGTTTTGAGTTTTTCTCTTGTTAGGTGCGAAGCTGTCGGGCCTAATGTTAGCCCTTTGATGTAAGCTGCTATGGCTACGCTTTCTTCCACATCTGGAGTTTATGAATTTAATTGTACGAATCTTTTGACATAATTGGATAGGGGTTCTTTGTCTCTTTGGATGCAGTGAAACAAGTCACTCGAGTCTGTTGTTGCACGATGGAAGTCTTGGAAGTTTTGTATTAGCTTTATTTTGAGATCTATCAAATGTATACTGATTGCGGTGGTAGTAGTGAGTATCAGTTCAGTGTTGCACCCTCGCAGGCTATGATTAGGGACTTTGCTAAGACAACATCATCTCCTCCAGCTGATGCTACTGCAGCTTCATAGCTCATGAGGAACTGACAAGGGTCATTTTGCCCATTGAACTTAGGCAGTGAAACTGTCTTGTAGGTTGGAGGCCATAGAGTTGTTTGAAGGCCTATGGACAATGGAGAGCTTTGTTCGATTGCTACATAGGTGCCTGTCATCACTAGCACGTTGTGCCTAGTGAGGTTAGGATTTGCTTGCGGGATGCTTGCTTTGTTCACGACATACTACTGTCTCGAGGGTGGTGGTTGTGTTTGCGGTTGTGGTGGCGTGTTTTGTAAGTATTGTAGTTTATCCAATTTCTCTTGCAATTCTGCCAATTGTTGTTTTGCTATTTTTCAGGTCGCTAGGTGATGGGCTTCTAGCTCTTAAGCAAATCTTTCTTTTTCTTGTTTTAGAGTCTTGAATTGTCTTAGCACTAAGGCCAATTCCTTTTCTGCTGCTTCGAGTAAATCGTTTCTTGTGCTTGTCTTCGGCTGTGCTTAGTTTGTTGCTTCCGCCTGGGCTCTTTTTCTCTCGCTTCTTGTTCGTAAGTTAGCCTCGACTCTCTTTAACTTTTTTATGGTATTTGTGTCATCTTGACCAGCAGGGACATGTCTTTTCTCTTAAGCCGCAGGGTTCTCTCTTTCACCCTCGGCGGCCTCCTATGGTACGGTCTTCTTCTTCTTCGTTTGTGGCATCGTGGGTTGTTTTGTGGCTGAGAACACGGTAGGCGCCCTGTTGGTCTCAAAGGAATTTGACACCAAACAGATTTAAAGTTACAATGGGAACAATATTCGCAACTGGAAAAACTGAACTCCCTTTACAACGGGTAGGGCTCCCCGATCCATGATCTACTTTACAATCCAAAAATATCTTTACTGAACCACTACATTCCTAGGATATGCCGTACATAAAGGTCCTTGAAGGAAATATGTACAAATTGAACTCTTCCACGTGGTCACGTTTCTCATGCCTTCCGCCATCTAACCTTGAGACTTCATCTTCATTTTAAGTTGATCGTCTAGCCTCGAGGCTTCATCCGCGATCTGAGACGAACGCCTAGTCTCGAGGCGCCTGCTTCGTTGAGTCTTCTTGAGAGATCTTAACCTCGCATAGTTCTTCTCCGAGCATCATTCCTAAGTAAATAGTAAAAAGATAAAAGCTCAGTGTCAGGAACTGACTCCGAACACTCGAGGGTTAACCCAATGGGAGTTAGCCATTATTGTTGTCGGTCACTGCCCTCGAGTCCTTCCAGGAGTAGAGGTGATGCAAGGATACGAGATTTACTATTAGAGGTGCCTCTATAGAGCGTGCGAGGTTAAAGGGGTTCTGCTTTCCTTGACGCCGCCGCGCAACTTGCGAGGTTAGTTTTGAGACCTGCTAACGATGTTGGAGGGTAACTGAGTTTACTTCTCGGTTTGGAACTCGCAAGGCTAGAAAGGCTCCGCGCCTCCTTATATTTGACGTAGAACTTGCAAGGTCAAAGGATTTCTTATGCTGTGGACGGCGCTCGAGGGTGTTTAGATTTTGGCGATCCCAACACAAGTAAAAGAGACCGGCGGCGGCTTTACATTTTTACTTGCATTTGTGTTCTACGCAGCCAGGTGTGCATCAGCAATTGAATCCGCATATGGAGCTGTAAATGAACATGACCTGCAGCCCCAAAAATGCTTGCCCCTCTCGCGTAAGAATTGAACTGTGGCCACAAACTCCTGTCCCCATTTCCTTGCTTCCCCATTTCCACAGGAAGAGAAGAGCCACAGCAACAGGGTATAGCGCAGTTAGTTTCCATTGATTAATTTCATGGTGAGAGCGACATGACTCGAGATCGATCGAGAACTCTAGCAGCAGGTAGCAGTAACCATACAGATGCTCGTCGCCACCTAACAAGCAATGACAACCGATCGGAGTCCTGCGTGTGCAGAGGAGCACCTGCTCTGATCGGTAAGCCGTTTGTGTCAAGAATGACCTGATACGCCTGCCATGTGAGATGTTCCAAGGCAGTATCGTTCACCGCCCCTGTCAGCTGCTCGATCGATCGTACAACGAAGTTGCCGTCGGGTCGCTGCCGGTCGGAAAAGCGGCGAGCACCGACGTTCGCCGGACGGTCTGAATTCAACACGGATTCGATGGAGAGAGGTGGGGAGTTCAATGGTTCAAAGAGGCATTTGTTCTCGTTCGCGCGTCTGCTTGTAAAAAGCCAACGACAAAATTGAGTTCAAACCAATGTGGGATCAGTCGATCCAGTGGCGGATTCAGGAATGGGACAAAGGGGTGCTACGTGCTGGCGTTGGGCATTGGAGGCTAGGCCAATGGACAGGAACTCAAGAAGAGAGATTCAAACAGTTAAATCAAAGAGCAATTACCTTATATGCTAGTCTAACGTGTGAGCTTAATACATACTAGTGCTCATAGTATTTTTGGGCAAGGGGGTGCTACAGCGCCCCCAGCACGGGTGCAGCTCCACCCCTGAGTCGATCCGATGTCGGTTACACGAAATAAAAAACACGCACGCAAAGCGATTGTGATATGGCGTGTCTAACTGCCGATTGGGGATATACTGGAGCACAATGGGACACGTTTAATGCGCTCCGTTCAGCCTAACAACCGATTCTTCTGCTGCTATGAACTGTAGGTACGCTGAAGGACTGCATGCTGCTGCTATCTGGTTGTGCTATAGCTGCTTAATCTGACCGAGTTGGTGAGTGATGACACGCTCTGTCTAGAGATCGATCAAAACAGAGGTTACCCTGCATGCACGTAGGCAGTCCATAAAATAGTACAGAGTACATAAATCGCTGCACATACACAACCTTGGATATGGCGTGTACAAAATAATGAGAAATTAAGGCTATGTTTGGTTGGACTGTGAGCGGTGGAAAAACTGTTGTGGGCTATTAGCTATGAAAAAGCTGCTGTGAGCTGTCAGCTGTGAAAAATTAGAAAACCGTTTTGGTTGAAACAGCTGTGAAACTGTAGGTTTGGCAAGAAAAGTTTGTAATGCCCCTGGAAGGTTTGAGGGACGGTTGCTATGCAAATTGATCGTAAAACACTGTGTTGTTCACTGAATCACATATAAATTACCATTTTAGAAAGGAAAATTTTATTTTTTTTAAGTTTTGCTTCAACCATTACCATATGGTCCACATGAATACAAAGATAACATTGACAAAAGATAAATTAAGGAACAATTCTACTGACGCTTGAACAACTCCTTTTCATACTCCCTCTTAAACAAATCGAACCTTCCTTCATTTGGAAACCTCCTTTCACGATCAAGAAGGTGGTTGTGTGCATTAGAGCAGTTTTTTCTTGCACTCCACAATCTTTCACCATCTTCTTGGCCTCTAAAATGCTTGGGACTGGATTGGTTGGAGGAGCTGATGAAGCTTCAACACTTGAGGATATCTTATCTGCTGCAGTTTCTATCTTCAAATATGTGTTCTTGTACAGTTGAAAGAATGAGCTCTTTTTTCATCCTTTCTTCAATAGAACTAGAGTATTCCTTGTGTTTCTTCTTCCCTGGCTTTGATTTCTTCAAAGCAACCAGCTTCACATCATCAATGTCTTGAGTTTTTTTACCTCACTCACATCGTCATCACCTGACTCATCAGAGGATATATCTCCAGGGCAGGAAGCACTAGCACCACTGACATGTATCTTATCAAACAATATATGCAGATCATCAAGGTGCTTCGGACCTTATTTTCTGAACCTCACATGGTTGCATTTGATACCTTTCTTAAGATTATTGCACCTCTGAAATTAAATGAAACAAAGGGTTAATTAGCAAGTAACACTTTATGAAAGCATTAAAAATGATTAATGAAAAAATGACAGTAAAGGGCTTATAGCTAGGTGTTCATCCCAACATTCTTTAGAGCACTCAACAGTCGCTTTGCCTCATTCCATTCAAGCCCAGTTGCACTATTCTTCAACTCCATGAACCATGTATATTCCTTTTTCATATTGTCCCGCTCGTTCTTCAATTATTTCTTTGTTAGCTTCGGACCAGTTTTTTCTTCATGCTTAGATATAATATTTTTCCAACCAATCCTTTTGAAAAATCCCAATGGCCTATTTCCAGCTTCTATCTCTCCTTTACAGATATCAATGAAATGCCTCACATTGGCATCACACCAATCTGCCTTATCAGTCATTCTTGAATCAAGCACAAAAAGTAATTTGTCATTCATTTTTGTTTAGTAATCAAGCATGCTAAACATCTATGTACCAATCTGACTTCATCACATACTGATGTTCTCAATCTCCATAGACACTCAGGCACAACAACCACTATTCGCTACACAAATGGAACAATTGCAACACAAATCAAATGATTGCTACATGAATCAAATGATTACTGCTCAAATCCAATCGATTTTGGTCATTAAGAGGAAGGGAGGAATTGATTTGGGTCACTTACAGATCTCCTGGGAGGAGGAGGGCGGAGGGAAGATGCAGGGGCGTTGGTGTGCGGGGGTCGGTGCCGCCAGACACCACGTGGAGGAAAACCGAGGGCCGCCGGCCAAGGGTGCTGCCGGGCAATATCGTCGCCGCCGGCCACACCTGCTACACGCGTGCGCCTGGGAGGAGGACCGAGGGAGGTGGACACGGGCACTGGGGTGGACAGGGGCGTAGGCGCCTGGGAGGAGGAGGGCGGAGGGAGGCTGGAGGGGGCAGCTACCACCATCGGCTAAACCCTAGTTGCGGCCTAGAGAGCGTCGCGGAGGGTAACGAGGGAGAGAGAGATAAGCGAGCCAGAGGGAGGGGGTGATAGGAGAAAAGAAAATCGAACTGGTACGCTCATAAAGGATGGTAAGATGGGTAATTTCGTGGAAGTGTTGCCCCTCACAGCGGGTAAATGCAGGGGGGAGTGGCTATAAGATTTGTATAGAGGAAAAAGTAGCTTTTCTTTGAAGTCAAGTGTATGGGGTTACCCCTTTGGTTGGCTTTCATCTTTTCTTGAAAGCCTAAACACTTTGAAAGCCCAACCAAAGGGACCTAAGATCATGTCATTCCTACCCAAACAATGTACATTGGAATCTGTGCCATTCCTCGTAACATCTGTCCGGAACACCGGAAAGGCAACAGTTTGCACAGACACTAGACATCAGGCTCCAAAACATGAAATCACAAATAGAAGAACCGATCTTTATTCCTTTACAAAGATGATGAATAAGCAATTGTAAGCACACGATAAAAAGACTATAAAGTTCAATTAAACATACAAACATAAGCTTCGGTCATACATACTTAGTATTCATCTGCATCACACTTCCTCTTCAAGGGTCCATACATTGATGCATCACCAATGACCACCACCGATGCCACCTCCACCGCCGAAACCTCCACCACCTCCACCGCCCAAGCCAGCACCTCCTCCAGAACCTTTGCCGAACCCTCCCCCGACACCGCCTCCGCCGCCCAAGCCACCACCACCTCCAGCACCACTGCCAAACCCTCCTCCAGCACCACCTCCTGCTCCACCAGCAGCACCGAAACCCCCACCGCTACCTCCACCAAGGCCTCCACCAAAACCTTTGCCTCCCCCGAAGCCACCACCTACTCCAGAGCCGCCACCACCTCCAAAACCCCCACCTCCACCAACACCGCCACCAGCTCCACCTCCCAGTCCACCACCAGCACCGCCTCCAAGACCGCTGCCTCCACCAAGACCACCTCCAGCTCCACCTCCCAGTCCACCACCAGCACCGCCTCCAAGACCGCTGCCTCCACCAAGACCACCTCCAGCTCCACCTCCCAGTCCACCACCAGTACCGCCTCCAAGACCGCTGCCTCCACCAAGACCACCTCCAGCTCCACCTCCCAATCCACCACCAGCACCGCCACCAAGGCCGCCACCACCACCAAGGCCTCCTCCAGCACCACCACCGAGGCCTCCTCCAGCACCACCGCCTAGGCCACCACCGGCACCGGCACCTCCGCCGAGGCCACCTCCGGCTCCACCTCCTAGTCCACCACCGCTACCGAAGCCGCCTCCTGCTCCACCACCAAGGCCGCCGCCATGTCCAAGCCCTTCGCCAAGCCCGCCACCCGCTCCGCCACCACCACCAAACCCACCTCCTCCACCAAGACCACTCCCCACGCCTAGACCTCCACCTTTTCCACCTCCAAACCCTCCACCAAGACCTCCTCCATGGCCGAGCCCTCCTCCAAACCCACCACCCGCGCCGCCGCCTCCTCCAAGCCCACCACCTCCACCAAGCCCAGAACCACCACCAAAACCAGCACCTCCACCGAAACCACCACCGCCGCCCAAATTCTGGGTCTCAAGGAACCGCGCCTCTACGACCACCCCGAGGACCAGCGCCACGGCCAATGCTGCGAGCGCCGAGCCCCGCACACGCCTCGCCGCCCTCCCCATGAGACACTGATGAAGTAAATCGAGCTGTTGCTGCAGATGTGAACTGTGATGCTCGGAGCGAAGGACGCCGCATGCTTATATAGCGGAGCTAAGGTAACCCGCCGATGGATCAAGTGGAGCGAGTGGGCAGTGGAGAAAGGTAGCAGACTGCATGTGTACGTGAGTCAATGCAGGTGGTTGGAGACTAGGCTAGCTTATCAAAAGTCACGTCTCAACTGTCACGGCCTCAGCTTCCAAAGGCAGCCAGCTAAGGAGATGAGACGCGCTGATCGAGCACGAGAAGGAAGAAGCCTGTCATGGGCATGCAGCGAGGGGCAGGGGCGCTGAGCACGAGCATGCATGGGCGTTCGCAGCGAGCCAGCTGATGTGGTTGGTGAGCTGTGGCTCTCTGGTGAGCAGGCGGTGCGCGCGGAGCAGCGGAACAGGGGGCGCCGGTGCATTTATGTTCACGCGCTTGGCCGGGCGGGCGCCGGCCGCTCAACCAACTGAGAACTGACGAGCGGGATCGAGCGGGCGCCGGTGCGCGAGGGCAGATACACGTTACAATGTTGGAGGTGGATACGGTTGCGCCCATCGGCCCATGCCACTGTGCCTGCAGCCGCGGCGCTTTTCGTAAGCCGCAGACGCGCGCGCGGTCGCTGCGGTTTTTATCTAGCTGTGCGCCTGTGCGTCTGTGCCTGTGCGCGCGCGGTGCGCCGTGGTAACAAAGGGGAAAGAGGAAAGGGAAAGCTCTCCTGCCGTGATCGTATTTCTACCCGGCACCGGCAGTGGCAGTTGCACGCACGCACGGCCGGCCGGCCCACCGCGCACGGTAAGTGCGTGCTTGTGCTGAGCCGTGAGTGAGCTGCTGGTACGGTGTGACTTGCCGGCTTGCCGCTTTTGCATTACTGGCGTGGAGCCGTGGAGGTTCGGAATGCGCACGAATCTCAGAGAAAAAAACGGACCTGTTCGCTTCAGCTTATTCAGCCGGCTTATCAGCCACCAAACAGTATTTTCCTCTCACAACAAATCAGCCGTTTCAACTTTTCAGCCGGTTTATAAGCTGAAGCGAACAGGACCGTAACAACGTTGAATCTGACGGAGGGATACATAAGTTTGCTTTCTCTGGCCGGTAACGGCTAGCTGCCTGCCCGCTTATGTACAGCCAAGCGTATAGATCGTAGGTGAGAGAATTGTAGGTAGCCAGAAAAGATCTGTATGGCTTTGAACCGCGGGTTGGAGTGTCATCCTGTGCCATGGTCTATTGAACAGTAAAATTACGAGTAGTCTGCTTGCAGGGTCTTTAGCCATGATAGCGCATTACTGGATATTACATACTCACCATGTTACTCTTAATCAGAGCTTCGTTTTTAATTAATGGGCTGTCATGTAAGTAAAAATTGATGATATTACATCAAATTAATGAATAATGAGAACGAGATTAACTAATTTCATATAGATAGTTGAACACTCTTTTCAATTTTTGAAAATCCTCCGTCCTTCATGGTAGCAATAGGTTTTTATTAATGTGATTGTACAACTAATAATCATCACGTGATAATTAAGTATCACTACATGCCTATGAAAAATATTTTGAAATTATACATTGGAGATGATAATTTCATTATGCAACATACTACTACTCTGATTATATATAGTTGTCTTGGGAACACAATGAAACACGCCAAGCTGATGAGATCGGAAACGTGCTCTGGCCGGACCCAAACAAGCATACCCACGGATAGGTCGAACCCACCGCCATCAATGAGATGCGAAGACCACGACCTACGGGCGCCAAGTCGAAAGGCGCCGCTGCGCCAGGAATCATGCATGCAAAGGCGAAGTGTCAACCAGACCATGCATGGAAGCAGGCAAGCAGCGGCATGAGCTGCACGCAGAGAAAAAAGGTACACCGTGTGCCCTATACACGCAGACGCAGCAGCATTTAATCTCGCCACATGCAGCTGCCGCAAACCCTTGCAATTGCATAGTTGCACGATAGGATGGATGCAGATGAACGCACAGATATGATTGTCATCAAGTGTACAGTACTATACTCCTACTCGAGTACAGTGTGTACCAGTATAATGTTAGTGCCATGCATATATGCCTTGTAGTCAAACATCACACTGTAGCGAATCTTGAGTTCTCTAGCTTTCGCTCATTCGCACGTGGTTGAGTCATCCAAGGGCGGCAAAAGAAATGGCTGTAGGATGCACGATCGATGCACGTTTAGCAAATTAAATTGATCAAATGGAGTCCTGCAAATGCATATGTAGACTCCTCTTTAGTAGCCAAATAACGTAACGCGCCGTATAGTACCCACCTGTATTTTCAGGAGCAAGCTTAAGTTTGATCTCTCGTAGGCTTTGCCAGACAATCGTATACTCGTATGAAGAGGTTCGGATCGCTTGCCTGAAATGGCCAACCCTCCCATGCATAAGATCACGAATTCAGGGCGGCAGTGACAAGCGAGATTCGAAATGCATGCTGCCGCCTGCCGGTGACACCACGCCCCGTTAGGTCGTTACGAACTGGAGGTGCATGGAGCCTCGACCCTCGGACTCGGAGATGAATGATGAACCGTGCGCTTTGTATCCACCGGGCTGGTCTCTTCCCTCGACCTCCGACTACATACCGAAAGCCATCGATAGACCGTTAGCAATGTAAAAGCTATAGCAACCCCAAGTCCCCAGCCCAATTCTCACTGGAAAGCTCGCGTCTATAACACACCAGCGCAAACGATTCATGGCGACACAGCCCACCGCAGATCTGGTAAGCACAACTGCACAGTCTGATAGGGCCGGCAATCTCCACAAAGCGGCCGCAACCTCGGAACGGAACGGCTGCCACTCTCAACAAGGCACAAACACGCCATTCCCATTCGGCATTCGCATGCAACCTGCCTGAGCTTCCGGTGCCTGCACATTGCACAAACGCCTCAGGCCTCAGGGTTTGTCAAGGAGTGTTGACCACTTGACTTGTTTAAACAGCACATGTTCCACAACAGATGAATTCGAGGTTTCAAGTATATGTTCTTTTAGGAGAAGAATGCAAAAATTCCAAGGAAACCAAATGCTCGATTAAGTGCAGTAGGCCTGGGAAGGCCTGCAAAATACAACCGTTGGAGTTGATACAGCTCCTTATGCATAGTACACGACAGATTATATACATATAAGCTAATAACAACTTATGTACTACGTGGAGCCGGTCATGGGTCTACCCTAAGTGCCACATTTGCCGCCTGTATACATTACTAGCCTGCATGAACTCTGATCTTTGGACATCCGGACTTAAAGTGGCGCACCGGAAACAGCCTCTTCAAAGACACCGAGAATAACAGGACTCGCCATGGGAGCTCTGATGTGCTTCATCCGAGTCGTATTGGTTTCCAGGCTTCTCGTAGATTAGGTTCCTTCTTATCAGGGGAGCTCAGGTCACCTCGTTGACCGAGCAGTTGGGTAAAGTCAGCGCTGAGCTTAACGTATCAACTGATTTCTCTCCTAGCTGCTGGCCGAGGTTGGGGCAGCTCGAGGACGATGAGGAAGAAACTCCGCTCGGACTCCCTAATGTATTGGACTTCACCACCCATTAATTTGAGGATCTTCCTGCATGTGCTTAGCCCAATGCCTTCATGGGTTGACCAGCGAGAATTGCTGAACATATCCTGTACGATGTCAGGGGGAAGGCCCTCGCCAGGACAGGCAAACCTACAGAAATACAAAGTTAAAAAGAAAATCACTTAGTTCCATTTATTAGTGCTCCCAAGTCCCATTGGAGGCATTCAGTTTTCCATTGTTGTTACCATTTGGAAGCTAGTGTTTCAGTCGAATCATCTAACAAATGTAGAATGTTAAAATAACATGAGTTAAAGAAAAGGCAACCACTTTTGCCCAAGTTGAGTCAGAACACTAAAATTCATCTAATAAAACCAGATGCATGGCACAATTTCATGTGACAGTTTTGAACTTCAATAGCTAAGGTTCTCGGTTCTCAGTTTTTCTCACCAATGTTCCATGGTAGGTAGCAACTTCAGTATCTAAGAGACCACCAAAAGAACAAGTCAAATAGATATAAATTTGCACTGGCCTAGGCTAATCTAAATATTGTTCTGTACCTAAGAAAGTAATCATTTTTAGTTGGTATAACCTACAGTCAAGGTGTCTGCTATTTCAGAGGAATTAAAAATATATATATTAGTTGGACAGTGGTAGATTACACACTTGCACCCTGTTTGGATGTGGGGTATAGGTACGAGAATCTTATAATTTAGTTTTAAATTGAAAAATTGTATTTATTAGGGATTTGAGTCCAAAACCTCTTCCAAACAGTCGGTGATAATACCTCAGCAAAGATAAATTTTCTCATTCTTTTGGTTCTGTGCAAACTAGATGTGATCTAGAGCACTGGATGTAACTTAAGTTAACGCAACTGAGTCAACATAAGGGGAAAAAAACACCGCATGATACAAACAAGAAAATTCTGTCAAACTCATCATGACCGTATATTTGAAGAAAGGTACCACACCACATGCAACCAACCAGCTAAGAATTGAAGTAATCCTGTTACTTGTTTCCTACCAAATTCCTTGAAGAAACCCATTCTTGAAGGGGGGAAATCATTTATGATAAATTGACAATCAAAGAGTAAGCAGCTAACCTGAACATGAAAAGCGCTGTATTTGTTCCGTCAGAATTTTGTTTTACATTTGGTCTGACTTGTATTTCTACCCAGCCATTTTCCGCTGGAGCAAACTGCACCATGCTTAGCAAGAATTCAGACAAAACTTGTTGAATTCTATATTGATCACCATATGCTGATGCATCCTTGATTTCATCAGGGATATCCCGAATAAGCTGTATATCCCTCTCTCTCAACAATATCATTGCTTGGCTGACAACAGCATTCATGACACTTCCAAGAGAAAATTCACCTTTCTCAAGCACCAAAGAGCTGTTACATAAAGAGAAACAAAATTAGCAATTTTTCAGCTAATCAATTGTGGAAATGCTAATAGTAATAGCAGTTAAAACTTAAGAGCAATGTTAAAGAGTGTCTTAGGTTACGAAGAATTTACATCAAGCAAATAACACAGCAATAAAACTATGTGATAGTGTAATTAGCTTCTAACTGATATCTTGTTAAGTTTGCGTTTGGACTTTGCAAAACGACAAGCAACTGTTTTTGTGCCTGCCTTAAGTTAATGACTTTCTCAGGTAAAAGCGGTGCACACTCATCATACGTAGATAAGATGGATGGAGCTGATCAAGTGTAAGTCAATCAGAAGGGATTCTGAATTTCTGTGCAGGCAAACGAAATCATCTCCAAATAAGTTATGGAGTTCATCAAACAAGACTACGGGCAAAGGCATTTTAGACAAAGCTGCTTCAAGTTTGGTGATGTTCCCTAGAATGTGGTAAGGGCTGTAAGGCTATCAGTTCATAAGACAATTCCAATTCTAACAAATTTCCATGATATGACATTTAAAGTGCAAAGGTTCACAATCCTTAGCAATCAGTACGAATATTGGTAAGCAGAAAACCAAAGTGTGCACCTATCAGACATGTATAGCCTTGTGTTGTACACATGTCGTACGTACACATTATATTCTTCTATATCAAGCCGCCTTGCCTATATATATGAAAGCTCACCCCTCCCTCCACATTTTGTCTATAACAAATTAGCCTTTTAAATATAATCTTGACTCGTTCAGTATCATAGTAATTAGTGCATGTACTGCTATATTATTCACACTATCCTAAAAAAATAGGCAAAAGGATACCAGTTTCACCAGTTCCTTTGGAAACTGTACAAACCATCAATTTCTGACGTTGTACCAGTTGAGTAGCCATATCCTGTCAACCACTAGTTAGTAATAACAGCCATAATGACATACTTACAGCCAGAAACGCATCACATCACTATTCAGTAAGTTGGTACTTAGTTTAAAATAAAAGATGGTTTTCATGAACACCAATGCTGCTTTTGAAGTAAGCAATCTGGACTGCCTTCATCTTTGCAATGGCATAACTACAATATGCAGTGTTCTACCATGAAATGCTTGCTGACCTTAGACATTTTCAGATAGTTGCCAAAGCAAGAGAAGCAGTCCACAGATGCCATCAACGATAATACGAAAGTGTCTTAAAGGGTAATAAAAAAATAATCTTCGTCTAATGTTGGCAATAACTTAGGCGTGAGGGACATTTACTCAAAGAAGCTGCAAAGACAGCAGAACATAACTGTGAGTCTGATGACTGATGAACTTCTCTGATTCCTATTATGATTTTGTACCTCTACAGTCTACAGACAATATTAGTGCCACTGATACTCAGACTCAGATAATGGTTACTCTTGGGCACAGGTGAAACAAACGTAAATGAATCAAATGTATTCATTCAATGCAAATATTAGAGCATGTGTGAGTGAAAAGGGTAAGATTAGAATGCTTACCCATCCTCAATACTTTGGAGACTGGCGTCCTTTACAATCTTGGACATCTGTTTCTCACAAGCAGAGCTAGTTTCAAGGAACTGCCTCTGGTCATCATTTAAATCAGTCATCTGCAACAGAGAGTTGGTAAATCGGATGCCACTAAGAGGATTCTTTATCTCCTGGCAAATATAGGCCAATTCTTTCATCCTTGCATAACACTTCTTTTCTTGTTGTCTCTGAATCTCAAAGGCTTGCTGTAATTCGGCGCTTGCAATCTGCAAGAAACAAAAGGCCCCAATGGACTTACTATCCGTTTTGCTCCTTGTGTTGGCAGTCAATAAGGCCTGCACATACTTTCCATTCTTGTCGAAAAATGAAAAAGGGAACTTCTCATAATCGTCTCCTCCTATAGCATTGTGAAGGACAACCATGAACTTTGTCAATGCATCTGGGCCCTTAAGTCGACAAATATTTCCAAATACCTCTCCAATAAGAAGCTTACCAACAACTTCACTTCTCGACCATCCTGTAAGTTTTTCCATGGCTGTGTTCCATTCTGAACAACAAGTATTCTCATCTGACGCAAAAATTGGGGGTATCAGAGGATTTGGATTGTGTACAATAGCTTTGTAATCCCCTTGTATGTTGACAAATTTATCCATGACCACCTTTTGTCCTGTGACATCTTGTCCAACAAAACAGACACCAACAATATTTTTTGTGTAATCTCTACTGGAACAAGCATTGACAATAACAAATATTGGTCCCTTTGATTGCTCTGGCCCAAATGTCTTCAGCTTTATCTCCACATTTTTGTCTTCCTCACCTGTATGAGCAACAAGTTCATAAATCAGGGCTCACTCTGGTAAAAGTTGATGCACTAACTTTTCACATCTGAGCATGCCTGTCTACTAGTTCTAAGCACTGGTTCTAAGATGCTTCAGTGAAAATGGTTGAGAAGATTTAATGATAGTCTCTAAGTGGCCCCCATTTTCTATACTTAGTTATTCATGCTATGCCTATGCAAAGAAGTAAGCCTAAGAAACTGAGTACATCTATTTTCAAGGAGTATATATACCATATATTTCGATACTTGGCCAACAAAATATGTACATCATATTCGTACACTACTGTTATGTTATATACGTCAAGAGATTACAACCAAGAAGAGATAATCTTTTCCTTGACCGCACTGGGAAATTCCCGGAAACATAGCATAAAAGCAGTAGCAATTATATAAGAAAGACAAATGAGATATACCTCTTAAAGCTCGCGAGAGTAACTTTTCGACTATCTCCTCAGATTCCTTGAAGATAAGATCATTTACCAGTGATTTGCCCATAGCCTCCTCAACTGAAAGGCCTGTCAACTCGGCAATCTTTGCATTCCAACCATTTATACATCCATCAGTATCTACTGCAAATATAGGGACTGTTGCTGTCTCTATCAACCGGACCATCTCTCTTGCTACGGAGCTAAGCTCATTTATACCCCGCAATTCTAGCTCCCCAAGCTGAACTTGTCCATTGATAATGGCTTTTGAGTTACTAGTGCCCTCCGCAACATCTCTGAAGGAGTCGCGCAATATGAGCTGCAAGGAATGTATTGCATCCATTTCTGCATTCTCCCATGGTAGGCTTCTGCTTTTAACTACTTCAAGAAATGCCTTGAATGATGACCGCGGGTGCATCCTCTGACCATCATCCTTATCCTCTGGGTGATGCTTCGCACCACCCCATTTGATTTCCTTAGCTGTGTGTGACCGGAACCAAAACAAGTAATCACTTGGCGTAATATAGGCTACTGCCATTCCACACACGGCATCACCTAATGCAGCAGCACCATGGTAGCCTGCATCAGCCAGGCTATCTGTGCTGAGGCCTGTTGAGTCCCCATGACACACTGTCAACCACTCGATAATATCCTTAATTTGAGACTCAGTGGGAGTGACACCCAATGGATAGTACTTCCCATGATAATAAAGTGCAGCCCCATCGCACTTCACAAGGTCCATGATGCTAGGGCTCTGTGTGACAATGCCAGTTGGCGAATCACGCAGTAACATGTCACACAACAGCGTTTGTGTTCGCAAAATGTGCTTCTCCGATAGCTGGTGCGCAAGCTGCAACTCCATGTTGAGTTGCAGCCCAAAGGCCTGCATGAGAAACTCACAAGCATACCTCAATGGAAAAGGGATAAACCGTGGCGATGTATGGTGGCACACAACCAACCCCCACAACTTCATTGCCGATGAGATGCCGCCGCGCGTTGTTTGCTCATCGTCACCACCACTGCTAATGATGACCGCCATAACAAGTGATGCAATGGAACCCATGTTCGCCATGTACTGCGCATGGCACCCGTGTGGGGCGCGCAGCGTAGAGCCAACCAAACACAGAGGCTGTGACAGCCCAGGATCTTGAATGACTCTCACCGGCGTGGCATGACAATCGGCAATCATTCGCACCCGGTTCTGTCGGAACAGGAAGCGGGACGCCTGGGGGATATCTGTGGCGGGATAATGCAACCCGAGGTACGGCTCAAGGTTATCGCGCCGGCACTCAGCAACAACTTCCCCGTGCTCGTCTTCATGGAACCTGTACACCATGACACGATCGTAACCCGTGAGCTCGCGGACGTGCTCCACGACAGTGTCGCAGAGCAGCTTGACGTCCCCGCCGGGTAGCGCCTGAAGGCGGGAGATGGCGCGGACCGCGAGTTTCTGGGACTGGACTGCACCGGCGATGGAGAGCGCGGGGTCCTCGGTGCGGGCGGGCTCGAGGTCGATGACGACGCCGATGTCGATGCGGTGGAGGATGGCGTAGAACGGCTTGGCAGAGACCCTGGAGTGGATCCATAGCGGGTTGAGCAGCGAGATCTCGCGCGCAGCGAAGGCGCCCTCCATGAGGACCGCGGACGAGGGGGAGAAGAGGAGGCGCGCGTCGGCACCCAGGGAGACAGGGGGCGGCGCCGCGGAGTCGAGCGAGGGGACGGAGTGGTGCGGCGACAGGTCGAGCAGGTCGGCGGCGTTCTCGGAGAAGGCGAGGAGGCGGAAGGAGGAGTCGTCGGCGACGGCGAGCGTGCAGCCGAAGGGCTGGATGTGGCCGCCGCGCTGGATGCGGGAAAGGTAGGCGGCGATCTGCTGCTCGGAGGACGGGGTGGGCGGCGCGCGCAGCGACTGGGAGTAGTCGAAGCTGCGGCCCGACGCGCCCGACTGCTCGAACACCGCGTGGAGGCGCGCGTCCAGGTTGTACTGAGCCACGGCCTTGGAGACCGACTCCGTGGCCGCTGTGGCCGCGCCGCCCCCGCCGCCACCTCCTCCCCCTCCCCCGCCCGCGCGGGACGTGCTCCCGCCCGACGACTGCGAGTGGTGGTGGTGGTGCGCGTGACGCGGCGCCGCGGGCCGCGCGGAGGAGGGGGAGCGCGTGGGCGTGGCGCGGCTGCCCGACGCCATGGCGAGGGGGAGGGGGGGGGAGGCCTGGGGCTCTGGATTAGGGGGCCCCGTCCGTCCTCTTGTGCGCTCGCCTCGTCGGCTCGGCCGGGGGTTCGTCCGATTGCTTGCTTCGCCGCTCCGGGCTGCGCTTATTGAGTCACGAGGATAAAAAAGAGATGTGGGGGCAGGTACAGTGGAGGAAGGATATTACGCGCAAGGCGATGAGCCGATGACGACGGCATGGCAGAGAAAGGGATGGGTAGTGGGGGGGATCGGGGCAGGGTTCAGGTTTGGATTGCGGGGGACGACGACGAGCTCCAGCTGAAGTGGCTGACTGGCTGTGGATACTTTCACCCTCGAAGCTTTTTCTCTTTTTATACTTTTTTAGCGAGGAAACCGGGAGTTATCTCTTGTCTCTTTATTGAAAAAAACAACATCGATCAGCATTGGCGCATGAATTTGGGTGATGCTACTTGTCAAACGCATGAATTTTGAGATCCTATCGACTAGCATCAACCATCAGATGCAACATCATCCGTCTAGATCAATTCCTACATTGTTCGTTGTCTTTAACCATCGGCTCCTCTAAGATGAAGGGGGAAAAATAAAGAATACACAAACATTTTCTTTGTCCTATTAGGCACATCTAGCAATATAGTCGATTGTTAAGCTACGAGAATTATTCGCAAAATATAGTTGCACAGCTGATGCATGGGTAAGCATGTGTCTTAGGTGCATTGCAAGTATTATGTTCTTCCTTAATACAATGGTACCTAGATTTCTTGCTTATATATTCGACGAAGAAGAGAGTGTGACAGCTTAAAATCTTGGTAGCGATTTGGTTGTTCTGCTCCACACAAGAAGCTGAAGAATGCTATTGAACATGATCCATCAGGCACTACCACCATCGAATCCATTCTCATTCTTCGCCATCGCGTGGGGAGCAAAAAAAAAAGCTTTCTTCTTCCCTCCCCTTTCCCTGTTTCACTCTGATTTGCCTCTCTCCACCTAGTCTCCGTTGCACTTCTCTGCCTATGCTGCCCACTCTCCACAGGCCCCATGTAGCCGCCCCCCCCCCTCCCCCGCACAGCTACACCCAAGTATAGACTATGTGG
This sequence comes from Setaria viridis, assembly GCF_005286985.2. Taxonomy (NCBI): domain Eukaryota; kingdom Viridiplantae; phylum Streptophyta; class Magnoliopsida; order Poales; family Poaceae; genus Setaria; species Setaria viridis. The sequence goes on from NC_048271.2 coordinate 45,985,868, forward strand.
ATCTTGGAGTTTTTCAGCCTCCCTTCTGACACCCTCCTCTTCCTCCGTTGCGGTAATCTCCCGCGGCTCAACTCTCCCTATCGTAGAGACCTCTTGTGGCTCATCCTCTTCATTTGCTGCTATCAAGCATGAGGTAGTGCTATTAGCGAGCAGTACCGAACATTTAGGGTAAACAATCGTAGTGGAACTAGTAGGGCTAGAGTTAGTGGAGCTATTTTGTAAAGAGAAAAGTCCTATTTTCACCCTTCACCTATAGTAGAAAGTCTGATTTTCACCCTATAACTACAAAACCAGATAGAGAGGATCATTGAATTGTCAAAAAACAGGCAATAGTTTCAAGAGTGATTGCATTTTCTAGAAATTTAAAAAGTTTGGATTTAATTAAAAAATTTATAAACTGATCCATTCCAAATTAGAAAAATATCAAATTGGTGCCAAAAAATTTGTGAAAAATGTAACCCAGCTGTTGGTGTTCTCTCTGTCCTTAGTTGAATCTTAGTTGTCCATTGTTGACGGCAGTTAGCACGCCAATTTGTGAACCACAAGCGCACGGATCATCGTAGCTTTTCTCTCAGAGTATTCCATCCAAGGTTTATCAATCCGTGGATCGCCAGCGAACTGGCTGGGATTTTCCATCTAATCTAACGGATCTAATCCTAACATGAAGCATAGATTGCATATGAAGGATAACCTTAATGTAAAGATTGGTAGATCACATCCACATATATATATATATATATATATATATATATATATATATATATATATATATATATGATATAACACCACCAAGGATAGCAAGAGCCTATCATCTTCTCGTTGTAGTCTAGCCAAAGCGGTAACCAACCTATGTAACACCTTGATAAAGAGTCATTTCTCAGAACGGCGGCTCGCAAGCGGCCTACTTTCTCATGGTCGTCACTGCGAGGTGCGTGTTGATGCCTCCAGTTTCCAAAGCTTTACCTCAAACGACTCCCACAATACTCGCCATCGGTCCTACTCAACATTACACAATCATTCAGTTTTTTCCCTCCCACATGCTGTCACCACACAAGGGTAATTACACCGACTTCCTACGCACTACTAAGATGTATCCGCAAGATATAGACTAATCACCACGATTACATCTATTCCTACTAAGAATATATGCTAGCTAGACATGTGAGAATAAGCATGCATCATAGTAGATCAAAGCACAAGATTAGATTTATATCACCGTCATGTGTGCATAGGCCCTGATGAATACAAGGCTTGGCTCCTAAACTCCACCATGGCTTCACCGTGCAGGGACGACCATGGCGGCTAGGGTTTGCCCTAAGCCATCTCCTAGACAACTCTAAAGACTTGCGGTGGCCCTCAGCTCTCTGTGGTGCATGCCCTTGGTTTCATCGAGTTCTGGTGGATGGATGATGTGTGTTGATGAATTTTGGGCATACTTAAAGTCTGGAAGACGCGTGGCTGAAATAGGAAGGCGAGGGGAGCAAGGAAAGCCCCAAGCCGGCCTGGCCCTTCCTTTTATCACCTCACATCCAATTTCGTCACCAAATCTCCTCTGATGTTCTGGAAGCTTATTTTTGTATGCATGTGGGCCTAGTACGTCGATAATTTCGGGATGAGATTGATCTTTGACAACTTTTCAAATCTCTGCTTGATCTTCTTTGATTCCTCTTTGATCCTGAAGTGATACTTGACATATCTTCACAATCTTAGTCCTTAAGTAATCTTGGAGGAGTGCTTGCCAAAAATGAGCATCGGAGGGGGCCAGAAGACCCCTGGCCGATCGGTTTGGGCTTCACCAGGCCTATTTAGCCTGGGCTTTAAGCCTGCTAGCCTTCGTCTTTGATAGGTTCGTTGGTTGTTCAAGACTTTATCCAAAAATATGCTTTTAGGTACAATTTTCTGCAAAAACAGAATGTCATCCAAAATACAATGCATATGCGAAAATGGGGTTATTTCAGGTGTCAAGTGGCTGCAGGTTAGTATAAAAATATGTATAAAAACGTCACTTAAATGGCACTAAAAGTGTGTCAATAACGAGCGCCAACATCCATGTCCCTTGTGTTTTATTATGAACGATGTAAACAACTTCAAATAGAGTACAAACAAATAGCCTACATTTTTAGAAAAATTTTAGGTACCAACTTCATATTTTTTTGATTTGAAATGAGTTTGTTATGATTTATTTATTAAATCAAAACTTTTTAAATTTTTAGAAAATGCAAAACCACCCCTCGAAACCACTCAAAAGGTCAAATTTGCCTTTGTTTTGACAGTTGGATCGTCCTCACTATCCGATTTTGTAGTTGTAGTTTGAAAATCAGATTTATGCTATAGTTAGAAGGTGAAAATAGGATTTTCCCTTTTGTAAATTGGATTCTTAAACTACCGGTAGTTTTCACACATCAACCAAATCTATACCATGACCACGATTGGGACACTTTTAGGAACCACGTCACATTTGGATTCCTATCCCCCATCCGGTTGTCGTGGCTCCATGCCATTGTTCGTCTCATCCACTTGATCAGAAACACAGGATCAACTGCCCGTCACCGTGACACACTGTACCTCGCAGAGCACTGCGGCGTTCTTTGCCTGTACCAACTGATCAAATCAAACGTCTCGCCTTTGGCCGTCTCGACCTCGAATCGTTTGCCAGTTGCACGAAACCGTCACCGATATTATTCCGACGGCACGCAGGAGTGGCCACCGCCGCCCGTCGTGACACGTCCAAACCAGAACCCAATCTGACAGCTAGTCGGTTTCGCGAACTGGATAACCATTGCGCATTCATTGGCGAAGTACAGGCCGCGCCAGGATTGCTTTGCTTTGCTTTGCTTTGGGGAAAGGGAGAGCGGGCGGAGACCTGAGCGGGCGGGGCAGCGGCAGGACGGACGAAAGCGGCGACGGGCGACGGCGACGCGCGCGCGGCCGCGAGGCGGCAACCACCGCCGCCCCGTGCGTGTCTCCGACCCGGCCGGCCTCGCGCGACGTGACGGCTACCCCCCCTCACCGGGCCCGGCCTTTGCGCGCCCACGTGCGGCGCCGCGGCCGGGCCAATCGCCGCGCCGCGGCCCATGTGGCGCCTCTCGCTGTCGGCCCCCCGGCCGTACGTGGCGGGCGTGGCGCTGCCGGCTGCTGCCCCTTTGCGACGAGAATATACGGCGGTTGAGCCGGCACTGCGTATCCCTCCGGCCCTCCCTGCTGCATGAGCCGCGCAGACTTTTCAGCCGGGCCGTCCCATCGCCCGTCGCGTGGGCTCGCGGTCCCGGCCCCTGGGCGGTATGGCACGGAGAGAGAGATCTCGCCCCCGGCCCCCCGCCCCCGCCTCCTCCACACAGGACACAGCAGCTGCGGAATCGAACGAAGACGATGATGCATAGCTTTGCGTGCGGGTAGGCTTGCATGCGGGGCGGATTCTTCTACGAGGCCGCAAACCCGCCCCGCAAAATCAGTCCGCGACTGAGGTGGCGCAGCAGCTTTGTTTTGGACACATGCGGGTCGGTCCGGTTAGCCCATTGGACGAGAGCATGTGGCCGCAACAGCCCGCAAGAACCCGCACTCAACATGACGGCAGCATCGAGCTCGCGACTCTCTTGACTTGCCGCAGCGCGGAGGCGGCGCCAACGGGGAACGAGTTCCTGCACCTGATGGACGACAGCTTCAACAACCCCGCAGCACCGCTGCCACCCGCGCTCGCTCTCCCTCAACGCCGCCTCCATCGCTGCCGTCAGCTACCTCAAGAACCTCCCCGAGCCGCTCCACCGCATCGTGCACGGCGGGGCCATCCACAGGACCCCCGGCAAGAAGGCGCGCGGCGCGCCTCGCCGCCGTGGCCGGGGCAGCTGTGGCAGCCGTAAGCCGCGCGCATCGGCACCACGGAGGAGTACGTCGCAGCTAGCCTGGAGCGCGACCGGGGCCTCGCGGCGGCGGCCGCAGCGGCGCGGCGGACCAGTAGAGTGGAGGCCGCAACGAGGCCGCGACCGGGGCATTCGGAAGGCAGCACTCGTGCCGCTACGCCGCGCGCTCAAGCTCCCAATCGAGGTGTTCATCTCAGCTCCGGAACTTTGCATATCTGAAGAAACATGATGCTTCCCGGTTAACGTGCTCAAAGAAACTAATTGTCCTTGGTGTGCCATCGATCCTGCCTAGTTTGATTGCAACAACACAGTGATAATTATTCTGAATGCTAATGCCTTTCATCCTTTCTTTAGTTTTTTCCTCGATTTTTAGTAGCATCACGCGGCATGATTAGTAGTCATCTGAATTAGGCAAAGCAAGTGTAGCAGGGAGGCAAGCAAGCTACCACATGCGAGCTATGCGGGCTTTGCGGGTCAGCCACCACGTCCACAAAAGCAAGCTCATCGGTGAGGTTGAATTAGTGGACAGCTACAAACCCGCCAGATTTGTTTAGCGGCAAGCTTTGTGGGTTCGCGGCCGGCCACAACCCGCCCCGCCTGCAAGCCTACGTGCGGGTTAGCGTGCTGCGAGTCACGAGATCTGGGCTCTGTATGGGCTGTGGAGTGTGGAGCACTCGGCGGCTTTGTCGTGTAACGACGGCGGCCAATCACAAGAACATGAGGTTTCTACTTTTTGTTTTCGAAGAAATATTTCTTCGCTGGGCCCGCTTCATGCATGGATCGTACGACACACGTCTCACCGAGCTTATCGCTAATTACAGTACGATGCTTGCCTTGCATGCACAGTTATTAGGACGACCGGCGGTTCGACCGGTTTCGGTTCGCTTAAAAGACCGTCCTACAATTGGAGCGGTAAAAACCGTTGAACCGTTCGGTTTTATACGGAACCGGCGAACAGGACGGTTCTGTACGAACCGGACGTATTTTGCTCGCTGCCCTCATGTTCTCTCCCACGTTGGCCCAACCAAAGGCCCAGCCCAAGTAAAATCCCACGTAGAAAACTCACCGATCCGCTCGGTTGCTCGCACTCGCACGGTGGCGGTGGCGCATCGCGAAAAAGGACGCCGGCGCATCCCGATTCGCGAGCAGGCCGGCAGGCTGGCGGCGCATCACGAGCAGGCGGCGGCCGCTCTTTCTCCTCCTGTATCCTCTGCGGCCCTGCGCCACTGCCTGTTCTTCGCCGACTGCGGCCGCGGCACCTCATCCCCTGACCCCAACGGCCCTGCTCGTTCTTCGCCGGCAAAGGCTCATCCCGTCCTCCGCGTAGACGGCTGGCAGCTCCAACTCCATATCAGCTTCTGCGTTGCCCCCGGAGCAGAGGCCCTCGGCGGCCTATTCTTTGCTGGCGGCGGCCGGCCAGCAGACAGGCAGGGGCTCAGGCTCCCCCGCCGTGTGCGCAAAGAAGCAAGCACACCAGGCTGCCGATTCCATGTCATCGCCGGTGGCGAGCGCATCCAGCAGTGAGCTAGCGTTGGCAGCTACGGCACGTCATCCTCCTCCTACTAACTAGCTTCTTCTATGTTTGGGTTTTCATTTTTTTTCCCCATTTTGCAGTTCAATTGTTTTTTTCCAATCACTAATCAGATTCAAATTCAACAGGTACCGGCAGAATCTCTGGCAGCAGCAGCAAACGAGAATCTCACAATCCTTTTCATAGTTGTCGATTTTTCTCTACCCAAATCTATTTCGTGATTAATATTTGGCTTGTGTTCATTTTAATTCAGAAGCTTGTGTGAGGCTGAGCTGCAATTAGAAATGTCCTTTGTAAAAAAATGCCAAATTTAATGGTTTACTAGTGTTCCGTTGTATGGTTATATAATTAAGCTGTGTTATTTACGAGCTAAAATTTATTTGTCATCAACTACATATTGTTATTTACCAATTATATATATATAATTGGTAATTATATATATATACATACATACATATACATATATATATATGACACCGGTCCAATATATTTCTAGCCGGTTCAAATTGTTTTTGACCGTTAAATTGAACCAGCGATTCAACCGGTTCTCAGCGGTTGAACCAGTGAAAGGGGTGAGGACTTCACCGGTCCGGTCCTAATACATATGCTTGCAAGCCCCCGGAAAGCTGAAGGTGAGCTCGGCAATTGATCTGCGCTTTGAATGCCCTATTGATTAGACATCAGCACGGGGGCCACGCCGCCTGCTTACAGCATGTTGCCATCAACTGTTGCTCTTCAGGCTGCGGATGTCGTCGAGACGGGTACAATCCACCTTTCGAGCACTGTCAATTGCTGTCCGTCGTTTCTGTATACATTTTTGTTCTTTCTGCTGAATTTCTAGTTGTAAAACAGTAACGGTAACTATAGGCGTACTTGGAATGCAAAAACAATGTAAACACGGAAACTCATGTGCAAGATAACGAGCCTAAACTTTAGTCTAAGCTTGCCTTTGTTGAAAAGTACTGTAAATCCATGGCCTCATGGGCCATCAATCTCCAACAAGTAGTATTATTGGCTGGCCCTAGCGCTTGCTAGTTGCCTTTATCACTATATTGCGCCAGTCAATTTCTGCATTCCTTGCTTGCCGGCTGTACCTAAGCCGGCATTCTAACGAAAATGCACAAAGTCAAGAACGGCTCGTGTTGTCTTACTGATGCTATTTAGTCGGTATATATTGGAATGGTGATACGGTGTATATGCTGGTTTTTTTTAACCTAATACACTGGTTTTATTGACAGTAAAAGAGAGCTAAAAAAAGAGGCAGTAAAGTTTAACTAGCTAAATTTTAGATGGGTGGATCCAAACATAACCTTATATTAGTACCATAGTACTTATCTTTATTTAGCCATGGTACATAAATCATGCAGAAAATGGAATGAAATGAAAAGAAATTTCAGTCAAAAACCATTTCCTAGAGTTTCTTTGCTATAGCTAAATTAATGGTGATTGGTGGCTAAAAGAGCGAGACAAGAAGAGAAGAAAGAGAGCAAGAATTAAATAAATATTGTAGCGGGTCCCACTTTAATTTAGGAAGCTGTGCTATAGTAATACCATTGGACACGTTTACAATGTTTGCTATATCCTACATGTACAAAGTTACAGAGAGCACCCTGCTACAACCGATGTGGGTGACTTGGTGCCGATAAGCTCTCTACAAGTTATCCACGTAGGAAAGAGAGAGAAGGAGAGAGAAGACGTTGTCGCTACGGCTGGCGAGAGCCACTAGCACATGTTCCCGTGTGAGCGGGCCCTACCACATGTGAGGCTCTCTTCTCTCTCTTTGCTCTGCCTTGCGGTCCGGCTTAGCTCCTGCGATTGCGAGATGCTCGCGGGCGGAGCACGGCCACGGCGTTGGGCGCAAGCGCTTGCTCGAAGCGCAGGCGATGCCAGCAAGGGCGGGTGGGTCGCGAAGCGACCCTGCCGGTGTGTGGAGGAGTTCACGGCCCTGTGGCACGCAGAAGAGCTCGCGGCCGCCGGCTTGGCGAGAGGCCCGATGCTCGCCGGAGCTCGTGCTGCCGCACGGGGCTCTGGCACTACTCGTCCGCCGCAGCTCGGTTGCGCCGCGCGGGACTCCACCTTAGGTGTCCGCCGAACCTCGAGCCATCGCCGGAGCAGGTAGAGGGGAGGTGGGGCGAAGCGAGCTTCCGGTGTGCGGGGAGTCGAGCACGACGTAGGGAGAAGGGAGGTGTTGACGCTCACTATTGACACACTTTTACCCCTATTTATCTTCAAGAATAACATGAATTTAATACCTAAACTATTGATTACATCTAATAAACCGGTCATTTTCACGTATGCAACGTATTTCGGAGGATATTATGCTTTTGCAGAAAATTAGGCTTAAAAGCATATTTTTGGATAAAGCACTGAATGAGCATCGAACCAGATGAAGACGAAGATCAAAGGGCCCACGAAGGGGCTAGGCCGATCAGCCTAGAGGAGCCAAGGCCGATCGGCTCTGGCGCCCACTGATGCCCATATTTGGCAAGCAATCCTCCAAAGTTACTTAGGGGCTAAGTTTATGAAGATATGGCAAGGACGAGCTCAGGATCAAAGAGGAATCGAAGAAAATCAAGCGAAGATTTTGAAAGTCATTGAAGATCAATCTCATCCCGAAGCTACCGACGTGTCAGGCCCACGTGCAAGTTAAAAGAAGATTCCAGAGCACTAGAGGAGACTTGGAGACGAAGTAGAACGCGAGGAGCCAAAAGGAAGGCTCATGCCGATTGGCCTGGAACCTCCCAGGCTGATCGGCCTAGGGTTTTTCTTCGCCCTCTCACCTTCCAATTTTTACCACGCGCTCTCTGGACTATAAATACTCCGAAAAATCCACCAAGCCAGATACTAAGACGACGTACTCGACGTGAAGCAACAGAGAAGTAGAAGGAGCTTGAGGGACACCTCTCTGGAGAGCCAAGGGCCGTGCAGTTGTCGGAGGCTAGCATAGGCGAACCTCTGCCAGTGTGATCACCCTGCGAGGAAGATCACGCTGGAGTTCTGGAGCTGGAAGTCACCAAGATCAAGGTAGGATCCTGGTGGTGATCTTGTGATGTGCAATCATTCATGGTGAAGTAATAGATGTGTTCATGTTCTTAGCGATCTAAGTATCTCCTTTGATGGTTTTATGCTCTATCGGGTTTGCTTGCTTTTCAATTTATGAATCGATGATAGATTGCCTAGGGTGTTCTTGTGGTTGTGGTGACCAGATTTGCATGCTTGATCTATCGATGAGTATGAATGTTCTTACGATTATGCCCTTAACCTGCTTGCGCTGATAGAGATAATCGTGACAGGATCTTTCTTGTGTAAGGTGGGGGATTTAGGGATCCGGACCGGAAGTGTAGACTCAAAGATACTTTTTACTAAGATTATATCAGTGTTGCTTTGCTATCCATGCTCAAAATTACAATATATGCATAGTCTAGGTTGCTCTAGATTGGTTACCTATACTCTATCTGTTATCTGTCTGTACATGCTTAGTAGATTGGATCTGAATCACTCATAAACACCAAGTTAATAGTAACAATGCTAGTTGAAATAAATCTTGTGCTATAAGTTCCACGGATTGACAAACCTTGGGGGAATACTCTGAGGGAAGAGCTATAACTAATATGTAAGCTTGCGGTTCACAAATTGGCGTGCTAATAGCTATCAACAGGAGGGTGGGACGTGGCCGCCGGCTCTCGGCGTGGGGAGGAAGGGGAGCTTGGGCGCGCGGCCGCTGCTAAGAGGAGGGATGGCGAGCACGGCCGCCGGCTGCCAGCGCGGGAAGGGAAAGGAACTTGGGTGCACGGTCACTGCAGAGAGGAGGGAAGGCGGGCGCGGCCGTTGGCTCCTAGCGGGGGAGGGAGGGGTGCTAGGGCCGACGGCGGAGGGAGGGCCGCGGGGGGCGCGGAGGCCGCCGGCATGCGAGGAGGCTGACGCGGCTGGGGGAGGTGGGGAGAAGAGTGAGAGGAGAGGAGAAGAATGAGAGCAAGAATTAAACAAATATTGTGTGCGGTCCCACTTTAATTTAGGAAGTTGTTCTATAGTAATACCATTGGACACGTTATCTATAATGGTTGCTATATCCTACATGTACAAAGTTATTCAGAGCACCCTACTACAACCATTGCCGATAAGCTCTCTACAAATCATACACGTAGGAAAGAGAGGAGGAGAGAGAAGATGGTGTCGCTACGGCTGGCTAGAGCCGCTAGCACGTGTTCCCGTGTAAGCGAGGCCTACCACGTGTGAGGCTCTCTTCTCTCTCTTTGCTCTGCCTCGTGGTTCAGCCGAGCTCCTGCGACTACGAGATGCTCGTGGGTAGCAGGTTGAGCACAGCCACGGCGCTGGGCGCAAGCGCTAGCTTGAAGCGTAGGCGACGCCGGCGTGGGCGGATGGGCAGCGAAGCGGGCCTGCCAGTGTGTGAAGGAGTCCACGACCCTGTGGCACGCGGAAGAGATCGTGGCCGCCGGCTTGGCGAGAGGTCTGGCGCTTGCCGGAGCTCGTGCTGCCGCATGGGGCTCTGCCACTGCTCGCTCATCGTAGCTCGGTCGCGCCGCGCAGGACTCCACCTTAGGCGTCCATGCAACTCCCGTCGGGGGAGGAAGGGGAGCTGGGGGCGGCGGGGAGGGAGGGCAGCTTCAGGCGCGGAGGTTAGGCGAGCACGGGGCCGCCGGCGTGCAAGGAGTCCGGCACGGCTGGGGGTGGGGAGAAGAGTGAGAGGAAAAGAGAAGAAAGAGAGCCAGAATTAAACAAATATTGTAGAGAGAATTCCCTATTTGACATCAGGAAAATGACCGATTCCTTTCTTGGCCCTAAGAAAATTTTCATTCCCTATTTGACACTGAGTTCAACTTTCATTCCTTATACGATACTCTGTTGGATTTTCCATCCATAAACTGTTAAATGCCCTGTGAAAAGATGATTTTGGCCCTATGGATCCCACCACCTTTCTCCCTCCTCTCCTCTCCTTCTTCGAGCGTCATATTCGAGAGTGTTCTTAGCGATCTTGCAGCTATCATCGTTCACCAGGGTCTCACGAAGCTAGAAAGCTCCTAGCTTTATTGCTTCCAATGCCAATTCGTTGCTCTCCGAGCAAATCCAGTTGAGGACGAGCACGACCTGCTCGATTGCTCGGGAGTTGCCACTTTGGTGACGTCGGAGAGCACGGCAACGATGTCGGGGATCTTGCGCAGCTCCTGGCGCCCCTCGCGGCACTTGGTGAGGAGGCCGAGCACCTCGACGGCGTGAGCGGAGCTAGCGGCGGCTAAGGTGCCGAGCGCGGGCGCCGTGCCCCGCGCACCGGCAGCGGTTCTCCGGCAGCTTGCAGAGCTCGTATAGGGCCATGGCCGCCTCGCGGTGCTCCCGCGGGCTGCCGTGGGGGAGGAGCCCCACCAGCTTCGGGATGACCAAGGGGTGCGCCCCAATGGTGCATTTGTTGACGTCGACGGTGGCGAGGCTGGTGAGCGCCGTGGCCGCGAGCGCGTCGACGACGCCGTCCGCCATGAGACCGACACACGTGTCGTCGCTGTCCAGGGTGAGGAGCAAGAGCGCCCGGGCGCTGCCTCGTCCCCGGCCGTCGCGTGCTGCAGCAGCATCGCCGCGGTGCCAGACTCCCGCACCTCCCTCCGTCCGGCTGTGCCGAACTTGGCCAGCCTCAGCAGCGTCGGCACGAGTGACGAGGGCCGCACCGCTGCCGTAGATGTCACCGCTTCTTGCCTCCCCTACGCACCCCCTTCCGATGGGACGGTGGCGGCAACCGCTGAAGGTGCGACGGTGGCTATGAGGCGGCGGGGAGGATGGCAGCGGGAGGTTGGTGACAGGGCAGGTAAGGTGCTCCCCGTCGAGCTAGTGCTGGATGTTGCGACGCTCGAAGGTGTGGCTGGAGGGGAGGATGACGGGGTCCGTCATGACCTCCAGCATGTTGGGGCACTGGAAGTCGTCCGGCCATGCCTCCATTCCTGGCGGTAGGATCCGTGGCGCCGTCACGTTCACGCAGAAAGGGAAGAGTGGAACGGGAAGCGTGTGGGACTCTGGTCTGGAGGAAGACGAAGCCGAAGAAGCAGAGGGAGAAGGAATGGAGAGGAGGAGGGAGAAGGTGTTGGGGCATACAGGGGTAAAATCGTCTTTTCACAGAGTACTTAACGGTTCACGGATGGAAATTTGATGGAGTGTCATATAAGGAATGAAAGTTGAACTTAGAGTCAAATAGAAAATAAAAATTTTGCGAGAGCCGAGAAAGGAACAAGTCATTTTCATTTTCATAGTATCAAATAGGGAATTATCTTAATACCATTAGACACGGTATCTGCCATGCTACCCGTACAAAGCCATTGAGAGCCTACTGCAACCATTGCACATGGAGCAACGCGAAGGCACAGGGGTAATCTCGTCAACTCGTGAGGAAGTTCACGGGCAGATGCGAAAGTTCCAAGTCCCAACCAGACCGGCGACGGACGACGCCTCGGTCTCCACGCCGCCGCCGCCGCCGTGTGGCTGACTTGACCAATCTCGAGGCTCTCTCTCCCCCCATCACGGAAAGGGCTTCCGGCTCCGCACGACCACGAGGCCTCGATCCGCACGACCACGAGGCCTCGATCCGCGCGTCCCCGCACGATGAGGCTCGTGGCTGTCCTGGTCGCCGCGGCGGCCCTCCTCGCGGCCGCCGCCGCGCACGAGCACCACGGCGAGGCGCCCACGTGCTCCGGCGGCAGCGCGCGCGTGCTCGCGGAGTTCCGCCCCGGGGAGGTGACCGTGGACGGGCACAGCGACGACTGGGACGGCGTGGAGGCCTCGGAGTTCGCGCTGCTGCCGGCGCTCGACCCAGACGAAGACAAGGCCTACTCCGGCGGCAAGGTTGCCGTCAAGGTTCGGTCTCTTCCAGGCTCTATCTTCTATCTCTCTCCCTCTCCCCCATAGGAAAACATGTGGATCTTAGGGTGATCGCAAATTGGATTTAGAACTGGCTGTGTTGTCGAAACCGAAATGGTGATCGATGAGCCGAATCATGGACTTCGATCTTACGCTGTAGCATTTGACTGTTTGGCGTAGTAAAATCTTTGGATTTATCTGGAGTAGCTTGATGATTCAGTTCGATTTTCAACTGAAGAGTTGATTTGTGTGTTTGATACTTTGGAACCTTGTTTTCTGCGAAATGGTACTTTTGTTTAACTTTTGGAGTGGGCTTGTGCAGGCTGTGCATGATGGCGTCAACGTCTTCTTCATGCTGCAGGTTGATGGGGCTTACGCTTACAGTAAAGGGTATTTTCGCCTTCTTTCTGAGTTATGTCTGTACTAGTGCGGATAGAATGATAGTGGAAGCTGTAGTGCTCTTTATTTTCACTCTTTTAGTCCAGAGAGACGTTATACTGGATTGGAGACGTTGGGCAGCCAGTCAGCTATTTTGTTTTGCTGCACTAGCCCACATCGATCTATTTCTTAGTGAACTTCAACCCTGCCATTTGATTGGGGGCCTAAAGATTTATACATGATTCTCAATTGTTCTATTAATAAATGGTAGTATCACTGCAGTTTTCTTATTGCCTTGGTCTTCTTTAGTAGTTTAAGGCCTGATGCTGTTTTAGTTGGATCGATTGTGCCTTGGCATGACATTTCCCCCCATTGCCTTGGTTTTCTTTAAGGGCATGTTGGTGGTTTGATTTGATTGATTGTGCCTTGTGAAAATGATTTGATTCTCAGTACATATGGTAGCCTCCCACCACTAGTTTGAACTATATAACTCTGCATCAAGTAACCTGTGCTTTTTGTTGACTTGTGATCAACACAGGAAAAGTAGCAAGTGCCCTTCTGTTGCTCTGATGTTCCAAGTTGGAGATAATGCCACATACTACAATGTAAGTTTGAATTGCTCCCAGCTATTAAGCATTACAGGTGTTGCAGTTGACTCATGCATTTTGCTTGTTTCTTGTTATGTATGCTGAGCTCCTTTTTGCATTTCGTTTTTTTGGTACTGCTTCTTACTGGTTACGTCATGTGTATCAAACATGATACCATTCGACTATTTAGATGGGAGGATGCAAAGATATGCCAGGTTCTTGCACAAGTAAAAGTTGTAGAGGTCATGAGGTTGACATTATGCACTTTGAAATTGGAAATGCTATTCCTGGACGTCTTTATGGTGGCAATCACATAGATAATGCTGCTGGAAATGGAGGCGACAGGTAACTCAGTTCTACGTGTCAAATGTTGGTTGTGTATTGTATGATGTAGATACTTACTGTTAAAAAATTCGTTTATTTAGATTTGGTCACCTTGTTGATGTCTATGCATGGAATCCACATTGCCGATACCTTGATGGACTGGGCCCTAAAGGTACCCATACTTATAAAATTAAAAAATTATTGTATGTGGATTGCATGTTTGATTGTTTTTTGTATGAACCTTTTGTGATTGAACTTTGTTTTGGGCAATTCTTATTTCAGAGAACAATTCAAATGCTCAAAACGATTGGCATGGGGCTTGGTGGCACAGTTCACTGACCGTCCATTCAGGTAAAACTATCAGACTCTTCTTCTTTTTAATCTTTTCTTGGCTTGTTTATGGATTCAAAAGCACATAACATGTGGAGACCATCTTCTGAGCGTAGAGAACCTGAGATTGCACGCTTTCATCTTCTTAATGTCCCTTTTTTCAACTACTAACAACTACGTAAATGTTGACCAAAAGAAAAATACGTCCAAGTTAAACTTTATCATCTCATTATCATGTGAAATCTTCTTCCAGGCTTTGTTGATGATGATAATCCTTATGGAAAACAAGATGAGAAGGGCACATATTATTTTGAGTTCTCGAGACCCTTAAGAACAATGGATCAATTTCAGCAGGTACTTATCTATCATTACATGACATTCAAGGCACTGCAGCACGAACACCAGCTACTCATGGATATATAGTGGAAACAAAGGGGGGAGAATAGCTACTGGGGCTTCAATGAACACATGTACTAGTCATGTTTCAGTTAATCTCACAAATCTGTATTTTGTAAAAACTACACCTAAGACATTTTTTGGGTAGACAATACATAATTGGGTGATTTCCTAGTTGTCTGGCTTCTACTGGGCATGCATGTCATCATTTGTTCATGGTACACTTGAACTGACAAATTTGATACCCCTTTCTCCATTATACAAACTGCTTGAAGTTCTATAGCATCATTTCCTTGACAAAATATAGTATCTAAATGTTCCTTTGGCAATGCAGGATGCACAGTTCACAATAGGCCAGCCCAGCAATATGGCCGTAGCCTTCTGGTACCCAACCGACGGCAAAGAATGGAGCGATTCGGAGCATTACTCATCCAGCTGCAACTGGTTGATTTTGGATATACAGCCTTCGTCGGAAGCTACATATTACCGCCCTGCTCCTAATCGCTCTTGGGATGCTGTGACTGGCTTTGCTCTGCTCCTTTCGGTGGTAGCCATTTGCCTGTCTATCTTTGTGGGCCACCGGGTCTCTAAGAATAGGAGCGCTGCACAATTTACGCCACTTGAACAGATCCAGTTTGCTGAAGAACGCCATTGATTGGACTTGAGATTACGGGAGGCTACCGTTTCATCTGTATGTGTAGGATCCTTTGTATGATTCGGAGTTGATAGTTGCTGCATTGTAGTTCTGAACTTGTTGCGATCTAGTGTAGGACACATTGAAAGCATACACAATACAAAATTACAGACTGCCGATTTTGATTGTAAGAAACCATATTTGTAAAGGCTCTAGTATGTCAAGCTTTCAACTCTGGGCTACTGCTGTCATTCGTAGCTTAGTCTGGTTCGATTACTGAAGTAAACATTTTTGGGAATAAAGCCGAAGAATCTTTCCGAGCGCTCATTTATCAGTTGGCCGTGAAGTAGCATTTTTTTGAATGCAGAACAAAACTACTCCATTCGTTTCAAATTATAGGTCGTTTTAATTTTTATGAACTTAGAAAAATCAAAACGACCTATGATTTGGGATGGAGAGAGTATGTTTCACCTTAACAAACAATCAACTAAATTGAGTTCAAGTCTGGTGTAAAATTTTAAAAACGCCATGCTTTTAATATATTCAGTTTTCAAAAATTCTGCAGAATGCCATAGCACGTTTACCAGAGCCTGAAAATATCCGGACGAGTCCGGCCCGTGAGAAGTTGAGAGAACCCCGGGATGCTGCAGCGGAGGTTCCATTGCGACCCACGGAACCAGTGACCACTGCCCTGTTGCGTTCTAGGGTTTAAGGCTTTCTGGGCAGCGGCGTTCCAAGGTTTTTGCGCAACCTGCATCAGCGCCACCTAGGGCTTAGCAGGTGTAGTACCTCGCTCGTGTTCCCTCTGCTGCGCCGCCGCCCCATGGCCGACCCAGTGGAGGACGCTGCCGCCGCCGCCGCCGCCGCCGCCGTATCAGCGGACAACGACGACGACGGCGTCGAGGACCTTTACGCGGACCTCGACGAGCAGGTCACTGCCGCACTTGCTGCCGCGGGGGAGAGCGGCGGCTCCAATGCGAGGGACTCCGACCCGGCCACCGACGGCGAGGGGGAGGTACCGGAGGCCGACGCGAACGAGGCGGTGGATTTGGGGGACGGGACCGCGGGCTACAGCAGCAGCGACGAGGAGAGCGATGATGGCCTCCACATCGTCCTCAACGAGGACGCCGGCGCGCCGCCTCCTGTGGGCCGCGGCGAGGGGTGCGTGGCTGAGGGTGAGGATGGGGAGGATTCGGGCAGCCGGATGAAGGTTTCATCTGTTGAAGAAGGCGGCTGGGCAACGGTATGCAGTGAATTGGCTGGATAATTGGTAGTATAAGGATTCTTATTGGTGCTGTAGTGGGTTTGAAACTGGAAAAGTGTAGATGCAGTTTATTCAGGGGAGGTTCTAGGTTCTCCACTACTGATCTGCAGCACATTGCATGAATTATGCGGGTTTCTGCCAATCCTATGCACACCTCTTGTGAGCTTTAAGTCGAATTGGCTCTCCGTTCCAGTTTCTTCTGTGCGGATATACGTAGATTGAGACTACTGTTTTGGCAGTCGTTTACTTTAATGATGTATGTTGGACTGCGTTGTTCCAGGTTGGTGGCCTCCAGTGCCAGGGACTTCTTGAGAAAACTACATTACCTATCTTGGGGCAAGTGGATCGAGATCGCCAGCATGTGTTCCAACGTGATTATAAGTTATTCTTGCCAAGAAATAGGTGCTGTTCCTACTCATATGAATGCAAAAACATGTAATTAATGTAGATTTATGTACCATGGTAGTGACTTTTTTGTTATTATAGGCATGAAAAGGGAGAAAAGAAGATATTTCTGCCACTTGTTGAGTTATTAGTCATTGAAAGCTGCATAAATTGGCTGGCCTGTCTATATGGCTTCCTGTCGTAAAGTCATAATGAAGATGCACTATCTTGTGTGCTGATCCTATGATCCTAACACTGCATTATTTCAGCACAATTTTCGACATAGACATTGAAGCATTGCAACAGAAGCCTTGGAGACAACAAGGAGTGGATCTTACTGATTACTTCAATTTTAATCTGGATGAAGAAGGCTGGAGAAAATATTGGTGCAGCATGGTACTTTGGTCATTTTATTTCCTGTTGACATTTGTACATCATTACATCAGTTTCTAAGCTGTCAAATTTACATCACTACATGTTTTTGTGCAGAAGCAATTAAGGTTAGGGACCAGATCACTTGCAAATGAAACATCAGGACTGGATCAAGTAAGGCATAAACCTTGGATGCTTACAATTTTTCTTGTTGAGCAAAACCTTATGATCTATGTATTCAGGAATCGTACAAACTGAAATCTGTTAAAGCAATGCCAAAGGCAGCAAATTATTCTGGATTTGAAGGAAGAAATAGCCTTGCCAAGGTAATATGAAGTCATTTTTAGTGTATTTGAATCAGCATAGGTTCACGTGTAATCTATCAGAGCTAACATAGTTTTCCAAATCTAGCCAAAGGGTAGAGCAATCCATGTTGAAGGTAGTGCGCATGAGCGTGTTCCGTCAGCAGACTTATGGCGTCCAATACAAAGGGATTCGGATGTTGTGATTCAAGTATGTTTCATCAAAGTCTTTGTATGGCTCTTCAATATCTTCTCGCTATATTCTAACAAGTTAATCTGATTGATCAGGTAAACATGACGCTTTCACCCTCAAATCAGTCCACTTCGGATGACAGCTCAAAGTTAAATCATAAGTGTGTGACTACTGAAAGGTATGCATAGTTGAAGCTACATATTGGGGTCATTTTGAGGATGGCTACTATGTGTTTCTCGAGTTGATTCCTGAGCTGACTGTCTTCTCAATTGCACTGCATGCTGAATGTCCATTGCTCATCCTGGCGACAGAAGATTGAAGGGCTCTAGCTTTGTGGTAGACAGGGTGGTTGAGAAGGAAGTGCATGATGGAGATTCCTCAGAGTTTAGTGGCAGCAAACTGGATAGAAGAGATTCATCTTGTGCGAGGGCCCAATCTTTTAGTCCTGATTATTCTGATACGCTTTCTGGGGAATCAAAAGAAGATTTCTATTTCAAGAGAGCCAATAGACATTCAGATTCCAGGGACTTCTTTGAAGACACCAAACTTCAGGATGAGCATGTCAAATCTGACTTTTACCGCCATTCAAGTAAGTCGGACAGAGAAAACAGCGAAAGTCGCAGTCGTAGTTATACCCCTTCCCCTGCTGATGATAGAAATCACAAGGCAACTAAACTTTTTCAGAGGGGTGAAGCTCCTTTTGATGGACGAGGCAAGTCCAGTGATTTTTTTGTTGAGTGCAATAGTGATCACGACCTCGTGAAATCTGGACGTAATGCAAGGAAAGAACTGAAGAGACAAAGTGTAGATGGCGGAAGGTATGCTATCTTTGTTGAAAAAGAAAAATCAACAGATAGGTATCCTAGTAGGTATGGTAGGGAGTATGAGAAGAGAAGATCTAGCTTATCTTCCCTGAGGACCAACTATCACAATGCAGGTCACAATCAAATTTATGAGAAGCAAGGTTATTCTCATCTGGAAAGAGTAGGTGTGAAAAATGACAAGCATTACTTTAGCAATGAGTCTAATCACCACCATAGGCGATCTTCTTCACATGAAATCAATGATGGAGAGGATGTTGAGAAGTGCTTCTCTTCAGCCAAGGAGTGGCAGCAACATCATGACCATGCATACCAATCAATGCTAAATGCTGATATGTCTGATGCTGATGATGGACAGATGTACAGAGAAAGGTATTGTCAGGAAAAGAGAAGAGCCAGGCACGACCATAGCGTGGATGGCGAATTTCCCCATTACACTGACTACGGATTTTGCGAATGGCAGAGTCCTGAGGTCAGAGGCAGATACAGAGACAAAGGAAGATTTGCCAAAAGCAATGATGAGCATTTCAGACATGCTAACCATCTTGAGTTGTATCCTAGCCGAAAGAATTCTGAGAGGGACTGGCCTGCTGCTGGCTTCCCTTTTCAAAACTCAAGAAACATATGTATCGATAACAAAAGAATCCACAATGCTAAGATGGTACATTATCATCGTGATGGGTATCATCAAAAGAACAATGGCAACATTCCTCGATCTGCTTTGTGCAGTGACACAGTTGCTGAAGCTGAACGTTTTATTCTGCCAGTTAAGAGGAAGCTTCATGCTGATCTGGGTTCCATGAACCAAAAATGTCTTGCTGATTTGTCACTTCTGAAAGGAAGAAGATTGGTGCATGACCAATCTATACTCAGCGATAGAAGGATTTATGCTTTGAGGCTGCATAAGTTTACAGATGAAATTGATACAAAAGCCATTTGTAATTCTGATGATATGAGAAATAGTAATACTGTTTCAAACATTTGTATTGGGAGAAGACATGAGCTGGAGAACGCTGATAACATCCTCTTGAATGATAGGAAAATAAAGGTAAACTTTGAGGAGAAAAAATCCAATAAAAGTGTACATATCAAATTTTTTTATCAATCTTGTACTTTAAATTTTTTTACATTCTTATTTCTGGCATATATAATGATATATTCTACTAGCACTCAAATGCACATGAAAGAAAATTGAGTCACGCTTTTAGGTAAATTACACAGATCATAAATCAGTATGAGGATTAGTGGAGTATTGGCTAACTGGGCATTGCTAACCATGACCCCAGTTTTCTTAAACATAATCATTTTGGATAGCATCAAAGCACTTCTGATCAACATTTGCAAGTTCTAATTTAATCTGTTCAATTTTGTTGGGATACAACATGGTTTGGTTGCATTTCAAATCCATCTTCAAATGCCGGCAAACAATAGTTAATATTTTTCTGTCAAAGATCTGTGTAAACTCCCACAGTGCTAGCCTTTGTCCAAATTGGTCCAGTACTCTAGTGTTGTGATATGTTGACATTGTTTTATTGACAAATAACCTTCTTTGTGTCGATAAGAGCTGTGGGATTCTTGCTGTGAAACATATCCAAAGAATTATAAATAGGATTATAGGAGTGCTTGGAACTTAGCAATCCATGCATCAGGACTATAGACCTACAGGCCAAGTTCTTTTACTGCTTCTGTTATTGCAAATACTATATTGCTATTTTTATATTATAACAATATCGCTTGGTTTGTGAGGCTTTTGTTGGATTTTGTCTCTAGACCCTAAACTAGCTTGGGAGTCAGGACTAAAGGCTCTGTCAGTGTAAATAATCTTCTTTGACTTACATTAAGTTCAACTTTTTTGTCCATCTTTACTGTGTAGGTTGTCTTATACAAGTCACATGATAATCGTTAGGTTATCTATTAGTTAGTAGCAATCTTCTAAAATGTGGTAAGCAAGCTGCTAACTCACTGCTTAGTGCTAAAGCAGTATGCCGGTGCTTAATCTTGTAGGCCTTATTTAGGCTAGGAGTAGTTCAGATCTTACTTAACTTAATTATTGATAGTTCAGATCTTACTTAACTCAAGTATTGAACATTTACCTAAAGGGGTCATCACTGACCATGAAATATTTGTTCTTTCTGGCATTCCACATCACTCAAATTAAAGCTTGTCTATGATACAAATTGAAAACTAATGCATCCATCATCCATGGAAACATTTGTTATTTCTTAGTTTAGAAGCATTTAGTTAATCCATAGTAAAATCTTATCTCATTAGACAGATGTTACATGTTTATCTTTTTGACAATTGCAAACAAAGGGATACAAACTTAAATGCTGCATCGGAACCTGCAGCTAGCAATCACTCTGCACTAGGGACTTCTCCATAGCATCTTTTCAGCCCCTAAACTAGTCCCAGAGGCTAGAGCAAGCCCTCTCTTGCTTGTAGCTATTTAGATGACTGCATATGCACTACTTATTCCTATGCTAGTTCATAACAAACTATATTTCATAACAGCTGTTCGTGGTGTTTAAGAGGCTAAATTTAGTGTTGAATACACCTAGGTGGATTTATGTGGAAGTTTTGTCTTTATCTTTCTACATAATACTGGACCAACATGTGATGTGATATGGCATTATACTGAACCAGCATGTGATGTGATATGGCGTTATGGCTCTAGTTCTTGTTGAAGTGTTTGCTGTGCAATGTATCTTAGAGACAAATAAACTACTTCCTTAATGTGTTTCTGCTGGCTGGAGTTGAGCTCTTCCTCCTATCATCTGGTTGTATTCTTGAAAGCCTGTCAAAGAAAAACATAGCTCTGGCAGTCTGTACTAGTCAATGTTTTATGAGGAAGTGCTTTGATGCTATCAAACACATTCTTTCTTAAAAAAAAATTCATGCTCTATAGTATCTTACAACAAAGTGCCCTCCTCTCATGTCTCACTCCAAACTGTCCTAAACAAATACACAGTAGGGGGAGGAATAGGATGCATGAGGGTAGGAGAGCGAGAAGATAGAGAGAGGATTTGGATAACATTATAACACAGTAATACTAAACTTATGGGAACAAATGCATATAATAAAGAAAATATTGTGCTGAAAGTCCAATTTCTCCTCTTGGCTTCATCTTCTCTCTGGTTACTTATTTCTGGTTGTGCGGGCAAGGGCAACCATGTTAGCTAAACCGTGGTGCCTTTGGGTCAGGTGATGGGTTGATGGGTGTTAAGTGAAAGATTTGTAGATAAGGGTGTTTAGTGAACTTTAGAAGAGTTCAAGGGGTATAATGGACTTATTCCTTCGCAATTATTTGCCTCGTATCCCAAGGAATAAGTCTAGCTTAGACCCATGAACTTTTGAAAATTCCAAATAATGCCCTCAGTTGCAAAGCTGGATATTTAACACCCTAAACTTACAAATGCTTACGAGGATAGTTTTGCTGATGCAGCCTAAAATAGTAGAGGATTTTGTCACACGGGCAACACATTTGTAACCATGTTTGAATTTTGAACCTTGTCTCACACAAATCAACATTTTGTTTCTAACTTGAAACCTAAACAAATATAAATTATGATTAGTAGCTCCTCTCTGCCCCAGGAGTGGGTTTGGTGTGATAGCGTAGGTGAGCTCCTGGATGACCATCTCATATTTGGGCTGAACTAATTTGCTATGCTACAGACTTTTGGTTTGTGTTACCTTTTCATTGCTGATGCAGATGTTCTGCCACTACTTGCAACCTAAGATACACAATGTACCTATCTTGTTGCTTATTTTCACATTTGAGTTGTGTACCTTTTCTACTTTCATTCTAGCTATTGATTTGGTGAGCCTCAGTAACTAAAAACTTTTAGCTTCATTTGTTTCTAAATTGTAACAATACCACAATAGGTTCGCTTGTTCAAATGGAACTGCTAGGTTAACTATTCTAGTGTTTAAAAAACTATTATATTGTTCCCTTTATCAAGATCTTATAAGTTATATCTTGTTTGTTGTTTTTTCAGTCACACTGGGAGATTTAAGAGATTTATTCTTCAGAAACTCTCTATTTTTAACCACTTAATACATTGACATTTTTACTTGATATATGGTTGACTCAATGACTCTAATGTTGTCCAATGTTCAATTAACATTCTGTGTTCAGGAATTCAGCAAGTTGACCAAACCTTTAAACTTGTGCTGTTCATTAGTTTTTCTTTGGACTATCCCTTTTGATTTGATTGTTCTTGTACATTCAATATATTCCCTTGTAATGTGGCTATAGTCACCAATTTATTTGATTAATAACATCCCCTGATTGTTGCTAGCCTTATCGATGTACTGTTTATTGATTCTTATTCCATTATAACATGTGCACCTTTAATAGTTCCCTCAATAGTAGCTTGAGTTACACAGCTCTCCTGCGTAGTTCGAGAAATAGTAGCTTGGGTTAGTGCTATGTGATATCATCTCTTGATGGTTTCTTTACTGCTTAATTAAACTTTACCTTTTTTTCTCGTAAAACATCTAATTTGTCGTAACCCGTTATGTTATGATTGTGCACTAGTGTATATTGGTTTGTTTCATTTATTTCTACCTACAGCTTATATTTACTTACCTGCAATTCGTTCATGCTTAGGTATTCCTTTTAATTATAATCAAGAGTTCTGTCAAACTAATCATATATATTATTCTAAGAACATCTCACCTGAAGTTTCCGATGAACATGAACCTGTGCTGTAACTTTGGGTTTATTTAAACCCTTCTCTTCTTAATATATTGATACGCAGCTCTCCTGCGTGTTTGAGAAAAAAAACATGAAAATGTGTAGCAAGACTGAGCTGTTAGCAACTGAGATGCTCACTGAAAAAACGAGAGGAAATTTTACTGGCCATCTTATGCTGCTTAGGTTCCTAGTTTTTTCCCCATAAAAATGATCTAGGTCAAATCGGTTACTTTATGGGATGGACTAATTGATAAGTATTCTCTGTTTTCTGCACATTTCAATTTCAGAATGCCCTTTGCTATATTATCATGGTTTTACTAGAATGTCTTTTGGTTTCTCTTGCAACATTTATTTACAGCAGCAATATAATATTTCGGAACTTGGAGCTGCTTTTGATGAGGTGCATATTGTCAAGAGCCACCAAAAGCAGATATAATTTTTGCTATATCAAGTTCTGAAAGCATGTGACCGTATTCAACTCTGATATCATTTTTCTTTTCCTGATAGCAAGAAACATTACGATGGTTTCGAAAAGCAAGCAGATATGTCTAATTTTTTTAAGAGCAATCTAAGGCTAGCATCAAGATATTCCACCCCAACAAACAAAAGAACTCATAAACTTCTCTGGCTAACCAATATGTTATTAATGTCAGAAACTTCTTTGGCTAACTAATATGTTTAGTCAGCATATTTTGCCACTACTTTTCAACAACAAACGCTCATGCGTTACCATATATTTGAACTTTTAGGGCCTCTTGGTTTTCTTAGTGTAATATCCAAAGTGAATTGTGAGATTATTCTGTGTCCTGGCTACTTTTTTAAAAAAATCTTACTCGTCAGATGTTAGGCAGGAAAAGTGGATAACTACCGGAAAGTTTGCAGTTTGTTGTGCATGCTTGCTTTTTAATATATCTTTACATCAACTTGGCTGTATTGGAGAACTCCCACACTGAGCGAGGCAATGCCTTGCAGATTTTCGTTGTGTTTCTGTCGTTTGCTTTTACTACAGCCTTTCATTTTGATAAGGAGTTGTTCTAAAACTTCATAGCACAATTGCTTATTCTAGGGTGGAACACAAATGTATGTATTTGTTGCATTGTTTCTTTGTATTTGCTATTTTGGTGCAAAATGGTAGTTTGTACCATATCCTTGCACATATTCTCCAGATGGACTAGACTTCTATTCCTCAATGCTATACTGTCATCTTTTTGCAGTTTGAGAGGCGAGGCAATGAGTTAAGGCGTGTAATTGAAGATGACCAAAAGGGATGTATTCCTGTGGCCAAGGATTTGCACAGTTCCAAACAGCAGCATGTACATCAGAATGCGCGGAAACAGAGTATGGGCTACCATCACTTGGGCAATCAGGATTTGAAGAAATCAGCGCACCAAAATCGGCAAAATGAAGATGATGGGGAGATTGAGGAGGGAGAACTGATCGAACAGGACCATCAGGATATCATTTCTACAAGCAAGCTTAAACCAAGAAAAGTTGTACTGAAATCAGTTATTGAAACAAGTTCAGCAGAGCAGCCTCAGGTGAATGATGCGATGGCAAAAGATGCTGTCTGCACCAACGGAGCTACAAGAGAATGTGATAAACACATACTTGAGATAATGGAAAAGATGCAAAAAAGAAGGGAAAGGTTCAAAGAGGCTATTGCTCCAAAAAAAGATGATGGTGACAAGAAAGAGCTATCGGCTGTAGCATGTAGTACGGATCGTATCCAGAATCAGCGACCTCTGAGGAAAAGGCGTTGGGGTGGTAATAGTTAGATGCTGGAAATATCTTGAGAGCTTGTCCATGATGGTTTCTTCATCAAGATATTCCTGCCTATGATGCTCAAATTCTTATATTGTTACTTTTGTTTATTCTGATGGTTGGGCTAGGGAAACAAAATATAGGAAGCATTACTTGATGTTATTTTTATAGTATAGTATCTTTCATAGTTTCAGAGTAATAAGTTTCACAAGGCAATCATACTTCACAATGTAATGCGTTTGTACTGGGGTGCATTCACCATTGAGGGGTGATTTACTATCCCCTGGGTTTTTTAAGCTTACACTTATGCATGCAGGCAAATATTTCTGTGTTTTTTGGTGGCAAGATCTGTCTGCAGTTTTGCTGTATTGTATAGCTGTAGAGAACAACATATCATCTCTTTATGCTCTGACATCGAGTACCGTTAACTCCGGATTCCTTGAAGCAGCGACTGTCTTTTTTCCCATTCTGATGCATTCATAGTAGAGCGTATATTGTTGCTGCTGCTTTTTTTCCTGTCTGATTGTGTTTATATGCTTCTGCTTCCGTAGTGCTTCCTATGTTAATTCGATCAGCTCGACAGTACTGTCAACCCTGGGGATTTGTTGTGCTAGATTAGTAGGTTTATTGATAGACTCCATGACTTCGAGATATTCTATTTTCTGCTCAATGCTTCCTCGTTTAATTTCTGTCTTAAAAAAGAGACGGATACTTTGGCCTCGTGTAACCCTAGAAGACGAGACACGCGAGCAACTCCATTGCCAGAAGAACTGAAGAAGGTGGCCCTCTCACGAGCACACAACTGCACGAGAGGCGTGGAAGAGTGCTGCTCCTGTGCTAGAGGGGCAACCGCCTTCGGCGAGTGAAAACACGCCACTCGCGCACACAAAAATATCGACGCGCGCCGGCACCCGTCACGCACGCCGCCCAGATTTCAAGCTTTTTACAACCGCCAGCGCCAAGTGCCCAAGTGACAGTAGTCTCGGCGGTGATCCGAACCCCGCGCCGACGTGGCGCGCCTCCAGCCTCCAGCCGCGCCCCCATCCCGTCCTCCCGTTTCTGCCCCTCCAACGCCCGGTACGGCATTAACGGCACCGCATCCGCGAGGGCAGTCGCGTCAATTCAACCCCACGTCGTCTCCTTCCCTCTCAAAGGCGCGCCCCGCTCGCTCAGTCAGTTTGCTACAGCCAGACTCCGATTGAGCTCGCATCCATGGCGATGCGGCTCCTGTCCCCCTCCACGCCGCCCCCGCACTTCCCGAGCCCCGGCACGAAGCCACCCGCCTCGGCGGCCGCAGCTCTGCCGTCGTCGTCGTCGTCCTACTTCTCCCTCCGCCTCCGCCGCGCGCGCGCGGCTGCAGCTGCTGGCGCGGCCGCGGCAGGCGGGCCCGAACGGGATGGGGGCCGGTTCGAGGGGAAGACGATGGGCGGGGCGTTCGACAGGGGCCTCGCGGAGATCGCGAAGAAGGTGCCGCTCTTCGAGCCGGCGACGGACGGGGAGCTCGCCGCCGCGGCCGGCGAGCGGCCGCTGCCCATCAACCTCGAGCTCTGGCTCTACCGCGTCAAGGTGCACACCCGGAAGTTTGAGTTCCCTGAAGCAGAGAAGCTCCTCGACAAGGTGAGCACGTAGGGAATTGTAGCATTATAGACTGGGAGTTCATACACGAGCACAAGGTTTGTACCTAGCGAATTAAGGCGAGTTGAAACTAGAAGACGAGCATAAGTGCATTTGTGTGCTCTAATTGAGGATTTATACGTGGTATTAAGCTGCTTGGTCCTTCTGAGCTGACGTATTGGATGCTCTGTGTGCCGATCAGTGTATCTCATTCTGGCCTGAAGACGGACGTCCATATGTGGCACTGGGAAAGCTTTACAGCAAGCAGTCAAGGTATGACAAAGCTAGAGCGGTATATGAAAGGGGATGCCAGGCAACGCAAGGCGAAAACCCATACATTTGGCAGGTTCGCACATGATCACTTCACCACTTTGTAGTTGTAGGGTACTGTGCAAGATGTCGAGTTTCCTAGTAAGGTACTCCTAGTATCCTTCACATTTGGGATATTACTGTTGAAGTAACCTTAGTTCGTTATGTTTGAGGGAGGTGTGTTCAGCATTATCCTAAATGTATGATTATGTCGATTTGCACTTAGTCCAGCAATGGGTGGTTTTGAGCGTTTGGGCTTAAGTCCAGTGCATTGCATTCCTTGCAGTTGCAGGTCAACTGCTTGTCTGCTTTTCTTCCAAATAGACGAAAAGCACAGTGCATTAAGATGCACACTGTATTTTGTTCATAGGGACAACTTCATATCAGTGTTGTTTTATTAACGCTTAAGGAATCTTTTGTTCCTTATGACTGAATTATATACAACACGCTGGAATACTATCCAGATCAACAAGGTAAGGCCAATTTGTGCCTTTATAACCATAACCATTTTTGTTCCATGCATCTATGATTTAGCCATTTAAGAATAAACCACAGCATGAGGCCATGTAGAATTCATCATTTATCCTTTTTTTCTACTGCTGAGCAGTGTTGGGCAGTCCTAGAAAGCAAGGGTGGAAATATTCGAAGGGCACGAGAGCTATTTGATGCTGCTACTGTGGCTGATGCAAAGCACATTGCTGCTTGGCATGGGTGGGCAATTTTAGAAATAAAGCAAGGAAACGTAAAAAAGGCACGGAACCTACTTGGGAAAGCCCTAAAATATTGTGGAGGAAATGAATATATTTATCAAACTCTTGCTTTGCTTGAAGCTAAAGCAGAGCGTTTTGAACAAGCACGGACTTTGTTTCAACAAGCCACTCAATCCAATCCGAAAAGTTGTGCAAGCTGGCTAGTAAGTATTTTCTTCATAATTATTCTTTCTTTCTTTGCCAAAAGAAACCGCAGAGCTGCCTTCTCTTCAAACTGTGCATTTATGTCGGGCAACTTTCTAGTAGGCGTGGGCTCAGGTTGAAATGCGTGCAGGAAACAATACTATGGCCAGAAAGCTCTTCGAGGTAATAGTTTCTTTTCCCTTTCTAGGATAACCATGTTATCATTTATGATTTTGTTGGTGTGATTTTGTGCATTCCAAAATACTCCTTCCATTTCAAATTGCAAGTCATTTTGAGTCCTCTAGATGCATAGTTTTTCCTATGTATGCATACATAATACATATATCTAGAATTCTAAATGCATAACAAAACCTATGAACCTAGAAAAGCGAAAACGACTTACAATTTGAAACGGAGGGAGTACAGCTGACCATCTCCTTATGTTCACGTGTATTTAGAAGAAGTGTAAAGTAGAAGCGGAATTACTTTCAGTACAAGTTTTCTCTATCCAAACTTTAATGGTTATCTCTAGTCACGAAAGGGTCTCTAGCTGAATTGGTTAGATGGCCTCAGTAGCACTCCTCAGGTCCTGGGTTCGACTCCCCGTGCGAGCGAATTTCAGACTGGGGTTAAAAAAAATCCCCTCATCTGTTGCCATAGCACAGATCAAGGCCCGGCACAAGTCGTAGCTGTGGTTGGTTTGGGCCCTCCTATCTGGGGGTAGTTGCAGTGGTCGCCAGCCCAGTGGTAATCTCACAAGGGTTACGGGCCCCTGTGTAAGGGTGGGGAAGAGATTCGGGGGTTTTCTCAGCTTGCGTGAGAAGGTCTTCTTCTTAGAAAAAAACCCGGGGGGCTGTCTTACCCCCTGCAGGTCAAGTTTTTATAATTGTCTCTAGTCTCAACTAGTATGAATACCCGCAGGTCGAGTTTTTATAGTTATCTCTAGTCTCAACTAGTATGAATATAATGCTGTGAGATTAATTTGTTCAATTTATACCGAAATGTTGCTTTGATACCCTCTATTAACATATGAATGCGATGGTTTGTCACATGTGTAATATTTTTTCTAAAATTTCCAATGTATGGAGTATTAACTTTGATTTTCATGTTGCAGAAAGCTGTCCAGGCTAGTCCAAAAAACCGGTTTTCATGGCATGTATGGGCACTATTTGAGGCAAATGAAGGTAACATTGACAGGGCAAGGAAGTTGCTAAAGATTGGGCATGCTGTAAACCCTAGGGACCCTGTAATTCTCCAGTCACTTGCACTGCTGGAATACAACTATTCATCAGCAAATGTTGCTCGTGTGTTATTCAGAAAAGCATCACAGATTGACCCGAGGCATCAGCCAGTTTGGATAGTAAGAATTTTCTGCACCTATCTCCTTTATCTGACTATGTAACTTCCATGTAGTTTCCTTTTAAAAAAAGTTTTTTAAAACAATTTTTTGTTTATTCCTACATGATTTTTTGCATGGATTTACAATTACTTTCAGTTTCTGATATTGCTTCTTGCACTTCTTACCACTAGATGTTTTTTCTTGGAGAAACTTCTTACTGCTAGAGTTGCAAATTACAAGTACTGTCGTTGTTTATCTTCCCAGTCACAAATGAATACATGCGATCCAACAATTCGGGGAGTGGGAAGGTTATGTGAATATCCAGTTCCCGCCTTATTAATTTACAGTATTTTTGTTTCTTCTGTTGAAATTTTGAGATTTTTTCAATGCACATTCACTTCAACTCTGAACCTTAAGATTCCCAGCAATAACTATGAGAATAAAATTTCTCAGTGAAAAGTCTTACATCTTTAAGTATGCGCACGGCGCACCTGATATATACAGCTAAATGGTTATAAGTTTCCTCAAAGGATAAAAAACAGTTTTGTACTGTTTCCACTTTCTAGTACATATGCATTGTTGTGCTTTACATATGGAAGCTATTTTATTTAAGATATATCTGAAACTTAGCAGTGACACATAGATCATATTGTAGGCTTGGGGGTGGATGGAGTGGAAAGAAGGAAATGCAAGAACAGCAAGGGCCCTCTATCAAAGAGCTTTGTCAGTCAATTCAACGAATGAATGTGCAGCTCGTTGTCTCCAGGTAAAGCATATCACTCAAGAGTCTGGTACTTGTTAAACTGTAAGCAACGGCATTCATCTTGAATGCCATTGTATATGCAGAAGTTCATTTGAGTGCTTGATGAACTAGTGTATCATGGTTGTCAAATATCAATGCTTGTATTAGTGTAGAATCTAGTTTGCTGCAACTTTATACACTTAGCCGGTCTCAAACTGCCGTTGTTGCAGCAAACTGAAGTTTTGGGTGCTGATTTCAGAACTTACAGGCCAGTGTTCCATTTTCTATTCCATAATAGTTGCTGCCTGCTTTTGTAGGCTTGGGGAGTCCTAGAACAGCGTGCTGGTAACTACACCGCTGCCAGAAGATTGTTGAGATCTTCGCTGAGCATAAACTCTCAAAGTGAGGTGACATGGATGACATGGGCAGCACTAGAGGAGGAACAGGGGGATCCAGTTCGAGCTGAAGAAATTAGGAACCTATACTTTCAACAGGTTAGTAAGTTATAGCTGCCTATGGAGCAACACCTTTGCCTGTTCATGTTTTGCATTGTATCTAATTCTCCGCACAAGATCTTTTTGTCGGTGTCGACCATAGACAACACAGTAGGCGACAACTATTCAAGTTATCTTTGTCACTCTGTGAGGATCTTAACTGTGCCACTGATCATTGCACATTCTGACAGCGTATCGAAGTTGTGGATGATGCCTCCTGGGTCATGGGCTTCCTCGACATCATCGACCCTGCCCTAGACAGCGTGAAGAAGCTCCTAAACCTAGACCAGCCATCCGGGCCTGTGAAGCAGGACACTGTTAAAAGCACAACAGAATCGAATCTTCCTACCACCAGGAGTTCTGCAGATGAGTCTTCAGAATCTTCAGCAACTGGAGGTACCTCTGGCTTTTCCAGCAATGATGCCGATAACAGCAGCAGCGAAGCAGCAGAGACTCCAGGAAGTGATTTCGATTTGGACGGCTTCATAAAAAAGAGGCTGGGCCTCGACCCGTCGGAGCTGGATGCGGTGCTTGAGGGTTCTGATCCGAGGGGAGTTGTTTCTCAGAGGAGGAATCGGCGGCTGCCCAGGAAGCCTCTCCCTCTTCTTCCTGTCCCGTAAATTTTCCAGATCAGTCTGTTCCACACTTCCACTCCCACCGGTAAAAATCACTAATGCCAATGCCATTACTGAGAGAAGAGAATGACACACCTGCCGCTGCCATTTAGCAATCACCTGTTAATTATTATCGCCACCACATGTACGTAGTTCTGCCACCATCTGTTCCTGGTAGAAGTTTAGCCTTGTACATAAATTAGACTGTGTCTACATAATTTTTTTGGACCGAAATACCAAGTTATTCTTCCAAATGCTAATGCCATTGCTTCAATCCCCTTAAGTTACCAGCTAAAAAGTCACCTATAAGATGGAGAAGCCTGGATAGCACAAGCTGAAAAATCTCAAGAATGAAAGAGAGAATGCTACCCATTTTTAGATCAGAGAATGCTAAGTTACTACAACTGCATTTGATCCGATTTGACAATATGGCACTTCATTTTTTTTTTGTTTGATACAGCAGTGGTAAAACTAGTAATCAAGGAGCAGAAAACAGAAGCCACGAGGCAGCCACAAACGGCTGTTAACCTTTCAGAGTTCAAACAACAAATAAACTCTTCAATTCACCGTCCATGTGTCTGATCTCTCAATCTTAGCAAACACTCAAATTGGGCGCACCTGTCTGCCCCAGGACACTCCTGGAGGAGTGGAGGTGGTGGTGTCTGAGGCGGCGAAGGAGGCGGCTGCTGCCCCTGCTAATGCGGCGGCGGGCGGTGCATCTGCATTGATGGTGGTGGTGTCTGAAGGAGAGCAGGCAGTGGAAGCTGCCCGTGGAAGTGCGGCGGCGGGCGGGCCACCTGCATGGGAGGCGGTGGTGTCTGAAGGAGAGCGGGCGGCGGATGCTGCCCGTGGAAATGCGGCGGTGGCTGGTGCTGGTGCATGGGAGGCGGTGGTATCTGAGGCAGCCCAGGAGGCGGCCGCTGCCCCTGCAGATGCGGTTGTGGCCGGTGTAGCAGTGCGGAAGGTGGTGATCGCAGCAGTTGCATCGGCGGGTGCGCTGTTGGCGCCGGGGTGGGTGGCCAGCGCCAGAGCACATGCGGCGGCAGCGGCGGCAGCACACTGGGCGCGCCCCAGAACGGCGCCGGGTAAGACGTCGGAACCGTATGTGTGCTCCATCCCGGCGCTGGCCCTGGCAGTGTGGGCAGCGGCAAGCCCCAGAACAGCTGCGAAGGATTCGGCAGCACCGTGGGCATGCCCCAGACTGCTGGCGCGGGGATCGGCGCCAACGTAGGCTGAGGCCGGCACAGTGGCGAACGCCGCGGCGCCGCGTCCTGTGGCGGAGACGGAGATGGCGGAGGCGGCGGCGGGGAAGGCGGTGGAGGCGGAGTGGGAGACCGCATCCACAGCGGTGGTGGTGGCGGCGGCGCCGGCAGCGACGACGGCTCCTGCTCCCGCTCCACCTTCACGATCACGTTCGCCTTGTTCCGTGGCGCACCCGCCTTCACCTTCTTGGACTCGGCGACGTCACCGGGCAGCCCGTACGCGGAGCGGCGCGTCCGCTTGGACCGCGGGCGGCGCCCGGCGAGGACGAAGTCGGCGGGCCGGGGCACGCGCTCCACCGGCTCCGGCCCGTCGGCACTCCGCGCGCCGAACGTGGCGACGCAGCCGATGGGGCACTCGACCCACCCGATCGCCTCGACGTCGTCCCTAACCTGCGCCGCGGTGATGGCGGCCGCGGAAGGCGCGGACGGCTGGTGCAGCGTGGAGCGGCGCGGCGGCAGGAGGTCCACCTGGCCCACCAGGCACTCCATGATCCTGCCCTGCTCGGAGGCCCCCTCGCGCGAACAGCTCCATGCGCGTTAGTCACACAGAAACAACGAAGAACTGGGGTTTGGAGGTTTTTTTTTGGGGGGGGGGGGGGGGGGGGGGGGGGGGGGGGGGGGGGGGGGGGGGGGGCGAGTTTGTTGGCGCGCGGTTTACCTTTCTCCCGTGGTGGAGCTTGATGAAGCCATGTATGAGCAGGATCTGCAGTAGACACACGTTACAATTTATTTTTTTAAAATGGAATAAATAAATAAATAATTAGGGGATTAAGAACCGATCGAGTACAACGAAGAGGAAATGCTGGGACACTGAAAATCAATATGCATGCAGGAACCCTGGAGATTCAGGAGAATTTGGGGGAAGAATAACAGGGTGAGAGAGATATTTGACGGTACGTACCTGGTTGAGTTGATCGATCCTGATCTTGGTGCCCCACGGGTCGAGGAAGAAGTGGTGGTACTTCTCCAGCGTTAGGGGCTCCCCCTTCATCTCCCTCTCCGGTCGCCGCCTTCCTCGCCGTCCTACTCTCTTCCTCTCCCCCGATCTTCCTCCCTCCTGCACCTTGGTAGTTCGGGCCGTCTCTCTTCTCCTCTCTCTTTCCGCTATGCAGAACCACAGATTCCGTCTACGATGCCAGCAACGGCAAGGCCACCCGCACAAGTAAGAAGGAACCGCGAGAAGCAGATGACGACGCGGCCTGAACGAAAGCGTGGGCCTGTCGGCTAGCCCAGCCCCTACCGGCTTCTTTGGACGGTCAGGATCGTCGGAGCACGCAAATCGCAAACGACGCTGGTCGTTGGATCGAGGCGCGCGTCGCGGTCTGATCAAGGTGACCAACTCCCAAGTCCCTCCGCCCTCCGCCCTCCGCCCGTGCTCGATGCGTGACGCCTGCCCGGGCACCGGACGGAGGCAGAGCAGCTTTGCTTTCGCCAAAGCGGCCAGAGCCCAGAGCGTGTCCACCCTTTCGCCAATGCGGATACGCGACACTTCACATGCGATGTGGGAGGCCGAGGCGCGCGCTGCGCCGTGGCCCGTGGCGCGGCAGCCGTCTCCGAACGGGACGCGCCATCGATTCACCGTTCGACATGTGGACAAATGGACAATGCCCTCGGCTCCTCTCTGTTGCCTCTGAACCCTTTCCCCCTCCGTTCCTCGCCGAAGCGCGCCGATCGCGTCGTTCCTCTCGGCTTTGCCTTCACTGCTCTTTGCCTTCTCGGTGCATAAGCGACACGACAGTACACTTGCGAGAAAATGGCAGACGGGGAGAAGGAAAGAGACGACAGGATCGGCAGCGCGCGGAAGACTTCAAATGCCGTTTCACAACTCGAGCAACGCAGGCGAGCAACGCTGCTGCTCGGCGCTCGCAGCGTGTCGCTGATGCTTTCTGTAGTGCGGTCCCCCGGGATTCAAAAAAGCAAACTACGGAGCACTACTACATTACCAGAAGCGAGAACCTGCTCGCAGGAAAAAGCATCTTGCAGCGTCATGCCGTCATCGGCTAAACAACTTTAATTGGCTTTGATCCTTCACGCCGGTTCCTCAGCTCAAACATAATTTACAGATCACGACTCCTTTCAACAGAACGAGATTAATTAGCTTTGATCCTTCACGCCGATTCCCCATCACCACCACCATAATTTACATAATTACATCACCCATTCGAGCCATTCTACCAAAAGGACGGAACAGTACTGATGATCAGAAACCGCAGCTAATCTAACGACATCCGAAGCCCAAGTGCATGTTGTAGTACTGATGATCGGAAGCAGAAATCAAGCAGATGCCGGTGCCACCTCGCCGGCAGACGGGCGGTGAGCAGAGAGCTTGGGGGAACGGCGCCGCTACGCGGAGGTGGCCATCTCGACGGACGGGAGCGTGAGCAGCTCCACCACGTGCCGCCGCCTCGTCTTGGTCGCGGCCTTCCCCCTGCCCGTCGGGGAGCGCTTCTTCCTGGCCGCTGCCGGCGGCGCGGGGGGCAGGGGCGACGAGGCGCTGAGCAGGCTCGGCGGGGAGATGCGGGCGATGGCGGAGATGGGCACGGGGGTTGCGGCGGCGTCGAGCGACCGCACCCCGGCGCGGACGGAGAGGAGGGAGCCGACGGGGCACTCGCGCCAGCCGAGGTCCTCGATGTCGCGCGTGGCCTCGTCCGCGGAGAGCGCGGCGGCCGCGGCCGGGGCGGCGCTCGGCGGCGGCGCGGTGGCGTTGAGGGGCACGGTGGAGCGGCGCGGGCGCATGAGCTCCACCGACCTGAGCGCGTCCACCATCGCAGGCTGCCGTCGTGGGGCCGCGAGAGGCGTCAGTCATCAGAAACCCAGATAATCGAAGGCTTTAATTGGAGAAGATGGGGGTGGAAGCCACAAGCCTGGAAGGGAGGGGTGTGTACCTTCGGAACGCGGTGGAGCCTGGCGAACGCGTGCATGTAGATGATCTGCGACGAGGAGAAGGGGGGGAAAAAAGTTCAGGGCACGCGCACGCAACCACGGACACGGGCTGATCTGCGACGAGATAGAGAAGGGACCTCGTTGAGTTGGCGGAGGCTGAGGCCCTTGCCGCCGCGGGTGGTGAAGAAGACGATGTAGTCCTCGAGCGTCAGCCGCGGCCGCTCGGCCGCCGGGATCCTCGGCATCGCTGACCCCCCGCGCGCACTTCCTCCTCCTCCTCTTCCCTTGGGTGCTGCGCCTCCGCGACCGCGCGTGGTGAACTCCGAAAGCGGGTGGGCGGTGGACCGGTGGTACTAGAGCGGCAACCGACGTCGCCGCTGGGCTTATGGAGGTGCCCGACGGACAGGGGCAGCGCTGCAAAGCGGCGGGAAAGTGGCCCCAGCCGGGAACGGGCCCGCGCGTCAGGTGAATACGTGAATCCCGCGTCGCCTCCTGGGCACGGCGCCACAGCGGGAACTCGGAAAAAAAAACAAGAAGACCAGTGGCGCGCGCGCGTACTGCGATGTTCCTGAAAAGTGAAAACCCAGATGGCCAGATCAAATCACAGAGTAGAGTAGTGCCGTGCCGCCGGGTGGATTGCGACTCGGCGGCACCACGACAAACCGGGCGGCCGAATGCCACTCCACTTCCTTCGGTTGTTGGGAACACTGCTATTTTTTAGAAAATTGACCAGTGACCGGCCACCACTCACCATGAAGTTCCACGACATCGTTCCTACGTTCTAGATATGCCAATAATCCCAGATCCCAGGTTTAACAAGCTGGCAGGCTACAAAGTTTATGAAATCGTTTAATGCGTGTAGAGAGTTGAGATTTTAGACAGGAGAATTGCATGCGCAATTTTATGGAATCGGTAGCAAGGCTGCACAATGCAGTTTGATGATCACAGCTGGGGAAAACCGTGTAGCCAGATACAACAGTTGTTGGGCGAAGGATACAGGGGAAACTAAAAACAACACTTATCCTTCACAATTTCACATCATATAATCTACAGTTTACATCAATATGCTTCAACAAAGGGGAAAAAGAAATCACAATTCGGTACATCGGCTAACAGGGACTAGCGATCCCAACCCGATGGTCGTTTTCTCTCCCTGGACCGATCCCGTGAACTGCAATGCATGCAAAAATTTTGACTCAGAAAACTGGATATTGAAAGATGGTAAACAGATGGATCCACAGGCAAGAAATGATGCTGCAATGGCACAAGATGCGCCGGAGTTACCTACCTTTCTGGATTTTGGTTCCCGATTTCATTGCTATTTCCTGCAGGCCGGGATGCAGGGACGAAGGAGGGTGCCAACGGCGCTGACCGGGATGCAGGGACGAAGGAGGGGGCTGATTGTGCTGGCCGCGAGTCTCCTCCTATGGTGCCGCCAGACACAAAACCGCGAAGTGCTGGTCTTACAAAGGAAGGCGCACTGCTGCTTGGTGTATTCGAAGATCCAGACACAAAGCTGCTCTTAAATTGCTGCATCATCCCCGTCTTCAACGAATTTACAGCAGCAGTTCTTGGAGCAGGTACTTGTGCACCAGATTCAGCATTGTAACCTATGCCAAGGCCAAAATCAACTCCACGCACACCACGACTGCGCCCAGCACCCCCGCCACCACCTTTTCCTTTGCCACCTCCTTTCTTCCCACCTGATCAGCATAACGGCTTGTTAGTACACATTTCCATAAAAGACTCATCCAGATCACCTGCTTCCTGCACTATAAATAAATAAAGGCGACCTACCTTTCCTGGAGTCCCGTTTTGCTCTAAATCTTCCATCCTGCAATTCAAATCACAATAATTTCAGACAAAAATGGGATTATTTTAATTGCAAGAGTGACTACGTAAATTAACAAGATAGTATTTACATTGCTGCAAACATCCAGTTTGCATAAAGTATTCAGCAAGAATTCCATGCAAGTCTAGAGCTTACTTTGTAATGCCAACACAAAAAACAAAAAATAATCAATAAGATAACTAACCTTCATAGCCAGATCCATGAGTTCATTGGGTACATCCTGACCAGCAGCTATCAAACTGTGAACCAGTTCACCAGCAAAGCGTGCCTCCTTCTGTGTAATCAGAGTGTATGCAGTGCCATCTTTATCACCAGCACGGCCAGTTCTTCCAATTCGGTGAATATGCATATCCATCTCTTTCGCAATATCAAAGTTAACAACTGTTTTAATTGACTTGATGTCAAGACCTCGTGCAGCAACATCAGTTGCAACCAGAACATGGTATGTCCCAGATTTGAACTTCTGTAGGGTCTCCATACGTGAAGCTTGATCCTTGTCACCATGAAGTGCTGCAATTCTGAATCCTCTCTGATTCAACTCTTTCTCTATCTCATCCACTCTAGCCTTCTTAGATGCGAATACAAGAACGTCTCCATCATCAATCATTCCAGGCAATTTCTCCAAAAGCCAAGGCATTTTCTCAGTATCAGAAGGGAGTACGTTGACAACTTGTTTAATGTCTTCATTAGCACTGCCAACCTGACCAACTGTAACTCTAATAGGATCGGTCAATATTTCTCTTGCCAAACGCTCCACTTTGTATGGCATCGTTGCAGAAAAAAGTAAGGTTTGTCGGTCTGGCCTAATTTGACCAACAATGGATCTTATTTGTGGCTCAAATCCAAGATCAAACATGCGATCAGCTTCATCAAGAACCAGATAAGTTGCCCTGAACATCTTCAATGCCTTCATCTTCAGCAAGTCTATTAATCTCCCTGGGGTTGCAATGACTACTTCACAGCCTGCTTTCAGTTCTTTAAACTGGTCAAATTTGGAAACCCCACCATATACAGCAGCAACTCGAAGGTTGTAAGGCTTTGCAAACTTCTTAGCTTCGAGATATATCTGATGTGCCAATTCTCTTGTTGGAGCACAAATCACTCCTATTGGTCCTTCTTCTTTCTCAAGCTCAGGCTGATCCATAATATGAACAATCATAGGGAGTACAAAAGCTGCAGTTTTGCCTGAACCAGTTTTTGCAATTCCAATGATATCTCTGCCTGAAAGTACGATAGGTAAAGCCTGACACTGAATTGTTGTTGGTTTTTCATAAGCCTGCTTGGCAATAGCATTCATTAACGGTACAGGAAACCCACAATCCTCAAAGTTTTTTATTGGCCTTGGCACATCAAAACCGGAAACCCTAATTGCCAAACTTTTCATATAATCTGCCACCTCTTGGTCACTCATACCTAAAAGAAAAAAAAAGAGAAAGGTTTCAATACATCATAAATCAGATCATTAAAGAATGAGAAACAACAATCTGTGCATGGTTGTCACCACATCAATCATTAAGAAAAAAACACTGCTTGCAAGGCTCCAGTTGCATTAACTTTGTTCTTAACTAAATATTAATTTAGGAAGGGAGAAAGGAAGAACATGAAACAAAACAAGTACATCCAATTGAAATTTGCTCCTTTGGAGTGGAATACAGATATCAAAGTTTTGTGCTGAATTAGGGAAAGAAAAACTTTGGCCTGAACACATACAATGCAAGGCTCTGCAGATTTTTCTACTTTACCCCACGCTGTGAAAATGGCTAGTAATCCATCTACTTTAATCTAGTTACAAAATAACTGTGTCATGAGCTTATAGGCAATAAGAACATCTATCATTTATTTTATTACAACTACAGTTAATCTGGCAAGATCAATCTTATAACTGAGCTAGACATGCCCTGTATACTTAGTAAACTTGTAAGCGCCTTCACTAACCGGTGAGTGGAGGTTAGCTTCAGTCCAAGGCAGTATACCGCTACCAACATCACATCCAGTTCTTGAAAAAACATAATGAATTACATCATGGGGTCCAGCTAGTGATTGCATAAAATTTGAAGAATGGTAATGTATTAAAAGGGAAATAGCACCGTTACAATCAGGTGTTATGGGGCCTTTGATTCCTAATTGAACAAACACTTAAGTGACATGAAGCATTTGATCTTCTGGTTGTGATGAGTTTAATCTCTAACACAGCACTATAAGCACACGATCAAAACAAGAGCGGTCTTGGAACAGAGCATGGCTTCATTTCCATGTCAGGGCAGCAGAAGTTCAGATTGCATCATGGAACAGAGCATCACATATTTTACCAAGCTAACTAGCTAAGTAGGAAGTCATAGCACTCGTTGAATACCCTAGCCAAGGTCAGATTTAATAGCTCAGCCGTGTAAGCTTTAAGGAACAGCTAATTAACAGCCAACATTACATGTGAGGAACTAAATAGTGTCACATAAGTTTAGAAAAGAATGAAAGGTACCAAGTGCTTCACCTGAAATCGACGGCTTCTCCTCGTAAAAATCTTTGGTGAAGGCGTCGTACTCGATGGTCGAGTGATCGAGTGCTGGTATGGGCTCGATTTTCTTCTTGTCCACGACTATGGGGTTGTCGTCAGAATCGTATTCCATCATGCCGGCGTCGACGGCCTTGGCAGCGGCGTAGACCTCCTCGTCGGAGTCGTAACCGGCGCGCATAGCGTCGGCGGCGAGCGCGAGCCCGGCGTCTTTCTTGGCCCGCAGGAAGCTCTCGACGGGGTCATCCTCGTCATCGTCAGAGTCTGCGCGGCGAACCGCCTCGGGCTTGGGTGGCGGGGGCGGAGCGCGGATCTCCTCCTGGATCTCCGCCATGAAGGCGTCCAGCGGGTCGATCTCTTCCGCATCCTGCGCCTTGCTGGCCACCGCGGCGGCAGCGGGGGCGTCTGTGGGAGCGTCGTCGGAGAAGGCGATGTCGTCGAGGTCCGGGTCGTCGGTGGGACGGTATAGCCGCGGTACGGGCTGCGAGCGCTCGAAGCTGTAGGTGGTCGGCCGCGGGATGCTGAACCCCCCCAGCTTCGGGCGCTTCGACATGGCGCCGACGGCGGGACGGTTCTAGGGTTTGCGAGGCGCCGAGGACCCGGGGGTGATGGAGGAAGGAGACGATGGCAGCGGAGAATTGGCGCCGCTCGGCTTGGCTGGGTCGGGTGGCGTGGGCCGTGTGGGCCGTGGCTGGATCGGACCAGACGCTCGCTCGTCGGTATGGCCCGTTGCGTGCCATTATGGGATCAGGCCTGGTGTTGAATATACCAGGCCCGGACCTCTTTGCCGTGGTTTCTCATATCGGATTTTCTAGCCGTTCTCAATTGCAGTTTCACCCTGTGCCACAGGCGTCCTTCGGAGACACTGCCGGTAAGCAGATTAACGTGACTTGTGAGATACATCTAGATTGGAATGAACCTTAATGGAATAACCTTTAAATTACAAATTTTATTTTTATTGTTTCATAGACAGACTTAGTATTTAATTTATGCATGACGTAATCGTTTAATTGGACATGATATTGGATAAAATAAAATTGTAGTATCAAATGGATGTGTGAAAGAGTTTCACTTCATTGAACATCATGTGAATCAAGTTTCATATAGATGAAAATTGATTTCCTCTCTTCATAACTCTAATATCACATCACCGTTTTTGCTTACATAGCACCTCAATTATGAAGAATGAATTCCCATTAAGAATGGAATAATAGCCGGCTATTATATTGGTATGTTTTCAGCCGGAAATTATCGTCCTGGTCTCCTAGATCTCTTCGTGGACTTTGTTTTCCACCGCAGGGTTGTGCTGTCACGGCGATGTTTCTTTTTTTTATTTGGCTTTTCGGTCCGTAGAAGGAAGGATTGCATGCAAGAGAGAGAAATTGAGGCATGATATATTAAGGTTGCTCGGTTTCACAAGTCAGTTCCTATCACATAGAATGTTTAGATATAAATTAGGAG
The DNA here is from genome assembly GCF_005286985.2 of Setaria viridis. Classification (NCBI taxonomy): domain Eukaryota; kingdom Viridiplantae; phylum Streptophyta; class Magnoliopsida; order Poales; family Poaceae; genus Setaria; species Setaria viridis. Next base: position 46,026,525 of record NC_048271.2, read on the forward strand.
TATTAAATATAGATTAATTATAAAAGCAATTGCATAAATGAAGGCTAATTCGTGAGACGAATCTGTTAAGCCTAATTAATCTATAATTAGCACAAATTTACTGTAGCATCACAGGACTAATTAGGCTTAATAGATTCGTCTCGCGAATTAACCTTCATTTATGCAATTGATTGTGTAATTAACCTATATTTAATACTCCTAATTAGTATCTAAACATTCGATGTGACAAAGACTAAACTTTAATTTCCGTAACCAAACACCCCCTTATAGAGCCAGCGGGTATGGAGGGTTCTTCTCTTCAACGAAGACTCGCTTCTACTATATTGCAATATGTGCCCCGTGCCCTCGCTATCGCCATGGCAGACAGAGGCCGAGCAGCTTGTGTCTCATTTCTCTCTCAAGTGAGCGTTTTATTGATTACTGATATGAGGTACAAGGATATGTTATAGAGGCAAGTAAAGGTTGGGGATTTTAGACCATGCGATAGCTGCTTGCGAGTAGTGCCGATGCGTAGTAGGAGGAACATGCTGAAGCTAACGATAGCATGCAGAGTTTTTATCCGAATTTGTTTTTCAAAGCTCATCGATCTCTAATTCCTTGTACTTTTTGTGCAAAGTTGTGTTTAAAGAATTTGCAGTTAGATTTGCTAAATCTTGATTCATCTATATTATTCTTATTACGGTGCAAGTTTGATTGCATTTTGTTTCAAGATCCGAAGGCTGTAGGATTATCTGTAGGTTATCTTATTCTAATACACTTTATGCTGATAATCTTTGGGTAGTGGTTGTTCTTCATATGTAATTATGTTGTTCTTTCTCAAAACTAAATATCAAAAGTCGTTAGTAAGAGTGTCAAACGTTTGACCTGTTGACGCTAAAAATCGGACGATATAATTTCGGCTTCAGCGTTGGACACATGACCCGGGAGAATCTGCTTAGCTCTTGTTCGGATTGTCGCCTTGTGCGGTTCGCGCGGCGTGCCAGTCAATCGGATCCGTTGATTGATAAGGAAAGAAAAATATTAAATTCCAAGGTTTCGATCGGCTGAATTTCCGATCTATTTCAAAGGGTGTATCAGCGAATCGGCCGAATCAGTGTAAGGATGACCGGCTATAAAACAGCCGATAACCACGTGGCAATTGTAAAAGAAATTACTGGAATAACTTGAACAATGCTACAGAACAGATCTAATCGGTTGTATGATGATAAACAAAATATTGATAAAGCCGACAGTTCGTGTCTCAAGCTGGATAACTGATGATAAAAACTAAAATAACAGGCAAAACCTATAATTCTAGTAAATATCGATAACTGGTGAATAAATTTAAACGAAACAACAGCGATGCGCCCAAAGTTAAAGCTTAGATATTACTCGATACGCGGAACTTACAAATTGACCGGAGATCACATTGATGCAGTCCTGCCAACTCGCATGAACTCGTGAAAAAGAAAGAGCGTTTGGCGAAGTCGCCGACAGTACGTGAGAAAAGTAGATCTGTATTGATGATTGTTATGTTTTACAAACCTTACGAAGCATCTATTTATACCCTGCTACAACTAATTTCCTAACCGACTACGATTTTATCTCTAATTCAAAATAAATATTTACACACAGATACGGCCTGTATTCGGAGTCAAACACTATTCAACTTTTCCATGGGCCAATCCTCATCTTCATCTGATCACCGTCTTGGCCCGTTTTAGGTCTACATCGGCCAAGCCGCTCCGGCTCCCAATCGGCCAGTCTTCATTGACTCCCTCAGCTAATCGGGCGAAACACTGTAGCTCTATCAGCCGATTCCGCAGTCATAGCTTCTTTGCTCATCCGCATCGGCCACCTTTCTCTCCTTGACGCCGACCTTAACACGTGTCAAAATCCAGCGTCAACATGACCTATTGAATTCAAACAGAAGCAGCCGCGTGTAAAGTGCGCCGCTAGCTTTTAGGATGGAGACATGGTCCTCTCCATATGACTCCGAGGGTGTTTGGAAAGGGGTGCTAAACTTTAGCACCTCACTTTTAGCACACTTTTAGCACTTGAACTCCCAAACAGGGGTGCTAAAAGGTGAGTGCTAAAGTTTAGCACCCTTATTTTCTTTAGCACACCCAAGGGGTGCTAAAAGGTGCTAATGGGTGTTAAAAGTGGTCCCCAAGCCCACTTTTTCCCTAGTTGCCCCCTCTCTCTCCTCTCCACTTTTCCCCAAGCCAGTCATAAATGAGGGCAATGCAGTCATTTCTCACCCAAGGTGCTAAACTTTAGCACTGTATCCAAACAACCCTAAGTGCTAAACTTTAGCACCCTCAAATGGAGTGCTAAAGTTTAGCACTGTGCTAAAGTTTAGCATTGTGTATCCAAACGGGGCAGTATGTTATTCTTTGGAATTTGATCAGGTGGCCTACTAAGTTGACGTTTAATGAGACAAACACTAGCTTTATCCTGACCGAGAGAAAGTTCTTGGACAACCACAACCGCCATAATATCCTATCAATACACCAACTTACCGAACCTCTCTTTCGTTCAAAAACTCCTTTCAAAATGCAAACATACCAAATCAAGTGGCACGGATTGTGACAAGTCCATAGGTTCTTGAAATCTTTCAAATTTTCTTCTAAACCACCGTACTTAAAAGCCCAAAAGGTCCGTGGAATGGGATTTTGTTTACGATGACTGGATGAGAGTTGAGACTGACCCTGTACTTGTTTACTCCTCCGTGTGGACGCCGAAGCCTTCATAGCCTGCATTTAGTCAAGCACTACAGTAGATAAAACCCTAAAGTTTCCTGCTTGCTCGTATCATATCGCTGGGCGAAGAAAAAAAAAAGTAGTGATCCATTAGTCCACGAGCGTACTCATGGCCCTATTAAAGAAACCCCAGCTACTAAAAAAATCCAATGCCTGACAAAAACACTGACCAAGATGATTAAGGGGGCGTTTGGTTCCTTTGCTTATTTTTAAGCAAGTGTCACATCAATGTTTAGATACTAATTAGGAGTATTAAACGTAGGCTATTTACAAAACCCATTACATAAGTGGAGGCTAAACAGCGAGACGAACCTATTAAGCCTAATTAATCCATCATTAGCAAATGTTTACTGTAGCAACACATTGTCAAATTATGGACTAATTAGGCTTAATAGATTCGTCTCGCCGTTTAGCCTCCACTTATGTAATGAATTTTATAAATAGTCTACGTTTAATACTCCTAATTAGTATCTAAACATTGATGTGACACTTGCTTAAAAATAAGCAAAGGAAACCAAACCAGGCCTAAACCGGCGTGGCATCATCTAGGGCGCACCAAACCTGGAGTGACCGGCAACTAATTAACAACTACCCCAGTCCTAGGTTGCATCAACGACGTCTTAATCAAATGAACGAACAGATAAACAAATGGCAATTTTCCAATACTTGTTACGAGAAGATTCTCTCAGCACCCTAGGAATTTCAACTCTAGGGCTGCTTGGGAGGACTTCGGCTCCGCTCCTTCGATAGCTCCTGCCGAAAGCTGTACCAAACGGCAAGGCAACGAACAGCTCCGGCGCAGAAGCTCCTCAATTTGCGCTGACTTGAGCCATTCGATGAAGAGGGAGCTGAAAAAAGTGTCTCCCCCGCTTCATCCTCACCTTCCCTGGTTCGCTCCCTGGTTGGCTGGTTCCGGGCGAAAATGCCCTACCCTGACGATCCTCATCGACGGCTCGTCCATAGGAAGAGCAGTAGCAGCCCACGCCGGCGGGGAAGGGCGATGGCGCGCCCATGGAAGCGAGGGCAGCAACGACGACAAAGATGGGGCAGAGAGATGGGGGTGTTGCGCGGCGCGGCCGGAGCAGCAGGAGAGCAGCGTGACTGGCCGGAGCTTGGAGAGCCACGGAGCGGCGGCCATGGAGCAGGAGATGGGGCGTCGCACGGTGCGGCCGGACCGGCAGGTGGCAGGGTGACTGGTTAGAGCTCGGAGAGATGCCGTGGGGGAACGATGCGGGAGCGGTGCAACGCACTATGGATGAAGCAGTCGGCGGTGGAGCCTGGAGTGACGCGAGCCGTCGGACAGGAGTGATGTCGCCGTTGAGTGGATAAGGATGGGGATTGGGGACAATGAACTGAAGGAAGCAGCTAGCTTGTTGACAGGAAAGGATAAGGTCGGTGAAAAGATATCGTGAAAAAAGATGGGGTGAAAAAGAAAGGAAAAAAGAGGCAGTGAAAAAAAAGAAAGGTTGATACGGAAAACTAAAAATAAAAGGGTAACATATTTAAATGAAAATAAATTAAAAAAGTTGATATAATGATATTCATTAATCTATTTACTATTCTTTTTCATTTCATATGAAATCATATTCTAAATTAAAGGAATCTTTCAAAACTCATTTGTAGAACCAAATCAAATCAGTAGGGTATATTGGTTGCATGTTAGCTCGTGTGGTTGCATGGGTTATGTCTACTTTTGTAACTACAAGACACACTAATTATTGCTTAATAATAATTCCTTTAATTTATTTTTTAAATTTCTAATGAACTTAAATTTAAACTAATGTTAAATATTCAATTCATCTATTCAAACAATCCACGTAGGCAAAGGCATATAGGACATTTGACCTCTTTGCATCCATTCCTAAAAATACAGGAGAAGCCGTTTTACCAAATACTTTCAGAACCACTTCAGCACCACCAAAGTAGCCACAGCTAGAGCCATTTGAACCACAGATAGCCAAACAAGCCCCTAATAATCTAACAGTGAACGAACTTACCCTCCTCTTTCTCCCTGGTCCTGTATTTGAGATTGAACTCGTGTTCTTCTCAATTTACTCCTGTACTCTCCTCCACCTCCAGTTTCCACTTTCTATGGAAGACGTTGCCTTTGTGGAGAGCAAACTCTGGACTTCTAGAGGCAGGCGCACTCAACGTTCAAAACGCAAGTCCCTGTCGCCGTGTCGCGTCGCATCCCTCACAACTGGCAAGTGCGTGGCGTGGGCGCTGGGGCAAAGCCCTTCGCTCAGTGGCGCGTGTGGAAAGCGCTCGTCGCTCCGCGCGAGGGGGACAGTCACACAGGGAAAGGCTGCTGCAATTGGCGCTGCCACCGAGGCCTCTCTCTCTCACTCACGTGGTGTCTCTCTCCTCGCCTGCCTGTCCTCGCAACCCAACCCTCCCCCTCCCCTCCCTCCCGGTCCCGGACAACCCAAATTCCCCCTCCCACCCGTCGGTTCCGTAGCGTCTCTCCAGGTTGGGGTTTGGGGGCGTCTCCACGGGTGGGTTTGGGGTTGGTCGGCGGCGGCGGAGGCGGAGGCGGAGTTGGGAGGGCGGCCTGCGACATCCTTCCTGCCGCGAGCAAGCGGAGTCCGGGCGCGCGCTCTGCGGTCGGAGAGGCGGGGGTGAGATCTACGCGCGCGGGCTGCTGCGGCTTTCCCGCGGGTCCTGCGGGAGAGATGGGGTTCCTATCGGCGAAGCTCCTGCCGTCCTGCGAGAGCATGTGCGTGTGCTGCCCCGCGCTGCGCCCGAGCTCCCGCCGCCCCGTCAAGCGTTACAAGAAGCTGCTCGCCGAGATATTCCCCAAGACGCCAGTGAGTAGCGCCCCCTCCGTTCTCTTCTCGTTTCAGTCCGGTCGGCGCGGGTCTAGTGTAGGAGGTTCGGTAGCGGCATTGGTTGGTTACTGCAGTTGCTCGATGCATTGTTCTACTCCCTCTGTTCATCTATATATGACGTTGAGATAATAGTTGTTTGATTGGTTGGCTGTTTTTATTCAGCCAGGTCACATGTAGAAGCTGTTTTAGTTGCTCGCGTGATAACATATCGCATGAGATAAAAATTAAAAACAAGGGTCGTTGCTTATTTTATATAAGTATATTTAAATAGTTCTTAGTTTACTTTATTAAGGATTAATCAGATTTAAAAACATCAGTACCACTTAATACACATTAATCACAAGCTAATAGCATCATTAAGGAGACGTGCGCCTGCACCACGCGAGCCAGGCTTGCCAGCAACGCAGAAAAATCTACGGAACCAGGCGGAGGGGTGCCTTTTGCATCTGACGAGCCAGGTTCAAACCCCGGTGCAGACAACCAATCAACCTGAACTTGCATGCGGCGGGCCTGGCCAGGCGTCAACCAGCCAACCAATCGCTCCCCTAGTATTTTGGATCTGCAAGTAGTTGGTAACTACCTTCTTTATAAAATGCTTTGCGGAATATTTCCCTGTAAAGTGTGTCCTATTCTGTCCCTCCTAAATTCTGTGGATAAAATGTAGATTCCGGTGTGTTGATTGTAGTGACATCAGTACCCATACTGAAGTTAGCAGTGAAGTGTACCGCTGTCGCTTACTGTTGCTGTTTTTCTTTTGCAGGATGGTGCTCCGAATGAGAGGAAAATTATGAAGTTGTGTGAGTATGCCGCGAAGAACCCTCTGCGCATACCAAAGGCATGTGATGTCGCCATTTTGTGACGTTGTTGTGCTGCTACAGAGGATGTGGTTAATCATTGCTTGTTTCCCCTTCACTGCTTGCCTGTCAGATTGCCAAGTTTCTGGAACAGAGGACTCACAAGGAGCTGCGCTCGGCTCATGTGAGCTTTGTCAGAATCATCACCGAAGCTTACAGCAAGCTACTCTTCATCTGTAAGGAGCAGATGTGAGTTTGCAAAGTTCTAGGCCACCACTTATGTACTGTTTACTGCAATGCAAATAGCTTGCCATGAGTTTTTTGCGGCTGAATTTTTATGTCATGCTACTGTCCACATGTGTTGGTGCAGGGCATATTTTGCCATCAGCCTAATGAACGTCCTTACTGAGCTTCTGGAAAGCAAGCAAGAGAACATCCACATCCTCGGGTGTCAAACTTTAGCAAACTTTATCAACAGCCAGGTGGGGTATTGACAATTAGACATGTCCGGTGCTTTAAATGTTCATATTCTTGGTTGATTTTTTTTAGGTATGCATTAGGATTCATTTTATTTGGCATATTATCAGGTAGACAACACATATGCACGCAACATTGAAAGCTTGGTTCGCAAAGTATGTGGGCTTTCACGTCAACAGGGCGAGGAGCACAGGCTTCTGAGGGCAGCAAGTTTGCAGTGTTTGTCAGCAATGGTAATGCAAAATTTGCTTTTCACTGCTTGCACCGTCTTTCTCCTTTTTTTTTTCTTGATGGTTTCTAGCAATTTTGTTTGGAAGTTCAAGCGACTATTGTAAAATTTCTGCAGATCTGGTTTATGAAGGAGCATTCATACATATTTGCTGATTTTGATGAGGTAAGTACTGCCAGTTTTTTAATAGCATTAATCCTGTTGTCATTTGTTGTGCAGTACTAAAGGAAATAAAACTAGTTTGCATGAGTTCCAAATTGCTTCTGTTTGCAATTTATTATCATGCTTGATTGCACCAGGTTATTTCATATTAGCAATAATCAGATTGTCTAATTAGACTTGCGTTGTGTCAGTCCCATGGTTGAGTTGCTTTATCTGCAGTTCTGCATCATGTTCTATCAACCATCTAAAGCTGTGAAATATAGCTTTGTTTTTCTTGTTTTATACACAGAAATTATTAGCTTACTGTGTTCTTTTTTTGTTTCTCGTTTCTTTTTTAACCTACGCCCAAGTGATTATAGCATGATGATATTGTAAAAATTGAACAGGTTCTGTGGTTTAGCCTTTTCTCCTTTTCTAGGGAAGTTATAGTTGATCCACATAGAAATGAGGAAATATTTTTTTTGCACAAACTACTATTAGTACATGCAAAGTTGATTTAGTGCTACACGTGGAAATCCAAACTGGCCAACTTTGCTGCTGATGCTCTTCTTTCTCGATTTTGGTGCCAACAGGACTTTTGGCTTCTTGAAATTCTATTCGAAACTTTTTCAGTGGTTGTTGAATGACATTGCTTTGTGTACTTATGAGTTCAATGCAAGGACAGCAGTTCATGGTTTAACTTTCTGTGGATTTGGCAGGTAGTGCAATCGGTCTTGGAAAATTATAGGGCGGAGGAATCTATTGGTGGTGGTGATGACAGACATGCATCGCAGCATAATTGGGTTGATGAAATAGCAAGATGTGAGGGTAGACCTGGCTTAGGTGGTGGTAATGATGTGAATATCAGCAGTACAACCATTAGGCTGCGTCCAGCAAGGAATTCATCAGCTCTTACCAGGTAGGTTATCATTACGAATGCATCTATATCTTCCTTTCATAACTTTGTGCAGAAAATGTATGCTGTTGCTTATGGCACGCCATGTGAGTTTTTCCTGCACCATGATCTGTTTCTTAGTCTTATATACCTCTCAAGCGACAGTGTGCCTTTTTTCTTTCCTCTATTGAATGGTTCGATGTTCCCCGACTATTACAAGTGGAAGATCCCAGAGCATGCTTACGCTCTCTAGATGTTACTTGATGTTTTTTTGGTGTAATATAATATCTTTTGAAGTGTATAGACATGTTAGATGTGGAGAGCTGATAACACAGAGCTGTAGATCTGAGAGCATGTTTAAGCTCTCTAGATGTTATTGATGTTTTTTGGGTGTAATATAATATCTTTTGAAGTGTATAGACGTGTTAGATGTGGAGATCTTAACACAGAGCTGTAGATCAATTTCGATTCTTACACTATAGCTTGTTGATTTGTTTAATATAATCTTGTATCCGTTAAGTACCAGATGTCCAAAAGAGCTGTAGGAAGAACATCATAGCAGTATAAATATTTCAGGTTCATTTTTCTTTTATCTATCCATTCTCTGAGCTATGAATATAACCATGATAGCATTGCTTAGTCATCTTGCGAATGATATCCCACGTACATATTATGGCATGCTCTTCTCCTTTTTCTTTTTCATACTTTGTTTTGTCGTGTGTAAACATATATGAAGTTATTCGTTCTACTCCATACTCACCTGACCTAGTACAATGTACTTAATACATTATGATTTCCTTCAATGGAAATGCAGGGAGGAACGCGAGTCTCCAGAAGTATGGTCGCATATTTGTGTGCAGAAGCTTGCTGAGTTGGCCAAAGAGAGTACAACTATGCGACGCATCCTAGATCCTATGCTTTCATACTTTGATAAGAAAAAACAGTGGCCCCCCCGACATGGATTGGCTTTGCTTGTTTTGTCTGATATGGCTTATCCGGAGAAGATTTCAGGCATGTTGTTTATTCACTAAATGACTTGTTTCAAAAATTATAATTGCCTACATACCAAAAATACCAATAAACACTATCTTCTATATGGACTTTCTTCCAAGCATTTTTTACATGAATTTTATATTTCTTTATCCTGGTTTGGAGTATGTTTCTGGTTTTTTCTTACATATTGGCAACCTATAATAATTTTTCATAGAGAGTACGACTTAATTATTATTTAGAATGGGTTATCTGTCTCGTTACAAATAGGTCTTCATGGAAGACGTGGAGCATCCACATTCTTCATCACATCATATTGAGTACATTATAATCTGCACCATACAACCTCCTTTTCCTATCTATGCTGTTTTCATGATATTATCCCTGCTTGCTTATGTGTTATTCTCTTGCAGGCAACGAGCAATTGATTTTAACCGCTGTCATCCGGCATTTGGATCACAAAAATGTTTCACATGATCCTCAGACAAAATCAGATATTATTCAGACAGCAACATCCTTGGCACGGCAGCTTCGATCCCGAGGATTTACTGCTGAACTTGTAGTAGCAGGTGACTTGTGCAAGCACTTAAGGAAAACACTAGAGGCTGTGGAGTCAGGCAGTGTTGAAGATCTGAATTTGAATGAATCTCTTCAGAATTTCTTGGAGGAATGTCTTATGGAAGTTGTTAGAGGAGTATGTCCTGCTTATTCTGCTCTATTTCTTTCTTGATATTGACACTTCCCATTTCTATGCTTACAATATCCCCATTTCTTATTTACTATTTTTCTGGAATTTCTACTAGATTAATGATGTGCGGCCACTCTATGATATGATGGCAATAACATTGGAGAATTTGCCTTCAATACCAACAGTTGCCAGAGCAACACTTGGAAGTTTGCTGATCCTTTCGCACATAATCTCATTGACATCAGTATCGTCCAATGCTCCTATGGTCAGTTGACTGCTCTGAATTTAAGCTATCATCTCTCAATATCCAATTATTTAAGATACTTCATATGTCTCAGAATAAAAAGTTCATAACTGTGTATATATTTTACTATGGATCAAATAATATCCCCTTCCTGGCTCCCTGCCTAATCTTCTTTCCTATCCTTTACAAAATCCTTTTTTTTAACCATTTTTGGTGTTTACTTCTGTTTTGCTTGTTTGTAGGTCTTTCCGGAAGCACTCCTCCAGCAGATCCTGAAGGCCATGGTGCATCCTGATATTGACACTCGTGTGGGAGCACACCACATGTTTTCCTCTATTATTACCCGAGGACCAAGCCATCTGAGGAGTGAGTCAGAGTACCTATACGAAACAAAAAAGCAGTCTCGGACTACATCTGTATTTGCTTCTGCCACCGCTCTACTGGAGAAGCTAAGGAGAGAAAAGGAGAGTTTGAGTTCAGATAAACCTCGAAATATCATCAATGATGATGTGAAGGAAAGGAGCACACATGAAGAGGATCACAAACATGTTTGGTCACGGAAAAATTCAGCTTATTTCTCAAAGTTGGTTTTCTCTTTCATGGAAAGATGCGCAAAGCTAAGCAGCCCTGTACAGGTATCTCGTTGACACCCCAAGTAAAGGGCATTTATACTTGATTAAAGTGGCCATCCTTTGTTTCTTTTTAACTATCTTACAAAATTTTCCCTTTGCCGTCAGCTGTGTTTATTAAGGTGTATAACCAGCTTTTTCCTCAAATGTTTCAGGAGGCCAATATAGCCTTGTTAACTGAAGATCAAACCAACCAATTGCTGTCTGCATTCTGGATTCAGGCCAATCAAACAGATAATATTCCTTTTAATTATGAGGCGATTGGTCATTCATACAGCCTCACAGTTCTTTCTTCCCGCCTTAAGGTATGAATTCATTGGAAGAAACTTATCCTTTTGGAGTTTCACTAATGGCATAAAATAGTTCGATAGACACAGTTGTAATTTATATTCTCCGTTAACATTTTTGGGTAGCAATTTTACTTTTATAAGAGTAACTAGACTTGTCGATCCCTTTCCGAACTGCAATAAGCATCCTTGCATTTATTTCCAGAATCCTCATAATTACGACTGTGTTATTTATAATATTCTTGATGCTGCAGAATTCAAGCAACTGTAATATCATCCAGTTTTTCCAATTGCCACTGTCCCTGCGAAGTATTGCTTTAACTCCGGGTGGTATGATCAGCTCTTTGAAATCTATGGTTTTCTTTACCCTTTGTATTTGTCTCTCTCATGGAAAGTCACGTGCCTTTGCTTATCTGTCCAGGAGTTCTGCCTGCTTCTTGCCAACTCTCTATTTTTACCTTAGCAACGAGCATGCTGGCATTTACTGGAAAAGTTTGTCACATCACTGAACTGTCAGACTTGCTAAGGTGTTTTACATCTTCCAAAGTAAGTTCTAGTGCAGAGAATAATAAGATATTATGCCCTCTCATGCGAAATACTTCATGCTGTATTTCTCTTTAAAGTTTTGACATATTCTTTGTCGCCATTTCCCAGCTATCAGTACAGCTTCTGCTTCTGTGCTATTGAGCAAATAGAATTGCATTCCCTTTTCATGTCTGATTAGTGAAAATGTGTTACTGAATGTTTTGCAGGTCGACCCTTACCTGAGAATTGGTGAAGACTTGCAACTCTATGTAAGGTTGCAATCAGATCTAGGCAGCTATGGTTCTGAAAACGACCAGGAGGTTGCCAAATCCATACTTTCTGACTGCAGGATGAAAGTAGGGACGAATGATCAGCAACTGCTTGATGTTATTGCTTCTGCACTTTCTAGTGTCACTGAGGTTAGTCTTGTACATGAGCGGTGTGATTTTCCCATATGTTTGCTGTTCGGATGTTATGGTCTTACTGGGTTGCATGCTGTTGAAAATGAAGCAAATGTACCATTTCTCCCTCCCTCCCTCTCTTCATTTGCCATGGATTTTTTAATTAGAATTGCATTACCAGATGGAAAAGGATGTACTAGTAAAGGAGCTCACTGAGATGTTCACACCTGAAGAAATGCCTTTGTTTGGGTCGAATTCAGCACTTGACTGGGCTAACTTCAACGGGCAGGCGTTTTCTGATGAATCCCTTTCTTTTGATGAGGTAGGTTGGTTACATTAAATGCTTACCTCGTTCATTGGATAAGGCACTTGCATAAGTCTGGAATGACGCAATGTTTCATTTTTCTTATCATTCTTTCCATAATGAAAAATTGCTTTTAGGTCACCTCACAGGTCCTTTTGCATTGCAGGAATGTTCAAGAACCTCTTCAGTAGATTGCGGCTTGCACGAATCACCAATTACGAACACAGCTAGCTCCATCTCAAAGATTACTCTACCACAGTCTGTTCCACATGTTTTAGGTGTTGGTCAATTGTTGGAATCAGTAAGTACTTCAAGTTCAGCTTACTTGATACTCAGCTAGTTCACATTTGCACTAGTTTTGTGAAGTATTGGCAGCTAGACATCATTGTATATTTTATACTTACTCCGTTTTTAAATGTATGTCGTTTATGAACAAATAGTATATTGCTCTCCCTTTCTGCCTCTTATCATGCCATCACAGTAGTATATTATTATATACACAGCCAAAGCCTGTAAATATTGTAAAGATTTGTTTGTTTTTTGATTTTTTGTACCTGTTTCTGAATCTCTCTCTGTTATCAGGCGCTACATGTTGCTGGCCAGGTTGCAGGTGCATCCGTTTCAACCTCACCCCTCCCATATGGCACAATGACTAGTCAATGTGAAGCCCTTGGATTGGGCACGAGGAAGAAGCTATCAAGCTGGCTTGTCAGTGGCCACGAATCGACTCCAGACAATCCTATGCCAAGTCTTCCTACTGCCCATCATTCCATCATTCCCAAGGTATGGAGATGGACACATCCTCAGACCCAAAAATGTCTTCAAGAATGCTGTCATCCTGTATCTTATTCTCGCACGATCTGCATTTGTCCAGGTAAATTCTTGTGGTTTCGAGAGCATCCACCGTGTGTCATCAGAGCCATGTTCCATGGTGAAGCTTCCACCCGCCAGCCCTTTCGATAACTTCCTGAAGGCTGCCTATCGCACCCAGCCGGAGCTGTGATAAGCCTTGCGGAGCACCTAACCAACCCTCTTCATGAGGGCTAGACTGCAGTACCCAAAGCATAGAGCAGCGCTAGGTTATCTAATGGAACACTTGGCCACTCTGGGCCTAAGCAATCTGTAGCGTGGTTTTAATAGTAGTAGCATATGTATTTATGTATCTATATGTACCAAATGGCTGTAGTGTAAGCCCGCGAGCTCTCTTGTTTGTTCAGACTCTGTGATGTAGGAGAATACTGAATGGTTATGTTTGTCACTAATGTTATGCTCCGTTGTGGTAATTTTTTTAATTTTGTCCTTATGCCGTGAAGTCCACAGAGAAAAAGAAAATACAGTACCACTGCAATAACCCGTGGACTGGTCATACAATCCTGCATAAGTGTATAACTGTATACGGCAGAGGTTTTCGATACCGATTCAACAAATCAAGCAGATAGACTAGTTTTTGACATGAAGCCTACGGAGCATGCCACTAGTTTCTGACTTTTTGTCGATTTGACTACTTTAACGGATCCATAAGCTTATTGCCTACAAATTAGTACAATGTAGTAATTTCTCATGATCTTTACTACCTATCATTCCTGAATCTACTGTCTCTACTGTAATGGCAAATTCACACAGAAATTGCAATGCTTCAGTGACCTGGCCCTTTTCCAAGCCATTAATCTTAATAGGCCTCCAAGTAAGAGCGAGGCCGGAAAGTGGAAGCCCAGATCTCTAAGCCCACACTCTCACTTCCCCAGTGATTCCAACATTTCCACCCTTCGTCTCCTCTCTTGCCATTCTCGCCTCGCGGATAAGAGAGGAGCTACCAAAACAAAGCCCCCTCCGCCCAAAACCCCACTCGAGCTCCCACCCCCATCCATGGCGACCGCCACCGCCGCCTCTTCCTCCTCGCTGACCGCTCCCCTCCTCCGCCCGAACCCCAACCCCAACCCCGCTCCCAGATCCTTGCCTCTCCTCAGGTTCCCATCCTCTCCCTCCCCCCCTCCTCTTCCCAACCTCTCTGCCGGCACTAACCCGTCTCCATCCGCGTCTCGCAGGAACAAGAGGTGCGCTCGCGGCGTGACCGCCGCCGTCTCCGGGGGCGCGGGGGCGTACGGGGCTGCCCAGCGGCGCGGGATTTGGTCGATCAGGTGGAAATTGTCATGAGCTCTGCGCCTTGTGCTTGGAATGGGTTTTGTTAGGGCCGTGGGGTTTCTGATGCTTCTTGTGTCCGTGTCGCAGGGATGATTTGGTAGTGCCGAGGTCGCCCTACTTCCCGGTGGAGTACGCGGCGGGGCAGGAGCGTGGGCCGTCCCCGATGGTGATGGAGCGGTTCCAGAGCGTCGTCAGCCAGCTTTTCCAGCATGTACGAGAGTACCATATTCTGTGCAAGTGTTTAGCCTCCTTAACTAGGAGCGTTTTTACTTACTGGAATGTAATTGTATGGTCCGTATGACTATGTTTGTGTTCGTGCAGAGGATTATCCGGTGCGGTGGCCCTGTGGAGGATGATATGGCTAACATCATTGTTGCACAGCTGCTCTATCTTGACGCCATCAATCCCACTAAGGTGAAAACGAAGGGGAAAACTGTTTCCTGCTTTAATTCCCATGTGAATAGAGCGTGCTTGTGCTGAAATGAACCTTTGTTTGTTGATACCGAACAGCGAACCACCAATATACTTAATTTTCTATAAGTAGTGCTTTTGTGATTTTCTTTGGCGCTTCTACCAACCTAGGTAGGTTTGGATTTGAGTTATACAATTGTGACCATTGAACCTGTAAGTGAAGCAAATTTTCCATTTACTCAATGACATTATATATTCAAATATGGTTTCTTGCTTCCATCTAGTGCTTGATTCTTGTCGATTTTCATGTAGGATATCATTATGTATGTGAATTCACCAGGAGGGTCAGTGACAGCTGGTAATGGCTCATCTTACACATTTGTTTCCATAAATATGTCATATGCTTGCACCAGTTGCTTCAGTTAAATCATAAATATATTTTTGTTTCTTGATAGGAATGGCTATATTTGATACAATGAAGCATATCAGGCCTGATGTTTCCACTGTTTGTATCGGACTAGCTGCAAGGTACCAAATTTATATTTCTTTTGAATGATCAACAATTGATTCAGATTTGCGTGCTATATGATCTTCATATTTATGTTTGATTACTCAAGTCTGGGTTTCAGTTCCTGTTTGGATCCCAATGTGATTCTGTACCTTTTTTCCCATGTAGTTCATTTGTCCTAAAATGCGTGAAGCACATCTAGTCTCTTTTGTTTGTGGTAGCTGGAATGTTCAATTTAGTATAACCTGCCTTGTCTGGAATTTTGGATTGTGATAATTAGAATGTTTATGGCCTATCCGTGCAAGTTTAATTCAAATAAAACTTACATGGCTTGAGTTTTCTGAACTTTATTTTTAGTTAAGCTGATTGTATTCTCAAATTGTATGATTGTCAACTCCCAATGGATGTTGAAAACAGTTATCTGCTTTATTTTGCATGGTTACCTTTGTTGAGGTTATATTACTCTGCAAACTGACCTTTTGTAGTGAGCATGCTCGGTAACTATCAGCACAGAAATGCGTAAAACTTAGAATTGACTCTAATTTTGGTACGCATGCTTCTGTGATAAACAAAATTTAGGAGTGCATCCTGTCGTGGACTAAGCTTATTTTAAAACTATGGATTACAGCTCCTAGTATTCAGTGCAATAACTAGATATAAGTATTGAATAATGGCTTCGATATAGTGGAGACCTAGATTGTGCTTCAGTTTTAGGGTTAGTTGGTGCAAATATGTTTATTATTCATTGCTGGTATTCTGTGACCATGTCTTATTATTGGGCTTAACTTCTAATGTTACACGTCACATGATGTTATTTTGCATTACCTTATTAGATTCTTACACACTCCTTTCTGCCTTTATTATATTTCTTTTTGGCAGTATGGGAGCTTTTCTACTTAGTGCTGGGACCAAAGGTAGCAGTAGTGATTGCAAACACAATATTTATTTACATTGCAAGCAACATCCATGCTTGGGTGTACAAGTCATATAACTGTTAAATGTAATGCAGGAAAGCGATACAGCTTACCTAACTCAAGAATAATGATCCATCAACCTCTTGGAGGAGCCCAAGGACAAGAGACTGATCTTGAGATCCAGGTAAACTCACGAAGTGGGAACATGCCCGTACCTTTTCTAGACCAAGATCTTTTGCCCATACTTTTCTCTTCTTTCCCACCTAGCTGGTTTACGCCTGTTAAATATTGCATGGTTTTACAAGCCAATGAACTCCTTTAGCAAATGCTAAGGAATACGACTGTCATTGGAATCACCAGCACCTGCTGACCTTTTAATTTCCTATTATTTTCTTCAGGCTAATGAGATGCTGCACCACAAGGCTAACTTAAATGGATATCTGGCATACCACACTGGACAGCCCCTGGATAAGATCAACGTAGATACTGATCGTGATTACTTTATGAGCGCGAAAGAAGCGAAGGAGTATGGCCTCATTGATGGAGTAATTATGAATCCCCTCAAGGCCCTCCAACCACTTCCAGCTTCCAGCTAGTCATGAAGTGCTAGACCTCATTTTTGTTGCTAGAACTAAGTTTCCACGACGTTGTTTCTATTAGCCTGGCTAGATTATGTTGCAAAGTTTGCATCCTGATGGTGCAAAGGTTGTTACTGTATGAAACAAGATCTATGGTTAGATGCCCATCCTGATGGTGCAAAGTTTGCCACTGTGTGAAACCAGATCTGTGGATAGATGTCCATCCTTCGTAATAGCTATTGCAATCGAATTCACATTAACAGTATTAAAATGTTGGCTTAATGGTCCCTTTAAACCTGCTTTGGCATGATAAAACCCAGCTGCGGTGTTGGCAACTAGGTGTATAACCTTTTTTTGCCAGTATTTGAGAGGTTGGTTGGCTCATCCAAGCCAAGTAAATACCTTGCACATCCGGTGAGAATGCACAGGCAACGCGGACCTTCTAGATAGGAGTTGAGAATATGAGATGTCTTCGCATCGAAATCAAATGGATCACTGCACCACGGCCAAATAAAATGCGCACTACAAACAAGCCATAGCACAGTAATACGGTATATACAGTAACAGATGATGCAAAGCCTTAGCAATTTTTCATCAGTGTCCTACATACAATGGGGTAACATAATAAGATCCCACTTTGATTTCATCTATAACTAGACAACAGCCATTTACAAACCTTACGGGGTTATAAAAATTATAGGACCGCATAGCAAAGCCCCTCAGACGAGGAATGGGGCATCTCTTATCCAAAGTATGCACAACCCTACTCAGAACTTGCCCTCAATGAAACCTGCCAGGCCATTGATTTTCAAGAACTTCTTGATCACGAGGGCCATAATAGCCAGAGTCAGCCCAAATGCGGCCAAGGTCAACAGCCTGTCATGCTTTGGCTTCTGGATTGCAACAACAGGATTCTGCGGTGCCAAGGGAACTCTTGGAATGTTTTCTCTGTGGCTCGCTTCAGGCAGATGAGGGTTGGTAACCTCAGCTACTGGGGGTTCAGCAGTGTTTTCTGCAACACCCGACTCAGATTGAGGCTCAGTAAGGTCACTCGAGCCTGACACAGACCCACCTTCATCCGCCTTGTCTGCATGCTCACCAAAAGAGTCAGCTGCAGGTAATTGGTTAGACTCGTCGTTTGGCCCATTCGGTAGAGCTTGGGGAACAGGAGGAGCCTTAGTGAGCATTTGCTCATGGATCTGTGGTTGAAAAAGTACATTGTCAAAGATACAAAAATGGCATGCATTTTTGAGCCTGAGGTTGGGCTGGGAATTTACCTCTTCAATTAGTTTCTGACGTTCCGGGGAGCCAAATTTTGGTGGTGCTTCACGTGATTTTATAGCAAGTGCTCGTCTATCTTCCTTTTTGTAGTCCAGTGAGCCCAACGCACCACCAGGGTTTGTTGGCATGAATGCAATCAGGGCTACTAGCGCTGTGCGCACTGAAAAAAGAATAGTTTAGTTTAGCAGTTAAACCCTGTGACACAAAAACCATGAATCTACAAACAAGCATGCAAAATTCAAACATATATAACAAGGAAACTCATTCCAACTGGAATGCAAGTAAATAATAAAACTAAACACAATTGCAAATCAAATGTCAGAAACAAAATAGTCCTTGTATAATATTCCCAATCAGTGTCATATTAATTTAGGGAATGTACAGCACACTACAACATGCATTTAGCTCCCGACTAAGAGTAAACATAGCACACAACCACACATAGAAAGTAAATGTTCCTCCTTTGGCTGGGTCATGCGGATAAATACTTGCCACAGGACAATTCCTCAAAGAACCAAAGAACCATTTCCTTTTGCACCATGCTCGTATACTGCACATATGCATGTGCAATATGAAAAAAAATGGTGCCAACATATGAAAGAGCAGCAAATCAATGCTCTGTTGTCTTAAACTTGTGGGTGCAAAAAATGTTCAAATGCATACAGGAGCAGAGAAAAGCAAGACTATGAAACATCCACTGTAATGTTGAGACAGATGACGCTTGGCCTCATGTAACAGCCTAACTGCCCACCTAATAGCGTTACAAACTTCCATGCTCACAAACAAACAGAATCTAAAGACTGTAGTGTTGAGACATAGATACACACTTGGCCTCACGTAACGGCCTAACTGCCCGCCTAATTGTGTTACAAACTTCCATGCTCACAAACAAACAGAATCTTAAGAATGAAGAAATGTGTGTTTACTTTTGACCTAGCCATGGTGGGTACTTGCCACATGGGAATTCCAAAGACCAAAAGAAAAACAAAGTAATTTCTTTAGCACCATGCTCGTATAGCCCACAAGACTATATCAGAGTGGACTACGAATAATGGTGCTTTTCAGCTTATTAGAGGGGTCCTTGGGTGAACCTGCAAGAGCACATCAGCAGTCACTTACAAAAAAAAAATGCCTAAGGCTACTCACCACTCCATGATGGTTGCCAGTGCTCAGGGTGGTAATTGGATATGCTCAAACAAATCTTCTTCTGAATCTCAAAGCGTCCACTTGGCTGCATCACATAGATTAAAAGACGTAGAAGATTAGCAACAGTCCCAAACATGGTGAGATAGCAGAAGGATACTGGAACACCGAGTAATATTACATACCGTGAGCAGCATGAAGGAAGGTGGCTTGAATGGATAGTCAGAAGGCAGCTGGATCCTGCCGTGGTAGATTCCACCCTCAAACTCGCTGTCTCGAGGGCCAAGGATAGCAAATTGCCACTCGAAGATGTCTTCCTGCTCAAAGCAATTACATTATATAGTAAGTAACTTATGAGTGCCAAACAAATGGATATATTTAATCTCTTAATTTGAACATAAAATGTAAAACCTACGACACTTGATCCCCACTCTTAAACTCCAAATGCTCGGAATGTACACGATATCTGCATTCCCTCTATTCCCACAACGGCAAGAACCAAACAGAATTCCATGGCTAAGTTATCATACATTAGCAAGTAAATTATTAAAACTAACAGATCTAGAGCAAAAATGTATGTAAAACTCAGTCAACGAATTTATCGAGACCCTAAAACACCGAATACAACAATAAGAGGACAATAATCGATTTGACGTTCAATTAGGACCGGGATAAGAACAGATCGGGCAAATCCCGAGGATAAGGTCAGCGATGGGGTTGAGATTGGGACCTCGAGGGGCAGGGCCATGAAGTCGGGGGAGGGGTTGGACTGCATCTCCTTAACCTCCTGCAGGATCCGCTTCACCGCCGGGTTGCTCCGATTGTACTTCGCCGTGGCCGCCATCGCTGCCGCCTCAGGAAACCCTCTACACGCCGCCGCCGCCTACCGGCGCAGGCTGGGAAGCCTTCGAATTGCGAATCGAAGAGAGGAGAGAGAGGACGATAGGTAGTGGAAGCGCGTGGGTGATATTAATGGAGGCGTGAGTTGGTGTATGGCCCGTGGGGCAGGCGAGTAATTTGGGCCCATTTGTCGGTGATGGATGAGGTGAGAGATGATGTGGATGGGTATACGTGGAGGGTTAGTATTGGTCGGAGTGTCGTGTGCGAATTGGGGTCGGAAACTTGCGATTAAGTGTGGAGTCGGGCGAGCGGGCTACTGGGCTGGAACACGTTGGGCCTGCAGTTTTGGACCGCGTTAAAGCGCGACCGTCGCGGGGACAAACAATCGCGGCATTTTTTTATGATGTATTTTAAAAGGGTGTTTGATACGATAGGCTAAACTTTAGCAGAGTCACATCGGATGGTCAGATGCTAATCAGAAGAATTAAATATGAGCTAATTACAAAACAAATTGCACTAATAGAGTCTAATTCACAAGAAGAATCTATTAAGACTAATTAATCCATCACTAGCGAATGGTTACTGTAGCACCACATTATCAAATCATGGACTAATTAGGCTTAATAGATTCATCTCGCGAATTAGACTCCATCTGTGCAATTAGTTTTGTAATTAGAATATATTTAATACTCCTAATTAGTATCCAAACATCCGATATGACAGGTGCTAAAGTTTAGCATGATGTTCCCAAACACACCCTAACTGTCCAGCGTACTTTCTTCATGATAAAACACCTATTCCTTTCTAACTACATCATCGGTGATGTCAACTCTCACATGAAATGACCGTTTTCAAATCCGTTTGCACCATTATGTTCCTTACATCGAGATCTACAAAATAAGATCTATATTCAACATGTTTTGAAGCATTTTATGTAACAAGCAACATATATTAATCGTACGTAGCAACTTATGTACAATTACATAACAACTTAGGTATGAAAATTTATGTATAGATCAAGAGACAACTTTCATAGATACAACGTAATAGCTTCATGAAGAGGCGATGCATCAAACTTATATAAGAATTGTGTAGAAACATAAATTGCATGTCTGCTCGTGAGTAGCAAATTTATATAGAGATAAATGTATCAACTTATATGAAAGAATAGGCAACAACTTATGTGTAGATACCATAAAAACTTATGTAGAGACAATTCAGGAACTTATGTAAAACAATTCAGCAACTTACTCCATACATATAACAATGTCATATAATAAATATTCTGGTAGCAATCTGTGTATATATTTTACACATAAGTCGCTACACACTTAATATATAATTAGTTACTATACATTCCACATAAGTTGCTACTGCATGAAAATTATTTTGAAATATATGCATCATGGATCTATTTTTGAATATCTTATTGTGAGGAAGATAGTGGTGTGATCGGAATCGAAAATGGACAATCCATAAGAAAGTTATCACATTTTAAAGAGGTGAAACAAAAAAAAAACCTAGCAGTACAGATAGAATAGTTTTATCCATGGCCTACTCCCTCCCTCATGTGGCCAACTAATTATGCCCCTTCGGCACCTTTGGTCATCTGATCTCCGTGGTCCACGTGATCAATTTTATGGGTGTTTCCTAACCGCGCGCGTGAGGCTAATAAGCTGGGCTAGGCCGTTCCCACACAGTCGCGCTTTAGCGCTTGGTACACGATTGGTGGTCAACTAGCTTTTTCTTACAGTTTTTTAGCATGAATGTGTTGCAGATTTGGGGTGTGCTAATTTTTGCCTATTGATTTGACTATGAACACATTCTGGAGTCTGAACTAAAAAAACATATTTGGAAATGTTTAGTTTTAAAATAAAACTTTCTAGTTTAAGCTAAAGAAGCATTATGATTTTTTCAAAGCACGCTATTTAGAAAAATCAGTTAACTCTTGTTTACATTTGTTCGCCTCAATTTGAGTTTGGCGTTTTATGGGTGCACATGTTAGTGACTGAATCCTTAGACCTAGCGTTTGCTTCGCGATCGAATATTAGGTGTGCCTCCCATACATACTCAAACCGAATATTAGGTATGCCTGCCATACATACTCAAGCATCGTTCCCGTATTTTTTGTCGTCAATATTCATCAAAAGTGCAATGAATGATTTGTATGTTCAATAGGTTCCAAATTTCATATGACCATCCATTATCGTAAAACACATAATTGTGTTCCTTTATATAAACTGTGTTTATGATACTACTTCTGTTCTGTATTGAAATATTTATCACTGTTAAATTTTAATCCCGATATTTGACCTACTTTATTATAAAAACACACTAAACATGATTTATCTTTTCATATAATTATAATAAAATTTAAATAAGATAAATGATCAAATATTAAAATAAGTGGTGATAAATATTTCGAATCAGGAGGAAGGTATAAATGTTAGATTCCAGACAAATTACAGCAACACACTTTCAAGTTTCCATCGATACGGTTGACCGGTTCACGTCAGCTTGCTCCGGTGCGCGCCACACGGAATCCTCATGCCGGGTCGGACAGCTCCAGGTGTCGCATTGGTGCTTTACTTTATGTCCACTCAAATGCTTACTTATAAAGATATCTTGAATTAATTTAAATGCAAATCTAATTAAGTCGCCAAAAGAAAATTCTACTTTCTGTTGCAAACTTGCAATCATATGGGCGCACCCGCGCCGCGCTTGACGCGCGAAACGCCCGAACCGGCAGCCGTCAGCTAGTCCACCGCGGAGCCATGTGAACGCCCCCGCGCTTGAAACTGCGGGACGCGGCCCACCACCTGCTTCTGACAGTTAGGCCCACCTCCGGGCCTCCCCCACTTGTCACCAACATGTACACGCAGCCCGCGTCGCCTCGGACCCACCTTTTTACTGCTCGGAAGAGCCGCGTGCGACAGGGGCTGAACGGAACAGAGAGGGTCCTGTAGCGCGAGGAGTGGAAGTGGAGACGAAGGCGAGGGCGGGGCGTCGCAGGCCTCCCGCGCCACCGCCCGCCATGGCGTCGTCGTCGAAGGCCTCCGATTCCTCCTCCCAGCGCTCCAAGGTGAGCGTGGCCTCTCGATTCCACGCGCCCCGGGTTCGCCGGACCGATCTCCCCAATCTGATTGGTTTCGATCTCTTCCGCTTGATGTTACCCTGTTTTGGGTGCCTGCAGCGGTCGGATCAGGGGACGGGCAGGGACGCCGCCGCCGCCTCCGTAGTCGCGATCCACGGGAAGCTGACGCAGCTGGTACGCCAAATCCAATCCAAGCGCCTCGCGCACATCAAGGTGAGCGCCCGCACCCGACCCGATCACGTTGCTGAAATTTCGCGAGGAGCTGCGGGTTTGGATTGCTCAATCGGTGGATTGGGTGTTTTCTCCTCTTTGCAGGACAAGCTGGAGGCAAACAGGAAGACGCTGCAGAGGCACACCTGCGCGCTGTTCGACGTGGCGGCGGCGACGGAGGTGGCTTCGAGGGGCACCGAGGGCGGCAACGCGCTGTCGCAGCGCGCGGCGGAGTTTCAGTCCAGGCCAGCTGGGTCGGACCTGGCGAACGGGATGGGGGAGAGGGACGTGGTGTACGTGCAGGAGGAGAACCCGGCGGCTGGGACCCTCGTGCTCTCCGGCTCTGGCTCCGGCGGTGCCGCACAGAGAACAGTCCTACGGTTCGTGAAGCTGCCGTTGATTGAGAGAATCCCTCCGTACACCACTTGGATCTTCCTGGACAAGTACAGTGCTGTTGCCCCCTTTTGATTACATATCATTAAGCTGCCTTGCAATTTTTCTTGGCGCTAATGGGTTCATGTGCCAAGTTGATCTTATGATGAGATTATGGACTGGATAGTCGATGATGCATGTGCTTTTATGATGCTCAAAACCAATTTGGGAGTACTTTAGTCGTATAATAAAATATAAATTTTGGACAAAAGAGCAAATTTCCATACCCAGTTTTGCTTTGGGAACTGCAGGAGCATCTGCAATATTCATATATAATATATGTTTACTATCGCAAATACGACGTCTTAGATAGTGGTATCCTTTGTGTTCGTATGCTTTATAAATGGGATGACCATGGGCACTATTTTGTGACATTCACGATTGTTCTAAGAAGATTTGACTGTATGGCTGATGGTTCATGCAAACCCACCTGAGTTTATTTGCTTGATTAATTCCATTAGTAGTTTATGTGCATGCAATGTTGTTGATATAGCATGTCAAAATAAGTATTGTGTATTTTTTTTACCTTTGATATTTTACTCTCGTTTAAACAACACAGCACAGAAACCAAAGAATGGCCGATGATCAGTCAGTTGGTAGGAGAAGAATTTACTATGATGCAGCCGGAGATGAGGCTCTGATCTGCAGCGACAGTGACGAAGAAATCCCAGAACCAGAGGAAGAGAAACACTTCTTCACTGGGGGAGAAGATCAGTTGATATGGTAATAACCTTGCAAAAAAATGTATATGATAACATATTCCAGCAACTAAAATTTAAAATATTTCAAAATTTGAATATGTTCTTAGTTTTTTCCCTAGAGTTTTAAGATTAAGGTAAGATGTCTGAGATCTAAAAGATATCACATATCAGAACCATGTAACTACATTCATAGAAGAAACCAGCTGTGCTGTGCGTGAGGAGATTGGTTGCAACTGGTTTATACAGTTAGTTGCACAACCTGCATGATTATCCACTTGTTTGTTGCCTTGGGTACCATACATACCCCATAGTGTTATGCAGTATATTTAAAATGGTGCCAGTGGGACAAAGCCTACAAGCTTTACTGAACAGTTCCTATGGTGTCTAAACATGGAGTTTAGTTACTTTTGCACACCGGAATAAGAAGTTGAACTTTATTTTTCTATATGAATTCATGTTTATCTGATTGTGTATAACTGCTACAGGAAAGCTACTCAAGAGCATGGGCTAAACCGAGAAGTTGTAAATGTTCTCTCCCAGTTTATTGAGGCAACTCCGTCAGAAATTGAGGTTGTCTACCTTTTTTAAGATTTTTAAGTTAGTAAAGTCACTTGTAAACCATATATGTTACTGTACCTACGCTACAATTGTTTTTGTTCTAATTAAGATGACCAAAATGTGATAGTGACCCTGCTCTTTCCTCAAATGACAGGAAAGATCCGAAGTCCTATTTGAGAAAAATGAGAAGCACTCTGGATCTTCTGATAAGATACAGAGGCAACTTTCTCTTGGAAAAACTATGGATGCCATTCTGGATTCTTTTGATAATCTCTTCTGCCGCAGATGCTTGGTATAGTTCAACTTCTGGCCTTCTATTGCTTTTACTCCCTGTTGCCAAATTTATGTTTTTGCCAATTGGTTCAACTAAACTTGCAAGGCTGAGATTTAGGGGGTGTTTGGATACGAGGTGCTAAACTTTAACAGTGTCACATCGGATGTTCGGATGCTAATTAGGAGAACTAAATATGAGCTAATTATAAAACTAATTGTAGAACCCTGTGCTAATTCGCGTGACGAATCTATTAAACCTAATTAATCCATCATTAGCAAATGGTTACTGTAGCATCACATTGTCAAATCATGGACTAATTAGGCTTAATAGATTCGTCTCACGAATTACATTCCATCTGTGCAATTAGTTTTGTAATTAGTCTATGTTTAATACTCCTAATTAGCATCCAAATATCCGATGTGACGGGTGTTAAACTTTAACACCTTTTAGCCAAACAGGCCCTTACTTGGGACATTTATTTCACTCAGGTTTTCGACTGCCGTCTCCATGGTTGTTCTCAGAATTTGGTATTCCCAGTAAGTAATTGATCATTTGCATTTGCATTTGCAATTTCTATTTTTCCCCTCCTAAGTATTTTGAAATATTTTGCTTGTCAGTGTGAGAAGCAACCATACAGCTTTGAACCTGATGAAAACAAGAAGCCATGCGGTGATCAGTGCTACCTTCGAGTATGTCTCATGAAATTTTCTACCATATTGACTACTCCCTCCGGTTCAAAATACTTCTTGTTTTAGCCTTTTCCATAATCTTCAAAATAATTCTTTAACTTCTAGACAAGTTTGACCTATTTTCCCAGTCACACCCTTTCTTAATTACATCATTAACTAACTTCTTTCCCCATATATACACACTTTAGAGAAGATTAATTGAGGGTAAGCTAGTCATTTTATCTACCTCCTTCTTGTGCTCAACTCTAGAACAACAAGTGTTGTGAACTGAAGGGAGCAACATTTTCCGTTTGGTAATCCTCAAGTTTGCATTGAAACTTGTATCCCTATCCCCTGTGGACGATTCTGAGAACTGTCAGTTTTATTGGTGTGGGACCTTGACATAATGTGCTTTAAATCCACCCACTGATCGATTCTATTACCTCTTCAACTTTTAGTACATTTGTCCCACTGAGCTTGTATGTTTTTATAAAGAGTTGCGACAATTACTTCATTGTGTGCCAGGCTAATTTTAATTTTAGTTTCCCCAGAGGAGAGAAGGATTTCAAGATGCACATTATGATGATCTAGGTGGCTGTGCAACATATACTATGGAATCAAGAACTGCCTCACACAAAGTTGATGTTAACATCTTGTCTGAATCTGAAGATTCAAACCGAGAGGAAGACAATATTAAGTCCATGACATTTGTTGGAACTAGCGGATCAAAAATAATTTCTTCCACGAGTGCTGAAAAAAGTACTACACCGCCTTCCGCAGATACCTCTGAAACAGAAAATGTATCCTCTGATTTGCCTCTCAGTAGTTTAGGGAAGCACAAGATTTCAAAACATGGACCCAGGTATAGGGAGCGTTCTCCTGGCAAAAGGCAGAAGGTTTTCACTTCTGATGTTTCTTTTGCTAGCAATATACTAAACAAACTTTCCATTCCGGAGATTCGTGACACAAGACTAGAGTCTAGAGAATCTGGAGGCGATAAACTACGAATCCTTGATGAGTCCACTAAGAAGTCATCAAGCAAAGATATCTGGGGGGGAAGCACAACTAGTACTACTGAAAATGTGGGAAGAGACAGTAATAACGTAACTTCAACAAAGAATTTCATGGAGCACACTCTTTCTTGTTGGAGTCCCTTGGAGAGAGATCTATACTTAAAGGGCATAGAGATATTTGGAAAGAATAGGTAAGCATATGGTGTATCAAAACATTTTATTTTCTTTTAGTGTCATTTTCGCCAGGGTTATTACAATTTAATCCCTTAGTCGTATGACCTTTGTGTGCATTGGTCACAGTTGTCTCATAGCGAGAAACCTACTATCTGGCCTCAAGACCTGCATGGAAGTGGCCAACTACATGTATAACAATGGTGCAACGATGGCAAAGAGACCAAGTAAATCCACCTTGGGTGACTTTGCAGAAACTGAACAAGACTACATGGTACGCGATGACATGCACTGTTAGCTTTTGTGCTTTATCTCACCATTTGGTACGCGCTCTAATTAGAAAGGTTTAAGTATGTAAAGTGTTTGTGGCCATATTCTTCTGAATTCAGACTATTACTATGCTGTTGCGAGTTGGTTGTTATGATTTGCTAGAGTTATCACATACTATGACTGTTAGTTATTGCATGGTTTTGAAGGTAATAAATTTTGTAAGACAATTCAAGTTTCAAGGTATTAGAACTGGTAATAATAACCAGCTCCTGATAGGTGGCACCGTGTTTTCAGCTATTCGGTGGTTAAAGATTGCAAATTAGGGCATTTTATCAGGATAAATGATTGTTATGCTTTTTTGGAGCAAAATTGTTATATTGTTGATCCAACAGGAGAAAAACCAAGGGATTGTTAGTTCATACATTGACATAAAACGGTCAAACATGGAATCAGGCCTGACCACCCATGTTATCAGATCCAAGGATCACTAGTTGAAACGTGAGTTTTATTTTCTATATAAGAATAGTCAAACAAATGAGAAAAAAAGAGCTAGCCAATAACCACAGGTGCATGTCCCAAGTTCTTACAGATTGTATTCCCTCAAAAAAAATTCTTACAGATTGTAATTCCCTGTTGAACTCATAACTGCATAAGTTGCTTAATTGGCTTGCCAATCAATCTGGATGTGCTTGTTTTGAACCCCATCTCCGGATGCTTTTATGAAGCATCTGCTTGGGCTGGACAGATTCCTGTTCTCAAAATCCAGATTTGGTTTTCTCCAGTTCCTTTGGAGATCAGCTCTTTGAGGTTCGTTTGTTATCCAGTTAAATTTCCCCTGGTTAAACCACCTGGTGGTCTGGGTCTGATAACTCTGGTTACCACCATGCTGGAGATCAGCTTTAAGACCCTGCCTCCACAAGTGAAATGACTAAGATATAGCCTCGCTACTACTGCACAGTCAAAACTGACAAGTAAAAGGTAAATAGATAACCAGCTAGGAGTCTTTCCTTATATTGGCTTGCTACCCTTGGTTAGTTTTTCCTCTCTGTTTTGTACTATTTCCTTATCTTTTGTTGTCTTTAAGCCTCTGTGCAGTCCTTTTATGCTTCTATAAATTTAATATAGTTCATGTATTCCTACCACAGTAGGGATTCCCTTACTGTTTTCAGCTTTTCACTAAAAAATAATCAAACTTTGTTCTTCTGTTCGCATTGTTACGCTAGTAACTTGATTATTTGTCCATGTCTTCTAGGAGCAAGACATGGCTGCCAGAACAAGAATCTATCGTCGGAGGGGCCGAAATAGAAAGCTGAAATATACTTGGAAGTCTGCAGGGCATCCAACTGTTAGAAAAAGAATTGGTGATGGGAAGCAATGGTACACACAATATAACCCATGTGGGTGCCAGCAAATGTGTGGCAAAGATTGCCCTTGTGTGGAAAATGGAACTTGCTGTGAGAAGTACTGTGGGTATGTTCGAAGTTATGCTTAATTTTCCCTTTCTATTGAGCAGAACTATGTTGTTCATTTACTCCTGCCTAGTGATTAGTATCAGTTGACACCAATTTTATATGTTCTTACTAATGAAAATATAAAGAAAAAAATGTATACTGATTTCATTTCTGAATTCTCATTAGTGATGATTATTTAATCAATAGGTGTTCAAAGAGCTGCAAAAACAAGTTTAGAGGCTGCCATTGTGCAAAAAGTCAATGCAGAAGCAGACAGTGCCCCTGTTTTGCCGCCAGTCGTGAATGTGATCCGGATGTTTGCAGGAACTGCTGGGTGAGGTAATCAGCACTGGTCTATTTAACAACTGACCTTTATGTGTCCATGAAGACGTTGAAATTATCACACAACAGGGTCAAGACTCGAGAAACTTTAAATTTTGTCAGGACTGGAGAAACTTTAAATTTCGTTAACTGCTTATCTTGTTCTGATTTGTATTGTTATAGTTTATCACACATAACCTGATATTTATTTTCTTCAGCTGTGGAGATGGTTCACTTGGTGAGCCACCTGCAAGAGGCGATGGTTATCAGTGTGGAAATATGAAGCTCCTTTTGAAACAACAGCAAAGGGTGAGACTGAGAGTGTACTCAGGGTCTTATTGTTTCTCTGCATCATTTTGCTCTACTATCCCTAACTGCGTAAATTGTTGATCATGGATCAGATTTTGTTAGGAAGATCTGATATTGCAGGTTGGGGTGCATTCATTAAGGTCAGATAACTGAAAGAACCTTTTAGTGTGATACGTACTATCTTATTCCAGCTAGTTTATTCTTTTTTCCCCTTGCAATATGCAGAATCCTGTAAGTAAAAATGATTATCTTGGAGAATATACTGGTGAATTGATCTCTCACAAGGAAGCTGACAAGCGTGGCAAAATATATGACCGGGCAAACTCGTCATTTCTGTTTGATTTAAATGACCAGGTACCCCTTGTCCCTCCTCTCTGTTCCATTGGATTGGATTATTTGTTTAGTTCAAAGCAGTAAGCTTAATTCAATACATCCATGCAGTTTGTATTGGATGCTTATCGCAAGGGGGACAAATTGAAGTTTGCAAATCACTCGTCTAACCCCAACTGCTATGCAAAGGTAAGAATTGCAATTGTTGAGTACTGTCTAGTAATTCTTTATTATGTTGCTGGTTTTAACTTCATATTACTTTCCAGGTGATGCTGGTGGCTGGCGACCATCGGGTTGGTATCTATGCAAAGGAACATATTGAGGCTAGCGAGGAGCTCTTCTATGATTACCGTTACGGGCCTGACCAGGCTCCGGCCTGGGCTAGGAGACCAGAAGGATCAAAGAAGGACGAAGCATCTGTCTCTCACCATCGAGCACACAAAGTTGCTCGATAGTTGAAGAGTGGTCCCGTATACAATCTGGTGTAAATCAGTACTTCAATTAATACATGATTTAGTCCTAGATCATTATACAAGGGCTTCATCGGTAGATAAACATATTTTATATTCCTTCATAAATAAGCTCTCAGACATCAAGTTTGAGAAAAAAAAAGAATATCAACATTGTGGACTTTAGGTTGGAAGGTGACCACCTTACTGTGTTGGCGAAAAGTTTGTTAATCATTCATGGACTTTAGGTTGGAAGGTGACAACCGTACTGTGTGTCTGTGTTGCGAAACCTTTCGTCCCAAATTATTATTCGTTTTAATTTTTCTAGGTACATAAATTATTATTCGTTTTAATTTTTCCAGGTACATAGCTTTTATTATGCATCTAGATATATATATATATATATATATATATTATATCTAGATACATAATAAAATTTATGCATCTAGAAAAGCTAAAATGAATATTAATTTGGGACGGAGGATTTATGCAACTAGAAAAGCTAAAACGAATATTAATTTGGGACGGAGGGAGTAGGAAGCTTCCAATTGTTCCAAACTGTAGACGCTAGAGAATCTAATAGCCGAGATGGATATAGCCATGGCTTTTAAAATCTATATTTTGATACGACGGAATCTATGAGCCACATTTGTGCTCGCTCTTCAAATCAAATTTACATTTACAGACGAGAATAAAGACCCCACCCAACAAAAAAAAGGGGGCAATTAATTGAGTCACTAGCTTGTTACATCCTTTTTTCTTGTGACGACACTAAATGGTAGAATAACAGCTCATTCCATGCATCCGGGACTCCAGGGAGGCACCAATGGCTGCAATCCTGAACGCTTGATGCTGTTAAACCTACCGCCTTCCGGCCATACACAGATGGGTGACCGTCTATCCTGATCCCAGATAGATTGGTAATGTTCAGAACTGTCACAGGAGTCTTCATTTGCTTTGTGACTTGTTCCAGGATCACGTTTCTCTCAGGTACCGGCCTTGCATGAGTATCATTAAGGGGCACCGTGCTCTCTCTGCAGTGTCCCCCTGAATTCCACTCTCCTCCGCTGAAATTAGCCATAAATTGTTACATTGACCTGCTTGCGCAGAGGAGACTGCAGCAACTCTGAAATTGCTCGTGTTAGGTTGAACGGTTAAGGGCCATACCTGAAATGCGATGGGGATGTGCTTCGGAAAAACACTCGAGTTTGCTGTGGATTGATGTAACGATCGACCCACGATGCCCAAGTGGTTAGTGCTCTTTGGTAAGCAGTATAGGCATCGAGATGGGGGTGAACATGATCCCCCTCTTGATAATAATTCACTCTGCGAAATAGTTTTAACAACCAGATGCTTAATAGCATGGTCTAGTTACTATTTCTTTGCAAGCTCTAGGTCTTGTAAGAACTAAGAATATCAATGGTTTTATTTGTTTCACGGTTGATTTCAAATAAGAATTTCGTTCATCTGAAGTGACTGTCATTCACATTAGTCAATACTCACCCAGCTTTTGTTTTGTGATGCGACCACCAATGGGCAGTGTTAAACACAAGCACGTCAGCACCTTTCCATCTTGATGAGCTTCGATCAATGGTATCGATCCGTAGTGTCTTTGTGCGCTTCTGGCCAATTCTTGCCTTGCCTTCGTGCACCAAGAAATGTGTCACATGAAATTCCACACTGCAGTTGTAGTCCTGTAACAACCATACCAAGATGATTACTATCTAGTATCTACAACTACAAGCCTAGACATTGATGAATGCAGTAGTCCTACATCAGATATAGTACTAACCAAGAACTTGAAGTTGTAATCCCCTTTCTCTTTAGTGATCTTCCGGCCACGAGTTTCATGAATCCTAGCAGGATCTGAGACTGCCATTCTCAGCAAGCACATCATGGATTCCCACTGGTTCCTATTTATGGAGTCCCCGATAAACACTAGCCGCTTTCCTCGCAGCATCTCAAGCATTCTCCTAGCATCGAACCTAAGTTTTGTCGCATGAAGTTAGCAAATAGCAAACTCATAGAGGTACCTTTAAACTCCTAAGCAACCAGAGGACTGAGCAAACGCACTAATACAAGTATACAACAAGCACCTCGGGATATTGCAATTCTTAGGCTGCCACCTCCACTTCATGTAGTTGTCATCCATTCTACCATTTGCTCCACAGCTGAATCCTTCATCTATAAATGGGCATGAATCACTCGTGTAAAGTGGATAGGTCTCATCAAACACCCAACCCCCGTCATAAACATCACAATGTACTGCATCGATTTGCGAGGAATCCATTTTGCTCGCGACGGCTTCCTCAATCAGATTAGGATCTTGCTTAACTGGATTGGCTGGAGCTGCCACGGAGTTGTTCTTCCCAGCTGAATGATCTGAGCTTTCCCGTTGCTCCCCTCGCTGATAAGCATAAGCTGCTTGTACAGAGGAACTGTATTCATTCCCCACATAACCATCTTGCAAGGATTCGCCTCTCACCACCATTACAGTACCTGAGGCTTCCATGGAGAAATTGACAGCTCTCACAGACTCTGC
Organism: Setaria viridis; assembly: GCF_005286985.2. Lineage (NCBI taxonomy): Eukaryota > Viridiplantae > Streptophyta > Magnoliopsida > Poales > Poaceae > Setaria > Setaria viridis. The sequence goes on from NC_048271.2 coordinate 46,059,308, forward strand.
TCCCTCCAATTTCTCCGCTGTTGCCGTTACTTCCACGGAAGCAGAAGCATTGCCAACATCTAACGGCGTCTCTGCCTTTTTGCTAAGATTCTTGCCTTCGGCGGAGTTCGGCTTCTCGGACACTGATGAATCTTTCTCCAACTTCTCGCCATCTACGCCGACACGAACAGCTTCTTCTTTAGAATCTATAGCCAAACCCAAGGCTCCAATCGACGAGTAGTTTCCAGCTTCCGCAATCTCTTGGCCCCCCAAAACCTCACCATTCGCGGGTGCTCCACCATTTCCTCCTCCAGTAACCTCTCCTTTCACCTCTATCGCCGAGCCCGAGCCCACGACCGGAGCCGGCGATAGGTCGCCGGCACCCGCGCGGCGGGTTCCCTCCGCTACCCAATCCTTGCTCCGCCTCCCGCGAACCGCCTCGTCGACCTCCACCACCCCCGCGCCGCCCACGGGACCCCCAAGAGCCGGCGCCCGCTCAATGTCCACAGCGGAGCCATTGGCGCTGATGTGTGCGGAAGCGAATGGAAGCGGGCGGCCGTGGCGGAGGGCGAAGAGCGCGAAGAGGAACGAGAAGAGGAGCGACGAGGAGGCGAAGGAGAGGAGGAGGAGGCTCTTGGGACTTACGAGGTGGTACGAGGAGGAATAAGAAGAGTTAGAGGAGGAGGTGGAGGAGCTCCTCTGCCTCTCCATTGCTCCGTGCTACGGTCCGCGGCCGCGGGGCAGGAAGCTACGGCTGGCGCGGCAATTGCTAGCCGCGCGGCTGGCGTGGTAATGAAGGCGGAGCGGCGGGGAGTGGACGAAGGCGAGGAGGGGGCCGGTGTAACGGAAACGGAGCGGGGACTTTGGGGTGTCGTGGAGTAAGTGGGGAGTTAGCATAACCGTACCTGAATAATGTTCAGCTCTGACCCGTGTTTTCTTGGGATGACCTCTTTTTTTAGTGGGCTTTCTTGGATATCGAAGAGAAGCAGGTGTCCCCCCCGTTTTTTTTTTTTTTGAGCCTCATGATGGGCTCATCAGCTCATGCTTTTTTGAACACCCCCTTTCTGAGATGGCTCATGGTTTTGAAGTGGCTGCATCTCAAATGATCAAAATGTGGTGGACCAGAAATCTGGTAGTTGTTGAGCAATGAGCATACGGGCACACACAATCCATTTGTAATACCATAGGGTTTAGCCTAATTCATGGGATGGGCTAAAGCTAAAGTTTAGATAGGAGGAGAGAACTTTGTGTTTCCATGATAAGCAAACTATATTTTCATTGGCTGAAAGGAACATTTTAGGAGGCATACGACATTTGACTATGTGCCCGGCGTATAATCAGCTGGAGAAAAGATGCAAACATATACATTCTTACGCCTTCTTTTCGCAATCGAATTACACTTACAGGAAAAAATGGCCTAACTAAAAGAGAAGAAACGGGACCGATTGTTTAGTCACTATCTTGTCAGATCTTTTCCTTTTGAGGACAATAGCTGGTAGAACAGCAGCTCATTCCATGTATCTGGCACTCCAGGAAGGCACCAATGGCTGCAATCCTGGGCGCTGGATGCTGTTAAATCTACCCCCTTCCGTCGAAAAACAGATGGGTGGCCATCGGTCCTTAGCCTGGACAGATCGGTAATGTTCAGAATTGTCACAGGCATCTTCATCTGCTTTGAGATCTGTTCAAGCATCACGTTTATCTCAGGCATTGGCCACGCACAGCTGTCGTTAGGTTCTAGTGTGCTCTCTCTGCAGTGCCCTCCTGAATTCCACTCTCCTCCGCTGAAACCAGCGATAAACATTACATAAGCATGCTGCATAGAGGAGACCCAAGCAAGCCAGCAGCTCTGAAGTTGCCAGTGTTAGACTGAACAGTGGAGGACCAGACCTGAAATGTGATGGGGATGAGCTCCGGAAGAACACTCGAGTTTTCCGTGGATCGATGTAGCGGTCGATCCATGATGCCCATGTGATTAGTGCTCTTTGGAAAGCTGTAGAGGCTTCAAGGTGGGGATGAACATGATCCCCTTCTTGATAGAAATTCACTCTGCAATTAACACGTAATCATCAGATGCTAGCAATTAGAGTATACCTATGTAAATACATGATCAGGCCATTGTTTCTCTGGAAGGTTAAAGGAAACAAGAATATCAAATATTGAATTTCTTTTATTATTTCATTCCAAATGAGAGCTATGTTCCACGCAGTGATAGCATGAATCAACACTCACCCAGCATTTGTTTTGTGATGCGACCACCAATGAGCAGAGTTGAACACAAGCACATCAGCACCTTTCCACCTTGATGAGCTCTGATCTATGGTATCAATCCGTAGTGTCATTGCGCGCTTTTGGCCGATTCTTGCTTTGGTTTCATGCACCAAAAAATGTGTAGTATGATACTCCACACTGCAATTATAGTCCTGCAACAACAATATTGAGATGACTATTACACAGTAGTCTAGAAACTGAACGGATTAGTTCTACATCAGCTATACATCATACGAACCAGGAACTTGAAGTTGTAATACCCTTTTTGTTTAGTAATCTTGCGGCCATGAGTTTCACGAATCCTTGAAGGATCTGGGATTGCTGTTCGTAGCAAGCACATCATGGATTCCCATTGGTTCCTGTTAATGGAGTCTCCAACAAACACTAGTCTCTTTCCTCGCAGCATCTCAAGCATTTTCCTTGCATTGAACCTAAAATTACCGCATGAAGTTAGTGAATAGCAACTTTCTAGTAGCATTTCCTAACTCGTAAGCAATGGATGAAGTGAGCAAATACAGTACTAGCGTAGCAACACCTTGGGACATTGCAATGCTTAGGCTGCCACCTCATCTTCATGTAGCTTTGATCCATTCTTCCATTAGCTTGGCAGCTGAACCCTTCATCTATAAATGGGCATGAATTGCTCCCATAGAGTGGATAGCTTTCGTCGAACACCCAACTCCCGTCAGAAACATCACACTGTGCTGCATTGCTTTGCGCAGAATCGATGCTGCTCTTAGCCCTTTCTTGCTCATCTGGATTGACTGGAGCTCCTCCTGGGTTGTTCCCCAACGTTGAATTATCTGAGCTTTCCCAGTGCCCCCCTTTCTGAGAAGCATAAGCTCCATGCACAGACGAATTGCGCCCATCATCATCATGGCCGCCTCGCAAGAATTCATCTCTCGTATTCATTGCAGGACCTGAAGCTTGAACAGAGAAATTGACATCTCGCGAAGACCCCGTTACCTCCAATTTCTCTGCTGATGCAGCTGCCGAACCAAGAGTTTCGTTGCTAAGATTCTTGTCCTCAGCTAAGTTTGGCCTCTCCGAAATCAAATCTTTCGCTTTCGTCAGCCTCTCGCCACCACTGCCTTGAGCAGCAGCTTCTTTCACCTCCACAGCCGAATCCAAGCCTCCAAGAGAGTGGTTTCTTGCTTCCCCAACCTCTTGCACTTTCAAGACTTCACCATCCGAGGGTGCTCCACCATTTCCTCCTCCAGTAGCAGTTTCTTGCGCCTCCGTTACCGAGCCCACGCCCCGCACCGACAAGTCTCCGGGACCAGCGGGGCGGGCTCCCTCCGCGACCGAATCTTCTCTTCGGAGCCCAAGAACCGCCTCTTCGACCTCCGCCGCCGCTGGGCCGCCCCAGTAACCCCAACCACCCGCAACAACCGGCGCGGGGGCAGCGGCGAACGCCAAGGGAAGGTGGAGCGGGCGGCCCTGGCGGAGGGCCAAGAGGAAGCAGGAGAGGAGGGATAAGGAGGCGAGGGAGACGAGGAGGAGGCTCTTCGGGCTCAGCAGGTGGCGGTGGTACGAGCTGGAGCAGGAGGCGGGGCTCCTCTGCCTCTCCATTGGCCTGCGGGCGGCTGGGAAGGGTGGGGGGGAAGGAGGAGGCAGGTGAACAGCTTGCACGGCAATGGCGAGTCACCGAAGTGAGCCGTGGATCGTGTTGTGACTTGTGAGTCGGTGACGTGATGAATGTGAAGTTCGGGTGCTGCGCTGGAAAGAGTTAGGCCCGTTTGTTTCGTTTCGTTAGTACCTTCTAAAATCTCTGTCACATCAAATATTTAAATACTAATTAGAAATATTAAATATAGTTTAATTATAAAATTAATTGCACAGACGGAGATTAATTTGAAAGACGAATCTATTAAGCCTAATTAGTCCATGATTTGACAATATGGTGCTACAGTAAAAATATGCTAATGATGGATTAATCAGACTTAATAGATTCATCTCGGGAATTAGCCTCCATCTGTGTAATTAATTTTATAATTAGCTCATGTCTAGTCCTCCTAATTAGCCTTCGAATATTTAATGTGACATGAATTTTAGTCCGGCTGTAAAATGGCTTCGGGAAAGAAGCTTCCCAAAATCCATTCTCTGGAGCCATTTGAGGGAGGGGGAGCCGAAAAAACTGCTCCCCGCGACTCCCTCCCTAACCCGCATCCCCAGCAGACCAAAATACCCCTGAAGTTGGATGCAATTACAGGGACGCAAAATATCCTGCAGCTCCCTCCCCAACGGCGGGCATGGCGCGCACAGGGTGGAGGCGAGTGGCGCTACGACGCGAGGTGGAGGCGGCTAGCGTTGGGAGCGAGATGGAAGCGGCGTAGGGGAGGAGGTGCGGCCGGAAGGCGCTGGTGGCGCGAGGGAAGGAGGCGAGGCAGGGGATCGAGTGAGAGCTGAGCGACGAGGAAAAAGGAGAGCAGGAGGCGGTGGAGGAGTGGATAAAGGATAGAAGGGAAATTAGAGAGGGGAGAAAATAAGGAAAGAAAAGAGAAAAATAAAAAATAAAACAGATAAGGGTATTATAAATATTTTATCATTTTTATTCATGTTACACAGCTAGAGAAGTCATTTTATCAATATTTTTTCATCTAAATAAGTCGAAGTTAAAAAAATCTGCTTCACAAAACGAGTCATAGGCGCAACCGTGGCCCCCAAACGAACCTTTAGATGAAAAGGGAGCAATGATTGATCATTTAAAAGTGGCAGGACATGTGAGTACGTGACGGAGAGCACCTCGCTGATTCTGTCTCCATTAAATTAGTCTCCCAGCACCAAACAGTCAAAATGCAAGGAAAATGACAGACATTCTGACAAGATGACTATATATGGGGATTAGGGGTAAATGAAAACCTCAAGCAATCTTTTGAATGGCTGATCTCGCCTGATTCTAATTTCCACCCAATGCATCATGATGCGTCAACCTTGGAAACGTGTCTATGTGGGTCGCTGAGTTTCCAGTTGTTTGGAGATAAAAGGAGAAGAAGCGGGCAAAAGAAATGAAGCATTTCGGAAGCAATTGCAGCACGCCTGCAGCTGATGTATGCCTGTCGCACTAACCAAATTTCTACATCCCGACGAGCATTGTGAACGGAAGAGTTCACCCATTTTTGTGGAAGAGCACTGCCTTACGGCTCGATGTCAGTTATCACCGCGGTATCAAAACTACGAATTGACCAAAGAAATGATCCGTGTACATCCTTTGCATGATGCATACAGAACAATCGTGTAGCTTCAAGCAAACAAATTAATTGTACAATGAAAAGTTTGGGCATCTATATCACACGCAAGTATAATCTGTTACTATTTTTTTGAACTTAAAGATAATCTGTTATACTATGAACCGCCGCTTAACTGCTTAAGCAAAGCAGCGACAGCGAGAGCCGATCTCACAAGTGCGAGGCGCCGGCCGGCCGTCAGCTCGCCGCGACCAACGGCGTGAACACCGCCTTCGCAAGAACGTGCGTCTTCTTCTTTCCGAGCCCGAACCCGAAGATGTGGTTGATGTAAACGTCCCCGTCCTTCACCGTCGCCGACGCCCCCACCCGGTGGATCGGCCCGACGTACTGCCCGGTGACGCTCGCGGTCTCCCAGTCGTCGGAGCTCTCCACCAGCCGGCTCGGCATGCCGGCGACCACCAGCCTCGTCGCGGAGAGCAGCTCCAGCCCGTCCCCTCTCCTCAGCGACCCCTGCACCTTCACGACGCGCACCGTCTCCGTCTTCGGGTCGACCTTGAAGAGGTCGCCGCCGGAGGTGTGGATGACGAGGAGGTAGCCGTTCGGGTGGTGCACGATGCCGTTCAGGCCGATGAGGTTGTGCCGCGCCCCCGGCCGCTGCGTGAACGTGGCGTTCCTGATGACGCCCAGCAGCGCGCCGTCCGGGCTCACCTTCCAGATCTTGCTACCCCTGGCGTCGGTCACGTAGCCGTTGCCGTCCTCGTCGGCGGCGACGTCGTCGGGAAACGTGGACTCGCCTGCAAAACCAAACAGCGATGGGTTAAGCTGGGTACACGGCACATCGTACTTAATGTGTTCGGTCATGAAGGTCTGTCAGTGATAAAGCAGCTTAAATACGTGCTGCCTGGATCAATCAAATAACCAAACTTTCATTAGGGAAGAATTGGGACGTGCAAAAGATTATGGCGGTTCCAAGCTAAGTTTTAGAAGCATTTAGCAGCCATCTAAAACCTCCTAAAAATGTGTTTGACTCCACCTCCTAAAAGTGACTAAAAGCAATTAATGCAGTGCCAAAAAGACCATACAGCCCCTCCTTTGTACCCCTGCTCCTTCTCTGTAATCCCCACCCCCTCTCCTCTTCTTCCTCATGGCAGCCATGGCCCTCGCTCTCCTCCTCGCCGTCTACACCGCCGCGCCCGTGGCCGCCGCCGGCGGGTCCGCGGCCATGAACGGGAACCGCCTCCGCCCGCTGCTTCCTTCCGTCTATCTCTCCCCCTCCCTCCAGCGACAGAGACAGGGATGGGGCGAGGCAGAAGGAGGCGTTCGCGACGCGAGCTTGGTGAAGGCGGGGAGCCGCGGCCGCGCGATTCGCGTCCGGGATGGCCACGGGTGGCTGCGGCGCGGTGGGGCGGACGGGTGCCTCCGCCCTTGGCTGCTACGGGTGCCCGCCACCGGCGCCTCGGCTTCCGGCCCCGCCGCGGAAGGACGGGGTGGTGGGGCGCGTGAATGCGGCGGACGGAGTGACCGGGCAGCCGCCGGAGGTGGATGAAGGGGTGGTGGGCCGCGCGGAGGCGGTAGAGGAGGGGATGGACGGGCGGCCACCCGAAGATTGGAGTGAAGCCGGCGGTGAGGAGGAGCGGGGGCACCGCGGTCGGCCCGTGCGGCGGCACGAGGGAGCGAGGCCGGCGGATCCGGCGGGCGGCGTGGAGGAAGAAGGGAGCGGCGGCGGGGATGTGGGCGGCGGGGGTGGACGAGAAGGATGGCGGGGATAGGCGCGGGGGGTGGCGATGCGTGCGGTCGGGAGGGGCAGTGGGGATCCAAATGGACTTTGGGAGTTTTAATAGGAGGAGGTGGAGCTCCTAAAATTTTTGGAAGGAACTTTTAGGAGGAGGTGTTTAGCTCTTTATTCAAATTATATTCAGATTTTAGCTCCTAAAATTTTTAGGAGGGGTAACAAGCAGGACCTATAAAGGAAAAATAAGCAGCAAGGAGTATAACGTTCTGACAACGACAGAAGCACATCCATGCAGAACAACTCGATGAATTGTGGAGGAAGACATGCATATGAGCAGTGGCGGATGCAGGATTTTCAAATTGGGTGTACATGGTGAACAGAGCAACTACGCCATAGAAAAATTTAATGGCATTCCCATTTTTACGCCTTCAAAATCAATTAGGCCCCGTTTGGAACCCTTCATTTTGAAGGAATTGGAATCTATTTAATGGAGTAGACTAATTTATCTTGGAATGTGGGATTCCACAACTTTTCAAAGTTTAGATATAAGCCTATGTTAAATTCATAGGGTGGGAGATGGAAATTGATTCTATAGATTATGATTATTAGAATGGAATTTAATTCTTATAGCACGCTCTTCGACTCGCTTCCATGTAGCAGAAATGCAGCACATAAGTATCTCTCATATGACCAACAATAATATACAAATATATTTCACATACAATTATATTAGCTTAATTAATTTATTTTTAAATTATGATTATTAGAATGGAATTCAATTCCACCAATCCAAACGGGACCTTATAGGAAAATTGACGACGACCTTTAATTTAGCTCTAGCAGTACTTCCACTGCAGGAGTACTTCAGCCATGTTTGAAAACTGTGAATTTCGCAGGAGTTCTCTAGAAGGTCGCAGGTGTGCCAGGAGTATAGGAATACTGGAGAGAGTGAATTAGTTTCTACAGAAAACGTCAGCCATTCATTCACGTGGTGAAAAACGTACTTTCTGAATGCGTGCTTGCACCTTTTTTTTGTCCACTGGAGAAAATTTAGCGCATCAGTACTGGGTGAAGACCGACTGAAAACAAAATTCATGTGTTCGAATAACACTGTTCTTAACTTTTCCAATTTTACTGATAGTGGAACTCCCTAACCGTAGTTCTCTGTACGGATTGTAACTGCAACCTGCAATCTTCATTCATGGAAGTCGAGACAGAATTTAATGCCTGCCATGAAACATTCAGGCAAATCTATACGATCCTACCGGACTAATTCCGGCGGCGGCGCAAACTGAGGCCCACAGGTCAGTGACCTCCCGGGAGGCGGCTCCCTCCGGCCAAACCATAGTATTTAGTACGGAGTGATTAGCAAACAGGGCAAGGGCAATCGTGCCGCCGGGAGAGTGGAGACGCACCTGGCACGTCGAGGCGGGTGAGGAAGAGGCGGCGCCACGAGCCGAGGTCGTAGGCGGCCAGCGCGGCGTACCCGAGCCGCGGCAGGCGGTCGGCGTAGACCAGGAGCAGGCGGCGCCGGGGCGCGTCGACGGCGAGCCCCAGCGCGACCCTCCCGGCCGCGTCGGGGTCCGCCAGGACCACCCGCTCCTCCGCCACCCCGCCGCCGCGCACCTCCGTGACGCCGGCGCCGAAGAAGGTGGACACCAGGAACCGGCCGCCTTCGGCGTCCCACTTGGCGCACTCGTGCAGCCACCCCTCGCCCGCGTAGTAGACCCCGCCGGCCGTGCCCTCCAGGAACGCGACCGCCGCGGCGGCCGCCAGGGCCAGGGCGGCGAGCGCGGGCCCGCAGAACCCCCGACGACCTCCTCCTCCTCCGGCGGGACTCCCGTCGGGGTCGCTTTGACGGCGGCAGCACCCACCGCACATGGCGAGATGCGGAGCGGAGGGCGGAGGCTCTGGAGACGACCCGGCCAGTGGTGCCCGGTGCGTGCGAGAGGCAGGGAGGAGGAGGAGGTTTCTGCTTCGTTTGTTTTGACCAAATGGTTCGGATTACGGCCTTACGGGGAAGGGATCGAGTCATCGATACGCTTTGTTTAGTGTATGGAGCAATGTGCCACCCCATTCCAATTTTTTTAAGGATAAAGCATTTTAAATTTAACCAAATTTTATTGTACAAATATATAATATGATACCAAATAAGTATTATTAGATTCTTTATTAAATATATAATTCATAGTATATTTAGTCGGTGCTATAAATTTTTTAATTCTCTTCAAATAAATTGAAATGACATGCAATTAGGATCGGAGGGAGTAATATAAAATATAAAGCGAGCGGTTTAGGTGTGGTTTTGGTGGGTATTTGGCGAGCGGCACGCGGGCGTGGCCTGGGAACGGAATCTTTTGGGTTTGTCACTATTAGCGCGGCCGGCAACTGTTTCGTCGATCTGTGAGATTCAATTCAAGGCGGGGCTTGGCGGCTTTTGTGCGCGATAGTTTTGGATGGCATCGTCATGTCTCATGTGATGTGAGCCGGGGAGCACGTGAGCGTGGGAAGTGGACAGTGGTGGAGGGTGGTGGCGCGGCGGCTGGGAGCCTGGGAGTGGCAGAAAGCATGTGAAATCATAGGACTGACACGTCTTTAACGCTAACGTGCTGCGTGATTGTGCATTTCTGTTCTGTCTGGCGGGGTCGGGACCGACGCTCGTCGTGGAATGTGCATAAAAAGGAGAATGGAAAAAGAGGACGTGGCCCCGGCCAGTGGCAGAAGGAATAAAGCCCAGCTTTGTTCTTGTGGTCTCAGCATTGGCCCAGTGACGGCTCCATGGCACAAATCTACACCTAATGGCGAGCTACGATTACTAAGCTCTATGAAAACGCAAACATACACGAAAAAAAAGGGGCGATTTATGTGGCCCAACATGTAACCCACAACTATATTTTTAATGTACGTGGTATCATCATCACCATCATCATCAACTCCTTTAAATATGTGGTTGGCGTATCGTCAAATCATGGAGCGAAATAAGACATGGATGCATCGATTAAAAGATGTACAGAAAAATTAGCCAATCAAGTGCTTTAAGTGGCTGAATGGATTTGGGAGTTAGGCATTTGGAAAGAATTCTAGAAACATCTTTGATATCCATGTAGTAAACATGGGGACTCGGATGCTAGCTAATGTTGAAGTGCACTCTAGGAGTTGGCTGCCCGTCATGTTTATTAGTTTATTAATCCTCCAAATTTTGTCCCTGTACTGACGAACCTTGATATGGAATAGAAACTCCTTCCTCTCAAAGAAAACATATTGTTTTCCAGGAACAATCAAAGGTCTCATTTTATCAATTGAAGTGATTTTTTTAATCGTGCATGTTTAAAGTATTCCGGCCAAGTTGAACTAGCCTAATGCGGAGGCGGCTTTGGCCGTCATGTTTAGTTTACTAATCCTCCAAAACTTATTCCTGCACTGATGAACGTTGATATGGAATAGAAACTCCTTCCTCTAAAAGATGTCATTTTATCAATTGAAGTGATTTTTTTATCATGTACACCCTCCGTTCCAAGTTGTAGGTCGTTTTAGCTTTTTTTAGTTCATAGATATTATTATGCATCTAGACATAGTGTATGTCTAGGTACATAATAATATTTATAAATTTAGAAAAGTCAAAACTTAGGTGCATAATAATATCTGGATATAATGTATGTTATAGTATGTTTTCCGACCAAGTTGAACTAGCCTGATGGCTGCCTCGAGCCCAAGCAGTTTTTTATTGTCTAAGAGAGGAAATTTTAGTTGTAAGGATGTTCGTAGATAGATCTAGTTGGTACTCCCTCCATTCCAAATTATAAGTCATTCCAACTTTCTTGAAGAGTCAAAGCATCTTAAGTTTGACAAAAATTATATAATAAAGTACTAGCATTCATAATACCAAATAAGTATCATTAGTTTCTTCATTAAATATATTTTCCTAGTATATCTATTTGGTGCCGTAAATCTTTGTAATCCTCTCTATAATTTAGGTCAAATATAAAATAATTTGACTCTTCAGAGAAAGTTGGAATGACTTATAATTTGGAATTGGAATGGTTCTTGAACCGCGACAAAACTTAACAGTAGATGCAGGTAGGCGTGCAAGTGGGTCAGTATTGGGTCAACCAGTGTCCAACCCACTCAACCCAATATGAAAAGTCGTAAGTAATGGGTTGATCCAAAACTAAGCACGAGATTACCCAAAAACCAGTGGGTTACCAAAAAAACATTGTTTAACTATGCAGCAGCACGAAGAAATCGATCGCCAGGCGCGTCATCTCAGGCCATGAGTGCAGCGTCCACGCCGTGGCTCACCACCTGCCTGTAAGATGGTCCAATCCTCACAGCGCTGCCGTCACCGCCGCGCATCGTCGTCGATGCCCTCGAGCGAGATCACCGGCGTCTCTTCACTGAAGCTGTTGTGCAGCACCTTGGGCCATTCATCTTCCTCGCTGTGCATCACGCGCGAGTCTGAAGCTCCATTCCTATTAGCTGCTCTCCATCTCCACTACTAGGTCCACTACTGCATCTGCATGACCATCGATGTCCATGGCAATCACAAGGGGTTGTTAGGGGTTGTTTGGTAATAGGGTGTTAAAATTTAACACCCGTCACATCGGATGTTTGGATGCTAATTAGAAGTATTAAATATAGCCTAATTACAAAACTAATTGCACAGATGAAGTGTAATTCACGAGACAAATCTATTAAGCCTAATTAGTCTATGATTTGACAATGTGGTGCTACAGTAACCATTTGCTAATGATGGATTAATTAGGCTTAATAGATTCGTCTCGCGAATTAGCATAGGGTTCTGCAATTAGTTTTATAATTAGCTCATGTTTAGTTCTCCTAATTAGCATCCGAACATCCGATGTGACACTATTAAAGTTTAGCACCTCATATCCAAATACCCCCGAAATCGAGGTCCCTGATGCCCGAATCGGTGATGACCTCCCAGATCTTTTGAACCTAGTGCACCGTATTCTCCTCTTTCCCTGCGCCTTAAGCACCATCACCCACACAGTAGAACCACCGGTATCCGTGCCCGGGCACGGCTCCGATCGCAACAGGTCTGGCGACTGAAACGGATCCGAATTCCTATTTCTGAGAATCCAAACCTACGCACCTCCATGATAGTCCTAGGAAGGCTATCACGTGTGAATCCCTATCTCAGATAGTACAAATCCATACTAACATAAAAAATAAAAAGTGGTAACAGGGTAATAATATCATAAATATTGAGTATATCACCTCGGCACATGCAGGCACAAGTCCATCAGGACTGAATCATAAAAGATAAAATACCTACGTAGCGGAAACATGAGTTATAGCGAGCACCATCTCCGGAGGCAACTTGAGCGAGGGACCATCCCTAATCTTCCCATCCATCATTGTCGAAGTCGTAGTCGGGCTCCGACCCTGAAAAGCTACCATCTACTCGAGAAGCGGGCAGGCCATGTCAACTCCCAATAGCAGCAAGCCAAGGAAACCGGGGAATAATATACTATATGCATGAGCAAACCTATATATGGTTGTAGAAGTTTATGCAGCAGCAACAACAACAATCAAGGATGCATCAAAGTAATACCATCTCCGAGGTCAACACTTCATATCAAGGAATCAAGGAAGTCGTCACAAATCACTAGATCCTTCACCCAAGAATCAAGCACCCAAACACTCTAGGCGATGTGAGAGCTCCCTCCCCTGACATCTCAACGACAAATGCCGGCCTATCTCAAAAAAGGGAGGTAGAAGAATAGTATAAGTCTAGTCAGAAGTAGCAGTAGTCAACAGCACTATCCATAACCAATGGACACGGACTATAGTTATAGGTTTATACACTATGCAGAGGTTGTACATCTATACCCGCACGGCTGGAGCCTGAACGGGGATCAGCCGTCCAAACCCCACCTAACAATCGGAGCCCTAGTAGGTGGCTAGCAGTCTCCTGTTTCCTCGAGTTTGGAACCGTCCTCAACTGCAAGGCACGCCGTCACCAGTTGAAGACCTCAAAGTTATGAAACCTACCCATGTCGGGGTGCAGTCTGGTCGGAGCAGGTCAACGCCTTGAACTCCTTACACTGATCCTCCAATCCACCTACAAGCTGAGCACTATCCACCACTAGTCTCGAACCGAACCCTGTCCATAACAAAGCGAAAGGTATGTACGTAAATAGATACTGTGACTGGTGGTAAACTGACTCGATCGTTAGGGACCGAGAGCGAGCACTCAACTCCACAAAGTATGTGCCGAAGCACCTGAAACGTACAAGTACGCCACCTGCTCTTCAGTGTCAAACAAGGTACCCGCCACAGGCACAGGGGGTGGAAAGAGTCCAGAATGCTCTTCCCTAGCAAGGCACTCCTTAGTACTAACCGCGGCTCGATCCCACCAAAACACGCCAAGGGATCACAATCACTCAGAAAACACGCGAGAGTGTACAAGGAATCCCATCACCAAAACCATGGCATATGCCCATCCTAACTCAAAAGTATATATATGGATATAAGTAAGTTGGACTAGCTATGCGTCTATAGCTAGTCCACAAGTCCTGTGTTGACACCGAATCATCAAACTTCTATAATTTCGGAACATGAAGCCTTCGTACTTCGAAACTGGGGGGCCTGTGTTGATACCAGATTTTAATCGAATCCCTTAATACAGAATATGAGGTCATTGGTGTCATATGCGACTAGTCTCTGTATGCGTATATATATTGGAAGGTACTAATCAATATGTGAGTTGATCAAGGAAAAATCTGGTACGTACATGCAAGTTGGCTGAAACAAGCAATGCATATTAGAGGCTCACGTGTGGAAGAAAGAAGGAGCAAGGACCTGATGGAAGTATGAAAAAGGAAGCTTAATTAATTAGGACTTTACGTAAGGAAAGTTAGAGTCCGTGTATCTTAATATTTCTTTTTGTTTAGATATTTCGTATCAGGTAGTTTTGATACGGTTCCTTCTAGGAGTTGTTAGTTCAGAGTATAAATATGTACCTCCGGTCATTGTAAAATCATCACACAATCAATAAACAAACATATTTACCTTTACCTTTCGACTTCACGCCATTGCCCTAGGAGTAGGATTAATGTAGCTTCTCGACGAGTTCCTTCTAGCAAGCTGGGCTCCATCGACCTCGATCTCCGGCAAGCTGCAAGTTCCCGTCATCAGGTGTACTAGACTTCAACTTTCGGGCGCATCGCTGTCATTGGGTCTGGTTTCATCTACCAGTTATCAAGTATCTTGGATCTTTGACTTACGACACATCGCTTCTGTCTCGATCTACGGTATTCACCAGTTATCCCACCTTGATTAAACTTGCATCGGTTGATATTTATCTGTTCTATCGTCTTGCTGTTTACGACATATTAATTGTTATTAATTATGTCGGAATAGACGATAGATCTGTTTTGAATAGCCCGTTGCATCTTAATCTTAGTTACCCTCGAGTGCCGAATTGAGTTTCATTATGATTAGATTCATCGGTTGGCAGGGTTTAGACTGACGTCCTGCTATGTGTTTCTAGGATGCAACTACCAGGCACATCGTTGTGGTTTCGCCTAGAAATATTGGTGGTGACGTTAGTTTAGATCCCATCGGCTTGTGGCTCTGGCTATGATGGAGCAAGAACTCGACGGTGCTCTGTCTCCTATCGGCTCTCTAGCTGATGGTTATCACATCAAGGATCATATCGGCCCGATCGACCGACTCCATCGAACTTCGAGAGAATTATCTCCACCTTGTCAGTTGAATGGTCAAACTGACTGGCACGCCCGCGCACACCACGCGCGCCGATTTGGATTTTGCACTGGAGTTAAGCAGATCTCCCAGGTCCTCATGTGGTGATGCAGGGTCCACCACCGTCAGGATTTTGCGTCAACACAAGGAAAACAAGATAATCAATTATCAAGGTATGGCTAGAAACACAGGCTATGCAATCAATCATCATCCAGGCATCATAAACAAAGCGTCAGCAACTACGTATGCATAGGATCTATAAGATTGGGAGTGACATAACACCTTGTTCGTCATTGTTGAAGTCCTCTCCGGTGAAGTCAGGGTCCTGGGAGTCCTCAGGGTCGTAGCTCGGTCTTCAGGATCCCCCGAATCCTTTGGTTCCTAGATGCACAATTAAAATAAATACTGAGGATCTATTTGCAATTAAACTCCAAAAGAGAAGCAATAAAGATCCAAATAACTCCAAAAGCTAGTCTAACGGGTGCTCCATGATTTTAGATAATTAACAAAACTGATTTCATATTTTTCTAAGCTAGGGTTAATTCGTTAGATATTTTTAGATTCCGAAACACCTTATGAATTTAGTTAATTTCGAAAAGGCACAAAAGACACAAGTCCACTTGTATGAGGGCCACATGTTAGCTTTTGGTTGGTCCACCTATGGTTGCTAACGGTAGCAGTGAGTCCTGCTAGAGTCAGCATTGAC
The DNA here is from genome assembly GCF_005286985.2 of Setaria viridis. Taxonomy (NCBI): domain Eukaryota; kingdom Viridiplantae; phylum Streptophyta; class Magnoliopsida; order Poales; family Poaceae; genus Setaria; species Setaria viridis. The sequence continues at coordinate 46,074,912 of NC_048271.2, forward strand.
TAGTCAACGGTCACTGCTGACCAAGTCAGAGGGCAAAGTCAAAGTTCAGCTGGACCCCACGAGTCATCATGTGGGCCTGTATGTTAGTTGGTACTAGGTTAGGCAGTCAGCGGTTTCTCATACCAATGGGTCCCAACGTTTAGTCCGTGGGTCCCTTTGGTCAGCGGGAGAAGCCGGGCAGGCGCGGATCTGCTCTAGGCGGTGCAACAAAGCGTTGGTGAGGGTCTTGGCACAAGGCTTGGCAGCAAGCAAGAAGGATTAAGGCTCATGGTTACATGTACATGGCTTAGGTGATCACACTCCAGCTGCATCTCCCATGGTCACAAGCTTGCACTACGGGTTGAGTGCAACTCCCAGGGTTGCTAGCAGAGTGCTCGATCAAATGCCACAAGGGCATCTGTCTCACGGTTGCACACGGCACAGCGGTGGTTCTAGGCTTGGGCGCATGCTAGGTGTTCGTGCGTGACGCGTAGGCAGCGGCCGTGGAAGGGCTGGGCTTGTCTTCGTTGTCGTGGCGCCAGCGAGCACGATGAGCACGCACACGCAGGCTGAGCAACGGCGGTTGGTGCAGGACAGCCAGTAGGACGCGGAACATCAATGGCTTGAACCCGCGGTGAGGTCGAACGCTGGGCACAAGCAGCATGCAACGCACAGGCAAGCAAGGCTAAGGGTCATGGTGGAGTTAGAACACCCATGGCCTACGTGAGCACAAGCAAGCAGATAAGGCCACAGCTTGCAAGGTTTTGGCCTGAACACCAACGAGCTCTACAGGTTTGAGCAGGGCACACTGCAAGCTAGCACGCAGGTGGATCACTAGAGCACGGACATGGCGTGGCAAAAGGCTAAAAGTTAGTTAGCTGGTACCTCGCTTACTGTTCGTATGGATGTGGTCCGAACATAAGCTAGCACTACGGGTTTGTGCAGGTTCAGCTAGGACTTCATGTTCGCAGGCAGGAAGCAAGGTGTCAGCAAGGGTTGGCTGGGTTCTCGGCTCAAGGCAGCGGCAACAACAAGATGGCCAACGACGAACTGCAGGAACGCGGGGCCTCGGCAAAACTAGGTCCGCGGCAAGGCGATGGCTGGGCGGCGTGTCGGCATGCGCGGAGTCACGAGCAAGGCGAAGCAGTTCGGCTGGCCAAGGGGTGTGCACGTGCGTGGCAACGTGGTGTCCCACGGCCGCGACGTGCCTGTAGCATGCGCGCGGGCGTTCGGCTACGCGAGTCCGCGGCGGCGCACAGCTGCTAGAGCTCAGCGGCAACGAAGGGAAGCGGCACCTGCAGAAGAAGGCGCGCGGCTTGAAGGCCGGCTCACAAGCGACGGCGGGGCTGCGGCATAGCGGCACGGTTCCTCGGCACGAAGGCCGGACACAGAGAAAAGGCGGGGGCTTGGCTCACCTAGGGGCTTGACGGGGCCGGTCAGGTATTTCGTCGAACACGTGTTGAAGGCGAGGTGGATGGCAGCCGTGTTGTGGTAGAAGAAAGGCAGCAGCTTGGATGGATGGCTCACTGATGGGCTCGTGGGGGTTCGAGGCGATGCAGGGAGGCGTGGGGGCCGTGGCGAGGTGAGGCAGGGCCGGCTCGATGCAGGGGCAGCAGACCGGTGTCGCGGCGAGCTCGCGGTTCCCCTGGCTCGGCAGCGACGCGCTCCTCCGTCTCGCGGTTGTCGGCGTCGTCGTCCGCGGCAGCAGCTCCGGTCCGGCGTCGGCGCGGTCGGCGTCGTTCCCAGCGGCGCCCTCAGCTCGGCGGCCGCGGCGTCATCCTCCTTCTCCGGCTCCATCTCTCCTCTGCTCCTTCCCTCTTCTTCTTTCTTGACAGCGCTGCAGCGCGTGGTGGTGGAAGGTGGATGGGGCAAGCCCCTGGCGGCGCAAGGGGAGGAGAAGGGTGAGGCGCCTGGGGGTCTTTATAGGCCGGAGGCTAGGGTTCGCAAGGGAGCAGCAAGGCACGGACGACCGGCGATTCTCGGCGTCCGCGCCAGGACGTGTGGCTCGCATCCGCGCGGTGGCGTGGGGTGCACGCGGCCTGGAGAGGCGGGTAGGGGAGGCGCGCGTGAGCTAGGCTCGCAGGGTTGGGCGCATGTGCGGGCAGCTGCAGAGCAGCGGCGTCCGCGTCCTGTCGGCCATGTTTAGTTTCCTTCCGACTTCCAACTTTAACACTATGCAAAAAGAAAATTCCTCATCACATCAAACTTGCGGTACATACATGGAGTACTAAATGTAGACGAAATAAAAAACTAATTGCACAGTTTTGTTGTACTTTGCGAGATGAATCTTTTGAGTCTAATTAGTCAATATTTGGACAATAATTCACAAATACAAACGAAACGCTACAGTTGTGCATTTATGGCAAAATGTCAATTTTGCCACTCCTAAATTAGGAACTAAACAAGGCTGAAAAAAAAGAGAGCACAGAGAGATGAACAGCGGCGGCATGCATCGGCGGTGGCAGGCCAGGCTGCTCTTTTTGTTGGTCTGGTTCGGAGCTAAGGTAAAAGGGCCGGCCTGTTAGAGTTTAAGCTAGATAGCAGGCTGTGTTAGAGGTTAGAGATACGGTGGTTAGCTAGTTTAGGCCTACGTTGGGTAGGGTGATTAGTATAGTTAGCTTTTGATTTATACTTGAAATTAGATTTCAAATATAAACCACACTCAAAGATTCAAGAAAAATCCAATTAAAATCCAACTCACACATGCAGACATGATTTCAATTTTAAAATGCACAATTTCATTTACTATTTTTTGAATTTAGAGATAAGAAACGAGGGTTGACCTTAAGTTTGACACAAGCGATCAAAAAGTTATAAAATTTTGTAAAAACTAGCACAATTAATATCACTCAATTTTTAGCCACTGACCCGTAGAACGAATCCCTGCAGCTCCCCTGCCACTCATCTGGCTGACATGCGCTCGCCGCAGGTGACCAAACAGGGGCCACCATAGCCGGCTACTCTACTGACTACTCTGGTCCGTGCGGATGATCGGCAGGCCCCACAAGTGGATTGGCTCGATGGCGTGATGCTGAGCGAGTACAGAGCAGCAACAGTATAGATTGTTTTTGGGTTAATGAGTTACCCGGAAGAACCTAAAGTGAACCAAAAAAATTATTGGTCACTGTTTTTCATTTTTTGGGTATTGGGTAGTTGGGTCAACCCAACAAAACCTGCATCCCTAGATGCAGGTCGAGATATGATATGGTGTTGTTCATTTTAATTTTCATTATAATAAGGCTATTGATAAGTAATCTGTCCTGCAATTTGTTATAATCTTTCCGAGAACGTGCCTGAGCACATGTTGTAATTTGTTGTAAACCAGGGGCTTGATAATTAACAAATCAAAGAATTCTGCCATTTTTTCAACGTATTTGACATGTGTCAAAGCAATATACACCCCCCCCCCCCCCCCCCCATTTCATATGACCAGGGCGTAGTTTGATTATGCCAAAACAGCATTCTGCAAATTAGTAATAACAAATCGTGCGTGGAAGTTTCCTTCGGAAAAAGACCAAAATGTGCTTGATAGTTGATAGTCATTTATATGCATATTAGCACAAATTCCAAAGCAAACGTTTCGCAAGGCCTACCGCAGCATTTCGTTTCATAGAAAGGACTACCCAAGCATTTATCAGAAGTCCATATATTAGTGAGAGCCTCAACAACCATGCAAAATGTAGATGCATCAGCACAATTGTACCAACAAACTATTTCCGTTTAGGGAAGAAAACCTTTTATTATCGATGGCACACTTACAAACACATCGTATTCCCTGGTGTCCACATTATCCTCATCGATGCCTTTTCACATCGGATACGCAAGTACTGGCATACATCGCATAGGAAAAACACACTCCCACAACGCATGACGTACGTAGGAAATAAGAAGAAGAAGTACACGCACGGACGATAGCACGATAGCACGAAATTTAAAGTGATCAAATAGCGACTAGCGAGTTGTTATTACCGCGCACAGCTCCTCGTTGCGCCACATCAAATGGACAGCTCCTTCGCCGCCATCTCCTCCCTCTTCTGGAGCGCGCTCGCCTCCACCTTGCAGCACTTGCACGGCGGGCTCACGATCGGCACCGCGCCGCGCGCGTTCGCGTGCTGCCCATTCTGGAGCCCGTTCCCGTGGGCGCCCATCTTGCGCGCGATGATGACGGAGTTGATCACCTCGTCGTCCGGGTGGTACACGGCCCGCACGTCGAACCCGCCACGGCAGATGTCCTCGGGGTCGACGACGGGGTACAGGAACCCGCGCGCCCCGTGCGCGCTCCGCACGACGAGGGCCGCGCCGTCGGCCATGTGCCTGCCGAGGTGCGCCACCACCTTGGCCTTGTCCTCGGCGGCCATGCCGACGAGCGCGGCCAGGAAGACGACGTCGTACTTGCCGAGCTCGTCGGTCAGGTTGGCGACGTCGACCGTGTGGAAGGTCATCCGCTTGCGCAGGTCCTCGTCCGCGCGGACCAGCTTCCGCGCACGGTCGTTGGCAGCGCCGCTCCGATCATAGTTGTCGAACACCGTGTTGGGCAGGTGGCGTGCCGCGAGCACGAGCGAGCTGAACGGCAAGGGGCCAGACCCGACGAAGGCGACGCGGGAAGGCGCGAGGCCAGGGATGTAGCGGACCAGGAGGTCGTACTCCAGCTTGCTCAGGTTGATGTAGTTGCTGAAGTAGGGGAAGCGGCTGAGGTGGTCGAGTGGGTTGTCGAAGGCGTTGAGCATGTCGGAGTAGTGCGCCTCGAGGTGGCCCTCGGCGTCGGAGCAGAGGCGGATGAGCTCCTCTCTCATCTTCTGCGCGTCCGGGGCAAGCTTGGTCACGTCGACGGGGTTCGGCGGGACGCAGGCCATGACGAGCTCGGTGAACAGCCTGTCGACGTCGGGGGACGGGCTCAGCGATGGCAACTTGGTGATGGCGGCGTGGAGGCTGGTAATCTTCTGGACGAGAGCAGCAACCTCCATGTTCGCATTGGCGTCGATCTTGCGCGCGACGATCACAGAGTTGATCACCTCATCGTCCGGGTGGTACACGGTCAGCACGTCGAACCCGCCGCGGCGAATGTCCTCGGGATCGACGATGGGGTACAGGAACCCACGAGCCCCGTGCGCGCTCCGCACGACGAGGGCCGCGCCATCGGCCATGTGCCTGCCGAGGTGCGCCACCACCTTGGCCTTGTCCTCGGCGGCCATGCCGACGAGCGCGGCCAGGAAGACGACGTCGTACTTGCCGAGCTCGTCGGTCAGGTTGGCGACGTCGACGGTGTGGAAGGTCATCCGCTTGCGCAGGTCCTCGTCCGCGCGGACCAGCTTCCGCGCACGGTCGTTGGCAGCGCCGCTCCGATCATAGTTGTCGAACACCGTGTTGGGCAGGTGGCGCGCCGCGAGCACGAGCGAGCTGAACGGCAAGGGGCCAGACCCGACGAAGGCGACGCGGGAAGGCGCGAGGCCAGGGATGTAGCGGACCAGGAGGTCGTACTCCAGCTTGCTCAGGTTGATGTAGTTGCTGAAGTAGGGGAAGCGGCTGAGGTGGTCGAGTGGGTTGTCGAAGGCGTTGAGCATGTCGGAGTAGTGCGCCTCGAGGTGGCCCTCGGCGTCGGAGCAGAGGCGGATGAGCTCCTCTCTCATCTTCTGCGCGTCCGGGGCAAGCTTGGTCACGTCGACGGGGCTCGGCGGGACGCAGGCCATGACGAGCTCGGTGAACAGCCTGTCGACGTCGGGGGACGGGCTCAGCGATGGCAACTTGGTGATGGCGGCGTGGAGGCTGGTAATCTTCTGGACGAGAGCAGCAACCTCCATGTTCGCATTGGCGTCGATCTTGCGCGCGACGATCACAGAGTTGATCACCTCATCGTCCGGGTGGTACACGGTCAGCACGTCGAACCCGCCGCGGCGGATGTCCTCGGGATCGACGATGGGGTACAGGAATCCACGAGCCCCGTGCGCGCTCCGCACGACGAGGGCCGCGCCATCGGCCATGTGCCTGCCGAGGTGCGCCACCACCTTGGCCTTGTCCTCGGCGGCCATGCCGACGAGCGCGGCCAGGAAGACGACGTCGTACTTGCCGAGCTCGTCGGTCAGGTTGGCGACGTCGACCGTGTGGAAGGCCATCCGCTTGCGCAGGTCCTCGTCCGCGCGGACCAGCTTCCGCGCACGGTCGTTGGCAGCGCCGCTCCGATCATAGTTGTCGAACACCGTGTTGGGCAGGTGGCGCGCCGCGAGCACGAGCGAGCTGAACGGCAAGGGGCCGGACCCGACGAAGGCGACGCGGGAAGGCGCGAGGCCAGGGATGTAGCGGACCAGGAGGTCGTACTCCAGCTTGCTCAGGTTGATGTAGTTGCTGAAGTAGGGGAAGCGGCCGAGGTGGTCGAGCGGGTTGTCGAAGGCGTTGAGCATGTCGGAGTAGTGCGCCTCGAGGTGGCCCTCGGCGTCGGAGCAGAGGCGGATGAGCTCCTCCCGCATCCTCTGGGCCTCGGGATCAAGCTTGGTCACGTCGACGGGGCTCGGCGGGACGCAGGCCATGACGAGGTCGGTGAAGAGCGCGTCGACTTGGGGTGATGGGCTCAGGGACGGCAGCTTGGCGATGGCGGCGTGGAGGCCGGCGATCTTGTGCACCAGGGCAGCAACCTCCACGTTTTGGGCCTCCATGTCAGCGGTAGTCGCTAAAATTGCAGCTGAGAAGCTGAGCGAAGAGACGCCGCGGCTGAGGATGTGTGTTGAGCTCAAAAGCGGCAAGTGCTCGACTGCTCGTGTGCTCCTTGATGAGGAATGGAACGGGTACCACGAGTGTATATATAGAACGACACGGCAGTTGCTGCGGCACAAAAAGTGTTGGCAACTCCGGCTGACGTGCTAGCTTTGAAATTATAATTTAGAAATAGTGGAGGCGTGTGGTGGTCGATCGGTACTTGGAAAAAATATTGCGAGATTTACAAGAAAAACAAAATGAGCCATCCGTTTACATGCTTGGAAAAGTCGAAGCTCCAACACCCGGCGCGCTTCACGCTTCCACGGCCAATGGCCGGTTTCATGCCTGTGCTATGAGTAGCACGTACCCGGTGGGAAACCTGCCCGGGTTTTCAACGCGCCCACATCACGCCATGCAAGTGGTGGCAGCGCTTTGTTTGTTTCTTGCCAAAGTGGGTCGTTTAACCCGTCAACATCATATTAAGCCAGGGAAAACACGAATCGTACTTACTCTACGCCCCAGATTAAATCAATTTGTAAGAAAATTTGGACAGTTTACTCTCAAAAGGGTGTTTTTGACGTTTGAGTGACGGGAGCTAGCTTAATGCGTTATTAATAGATCAATGCACACCATTAAATCATTAAAACATCACAGGATTCAATGAATGGATCACCGTTGCGTGAAACTAATAGAGTGGTTGAGGGATGAAATCAATTTGCTTTGAGACAACAGTTTCGACTAGGAATTGGTTTCTATCGGGGAGGAAGTAGAAACTAGAAAGCGCAGTAATCTGCGCTCTGCAGTTGCACCAAAGAGTCTTCCAGCGACACTCCAGGTTATCAAACCACTGTTTAACTTGCGAACTGAGTGTAATTCAATTGGTAAGATTTCTTATGATGGAATTAACTTACTTGGATTTGAGTTCTCAACTTGACATAAGTACTCGTATTTTTGTAGATTTATTTCAAGATCTAGCTGGTGTTATTATTTCAGTGATAACAAAATGTGTGTGGTTTAGCTCAATCTCTCGAAAATGCTCATAGGGATAGGATTGTATGAACATATTCATAGGAATGAGTTTTCAAAAATGCTCATATGAGTAGGATTGTATGAGCATATTCACAAGAATGAGTGTGCTTGCGTGTGCATACCTGTACTGTGTTTCGGGAGAGAAAGAAGTCACTATTTAACTTGTGTTGCGGGAGGAACTAAGAACTGCGTGGGAACGTTATTGCAAACTCTATTGTCTTCTAACCCCCTTCGCTAATCTGAATCTTTCAAATTGGGAAATCTTAGTTAAACAGCTGCAGTTAGGCTTGGTTACCAGTGGATGACGATCCAACCATTGTCTTCCACCTCCCACTCGTCTTTTCTCTTGTCGTTACCTTCTCTGATTCTCCCCATGTGCTGCGTGATCCAGGACCCCATCCCGCGTTCCTCAGCCGCTGAGTGCCACCAGATCCGCAGTTCCGCACAAGCAGCTCGCTGCCTAAGCCTTAGACCTACTACCTCCATATAAAAATATTTTTTGAAAAAATTATGTAAGTATCATTTATTTTATTTATAATTTATTTTATCATCAAAGGTATTTTAAGCATGACTTATCTTCTCGTATATTTGTAATAAATTTTTGAATAAGATGAGTGGTCAAACATTTTAACGAAAAGTCAATAGCAACAAATATCGAAACATTGTAAGAAAGAGTCAATAGCGACAAATATCGATACCGAGGGAGTACGTTACTACTGAAATGCAACGACGAATACACTTGAGCCAAAATTCCGCTTTTGCTTTGGTTGCTGTCAAACAAAAGCAAATAGCAGTTTCCCGTCGAGTGCAAGAAATGGGATCCAAACAAGACTGCATTCCTGTAGCATTAATTGTTAAGAATTACAGTTCCATTGCCGTTGGCCTCTACCAATAGGGTAAATATGATTCCGAATATACCCGGGCGCAATATCCACCAATGATTATGCCTTTCCTACATTTTGTAATTTTTTAGGCACTACATGTTAGTAACACGATCATCTTATGCAGAAATCAATCGAGTAAAATGTCAATCAAGCCATGCCTTGTCGAAGGCAATGGGCACCACCGCACCAGCTCTGGCACTTTATTTTCTGTTTGGGCCTGCTGTCCTGAGATGGTTTCACAACAACTGAAGAAAGTTGATCTGTAAGAAACCAAAGATAGTAACATTGTCATCTTCTTCGCTTAAGGATGTGTATGTATGTATGCATATTTGAACAAAGTAAGCAAAAAAATGCAAAAAGTGAAACTACTTTACTGAAACCATTTGTTCCAATATCCTTTGATAGTACAAAATATTTGGCTGCAAGAAACATGCATTAGTACTGTGTGAGATGTATGGAAAAAATATTTTGCACGGTGTGAGACTTATGACGAAATAATTGGCACCTTGCTCCATGTGTTGACATAAGAATAAGTAAGAAGACAATGATTATCTTTTTTTTTCAATTTAAAGAATGAGAATGAGCTTTTAAGCGGGCATCATAAATCCTAATATCAGGGGTGCCAAACAACAAAGTGTGTTTATCTTCATAAGAAAAGCAACAATCAAAGAAAAGTTACCACAGAAGCGATCGTGGTAGATATGAGGATCCCTCAGGGCTCAGATCTTCACGAGCTGCACTGCCGCCACTGGCTGACAGTGTTTCGTTTTCGCTGTCAGCCGCTGAATCTGAGTCAGCCTTGCTAGCACTGTTTATACAGTAGTTCTGCAGCCACCTATCAGTCTCCCAGAGGACGTGCATAATACTCTCCCTTGCAGAGTACCCGTGGCTCTCAAAAGGAAGTATCACCAAACGAGACAGCGCACCATGCCCTTTCAAGGCATTGAAGAATCGGTCTCACTGTAGCATAAAATAGAAAAACAAATTAGATAACACTCAACTGTTACCTACACAATGCAGACTACTAACATTCATTAATTAACCAGTATAAAAGAATAAACAGAGTATTAAATAATAGCAGCATTAAGATATTTTCCTAGAAAAGAAATGCACAAGACAATCAGAAGCGAAAGTGTTATTTTAGTTTACTAGTTAAGGCACTGAAACCAAGCAGGCCTAATTTCACATATGCAAAATGAAAACTGGTAACCTAGAAAAACAATAAAAAAGTTTTTAGGACTTAGCGACATTTGCTTTATATATTGGCCTACATCTACTGATACAGGTTTTGGTCACTCATACTACTTCTGCATGGAAAATAATATTCTTGCTGTTTGCTAAGATCAACTATGCCCATGTTAAATTTGAATCAGTGGTAAAACTGCTTGAGAAAACTTCAAAAATCATATAAGGCAGCAAGCAGATGGACAGTGAAAAATTGACCTGCATCGTCAATGTCCCAGAATTGTTGTCCTGCTCTCCATGGATAAGTAGGATTGGTTTCTTGATTTTGTTTGCTGACATGAAAGGGCTCATCTCAACATAGGTGCTTGTTGCCTCCCAGAGTGTCCTATCCTCGTTCTGCAAAAAACATACATGTTAATAAAGAGACAATGAATTATTCCGCAAATTGGCAATATCCACCATTTCTCTGTACCTGAAAACCAAATGGAGTTAAGAGTCCTGTTGTAAGCTCCAGAACGAGCAATCCCACAGCAGAAAAGATGCGAAGCATGAGCTAAGAGATTAGCTGTCATGAATGCACCATATGAATGACCACCAACAGCAATTTTATCAGGATGAGCCACCTAAAGAAATGCAAAGAAATACACATATAATGTCAACTCCTGGAAGGCATCACACAGGATAGAAGAATAATTTAAGTATATTTGCATAATGGAATTGCTCCATGTATGAATGAACTTTACAAAGTGAACCATGAAAATCATGCGTAAGTGGATCCTCTGACTGCCACAAACTCATTCTGTAAAATATATCACTTATATGTACGAAGAGACTGAAAAGGCTTACCCCTCTTTTAACAACTTCCTCAACTGCAGCCTCTGCCCTTGCAACTAGTTGTTCCACGTACCTACAATTAGTTTGCAATATTGAAACAATAAATATACTATGTTACAATATCATAGTTCAAAATTCTCTTGTACTGCAGAAGGAAATGGAACAGACCGTAAGTAGCAAATATATACCTGTCATTGGCCTCTTCGTCACCTTCACCAATAATCGGGATTGTTGGACCTGACAAAATAGCAAACCTGCAGACCAAGTGGTGAGTGTGTGTGCATGTACCAGAAACAAACATTTGCAAGCTATTGAAAAAAGAGTGACTTTGAAAATTTTGATAGGCTAAGTAAGTGTACATATGTTGTATGAATATTCTATTGTCATGAATAGTGAGAAGAGAAAAATACCCTCTAGCCAACCAAAGAAGAGGGGATGTGGCACCAATCCCTGGAAATTCATTAGGGGAACAACGGACTTGCCCAGCAGCATCTTTGCTTTTAAATTCACCAGGGTAGGACCAAACTAGACATGGCAAAGGTCCATCTTTTGATGGATCATAACCTGGGGGCAGATATAAGTTTGCTGTAAGTTGGACTCCGTCCTTCCGCTGGTATCTTATCATTTCTTTGTACAAGGAAGCAAGCTGAGGATATGGATGCGGGAAATTCGGGATCTTTACTTGCTTGTTTTCTAGCCAGGTCTGCAAGTAATATTGTGTGTTCTCTGTTTTCGATTCTTTTGATGTAAGTATCTTTAACTGATCAAGGGACAGTTCCGCATCAGTTTTGTCTGACATCAGTGCAAAAACAGTTTCATAATATTTTTCCTTGTCACTCTCCCATATCCGCTCCTTACTTCCAGTATTTCTGCCAAAGAAGAAGCAATTGTAAGTGACGTGGCATATATCAGTATGCTTGGTTGCTGGCTGCTGAAGCAGCGGCTGGGGCTGCTTCAGCAACCACTAGTCAGTGTTGTCAGATTTAGGCTCGTTGTACATATGACCGATCCTTTTGTAAGATTACAACCACTAGTGTAGTTAGTGTTGACTGTTGGCTACCTTGAGACTTTTTTAATTATATATGAAGCACAATGCAGATGATCATGATGAGTCTGTTTATTTATTGATATACACAATATAGGACATGATGAAACATAGTATGTAGCAAGCACTGCAGAGATTGCTGCTATCCATAGCTATAGCAAGCAAGATGCTGATTCTGGTGTTGTTTGTGTTGCAGTTGAAGAACATGGACGCTACCTATCTTTGGAGGAGCCTGGAGCAGGGATCTAGTGCTCCAGTGTTGCTGCTGCTGCTGCACCTGACGCATTGCATTGCATGATACATAAGCCAGATCTGATGGTCCTGTGATCCAAGACTGCAGAGATATGCAAAGGCTAAGGTCAGACTAGCTTACCTGCAGCGGCTGTGGATCAGCAGCAGCAGCAGCACCAAGGACCACCACGAGCACGAGGATGAAGACGATGACGAAGAAGAGGATCTGCTGCTGCTGCTTCAATTCTATCTGGCTGGCGGCTATAGGAAGGAATTAGCAAGGGTTAAGGCAGGGGTGGAGTGGACACACTCCTCTTCCCTTCCTCTCTATCTATATGCAATATGCATATGCAATGCAAGCAGAGAATGGGAGCTGTGAATTTGGGCAGCAATGAATGGGAGCAAACAATAAAAACAGAGAGGTGGGTGGCAGATGCAATGCACTACTGTAGCTAGCAGCGCAATATAGCTTCCTTGTATTTTCCTTTTCGAAAAGTATGGGTGCAGTGGCAGTAACGAGTTAACAACTGGAGTCAGTGAGCAAGGAGTGAAAAGGACAGACAGCAATGCATGGATGCTTGTGATGTGAATTGGAATCAGCATTGAACAAGCAGCCCTGCACTGCACTGCACTGCGTCCTAGTATTCAGTATCAGAGATGGATTGCCAGCCAGTGCAGCCACCATCACCTGCTAACTGAGCAGAGCATTCCAGTCAGTAGCAAAGCATTCCACCGTGCATCAAGAATTAGACAAGGACACAAAAGAGCTAGCCATGCAAATCCCGAATTAAGTTCAGCAATTCCATAACAAATGATAAACAGCCACTCACTGCATAGTACCAATGGCGGCAACGACTGACCAACAGAGTGAGACACACTACACAATCAACAAGTTACTCTAAGCAAGCAGAACGGAGACCAACATCTCGTTCCAAATCCCATCATCAGGTAAACAAAACAAACGCTGCTGCTGCTGCTGCCGACATCTAAATCACAAACGCTACTTCATCAACAGCTAGGCCTAATCACAAACGCTACTTCATCAACAGCTAGGACTAGGCCTCATCTGCATAGGCCGGCTCCAGGATGGCCGCCTCCGCCTCCTGCACCTCCTTCTCTGTCTTCCGCCCCTTCTTCGACTTGTAGTACACGCTCATGAACGTCCCCACCGCTCCATACTTGCGCCGGCAGTGCTCGTAGTGGGACGCGTCGAACATCCTCCAGAAGTCCTTCTCGTTCAGCTCAGACACAGCGTACTGAGGCTGGTAGCTGTGGTTCTCGATCAGCCACTGCTCCAGCCGGTGCACTGCCTCCGCGCCGTTGAACTCCTCACCCCTTAGCACAGCAGCGGGGGCGTAGTACACGCCCACGTCCGTGAACATCTGCGCGTAGCTCGTGTCACCCTGCCTGTGCTGGTGCTCGAATCCAGGCTCAGGGTACACCATCGTCTTCACGGGCAACTTGTACAGACGGTGAGGGCACAGCCACAGCGGATACACCTGGCAATATATATACGGAGAAATGCTTAGAATTATAATGCAGGGTGTGGTATGCAGCAATAATAATCAGTAACAAGAGACCACGCACCTCCATCTCGCGGTGGACAAACTCAAGGGCATCTCCAACCTTGTACAGCGGCACCAGCATGTCCTGGATCACGTGGTTGTCATGGTAGTAGTTCCTGATAGCCTCACCCTGGGTTGCCTTCAGCAGAGACACCTTTGGCGGCATCAGCCAACCCAGCAGGAACCTGAACCAGAACTGGTCACCGAACGGCAAGATCAGTTTCCCCTCCCAGTACAGGCACCTGGTGTGGCGGTGGTAGTACTCCCTTGTCGGGATGTACTCCACAAACTCACCCCTCTTCAGCGCCGTCTGAGCGTGCTGGTAGAACCAAGGCTTAAACCACCACCCGACGCAGTTGATCTTGTTGCCCTTCTTTGCCTCTTCTTTTGAAGCATAAACACCAGTCATCATCACACCCTCGCTCTCATTGTACACCATTCCTTCAACAAAGTCAGGGACCTTTGCAGGGTCACCGTCTCTTGGCGCGAAAGAATCAGCGTAGGCCTGCGCGATTTCCTTCAGATTCCCTTTGACTGGAATGTACATGAGCTTCATGTATTCCTTGATGGGAATGAGCTTGATCTCAGCAGAGACAAGGAACCCAAGTGTTCCCTGGGACCAGGGAATGCCATAGAAAAGGTCAGAGTACTCATTATCCTTGGTGGCTCTAACAACACGGCCATCTGCAAGGACAACCTCCATTGCAACAACTGTGTCAGAGAAAAGCCCATAGAGGTGAGAGCTACCCTCAATACCATAACCATTGATCAGCCCACCAACAGTGAGGTCGTCAAGCTCTGCGACGACTGCAAGGGCAAGGTTCATGGGGCAGGTAGCTCTGGTAATCTGACCCATGTTCACAAGGGGCTCAACCTTGGCAACCATCCTCTCTTTGTCAATCTCAAGGATATTCCTGAAGGCAGAAAGGTCAACCTCAAAATGCCTGGCACGCTTGTAGTCCACATTGCGCATGCCAACAGCAATCCAGGGCTTCCTGGCTGTGCAAACAAGGCCATCCTTCTTTGGGTTCCTCTGCTTGAGCCGCTTCACAACCTTCTGCACATTCTCATCATGTTGCTTCTGGCGCTTCTTCTCTGACTTCATGGCAGACCACATGTCGCCCAGATAGATATTGAAGTAGATCAGAGCTGAAATCGGAAGGACCACAAAGATAACAAGGATCCATCGAAACTTCACCAAATAGTCCACCAAAACCTTCTTCCTCTTGCGGCGCACCAATGGTTCATGCAGGTCCGCCATGGTCTGAAAAGAGGACAGTCGAAAAAAAGAAAACAGAAGAGTTAGTTGAACAGTGGCAGTAACCAGTAACAGCAAGGGAAGAGCTTCTACACTAGCTGTAGAAAACAACTGGGGCAAGCAAATTGTTATCCGAACTGATAACACATATCTTCACCAACAGCTGTGACGATAAAGATACATTTATCGCACTAACATTTCACCATCTAGCGTTTCAGGAAACGATGATGTAGCACAGAATGAAAAAATAAACTATGAGGTCCAGAACACAAGAGCCTATCAGGAGGCAGGACATTCACATGCAGCTGTAAAATCTTTACCGCCAACAGTTGTACGTCCAGTAAGTACCCCTGCGACCCAAAGCAATTTCCAAGACCACCACCTTGCATTACAGAAACAAAACTGAGCCCATCAAGTATATTCGGTCATGCACATGGTTTGGCTATTAAAAGGAAGCAGCACATAGTATGCGGTAACTTTGCTAAAAACAGTATGGACATCGGCGATATACATAATTGGGTAAGGGCATAAGGCAGTCTGGATTCCAGAAAAATTGGCAATGTCTTTTGCTATCTTTAAACCTAGAACCCCACAAGAGCACTGGACCAGCCTCTTAATTTTTTTTCCTCTAGACTAGAGCTGTGACCTCGATCATTATGCACCTAAACTAGATCTGCAAAGGAGCATCTGGGCAAAAGTAGCAAGCAGATGGGAACGGTTTTGGGCGCAGAGCACGAGTTGGGCCTCCTCCCCTAACAAAACTATAACTGCGAGACCACAAAAAAAAAACTTTTTTGAGTGGATCGGAGTGCGGACGGATTAAAGTTTGCACCACGGAAAAGTAAAGCTGGCCCTGCGCGCAAAAGGAGGCCCAAAAAGGGGGAGCGCCGTAGTTAGGAGTACTAGGAGTACAACGGAAGCACGGCCCTGCAAGCGTAAAAATTCTGTCTTTTGCAAAAACAAAAAAAAGTGTAGAAAATGTGGAGAAGCAAGTTCCATTGAGCAGGAAAATCCCTATCCCTTTATATTACAGGTAGGGGTGAACCGATCGGTTCCTGAAAATTCTGAAGACCGAGAGCTTCGGTTTCGGTCATTTCGGTTCGGTCTTCGGTCACAACCGAACTGACCGACCAACAATGCTCAACAAAAATGCAAAGTTCAGTAAAAAAAATCCTCTGCCCATCAAACACAATCAGCACAGAATCAGCTACAAATGCGAACAGAAGCACCATATCCAATCGATGTACAGGACTGTACAAATCCAAACAAAAGTCCCAGTCGATGTGCATTACAGCTACAAATGCAAAAGCACCCAATCGATGTTGCTGTTCACGGAGGGCAAGGCCGGAGGACGCGCCTTGTGCACCTGCAGCCAGGGCCTCGCGCGCCTGGGCCAGAGAGGTGGAGAGCAGGAGGAGCGACGTCGGCACCGGGACTTGGGAGGAAGTCAGAATCGCCACCGCCGGATTTAGTGGAGGACCGTCTGCGGCCCGCGGGAGGACGAGTTGGCTCAGGCGCTCAGCATGCGGATAGCCGGATGGGACATGGGACAGAGGGGAGAGGCGCCTGCACCGTCTTTTGGGGAAGGGAGGTGATACTGCCGTCGGCTTGGGAGGAGAGGAGGTGGTGGATCCGTGGATCTAGGATTCGGGCGGATGGGGTCTCGGCCGGCGGGGAGAGTGAAAGTATGTTATATACTAGGGTTTGGTTATTGGGCCCTGGGCTCTATTTCTTGATGGGCCTCGATACAGCATAGCGGTTAATCGGTTCCCGAGCCTAAGGACCGAAAAAACCGTTAAATTCGGTTATTAAGAAATGGAGACCGAATTTGGGACCGAAAATTTCGGTTTTCCGGTTTCGGTCTCAGGTATTTTAGTTCGGTTTTCAGTCACGGTTAATTATGCCCACCCCAATTATAGGTCGCACTCACAGGAGGTGAAAGGACCCTGGTATGCATGAGGGATAAGGTCGCGATACATGCAGCAACACGCATCTATTAGCTGCTTACTAGGCTGATATATATAGTAGCATGAAGAAAGTAGCGCAGATCTAGGAACTGAATCGATGGTGGTGGAAGAGAAGAAGATTATCTTACCAGGGCGGTCGATCCGGTGGCGCAACCGAATGGGGAAGGGAAGGGGATCTGGTAGTGCTCTCCCGTCCTCCATTGCGGTGCAAATGGGGATTTCGATGGGAGAGGAGGAGAGTGGTGGGGGTTGGGTTTTAAACGCATCCGGCCAGATTATGCTTCTTTTCATTTTAGCTCCTAATGATGTTTATATTCCTTCCTCTGTTGACTCACAGCTCAGCTTAGCATGGTGGAAGAGGACAAAATCCGCTCTCGATGCTTGTCGATGGTATTAAATTTTTATTATTATCATTGGAATTTGAGCCGTTTTGCAAGTCCGTAGAATTTTCCTTTTATTATTAAAAAGAAACAAAAGGCAACATGCATGTACGAAGAAAAATAAATAACGTGGATCTAGGAAGTGAACGGGATGCTGGATGGGAAGCGGAAGAAATGTTATCTTACCATGCCCGACGAAAGGGCACTGCGATCTGGCGATGCAACTGGAAAGGGAAGAAGGATCCGACGGCACTCTCCCCTCCTCCACTGCAGTGTGCAGATGGGGGAGATGGGAGAGGAGGAGGGTGGTGAGAGGTTGGGTTTTAAACGCAACGCATCCAGCCAAAGCGGAGTAGGAAATGGGGGTTTATGCTTCTTTTCATTTTAGTCCCTAGTGATGTCCGTATTCCTTCCTCTGTTGACTGACAGCTCAGCTCAGCATGGTGGAAGAGGAGGAAAACCGCTCTCGATGCTTGTTGATGGTATTATTTTTTTTTATTATCATTGGAATTTGAGTCGTTTTGCAAGTTCGTAGGATTTTCCTTTTATTATTAAAAGGAAACAAAAGGAAACATGCAGGTACGAAGAAAAATAACGTGGATCTAGGAAGTGAATGAGATGCTACTGGAAGGGAAGTGGAAGAAATGTTATCTTACCAGGCCCAGCAAAGGAGCGCTCTGACCTGGTGATGCAATTGGAAGAGGAGGGATCCGACGGTGCTCTCCCCTCCTCCGCTGCAGTGCCTAGTGTTAGCTGCAGATGGGGAAGATGGGAGAGGAGGGTGGTGAGGGGTTGAGGGATGTCAGACAATTTATTTTGAGAAAACAATTTCGATTGGGAATTGGTTTCTTTGGGGGCGAGGAAGTAGAAACTAGAAAGTGCAGTAACGTGCCCTCTGCAGTTGCACCAAAGAGTTTTCCAACGATACCCAATGAGGTTATCAAATCACTATCCAACTTGTGAACTAAGTGTAATTTAATGGTAAGTTTTCTATGGTGGTACCAGCTTATTTGGGTTTGAGTCCTCAACTTAGCATAAGTATATTTTTTTAGATTTATTTCAAGATCCAACCGGACGACATATGTGTGGTTTAGCTCAATCTCTCGAAAATGCTCATGGGTAGGATTGTATGAGCATATTCATAGGAATGAGTTCTCAAAAATGCTCATAGGAGTAGGATTATATGAGCATATTTATAGGAATGAGTTTGCTTGCGTGTACGTACATGCACTGTATTTCGAGAGAAAAAAGTAGTCACTATCTAACTTGTGTTGCGGGAGGAACTAAGAACTGCATGGCGAACGTTATTGCAAACTCCTTTTTGTCTTCTTACCTCCTTCCCCTTCGCTAATATGAATCTTTCAAATTGGGAAATCTTAATTAAACAGCTGCAGTTAGGCTCAAATTGGGAAACCTCAGTTAAACAGCTGCAGTTAGGACTGGTTAGGAAGTGAGCCTAGCTCAACTAGTTAGAGTGGGAGGTGTGGTCGTGCACTCTAATCATTCAGATTTAAGTTTCCTCTAACTCAAATTTGGATACCTATTTTTTTTTAATGAAAAATCGACTAGGAGCTAGGTTGATCTAATTTTGGCAAGCGCTCTTGCGGGCGACTGGGCACGGGAGCTTGCTCTCAGTCCAGAGACCTGCGTCTTCTTAATTCAATGCAGGGGTGCGGTATGCTCCTTCTCGCCGAGGTTTTTTTTTCTTCCACCTACTACTCGTATTCTCTCTTGCCGCTAACTTCTCCGGTTCTCCCCGCGTGCTGCGTGGGACCCCGCCCCGCCTTCCTCAGCCGCTAAGCGCCGCCAGATCGGCACAAGCAGCCCGCTAACTAAGCTTAAGACCTGTGTTACTACGGAAATGCAACGACGCAAACACTTAAGAGCCAAAAATTCCGCTTTTGCTTTGGTTGGCTGTCAAACTGCAAACAGCAGTTTTCCGCAGAGTGCAAGATATGGGATCAAAACCAGACTGCATTCCTGTACAGAGTCATTAATTGTTAAGAATTACAGTTCCATGGCCTCTACCAATAGAGTAAATATGGATCCGAATATACCAGGGCGCAATAGCCACCAATGATTATGCCTTTCCTACATTTTGTAATTTGTAGGTACTACATGTTAGTAGCACGATCATCTTATGCAGAAATCAATCAAATATAATGCCAATCAAGCCATGCCTTGTCGAAGGCAATGTGCAACAGCTCTGGCACTTTATTTTCTGTTTGGGCCTGCTGTCCTGAGATGGTTTCACGCCAACTGAAGAAAGTTGATCTGTAAGAAATCAAGATAGTAACATTGTCATCTTCATCTTCTTCGCTTAAGGATACATATTTAACAAAACATACAAGTTTACACAGATGCATGCATATTTGAACAAAGTAAGCAAAAATGCAAAAGGTGAAACTACTTCACTGAAACCATCAGTTTCAATATTCTTTGATAGTAGGAATGTTTACTTTGCACAATTTGCCACAACCAAAATATTTGGTTACAAGATTACATGCATTTGTACTGAGTGGGATGTATGGAAAAATATTTTGCACAGTGTGAGACTTATGGCGAAATAGTTGGCACCTTGCTCCATGTGTTGACATAAGTATAAGAAGACAATGATTATCTTTTTTTCAATTTAAAGAATGAGAATGAGCTTTTAAGCGTGCATCATAAAGTTTTTTCTTGATAAGAAAAGCAACAATCAAAGAAAAGTTACCACAGAAGCGATCGTGGTAGATATGAGGATCCCTCAGGGTTCAGATCTTCTCGAGCTGCACTGCCGCCACTGGCTGACAGTGTTTTGTTTTCACTGTCAGTAACTGAATTTGAGTCAGCCTTGCTAGCACCGTTTACACAGTAGTTCTGCAGCCACCTATCAGTCTCCCAGAGGACGTGCATAATACTCTCCCTTGCAGAGTACCCGTGGCTCTCAAAAGGAAGTATCACCAAACGAGACAGCGCACCATGCCCTTTCAAGGCATTGAAGAATCGGTCTGACTGTAGCATAAAATGGAAAAATAAATTAGATAACACTCAACTGTTACCTACACAATGCAGACTACTAACATTCATTAATTAACCAGTATAAAAGAATAAACAGAGTATTAAATAATAGCAGCATTAAGATATTTTCCTAGAAAAGAAATGCACAAGACAATCAGAAGCGAAAGTGTTATTTTAGTTTACTAGTTAAGGCACTGAAACCAAGCAGGCCTAATTTCACATATGCAAAATGAAAACTGGTAACCTAGAAAAACAATAAAAAAGTTTTTAGGACTTGGTGACATTTGCTTTTTATATTAGCCTACCTCTACTGATACAGGTTTTGGTCACTCATGCTACTTGTGCATGGAAAACAATATTCTTGCTGTTTGCTAAGATCAGCTATGCACATGTTAAATTTGAATTAGTGGTAAAACTGCTCGAGAAAACTTCAAAAATCATATAAGGCAGCAAGCAGATGAACGGTGAAAAGTTGACCTGCATCGTCAATGTCCCAGAATTGTTGTCCTGCTCTCCATGGATGAGTAGGATTGGTTTCTTGATTTTGTTTGCTGACATAAAAGGGCTCATCTCAACATAGGTGCTTGTTGCCTCCCAGAGTGTCCTATCCTCATTCTGCAAAAAGATACATGTTGTTAATAAAGAGACATGAACTGTTCCGCATATTGGCAACATCCAGCATTTGTCTGTACCTGAAAACCAAATGGAGTTAGAGTCCTGTTGTAAGCTCCAGAACGAGCAATCCCGCAGCAGAAAAGATGAGAAGCATGAGCTAAGAGATTAGCTGTCATGAATGCACCATATGAATGACCACCAACAGCAATTTTATCAGGATGAG
Organism: Setaria viridis; assembly: GCF_005286985.2. Taxonomy (NCBI): domain Eukaryota; kingdom Viridiplantae; phylum Streptophyta; class Magnoliopsida; order Poales; family Poaceae; genus Setaria; species Setaria viridis. The sequence continues at coordinate 46,095,794 of NC_048271.2, forward strand.
CCACCTAAAGAAATGCAAAGAAATATACACCATGTCAACTCTTGGAAGTCATTGAACAGGATGGAAGAATAATTTAAGTATATTTTCATAATGGAATTGCTCCATGTATGAATGAACTTTACAAAGTGAACCATGAAAATCACTCGCAAGTAGATCCTCTGACTGCCACAAACTCATTCTGTAAAATATATCACTTATACGTAGAAAAAGATTGAAAAGGCTTACCCCTCTTTTAACAACTTCCTCAACTGCGGCCTCTGCACTTGCAACTAGTTGTTCCACATACCTACAAATAGTTTGCAATATTGAAACAATAAATATACTATGTTACAATATCATAGTTCAAAATTCTCTAGTACTGCAGAAGGAAATGGAATAGACCCGTAAGTAGCAAATATACCTGTCATTGGCCTCTTCGTCACCTTCACCAATAATTGGGATTGTCGGACCTGACAAAATAGCAAACCTGCAGACCACAGTGTTGAGTGTGTGTACATGTACCAGAAAGAAACATATTTGCATCTATTGAAAAAAGAATGACATCGAAAATTTTGAAAGGCTAAATAAGTGTACATATGTTGTATGCGTATTCTATTGTCAAGAATAGCAAGAAGAGAAAAATACCCTCTAGCCAACCAGAGAAGAGGGGATGTAGCACCAATCCCTGGAAATTCATTAGGGGAGCCACGGACTTGCCCAGCAGCATCTTTGCTTTTAAATTCACCAGGGTAGGACCAAACTAGACATGGCAAAGGTCCATCTTTTGATGGATCATAACCTGGGGGCAGATATAAGTTTGCTGTAAGTTGGACTCCGTCCTTCCGCTGGTATCTTATCATTTCCTTATACAATGAAGCAAGCTGAGGATATGGATGCGGGAAATTCGTGATCTTTACTTGCTTCTTTTCTGGCCAAGTCTGCAAGTAATATTGTGTGTTCTCTGTTTTCGATTCTTTTGATGTAAGTACCTTTAACTGGTCAAGGGACAGTTCCCCATCAGTTTTGTCTGACATCAGTGCAACAACAGTTTCATAATATTTTTCCTTGTCACTCTCCCATATCCGCTCTTTACTTCCTGTATTTCTGCAAAAGAAGAAGCAATTGTAAGTGACATGTGGCATATATCGGTATGATTGTACAGTATAAATACAGAATATGAGTCAACAGATCTAGACATACATATCAAACAAATCGAGGAATGGAACATTTCCTTCTGGAGTAGCGCCCATCCCATTCAACAAGACATAAGTACTTCCATCTTGCTTCTTGATCTTTGCAATGACATATGTTCCCATGTCAGTTCTTCGCAACATTGGGGACCCAGGATCAGAGTATACGTCTTCTGATGATCGGTCAAATAAAATGCGTGGGCTGACATCTTTTTTATCAGGAGAAAGCACCCATGTTCTTGTTTTCCGAGTTTTATACCAAGATTCATACACTAAAGCAAGAGATTCATCACACCAGGAGGTGCCTCTGCAACAACAGAATGAAAATCCAAGAGGCAACAAAATAGAAGAGTTAGTTACTAAGAAAAAGGTAGCCAAGGGATAATGTAACAAACATGTCATCTTGTTTACAGGCATCAAGCACAGTAACATTTGAATTATTGTACCTCTCACTTTTTTTAGATTGAAAGCTATTTATTCATTTAAAGTTTCATGTTAGAAATATTGTAGCAAGGGCAGTGAAGAAAAGCTTAATGATCCAACTAATGTAGGTTAATGGATAGTTTGAAGGGCGCACGCATATCGAAGGTCCAGTTTATGCAGAATCTCTGGCTGTTCACCATTTATGGGCTCAGCATTTTCCATGTAAACTATATCACGAGGTGAAACTTCTACTTTTGCATCTCCACCATCTTGTGTCTCCACCCTGATCAAAATAAGGGTAAAGTAAAATGAACTATAACAAAGGAGAAACTCATGTAAACATGCGTATAACACCTCTTGACAAATTGAGTCGTGCCTAACTCTCAAAATGTTGTCCATGAATACCATATATCAACCGAAAGATATTAATGAAACCCTAAGAGCAATTTATACCTAAGAGACCTGATAATTACCCGTACCATACTTCAACAAAACAACATCAAGACTGACCATCTCTGTTGGTGATATTTTAATGTGAGCATGTGTAACACTGGGTTGGCAATGATATAAATCATGTTTATGATAAATCAATTTAGAGTAAAATTGGGTTGTTAATTTAAAGCAAATACACCAATGTCACAAAATTTACGCCATAATTAAAACCACATCTATCAAATAATTACAGAAAGACAAAAGAAAAGCTATGACTACCACGAAATTTGTGCCTTCTCATAGACAAACTCCCTATTTTTCATGATTCTGAGTTCTAAAGAGTGTCTATGTTTCAACAAAGAAGTGTCCTAGGGAGAGTAACAAAAATGTAACTATACTACTATAAAAGTCACGACTAGTCTACTATGGTACTGGTAATATTTGAAATTATTTCTTTTTTGCTTAGATGATACATCTAGCCTAGCAACCTATCCTCTAGATGAACAGTCACTAGGTCAGGACCTGTGGATACAACAAAAATAACATAAATTATTTGATAAATTAATTGGCTTCAAGGTGTCGAAGTCTGTATGATAGAATGGCGGATTATACAGAATTTACTAAATATATGTATTGTACTATTTGACACCGAAAACAAGTATCTACCCATATTTTGGACATGGAAGTCATTTAGTATGGAAAAATGTGTCACAGGCATTGATTTTCATGTATGTATAAATAAAACTGGTATCTATACCTTTGGAAGATAAGCTATGCAGAATAAGTTAGAAGAGGCGGGAGCTATCAAATTTTAGTTCCGATCAAATCAGATTAAGACCATAAGCAAATATACAACTTGGATTGTGAGTCTACACTAATTAAACTAGCCCTGTAGAGTTTTACGATTCTGGTACTTAGAATCGGGAATCCCTTGGATGGCCTGACATCTTCAAATTCCTATGTAATTACTTAATACATAACTCAAGTGAACTCTTATCATTCTATTATCACTAATACAAACTTATGCAGCTAGGCTCAGTATAAAATTACAGGAGAAACTTACCTGCAAATAAATGAAAAAATATCAATGCAAATTTTAATAGGTTTTGCTCAGAATGGTGCTCTACCTACCAATACAGAGTTGAAGGTTTATCTGCCCTCCAATTGATTGAACGTTTTCCCTTGCGAACACTGCTCATTGTAATTGGAATGTCCTCAGCCAGGGGCAAATCACAAAGCTCCCTAATAAACTTACCATCTACAGTCCACAATTCAACTTTCTTTGGAAATCTCCCACAAGCTACAATGTAGGAATATGGACGGTAGATGGAAGAAACCATTAGGTATTTATCATCTGGTGATGGATCAATGGATGTATATACAGCTGGAGGGCCAATTGGCTTCACCGTTCCATCCAAAGAGGCTAACACAAGTTGTGAGGTTGCATAGTAATCAAATAGATCAGCATCATGTTCATCTTTCAACAGATCTTGGAAGGTTCTCACTTGGACTACGTTCTTTGTCTCATTAGACTGGATTTTCGGACCAGATGGAACTGATGGCTTCTGTGGTGGAGCTCCACGTGTCACAGGAATAGTGCAGACTAGCAGTGTACTATTATTAACCCATACGAAGCTGCAACAATAGCAGAAAGAGCATTAGGTACAAGCAAGAACAAGGAAAGGCACTGGCATAGAAATTCATGCTCACCTGTCAAAAATAGCATTTAGGTATATCTCAGGCGATTTAAAAAGTGGCCTTGCTTCTCCAGATTCCACGTCAGCAATCCACACCCTCAGCTTGCCGCTTTTGTTGTCCTCCTATTTGAAAAACAGTCCCTATAAGTAGCTATTCAGATACATCAACTTTGTCTGATAACTGTTTTAAAGCCAAGAGCCCAAGACAACCAATCACCTCATCAACTCGAACAGTGAAGGATATATGGCGGCCGTCTTGTGACCTATTCACATGATTCAGTACATAAAATCGTGATTTATGCAATACATAACAGAAACATAATTTATTTGTGAAATGGTCAAAAGTAAAGAAAAAACAAGGCAAACAGCTAGCAAGATAAACTATCGAAGTCGCTTAATTGAAAATATAGAATATTACCATGTGACAAAATTTATCCTTGCACCTACTGGGTATCCATATACCTCTTTCTCTGGGCCCAAAGTCCCATCATCCAACAGCTTATGGATACCTATTCCAGTGTAGAAAGACCTACAAATTAGATATATCAGATTTGTGAAATTCTACAAAATGTGGCAAAAAAAACTTGTCATGAATGAAACGAAATGGGGGGAAGCGCTTAAAATTTGATCAAAGCTTGAAGCACTTACATTCTACTCCTAGTATTAGAATTGCCATCAATCCTTAGACCAGCAAGCTTCTCCTCAGGCTTTGCAAGATCCGATAGTGGTGGCAGCGCTCGACGCTTCAGGAACAGAATCTTATCTTTGTTTGGCGAAAATGACAAGACAGGAAGTGGTGGTGCATCAACAATGTCCTGTATTTCTTTTGGAGGAAGGCGGTAGCCCATATCCCCTGATGAAAGGCCTGCATGGTATGCAAACATAACAGGTTCACTGTACCATTTTCTATCATATGGTTTCTCGTGGAGTTGAATCCAGGATAAACAAGCAACGATGAGCAACTAACACAAAGAATATGATCTTCACATGCACAAAAAACAGAAACCACATATGAATGGCAAGAATATATAGTCAATTGAGTAGACTGTTTAAGATCGTGATGAGCAACTCGATACTTCAATTGTCTATGTCACTGCCCCAGAAGAAAATATCTGACCCCATTTGACTCCCAGGTACTAGAGCTATTGTCATTCGTGGCTATCAAAGCATCAGCATAAAAAATTAGTTTATACAGCCTGGGGACAATGTTCACTATTGAAGTAGGTTCACAAAACAACTACTGAGACAGAATGGCGAACAAGATTACAGGCAAGTTGAACTGAAGTGCAGTGTGCTAATCTAGATAGATTGAACAGATACACTGTCTAGACATCAAGCAAACTAAGTTAAGCAACATACAACTTAAATAGGTTATTAAAATCCTGGAATAGTTTTACAAAGAAAGGAAAACGTAAGAAATAGATAAAGTGATCTTCACCATAACAAACCATACTAGTCTATCTACATACTAGATTAATGGTACAATCCGATCACGAGCAATCCTAATCACAACAAATCTTCTCGCGAGCCAATCGACCAATCAAGACGCAGAAGTCAACCAGAGCTCCAATCTCGCCCCCCGCGAACCCTGAGCGAATCCACCAAAACCCACAGTCCACAGATACATGACGCAACGGCCGACGCAGCGATCGTTCCGAGTAAACGAAGCGAGCGGGCACGTACCATTGTCTTCCTGGGCCGCGGCGGACCCGGCCGGCGGCGGCTCATTGGACTCCCCGGCCGCGCTGCCACCGGCGGTGGCGGCGGCGATGTGGGACAGCCTAGACGCGGCGGAGCTCATGGCGCTCCGGCGGGGCAGTTGGAGATGCCGCCGAAGAGGAGAGGGAGGGCGGAGTGCGGTGGCGCTGGCGCGAGCACGCAGAGGAGGGAGCGGCAGCAGAGCGACGCGGAGGCAGGCCCTGTGCAGGATGGAGATGGAGGACATGATTTGCTCGGGTCTCGATTCCGTCTTGTATACTACGAACGAGCAAGGGATGGTGGAATTGGAATAGACGGGTCGATGCTGCCTTTGTGTTCCAGTGGTGCAGATAGACCGAAAGATATTTCTGCTCCTCTTCAGCAACTCATCTTTGCTCAAAACGCCGGACATACACAAATTTCATCCAAAAAATGCCTTACCTGTCAAGTAAATCTCGCATTTCAATTTCCAAGTAGACTTAACGAGTTTATTTTTACTGAATCGAATCTGACGTTTGCGGCGCCTTAGCAACCACATAAGATTTTGTTTCATCTGCTTCCTCGCTCGTAGATACCGGTACCTTTTACTTTGGTATCTTTGGCACTTTCTGGGTGGCAAAACTTTTCGTCGAGTCATCATGTCGCCACTCCCCTATCGGGCCACCCTTGCAAAATAGTAAAAACAAACTTTGATATCATTCATTACATGGCGAGCGAGAAGACCGTTTCCCTTTCCTTTTTTTTTTCTTTTTTCCCCCCCCTCCACGTTTCTCTTCCAGCTAGTGAGCAGTGAGATGCCTGCCTTTGCTGGTGCGGATGTGGCGAGCATTGGGATGAGCAGCGGCCGAATGATTGGTTGGGAATCCACCTGCTCTGCCGATCCCAATCCCAGAGTCCGTTCCTGCTCACGATGACGGGAAGATCTCGAGAGTGCAGGTGCACAGCCAGCACGGGTACAGTTGGGATGAGTTGACCACGACCATGGCTCACACGGCGGTCTGTTGCAGCTAGCGCTACTAGCAAGTAGCATGTGATGGTTTGTTGCAGTAGCTTGCTTCAGGCAGCAAGAATCTGGCGCCTTGTTTAGTTGGCCAAATAGTGAGATGCAAAATTATTGTGCCAGCACTGTAGCACACTGTAGCGTTTCGTTTGTATTTGTGAATTATTGTCCAAATATTGACTAATTAGGCTCAAAAGATTTGTCTCGCAAAGTACAACAAAACTGTGCAATTAGTTTTTGATTTCGTCTACATTTAATACTCCATGCATGTACCGCAAGTTTGATGTGATGGAGAATCTTCTTTTTGCATAGTGTTAAAGTTGGGAGTTGGGAGGTAACTAAACATGGCCTGGATTGCGCCATGACACACAATCACATGCGACAAGTCTTGGGCTCTTGGCCATTAAGGAGAACACACAATGGGCGCTCTATCTGTCCACTGTCAGTCTCTCACCAAACAAGCAGGCTCCGGGAGGTAGAGCATCTCCTTGCTGCTGCAGGGCCTTACCATACGTCCTGTGTTCTAGCGCTGAAAAGCCATGTCATTGCAGCATGCACCAGTTGCTCGATGAATGCTTCAGGATCAATTCAGGCCTCGAATGGAGAAGAAAAGAAATATCAGAGATATCCCATCGCCCATCGCCCATCGGGGTCATCTTCCTCACGGAAGCTCGGTGAACATATCTGATTCGCATCATGCTTCGGTCCTTCACCACCGGTACCAACGGGGACATCACAATTTGATCAATCTATCAGGTATAAACTGCAACTTACCGGGCAAAAGCTGGAACTCAATTTGGCGGCTTGGAGCTTACGCTTCTGACGCACAAAGTCAACAACTTCTGTTAACACACCCTTCACAACAACTGCATCCGTCCCAAATTGTAGGTCATTTTGACATTTCTATATTCATAACTTTTACAATGTATCTATACATAAGTGTATATCTAGTTGCATAGCAAAATCTACGAATCTAAAAATGCCAAAACGACCTACAATTTGGAACGGAGGGAGTAAGTCTTTAGGAACAGGAAAGCTGACCAGATATCAAGTAGCATCTGCTAGATCGTAGCATCAATTTGATAAAAAAAAAGCATTGTCAGACAGAAGCACCAATCAAACATCAAGAGACTAAAGAGCCGTCTCCCCAAAACATTTTTCAACAAGATAATGCTCATAACTTCCCTGTAAGTGGTTCAGTAATGCTGCTATTTGTTGCACATTCTGCACAACCTTAAGGGTTGCATGCACATATTTCTATGTATATACAGTAGCCAAAACAAAATTACAAAGAAGAATCATACCTAATCTATTCGACCGTACAAAATGAAGCTAAACATTCAGACAAGTATAACAAAAACAATCTAATTGTTTCCATGACTCCAGTATAACACAGCACACTTCGGTTTGCAGTTTCAGAACAAACCGAACCATTTTGATTCTTCCTGCTGCTCCTCCGATGTTTCATAGTATGTTGATTCCTCTCTTTCATGGCTTGTATAACTATCCGTGTATTCTGAACCATCTTCTGAAGCATATGACGGTGATTCATTCTCAGGTTGGATAGACTGAAGCATATATTTCAGGCCACTTATGATATCATAAATCATCAGTCCAATTCTTCCTCCACCCCAGCTTCCTAGTTGGCTTCCCACAAGATATCCAAGTTTTCCAAACCTCTCCTCACCATGGAAACCACCCGCATAAGTTCCAAACAAGGTGCCAGTGCCCCGGAGAAAACCTTCCGTCATGCTTCCACCAAAGTACATTGCTTCGAAGAAGTCCCAACCAGAAGAAATTATTGGCCCCAATATCCGATTGGCTTGACGAGCAGCCACTTTTGCCGCTTTTGCACTAACCTTCTGAGCTTGCTTGGCTGCTTCGGCAGGTGTTAGGCCTTCTGTCATGGCATCGGCTAATGCTTTCTCCATGGCATGCTGCCGCACCCTTTCCAGGTGTGCAGTTCGAAGGTTGTTGACATACAACTTGACACCCTCCTTCGCAGTGCATGCAAGGCTGCCAGAGCCCATGTCAAAGCAGTTCATCAATGTGAACTGACCACTCTTTGATGCAGCTTCTTTTCCAACAAGTTCCCTGAACTTCTCAGCTGTAAATTAGAAGTGAATGGGGTCATTCAGGAGATAACTTTGCTTTTTATTTGAAATCATGAATATCTACAAGAAGTTAAGTTTAGAGATTTAAAAAGGAACCAATAGTTTGCAATATTGGACTATCAAACTGTTGTATTCAACTTGCTTGCAGAATGTCAATTTGGCTACTTAGCAAGAGTTATCTTTGAATAGACCTGCCAGGCCGGTAATAGGAGTATGGCGAGATTACATTACATAAAACAGATTGCCAAACTTGTGCAGCTAACACTCTATCATATGCAATAGAATTTACAATCAAGTCAATTACCAGTCATTAATGACTCAGTTTAAACTTTAAACACAATGTGTTGTCTCTCCTAGTTCTTCAGTAAAGTGTAGGTATGTTACCAATACTAAGGCTTTCTGTTTGTTTTGTTTGGCACATGCATATAAAATGAGTGCTTGCGTCCATTAGCTAATGCTAGTGAATAAGCACACGCTGTTCAGTAAGCAGCTGATATCAGGCAAACTTGTAAACTGAAAGTGCACCGGTTCTCTTATTATTGATTCACTTGAACACCTTGTTTGAACAGGTAGAAGTTCTGGCTATTGCCCTGTAGAATATATGGAACTCCCAAGTCCCAGCTTTGACTCAAAAGCAGAACTAATGGAGTGTTTCATACTTTCAACTATGGCTACAACTTCTGCACTTCTACAGTTTCCATTGTTTCAATTTACTTTTTATCCTTGCAATCAGATGTATAAATAATTATATCATTTGTTGTTATAAACTTATAATGATGGTAAGTCATATATTTCGTTGTAATTGAGAGATCTCAAATCCACCTATAGCATTTGGGGCAATGAAATCAGCAACACAGTGGTTTAATTTTTAAATTATAGATGGAATTCTGGAAACAGCTTCATCTAGGCTCCAGAGAGGCCCAAAAACTTAGCATTGCTCTTTGGCCAAGTGGCTATGAGCCTATGACTAAAGCATATAAGCTGGGTGCCTGTGCAGAACGAAACACCATAAAAGTAAATTCAGCAACTAGCATATACCATCACATTGATACCTTCAAAAGTGCTGCCAGGATGCTACCTCAGAGGCTCAGAGATGCAGTGACTATTTGCTCATATTGCAAGGCTCAGACATGTAAAATGTATGGATGACGTCCTATGATCGCACATTAGTCCATGCTAACAAATATTCAACCCACAATCAAGTGCTGACATGTAATAAAACAATAGTAGTAAACAGCTGCCACTCTATGACAAATTTATAACTTTCTGCTGTATTACAGCAAAATGTATTACGAGCCCAATCAGATCTTCCTGCAAATTTATGACTTTGAGACTTTCTGAATAACTATACACGGATTTTATTTGCAACTTTGCAGCTCCACAATCATAAGTACAACAGCAAAGAACTTAGCAAAAATGGAAGGAGAATTCCACCATCCACATCAATCTAAACCAGGCAAATAAATGCGTAATTGCTCCCTGAAAGCAGAAATACCCCCTAAGGTACAAACTACAGATCGACGAACCTAAACGCGTCACTACTCAAAATTAAAATCAGGTAACTTCGCTCCCTCACCAAAAACCAATTACTCCCCAACAATCGACGAACCTAACCGGAAACCAGCGCCCAGAGATCTTCGCCTCGGAAACTAACAGGTGAAATTGCACAGGAGAGAAAAGATTGTGCAATCGGAAAGGTAACCTGTCATGCTGAGCGCAAGGACGCCCAAGATGAGGAGCATCAGCCGCACGCGCCGCTTCTGTATGTCCAACATCTTCGCCCCACCGCCGTCCGGATCGAACGCCGCTGGGATCTCACCTGCCTAGGGACCAATTTTCCGTTCCCTCTTGCCACCGGAGGCAGATGGAAGGAGGGTGAAAGCGAGGAAGGAGGCTGGGCGGAGCTCGGGGCTTCGCTGCCGCCGCGTGTTTGGAGTCTGATCCGCGTTGCCTTCCTAAGCACGGCGTTATTGCTAATATTAACTGACAGGTGGGGACATGGTAGCGGTGGACCCCATTAATCAGTATGATTACGACATGCTTTTCAGCCGCAGATCCAGCCGAGCTACTCGATTTAACCATGTTCTTTGAACTTGAACCCCCACCCCCGCAGGACTGGCAACGTAAACGTAAGGGGACGAAATTTCGAGGGACTCGGCTGCAATTTTCCCCGTGGTCAAAGCGTGAGAGCCCCCCACCCCCCAGGGACCAGGAGCGGCGGACTTGGGGTTCAGCAAGGCAGCAACCGGGATCCCAGACGGCGGCGATGGACGGCGGCGGGGTCGAGGCGAGCACGACGGCGGCATGGATGGAGAGGCACGGGCAGATGTATGATCGGGCCACGCGGCACCCGTTCACCGTCTCCATCCGCGACGGCACCATCGACCTGTCCGCCTTCAAGCGCTGGCTGGTAAGTCCCTGAATGTGCCCGTCAAGGCGTCAGCAGATGCAGTTTAAACTTGTGAGGTTCTCGTCGTGTGACGCCCCCAACTGCGAGAAAATTGGCGTGGGCTTACCTTTGACAGCGGCATGTCTGATTCTTGACTCGGGGGCTCGGGGCATGGAGCTTCGCACATCAAGTTGTATCTGTATGTGTAGTGGAGTCTCGAGTTGCTACTAGATAAGAAAATTAGTGTGTAGGGCTATAGATTTGAGTGGTCAGTTGGCATATGTGTTTGATTTAAAGTGGTGATGGGCAATTTGTGTCAGAAGTGCCTTTAGAAGACCTGTGAACTTAAAATGGAACCTGAAAGACAGAAAGAGTGAAGGCAAAAGATCTTTTTAGGTACTGTGAGTGTGAAGATCTTGTGTTTTCAAAGGACTAATCAGTCCTAGATGTCGATCTCATCATTGAATTGTTTCTTCCAATTGGCAGAAATAACTTCTGAAAAGAATTGGCTCTTAGTTGACAATTGAGATTGTTCAGTCGTGAAACCGTAAAGCAATCAATGATCATGTTCAGGGAACCGGGTAAAAATCAACTTGACTCCTAGTTCCATTGAGCGTAGTATTATAACGAAAGTTGGGTACTCTGTATTATCTTGGGCTCTTTTTTTCTAGGTGCTGTTGCGGCCATTAAAATCTCCTCCGAGAAATCGCTCTCCCTTTAATGATTTGAATTCAGTACTTCTTGACATAGATCTCCCAGTAGGCGCATATTCTTTTGCTTTTATATAGGATACATACACAGAAGTGAAGAAAAGAAACACTTGTAAATGTTTGGTTCTATGACGATTCCTGTTACTTTGTGATAGTAACAAAGTCCTTTACGGCTTTACCAGAAACTGACGAACTTATTTAGCCTAGAAAGAAGCAGGAACACTGAAATTTGAAGATTTACTTAGTGAAATATGCTCTATGTTTCATTTTAAACACCTAGAATTTTGTAGGCTTATCTGATATCAATATAGTGTGCCTCTGCAATAGCTCAAAGTATTTTTGCGGTTGATAGTTACAAGTGAAATTCAGATACCTTATTATAAATCTGTAATGGATTTTATGGCTGGTTTTATAATAACTGGGTTTGGTGTTGGTCAACTTTATTCCCGGTGATTTGCTTCAAAAAAATTATTTTTGCTATCAGTATCAACAGTGTAAAAAAATAAATAACCTTGCTTCTTTTCCATATTCAGAGCCAGGATTACCTGTTTGTGAGAGAATTTGTCACATTTATAGCTAGTGTACTGCTCAAGTGTTGCAAACAAGAAGACAGCATGGACATGGAAATTATCTTGGGTGGAGTAGCTTCTCTCAGTGATGAGCTCTCTTGGTTCAAGAATGAAGCTGCCAGATGGGGTGTTGATCTAGCAAGTGTTTCACCCCTCAAATCCAATATAGAGTACCACAGGTTCATCTCCGTCCACAACATTCGCAAAGTTTCCCGCACAATAGCATGACTAAAGTTCTGTAACTGACATTAACCTTGTCATCAGGTTTCTTCGAAGCTTTGCAGAGCCAGAGATTAGCTATGCTGTTGCTGTAACTACCTTCTGGATAATTGAAACCGTGTACCAGGACAGCTTCGGTTTCTGTATAGAAGAAGGTAATAAGACGCCACCGGAGCTCCTGGGCACCTGCCAGAGATGGGGCAGCGCTGAGTTCAAACAGTACTGCCAGTCTCTGCAGAGAATCGCGGATCGCAGCTTGGAGAATGCACCAGCTGATGCTGTCAAGAGCGCTGAAGAGGCATTCATCCGGGTACTCGAGCTGGAAGTTGGTTTCTGGGAAATGAGCTCTTCTCAGTCTTAACTGGCATCGTATACTCGAACGAAATAAATGGTGCTGCGGTCTCAGAGAGTCTCAGACCCAAGCATGTACTGTATTTCCCCCCTGTATCGGTTTCATTTCACCTGCCTCCTGTATCTTTGTCAACTGACAATTATATTCCCCTGCGGGCTCAGACATAAAGAGTTGAAATATTGTTTGCATCTGAGATCCAAACACCATGTCAGCCTCAACACAATACAACTTCTGACCCTGCAGTATTGTACAGGCATACTATATTGCAATTTCTTCGTGTACTGATTGGACTATGACCGTTAAATTCGTGGTCCAAAAGAAGGCAATTTCTTCTTGTACAAAAGAAGCCAATTTATCTTATACTAAAGCTATTTTCAGTGGGAGTTTCATAGGAATTTTATGGACATTAAATTTGTTACCGTATATTGGCAAGGTCGAGGGGTTTCATAAAAAGGGAGGTTCATCCCCATGACGCTCAATTAGCACAGTTACCAAATTCTCAATCTTAGTAACTGTGCAATGAAACTGTCCAATGAGACACACCTATTTCTTATAAGTGAGCTAAGACAGTTAAATCTGTGGCCTTAAAAAGACGTTAAATCTGTGATCCTTGACAGCATGGCACAGAGTAAAATCATGTTTCAGAAGCATACCAGCAAATATATTACTAAAGTCTAAAGATTACATCTTGCCTTGGGATTACAGTAGGACCTTCTAATCCTAAATATTTCTTGTGAATAACAGACCAATAAACAACCCCTGCTTTATTGCAAACCAAGCCAGATTAAACGAAGAAACCAAACTCAAACGCTCAAGGAGAGACGAAGGAACAGGTCCATCATACATGCACTCATGTCTTCATGTTGCCATCATGCCACTCTAACCAAGCTAGCTTAGGTAGATCACGTGACAGCGATGGCGGCAGCCAGGAAGAGACTCGCCCGGCTCAGTCCTCGTACGTGCGGCACTCGTCAGTCTCGGGGTTTTCCTTGCAGTACTCCTCGAGCGGGTCGGCGCCCTTCTGCCGGTCGCGGGCGTGGCTGGCGGCCGCGCTGAGCTCCTCCACCTCGTCCCAGGCCGCCGCGCACTCGCCGCTCACCGGGTCGTCCGCGCACGCCTCCTGCGCATGCTTGATGCTCTCGGACACCTTGTTGGAGAGATCCGGCGGCGTCGCCGGCGAGCTGGCCGCCACGGCCACCAGCCGGCGGTGCGCCCGAACCGGCCGTGCGACGAACGACACGGCGTTCTGGCGGAGCTGCAACGGAGCCGGAGCCTGCTGGAGGCTTCTTGGAGCCGGGAAAGAGGCTATGGCGGCCATGGCGGTGACCGCGCTGGCCATTGCTTGGCGATTTGAGAACTCTTGGAGTGGTGATGGAGTGAAGCAGGGGAAGGTTTTGGTTGGGTTGGGCTGGTGTCCTTTTTATGATGTTTCTCATCTTATCCCTTCCTCGCCAATTGTGTGGTGACAGATCAGCCACGGTGGATTTTCATTCTAGAAGCTCTTTCTCTCTGCTAATTTTTCCTATTCTCCAACTTTGCTGGCTATTTGAGGGATGTGGTAGGTCTTAGCTGTTGACAAATAAATTTAGGAAAATAGTGTCCTCATTATTCCAAAATGTAAGGTGTTTTTAGCATTACTGTAAGTTAATTTTTTCTATTTTTCATCAACTCTATAGAAAAATATATTAACTTCTACGGTACCAAATAGGTTGAATATCAAGATATGTATAATGGTTATAGTAAAAATAATTTGATATTGTTGTTAATGTATTTTTAATAATTTGATCAAAGTCAAAAAAATTGACTTAGAATAAAAAAAACGCCTTACATTTTAGAATCGAAACCAACACTCATCAGTCATCAGCTAATTGGGGCTAGCAAATCAAATCAGGTGCTTGCATTGTTCTCCCCGTCAGCTGGTAAAACGCGCAGCATTGTTGCGTTTGTTTTTCTTTTCTTTAATTTTCTGAAACAACTAGCATTGCGTTTCTGTGCAGAGTGAACGCATGACTCCGTTTCAGGTCACCCGCAGTAGTTTTCTTTAGGTGAACATCGTTTTTGCCGTACGTGGCCCAAGGACACCTGGCCAGTCGTGCGATCGCGCCGTGGCGTGCCACGGAAAAGAACCAAACGAATTGAACCCGGGGCCGAGCACGTCGTCCTTTTCCAACTCGGTTGAACTCAGCCGTGGTCGACATCGATTTTGGCGCACGCCTGCTGCGACCTGCGAGAGGACGATCGCCGTCACGTAGCCGGACGCTACAACCAGGCCGGAAATCATCGACGGGCGACGGAAATCTAGCTAGCGGCCGGCGGCCGGTCAGCCGCTGTGAGCTCGGGCTGCTCGGCCTCTCTGCTGCTGTCTCTCGCAAAGCTTAGTTTCGTGCATGGACAACATGGTCGATGGGCGATGGCCGATGGGGCCATGGGGGTGCGCGTCGACGTCTAGTCAGCGCGCGCGCGTGTCTCGTACTCGTAGAACTACTGCCGTCCAGTTTAATGCCTCGGCAGCATAGCGGTGAAAGAAATTTTACTGTCGTTTACTCGTTTGCATCACCGTGTGTGTCAGGCTGGCAACGACGCAGCGTTTAATTTGTTTTGTGCAACGGATGTTAACGTCTCGGTCAAGCCCTGAATGAAGAAGCAAGGTTGTCTGCAATCGTCGTACATATATATATATATATATATATATATATATATATATATATATATATATCTTTGTTTCCAGAATTAATCCGAAATCATAGATTAGCAACCTGTCAAGGATAGATGCTTGTCCACTAGAATTGCACAAATAATATCACTTCAGTTTCTGCACGTACGTATAACACTGTTACACAACTTACATACGTTCTTTATTCGTCGACGACATTAACAAGGCACTTAACATACACCACGGTACCAGTTCACACATCACAAAAGCATACAGCGCGCGAAATATATAACACCACACAGCACAGCATTCACACGTCGCACGATGATACACTTGCGCTCCCGCACCTCAGAACTCGAGCACACCGACGGCGTCCATGACGTCGGGCTGCAACAGCATTTGGATCTCCAGCGGCAGTTGCAGGGGCGGCGGAGTCGGCGCCAGCGGCGTGACTGGCATCTGCTGCGTGCCGCCGTACAGCTGCACGAGGTGGTCGGGCACGCCAGGCACGTCGAGCGGCACGCCGGCCACGCCGCCGAGCAGGCGGAGCTGGGAGTTCGCCAGCAGGAGCGCGGCGCACAGCTGGCGCGCGTGCGCCGCGAGCACGCGGTTCTCCTGCTCCAGCGCGCGGCCCCGCCGCAGGGCGCCGCCGACGCCGGCGCGCATCGCCTCGTTCTCGCGCCGCAGGCGCTCCGCCTCCGCCGCCAGGTCGTCCACGTGCTGCTGCCGCTTCATGCGGGACTTGCGCGCCGACAGCCGGTTCGAGGTCATGCGGTTGCGCCGCCGCTCCTCCTCGGTGGCCGCCGCGGCGTGGCGGACCACCCCCTGCTGCGGCGCCGCCGCAGGAACCATCTTACTACGGAAGGAAATGAAGAACTTGCCTGCTTGGAAGTTGGAACAGTGCCGCTTCTAGTTGAATGATCGGGTGTGGAAGCGTGCGCTAGGAGAGGCACGGAACTTAGCAGCAAAGCAGGAGAGGGCCGGGAGAAGAACTGGACGGGATCATGGAACAGGAACGAGAACTAATTATTGACAATGTTTTTGTAACGAACAAAGCTTCGATTCTGAATCAAACCAAAGCTTTGTTCGGAAAGTCAGGGGAGGCCGATCAGGAGATCACGTAGAGGAAGTAGAGCAGCACGATGGAGAGGGAGTGGAGGTAGCAGAAGTGGTGGCTGACCTCCGTGAGCGACATGGACGCGGGAGCTTGGCGAAGGAACAAGAGCAGAGATTACAGAACCTGAGGGGAACGAGCAACCGAAGGTACTTAGCTAGCTGAAGTGATGCATTCGGGGAGAGGAGGAGGCATGGCGCGCTCTACCAGCTTCCAGTGAACCAAGAACACAGCACTCAACTAGGGAGGAGAGAAGACTGCAGGAGCTGAAAGGGGGGGGAGGTCTGAGGATGGTGAAGGGTGCAGTTTAACGGGGGGAGCTGAGGACTGAGGACGCATACGTGCACTAAAGTACTCCGTATCAGCTAGTGCAATTGCGTGTGCATCAACTAGCTTGGTTAAACTAAAGAGCTGCTCTTTTGTCCTTACTGCCAGAGACTTAATCACCTCCATTGGTAAGCTGAGAGGCCAGTGTTGGTTTAACCGTACAGCTGGAGGCAGTGAAATTTCCCAAGATGCCGAAGAACTACGCCTGAAACTTCCCCACAACAGAACAAAAAAACTGGGTTTCAATTAAATGTCACGCATGATGTCAACATATTTTGAGATATTTTACGCCTGAAAGATCTGATGGAGTTTTTTCACCGTAGGTAACCATCCGAGAGACATTAAACAACTTCATGCAATGGCAGAGCATCAGGGGGGCATTGATTCTTTACAGGTGGGGAGAGGCGTTCTTTTGCTCTTTGTCTGAGTCTGACTAAAAGTGCACCAGCAGACAGTAGTGCCTCGTCACCGCAAATGCAAGTTGCAGTCCTGCAAGCGGCCAGTGAGCAAGGAAACACACGAGGCTTCCATCGAAGACTTCGCGTCCAGTCCGCCGACCAGAAGCACGGATTGGCCTCTTTACCTTCTGCAAAGCAGCAAACAGAGCAAAAGACAAAGAAGTAGCAGAGCGAATTAACTAATACCGTAGCTGATGATGCTACTACTTGAATTGTGAATCTCTGACTAAGTTTTCAGGTCGATGCCTGATGCCCCAGGACAGGTGGCCACTGCATTTTCTCGACAAATGATTTGCCCAACCAAGTTGTGCGTATAAAGCAAGGTCTGAGCGAATATTCTACGGTGATGAGATTCAGATGCACAAGCTGCTTCTCTTTGGAGCATGGCGTCACGAGATAACATTAAAAAACTGACCGCAACGCGTAAGCCAGTAATTTTTACCCGCAGGGAAATGCAAACACAGTATGTGTCACTCTCGATTACTAGGCGCATTGTGCCGTGGCAGGGCTGCCAAAGTTTGCTCATGTGTTCCGGGAAATTAAACACACAGGCGGTTCAGCAAATTATCTGTCACTTTCGTATGTGACCAAAGATCAGTAAAGGCGTAAAGCTATTAGTAGTGCCAAGTGCTTGCTACGTAATCGTGCTGCTACATAGTGTACTTGCGCATGCAGATGATGGCTTTATTGTTTTGTTGATCCTAGTGCTGGCTAGCAAAGGTGAGCTATGCAGCTTTTCAAAACTCAATACATGCAAACATGTTGGAGCAAGTTAAACCTGCCTTGTTATATGATCCCATCGAACTTTCTACTGTCGCTGTGCCTGTAAACAATCGAACTTTCTTGGTGCTGGCTGACTTCGGAAAAATTTACGGAAGAGGGTGTCCACTGGATCTTTCAGTTTTCGTGCAATTTATTGGTTCCATGAAAGCAGAGGTGATTTGGTCCACTTCACCCGTAGAGCAATAATGCTGCTTTCTACCAAACTTATCATGACGCACTGTATCATGTATGGCAAAGTTGACTACTGCTAAATTAAAGAGGGTGTTTGGGAGGGGGGCTAAACTTTAGCCTCTCCATTTTAGTCCTCCTGTTTGGCATGGAGGGGCTAAAATGGTACTTTAGCTCCCCATAATTCATTAGCCCCTCCAAGAGATGCTAAAATGAACTAAAGGAGGCTAAAAGTGGTCCCACAAAACCATTTTTCACCCCTGCCCCCCTTTCCTCTCTCCTCTCCATGCGACACCCTTCTCCCCCGCGACACCCCCACCGCCTCCGCGACCTTCGCTGCCTCCAGCCGACCCCCGATGCCTCCACCGGCTCCACCGCCTCCGGCCAGCCCCGCCGCCGCATCCGTTGAGCCCCACCGCCACATCCGTCGGGCCCCACCGCCCAAGCCGCCTCCGCCTGGATCCGCTTCCGCTCTGGCTGCCCCAGGCCCTTCTCCCTCCTCTGTCGCGGCGTAGCGGTAGCAGGACGCGAGCCCCGTCTGCACCTCGGCACGTTCGGAGCGCGAGAACCAGCGAGCACCAGGAGCACCAATGGCAGATCTCGCGGACGGCGTAGAGGAGTTGAGAAGGAAGAGGAGGGGTAAAGGAGAGAGAGAAAGTAGGGTAAATGAGTCTTTTATCAACACATGTGCGCTAATTTTTAGCCTCCTTCCTAAACACCCCAAAGGGCTAAAGTTTATTACTGCATTTGAGGGGGCTAAACTTTAGCTCAGGCTAAAATTTAGCCCCTTCCTCCCAAACAGGATGTAAACCTATCTGATGAAATAAAGCTTCCCCTCGTTGAAGTGTATCTCTTCGTCATGTGAGAACACCTAAAGTAATTATCGGCGTGCTTTTGGAAAATGCCTCATGTTGGCTGTGAAGGAACTTCTACATAAATAATACGGGAATTTATTACCTTACCTGTTAAGTTAAAACTTGTCTGGAAGAAGTCCAATGTTTCACTTCACTATTGCTACATTGTGGGGAGGGGAGTAGCAGATGCTAGTGTTGCATTTCGGAGTTGTTTTTAATATCATTTAGTCCAGCAATTGCAAAAACAATATTACCAAATCAAATGATAAAAATATATTTTCAGCAAACTACAGGACGAAAATAGCAAAAGTTTCTAATTTTCGTCATACGATTTGGTGAAAAAAATATTAGCATTTCGAAGGCACACTCAGCGCAACTCGGGAAAAAAAATATCACCAACTCTATTTTTTTATTTTAGCAAGTATTTAACAATTTTTCCCCGACCGACTTCAGGCCTAATTTCCAAGGCCGGGTCTGACTGAGTCGGCCCGGCTGGTATAGGAAGGAAATGCAAAGACCGAAAGACGAATTTATGGGCCTCCACGAGGGGTGTCCGTCACCCCTGTTTTGGTCTTTGTTTGACAGACAAACACTTGGACCTGGACTAGCCATCGTCCTGTTGAGTTCCACTTGCAGTTGCAGGTTTCAAACTCAGCAATAGTTCTATACTTCTGTCAGCCAAAAGGAGGATCCTCCGGCGACGGCACAAGTTCATTTGAAATTATTTTATATTCTTTATACTATTTTGAGTGCATGGTTTCTTGTAATGTACAGTTAGAAAGCAGCATAGAGCATAGAAGAAGCTTAATGTCTTTCTCAAACTTGAACAAAGGGCAAAGTATGAAAAACCTTTATCTTTTGCTTCTCTTCCAAACCTCCCTTGCTTTGTTGGTTGTCCAAAGGATCAGAGTTCCCTTGCACCTAATGGTGCATTTGAACCTTTCAATTGTATGTACTGACAAATTCTGAAACAAAGGGCACAAAGGCATGGACGCGAGCTTTTGTCCTGCTTTCTGAATGATAACACGGGTAAAAAATGAACATATACAGAATCAGCATTCAACAATAATGTATACTAAGAAATCAGTACAAAAAAGTGTGTCCCTAAAGTCTTGAAAAATTAAAAATTAAGTTATTTTGTATAATAATCCGAAGGCATATGCTTTTCCACGCGAATAAAGGCACGATCAGAAACGGGTTTTATGAGGGTTTCTCTTTTCCTCCACATTCTTCTTCCCTAAGCTAAACCTCCTGAAGAAGACAAATTGATCGTGCAAATCAGCGCGCCGTCACCCGTCAGGCAGGCATTGCCGCATTGCCTTCCTCCACGCCCTTTCCACCCCCCCAAGCCCAATGCTGCGCGCCGCGGCCACCACGAGGTTCCCGGCGCGGCTCGCTGCCAAGAGGCCGCGGGCGGCGACTGCCGCGACGAGGGTTGCGGTGGCGGGTGCTGGGGTGAGGTCGCCGCTTTTCAGGGCGCTGCGGTGCGGGCCAGTCCCGGTGCCGGGGAGGATGGCGTGCTTCTGCTCCGACGCCGGCGGCGGCAGCGGCTCGGAAGCGGCGGAGGACGCAGAGGCTGCGGGCGGGGAGGAGGGCGAGGGGAATAATGCCTCCTCCGCGATCGTGCCCGCTGCCTTCCGTCCCGAGGACTGCCACACGGTGCGCGCCCTCTTACAATTGGATCAGCATTGAGTTGTTCTCTGCAGTCTAAACTATTTAATCCATTTGTTCCAGTTATCTGCCCGATTCTCCTAAACAACTGTTTGATAAGGACTTGATGTTTGAATTCTGCTACAATTTTCGGGAACTCACCTCAGTGGGGTGATTTTTCGAAACTCGTTGTTTCATGAGATTTGAATCGCTTGGGATTTAGTTTGAACTGGAACATTGAAATTTTGGAAATCATTTTTTGGGTACAGTGATAACATATGACGCACTGGATATGTGCATTGTTCATGTGTTTTGCTGATGTTTGGAAGGTAGTTCTTGCAGGATGTGTGCATGTTGATTCAGCTTCCACGTGATTAGCACCTACCACCAAACAATATGCTTAAAGTGTCTTATTCGCGGACTATATACTCCGTAATGCTGTGTTGCTTTAGGTCCTGTTTGGAGAGGGGTGCTAAACTTTAGCACACTCCTTTTAGCAGCCTAAAAGGGGTAAAGTTTAGCACATCCAAGAGGTGCTAAACTTTAGCTGATTTCAAACAGGGTCTTAGTTTATTGAGGTCCTGTTTGTTTCTTTAGGACCTCCTAAAATTTCTATCACATCGAATGTTTAGATACTAATTAAGAGTATTAAACATAGACTAATTACAAAACTAATTGCACGGATGGAGGCTAATTTGCGAGACGAATCTAGTAAACTTAATTAGTCCATGATTTGATAATGTGGTGCTACAGAAAACCTGTGCTAATGATAGATTAATTAGGCTTAATAGATTCATCTCGGGAATTAGTCTCCATACGTGTAATTAGTTTTATAATTAATTCATATTTAGTCCTCCTAATTAGCCTCCGAATATTCGATGTGACATAAATTTTAGTGATCCAAACACCCCTGAGTGGATGTTCTATTCTGTAGGGCGAAAAAGCAGAAATTCGCTGTGGCAGGATAGGTAGTGATTGGTTCACCGCACAGACCCCTGGACAGGCTTCGGTAACGCAGCATGCATGTGATCGGACAGCTCCTAAGCCTGGCTCCGGTAGTGCAAAAGAGCGGGCGTTGCCTGGCTTCCTGGGAACGCAGCGAGCGTGCGTTTCCACTAATGCAGGCTCGCACAAGCCCCGGTGGTCTAAGTTCCTCACCCTCTCGTCTCCCTACACCGAGTACCTCGCCTTCCCAGCGGACCTGCGCGAGCACCTGCGCCCCGCCATCATCCGCGACGGCCCCCGGAGCTCCTCGACGCTGCGTGCGTCGCAGGGCGGCGCCGCTGGCCGGGACGGAGGTACCGTGGGCGGAGCGGGTGGGGCATGTGCCGCCCGGCTGGCTCGCGGTGGTGGCGGAGGCCGCTGACTTTGGGTTCGACAGGATGATGCTGGCGGGGGCGCGACAGCGAGGCGCGGCTCGCGGCGGCGTTGGAGCTCGATTCGACCATGCTTGAGGTTGATTCTACCGTGGCGAAGCTCAATGTGGACATGAATCGGTCCATCACCCAACTTTGGGGTGCTTGATAGCTTCGCTCCACCAGGAGCATGCCCGGAGGGAAGTCCCAGAGGCGGAGCTCATCGTACGCGGTGGTGGTGGTGGCGGCGGAAGGGAGGAGGAGTTCGGGCGGGCGAGCGGGAGCAGGAGCGACACCGCGAGGAGGGCGGTGATGCGGCAGCGCACCATCGGGGTTGGGGATTGGGAGGAGTAGTTGATGCGGGGGAGGGAGGAGAGGACCGGAGAGTACAGGGTCATCTTATCACCTTGTGCAGCCAACCAAATATGAGTTTAGCAAATCAGGATATCTTTAGCCACCCAACTAAACACGAGCCCTTTGCATTGGTTTAGCTTGGTCAAAATTGGTCTGGGTTAGAGTTAGCCTGGCTAGGAACTAGTGCAGCCTACCAATCACTACCATAGTGTTTTCAAGTGATTGCTAAGTGGTCAGTACTCCCATTTTAACACTTCAGGTGAAATAGATAGAAAATGATTTGGCATTGTCCCTCAATGGAAAGGTCAAAACAGAGTACTCACAACTTGCCTGTAGGCTGTAGCCTTCGTATGGTTTAGAATGTTTTATGTCATTTTTTTGCCACGTCGTGCCATGACTTGCCCAGTATAATTTATGGCCTGCTTTTATTTTATCAGATAATGCCCAGTATTTCCTGAGCTACCTACCACGTTTGGTGCCATAAGATTTTCTTTTTCATCCAGTACATAATTTGTGGCCTATTTTACCAGTAAATGCCAGTACTTTCTTGAATCTTGAGTTATCAAGTTGGTTTCATAAGTTCTTTTTATTCTCTTTATTGGTGGCTTTTGTTGGGTTTCTGAAAGGCTTTGTTGTTGTATAGTCTTTTAAAAGCAAAATAGGAATCCACTTCAGAAAACATGGAGTCCTTGTATGGATTGTTTTTTTATTGCTGCTGTTGTGTTAGTCATGTTCTTTTCTCATTCTATTCTTGTGGTGTTGCCAAATAGGTCATAGCTTTGCCTCTGCTACAGAGACCACTATTTCCAGGATTTCACATGCCAATCTATGTAAAGGTACTACAATTCATTTTTACAAGATATCACATACCTCTCCTTCTATATTTTATGTTTTCGTGACTTCCTACTGATGATACAGCACTTTATTTCCCTCAGGACCCAAAGCTGTTGCAAGCTTTAGTCGAAAACAGCAAAAGATCTGGTCCATATGCTGGGGCTTTTCTTGTCAAGGATGACGAAGGTACCAACCCTAATACTGTGACCAGTTCAGAATCAGATAATAGCATTCATGTTTTGAAAGGAACAGAATTGTTGAAGCGTCTTCATGATGTTGGCACGCTTGCCCAGGTACTTAGCAGTTTTGAAAAGCTTGCGGGTAGCATATTAGCATCTTTTGCTCTGTTGATTTTGAAATGTGCTTTTCACTGCTTCTTTAGATAACAAGAATTCAAGGGAATCTGGTGGTGCTTCTTGGTCACCATCGTGTACGGATAACTGAGATGGTCAGACCCTCATTGTGTCCTATTCATTTCTACCTCTTTGTTTTACCGTTTTTGTTAACATAAAACAGTACATCTCTTGTGCCACATGTGGTTGTTTCCTTGTTAGTCATGTGTGCTACGTGCATGTTACTAATGTTGCCATTACTACCACAGTACATCTCTTGTGCCACATGTGGTTGTTGACTCTTTGATTCTCAATTGACTCAGGCGGAGGCTGGAGAAGCGTATTTATATTCCACTTCCATATTTTAACTAAAAACTAATTTTTACAGGTTGCAGAGGACCCACTTACAGTCAAAGTTGATCATCTAAAGGTACATACCATAACTATTGTAGTTTCTCCATCTTTAACCAATTGTCAATATACAGATCTGAAAACTCATCAAACCTTGGAACAGTGACAGAAATACAGAAAATGAAGTGAGCCAATTAATATCTTCTATTTAACAGAGGGGTCTGAAATACCAAAAACCATATAACAGTTTAACTATTGTATGCAGCATATTTGGGTGTGTACACATGAGTACTTGGAGCGTAAGGGTGCTAGGGCACCCCCTTGCTCTCCCCTATCTCCGTCCCTCCCTGGCAACCCTATTTTCCCTTCCCAATTAGGATTTTACTATGACAGTTTTTGAAAATATATTATGTAAACTCCAACTTGGACAATCAGAAACATCTTCATGTTTTTTTCTTGGAGGCTGAAGGAAATGAGTTGTATTTTGTTTTCTTTGTAAAAAAAACTCTCGTTCCTGTTCTAGCTGGAGAAAAATTAGCTGCTCCCTGCCTAAAATTTGGCTTGAACATGGATTTGCAATTTACTACATTGTTAAAAGATTATCTCATTAAGTTCATTCCCTATTCCTGCTCTCATGCCTTGCTAAGCTGAATATATTTTGTGAAATCTGTAATTTCTGTATGGTACCTTTTGACACCACCTCTATGTGATGTTATGCTGTTTTGAAAATCCTTCAGTTATTATTACTTCATAAATCATAACTAGCCGTCATTCTGCAGGAAATGCCTTATGATAAGGATGATGATGTCATAAAGGCAACATCTTTTGAAGTTATATCAACTTTAAGAGATGTTCTCAAGATAAGCTCCCTATGGAAGGATCAAGTTCAAACCTATACCCAGGTTGCCTTGCTTTTTAAACCTACCTTTAGTGCAAATTTAAGTCCTTTTAGTTTGTTCGTATGTACATATGCTATTTATTCACAGAACCTAAAAGGTCGTGTTTGTGCCGTGGTATACCATTGTGATATCATTCGTTTATAGTATGTGGCAGTGACACTGGTTAAGTGCTAATGTGTTTTTGTTTTCCATTGTTTATTCTGTTGTTATTTTTCGTTTTATTGCTTGTCATTGTGGTATGCCATTAGAAAATGTTTTAACCGTTTTTTATCTAATTTTGTAATAATAACTCATGACAAACCAAAATTTTAAAACTAACCCTTTTGGTCGCACTGAGCGTCATGGCACAACAGGACCACACTATCACGCATGCTTGTTGCAGAGCAGGAGGCTGCACCGGTGTGGAGTTGATGTGGCCTGGCGCCTGTCGCGCCCAGGCCTGTAGCGCGACAAGACTGTTGCACCATGCCGTCTGGCTCGAGTGCGCGACAAAGCCAAATACCACCAGATGCACCATTCTTCCCTCTCCCTTCCTCTCCCTCCCTTTTTACCTCCCCACCAGGCCACCAGAGCCGACCTGAGTGCACCCTACTTGTCCTTCCTGGTTGCCCCCTCTCCAAATCCACCTCCAAATCACTTGGATTGGGGTGAGATTTTGTGGGGAAATCTTTCCTGGCATCATGGAAGGTATACCCCCTCCCCCCCTTCATTGCCTCGTTTTGTAGCCACGACAATGGCGTGACCAAAAGGGTTAATTTAAAAAATTGTTTGGCATGGATATTACAACAACGCCTTTCAGTCCCAAGCAAGTTGGGGTAGGCTAGAGTTGAAACCCAACAAGAGCCACAAATCAGGGTTCGGGTAGATGAATAGCTGTTTTCCAAGCACTCCTATCCAGGGCTAAATCTTTGGGCACATTGATATTATTAAAAGAAATTACCAAGTATTAGATTGAAAAAGGGTGGCCTATAACTTCTGCCAACAATGCTTTATCTGACATATTTCCCTTGTTTAATTTGTGGATTGTACGTTCTTTGTATATGCATTGTTTATTCAAATACATTTAAATGTTAGGCTGACTTCTTCATTGTGATTATGTTTTCCCTCCAGCATATGGGTGACTTCAACTACCCAAGACTAGCAGATTTTGGTGCTGCTATTTCAGGTGCCAACAAGTTGCTTTGCCAGAAAGTTCTTGAAGAGTTAGACGTAAGGCCTCTCCTAGAGGCTCCCTTTTCTTTTGTTAATGTTTTATATATTTCACGTTGCTTCATAACGTGCCCATGCATAATTGCCAAAAGTCAACCCATCCTCTTTCTCTGGGTCCATTTTAAAATGTGGATAGTGGACTCAGAGTTACGCGTGCAGATAAACAATATTCTTTATGTCATATCTCGTAACAGTTCAGAATGACTATTTAGTATCTGACTTATTAATGAATACTCCCTCCATTCCAAAATGTAGGTCATTTTGGCTTTTCTAGATACATAGATTTTGCTGATACATAGAAAAATCTATGTATCTAGAAAAGCCAAAACGACCTACATTTTGAAACGGAGTGTTATGGACACCTTCTTTGGCAAGAAGTTCTATCGCAAGGCCAAGGGCCCAGCTCCTCCAGGTGACACAAGTTAGTTAAGATTAGATTCTGTTTAGAGATAGAGTTGAAATTAGTTTGAGTTTGTTAGGCCGGCTCATTATGTAAGAGTCCGGGCAGATTAAGTTGTAATGCAAGCAGAGAGATAAGCCTAAAGCTCAGAGCCTCCTAGGGAGGGCGAGCAGGTCCTTATCAATCTGCCATTGTGTTCATCAGCCAATAATCTAGCCATATCACGGAGGGAGTATCTATTAGCTCCCTGGCGTCCTTTTCTTTTGCCCTGTTGTTATTCAAAATTCAACCAATTCATTATGGAACAGGTATGCAAACGGTTGAAGTTGACCCTTGAGTTAGTAAAGAGGGAGTTAGAGATTAGTAAGTTGCAGGTAATTGATAATTTTGATCTAGTAGACATAGAAATCATATTTGTGCCTTCTTTATTTTTAGTGATGCCTCTGTAAATGTTGACTCAGGAATCCATAGCAAAAACAATTGAAGAAAAAGTAACTGGAGAGCAGCGCCGCTACTTGTTGAATGAGCTACTTAAAGCAATTAAGAAGGTAGTGCAGCCATTGTTTTCGTTCAGATTGTTCATATACAGCGTGCATCAGGAATTTATGATGAACTGTATGTCTATTGTTCGAAAAAATGAACATATCTTCTTTTGAATTCTCTCATGGCACCTTGGTTCATGAATATATCATACTATGGATGCTAATCAGATTATTCCGCGTTCATGTTTGATGTATACCTGGCCTGATCTTCTTCATTGTTGTTATATTTTTGGTTGATTTCATTTTGTTTTTCGTGATTTTGTTTTCTTCTAGTTTGATCAAGTTTTATTGCTTCTTCCTTACTACGAATGCCTGATGTATGCAGGAGTTAGGATTGGAGACAGATGATAAAACAGCATTGTCAGGTTTGTTCTTAAAAAAATGCCATTTCTTTGTGCCAACTCAAAATCGACTTGCCATTTTTTATGTTGCAGAAAAATTTAGGAAAAGGATTGAAGCAAAAAAAGATAAGTGCCCTCCTCATGTCTTGCAAGTCATTGAAGAGGAGCTCACTAAGCTCCAGTTGTTAGAAGCTAGCTCCAGTGAGTTTAGTGTGACCCGCAATTATTTAGACTGGCTAACAGTATTGCCTTGGGGAGATTACAGGTTCGTTTTTTTTCTTTTTTTAACCTATGAAATTGTTAGATTTGTCGTTATATGTTATTTTCTCCATCTATGGCAGCGATGAAAACTTTGATGTCCACCATGCTCAACGTATTCTTGATGAAGATCACTATGGTCTAGCCGATGTCAAAGAAAGAATATTGGAATTCATAGCAGTTGGAAAGTTGAGAGGAAGTTCACAAGGTCTGACCGTTCCATATTATTATGCTTTAAACTTATTTTATGTTGAACTAGTGTTATTATTATCCATGCATTCATTGACAACCTTTATAAAATTAAAATTTATGCTACTTGTATTCTTAGTTGCGACAACTACATAGTTTTTGTCTTGTCTCACCATTGATGAAAAATTCTAAGTTCAGGTCCTTGCTGGAAATGTATGTTCTACATTTGAGCATTTTTCAACAGTTTTGCCATTTTTTAGTTAATTGTTTCTTTGAAAAGCCAATTAAGAAAAGTTAGCACTTTGTACCCAAATGCTATATGTATGTGCCATGTCAGAGAATTTGGAGCTCAAGGCATCTGTATTACTCCCCTGATTCCTTTTAATTCGAGATCAAATTTGTAGGTAGCCTGGTTCTTGAATTTTCTTCTCATCTGTCGTTTACTGCAGGCAAGATTATATGCCTTTCTGGGCCACCTGGAGTTGGTAAAACTAGCATTGGACGTTCCATTGCACGTGCATTAAACCGGAAGTTCTACAGATTCTCTGTTGGAGGCTTGGCTGATGTAGCAGAAATCAAGGTGTGCTACAGCATATATTCATGTCAAGTCTTTTAACTGGTCATGATTGCAACACGAGTGAAATTCTCAAACCACATTAGGGTCATCGGCGGACGTATGTTGGAGCAATGCCAGGGAAGATGGTGCAATGTTTGAAATCAGTCGGGACAGCAAATCCTCTAGTTCTGATAGATGAAATTGACAAGGTATTCATGCTCATCTGTGACTTTCCAGTTGCTATTATTGTTTCATATTAGTAACTTCAGTACCATTATCTTTGACTTGATGTTCTGTGGTGTGCCAGATCTACTTCACAGGGCAACTTTCATGTTCCATTTAGTAATTTGGACTATTGTATACTACCTTTACTGATTGTGTTCTTTCATGCTTCCAGCTAGGGAGAGGGCATTCAGGTGATCCAGCCAGTGCACTATTGGAACTTCTTGATCCTGAACAGAATGCTAACTTTCTTGATCACTATCTTGATGTCCCTATTGACCTATCCAAGGTTGGGCCAATACTCCCTTAAGTTGTCCTCTCTTAATCCAAGTCCGAATTGTTATAGTTGTGTTTACATTCTTAGCAGCTCAATTTGTCGTGGTCACTTATTTTTTCTCAGTCGCAATTGAGAGCTGCGTGTCATTTCATCAAAGAGATTTTTAGGTGTGTGCCATTCTAAAGAATGGAATTTAGGGATTTTCCCCTACATTGATAATAATTTATCTGTTGCCACTCCAACGATTGCATCCTTCTTATTTTACCTTCGTCGATGATTTGGCCTCTCACCTTCTACATCCCTGCTCCCACATCAACAACACTGCTCCTTGTTAGGTATAGTTATGCCTTACAAACAGAAGCAACTAGACTATTAAAAAATAATAACTTCAGGTTTGTGCTAGCCTCCAAGCTTGGACCTGGCTTTTCGAGATGAGGTTCTTCATGGCCTGAAGCCTAATCCAACCCATAAAATGAACAGGCCAAGCCTGAAGGCTCACTTAGTTCCTACTTCCTACACCCTCTTCGTTTCCTGTGACCATTAGATTACTCATTGAGGCTTGTTGCTGAAGACAATGGTTGTGGCTCAGATCGATGGGTGGTTGTTGAGGCTGCACTTCACTTGGATCTGGTTGTTATTAAGGGGTAGCTTTCATCAGCAGCCTCCATGTCCAATGAGTGAAGAACGGACAAGGCAAAGAGGGCCAAAAGGGTGACCAAATTGTGAAAGATGAAGGTTCCAACCTTTGGTGTTGAATAAGGACGGATTATATTCTGCGTAGTGGCAATTCTTTAAACACCATTCTTCAAGGTGAAGTATATGTAAATATCCCCATAACATAGTGTGAAAAGGAATAGGGCTATCATAAATTCATAATTTGCCTCTATTCTACACTCTTGATTATACCTCCTGGATGTAACTTACTGCATGCTGCTGGAATTGTACCATTATACCATATCGCCATTGGTAGGCGTTTTTTGTGGAAGCCATTCTGCAATCTGTTTATTAAGCCTCCATGAGTATGTTATAACCTTATTTCCATGGTTTATTAAATTTAAAGTTCATTATTCTTCTTTTGAGAAATTTTTATCAACAAGAGTTTCCATTTTATGTTCACAATAATTGAGTTATTTTATTATAGTCTGACACCTGCCTTTTGGAGAAATTAGGTTCTGTTTGTTTGCACTGCAAATGTCATAGAGATGATACCCAGTCCTCTACTGGACAGGATGGAGATAATTTCTATTGCCGGTTATATCACTGACGAGAAGATGCATATTGCTAGGGATTACCTGGAAAAGAACACAAGGGAGGCTTCTGGCATCAAGCCTGAGCAGGTACATGCTGCTTCCCTAGATTCTTTTGAGAAAACTGAAAGCCCTGGAAAAATGTATCAACATAAAAATATTGATTTGCTCAGTATTTTACAAGGCTTTTATACAGTCAATGCAACCAAGGCCCTTTATCATCCGAAATAGCAAGGACATCTTTGTAATAGATCAAGCTTATAATATACAACTAGCATATTGTGAGCAAATGGAAATAGGTTTAGGAAGGATGCACTATCATCTATCAAAATCAATACAAATATTCCTCCTTCAGTTGAGCAATCCACTTTATCAAAGTTTAAGCCATCGGGCTCCCTTTTTTAGATAATGGAAAAGGTGTTCCGGCCTTTTTGGCTTTTGCATCATTCGGTGCATACAACCCCAAAAAAATTATTACAAGGTTTCATTTTTGAATAATGATGGGATCCAAAAAAAGTAACACCAAGCTTAGCCACATATCCTATGACTAAATCGCCATGCACTCTTGGTGAAGACCTCCATAGCCTCTATCTCCAATGCGTGGCATGCTTTCTAAATGTCCTCCCTTTGTAGCAATCTCCACAACCGTAGCCAATAGGGAAAATTGCCTGCATGACAGGTATGTGAGGTTTATTATTAAAAACAATATCATTTTCAGGAGAGCCATTGGGCCGTTTAGCATTTACTACTCCCAGAGCCATTGAAACTCCCATCTGGCTCAGGTTCAAAGCGAGGCATCTACTTTTGGACAAATCCCGCGGGAACGTCTCCCTCCGCGGTCAAGTTTTTCTAGTTAAAATACTCTTAACAGATTTACTAATGCACTTAAAAAACTTTCCCTGCCTTGTATTTTCTCATGTACTGATAGTTTCTTAACAGTTAAAGTACATGTTCAGGTTGAGGTCACAGATGATGCTCTTCTTGCTCTAATTGAAAACTATTGCCGGGAAGCTGGTGTGCGGAACCTTAAAAAACATATTGAAAAGATTTACCGGAAGGTAAGTGATTCTTATGCTAGTTTGTAAAAGAATGGAAAGCTCTTGTTTAACAGCTCAGTTTATTATGCAGTGCTACTCACCAGCTAGTGACATGAATCTCATATAAATTTGTTAGCCCGAAAACTTCTTTCTAGGGCATCATATGTTTTGTGTGCTATTATCTACTGTATACAGAAAATGACCCTCCGTAAGCTTGTAGCTCACACATACTTTCATTGCTATTTTCTGTTGCCAGAACTGTATGCTCCTGGATATCCCAATCTAGGTAAATTAGAGAAAGCTCCTGCTGAGATTTAACAAATATAGATGTTTTTGTGGAGTCTAGCTGGCTTTTCATTGGAGCACACTGTTCCCTTTATGCTTAAAAATAATTACTCGCCACTTCAACCATTCCAGAGACCTCTACCGGTTGCTTGCTAGGAACCATATCCACAATGACTGAAGCAAGTGGGGATACGGAGAACAATGTCAAACTCTATATCAAGGCACCTAAGGAGATAGACTCATAGAGACAAACACTACTATTTTGTATCCATATCTAAGCTGAGTTAATTTATAGCATCCATTGCTGTTTTTTATCTCTGTATTGAAGCTTTGATTTGTTATGAAAACCATAACATTTGGGGAGGGATAGCAGAGTTACTGAGTTAGACAACATGGAAGCTATTAATCACGAGGGGCTTGATCCATGACCAAGATTGTCTATTCCACAGTCCATATCGCAAAGCCGTGCGCATAACGCTACTAAAAACAAAAAACTTAATGTACATAATGTTCACAGCTTAAATGGTGCTGCTGCTTTAAACATTTCTAGTTCCATTGGCTCATGCATGCATTTTAACTTATAGTTCATTCAAGGGAGTTACTGCAATGCTGGTATGAAAGACTGAAGGCATCTGTAAACATAGCTCCCATTCTTGGTACTTGGTACCTAGAATTCGCTTTTAAATTTAATCCTCTGAAACTGAAAGAGCAAATAATAATGACAGTCTATTAATACATGCCCTTGTTTTGCATCCTTTTCCTCAACCAGTGACCATGTCTTTTCATTTTTCATCCCTGATTCGACCTTTGCAGATAGCTTTGAAGCTTGTTCGTCAAGGGTTATCAAATGAACCACCTCGAGATATCACAATAGTGGAAGCAAATGAAGAGCCAGCTAGTTTTGATGTTGCAACAAAAGTAGAAGATGAGAATTCCAAGAAATCTCTTGCCAAAGATGCTTCAGTGGATGTGCACCCAACTGATTCTTCTCTTGAGAATATTAATGTAGTTCCTTTAACAACAGAATCAGCAGTTGGCCACAATGAGCATTCAAATGAAGCTCCAACAGAAAAATTTTTAGAAGAGACAGCTAAAGTATTTAATACTTCTAGCACACCAGAGGTAATCTGACTAGCTTTGATGTGATTTTTCCTTCAGATAAACTAAAATATTGCATTCTATTCCGGTAAATGTGCAATGGCTATGTTGGGCCCTTGTGCACTTGCACGTATACAATGTCATGTGCCAATGGCTAGCTTCCTAATTGGACACGGAAGCTTCAGGTATTTTATTTTATTTTTGCTTGTGACACTCATGTGAACCTCTTGATGGATTGTCCACTTTCCAGTGCTGGAAAGTGGAACTATTGATATGGTTATAGTAGAGCTATTATTTACGGTTATGGTACTGATTTTGTTAATGATGGACCAAACAGATGTTACAGCTTCACATTCGTGGCTGATTATCTTGTCTAAGATGTCCAGTGAATAAAAACATAGACAATTCAAATTGTAGATGGACATGTCTTAACTAGCAGTCGTTTGATTGTTTTCTGTTTCTTTTTATAGGCCAACGAAAGCGTACAGAGAACTACGGAGGCACTTATAGACATACCTGTGGAGAAAATTATTGTCAATGCATCAAATCTGGGTGATTTCGTTGGGAAGCCTGTGTTCCAAGCAGAGCGTCTATACGATCAGACTCCTGTTGGAGTTGTAATGGGTTTAGCTTGGAATTCCATGGGTGGTTCGACCTTGTATATTGAGACAGCAAAAGTAGGGGAAAGTGAAGGCAAGGGCGCACTTGTGGTGACAGGCCAACTTGGAGATGTCATGAAAGAGAGTGCTCAAATTGCGCATACAGTTTGCAGAGCTGTATTACTAGAGAAAGAACCAAATAATTCCTTTTTTGCAAAGTCAAAGCTGCATTTGCACGTTCCTGCAGGGGCAACCCCAAAGGATGGGCCAAGCGCTGGATGCACGATGGTTACATCGATGTTGTCCTTAGCCATGGGGAAGTCTGTCAAGAAAGACTTAGCGATGACCGGTGAAGTCACTCTGACTGGACGAGTTCTGCCAATCGGTGGGGTATGGTTTCACACTTTTGCTTTACCTGCTCTTCGTTGGAATTTACATGCTATACATGCACTGTCCTGCTTGTCTTTCGAAATCAGGCGTACTTATGTTTCTAGTAAAAGCAAAATTGATTTCATGATTGTGCCTGCTTCCTTTCTGGTTCTAGACTTTTTGAATGTATATGACCTAAGTATCCCATCGCGAGCTCATTCACAAAAAGGGAAACTGTGAGCTTTCGAAATAAGTATCTGTTACCCAATAACACCAATTACAGCATTCCCTTAACCCATCAAAAACTCTGAACCATTCACATGCATATATACATTGTTTGCAACCTACTCTGCAAATGATATTATGTTTGTTGATTCCATTATAAACAGCTACTGTCTCTCAAACAGGTGAAGGAGAAAACTATCGCTGCCAGGAGAAGTGGGGTAAAGACAATCATATTCCCATCAGCAAACAGAAGGGACTTCGACGAGCTTGCTTCCAATGTAAAAGAAGGTCTTGAAGTCCACTTTGTTGACAAATACAACGAAATATACGATATAGCTTTTACGAGTGATGCCGAGAGCCCGAGACACAAGAAAGCTAGGGGTTGATGGTTCAGACTCATTTTGCATTTCAATTCTTGGAGACAAGAAATGCTCAAGCATTCAGTTTTCATCAAGATCGGATAATGGCTGACCTTAGAGAAATGTTTATATCCCTTACAATTCTTTTTACACATCTGGCGACATGGGAATGAAAGAGAATTCTGGCAAGAGCGAACTACTGACAAGATAGTTTGACTAGTTGTAAAAAAATTATGTGTCCTCCCTGTAAATTAACTATTATGCACAAGTTCAGAAAGACAAACAATGAGAATGCAGAAGTGTAGTCATCCTCTGACTTGTATTGTAGCGGAATTCCCTGGGCTGGTGCATACATAAACTGGTCATTCCTTCGGCCATTTCAATGGCATTAGCTGACATTTATTTGAGTGTGATGAATCCGAATTAACTAGGGTACGAGCTCTTTTACGGTACACAATACTAGGTGTTCGAAAAGAGTATTGTTAGGGTATGAGCTCTTTTACGGTACACAATACTAGGTGTTCGAAAAGAGTATTGTTCGGAAAGGACAGTATAAAAACATCCGACGGTCAAGATTAATTGTATACTACTAAAACCTTCACATATAGTATGGGTAGTATACATTAGTAGTATATGTAGTATAAGGATATCATGGTAAACGAACACAAATAATATCACTATAATTTTATTTTTGACACTAGCATATAAAGTTTAAAAGATCATTCCATTTGAAATATCACTTTTCACAATGTAACAATTACTAAATTATCCTTAATTATGAACAGTTAGATCTTATATATACTATATATCACTAAGTAGTAGTACCGTACCGTAAAAAAAACTCTAGGATTTTAAGCAAAGATAGGAGTATATTTTGGACTCACAAATAGCGGAAAGTGTTGTGATATCAGCATTGGGGCATGTACTGCTACTTTGAGTACAGTAGCAAATGATTGTGCAAAATTGTGCAAGCACGGAATCTGAAGAATTGGACATAGCAAGAGATAATAAGTCAAGCTGCCGTGCCACCGGCAAGGTCGCTGCTCCCTGTCTTAAAAAAAACAGAGAAAACTCTGCAAAATCAGAATGGTATTGTCAGTTAAAAAAAAAGTACTGATTTTGTTTAACAGTGGCAGTGTAGAACTCTCTCTTAGTTTTCTAGGCTCATAGAAGGTTCAACTCTAGGTTTCTTTGCACTGGCGTAGCCTCTTTGGAGCCATAGATCATAGTGGACTTGTTTGCTGCACGCATCTTCATGGCGCTCATGCATAAAGGATATTGCATGCGCACTACTCTGCATATCCGCAAGGCTGCCTTGCATGTATACTCTCCCGTGCATTTTGGCTTCAATCGGGACCTATATATATGTTCATTTGCTTTGTCTGGATATTGTATACTTCACGCTAGCAGTGCATCTTAAGTTACGTGGTACAAAAAGGTTTCACGAAAACACCACCTTAACAATAACCAATTCATAAGAAATACTAGTGTAATCTATCAAGCTAGTCGGTTCAGCATCTCCATTTGGCTTCTAACTCTTAATTCCTACCATTTTGCTTATAAATTTACCTTCTCAATGTAGATCATAAAGTTTTGTTGTGTCAATGCATGAGAGACTTGCCCTGAATGTAAGATCATAAACTTTGTTGTGTCCTCATTCTATCCCAAATTATAGGTCGTTTTGACATTTCTAGATTCATAACATTTACTTATGTATCTAAACAGCTAGGTGCGTAGCAAAAACTATGAACCTTGAAATGTCAAAATGACCTATAATTTGGAACGGAGGACCTTGAAATGTTAAAACGACCTACAATTTGGAACGGAGGAATTATATGTAGTCAAGGGCTGCAACAAAACAAGAATATGATTGATTTAAAACATTTACATAATTAAATAAGGTAGTACTTAAAGTATTTTAGTGATCTTATTTAATCTTTTATTACTAATAGTTAAGATTAAATTTGTCTTTTATTACTTTCTTGTTCTCTTATGTCAACAGGAATTACTACATTGTCTCCGTCTTTCGTCGCTGTGCCCTTTTTCTCGTGTTGATCTCACTCCATAATCTACCTATAGGCTCCTACGTCTCCGGTGGCTCCCACTATTAGATCCAAACCACCTCCTCATCAACAATTGCAACACCATCCATCACCTACTTGTCGTCGTCTGCCACTCTAGTGTCGTGCCGTCTCTGCCCGTCACCATTGACGATCCATCCACCGGCCGGATCATCCATCTACATACATATGCCAAAGTTAAGGTAATCCACGCCCAATAACAGTTATCTAACCCTATAGCTTAATGGTGCGAAAAAATCTACTTCAATTTTAAATGATTTGTACATTTGTAAGATCTAGGCAGTCTTTGCTTGACATGTACCCCTATGACGAACTGACGGGAGTTGATTCATTTCTTTAGCGATGTGATGCCGATTAATTTTTTGATTGGAATAATGAGGGTTAATTAGTTGACGTCGGAGCTGCTCTGTTTTTTTGGGCAGTGACCGAGCAGATTGAGCTGTTAATTGTTAAATAGTAATAACTTCCACGGGCTAATCCTATAAGATCTCTAGAAGTGGTGATTTGTCCTTTCTGCCCGCTGCCTGTCATCCCGTGCCGACGTGTGTCCTGTCAGTGACACAAAGTTACTTCTAGAACTACAGTAACCGTCCCTGGCCGTTGGACGTCCTCGCTATCCGCCGCTGCCGTCCGATCGCCCCCCGACCTTATCTGCTCCACCCGGGTGCAAACACGACCCCGTCGTCCCTTCCTCGCTGCATCTCGAAATCTCCATCCGCACCGCCGCTTCCGTCGCGCTCTCCGGCTGCACCGCCGGTCGTCGGCCGCGCGCCCGCGCGAGAGCGGCTCCGGCGGGCGGCGTAGATCGGCCGTAGGTGTTTGCCTTCCTCTTCTCTCACTGTTCTCATGGTTTCATGATCGTGCGACCTGCCTGCTCGAGGATTGCCGCCGCCGTGTCCTCCGATCTGGCCTGTGCGAACTCGTTCCAGGTGGTCACCGGGGTTGCTGGTCGGATTTTTGCGGCAGCGCTCGCCGGTGCGCTTTGGATCTATAAACACGTTTATAAAAAAAAACACAGCCCCGCTAACACATTGACCCGTTACCTTAAAATACCCGTTAGCCCGTGAGGCTACCCCCTATCGGCCTATCCGGATCACACATTCGCACACCCGCGAAGCAACAGCACCGTCTCGTCTCCCCCGTCTCTCTCTAGCCTCCTTCCCCACTACTGTTAGGGCTCGCATGTGCCGGTGGGGCGACCGGACCGCCGCCTCCGACCTCCCTCCGCCGCTGGAGGCGCCCTCCGTATCTCGCATGCCTCTGCGCTGCCGCAGCCGCGTCGCCAGAGGGCTCGCCGACTAGGAGGTAGCCCCCCCCCCCCCCCCCCCCTCTCTGCCTCGGATTACGGGCTACCTCATGCCGCTTTTGCCTATGTAGTATAGGTTTTGCAGGTTTGTCAGCTAGATTGGTAGATTTGAGCCTGTTAATGTGTCCAATTTCATTCGGAGGATGCAGTGATTCCAGTTGTGCTGTTCCTATGGAAATGCTTTGGAACCCTAATATTGATAATTGAGTTAAGTTCGCGGTTTTATTACTAAGGTTCAGGATTTGTGTGCTTTGGTGGGTTGTCCCCCCTGTGAATTGTGATAATGTGGACAGGGCCTTCATGGGCTGGTAATCGTTGGACTATGCATGCACATGATTGAGTGGCCTGAATATTGGATCTGCTTGTTTTCTGAATGCCGTGAATTGTAGGGTTTAAGTGATGGGAATTTAAGTGGCTCGGAATAGTTTTGCATGGGAACTGGTGAGCTGGCATGGAAAGATATGTTTGTTAAGCTGCATGGTGCAAAAGTTAGGTTGAATGTATGTATATAACATAACTTATTATTGATTGGTTCCCCTGCATTTGGTGATGTTATAGATGCTGGTGTTTGGCGATATCATTGATAAACTAGACTTAGTAGGATGTATTTCTGCAATGCATGGGCTGATGTGGTCCAGTTTTATACAGGATGTGCTTTTGCTTCATAGTTTAGTGAATTCTTCTTTCCTGTAGCTACAGTAACACTAACAGCTTTGTTAGGTTTGTGAATTTCAACCAATGGATAGATTTTTGATTGCCTGTAGTCTTGTAGAACGCACTGCAATCATTTTGCTATGATTCTGCCATATCACTTCAGCAGAGAAGTTATTTGGGACTTGAGACTCATTCAAGAATTTATTCATTTTCCTCGCATAATCTTATAGTCGCCAGCTAGCTTCTGTCTTTCCTATTTTGTTTTTTAATTTCTGTATTTTTATGTATGTACTGGATTACCAAATTTAGAGTGTATACTTATTCTTTATATTTCCAGATCGAGGTGGTCCAGTAGACATGTCTTTTAGAAAGCACCAACTTCCCCATAATGCAGCCTCCATTAGTTTGGCTCCTCTGGATTTTCCAAGTCAGGAACTGGAGAAGGTTAATCCTTTGAATTCAGTGATGTCAGCTGATGTTGCATCCATGGATGGTGTTGATATTGATATGAGAGAAGTTTACTTTCTCATTATGCATTTTTTGTCTCATGGTCCGTTTAAACGGACCTTTGGAGAACTGTGCAACGAACTCCTGGAGCACCAACTTCTACCTAGAAGGTACCATGGTTGGTATTCGCGTGGTGGTTTCCATAGTGGGGAAGAAAATGATGATGGAATATCACTCCCTTTGGATTATGCAAAGTTAGCTGAGAGGTACAGATGCATTATTCTGTTTTCTAATTAATTTGATTCTGTTATTTTCTTGTGGAGGTGAGAGACTCTTCATTGAATCTGCAATTAGCGTGGAGAATTGGAGATACTCCCTCCATTTTTATAAGGCGTGCCATTTATGAATCAAATCATGTAACCTTCAACCAACAATTAGCCTCACATACTGTAAATGTTTTACCATTGGATTGACATTTGAAAGTACTTCTTACGGTTATGATCTCGTTGCTATACTTTTCCTGTGAAGTTAACATCACCACTACCAACAGGAAAGTATATTAGACATTTAGCAAAGTCCTGCTCGTGGAAGGGTAGTATTCCTGCATGATAATGCGTATCAGAGAAATTAAGAGTCAAAGTTTATTTTGGGAAATAAACTCATCTGGTGCCTCTTGGGGAGTCTTCAGTCCACAGTATTTCATCCACAATTTGTAATTGATATTAGTGTTTTGCATAGCTTGTCTGTCTAGTCTTAACTGATTAAACTTTTGATTTTGAAATGTCTGTTATCTCGAAAAGTAGAAAGCATATTAATTTAGTAGAATGAGTGAGCAGACATGAAATAAGCTTCCAACCTTCACAGAATTGTTATATTCAATCTGTTTCTCTTTCTAAATGATTACATAACATTGAGCATTTTCTTGTTGTAGATACCCCCACATTGGTAAAGACCACTTGGTAAAGCTATTAAAGCAACTGATGGTTAATTCATGTCACCCACACAACTTGATTGGAGGAGTTTCTCCAAATGCTGCTGATGTTCCAACACTTCTTGGCTCCAACTCCTTTTCGCTTCTTGCATGTATGTGTATCATTCTGTTCAATGCATTAATTTTTTTTCATTTTAGTATTCTTAGGTCATTTGTATACGCAATTTTATGTTTCCAGCTTTAGCAGTTTGATTCACTCCCTATTTTTCCATGTTAATACTGTAATGCGTTTCTG
The DNA here is from genome assembly GCF_005286985.2 of Setaria viridis. NCBI lineage: Eukaryota > Viridiplantae > Streptophyta > Magnoliopsida > Poales > Poaceae > Setaria > Setaria viridis. The sequence goes on from NC_048271.2 coordinate 46,135,625, forward strand.
CACTTTTTGAATCCTTCAGCTGAGAGGCAAGATAAGGAAACTCCCAGGATGCCAAGCTATCTTCGTTGGCCGCACATACAGGCTGATCAAGTCCATGGTCTAGGTTTGAGAGAGATTGGTGGGTTTACTAAGCACCGTCGAGCTCCCTCTGTACGCGCATCGTGCTATGCTATCGCAAAGCCATCTACTCTTGTTGAAAAGATGCAAATCATAAAGAGATTGAGGGGACATCAAAATGCTGTGTATTGTGGTTAGTCAATTTTTCTGGCTCTCTGAGTTCTATATGCTTAAAAAATATGGTTAGTTGTCAATTTTTGAACTAAGGGCGCATTTGGTATTTCGGTTGATAACTAATTCGGCCACACATTCTTCACTAAGGTTGCTAACTTGCCGCACTTTTGAGGCAAGAAAAATGGCGACCTAACCTTAGGCAAAGTTAGTAAAGAAACTTGAGTCTATGCCAAGTGGCCAGGAAGTTAAGGAGAGTAAGGTGTGGCAGCAATTAATCACTGCCCAAGAAAAAGCTGTGGCTTACTTATCTTAGGCATGCAGACCTGCAGAGTTAGGGTGCAATCCAACATGTATTTTGTTATGTCATGTGTCAGCTTAGTGTTAAGACCTGCTGTACTTGTTAGAAAAAATTCCTGTGGCTGGTCGACATTTGTTAGTTCATTCAGTTTTATGTATGCTGTTCCTTCTGTTCCAGAAGACCTTATTTTCCTCCATACTATCTTTGACAAATTTAGCTGCTGCCTTGCTGCCTTTGGTTCCCCAAACCATCTTACTTCACCGTCAATACATCTTTTTTTATGTGCTGTATTGCTTTCATAGTAATCCTGTTTCTGCAGCTACCTTTGATCGCATGGGGCGTTATGTTATTACCGGTTCTGATGACCGCCTAGTTAAAATATGGGCGATGGAAACAGCTTTCTGTCTGGCTAGCTGCCGGGGCCATGAAGTAAGTTTTACTTACTTTGGCTTTGTTGCATATATATAGACTCACAACATTCCATGATAACTTAACTCCACTTGTTCTGTTTCATTTTCCAAATCAAGGGTGATATTACTGATCTTGCTGTGAGTTCCAATAATGCTGTGGTGGCATCTTCATCTAATGATTTCATTATTAGAGTGGTAAGTTTGGGAGTTTTCATTCTTGCTATGTAAACTGTAATAACATTCTTTCTTGGCCATAACAATATTTCTTTTATCTTCGACGGCTGCTTTTACCAATGCAGTGGCGTATGCCTGATGGAATGCCAGTCTCAGTGCTCAAGGGGCATACGGGAGCAGTTACTGCTATTGCATTTAGTCCAAGGCCAGGTGCTGCTTTCCAGCTGTTGTCGTGAGTGCTCCTTTTTCTTTATTTTCCCTGATAATTTAATTTGTGCCACTTTGTTGGTTCATGTTGCTACATACAAACTGGACGCAACTGCTTTCAAATGAAAATGCACTGCGTGAAAGTATTTGTTACCAACGTATGACATAACAACTGTATTTAATCCGCTGTAGTTTTCATTTTTGACTCAGGCTGATACTTAATTGAAGAAATTATAAAGCTAGATTGCCAAGTTAAAGAATTTGAATGAATTTGCCAGGAGATTTCTCATTACTTTATTCAATATGTGCAGTTAAGAACACACTCGATTGAAGTGGTGAAACATGTTTTCCTTTTTCTTCCAAGAACTGTTTTACCTATTTCTGGATAATACATGTTTTGGAGTCCAAACATGTGTTGGAGGCAATACATATGCATTTGCATTGCCATATTCTAGTATATGTTGTTTTATTTCACAGTGAATGGGCTTCTATTTATGCAACCTACTGATCTTACATTCTCTATGATCTTAGGGCAATTAATTTCTGTGGATTGCCTTCATAGATAGTTATGCTGTTTCCGAAATAAAAGATTTGTTGCACTGCATATATTAGGTGTTTCTTGTGCAACCTTAGCTTGGACTGATTTTCATTGTCATCTTAAATGTTGATTGTTTATGACACATGTAAGGTGTATTCAAAATGTGCTTGTGTCTTCTATATTATTTGTGCTATGATATAACCTCACCATTTGGCATGTTGTAGTACTTCACTGCACATAACTAGGGCTTTGCTTGCTATTTTCAGTTATATGCTCTCTGAAGTTATCAAATAATATTTGTTGGCAGGTCATCAGATGATGGGACGTGCAGGATTTGGGATGCTAGATACTCCCAACAACCTCCACGAGTATATACACCAAAGCCCCCAGATGTTGCCACCGGTTAGTTCATTGAAGCATGTATAGTGCTTTAGCAATACCTATTTCTGGATAATCCAATCTTCATGGTGTTGGTGCCAGGGAAGAGCGGTGATGCATCTTCTAGCGCTGCTCAAGTTCAGCCAACAAATCACCAAATCCTATGTTGTGCGTTCAATGCTAATGGAACCGTGTTCGTCACTGGCAGCTCAGACACCTTTGCAAGGGTGTGTTTTTCTTGTTACCTTTACTTGTCAACTTCTGATTTTAACTATGGTGAAAATTGGTCTTTTCATCAGAAATGTTTATTTCAGGTATGGAATGCTTGCAAGAGTTCTTCTGAGGAACATGACCAACCGAATCATGAGATGGATCTATTATCTGGGCATGAAAATGATGTAAACTATGTGCAGTTTAGTGGATGTGCGGTGGCATCAAGATCTTTTTCATCTGATTCCGGTCATATCTCTAAGGAAGAAAATAACCTTAAGTTCAGAAATTCCTGGTAAGTATTTTGTGTGTACTCATGGTCTGATTACTCCTTTTACATGGTCTTACTCTTATGTTAGTGTAATCAGTTTGTTGTTGTTCACCCATGCTGAAAAGATGTCACTTTTGTCTTCAATCCTCTTAGTTGTTCACCCATGTCAAAAGATTTCATTTTTTGTATTCAACAATTACATGAGCTAAGTTGGTCTCTTTTTGGTAGGTTCACTCATAACATTGTTACCTGCTCACGTGATGGCAGTGCAATTATATGGGTTCCACGATCTCGGAGGTCACATGTAAGCTAATGCATCCTGGATCTTCCAATTTTTTTTCCCTGAAAACTTTGTTTGCGTGATATTTTCCTTGATTACATGCATAGCTGCCCAATACAGCTATTGCTATGGTGCTATGACCGCCTCCTGAAAAGCTGCCCATCATATTTTATAATTCAGTCCCCCCTGCATATTTCTTCATCGTATCATGGTTTAATCACTAGAGGATGTAGTAATGGCTAGTATATAAAATACCTGACGCAGCAGCCAGCTGTAACGATATTACCCTATATGATGGCTAAGTCAAGTATGCTAGCTCATTATCAGACTGCCATCTTGTGCGACTGTACATTATCAATGCCTTTGCTGTATGCTAGATATGTGTTCAAAATAGTTTTCTGTATAATTGGTTCCTGCATTGATCCAGGGAAAGGTTGGACGCTGGACACGTGCTTACCATCTTAAAGTTCCCCCACCTCCAATGGCTCCTCAACCACCTCGAGGTGGTCCTCGTCAAAGATACCAACCAACTCCTCGGGGTGTCAATATGATTGTTTGGAGTCTGGACAACCGCTTTGTGCTTGCTGCTATCATGGGTACGTTTGGTCTACTGTTTCATATGTTCTCACTGCAACCATATTGAAACAACATTTTGTTTATTTTTCAGAAATATTTGTATGTACTGCCATTTGGATTGTTTAATTGTCATCTTGGTATTCAGATTTTGTTACCTTTTTAATCTAATCACCTCATAGTTGCTTAATTGCATGTGGAGGGCTCGTCACCACAAAGAATTTTTCATGTCGATTTCATTCATGACTAATCAAGAGTGGGTTGCATGATTGCGCCTAGTTTGTCTTATTGTCAACCATTTTCCTAGCAATAAACAGCCCCACCCCACCATCACCCCCAGTACAACTTTGAACATAGCTTTCCTAGTGACATTATTTAGTAATTTCTCTAACTACTACTATGTCAGCATGTAATCATGGTTACAAATAACCTGCACCTCTTTGATTGCGTTAGTTGATTGAAATTTTTATATCAGTATATTACAAATAACCCTTTAGCTCTACTCCACCCTCATGTTCAAAGCATCCACCTAGCAATTGTTTGAGATTTATTTTTAGGAGCATCAGTCATTCTCTCGTTCTTATTTTACATAGTTGAATGATCAATTCTACCTATTCATCTTCCTTGTATGTCTTATGTTTTGCAGATTGCAGAATTTGTGTATGGAATGCTTCCGATGGTAGCTTGGTGCATTCACTGATCGGCCATAAGGAATCAGTAAGCATATTTCATGCATTACGCTTTCATTTTGTGAATGATATATTGTGCTTGCGCACTCAGTCTGCTGGTAACTCAGTAGTTAGCCCATTAAGGTGCTATTCCTATGTTATTTCTTTCCCTTTTTTGAAGGGAAGTTCATCATGTTACTATTATTGCCTTGAGTTCTTCCAAGAGCATTGATTACTGATGATTAAACATAAATGGAGCGGAAAAACTTGCGAATGGCAACTTCGTAGATGTTAGATTTTAAGTGTTTTTTACCTTTTCCTTTTTTTGGCAAACTGTGTTGAGTTGAAACTACTTATTTGTTTTGGCAACAGACTATGTTTGTCAAGATTGATAGCAGTGGTATTATCTGAAATAAATTACTTTTCACTTGCAATGATGTGATATGTGAAGTTTGTTGTTTAACCAGTATCTCTGTTAAATTTTGTGATGATCATTTGATGTATAGCTAGTTTAGTACCATAAAACTAGCATGTTCTATGCCTTCAATCTTATGTCTATCAAACTTCTTTAATAATAAAACATCTATAGCAGCTTGATTCAGTGTCATGATTTGTCTTGCACATTTCATCTTCATATTGTTATTCAACTCCTTACTCAGAATTTTTAACTTGCAGAAATGTTATCCTTTTTAATTTGATCAACTTCATTCTTAACAGACATTTGTTCTTGATGTGCATCCATTCAACCCTCGTATAGCTATGAGTGCTGGGTATGATGGAAAGACGATCATCTGGGATGTATGCTCCTAACTAGATGCCTTTGTTTCTGTCTAAAGAAGAAAACAAGATGCCTTTATTTTCTCACAGTATCCATACCTGAAAAATCTAATCCAATTTTTCTACACCAGATATGGGAAGGAAAACCTGTGCAGATTTACGAAACAGGGCATTTTAAACTAGTTGATGGGAAGTTCTCTCCGTAAGTATCATTGTAGACTTTCTTCACAATCTTTGTTTTCATACCTTTTTTATTAGTTATAATATTTTTCTGTACTAGCTAAAATTCTTTTGTAACTGCACGCCTTTGAAACATCTGTTGTTGCTTGACGTGGAAAGACAATCTTGATGTCTCTGCCTCATAATTTTTTATCAACTCATAACCTGGAGTTCTGACTATTTTGTTGGCTTTCTTTTAGAAAATTTAATGCAATTCTGCCTGTACGAAAACTCTTACCACAAGTAGTTCTGGTCTTTTGTCCCATGACTGTTTTGTTGCAACGCGTTAGGCATCCAATGTTTGATAACTCGAGGATAAATAATCAGGTGGCTTCATCAAGGACTGCAATAGAAATGCGAAGGCCGTTGAAGCTGAGAGTGGTCCTCCCTAGAAGAATTCCAATTTGACAACCTTATTTTTCTCCTCAATTTTCATGCCCACACTGGCCAGCATTGCGAATTGTTCTTGAAGATATTAAGATGGTTAACAAACCAAATGCCTTCCTTTATGCAGAACTTTTGCAGCTGTCACTTCGGAACCATCTAGAATTCTTGTAGCAAAAGAGTACAAGGGAATTACCATTCTCATAATTCTCTCTATCCTTTGAGGTGTCATGTTATTTCCCTATACAAGATTCTAGTGCGGAAGAATAACCTAGCCTCCAATATTTGCATGCACTCCTTTTGCCTCTACTTGCTATGGATGAGATCGCCTGGGGTGGAGTTCCAGTGGCTTCATAGCCTTTGGATTTTTATAGGTGCCACATGTCATCTGGCAAAATTAAGTAGGAATCTTATGGAAGTTATCCTTGTAGTGCATTCCCCCAGCTCTTAATAGGATTGGAGTATGAGACCTGCTTTTAAGATTTGATTTGCAGTTATGATTATTTCTTTTAGATTGGTAAAAAATGTCAATGAATTCTGTCATGTTCTCTTTATGATATGCTGGATGATCATCTAGGGATGGCACATCACTTATTCTATCAGATGAAATTGGGCAAATATTCATTATTGGTACTGGGCAAGGAGAGTCCCAGAAGGACGCAAAATATGATCAGGTACACAAGTTGTTACTCAACCATCGCATTTATGGGGCCCAGTGATGATGTGATTTGTTTGATGAGTAATGGATATATTGGTTGTTTCAGTTCAGTTTGGCTCTGTATAAATTCCTAGTTTGGTAGATATTTCACAAAATCATCAACCCATGTGCCTATAGCTACATTACTGTACTAAGATAAAAAAAACACTCCAATGAGTAAGTTACCATCTTTTTATGCATTTGTTTGTAGTTCTGACTATGTGTGTACTCTAACAGTTCTTCCTTGGAGACTATCGGCCCCTTATCCGAGATACCAATGGAAGTGTTATCGATCAGGTTTGTTAAGAAAGTGACAGTTTTCGTTAAGTGCTACAGTGCAGAGCTATTTATTCTGACGATTTGTTTCTGAAATGTATAGTTTCATTCATTACATTGTTATAAAAATCTGATGAAGGAATGGAAATGATTTCAATATAATATATTTGCTTTCAAGGAAATTGGTGTCATTACCTTGCTGCTCATTGTTGCTATTGCTGCCAACTCGCTTATCGTTATTGTGGGTGCTCCAGTCACCACCTCATCAAGCATGATAGCGAATGCTGTGATAATTGGGTGTTAGGGCTGGATCGGTCTTGTGGGCTGGGTCTGCCTATTGTTTACTCTTTTTTTTGGCCTCTTCCCCTCTTGCCACATGTTTTTCATTATCCACTCAAAACGCTGCTTGCTAATTTGGGATTATCTACGTCCAGGATTTCAAAAATCAATTTGCGTTAGTAACTGTCTGGCTTTGTAGGTTTTTAACGCTCTTCTGAAATAATGTAAGCACTGCAAAACCAAGGAAATGCTGAGAACATGATTAAACAAAGGGCCAAAGGGGGGCATAGTTCTCCTCAAAATACCAGAATTCAAACCTGTTCATAACTTTGTAAAGTTTTCTTCTTCTAAAAGCTCATGAGCTAGTGAGTTATGCAGCTTTTCCTTATGCAGCTTTTGCTCCATGTATGTAGGAAACACAGCTTATACCACACAGGAGAAATATGCAAGACTTCTTATGCGATGCTGGTGTGTAACTTCCCTATCAGTCCTCTTTAGTACTCAACTGCAATCATTTGATGCTTACTTGCCAATTTCAGGTATGATACCATATCCAGAGCCCTTTCAGAGTATGTACCAGAAACGTCGGTTAGGTACACTTGGTATTGAATGGCGACCTCCCTCTGTAAACTTTGCTGTTGGCCCCACTTACAATGCAACCACTGGTGAATACCAAAACATCCCAATTATTGATCCGGATAGGTGGGAACCACTTCCAGAGATAACAGACTTCATTGAGCTTGAACCAGAAAATGAAGTTATCTCTGACGATACTGATTCTGAGTACAATGGCATGGATGAGAATTCAAGTGAAGGAGAACAAGAGATTATGAGTGGCGACTCCTCAGGTACTTCATATTCAAGTGCAGAAATTGATGCAGATAATCCTAATAGTGCTGCTCATCTCCGCCGATCCAGAAGAAAGAAGAAAAAATCTGAGGTAAGTGTCAACTTTCAAGATCATCCAATGTTCCTCTGTACCATGTTCTAAACTTTTGCCATATTTTCCTTCTGTTACATCTTCTGCAGGCTGATCTTGTTACTTCATCTGGCCGGCGAGTTAGGAAAAAGATTTTGGATGAGCCGGACATAACTACAGTGTCGAGGCCACATAGATGTAGGAAGTCTAGGAATGGACGTTCAAGCAAAAGGAAAAGATCCCCTAAATCCAGGGGATTGCGACCTCAAAGACGTGCTGCTCGCAATGCACTCAGTTTTTTCTCAAAGATAGGAGCTTCAACGGAAGATGATGAGGATTACTCAGAGGGCAGTTCCTCAGACAGTGAATTGAATACGGATAGTACTGAAGCTGAACAGTTAGAACGGAGTGGTCAGGTAAGATTTAGCAGAGAAGAAGATGTTACTCAACCTTCTCAATTTGCGGATAATAAGGGAAATTCCGGAACTGGTAGAAAACTAGTCCTCAGAATACCACGAGCGAAAATTCCATTTGCTTTGGAAAGTGGAAAAGCGGAATGCTCCACACAGGATAAAGCAGTGAATTCTCTTGCTCTAGCTGATCTTGAATCGGTTGAGCCTGAACTAACTGTTGAACACGGACATTCCTCTGCTTGCAAGGCTGAATTATTGACAGATGGTGATCTGCATGATGGTTCTGCTGTCCACAGTAACAACTCAATTAGGTGGGGTGAAGTCAAGATGCGATCCTCAAAGCGTTGCAAGTACAGTGACCCAGCAGGAGGGTTGTGGTCCACTTCAAATAATGCAGCTTCACAGGATATTGAAGGATCAGGCAGTCAGGAGATGCCTCATGAATATTGTGATGGAATCCAGCAAAGTGTTGGGCAAAATGTACAAGCAATACAACCTGGAATAATTCTAGATAACATTCAGGAAAACCACAGTACTTATGAGTATAATGGAGAAAATTTTGGGGACAAAGAAAAGATAACTAACGATAATAATGCCTGTGCAGATGGAGCAAATAATACTGTACAAGTTCACAATACTTCTCAGCCTTCCTTGAAACTGAAGATCAAGTCAAAAGGCTTTGCAGATGGAGCAACTTTATCCGACAAATCAAGAAGTGCAACAGTAGGAAATACCATGAACGCCGAGCATGATAAAGGTTCAGTGCAGCATGAAGAGGATTCTTCAATCAATCAACCCAGGAATGTGGACTTACTTAATGTGTCCAAAAGTTCTCAGGAATGCACAGATAAAAGCACTGGTTTACATGATTCAAAAAAACCGCACTTGGATTTTCCAAAGATGTGCACTGCAGTGTACAAAAGGTCAAAGCCAAACAACAGGAAAAAAATGGATTCAGATGAATATGCAAACGATGATAGTACTTCTATCTCGAACGATGATGGTGGATACCAACCTCCAGAATATAGTCCTGTTACAGCTGCAAGCGGTAGATTGAGAAGAAGTGCAAGGAAGTCATATGCGCACAATGATGATGACACGCCGTGGGATGATATTTCCCAAGTGAAAGATTCTTATAGTTCCTATGAAGCTTCAACTAGTGGAAGACGAATTGTCTCAGATGCGCGTGAAGTAATGTGGCGACCCCCCTCAAAAACTGTTGGTTTAAGGTCTGCTAGGAACAAAAGAGAGAGTAGCAACTTTCCTGATACACATCCATTGGGTAAAAAGCACCAGACACCCTTAAAGTATTCATGGTTAATGTTGCTTGAGCATGAAGATAGTTACCGTTATATTCCTCAACTCGGTGATGAGGTTATGTACTTGAGGCAGGTAATGCTATTTTTCCTTTTTGTTATGTCGTGTGCAGAAAGTATGGGGATGAAAGTTCTCACTTTTGCTCTCTCCACATTTTGCCGCCCTCCTCACCCCTAAGTGTAGGACTAGTAATCGATGATGGTGGAAAAAGCATATGTAAAGTGAATGAAATGCAAACATGTGGTCACTTCTCATGTTGCCTTTAGTATTTCACTATTATGATCCTCCTTTCTGGGCTTGCTATATTTGTAGGGCCACGAGGAATATCTTCAAGGAATGCGGTCATCTGATCCTTGCCCTTGGAACCGGATAAAAGGCCTTAAAGCTGTAGAACTTTGCAAAATACAGGGTCTTGATTACTCCTCTTACAAAGGATCTGGTGAAAGCTGCTGTAAACTATCCATCGAATTCATTGATTGCACTTCCACTGGGTTTGGCAAAACATTTATGATCACCTTGCCTGAGCTAGTGAACTTTCCAGATTTTCTTGTGGAAAGAACAAGGTATGAAGCTTCTATGGAACGGAACTGGACCCACAGAGATAAGTGCAAAGTTTGGTGGAGGGATGAAGAAGGACAGGAAGGAGGAAATTGGTGGGAGGGCCGGATTATGGCTCTAAAACCTAAATCACCTGATTTTCCTGAGAGCCCATGGGAGAAATATGTCATACAGTATAAGAATGATGGTTCTCATCACCCACATAGCCCCTGGGAACTTCATGATGTAGGGAATTTATGGGTTCCATGGAAACATCCACATATCAATCTCGAGATTCGAGATAGATTGTTATCAGAAATGGAAAAATTACAGGAAATGTCGCTCAAAAATCAGGTGAAGTTAATTTTATTTATTACCCTTTTGCTACCTTTTTTTACTGTGGTATTGATCTTTTACAATATTTATTTATGGTTTTATAGGATCGTTATGGTGTTTTAAAGTTAGACAAGGTCACAGAGAAGTCAGATTTTATGAACAGGTAATTCTTGTATGTTGTTTTTCAGCAATTTTTCATTGAAATTATGACTTCAGAGGCAATATTTGTTAAAAAATTATACTTCACAAAAGGTTGAGAAAAAAATCCAAACCAATGTCTGCATACTTGTCTTATCGTTTCCTTTTCTTCATTTTTTTTGTACATGGGATTATCTAGAATATTAGGTGATACTCCCTGTGCCCCAAATTGTAGGTCGTTTTGGTTTTTTAGGTGCATAGCTTGATATAGTGGATGTCTAGATGTATAATACTATCTATGAACCTAGAAAAGCCAAAACGACCTACAATTTGAAACGGAGGGAGTACCATATAAATTGCTTCAAGCATTTTGTTTTTCAGTAATAACCAACAAATCTTTATTGAATTACATTAGTGTTATATCTAATAGTAATGCTCATCTTGATTGACTCCTGTCTATACAATTCTTGCCCTAGGTTTCCTGTCCAATTTTCCATAGAGGTGATCAAGACAAGATTAGCGAACAACTATTACAGAACTCTGGAGGCTGTCAAACATGACACCACTGTGATGCTTACAAATGCAGAGTCTTACTTTTCAAAGAGTGCCGAAATGACCAAAAAGATCAGCAGGCTCTCTGAGTGGGTCGATCAAACCTTTTCATTGTTATAGGGTCTAGGGGACGTTCGATGCCTGATTGACACCTTCATTTTCCATGTCAGCAGAATTTTCACCTCAGCCATCAAGATGATTCTACTGAGGCATAATTTTGTTAGAGGAATTAACCAAAGTAGTTCTCAGGGCGAAAAGGAATTTTTGATGTAGACCAACTGGTTAAACAGTTTGCTTGCTGATACAAATTGATCTTAACTAACACCTCTGACCGCTTGATCTCCTGTTGTCAAGACACAATGATTCATCCTATTGGGGCTTGTTAGAGAAGGTGCTAAGGTGTAAAGCTGGTAAAGGAAATGCATTAACAGATATCATTCATTGTGTATAGACACCAGTACATTAGCAATAAAAGGAGGAAGAAAATGTGGGTTGTTGTCTGTGTTAAATACATTTTGGATGATACGTTGTAACCATATCGAAAGTTAGTGGCAGTTCTTTTCTGCGTGCCTGTGGGCACGCCTTTTATACGAGGCTTGGGATGTCTTTTCTATATTGGACTATTGCAGTTAGTGGAAGTCTTATGACTGTCTTTACAATTTGCAAGTAGAAGAAGGATTGTTTCTTTGTCTAGTACTCTAGTACGTAGTTTACTCGCCACAGAAACATTTTTGGCTCAAACAATGCAGCTAGCCATGAGGTCTTGGATAGGTGACTTTCGTAATTTTGAGGTTTGTGCACAAGTGACTTTCGTAGATTGCATTATCATTTTAACAGGGCGTTGGATGTTGGTGGCTCCTTATTAGAAAAAAAAATCATTTTGGTCTTCTTTAGAACAGAGGAATATGAAAAACATAGAAATGAAAAATGAATTGCCTCGTTATCTGGAATAATCCTACAATATTTCGATGCTAAGGCTTCGGGGTTATTAAGAGAGAACACTAAACGTCTTGAAACACGAACTTCTCACGAGATTTGGACTCATGTTTGTTTCGCTATGTAGTTGGAACATAGAAATGCAATCCACAGGGATAACATCTTCGTTCCTTCGATCTTTCAAAAAAACAATCTTCGTTCCTTTGCTCCCGATGGAGGTCGCCCAAGCATACTGCATACCTCCAATGATTAAAAAAAAAGAATCTGAACAATAACTTTTAGGAAAACCAGGACAACTATGGAAAACAACCTCTGACAAAACTAGCAATAGACGCCTACGTGGGCTTGGCGGCCCGGAAGGTGGGGTGCAACAGCCGGGCGAGCTCCTCGTCGTCCGCGTCCAGCGGCCCGCCGGTCTCGTTCCGGACGCGCTGCACGGCGGTGGCGTTGAGCGACTCGTGCTCGAACCCGTACAGCCTCAGTATCTGGTTGTCGGCGAAGTTGAACGCGCGCTCCATGCCGCGCCGGCATCGGTCCGCCGGGTAGCTGTCCGCGTACCGCCGGCACGGCTTGCACCCGACGAAGTGCGTCACGAGCGGCCACCGGCCGTCGCCGAGGTCGCCAGGCCGCCCCTTCCGCCGGAGCTCCTCGTACCTGTCCACGATCCCCTCCCAGAAACCGTTGAGCTCGTATGTGCTCTCCAGGAACGTCTTGTCGCCCCACCTGCTCCGCTGCGTCACGAGCAGGTAGATGAGCGCCGACTGGTCGTCGGCCTCGAACGGCGGCCGCCCGGAGAGCTCCTGCGCGAAGAGCTCACCGTACCTGTCGCGCACGGGGCCGCGCGGCCCCATGGGCGCCAGCGCGTCCAGGAGGTCGAGCGACCATTGGCAGTTGCGGATGAGGAAGCTGCCGGTGTTGACGCCGACCCAGCTCTTCTCCTCGAACACCTTGGCGTCCCAGCCGTGGAGCACGAGGTTGTGGCGCTCGTACCTCTCCCACGGCAGCTCGAAGAGCATGTCCGTGAACACGGCGTCGGAGTCCACCCACCAGAAGAGCTCCACCTCCGGGTGCGCCAGCATCAGCGTCCGCAGCAGCGGCAGCTTCGCCCAGAAGCCCGACATCTCGGCGTCCAGGAACGCCGTGTTGTAGAACACCTCGAGGCCGTGCACGCGGCAGTAGTCGGCCTTGTTCTTGAACGCGCGCAGCAGCAGGTGGTCGCCGTCCGGGTCGGGGCACCGGACGGGGGCCGACCCCGTCACGACCAGCACCCGCGGCCGATCCGCGGGGGCCACGCGCGTGGGGAACTCCGGGTGCGCGGCGAGCCAGGCCGACCGGCGCGCGTCGTAGTCCAGGATGGTGCGGCCCAGCGAGTAGGGCGGGTCCTTCAGCTGCCGAGGCGGCGGGAGGCCTCTGTCCTCGTCGTCGTCGGTCGCGTTGCCTGGCGCGGGCGCGGCGGCGACAGGAGGCGCCGGGACGGCTGCTACGCGGACGGGTTCCTTGAACACGAAGCGGATGCGCGGCAGGGCGAGATCGAGGTCGGAACTGGCCGGGCCGAAGATGAGGTAGAGCGCGCAGAGGGCGAGGAGGAGGGAGGCGGCCGCGATGTTGTGGGTTGCCGCCGGGGGGCAGCGGCGGTAGTGCCGCCGGATGCCGGCCAGCTTGCCGCCCTGGTGCTCCCTCATTTGTCACTAGACGGCCGAGAGCTGCACGACCTTTTGCAACTTGTAATTGCAGAAATGATTCTTTGTCTTGGCATTTGTGTCTGCTCGAAGAACACCATTTGAATTTTTTTTCGTGTTTTTTATGCCATTGATCGTGTGGTAACTGGCAAGGGTCAAACGACGGGAGGGGATCCGGTGCTGCTGGTGCATTCGGGGTTTCATTTTTCTGTTGCAGAAGTTCATAGACCAAACGGAATCTGAAGGAGGAGAAAAATGGCGGTATGGGGATTGTTGACGATTAAAATACTGAGCAGTGAATTTCTGGAAGTGCAGGTTTCGAATCTCGATGCATCTTAGGGCTCTGGTGCTCTTAATTGCCCATGTGCACCGGCTTAAAACCTGTGTTGGATTATTCTCCCCAGGCTGATGAACAGGAGATGGAGGCATGGTGCGCATAACGTGAGTGGTGAAGTACGCGGGGTACACGTCTTTGCGCGGTCGCCGGCTGACGCTCTGACGGCCGGCACCGTGTGGTGGTGGTTGACACATAAAAGGCCGGGCCGAAAGAGCACAACTGCCTGGGCCACGCTGACGGACTTTCTTCATACCCTCCTCCCTCGTGGACAGGCCATCGTGCTGGTCGGCCTTAGCCCGCCGCATGAGGTCGCAACTCAGGGCCTCATGGAAGCCACACTATTGCCATGTCGAGAGCGAGCCGTGTACATACGTAGTCTTGACTTCCCATTTCCAAGTCAACTAATTCGGCTTGATGTACGCTCTAAATACACACATCCATGTTAGGGCAACATATAATCTTTCCTCTTTTAGGACCGTCCGTCCATCCATCCATGGCAAATCAGTCAGTAGACTTCGATTCATTTGCGCCCAAAATATAAATAAATACGGAGTATACTGTATTTACTAAAAAAAACATAGCTCCCCTCGCGCGTTTATTCTTCATCGGCACATGGCGCATACGAAAGAACGCGGGACCTGCATGCTGGCGGCTGACCAATATTTCTACGCACGCACGCACGCGTCGACAGCCACATGGCGCGGCACCGCAGGCTGCTGGCGTCCCCACGATAGCATTTCTCTGTTCGCTTCCGGCGGACTGGAGCGCACGCCGCCGGCCGTCGAGTTTTCTGTCCAGTCGTGAACTCGTTGATCGTGCACGCGCCTGCAGGCCAGCCAGGCGCCGTCCTAAAACGCAATGATTTCTCAATCTACTCAAATATAAACATCCTTCGATTGTGTTTTGCTTTTGTCTACAGCAAGCAAGCAAGCAATCACGCATACGAACAAATTTGATGACGAGGTTGCCAAAAATGAAGAAAATTTTTTTACAGGTAGCTGGCAGCGGTACGAGCTAGCTCGCCGGCTACGACGCACTTGAAGCATTTACGCAATGCACCATCTGAAAGGGAAGTGAATGTTCTTATTCGGGCTAAAATGCTGCAGTTTCCCTGGACTGTTAGTTGGCGCCAGAATTAAGGACCAGCTATGGATCGAATCACACATATAGAAAGTTATAAACTCACACGTCACATGCAACTCCGGTGCATCCATCTAGCGCTGTGTATTTTTAGCAGCAACAAGCGTGACAGCCGGTCATCATCATCAGTAAGTATTTTTTCTTTTACGGGTACAGGAGGGGTGGAGCCCCTGCTGTATATGAAATAAGAGGGAAGAAAATTCGAGGTACAGTTTAGGAAACAAAAAAAGAAAGGAAAAAAATTATGAGAATTACAATGATTGCTCTAGCCATAAAGGCATCATGAGCTTCCATGTATCTTTAACTCGATGAATAACTTGGACGAAAAGCAGTTTGAAGAACAGTAGATTCCTTGAACCGAAGGGTTAAGTCCCTTGAAGATGAGATCATTTCTAGCCATCCATATTGCCTAGCACATGAGAATTATGACTTCCATGAAGAAAGGAACATGAGCTGGTCTCTAAAAGTTAGGAGAATTGTATATGGTTCATCCTGTGTGTTGGGGAATAAACTCAAGTGGATCCAACACTCCTGAGCAAATGAACATTCCAAAAGAAGGTGAAAGAGTGTTTCCTCAACCCCTTGCTGGCATAAGACATATAAGGGTAGCACAATGTGTTTCCTCCTAATCATATTTCTGGTGCTAAGTCTGTCTTTCAAGACTAACCAGAAGAAAATCCTGTGTTTGTTCTGGCACCTTGATTTCCACAACCAGTTGAAAACTGGATGGATTTCTCTATGACCAACGAGTTGCCGATAAGCCTTGGAGGATGATAAAAAAGAACTTCCCCAAATATAAGTCCAGACGTCCGAGTCGGCATTTAGATTAAAGCTTTGTAAATTTGCAGCAAGATGGAGTAGTTGATCCAATGCCTGTGAGAAGAGAGGTAGGTGAAAATGTTGTTGAATGTCTGCCATTTCCTGAGCCTTATGAAATGGAGATTTCCTTCTTCTTTGCAAAAGAATGAAGATGAGGATAGTCTTGAGCAGGCACACTATCATTCCACATATCAAACCAAAGAGCACAGGTGCTTCCGTTGTTAACTTTGACTGCTGCTACTCCTTTAAATTTATCCATAAATTTTAGAATATCTCTCCACCAAAAGGATCCTTTCCTAATTGGACCTGGTAATTTTCCCATTAGGATAGTACTTTTCCCATAGTAAATGTACCCGAGGGATATCCACTTTGTTGAAGAATTTATGAAGGTATTTAAGTAGCAGAGCTTCATTTTGAGTCTCAATGTTTAAGACCCCCAGCCCTCCTTCCTTTTTAGGCAGACAAACCATTTCCCAGGCTACTTTGGGTGACTTCTTATTGTTGATATCTGACCCTCTCCATAGACAGTATTTTCTGTACTTGTCAATTTGTTTGTAGACTGTCTTAGATAATTTGAAAGTACACATATGAAACATTAGTAGAGCAGTAAATATGGAGTTTGTGAGCTGTAACCTTCCTGACTCAGATAGAAAAGATGAGGTGGAGAGCAACCTTCTTTCACATCAGTAAGTATATTCTCCAGTGACAGGCATTAACATAGACCAACAACTCCAGCCGGCGCGCGCTGCGTCCTGTCGACCGAAACGACGAAGCGTCCAAGCCCGACGCGTCCATATTTCTCTGTGTTTTATAGGATCTCTGGCTCGTACTGCGTGCACCGACGACGTCAGATCATACCGGCCGGCAACCTACGGGGTTCCTAGCGGCAGCCTCCTTCCGTCGTCAGCGATGTCGGAGGAAGCCGACCGACGAGCGCGGCAGCAACGGCCGCTCCCCGTCCCGATCATCCCCGTCGTGCTCTTCCTTGCCGCGCCGTTCGCCCTCTTCCTGTTCACGTCGTCCGACTTGCAGCTGCAGCTCCCCCGCATCCGCATCGAGTACGACCGCCGCGACGCCCCCGCCATCAGCGCGCCCACGGCCGAGCGCACGACGCCGCCGTATCCGGTTCCGGGCGCCGACAGCGACGAGGAGCGATGGCTCGGCCCGCCGCCGCGCCAGCTGACGGACCCGCCCTACTCGCTCGGCGCAGCCGTGTCGGACTACGACGCGCGCAGGGCGAAGTGGCTCCGCGCCAACCCGCGGTTCCCGGCCTTCGTCGCGCCGGGTAGGCCCCGGGTGCTCGTGGTCACCGGGTCGCCGCCGCGCCGGTGCGGGAACGCGGACGGCGACCACTTGCTCCTCCGCGCGTTCAAGAACAAGGTCGACTACTGCCGCGTCCACGGCTTCGACGTATTCTACAGCAACGCCGTGCTCGACGCCGAGCTGTCGGGGTTCTGGACCAAGCTGCCGATCCTTCGCGCGCTGATGCTCGCGCACCCGGAGACGGAGTTCCTGTGGTGGGCGGACTCCGACGTCGTGTTCACCGACATGCTGTTCGAGCCGCCGTGGGGCAAGTACGCCGAACACAACCTTGTCATCCCCGGCTGGCACGAGAAGGTGTACGTCGCCAAGAGCTGGCTCGGCATCAACGCCGGCAGCTTCATCATCCGCAACTGCCGGTGGTCGCTCGACCTGCTGGACGCGTGGGCTCGCATGGGCCCGCGCGGCCCCGTGCGCGACAGGTACGGGAAGGTCCTCGGCAAGGCGCTCTCCGACCGGGCGTCGTACGAGGCCGATGACCAGTCGGCGCTCGTGTACCTGCTCGTGACGCAGCGCGGCAGGTGGGGCGGCAAGACGTTCCTCGAGAGCTCCTACAGCCTGCACGGCTTCTGGGTGGAGATCGTGGACAGGTACGAGGAGATGAGGCGGCGGCACCGGACGACGCCGGTCGCCGGAGGCGAACGGTGGCCGCTGGTGACGCACTTCGTCGGGTGCAAGCCGTGCGGGGGGCAGTACGCGAGCTACGACGCCGCGCGGTGCCGCCACGGCATGGAGCGCGCGCTCAACTTCGCCGACGACCAGATCCTGAGGCTGTACGGGTTCGAGCACGAGTCGCTCAACACCACAGCCGTGCGGCGCGTCCAGAACGACACCGGCGGGCCGCTGGACGAGGAGATCGGCCGGCTCTTGCACCCGGCGTTCAGGGCGGGCAGACCCAGGTGATTCACGTACAGGTTTTAGTTAATTTGGAGTTCATATTACAGGGGGAAATTAACGGTGCATGTAAGGATTTGATTAGCAGTCTCTCGATGTGAATGACCCAAGATCGAGCTGTGTAACATGCGGGTCTTTTATATCACACACCAATTTTTTTTTGTCTCTATTTTTCATACTTGCATATCTGATATCAACGAAGACCAAGAGGACTGAAACATCCAATCGAACTATCTATTTTTTTTGTCATTTGTCTCGTTTGCAGGGCACCCTAGGCTCGGTATCCCTCCCTGCACCCAACGTTCCGAGTTGGCTTGTCTTTTATTTTGTACGCAAAAATCATTTCTTCAGCCGATGATTCAAGGGGTGTTTTCCTCCTCTGCTCCGGTGTCACATACAGAGATCCGGATAATCCTGAACCCACGCAGCCCGACCTCGCTGATAGGCGGCAGCCGGACCACAAGGGCAGTGATAGAAGGGGCTAACCTTAACAGATTGATATTCTCATTGCTTGCCTCAATCGGTATAACTCCTCTCCTTACTTCAACTGTCGCTTGGACAGTGTCTTGGTTTGTTTTCCTCAAGTTAAAGTGGATCAGCGAGCTTTGGTCCAGCCCAAGGTTTTGCGTCTAGCCCAAGACCTTGTGGACAAGCTCACCGGTTCTCAGGGCCCACGCCTACACGACTCCGCTCCTTCCTCATGGGCCCAGCCTAGGCGCCACCCCGCGGCCCGTCACCAATCCGAAGCACTCAAAAGTCACGAAGCCAAGTTTACAGTCAGTCAGTAGAGAGCAGATGCGGAGAACGGAGAACGGCGACAGACAGCATCACGGCAAGATTAAATTACTACCGTGAAGATGATATCTTCCGGAAGTTCAAGTTCCAAATCTTGATGCATCATAGGATTCTGTGGCTTTTTAACTGCCCATGTGCATCGGTTATTCTTCCCAGGGTGCAATTAGCAAGGCAGTCGAAAATGTCAAATAGCATCGTCCTCCCGTTGCCGACATTTACGTGGATTCCAACTCCAGCCGGCGTGCACTATTTTTCTGTCCACCGCAGCATCTGACTCGTCCACCGCAGCATCATACCAGCAACAGCAAGCTACCTGCAGCTGCAGGGGTATAGCATCCTTCCACCGTCTACCATGTCGGAAAAGGCCGACCGGCGAGCTTGGCAGCATCGTCCGCTCCGCCTCCTTGTCATCCTCGTCCTATTCTTGCTCGGGGCGCCGTGCGCCATCTTCTTCTTCATGTCGACCGGCGTGGCCCTCCCTCGCATCCGCATCGAGTACGACCGCTGCGGCGGCGCTCCCACAACCAGCGTACGTACAAATCAGCCGCCAGCGTCACCGTCACCACCGCCTCCGCATTTGGGTGTCGACGGTGACGAGAAGCAAAGCCCGCCTCCGCCGCCACGCCAGCTGATGGACCCGCCGCTCTCCCTCGGCCCGGCCGTGTCGGACTACGACGAGCGCCGAGACAAATGGCTCCGCGACAACCCGCGGTTCCCGGCCTTCGTCGCGCCGGAGAGGCCCCGTGTGCTCGTGGTCTCCGGGTCGTCCCCGCGCCGGTGCAGCGCCCCGGACGGCGACCACCTGCTGCTCCGCGCGTTCAAGAACAAGGTGGACTACTGCCGCGTCCACGGCTTCGACATCTTCTACAGCACCTCCGTGCTCGACGCCGAGCTGACGGGGTTCTGGACCAAGCTGCCGCTGCTGCGGTCGCTGATGCTCGCGCACCCGGAGACGGAGTTCCTATGGTGGATGGACTCCGACCTGATGCTCACCGACATGCTGTCCGAGCCGCCGTGGGGCAGGTACGCGCGCCACAACCTCGTGGTCCCGGGCTGGGACGACAAGGTGTACGGCGACAGGAGCTGGCTCGGCATCAACGCCGGCAGCTTCATCATCCGCAACTGCCGGTGGTCGCTCGACCTGCTCGACGCGTGGGCGCGCATGGGGCCGCGCGGCCCCGTGCGCGAGATGTACGGAAAGCTCATCGCCGAGACGCTCTCCGACCGCGGGCCGTACGAGGCCTGCGACCAGTCGGCGCTCGTCTACCTGCTCGTGACGGAGCGCGGCAGGTGGGGCGGCAAGACGCTCCTCGAGAACACGTACAGCCTGCACGGCTTCTGGGCGGGGATCGTGGACAAGTACGAGGAGATGCGGCGGCCCGGCGGCGAGCCGGTGCCACTGGTGACGCACTTCGTCGGGTGCAAGCCGTGCGGCGGCGGCGACTCCAGCTACGACGCCGAGCGGTGCCGGCGCGGCATGGAGCGCGCGCTCAACTTCGCCGACGACCAGATACTGAACCTGTACGGGTTCGGGCACGAGTCGCTCAACACCACCGCCGTGCGGCGCGTCCGGAACGACACCGGCGGGCCGCTGGACGCGGACGACGTCGAGCTCGGACGGCTCTTGCACCCGACGTTCATGGCTGCCAAATTGTGACTTATCAAGTTGGGGTTTGATCAATGAGCTTGTTAAAGGGGAATATCTTTCTTTATGTCACACACGTATTTCAACTCTTCATTGGTAGGCACAAGTTTTGCAGCTTCTGTGATTGTATCGGTAGTCAGTGCCTCATGCAAATCTTCCTGCTCATTACAGTATTAGCTAATGCTAATCACCATCTAACAGAGTTGTTCCCTAAGAATAAAACAAAGAAACTAAATGAGAAAACAAAAGTCGGTCACCATCAAATTTCAATGCACAACTGGACATAAGCTGCACGCATGCATATGTATTTGGCAGATTATTTCGCATCTTGAGGGTACATCATAACTTTTGTTGGATTTTCAAACATAAAGTTCAGGAAATAGAACCGTACTCTGTAGCAAGGAACTGAAGAAATATATCAATTATTCATACACCACATCAATCTGATTGGGTGCCAGTGTCACTACTCACTACGGTAAAGATGTGCTACATCGACTAGAGATGACCGTTTACAATACCCATCACCAACGGAAACGGACATATAGTGAAAAGGGAACTACACACTAGCCATGAAGCAAATGTGTTCATTGTACTGCCTTCTCTAAGACCCTAACTACATAGCTAAACTCTATAGTATTCATCCTAACTTTTGCACTTGCAACCGGCGTACTATCCTGCACCTTAATCTTTTCAGCATCTGAGCTCCCATTGTATCAATCGGTGTATTAAAGATTGAAGCAGTATCTCAACTTGCTATCACTTGGACAGTGTCTCATTTGTATTGTTTTGAAGGCAATCGATTCAGTAGGTTGGTGCTCATGAAAAATGGTAAGCATGATTTCTGTCAGGCACTTACATCAGCTTCATCCAGTGATGAAGACAAATAATTCAAGATGAACTCATCAAGGTCTCCTTCTAGGACTGAATCAGGGTCTGATACTTCATAGTTCGTCCGGAGATCTTTGACCATACGGTATGGCTGCCAAAAAGCAAGGAGATCAATCTTTTTACTAAAACTATTAAAACTAACAAGTCTGGTTGCAGAATCAATTCTGAAATTAAGTTTACGCTTAATAGCTCATTTCGCAATCTGGTTAGCTAAGAAAAATATAAATGTTTTCCTTCTCTTATTTTAAAGCTGCAATAGAAAGATTGTGAAAGAGAATATAGATCACAGCATGTAACTAGTGTAGCCATGAAGGGAAAGTAATCGCTAGTTTGCTGCTTCTTTTTAGATTTTCAAAAATCCTGAGATCAGTATGCAAACAAAATAGAAATAGGAAGATTGACTTTATAGACTAGTAGCTCAGAGGAAACGCCGTGAACACAGGTAATGCTCTTGAGATGTCACAGTTTTATCATTGCTAGACTTGTTAGTTTAACCTGATACTCTCAAAATGGAAATCTTACATGGAGCACATAAGATCTTATTTGGTTGCCCCAGCTGATTTCGTTGAGTGATTGTGTGTGCTCAGCATTCATCTGTGCTTGGCGGGCAATCTCAAGCTGGTCCAGACGAGATTGGAGCACTGCCATCGCTGATGCCTTGTTCATGTGTTGTGATCTGCATTTCTCAAGAAGTACACACTTTTCAACAATTATGTTTATAAATATGCAACCAAGATATAGCCAAAATGTCATTTCTGTTTGATAAGGAATCACCCATCAATTAAGGGGAAATAAACCATTACACTTATGCTGCATAGATTAACAATTCAATGCCCTGATGAGAAATGAATAAGGGTTTGAAATCCAAAGGAGAGATGTCAAATTTACCTTTCATTTTGACATGTTGCAGTTATACCAGTTGGAACGTGCACAATTCGAATGGCACTTTCTGTAGTGTTGGCATGCTGGCCACCAGGACCACCAGAACGGAAACGTTCTATCCGAAGATCAGAGTCTTTTATCTGGTATCGGCTAGAGGCAGCACCAAGAATAGGGATCACAGCAACAGCAGCAAAGGAAGTGTGCCGCCGCTTTCCACTGTCAAATGGAGAAATTCGCACTAATCTATGAACTCCTACTTCAGCTTTGGCGTATCCAAATGCATATTCACCGTCAACTTTGATAGTGGCCCTCTGGAAATAACAGCTGTTTAATATGAGTACTTTTTCCCTAAATAATAATTTAATAAGAAAGTAACTGCCTCAGAAGAGGGCAAAATGTATGCCCAGATGGGATACATTTCAAGCAAAAGATATAAATAGCAAAAAGGCCTTTATGAATAAGTCGTTTATTCAGCAATAGGTATCGAGAAGAAGTAAACCTTGATTCCTGCTATTTCACCAGGCATTTCTTCTACCACAGTGACTGTATATCCTCGTCGCTGAGCCCATGATCTATACATGTTCATTACCATTGCAGCCCAGTCCATGCTCTCAGTGCCACCAGCCCCAGCCTGAACCTGAAACCATCACCATAAGGAATCACCCCCTGAAAACCTCTTTGGAAAAGCATAAAAGGAGGATTCGTGCTTCAAGTACAAGAGCTCCAGATAGGTCAGTTTGCTGAAAATTCTTATAAACATAATGAAACGAAGGGAGTAAGATGGTGCACTAAATAAACCTCAATGAAGCAAGAGCAGGAATCATTTTCTCCAGAAAGTATCGCATTGAGTTCTTTCTCCTTTGCACTTCTTCTCATATCAGCTAAAGCACTCATGCTTTCCTGCATGACACATTTGAAGTGACGGATGAAACAAAATAGGTGGTTTGGACAATGAATGGAACATATCTGTGCTGTGTTTCTAGCTTGTAGCATGTAATGAAGCACTGTACTCACTGTCTCAAGTTCATTATCATTTTCTTCACGTGCAAGCCTTAACATCTCAATGTGTTCAATTAATTCCTGCTCAAACTGGTTCACTGACTTAATCTTGCCCATGAGCTCACCGTGCTCACGGCTAACCCTCCCAGCGAAAACTGGATCATCCCAGAGGTCTGGCCTCTCCAACACCACAGCCAGTTGCTTCGTTCTCTCAAGTATCCATCCCCACTGTACAAATAAAAAAAAAAACCCGATTAAAACAGGATGAACTAGTCAAGCGAGCATAAACACACACCGCACTTAAGATGTTCGTTCATATGCTTAAAAGAATAAGTACCTAAGATGCATATCCTGCCGTCACAACACTTGGCAATTCACCAACTCAGCCTACGGAAAAGCACAAAGTACGGGGTGCCATGTGAGAATTGAACCTTGAGGCGCTTCTTAATGAGCTTGATGGACTGCGCGACGGCCGCGGCGTGGCTGCGCCAGTCGCTCTCGGCCTCGGGGAGGATCGTCCACCCCTTACCGGCAATGGAGTCCACCGTAAGGCCGTCCGCCGTCATCGGTGCCTTCGTCACCGCCGCCGTGGACGAAGAGGAGAACCACCGCGCCGGGTAGCGAAGGAGGGCTGAGTCGGCGGCGGCGGGGAGGTCACCGATGGGCCCCAGGAGGGACGCCAAGGCGGCGCCATAGATGAGGAGGGGATGGGTAGGGTCTGGCGTCCTGCGGCGGAGGTGGGAGAGGAGGCGCGCCGCCGCTGATCTGGTTAGGAGGCGGGAAGCCATTTTCGTCTGCTACGAACTACGATGGTTGGACAGATCGACGCCGGTGAGGCCGTGAGGGGGAAGGCTGTGCAAAGGTTAGTCTTTTGAAGTGCGCTTTGATGCTTCGAAGGCGTACCGAAGAGGAAGGTGTTTTCGCACTTTTGAGCGGTTATTTATGCGAGTTCATACGAGTTATGAGTAGTATAGTGCAATTGCGACGTGTACGTATTTTTAAAATAATTTATAAAATATAAGATTTTTTATACTTATGAGTTTATAAGTATAGGTGCTTGATTGTTTGGTAAATAAATGGGAATATGCGAGAAAATCCACTTCTATATACGTTTTTGTATTTTTTTTCCACCAGAAATGGTAGTGAGATCAGAATATAGATACAGAAACAAACGAATATGAAGGCAATGTATGGTAATTGAAGAGTTTACCAGAATGACACGTTAATACAGAGCTCGTACTTCAAATTTTCCTGATGCCCGCTTCCTCTTGCTATATATATGTGCGTGTTGGGTAGAGAAGTCTCAACTTAGGAACCTGCATATTAGCAAAGGTACGCTCCTCTTCCAAATTTTAGGTTTCGATTCCATTATTTTGCTTGGCCTGCTACTGAAAATAAACAATGTTTGATGCTGTAGAGCTATAAGGTGTACAGTTCTGCGGAGCTCATGTTTGAAACATCAAGGTGATGCCCTTGCCTAATGTTTTAGATTCAATTTTTAGGGAATTTAAATGATCCATACCATTTGTTCAAACTTACAGTATATCTGATAACCACGATTTCGGTTTCATTGTTTTTCTTAGCCTACTTATATATTGGTGATTGTGATGAGCAGTGATACACAAATGAACGAAAGGCATAACTAATTTCTGCATAAAAGAATTTCTATGTGTGTGGTGTGTATATTGTGGTGCAACTTGTCTTGCTTATGCTACTTATCTATTTCCCAAATGTTAGTTGGTCCACACTTATCAAATACTTCAGCAACGATTTATGGTGGCATAGACCAAAAGGAATGATCATTGTGAATACTAAAAGTGGATTCTTTGTGAATCACACATTCCTCTAAAAAAAATTTATAGACCTATTTATCAGTATGGCTAGCTTAGTATACAATATTTATACTTTAGAAGTTCTGCTAATTGCTATTAGTTTGTTCTTTCAGCTATATTTGATTTTTGATTTGGTACTTTGGTTTGAGCAGCGGACTTGGTGAACTAGGTGGGCTGGATGGGATGAAACGACCACATTTCCCTAAGCGCACAAGAGTTAAAGCACCACGCATCACAATGTCAGAGGATGTGCATCCTTACACCCGGTGGGGTTTGTGTATCCGATTGTTCCAGAAATTCAATGTGGAGGTGTTCACTTCTGATAGAAAGAGGCTCTACATTGTTTTGTTCAACAATCAGAAGGTACAACTTAAATGCATATTTAATTCTTGTTGTTGCACATAAAAAGTTATTTAAGAAGATATTACATTGTTAAAATATCTCATTTTGTTTGAAATAGGGTAAGAAAATGACGATATTATAAAGGATAACGAGATGGAATATTTAGGAGAAGTCCTATTATATGTGGCGCATGTCTGTAGAATCAGCTCAGAGAAATAAGGATTTTATGCTAGCTGACAGTCCATTTGTGTCGTTTAACTTCGGTTACTGTACTTAGTGAGATGACAAATGTGAATGAGCAATGCATCCCTCGTTTTTCATTGTTTATGACTTTTGATAGGTTTTGGGAGCACACCTTTGATAGTGTTGGTGAGTGCACCTAAATTTAGCATATGGCAGATGTTATTGGCTGAGGTTAACAAAAGTTTTAATAACCATTTATCTCTTCATTCTAGATGTTATTGGCATGGCTATGTACGTAAGTCATATTAGGTTTTCTATAGACATCTTTTACAACCGAAACATATCAACAATAAATATTGTTCTTATGGATTGAAGGTCTGTACATATATATACATACAGTGACTACAAAGTTTAGTATTAGCATATCAAAATTCAATTTCTTAAAGTTCTTCTAAAAAACCTGATTGCTTTTTGTAGCTACAATATCATTACACTGGTTGTATAGGATAATATATTGACTGCTAATCTAAGTGCCTTGAAGAAATGCGCTAATGAGCGTGCTATTGTTGTTGCCACAACATTATGCCCTAAGAGCGATGGTAAGTTCACAAATGTTGTTATCATATAAGTTATTCTATACGATGCAAGGAATCAATCTATGTTTAACATACAATATTTTTGTCCTCTTTTAATCAAATCACAACCTCCATACAACTGACTTTAGTAGGATCTATTTTGGTCCGGATATTGCAGTAGCCAGCGAGTTAAGAAAAAGGTTATTATAAATTTGATTTTAGGTATATTGAGATTTGTTTTATTTGCTATACTAATTTTATGCAAATAATTCTGTGTAGAATCAACAATGAGCTGAGTGTGCCGCCCTCTCCATGAGTCAAATGTAGATGAAGAAATGTACTCTTGGCAAAAGAATACTTGGCACATGAAGACTATCTTTTGTGATGCTTTAGGTGTTTAGAATTGAGAATCTATTCACTCCAGTTATTTTGGGCAGAGCTTGGAGTGCCTGTCTTTTGCTAAGGTGTCTCTTTTGAAACTTCAATAAGGACTGTCATTAGTAATGTTTTAGGCAGCTTGGAGCATATGTTCTTAGGATATTTTAGGTTGGGCTTGGAGTGACTAAGTTTTTTGGGTAGTACTCATGGAAGTTTTTGTAATCTGTGATGTCCAGGAGGATGGTCTGAAGTGGTGTGCTACCCATAAGTGATGTTCTTATTTCTTGTGTAGTCCTTATTTCTCAAGTGACTCAGCTTCTTACATGTTGTTAGTGTTGAATACCTTAAACTTCTTTGCTGGGGTGACTAAGCTTTTTGGAAAGTGTTCATCAAAGCCTTTGTAATACCTAGAATAAAACCTTATTTCTTACATATTCTGGAGGATTATTTTGTTTCTCTTAGTATAATGGTTCGGATGCGACATGCTTTTCTTGTGGTTATTATATCCTGACTGGTGGCATTTTTTTGCGCCAATCCAAACCTTCAAAGGCCACATAAATTCAATCGCATTTGAATTTGTTTTTTATTATTTCTTCTAAAGTTCTAGGGATCTAAATGATGCAAAACTTTGAAACAAACTTAGGACACCTTCTGACATGGTGCTTGTGCTGTGAATGAGAAGGCAATTCTTTCCTGATGGTACTAGACCTTGCTTCTTGAAATTTCTTCATTGAAGATTTCTCTTGGTCTTTTGAACCATTTGAACTTTTAAGCATTTATGCAAGTTTAGACTCATTTATCCTTTCAAGCATCACATATTAGATGACACGAATATTGCAGTAGAAGCCTATAAAGATTATATTTACATATAGAATTACCGTCAGATTTACTTGTGATGACAATTGTCTGGCTTCCTGAGGCTTAACTTATTACTTACTCCCTCCATCCCGCAAAGAGTATCCTTTTAGGTTGCCCTAAGTCAAACTGTTTTAAGTTTGACCAAATTTACAATGAAGAGTATCAATATTTATAACACTAAATCTGTATGCTATGAAAATATATTTCATAATGAATCTAATGAAACTTGTTAGCCATCAAAAGTATTGTTATATTTTTACATAAACTTGATCTAACATAAGATGGTTTGACTTAGGACAGAACCAAAAGGACACTCTTTGCGGGACGGAGGGAGTAGATTAGATAATTCTATATGTTTTGCCATGTATATGTAATCAGCATCACCTTATGCTAGAATTGGAGAATCAAGAGGAAATAATCAGCATGATGATGTGTTTAAATAAAAAGTTCTAACTGCCAAGTACTATTCAGTCCTGTACCGAACAGGTTTTCACCTATGATTGGAAAATTCACTACTCAGTATAATACAGCATGAGTAGCAGCTAGCAATACTTCAGTGAGCAACAATCAATAATAAGAATGAGTGACTCGGTAATCAGTGTACGGGAAATCTTCTCAAATTTTTACCACAGCCTCCACGTATGATATCATGACATATGGACAAATCTTATGATTTTCAAACTTCGTTTGCTTTTTTTAGAATTTAAAAACCATTCGACCACACGTTCATGGTCGTGTTTTCTGAATAAAATGTTCGAAATTTCTTTTTATTTCTTGGATGAGACCTCAATCCGGATTCAATAACATGAATATGATTTTTCCATTGATTTTATTCCATTATCTCAATCACTTGCAGTTAAAATTTAACTTAAATCAACAAATTTCTCTAAATGAAATTAATTCATTAAATATAGCAAACAGACGAAGAAATAGACCAACTTTTAACATGCAATACCAAATATCGTACGTGGGGAGTAGAAAAAGCGTGGAGGGCAGAGGTGAAAAAAAAAGTTTTATCTTTGCCGAGTGCCTTAAAAAACATTCGGCAAACGAGTACTTTTGCCGAGTGTCGAAAGATAACACTCGGCAAACTAGTACTTTTGCCGAGTGTCGATAGAAAACACTCGGCAACCTATTAGTTTGCCGAGTGTCGATAACAGACACTCGGCAAAGTTCTAACGGCCAGCACGCCCCCTGACGGACGGCGCACGTGCCAGTCACGTGCTTAGAGTTACCGAGTGTCAAATCTTTACCGAGTGTCATCTGGATGTTTGCCGAGTGTTTTCTCTATGACATTCGGCAACTAGGGTGTATGCCGAGTGCCTGACATAAAGCACTCGGCATATCTACTGTTCCGGTAGTGTGGACAACCACCTGCTAGCTAGATGACCGTACCACCTGCAAGTAATTAACATATGCTTACAAAGAACTAACATGTAATTTCTAATTGACAAGAAAATTATCAGGTGGCATGATGAGTATAATTTACATGGGCACCAAAGCATCTAGGAAAGCACCGCAACGCGAGAACATTAAGGGTAAATTTATATGGAGAAAATCAGGGCAATCACCATGCTGTACAATTTGATGATCACATAATTGCAAAGACCAAAGAGAGAGCAGTCGGCTCAACATTTCAAACTACGTGAGCAACGAGGCCTTGTTCGCGTTCTTGGTCCGAGATGGCAGCACGCATAGACCTCCATTCGGCCGTTCCGTCGGCAGCTATTCGTTCGGCAACAAAACAAGGGACGCCTTTTGACTCTCTAGCCTAGCGCGACGCCTCCACTCCCCCAGGCAGGATAGCGACGGCCTGTTCTCCTCCCCGTGCTTGTGACTTGCCCACCACCGGTAACTGCTCGCCCTCGCCCTCCACCAGCCCAGGAGCTTACCGTCGCCCGCACGGCTTGCTCCGACAGCTCAAGCCCCCATGCACGAAGCCTCCTCTACTCATGAAAATGACACAACCTCCACGCTGCCTCAGGAGCTGATGTAGAGCAACGCCACTGGCGGTGGGGAGCACGTCGGCCATTTGCGCCTCGGACGAGATGGCAGTCGACCAGCGCGAGCCTCAGAGGACCGATGCGGACGAAGACAAGCAGCGGCCGAAGCCGATCGCGGCGGCGGCCGACGACAACAACGACACGGGGCCGAAGCGGATCGAAGAAGGAGAACAGCTCGCCACGGACCCACTCGTCGTGCTGGTGGACACGAACCCGCAAGCCTCAGGGGCAGCTTGCTACGGCTCGGCGGGCGCTCATCTCACCAGATGCAATGTAAGTCTTCAAATCCGCTCTCATCAAGCTGTTCAGATATGTCAGAAACGAACTGTTAATTAGTTTCGGACCCCATATTACTCAAAGCAATCGACTGAATCAATAAACCATAGTTGTCCTATACGTACTTACATTTTTAATTATCATTAAAAGGATCATTTGTTTTATGTTGCCACACTTGTATATGAAAGCAATCTTTTTACAGGAAAGAATGGGTGCTAAGCAACAAACCTTACCAGATTGCCTTAACTCTCAAGAAAATACAAGAAACATTAAAGACTGGCCATAAAATGGATGTAGATTGTTTCAACTTAGCTGTACGGAAACTTGCCTGTGAAGAACTCTAGATGTTGAAAGGAACTAAAAGAATTGTGCCAAAGCACTACATGGACTTGAAGTTTTGCGTGAGTATTTTTTAATATCATGTAGTCACTCTTGTCGTCATGTTTATAGGCTTTAATAACATTTTATTAATATCATGTAGTCACTCTTATCAGTTCTCAAGGGGCAGTAAGTTTCGTGCGAAGCTCAATACTCAACAGTTAGCAAAATTGGTTATTAGCTGGCCTTGGAGAAACTACGTACGATGTCTCAAAGTGCAGATAGGTAATAATCCTTACCTTTGTATATTTTTAGAGAATATTTTCTCCCATCCTAATGCCTACGACGTTTCGATTGCAAATTCTTATTCCATGCTCAGATTCCATTACTGGAACATTCATGCTTGTTTGTACTAGACCTAAAGGCCAAAGTTGTCTTGTCTCTATACTAGACCCAGTTCCTATAAATCATTCGTACAGTAAGGAGCCACTACGAAAATATTTATATAAAATTCAACGTGTTTCCACTATCCTTGGAACTATCATGAAAATTGAATACCGGTGGAATAAGAGTGTTTATCTATGGGATCATACAATCCCAAATGGTGTTCAAATAAAAATAGATAGGTAACTTTCTTATACTCATGAGGATCTTCTTTATATAGCACAAACTGGATATTATGTTCTACTTTTCATGCGTGAATGGGATGGTGAAAGGCTACGAGTACTAACTCGCCTGGTGAGTATTCTGCATAGCACATCCCTACATAATTATTAGGACAAGGGCCCTAATTATTTTTTATACAACTATCTGCATGATGTATGTGCAGGATGCATGTGAACTGAGGAAGCGCTTTTTAATACACCTACTAACGTAAAGGGGAACCAATATGCCTGCAACATACATGAAGTTCTACGAGACTATCTTGGATGCTACATTAGCCTCACAAACGGAAAAGCATGAATTGTTATAGCATTCTCTATCTCGATGATTGTAAGAAAAAAAATTGTATTGGCACGTTTTTCCATCATCTTTGATATGTATTTTGCTACTAAAATTTGTGGTTTAAACAATGTATCTATATTTCTTACAATGTTTTTTAAATAATAATCATTTTGTTCAAAACTTGTGTGCCACATGCCTTCACCTAGTTACACAAACAAAATCTTATGACAAAGACATTGTTGCTACTGCTGCTGGCCATCCAATGCACATTTAGTCATAACCATTGTTCGCCTACTACAAGACCATTTGGCCCTAACGAGTATCGGTATACTCGGCTCAGATCCGTCAGGCCGAATAAGGTCCTGTTTGGTTTGGAGCTCCTATTAAAGTTTAGTCCCATTTAGTTCATAAACTGCCAAATATGGTGACTAAAAGTGGCTAAACTTTAGTTCCTAAACTTTAACTTTTTAGTCCCCAAGAGGTTGCTAAAAGGGACTAAAGGAGACTATTGACAAGATCTGCCCCTCATTTATGCCCCGTCCCACCCCCAGTACCCCTCCGGATCCAATCCTCTGCTCGCTCGCACCCTGCCCTCCCCGCCACCGTCCCCACTGCTCCCTACGCCGCCACCGCCCCCGCTCCTCCCCACACCTCTGCCGCCGTGCCTGCTCCTACCCAGTCCGGATCCACCATGGACGGCCACGGGAACGTCTACCGGGACTACTTCTCTCAGGGTGATTCTTCTTCGGTGGCTCCCGCCTTCCCTGCTTCCGCCGCCACCCCCGACGACGATGACTTGGATCTTCTCTCCCAAACACCGCCGTATGTACCTGCAGCCCGTAGCCTCTCAGCTGGAAGGGTGCACACGGAGAACCTGGATCTCAACCTCCAGGGTGAGGGTTTCCCCTTCCTCGACGAGTACTCGGGTTACCTGCAGTGGGAAGGAGGTCACGGCGACCAAGGGCTACGTCATCTTGGACCGAGCGGAGATGGCGGCAGATCCGGCGCATTCTAGCCTCCTCGACTGAGCGGAGGTGGGGGTGGATCCGGCCGTGGAAGATCCCAGGCTGCGTGTGGTCGCCGCAACAAGTCCCTCAACACTGGAGCGGGATCCGGCCTCCAACCAGTGGGATCCGGGCCCCAGCCATTGGGATCCGGCCCCCAGGTTCATGCTCCTCTCCTCCACGTTGGCGACCCGCCATTGGGATCCGGCACTGGGATGGGAGGTGGAGGTCGTGGGAGATTGGTGGCTAATCGCGTTGTCTGTGGAGTAGTGTCTGCCGGGATCAACACCTCTCCTGCAGAGGATGTTGGCGGTCACGATGACCTCGAGGATGAAGATGACAACGACTCCCAGTTGGTAAGATCCATATTTTCTTTGTGTGGAATAAATAGATACTTCTTCCATATATGTATCAAATGATTCCTGAATCTGAAAGGTTTAGTTTAAATTGAAAGCTCTTAAACTGAAATTACATTTTGTGTAATAGAACCATTATGATAAGGTAAATTGGAACGAAGACAACACATATATATTCTGTGAACTTGATGTTGAACAAATTCAGGCAGGAAATTGCCTGGGTGGGACAATGTCTAGCAGAGGTTATAAGAATATAGCACAAAAATTCCTTCAAAGCACAAAAATTCCTCGATATGAGATTTACTTTTGTCGTTGCGGGATGGCCTGGCTCGGTTCATGATATGAGAGTGTTCAAAGATGCATTAAACAAGTATGGCGACAAGTTTCCACATCCACCTCAAGGTACTGCCCTGTTCTATGGTCTATTCTTTCACATAGTTGCAGTCCTTTGCATGTAAGTAACAAAAGTAATATGAATGTGCAGGGAAGTTTTATCTTGTGGACTCTGGGTACCTAAACCGACCGGGTTATCTTTCACCGTACAAGGGTACAATGTATCATCTTCCGGAGTTTCGACAAGGACCACTTCCAAGAGGTAAAAAGGAGCTTTTCAATTATGCACATTTGTCACTTCGAAATATCATCGAGCGGTCTTTTGGAGTTTTAAAGATGAAATGGTGGATTTTGCTAAACTTACCGAGTTATCCGATGGCAAAGCAAAGCTAAATAATTATCGCTTGCATAGCACTTTATAATTTTATTAGAAAGAGTGCTATGGCGGATGAGCACTTCGATATGACGGATGATGATGAAAATTATGTTCCACCATTAGAAGCATCGTCGTCTCAAGGAAATATAGCTACTACTCAACATGGGGACAAAGATCAAAATATGAATCAGTTTCGGAATTGGATAGCCGATGGATTGCTTAATAGATCGTAGCTCTTATGTTTGTAATAATGAGATTTGTGTATCCCATGAACATTATTTGGCATAAATGAATAATTTATTTTTGGCAAAGCTGGCTAGTAGCGTGGGCAAGGCAGAGAAGGCTAGCAGCAAGGTAGAGAAGGCCAGCGGCAAGACGTGGCGGGAGCGATGCGAGGATGGCGGGAGCGCTAGTTGTCGGGGGTGGGAAAAAAGCAGCAACAGGTATTGATTAGGGGTAGTTTAATCTTTATTCAACTGCTTTAGTAATTTTTAGTCATTAGAATCAATAGGGGATTAAAGGGGACTAAAGTTTAATTTAGTTATAAAGAAAAGCAAGCAGGTTAAGAAGACATCGGGCAGGACCATGTCTCTAGATAATATCACTTCTGGAGGGATCTCGAGCATATTCCTCGACTGGGAGCACTCGAGTGCCAAGGCGAACGGATCAGACCGAAGATCATATGCCAGTCTCGTGGACCGAGAAGAGGATATGGGCTGGCCAGGCCGAAGGTGGCCTCGAGCAGGGTTACGGATAGACCTGTCCGATTGGACAGCCTTGACAGGGGTAGGAGGTGTCGACCAGTCGGGCGCAGGAGGACGTGCGCCCATGCCAACACGACAAGCGACAAAACCAGAGCCGAGAGGCACGCACTAGCGACGGCGTCAGACGACTATGACTTGAGGCTTCGGACGCCGCCCCGTGCATGCGCGCGGGGTCCGGGGCGCCGTAGCATGTTTGATATTAGGAGTTAAATTTTAGCAGTAGCAAGTCGTATATTCCATGCTAATTAGAAAAATTAAATATGAATTAATTATAAAATTAATTGTAAAATCCTATGCTAATTCACATGATGAATCTATTAAACTTAATTAATTCGTTATTAGCAAATGGTTACTGTAGCACCATATTGTCAAATTATAGACTAATTAGACTAACTAGGTTCGTCTTGCGAATTAGATTTCATTTATGCAATTAATTTTATAATTAATCTATGTTTATTACTTCTATCTAGCATACATGACAGGTGCTTCCATGGGTGTATCAATCACCCCGTAGTCGATAAACCGAGCGGTGCACCACAACATCATGTTGACGGGACATGCCCGGACTGATTGAGCGGGATCAGGGACCAGTCGGACTTTGGAGTATCGGGCTGACGCGAGGGACCTCCCTTTTTGGAACACTATAACCTGGTCGCCCAGTATATATGGGCCGACTAGGATTCGTTAAAGGTCTCTTGCCACTCGATCGCCACGCACTACACTTCTACTTTTGTAACCCCTGCTACAAAGTACAAACTTAAGTTTTTCAAATTAGGAATAAAAATCACACCATTAAAGTAGGCGTAGGGCATGTCAATTGAACCGGTATAAATCCTTACCAAACCAATATAAACCCTTATCTTTAAGAATTAGGCCATCCGAAATCCACATGGCTACTGGTCAACGATACGAAGCATTGACAAGCCTGTTTAACAAAGTGTAAACGCTACACGATGCATAGACGCGTCCGTTTAATCACTTGTTTACTTCATTTAATAGTCATTTAACCCATTTAATTGACCGTGTGGTGCGAATAAAGAAATAACACCTAATGGAATGTGATCGGTTGTTTAGCATTTATTGTTTAGGATAACATTGGTCCTAGCATATGATATTCAAATCTCGTGAAGCTAATAATGCTTTTGCAATAGCATGCAA
This sequence comes from Setaria viridis, assembly GCF_005286985.2. NCBI lineage: Eukaryota > Viridiplantae > Streptophyta > Magnoliopsida > Poales > Poaceae > Setaria > Setaria viridis. Next base: position 46,170,742 of record NC_048271.2, read on the forward strand.
CAACAATCAAGGTTGCAAACTAGCATTAACAAGGTAGCAGCAAACATTTGAGTATGACAGTAGCAGTATGCTAGCAACAAGTATCAAAAGTCTTATGCATCTTTATGTGGGCCGAGGGACATAGAGACATTATGATCTATAGAATTTGGGCCTATTCTGGATAGATTAAGAACGAGGTGAATAACCGGATGAAATGGGATCCCGCGAATGCGGTCAAGATACACCCCCTCCCGTTTCCCGTCCCATTCTCAGCCAATCCACATCCCATTTTCGTATTTTTTGCAAATATGGAACATATCTATAATACAAAGAGAATAATAATTGAGAAATTTCCACCCAAATTAGATCCATTGCGTCCCTTATAAAGGGTCCACTACGTAGGGGAGAGAGGAGGAACATAGAAGGTAGATATATGAAAATTAGCGATTTCTGCCAAATCGTGGTGTTTTTTTTTACCGCACCTAAGTACTTATCCGCTCACCATACCCCATCGCACACCTCTTTCTTTGATCTCCCATGTCGACACATCTTGTTTTGGTAGGTAGGCATATTTTTAAAATTAAATTAAATTGCCTTCCTTTGGATTTCAACGGCCTCCAAACGAACGTTTCCTTACGTGGATGCTCCTTATGGGAATCAAATTAATTGATTGATTGAATTGCTTTGATAGCTGATTATTTGATTGATTAAAGACACTTTCCTTTTCATGCACTAGCTCATAATATAATATAAGGTGCTCGTCGATTCCCCAAAATAAAAAAAACAGTGTACAACCCACTACTAGAAACAAGAGCACAATTGCATGCGTCCATTTGTTGCTATCTACTGAGACTAAAATAAAATTAGTACTACGAGGCTTGACACTCGTTATTGACACCTTTTTACTCCTGTTTATCTTCATTAATGATATGAATTTAATGACTAAACTATTGATCATACTTAATAAATAAGCCATTTTCATATATGCAATATATTTTGGAGGATATTCTATTTTCGCAGGAAATTGGACTTCATGGATAATAATTGGATAAAGCTCTGAACAAGCGACGACTCAAAGAAAGACGAAGGCCAACGGGCCCGAAAAGGGCCTAGGGTCCTCTGAGCCCTCTCGTGCTCATTCTTGGTGACCAATCCTTCAGGATGATTTAAGGGCTAAGTTTGCAAAAATATACCAAGATGAGTTTGGAATCAAAGAAGGTCAAGTGGAGATTTGAAAAGTTATCAAAGACCAACAATCTATCCTGAAGCTATCGGCGTGTCAGGCCCATATGCAAGTGAAAAGAAGATTCCAGAACACCTAAGAAGACTTGGAGACGAAGGGCCTATCTTGATTCTTGTTGCCACCTTTCTTGGACGACTGCGATGTTGCTGCGACAGTATTGTCTATCTTTCGCTTGCGGTTGTGACCTTCCGAGTAGTTATTTTGGTTGTCATTGTTAGGGAGATCATTGCGGTTCTTGTCGTTGCGTTGGCCATTGTACTGATTGTTGTTGTTCTGACCTTTGTTGCGATCGGACTCAAACCTTTCGATCTCCCTATCTTCTTCATCTGCCCACGTTTGTACCATGATCTTGAGAGATTTGACATCAGCGGGGCGTCTTCTGCCAAAGTCTTGAAACATAACGTCGCGCTCCGTGATGTCCACGATTGTAGCCTTCTTATCGAAGAAGTGACGTAAGTAACTCCATAGGGTCTCACGTTCTTGTTGTTTAACTTGAAACAAGTCGATATTGTTGCCAGGTTGCTGCATTGCCCTTGCGTAGTTGTTGTTGAACGTTACCTTGAGGTCCTTCCACGAGTCGATGGAGTTTTTATCTAATGATTCGAGCCATGTGAGTAGCACTGCCTCCATGTAGATAGGGAAGTAGATGACTTTGGTGTCGTCGTTTCCCCCAGCTGCTTGTACTGACAGCGAGTAGCACAGTAGCTATTGGACTGGATCCTCCTTACCATCATACTTGGTGATACCAAGAGGTTTGAACTTTTTGGGTAGAATTGTCCTCGTCACACATCTTGAGAAGGCAGGGAACCCGTCAGAATCGTCTCCTGGGTGTTCGATTTCTTGCTCGCGCTCGCGGTACCATCTGTCAATGATGGTACGCGTCGTGGCTAGCATTGATCTTGTTGTGGAGGTCTTCTGCTGGTCATTTAGGCTCTGAGTTAGCCCCACGGTGGCTGAGGCCTCCCGAGGGTCCTGCCCGACTACCCTCTGCTCCGGCTTGGCTTGGTCTGACGCCTCCGAGTTGGCTTGGTCTGGACGGAGGGCCTCTATTGGTGCTACCATCTTAGCTACGCTGGGATGGGGAACGTTGAACTGACTGTATTGGATTCTGCTGATCGAGTTGTCCATACGCGCGTTCTTCCAATTTAGTCAATTGGCTAGTGTACTTGTTATGCGGCATCACGCGGGTGACGAGATCAATAGATGCGATGGTGGCGAGGGGAGTACGATGGTAACACGTTTGAACTGCTTCAAAGGTGTTATCCAGGTTCATGCTTGGTAAGTCTGCTGCAAGGCGGCGGCGACGCTCTACTCTTACGGCATTTCTTGCTCGTTGTCGAGTTCTTTGAGCTTCGGTCTCTTCTCTGACAACATTGGCGGTGAGTTCATCCCGCGAGACGTCATCCGGGTGATGTTCATGTTGTGGTTTCTATCCCGTTGCTCTTTTTCTTCGTCCTCTTGTCCAGCAATGAGAGCGAAGAGTTCTCGTTCTACAGAGTAGCTTCTTGAGCTCGAAGTGATGACCTCCTTGATGGCGCCTTCCTCATAGATGGGCGACAAAGAAGCTCCCTCCTAGTACGGGAGAGTGTCAGGGTAGGTGATGAGGCATGAATCGTCATTTTTGGCAAGAGCGGGTGGCTTCATGTTGGGCCAGTAGACGAATCTACCTTGGGGAGTTGATGTGATTACCAGGCCACGCTGTGGCCCTAATAAAGAAGTCTCCTCGTCCGGGTCCGAATAGTAGTCGAGGTTCTCGATCGTATCTGTATCGGATTGTGATCTGGACTGGGTAGTATGATAACTAGTGGTCGTGTTGCGGAGTCCGAATGGGAATCGACTTGGGTGGTAGTCCAACTTGCATGATGGCTTGTGTGCCGGCTCATGAAAGTCAATTCGATTGGCAGAAGAAGTCGAATTGAACTCAGTCTCATCCCCCCAGCATCTAACTAAGTCAGAAATCGAAAATTTGTCGAAATTCTCGACGAGATCCTCCATAGCTCGAGTCTGGAACTTCATGGTTTGCTTATTCTTCTCCGGGGTTGACGCAATATGGCAGTGGAAATTTTCAGCACCGTCCGCGATGCAGACCCAGGAGCCAAAAATGAACGTCGCACCTGCTTTGAACGTGACGATTGGCTTGATGATGACATGTGCCATCGAGTTCGCTAGTGGATTTTCGACGAGACCTCCTACTTGGCACATCAGCTATCGGTGTTTAGACCCGGCAACCTACCGAGGGAGGTGCCCGAGGTAATGTTTTGGTTAGTGGAGCTCGTCGAGATCATGAACTCGTGTGTTGGTTTGATTGAATTGCTTTGGAGGGGGTCACTACCTCACCTTATATTGCCGGGGGCAGGGTTACAGGTCGGTTGGTTACAAGAATACTAGTCGAATTCGACTAGACGAGTTCTACTCCTATTATTACGAGTACTTCTTCTAATCCTCGACTAGTGATTAGTTCCTGTCCTCCATGTAGATTATGTCATCATGCGCCATAGTCTCCATATCAGATACGTCTCGGTATCTAGCCCTATATTTAGAACTGTCCAAACCTTCTGGTGGGTCCATAGATGTATGTACGACAATGCGCGAGCGGGCAAAAGGAAGACCTAGGCCGATCGTCCTAGGGTGTTCCTTCACCCCCTCACCTTCCAATTTTTGCCATGGTCCTCCGGACTATAACTACCCGCTTTCTCCAAAGAGGATGCATATTCGTTTGAAGGAATCAACGTGAACTAGCGGAGAAGCAGAAGGAATTTGAGAGACACCACTTTGGAGAGCCGAGGGTTGTGCAGTTGTCTAGGCCCTAGCCGACATGGGAATCCTCCGAGGAAGATCCACGTCGGAGTTCTGGAGCTACAATCATCACATCAAGGTAGGATCTCGGTGGAAACTTGGTGATGTTCAATCATTCATGGTGAACTAATAGATGTGTTCTTGTTCTTAGCGATCTAAATATCTCTTTCTATGGTTTTATACTCTTTCGGGTGTTTGCTTGCTTTTCATCTATGATTGATGATAGATTGCTTAGAATGTTTATGTGATCGTGGTGACCGGATTTGTATGCCTGATCTACTGATGAGTATGACATGTTCTTATATGATCGTGTCCATAGATTATCTATACTGATAGGGAGATCGTGACAGAGTCTTTCTTGTGTAAGATCGGGATTTTCGGGAGCCGGACCGGAGGTGTAAATTTAAAAATGTTAGATCATATCTATGTTGCTTTGCTATCCATGCTCGGAATTACAACATATGCATAGTCTAGGTTGCTCTAAATTGGTTACCTCTGCTCCATCTGTTATCTGTCTGTGTATGCTAGAATAGATATGAATCACTCATCAACAAAAGGCTCATAGTGACATAGTGACATGTTAGTTGAAATAGATCTTGTATTATAAGTTTCATGGATTTATAAACTTTGGGGGGAGTACTTTAAGGGAAGAGCTACAACTAATCCGTGCACTTACGGTTCCCAAATTGGCGCGCTAACTGATGTCAATCCTAAATTAGTTCTTTTTCATTTTACTTGTGATAAAATTGTCTTTTCTATAATTCTGCCTCTATTGTAGTATTATATCCGTCTGATAACCGACTACGACGACGATAGCCATACATCATTCGTCGAATCACAACCACGTTATCATGGCCGCAAAAGTTCTCATCGACTGGAATATGCGTGAGTACTAGTTTTCCACAGAATCAGTTCGTAATTTGTTTCTTGTTATGTATTTTTTTCAATCAATCCACTTAAAGGATGCTTAGCAGCTTCCAATCTTACTCCAATCACTTTGAGTGAAACCAGATGATATCTATGGCTGTCAATATTTGAAGGTGATTTAATAACATTATTGATAATTTATGGATCAACACTTGTAGTTTTTTGTTTGTAGAAGTTAGAAATGGTATACACACGGAATCTGAGTAGCATGAAAGCTCATCAAATTTGCCATTACCAGCTTGCCGCTCGATCTGAGGAGATAGAAAAAATTCTACGCTATATCGCAGTCAGAGAGAGTGTGAAAGCTACAGGGGTGGAGCCAGCTCTCGGAGCCACTGGTGTCAGTTCTATTACACGTGCCACCGGTGTCAGCTCTATTACACGTTGGTATCAGCTCCATGGACAAACAGTGTGGTAGAGTGATTTCCTACTAATTTTATAGGAAATCATCGATGTCTGACATCAACAAAGAGGCCTGGCTCCGCCCTTGAAAGCTAGTATCCTAGGTAAAACTGAAGTTCGTACGTAGTCTGTTAGTTAATAATAATGGGTTGTTAATGTATCAATAAAATATTTCAATCAATGTTTTTATACATATTAAAAGTTAATTTCTTTCCCATTCCTTATATATATAATAATAATAATAATAATAATTGGTTTTTATACATATTAGAAGTTTATTTGTTTCCATACCTTGTATATAATAATAATAGCTTTATTGGTTACTCGATTTTCTATAATTTTCTATGAATGTAGTGGCGATGCATGCCCGCTACGTTTTATTTACCAGTATTTTTAAAACGTGTAGGTGGCATGATACGTGCATCAACATGTATGTGGTATGATACGTGCATCAACACTAGCATAAACATAATCGCGACTATCCCAAGAAATCCCCTGATACCATTATGAAATTTTGGTTCTTCGATGTAGCATAATCGTGATTCTTCGCTGAAAATACATCACCGTGATCACCAGTTCACGTCAATTGCAATTTGAAACGGCACGTGACAAGTGTTTGGGACGAGACTCGCCTACAGTTGGTGCCTCTACAATTGAATCACTGCCGTGAACACCGTGTTCCAGGGTTGAGCTGCCCATGTTGGCGGCTCTGCCAGACAACCAGAACATGATGGAACTCCACCAGATTCGGTCATGACATTGAAAAGGGAGTGTTTAAGCTGAACCTCGTAGTGTCACATCAGATATTTGATGCTAATTAGCAGGATTAAATAGAAGTTAAATATAAAACTAATTGCGAAACCTGTGCTAATTCGCAAGACGAATCTATTAAACCTAATTAATCCGACATTAGTAAAAAGGGAGTGTTTGGATACTAGGTGCTAAACTTTAGCAGTGCCACCTCGAATGTTTGGAGCTAATTAGAAGGACTAAACATGAATTAATTATAAACTAATTGCAGAACCCTGTGCTAATTCGCGAGACGAATCTTTTAAGCCTAATTACTATTAAGCCTAATTAATCCGACATTAGCAATGGTTACTATAGCACCATAATATCAAATCATGCACACTGTCATGAATTAATTATAAACTAATTCACCATAATGTCAAATCAGGCACATTGTCATGAATTAATTATAAACTAATTGCAGAATCTGTGCTAATTCGCAAGACGAATCTATTAAGCTATAAATTAATTATAAACTAATTCACCATAATGTCAAATCATGCACATTGTCATGAATTAATTATAAACTAATTGCAGAATCTGTGCTAATTCGCAAGACGAATCTATTAAGCTTAATTAATCCGACATTAGTAACTGTACTAATTCGCGAGGCGAATCTATTAAGCCTAATTAATCTGACATTAACAAAATCATGTACATTGTCAAATCATAAACTAATTAGGCTTAATAAATTCACATCCGTGCAATAAATTCATCTCGCTTAATAAATTCACATCTGTGCAATAAATTCATCTCGCGACATCCGTGCAATTAGTTAGGCTTAATAAATTATCTCACTTGTAATTAACTTATGTTTAATACTCCTGTTAACTTATGTTTAATACTCCTGTTAAAGGGGTGTGTCAATTAGATGACATCCGTGCAATAAATTCATCTCGCTTAATAAATTCACATCTGTGCAATAAATTCATCTCGCGACATCTGTGCAATTAGTTAGGCTTTATTAGAGACATCTGTGCAATTAGTTAGGCTTAATAAATTATCTCACTTGTAATTATAAATTATCTCACTTGTAATTAAGTTATGTTTAGTACTAATTAACTTATGTTTAATACCACTATTAGGAAGGGTGTAAAACATACTCCTGTTAGGAAGGGTAGGGGTGTGCGAATTAGTTCATAATACTCCTTTTAGGAAAGGGGTGTGAGAATTAATTTTATAATTAATTTATGTTTAATAATACTTCTGTTCGAAGGGGTGGGAGAATTAGTTTTGTAATAAATCCTGTTAGGAAAGGCGTGTGAGAATTAGTTTTGTAATTAATTTATGTTTAATAATACTTCTGTTCGGAAGGGGTAGGGGTGGGAGAATTAGTTTTGTAATTAATTTAATAATCAGCTCACACTCCTAATTAGGATCACAGGTGCTAAAGGGGTGAGTTTTATAATTAGCTTATATTTATTATAATTAGGATCAAAGGGGTGAGTTTTATAATTAAGTTTTATAATTAAGTTTTATAATTAGCTTATAATTAGGATCAAAGGGGTGAGTTTTATAATTAAGTTTTATAATTAGCTTATGTTAATTAATAAGCTCACACTCCTAATTAGGATCACAGGTGCTACAATAGTTTTGTAGCAAAACTTAGCTTATGTTTAATACTCCTAATACCCCAGAAGTCGGTCGTGATTTGTCCTGAGAGCACTGTAGCCGCAGATCGAACAGACACAGCGGCGCACGTAATGACGAATCCATAGCCATTTCTTCCGGTCCGCTTACAAGATAGCTTAGAGCATCCATGATACAACAACCCAAATTATCGTCGAAGTGGGTTACTAGGAACATAACGATGGCCCCATGACGGTGCAGTGCACCCTCCATCACTGGCGGGCTCAGACGAATCAGAATATGCCGGATAGCACGTTGGCGGCCGTGGAGAGCGCGGCGCCGGCGATGGCGCACTGCACGACCTGCTCGTGCGACGCGCGGTCCGACGTGAGCGCGACCGCCGCGCCCGTGATGGCGCCGGCCACGGCGCTGTTCCGCCAGTCGTGCGTCCCGCGCACCTCCGTGAGGCCGTAGGTCAGGCCGGAGTGTACGCCAGCCGCGAGTCCTGCAAAAGGAATCCGAATCAGATCAACCAAGCTAGCTAGCGATGGGAAGAAAATCTGAAATATCGTCGTTTGTCTCGTTGACAACAAATGCTTGATGATTCAATTTCAACAAGTACAGAAGTATTACCCCACTGTAACGACTCTTTGCTCACGTTTTTCACCTGAGGAAAATGGAAAAGGAATTACAACCAAGCAAGGCACGGTTGGTATAGAACTAGACAACTCGGCTAGTTTTGTTGATGGCTTACCATGGCCTCAGCCGACTTGCTACCACTGTTCGTCCCTGCCCAATTTTGCCACCACAAGATCAACAATGTTGCTTACTCATGGTTACACACTTACACTGCTAATAAGCAGAAGCAAAGTAATACTAGCCGACTGAACGCAAGATCAGAGCTGTTACCAACTTACCATTGAGTTCTGGGAACGAGCGTTTCCTCGAGCCGGTGGCGCCAGACACCGATCCTCCCTCGCCTGCAGCCAGTCAAAGCAAGACATCGCACTAAAATCTCCGAAAGGGACAGAAACAGAGCGAGGTAATTGAACAGCTTGTTCTACGAGCTGCTGCAGCAACAGCAGCAGCAACAAAGTTTTGTTACCTTCGATGGCCATGAAGTACGACTCCCTCGCGACTGCTTGGACCGCGCCGATCTGCAAGAACACACGGCAGAAGCAGAACCGAGTGGATGAGAGACGGGGAAAGGAAAAGAGCCTGGTTCGATCCCTGGTCGAAGACGGGAGTGAGCAGAGGGCGTGACGCGTCGCGCTTACCCCGGCGGCCTTGACGAAGCTCTCGGCGATGCGGTTGAGGAGCGGGTGGCCGAGGTCCAGCATCCAGTTCTTCCCCTCCAGGCCGCCGCGAACCTCGTCCGCGAACGCCCGCGCCTGCGTCTCCATGCTGCCGCTCATCTTCCTGAGTTCCTCGTCTCTGCCGCTCTCCCTCTTGGCTTGCTGCGCTGCTGAAGTGCACAGGTGAATGCAGATGGCAGTGCACGCTTGCAGTGATGGCTAGCTGTTGCGTAGATAAACGATGGGCGCTACAAAAAGGGCCGAAGCGGACAAGCGGTGAGCTCTGGAGACTGGAGAGGCCCAAGGCGGCGCCAATCACTACGCAACACATCGACGTCCTACTGGTCCAGGTTCCCTGAGGAAAGAACTGGGCGACACGTACGCCGACTCCACGGACACGTGCCCGCTACACGGACACGTGCCGGCTTCGGCTGTAAATCGTGGCACTCTTCTGGAACTCGCACGGAGTCGTGGAAAAGAATCAGATAATAAAGTAATAAAATTTAGTTTAGTTAATGTTACATCAAATATTTAGATAATAATTAGGGTATTATTTATAGACTAATTATAAAACCAATTGCACAGATGGAGGTTAATTCGCGAGATGAATCTATTAAGCCTAATTAGTCCATGATTTGACAATATGATGCTACGAGCAATTAGTTTTATAATTAGCTCATATTTAATCCTCCTAATTAGTATCTAAATTGGTTTTATAATTAGCTCATATTTAATCTTATAATTAGTATCTAAATATTCTCATTAGTATCTAAATATTCGACGTGACAAAATTTAGTTCATGGAACCAAAACACCCCTCTTCACTTCAGGAAACAAAGCTGGGTGCAATGGTACATGGAGCAGACTCAGGGTGCCCAACTCAACAGCATCACTCATTCCAGTTCCACGCGGTGGCACGGTTACGCAGGGAACAAAGTTCATTACATTCAGACACATTCAAAAATTGCAAGCAATGATCTGCGCGCTTTATTCTTGGTTCATACCAATCCTTATGAGCTGATTCCCAGCTGGATGCGCCAATCCTCGAGCTGCTTCTTTACTTGATTCGAACCGGTGGAGCCATAAGATATGAACTTGTTTACAGCATTTTCAACCCCCAAGTACTCGTACACGTCGGCCTCGAACACTGGATGAACAGCTTTTAGGTCATCCAATTGAAGTTCAGCTAATTGACAGTTCTTGGAGACGCAAAGAGCAACAGACCTTCCGACTATCTCATGAGAAGTTCTGAATGGAACTCCCTGCAAAGAGCAAAGATAGGAAACAATTAGCTGCAATAAACTGATCCAACTAAAGTAGATAGAAAATAAAACCAGTGGATGACAAAGCATCAACAAAACTATAAATGAGTAAATGACGTTAAGTTTGTGTGCTCCATTGCTAGTTGTATATACAACTATACATCCTGCAGTCGTGAGCAAAAGGAGTTTACCTTCTTCACAAGATAATCGGCTAATGTTGTTGCATCCAGATAACCAGCTGGCAATGAACTTTGTATTCTTTTTGAATTAAAAGAAATGTTTTGAGCAAACTCCGTGCAAACTTCAAGCATTCCTAATATGGCCTTCACACTATCAAACAAAGGTTCCTTGTCTTCCTGCTCAAAAAGAAAAAAAAAACTGAGAATGTACACCCATATAAGCATCGATATACTCTGTGAGAATGAGGCCCACCTGGAGATCACGGTTGTAGGCCTGTGGAAGGCCCTTGCAGAGGGTTAGGACAGTCATGAGATCTCCAACAACCCTAGCAGACTTCCCACGAACAAGCTCCATTGGATCCGGATTTTTCTTCTGTGGCATAATGCTGCTTCCTGTTGAAACTTTATCACTTGGTGTCAGGAACCCAAATTCCTCCGATGCCCAAAGAACCCATTCTTCACCAATTCGAGAAAGATGAACAGCAGCGATTGAATTGGCAGCAAGAAACTCCAATACAAAGTCACGGTCTGATACTGCATCAATGCTGTTGACCAAAAAATGCTTCCAGTTTAAGTGAGAACTGTTCAAAATTGACAACGAAAAATTTGCCATTCACTGCATTTCTAGCCTAATGAGTGAGCATGACCAACAATTCTATGATAGTGGTGCAGGTTACATAGTCACAAAAACATGCCAGCTATACAAACCATTTAAACAACAATTTCTGCTTCTGCACAATATTCACATGTTTGTGAAAGGAAGAAGATGAAGATGGCCAGGTAATTAGGTGTGTGTAATGACCCAGCCTAGGAAAACGGCTCATGCCCACTCTGCACACTGAGTGGACCACACCTACACAACAACGTGCTTACGCTTTCGTCCTCGCTTTGCGTAAAAGAATTAACCCAAGATTGAAGTGCTTCCTAACTCTGGCTATTTAAGTTGGCTTAGGTCTCTCTCTTGGCTAGCAGTATGGGACTAAATCCCATACCTGCTACCTTAGGAGTGGCCGCATGGCCAATTTTTGGCCCATGGGCCTCACAATCTACCATTTTCATCTAGCTTTATTTCAGTGTGATCAAATTATCAAGCTCTAGTTTTCCTTTTCTATTTTTTTCTTTTTTTTTTGAGATTTCACATGAAAAGACTCAAGATAGACTGCAGCAGATGCAAAGTATGTAAAGCTTCAAGTTCTTAAGAGCATCTCCAGCAGATTGATTTTCCCCTTTCCCCTATATCCCCCCCCCCTTCACAATTTTTGCATTTTGAAGATGAGTGCTGCAGCAGATCCCCTTCCCCTTTCTATCCACTGACCAGTGGGACCCACCTATCAGTGAACATGTCTATCTTCCTCCTCCTCCCGTCTCTTCTTTTTCTCTCGCGGATGGGGCCGGCAGCTGTCGGGGCAGGGCCGGCGCGAAGGCAAACTTGGCAGCGGCGCTCGGGGCAGTGCGCATCGGGGCGCAGGCGGCCGGGTCTGGGCGTGGCTGGCCTTCTCGCCCAGATCGGCAGCGGCCTTCGGTGGCGCGACCGGGCATGGCCTAGGTGGCAGCCTTCAGCGGCGGGCCCACGCACGGCCGGGCGACGAGCCATGCCCAAACCGGTGGCAGCCTTCGGCGGCGCGGCCGCGCATGCCTGGACGGCGGCCTTTTGCAGCACGCCCGCGCGTGGCCGGGCGACGAGCCGGGCAGGAGGCCAGCAGAACGTGAGGCCAGCAGAGCAGGCGAGGGGAACATCGGGTGGCCAGGAGTCCATATCACTCAGGGGATCGGACGGTTGGAGAGGAAAGGGGAGAAAGGGAGATGGAAAGGAAGAGGAGTGAATTCCCGTTTAGAGCATCTCCAGCAGATCCTCTTTCCCGTTTCCTCATTTTAGCCATAAAGGGGATTTAGGGGAGAAAAACCAGCTCCAGCAGATTCCCTTTCCATTCCCCTTTCCCCTTTATTTTTTCTCAATCCCCTTTCTTCCCCTCCCTCTCCCTTTTACAAAGGGGAATTCACCCATCTCCCTTTCCTTCCCTTCCTCTTGAGCCGCACAATTCACAAAGTCACGCGCATCCCTGGCCGCCCGATCTGCCGCTCGCCCTTGCCCAGCCTGCCGTCGCCTGCCTCGCCGTCCACAAGCTCCACGCCGCCACCGGCCATCCACGGGCTCCGCGCGGGCTGGCAACTCCGCACCACCCCGGTCCTTCCCGAGCTCCGCGTTGGCCCGCCGGCCGTCCACGAGCTTCTCACTGCTGCCGGCCATCCACGGGCTCCGCACGCACCGGTGCCGCCGCATCGCGGGTCCTCCCCGAGCTCCGTGTCGGCCCACCGATCGCACCGCCAGAGGCCGCCGCCCGTCCCGGCCAAGCTCGTCACACCGGCGAAGGCCGCCGCCCGGCCCGGTCGGCTCGTCGCGCTTTCATCCCGGCCGCGCGCGGCCGCGCGCGCCCCTGCCTCGTCAAGCGCCGGCACGGGAGTTGAATGGAGAGAGAAGGGAGAAGGGAGAGAGGGGGAAGAAAGGTCCTTTTACCCATTGACCGGTGGACCCCATTTGTCAGGAGAAAAGAAGGGGGCAAGGGAAAAGGGGAGCTGTTGCAGCACATCTCCTTGAAATTCTCAAATTGTGAAAGAGGATTCCCCTATAGGATGATAAAGGGGAAAGGGGAAGATCAATCTGCTGGAGATGCTCTTAGAAAGGGGAGAAGAAGGGAGGGAAAGGGGATTGAGAAAAAATAAAGGGGAAAGAGGAATGGAAAGGGGATCTGTTGGGGAAGGTTTTTCTCCCCTAAATCCCCTTTATGGCTGAAAAGAGGAAAGGGGAAAGGGGATTTGCTAGAGATGCTCTAACTTAATAAAATAACTCTAGCCTGATCATAGTTGAAGCAAGTAATATAACAGAATAGAAAGTCATGCTTGGAGCCTTGAAATGATACTACCACCAGAAATCAACAACTTACCTGTTCTTCATTGGAGCTGTAAACTTCAAATCTTTCGCGGTCTGAAACCTGTCAATGGGAAGTCCAGTTCCAGCCAAAGCACAAGCACCAAGAGGGCAGAAATTCACTCGCTCCCTGCAGTTGACCAGCCGACCAGCATCTCGCTCCAGCTGTACAAATTATCCATCAGAATACCGTCAAGTCAACAAGAATTTCCATCCTTGCTTATCCTAAAAGATTAGCAGTAAAGTGTGGAGCCCTATTGTTTGCCCAGACACGCCAGATACGGTAAACTGTAAGCTATGTATCGTAATTCAAGCGGGCCTGGTATGACAGCTATACAGTGCATTATTCAAACAGCTATATGGTGCATTATTGAATACAGATCAAGTTATTCGCAAAAAAAAAAAAGAATACAGATCAAGTTCAGCAGATTTTAGATTGGAGGGTATATGGTACAAGAAAATGAAACACTTGGTCCATTTTCTTCACAAGTTCAGATAACATTTTCAGAACTTTCCGTATTAGCTAGTAGGTGTATCTGGACTGTGCCCAAGAAACTTGGTATATTTGGAACACAATATGCAATGATTCAACTTTTGGTGTTGCATTGGTATGTCTACAGCATAGATAGAGGTGCCAAATAATCCTAAAAACACAGAATGTCCTATTTTATGCACAGCAGTTCCTCATATGTTAAAGTTCTACAGCCAAAAACTGAAGATGGACCTGGTATACGACCCAAACAATGATGAACATAAGACATTTTATATTTAACTTTGCTTAGATAAAAGCTCACTACTTTGGCCATTCAAGGATTTATTTGCACAGTACCTACAAATATCAACTTATAGGGAATAGATCATCAGTGATGCGTGACATTCACATTCATAAACTAAAATTCTTGCCTCCCCAAGATAGAGAGTGAATTGAAATCACTATGTTGCAAGATGTGACAAAGGCAAGAAACAGAAATCACCTGTTCAACATATGATAAGAGAAGATGTGGCAGCAAAACAGGCTGTGCCCTTTGCAGATGAGTATAACCAGGAACTATCAAGTCAACGTATTTTGAAGCTAACAAAACCAAAGACACCTGAAACATCAAGAATCAAGCTAATATTAGGCAGGTGAAACTTCCACCCAGAAATACAGTTCCATAACAATAGTAGAAATCATGCGTGGATATTTCTACGAGAATACAGAAAATCTGTGAAAAGGTTTCTTAAAGTTGTGTATAAAAGCAGAAGTTTTGGACTAAAGTTATGGCCACAAGTTGAGGATTACATGATGAATGAGTAAAATAAAGCTTCAAAACTTCAACAGCATAGGCTTCTCTTAATCATTGGAATGGTTGTGTGTCAACTGCCAACAGAGCACAAATCTGAAGTGTTTTGACAGCAAGCAGTAAAGATAGCCAAGAAATACACACATGATTAATTGATTATAGCAGGACTCCATAACCATTACACAGTAAATTCAGGAGCAAACCTGAAGCTGCTTGATACGAATCAAAATCTTGTCAATAGCATCACGGCACCATAGCCTTAGGTCTGTCACAATTTGGTCATTGCGGCTCCTAGCAGTGTGCAGCTTCTTGGCTGGCTCACCAACCCTCTCAATCAGAGCTGCTTCGATGTTCATATGCACATCCTCCCGATCCTTTCTCCACTCAAACTTGCCTTCTTGAATCAGCCTCTCAATCTGATCAAGCCCCTCTAAGATGATATCCCTATCGCCAGCAGTTATCAAACCCTGCATTGCAAATGATTCAGCAACTGTACTCAAACATAGTGATCATTCGTTATAAGCAGCATCCAGCAAAAGCGTAGCATTTGACCAAAATATGACGAATAGTGCTGGGAAACCCCTGAGTTTACGCAGGCTAAACCTAAACAATGCTACTTTATAGGAAGTTAGAGGTTTTGGACTCCTGCGTGTCACCACAAGCAGGACAGATAAAGTGGCATTTTCTCGAACACAACGCAACCACAGTGGTTAGCGGCCAATTGACCCCAGACCAACTACCCCAAATTGATTCGCCGCAGCTCCATCCAGATAAGGCTAATGATCTGACGAACATCTAGGCGGTCAAACCACACTGAAACACTACCACGAACAGCGAGGACGCAGTTGCTTCAGCAGAACGCTCTTATGATACCTGGGAGGCGAGCATGGAGGCGTGAGCCTTGCTGCCCATGATGTCGTACTTGTAGAGCTGCCAGTCGTAGGAGATGGACTCCGTGAAGCGCTCCACGGCGTCCGTGACGCCCTCCTCGAAGCGCCCGCCCCAAAGCTTCGTCTCCTTCTTCTCGTCGCCATCCGAGTTCGCCACCGAAGTGGAGGCGGCCGCGACGGAAGGAAAAGCGGCGCTGCGGCCCCGGAGGGCGACGCGACAGGCGGAGAGGGCGGCGAGGCGGTCGCCGGGGAGGGAGGCGGGCGCCCGGAAGATTAGGGATTGAGAGGTGAAGGCCATAGGGGGCGTCGCGCCGTTGTTTGACGCGGCGGCGCGGTAGGTGGTGGCCTGGTGGGTTACTGGGTTTAAGCGAAATGCGATTGTGTTACGTAGAACGGTCACAATGAAGGTGCAGTGCAGTGACTAGGTCCACGCTCCCAAACCTGCTTTTACTTTTGCAAAAACTAAAACCTAACCAAAAGAATAAAAAGTTATATGTGCTTTTATCTAAAAGCAGCTTTCATTCTAATACAAATTCAAAAGCAGGCTTCCTCTGCTTTCACCTGCTTTTGGGCCACTGGTTATGGAGGATACCGATTCGTTTCCCCTTCTATTCCCGTTCGCGACCCTTTCCGTCAGCCGCACCCACCCGACCATCGCCCCCGCTGCCCCCACATGACCGCCGCCCACTGCCCTAGCCAGAGGAGCTTTCGCCTTCCGCCCTAAACTTCCTCCCGTTCACGCCTCCGCCCCATGCCTGGCCGCCGCCGGCTCAGCACCTGCGCACGCCCGTGCTACCCCCAACTCCCCGCCGGCCCCGTGCGCTGCCACGCCACCGCTATCGGGCGTAAGCCACTGTTGCTGCCCGGGCGGCGCCGCTCCCACGCGCCATTCGCCGCACGGGCTCCAAGCGCCGCCTGTCGCGAGCTTTACGCGCCTAGCGCCATGGCACTAGCGCTGCTCGTGCCGCCCCACCGCCATGCTCCGCCACTTAGGCGCCGCTCCCCAACCAACGTGCTTCACCGGTGTGCAGCCCGATGGTGTTGCTGGCTTGCGCCGCTGTCACCGGAGATGAGGAGGAAGGACCAAAACATAAAATTTTGAAAATGTTGATCATTGATTTGGAAAACGTTAAAACTGTTCTTTTGGGATGTTGAAATAGAAGGTGAAAAATATTGAATGTAGTATATTTTTTACAAAATGTTGATAAGTGTTTTAGAAAATGTTGAATCACCCTTTTTCAGCATGATTCAACTGTATCTTGTTTTTCATGTTGTACCCCATTAGTTTCTTTGATTTGAAATACTTGTCGTTGAGCCTTTTTAAACTTTCAAAAACACATAGGGTCATTTGATTAGCTTTTCTCCATCTTTGGACTAACTATAAATCAATAAGGATTCGTTTGGATGTCGATATTGTGGGTTTTGGCATTGAATTGGTCTTAACACCAAACCAGAGTAGTTTAGAAATGGGTCATGATGCCAAAGCGATTGTTTGGATGTCGATGAAATTGCTAGATGGAATTCAACGAGAGTGCCAATACCTATTTGTGTTTGGACGTGCACAGAGTAAGATTTGGCATTGACTCATCTTCTCTGCCCCGCTGCTCCTCCCATCGTCGCTGGCAGCCGCACCCCCACCAGCTCCTCCTCCATGCGCCATGGACACCCAGATCCACCAGCCACGAAGAGTTGTTGTCCGTGGAGATGGGGACACCGAGCCGCCACCGCTCTGTTTGGCGAAAGGAGGAAGAAAGGGGACCGGCACGGGAGGAGGGAGGCGGGGAGGGGCAGCGCGCCTCGCCGGTGGAGAGAGATGGGGGAGGGGCGGCAGAGCGAGGTAGGGAAGGAGCAGCGCGGCACTTTAGGGGCGACGTCGCTCATCGGCGGAGTGAGGCAAGGGAGGAGCGGCATAGCATGGAAGGAGGGGAGGGCGCGGGGGGGGGGGGGGGGGCTCACCAGCGGAGGGGCAGTGCAGCTCGCGGCGGAGGGAGGCAGGGGAGGGAGGGGAGGGGCGGGGCGCTGGCCGCGAGGAAGAAAAGTTCAGGGCACCACCAGAGGAAGAAGGGTGCCTCCGGGATGAAGAAGGGACGGCCACGGTAGAGTGGACGCGCAGTGGCGGTGGCATCGTCAAGGGAATGGCTGCACGGGTGTTTTTCCGAAGGAACGAGAATTCAACACGATACGAAGGGAAGGGGTCGGTATTGAGGGGAAGGGGGTACTGGAGCGGTGAATACCGGTTGGTATTGGAGTCTATTTTCAACTTTGAATTCCAAAACCATCCAAACAGCTGGAATTGGAGCTAGTCAATTCCAATTCTCAATTTTGGGGCTGAATATCTACGTCCAAACACTACCTAAGTGTTTTCAACCTGGTAGAATAGTCAATTTACAACTTGTTTCAATGTTGCTATTGAGTAAGGCGAATAGAAATTATCCATGTGTCACACCGAAGGATATTTGATTCTTTGCCAAAGCTACATGTGTCGGGGATAGATCCCCAATACCCGTAAGGAAGGAAGAACACGGACTCCTACTATGATTCATCTATAATCCTACTAGGACTCGTACCCTGTAATTCTACTAGAACTCCTACCTTGTAACCGACTAGTAATCCCACCCCCTGGAATATATAAAGGAGGGCAGGGGTACCTAGATCGGTTAGAGGACCAAATCCTCAACACCAAACAACACCCAAGCGCAGGACGCAATATACAACACCCCAAACAGGACGTAGGGTATTACGTTACTCTGGCGGCCCGAACCTGTATAAATCTATATCTTGTGTCCTCGCTTTTACCATCAAGTTCCAGATCCGACGATCCCCACCAACAAATCTACTATCTCGGAATACCCCTTAGCAGGTTGCCAGGTATAAAACACCGACAACAGGTGCAGCGGGCCATCCAAGATTTGGTTGGTGATTCAGTATTGGCAGCCACGTGCAAAACATGTTACTCCGCAACATTTCACGTCACAGAGTGTGGCGCTGATTTCCTGCGTCAAGAGTGCGGCATCGATTTCTACGCCATAATCTGACATGGCAGATGAAGGCTAGCAACCAAGCAGCCTCATCATCATGCGCGTCTTAGCACTTTCCTTCTCTTATCTCTCTCTACCTTTTCATTTCAGTGCTGTTAGCCACTAATTGTATTGTGGTAAGAAAACTTCTTTTTGAGATGAAAATCACACTTCAGGGAATACTTTTTTTTAGTCAAGGGGTGGGAGTGCATCACTTCAGGGAATACTAATGGAAATGTTTCTTTCAATTCTAAAATTAGGACGCTTAACTTCCTAATAAGCGAAACGTATATAGGTAAGAAGCAATTAACTGTCCAATCCTTAACCCTCATTATTTTGAAATTCTTGACACTTGATGTATGGAAAATCTTTATCTCCAACCTCAGTAATTTCTTCATGAATTAAGCTTTATTTGGGACAAAATGATGAACCAAAGAAGGTGTAGTGGGGCATATGCCCTACTAAAATTCTTGTCCAATGATGAGGAGTACGTTTAGTTTTCTGGGCTAGTTCATCAGTGCGTAGGTTTTAAGTTCATTCAACAAGGTTCAACATACTAATTCCTTGGTGTTAAGATGAGAATGATGAGGAGTACTAACTTAATGGATGTGGAGGCGTGATCGACCCCAAATCACTAGTATGAGTATCAAAATCTTAAGGGACAAAGGTGTTTTTGCCCTATTTTGAAGTTCAATGGTGATTTTACCCCTCTTTTTTCAACTTTGCGATTTTACTCTTACTTTTTCGAATTGAAGCTGCCGTTTACCCTTACTTCAGATGTCCATTAGATGGAACCAGATTAAACGAATAAATCAAAATAGAAAATGTTTGGAAAATAGGCAAAATATCAAACTACCTCTCCACTTATCCAATCACTCTCCATCCGCACGATGCGAACCCTTAGCAGTGGAAATCGAGGGCGGCAGCAGGGAGAGACCGGCACAGGGGTCAGGCGCGGCGGCCTCCTTCTCGTGACGCTGCACGTGCTGGGAGCGAGTAGCATCGGCGGAGCGGCGACTTGCTGGCTCAGGGAGCGGGGATGCGACAATCGAGGTAGGCACAGGGCTACACAGGTGATGACGCGCCAAGGTACTAGCCGCCGAATCCGCCAGGTGCTTCATAGCAGGAGCTGGGTCTCCTCCCACTCGTCTTGTCCTCTCTCTCTCTTCCTATGGTATTGGAATGTTTGGATCTTTAGTCTTTGTCATATCAAATCTTCGGATGCTAATTAGGAGGACTAAACATGAGCTAATTATAAAACTACTTACACATATGGAGGCTAATTCGCGAGACAAATCTATTAAGCCTAATTAATTCATGGTTAGCACATATTTACCGTAGCATCACATTGTTAAATCATGAACTAATTAGGCTTAATAGATTTGTCTCGCGAATTAGCCTCCATCTGTGCAATTAATTTTGTAATTAGTCTACATTTAATACTTTTAATTAGTATCTAAATATTCGATGTGACAAGGACTAAATATCTATGGAACCAAAACCAAACGGGCCGAAATTGATTTGTTCTTTGGATGTTGCGGGCTTGCGCATCTCTCTGGTGGCCGGCCGTGCGTTGTTGGATTAATTTGCATCTCATCGATTATTCTGGATCAGGACAAGAACTGCTTGTTGCCTTTGCTCCCTACAACCAAGGATGGCAGGATCTATAGAATGACTTCTTTCCTTTTTTTCATTTAGATTTTTGTGCCCAGAAATTTTTAATGTATACTTTGGTTCAAATTACAAGAAATTTCAAATCTGAATCAAAATTTGTTATAATTCTTTATTCAAAAAACATGTCACATGCTTATGTGAAAAGGATAAAATTACAAAGCTCAAAAAATAGGAGTAAATTCCCAAGGGCATGGTTTGTCTTTTCTACCTTATTTGACACCGTGAAGTGCCACTGAGTAAACTTGAGCTTCGGTTTCAAAAAGTAAGGGCAAAATCATAAAGTTGAAAAAGTAAGGTAGCATTTGGACGTAGATATTCAGCCTCAGAATTGGGAATTGGAATCGACTAGCTCTAATTCCAGCTGTTTGGATGGTTTGAAATTCGAAATTGGAAATAGGCTCCAATACCAACTGGTATTCACCGCTCCAGTACCCTTTCCCCTCGATACCGACCCCTTCCCCTCCGCATCGTGTTGAATTTGCGTTCCTCTAGAAAAACGCCCGTGCAGTCATTCTCTCGATGATGCCGCCACCTCCACTCTGTCGTGGCCGCCCCTTCTTCCTCCCAGCAGCACCCTTCTTCCTCCCGGCGGTGCCCCGACCTTTTCTTCCTTGCTACCGGCGCCCGTCCCCTCCCCGTCCTCCCCTGCCTCCCTCCGCGACGAGCTGCACCGCCCCTCCACCAGCGAGCCACCCCGCACCCTCCCCTCCCTCCGCGTTGCGCGCTCCTCCTCTGCCTCGCTCCGCCGACGAGCGACGTCGCCCCTGAAGTGTTGCGCTGCTCCTCCTCTACCTCGCTCCGCCGCCCCTGGAGTGCCGCATCGCCCCTCCCCTATCTTCCACCACCAGCGAGCCGCACCGCCCCTCCCTGCCTCCCTCCTCGAGCGCCACTCCCCTTTCTCCCTCCCTTTGCCAAATAGAGCAGTGGCGGCTCGGTGTCCTCATCTCCACGGACAATAGCTCTTTCGTGGCTAGTGGATCTGGGCATCCATGGCGCATGGAGGAGGAGCTAGTGGGGGTGCGGCTGCTAGCAGCGATGGGAGGAGTAGCAAGGGAGAGAAGATGAGTCAATGCCAAATCTTACTCCATGCACATCCAAACACGAGTAGATATTGGCACTCTCGTTAAATTCCATCTAGCAATTTCATCGACATCCAAACAATCGCTTTGGCATTGTGACCCATTTCTAAAACTACTCTGATTTGGTATCGAAACCAATTCAATGCCAAAGCCCACAATATCGACATCCAAACGAAACCTAAGGGTAAAATCACAATTGCAGTTCAAAGTGAGGGTACAAACACAAAAGCCCTGAATCTTAAGCAGTAGCACGTAGGTTTCAGATTCAAAGTGATAGTATTTAGGACTCTTAGCTATTGTTTATGAGAAATGCCCAATTCTAGCCCATTTCTCTAAAGATGTTTTTGGAGCAACGATAGGCATGAGATATGACCGGATTGCTAATTGTAGCGTTAGGTTGGACTAGAATGCCTGATTGCTGGTTATAAGATACAAGAAAAATGCGAGAACAACTTTGAGTAATCACGATCGCAAAACAATTCAATTCGACGTAAACCAATGTCAAATGAGCTTGAAGACCTTACCGTCTCGGCAAGCATGGTCGCGTGAACGCGGCTGCATGCGACGTCGTGCGCCCACAGCTCCTCAGCCTCCGCCGCCACAAGAGGCTTGGCGAAGCGCTCCCTTGCTCGGGACTCGGCCGACTTGCCGTTGAGCCACAGCTTCGGGACCTCCTGATGAACCTTCACCACCTTCGCCTCCCTCTCCACCACTGCCCGTTTCGCCGGTGGCTGCGGAGGCGGTGGCTCGTTGACGTACTCCAGTGATGACTTCACCGACGACTCCGCAGAGCCGTCCGCTGAGCTGCCGACCATCTCGATGAGGCTGAGCTCGTGCGCCGACAGCCGCTCGCCCGTCGCCACCTCGACGATCTCCAGCCCCTCCACTTGCTTCGGCTGCTGCATCCGCGGCGCGAGCGGCGACGACCGCGCCGAGTCGTCCGGCGACTGCTTGCCCGGCCTCGGCGTGGCCTGCTGCCGGCCAGGCGGCGCCGGCGAGTTGATGGTGCTGCCGTTCTCGGTAGGGGCGGGAGAAGGTGGCTGCGTCATCAACGGTGTCGTCGGAGCTTGCGTCTTCTCCGGCGAGGGGGAGCCTGGCGGATGCGTCAGCAAAGACGACGCCGGCGTGAGCGCCGGGCGCGGGACGCCCGCAGTGGCCGTGGCCCTGGCCTGCTTCCGCTCCTTCTTCTTCCTGCGGAAGCACGAGCCGAAGGACGGCATGCGCGGCTTCCTGTGCTTCTTCTTCTTCTTGTGCTCGCCGCCGCCGCTGCCGAAGCCGCCCTGGTTCGGCATGGCGTACACGAAGAAGGACGGCTCCTCCTCCTGGCCTTGCTGCAGCTGGACGCCGCCGACCGCCGGCGCGTCACGGACCCTGGACGGCGTCCGCTGGTGGCGATGCTTGCCGCGGCTGCGGCTGCGGCTGCGGCCGCCGGGGCACCGGATGAGGGACCTCAGCGGGTTGAAGGAGCAGCACGGCGTGGCGCGGTCCCCTTTGCTGCCGCCTAAGCACTTGCACCGTGTCCGGCGGTGCGACGACCGGCCGCGAGGGGTCGCTGACATGGCTGCAGTCTGGACGGGTCTGGGGTGCAGGGCGTCGTCGTTCGGAACAGGGGCCCGGAGTCGCCGTGCGCCCCGGTGCCCGGTGGTGTTCGTGGAGTTATAGGTTTGAGGCGGATTCTGTTACGCGTGCGTGGTGTACGTGCGGGGCACTATGGCTGATCATGGCGGGCAGCCAACCAGCCGTGAGCGCAAGTGCCTGCTGTGTGGTGAGCTCGTTTGTGAACGTGGCGCTTGATTGGGCGGCACGATGGTGATTAATTACGTTAATCGCTCTGTTGTGGCCGCTCAAGTTGAGATCAGACAGAGCGCCCAAATAGGTCATGCACAGCCTATTTGGGCTGCTGATGAGAAACAGAAAAGCCTTTGTATTCAACGGGTTCAAAGCCTTGGACTGCGAAGTTGGGCTAGGCTTGTCAAAGCTCATACAACTGCAGCCGTCTCGGACCACGCGACAGTCACAGTCCACGGAATCCGCGGCACCCACGCCCACACACTGCTGGAGCACATGTCGGCTTGGAAAACCACGGCCCGTTCCCCGCAAATCTTAGGGCTGGATCCAAGGGCTAAATTTTAGCTCTGTACTTTTAGCTCAAAATTTAGTTTTGGGATCCAAACAGGAGGACTAAAAGTGACAAATAGCTAAAATTTTGAAGCTAAATTTTAGCCCCCAAAGAGACCCTAAAAGGAGCTAAAAGTGAACCTGGACCACAAATTCCACCCCTGCTCCCTTTTCTCTCTCCTCCGCCTCCGTGCCTTGCCCCTCCCGCACTTCCTCTCTCCTCCGCCTCCCACACGCCCGCCGCCTCTGCCCGAGCCCGCCGCCTCCGCACAAGCCACCAGCCACCGTGATGGAGTCGGCGGCCCCCAGACCTAAGAAGAGGAGATCATCGGAGGCCCTGCCGCCAACGGCGACGGCGACGCCGAGTTCCGAAGCTGCAAGGACCAAGAAGACAGGCCAAGAACCACTGGCGGCAGTTGCTGAAGGAGAAGAAGGCAGCAGCCGGGGCGGTGGCGTCGACCGCATTAGCGGCCTCCCCGACGCCATCCTAGGTGAGATCATCTCCCTCCTCCCAACCAAGGATGGCGCGCGCAGCGCCCAAGTCCTCGCCTCCAGGTGGGCTCACCTCTGGCACTCAGCTTCGCTCAACCTCGACTGCCGCGACCTCCCCGACGACGACAAGGTCCTCGCCGTCGTCTCCTGTATCCTCTCCGCCCACGCTGGCCCCGGCCACGCTTCTGCGTCCCCGCGGAGCACCTCCTCCACCGCGGTGCCGCCGTGGATTATTCCTGGCTGCGCTCCCCCACCCTCGACAGCGCCTCCGCCCGAGCCCGCCGCCTCCGGCCCCCCGCCTCCTCCGGCCCCGCCGCCTCCGGCGCCGCCCGAGCTCGCGCGGACGAGAGGCGGGAGGAGCTGGAGCGCGCCGGCCCTCGGATCTTGCTGTTGCTGGTGGTGGTGGTGGTGGTGGTGGTGGTAGTGGGAGTGAGGAGGGAGGGTAAATCAGTCATTGTTTGATGATGACTAAAATTTAGTCCATGGATCCAAACACCCCAGCAAAACTAAATTTTAGGGGCTAAATTTTAGGAGCTAAATTTTAGTTCGTGAACTTTGGATCCAAACACCACCTTAACCTGGGTGTCCGGGTGCTGCGACGCCTGAGGCCTTCGTTCGGCGGTGCCGGATTGGATTCCGGCCGGTTCAAGTGACCCACCCATGTCATTCAATTCGATTAGGATTTAGGGTCTATTTGGAAGTACTCCACTTCACGAAAAATTGCTTCACTTCATCAACTCCAAAAATTTTGTAGCCAAACGCGTCTAGCTCCAGCAACTTCGGCTCCAGAAAAAAGGTGGAGCACGGGGGTAGATCCACATTTTTTTGGAATACCTCAAGGGGTGCTCCAACCCTCTTTTCAGACTTCCTTGTGGAGTTGGTGGGTATTTATCCACCATTGCCATCGGTTACACACGTACCCCTTCGATTCATAAAAAAAAGAAACAGACGGACACTCTCCTCCCGTCGCCCCCCCCCTGCCCGACGCTTCTGTTCCGCCACCGCACCAGCCGCCCCTTCCTCCCTGGGGCGCCGACGGCGGTTTTTCCCGGCGGAATGGACGGCGACAACGACCCTCCTCCGCCGATTTCTCCGATTCCATCCGCAGCTCACCCTCACGGCTCCATTTTGGCGGGGGGGCCATGCCGCCCAAAGGCTCCTCGCGGGCGCCACCGACCGGGGTAACTTGGGCGGCGCGGCATGGGACGGCGTCACCGCGCCGGAAGCCGGCGCTCGTGGGCCCTTGGGCGCGGCCACGGGCCAGGAAGAAGGCGTGGCAAGGGGCGGTTTCGGGGGACAGGAAGACGGTGACGGTGTTCTGGGTGGCAGCGGACGAGGTGGCTTGTGCGGTGGCGGAAGAGGTGGTCTGGCGGCGGCGGACGAGGTGCAGGTGGCATAGGTGCCGCAGCCCGTGCGTTGGGCTGGTCTAGCGGCAGCCAAGGCCGTGGCCGTGCTGGCCACGGTGGCGTGGCCGTGGCGCCGGGCTCGGCAGCCAGGCCAACGGCCAGGATGTGGCTGGGATTGGCAGCGAAGAAGGCGTCAAAAAGGAATGCTCCTAACACAGTAATGGAAATTGGAATTGGATGGTTTGTGTGTAGTTGGGGGAATTGTTACTGGTACTTGTTAGCTCCTGAACTGTGATAGGTACTTGTTACTGCTACTTGTTAGCTCCTGAACAAACCATTATCTATCAATGTCACATATGTGCTGTGCGAAATCTACTGCTAGTGTTGCTTGTTAGCATCCTATTTGAACTGAGCACCGTATTCTTGTGTTGCTTGTTAGCATCCTATTTGAACTGCCACCTGCTTGTTAGCAAATTCAGAATGTCAAATGGAATTTGGCAGCTTGTGCTGCTTGTGTTGCTTGTTAGCATCCTATTCAAATTCAGCATTGTATTCTTGTGTTAGCATTTACAGATTGGAGTAGTGACCGCCGAATAGATCATACTAGAATATGAATGTTATCAGATTAGTTAGTAGAAAAGATATAAAACTAGAAAACACGATGGTGCTTGTGGGAACATTTATTGCAGCTTAATCTTTTTGCAGCATCCAGTGACTACTTGAACCTTAGTCGGCTCCACGTACTTGAGTAGAATCATCTAATATTCGTTGATCACATGAGTAAGAGAAACTTTAGTGCACATACTTGATATTGGTTATTGTCATATCTTGATCAGGGTGATTCAATTGAATGGACTGATGCAAACACAACAATCATATGTTCGTTGTTTGCCAAACAAATTAAGAAAGGGAATAGACCGAACACCCATTTGAACTCAATAGGCTATGATGAGGTCAGCGATGAATTTTTCAACCTCACAGCAATTCGTTTGACCAAGCGGCAAATGAAGAACAAGTGGGATAAGTTGAAGATCGACTTAACGGCTTGGAAGCAATTAATGAGAAAACAAACGGGAGCGGGATGGGACAGAGCAAGAGGTATGATTGATATGGATGATGAGTGGTGGAAGAAGGCAAAGGCGGTGAGTTCCGAAACTATTTTGTTTCTGTTCTTCAATAGGTTCATGTCATATATTGTACTAACAATGATTGCCTCCTTTCAGGATATTCCAGGTTGCGGCAAGTTTAAGAAAAAACCATTGCAAAATGAGGAGGACTTGACAGTGATGTTTGCTAACATCACTAATGATCAATCAGATCATTGGAATCCTATGAGCTCTAACCTCATCATACCACCATCTCAAGAGGATGTTGACAACAGCCCTATGAATGAGGTTAATGATGTCCCGGATGATTGTGACAATGATGCTACTGGTGATGAGGTCTAAGAGGTTTCTCCTTCTCCTACTATTATGTTGGCAAACAAAAGAATCCCACTTGCAAAGAAACAAAGAATTGGAATAGCACAAGTTATTCAAGAGCAAGTAACCAAGATTGCTGAATCCGCCTCCTCTTTTACATCTAAAAAATTGGGTGAAGTTACTGTCCAACAAGTCATGGATCTTGTTTTAGAATGTGGGGGCAGGGTATGATACATACGAGTATTATATTGTTACTGAGTTGTTTGTGAAGAAGGATCAAAGGGAAATGTTCATGACCCTTCCTACAAACGAGATTAGGTTTAATTGGCTTCGCAGGAAGTACAATGCCAAGTAGGGCAATTGAGGAATTGTATTTTTTAATGTTACTTTTTTATTCGTATGAACTATTGTCATTGAAACTTAAGTGTGGTACTTATTTTATTTTATTTGTCATATTGAAACTTAAGTTTTGTACTTATTTTATTTTATTTGTCATATGGTCTCTTGTTTGTAGGAAAGTGAGAGCGATAGTGATGACTCTAATGATGAAAGCGAGGTCTTTTGGAATCTTGTTTTGGGTGCTGCAGAAATTGCACAAATATATGCTAACATCTACCTTGCTAAAAACCCACAAAGGAAATCCGGTATTAGTGGTACGGGATGGCTGCTAGAGACAATGAAAACTCCTGGAGAATGCCACAGACAACTTTGTCTGAACAACAAAATCTTTTTGGATCTTCATGGTGTGTTGGTGGAAAGGTATGGGCTGCAATCTTCTATGCACATGAGCACATATGAGATACTTGCTATGTTCCTATACACATGTGCTGGAAACGAGTCTAATAGGAGAGCTCAAAATAGATTTAAGCATTCAGGTGAAACTATTAGTAGGAAATTTGATGAGGTTCTAAATTCTTTGATGGCTACGACAAAAGATTACATTAGACCAAAGAATCCAAACTTCCCCAGAGTCCATAAAAGGATAAAAGATGACAAATATGCATATCCACATTTTAAAGATTGCATTGGTGCACTTGATGGCACTCATATCCATGACGCTCTTTCACCTGATGAGCAAGTGAGATATATTGAAAAAATTGGGTAGCCACTCAAAATGTACTAGCAGTACGTGACTTTGACATGCGTTTCACTTATGTTTCCACGGGACAACCTGGAGCTATGTATGATTCAAGTGTGTTGTACAATGCACTCAGAGTGGATAAAGATTTTTTCCACATCCTCCACAAGGTAACATGTGTTCAATTTGAACATACGAATATGATTAACATGTGCCATTAATCCATAACTCATATTATTTTTAATCTGAATATAGGCAAATACTATGTAGTGGATGCAAGATATCCTAATCGTCCTAGCTACCACGCTCCTTACAAGGGTGAAAGGTATCATTTACCGGAATGGCATAGAGGTACCGAAGCTAAGACTCCTATGGAAAGGTTCAATCGGGTTCACTCATCTATCCGCAATGTGATTGAGCGATCTTTTGAATTATTAAAAATGAAGTGGCAAATTCTTCGGAAGATGCCACCACATCCCATGTACAAGCAAAACATGATTGTTGCGGCTACCATGGTCCTTCACAATTTCATTCGTGAACATAGAGGTGAAGATGAAGACTTTGCTCGGTTCGATCGTGATCCTAATTTTGTTCTTACAATACCAAAAAGATATAATAAATATGCAGTTTCACAAACGGCGTCGGATGGGTCAACTTCGGCACTCAATGCACCAACTACGGATGTCTTTCGTGATGAACTAGACACCGCACTCTCTCTTACTTGGAAGTAGTTTGTAATGGCAATGTGGATTTTTGTACTGTATTTATTGCGACCTTTCTTTTGGCAAAACATTATCAGGTTGGACATTTTTTAAAAATTATTCCTGTAGCGAAGTACTATACCACCGATGTACTGTAGTGACATGTTACTGTAGCGAATTACTGTAGCATAGCAAAATAAAAAGCTCTCGGCAATGCTAAAAACAGAACCAGCTATCCACCATGAGCAAAATAGAATTTTTCCACCAAATCCTTGTGATTCTGGAGCTGGAGCACTACAAACAGCCAAACGCGTACAACACAGCTCCATGATTTTCTGAAGTTGATGGAGTGAAGTTGGGAAAGTGTGGAGCTGGTGGAGTGGAGCTGGTCTTCCTGGAGTGGAGTGCTCCCAAACAAGCCTTTAATCCTGCCAATCCACTCAAATCGAACAGGCACAGATGGAATCAATCCAGATCAAGCTAGCAAGAGTTCACAATTTAAATACAAGCTATAGAATAGTGAAATGGTGGCAATCAAACCGTCTTTTAACACCAAGATAGCTTGCCACATTAGAGTTCATAGTTTAAATACAACCTATAGGTTTGAATGTGTCAAGTAGCTTGTTCGTTATCATCAAGAACCGTCTTTTAACACGAAAACCACAACATCAACACGGACCAGTGATAGTGCCACGGCACACAAGCATCATGTTGTGGCAGTAGTTCATAGTTTCACTTGGTCTTATTAATGAGATATCATAAGAGTGAAAAGAGAACCCATGAATCAACTCCAATGAAGAGGAAGCTTAGGCAGTCGCACCACCCCGGCGGCACTAGTTCAGCATGTCAAGGTAGAACTGGCGCTTGTTGATGTCGCTTCCATAGTGGTTGAGACACTGCATCATCAATCAAGAACCGTAGGAACTAGTATGGCATGAAAAATAAGTATGCTACAAATGTTATGCTCCATCATATAAATATTTAGAGATGATTGAAATATTAATATATATTCATAAATGAAACTGACACTATTTCCTGCTACAAGCTGCAACTTTGTCTAGATATTGGCAAATTGAAACTATGAATATGAAACTACAAGTGACTTACCAAGACTACAAGTGTCCAGAGATTGCAAACATTTATAGTTTTATGAGTATGCAACTCAAGCAGCAAGTAATACTCATTGCTCATTTTTTTTACATTCGATCGCATGATGCTCATTTTGAAAAGGAAAAAGATTGAAAGGTGTTGCTTGTTCTGAGAATTAGAACCTTCTTCAAGTCATATACTCATTGCGTTCATGTACTGCATATATTGTCCACGAGAGCTGTTCCATACAATGAAGCACGGTTCATAATGTAACATTAATCATATATATACCCCCACACTCCATGTACCGAAAATTTGTAAATTGCTCAGACACATTGGTCAACGGCGAGATTTGCCATTTGTAATCGCTGCCAAAACGAGAGGTTCAGGGTTTTTAAGTTTTGGGGAGTACCGGCCGGTGAGCAGGACAGTAAGGTGGGGGCGGTTGCGGGTGGCGTAGGACGGCAAGTAGGCGGTGTCGGCTGCGGGTATGTCACGAAATAGAAAGATTAGCTAGGGAGGTACCGTAGAAGATGAAAACAGTGGCTGTTTTATCTCGATCGCACAGTTATAGATGTCGACTGGTTCTTTCCCCCTTTTTTCTCCCTCCTTGATGATAGTTGATCAACGTTCGTTTCGTATGTACAATATGTTACGATCATGGGGCAGGAAATGTGGTGAGTTGGATTCACTGAAGAAAAAGAAGACATGAACAAGAAGTGTGGCGAGTTACCAAAAGGCGGACCGTTTCTGTTGTATTGACAGTAGAGTGCGAAGCATTCTCCGGCCTGCAGGTGAATCGTCACGGTCTCACGGGTGACATCCTCCGTTCTCCTCGAGTTACCGCCCACTCCAAAGTACAATTGGGATCCAAATTTCCCCTGATGCTCTGAAGATCGAGGTGCCACTTACTTTTCACCGAATTAGCCTTTTTTAAGTACCTGCAGCGTCGGTGAATGTTGCAATCCAAGCGTCGGCCACTGCTCCATGAATGCAAACTATCCCGCCGTCAACTCCTAATCATGATGCTTACGCGACTTGGATGCGTGTTTTCCTTTCCCCCATTTCTTTTTCCCGGTGGGATACCGTGTACGGTCCTTCTCATTTTAAAAAAAATTTGGACATATCTTTAGTAATTAGCAGCCCGCGTACGTACGAATTTATTAGGTCTAGACGTACATGTCTTCCCAGCAGCTACAAAAACAGCTTCAAGCTGAAGCTCCATCTCCAAACGGCAGGACCAGGACATTCCATTCCAAACGGTGTCTCCATCCAGTTCGGATCGAGGCATCGAGCACATAGAACCAACCCAACCACAACGCCGCAACCACTCCGGGATCAATGCTGTGCGTACCGGGGCCCTAATCAAAACAGAGACGTTTTGACCCACAGCTCTGCAGACGAATAACAAAGCACGCACGCGAAGTCGCGAACTGTGGCAGCTCCTTTTTTTCGTGGTACTCGTATGGTTGGAACCAACGCAGGAATTTCTGCAGCCTTGTCCCTCTACGACTAGGATTTATCAAATTTTTCCGTCAGATTTGTGGGGAGGATCTTCCCTTGACGCCCCAACTAATGCATGCAATTCACAACAACGGCATCGCTTGAGCAGCAAGCGAGCCGTCCTTTTCAGAGCGATCAAAGGGGGGAAAGAACACGGCGGATTTCAATTGGCTTCAGACCAAACCTGGAGCTATGTCGGGTTGGGTTGGGTTGGGTTGGGTTGGTCCGACTGGCGAATTGGCAACGGCAGGTCTATCGTCTACGGGGGGTTTAATTGGATTAGAAGCTCCGCCAGCGGCCGGTCCGGGGATCGGAGAAGACGAAGCCAGCCGTGGATGGGATTTTGGTGTGGCTCCCGACGGCCAATCGAAGCTTCCTGCTTGGGTTTGGTTGGTACACGTCACTCTCCAATCGGCCGAGAGACCATCATTCCATCGACCGTCACTACGGGCAGCTGTTTGGGCAGGCTCAACTCGTACGCCACCCCGTCTTTGTTTGGTCTAGTTGGGGGTTCTCGGGTCTCCTATGCAAAGGAAAAGGCTAGGGCGCGCTCGTCGCGCTCGCGCCGTAGTGAGCGACCCGTGCGGCCTGTCGCAACCCATTTGGATGTACTTTTTAATTTTTTTCCTTTTAAAACGTGATAAATTTTTTTCTCAAGTATCCATTTTCGGATCCGTTTGCACCACTGCATTCATTTTGATGACGTCTATAAAACTCGATCCACGATGAATATGTTTTAATATATTTTTTATATTTTACCAACTTATGTTGAATACACTATCAACACAATATATACATTAATTGTTACATTTTTATTTTTTCACCCAATATAGTTACATATTTGAGGTATTTATTTAAGCTATCTCATTTGTCTCTGTATATATGGATACATTAGCTCCGAAGAAGCTATTACATTGACTCTATGTGAGTTATGATTAATATAACATATAAATTATCACATGTTCTCTATATAAGTTACTCTATATAAGTTGACTGATAATACCACTATTTTATTTATAAGTTGCTATACAGGTTGTCGTATAAAACAGCATCAAAATATATCAGATATGGATCTTGTTTTGTAGATCTCATCACTAGGAACGCAATGGCGCAAACGGAATTAAAAACAGACACTTGATGAGCGAGTTATGCTCATTTAAAAAAAATGTACAAGCATTCCCACTAACTAACGTATCAATGACATCATCTGGACCCAGCGCGATGATAGAGTGGCGGAAGCTGGGGTCGCGTGCTGCGCTGCCGCGTAGCGCGGTCCTATATAAAGCCATGAGTATCCGAAAGAATATTTGACAGATTTGGGAGGTATTTTTAGGTACGCAGGTGATGGCGATGGTGATGAGTATTGTTGGATAGTAACAGCGTTTGGCGTTCCATCCCATTTTGGATAAGGATTATGCAGGAGCTTTCACGGGAGTTCTCTAGCTATGGAGCATCGCCTATCAAGAGCGTAAATACATATCTAAAGAGAGAGATTCTTTTTATGTTGCTTTTTAAGGTAACAAAATGTAGCGCTAAATTAGAACAGGACAACAGGTACCGACTAGGCATAATTTTGTGATATTTGTTGGCTCTGTTCGCTTCAACTTATCAGCCGGCTTATCAGCCACCAAACAGTATTTTTCTCTCACAACAAATCAGCCGTTTCGACTTTTCAACCGGCTTATAAGTCCAGCCGAACGGGCCGAACTTTTGGGACACCCGGCCCAAAGACTGCCAAAATAATATTCTAGTGGAGATGGGCACAGTTGCAATCATTCAGTGAGAGACTTGTTCTTTTTTAGATGAACTTGTTCTAACCAGGGAATATTACTAGAAAAACTATTACAAACTGTTCTATCGTATCAAAATACGGCATGACCATCATCAAGAAATTAAATAGGCAAGGTAGTTTCTGGCAAGCAAAGCATACAATTCGTTTAGACGCAGCGAAGACTTGTTGTATCCCTTCCCACATGATTCGTATGCATCTCCAACAAGCACTATTCAAAGACTGTTTTATTAGGGCTGGAAACTCAGGAGTAAGCTTCACACAAAGCATGTTTGGCGCGCAGAGACTGTACGTACCTTGCAGCAATGATGTTTGCAAGTAGAAGCATGGCAATTAGGCATCAATGCCACTGGAGGCACAAGTCGTACTTGAACCCACCGTCACATTTGCCAAATTTTGTCCACGCATGTCCAAATTTGTCCAGTGCTGGCCTACATCAGTTGGTTGACCTGAGGATTGTTTTTTCGATATCTAGTAATGGAGTTAGCAACATTTCCGCATCTCATAAACACATCAGACATCCCTGATTAAAAAAAAGGAGAGGGTCACACATTCGTTTAACCAACCCACAGAACTGCCAGAGCCAGACAGCCTATGAAACCAGCTCTCGGCCCAGCTATTATATCATTGCTCTTTTTAATTACCGAAACACAAATCATGAGAGCACGCTCACAAAGATCACGTCCGGTGCGGAACGCGGACAGGCGCCAAATTTTATTCTGGCCGTCAACTAATACTCATAAAAAAAAACAACAACCACGCCACAACGGAGACTTCGATTCTCCTCCAAGCAATTTCATAAGATACTATGACCAATGCCAAGTACTATTAGCCCAGAGCTGAAAATAAAGAGAGAGGGGGTGGAGCCCCCAACGGCAAAGTGGTCGCACGTCACCCTCGTCGCTGAGACGAAAAGTACGCTTGCATCCAGCTCGACCGAACTCACTACCAGTTGCCAACCAAATCGACCACCACCCTTTCTTCTTTAATCAAACTGTCTAATCCGGCAGCTATTTTCCATGTAATTTTCTTTCACCTTTCCAATTCCCTTTTCCCCTGCTCTAGTGCCGCATGCCTCTACCACCCCGCCTGTTACGCTTGGATGGGGAAATCTGAAGCCTCGCGTACACACTCGTAGCTCTGTCCTACGTCCATGAATCTACAGAGAAAATTAGGAAGAATCCAACAGAGACTTGAGCCCTGTCGTCGAAGGTCCAAGGTCTAACCACAGCGGTTGATTTCTCCGCCAGTTGAATGCGTTCAGAACAGCGTCGCGGCCCGGCACCGCGGGGCACGGAGGGAGCGGCGAGGAGGGAGCCACAGCCACAGGCCCCGTGCCGGTGCTGCGCGGCGCGCGCGCCGTGTGGGAGACGAGTCAACGCGGCAACGACCTCACCCGCGCGCGCGGAGCGGCTGGGCTCGAACCGAACCCGCCATCTCCTCCTGACGTCGTGCCGAGCCCATCCGTTCCACACCAACTAAACCTCTCGAGTTACCTGTAGCTTTCCGGCCTGGCCCTGCGACCGGGGGAAACCGCGAGGAATTCTTTGCTCCCGCCAACCGTTTTAATACCCTCCCGACCCGTCCGCCCCCCGGCGCGCCATTAGCACCTGGCTGTCGCTCGGCTCAGCTGCCCGATCGCGTGATCGAACACCCGCAGCCCATTGGTGAGTAATATGGGCAACCTGGTCTCGGCCGGGGCCGCGACGGCGGCGAGCGGGGGAGGGAAGGTGGTGATGGCGGACGGGAGCGTGCGGGCGCTCAGCGAGCCCGTGTCCGTGGCGGAGCTCATGATGGACCACCCGCGCCACTTCGTCGTCGACGCGCGCGTGCTCAAGGAGCAGGGGCGGCGGGAGCAGCAACACCACCACCAGCAGGGCGGCGCCGGAGGCGGCGGGGCCAAGGTCGCGCCGCTGCCGGCGGACCACGTGCTGGGCGCCGGCGGGGTGTACGTCCTGCTTCCCGCCACGCGGGGGAAGGTGTCGGCCGACGAGGCGCGGCGCGCGCTGTCGGCGGCGAGGTCCCTGGCGCGCTCCCGGTCGATGCCCGGCCTGCGGCGGAAGCTGTCGTCCAAGAAGGGTCGCGAGGAGGCTGCCCCCGACGTGCCAGCGCGGCGCGAGGAGACCGCGGAGTCCCCGGAGGAGGAGAAGGAGGAGGCGAGGCCGGACGGGTTCGAGGAGCACCGGCCGGAGTTCCTGAGCCGGGAGCTGTCGAGCAGGGGGTGGAAGCCGAGCCTGCGGACCATCGAGGAGCGCGTGGCGCCCAAGAAGACGCCCCATTGGCTGTTCTGATCACCTTCCTCTGGTCCATGAGCCGATCGAGTAGGCGTTCTGATCATCTAATCGTCTTCATTTTTCCATCTTCTTTTCGTTTCCTCTCTCTGTCCCAATGAATGCCTGTTATGATCATGTAGCCTGTCAAAATGCATGTACGATGGCATGATGCGACTTGCATGTGATGAGCTGAGATAGCGCAACCGAAACTTGCCATGTAATTATAGGACTAGACCAGATGTTTCATCGAGGGCTGCATCATGTAATGTTGAGAGAGGCCCTTCCAAATGAGTCTCGATGCTGGCACGGTCGCACTGACATTGTAAATTTTGCTTTCGCCTCTGTTCTTCAAGCTTCTACGGTCGACTGTACGATCCTGAACGGAACTGAATGGATACAGACTTTTGCGACGAACAGGGAGGTGTCAGGCTCACTTGCGCCTTAATTCAGCCTCGCACGTCAGTTGCTTCCGGGGCGCAGGTTTGCTTGCGCCTGAATGCAAGGCTGATGCAACCACCATGACTCTGCAGCGATCACGAACGGAGGCATCATGTGTGTTCAGAAAGAGACAGACGCAGAATTCATCGCTTCTGCTTTGTCGACGAACAATTGAACAAATTACTTCCATGCGAAATCTAAATAGATTCAGTAAAAAGAGTATTCAAATTCCCACTTGAAATCTTCTTCTTTCGAAACTAGTTGAAATCTTCTAGAAGTAGACTTACGACTGCTGAAGAACGAGCTCCGAAGAAACGAGTCAAAATTTGGTGTCTCCGCCGTGCTCCTTCCTCGAGATTCCCGTCCCGAGCCTCGTGTCAAGGCAAAGCAGCAGAGTAGCAGCGGACCAGTAGCAGAGCAGGGGAGGCTTCGCCGTCCGCGGCTCCGCGCCACTACTTCCGTCGCGCGCGGCACAAAACAGTCTGTCGCCACGCGCGTTGCACGGGGGCTCCTCCCAGACAAACGAAAGATAAGATTACAGGCCCATCTTCTTATCTCCTTCTTCTTCCCCACCCCCTCGTCCACCACCTCGATCGCGCCGGCCGCCCCTGCTCACCGCCGCCCTCGCTAACCCCCAATGCTCGGGTACCTTTGAAGACTCAATCCAATAAAGTACTTAAAAAGTACCAAAACTGGTCGGTGAAGCCTACAAAAGTACTCAAAACTGCTGCATTCTAACTAAAAAGTACTCGGGATTTGTCATACATACATCTATGACCCACCAAAAGATTTAGACAGTCCAAAATATAAGGTTAGACAACGAAACATATCTGACATGGAGACTATAGCGCAGGACGATGTAGTCTACGTGGTAAGACAGGAGCTAGTCGAGAATTAGGAAAGTACTCGTAGCAGTAAGAGTAGAACTCATCTAGTCGAATCTGACTAGTATTCTTGTGAACAACCGACCTATAACCCTGCCCTCGGCAATATAAAGTGAGGTAGGGATCCCCTCCAAGGCAATTCAATTCAACCAATACACATGATGTAGGGTATTATGCAATATAGCGACCCGAACCTGTCTAAATCGTGTATCTGCGTTTACCTTCGAGTTCCTGATCTTAACGAGCCCCACTAACAAAAACACTACCTCGGGCACCCCTCGGTAGGTTGCCGAGTTTAAACACCTACACAGCTTCCTCCTTCCCCGACTTTACCCCGATAGCAACGCGACGAGCAACGAGAGAAGGTGATGATGGAAGGAGGAAGGAAATTGTGCAGCCCACCGCACGAATCTCAAATATTAGGAGGTGAATAGTGTACCTATCTTCGGATTCCCGGTTGCACGTAGGGATTTCAATGGGTTGGGTCGGAGTGCGAGTGGTGCAAAACTCACCCATGATGAAACCCGTCATATCTGTTTGCACCTACACCTATAATGTCTAACGGGTGGATTTTTGCACCGCACCTGTCGGGTGTCCGGATCCACTGGATCTATTCAAAGCAGTAGAAATTTACAAAATATACACACGTGGTCATACTATGTCAAGTAATATAACACGAACTTGACATACAAAATACAATTTGAGCAAAGACTTAGGGAACCAAACTTTAATGTTTGATTAAAAAAAGTTAGTCTAGCAATTGCACCAAACCAAACTTTTATCTAATAATATTACATGATACATCGACAATTCAACTTCGGTAAGGTATTAGTTTAAAATTTCACCTTATAGTTCATGATATACCAACAATTGAACATCCAGAGTCCAAAATCTCTACAGCTAAAAACCGAATAAGCTGACAAAATGTCGTAGTACCGTGCCCCGACGCGGTTTTGGTCCGCTAAAAACTGATCGCGAGCCCTTCGATCGCTCCTCCTGCCCTCCACCGTCCGCTTCCTCGTCCCACGATCCCTTGGCTCCTGTCGCCACTCCTTCCCCATCACCCCCGCCGCCCCACCCCTGCCACCCAACTTTTTTATTTTTTAGCCCTTTTTTGAAAGATTCTCACAAATAGGCTCCTGGTGGAAATATTTCAAAATCTGGACCCTTAGCTTGGCGCCATCCACGCTGGCGCCAAGCTTACACGTCTCGGCGCCAGAGGGTTTGGCGCCGAGGTCGTTGTGCCGTCGGTGACGTGGGTGCTGATATGGCAGGGGGCTTGGCGCCAGCGTCGATAGCGCCAAGCTTGGCGTCGTAGATCTTGGCGCCAAGTTTTTGGAATGAAACAAGTATAATTATTCCGAGGAGGATGCAACAAACCACATTACAGTTTAGCTGGTTAGGATGCATACATCTTATCCCAAAGGTTTAGATTTGAACCTAGCATTGAATTTTTTTACTACATTTTATTTTGTTTTCTCCCTCCCTTCGCGAGCGCGGCAACTTCAAAAAAAGTTGAGAAAAAAAGGGAGCGAGGGAGACCTTCGTTGCCGCACTGAGGGCACTGAGGGCCCAAGAACAAAATCCTATGATGACACTGCTGACCTGCATTTACAAATTTTGCACATTGTTCAAACGAAAATATGTCAATTTCTCACTTTCGACAGATTATAGAGATTAGCAAATGACAGTGCACCAGGTGTGAAAACTGTGAATACGCACACTGACTTCTTCCCTCCCGAAGGAGAACTGCAACAAAAATACAATATTGTTCCGTCACCACGAATGCCATCACGACTACAACTTTCCAGCAGATCGGGAGCAGCTCGTCTGGACATTTTAGGCTCCCTTTGGACATTATGCATGCAGAGCCAAAGGACTTGCTTGGATCCATGCGGCGTGATTCCATGGTGGTAGCACGCTGAAAAACCTATAGCTCCTCCTAGGTTGCAGACCCTACAGACTAATGCTCTGAAGGGTCTCGCTCCGTTTTTTTCTCAACTTTTTTTCTCCTTCCCTTCGTTGCCACACTAGCGGAGGAGGGAGGGAGAAAAAAAATAAAATGTAGCAAAAGAAATTCAATGTTGAGGTTCGAACTCAAACCTTTAGGATAAGAATAAAATGTAACAAAAGATATTCAAATCTTAACCAACTGAACTATAATATGATTTGTTGCATGCTTCTCGAAATAATTATATACTTGTTTTATTCGAAATGTCAAGAGCTATGGGGTAACAGCTTGGCGCCTATCAGCACCCACGTCACCGATGGCGCAACAACCTTGACGTCAAACCCTCTGACGCCGAGACGTGTAAGCTTGGCTACAGATTTTGAAATATTTTCACCAAAAAAGTAAGAATCTTTTAAAAAAAGAAAAACTAAAAAACAAAAAAAAGTCGGCCCTGCCTAAGAATCTTTAAAAAAAAGAAAAAGCTAAAAAACAAAAAAAG
Source organism: Setaria viridis (assembly GCF_005286985.2). Classification (NCBI taxonomy): domain Eukaryota; kingdom Viridiplantae; phylum Streptophyta; class Magnoliopsida; order Poales; family Poaceae; genus Setaria; species Setaria viridis. The sequence continues at coordinate 46,209,633 of NC_048271.2, forward strand.
TCGGCCCTGCCGCCTCCCTTCTCCAAGCCCTAACGCGGGTCCTCCTCCCCGATGTACGCCGCTCGCACCTCCGTCCTCCGCCCGGTCGCGCCTCCTCCACCGTCCGCCAGCCGGGCCGCCTCCTTCCTCCACTGCGCCGAGCATCCCCCGGGCGGCACGCCCCCTGCTGGATCTCCTCCGTCCTCCGCCACGCCGGGCCACCTCCGGGCGCCCCACGCCGGCGCGTCCCCTCTACGGCCCCACGCCGGCGCGCCCCCTGCACAGCTTCCCACACGATCCATTCCGGCGGCGGCGCTTGGAAAACGGGAGGAGGTGCCCCATCGAGTCGCCGCCGCCACCCACAAGCGGAACAAGGCGGCGGCGGCTAAGGAGCACGGAAGGGCGCTCGCCTTCGCCCACCTCCATGTGATGCTGCTCCAGTCGGTCGTCAACGTCTACAGTGGGTCGCGGAGGCCGACCAGCTCGGCGTGGCCGCGCCCGTCTCTTAGGGACCCCGACATCGTCCTCGACCTGTGTGTAGCCGCCCGCCTTGTCCCCACCGATCCCAGCCCGTTCTTGTCCCCACCGATCATCACCCCATATCCAGAGGCGACGGCTGCCCAAGGATCACGAGGAACTGGTGGCGGCCCACGGGACCACGGCGAGTCGGCGGCGGTCAGCTTCCCCAATCCCCTTGGGTTGTTCCCCCTAGCTGCGGATGTGACGGTGGTGGTGATTCGTGTCGGCTCCTTCCCTTCCGCTCCATCCATGGAGAAGACCGGCAAGATCGACGTCCCTCTCCGCTGCCCCATCCTGCCTCTCAATTTTGCCTGTAAGTTTCTTCGACTTGATCTATATTTTTCTAGATTGATTTGTCGCTTGCCCTTCTGATCCACGTATTCAGTGCCTTCCCCTGGTCAATTCCCATCGTGTTCCTCCTCCTTTTGATAAGATGTAGATCGAGTGATCGACTGCTTTGCACGTGTTAAGGATGACTGCTTCGCGTTGCCTTGATGGCCGTGAGTTTGGTGAGTCAGGCGCACACAGCCTGCCTGTCCAGGAGAGAGGCTTAACTAGAGCACAACTTTCCTCTATGACCCCTACATGAAGCTGACTGCTATATTATCTGATCTGAACATTTGAGATTAGACTAGGTTGCAATATCGCAGCCAGACAACCAAAAATAGTTATGGCTTTGATTGATAGGTTCTGCAAATATAATAGCAGCGCTATAGATTGCTAGAATTATGTGGTTCCTGAATTGTTTTTTTTTAAAGGTAGGATCCTGAATTGTTCCATTAGCATGCCTCTTTGGTTTATTTACTGGTGGCCAAGAATCGAGAATATCTCAGTCATCCACTGTGCAATGTTCTTAGGAGGTATTACTAAAGTATACAGTTCAAAGACTTTATCTTCCTCCTAATCATAAAGAGTATTGGAGCCATTTAGAGTCTGCAAGAATATCTGAATTTTTATTTTGTACTGCAGAGGAAAAAACATAGACAAATCAATTGAGTTTGAAGCCAGAAAGGGATATCAGAGGAACCTGCAAGGAAAAGGTATGCGATTAAATAACTTGCAGGGTGAGATAAATATTTTTTTTTGGAATTTTAGTGTCAATGAATTTTTGAGTCTGCAAGAATATATGAATTTAGACTTTCTAAAATTTAGGCTCGTGGTTACTTTTTTTGCAAGTAGAGATAAATAACTTTCAAGTGCATAGTGTGCTTATGCTATTATTGCTCATTGCAGTGTGATTTTTCATTATCACATCGGACCATGTTGTGTATCTTGTTGTGCCATTAGTCGCATTATTGCTTTTCTATCTAATAATACCTGTAGATTATATATATGTGAAGACACACCTGTCCAGGCACCAAATGTAGCCCAGACATTGTTTTTCTTGAATGTAGATTACGCCCGTAGAATAATGGTTGCCGTCGCTGTCCAGGTCTTTGTGATATCCTTTTCACTGCATTTTTGTCATTATATGTCCACATTAACACCACAAAAGGTTCGAGCCACTTTCTATTACTGACCACTCTCCTGTGTTTGATTTCATTCTTTTTCAGTTAACAGGTTCAGGTTGTTGATGAGAAGAGAAGATTACTAGCCGAGCTGTAGGCTTTGTTGCTTGCCCATGCTATCATACTCCTCCTAACAGATTCCCTGGAATGACTAAATATGCACTCCTTCTGGAAAGCGTCTGCAGCTGCGCATGCATGGTAAAGGGGACTGTTGTTTAGCATATTAGCAACTTCCTGCATCTATCTGTCATTGACCGAGAAATACCAAAAATGGAGCACAAGAGCTGTAATCGAACCCAGGAGGTCAGGACCTGTTGAGATAGGAACACTCACCACTACGATAAACCTTGCTGAGTGAGGGCATGTAATTTTTTCAAAGAGGTCTAATTAAGAGTCTTGTTGCTTATGCTGGTTCGGTAAGTTATGAGTACAGTTACTTACCAGATGATAGTATCAATATTCAATATGGAGGTTCACAATAGGAACATATGTTTAATGTTAATGATTTCTCTCACTATAGGTTAAATTCATAATTGTTTGAATATCAAGTTGATGTTATTTTATTTGATTATGATCTAAGCCCGTAGCAAAGCAAGTTTGGTTGGTGTTGCATCTATTTGTCTCCAATTTGTGCTTATTTTTCAGCTGACTGTTCAAATGTAGTTGCTGAGCAAATCTTTGGAAGGGACCACATCCTAGATTCATTTAAGCAACCCAGCTGCTTGTTTCACTCATTCAGACATTACTATTGTTGCACTGGCAGAGGTAAGTCAAGGTTTTTATTAATCATGTCCATTTCATTCATTCCCTTCTAATCAATGCATACAAATTTCTACGGCAGAATATTACGACATTGTTTCCTCAATGGACGTAATGTTATAATAACTGCAATCAAGATTTGTTCATTGCTTAACATACCATTTTTCAAAACTTTCTCTGCAGTAATCCAATGGATGCACACGGGGAAGTTACATGGTAAACACAATGTAGTGTGTTTCAGCTCTTGGCAATCACGGACTTTGAAGCTTAGTGTTTTGCATTCTTAATCTGCACTTTCAGTCATGTGAAATCCTTTTTAAGTATTAAATTTCAGACCATCAAACTAAGCTTAATCTCCATTAGACTAAAAAGATGAGATCTCAAGGAAATATACATGTTTCTAATTTTTAGATGATGCTCTGTTTTGCAGCTCCATGTATGACATGGGAACTGGCAAAGTCAGGACTTTAGTTGAATTTTACGTTACTTTAGTGGTGAAACATGATACTGCTTGGAAGACTGTACAGTTGAGATACTCAAGAACTACGAACCTGTTGAAAATATCATTGTAGTTCTTGAATTATGTGTAGCATGCAAACTCCATTTTAGAAAACCCAATTTTAAACTGTTATGTGACATTCTGTACCATTCTAAACTGATTTTTATTGTGTGCATTACGTACCGTTCTAAACTATCTATGCTCACGATAGTTTTTTTTTTTTGCCTGTAGCAACGCACGGGCACGATCCTGGTATTAGTACTAATTTAATTTTGGCAAGATTTAGGGATTAAGATCTTAATAGATGAGTACCGTTGGTATCCATGGATGAAATCTTTCACCCACTCCTGATCCATCTCAATACATATCGGATTGGTTCTGAACTCATGGCTAAAATTTTACACCCACGTGCACACTTTGGGTGCCAAACCTGCACCCATGGGTCCAACTGCCATTGCACGGACCATGTGCAAACGGGTGGGCTGTCGGGCGAGGCCGCACGTACTGCCCTCCTGGGCCAGCGCTGAAATCCATTATTTTAGGGGATAGCAGCTCAGCCCATTATTTAGGCCTTCCTCCTATTTACGCCCTTGGTAGTTGCACAGCAGTATCGTTCACGCATGCAAGCCCGGCCCAGTGGTCAACAGAAGCGGCTTTACAAGCATGAAACGCCTTCTGGGAACCCGCGTTCGCTACGCCATCGCCAAAGCAGCTAGTAGCCGTAGGCGTTGGGAACACCATTAAAATTCCCAACTCTAGATAAGCCAGCAAGCAATTCAAGCGAGGCAATTCAACTCGCATAGCGTCCCGCTGTGGGCCTGTGGCCCACGTATTTTTGAAAGACTATTCTTATTGGAAATTATCATGCACATTGATTATTTGCCACGTAAGATAATCACTGATGTGTCGACAAATTAAGAAGGAAAGGTATCATTTACACGAACACGATACGATGATAATGCTCGAGTCCGACGATATCCCAGGCATTTTAGCCCACACGATATTGCATTGTGGTCTCAGAGTCAGAGGTATCATGCGCGCGCTCTCGTTTTTGCACCGGAGCAAAGGCTCTCGTATGCAAACTTCCTTTCGAAAGCAAATACCACACGCTCAAACCGTTTCGTGAACATTTGGCACACTTCCGCCGCCAAATTTCGATGATGCGTTGGACCAGGACAGGGGGGCCTCTGTGGGCTCACGAGTCACGAGCGGATGCCGCCAACTTGCGTCCGCTTGCATCAGCTCTTACCTCACACTCGGATGATGCCAGATCATCATAGTTGTCCACTTCATCAGGGCCTGTCACGAAAGAAAGAAAGAAAGAAAGAGACACTGCCACAGTGCCACTGCCGTCTCCTCTCTAGCACAGAGTCTTCAGGCGTCCCCGATTTCGATGGAGCGCTCGCTGGCTCGCTGCTACCTGGTAGTTTTTTTTTTTTTTGAGGGGGTGCTACCTGGTAGTAGGTGGCTTTCGGAATTCAGGATCGCCCTTCAGGGATCGCGGACTCGCAGTACTGCACTGCACTGGAATCAAATCTGAAGATCGCAGACATATTTGGCCCATAGCGATTATCAGCCTCTAGTAATAATTAAAGCAGGCGGAGCCCAAGGGCCCGCCGGTACAGAGCAGGGTACGCGTGTCCAATCTCATCCCACGTACGTAAAGCTCGTCAGGCCCATTCCGCGGGTCTGGCGAAGGCGAAGTCCAATTGCAAGTCCGTCGCGGCTCAGGGAACGATCCCGAGCGTCCGTTCCTGATCGGACGGGGTGTCCTGGCGAACAGGTCGCCCGCACGGCGCCGCGGTTGTCTTCTTCACTCCGAGCTATAAATGGCAGTGAGCTCGCCGAGCGCCGTCGCATCGCATCGCCTCCTATCTCCACTCTCTCCTCGCCTCACGCTTTCCACACTGATACGGCACCCAGTCGCCGCCTCGTCACGATCTTGGAGAGAGAGGGAGAGACAGAGTTGGAAGGATGAGTTCTTGGGGGTCCGTGTCCGCGGCGCCGGAGCGGGACATCGATGACCTGCCGCGGAACGACGCCAACTACACGGCGCTCACGCCGCTCTGGTTCCTGGAGCGCGCCGCGCTGGCGCAGCCGGGCAGGGCGTCCGTCGTGCACGGCCCCATGCGCTACACCTGGGCCGAGACCTACCGCCGGTGCCGCCGCTTTGCGTCCGCCCTCGCGCGCCGATCCGTCGGCCACGGAAGCACGGTGAGATCACTCAGCTTCCTTCTATTTCCTCCTCTTCTTTGGGGAATCCTTTTTTGATAAGCGGGTCCCTGTTTTCCCCCAAGCATATAGGCGTTTGTGAACGGTATCGTGTCTTTTTTAGGAACTTTTGAATTATAATATGAGTTGCATTCATAGGGTAAAATGCTAAAATTTCGTTCGTGGGGACTTTGACAGTGACCTGACTGCAAATTTATATGCAAAAAGATGGGCCCTGTTTCCAACTAGTGGAAGGACCTGTTACTGATTCCTACCTTTGCAAGATGAATTTCACCATCTTTATTTTTTGAAGGAAAAAACATTGCATGGTTCCTCTTGTAGTTCTCTGATGTATGTATTTGACTGTATTTGATCGTCAATTCGTACATGTTGCATGTTACCATTATGCTATTATCATGTATTCATGTTGCGTTAGATCTCCTACTCTTGCCCAATGGAGTAGTAGTTAACGACTGTTTTCCATTTCGCAAAGAAAGAAAACGACGACTGCTTTCCAAAAAAAGGAAGCAGGGGGTCCTCCCCTGTTTGTAGAACACTGCAGTCCAGTGATAGCTTGAGATGCCCATTTATGTTGGATTAACTACTCAGATACATACATCGTTTGCATATTCAAGATGCAATGGAATTGTCCAGGCCATGTCAGTAGCAAGTGGCCCCAGATGGTTGCATCTTGTTTTTAGGCTACTAAGTTGTGGTATTCTGGTTGCTTTTAGAAGGCGCCTGTTATCAATACTAGTCTAGTGGCAGTAGCTTTCCTCATCAAAATGAAATACGACAGCTTGCTGTTTTTGGTCAAAATAAAAGATAAGCCTATCTCATTTTGGTCTTGACTTTGGGTCTTGTCTCTATCAACCTGTTGAGACTTGAGGGCAGCATCTAGCCTTGAAAAAAAGGCCATTTCTCATGAAGAAAAAAAAAACTTGTCTAATGATGGCCTATACATTTTCTCCAATGTATATTTGCTCATCGGTCAGTCCACTGCACCTTTGGGGGGGGGGACCATTAGGATAAAATTAATTGGATGATTATTTAGCTACTAAAATAAACATTGTGGCTGTATGATTCCTGAGGTCCTTAAGAAAGAGGAAGCATTTTGATTATCTTGGAAACAATTTGTGCTTGAATTGTAATAAACTGAATCTTTTTCTTTGCTTAGGTTGCTGTAATAGCCCCAAATGTCCCAGCAGTTTATGAAGCTCATTTTGGCGTTCCAATGGCCGGAGCTGTAGTGAACTGCGTCAATATCAGGTTAAATGCCGAGACAATAGCATTCCTTCTTGAGCATTCTGTAGCAGAAGTTGTGATGGTGGACCAAGAATTCTTCACCCTCGCTGAAGAATCCCTAAAGATAATCACCGAGAAGAAGAAATCAGCTTTCAGGCCTCCTATCCTGATCGTTATTGGTGACCCAACCTGTGATCCAAAGTCCCTGCACTATGCTCTAGGAAAGGGAGCTATAGGGTATGAAGAGTTTCTGAAAACTGGTGACCCAGAGTTCAACTGGAAGCCACCAAAGGATGAATGGCAGAGCATCGCCCTAGGCTACACTTCGGGGACTACTTCCAGCCCAAAAGGCGTCGTGCTGCATCACCGCGGTGCCTATCTCATGGCGCTCAGTGTTGCTATGGTGTGGGGAATGCCTGAAGGGGCTGTTTACTTGTGGACTCTGCCCATGTTCCACTGCAATGGCTGGTGCTATACTTGGGCGCTGGCAGCCTTCTGTGGAACGAGCGTATGCCTTCGCCAGGTACGTTAACCATCTGTCCTGGACCACATTTTGGTCCCCAAGTGTATTATGAAATTATGCGGAATGCATTTTTAGTTTCAGCTACATCTACTCAACTTCAGGGTGAAAAAAAGCAAGAAAACTTGCCGTGCAATTCATTTGGGCTGTAGTAATTCAAACACCATTTTGCAATTTGCAGGTGAGCACGAAAGCTATATACCATGGCATTGCGAAGCTAGGTGTGACGCACTTCTGTGCTGCACCGGTCGTGCTCAACAACCTCATCAACGCTCCGGCAAGCGAGACGTTCCTGCCGCTCCCCCGCGTCGTAAACGTCAACGTGGCCGGAGCCGCCCCGACGCCGTCCCTTCTCGCCGCGCTGTCCATCCGCGGCTTTCGAGTCACGCACACGTACGGCCTGTCGGAGACCTACGGGCCTTCGACGGTGTGCGCGTGGAAGCCCGAGTGGGACGAGCTGCCGCTGGAGGAGCGGTCCCGTCTGCACTGCCGGCAGGGCATCCGGTACATCGCGCTGGAAGGGCTGGACGTGGTGGACCCGAAGACGATGGCGCCCGTCCCGGCCGACGGCAAGACCTACGGCGAGATCGTGATGCGCGGCAACGCCGTGATGAAGGGTTACCTGAAGAACCCCGAGGCGAACGCGGAGGCGTTCGCGGGCGGGTGGTACCACTCGGGCGACCTGGGAGTGAAGCACCCCGATGGGTACATCGAGGTGAGGGACCGGATGAAGGACGTGATCATCTCAGGCGGGGAGAACATCAGCAGCCTGGAGGTGGAGAAGGTGGTGTGCATGCACCCGGCGGTGCTCGAGGCCTCGGTTGTCGCCAGGGCCGACGAGCGGTGGGGGGAGTCGCCGTGCGCGTTCGTGACGCTCAAGGACGGAGCCGCTGACGGCACGGAGGACACCGCGAACGACATCATGCGGTTCTGCCGGGAGAGGATGCCGGGGTACTGGGTGCCCAAGTCGGTGATCTTCGGGCCGCTGCCCAAGACGGCCACGGGGAAGATCAAGAAGAACGAGCTGAGAGCCAAGGCCAAGGAGCTGGGGCCTGTCAAGAAGAGCAGGATGTGAAGGTGTGAACCCTGGTGCTGAGACAGGAGTATAGTACAGGGGAAAAGGAAAATGGTTGGGCCGACGTCGTTACATAAAGGAAACCAGAAATTTCACCGGCGAAGTACCTTCAAAGTCCTGGGATTTCAAAATATGCACAGAGGTTGATTACTTTGTGCTTTATTCAGTTGTATCCTTCAGAGATTCAGATCAGATCTGTATTTTACAGTTTGGAGCAGAGTGGTCGCTGCTGCCATGTGCTAAGGAGACCATGTTTGCCATTCTTCATTCTCTCTCTTGTTTCTTGAGAACGGTCGCTTGCACGAGCAGCTTCTCGTGTTGACCTGCGATGAGGGATTCCAGTTCCAATCGCCATGCACACTTACTTGTACAAGAAACGGAGGTGGAAGTCGCGTGCTGACGTTCTCTACGTCCATCCGTTCTTGCCACGTTGGAACAGGTCACGGTGCGCATCGTTTGGATTTCGTCTCGCGGAGGCGGCCGATCATATCCTTGTTTGAAAAATCCATTCGCATCACGGCGACAGATTGATAACAGAGGATGGTAGCTGCCCCACTTGCAATTTTCTTTTGTTTGGCCCGACAAAGAAGACGATGAGTTTTCCCCAACCCGATCTGTTCAGCTTAATCCGCGGAGTTGTATATGTTCTCCAAGCGTCGGTACTGGCTGCTGCCGAAGAATTTTCGCGACGGCGAGTCAAGCGTGGCGCCCAGCTCCGATCCAAATGCCCCTGATCCATCGAGAGGTGATCAGGCAAAAGCGACCGGCGAGCCAGTGCTAATCCGACAAGGACGTGCAGTGTAGTTTTTTTTTTTTTGAAACCAACAGTCTAGTTTCGTCCGCATCAAAATGTTTGACAACTTGAGCCTTACAGGGCACGAAGAACATATTTCTACGATACAGCTGTCCGCAAAAAAAAATATTGCACGGCTCGTTTCAGCCTCTCTATCAGGGAGCAGTGGAGTTTGCCGTGGCGCCGCGTGCCCTTTCGGTAACACCAAAGGGAAGCATGCACAGTGAGATCTGCGAGATATGCATAGTGCCCATGGTCGTAGCTGGAGCTGTTCTACAAGCGCAACAAAGACATCTGTCGCTATCTGGATTGATTAATCCGGCAACTGTTCCCCGTTTCTTTGTTTTTTTCTTGAGGAAGCAGCCTTTTAGGATCCCAGCATGCAATTCATGCATTCGCGAAGGAATCGCGATCACCAATTCACCATCCTACATCCTAACTAAGCCTGCTAATGGTTCGGGCTAAGCCCGGTTTTAATGGACTGGTTCTGTTACTTGGGCTTAATTAGTTCGGTGGTAAACAGGCTGAGGTGTTTAGTAGGCTGGTTTGGTGTGGTTTTCTTTCATAATAGATTGGTCCGGCCTGGTTCGATCCAAACGGCCGGTTGCTCTAACCCCGACTCGCGACCCCCTTCCACATCTTCCCTCCGTCTCCCAGTGCGCCGACGCCGGGGGCTCGTCCTTGCCCATCTTGCCGGCGCCGCCGCGTCGTACTCCTCACTCTGCCACTCCCCCACCGCTGCCGACGACGTTCGGGTGCCCCAACTACTGGTCACTTCTCTGGCGGGCGGCCACAGCCACGAGAGCAGGGGCGAAGGACTCGAGGAGCGGCTGCCCTGCGCGCGGCGGGCTGGAGACGGAGAGCAGCTGAAGGAGGCGAGGAGCAGGGGCAGCAGGCTCTGGAGTATCTACTCCATCCCGAAATTGTAGCTAGTCAGTGCAGCAGAGCGGAGATTCGCTCGGAGTTCCCACTGCTTCCTCCTCTAGATTTCATTTGTTGCTGTATGTGTCGGTTCATTTTTGTTCTTACTGGCTTGCGGTGGCAGCACCATATTTCCTTTCAAACGATAGTTTACACGCAAGCTGGCGCAAGCAAGCTACCACAGGATGTATGGTTAGAGAATCAGGTGAAGACCACAAGTTCAGTTTGGTTTTGGTGTGAAATCGCTGGCGGATTGGTGTAGTTCCGTTTTTGAGGCATGCAGATTGATGTGATGTGGTTTAATTGACGAGCAGCAGAGTAGTGGGTTTGGTGCGGGTTTATAGTCTGGATCTCAGACCATCAGCCTTAATCCTAACAGCAAGCAATCACATCGCAAGATCTGCCACCCAAAACTGTACGCCGCTCCAGGCAGCCCCTGCCTAAACAAACAGCAGAAATTCCCGGGCTCTCCCAACCCCAACGTGATCGGCCTGCCACGGCGCTCGCCACCACCCGCCGCCTCGCGACCCGCGAGCCACCCACCAACCTACCCGCTCGGAGCCTCGGACACACGCCCAGCGCCGTGCGCCGCCACTAAAAAACCCGCAAAAACCCATGCCACGGGGCTGCCCCCGCAGCCGATCCCCACCACCCGCTCCTCATCCCCCGCCTCCCTCACACCGCGCGCTACGCCCACGCCCACGCCCACGCCGGGCGCCGGGGTTTGTCCCGCCTGCCGGCTGCCCAAAAACACATATAAAAACGCGAGCGAGGCGCCCCCCGCCCCCACTTGTTCGGACTCTTTCTCCCTTCGGTTCCGATCCCCCCACCATCCCCGCAGGCAAGGCAGGTCAAAGCGACGCCGCGGGCTCAACCGAGGGCCCGGCGTTGGTGGTGGTGGCGCGGAGATGGCGGTGGAGCGGGACATCGACGACCTGCCGCGGAACGACGCCAACTACACGGCGCTCACGCCGCTGTGGTTCCTCGAGCGCGCCGCGCTGACCCACCCGGCCAGGGCCTCCGTCGTGCACGGGCCCGTGCGCTACACCTGGGCCGACACCTACCGCCGGTGCAGACGCCTCGCCTCCGCCCTCGCGCGCCGATCCGTCGGCCACGGCAGCACGGTGCGCCCTCCATCTCTTCCCGCTCATTTCTCCTGTTTGCCTAGTCTTCTTCTTCCATGGATCTTCTGACTTTAAATTCTGAGATGTGAACGGAGAGAAAACTTACACTTCACTGTGAAACGGTAGTAGTAAAAATTTCAACAATAAATGGTTATGCTGTTGAAAACCTGCCACGAAAGCAAAAGGGTGTGTTGATAAGTGTGTTGATAAATTAGGCTGTCAACTCCTGAATTACCGCTGAAAGGCTAAAACAGATGGTTTGTCCTATCATGTTGGCAGTGGATGCTTGGCCAAATGAGTAAATGTTGTGGTTCTTCACTCCTCAGTACCCGCAGCCGTACACCCTGAAAACTTAGTTCGCCCTTTCACCTCATGTTTCCTGTATGCGCAAACACATGACATATTTGACGCGTCACATGCTAGCTGAAATAATCTGAAATACTGACATGCCTTTTGGCAGAAATCAACTGATGCCATCTCTGGGTGTGAAATAGGATTTTCAAAGTGTCTCCAATATGTTCATGCTTGGCCCCAAACAGTCCGTACTTATCTCTCGTTTACCATATCTGTGCTATTGCTCTACCAGAGTAGATCTGGAATGCTGTACCATTTTCGTTTGCGTACATTCAGGTCTTAGGGCCTGTTTTCTTCCACCTTGCTAAACTTTAGATGCTAAAGTTTAGCAACTTTGAGCTGCTAAACTGCAAAACACTCTTTCTAAAACTTGCTAAAGTTGAGTTGCTAAAGTTTAGCACTTTAGCAAGTTTTTGGTTGCTAAAACTTGCTAAAAGGTGGGCTGGACAACATATACCCCTCATTTATTGCTTGTCTCCCCCCTCCTGCGCACCTTTAATAAGGGTAGATAGGTCCTTTTACAGCTCATTAAATGCCTTTTAGCAAGAGTATCCAAACAGCTTTGCTAAAGTTTAGCAACTAAAGTTTAGCAACTTTTAGCAACTAAAGTTTAGCAAGGTGGAAGAAAACAGGCCCTTAGAACTATGGTCTGTAAAACTTCCTAAATTAAGATAAGAATATATTGTTTCAACATAGCTTCCATGTTCTGAAATCACTGCTTATTGCGTTTGACAATGGTCCTGGCTTGTTTGGGGATGTTGTGGTGAAGTTTTGATGTAGAGATGTATTGAAAGGCCTATCCACCACCACCATCTGCCAATGTAAAAGGAAACTCTCAGCAGCTGCCAGGGGTGGACCAGAAACATTTGCCACTGGTGTCACTCCTAGAGAATATAGAAAAATGTACCTATTTATAACTTTATAAGCATTGTTTGCTATGTATATTTAGAGTTTGCCATTGATGGCAAAGCAAATTTTTACCAAGCACGGCTGGCAGTGTAATCATAGAATTTGTGCTTAGTTTTGTGTCATCATGTAACAAAATTAGAACTCTGTAATAATTTTTGGATGTTGTATACATACTTTTGTAAAAGGCTGGAACCTAGTTCTTTTATCTAAAAAATTTAGAATTTTTGTTGGATTAGCAGCAAGCCATTGGTGTCACGGGAGTATGGGACACCAATAGATACATGCTGGATCTGCCCCTGGCAGCTGCAGTCATTACTCTGTTTGCCTTGTACAGGAGAACAATTTCATAAATAATATTTCATACAGTATTGTTTGTTCATGTTCTACTATTGTGTCAATCTATTACTTTGTCCTAGATAAAACTTCTGTTGATTATGTGCACTCAATCCATTCTATCATGTTTTATTGATTCTTAGTTTATCCTGAATCTCATAGGTAGCTGTAATAGCTCCAAATGTCCCAGCAATTTATGAAGCTCATTTTGGAGTGCCCATGGCCGGGGCAGTGGTCAATTGCATCAACATTCGACTAAATGCTGCCACTGTTGCATTTCTATTGGAGCACTCCTCAGCTGAAGTTGTGATGGTTGACCAAGAATTTTTCTCCCTGGCAGAGGATTCTTTGAGGATTATTGCGGATCAAAAGAAAGGTTCTTTCAAACAGCCACTTCTTATAGTTATTGGTGACCAGACATGTGATCCAGAGGCCCTCCAAGATGCTTTGAGAAAAGGAGCCATCGAGTATGAGACATTCTTGGAAAGTGGTGATCCAGAGTTTGCATGGAAACCACCACAGGATGAATGGAAGAGTATTGCACTAGGTTATACTTCTGGGACAACTTCTAATCCAAAGGGTGTGGTATTACATCACAGGGGAGCTTACCTAATGTCACTGAGTGGTGCTTTGGTATGGGGAATGAACGAAGGCGCTGTTTACTTGTGGACTTTGCCAGTGTTCCACTGTAATGGCTGGTGCTATACATGGGCGCTTGCTGCTCTTTGTGGAACAAGTATATGTCTTCGTCAGGTATACCTTCTTTTTTTCTAAATAAGTATATGCCAACCTTCTTATTATCAAATACATGTAGAAGTCTATAGAAAACTGAAGTGGTAATACTTATGAAGATCACCATATATGACATGTCATGTTTCATGAATAGCATGTGTACACAAATAGAAGATTGTTTACACAACTTCAAGAATAAGAGCACATATAACTGGAAAACACACTTAGACTGATGCAAAGGCCCCTAGAAAATCATCATACCAACAAATTACCATGAGGAATTAAAAAACAGTAAATAATTAAATAGTAATTGATCAAAACTGATCAAGTTTTACTGGACGCTATATTGCTATTGATAAATGTTTCCTTACATTTTTCAAGAGTGGTGCAGTATAAACATAAAAGTTGTTACTTGGATGATATATGTAAAGTGAGGAAAGGAAAAACATAACATGAAACCAATATTTGGTAGGCACTGCATTGCTACATTGTCAGGCTATAATTAGGATGGGTATTTATGCTGTTATAAGCAGGGTATCTTGAAGTTTTCATTAGGTGGCTGATCGATTGCTCATCTTTCTTTCTCAAGTCTTGGTTTCTCACTAGTAAGGTTTTCTTCATATCGCAAGTTTTACTACCGTATCCAAATATAACATGACTCAGGAAAACATTAGGTGCTTGATGGTTATTGGACTTGCATGTGAGGCAATGACCACATACCCACATGAATGGATGGATAGGTTCACATAAGCTGAACCAATGCTGTTCTTATCCTTTGACTAAAACTTATTGTGTTACCAGCTTGATGGTTGGTTTCCTTGTTTGATTTGAAAATGAACTTTTTTTCCAGATGCTAGTAAGTAGTACTAACAAGAACTCTTTTTGACATGCGTTGCTTGAAGCAAGTTTGCCAAGCGGAATATTTGATGTCCATCTTGGCTGTTGACCTGTAGAATTTCCCAGATCAGCATAATTTGGGCAAAGCTTAGGCTTCCTGATAAACTTGTTTCTGATTTCTTTTGGAGTAAGTTTTATTGTAAGGTCATTGAGGACATGACCTTGCTTGTTTGCTGCAATGAAAATTTACAAATCACATGATAAAATAAAGTAATTCTTCACAATTCGCCCTATTCACATATGAGAGAGGAATCACCAACATGTTATTCACCTAGTAAATTGTTCTCATCTGCAACTGACATTTATTTTTCTTCTCTAAACTTTGTATGACAGGTTTCAGCGAAGGCCATCTTCTCAGCGATAGCCCACCAGGGTGTGACTCACTTCTGTGGGGCGCCGGTCGTCCTGAACACAATTGTCAACGCCCCTCCGGCAGACACTCTCCCCCTGCCTCGCATCGTCAATGTCATGACTGCTGGCGCTGCCCCTCCACCCTCCATCCTGGCATCAATGTCCAAGCTCGGCTTCCGCATCACCCACACCTACGGCCTGTCGGAGACGTATGGACCGTCCACCGTGTGCGCCTGGAAGCCGGAGTGGGACAGCCTGCCAGCCGACGAGCGCGCGCGCCTCCATGCTCGGCAGGGCATCCAGTACGTCGGCCTGGAGGGCCTGGACGTCGTGGACCCGAAGACGATGGCACCGGTCCCGGCCGACGGCACCACGATGGGCGAGATCGTCATGCGCGGGAACGGCGTCATGAAGGGGTACCTGAAGAACCCCAAGGCGAACGCCGAGGCGTTCGAGAACGGGTGGTTCCACTCGGGCGACCTGGGCGTGCGGCACGCCGATGGGTACATCGAGGTGAGGGACCGCGCCAAGGACATCATCATCTCCGGCGGGGAGAACATCAGCAGCCTGGAGGTGGAGAAGGCGGTGTACCTGCACCCGGCGGTGCTGGAGGCGTCGGTCGTGGCGCGCGCTGACGAGCAGTGGGGGGAGTCGCCGTGCGCGTTCGTGACGCTCAAGGACAGCGTGGACCGCTCGGACGAGGCGGCGCTGGCGCGCGACGTCATGAGGTTCTGCCGCGAGAGGCTGCCCGGCTACTGGGTGCCTAAGTCCGTGGTGTTCGGGCCTCTGCCGAAGACGGCTACCGGCAAGATCAAGAAGCATGAGCTCAGGGCCAAGGCCAAGGAGCTGGGCCCGGTCCGGAAGAGCAGGATGTGAGCTCGACTTGCGCTCAGGTTCTCCACGACTCCACCCACCAGCTGGTCTGAACCTTCCTTACGATCGATCTTGTCTCGACATTGAGCAACCATTTGGCATCAGTGCAAATCGCCGGTGTAATCTGTACTCTTAGATGAAGGTGGTATACTACAGACTGTTTCGTATAATGTCTCTATTGCACGACCAACATGTGCACCTGATAAACTGTATTCGAGTTTGTCATTTGTCTGGAAAACAGATAGGATCTGAATATTCAGGGACTTCGTGTATCACTCATTCACTCCACTTGTATTCCAAGGGTACGTTAATGGCAAGACGATTACAAAGACCTCAAAGAAGTGAAAGATTGAAGAACAAAATTCTCTGCCACGGTAAAACCGTAAAGCTCCGCATGAAAAAAATTGAAGACAAAAAAGTGAGATATCTGAAAAGATTGGGTCTTTCACTCTTTTGAAAAGCTGATTGAACAGAAGTATCTCTCTCCAGGTTCACTTGCTTTCCGGCGTACGACCCAAAGCTACGCTACAGCGGTAGCTAGCCCGGAACGAACAACCAGTTCAGTCACTAACGACAACGACGACGTGTGCAGATTTTTTTGGCTGAAACGCGAGAACAGACAGAATCCATCAGGCCTATCTGCCATCCTAGGGAAAGTGCAAAAGCTCCTCTTTATGCCGCGACTCCTGCGTCGTCGCCGCATCGCATCGGCATGCACGCACGCATAGTTCGTCACCGCTGGAGTGCTTGGCTGCACGACAGCGCATCGCGTCCGGAAAACGCGCGGCAATCATGAAAAGAAAAAGGAGCAGGATTGGTCCATGTCATCACATGGGGGCACAGCGACATTGAAAAGCCTGGGAAAAGGATACCGTTCCTACATCAGCGCATATCTTTGTTGTTCAGGCTTTGTTTTGATGCGTCGTTCTTCCTGTGGACCGAGGCATCGAGGGAGGGTCCGTTTGTTCAAACTACAGCTTCCGTTTGTTTAAACTGCAGCTTTTAAATTTTTATGAAAAAACTGTTATTGGATTTTTTTTTTGAAAAGCCAACACTAGCTTATTATGAAAAAGCTGTTATTGGATTTTTTTTGAAAAGCTAACACTAGCTTATAGAAGATGTGTTTACCTTCCTGAGCTCAAAAAACTACGAAAAGCTCACAAAACTGAGTTTTCCAACTTTCCATGTAAACTCAATTTTTTTGGGCTTCCAACTTTCCAGAAGTTGCACGAGAATTTCCCTGTTTGTTTGAGCTTCTAACTTTTCACGCTGAGAAGCTATCAGAAAGCTCAAATAAAGAGGCGCTAAGAGGACATGAGCATGCGGCTTTGTTTCCTCTTCGATCTCTTCTGTTCCTCTTCAATCAAACAAGCCCTCGAAGGATTACTTGAGCATGTATTTTTACTCTCAGGCAAGAGTTGACGTCTCATTTTTACGCATGCGACCTCGTGCTGTGCGTGCTGATATGATCATATGATGTGTTGCTGAGAATAAGTTGAAAGAAAATGTGGATTCCTGGTTTCCCGTCAGAAATCCAGAACATATTCCGGTCAATTTCCTTTTGGGTCAATCCATGGATACGGCGAGATATGAAAGAACTCAGACAAA
Source organism: Setaria viridis (assembly GCF_005286985.2). Taxonomy (NCBI): domain Eukaryota; kingdom Viridiplantae; phylum Streptophyta; class Magnoliopsida; order Poales; family Poaceae; genus Setaria; species Setaria viridis. The sequence goes on from NC_048271.2 coordinate 46,226,843, forward strand.
ACCATACAGATGCATCAGAGGAAAAAGATTAAGATTCTTCACTTTAGTGAATGATGTTCCTCAAAGGAATAATAGTCTAATAGATGAAAAAGGTAGCCCAAAATTGAGCTTCTACTCCCTACTTCCTACTGAAAAAGATCAAGAAGAAGGTGTTTAGCTTCCACTCCATACTGTGCACAAACAAAAAAAAATGAACATATCGTTTTGTCATGTTTGCATTCTTTGATGAACAATCACAAATGTGACTGTATTTGCAAATACGAATCACCTAATATTGAGCAAATCTCTTCTCTATGTTAGACTGACTCGCAATATCCTTGTTAATTTAGTAAAAACACATACTAGGCTTTACGGATATAGTTTTGCAATTTAAGTCGATGATGAAAGGTATCATTTGCGACCTTGTTAAAAAATCGTTTGCTGTCACATTCCTGATCATCCATCCTAGATTGAACCCAGCAACAAAATCTGCAAACAATCCATTCGAATAATTCACAGGGTCCCAGCCGGTCATACTCTAATCATGTGATTTTGTCCACCGAAACCCCATGGCGACACACGTTGCGCGAGAGATTCGAAGCCTTGGATCTGTCATCGTATTGCATTGAAACGCCAGCTTGGTGACTGGTGTGCATGCCGTGCCGACAAGCAATCGGCCAGGCTTTTAGTACTCTCCGGGGTTGATACACCACTGACTGTGACATCCAACTGGAGTAGTACTCCACTATTCATTTGGATAGGAACATTTGGCTGGAATCACTTGTGTTAAACGCGTACTCAAACTAATGCTATTTCCCTATTCTGCATTAGATACATACCCAGCATGCTGCGGGGTCAGTTGGATTTCAGAGAATGGCTTACTGAATTGTCATGATCTTATCCAATCCAGCCTCCTGTGGGGATATATGGGTGTGGATGGATCTTCCTTCCTTGGCTTCAAAGATCACACCACATCAGTTGCTTCGCGTGTGTATCTTAATTTTGGAGCAGATGGCTTTTGTTAATGGCCTTACAGTCTGATTGATAGGGTTAGCCTACCAAGACCTAAATTGAAATGTACTACCAGTGCAAGATTTTCCCAAACCAGGCTCCTACCAAGCTTTACTTGAAAGGACCAGCATCAGAGAGGCTACCTATAAACGATTTCCCATACAAACCATCCAGTAGTATTTGCTTATTCAGCAATATTTAGGTTGCAGGAATTTTACAGAGATTCGATATAGATTGAAACAAAAAGAAACTCGAGTTTTGAAAAGGGGCTCATTGTATTGCTAAAATGCAAGCAATCAAACTTCTCAAACTTTGACCAAGCAAGAGAGCCACCGATTATAGCCAATTACATTAAAAAGAAGATAAACAAATGTGAAAACAACAACTTCTCAGCACCAATTAACTCAACAACCCAATATCAAGCAACTCAATGAAACACGTGCCATGGGGTTTCGGTGGATAAAATCACATTTTACGTGTTTTTATTTTTTTAGATTAAGGATTTTACGTGTTTTTATGATGCTGAAATTTTACACAGTTTAATTACCGTGTAATATAAAAACTTCCAGTCAAAATTGCACATTGGAAACCAGCAGGGGGTGCATTCTATTCCTTACACCCTCTTAAGCATGTGAGAATCTTGATCTGGATATCTTCCTCAACCCTGCCAACACATCCAGAGATGGTTCCCTAAACTTCCTTTCTTTTCATAAGTACTCTATAATGCATATTGCTGATACTGGAGATGTCACACAGCTAGGAAAATAATCATGGCATCAAGACAAAAACGTCTATTCACTGACAAGATGTTCAGCAAGATGCGCATGTCCTTCAGACTCAGACCTGAGGAGCTCAACATGGGCAACCTGTGCATCTACGTGAGCCACACACAACATATATGCCGATCGTGTGAGATATGAATCATGACGTTTCCTTTAGCGAATTGATTTGCAGCATGACTCGACACGCCAAGATAGCCACTCACAGCCACCGGTATTCCATTTCTTTAGTTTTTGAAAAGAAAAAAGGTAGGCACTCACCGGAATTTTGACCGGGATGGCCACCAGTGACAGTGAGCCAACAGCATGATTAGTAAAGCGAAGCTGGAGCAAGGAGCAGCCAATCGTCCGGCGACACATCGCCATGCAAGGAGCAGGGATAAGGGGAGAAGAGCACGCACGCGGGAGAATATACGAGGGCAGCACTGCAGCAGCTGGCTGCTAGAATCCAACGGGGACAAGAGTCGACGGCACATTTGAATCGGATTTTTTGGAGCAGGGAGGGAGAATAAACCACAGACGAAAACTGTTGCTAGAACTGGAGAGAGGAGAGGCATGAGCATGACGCGCAGGTCAGAAGCGGATAGAGCACCGATCAGCGATACCATCTGTGCAATTTAATTATGATATGTCACTTTTTTTAGACCATATATGTCACATTGTTGGTATGCATTGGATAATGCAAAAGGTTCCACTCTTAAAAAAAACATCAACATGATACATGCTATCTTGTTGGCAGTAATCCTTGTGTTTTGCTTATCTAACAATGTTAATATAGACCCTAGTTTTTTAGGTAGTAAGTTTCCTTATGCTCCAAGTTTGAGTCAAGTCTTTGTCTTAGTAAGTCAAGTCAAGTCTACTCCTTCCGTACCGAAAAGAATGCTGAAACACTTGTCCAAATCTATAGCTAAAATTGTATTCTTTTTGGATGAAGTAGTCAAGTCTTTACCTTAGGAAGTAAGCCACTATGGCTGGTTTGTAGTGTATCTTTCAGCTATAAATAAGAGGCTAAAGCCACCAGCAAGAGTAGCTCATCGTAGTTCAAAAATCAATCGTTGTTCTCAGCTCCTGCATTCCTAAAACTAGCAAGCAAAACTTCTTACCTGTGCTGATTTTCTAACAGATCCAACCATGACATGTGCAAGCTTTCAGTTGCGCAAACAAGCCATCCAAACAAAAGCATAATAGCATAAGTTGGAAAAAAGAACCGAAGAAACCAAACAATGAAAAATAAACCGATTTGTCAATATTTCTAGAGTTTGTTTGGTTTTTGAAATCATTTTTTAGTTAACAATTTTTATTTCAGTTTCTGACATTGGTCCAACCCAACTCGGTAAGTTATTCCTTAAATCCCTAATCGCCCTTCATTCGTAATTGTAGAAATACAAGTGAATTGCCTAACTTCCTCTCAACTAGATAAGTTATTTCTTGAAACCTCTGATCACCATTCATCCATAATTACAAGTGAATTACCAAACTTCCTCTACCATTTGGATTTTTGATTGAAATGATTGATACATGCAATTCATATACCTTACAAATGCCACTCATATGCCTTACAAATACCACCTCTATGTCATATTAAATTACTACCTCCGTTCTCTATTATATGACGTTGGTTAGCTCATTTTTGAACTAATCAACGTCATATATTAAAGGATGGAGGGAGTACATGCTATAACAAAATCATGCTCTACATATTCCTATTACCTTTCTAGAATTATCTTCTTTTGGTCTTTCAGGAAAAAAAAAGAATTATCTTCTTTGATTGCTAGTGAACCAATTTGGCAACCACGGCCAGAGTTATTCCTGTCCGCCGATCCGATCATCAGCCTTATACGTCTCTCCCCAAAAATCTCCACGGCACGCCTCGCTCAAACCCTCACGCCTCGCTAATTCGATCCGGCCGGCGACACGGCCTCACGTGTCCCTCGCCGGGTCGCTCGTCGTCACACGCCAGCAAGGCCGTCACGGCTGCAGACACAGGCATAGGGACGCGCTAGGAGCGAGGACACATGGACACGTACAGGCACGTCGACTCATCGGCAGAGGTTTGGTGACATGTCGTCTCGTCCAACAAGGATCGCGTGCCCACCCGGGGCATTGCTTTTGCAGGGACCCGTGCGCGACGCGACGGCACCGGCGCCGCGTCGATCGCCGTCGGGCGGCCGTCGGATCGAGGGGCAGCGACCGAGATCCGGCCCTGGCGCCGCAGCTCGTAATCTCGCAAGGCTTGGGGATCCTCTGTGTCAGCTGGGGAATCGACGAGCTGTTGTGCGAGCGTTTTGTGCTGCTGCGCGAGAAGTTTTCTGATCCCCCACTCCCCCGTACGAGCTCTATATAAACAGGCTTGCCCTCTGCAGCACACGCGCTTCCTTCCTCTCCGTCTTCCTGCAGAGAGCGCCACAAGGTTCTGCCTCAACAACTACCCAACGCCTCCCTCCCTTTCACGCTGAATGTTTCATCGTCTTCTTTCACTTGCTTTCCTGTTTCTTCAGGCACTGAAACTCGCAGCGCCGTTGTTTGATTGCTTGCAGTTGCAGGCAAGGGAGATTGGAAGGGTAAGAGAGCAAGAGCACGAGATGGCAGGCGGCGATGGAGCCAAGTCATCGGCCTCCATGGAGGAAGAGGTAATCTTTGCGTGATTTCAGCGAACTGGTTTCTGGCAGAAAACATGCATTGCTGTACATGGCTTGTTGTTTCCACTACCTGGGTTACTTGGATTAGTACCTGCTTGGACATTCTGAGTTATTGATCTCAAAGAGATCTATTTTTCGGGACTACGGGGATCTTAACAACGTAGACGCAGTAGAGAGATCGAGTAGAGTTCAGTTTTCGCAGAGCTGATGATGGGCTCTATTTCGAAATACATGACGGCCAATTATTCGTTTTGAATAAATTTTGTGTGTGTTGAGGTATTCCAGTTCTGAATGCTGCTGGGTTTGTTTATGAATTATGAAAGTGTTCTTGAAACTATCCTGAAGTTCCTGAACCATGTTCATACAACTTCCCAAGATAGATGCAGTAGCGTTCCCTAACTCCTTTCTTTCTTGCCTGAAAATGTATAACCGACAAGCAGCTTAGGAAAACAGGGGATAAAGGGAAAAGATGAGGTTCCCGTGTCTGCCCATTTCAGCTTTCAGTTTCTTTAACGAAACAAATATCTTGCATTTAGTGCTAAACTGCAAATACTCATAACTTGCAAAAGTTTCTTCAGTTTTCCCCTTTTTTGACACCACAGTGATGTTTTCTTTTCTGGCCTTAATTGTGCATTAAACAAAACCATCAGGTTTAACCACTAAAAAAGGCAATTACAGGACATCACCTAATGTGTGCGTCGATTGATTGAGTTGCACCTATCCTCAGCACCTGCTTACTAGCAAACTTTCCATGCCCAACGCATTTAAAGATTCTGCACTATCTTAGTACTAATACCTCTGTAGATTACGCCCAAGAAACTGCTTTTGTTGACCGTAGGCACCAAAGATTTAGTTTAATATACCGTGACGGAATGAACGAAGGATCTAAAGCAAAGTAAACTTTACGCAACCTGCTCTTCAACCCAAGAATCTATTGACTGAAACTCCTGAGGTTCTGAACGACCATGAGGCGATGTGGCCTCGGTCCCGTCGATGATGGACCAGCCCTGCCTCTTTACTGTGACCTAGCTGACCGCCGGAGAATCTCTCTCAGCTTTGCAACTGCATCTGCATGGATTATGCATGAGCGGCGAACGACCCGGTAACAGTTTCAGGAATCCTGTCGTTTTCGTGGCTTCGTTCAGAGATCGCCGTCAGTAGATCGGTCACATGCTTTCGGTGGATCAAAAGCAGCCGCATAGCGCAGCGGCGTCCTTCGTCGGGACGATTTATTGGTCGCGTGAGGGATTGCCCGTTTTGTCATCGCGGGCGTAATGCGATCCCATGAGCGAACGGGTGTGCTTTCGGCCGATCCTCTTTTCAGCCGTGAAATTATGGTTGATCGGGTGGTCAAAAAGGCAAGGGTCGGGTGCCTGAACACATGGTTTAGTGTGTGTATCATGCATTCATGCTGTCATGTCAATCCACTGGAGAAGCGTCTGTGTCTGTGCCGGCATGATGGCCCTGACCCCTGAACAAACGGATAAACCTTCCCTGATTTCCTTCGCTCCCGGGAGATGTTCATGTTCGATGTCTCCGTACACAACTTATGCATCGATTTTTTTTCTTTTTTTTTCTTTTTCCGGGGGACATTCAATTATTCAAAAGGATTGCATGTTTAGTCGTGATTTTTACGCATATTCTGTGCAGGCTCTGGTCAGGAGTTTCTGATGCCCTGAACGAATAATTTTGCAGGCATGCGTTGAGAAGAAGTACGGAGGAATTGCACCCAAGAAGCCTTTGATATCCAAGGTACCGACCGTGCACTTCACTAGTACCATCTGTAGAAACAAGCTAGCTAGCAGCTTTGATCATTACATTTCCCGCGTTCTTGCTTGCTAAGCAGGACCACGAGCGCGCCTACTTCGATTCAGCAGACTGGGTGCTCGGCAAGGTAAGAGAAGAAGAGAACAAAAATGCTCACACCAATATTCAGGCGTGGCACTTTGCACCGTCAGAGCTCAAGCTGTATCTAACCCTGGTTCTTGGAACGCCTCTTGCAGCAAGCTGCAAATAGCAGCACAAGGGCTGCTGTTGAGTCTCTGAAGCCCAAGCTGAAGGTCAGTTGGACCATCTCAACATTCAGTTCAACTAACTATTACTCCTCATAACAAACTTCATCTAAAATGAACTCATGAGATTTCTCCAGTACAGAACTTACTATTGGTCTTCTTCTTGCCCTGTCCAGAGAACCCCTCACCACCAGCTGCCCCCTCGCAAGCCGACCTGCGCTTCCACCTGAGACGCTCGGTAAGCAGGCTGTGGCCTCCAAAAACCTGAGCATCAAGCACAGCAAAGACATGACCATCCTTGCGTGTTCGTGCAGTGCAGGCTTCGCATTGCAGCAGCTGGCGGGACTGCTCGGAGGCACGAAGGGGAGGATGCTAAGCTCGGATAAATGCTTGGCTGGTCCGGAATCGTAGGGGTGAATCAGAAACTCGAGGTGCAATTTGGCTACTTGGCAGTTGCAGCCTCTACTATGTCTATCATCAGAACGGATTAATTATCAGTATCATGCTTAAGTTAGATGGCACTTGGTTGGTGTTTGAGCTAAAAGTTTTCTCATTTGGGGGCAAACATTTGTCCAGTATCCACGATCCACGACGGGGGCCCAATATTTGACAACGGTCTGCTATGCCTCCTACCAAGGCCGTCAGCTTATTGGGCTCCTACCGTAAGAATTCGGTACTAACGACCACCCACCACGCGCTATAAACTTTCAGCCTAGTTAGTAGTGGGCTTATAAACATTTTTCAGCCCAACTAAGTCGCCAGCGCCACGGAAGTACGTTGGACTATCTCAAAAAAAAAAAAGTAGTACGTTGTACCTGTAGAACTTAGCAAGATTTTTCTTGGGTAATGGAGAGCGAGGTGTCTTTGCTTAGACCCTCTTCTGAAGCTTAGTGTTTGCCTTCTTTGGCCTTTGGGCATATTGTTTTTTTCGAACTCGTGCGGAGAGCTTTTGCATAAACGGGTGTGCATGGACTCCAATTGACTGGCTAGCATGTCGATCGTCGGGCATACAATTTCCATCGGGCTACATACATGGAAGAAGATGATTGATGCCCTATCATGGAAGCTCAATACAATCATCCTCCGCGTGCTCAGCCGGCAACACACGCGTGCCGATCTTGTCTAGGCCTATACCCATGGCTTGAGCAGGCAGGCAAAGAGCACGCCACAAAGCAACAACTCCCGTGAACATGCAACCATGCAGGCTGCAAGACTTTTCATCTGGACCCTGCAGGCTGCTGGCTGCAGCTAGCGGGGTACACAGACAAAATCGGCTAGGGACTGCAGCGTTTTTCGTATTTCGCAAGCTTTTTTAGTTGGATGGGCGCAATATAAAGCTAATTTTTTATTAAAAAAACAATATACCGCAAGGCACAAACCGCTCTACATATATTTGGTGAGCTTGCAACTCACACTCATCACACTCCTAGTTCAGGTCACGCTTTTCTTTTTCTTTTTTTGAAATAACAGGTCATGCTTTTCGCATGTACAGTCTGTCTACTTGACCAGTGTGACCACCTGTTACTTGTCTACACACATACTATATGCATTCAACTCTTTTCATGTTTTTTCTCTGTCCTGATAAGCAGGAATCTATCTATCTATGAGCGAGTGCCTTTCATGCCATTGCATCAATCCAGATCTGGACACAGCTGCGCACAGGAGTCCTTGCAGGACCAGTACCGTGCTTTCTCCCTCTCACACACACTCCCTTTCAGCTTTGGATCTTGTGGCTTTGCTAGCTGCCTCTGCATGTTCTCAAAAAGATCTCATATTTTACTACCCGCAGGTCTCTTTCAGCCTGCTCTTACCTGCTCCGTACCATTTTAAAACTCACTCATGTTCAACATGAGTCATTTAAAAATCTGACCCTCCTGGTCGTTTTTCTTCCTTCTTCAAATAGAGTAGAGAAAAGCTAAAGGCCTGATCTGACTATATGCTTTCTTTTACTGTTCACAAGCCGTTGCTAATAGGAGCCACATGAGTTCATATGACCGGTCATAATAATCATGCTGATCGCATGTCCTGCCTAATTGGCTCAGCATCATTCCATGATTGACCTGGTTTACCAACACCCAACTTCACTTTTGCCTTTAGTGGGACGCTAATTAGTAAGTTACTTATCGGATCGATCGCGCAATCTTCATAAAGATACAATGATGTTTAGGATAAGATCTCGGCTCCATCTTTTTCTCGGATCATTTGTTCTTGGTAATTGGATTGGCTGGCAATAATGCATTTTTGCAACGGTTGCCCGGATCCAGATGCAACGGCAGCCATATGCATCTGCGTATCGATCAGTGTATGGTTGGGAAAGTTGGCATACATAGAACCCATTAAAGCTGTGAGACCCAAGCAAGCAGACACACCCAGACCCAGCATCATGGAAGGACCTTTACAGTTGAAAGTAGGAGGGGGGGGTCGTAATGAAGGTTTAAGGATGGAGGACGTTGGTGGCAACAAAAAGAAAGGGGGACAAGATCATGAACCCATTGTTAAACCTATCAAGATCAGCAGGTTGTCAGCTTGGCACACGTCTACGTGTTGCGAGCTGATCGGCGCCAGAGCCCAGAGAGATCACAAAAGCTACAGGCATTCGATCCTTCCCTGATGATGATCTAAGTTAGATTCTTTTTTTTTTTGAATTAAATGATCGAGTAAGAGTGTAAGATGAGTTTTCTGGTTTTCACCAAAGAAGACTACTCCAAGAACCGTGAATAAATCCAACAACCTTATTCTTTTGGCATATACATGCTTGCGTCTTTGGCCCTGCGCTAGCGGCGAGTTCCAAGCACGCCAATTGAAGATGCAGCGGGTAGCCCCCCCGGCACTGCTGGCCAGACACACGAGCCTACAGTGCTCGAACTGTGGACCAAAAACGACCAGGAACAGCAGCAGCAGCCTGCATTGTTGGTTGCGGCCTGCTGCCAAGATGCATGCGGCATGCATGGCGATCGAGATCGCCATCGAGCGAGAGCCTTGTCAAAATCTCAGACTTCTGGGGTAACGTCCATCCAATTAGCCTCCCGGCTGCACTGCACTGCACCGCGCTGCTCGCGCAACATGGCACGCAGGGGCGGGTGGGAACACGAGGACGAGGACGGGCTCCCCCCTCTCCGGCCCTGCGCTGCGTGTCAACACAGTTCGGCGGCATGGACCAGCCGATCGCCACCAATGGCTGGCCGGAGTTGGCATCAGGGTTCCAGCTCGATCGATCGACCTGCGTGCCCAACCAATAATGTGCGCAGGGACAAGGGAATTCCGGCGCCCCAGGACGCGCCCGCGTTGTGAAGACTACTACATGCAGGCAGATCATATCATCATCGATACAGCCAGCACGCAGCCGCTGGCGTGCGGGTCCCGGGCTCCATGCGTCGCTCCACCAATCATTGGGCAGAGCCCAGAGATCTCGATCGCCGGCGCCACATTTATCAGAGTTGCCGGCCGGCTGCAGCCTGCGCGCGCGCTGCCGTTGCTGCGCCTAAAAACTGAAAACTACTATACCCCCCGTGGCGCCCGCGTGCCCACCCACGGCGAGGACAGGCGCCGGCCGCCGGTCAGCATCGGGATCGATCGAGAGCGCGTAATAACGAGCCCACGCTACATGTTTAGCGGCGTTGCAAGTCAAGATGGAGGACTATTTGCGCGCCAGCTCTCGATCATGCATCGGCCGGTCTCCTAGTGTAGAACCCGTGATGGAACATGTATGAGAGAAAGGCCAGGGCAGATGGCAAGGACATTGGCGTATCTCAGCTCATCATGGTGCAACAGCCAGTGGCCCAGTGCAGAGTGGCTGCGTGCATGCCTGCATCTGCATGGCCACTGAGACATCACGTACTCTGCTATCAGTTAGGCCAGGCCCCCCTACACTCTCCTCCTCCTCCGCTCTGGCTCTCTCTATCTACTGTATCACGTACAACTGGTAACTTGGCACGTTGCCGTAGTCCGTAGACGAGTCCGACGTGGCCGAAACTTTCAAGCCGACGGCGAGTCGGCGACGAAGAGGATAAACAAAACTCCGAGGAGAAGGCGCCAAGCAGAGACAGCACACAGCACCAAACGTCGCCACTGACATTAGTGACGAAAGGGAAAGGCGGACCCACATGTCACTCACAGAGAGTGCCGGGCGCAACCAGAGGACAAGGCATGATTGTGGGGTTAGCCTTTATAAGCTCCCAATGCGCCCCACCCCGGCCCGCCGCTGCAGCGAGGGGCTAACCTGGGCTCTGCCGGACGGATTTCCTGCACATTTTTTCCAGGGAGTTTTGTGGAAGCGAGGTGACCTCAGTTGTGCTGAGGGTTTTACGGGGAGAGGATGATCCGGCTAGCATCAACAACACTTTTATTGTTTTGATCCCAAAAGTTGCGAGTCCGGGGGAACTAAATCAATTTAGACCAATCAACTTGTGGAATGTGATTTACAAGATTGCATCTAAGGTCTTGGCGAATAGATTGAAGATGTTGCTACCAGATATAGTCTCAGAGGAGCAGTCGGCTTTTGTGCTGGGGCGACTAATCATAAATAATATCATAGCAACTTATGAATACTTGCACTTTATGAAACAGAAGTGCCCCCTAGATCAGCGTTACTGTGCATTAAAATTAGATATGAAGAAGGCTTATGACAGAGTTGAGTGGAGCTATCTCCGTGCGATCATGCTAAAATTGGGCTTCCATCAATTCTGGGTGAATATGGTCATGCGGTTGGTTACAACTGTATCCTTTTTGGTGTTGTTTAACGGTGAATGCCTCGACAGCTTTAAACCTTCTAGAGGTATGCCTCGACACCTTTAAACCTTCTAGAGTACATCAGGGTGCCTATTTCCCCTATCTCTTTGTGCTTGCAGCAGAGGGCCTTTCATGCCTGTTGAGGTCTAGAATTCAGTCATCAGTCCTCAAAGGAATCATGGTGGCACCATCAACACCGATGGTGGGTCACCTACTCTTCGCAGATGATAGCCTGCTGCTTTTCAAGGCGAACAGGGAGAATGCAATGGAGATCAAAGATGTTTTGCATCTATACTGTTAGGCATCGGGACAACAAAAAAATCTGGAGAAGTCTTCCATCCACTTCGCGAAGGGATGTCGACAGTTATACGAGACAAGATTAAAGAGGTTCTGGAAGTTCAGAATGAATCACTCAGTGAGAAGTACTTGGGTATGCCGTCGGATGTTGGGAGCTCGACTAACAGCGCTTTCAAGTATCTAAAAGATCGAGTATGGAAGAGAGTACAGGGATGGATGGAGCAGTGTCTATCGGCAGGAGGGAAGGAGGTACTAATTAAATCAGTCACTCAGGCCATTCCAACTTACTCAATGTTGTGTTTCAAGTTACCTAGAGGTTTGTGCCATCATATTAATAGTCTGCTCCGGAACTTCTGGTGGGGAAGCAAGGAGGGAAAAAGGAAAACCTATTGGGTTGCATGGGATGATACGGTGAAACCAAAGTTCTTTAGCGGGATTGGTTTTAGGGATATCGAGCTATTTAATCTAGCTCTTCTGGCAAAACAAGCATGGAGGAGCTCTTGTGGTATTTGCGCTGCATAGGACTCTTGGAAACATTCCTTAATTGAGTGCAACTTGGCTAGGTGTGTCCGGCCCTAGAGTGTGAAGAGGTGACTGAACACTCGTGCATGGTAGGCAAAAGCAGTGGAGACAATGCCGAATGATGACCTCACTAGAATTGTGGTCACCATATGGGCAATTTGGTAGGTGCGGAGGAATGCGTTGCATGAAAATTCATTGCAAAGTCCACTATCAACGCATTGTTTCATTGAGAGGTTTATTGCTGATCTTGACCTCACCAAGCCTGAGCAACGACCAACAAGAGTCTCAACAAAAGGCACCTAGGTGGATCCCTCCACCAGGGAATGTGATGAAGATTAATGTGGACGCAACAATTTCAAAGAACAGGGGCAGATCAGCTGCTGCGGCAATAGCAAGAGTTGGTATTGGCTCTTTCATAGGTGCATCAGTGCTAATTATTGATGGGATTACGGAGCCGGAATCGATGGAAGTAGTTGCTTGCAGATTGCAGAGAGGGACTTACCCTGCCTAGTGACCTCGTGCTCAGTGAGGTTCGTCTGGCTTGCAATGGACATATCGTCCAAGAGATAAAGGCTAGGGCGAGAGCCTTTGAATCTTTTGAGTTCGTTCATGAAGGTAGAGCCTCCCATATGGACTCTCATAATTTAGCTAGAAGCTCAGGTTTTTGTGAGTTAGGTTGATAAGTTTGGTTGTTATAAGGCATTTGCAACCCTATATACCCCGAGTTGATTAATAAAGGGTGGTGGTGTCTAAAAAACCTGGGCGCTGCCGTTAGTGGCCGCGGGCCCCTGCGCGCTCACACTCAAGCTGGGCCCGTGCCCGGTGGGCCCCGAGGTCAGCCGAGTTAGGCCAGGTCACATGCCTCCTGCCTCTCCTCCTCGCGGCGCGGGCCCAGCCCGGGGACAGGGAGTTGGGCTTCGCTTGTTCGCTTGCCTGCCCGCGGAACGCCCCACCCCGACACGCAGCAATGGGAGCTCTCCGCCTCTTCGCACCCAATCACCCATAGTCCCGACACATAAACACTGTCAATCCATGTTCCACAACTACGCAAAAGATCGGTGAAATCCATTCTAAAATCGACTTGATTTGGCGTTTTTCCTCCCCGAAAAGTTGACGAGAAACGACTCAATCGAATCCCTGTGACTCGGTGAGTAGTTCAAATACTGTGCAAGTTTCAGGTGATATACCGACTGGAAGTCTGGAACAGTTCACGGCTCCATGCAGGAGGTGAACTGGTACTCTGTGTTTTCACGATGCATATTGAATGAGGCCGATGCACGGGCTCTGAGCTAAGCTGCTGCGCGACGTCATCCGTGTGCGTGCCTGTGCGGAGGAGCAGCGGCGCAGCGCGGCCGACACGTCGTCGCAGGACAGGAGGCTGCTGCGCCGCGCAGAGGACGTGATCCTTAAACAACGAACGGCCGGGCGAGTGATCCGTGCGCAGCCAGCCTGCACGAACGGGAGCTCGGGCGCGCGACACCGAGTGATGGCTGATGGGATGCGACGTGGGTTGTGCAGGCAGCTTGTGTTTGCGCCAGCCACAGTGAATCAGTGAGGCTATGGTGGCGCCGGCATCAAAGGCGATGACGGCCAGTCGTGTAGTACGTGCGGAGTGTGCGCCACCGCGGCACCACCCTAGGTAGCCTGACCTCGATCTCCCTGCTTGTCGCTCCATCTTCCTCCTCCCGTGGCTTCGGTTGGTCCATGTGTAAAGGGCTCGAGTGATTCTCTCATTTTTCTTTTCTTTCTCCTAGCTGATGAGGAGGTCCTTGCCAATTGGCCCGCGCTGGCCTGGCGCAGATGAGAGGAGAGACAGGCACTGCGTGCAGTGCATGAGATCGTGACCTGCCATGCTGGAACTGAAGGCTTCCTTTATTGTGCGCCCACACAGCTGCCGGACGCTGACGCCGGGAATCCAATGCCACAGTGACCTGTGGGATGACCGCATCGATCGAGCTGGGGCTAGCTAGCTGCTGCGGGATCCTTTTGCATCGGCGAGACGGCGATGCAACCTCGCTTTCGCGCCCGCGACACAGCGCACTACAACAAGGACGAGCGAGCGAGCCGATAAAAACCAGGACGGCCTCACGCGTCGACAAAACCACTAACCAGCATGGCAGCATGCTTCCAAGCCGTGCAACCGCTCCAAAGGTTCGTGTCACACCTAGGCCAATGGCGGCCCGAGAACATGCATGGCGCCATGGCCGTTTCGCAGCTCCAGTGCCCTGCCTGCCACCCTGCCGCGCACTGTGCATGTGTGTGCTGGTGCATGCCAGTGCGCATCGTTGCGTTGCATGCAGGCAGGCGCATGGTGTGCGTGGATCGGATCGAAAAGCTAGCTAGGTACCTGTTGCTTTCCCGGTCGTTGCCTCACCGAACAAATGAACGTGACCATCACAACTCACAAGCGAGGCATGCATAACCAATCACACGAAACTAGTAGCATATATACATGTGTAGGTAGGTACATTGCACGATCCCTGTGAAGAAATATGAAAGGAATGGAAGCCTCGCGTCCATGCATTCATCCTCCTCCGAATCCTGGCCCTCGGTTCACAAGAAAGGGAGGATCCGGCGCATGCCTGCATCATTGTACTGTCGGGCCTTGGCCATACCCATGCGCAAATGCGTGACAGCAGGAGCGGTGATCACAATAGAAGCAACACGCTGCCGAGCTGTGTTGAAATTGAAACATCCTGAACATTATAGCGACTGTTAGGACTTTAGAGGCATGCATGTTGGTTTACGCAGGGACGACAGGGACAAAAACTGCGATCTCTGCAAGTTTCGTGAATGACAGGAACAGGCGGCATATATCATTTCCACGGACGGGCGCATCTGCGTGCAGCACGAGTGCACGACAACCAGCGGGAGATGTCTGTGTATACAGTATACGTATAGTACGCGACGTACAGCTGACAATACCACACGGAATCTAGCGAAGGCTTCCGGCCTATAGCAAAGCAAGCATGCATGCCGGGGGTGCTACTATACTAGTGTTCGGATTTTATGACGAATCAGTGAATCACACAGGTCTTTCTCGCATTTCTCCGTTCAATGAGAAGAAGTCGTAGCATTAAATATTTAACATGAGCCTATCGCGATGAACGATGGGCTGATCGGGTTCAGTCAGCACGCTGTGTCTCTCTAGTTTCCGTAAGAATTAACCCGATGGATGGCAGCGATAGCGACGTCGACAAAGATCGATTGGCCCATCTCCCGCATATGCATCGGAAGGGGCAGTTAGCGAGCGAGCGATCGAGCTAAGCTGGTAGTGGCTAGTAGCTCGCAGGCCACCAAACATTTCATGTGGCAGACCAGCCATTAGTTATAGGGTGAGTAAATAATTGCCTTCTTCAACTCATGTGCCATGAAACAGAACGAAGAAAGGTCAGCTCGATCCACCCACACATCCACATCCACCGTGCGTAGTTCT
The DNA here is from genome assembly GCF_005286985.2 of Setaria viridis. Classification (NCBI taxonomy): domain Eukaryota; kingdom Viridiplantae; phylum Streptophyta; class Magnoliopsida; order Poales; family Poaceae; genus Setaria; species Setaria viridis. Next base: position 46,242,246 of record NC_048271.2, read on the forward strand.
CGATCGGAAGGTCGTGAGCTGGAAAAGAGGATGAATCGATGCGAGAAATAAACAGTACGTTATGTAACCGATCGGTGCACCACAGCATGCCGACGACAAGAGCGTGATGAAGGCATCTCCACAGCACAGGGGACTAGCCGCGCCTGGGCTGATGCATGCCCTGTTGCGCGCCCCGAGCCTGGGGGACCCGAGAACACCCGGCCAATCGCGCGCCAGACACGCGCGTCGCGTACGTCCCACGCGCGCCGAATGGCATGCGCTGCACGTACGCTGCGAACCTGCGGGCACGCTGCGGCGTTGCCCGCTCTCGTGCTTTCCTGGGCCGGCACCCAGCAGGCGGGAACGAGCCAGGCCGCCGCCATTTATTGGACGCGCCCGTACACTGTCGCCGGCGGACACCGGACAGTGATGTGATTGTGCCGAGCCCGTACGCCTCCTGTGCCCCTTGTGCCGATCCCCTGTGCCGGCGTTAACGCGGTGCCGGCGGCCTGCCTCATCGTCGTCCTCCATCCACCACGCATCGATCGCGACGGGGGCGGAGGACATGGCTGCACGCCAACAGGCCGGGTGATTCCTTCCTGACACGTACGTTTATCTGATCGTGCAGCATAGCCTGTTTCTGGCTATGTACTCTCACCACATAAACACATCAGGAGCTTAAGAAATGCTGCGCGCGCTCATGGTAAAAAGATGATAAATGGTTGTATAAAGGCATCGATAGATACGCTGGGATTTCTTCTGCCCGACGGCAGACGCGCACACTGTGCGGAAGTAAAGTGACCGGATGGGCTCGCGCTTTACCGGGCTGTGTTTGTTTGATAGCGCTTGGTCTCGTGTGTCTCGTATCAGGGTGCTTGTGTTTTCTTCATTACTGACCCAGCTTTTGCACGGAGAGGCGCGTTAATTTGTGGTAGGAAGTTGTTGAACGCAGAGACATCATGTTTCTGGAAACAGGAACACGCATCTCGCTCGTGGTCGTGGGCCACGACGATCGATGCGATGCAAACCTTTTCCTTGTGTAGTTGTGTGCATGTTTGACCCTATCGGTCGTCTTTTATTTGTATTGTCATAAGCCCATAACCATGGAAGAAGTCCTAGCAATGTCACTTGCCAGAGTAGTGCCAAACTTGCTTCAGGAAAAGGGTAGCAACGATCTAGTGGAGCCATGGAGGTAGTAGCTAGCCTATAGCTGTTATACGAGACGACGAGCGCATGCAAAGCTCACTGCTCGGCTACGTTACCGCTTGTGTTGTGTCCAAAGCACGCTAGCGAAACCATAGCGAGGGGCGTGAGATCAGCATTGAATGCTGCTGCTGCGTGCCCGGATCGAGGAGCGCGCTCGATCCACCAGCTCCGTTTGATTCGCCCTCGTCAGTCTCAGGTGGTCATCACATTCACTGCAGGCACGTCGTTCGATCGCCCGATGGATGGATCGATCCATATCACGCTCGCGGCACACGTCGCTCGCCCGGCGACCGAGCCGCGGCGCATGCACACGGGCATTTAATTTCGCCGCAGCGTAGGATCAGCTGCTCTCCCCTGCACGGTATCGGCGAGCAATCTCTGCAGTGCCATGTCGTAGCACCTGCAGCTAGCCTGCGTGCATATTGATTTCGTCATTTCGTGCACATTTCATCGGGGTGCACGCACGCGCGCAGAAACAAGAAATGTGCCTCGTGACAGTACCCGGCTTCTACTGCGGCGAATCCAGCAGCGGATCATAGTGTACGTGTACATGTACACGGACGGCAGCTGTAGATGCATATGGATATGGTCAGTGAGTGCGAGTCAGGGCTGAGACGACGATCAAAGAAAAAGACGAGGATCCGAAAGAGAGGCCAGCGGCGCAGCGAGAAGCGGGGAAAAGGACGAGGCGAGATCACAAGAAAGCTGCGCGCCTTAATCGGAAGAGGCCAGGGTGCCCTACACGATCGAGCATGCCAGCATGGAGCCATGGAGAGCTCAGAGCTAGGAATGGTAGTAGCTGGGGTTAAACAAGCTCTAGGCTGTCGAGCCTACTGCTGCCTACATGTATGTCCAGCCTAGGTGCGGCCCAGAAGGCTAGGCAGATTGTTCTCGCGCAACTTTCCGCGACGCTTTGACCCTGGGGCTTCACCGGGGAGACCGCCTTTGGCCGGGGGGTCGCAGGTTGCTGCATGGCTAGCGGCCTAGCCGAACAAGATTCCTGCTAGTGTTTGTCAAGTGCTGCATTTATTCCATACAGTTTTTGTTCTACGCGGCTTATTTTAATCGCTATAGGAATTTAGGATATTTAAATTATGAACTTCTCTGGTTCGTGGCTCTCTCAACAGTCTACAGCTACAATAAAATAGTGCCCTCGTTAATCTTGTTCTTCTGAGGCCCCGAAACCTGTATACAGTACGTATGTGTTTGTCAAGGGAGAACACAAATTGTAGAGGTCAGTTCTTTTTCTTAAAAAAGTTTTTTTCATGAACTTTGTTAAACGATGCTAGTGGAGGCAAAAACAAAACCTATAAATAAACATCATAGGCATTTCAAATGGAAAAAAAGAATTGCAGATAAGCATAAGCAGGAGGCAAAAAGAGAGGTAAACGGCAAAACCAGTAAGAAAATTGTCCTGGTTTAGTTTCTACTAGCTTCAAGTACAGCGGCTGTCACAGCTTTCGGAAGGAACAGGCATAAACTGATTTTGTTCCCAAAAGCCAAAACCTTCTCTCTAAAAATTACATCTGCACAGTGTAGATCGCAGCGTGCTCCTGTAATGGCTTTGGATGACCCTCCCTGATCAACCACCTCTCTCGCTATGTGGTTGGTCACTACTGTGCACCATATACTCGGTGCATCAATTATTTAAAAAATTAGACTATATATGCATCTGCATGATATGTTTGGTACATCAACTTCATTTAGTGTTTAGACTAGCTTGTCCTTCAAAATGAATGATGCATCAGTTGTGCAATCATTATTTTACAGAAAGATATTAAAATGTACTCATAAGATCTGCTAGTCAGAGAAAATTGAATCTGGCTGTGCAAGAGGACAGGGGCATCAAGTAGCTAGGACATATGAGAATAAATCACAGAATTAATGCGCTATGTGAGAAATCTTTTTAATTAGGTAATCAGCATTCAGCAAGGTAGGCGTGCAGGAAATGTACTGATACTTTATGTTTTGGGGTGCGGTTAGTACTATGAAGTCTTATTTCACTTAGCTAATTGATGATCTGACGCAGTGCATTCTGGTACTAGTAATTGCAAGCGGCTAGCATATATCTTAATTCAAGCACTGTGTCAGCGCAATTAGCTGACTGGAGCAATAATGAAAAACATTATTTCGCTTTAGTTAATTATAAAAAACGTTTTTGTAAAGTTGGACTTGAAAAAGCAAATGTATTGCAAAACTGCAGACGTAATTTTCAGCTCCATCTCCATAAGACGCGGTTACGTGCACCCAACTTACCCTCATATATTGATTCGGAATGTATTATATAAAGGGATATTTTGACATATAGCGGAAAATGAAATACAAGAAGCTAGCGTGCAACTTCGAGGAAGGCTGCCTAGCTTTGTTCTTCAAATGAAAAATCAGAGCTAGCTAGCAAGCAATAGCATGGTGTTAATTTGTCAAGCTACACCTGTAGGGGACAACCCTCCTATCTCATCAAAAAAATTTGCCAAGCTACAATTAGTCATGATAATGACGGATCACTTGCATCTAATCGAATGTCTATCGACATCTAGCCAACTCTAGTGAATAACGCACTGCGCTTAACCTATAATTTTTTGATCCAATTAATCAAACAACTGAGAAAATGATGGCAAATTGGTCGCTTGATCCTCAAGCCTTGATGTCCTGGTGCTTTCCTTTAAACAAACAACCGGTCCAGACCGACGTGATTAACCAATCAAATCATCTGATTAAATACTGATTCAACGCTCGTATTAGGGTGACACTTGTACTCCTATATGATTATGGATCCTCTACCAGTAGCACGACACATCAACGTACCGGTGCAATTATGCTTTGAAAAAGAGCAGCTAATTACATTTAGGTATGGCTCTCTTTTCTGCCAACCCTTTAATTAAAAAAACACAAGCGCGACGCAGGTGTAGAGCCCTAAAGTACATGTAATGAGCACCTAATCCTACAAAATACTCTTAGCAGAACTTTTCTAAGGAAACACCTCACATGTGAATTCAACCTTTTAAACTTTTTTAGTGCTGTGGTGCATGATGAAAAAACATGCCATCAAAGATTGACAATGTGAAAATACTGCTACAAGAAACACTGTTAGATTACTTGACTATAAAATTACGAATAAATTGTGTTACAAATCAGCAGCTGGAGTTGCCTCTAGTAGATAGAGGGAGTAAAATGCACAAACGAGTGCTTAAAACTAAAAATGCCAACTAGTACCACTTGTATCTACAAATACAAGAGTAACCATCTATTCTACACCATATATCGCAAAGGGTTTTGCTAGTAATCATCTTCTCTTCCAGAGTGGGTCATGTGTCAACGGGCAGAGGCGCAAAGCTAATATGAAACGAAATTGTCACATATGGTTTGTTGGTTGAAACTGCCTTCTCTAACGAATATCATCGAAAATTGTAGTGAAAACACATGAATTACGAGTTTACGACAAACACATTTGGACAGATGAATCTCAATCATTAGGATTTGTACACACTAATATTGGCTGACAAAAGCTGTGAACGGTTTTATTCATATCATACTGTATAGAAGTAGTTTACCTACTGTTCAATTCTGAAATGGATCATATCTCAGCACTAGGGACTTGGGAGCAATTGACGGCCAACATACTCGGGGACAACTAACAGTAGTTGAGCCTTTTAATTAGCTACATGCTCAATTGCTCATGACACGGCTGGCGCCGCGGCTTATATTGACTAATTGACCAATGGTGTGCGTGTGGGAAGACACTCTATCTTGCAGCTTGAGCGAACAAGCAGAAGACTGAAGTGTATTCCTAGTTTCCCACTGTTGAGCCCCACATGCCAGTGTGAAAAGTGACAGGGTGTCGTCCCGGGCCCATCATCAGCTGGTAGCCTGGTACACGTAGACCAATGCCGTGCCCATGTGTATTTGGTCAAGGGCCTACAAGCTGTTTGTTGGCGTAGGCTTACCTGTCCTAAAGCACCACTGGCCAATGGGGGCAGAGCCACTCGCAGGTCGGCAGCTGGCGCCAACGTGCTCGGCCATCATGGCAGGCACGTAGACAAAGCCAGCCGCATTGGCCCCCACCATCGATCGTAGCGTATGCTTTTGAAAATTCCTGAAGAAGTTCCCGTTTTTTATAAAAAAAAAGTGACAAAACCTGAAGCAGAAGCGATCGGAGGGTACTGTTACTCTGGTAGCAAGTGGGTATGTAGAATGGGGGTCAGGTGCAGATCGTTGGTATTTTCTACAGGAAGTCAAGCCCGCATGCAGGAGTACAATACTGCATGGTGACATGGAGTGTGCCCGACGACTATGCGGGCACTTATCCAGTTCGCATTACGTTAGAGCCGAGCTAATAATCGCGCATTGACTTTGTTCGAGCTTGCCCCGCAATACGATACTACTCCTACAGTATCAGTATGAAAGAGTATCACGAGCCAATAAGAAAACAGTGCTGTGCAAGTGTGCAGAGGCCAGAGGGAATTGAAGAAGGCGGGAGCGAGATACTGGATCGATCCTGCCCGGCGACAGGCGCCGGGATTGCAGGCGCAGGGCATCCGATGGTCGCTGCCGTGCCGCTCGCCGCGGTGGCACGCGCTGCCCCGCGCGGGTAGGGGTCGATACGCGTACGCGCCAACCCTCCACAGTTCCCCAACCAACAGCAAACCGAACCCTTTGGACACGACGGCGCTGCTGCACATCGATCACGTAGCGTAGCGACCTCTCGCCGCAAAGCAGACATCAACGTACGCGAATGGAAAGAAAGGAAGCGTGTGCACGCTCGGTCGCTCAACGGCACGTTGCGAACTCGATCGATCCGCCGCCGAGCTAGAGCATTATTCTGCACACTGCTACTCCTACGTTACGTGCTCGGAGGGAGGAACCACGCGATACGGAGCCCCAAAAGGGGCAGCTAGGCATGCTTTAGGAGCAAGCAAGAACCTGACGAACGAGCAACGAGCATCGCGACAGGTCGACCGATCGAGGGCGGAGAGAGCCTCGGAATAGGCAGAACATGGAGACATGATGGGTAGGAGATGCTCTCCCCCGTTCCGGCTCCAATGATAGGGCGACCTTTGCCTCGGATCGATCGATCGAGCTACTGCTTGCGTGCGTGCTTATATTCCCTGACCCCTGTCCCCGGGAGGAGTATCACTGACGCAACGTATGCTCGCGCCGCCTACGTCGTCGTCTCGTCCATACGGTCGCCCATACATATCCGTATGTCCATCCGCTAGTCGTACGCACCCAGGATCGGTCTCCTCGAGCGATACGATCGAAGCGAAGCAGCTGGCCGGAGAAGAGATCGGAAGCGAACAAACTGAGAGCTATTGGACGATGGAACGCGACGATTCGCGGGCGGACGAGGAGGAAGCGAAGAAACGGACACGGACGACGACGCGAACGTGGGCTCGGGCGCTCGGCTCCGGCTCGGCTGTAAAGCGGGCGGGGGCGACGCTGACATCTCCTCGGCGCCTCGGCGGCAGGCATACATGTGACCACCGGGCATTCAATGGCGATGGGGGTAAAGCCGGTAGGGGCTACGGGGGGAAGGGAAAAGGAGAGGGGGTATTCAAGGCCGGCACGGCAGGGGTGGGGCGTCGCCGTGTACCGCTGCTACTGGTGTATAGCTAGCTGCTGGGCGTGGTGGCAGCTACAGCTACAGTGGTTGCCGCCGCTGCTCGGCTCGCTCTTGCTTCTGCGGCACTCTACTCTGCTGCGCGTCCCTGCGTCCGATCCATCATCGGCGGCAGCTGCGCCGAACCATCGCCGGCAATAAATTGGGCTACGGCTACGGCGGTGCAGCGCCATCGCTAACGCTACGTGTACGTACACTGCTACTCTTGCTGCGCTGCATCATTCGGAGCCCGGCCTGGAGCCCCTACGCCTTCCCGATTCCCGTGCTGTGGATAGGAATTAGAGGCTAGGGCGCATCATGCGCGCGCGTGATCGCGCGGGTGCTAAAGATCGATCTGCCGTGACCCCGAAACAATTGTTACTTTGCTGAGACAGCCATCGCACATATCGATCGGGTACAACTACCAGACTCCATGCATGAAGTGCCGTGCATACAGCATACCCTTGAGATAGTTGCTGCGATAACTAAGCACCGTGCCAAAATCTGCGTCTCTGTAGCTAGCTCCGGTCAGTCAAATCCACCGCTAATTGCGACAAGAAGCGAGCCCTGTCGTGCCAGTTTTCCCTTCCTGCACTGCTCTGTTCGGCATCCGACAACAGGGCCTTCTTGCCCTTTCAGCTCCTCAACGGCCGAGTGATGTCTGTAAGCACTGCGGACAGTGAGGGTGTGTCCGGTTCCACGATACTAATTAGGAGGATTAAATATGAGCTAATTATAAAACTAATTGCAGAGATGGAGGCTAATTCGCAATATGAATTTTTAATAGATTCATCTCGTGAATTAACCTCAATCTGTGCAATTAATTTTATAATTAATTTATATTTAATACTCCTAATTAGTATCTAAATATTTAATGTGACAGGGACTAGAACCAAACATCCCTGAAAATGGCAAGACTTCCCATTATTCCAAGCAAAGGAATCCCCATGCCCTGCTTCGGAATTTCAATTATCACCAAGATAATCTCCGCATCATGTGGATTAAAAAGAGTCTGTTCCAGGAAGCTCTCCATTCCGACATGAGCTGCGGTACCGGATTGTCACTCGAAAAAAAAAAGAGCTGCGGAACCCATTTAAGCAGCCAAGCACGCCGTTTTCCAGTAACCGGCAGGCAGGACTTGTACCAGACTTCCGGTTCCGGCGAGCGTTTACGTTTTATGGCGCCCGTTTCCCCAATCGTTCCTGCACGTATACAGTACATCTAAAAGAAGGTATACGTACGCATACACACGTACTCCTACACTGAGTGTGCGCGGCCCTGCTCGCCTACCGTATTTTGGCAGCGAACAGAAAAGCCTTCTCCCCGTGCCGTGTCTATGCCGAAAGCAAGGCCACCTGTTGTCAGTAGTTACTCGGATTTATTGCCTTCGTATACGCATCTGAGTACCTGTACTCGACAGGAAGTACGCGGACTCGGATATGAAGGGAGCCAGCCTGCAAGTAGCGGTACCCCGTATTTATGAGTGCCGCGCGGCCTCGTATTTGCGCCTTGGGTGATTCAACTCATAACCCCGTATACGTATTCGGTAGGTGAGTAGTACGCGTGATTTCTCCAGCTTTAATTTGCACTGGCGACAACAAAAATGAAGCTAAAAAAAAGGAAAACGAAGTGCGTATGTTTGTGTGTAACATGTGCCTGAGCTGAAAAGGGTGGTCAACGGCTAGCTCAGTTTTGAGGGCTGGGATTTTTTGTTTTAATTAAAATGGTAATGTGATCCTCCGAGCTTTAAATACTGATAAGTTAAAATAAGGAAGCGAATAAACGAATCATGGGAAAAAGATAGCGGGAGGAAAAAGAAAAGAAGGAAAAGAAGCTAAAATGGTTGGGTGTGAGGAGGAAGGAGGACTGGTAGTGGGGCAGCACGATTGGTTTCTGCCCTTTTAAAAGCTTCACCACCCTACACGAGACCCTTTTTCAATTTTTTTGAAATTGTGAGGCCTTTTTTATTTTAGTTTACTGGTCCTGCGACGAGGAGCGTTGAGGTGGATGAGAGGTGTCGCTGGACAGGCATCTTGGCCAGCTAGGATGGCGAGGGATCGAAGCTTTCTTTGAAAGGGAAAGTAGGGAGAAGAGAGAGGGGAGAGGGGAGAGAGGAAGTGGGGCGCAGTGCAGTCAAAGCTGGCATTTCTCCGTCTGGCTCTACATTGTATTCCTCCCCACCCCCATTTCTTCCCCACTCGATTCAAATCGAGCACACAAAAAGCTTAGGAAATACGCCGAGGCCGCGATAGATTTGGGAGCTAGTATTGGCACCCCGTATATATAACCTCCTCTCTCCTCTTGCCTCATTGCCTTCCATTGTCCTTCGGCCCCTTCCGGCATCCCAAGCTCCTCCTCCCTCTCCCCCACCCCCACCGGGCTTCCCCCTCTCTTCCCCTCTCCGTGTGGGTTGTCAGGTGTCCTCCCCTCGGGGATCGATTCAAGCTTCGGCTGGGCTGTGCGATTGATGCGAGGGAGGCAATGGCGGTGTCCTCGCCTTCTTCTGCTCCGGAGAAGAAGAGGAAGTGGCTGCTCAGCAACAGGAAGGTCAGTGCCGGTTCCCGTCCTCCTCCTGCGCGCTGCCTCCGTTCTCTGAGTTGGGGTCGGTTTCCGTTTCCACCTGAATGTTTCTTGGTGCTCAAGAACTGCTGCTCTCTTTTTGGTACTGCACTAATGCCAAGATTGAGCCCTTTGACTGCTGGTTCTTGGCGTCCAAGCAAATGCCAGGACGGCGAAGAACGGGTTGGATCTTTGAAGCTCGCTGTGCGTGCGTTTTGTTTGTTTCGCACAAGAACAGCTGGATTCCAGCGCATTCTGTCCGCCTGTCCTGTTTTGGTTTTGTTTGGTTTGTTTTGTCCTCTCAGATGGGTCAAGCTTTCTCTGTTCAAGGGTCAAGCTTCCTGAGGTTCGGAAATCTAATGTTTCTGTTCCGTTTTGGGCAGGTGATCGACAAGTACCTGCGGGAGGCGAGGGCGATTCTCGTGGCGGCGCCGGAGTCCGGCGGCGGGGACGCGGTGGCGGCGCTCGGCCTGGTGGACGCGGCGCTGGAGCTGTCGCCTCGGATGGAGGCCGCCCTGGAGCTGCGGGCGCGCGCGCTCCTCGTGCTGCGCCGTTACCGGGAGGTCGCCGAGATGCTCCGCGACTACATCCCCAGCTGCGGCAAGTCCTGCTCCGGCGACGACACCGCCTCCTCCTCGTCGGCGGCGTCGCTGCTGTCCTCCGGTTCCGGTGACCTCGGCACGATCTCCCGTGCCAAGCTCCTCTCGCCCGACCGCCACCGCTCCGACGACGCCGAGCCTGACGCTCGGCCCGTCCGTTCCTTCCGCTGCTTCGACATCTCCGAACTCAAGCGCCGCGTCCTTGCCGGCCTCTCCAAGAATCCCAACACGGACACCCAATGGAGGTACGAAACCATGGACATTGCACACTCCATAAGACCGATGATTTCTCGATTTGACAAAATCCTACAGATTTCGATTTCCTGATGATTGATGCCCATGTACAGGTACTTGGTCCTGGGCCAAGCTTGCTTCCACCTCGGCCTCATAGAGGACGCCATGGTGCTGCTCCAGACCGGCCGCCGCCTTGCTTCAGCGGCGTTCCGCCGCGAGAGCGTCTGCTGGTCCGACGATAGCTTCACGTCGTCCGCCGCCGCCGCCGCGGTCGCCACCGTTCCATCGGGGAAAACGTCAAAGTCCGGTTCGGCGTTCATTATCCCGGCCATGGAATCGGAGGCCGTGTCCCAGCTCCTGGCGCATGTCAAGCTCCTGCTCCGCCGCCGCGCGGCCGCCATGGCCGCGCTAGACGCAGGGCTGCCGGCCGAGGCTGTCCGCCATTTCTCCAAGATCCTCGAGGCACGCCGCGGTGTGCTGCCGCACCCCTTCGCCGCGGCGTGCCTCGTGGGTCGTGCCGCCGCGTTCCAGGCCGGTGGCCGCCCGGCCGACGCCATTGCGGACTGCAACCGCGCCCTCGCCCTGGACCCCGCCTACATCCCAGCGCTTCGTGCCCGCGCCGACCTCCTGCAGTCCGTGGGCGCGCTCGCCGATTGCCTCCGTGACCTTGACCACCTCAAACTCCTGTACGATGCCGCGCTCCGGGACGGCAAGCTCCCAGGCCCGCGGTGGCGGCCACAGGGTGGCGTGCGGTACCGTGAGATCGCCGGCGCTCACCGCAAGCTGACCGCCCGGATCCAGGGACTCCGCAGCCGCGTCGCCGCCGGCGAGGCGTGCAACATCGACTACTACCTGCTCCTGGGCGTTCGGCGCGGGTGCACGCGCTCCGAGCTGGAACGCGCGCACCTGCTGCTCTCGCTGAAGCTCAAGCCTGACCGCGCCGTGGTGTTCGGCGAACGCCTGGAGCTCGTGGACGAGCACCGCGACCTCGAGGCGGTGCGCGACCAGGCTCGCATGTCCGCGCTGCTGCTGTACCGGATGCTGCAGAAGGGGTACTCGTTCGTCATGTCCGCCGTGCTGGACGAGGAGGCTGCCGAGAGGCAGAGGGCGAAGGACGCCGCTGCGGCCGCTGCTGCAGCCGCGGCCGCCGCGTTGGCTGCCAAGCAGGAAGCTGCGAAGCAAGAACCACCGCAGCCGGTGCCTGAGAAATCCAAGACCACGGAGACTGTCCGTCCAAGGAGCCCGCCAGGCCGTGCGCCCAAGGCGAAAACGAAGCCCAAGACGGCCGCCGTTCCAACGGTGTCCAAGGCGCCAGTGGCCGTGACCTCGACGGCGCCGGTGTACCAGGGGGTGTTCTGCCGCGACATGGCTGTGGTGGGAACCCTGCTGTCCCGCGGCGCCGGCGGCGGGTTCGACCGTGCTCTCCCGGTGAAGTGCGAGGCGATGAGCTGCTGATGCTGATGGCGCTCTGCTGGACACAACACATGACATGTGCGACGTGGCGTGCACCGAGACGGATGGGAACGTGAGATCCAGCGAGGTGGCGGGAAAGGGGAGATGGGTTTGAATTGTTTGGTCGTCCAACTCACTTGCTGTACAGTTTGGGGGAAGTGGAATTGGAATGGTTGGGGAGGAAAAAAAACGGCGAGTGCAAAAATGTTGGGATGCAGGATGGGGTGATCTAGTGGACGGTAAATTTTGGCTGCATCTTCATGAATGTGAGTTGTTACAGTGCTGTTAGTTCTGTGCGTGTACTAGTTCCTTGCCGTTGTTATCTCATCCTGCAGGTTTTACACAGAAACCTGCTCCCTCCGGTTACCACTGCTAGCTGCTGCTGCTGCAGCCGTGTACAGTCTTTCCCCTTGTTGATGGTTTTTACCCCAAGTTCAGAATCCGCACCGGGCCCAATGATCATACTGCCCTCAATAACCTCTACTGCCGTGCTGCGTTAATATCATTGCTATTTTGCCCTGTGGTTTCTGGCTTTGTTTTCACCCGTCTGTGGGTGATTGGGTCGCATTCGCATCGGGCCAACGCGTTCAGAGTGCGGGGACGGGGGGTCGCTCTTAAAGCTGCCCGCAAATGGTGCACAGTGGACGATCGCTTGGGACTCTGCTCTCTCTGGCCCGGTCCTCCCCTCCCCTGCCATTTCTGCCATCTTTTGTGGCCTTGCGAGGCGGTTGTGGTCTTGTTCTTGTGGATAGATGATACAGAGAGGGGTCTGGGGTCGGGCGACGCGATGCGATCTAGCGTGGTGGCAGATTAGATGCCCCTCGGTTCTCGGCGCCTGCCGCCGCCGCTCGCTTTTGCAAGCAAGCGAAAGCCATATCGTTTTCACCGGCGCCGGGCGTGGGCGCGTCCTCGTGTCATGGATAATCCCGTGGCCCTGGCGCCGGAGTTACAGCGTGTGTGTAGGCTTTTCACTTTCCACTTTTCACAGCTCCGCCCTCCGTGTGGTCACTGAAAGTGAAGTAGGGTGATGGCCTCTGCAGACGCGAGGAAAGTCGCAAGAATTCACTCCCGTCGCCGCAGCTGCTGGCGTCACGGGAATATCTACTAGGCTACTCGCGCAGCGGCTCGTGGACGCGTGGTTAGCGCGACCCGTGATCCGATCGGGGCCGAAGAAAAACCTGTTCCTGACGTGATCTCCGCCGTCCGTCGCCGGCCAATCACCACCCGCGACTCCAAACTGCTAGATTAAACTAATCAGCTGACATGATGCGTGAACTGGAGCCGCGCTAGTATTGGCCTGTGATTTTTTTTTTAGAGTTATAGGGCATAGCCCCAGTCTTACTTATCAACAAAGACCGTCAAAAACGTTTACAGCACAGTTTGCTCAAAAGGGGAAACAAGGTGGTAAGAAGAGGAAGGAAGAAAAACATTTGTTATCTAAGTTATATTACACATGCCTGGCGTCAAATCTGCTCCATGCGCAATCGTCATCTGCCAATCTTCTAGGTTGCCCTGTTAAGTGTCTCAGCCTGTCTAGCTTTTGCTTCTTCTCGGCTGGACACGATATTCTCCAATTGTGGACTAGGTTTACTATTCTTTGCAGTAAACAAGCCACATCTTTCCATCGCCCATTCTGAAACCACAGACAATTTCTTAGCTTCCATAGCCACCACAGGGCAGCAGAAGTAAACATATTTGCTACAACAAATTTCTTATTACTAAGCCATAGTTTTCCAATGGATTCAAAACAGCTACCACAGTCATTACCTAAACTCTCGGAAACATGCCCCCAAATTTGTTTTGCTACTACACACTCAAAAACCAAGTGCTGGATCGATTCATCTTCATTGCAGAACAGACAGCTTTTGTCTTCAAGTTTTTTCCTTTTGTTGACACTATCTCTAGTCAGCACTTTATTTTGAGTGAAAAGTCAAAGAAAGAAATGGACCCTTGGAGGGACTTTCAGCGACCAAATGGCAGGCATGTGTACCGGCTGTACACATCGGAAATTAATAATTCTATAGAGAGATTGAGACGAATATATTTGCATCTGTACCCACATAACATGATGATCTTTATCTGTGTGCGGCTTAGGAGTGAGTTAGGGAATTCTGAGAAGCTTATCCTTATCCTTTAAGATCCTTTGCACGGTCAAACTTCATATCCCTGCTCATGCTTTGTTCAGCATTACTAATCTTTGACTGAATCACCATAGCTCATAGTTAGCTGTTGGTACATCCGTTAGCAATTGATTGCTTGATGTTTTAGTAGAATGCTCCCTGTACTTGTAGGAATCAATTGTGTAGCTATGCTACTGCGCTAATGGGATTTACAGTCTCTATTCTCCCGTCATTATTCACTAAAGTTTGAGATGCATGTTGTGATACTTTTTGACAAATGCTTGTTTGAGAAAAGAGGAGAATCTGTGAGCCCTGTTTGTGCTTGGCGTGTGTGAACTTGTGATAATGGTTTCATTTTTAATGCGCTCTATGGAGAAAATAATGACAATCAGACAATGTTGTCCTCCACGTGTCCCCCTTCTTCAAGCTCCAGAAGTTGCTGATGGAGAGCTGAGAAAACATTGAGTGTGCCAAATCTTACTGTAATGATGGAGAAAACATTGATGCTGGAGAGCTGAGAAAATTCTATTTGTAATTTATTGGCAGCCTAGTTTTTTTTGTTAGATGTACATCCCATCTGCAAACTGTGCCAAATGAGCCACTGATGCATGCAATTTCTTCTTCCTGTAACGCTCTGCACACTGTGCTAAAGGAGCGAGAATGTTTAATTAGCAACTGATGGGTTGGGGCGGGTTGGGGAGGGTTGATCAATTAAACCTTTGGTGGGGGCTGGCAGAAATTTATCAGCTGATGCGGGTCAGGGGCGGGTACAGCGCCATTAGCATGCCTAATTAGCTTTTACTAATCCCATGCCGGTCCGGATTAACCCGCAAGCAGATTAGCAGGAAGGCATGATTAACTTTTTACTGATCTGTGTACGTACCTGCACGTAAAGAAACTGTGCATTTGTTTTACCCTTTTATTACTGCATCCGCGGCACACAAGTGTCGCAACCGCGTAGGCTGCGTGCCCTGCGTCTAGGCCAGCGAGGTAGGAGGGAGCTTGTGTTATTGCTGCAGCGCCGTGGCGTGATGTATGGTTGGATCCCCTTTGCAGCCTTGCTGCTGGTGATGGATGGTCTGTGCCGACTAGGCTAAAACAATGTCTCGTACCACGGAGAGGTACTCGGGTTACTTTTTACTCCTTCTGGCTGAGCAGGGGATTAAGTTAAACGATGGATTAACCGACCCGACCCGTCCCGTCCTGATGATGCAACGTGACGGCATCGTACAACGGATCGGTGACGGTGACTTAAACAAACACACAAAAAAATATGCGAGTCCTGTGGCAGGACGCAGGGGCGCTTTTGTTTGGTCCCGTTTGTGTGGTTTCCGGTTCGAATACGTACAGCTCGGGCGCACCGGCCACATCCGGCTCCGTCCGGGGTTGTTAAACTAAGGGTGAGAGGGATCCGCCGAAATCTAGCTTTCCGGCACGGGCACGGGTACGTGATCGCCCGATCGGATCACGCACCGGCCGTGTCCACTTGGCTCACGAAAACGCTCCATCATCCATTTTCTGCTACGTGCATCCGTCGCCGAACCACTACTGTACGACCAAAAGCTTTATGATGATATCGGAAAAACATTTATATGCCACGACGTGTAGAGGCACGCGGTCGCAGGCTACTCTACAGCTAGGCAGGGGCAGGGAGCGTCCGAGACGACGTGCCCTGGCGCCGTGACAAGATGTCGAGACGGATGGACGGTCGATGATTGGGTGATGATGGCACAAGGAAACACGGGGCATGGCAGAGCTGTCCGGCGGCCCCGACTGAAATACTAGTTTGACCACGTTGCCCGGAGGCCAGACCGCCAGAGAGACAGAGATGCAAAGTTTGAAAAACCGCCGGTCAAGAAATACCACTCGTAGTAAGAGTACTGGCTTTGTTATAGTAACATTTAAACAAAAGAAGCGCGTGGCGGATTTTGTTTGGTTCGAAAATGCCATAGCAAGGGCATAAAACCCAGCCTCCCGGCCGGTTGGGCACGCACACCGGCACATGACATGAGCCTGGAGTTGGGCAGTTGGCCAGCAGGCGCGCATGGCGCGGCACTGTGGCGAAGTGCGGGGGGTGGGCTCCACGGCCACGGCGTCGCGCCCAGCCGGCAACGGACCGAGAACATGCAACGGCTTGCCGATCTATTTGTGGAAGTCCAATGTGCTAGACTGCTAGTTGTGTCTAATCTGCTGCGGCAGCTCGCTCTCGATCGGAGGCTCTACAGTTGGTAGATCGCCGCTGCCGCCTTCAATTGATCTCATTCACCGGAACGAGGCCGTTGATGATCATTGACATTAGGGTTCGGTCCTGCGTCGAGGAGCTTGCTTGGGGTAGGAAGTATACTGTGGCGGCAAGTTGCGGCTCGTATGGCCGTTGCCGGGGGCAGGCACCCCCTGCCGTGCACGACACACCGTGACAGATCCGCCTGCCGGATCGCGGCCGCCCACTCCTCTCGGCCGGCCTCCCTCCGCCCGGCCCTCTCACGGTTTTCACATGGGCTTGCCGTTCGCAGGCGAGAGCGAACGGTCGATCGGCCGCCGGTATACACGCTGAAAATTGCGAGCTGCGGTACGCACCCTACGGGCTACGGCGCGTCCAGGTGACATACTGACATGGCGTTAAACCACCAGTCCGTGTCCGTCTGCAGCATACGTAGATCTCTTGAGATCTGGATGAAGTTACCAGTTAGCTACCTGCTACTAGCTTTTACAGAGAATGGCGCCAGCCGGCAAAATAGTAACCCTAAACCCTTCAGTTTGACGGCGCCGATCGAGTCGATCCAAAATTAGTCGCGTTCCTGGTGAGGACGGGAGGCGGCCCTGCCGTAGCCGGGACGGGATCGCCCGGGGCAGCTTCGCCGTAATACGAAACCAACAGTTCTGTACACGCTACACGGTCGCACAGCATATTTTCTAGGAGCTGTACGCGAGACCCGTTTCCAACGGAACGTGGCACGGGCAAGTTCGTTCAGCACCCAACACGCGTGACCCGGCCGGAACGCGCGTCCATCCCCTCGTACGCGTTCCCTCGATCCGACGGCGCGCGGCCACGGCGCCCTACGCCCAGGCCGGCAGCAGCCTAGTCTGACCACTCCCCCCGGTCCCACGCAGGCAGCACTTGTCCAGCCACGATTGGCCGGCCATTGACTCATGCATGCAGCAGAGCTAGCAAAGCCGTTTTTACACTGACACCATGCGTGGAAATCGCGGAGCCGGGCGCCCTTTTTCACCCTCTCCGGCGAACAAGGCTGCAGTGGAGGAGCAGTAGTTTACGGCTCGCCACGCGCGTCGGCGTCGGCGTCGTGGGGGTTGGTGAGTTCTTTTCGTTCCGGGCAGCAAGAAGCAGGTCGCGCGCATGTCAACGACATGCCCGCACGGGGACGAGGGCCGGGTCGTTCGGTCCGCGCGTCAGCGCGTGGCTTTCCAAACCATCCCCTTATTCCCGCTGTCTTCGAGGCACCTGCGCACCGCCACCGGCCGGTGGCCCGTGGCCGTGTGAGAGAGGGGAGGAGAGGACGGGGTGGCATCATGCATGGCTATTTCGGAGCACTTTTACGAATGCTCCGAATTGGATTGCGTCCCGGCTGAAAAACCAAGGGAGAAAGGCTATCATGACTAGTAGCTCGCTCTGATCGTCGAGATCCTGGTGCTCCACTGACCTGCTTGCCGGCCGCTCTGTGTTTACTGTACTAGAGCTCATTTCGACGCATACTGAACTGGACCGCCGTGCTCAGTGCTTCGATGCATGCGTGCGCACAGCACCTTAAAACGTAGGTTAGACTGGATCCAGTGATTCCAGTCTGAATGATCCAAGTGCAAGACGAGAGTTGGGCCGTGTCCGCCAGCTAGACTGCACTCCATCGCTTCATCAACAGCCGATGGAATTTTTATGATAAATTTAATTTCCATACCTTGTCACGCGTCCATAATCAATCAGTACTACTACAGCAACGAATCTTGGCTGATCAACCGATGGACCGCTAGCTGCAAGCAGGACGATATGCTTTGCATTAAACCGCAATAACAACCACCAGTTTTCATCAGTTGCTTCGCAATGTACGCATCATCTCGGACAGACTAATTATCACAGGTTTAATACGCGAGCAGGTACACGCACTGTACAACCAAGCCCTTAAAATTTTAGATACCGGCTAAGCGATTGAGCAAGTGCATGGACCACGCTTGCCTGCGCTAGCGCGTGCCTCCCTGCGCTCTGAAATTCTTTTAGCCCCGTAACTTGGGTACCAGTGCAGCGGGGAGCCGCCGAGCTGCTACCACGCACAGAATCTTTCAGGTACCCAAACAAGGCGATCTGCGCCATAAAAAATTGCATCGCCGGGTACTTCTAATGGCTATCAGGCAGGAAGATTAGCAGCTGCTACAGAGCATACGTCACAGGGATGGTCCTGTCCAATTTGCGTGTGATATATACAAATCGGCGGCCTCCAACTTGTGCGACAGGCAATATTTAATGTCGTCTAAAACGATCCATTGTTTGGGTACAAGGAGAAGATACTCCTAGCATGGAGATTGCAGGGCCACTATACAATCTTATCTCATCGCTTCTTTTACTGGTCATGCATGCAGAAGAGATACCGTACATCTCCTCCTGCTCCAATTGGCCACTCACAGCCTAGAAACACTCACCATTTTTTTTTACTGCGTCAGCATGGAGCACAAGCTGCAGATATATACAATTGAACAAGCATATACATACTTGGATTCAAATCTGACTTGCTGAATAAAGCGTAGTAGTTACACATACTAGCTCTCTATTGAAATGCAGACCAGTTAGCAAGTTCATGCTGATTGATGGCCTACAGTACACAGGTTGGTAGTGGAGTTATAGTATCTTGCTAATGCCTTTTTATTAATTGGACTTGATGAACTGTCAGCCTAGGATGCCTATATCTGCATCATACTGATGGGTGTGGTTCAGAGCCATGCACATACCACTAGTGGTTGTAACAGTATTATAACAGCTAGAACAAGTAGTGGGCAGATAGTGTGGTCAATCAGCAGTACCACCAGAACATCACCTATATCCATTTGTATTTCTGTTGTGGACTCAAATTAAACTGCTACAATATTTTGTTCTATTTCTTAAATCCAATCAGTTCTTGCCATGCAACAGAAATTTAATATTTTTCACATGAAAAGAAGGTACATGCGACAACCATGCAAGAAATAAAGGCTGTCCAACAACAGTAACCGCTAGCTGCGCAAAGAAGGGCACGTACATAAATCTCTCAAGGACCACACTGTCCTTGGTGAGGGGGGGAAAAAAGGTAAAGCAGAGGTGTTAATTTCTCCATCCATACGTGTTCCCCAGAAGATCGAAGAGGATATAGAGTACGTGCGTGCGAGGCAGCAGCACGTGACAGGAAAAAGGCACCATCAAACTGAGAGCAAATTCAAGATACAATTACACTGATAAAAGTTGTCCTAATCCTTTCAAAACACAGCCAAACTTACTTGTAACGGGCTATCGGCCACTAATTGGTACTCTGGGGCAAAAGAGTTCAATTCATCATTTGGCAAGAATCTATGGAGGGCGTGCATTGATGGAAAGCATGGGCACAAAAGAGTGGAGGGGACAGCCGTGAATCGTTTTTGAGCCTGGTCAGGTCATGTGAAGGAGCGTTGTGGCTGGCCAATGGACATGATTGGAACTCATGTGAACGGCATCTGATCTGAACAATGCGTGCATTATATTGGCTAGCTCGCTCATCACAAAGAGCATATGATTCCTCCAACACTTTGTCCCCTCTTCTCTCACGATACGTGCATGTAGCGTACAACTTATGGACACGGCGTGGATGCCATGAAGCAAGTTTAAATCCTTTTAACTTTTTACATTGACATTTTGAAGGAGCGCATTTCCATCGCCATGTTCAAGCGTATGAATCGGCAATGTAGAAGCGTTGAAACTCGATTTTCAGGTGGAGCAAAGAAGAAATAGGACCCCCTGAACTAGCATTTCATCATTCATATAGAAAAAAAAAAGAGAGAGAAAGGAATATCCAATAATAGAAAAGGACGGCACTTTTTTCGATCGTGAACTAGGTAGAGGCTCAATTGATGTGATCTCGTAGATAAAAGGCAACCTTGAACACTACCCTAGTAACTAAGAGCATAACGGTACGGTCACAAGAGTGGATAGTACTTGCAATGGCGCTGAAGATATTCAAGCCTAACCAACTCATCTAATTCCCAACCAGTAACCAAAAACAATCACGGCCGTACGCACGCCGGCCCATCAGATCTGGACAGAGGCCAAACCAATAATGAGCCGCTGAATTGCACAAGCACCTTTTCGGCTGGCGAAATTCCTTCCTTTCTCCTCCCTCTCCGGCATGCTCCTGCTCGATCTTCACTTCAAATCGAGCTGGTTTTGGCAGCTAAAGGCCACGGGGTTAGCATAAAGTAAGCAAAGCCCATCACGGTGATGTGATGGCATGCTGATGGATGTGGTACTATGATTATCGTCGGGCACGCATCGGATTCCATCCCGTTCCAGCGGGAGGGTCAGGCATCGGCGGCGAGCAGGGAGGAGCTGGGCGGCACGTGCGAGTGGGGGCGGGCCGCACATGGCCGCCTTGACCTTAGGCCTGCAAACCCCGCTGGACACCTACGAAAGCAAGGGATTTGTAGCCTGTACTTGCCTTGATGCCTTGCCTGTTCCTCCGATGACGAGACTTGTGTGGGTTGTATGTGTGTGGGTTTTTCTCCGTGTCCTCCTTTTGGTCACACACGTGACAGCGGCGTGGCTGGCCACGGGTGGAGACTTTCTTGTACGTTGAAAAGAAAATAGTCTCAGTCTCGTGATAGGTCATTCATTAGCAATGATACTGATCAACTCCTATATCAACGTAGTCTTGTGTGTATCGATAGATGCAGACGCCTGTTTCACCGTGGGTGGAGTGGATTGGATTGCATGCAAATCTGTCAGCGACGAGGGCGAAAAGCTCAGAGCTCACAGCCAAAGGCAGCGCTCCATGGCCGAAGAAAGCCCCACAGGTTCGGTCTGAGGTTGTTGCAGATGTTGTCGTACGCAGGGGCAGATCATGGATGATGGATCGCCATAGCCGGGGGCCCTTCCGAGGTGTAGGCAAACGAGAGTAATGGATAGGGAACGCACCAATCGGGAACAAAAACGACAGGTCGACGGGGAAATTCCCGTTCCAGGCCCGGCCCGGGCCGCAGCACAACTTGCGCCAAGATTATTGCCCGCCCTTTTCCAGCGGGCGCGCATGCATGCCTCGCCTGCCCTGCCTACGACGCTGCTGCTGCTTCGCCCGGGCCAGAGACCATCTTTACTGCCCCCTTTCCTGCCTCCTCTTCAATACCGGGATCGCAAGAGGATACGAGAGAGATCGTGTGTGGCCTGTGGGGGTACCGGGTGACTGGGCGAGGCGAGTGGAGTGCAGGTGGGGGGAAAGGATCGCGGTGGCATCACCCGTCGCGTTCGCTCGCGTCGTCGCCACATGTGGCCCGGGCGCGGAGAAGGTGATGGCTGCAGTGGCTTTCCCGGGCAGCCCTACGAAAGCGCGCGGCGGCTTTGAGTGCGGCCGGAGCCAAAGGATGATCGGCGGATCGGTCGATCGGATCAGATGGTGGCTCGCGGCGCCTGGAAGAAAAGGTCCGTGCCCAACTGCCGGATCGGCGCACGGCACGGGGAAGGGAATGGGGTAAAGAAAAGAAACACCCGGTCGCTTCGGTGCCAAACCAACGTGCTTTCGCTGCTGCTCCGTTCTTTTGGCTCGCTTCCAAGCCAAGTCGGCCCTGCCCGGCTCGATCGGGGACGGGGAGGGGTATTGGACGGGGAGGGTTCCCGAATCGGGGGAGCGAGCGTGCGCTTGTGCTCGTGCGGTCTCATGATGGCACGCCCCGGATGAGGATGGAAAGCCGGAAAGGTGAAGGGTGTTGAAAGCGAGGAGAACGGTAATCATGGGATCGCGTGACAACTGACAACCGTGCCTCGATCCTATGCACTGCAGTCTGCAGTGGGTGGTGGACACTGTACACGGCGCCTCCTGTGAAGCGACCCAGGCCAGAGGCCCAAGTAGAGCCCGGTCCTGCCTGGCTGCTCGGATGTTGCCGGCCCAACTGACATGCGATCGCCTGTCCGTTCAGCAGCAGAAGAGACGGCACATGAAACTGCAGATACGCATTGCACCAGCACTGCTCCATTTACAGTCTTATAAAAAAATGATTACATGATCAAAGAAATGCTGAGCCGGCATTTCTGAGAACTTTACAATGGCTCCGGTTATTAGTACATTATTCTGTTCAATAAAACAAGGGTGTGCAGTGGACACATCAACACCAGAAGATCACCTTCGCCTGGATCCTCTTGCCTTGCGTTCAGTGCCTCTAGTAGGCTTTCTCTTGGCTTTAAGCACAGCGCACTTGGGGCACAACCAATCATCGTCAGGTACAGCGTCCAAGGGAGGGTCGCAGCAGTCGATGTGCATACCGATCCCACAACCGGTTTCACCGTCCTCGTCGCCACAGATCAACATCACTTCTCCTCTGTCCTTGCACCCGCACGCTGAGCAGCTCAGGTCCTCCGGATCGTCCTCTTCATCTTCCGACTGTTCCATATCCGTGGCCATCTCTTGCTGGTTCTTCATGAGTTTCTCAAGGGACTTGTTGGCCAGATCGTTTGTCTTGAAGAGAACATGTCGGTCGAGGGGGTGGCCAGGCTTGCAGACGTAATCAACCAGATAATCAGCACTGACACAGGGAATACCATGCCTGATGAATTCCTGAACCCATGCGTCTGCTCTTGGTAAGCTCGCTGATACTACAGCGAAATCAAACCCGGAGTCAAGGAATCGACTGTATGGCGGCGATGTTGCTAAAATGGTGCCATCACCAGCTTTTACCGCGCGCTTCACTGTATCCTGGCAAGAACTCTAATTTTAGAGTGAATATAACAAAATCAGACTGCCAAGCATAAAGTTAATAGACGATTGGCCTACAATGTGAATTAGTTTCCACAGACACCATAGTGTCATAAGGCTTGCCAGATAAGTTAATTAAGCAAAAACTCTTACCAGCGTTGGTAGTATGAGCTGTCCATAGACAACAATCTGCATTCCATAGAAGGCACCATGGCCCATCTGCTGCCTTATATTTCGCCATTTTCTAGGAGCATCAAGGCTGATTGTTTCTCCATCATTAAGGCCCGAACCAAACCATTCAAATGGTTCTTCATCCACAAACTTGCCAGCCTCAGTGCACGAAGTCAAGTACTCTTTCTTGAGTATCCACCTAATTGGAGAAAGAAGCTGTGAGCATTCAAATTTGTGAAAAGACAGAATTTTACTACACAATCCCAAAACACTTGATAAAATGTTAGCATAATAAACTAGCAAGTAAAGTTGATTTGGTCAATTAAGCCATATATTTGCATGCATATCTGTCACTGAAAAAGGACCATACAATAAATGTGAACAAGTATTTTAAGATGGAACATTGATAACCAAGATCGTAGTTCTAACCTGCCTGCTGCAGCTGCTGCAAAAAACTTCTCGGTTCTCCTGAGAGGATCTGGGGCAATGAAATGTGTTGCTTGGTATGACCAATGATGTGAATCCCTACAAACTCGTCCCTTCAGCCGTCTAAGAATTGAGCGACAATCCCTTCTCTGCTCACGATTTCCACTTAAAATAAATAATGCAGGTTCACTCACGATCAAGGTTCCAGATTCACTTACTTTTACCCCTTGGTGCTCACTGTCACTGAGCACTCGTGTGCTTTTCTCAATTGATTTTGCATCAAATTTGGACTGCAAACTGCTAGTTCTATTTGATATAGAGTTGAGATTACTATGGTCTAGTCTGTTCTCCTTTTCATGATCCGAAGTAAGAGCTTTATTTCTTTTGCTGCTTCTCAAGTTAAAATTGTATGATCCTCCTTGCTTGTCTACCGTACCAGAATCTTGACAAAACAATCCGGATGCATCTTTTATCACATCCTTATTGGATTTGTCAGAGTCCTGATCAGTGGTTATTTTGTTGCTATTGCATGAAATCTCTTCAGTTCTCTTTGATGAAACAGCTTCTGCTACAGATGCAATGACACTACCAACTTTGCCACACTTGCTGCCTGATTTGTCTTCTACAGTTTTCATTTTCCTCTTGGCAACTGCATTCCTAGTTCTGCCATTCGATACAGTCTTGGAGGAAAGTGTTCCACAGTCACTAGCACTTGCACAACTAGAAAGTTTTTTAGGGTAGTCTTCATTGTCTGAAGGAAACAAGTCATCAAACAATGAACCAGTTGCCACTGTCCCAGTTTTGTCAACTAACGGTTCATTGCTGGTGTTGATGTCAGATTTCCGTGACCTCTTCGCTGCTGTATTCCTTACTCTGGTGTTGGGTATTTTCTTAGGTGAATTTCTTTGTTGTTCATCAGCATTTCCGGTGTCAAAAAACTTTTTGGGATTTGCCTCAATATTTTCTTGAGAAATCACCTTACTGAACTCCAAACTAGAAGCTACTTGTGTGTCATCTGTCTTGGCGCAAGCATTCCTTGTCCTCTTTGCAACAGTATCTGTCACTCTACAAATCAGTGCTTTCTTTGAAGGATTTGTTTTGAGTTCAGCTGCACTTGCCATGGTGCAGCCATTTTTGGAGGCTGGATCAGCATTCTCATGAGGAATCACTTCAGCAGGCCAGGATTCAGTAACTACTTTCTTACCACTGTTAATAGCTGACCCTTCAGCCTCAATACTAGCACTTCGAGGCCTCTTGGCACCTGCATTCCTTCGTTCAGGAGTTGCTACTTTCTTTGAATAACTGGTTTCACCCTGAACATTGCTTGAAGTGTCTTGTAATCGTTTAGCGTCTTCTTTGTCTTTCACATTGGCATCAGACACTACCCTCTCAAGTTCAGAATTTGACACCACTGGCTCTTCATAATCATTGACCTTGAGTGGATCAGTAACCTTGGTGCCAACATTTCCAGAAGAGGAAACGACATGTGAATTACTTGAATTATGTACAGATTTGTCATGTGCCTGATCCTTTGTGCGAAGATTTCCTATCTCATGCAAGCAATCTTGATTCACCGCATTACCACTACCTTGTGTATCTTCCCCATCCTTATTTTGAAAGGAGAAACTTGTCTTTCCATCTTGAACAGCGGGTGAAGGAGTCCTGGTGCATTTGTTTTCTACCATTGCTTTCAGTGACATTCTTGCTTTCAATGAAGATTTTACATTCTTATCACTTGAAGACGATTCAGGAAGCTTGATTCCATTAATGAGACCACCATGCTTGAGAGAGGTCTTCCTAGATCTTCTTTGTCTGCTTGTAGATAAGCTAAATTGCTGCTTTCCAAAATTAACAGCATTAGCTTCAGCGTCAGATGCATCACTCAGCCAACTCGCAAATGGAGAATCTAAAGGACCAGTTTCTGACACCAGATCTTCCTTTTGCAAATTTAGGCTAGCTGGGGAGACTAAGATCTTCCTTTTCTGAGCATATGCACCATTTAGTCCATCCACACACTTAATATTTTCATTGCCTTTCTTGCTCTGATCGTCAGCATTCTCAAAAACCTTTTGATGTCCCATTTCTAATGAAGAAATATTGGAGTCAGCTCGCAGTGTGCTATCTTCGACCCTCTTAGGTGATTGCATATGGTTAACTGAATGCACTTCTGGTAACAAAGACTTCCGAGAGGCCTTTTTAGAGTTACTTGTGTTCTTGATGCTGTTGAATTTGGAATCACCTCCTGATTTTGGATTGGACTCATGATCGGTGAGCTTGTCATCAGTATTTGACCGACCAGCTGCTGTGATATGAATACCTGAGGGTGCACACTTCTCGTGACGCTGCCATCTGTCAACTTTTGATGAATCAAGCTCATCCACAGACTGATTTCCTCTCAAGGGGCTGGACAATGGGACTTTAGTAACATCTATATGATCCTGACTGGCAGAAGATTTTCCAGAAACATGATCTGTGTGGCCCTTTAGAATGCCCGGGGCCTTATTTAAGGTATCTAAATGATGATTACTAAAAGCAGTCATTTTGCTTGAGCTTGGAGTGCCTAGAACACCACTTGCAAAATCCTGTGTCCTTGCACCAACATGTTTTCTTTCAGCTTCCTGCAGATTCGGGCTATTGTTGTTCCTTACTACAGAATTATCTCTCTTTTGACTGAGGCCAAGTGAAGTTTGAATGGGTGAGAGGCCATCCACCTTAGCAGAAACTGCCAACAAACTAGAGTTAGGACTGCCTTGGCCTCTAATATCATGTCTCTTGCTGTCTGCATCCTCTGCGTTCATGATATGACCCAGTGGACTTTGAATGCGTGCAAAGACATCAGCCTTAGCAGAAACTGGAACCATAGAGCTAGCACTGCTTTGGCCTGTAATATCACGTGTCTTGCTGTCTGCATCTTCTGTCTTCAAGATATGATCAGGGCTGTTCAAATTCCTTCCCACAACCACCTCTTTATTACCACTGGGAATTACAGGTGATCGCTTTCGTGCATCGACATCATACTTCACAAAAGTTTCCTTGCAATTTTTTGAGTTGAGAGTGCACCTGACACTGGACCTATTGCTTAATGACCTTGGACCTGCAGCTTCTGCTTCATGTTCAGAGTCATTAGCTTGTGCCTCCATTAATTCTAGCTCCCAGCTACTGAATAACAAAAATAGCCAGAATTAGTTTTCAGTGCATTCTAATACTGTGAAATCAGGAAACTAGAAAAAAATCAAAGAACAAACCCTACAATGTCACTTACCTTTTGCTATAATCATCGACTGGGAGAATTTCCCATGCCTTTAAGCTGAAATAATGAAGAGGATGGATCAAAACATAAGCAATCCAGTTAACATATTGGCTTTCTAGTTAAGTCAGGAGAGGTGGTTTTGAAATACCAGTCTTCCAACCACTGGTGATTCACAAGTTTGATGTTCACCTTTTTCGCAACCTCATACTTCTCGCCTTGCATTATATGGAAAATCGAGGTGTCAAATTCATACAACAAATAAAAGAACTATGTAGTATCAATATATGCATAGAAAAAGAAAGAAATGACTAAAAGCGTACATGTAATAGACATGTTATGATTTATGTTGTTGGATTACTTTGATGCTTTTTTATGCTTTTTAATGTACAAATAATAACTTCTGGTCATTAGTTACGAATTTCCTCCAGTTCTGTACCACAAAAGGAGGAAACATGGTTGGTGAGGTTAAACCTTTGTATGGTTCGCAATTGTTTTTGCGAACCGGTTCACATAAAAATTAAACAGGAGCAAGGTCCAAACTGTTATGGGATCATCGCATCCTACAACCAAAAAACACAGATGCCGAGCAACAAATGTCCATTATGACCAAACTGGAAACATAGCTGCCATTGAGAATTGGATATAAAACTCTTAACTAATCTTTAGAATCATTAAAGAGCACATTGCATCTCACACTAAAGAAGACATCAACCTATTAAAAGATAGCTTTGTTAAACAAGTATTCCCTCTGTTCCAAATAATATTTCCTGTTTGGTTCACATCCTAAGGTTGCCACGACTAACCTTAGGCAGCTACAATTTTTCTAGTCAGTGTTTGGTTGCTTGCTGCCACAACTTAGTCCGCCTAACTTCTTAGTCACTTGCCCACTTGTCATACATTAAATTTTCTTGCCTAACTTTGTCTAAGGATAGGTGGTCAATTTTCTATTTTTCTTGCCACAAAAGTACGGCAAGACTAACCTAAGTAGCCTTAAGCAGGAATGTGTAGCAAACTAAGTTTACAATCAAACATTCCCATAATCACTTTAGCTTTATCCTAAGTCAAACCTCTTTAACTTTAACTAAGTCTATAAGAAAATATGTTGATTTCCACAATACCAAATAAATGCACTATTAATACATATTTCATGATGGATTTAAAGAAGCTAATTTGATGTTGTAGATGTTGGTACTTTTTTCTATAAACTTGGTCAAAGTTAGACAAGTTTGGCTTAAGATAAAGCTAAAGTGACAAATAATTTGGAAAGGAAAGAGTACAAGGCAACAGCCATGAAGTTCCATGGAAGGAAAAGCAGCAGAACTAATCGATTGTTATGTATGTCATGGCTTGACAGATAAAAGAAACAACACACCTTCAAATTTATAGCAAATAAGGTGAGTCACAACATTTGCTATCAAAGACTTGGAGAATCGTGCTCCCATCAAAGAAACCATTTTCTGCATAACAATTAGAAGATATCACCTGACATAAATTACATTACAAGCGCAAGTACAGTACCCAAGAGCTTCAATGTGAATGCATCACATTAATTTCCTATTTGAATGAGGAATATATAAGAAATGCAACTAAATTTATGCATCACATTAGTTCCAAAAAGTGCGGCATTCTGTGTTGTGTGCATCAAACCGTTTATACTATGGCTATGGATATCTCATTGTGTGAAATCATTTCTTTTATTAGCATATAGATAGAACTGGAAGGCTGTTACCATTATGTATTCGCGATAGTTTCTTTGGTAACCTGTCAAGCAAATGAGCAGTGATTGTGCACCAGGTATTCCATTCGAATGTCTCACCGGCCAATAGATAACCTGCAAAAGCTTAACATAACCAGGTCACAAAACTAAACCATGGCTCTGATGCAGAAATGGCAGCAGAAGTGCCCGAACAATTAGCAGCAAAAACTCACCCTATCAACATCAGCAAGCACCCCGCGATCCAAGCTATCCTCCACCCACTGATCGATGACGACTTTTTTCCCTTCTGCCCGCGCGGCCACGCACGTTGGGTCATCCTGCACCGCAAAAACAAATCACAGCCCGTCCCCCAGCCAAGCTGCCAAGGCATATAGAGACCAATTTGCAAATCCAACTCACGTAGAAGAGGTTCGACACGACTACGTGCGTGCACCCATTGCCCAATGACCCGGCGTCGGCGCCGCCGCGCACCTCCATCTCAGACCGGTACTGCAAACGGATGCCGTCGGAACTTATCAGCCACTGGAATAAATCAAGCCAATCGTGGCAAACCGCAGCCAAACTGAGGCTACAAAATCGAAGAGGATGAGGCGCGGGGTGTCGCGGGCGCACCTGGGACTCGACGTCGCTCTCGAACCCGACGAGGAAGAAGCGGACGCCGTCAAACAGGTGCTCGTCGCCGATGTCGTAGTCTGTGCCGGAGGAATCCATGGCGGGGAACAGGACGGGGGGGAAGGGGGGGGGGGTAGGGTTTGGGTTTGGGGATTTTTCGTGCCCGAGCTCGTGCCTGCGTGCGTGGCTTACCGGGGAAGATTCGAGAGCCGGTCGCGGGATCTCGGTTTGGGAGGGAAATCAAATTGGGATCTCGGCTTGGGAGGGAAATGAAATGATATGTTTTTGTTTGAATAATTAATTCAGCAGTCAGTTAACCAAAAGGGGATGTAGCTCAGATGGTAGAGCGCTCGCTTAGCATGCGAGAGGTACGGGGATCGATACCCCGCATCTCCATTTTAATTTTTCCCCGTCTCCTCTTTTTCCTCATGATGCTTTGCTGTCGTGTGAACTCTGAACTATCTGCTTAGTGCCTGCATCACATAAATGTGAAACGATCCATGGTTCTTGATTTTGGGAGTTGCTCGATCATCGATGCCTCTTGACTTTGCAAGCTGTCCTCTGATCTTAATAAAGAAAAAAAATATGAAAACTTCGTTTTTGCATTTCTGTGAATCTTCTTTCTTGTGTGAATCTCAAGGCTAGCAGCTGTTAGCCTAATCTCATCAAGAGCCATTGCAAAAAGGTTGTTGATCGGCTGCGTGCACCTACTTTTCAACTTGGTGAAATAGGAAATGCCGTTAGGTTGCTGATTTTTTCTTTAGTTTTGAGGTTAGAGTGAAAATCGATTGATTCTGCGGAGGAACCAGGTCTATATATCGATCAGCGTGCTTGGCTTAGGATGTGTTTGGTTGCATGTACCATATGATGCATGCATGTATGATTATGGATGGTGGGATTCAACCAATTTACCTGTACCATATGGTTCACTTCTATTAGTAGAATAATGCGATAACTCAATCCTGGATGGGATATTACAATTCACCCAACCAAACAAAATGATCATTATTATTTTGAATCATTCCCTACATAAAGTAAATGATACGAGCAACCAAACACACCCTTAGTTTGTTTTCTTTAGTGGATTGATCTCGTTTCCGCATAGAACGAGATTTAATTCGTCCCTCGCTGCTTCCGCTAACGGCTCACCTCTCATCCAAGCAGCTGCTTGGTTTTACTGCAGCTGTGGTAACAACTAACAAAGCAATGTCACAAATTCATCCACAGCTAATTAAGACCCTGTTTGGGGAGCTTTTCCTTCTCCAAGAAGCTCTACAAGCCAACAGCTTCCCCAAACAAGGTTGCTTCTCCCACAATCGAAAAGCTCCAAAAACCCTATTTAACCTGCAAGCGGAGAAGCTGGTCAAGACCAGTTTCCCGAGCTTCTGCCCTCGTCTTCCTGCTCGAATCCGCATCGCCCCCTGAGAAGACGAGCTCCCTCCCCTCACGCTGGCTGCCGGCGCCCCTCCCCCCGCACTGGCCGCCGGTGCCCCTCCTCGCTGACCGCCGCCACCCCTCGCGCCGGCCACCGTCGACCCTTCCTTGCGTGCGGACCGCCGCCAATTATCCCCTCTGTGGGGGCCGCCGACCATGACCCCTTCTCCATGCCGACCGTTGCAGCCCCTCGCCTCCGCGCCGCTCACCGCCGCCGCCATCCGTCACCTCCGTGCCAGTTGTCGCTGCCCCTCCCCCGAGAGCCATCCTCGCGCGCTATGCCCTGCAGATCCGCGGCAGCCCTCCTCAACGTCCGGTGGCGAGCTCCCTTCAGCGCCTGCACCGCTCCTTCCCTTGCCATTTCACACAGAAGCTAATGCTCAAGAAGCTGAACGCCAAACAGACCTATTTTTGCAGGTGGAGCTTCTATGAAAAGTAGCTTTTTGGACTGGCGGGTAGAACCTCTCCAAAAAGGAATTTTTGGAAAAAGCTACCGCTCTCCCAAACAGCCTAGGTAGCATCCCACGCCCTCTAGCTAGCGTGACGGGAATCTTTTTTCTAACATCTTCTAAGTTCCAACACGCCCTTAAAATATATACACTGGAGCTGCTCGTTGCTCGCTCTCGTACACTCTCTCCGTAAGTCCGTATATTATTGATGGATGGATAGAGGGAGCTTTTGGCGAAATGAAACAAACGAGGAGAGCTTCTAGAAGTATTGGTAGCCCATAAACAATGCGGTTAGCTTGTACAGCACCACGGAACACGAATCTAACCTACGACGGAGTAGCTGCTAGGTGCTAACGATAATAGTATGGCCAAATCCGGCGGAAACGAGAGCTCGTATGCCGCGGCACGTCAACTTCGAGTCAAGCACGGCACAAGCCTCGTCCCCTCCCGTTCATGTTTCCCACCAAACGGTAACCCAGGAACATCAGGTCCGGCCAACACAGTCGCAAAAAGGAGCAGCTTTTATCTGTGGAGACTTCCTACTAACGTAGTATAACATTTCTAGCAAATCTCTTCTGCAAAGTACAACTACTACTCAAACAGCCGTTCCCAAAGTGGCTCAATTCGATCAATAACCTCTTCCAGAATCCAGATCGTCCAACCCTGCTGCAGCTTTTGGGCTCTCTCGCTATCTCCAGGAATCCATGAACCGGCGAATCGCAGGATAAAGACGCGAGTGAAAAGAAGAGGGCAGGTCAGGGTAGGTTTGAACTTTGAACTTCTCCAACTTGCCGGCTTAATTCCTTGCTCCCAATCTTAAATCACCGGCCATTTGCACAAGCCTGGATAGGAGCTCCGAGCTCCATCTATTACCGCCATTCCTGGGATGGGCGATCTCTCTCCTCGCCACAGCCGCCGCTGCTGCGGCCGTTTCGTAGCCGTCCTTTGCCTCTGCGCTACCTTCTGCAAGCCAGGTGTGCACGCTCAGCATCATCGATTCAGCACGTGCATCCTCCATCGCCAAAAGTTCACAGCACACACGTCGTCATCGTATTCTTCACTCGTTACTGCTTTGGCGATGCTAACACGTCGAGTTCGTTCATGTCCACTTCGCAAAAAAAAAAAAGGAGTTCGTTCATGTCCAAATAATGAATCCTACATGGCCGCAGATGATGTCCCGATGGACCCTCTGCCACCGGACCTGCTGCCGGCGCGGTCGCTGCGGTGTTTCGAGGACGGCCAGGTTTACAGCTGCTGCGAGGGCGCGTACAGGCTGAACCCGTCGGGGATCCTCGCCGTGCCCGTCGGGGCGGTGGACAACTACTGCGGCGGCGCGTGCGTGGTGGAGACGGAGGACGTGCTCAACTGCGTGGCCAGCGCGCTCGACGGCTTCGCCTTCTCCAACGGCGCCTCCGTCGAGGACGTCCGCTACGCGCTCAGGCGGGGCTGCAGCCACACCCTCAGAAGAGGTCCATCCGCGAGTCGCTCTTCAGTCCTGGTCTCATCGGCACGTGTACATGTTCGAGCTGCAGTCCTGCACGGTGCTGAGCTGCTGCAAACTGACGATCATCTCGTGTTCGTGCCTGTGAGCAGGTGACTTCAACGATTTGGAGCCGCACCTGGGCGACTACCCGGACATCTACGGCAACGACGACGAAGGCAGCGACGGCAGCAAGGTTACATCTCCTTTGAAGTTGCTGGCGTTTCTCGGCGGTGCCTGGCTGTTCCTCCTTGATCCTTGAAGACGCAAAAGCATTTTCAAGAAAACATGCAAAAAGCGTTGTTTGTTAGTAGTACCCAAATTTAGTTTAGGCCATCCTATGAGAGAAGAGTACTATTCATTTCACAAGTTAACATCTAAAGAAATGATCAACATCTTCAATTCTTGGCAATTATTTGTCACCCAATGTTTTTTTTTTCAATTTTCATGTTCAAGGCTTCCAAATGGATCTCATATGGACAAGAAGTAACTTCACTAGCATTGTTGTAGACTCCTTGAACCAAGCTCACTCTTGCAAACTAGGAAAAGATATGCTGAGAGTTTGAACGGGGAGTATGGTATAGAGTGTCATCAATTTTTTAACCTAAACAATCAACTAATCAAGTGTCATCTCACCAACCATCTGGACACTAAATATAACCTTAAACATGCCTGCCTATGTTAGGCATAAGACAATTTATTTTTAAGGCATACATCAGACATCGCGAGAGAGTACATGGAGGGGTTGAACGACCCGGCGGTCGATTGCTTATGCTACGTGATTTTTTTAATTTTAACCTTTTTTAAATAATATTTTAAAATAACCCATCCGAACAAATAGACGACTCTTTTGGTCACGCCGGCCCGCGTGGCGCGACAAAATAATGTTGCCGCGCCACATGCACTGGCGTGACAAGCCTGCCGGGACGAGCGACTACACTTTACGCTACTGCATGTGGTGCGACAACGTGGTTCTGTCGCGCCACTTTGCATGGCGTGACAAGAGCTACCTAGTTTAATTTACTCACTTTTAACCATCTAAATAAAATAGTATTTGAACTTTAAATTTACAAAACTTGGCATGCATATTATATAGGGGGTGAACATTGCATTTTAGTAACATGTACAAGGCCAAGTGCTACATATTTTGAAAATTTTAATTTCAAAATAGACTATGTATTATCCCTATATCCCGCTTAGGGCTCTCGTTAAATGGTTACCAACTTGGGAGCATCTCAATAAAATAGCATTTAAACTTTGAATGTCACGAAACTTGACGTGCATATTGTAGAAGGTGTAAAGGTCCCATTTTACTAACATGCAGAAACTCAAGTGCTACATATTTTGAAATACATAATTTTAAAGTAAGCTATGTACTATCCTCTATCTCTCATAGGACAGCTGCTAATTATTAAATAAATTCACTTCTACGTTTTCTTTCCTTCAATTTAATAACTTAATGAACCCTAAATTTTTTAAAACTCTAATAAGACTACATCATAAAATATATTTATTTTATTTTAACTATATTCATTCCATCAGTCATTACCCTATTCAATTTTGAATTAGCCTATGGATATGACTAAGATGTGACATTCATGCTAACAAAGACGATGTGATCATATCTTTAGATTTATTCAATTTCTAAAATATATGCTACCTAGCACGTCACCTGAGATGTTGTTTAGATATCAAGTAGCGATTTCTTTCGGGTTAAGCTACTTCGGCACAAATTTCAATTTCGAGAAAACACACTGCCTGATGAAGCTTATGAAATACCGATCTACCATCTCACTACAGATCAAGGATTAAAGGAACCAAACCGGGTCTCGCAGTGGGTAGAAAGCTTTAGCGCGCAACCAGTCTCAGCTAGTACCGAGCATTCATCATTGCCTGCTAGCTAGTGAGAGGTCCAGTGGGAGACAAGAGCAGCGACCGAGCTGGATGTAACACGCAGTCGCACGCAGTGAACATGGGCGACGACGGCAAACAACTCACCCTTCGACCACGACGATGTACAGCCATGGCATTGACGTCGGGACGCGCGCGATCGATCAGAGCCTGAGATCCTGAGCACGGATTGCGCGTGAGAGCAGAGCAGAGCTGCAGAGGGTACGAGCGACCTCTACAGCTAGCTGGATGTTCGGCCGGGGACGACGGCAACCGGCCGGCGGGGCCCGGCCGTGCCAGGCCGTCGACCGGTGGATCGAACGTACCCTTCGACGTGACGACGATATGTACGTGCTACAGGCTCCTATTAACTCCTGTTATCACCTCCGTATAGCTACTACTCCATCCGTCCCAAATTATTATTCGTTTTGTCTTTTCTAAATACATACCTTTTGATATGCACCTAGCCATATACTATATCTAAATACATGATAAAAGTTATATATATAGAAAAGTGTAACGAATAGTAATTTCGGACGGAGGGAATACATGCGCATTTCCGATGCCTGCAGCTAGCCGGGCGGTGTGAGATTGCCATCGGTCTAGTACTCACCGGCCCATGCATCACTGTCCATATGCTATCTGAGTATGTGAGGCGCCGGCCCACGAGCACTCGCTCGCACGGCGGCTCTCGTTGGTACTTGGGGTACTTGAGCTGTTGAGTGAGCAAGGGTGATGGCCGGAGGTAGCCTTAACTCCAGTTCCAGGGTTCGGGTTCCTTGACCCTAGCCTGTGGGTTATGTCTCTTCCTTAGAATCTCTGTGATGAGGTAGTCCGCCTTAGACGAAAGAAGAATGGGATCGTCATCTCGTTGAACACATTTGCGGCGAACCGTGCGGTTAATGTGTAAATATAATGTACAGGCCTGTAGCTGCACGAGGGAGGGAGTAAACTGATCCACCCAATAATTTTCAATATATTCAATCATTTTGATTATTGGACTTGGACACTTGGTTTTGTTTTGTGTAAAGAAAACGAGAAGGCAATCTGGTTAGGTTTCTTTTGACGAATGCTGTCCACCCGAGTTCAACTCCTAGACATTTTATCAGATGTAGATACTCATATCGCATCACTCATATCGATGTGGGTGACTATGACGAAAGCATTCTTTCTCGATGGTTCTTCTGGTTTAGTTATTTGATTGAGAGGAGTAAGAGCCTTTGAGAAGCCTCCATAGATTGGTGGAGATATGTAGTGCATGAGACAACCTGATAAAGAATCGATAGGGAGATAGACGACAGCAACTGGTCTTGATGAATCCTGGTTTCGTAGGTCGTCGGGTTTGGGGTGGTTGTGCTACTGGTGGGTACTAAGGTAGGCGATGATGAAGAAATAGTGCCTCCGAGGCACCCATAGGAAAAATCAGTGATTGCCAAAGTACATCGTGTTTAGCGTGTACGGGGTATTGAAAATGAATAGTTAATCACTGTGTGAGACTGAGGTAGGAGTTTAGCACAAATCACTTCGGGGGTGAATGTTTGGCTGCTTCCAGCCGAACCAGGCTCGACAGATGCAAGCGCATGATTGGATGGCTGGAGCAGCAGCTGGGCTTGGCCCCGCGATGCAAATTGTTCGTTCAAGCCAGGCTCTGCAGATACGCAAAAAATGAATGTTTCCCTTAGGACAGGCTCCAGGGATGCGAGTTGCGCGCATGGAGTGAAGTAAAAAAAGTTTGGGCGCGTGCATAGCCAGGTAACCAATTACCGTCTCGCAGTAGCTAGGCTGAGTAGAATCAGGGAACCAATCAACAACGACTTGTATGTCATGAGCCTAGCCAGCCGGAGCATATCTGCTGGGAACGAGCCAGGCTCCGTTCCTACGAGAACCAATCACGCCCTTCACATCTCTTCTCCTCTTCACATGTCTTGGACCCCTCTCCATGAATGATATGTGCGTGTGTTTAGCCTCCAACTTGTACCAATAAAAAGGAAAAAAGAAAAAAAATGAAGGCTTATAACAATATTATGAGTTCATAATCATAAGCGATAATTATCTCTTTGAATATACTTTCCTATCTACAAAA
This sequence comes from Setaria viridis, assembly GCF_005286985.2. Taxonomy (NCBI): domain Eukaryota; kingdom Viridiplantae; phylum Streptophyta; class Magnoliopsida; order Poales; family Poaceae; genus Setaria; species Setaria viridis. The sequence continues at coordinate 46,278,412 of NC_048271.2, forward strand.
GCACCAGTGTTGTGGCAAAGTTATGGATGGTGTATAACTTAACGCTTCGTGGTTCAGATTCAGTGTCCACTTACTTGGATGTGTGTAGGTTTAATGGTTGTGTGTGTCACTGATTGTTGGTACGGGTAGTACAGAGGCCGAAAGTTATACTTTCTGTGTCTAAAACTAAGCTTTTGTGCTAAACATACAGGGCACAACATGATTCTAAGTTTCTAACTGAGGTTTGATCAAAAAGGAATCTGGGACGGAAGGATTCGAATCTTCGAGTACCGGGACCCTACGATTCATGCACGCTACTCGCTTCGTGGCAGCGGTGGCGTCTCTTTCGCATTGACACAAGCACGTGTAAAATTTGGAGGAACGTGGTTGTCGGATTTAGTGACTGGCAGTCCACCTAGGGGTACCCAGATGGTTGATTTGTAGGAAGAGATGATCACAAGACCATGAACTTAATGGTAACGCAAGGCACAAGACACAGAAATTTATGCAGGTTCGGGCCACTAATGTAGTGTAATACCCTACGTCCTGTTTTGGAGCATTGTATTGCATCCGACGCTCGGGCGTTGGTTGTTGTGTTGAGGGATTGACTGTCCTCCTAGGGTACCCCTACCTCCCCTTATATACTCCAAGGGTAGGGTTACATGGCAGGACCCCTGATCTGTTACAATAGATGACAATAGATGAGATCTAGTCGGATTACAACGGTTTGTAAGGATCCCTAGATTCTGCCTTCTTTATCAAGTTAGACCGGACCATTAGTGGTCGACTCGCCCTTCATGAGGGTACCAGGTATCCATAACTAACAAGCCCCCGAGTAGTGTGGAGTTGAGCGACAGTCGACGCGAATGCTAAGTTGAATAAGCTTCGCCCAAGTGCTTTCGTCGTCTGGTTGCCGAGAAGCTGCGCAGTGCTTAAAGAAAAATCCTTGATCCTGTAGTCTTCATCTTGAGAAAACATCATGGACGCACGTCCAGTAAGATCCCGCGTCCAACCCCCAAGCATGGTAGCCGGCTGAGCTGGGTGGCAGGAGGCATGCCGAGTCGTTTGTGGCGCCCAGCCCCCGAGCCTGGGAGCTGGACGAACTGTGGAAACACGTCGAGACGTCTCCCACCCTGAGCCCCTGAGCCTGGGAGGTTAGAGGCAAGCCGAGTCGTCTATGGCGTCCAGCCCCCGAGCCTGGGAGCCGGACGAGCCGTGGAAGCACGCCAAGTCGCCTCCCGTACCCAGACCCCGAGCCTAGGAGGTCGGCCGGGTGGCAAGAGGCATGCCAAGTCGTTTGTGACACCCAGCCCCCGAGCCTAGGAGGTCGACTGAGCGGTAGGAGGCAAACCGAGTCATCTATGGTGCTCAGCCCTCGAGCGCGAGGACTAGCAGACCCGCGGAGGCACGTCGACCTGAAGTAGACGCCTAGCCCCCAAGCACGTGGACGGGCGGAGTCGCAGAGGCACGCCGACCTGAAATAGGCACCTAGCCCCAGAGCGCGAGGGCTGGCGGAGCCACGCCGACCTGAAATAGTCGCCCAGCCCCTGAGCCTGGGAGCTGGCCGAGCTGCGGAAGCACATCAAGTCGCCTCCCGCCCCAAGCCCCCGAGCCTGGGAGGTTGGCTGAGCGGCAGGAAGCACGCCGAGTAGTTTTGAGTTGTAACAAAGATTATATAGCATGAAGTAGAATATTTAATGATTGAATAGCTCGGAAGTTTAATGTAAAAGTAAATCCTTGCTCGTCCTGCTCTTGTGGGCTATGTAATTTTCTTGAGTAGTTAGCCTGTTACGTTTAATCACCTAGCCTTACTTAGCCAGCAGTCTGCTGAGAGCGGATCTCGAGCTTGTAGACAGAGCATCACAAGATGAGTCGAGGTTTCACGGATTAAAGCGTGTGCTATCCGAGTACTTTAGCAACCGTTAAGAGAGACGGACAAGTCACAAAGTAGTCAGAATTGTGTGGAAAAGCGAGAGCATGCGCTGGGCACTCGTAGGGCACAGCCCTGACTGCCCGTGTAGTGAACGGACCAAGCTGTATAAGCAGTCGGGTGTGACCAGGGTGGTCGGTGGAAGCCACGAAGATATAGAGAAGTCGAGATGCGAAGCTATATGAAGATGTACTGAAGCCGTAAAATATTTAATTAAAAATAAAATTTAGCTTGATTCGAGATCGAGTCGGAGAGCTGACGTCGTGCCTGAGCGAGGAGCCGTTGGTGAAGCAGATGGGTCGGGACTCGCTCCCACCAACTAGTATGCATGGCCTGGGTGGCTGATGAAGTGGTCGGTAACGCGTCGGCGACGTAGATCGAGGTAGCCCGGAGCCGACTCGTGGTGCTCAATGCCGAGTCGTCGCAGCCGTTGCGTACAAACCAAGGGACGCGTGCATGATCCGTCCTTGTAATGTAGTCCTCTCATATTAACGAAGAAGTAATCTTTGTTAGTTGCCGTAAGAAGGAGATCGGATGGAATAGATTAAAAAGAAAGAAGGGTTTTAAGCGATGCTGGAGTGCCGACTCTTGAGATGCACAGCAGCCGACCGGCTGTAACAGATTGGTTCGGAAGAATATTGTTGACCTCAAGAATAAAAGATCTAGAGAATAAATCTGAATTCACTTATCTGTTGTCGAGATGGCTGGTAGGTTCTCCCTCACCACGAACGGATCAGCGGTGTTGACGTAATGGGCGAACGGCGTGGGAGACGAAAGACCACCTCGGCGCTTCTCGTCATTGTTGCCTTCGTGGTTTGTCGTCGCAGGTGCCGCGCAACAGCTAGCGAGGACGTAGATGCTGTCATGCCGGAGTTGCCAGGCACTATCACGCGGAGTCGGCGTGTGCCCTTGTTTTCCGTGGAACGCAGACGCCGAATCCGATCCGATTTTCCGAGCAGATATCGTTGATGATTACCATCGAGCTCGCCAAAGAATTGCGCGATCCCCCTACATGGTACGCCAACTTTCAGATTTAGTAACTGGCAGTCCACTTAAGGGGTACCCAGATGGTTGATTTGTAGGTAGAGAGGATCGCAAAACCATGAACTTGATGGTAACGCAAGGCACAAGACATATAGATTTATACAGGTTCGGACTGCCAATGTAGTGTAATACCCTACGTCCTGTTTTAGAGGATTGTATTGCGTCCTGCGTTCGGGCATTGGTTGTTGTGTTGAAGGATTGGCTGTCCTCCTAGGGGTACCCCTACCTCTCCATATATACTCCGAGAGGTAGGGTTATATGGCAGGATCCTTAGTCAGCTACAATAGATGAGATCTAGTCGGATTACAGCTGCTTGTAGGGAGCACTAGATTCTACCTTCTTTATTAAGTTGGGCCGGCCCATTAGTGGTCAGTTGGGTCCTCCATGAGGGGATCCAGGTATCCATAACTGTCAGTGGTTGCTAATCTCAGCACATCACGGTTGCATGTTTATTTATATAGAGGCCAAACCGGCCTAGGAGATTACAAGATGAGTCTGTTGAAATCTGATTTGGTTGTGTATCGTGAACAACAAGTAACATACTCAAACTCTATATCTACAACTAACCAGATGCTCAACGACTCAAACCTGATTTACATGCGGTATAGATAGGGAGAGATCTAAACTATCTCTAACAGCATGCACACCTCGCATCTCTCCACAGTCCACATGTCTCGGGTCCTCTAGCAGCTGAACGATTGTCATATATTGCTTCCGAAAACAGCCTGCCGGGCATGGGCATGGGCATGGGCATGGACGCATGGTCCCTGAAGTATGGTTCCTCAAAAAGACAAGAACACAAATACACAATGCAATGACATGGTCCCGGTCGCAGTCGGCCGGAGGCAGTAAACGACGACGAGACGCGCCGGTGGGGGACGAGCGTGCATCGGTGCATGATCGCACAATGCATGGTTGTACAAGGCTTGAACCCCGGGAACAGAATCGGCACGTTTCGGTTAGCCTTCTGCCTGGTGCGCCTCAATGATTCACTGAGGAGGACGGGGCGGTCTGACTCGCCAGACCGGGCAACCCCAGAATCCTGGGGCTAGAAAGTGGCGGCAGGAGGTGGCGGTCAGCGACGGGTATTCCGATTCGAGGATTTGCATGTGCTGCGGCATTGAACAGAAGATGTCTCGCTTGCAAACCCATGGGGGAAACGAGGAGAAAGGACTGGCGGACCGTTAGGGATAGAGGCATAGAGCGGCCCATGAAGCCTCTCTGTTGTCGCTACTTGTCGAGATCAGCACGCTTGAATCAGCTGTTCGAGCAGAGATCATCAGATCGATCACTATGGTTTCCCGTCAATGTATGTAACGAGATGCTAGCTCTCCTTGGTTCCGAGTGAGTTTTCTGAATCCTAAGATGCCAACACAACAGGGAAGTCTGCACGGCATGGGGGACTCGATCGATGCGAGAGGAGGCATGCGCTCTTTCGCCCTCCACGTCAGGAACGGGGGCCGAGGCAGGTGCAGGCCTCGGCGTCTGGGCCCGGCCGTCCACGTTAGCATTCAATAGGTTGATGGCCAGTGTGGTCCGATTGATACGGCGGCGACATGGAGAAAAATGATGGAGAGGCACGTTAATTCGTAGCTGGTCCCTGCAAAAAGAAAATCCGATCCCCGATGGCTCACTAATGTGGTAGCGTAGGTTTAACTAGAAAAGATCCGGTTCGCTGGCTTTGTTTCTGTTTGATGGGTGCGCGCGCTTGCGCTTTTGTAGTACTTTTTACGTTGAAAATTATGAGGCCTATTTCATTTTATTAGGATAATCTTTTATCATCATTTACTCTATTTAACATGACTTTTTCATAAAGTTGAAGTCATTAGATTGATACTCATAAATACTTTTTTAGTATACTTTTGTATCACATAAACAAAATATTAATAGAGTATTCTTTTTTTGTCAAATCTTTGTCCTAATGAAATGGAATACGCCTCGTAAAAAGTAGAGAGAGTAATAATCTGTGAGGTAATAACAATTACTCCATCCGTCCCAAAATATAAGCCATTTTAGTTTTCTAGGTTCAGAGCTCTTACTCTGTATCTAGACATAATGTATATATAGGTGCACAACAAAATTTATGAATTTAGAAAAAATAAAATAACCTATAATTGGAACGGAGGGAGTACAAGTATACCATTCTCATTTATGACATGACATTGTTATCATTTTCTATGTACGTCCCAACACGTTAATACATCGTAATAACGTTGACAATATGATGACCATACCCCCCCCCCCATTTCACAATACATGCATGTTTCAAATTTACGATAACCATAAGAATTAAGGTAGTAGATAAAGTGACCATCTTTCTCAATTAATATTATATAATGTGTGCAAGCATGAGTAAACAAGCTAGTTACTGGTATAGTTAAAGATGGTTGAGGCTGAAAAAATTAAACCAAAGTTGCCTAGAATTTGTTGAACACCAAGTATTTTAAAGGTCACAAAGAAGGCTAAAGTAACAATGTTCTGAATGAGGGGGGAGAATTTTATGGTTAGATTTTAATGAACATAATAACATTATATGAGTCAATATGTTTTGTCCACAATAATGATGAGAATTTTTTAGAATTTAACTTTTTTTTATTATTGTAAGATGGTATTTATTCTTCTAATTACAAAGGATTGGATGAAAAATGTAAAGAGTCCGAACCTTCGACACCCCTCCATCCTATATACCATTGAGGTATTTAGGGTGGCTTTGGTGTAGCTCCGCCTGTTTTGGCTCCACCTGACACAAATACTGTAGCGTCACTCACTGTGGGACAGTAGCATGAAGCTATTCTCCTCTCTCCTGGTCAAAATGAACTGCCAAACCGATGAAGCTGTTGGAGCCGGGAAAAGGGGCTCCCCCGGCTCCGGCTCCGACATGTGCACCGATGTGCTACAGTGCGCTATAGTCGCAGAGCCGGAGCCGGCGGGAGCCGCACCAAACAAGCCCTTACTCGACCTACCCTCAGATAGCAATACCCGCTAACCCTAACACATGTTGATAGCTCGACTCTGGTTGTCGTGCCACAAATATGTCTTGACATCGACATTGCGCACAAATATGTGAAAAGCGAACAACCAGTGGGCGTACCGTCGATGTCAAGATGATTGGTGGCGCAGCATGTTTGTCGTAAATCGCCTGTTATTAGCTCTACTCATTGTTGTTCACTTTAAGACCTAGCTTTTCGAACTTTCTGCTCCACGTAGTCATAAAAGAGTGACATTTTGTGTCACGTACAATCAACCTATCAAACTTTGATCATGAATAACTTTTTGTACATTGAAATTCCTCTTAGACGGAATGCAAACCTCCATACCACAAATAATGCAATTCTAGGAGTTATAAAACGTGATGTCTTTTAGAATGCTCATTGAATTGCATGCGCAGATTGAATGTGCGTGAAGCTGGGTAGGGAAACCCTCAATCAGTCCTCCTAAGGAACATTCAGCCAATTAGTCTTTCTAATTTGTGTGTAAATTGTTGGATTAAATTTCATGGGTCCCACCTAGGTAGTCCAATCTACAAATGCATTCTTTGTGGGATAAATTTGAGCAAGTGCACTCTTTGTGTTTCTATGCAATCATATAGTTTTGCTCTGGTTTGTACTCCCTCCGTCCCAATAAAAAAAATAGAATCTATGATTCAAAATATATCCTATAAAGAATACCCCTAGCCTTTGGACTACTAGCTAATATTCGGAATGATGACCACATAATTGAGGTGGTTTTCTTGAAATTTGGCATTATGCGTCCACTTGACTTGATTGTGGTTTCCTTGAAATTCTACGTATACAATTAATTAAAGGCAGTACTTATCTGCGTGCGCTTGCATAATGTGTTACATTATTTTTTAAACGGAGGAAGTATAAATAAATTAGTTAGAGTTGTGTTTGGAGGCATCCATGTCCAAGTGGCACCCTATATATTGTGAGTTTGTGACAGGAGGAAGTATCTTACCCTGTGCAAAATCCATGCCATATAAACCATGTGAAGTAAAAGTATTTAGTACCTTTGACATAGGTAACTGATCTCGCACTTCCTTTTTTCTGATGAAGTGACCTCACACTTTGATGACAATAATTTTGTTAGATTACATAATCTAAAATATTGTTACATCATGATCAAATCAAAATACTTGGTGTAGCAAGTACTTCGATGCCAATAATGGATAAGTATTTCCTGTATTTTAATATAGAGACACGTAAACTAGAGCGGAGGGCCGGAGAGGTACGGTGGTGATCGGTGGTGGAAGGATCCTACAACGATCCAAAAATTTACTACGACCCAAAATAGTGTACTAGTAAAATTGACGACTCATCTAAACCATGCATGATGAGAAAGCAAAACGGTTGACAGAGATGCAAACGGGATCTGCAGATTCCATCCCGCCTCCGAGGATCTCGCTGGGTGAGCGACATTACGCGGTCGCCAGCTACCTGCCAAAGTGTCCGGCAACTTGCGGGTGCCATCAGCAGGCAGCCAGCCACCGGCAGCATCACGCCTTAATCGGCGATGAGCCTGTGGCGGTTTAAAGGCCTTCGCCATCAGCGGGACATCATGCCCTCTCAGGAAGGGCGCGGCGCGCTTTCCGACGACAGCGATCAGGATTAACATGCTGGCCGGCCGGAAGCTCTCTTCTTCTGCATCCCCCGGCCCGGTGATCTTTCGCTGCGCGTGATCGGCCGGAACAGCGGCGATGCGGCGCCCCTCCGGTCCACTCGTCCGCGCCCGGGGGAAGATGGGGCGCTCCGTGGCAACACAATGAACACATCGCCGGAGGCGCGCGGGGACCTCATCACTGGCCGCCCCTGCCCATGCACCCACAAGCTTCTGCAGGCGCCGTAGGAACACGTACATGTGGGGTCCCTGGCGATCGGGATTAGTCAGAGTGAATGTGCTACAGTCGGTGGTTGTGTTTGGTCCTTTTCCAGGTGCAGAGAAATTTGCTCGAGGCGCCACGCGGATTTGCTGTTGGTCTGCGACGAATGGTCAAGTGGTAGTCTGATTAAGCAGGAGGGCTAACACGGGAATTTCGCAGGAAACAGGGATCCCGGAGTACGGTCGAGGTCGTACCTAAGCATGTGTGTTTGGTTCTAAGCATTCGATGACAGGGGAATAGATTGGTTCCATCCCTATTTTTTGGGTTGGATTGGATCCATTTCATGTTTGATTGAAAGGGATGGGTCGGTTTCAGTTTTTTATTTGGTTGTACGGGTTAAGAGGGGTAGAATGGATGTCATTTTAACACCGTTAGAAAAAGTTGTATGTGGACCCCATATGTCATTATAGGACCCATCTGTCATCCTCCTCTTCTTTTTTATTTTTCCCCTTGCATCTTATCTTCTTCCTCACAAGGTCACCCTGGAGAAGCTCAAGCTCCACCTGAGCGCCGCCCCTCCCTCTCCTCTGCGCCGCCCGCCACCTTGCTTCTCCCTCCCAAGCGCCAACCTCTGCCGCCACCCCTCCCTCTCTCTCTTGCGCCATCCGCCGCCCGCCGCCTTGCTTCTCCCTCCCATGCATCGACCTTCGCCTGCCACCCCTCCCTCCCTCTCGCCTGCACTAGCCGCCGCCCTGCTTCTCCCTCCCCCGCGCCGGCCTCCGCCTGCCACCCCCACCATTCATCTCCCCTGCGCCTCCCCACGATTTTGCGCCGCGAAGCGCTTGTGCTCACGCTCGCCTCCCTTGCCTATGCCGTGCAATCCAAGAGCGGACGGAGCACGACGACTCGACCCGAATTTGTGGGGAATATTTTCTGTAAGGATGGATCCAACCCACTTCATTTGTGAACAAACATGAATCCTAGTGGGTCAAATCTATCCCAACCCACCTCAATCCTCTATCAAACACACAATCCTCTATCAAACACATTCTAACATTTGGTACTGCGGCACTGTTTGATGGTTCCGCTGGTTGCTAACATTTGGTACTGCGGTACTGTTTGATGGTTCCGCTGGTTTCTTTGTTTCTTGCACCGTCGGGCTGGATCTTGCCTCCCGCCGCGCCGAGACCACGACCCTGTCTTCGCTGCGTCAGCATGCGGACAAATTCCTCGTTTTGTCATGCTCGTGTGCACTGGCTCCGATCCGTTCCATCCCCCGTGCAAGCAACCGGAGCAAAACCGTGCGCCCCAATTATTTCCGCTTCGTCTCGAGCGCATGCAAATGCCCATCATCATCAACATCACATCATTCACAAGCCAGTTGCATCCTCTGATGCTAACCCTAGTCGTTCGCTCGAGAACAACGGAAGCGACACATCTATTTACCACGGCGACTCAATCATTCCCCGCGTCCTAGGTACACGCGCGTAGCCGGGCCATGTGGTGAAAGCACCAACCAGGTAAACCCATCCCCCCCCCCCCCCCCCCCCCCCCCCCCCCCCCCCCGGCGGACGCTTGCCCGTCAGAGCAGGGCGCGGCGCGGCCGATCGAATGATCGTTCACTTCGCTGTACGTGTGCGCGCCGGGACCAAATGATAGGGTACGGTGGCGCATCGCGTCAGCGCCGTCGTCGTCGTATCACGGCCCGGAGATCTCTGAAAAGTTGCTCTCCCGCTGGTCGACACCCTTTTCAATGCCCGGCTCCGGTGGCCAGTGCGGCGAGGTTGCGTTGATTCCGCCCGCTCCGCGACAAAAAAAACCCTGGAAAACTTTTATAAACCCCAGCTCCGATCCCAAACGCCTACGTGCTCGCCTCGGCGTCGCGTAAACTCGGCTCCCGTGGCGTGCGAGCGTTCGTCTATGATTATTATTAGCTGGTGAGACGACGAGATGGGTATAAATCTTCCTTAGAGACATCTCAAGGCGAAGCTAGAGAATTCCCCGGTGCCGTCCCCGTCGAGATGCCCGCGACAAGGTGGACGTAATTAATTAAAGCGCCACCACAACAACCCCCCCGGGTGGCCGGGTTTGCGAAGCCTATTCGGCGTACGCATATTCTTTACACACCTGCTAACCTGAAGAACACACGGCTCAGGATCGAACACATATTAGCAAACTACTTGTCGCAAAGTCACTTACGTTTTATGGAAATGAAGTCTCGTGGCAAGTTGTGCTCGCTTTTAATTGTATTGCTGCCTGTCCAAAGATCATAATAACGAAACAAACATTGGACCATTATCACGTCATTTGCAGGCCTCTCTGTCTGGCGTTCAATTGAGACAGCCAAAAAAGGGGAGATATGCCATTTCCAGGAGAGCATATGGTAGGACACCCATCAGGGTCCGCCAATCATGCTCGCAGAGACCGCTTTTCCGATACGCATCATCAGTTGCTAGCTCATCAGGTACGTATAAGCAGAATTAACTGTGTTGGTTAAACAGGAGTTGCACTTGGATGGACCAGGGAAAAAAGGTCTTCTGGTGCTTGGACAATCATGATATGCCCTGGTGCTAGGAAATTCCAACTTTGACAGGATCGATTAATTTCATATACTGCACATCCATTTGGATTTTGGCTCCTGATTTACTTTGATCCTATATTTTTCGCGTTCATTGGATGGATGAATTAAAATGGCAGTGAAAATGTGGCGATATGGCTTTTAATTTGTAATTACCATTGGCATGTATGATCACCACGTTATATCTATCGGACTTTATTCTTGTACCTGGCTGTAATTCGTTGCCATGAAACATGCATATGTATATAGTCAGCCTGTTAAGTATAGCTAAGAAAAATTCTAAAGAGAATATCTAACATGTTTTCCAAAAGCTAGGAAAATGTTTGTTCCTCCTCCTCTTTTTTTGTGTCTTAAATGTTATTAAAAATTTTGAAAAATATTTTGCATTATTACATCCATACACCATCCGTCTCTAAAAGTAAGTCATTATGTGATTCAAAATTTGTCTCATAATTATTTTCATTGTTACTCTATTATAAAAAGAATCGCCAATTAGCACCTAATATGGCTAATAAATAGGGAGCAAACAAGGCATTTTACACTTTTGCTAATTTGCCTGATTTTTCTAGAGTGGCTTTCTTTTATGGATGGAGAAATAAAAATCATAATACCAGAATTATGGAGCTCAGTTGCAACATATCATATTTCTGAGCTATATAAGCCCGTAATTATTAAAATGGAACACATGATAGAATTAAGCAAATGCTTTGTTGGTTTGGTTAATAAGCAGGACACATAAATAGATACGCCTAAAGTGTCATATTCCATTATTTACGAACAAACGAACAACTAGTAGTGGAACAAACGCTATGTATCACTTTCATCGCTCTCGTTCAGCGCTATTTATTATGTCGGAAATTGATTGTTCTTATTGACGATTTAACTCTTTACGGAAAACAACATATCACATCTAGTAGACAATGAGGATCTATATCGTAAAATCCACATAAGTTCAAGTATTATTTATATGACCAGAATGTAAATAGTTCAGTTACATATTATGTATTTCTATTGTCCATCATTATCAGAGCATGGTGGGTACTAAAGTGTAATCCCTCCTTTACTTAACAAAATACCACAAGTTGCACATGTTACTACATGCTCATAAAGTAAATATATGAAGTGAAACACCCGTTTTTCATAAAAAAAAGGCGTACCCAGTGCGAAAACTTCCACACAAGGTGGGGTCTGGGGAAGAGAATTTCTAGACAGCCTTACCCTTGCAAAATTCTTTTAAAATTCTACAAAGAGGCTGGTTCAAACAAACCTAGGACCTCCGGGCCACAAATGGAGGGTTTTACCAAGGTCTGCCTTCACCCTTTTTCAGAAACAATACAATTTTTTTGCCTTCCTTAGCTAATGGATGCATTACTTTGCGCATTGGGTATCACCCCTATTCAGTGCGTATATGCCCCTGTTATGCCATAACTGGCATCTCTACGTATAGTGGAATAATGGAAAGTTTTAATGATTTTATCCTGCCCTTTTACTAAAATCAACATGGTGTGCCATTTCGTAAAATGGTCAAATCTAATAGGTTCATGTAATAGTTACCCTTATTCATGGTGCGCCCTTTTAGATTGCGAATTTACGATGCATGGGCTAATTTAAGGACATAATGTCTTTGTTTGTTATTTTTGGATGCCAGTAGCTTCTGCCTCGCTGACAGTAAAAAAACACGCTTCGCACCACACATCATCTGCACAAGATCTTCAATAACCCCTTACCGAGAACCCGTGCGCGTGAAAAGTGTGTGTAGATCTTAATGATATATATGAGTAGAGAACACATCCTTATGCATGTGTAAATACCCCTTAGTCTCATGTGATGTACATTAGATCGAACATCACATTTGCAATTTATTACAGGAAGAGCAACTCATCAGGAGCACCTTTCTATCCAATAGAACGCATTACTATATTAAACTACTAGTTTCCTAGATAAGTACTACCTCTGTTCCAAATTGTATATCGTTTTGACTTTTCTAGGGGTATAATTTTTGCTATGCACTTAGATACAGTGTATGTCTAAATGTATAATAATATCTATGAATCTAGAAAAACTCAAAACGACCTATAATTTGAAACGGAATGAGTAAACCGCAACTATGCATTCCAATAATTTCACCATCTTGGCGCTTTGTTGCACTCTATGTGTATGCAAACAATTTTGCATATAGAGAGTGGATCGGATCAGCCTTCGCACACGTAGTGTGTGCATGCTGTGTGCACGGGGTGAACGCACACCGGCTCACTGAACTGATGAGTGATGATACCCCCTCGGCCCTCGACGATTTTACGCTTGATTTTACACAGTGCTCCCCCGCCGTGACTGGCCTTCAACTCTCTCGACCCCGGGGACCTGGAGAGTGCCGCTGCCGCGCCTCACTGTGCAGCCATCACGGCCCAACAGCGCTTTGTAGGTGGGCAGATGCCATCGCCGGTCGGTACTCGGACAATAGCGTACGGCGGCGACGTGCATCTCTGCCCGTTGATCCGGTCGAGCCTCGAGAAGAGAGGAGCTGATGAACGAATAATGCCCTGGCCCCTGGCTGGAGATATCATATGAGATCAGCCGTCCTGCAGCAGCTAGCGGGGGCAGCTGGCTCATCATTTACTCCGCGCACAGCAAAGCTTAGGTCCCGTTTTCTTCTACTAACTTATTTTTAGCACCCATCACATCGAATGTAGCTATCAACCACACAGTGTGACAGTGGCATCATCATCACGCATCTTCACTTCACATATTCATTCATCAGCATTCCAGTGTTAACGGGGGCATGATCCTGCTGCTACTTGCTAGTCAGCCGGCCGGGCCCCGTATCAGCGACCGTTCGATCAGCTAGACACAGTAGTGGCGACTAGCGAGTACGTTGCTACTGCAAACTGGTACAGTACATTTACTTCGCGCACGTACCCCGGCCGGCCAGACGGCCAGTAGCTCGGAAATACAACGCGCGCGCGGGCGTCGCCGACAACGTGGTCGCTCGCGCGGCCGCGTGAGTGGACGGTGGTGAGGCCTCACGCCACGGCACCAACTCGCCCACGTGCCCGCGCCACCAGCCACACGGCCGCGCGCCCGGTAGCCGCGGCCCCCCCACTTACCATTCCCCACGTAACGACCCGGCCGGTCACAGGGGGTAAGTGCCCGTGCGCGGTGTGCCCCCCGGCGCGCGCCGCTGCTATATTATGGCGCCGCCCCCGCGCGCTGCCGTGTGGCGTGGCCGTGCTAACCAGCACACAACGAGGGCGCGTTCCGTCGGGCCCGTGTGCGGTAGTGAGGGGAGCGAGCGAGCTGAGAGCCCGGCCAGCGCGCGCGGTTGTCCCAGCGGCCGGCCGCACGCGCACCAACTTCCCTTGGACGCACGCGAGCGAACTGAGCGCAGTGTGAGTGCCGGCGCGGCGGCGCGCGGGGTGTGATCGCCAGCGGGAAACCACCCGCCGGCAGCTAGGCTTGCGAGAGCTAGTTGGTAGCCGGCGAGAGCGATGGGGAGGGCGCCGTGCTGCGAGAAGGTGGGGTTGAAGCGGGGGAGGTGGACGGCGGAGGAGGACGAGATACTCGCCAACTACATTGCCAAGCACGGAGAGGGGTCCTGGAGGTCGCTGCCCAAGAATGCAGGTAACCAGGCCATACCGATCCACGACGCACCCATTAGACTCACTCACTCTTCGTGCATACATGTTCTCGATACACATTCGGTTGCCAGAGTGCGTATGTGCATATATGTATGTATTGCATGTTTCGTATGCATCAGCAGCTAGCAGCTCTACACAATTCCTCATCTTGTTCGTCGTTTAACTTGAAGACATGATTAAGCAACATAATAACTAGCTAGGCGCTACACCATATAGCTAGTAGCATCTTGTGTGTGACTAATCTCGTCTCTTGTTCGTCTATGCCCGACGCAGGGCTGCTTCGCTGCGGCAAGAGCTGCCGGCTGCGGTGGATCAACTACCTCCGGGCGGACGTGAAGAGGGGGAACATCTCCAAGGAGGAAGAAGACGTCATCATCAAGCTCCACGCCACCCTTGGGAACAGGTAACGCCCTAATCAACACACTACCACGACCCGCTGAGAGTGAGTGTACATCCGACTATAAAATTCACAGCAGCTCAGCGTGCCTTCGTTCACAGGAGTCACTGCCACATGTGCTGGCAGAAGAGTCAACACGGGCTACTCCGACGAAATCTCTTAGACTACCTTTAGTACATCTAGCAACAACTATAGTAGGTGATCGAACGTATTGTTCCTGGAGCTTGATTTGATGACTGCTCCGATCGGTTGAAAGTTGAGACATCGGTCGCTAGCAGACAGTAGATAATCTAGGTACACTGCTGGAATAGGGGTATACTATAGTAGCCTGCTGGGCAGGACTGCATGGCTGAAAACAACACGACCATCCCTCTTAACAACGTAACTTTTCTAGTCCGACACAGCGCCTGGTGCATGTGTGTTTACAGCACTGTTCATGTACACGTGGGCTCTACGCACGCTCGGTCTACTGCGAGTGCATTTAGTTCTGGCGGTCGGTTCGGTCACTGTCACAGCTGCATGTGTTCCTGGAGCTGCCCGGCCGTATCTGTGGCAGAAGGGCGTGCTGCGTGTGCAATTTACCGAACAGACAGTTGCATGTAAATCTCGAGGCCACGTTCATGCATGCATGGCGTGCCTCGCCAGATACCGCGCCAGAGCTCGTTCGTTCGTAAATTAGCATGACACAAACTTTAACTTATTATCTGATCGGTTACCTTGTTCTTGCATATACTTATCTATCAAACGAAAAGCCGAAACACGAGGAAAGTTCGGTCTATGGTGGTCTTTCTCGTGTCCAAAGACAAAAGGAGATTAAAGCGAACAAGACTACGATTAGATAGCATCATTTTTTAAGCACATTACAATCACAGAACTCATATTCTTGTTTACACACTCACCTCCTGAACGCATGCATGTGCACCTCTTGAACTCGTAGGCACCTGCAGAGATTCATGCGTATATATAATATAACTAGATTTTTCTGATAGTAGAGCAAGCATGTATCCAACATCTCAATTACTCCTCATCACTTATTTTTTAACACATAATATAATCCATCCAGTTAAAAAATCCTGGTGCGGTCAGCGTTTGTTATGCAAAGGGGCGTGAAAAAGCACGCATTACTTCATTATTAGGAGAATCCGTGCGGTAGTTTTAACTGTAGTACACGTGGAGTACGCGAACATCTGACGTGCAAAAGGAGGGGAAATAACAAAACTAAAGAACAAGAAAACGCTGTAGAAAGTACGAGCTCTCTCAAGATCAGCTATCCCATCAGCACACTACAGGGAGGAATTAATCCCCGTCTGGATCTACGAGTCCTACACGATCGTTTTTCTAGTGCGATCGAAGTACACGAATAATCAATTCATCGGTCCGATGTCATGGCACTGTAGCGGCACACCGATCGTTTCGTCCCTACACGCTCCTCCTGCTAACGTCACATAGACTGGTGCCATAACAGGACACGTTCGATTTCCCTGTGGAGCCAGCATACTACGGACGCAGGAAAAAACCTTGGCGACAGAGAGCTTCGATTAGCGGCCGGGTCGAGAGCGATCGGGCCGGAGGGCGGAGGACCACGAGACGGCAATTAAGCCGGGCCAACACTCTTTAACTCCTGACAGCGCACTGGCAGGGGGCCGGAGGCCATGCGGCCATGGCGCCATGCTACACCTGCCGTCCCGTGCCGACCGGTCACGGTCTTCTCGAGGGCGGACGCGCGCACTGTGCCTGCCCACTGGGCGGGCCTTTCCGTCTCCATCTCGTCGCGTCCGTTCTCTCGCGCTCGCAGTCGCAGATCCCCGTCGCCGCGGGCCGGGGCGCTGTGCAAAGCGCACTTTGGCTGGCTGTTACCTTCATCTAATGGCGCGCTCGTACGGGTAGCTGTCGGTGGGCCACCGTGGGATTAATGGCGTGGCCCCCCCGCCACGCCCCGGTAATGATTCCTTCCGGCCCTTTACGTTGACAATACTGCCAGAGCGGCGCGCAGGTGAGACACGGCGAGCGAGAGGTCCCGGGGCCGCTCCATTGGCGGCCTCTGTTTGGACACAGTATACGGGCGGAGCGAGCTTTCCGTTGCTTTCAGGCTGCGCCCATAGCCCTCACTCTCTGCGAGCGATATGCATCAGCCTGACTGCCAGAGAGCTGCCTCGTAGCTAGACACAGACACATGCATGACTGTTACGGGGCATCATGAGCGCGCGGTTAGCTGCACCCAACTGCCAACGTGCCGCATGAACCGTTAGGTCGAGGAAAAAGGTGGTGCGTGTCGCTTTGGCCGGCCAGTGAAACGTCACCTTCAGCTCCCGTGCACTTTGATGGTTTCTGTTTTGCCCTTTAATTTCATGCTGTGCAGCTGTGGGCTGCGGCGTGTAAATATCTCGACGAGCATGTGCTGAGGTGGTTTAGATTTTACTGACACTTGTACGTGCTCCTGTCCCTGCAGGTGGTCCCTGATCGCCAGCCATCTGCCCGGCCGAACAGACAACGAGATCAAGAACTACTGGAACTCGCACCTCAGCCGGCAGATCCACACATACCGCCGGACCTACACCGCCGGCCCGGACACCACCATAACCATCGACATCAGCAAGCTGCACAGCGCCGAGAAGCGCCGCGGAGGCCGGACCCCAGGACGGTCGCCGAAGAGAGCCACCACCAGCAGCGGCGGCGGCAGTAACAAGGCCAAGAGCAAGGAGCTGCCGGACCCTGATAGTAAGAAGCCTGAGCCGGAGTCCGGCGAGGCGAAAGTCGCCTCCGGCCCGGTTGCCGCCGCGGCCTCGGCGGCGTCGAGCCCGCGGCACAGCGACGGGGCGCGGAGCGCCGTGGTGGACCCGGACCAGAACCAGCCCGACAGCAGCAGCGGCGCCGGCGGCGGCAGCACGCCGGAGGGGCCCTGCAGCGAGGACACGACCGGGCCGCTGGCGGCGCTGGACCCGATGGAGTTTGGGGGCCTCTGGGAGGCCGAGAGCGAGATGGAGCTGCTGCTGTCGAGCGGCGGTGTCGAGGCTGGGCCCGATCCGCTTACGGGGTTTGTTGACGCGGTGGGTGAGGCGGGCCAGGTGGACGACCTCCTTGACATGGACTGGGACGGCTTCGCGGCCCATATATGGGGAGATCATCCTACCGCCCAGGTCCAGCAGCAGAACGACGACGACCAGAGCACGCTGCTCCAGCCCGATGGGCCGCAGGCCGCTGCGGGCTGCAACGAGCACCAGGAGGACGAGCTGGAATCGTTCGCGACCTGGCTCCTGTCGGACTCGTTCTGAGAGCTCGTTCCGTCACCAAACTGATCAGGTCAGGGCGTCAGGCAGGTGTTCATGGAATGTGACCAAGGCAGCTTGGTGCTCCAGTGTACAGGCTTTTGTGAAGTTTAGCTTGTAGTTGTAGCTAGGTGTGCTGTTTCGTGCATGGAATGGACTTGCTTAAGGTCAACCTGTAGACCGTAGCGTAGAGGGGTTGCATCGCATTTGCATTGCATGGCGACATGGCGTGTAAGGGTAGTGCCGTTCAGCTCCCCGTCTCCCAGTGAAGACTTTGGCTTTGTGAACAGGGAGAAAAATGATCCTTCTGGTATGGAAGCTGTACGTGAAGACTCTGTTACAGAATGAGTGAGCATCTTTTTAGCTGTTTGAAGCTGAATCAGCCGTGGATAGAACCCAACTTCATTGGATTCAGTAGGAAGTGGTAGCCGACAGCAAGCAATTGCACAGCACGAGCACTCGTGTTGGACACGGGCATTAACTGCGTGTAGGCCGCAGTGAACAGCTCGTGGCTGTGGCCCTGCAGTGATCGATCTCACATGGTTCCGTGTCGATGCGTAAAAAGGTTGGAGCAGGAGCAGGTCAGTCTGGTACCGTGCGCGCGTGTACCATCGGATAAATTCAGCGGATTTGTCCCTCGTCATCAGATCTTCCCCATACTGATAAGAAGTAACCTCCAGTGTTGTCAGATCGGATGTTGGAAACAAACATTACCGGCCCTGTAATGCCAGCGTCTATCTCTTCCTCGCATCGAATTGCCCCTCGCATCAAATCCTTCTATTCTGACAGATTACACACAGGTCCCGCCGTGTCGTCACAGCTCATCTCGCCAACGCTGCTCGTGGCTGTCGTCTGTCGACGTGGGTAACCATTCACCGAGCACCTGTTGTAACTGTAAATAGTCAACCGCCACCACGAAATCCAGCAGAGACCCCACGACTCGCTAGTGCCCTGACGATCAAGCACGGGAACTAGCCGCCCAGGCACGCAGCGCAAGCAGCACGGAACACACGAGAGGGTCAGCCGAACGAGCTGTCCCGGATCGCAGGGGCACACCCGAAAAACTATGGCGGCTCCGGGCTCCGGCCGAGCACGTTCGCCCGTCCCGTCAGGTCTCGCCCTGCACTGCCCACCACCAGTGCCCGCGCACTGTGCCGATCCAGCACGACTGGTTTGTACTCCGGCGTTCGGTGGCCGGTCGGTATCCGCGGCAGGCGCGGCAACAGTCGCCGCGTGCCCGGCACGGCCGGGGGGGCAGGCCGATCGGCCGTCCGGTCACGCGATTGAGGCTTGTGTGGGCTGGCTTTCCCTCCGGGTTCCCCGATCGGGACGTCTTGGTCAGGGTGTTCCCGGCGTCGGATTCCTCTGATTTTGTTCATAAACGGGTGGCAACCTGTCGCTGTTGTTTACTCGTGTCTCGCACTGCAGATCGATGCATCCTCGTCGCCCTAGAACGTGCTCCACGGACACTTGCCATGATCTGCGTCTGTCAATCGATTTGCCACGGTGCATTCTCTTCCTTGCCTAGGCTACTAAGAAAAGCAGGAACCGTGTCTGAATCGTCCGAACCGGCTCGATCAAAAGTTGAAAGTGTGGAAAGGCCGAAAGGGAGACGATGAGTTCGCTGAGGCTAAGGTTTGTTGCCTGCCGCTGCTTTTTCTCGCCGTCCATGTGTCCGCCGTCCCCCTTGGCAATTATTTTGCCATCGATCGATCCAGCCAAGATGCAGGGAAGTACTGGCCGCTGTTAATTGCATCTTCCAATGACCAAATAATTGCGCGCGCGTACGAGAGCCGGGACCGATCGCCGCTGCAGCAGCAGCAGCAGTGCCAGTGCCACCACGCGCTTGTCAGCTTGCGGCCAACGATCACATGCTTCCACATGACCACCCGTCCCCTAACCCATGACGTCTCACCATTTTCGCTTCGACCAAGAGCTCTTCCGTTCCGTGCAATGCTTTTCATGGACGGTCATGATAGAATCGGTGATGATGTACCAGCGGCGGCTTCGGTTATGTCGCTTGCTAATAGGTGTTTTTGTGTTCGTGCTGAGAGAGAATTATTATTGGGGCATCTGATGCCGACGGACGATCGAACTGGATCGCTCACCGGCCGGGGCTGTGGAATGTCATGATGAAAATTTGTCAGTTTGGCGAGCGATGGCAACGCGAATAGCGGCGAACTCATCAAGATGCTGTTCCAGGGGACTAGCGTTTCGGCTTAGCTTGGTGTTGGTACTCTCCGGTGCATTGCATGCGGGCGTAGCACGGACAAAAACCAAGCTGTTAGCTAGAGACTGCATGCTATGCAAGCCGTTGAAATGAATGATACTTCTATATATGTTTGCTCGAGATGTTAATTGGGACACGTGTGTATGTGTGCGCCGAAGAGACATCAAAAAAGAAAGAAACCGGGAAGACATTCAAATTCTAAGATCTTGAATTGAAATTTGATTTATATAAGTTTTACTACCCTTTTCATTCCAACGAAAATCTCCAACAGACAATTTCTATGAGCCTCCCCTCCCTAACACCCTCCTCTCGCTCACCATGGGCCATATATATATTTTTTTGAAACTTACCATGGGCCATATATCAGAAGGCGGTTCTAGATGTCATGTCGCCAAGGTATTCCATTGGACTCACGGATAGATGATAATATCATGAAAGTGTTACGCGTGTTCTGACTAGAAATATGTACAATCATCTACAGAGGGAGCTAGGGGAAGACCACACCAGTCTAACACGTACCTAACGATTTCTAAAACACTTATCGCAGTTTTTTCCATGCTCAAAATACAATCACACATTCAACTGGTTTTCCACGATCATTTAGTATGGGACGTGTGCTCGCCAACCATCATCATCCAAACTACCATCACAAGGACCTCCATGACCACATTGCCTATGGTTGTTACGTGTTTCTCAGAATAGAAGTTGATTGAGGCTTCGAGGTTGAATGAACATCCAATGCTGATGTGGCGCGAGATATCTCGCCAACCAATGGAACCCGAGGTACCACTTGCACATTCACAAGTGTGTGCAAGATAGATAGCAAGTACAGGGTGAGCAAAAAATTGTTCATAGTTTCCTGTTGATATACTACAGCCTCCTGCCATTAAAGGTGACGTTTGGAACAAAAACGTATAGATTTGTATGTAGCACTCATCATTCTTGCTGTCTGAAACGTCGTATATTGCCGACAGGAGGAAGTAGCTACTCTACTATTTGTTATTGATTAAAAATGGATTGTCCGAAAAATTGTTGAGTCAAAAGTCCCAATTGGGTAGAAGAAGATTGTTTTAGGAAAATTTTATGATTTGATTCAAGTGTATACTAAATCTTAGGAATTTTGATCCCCGATCATGGCCTGTGTCCACTAAGATTGAAAGATTGTGTCCATGATTTTGTTGGTAAAAAATCTCACCGTGCCTATTGGTCAATGGAATTTGTCAACTCGTTAGAACAAAAAACTTCCAGGGCTTCTTCGCGTGGTGGAACCGTGTAACATAGAAAAATGATGTACTACCTAGTAGTAGCATGTAATGGTGTATGCGAGCATGTTTAATCTTGTAAAGAGTACTTAAATTTATGGTTAAGTTTGTTCAAAGTCACTCTATTCTAACTACCTTGATTTAGGGTATGTGTATTTCTCTCCCAGATTATATTACTTAGCTTATGGTACAAGGACAACATAAAAAGATCGTCCTTATAATTTAGTAGTAGCCAAACAACAAAACCCCAGTGCAACACTGATTGTGGCTAAAAAGGTTACGATCCATTATACTAGTCCAGAGTCCAGAGGTGATAGGTCGATGTTAGCCAGTGTGTACACCTGCAATCATGCTCACTTGCTCAGAGCTCGGATCTCGATCGGTGCCTCTCGTTGCCGTACTGGCAATACGTCCACACGCTGCCGCGACTGGGAGCGAGCAGATAACGCTGGTTGTAACGCTGGGGGCGTGCCGAGCCCCGCGGGTGGGGGCGTGTCCGTTTTGTCCGCACGCGCGTCCCGGATCTCGAAACGCCACCCCAATGATGCGGCGGCAGCGGGCGGAGGGCGAGGGCGGTCACCCCACGAGCCCGACACGGCACGTGCGCGCGCGAGGGCCTCCTCTGCTCCTCCGGCCTCCGCCCATGTGCCCCCGCATTTATTTACGCACGGGCCATACATGCCCCGCTCGCCGCACCGGCGGCGGCGGCGCCATGCCGATGCTGCAGCGCATGGGATGCGAGGCGTCCAATCCGCCCCGGCCCGGCCGGCGACGGCGACGGCAGATCGCCTCCTCCTCCTCCATGGATGGGAACGGACATGCATGACGCGAGTCGTGAGACGGACGGCCATGCGTTGCACGCCTGATCTTGCTGTGCCTTGCGATTGCCGTGGTTTCATTATTGTGGAGGAAGGAGGACGTCGCCTACGTGTGCGGATCTCTTCTTTTCGTACCGCAGCAGAAAAGCGGGCGCCGCGTAAAGGAGGTGCAAAGGCGGTTGCAGGCCTCGTACGCCTCTCGGGAAGCAAATCTCTCTGCGCCCAGCCGCCCAGCAGTAAAAACCCTGCGTAGCCAGCGTACCGCCGGGAGTCAAAACATCGCTACTAATACTGTACACCGTATGCAACGCCTGTAGGGATACGCGTAGCTTACGGCCCGCGTATCGCACCAGCAATATCAGCTGCTTGCTACGTGCTGCATGCAGTAATGCAAACTCCGCGCTGAAGACGTGACGTGCGTCACGTGACACGTACTATTAGAGTACAAATTCGCGGCAGTGAGTGAGGTTGCTTTCACGATCACGATGCCGCGGGGCTTTATACTTGGATACACTATCTTGCACACAGAAGGCGCCATCGACTATTCTATTTTCGAGCCATATTTATCGACTAAGGGGCCGATTGGTTCACAAGGCTAAACTTTAACTATGTTTAAATACTAATCAGAAATATTAAACATAGGCTATTTACAAAATCCATTGCATAAATGGAGGCTAAACGACAAGACAAATCTATTAAACTTAATTAGTCCATGATTTGACAATGTGCTACTACAGTAACCATTTGTTAATGATAGATTAATTAAGCTTAATAGGTTAATCTTATCGTTTAGCCTCCATCTGTACAATTAATTAAATTTAGTCCTCCTAATTAGCTTCTGAATATATTCGATGTGATATGGACTAAATTTTAGCTCAAGAACCCTAAAATCTCATCACTCTCCCTCCCTCGCTCCCCTTATATCTCTCGGGCTCCGCTTGATGTGACCATCGGCAAACTACCATCCTCTCCGAACGAAACGAGGGAGGAGAACTCACTACATTGCTAGACCACGCCGCCTATAGGCCTATACAAAACGCACGCAAAAAAGCTGAAAAGAAAAAATTGCTCGCATACATGACGAACAGGAACTAATCAAATAACTTCTCTCCAGCTCTTGATTTCGTTCCATTTCGCCTTTTCCGGGGAGGCTTTTTGACGGCGAACTTTTCTTCACCGGGAGAAGACGGGGTTCAGGGTTTTGGTGAGCCCGTGGAGCGCGCCGTAGCCGCGGGAGCTGAAGCCCAGGCAGCCCAGGAGGCCCTGCCGGTAGGGGAGGAACGTGCGCCGCCGCATCTCCTCCGCCTGCGCACGGTTCGGCGCCGCGTAGAGCCTCTCGTGCGCCGCCGCCACCGTCGTTGAGCGCCGCCTGCGCCCCCTGCCCTGACCCCGCGGACGGGCGTCCTCGCCGCCTTGACCGCCAGCGGCCTCCGTTGCTGGTGGTGCGCGAGAGGGGCGGAGCCTGGCGGCGAGCCTGTCCCTGGCCGCCCAGGAGGGCGAGAACGGCCACGCTCGCTCGGGTTTGGTGGCACCGGCGGATGCGGTCGTGGGGCCGTCGTGCGCGTGGGCGCTGTTGCCGGGCTCGCTCCTGCTGCGGTGGAGGAGCATGTCCTTGATGAAGACCCACCGCCGGGACCCGCGGGCCGATGACGCGGCCGACGAGGACGAGGACGTGGAGGAGGACGAGGAGGAGCGCGACGAGGCGGTGACAGGCGGCGCGGCCTCGTCCCGCGCTCCGCCGGACGCGTCGGGGGCGGGGACGAGCGCATTGATCAGCTTGAGCCGCGGGGACGCGCTGCGGAGCGGGGACATGGACCGCGCGCGGCGGTGCACGGACGCGCTGCGGGGCGTGAGGTCGCGGCCCCGCGCCGGGGCGCGGCCGCTGTCCTCGTCGTCGTCGCTGCCGGGGTCGAGATCCGGGAGCGGGGGCAGGGTGAGCGGCCGGATCTGGCCGTTGTGGAAGAGCTCGTCGGCGGAGATCATGGGCCCTCCGGGCCCGCCGAACTCGAACTCCGCGTCGCCCGCGCACCCGCGCCCGCCGGGACCGGAGGCCGCGGAGGCCGAGGATGACGTGGAGAAGAGGAGGTGGTGGATGGGGCTGGCCGGCGCGCTGAAGAAGTACCCGCCGCCGCCGCCGCCGAAGCCTC
This sequence comes from Setaria viridis, assembly GCF_005286985.2. Classification (NCBI taxonomy): domain Eukaryota; kingdom Viridiplantae; phylum Streptophyta; class Magnoliopsida; order Poales; family Poaceae; genus Setaria; species Setaria viridis. The sequence goes on from NC_048271.2 coordinate 46,302,517, forward strand.
CGATGGCGGGGGAACGGCCCGGGCTGGACGGCGCGCTGGCGAACGGGGTGGAGCAGGTGCTGTCGATGTCGTCGTCCATGGCGCCTGCGCCTGCGCCCGCGACGCTGGGTGGTTCGCGCTCCTTGCGCCCGGGTTGACCTGGTTGTAGAGTGAAGTGGCGGTGGAGGTGGTGGGAAGGGGAAGAAGGCTGGAGAGAGGAGAGGGGAGGAGAGGAGAGGAGGAGAGGTTATAAATGGAGGGGGCGGTGCAGCGGCGGTAACTGTCCGGTGCACGGCACACCGATGGTTTGGGGGCGTGGCGATGGGACGGGGTCCGCGACTCGGCCAAGCGGCTTGGCCGGATTGGGTTTATTTACTGCAGGGAATTACATCTGCTTGGGCTGTGTGCCTTGCTGTAGGAGCTGTTGCAACGGAAATACCAGTGCGACATTTCAGACGGAATGGCCAGGCAGTTCGCTCTGTACTTCCCATGTTGGAAGAGTCTGAAATGCCCAAAAGAAGTGTCTGAAATCTCACCACTCGGTAGGTAACTTTGGGAAGGTGCACAAGCACAAATGGAACAGTTGTGCTGTACATCCGATTCGGAGATTTAGTGCCTATTTATTTGAGTTGCTTATGCATAAGCAACTTAAAATAAGCAACTTATTTGCTTATGAAATCAATCACCCTTACTTATTGAGTTGCTTATGGAGCTGCTTATTTTTAGCACATAAGCAACATAAGGGTTGCTTATGGGACTAAAAGGTGCACGTTACACCTCCTGCTTTCATTCAATGCACTTTACTCCTCTCCCCCCTCCTCCCCCGTCGCCAGCTCCTCTCTCCCTCCCTCATTGCCCGCTCCATCCCCGCCGCCGTCGGTCCCTCCCCTTCCTCCGCGCCGGTCGCCGCCGGCCTCCGCCCACAGATCCGTGCCACCCGCTGCCGCTCCCGGCCGCCGCCGGCCGCCGCCTGCTGCTCCCGCCCCGCCGCTGTTGCCGACCTCCGCGCCGATGGACGCCCCTCCGCCCGCCGCTCCCACCCCACCGGGGTTGTACTTGTGCGGGTAGCTCCCCGAGAGGTAGAATCCCTGAGCGCCCGGTAGCGCGCAGAGCAGCGCCGCTACCGCCGCGACGGCGACGAGACATGCCATCACCTGCCCTTGGATCTGGATGGGGGCTTCGAGTTTGGGTTATAGGCGGATCTGGGCGGGGGGGGGGGGGGGGGGGTTGGGAGTGGTGGTGGTGGCCCTGCTCCGGCGAGGAGCTCGCCGGAGGAAGGGGAGGAGGAGGTGTCGGTGGCGGCGGAGCAGATCTGGGGGTCGGGGTGGGGACGAAATGACCATGGGGGAAGAAGGGGGTCGGGGGGCGGTGGTGTGGTTTATTCGGCGTGGGGAGGCAAAGAGGAGGGGTAGCAACACAAGGGGCAAATATGACAATATCCACCTCATTCAATGCTCATAAGCAAGGGTATCCAAACAGCTAGACTAAAAATAAGCAACTTAAACCAAACAGGCCCTGCATCTGGCGCAAGCGCGATGCATGAGAAGTTGGGTCGATCATGTGCAAAGCAATTTGGACAGGGATAACATAGTGCGGCAGGGGACTGGGGTTGATGGTACAGATTGGCAATGCGCCGAGAAGTTGGGTCGATCATCCCCATCCCACGGACCAACCAAATTGGTGCCGCCCCCGTAGAACCGGGATCCCTGTTCGTAGAACAATCATGCCGGCCTGGCCTTCTACTTGCACACTACTACGATGCCAGCTCAACAGAGAAACCAACGTGTTTCCATTACACTCTGACTCGGGAACAGTTACTCTACTACCTATATTCCTATAAGACGCACGTCCTCATGGTTTGGGGCAGTACACGTCGACGGTATACACAGCTCCACAGGTTCAGGACATGTAAGTTAATATTTTCTGGCAATAGTAAGGCGCACTGTAATATCACTTAATCAAGAACACTCGTATCATGTACGAAGGTGACACCACGCGACCGGGTCCTGATGGTATGAGCAAATAATGCAGGGCGATATATGATGGCTTCTAGCGCCTACTAGACCCGTAGACCCGGCCTCACTCGAACACGTCCAGCTTGACCTGTCGGCGAGCCCATGAAAGATCTGATCGACGCGCTATTATGCAACGCCGATTTTATGCAGGCCACAATATTCTGACAATTACAGGTCCTTCGCAGTGCACCACAGCGTTGGAGGCGCAATGCCCTCCTAAACTTGTAAATGCAGGGTTGCAGCATGCGCAGGTAAAGTTTTGCATCGAACTACGGAGTAGCACAGTAGAAATGGTCATGGGGTTGCTTATGACAGAGGTAAAATATTCAGAAGCCATGTCATGCAGGGCAAGCACATTCAGCAATAGTAGCTGAATACGGATCTGATTTATCCCACAGGGTACATTGTAACATTTTAAAACTGATTTGAACAACAGGTCTGGGTTGACAGAATAAATCGGGGATATGTAACAGCAAAATGAAACAAAATTACAGAGCAAAAACTACAGCATTCATCTCAAATTACAAATTTACACTCCTGCCGTCGTCTCACGACCATGTCGCGGATCACCTCGTCGAGCAGGGAGTTTAGTATCTCGCTCTCCACCTCCTCGCCGGCCTCGAACGCCTCCACCCGGAAATCGACCCATGTGCCCAGCCCGCTGCTCATGTCCTTGTCGACAAGCTCATCCTCCACCCATTCCCCCATGCTCTTCCAGCTGGTGATCTCATTGCAGACTTCGGCCTCTACACCCCTGCTCAGCGCGGCCACCCCTTTGCTCCATGCTGCATATCCTGCCCGGAAGTAGGTGCTGCGTCTCGTCTCCAGGCATTCATTTATGCAGTCAAACAACAGCCGCCGGTAGCCACGACGGCCCAGAGGCTCTTTCCCTTGTGCATATACATGCATATTCTCCAATTTCTCGAAGAGGAGCGGGTCCAAAGCTGATCCATCCTGATTGACAAAGAGTGACCCTAGTTCATCTGTTGTCAAGGTGACGTTGCTTAGCACATCTTCAATGTACTCCAGCTCTGTGTGTCTTGATTTCTTCGAACATTGGGTGACATCTGAGATATCTGAAGCATCTACTGATGCGGAAGAGGCAGAGTCTGTAGTCTTTGCCTCAATGTCAACTGGTGGTGGATTCATCAAGAAATTCCCTGTGATAGTTTTAACTTCAGAAGAAGATGAATACGCCGCCTTACTCCCTGTTACAAAAAATGAATACTCTTCAGATGTAAAGAAATGTCAACAGTTCAAGTAGAAATTGCAGAATTTCATGCTGGGTGAATTACCATCACTGCTTCCTGAACACTCAGAAGACCAGCAACTCTCGCTTAGAAAGGTGGGTTCAAGCACAGAGAGGGGACTTAGATCTTCATACTCCTGTTCCTTCCTTGCATTACTGATACTACTGCATTCTTCTGGTTCCTCCACCTGAATCAAAGTGAAATCTGTATTAGAACTGCAATAAACTGATGCCAAAACTGATGAGTCACACAATAAAGTCCATGCTACTAAGAAAACCTTTAACACATCCGATCATAAAAGAAAGTAAACTGATGAGCCCCTGCCATTTTTGTTATTTCAAACATTATTTCTTCCTCATTGCTGGAAATGGAATCAACAGAGAGCATCTCATGCATTTTATTATAGGCATTCTTGACTGAAGCTAAAAAGTAACCTTCGCAAGAAAATTTTATTATACTAACCACCAGAAAGGGCAACATTGCGGAAAGTTCAGTAGGCACTTAAAATTCATGCCGAAGCTTGGTGTCATGTCATGATTATGTCAAACACAACATATTGATGAAATCCTATTCCAGATCATGAAGTTGACGCTAGAGTAGCCCCACTGAGAAAAGCTATAGATATGCCTTTACTCGTTTCACAAGAAGGTTTTAGTAAAAACATTTGGCCATAAACATAATGTGCAGTGGCCAAGTACATGAGGTACATACTATTCTAATATGACATGTAATCCTTTTCAAGCTCCAGTACAGAAATAAATAATGGGTGCAAAATGTGAAGTTGTTGTGCTATCAAGTTATTTGCAAAAGATATTGGGTAACTCAAACTGATTTTTACCTTTAATTTACTGCCACGGAAAATTTGGCCCTTTGTAGATGACTGGGCTGATGGGCAATAATCATATTGAGAAGGTTTGGCTTCAGAAGGGCTACAGTCAAATACTCCGCTTTCTGAGCCCCAATTGCTGCAGGAAGAGGTTGGTGGTTCCTCCAAGGTAAAAGTAGCAGGCACAAATGTATCACCCCTTGTGAAGGTGATGGATGGATCAATTTTTGATGTTAGCTCCTTCAGCTTCTTTTCTAGGAGAAGGCTCAAGGCATCACCGTTTACAAAGTTCAGACCCACTGACGATAGCCCTTCAGCCTTACCATCTGAATCATCTTTATCACATCCTGCATCCAGATTGAAATTGCTTCTTGAGTCCCATTTACCCGCCAATCTGGAGGGTCCTGCTGATGGTTTGACCAACGGTGAGGTGAAGGTAAATGACACAACATCTGTAGTGTCTTTACTTTCCTTGTCCCACTTAATGTGCTCATCCATAACAACATTAGGTTGAACCTGCTTCTGAAGTTTACCCACTGGTTTTTCAGGCACGAATGTACCCTTCTCATTGGTGGAGTTCCTCTCTATCAAACGTTTCTTTTGTGGGAAGTCCTTGTTGTTTGACGATGATCCCTCCCTATCGCCACTTATGCTTTCCACAATGTCTTTTCTGCCACCAACTTTAGATACCTTGCTTCCACTCTTGATCTTCCCAGAAGATGAATCTCCTGCCATCGCCTTTCTGCCTTGCTGAGTTGAGACAGATTTGTTCGGTGCCACCTTGCCTCTGGTCACTAGAGAGTTCTGTTTCTGATTATTTTGCCGAAGGACAGGGGATGAAGTGCCAGATGATGATGGCTTCTTCTGCTGCTTGTTTCTCTGGTGATTAGACTGACTTCTAAAAGGTTGGTTTGTTCTGTGGTCATCATGCTCTTTCTGTAGTCCTGAATTCCTCCCAGAACTTACACCCTCCCTCTTCTGCACATTATTCTTTGCTTGGACTGCCAAAGAAATAGACTTTCCCTTGTTGTTCTTCGAACAACTAGGATTGTTAATTTCATAAGAATCGATTGATGGTCTGAATATGACAATATCTTCCTCACTGTTCCAGCTCCGGTTCATCTGCTGACCTCTGGAGAACCTCACATCTGGCAGCTCAGGAGTGGTCCTTGTTGACTGTGCTCTCTGAGATACAGTCCTCTGAGAAGCAGGTATGCTTTCTCTTGGCTCCGAAACCCTCAAAGGAATTCGTGCTGGGCTGAATGAGCAGATTTTCTCCCTGGAACTGGATTGCGTCCTTGGCTGAAGAATCTTGGCTGCTTCCTCCATGATCTGAGCAGCATTTCTCGCTGAACTGAAACCTGGATTCTTGATGGGGGACAAAAGTCTGTGATGAGACATTGGTAGGGGCTTTGCGGACCTTGGTGGCAATGCTTCTATCTGGAACCTTTCAATCGGGCTGCTTGGCATCTTCTGTGCTCTGAGATCCAATGGCTTTCTCATATAACCATCAACTCTTCGAGGAACATGACTGAACTGATCATTCATTGAGTACTCAGGACTCCTCTTGAGGCTTTGGCTGTCCCTAAACGATCTTGTGTCCCGGAATGGTGTGCAGTATGGTTCTGGAACACCTGAGGTGGGCAGGGCGTCCAAGCCCATGAGCCTGGCCACCACACCTGGTGCCTTCATCTCACGTCCTTCCTCATCTGTCACTGAAGAAGCACAGCTGTAGTCGCTGCTCCCCTTGAAGCTTGGCACGCCAATCCCCTCGTCTTCATCAACCTACAAATTCATCCAACAAACAAGAGTGAATACATGCCCCTGCACCAGCACAACATCTTCGAATAGTTGCGAGGAGCAAGCCTCAGAAAGATCACTCACCAAGTGGAGACGCCCGGACGGCAAGGTTTCTTCACTCCTCTTGACAAGCTTGGCGCCCTCTGTGAACAGATCACAAGAACAAGATAAGAAACCATAAATCGGAGAGAGATAACAGCTCTGCCGCCAGCTGGGAAGCAGTAAGGGAGGCATTCTTACAAACACCTACCTGGCGAGTTGGAGAACAGCTTCTTGCGTGACTTGCGCTTCCAGTCGAACAGGTTGAAGATCCCACCAGCACCTCCGCCGCCGCCAATAACCTTCGCTCCACCCTTCTCCGACGCCATCGATCCTAAAACTCTCGACACAAAATGAAAAGTCCTCTCCTCAGCTCAGCATCCGATCCGCGGCAATCCCCGCGGGAAACAGAAATCGCCGATACAGCCTGGTCAACCAACAAATCTATCTGAGCGGAACAGACCATCACCTTACGAATCTTAAGATAAATCACGGCATCCCCTAATAAAAGCATCTGTCTACTCGCGAAGCGAATCGAGTGGGGAGAGAACGGCGGGCGCCTCCGTGCTTACCGAAGTGGCCTCGACCTCGAGGCGGCCGCGCAGCGCGGACGACGCGGAGGATACCAGCGGCCGCGCAGCACGGACAACGCGGAGGCTACCAGCGGCGGCGGCAGCGGCGAGGAGAGGCGGCGGCGGCCGGGAGCATCAGATCGGAGAGGCCGCTAAAGGCCTGGCATTTATGCTGCTGGCTGGGAGAGTCGATCCGAGAGTGGTATTAAAAACGCTGGCCAGAAATGGGGTTTTCGAATTCGGGGCGGCCGTGGGCCCCGCCTCTGCCCGTTGATATCCGCCGGAGGGGTGGCTGGCGCGTGGGGCAGGAGCGGGCACGGGGCCCACCTGGCGGTGGGCGGAGCGCGTCCCGTGCGTGGTGGGTGGGGAAAACGATGAAAGGGGGCAACGGCTCTTTTTAAGCGGCAGCATTTCAAATTCGGCCCGAGGCGGGGGGTGGGGATCGCACACGCCGCGCGGATCTTGACGTGAGATGGACGGAGGAGATGCGTGCCGCCGGTGGGTTTCCTATGCCGGAGTGGTTGGGGTGTCTCGGTACGAGAAAGCCTGTCGCTCCACGGTGCCGAACACAAAACACTGTGTTGCTGACGTGGCGCCCTGCGACTGGACGACGGGCTGGAGAGTCGACGGGGGCGCTGTGCTGTGTGCGGGAGCGAGATGATGAGATCCGAGGTCAAAGACATCTGGGTGGCGGGCCCGAGGAGTTTGAAAATGATTGTGCTGCGGGTACGTACGGGGGGTGGCGTTATGACAGGTGGGGCCTGCCTGCGCTGAGCCGTTGGGGAGAGGAGAGCTGGTTCGCTGGTTGGTTTGCTTGGCATGTGATGTGCCTGTGGGGCCCGCGCCACGCTCGTTGCATTGCATCCGCACCAGCCATTGCCACCAGCGAGATTTGAATCTGAATCCAAGACGTTGAAGGGGGCAAATCGAGTGAACAAACTGGTAGATATGAATCGGGGCAACCTCTAGGCGGGTAATCGCAGCATCCACGTAAGTAAAAAAAATTTACATCCTTCGATCGCTGATTTACGGCGTTTAGGATGGGCTAGCTTGGCTTAATTGTGCAGCCCACGTGTCAACACATGATTGCTCCAAGGAAAAGAAAAATCTCCCTCTCCCGAACTTTCTTCTCCCGTCGCCGTCTCTGTCTCGAATCTCCGCTCCTGTCGCCCAAGCGCTGCTTCGCTGCCGCCTCTCCTCCCATAGCAGCGCCGCCCTACCGTCTCTCCCTCGCGTGCGTCCTCTACGGTGCTCTTCTCAGTGCTCCCAGCGAGGGAGATGGCAGCGCAAGGGCGAGATGCGGCGCGACTGCAGCATCTCCTCACATCCATGGGCCGCACCTTCCGGCATCCTCACCTCCCAGAGCCCTCCCTTCCAGGTTATCGCAGCCCCCTCAATTTGATGCATCCATAGATTGATTTGGTTGATCTGCAGTTCGATTTTGTGAATATGTATTCCGTTTTGGTTTGTTTTGTTTCGATTTGGTCATTGTAGGTGCTTGATTTGGTGATGAGAAAGCTGATTCGTCAAGTTTATCCTGGGACAACGAGATTTATCGGTGAATTAAGGGCATCAGGATGAGCCTACCATGGAGAAAGCTCACAGGTCCATGCCCTTCTGCTTCAGCTCTGATGCACACCAGTTGCTTGTTGTATTGCCTGAACAAAAGATTGACTACCTATTTCTTGTTTTAATTGCTTTTTTTGTGTTAAGCAAATTCCGGTACCGATATTTTCTGCGTTTGCAAAGTTCACTTGAGTTCAGCAATTTATCTATGCTTGATGCATAAGAGCAGTAATGTAAGGTAGAACAAGTGACTGCAACTAGATCAGCGGTGTGCAAAGTGGTGACCTGTGGAGACGCAATTGCAGCTGTTGCAAAACCAATGTCCCCTGCATTGCCTTCTAGAGACAAAAACAAAGTTGTTTCCTGCTATGACAAGGTGAAAGTGATATATGAACCAGAGAAAAATAAGTTCCAGGCTATACAGGCTTCCACAATAAGATGTAGCATATTTCCTACTACAATTTTGAAGCATAACTATAAGAGAAAGTCATAGTTGAGAAAAAAGAACATAAGCAAAGATACTAAATGTTAAAGAGATCAGTCAGAAGTAACATGCTTTAATAGAGGAACTATCTTTGGAATAACTGTACATGTTCTTATTCCCACTTTTCAGATTAGATGGAACAACTGCTGCCTTCCTAGCAGCAGTATTTGCCAAATGCATAGCAGCTGGAGGAGGTGAAAGAAGACCAGAAAATTGACCAGAATAGTCATATATGTTTAGAGCTCTTATAGGTCTGATGAAATAATACAATGGAAGTGCACCTATTTTCCCAAATATCTCCACAATGTCTCTTTGCTATCTCTATTAGTATATTGGATGTTTTTTTCTGGTTTGGGACAGAGAAAAGTACTTGAGAGGCTTCTGACGGGTGGTTATTTGCATGCTGTATAAATCCTTTTATTTAGCCTTACTAAATGATGCGAGAAGGTATTTTCTTTTGCTTGCAATTAAAATTGCTGTAACGCTATTCTCCTCTCATCAGGGACCTCCCTTGGGGCTGTGCTTGGCTATCACCAGCATTCATCCTCGCCTGAGCTGCAGAACTTACCATCTATCAATGCATCACAAATGTGGTTTGCATCAGCAAGGTAGTTTGGTGTGCCACTGCCCAGCAGCCCAGGTGACATGTGAAGGATGACGACGTGTTTGGTTTCACCAACTAGGGCATAGTATTAGAAGTTTCGAAGTCAATGATCAATCCATATATCACTCTTTAGGATGCCTTCCGATTTTCCCTGACTTTTTATGCCAACCATATCTGATATGCTATTTTAAGCACAACCTTACTTTGTTAAGAGTTTATTTTCTTGTGAATCACTTAATTATCCCTGGAGTGATAATTATTACTCACATTGGACAAGCAGAATCAAGCACTAATGGAAACATAAGGACCAAACAATGTCCCATGAGATGGATCGACTTCAGGTGAGCATCAAATAGGCTTTTATTGAGTTACAGTAATATTTATATAAACTAATACCATTAGCACTTTCAACGGGTATAAGAAGGAACAATCAAACATAAGTTGTATGAACGTTGCCTAAATTAGTTCAGTTTTGTTTTTTATTAAAAAAATAAAATTGTCGGTCTTAGGGTGTAGAACAGAAAAGGATATTCTCTGCCAAATTGACATCAATTGACTGTTCTGAAAATGTGTTCTATTGTTGCTCAAATTTCTAAATTCACTGATGAATTCTGACAGTATGCCGAGGAACCCTACCAAAACATCGATGTCAAATTGGGGTTACCTTGGAGGTATGTTTGTTGCATTCAAAGTTCAATACTCAGCACTACATTTGTACCGCATCAGTTACTATAAAGATTTCCTCTATGTTTTTCCTTAAACCAGAGAGGTGCGTATATGTTCCATTTTAACAATTTGAGCTGTAACATATGTCACAGTATTTGATTTATTCATTTTGAGACATGGCTAAGCATTACCTTGACCTACATAGCACTGACCACTTGAGCTGCATATGAAGCTTAAAAGTAGGAAATGGGATTCAAGCTTCGTAAAAAATTTTAGCGTTCTTCGTTCAAGTAGTGTGGAGTCTGTACCATTTTCCTTTACTCCAAGATAGAATATTGGACTTAAAATGCACCACTATTCAAGTAGTGTTCACTTGAACCCATCAAATCTTGATCACCTAAGCAAAAACTGTAATGTGGTTTCAATTTGGTCGATGGACAGCACAAAGTTGTCAGCTCCAGTTTGGGCAGCTTCAACTGTGCCTGTAACAGTAAGAATGCGAGTACATGGGGACCCATTCATCTTGATTAAGTAGGGAACCCTGGAACAGGGGATCTCGACATCTGAACCCATGACTTCAGGTCAGTCACCACAAACATGTGTTTTTACTATGAATCAAGTTAGGATTTGCAGGACTCTTCAGTTTCATCAGCAGTAAACCATCCATGGTCTGACATTGCCCTTTCAAGAATCTTCAAAGAATAAGAGAAAAGAATGAGAAGGCTACATGGCAAAGTTGGGATTCTAATCATTTCTCCTTTGTCTCCAAAGGCTCAAAATAGTAGCGAAATAAAGATCCCTAGAAATTTTGGATAACTGACAAGAAGTGAAGGTATTAGAGAATTGAAAGTTTACTCAAATGAAGGCTAGAGTTTCAACCATATTTACATAGTATCTAGCTGTTTTGTCATTCCTAAATCTAATTAAAAGAAAGAGAAAAAAATCGATCAGGGTTTCCTATAGCTATAAGATTGTTGATTTACTATCACCTGTTCATTGTATTTTGTCACTAACCTCACTCAGTTTTGCCCGTTGCTATTCAGATTCTCAGATATTTGTTCAGTTCACGCCAAAAATCAAGGTTGCAAGCACGAGGTTCTCTGATTATCATTTTAGAAATGCATTGGCAGGTAAACTCCTCACTTTCTGTTCCCCCCATTTTTAAATAAAATTAAAGCAGAAACAAAGCAGTACATGGTGCAGCACTCCTGCTTAAATCTCATTTTGTAATTTGAGCACCAAATAGTTGCTCAGTTTGCAGTAAGCTCAGCTCTTTTTTTCATTGACAAATTGCTGCTGTTTGTGATTATGGGCTTCAAATCTATCCAATTTATTCACATCCATACTCATTTTAGGTAGATTCAAGGAATGTGTTTGTTTGAGAATTTTTCCTTTTTGGATATATATATTACAAAATTAGATTTAAGCAGGAAGCTGCTTGTCTCCCTGGTGGTTCATTTCTGTTGATTTGTTTCTATATTTGAATAAAATATGTTAATACTACAGTCTACGGTAAAGAGTTAAATGCCACCTTAGCAGAGAGGCTAGCGCGATGGATGGAGAATGGAGACAGTGAGGGGGAGCTGCAGCTGCAGTGCAGAAATAAGTCTAGACCATCACCCAGATCATGCATTTTGCATATTGTCGAGGTGAGCGCATTGCATGTCCCTACCATTGATCTCTGATGCTCAGTGCCATCAGTCCATCGCATGCATGCACATAGCCTGTTCAGACGGCAGGCCTGAATGAATCATGCTTGGTGGCCTCAAATTACCAGTTCCATTACTTATTAGCATGTTATTATTGGAACCTGAACTTTTTGACACATTTGGCTGGTTACATTTGAATTACAAATCAGTGTATATTTCTAGACATGGTGGTTCCTAAAACTTAAGAATCTAGCAATGCACTGCCGTTACAAGTTACTATAACTTGAGAGTTGAGATGAGAGTAGAAAAAAAAGAGTAGGGTTTGGATTAGGCTCCAAGATATATATTTCACTAATGCAGCTTCTAATAAAAGATATGTGGCCTTCATCAGTTTATCTTCTTTAAACACCACTCCTTTTAGTTTTTCATTTTGCTACAAATGTTCTACCAAAACAGGTTAGCAATTATGGTTCTAATATCTTCTTTCCAATACATATATTGATGGTTTCACCTGACAATATTTGGTCATGTTTGATAGATTTCTGAGACCATATTTATATCGCTGAATTGTTATATTTATAACACCTACTTATTTTCCTATACAGATTGCTAAATTGATAGTTGCGGTATATAATTAACAAGGATCAGTGAGAACAGTGAAGGAAATAGAAGCAAGCGATCGTTTCTGTCTTCATGTCTTGCCACTGGCTTATCGTGGTACTGAACATATCCGTGTGGACAGTTCTACACCGTTCCTACATCTATATTATCAATAATTTATACATCAATCTTAGCACCAGACATGTATGCTGACAAAATAAGGGGCATACAAAGAAGTGTATGAACCTTGGTGCGCTTCCAGTTTGATATGAGAAACTTACTCTTTACATGATACTCCACCAGTTTTCAAGCATACTGACATAGATCCGATATTTGCTGCCTTCAGAAGTTTGATATATATTCAAAAATATTACTGCAACAGTATGTAATCGTGCAGCGCTACTTGCGCAGGGGCGCGCGCCAAACACTAGAAGGCCCCATCTCCCTGGATGATCTCGATGTTAGCCCGACAACTCGAGTGTTTGCTAGGTTTGATCATTTTTTTTTTTTGCGAGGAGCTTGGTTTCAAATTCAGTGGTACTGATTGCCAGGATCTGTGACTTTAAGTTATGGTTTGGTTTATTGCAACATCCAGTAGGTTTTTGGGGGTGATTAAGCTCATTTTGGCATTGAATAAGACGGGTGAAGTGTTTAGCACTGGTTTGGGCACTTTTCTTAAGATTCGGTCAGGCGTGTTGATAAGCCCTGAGCATTGTAGCACTGGGCTTGGGTTTCGAAGCCGAAGAATCAACAAGGTATCAGGTACGGTCCGTGCACACCGGAACAAGGCCATGGACAGAATATAGGCTGGAAAGTGGTAGAGATAGGCCAGCCCATTTGCCATACAATCCCATAAAAAGCCCAACCACCGTATCATCAGTTCGAAAGAAGTGAAAACTTTTGCAACTTTACAGGGAGGACGCCGAAGACCAACCGCACTGCCTGAGCTCCTCCATTCTGATGACGTACTGCGCGCAGACCACTGATGATACACATTGCAGGAGGGGCTTTATACAACAAAGGCAAGTACGACCTTGTTTTCGAAGCTTTCCGTGGTTAAAGAAACAGCAGCAACCCAGACGGTAGACATGTCAATCAGTCAATATGTGTTCCCATAAACCTCAGGTCCCAGTCCCACCGTGCAAATCAAGAGGCCTCGTATAAGGTCATGCTGCTCATTCTACGATCCACGCTGCCAGCATGTGTTCCTGCCACTGCCAGCACGTCGGGCGTGGGTTGCTACTTGCTAGCATCCACTCTGTCATGACTCATGCGGCAGACGTGATACATGGGCAACGATAGGCAGGGCCACAGGACACCACCTGAACTGAATCAGCAACGGCCTTGAATATCTGGACTGGACAGCAATGATTCTGTGTCTCTGTGCCTCTGTTCTTTCTCCTTTTCCCCGTTAATTTTATGTTAATTTCGTTACTTTCGCCAACTAGATGCATAACAAGTCTCCTCACAAAAAAAAAAGATGCATAACATGTCAACAAATGAAAATTGCTGAAGTAGTGTAGTCGTACGTGTACAGGAAGCACGGGCCAGGGCCACAAGGCTTATTGAAACGAAGCTATTGCTGTATCAACACCAACACGTATACAGTCCCATCGTCATTAGCACTAATCATGGTTCAGGTGTACGTCTCAAGTATTTAACTAGTATGTGGACACTAACGACAAAAACTGATACAAGGACACGTCATTCATCGGCTAATGTAAAGCACGAACACCTGTACAACCAGGAGCCAACACGCTGGAATCAATCAAGCAAGCAATCTAGTGGCCGCCTTATCATATTGCCTCAAATGCACAAACAAACGTGCAGCGGCTAACAAGGAAATAAACCAACTCAGGCACGGATTCAATGAAAAAAATTGTATTCTGTAATAATTCTGCAACTCTGTGTACAGGTGCTGTGCATGCATATGTGTCGAACGAAAGAACCAAAGCTCAACTGCTACTGCTAGTAATCAAGGATCAACAGAGCAATCGATCTAGCTGACGCTCCTCTGCATCATCTCGTTGTACTGCAGCCACGAGATCTGGCGCTGCAGCTTCATCTGCGCGTAGAACCTGGCGATGAACTCGTCCGCCTTCACGTCCACCCCGGCGTCCTCCTCCGCGGCCGTGCTCGCGCGGCACGACTCCGCGACCGCGCGCTCCAGCAGCTGCTCGTCGTCGCCGCCGCCGTAGGCGCAGTAGCAGCTCAGCTCCTCCTCCTCCTCCTCCTCGTCGCCGCCGGCGCGCTCGCTACCCAGCTGGTCGGCGCCGTAGCTGCTGCCGTACGCCTCGGCGTCGTCCTCCTCCAGCGCGCGCGCCGCGGCGTCGCGGAAGAAGTAGCGGTCGTCGCCGTAGAGGCCCGGGGTCTCGGGGGCGATGCAGGGGATGAGGCGGAGCACGCGCGCGGACGGGGTGCGGAACCGGAACGCCGGCGTCTCGTCGATGGAGAACTCGCGCTCCCCGTGCCGGAGGCGGTCGCCGCGGGCCCCGCCGCCGCCGAGGCCGAGGCCGTGCCCGTGGCGCCGGAGCGTCCGGAGCAGGCGCAGGCTGTGCGCCGCGCCGCCCCGCCGCGCCCAGAGCACCGCCAGGCGCAGCAGCCGCCACGCCCGCGTCCCGAACGACGGCTTCTTCATCGGCGCCGCCTTCCCTGCCGCCATTGCGCAGAGTTTACTGCGGGGTGATGATGCTTGCTCCTGGATCGTTGCTTTTGATCAGGTGATTGCTTGGCTTGAAGCGATGGTGAGATGCTGAGATGAGTGGGGCAGGCAGAGGCGGGGCGAGCTTAAATAGGAGCCCGGGGGCGCGCTTGCTTGCGTTTGCTGAGGAGCGCGGGAGGGGGAAGCGAACGCGTTTAGCAGCTGCCTGCGTGCCTGCTTGGCAGTTGGCGTAAGCTGGAGGCAGTGCGGGCATGATTGGGCGGGCGTGGCGTGTGGGGCCCGGGCGCCAGGCCGGGGAGGCGGACGAGGTTCACACCTCACGCCTTCGGGATGCGGCGGCCGGAAAACCGGAACAAGATGGAGTGCGTGATTGGGGACTGGGGGCAGTGTCCGCCGCTTGATCGGCGGACGGGATCGGACGGAGTGCGGCAGCGCGTCGCGGCTCGTGCCTGCGAACGTGGGGTCCGCGCGTCCCTGTCGTGGCCTCTTCCTCAGCCGGTCGGCGCCCCGCGGCCGCGCGCAGCGCGCTCGATCCGGCGAGCGGATTCCTGATCGGCTGCTGATCCTGGGTTTTCCTCCTGAGGTCGCAGTCGTTTTCGTTTTCCCCACACGGTTTTCGTCCGGGGTGACCGCCCGTCCGCGTCCTTCGTTTGATCGTTTTGTCTCGTTTCGCGCGCGCCGTACATCCGGGCTGCACACACGATTCAGATCGACGATCGACACTGATCAGAGATCGGCCCAGTGCATTGCTCCTACCCACTAACTCCTAAGGTCCTACCGGGCTGCTTCGCGCTTGCTTCACTGTAACGTGCCTGGTAACCAGTTCCAGTACTTCGTTCACAGCCAATTCTGAGCTGCGGTGCAAAGTCAGACGACCGGCGTGTTGCGACTTTGCGAGCTGATATGATTTCACTCACGGTTTTCTTCCTGAGCTGCAGTATGGCGGGAAGATCACGTATTCACATACGCGATCCCGTCGTCAAACGTGTCCTAATATTTTTGGAGGATGAAATGCACATTCACCCTTTCTCCAGATCCTCAAGTTTTTTCGCGACCCCCATCCTGGTGGTCAGCTGCTCGCCTGCTCATTTCGGGGGGACAGGTACTACGTGCCTACGTGGTTTCTTTATTGAGACGTGAACCGCGTACGAAGACCTGCGATGTCAACAACCAGCGTAATTTCCGCGGCGGATAGCTGCTTCAGGACCACGAAGGACAACAACATTGCAGTCTAGCACAAGCAGCAGCAGGCAACCTATGATATGCAGCGCAGGCCAACAGCTGCAGCCTCCAGCAATCCTGTGTGCCGAGCAGAACGGAAACAGCGTTGTTTAGCGCTTCGATGATTCAAGTTCAAGGTCCCAAGATCTAATAATACCAAAAAGAAGGTTCCATTCAAACTGTATCAGACTATCAGTACATGTGAAATGTGTATTCCCGTCTGGAAATGGCGACAACATTGCATAGAAATTACAAAGTTAAACTATGGAAGACACTCGACAGTGTTGCATAAAATTACGAACATGAACATGCTTAGCAAATAATTACAAAACGAGGCTTAGCAGGAAGCTTCCCAAGAAATTTCAGGTAAGCATGAACACCGGGAAGGAACAAATATCTTATACGCCTCTGATCTCTGGGGCCAAACCCTCACATGGTATCCCCAGGCTGACAGACAGAAACAGTAGTCACAAGCTGGAAAACATATAGTCGACCCAAGGAGTGCTGTCATGCACATACTACCAAACTGCTCCTCACAAACACACCTTGTTGTCACATTCAGAAACACCCAGGTTGCTTTTGTGCTAAGGCTCAAGGGCTCAACTAAAGTACACTTCACCTGAACTTTGGAGCGTTGTAACAAAGCAAATCTGCAAAAGGAGCAATAATACAGGCTAACGGTAACCCTGGTACTTAGAATTAAGGCCACTGCTGTCAACAATCATTTGGAGATAATATAGCAGTATTTCTCAGTTGCTAACGTGCCATCAGCCCGACAAGCATCGACGGCTTAGCATCAAAAGAAGTAGCGGCCACGCAATGGAAGGAGAGGGTTGCCCTGCACACACCCAACAAACTGGGACAGCACAGCACGCTGCAGCGCATCTACACGAAATAGATTCAGGTCAAAGGACCTTGGAAAAGTCAAGATCCAGTCTGGATGTCCCAGATCATTGGCACGCAAAAGCAAGGCTTGCTTGATGCAAAAAAATATTGAGTCTAAAATTGTGTCTGAAATAGCATTTTCCCTAACAATTTAAACTTTGTGCCAGCTTGCTCACTAGAAAAGGAAAACAATTCCGGGGCAGATTCTGCAAAGAAAAACTATACATTTACTTTCGGATGGCAAGAAATGTATTCCTAAGGAAGGCACCTACCAGCCATACAGTAGTACAAAAGTTATCATGTCAGAATGAGAGAATGAGTTCAACTATTTTATTGGAGGTGCATTGAGCCTAGAGAATGAGTTCAACTATTTTATTGGAGGTGCACTGTGCCTAGAATTGGATAACCAGAATGGAAAACTCAGGGCGTGGAGTTGCCATACTCCCGCTCCCACGAACAAGTGAGCAAATTTTAGGAAGCTTATGTAACAAGTCTAAATGCACTTGTACCAACTAGAATTCCAATCACAAGGAACCCAAACCATGTAAAAACGTCTGTAAAAAGGCCAGACATAACTCAATTATCAATTCAATCTATCCAGATTAAAGCTAGATAGTGAGCAATGTTGACATGTTAGTACAGTAAGAATTAACAGTCAATCCATGAAACTGCATGCACTTAAGTTTTTATTAGTGGCATACTGGCATATTACACCATTGCTACATTAGTATGGGAAAAAAACAGAAGTATGTAACAAACTAGAACAAACACAATTTGAGGAACAGATGGTACAACCTACCACAATAGGAGAAACTTGCAAGCACTGTTACTAATATGTTTCAGTTTCAGATACTCCTTTTCCAGAATATGATCTAGCACGCACTCCTTAAAGTTGATATTATGACTGAGACCTTCTAATTGATGGATCGCTATTGTGGTGGAAGTACAAAACAGAGATAAAAGTATGAGAGGCTATATACAGTTTCCTGCTTGTTGCTAACCTCTTATGTAGCACCTAAACTACTCCACCAGAACAGCATTCAGTCAACTGCTTTGCTTTGGTTTACATGTGGAATCCTTTCCTGCTTGTTATGAAGTACCT
This sequence comes from Setaria viridis, assembly GCF_005286985.2. Lineage (NCBI taxonomy): Eukaryota > Viridiplantae > Streptophyta > Magnoliopsida > Poales > Poaceae > Setaria > Setaria viridis. The sequence continues at coordinate 46,320,437 of NC_048271.2, forward strand.
AAGCTACTCTACCAGAACACAGTTCAACCAACTGCTTAGCAGCGGTTTGCACTTGACACCTAGAATTCTACAGAAGATAAACAATAAGAACAAACAAACCTGCGATAAGATAAGGGACCTCAGCCTTTAGAAAATTTATCACTTCACTTGCTTGGTCACAAACTCAGAAGCATACACAGGGATACTTAAGCAGGTGCTGGCAATCAGGATTTGTACTTTTCAGCAAACAATACAGCGTTCTCCAAGGAGGCAAGGAGAAATGAAAGCCACTTGGTGATAATACAGCTCCAGATGCGGCATTGTGCCTTAGCCCTTAAACTGCCACTCTCTACGGCACATGGGGCAAAGGGGTGTAGATGTTTGAGAATTGACCCACTTCAGTATGCAGTGAAGATGATAAGCATGGTTGCAGGCACCCCAGATGAGCGGGCAATCGTCACCAGGAAACTTACAGTCAGGGCAGCAGCCGTCAAATGCCATCCTGCATATGCCACATGTCTCATCTTGCGCATCCCACGTCCAAGAAGCGACTGCATGCCACTGAAGAATCTTGACCTTCATTGTGTTACCTGGTATGCAAAAAGCAAGGCAGAAAGATGTATTACTAGTACATATCACCTCAAAAAATATATAAACAGAGAAGGCCACAGTACTGAATGCAACTAATGATAAGCTAATATACAATTTCTACTAAAGCTGAGCACAACTTCAGAGATGTTCTAGAATATCCTCCACCGTTATCTTTAAATTCTAGGTGCCAAAGTTTTAACATTTGTGGAACACACTACTCACACCTTTCAAAGTGTTGATTCTACCTGCTGTATCTAGAATAGTACAAGTAACTGAGGACTGAAGTGTAAAAGGGATTCTATATGGCTGTGACATTCTATATATTTTTCTTCTTGCAAAGAACACTACAGAGTGTTATCAAGTGCAGGATTGGGGATCAAATACACATGAATTTTTAGATTTCCATTTGAGTATAGAACGAAGTACAGAAGGAGCTAAATACCCACGTCATCTAGGGATCAAACTAAACTACTTGCAAATGGTGATCCCGCTACAACATTTTGAAACATCATAAGGTAACTGAAAAAAAATTGGAACGGAAAAGGGTGATCAGGCAAGGCCACAACATCCTAAGATACAACCCAATGCATAACTGAGGATAACAAAGCATTGCTCTTTATTCTTTATAATGTTATATTGCCAAAATATAATCTTTAGTTTGAAGTCTATAAACAATTAAACATAATCAATACCCTTTAAAAGAAATCACAATAAATAAGCATAGAAGTTCACCTTATATAGTTAAATACTGAAATATTCTGAAACATTTTACTTTAACCATTTAAAAAAAGGATAACCATCCCAGCAAAGCGCAGGGGCAATTCAAGAATCAAACAGAGCATGACGACGCTAAGAGAATTTCATTAACTCGATTCTAAAAGGGAAAAGAGTTTTAGCAACGTGTTTTTTTAAATCTAAGTTTGCAATTGTGGTAGGAAGCTACAGCGGCACAACACCAAAAATCAAGTGATTGGCTCACAAATCAGAACACATTGAGAAACATGCTCCAAAAATTTCTGGTGTTAGCCATGGGAGATCAATTGATACGGCAGGGATGGACTTAGTGCTGGACATGCGGGTTCAGTTGAACTGAATCCCCACTTCAAGTCCCAAGTCCTATGGCGTGAACTGAGATCAGTCGATCTTGTCTACACAACCGAACCAGAACCATGAATGGGTTTGCCACTCAACTATGCATCGATAACATCAGTACGTAACTGACGAGAGACATAAAAATGAAATTTGATTGCTCGTAGCAGGGCAAGAGATCTCCAAGAACAAGTAACTCTAAAACAGGGGGGGAAATCCACCCAGGAAATCTAGGGTTCCTTATACAAACAAAAGAGGAGCGCACAAGATGGACCTCCAATGTTCAAGTCAATCGAATGCCAGTAGAGGGAGGGGACGGACAACATAACTAAGACCCTGTTTGTTTAAGCTTGCGATTACAAAAGGCAGCTTCCAGAATGCAGATCTTTAGAAGCTGGATTGTATTCAGCTGAGGCTGCTGGCATCCTAGATTGTGGGAGGGTCGGATTGTCCTTTTTGTTGAGCAATCTCTGAAGTACCTCTAAATATTTTAATGCTCACTAGGTAATGGCCTGTGCGTTGCAACGGGCAGTAAAAATTATTAATCCAACAATCAACAAACAACTCATAACGAAATTATGCTGCAAGGGTGACACACGCAGGGGTAAGGTTGTGCTGCTGCCCCACCCGCGCGGCCCCAGGGCCGACGGCCAAGGTGAGCCGCCACCCGCACGATCTTTTGTTTTCTCTTTCTTTTCTTCTCATCCGATCCTTCATCTTTTTTACCATAGTTATTAGGACCGGACCGGATAATGAACCGGTCAAGCTCTCGGTTCGCGGTTTGATTGGTTCAACCGGTTGAACCACCGGTTCAACACGGTTCAAATATGGTAACTTATCAACTAAAATCACAAACACAGCTGCAGCCTGATGGTTGCTATTCACATTGCCGAAGGCAAGGGTGGGGGTTCGAACCCCAGGCCACGCCATTTTTCCTCCCATTTTCTTCCCTGCGCGCTGTTTTTTCTCCTTGCGCTCGGTTTTCTCCGGTCTGTACGGTTTCTTGTCCGGTTTTATACCGGTTTCTTGCTAAAAACCACCGGTTCAACCGGTTTTTCCCGGTTTGATTGCTTATCCGATCTTTCAGGCGGACCGAACCGGCCGAGGCTCTGGTTCGGTCTTTTACTGGTCGGACCGCCGGTCCGGTCCGGTCCCAATAACTGTGTTTTTTACACGCATTTCTCTCCTTTCTTTTTTGCTTTTTTTTCTTCCAGCCTTTCTTCCTTATCCGTTCATTTCTTGCTGCTGCCCACGGGTGCTACGGCTTCTCCACCACGCAGCTGCCGCCATTGCTCCGCGACCGCCGCTCGTGCTGTTGCTCCGTCGCTACTGCAGGGCTTCAGCTGCACCTCAACTACTGCTCCACCGCCGCTCCGCATCTCTACTGTCTTCTCTACACCAGGAGATGCTCTAGCCTCGCCTCCACGCGCGCATCTCCGCTGCTATGGCCCCGCCGCTGCGCCTCATCTCTGCTGCTCCAGCCCCGCCGTTGCGCCTCACCGGCCTCGCGTCTGCTTCACTCCAGCCCTGGGGTTGCTCAACCGCACGTCTTGTCGTCGCGCTGATTCGTATGCCGCCGCCGGTCTGTCCCGCGCAGGCAGACACGAGCTCCAGATCGAGGCCACGCTAGCCATGCTTGCTCGCCGCACGGCTCGGTGGAGCGGCGAAATCAGCACGCAGCACGACAGAGCTCAAGCGGCATGTGGCGAAGCCCACCGCGTGGCAACCGAGCTCCGACCACGTTGTCCTCCCCACGAGCTGGCGGCGGTCGAGGCCGCAAGGCTTAGGACCGGCTCCACCCACACCAGCGGTGGCCACCCCGTCTCGCCCAGCCGTGGCGGCGCCGAGGCTCACCCGCATTCTCGCCTACGCTCCCCGCTCCGCCCACGGCTGCACCGATGTCCGTGGCCCGAGCCGAGCTCCGCCCGCCCTTCTCTCCATCCTCCCGCTGGGCTGCTCAGCACGGAGAAGATGCATTGGTAGGGCCCGCTCGAGCGTGGAACCGCGTGTTAGCACACGTCTCTAGGTCTGTCAACGATTTCTCTCCCCCCCCCCCCCCTCTTCTCTCTCTGATGTGGGCTTGCTACCAAGAGAGGCACGCACAGAGGGGCAGGCAGACCCACGCGGGGGGCAGAACCATGGTCAGGTGTCGACGCCCCCTTGATATCTTTTTATTGGTAGAGATTTAATTTCATTTCAATTGTTAAATGTTGGCATATGTTCATTCCTAATTCTTGAACATTTTGGTTCAACGTCAAAATGAAAATTGCGTACATCTCATACTGCCTGGACAGTTTACAGCTTGGATTACAAATAGCGTCACTGCTTAGATGGTGGCCATGAGTCAAATAAATGGCGAGACATAACTCGCAGAACACTCTATTGTGAAAGGTGTCCCAATTGGCTTTATCGAAAGGACTACCATCCATCTGCTGTCTCACAAACAATGAGGCAAACCTAACTATTAGCAGTGATTAATCCAATGAGTAAGACAGAGTGACAGACAACAATCAACAAGTGGACTGAAGTGCCTTTCTGACCAGCAAGCAAGCATGGCTAGTAAAATTTCTGCCAACACTATCCGATAGAATTAGTTTCTACTAATCTACCTTACCCTGTGTCAACATTCAACAGTAAGATGTAAACATTCTCTATTTAAAATCATGAAAATCATGGCTGCAAGTACAATCACAACACTAAATCCCATTTATACTTTTATACTGAATCAAGAAAGCACTACCTGACAGTTGAACTGAACGAGTTCAGGAAACCAGTATATACACGAACACAAGCTGCAGCAACTTTATTATACAGTAACAAACACACAAGCACGAACCATGTGGTTAGAGACCAGAATCAAGGCAACAGATCAACAGAGCACAAGCATTGCAAAAACGGAGCACGATCGTGGCAATAGATCAACAGGTGAGGATGGAGATGGTGGTACAAATGCTTACCTTGCGCTTAGGCTGGGAGTGAGGCGCCTCGAGAGAGATGAAGAGGGAGGCGGTCGTTGGGAGACTGCTGGCTGCTGCAGAGTGGCGGGAGGGGTTCGCCGACCTGGGTCGTGGAGGCCGGGCACGCGTGGGTGGCTTCAGGGGGCTCCTGCGTACGGTGGCCCGCGGGAGGAGCACCTGCAGAACGCCGGGCGGCGGCGGCGGCTAGGGTTGGGCCAGGCGAAGCGGCGGCGGGGAGAACGAAGCACGCCCGCCAGAAAGTAGCAGTGTGACGACGATGAACGAGTGGGCCGAATGAAGCAATCAGGCGTTTTGGAACAGTTTCTGCAAACAGGCCGATCTGTTTTGTTCCACTTCCACTTGGGCTTTTTTGGGGGCTGTCGTGGCTCTCTTTTGATGAGAATCCCTGCATGGGCCTATGTTGGACCAATATTCCTTCACGGGTGTTGGAGCATAGCAGTCCCAAACGTGCCTTAACACATAATTTCTCCAATTGAAAACCGAGCATATAGCTTGGGTGGCTGCTGGCGAGGGTGTTCGCCCAGCCCACCCGGGTTGGATCCCTGAAATCGGATCTAAGTGCTTCACCGAGGTTTTTTCTCCAGTTGCGCTTAGGATTAGTCCTGAGTTCGCTAGGAGACACACACGCGTACGCGTAAGTGGTACTGTTGTTTCTCGTGCACCGCAGGTTTAGGCCTCCCAATCTCTTCTATAAGCGTGTGTATGGATGCGCATACGTGTACGAGCGTGTAGTATGAGTGTGTAGTGCGTTGGTTGTGTGCGTCCTTGTTGTACCCTTAAAAAAACATAATTTCTCCAATTGGTCTAAAAAAACATAATTTCTCCAATTTGATGGACGCATGCAAATGCAAACTTGTACGTTTTTAGTAGATCAGGTCAGGTGCGTCGGAATAATATGGCCTCCGCAGGCAACAGTTCGTGAGCTTCATCCGGGAAAGATAAAATCTTCCCATAGGCACCAATAGCAGTAAATATGAGTACAATCATCAATTTCCATGTCCCAGAAAAACTGAGGGTTTGTAACCGAGCCCGTCGGCCGAAACCTGCTAACCGTCCTGCCAAGGCGAGCAGGCGACGACGAGGGTGTGGCACATGCTGCTGCACCGGCTGCGGTATACAGAGTCATCGTATCTCCGGCTGGGTCCTGACCTGGTTTCTAGCAGGCAGCGTCACGGCACGACCCCGGGAAAACGCCGAGAGAACCTCGGCCTCCAGGTCCCGCGGCGGACAGCTCACTCCAGACGTGCGCGGACGCGGGTTTGAGGCCTGCCCACCGTGGCCGGACGCTGAATTTTCGCCGCCTCATGATGCACCGACCCGCGCGGCCAGGAACACCACCTGTGTTGCTGAAATCATGTGGGAGGCCGTGGTGCGGGTGCGGCACTGCGGCAGAGTGTTCCTTGCGTGTGCACTCCACTGACTTCAGATGAGGTGATATCACAAAGTTGTCTCGGCAGGTACACTGGATTAAACACGTCAGGTAGCTAAATTTAGCTGGAGAACTTTTTAAACTTCCAAACACGACGGTGACACGCAGGGGTAACATGATCGAGTGTCATTTGTCAACCTCTGGGAGTTAAGACAGAAATAGCAAACAAGTTTACCGAAGAATATGCAACATGTCCACTTGTGCTGGAGTCCGCATGATTACCCAGCCTACGACTGAAACTAAGCACCAGTAATAGGTGGGTCTTTTCCATTCAGACCACGGAAAAGAAAGCCAATGCGGGGTCTCTTTTCCTCCCATGATCCAGGTGATCATGTTTCTATCATAGGGTGCTGAAAAAAAAAAACTGGACCTTTCCTCATCCACATAAATGCATGAAAGGCCGGCTGGGCAATTTGCAAGAGCAGCTACTGTCCTTGGGATTTGCCTATCAGGAAGAAAGGAAGCAACAGCTGTAGCACGCTGATCTGTATTTTCTTGACTAGCCACCAAATTGCACATGAGCATGAGGGAAGAATTATTAGAGAGGTAGTAATACTGGTCTACTGTACTAGTATCATGTCATGCAGAGGATTTCCTTTTTCAGGATTCAGGTCTTCAAACATTTTTGAACAAATTAGGGGGCTAATTAGCAGGCAGTAACAAGCAGTCTCAGGAGAGCTCATTTGAATTCTTTCCTATAACCACTTTTAACCAGGGGCAGCATGAATGAGTTCCCTACACAATCTCACGAACAAATCTTCTTCCGCATTTGGGAGCGAATTAGCAAAATACACCCAGGCCAACACCCATCCCCTTGCACTTTGTTGCAGCATCTTTCCACCATCCCAATAGAATTACAACGAGATCCCGGGCTCTGGAAAAGAAGAATAACAAATGTGAAATTAGAGGAGAGAAAAGGAAATCATAGATCATCACTTCATCAGATGAATGAACTAGCACTATGTGGTTGCTTAAAACGGAGGGAAAAAGGATGACATATTTTGCTTACGAGCTCGTGATTTGCTAGAGATCTGTCCTATGTACTAGTGAGTTCTCTAACCACTTTTGGAAGCAACGATGTATGATGAGGAGAGGCACAAGGACAATGGCAATGAATCGTACCAATACTCCATACAAACAGTGAAAAGGAAGGATTGAAACTTTCTGTAAGAACTGAACTTGTTGAGCGGAATCCATTGCCCAACTGAAGGACAGCTCCCGTGATTCGGACCCAAAGAAAGGCCGTTTCATGTCTGAAAATATCGAGAAGGAGAGCGGAGTACCCGAGAAGCGGGGAAAAGGGAAAAGAAGAGGAAGGCGCGATCCGTACCAGCCATGGATGAGCTCGGAGCACTTGGCCTTGATCCAGCGGAACCCCCTGCGGAGCGACGCCTTGACCTTGCCCTCCACCGAGTAGGCCTTGTAGCTCGCCACCCGCCGCCGCCTCTTCATCTCCGGGTCGCTGAAGCACCACGCCGAACCCCCAACCCCTCCGCCCCCGCCGCCGCTCCTGGTGGACGCCGGCAGCGGCGGCGGCGGCGACCTGGCGGGCGGCTTGACGACGATGTCGAGGCGGCGGTCGCCGTAGGGCACGACCTCGTTGCGGTAGGGGCGGTCGTACTCGCCGGCGGGGGCGGGGGCGGGGGCCGGGGCCGCGTAGGGGCGGTACGCGCGGTCGTAGTCGGCGGCGGCCATCGCGAGGCGAGAGCGAGACGAGACGACGCGGGGCAGACTGCGTGGGAGTCTCGTCGCGGCGTGACGCTTGCGGGTGGGGGGAGAGAGAGAGAGAGGGGAACGCCGCTGCCCGTTTTTTCCGTTTTGATTTTTCTTGGGCGCTGTTGATGTAGCAGTGTCTGGTGACTTGCGGTGCGGGCGAGTTCCGATTTTGTGCTTTAATTAACAAACCCCGTTTAATTAAGCTTTGATGGCTTTAAGGGCTGCGGTGCTTTTACTGCCATCGGTCCTAAAATGATGTTCGAACCCAAGACATCACCACATACCACGTAGTTCTACTGTAGACATTAGATAGAGGGGGTGTTTGGGAGAGGGTGCTAAAGTTTAGCACCCCCACTTTAGTCCATTTTAACCCCCAAGCTTCCCAAACAGGTGGGCTAAATCTTGTGGGCTAAACTTTAGCCCCCCACTAATCATTTAGTCACTTGGGGGTAGCTAAAATGGACTAAAAAGTGGTCCCGTCGGACCACTTTCCCCCCTACCCCCCTCCCCTCTCTCTCCTCCCCTCAGTCTCTCTCTCCACCCGATCCCGCCACCGCCGCCGCTCGATTCCGCCCAGCCGCCTCCACCTCGCCCACCGCCGGCGCCTCGCCGCCACCGGCGCCGCCGCCGGCCGGCCCCCACCGCCCCCGCAGCCTCGCCTCGCCTCCACCGGCCCCGACCGCCTCCACCTCGCCCGCCGCCTCCGCCTCGACGCCGCCGCCGCGACCTCCGGCCGGCCCCGCCCGCCCCCGCGCCCAGCCCCGCGCCGGCCCCGCCCGCGATGGAGGATCCGCCCGTGGAGAAGATGCTGACGGTGAGGGCATCGCCGCCCGTCGAGAATGCAAGCAGGAAGAGAAGGGGTGAAGGAGAGAGAGAGAGAGCAGGAGCAAATCTGTCTTTTGTCAACACATGTGCTAAAATTTAGCCTCCTTCCCAAACACCCTGCAGGGCTAAAGTTTAGCACCCCATTTGATGGTGCTAAAATTTAGTCCAAGGCTAAATTTTAGCACCTTGCTTCCAAACAGGGCCATAGTTTACCACATAGTTTCTATACATACCATGTTATATAGATATTAGATATAAAACTATATTGGTAATAAATGATTTCTTCAAATAAATATCAACCAATCTCCTCTCTTCTCTCTCCTTTCCTCTCCAATCCCCCTTCCCTATTTTTTGGTTTGTGTGTAGACATGATTTCTTGCATGAGAAATAGTTTCCTTCTCTCCCTCCATTAACTCTCATGCAACATCACTCTTTTACTTGCATGGCATGCTATTTAATGTTATACTCCCTCCGTCTCAGGATAGTAGGCGTAACCACTTTTATGAACTGTCTCAGGATACTAGGCGCTGGACTCTAAGGTAATGTTTGGTTCGTTGTATGAACCGGTACTTATGTGAGTCTGTGCTGAATCTGAAACGGTCAGCACGTTTGGTTGATCGAATTGAACCGAACGGTGCAGGATAGACTCATCCAGATTCCAAGAATATTCTTATGCAATCCTAAATCATCTCGTGTAGTAAAATCCAACGAACGAACCCATCTAGGACCAAGGTGCGCGAATTTTTTCACCACCTGCCTCCCCTCCAACACCTAACCCTGATTCATTCAGGCAACCAAACATGATCTTGTACCGTCCTGTATCATTCTATTCAAGCAACCAAATAAAACCATTTACCATCCCATTCAGACAACCCAACATCCAACTTGTATCATATCATTTAGGATCATCCTATCTAGGTGAACCATTCTATACATGTTCCACGTCATTCAAGTAACCAAACACTTCCTAAGGCTCCGCATGCACCGTCACTCTGCGTGCAGATTAATTGCTGGACGTATTGTAGCACTCGCCTTCCGTTGGAATAGGGACATTACTCTTGCGGCCAGGCTGTCAACCGAGTACATATGCACCCCGAGTAGTACTTTCCTTGCAAGCATCTATCATGGCTACCACCTCACCTCTCTCTCGCACTTTCCTTGCATGTGGTGGTGATGGAAGAAATCGCGCCGGAGAAGACTCAAGGACGGGCGGCGAAGCAGCAGGTCGTGAGTGCCCGATGCATGCGCGCCCGATGCATGCAACGGCAAGCGCAGCTAGAGTTCTGCCGCGCTTGAGCGTTTTGTGTCCGTGCCATCCGCGCGCGGCAGCTGGCGAAGGAAAATTATGAAGATGTCGTCTCCATCCAGTAGCAAGCCAACGATGAATCTGGAGGTCGTCCACTCGCGATCAAGACCGATGTCGATCATGGCGCCGACTTTGATAGCATTTGGTACGTCCCTGATTCACTGGCCGGCGACATCTGTGTTCCGGAAACATTTGAGGACGTCGAGGAAGAAGCTAGCGTTGCTGCAGCTGTTGCTACCGATAGAGAAAAAGAAAGGGAAAAATGAGAAGGCCTTGCAATCGTCTGTCCTATGATGTACAAAATTTGGTTTCCTAGTTTTCCTGAATTGCATGAATGATCTAAATGGTCACATGATATAATTGGTTACATGCAATTTAGTTTGTTGAAGATCAAACAAAAAGGGACATTCTGTAAGCTATGCAGTGATGAAATGCACTGCATCTTCATAAATTTCCTTATCTACTTGCAGCCTTACTGAAAGTTGACCAATTCTCTCCAGTGTTCCCTTCTTCAAATGCAGAATTGCATAATGTTGCCCTCATTTTGCAAGCATTATCTCCCTCATCCATGCTTGTAGTGTAAGGAACACATGATTTGACATGTCCATCCACCGGATGTTCTAGACAGGCTTTAATCACATTAGCCTCAATTTCTTGGATGTTTGACAGAGATGATTTTTCAAACAATGCCTGCAAGGCTGTAAAAAAATCTAGATCCAAAACATTAAGATCTGGAGAATTAGGTGGCTCACACATCAACCTTATATCCCACCCATCTTCTTGTGCAACACGGCAAAAATCCAGGTCATCAACTGCAATATGCGTCTTCGCGTTTTCTTGTTGAATGAATATTGGGCGCCCTCGTTCTTCAGCAAGCCATTTTTCTTTGATGGCAGGCAAGACCTTTTCGATCAGAAACTTACGGATAGTTTCCCTCATGACCGATGTCACGGCCTTGAGCTCCAAGGTTCCTATATTCAACCATGCAAGTAGAGTAACTAAGATTAGTAGAGTTGCTATACCAGTACTACGTACTGGTAGTTGCTCCTAAGTAAACAAAATTAAATTTCATACCTCTCAGCCTATTGGGACTTCTTTTCTTGGCCGGCTCCCATTTAGTGAAGGGAAAAATTCCTATTTTACCATCAAATGTGCATACACCATTCTCAAACCCGAGCGGGCTGTCACACCGAGAAACATCACCTTCTCAATGAAATTTTTGCTCTTCACGGCTCTTCGAGGGATCTGTTCGCCCGGCACCAAAGTACTAAATTTAGTTTTCTTTGTCCTATAAAACCATTTCTCATCTATGTAAATGACATTGTACAAAGATTTGAATGTTGGGTCATCTGGTATTCTATGGCTGTCAAGCATTTGTGTGAAAAATTGCACATGTTCCTTCATACTTTGTTCAGTTAAAGTGAACTTTATGGCATTTGTATGGCACCTAAACTTTCCTTCTTTTAGACGCCTATGCAATGTGCTCCTTGACATATGCAAGGCACTGGCTAGGTCACGGATAGTATGACGCTGTCTAAGTAGCACATCTTTGATGACATCTGGGTTAAATGGAAGTTTTTTACCGTCACAATTTTTTTCTTATTGGGATCAAAAGTTGAAATTCCACCACCAGTTTTTGCATCTAGCTATACACGCTGGACAACTCTTAACGACACCCCCATATCACTAGCAACAGATTTCGTCACTCCCTCCTTCATCATGCCTGGAGCTGATCTTTCTAAGCACATCGCACACATGATTCTTTTTATATCACGAGGGTAGTACCGCCTCCTCTTGATATTGGCAGGAGTGCCTACATAAAGAAGAAAAAAAACATGGTTTGCATGGGACTGTTCATTCAAGGTTTGCATGCAGAAAGCTTCGACTCATTTGAAAAATAGAACATGGTTTGCGATGGAGTACCTAAGTCGAATGCCACAGCATCAGCTTCATCTCCGGCGTCTGCTTGAGGCACGACATCTGCTTCTTCAACTTGCTGCACGGATTCCCCTTCAACTTGCTACAAGATGTGTGCACCGCTGCCCGCTTCAGGTTCAACCATGACGTCTCCATAGACTGCTTCATCGTCGCCATCAACTGTGTTGTGGTCACCTTCATCTTGGCCATCGTTGTCGTCAGCTGTATCATTGCCATTAAGTACACAGCTCGTACAATGAAAATATATAGAAAAAGAAAACTCTCAGTGATTACCTCCGTTGCCGGAGTCCCAAACATAATCATAGCTCAAATCATGTACGTCTCCCTCAAATTTCTCAATCTCATCCCAGTTGATAGGCTCGTTCAAATCTAAACCAGACATGGTGTTCAAACAAAGAAGGAAGATTACAGAAAGGAATGTGCTGTCAGCCGTGCATAAGCATTGCCTATTTATAGGAGCACAAATGAGCCATTAGTGGCACCACTTGCCAAAATATTTTTCATACGCGCCATATTAGTTAAGCGCCAGCAGCTAAAAAATTAACACGGGCGTAGATGCATGCCGAAAAAATTAGCGGGCCGCGCGGGTAAGATTTGCATCTGCATGCAGGCGTGAAGACTGGAAGAAAAAATGCGCGCGGCTACATGCATGGAAGCTGGAAAGACCACGGGCTCGGAAGAAAATGCGCGCGACTCGGTCTAACGGCGAGGGACGGAGCAACGTTTCATGCAATTATTCCGAGATGGGAACGAAGCAACGTTACACGAAGCACGCAGTAATTATTACTCCTTGATCTCTGCAATTTTGGAGTTGATCCTACTATCCAGGGAGTAGAAACTATCCTAATCACTGGATTAGGGTGGGACTGCAAAACGTTGAAGAAACTTAAAATTACAAAACACAACCCCAGCTTCCAGTAGCTTCACACCGTCATCCTCGATCCCGACCGCTAACGGCGCACACCGGCACCAGGAAAGCTCCGTCTTCCCCCATGATGCAGGAGGACTCGAAGCCTTGGAATTGCCGCATGAGCTAGCGCCCGGACGTCAGGACGCATCTATCGGTTGTTTGATCCATATAAACTAATTTTTAGTTTTTTACTCGGAGCACGTCAAATGTTTGATACAAATTAGAAAGATTAAAGATTAAACGTAAACTAATTATAAAACTAATTACATAAATGAGGGCTAATTCGCGAGACGAATCTATTAAGCCTAATTAATTCATAATTAGCACACGTTTACTGTAGCATCACATGGGCTAATCATGGACTAGTTAGGCTTAAAGATTCATCTCGTGAATTAGCCCTTATTTATGCAATTAGTTTTATCATTAGACTATATTTAATACTCCTAGTGTGAAACATCGGATGTGACAAGAACTAAAGTTTAGATCCGAGTATCCAAACAACCCCAGCATCGGCCACCCAACGCCAGGAAGCAGAAGAGTAGCTCCGATCCGCCGCGCGTCGGTGAAAGAATCGACAACCAGAAAAGCAGTCCCCCATTACCGATAAGGCGTTGTTTGGTTACTATGGATTAAACTTTAGTCCATCCATATTGGCCCCTTTTAGTCCTTAAAGTGCTAAACATGTGGACTAAAATGTGGACTAAACCCTTTAGTCCTCTAGTCCAAGTGGGGTGGATTAAAGTAGACTAAAAGTAGACTAAAAGTACTGGAAAACACTCCTGCCCCTCATTTATTACCCATTCCCGCCCGTCCCGAACCCTCCCATGTGCATTGATTAGAGATAATATCATCTTTGTTCATCTGCATTAATAGATTTTAATTCCTGAATTTAAACAGGTAGGAGACTAAACTTTAGTCCAGGACTTAAAGGAACCAAACAGGATTAAGACCTTCAACCTTTCGCAAACAAGTATGGGGAAGTAAACTCACTCTGTCTTCGCAGCGATGTTGGAGGAGCTCTCACCCACTACGACGCCAAAGCTGCACACCATGCAGCCGCGGGAGTAGGAGCCATCCAAGCGCTCATCAGACCCGAAGCTTAGGAGACAAAAGCCCCGATCCAGCACCGACTTCGAAGGGGAAACTAATCCTAAGCCTTGCCAAAGTTTGGAGGTGACAAATTACTATTACAGCACTGTAGTATACTGTAGCATTTCGTTTGTATTTGTGAATTATTATCCAAACATTGACTAATTAGGCTCAAAAGAGTCTCGCAAAGTACAACAAAACTGTGCAATTAGTTTTTAATTTCGTCTACATTTAGTACTCCATGCATGTACCGCAAGTTTAATGTGATGGGAAATCTTCTTTTTGCATAGTATCAAAGTTGGGAGTTGGGGGCCTTGTTTAGTTACCAAAGTTTGGAGGTGTCAAATTACTGTTACAGCACTGTAGCACACTGTAGCGTTTCGTTTGTATTTGTGAATTATTGTCCAAATATTGACTAATTAGGCTCAAAAGATTCGTCTCGCAAAGTACAACAAAACTGTGCAATTAGTTTTTAATTTTATCTACATTTAGTACTCTATGCATGTACCGCAAGTTTGATGTGATGAGGAATCTTCTTTTTGCATAGTGCTAAAGTTGGGAGTTGGGGGTGAACTAAACAAGGGCTAAACAAGGTCCTAGCGAAAGCATGAATATATATACACTAGTCATCAGATCCCCAGCTCTCCGTCACCTCCGACGCGGCGACTCCAAAAAGGCTGGCAGATGTGATGGAGAGCCGGCAAAAGCGGCGCCGAACGGTGAGTCGCCTCACTTTCGCCCTCTTGTATCGTAGCAAGGGGAAAGGTCGAGAGACACGTTTTCACTCTCTTAGTGTTAAAAAACTGTTCTCAATTAGCAACCTTGTTAAAAAACCACCTCGTATGCCACTTCCGCACTTCGGGTTCAATAATTTCCTTGTAAACTATTTATTGCAAATGTCCACCCATATTATGTTGAAAAAACCATAGTGTGCACATGCTAACTCGACTCCGTATATTTTCATCAATTTGGAGCAGCCAGAATAGTCTTTATCGAAACTGTACACTTCCAAGAAATTAGTCCTATACACATTTTGAAGATTACACCAGAAAGAATCGTTGATGGAGCTTAAACGGTTGTCACACAGAAGCTATGATCTTTGCAAAAAAAAATAATACATCTTAACGAAAAATCCTAATCCAAGCATTTGAATAAAGCTTAACTCGGTACCTTGGAATGAACAGAACCGATTAGACGTTTGCCCACTATGTGATTTTTACAACAAAATAGAGTAGAGTGTGAGCTTTTGCAATAAAACGGCTTATGAGAAGAACCTCAAACTTCAAACAAGATATAGAGATGGTATTTGACAATTTTCCGTCTGTAAAAAGTTTGTACGTTGGACATTATTGTCAATTATGTAAACACTTAAGTAGACACCTCTCATGTTTACGTAACAAAGCAATTAAGCAAATTACATACGGACCTGTCGTCACCAAATCACATTTGCACAGGAGGCCCGAAAGGGGTGCTTTGGCCCCATCTAGTATTGTATTTGTCCCTTAAAATTAGTAAGACAGATGAAGTCATATAGAGGTGTTCAACCATGACTTTATTCAAAACGGCTCAAATGTCCCGTGATCAAGTATTCACTATGTATGATGAATAAATAGTAATTGTCTCACCTTTTAGTCGTGGAGTAAAAAATGAGACGGTTTAGAAGAAACCGTTAATTACAACTCTAAAGTCATGATATTACAATTACGGTACTGTTGACGCCGGATTTTGACACGTGTTTTGAATCGGCGTCAAGGAAGAAAAAGACTGGCCGATGCGGCAAGCTAAAAGCTACAGTTGGGAATCGGCCGATTGAAGTAACAGTGTTTCGGCCGATTGCCAAAAAGGGTCGGTGAATGTCGGCCGATTGGAAGCTGGAGCGGCTTGGCCAGTATGGGCCTAAGGTGGGCCATAGAAAAAGATAGCTGAAGAAAGAGATTGGCCCGTGGGGATATGATAACCAACTCCGATACGAGTTGTGTTTGTAAATATTTGTTATCATTTAAAATTAGAGATAGAATCTAGTTGGTTAGGAAATCAGTTGTAACATGCTATAAATAGCTGCCTCTGGAGATTTGTAAAAACAAAGTCAATCAATACAACCAATCTATTTTTTCTTCGTACTTTACTTTCAAGTCGGCGACTTCGCCAACATACCTTTTTCTTTCACGAGTTCGTACGGATTGGCAGGGCTGCATCGACACGATCTCCGGCCGATTGTGTAAGTTCCGCTTATCGAGTAATATCTAAGCTTTAACTTTGGGCGCATCACTGTTGTTTCGTTTAGATTTATTCACCAGTTATCGATATCAACTAGAATCGTAGGTTCTACCTGTTATTTTAGTTTTTATCACTAGTTATCCAGCTTGAGATACGAACTGTCGGCTTTTATTGCTTTCTTCCTTTGATTATCATACAACCGATTAGATCTGTCCCAAGTGTTGTTTTCCTAGCGTTGTTCAGTTTGCTCTAGTAGCTTTTCTTTACAATCACTACGCGGTATCGGCTGTTTTATAGCTGGTTACCTCTACAGTAAATCGGTCGATTCGCCGACACGCTGTTGAAGATAAATCGGAACTCTAGCCGATCGAAACCCTTGGAATTTAATACTCTTATTTCCTTGTCAATCAACAGGTCAGATTGACTGGCACGCCGCGCGAACCGCACCAGGGCGATAACCCGAACAGGAGTTAAGCAGATTCTCCCGGGTCGTGTATCCGACGCTGAGGATCATCGGCCGATCTTTAGCGCTAACAGGTACAATCACTTGACATGTTATACTATGAGTATATGGTAAATTTTACTCCCTTCGTCCCAAATTATAGGTTATTTTGATTTTTTGAGATTCATAGACTTTGTTATGCATTTAGATATATACTTTATATCTAAACAACCTTATCTAAACAGTCTATAATTTGGAATGGAGGGAGTACGTTGCAAGATGGGTTTACGTGTGTCCCGCGTTCCCATGCCAACTAGAGACATATAGTGATGATAGAAGCAGCCAAGGCACGTGAAAAGCACTTCTTCGGCAACATACGTGAGGCCCTTTCGGTCTTTGCTCCAACTTATGAGCTGAACGCACCAAGCCTGCAAGGCTGCAAGCCACAAGCTAGACTTTCAACATGCCAAGGCTTCGCATTCGCAAGTGGCATGTCTCAACGGAACAATTGTGCCACCGAACTTGCTATTTCGATGGACCAAACCTACCAAACGAGTGCACTCCGTCGCGGCGTCGCTCCATCAAGAGCGAAACCCACATGACGACTCTTTCCGAGCGCAGTGATCACCGAAACCAACAGAGTACAGAACGAGCAAAGTTTGAGGCTAACGGACTCGGCCTCCACCCAGCGTAGCGTAGCCCCGGAAAAAGCATTGTCCCACTCTATAAAGCCTACGAGGCTACAGGAAAGCAGGAGGAGCACCGGTCCTGCCGACCATGGATCGCTCAGGAAATTCAACGCCGCCGAGGGAGCACCAAGACGAAGGGGTGTTTGTTTCCTAAAATTTCTATCATATCGAATGTTTAGATACTAATTAGGTCTATTAAATATAGACTAACTATAAAATTAATTGCATAGGTGGAGGCTAATTTGCGAGACGAATCTATTAAGCCTAATTACTCCATGATTTGATAATGTGATGCTACAGTAAATATGTGCTAATGATGGATTAATTAGGCTTAATAGATTCGTCTCGCGAATTAGCCTCCATCTATGTAATTAGTTTTATAATTAGCTCATGCTCAGTCCTCCTAATTAGCATCCGAATATTCGATGTGATATAAATTTTAGTCCCGACTAAAGATCCAAACACCCCGAAGGCATTTTCCGATGTGCTTCCACTTCCACAGAGCAAGCCGGAAGCAGTTCATCGGTCAGCTAGCCTGGAGACGGCAATAGCATCAGCACTTCAGCAGTGATGGGAAGCTGCATCGGCGGCCATTGATTTATCACCTCAGCATCATGCATCATGCCACGCATCAGCGGTTATTGCCAGTACA
This sequence comes from Setaria viridis, assembly GCF_005286985.2. Taxonomy (NCBI): domain Eukaryota; kingdom Viridiplantae; phylum Streptophyta; class Magnoliopsida; order Poales; family Poaceae; genus Setaria; species Setaria viridis. The sequence goes on from NC_048271.2 coordinate 46,338,287, forward strand.
AAATCTTTGCTTCTCCCCCCTCCTTTTGCACGGTGACGGTGCATTACGGTGATGGAATTAGCCGGGTCGTTACGAGTAACCACGTCACGGGAAGGCGTTGGTGTTCTCTGTCCTCGCAAGTCGCAACGCATTGTATTCTTTGCTCTCCTCTAGGCAGAGTAAGACGGGACGTGACCCTGGCGTGGCACTTTCTGCAGCTTTGCGTATGTCTGGCACCAGAGGTGAGGTGAGGTGAGCAAAGTACGGGGGTACAGCTATCTATTCAGCAGTCAAACAATAGTGAATAGTCGCCTATGCCTAGCTGGATGCACCTTTGTGGTGTGGCTTTTTCCTTGCCTTTCGGTTCACAGCACAAGAAAGGTCATGTTTTGAATGGGAATTTTCCTTCCTGAATCCTACACGATTGAATTGATAGTACTAGAATTTTCAAAAAAAAATGATAGTAATAGATTTGGAAAAAAATATAATTTCAATGAGGTTCCCGTGCTCCAAGCATGCCCCGAAGCCCGAAAGGCACAATGCAAGAAGGTGATGCTCAATGGCAAAGCTATACAACTCTTCACCGTTTAGTGCCACCAAATTACACTAGTACGATTTTATGCTCCCAACAACCACAACATCAGCGCTACGTACATTATACACGTTATAGTAAGTTGATGATAACTCCTCTCTAAAAAAGAAAAAAAAGGAAAGGAGTTGATAAACTGGTATACACATAGTGCCAAAGTATCGAAACTGCATCAGGGCCCTGGAATCTGGATGATTGGCTTGTTGGACCAGGTTTCCACTTTGACCATCAGGAGCCAGATCGGCGATCATCACCTAATCCACCGGCTCGGGGTCCTCGAGACACTCAATCACCAGTTAATAAGGGGGTGGCATCAGTACTAGATCAGGGAAAGGAGGGGATCCTTCCTCGTTCCTCCTTTCCATGTGCGACCCTTGTGTGGCTGTGGCTGTGACCTGGCTGATTCCGTTCCGTCCTCGCAGAGTTCACACGTTGTCTTAGTGTTTACATGTGCGCGCCCTGCCGTGCGACCTTCTGATAAGCACGCAAATGAAATGATAATGGCCTTCCAGCATGTGGGCTCATTTCTGAACTTCCCCGCCGTGGAAAGTGTGGCAGCACGAGGACGGGGACCTCCCAGGGTTGTAGCCGCCCGTTCTACCGTACCCGCTGTTTGACATACGGGTTTTGAACGTGTTTGTATTACGAATCCTCCGAAGCTTGCCACCACATAACTATGACTCTATGAGCCATTCGCCAAGCAACTCTGATTTATTCAGCTGAGCGCATTATTAGCTGTGCCAATACTGACAAGAAACGAGCACATCTCTGACCTAGCACATGGCCGAGGTCAAATTAAGTGCAGTCGCTGTAGTCTACGTGAAATTTCAGCGCTAACTGTCAAGCGGGTCCCAGGTCCACGTCATCCGGTTCGCCAGCCGGGAGCAAAAGAGCTGGAGCCTGTAGGGGCGACAGGCATGCTCAAACCGGCAAGAATCGACAGCAGAGATCGCAGCCCGGACGAAGAGGAACAATCAGGCAAGGCCTTTAAGCATTCAGCATGCACCTGACGTCCTGATGTGGCAGTAGCCGTGAAGGGCTCTGCAGATCCACGAGACACAACACCATGCCTTAAAACACTAGCTATCGGGAGTTTGGGACCAGACAGTCTAGCAGGAACCAAGCATAGCCGAGGACCATCCTTACTGAGAACAGTTCAGGTTATAGACCTATTCCAGCTGCTTCTGCTTCAACAATATTTGGGCCATGAAGCTATTCATACAGCCTGACAAACTAACCACAACTCCACAAGCGCACATAGGGGCATACAGCAATACAGCATACTACGTTCAGGAAAGCAAGACTGGCGTGCACGAGGGGGGAAAAATCGACCTAAGGGAGAGGCTGAAGGTCTCCATGAGTGAATACAGATGCTCTGATGTCAAATGACGGGAGAATTCAAACTTGCGAGTTGAGACTATGAAAAACACACGAAAAATGCGCAGTACGTTCACTGACGCTTGACAACAAGATACTCAAAAGGAAAAGTCGAATTCAGATTAAGATTGTTAACGACTTTTCTCGGTTGATGCACCATGCCCTCCAGAAAGAAGAATATGAGCCAAAATAAACCAGCACTGACAGAACAGAAAGCTAGTACCTGGAAGTGTCAAAGTTTTGGATAATGCTTACCACCACGTACATGATTAGTACGGAAGAGGGAGGCTGGGAACAGCTAGCAACCTTTCTTAAAAGAACGTCTCGACAGAGAAAGAATGATCAGCCTAATGAAAATGGTGTCCCCAGAATGTTACAGTGTATAAATATGAAGCTATCCAGCCTTTGTTGCTGTGTGATCTTTCGATGTTGTGTTTAATGACCGAATGAATTGAGAATGGCAATAACAACAAAAAAGCCTAAACTTAAACAAAGGGCCCCGAGAAAAAGCATGTATGTTATGTCATTGACCACATCTCCCACAACGAGCCGGACCACATCGACCAGCCATTTCCAATGAGAAATGCCTGCATCGCTAAAATGGGAGCATGGGTGTAAATTCTGGGAGGGTGTTAAGGTGACGCAACAGGCATACGCTTGCTATGTTCAATTCCACAAGCCAATAAAAATGGCACATGTTGCTCCCTTAGTAAGCTTCACACGGTAGAATGGCATTCTGAAACAACAGTATGTGTTAGTTCGAGTAAAAGACTTTACAAAGACTAAAATAAACACAGTCCTAAACAGTGCGCCATATTTTACAGTTAAGGCTAATTTCTCTGGACTTCAAACGAAGATATCACTTGTATAAATAGCACAATTTTCTGGGAAAAAATACTTTACCTAACAAGGGGGCTTGTATTATATGTTCCTGAGGTTGCTCTTGACACCTTCATCACCATCGAGGGACATGCATGGAGCAAAATTGTTGTGAGCTTGAACAAATGGAAGGCCATTGTGATGGTTCTGAATGCCATCAGGCATACTGTGTGATGTGTTTTCTTCTGATGAAGACGGGAAGTTACGACGGTTTGGTTCAGTTCTTGGTACACCACCACTGTGCTGTGCAATATTATGGTATGCGTCTTGTCTACTCGGTGGCCTTGGTCTAGTTAGCAAAATCCGAATATATCGATGTATTTGACGCCTTCCTGAAAGAGTTGCACGCCTACCAGTGGGAGTTGATACACTATCAGTTGAAACTTGTGATTCAGCAGGATGAGTTTCCCCAGGAAACTCTCTTGGGGATAGATTTAGATCAATCCCTTGAAAAGATCGGCGAGGGTTGATTGATGGCGGCCTTTCCAATGTGCCACTAGGTGCAGCTGTGCCAAAACTAACAGAACTACTATCAACATGATTTCTGTAATTTTGTCTTTCATAAGCCACGGTGCGCTGAATTCCGGTATAGGACGGTCCCTCATCACCAAGTCTACATCCTCCACAGTACCAATTTCCTTCAGGCACTTCCCTTCCCAAGCCAACACAATAAGTATGCGCTGAGGAATCACAAATGTCGCATAGTAGCATGAGACTATCATCGCCACCTTGATTGCACTCTATACACACGACATTCTCATATGGATCTAACCAACGCCTTATTTCCTCTTCAGTGGGCTGATAAACCTGTGCGATAAGCAAGAAGATGAGCATATAACACTCAAACAAACTTACAATATTCGAGAATTGTCAGAATTACCAACTGACAACAGATGACAAGTTAGAACTCAAGGTGTTACAAACTTAAAATAGAAAAACAGAAGTTTGAACGTTATATGTTCTTCAGCTCGAGTTTAATGTACATTTGACCTAGTTCCTCCTAGGTTCGAGTATCTTTTTCTTAAAAAACTTTATTATAAGTGCAACAGTGATGAAATCCATTTTAGTGACAGTGTGCTTATGTCTATATGAATTAATACAAGACAAAAGTGCATGGAAGGTAGAAAATTGTGAGTTAATAATCAGGTTTTGTTACTACTGTTACTATATCACTTCTTTAAACTTACTATCTGTTATGGTTCATATGGCCATTGTTGGGTTTCAACTCCAGTTGACCCAACTTGCTTGGCACAGCAGCTTTTGCTGTTATTGTTGATGCATAATATGAAGATGCAAGCCCAAACAGGACATGAATAGAATTTTCCCAGTGAACAACATGATTGGGTAGGAACAAGGAAGGCTTACAAAAAATTATCAAATTATGAAATGAAGTACCCAGAAAATTAACAAATTAGGAACAAGGAAGGCTAATGGCCATACATGCATGAGTCTATTAAAGTGAGTCTAAATCGGTATCTGAGGTCATCTTTGCCCCTAAATCCATCTCCTTTAATAATTAAACCTTCCTAAAAACCTTCAAACTGTTGCCTACTCCTAACCCTGCTTTTTTGTTAGTCACACTTATCTCTTTTACATAGCACTGGATTACTGGCGAACAGATACATCATGGACATGCAAGTTAACAATGAAATAATAGGTTACAGTCTTATAAAGAATGAATGAAACCTCTAACCCAAAAGGCAGTAAACATATTCATGAATTCTGTTTTGAATTGGCGTTCCATCTAAAAGGGTAAGAATATTAAGTAAGAAAAGTTGTCATATCTGAAATCATGTAACAACCGAAACAAAACAAAACCTTACCTGGTCACGCTCTTCGACCTTGATTACAGCTTTCCTCACTCCAAGACCAAGATCCACCTTTGACGACTTGGTGATTGTAGTGAACCGCTGCTTACACAATGGGCACCTTGACTCAACTCTAGACCATTCCATGATGCACCCGAAGCAAAAGTAGTGTGAGCAACAATTGAGGACGCCCTGCACAGTAGCTCTCTGTTCCTCCGAGAGGCAGATCCCGCATATTGGCTTCCCAGCCTCCTCTTGTTCCTGTTTCTCCTTACCCTTGCCTTCTCCATGCCTTGTAATACAAATCCTTCTCATCGATGCAGGGAGCATTATTGGCACAGGCTTTGGAAGCTCAGTCTCCCTCAAATCCTCCAATTCCTTATCTGATACAACGAATTCAGAATCAGAAGACGACTCAGATCCAGATATCCTCTTCTTCCTCCCCTTTTTGACGGTAATCTGCTCAACTACCGGTGTCTCAACATTGTTATGTTCCTCGTCAGATGTTGCAAACTCAAAGTCTGATGTGTCTGACTCAAGGTTTGGCCATGTCTCTTCCTCAACAGGTGATACTTCAGCGTCCAACTCTGCCTCCCTCCCATTCCTTTTCCTGGCCTTCTTCCTGGGGCGTTCATCCTCCACAATGAAGTCATCATCATCCTCATCCTCATCCTCATCCTCCTCATATTCGTCAATCATTGAACGCTTTCTACGCCGTCTAACAGGAGCAGACTTCTTCGCTTTAGCTGAAGCTGACTTCTTCCCAGAAGCCTTAGATCCCTTATTTTTCTTCTTCTTCTTCAGCGTTCGCCGCTTTGAAACAGACTTTTGCTTCGCCAGATTCTTAACAGTAACCTTTCTGGCACGGATAGCAGACAGTTCCTCTTCCTCCTCATCTTGGTACTCATCCTCATCGTCGTCGTCCGCTTCAGGATCGAAATCGATGTCCTCATCTAACTCATCCTCCTCGTCATCCAACTCAGGGTCAAAGTCCATATCCTCGTCGTCCAAGTGCCTTCGCTGATGAGATCGATTCGCCGCAGTAGGTGGCTTCACATTTCGGCTACGGCCACCACATTTCGCAAGGCTCTTCGGCCGCGGCGGCGCCTCCTCCTCCTCCTCGACCTCCTCCAGCTCATCGCGGTACTCCTCCACTTCCTCATCTTCCTCGACCTCCTCCTCGTAGTCCTCGTCCTCCTCGTACTTCCGGCGCCGAGATCGCGCAGCAGCCGGATCCACTTTCCCCTTCCGCCCGCGGTCGCTGCCCTTTACCGGTCGCTTCGGCCGCGGCGTCTCGATCTCCTCCTCCTCTTCCTCTTCGTCCTGCTGGTATTCCGCGTCAGAACCCTCCCCCTCCTCCCCGGCGCTCGAGGCGGAGAGCTCCTCCGCATAATCCTCTTCCTCCTCCTCCAGCACATACTCCTCGTCGTCGTCGTAGTCCCCGTCTAGCCACCGCCGCCGCCTAGCGCTGATTTCTCGCCTCGCCGGCGGCGGCCCCTCCCCCGTCCCCATGCCTGCACACCAAATCCGGGAAATCAGAACTCAATCGCCCCCGAGCCGAACCCAAATCGACGGATCCCGACCCGGGACTCGGCGAATTCCGCCCAAATCAGCAGGAACTTGCCTTTTCGAGCGAGAATTGACGCGAAACAGTGGACGACAAAAGGCGGAGCCGCGGGCTCTGTTCACACCCCCGCTAGCCCCAAAATTCTCCCGAAATCCCTGTAGCGGCGGGCTTGAATCGGCCCGCGCCCGCGCGAGGTCAGCGAAGGCGGCGGCGTTGCGAGCTGAATCGGGAAGCGAAGCGGGAGGAAGGGAAACGGAAGGGGGGAACGGGAGGGGAGGCCGCGGATGGGGGCCGTGGGGTGGAGGCTACGAGGGGTTGGGGAGAAGCATCGTCGCCGCGTTCGCGTACGGGCGGGTGGGGGGGGTGCGGTGCGGACGCGGTGGTTTTATCGCCTCGCCCTCTCCCTCCCTCCCTCCCTCCCTCTCTCTCTCTCTCTTTCTGCTCACGAGACGAAACGCGTAGCGAGGGGGGTGGGTGCGGTGCGGTCACCGCGGTGGGGTGGCCGGGTGGGGGAGTGGCTGGCCGTTGGGTTGGACTGGACCGTTTGGGATATGGACTCGCCGCCCGCCGCGCCGCGGTATTCCATTCCCTGCCGTTTCTCGCATCGCTTTGGCCACCGGGCGATTCCGATGCGGCCGCGGCTGGGTGCGTGGGTTCGGCCGAGGCGTGGCCGCGCGGCTGAGCCGGTCGGTCGGCCCAGTGGCGTGCCCTGGTGGAGTGGTGCCTTACGTGTCCGTGACTCGAGGGAAGTGTGATGTGGAGGGAAGGGAAAGGAGAATTTGCCATCTCCTCACGGTGGCCCGCTGGCTGTCCGACGGCACCCGGGTTTATACTCTTTTCAGGGGGTCGGCCAGTCGGCCGCTCGTGCTGGAAATGGACAGCACGGGCCCGAGCCGAGCAGCTTTCCTGTGTTCTCCGAGCTTTAACCCAACGAAAGGAAACTGGTGGTCTGATAGCCATGAAAGCATAGCCTTGTGTTCCAGTACATGATCTTGTTTGGATCCATAGACCAATTCGGATCATATCAAATATTTGATACCGATTAGAAGGACTAAACATGAACTAATTATAAAACTAATTGCATAAACCGTGGCTAATTGACGAGACGAATCTATCAAGCCTAATTAATCCATGATTAGCATATATTTACTATAGCACCACATGGTCACATCATGGACTAATTTTAAGATTAATAGATTTGTCTCGCGAATTAGCCTCCATTTATACAATTGGTTTTGTAATTAACTATATTTAATAGATTTGTCTCGTAGCCTTCACTTATGCAATTGGTTTTGTAATTAACCTATATTTAATACTCGTAATTAGTATCTAAATATTCGACGTGACAGGGAGTAAACTTTAATTCTTGATCTCTCAAGTCTCAACCAGATCCAGGTCTGAAAAACAAAACAATGATAGCCTTGTCGCCGCCGCCATGTGAGCTGCAGATAACAGGTTTATGATAGCATACGCCTTCCCTGAGTTCTGAGTAGTTATGACAGTTCAACAGAGCATGTGAGGCTCGGATCGACTTCTTGGGGCCGATGTGACATCAGTTTAAAAGGTTCAGAGATAGTTTGGGAGGCTCCAAGAATGTGGTAGCAGTCCAAAAAAAAGAGGAATGGTACAAACATAGATGTGTTTGATTTACCAGTACCACAAAATGGGCATGTTTGGTCATAGAAATAGAATAGCATATGTGAGCTGCAACACCTGATCCAAGGCAAGAAGCAGTCTTTTCTCAAAAAAGGAAGGGAGGTTACATCAATTAAATAAAAAATTATTTTGTTTTCACGACACTTTAAGAGGAACCAATACATTCCATTTATATTTAAGAATGGTATTTGTGAGGAATAAATAAGCTCCTTTTCTAGTTAAAACTGATACAACAGCTCATAATCTCAACCCCAACTGTAATCCAACTTGTGACCGGGACATATAACTGCAGTCACGACTAGTCAAATGTATGCAGCTGGGCATGTTTCAATAGGTACAACAGCACAGGCAAATTAATCCTCCTAATTCTCATCCATGTAAGCAGCACATAAATAATTCATGTGTCATCTGGCAAACAGTAAATACAAAGTACTATTAAGTTTTCAAACTTATGCAGCTGGAGTGATGGACATGTTTAAATCGGTAGAACAACGAAGTTATAATGGGAGAAATTAATTCCCCTACAGTCTCATCATTATAAGCAGATATATAAAAAATATCCCTGTCTTAATTGGAAAATAGTAAACGCAAATCAAATTCAACAAGAATAGTAATACGTTCATTGCTAATTTAATCTATTGCAGTCATCCTGTTTTTGTCTCATTTATTAATTATTTGGTTTGGTGTTCTAATAAAAAGTGAGTTATTTGGTTTGCATTAAGTCTTAAGCAATATGTTAATGCAAATCACACCCAAAAATGTAACAGTATACCAAGAATAGCCTTAAGCTGAACTTAGACAGCTTGCTGGAAACGAAACACGCTAATCTGACTTATGAAACGTGGCGGCAGCATTGTCTTACTAATCATGGTAAACCTTTTTTTTTTCGAAAAGTTAACATGGTAAACCTTGTTACCGTACAGCAGAACCTTGAAGCACTTACAGTCCCCTAGTTAATACCATAGCAACTTAAGTCCCTATCAAGTATCAACAGATCATCTTAACAGAAAAGTCAAATTGAGCAAATTTCACAGTGAATGATAATATTAGGTTCTCATGTAACGCTATTGCTAGCCAGCCAACCATGGCTGCATGAAACATATATTCAGGTAAAATTTGATGACACCACCATAGTTTATGGCATTACATGAATCAATGGCTAATGAATATAAGAAGAGAGCTATTCAGCTATTCACATCTATCACTTGCACCTTTCCTCTTTAGCAATATGAAAGACAGGTCCGGTGCAAGAGGTAATGAAAATTTTTGACAGTGCATTGATTCATTGCAATTAGACAGCTTCAGAAGTCCTATTTTGCTCTGAGATATAGAAATGCAGATACTCACCTATCTTTCCAGGTTGATTGAATTTGGCAAGCACGATCGAGCATAAAAATGAAATCTAATTTGTATCCAGCCTGCAAAATAAGAGCCAATAACTAAATGACATTTTCATGTACTTTGGACCTCCTGGTATTGTCAAGTTTATGCCGTAGCTTTAGTATTCAGTATTCCTTCATCCCTTTTATACCTCACTTATGCTTGGGGAGTTGGAGACATGAGCATTCTGTTTCATGATGTTTCAGGCCTTTATCACATTAGCTCCAGAGTGTTGGCATCCAAATTGGCCACTGTTGCTTTAGGCTTTGGTATTATTAACACAAAACTAGACAGAAAACAGACTGGGAAAGTATATGCATGTCTTTGATGTGTGCATTTTTTTTTTACTTTTGTGCATGAAAGGCTGATTATAATGACTAACTCGATATCTTGAGAGCAAACATAAATCTTGGTGCTGCAAGTTAATTTGACATGGAGATCTGTTCCCTGACAGAAAGCTCAAGGTTTCAGCAGCGCAGCTGCTCCTCAACCTCAATGGTTCTGATTTGGGAACTATATACAGCTAAAAGTAAGATAGATGGAAAAAAAACAAGGTCATCTTATCTGAAATCGATCATACACAGCAGATACACACATAAGAAGCGTAAGCCTAAAATTGAATGATCACGATGGCTGAAAACCCTGAAATTTTGAGGTCCAACCAGATGTACCGGAATGAATCATTCATGCCCCAGAGGGCAGAGCACCAGTATCAGTTTTGGGAGCATCCAGATTTCCGGAAGCAGTCCTTAGTTGTTGCTCAGATGTCCGATCAGAGCTTATTTTTCATCATATGATGAGCTATCTATAAAATATATACCTTCATATGCTTCAACAAGATTTCCAGTTCTTGTGCGTGCTGATCAACGCCGAGAGCAGGCCTGCCGATGCCATCAGCGTGGAGCTCCCGAGCCAACCCTTCCCATCAGTGACATCTCCGAGCGCCATGACCGCGTCCGCCACGTCCTGCACCACCGACATCCGCTTCAGCAGCAGCTTACCCCGCATCGTCCTCACGGCCTCGCTCTCCTCCCCGCAGCCCTCGGCGAGGCGCTCCTTGATGGACGATTCGATCTTGGCCACCTCCTCCAGCTTAATCGCTATGGAGCCGACGTAGCCCAGCAGCTCGGCCCAGGCGCTGAGGAGCTGGAGGCGCGGGAGGAGGTGCGCGGGCAGGAGCCCCGCCTTGGCGAGCCAGACGAACTGCTCGACGAAGTAGTAGACGCCCTCGCCGCCGCAGGCGAGGACCGCGAGGGCCGGGGGCGGGTGCGGGTGTGCGCGGAGGGCGTTGAGGGACTGCACGAACTTGCCGAGGCGGAAGGCCTTGCGGCTGAGCCCGACGCTGGATTCGAAGGACTTGAGGCGGGCGGAGGCGGAGGGGGGCAGCGGCGGACCCGCGGAGAGCGCGAGGCGCGCGGAGTAGCGGGAGATCTTGAGGAGCTTGTCGACGCCGTCGCGGCGGGCGAGGTAGGCCTCGAGGTGGGCGAGGAAGTCGCGGGACGGAGGGCGAGAGGGTGCCGGTGCGGGCTTGGGCTTGCTGGACTCGGAGGAGGAGGCCATGGTGGTCGCGGCGTTGGCGTGGATGCGGAGCTACGCCGGCGCGGGGTCGTCAACAGAGTTGGCGGCGATTGCGTGTTTGATGCGGGAGGGAGGCGTGGAGGGGATTGGGGACTTCGTCCCGGTTCGAATCGACGCCTGGGGAAGCACGACGACGAATCATTGAACTGACAAGCGGGGCCTCGTGTCAAGAGCTCGAACCAAAACGAGAAAAAATTAGGATCGCTCCGCAATTGAAGCTGGCAAAGGGTGTATCAGGTCACATCCTTCCTTCATAATTCAATTCAGTCATATATATTTTTAACTTAAAATTATATATTATTATGATTCGAATTTTATTAAACTCGATCCAGGTTAAATTAGAGTGCCATTTTGTATCCTAAGTTCCCAACAAACACCTGCTGCAGAGCGTCCGATCTTTTTCGCAAACATTGGACACGAGACGAGACAGGCATATCGGAGAACGAGAGTACAGATCACGGAATGTGACTCGCTCGAGCTCGAAAGCTCCAGGTTCCGAGTCTGGTTTCGGTTGCTGCGCGGCTTCGGTCTAACCGGCCGGTGATTGAGCAGGGAGGGACATTCGCGGCCGCGCGTTTGAGCCCTTTTCGTTGAGGCGCTGAGCCGCTGAGCCTGAGCCTTCGCTTTCGAGATGACTCAGGCGAACTGAACCAAATCAACTAGGGGAGGTGAGGTACGGAGACACGGCACGTATGGTCGTGCGGGCACGTTAAGCTATGCGTGTCCGGGACTAATACTCGGCTACTGAAACTTTATCATCACTTCTTGTGCGCATATCAGTGACTAGTGCCGAGCAGAATCGGTCTGGTATGCGCACAAGACACATTACATGCACCCCCCGAAAAAAAAAAGACACATACATGATACATGCTAACATGTACAAAGAGCCCAATTGATCCTGCTCGGCCACTGATAATGGTAGTAGTGTTGTGACTCCTATTTGGGATTTTGGGCCAAGCTTTCTACCTGTCTGACATATTCATGGCAGACAGCCCGTGATCAGTTGGGCTCTTCCATGGCTGGAGATTTCTGACTATTTTTCGGCCCACATCATGTTTCAGCCCAAATTGTCGAACACTGCCATTTCTAACGGCTGATTTATTCAGAATCTTCGGCGCCAGCATCATCGTGCATCTGATCCTTCGGCCACAATCATGTTTCCTCCTCCACTACCATGTCAAGAAGCACGCCTCGGAAATTCAAATACCGAAAGGGCATCATATCGCCAAAAACCATGTGAAAATAAAATCATGAATTTCTCGAGCGGCTCATTACTGAATTGGAAAAGCCATGCCTTCAGGCTTCCAAGACCTCGAGAGTGAGCTGGAAGTCATTTCCGCCATCCTGCGCAATGATGGCCTCGTCCACTGATTCTTGCACCAGGCAATCGAGCTCTCGATGGATTAGGTAGCATGGTCATGTTTAATTTTGCATTATGGGCTAAGATAACACTGTTCATCATAGCCCTGGAGCAATCAGTTGAGTAATCTATCGAGGAGCACTTTGCACTGCATTTTTCATTTGGTTTCCCCTGCTTTTGGGATGCATATACCATATCAGCAGACCGGAAAAGGCGACGCAGGCAGCTCCCGCAATGATTCCATTGGGTTACTTGTCTAGCGAAAGATGCTCTTAGCACCAGCATTACAGCATTCATGCATGATCATAGTTTATCCCGAAATGTTTATACTTGAATGAAAAAGATCAATTTTTTCTCTCTTTAAGAAATGGAAAGGGAGAGCCTTTAGCAGTCAATCATTTGCCCTTTTCCGAATACATGAACTCGTCTAGATTTTGAACACATGCAATTGCAAGCACAGAGGCTGATTCCACAATGAAATTCGCATACGCTGAGTAAAAATAAAATAAAATTCCCCATGAGGCCATGATGTATTGATGTTATGGGCTTATGGCCTACTGCAAAAAATTTAACGAAGGACGGCTGGGATCGCATGAGGAAGTTTTGGGGTGCTGAAACAATGGCAAAGCTCTACGCACGCAGGATTACAGTGTCGGCGGAACCACACCGGTACAAACAATCTTACTATTACTAATTGGAGACTTCTTTTGAAGTCTTCACATGAAGCTACCTAAAAATCCTAGGTGGACACTCTAGGAGAGAGATTCTAAAAATTCTCTCAAATAAGCAAAACATCTAGCCATCAATTCGGTAGACTCAATCATCATAGCTATTGAATCTACTGTATTTTCTAAAAAATTACTCACTTGTGTCATTATAAAAATAGTTTAAAGTAACCCCCTAAATCTATATCTAAATTACCCACCTCTGCCATTATACAAAATAAATTAAAATAACCCCCTAATCTTCATCTAAATTACACAGCTATGCCATTATAAAAAACAATTTCAAATAACCCCTTAAAGTTGCATCTAAATTACCCACCACTAACGTTATAAAAAATAATTGTATCTAAATCACTCACATATGCCATTATTAAAATTTTGAATCAAAATCACCTTCATTAAAGATATACCTAGAGGTACATCAATATATGATTTTAAATTTTCTATTCTTATACTATTAATATAGAAAATAATAATAAGGTATATACGCATGATACGCGTCACCATTTATAAATATATTGAGGAAGTGACGGGAATATAGATTTTCATGTTAATATATAGCTCAAATTTGGATTCCATTAAACAAATTCAAGCGGATACCTACAATGCAAAGTAAAAATAAAGAAAGATTATCTATATAAGTATTGTGTTAGCATATTTAATAAATTAGAGAGAGCTCAAGGTAAATATTTTGATAGTAAGCTATCTGCTCTTATTTTTGAAAAAAATTATAGACCCCACGTTAATTTTCACAAGACACGCTAGAAAATTCTCACAAAATTGAAAACATCTCAGCATCAGTCATGTAGACTCTAATAACCCTAGCCATTGGTCTATAATAAAATCTAAACCAACATACAGGAACCCATAATCTGTATCTAAATTATCCATACATATCATTATAAAAATAACTTATATCTTTCTAAATTTGTATCTAAATTATCCACATATGTTATTATTAAAAATAATCTAAAGTAACTGCCAAAATTTTAATCTAATTATCTGCATGTTCATTGTACCAAAAATAAACAAAGATATGATTTTAAATTAGCTATTTCTATTGTTGTTAATATAGAAATATAAAGTTCAGGTATATATGTATGATGTGTGTCGCCGTGTAGACCATTTATACATGCATGGAAGGAAACCATGAAAAATACCTATTTCAAGTTAAACACAATGTATGGAGATGCGTTGTAATTGTAAGGTAAAAAAAGTATGAATTTGGATGAAAAAATGTATAGAGTAATTACCGATTAAAATCAATCAACTGTAGTATTGCAAGAATATTAAATAATTAAAAGATTCGCAGATAAATAAGTTTAATTATCAGAATAAATATAATTTTTAAAATTATTAACCCGTGCGGAAGCACGAGTTGATGAACTAGCCCCCTTGAATTAGGGGGTGTTTGGTTCTTTAGGAGGTCCTAAAATTCCTATCACATTAAATGTTTAGATACTAATTAGGAGTATTAAACATAGACTAATTACAAAACCAATTGCACAGATGGAGACTAATTTGCGAGACTAATCTATAAAGCCTAATTAGTCCATGATTGACAATGTGATGCTACATAACCATTTGCTAATGATTGATTAATTAGGCTTAATAGATTCTTCTCGTGAATTAGCCTCCATCTGTGTAATTAGTTTTATAATTAGTTTATATTTAATCATCATAATTAGCATCTGAATATTTGATGTGACACAATCTCCATGGAACCAAACACCTACGATTCTGGCTCGGCGACAGCACATCGCTGCTGCGTCTTTGGAGCCGCTTTTGCAGTGAACTGTGTGTGAGTTGTCCGGCTTTGCAACGCAATTGGATAATCACATGCCGAGCTGCCACCATCGCCTCCTCCTCCTCCTTTACGGTGCGAGGCAGGCAGGCAGGCATGATGCCCCCAAAGGCTCAGCGCCTACCTGGCCCTCTTGATTGCACGGCAGAAATGTTCCATGGGTCAGGGCGCAAGGCAGCTAGAGAGGCAGACCCCCGGTCGCTCATCGTGTCAGTCTGTCAGACTGGGGAGGAGAAAGCGAGCGAAGATATTGTGGCATACGTTGCTTTTGATTGTTGTTTGAGCCCTGCGTCATGTGCTTCTGAGACGCAGCCAGCTCCACTAACAGCAAAAAGGAGGCACCTTTGGACCATCTCATCTCTTTTTTTCTTTCCCTTTCGATTTCATGGGTTTTCTGTCTTTTTTTCCTCTGAAAACATGGGGAAGAATTCAACGGGTGTCAGAGTTAGTTACAATGCCAACCCGGCAATGTGCAGTAGATCACCCCACATCAACAAACTTGGGCACAGAAGGAGACCTGATTTTTCCCGCGGCTTGCTGAAAATCCCCCCCAAGACTTGAAGCAACGAGCTTGGAATGGATTCTGTTAGTAGCAAATGACAGCCAGTGCGATTGCCATTGCAGGCAGAGCAACCACTAATCTGCAGGACCATGTCTTTCTTTAGCGCAGCGGATCACAGCATCCTACTTGCAAGTTGGCCTGCAGAGAAAAAGGAGCAGGAGGCAGTACAGCGCGCACAAGGGGTAGAAGACCCAGAAGAGAGCCTGATTAATCAACAGTGGCTAACGGATCCACTGAGCAGTGGAAATTTCTATTCTGGACTGTTGCAGACCAAGCGTGTCCATTATTCATCAAATCCGGTTCAACTCGATCATAGCGGCTGGCCGGCGGCGATGATTGCTTTTCCCGGCACCGCATGATTCTCCCCCTCGGCCTGATCCTGACGCTGGATTGTAGCTAGAGCTAGCTAGCCCCGCTCCGAGCATTGGGCGTAGGGTTTTCGATCGACGGTTCCAGTGTGGCATTGAGTCCACTTTGTTTCCTTTCGTACCGATCCTCTGAACTCTGACGAGCTGTGACCTGGCTAGAGGTTCTAGGACATCACATCATCGTAAACTGTAAAGCCTTGTCCTGTCAGAAACCTGTTCTCCTCTGAAGATGTGGCTGTAGTTGCAGGGGCGATGAAGTGACTCGGAAGTAAACTATGTTCTTGGACTGGATGTACAGTGTCGGGCTGCATATGCTTTCTCTGACGCGATGCTGCAACCGTTGCGACGGCTAGCAGTTGCACTTGCACATATGCAAATCCATCACATACTGCACACCATAGGACCATAGGTAATAGGCGTGCTTGTTTTTGTTGGCAAGCAAGATCGAAGCGAGCGAGCTCCCACCGATCGCGTCGCCCGCGACCCACCAACCTCCCGATCCGTTAACGCCTACAAACCCCTTTAGTTTGGTGATGTGCGACAGTGACAGCACCGTTGCTTATCGGCAATAATCATCAGCTGCCGCACCGCATCACCCGCGTAACAACCGAAACGCCCCGCTCAAGTCTCCGTCGCCGATCATGAGGGAGGAGCACACGCGTAGGCGTCCGGGCGTACGGTTGGATAGAGGAGGGCGAGCGAGCTCGACCGCCACTCCGGCCGGCCGGTCAGCTAGCTAACTTCCCAATAGGGTTCTCGGCGCGAGGTCACTTGCTCGACAAGCTTCGGTCGACCGACCCGTCGCCACCATGCATTAGGGGCGCAGCGTCGCCGAGGGGAGAAAAGGTTGCGGGGTGGCTTTGCTTTAACTACGGTGGTGGTTGGTCGCGGGAACGCTTAGCACTTGAACCACTCCCCCGTCGTCGCGACAACACACGACGCGAACGCGAAGCCTTTTTCTCCGATGCACGCAAGCCGGCGTCGGCGGGCAACAGGTTTGCGGTTGCGGCCTTGCGGGGAACGGTGCCCCCGGCCGGGTTCCGCGCCGGCCTCCGGCCCCGGCCCCGTGCGGCTTGCTTTTTCTGGAGTTGGAGTCTTGGAGAGGCTGGAGGCGGATACGGTGTCGTCGCAGTGTCTCTCCGACCGTTGGACCACTTGCCGAGGTGAAGCAAACCGCCGAAACTCAGAAGGCGAAAGAGCTCGACCGGCACGCCGTGAGAATACGGGGATACGTCGAGTTGTTGGACGTCTCATTCCTCAGGTATACAACATGCAGAGAGGACACGTATAAATGTTTACCATATATGTCATCGAACACTCTCATCAGATGAAGGCAAGTTTTTGTTGTACTAACCAACGCCTCATCATATTGCTTGCTCACAAATGCTGCAACAGTGCATTACAGTGGAAGCTACGTTATTGGTAGAAACTAGGGAGCCTACGTACACTACTCTAATTTTGGACGAGCAGATTTTCTAGTTCGATCCAAACAGTGTTCACAAAAAAAGGGTTAAAGTTAAGAATCGAAGAGTAGGCTCGGGTCGTTCCTTTTCTTTTTCTCTCCCAAAAAGAGCAAACATGTTTTCGTTCCTGAAGCTGGTGACGGAGGCTCTTCATTTATTTTGAGTGGCCGCATCAACAAACAAAAATTGATTGGGTGGGTACAGATCGCGAAATTGACTATTCCGCCGTGGTACTCTTTTAATTCGTTTCGCGGCAGCAATTTGGGACGTGCTGAGTACATTGCCGTATGACATGCTCCGAGTTTTGGACGGAAGTGGACCCCATGATTTGCACCTACCGCCGGAAATTGAGAACAAAATGGATGGTGACAGGTGCGCTTTTAGGCATCATGCTATGCTAAAAAGGATGATCCGTAGCAAGCAACATTATGGTCATAGGCTTGTAGCACACTGCTACTTAATTTGTGGGTGAGAGAAAAATTCATGGGAACCAGTATTTGCACATACGAACAAGATTAAGTGGATTGAGTAGTTTACTGAAGAATGCTTGGCATTTGCACCATATTGTGATCTACAGTACTACTTTAGCCCTATTTCGATCATTGCCCTGATTCGCCACATTTCTATGTGCAAGTGTGATATGACATGGTTTTCAAGGCAGACAATGTTCACAATCGACCAAATTTTCGCTACACTCACCCTCAGTAATCCGTTTGGGTAAATTCACCTGGTTTTTGGCATTAAAAACCACCTGTCAACATTACGCACCAAATTCGCCGGTTTTGGGCGTCCATAATCAATGTAGCATTATCCACCAAAACCCAGCTTAGGAAAAGGTCGTGAGACCCATTTTCCATGCAATGGAATCTGCCATTTGTTCTGCTCTTATCAGGCGTTTGATTCCTGCGCTTGCTCGGCCCCTCCGCGGCACCGCCACACGTCGCTACACGCGGAGAACGAAAATTCCACCGCGCCGCTGACGCCTGGGCCCGCGTACCCCGCGCTCCGTAGCTTTCATGGGCCGGCGGCAAGGCAACCAACTTTGCCTCGCCCTTTTCCTCGTGGCGGCAGCAGGCCTCCCAAAGGGCGCGCCGGCCGGACCCCACGCCGCGTGGTGGGCCAGCGCTTTCGTCGCGCCGGAGTCCCCACCGCCGAGCGCCCGAGCCGAGCCTGGTTGTAGCGGGCAGCGGTGGCGGGAGGGTCGGAGGCTCGGAGCACACGAATCGCCGTTCAAACCCTTCGGCGACCGTTAGGGGAGCGAGGCAGCGAGCACGTGTGGGGCCGTACGTGGCAAGGGATGCGATCAAGTCGCGATCGCAGCAGGGATTTATCAACTGAAGCGTTTTGGAGCTTTGTATTGACGGAATTTGGATCTTCGTGTTGGAGCCTGGAATTTGAATTGATGCTCTTCGAAATATACTATACTACTGGTACAGTAGTACTGCCACCGTCCTGGATTATTGGATTACTGAACAACTCATCAGAACTGAATCATGTCACGTGAAATTCAGCAGCACCTGAATGACTGTTTTTTTCCCTTGGTTGGTAGCCTCCCTTATCTTTGGCAATCTTGATAAATATATAGATAGTATTTGGTTCATACGAATGGCAAATGCTAGACAAAATTCTAGGGGTGTTCAAAGTACTTTCTGTTTTGCTTGAGTCAACCAGGCTCTAGTCATGCTCATGCATGTGTCGTTTTCTTTAAAGACCACGCACATGTTTTGTCAAAATTGTTCTCTCTTAATTCTTCTTTGAGGTCTATCATTGCCTAATACTTCCTCCATTCCAAATTACTATTTGTTTTTGTTTTGGCTTTTTTAAGTACATAGTTTTGTTCTGCATCTAGATATATATTATGTTTAGATACATAGTAAAAGTTATGTATCTAGAAAAGTCAAAATAAATAGTAATTTAGCATGGAGGGAGTATATATAGTTGCAGAGATTTCAAGTCTGTTTTGTAGGGCTTCAGTTCTAAGGATGATGAGATATAGTTCCAAAATACTTAGAATTCTTTTGTCTTAACATATTTCAGCTTTAGACTTAAATCGTTTAAGTTTAGCCTACAAAATTCAAAACTAATGAAAGGTTGTGAACCACGTCACAGTGAGATGCTCGGTAACAAATCGCATCTACCGACAACGCATTGGTTTGTGTAATCGTGTCCTCCCTTTTTATCCAAAAAAAAAGTGGTGGGCATACCGCATACCGTACCCTACCTGGGCTGGTCGGCTGGATGGAACAAAATCCCAAGGCCAGGTCAAAACACGATGAGGTACCGAGTCGGCGATCCCAAGGTGATGGTACTGCAAAGTTAGTTAGTGATGAGCACGTAGGTAGGGCTGAATGGAACACTTCACCTCTCGTTTCCTTTCTCGGTGACGTAGCTTGATCTCGAAACTTGCCAAGATTTCGTTCTATGTGGTGTGCTTTCTTTGTCGTTGATTGTCCAAGGTGGCAAATAGGAACAGGAGCTAGTAAGCTGGAAGAGGACATTTGGCAAAAGGACGTGTCGTATGAGTGGGCAAGTAAAATAGTTTTCCCACCAGGATAAAATAGGTTTGGTAGATATTTGATGTTTCTTTATTATCAATTGATTGACCTAGCCATGCCAAATGTGGCAACCAGGGAATATTAAAATAAAAGCAGGTTCTTACGTCGGTACGTCCTGTCTCAGTAACAAGAAATTAAATCTAGATTTACTGATGCCGCTATTTTTCTTAACCAAGAGATTCAGACATTTTAGGCTTCTCCTCTAGGAATACAAAATACCGGTTGGGAATTAAGAATGCCACTACGGGCGTATTTTCTCTTCTGATTTTACTGTAATATACTTTATAAAACATAGAAAAGGTGTAAAATCACTTGTTTGTTTTATTGGTGCCTAAGCTTGCCATAAGCCCATAACTAACTGAAAGCGATGAATATTGCGTGGGATAATAGATTAGATTGATCAGAGGCATATGGGTTATCGGTAATGCTAGGAGACAGGCGTCCGCAGGCATCGGACGCTCCCACCGGATCCACCATCTTCAATAATTATTGTCCACACATTTGACTCCAAACAGGACAAAGCAGATATTTATCCTCTGCCTTCCTCCTCATCCCATCCATATATCTCCCATCCGCATCTCTCACACAACTCCTCTGCTACTGAGCTGGACACCGGCGGCCCTCCATCGCTTGCTCTAGGATTGGGTGCGAGGCCAGGCAAGACTCGAGAGCTCCAGGAGCAGGATGGCCATGACGGCGGCAGGGTAGCCCCCTTCCTCCCTCGTGGATCTCCTCTAGTAGCTGAGGAGTGTGGAATCCGAGGTTAGCCAAGCTGAAAGAGCTCCAGTGCATAACCCGCGTGGGCCAGCGACGAGGCGAGTGGAGGAGGCGCGCGGGTCGGCGACGAGGCATCGTTCTACGGCCATCGACGGTGGCGCGCTCCCCCACCACGGCATCCTCCTCGTCCACCCCGGCGGCGGCGCGCTCCTCCACTCCGGGAACCTCGTCCCCCACCCTGGCGGCGCCCCTCCTCCCACTTCGGCGTCCTCAACCAACCAGGAGCGCCCAACGCCCACGGATCCGGTGGCCCTCTCCCCGACCTCGGCAAGATCCGAGCGCGGAAGGATCGGGCGGCGGCCATGGTGGACGACCTTCGGCGGATGCACGGCCGGCACCGATGCTCCTCCACCATGTTGCGGTTGTGATCTCGTGATATTGCAAGTCCGATTATGCAATATTGCATTTTGATTTTGAGATTTGTTTCATGCATCGATCGCTGATTTTTGATATTGCAAATGTTGATTCTTATGTTGCAGACTCTATTTTTTGATGTTTCACTCATATGAGCTCAAATTTGACTGTTATCTGCTTCAAAATGTTGCACGAAACATATACTTGATGTTGTGGTGGAATTTTTCTCTAAACAGAAAGAGCTATTTTTTGAATGTTTCTTTTGATGTTGCAAATATAAAATTCTAATGTTGCACGTAGTTTGTTTCGGTGTTGCAACCGACCATCTGATATAAAAAAATTATCGAACGTCCGGGCCCCCCGACTGCCATGTTGCAATAGGTATCTCACGATGTTGCAGTAGGGATTCTTGGATCTTGCAAGTGCTGTAGATGCGCACGGGTGTTGCGGATGAACGTATCGTCTGATGTTGCACGATTGATTTTCTGAGATGTTTCGATGTTGCAATAGTTGGTTTTTGTTGTTTCATCTGTCAATTTTCATGTTGCAATATTTCTTCCCGTACGAGCTCAACCCCAACTCAACATATGATGATTTTTTGGAAATATTGCATGGATGTGTTAAATGTTGCGGTGGGAATTTTTCCTCGCGAATATTATATTTATATTGAGCTATTTTTTTCGCATCTTTTTCATGTTGC
The DNA here is from genome assembly GCF_005286985.2 of Setaria viridis. Lineage (NCBI taxonomy): Eukaryota > Viridiplantae > Streptophyta > Magnoliopsida > Poales > Poaceae > Setaria > Setaria viridis. Next base: position 46,359,768 of record NC_048271.2, read on the forward strand.
AACCATAGATTTCCGATGTTGCAGCTATTTTATTTTGATGTTGCAACGAAATGTCGGATAATTAGTGATTTTTATTATGGTACTACTGTAGCCATCAGATTTGAAACGGATGGTGATGCATGCGTCCGACGGGAGTTGCTCCCGCCGGACGTCCAGGCGCTAGCAAGCCCGATGGGTTATATATAGGGCAGAGGAGATCTTAAGAGCTTATGGAAACAGGGCAATCAAGATCTCCTCATATCTGTATCAATCCTAGGGCCGGCTGAATAGCCTGGCCGTGTCCACTGGGCTGACCGGCTGTGATGCCAAGGTCCAGGCCCGCACACGCATAAATACGTTAATCTAACACCCTCGTAGTCACAGCGTCTATGGCACAGACGTTGAGACTGGATCAAAACTCCAAGAAGACAAAGGATGACGACCCTTTGGTGAAGACGTTGGCGAACTATTTGAAGTCATCGGAACATGCAGAACACGGACATCACCAATAGCAACACGCTCTCGGACAAAATGAAGATCGATCTCCACATGTTTTGTGCGTTGATGCTGAACGGGGTTGGAGGACATGTAGACTATGCTGATGTTGTCTTGTCACGATAAACCAACGTAGCCCGGTGCAAAGGAGTATGCAGCTCAGTCAAGAGTTGGCGCAACCAAGTCGCCTCTGCAACAACATTAGCGACAGTGCGGTACTCAACCTCAACACTGATGAGAGAGACTATGTTCTGACGCTTGGAAGACCAGGAGATCAGATTACCACCGAGGAACACGGCGTAGCCAGAAGTGGAATGGCGGGTATCAAGACATCCAGCCCAATCAGCATCAGAGTAGACCACCAAGTCATCGGCAGAGGAGGCGTGAACAAGCAATCCCAGATGGAGAGTGCCACGGATATACCGGAGGATGCGCTTCAAGGCAGCTAGGTGAGGCTCTCGTGGATCATGCATGTGAAGACAAACCTGCTGTACAGCGATCGGGCGAGTGAACGTGAGATACTGAGAAGCACCAGCAAGGCTGTGAAAATCCGTGGAGTTGGTGACAGGCGCACCATCTGTCGAGAGCTTGGGGTTCCCAACAACCGGCGTCGTACAGGGCTTGTAGTCAGACATGCCAGCCCGCTCCAATATATCCAGTATATACTGACACTAAGAATGAAGCAAAACATCACTTGTAGACTGTACATGCATGCCTAGGAAATGATGAAGGAGCTTGAGGTCCTTCATGGAGAATTCTGTTGGAGAGCCAGAATGATCCGCCGAAGCAAAGCTGTGGAAGAGGCCGTGAGAACGATATCATCCACATAGAGCAGGAGGTAAGTCATGTCACCACCACTGTGATAGATGAACAGAGAGGTGTCTGTCTTGACCTCAACAAACTCGAGCTACAGCAGAAAGGATACAAACCGGTTGTACCGTGCCCTGGGGCCTATTTGAGTCCATACAGGGAGCGATTTAGGTGACACACGAAGTCCAGGTGAGTGGAGTCCTAAAAACCAGTAGGCTGAGCGTAGTAGACAAGCCCATCCAGTGTACCATGCAGAAAGGCATTCTTGACATCCAGCTGATGGATGGGCCACTCGCGCGACAGAGCCAAGGATAGAACTGTCCGGAAAGTGGCAGGCTTGACAACTGGGCTGAATATCTCAGCAAAGTTGACTCCGAGACACTGAGTGAACCCATGTAATACCCAGCACGCCTTGTATCGCTCAAGTGAGTCGTCGGCTTTGAACTTATGCTTGAACACCCATTTACCAGTGACCACATTAGCCTTGGACGGCCGGGGAATGAGATCCCAAGTGTGATTAGCCTGAAGAGCATTGAATTCCTCCTGCATGGCGGCCCGCCAACTGGGGTCCACAAGGGCAGCACGAAAACTTCGAGGTACCGGTTACAGCGGCGAGGCATGGATCAACGTAGGCACACAAAATCCCGACTTGCTGCTGATTGGCAACCGGTGGGATAGGAACCGGGCGGGAGTCATGCTGGAGGAGGCAGACGAGCCGGTGCTGCTAGCGGCGGAGGAGCTAGCGCTACTGACGGCACAGGAGCGGCCCGTCTAGAGTAGATCAGACTAGCCCATCGACCGACGGGGGCTGGAGCCGAGGGGGATCGATGGGTGGCCGCCTGTGGGGCCACACCTGGGTGTGGGGCAGCTGAGGCAGCCGCGAGGGGCGGCCGCGGTGACGCGCCTGGGCGAGTGTCTAAGGGCGAAGAGGAGGCCACCCGCATGGGGGCGCATGATGTCGGGGAAGGCCGTGTCGGTTGGGGGCGGCATGGTCTCGTGTGGAGGAGACTCGGGGCCGGCCGCTAGGGAGCCCATGCTAGCAGGGGTTGCACGTGGCCGTGCGAAAGAGTCGCCGGAGGATCCTATAGGCAAAGAAAACCGTGATGGTCCAATAGGAGCTAACACTACATTAGGTGAGTCTGCCAAAAAATCAAGGTCCTCCAAAGTGACTTGTGAGGAATCCTCAGAGATGGGAAATGAGATCTCATAAAAATGACATGTCGGGAGATGATGATGCGGTTAGAACCGAGATCGAGGCACCAGAATCCCTTGTGATAAGGAGACTAGCCGAGAAAGACACACATGGAGGAACGAGGAGCGAGTTTGTGGGTGGCGGTGGCACAGAGGTTCGAATAGCAAGTACAGCCAAAGACACCAAGATGCTCATAAGACGGTTGTGATCCAAACATGGCGAAGTGCATAGTGGAGAAAGCAAGAGTCTTGGTAGGCAGGATGTTCAGAAGGTACGTGGCGGTACTGAGCGCTTCGACCCAGTAAGAGGGTGGGATCCGAGCCTGAAACAGAAGGGAGCGAACAACGTTGTTGATAGTGGGAATTATGCGTTCAGGTTTACCATTCTGAGATGAGATGTATGGACACGACATGCGGAGATGGATGCCGTGAGTGAGGAAGAACGTGTGGGCGCTGATGTTGTCGAACTCGCGGCCATTGTTGCACTGCGTCCGAACATAAGCCAAAACATTGGAGATAGTCGAAAAGATGTCAGACTTTGAAGTGGGAACGTCCATAAATAATGTGAGCCCATGCTAGCAGGGGTTGCACGTGGCCGTGCGAAAGAGTCGCCGGAGGATCCTATAGGCAAAGAAAACCGTGATGGTCCAATAGGAGCTAACACTACATTAGGTGAGTCTGCCAAAAAAATCAAGGTCCTCCAAAGTGACTTGTGAGGAATCCTCAGAGATGGGAAATGAGATCTCATAAAAATGACATGTCGGGAGATGATGATGCGGTTAGAACCGAGATCGAGGCACCAGAATCCCTTGTGATAAGGAGACTAGCCGAGAAAGACACACATGGAGGAACGAGGAGCGAGTTTGTGGGTGGCGGTGGCACAGAGGTTCGAATAGCAAGTACAGCCAAAGACACCAAGATGCTCATAAGACGGTTGTGATCCAAACATGGCGAAGTGCATAGTGGAGAAAGCAAGAGTCTTGGTAGGCAGGATGTTCAGAAGGTACGTGGCGGTACTGAGCGCTTCGACCCAGTAAGAGGGTGGGATCCGAGCCTGAAACAGAAGGGAGCGAACAACGTTGTTGATAGTGGGAATTATGCGTTCAGGTTTACCATTCTGAGATGAGATGTATGGACACGACATGCGGAGATGGATGCCGTGAGTGAGGAAGAACGTGTGGGCGCTGATGTTGTCGAACTCGCGGCCATTGTTGCACTGCGTCCGAACATAAGCCAAAACATTGGAGATAGTCGAAAAGATGTCAGACTTTGAAGTGGGAACGTCCATAAATAATGTGAGTAGTCATCACGTATAATCAGGTAATACTTGTAACTAGATATATTAGTAATGGGCGAGGTCCAAAGATCACAATGTATTAACTGAAAATTATAAGTAGCACGTGATGACGATACAGGAAAAGGTAGATGAATGTGATAGCCCAATTGACACGCATGACATAAATTATGACTAGCACTTTTATTGCAGGAAATAGCCGATGACGGTCACCCCAAACTGCGTCCGAACATAAGCCAAAAAATTGGAGATAGTTGAAAAGATGTCAGACTTGAGTCGAAGTGGGAACGTCCAAAAATAATGTGAGTAGTCATCAAGAATAATCAGGTAATACTTGTAACTAGAGATACTAGTAATGGACGAGGTTCAAAGATCACAATGTATTAACTGAAAATTATGAGTAGCACGTGACGACGATATAGGAAAAGGTAGACGAATGTGACAACCCAATTGACACGCATGACATAAACTATGACTAGCATTTTTATTGCAGGAAATAGCCGATGACTGTGCTAGTTTGGACAAAACTTCATGACCGGGGTGACTGAGACACTGATGCCAAAGCGAGGTGGAGGTGGCGACATGAAAGGCAGAAGCTGGCAGCCGAAGAGGGTAGAGAGGTCCAGAGCTATTGCACCTGATGATCTCTCTTCGAGAGGGTAGATCCTTCACAGAACAACCAAGATGGTCAAACTCCACATAACAGTTATTGTTAGAGGTAAACTGGTGAATAGAAATTAGATTCTTGATGAGACCAGGTGAAACTAGGACATAATTAAGATGAAGGTGCGGTGATAAATCTGTAGAGCCAGTGGAGGTCACGGGAAGTAGATCCCCGTTACCGACAACAATAGATGAAGGAAGTGAATGCTGCGGAGGATAGGAACGAGTGAGGATACCGGCATCAGAGGACGTGTGTGGTGGCACTAGAGTCCAAGTACCACTCGCGCTATTGCAGCTGCTGGAGCGTCATTGTGCTGAAGTTGGCAGCGAGAGCCTGCTGGTCCCAACCTGCACTTGTCGCCGCCCCATAGTAGCCAGGTGGGGGAACAACACTGCACCTAGCCAGGAGGAGGCATAGCCCACTGGCCCTGCCCAGGCATGGCAGCGGTCCATTGTCCCTAGCCACTTTCCAGGAGGGCGTGGGGGTGCTGCACGGGCCTAGTAAAGGAGCGCTGGGGCGCCTGCACCTGCGCCTAGGAACCTGTGGGCCGTGCCACATGTAGATGGCGCCGGTCCAGGGGTTGTGGTAGGTGGGCCACCCACTAGTAGGAGTCTGGCCAGTGCCAGAGATCTGACCTGCCCCGACGTTGGAGGGCTCGGAGGAGGACCCACCACCGTCTTAGGGGATTTGCCGCTGCCGCCCTTAGGGAAGCCACCGCTAGAGGTCTTCTAGCCGCCGTCGCGCTTTTGGCCACCCCGCTTGCAACGCTTCTGCTCGTCGTTGCCAACAGTGGAAGAGCCTGCCTGCTTCAGTGGCTGATGGGACGGGGAGGACTTGGAGGCGCCTGCCACAGAGGAGGCGGTGAGAGCAGTAGCGGGCGTTATCTTTGCCATGGTGATCTCTTCAAGTATCAATTCGTTCCGCACCTTCAGGAAGGTGGGGAGAGGACGAGTGCATCGAAGATGAAGACCAATGGTAGTGAAACGCTCGTGGAGGCCGTGGATGACGTTGATGACGAGCGTACAGTCGGAGATGCATCCGCCATGCCCTTGTAGCGATGACAGTAGTCGATGACGGAGAGGTCGCCAGGCAAGGTTACGGAACTCCAGGTTGAGGAAGAGGGCCCTAGTCTCGTGGTTGCTGAGGAATTGGGACTCGATGGCGAGCCACACAGCATGAGCATTGGCACCATGCTCCACCACCGCATCAGCTAGCTTGGCGGTGATGACCCCCAGGAGCCACGTCTTGACGACGCAGTTCATTCAAACCCAGTCATGGGACTAGGAAACCGAGGTGTCGGAGAGGACGTGGGTCTCCAGCGAGTACTTCCCAAGGACAAGGAGGAAGGATTCACGCCAGCGGGAGTAGAAGGTGGAGGTGACATCGAGGATGAGTGGGAGGAGGGCACGGATATTCTGCACAACGACGACTTGATCATGCAGATTGAGAAGCGTCGTGGCCTAATGCTGGAGAAGGGTGTCGTGGGCGGCGCCGTCGGAGACATGGGAGGCAGAGTCATCGATGTCGTCCGCTAATGAGATCTCGGCCGCGGCGCGCTCATGGGCCAGGCGGGCGCACTCAGCGGCGGCGTCCCGGTCCTGGGCCGCTTGGGCGGCTTCGCGCTCGGTCGCCTCCGCACAGGAGAGGGCGGCAGTGTGGTCGGCCTCCGCCTTCCGAGCACGCTCCTCCTTGGTGAGGCGCTCGGTTTCGGCGGCGGCCGTGGGGTCCCTAGCCTCAAGCGCGCCATCCACTGCATTAGTGGTAGGAACAGAGCCAGCGGCGACTTCGTCAACCTTGGTGATGGCGCACAAGGATGCAGTGCCGGACGGCGCGCTAGAGTGTGGAAGGTGAGATAGGATCAAGATCTAAAGCTCATGATACCATGAGGGCAATGAATATTACGTGGGATAATAGATTAGATTGATCAGAGGCATATGTGTTACATAAATAGGGTTGAGGAGATCTTGAGAGCTCATGGAAATAGGGCAATCAAGATCTCCTCATATCTGTATCAATCCTAGGGCTGGCTGAATAGCCTGGCCGTGTCCCTTGGGCTGACCGGTTGTGACGCCAGGGTCCAGGCCCACACACGCATAAATACATCAATCTAACACTAATCGTATACCAGTTGTGGCTGTAAAAAAATGTGGCGAACATAATTAATGTCACACTTGTGACTTTGACAATAAAATATATCTACACATGGGTCATGTGGCTAAGAAACTATGGCAAGTCGTAGCTGTGAAAGTGAACCAAATCATAGTCTAAGGAATCTAAGAAACTGTGACATGCCAAAACTTTTGGCATGGCAACGTTCATCATGTCGCAAACAAAGTCCTGTATCACATATATACTCACAAGTCTCAACATTCATGAACAAGAAGAAATCATATATACCACCATTCTATGGGGCACCTTCCACACATTGTTCTAAATAAAAAAAAAACAAACTTGCATCTTACTCAAATCTTCAACCCTTGGAAAGCCAATCATCAATTACATCGCCAAGACTTAAGGATATGACTAAGTTAATTTGTGTATGTCACATTGCAAAGAAGCATGCAACCTACCGTGCCATCCTCCTCATGCCATCCTTTTTCTCCGATCACCACCACCTCTCCCCACCTTATCTCGTTGACCCATCGCCCATTGTAGCAGCATGCATCTTCAAACATGCCTTGCCTCCATACTGCACCTCCAACTTACCTTCCTCCACCAACAATTGGCGACTCCCATTGCTTCATCTCGATCTTACTAGTCGCTAACCTTATCATCTTGACGCTCCCACCTTGACATAGCTACCACCTCAGCCCCTCAGCCCTAGTCCTGAGCCCCTCACCTTCTTTTGCAGGGTGTCTTCCCTGCACAAGGTACTACATTTGCGCAGAGCGCATGTGGTATCATGATAATTTTTTCTTGAATATAAAGGGCATATAAATTTTCTATGATCATCTGCAGAAGAGCTTGCTCTTCTAAAATGGCATGAGCGAAACCTGGAGGAATGTTCCTCAAAAAAACACTAGCCAAGGGGCAACATGCCGTTTAAAAATCAAAATAAAGAAAACTACACTATCTGAATAAGTCGGAAAAAAATCTACAGGCTTGGCCATCAGCAGTTCTGAATACCGGCGTGATTAGCAGGTCGGGGCTCCGGAGTCATGATCACAGTGCACTTTACTCAAAGAAAACAGCCGAGCGGCGAAAACAAATAAGAGGGAGGAGAAACGAGAAGAAAGGGGAGCAATATTTCCACTTCACTAACCACAATTTTTAAACCCGAAACAGCCGAAAGAAAAGCAAGCAGGGAGAGCGAGGAGGCCACAAAGCACCCACCTCCCCTACCCCTCCATTATAACCACCCCCTTCCCACAAAACCACCACGCAGAGGCAGAACCCCGCAGCTCCCATTAATGGACTGCGCAACAGCTTAAACTCCGTCGCCCATTTCAAACGGAACCGGCCGAGCCGCAGCAGCGCAGCGGGCACGCGCCTCTGGGGGTGGAGGGAATGGCGGAGGCGGCGGCGATCCTCTCGCTCTCCGCGGCCGCCGTGGTGGAGGACGTGCTGCGGCAGCACGGGTGCCGCCTCAGCGATCGCGACCTCGCGTCACGCAGGGCCGAGGAAGCCGGTGCGGTTTGCGCGCCCCCATCTCGCTTGTGTTTGTTCCGTTTTTTCTGCCGCCGCCGCTTTGGCATATTCGCTCGGGTGGGGTTGTTGTTCTGAATTTCGTTTGCTTCGGTTAATTGGTGGGTGCAGCGTCGCGGCGGAACGAGGCGGCGGGGTGGCTGCGCCGCACGGTGGGGGCTGTCGCCGCGCGTGACCTGCCGGAGGAGCCGTCCGAGGAGGAGTTCCGCCTCGGCCTCCGCAACGGCCAGATCCTCTGCAGCGCGCTCAACCGGGTCCACCCGGGCGCCGTCCCGAAGGCAAGCGCTCCTTGTGTTCGTTCATTTGTCCCGTTCGTTCCCGCGGCCGTTGCCATCGTGTCGTGACGGTGCCCGTTGCGCCATGCGCGCGCCTGCAGGTGGTGGTGAACACGGCGGACTCCGTGCTGCAGGCCGACGGTGCGGCGCTGTCGGCGTTCCAGTACTTCGAGAACGTGCGCAACTTCCTGGTGGCGACGCAGGAGATCGGCCTGCCGTGCTTCGAGGCCTCCGATTTGGAGCAGGTTCGTTTCGGGGCAAGGGGTAGTGGGGTACCACCACCTGGCTTTTCTTGCAGCTGCAGCAACTTGTCACCACTCACCACACCGTTGCTTTCTGCACACACACTCTCGAGGAGGCTGTGACCTTGATGTGCCTTTTTGCCTTTCTGGGCGCAGGGAGGGAAGAGCGCCAGGGTGGTGAACTGCGTGCTCGCACTGAAGTCGTACGGTGACTGGAAGCAATGTGGTGGCACCGGGCCGTGGAAGTATGGGGGGAATCTGAAGCCGTCGGCGTCCGGCAAGTCCTTCGGGAGGAAGAACTCCGAGCCGTTTCGCAGAAGTCAATCGATGAATGAAGGTGAAGTGCCCTATGAGGAGGCTGGATTCAATGCCGATGCTCATCTTGATTCTAGCGACATGGTTAGTTCCACACTTTAACTTAGTAGCTATATTGGCTTCTCTGTATAGTTGCAATCTGGCTGAATTGTTGGTCCTTTCGTATGTATTTCCAAACAGTCGACGTCGCGCCCGCTGAAGATGTTGGTTAGTGCAGTTTTGTCCGACAAGAGGCCAGATGAAGTTCCACAGGTATGCCAATTTGCTTCCCCGTTTTTTGTAAGCTACTTACCAGTTCAACGGAGATAGCTAATTTGGTTCAATATTTTTCGATTATGAGATTACCAGTTCCATGAAGTTCTTATGCTTTTGTTTGTTTGCAGCTCTTGGAGTCCATGCTGAGTAAACTTGTTGAAGAATTTGAAAATCGTCTAAACAGCCAGAATGAATTGGTATGTTTGGTATTATTTGTCCATTTCTTATCTGTTGTTTATGAATTGCTTCTGCATACGACATATGGCATTATGCTGAGTGAGCAGTTGACAATATAGTAATCGAAGTTCCAATACATTGTGCAGGTCAAAGCGGCTCTAAAAAATGGTACTGACAGCACCAAATCCTTTTCGAAATCAAAGGTTCTGGTTGAGACCACTCCTAATACTAGTGGGAGAAAGGCAAGTTGTGAATCATTCTTATTTAATATGCTCGAATTGTGTTTCTTGTTTTACTCATCAAGTAACTCTTGCTGTTATCACAAATACAGTTAGGACAAATATACTACTAATTTAAGCTTACATCTAAAATTTAGTTCATCTCCTGTATAGATGGATGCAACAGATATTTACTGTAACCATAAACAAACAAAAAAAGAAGCATCAAGAGAAGTGTCACTGAAGCAACATTCAATTCTCCAACAACAGTCAAAAAATGTTGAGGTACCTTCTCAGTTCTCTTTGTCTTTCTTAACATCTTGGTAATGGTTTACTTAAACGGTTCTTGTCGCCTCTAGGAACTCAAGGCTGATCTGATAACCACTAAGGCGGGTATGGAGTATATGCAAATGAAATATTCTGAGGACGTAAACCTTCTTGGTAATATGAGTATGCTTCCGGAGTTTTGGTGATTGTGATTCATTAACTACTTTAACACAAAAATACTAACGAAAGTGCATATTTGCAAATTTTATTTCAGGAAGGCACCTGTTTAGCCTGGCTCATGCTGCTTCAGGTTATCACAAAGTTCTTGAAGAAAATCGAAAGCTATACAACCAGGTGCAGGATCTTAAAGGTGCGCTTGTTACATTAAATATTTAAGCATGGATATTCCAACTTGAATAGGCAAAGATTCGGTGCTTTGAAAGATAAAGAAAAATGTGCTGTTCTTAGGTTTTTTTTATGTTTCTTGCATATAGGAAATATCAGGGTATATTGTAGGGTACGGCCCTTTTTACCTGGACAAGGAAGTCCTTCCACCGTGGGTTCCATTGACGAGGGCAACATAACCATCATCACCCCTTCAAAGTCTGGAAAGGAAGGCCGGAAAACTTTTAGCTTCAATAAGGTTTTTGGCCCATCAGCAACACAAGGTATTCTACCTTGTCCCTATCTAGCTCTTCTCTATATGAAATGGAAGATCCACATAATTGTTTGTTGTGCAGATGAGGTGTTCATAGATACCCAGCCCCTTATTCGCTCAGTTCTTGATGGATACAATGTTTGTATCTTCGCATATGGCCAAACCGGATCCGGGAAGACATACACAATGGTGAGTAATACACACCAATATTTGCCAAGTAAGAGTGAATGATAGAAGTTAAGAGAGATCCTAAAGAGCTACACAATATTACCACTGAGGGTTTTCCTTTTATCTTAATGTTTATTTCTAATGGTTTTATGTAGAGTGGGCCCAAGAACATGACTGAGCAAACCCAAGGTGTCAACTATCGCGCACTTGGCGATCTATTTAAGCTTGCTGAACAAAGGAAAGGAACCTTCATATATGATATTGCTGTGCAAATGATTGAGATTTACAACGAACAAGTCAGGGATCTCCTCGTCACTGATGGTCTGAACAAAAGATATCCTTTGTGCAATCATATTTCTTTCAAATTGTGTCAGTTTCTTTATGAGTTTGTGTTATGTTGTGCTGCCGAAGGGAATTTATTTCCTTAACAAATATATACATTGGAGATTCGAAATAACTCTCAGAATGGGCTCAATGTGCCGGATGCAAGCCTTGTCCGTGTGGCGTCAACAATGGATGTCATGGAATTGATGAATGTTGGGCAGAAGAATCGTGCTGTCGGTGCCACTGCTCTAAATGACAGGAGTAGTCGTTCCCACAGGTATGTTTGCAACCTCTATGTGTAATCAAATCACATAAGTTACTTTAACATAACAATGGAAAGTAACACAATATTCTTGTAATCCTGCAGTTGTTTAACTGTTCATGTTCAAGGAAGGGATCTGACATCAGGGACCATTCTTCGTGGTTGCATGCATTTAGTTGATCTTGCAGGCAGTGAACGGGTTGATAAGTCAGAGGTTACTGGAGAAAGATTAAAAGAAGCACAGCATATAAACAAATCATTATCGGCCTTAGGGGATGTAATTGCTTCTCTTGCCCAAAAGAATGCACATGTACCTTACAGGAATAGTAAATTAACGCAACTTCTTCAAGATTCACTTGGTAAGATAACTCCCTTGCAAGTTCTTCATACATTTGTGCTGGCTGTGGAGTACAGTGAACATTCCTTTTCAATTAAACTATATTGATTTTATCAACAGGAGGTCAGGCCAAAACCTTGATGTTTGTTCATATAAGCCCAGAGAGTGATGCTGTAGGAGAAACCATCAGCACCTTGAAGTTTGCCGAGCGTGTCTCAACTGTTGAACTTGGAGCTGCTCGCTTAAATAAAGAATCCGGAGAAGTTAGGGAGCTTAAAGAGCAGGTTTATTTCTGTTGTGACGTTACTCTATCATCTTTCTTACTGCCTTTGGTCTATTCAAGATATTTATGTTCTCTGTTCGTGCTCAGATTGCTCGACTTAAATCAGCATTAGCTCTGAAAGACTCAGGATCGGAGCAAATCATGAGTCGTGACTCTGACGCATTTAACATGAAGATGCCTTCGCCTGGTTTTTCAAATAGGCGACAGGGTAGTTGTGATTTACTGTCTAGCCAAACTAACTTCAGACAACCAATGGAGGATGTCGGAAACATAGAGGTAACAATGTTCTGAACTTCTCAATTATTTCTTCCATGTATTCTTTACCATCCAAATTTTTAGGTAATTAAAGATATAATATGGCATAGGGAGTTATGATCATAACTCTTGTCATTTCAGCTGTGATAGGATTCTATAATATTTTTTGTATCATCATGAATCGTGTATGATTTGTTCTTTTATGTTTCAGGTTAGAGCCAATCCTACATTGAGGCAAAAGAAACCAAGCTTTGACCTCCAGGATTTGTTAACATCAAATGATTCTCCTTCATGGCCAGACAGCAATTTAAGGGTGAATTTTCAGATGGGAGATGAAAGGGAAATGGTCAGTGGGGACTGGATAGATAAGGTTGTAGTGAACAACAATAACTCAGTCGGTGATTGGGAGGGGGACAGTGCAGCTTTACCTGATTTCTTTTATCAGAGATATCATTCAGGTATGAGGGAGAAGCAGTACCAGAGAAATAACACAAGACAAAAGGATGATCATGAGTATGAACAGCAAAGGCCTCGATTCTATTCTACAAATACGGATGATTCTGATGATATTGACATGGCAACAAGTGATTCCTCAGAATCAGATGCGCTATGGCAGCTCAATGTCCAAAGCATGAATAGCTCGATTAGTGAGAGCGGAGCGAAGGTTAAGAAACCACAAGCAAAGCTAAGAGACGGCTCAGATTCCAGGTAATTGTCTTTGACAAATAAAACATATATATTGCAGTAAACAAAATCGTGTATTACCTTTTTTGGAACCACGGAAAATAAGAAACATCATTTCTTGAAACAAAAAACACATTAATATACAAATTAAGTTACTGTTGAGCAATTTCTTGAAACTTTGCAGTGTATATGACTTAAACCTTTTGCATGGGGGGTACCACTAGCACATCTTAAGTTCAGATATTGGAAGATACAGTTTGGCTGTTGCTTACTTTGAATCGAAAGCAGTGAAACATTCCATTCATACATGTGGATCGCAGTAATTTTAACTTTCTAGAGTGTTGTTTGCTAAGGTTAATCAAATCACAGGGTTAGTGAACGTCTGAACTTCTATTAGTGTGAAAACATCTACTGACTACTGGCATACCTTTTATTTGTCTAAAAAGTCTTCTGTTCTTGTACAATCCCTTAGTTTTGTGATGTTCCACGAAACAGAGAAAAATCAAGGAACAGACTAAGCTAGACTCCTAGACCATTTTGAATGTATTAACCGCTTATTTGACTTGAAGACTAAGTATTCTGTTCCATGCATTTCCATGTACATCAGGACTCCAGTTCATTCCCAAATACCATCAGCATCGAGGAAAGCCACAAACGGTTCAAACAGATCTGTTAGGCAACCTTTAAGCAGAAGCGACAGCAGAAGGCTTTCATCAAATGGAAGACAAGCTGGTACAAAGTAGGGACTCTTACAATGATCATGTGCAGTTTTTGCCTCTTTTTTTTCTCAGCGTTTGTCATGAGAGATTGCGAGGTTGTTCTCGTGTACAGCAATGAGTGACAATAAACCCAATTGATTGTGTCAGTGTGGTGAGTTGTGATCTCAACAACTGGTGTGTGAGGCCATTAACCATTTTTTCTTATTGGCCTATCAGGCTATGTTGAGTTGTTGCTAATTTTTTGTATGTTGTTCATAATATAATATATAATGAAAAGAAAGGAAATTGATTGATCAAAAGCTGGTGCCTAATTGCTATACTCGAATACTTTTATCTTTTGATAAAGACTCTTTGCAATGTGCCTCAATTCTTGCTATCGAGCATCCTAAGGAGTGGCTTTTGCTTTTGCTGCAGTTCTTTTCAATCAACATATGATTTCCATGGGTCCACCCTACCATGAATGAACAAACGAAGTTTACAATAACAATGTTTGGTGGCATTGGTTTGTTTTCAGCTAATGTGACATACAGCCAACAAGCTCACTTGCATTCGAATTTTGCGTTACTTGCGGCAATGCAGGCGACCTGAAATGTCGTTGCTGCAGAGTTGCGGTGCCTGCTAAGACGCAGTGAGCCTGAACATGCAAATTTTCCGTTAATCTGCCGGAGGGATGCTCCACACCTTGGGACTCCGGTGTAGTCCGGTTGTTGTTTTCAAGCTTCACTGTAAACCTGCATGTCGTCTCATGCATTTCCGAGTGGAATTAGTCAGAAACGTAAGTGTTGATGAGCGCGCATAATTTCGGGCAGTGATGAATTTCTGACTCGGTAACTGCAACTTCGTGCTCGTTTTCCATTTGGTTTGGTTTTCGCAGAGCGAATCGGCAAAGGTAGAACAAGAACATAGGACTTGTTCGCTTCAGCTTATAAGCCGGCTGAAAAGCTGAAACGGCTGATTTGTTGTGAGAGAAAAATACTGTTTGATGATTGATAAGCCGGCTGAATAAGCTGAATATTCTGTAGTACTATAGAAAGAAGAACATGCATTGTAAGCAAAAAATGTGAATATCTCAAGTTGGTGACGGTCTACTTGAACAACACAAGGTAAACCTTTGTGACGAAGAGACTCACTCTGAAATCTTACTGAAGGAAACACCAAAAAGCTGAAAGGATAGGGATTTGCTACAATACCGTTCTTACAGATGGGCCAAGCCACCATGAACTTTGGGCCCATTAAAAATGGAAGTAATTATCCATGGGCCAGTCATTAACATGGATGGGTCGCTCTGCATCGGCTTAAGGCCCAGACTTCAAGTTACTTGCTAACACCGCAAGCCGGCACACCGCTGTTTTCCCTTCTCGTCTATCGCTGCTTGCGCGGCCGGTTAACTGACGGGACCGACGATGGTGTCAAACAATAAATGAAAGTTCAACTCAGTATTAAATAAAAAGTTATTTTTTCAATATTAAATAATAAATACTCTATTTTCTCGGTATCAACAGTGAATTTTCTCGAAACCTTTTTTCATGAACCATTTTCTTATTTTTTTTAAAAAAAAATAATGTATGCCTAGTAGCATTTTTTGTTTTGTTTTAGCCGGGGCTTCTAAATTTTTAGATTAAGGATCTTGTATAGTATAACTGATGATGATTAAATTGGACACCCGTAGCTAAGGGGTTAGGGTTATGTTCTCTTGTTTAGCTTAGCAAACTAATCATTGCGACATACGTGCTAGTGTGCTACGTGTAGTATTGTTGGCAAATGTATAGTGGACAAATTGTGGGTGCACGAGCGCACTAAACAGGCAGATGCAGCACATGTTTCTAGATGCGAACTCGTCTTAAAATAGGGCAAGATGAGCTAGAATACACCTGTATGTATTCAATATCAATATACTTCTTTTATATAATGGATACAACATCAAATCTCAGTAAGTGTTTGCCTAAATGGTTATTTAAACGGCATCTAAACAGTGAAGGGAGACCAACTATTTTGTTTAGGTTGTAAACGGTTCATTAAATAGAAACGGATTTAAACACTAAAAAATGGGATTAAACAAGCTAAATGGTTTAAACAGAACGGAATTAAGGCAGTGTTTGGTTGGCTCAAATGTAACGTAATCTGATTACTGAAGGTAACGAATCCCATTACATATGTTTGGTTACGGTGGTTTGTAGTCAATTGACACTGTAATCGAATCCCTTACCTAAATAATATCTATACAAGCTTGTTACCCCTCCTCCCCCACCGTAAATAGATATAGTACCCACACAGTAATCTGATTACGTTACCAGAGTGCAACCAAACAAAGAGGGCAATCACCTATTCCACCTCCAAATACACTGTAATCTGATTCCCTTTGCGTTTACATTACCTTAGCACGAACCAAACGCTATCTAAATGTTATTATGTAGGCTAAACATACGTTTAACATACTGTTTAGGTGAACACTATTAATTCCACTTGAATTCTCATGCCTATAAATATATATACTTAAGTTTGTCTATGGTTGAATTCTTATGCCCATAAATATATGTACTTAAGTTTGTCTATGGATAAATATGTATATTTGGTTTGTTGCATGCATAAATATATGTACGTGGTCTTTTATATGCATAAAAAATGTATGTGGGCGTGCCCTCGCTCTTCGACTTCATCGCCGTCGCCACCGGCGGCTGTACCAACCTCCACCGCTCCCGCACCGCGCTGGCCACGCCATGGCCGGGGACCAGCCACCGGCACCGCCCAAGCGCCCGGCCATCATGCTGCACACCTTCCTCTTCTTGCTCGCCTACCTCGCCCTCGACGTCACCTTCTACGCCGCCGTGCCGGCCAACTTCACCTCCTCCGCGGGCGGCAGAAGGACACGGATGGCGGCGAAGGGGCGGCGGCACCCTCACCAGACCGCGCGGAGGGCCACGGCGGCAACGGCGTCCCTGGGTCCACTGGGGGGTGGGTTTGGATGGAAGGGGTAGGGGTATTCGCAAAAAACCAATTTTGCATTGCTGGCCGGCGGGCGGTTAAGTGAAAAATAACCTCATCTCTAACCTATCCATTAGATTACATCTTGTGGTCTTGATTCAGAGTTTCCAAGGTTGCACGGAGTATCTGGTTTGCACCAAATACATTCCCTAGGTTATATTTGTATATTGCCACGGAGTTGGTTTCCTTGTAAAATTGGAATAAACTATGGGGATTATGTATTTATTAGCTCTATCAAAGATTTCGCAAATAGTTTTCCCATATTCTATTATTGAAGCGCCCACGTGCGAATGCATTTTTATTAATTTTACGTGCATTGTCTTAAAGCTTAAGTACATTTTTAAATATAAATTAGTTTTTTCCACATTGTTAAGTGGACATGCTTTTCTATTTCTTTTTTCGTTAGTGCATGGTACGTGGACATGCTGACTTGCGGCACGGCACATGGTGACATGGATCCATAGCCACCTGACACAAGACATGTATGGTCCAAGCTATCCATTTTAGCTGGCAGTTTGGCGTTCAAAGTATGGATACTGACACGGTGACCATGAGACGACAGCAACAAAATCCAGTGTCGACACGGTTTTCTTAAAGCTGTAAACCACCATTGACCACCACCTATCCAGCACGGTTGCACACGCAGCCCTACCTGCTGGGGCTGACCCAGTGACCACACCGGCCGGGAGATTTTTTACCTAAACCCCCTGTTTTACACAAAAATCACAAAACCTTCCTCCGCGTTCTCCCTCTGATCGGCGGATTAAAATCCTCGCCCCCATTTCCAGCCCCTTTTCTGTTCACTGCCCTCGCCAAATTCCCCCAATCCCAGCTCGCCGCCGACGGCATTGCGTCGCCATTGCCTCCGAATCCGAGTGCGCGTCGCGTGATCCCGGATCCAGCTTGGCGTCTTTACCCGCCGTCGCCTCCGACCCAACATTTTCCGCGCAAGGCATGGTGCCGTCCCGGCGGTTTTTTGGGAGAGTGCTTCTTCTGTAGGACCGCGGCGAGAGGCTGTGATGGCGGGCGCCGCCACGGAGGGGAAGCTCTCCCCGGCTCTGCCCCTGGCCACACTGATCGGCCGCGAGCTCCGCGGCGACGGCTCCGAGCGCCCGCTCGTGCGGTACGGCCACTCCGGCTTCGCCAAGCGCGGGGAGGACTACTTCCTCGTCAAGCCCGACTGCCTCCGCGTCCCAGGCGACCCTTCCTCCGCGTTCTCCGTCTTCGCTGTACGGCTCGTTCTTCCTTTCTTGTATTGCCATTCCGGTCTAGTTTGCGTTCGGTGGTGTGATGGCTTGTGTTTTTGGTTCCTTGGATCTGCTGTTCGCAGGTGTTCGACGGCCACAATGGCGTGTCGGCGGCGGTGTTCAGCAAGGAGAAATTGCTGGAGCACGTGATGAGCGCCGTGCCTCAGGGCATCAGCCGCGAGGACTGGCTACAGGCGCTGCCGCGCGCGCTCGTCGCTGGATTCGTCAAGACAGACATTGACTTCCAGCGCAAGGGTGAGATGACACCGGTGATCCTTGCAGTGCTGTTGGGAGTCTGATCAAACCTCGCTAGAAAGATGCTTAACTTCGGGAATCGGTGCAGGGGAGACTTCAGGGACAACGGCGACCCTGGTTGTGGTTGATGGGTTCACGGTCACCGTGGCTTCAGTGGGAGATTCCAGGTGCATTCTGGATACACAAGGCGGCGAGGTCTCGTTGCTGACTGTGGATCACCGGCTAGAAGAGAATGCAGAGGAGAGGGAGCGGGTCACAGCAAGTGGAGGGGAGGTCAGCCGGCTTAATCTCTGTGGAGGACAAGAGGTAATGATCACTGCTCATCAGTGATTGCGATGAAGAAGAATTCTAGGATACATAATTATATCTGCATGCTTTGGAAGCACTTCTGGATGTGGATTTTGTTGTTAATTGTCCTCTCTCTCTTTTAGGTTGGTCCTCTCCGATGCTGGCCTGGTGGATTGTGCCTTTCAAGGTCAATTGGGGATACTGATGTCGGCGAGTTCATTGTACCGATTCCACATGTCAAGCAAGTGAAGGTGTGAAATCATCACTTTTTATCAAACGAAAGGAATTAGCTCTTCCTAACATGTTTTTGTTAACATGTGGTTTACTTTTGGTAATTGTAGCTCCCAAATACTGGTGGAAGACTAATAATTGCTTCAGATGGAATATGGGATGCTCTGTCCTCAGAGACTGCTGCTCAGGCATGTCGGGGATTGCCTGCAGAACTGGCTGCAAAGCTTGTTGTTAAGGTGAGTATGCATGTGGCTGGGCTATTGCATCATCCGGTACTTTCTGTGTTATGCTTAAATTGTCTAAATCATCTAATCAGTATCCAACTTCTTGTGCAGCAAGCTCTGAAGACTAGCGGGTTGAAAGACGACACCACATGCGTGGTTGTTGACATCATCCCATCTGATCATTGTTCAACACCACCAGCATTGTCTCCAAAGAGAAATCAGAACATGTTGAAGTCTCTTATTTTTGGTAGGAGGTCACATAGTTCTGTCGGAAAGCTCAGCAAATCTGCTTCATTGAGCTCTGTGGAAGAAATATTTGAGGAGGGATCTGCAATGTTGGAAGAAAGGCATGTTCTTGTTTTCTCGTGCAGTTCATGTATCTCTAAACCCTTTTTGCAGTTTTATGCACATTCTAAGCATTTTAGCTTATGTGGATTCTTTGTTGCCGTCGATTAATTCCCAATACTCTGATTGCCGCATGTCTCTGGTTTAGTAGAGTAAGTAACAATGCAGAAATGCTCAACAAATTCTGTTGCACGTTTTTTTTTTGTATCATGCCCTTGTGTTTGATGTTATGGAAATAAAAATATTCATTGGTGGAGGATGGTTTGCATCAGGATTTAAGAGTCTGTGCAGTAGAAACTAAAAACCTAGTTTGTCCGTTCTCTCCTGGTTAGGCATATTTGGATGTTCCATTAGTTCTAGTGCCCCTGGAATTCCATAGAATGTTGTCACCGCAACCCTGTTCTTTCATGATGGCATCATTCTATTTACATGAGCCTTTGTGGTATTTTTGGCACTGGATAGGAATAAATTTTTGGTGACATGTTGCATCACTTGAATATATACCTTTCTCAATGTGAATTAAAAATGTAGGCCTAAGAGAAAAGATTTAAGTAATATTATGCTAACAGATTCCATGCCACATTCTGGATGTGCAATGTGGTTGATGTGGATTTTACAATGGACTTACATTTGGATAAAGTATGTATGCCATTTTGCTTCTCCCCGTTCCAGAACTTACGCAATGTAAAAAGAATATTAGTTTTGCTAGGCTACACTTGTTGTGATGTGTAATCTTAGAGATTTCGTTATATGCCACAAGAGTCCCTTTTGTTTAACCTCACTAGAATCCTTGATTGCATGTGGCATTCCTACTAAATTTGTTGTATTATCTTATCAGTAGAAGATTGAGGTTCCCAGGAGCACTTCATGCTAGATTGGAAGAACTTTTTAACTGCCAGGAGCATTTCATTTAGTCAAGTAAACTAATATAAATAACGATCACATAGCTGCCTTATGATTAACTTTGACTGTTTGGCTGTTGGAGATCTATTGCTGATTGATGTTCTGCTTCAAGAGGAAGGACACCCTGGTGTTACTTCTCTGTCTGCTCACTTGAGCCTGTTCAGCTGTGCCCTAACTTGAAATCTATACCTTTTGCAGGTTGGGTAGAAATTTCCCATCAAAAGCAAATCTGCCTCCCTTCCGCTGCGCTATCTGCCAAGTGGACCAAGAGCCGTTCGAAGGTTTAATGACGGACAATGTAGGTGGCTGCTGCTCAGCCCCATCAACACCATGGGGTGGTCCTTATCTTTGTTCAGACTGTAGGAAAAAGAAGGATGCGATGGAAGGTAAAAGATCAAGCCGCTCAACAACGTGCAGGTGAAGGTACTGATAGGAAACCACCGGGTCCTGTCCATGCCAACTAGTCTTCGATTTCGGTTTTCTGCTGCTTGTAAAAAGAGAAGAATAAACCGTTTGTTGTTTGATCCAAGTATTGTGTGGTGAAACTAACTGCACTCCAGCCTGAACTGAAAAAATTGGGGGTAACTAACAAGCCTGGTTTCTATCAACAGTGCGGATGGCATTTTTCGTTTGCTCAGAGAAGATAGCTAACAAACTTGAAGCCTTTAGTATTGTGAACCCTAACATGTAAAGAGAAATGAGTAGCCTAACAATGTGTTTGATAACGATGGCACGGCTCCTCATTGCTGATTTAGAATGCATTTTGTATGGAGCCGGTCGCTTGAATGTTTGATTCTATCCCAATCAATCTAGGACAGTATTTGGTGTATGGCTGAAGTGGATTTCATTGTATTTGCCTTCAGATTTCTGTTTGCAATCCTCTTCTGAGTTGATTTTTTTCCCCTTTCTTTTTTGTGCAACTGTCCTTGAGCTAGCGGCCGTACAGCTGCCAAATATATGTAGTCGAAGCATATTTCCCAGCTTGTGATGCGTAGTTTTTATATTTTTCTCCCATAACAGTAATCTGAGGACGAGAGACGGTACTGCATGTCAGCTAGTGCTGCAAGGTTGGAGACTCATCAATCGTGCCAGCTACCTTGCCCTGAAGAACTGGAATGCTGAATTATTTGCGTCTGTTGATGACTTGATGCTATGGCTGGTACCCATGTTAGGGCATACATGATCTACCCCACTGGAAAGGCAGCCATTCATTTCACTGTAGTTTACGACTACAGTGTTTAAGAAAGGAAGAAACAGGGCACCTTTTTTACGCTTTTACACACATGGGTAGGGGTTCTGGTGAACAGTCAAAACACCCCGGAGCAGTGCTAATTTTTTTCACGACTCATGTTACATCCCAAAATGATAAAAGATGAAAAAAAGATTCACATCTGATCCTACCAATTGCACCACTAGTTATTTCTTCTTCTCTGCGTGCATCAGCTATTGCCTTTCTCCCAGGCGTCCTCAAGCCAAACAGCAAACACTGGTCAATGTCAGCAGACAGTTAGACGAACGGACACGACCCGGCAGGAGGGCTCGGCATGGCATCCAGCCGAAATGATGATGCCAATTGCCACGCTCCTCCCGCGCGATCCCATCCTACACCGCATGGAAGACGTGCCCAGCGAAAACAAGCGCGCGCGTCGTGGCCTCACAACCTGGCGCCGGTGCTGGAGAGCAGCAGCCCGCACGTCTGCGACCCGCTGAACTGCACGTCGAAGGGGTCCCGTGCGTCGAACCCGCCTGCCCCGACGCCGACCCCGAACGAGGGGAACGACCACGGCTCGGCGCCGCCGAGCTGGTGGTGCGCGGCGCCGGCCGACTGCAGCACGTCCTCCAGGGCCTCGCTGAGCGGCTGCGGCCGCTGCTGCTGGAGGAGGAGCGGGTTCAGCAGCAGGTCGCCGTCGTGCGAGCCCGGGGCGCCTCCTGGAAGGTGAGTGCCCTGTGGGATAAGGCCGAGCACCTGCGCGGCGGGCACGGGCAGGGCCTGGGCCGCGGCCGGTGGCTGGTCCGCGGGGGCGCCCTGCGACTGCACCTTGAACTCGGCGATGCGGTCCGGGAACTTGTACGCGTCCTGCTGCAGCTTCACCACCAGCGCCTGCACAGATAAAAAGAAAAGCTCAGTCAGGTGTGCCGCTCATGACATGATCGTCGTCGCGCTTGCTGCATTTTTGTCTGTTCGGCTGCTGACCTTCTGGGTCGGATCGAGGGCGTTCAAAGTGAAGCAGTTGGTGCCGACGATCACGCCGACGACCTCGTAGACACAGTTGAAGAGGAGGACGATGCCGTGCCCGCTGCAGTAGGAGTAGAGCTTGTCGTCCAGCACGCACTCCCGGGCGTGCTCCACCGTCGACTCCCACATCTTGTTCGACATCCCGCCGCCAAGCAACTGAAAACAGTAGTGCAGTGCAGCAAGGTGAGAATACAACGCTCGGTAATCTGAAGCAGAATTAGCACTACTGTATCAGCAGTACGTGACAGTAGTGCAAGTCTCTTACGCTGCGCAGTCCGTACTGGTCCATCACCAGGTTCCTGAGGAAGTCTTGAACGGTGTGGATTCCAAAGTCAGCAAGCTTCTTGTGGAAAACCCCGTCCTTCCCGATCTTCTCCAGGCGCCACACGTCGTCGGCTAATGCAGGAGGATGGTGCTTCTTGTACACTGAAATTCGGGGGCATTGATGAATGTCGAGTTCAAAACTACTACGACGAAATGTTTCATGAACAAAAACCTGTGCCAAGTCAAGAGCGTAGACCAACAACTTACCTTCTCCACGGTGATCCTTGACGAGGAAGGGATTGCTGACAGCTTCCTGCACCCGTTCTTCGATGGAGCTGGCCCGGGACATCCTCGCGCCGAGCCTGAACTTCCGGCTCCTTATCCAGCTCGAGTTATCCGTGAAGGAGATGTCGCGGATGGAGGCGACGCCCTTCTCGAGCACGATGATCACCTCGCCGGACAGGAGCGGCCTCTTGCCTTCCCTCTCGAACACCACGCTCTCGCTGAACTCCTTCTCGGTGTGCTCCAGCCGCTCGTCGGCGTTGAAGTCGCCGTCGAGGACGAGGAGCTCGACCTTCATCGAGGACAGGGGGCCGGAGGTCACCGTCTGGTTGGTGGCGGCGTCGGTCAGGACGATCCGGAGCGGCTGCTTGCTCTCGGCCTCCACTCTGTTGCCTGTGAAAAGCGTCTGCGGCAGGTTTCCCTGGAACTGCAGCTTGTACCGTTTGCTGCTTGTTTTCAGTTGCAGTGGGAGCCTGAACAATGCAGAACACAAGTTCAGTCATGACATGCACCAACTGAAAACGAAAAGTGGTGTGTTGGCAGTTTGGGTAAAGTAGATTTGACAGCAAAAGTAAAAGAAGCTAAAGCCTAACACTGCACTGACAGCATAATTTCTGAAACAATTAAAAGCAGTTTTTCAGAGGAATCCTAACAGCAGCATGAGTAGCAAACTAGAGCAGGATATCTCCTACAACAACTAATATTTGAAGTACTCAAAATGCACAGGGGTGAGATGAAAATAACCAGACTTATACTGCTCTAGCGATTGTGAACACTGTTGTTCAGCATTAACCGTTTGCAATACCTCAACTTGAAGCATGCAAGACTTTCATAACTCTGAGAAACTAGCCGCTACTAGCATAGTATGTGCTACTCCACAAGAACTAGTAGCATTTCAGTAATTCAGTGTCTAGAGGCTAACCTGTGTGCAGAATCGATGTGTCGGATGAGGACATTATGCACCTCCTCCTGCACCTGATTATCAGGACGCAAATGGCCATCAGAATTCTGTCAGAGATAGGGAAAAAACGCCACAGTGCAACGAAGTGCAGTGCCATTCAGATGGCTGCGGAGGAGAAGTGCTTACGACTCTGCGCAGGAACGGCTCCAGCTTGGGCAGATGCCTCTGCATGTACTGCGCGCCGATGGCCTCCTGCATCGAGCTACTGCAAATGGACAGGACAGGACAGAGGCGAACATCAGCGTCAGAAACCCAAGAACTCAAGCATTCAGCGCGGCCACGCCCCAATGCAGCACGGAATCAAAGCTCACTTGAGGAACGTCCGGCGGCGCTTGGCGTCGGGGCAGCCGGCGGCGAGCTCCTCCTCGTCGCCGTCCACCACCTCCTCCTCCACGTCCAGCGCCCTCTTCAGGTCCATGGCGACACCGCTCTGGCCCACGTGCGAGCCAACACCTCGAGAGGTCGAGACCACTAGGCTCACTCGGATTCACCTGGGGCGGCCGGCTCGCACCGTTAGCTTAAACCCCCTGGCAGTGACCGCGGCGGCTATAAATAGCCCGGGGCGCAGGAAAGCAGAGGAAGCAGCGTGGAAGCTTCTTCCACGGGTGTGTGTGGGGGGGTCGGTCTCGTCACGGACACGCTCCCCGGCCGGGCAAAAGACCGTAAAGCGCCACCCGCCTCGCCACACCGGGATGACAGAATCCCTAGAAATGCCAAGATTCGGAGCACACCCACCCGAGGAGGGGATAGATGGCTTTCGGCTTTTCCGTCCTCCCCCTCCTCGGCTCCTCTCTTTCAGTGCCGACGTACGCCTGCAGAAAGGGCGCGGGATTTTGTCAGGCCGGAAAGTGGCAAAGGCGGGGGCGGCCGGGAGCTGTCACCGGCTAGCTGTGGCCTGCGAGCGAGCGCATGACCGTGCGGTGGGGGAGTCGATCGGGGATGGGGATGGAATGGGCAGCGGCGGGGTGCATCGGGAGGCGGGCCGCCGGGGGGGTGTGCGTGGCTGGATTGGAGAAGCTTCCAGGAAGCAGAGTTGGAGCGGCGGTTCGTGGCCATGGACGGGTCTGGGCCGCCGTGGAGACGGATGCCCCTCGGCGGGTAGGCTTTTGGGGGCTCAAAGATGGGTACAAAGGAGAGCTTTTCGCGCCGGGGGGAGGGAGGTGCTCGGAGCGGGGGAAGAAAGGGAGCGCAAAGCGGCGAGGAACAAAGCGAGCGCCGAGCGAGGGATTCGGCTCCTCTCGCTCTTTCTCCCCTGCGTTGCGTTGAGCTCATGATGAGTTCGTGTGCGCCTCTGGATCGTGGAGAGACGAAGTTGGAATGATAGTGCTTTTCCCATTTCCTTTTTTATCTTTTCTCTGATGGAATAATTCAATTCAGCTGTGAATGAGCTGCTCGATGCCCGTGCACGTCAACCCATGTCCAGCTCTTAATCATGTACAAGGAAAAAGGTGAATGTTCAGCTAACACTTCTTGAAATGATCAGACCATTTCTCTTCTGATCGAGCTCGACTTGAAGTAGTACCACTGAACTTAAAAAATCGAACCTATTCTCTTGACTTGCAGAGATGCAGACAAACCTGCAAATACGACAGCTAGGTAGAGAACTGGATTTCCAATTGCCCCCTAATTCCCGAAAAGGAATCCTAGAAAGTGCTAGATGAGGGCATCTGCCGGCTGCAGGCACCCCTTCCTTCCTCCCCTTTCCTCCAGGATAAGCAGCAGATAGCGTTAGCAGTCTAGCAGTAGTAGAGAGGCGCTGCCCTGCCCTTCCCTGTTCTGTTCTCTGGTGGCTCAGCTCTACATTCGCCTTTGCTGGCCCTAGAAAGCGCCATGCTCTGCTCACCGCACGACACCATGCTCGTCGGGGGCCCTGCCGGGCTTGGCTTTTGCCGCTGCTGTGCGCCTGTGCAGGAAGGCTATGCTATCTTCAAATCTCCCTCGGAAAGCTGGAAGCGGCACACCACACCCCGTCCATGTGAGCAGAAAGGGGCCTTCTTTAGCACACGATGCTGATGCTCTGCGCTCGCTTTGGGCGTGTGCGCGCGTCAGTGCGTGCGCCCTGCCCTTGTCCCTAGCTCCCTAGCTCCCGCATGGCATCCGAGGCGGCGGCGCTTTGGCGCTCGTCGGCTAGGGCTGACGAGAACGGGACGCAAGGCGCACGGGGTGCCGCCGATGATGCTCCCTGTAACCTGGATGGAGTCTTGGAGGTGTGGGAATATATTTCTTTTTTGAGACAATGGGATATTGGGATGTGAGAATTAATTTCCCAATTTTTGTTCGGCTGCCTCTAAAACGAACTTCGCGCACCTAAATTCTACTCCTATTTCTTTCGCAATGGTTCGCTGCATTGAACTCCCCGACCCCAAAAAGGGAAAAAAAATATGAACAGTTCATGACTGCTTGCAACGCCGTATCTCCCTTTAGGGTCAAAGCTCCTCTCTGCATTGCACTTCTTTTGAAACGAAATCTGCATGGCGCGTCAGTCTGTGGCGCACATGTAACAGGGAACTATAGAAAGATCATGAGGTGACTCCCAGTGGGCGGTGGCTGGTACACAGTTTTCTCGGAAACAATGCTTGTGGTGCTCGGCAATTCGAGTTCACAAAAAGGAAGGCTGCCATCAAAATGGGGTCACGCTGCCAGTTGCAGATTCGTTCAGTCACACACAGGAAGGACAGAAGCATCCGGCACGGAACACCCTTCACAACGGGAAATGTTATAGAGCATCACAAATTCACAGGAGGAGAAAATTCCGAAAAAATGACTATTCAGGTTTTATCATATCAGATGCATGTCCCAGTCCAATAACATACAAAGCCTTATTTTGGGCTACAATTTGTGTCACTAGAAGAGTGACGATCACATGACATACACGGCCAATTTGGCCCATCTTCTTTGGTCAGCGAACTTTGTTTTGATATCTCTGCCCGTTTGGCCCATCATCCCTAACCCATCATTGGCCCATCACTCGGCAATACTGTATTACTCTATTATTAAGCTAACTAAACACCAAATGGAAGGAGCATGCTGCTACTTTATTAAGCCACATACATGATCTAGTATGAATGAATGACAGACGAAGCAGCTCCGAATCTTAACAAGCAGGAGGCTAGAAGAGGCGTTGCGCTTACGCGGCGGCAGCAGGAGGTGGACGGTCGCCGGCGGCCTAGCAGGTCTCGACAGTGGACGGCAGGGAGTGGCGGAAGTGGCAGCGGTGGCCGTAGGGGCAGCCGGAGGCGGCGGCGAACAATTGGCACGCCAAGGTCTTGTAGCGCGGGTGGCGGATCACGGGGCGCAGCTCCTCCATGCCGTGCGCGAACCTGCACCGCCTGTCGTAGGGGCATCCGCCGCGCTCCCACTTGTTGCACAGCTCGGTCTTCACGGCGCCCTGCCTCGAAGCCTCCATCTCCACCTCCCCGTCATCCTTCTCCTTCTCACTTGCGTCCTGCGATCGCCATTCCAAATTACGAGGTCAAACACAGAATCCGTGTTAACAAATAATCGAGTTCGCATTTGGTTTGCTGAATTAAGACAAATCAATAGTTCAACACCCTGTCAGTTCAGCAATAAGCCTATAACAGCGACTGCTACTCAATTTGTAACCAAAAAGAAAGAAGTTCTGAACTGACGAATTATTGCGAAACCCATTTTTAACTGAACCTGTTTCTTCTTCAGATTGACCAAACCAATTTGTGCTTTCCCCCAAAATTAAAGCTCACTATCTTAACATCCAATTGGAGCATAGGCAGATGCAGAACATGAGTACACAAATTTCGAGGTGGAATTCCGACTTGTTGAATCCAGCATTGCCGACCACTGTGTGAACTAACCATAAGCTGTGTGCTTACGAATTTTAAGTACACTATCTGAATTAAACCCATTCAACATAGCCTGACCGTTTATGCAGTTGCAAATGCCAGATGATGCCAAAAGCAAATTACCAGAGCTCGTGTGATTTTGAAAGCTTAGTGTTGAGTTTGCCCCCGATTTAATTGTAGCATAAGCCAAATCTCTTCCCAGTTATTACCAAATTTCAGGAACTAGTGATTTATTATGTGCAAATTCTAGCGAGATAAACACTGAACAGGCAAGGTTCTGGGCGGTGTGAAATTACGGCTATTGAATAGTGAGATTTGGGGTCTCACCTCCTTCGCCGGGGACGTGCGAACACGGAGGCGCTGTGGTTGGGTCTCCCGCAGCGGCTGCTTCGGCGAGAGGAAGCCCTTCGAGCGCATGGAGATGCTCTTCGGGGCGCGTCCGGATGCTGCTTCAGCCTGCACGGGCCTCGGCGGCAGTGTCAGATTCAGAGCCACCGCGGACGCCTGCTTGCTCTGCTCGGCGGCCTCGAGCTCTTCGAGGAGGAGGGAGAGGTGCAGGTTCTCGGCGCCGAGGTGGATGCGCTCGCGGCGGAGGTCGGCGAGCTCGGCCGTGGCGTTGCGCAGGCGGAGGAAGCAGTCGTCGTAGCGCTCGGCGATCTCGCGCAGGAGCCTCTCCGCCTTCTGCACCTCGCTGTCACGCTCCTTCGAGACCCTCGGCGAAGAGCTGTTTCCGCAACCGCGTCCGTCGGAGACGCACGACGAGGGGGAATTGAGAAGCGTCTCCAGCGGCGACGCCTGCTTCGGCTTGCTGAACCCGGAGCCGTTGCCATCGCCACGGCTGTCGGAGACGCACGATGAGGGCGAGTAGAACAGCGTCTCCAGCGGCGATCCCCATGTCGGCGAGCTGAACCCGGAGCCGTTGCCACCGACTCGGCTGTCGTCGGAGACGCACGATGAGGGCGAGTTGAACAGCTTCTCCAGTGGCGATCCCCATGTCGGCGAGCTGAATCCCGAGACCCCGTCCCCGCCGGCGCGGCTCTCGGAAATGCACGATGAGGGCGAGTCGAGCAGCGTCCCCAGCGGAGACGACCATGTCGGCGAGCCGAAGCCGCGATCGTCGCCGCGCTTGGAGGAGACACGCGAGAGGAACCCCAGCTCCCCCTCCATCGCCGCCTCCACTCGAGCTCGAGCGCCCAAGCTGCGAAGCAAGAGCAGGAGAGTTATGAAGCTAGGGTTCGAATCGTGAGGAAGACGATGAGGAGGCGGCCGCGGTCGCGGCGGTACCTTGGCGTCGCCGTTGGGTTTGAATTGGGGAGGTTGGAGGGAAGCGGGGGTAGTTGGGGTTTGACTGGCCCCGGCTTATATAGAGTCCGTTGCCCATTTTTTTCTTCTCCCTGTTACTGAAACAACGAGCCACTGATGAAGCTGCAAGACAACCGTTTGTTATAACTGACACCATTTCTTGTGAGGAAAGAAACATTGAGACGCCATTGGTTGTATCTGAGATTTATCCTGTGTAACCATAAGGTTAACTTTATGGTTCAATATGTACAAAACAGGAGGCTGATAAGCTCAACAAGGGTACGATAGACTTTCCCCTTCATTGCTGACTTGCTGTGACAGAGAACTGCATCTCAGAAATGGTGGAAGTCTGAAACAAGCCAGTACACCCCACAGAAGCTGTCAAGAACATTGCGCTTCTTCGTGGTTGGGAAGCACATAGAAGTAATTTTGCAATCAAGTAAATGTATGTTGAATTAATTTCAGTAATGTATACAAGCCTACAAGGGCTGAGTATCAGTAATACTGATTACTGTACTACTGATATGTATCAGAGAAGATCAGGCTGGTTTTATTCTCTTGTTAGAAGGCGCAATAAAGAAATCAGAGCTGGGATCTCCAAATAGCATCTCTGTTATACAACAACAACAATGGAACAATCTGGTGCTTCAGGCAATCTTCCCGGCAAGGCAGATGCAGTTATTTGTCAGAACGAGTCGCTGGAAGATCTGTTGCTCGGAATGACTTCTCGAGCAGCTGAGGAACAGTTAACTTCAGCTCAAAAGTCAACTTCTGAAGCACATAACACAGGGTTGTCACATCCTGCATGGCACGGTGCGCGCTCCCTGTTAGGGGAATCTTGTAGCGTTCTCTCAGCTTCTCCAATGACACAGAGCTGAGTTTTGACCCTGCAAACCACACATGAAAGAAAGGTTTAACTTTAAATCACCTGCTCAATGGTAATATAATATGCTTTCTCGTTCTTGCAATAAACACACAACAGAATCCACAGATAAAAGCTTCAAATACTTTCTTACAGATGACTGAATGCATCTTACTGAATCACACTAGCACTTAAATTACAAAACTAAAATACTATAGACAGAAGCGACTATAATAGCAAAACTAAGTTTAGCTTGCTAGTTCATCAGCAATGTCAGGGCACGATAGATCGCTGTATTTCATTAATTTATTACGAAAAAGGAAGCTCTTCAGAACAGTATGTCCACGCAAGGAAATGGTAAACTTGAAAAGAGAGCATACCCTCAGAATCAACCAATTGTCTTGCAATAGGAAGAGTATCGACAAAAAGCCAGTCACCAGGCATCTCTACTTTACACCGTTGGAACTCAAAGAAGAGAAACGGTACATCAAAGGAACGCCCGTTATGAGCAACCCAGAGAACTGGTTTACCATCCATTTGACGACTCCAAACATATTGTAGCAGAATGGGGATAAGGTCTCCAAATCTGCATAGTCATACATGAGACCTCCATGATTGATAAAAGCAAAAGAATTCAAGGAGTCCATAAAAAAACTAATAAGGGCAATCATGATTTAAATGCATTGTAATTAACAACTTAAGTTTAACTATAACAGGAAAGTTTTTATATGAAAATATATAATGGGTAGCAAATTGCCTCTAGGAAGTAAAACATGGGAGATTGATTCCAGTACATAGTTTTTTCTTCACATTGCTGCATTTTCAGAACATAATATAGAAGGTAGAAGCCTTATTCCCTCATATGGCATATCATGGTTATCAAACACAACATGTACCAAAAGTAAACATAAGTTACAGGGAATCTTTTTTTCAAAAATATCACAACAAAGTAATGACATTTGAACATGTTTGCATGCAAAAAAAAAACACAAAGGATGCAGGGGATAGAGAAAGCAATCCTCAATTTCAGTCCTAATCACATATCAGGCATAATAAAGCATGAACATACCTTGGAACATCAGGCCTGCAGAGCATGCTGTTGCTAATACCATGAATGTACGTATTTCTCACATCTTTCTCGGGATTTATGAGTGTCTGAAAAGTGCTATTCTTTCCCCCCATAAGATCACGAACAGCAAATTCAATAATTCTGTCCTCACGACGTGAGAAACCAGTTGTTTCAATATCAAAAACAAGGATAGTTGCAGGCCATTCAGTCTTGACTCCAGAAAACTTTTCCTTGTAGGTATGTAGTGATTTAAGCTGCTCAAGCTCTGGCTGCTTGAACACTTCAATCGATGATTCAACTGATTCAACATGCAAATGACGGCTATTGCTAAATGACTGCTTACTCCCTTTTCTTGTGCTTCTTGCTAGTACTGTTGTACTAAGAGGTCTACTTTGATGTCTTCTGATAGAGAGCAAAGTTTCGAATATTGATCTGCTATGGTATTTAAGCAATCTGATATTACAAGTGTTTCCTATCAAGTTCCTTAGTAGATGGAAGTTCCCACAGCAAATAGAAGACAAGGACATTGCAGAAATGGAGTGAATGGGGCATCAAAGGTATTGCTACTCCTATTTTTCAGTACAGCACGAGTTTACTGAATATTGAATGTCCCTTCAGTATTAATCCTGAAATGATAAGTAAACAATCAGTTCTAGATGGAAGAGGTTAACCAATCCAGGAAGAGAAATGAAAGAGAAACATCCAAAAAGTGATGCAGCCAATCACATACATTGCACCACATATCATGTCAACACAAGCAATCACCCAAAAGTCGAAAACAAGACAGCAAAGCAGTTTTACATGACACACATTGGAAAACATAAGAGCACTGAATAAATCAGAAAACAGAAAACTCTCGATCTCACTGTTCACTTGTATTGCTTCACTTCGATGCTTCGTAGGAGTGTACAATATGCATGTGTCTGCCATCCCTTCTTGTACATGTACCAAACAGCTAAACTGGTAACCAAAGGTCTCCCAGGGGTTTTTGTCATTGACTCATTGTTATGCAGGAACAGAACCAAGGTCTCCATGTGACGGAAGTGCTTGAACCATCGTATCCCCTTGGAACAGCTTGTTTAGCTTTAATTAGGTCACCTCTGCATTGCTACAGAAAAGGTTTACCAATAATCCTTGCAGGAGCAGCGTCCGCTTTCAAACCGGTGAAATCGAATTCTATCTCTCATAATTATAACACGGCAAAGTACCTTTGATATTATCTTTATCCATTCATGACAGTCACTGCAAGTCTGCAGATTCTTTGACACCATTATCTCTGTCCCTGGACTAGTCTTAAGGACACTATAAGCCACTGCCAGCTTCTCACTGTGGAAGGCAAGGTTTTCTTCTCTTTCCTCCTCTGAGACATCTTTTGTTACTAGTTCAGTCAATGGAGCATAACCTTCAACCTTAGCTCTTTTAGATAATCCATGCAGCACTCGGTATATATCCTCAGTATCAGGATGAGATCGATCACCAGCTTTAAATTCATGTGTGCTTCCCCCTAACTCAACCCAACTCAAGCCTTTGCTTTTCCTAATTTTCTTTTGTTTCCGCTGTTTCCATAGTTCCTCTGAATCATTCCATCTATTTGCTGATGAGTAGATGTTTGAAAGAAGGGTGTAATCCCCACTGCCATGGCATGCCATATGCTCAACAGTGACCTCACCTAATTTTGTTTGGCGATACCTGCGACAGGCGCTAAGTAATGCCCTCCATATAACAGCATCAGGTTTTACATTCATCGACTTTACCAAGTTGTATGCTTCATCCAGCAAACCAGCTCGTGACAATGTATCCACCAATGCACCATAGTGTTCAACCTCTGGTGTGATAGAATACTCTGTAGTCATTGATTTGAAGTATTGCCGAGCCTCTTCAACCATACCACAGTGGCTGCATGCTGTCAAGAGCGCAACAAATGTAACCCCATCAGGAACCACTTCTTCACTTTTCATCTTGCGGAACAAAATCACTACATCAGATCCAAGACCATGTGCTGCCAGACCACTAATCATAGTATTCCACACAGAAATATGGTTTCTCTTGACTATATTGAATATCTCAGTTGCCACATCAATTCTTCCACATTTAGCATACATGTCAACAAGTGCTGAGCTTAAGATATGATTCATTTCTACCCCCAATTCAGTCATCAGTTGATGCACCCACACTCCATATCGGCGAGCACCAGCTTTAGCGCATGCTGACAGAACTGAGGAGAACGAGAAGCCATCAGGCACAAGACCTGAACGGACTAGCCTGCTAAAAAGATTCATTGCATCTTTCAGGTGCGAACTCCTTACTGCACCTGCAATCATTGAATTCCAAGAGATCAAATCCTTGACAGGCATCCTCTTGAAAATCTGATATGCCTTATCTAGCTGTCCACTCCTCAAGAGTCCCATAAGCATCAAATTACCATGGAAGGGATCGGTACTCCACTCCAGCATTGACCAAAATAGTTCACGTGCTTCCAGCATGCGATCATGAGCAATATATAACTTGAGCAGAGGAGGTGTTAGATGTTGATTAGATAGGAGCCCAACTTTTGTGAGATGACAATGGATTTCCATGGCAGCATAGAGGTCTGAGCATCTTGCACAAGCTTTGAGAAGAAGAGCATAAGTTCTGTAATCAGGGCAGAAAGCGGAGAAATGGAGCAAAGTTCTATAGTCCATTAGTGACTTTTGTGGGGAGCCTTTCTCTAAAGAAGCTCTGAGGATGGAGTTGGCATACGGAAAGACAATTCTATAGGGATGCTTCCTCAAACAGTTCACATAAGACATAGTGCAAACAAGCTTCTGAGGTGAGTTCAATAGAACACAGGAGAAAATTTCGAATTTCACCAGGCAGCTAGTTTTTAAAGTCCACCTGCAACCTAATTTATCCAGAATGGTTGGACGACACCTTAAACCACATAGCAGCAACTAAGGTAATCAGGCAACATGAACTCTATGCTCGTTGACTATCCTGAAATGAACGAACAAAATGGCCATCAATTCTTGTGCACGAATCTATGGAAGCTACAAAGTAAGTATTAAGAATATTGAACATGGAACAGCCACATGTTCCTGGTAACTAATTATCATCTTTACGCTCATGAATCTCATGGAGATTATTTATTAGTAAACGCCCACTAATCAATGCTTCTTAACATGAGATGATTTGAGATAATTCTGATAGTTATCGACAACGCTAGCCCAAATCATTTCACACATAGCCCTGATCTTGCTACTCTATGTGCATCTTACATATTGCGGTTCTATAGGGATCACATGCTCAGCAACACATCAATTTGCAGAGCATGTGTAATTAAGGCGTATACCACAACACTGCCTCTGAGGGACGCAAGAAGTAGGGGGGGAGAAACAGGCAAACAGCAACAAGTGAGGCCCGGTAGAGCTAGGGGGCAAAAAACAGCAATCATCAACTGAACTCCCTAAACAGTACATAAACATACATAATGTGTGCAGAACACCGGCGGAACCAGCAAAATGTTCTAGCAAACATGGATACAACAAAAGCTCAACATCGGACAGAGTGACGCGTCCCAGGTGCTCGACGAAATGCCCCGCCGAAGAACAACCAAACAGCGCATCAATGGGTTCCCAACAAAGATGAGAGCAGGTACCTTGCGAACCGGCCGAGGCGGCCAAGATCCAAACCGACGGCGAGAGAGCGCAGAGAGCCCGGTAAATTGAGCGGCAGGGGGGCACTAATACAGGATGGGGGCGGAAGCAGGGGACGCTACAGAAGGTATATTCCTTGCGTGCCGCGGAGAAAGGGAGGGAGCGTGAGAGGCGTGGAGGAGAGGAGCGGCGAGCGGAGGAGGAGGAGGAGTGGGGGTTCGGGAACCGGAGGCCGGGGTGGGGGGGGGTGGCGGGGGCGCCCGCTGTTGGCGGATCAACCGCACCGTGGGCGTGGGGTGGTGGTGTGGTTTGCTGTTTCCGCAAGGGCATGTGCCTGCCTGCTAGCGCCGTGATTAGAGTGGAAGCGTCTGGTTTAGCGCTCGCTTTGAAACGTTGGGTGGTGTCAGACCTTGGCCCCGCTTCGGTGGTGGGGTCAGATTGCTCCCGCGCGGGTGGTGCGGCCTGCGCACGTGTGTGGATCTGGGCCTGCGGTTTTTCTATTGCGATGGGCTTACCGAACTGTGGGATTTCGTTCGAGGGATAAGCATAAGCCCATTGGATTCCTTGCCTCCGGAAGTTGTTACATGGAATATGAGCGAAGTCCGCGTCCACATCTATCAATCTATACTGTAGAAATCGAAAATAATTGGAAATCTTTATAGATGGGGACCACCCACGCTGGACCCACGTGCTTTCGGGGGAGTGGATAGGTGCAGATCCATCAAAACCGAACGACAGAAAATGTGCCAATTACCGATAACTTTTAGTTTCAAAAAAAAATTACCGATAACTTTTTGCACCGTGGCTGCGGGCTTACCCGCCCGCGTGCACCCAAGTGGCCAAGTCAGGCCCTGTTTGGGAGGAGGGCCTAAGTTTAGCCCACTCAAATAAAGAGGCTAAAATTTAGCACCTAGGGTGTTTGGGAGGGAGGCTAAAATTTAGCACTTTGGTTATCAAAAGACTCTTTTACCCCTCTCCTTTATCCTCAACTTCTGGTGGCGGAAGCGCTTCTCATGTGCCACCACCGCCGCGGCGGCCGCGTGCGCCGCGCACTGCAGCCCCAGGAACGCTGCCTCCAGGGCCTCCCCTTCACCGCCGGACCTCGTGACGAGAGAAAAGAGGAGGAGCACGGCGTAAAACGCGGCGAGGCCCGCGGACACCGCCAGCGGGACGACGAACCCGGCCCCGACTCGCACCGCCACCGCCGCCCGGCCATCCTCCCTGTCCAGCAGCGGCTCCTTGTCGGCCCCGCCGCCGCCGTTGAGGGCGCCGACATGCCGTCCCCGCTGCCGGCGGAGGCGGCGCAGGGCGCAGGGGCTGGCGGGCGCGGCGGGCGGCGCGGGGCGCAGAGGCCGGGCGCGGAGGAGAGAGAAGAGCGCGGGGAGGAAAGAGGGGAGGGTACCGGGTGGAATTTTGGAGGAGGGGGACCACTTTTAGCACTTTTAGTCCATTTTAGCACCTCTTGAAAGGATAATGGATTATGGGGGGCTAAAATTTAGCCCCTCCATTTTAGCCCAGGTGTTTGGGAGGAGGAGGGCTAAAAGTGACTAAAATGGGGTGCTAAAATTTAGCACCCTCCTCGTCAATCGCCATCTTCCTCCTTCGGTCTCTCTGACGCTCGCCCAAATCGCCTCCCGATCCGTCCCACGCCACGCTCGCGTCGCCCTATCTCCTCTCCTCGGCCGCGGCGGCAGTAGTGCCGCATGCCCGTGACGACAGGGATGTGGGCGGTGTTTGCAACAATGGTCGACGGAGGCTGTGGGGGCAGCTCCTTCTTCCGCGGCGCATTAGTCCCAAACGTGTCGCAGCCCGTCGTCCCGTGGTCGCAGCCATGGAGGCTGCCGCCCCCTCCTCGCCGCCGCGATGGTCTCCAGTCTCCACCTCCTCGCAGCCACGACCTCTGACATCGGGCATGGTTGCGCTTCCACGACGACATCATTGTCTTACCTGCAGCCCTGCTCGAATGTGAAGGTGGGTACAATGCCCTCTACCTGCTTGTTGTTTTGCTTCTGATATTGGAGCGAAGAGATTTTGAAATTTCCATATTAGATGATGCACATGAAGAGCCACATCCTTCAGGTGAATCCGTGGAATGTCGACCCTGAGCCTTGTACAATGTGCATGAAGAGGTTCAGTGAGACAATGTGCATCAATGGTTGTTTAACAGTGAGGTGGAGATAAGGCTGTTTAGGCCATGATACTACTTAAATGGTCACATGGTAGATTCTTTAGAAACTAGTTATGGTTATTGGGATTGCTTTACAGAGTTTGGTGAAATGTTGGTGCTAATATATATTTTTTTATATCTGCATGCTTTTTGTGTGGAATTTTTGCTATTTTCTTCTACTAATCCGTGATCTGGGTGCGGTCTAATATGTAGGGCTTAAAGGGAGCAAGTGATCTCTTCCTGGTAATCATATCTGAAGCCGCGAGAAGCGGTGGTTTTTTTTTCCCTCTGTTCCACTTTCAACTTTACTGCTACGGATTCGTGGGTCGTAGAGTGTCTCATGGAATTTGTTTAGTGGCTGTTCGATATCAACAGGAGGGAGGATGTACCGAAGAATGTTGACGTAACTATTGTTTTAACTGGATTAAGGTTATTAGCATTTCCACCCTTGGCTTGATGCAACTGAAATTCATATAGTGGGAAAGAACTGGGCATTGTTCTTCCTGAACACCTATTAAGGTAACAGCACTGGAAGAAGTAAAAAATTGCACTATCTCAAGCTGGTTTTGTATTACACATTTGCGTAGACTCTTTATAGATAGACGTAGTTTGATTGACACAACTGTTGCAATAACCTTGTTGTATCGTTGACCTGTAGAGAAATAGCACAGCGAATCAGATGGGTCTTGTACAAGGTTTAATCTAGAACAGTTTCGTTTCCTTTTAGTGTCACTGGCAGTGTGCATCTGTGTCTTCTGTCTTGACTTGTAAACTATTACTTGGAATTGCCCAAGAATTATGTAATTACTCGGAAGCTACTACTTACATAAATTATTCCTATTTTGTACAGAAGAAACTCAGATAGATAAATGGCCCTGCCAAACTTAGAATCCAACTATCAAGACAAGTCTTCTAACATACAGATATTTCTGTTAGTTTATGACTAGCACCTAGGAGTGTTGATTGATTTGAGAAAGTTGTTTGCTAGACAAGTCAAGACAAGTTGTTTGCTAGGAATGATCCTTCAGAGAGAGGGAGGCATAGGAACAAGCAGAATGAGGACGACTGAAGAGCCGGGGTGTACAGCTAAGAGGTCTTTCCCCCTATTTAGAGGTTCCAATATTTTTCTTTTGTCGTTTGAAATGGTGTGCATCCAACTATAATTCTATATGACGAGTGGTTTGTTACCGTTACTTGGAGGATAGCAATTTTGCTGATCATTAGTCCCATATTCAATTTGTCAAATTTGGTACAATGTGTGCGTGTTCAATAGTTTTTTTTTAAAAACACGTGCGCGTCGCATAAACAGTCGATCAAAGCTGCGTACCTTCAGAAGTTCCATAGTGGAAGAATTCACCTAGCACGTTTGTTTGGAGACCCTTTTTTCATCCCATTAACATGTCTCGGCACTTGTGTACTAGATCAGGTTCGGAAGTAAAATCTTGCACGTTATCTTTTGGGCTAGGTCAAATGAGGAACGTTGCACTTGTTCTAGTACACAGCGGTCACGAGTCCGCAGCGACCTGTTCTTCACCGCAAATCGTGAATGGTGGTGTACAGCACATGTTAGGCTGCGTGTACGCAGGCCGTAGATAAGAGCGCAGATCCATCTTGCGCCTGCATGTGCTCTGCAAAAGTAAGCATGAAGAGAAGTCAACTGAATGATGCTACGCTTGTTGCAGCAATAATAGCACAGGGTTAAAGAGATCATGCCCTTCATGATCCTGATAACATTTTTCGGTGCACAACTCTTTTGTTTTCAAAAGGAGGGCTGAAAGGCACCTATGATTTCTGGAAGGTCTCTAGTCCCATAAAAGATCTGAATATTTTAGAACCTGATGGCTACGAATTGAATACAGACGTCGTGCCGTGGGGACGTTCTCACGCTCTATGATTTCTGCAGGTTTGAATGTTTCCAGCTTTCCTTGTCACCAACAGCTCTTTTCTCTGCATAAAAGTATTGCAGCAGTGTAGTAGCCTCCGAGTGACTAACGATGCATGTCTACAACACGGTGTTTGTTGGTTTCCATGACATCGCAAATGAGCAACCTAACCTGGATAAACAATCACAGGTTTGTGCGTGCCAGTTATGTTGTCTCAGGCACGAAATGGACACCATGCGTTACGTGCGCAGATGATAAGCTCCTCATTGACCATGTCCGATGTGGGATAGGTAGGTGATGATCGAGAGCAAAGATAAACTGGGTATGAACTGATGTCACGAGATGACGGGCAGAAGTCAGTGCGCAAACGGATATTCTGATCCGACCGAGCCAACAGAACAGAGGCAACGATCGCAGCAAGTTGCTTTCAGCTTTCAAGAAAGCAAACGGTTTCATTGGTGTTTCAGCTTGTTCCTCTTGCTGACAGCGAGAAAACGAACGTTGCAATATGCAAGTTGCGGAGGGTTTGAAATGCAGGCTGGTGACCCTGGCCTGGAGTGGTCCCCCTTACCGAACAAGTGTCCGCCAAAGATGTTTCGAATTTTGAACAGAAGCATCCAATATTTCTCTCATCTGAGAAGCATCGGCCCTTGTTTACTTCCCAAGTTGGGAGGTGCCAAATTGGCATTTTGCCATAAATGCGACACTGTAGCGTTTCGTTTGTATTTGTGAATTATTGTCCAAATATTGACTAATTAGGCTCAAAAGATTCGTCTCGCAAAGTACAACAAAACTGTGCAATTAGTTTTTGATTTCATCTACTCCATGCATGTACCGCAAGTTTGATGCGATGGAGAATCTTCTTTTTGCATAGTGTCAAAGTTGGGAGTTTGGAGGAAAAACATGGCCCCAATGTTTCTCCACAGGACATGCAACAGTAATATCCTGTACACTTGTACCCTCTGCCAAGAGTTAACTACGAACTACGGACTCTGCATGAGTGCTTGTACATCAGCAGACTCGGATGAGAGGTACTGACAGAGGCGTCAAAGCACCATCGGATTCAGATGAGCAGCGATACGGTTCCATGAGCAGTCAATAAAAGTGAAAAGTAAGAAATGGTAAATTCCGTGTGGCAGACCAAACACAAGTCGCAGCTGGATCAGAGATGTACAGATCACTCATCTGGTGTAAACATGTAGATGTCATTAGAGGGAGGACACCAATGTTGCAAACCAGCAACAAATGCGTGTCCTCGCCTCTTTCTTTTTCTCGCTATCCAAGTATTCATACTGTTGCACGATTGCTGCTCCATTCGACTAACAAATAGCAGCTAAAATGAGGTCTACTAAGAAATCAACAGAAACAAAAAGGCTTTCTTACAAATGGTATCGATCAAACCACCTGAAAGAATAAAAGAATGGAGGCCCGTGGATTATTGCTGAAGCAATAAGAAAGCTGAAGCAGCAAGGACCAAGACCAAAGCTAAGGCGCTGCTGAGACGGGTCCTGAATCCGCTGCTGCTCTTAGGAATTCTCTGCGGCATGGCACATTCGTCACCATTGAAGAAGACCTTTGTTGGGAAGCCGTCTCCAGAGACAATGTTGATCCCAGGGGTCAGCTTCTTTGTGAAGGAGAGGACTGACTGTTGCTTCCCGGGTACAAGGTAATCCGACCCACTCATGTTGGTCTGCTTCACCAGGTAATTGAGCCCCTCCAGACCCTGCATAAAGATGGTGTTCTTGCCCACGGCCGTGCCATTGAAAGAGTACGCCTTCTCAAAGCCATCATACGCCTTGTCCATGACAATGGCAGCAAACCAATTGGCCATGTCGACATCCTCCCAGTTGAACAATGTCACCCTAGCACTCCAGCCCTTGTTGTAGTCTGTTGAGACATGCCAGTTGATGCTCACACCACAGAAATCACCACAAGGCGTTGGGCGGGGCACATTGTAGTGCTTCAGCTCAGCCCACGCCATCGCCTTCTGGGTGCGGTTGTCGAACGGCACAAGCAGCGCTTCTGGTGGCAGGAGCATAGATTGTGCAGTCGTGCTGCAGGTCTGTCCTCGCCTGTTTGCAGGGCACCCACATGCACAAGTGTTGCAGGGGATCACCGAGTCATTGTAGTATGCTGAGAAGGTCACACAACACTTGGGCTTGGCCCCCTTAGTTCTGGTGATGTTGCACACCACCTGCCATGTCGCCACAGCCAACGTCGTCGAGTCGAGCCCGCTTGGGTCTGGGAATGCCGTTGGGCTGACAGGCACTGGCTGGCCACAGGTGTAGTCTGGGTTCAGCGATGATGCACCGGCGATCTTGAAATTGGCAGGGGGGAACAGCTTGGTCCGGTTCAGGTCCGGTGGCATCTTGAACACCTGCATTTGGAATGCCGATTTCGACTGCTTCTCGTCCATGGACTTGGGCAGGATTGTGCCATTCCTGCAGCAGTTGTCAATCTTCCCAATCTGGGTGTCGTTGTACCGGGACAGCGGCAGGTCAAGGATCACCGGCTTGCGGTCGCAATTGAGCACCTGAGAGAAATCAAGACTCTGGTAGTACTGCGCCGCCGCCCCATAGATGCAGCCGGAAGTGTCCACCTTCGACGGGTGAGCGCCCTTCATGGAGTAGATGAACTCCCCACGCCGCCACTCCCACGACAGCCGCCAGTTGTCGAGGCGGCCGAGCTTGGCGTTGTTCTCGAGCGTGACGAGCGCGAGGTAGCTGGAGGGGTACGCCTGGAGCACGTCGTAGGTGATGACGAGGTCGCCGGTGCCGCGCGGGAGGAAGTTCTTGGTCGGGTCGGTGGCGTTGGCGTCGATGACCGTGGCGTTGGCCTCGGCCTCCGGCGTGAGGACGCAGCAAGTGGACAGGATCCCCGCGGTGACGTTTCTCGCCGCCTCGCACGCGTAATCCGGGTTGTCCAGCGAGAGCTTGGCGGGGAGCGGTACGAACGGGACGGGCCCGGCGAAGACCGTGCCGACGATGCCGACGGAGGCCTGGATCTGCGAGAGGTCCCCGGCGGTGGCGATGGGCGTGAGGAGGTCCGTCTGCGGGTACCCCGAAAAGGAGGTGGCGTTGCCGGCGTCCTCCGTGGTGTTGTACGGCATCTCGCCGCCGCCCGTGAGCACGGCGCCGTCGACGCCGACGAGGATCTCGCCGTGCGCGAACTCGACGAGCACCGCCCACGACTTGAGCGGGCGGGTGCCGGAGTTGAGCACGGTGGCGTTGGCGCGGAAGGCGTAGGGCTGCTTGTTCTTGTCGCTGACGAAGGGCCGGATCTTGGTGCGGCCCTGGAAGTTGTAGGTGAGCTGGATACCGTTGCAGCCGGGGTCGGGCGCGGGGGCGGCGGCCGCTGGGGTCGTCCCCCTCTGCGCCGCCGCGAGGCCCGCGAGCAGGAGGAGCCCGAGGACCACGGCCTGGGGAGCTGCGGAGCCAGCCATCGCTGGATCGGGAGCGCGCGCAAGGTGGAGTGGCGATTGGGGCGGGAGCGGGGTGGCGAGGTAGATGAAGCGATCGGAAAGCGCGTGCACAGCTGGGGGAGGGAGATGAGGAGACGAAGGGGGGAGGAGGAGGAGGGGGGGTGGTGGGTTTGAACTGGGGGAGCGGCGTGTAGGCGTAGCTTGCCTGCTGCTTCCTCCGCCTCCGTGCTGTTTATTCCCCCAAAAAAAAATGCAGAAAATGATCGGGTTTTGAACAAAAGGGCGTGGAAAGCGACGCCGGCCGGAAAGGAGGAGGAGACGACGTCGGAGGAGAGTGCGGGGTCCAGGGGAGGGGGAGGAGGAGGAGCGTGGGTTGACGTGGATTGGTCGACGGCGCGTGGGCCCGGGCCCAGCTGGTAGTGAGTTAGTGACGCGGGGGACGCGGAGAGGGCGGCGACTGGTTGAAACGGTAGGGTTCGGTCCGGGCAGCGGCTCCGCCGCGGGGGTGCGACATGCGCGGCGGGCCGCCCGATTCTGGCGTGTACGGTCGTGGACGGACGGCGGCGGATGGGGGCTGCTGTCTCATGTGTTGTGGGCCCCGTGCATGTGAGGAGGAGACGTTCTGTATGGCAGGCTCGGGGACCCGGCCGGCGCTTGTGACATAGGAGTACGAAGCCTGTGAAGACGATGCAGCGAGCGCGGAGCAGCGGAGCGCGATGTTTCCAGAGAACACGCTTTGGTGTTGGTGAACGCGGATTTGGTAAGAGATCGAGCCATTTTCTGTAAACAAATCGGATGGCTCCCGCGGACGGGTCTGTTACCAAATTTTACCATACCACATGGCATATCCCATGTTTCGATTCCAGGTCCCCCTCTGCTTTGGTGTAATCTACTACTGCGGCTTGACTGGGTGCTGTTGCGCCCCGCGGAAGAACGTGTCCAATAACCCATGCGCGTTTTGTTGGGTGCAGGTACGCTGACGCGCACGCACACGCCGCCGCGCTGCTGGTCGCCAGGGACATGCCGGTGGCTTAACATACACGAGTTGATCGATTCTACGTACGTGCATAGAAAATTTGAAAGATGATCGTTTGACTTGATCTAGAATTAGCAGGTTCTTTTTATTTGCTTACTTATTATAGTCGACAGCGTGACACATTAGACGTGAGCTCACGTTCATGGCTCCGCGATTGCCGCTGGTGGGCACCGTCGCAACGTGGGATGATAATCGGAATCATTCTCTTCCCCGACCTCGTGCGCGCTTGTCTCCTGTCAGGCATTGCTTTTCCGACGTTAAAAGCTCAGTTTCATGCGTGAGCTCGGGTAGTTAGGTCCTGTCCACTAAGGATAGAATGTTTATGTATGTATGTATAGAGCCGATTGTGTGCGCGTATAGTGAGCGCCTACCATATTTTTTAAAAAAATATATATTCCTGCATACGTAGATGAAGAATTGGAGGTTCGATCATCTCAGCGTCCGCAACTTAACGATACATTTACATTTACATGTATGCTAAATACTCCATCCGTTCCAAATTATCGATCGTTTTAGCTTTTTTGATTCATAGTTACTATTATGCATCTAGATGTAGTGTATGTCTACGTGTATAATAATATTTATGAACCTAGAAAAATTAAAACGACGTATAATTTGGAACGGGCAGGACTTTCTTAAATCACGTAATTCTATTTTTTTTAGAGGAGAATGGGAATGTTTGCAATGCGGCTGGACCTGTACAGAATGAGAGAATCCATGCAAGGGTGAGTGTCCAGGAGCCCGAAGTGGCCTTAGTTCGTGAGATGGGCCGGGCTAGGCTTTCGGTGTGGGTGCGGAGCAGGATCAGATTCGGCCCCTTCCTTACCGCTGCTGATTGTGGGCTGCTACAGAACAGATTGCGGATCTTAAAATGAAACTGCAAGGTCCGGTTTCAGCTCGAAATTACAATTTACAAGTCAAGAACGCACCAGATCCAACCCATTTCTATAAAACTAAAATAGGAACATTTTTAAATGCGCTACGATATATTCAAACTTTTAGAACCAGTTTACGAAGAAATCGTGGCCATCTATATTCTTTTTCTAGAATGAAATAAATGCTATAGGGACAGCAAAGTAACTATCTAAATTTCTTGGAAGCTTAGTGGGGACATGCGGCAATTAGGACGAACATCGTTGTTTATATCACTGTTGCCTACAAATGTTTAGTACGTGGACTGGGAATTCGCAATTCGAAAGATAGTACAAATGCAGATTCTTACGTATATACACGTACATCCATCTCTATGAATACATGTATGTATCTCGTGGTCTATGAGCAATCTTCGAGAGATTGAATTAGTAGATTTTGAGATTGATGAGGTTAACAACTTAACATAGCTTCGCCGTCAGCAACTACATCACCTATGGCTAGAAGAATAGTATCGTTTATTCGTAAAATACATTAAAAAAATACAAGCATCTATATTGAATCTAGGATTTAAGCTCACATGGTGGCATGAGTAAGTTCCACTATAAGAAACATAGCTAACCAAATTCGCTCCACAAATCATTTTAATTTAGTCCTTAGCTTTACCCACTAAGCTT
Source organism: Setaria viridis (assembly GCF_005286985.2). Lineage (NCBI taxonomy): Eukaryota > Viridiplantae > Streptophyta > Magnoliopsida > Poales > Poaceae > Setaria > Setaria viridis. The sequence goes on from NC_048271.2 coordinate 46,404,240, forward strand.
GCCGGTCACCTTTCATTCAGTGTGACCGGAGTAGATTGCCCATGATCATGAGTCATGACAATCCTATTCCGAACCTAAATGAATTGAAGTACAACCGTGCGTTTGTTAGCTAGCATATGCACTTCAGTACTGATCATACGACTAGTCATTTTCCCATTCGGGCCTTTACCCCGTTCCCATTACCAAACCGATCAAAATATAAAAGCTGTCACCTGCCAACTAACAAAAGATGAAGGAAGTCTCTTTTATTTTACTTCATGTTTCTCCTATATCATCTTGTCATTTTTGTACCAGCACTACTGCATGATGTGGTACCGGAAACTGTCAACAGCAATGTGCAACATAGAGTAGCCCTTTCAATCTATGGAACACGGCAAGGGTGCACCGAGGAAATCTTGATTTGACATTCAATGCAATGCTTGGACGTCGACACATACCCCAACTATAAACATTTGGCTATTACTTTATTTTCTTAAATATATGCTAGTAAAGATTAGTATAAAAATAATGTTTTGAAAATATTTTTCATGACAAATATACTAATATCATTGTTCATCAATCACTTACAATATTTCTGAACACATCAATAACAAAGTTTTAAAGTTTGATTACATGCATTCTTAAGACAAAATGTAGTCGAGGATAGAGGGGTGCTAGTTCTAAAAGAGAATAGAGAGAGTATACCTACATAAAAGGCACACCGACTAGAGTGGAAACCCTTTAGCCTTGTACTATCATTTCTCAAGTAACCAATGGTAAACTCGACAACTAAAAAAGAGGCAGTTTCAAAAAAATTTAATTCGATCCATATGACGGTTGCTTCCATAGCATACATGCATTTGCCGGGTAGGTGGCTGGTTCTTGTTGAATTCCTACATGACCAATCACGAAACAATACCTGACCCAACATCTTGTGTTAACTCATACCAAAAAGAATGGAGCAAAAAGCCACTGCTCACCAAACCAACCGGCAGGATTTCACTGTCGGAGGTCAGGTTCGGGGTCATGGAGCGATTGGAGACTTGGAGTCCCCAGCTTGGTTGGAGAGAAGATCGGGCCCACCGATGCAGGCATTTTTTTTTGTTAATTTTTGCGAGATGGAGGCATTTTAGTCAAAGGCAAACAGACTAAACAGAGATCAGACAGCTTATACATAATTGCAACTGGTTTGTGTGGCACCATTTTCCGTCTTCGCGGGAAATTATCGGACCATTAATTTGGTTGCCCGGTTCCTGCTCCACTACAGCATTATGAATTTTTGCATGAAGGAAATATCAACCAAGACCACCCACCAACAACTCATCACACACACAAAACAGCATTTTAGTCCCAAGCAAATTGAGACAGACCACTTCCAGCATAAAGCAAATGTACACCACATAAACCTCATATCAGCTTCCAACCTCATTCATGGCGGATCAGCTGGAAATCTGAAACTACTCGAGTAATTGGCCTTGTTAACAACCTCATGCCCACCCAGCAATGCGTACATAAAGCTGCATCACGAGATATGAAAAATACATAGCACATGAAACTGCCCATGGAAAATTTTGTTGCACATCCATCTTCCCCCTGTATGTCTCTAAATTGCATTTTTCATCAAACCGCAGAACAAAAACCACATAGCACATTTTTAGCAATCACGACAGCTCAGTTATTCCGTAACTCAATTCAGTCAAAAAGCCTTGCAGCTCGGACTGGCTGAAGAAATGTACATTTTTTTAATCAACACTTTGTGTCAGAAACAATGAAATTTGCTCTTACAGGAATGCTTCCAGGATTTCAAGCATATCCAAATCACTGTTTGTCTGGCTACCCAAAAAAACCAACAAACCTTTGAAAATGAAAAGAATGAGGGAGAGAAGAATACAGCGAGTGATTTTGAGAGGAGTATCACAGCAAGATGTTATATCACTAACTAAAGAATCAATACGTATCGACGATTCAGTGAAATTATTGATCAGTTGGCTATATTTAGTTTGTCCCGTAGCCGTGTGGATGCGACTTTTGCCACCTCCATGCTACTGACAGGCTCTCCTTGAGGTCCGTATACTGAGCTGTCCAGTTGAGCTCCTTGTTGATCTTTGTTGGGTCGCTGTATACTTCTGCATAGTCTCCTGGCCTTCTGCTGAGGTACTCAATTTTGATGTCAACCCCAGTGGCCTTCTTGCAGGCATCCACAAACTCATTAACCGAACGGCCTGAACAGAAGACGCACTATAAGAGCAAAGTGATGGTGATGGCACACAGGACACAAGAAATTTCTTCAGGAATGATTTACTTCAGTCACTCATCCAGTTGGGTGAACAGGTTAATATTTATATTTTATGAGGATTTTGTGTAAATTCCACAAAGAAATCTTGTCCCAGATTAACTTGTGGGTCCATCTACCTCATGTTACCATGTAAATTAAGAAAAATATTTATTAGAACCTGTGTTGGGTACAACTCTCTGTATGAGCAAATAATTAATAATCCCTCCGTCCCAAATTCGTTTTAACTTTGTCCTAAGTCAAACTTACTTATCTTTGACTAAGTCTACAAAAATGCATAAATATTTACATATTACAACATTGAACTTGTTTCACTAGATAAACAGTGAAATTATACAAAAATTCATAAATATTTACAACATCAAACTTGTTTCACTAGATATACCGTGGAATATATTTTCATAGTACATTTATTTGATATTATTGAGGCTAAAATATTTTTCTATAAACTTGGTCAAAATTAGACAAGTTTGACTTAGGACAAACCTAAAAAGACTTATAATTTGGAACAGAGGGAGTAACTTTTAAATAAATAAAGACATCTCGTGTTGCCAAACCTCTTCCGGTTCCAACATTGTAAATGCCAACTTTTCTAGGTTCAGCCTTGTTGAGTGCTTTCACATGAGCATCCACTAGATCCGTGACATCAATGTAGTCTCTTATGCAAGTTCCATCAGCTGTAGGATAATCTCTTCCTTTAACCTACAGAAAGATCATGCATATCCATCAGTTCTATCTTACAGCACAGTTCCACAATGAAGAGCTAGTACATTGGGCAAAGCAGGACAGCTCAGCATGCAGCAGTAGACTAAACAATGCTTTATTTCACAGATATTGCTACACATACAGTACAACGGAAATATACCTTTAATCCTGGAATGATTCCCAATGCTGCATCAAAGCATGCCCCAGATATCCGACCATGCTCTCGTAGTTCTGGCCTAGGAGCTTCACCTAATCTTCCCTCTGGGTCAGATCCAATAACATTGAAATATCTGGTGCAGAAGCCGAAATGTTAATTCAAACCAATTTCTGGACAGAAGTGTTGAGAAATTAAAGGTCCAACTGGAGAGAAAGAAAATACCTTAAAATCATGACAGCCATGTCAGCTCCCTTTGACTTCGAGAAATCTAATATGATGTCCTCTGCCATTTTCTTAGCTTTTCCATATGGGTTGATAGGGAACTAGGCCAAGGTAAGAGATAAACATATCAGTACCACAACATCATGTCTGTTTGCACAGGTAAATACCTAAAATCATTAAAATTGAAGAAAAGAATGCCGCATTTACATAGCAGCCTAAGATTATTTGTTTCAGTAATAAGCTGACTTAATGACAAAGCAACACAAAACATAGTATTATTAAAATCCATCTCAAGCTGTCAACATAACTAAACCTGGGGTGTGGCTTCTGTTATAGGCATCTTCTCCGGTTCTCCGTATGTAGCACATGTACTGGAGTAAATAAGGGTCTTGACTCCATGAGATGCCATAGCCTCCAAGATCAGTAAGGTGTTTGACGTAATATTGTGATAGTACCTGTTAAGTAGCTGAGGCTGTTAGAAACATTAGAGAAGTTTCAGATATCTTAATATTGATCAATAAATCTGTAAAAAATAACTAAATATATATGATAGGAGTAAGTGCACAATCAAGACACTAACATTACAACGTGCCATCAATGAATACAAAATAATTTGGTTAAAACCTTACATTTTTAGTCCACTTAAGGTAGTTTAAGATATAGGTCATGAGAGCTAAGGAAAAAGATCAACATGGTGGCCAGAACAAGCTTATATAATAACATTTTCACTGGCAATACATGTTCAGGTCATTCTAGACGACAACGCATAAAGGAGTAAAAGCCTGGATGCTCTCTACATTTTATGCGGAATAAAATAATATGATCTTCAATCCCAAGTATCAAACTGTCACCAAGGTAACGACTACAGGCTTACCTAAGGGGTTCCAGTGTGCTCTCACCCACATAAGCAACAGCTGCAAAGTGCATCACAGCATCAAATGCATTTTCAGCAAATATCTTGTTGACCTGGGAGCCAGTTAAGTGAAAAACAAGACTTTGGATGTAACTCCATAATCATAAGAAGCACAAGCAAAGCAGCTTTGGAAGCATAAGTGAGGATACAGATTTCTGGTCCCCCAGATCAGCAAAGATGAATTGTAGTCTCCCAGGCTGCGGAAATAACTCCTGCAGAACCTTTACTGCTCCCATGTTTCCTCTAGAGAGATTATCCTACAGAATGAACCAAACTGTGCATCAGCAGAAAAAGATTTAAAGAACAAACTAATTCACACATTCAGTACAAAGAAAGACTTGGTTACCACAATGGTAACTCGATAGTTATCCTTTAAGAGCCTTAAAGAGGCATGTGACCCAATATAACCAGCTCCTCCTGTTACTAAGACGTGAATAACCCCAGGTTCATGGCGAGAAAACTGCAGGAATATACACAGCACAGTCAAGTTTACAGTTGCGAATTGAAGTATTATCAGATTCATCCAAGTTTTGTATACCAAAGTACAAATTCGCATTATCTATCCAGATTGCTTGGGTGTTGCAAAACAAAAGTACCATCACATGGCTGAAAGCTGCAATTGTCATGTCACTCAGGCCTCAACTGCCACACCAAGCAGTGGCAACAAAGACATGTATGTATGAAAGATCAAGTTGGAACATGGCCTAATGTAAAAGACACTGCAATAACAAAGACTATCTGCTGGAGGGATGTCACTTTCATCATCTTCTTGTTAGCACTACCACAAGAAGGTACAAAGATATGTGTGGAAAACAAGTAGCATAGTGCTCTCACTTTCTGTCCTCATTATTACATGACACAAGAATACAAGATAAAGATTATGCTTTGCAGCATCTTCTACAATTTCTCAAAGCTAAAGTATCCTAGTTGATGAAGTGCATTACACGAAAACAAAGGGAAGGAGAGCCTCAGAAGAGGTTACAACGTTACTACCTATAGGAAGATTAATTGATTTTTAATTTGTGATATGAAACATGAGTAGAAGGTGCTTTGGAAAAGTTTATTGAAAGGAATATGATAGAAGGAAAAAGGTAAAGAGAAACATGTACTCATGGACATCTTACCACACTATTGCCACCAAAACCAGGAGATTGCTTCAGAACAAATATACATAGTGTTGTGAGGACCAGGGCTGCAATGATTTTCGCAACATTATGAGGCTTCCGCCTTGCATCGAAGTACTCCATCCCTATCAATAAGAGAAACATAAACAGGGACCAGTCATACATTTAATCATTACAAATGAAGCATACTCATGATCAGATAGATAGATAGATAGATACACAAATAACTGTGCCGTTATTCAAAACTCGCAGTAAGCATACTCTGGGTGTGACTTGGAATGTGATCTTAGCAAAGTGGCTGCTGCTTGCTTAAAGACGTATCTACCAAATCTAAACTAAAGGGTTATACACATCCTACTGACTTCGATTGAAATGTTGCACCTAATAGCTTTAGTCAACTTGCCTGTCTTTGTAGCAACTGAAATCTTAATGTGCACATAACAAGCATTACTTCAGGCAGAGAAATGCATTATTTTGAATCACAGAAAGGAACTTTTCCTCAGAAGCACTCTACAAACAAATTACTGTCAGAAAAGCTACTACATGCGATACAAAACCACAGTTCCACTCATAGATACGCGTAAATGGCACCTTTGAGAGCTAGCATGTGCTTCTACACCAAGTGAATCCCATTGTAAGGCAGAAAGGGACAGCTTTTCGAGTGGAGAACTAAAAAAAATCAGTTTCCTAAACATAAACAAAGGCCAGTGGTGGTGGGCACACATGCTTAAGGGACCGTCGGGTTAAGAGGACATATCATTAGATATATCTAAAGCAACAGTAATAACCAAGACAAGGGGCATCGAGATCTACCAGCCCTAGGAAGGCTTGACCTCCTGTTTAACGGGATCATGTAAGAATTCTGCTCCTTGAGATGAAGCTGCCGATGGTAGAACCCCTACTTGCCACCGTCAACGCGATTTTCCAGTCAGAACATCAACTGCAGAACCATCGCATGGCATGCATCAATGATGATGGTACAGAATAATTCCATTTCAAGGAAATACAATGAGAATCAGTAACAGGGCAGGCAACTCAAACAGGTCGCAGACAAGATTACAATTCAAACCATTATCAGCAATAGCGGAGCTGTCTCAATTTTTTTGCAAAAACTGGAAGTAGGTATCATGCATATATTTGTAATCGGGTCAGATCCGAATACAAATGGCTTACATTAGGTTTGGGGTGTTCGGAATCGCGCAGCAGGAAGGGAACAGAAGGGGGCGGACTTACCTGGCGGTGCTCGTCTCCGGCGAAGTACTCGCGGCGCTCGCACAGTCGTCGCCGAAGGGGGGGAGAGAGAGGGGGGGAGGTGAACGGGAGCAAGAAAAAGGGAAAAGGGAGGGGAAGGAGAACATAAACATGTCTCGTGTCTGGTATTAATAGGACTGGATATCGAGCTGGCTCGGCTCGGTGTAGCTCGTTCTCCTAACGAGCTGGCTCGGCTCGGCTCGTGATAGCTCGAGCCGGCAAGTTATGCTCGCGAGCCAAGAACACAAGACAAGCACAGAATGACAGAATAGAAGGAATCGTGTTCTGTAAAATTGAGCCAAGAACTGAATAGAAGGAATCGTTTGCTCGATATCAAATCTTTGAGCTTTTCAAGACGTTCCACGGGAAAGGGATGATAGGATACACAAACTCAAGAAATCGACAAAAGGTCATAATCCCCAAAGAAAGATCAAATTCTTCAGCTGTATGCACATTCTGATGCAGCCTACCGTTGCAGCTAATGGCCTTGTCCACCTGCTGTCCTGCCGTGGAGACCCTGGCCCTCACTAGGTAGTTGCAGCCATGAGAGATCCCGTCGATGGAGCCGCAGGGCAGCCCGGAGCAGGGAAGAGCCGGTGACAGAGGGCAGCGGGGAGGCCGAAGGGTAGTGGATTCGATCTGTAGGGGAGAGGCAACGACGACCTGCGTGCTCCTGCTGTCGCAGTCTGTGGCGGCGCGACGCGAGGGACGGATTCGGGGGATCTGAAGCGGCGGCGGCTCGAGTTGGGTTTGTTTAGTTCCCAATTTGGGAGTGGTAAAATTGGCATTTTACCATAAATGCGTAACTGTAGCACTTCGTTTGTATTTGTGAATTATTGTCCAAACATTGACTAATTAGGCTCAAAAGATTCGTCTCGCAAAGTGTAACAAAACTGTGCAATTAGTTTTTGATTTCATCTACATTTAGTACTCCATGCATGTACCGCAAGTTTGATGTGATGGGGAATCTTCTTTTTGCATAATGTCAAAATTGGGATTTTGAAGGGAAGTAAACAAGGGCTTTGTGGAGGCTGACGGGATGCAGTGGTCTATGGTTCAGTCGGACAGGATGTGTACCTAGGGGCTGTTTGTTTTTGCAGTTCCTCCTAAAATTCCTGTCACATCGAACATTTAGATACTAATTAGAATTATTAAATATAGAATAATTACAAAACTAATTTTACAGATGGAGACTAATTTGCGAGATGAATCTATTAAACCTGATTAGTCCATGATTTGACAATGTGATGCTACAGTAAACATACGCTAATGATGGATTAATTAGGCTTAATAGATTCGTCTCGTGAATTAGCCTCCATCTGTGTAATTAATTTTATAATTAACTTATATTTAATCCTCATAATTAGCCTCCGAATATTCGATGGGATATGAATTTTAGTTCGGACTAAAGATCCAAACACCCCTTTAATGTGCTGCATATTTGGACTTCTACACGCCATTACATCACGGATTGCTAGTTTGTTGGTGCACGCAGCTCGTCAGGTTAATATCAGTGCATAGTTTTATTGTATAGTTATCAAGATTGTGAATTAGATAACTGTGCTTGTTGAGTTTCATGGGATGAAACTCCTCACCTATGATGAAATTTTTCCTTCTCTCTTCTTATAAATATCTTGCTAAAATAATAGAATTAGTGATGTGGTATGAAAATTAATACTTATTAAACTTTCCGTGAAACTACTACCACTAGCACTCTTATTCTAACGAGGACAAAAATTCTGCTTGGCTTGTTAAAAAAATTGCACGAGCCGAGCCAAGCCAACAGCGAGCTGACGAGTATTTTGTCGGGCCCTAAATATTAAGGGGCTTGCATCGATGTGCTACGGTAGTTACAAAGCAATCGCAGCCGTCAGGTTGATAACCAACGGACAAAATCAGTGCGAGAGCATGCACATTTGCGACTTTTAGAGAACCTCCTTGAAGAAGTGGTCGGTTGTCAAGTGCGTCCTGGACCAGGACCGTGGTACATCCACATCCGCACCCTTGAATTTATTTTCATTTCCATTATATACTCTTCCCCATTCCAGATGCTTTCTATCACTTCCGTTCTGGTCCAGGCCAGGATGGTGTTTGTTTTCACCTTATCAATCCGATTCCTCATACGATTCGATTTCCAAGGTTGGCAACGAAATGCCCATGTTAAGTTACTCCATGCGAGATGTGCTAGCGAGTACCGACACGGGCACACGGCTTTCGGGTCTGGAGCTCCTATAGCTGCTGCGCTCGCTGAAGTTGCAGAACTAGAAGCCTCATGCGAGGGCCATGATGCTGCTGCTGCACCCCTTCCTCGTGGAGTTCAGGGCAAGTAGGAATTTACAAGACACCGTCTCCTACGAATGCATTCAGGTTCTTCCAACTTGCCGTTGTCTTCCTATAAATTTATGTGTGCCATTGTTAATTCACCTACATTGTCGGCAACTTCTCATTTTCTCCGTCAGGACCTCCTGTTGACATTTCCTCTCCTCCATAAGCACTCAACGCTTCAACTGAGGCAGGCTTCTAGCACACGCCACACGGCTATGCGCCATGCTGAAGACGCCGTCGATCGTGGCGCTCCTCGTTTTCGCTCCTGGTCGCGGCCTCTCCAGCCTCCACCCGTGGCTAACAAAACAAAATGATTTTGCCCTGCTTGCTTAAACAATTGACTTTATTTGTTCGAACAATTGAATTCATCTTTCGAAACAGGTGGGTTCATATTCTTGGGCCGTTGGGAGGCGTTTAGTGGGCCTCTACCTGCGCTAGTCAGTCAGACGGCCTTCCGCCCCGTCGCCTTGGAACTTTTTTTATTTTTTTATTTTTTATTTTAGCATTTTGTAAAAATATATAGTCGCATGAAAAAATTGCAAAACTAGTCAACTGTCGCCGGCTGGCCCGGCGGTAAGGCGCTTCCGCCGGCCCAGGCGGCGGTTGGGCCGGCGGAAGATTTAGATTTGAAACTTGTGTCGATTATCTGAGCACCAATATGATATCAAATGAAAAAAGTTTTAACTACAAAGTTGTAGATCTCATCGAGATCTACAATTTTTATATAAAGTTTATCTCCATCCGAATTGATATGAATTAGTTATAATTTTTTGAATGTATAGTGCGGAGGGGTGTACCTTTACCGCCGGCTGTAAAGATCTTCTGCCGGCCCAACCGCCGCCTGTGCCGGCGGAAGCGCCTTACCGCCGGCCCAGCCGGCGACAGTAGACTAGTTTTGCAATTTTTTCATCCGACTATATATTTTTGCAAAATGCTAAAATAAAAAATAAAAAAATAAAAAAATTCCGTCGCCTTGTGTGTGGGCTGTAGCAGGACCGTCCGGAACAAGCAAAACCAAACAAGGCCCAAGACTTCATTTGTTAGGCTAACAAGGTGCAGCAGGGCTGTGTCAGCAAAACCAAACAAGGCCCACGGACTGTGTCAGCAGGGCTTGTTGGGTTTTGCTGGTCTGCTGAGTCTCAAACAAACTAAGGCCCGTTCGTTTTCAGCGCATTGGCTTGGAATGGGGCCCGTAGAAGTGGCCCGGTTTAAACCAGTCTAAAGTGTTATCCTTTTTGTCCGGTTTGGAAGGAAAATAGGTTTGAATTGGAATCCTCCCACACTTTTTATCCGAATTGGAACCCTATCTCCTCACCCCTGAATTCATTCCTAACCTGGAAGGAGTGAAAGAATCGGATCCACTGATTACTAGCCTGGAACCGTTCGTGAGCTGCCGAACGAGGCCTAAGGCGCACAGCTTCATCCTCCTGCAAAGTGGTGCGCTCCTTGCTCAGTTGCGCATTGCGCAGCAGGTAGCAGCAAACCTCCGACGAACACGTGCTTATGTCCGCTTCAACTAGAGCAATTTGACCAGTCAACCTACAATTCGGATCCAACGAACTCAGCAACTCGAGGACGGGTAGCAGCGGTAAATGCCGAGGATCCATGTAACGTTCATGCTTTCATTTCTTCGTCTCAGCTAAAAACAGCACACGGAGGGTTAATTAAACTGCCGGACGCCCGAAGCCTTAAAAACTCAGAATCCGCGATGCAGGCGGTCGCTGGTAGGCGGCCTCGAGAAACTGGTCAGCCTCACTCCACAGCAGCAGCTCTCGGGGTGCCCTACCTGGCGCCGTCCGGCACCTTTTTCTCCTGCCTCCTTGGATCGGATCCGCCACGCCCGCCCGTCGGTGCGTCGCGCCGACAAAAGGGCTTGTTCGCTTCAGCTTATTCAGCCGGCTTATCAGCCACCAAACAGTATTTTCCTCTCACAACAAATCAGCCGTTTCAACTTTTTAGCCGGCTTATAAGCTGAAGCGAACAGTCCCAGAGGCCCGGCTCGGCTGTTAGAAATGCGCAACTGACGCCACGACGCAGATCGCGCGTACGTGTCCTCCGCGGCCCCGTGCTAGTTTCCAAACACGCCCTCCCTCCACCGAGTCGCCGGCCGGGGGGGCGTCGTGTGTCGGTTGCCCCGTTGCTGTTGCGAGATCGATAAACAATCGCTAGCTTCAGCTGTGCCCGCGGCTCGGCTCTATCACTATTAGCCGGGACGGCGCTGTTGATCCGTCGCTGCGGGAGCAGTTCCACGCGACGGCTTCGATCGGCTTCGACTTCTTCGATGCTCCGTTACGCGCCGCTATACTATATAGTACCGGTAGCTTTTTCCCGTGATGTCATTGGTGTACGCTTACTCCTGCAATGGCCGCCTGCGCGAGCGGCATCCATGTCCTTACGCGTGTGGCCGGAGGCAGGGACGAACCAGGCCGGCCGATTATTAGGGGCCGGGTCAGGTCAGTGAGTGACATGAACGTGGCAACCATTTTGAAACTGGTTGGTGTCGGTACGTGGCGTGACATGCTGACGTGCACCCTAGTTAGCTGCGAGCCTGCGACTGATGAAGTAGGTTGTAGGTGGCTCGCTAGCCGTCGCCCGTCGGCGTCGTCCACCTCGAACGACGACGATTCGTTTGCACGAGTGTGAAATGTGCGGTGCATGAATGGGGCCGTGGCGAGTCACGTACCTTTTTTAAGAATGGTATCGAGCAACCAAATTAGGCTGGTTCACAAACCTCACTGCGCAGCTCCATTTAAGTAAATGTGAATGTGAAATGAGCAAACTGCAAACAGAAAACCATAATAAGAATGTAAAGCCGTCAGATGTAACGATCAACGGTTCCGAACACACAAGATCGCCAAGCCGTTGCCCGTTGATCACCGCATGCACGGCTCAAAGAGAGTCTAAAAAGGACCAAAGGCCGTACGAGATGGGCACTATCAGGAAATGGCCAAATGGGACCCCCAACAATCCTGCCCACCCTCCTCCCCGGCTCCCCTCTAGATCATCCTCCTGATCGCAACCCCAAAGCAGTGAGAGAACGGATGCGACCCTAGCTACGACCCCGCGTTGGTGTTGACACGCATACCGAATTCCAGCGCCTCGTATTAATGGTTTCCCTTCCCAGGATGTAGTAGGTGGTGGCCTTGATCGATCTACTTGCTCCGACGACGAAAGAAATATCTCGTAGTCGTAGCACGCATCGATCCCATCTTCTTCCATGAATCGTATAGCCTGAAGAGACGCCAGCTAAGGCAGAGAGGCCGTATATACACGTATCACGTACATGGTCCCCCTACGACACCGACCCTGCCGTACAAATACAAACAGCAGAGAGGGCCCGACGAGCTCGACGCAATGCTGCATCAAACAAAATCTCATTTATAACAAGGGATTTTCTCCCGGGATCAGGACGGCAATGAGCTGAAATTGGACTGCTTGATCCTTGCTATAAGTACATTGCTTCCGTCAAAATCCCTGCAGGGGTTTCCATCAAGCGCGAGAGAGACTGTAGCGTGCACAGCGAGGCCGTGCATGTGCAGTACAGGTGAGATCGGGAAGAGGACGCAGCTCGACGCGGCCATCGCCACAGCCAGCCTCGGATAAGCTGGCTGGCGTCAAGCCGTCAATGTTCGCAACAGCCTGGTCCGCGCCCTGTGCTCGCTACCGCCGCACGCGACTTCGAGACCCCCTTTTCAGAGGCACTAGGGACGACGCAGCCGCACGGCGCCACTCTGTCCTTGGCACTCCTTGCATTGGTCCTCGCAGCGCCCTATCCGAGAGCAAAATGCTCAGCTGAGTAGCTGACGGTTGGTGGCCGTGGCCCGTGGTCCATTGCAGGCTGTGGCGAGGCAAGAAGGGAGAGACCGAGACTCCGAGGGAGGTCAGAGCTTCCCATTCGACATTAGCGGAGACAGCTCGACCGGACACGGGACGTCAGGACCGTCCTGCTCAGGTTCAGATGTACTTGTAGACTAGAGAGACCAGGACGTCTCTACTTCGAAGGGTAGCCAAATGCTCAATGTTGTCTTGCAGCATCATTCTGCAAAGGAAGATGCAGAATTGCAGATCATGTGGTGTATTATAGCAGCAGCGTCCTAGCTTGGCATGCATCTGTGAACTGTGATCTAGCAGCGGTCCATGCCATAATCGATCAGGGCATGAGCGGCCGCGCACTCGCATGTGGGGGGCAGAGCTAGATATCGTCGTCATCATACACGTCTGCCTGAGCAGGAAGATGTTCCTGTCCGATCGAGTTCCGGTCAGGTTCGGGGTGACCTGAGAATGGCAGGGGGTACTAAACTGAGAGATGCGATATGGCCTAGTAGATTCTCATCATAAAATCTCGTGGCTGGAATCATTGGAGCACGGAAAGTTTGGCAAGGGGTGATGTCGGTGGGTTGGGTTCGATCTTCTGAGGCAGAGAACTGGATGGTTCGTGGACGCCAGGGACAGCAAATAAAGCTCGCACATCGGCACACGTGGATCACACATTGGGGAGCCCATGGACAAATAAAGGAGTATGCAGAGTTACTGCGTCGGGGATATGACTACCAAAGAACAAATATAGGACCTATTTACTGTAGCAAAAAAAAAATTCCTGGTTGGACGCAACGGCAAGGGGTTGGTCACAAGGACAGGGGAGAAATGGCTTGCGCACAGCAAGATCTCATAATAGAGCTCGACCATCACATGGGATATTGGGGGCTAGCTGTTCGTATGTTCTTTGATTCCATTCAAACTCCCTACTGATTGGCTGAACATATGCCGCCACGCCATCCACCGATGCACGACCTTCGCTGTTACAACAGTTCACGTCCTTCCAGCATCGTTCACAGAGATACTCTTCAGCGTGTAACTCAAGCTACATACTATGTGGAGCCGGAATAGTGCCTGAACATTGACCAATCCCTTAACCGTGCAACGAGCAACAAGGCTTGTTCCATCATTCCATCTGAGGCAGTGCACACGTGCCATCCATCGGCATGTTTGAGACGAGAAGCTCCCATCAGCGTGACATCGTCTGAGATAAGCTAGCTTATGGAAGTAGGTAAGCTCCCCAAACAGAATTATTCCTTTTTTTAAAAAAAAAACTCAACTCGACTGAACTCAGGCCATAGAATACAAAGCAACAGTATTGTAATCTTATCCCCACCCTAGGAATCCCTCTCGCTCGGGGCGCAACATGCACGATATGATCGCATATAAGGGTCAACAATCCAAGGACCATACTTTCAGGGGGTCCATACGCCGTCTTTCTCAGGCATATAGGCAAGGCAGCCCCACCGTACGTCACTGTTTAAGCAGGCCCCGTCGTACGCCGCCGCGGCACGTCGCGCCAGTGGCCCAAGGACACGCTGCGCCACCGAAAGCCCAAACGAAATCCTCCTCGCGAGACGCACGCAACGGTTTCCGCCTCCCGTCCGTGCCAATACGTCAGATGTGTTGTAATGCCCACGCGTCGACCATCCGAGGAGAGGTCCTCACGGCGCTCGGTTTGGGACCGTCCCCCACAGAATTTTTTTCCCGCCTCGTCTCTCGCCGCCGCTTCCACTGCAGAGGAGCCTCTTCCGCTGTCTCTCGTCTCACCTACCATCGGTGCGTGCGCGCGCGTGCACCGGGTGCCAGCGGCCATCCAGAAAACTCCGTTCTTTAAAGCCCACGCGCGCCGTCGATCCCACCTCGACGTCTAGATACTTGTAACCGGAGAGCCGGTAGGAGCAGCGCAGCAAAAAAAAAAGAGGCAGGCGCGCGCACGGGCACGGGGCTCGCCCCTGCCCCTGCCGGGCGGATTTCCCTCGCGGCGGGCGGGCGGGCGGTCGTGCCGGGCTCAGCGACGCTGACATGCCAACCGACGCCAGGAGGCGCTGGAGGAGCGCGCGTGAACCCCCACCAGAACCCCGCGGCGTCTCATGAGATGCCGTCGCATCGCCGAGGACCACCCCCTCAACCTCAAGGTCGCTCTCGATCTCATGAGAGATGACTAATAGAGCATTGCGATACGGCACTGGTAGTCCAAATGCAGCAGCGGGACAGCAAGTGTATGCTAGCTATAGGGGTTCCAGAAAGGCCCTAGCGTTTCGCCTTTCTACCATACCAGGAGAAGAAACGAACAAGGTTTTGCTGGAGGCAGGGCATAAAAAAGGTAAAGCTTCTGGCGACAAAATACATGGTTTGGCATTGCTTTGCAGATGAGACAGAGACTAGGAATGATAGCCAAATGCTCACATCGGCAGCCACCCCAGTTAAACAAATACTGATTTCAGTAGCTGGTGAAAGCTAGCAGTTGTCTAGAAGAGTGAAGGAACCAAAGAGTGCCTTTCTTTCCACCATCACAAGTGATCGACACTGTGGACAGTTCAAAATGAACTTCAGATAATCAATACGTCATAAAGAAAATCGATTATAGCTGATAAGGACATTAGGTGCACCAGAATTCCGAGGTACAGAAAGGCAATCAGATCATTTGCGAGGCTTTAGCGTTACGAGTGAAATCAACCATGTATCTGTCCAGAATGGAACGTCGAAATAAAAAAATAACAATAATTCGACCGCACGGCGTGCAGAGTAGAGTTCTGAGCTCTCACACAACACGAATCTCACATGTAAGCAGCTGATTAGCTGGGGCTAATGGCTAAAGGTTCAAAGCCTCCCCGTCGGTTAGGCCGTCACCGTCAGCCAAATCAAATCGACCGAGCATAGCTGAAGAAGCTGAACTGTGTGCCTGGCGCCCTGGCGGGGGAAGAAACCGACGCGTGTGGCGAGCACCGAGCGAGACCGGTGTCCCTTTACCACCTCACCGCCGGCGGGGCCCTATCGCCAGCGACTGTCCCGCACGAACGATACCATGCGCCTAGTGACACGAAATGTTTCTTTTCCACCCACATTGTTCACAAAATATTGGCTGCACGCATTGAGCGGAGGGCGACAAGTAGATGCTAAGTGGGAGCTGGCAAGGAAAGTGAGATGATCAGAAAAACAAAAGGTTCTTGGCGAGGGAAGGTGAGGTGCAAGCTTGGAGAAAAGAAAAGGAGGAGACTAAAAGAAAAGTAAAAAAATAAAATCCTTGATGGAGTTATATGGCGATGAGAGGTCAAGAGGGGAGAGGAGAGGGCAGCGGCAGCAGCACAATAATGATTTTGCAAAAGAATAAAGCGGCGAGGATGGCGAGCGGGAGTGGCGAGAGGCCCCACCGGAGGAAAAGGGTGAGGACCCCCGAAAAGAGAGGCGGTCTTGGGCGGTAGCTCACAAGTCCCGTGTTGCTTGCAGCCACCGAGTCCCCACACCAGCCATTTCCGCCTGCTTTAATCCCCGCGAGCTTAGTTAACACTTAACTGCAATCCCCTCTGCTTATCTTCGGCGAGTGCTTAAGCGCGGGCGAAATGGTTGTTAGTGTCAGTCAGTTCGTGCACGGCCACAAAGGAGAGGATTCCAAGTTACTCATGTTTGTGAGCGACTGACGGTGACTCGGCCATTGATGGTCCAAGGAACCGGTCCATGGTGGGAGTGGTGGTGGTATCCTTCGAGTCCAGTGGCAGGCATTAAGGGTTGTGCAGGTGCTGCATTGGACTGACTGACTCTTCGTTGAGATGGACGGGTTGATTGGTTGGATTGATTGCAAGAGTGAATGAGAAGACACCGAACAGCAGAGGGTGAGGGGGGAGGGATGAATGAGAGATGGAAGAACAAATGCAGCAAAGTGCAAAGTCTATTTCTCTGTGCTTTTATTTATGGTGGTGTTGAGGCTGCAAGAACTGCAGCTCTGTAGAGTAGGATACAAATGACCTCTGTTTTTAGTAACAAAACGATCAAAAAGAAGTGGGAGAAGAGACCACTAATAAGAACAAACATGAACAATCTAGCACAAAACATTTAATCGAACCCAACTGAAAAAAGAAGAAGAAGAAGAAAAAGGGATGAAAAAACATATAGTTTGAACAGGTAATGGAAACCAAGAATTAGAAGCTCAGAATTTGTACGGGTCGGCCAAAGAAGGAAAAGAATCTTTCTTTTTTCAAGTGTTGCGATTACCGGGACTCCTCGGCGGCGCCGGCGCCGGCGGGGCCGTACAGATCGAAGGGCGCCCAGAGCGCGTCGAGCGGGCACGGCCGCCCGGCGCCGAGCCGCGCCCACGGCTTGCCAGAGCCGGACCAATGCAGGAGGCTCACCGGCCCAGGGTGGAGGTCGCGGCAGCTGCCCAGGACATTGTCGCCGCCGAGGCCGTGCTGGTTCCACCGGTGCTCGATCGGCGCCACGTGCCCCGCGAACACCAGCAGGAAGGGCGGCAGCGACCCAAGCTCGTAGATGCGGCCCGGCGGCGACTTCTGTATCTCCATCCACCGCTCGATGCGCTGCGTGTAGCCCGCTTGCCGCCACCGCTCGAGGTCGAGCACCATGACCCCCGTGTTGAAGTAGCACGGCCGCCGCCCCGCGAACGTGCCGGCGAACCGCTGGTCCGACCAGAACCGGCCGGTGAAGTACTTGGTAAAGTTGGCGTGGCAGTACTCGGGCGCGCCGACGGTGCGGCCGCCGAGGTCGGTGCGCCAGAGCTTGGCGACGTCGTCGACGAGGACGAGGTCGGAGTCGAGGTAGATGACGCGGCGCACGCAGGGCTCGAGGAGGTCGGCGAGGTAGTTGCGCGCATAGTTGAGCGGCTGCTCCAGCGCCTGCCGCACCGACGTGGAGATGAGCCCCCGGACGCGGTCGGGGTCGAAGTAGTAGACCTTGAAGCGGAGCTGCGGGAAGACGGCGCGGACGAGGTCCCCGAGGCCCGGGTCGGAGACGAGGAAGTGGAAGAAGACGCTCTCGGGGCACCTGGCGTGCTGCACCACCGAGTGGACCGCTGCGACGGAGCCCCTGAGGTACTCCTCATCGAGCGTAATCGCGATGTGGACGAGCGAGGGGTCGCAGACATTGGCGGCGGTGCCGTTGCCCTTGCCGCCGCCGCCGCAGTCGGCTGCATTGCGGAAGGACGGGGCGCGGCGGAAGGCGATCCCCCTGGCGCCCCCCGCGATCTGGCCCGGGAAGCGGACGCTGCCGTCGAACTGCGAGGACCGGATAGCCTCGGCGGGCGGGAAGGACTGGAGCGACGGTGACAGCACCACCATCACCATGGCGGCGGAGAAGAAGCCGGACAGGCGCGCCACCCACAGCATCGCGCTCCACCGGCTCGGCCACCGCTTCCTCGCGCCGGGTCGCCCGCGTGGCGGCTGCTGCTTCGACCGGCCCCAAGAGGCCAAGACGCCCGTGCAGTTGCGCGATGGCGTCCAGCGGCCGCACGGCGAGGCTGGACCCAAACAGAAGGGAGCACGCAGGCAGCAAGGCAGGCACCCCCGCCTCCTGAACCTCAATTGGATCGCGCCGCGCTCTCCTGGCAGGTGGCGGCGGATCGGCGCGTGGAGTGGGGGCGAAGCGAGCCGGAATCCATGCGAGGCCAGGCGAGGTAAATGGGGGTGGGCTGGGGAACAGAGCAGCAGGATGCGGAGGCCGGAGGCGGCACCCACCAACCCACCGCGGCACGCAGGCAGGCGATTTCCCCCTTTCGTCCGTCCCCTCCCCTCGCCTGCTACCGGCTCGGCTTTTCTCTCTCGGCGCGGTGGCGTGACGGTGGCGGCTGCTGCGGTGCTGCTGCCTGCTGCGATTTCGGGGATTTGCGGTTTATCTCCCGGCCTCTCGCCCTTTTTCCTCTCTGGACTTTGAGAAGGGAGCGGAGTGGGGGAGGGCACGGAGGGGAGGAGGCAGCTGGCGGATCGGCTGGGCGGCAGCGGAAGAGGACGGCGAACCCAACTTTTTTTTGTTTTACCGCCGGTGCTGCTTCCCTCTCTTTCCGCCTTCCCCGTGGTGTTTGTTGTTTCGTGCCAATCGGTAACGAAATTTCGAATTCGCATGATATTTCTCGTGGGGTTTCGAAATGCTGTTCACTTCGATTCAATAATTTTCTTCTCGATTTGTATAGATTTAATTCATAGTGTGGCAATTGGGGAAGTACAGTACTGCACAATATCCCATCATATGTTGTACCGATAATTCAAAGTAATTGAAGAAAGAAATGAAGTTTACATATTATTGTAGACTTTAATACTGTCGCGTTTTGTCCGTGTAATCGTGCATTCGAAGTTCAATCCGCACCGATTATTTTTACAACGCAAGTCCTAAAAGATAAAAATCAAAAGTAGAGCACATGAGGGCATTGATTTAAAAATAATTATCAGGGAGGTTCAAGCTTTAGCACATGGAGATCTCGATTCAACAATAGTAAGCTAACCACATGCAAGGGGACTCGGAGGAAGCAACTGGTCTGGTCCGGTTGTGCAGCAGCAGCAGAGGAGGAGCAAGCAAGAAACGGATATTAAAAAAAAAGTTCAAAACTTCACCAGCCACGGTATTCGATCGATTTGGGGAACTCACCTCATTTCTGGTTTTACCAATTCGCCTTTCCTGTTTTTATGTGCTCGTTTGCTTTAAAGTCGTGCCTACTGGGCAACAAAATTTCGATTTCGCGCGATATTTTTGTGGGTTTTTAAATGGGTTCCGCTTTTATTCAGCATATTTTTTAATCTGTATAGCTTTTAATTCGTTGTGAATTGATTGGGCAAGGTGTCGAATGTTGTATCATATGTTCTAGTTCAAAAGAATTCCTACTATTTTAGAAAAAGGAATTATTTTAGCCTTTGCGTGAATTTTGCCCTTAACCACTCATGCTTAATCTCTAAAAAAGCAACAAAATATACGAATACAAAAACAACCGAGTGCTAAGATTATGAGAACATAGCCAGCCATGTTTGACGAAAATCTGCATTACGTCTATCCTATTTCTAGTTCCCGCACCTATCCAAATGTCTATAGAATTTGAAATTATAAGTGGAAGAAAGAATTTGAATAATAAGTTCTCGACCGTGCTATAATAATTCTTATTCCAATTTCCATTCCAACATAGGTGGGTAGAACGTGCCATGATCATGATCACAACAAAACGAACAGTGTTGTAGCATATATTTAAAAAATATCATATAACACAAAATGATAACCAAAAAGATCAGTTGATAATAAAAATTAATAGCGATCGTGTTTTGATCCACCTCGAGTTGAAAACTCTTAAAATAGCTTAAAATTTAGGCATACCAACCTCCCTTTCCAAATACTTCTTACACCAGTTAAAGTATATTTGTTTATGAGTATTGACACTTTGCATGCAAAAATCATTTCGTATTTTGTCCCTACACACTATCTTCTTTTCTCCACACATGAACGTTATTTAAGTTGTTGGCACTTTATAATTTTATATTAGAAAAAATGGAACACCTCAGCATGCATGCACTGGTTACAAAATGGCAAATATTTGGAAAAAAAAATCACTTCCTCATTCTTATGGTTTTTGTTAGAAAGGGAAGTACTACACATGAGGCTGTTTACAAATAAAAATTACCAACACCGGATGTTCAAGTTGAGCATATGCCGATCTCGTTTTTTCTTTCGAGGAATGAGGAAATGACGATCTTGATTCGACAATAGTAAACTAACACATGCCATGGCCCATGGGAAAACGAAGTGCTTACTATAATGACGAAGCAACTATGATCATCACAATCATTTCTGACCAAAGAAAAAAAAGGAAAAATAATCAACAGCGTTGCAATCATAAATCATTTCTCTTGCTAACCATCTGGCCTTACCCTAGAAAACGATATCCCAGCTATCTTCCCGTGGACCGTTGACTTCAAGCCGGTCGAACGCTCACGTCGGGATAACGTTGCCGTTTCAAGGTTTTTTTTAAGACATCCCGTCCGCCTGTGGCGAGCTGAACCTGCCGAGTGCTGACATCCCGGATCCAGCCTGAGATTTGTCCGTCTTCACGTCGGGTTTACGGGGGCGCGTCGTGCGTGCGAGGATGCGAGCGCTGCAGTGAAATGACGGCGCCCTGGCCAACCGTGGCACGAGGCAGCGAGTTCGTCGGTGGCGTCGGTCCGCGCAGCCTCGGTCTCCACGTTTTAGCCGTTGGCGGGCAGGCGAGCAGGCCACCCCGTGTCGCTGCCAGAGCAGCCCCACCGCTCCTGACACCTCGCTGCCGCCTGCCGGCCGGCGATGACGCGCGCGGGCGGGCGGCGCCAGCCTGTGAGCACGGTCGGTAGGGCCCACTGCCCAGCCCGCCGAGACGAGGCGACGACCCTGAGCCGTAGCGCGCTGACACGTCCCGGCGAGCTCGCGCCGCGGCCGGGGCCTCGTGTCCCTGCCCGTCGTCGCGGCGCGGGCGCTGCGCCCTCCTTCCTCGCTTGCCGCGACGTGCTGAATTGTCCGCGCCCGGCCTGATGTGTGTGCCGCCGCGATTTTTGCATGTTCTTTCCCTTGCTCTCCGGAGTCGTGACGGATGAGACATGATCGAGATCGAGAATACTCAAAGTGAAGCACGGCATGGCGCTGCTACTGCACAACAGCTGGCCACGACAGCGGTGTACCTGTCGCCCCGGAGTTGCAATCGTGACACGTACACGCGTGTCCTGTTTCGATAGAGCCCTGTCTTCGGCAAACGGGAAGACACGGATGTGAGCTAGTTTTTCAGAGCCTGCACAAACCAAAAACACGGGTTTTGGTGGACCCATGATTGTCATACGGGTATGATCAATTCCAGAGAACAAACAGCCTTATCCATTTAGCTGATGAGCCCATCTATCTATAACTCGGCCGTGACTTGACTTGTTGGGTGTTGGCTACTTGGCCTCGTACACAATTTCAGTTCCTTCACATCAGAAAAGGAGAGAAGAAATTCAGTTCCTCGTCGCCAACTGTATTTGCGAGTACGGAGCTCCATCCATGTGATGCCTCGTTCGCAGTCGCAGCCGCAGCGTTTACTCCGCCTACTTGGCGAGGGTGATTGAACTGTTGGGCTCTGAACAAAAGCGATTGACTTCTTCCTGTGTTAACATGGCAATTTGCAAGCTTGAATACAATCATGCTCGCCCACCTGCTGATGATTGGGCTGGAAAGGCTGGTTGCGTTTTCGTTCGGAATGTCCAGGAATAAAGCAACCGATGGGCGCACATGGCGACTTCGTGCGTGGAGGCAAAGGCAGGTATTATCCTTTAGCCGAGGCCGCTCCATTATTCCAGACTGACAGAAGCTTAACCTGCCGAGCTGCCTAAACATATATTCCATCCAGTTTTCAGTTTTCTGAATTACCTGATGCTGCCCAGGCAACAGCTAAGGGGACTGGCTGACAATCTTGCGATGGCATGTGATGATGTGAAGTATTCTGCTGTCAGGTTGGTAATAGGATCACGTGGGGACTTAGCTTCGCGGAGGCAAAGACGCAGAATCCCGATCAAGTGTGCGGTGAATGCTACGTTTCTCCAGCTTTTTTCCGTGGGACTGAAGGGAAGGAAGGCTTTTATCAGTAGGCTCCTGGGCCGATGCCACATTTTTTTTTTGCACAAGCAAGGCATAGTAATTCCCAAGGCATGTGCTGAAGATAGTATCATTCTGTCCCTGAGGATAAGAATTATTATTGACACGAAATTCATGAGCATCTTGCTTTATCCTTCATGTTGCCAGGAAAAATGCGTACACCCCGTTTGTATGTTAGTATTGGAGCTCATAATTAAGAATTGAAATTGGATACTAACAAATATCGTTGTTCGGATGTTTACGGAATTGAGAATTGGTATTAAGAACCAATACTATGGAATCCAATTAGAGCTTAAAACAACGCTTCCTCGAAACCGAGCCTCACCCCTCCGTATTGGGATGAATTGGCTTGCTCTTCTTCTTCCGTTCTTCGTCGCCCAACCTCCGCCACAGATACGCATCGCCGCAAACTCCGCCCCAACCTCCATCGCCAGAACTTCACCGTCGGCAGCCGGCGCTGGAGATTCCCCATCGATCTTCTCTCTCGTCCGGCGCCAAGGTTAGGGATCCTCGCGTCCGTGGCCCCCTCCTCTTCCTCGCGGCTGTGGCCTCCTGCCCTCCTCCTCTTCTTCCTCGCAGCCGGCGTCCCTTCCACCTCTCCCTCGCGGGCTGTGGCCGCATCCCCCTCCTCTTCCTCACGACCGCGACTCCCTTCTCTTTTTCCTTCCGCACCGAGCCGCACGGCGGATGTGCGCGCAGGGCTGGGTGGAGCGCCGGCCAGCGGCGGGGGCCTGCGCACGGCTGCTCCCCTTCCTGCTCAGCTGGTTGGAGAGATGGAGAAGATAAGTCAATTCCAATTTCACCGCATACACACCCAAACATGAATCGATATTTATCAACTGGTTCGATTCCAAGTTGTAATTTTATTAACATTCAAACAATAGATTTGGTATTGTGAACCATTTCCAGTACTAATCTGCTTTGGTATTGAACCCAATTCAATACCAAATCCTCCAATATCTACGTCCAAACGGAGCCTGATTGTGATGACGAAGGCTCGACACAAAATGGACTTACGTACGATGGGCCTAGTCCAATTACACAGAATGGACTTACGTACGATGGGCCTGGCCCAATTAGGTCTATGGGCCAGCCCATCTGGAATCCCTTTGTCTCAGTGTCCCAGACCAACAATAAGGAATTTTTCAGGTCATAGGGACTATTGAATGGGGAATGCTATAATATTGGAAATGAAAATATTCGTGTTCATCAAAATTTTCCTACATCTGTGGGACATATTCAGAATTTAGGGAAACAGTGTCGTATTATGTTTGAAGATTTTGAAGTACTTTTTTCTCTGGCGTCTCAAAGTTGGAACTGCTGAATTCATAAATTGATCAATACCAAATGGTTGGGAGTAATGTTGTAGATGCATTTGTGACCTTCGATATGGTACCCATTGCCTGGGAGCAATTTGGTCATGTGGCACTCTCAGGTATCATTGTCAGCTATTTGATTCTTATGAATTTCATAAATGTCAGGCATTCATCTTCTTGCTGATCTTTTGCAGAATAAATATACTGTTAAAACTTTCATTCGGTTCTCTTGGACTTGCTAAGCGTAAAACATTTCCGAACTGAACATCGTTATCCTTCAAAAAAAGAAAAAAAGAACTGAACATCGTCATGGGTGGAATAACCTCCTTTGACAGTAATTTTAGATTGCATCGATCAATACACATGCATTTCGTTTAGTTTGGAAGGATCATCAGCTTTATGATTTTTTTTTTGTTTACATAGTCATGTTTTCACTGTCGCGATAAGTTTGACTAAGGTAAACAGTACAAAAGGCCTCCGGAAATTGTTGGAAAGTTTATTTCAGAGGCGCAAAGTCCTGAGGAAGTTGGGAGCTGAATTTCGTATTGCTTCTGAATACCGCAGCCAGTCAAAAGTTGAATATATCCCTAAGAGTCTCAGTAGGTCTGGAATTGAGGAACAGTGCCACCTTTTACTAAACTGCATGCTGTGGGTAATTTCCATGTTAAATTCTTTTTCATGTTTTTTACTGCAATTATTACAAACAAACCATAGGCATTATATAGCTTGTTCCATGTCAAGCCCTTGACACTGTTGCTGACCTGGTGTTATTTTTACATCTATGTATGTCCTATACTTCTGAAAAAACTGATGTTCTGGTTTCATTGTCTCCAGATGAGATTACTTCTTCTTTTGGCTCTTCATTCAGGAATGAATGGTTCGCTCCCACAAACCCGATTTCGCTTACCTTGGCAAGTGATTTTTCTGATAACAAACATTACCGATGGCGTTTTAGCTGGAGCATTTTCATCAGTTACGTATCATGCAACTCGATATCAAGTACTCCTCTGTTACATGGCTTTGACGGTGAGAAGGTTCAGGTGCCGAACCTGGTCTGGTATAGCATTACTCTACAGTGAACCTAGGATGGTTTGGTTAAGATTCATGTTAATAGTTGACATATGGTTCGCTACCAGTGTTTGCACCTCTGGAATTTGGTGGATCCCTCAACTGAGAAGTGGAGCTGCTGTGTTCCATTCAGGATTTTATCACGTCACTAGCACAACTTGGGTTTGACCACTTTGTCGGATTTTATCACAGCCAATTGCATTTTGGATCAAGTCAATGGACATATTGAAAAATGGGAACAAAATACAGTTATGAGCCAAAACAGCCAGATCAAATGCAGGATCAAACTTTCAGTTTCATAGCTCTACTAAGAGAAGCATTTACCAAGTCATAGAAGTTCTTCAGATGCATTTTTAAATTAATTGACTGAATTCTGGAAAGGAGAAACAGAATGGTACATCATTTACCATCATCAGCCTTTTAGCAGGAGTATGACTGTGCCCGTGGCACTGAACATTTTCACACGCAAATTTCAGGAAACATGCTCATAGGAAATGCACCGGAACAACATAGATGGTCTCTTTGAAAATTTAGTCAAGGTCAATGGAAAACAACAAATATGCTCTACAGCCAGCCTACTCAACAGCAGTACCCCCCCAGTCTTTTACATTCATCACCAAGAGTTAAGCAAACATTCAACATTGAGTAGTAGAGAATAGAGAATGTGAATATCTGATCATGATTCTACCTTCAGAGAGTGGGAAAAGGAAAGCTAGTTGATTCAAGCTTCATCTACAGAGACTGCAGTATTATGCATAGCGCAGATGTTGAAAAATTGCAACCACCAGCACGGACTAGAGTCCCTGGAAGAATGGCGGTTCAATAGCATCATCGGGCTTCGGCGCCAGAAAGATTGCATGAGGAAGAAGGGTCTCCTTCAGGGTATGCCTAACCAACGGTGTCTCCTCACGAAACTGAAACTTCTGAAGCAAATTCCCAATCCTGTCACAGTGTAACACCAGCTTGTTCTCGCACTCGATCAGCACATCCCCTTCTGGTGAGACAACACGTGGAAACCAGTCTATGTACTGCAAAGCTGGTATCCGCGGCACTTGAATTGTAATCCGGCGTATCTGGACCCAAATGTCGTTGCTGTAATCCTCTAGACGCCAGAGCTGTAGCGTTGGCTTGCCGTTCTTGGAGACGGACATGGCGAGCTTGTGATCCATTTCAAGCAGTTGCATCCTTCCGTTTGTAATGGGATTGGGAGCGGTCTTCCAGCTGAACACCTCGGCCTCTGTGTCGAACACCAGAATGTGGTGTCCTTGGCGCTCCTGCGGCGGCCAGTGCAAGCTGCCGCGGAGCTGGACGGGCGGGGAGAGCGAGGCAGGATCCAGCCCGATGTCCAACCCCACGTCCTCGGTCGCCGCCGGCGAGATGGGGCACCCGATGCTCCTGGCCTCCTGAGCGCCCACCGTGAGAACGTAGTAGCAAGTCGATGCCTCCTCATCATCTTTGCCTGTGTGGTACAGCACACGGTACTCGCCGGAGGAGACGTGCTCGTAGAGCCCAATCACGTCGCAGTCTCTGAGGTCCGGGAGGGCAGCCCACTGGCGCGTGGCGGGGTTGCAGACGTACCAGCTGTTGATGAAGGAGACGAGGAGAAGGCCGTCGATGGAGGCGTGGACCATGAGCCGGGGATCGTGGCCGCCGCCGTCGCCGTCCATCTCGCCGTAGTGGATATTGTCCTTGCTGAAGACGAAGATGGGGGGAGGTTCGAAACCTTCGTCGTTCGCGATGTCATTGTGGTACTCGTTGTCGGTGAACCGGAAGATGGGGCGTAGCGTGTCGGAGCGGAGGTCGAGGGCCTCGACGCAGTAGTCCCTGAGCTGGATGTAGCGGTCGGGGCAGGCGTTGCGGCCGAAGCAGATGAGCGGCTGCGGCGGGTGGAGGAGGTGGACGGCGGCGAGGAGGGGACGGTAGGACGTGACGTCGCGCAAGACCGTGCAGACCGAGCGGAGGCGCAGGATCGACCTCGCAGGAAGGCGGCGGAAGATCTCAATGATGACGCGCGGGGGAGAGTCGCGGAAGAAGGCGGCGGCGTCGGCCTGCCTCGGCTCCGGTTCCAGCGCCGCCGGCTCCGCCATCCTCGGGGCCTCCTCCGCGTACCGGGTGGTTGGGTCGGTCGCAACTGCTCCACCGACACCAGCAACTCGTCCCTGCGAAACGCAAACGCGGCGGTGGGGTAACCGTCACCCGTCAGTTTGGCGGCCGGCGACGCTGCGCTGCGTGATTCGAAGACGCGAGGAAGAAGGGGACAAATCGGGATCCCGATCGCCAAAGCACGCGGAAACTCCATGGGTGGGTGAGTCGAGAGCTCACCTCTTCTCGTTGCTCCGCCGCGCCTGCTTCTGGTTCCTCCCACCGTTTCGGTTTCCTCCCCCTGGCCGCTGCGCCAAAACCCACAAGACGAAACGGCGATGCAGGTGGGGTTAGTTATACACCTGGCGTTTGACAGCTGCCGCCGGCGTGGATGGTGGGCCCGAGCCTGGGCGCCCTGGACGGTTACTCAGCCGAATCGGCACGACAACACACACCACCACGGGCTCTGCGTTTTTTGACTGGTGTCCATGAAAAATTGGTTGGTTTTCAGTGTTGGGCTCTTATTTCCGTGACCGCTGAGAAAAACTGATCACACGTACTGTAATTCTTAAGCCATATCGTTAGTATGGATTACGTTCCTATCTAAAAATGTGTACTTATATTTTAAAAAATATAGGCAATGCATCATTGTACGCTCTAGCGTTGACGTGCATTGCGTATATACTACTACCTGTCATGAGAAACCTTCAATTTCACTTGGTCATGGCAATACGCACATAGATTGGGTCGCAAGCTGCAGCTTCAGCCTGGAGATTAGATTTGTGCTACAAAAAAAATTCAGAATCCTGAATGTTGCTGGGAGAGTGCGAGTGTTTGTTTTTTCTCAAGTGGTGACGAATTCATCACTCATCAGGCTGTGTCATGGTATCTATCTGGCTGATCCGCAGGGCTACTATGTTTCTGGCCGTTAACAGAAGCCAGGCCCACTTTAAAACCTTCACTAGATTTTTTGGGTGCGTTTGGTTCCCTTGGCTTATTTTTAGCACGTGTCACGTCGAATGTTTAGATACTACTTAGAAGTATTAAACGTAGACTATTTACAAAACCCATTACATAAGTGGAGGCTAAACGGCGAGACGAATCTATTAAGCCTAATTAATCCATCATTAGCAAATGTTTACTGTAGCAACACATTGTCAAATCATGGACTAATTAGGTTTAATAGATTCGTCTCGCCGTTTAGCCTCCACTTATGTAATGGGTTTTGTAAATAGTCTACGTTTAATACTTCTAATTAGTATCTAAACATTTGATGTGATGGGTGCTAAAAATAAGCATCCGGAACCAGGCCTTTATTTCCCCACCTGACAATGGGCCGGCCGTACTCCATCGTCACTGATTTGCACGGGAAAGAAACGCCACGCGGCTAACGGATTCTAGAATGCTCTCCGGTTTCTACAGAAACACCGGCCGCCGCGACGCGCCCACCGCCGTCGGGTGTCAATCGGCGAGGGACGAGAGATGGGATCGGCCATGGCGGGGGATGTTGGGCAACAAAATGCATTATAGTGATGACTAAGGCCCAAACAAAAGATGGACGTACGTACGTCGGGCTCGTCAATTGCACAAAATGGGCTTGCATACAATGGGCCCGATCCAATTAGCTCTATGGGCCAGCCCTTCGGGTATTGTCGCTTTGTTTAAAAAAAAAAGCGAGGGGGAGCTGCCCCCACCATTTTTCATTAAGAGGAAGCGACTTCGACTCCTGGCCACGGAAAAACTCCCAAACCCTAACTGCGTCAGCGGGAGGGATTTTTATTGTGCAGCACCCAGGGTTCAAGTCTTGGGTGGCACCTCTAGATGTCCTACCACTGAGCTACAAGCTCATCTACGTCCCTTTGTTTCAATGTCCCAGACAATAATAAGGAAATGTTCAGGTCATCCGGACACTGGATGGGGAATGTGAAACGACAATGATCAAAATTTCCCTACATCTGTGGCTCATACTCAGAATTTAGGAAAAAAATTGTATTACGTTTGAAGATTTTGTAGTACTTTTCTCTGGTGTCTCAAAGCTTGGAACTGCTGAGTTTATATTGTTTGAATATCAGATGGCTGGGAGTAATACTGTAGATGTATTTGTGACCTTGAATATGGTACCCATTGCCTGGGAGCAATTTGGTCATGCGGCACTCTCAGGTGCCCGTGCCAGCTATTTGCTTCTTCTGAATTTCATAAATGTCAGGCATCATCTTCTTGCTGATTTTTTTGCATAATCAATGTATCGTTAAAACTTTTATTTGGTTCTCGTTGACTTGGCAAGTGTAAGGAGTTACCATTTACTAGTGGTAGTGCTTGATGTATATTTTTCATACTGATTTGATGATATATTGGTTCTTGAAAGTTGATTTGTGCATCAGACATGTTGTCAGAACTGAAGATCATCATAAATGGAATTGCCTCATTTGACAGAAAACTAATCTTAGATATCATCGATCAATACATTTATGCATTTTGAGTTTGGAAGGAGCATCAGTTTTGTGATTTTTATTGTTTACATACAGTCGTGTTTCACTGCAGCTATAAGTTTGACTAAGGTCAACGGTGCAAAAGGCCTCCAGAAATTGTTGGACAGTTTATGTCAGAGAGGCAAAGTCCTGAGGAAGTTGGGAGCTGAATTTCGCACTGCTTCTGAATACCGCAGCGAGTCAAAACTTGCATATATCTCTGGAGTTTTAGTAGGTCTGAATTTGAGGAACAGAGCTACCTTTTGCTAAAATGCATGCTGCGGATAATTTCTATGTGAAATTCTTAAGGTTTTTGGACTGCAATTATTACAAACAAACCATAGGCATTATATAATTTTTTTATATCAAGTCCTTGCTATTGTTGTAGACTTGGTGTTATTTTGGGTTACATCCCTGTGTGTCTTATACTTCTGAAAATGGTATTCGTATTTCATTAATTCCAGATGAGATTATTTTCTTTTTTTTTGCTCTCCATTCGAGAAGTGTTGGCGAACCTGGTCTGGTATGGCATTACTCTACAGTGAGCCTGGGATGGGTAGGCTAATATTCATGTTGATAGTTGACATAAGGTTTACTACCAATGCTTGTACCCGTGTATAATTTTGGTGGATCCCTCTAACTGAGAAGTGGATATGCTTCTGGTCTGTTCCATTCAGGATTTTACACTAGCACAACATGGGATTGAACAGAATGTAGGATTTTATCCTAGCCAATTGCATTTTACATCAAGTCGATGTCATACCCAAAAATGGGAAGAATGTAGTTTTTAGCCAAAACATCCAGATCAAATTCAGTATCAAACTTTCAGTTCCACATTTCTACTAACATAGAAGCATTTCCCAAGTCATAGAAGTTCTTCAGATGCACTATTAGATTAGTTGCCTGAATTCTGGAGAGGAATACCATAATGATAAAACAGTTACCATCATCAGTCTTTTAGTAGGATAACTTAGCACTGAACCTTTTGACACGCAAATTTCAGGAAACATGCATATAGGAAATGCATCAGAACAAAATATAGATGTTTTCTTTGAAAATTTAGTCAAGCTAGTTGATTCAAGCTTCATCTACAGAGACTGCGGTATTATGCATAGCCGAGATGTTTAAAAATTGCAACCACCAGCATGGACTAGAGCCCCTGGAAGAATGGCGGTTCAATAGCATCATCGGGCTTCGGCGCCAGAAAGATTGCATGAGGAAGAAGAGTCTCCTTCAGGGTATGCCTAACCAACGGTGGCTCCTCACGAAACTGAAACTTCTGAAGCAAATTCCCAATCCTGTCACAGTGCAATACCAGCTTGTTCTCGCACTCGATCAGCACATCCCCTTCTGGTGAGACAACACGTGGAAACCAGTCTGTGTTATGCAAAGCTGGTATCCGCGGCACTTGAATTGTAATCCGGCGTATCTGGACCCAAATGTCGTTGTTGTAATCCTCTAGACGCCAGAGCTGTAGCGTTGGCTTGCCGTTCTTGGAGACGGACATGGCGAGCTTGTGATCCATTTCAAGCAGTTGCATCCTTCCGTTTGTAATGGGATTGGGAGCGGTCTTCCAGCTGAACACCTCGGCCTCTGTGTCGAACACCAGAATGTGGTGTCCTTGGCGCTCCTGCGGCGGCCAGTGCAAGCTGCCGCGGAGCTGGACGGGCGGGGAGAGCGAGGCAGGATCCAGCCCGATGTCCAACCCCAGGTCCTCGGTCGCCGCCGGCGAGATGGGGCACCCGATGCTCCTGGCCTCCTGAGCGCCCACCGTGAGAACGCAGTAGCAAGTTGAGGCCTCCTCCTCATCTTTGCCTGTGTGGTACAACACACGGTACTCGCCGGAGGAGACGTGCTCGTAGAGCCCAATCACGTCGAAGTCTCTGAGGTCCGGGAGGGCAGCCCACTGGCGCGTGGCGGGGTTGCAGACGTACCAGATGTTGATGAAGGAGACGAGGAGGAGGCCGTTGATGGAGGCGTGGACCATGAGCCGGGGATCGTGGCCGCCGTCGTCGCTCTCCACCTCGCCGTAGTGGATTTGGTCCTTGCTGGTGACGATGATGGGGAGAGCATCGACACCTTCGGCGTTCGCGATGTAATCGTAGTACTCGTTGTCGGTGAACCGGAAGATGGGGCGTAGCGTGTCGGAGTGGAGGTCGAGGGCCTCGACGCAGTAGTCCCTGAGCTGGATGTAGCGGTCTGGGCAGGCGTTGAGGCGGAAGCAGATGAGCGGCTGCGGCGGGTGGAGGAGTTGGACGGCGGCGAGGAGGGCCCGGTTGGACGCGACGTCGCGCAAGACCGTGCAGACCGAGCGGAGGCGCAGGACCGACCTCGCAGGCAGGCGGCGGAAGATCTCAGTGATGACGCGCGGGGGAGAGTCGCGGAAGAAGGCGACGGCGTCGGCCTGCCTCGGTTCCGGCTCCGGCGCCTGCTCCGCCATTCTCTCGGGGCCTTCTCCACGGTCCACGCGCCGGGCGGTAGGGTCGCAACTGCTCCACCGACACCAGCAACTCCTTCCTGCGAAACGCAAACGCGGCGGCCAACGACGCTGCGCTGGCGCTGCGTGATTCGATGACGCGAGGAAGAAGGGGGCGAAATCGGGAACCCGAACGGCAAAGCACGCGGAAGAAGGACGAACTCCATGGGTGGGTGATTCGAGAGCTCACCTCTTCGCGGCTTCGCCGCGCCTGCTTCTGCTTCCCTTCGTCTCGGTTTCGTCCCCCTGGTCGCTGCGCCAAAACCCACAAGACGAAATGGCGATGCGGTTGGTTAGTCAGTTATAAACCTGGCGTTTGACAGCTGCCGCCGGCGTGGATTTGCACGGTGGGCCCGAGCCTGGGCCTGGACGGTTACTCTGCCGAACCGGCACGGCAAAACACACACACACACACACACCCACCAACACCACCCAACGTGCTCTGCGTTTTTGAGTGGTGCCTATGAAAACTGGTTGGTTTTCTGTGTTTGGTTGGGCTCTTGTTTCCCTGACCTGTTCTTTTTAGAACACGAGCTTCATTACTCAAATAGCAGGATTGCAATCGTCATTCAGGATATCACGTACCGGAAGGGGTACTATATCTAGCCACTCACCCCGGACCAGTGAACGAGAGACCTGTTCGGTACAAAGATTTGCTGCCCTATTGCATGATCTAGGACTGAAACACAAATTTTAAAACCAGGACAACTCATGCCAAGCTCCTCTATCTCCATGAGAATCTGGGAGATCTCAGACTTTTTGCATTTTTAGATTCTTCCATAAGTCCACTAGTTGTTTCCGTGACCGCTGAGAAAAACTGATTACATGTGATTGTTAAACCGAGCGTATCCTTAGTAAGGAGTACGATGCCTATCTAAAAATGTACTAGTTAAAAAAAATACAGGAAAAGCATGATTGTACGCTCTAGCAATGACGTGCATTGCCTAGATACTATCTATGACGAGAAATCTTCTCTTTGACCTGGTCATGGCAATACGCTACGAGGGGACATGGATTGGATTTGCAAATATTCTTGTTGTTATTGATGGAACTCACTACCATGCACGATAGCAAAGCTGCAACGTCAGCATTTGGACAATTCAGATATTCCATGTTGAAAATCTAGGGCTTGATTCGTTTCAAAAGGTCGAGTCAGCTTGTTTGGCTCACAATCAAGCATTGTTCAACATGAATATTAAGATCAATGTGAAAATATAACCATACCAGCAATATATAAAATTATATGTCCAATGACATTATGGAAATCAATAAGTCAATAAACTAGGACAATATAGATGTTTGGAGATTCAAAATAAACTTACTAGTACTAGATTAGACTTATATATAAAAAAGTTTGACACAATCATATTTATTGAGGAGAATGAGCAAATTGAACGGCTCATGAGTGTCTCATGAGGAGTCTCGTTAAAAAAAACAATTTAAAATTAATACTTGGCTTAATTTGTTTAAAAAATGGAGATGAGCTAAACTCATCCTAACCTATGAATCAGCGCACGCCACTTTCAGGGAGTATCAGGTGCTCTACCAACAGCGCGCTGACATCGGATGCGAAAGGAGCTACTCGTACTACATCCTCATGGTGGGCTCTCAGCAGCCTAGGAGCATCCGAGGCAGCACGTCGTCGGCTCCCATGGTCGAAGCAGTGTCCAGGGGGCTGGTGGGCGCGGGTGCCATGCCGCCCGTCCTTCACGGCAGCCTGCACTGTCCGCCGCACTGGTTCCAGGAGCACAACAACATACTGCTGTCGAGGCGGAGGAGTTCAGATGGATGAGACGTCCCATGGTACATAACAACAAATTCCTATTCTAGACGGAGGGCAGACTTGGCTTGTCCCGCTGCGATCAAAGTGAGCGGATGGTTGATCTCTGGATCAAGCAGGATTACGACAAAAATGGCTCCGCAAGTTTCAGATTGAGTTGCCGGATGTCAACGGTGTTGCAAAGATATACCAATGGATGTTACCATTGTGTCTCAAGAGCGAGATATGCTTGTGGAGTTTGCGAACATGGTGCTCCATTGCGACAACAGGAGACTCAAGAGGAAGATATGCTTGTGGAGTTCGTGGACATGGTACATTGCAACCACAAGGGAAAAGTACTGCGCACTTTTAGTCTTGGTGGCCCCTTCATCTTGTTTACATGACATATGCTCAAAGAAAGTCTTGTCCCACGTCTATTTCTTACGATGTGAGAAGGATGCAATGCTGATACAATGAGCTAACTACAGTCCTTTTCATAGTAGTGCTGTCCCTTCATACATTCCGTCAGATAAAGAATAGGGTCATTGTTGTCGCACTACCTTTCTGCAAAGCTATTAAGCAAAAGGTTGAACTCACTATGTGTTTGTTGTTGATTTTTTTACATCAAACTATTTGTCTTATCAATGGCACAACACTATAGAAGAGGACACCAGTTCTTTTAAGTGAATAGTAATTTCTGCATTATTTTGTTATTGTCTTAGACTGTATCACGTTCATGGTTTTATTGCTATTAAGAATTCAGTCTTACAATTGAAGGTTTCAATGGAAAATTGCATTATCTATTTTGTCAAATCTTGAGATCCAGAATTGATGTCACCCTTTGTTTGATGTTGTTGTATAGGGAGTTTTATGTTACTTGATTCCACTTCTTAGTTTTGTTTATCACTGCATTTATTATTACTCGTTACTACGATAAATTGTTTAATGCAAAATTAGTAAACTAAATTAGCTATACGAACCCGCGTGCCAAACTATCGCTAGGGATACATGCTATAATTATATAGAAAATGGCCATGGGTGAAGCATATACGATTTGGTACAAATGGAAATAATGCAAAGATCAAATGAGATATTATTGAAGACTACTTGGACTTCTAAATTGGATTGTAGCATGGCCAAACCTTCATCAAGACGATGGAGATACATATACTATTAAGTGTGGATAGATAAAATATAAAATTCACAATTTTTTTTGACATAATGATGACATTACTTGTGCAATTTTGTTGGATCTTTTTATGCACATGGCTCGTCTTGATATGATCTACAAGTGTTGTCGCGGAGGGTGGGAGACCGGAAGGCGGAGGGTGGACGGTGGAGGCTGGAAGACAGTGACTTGTTTAAAACAATATTTTTAGGTTTAGAAAGAGAGAGAAAGAAGTTAAAATGTTGATTTTGCCCATGGATCCACCGGTCAGTTCTTTCCTTTTTCATCTCTTCCTTTCTCTTCTATCTTCTTCCTCTCACTGCCTGTCTAACCCATGGCCATGTCAAACCACAGCTCGGCGCGGTGGCGTGCAACGGAGAGGAGATGGAGGGTAGCGGGCCGGGATGAGCGGGGCGCTCGCAGTGGCAGCAGAGCAGGTTCCAAACCTGACGCAAGCAGACGGGGCACAAGTAGGTTCCACCGGAATCCAGCGCTAGCACCAGAATCCATGAAAACCGCGCGTCAAGGCTGGCGGCTATGGCCCCATGTGACGCCGCCACCGCTCCAACGCACGGGGTGCTGTCGTGGCCCATGCCTGGATGCGTTGAATGCCGCGCTCCTGGCTGCGCCCTTGGGGCCACAGGCGGCGGCAAGTGCGCCCCTGGCCCGATGCCGCGCTCCACCCAACCTTGCCTCATCAAGCAGCCGCGCACCGCGCCGTTGCCAGAGGTCGCCCCGTGCCACACCAGATCCATGCGCTACCGAGTGGGCCCAAGCCCGACGCAGCAAAACGGAGGGAGGAAGGAAAAGAATCTAACCTGGGGTAAAAATGACATTTTATCATGTTTCTCTCTCCTCCTTAGCTTAAAAATAATATTATTTAATCGAGGCGGTGTCTTCCAGCAAATTTGCATCAAATGGTAGTGTCTACCAGCATAGTCCGTTTTGAATGGTGTCTCTCAGCAAATCGACATGACTTTCAGTGTCATGTAGCAAATTTTGCCTTATATGTGTTGTGTAGTGCACGCAGCACGCTAGCACACATGCTCATTAGGACTGGACCAGATGGTGGTGTAGTCCCTGAAGCACCGATTCAGGAAGTTAAAGTAACATATATATTCTGTTAATATCACAAAACAACATGCGGTATTTTGGCATGCTAGCATACATCTGAGACTGAGATTTTTTTTTTGAATTTAGTTAGGCAGCGTCGGTAATTTTTCCACAGCCAGCTCCGTAGGCTCGGTCTCGATAAAAAACCGCCAGAAAAAAATCTGGTTTTTGTCAGGTGTACGGCTGGTTCAGCGCTAAAACCGGCAGTGAATCACGACATTCACCGTCACGGATTAGGAGGGTGATGACGTACGAAAAAACATGGAGGAGCCTTACTCAGAATAATAAAATAAAGATTTTTACAAAACATGTAACTGGTATGAACAAATACACAATACTAGGACATGAACTTTTGTGCTGTCATTTGACAAGGAATTTCCCCTTGTTTATGGTGTGTGCCCTTTGGTTGCCCGCAATTGGTTTTGTGCTTGAATGTGCAAGACACTCAATGCATAATAGTTTCACGTTGAGGAGCACATGCGGTGTTCTCTCTTGTAAACGATGATGGTGAATTGGTTTTTATCTGAAGATGAGGTCACGAGGTTGAGGTTCCATTGCAGTCTATTATTCTGAATTGGAATGACCTGCACAAGTAATTCTTACTAGTCAGTGCAACGAGATCAGATTGTTTGCCTGTTATTAAATGGAAGTTTCATACTTCAGAAGTTCAGATCAACACTGTGCAGAGTCGATCTTTTTCTCCTTTTGCATACTTAACAAGTTGATTTTTGTCATGAGAAGTCAATATTGGACTAATTGCATTTTTAACTGGGGTTCATACTTTCACCGTGATTATTCATTGTATGAGAAAATCGGTCATGGCGGTGCGCTACAGTGAACTTGAACCGTCAGTATTCCTGCTGATGCTGACAAAGAAGTCACACACTCGTTTTGCAAGTTGCAGGTTCAGAATTTGGAGAGCTCTGTAATGTATTGTGTTGTATTATCAGTTCTGTTTTAAGTAATCGTATCCCATGGAAGTTAGCTTTGTGTAACCAAAGATTACCCTGAACCCTCTGACCATATGTGCGAATGTGCAATGTTACCGAGTGAATTTCTGACTTCTGACTTTTTCAGTGAGGAGGATCGGAGGAACCTCATATTTTGTTTGGCAGTCCTACCTATTTTTGATCCATGAAGGGCGTGATTGGTTGCCCGCCTCCCACCGTCCGCTGCATGATCCCGAAGCGTCCCGTGCACTCTCGCGTGTTCGGTTGCTCTCCCGGAACCGAAACGGCGCACCCCCCGTTCCTTTCCCCCACTCCATCCCGCATCT
Source organism: Setaria viridis (assembly GCF_005286985.2). NCBI lineage: Eukaryota > Viridiplantae > Streptophyta > Magnoliopsida > Poales > Poaceae > Setaria > Setaria viridis. Next base: position 46,441,330 of record NC_048271.2, read on the forward strand.
CCCCCTCCGCCCAGAGGGCTCCTTCGCTCACGAGCCGGGATGGAGCGATGCTGGTGGGAAGATTTGGGCGGAGCGCGGGAGATGGCGCCGTACCGGGGCTAAAGGCGCGGGAGGTTACGGTGACCTCCCATCCTTGCCCCACTTTCTTCGCTCCCCTCCTCCACGGTGCGCCTTCTCCTCTCCCTCCTCCTCCTCGACCTCGGTTCGCCGGTGGATCGAGGTACCCCGGCGGCGCCCTGTGCCCCCGCCGGTGCTGCGACGGTACATCTCCCCCTCCTCTTTACGCTGCTTCATCCCCTCTCCCCCGCTGATCTGTCGATTCGTATTTTTTTGGTTGATGTCGATGAACCCTAGGTTGTTGTTCTGTCAGATCCATGCGCTCCTTTTGTGGATTTAAGGTTGTGATGAACCCTAGGTACTTTTGTGATGCAGATCTATGGTTCTCACATTTGTAGAGGTCGATCTGAATTTTTTTTGGTTCTTGTACCATCCTCCCGGTGGGTCGAGGTCCTCCGGCGGCACCCTGTGCCTCCGCCGGTCCTGCGACGGTACATTTTGGTTGGTGTCAATGAATTCTAGGTTGTTTCTGATACGGATCTATAGTTGTTCTGCATCTGCATTTATGGTTTTCATGAACCCTATGTTGGTTCTTATGCGGATCTATGGTTGTCATGTATATTTGTCGATCTGATTTCTTGTGTCCTTGGACCATGCCTTACTCCTTTGCAACCAATCACGCGCGTAGTACTGAGCTGAGCAAAGTGCCTAGGTCGATGATGAATCCTTGCCGCCGGAGGAGCACCTTCGGGTGTGGCAGACACGTCTAGGATAACATGTAGCGGAGAATGTTTGCTTGCTTAACAACATGACCCCAAGTTCTTGTACTGAGCTCTAATGAACACTGCATTGTATTCTTAGACATGGACTTGCAAGGTAGGCGTCGGGCTGCGGCTGCTCTTGTTGCTGCTGTTGCTGCATGGTTTTTCTTGTGGTTTAGAAGGAGAAGTGAGGATGCTCGATCTATTACCTATGGACCCATGGCAGAGAGGGACAGAGAGAGGAATAGCAACCTCAGATTCATAAAACCATTGTGTCAACCTGCTAAGGATGAGAAGGGCACCTTTTTTCCAACTGTGTGACCTGTTTCGGTCTAGAGAGTTGGTTCTGGATAGCATCCATGCCACTGTTGAAGAACAAGTAGCAATGTTCTTGCATGTAGTGGGACACAACCAAAGGTTCAGGATCATTAACATGACATTTAGGAGGTCACCTGAAACTATAAGTAGGTTCTTTCATCAAGTCTTATATGCAGCTGGTGAGTTGAGAAATGAGTTGATTGTTCCACCATCCACTAGTGTCCATCCTAGGATCCTTGGCAGCAGGAGATGGAACTCATATTTCAAGGTTGGTGGCCCTTTCCTAATTGCAAACCAACTGACCTTACCCATATGGTAGCAACCTGTTAATATTGCTTTTTATTTTTAGGACTGCATAGGAGCAATTAATGGGACACATGTCTTTGAAGATGCAAGCTGCCTTTAGAGGCAGGAAGCACACCATCACTCAAAATGTACTGGCAGCGGACTTTGATCTTAGGTTCACATATGTGCTTGCTGGTTGGGAGGGATATGCACATGATGCTCTAATTTTATCAGATGCTCTTGAAAGAGCAGATGGTCTTACAGTCCCACAAGGTACCATAACTCACATACACACATGCCAATAATACTTGCACACACTAAACTGATAAACCATCTCCATTTGTTACATTGTCTAGGGAAATTCTATCTTGTGGATGCTGGATATGCATCTAGGTCTGGGTTCCTGCCGCCATATCGTGGTACAAGGTACCACTTGAGGAAGTTTGGTTCAAATAGGCTACAAAATTAAAGAGAGTTGTTTAACCTGAGGCATTCTTCTCTTAGGGTGACAATAGAGAGGGCCTTTGGTGCTCTAAAGAATAGATTCAGAATCTTTGATAACAAGCCTTTCCATCATTACAAAACCAAAGTCAAGTTGGTTCTTGCCTGTTGTATTCTGCACAATTGGATACTTAGGCATGGACAAGATGAACATGTCCCCACTGAAGCTTCTTGGACTCCTAACTCCACTGATACCCCCCCTGAGCCAGAACATAGTCCTGACAATGGAACCTGGGCACAACAAAGGGATGCATGGGCTGCACAAATGTGGCAGAATAGGGGAGCTTCTAGACTTTAATTCCACTCAACTACTTGGAGTCATGTCCTGTTAAGTATCATTGATGAATTTGTAATATGTTCTGAGATCTTGGTACTTTGCTATGATGTGTACCTGCAATCATGAACAATATGCATGGTATGATATTTGCATGCAGTATTTTCTGTGCTGTTTGATTTCTAAGTGCTTTGGTATTTTTTTTTCTGATGGTATGATGGTTAGGACATGACTGTGATGGGTGAGGATGTTGTTGGTGTTGTCAATGAGGCAGGGGCCGAGGGTGGGGTGGCTGCTATGGAGGAAGGGAACCTAGCAGCCCCTCCACCCAATGGAGCCCAGCCTGGGGGGCCCAATGCAATGGACCAGTGTTCAGTCAGCCTTCATGCTTAGGAGGTTTCATGATCTGGTTGGGCAAGGGGTCAAAACTGACAAAGGCTTCAAGGAAGTGCATGTTAGGCAAGTTGCTAGGATGGTTTCTGATTTTGCTGAAGTCAATGTCACCACCAACCAAATTTATAACCACCTGCGCAAAGGGAGGCAGAGGTGGGTTAAGATTGCTAGGCTCAAGGATCTTAGTGGTGCTCTCTGGAATGAGGACCATCATATGATAGTCCTTGAGGAGGAGCATCTGATAGGGCACACTAAAGTTAGGCCACAACTTAAATATATCTCACTGTTATGGTTAATAGTTACCCTTTTCTCTAACTGTTGCACAACCTTTTTGCCCAACTAGGATCATCCTTCTGATGCCAAGTTTTTGAACACCCCAATTGAGAACTATGTCCAAATGGAGGCCATTTCTGGGTCTAGTCAGGCTACTGGTAGGTTTGCCATGGGTTCCAATGAACCTTTAGGTGTACCAACTGACCTTGGCCACCTTGAGGGGGGAGATGTTAGATCAGAGACAATTAATTTAGATGGGAATGAGGGTGATTCTGGTAAACAAAATGTAGCCTCTAATGGGCTGGACACCTCTAAGAGTTCTGATGATAAGGAAGGGAGATGTGGTAAAAGGAGGAAGTTGGGTGAGGAAGAATACCAGCTGATGCATGGTATGACTGTTGCTGTTGCCTTTGTTGCAGATGCCCTCAAGGCTCCTCAGCACAATGAGGTCCATGCAGATCTTTATGGTTGTGTCATGTCCTGTCCTGGGTACTCACAGGAGGCCCTGATGTTTGCACTTGTGTACTTGCTGAAGAACAAAGCAGAAGGCCTATGCTTTGTTCAGATGAGTGAAGCCCATAGGATCCTTTGGCTTAGGACCTACCTGAGCCAATCCAACTTCCTCTAGGTGATTAAGGACTGCCATTTGATATTTTGCTTGCCTATGCTATAGTCTGACATTTTGGGTTAGCACTAACCACTAATGGTGAGGGTAGAGACACCATTTGGAATATTTCCAAGGCTGCAAATATTTTTGTATAGCATAGGACACATGGTTCCATCTGGTAGAGGTGCTTGGGAGGGATCTGTTGGGTGTGTAAACATAAACACCTGCACCTGGTCTTTGTGATGGATGCCATGTCTTTGTTCCGGTAAATTAAGCTTTCCTGGTGGTTCAATACCAGGTGATGCCATTTTTCTTTCATCTTGCATATATGTTCTGAATTGATGGATGCATATGTTATTAAAGGTAAGAACCTGTGCCTATGATGATAAACTTATTTGCCCAATTCAAAGTAGATGGGTACCATCAGATGACCTTGAGCTTGTGAGGGACTATGACATTGTTCTTGTTCTTAAGACCTGCTACTGCATTTGTGCTACCTGGTAAGTCCATCTTTCTTTCATCTTTCTTATATGTTGGTTGCTTCCTCCTGCCTTGATGGTTACTTATGTTATTTAAGGTAAGAAAATATGCCTATGATGATTGGAATATTTGCCCAATTCAAAGTATATGGGTAGCATCAGATGACCTTGAGCTTGTGAGGGACTATGACATTGATCTTGTTCTTCTTGTTGCCAACTGGTACTGCATGTTCCTTATTTATGGTTGTGTTGTTGTTGAGCTGTTGTCCATGTTGTGCTGCTACTGTTATTTCTATTGGCAGTGCTGTTGTTCCTGTTGCCATTGTGCTACTGTTTCTAGTCTTCTTTTGCTCTTGTGTCACTGATGCTCCAAGCTCAAGGTCAAGGGAAGATGAAAATAAAATCTGAGACCATTTTTTTTATAACTTAGCATATCATACTTGCTTAGCATATCAGACTTGCTATTATCATACATATACCTTTGCAAATTGGATAATATGCAAATTGGGTAACCTGTCTTGGTTACCCAACATTGTTGTTGTTGTTGAACCTATCCCTGGTACTGCTTCGTCCTTCTTTCTGGTTGTGTTGTTGCTGAGATGTTGTCCTGGTACTTGCTCTTTCTGTTGGTAGTGCTGTTGTTTCTGTTGCTAATGTGGTACTGTTTCTGGTCTTCTTTTGCTCTTGTGTCACTGATGCTCCTAGCTTAAGGTCAACAGAAGATGGAAACAAAATATGAGGCCAACACTTATTATATCACACTTGCTTGTATCATACATCTACCTTTGCAAATTGGGTAACCTGTCATGGTTATGTCATATTATTTTTGTTGTCGACCTCCCTGCTTGTTCCTTTTTTCTGGTTGTGCTGTTGCTAAGCTGTTGTTCATGTGCTGTTACTTGTCATTCTGTTGCCAATGACCTGCTGTTTCTATTGCCATTGTCATACTATTTGTGGTCTGGTATTGATCTAGTGTCACTGATGTCCAAGCTTAAGGTTAAGAGAAGATGCAAATAAAATCTGAGGCCAATAGTTACTGTATCCATTTTTTTATCATACATCTACCTTTGCAATTGAATCAAGTTTCATTTTCTTTATAAGGCACAATGGCTTGGTACATTGTGTACCGAGGTAGGAAGCCTGGAGTCTATGCAACTTGGGTAACCTGTCATCAGCAGGTCACCGGTTATCCAAACTGTTGCTACAAGAGTTTTAGTTCCAAAGAGGAGGTAATTGCATCTTTCCTAGAGTCCACTGGTGACGAAGATGTCAAAGAAGCGACTGTCGGTTCAAAAAAGACGGCAAATGAACTTAGTTGGCTCCATATCATAGTTATGCTACAATTTATTGTTATTATTGTACTGCTACTAGTAATTAATTATCTTTGGAAGTAGTCCATCACGATCAGCCTTTGTAATATCAAAACAGCTCATGTTCATCATCTTTGTTGGTAACCTCACCAATATGGTGCTAGGGTGCTCCGATCTCCTCCAATTCTACGTACCAAACACGATCTGGTGACTCCTGTCGTACACGAGAACGATACAACCAGTACAACCAGACACAACCTCGCATGATTCAGGACAACAGCAAAGTGCAACTAAACAAACCCTCCTGTATCGCTCTATCCCGTCTCCCACCATCTGGTACAACCCATCCGTTCTGGACGGCCCGATCCTTTGCAACCGATCACGCCCAAAATGTATGGGTGGTAAAGGCCCATCGAGGCGACTAGGAAATTTATGGGCTTTATGCTGGTCGACGAAGGCTTGGCCCAGTTGAAATCTGAACGACATGTGCTTCGCGCACGCCTAGTTCTAGTTGTCTTCTCGGACGCGAAAAGCTCGAACTCGCCCCGGCGCCGCCGCCGCTGCCTCCTCCCTTCTCGAGTCGAGGCGGACTGAGGGTTTCGGATGTGCGAGAGAGCTTGAGGAAATTCGTCGGAGAGAAAGATGAATGAAGACTTCGGGAATAAGGTGAGCTCCGACATCCATTCTTGAGCTTGATTTTGATTTTGGTTCGATTTCTTGTCGGGGAACCCTAATTTCCTCCCTTTCATTGGAAATGGGAATGCATTTCAGGGCAAGGGCGGAGCCATTGTAGGGTCGTAATCCGACTCGTTGTTCGGAAATTGGTGTTGCCGGCTCTTGCTTGGCGGTAATGGCGGATTCCTCGAGGCCGCCAGAGCAGCGGTGCGCGCCCCTCGCCATCGCCAACCTCCCAAAAGAGATCCTCTTGGAGATTCTGCTCCTGCTGCCGCCGAAATCTATCCTCCGGTGCCGTGCCGTCTGCAAGGCCTGGCGCGCTGTCACCTCCGACCGCGCCTTCCTGCTCGCGCACCACCGCCGCCAGCCGCCCCGGCGCCTCTTCACCTTCGTCCGCGACGTGGGCGGCAACAACCACGACCTGGGGATCTTGGACTACTGCGTCGAGGCTATCGACTTCCGCACCCACGAGTTCCTGTCCGTTGTCTGGTTCACAGGCGAAGATTACGACTTCTCGCTCGGAGACAGCCCGTTCGTAGTTCACGCTGCTTGCAGTGGTCTCCTGCTTATGTCATACAACAAATGTTTGCATCTCTGCAATCCCACCACTCGTCAGTGGCTATTGTCTTCCCACCAGCCCTTCAACATGACAAGGTCGTGGGGCTCTATGCTCATGGCAATTCCTCCGAGTACAGAGTATTGTACTATCGAGCAATGGGTGATTTGGCACCTAAATTTTACATCAGTACCGTGGGCTCAGGGAAGGAGAAGTGCATTTGGCCCCATTCACCGTCAGCATCCCTGATAGTGTGGTTGGCGAAAGGGTCCGAGGGTACTGCATTCAACGAGCCTTTCCTCTTTCATGGAAACCTGCACTGGCTGCCGCATTTAGGCCGGCATGACAAGATAGTGATGTTCGACACGGTGAATGAGGTGTTTCAGTGGTTGCAATTACCTTTCAAGATGTGCAATGTTGTGTCATTGCTTGAGATTGAGGGCAAGCGGAGAACCAAACAAACAGGCGGACAACCAAACATTATCTTTGAATGGCTTGGCTCATTGCAGCTAACCAAACAAACTCCCTTGCATCTAGTTTTTCAAATTTCAAGTACATGCGGACAACAAACATTATCTTTGAATGGCTTGGCTCATTGCATACAGGCAACCAAACACTACACCTTGCATGCACCCGACCTCGCTCTAGGGAGCTGACTGGCTGGTGCGAGCTAGGCTAGACTCCTCCAGGCAACTAAAGAGGCTCTAAGTGTACCCAGACCAATCAGAATAGGTGTTTGGTTGCCCAACTACATGCATGCATCCAGAGTGCTTCAGCCAGGCACGAGGTCTTCGCCAGCCAGGCTCAGTGGAACGGAAATAAAATCCGTATTTGACGAGCTAGGCGGGACGACATGATTTGCATCCGACGAACCAGGCTCAGATGCCATACAAGCGAATTGTGCATGTGACGAGCCAGGCCAAACCATGGGCCTCGTTTGGTTCACGTTGCTTATTTTTAGCAGCTGTCACATCAAATGTTTAGATACTAATTAGGAGTATTAAATATAGACTATCTACAACCCATTGCACTAATGGAGGCTAAACGGCGAGACGAATCTATTAAACCTAATTAGTCCATGATTTGACAATGTGTTGCTATAGTAAACATTTGCTAATGATCGATTAATTAGGCTTAATAGATTTGTCTCACCGTTTAGCCTCCATCTGTGCAATTAGTTTTATAATTAACTCATATTTAGTCCTACTAATTAGCCTCCGAATATTCAACGTGACACGGACTAAATTTTTTCAGTGTACCATTCCGACGGTGCATCAATTTTATTCACACAAGTGACTGTTTTGAGATGGCAACTCAGAGAAAGCAGCATACTTGGTCTTAGAAAAAAGATACGCCAGTGCTTGAAATGGAGGGCAAGCTTGCCGTATTTAGCTGTGATGAAGATGTCAGAGTGGCTGAAATATGGCTTCTGCAGGATCACAAGAACCAGATGTGGGCCTGCAAATACCACATCGAATTGCCAGCTTTGGATATCAGCACCTTGCCAGACCTGGATAGTGGGTACATTCAGGAAGTCGGAAGGAAGAGTTGCGATGGTCGTCCCCCAGCAGAGCTGCAGAGGCTGTTACTGTCTGACATGAATGGGTATTTGCAGGTGAGGTTTCGCTGGGATGGAAGCCTTCTCAAGATTACTCCAGCCTTGTTCGGCATGCATTCTTTGAGACACAGGACAATGTGAACTACGTGAAGATGAATCACCACCTATCGTCCGGAGGCTGTAAGCTGTGGTGGTCCTTCTATGGTCCTGTGTTGCAGATCAGTGGTTCAAAGCTTTACAGTTTATATATACAACCTCGAAAAACAAGCTTTAGTGAGCTAGCTTTTCCTATGCATCTCCTTTTTGTTCAGCGAGATCACTATGTTTGTCTTGTCAATGTAGGGAAAACTGTACATTCTGGTTCCCAGATCTCATTAGTTGGCCACAGTTGGTAAATGTTACAACACTATTTTGTTGCAATTTGCATTTCTCCTGAACATGAATGTGAAATGGTCAGCAGGCACTCCTAGCGATAATAGCGCCTGGCTGTGGTGTTGGTTATTCAACTTGTTTTCCATTTAGCTGTTCTGCTATTGCATCAAGATGTTCTGTTCTCCAGAATTTAGAATGTTTGCTTGATATACATTAGAATTGCAAAAACCCGCCTGTTTGCTGAGACCTGGAGCTGAAGAACCGGCTCTGACATATGAAGAATTCCTAGGCTACTCAAATAGCACATTTATTCCTTCTGTTAATTTAACTGCTTATCTGTTGCTGAGACATTGCCTATAGCTGTGAAATGTGGTATGCTATTTCTTTTTTTACTTCTTAGATTTTTTTGAAGTCAGATTTCAATGCTCACTGTGCCTAAAACCAGAAAGTGGCAGGTATGAAAAAGCTTTATATGGAAAATGGTATGCTGGGTTATCCTAATTATGTCTATCTCAATGCAGTTCACCCACAGATTTTTCATTTAAAAAAAGTTCATCCATCGTATTTGTGTAACTGTAGTCCATAAGCGTCATTCCATGTACCTTAAGCATCAACTGCATAAGACTAGTTTCTATGTCATACATTACTGAATGTGTACCGTTCGCAACGCTATCTCTGATTGGTATTTATTGTTATATAAACGTTCTGCACTTTCCCGGTTCTGGTTTCTTTGATTTATTTTGTTATGAAAAGTCTGCATTTTCATGCGTTTTGCGGAATGCTCTGTTTGACGATGTCCTGAACACGCAATGCTACACTGCAAGCATGCCATATGCTCCTTTTACAAGTGTTTGATTTCTGGGACTCCAAATTTCTCCACAGCTTGACAGCTATGGCTCAGGAAAACTTGCAATACTAGGTGGTGTTGACAAATGAGACATATTGATATGTGAGCCTGTGACTATGTCTGAAGTCTGAATATTTGGTGATGACCTTGACCGCCTAGTTTGGTTGGGCACTCTGTGCCTGGAGATGCAAAATACGTCAATTGGTAGCAGGATTTTAGTGTTCAGTGTGGATATCTTATCCTGAATGGCTGACCTGTCATGCTGCAAAAGCTAATCAGCCAAAGCTTCAGCATACCTCGTTCAGCGGCTCTAGTATATCATTGTTTGATTTGAGATCTGCTAGATATAAGGTACCTAAGAATTTTACACATCTCAAGGACTCCAAATTTTCAAAAGAAATTGGGGAGGTTTGATTCAGGAAACCGCAGCCTACTTCTTTTTAAAGAAAAATAATCCACAACCTACTTCTGACCCAAACAAAACATCTGTGGCACAAATAAAACATCTCCAGCCCAACCTTGATGGCCGATAACGAATCATTCTTGATGGCCGATAACGAATCACCTAAGCCCATACAATGATACAACCACTCTAGAAGGCAAGATTCCCACATCCGGAAGGGATCCCAATCTCGTAAATAGGCGCGAATTCCGGTGGCGAAGCCCGGAGCGGGCGCTCGAAAATATCTCGCCTCGGCAACGAGCTCTGGAACCTTCACTGGCCCCAACCCCCGACGACCAAAAACACACTCCCTCTCTATTTAGAGAGTGATATTTTTCTCACGCCCCCACCCCCCGCGAATAAAAACTTTTCCAGCGTCCCTTTGAATCCATCCACCCATCGCTCGTCTCCCTCCCGAATTCGATGCCTTTGTAGCGCTGCCGCGTCGCCCCGCGCCGTCCGCCTGCTGCTGCGCCTTCCCATGGACGCCGGAGCCGGGGCCGGATCCGGCAATGCCTCCGGCGGCGGCGGCGGCGGCGCCGGCGCGTCCGCGTGCTGCTACTACGCCCTGCTCGGCATCCGCAAGAACGCCTCCGCCACCGACATCCGCACCGCCTACCGGAGGCTCGCGATGGTGAGTTCCCCGTCCCCTGTGCATGCGCGCGAGCGCGCCGCCGGTGATTGATTGGGCTTTCCGTCTCTGTTTTGGTTTCCCGAACAGACACGCTGACCCGTTCCGATCTCTTGCCGTGGGCGCGCAGAAGTGGCACCCGGACCGGTGGGCGAGCGACCCCGGCGCGGCCGGCGAGGCCAAGCGGCGGTTCCAGCGGATCCAGGAGGCCTATTCCGGTAAGGCCGCACACGTTTGCTCTGCCCCGCCGCGGCTTGGCTGCACGGGATTTGATCGAATTGTTCGTTTGGCGCAGTCTTGTCGGACAAGGGGAAGAAGGCCATGTACGACGCCGGGCTCTTCGATCCCCTGGACGACGACGACCAGGTGAAGCAGCCAAGCCTCTCTGTTCCGTTTCTTTTCTTCCCTCTTGCCTATTGTCTCGTCGGAATCATTCAATTCCCTTTGCCATTTTGTGTGCGAAACTGCGAATATTTTGTACTATACACCTGAAAAGAAAATAAATTGCCTGCTCTGTTTTTGAACGGCCAGGATTTCTCCGACTTCATGCAGGAGATGCTGGTGATGATGGATAACGTGAAAAACGAGGTAGGCGCAACTACCAACCGCTAGGATTAACTAATCGTAATCCCAATCGCAATTGCAATTGTGCTCTGTTACACGCGCTTTCTCACCGATGATGATGCCCTCTCTCTCTCCCCCTCCCGGCGGCTCCGTGCAGAAGCCGGACACGCTGGAGGACCTGCAGAAGATGCTGGAGGACATCGTGAAGGGCGACGAGGGGAGCCGCGGCGGCGGCGTAGGCGTGGGCGGGCGCGTGCCGCCGGACGGGGCGCGGCGGGCGCGCGTCGCGCCGTGCCCGCAGCAGCAGCGCAGGTGACCGGCGCGCCGGTGTACGAGATGTACACGCGAGCCGACCAGAGGGAAAGATCAGCCAGCGAAGCAACGGGAAGCTCTGGAAAAGAAGAAAGGAAGAATAAAAATGGATTGCGAAGTCGGTGCCATCTGATGAGGACTGACGGTAGCAGTCGATTGTGTGGGATTGGGCCTGCTGGGGGTCGGGCGCCGCTCGATTCCGGCCGCGCCGCCGCCGCAAGAAGAAACTGGCGGACGCGTGGCCGGGGACTCCGATTGTTATCTCGTCCACATTTCGTGCCCCAATTGTCACTGGAATTCTTTAACTCTTCTTTTACTACTCTTTTCGCATCGCGTTCCATTCCACTCAGCAGTGTGCTGTCATCCTTGTTACGTGTCGTGTGCTACCGTCTCCGGTGAATTCTCGGATTCGTTAATGGGCACCGGCGCCGACCTGCTGGCAACGCTGGCGTCTTCCGGTAAACTAGAAAGGAGCCCTCGTGCCTGACGCTCTTGTGATCTTGTCCTGTGCGGGACAGCCGGCGTGGCTCCAACTGTTCCCGTGTCACTTGTGCCAGCATTGCTCCGTGGTGCACAAGTATGGCGCTGGGTGATGCTTCTAGTTTTGGCCAAGGATTTACTATGCAGTTGGAACGCTCACTTGTACCCTACCCTTCATGTGCCATTGCAACGTCGGGGATCCGCGGCTTGTTTGGGCACGCACGTCGGCGTCAAGATCAGCGGCGATGGGTACGGCCGGCGTTCTGGAGCCCACCTGGATCCGCAGCGCGTACGAACGAAAGCGAAGCGGCTCTGCAGCCTGTAGTGAGTAGTGTTTGGTGCTAGGAAAATCGCCTGGTTGCGCAGCGCCATCCATCATCAGGGCCACTTGCGCCTGCCCTTTTCCTCTCCAAGTTGCCGGGAGAGCGGCCAGGCCAGGTCGTCGTCTGGACCAGAGGATTTTTCTCCACCCACCGTTGATCGCTGGGCGTGGAGGGCTCGAGTCCGGAGTGTTCGGTGCTAGGCATTTCACCCGATCGAGCAGCGCGGGTTGTGGTGGCGAGAGCGGCCATGGAGGACTAGAGGAGGGGCGGGCGCCGTGGTCCAGAGACCAGAGAAAAGTCTTCACGAATGGAGGAGAGGGATGCGCTCTTGGTCCCTGTCCGCTTCCGAAAGCGAAGGAGCAGGCGAAGGGCCCTGTCCGCTTCCGAAAGCGAAGGAGCAGGCGAAGGGTTACGGTCCGGCCACCTGACTCTGGCTCGAGATAGTTCCTTCTTTCTTACCCCGACAGCTCGGCTGGCTACGAGGCCAATTCTTGAATCCGTTAACCTCATGGCTCATGCGGTGCCGCGACAAGGTCACGGACGTCGAGAAGACGAGAACGCGGTCTCAGGCTTTGTTTATTGAGTGGTGTGACACCAGTGCTTTCCTTCCTGAAGTATCCGTGTACGTGAGAGAAAAATATCTGCTCGGCTGGAACAGTCCGGCCGGCACTGGCCTCACACTGAATGACCGGACCGAAAGAAACAGGGGATCCGGAGTTGTATTCCACCCTCTCTATGGTCCTGTTTAGTTTCTCCTAAAATACCAACTTTAACACTATGAAAAAGAAAATTTCCCATCACATCAAACTTACGGTACATGCATGAAGTGCTGAATGTAGATGAAATCAAAAACTAATTGCACAATTTTATTGTACTTTGCGAGATGAATTTTTTTGAGCCTAATTAGTTAATATTTGGATAATAATTCACCAATACAAACGAAATGCTACCGTTGCGCTATAGTAATTTTGGTTGTCCAAAGTTGGACACTGAACGAGGCCTGTTTTGGCGTCATCATAGTCCGATTTGGTAAATTCGGGTCGATCCTCCTGCCCTTGTCCGCCAGCGGCAAGTTGCGCCGTCGCCGAGATGCTGATGCCACCGGAGCCGCCGCCGCCGTCTGCTGCCTCTCGAATCCGCATGGCTCTCCCTTGACGTCGATCTACTCCGTTCCGTAACAGCAGCTGACGTGTGATGCGTGCCGTATATACGTCGCACTTGGGTTCTACTGCAATTTTTGCCAAGCATCTATCCAACTTTTGGGGGAAATTGACGCGCCCGATTTTGCAAGCCGAGCCCGCCTGACGTTGCTATCCATGCGCGATCCACCTCGCGCGCTTTACTATTTTTCTGCTCAGTTTTGTGGTGTGCGCCTGTTGTTTCCGCCAGGGCCACCGATTGTCGGGTGCTCATCAGTGTGCCGCTCAAAGCAATTCTTCGGTTCAGGAGGGGATTTGCACCATTGATCCATGGGTCAGATATCCCCCGCGAACTCATTTGAAAGAGGACAATATTGGAACTTGGACGAGGAACTTCCAGAAATAATGTGTCTGAAACTGCGGGTGCCCGTCATTATTCGAGAGATGCCCTTCGACTCCCCTAAGTAACTTAGGGGGTGTTTGGATACCTCGTGCTAAAGTTTAACACCTGTCACATGGGATGTTTGGATGCTAATTAAGAGTATTAAATATAGGTTAATTACAAAACTAATTACACAGATGGAGTCTAATTCGCGAGACGAATCTATTAAACCTAATTAGTTCATGATTTGACAATGTGGTGCTACAGTGACCATTTGCTAATGATGAATTAATTAGGCTTAATAGATTCGGCTCGTGAATTAGCATAGGGGTTCTGCAATTAGTTTTATAATTAGCTCATGTTTAGTCCTCCTAATTAGCATCCGAACATATGATGTGATACTGCTAAAGTTTAGCACCAAGTATCCAAACACCCCCTTATTGACTTTGTCCACTTAACCCTAAACTATTTTATTTGATCCAATCTACCTCTAATTAGATTTCTCTTTTTTTTCTTCGCGTATAAATTGAATTTTAATTTCAATTTTATCAGTTGGTTTATAACATGATGCTCTATGTTAGAAAAATACAATAGAATTTTTCATGATTACTTTTCGTACAATTTTATATATTTAAGATCAATTTCATATTAAATATTCCTAACCTATGAAAATAACCATAAAAAATTTTTAGTATAATTTTCTAACCTAAGGCATCATGTTTGGTTTATGCTCACAAAATTTGAACTCAAAATTCAACTCATACACGAAGAAATAAAAAAGAGAAATCTAGTTAGGGGTAGATTGGACCAAATAAAATAGTTCAGGAAAGTAAAATGAGCCAAAACTTTGTTCGGGGTTAAGTGGACAAAGTGGATAGGTGAGGGGAGTAAAATGAACTGCTCCCCACCCTGTCGCAAAGCATACACTGTGGTACCCATCGTTATTCGATAGTAGATGGGAAGAATTATGTGAAAACCAATAAAAGAAAAAAGGAACGGTAATGCTTCGAGTCGTGCGTCCAACACGAGCGCGAGTCGTTGGACGGTTATACCGTGGAGGCCCAGCTGCCCTGCCTACCTACACGTCCACACTTGTGGCTAATTATTTTCAAGCGACGTGGCCTTTCTCCCATCCACAAGACTACCCAACACCAGGCGTTTTTATCCATTCAGCAGGTTTCTTCCCATCCTCTTCGCAAGTATCACCATGGAGGTATGGAGGTCATAGCAGTCCACCTCCCTGGCTCCCTTCCCCTCTCCCTCCTTGATGTGCCAAGTCAAGGTCCGGCGACTCCGCAGCCTATCCATGGCCGGCTGACCGCCCCATTGCCTCCGACGGGCAGCAGGAGATCCGAGGCGGTGGTGCGCGAGGCCGGCAGAGGGCGAGGCTGGCGGCAAGAAATCCGGGGCGGCGAGCCCCGCACGAGTGGCGGCGTGCGAGGCCAGCGGTGCACGAGGCGAACTTTGCGCTCTCAACTCCTTGTTGCATTAGGTACCCCCATGATGTTGCAGTAGAATTTTTTGGATGTTGCTGTTGGCGCTAGAAATTGGTCAACCGAATCCCCAGCGTCTGACACACGACCCGGGAGAATCTGCTTAACTCCTGTTCGGGTGATTGCCCTGGTGCGGTTCGCGCGGCGTGCCAGCCAATCTGACCTGTTGATTGGCAAGGAAGGATACGTGTCAGATCCAGAAGTCGCGATCGGCTAGATTTCCGATCTCAAGAAAGCTTATCAGCGAATCGGCCGATTTGCCGTGATAAAGAAATCGGCTATGAAGCAGCCGATTACTGTAGCAGTGTGGATAGAAAACTACTGGAGTAATCGACACAATGCTATAGTAACAACACCAGGAATAGATCTAATCGGCTATGTATAAAATAAGTAAATTAAATATCAAAGTATAAGGAAAGCCGAGACTGCCGATTCCTAGCTGGATAACTGGTGATAAAACTAGAAAAAACAGGCAAAACCTATGATTCTAGTAAATATCGATAACTAGTGAATAAATCTAAACGAAACGACAGCGATGCGCCCGAAGTTAAAGCTTAGAATTTACTCGGTAAACGGAACTTACAAGATCGGCCGGAGGTCAAGTTGATGCAGCCCCGCCAACCCGTACGAACTCGTGAAAAAAGAAGAAAGTATTTGGCGAAGTCGCCTGCTTGAAAGTAAGTACGAGGAAATAGTAATTGGTTGTATTGATTTGTTGATGATTACAGATCTACAAAGGTAGCTATTTATAGCCCCGTACAGATGACTCCTTATCTGACTAGAACTCTATCCCTAATTCAAATAGAAAACGAATATTTGCAAGTACGATTCGTACTAGGTTGGTTATTATACGCTTCACGGGCTGATCTCTCCTTCATCCTTCTATTCCTTTCCAAGCCCGTACCGGCCCAATTATTCCAACCTTCTAATCGGCCGATTCCTCATCGGCAAAAGGTAACCGATCGGGAGCCTGGCGTGTCCGATCCGAACCCCAAGGGTTAAGCGAGGCAGAAGTCATCGGCCGATCCCGTACTGTAGCATTGGCCGATCTTGGACTGTAGCGCCAACCAACCGATCTCGAACTGTAGCGCCATTCGACCGATTTCCAACTGTACTTTCCCATTTCCTCTTCTCCTGGCGCTGATTTCACTTGTGACGAAATCTAGCGTCAACAGTTGCAAAACGCTATTTGTGTGGTATAAATATTGCAACAGTTAGGTTTTGATGTTTCATGTTGCAACTTTTGTGTTTTAGTGTTTCACCGTGCTCAAGCTCAACCTATCATATGGTTGAGCATGAAACAGACGTTCAATGTCGTGGCGGGAATTTCTTTCCTTCAGAATACGATGTTCACATTGCACTATATTTTTTACATATTTTTTAAATATTGGCTTATATTTTCGTTGTTGCGGATATTTATGTTGGATGTTGCAACGGAGTGTCCGATGGATAATTCCCCATCTGACGTCTGGGCGCTAGCAGCGTCGAAAAAAGAACCAATAACACCGCTACTCAATATAATCCTAAGCTCGGTGTACACAGATAAAAATTGAGAAAAATAGTTAGAACGGATAAATATTACTATACTTTCGAGTTTAATTTTGTCTCGTTACACATCACATTTTACATCGAGTTGAATTTTTGCAGGATACATAGTTTGAGCACATCTCTTATAGAATGTATGCCTTTTCTGTTATAAATTGTAACTGGTGTTTTACTAGTAGTACTCGCACAGCGAAATTGTACCATGTGCGCTGTTTAAGAAAATCAAATATCGAATGAGTAGTACGAATAATGCCTTTTCCGATTTATGGGCCTCACCCTAACCAATCTCCAAGCCCAGTGAGGCCATTTGCTGCTAGCCGGGCCAGGCTACGTGAGGCATTCTTAGATATCCTTCCGCTAAAAACTGGCTAAAATGTGAGAACTCGCATTGTTCGCGTCGTGTGGCTCTTCCTCAACCTTGGCGGAAGCAGTTGGCTGCCTCAAGGTATTGGAGACAGTAGAATTGTATGGCATCTCCCATGTGCAGCTGGAGGTTGACTCAAGTGTTCTAAAGGAAGCTATTACATGTGATGCTCATGATCGTGCCCACTGTGGAGTGATTTTCAGGGATATTCGAAACATGTTAGCTAATGAGTTTGTGTGTTTAGCTGTTTCTCTTATTCCACGTTGTACTAACTCGTCTGCGCACGAGCTTGCAAGATTGGGTTTACTTTGGGGTTCGGAGCAATCATGCATATGGACTGATCCTCTTTCCGATTCTGTAAATGTGCAAGTGATCCGCGATTTAGCGGAATCTGGTGATGGTAATGAAAGGCCGTAGAGACACCCAAGCTTTCCAAAAAAAAAAAACCCTTGGCTTCTTGCCAGATACGAAGCCGATGCACAACCATCCTCTTCGCCCTATGGCCCTATCCTAACTGATGCTGCCTTATATTAGAAGTCATCTTCATGCTCTTGTTGGGTAATTATTTAGCTCTTGATTTTCTCTTCTCTTCTGATTGTGCTTTTGCTGAAAGTCAATGGAGCAGGTGAGCTCCTGCTTGCCGTGTATGGTAGAGATGGCATGAGTAGATGGGCAGTATGCCCTGCCATGTATAGTACTAATAGTAGGTAGAATAGTTGGTAGTTCTACTCATTGTATTTTGTACTCTAAGTTGACTATTGGTGCTATATAGTAGAGGAGCAGCTGCAGCTCCAAGATTCAGTTCAGCAGCAACAATTGAGTGTGTATGTGTGTGTGAGAGAGAGCTGTGCTCTCATCTTCAACCTCTAGACTTGTGTGTGAGTGTGCTGCGTGAGGGATGAGCTCAGGGAACTTACCTGCCGCCGGCCAACAAGTGGCATCAGAGCTGCGTCCTGAAGGATCCAGGGCGGCCGGGGCAGAGAGAGGAAGGGGAAGAGGGCGCCGGCCAGCCTCCGTTGGGTGCCGGGTGTCTCTGTCACCGGGACGTCGTGGGGCGACGTTCGTGGTGAAGAAGACGGTGCGCAACATCGGCGGCGCCCAGTTCCCCATCCTCACCGCAGCAACTATGCGGAGTGGGAGGTGATGATGAAGGCCAGGGGCCTTTAGCAGGCGGTGAGCGTCGACACTGACGATGAGCAAGAGGACCAGATAGTGATGGAGGTGATCCTGAAGGGTGTCCCGTCAGAGTTCTCCGTTGCGCTGGGCTCCAAGGAGATGGCCAAGGAGGCGTGGGAAAGCTTGAAGACGATGCGGCTTGGCAACAACCGCGTCCGTAAGGCGAAGGCGCAGCAGCTCCGCCAGGAGTACGAGGCCATCACCTTCCCCGACGGCGAGGCGGTGGAGGATTTCGCGCTGCGCCTCACCATAATGGTCAGCCAATTGGTGTCGTTGGGCGACCCCATCACCGAAAAGGAGGTCGTTGCCAAGTTCCTCCGCGTCTTCCCGTCTCGCCTCGCCCAAATTGCGATGTCCATCGAGACTCTGCTCGAGATGAGCGAGCTCACCAACAAGGACATCGCTGGGCGATTGAAGGCGGTGGAGGACCGCGCCGTGGACGCGGCATCGCACGCGCCCACCGGCGGCCAGCTGCTGCTCACAGAGGAGCAGTGGGCGGTGCAAGCGCGGGATAGAAAGACAGGGGAAGGACCCTCTGTCACGAGCGGAGGCGGCTCAGGAGGAAGCGGAAGGGGGCGCAGCAAAATGAGAAGGAGGCGCGGTGGCGGTAGTGCTAGCGGTGGCGGTAGCGCTGGCGGCGGCGGGCGAGCCTCTACCAAGGACAAATTGTGGCAAGACCGGGCATTGGGCCTGGGACTGCAAAGCGTTGCACCGCCAGGAGCAGGCGCACCCCACACAAGGCGAGGACGACAAGCCCGTGCTCCTGATGGCGCAGGTCTGCGCCCTCAACGATGCTGATGGGGAGGAAGACGCGCTGCGCCTGCGCACTCAAGTGCGGCTAGACGAACCTCAAACGCAGGTTCATCTCGGAGAGGAGAATGGCGGCGAAGGAGAAGAGAGGCAGCTATGGTACCTAGACTCCAGCACTAGCAACCACATGGCGGGCGACGGCGCGGTCTTCACCGAGCTGGACAGAGGCGTCGTCGGGACATTGAAGTTTGGTGACAGCTCACGTGTGGACATCTAGGGGTGCAGCACGGTCATCTTCAAGTGCCAGAACGGCGAGCATCGCGCCCTCACCGATTTCTACTTCATCCCCCGCCTGTGCAGCAACATCATCAGTATTGGCCAGCTCAATGAGCGAGGCTGCCAAGTACTTATTGATGGCGGGGTGCTCCGAATCCGCGACCGTGACCACCACCTCCTCGCCAAGGTGAAGACAAGCTACAACCGGCTCTACACGCTGGACCTGAAGATTGGGCGGCCGGTCTGCCTGGCAGCGCACCACGACGACGAGGCATGGCTCTGGCACGCCCGCTTCGAGCATTTGAGTTTTGATGCACTGGCGTAGTTGGCATGCCAGGAGATAGCTTGCGGCCTCCCCAAGATTGATCACGCCAGTGAGCTTTGCGACAGCTGTCTGGCCGGGAAACAGAGGAGGAGCTCCTTCCCCAAGACTGCCAATTTTCACACCGACGACCTTCTACAGCTGGTCCATGGGGACCTCTGAGGACCAATTTTGCCAGCGACGTACGGCGGGCGGCGCTACTTCCTGCTCCTAGTGGATGATTGCAGCCGCTACATGTGGCTCCATCTCCTGGTGAGCAAGGACGAGGCGGCGACAGCAATCCGACACTTCAAGGCGCAAGTGGAAGGAGAATTCGGGAAGAAGCTTCAGGTGTTGAGGACCGACCGCGGCGGCGAGTTCAACTCCATCAAATTCGGCCTCTACTGCGTGGAACAGGGCATCCAACGCCATCTCACCGCGCCATACTCTGCGCAACAGAATGACATGGTGGAGAGGCGGAACCAGACCATCGTGGGGAAGGCGCGGAGCATGGTCAAGGCGAAGAAGCTGCCGACGGCATTCTAGGGTGAGGCGGTGAGCACGGCGGTGTTCATCTTGAATCGCTTGTCGATGAAGAGCCTGAAGGGGAAGACGCCGTTTGAAGCATGGCACGGATGCAAGGCGGATGTGCCCTTCCTTCGAACCTTCGGTTGCGTTGGCCATGTGAAGGAGACGAGGCTCAGGCTGAAGAAGTTGGACGACAGGAGCAAGCCCATGGTGTTCCTGGGCTATGAGCTGGGGAGCAAGGCCTACAGGTTGTTTGATCCGCAATCCCGACGGGTGGTGGTCTTCAATGAAGCGGCCAGTTGGGACTGGGAATCCGGCGGTGAAGGGGGAGAAGTGGGTGGCGGCAGCCACTTCACCATCGAGCTCAAGGAGCATCACACCAGAGAAGAAGGAGTGGCAGCGGAAGAGAAAGGAGGAGCGTCCCCTGTTCCGGGAGCAGGGGAAGTTACAACTCCGCCTTCCCCAGCGGGAGGATCCCCTGTTCCAGGAGCAGGGGAAGCTGCGGGCGGAGCAGAAGAGCAGGCGGAAGGAGGCGGCACACCGGTGACACCAGCCAAGGGGGTGTAGTACGTCACGCCACCACCCGTGATCTCTCCACACCTCAATGCCAGCTACGATGGGAAGCTGCTCCGGTTCCGCTCCCTGGACGACTACATCGGCGGCACAGAGATTCCCGGCTTGGCAGCGCGCGAGCTGGGAGAACAAGAGCTGCATTCGGGCAGCGCGGAGGAGCCGGCCACGTTCAAGGAGGCAAAGTAGGACCCTCGGTGGCGGCGAGCGATGGTTGAGGAGATGGCCTCAATCGAGGAGAACCAGACGTGGGCGCTCGTCGATCCGCTGGCCGGTCGGTCGATTGGGCTCAAGTGGGTGTTCAAAGTCAAGCACGACAAGTAGGGCAACGTCGTGAAGCACAAGGCGAGGCTGGTGGCCAAAGGATTCGTGCAGCACGAGGGAATCGACTTCGAGGAAGTGTTTGCTCTAGGGGCGCGCATGGAGTCTGTGCGCCTGTTGCTGGCTCTGGCGGCGACACGGAACTGGGAGGTCCATCACATGGATGTGAAATCCATGTTCCTCAACGGCGAGTTGCGAGAAGAAGTATATGTGCAGCAGCCGCCGAGGTTCATCGTCGTCGGAGAAGAAGGAAAGGTCCTCCGCTTGCGCAAGGCGCTCTACGGGCTACGACAGACGTTGCGTGCTTGGAACATCAAGCTGGTCGAGAGCCTGGCGGGCCTCCGCATCACCAAATGTGCCACCGAGCATGCGCTCTACATCAGGCGGACGGTGGGGAAGACACTGATCGTCGGCTTGTACGTCGACGACCTGATCATCACCGGCCAGGAGAAGGATGGCATCGCCGCGTTCAAGGAAGAGATGACGGCGATGTTCCGGACGAGCGACTTGGGCCTGCTCAGCTACTACCTTGGCATTGAGGTGGAGCAGAGCCATGGCGCCATCACTCTCCAGCAGAGCGCGTACGCGAAGAAGCTCCTGGAACGGAGCGGCATGGCAGACTGCAAGCCGTGCCGGGCGCCCATGGAAGAGAAGCTGAAGCTATCAAAGGACAGCACCGCAGCGAAAGTCGATGCCGGTACAGAAGCATTGTGGGCAGGCTCAGGTACTTGACGCACACACGGCCGGACATCACGTTCGTCGTGGGCTATGTGAGCCGTTTCATGGAAGACCTGCGAGAGGATCACCTCGCCGCGGTCAAGCACCTCCACCACTACGTCGTCGAGACTACAGGGCTTGGGATTGCCTATCCTAAGCGAGGAGGAGAGCAGCTGGAGCTGATTGGATACAGCGACAACGACATGGCGAGTGACATCGATGGCCCGCGCAGCACGACCGGGATCATCTTCTTCATCGGGTCGTGCCTTGCCACCTGGCAGTCCCAGAAGTAGAAAGTGGTGGCTTAAAATCTACCTACGAGGCAGAATACATAGCAGCCGCCACCGCAAGCTACCAAGGGGTCTGGCTGGGGAGGCTGCTGCGGGAGCTCACCGGCAAAGAGCTCCACGCGCCGGTCCTTCTGGTGGACAACAAGTCCGCCATCGCATTGGCGAAGAACCCCGTCCTCCACGACCGCAGCAAGCACATTGACACCAAGTTCCATTTCATCCATGACTGTGTCGATGGAGGACGCATTAGACTCGAGTTTGTTGAGACTTCTCAGCAGCTCGAGGACATCGTCACCAAGCCACTGGGGCATCTTCGGCTCCAGGAGTTGAGGAAGAAGATAGGAATCGAGAAGATCAAGGAAGAGCTTCACAATTAGGGAAAGGATTGTTGGATAATTGTTTAGCTCTTGATTTGCTCCTCTTTTGATTGTGCTTTTGCTGAAAGTCTTGATTTGCTCCTCTCTTTTTATTGTGCTTTTGCTGAAAGTCAATGGAGCAGGTGAGCTCCTGCCTGCCGTGTATGGCAGAGATAGCATGAGTAGATGGGCAGTATGCCTGCCATGTATAGTACTAATAGTAGGTTGCCATGTATAGTACTAATAGTAGGTAGAATAGTTGGTAGTTCTACTCATATTTTGTACTCTAAGTTGACTATTGGTGCTATATAGTAGAGGAGCAGCTCCAAGATTCAGTTCAGCAGCAACAATTGAGTGTGTGTGTGTGAGCTGTGCTCTCATCTTCAACCTCTAGACTTGTGTGTGAGTGTGATGTGTGAGGGATGAGCTCAGGGAGCTTACCTGCCGCCGGCCAACAGCTCTCAGTACCAAAGGATGCATGATGGATCTCTAAATCACAGTTGCCAACAAAACGTTTCTCATTCATAGTATTACAAGTTTTCGACGGAGGGCGGGGCAACCAAACATGCCGATCCCTGGCTGGATAACAGGTTCTAACCATGCACCACGAAACTCCAACAGCAGTGTCGAGTAAATGAATGAGTAGCAACACCCAGAAAGAGTTAGGATTTTACATTGGTTGTTATTATGTCAAAAAGGAATGATAAACCCGTTGCTCAAATGGAAACTAATTTCATGGAAAGCGACATCCTGGGAACCCTGAGCTCGATGCTCTCATTCTTCCGCTGGCCTTTGCCCCAGAACTGGTATATCTTCATACCTTTTCTGCAAGTTCGTATTACAAAGAATCATTAGCTGAGCAACACAGAGTATAACAGCATTAACAAGTGAGCAACGACAAAGCTTTCCTATATGCAGTTGCAACAAAATAAAGCTCAGTTTCTGGTGCTAAGCTTGGTTTCGAAACAGAGAAGAAAAAGTGTAGGAACGGAAGCAATGCAGCCTGCCAGTTATTGGTTGCAATGAAAGGTTCATCAACTGTAATTGTGCTAACATGTTACTAGTTGCACAAAATAAATTGTGCAGAAACCCAACACAAAATTTCATGCCAACACATACAAAGCTACATCCAAGAAGACTAACCAAAATTACTCGTGTCAAAAGTCTATTCGATCAAAAGACTCCGAACAAGACAGGAATCCTGGTTTGTTCCATTTTGAGGTTAACTGTTCATGTAACATCATTAAAAGCATTGTTCTCCTGATCTGATTGTTAATGCTAGGTCAGAAGCAAAGGCAAAGCTAAACAAAAAAATGAACCAGTATGCCCACCATATACCATCTCCAAACGAACTCCAACCCGAATTATTCAAAAGTGCTGTTCAGAATGAGTTTTTTCTTTATAAAAATGCTGTATAATGTAAGTTCATATAACCTTTGTTAAAAAAATTTTGCTCAACATTCCATTTCATCATTCAAGCAGATAAAGGCTATAAGTTGAGTTGCAAATCAATATTTATCCATGTTTGGCTACAATTTTATTGCATTCTACATTGAGCAAGTAACAATTCAACTGCCTTTCTTTCTAATTAGAGTCAAGCATTCATGATCTACGCCTGTGTCATGCAATGTGGTGATGCAGTTTGGTTCAGCATGATATGAAATGTGTATTCATCATAAATAAGAATTGTAACACACATGATCTGGTCCTCTTGATTTTTTCTCCCCAGTATACTATCCTTTTGGATAGAAGGGGAACCCTCCCAATCCATGGGGATTGGCAGGGAAATTATGTACTAAAAGGTTCTACAGAACAAAGGATCAAGAACAATGACAACAAAATTCTCTAGATGTCAAACCAATCTTCAGAGATGTTTTCTCCCATCTGCCCTCTAAATGCTGTAACAGTGTAAACCACAAAAAACACTGCCAAGAATTTAAACCATATAATATTGATATTGATATTGATAATAAAAAAGCCTTTTAATTAAGCCACATCATCGCATACTCATGAGTTGGCAACATTCTTTGCAATGCACAGTATATTGTGTAAGTAACAATTCAACTCTTGCATCAACATCATGCATTTGTGATTGTGTATCATGCAAGGCAGTTTGGCTTGGCATGATTTGAAATGTATGTTCATAGTAAAAATGTAACATATTTGCTATTTTTCACTAATAATAATGTCAAGCAGTAACTATGGTTCTCTTACCAAAACATTAGATCATACATCACACAAATAACTACAGAATGAATTCTAAACAGAAATGTGAAATCAGGCACAATGAAAACACAATTCAGTACATGACCAACTAATCCAAGAGATGCTTGATTCCTTTTGTGTTCTATGTGTTCTAAATGCTAGCCTCATGTGCTTGGCAGTTGGCACGAGATGTAAATGATTAACAATGCTACTTTCCTATGCTTATTTCGGATCCAGTTATTTGAAAAAAGGAAGCATCCTATCGTGTTTAATTTGGTGTAGACATTTGTTTCACTGAGCCTTAGTAAAACTAAGAAACTTATCAGCATGTACATGATTGTTGAGAAACAAATGAGTACAGATATGAAGCTGTGCTTGCGAAGTAAAATGCGGAGGAAAAAAACAGCAAAATATCAGATGGCGAACACTAGGCTGTCGAAATTATGCTACCTACTAAACAAAAAGAAACAGCCAGTAGAGGTGCTACCATGCTAGTCCCATATACTCCCTTCCTCCCAACATGTAGGCCATTTTAGTTTTGTCGTAAGTCAAAATTCTAATCATGCACTAATATCTACAACATCAAATCAATTTCATTAATCCACAATGAAATACAACTTGCACAAGGATTTCTTCATATCAGACAACCACCTCATCGACATACATGATGGCGAAGGACTGCACTACAGAAACGGACAGAACAAAAAGACAATCATCGCAAGCAATACAATTAAGCAACCCTAACAGGCTAACAAGCGACCTATTTTGCACAAACAAGAAGAATCGCTTCAAATATTCACAAATCAGATCTTCCTAGACGCAACAAGCGCACAGGTTGTGATCAATATGGCGTCGATTTCCTTCGCTACTTGTTGGATCACAAACGCGAGATCTCAGTACCTCTACGAATCAAGAGATGCTCAACAACACCACCAAAGGGGAGGACGTCGGAGAGGGACGAAAAACTTACCCCGACGTTGTTCATCTCCCAGAGCTTGTGGACTCCGTAATCCACCGCCTGCAACCAAACCAGACAAGTCAAATCAATCATCTAGAGATGGCGACAGCGAATAGAAGAGGAAACACGAGGTTGAGGGGAGGGGAGGGCCGATCTGGAAGATGTGGATCGGGGAGGGTGTCAGGGGTAGGGCGTACCCGCTCGCCCGCGAAGGCGCCGGCGACGACGAAGGTGACGTAGACGGCGTTGCGGCGCATCACCACGCGGTAGAGCGCGTCGAAGAGGCCCATCGCAGCGGCGGCGGCGGCGTGCGCGAGAGGGAGAGGTCGTTGAGGTGGAGGTGGATCCGAGCGAGAGAGGCGCAGGAATGGGGGAGGGGGCGGCGCAGTGACGCGTCTGGTGGCTTTGGCCCGGTGGAGAGGCCTGAGGGAATGCGGGCGCTTGCTTATTGGGCCTCACCCTTCCCACCAATCTCGAAGCCCAGTTGAGGCTGTTGCGGCTGGGCCAGGATGAACGAGGCCTTTTCAGATCCTTCCCAAAGCCCAGAACATGACGAACCTCTCAGTTCGCAACGCGCAGGACAGAGCTCAAACAAAGTGAAACAATCTTCCTACAGAAAAAGAAAAAAAGGGAAAATGTGAGCAAATTCCTATAATAAACAAAAAAATTCCCCCCAAGACGAAAAACTAGGTGAACAAACGCAACGCAAATAACCACCGTCCGTCACCGTTGTGTGGCTGTCCCTTCACCTCGGCAGCTCCTTCCCAGCTCCAACGCCAACGCACAACCGCCCTCTTCGCGCCCTGTCCCAAAGTTGACGTTGCCTTCTGTATAAGAACTCATCTCCCCCCCTCTTGCTAGGTACTCCAATTCACACCAAAATAAAGAGCATCTACCTTTCCATTGGTGTGGTTGGGGGCACTAAATACCTAAGCATATATAGATCGTAAGGTGCTGCGGAAGAAGCTACCATGAAAGGCGCCGTCATCGGCGCGTCGAGCGTCCTGGTCGTGGCGGTCATCGCCGCCGTCTGCGTGGTGTCCTTCAAGGGCCATGGCGGCAAGGAGGACGAGGGCGAGATGTCCACCTCGGTGAAGTCCATCAAGTCCTTCTGCCAGCCCGTGGACTACAAGGAGACGTGCGAGCGCGCGCTGGAGGCGACGGCCGGCAACGCCACGAGCCCAACGGACCTTGCCAAGGTCATCTTCAAGGTGACCTCCGACCGGATCGAGAAGGCCGCGCGCGAGTCCGCCGTGCTCAACGACCTCAAGAACGACCCGCGCACGTCGGGCGCCCTCAGAAACTGCAAGGAGCTCCTGGACTACGCCATCGACGACCTCAAGACCACCTTCGACAGGCTCGGCGGGTTCGAGATGACCAACTTCAAGGCCGCCGTGGACGACCTCAAGACGTGGCTGAGCTCCGCGCTGACGTACCAGGAGACGTGCCTCGACGGGTTCGAGAACACCACGACGGACGCCGCGGCCAAGATGCGCAGGGCGCTCAACACCTCGCAGGAGCTGACGGAGAACATACTCGCCCTCGTGGACGAGTTCTCTGAGACGCTCGCCAGCCTGGGCCTGCCGAGCTTCCACCGCCGGCTGCTCGCGGGCAACGGCGGTGCGCCGTCGTGGATGACCGACGACGCCAAGCGCCGGGTGCTGAAGGCCACCCCCGGCTCGCCCGACTTCAAGCCGGACGTGACGGTGGCGGCGGACGGCAGCGGCGACTTCAAGACCATCAACGCGGCGCTGGCCAAGGTTCCGACGAAGAGCGCCACCGCGTACGTGATGTACGTGAAGGCCGGGACGTACAAGGAGTACGTGTCGGTGCCCCGGAACGTGACGAACCTGGTGGTGGTCGGCGACGGCGCCACCAAGACGGTGGTGACGGGCAGCAAGAGCTTCGCGATGAACATCACGACCAAGGACACGGCAACGATGGAGGTGATCGGGAACGGGTTCCTGATGCGCGGCGTGGGCGTGGAGAACACGGCGGGCGCCCGGAACCACCAGGCGGTGGCGCTGCGGGTGCAGAGCGACATGTCGGCCTTCTACGAGTGCCGCTTCGACGGGTACCAGGACACGCTGTACACGCACACGTCGCGGCAATACTACCGCGACTGCGTGGTGACGGGCACCATCGACTTCATCTTCGGCAACGCGCAGGTGGTGTTCCAGAACTGCCTCATCCAGGTGCGCAAGTGCATGGACAACCAGCAGAACATCGTGACGGCGCAGGGCCGCAAGGAGAGGCGCTCGGCGGGGGGCACGGTCATCCACAACTGCACCGTGGAGCCGCACCCGGAGTTCGAGTCGAGCGCCGGGAGGCTCAAGACCTACCTGGGGAGGCCGTGGAAGGAGCACTCGCGCACGCTCTACATCCAGTCGGAGATCGGCGGGTTCGTCGACCCGCAGGGGTGGCTGCCGTGGCTCGGCGACTTCGGCCTCAGCACCTGCTACTACGCCGAGGTGGAGAACCACGGGCCCGGGGCCGACACCAGCAAGCGCGCCAAGTGGAAGGGCGTCAAGAACATCACCTACCAGCAGGCGCAGCAGAAGTACACCGTCGAGAGGTTCATCCAGGGACAGACGTGGCTCCCCAAGCTCGGCGTGCCCTTCATCCCGGGGCTCCTGCCGCAGAATCAAACCGGCAGGATACACTGAGAGCCATGGCCATGCGCGTGGAAGATGTATATATGCACATGCACGGGTTGTGACTTGTGAATTCTGATCGGCGGTCTGCGTTGTCGATGTGGACCAACATTTACAGTGGTGGTTGTTTTGTTGGCTGCGATTGTTGATGTTGTGACTGCTGATTATATGGGAAGAAAAATGCTGTGCAGAATTCACTAATGAGTGCACACCGTACCTGAGCATCATAAACAGGCAATACTCTTGGCGAATACACTACAATTGGTGGTGATAGGCACACCAGTTCAGAATTAGAAGAATATCAGAACTAGCAAGAGAGCACAACGTGATCTAACAAGACTAAATGCAAAGGCTTCACAGGACACCCAAAAAATAGCTTCATTGAATGGGATCAGATTCCGATTACATACAGGGCAACCAATGGAAACAACTATGGCCGACTACTCCACGCTCGGATCAGCAAAACTGCAGCTTTCTAACAAGACATTTCCCAGCTGCAAGAGAGCCCTATGCGTTAACAGGAATGGCTGGCTACCTAACCTAGGTCTATATCATTTACAGGGTGAACGGGACACATGTACACAGGATGGGGCTACCATGTCTAAATGTTAGTTGCCACCGCTATCTACAAGCATATAGAACACAACCAGTCAATATTCTCACCCTGCGCTTTGCACAGAGATCAAAGAACCATGAACCTGTCACATCCACACCATCTGATAATGCAACATGAGATATCACCTTTCTTCTTCCCTTTAGCACCATAAGCATTGCCTTTTCTATCAGTTCTGCAAAAAGCAATCGAACCTGTGTACTTGCATGTAGCTTGATTTGATGAAAGTTCATTTCAGGTAGCAAGATCTGATGAAGTTCATTTCAGGTCCGAGAGAGCTGCAGAAGTATAACTTGCATCTAGAGGCAATTCCTATACCCTGAAACGGTTATAAGGTCAGTTAGTCCAATTCCTTCATTTAGCATCTAAATGAACGCATGTGAACACATAACATAGGATGCTTGTCGTTTGGAGCACATTGGCACTAGACCCTACCATACCAGGTTAACAAGCACTACACTTCCAGGCTAGGGAACTCAACACAATGGATGTGAATAAGAGATAATTACCATTTTCAAGCCCTCGAGAACCCACAGCTGGACTCTGCATTACACGGACAACAAAAGGCCCACCCAGCAGATGCAGCTAGCACCAGACACATGGGATCTCAATCCTGAATTAAATAGCCTCTAGCTTGATTGGTGCTTTTGAAAAAACTGACAGAACAAAAGGTGCTTCCTCGCCAGGATGGATGGTACTTGGCACAATTGTGTATCCTTTAGGATAAGGATCCAAGACCAATTCACACGATATCTCTCTTGAGTTAACATAATCTGTTCCACCCGCTGATTCATGCATGTAGATATTGTAAGCAGCACGACAGCCCTGTGTCTTTAGTATCCTTATACCAATGTAGAACATAGAAGAATCATGACTAGATTGGTAGTTCCGGAAACCATTCGTCTTTCTAGAGAAACCAACACCCTGAAAAGCATGAAACTCATGCAGATAAACATCACTGTGCTTCTCCTAATCTTACATTGATATGCAGGTTGGGACATACCTGAGTAAGGGTAATAAAAACATGAACAGGATATAGTGCGTCACGTCCTGTTACTCTAAGTCGATACTGAGGATTTTGATGCCAGGAGTCAAAATCTTGGCAACCACCTGCACTATAGCCACGCCATTGCCCATGGACAGAATAGCGCATTTCAGGTGGATAAACACGACAAACATATATTGACCGAAAGTGAATCTGAAAATCTTGCCAAGACATCCAGAATACCCCATTCTTCGCCTGTCAACAAGCGTGGGAAAGATAAGAGTCAGATCTGTAGATGAAATCAAACTTGCAAGGGGACTATTTTGTTATCAATTATCAATAAGCTGCAGCTTGCCACTTCAAAGACATGCTAGAAACCTTATTTGCACTTAAAAGTAAGAGATAAGAAGAATTCAAGTGATAAAACTGCATGTGGCTGTCTCTAATCTGTTTAACACAACTATGTTTCTTCCTGACGTCAACTAGCGCAATATGATCTATGCCAGCAAATTTGACATCAAGAGACAAGTACCTGTGGAACATGCATGAGCTTATGCTTCATTCGTTCTGTCCACTCTGGCGAAGAGTCTGACCACGGTCCATTCCATTCAACTTCATTTGCCCATGGATTTCTAATTTGGATGAGCTTGTGGCCGTCAACTTCTCTTACCTGAAAATACAGTACAATTGTGTAAACCTATCCAGGAGAAGAATAGTGAAGAGCTGACAATTAGCCGAAAGCTCAGATACAAACGAGATCAAACCTGCAAAATTGAGTACGCATGACCCTGAACAATGCCACTTGATGAGACGTGAACATCAGAACCAGAAGGACTTCCAGCACCAAGAAGAAAACCTTCTTGTTTGAAATACAACAACTGCGACCACAATCTTCCACTAGCAAGATCAATCTGCGCTTGGGGACTTCGCATATCAATCTCTTCACCAGCCCCTCCCGTCAGATCCACTAGAGCATCTTGAACAAGCCCACCTTCTAATGCCTCATAAGAGCCATGAAGTTTCGCATAGGCTTTCTCAAGAATGGATACCCAAAGCTCATTTTGCTTTTTACTAGTAGCAAATGCAGGTTTCCCCGGAGACTCACACGGAATCCAATCATCAACAACCACGGCTACCCACTCACCCTAGAGAAAATATAAAACGTAAAAACTATAAACTCAGAAAGTCTTGGTCCATTTTTTTCAATCTCAAGGGGGAAAAAATCAAATTACAGTAAAGTAATTCACAAAATCTCTCCAGAATGTAAGATAAATTATCAACGATATATTCAAACTGTGTAGGATTATCAAAAGGTCTTTTAAGTTTTTCTTAGCAACTGCCTCAAATTGATGCTCTCAAAATAGCTGATATGCCATGGGTTTATAAGTAGGTGCCTCAAATTGATGCTCTCAAATTGATGCACTATTGGGAACCAGAGAAGGGCCATAAAAAATATGAGGGAGTCAATTAGTAACATACTTACAATGGAGGGGTCAAGTGTAAGTGTACAACTAAGCTACTATTTCATCTCCATAAAGCAGTGCGCATTCAAGATATGACCCCGGCATATCTCCACTAAATATTGCAGACTGATGAACTACTTCTGATAAAATAATTAATTTTTTCCAATATAGTAAAGTATGTGTTACCAATGCCGTCATGATTCTGTGGTCTAACATTTTTAGGATAACTATATTATAAACTTTGCAGAATGAATCAACTGAACCTTCCTGGATACCATAGCAACCAAATGATGCAAGGCTAATATGTAATGGAAACGAACAACCCAAGTGAACAGATATTTATCAGTCAAATGGAATGGTTTAAATCATTAGATACCTGAATGCAGAATCTGACAGTGTAAATCCCTTCTTCATTGTACTCAGGGGTGATTATAACTTCTGATATACGGGACGCCTCAGTTAAAACTGCGACTGCACTTAGGAACCAACAGTCTCCCAACCGACCCTAAAAAGGAACAATTCGGTAAATTGATACCAATCAGGTATAAATGATCATGCCTTAAATTACTTGACCACAATTCTGGCTGCACAGAAGCAGAAAACAAAATCCTTATACCTGACACACATCTGAGGAATTCACAGAACCAGAAAACAAGCAAGGCTGAGAATTGATAGATATCTCCTTTGCTATGTCCGAAGGCCTCATCCACTCAGAAACAACCTAAACCCATAAATCAATGTATCAGTAACTCAACCAATATTTTTCCACACAAGTGCAAGAGCTGTGCACGTGGAATACCTGCAGTTTCAGAGGTGGATCCGTTGGATCTACAAATAAAGAACGATCATCTGGAGGGAACTCTTGATCAGTAAAGTTTCTCTCTCCTTTAGCAACAAGAGCATCCCTGACAGCCCTTTCAACAGACAGCATACGCTGGTTGACTTCGTCTTGTGTCTCAAACCTTGGTTTTCTTGGTCTCCTAGCGAAGGAGTCAATGTCAATAGCTACAGCATCATGTACCGGCCGTTTCCTACCACTTGAGTACTGCCCATCCCATTCGACATCCCCTTGATCATATAGCTCATAAGCCTCTTCACTTTCCCAATCATCCACCTAAATGAAACAGTAAATTAGAAAATCACATTCAGTTTCATATTCCCTCCCAATTCAGGACATCACAAAACACTGAAAGTACATATGTTCTAGGTAAAATCAATACCCTTGCAGAATAGCTTCCATGCCAAGCATCACCAGCTCCAAGGTCAAAAAAGCCATGCTCGGCAGGTGAAATGGCTGTATGCAATGCAGCAACCTCATCTTCACTGAGGCATCTTCCCCATAGAAAAGCATCCATGATCTGCATCTTTGAGTCTGAACCTTCACTATCTGACCTACCAAAGGCATCCAAGTCTATGGGTGGCCGAGCACCAACCCAAATATCGGTCCCAGGTTCCCAAATACCGTTAATTGTTGGCAATGGCAGCCCATTTTGATATCCATCATAAACTCCATCAATGAAAGAAGTCGCTTCACCTAGGTCGGCATCTATAGTTACAGTGACAAGGTGCCACCTGCAAATACACATAGCAGCTATAAGATCTTACTAGTAAAATAACAAAGGATCAGGTAGTGCCATGGCAAGTAAAAGACAAGAGGTTGGCGCTGCTTTTGATTTCATTTTCTATGCATGATACAATAGTAGTGAATAGGTGGTACCTGCCATCTGCAATGCTTAATGAACCAATATTCCACTCTTTAGCAACAGTAGTCATCCTTTCACCCTTAGTCACTAATCGAAGACCAACTTGTCCAGCTTCCATTCCCTGTTCTGATCCTGCCACTAAAATTTCCCAGCAAACCTTCTTTTGGAATTCACTTCCAAAAAGACACACTGGACCAGATACTGGTTGAACCATTACAGCAATGGACAAAGTAACTTTTTGACTTTGACAGAGGCATGAGTCAAGTTCTCCACAATGACGACCAGTACTCCTCGGTTCATCATCAAGTATGCATACAGTGCCTGGGATGCCAGTCTGTTCAACATTCATAACAAGTTAAGAGCTATAAAGACGGCATTCATAACAAGTTAGAGCTATAAAGATACCCAAGGATGTTTATGCCCAATTTGCACTCGAAAACTACACTTGTATAGCACTAAAATGATGGAAGTGTGTTTTATAACTCGACGAAATTTAGGGTAATAAAGAGATAGAACCTGTTCTGCTCGCCGAGACAATTGTGCCTTTCGTATGTGATTGGCTATCGAGGAGACCCTATCCCTTGCAAAAGAATCTTCCAGAGCAGAATCACCTCCAACAGCTCTGACAGCTGCCGCCATAGCTGCAGCATCCCTGCTTCCAGTATTAGGAATTGAAGAAAGCAATGATATTTCAAGTTCCTTCCATTTACGTTCCTCTCTCTCCAGCAATGCCCTCCGCCTTTCTCTTCCCTTCCCTTCTTCCTCTCGCCTTTGCATCAAGGCCTCCTCTTCCATTTCTTTTTCCCTTATGTAGCTGTAGACACAAATAAAAAAATTATATTAATGGCCCCATGATGATTTTTGTAATATGCATCCTACATATAATCATGTTATAATTAGAAATAACAGAAAAAATACCTTTCTTGAATGAGCTCAAACTGCCTCCGATCTTCAGGCATCCATTTCTTAATTTCTTTGGCACTCAAGTCGGAAAGACCTATGCTATCCAAGAAGAGTCTTAGACGAACTTCATCCTGAAATAATAAAGAAATGCTTCACACCATTATCAATTGCTAACAAATCAGGGGGCTGAAAAGAATTTTAAAAGATACCAAGTTCATACCTGTATTTGTTCAGCTTTGGCAGTTAACCCAAGCAACAGAAGCATATAACCGCCAAATTTGTCCCACATATACACCCATTCAGTATCAATTGCTTCTTCTAAAGCTAAAATACGTGCATGGGCACACATATTCCTCCGGTAATCTACATTTGCCAGGGACTGAGGACAAATTATTAAACAGTCTTTTACTCCACAAAAAAAAGATCCTGCAGCAATTTCTTCGTTTCTCAAACGATCTCTCAGCTTCATAACATCAGCCCTAGGAAGCACAAAGTTCCCAGCCCTGTCCAATGTAAGAGCAGGATCTCCAACCAAAAGAGCAGCAGAGCTTGCAGACCTCTGAGGCGCTGAGTAAGTCCCAGATATAGCATTCCGAGTCTGAGAGCAAACATACCATTAACATTACAGAAACAACAAAGACCATACTGCTATTATGTACAGATCCTAGACATGGTTTAAAAAGATTCTAATCGCAATGGATAATCCTGTCTACAAATAACGAGCTTCTGAGATAGATATATAATATCTTACCAGTAGCAATTTTACATAAATCCCAAGGTATACAATGGCAGAACTATAACAGAACTTGGCTGCGCTGGATTAAGCATGAACAATTCTAATAGATCTCAGCATCAGGTGCTAATAAGCAAGCAAACTAGAGACTGGTGGAAACTGTTTTCTAACTAAAATGGAGAAATGTACAAAAGCATGCACACAAATAACTTATGTTAAATATCTTAATAATACAAATACAAATAAACATACTTTATTAGCGGACCGTGACATTGCCTGCACAACTGTATCCTTGCTGAGAAAATGAATAGCATCCTCCATCATCTGATTGATTTTTTTAAAAAAATTATTAATGAAATCATATATCAGAAAGGGAACACGAAATCCTTCTAGTTTTAGCTGCAGAAAAGTACGAACCTTAAGAGTCAGGCATGGTCTGGAAACAGCAAAACCAAAAGCAACTACAAGAGTAGTAGCAGAAACGCCAGCCCCAACAAACGGTGGATTCATTATTATACTAGCAATAACACCCCAAACTTCAGTTGCCAATGCAATCCCGTACAGAATAAGGAAGGCGTAGCTGTAAAAGAATTAATGTTAGAGCATGTTCTCAACTGACAATAGAACTTTAGGATGGGACAGAACAGAGAGAGAAACACATTATGACCAATCCTGGAAATAGGTAGCACAAGAAAGGATGTATCTGTACCTAACATTTTTAGCAGAGTCTGCATGAGCATCATAAACATAGACAGGCAATACTCTTGGCGAATACACTACAATTGGTGGAGATAGGAGGACCTGAGAAGGGCACACCCGTTCAGAATTAGAAGAAAATGCTACAGTATAATCAGCACATATCAGAACTAGCAAGCGATTGCCAACAGTTGTCTAGCATGTGCCAAAACTTACAGTCAAAGCCCTTCCTGTGAGAAGAAATATAAATGAGAAATAACCTATAGATGCTCCAACGAAAGGCTTTCCTGCAAAGTTCATAAGACAAATAAATACAAGACTAAATGATAGCAGTAACTCAAACCAATAAACAAAGTTGAAAAAAAAAAGGACAGATGACATCAAAGGAAGAACATCAGTCACCATGAAATAAACCCATCAGGAAAGCAGCCAAGGCTAGGAGAAAAGCAATAGAACAAACAAGCAGCATCTGAGTCCTTGTTAAGTAGAAGTTGTTAGATGTCCAGTAGTGGATGACCCCAATAACGAACACAAGGAACAGAATGGCTAGGAGGCAAGCAACTCCAACCTGTATAAAGATGACACAGGAATTATGCATATTGTAATTGAATGCTAGTTTCCGAGGTCACATAAACTTTACTTACAGTCCAGGGCCTGATTGTGACAATAACAGCTGCAACTGCACCAAATAAAAGCAACATTCCCATGCTAATAAAAAGGTAAACGCCGCGAGAAATCTTCCAATCATCATCCTTCCTGAAATTATTGGCAATTTGATCTCAGTGGATCAGAAATATGGAGGGGAATAAAATGCTAAAGATGATCCTTTTTGTACCATTTGTACAGCCCAGTGAACAGTGAGAAAAATGCAGGAATGCAAAGCAAGGGAAGTAATGCTGCAAGGAAATCAGCCTTCAGAGGAACACCATCCTCTCGTGAATTTACTACTCCCCAGTAAGATGCACCACAAAATGATACAAGAACAGCTGCAGAAAAGTGTGACTTAGAATCAGTTATCTGAAGATGTAGGCTGCAATATGTTACATCGAATATTCAAAGTAAATTTTGAACAAGATCAAATAGAACATACTTGCAAAGAGGCCAACACATATAGCTGATGAAGGTGAAAACCGGTATGTGGCAAACCAAGCAACAATAGGTATCAACCCCATGGTAAGAACAGCAATTGCTGACGATAACGCCCATCCAAGATACATTGATGTTGCATACGGAGAATAGAAACTGTTCTTATCAGCATCCCAGCCTTTGTAGCCTAAAGCGTCTAAAGGCTTCGCTGATACTATTGCACCAAGGCCAATAACTGATGCAATGAAAACAGCTATGCTGATAGCAAAGAGAGCCCTCTGAAACCAGAAAAAGAAAAGGATAAGAAACAGTAACATATTTTTCTTAATTACCATTATTGGATGGTTGAAATGCATTCTACATTATCAATAACAATCTTAGTAAAATCTGCACTACAAAATTAGGCTGCAATGTTCTATATTAGATGTGTTAAAAACATGATGAAGCCATGCCGATATGACTAAGACCATATGGGAAATATTGACTTAGAATACACATAATCCGGTAATTAGAGCTTGCAACACGAGACTGGGTTGCGATTCAGATTACCCTTCTGACTGAACAAAGAGATTGACTAGATTAATGCCACACTTACTTATCCAAATGAAAAGAAAATGCCAAGTTGCAAATTGCAAAATTCAGAAGGAACTGAACAACAAACCTCTTTCTTTCCTGGAGCGTGACTAACATTTTCACGACTATCAATCTCCCTTCCAGGAATCCAGAAACGGTAACCATTACGGATCCATATGGGAATAGCAAATGAGAGGCAAGCCACCATAAGTGGTACTGTGAGAGACAAGCCCAATATAACTGATGACTTGCTGCAGAGTAAAAAAGATGACTTCCAGATCAGAATACATATGTTTCACCCAAAAAAAAAATGTATTAATTGATTGAAGATATCAAGCTGATTAAGAAGTCATAAAATTGTAAGCCAGAAATACACAGGAAGATTTGCATAATTCAGAGAAGGAAACATTTCAACTTTTCAGGAGGTATGTGTATTGTCCATTTTTCAACAAAAGAACAATAAAACTAGACATTTATGTTAAACAAATATACGCTTAAAAACTATATTACTGATCATATGCATAAAAATAATTTAAACTGAAAGATTCTAAAAGAATTAGATGGTGATGACATTCAACCAGTGCAGAACAGACTTCAGTTATTGTTGAGATAATTTATTTGCATACTAGACATGATATTCCATTTTTCTCGTTCTATAAATATGGTAATTTGAAATTGTTTCTCCTAAATTAAATGTAGGCAATTCAATAAGAATTTCAAAAATTAGCTCGTGTGGTACTCCCTCTGTTTGAATTGTAAGGTTTATTTCGTTTCATTAGGACAAACATTTGACCAACAATTACTCTATTAGTACATAAGTTTGTGACATAGTTGATGACATTAGTTTTAAGAATCTAAACATATTGGTCTCGTCTGTTGCCAACTAAAGAATGGTATATCTTCACATTTTCTACTTTTGGTTCTGAGTTTAGAGTATAGCTTACTTTTATGTTCTAAAAAATCTAAATAGGTAAGTCCCTTCTGTTTGCTTGCCACAAAGGCACTTCTGATGTTTAGATCTGAGAGCTTACCTTTTATGCTCCAAAAAACACATTTTCACTAATAACAACCACAACAGTCCATTCTACAGACATAATAAGTCACATGGCTCCACTGTGCAGAAACCAAGCTACAGCATTGCATAATGAGCTAGATAATGCAATACTAAAATGACAATATGTTATAACATAAAAGACTAAATCAAATGATTAGACGAACAAAATATTGCTATGCATATATAACTTGATGTCCTCGTGTAAATATATAATCAATTAGATAAGGCACAAAAGGCTAATTGGTATTTATATTAACTAGAACCCTAATAGTAAATGATGCATCAGATATGAGAAAGTATATGTACCTTAAGAAAGAGAGAAACAAACCAACACATGTACTAAGCAGCCACGCAATGAAACCATACTGAGAAAGAAAGGCAAAGTTGTTATTGTTAAGATCAGTAATATTTAAAATAATAGCAACAAATACAACATTGTATTTTAAGGAAACTAAAGCACAGATCATAAATAGAATTTACAGCTGGCAAGGATTTTACACACGGAATTAGATGTTTGAGCACATCTAGCTCCCAGGTAAAGGTATTCTTTTTTTTCCATTACGTAGCGATTGTAGCCCACACAGGTAAAGGTATTACTACAGAAACATATTCATTGAGTCACATCCCATACAGGAATTTTCCTTTTCCCATTATCATATAGTATTCATGTTCCATTACATAGAAGCAACTCATAGTAAATGTTTAAACAGAAACAGTATTAAGCACTTGTAGAATATGGCAAAATTTGAAATTATATTAATGAAAAAATATTTACTGGTATGCCAAATAGTGAACTTTTTATTTTAGCGCATATCACCTTCCGCGGTTTGGATGTCATCATCATGTCTTCAGCACGCAGAGACCAAATGAATGCCATGATGGAGCAGACAACTGGTGACAGAAGCAGTATCGAGAAACCAAATTCAAACTGCCAAATTAAGATAAAATCTCTATTGGTCAAACTAATAGTGAACCTTTCAAAAAAAAATTACAGTGCGCTGCAACAAAGTTACCTGTTCATGTGTTGCATTTATCACCTTGATGGTCTCTGGTCGATGGATAGCCACAATCGAAGTCTCTATGATGAACAATATAGTGAAAACAATAAAAGCACGCACTGGAGAGCCAGCTAATTGATGGAATATTAGCCTTGAAATGTTCAACCATTTTTCTAAACCACTTCTCCTAAGTTCTTCTGACAGAGAGATCTGATTTGCAATAGTGGTATCCAGTCTGTCTGAATCAGTAGCTGTGACATCTACATCATCTTGATGCTCTCTGTCTGCATCCAAGCTGCTTCTCTGTAGCAAAGCTAATATCCGTGGATCCATAACTTTGTCTTTCAGCATGTAGGAAAAATTTGGATCCAGCCCTTTATCCTGAAGAAGATTAGCTAGTTCTACATCTCCAAGTCCACCGTTCTTTCTTAGCATAGATGAAATCCTTGGGTCATTTAATCTGTCCTGAAATATTGCTGCTAGGTTCAAATCCAATAGCTGTTGATTACCTGAGGCGGTAGCTGATCCACTAGACTCACAACCATGACTTTCCAAACCACTGCTAGAACAAACAACAAGTGAAGCACTGGGCTCTCCATGCCTATCTGCTGTAACTATGGCAGTTTCAGAGTCTTGTACAGCAGAGAGGCATGAATTACTCCGATGAGCTAAACTTGCACGTCCACTATCTATGTTCTTGTCAGAGCTCCGGCCTTCTTGACAACTATTGGATCGATCAAAAGGGATACTGTTCCAATTGACACCATCGCTTTGTGAATTGCTTCTGTACATAGAATCAGTTGCATTACCATTTTGACCAGCTTCAACACTACCACTACTACGCTTCACACTAGAGCCACAACCTTCTGATGAATTTGAAGAGCTATTCTGTCCTTTCCTTCGAAATCCCTCCCGCAGCTTTATAACTGTACTTCTTAGAGCGTCTATCCTTGCAACTGAGGGGTTTGAAATAGAAAGCCAGCAAGAGACAGCAGCAGACAAAAGCACAGATGCTACAAAAGCATAACTGATGCAATGGCCAAGGTACCTAATGTAACACCTCTAGTTAGCAAATAGGTAGAAGAATGCTAGGTCTTAAATGTGTTCTGATACAAAAGGACAAAGATGATTACAAACCAGTAATGCACTCCAAAGGATATAAGAAAAGCCCTTGATGTTCCAGCCACAAATAATACTATCATCCGACTTTTAAGAAGCTCAAATCTAAATGAACACAAGCCAAGATTCCAGTCTGCAGAAAAGAAAATAAGAAGTCAAGAAACAGATACAGAGCACACAATCATTGATGCAAGTAAAAAAGTCAAAAACATTACCAAGAATCACCACTGCAACTGAAGTTAAAGCACCCAGCCAACGAGCTTCTTTTGAGGTAAGACCATACAAGATAGAATAGAGAACAAGCACAAGCAGTGAGCAAATGTAGAGAAGCCCTAAATGCTTGACCCTGCAGTTCCAGGTTACAAAATGTGAACGTTTTATCAAATTGAGAAGAGAGAGATAATACAAAGAGAGACATGTGGCTTAGTTGAGTTGGAAGCACACTGCAGATAGCAATTTAGGATTCCCACCATTTCGCAATATAACTATATAAGTCCAAGCACATGATGCACAGACCAAAAAACACAACAGTGAAATGGTAACAAGTTTTGGACTTCTCTTCTAATCTTAAATGGTGAATAGTTCGATTACTAAATCATCATATCCTTTGGTGGGGTTAGGTGGAAACTTTGTAAAAGTTACACTTGATTTTGTCATCAGTTGACATACATTGTGGAAAAACTATTGCCCCAACAATGAACTCATTACTCATTAGTATAACAGTATTAGTATGTATAGAAAACATACAACATTGTATGTTTAAGAAAGGAAAAACAAAAAAAAGAAATTACCTGCTGGATTTTGTCATGTATAACTCACTAGGATCTGGTGGATCAGGAGAGCATGAAACAGGAGCCACTTCAACACAGTCAGAATAGGCAAATTTGTACGACCTCCTCACATATTCATCAACATCAAATCCACTTACTGTACAAAAGTGTGCAAAAAGGTGAGCTGAACCAGGTTCCATATTAATGAGTGACAGATACTCATAACAAGTGATAATAGAACATCAGAAGCTTTACCATTAAACAGTATTTTACATATAAAGAGCATGTTGATGGCCAATGATATTGCAGACACCCCAAAGAAGAACCCCGATGGAGAATTAAGCTCAGAAGCACTAGCACCAGCTGTAACATAAACAGCACAAAATTCATAGGCACAAAGTAGTCCTACTGCCAGGAGGAGAAGATAAGCAACAGCCTCTGCAACGAACATGTCATTAGTTAATACAACCAGACCAATATAATGAAGAAGATAACAGTGTGGCCAAAAAAAAAAAGTGAAGAAACACCTTGATGCCTGGAAAAACTAATGAAAACCCTACAGAACTGCATTTTAGAAAAGTTTAAACAATACTGGTAATTGAACAGGAAAACCCCCAAGGACTTAAAAGTCTTAAGTCTTTATGCATAGCTGAGTGTGTCATTCATTACTTTTGTTGCAAAATCTCACAGAGCAATCTCTGATGATACTGAACATGTTTTCAACAGTTTTCTTTGTAATTCAAATTTCTGAGGTAACAAATTTCTCGGTAAAAAAATTATAGATAAACACCAATTATCAAAATATAATAATAGTGAATTATGAATAGCTCAGTTGGCTGGGGGTCTGGGTGTACACCTCCACCGCCCAGGTTCAAACCTTCTTCCACTCGAATCTGGGTGCCTATTTCTTCTTATTCCTATTTCTTCTTATTTACAATGCCACCTAATTCCTCCTTGGTTGGTTGAGTTTTTTAATCCATGAACCCATGACCAGCAAGTAAGTGTGGACATAAAAAATATTATTACATGGATTCTAATCTTCTAGAGAAATAAATGCTAAATTAATCAAGACAAAGAACAGATAACGTACTTGAGCTTTGCCATTGTGTTCTCCACCAGAGCATTATAGAGTAGAATGACAAAAGCAAAGCAACACCCGCCATTATAACAGCTAAACCAATTATGTTCCTTTCCAGAAGAGCGATAAGGATGCTCCCCCACACAAGCAGAACTGCTATAGGGGAAATGACAACAAGCCATGCAAAAAGAGTCAAAAAGCTGCAGAGTGTGCTTAGTTGAGGTCCTTGCACATATGTTGGCCATTTCCTTGCATATATCCAACTGAGTAACAAAAGAGAGGGGGAAAACATTAACAAGCAATAAAAATAGCAGGATATTGGTTAAGCTCAATTGAGAAAAATACAAATACTTGGCAGCATACCTGTATAACCTCCATGGCCTCCAATTCACAGCCCATAGGACCCAAAAGCTGAGAGCGCTAAGGACAGCAAAGAGAAACCCACAGATGCTGCATGCCAAAACAACTCCATGGTGTCCCTCCTCTTCCATCATCCCCCTTTGCAATCACCTTCTGTAGGCTGAAATCATGGATGACCTGCTATAAAAGGTATAACGTAAGAAGTCTAATAATTACATGACCAATCACCGCTAAAAGCCACTCCAGCATGCAGTTCAATATTAACTAATCAATCAATCAATCCCAAGCTATATGGTAATGCTTTTAGCTGATCATAGTAGCAAATGCTAACGCATTGCCATATACAGAGCATTGACAGTTGTGTATGTACCAAACAGGCAATCAGTCACCAAATCCCCAAAGGCCCAAAGTACCAATATGGGAATTTACTGAGGGGTTGCATTTCTCCTGAGTAATCATTGTGGA
This sequence comes from Setaria viridis, assembly GCF_005286985.2. Classification (NCBI taxonomy): domain Eukaryota; kingdom Viridiplantae; phylum Streptophyta; class Magnoliopsida; order Poales; family Poaceae; genus Setaria; species Setaria viridis. The sequence continues at coordinate 46,483,972 of NC_048271.2, forward strand.
TGGCTTGATCTCTCAAGCTACAAATCCTGCTGTGTCCATATTTGTTTGTGGATAGGATGGCCAATTGATTTAAGCTTCAGTGGTATTGGGACAATGACTGTATTTTGTATGTTTCTTATGTTAATGCACTCATAGATCTTCAAAGCTTCAACGTAAATATAATTAATGATTTTTATGTGATATTGTCGGTACATTGTTAATGTGCTCTCCTAGATCTTCAAAGCAAATGTGTAGCTATTTTGAAAGTTTTTTGTGTGCTGGGCTGCAGGTGCCAGTGTTCCACGACTGTCAAAAAAATAAGTTGTGTAATGAGTTACCTTAATTTTCTTTCTTGGTTAATCTTCCACGATTTATGCTAAATTGAATTCTGGTGGTTTTCCCATAGTCGTGTAACTGTTTTAATATGACTACTGAACAGGTACTTCAATAACTTTGGAGTAGCGAGGGATCTTGGTTGGTAAACCAGGAAATCTGCATGCACATACACGTACGCACCCATGTATTTCCCCGTAGGAAAATCAATCTAAACCTCTCATGGTATCACATTCACATGGTTTACAGGTTAAAAGTAAACCATGTTAATGGTTTAACTCAACCTACATGATTTGGTGCTTGCTTATCTGTTGGCTACATGACTTTGGATTATTTTGCATTTGGTTGAACTGGAGGTATTTTGCCGATTCATTTCCAGTAAGAATGAATCTGTAAGTTTATGGACACAAAAACTGTATTCTGTGACGAGTTTGTTTTGCTTGTCCCATCTTTAGTCCACACCAGTTCAAATCTGGTTCCAGACACAAGAAAAGGGATCTGTTGAATAGCTATGGTTTGAATGTTTGATACAAATTAGAAATCACTCAAGACGGAGTTGGTTGCTTTTTTGCAGAGAGAAGTCATAAAATAGCTTTCATTTTAATTGAATTTGCAGTTAATTGCGCCAATGCTACTATACTTAACACGAAATTCCTGTGGTTTCAGTTTAGTCTTTCCTAGTTGGAGGCCCCAATTCGAGCTTTCCTAATTAGTAGACTTACCGTGGATCTGTAGTTGGTGCAAATTTAGGTTCAATACTTTCTTTGTAAATGAACACTGTTTTTAGGGGGTTATGTTGGACTTCCTTAAAATATTCAGTACATTCCTTTCCAATTCTAGATTCTGGTAATGAGACCCTGAAGTCATGTCCATATAGGAACCATGGGGGCGCGACAGGATTTCCAAAACCTTTCATCATCAAATCGAAACATCTAACTGCCAGCTCTACCAAGGAGAAGAAACGCCAACCATCTCGATACCACACCATTCGACTGAAAGAGAGGGATTATGATTCCACGCCATGGGCGGAGCCAGTATAGGACATGCACATCCTTGCAATTGGGTCAGATCCGAGTAGAAACAACTTGCTTAGGGTTTGGGGGGCTCGGTCTCGCAGAGCAGGAAGGGAAGCGACGCGAAGGAGCGGCGGCGTACCTGGTGGGTGCTCGTCAGCGGCGAAGGGCCCGGCGAAGACCCGGCGAAGGGCGGCGCCGCTCGCCCAGTCGTCGCCGCCAGGAAAGAAAAGCCACGAGTAGGGGGCGAGTGAGGTTGGGGGTAGCGAGCACGGGAGGTGAACGGGGAGAGGAAAAGAAAGACGAGTTGCTGGGGTGGGGGGGTGAACGCAGCAGCACAGCAGTCAACAGGCAGCGTCGCGGCGACGCGCTGGAGACTGACTGGGGAGTGTTGTGGAAAACGGTGTGAACGGCCGTGGAACGGCCGCGGCCAGCGTGTTCCGTCACGCGTGACTCGAGGGTCGCTAATTTGGCGCATTCACGCTATTTGGCGCCAGCGCGCATGATTTTAGGGTAACTGCTCCCTGCCTCCCTCCTCTTTTTTTTCTCATTTTTCTCCTTTGAATCTTGCTCCCGCTAACTTGTAGCCCCCTTGCTCCTAAGCAGTTTTTCAAAACATTTTACCAAATAAAGATTCTGTCTCCAGAGAGAATTGAACTACTTTCAGAGAAGATTTTCACAACCTTTTTTAAAAAAGAAGGGGACAAACATTTTAGTTTTCATGGAACTTTTTACAGAAAGAGTTTTCAGATAACTTCTATTGAATACATTTTTCATTTTTTAGAGGAGCTTTTGAATAACTTCTCCGGAGAATTCTTTATTAAAATCCATGAACAGTTTTAAAAAACTATATATAATGTTTTGTAATAAACGTTTGAAAACCTATGCTAACCTTTTCAAAAGAAATTGTAGCAACAGAAAAGAGGAAAAGGAGACATACTTGATGCACGTCTCGCTCGTTGCAGACAGCCACCCACCCAACATGGTGGCATGGGATCTGCAAATAAGGAGGATCCACCACTAGCACTAGCACCTGCATGCACAAATCAACCGTCATATATCGAGGTTTTGGTATCACCATATGCGCCACATCGTGTGGGTCTCCGCCAAAGGAGAGATGCTACTGCAGCCACAAAACCCCGTGCGCACTCTAGCTTATTGTTGTCATCCAACCGTTGAATCTTTTCTAGAAACCTCTAGCGAGTTCACATCTGAAAAGAGGTAAATGGAACGGGAAGAGAGGACTAGATTTTATAGAGAGGTGATACTAGGAAAGGAGAAAATAGACCACTAGTAAAGGAATTAAGGAATGAGGAGTATTACGCATGTGATCCATATATGTGAATCACGTGTCTCAGTTGTGGAGCTTAGCAAAAGGAGGGCAACAACACGCATGAACCTTATGGGTCCATCTGGATCCCTTGCCAGCCACTTGCCTAGCCTCGCCTCTCGAGCAAGGTGAGCTATTTGGTAGCTCATTGCCTCACCACTTTGCCCCGCAAGCTTGCCCGGCTGGGCAAGGCTAGCTTGCCCACGCGCGAACTCGTGCGGCCGTAGAGACCTCCACCGTTGCCAAATTGAGGTCTCTGGCCACCAAATCAAGCCGCCCCGCCGCCAAATTGACCTCCATTGCGCTGAATCAACCTCCAACATAGCCAAATCGAGGTCCTTTGGCACAAAATCGACCTTCATTGCCACCGAATCAACTTTCGCCACTGCCCAATCGAGCTCCCCCGTCACCGGATCGAACCGCTACGTCCAAATCGAACCCTGCTATCTGCTGGATCGACCGGCGGTTCGAAGCAAGCCGAGCAACGGTAAGGGAAGCAAGCATCTCCTTGGGAGCTGGCCTGGTGTTGCCGGGCGAGGCAAGGCAAGGCGAGTGGCGGTGACGAGGGATCCAAATGAACCCTTTCGTTTAAGTTTTGTGCTTACCAGCGTGCTAGCGCCCACACTCAAATTAGGATTCTCCCATATTGCGTTTCTTGGTGCTTAGGAGGATGCCTTTGTCAATTAATCATTTGTAAACCAATAATCAGCAGTATTATCCTATTTGATCAGCGAGTTAAGATCGATAAAAACATCATTCGGTGTTTTTAGTTAGAAAAGTCATTATAATGTTTGGTAACATGCAAAATATATTTGAATTTCCTCGTTGGAGTGTCATCTCTAGTTTTTATGGGATATGTTAGAAATGTAAATGTGAACTGATAACAGAACAAAATTTACAGAGTTCAGCATGACTGTCTTAGCAAATTCTGGTTCGATTTTGTTCATCAAAGATTAGACCTAACAAAAAAATATGCCTTATGTTACATTCTCAGACAGAGCAAAGTAGGCTGTAGACGGTCTCCTATAATAAGAGGCAATAAAACAACGCATACTTATTGGCCCGGGACAAATAATCTTGCACAAAATTTTGTACATACTTATTGTAGCATTACTGTCACTGTAGGCAAACGTAGTTGCGTCGAGTCTTTGAGAGGCCCGGCCGCTGCGCTTTTCCAGAATGAACGGCGGTCTTAGCTGAACGTTAATTATGCAGGGTTTTTTATAAGGTTAATTATGCAGGGTTGAGGGTTGGTATGGTACTCGAGCACTCCACGAGGAGGCGCATGCATCTTTTTGCCATGTTTGAAAGCTAGAAAAAAGGGGTGGAACAAGCCATGGAAAATGATGAGCGATGGAAGCATATTTCGGCTCAGTTGCACGGTTGGTGAGGAGGAAAAATATTTTTTTTTTAGGGCAGAGGAGGAAAAACAATTAAGAAAGATTGAAATGGTCGATTTTAACTACGAAGATGTCTCCGAGTGACCTCATCTCGTTCTCTCTTCTTTCTCACTTGCCTGTTCAAGTAATCGGTCAGTACTCAATACAGTATGTAAATAACTTTGATAATCTGTCTCTAAAAATAAATTTGTGCATTAGAGGTTCTTACATTTTTTCCAGGGTTCTCAACTAGGTATGTAAACTTTTCAAAGTGAAAATCTTGGTCCTTAAACTAATTTATTTTGTGTAAAAATATTTATGGACAACAATCCTCATTTTAAGAGTTTAAGGTTCTATGCAAGAATTCAATAAAAGTTTTCCATTTTACTCTTGTTTTTTATTTTCTGCTCTGAGTAAAAATAGTCTAACTGTGATATATTCTTATAACAGATGTATAAAAATGGTAGCATTAGAAACATTTAATTAGCCTCTCGAAAAATTCTTAGGTTGTTTTAGAAAACACTTACTATTCCCCTAATAAAAGAAGAAACTAGTCATTCTATTTAAGTTCTGCCTGCACTATCTTTGCTACCCCTAATAATCACAAAAGAAATTGTAGCAATAATTTCAGGTGATCTTTTTCCGAGGCAGAACTTAAACTAGTCTAATTTTTTCAGGCAACATTATATATATTTTTTCTCTTGAGAAATACTTTCATGGTAGTTTAATTTAGACAGTCTTGGATACATATTTTAGTTCAAGAGAATGTTGTAAATTGTGCTTTGGGTAATTGGGTTTGTCTGAGACACCACAATCGAGGCATTGCCGCGCTGGTGCCTCGCCTTACCAAAAACAAAAGAAGCACATAAGAAAATATGAAATCTAAAATTTACTTTTCTCATATCTTGCTCCAGCTTTTTGTAGCGAGCTCAAATAACAAATCATGTAGAAACTTGTGTATACAATATGGCTTATAGAATTTGTGCGTTTACACATGCTAAAATTTGTAAGCAGTATCGAACACCTTGTGAGATGCTGAAAAATATTCAACGTTATATACAGGGGTGGATCTAGTGGTGGGGCGGGCGGGGCTCAAGCCTCCCTACCGCCCGCTCGGACAATGGAACCCCCTTAGCCTCTCCTTGATTTTTTTAGGAAGAATGAAGAAGAAGGTAAGGGAGGGAAGGAAGGAGATAAAGAAGAGAGAGCCCCTCCTAATCTCATGGACGAGATCTGCCACTGATCATATACATGAAATTTGTATTATGTATGTTTATATATATCCGAAAAAGGTGAATGTTCTGCTTAGGGCCTGCTTTCAATGCAAAAGTTTACCTAACCTTCTCTCTCTAGACATGTCAAAGCTGTAGTGAGAAAATAAAAATAAAAATCACGGCTTAGGCTGCCTAAAGGACTCTTTTTTAACTATAAAAGTTTAAAACAGAGTACTGCTTTATATCGGTTTTGTTTTATTTCAGTATAAAAACGAGGAACACACGATCAACACGACAAATATATAAACCATAAACACCCTCCAACGACATAAAAAACACACTATCAAACTTCTCAAACATACATTGTGTTGGATTCTCCCTCATCCAGTACCAGCAGCGTGCATCTCGAGCAACTTCATTTATTTTGACACAGCAATACACACGAAAGTGCAAACACTATCTTTATATAGGAGACGGCTTAGTTGTAGGCATCAGGGTTGGCGACGAGGTACGCCTCGGCGGCCTTGAAGATGGCAGTGACGGATTCCTTGGCTTTGACGATCTCGTCCTTGACGTCCACCCCGGGCAGCAGCTTGTACGTCGAGTCCACCTTCACCACGCTGCCGCCGCCGGCCGCCGGCTCCACCTTGATGTGCGACGTCGCTGTCTCGATGGCCACGCCGATGCCTCCGCCCTCGACGAGCGTCGACTTGCACTCGCACTTGTCAACGTCCAAGAACTCGAGCCTCTCCTTCATGAAGCCGAACGGCATACCTGCAGGAAGCATTGGCAATTGGCATATGAATCCATCTCTGGTTCTGTTAGAATTATCTTGAAATGGCGCGTGAGAAAATGAAAATGCATACCTGAAGTGAAGTTGAACTGCCTGACGCTGCCGACGTTTCCATCTCCCTCGACGGGGTGAGCGCTGGCGACGATGTGGGAGGCCAGCTTGGGCGCCATGGTGTGCCAGTCCATCACGGCGGCGCGGAAAAGGCGTGGCGCGGCGACCGGCGACGCTATCTCGAGGTTCCAGCTGTTGGTGGAGGCCATGGTTGCTGCGAGGGCTTGGCGTTGAGAAAGCAAATGCTACTGCTTGGACTCGCAAACTGTCGCTGCTGCTGGTTTGTGTTTGCTTGGATTGATAAAATGCGGCGGGAGCATTGGGGGGTTTTATAGATCGTTCCCAGCCTCTCAGTTTGGGTTGGTGAGGCCGGCGGGTGATGATCTGGTGAGGCAGCGGTCGTTCTTTTCCCTGAAAGTCCTAAATGAACGGCAATGTCGGTTGAGCCACAATTATGCAGGGTTGGCATCGTGCTGCAGAGCGCTCCTCTCGGTCAATGTTCATCGAATTGGATTCAAATTAATTAAGAAAGCAGGCAAGTGTTCGGACAGAAAATGGAGAACGGAAAAGAATGCATGTAGGTGTTGTTTTCACACAAATTTATTGGTCTTTGTCAGAATCTCATTTGACCTATGTCTTGTCTATATAGAAAGAAAATACAGAGCAAACACCAACACAGATGGCAAGTTAATTATCTGTTCATGCAGGTTGAAACAAATCTTCTCATAGTTTCTGAATTTTTGCTGTAACTGTAACCATGGAGGGATAATTTTGTTGCTTGCCAGAGAGACAGATAACTAACTTGGAATCTGTGTTGATGATGCATGCGTTTATCTAGCATCAGGTTGAAATATTATCTGCTTTGTTCTAAGTTGAACGCTCCCAATTTTCATACCCCTGTGTGCCTTGGCTCTCACTCTTTGTTGTACTGGTAGGAGCAATGGAGCATGCACGAGGTAGGACACATTATATTGCTAGCCTTAAACTATGTATTAAATTATTTCTTTGTTTATTATTATTTTCTTCTTTGTTGAGTATACTAGTGAGAGTTAAAAACTGATTGCTGCAAAATTATGCAATGATACTGTTTTCGAAGCCTTCTCGTTCCAAATTTTGAAAGAGGACACAAGGAATATCCTGCATACTTGTTTCAGAAACTTTTTTTGTTGCAAAACTTAAAAAATAACTTCTTTAGTCAAACTTTCAGACCAGATTACTTCATAAATCACGACTTTATTTCCATGCAAAACTAAGATATGATACACAATAAACAGCGACAGACCAAATCATTACATGACAATAGCAAAAACACTCTTTGACTCCTCAAGTCTAACAGTCTCCTCGGTGCTCTCTCATCCCCCGCACAGCCACGCTGCTTTAGAGCAGCTTTTATTTTAAAATAAACAAGACACAAATACGCAAAGCTTTTTGTGCACATATTTGGACATCAGAAATCTGATCCCACTCGAGCGATTTAGTTGTAGGCGTCCGGGTTGGCGACGAGGAACGCCTCGGCGGCCTTGAAGATGGCGGTGACCGACTCCTTGGCCTTGGCGATCTCGTCCTTCACCTCCACCCCCGGCAGCAGCTTGTACGTCGAGTCCACCTTCACCAGGCTCCCGCCGTCGGCCGTGGGCTCCACCTTGATGTGCGACGTCGCCGTCTCGATGGCCACGCCGATGCCGCCGCCCTCGACGAGGGTGGACTTGCACTCGCACTTGTCCGCGTCCAGGAACTCGAGTCTCTCCTTCATGAACCCGAACGGCATGGCTGCACGCAGGAGCAGTGGCATGGTGTGATGATGAGTTGCTTGATCAGCGAGAAATCACAATGTTGAACTGCTTGATCACAAGAGAAATCACAAGGTTTGAGTGTGAAACTGCTTGATCGATGGCCGGATACTTACCAGAGGTGAAGTTGAACTGCCTGACGCTGCCGACGCCGCCCTCGCCCTCCACAGGGTGGGCGCTGGCGACGACGTCGGAGACGAGCTTGGGGGCCAGGGTGTGCCAGTCCATCACCGCGGCGCGGAACAGGCGCGGCGCGGCCACCGGCGACGCGATCTCGAGAGTCCAGCTGTTGGTGGCGGCCATTGCTTCGATCGACTCGGCTCTCGGTGCTGAGACCTTGCTTGCTTCTTATTAGCTGATGCAAGTAGCTGGAGCTGCAGCTTGGGTGTGTTGCTGGAGCGAGCGGGAGCGACGGGTTTAAATAGGAGCCAGGAGGCTCGGTAGGCGGGGGTTGGTGAGGCTTGCCCCGTTGGAGTCCGGCGAGTGGTGATGGCCGGTGAGAGGTCTGAAGTTGCCGCGCGCGGCGTCGGGCTTTTCCAAATTGGATGGCCACTGTCGGCCCGGTGAGCTTTGATAAGGCCGGCGTCGCAAAGCACGCGTCAGAAACTTTGTTGCGCTCCCGTCAACGTCTAGTTGAAAGACGAACGAAGAATGTGTTGACGGAATTGGCTGTTGGCGCTATCGTTCGCGTGGGCAAATTGTAGGCAATTGAGTATTAGAAAAAGCGATCCGGACGCTGACCGTCTAGATCGAAGCAAGGCATTGTTTGGCACTTGGTTGGTGTGGTTACAAAGAGAACATAACAAACTGGTAGGGTTAAATTGTTACCGGTCCACAGGTTCTAAAGTTCTACTGACCGCTGCTGACGGTTGCATTCACATCCGATGGCTCTTGTTCATCGCTGTAAAGAATGACAAAATCGGTCGCCTGAAACATTAGCACCAACCAATGTTCTATCCGATCCACTCAATACAAGTCTAACATACGCTGGCCCTTGAATGATGATCGAATGTCCATTGGGTCGTCTTCCCCTTGTAGCTGGGGATTGTCGGAGCTCCACAACCTGATTGCTCATAATCAGAGTGCTTTCATAAAAGGTCGCTTGATACATGATAATTTCAGGGTAGTTCAACTATAAGCAAAGCTTCTACACAGAAAAAAATCCCCGGCTGCACTACTCAAATTGGACATTTCAAAAGCTTTTGATTTTGTTGACTGGACTTTCTTATTAGCTCTGTTGCGGCACATGGGCTTCACAAGAAAATGAATCAATTGGATTAGCGTGCTTTTATCCACGGCAAGTACTAAAATAATCCTCAACGGGTGCCCAGGTAGAAGAATCTGTCATGCTAGGGATCTTAGGCAAGGTGACCCCCTGTCGCTAATGCTCTTTGTCCTAGCAATGGAAACTCTAAACTCCATGATCAGGCTGGCCAACAGGGAGGGTCTCCTCATGCCACTAGGGGATAATCTTATGCAAAATCGTGCGTATTTTTATGCAGACGATGTTGTGTTATTTCTGGCATCAAGGTAACAAGACCTGGTTGTCATAGGGGTTGTTCTGGACATGTTTGGAGTAGCTTCTAGTCTTAAAACAAACCTGAACAAATGCCTTGTCTCTCCCATTCAGTGTGACCTGGAGCATACAGTCAGGTTGCTCAACTTCTTTCCAAGTCGCCTAGAACCCCTACCATGTAGTGTGACGATCGGCCCCAAATCTTCCAAGTTAATCTTAATCCGAGCCCCTGATCACCTGTCTTAGCTTCCCAAGCCTAAGTGTTCAACCTCCCGACCGGTCCCGACCCCTGAGACCCGACCCCTCCCCGCTTGTCTCCAGTTCCGACCCCGCAAACCCCAGCTCACCGTCGGATCCTTCTCAGTCCTTCCCAAACGTCCGTTCTATCTGACCGGTGGACCCACGAGATCTTTTTTCCCCCAGATCTTCCGCGACAGGCGCACTCGAGTTGCATGCCCGCTTCAGAGCTTCCCCGCCGCGTGGCTCAACTTCTCCGACGTCGCCGCTCCGCCTCGTCTCTGGCCCGCGACCGAATGGATTCTCGTGCCCCCTTCCCCAATTGCAGCGGAAGCCCTTCTGCAACCTTTTCTGCGACAGCTTGCCTCCCGCGCCCATCATCACATCGCCAGATCCCAGCCGCAGAGCCCGATGTCGCCCGTCTTTTCCGTCACTTCGACACAGTCGCGCCGCCTGGTCTTCGCTACCCGACGATTCCTCCTCCGCCAACCCTGACCACGGCAGCGACAGCTCCTTTTCCCGCCCTGTCAGAAGCCGCCTGACAATCTGTTGCTCCGCGCTCGCCCGCGGCTGCCTGTCTTCTCACCTGTGCGTCCTCGATGCTAGCGCCGTTAAACCGGTCACTTCCATCAACTCTACCGCACGACGACGCCGCCTCCGCCAAATCTCAACCACCGGCATACCCGCTCCTGCGCCGCCCTGACGCCAGAGCCCAATGACCGCTGGCGTCATCCCCGAAGTCTTGCACCACCGCCCTCGTCGCTCAATCGCCGCTTAGGCAGAGCACTCCATTGCTTCTTCCCCGGCCTTCGCGCCGCTCCCCTTCCCACTCCCGCGCCGCTTCCCTTCTCCCTTTCCAGCCGCTATAAAAGGGAATGCGCGAACCCCGCCGGAGTTCCCTCCGTCATCACTGCCTTTCCGCCATTTCTCTTGCTCCCTGCTCGAGCTCCCAGCGCCACTCCACTAAGTTCCTGAGGAACTCTCCTCTCCGCTCCACTCCGTTTTCCCCAAGCCATCCAGCCGCTTGCTCCTCCGCGCTGCGTAAGAGCTTACTTGTGATCCACAAGAAGCACCGCCGCCGCCGGAGTACTGCCGGACCTAGCCGTTGTTCGAAACCTTAGCCCTCCGCCCAAGCATGTTTCTTCCCGACCCCAAGCTTTCCTTGTAGGAAGAAGGTAAGCTGCCGACCCCTGGTCCGCCTCGTCTGACCCTTGTCCACTTCGTCCGACCCCTCTTATCCGTCCGACCCCGGTTCCGTCTCGCCCGACCCTGTCTGTTCCGCCGACCCTTCTCCGCCTCGCCCGAGGGCTTGGCTGTAACCTTTTTCTTCAAACCAAGGGTGTATGTGTAAAACTTGGGAACCCTTCAGCGTTGAGTCTGAGGATCCCTAGCATACCAAATCCTCTAGTTTAAGGGTCAGATCACAAGTTCCTTTCCTCAGACCCTTACCTCTTGATCTCCACCAGCTCCCTTGAACCTTCCCACCCTCCTGCTTTTTGTCGCGAGTTTCTGGGCTCAGACTTGCAAGTGTTGCTGTTGAAATAACCGTCTATGCTAACTAATGCATTGCATTCGTGTAGAGCTGCGCCTCGCCGACGGCTTCTACGAGCTGCACCCAGCGCCAGAAGACGACGATGTAGCTGAGCTCCTGCCCTCTGAAGCCGAAGCCGCCCCAGAAGTCGAGCAGTTCTCTTCCTCCTTGCTCGAAGGCAAGCCCCGGTTGCATGAAAACCCTGTGTTGTTTTACCAAACTTGCGCATGCCTTCTTTAACATGCTTGTGCATTTATGTATAGGAGTTGTTTGGAACCCTAGACGCATATCGTAGCTTCCCATGATCTGAACACTAGCTGTTGGACCGAGTAGCTGCTTTGCTTAACTAGGAGACGGTAAAAGCCGAGTGATTCCCTGTCACTCGCGAATTGTAGGAGTTGGATGTCTACCCTTCTGTTACAACTGTAAGGACGATGGACGGGGCAGGGTTTGGGTAACTTTTTGGTGGTCGGTTGATCGCCCCGTCTATCTATGAAACTTGACTAAGGCCCGACAGTGGTGGTGTTCGTGATCAAGTGTTTGAAAGTACTAACCTCATACTTAGTATGGGATGAGGAAGCCTAGTACCGGATTGAACCTAGACGTGAGCGGTCGCCCCATTGTTCTTGGAACGGAGTTTCCCCTGCTGGATGTCGCACGTGGTGGCATGCGTGGTCACAGAACGGCAGAGGCCGGGTCTGTGGAACCTTGCACCAAAGGAAATGGGTCCGACACGGGTTAGGGGATTGATGGGGAAGGCCGACACAGGAAGCGACCTCCGGGTGCGCGGATGTCGTGAGGTTAGGTTCACCATGCATGGTTAAAGAACTCGAATCGATTCGTCTGCCTCTCACAGTTTGAGACTGCTTGATCGCTATGTCACCCTTGGTAAATGAGGAATCTGATGATGACATGGTTTTGTTGATATATATACATACCTTGGTTGGTTCTATGATTGTCTAGCATAGTTGCAAAACCTAGACCGGATAATGAACGTAGAACCTGAGCTAAAACTTGAAACTAAGGTTCGATTTAGTGCTTTTGGCAAACAAAACCCCTCAGCCAAAAAGCCTTGCATGTCTAGTTCTGTGGAGTAGCTTTACTCCCTGTCAGTTAAGTCTTGTTGAGCTTAGTAGCTCAGCCTTGTTGTGGCTCCTGTTTTTTTTCCAGGTGAAGTTGCTGCTCCCGACCCTTCTCCCGCTGGCACTTGGCCGCCCCAGCTCCCTCCGGGTTGGACGGTCGAGTGGGATCCCTCCTCGGACGGCGAGGAGAGGGATCAGTGATGTCCCGGCTGGCCTCCCCAGGGACGTCCGACCCCGACGTTTGCTTCCGCTAGTGGTTTTACCTTCTGTTGTCTTCCTTGAAAACCTTGTAAAACTCTGATGTTTATTTCATAATCAAACTAAGTGGTCAAGTTGTTAACTCGGTGGACTTGTGGTATTCTCTGGAACCGCTCACCTTCGTGTGGGTCTGCTAAAATGGTCCTGTTCAAGTGGTTAAATCGGAGGAAATCCGACGGCACTTCGTGTTTACTCGGCTTAGGCATGAGCGTCGCGTATTATGCGGCTGAATCGTGTTTAACCAAGTAGATCCGAAGTGGATCCGCCACATGTAGGTATTTGGGGATTCCTCTGTCAATTAAAAAGCTGCGAAGGAATGACTTGATGCATCTGGTGGATAAGATCAGTGATGGTTTACTCACATGGAAAGCAAAGTTAATGAGCAGAGCAGGCCGGGCAATCTTAGTTAAGGTGAAGATGTCAACCATTCCAATTCACACGGCTATCGCGGTCGCCATCTCCCCATGGGCAATCAGGAAGATTGATAGACGCAGGAAAGCTTTTCTATGGAAAGGAACAGAAATGATTTCTAACGGTCATTGTCTCCTAACTTGGATGAAATGTTGTCAACCATCTGTATTGGGAGGTCTAGGAGTTACAGACCTACGTCTCATGGGATGTGCTCTAAGGATGCGATGGTTGTGGCTCAAGAAAACTAACACTTCACGCTCATGGCATAATTTGCCTGATTCAGGGAACTTAAGATCACCCAGTTGTTTTTCTACTCTACTTCAACCTAGGTCGGTGATGGCAAAAACACTCTTTTCTGGAAAGATAGATGGATTGCATCGCGGAGATTGCTCCATGTCTCCTTCAGGCGGTTGGTCCTAGAATCCGCAAAAAAAAGGACAGTACACAAAGGATTGCAAGACAGGAAATAGGTCAGGGACATTACAGGAGCATTGATAGTTTATGTTTTCCTTGAATACCTAAGCATTTGGAACAAACTACAACCGTTCATGCTGAGTGAGGATACCCCTGACAAGGTGTTGTGGAAATGGACTCAAGATAGTAACTTCTCAACAGCGTTAGCTTACAATGCTTTCTTCATTGGACAGTATCTCAAGTGAGGATACCCCTGACAAGGTGTTGTGGAAATGGACTCAAGACAGTAACTTCTCAACAACGTTAGCTTACAATGCTTTCTTCATTGGACAATATGAGAGGCAAGGGCTCTGTGCAAGACTCGAGCGCTGTCTAAATGCAAAATCTTTATATGGCTTGCTATTGATGGACTCTGCTGGACAGCCTCTAGACGCAAGAAGCATAACCTTCAAAATGATGATACCTGCATTCTCTGTGCCCAGGAGTCTGAAACCATAAATCATCTGTTGGTTCAGTGTGTGTATGCCAGGGAAGTGTGGCATCTCATTTTGTCTAAACTAAGTTGGTAGGACCTTGCACCACCTGTTTCTTAAATTTTGGTGGCTGACAGTGAGGAAACGGGTAGACAAAATGGCCAAGAAACCTTTAGACTCTCTGATCATCTTGGTGGCCTGGTTCATTTGGCTTGAAAGAAATGCAAGAACTTTCAATCACGTTTAGAGGACGATGGTGATACTGATGCAAAAGATTATAGAAGAGGCGTCTGCCTAGGTAGCTGCACGATTTCATTGCCTGGCGCCGTTTACGGCAGCCATTCATTCCAATGTATTGTCTCATAATGTGGTAGTTGGGTCGTAACAGGGTGCAAATGTAATATCTATATAATTCTTGTTTGCTAGCAGGTCATCAATTCCAGATGACGCTGCAAGTTCTTGTAACCAAACTGTTCTTCTCCTCTTAATGAATTACGTGCTAAGGAACGATAGCGAAAAAAGATATGTATATGCTCTGTTTTTGCTGCTCTCCTCCCATCTCCGATGCACATATGCCTTGAGAAACATGAACGACGGGTTTTCAGACATCAAGAGACCCATTGGTTGATGATACCGTCACGGCGTCACCCTTTCTTCTTCTTAAACCTTGCTAAAAATCTCTTACAAGAAGCACCTTTCGAACAAACGGATCGATTTCTGACAAATTTACTCTTTCCCCAAATATTCCTCCTTACTCTAGCAAATACCTTCACATGGTTCGCTGTCGACACTCATCACTCTCCACTTCATGCTCTCAATTTTCCAGCTGTACGTGATGATATAAGGGTGCAGCAAACCACAGATGTTGCGGACCATGACGTGTTTAGTCTCCATCTAGTGTTTGAAAATAGCATCAGCTAGTGTTTACTCTGTTTTTTAGTCCTTCGTGCTTTTCTATAGTCATGTTTACTCTGTGTTCCACAGTTTTGAGATGAAAAATGGTCGTTTGTCCATCCTCCTCAAACCTAGTTGTTCATGTCCTTCTCTTGGAGAGGATATGTAAAGTCGGAGCATATTATTCCATCATCTAAAAATAACAGTTCATTTACTTATTCAGTAAACACCAGAGCGCCTAGCATTATATTTTAAAAAAATTGTTGCAAATTCACCAGAGTAATAGTTTCCCAATTTCTATTTGAAACCAGCATCCAGCAAACATTTCTTATTCGGTCACACACTCAGACTCATAGAATTGGAAAACAGAATACCTCGTACACAGCGTACAGTCTACATAACCTTTTTGTTCCCATAGAAAACCATGAGGGTATACATAACCAAACAACACAAGCATCGTACATACCACTTTCAACATCTCGTCCACACACCATGCACTGCATAGAACCGCTTTATTTCGTATGAAAAAAAAAGGAAACCCCAAAGCTCCGCACACGTATTCCAAGGTCGCAATCGCATCCCACTCCATCGATCGATTTAGTTGTAGGCGTCCGGGTTGGCGACGAGGTAGCCCTCGGCGGCCTTGAAGATGGCGGTGACGGACTCCTTGGCCTTGGCGACGTCGTCCTCCTTCATCTCCACGCTCGGCAGCGGCTTGTACGTCGACTCCACCTTCACCACGCTGCCGCCGCCGGCCGCCGGCTCCACCTTGATGTGCGACGTCGCGGACTCGATGGCCACGCCGATGCCGCCGCCCTCGACGAGGGTGGACTTGCACTCGCACTTGTCCACGTCCAGGAACTCGAGCTTCTCCTTCATGAAGCTGAACGGCATGGCTGCAAGAGCAACGATAATTAATCACCGGCAACAACACGTTTGGCTGGCTTGGAGGATGTGCCGCGGGCGCTTACCTGAGGTGAAGTTGAACTGCCTGACGCTGCCGACGCCGCCCTCGCCCTCCACGGGGTGGGCGCTGGCGACGACGAGGGAGACGAGCTTGGGAGCCAGGGTGTGCCAGTCCATCACCGCGGCGCGGAACAGGCGCGGCGCGGCCACCGGGGACGCGATCTCGAGGGTCCAGCTGTTGGCGGAGGCCATTGGTGCACTAGCGATCGGCCGAGCAGAAACGATCTTACGATCAGCTCAGTGCGGGGCAGTGCTGCTGTAAGTTTGAAGCTGCTGCTGCTTGTGTTGCTGGGGTAGTGGCGAAGCGAGTGCTTTAAATAGGCGTCCCGCGTGGCGGGGGTTGGTGAGGCATGGCGGATGGGTCCGGTGAGTGGCGACCGGTGAGGTGAGGAGGCATGAGGGGCGGCTCGGGAGTCGTCGGCTTTTTCCACATCGGGTGGCACCGTCGGTTGAGCACGAGCGAGCGTTAATGTGGGCGGGCCTGAAAAGTGAAAACACACGTAAGAAAGTCTGTTGCCGTTCGTCTTTCCGGAAAAAACAAACCATTTCGTCAACGTTTCGAGATGGATTTGTTGTTGAATCGGCGCCATGGATAGCGTGGGGGAATTCGTGGAGAATAATTAGAAAGGATTAGGATGATGGCCATCGAGATCAAAAGCGAGGAGGCATTATAGCTAGTGCTTTGTAGCTGGGTTGGTGAGAAAGCAAGCAACAGTATAATGCCTGGTTTCCCAGGGTAAGGGTTTGTAGATTAAGCGGTGGGTTTAGTACATAGCGCTCTTTTCGTTGCATCTCTCCTTCCGTGTAGCTACGTAAAGTTTGATAAACTCCTACCTTCTCCATCGCACCAATAAATTAGCTGTTTTGCTTATCTTGGCCCATCATAAATTTACCTGATGCAAACATAACGGTTATGTAGCCCAGCGGTTGGCGGGTTGAGCTGTACCGTACGTCAGCTTGCGGAATACAACTGGAGTGAACTACCTTTTTGACTGGAACAAATAATGGCTATGACTACTACGTATAAACTTTAGACCAGTCAGACACTACTCAGACTAAATGCAGTTCCGTAGCGTCAGAAAAGGTAAAAGGGCAAGGAAACAAAACCACTCGAGTTCGTCTTTCAAATGTAACCTCCATTTGTCAAAATTCTGCGCAACCTTCCCGTGTTGCCTAGTTTTACAAACTTGACTATGGGACATCAAGCTTGAAAATTACAATAACGCACACAAGAATGGGGAATACCAGCGGCAGTCTACTCAGCATCTTCATCGCTATTTTGTGATGAATCTGAATCCTGACCAAACACCATTTCATCGACTTCTTCCTCTTCCTCTTCCTCCTCGGACTGAATAGCAGCAGCAGCATCTTGAATCTCCTCTGATGGCTGCTCAGATGCGTTATTAGCAACCTTGTCAACCTGATGAAAATTCAAATCAGCAGATGATTGTTTAGACATTAACGGAAGCATTACTATTTCACTTAATGTTTCAGCGCCAAAGATGGATTAAAACCTGAGCCTTTATTAGCCGAAGCCGGCCAGAAAGCTTCAGCAGATCTTCAGTTGCGGAGTATCTTTCTGAACACATCTGCAAATGAAGGAATGGCTCAGTTAGTCCTTCCTGCACAAAACTGTGAGTGGCATGCACGCCTGTACTTGTAAACACAACTTGCCAAACACTGTTTACAAAAAAAAAAAAAGAACTGGTCATGTTGACCGGATCGAGCTGATGCCAGGTTTGTTCCAGTGTCATGCCAACTGATATCAATCTCAGGTCATATTTTGGATAGTTCAGACAAATAAGACCTCCCAAATTTGGCATACAAAAACTAGAGAGTATTGTGTAATTTAGTGCTGCAACTAAACAAAAGGATAAAGAAAATATAGATCAAATGTTCCATGAAGTTAGGCCTCTCTTGGAAGGCAAAAAGTTCACAACTCACATGCCCGCAAATCCTATGAAGTCAGCAGTAGTTTATGAGTAACCAGTATTAGATAGCATGTGATCTCCCATATTTATCTCTACACTGGATGTTCCTCTTGACTCAAATTTTCCATATGCATTTGCACAAGATTGTGCAGCGACTGTATAACAGCCTGTTATCAGGGGCAATCAACTTCATACTTGCAATGGAGGCCTCCAAGTTAGTGAGCCACATTCTGCTGTTATCTAATTTCAATCATTTAACCTAGAAGACAGCAACCAATAGCAAAACCTCTCTTTTATTACGACATAATTTCCATGACATTAACAACAATGCTATAAGATGTTCCAAATAATGCGAAAAGTATTCAAGCGAACAAAAGGAAAATTAGATATCCAGCATGCTTCAGCTAGCTGGTGTAAGAAACTATACCTTCTCAAGGTTGCTAATCAGTTTTGTGGATTTCTCAGAGTGAATAAAACGGCCATGAACAACTAATAGGCAGTATATCCACCGCAAAACAAGCTTTGTGCTACCAGATCTGGGGAGACATCCACAAACAGGACAGAATACTCAGTTAGCATGAAAACACACTGGTGAACAAACATGTACATGGGAGTCTTGAGCACCTCATTTTCCATGCAGATACTAAATTTTCAAGGAGTTTGCAAGCATCTTCAGGTTTCAATGATCTTAGATGCACTCGAATCTGTTGAACAACAGCATCAGGAACATAGAACAAAGAAAGTAGACAAGGAAACAAACATATGATGGAACATAGAAATAAAATTCAGTTCAACAAACCTTCTTGCTGGGTAAATTAGCATCAGCTTTTATGCTGCCATCACCAAAAAACTCAGAAAAAATATTAGTTGGAATGCCAGGATGGCCTTCAATGCTCTGATCTACTCCAGTATCAAGGACACCACACTCCCTCATCATGTCTTCAATGCATATACCGTCATCTTCGATTCTTTGCACAGGAACTGAACAAGTAAAAGAGTGAGTGTAATTATTGAACTGTTTAATAGAGACACCAACATAGTGAGAGGTACATAAAACAACAATGCATGTAAATTGAAACTTGAGAGTAACTGCTCCCGAATAATAACATGCAATATGTAGCTCTGAATGGGAAAACAGCCAATTATGCAAGTTCAAAATACCAAACTACACAAGCTGCAGCATTTCATTACTTTTGCAGCATTGAAAAAGAAGAAAAAAATACTTATAGGTTATTTACCTCTTTTCTGTATAGATCTTGCTGTGGTGATGTCACTATGAATGGCAGGCTCAATGTCACCACTGGGTTTTGTCACACCATGTTTCCTTTTCTTTTCCTGCGTATGGAGCTTTGGAAGAGGAAGGATGGCATCTTCGGCATTGGCTCGGTCTAGAGCAGTGACAGTTTCTGTAAGAAAATAATCAAGATTCAGCCCGAGAGTAGCTGCCAAATACCGTGTGATCCTTCTGAATAGAAGTCCAAAGGTGGCTTCCATGCTTCACCCTTTAGAAAATGGCACAAGCAAAGGCACAAGCTAGTACTAGATTTGGCTACTAAAACCTTAAAAGTGTTTGATTTGTGCAATTCCCAATAAAAAGGTGAAGCAAACAAGAGAAATTTTCACCATAACTAACAAACAGTATCACTATACCTTGCTTCTTCACAGTTTGGTCTTTCTTTGTCATGGTGGTTTGAATATTTGGCAAGAGAACTCCATCTTGAGAAATGCCCAGATTAATATCCGTACCATAACAAACCAAAAGTTTTTCAAAAGATGGTTTTACTACAGACCCATAAGCCAGCAGGACATGGGCAGAAGTAGGTCCATCCACTCCTTGAAGTTTCGCGGCAAATATCGAGAATGCCTGAGCTCTTGATAGAGAGGACTCGGACACTGAGATCTTGGTAGGCTTCTTATTACGCAAGTCATCAATGTTACTTGCAGACCAGAAATAGCAGACACCAATCTCGGAAATAGCCAACACGTGTATTTCTCCCTCGTCTGAACATTTGCAGTCTACAAATATTGCTGGGTGCTCCATCGACAGTATACAGTTTGAGCTCTGAGTTTTATCACTACCCAACTTCCAAATGGCAATATACCGTTCCCCAATACCAGATGACAGAACATATTGGCTATCATTGCTAAAAACCATGCTCCTCACAGCAACCTAAGAAGTTTTAATGGGTGCATGCAATAGCAAAAGATTGTCATTAGATACAACAAATAAATGTAAACACAAGCCTTAAAAGAGGAACACCAGTAGGTAAGAAAAGAAAAGAAATACTTGCCGGATGCCCAGAGAATTTTTGAATCTTTTTGTTGCCAGAAGTATCAAAGGTCCTCAACTGGCCAGCTGCTGTTGCTAAAATATTTCCATCTGATAGATAAAATACAAGCTGCGTTTCACTAATGTGAAGTATGGTGGAAATATGCTGGAAATGGAGTGCATATGAAGGTGGCTCCTATGAGGACTTTAACAAAAAAAAGTAGACATATAACTAAATACACATTTTAACAAGCAGCATAGATCAATAAAAACATCATATATAAGTGTCAATGCAGATAGACAGATATTCTTTATTGAGTTCATGTGCCTGTCAGATATAATCCCGTTACATTTGTAGCCAAACTACAGTGGATAAGAGGAACCAAAATTAACCAACTATTTGTGCGTATGCAGCCATGCAGGGCATCCTAGTGGTGTTGCATCCACATAATTTAGTATAAGAGGAAGTACAGTAGAGCAAACATAGTCATAAGTCAAGAAGCCATTTCACAGTTGACATACCTGATGACACAGCTAATGCAGATATTGCTTTCGAAGAAGATCTAAATTTCCCCAGGACCGACCCATCTGAGGCATCAATCCTACAGACCATGCCATCAGCGCCTGCTGTGTACACACTCCGCCCATGCTTGGAGTATGCTACAGCTGTCACGCCCCTAAATACATCAAACATGCATTCCGATGTAAGTGAATTATTGCTTTCAGTGAGTTCAGCTTTGCCTCGCATTTGTAGTATGGCTCTCAATGAGTTCAATGAGTACAACTCTAAATGAGTTCAGCATTATTTTGTTTTTACTAGTACGATTCTGTATTCAATTATTGCTTTGCTCGTTTCAACAAATGGAACTGCAGTTTTGCCTCGCATTTGTACTAACAAAGAGATAAACACACCAACTTACCCAGGATGGCAATCGCTGACCTTCCACTTCCACTGTCCAGCAGCAACATCGAGGGCTAGTACATCCCCACTGCCTGTTCCAAGCACGAGCAGTGAGCTCCCAGCCTTCCTCTTCTTCTGCTAAGAAAAAAAAATAAGCAGGTGAGCCTCCCAACATAACAACTTGTAACGGCTCAAGATGGGGTTCGCTCACCTTGCTGGAGAGCTGTACCCACTTCATGCATGTGTAATCGAGGGCGAGGTGACCGCGCTTCGTCTCGGCGACCGCGCCGACCTCCACCGCGGGGATGTCGGCGAACTCTGTCTGCAGGCGGCCTCGCACGGCGTCCCATACCTGCGCTAACGGCAAATAGAGCGTGTTAGCTAGCCCATGGCTTCAGTAACAAGCAGCTAACGCGAGGACAGCGAATTAGGAAGGTTCCATGCCTTGATGCGGCCGTCCCCGGAGGAGAGCGCGAGGAAGTCCGCGCTGGGGCTGAAGGAGGTGAGGAGGTCGCGGATTGGAGCCGCAACGGGCGCCATGGCCGGCGCGCGGCGGCTGGTCCTCGCGGCAGCGGGGAGAGGGGGTTTAGCCGGCGGCGGCGGCGGCGGGAGGAAGGGTTTTGGGAGGAAGGGCAAGTGGGAGGCGAGCGAGCCCAAGTCACCCCTCCGTCCCTCGCGCGCCGCTTTTCCCGTTTGGGTTCGTTCGGCCGCCCGACACGGGCCGTCGGCCCGGTCGGTTTCGTTTTGTAGCTCGCTTCACGCGGCTGAGCCGGACCGGGAGGGGCTAGGGTTTTTCTGCGCCCAAACAACAAGGCAACAGACATTTTGCCGCCGCACCACTCCCGCGTCCACCCCCCGACCCCCTCACCGCCGCCGGGAATGGAATCCAGCGCCGAGAGGCTTCGCGGCCTCCGCATCACCTCC
The DNA here is from genome assembly GCF_005286985.2 of Setaria viridis. Lineage (NCBI taxonomy): Eukaryota > Viridiplantae > Streptophyta > Magnoliopsida > Poales > Poaceae > Setaria > Setaria viridis. Next base: position 46,505,661 of record NC_048271.2, read on the forward strand.
CTGGATGGGGATGATGACGAGACCGTGGTTCCCCACCAGCCCTCTCCAGCCCCTGGCGCCGCCGCAGCGGATTACGAGGACGATGACGAGGATGAGGAGGAAGAGGCAGAAGTGACCCTTGGTGTCCTTAAGAAGCCGAAGCACCCAGGCCTCCTCCTTCGCCACTTGTTCCCCAGCAAGGCCGGTGGCATCCCGGTTTGTGCACCAACACGATCGTGTTGAGCTAATCTTTTATGCAGTTTCCGGCAGTGTATGTATTGATACTAGTGTTGTGTGGGTTTGTTCAGGCGTGGTTGGACCCCGTGAACTTGCCATCGGGGAAATCCAGCTGCTGTGGCTTCTGTGGCGAGCCTCTGCAGTTCGTCCTCCAGGTGATTTTTTGTGTGTAGTAATGTTTGACACACTGACACTATTACTTGTTATTTGGATGTCGAACCCAAAAATGTTGATTATAATTGGTTTTCGTTTTGTTTAGATTTATGCTCCAATCGAGGACAATGCCGCAGCGTTCCACCGAACGCTGTTCGTGTTCATGTGCCCATCGATGGCTTGCTTGCTCCGAGATCAGCATGAACAGTGGAGTCACAAGCATGGGAATCCATGTAGAAGGTGAAGCAAGTCATATGACTGTAATTTTGTTCAGAGATCTTCAGATTTTGATTTCTTGAAGTGGATTTTGTTGCAGTGTCAAGGTTTTCCGGTGCCAGTTACCACGGACTAATGCCTTCTACTCAACTGAACCTCCAAAGCACGACGGCTCTGACAAGCCACTATTTCCAGGAGGTATTGTTCTCGGCTGTTGCAGTTGATGCTATATTTCCTGCATTATGTAATAACAGAAGCCCCCCCCCCCCCTTTCATATGTAGCTGATGCATAAATATGTATAGCCACTGCATTTCCGGATCATATCTTCAATTGCTGAATTCTTGAAGTTTCTGTTTATGATATTTATTTGTTTCTGCCAATGTGCAGCCTTTTCTCCATGTCATCTGCCTTTCTAAAGTACTCTTTAGGAAGCATTTCTGTATATTATATTTAGGGTACCTATGAACCATGGCGCATGCAAATTGAATTTAAAAGAAGTTTATTTAAAGTGTGTAAGGTACACGCAAATGTACAGCAATTGCTGTTTTAAAATTTCCTGCTTGTGTCAATTTAACGCTGAGGTGCTATAATCTTTAAGTTTGCTATTTCTTGGTAAATGTGTTCTGCTTGTCCCTATAGATACTTTTGGTTGTCATTGTTGGATGTTACTAATTTCTTTCGATTGCTTAACTATGTGTTGCCAGCTCCTGTATGCCACTGGTGTGGTACCTGGAAAGGCGATAAAATATGTAGTAGCTGCAAGAAAGCAAGATACTGTTCTGAGAAACATCAGGTATTATATGTTGAATTTACACTGATTGATTGGTTTCTGACATGAGCACATATCTTGGATAAACGGCCCTTGATTGTTGTTTGTCAGGCACTGCATTGGCGCACTGGTCATAAGAATGATTGCCTCCAGTTAATCAGTTCTTCTGATTCTTCAAAATCTGTTCTTCCGGCAATAGGAAAAGGTGATTATGCATGAATTACTACACCTATTTATGCTCTTAACATTTGAATTGTGATTTTCTGACCTTTTATTTCTATCTACTTGCAGTTCCTGCTAGCACTTCCTGGCCAGAATTTGAGATAGAAATTGACTATGAAGCTACTTTTGATTCTGATAGCTGTGATGAAAATAACTCGAAATCCTTGGTAATGCAAAGACATGGGAAACCAGATGCTATGATGCAGTCATGGATGGATCAATTTGAGGTTTTGAGCCCCATTTTCTCTTGCTTTCTTTAGAATAATCTATGTTGGACTTCTGCTTATGTATTGATCACCATGTTTATTTACTGCTATCTCTGTTTAGGCTGATGCTGACAACAAATGCTGGGCATCTTTTCAAGAGCGGGTCTCAAGAGCACCAAAGCAAGTCTTGAGGTGATATTGTATTGCTTGCATTTTCTCTTCTATGTCTACCATGTTTACTGTGCATTCACCTGCATTTTGCCGTACCGTTTTGGGAACATAGCCCTATTGTTAATGAACTTATTACTTCCATTATCAAGAAAAAAAATCGTTGCCAATATTATGCATGACATGTGTATTGTGCAGGTACTGTCGAGAACCCAACGCTAAACCTTTCTGGGCGTTATCTTCTGGATGTCCGGCAAATGCTGATATCCCATCATGTAGCTCCTGTAAAGGTCCATTATGTTATGAATTTCAGGTTGGTCACATTTGTAGTTTATGACCACAATCCAAATTCATCATTATACTATTATAGTAATATATCCAATATCTCATAGCTTTACAACTAGAACAATCAAGGTTCTAATTTTTTCGTGTATAGACTAATTCAGTGCCACCAAATTTAGAAGTCAAGATCCAAACGTAGGAGATCTGTTTTTCTCATTTACTTACAAATATCTGTTCTGCTTCCAGATAATGCCACAATTGCTTTATTACTTTGGTGTGGGAAACCAACCAGACTCACTTGACTGGGCAACAATTGCTGTTTACACATGTCAAGGGTCATGTGACCAAAGTGTTAGCTACAAAGAGGAATTTGCTTGGGTTCAGTTGTACCCTACAACAACCACGAGGCGTTAATAATATTTTATCAATTCCTCGGAGTAACTGCTGTCCAATGTTGCAGGTTTGAAACTTCACCTGTTTTTCTGTTGCAAACTAATTACTGCTTCCAGTTTGTTGCTATATGTCGTCAACTAGTAAGAAATGGATGAAATATCAATATATTTTCCTTTGCATTTTGGTGTCAAAAGTTTAGCAGAAGCATAAACACTTTATACACCCACCAGTAGAATTGGAGATTATGATGCTCCAACACTGTAGTGACAGCTTCTTGAGGCCCATTGTTGGACCTATGCCTTGACAATCAAGGTACTAGCAGTCAATAGTTGATGTCAAAATTTGGAGGTAATATAAGTTCATTGCATCTGGTTAGATGTGGAACTTATGCTTGACTATGTGTTTCGTCCAGATTAGAAGTTCCCCCCATAGTCTTGTGCATGTGAAGTGGCTTGTAGCTTTGTAGGAACAACCAAGTCAAAAGGAGTTATTGCACCTAGTTCTTATAGATAGATCTAAAGTTACTGATTATTTCTCTGTTCATCCAACATTTTGCTAAAGTAAGTGATCACTTGTAACTAGTGTTGAGTTGGTGGGCTTTATCTGTGGTGTTAGTGACATCCAGTGGAAGTGAGCCTGGTAAACTAAATGTGAAATGTGGCTGAGAAGTTCCCAAAAATTCTCAAAATTAATCACCAGATGTTCTACATCTTAACAAAATTTTATGATATAAAAAATGATAGCATTTTTTACTTACAAAAAAGGCTGGGGAGGGTTTCTTCACTGTTATTTGAATATTTTTCCTTCTGTATATCTCAATTTCATTAGGTTTCATCTTCAGATTTCATAGGAATATATAGAACATACCATCCCTTACACGAGATGACCTAAGAACTTCTGAAAACTCATATCTCTGAATTTCATTAAGTTTCATCTGCAGATTTCATAGGAATATATAAAACATAACATACCTTCCCTTACACAAGATGACCTAAGAACTTCTGGAAACTCTTGAGTTGGATTTTCATTTGAATTTTCAACAGATTAAAAATTTTCACCTGTTATATTTTTAGGGCTATTTTCACCTGATATTTGGCCATTAGTAAACAGTTAGTGTTTGTGCACTTCCAAGCATACTCTCGATGTGTGTACTTTTCCAGGGAGGTCCACTCTGATGTTAAGTTTGTCTGGGTCATGACATTGTTTTCTCCTTCATAGAACTACTCATGCGACCCCTTTTATACCTAGGTGATAGTTTGGTTGCCCCTAGTCCCTAGGACTCAGTGAAATATTAGGTTAGGGCCCGTATAAAAATATGGTCATGCAGGCATGCATTATCAAACATAAAGCCTTCATACAGAACTATGAGCATGTTGACCTGCATTGCCGAAGATAGAAAGACTTCATACTAACTTATTTGTGCTCTATTGTATAGCTAGGTAGGTCCAGGGATCATCTGCATACACTCCAGATCGGTGTTCCAAGCAACTCTTTTTGATACTGGAGATTTTGAAATAGGGAGTGGCAGCAATGTTGCCGGATCATTACCACGCAAAAAATGTGTCCAAATCAATTGGTCGTGCAGTTTTAAGCATCTTCAGACCGTGGTCCCGGGCTCACAATGCTCGGTGCTCGTTACATTGGCTTTGGTCCATTTAGACACTACTCAAGGGCCCATATAGACGTGATGGCAAACAGTTGCATACTTCCATCTTTGTGGTCACCACCATGGGCGGTTTAATAGTGTTTTGTTTCGTTAAATATCTTTGGGGCGTTTTTCTTCTTCTATACACAAGATCCTTGGTATGCTCTTCTTTTTCAGATGGGTAAACCCAAATATTTTGGTTGGTTCAGTCTCAGGAGGTACTCGGTTACATGTACTACACACTTCTCCGATGATGTCCTTTTTCATCATCGGCTAAAATTTTGACGGTGTAGCTTTGGTTTTACATGGGAACATTATGCTATTGCTATGTCAATGTCCATTGGCGTGTGCCAACCTGCGATCGCGCAGCTGAAATCTTTGCGCGTGGTACGCCCGTAGCCTGCTGCGGTGTTGCCCATAATTCATGTTCGGCTCTGTCGATTCGGCGGCGCCATTCGCCATGCTGTTCTGTAGCACACTGTTACGTTCACGGTCGCACGTCTTGCCTTCGTCGAGGCGGTGTTGCCCGCACGATCCAACCGGTGTGCTGTGTGCATGGCCAGGTCAAGCTCGTTGCCTACCGGCAGCGCCCATACAACATGCCAGTGGCCCGGCTTTTTTAGGATAAGAAACGAGGCACCCGGAGGAAAACGCGGACGGAATCCGCCGCGCTCGCGTCGTCGCCGCGGAGCTGTTTGGGAGGATCCCGTCACATCGAATGTTGGACACTAATTAGGAGTATTAAATCTAGACTAATTGTAAAACTAATTATACAACTCCTAGATTAAATCGCGAGATGAATCTTAAGCCTAATTAGCTCATGATTTGACAATGTGGTGCTACAGTAACCACTCACTAATGATGGATTAATTAGACTTAATAGATTCGTCTCGTAATTTAGCATAGGGGTTCTGCAATTAATTTTGTAATTAGCTTATATTTAGTCCTCCTAATTAGTATCAAATATCCGATGTGACAGGGTTAAAGTTTAGCCCTCTCCTCCTACGCAACAAAAAGGCGGAACGCCGAACGCGACGTGCTCGCTTCCGCGGCCGGCGAGTGGAAGAGGCAAGGGCGAGGCGGTGACGATTCGGCGCTGCCGCTTTCGGGTGGCGCAGAATGATGCGGCGCACGCGAGTCGGCACACCTGGCGCGCAAGCGGGGCACGGAAAGCATCAACCGATCGCCCGGCCGGAAAGATCCGAGTCCTGACTGAGCTCTTTTGTTTCTCTGGTGGCCTCTCTCTCTATGTACGACGAGTGGCATGGAGCATGGTCCGGTCCGGCAAGTGGCCGGCCAAGCGGAAAATGAATTCGATAAAGAATGGAGGGTTGGGACGGGTGCGTGCGAGCTTCTGGACGGCACGGCGCTGGCATGTTGTGTTGACGGCGACCCGTGGAACTGGAGGCACTCTGCTAGTAGTTTAATAATCGCCGCTAATCAGGATTCAAGGCCCTCTTATGTGTGTCCGTCCGTGGCCGAGGAGATCTTCGTTGAGCCTGGACGAGTGGACCGAGCTCAGAGATCCGCCACCGGCTTTCCCTCCCCTGCCTGGAGCAGATCGGATCTCCATCAGACTACCACCGAGTATCACTCTACTAAATGGGTCCTGCAGAAAATTGGGCATCCAGCAAAAAAAAAAAATCTGTCGCATCGAAAGCCTTCTCACCACGGGAGCTTTTCTACCGAATTAAATTAAATTTCTACGATTTGTTCCAGTCAGGACTCGATTTCAGTTACCACGCGGTAGAACACACGTGATGCTTTAATTTTTTCTGTTAATGGGAAATTGGAAGGTTAGTCTCAGTGGAAGTTTCATCAAGAAGAGTTTCGTGATTATCAAATAGTATGTCACATCAGCAATTTTGATGATGTGAAGAGAGGAAGTTTTACTAAAAAAATTATGTGAAAGAGTTTCATCACTATAAAAACCAGCAATCACATTTTCTTAGTAACTGTACCATGAAAATTGTGCACTCTAACTGGGCTAACTACGTTACGACGCAAGTAGATGCGCGCACTCGTTAATGTACACGAGGGAAACCGGTCCAAGGTGATGTCACGTGCTCGGAGATTACACAAGCTTTCGCCGCTCACACCTACTCAAAATTGAAACGCATAAACAAATGGACCTTGGAGAGCGACCTCATTCGGCTGACATTGGCAAACAAAACCCTAATCTAGTCTAGTTTAGTTTAGGAATTAGGAGCAGTCGTGGCGGTCCGCCGGTGTCTTAATTGCCCTGCCGTCGCCATCACCGTTAACAGTGGAAAGCCCCACAACCGACACGCCCAGATCCATAGACACCCCGGGGAAAATGTCCCAGATGCCGATGACGGGTGGGACCAGCGTAACAACGAGGCCCACACGTCAGGAGGTGGCTTTCGGTGGGGTGGGGCGCCGGGGAGGTGGGGCCCCGATGGTGACGCGGATGGATTCAGACGTTGGAAAAAGTCACCGCGTCATGTGCCGGCTGCAATCTCCCTGCCTCTGGCCTGGTTACAACTGGCCGCCACCGAGTAGAGCGAGCGAGTGGTGAACAGCGATGGCCGCCGCTCGCTCTCACCGTTTTGACTGCGGGGCGTAACGGGTAGGCTTTCCAGCCCCCAAGCGGGTCTCCATCGCAGCAAATCCTTTTCCATGCAGAACCCAAAGGGCTCGTACTAGTAATTACTAAGGCGGTGCTGTGTTCCTTGAGCTAAAATTTAATCCGCGTGACATTGAATATTTGGAAGCTAATTAGGATAATTAAATATAAATTAATTGTACAGATGGAGGCTAAACGGCGAGACGAATCTATTAAGCCTAATTAATCCATCATTAGCAAATAGTTACTGTAGCAGCACATTGTCAAATCATGGACATTAGGCTTAATAGATTCGTCTTGTCGTTTAGCCTCCATCTGCGCAATGGATTTTGTAAATAGTCTATATTTAATACTCCTTATTAATATCTAAACATTCGATGTGACGGGACTAAACTTTAGAGGGTGGGAACCAAACATCCCCTAAGAGCAACTCCAAGAGTATCTTAAAAAATTCTTCCCCAAAACTATGTATTGGGGGTTCTCCCAAAAAATATTTCCCCCAAAAACATATCGATCCACAGCAGATCGCTAATAAATAGCCCCCAATATTTCAAACACAGGCCACGTCATCGTATTGGGCCCATCGGAAGGGACACGCGGGCATGCGGGAAACAGGATTGGGGGAGGAACGCCAACGCTAAAATATACGCGGTGGCAGGCTGTTTTTTAGCGTCGCTAAAAAATTGGGGAAGGTTTAGGTGGATTGTTGGAGTTCATTTTTCTCTCTTTTTTCCTTAAAAAAGGTATTGGGGGTAAGATTAGCAGCCTCTTGGAGTTGCTCTAAGGCCTTGTTTAGTTCCCAATTTGAGAGTGTCAAAGTTGGGATTTTCCATAAATGCGCAACTGTAGCATTTCGTTTGTATTTGTGAATTATTGTCCAAACATTGACTAATTAGGCTCAAAAGATTCATCTCGCAAAGTACAACAAAGTTGTGCAATTAGTTTTTGATTTTGCCTACATTTAGTACTCCATGCATGTACCGCAAGTTTGATACGATGAGGAATTTTCTTTTTATATAGTGCCAAAGTTGGAATTTTGGTAACTGTTTGTCCTAAATCTTTTGGTGGTGTTTCACTGTTTCGTACATTACTTTTGACGTTTTCCGTGGGTTGGTTTGTCATTTCATGAACATCACCGTTTGACTGCGGACATCACCTACATTTACACTACGTTTGTGTCGGCACCTATTTTTCAGGTTCTTTTCGCCGTATCTTTGCGTATGAAAAACACACGGAAAAGGACTGAGAGGTCCATGACACGTCACACAGTAAGATGCCCCCCAGTAAGATCTGGAAAAGGTCAAAACCCGACACCCGCGAACCGGCAAACCGGGTCACCTCGCCCCACCGTCATAACGGCAAATCAACCGATTAACCCAGTGGCAAATTTAACCAACACTTCCCACGCCACGCTGTCCATCACGCTCTCGCCGGGCCCACCTCCAGGGACCCACCGCATCAAGCCAAACCGGACGGTAAACAGCGATCAATCCCTTAATTAAAGCAGCCGCGTTGGGGCAGGCGACAGCGGGGGGTAAAAAAGGTGTGGAAGCATCGCATCCCGTGTCCGCGTCGTCCTGCGCTGCGCCCCATTCCTTTCCCTCTCTCTCTCTCTCTCTCTCCAGCCGCCCAGCCTCGCCCTTCTTCTCCTTCCTCCTCTTCCTCTTCTTCTCCCCCCAATCTGCGGCGGGGTTGATTCGATTTCGATTCCCTTCCCCCCCATCGATCGCCCACCTCCCCCCAGACAGCCAACGCAATCCGCTCCCCGAGGCGCCTCCCCCCCCCCCCCCCCCCCCCCCCCCCCCCAACGTGCGCGCTCACTCGCGGGCGGGGCCGGCACAGTCACCGTCACCACCCTTATTAATTTCCCCCTCCCCCCTCCGCGCTTCAAAACCTCCTCCTCCGTTCTCCGTCTCGTCCTCTTCCTCCGCCACTCCCCAGCCCCGCGGCGGTCGCATTGCTCGCCGCCGCCTCCCCGGTTCCTCTTGCGTCCCCTTCCTTATTTGGTTCTTGGGGTTGGTTTTGGTCTGGGTTTGGTTGCGAGGAGGAGGGGGTGGAGTTTGATCGGAGGGAGGGGAAAATGTGGGCGGAGCGGGTGGTCGGGGAGCGCCGGATGCGGCAGATCCAGCGCTTTGCGCGGAACGCCAAGCTCACCGTCGTCTGCCTCCTCCTCACCGTCGTCGTGCTCCGCGGCACCGTCGGCGCCGGCCGCTTCGGCACGCCGCAGCAGGACCTCATCGAGCTCCGACAGCACTTCGTCTCCCACCCGCACCGGGCGCTCGCCGAGCACCACGACGCCAGGTCCAGGGCCTCCACCACCACAACCACCACGTCGTCGTCCTCCTCATCCTCATCCGGGCGCGGCGACGACGAGCCCGACCCGCCGCCGAGGACGCTCCGGGACCCGCCCTACACGCTGGGCCCCAAGATCTCCGACTGGGACGAGCAGCGCGCCAACTGGCACCGCCGCCACCCGGAGACGCCGCCCTTCCTCAACGACGTCAAGCCGCGGGTGCTGCTCGTCTCGGGTTCCTCCCCCAAGCCCTGCGAGAACCCCGTCGGTGACCACTACCTCCTCAAGTCCATCAAGAACAAGATCGACTACTGCCGCGTCCACGGCCTCGAGATCTTCTACAACATGGCGCTGCTCGACGCCGAGATGGCCGGCTTCTGGGCCAAGCTCCCGCTCATGCGGGCACTGCTCCTGGCGCACCCGGAGGTCGAGTTCATCTGGTGGATGGACTCTGACGCCATGTTCACCGACATGGCATTCGAGCTCCCATGGGAACGCTACGGGCCGTACAACCTCATCATGCACGGCTGGGACGAGATGATCTACGACGACAAGAACTGGATTGGGCTCAACACTGGCAGCTTCTTGCTGCGCAACTGCCAGTGGTCGCTTGACATGCTGGATACCTGGGCGCCAATGGGGCCAAAGGGCCCTGTCCGCATTGAGGCTGGCAAGGTGCTGACCAAGTCCTTGAAGGATCGGCCAGTATTCGAGGCCGATGATCAGTCGGCCATGGTGTACATCCTCGCCACGCAACGCGAGAAATGGGGTGATAAGGTTTACCTTGAGAATGGGTACTACCTCCACGGCTACTGGGGCATCTTGGTCGATAGGTATGAGGAGATGCTTGAGAATTACAAGCCAGGGCTTGGCGATCACCGGTGGCCGCTCGTCACTCACTTTGTCGGTTGCAAGCCTTGTGGCAAATTTGGGGACTACCCTGTTGAGCGTTGCCTCAAGCAGATGGACCGTGCATTCAATTTTGGGGATAACCAGATCTTGCAGATGTATGGGTTCACGCACAAGTCACTTGCAAGCAGGAGAGTGAAGAGGATCAGGAATGAGACTAGTAACCCACTCGAGATGAAGGATGAGCTTGGGTTGCTCCACCCAGCATTCAAGGCTGTGAAGACTTCCACATGATAATTAGAGTACAATTCCACTTGTTATTTTGTTTGTTCGTTCTAGATCCTGCTGGGTCTGAATCTAAAGTGTTCTTTTTGTAGAATCAGGTGACAGCGGCAGTTTGGGTTGTGATCATGGGATGGATATGTTGTAATGTGAGGTGTTAGGAGAATGATGTTATGTTTATTTGTTGGCATAAGTTATGTCTTACACTCCTAGAAATTGAGTTAATGAATGAACTCAAGTTATTGGTCGCCGTGATAGCTTTTAATAGAATTTCCTATAGTCTCTCTTATTGGCTGAATGGTTGTGATTTTCTCCAATGCCTCCAGTGTACCAGTTGGTGTCCAATTATTCTTGAGATATTGGGGTCCTCTTAAGCAGGATAAGATATTGTTGTGCTCTGAACCAATTATTTTGCTTTCTTGTTTGCCTTACTATTACTGGTGGTGTGGTAGCAAGACGCTCTAGTTATGTTATATATGTGAGCTCAAAATCCTCAACAAGGTATGCCTAGCTAGGAGTTACTTTCAGTTTACACTGTCATTATTTTGTCCTTGCTTTATCTTTATCTTCTATTTAAATCATTGAAGAGGGCTTGATACTATCCACCATTTCCCTGTATTTCTAATATCTTTCATTGGCATTGATGAGAAACCGTGGATTGATGTGAACTTGTCTGTGGTTGATGCTTGTAAATGTTGATTGGGTGTTATGACAGATTTTGTATTGCATAACATTCTTTCTGTGACCTGTTGATGTGAACTTCAAAAGTGTCATACTTCATTGTCATAGCAGACGAAATTTTGTTTCCTGGAAACGTGTAATGTTGGCTTTTTCCGTTGCACGATTTCGTTTTAACAGCGTATCTTACGGCGCGATGCAACTGGTTCTAGTAACTTGAGATTGGTAGTCTCATGTGAAGGCGTTGGTGTCCAGAACCCTGTATTTTCACTAAGTTTTTTTTACTAGTAAGTTTGTACTTAATACCAGTTTCATGGTTTCAATTTGATTGCTCCTGTCGATGGAATCACTGCCGCTACTGATGTGATCTGCGAAACATAACTGTAGATTTGTATGATCTCTTTCCTTTGTCGGGCAAATTCAGCTTTCCGTTGCGTTGTGGGATCCCGGCGGAATTCGGCATCTGCTGTGTGAACATCAGCGCTGCCATAGATCTGAAAAAATGTTTTGTTTTCGCATCCTGTGTCAGTAAAATTACAGAAGTGATCGATACGAAGTCAACGATTCGCTTCTCTCCAAGCCGAGGAAATTAGAGCTCATACTCCAATGAATCCTCTTTTCTAGGTGGTCAACTTCCAGAGATACCGGTGTAGCACTGCTGTCTGCCAGTAATTATTTATTTGCCAAAAGGAAGATTTGAGCAGAGAGACTTTATAGCCGATTTTGTTAGTCTGCGTGCGTAACATGTGATGCATCCCAGAGATATTACGAGTCAGCAACGGCACATGAGCAGTAAGGGAATGAACATAGGCAATATAACCACTTCCTGGAGATTCAAATGTCACAGGGATGTTTTGAATTGGAAATTGTTTGAATGGAGTAACACGCGCAAAAGCCTACGAAACTATTGGTAACTCTACAGAGAGAATTTGGTGTTCCAAATCCTGCTGTCATCTTATTGATACCGTCCTTCCAAGTCGGTGCTCACTTGTACAGCTGCTTTAGTCTCCTAGCAGCTTCGATGATGTTATCTCTGTGGCCAAATGCGCTGACCCTCACAAAGCCTTCGCCGCCCGGTCCAAATCCACTGCCAGGGGTAGTGACAACGTTCGCCTTCTCAAGAATCTCAGCAAACACATCCCAAGAATTGCGACCAGGGAAGTGCACCCAGACATATGGAGCGTTCTTGGCACCATAAACGTTGAATCCAAGCGATGTAAATGTGTCGACAATTATTTCAGTGTTCTCCTTGTAGAAGCTGACAACATCATGCATAGCCTGCACAGGAACAAACAGATATGAGCAGAAACAATGCAAAAGGGTCATCTGAAGATTTCAACAAACTGAAATACCTTCAGACCCTCTGGAGAGAGGCAAGCTAAGCCACCAGCTTGAGCAATGTTTGAAGCGCCATTGAAGCACGTGCAGACAATGCGGTTGAAATCTTTAGCGACTGGATGTCCATCTGAGAAAAGAAGCTCCTTGGGGACAACAGTCCAACCTAGACGGACACCAGTGAACCCAGCATATTTCGAGAATGATGCTGTCTCAATGGCAACCTGGCACATCAACAAACCATGATGACAAAAGTATAGTTCAAATTACTTGGAGAAATGAAGTGTTTATTATCCTAACCATGGCACTAAATTTGTTGGAGCAAATGCAATTAAGCGCTAAACATTCCAATATGCAGCATAAATAAGTAAACTACTGGAACACAGAACCCACCTCTTTTGCTCCAGGAATTTCAAAGATAGACTTTGGGCTATCATCTGATATGTACATAGCGTAGGCAGAATCATAGACAATGATGGACCCATTGTCCTTAGCAAATTTGACTAGTTTTGTTAGTTGGTCCCGAGATGCAGCAGCACCAGTAGGGTTGTTGGGTGAACAAAAGAAAATTATATCTGTTCGTGGGACAGTTGATAGATCAGGGAAAAATCCATTTTCGGGATTGCATCTCATGTACTCGATGTTCCCATACTTCTGAACGTCTTGCTGGTATAAGCCAGTTTGGCCCATGATAACACTTGAATCAACATATGCCTATCAAAATGAAAGACATGGTTTAGTTTCACCATAGAATACACAAAAGAAGTAGCAGCTATACCAAAAGTAACGGTATGAAAAGAACAATAAAAAAGAACCTTTTTCACCACTATCATCAGACAAGTTCAGAATCATATGAATATAAAAGGGTAAAATAACTGAGAGTTAAAGTCGATTCAACAATTCTCTTACGGGGTATGATGGGTCTTGGACTGCAATCGTCACATTAGATCCAAAAAGGACCTGGAACATTTGAATCAGGAAACTTGTTAACAAATAATTTTAATATGAACTGTAAGCTTAACAGGGAAGAGGGAGTTCTTTTGGTACTTGCAGGCGGGAAATGTCACATTTGGCACCATCAGAGACAAATATGTCTGAATCTTCAATACCAAGGTTCGCATAGTAGGCTGCAGCAATTGCTGCCCTTAGTTTCTGCATTGACAACCAACACAACATTTCATGATGCTGAAGATAAGGATCTAATACAAGGTCAGGCAAAGAGGAAAGTATGTATCTTATTGAAAATTTAGAAGTTAAATCATGTAAGCAAAATAGGTCAAGTATGCAAACACTTGGAAGGATGAATGAAAGGAAAAGCATCAACTCATCAAACTTTGTACAGGATAGGTCTTTCAACTAAGGAGACGTAAATGATCAGGAAACGTAACTCTTAAAACCAGAGCATAACAAGTTAAAAATAATTATCCTTTATTAACAGAACATCAATCCTCCTCAAACAATTATTAAAAGACAACCGATCTTACAGCCATAATCCTCCACAAAATATATAAGCAGAACTTCATAGCTGTTAAACAGCTATCTGAATTCAGCTAAAAAAAAGGAACAGCTATCTGCATCAGTCTACTAATGCATTGAAGGTTGCTAATAAAGCCACAAGCTATAGTACCTTTTCACCTTGCTCAGCTCCATAGCCACTGTATCCGTCAATTGTTGACAAGGCATGTGCTCTCTGTGTTTACAGATAGACTAATCAATAAATAATGTAATAGAAAAAGAGGTATTAAGCAAAAATAAATGTCGGTGAATTTTCTTAGTTTACTCCTACAAATATATACAAGTGGAACCAAATGAGAACGAAAATAAAAAAACTAAAATATATAAAAGAGAAAGGACTGCTAACGGACACTGGCATTTTTTGAAAGCAATATTAGTTTCTATTTTAACAAGTAGGCACCTCTGCCATGGCATTCGTTATGACATCCGGAATGGGCTCGGTAGTGTCACCAATACCAAGGCTTATAATCTTAGCATCAGGGTACTTCAGCAAATGAGCTGATCTTCTCCTCGCAATCTGATTGACAGTCAACAAATCGATCAGAAGCCGAATCTACAAGAGAACAGCCTCGACAAGAAAACGAGAAGATGGGTATAATGTATAACCTCAGGAAACAAATATCCTGCTTGGAGCTTGGCCATGTTAGCATTGCGTGGGACACTAGTCTTGTAGGCTTCAGGACAGGAGGAAGAAAATATTAGCAAACAATATCTGTATTTCTGTATTTACAACATCTACAGGCAACTCTTTACATGAATGCAACATCAGCCAAACAAGAAGCTACTACAGCGTACGTACAGCAACCTGGAATAATACCCTAATCCGAATAGAGACCTGTAGCATTCGATTGGATGGCCTCAAGCGAAAACTAATAGAGACTAGAACTGAAACATGAATTTCAGCAAGCAGGATGGACCGCCATTAGCATTGAAGTATACAAGGGGCTTTGGCAGTACATGTATCGACGGCCGTCGGGCTACTGACGCAGCGGATAGTGGCAGGCATTCTCCCCCCGGGTCGGCGGTGGCTGGTCTTCGATGCCCTGGAAGGGTGCCACAGTTAGACCTATCCATCAGATAAACAACGGAGCGCACCGTACCACAAGGAACGGGGAGGAGTCGGGTACTTGAGAGAGAACGACGACGAAGAGAGGAAGGAGGAGGAGGACGCGGTGATGGCGGGGGCACCGGTGGGGGCGGCAGCCATGGTGACGGCAGGAGAGGCGGCGGCGGCGGCGGAGGAGGATGGGTAGGCTGACGAGCGAGTGAAGGAAAAACCTGCTTCGCTGTCACAGGGAACGGAGGGAGGAGCACGGAACGGGTTGGGGTTTCGGGCGCTGGCCGTGGGCTACGGTGGGCTGGTTATGCTAGGCCGTCGTATCTCGCTCGCGACGGGGGCTGCTTTGCTGGTTTCGGCCGCGTGTCTTTGCATGTCTCAGAATGGGCTTGAAGTTGGGCTGTGCTATCCCGATAGCTCGGCCTGCCGACGACTATCAAAAAAAAAAAAAAATCGGCCGTCCGACGAGACAGGAACAAGATGGTGAAATAACGAAGCGATGATGCAGACATGCAGACAGCGTGAGGCGCTTGGCCGGAGCGCCGGTGCTCGGCTGATCGACGGAGACAGAAACAGACGGATCCGATATGCGCCAGTGCTCGGTGGAGAGGACGGACACATGAGCGACCACCCCAAACCGAAGCCGGACACGCACGGCGTCGCGGCGCGGCGGTTGAGACTGGATGGTCGCTCACGTGTCCTGCTTCTCCACCCTGCACAGGGCACACCAAGTGGCCTCCGCATGGTTGGCTGGACGCTTTGCACCCTGAAGGCCTGAACAATGACCAACTCTGCAGCTGAACGTCTGATCTATGATGCAATGTAGCGCTGATCCATCCTTTCACTCCCACCATTTTATAGCCGTAGCGTGGAGCTCGCTAGCATCGAAGTATCGAACCCAAAAAAAGGAGACGCCACCAGGAGCGCATGGTTTTTGCGCCCAGAAGCAGGAGAGAAACGGGCGCTAAGGACACGGCACGACGACGCGGAGCTTGCTTGCTCAAGAACAACAGACGGGGCTGCGGCTCAGGACAAGTAGTGGAGTGCCGACCCGTTTGGCCGGTAGCTTGCTTCATCGTCCTGGGGAGCAGCCTAACCATTCGATGGGCGCGTTGCTCGGGAAATCTGGGTGAGGTCGCGGCGTGGGCCTGAGGAAGGCTGGTGTTTTCCGCCTCGATCGCGGCGAAATCCCGCTGGGTGGATGACGGGCGGCTACCGGCTAGACGGGTAACGGCTCCGGCAAAGGAGGGCGCTACTGGTGTGTCGGCTGTACAGAGTAGGGCTGGGTTTGATTCACCATGCTTATTTTTAGGATTAAAGTTTATAGATTTGCTCATGAAGATTAAACTTTAATCCTTAAACTTTATTATTATAGATACTTTATTATTAGTCTATAAGTCACCAAGGGATTGCTTATGGGGACTAAAGTGCACCCTAGACACCCCTGCACTCATTTATAACCTATTCGTATCCCCCTCACCCCACCCGCCTTGCTGCCCCGCCGGCCCCACCCTCCCCGGCCCTCGCCCCGCCACCTGCTGGTGCCGTCCTCCCTGGCCCCCGCCGCTCCCAGTCCGCCGGGACCCCATGAGGCCGTGCGCGGGGAGGCGCAGGAACGCGATGCGGCCGCCGGCGTCGCAGGATATGTCATCCCAGGCATAGCATGCGGCGGCGGCGTGGGAGGAGGAGGAGGGGGACCGCGCAATGCGGAGGCCGGCGCCGCCAGCGAGGAGGAGGAGGAGGAGGCAGCTCGGCCATGGAGCGGGAGAAGGAAAAGGGTAGAGGCAATCAAGAGCTAGTTGGTCATTGTACAACTCATTTAATATCCTTTAATTACTAAAAAGAAATTAAATTTTAATCACTGTCTAGTCCCTGAAAATAAGCAACGAAACCAAACGCAGCCTAGATCGGTCGGCTGTCAGCTCTACGTTCCGGTACACAGGGCGCACCAAGTCGGCTGTACAGACACTCTGGTGTGTGATCTCACGCCTGGGCCTTGTCGGGCCCTAAATACGGCCTCTCAGTTTCCAAAGATGTGGAGGGACGGGGAACGACGATAGGCCCATGTATGCCCATCCTCACAAACTAACTAAAGCTCCCAACGGTTTGAGATTTTTCTTTTAATCTTTGTTTGTACATTTCCCTGTATTTTTATTTTTTATTATGTCCAGAAGATATTAATGGAACGGTTGTTGTATCAATATGAAAATAGTAATTTATAGATAGTTACTTGAAAGTATAGTTTGGCTTAAAACATTACGAACCCCTGCACATAGTGGCTCAAAAAAAAAAGAATTGTAACACAACAGTAATAAAGTACTATACAGTTTAACAAGGCCATGTGTCCGTGACGCGCGATTACAAACTTATTAGCGCATGGTACCGTCCATCACGTAAGCAAGGCGGCAGGAGGAAACCACAAAAGTCATCGGGGATTCGGGGTCATTACTTGGGCAGGCGCTGGCAGGCGGCAGCAGCGGTATGGTGCTCAAGTGAAAGCCTGGAGCGGTCAATCGGTGTGGGCAGAATATAAGAAGCAGGGCAGCCGGCGGCCGGCGGGCGCCAGAAATTCAGAGGTGGCGCGCGCGACGCTGGAAGTCTCAGCCACAGACGCAGGGAGGGTTCGTTCGCAGTTCGCACCCTCCACGGTGCGCCGATCCAATCAGGATTCGGGGTCCAACGCTTTGACAAAAAAAAGCAGCGGCGGCTTCTAGACGGGCAGGCGCAGTGCGCGCGGGTGCGGCAGTACATAGCGCAGGTGCCCGCCCTTGTTGGCTTGTTTTGGTCAAGCTGTGTGGGCGACTGGGCGTACTACTCCTGCCTGACTCCTGAGCTGCGTTTCTGGAATATGAAATAGTCAAATGGTGGGGCGTTGTGGCTGACTTCCGTTCTGGGGTCGTCGTCTCTGGCTCTCGAGGTAGGAGCGAGCCAACTGGGGCACTTCCCCGCAGAAAAACATGGGAGCTCAGAGCTCAGATCTCACCGCGCAACAACAACTGTTCCGGCTGGAACTGCATCGCTTTAAACGCCTGTGGGTGTGCATCCTGCTGCTTGCGGGCTGCAAATTAAAGGCTGAAAGCCGGAGAAACTGGCAAAAGGGAAGCAAAGGAAAACAAAGGCGAACCTGCCAAAGGGAGCCATGGCATGATTGGCATCCGAGCTCGATTGGGACGCGATGGCGAGGTAGCGCGCGCCTCAAACGCGACGCGGCCCACGTCCGCACTCCGCCGAAGTGACACTGCCAATGTTGCTTGCTTGCTGGTTGCAGCAAACCATTGCTTGCGCAAATGCGCATGTAAAATCCAATCCACGGCGATGTGGCCCCACGAAAATAGTGGACGCTTTCGTCCACCGCCCCATTGCCGTTTTTGCCCACTAGCCGAGCCGTGACGCGCAGCAATTTGCCGCGCGCGCCATGCCGCTACTCCTCCACAACGCCGCAACGGACAGCGACCAGTGCACGGTGGTCAGCTTCAGGCTTTCGGCGGCAGAGCGCCCCGGCTTGGAGTGCGATTGGGACACAGCTGCGTCGCATCACTGCGTCTGACGAAGAGGTTTTAGATCGTAATATTCCTATCAAGATTTGGAATGAAGATACCTTTCTTTGTCTTTGCGCGTCCATAAGAGCAGTGCCCTCTCTTCTCCATCTACTTTCATGCATATTCAGTACTCTCCCCAGTCACAAATGAATGTCGTTTTGACATCAGTACCATCGCCAAAGGTGCTATTTGACCACCATTACTATATAAAAAAGGGAAAATATACTGACATATTTGAAAATAAATTCGGTGAAAAATCTGCCCATATGCAAGAGTTTAGTTAAAAATCCGAAAAGATATTATAATAGTATAAAAGATTAAACATGCATGTAACCAAAGCTAATTTTTCTTTTTTCTCTCTCTCTTGAATACACAGATTAATTAACCGCATGCCTATGTGCATCCGCATGCACATGCATCAGCATCACCTTGCCTCCCATGATCCCACCGAAGCATGCATAGCATTAGGTCTTGTTTAGTTGGCCAAATTGGGAGGTGCTGGTACTGTAGCACACTGTAGCGTTTCGTTTGTATTTGTGAATTATTGTCCAAACATTGACTAATTAGGCTCAAAAGATTCGTCTCGCAAAGTACAACAAAACTGTGCAATTAGTTTTTAATTTCATCTACATTTAGTACTCCATGCATGTACCGCAAGTTTGATGTGATGGGGAATCTTCTTTTTGCATAGTGCCAAAGTTAGGAGTTGGGGGTGAAGTAAACAAGGGCTTAGTTTGTGCTGACAGGCTGCTAGTTCTGGAATTTAGTTGGAAAAAAAACTAGTAACTTGCAGCTTTCCTTCAAATAAATTATTAAAAAAGATGATTTTTGCGTAACCAAATCCAACCGTGTCTAACACTCAATCTGCTCTCCACTGCACCGTAGGAATGTAGGATCAAAGGACCAGGGAAGATCGAGGCCCCCTGTTACACAAGTAAACCGCGAAATCAGTGGGGGCGAGCCTCTCCTTTTCTTTTCCACCCTGCCCCACCCGCCAATGCTGACTCCCTTCCCCCGGACACGCGGAGCTCTCTACTTCGGTCCTTCTACTCGACAGACGACAGCTCCCCCTCTGAACAGGAAGAGAGACTTCCCTTGCGGCCAAGAACCGGAGCTCATACCGCGACCGCCGAGGCACGGGAGCAGTCGCGTCGATCTCGCTCCGGGACCCGATCCCTACGTATAAGCCGCGGTTCAGAGGTCGCGGAGGGCGGTGGTTTTGCCAAGACTCCAGAGCCAAGACGACTCTGTTTTGATTCAGCTGTGAAGAACTGCGGTACAAGGGAAAGTTCCTGCGTGCGACTTCGGGACATGGTGCTGCGGATACTCGTAGGGAGGCGTTGAGCTCAGGTGTGTGCTAATACTCTGCCCGCTTCGTTTTTCATTCAGTTCCAACTCTGAAGCTATGCTTAGCTGGTGAGGCAGCGTTCCTGAGTTTGAAACCGTTTGTTTGTACCATGATTTGAGGCTTTGAGCTGTGGACCAAGCAAATCCAGCTAGTTTATAAGCTAACCTTGTCAAGTCGATTCAATCATTCACAACAAATTCATGCTCCGCATTTTTTGAGTACCATAGGGGCCATCCATGATCCATCCCCGTAGTAGCGTGAGATTTCCAGCTCTCAGCAGAGCGACGTGCCTTCGCTGTAGTGTTCAGCTTTCTCTCCTTCTTTCCACGTTCTTTACCTCCCTCGTTCTTTGCCTTCTTTCCACAGAATTTTTAGCTCACCACCGTACCGATACCGACATCGATGCCCCCATTGCAATCCTGGCCAAACAATAGTAGATTCATTCGGCCGCCCCGCACCGGCAGAGAGATCCGTGCATATGGTGACATTAGCTACGTAACATGGATGACACCAAATCGTTTAACTTTTTTTATCACTCGTTACTTATTCTATGCCTTCTTTGGAGCAGACCAAAGTTGCTTTCACGTAATGCTTCAGTTCAACTGAAAAGGGTGAGAAATAAAATTTATAAAAAAAGGTAGCTTTGGCAAGTGATGCGTCTTGTGGCCATTGCACCTAGGGAAGGGCCAGGGATACAAGTGTCATGGATGCTTCTTGATGCATCAGCTAGGTTCTCCCCTTGTACCTTCAGACAGAGTTCAGAGCTTCAGGCCATTGCAGTTGTCACCATGTTCTGTGTGCCACGGTTCACCGTGGTCCAATGCAGCATTGAAGATTGCAATTCCGTTTTACCGAACTATATCAAACTTTGTACCATCATAGTAAATGGAATTGTAGTACATTCCTATCAAGATCATGCCACGGAGGTGATGGTGTCTAGTTACGGTCCTTGCAGTCATAAAGATTTTTACACGTCGCCGACCAGTGGTAGACAGTAGGCCAACCATGTTTGAATTTGACCCTGTGGCCCAGCTTCTGAAACATCGTTAATACAGTCATGAGCTTCTTTTCTTTGGAAGAGCAGAAAAGGAAGTCAGAGAAACGGTCAGTCAGTCCCGGCGGAAAGTCAGTGACTTGGTCATTTTGGTTGTGCTGCTGCTCTGTGTTGAAAAAAATTCTGGTACTTAGTCCAGTTGTATCTGAATGACTCGTTGCCGTTGCAGATACCATATACGACATCATGTTCTGAAGTCTCGTTCAGGTGCTGCTACTATCTGGCAGGGGATCGGAGTTCGTCGGAGATGTCTCCGAACACGAATTGCAGCTTCGACGACGGGCACGAGATCATCGAGGTCGCCGGCGAGCCGTCGGGGACAATGCGGCTGATGGACTTCATCCCCATCGACATCTACATCCCGTCCGTGGAGCGGGGCGCGCTCAGCAAGAGCCGGCGCAAGCGGCGGTTCCTTGACTTCCTCCGCGCCCACCCGTCCAAGGACTGGTTCCTCAGCTCCACCTTCGTCGGCCGCCTCCGCCGCAGGGGCCACCAGGCGTCGCCGGGGGGAACAGACCCCGAGGACAGCGACAGCGGCGGCCGCCGGCGGAGGCGGTTCCGCGTGCCGTTCGTGCGGAAGATCAAGTGGGGCAAGCTGTGGAGCTACGCGGTGAGCTGGTGCAAGAAGCCCGAGAACTTCGCGATGATCATTTGGCTTGCGTTCGTCGCCGCCGGTCTGCTGCTGCTGTTCATGCTCATGACCGGCATGCTCGACGAGGCCATCCCCGACGACGAGCGGCGCAAGAAGTGGACGGAGGTGATCAACCAGATCCTGAACGCGCTCTTCACCATCATGTGCCTGTACCAGCACCCCAAGATCTTCCACCACCTGGTGCTGCTCCTCAGGTGGCGCCCCGGCCCCGGCGGCGACCGCGAGGAGGCCCGGAAGGTGTACTGCAAGGACGGCGCCGCGCGCCCGCACGACCGCGCGCACATGCTCGTCGTGGTGCTCCTGCTGCACGTCACCTGCTTCGCCCAGTACTACTGCTGCGCCCTGTTCTGGAGCTACGCGCGCAAGGAACGCCCGGACTGGGCGCTCAACATCGGCTACGGCCTCGGCACGGGGTGCCCGGTCGTCGCCGGGCTCTACACGGCGTACAGCCCGCTGGGACGGAAGAAGGCCGACGAGCCCGACACGGAGTCGTCGTCGTCGTCCGAAGCGGCTCGGGAGCAGGGTGACCGGACCGAGAACGACGGCGTTGGCGGCCAGGACGTGGAGATCAAGGTGTACAACCGGCGCGTGGTGGTGAGCAGCCCGGAGTGGAGCGGCGGGCTGTTCGACTGCTGCGACGACGGGACGGTGTGCGCGCTGTCGGCGACGTGCACGTTCTGCGTGTTCGGGTGGAACATGGAGCGCCTCGGGTTCGGCAACATGTACGTGCACGCCTTCACCTTCATCCTCCTCTTCGTGGCGCCGTTCCTCATCTTCAGCGTGACGGCGCTGAACATCCACGACGACGACATCCGCGACACGGTGGTGGCCGTGGGCGTGCTCCTGGGCCTCTGCGGCTTCCTCTACGGCGGCTTCTGGCGGTCCCAGATGCGGAAGCGCTACAAGCTCCCGGGAGGGCGTTCATGGTGGTGGTGCGGCAGCGCGGCGGTGGGCGACTGCGCCAGGTGGCTCTTCTGCTGGAGCTGCGCGCTGGCGCAGGAGGTGCGGACGGCCAACTTCTACGACGTGGAGGACGACCGGTTCGTGGCCGTCATGGGCGCGCGCAACGGGGAAGGGCGCCCCGTGCTCGTGCCGCTGCCGCGGGAGGCGTCCACCACGACGCACATCCGGAGCATGTCGTGCCCGCCCAAGCTCGACAACGCGGTGAACGGTGGCGGAGGGGTGACGAGCCCGCTCGGGGTGGAGATGGCAGCCGTCGCCGCCATGGAGAGGTCTGCCACGTACCACCCCATGAGGCCGCCGGCGCCTCCCCTGATACAAATGGACCGAGAAGAGTAGTAGTAGTAGGACTGTAGGCGTCTACTTCTCCTACCTCGTGTTCAGAAACTACACACACATGTGTATAGTTGTGTGCTAGTGTAAAGAAATTCGTCGAGCTGCTCTGTGTTGTACGACTGTATGATATATACGGATTTGTTCGTGTGAAGAAAAGATGAGGGTAATTTTCGGGAAATTGTGCGATCAGCTATGACCACCACCTGGAATCATCAGATCATTATCTGAAACATGGCGCCACTGGACACAGCGTATCAGGCAGGACAGGCCACACAATTACCGGTGGCGGATGGGCTATGGGCCGTAAGCAAGGCAAGTGCGGACATAAAAGTGAACTATTAAAAACTTGGGACATCGGCCTAACTGTGACGGCCAGAGTAAGCTGGGCCTGGGCTGGTATCTCTGTTAAGGCCTAGCCGAAGGATTCACACGGTCACGGCAAGGTAGGCTGGGCATGGGCTACCCTTGCGTCGAACATGACTGGCGCAAACCTTTCATGCCAAAACCCTTCCATAAGACCATAACCCACCCTCCTAGTTATCTTTTCCTTCAGCAAAGTAAATACTGCAACTAAATACTACTCCAGAAATGCTTATATTTGTGGAGTATTCAACAAGTCTGCTGATGCTCTTAAATAGAAGAAAAAATAGGCACCTAAAAAAGTCTCCAACTGCCAGGACATAGTCAAATGGACGGTGGCTAAATCTGATGTCCCGCTGAACACCAACGTCACTGACAACCTGAACAAAGATCATCGCCACGCCAGGACGCAATTGCCGGCAAGCTGTCAATTCGGCAGATACAATGTCCACCGGCGAAGAACTCTTCTAAATGACATCAGGGTCGCCTTTTTCTAACCGGATGGAGCGCATAGACGACCTTACCCTTGTTGGCTGGTGGAGCTAGTACAAGACGAATGGTCAGATCTCAGATGCAGCAAACGAGATGGATGTGGTGGACTGGTGGTGGTGGTGGGCTGGTAGTGGTAGTTGGTGGCTGGGGTTGCGGTGGGGTCGCAGACCAAGATAAACCCGGACGCCTTTTCGATCGATCACCGCTCATCACCGCCAGGATGACATGCTCGGTGACTGGGCCGCCGATTCCGGGAAACGGAGTGGCCGCGGCCACGTCTAGCAACGGGCAGGATCGGAGTCGGAGGAGGCCATCACGCCTCGGTGACCCTGGCTAATGGAGGCCCCTATGGGGCGGGGCACCTGCACCCGCGACTCATCTCAAAGCTTCGCCTCGGCCTAACTGCTGAGAGCGACGGGTGCAAATCAACGGATAAATCTAATCAAAGATCTCAGTGAGCTGACAGCATCGCGGATCGGCCTAATTACTTTCTGGCTGCTTTTCCGACCTCGGTACTGGCGGGCAAATGGGTAACCTGGCTTTTGACGAGGGGAACATGAGCTGCTCATCAGCTGACCTACTTAATTTTGTTTGTGGCAAGTAGCCAAAGTATCTGCCCGATGCGTTGTCAACCAGCAGAAAAGATAACACGCGCTTAGCTAGGCCTGGCTGCAGCCGACGCGTTGCATGTGCGTGCGCGCGTGCGCCTCCAGTTTTACAGTTTCACTACTTGGAGTTGTAGCTCATCGGTGTTGTTCGCGTACTACAAGCAACAAGCAACAGGCGCTAGCTGCGAGACATCGACGTTTTGTCTGCACTCGCGACATGGGTGGGGAATAGGATTACTCGTAGGTGGAATCATGGCCTTGATCTATTTTTGTTTCAGCAGGGGGATATATGTGATCTGACTGCTGTAGTGCTCGTCGATCAGGATCAGGCAAGGAGTAGTTTGATCTGTGATTGACATATACAACGTAACTACGACACCGATATGCGCGGCTAATTGAGTCCACGGCGGACTAAAGAAAAGAAATTTTTGCTGTCGCAGGAGCGTGTTTACGCACCAACCAACCGATGTATCGAAAACGATGTCGCGAATGCAAGCAGATATGATTCTTTTGGTGGCATGTGTGCGCCGGCGGTGGCGAGTGCGCCTCTCGGCCGGTAACGCACAATGATATGGGGGCACGGCACGGAGGCGCCTCCCCCGATCGCCACGCCCCCAGACGGAGACAAAGCCGTGACAAAGCCCACGTCGCGTGCCACAGCCCACAGGCTTTTGCATGCGATCGCCGGCGAGGAAAGCGAGAGCAAGTTGCGAGTCGCCGTGGCACGGGGGGCGCACGCCTCTTGGTGAGCTGGACGACGCCCGCTGAGGAGCTGACGCGGCGGCTCTGCTCGGCCTGGGCGCTCTCATCCGCTGCCACCGGGCACACAGGGCCAGGGAACCCGCGGGGGGCCGAGGCCGAGATGCGCCTTCCCCGAAGGACACGCCCCCGGGACGTTGTGCGTGCCCTTGTCTCGCTGTCGCTGCGCCTCACGAGTCACGAGCTGCTGCCGCGTGATCTGGCGATGACGACAATAAACGGGCCCGTTTCATTTGGAGGAGTGCCCTTCAGTTCTCGTTCTCTGCTTTTTGCCCCCGAAATCCCTGGCTCTAGAGCGGAGCCTGCGCGTTTTCTGATTTTCCCTTGGAAACCAGCTGTGTCAGTCGATCTGATCCTCCTCCGATTGGACCGAACACGAGTCAGTCAGATGCGAGTAAACAAGGGTCACTGGAGCCCAAAAGCCATGAGCATGCATTGCTCCAACATGACACGTCCTCTGGCGCTAGTCCCAACATCCTTGTATCTCATTTTGTGATCTCGCGTTTTCGCTGTTAGCCCCCTCTGAAATCTGGTCCGTGACAGCTACGGTCAAAGATGACAGGGACAGAGATACCAAGTCCAGTATCTAAGGGCGTGACCGCTCTAAAAAAACCAACTTCACTCCACCCACTCCATTTTTTTAGCTCCACTTCATCCACTCCACGAAAATAGTGAGCTATAAACCTATTAGGCTATTAGGCTAATGGTGTAACCTCCGGCTTCAGAAATTATAGGAATGGGTGGAAATAGTCTCTCTTACCCTTGGTTGGAGTTGATGTTTTTTTCACGAGCTACAATGCTACAATAGCATGGATGGGCTAATCATCCGCATTTTCACCCATCTTCTGAACATTAGTAACTCAGTGCTGAAACTTTATTCATGGTATTTGCATTTGAAAACTGGAATTATATGATGTCACATTGTATCTCTGCCTTCACATAGGCTCAGTAATACTTGGTACTGAACATTTGAGGAACTTCTGCTGATTGTTGAACCTCTAAAAGTCCAAAGTCTGACCTCATGCTTCCGTGCCAGCCAGTAACTCTGCGAGTTCAGAACACAAGAAGCTGTAACTGAACCGGGTTAGCATCTCATCCAACTATCCAAGTATCCAGCGAAATACTATACGAGCTTATGATCCAAGGATGCAGCATGAGAAACAATTGCAGTAGGTGATCTGTGGTGATCAGGATAAATCAGTTTGGGCTTCACAATGACGAGCAAAGGAAGCCGCGCGACAAACAAATTCCGCGAGCGCCGCCTCGCCGTTTCTCCCGTCTCTGGAGGCTGGAGCTACGTGCTCTCGACGCGGCGGCCTTGGGAAGCATCTCAACTCCCAACGAGCGACAGGGTAGGGATGTAAACGGCGGCGCGCAAGGGTGTCGGAAGGTGGCGAATTGAAGCGTAAATTCGATTGAGAGCGAGTAACGGATGCATGGTGGCACGACGAGGGGTTCGCGAAGGTCCGCGGTGGCGGCGCGGACCTTACCGGGGCCGGCAATGCCGCCGGTTCTTAGGGCGCCGGAGGGAGGGGAGGAGGCGGCGGCGGCATAACAGATTAGTCGCCGAGAGGGAAGGGGAGGGGGCGGTTGGCGGCGGCGATGAATAATCGTGGGTTGTTGATCTATTTTTATCTCGAACCGGTACGTATAAATAGTGGTATTGGTGGGTAATTTTCACCCAATTCCAAGAGATGATATGAAATTTATGTTTTTTAAGCATCCTTGAGAAGTTCCAGAAAAATTTTGGAGTTGACCTCTGGATCCAACTTTTTTCCGAAGTTGGTATTGGTGGAGTGATGAGATGGTTTTAGAGCGGTGCTACAAAACTTGGAGCAGAGGAGTCCCAAACACGCTAAGTATCTTGTGCAAAACGCAGGACCTAGTTGCTAATCTAACGCTTAGCCGCGGCGCTCTATATAAACCACCCGCTCGCGCCTCGCCAACCTCCCACCACCACCAGTCCACCGGCCTCGTGTCCTCGTTTCGTTTCGTTTCGTTTCCATCTCTCTGCTTCGAGTACTGCTTTTCCGTTGCAGGGAGGGCGGCCTCCCCCGTTCCCCAGCGAAGGGGTCGATCGAGGAGCCTGCGCGGGGCTCGCGTCTGGAGCTGGCTACCCACCACCAGGGTCAGGGAGCGGCCTCGCCGCGCCCGCAGGAGGCGGCGGAGCTGGCCGCCCTCGTGGTGGAGGAGTCGGAGGAGCAGCGCAACCGCTTCCTGGTGCTGCGCCTCTACGAGGCGCTCAACGCTCGCGACGCGCGACGGGCGCAGGAGCTGCTGGCGGCCGACCTCGAGTGGTGGTTCCATGGCCCCCCCGCGCGCCAGCACATGATGCGCCTCCTCACCGGCGCCGAGAAAGGGAACGGCGGCTTCGCCTTCACCCCGCGCTCCGTCGACGCCTTCGGCTCCACCGTCATCGCCGAGGGCGCAGACGAGACGCGCCAGCTCTACTGGGTGCACGCCTGGACCGTCGGGCCCGATGGGGTGATCACCCAGCTCAGGGAGTACTTCAACACCGACCTCACCGTCACCCTCCTCTCCGGCGCCGCCTCCGCCAAGAACGCCGCCGCCATTGCAGCTGCTCCTCCCAAGCAGGACGCCGCGTCTTCCTCCTCCTCCTCCCCCTCTTCCGCCTCCTCGTCCGCAGGCCCCAAGTGCCTGTGGCAGAGCCGCCGCGCCGACCGCGCGCACAAGTCGCTGCCGGGCCTCGTCCTCGCCATCTGATCGATCGACAACAGAGACAGCAAGATCGGCCTCCCCTCCATAATTACATATACTACTAATATTAGTGCATAAATAATCTGCAACTTCTCTAGTCGGTGACGTCGAAGCCAGTTAATCGGTGAAGACGAATGCGTATGGGCTGAGCTGAACTGCTCCGAGTTGTGAGGTTCCGTTACCAGTTGGCAGTTGCATTGCTTAGCGTGTGTGTGCTGGATTAGTAGTGTTAGTCCGATAAGTCAAGTCATGGACTATGGTGTGTACTGCCATTACTACTGCTGCTGTTGTGATGATCCGTTACGGTCTGATGGAAATGATGGTAAATTGTGGATGAATGAAAGCTGCTTGAGCTGGAGGGTTCGAGTTCTCTTCCCCTCTGTTCTTTTTTCTTGTTTTTATAGCAAACTTATTTATCTTTTTACGTCCACTTGATCACTTGGACTTCAAACGGACACAGACGCTGGGTGTCTCTTCTGCGTAATTTAATTTGACCAGAAATTCTAAAACCGGGCAAAATTTAAGCGAGTAAACTACCTACCTACTCACGTGAAAGTGTGGGGTTCATCCCCCATGGATTTCAGAATTCAGGAGCTGGCAGTTCCTGTTCACCAACGGCGCTTCTCAAATTACATTTCTTCTGAAAAGTATACACGTTCTTGTTTAGAATGAAAGCCAAACAAAACTTACAGAAGCACAAAGTTTAACAAGAGTGAAACCCAAAGAAAATGAACTTGACAACACAGAAGTTTAATAGGTTGTTCCTGAGCTTTCCGATTGACACAAAGGATCGATATAGATTCAGAGGATTGTTCCTCCCGAACCCAAGGGCCGGCGAGCATCAGGGGTTGCTTTCGACACTGCCAACCTAAAATTTGTGATGATGTGATGTCGTCAGGATTCCCGATATCTCTGGAAGAAGAAACGCCGAGTTTGGAATTTCGTCTCCCCTCGCACTGACGCTTCCCACTTTTGTGCCCACCTTTTGTGAATTGGACTGTCATTTTCATAAATCATCCGAGGTGCAGAGAACAATAACCGATTGGTATCTCGTTCTGTGGGCAGCATCTCGGGATTCCGGTTTCGGGCTTCAAGCTGCGTTAATCTACTTGCCGCAGTCCTAGGAAGTGCAAGGAGGTAGTAGGAACCATGATATGAGCAAAACTTTTGTGCCACAGAATCAGCTATGCTTTTTAGCATTTCATCGTGCCTCATGTCTACATCGCCTAATTAGTTTATTTTTCATTTTTTTACCACTAGTAGAGAATTGACTTTCGATGCACCTCCTTTTAATCCCAGTTTAAAGTAGACCCGATACAAAAGGGGGTGTGCGGAGCTTTACTCCCGGTTGGTATTTGCAACCGGAACTAAAAGTCACATTTTGTCCCGGTTCAAAAATCAGCCACCCGTGGGGGACCCTTCAGTCCCGGGTGAAAAAATCAACTACCCGTGGGGGACCCTTCTGTCCCGGGTGGTAAGAATAACCGGGACTAAAGGTCACCCTTTTAATCTTGGTTGGTGTTACCACCTGGGACTAAAGCTTACGACACCAACCGGGATAAAATGTGGTCTTTTATAAAAGGGTCCCTTACGGGTGGTTGAAAACGAACCGGTTGGAAACACCAACCGGGATAAAAGGGTCCCCACGTGTAGACTAAATCCTTCGGACCCTTTTATCCCGGTTTGTAATACCAACCGGGATATAAGGGGGGTCTTTTATCCCGGTTGGTGTTTCCAACCGGGATAAAAGGATCCCCACAAATTAGTATAAAAGGATTGGATCCCCCATATAGTTAGATGTGTTGTGTAGGTGGGATGGTAAGGAAACTACGTGCGAGGCTTGAGGTCGTGGGTTCGAATCCCACGAACCGCGCACGCGCATATTTCGCGTGAAAATCGTGTGGGGAGGCCTCCCTGGGACCCCCGGGAATTTATTTATTTTTAAATTTTTTTTGTAAAACCATTTATCCCGATTGGTATTACTAACCAGGATAAAAGGAGGTCTGTACTGCGCCTGACGTGGCATGAGGGACCCGGGATAAAAGATACCCCTTTTGTCTCGATTGCTTTATCCTGGATGGTTTTTCGAGATATTTGCACCCTTCCAACTGGGACTAATACTCAGTTTTCTACCGGTGTACAGACCCCTAATTCAATTATGTAAAATGTTGTATAAGAAGGAACACTCAACGATCAGTCACATGCAGCGGCCTGAGTTACAGTATTTCACTAGTCCATCAACCCGTGAATGCACGAACTAGTAATTATGAGAGACATATATCTAGAAACTAATAAAAAAGTTAAGGTCGTAGCTAATAATCAAAATTGTTGTCTCTAATTTGTTAAATATTCTAGCACAATGGTACGTATAGAATTAGTTAGCAATTACTCTATAGACTTTGCCATCCATATTCATAGTTCCTTTAACTTGCATCTCACATCCATATATGTTTGAAATATATTTAGTTAAATTCTTAGTTTGGGCTATGTGTTTAACATCAAAATTAGTATAATATCAAAATCTTTATTCTTATCACATCCTGCATACATGTATACATGGTGACACGCGTTATGTTTGTATACTTAAAGATGGTATTTAGGATTTTTTTTGTAATGGTAGATGCAGATTTAGGGTTGGTTATTGTTTTTAATAACGCTAGATGTGGGTAATTCGTATGCAAATTTAAGGGTCATTTTAGATTACTTTTTATTGTTGCATAGGTGAGTAACTTATTAGACGAAGATTAGGGACTTATTTTAGGCTATTTTTAGGGGAATTTCTTTATAGGCCACCAGGAAAACTCATAATCTCTCATGTGCTATCGGTGTGTCATAGACACGTAGGACCCTAGTCACTGAAAGTGGAATGATTTAAGGTTTAGGGACATCTGAGGAATTTTTCTTTTTTAATTTATGATATACATGAAGAATTTAGATATAGATTTAGGATGTTTCTTTAGATTATATTGGATCAAGTGACTATTATTTTCAATGGTGATTAGAGTCCTCTGAATTGATGGACGGATATTTCTATTATCTGTCAGAAGTTTAACATTTTTTTTCTAGCGTCTCATAGATTGACATGGGGCGGTGGAGGTTGTAAAAGAACCTCCAATTTCAAAATAAAACGTTTTAGAAAAATCTCAATAATACACCTGGTGTGCTCCAATTAGCTGCTCCAACTCTACTTGTTTACACTTTACACTCTCAAAATTGATGATGGGCAATATAATACAGGCGAGTTCGGTCGTATTCATTGCACATATCTACAGCTGGCATAAGTGCTACAATATCTAAGAACAAGGATACACTACCACCTCGTCGTTTCCGGCTCTCTGATTGCTCGTTTTCTTTTCCATGCCATGCCTTGGAACAGAACCGAGACGATAGGCCCATTTCTCCACCAGGATGACGTCACTGACGCGTACAGTATCGTCCAAGATCACGGGCCGGACAAGGCATATTGTTAAGCAGGTGCGTGCAATGTGACTTCCAAGTTCCAACACCAGTACACGCGTGAAACTAAAGACCACCTATTTGAAGTTTCAGCGTCCCAAGTACTCATTTGGTACTGTACATTGCTGCTTACCCTGCTACCCGCCTACCCCTACTTATGTGGAGTTGAAATCTTCCAAACCAGCAGGTACTGAAAACAACATCTACGACGAACGGATTTCGTTTACCATTCCAGAAGCTAGGAGCTACGTCGATCGATGCAGGTTAACGATTAAGTAATGGCACCATACCTGTAGTTGTACTTTTTTCTAAGTATTCATATTCCATTCTATTCTTACTTTATTATACTACTATGTGTATAAAAACTATAGAACCATATATGCAATCATGGTGTAGGTATCTGTCTCGCGTGTCTGTTCGTTTCAAAAAAGTAAGAAATTGGAGCAGCTGGCAGACCAAGCCAAAACTCTGAAACAGGCAAACAGCTGAGGTGCAGCGAAGCTTTCAGTCGGACCATGCAATGCAATCACAACCACGTCGGGGCGATAGCTGGCAGGGCCTGCCACACTCTATCCGCTTGCTGTCTTGCATGGAATCGTGAATCATGTGTACGTCGTGCTGCCCCACACGTGTGTGGTCTGCATGTCGAATTGGATTGTTGCACGTACTACTGCCCGTGCAGCTGTTTTCCTTCAGTGCCCTTTTTCTAAGTGGCTATCATCTGGGCACAGTGTAGTATGGGCACCAGTGCCGCGGTGCGCAGGAGGATGCTAGGCAGCTAGCCACCGCTCCAGCCGTCTACTACCATGCATCGCAGGTCGTTCACCCTTTTTCTCGATCGGGTGCTCTCGGGCTTTCAGCTCCCGGGGAAGTGGGAACCAGTTCGTTCAATCGTTTCTCGTTCCGCGGGCAGCATTCTGGAGACTGATTTCGGGCTTTCAGGTGCTTCGCTAGCTATTGATAGCGCAGTCCTAGCAGGTATAGGAACCATGACCATGATAACGGGGGTGTTTGGTTCCTTAAGACCCCCTAAATTCCTGTCACATCGAATATTTAGATACTAATTACAAGTATTAAACATAGACTAATTACAAAATCAATTGCACAGATGAAGACTAATTTGCAAGATAAATCTATTAAACATGTGCTAATGATGAATTAATTAGGCTTAATAGATCCGTCTCGCGAATTAGCCTCCATTTGTGTAATTAGTTTTATAATTAGTTCATGTTTAGTCCTCCTAATTAGTCTCTGAATATTCAATGTGATATGAATTTTAGTCCAGACTAAAGATCCAAACACCCCCTAAGTTTGGGTCTCATTTTAGCTCGGGTTTGGAGCAAGCTTAACTCTTTCCTCTTCAATTTGTGCGCTTAACTACTTGCTGATCATATATACTTCCGAAAATTTTATTACGTGCCACAAAGTTTTATAAGCTTTATTTGGTATCATCATATTCCGTTAATTCGGTCCTCATGTGCGCACATAGTTGCCAAAAAGAAAAGTAGATTTATATAGGCCAGGTAATGCTAGCTCTGACTAGATACTCCAAGCCTCCATCAAAGACTCATGGTAACCTAGCTAACAGTGAATGTGATTATGTGACGAATATAGCCGAGATTGCCCGTATTCATTGCACATTTGCAGCTGGTACAAATACGATATTTAGTAACAAGAAGAGAGAAACTCCTGGTTGTTCACGGTCTCTGTCTGCCCTTTTTTCTTTTCACTACTGTGGAACGGTGTAAAATTGAAGCGACAGTTGATTCCTCCATTAGATTGACGTGTGCATTATCATAATCCAAGATTGACTTAAATGTAAATGTCAACACGAGTACTTTGCATGAAATTCAAGGCTGCTCGTTTAGTTTTCGGTGTCCCTCTCGCGTAGGAGCGAGTACATTATATTTCTGCTTTACTTACTTGTTTGCACCTTGAAACCTGGCACCAAAAGTAGTCTCTAATCAGCATCAGCAGCGACGACTGCGACCAACACCTGCATGCGTACATCGATCCAAGTCAATCTTTAGGTATCAGTACCTGTCATCACCGAACGATGGCAGCTCGAGAGCGATGGTTCCAGCATCGGCCACTTTATGGCACCTAGCCATCCCTTATCCCATGAGTGCGCCATGGTGGATGCTCCTGGACACCCACCGGAGGTACGTGGGGGCCTAGCAGACTCACCCCCCCTCCCCCGACCATCATGCGGAGGACCTGGCGCGTGCACAGGAGCACGGCGACAGGCTGCGACAGTGGCGGCAGAGTTAGCAGCCACCCGCGCCGGCACGCCCAGCGCAGTGCTCTGAGCCGCACGCGCAACCCGGCAAGCGGCGCTCGAGGTTGCACCCGTCAGGTCCAGCGCAACATCCTGGCCGGGGGAGACGATCCCCCTCAGTTAGCTTGGGCTGGCCAAAACATCGCTATCGCGGCGATGCTACTGCGCAGCCTCCCCGAGCCCGCCGACCCCAGAAGCAAGCGATCCATCGGAACGTCCGGGCATTGAAGGAGACTGCCGCCGTCTAGCAGGCGGAGAGCTCTGTGCCGCAACAGTGGCATGCGGCCTCTTGCCCGACCGGGGTGTTGGGACCGCACTAGTCGAATCGCTCCCTCCGCCCACCATAGCAGCCGCCTCGAGCGGGGCAGGGCGTCGCGGTCACGCCGCAACCCGACCCGGCACCTGCTCCACGACGACCACATGTCTGCAAGCGGCTCGAACCGAACCATGACGCTCGCAGCGTCATGAACACCCAACGCCTGGCTCAGCACGACGCCGATGTCCACCGGGTAGCGGCGAGCGCAGGCGGCGTGGGCCCCAGCCGGCCCACCGAGGAGTACGAGGAGACGCACCCTAGGTGTGGTGGCCAACTGAGCGATCGGTACGGCGATCGGAGCCCTAGCTCACATGGCCCGGGACTATGGGCTTTTGGTCGCCGCATCCAGAAAGCACCATTTCCATAGTGCTTCCGACCACCTGCCAACATCGCCAAGTACACTAGGGAGACGAACCCCGGTGTATGGCTCAAAGACTTCCGGCTTGCCTGCCGAGTCAGTGGAGCGGATGATGATTACTTCATTATCCAGTACCTCCCGATCTATGTAGGAGAGTTTGTTCGGGTATGGCTTGAATTCCTTCCGCCCAATAGCATCCACAACTGGGCGGACCTCAAGAAGGTCTTCGTCAGAAACTTCCAGGGGACGTACGTCCATCCCGGGAACTCCTGGAACCTCAAGAGTTGCAAGCAGGAGCCCAATGAGTCCTTGCAGGATTGCATTCGCAGGTTCTCGAGGCAGTGCAACTCCCTTCGTGATGTCGTCGACGCGGACGTTGTCAGCGCATTCCTCTCCGGGATGACATGCAAGTCCTTGGTGCACAAGCTCCGCTGCGTGAAGCCCCGGACCACTCGCGACCTGCTTGACATCACCACGAACCACGCCTCCGGCGAGGAGGCGATCGGGGCGGTCTTCAGCGTTGGTCGGGACAAGGGCAAGGCCAAGCATGAAGTCCAGGACGAGGACCCCTCCAGACAGAGGGGCAAGAAGAACAAAAAGGACCAGCGCCGATCGACCAACCCGACCTTGGTCGCTGCAACCGAGCACCTGGGCAAGCAACCCAAACAAGGCCAGCCCGACCACTTCGACAAGCTCATGAAGAGCCCGTGCACCAACCACGCCTATCCCGTCAAGCACCTCTAAAAGCACCTCTACGAGGACACGGCTAGGAAGGGAGGCGCGGTGGGCAAGGATGGAGATGGTTTCCCCAACCCCGAGGGATGCCTCATGATCTTCGGAAGGCCCGACGCCGACCACAGCAAAAGCCAGCGCAAAGTGCGCTATCGAGAGCTATGCATCGCCGAGTTGGCCATCCCCTCTTTCCTTCGCTGGTCGGACTCCCCGATCACATTTGACCAGAGGGACAATCCTCCCAACATCCCCCGGTTGGGTCACTACCCGCTTGTCGTCACCCCCATCATCGGCAAGAAGCGCCTCACCAGGGTGCTGATGGACGGGAGCAATGGCCTCAACATCTTGTACGTCGAGACCCACGACGCCATGGGTATTTCCTGGTCGGAGCTCCGCCCCGTGAGTTCACCCTTCCACGGTGTGATCCCGGGGCTGCTGGCATACCCGCTCGGGCAGATCGACCTGTCCATCACGTTTGGTGACCGCGCCAACTTTCGCATGGAGGTCCTGACCTTCGAGGTGGTGGAGTTTCCGGGGTCCTACCACGCTATCCTGGGGTGACCATGCTAGGTCAAGTTCATGGCAGTCCCCAACTACACCTACCTCAAGCTGAAGATGCCGGGTCTGAACGATGTCATCACCGTGGGTAGCACCTTCTCGCACGCCTACACGTGTGAACACGAGCACTACGAGCTCGCCACTGGCATCGTCACTCCGCCGAGCTCCCAAAGCTCGGGAACGCGGCGGCACCGGCAGTCCCCGACTACAACGAGCCGACCTCCACGAGCGCATTCCATCTGACCGAGGAAACCAAGGCAGTGGAGGTCGACCCCAATGACCCGACCAAGACGGTGCGAATCGGGACCCAGCTCCCAACCAAATAGGAAGGTCAGCTCGTCGACTTCCTGCGCGCAAATCGGGATGTCTTCGTATGGAAGCCTTCTGATATGCCGGGCATATCGAGGAAGGTCGTCGAGCACGCACTACACATCGCCCCCAGGCTCAAAGGCCGTCAAGCAACACCTGCGTCATTTTGTCGACGAAAGGTGCAGGGCCATAGGTGAGGAAATCGCCAAACTCCTGACGATCAGTTTCATCAAGGAGGTGTACCACTCTGACTAGCTTGCTAACCCTATTCTTGTAAAAAAGAAGAATGGGAAATGGAGAATGTGTGTTGACTATACTGGCCTTAACAAGGTGAGTCCCAAGGATCATTTTCCTTTACCACGTATAGATCAGATAGTCGACTTCACCTCAGGATGCGAAATCCTCTCTTTTTTGGATGCCTACTCAGGCTACCACCAGATTGCGATGAAAGAGACTGACCAGGTCGCGACCTCCTTCATCACCCCGTATGGTTCGTACTGTTACGTGACCATGCTGTTCGGTTTGAAGAACGCGGGCGCCACCTATCAACGGTGCCTGCAGCGATGATTTGCCGACCAGATCGATCCGCCCGACCAACCCGACCAAGTCGAGCGGCCGAAACCAACTATTTCTATCTACGTGGACGGCATAGTAGTAAAAACAGCTCAAGCAAGTGACCTGATCGCGAACTTAGCTGCAACAATCGCGAACCTCTGAAGGTTCAGCGTCAAATTGAATCCCGAAAAATGTGTTTTCGGGGTTCTGAAGGGGAAGCTGCTCGGATACATCGTGTCCGAGCGTGACATTGAAGCCAACCCCGAAAAAATCATGGCCATCAACAACATGGGCCCCATACTCAACGTCAAAGGCGTTGCAAAGGCTCACGGGTTGCTTGGCCACCCTAAGGCTATTCATCTCCCGACTAGGCGAATGGGGGATGCCTCTCTACAAGCTCCTCTAGAAGACATACGCGTTCGTTTGGACGGAGGAGGCAGAACGGGCTTTGGATAGCCTCAAAGCATCACTGACTTCATCCCTAATCCTCGTCGCTCCCAAACGGGAAGAACCTCTCCTCCTTTAACATCGCAGCAAGCAACCATGTGGTCAGCGCCACCCTCGTCGTCAAGAGGGAAGAGGCAGGTCACGCGCTAAAGGTCCAGCGACCGGTGTACTTCATTAGTGAGGTACTTGCCGATGTTAAAGTCTGCTACCCTAGGTCCCGAGGCTTCTGTATGCCGTACTGATGGTGACCCGAAAGTTCTTGCACTACTCCACCGACCATGAGCTCACGGTCGTCACCTCGTACCTGCTAGGGGACATCGTCCGCAACCACAACGTCGTAGGATGGATCTCCAAGTGGGCACTCGAGCTCATGGGCCACGACATCAAGTATGTCCCCCGCACCACGATCAAGTCTTAGGCTCTGGCCGACTTCATCATTGAATGGACGGTGATCCAGATCCCGACCCCAAATGTCACCCACTAGTACGGGATGATGTACTTCGATGGGTTGGTCATGGCACCCGACTCGGGGGCTGGAGTGGTCCTGATCTCCTCGGATGGGAACAAGCTCCGCTACGCAATCCGTGTCCATTTTTTTGGCTTTGAACAATGTTGTAGAATACGAGGCCCTCATTAATGGGTTGCGTATCGCCATCGAGCTCAGTGCGATGCGGCTTTATGTCCGCGGCGACTCGGAGCTAGTAGTAGTCGATCAAGTTATGAAGGAGTCCTCCTATAAGAGCCTTTTCATGGTGGCGTACTGCCAAGAGGTGCGCAAGCTAGAAGACAAGTTTCGAGGGATCGAGCTGCATCATGTCCCGTGAAAGGACAACGCTGTCGCTGACTTCCATGCAAAATTCGCAGCCAGATGGGGTCCACCTCCTGATGGGGTCTTTGCAAAGGACCTCTACGAGCCATCTGCCCGGGTCCGAGAGGATTCGACCCGGACACAGCCTGACCCCGATCGGGCGCTCAGCGGCTCCGATGCTCCGACGCGGCCTGACCCCGACCAGGCGCTCGGGGGCTCCGACCCTTACGCCTCCATGGCGACCAGACCAGGCGCTCGGGGGCTCCGACCCTTACGCCTCCATGGCGACCAGACCTGGTGGCACCAACATAATGGCACTCGACCCGGCCGATTGGAGAGTGACGCTGCTCGCCTACATCCTTGAGGAGGTCCTCCCACCGGAAAGGAGTGAAGTGCGACGAGTCGCTCGACATGCCAAGACGTTCGTCGCCATCGGTTACGAACTTTACAAATGGAGTCCGTCGGGAATACTCATGAAGTGCATCCTGATCAACCAAGGGAAATGACTTCTCCTCGAAGTCCACACCGGAATCTGCGGACACCACGCGGCCCCAAGGTCGCTGGTTGGAAAAGCCTTTTGCCAAGGTTTCTACTCACCCACGGCGTTGCGAGACGCAGAGGAGGTTGTCCACACATGTGAGGGATGCCAGTTCTACGCTCGGCAAACTCACCTGCTCGCGCAGGAGCTCCAGACCATCCCCATCACCTAGCCATCCGCGGTCTGGGGCCTCGACATGGTTGGGCCCCTCAAAAAGGCCCCGGGTGGCTTCACTCACCTACTTGTAGCGGTGGACAATTTCACCAAATGGATCAAGGTGAAATCCATCACAAACATCCACTCGCAACAGGCGGTCAAGTTCTTCCTCGACATCATTTATCAGCTGGTGTCCCTAACTGCATCATCACTCACAACGGAACAAACTTTACTGACAAAAAGTTCCTGAACTTCTGTGATGGATGTGGCATTATGTGACGCCCGAAAAATTCACCAACCAAAATCACGTGGTTAAAATTGTTTTCGAAATCTTTTTACTGTTTGAGCTCTCAAAAATTTCTCTTCCCGGCGAATTCACCATCCCATCGCCGAAGACGACCGACGTCCGTTCCTTTTTCCTCTCCGTGAGTCACGCCGCGTGCTAGATTGAAGACCACCGTGCGTGCTCGTGACCGTTTCCGCAATCACTACGGTCTCTCTCTTTCCTTCTTCTCATTTTCCTTCCCTTCCTTTTTCTCCCTTTTTCTTCTCTTCCTTATTTCCCTTATTTTCTTTTCTCCCTTCCTTTTTATTTTTTCCTTTCTTCTTTCCTAGCTGCACGCATGGTTCTTTTTCCTGGCCAAGCACCGGTTTCTTTTCTAGCCTCCAGCATTTGGCTCCTGCTACGCCTGGCCTCCTACACGCTGCCCCTTGAGCCCACACCAGCCGCACCTGTCTCCCAAGCACCCAGCGCTGCACCTCCTAGCGCACGCCTAGCCCGCCTGACCCCACGCCTGCCCTCCTCTGCTGCACCCCACAGCACCCCCTCGCGCACGCGCTCACCCTCGCCCACACCAGCGCCCAGCGCTAGCGCGCCCCTACTTATCACAGCTCCCCGCACCGCGACATGGCCCCAGCGCGTGCGCGCTCACCGTGTCTGCCGCATGCTAGTGTCCCGCGCTACGCTCGCGACGCCGCTGCCGCACACCACGCTCGCCGCGCCCGCACCCCGACCTCCCCAGCGTGAGCGCGC
This sequence comes from Setaria viridis, assembly GCF_005286985.2. Lineage (NCBI taxonomy): Eukaryota > Viridiplantae > Streptophyta > Magnoliopsida > Poales > Poaceae > Setaria > Setaria viridis. The sequence continues at coordinate 46,544,898 of NC_048271.2, forward strand.
TCGCCGCGGTCCCCGCGCTCGGTGCCGTGTCGTCCCGAGTGCTGTCTCTTGATAGTAGCTTGGCTCGCTGCTGTTGTTTATTTACTTATCATTTCGGCATGGCTTTCGCGCCCACTCCCTCGGGAGTTGTACAGTTTATGAACTATCTGTTTGAATAAATATGTTATCAGCCTCCTGGGACTGATATTTGTATCATATTTAGTCTATATTTATGTGGGGCTGCTTCACATTAGGATCGACTGGGCCTCGGTCGGGCACCCGCGGACCAACGGTCAGGTCGAGCGGGCCAATGACATGGTCCTCCAAGGACTCAAGCCCCGCATCTTCAACCGGCTTAAAAAGCATGCCGAGTGATGGGTCACAGCGCTCCGAGCGGTCCTCTAGAGCCTAAGAACGACCCCAAACCGATCCACAGGGTTCACCCCATCTTCTTGGTGTTCGAAGCCAAAGCTGTGTTGCCATCCGACCTCGATTACAGCGCTCCAAGGGTAAAGGCCTTCTACCTGGACCGAGCCGTAGAGGCTCAGCGGGACGCGGTCGACATGCTCGAGGAGGCATGAGAGATGGCCATCACTCGCTCTGCTCATTACCAACAAACCCTCCGCAGGTACCACGAGAGAAAAATCTAAGGGAGGACCCTCCAGGTCGGCGACCTCGTACTCTGGAGGACCCAATCGACTAAGGACAAACACAAGCTCTCTCCGCCATAGGAAGGATCGTACACGGTAGCCGAGGTGATCCGACCAGGTGCCTACCGTTTGAAGGACGATGACGGCAACATCCTCACCAACACTTTGAACATTGAGCAGTTACGTCGTTTCCATTCAACACTCACTCCTATGGTACCCCACCCCGAGCACTCTCGGCTGGGGTCGCTCGGAGCCTCCACGGGGGTGCGGTACCACCCCCTCCTTACTTTCATGCAATCACGCGCTGCGCCCGAATGAAAGGGTGTCCCGTTCCTCTAGCTATCCTAAGTAACTTATGCTTCAGCCTCTCGACCGATCAAACCCCACCATGACCTATGGTTACGAGCAGTTGAGCCTCGCGGGCCATGCACGGGTTCTAAAGCTTGCAGCCTACAATCAACGAGCAGGTTTGAAAGGAAAAGGGCAAAAAATAGAATTACTTAAGGGCAAAAACGAGGACAGGCGGGACAAGCTCCCCTTCACGATTAATACGAAGAACTTAAATTGTTCATTCGGGGGCTCTCAGTTCCCGTAAAATTCGTTATAATACAAAGAACTATCTACTTCTGTGGAATTCTAATTCTACCCCCCGATTGCGTTAGCTGGCAGTGCGGTTGGCGTGGACGTTCTGCTCTGACCCGGTCTCCACCGCTTCATCAGGATTGGTGATGCCTTCTTGACCCATGCCTGCGGCCTCCACTGAGAGACAAGCCTCCATCACCCACTACGTGGTGGTATGCTTGGCGACCGCCTGCGCGTGTAGCACCAAGCTCTCCCCCAGCGCTTGGATCTCGTCCGCGCTCCACCCATCGGCGTACCCTCCGCAGATGGCCGCGATGTCCAGGTTGGGGTGGTGGGTCGCCACAAACATCAACACCCCCGACGCCTCGTGGAACACGCCCTCGGAGATGAGCGCCCAAACCTCATCCAGAATCTCCGCGAGCTGGATGGCAGGCGTCCTGGTGCTCGAACCTAGCCCAAGCACATCAGCGATCACCGCATGCGCCACGTTTTGGAGCTGGTCGAGCTCTCCCTCACTAATGGAGCACTCCTGTAGGGACCGGGCTAGCGCCTTCGCGCTCCGACCAACCACCGCTTGGGCCGCCTTCACGTCCGACTCCAGGGCTGCACAAGACACCATGTCAAATAAAGGCAATACAACTAAAACTTTCAAGACAGCGAAACTTACCCTCCTTGGCGGCGACGGCTGCCGCGCGGCTCTCCTCCAACTGCTCCAGCTCTCGTCGCAGAAGGCTGATATCCTAACCCAGCTCTGGGTACAAACAATAGAGTCAGGAGCTAGGTGAAGGACTAAAAATGACAACCAGGACCTGAAAAGACACATACCAAGGCGGACGCTTTCACTGATAGCAAGCACCTGCTCTTGCTGGGTCACCCTCTTGCTCAGCCAACCGACCGACTCCTCCACCCCGTGTAGTTGCCCTCGGCGCGGCGGCCTCCTGCTCCGATGATAGCGCCCTCTGCTCGGCATGCGCTCGAGCCATCTGCTCTGGCCCCAAAGCCACCTGGCATTCCCTGACGGTCGGCTTGGTCTCCACCAAGTGAGCCTGCACCGTGGCGAGCCTGTGTTCAGCAACGATCGCCCGCTCGACCGCGCGACGCTCCACCTCCTGGGACTCACGACGGGCAGCCTCCAGCTCACGAATGAGCTCGTCAACCCGCCGACGCCTCCCTCTCTTGCTCCAGCCGACCGTGCTCCTCCCGGAGGAACCGGGACTTACGAGTTGACGTCGCCTCGAAGTCCTGTAAGACAAGAGCAGGTGCACTGAACCAACTATTGAACTCCAAGATGTCTCACACAAGACCAAGATCGTGGAAAGTTTACGTCTGTGATGCATGGCAGGTCGACGGACACGGCCTGATGGGTGAGCTCGACCCTTTCCATGACCTTCTTGAGTCTCGCCGTGGAGACGGCGAGGTCGGCCTGCACCGACAGTCCACTCTGAACGAGTAGGCCCCAATGCTCATCCTCCCTCCCATCGCGAAGCACGAACCGGGCCTCCCCGGCTCATCTAAATAGGGCGACACCAGCTCATGAGCTGCCCCCAATCCGCCGGAAGGTCCGGCCCCCGTGGCGCCAAGCGACACTGGGATCATCGCCCGCTCCCGAGATGATGGGACGATCGGATGCACCACCCTGTTGGAGGGGATGTCCACCACCGAGATGTCGTGGCTCGCCAGTGACTGTGCTCCCTCCGTCCCGGCCGCCTCCGATGTGCCAACCCTAGTCAGGCTGGGGAGGCCACTTGCCCAAGCTTGGGCCTCGGCCAGCTCGGGGGCCAAGTTGACCTCCACCGCTATGACGGTAGGCCCGATCGCAGCTCCTCCAGTCTCCCACAACTCTGACCAGGAGGGCAAACCAAGCGTTGCTTCGCCGGGTGAGGCAGGATGCTTGGCGTCCCTCCTCTCCTCCTCCGTTCCGGCCGCTGCCGTGCTCGCAACAGGCGGAGGAGGAATCGCCAGAGTCACCGCCACCGCGGGGCCCATCGCAGCCATGGGGATCGCCTCCGTTCCGGCCGCCGCCGCGCTCATGACCGACGGTGGAGAAGCGAGCCCAACCAAGGAGGGTCGGGCCAACACCAGCCTGCTCCCCCTTCACTCGTCATGACCCGCTGCAGGCTAGGCCTCCACTCCGTGTGTGGGGGAGGTGGGATGATCCCCACCTGGGCTGGCGGCCGGCCACTGCAAAATAAGACACTAAGGCAAGTCAGTCATGCCTAAAAACTCAAACGTACGGAGGGGGCTTGTAGCCTCGACCAGCTGACGACAAGCCGATCGGACGAGGACAGCTTGGGGGTCGCAGCCCGCACCCCCTCAGGTCAATTGAGGGTAGGGAAGACACGGCCGGCCCCCGACCGACCTGCGAACGGCCACGGCCACAAGCTCGTGGCGAGACCACCGGAGGGACCGGCGGTGCACTTCTCTGTTGGGGATCGGGCGCGTGCGTCGACCCGGAAGGTGCTGATTAGCGGTCGCGTTCCCCCAACCGACCGACGCGCTCCGTCGCGCTCGGTGAAGGGGGCTGCGAAGCCAGCGGTGCATCCGAAGGGTGTGGCGGCGACCGCGCCCGCTTCGCCTCCCGGTCGCAAGCGGTGTCCTCGCCCACGGTGTGCTTCCTTGACTCAGGGGTGTCGGAGCGCGTTCCCATACCACGCCCACCGCAAAAAGGTGCAACTGCGTGCTTGCAGCGCTCCACCAATGTCGTGGCAGTGCCCCTATCCTCCTCCTCATCCTCTGAGGAACCCGCGTCGTCATCCGACTCCGTGGAGTCACTCGACTCGAGCTCCTTTTCCATATCCGACCGGCGTTCGCCGCGACAGACCTGCCAATTGATCTCCTGGCTCTTCGTGTACTTTCTCCGGACCTCCACAGCCCTCTTCTTCTTCCTGGCGAGCGCGGCCTCCTTCTGGGCGGCCTGCTGGGCCGCGCTTTCCGCCCCTTCCAGGAGATGCGGTCAGGACTTGTAGCATTCGAGCCCCTACGAAACAGACAACTCAGAATCAGTCGGGAGATCAAAATGAAAAAAAAACAGGGTCACGGGAAGGAAACATACCAAGTTGGACCGCCTCTCGACGTGGACGGGTTTGGGGCTCCCACAAGGGTCATTCGCCACCCCAACTACAGCACCCGATCGAGATGTCTCCAGATCTCGCTCCTCGGCAGCTCCTCCGGCGACGCGCGGTTGGGATCCAATGGGCCAGAGTACTCCCACATCGGTCGCGCTCTCTCCGCCAATGGGGCAATCCAACGACGGATGAAGATCTTGAAGACCCGCACCCTATTGAGGCCCTCCTACACACGTTCCGCAGCACCTCCTCGATGGCTTCCAGCCAACCCAATTGATGGGAAGTGGCACCCCACGTCCAGCTATCCCTCTTCTCCAGCCTCCACCCGGTGAACTTCGGGAATAGCGCCTCCGCTGGATTCCTGATGTAGAACCACTCGTCGTGCCACCCCCAATTGAAATCATTGGGGGAGTACGGCGGGTAGGCAACCGATGGCTTTGACCACTTCTGCAAGGCAAATCCGCCAACCCAGGCCGCTCCAACCACCTTCCCCTTCTCCTCGGATAATGCTCACCCGCTGAAGATCCGCCAGAACAGATCTACATGCGGCTCCAACCCGAGGAAGGCTTCACTAACAGTGACAACCCCAAGTGGATTGAGGTGCTGCAACTCCAGTCCCGACCCGTTGAGGAGCTCGCGCAGTAACCAATGCGCAAGATACTCGAGCTCGCGCTCATGGAAGGTGAGGAAGGAGATGACTTCGCTGGATCGCGGTTGCGAAACACCTTCCCCCTGCTCAAGAGCCCTCCAGTGCGCTACCTCCTTTGGCGGGAGTGGACCCTTCGCCACGAATTCGGCCATCAAGTCCACCCTCACGGTGGATGGTCTTCAGTTCAACATGACGCTCCGGATCGACGAACCGATTTGTAAGATCTCCCTCTCCCTCTTTCCACCCTCTTCTCTCCTAATATTTGCCGTGGCGCGCAAGAAAGCTTGAAGAAAAGAAGGCAGGGGAAGCGTTAGTGGCTGAAGAGAGGCGAAGGAAGGGAGAAAAACCCTCCGCCTCCCCCCTATTTAATGGGGAAGGCTGTGCAGAGTCCTAGTGGACGGGACGTAACTGACGGGACGTGGCCTGGGTGGGACCCCCAACTACCGCAACAGAGGCACGAGAAATGGGGCACGACCGCACGCAAACGAACCTCTGCCTTCCCAGGCAGGATTGGAGGGTGCAGTCAGAATCTCCATCGGGAGAGGCCAACGGGCCACCCAACCCGGTCAGACAGCTCGGGCATCTACTGAGAGGCGAGTAAGGAGAACTGTGATGCCACATGAAGGCTACACTGAGCCCGTCATGAACGACGGATCCGGATTCCACTCGGACATGCCCGTTAGTAGCTCCCCAACCCCGTCACTCAAGCCGTCGAGGTAAGCAGCGTCAGCTTAACCCCTCCGGTTGCAGAAACCGCGAATGGGGTGATGCCTAAAAACCCGACCGAGGTAATTTTACCAACCCTCTGTTTCCTTTCCCATAGCAAGAGCATTCATTCATGCATTCATCTATCACATGCATGCATACATTCATTCATACATTCATTTCATACATACGGTCATTGCATTTCATTGCTTTGCGTCGCGTCACAAAGCAATAGTCGGCTCATTCGAAATGAGCCGCGAACGACCAAGGTTCGAAGGCTGGTCCGCGAAGGACTCGAGGCCACCTCGCGTCAAACAGAGCCAGGGGAAAAGCAGATGAGCCCCAACGGCCTCCGCCCAACCTACTCAAAAGCGGACAGGGTCATCTCAACTTCTCGTTCGATCCTGACCTCGAGCCATGCCCATAGAATCTCCATCGAGGAGAGGCCAGCGGGCCATCCAAGTCGGTCGGACAGCTCGAGCATCTGCTGGGAGGCAGGTCATGGAGCAGTGGAATGCCACATGAGGGCTATGCCGACCCCATCACAAACGACGGACCTGGATTCCACTTGAACATACCCATTAGGATCTCACCAAGCCCGTCACTCGAGCCATCGAGGCAAGTGGCGTTACCTCAACCCCTCCGATTGCAGAAACCGCGGCCGAGGTGACACATGAAAAGATGCGACTGACCCCGACCGAGCCCAACGGGGCTTGGGGCTTAGGCCGATAGATCCTGACTCGGGAGTTCGTCCGGCGACACAGGTCACGGTCGGGAACCCACACGGGCAAATGCCCTAACTCGCGATGAGGATTGTCTCATACCAACCGGTGGAGACGCACGAGTCCGCGATTATGGAAAAAGTACGAAAGTACTCAACTCCGACCGACTCCTCGGTCAGTCGTAGGCTCGGGGGTAAGGCATCTACTCAGTGCGCCTCCACAGCCCTCGTCAGCCCTCTCCTCGGAGATTGGGCGCCTGTATCTACTTGACACGCCTCCACGGCATTGGCTAGTCCTCTCCTCGGGAACTAGACGCCTGATCCTACTTGGCCAACCTATGCAGTGTAGCGAACAAAGGGGGAAAATGCCAAACTCCCAACGACAACCCGCCTCCAAGACGCGATGTGCACAAGAAACATATACTGATGAAAACTTTCATTGAGTTAAAAAAGCATTTTATAATATCATGCAAAGCGTGCAAAAACAGAAGTCCCACGCTTTTACAATATCACGCAAAGCGTGCGTGAACAACCCCAGGACTGCTCTACACCTCGGAGCAAGAAGCGTCAAGATAGGAAAAGAGAAAAGAGCGCACGCAATACAAGAAAGATGCGCTCAAAGTTCTCTCCTCCCTCTGCAGCGGTGCCCTCGTCCTCTCATCCAGTATCAAGGAAGGATCCGGTCAGGACGCACGATGCCCTCTCCTTACAAGAAATCTTCTAGCATCGTGGCCCCCAGACATGCCCGAAGGGACTGTGAAGGGAACAAGCATCTGGGTACCTATTACGAGAAATCTTCTGGCATCATGAAGTATAGCCGAAGCTACCCCTGATGAAGAAACAAAGCCTCAAGCCAACTAGCGCTATGACTCAAGCCATAAGGACTCCAGATGCAGAAGCAGTCTTATTTATAGCCGGGCCGCCGGCTACCCTCCAGGAGCGTTACAGTACGCGCCCGTGACTGCGCAATAAAGGTACCTAGGCATGAGGCGATGCAATAAAGGTACCTGGGCACGAGGCGATGGTACAATATCCACATGAAGCTTATGCTTATCGTTAGGAATCCAGACCTACTGTTCACATGCGGCTCGTCCTTTTTGCAACAAGACGAAGCTGAACGGCACTCCCGTATGTCCCTCCTGGCAGGGCAGCAACCTGCCAGTCAAAATCCAACAGCACCTTCACGGCTTCGAAAAGCCCCAAAGGGGCTCGGGGGCAACTTACAGGTCCATAGACCCGGGGTCCCCAACAAGCCTACCTCTCGGCGACGCTCGGCCCAACAAGATGCGCAACGACAATGCACGCCTAGGTCGGCCCAAATATGCGACACCAGACCGAGATCATGATCTGGCAACCGACCGGCGTTTCCAACCGGGAGGTCTAGTCAGCGCCCCAACCAGAAGGCTTGGTTGGGGGCGGGACCACAGTCCGACTCCGACCAAGTTCCCCCGACTAGGGACACGCCGGACCTACGCACACCACTCCTTCCTGACCAACACAGTCGAGATCGACCTGGACAACTGACCGGGGATGCTTGCTCAATATAGGCCTGGGGAGTAAGTGGAGCATATAAGGGAAAACACTCAGGTTAACCACCGTACAGAGGACCGTACCTCACCACACCCTGCGCACGCACCGCACAGTGCCATCGTGCCATGTCAGACGGACATTGTGCTACCTGCCCGTCATAACGGAGCATGAATAGGGATAGAGGACGATGGCCATACTGTACTCGGCGACGTGGGCAACGACAAGACTAGGCAACGCCCACACACTCTCTCTCTCCCCCTCTAACTTGTAAGGCTGTCCCCTTGGACTATAAAATGGGACGGGCGCCACCATATCGGACATCACGAGAAATCTAGTGAGCACTTTCTCCAACACATAGCGCACGTTCGAGCCCCCGTCACTCTCTTCCACTCGGACAAGAGCACGATCGGGTCTTGGATACCCCCTTCTCATTCCTCACTCATTTGTACCCCCACTGTAAACTTTGATCACCTAGGCTCAGGAATACAGTCGTGCTCAAGAATACAGTCGACCGACCAACCTCGAACAGGACGTAGGCTTGTTGCCTGAACTAGTATAAATCCTATGTCACTATGTGCTAGGCCATATCCGATCTAACGCACAGCAAAACTATTAATATTTACTTGTCAGCCAGATTCCGCACCATCGAATTCCCTGTAACTTTGCATTTCTATATTTATTCTTAGGCCCTGTTTGGGAGGAGGTCCCTAAAATTTAGCCATGGACTAAATTTTAGCCCCCTCAAATAGAGTGCTAAACTTTAGCCTTTTGCCTTTTGAGGTGTTTAGATGAAGAGCTAAAATTTAGCACATGTTGCACAAAATGACTACTCTACCCCTCCACTGATGCCCCTCCCCCTCCATTTCTTCCTGCAAGCCTCCTCGCCGATCTCGGGCCGTGGGGCGGTGGTGAGGCGGAGGCGAGGCGGGGTCAGGCGGAGGCGGGCACGGCGACGGGGCCAGCGGGCGAGGCGGAGGCGGCAGCGGCGAGGCGGAGGCGGCGGCCGGACGGAGGAGGATGGCGCCGGGATAAGGCGGAGGCCGCGGAGGTGGAGGCGGGCAGAGGCGGGGTCGAGCGGAGGCAGGCACGGCGGCGGCGGGTTCGGGCGAAGGAGGTGGGGAGAGAGAGACTGAGGGGAGGAGAGAGAGGGGAGGGGGGCAAAGGGAAAAGTGGTCCGGGGGACCACTTTTTAGTCCATTTAGTCAGTTTTAGTCACCCCCAAGTGACTAAGGGGTATTTGGGAGAGGGGTGCTAAACTTTAGCATCCCCCACTTTAGTCCATTTTAGTCACTTGTGCTCACAAACAGGTGAGCTTAAACTGGTGGACTAAATTTTAGCCCCCCACTAATCCTTTAGTCACTTGGGGGTAGCTAAAATGGACTAAACTGGTCCCCCCCGATCAATTCCCCCCTTGCCCCCCTCCCCTCTCTCCTCCCCCGCGCTCTTCTCTCTCCTCCCCGCCAGATCCCGCCGCCATCCTTCTCCGCACGCCACCTCGCCGCCTCCAGCCGGCCCCACCCGCCCCCGCGGCCTCCGCGCTGGCCACCGCAGCCTCGCCTCGCCGGCCCGCTGCTGCTACCTCCACCCCCCTCCCCCCGCGCCTCGCCTCCACTGGCCCCGCCACTGTGCCCCACGCCCCGCCTCCGCCCGACCCTGCTGCTGGAGAAGGAGGTTGAGGGCGAGTAGAGCGGCCAGGCACACGAGGTGGACAGGGGAGGGCAGTGGGAGGCGGCACGCGGCGTTGCGCTTTGGGAAGAGGAGGGGTGAAGGAGAGAGAGAAAGCAGGGGTAAACCTATCTTTTGTCAACATATGTGTTAAAATTTAGCCTCCTTCCCAAAACACCCTGAAGGGATAAAGTTTAGCACCCCATTTGATGAGCACCCCATTTGATGGTGCTAAAATTTAGTCAGGCTAAATTTTAGCACCCTCCTCCCAAACAGGGTCAGGGGGTGCTAAATTTTACCACTTGACTTTAGCACTAATGTTTGGGAACACAAGTGACTAAAATGGACTAAAGTGGGGATGCTAAAGTTTAGCACCCCTCTCCAAAATACCCCCTTAAATGAAGCGGCAGTGCTCTGCTTTGTTAAAAAAAAAAAAGAATTTGAGCTCGTAGCGCACCTGTGTTTTGTCGGAAGTGGCTGTCATCTGGCCACGGGGGTCAAGTACGTGCGCCGGTGCACGGCACGTAGGATCTCGATCGCTGCCACCAGCCGCAACTCCGGCCAGCATCATCCATCGCCGGGTTCCTTACCCCTTTTGCTGGGACTCTTCGTTCGGATGCTGAATGGAAGAATGCTGGTCGGTCGGTCTCCAAAAGATTTTCAGATTCGTGGTTTGTTTAATTGTTTAACGCGCTGCTTGCAGTTTCCATGCTAGCCAAACAGGAACGTGCACGCAGGGTACGGCTGTCTATTTGTCGCCTACAGGGAGCAGCAGCGCCCACGTGAGAAAAAGTGGCGCACGACAAAATCCACGAAATTTTCAACATGATTATTTGTACTGCGGCCTAAAACAGTATCTGTACTTCTGGAATGATTGTTTATATTTGGAAAAAAAATTAGCTCCTGGCCTATGATTTTTTTTTCCTTTGTCACAATCGCCTCTCCCTTCTCCACGTTTTTCTTGTGAATCCATAATTCTTCGGAACAATTATTTGTAACGCTAGGTCAAATGTTTAGATTTTAGGTCCTGTTTGGGAAGGGGGTGTTAAAGTTTAACACTCCACTTTTTAACATTTTTTAACACTTTTCTATCCAAACACTTGTGTTAAAAGTGAGGTGTTAAAGTTTAACACCCCATTTTTTCAGGTTACCCCCTCTCTCTCCTCCCCACCGCCAACGCTAGCCTCCTCCTGCTCATCCTCTTCGACTGGCCAGATCCGCCGTGCCACCCCTCCTCCTGGTCGGAGCCTCCGCCGCGGCGCCCTCCCCCCTCCTCCGTCGTGGCGCCCTCCCCCCTCCTCCGCCGCACCGCCACAGATCCGACCAGATCCGCCACGTCGCCTCCGCCCGGCACCGCCGGCCTCCTCCTCCCTCCTCTTGGCGCCGACGCCATCCTCGTCCACCTCATCCTCGTCCCCCTTCTCTGTCGCCTCCCCGTCGCCGCTGGCGATGGCGGCGGTCGCAGCCGCGGAGGCGTCGCCGCGAAAGCTCGGCCCACGGATGGCGCCCTCACCCGCCACCGGTCCACCACGCGCGGGGATGGAGAGAGGCGGCGTAGGCACGGCCGTGGTGGTAGGAGGGGTTGTGCCCATCTGTTGTCTCGGGAAAGAAAGAAGAAGAGAGAGAGTAGGAAGGAGTGGGGAGTGGGGGTATAATTGTCATTTCTAACCTAAGGTATTAAAGTTTAGTAGACCATCCAAACATCCCAATATGATAAATTTTAACACTCCAAATGGAGCGTTAAACGCTCTGTTAAACTTTAACACCTCGCCCTGTTAAACTTTAACACATCTGGAACAGGACCTTAATAACATTTGTTCGCAGCCTAAGATTTTTCTATTGTCCGTCAAGCCTGCCTTCCCACTCCGTGTTTGATTACTTGTGACTTGTCTGTTACATAGAAACACCAAGAATTTGGAACATGTTTTTTTTTCGCTTTCTCTGCTCCGGACAGTGTGTGGTGGGCCAAATCCCAAAGCTCGGACAGATGAAAGTTGTATTAGTATTTCATGCCGGGCCTACGTTCGATCTAGTTTGGGCCTTTTGTTTTGGGATCCAGTTTTGGTGTAACCCATCCAGTCATGGAGAAGCCCACCTATGCGTCGTGAGTGAAAGGCAGGCCAAATCATGGTCATGCATGGCCCGTCCGCATCATGGACAAGCCCGGCGCACTCACTCTCTCCTCGAACGATCTTCTCCAGCAGCAGGCAGGCAGCCCACTGGCCAAGCGTACTCTCCTTCTACAGTCCCACTCCCACTAGTCCACACGACTGTTCCGGTAGGCAGCAGGAGACATGTAGCATCGAGGTCCTCAGCTAGGCGGCCCTAGCTGCCTCAGTTCTGCGCTCTGCTCCCGTGTGGTGATCTGGCCTGTCTCGGTCTCCTCAGGATGATCGGCAGTCAGCGAGGAAGATCACACATGGCGAGAGAGGGACACATAGCCATCGCACGGCGCACGCTGCTGGATCGGCCGACCCTGACGCGCTAGCTGAAGGCGATTCCCTGACCTGGGTGTTTCTGGTCGAGGACTAGAGGAGAGGGGGACTCCTGGTCCTGGGCGCCTGGCTGGCTCCTGCCTCGTTGGCGTGCACTGCTCCATTGACATGGCATGCGGTAGGGGCCGGCTTGGACGACGACGGGTAGGGGGCGGGGCGGGGGGCCGGGGCTCCGTGCCGCGCGCCTGAACGACGTAACGCGCCCCGTGTCCCTGTGTCGGGCGTCACGTACCATCGGCGAAGTACGACTTGTGGTTCCACGCTGCCGCACCGGATAATGCTACTGCTAGCTGCTCCGGTAAAACAGTCGTAGCCTTGTTTTACCAAGCGAAACGTACTACCAACAACGATGGCTTGACCTTGGCTGCTCGTCTGGTTCAGAACAGTTGCTGACCGCGTGGACGGGATTCAATCGTGCACGTGCACCCCGTCTATTTCTCACCGCGCGATCACCTTCGATCGTTGGTTCCTCTCTTGTTCGGCAACTTCTGTTTTCCTTTTCCTTTGGGAAAACTAAACCACACTCGAACGTTTCATCCTATCCTCACCCTTGAATTTTTCTCTTCCCATCTGTTTCCCTTCTTCTCTACCTCCGGCAAGCCTTTAGGGTCGGGGGTTTCGGGGGTTGGGAGCTTACCGGTGTACAGCGACCTTAGAGGGAGCTCCGAGCGGCAAGTTGCGGGTGGCGGCGGTGGGAGAGACAACGGCGAGGCAGGGCGGTGGAGGCGGCTTTATGCCACTGGACCTGGCCGGGCAGCCGGTGGCGACAAGGGAGCACGGGCAGACCTGGTGAAGAAGATGATTAGGAGGAGGGGAAGCTGGAAGGGGATTAGCGTCAGGCCGTGGTGGAGGGCGGCGGATCCGGTGGGGGAACGCCGTTGAAGCTGGGCGGGGAGCTGGTGGCGTGGGGGCTAGTGCTGCGTCCGTGGCTAGTGGTGATGTTGGGTCGGTAGCTCGGGGATAAATGGATGATTGTAGCTGAAGAGATAAGTGGAAGGAGGTGGATTAGATATGAGCCGTGGATATCCTAAGGTAAAAAAATTGAGTGCTACTGCGGGAGAAAACACCCGATTATGCTATAGACATCCCCTTTCCTTTTCTTTTTTGAAAAAAAAACTGATTTCCTCTTCAGTCACACTCAACCTAGTCATGTACGTGCTGCCTCAGTATCTTTTCAGAAGCGACAGGTAGCAAGCTGGTCACTGATCACAGTCAAGTTTGTTCAACAGTCCCCTACATTTCGACGGAAGACACGCACGGTGACAAATGTCCACCGGCCGAACTGGAGATTTCGACGGAGCGGAACAAAACATGAGTCCATCGATGGAGGATGGCCTTATCAGCGCGCCGGGCGCCCGGGCCAGCCAAATCACCCCCGCAGTTCCGCAACACAATCCAAGGATCTGATTCCGCCGCCGGCAACCGGACAAGCGCAACAGCCTCCGGCGCTCCGCTTGTCTGGGGCCGCCAACGCGAGAAATTTTCTACCACTCCGAGCCTCCATCGCCATCCTTGAAAGAGGCACTTGGACATGTGTACATGTAGTCATGTACTGCTACCGGACTGCGCTTGCCCTGCCGATTTGACGGCAGGAAAAAAACTGTCGGCCGGCTCGGGGGATTGAAAATATTTCCCCCCGTCCTGCGAACTGCAGTAAACAGCTGTAAAAGCGTGGCGCCGTCACGGCGGCCGAGATAGATCCCCTCGACAACAGCAACATTCTAACGCCGCGGTGGTAGGGCAAGTACGCCCGTTCAGAGCGGAGCGGCACACTGCTCTGACAAATGTTCAGTTCCGCACAAACACAACACACAAGCGGGGATTTGTTCGGCACATGACCAGCGAGGGCAAACCGAGACGCCGTTTCGTGCTGAACAGCGGCGGGCCGCGGCCAAGCTCCGGCCTCTCCGTTCCAGCCTTCCAGGCCTCGCTCCGGCGTTCCCGTGTTCGCGACCGCCAGACGAGACGACAGCGATTCTGGCGTTCCGGGGGAGCCTGTCCCGCTGTCCGGTTGGGTGGAATAACATGCGTAGCTTACGACGTCCGTCGCTTCTGTTCCCCGCCGGTCTGCCGGCGATGATGCATGGGTTGGATGGTTCCTTCGGTTTCTTGCGCGGCCCTGCACACGCATTGGACGTACGGCTACGGTTGCGGATTCCGAAATGCCAGATTCGAAATCGTCAATCCTTGTCTTGTGGTATTGGTTCCGCGGACTAAACCTGTCACATCAAATCAAATGAATGTTTAGATACTAATTAAGAGTATAAAATCATACACAGATGGAGGCTAATTCGCGAGACGAATCTAGTAAACCTAATTAGTCCATGATTTGACAATGTGATGCTACATTAAATATGTGCTAATCATGAATTAGTTAGGCTTAATAGATTCGTCTCGCGAATTAGCCTCCATCTGTGTAATTAGTTTTATAATTAGCTCATATTTAGTCCTCCTAATTAGCATCCGAAGATTCGATGTGACGAGGACTAAACTTTAGCTCCTAACATCCAAGTACTCCGTAAGATATGCTCCATCTTTCCTTACCTTCGTGTAAGCATGATTTTTCCGTTTTGTGGAGAATAGGGCCGCTGCTCGCTTAGAAGTACGCAAATGTGCTAGTGGAGGATATATTCTTAGCCAGATTGAGCATGAGCGGAGCAAGCTTAAGCCTCCTTTTCCAAAGTCCAAAGAAAAGAAACAAATGATGAAAAACACAGCAAGACGCAGAAAAAGAAATCCCAGAGATACTTGGCCTTTCGCAGAAAGCCTGCTCGAACATTAAAAAAAAACTACCTCAAATATTCTCTCTCGAAGACATCGCATATGTTTGGTTTTGGAATGATGTGGGTTGGATCGGAGCCGACCCACTTCTCTATGTTGGGTTCGACCCATCTCGTGCTTGGATAAGAGGGATGGGTTAGATTCAATTTTTTTAATTGGAGGGGTTGATAAGGTTGGGATGGATGTCATTTTAACGTCGTTAGCCACATCCGTTGGTGGACCCACATGTCATCCACCTAATATTTTCCTTTTTTCCTTTTACCCCACCTTCTCCTTCTCTCGGCTGGAGCAGCTCTTGGGCTGGCGGCAAAGCTCCTCCCTTCTCCCTTCTCCTCGGTGCCGCCCCGCCCCTCCCTTTTCTCCTCTCGCCGTCTGCCGCCATATCCCCGGCCACGCGCCAAGCCACCATCGAGCGGTCCGTGCACCCGATGGCCGCGCCTCCCCTCCCCCACCCTAACCCCGCCACCCTCGTCTTTTCCGCCAATCCCCTGAATCCAGCCGGTTCCCGAGGAGCTCGCGCGCCGCGCCGGGGCCTAGCCGTCTGCGTCCGCCCCCCACCCCGCGCCGCGGCCGACGGCTGGACTACTCGCCGCCGCCGCCCTTCCCCGACCTTGTCACCGTCACCCTGCTCGCCGCATGCCCCATCCTTCAGGCCGCCTCCAGTAGCGCCGCCACCGTGCCTGGCACCTCCGTCTTCGGTCGCCGTCTCGACCGCGTGCCGCCGCGCGACTGGAGGCCGCCCCCACCCCTGCCCCGCCTCTGCCGCTGCCCCACGGGAGAATGGAGATGGATGGTGTTGATGTGGGTCAGGGTGGTCCGCCGTTTTTAGGCGTACCATTCCAACCCGCATCTACAGGATATATTCTCTATAAGGGACAAACCCAACTTACTATATTTCTAACCAAATACGGATCGAACCCATTCCAACCATATTCAACCCTAAACCAAACGCACCCTATAAACACGGGCATAGAGAAATCGGATGACATTCGATCTGTGGAAGAAAGCAGGCGCTATTATACTCTTCCTGGTCATAAAACCGAGACGCTGCATCACTGTCTTGTCACAAGCACCTTTAATCTAGTGAATCGGTCTGATGGACATGCTGCCGAGCGTGCGTTGTTTACGGCCGCCATGCATGGACCGCCATTTTCGTGGCTTTCTGCGCTTCCTGGAAGCTTGTCATCACTCATCACTCATCAGTCCACCAATGGGAGCATATATTCCCCCAGTACATTTCGATGTATTTCGGTTAATAGCACATCTGTTTTGCATGCTCATGTAGTCATGTAGACATTAGACAACGCTTTTCTTGTCTCAACTAGAGGATCCAATCCATCCCCTTTCCGTTACCACAACGATATCTTTTGTCTAGTGGCAAAAACTCAAGTAAACTTTCTTTATCCGATTAGAAAACTCGTACAGTCTTTATTCAAACGGTGGCAGGCTTCACAGCTTGTCTTATCTGTCTAGCAAAGCAGCCTGAGCAAGATGTGTAGTTCCAGCAGTGCTGCCTTGTCTGTCTCGCTGTCTGTGGAAAAGCGATCTCCGTCCATCGCATCCTCCGTACCAATGCTCTGTCCCTCGAGCCAGAGTACCGGAAGACCCATGCAATTTGCTCCCTCCGATGCGAGTCTACAGCACATCTTTGCTTGTATCCTACTGCTGACCGCTCCGTTGTTTAGTGGCGAAGCAGAGAGCAAACGGGACGGCGACGACATGCCGAGCACATGCGTCCGCCATGCTCGGAGCCCTGTTGCCGCGGGCCGGGGCAGCGCTCAACGAAACCTGCGCGCGGCACGGCTGGTGTGCGTGTGCGTGTGACGCCGTGGCGGTGTGAGACCAGAGAGCTAAGGCAGGAGCCTTGCACAGCGGCTGCGGCTGGTGGCTGCCAATACCAAATGCTCTTCGAACCCGTCTCGTGTTCTACTCCCTTGTTGTTGCGTTAGAATTTTGATCTACTAGTGTCTATCGACGGGACGACCCTCGTCTGTGGAAAGGAGAAATTTGTTACAGAAGCAAGCACTACCAGTTCTTGCTTGAATGTGCTGGGTCTGCAGCTGCAGGTAGGGTGGCTGCAACGTCGGTCGCAGAGGGGACTTTGGGCTCTGCGCATATCTGAACTGAAAATTTTAGTGGGAGCAGTTCGCTTCCTGGATCATGACAGATGCAGTGAGTGACCACATCGCGTCGCGCATTGATGTCCCGACACGATCGCGGATCTACAGAAGCCCACCGTTCGTTTTGTCCAAAAAAAAGTCTTCTTTTCTTTAAGCTACAAAGGTTTTCCTTTTTCTCCTTGCTTTTTCAGTTCTGTAACTGCGACTGGAATCTTAAACACAAGTTTTTCTTTTTTGTTTCATGCTCGTCATGTACTCATAGTACTTCAGAAACCAAGTCGCCGATTCCACACGCATTTGGGTCGATTGTACAGAATGATGAACTTATTTTCGACTTTCATGGATTGTTCATACGCACTACTCACTTGCGATATCCGAGCATACAATTAGTGTGCTGGTATTTTCATGCCTACTGAACAGATAGCACAAGCCACAACAATGTAGGCGACACTTCAGCGCAAACACTCGCAACTGGACCATAAACCTGAGCTCCAATCCAGAGTCCCGGGGCTTCAACTTTTCTCTGAGTACTACTGTCCAATCCTTTATATGCTCTTGTTCCCCAATTTTTGTGGTCTTTTCCACGTACATTGTCAGCTACTGCTCATGAATATTTCTACTGGTTTGGTGCCAGACAGCGACTGACTATTCAATCATCCAACTGGCTCCCCATTCACATGGCAGGACCACCGGGAGAAACAAATTCAATGACCAGAGCAAAACGAAAATGCAAATGCAATGCTCAGATGTTCAAGCCCCGACACCTGTTGATGAATCAATCAACCAAACGAAATCACTTCGAGTTCAACTGACCGGCCCCTAAATTAACATCTTTTTTCTCACCCCCTAAGAACTGATTAGCGTTGCAATGGAATGAATCGCGTTCACAACCCGATGAGATTTCTCGAGGTGGTGACGCCGCCGTCCACGACGAGGTTGTGGCCGGAGATGTATCTGGACTCGTCGCTGGCCAGGAAGAGCACCGCCTCGGCGATGTCCCTGGGTCTGAGCGTGGGGCCCTTGAGCGTGGCGAATCCCCTGACGACCTCCTCCATCTTCTCCACCTCCTCGTCGCTGGGGACGGTGATGTCGAGATCGAGGTCGGCGTCGCCGGCGTCGTCGTGGCCCTGGCGCCAGGCGTTGATGAGCATCGGCGTGGCGACGCCGAAGGGGGAGACGCAGTTGACGCGGATGCCGTGCGCGCCGAGCTCGCAGGACGCGTTCTTGGTGAGGCCCACGATGGCGTGCTTGGAGGCGGTGTAGGCGTGGGGCCCCAGGCCGCCGAGCACGCCGGCGACGCTGGCGACGGAGACGATGCTCCCGGCGCGGCGGGGCGCCATGGCGAGCGCCGCGTGCTTCATCCCAAGTGCGGCGCCCAGCGCGTTGACGCGGAGCACGCGGTCGAACTCGCCCGCGTCGAAGGACAGGATGCTCTTGGCGGCGCGCGTCTGGCGGCCCAGGACACCGGCGTTGTTGCAGTAGACGTCGAGGCGGCCGCCGTGCCGCGACTGCGCCCAGTCGACGGCGCGCTTGACGTCCTCCTCCACGGACACGTCGCAGCGCACGAAGCTGACCTGCGGGCCCAGCGCCGACGCCAGCGCCTCCCCGGCGGCGTCGTCGATGTCCGCGATCACCACCCGGGCGCCGTGCTTGACGAACAGCCTCACGATGGCCTCGCCGATCCCCCGCGCGCCGCCGGTCACAATGGCCACCTTCCCGTCCAGCCTGCACGACAAAACAAAAACAGGTCGCCGGCATTAGCCTCAAGAACTCCAACAAACCGGGGGGAGAAAAACTGAAAAAGGACGCGGCGACTACTAGCCAAACAAGGCGAGACACCATGGGGGACAGGAGGCAGTAGCAGTACCTCTTGGGCATGGGGGTGGGGGCGACGGCGGCGCCATTGCCGTCCCAGGCGTGGTGCGAGGGCGACATGGCCGGCTGGTGCGCGTGCGCCATCTCGGGGCGGAGGTCCAGGGTCGGCATGGCCGCCGCCGCGTACGAGGCGAGGCTGGCTTGCATGTATCTCTCGGCCGCTGCAGCTCAGGCGGGGACACAGGAAGCGTGTGCGTGTGCGTTGCGCGCTCCTCTGCTGCTGCGGCCTGTGGAATGCCTCGGCGGGCCGGGGCCCCTACTTATAGCGCCGGGCACGAGCGGGCACGGGCGCACACTCTCTTCCGTGCGCCCGTCGCGGCGGCACTGCACATTCGTGGAACGCGAGACGGAGACTGACCTGACCAGGCAGGGACCGAGCGAGCAGGCGAGCGAGCGGCGCCCGTTGCCGTGAACCAACCCGTTCCGCAAGCATATGTCTCCGTGGACCGCGAGATGGGGACAGCCACGGCCGGGCAGGCAGACCAGACGCACCGAGAGGGCCAGGCCTCAGCGAGCCACGGGAGTTCGGTTCCGTGACGTCGCGAGCGGCCGGCTGGATGCTGCTGGCGGCTGCGCGTCACATGGTTGGGCGCCGGGGGGGCGGGGCGGGGCGCGGCTCTGGTTGACCGCGCCGCGCGTGTGGGGGCGCCGGAGCCAGGTCGGGTTCGGCGCGGGGACGGGACGGGACCGGGAGGAGGGGGCAGAGCTGCCTGGTCCCGAGCCAGTACAGGTGGATCTGCACCGAGGGGGCTGTTTGGATAGCAGGGGTTAAAGTTTAGTCCCGTCACATCGGATGTTCGGATGATAATTAGGAGGATTAAACATGAACTAATAATAAAACTAATAGTAGAACCCCTAGGCTAAATCGCGAGACGAATCTATTAAGTCTAATTAATTATTCATTAGGGAATGGTTACTGTAGCACTACATTGTCAAATCATGGACTAATTAGGCTTAATAGATTCGTCTCGTGATTTAGCCTAGAGGTTGGTTTTATAATTAGTCTATGTTTAATACTCCTAATTAGTGTCCAAATATCTGTGACAAGGGCTAAAGTTTAGCCTATGCCTCAGCCCCTGAAACTCCACGGAAGTTCAGTGCCGCGTGGAGTCCTCTCCTCGCTTACCTCACGCGTGACCAACTCGGATTGAACTTGAACACAGCGTGGACGTGGAAGCTTGAGGCAGACGTGTTGATCAGCCACATAACAACTTCTCTGACAAAAAGGAAATGGAGCAGTGGACGAACCGATCGGTCAACAGCACTTACTTTTTCGAACCGGGCAGCTGGCGAGGCCGGGCAAATGGATAGTAGCATGGTGGCCGTTCATACGAGGTCTCGAGTTTCTTCCCTCAAAGTTCGACAGGTTGACATTATTGCAGTGTGCTTCAGCTGGGTAGGTGCCGACAGGGAAGGTGTTGGTTCAACGATGCCGATTGTGTGAGAACTCTTCTCGCGTACGTGGGGGATTTGGTCTCCACTCTCCAGAGTCCAGAGTCCGGTCGAGCCAAGCTGTTTCACCTTTGATCTTTTCTGATTAGATTAACACCGGACTCGGGAATGGTTCTCTCGATGGAATTTATAAGCGGGGTACGTGACTTGTTACGCAAAGGCGCTTCGTGGGGGAGTTCCAGCTTCCCAAGCCAAGTGATCGGACTTGGACGTACCACGTACAAATTGATTTTCTATTTGTACCATTTGATCCATTGTCTTCGCTGCTCATGAGTCATGACTAGGGATTACGCATTCGAGTTTGGCCACAGACGCTTTCGTCATGCGAAATTCTCCCCACGCTTTTGAATTTGCGTGCTCGGGATTACGTCTTGTAAGAAGGACCATCTAGCACTGCAATTTTCAGTTCCCTATGCTTTTTCGAGAATGCGTGTAACGACCCAATTGTGATTAACTTGATGATCATTGCATCATGATTATTCTTTGCTAGTATAAAATTGTTGTGCTTTGTTGGCATACATTAGGATTTTAATTCGAATTATTGAATAGAATGGAAAGTGTGCGTCGTGTGAAGCAACTTAGATTATTACTAGACCTGAGCACAACAGGCCTGGCCCGGCCTGATGGCCCAGCCTGACGGGCTAAGCCTTAGCCCGACCCGATACTCATTTAGGGCTGGCCGTGGCTTTGATTTTCGTGAAAAAATGGGTGTGCTGAACTCGGCTCAAATAATAACTAATTACATTTACATAAAAAAGGATGGGTGCCCCGACCAGAATTTGGTCTAATTTTGTTGCCTCAGGAGAGTTAATGGGCGAGTTTGGACGGAAATTTTGAGCCCGAAAGTAACCGGGTTTTTTGCCAGCCCGACCCGAGTTTTGCTCGGGTCCATAACACCTATGCTGGGATATATCTTGATAAATTGGTGCTTTTCCAAACTTGAATTGAGGTAATTTTTCTTGGATTTTTGGAGATCATCGTGATGCCAACTTAAATAGCCAGTGTTAGAAAGCATTGCAACCTCGGGTTAACTCTTTTACCATTTTACGTGAAGCGAGGATGAAAGCGTTTGTTGTGTAGGTGTAATTTACTCAGCGTGAAGGTCCTGAGCTGAGTCGTTACAATGCACAGGACGACGTATTTCGTTAATGGAGGGTTTCTAGTTCCCAATGCATCACGAAACATCTCAAATACAAAAATCACCTACAAATGATAGTACAACCATAAGATATGCTCGATTAGCTAGCACTAGTACGGCACATACTTGACAATAGTTGACACTACACTGGTGCTTAATTCCAATCCCAAAAACCTAAGACCAAGAGTCCCGTCGTACACACGGGAACGGACTAGTCGTCGAACGAAACCCATATCAAGCGATCGCAATTCGCAACCGCCAAAAAAAAGTGTCAAAGGGAAAAGGCAGCTCTCGTAGCAGCAGCCACGAAGCCTCCTCCCCTCCTCTCCGGGAGCTGGAAGAAGGTGCGGAGGAAAATAAAAATGGGATCTGATTTGTTCTGCCCTTTTGGGTCCATACCTAAACAACTGACCAAATCTTGGCCTCACCTAAACCCCCTTTGAACGAGCTGATCTCCATATAACGGCTTCCTGGTCGTGCCGCAGCCGAAAGCAACAAGGATTCCTCTCCGTCACGTACACATACACACGGCTGTGCTTTGTACGCATGCAATTTTTTCTTTTCTTTTTATAGGGTTTGGGTACGCAACTGCTTATCAGCAGTGAAAAGGTTGTGACATGATGCTGACGACATTACGTGCACGAAGAAAATTGAGCAAATTTCTTGTATGCCATTAGAAATTTAATCCATCCCTTACCTGACATTAAAATTTAGTCCATCCCTCCAGTGCTACGGGAAATTACGTACCATGCCCATCATCCTTATCCCATAAAACATCCGTAACGCCGCTAAACCGTTTCGCTCATCCACTGTTGTTCCAATTTTACCCTTCCGCGTCCTTTTCCAACAGACCAACACCATCGACCGCACATCTTCTTCATTTCTTTCCCCAAATCGGCGGGCCTTCTCCAAACCCTAGCCACCGCCGCGGGCCAATCCAACAGAGTGCGCTCGGCCGGCGGCCCGCTCCGCGGTCTCCCCCTCCTCCAGTCGCGACCCGCACGTGCGCCGCGCGCAGGGGCTCCCGCGGAGGAGGCGCTCGCAGGGCCCCGTCCTCCCGCCCGTCCTCTCCCATCCTCGCAGGGGCTCTCCGCGCAGGGGCTGGGTCGCTGCCGCCCGCCACTCTCGTCGCCCGGACCCGCCCCCTCCGCCCGTCCCTGGAATCGGTGGCTCAGGACCTGCTTGCCTGCAGAGCTGCGCCACTCCCTAGATATGGTCTGAGGGAAACCAGCCTGTGTGATCTGAATTTCTAGTTGATTCAGTTCATTTAGTGTGGCGCTTCCTATTTTGCTTGGTGCTTTAACAAAACCAAAGCTACTGTTATTTTGTTGGGCTTATGTGAACTATTAGGTGCTGTTACTTTCCCTGTATGGCTGCTTGTATGGACAGCAAAGGCTGATGGCAATGATGCTTGTATGAACATCAATGGCTACTTGTATGGACAAAAATGATGCTTGACATCAATGTTTGCTTGTATGGCTGCTTGTCTATGGATGCTTATCATGTGGAGACGTATGGACATCACAACTTGCAATGATCAGTAAATGTGTTTTAATTTTGTTTGTCTATGCATATGTATTGGTACAGATTTGTGTTCTTGCTTGCAATGGCGTAGAAGGGATAGTAAGGGAATGTTTCATCTTTGCTACTAGGGGTAACATTGTCTTTTCAGCAGTCACTTAACATCCATCTAACAGTTCTGTGAGAATAATGGCACGTAGGGGATGGAGTTAAATTTTTAGTGGTACTGATAGGATGGACTAAATTTTGATGGCACGTAAGTTAAATTTCCAATGGCATATAGGGAATTTACTCAAGAAAATTTAGCTAGGCATGCGTCGCCGGGCAAGATAAGTGAGGTTTGGGATTCCATTTACTGAGAGAGAAGATATACTACAGAGTATAAGAGGCAGCTAGATAGCTCATCTAATGATAAAAAAAATTGTGGTAGGATTAGTTGAGTGATTAGTGCGCATCAGGGCTTCTTTTAAACTAGCACGTTTCACTCCTGTCAAAAAAAGAAAAACAAACAAACAAAGCTTGGATCACTCGCGCACTTTAAAGAAAAGCCATGAATCTACCTATATATACACTATACTGCATTATTACCCATGAACATTATTATGTATATGGCTGCATTCGACCAATGAATTTAGAAGTATAGCTCATTTTCAGACGGGCGCATAAGATTTTCAGACAGGACAACACACATCACGACCGAATCAACAGTAGACTTTGCTTAATTAATCAGGCATCCGAGCCAGGAATAAACTGTAGTGTATGTCTTGGGAGAAACGCGGGGAGACCCAAAAATATGGAGGTTTAATTAGTTGCATGGCGTGTTATTCTTTTCGCCGCGTCGTAGTGCTTATAAACTAATGCCCGCTCACTGTCAGTTCCGATCAGGAGCTAGGGCTTCTAGGCTATAGGCTAGCCATGTTCCGGATGCAACGAAGCCACGCAAGCCCTGCAGGCTTCGCTACGGGATCTTGCATCGTTAGGCCGGCCGCCGAGGAAAGCTGGCTAGCAGTGGCAAGAAGCGATGCAGAGTCAAACTCAAAAGGCCCCAGTAGGGGATTCCCTGATCATTGGCGCCTGAAAAGACAAGACTGATCGTTGGGTGTTTGTGTTTAAACTGGTCATGGAACTGCACCATCTTCATCTGCAAGCTGGTCCAGTCGGAGCCGGCGTCAACGCGGCGGCAAGACGTGTAAAGCGCAATTTTCCTTTTTGAGAGCTCGTAGTACAATTGTACATCGACAATAACGTTGGTATCCTGTTATATCTTGACGATTTTTTTTTCTGAGTTTCGATATGAATGTTGGCGATACTTTTCTGCCAGTACTTATCATCTCAACAAAACCCGAAATAAATAAGAAGCTGGTACATGGATCCATGGAACAGCTCGCTAAAGACTGATCTCTTGAAATCAGGAGCGTAATCGCACGATTTATGTACTAGTTAGTACGATCGTATGATCGCCCGTGTGAGCCACGACCAAATTAACAAGTAGATCTTTGGTGGATTTGAATCCCGAGTCGGTACTAAAACACTGTACGGTCAGATTTGATTCCCTCCTCTATGTTGCAAACCAATCCAACACACATCATCACTGCATGATTGGCTTCGATATCTAAAGTGAACACAGAAATTAGCGCTACTGGGAAATGATAAGACAAGCAGGGTAGGAAAGATTTGAGATGTGCCATCAAATGATAACTAGGATGACACTAAATTTTAGTACAGAAGTAACAAAACATAAAAAAAAATTTAGATCAACTTGGGGGTGTTTGGGAGGAGGGGACTAAATAGTCCCCGTCACATCGAATGTTTGAACACTAATTAGGAGTATTAAACCTAAACTAATTACACAACCCCTAGGCTAAATCATGAGACAAATCTATTAAGCCTAATTAGTCCATAATTTGACAATGTGGTGCTACAGTAACCATTCGCTAATGATGGATTAATTAGGCTCAATAGATTCGTCTCGTGATTTAGCCTAGGGGTTCTGCTATTAGTTTTGTAATTAACTCATATTTAGTCCTCCTAATTAGCATCCGAACATCCGATGTGACAGAGCTAAAGTTTAGCCCATGTCTCCCAAACACCCCCTTAGAAAGAATTAGACGATTTTTCATTAAGAAGAAGAAATAGGCATCCAAATTCGAGCTAGAGTGGACTCAAACTTGGATGGTTAGGGTGCACAACTACACCTTCCACCCTAACCAGTTGAGTTAGGCTCACTTCCTCAAAACAAAGCATATCAAGTGGAAGGTCGGAGCAGAGTAGATCTCCTGTTTAGAGCGCAGGTGTGAACAATGTGGATCCAGGGGAAATTTTTTTTTGAGCAAAGCCTTGTAAAAAAAACTTACTTTAATGAGTTTTTTCTTCTAAAACTTATTTGAGCAATTGTTTCTTGAGGAAGGTGTACCAACATGAAAAGTTTTTAAAATAAAAAGTTGTGGAGGGAAACATCATTGAAAAAGAAAGTCAGGAGGAAGGGAACACCAGGAAGCGCGCATGCATCGACTAGTAAGCATATAAAAATATGAGATTTTATAAGGCTTAAGATTATTTTATCATACATGTTGTAAGTTGAAAAAACACGTACATTCATTCACCGATTCGGTTCGATTCAGTCAAAATTAAATCTTCCTTTTTACTTGCACGGCCACATTGCAAAGTTTGAATTAGCGAGTGTGTCATGTGTGGATGAATCCAATTCCGGGCATCCGTCCAGACGGTCGGTTTGGAAGTCTCGTTGGAGGCTGCTCGCCTTTCGGCCCTTTACACGCACAAGTACATGGCTTGGGCTGTAAGTTTATGACCTGCCTCTCGACCGACTGCTGCGTTGACCGGGCCGGTCAAAGGTCAGAACCCTGAAAGGCTTCCGAGTTCCGAGTCTAGAAGATGGAGTAAGAAAAATGCTTTGACTCACCCAAAAACCAACCACCTACGGGCTACGGCCGTGGTAGGTCCGCTGACTCACCCGCGGTGCGCAACCGTGCAGCGGCGCCGGCGCGGCATCCGTGGCCTTTCCGGGTGAAAACGATGCCTGTCAGGCCGTCACACTCACATCGATCAGGCCCCTCCTGTGCTAATGTAATGATCCATTATTAGTGCATATCCCATTTTGTTATCGGTTTGGTGTGCGTCGACTTTGATTAAACGAGAACACCCCTGTTCTGATGAGCTCGTCTGATGGCAACTCGGCAACTCCTCGTCGGTTGACTGGACGCGCTTCCGTCAGGCTATAATTCCTGTGTGAACAGGGCCTGACGTCCTTTGTTTTGTCACGCAACGAATTGCAGTCAGAATTCAGAATCAAGCGAGGAGGATCATTTCCTACCTACTACTCGTATTTTTCAGGAAAAAAAAAAGATCTTACCAACTTCCACGGCCAGCTCCCAAACGATCCCCGATCCTCATGATGTACCCTGTTAGATTCGGCAGATGCCTGATGCCCTGATCTGATGCCGGGGCATTAGCACGGCCCGTGCGACGCCAAAAGGCTAGCGAGCGCAGCTAGCAGAGCAGCGCAACTGGGCTCTAATCAACGTCCTGTCTTACAGCGCAGCTAATCAGACGCTCAGAAAGCGCTGCGGCCGGCCTTATCCTGGCTTAAACCTACAACCCACTAGACCCACTTGCGCGGCTGCAGAAAAGCTAGCGACGCTGTTGTTATCCAGGAAGCGGAAATGGCGCTGTCGCGGGGGGAGAACAGGAGATCTTTGCGAGTTGGGTTGGGCCAAAGAACCAGCGGCCTCGACAGGTAAAGCTAGCGAAGCGACAGCAACTTGGGAGCCAACACAATGCCGCGATGCAAAAGGGGAGGGAGATCAGCCGGCGCGCACGGCTCGCGCTGCTGGCAGTGGCGCAGTGCAACTGGGGAAGGACGCATGGATGCCCTGGGGCGCTGCATTATTCGAGGCTGATTTGACAGGCGATGACTACTTTCCAGTATTCCAGGACGGAACGAGGCATGGATGAACGGCTTCCAGGAACGCTGCCAGGCCGGGCTGGTTGCAGGCGGAACCTGGGTGTGTGCAATAACATCAACAATTCCCCGATCCTCATGATGCATGGCGGCTGACCTGTTCTTTGCGAGACATCGATGGTAATGCGAGGCCGTGAGCTGCTTCATCCGCAAGCAACCGTGGTTCGCTCATCACGCGAGCACAGTGGCAGATGGCGCGTTAGTGCTAGCAAGTGCCGCTTTACACAGTTCCGTTCGAATGCGGTTGCCATTTTGCTGGACAGTCGAATCAGGCGTCCGTGAGAGTGTGAGACCGAGAGTACGTCCAGGTCCAAGTAAGCAGCACATCCGGTGGAAACGCCTGGTCAGTCAGTCAGGCACCCTACAGCCTCTCAGCTGAGCTCACGGCTACTATACCCTACACTTTTGACGCGGTAGAAAGTCGATTCACCACGTCATCCAATTCCCGTAACACGACGCAGAAGTTTTTTTTTGTTTCACTCGTCGACAGCTGTTTGATTGTTAGCCGTTGCTTTTTCTCGTTTTTTTTCCGGATTACATAATCCCCGAAGACTATATCTTTGTAATTTTCCCCTGCTACTACATCGATAGAAACGGACACCGTGTGCCGATCCGTTCTCAAAAACAAGCAAATTAAAGGTTGAACACTTGAACTCAAGCAGACCGGAATTGCAGCAGAACGGAGATGCGTGCAGGTCCTGGACAAGCGCGCAGAAAATTAAACAAAGTCGCATACTCCTACATGTCCACACGAACCGCCGACCCATGCAAAATGCATGACTCTCGCATGCAGTAGACACTAGAGGGCGGTTTCTCCACTAGAATCCCTTCAGGATTTCAGGAACATACACTCCAGGTACGGAAGTACGGTGGGTGCCTGTAAAACCGTAAGTAATTCACCACTAGAGGGGAAAAAAAGAGAGAAGTAGCAATGGTTGGCTACACCTATTAGATTTTGCTGATGACTGATTTGATGATGAATGCTAACAAATATTGTGCTCCCTCCGTTCCAAATTATTATTCATTTTAGCTTGATTTTCGCTATATATCTAGACATACATATAACTAGATGCATCGCAAAAGTTATAAATTTAAAAAAGTTAAAATAAATAGTAATTTAGGATGGAGTGAGTAGTCTCGTGTAATGCCACCACTCAAACACAGCAAGTAACACTCAAAACCACTGCCGCGCGGCCTTATCCCAGCTTTAAAATTACAGAGCCACTAGACCCACTTGCCTGCAGAGGCTACAGCTGCATGCAGAACGCGACGCTTACGCCGTCCTTTTCCGGTAAGCGGAAGTGGCGCTGTCAGGGCGATCAGCACATTTTTGGGCTCTCCAAGCTAACGGCTCCGACAGCTATAGCTACGAAGATTAAAGCAGAGCAGCCGCCCATTTTTTTTAGGGAATTACGCAGAGCAACTTGCATTGCATTGGGCGGCAAGCTCCAAACCACGCGATGCATGGGATCCAGTCCAGGTGAGGATCTCAGAAACGATAAACAGCCACAGCTGCTCTCTGACCGCCGTTGTTCAGGGATCAGGCAGGGCTTACGTGGCGTGCTTATTCCGACCTGGAGATAAAACAAATCCAAACAATCCAGGGAATCAGGATGCATGGATGGATTTGGCAATGGACAGCCTCCGGGAACACTTGAACTCCACTTGGGCTGCTAGATGCATGCACAGATGCCCTGCGATTGCAAGTGTAGCCAGCCACGAATTCTGATTCTGTAGCCCCCGTTCAAAGTAATTTATCTGCTGTGGCATTCTTGTTCGAGGATCGAGATCGCTGAATCACCCAGGGGTAGCCGGATAAAAACAACTAACAACTGCTTTGTTTGGGGGCAAACGCCTGGTAAGCCAGGCAGCCTACACATACACGCAGACTCTAAACTCTAAAGACTAGCACTCTAGCAGCCTTTTGATGCAGTAAAAAGTTGGACTCGTGCTGATGGTTTTGTGAGCGAAGAACTTGCGTCATTGAAACGAAGATGGAGTGCTTCAAACTTCTAAGGAGGACTGGAGGACACGTTTTGCTCGGTTTTACACGTGGGATTTTCTTCGGTTCTTTGACTTTGCTAAAGCATAGGAACGAACGAGAATGAGGCCGGCAAAACACTAAGAAAATTGAGGCTGGAAGGGCGAAAGTAGTTGGAACAAAGCCAAAACTTCATACAGCAAGGGACTGATTCAAACGCAATTGTTTCTCGCACAACTGACACAAGTGCCGAACACCATTGATGCACTCATGCACGTGTTTCAGGCTTTCAGCAACCTCATCTGCAATCGGGTTGGACAAGGCCACTATTTGGCCCAGTATTATTACACCACGGAGCGTAGGCCCATTTATTCGGCGTACACCGCGACGGCCCATTTATTCGCCGTACACCGACTTTTGATCCGGGGCCCGTCGGGAGCGAGAGAACTCATCATCAGAAGAAAACCGATCCAGACAAGGAAAACACGCTCTCGTCCCCGTTCCAGAATTTCCCGGCCCGAAACCGAAACCACCCGCGCTCGTCTCTGCCCTCCCCCGTCTTCGTCTTGGGCGGCGCGGCGGCGGCAGCAGCGGAGGAGGAGGAGGAGATGTTGTCCGGCGACATCCCCCCGAACCAGACCATCTACCTCAACAACCTTAACGAGAAGGTCAAGAAAGAAGGTACCGCTCTCCTCCGCCTCCACGCGCCGAATTCCTCCTAAAACCCTAGGTTCCCGATCTGGGTATTTGCTCGTCGTCGCGCCGCTGAAGGTTCGGTTGGCGCCCTCGTGTGTCCTCTAGATGAACGAGCTTTGAATGCTTTGGAATTTTGGCTGTAGCAGAGTATGAAATTTGCTAGGTTTTGAGCTCTTTTCGTGCTTTAGCTAGAGCTCACTGGGCGAAGTCCCTTTTAACCATTACGGAAATATACTCCCCTGCTGTGTGACATAGAAATATAAGTGGCGTATTCTGGTGCGATTTGATTCAGACTCTGAGAAATTTGATAAAGTATTGCCACCTTTCGCAACACATCATCATGGCACAGTGACCCTACTCAAAGGTCGGGTTGTAGTGTTGATTGTACTGGGAATTGTATGTGTGGCTGAGTAATATATTTGCAGAGAGTCCAAGACCTCCTAATTGTGTTCAGGAATGCCACATCTTAATGTTGTTTTTTTTTGTTAAAGACTGATCCTATGCAGTTATAGTTCGCATGGCCATAGTTTTATTTTGTTAAATTTATGCATGTTCGTGCATCATTTTGACCGTTCCGTACTGCAATGTATGATTATATTCGCTGCAGAGTTGAAGAGGTCACTTTATGCCCTGTGCTCACAGTATGGAAGGATACTGGATGTGGTGGCCTTGAAAACTCAAAAACTGAGGGGGCAAGCATGGGTTGTGTTTAGTGAAATTACAGCTGCTACCAATGCTTTCCGAGGATTGCAAGACTTTGATTTCTACGGCAAAAAAATGGTATTGCACGTTCATTTTAGTTGATATTTTTTTCCGCTCCTTTTATCGTGTCATTTTTTTCATGTCATGAGATGCATAAATAGATATATTGTTCCTGGTCATTTGGTTTGTATTTTAGTACATGCTATAGGCCTAAACATGTTTTAAGTTTTGCAATTTGCTCAGGGATTATTGCACAGCTTTTGTCTGATCGACGTGTGGTCCCAGCACCCATATGTTCTCGAGACATGTGGCACATCATAAATGCCCATTGTTGAAGCGAAAAGGCTAGCATATCTCAATACTCTTAGTGAATGTTGAGTTTCATGGAGTGATGTGGATAGGCATGCATTTTTCTTATTATTAGGCCAGCACACCTCTTTGTTTTGATTCTATATGAAATATACTCGCTTCATACAATGTATTATCTAAATGCTAAACAACTAAAGGACAAATCCTTGTCTATTACTCCTGTAGTCCTGTTACTTATTTACTTTATAGGCGAAATGAATCTCTCTCTTACCCAGTAGTTACACCATTTTAAGAAGAAATCAGGCATGGAGGCCTAATAGTGGTGTCCTGTCATGTATATTGTTTCAGAACTAACTTTTAATTTTTCCTTCCCCCGTGCAGCGAGTCCAATACGCAAAAACAAAATCTGACTGTATTGCAAAAGAAGATGGTACTTATGCTCCTAAGGAGAAAAGAAAGAAGCAGGAGGAGAAAGGTAATTCTAATTGCATGCTTCAGCTTTCATGTGCTTGATTATGGTCTATGTGGCAAGTCCTGATGTTTTTCAGAAGTGAGATGTTATACGTGATCAGCAATCCTAGTGCATACATTAGCAATTAGCTCATCACAGGAATGAATTCTACACTAGTTCAATCTGTCACTATGTTTATCTTCAACGTTAGATTATGTTCATTTTAAACATATAGTGGCCAGGGGGTTTAAATTTTTTACATATACTTCCCTTGTATGAGATTGCTAGCTGCTAAGATGCTTTGTATTGTCTCGAGAAGTCAGGAGAGTATACGATGTTCTTTAATCGATTTTGTATCTGTGGCCTGCGCATAAAAAAAACTTGATCAGGGGAGAGATGTCCCCTTGACTTTGTCTTAAGATAGGGGCCCACCAAACCGTGGAAAGCAGGCAGGAACCTCATGCATGCTTGCTTCATCGGCGGCTGTGGACTCATCTGCGCTGTTACAGTCCAGGGAGGTGGGCGCACGACATGCAGCGCAAGGGCTTGAACCTCGGCGGGGAGCGCCGCACCTGGGCGCTCTACCATCGCACTATTAGTGCGTCTGCGTGGCCTACACATAAATTTGACCTTTTTTCTTTATTTGAGAGAGCGAGAGTAAACTAAGCCGAATGTCCTTGAAGTTACACATTTATCTGTTTCACTGTCTAAACTTGAGAGCCCTCCATTTTAGTCCCTAACTTGCAAAAGCAATTAACTTAGGTCCCATCTCGTCATTGCAACTATGTAAGTCATAGGAGTTTATGCCAAATAGCCTTCAATACCGTATGCAGCTTTAGGGAATAGGGACCTTAATACTCAAGGATGACCTCTGTTGTTTCGTATATTGGAGCTTGTTCTTAACTTCTTATCCCATAGGCACGTGGTCGGACAACTAGCTACTAGTTGGGCAAAATGAAGCAGTCCTATTGCATCCTACTTCTGTTATTATCCTTCAAATATCAAACTTGTTTCATCCGTTTGGCGTGGCTCTACTTTTGAGTTACGGGTGCAGGACTAAATTTTATTCTCTTCTATTTTTTTTTTTTGCATTTTGGAGTTTTGGAAAATGTGCACTCACTATTTTTTTCCCTCTTGTCTCTTGTTTCCTTTTTAGCTGCTGAGAAAAAACGACGAGCAGAAGAGGCACAACAATCTGGTCCTAATGCTTCTGCTGCCCAAAGCAATGGAACTGTAAGCTTGCTCCTGCTTTACAAGCCCTATTCCTTTATCTGCTAATTTGTTATTTGATCAGGCTGTCTCAGTGCTTGTACAAGAGTTGTGTGACTGCAATACAGAATTTTGCCTATCCTACCAGGCTACCAGCCTATGCTTATCTCATGTATTTGGTGTGCTTTTGAATATAAAGGCTGCATACAAATTTTTCATAAGTCCGCTATTGCTCACTGTTCTTTTTAAATACTCCCTCCGTCCCAAATTACTATTCGTTTTGGCTTTTCTAGATACATAACTTCTACTATGTATCTAGACTGGTATATATCTAGATGCATATTAAAAGCTATGTACCTTGGGACGGAGGGAGTATCTGCTAGTGACTTGGGCTAGGACTACTATTTCTGACAGCGATAATAATGGCTTTTCAACATACCTGAATGGATTTACTAGACTTTATGAATTGCTTTTAGTGACTAAGTGCAACTCTAAAACTTAGATGCAGCATCTGACTATGTTCAAGTATTTCTTAGTCATGGAGCTGGTCACTGTAATGGTCATATGTCAACTTTCTTTGAATTTGACCTTGAGGATTGTTTGTTGTCGCTTCCTTGTCTACAATACTTATATTCTAGAATCCAGAAAGGTTCTTTGACAATACATAAAACTCAGACACTCTGTAGTCTTTGAGCCGAACTGACCCAACAAGCAATTTACCTGCTTTGCACTTGGTTGTACTTGACAGCTAAGATACTTATTTATTAGTTATTACTGCTGTGGTTGCCATTCTGTTTGCAGTAGAACTTTTTGTCCTGCTGGCTTTGATATTTGTTCTTTTGAAAAAGAAAACAAAATGGAGCAATATCCCTTTTTAACAGGTTAGCAGTACTTTATACTTCCAGAATCTTTGTAGTCCTAACTTCTGCCACCTGGAAGTGCTCGTGAGGACACACTTGCTACTGATTTTCCATGATTAGGTTTTAGTTTAAATAAGCAGGCATACCTGATAGGCTCAGAACTGTAAATAAAGTTTTCAAACATCATGATAGTGGGGATGTTAGATAGGATTTCTAGGGTGAAAAAGATTGGAGTAGGAAGGAGCACATTCAAGGTCAATTTAGCTTCAGGAGTGAGCCAGTGACAATGCCAATACCAATGGTACTAGAAACAGTGGTATCTTTGAAAGATTCAAAGGCATCATTGTAAGTTTATGAATTATAAGTCCACATTCCAATTTTTTCTTTGAGTTTGATTGGTCTACTCTACGTGGTCAATTCGAGCAATGGACGGTGGAAAATAAACTATCACCTGCTCTTAAAACCGAAGTGTTTGATACATAGGGCCTGCTTGCTTCCCAGCCACAGGCTGCCACGCCACAGCCTGTGGCGGGGTTCCCAGGCGCCACACCTAGCAGCTGCAAATGTTGTTGACTGTGCTGTGGCGAACTGTGCTGTGGTGCGGAGGGCTGTGCTGTGGCAGCCTGTGGCTGACAATCAAGCAGCTTCATATTCTTAGGGTGGGACTCTAGTCTAAGAAGGCTTTTTCGTTCCCATATTTAATTCTGTTAGGTATGTTAGCTCACCAGTGTCCCAATTCAAGGATTTCTCCCATCTAGCCCACAAGAATGAACTATCAAGCTCATGCTAATGACCCTTCATCTTACATGATGTGGATTTTATGGGAGATTAGTTAGTGAGATATCATATCCTTGTATTGGTCCAATAATCTTCCTGAGTGATTTGTCATTCTTATGTTTAATGTATCAATGTATATATTCAAACAGGCCCTAGTGTACTCAGTAGCTTTAGATTACCATCTCTCCCGCATGAAATTTCAACTAATGAAATGTTGATGGTGATGTCAATGCTTATTCTAGAGTTT
Organism: Setaria viridis; assembly: GCF_005286985.2. Classification (NCBI taxonomy): domain Eukaryota; kingdom Viridiplantae; phylum Streptophyta; class Magnoliopsida; order Poales; family Poaceae; genus Setaria; species Setaria viridis. The sequence goes on from NC_048271.2 coordinate 46,579,037, forward strand.
ATATAATCTTTACCTCAATGCTAGTTTCTTCTTGTGCCTAGTAATGGTTGATTGAGCTGCTTTGACAACTTGCTTGCAGGGTTACCAAGCCTCTCGCCTGGGCAAGGTTTCACAAGAGCAGCTCCCTCCTAACAACATCCTCTTCATCCAGAACTTGCCGGACCAGACCACAAGCATGATGCTCCAGATCCTGTTCCAGCAGTACCCTGGCTTCCGGGAGGTCCGGATGATCGAGGCCAAGCCAGGCATCGCTTTCGTGGAGTTCGAGGACGACAGCCAGTCCAATGTCGCGATGCTGGCCCTCCAGGGCTTCAAGATCACCCCAGAGAACCCCATGGCTATATCCTACGCCAAAAAATGAGAACCGTTCAAAACCCCCCTGTACTCGTAAGATCTTTTCCGCGCTCCCGCCTTTCGAAATCAAGCTGCAGTACCAGCTTTCCGACCGTGTATTTTTGGAAACAACTCGCTTAATCTAGAAGTTAAACCCTTGCCACTTTTAAGTCAGGTTTGGCCATCGATCTTTACGTTCATTCACCCTGCCTTTTGCCCTTGTCGTGTCTGGTATCGTGCTGCCTATATAGGCGGCGCCTTCATCATCTGCTGCCTGCAGTGGTAGAAGAAGTTGGCCGGGTCATGGGCGTACCCCTCGCTTAACGGCGAAGAGAAAATGATGCCCCTATGCTCCCTGGTCAAGGTGAACGAGCTGTACGTGCCATAGTATATTTGCCAGAATCGGAGGTGTCGCCCCCAAGTAGTTGCGGGCATGATTGTTGAACAAGTATTTCAGTAGTGGGGTGGTAGGTTTCGTGGCGCCCTTTTTTCTAATGGGAGGCGTGCGGCCTTCTACGCCTACTATTTGGCCATTATGGGGGTTGCTGTTGCCTTCGTGGCCCTCATTTAGCTAGCCCCGTTAGGTGTTGTGCGTATGAGTAGCTTTGAAGTCCATGAACGTACGTGCGCGCGTGCGTGCGTGTCCGATCCATGCGAAGCCATGCATCGGCATGGCGTGTTCGTTCGTTGCGCGGGCGGTCGGCCAAGGGAGTAGGCTGATGAGGAGGCCTTTGTGTAGCTGCGTCGTGCTCGTAGAGTCGGAGTCGGAGTACTTGGTCCGTTGCTTTTCGGGATGGGTGTGCGTCTCTGTTGGTGCTCGTCAGTGCTCGCCCGTGTGAGCTATGCTACCTGTGCGGTCTGATCTGGTCGGAATAGGTGGACCGTGGGGTTGGGTTGGGTTTTCGTAGGGGGGCTCTGTCGATGGTCCTGTGAGCGCCGTATCGTTGTGGCAAATCAGGCGGGAGATCTTGTAGCCTTGTGTTGAATAGTGATCCTGTTGTCATGGTATGGAGGGGTGAAATCATGTGAGTATGTGACTGTAGGGTGGTATCTCGTGCCTCGGAGGTTTTGGCGATTTGCTTCTTGACCAGAGACGGGTTGGGTAATTTGGAGTTACTTATGTTCTATTCTTCACGTCAACAGTTAGCACGGTAGTAAAAGAGTTTTCACAGTCATACCATGTAGGAGTTTCAGGTAAATGCTCCAAATAAAAAAAGAGTAAATGCCGCGCCCTCCAAAGAAAAAAAAAGAGTAAATGCCGCGCCCTCCAAAGAAAAAAAGAGAGTAAATGCCGCACAGTATGATGTCATGGCGAAGATGTGCATGGAAAGATCGGGATGGGTAGTTATAACTGCTCGCTTGTTAGACCCCCTCTGGAGGATGGGTATGTTCCTTGATAAAATAGTGAGGTGTGTCTACTAAGAGACAAGCGCAACGTAAGCAATTTCCGCCGGAAAAAAGAAAGAGGAGATAAACGTAAGCAGCTTCTTGGCCGTATCCTCGTCCGTGACATTGGAAAGGCGTATGGAAGAAGGTGGGGGAAGATAAAAAAGAGCACGATGTTGCCGCTGCTGCAAATATGATGGAGCGATGATGACACCTGCCATTTTGCTACGGTTACACAATCCTGTTCCGTTTCACTTGAATCATTCATGACAGTTGAAAAGAGAACAGCCCGGTCAGTTCACTTTGCAGCGGTTCATAGGACCATTCATGAGAATTTACCTTGCGATTCGAATCAAGTCCATTACCCGACGCACGTACGCACGGGCGCGGCAGTAAATGGGCGCGCGATCACAGGCTTCGTTAACGAGTTCACATGCACTCCGCCGTAGGAATGTGGGCCCCGGCGTTCGGTGGGGGCATTCTCCTCGTGGGTCCCACTCGACGCGACCACGGACCACCCCAGCCAAGGAAGGACGAAGCGAGCACAAACAAATTCGAGAGACAGCACGACTATTGCCAAAGCCTCTTCCCCTCCCCCCTCTCCTCTCTCTCTGCTTGCCTGCCTCGTGTGTTGACGCCCCCCCGCAAGTACGAGACAGCGAGCGGGCGGGAGGAGGAAGAAACAAAAGGCAGGCCGTCCTGCCGCCGCGAGCTCGCGGCAACATCACCACCACCAAGGCGCCAACCACCACGTCAATCTGTCGAGACTTCAATTGGCGAGGACAGAAGTGTAAAGGCAGGGGTCTTTGCAGGGCCGTGCAGCGCTCCTGCCCGCGCCGCCGGAATTGGTGGCCGGAGAAGAAAAGCTGCCACGGCAGCGGGCGGCGGGAAGGAGGAGGAGAGGCGTCTCGAGGATTGCAGGCAATGCCCCTGTCGCGGCACACGGTCGGGAACGAGTTCGCGCTCGGCGGCCGCGACCTCTACCGCACGGCCGACCAGCACGACCCCGAGGCCGTCCTCGATGGCGTCGCCATGGCCGGCCTCGTCGGCGTCCTCCGCCAGCTCGGCGACCTCGCCGAGTACGTGCACCGCACGCACCCTTCCACGTTCTCTATGCTCTCCATGATTGCTATTGCCTCGTCTTGATTGTTTGGTTGGGCTTCGGTTAAGTTTGCATTCGATTCGAGCATCTTCTTTTTCCTGGACGAGTAGCGGGTTCTTGGTGGTGGCATGCATTAGGAACTGTTGCGTCACGAGTCCTGGGTCAATCGCATTTGTTTGGATTCTGATCGTAGTAGATCACCTAATGCCTTTGTTACGAGAAAAATGGTAGGTTTTAGAATCCTTTTTTTCCTTTTTGACAAAAGGTAGGTGATTGATGTGTTAGGCGTCTGACTTTCAGGTATTAAGCTTGTTGATGACCTTGTCCTGGCTCAACAACACAGACCATTGTTCTGTTATCGCTTTATTTCATAATTGCGCTCAACCACGTCGTTGCCATTATACAGATGTCCTTTTTTCAATTAAAAAGAAAAAAAAAGAGTGGTCATCTATGAAAGAAAGCTCTGATGATTTCTGGCACCTGAAGAGTGAGGCAAGGTCCGCAAGGAAAAATACAAAAATCTAACCAGTACAACCAAAGTTTGACCAGTATGAATGCCGGAAGCTGCATTTGGCATTTGCCGAAACCAAAATTTCAGGCACATGTGGTGACAATGATTCCACTGATCGGCCCCCATTGCATGCCTGCAGATTTGCTGCACAGGTGTTCCATGGTCTGTATGATGAGGTGATGAGCACGTCTGCGCGAGGGCACGGGCTCATGCTCCGAGTGCAGCAGCTGGAGGCGGAGCTGCCACTGCTTGAGAAAGAATCCTGCCAGAGAGACTACCTATATGTTGTTTCTAACAGGGGTGGGTTCAGTATAATTATAAGCTTCTCTTTTGGAGCTCATCCTTCACTGCTTCTCAATTTTCAGAAAATGTGTCCTTTTATTGTTCACCCATTTTTAAAAAACCGTTGTTTGGTACTTTGCTCTCTTTTGCAGGTGTTGATTGGCATTTGAATCCGAGGGTGGAGCATGGGGTTGTGACAAGAGGCGACACGCCTCGCTTCATCATGGCGTCCATCAAGCGGTGCCACGGGCCTCCCAAACTTTTCATGCTTGACAAGTATGTGTGATGAGCTATCTCTAGCAAGATGTGGCTAATGAAAACTTGGACTATGCATAACGTTGCAGTATTGTTAAACTCACAGGTATGATATCGGTGGCGAGGGTGCGTGCCTGAAGAGATACACTGACCCATCGTTCTTCAAGATGGATTCCGCATGTTCTACCGCACTGCAGGAAGGGATTCAAAGTGAAAGAAGACCTCTAAAAGCCATGGTAATAAACACTTCTTTTGCGACAAATAAACACTTTAAAAGTGTTGTCATCACAAGTTCATATGCAGTTTAGTAGAAGTGTGCACTGTAGCTCTCCTTTAGGAATTTTGATAGATCCATTGTAAGCTGGGAACAACAAACTGAATATTTCTTCTTCTTCTATAATTGTTATACATTTTCCACTGTAAATTTAATGCAATCAGCTTCACCAAAGGAGAAAGGCTCTGTTTGACTGAACTTCAGTGATGGGAACATTCAAATTATTTTGTTCCACTCTTGCAGGAGATCAGGCCTAACCTTCAGAATGGCGAGATTTTCCGACCCCCAAATGCAGCTGACACCGCCTCCAAGTACCATTCCTCTTAAACTTTTGAAGTGTATCAGTAGTATGTTCTTGTTCTGCTACATTTTTTTTTCTAAAACAACGTTACTCGTATATCTCCGTAGATTGGAGGCTGATTTGTCTGGTGAAGCTATGGATGAAGTTCCTATAAATCGCAGACGACTGAAGTACCGACAGTTAAATGGATCTGTATTTCAAAGCTTCAGACCGCATATGCAGAATCTGTATGAAAAGGCTTCATCAGAGGAGAAACCCCCTGCACTTGATCAATCAGAAGTGCGTATCTCTATGATTGATTCGCCTGACTCAAACACGGAAGAGAGAGACATCATGGTAGACACGTCCGTCAACATGGACAAAGTCAAGGTCACTGTTCGCAAGAACAGATCGATTTCTGAAGAAGCACGTTCTTCAGATGCTCGGTCAGCAGGAAGCAGCAAGGGATACAACTCTGAAGTTGATATCTACGTGGACGCACTGACCACGATGGATTCTGAAGCAGAGACAGACTCAGAGCAAAGAGACCATCGAGACCACCATGCCTTTGCTCGGATGGATCCAGACAATGCATGCTCAGATGCTCAAAATGCTACAGCACCGCGGTCTAGCAGCTTTGAGAAGAAAGACTTGTCAGATGTTGCCTCAACAAACAGAGATATGAGTAACCAGCATGAAGAAGAAGCTATTGTCTCCACACCACAGATCAAACCAGTTGTTGGTGAACATGAGAGGACTAGTTCGTTGGAGGAACTGTTTGAGCAAGAAAAACCAGCTTCTTGGGATCATGAGAGGAGTAGTTCCTTGGAGGAATTGCTCACCGAAGATTTCCATGCTTCAGAATCCGGCGAAAGAGAGCAAGCTACTGAAGAAACGGGTGGCAATGGCAGTGCCACCAATGCTTCATCAAATGGCATGCAAGATATTACTAAGAAGAGCAAGGAAGCCAAGGAGAATTCCAGCCTCGCAACCATTTCGTTCAAGAAAATAGCAAGCAAGAGGTCCAAGTATGTCGGTGGTATGGAGCTGATTGCTTCAAAAGTTGGCATTCTGCCAAGGAAACTCTCCAAGAAGCATGACCCTTTCTGTGATTCCCTCCGAAGCATGGCGAAGCAACTGCTTGAGCTGAAGTATGATGGCACTCAAGATAGTGACTTATATGACTTCGAAGCAAATGGCGAGGGATGCAATGTCAAGTACCTGGAAATGTATGATCCGCCTGTTGAAATTAAGGAGAGTGCTGTGCACAAAATTCCTTCAGATTCACCTCATGATGATGTGGGCTCAAGAAAGTGCCAGCAGGAAGAATTGAACCATGAGTCGGAGCATGATATTCCACCAACTGACAGTCCACATGATTCGGTCCCTGATGATAGAAATTTATTTCAGGATTCCAACATTGTCACATCACCCAGTTCCCAAGAGGAAGAAGGATGTGCAAGTACTGCACCTGATGAGCATTCATCTACTGGAGTGCTCAACCATATGTTGGAACATGATCAAGAGAAGTTTGAGGAACATCCTGACAGGGAAGTGACCGAGGACACTGATACTGAGGTTGTTTCAGAAAATGCATCTGATACGGGTGAAGACTTGAAAGAAGATATTGAGGAAAGCAACAAATCTGATGCATATGCATTGGATGATGAAACTGCTGAGTACATAGAAGAGCAAGCAGTTTCAGATGGCATGAACTCCTCACCGGTTTCATCCAAGCAATCTGATGATCCTTGCCTGATAACTCCACTCACTCTCGCAGATGAAGATGACACAGGGGCATGTAAGATCACCGACAGCTACACCCCTGAAGTGGAGCATATGACACTGTCAGAAACATTCATGGATACTGATCTATCTAAGGTAGTAACCGAGTCAGTAATCGACAGTGAAGATGCCATGCCAGATGATAAACAGTACTATTTACATCTAGAACCTACTTTTGGACAAGGTGCAGTTCTCAGCAGCTCCGAAATTGTTGTCCAAAACGGTCAAGTGCCGCTGTGCAGCTCATCCACGGTGGCTGTAACTCCAGAACTAACGGTAAACACCAAGGAAAAGCATGAATTGCATCCAGTTGTGCATCAAGAACCACCTAATTCGTGCAACAGCAGTACTGAAGTTTTTGGAGATCCACTAGCTCCTGACTCCAGAGATGTTCCACCGCCGATCATTTCAAGCTTTGATTGGATGCTCAATGGTCCAATGCAGCAGTCATTGAATGTCCTTCCTGCTCAACCAACTTATGGAAGTGCACAAGGAAATGGTTCATCTGAAGATGCACCGCCGCTTCCCCCTCTTCCACCAATGCAGTGGCGAACAAACAAGCTTCAGATGGGGTCATCACCTTTATCTGCAAAGATTGGGCGACCACCAAGGCCAAAACCTCCAGTAAAACACCAAGAAAGCGAAGGCAACTCTTCACTGGATAAAATAAATGAAAATGCAGAAATTCTTCAGGAAAATAGTCTGCATATAGGCTCCAGTTTGCAGAATGAAATGGTGCAGGCAACGGTTCCTGATGATCATGAGGCAAATCAATTCCTTAATAGGGATTCTCAAGAAAATCATTGTGGAGAGGGAGATAAAAAGCATGATGTTGAGGTTTCTAATCCGCTTTCCTCGTCAGAAGTCGAATGCGTGGCAGAATTCGCTTCAGTAAAAAGTGAAAATCTGCACATTTCGCAGTCAAATGAGCTTATAGTTATTCCAGAAGAGGCGTGGTCAGATTTTGGGAATATAAAATTTATACCAGAACAAGAAGGAAAACACCAACTAAGCAATGGAGTTTATGGTTTCGGTGGCTTGTACGCTGCTGGTTTGTCAGCACAAAAGACAAACGAGAAGCATGAAATAGTTGTTGATTATAAGGATATGGATTTCTCATCTGCAGGTTGCAACAAAGCTGCAGATTCAGAAGAAAATAAATCGAATGGTGCTCCTAAACAGGAAGATATGCTGAGTCCTGGCCTGACAGCACAGCAGGAAAAAGGTGAACATGGCAATTCTGATGACAAGGCAATGGAGTTTTCCTCTGCATTAGAAGAGGAACTGGCAAAATCTCCAACTCATCCAGTGCCAAAACCACCTAGATATCCTCTACTTCCAGTTACTTCTCATGACAGAAGCATGGTAAGGTTACTTCATAATTTGCTTTAAGTCATTTTAACGTATTCGCCTGATCAAATATTTTCCTTCTAATTCTTTTTAGCTAAGAAAGGCTCCAACTTTGGTTCAACCTTCAAGTAAGCTTTCAGATGAGAAGAACACAATACTGGAGGAGATAAAGAACAAGGTAAGAGTTGAAGGCTACATTTATGTCCAATGATAACCATTATAGTGCTTAAAGGGAATATGATCTTATCATGCTTAATGTGCCTCAAACGATGGTACTTGTTTCAGTCTTTCAACCTGAAGCCTGTTCTTGCAAAGAGACCAAGTGTGATGGGTGGTCCAAGAACGAACTTACAAGTGGTGGCCATCATCGAGAGAGCCCACGCCATTCGCCAGGTTATTATAAGACGCTCCACATCTTTCTACAATTTCAGTCGATCATAGCTGCATCGACAATGACTAAATGGCGATTCGTTCTTGTAAAACCAGGCTGTTGCTGATGACGATGACGAGGACAGCTGGAGTGAGTAGCTGCTTCCTCTGAGCAATTTGGCTCCTGGTATATTTTTCACGAGTGCTGTGCGCCTGTGCTGATCCAAGCATTCCTACACCTGTTCTTGTATGGAACAAACGATGGAATGGAGAGTCAAGCTTTCATGCAAAACATTTGGTTTGGACCAAGCAAAGGGCAAAGCTCATGGCAGTGATGCCAGGAAATGAATCAAGCTACGCTAAGAGCAGTGTGCCTATGTACTAGTAGTGCCCGTTGCGTTTTGAAGCGCGTCATATGTTTATTAGTATCTTTTGATGCGCTAGCTTCCTGAAGTTTGATGCTCGGTGAGGGCTGTATATTCCTAGGGGCTAGTGTGAAATTTTTATTTTTGTATCTTGATGAGTGTACAGAAAGAAGCATGAGTGTTGGGTTGCCCTATAAAAATGTGAAGCAGCAGAGCAAGCAACTTCAGTGTAGTTTGTACGGATCATCTGGCAATGGCTATCTGGGATTATGAGGTGAGTTGTAGCCGGTGCTGCAGCATGAGGTGCAGCCGGTGCAGAAAATTTGGATTGTGCATGAAGATGCAATCTTCAAGCATTGTTTACTAAAACCAATCCTGATTTCTGTGGGTAAAATGCCACCAAGCTATACATTTTAGTTTTTGAAACTATTTAGAAACTATATATTTTAGTTTTTGAAACTATTTAGAAACTATATATTTTAGTTTTTGGTACTTTTAAAAAATTTCTCATGCTTTTACCACACAGATTCCTTCCCTAGGCCGCCATTCCCATCCTAGAAATCCAAAAGGCAAAGAAAGGAAAATAAAGAGGAGAAATAAAATATAAAATCTACCACTATATTCCAGCTCTTCCCTTCCACGCCACCAACTTTTCCACCTTTGGCAACGGAGGACACCTCATTTCGCACAAAAGCCCACGCATTCCTCTCAAATCCGTCTCCGCTCCCCGCCCAAGAAACCCCCACCTTTGCATGGGCAAGCGCCTCCCGGCCGCCGCCGCTGCAGTCGCCGCCGCTGCGGTCCGCTCCTACGCCCGCAGCCTCCGCTCCCCCTCTTTCGCCGCCTCCACCGCCGGGAAGGCAGCGAAGACGCCGCCCAACCCACTGGATACGCCCAGGAACTCCGCCGCCGCGGCCGCCGCTGCGGCGGCGGCCAGCTCCGGGCGGGCCGAGGTGCGGGATTTGGCGGCGGCGTGCGGGCTCCAGGAGGACGAGCGAGTGCCGCTCGCGGAGGTGGTGTCGGACTGCACGAGGCGGTGGTTCCAGGACGCGCTCAAGGAGGCGCGCGCCGGCGACATCACCATGCAGGTGCTCGTCGGCCAGATGTACCGCAGTGGATACGGCGTCAACAAGAACGAGCACAAGGTGAGAAGTTTCTTCGGATTCCGAATTGAAAGGAGTCGCTTTATTTAAAGGTCTTGGTTCTGGATCATTGACCTTCGGGCATATCAGTTCGTGATTGTTGAATGGTTTCACTTTGGATCAGTATATTTTCATTAGATGGTTAGGACTACATAGCTTCTGCCAGCTATGCTATCTTTAATATATTCTGCACCATAATTCTTATGCGATCGATCTTTCCAAGGTTTCTTTAGTGACCTGGCATGAATTTAGGTGGGTTTTTCTGTTGCAATGCTTGCCAGTGGGGACATAGGTTTAATCGACCTTGTGTGTTCAATGGTATACTTGCCGGTAGATCTGCAAGCAATTATGACCTTTTCATTGCATATTTGACCTGTGACATGGTTATTAGCTGAAAAGAATAGAAAGGAAGATCATAAGCTGTGATCTGTAAATCTTAAAATTCCCTGCTTAGTTTGGGGATTTGGGGACATGAAGAATTTAGACAGCAGATTCATCCCATTTGTTGATAAAAGTATAAATTGGCTTTTCAATTGTGCTAATCTTGCTTACAGGCTGGTAATTCCTTTTTGAATGATACCACTTTCTTGTTATCATATATTCGGTGCTTGACATTTACATTCTAGAACTTAAAAGGCGTAAAGAGTATTCTTAGAACAGAGGAGAGATGTGAAAGACCACCTTTCATTGCCCATGAACCGTTTGATAAGAGGATTGAATAAGGCGCACAAAGAGGTGCTCATATAAAGACTGAAGTTTAAATCTCACAAGACTGGATTGACTGTATGAGTCCACCAAACTTTTATTGTGCACTGGAATTGGGAATAGGTTTTACAATAGCACAGAATAGGTTCAGAATCCAAGGGGTGGAAAAAATGAGCTGTTCAAAAAATGAAAACTAATGAGGAAAATGCCAATCCTTGAACCTTTTTTTTTTCCAAGGTTCCTATTTCTTATAATGGATTCTGTGATCGTTTCTGTTGTAGTGTTAGAATGTTTGACTGACCAACATCTTCATCATATAGGCAAGGGTTTGGATGGAGAAAGCATCAAGGTATCGATCTACAGTCTGGAAAGTTAGCAATAAACGCCCAGGTTTGCAGCCATATTCCACCTTCATTTTAACGTTTCCAGGGCTCTTTGGTGTCTTCATCGTGCCAGCAACTGTATAGATGTGTGTGGTCTTCTACTCTTTTGCCTGACAGGTTCTTGTTTTGCAGGTTACAATGCTAGTGACTCGGACTCAGATTCAGGTGATGCTAAAGAATCATACAAATAAGGAAATCTTGAGAATTGTTAATCCATTAATGGATGGGTAAGTTTCATGTCTTTCTATGTGCCCATGTGATCCAGAGCTTCCTCTTTTTCCTGAATACTAAGCATCATAATCGAGTTACTTAATTGAAAACATATTCGTTAGTTCATTGGTATGCTATACTTTTGCCTGGTAAGCATTTTCATTAGACAGAATGATCAAGAAGATATGATAGCTTGTTATAGACCTTTTGCATGTCCCATGCATTTGAGGTCCCTTTTTTTTGCTGGCAGCTAATTTCCTTGTTACAATGATCAGGGTTTAGGGGTTCTGCAACATTGTTCTTATTTATGACCAGAGTTGTCCTATCTGAGCAAAACTAACAACATTACAAAGACCTGGAAAGCATAACTTTTCTTTTCCTTCGTTCTGGTGAAACTTGAACATTTTCCTTCTGTTATAACCCAGAAAGGCAAAGGCCGTATATCAAATTTGATTCTGGTTTCAATGCTTTATAGTGCCTTTTAAATCAGCATTATGTGTTGCTTGTTTTGTTTCTACCATTTGGTATTTGGTTGAGAAGATCCTTTTACTTTGCAGTATCTCCACCTGCACCTGTGCCTGCACTTTTGGCATGACTACAAAACCAGCGAAGCAATACAAACTACCACTTGAAGCTTCAGATATGCAGTTCTGTCGAGGAATCTGGTTGTGTCCCTGTTACTTAGCATGCTCGCTAGATATTGATGTCAGTTTCTTTCTTTTCCTTTTCCCTTTTCATTCTGTGAGTTACACTGTATTGTTATGGTTTATGGGGTTTCTTTGTTCCGGCCTTTTTTGGTTTGTGTAAATCTGCTTGCCATCAGAAAATTACAATTATCGAAATGGGTTTACACCGAGTATACAAGGTATGGGCAGGATTCTATTGCATGCCGTGCCACTAGTACATGCATTTTCATCATGGATATTTGTCTTGTTCTATGAATGAGCATTCAAATATTTGGGGATTTCGAATTGAATTGTGGCTAAACATTGGCATATGTCAGGCCTCTGTTGATCCTCAAGTGTCTTATGCTCTACAATGGTACAGGTGTAGATGATCTCATGGCATGTTCTTAGTTCTTCATAGTGGTAGTCTGAAGCTTATTGATCAAATGATAATATGCCCTGCAAGCCTTGGAAATCATTTGATCTACTAATTAATCCATAACACCCAGATTTGCAGCCATCCGTCGTATAAATGTGATGCTGGGTTTTAAAAAGCACCATGTGATATTAGTTTATAGTTTATAATGTAAACCACCATGCCAACTAACAAAAGGTTGAGATGGCCGAGTTGGTCTAAGGCGCCAGATTAAGGTTCTGGTCCGAAAGGGCGTGGGTTCAAATCCCACTCTCAACAAACTTCTTTGATTTGTTTTTTTAACTGACGTTTCAACATTTTATTCTTTTTTTTGGTCGAAGTTTATTTTCTCAAACCTATCATATGCGTATTGTTTTGGGATGGAATTTGGACATCTTCAGTTGCACCGAAGGATCTTAATTTTTTTTGCTTGGAAAGGCAATAATTTATTTTGACAGGAAGGGCGGCAATCCGCGTCATTGCGCGTGACTTGATTGGTAAAAGTTCAGTTATCATCCTGGCAGATCCGTTTTATAACTCATGAGATGCAGAAGAAGCTGAGTTGTTGGCTCGTCGGGAAGGCCTGCACCTTGCAATTATGGGGTGTTTGAATACTAGGTGCTAAAATCAGATATTCGGATGCTAATTAGAAGGACTAAACATGAGCTAATTATAAAATTAATTGCAAAAACCTATACTAACTCGCAAGACGAATCTATTAAGCCTAATTAATCCATCATTAGCAAATGGTTACTATAGCACCCCATTGTCAAATCATGAACTAATTAGACTTAATATATTCGTCTCGCGAATTAGACTCCATTTGTGCACTTAGTTTTGTAATTAGCCTATATTTAATACTCCTAATTAGCATCCAAACATCCGATGTGACGGGTGCTAAACTTTAGTATGGGGTATCCAAACACCCCTATATCATTCTGGAATAAGATCGTATCAACGTTGGGAAGGCGAATCATGGACGGTTGGCACTGCCGATGGAGGAGATTAGCGCTCTCGCTCAAGAGAGTTTGAGATCGTCCCTTGCTCAAGAAATCAAAATAGGCCCAGGCATGTGGTTCGTCTGCCGACTTGCATACGGACTGATCAGCGTAGCGACCGATCCAAGTCTTGCACTATGGGTATCCCGTATCCGAGTCCGAGACAAACGGTGACGCGTGCAAATTAATTAGAGGCCCTGATGCAAAGCAGACGCCGCTCGACGAGGTGGTGCCGCCGGCGTTCGTGGCGAGGCAGGACGACGGCGCCTACAGCCTCAGCGAGAGATGCCGAAGCGGTTCATGCTCGAGTACATGGCCAGCAAGGACCGCGACATCGGCGGCAGGATGGGCGTCATCGAATTCAGGGACGCGCGGGACACCGCCATGAGCGTGCGCTCCGTATGCTCCATGCCGAGAACGCCGCCCGCGCCGCCGCCGGTGTGGCCGGACCATCGTCTCGATCTTAATTTATACTCTTCTGTTCCACAGAGTACTACAAATTAATCAAAGCTAAGCTAGGGATACAAATTAATCGAAGCTAGGGACTTCAATCTCCATCTTTTGGAGATTATTAAGTATAGTGGTTAAGTTACAAGTTGAGATCGATTCCCGTGTTTAAATCCTCTTTTGTGTCGTCGTGCAAACAATTAATCTCCTTTCCGGTTCAATATCGTAGAGATACAGTAAATTATCGCATCCGTAACACGACCGAAATTTGTTGCCACACACCGGGAACTCGGACAAAATCACCTCTGCGCTCTTCTCCGCGGCCGGCAACCGCCATCGTGCGTGCCGGCAACGACGGCATTCCGACGACTCCGGGATGCGCTGGGGTCGGGAGAACTCCAGCCCTCCCCGCTTGAGGCCGTCCGGTTCTCTGATTCCCATGCCCAGTTGTCATTCCACTTGTTGGCCACTTGCTTGGCTACCATTTTCTCCCCAACAGCCGTAATGTTTGTAGCAGAAGAGCACTCCCTGGAAGGCAATAAGGGAAGCACATGTCATTTTAGCAATATATACACCCTACTACCACATTCAGACAACATTTTCCTTAGCTCGCCGTACCCAATTTTCAGCTGAGTTTTGTAAGGTTTGTAGGTACACCACGCATTTACCAACGTAGGCATTCTATGGGATTAAAATACTGATATCAATATGGAGTGTAGTCAAACCTCAGTTGTTGGATCCCGGGAACAAGGTTGGGAGTAGGGGAAATTCTTTCCTAGGTTCATCTTGGAGATTCAGGTCCCGAGAACAAGGTTTTGTATCCAATTTCCCACCACTTGGTAGGTTTTATAGGTCTGCTGATACCTGCATACCGGCAAATACTTCATCACCATATCTTCCAATGAAGCAAGGTTGCTGGTAGGGCAACAAATGTCTTCACCTGAAACAACCAAAATATAATTATATAGATTGAGACAAAGTGCCTTAGACCAAATTGATTACCACAAGGATGGAAAACCACTAGCATGTTATAGGCATGAAAACCTGATCCAAAGCTCTTAACATCGTCTTACGTTACCTTTGTACATTTTGTATGACTTCCTTTCTTAATGAGATGACACTCAGTTCTCCTACGTTGTTCAAGAAAAAAAACATCGTACTGTCTGGTCTTGCTGCCATTATCTGCTGAGTTCCAATGTCCGATGCACATGTAAAAGCAAAATAAACTTTTGTAGGTCCCACATAAAATACTTAACGTGACATCACAATGAGTGCTAATGGAAACTTTTTTTAAAACACAAATGGAAACATTGGCAATGAATACAGCACATACTTCACCAGAAGTCTCCACATGAACAACTGCCATTGGTAAAATGGTGAAATCTGTACACATCCCTTAATACAATTTCTCTTCCTGTGACATCAGAGGTAAATTTCATCCAATTGTGGCAGTCATTGCAGACACGAAGATTCTTAATCACCCGAAGGGGCATACAAGGAGGCAAACTCATTAACCCAAAAGCCACAGCTAACTTCTCACTGTGGACAAAGGAAGTAGGATCTTTCCGTTCTTGCTCTTTTTCATGGAAGAGATGGTAATTATCTTGCTTGTACCCTATTTTGGCTATCCTACCATTTAGATCAGCCAAAAAACTGTATATCTGATCAGCCAAGGGGTGCAACCGATCACCTGCATAGAATGCATGAACTGCACTCTTTACTTCAATCCAGCTACGACCTGGTTCTTTTTTTACTCCTCTATCTTTCATCATCTTTCTGACCTGATCCCTATTGGACCACTTTCCAGTAACAGCATATGCATTCGAAAGGAGGACATACGATGCCGAATCATGAGGCTCTAACTCCAGGAGATGTTTGGCTGCAAGCTCCCCAATTTCTATGTTCTTGTGTACTTTACAAGCACTGAGAAGGGTTCTCCAAACCATTGCATCAGCGGCTATTGGCATTTCCTCAACAAATTTCCTTGCACGGTCAAGTTGACCAGCTCGTCCAAGAATATCCATGACACAAGCATAATGGTCAGGTATTGGAGTAACTCCATACTCATTAGACATGGATTTGAAGTGACTAAGGCCTTCCTCAACCAAACCCACATGACTGCAAGCAGCTAACACGCCTATGAAGGTAACATCATTTGGTTTTAGACCTTCTTGTTTCATCTGATCAAATAAATCCAAAGCTTCTAATCCACGTCCGTGCTGTGAACAACTTGTGATGATAGTATTCCATGACACCTCATTCCTCTCAGACATATTAGAAAACTCCATCTTGGCATCTTCAATACTGCCACACTTTCCATAGAGTGAAATCAAAGCATTTGAAACTTCAGTTTCAGAGGTGTGTCCTGTCTTAATAGCTCTACAATGTACTTGTTTCCCTTGTTTTATATCTGCAAGGTTAGCAGAAGCACTTATAGAGGAAACAAATGTGAACACATTGTACTTGGCACCTGATTGACCCATCTGCTTGAATACCTTAAGAGCTTGTTCATATAGACCGCTTTGTCCAAAACCGGAGACCAATCCATTCCATGTAATCTCATCCTTATGTTCAATTGCTCGAAACAAAGAGAAAGCTTCTTCGCTTCTTCCACATCTTGCATACAGGTTTACCAACGTGTTCCAAATTGAAATATCAGCTGAATAACCAGACACGTAAACCCGAGCATGAATCTGCAAGCCCTGGCGCATTCCTTTGAGTCCAGCACAAGCACTTGCGGCACTAGCTAGTCCTATGTTATCCGGCCAAATTCCACAGTCCTGCATTTCTTTGAATGTTGCAAGAGCCTCTTCACAAAAGCCATGCTGCACATATCCAGCAATCATGGAAGTCCATGAAACCACATCTTTTTTTCCAAGCATTTCAAGAATTCTGCGAGCTTTATCAAGCCACCCATATTTGGAATACATATCTATGAGTACACCACTTACATACATGTCAGATTCAAAGCCAGTTTTTATGCTTAATGAATGAATCTGCTCTCCAAGTTCAATGTGACCACTGCAAGTGCAAGTCCTTAAAATGCATGGGTAGGTGAACTGGTTGGGGCGTATACCTGCAGTTTGCATCTGACAAAAGATTTCAAAGGATTTTGCTAAATCATTGATCTGCCCATACGCCACAAGCATTAAATTCCATAGTACCACGTTCGTCCTATCACCTGAATTGAAGATCTCATGGGTTGTTTCAATGTCACCACATTTTACATAGAGATCGAGGAGTGAGCCTTCTGTTATGTAATCCAAAGACATACCTGCTTTCAGTAAATATGCATGGAGCAACTTCCCGTTGTGAAGATCCCCCATAGAGGCACAGGCTGCAAGGAGACTAGCAACGGTAACACAATCAGGCCTCAACCCTGACAACTGCATCTCATAAAAAATTTCCAAAGCACGCTCACCATGTTCACACTGAGCATGTCCTGAGATCAAAGTATTGAACGTTACTCTGTCACAGAACAGCATGTCAGAAAATAACCTCTCTGCTAGCTTAAAGGATCCATATCTTAAGTAGAAAGCAATAAGCGCATTCCCCACAAATGTCTCCGAACAGAATCCTTGCTTGTAAACTTGGGCATGGATCAGCCGACCTTGCGCAGAAAGCCCTGCTTTAGTGCAGGCACTGAGCACACTAGACAGAACATACGGAGTGGGAACAACTGCCGATCGATGCATCTGGCGAAACAACCCGAGAGCTTCTATTCCCAGACCATTCTGTGCATAACCAGACAGCATGGCAACCCACGAGACATGGTCCCTGGCAGAAAGATCGTCAAACACCCGCCTTGACCACCGCAGGAGCCCATTCTTCGCGTACAGATCGATCAGCAGGTTGCCTATGAGACGGTCAGCCCCAAGCCCACGGACGACTGACGTCGCGTGGATCTCCAGCACGCGCGGCCAGCGATAGCCGCGCAGCCTGCACGCCCGCAGGGCGCTCGCGAGGTCCGCAGAGACCAGGGCTCCGTGCTGCCGAGCCTTCGCCGCGACGAGCGAGAGGGTTCTCTCCGTATCGTCATGCGCGACGAACCTGGCGAGCGATCGGTGCAGTGAGGCCGCCGCTTCCCGGCGCGTCATTCCGTCGAACACCTTGCCTGCGGCACTATAGAGGTCATCATCCGCTGTTTGCTCGTGAGGGTCGCGGAGTTGCGCGCGAGTGCGGGAATAGACGATGCGGCGAGGTCCGAGACGGTGGGCGGCGGAGGCGACGCCAGCGGCGTGCCCCGGGCCGGCGGAGGCGGCGGCTAGCTGCTTGTCTGCCTAGCATCCATCCGTGCGGCGCGGCGGGCGGGCAACAAGGAAGAAGGGAAAGTAAGCTCCGCCTACGCCTGGACCTGGTTCCTAAGGCAGTGTTTGGTTGGATGGACTCGAGGGTGAATGGAACATATCATCCTTGGATGGATGGAGAATGGATTGGGCCCTTGTTTACTTCACCCCCAACTCCTAACTTTGGCACTATGCAAAAAGAAGATTCCCTATCACATCAAACTTGCGGTACATGCATGGAGTACTAAATGTAGATGAAATTAAAAACTAATTGCACAGTTTTGTTGTACTTTGAGAGACGAAGCTTTTGAGCCTAATTAGTCAATATTTGGACAATAATTCACAAATACAAACGAAACGCTACAGTGTCGCATTTATGGCAAAATGCTAATTTTGCCACTCCCAAATTGGCAACTAAATAAGGCCTGAATAATTCCGAATGGTACGGTACAATCTATTTGGTTGGCTGTATAGGATTATGTATAATTTTTGTTTGGTTAGCTGAATGGAATTGTATGAGCTGGTACATGTTTGGTTGGATGGATGGTTCCTCCAGGAATTTTGAATGTCTACCATAGATATTCACCAGTTATTTTTATCACAGGAATTTGGTACACATGAATGCGACAACACACGATAAGCGAATAAATTAAGAAAGAAAAGTCACCATTGAAATATATTATGATAAGAGTTCCCTACTACATACAGTCGATAGTAGCATACATACGGATGGACTATACAATGGCTAGCACACATATATAACATACAACAAAAGAGTATTGTTGCATAGAGACAAAAGCCACACTGTCAGACTACTGCCCCATAGTAGCACACATAGGTTTTGTCCATCCATAGTGATCAGACCAAAATACCACACCCAAGTTCGATCATGTCATTCTGCTATACCTAGCCATCACCAAAATACCACATCACTAGAGTTCAGACAGGTGATTCTTGATGTACCTAGCCACCCATATCATTTTGCTAGAAAGGTTAGGCAATGCATAAAATGCTCGTGCAAGTGGAGGATTATCACACATATAAGCATAGTAGTGATCAAGATTTGCCTCATCGAAACCTGGGATGCTCTTCAGCTTTGCATACAGCAAGGTCAGGTTCAGCCAGCTTTTTTATTGACGAAGAAAGCTCTCCAAGGCAGCAAACCAAGCAAGGTAAGATTTGATCACAACACTAGTAGTACATCACATTCACAAACCAAGCAGCAAAACGTTCAGTTCACTATTACATAGAAAGCACAACATATTAGTCGTTCAGTTCACTATTACATAGAAAGCACAACATATTAGTCGCAGTAGTGGTTTTGACGATCTGCCCACATTCTCTCAGCAATCATTTGTCTCTTTTCTACCATTAACCTATGGTCATTTGCTTAACCTATGGTCATTTCTTGTTCACGTGCTGTCCTCCGTGGATTTGGTGTCCAATTGTTCTTCTGGTAGGATGAAATGATCGGTCCCTTGAGAAAGAACCCAATTGGCCAATTGGGAAGGATGCAGCGAGCTAGGACAATATCAACTTGAGTTGGAAAAGGGAAGAATGGAGTTGCATCATTAAGAATTTTGAACCTTCTCTTCAATGATCCAAAGGACGCTCAGCTGTAACACGTAGTGTCGTTGTCAAGATTAGCGGGTTAAGACTTAGACTAGTAAATTTCTTTTATGCGCGTAAGGCTTCGGATGGTGGCGTGGGAGACACGGGGTTTAGACTGGTTCGGGCAAGGGAACGCCCTACATCCAGTATCGGGAGCTGCTCGTGTTGCCCACGCGGGGTTCTGTAGTAGGGGTTACAGGAGTGCGAGAGAGGGAGCTGATCCCAGGTCTCTTGGGTGTGCACTGATGCTCTAAGTGGGTGTGAGTGTGTTCTGTTGGCTTGGAAGCCTTATGGTGTCTCGAGTTGTGCGTTCAGCCTCCCCCTGTCTCAGGCCCCCGATTCCTCCTTTATAGCGCAAGGAGGCCACCGGAGTTACAGGTGAGACCGAGTGTGGGAAGCGGTAAAGAGATAAACATGGCTAGGTAAAAAAATACAACGCGAGGGGGGGAGCAAGTTCCCAGGTCGCCGGCGTCCTCGCCGGCCTTCGGCTTCCATCGGCGCGTTTGCCGGAAGAGGGTGGCGGCCGCTGCATCCTGTCGATGGCTTCCTCGGCGACTGTAGCCGTCGGACGTGATGATGGCGTTTCGTCGTGACCCCCGTGTCCGTTGGGGGAGGCGGCGGATCTTGCCGTCCTGCTGACGGCCTGCGGAGAGCGAACGTCGCATCTCTGCCACCGGGCGCGCGGGGCACGAGAGCGGGCGAGACTTCCTCCTGCCCTGGGCGGTGCAGACCATGAGTGCCCTGTGGCCAATCGGAGAGGGTCGCAGCTACTGTAGCAAGTACTGTGCGGCCGCGCATGGGTACTTGCGACGGGTTGCGTGGGGGCGCGGAGATCCTTCCTTCTGACAGCTTTGCGGCGCATTTATGGTGGAATCGACAGGGGGACCCACGAGATCTGCGCCCGAGGCGGATACTTGTCTGGTGGGCTCGGGTCAGCCCGACCTCCTATGCTTGGGGTCGGGCGAAGCGGAGGCCTGCGGCGGGGGGTCGGATGCTCCCGACCCTGGACCTGCGGTCGGGCGAGGCGGAGCTTGGTCTCCCGGGGGTCGGGGATGCCTGACCCCAGGATACCGAGTCGGGCGAGGCAGAGCGTGATTCTCGTCACCCGTGTTGGGCCGACGGCAGTCGTTATTCCCTTAGGCGGGCCTGGGCCTTCGCGTCTTTGCTGTTTCCATGGGCTTCGAAGAGTCGTTAATATTTTCCCCCGACACGTAGGGAAGAATGTCTAAGATCAAACAATTCCTTTTCATTTTGCACAGGATTGCTACCCCACTCATTTAAGTGGTACTGAACACCACGGAACAGAGGCATGAACCCAGGCTTCGCTCCATATCCGGCATCAACTAGGTAGAATTTTCCTAAGATGAAACCACAGAGTGATTAAATTGTTTCAATAGATTATTAGTGAGGGTATTAACAACAAAAATAGTTTTATTACCTTCCGGTACTCGTTGACCATTCACTCTCTTTAATGCATCTGATAATACCACAACATCAGCTAGCACATATGTGAATTTCAAATCGAAATCTACATCTGCCATCACATTTTGTGTTGCAAACGACTTCCTACCACGAAAGGCTGCCTCCATAGATTTACTAACAGATACTCATATATGTGTCCTATCAATAGCTCCAATACAATCCTATATGGTAATTATATTAATGAATTAGTAACCTGGAAATTTCGACCACATACATCCAAAAACAAATTGGATTGCCATACCTTAAAGTACGGATCCCATCTTGGATTGCCTGCAATTTTGGCTGGGGGACCGAAGAAGGTGGCCGAATAAGCTCATTTCTTAGCTCCCTATGGCACGTAGGACTAGGTTGAAATATCTGCTAACGGTTTCACCTGACCTAATGAAATTAGTCCCAACTAGCTTATTTCTTAGGTTGTGTCCACCTGTATTCAAGAACATGACAACTTGTTCCTCGATGCATACATATATAATACATATATAGTGTCTTGGAGCAAAGAGCGTTCTCTTAAAACTCGACACAACTCAAAGAAAGGATCTCTCTTAAGCCTTATCATTTTGGTGCAGGTGGTACCATCCTTGTAAATTCTTGTGTTCAGGTAGTCAATCCTTTTCTTATCCCTTTCCTCCATTGGAGCATATGTAACACGTTGCCTTTCTTTTCTCAGTCTAGACCGAGGCCTTGTTTAGTTCACCCCTAACTCCCAACTTTGACACTATGCAAAAAGAAGATTCCCCATCACATCAAACTTGCGGTACATGCATGGAGTACTAAATGTAGACGAAATTAAAAACTAATTGCACAGTTTTGTTGTACTTTGCGAGACGAATCTTTTGAGCCTAATTAGTCAATGTTTGGACAATAATTCACAAATACAAACGAAACGCTACAGTATGCTACAGTGCTGTAACAGTAATTTGGCACCTCCAAACTTTAGCAACTAAACAAGGCCCGAATAAACAAAAGCACCATACAGGCAGCTAGATATGTAGCAGCACTAATGAGTACAATTTTTTTCCGTCTAAGCTCCCTGTCATCCATCTACATTACCCAGGGAATGCAAACATTATATAAGATTTCATTTAAAAATCAGAATATAAGCTCATCAAGCAACACACATGCTATCACGTGATGGTTCTATTGGAGGAAAGCATATCAGTTTGCTATAAAATAATCTCCAGGACAGAATCGCATCTATATACTAATCAAATACATAAGAAATCAATAGAAGCACCTGGAACCTGTAATGCAACGAATCAACACATTCGTTCGCGAATCCCCTAGTATAACTTCAGATTTGAACGGCGCAAATGCATTCTTGGTCTTTGAGTCAACCAAATCAAGAACCAGACCCGGACCCAGAATGAGGGGCGACGAGCAACCAGATGTCCAGATTGACGGGCGACGAGGAGGAATCTTTACCTGCGTGAATGCGCCGCCGAGGGAGAACGACCAGGCTCCGGTGGCTGCGACAGGAGGGAAGGCCGAGTCGGAAAGAGGGGAAGGGGTGGGAGGCGAGCGGATGCGAGCGAGACGCTCCGTCCTGGACGGCGTCGTTCGAGGTTTTTTCCTGTGCAGAGTTATGTCGACTAGCTGCTTGACCACCACTAGGATTCGCAGGAGCAGTTTGTGCCTTATGAGGCTTGATGTATAGTTCAATGAAGTTATTTTTCTTTGCATATACCAACATTTTTTCAACAGATTGATCATTGAATATGATCAATACCATTTTCAATGTCAAAATCAGGGATCGTATAAAAAATTTCATCTCTATTTGGAAGGCTACTTTTTTTGCCAAGTCTACTATGTCAAAAAAAAAAAAGATGTTCTCTCACGGTCAATTCTTCTAAAAATTGACACTTCGCCTCCTTCGTAAAAAAGTGCTCCTTCTTTTGAAAAGGAACCCCTGTGATGAATTTTGATAGTGATGAAATCACCCTTCATTCCGTGTATGTGTACTATAAAATAAAAGAATCCAAAGTATATTTATGAACACATCTACAATTGGTAAAATAAAGATGTGTAGACCTGGACAGTACTACTTGATTAATCCTAAAGACACTGTAAAAATAAATCAATCAAGATATAATATTGATTTGATGATGACTTTGTACTCTAATCTTAGAATTCAACCGTGAGCATCAGAGAGGGAATGAAACATTGGCCAATAGCACAGATGTAAGAAAAAGTATGCAAATTTAAAATATTGATGCACGCACTAGCAAAATGTAACAAGACATTCTTAGATTAGACACATGGACTTGATCTAATGGAGCAACCGATCTAGAACAGGTGGCCTATCAAGGGAAAAGAGAAATGAAAAGATAATAAGAGATCTGTAACTGCAGCTTTTTGTCTCCACTTAACCGCAAGGATCTGCAAAGAAAAAGGCAACACCTTGCTGTCAAAATCTGAGAATACAAATAGATACTCCTCCATCCTTAAATAACTATAGCTTTTGGTTTCCATGCCACAAGTTTAACTGAATTGGTAGAAAATACGTGCACCATTTGTATCTTCAAATTAATTTATTAAAAAATTAGATTCAAATATCTATCTAATGATATTAATTTTGTATCATAAATATTAATATTTATGTGTATATATATATATATATTTAGTTAAAGTTTTTTCTCGGGAAGAAAAACCACAGTTATTTAGGGATGGAGGAAACAGGCGAGAGGAGAAAAGGAGCCAGAGATCAGAAAAGCAGATGTGTCGCTTTATGCTGCCTCAACCGCGTGAAGCTTATTTACAGAAATTGTAACCTACTTTTGCGGAGCTTTCGCGCGCAAATTAGCGATGCAGTTGCCGCCGGGAGGAAATTTTGGCACGCTAAAGCAATCTCGTGGCAGCAGATTTGCCGCCAAACTCGATTAAGTCAGGGGTATTCCAGCCATTGCGCACCAAACTTCCTGTCGCATCCTGTTGACGCCAGATTTTGACACGTATGGAATCGGCGTCAAGAAGGGAGAGAATTAACTGATGCGGCGAGGCAAGGAGGTCACGATTGGGAATCGGCCGATTGGTGCTATAGTTGGAGATCGGCCGATTGGTGCTGCAGTATTTCGGCGGATGGAGTTGGTAGAGGTCGGCCGATTGAGAGGCTGAAGCAGTTGGGCCAATATGGGTTTAAAGTGGATAATGAAGATAAAAGCGATCGGCCCATAGGTGCGCGACGACCAACTCCGATATGAGTTATACTTGTAAATATTCGTTTTCGTTTAAACTTAGAGATAGAGTCCTAGTCGGTTAAGAGATTGTTGTAACAGGCTATAAATAGCCATCTTTAGAGATCTGTAATCATCATCAAATCAATACAACAATCTACTATTTCTTCGTATTTTACTTTCAAGTTGACGACTTTGTCAGTACTTTTCTTCTTTTCACGAGTTCGTACGAATTGGCGGGGCTGCATCAACTTGACCTCCGGCCGATTCTGTAAGTTCTATTTATCGAGTAATATCTAAGCTTTAACTTCGGGCGCATCACTGTCATTTCGTTTAGATTTATTCATCAAGTTATCGATATTTACTAGAATATTAGGTTTTACTTGTTGTTTTAGTTTTATCACCAGTTATCCAACTTATATCTTGTTGCTTAATCTACTGCCTTTTTGCATAGCCGATTAGATCTGTTCCTAGTGTTGCTACTGTAGCGTTGTTTAGTTTACTCTAGCAGTATTCTTCACCAACGTTACTTGGTAATCGGCTGTATTATAGCCGATTTCTTTATTACAGCAAATCGGCCGATTCGCTGATAAGCTTCCTCGAGATCGGAACTTTAGCCGATCGCAACCTCTAGGATCTGACACGTTTCTTTCCTTGCCAATCAACAGGTCAGATTGGCTGGCACGCCGCGCGAACCGCACCAGGGTGATCACCCGAACAGGAGTTAAGCAGATTCTTCCGGATCGTGTGTCCGACGCTAGAGATTCAATCGGTCAATCTTTAGCGCCAACACATCCATATGAATTACCAGACTTCCCCAGGGAAGAGATCCGTGGGAATTCCTCCCATCAACTCCCTATCCCCATCCTAGTTTAATTCCCTATCCTACAAATTAAATAAAGCCCCAAAACTTCCATTCCCTCTCATCAACTCCCTCCAACCAAACGAGCCATAAAGGGAATATCCAATCTCTAGACAGTTCGGTCGTGGACGAGATCGTTCGAGGCCAACACCCAAACGGTGGGACGGGCGGCTCCCAGGTGGCCATCCAGGACAGAACTGTGCATGTATGGTTCCGTCACGGGAACCAAACGCCGCTTAAATCGACACATTAGGCCCAAATCAGAAGTGGGAAAGCCTGTCAAGCGCGGCCTGAAAAGAAATTAGCTTTATTTGCCCAAGCGCATGCGCTTCCAATTTTTTCCCTCTTCTTTTCTTAAAGTCAGATTTTTTTTTTTTTAGAATCTATTTTGTTGGGGAACTAGAGCGTGCCCACGCTACTTGTAATCTAGCTAGGCAACTCCCGCGTGTGTTGTAGAGCTGGATACGGGAGGAAGGAGTTGTTCTAAATAATAAAATTAGAATCAAATATCAATAAAGTTGAGATGGCCGAGTTGGTCTAAGGCGCCAGATTAAGGTTCTGGTCCGAAAGGGCGTGGGTTCAAATCCCACTCTCAACATTGATTTTTATTCTTTTTCGTTTGCTGCAAATCAAGCATTTATATGGAAGGTAATAGTTCTTAACAAGTTGAGAATACGTGTCCAAGAACTGCACGAGACACCCAGGCCCAAGCATTCAACTGCCATCTTGATTTATCCGTGCAATTTCATATCTCAAGTAGGGATAATATGATTACAATTCGAGTTGCGTAATCCAGCAAAAGAGAATGTAGGCAAACATTCTTAGACCATTTAATCAGATTACAAATACCAGTTCTCCACACTAAGATACTACTAAACCACATCCCAAAGGCAGTTCTAGTGCTACCGATAGTCTCACATGTAGAGGCCCTCCGGCACACCTTCTTTCTTCTTGAACATGACCTTTTCTTTGGCCTTCTTGAAGTCCACATGCGTCACCTAATGCAACGGAAAACAGATAGCAGATCATGAGGATACTTTTAGTTTTGTGCCTTTATTACTATTCCAGACTATTAGAGGAAGGCAAATCTGGTGAAATAAATAGTGTACATATCAACAAAATGACGGCTACAGGTACAAAAATCTCTGGTGAAATAAATGGTGTACGTATAAACAAAGTGCCGGCTACAGGTATCAACAAAGTAAGCCAGGTATATATGCCTTTCCAGGGATACAACTAATAATCAGCTCAAGAGAAAAACAAAATAAAGGCTCTATTTGGTCTAGAATGTTGTCTTACCTTCATACGACGCTCTCTCAAAGCAAGCAAGCCAGCTTCAGTACAAATTGCTTTGATGTCGGCACCTGAAAACTCATCTTTTGACATGATAAACTCTTCTAGGTTTACGTCATCAGCCAAGGTCATCTTCGATGTGTGGATCTGCTCAACAAAACAAACCTCGGTAAGAACAAAGCATGCCTTCTACCAAACGAATAGGACTCAGATGCTTCCGTCACACAGTAGCACCTGGAAGATGCGGCGCCTGGTCTTAACATCTGGTAAAGGGAATTCAATCTTCCTGTCAATTCGACCTGGTCGAAGCAAGGCAGGGTCAAGACTTTCGATGCGATTCGTTGCTAGAATAACTTTAACATCTCCTCTTGAATCAAAACCATCCAGCTGATTTAACAACTCCAACATAGTTCTCTGAATCTCGCGCTCTCCTCCTGAATGAGCATCATACCTACAACAAGGCCACAAACACAACTCAGATCAATTCATTCCTGAGAACCTTCACCAATGATTTTTCCATTAGCAAAGAAAATAACCCCTGTGGTAAACTATCATATGTGGTACAACCCACCTCTTTGTGCCAACTGCATCAATCTCATCAATAAAGACAATTGAAGGAGAAAGGTCATCAGCCACCCTGAACAATTCTCTTACAAGCTTGGGACCATCACCAAGGTACTTTTGGATCAACTCACTCCCAACAACGCGCAAGAATGTTGCTGATGTAGAATTGGCAACGGCCTGTAGCATATAAACTTTTTTTAAGCATCCACAAAGTGATTCCATTTGTAGGAAGGGGTGCAGCAATCTCATACTGAAACTTGGAAATATCTTATGCTAGGGAGGTAAAAAAAAAGGACAACAGACGCTCAGTGGGTTTGCTTCTTTACTGATGGGTGAAGAACTCATGGCAGAAGAAGGCATCAAAGTTAAGATTTGAAGTGTCCTAAAGGAAAAGAGCGCAAACCTTAGCAAGTAGAGTTTTCCCTGTTCCAGGTTCTCCATAAAGTATTACTCCCTTGGGAGGCCTGATTCCAATGTCCTCATATAGCTCAGGATGTGTTAAGGGAAGTTCAACTGCTTCTTTGATTTCTTGAATTTGAGCATCTAAGCCACCAATGTCAGCATAAGACTCCAAAGGCGCCTTTTCAACTTTCATGACAGAAACCATAGGATCAACTTCATCTTGCAAAATACCAACCACAGACAGAACCTGAGAGAAACATTTGGACAAGCTAGTTAGTACAGAAACTTTGAGAATGTCACTTAAAGAATGAAGAGCCACAAATGTGTCTGCTAAAGCAATCAAGAAAAAAGTCAAAAACAATTGCTCTATATATCAAGGCAAGTATCTATGAGGCACTAAAATGCATAGACACTTAAGCGTACATAAGTGAAGAGCCATATATTGTTTGTGCCATTAATCCTCCAAATTGCAATACTAAATTCCAAATACTTGTAACCCCAAAAATTGTCATATCATGTACATTGCGCGAAAAGAATTCCTCCTTAGCACGTATCAACTCAATTAATGGTAATTCAGACCACAAATTTTGCAAGTGATCTGTAGAAAGCAACCAACATATTCGACAAATATGTAATATATAGCCATAACCATAGATAGAAAGAAGTGGTCGATTATCCTCCAGCCCAGGGATTGGTCACCTTCATAGTTCATATGCCTAGATGAACTAGCAACTATTTAAAAACATATAGAATTACTGGGAATTCTCTGAAGTCACAGTTGTGCACCTATGAAACAAGCTAATAAGCCAGAAATGCTTTTGTCCAAATTTCAAGGTTTGTCCACATTACACCATACAGAAGCATAACAAACCCAATATTCTCACAGCATAGCAACAAGGTTAACCAGCCCAGACAACTAATTATCACTTGTTTATCGCTAGCCACAAAGGAAATTATAATCTTTCCATTAAAATTTCAACCTGAGTCCCCAATACCAGACCGAATCACTAATTGAAACGTGCAAAAAGCTTCCTGCGCCGAAACTACTGCCTCAATTCCAATCCCGCACCGCAATCCATCAGATCAATGCAAGGATTTCATATTTGTACCTTGTTGTGCATCAGTATGGCGCATCCAGGCTCGAGCTGGTCCTTGTCGACGAAGGACATTACCCCGACGTAGTACTCGGGCCCCACGGACGAGGAGACGATGGCGTGGCTCTCGTCTATGATCTCCTCGAGCGATCCGACGCTCATGGGGGTGCCGCGGAGGTCGTCGACCTTGGATCGGTCCTCCTCCGTCTTGTCCTCGCTGGGGCGCAGGCGCTCCTGGCTGGCGACGAACTCCTCCTCCATGAGGAGGTAGTCTTTGACGCGCTCGAGCTTGAGCAGGCGGAGGCGGCACTTGGAGAGCGGGGCCACGGCGGGGAGCCGCGCCGCCGCCTCGGAGCCCTTCTGCCGCTTCTGCCTCCTGCCGACACGGGAAGGGGCGGCGGGAGGCTCGTACTTCTTGTCCTTCTTCCCGCCGTCGCCGGGCTTGCGGTCGCCCGGGAGGCCGCCCTGCTTCCCCATCCCGCCGGGAGTGCCTTGCCCCATCTCCGGCGGCCGTGAGTTAGGGTTTGGCCCGGTGTGGCTTGGTGAGAGGCGGGGTGATGGAGGGGAAGGGGAAAAGGAGGAAAACCAGTTTTCCTTTCTACTCGAGTTCTCACGCCAGGGTAATATATCGGTGGTCATGTGTTTTCCTATCTAGCGTGTTTTCGTTTTTCTCCATATTTTCCTCTCGAACACGTTTTCGCCCAGGGAGGAGTAATTCCGAATCTGGTACAGATGGTACAAGCAACTATCGGATGTGCGGGATTATTGGATCCCGAAATTGTTTCAATTTTTAAAAATAGATGTGTGTAATATATCTAGAGAATCATCCGAAAACGAAACGATCCCACGTCACCTCCCCTAGGTGACTTGGCAAGCAATCGCTCGCGCCTGCCACCACCTAGCTAAAACCTAGTTCTTGTGACCGCCACCTTCACGAAAATAGATTGGTGTAATGTATCTACGTTTCAACAGAATGATCCTACCAAAAAGGAAATGACCCCGCATCATCTCCCTTGAGTGACTTGAGGAAGGGGGGAGGTACCGCCCGTGCCCGTCACCACCTAACCAAAACCTAGCTCCGGTGGCTGCGCTCCTCTTCCTCCCTGTTCTCCCCTTCTTCATCAGCTTCAAGTCATCAAGGTCGCCTACTCGTCGCTGGTGAGGGTCGTCTCCGGCCACCACACACCGGATCCAATCTCCCTAGTTTGGATCTGCGTGCTCCGGGTGGGGGCTGTTCTCTCTCTTGCGGCTGTCAACCGCCGCCTTGGGACGCACGCCTCTGATTGACGTCGCACCTCTTCTGGTCATCTTCAGGGTAGGGGCAGCGGGCGGCCCTTCGGTCGCCGCCATCGTGTTGCGTGGCCGTCGCACTAGTCCTCCTTGGCTGCCTGGTAGAAGCAGGATCTGGTAGTGCAACCAGGTTGGTTGCCATGCCTAGTACACCTCTTGGTGTGTTGGTGCTTGTGCAGGTATGGGTGCTCGGTGGCTCACGCTGGTGCGGCTGTAGCGACGGCCGATAGAGGTTGGTCGTCATTAGGGTGTGCAGGTTCGTTACAATTTTCACAAACAGGCTCTAGGTAAATTTGCACAAAATGAGTTAAAGTTCCTTTGGACATGTTTTTGGCCCAAAACTAGTTGCGCACCAAATCAATCGGCACAATCATAGAAGAATAGGAAGTCGGTGTCAAGTTTGAGACGTCAATTTTTCAACAAAAGATCACAACACCATATACTACAACACCAAAATACCATCAGCAGAGCATACATCGTGCCAAACTAAATGATTGTTCACACAAAACAACAGCAACTAATGAAGTAGCACTCCATATCACACACTAGCTCAGAATAGCATATATAACCGAAACTAACTTTTGATTAGTAGCCAAAACACACACAGAGTACGAGGAGCATGCCAGCATAATAGCGAGCACGCATTCCTCTACTATCTCATACCCGCAAGGGTTGACAAGGGGGCAGTGCACAAAAGCACTCGACAACAAGTCATTATACGTTGAGCCAGTTCGGTGGGGCAATTCAAGCACCTAGAAGTGTCTGCCCCACCAGCACCCAGGTGATCCTTCACGTGGTGCTCCAAGCTGAATGTGACGCGGCACTGAAAATTGGAGAGTAGAAGAAAAAAGTTGTTCAACATTCAATTGGTTGTGATCCAAGGAAACCGATAATGCCAGAAGCATTCCATTCTTGGTTATGCTACATAAAAAATGACCATCTTAGTAGGTGAAAGTTAATTTGGTTTCAAAAAATAAGCCAATCACACAACTAAAGAAGATCACAATTCGATAGGTCTAACTATCACATGTTTAGAAGATTTAGAAAGTAATTCGTGTAACCTACATCACAGTAAGAAGATAAAAGTTACATTTTTAAAAATTAGGGATACCAACTTATTCAGAATTCATAGCTCGTTTAAAAGTTGAAAGAGTGATACTCGTCAAAGGCACAACAATAAGTCAAAAATGCATCTTAACTAGATGAAGTAGATAACATTAATTTGGCTTAAAAGCATAAGCCAATTGCATAGCTAAAGAAGGATACAGTCTCTAAAAATAGCCACTTTGCATTTATGCATCTTTCTAGTTCACTCAACCTATACCATTAATGTTTGTCGATGCATTTCACGCCAAGAAGAAAGAAGTTACAATTTTAAAAAACCGAAGATCACAACTTATTTATAATTCATAGCCCATTTAAAAGTTCAAAGAATGCACTCAAATGAAGCTTATGAATATTGGTCAGGGATCCTCTGTTTCAGGTGCCACAGAACCTACAATATGTATTGCATACAAATCTAATGAACACTAGCCACTTCACAAGAAAGCTAAGCTGCTGAGCACAACTATTATAGATCCATCACACATTACAGAGACGGGAAGAAGAAAAACATGTTGCACTGAAAAAAAATCAATGACTTGACTAACCCTATGACCTTCCGAGGAAGTGGAATGGCTGCCTCTTGGCTCCATGGTGGCCTGCTTGTTGGCGGAGGCACGGTGGTCATGGTCTCGCTCTCCCGTGAGCGCGCTTCCCCCACCGTGCAGGTGTCCTCTGCTCCAGGTGCGTGCTTGTCCGTTAAGAGGGCGGAGTTCCCAAGGGCGAGGTCCACCATGAAGGGCTTGTCGCCACGGCTGAACTCCCCGCCGAGTTCTTGGCCCACCGCAGAGGTGCCATGGCTGCAGGCACGGCGCGAGGTGTGCATCTAGCCCTGCTAATTGGGCTGACATCCAAACCATAACCACACCTATCTATTTTGCATGCAAAGAAAAGGCAACCCACCCCACTATAACCTTGCTCCCGCAGAAATCAAACCCCACCAATCCAATCCTCCTCCGACTACTTATATTATAACAAACTATTGCCCTAACTGAGGTTTCAACCCATTAAGAAGCCGTTTCCCACCACAATTTGTTTACTGCATAAATTTGATAGTGTTATATGGAGCTGCGTAACATTAGACCATGCTTGCACTAGCTACTCTTTCAAGGTGTTACGCAACCCATTAAGAACGCACATGAGTAGTGGTGTGTTCGTTGCGAAGCTTACAAAGTACTCATCCAACCCCTAGCAGGGTTAGACAAATAAAGAACCTGGTCACACTAGTGTAAAAAAAGACCCAAGTAAATAAGAAAATAAACAGGAAAAATCCCCCAAAAATTATAAGCACCCGGTAAATTACATACTCAAGAATCCACACTTTCTGAGGCTAGACATCAGTGTGATCATAACATGTGTACAAGAACATGCTAGTAACGAGGCTTCAGATTAATTTTACATACTCAATAATTAAAAAAATCAAGGAATGATATTTTCCAACCAATTTTACATTCCAAGTAATCATTGGTTGATAGTAGCACAAATGCACAATAGAAACTGAATCCGGCTTAGAATGTGGGTGCCACCAAGGTTACAGCAACACAGTTTAAAAAACTGCACCAACAGCTTCGACTGACCAATGAACTTTGAAATCGTTCAAAACCTGCGACAGCACAAACAAGTCGGGCGCGCAAGGTGCCCCTCCGGAAGCTGCTGCGCGCGGCGTCCGTGGCGTGCGGGGTGCAGTTCGGGTGGGCGCTGCAGCTGTCGCTGCTCACTCCCTACGTGCAGGAGCTCGGCATCCTGCACGCCTTCGCCAGCCTCGTCTGGCTCTGCGGCCCGCTCTCCGGCCTCCTCGTCCAGCCCCTCGTCGCTCGTCGGCCACCTCTCCGATCGCATCGCACCCAGAGCCTCCCCGCTCGGGCGCCGAAGGTCCTTCATCACCGCCTGGCCAGCCACTGCCAACGATGCTGCCCTCCGCATCGCCACCAGTCGGCGCTGCTGCTGTATGCTTGCTTTTAGTTATTGCATTTTCTTTTTGCAATTTGTATGAGAGGGAGAGTCGATGAAGAGAAAGCAGAGAGGACCGGATGAGTGGATAATAGCGATAGAAGAGGATAAGATTGTACTGCTTGTGACGGTGGATGGACTTGGTTGTATATACAAATCTAGTAAATTTCTTTTGTGATTATTTAACTTTCTTCTCTACATGCATCTCGACTTGTTTGTAGGAGTACTAACACATTTGTCTATGCTATGTTTAAATCCAAACATTAAAATTTGGTTAATGATTTAATAATTATTTGTGTTTTGTGAATCAGTTATTTACACGTGAACCAGTGAACAACGCAGTATTTTACGATCAATTTGCATATCAACAATCTCTAAGACATTCAGGGCATTGCAGATATTGCTTACCAAACCTACAATTTCATAGCTCTTTCAACTAAATGGCTTTCAACTTTTTCACAATTCACAATAACTTTTTTCACAGCTCACAACCCACAATAGTTTTTCCACAGCTTACAGTCCAACCAAACACACCCTTAGCTGGTCTATACATATGGATCAATGAAAGAACGTGGGTTGATGAATTCATATATGTAACCAAAAGAAAGTGTGCTACTACTATCATTTGAGGAAAGGCTACTGAACTATCTTTCCGGTTTGGCACTAAAATGTGATGATAACAGAGAATGAAGATGGAGCTGTACGCTGAAGAATACAGTTCTAGTTGTGTCAAACTGTGTTTTCAAGGTTACTGCTATTCAACTATCGGACGTATGTCACATTGGTACTCATATATTAAAACTAATAAGCCATCAAAATCCAGTTTCCAGTTGCACATTACCCATAAGACAACATCCATAACTAACTTGTCTGATCCCTGGTGTTTTATTTTTGCAAAAGAATAAAATCATTGCTAACAGGAAAACACATCCTAGAGTCAATACTCTAGATTGCAGCATACTGAAAGGAGAATGTATTAGTCGATCATACCATTACCATCACAGCAATGCAATCTATTATCTAGATTGCACATTGCAGCATACTGACAAGAGAATCCGTCCGTCGAATTATTGCAAATAGCATGAGCTTGAGATCAATCGGTGGGTTGTTACTTTGATTTTATCCAAAACCAAAACCTGACTCAGACGCTCTAACCTACGCACGCATGTTCATCTGAATATTCTGTTTCGCATCCATGAGGCTGGAGCACGCAAGATCCGAACGAGACCCTATTGCAGATCGATAAGCAGGTAACAAACAACTCGCAGGGAAGTACAGTGAAGATGATTCACGGGGTCGGGGCCTGAAAGACCTGAAAAGGAGGTAGCCGAAGAGCAAGATCTTGCGGCACCCGTCGGCGCAGTTGCGGAGCTCCAGCAGAGCGCGTAGTCCGCGCAGTTGAAGTGGCGGAGCAACACTAATGGCAGTTTTTTTCTTTTAAGAAACAACAACTAATGCCAGTTGCCAGCAGCAGGCTCGTGGCCGAAGCGCCGGCCCAATAAAAGGCCACCCATTTGGGCCCAGAATAGAAACTTCCGCACCGCCGTCGGGGGCCGGCGGCGGCAGCCGCAACGACTTGCCTGGCGACGGTGGCCGCTGGCACCCTGCGGCTCCTCATCTCCATCGGCGTGGGGGCGCCACGACTGCGGCGGGGAGGCGACGAGGATGGACGTGCTCGCAAGCAATTTGGACGGCATATATGATGGCTTACAAGTTAGAAGGGGGCCAAATCAACAAGCCCCCGAAGGAAAGATGCAGAAGAATATTAGACAACAAGTCCATCAACGTAAATCAGCTTTGCGACCAAATCAACGACGACATCGCCGCCTACAACTGCAAGCTGGCAAAGTCGAATGCAATTTAGTCACTATCGCCACCTGACAACAGCGCAGTCCTGAAGGCAGGATGACCAACCTCCCTGTTACTTATGTGTTTTTATTAGTTTTTTCCCGTTTAAACTAAGTCGGTATCTGTAACTATTGTCCCACGGGGATCTCGTACATATCTACTGCTTCCTTCTATAATGAAACGGCAGAGCACCTGCCCGAGCTTGCTCGAAAAAAGTTAGAAGGGGGCTTCAGGTTGATGGGCCAATCAGCAAAGCATCCAGTGTAGTGCGTGTTCTATGTACGAATACGGGTTTGCTGTCTTTCAGGTATCCATGCGGCGGTTGAAGACTGGTAGTCAACCAGCAACGAAAAAGCTTTGCAGGCACTAGAAGGGGGTTTGTTCAGTCATTATTCTTGTGGCATATGCCCCCATTTCTTTTTTGCGAATCTTCTTCTTCTTCTTTTTTTCTAATCGGCATGCCCCATTTCTGTATGAGCTAAACAGAGGATCAGCTGACTGAATCAATGAAAACTGGCCACATTCAGGCTGCCATTCTCAGAGAGTTCAAGACCAACAGGGTAGTGGCCATTTGGTAAAGTCTCAAGTGCCAGTTTCAAATAAAAAGTTGGAGCTAATCAGGAAAAAAAACATATACAACTAATATTAGATGAAATTTATATAAACCACCATGTGATACCGGACAATTAGCAATTTAGCCAGAAGATTTTGGACAGTAAGATACGCAGCACAAAGTTGCAGCTACATGCTATACAATATGGGTAACAAACATTATGCTCTTCAGAGGTATCAAGGAAAACTATGAGCCCTGAAATAAGCATACAGCTCCACTCCTGCACATGTTCAGAAAAGCTAAAAGACGATAGCAATATTTTGGGAAGGAAAACAATCGTATTCCGGCATGCTGCGTATAATTCTATGTACACACATGGAAGCTACGGCAAGCAACAACAATCACCTCCGGACACATAACACATGGCCTTCAAGTTGAAGAGAACTACAGAAGCATGTTTCTCTTCCTCGGATTAGCAATCCATAATGAATAGACCACATAATGTATTTTGCTCTTCTACAACGATGATGATTCAAATATACGTTTGTTTGGATAGCTTGTATCCAGAAACCACGGCTGACAAGGCAAGAGCTGCAAATGCAAAAAAGGTCATGCTGATAGCTGCAGCAGTTGCATCTGTGAAAGTATTGACCACTGCAGATCTCATGCGGTTCGTGATCGGGACGGCAGCCGATAGCGCAGACATCAGCAAGTATGCAACTACCTGCAAATGCATTCACAGGTCTCTGTTAGCTAAAACATATATCATCCAACATTGCAATCAGTTGCTTTTAAAGAAGATTATGGTGATTAACAGTTTCCATAAAAAAGAACTGTCTTCAAAGATAAGTTGGAGCCCTCAAAAGGAAAGGGAAAAAAAGCACAACGGTAAAAGCTCTTTTCTTGTTATCTTGCCACACTGGAAATGGAATCATGACATGAAATAGATAAGCTCCTGAATCCTGACTGAAGAATCTAAGAAGGAATAAGCATGACTTTGTGTTTGATAAAAAAGAACAAACCCGTTGTTAGTTTAACTGATTAAGAATACACCACATGAGTGAGTAACAATTTCATGTGCTACATGCGGGCATTTAAACTTGTTATTCTAACTTTCTTTAACTAACAAAATTTGTGCATCCGCTAGAAAGTAAATTCAAGTTCCACCAAATCTACTTCTTAGTACCCTTATTATTATTATTTATTTTGGGGGGGGGGGGTACTTTTTAAAAAATTCCAGAGTTTTAAAATGAGATTTGAGGTCTAAAGGTATGGAACAAGCAAGACAAGTGGAACTGTAAATAGTCATATTATCTGCAGAACCTGATAAAACAAATATGCTTAGCAAAGAAGTGCAGGTCCAAGACAATCGTTATCCTCAAGGGCAGCCTAAGTGGACATGTTCTACACCTGGAGTGCTTCAATGCATTTAAGCATAATCCATTGGACATCATGAATAAACATTTGACATGTGGTACTGTATCTCCAACCAACTGAAGATTCAAATCATACTCCCAACTTCGAGCACAGTCCAATAGTTGGTCCAACCGCTCCAATCTCCCCATACCAATGCCATACTGGGCAGCACATTACCATCATTGCTGCTGTTGGCCTGTCATTCACTGATACTAGTATATATATTGCCCAAATTATTGGACCATTATTGAGAACATCTATCCCACTATCGTTTCTTTTTAGTTTCTCCCAAAAAGAACCAAAAAAGGGTTTTAGGTTATCTAGTAGAATATGTGCCTGGAAAAAGGAACATCACAGCGCTCTAAAGACCATTCTGGGCAATCCAACATTAAAAGGTGATGTGCCTCTTCTTAGTTGTGCAAGTTAGTCATAGTATGGTTATATTAAATGCTCAGATGTGCAGAGCAACTTCTGGAGAGAATTTTAAGGTACTACTGAGTTGATGCGTCTCTTCAGCATGGAAGTAGAATGTCTATACTGGAACCTTTACTCTTAACACTTTATAAGTTGTACTCGGACTTTACCCCTTCATTCATATTCTTCCCCCTTTCCCTTCACTGAGCAGGAATTTTGACCAGATCGAAAAATCGAGACATCAGACCTTTGTTGGTGAGCAAAACAACTATTACTAAACAAGCAAGCTGCATATCTACAGACTAACAGTTGAAAGCAATCACTCGCCTGATCACCGACGAAATCGAGAAGCCTCGCTGACGGCGCGGAGACGGGGTCGACGCCGCCGCGCATCCGGAACGCGTGCCGCGCCGCCTGCGCCAGCGAGTAGAGGAATGCCAACGCCGCGATCGCGAGCAGGTACCTAGGGCGAGGCAGAAGACGCAATAAGCCCCCAAAATAAAACCCGAATCGAAGAGCACGCCGAAATCGAACCCAGCAAGCAGGCGTCGGGTCGCGCACTTGTACTCCTGGTAGCGGTCGAACTGCATCCAGTCGCCGTGCTGGTTGGACGCGACGAGCACGAGCGCAACGAAGGCGAAGACGGCCGCGGCGGCGTGCAGCGCGAGGGGGCTCTTGTCGAGCATGTCCTCCCGCCGCCACCGCGCCACCACCGAATCCACCACGCCCCCGCCGCGGGCGCGGGAGGCCGCGCCGCCATCCGCGGTGGAGGTGCCGTTGTGGGGGGCGTAGTCCGGCTTGTCGGCGTCCGGCGGCTTCTCTACGACCGCGGTTGCGGCGGCGGCATCGGTCGTGACCATCGCCATCGCTTGCTGGTATACCGGCTGCGCAGCCTCGAGGATGGTAAGCGAACTGGGACTCTGGGAGGGGAGAGACGGGAAGGGAATAATATTAGCGAGGGTGGTGAGATTAAAAGTAAACAAACAAGGATAAAGTGCTTTGTGTGTGATGCCGGGAAGGCACTTGTGCATTTGCAGAGGCGGAAGCAAAGCGCGGTTATTATCGCGACTTCGCGAGGAGACCACTGATCAGCAGAGGCTCGAAAATAATTCTTTTTTCTGAAAAAAAAATGCTCGAAATAATTACCGGCACCAGATAATCTCCATCGGTGGGTGCGCGCGGTCCCACTGGTCGGTATGTAAAAGTTGATTTGTGTAGAGCGTCTACCTACGGAGTATTGTGGTATGACGTGTCAGTATGCCTGGCGTCTAGGGCGATACATGGAGCAGAAGCCTGAATGACATGTGGGGTCCCCAGGCAGAAGTGTCTGGAGTTGTATATGGCAAAGGTGATGTTGGATTCTGTCCATGGCTTTAGTTTTATTGGCCTTCCATTTTGACTGCCAGATGGATACCGTCAATGGACCGTGCTGAGTTCTTTTCCTCTCCAATTGTAGTTTTACCTTTTCTGTGGAATAATAGGCGAGTAAACTGGGCGCTTTCTTATACAAAAGGAAAAGCTGCGTGTCTTCGAACAAGAATTTGAAAGCAACAGGTGAAATACGTGGCGGTCTTACATGGGTTTCCGTGTGCCAAATGCGCCATCAGTCGTCGTCTTCAGATTCCATTTTGTCGATCTCGACAAGTTTGCTTTGTGCTACGGCCCGCTGTAATGCTGCAGTAGGCTCATGTACTTACTAGGCCCATTACATCCATTGAATCCCATTCCATGGGTCACTGGTTTAAGTTTTCGGCCCAATCTCGGTCACGTCAAGATTCTTCTTTTTTCTCAAAGATCACGTCAAGGTTCGTGAACGCTTTGGCGGTGGACCTTCGATTCAGTTTCTCCACGCGTTCTACTAAACTCTAGCGTGCGGTCACCCGTCACCGTCACCGTCGTTTGCTCCGCCGCTGAGTCCAATCCGACAAGTGTGTCCTCCTTTCTTCTACAGTTTCAGAATTCAGAGGGAGATCGTGACGGAACCACCGACCAGCCAGGTGGAGCCGTGGAGGCGGGCAGCTTGGCAACGTTGATGTTTGACCAACGGTGGGGCATCAGCGTAAGGGCTGTGAGGCAAATATAGCCCGTCGACGGCAGGAGGTCAGGAGCCGTCGGCGATGAAAGAGGGGCCGGTTGCTCTGCAATTACGGAAGAAATTCACCGACGCACGCCGCGTAAAGCCGTAAATCAAAACGGTCCGAATGCGTAGCTCCCCGCCCCGGTCCAGTTTACACGCAGTGCCAGGTGCTCAGCCGCGCGGCGGCGCTCGCCTCGGTCTGTGCGGGCGCGCGGCCAGCGACCTGGTGGGCAGGGAGGCCGGCGCGGAGTGGTGGACGGACCCAACGCCCAGCGGTCACGCGGTTTATGTTACGAGACCAGCCGGTTTCCGCTTTCCGTCGTGGTCCTTCCAGAGTGTCAGTAGACAGCAGTGTCACCGGTAGCCTACAGAAATCGCCGCGGCACGGAATGGATTAATCACTTCCGGGCTCCGGCACGTGCATAACCGACTTTAAGTTCGTAGAGCCTGTTTGCTTCAGCTTATAAGCCGGCTGAAAAGCTGAAACAGCTGATTTGTTATAAGAAGAAAACACTGTTTGGTGGCTGATAATGTAGTGTATATCACTACATTATCGGTGTTTAATCACGCTTAAAGTTGCCACGAATCGGCTCGATACAAAACATAAGCACAAGTTAAAGCGATGCAACTGGGCATGCACCGATGCGCCTTTCGCGTCCAAACTTTACAGGTAGTGGCACGGTTCGAAATTATTGCATGCCACTACCGAAGAGCTAACCGCTCTTCTCCTACTCTCTTCGGTTACGCTTCTTCAATCTCCGATTCCCATGGAAGCCCGCAAATAAGCTCGGGTCCCATCCATCCCGATCCCGGGCATGGCGCTTTCCACCTAGGCCCCTCCCGTCCACGGTTATCCCAATTCCCAAGCCCGGGCCCTCCTCGTCCGCTTCTGTTTCCATTGAATCGGCCGCCTCCTCGCGCGATCAGTACCGCTGCCGCTGAACTCAGTTCCGATTGGCTGACGCGCGGGGGGAGGCATGAACCCGGCGGGGCGCGTGTCGTTCACGCGCGCCGTCCTGCTCCTGGGCGTCGTTGCGCTCGGGCTCTGGCTCCTGAGCGTAGAGCTCGCCGTCGTCGGCGGCGGGGCCGACCCCGCCGTCCGGGCCGCGGTGGCCGGGAGGAGGACCCACGCGCATGCGGCCGTCCGGTCGCCCGACGCGTGGCGCACCCGCGAGTGGCGGCGGGCGGTCGACCGCCACGCCGCCGTCCTCCGCAGGCACCTCGCGGACGGCATGCTCGCCGCGTCCTCCGTCGCCGTCTGCCTCGGCGGCGCCCAGGAGGCGATGGCGCTGCGGGAGCTGGGCGTGGTCGGCGCCGTCGCGGTCGCCGGGGAGCGGGCCCCGCCCCTCGCCGTCGCGGGGGACGACCGCCGTCTCCCGTTCCCGGACTCCTCCGTCGACTTCGTCTTCGCCGGGCGAGCCCTCGACTTCTCCAGACGCCAGGCCGACCTCGCTGGCGAGGCGGCGCGGATCGTGAAGCCGGACGGGCACGGCCACCTCGTGGTCCTGACGTCCGGTGCCAGCGACGCCTACAGCCTCCGGTCCCTCCAGGCTCTCCTCCCATCCCTCCGATTGCTCCGCTCCCGCGTGATCAACGGCGCGGATGGCTCCACGCTCCGGGAACTGGTCTTCCGGAAGCATGCAGGCATCTCCACCACCAGCAGGTCTTCCCCCAACGGCAACAATTCCGCGGGCAGCTGCACGAGTCGCGATCACAAGCTCGAAATCATCGGCCTCGCCGAGCCGCTGATCCAAGAAGAGCCGGCGAAGCCATGGATCACGCTGAAGAGGAACATCAAGAACATCAGGTACCTACCGGCGCTCGCCGACATCGGCTTCAAGCGCCGGTACGTGTACGTAGACGTGGGCGCCCGGAGCTACGGCTCCAGCATCGGCAGCTGGTTCCGGAAGCAGTACCCCAAGCAGAACCACACCTTCGAGGTGTTCGCCGTCGAGGCCGACCCGGCGTTCCACGCCGATTACGCCAGGAGGAAGGGCGTCACCTTGCTTCCCTACGCCGCCTGGGTCCGGAACGAGACGCTCACGTTCGAGATCAACGATGGCCCCGGCAATAAGGGCTACAAAGACGACGCCAGGAAGCCGAACGGCCGTGGCATGGGCCGCATCAGGCCCGGCGCGGGCGCGATGAAGGGGGTGTCGTCCGGCGAGGTGCGGCGCATCCCGGCGTTCGACCTCGCTGAGTGGCTGAAGCGGACGGTGTCGGAGCAGGACTACGTGGTGATGAAGATGGACGTAGAGGGCACTGAGTTCGACCTCATCCCGAGGATGATCGAAACCGGGGCGATCTGCCTCGTCGACGAGCTGTTCCTCGAGTGCCATTACAACCGGTGGCAGAGATGCTGCCCCGGCGAGAGGTCACCCAAGTACCGGAACACGTACGGCGAGTGCCTGCAGCTGTTCACCTCGCTCCGCAACAGCGGCGTGCTTGTGCATCAATGGTGGTGAGCTGGTGATTAGTACATAACTGAAGACATCTGAACTGTCAACTTACAGATAGGTTTCAATCATAGATGGAGGATTTTGGTCCGTGCTCCAATTGGATTTAGAACAGTGGATTGGATTTTTTTTTGTAGTTAAATGATTGTTTCTTGTAGTTACATGAGGAGAACAATCTATTGTAGTTGTAGAGTGACTTCCGAGCAAAGCTTGCTGGTAAGTGCCATTATTGTCCATGAGCAAATGAATCATTTTTACAGGCTGATGTTCGCAGTTCATTTTTTAGCATTATTCCGGAAGTAGTAGTAGGCCTTGTTTAGTTCACCCCCAAATCCCAACTTTGACACTATGCAAAAAGAAGATTCCC
This sequence comes from Setaria viridis, assembly GCF_005286985.2. Taxonomy (NCBI): domain Eukaryota; kingdom Viridiplantae; phylum Streptophyta; class Magnoliopsida; order Poales; family Poaceae; genus Setaria; species Setaria viridis. The sequence continues at coordinate 46,620,530 of NC_048271.2, forward strand.
CATCGCATCAAATTTGCGGTACATGCATGGAGTACTGAATGTAGACGAAATCAAAAACTAATTGCACAGTTTTGTTGTACTTTGCGAGACGAATCTTTTGAGCCTAATTAGTCAATATTTGGACAATAATTCACAAATACAAACGAAACGCTACAGTATTGCTACAGTAATTTGGACACCCCAAAATTGGGCAACTAAACAAGGCCTTACTTGACAACACTGTTCTGAACTGACAGACAGTAGAAACAGGGCAACAAGCTGCTTCTTTTGAGTTACTACATGACTTTCTTTTTTATCGAATACGCAGAAGAGTTGCCTGATGCGCACGCAAGAACCTCAAGTGGCTAATGCTAACTGCAGCAGCTGTAAAGGTTACTATATGAGTTTCGTCCGTTCCTCGTTCATTTTGGAATTGCCCTCGTTTTCTAGCAATTACAAATGTCTCCCAGTGTGCCTTCTCTCCACCTCGCCGCCACCGGAGCAGGGCACCAGAAGCCCGAGTGCCTGCTAGGAAGGTGGCGGCGGGGGCTTCTCTCACCTGGCCGGGCACCTCCTACCTGGGTCAAGATGAGGCAGCGCCAGCCATGGAGGCGGCGACGACGACCCCAGCTCGGCGGATCCAGTGTCCAGCGGATCGGATTCGGCACCCCCGGTGGCGGATTTGCGAAGAGCGGCTCCACCAGCAGCTCGTCAGCGCGCAGCGGGCTCTAGCGCAGAGGTCAACAGTGCCAAGGCGGGGGAGCAACTCGGCGACACGTGTGGCCGGCGGTCTGACGGGGGAGCGGTGCGGCGGCGGCTTGGCCGGGGACGCGCACGGCTGCTCCACCCTGATAGGGGCGTGGCCCAGCTGCGGTTCAGCGGGAAGCGGCGCAGCAGAGGATGCGCGAGTCCTAGCAGCGGCTTCCATCGACAGTGCAGCAGCGGCGGATGTCGATGGTCTGGTGGGGAGCGGCGCGGCGGCCTGCGGTGGTCCGGTAGGGGCGCGTCTCCGAGGTGCGGAGGTCGGCGGGGACGCGACCTGATGGCCCGGAGGTTCGGCAAGGCGGCTGGTGGAGGGAGTGACGCGGGGGTCGTGGTGCTGCGGGAGGCGGCTGCCGGCCTCGTGCGGGCGCGACCAGCGTGCGTGAGGAGCTATGGTCCTTAACGAGGAGGGGGCGGCCAAGGGCGCCGCTGACGCGGTCTCACCCGCGCCCGTCGCCGCCAAGCTGGGCTCCTTCGATGTGAGACGTGCCAGCTACGTGGCCTCCCATGCCTTCAACGGTGACGGCGTGATGTCATGGCCGGGGTGGTCTGCGCAAGGCGTGTCAGCGACGCCATGGAGGCGTGACAGGGTTGCCTGGCGCAGAGGCGCGTTGGTGGCACCAAGGTGGTGCTGCGGGCGTCGTCGGGCCACCTTTCTCCTCGGCTGAGGAGTTGCGGAGGCAGTGATGGGAGAGGGAGGCGACTGGGTGCTGCGCGGCCGAGAGAGCGCACGGTGGCAAGGAGGAATGCGGCGGCCGGGAGGAGCATGGCAAGCGGCCGCACGGCGTCGACAGGGAGGTGCAGGCGGTGGAGGGCGCTGCGCGTAGGTAGTGATGGAGGACGGCGACAAAAACGGAGGTGGACGTACGACGGCATGACGGGTGGAGGTGTACATGCAGCGGGTGGTGGACATGATGGCGACGTCCTAGGACGTCGTCTCCCCGTTGGGGGCATCATGTTGGAGCTACGATCTTGCTGCACGGGGTTCTCTAGGTGAAAACCTTGTCCAGATTTTGGATGAGCGATGGCGGCACCAATAGCGTCGTACCCTCATTGGAGGCATCATCTCTAGAGAACCAACTTGATTCGTGGCACTACTAAGCCATTGTCATGGGAGGTCATAGCCAAGGGTGGCAACTCTGCCGCGTGGTGAGATGAACGGGTGTTGCCAAACCCATATGCAGGTGTTCGAAGTTATGGTGGCGGCCAGGGGTTGTTGCATGGTTGTTAGATTTGGCTGTTTGCAGTGGACCGCGGCGGCTGACGTTGCCCGGTAGTGATCAGTGCGGTACGGGACTACGTAAGAGGACGATGCTTGCGGTAATGACAGCATGGGATGACTAGGCTTGCAGCGGATCGCGGCGGTTTGCTCAGCCTAGCTAGGCTATCTGGTGCGGTACATCGTCGGAAGACGGCATAAGCGACTTCCCTGGCTTGCTGACACGGCGGAGAAAGCTATGTACGAGGGTAAAGCAACGAGGTGAGGTCGACACACTGTGGCGGCTTGGCTAATCAGTGGAGATCTTGGGGAGCGGGGCAATATCACTCAACATTCTGATAGTGACAAAAGAAATGGATCTGTGGCATAGAGTACTGCGGCGGGCGTGGCGACGAGAGAGAGGAGTCCAACGGTGGATGTGGCAAGGCCCCCGCGCATTGTGTTATCGTGGCGGCGACTGCGAGGCAGCCTGCGAGAGGTCTGGATTCATGGTGGTACGGGCTGCGGTAAGGCTTCGGTTCTGTCGCCGAGGTGTTGTGAGGAGGGGAGTTCGGCGACGGTTGATGTCCCAATCCAACTAGCCGATGTGTTGTAGAGTTGAGTTGCGTGTGAGGGCGTGGTGCGGCATGCGTTGAGGATCCAATCCAACCTGTCGATGCCTGCGTCTTTTTTCTTCTTCTCATTTTCTTATTTTCATCTAGTCTAGACTTCATCTTTTTTATTAATATAATCGGCAGCTCTCCTGCCTGGTTCGTTTAAAAAAAATTGTCTCCCAGTGTGCCACTGCTAAGTGTAGACTGTTTCTAAAATATCTTCTGGTTTGAAACTTTCTTTCTTCTAAATTATTTTAAATCAGTTTAAACTGTTATCAAACTCTCAAAACAAGTTGAACCATCAACAAAAACTTGTCTGCTTGAAATTCAAAAACTTCAACGATCGAGATCTGTGATTGATACGCAAAAATTTCATCAATTCATCATACAAATTCGTTAAAGTACAACCCTGAAACTGAGACCTGCATAGAATTTGAGCAAGACCTGACTGAAACTTGGGTTTGTAGCTCGCTCATTGACAACAAATCCTATCCCATAGATTATGTTGTACAAGATTACTATCAACACTAACCGTAATTTGTATTTATTTTTTCTTTCTGGATTTTTGGTGAATAAATAATTCCAATTTTAGACTTTTATCACAACATGGCAAAATAAAAATCCAGAGCTTGACCAGACGGTTCCGGCTGGTAATCTTGATGCAATGAAATACAGTAACCGGACAATGACTGAACAAACACAAAACATGGATCTTGTACTGAACTTTTCAAGCTCAAATCACACATTCCATTTCAATAGGCGTACATCGAGTATCCAATAATCTTGATCCCTGTTTCTCCTTCACAACCTGTTCGGTAACTCTCACCGACTTCAAAACTATAACCGGGAGCGCTGAGAGCGAAAAATTAGCAGAAGGAGCAAATCAGAGAGGCAAAAGGGGGGTGTTGCCTCTCACCTAAAACTCAAGGATCAGACGTACATGGTGCACACCATGCGCAACCACCATGGCTATTTACATGAGAAAGAGAGGAGGAAACAGCTATGTGAGCTGAAAGCGTGAAGAGATGTGGATCTCACGTCACGAGTCATTCGCATCCTCTTCCAGGATGCTGTGAAGGTGCGGCCGCCACACAGTGGAACGGCCGCTCCGGCGGCGTTTCAGGCTGGCCTTGCCCTCCGACAACACCTCCGCCAGGTACCTGTCGCCATTGTCCTTCTTCACCTCCTTATCAGCAACAGCAGCGCTCGGCGCGGTCTTCTGCGGCCGTGCCTTTTTCTGCTGCGGCTTCCTCTTCTTCTCCGGCACCGACGAGGCCGGCACCAGGAAATAGAAGCACCCTCGCTTCAGCTCCGAGTCCGGCGCGACGATCAGGATCCGCCGCGCGCCGCCCTGGGAGCACGGCCTGCTGAGCACGTGGTTGGGGTGCGCCGCGATGACCTCGCCGGCGGTGACCGGGCGGGTGTACTCCTCGATGTGGCCGCTGAGGTGGACGATCCTGATCACGTCGAAGGAGCCGCAGGGGAGCACGCAGGCCAGGCAGCACCGCAGGCTGTTGCCCATGCTGGCTTTCCTTGCCTGCACCTGGAGTTGCTCGGCTCTGCGGCTGCTTTGGTTGCTCGCTCTGAGAAGTGAGAGCTCGCTTCGCTCTTTGGCATGGCCGGGCGGCACTGGTTTTTATATACAGGCTAAGATGATGAAGCTGTTAAACAACTTGGAATATATTATCCTGCAAATTCATAGAGCAAACTAAAGTATTCACAGTACAAGTGCCTCTTCTATATAATATATATGCATTAGTAACTTCTAATCCCATCATCATTAGAGTATGTTGGTTATCTTGGAACTCTTCCTACAGTTCATACTAAGATAGTGTAAACAACTCTGAACTTCAACAGGATTAAGGGGTACGTAAGGGATGCAAATGTGCCTCCATTGGTCCGTACAGGAACTCAAAGGGGAGCTCTTGCGCCCATACAGGTCGGAGTGTGTGCAGCCACATTGAGATCTCACAAATCCGTATGAAAAGATGAGCTGCCATTGGACGACCCAACCTTATCGTCCCAATACTTCTTGTTGGTTTTGAGGTGTTCTCTTTTGGTTACTTTGACTTGAACACTACTCCCTCAAGGCGTTCATTGAATTTGCTATGCCAATGGCGGAAAAACTATCCGTGTTCCGATCGCGGTACGCACAAGTGGCCTAAGATTGGGGTTCCACACATTGTTTGATCCCACAATATTGCATCTTCCCATACATCAATTGGTGAATGTTCGAGTTCTCAGCCATAATGCTAGCGGCATTACACCTTTTTCCTTCATAAAGTTGTCTCCTATTGTTCTATGTTACTAGGTATCCAGGAGAAGAGTCTAACAAGGAAAATACCCTCAATACATCATCATGCTCATATTCATATAACCAGCCAATTGGCTCGTTGCATCCGAGATAATTCTAACAGTTCAGGAATTGTGCCGATGAAGGATTATCTCATTTAAACATAGACGTCATAGATTACTGTATATATCCTCCAAACAACATGTCACTATCACTAACAAAAGCTTATGGTTAAACTGTCTGGATTAACCCGGGATATAACCATGTGTCTTCCATGGGCTTCATCTAGGCTCAATATGTAGACATATAGATAGGGTATAGTGACCTCCAGCTCCAAATGGCGGCTCAACAAAGCTAACACTAAGCAACGAGACATCACAAACTCGATCAAGATTAATTTGATCCCACCATGCAAACATGCACTTCGAGGTTGCTAACAGCCGGCGCATCTCGGTGAATCGGGATCAGATCGCGACCGTCGGATCTGCATCAAGGGGTCAACAAGCCGGGGACACGGTGCTGACAGCCCTCCACTCTTTAGGGCTGGCTTTCCTCCGCTTGTATGGGACAAAGCGCTGCCAGCTCCATAATTGCAATTAGAATACCTGATGAGCTATAGTTAGTGTTAGTCTCGGTGTGAAAGTTGCGTGTGCTTTGGTACTGTTGGCCTACTAGCATCTCGCCACTAAGCAATGCCGTACTTTGTGTTGCAATAAGGACGTGGGAAATGTGATGCAAGTACTGACTTCTTTTCTGAATGCTTCGAGCTTTATGGATCACTTAAATAACTGCAATAGTACGTTCGTCTTGTATCATTTTACCATAAATTAATCAGATTATATTGTCCAATGATTTAGAGAGTACTTAGTGTAGGTCCTCTATTAATTTCCAGCTTAGGTGTTGTTGAAGCCTCTAAAGCAGTGATCTTCAGGTTCTAGGCTAGCTATAGTTGGTTGTTCACTAGAATGTCGAGACGACTCATGTTTTCGTCTGGTAAATCAGCGCCATCCTTTTTTAGGCTGACCACCTGACTTAACTTTTAGCATGCTGCTCACAGCGCTTGGCAGTGGTTCATCGCACTGGTGCTGTCATGGCTTCACTGAAACTGCGTATGGTCAACATTGCACAGGGGCATGAGATCCAACCAACAAATTACATTTGCACGTCGGATCGTCCACCAGAAGAGAGTTACACAGCACTGTAACCTCCATTGCAGCATGAGCAGAAATAAAAATATCCTGTTTCAACTAACTTGCCAGTACATAGCAAAATAACCCGCTCTTCAGCTGCACTGCATTGACTTTATTCGTAGAAAAACACAACCACAAATGAACTCTAGATCCAAGGAATTCAAAGGTTGGTTTGCCGAATAGAATGAAGCCAACTATGATAAGTAAACTGCGTATGAACAATAACCAGTAAGGCTCCCAACACTGGTTGTGTTCTCAGAGTTGAAAGAACAAACAAGTACTACCTCTGAAGCTTAAAATCGGACAAATGGCTAGCCATTGTTATTAAAGAAAGAAATTGAAACTGCGAACACATATTAACGGAATACTGGGAACCTCTCCACCCACCTCTACAAAAAAAGGGATTTTGTTCGCATGCACTTCGAAGTGCTAACTCCAGAGTAACACACATCGTCACATCAAACAATCAGATTGCCTGTCTATCTGACCAGTTCTTGCCGATTCTTCAGCACACGTTGCTTGTGCCGCTGTTCGTAGTATGCCTGCAACGATGTTCAGACAGCTGAATAATGATCCATCCCCTTCGTGTCGTCCTACGCGTCTAGTTAAGCTGCAACGGCAACTCGTCCAAGCTCCTGATCCCCGACAAGCAGTACGTGACGTCCATCCATGGCGCTCGTCCACGTCGAGCTTTCCTGCAGTTGCAAAAAGAGAAACCAACATTCAGTTATCTGCCTGTCTGTGAAGAGGAGGAACAGAGATTGACTTCGTCCCCCTCCACTCTGTAATGTTTGCTGGATCCTCAACCAGAGCGTATCCCACTCGCCAATCCGTTCCCCCGGCTCCCCTCGCGCGCCGCTCACGGTCCAAGCTCCTCCGGTGATGCTGCCGCCGACATCGAGGCGGCGGCACGTCGGGAGCTGGTTGACCTGATACTAGTCGGCAAGACAGCTAGCGCGTGGGTGGACGGCGGCGCATCCTGGCTTGGGCTGCGTTGCAGCGTGGGCTGGCTGCAGGGTGATTCGAGGTCAGCGACTCAGAGGGTTGCTTTCCTGCTCCGGCCGAAGCTTCTTCAGTTCTTTGATCGAAAATGGTGCGAAGAATTAGCAAGATGATAGGACCTGCTTGTGAATTGCATGTCCTAATGGATGTAAAGTCCTCGTCTCTGTTCATGGTGAACTGCAAGGGGAAGGGGAAGGAGTAATCAGATCGATCGTGGGCCGGGACGGGGGGCTGAAATGGCAGCCCATGTCGTCTGGTAGTATTTACTTAGCAAAATAGAGCCCATGACAAACTCTTAAAAAAGAAAGCCAATTATCAATTGAACCCAATGAAACTCGATGTGCAATGCTTAATACTTCCCCCTTTCTTTGAAAATTCAAATCGGAATCCAAATTACAATGCCGAATCGCCAATGCAAACACGTAAGCACAATTACAACGCACACAGCCTCACCATACCACCGCGCGATCATCACGTACACGAGCAAGAAATTTAAAAACCTCTACAGCACGCAGATGGGCAGGTCGAGCGGCGGCGCCATGGTGGCCTCGAGCTCGGACCCGCCGTTCTCCACCAGCAGCGCCATGGCGAGCCCCCCCGTGAGGTGCGCGTCGATATGGCAGTGCACCAGCCACACCCCGGGGTTGTCGGCCACGAACCGCACCACGGCCCACCCGCCGACGGGCACGCCGATGGTGTTCCGGCTCGGCGGGTCCACCAGGTTGAACTTGGCGGCGTCCCGCCGCGGGTCGTAGTTGCCGAACCCCGTGGCCAGCACGTAGAAGTGGTACCCGTGGATGTGCATCGGGTGCTCCTCGGCGGCGAAGATGCCCGTGTCCTGGAACACGATCTGCACCACCGCGCCGTACCTGACGCGGTACAGCTTCGTGCCCTTCACGGGCTGCCACAGCGGGCGCGGGATGTTCTGGGACGTGAAGTCGAAGAACACCGGCGGGAACGACGGGAAGTCGTCAGTGAACACGCCGGGGATGTGGTGGTAGTGCGCCTGGAGCAGGGAGACGGTGTTGGGGAGCTGGAACGAGACGTTGTTCATGCTAGCGCCGAACCGGGTGTTGTTGGGGCCCTGGCAGAAGGGGCCGGGGTGGCAGTTGAAGAGGCCGAACCCCACGGTGGTGAAGAGCTCCTGGGTCACCGGGCCCGGCACCTTCACCGGATGCGGGCTCCGGAGGCTGTTGGAGAAGGCGGTCGCCGTGTTCGTGTCGTTGAACGCCGGCAGGAACGGGAGCATCGGCTGCGGACCGGTGCGGCCTGGGTGGCCGGAGGACCTGGATGACCGGCCTACCGGGCCGTTGAAGGTGTTGCCGCCCATGCCGGCGCCGGCTCCGGCTCCGGCCCCTGCACTGGCTGTGGTGGTGGGGCAGCCAGGGGCGTTCTTGTACTGGAAGATGGCGGTGGCGGTGGTGTTGTCGAAGGGGACGCCCTGGGCGGAGGCGTAGGCGCGCGCGGCGAGGTAGTACCGGCCCGGGGCGGCGTGCGCCGTGACGAGGACGTCGGTGGTCTGGCCGGGGCCGAGGAGGATGACGGTGGTCTCGAACGGCTTGGTGTACATGGCGTCGGCGGCGACCACGGTCATCTTGTGGCCGGCGAGGCTGACGAAGAGCTCGGTGTTCATGGCCGCGTTGATGATGCGCAGCAGGCTCGTCTCGCCGGCAACCACAGGGATGATGCTCGTCTCTGCATTGACGTGACATATGCATGCGTTGCACGCGAAGATAATTAGTTGGTGAGGCTAGTGGAGAAAACATGCATCACAATCTGCTAGTCAAAGCGGGTGATATCATATGCATGCTGAAATTGGTTAGAATGTTTCTACTTTGCATTTGTTTTTTGTTTAATTCACATCTGAAGATTGTCTCTTTGGTTTTGTCAGTTTGTATGGCAGAATATAAAAAGCAACCAGGGATTTATCTGCATGCCGTACGGTAAGAAGAGACCTGTGCTTGATAGATGCATGGATTGCTTCTTTCCAAACCAAAAGTTGCTTTGGTCGGTTTAACCAAATCTGGAATTTGTGTACTAGTGCTTGTTGAATCATTCATTACTGGTGAATTGTTAATTTTCAAAAAAGAAAACTTTCAAGATGTATCTGCACGCCGCTCTTGTTGACAACTTTGCTACTACAAATCAATCGACGCTCACCTTGGCTAGAGCAGGGAAGTAAGTCTCCGGGCTGGCCGTTGATGAGGAGGGCATCGGAGACGTTGGGCGGCGCGCCGGTGATCATGGACTGCCGGAGCACGGCGATGGGGTCCCTCCTCCACCACTCCGCTGCACAAAGACATGTTCTCACGTCAGAGAGAACAACGCCATGGCCATAGATCGAACAGAGGCTAGCACCAGAGGTCAGAGGAGATGATCGTGCAGCACGGGTGCTATCCATACCGAGGATGACGGGAAACTCGCTGTGGGGCTTGGGGAACGGGTAGGGGAGGCCCCTCCTGGGGTGGATGATGAGCGCGCCGTGCACGGTGGCGCGGAGCCAGGAGCTATGGGCGTGCCACCACAGCGTGCCCTCCTGGTCCTGGATGGTGAACCGGTACGTGTAGCTGCCGCCGGGGCGGATGGGGCACTGCGTCACGAACTCGGGCCCGTCAGCCCACCCGTTGCGCAGCTGCCGGAGGCCGTGCCAGTGCAGGGTCACGTTGTACCGCGCCAGGTTCACGGCCTTGATCGCCAGTGTGTCGCCGTTGTACACCTCGATCGTCGGCCCCGGGAACTGCCCGTTCACCGTGATGATCTTCTGGGAACTGCACAGCCTCTTCACTGGCGTCTCCTGGACCTGCAAGAACCAAGGGCCATAAACTATGAGCACCAAGCTTTCACAAATCACAACGCAGTGGTGTGCCTCTAATCGCATCAGGAATTCAAGATCAACAGCACTCACAACGAACTCGTAGAAGCGCTCCTCGGCGAGGGCGCCCCGGAGGAGGAAGCAGCAGAGCAGGAGAAAAGCGGAGGAGCAGAGGAGCTTCACGAGACCGGACCTCGCCATCGCGCCGGCAATGGCTGGCTTGGTTTGCTCTGGTGGTTTGTTGCCGTGGTGACGAGGTGCGAGGCTGGCGACCGTATATATAGAGGCGGGGAACGGGAGACCAGGAGGGGGTGGTGTGGTGTGGTGTAGTGCGGTTGTTTGGTGTTTGGAAGATTAGGTTTTGATTCGCGGCGCCCTCTCCTTTTGGCCTTTAAGGTGGCGGTCAAGTACGATGTAGTTCTGGTTCGCAGTGCTGCTGCTGACGGGGAGTTGTTACACCCACTGGTCTAGCGTAGCGACCACCATTCAGATTTGTAGAGGCTGGGTGTGCTACGGCTCGATTCACCGTGCCCAACAATCATCTTACCAATTCTTTATATTTCTAAGTGGGATAAGCTATATTTCTAAGTGGGATAAGCTATAGACCACCCGAGTGATTTTAAGCTCTGCTCACTCAAATTTTTCTTTCTCCCCATTTGCACGCTTTCTTCTCCAAGCTTTCTTCTCCAACTTCAGCCAAAATCCGGCGAGATTAGGAGCGCCGGGGTTAGGGGTTCAGGATTTCCGGGGTGGGTGCTCACCGGCGGTCCTAGAGGGAAGGCTGGCGGTGGTAGGCCGGCCTAGCAGAGGTGGCGGGCACGGGGGCAGTGAGGCACGGTGGCGGGGGCGCTGCCGATCGGATGGTGGTGGAGGGTGGTTGGGCGGTGCTGGGGCGAGGGGGACGACGGCGGTGGCGGTGGGAGATGGCGGCGGGAGAGGTAGGAAGGCAGCCGGCCCACCCGCGCCGGACGGGTGGGGGAAGGACTAGGCGGCGGGTGGCAGGAGGTAGAAGAAAAGGTCGAGAGGTAGAGAGGTAGAAGAAGAAGCGCCGGCCGTCGAATGCAAATCGGATGGCTCTAAAGTCGAGTAAGGGAAACCTCTATTTCACCCGTGTGAACATGGACAGTCCCTTCTAGGTTGCTATTGCGGATATTTCAAGGTCTCTAGTGGTAATCATTCATGCTCCAGATCGAAGCTATTGTAGAAAGGTTGGTTAACTCGATGTGCATTCAAGATGGTAGAGCAGGAAAAGGTTGTTGCTTCTTTCTCCTGGTAAAAAAAGGTTGAAGGGTCTACCTTTTGTCAGGGTGCAGTGCTAGTTCTGTTCAGTTGCCAATGAGAAAATGTTCTTGCTGTTTTAGCAGATGTGGACTGAATTTCATACCATATTTCGGTAACCTTATTATTGGAAAACATAGCTCCAGTGTGAAAGAAGTAATGAACCAATACATTTCCAAGCAAAAAAGAGCAAACAAAAGAACAGCACATGTATCACAAAGAAGATTGGGACTGAAACTCTGAAAGGGACTGCGAAACAGAAAGCAAGAAAGCCTGCAACTCCAGACACCATTTCTGTTGGAAAATGCAACGCCTCATTCTATACAAATCTGCAAGTACATGACTTTGCAGTAGCAGAACCTCTCCAAAGCCTAAACCCACACTGTAGTCTGTACGTTTAGGAGTCAGTAGGTTCTTTGACAAAGTCAAGTCAATCTGGCCTTCTTTTTCCGCTCCAACAAACAATTACTCATCTTTCAGCCATTAGGTGACCAGGAGGCGACGCAGGTGTGATATGATTAGTTAGGGTCATTGAGCTAGCACACTCGCTTAGCTTCAATTTTTTGCTGGCGGCAATTAATTAATCTATGCCAGCTTTATCGCCGTACCGTCTGTCGGGGAAGATCCCGAGTATCCGTAAGAAAAAGATGGACTTCTACTAGGATTCCTCTATAATTCTAATAGGACTCATACCATATAATTCTACTATGTCTCCTCCTCCTCGTAACCGACTAGTAATCCCACCCTCTAAAGTATATAAACCAAGGCAGGGGTCCCTAGATCGGTAGGCTAAGACCTCATAGAACCACAATAGAAACCAAATCATCAAGACCAAATAACACCCAAGAGCAGGACGCAATATACAACACACCAAACAGAACGTACGGTATTACGCTACTCTAACGGCCCAAACCTAAATCCGTGTCTTGTGTCCACATTTTTACCTTCGAGTTCCAGGTTCGGTGATCCCTCACCGACCAATCTACTTTCTCAGGATACCCTCAGTAGGTTGCTGGGTATAAAACACCGACATCTGGTGCACCAGGTAGGGGCGATCGTCGAGATCATCGGGCGAGCTTGAATGACCTCATCATCAAGATCAATCTACTCAACAAGAAGCAAGTCGCCGAGTCGGAGTTCCGAGTAGAAAAATCTACGCCGAGACAGAATCGATGCGCTCCGCGTTCCAGTCGAATACCGAGTCGGTTTCCATCGCATGCTGCTGCATGCGGCTCGTCGATCAAGACAGAGGCAATTCCGACTCAAGTTGGGAGATAAGGCAAATACAGGGACCCACGCCATAATTCCCATATAACAAAGATCTGTTACAGTCACACGCAGATTGAGGCACATAATCAGCTCTGACTTCCCAGATAACAAAGATCTGTTACAGTCACGCGCAGATTGAGGCACATAATCAGCTCTGACTACTTTCCGTGAAAAACAATTTTGAGGGATTTGTGCTACACGCACATGGGAGGCTACCACAAAACCTCAAAATTATAGCCTAACATACACAGAAGATGTACGCGAGTACTGCTACCCCGACGTCCGGCCGCATCGAGTCGCCGATGACTACTTCGACTACTCGTCTTGACTAGAAAACTAGTTGAGAACGGTCTACTTCGACTACTCGTCTCGACTAGAAAACTAGTTGAGGGCGGGTTCCACATGATCAACAACTAGTCGGAATCGACTCCGACTAGTTGACTTCATCAACGATCGACACAGCTTCACCGACAATCATCCACGAATTAAGCTAAGTCACTTTTTAATTACTTTATAATTTTTTCGGCTTGTTTTCCGCATGTAGGGCAACGCGCCGAGTACTTTTGTGTACGCCTCTCGACGAAAATTACCCTCTAGAGCTACACTTTGCCAATTATTCCTGGTACATGTTAACCGACATCCATGGGCTTGGTACACCAAATTACGGAGGCTATAGCTGTCGATGTTTTATACCCGGCAACCTACCGAGGGGTATCCCGAGGTAGTAGATTGGTTGGTGGAGGATCACCGGACCTGGAACTTAACGGTAAAAGTGAGGACACAAGATACAGATCTTTATACAGGTTCGGGTCGCCAGTGTAGCGTAATACCCTACGTCCTATTTGGGGTATTGTATATTGCGCTCTGCACTTCGGTGTTGTTTTGCCTTGGTTTAAGCTTGAGGATTTGGTCCTCTATTGTGGTTTTATGAGGTCTTGGGCTACTGATCTAGGCACCGCTGCCATCCTTTATATACTCCAGGAGGCGAGATTACTAGTCGGTTACAAGGAGGAGTCCTAGTAGGATTACATGGTATGAGTCCTAATAAGATTACAGGAAAATTCTAGTAGGAGTCCGCCTTCTTCCTTCCTTACGGGTACTGGGGATCTATCCCTGATAATAGCTACGGGGTTTGTGCACTGAGTTTTGGAAGCCCCACCTACAGGATCGGTACATCAAATTTTGGAAGCAACGGCCACGGGTTTGGTGCACTGAGTGCTGGAGGCTCGCATCGGCTACACCCTAAGAAGGCACAAATCCTATGCGCGGCAACACACGTTCTTCTTGCCGAAAGGCAGAAAAGTCTTAATGGCTACTTTACGCGTAAACGTGCAGTTTTTTTGTTGCCATACCGACTATTTATTTTAAATGTCTTCTCTTAGCAATTTTTAATTGCAGAACACGCCTCAATTCGTGAAAGTCTACGCGAGACAAAGATCTCCGTAGCAGCAGTGCCAGTACGAGTACACGAGACAAAGATCTCACACACAGTGGTCATGGCTAAATAGGGACCGAGAGTCTAAACGTAACAGGCTAACTACTCAGAAGAAATATAGCTGAAACAAGAGCATGACACACAACATTTACATTATATTCATCACTGAATAAATTTCAGTAATTTCAAATTTTACAAATATGCTAGATAATGTATGCATCTCTTTTTGCATGTCAGGATGCTCAGCGTATCTCCAATGGCTACGCTAGCTCTCAGGTTTAGGGGCTAAGTGTCAATTACTACTCGGAATGTCTCTAATGGCTAAGCTAGCTTCCAAGCTTGAGGACTAAGCACGAAATAAATACTCAACGTGGCTTCTACTAGCACATAAGCTCGTGGGCTGAACGCCGCAATACAACTCGGATGATAACTTGTGTGAAGACTAAAGACCCTTAGATTGATTATTTAATCATTTCAAGGCTCGGGGACTGATAAGTTACACTCAACAGTTGATTTTTTTTTAAGATGAAAGAAAAAGATTCAAGATTTTATTAACCCTCAGCCTGATTCTTCGATTCAACCTAAGGCTCGGGGGCTACTCCATATCACATTCCAATGATGAAGATTACAAAATCAAAACGATTAAGAGCTTGAGCACACTATAGCCTCGTGGCAGCTTTGAGAAACTTTGAAGATTCAACCAAACAAAGTATTCGAAGAGTAGCAAAACTATTCGGCGAGGATCTGAAAAGTACTCGAAGGCTGTTGCATTCGAGTATGAAACGCTCGGAGGCTTGTCAGGGATAACCCCAGTACCCGCAAGGAAGGAAGAAGACGGACTCCAATTAGAATTTCTCTGCAATCCTAATAGAACTCATACCATATAATCCTATTAGGGATCCTCCTTGTAACTGACTAGTAATCACGCCCCCTAGGAAGGTAGGGGTCCCTGGATCGGTAGGCGAAGACCTTATAAAACCATAACAGAGGACCAAATCCTCAACATCAAACAACATCTAAGCACAGAGTGCAATATACAACACCCCAAACAGGACGTAGGGTATTACGCTACTCTGGCGGTCCGAACCTATATAAATTCATGTCTTGTGTCCTCGTTTCTACCTTCAATGTCCAGGTCTGACGATCCCCCACCGACCAATCTACTATCTCGAGATACCCCTCGGTAGTCCGCCAAATATAAAACATCGACACCGTTGAACGAAACATGCATCAACATTCGACGGATGAAGTCCATCTTCAGGTCACTTCAGTACGAGCGATTCAAATGTTCGATCTGGCTTCCTACGATAAACAAAGTTTAAATTGACTCGGTGTTTCCGTCTAGGTTTGTGAGATCTGGCCATTTCAAAACTTGCCGTACCATTGAATTGAGCTCAATTCATGTAACTCGATCCTATTTTTTGTTTAGAACAGCGCAATGCTGCAAGCATCCTTGAACAGGTGTGTTTGCAGTGCTATTTAATTTGTTGGACCATGAGGGCAAGGCAACAGGGTCATAATCCGGGCGTCAGCTTGGCTAATTCCCCAATGGCAACATATATCATAATGAAAGAGTACAAGTTTGCATTGTGCAGTTCGGTGCAAACTTGGGACGCTAGAATTTCCAGAAAACGGTTGAAATTCCAGCAGGAGCTAAAGAAATTCCCATATTCCTAATGAGACCTAAAGATTACGAAAGATGATATGTTGTTTGGAAGCTTCAGATAGGAATCGGTCGCCTCTTTTAGTTTGGAAGGTTGATAAATTCAGTAGCCATATTCTGCACTCCAACTTCAGATAGGTTGTTCCTTCACAGAACGCAGTAATGGTAAAGCATTGAACTGGTAGTACACTCGTGCTGACCATTAGTTGTAAGCAGATATAGCCAAATGTGCAGGTAACACTCAGACCTAGTCCGGTGGCAAGTTGACAATGACGGTATGTCTGGAGTTGTAATTCACGCCACCGAGCACTCAGAGCAGGGTTAAACTCCACCTTGCTACTTTACCTGCAGGTTGGAGTTGGACGTAAGAACAGACCAGGAGATCGACGACGAGGTCGGCACTTTTTTTTTTTTTTTTTGAATGAACCGGGCACGAGACGGTGTCCATTTCTATTGACAGAGAAGAAGAGTACGGCCGCTAGGGGCACAAGGTCAGCATATCACAGGCTTGCATTGATCACACGAGAAGTCTAGACTGTCATTGGATAGTAACAGCACTGTTAAGGAATCACTGCATATTACCTGCCATATTACCATGTTACCTGCCATATTACCATGAGTACCATATTCCTGTAAGAAGAAAAGACAGTCTTCCGTAACCTTAAAGTCTGCCGGTTACCAAACACACTTTGCCACATCAGAGTTCGTCCTGGTTTCAGATTTAAGCAGCGTGATAATTAGCAAATTAGGTAGCAGGTGATTTGAGCATTTGCACGCCACACAGCAACAAAAACTGTTGCATCAGATAATCCCTTTCTCTAGTCTTAGAATAGCGAACATACTGGTGTACTTTCACCCTTTTTCTTCTGTCATGATGACAGATAACAAGTTTGTCATTACAAACAAGACATTTTTGCAGAGGAAAATATTGGAATACATTGCAGATAAGTAATGAATCATCAAACTTCATTTCAAACTTAATCAGAAGCCAGCACTCCCAAATCATCTTCTGATAACATGGAGTGCTTCTGGCAGATACAAATGAATTCAGGAATTAAAGAATGACATCGCAACCAAAACTCTCCTACCCCCCCTACACCTGTATGTACAGACTGAAGAAAAACGAATAGACTCTGAAGTCTACTTATTGGGATACTGAAGTAACTAAGAACTGCAAATTTCAGTCTGCAAGGGGCTGACTACTCTGTAATTGTAGATTTCGTTTCGTCGGTGACGCTGGTGGCTGTTGCGGTAGTATGGCTGGGCTCACCGGTGAAGGACGAGGCGGCAGAGACCGCAATAGAGGGCTTGATCTGCTCAAGCTGACGCAGTACCTGCTGGGCCTCGGGCCTCGCTGGTGGCGAAGGATCAACGCAATGCAATGCCAGTTTCAGCGTCTTGACCAGCTCCTCTCCGGTCTCTGAGCCCGCTGCAGCGTCCTTCATGAACTCCAGGTCGAACACCTCGTTGGTCCACTCCTCCTCGACGACCGAGGCCACCCACTGCGGCAGGTCGAGACCGTTGGTCGTATCCCCTGGCGACTTGCCGGTCAGGAGCTCGAGCATGACCACGCCGAGGCTGTAGATGTCGGTCTTGGTGTTGGCCTTCTTCAGCTTGGAGAGCTCGGGCGCGCGGTAGCCGAGGGCGCCCGCGGCGGCGATCACGCTGGAGTTGGCCGCCGCGCTCATGAGGCGCGACAGGCCGCAGTCGGCGATCTTGGCGTCGTTACCCTCGTCCAGGAGGATGTTGTTACTGGTGAGGTTGCCGTGCACCATGTTGGCGTCGGTGTGCAGGTGGTGCAGCCCCCGCGCCACGCCCATCGCGATGTTCATCCTCGTCGGCCAGTCTACCGGGCTGCTATCCGGCGCACGAGCTGCGACACAACACCGATGTAAGCGCAAAGAAGCAAAACCACACGATCGAGCATTGATTGTACTGAGTAACAGAGCAAGTGAGGTTACCATGGAGTAAAGAGTTGAGGTTGCCTTTGGGCATGTAGTCGAACACCAGGAGCTTCTCGCCCTTGGGCCCCAGGTAGTAGGCCCTGAGGGCGAGGAGGTTGGGGTGCCGGATCTTGCCGAGCGCGTTCACCTCCGCCTCAAACTCCTTCTGGCTCTTGGCGATCTTCTCCCGGAGCCGCTTCACCGCGACGTAGCTGCCGTCCTCCATGGTCGCCTTGTACACCGTCCCGTAGGTGCTCTTCCCCAGGATCTCCGCGGTCGCACACAGCAGGTCGTCCGCTGTGAACGAGAGCGGACCGTCAAAATGAACCAGCTTGCCGCCGCTGTCACCACCGCCGTCAGTGCCCGAGCCTGCGCCAGAACCGGGCTTGCCGACGGTCTTGGTGGTGGTCGTGTCCTTGGCGCTCTTCTTGGGAGACGAGCTTTCCTTCTTGTCCTTCCTCCAGAAGAGGAGGACGCAGCAGAACAGGAGCAAGAAGAGCAAGAGGATGCCTCCCACTGCAAAGATGAGCTCCTTTTTGTTGAGCTTCCGTGTCCGCCGCTGCGACAAAGGCAGCGGAGGAGACGGCGACACCACCGGAGATGAAGCGGAAGTGCAAATGGCGGAGCCGTTGAACCCACAGAGCTGAAGGTTTCCAACGAACGAGGTGGAATTGAACTTGTTGGACAGAACCACAGGCACAGGACCTGAGAGGTTGTTGTAGGAAACATTGAAAGAATTGAGATTGGCAAGGCCGCTCAAGGAGGCTGGGATTTCACCGGTGAGGTTGTTCTCCGACACGTCGAGCAGTGACAGTGCCGAGAGGTTCCCGACGGTGGCTGGAATCTCGCCGTCGAGGACATTCCTCTTCAGAGACAGCTTGGTCAAGTTCTTCAGCCCGTCAAAGCATTCCGGGATTTGTCCTCCAATGTCATTGCCGTCGAGATTGAGCTCGACTAACGAAGTGAGGTTGCAAAGTGACGCAGGGAGGCTACCACCCAACAGATTGTCAGAGAGGTCCAAACTTCGGAGCTTGGAGAGGTTCCCAATCCCTTCAGGGATGCTTCCACTGATCAAATTGTTACCGAGAGAGAGGTCGTGGAGCAACCTGAGGTTGCCAATGGTGGGCGGCATCACGCCACTGAGATTGTTGTTGCCTAGCTCAAGGGATTCAAGGAACGGGAGGGAGGTGAGGCTGCCCGGCACGACACCGGAGAGGTTGTTGTACGCGAGGTTGATCCTATAGATGCGGGTGGCGTTGGCGAGGGTGGAAGGGATACTCCCCGAGAGGTAGTTGCCGCTGAGGTCGAGCGTCTGGAGGAGCGCGCATCCGCCGAGCGCGGGGGGCACGGCGCCGGCGAAGCGGTTGTTGTGGAGGTACACCCCGCGGAGGTCGCGGAGGAAGCCGATGGCGGCGGGTACCTGGCCCCCGATGATGTTGTCGTGGAAGCTGAGCCTGCGCAGCGCGGTGAGCTGGCCGACCTTGTCGGAGAGCGAGCCGGCGAGGCCCTTGAAGGGGAGCTGGATGGCCACGACCTTCCCCCGCGCGCACTTGATCCCGGCCCAGCCGCCGGAGCAGGCGTCGAGGCCCGTGCCGTTCCACCCCGACAGGAACCCGCGCGGGTCCACCAGCGCCTGCCGGATGGCCTGCAGCCCCTGCAGGTCCGCCTGCGCGATCACCACGCCGTCCGACCGCTGCCCGCGCGCCGGCATCGCCGCCGCCGCCGCCAGCAGCAGCAGGAGGAGCAACCGCAGCGACACCAGCAAGCCTCCACCTCGCCGCTCCCTTCTCGACCTGACATTGCATTGGACGCCGTCGCGGCGGCAGCTCCGCACACCCATGGCTACTCCCTACTCTACCCCAGCTAGCAGCTAGCTCTAGCTAGAACCTGGTCTAATCTATGTAGCTCAATGCAATGCTGCAGCCGCTCCTACCTCGGAGGAGCTCGAACTTTTGAGCGAGGTGTTCTTGGTTTCTGCAAGCGGGGAAAGCGATTGTACCGCGCTCTATATAAGAGCTGCAGGTACACGCCTGAAGGGGGGAAAAAAAGGAGGGAATAATTTAGCAGCTGCTAACCCGATTCAACTCAGATCCGCTAACTAACGGCTAGCTCCGCTCAGCCCCTGGCGGCAGAGGGAGACGACGAGCGAGTTTTTAAAACCGCTCGTCCTATACGTTACCCCGCGGGGGGGGGGGGGGGGGGGGGGGGGGGGGGGGGGCGGGGGGGGGGGCTGACAGCGCGGGCCCCGCGCGGGCAGGGGAGAATCCGATCATTATCTCATTCAGTGCGGCGGCAGGAGGTAAAGCCACAGAATAGTGCCGCGCGGCTGTACCCTGTCCGTCCTCGTCCTGCGCCGTGGTGTCCCCCCAACGGCTAGCTCTAGCTCCACGGCGGCGGGGCCCGCCGGGCAGCGACCGTGGCGGCCGGATCGAGTAGAGGAGCACGTGCGCCCGTACGTGGAAAGCAGCGAGGGAGTTAATGGCGGCAGTAGTTAAACAAGCGCTGGAGCGAGAGAGAGAGATTTTGGGGGGCACCCGGGGAGGGACACTGGGACAGGACAGGCAGCGATCCGGCAAAATGAGACTGCGCCCCCCTCGGGCTCGCCTCGACCTGCCGGCCGCGGATCCCCACGGCCGCCGGGGCCGGGCGCGTCAGCGGGCGCGCGGGGAAGACGTCGTCTCGCAACGGAAAAGCCGATGGGTTTTTGCCGGGTTTCAGGGTTGTCAGCCACTCGGCCGCGCTGGACGCTGGTGGTGGGTACTCCGCCACCGGTCGACGAGACATGATGTACTGGAGGAATGTGCACAGGGCGCGCGTCGCGGCACGCACGGGGGTGGCAGAGAGCGCTCGGTCTGCCCGAGTGACCACGCTTCCATTCCATTCACTGTGCGGTTTTGACCTGCCTGCCATCCGGGCTGCATCGCCAACGGCCAGTAGAGTGGTAGGTGCTGATACCCATGCACCAACGAGCAGATCGGTCGGCGAGTGGTTCAAAAGGGAGACGGAAAGGGCAATCGAAAGCGGCGACTCAGCAGCTCCGGTCTGCGTGGCCCCCGGTAATGTGGAGGAACGGGAAAGAGAACGGCAGGACCAGGTGACGGAATTCCGTAGTCGGCTTCAGACTGCCATTCCGGGTCACTCGGGTGAGTGACTTGAGGACTCTCATGATTTGTTTGCACAAATCACCCAAAAAAGATTTACGTACTAAATTTTGAGTGAAACGAGTATCATCCAAATTTAATATACACAAAATTAAAGATAAAAAATTTCTCAACCAAATTTAATACACAAATAATTAAAGGGGAAAATATCCACATCCACATATGAAAACAAATCAACCACACCACAAAAATGAAATCAGATTAAGAAGAGACACAAGAAGAGAACATCTATATCCATCGGTGTTAGAAAAAAATAATAAGCAAGGGAACACCACAAATAATGGTATTAACCTACACTACAGTTCTCAAAAGGGCAAATCTGGTCAGAATATAACGTGACACTTAAAAATATGAAATTCGATACTTACATGAACATGTAAAATTAATGGATTGACACAAATGGACCGTTTACATTTTACACAGAGGGCGACCAACACAACATGGCTAATAGACTGACAACAACTAACATATCAGCCTCATATACATTGATTCCCGATCAAAAGAATCATAGCAACCACAATGAACTAGCCTACAGAGAAGAGAGAACCAAAACAAATTGTTGCAAATTTCTTGGAAACGAAACTC
Source organism: Setaria viridis (assembly GCF_005286985.2). NCBI lineage: Eukaryota > Viridiplantae > Streptophyta > Magnoliopsida > Poales > Poaceae > Setaria > Setaria viridis. The sequence goes on from NC_048271.2 coordinate 46,641,714, forward strand.
TACGAATCATCCACATGCACAAAAAATAAGTGGATCCGGAAAAAATAATCAGATCATGCTAATTGTGAGGTAGTGAAGCTAATATAACACACCAATTTGCAGTAGGAACACGAAATCATGGATCAACAGACCTCACTCAGTTCAGCATGCACAAATTGTCATAATCAGAAAAAAGATCATGCCCCTCATCCCCGCTCACCCTCATTCACAGAGCACTACCATAGTACCATATCATCTAGTTTACCTATATAATAAAATGGACACAATTGCCTAATCTCCAGGACTAAAGAACCACAATTTCATTAGGAAATGCCCTACCCCACCGCTCGGGCACCTAATCAGCTACGGAGAGGTGCAGAATGTCGAAACCCTAAACCATACGAACAAAAACTTGAAACCTAGTATAATCCGATCTGATTTGATGCTAAATAGCCTAATCAAAATCCAGCATCATATTGGATCGTTGGAAACAAGGCATGAACCAATCTCCACAGAAACCAACGCAAAATATACAGATAGCAAAATTGAGAATAACAGAAAGTCGCTAATGTCTACAATGACTAGGAGCAGAAATCGCAAGGGACGAAAGGCACAGGGAATGGAGCAACGTGAGTGAAGGTGGGATGGTTTAAAGGCAACCATGGAAAAACTTTGGATGGCTTGGCACCATCGCTCACACCACCACCTCACCGCCCACGGAATGAACCTCAGAGATCCCCTGATGCTGCTACCTCGCCGCCCTCAGGATGAGCCTCGGAGATCCCCTGGCGCCACCGCCTCGCCGCCCTCGGGAGGAACCTCGGAGATCCCTTGGCGCCGCCGCCTCGCCACCTCGCCCACGGGAAAGAGATGAAGGGGGCGAATGAAACTACAAGATCCAATCCAGAGAGAACGAACCATGCCTCTGCCACGTAGAGTCAGATAGCGATACAATACTAGGAAAGAAAATGAACGCCAGACTATATGGACAAAACAATACAGAGGCATCGATCGGACGTCCAGAAATTTGAGCGACGGAGACCCTCAAATCACCTGAGTGAGGGATAGCTTTTCCCTTCTGGGTTGCTGTAGTAGTCTATGGTTAGTCAGTTCAGTCACCATCAGCCTTGCTGCCTTGGGAAGAATCGACCACTGAGGCACTGAGCAGAGCCGTGCTGTGGGCGTGCAGTGGAGCGTAGCAACATCAGAAGTTCAGAACACTCAAATGTACGTACCTTGGGCTTGGGCCATGGGAATGATCCGATGGTGATCTTGGGTAAGATCATACATTGGCTGCCAATCTGCCATGGAGCTTAACAAACATGATTCGCAAAGAGTGAGAGAAACGATGGTGTCCCACTCCCACATGATTCACAAAGAGGGAGAGAAACGATGGTGTCTCACTCCCACCCAAAGAACCAAAGAGAATGAAGGTCTAGCTACAATGCCATAGAAGAACCATAAGTTGATCAAGTGGGCATTGAAGCATTGAAGTTAACTCCAGGAAACATTAAAGCAAGAACACAATGGTGTATATATTCATCAAAACTTAAATTCATCATCTACATCTGATAGGCTATCTGGTGGGTCATATACAATCATATCAGGGAAAAGCTCCAGAAAATCCTGCTTTATCTTCTCCCTCAGCTCGGGGAATAGGACCAACCCTTTCAAGATTACACGGAACGACAGCGATAGAGGTGGCTCGGGGGAGCTCCTCATGTCTTCGTAAATTTCCATCACCAGATCACTTAAACCAGCATCGCAGAAAGCTCTCACAATGTCGCCGTAAGTGTGCTGATAAAATAGCACGTCTTTAGACTTGAGATCTGCCCAGACCTGCCTCGTCTCATCAACCTTCTTGTTCCTTGCTAACATGTACAGCATGTCTCGGTAGAAGTACATGTCAGGACGGTACCAGATTTCTTTTCGCACAACACCATATATCTGCAGCAACAAATCAATACTTAATCATCCAAAAGACAATGCCAAACCTCAGGTGTATCTGATTGTTGTCCATTGGATGCTACTATGCTCCAGGAAACACCAAACTTCAGAACACCCAACTCTACAAAGCAATAACACATAGGTGCTTTCTCCATTCTCCAAGCTAGGCACCATCAATCCCCAACCAGAAAGGGGAAATTGAGGATTGGCACTCATTAGCCCCAGTTAAGGACTCATAGTCACACCATGCGAAAGGTGACTAGGAGATTTCTTTAGATGATTCGGTGTTAGTTAATCTATTGGATATGAGAATTCAGCCAGGCTATCAACTCAATGAAATTTTCTAAACTACACCGTATAGATTTGCCTGCCTGGACTCTAGTGATTTGACCTCACGAGAGATATTTAGGTTAGAAGCCTTGTCTAAAAGCATTGCTAAAATAAGATAAGTATAAACCTGTCAACTCTCATGATCATTGGACATATGAGAACAGTTCATCTCCAGCAGCATATGGGTCTTTCAATTGGGGACAAAAGAGAACAAACAAGTGAAAAGAAGAAAATGGAATAAAGGACAAACTGGTAAATGATATCATGCACCATGAAAAGAGAGGCAAAACCTCAGTTTCGACATAATGGTTGGCAAATCCTCAACATGCACTAATGTAATTGACAAATAATTCTCCAATTGAAACAATCTAATATATCCCTAAAAAATTAACAACATAACTAATATCCCAGAGATTAAGAAAAATAGTAGTGAATGGCAATAGGAGAGACATATCAGCAGGTTGTGAAAAGTGTGTTAAGTATATAAAGTAACTCTTTCCGGGTTTAGTAGACTCAAGAGTGAAATTTTAGAGGACTCCAGCATTACAAAATATACTGCCTATACTTGAGGGGCCAAGTATGATTCAAGGATAGGTAGAGATCAGTCAACTTCTACATGGGAGGAGGTAGTAAAAGGAGGCATGAAGGGATGGAATTCAGGCAATGAATTGTCATTGGATAGGGCTCAATAGATATTATTACAGCACATGCCAAAAGCACAGAACCATGATCAAACATCCTTTACTACTGTTATTACTACCACAATATAATTACTATTTATTTACTCCTCTTTGCCTCATCCCGCTCTTTGTTGGTTTTCATTATGAGCCTACACCTACACCTAAGGTATGGCAGCTTGCTTGTTGTTGTATACTTGAGAGGCCAAATAATGTAAATAGGTTCTGGGTTATTGAACTATCCCAAATGTTTGAAGTTAAACCCCAGTGGGTTCTCAATTTGTAATTACAAATGTACCATGACCGATCAAACCATTTATGATGAAAGAATGTTTTCAAATATCACAAATTGTATATCAGGTAAGGGTAAGCTATTTAACACTGTAAAATCAATTTGACTGTTTATTAGAAGATGCAATCAATCTAAAGACAACGTTTATGCAAGATTACCTTGTAGGATGTTACCCAAAGTTAAAATGAGCCATTCACGTTTTCTACACTAAGCACACATGCCATCTTTGATTCCAACAAAATAGAACAAAACACCCAAAAGAGTAGAACATAGCTAGCAGTAGCTTCACATGACAACATTCTACAGTACGCTCACAAGAAATTAAGAATCTCAAGTAGCCTAGATCCTAACTTTGTTGTTACAACAGACAATTCTAATGAAGGGAATGCATCACAATTTTATTTCTAATGGCACTAGTTAGGCCTCGAACAAGTAAATGGCAGTGATTAGTGATCTGAATTGCACTTGGATTTTACTTTTACATTATACTCCCTCCGTCCCAAAAAAACAAGTCATTATAGGTTTGTCTTAAGTCAAACTTTCTCAACTTTAACCAAAATTATACAGAAAAGTATCAAGGTTTAAGGCATCAAATAGGCATATTATAAAAATATATCTTGTGATAAATCTAATGGCACTTATTTCATACCATAAATATATGTAGTTTTTTCTATAATCTTGGTCAAAAGTTTGACTTAGGACAATCCTAAAATGACTTGTTTTTTGGGACGGAGAGAGTAACCAACATGGCACATAGATATGAGATTAAAAACTTAAAATCCCTGCTCCATTATTCAAAAAACACAATTCAAGCATAAAGTCCATGCTTGTGCAACTCAAGAACGACACATCTACTTTTTCTAGAAATGCATAGGAATTCTCAAAGGAGATGAGTAATTTGCTGTTGAAAAAGGGTGAAGAATTGCAATAGAGAAGAAAACCACGTTTAGTCTAAGGCCCTCGTACATCCAACGTAGTCTGATCTATCTTTTTAATCCTATTTTCCACTTCTCCATATGTCAAAATTGATTTTGGAAGCAGCATAAGAGAAGAACAATTTCCTATTCCAGTATGCAAATAGCCTGACTGCGTGTCAATAAAAAAAATGCACAATAGGTACCTCAGGTTCAGCTTAACAACTTATTGAAATCCCCATTTTGCATTTTTTTTCCCATTCAAGTTTAAACCACGCACCAAGCCACCTTGCACGCTGTTCCTTTCAAATAAGCCAATTTTTGTGCATGGCAAACAATAGTAAATCATAATGTAGATATTTAGTCATGAACTAAATAGACGGTAGAACACGCAGCTTTCATTCATTGGGATGGGAGTGACAAACCTTCATGGATAGGACGACGTGGTCCTGGCGGAGCAGCTCGGCGAGTACGGCGAGCAGGTCGGTGCGGAGCAGCCGCGACACGTTCGAGCGCATGAACTTCTCCAGGCGATGGTGGCACCCGGCTGGGGGAAGTGCCACGAGCCGCTTGAGCTGCGCTACCACCATGAGACCCTCCTTCCCCATCTTCTTCTTCCGCCGCCAAATCGACAGGCTTCGGCTCGACGCGGCAGACGTGGAGCATAGCCTCTGATGGAGACCAACCTCGGCGACGTATTTGGCGGCTTACCAGGGCAGGATTTGGAGGAGACGACGGTGATGGCGGGACGGGAGACACGAAAGAATTTGGGAAGAAACTAACCTGGTGCCAGCCCTGGTGCACCTGCGGCTGCTAGGATTCAGGCTCCGGCAGGGTGGCCTCCAGCGACATGGGTAAGGAGCACGGCTCGCGCGCGAGCTCGACCAAGGAGCCAGTAGATCGTGAAGACGGTGTGCTTCTGGATGAAGTGGTGCCTGTACTCGAGGTTCGTCAGTATGGACAACACGAGTGGCGTGAGCACCTCAGGAGCGGCTCGCCATTGTGGAGGAGGGTTGGGGGCACCAGCACTAGTGCTGCCACCGACCGCCACTGGTGGAGGAGAGGGGTACGAGCGAGGAGGAAAGCGAACCTAGGGAGGGGGGAGCGCTGGGCGGTGGCGGAGCTCGAGCGGACGTGGATTCAGTGCCGTCGTTTCTCAAAGGCACGCCGTAACTTCTCCTGCAAATCTACCGTGAATCACACATCCAAAGGCTAAAATGAACTTGTTGACGCCAGATTTTGACACATATGAAATTGGCGTCAAGAAGGAAAGGATTGCCTGATGCGGCAAGATAAGAAGTCACTATTGGGAATCGGCCGATTGGTGCTACAGTTGGAGATCGACCGATTTAGCGCTACAGTGTTCTAGTGGATAGAGTTGGTAGAGATCGGCCGATTGAAAGGTTGGAGTAGTTGGGCCAATATGGGCTTAAAGTGGATCAGAAAGAGAAGACGAAGGGGGATTGGCCCGTAGGAGTGCAATAACCAACTCCGATACGAGTTGTACTTGTAAATATTCGTTTTCGTTTAAAATTAGAGATAGATCCTAGTCGGTTAAGAAGTTGGTTGTAACAGGCTATAAATAGCCACCTTTAGGGATCTGTAAATAACGCATCAAATCAATACAACAATCTACTATTTCCTCGTACTTTACTTTCAAGTTGGCGGCTTCGCCAATACTTTTCTTCTTTCACGAGTTCGTACGAGTTGGCAGGGCTGCATCGACACGATCTCCAGTCGATTCTGTAAGTTCCGTTTATCGAGTAATATCTAAGCTTTAACTTCGGGCGCATCGCTATCGTTTCGTTTAGATTTATTCACCAGTTATCGATATTTACTAGAATTCTAGGTTTTACCTGTCGTTCTAGTTTTATCACCAGTTATCCAGCTTGAGATTAGAACTTTTGGCTTGATCGTTATTATCTTCATCTATTATTTTTGCATAGCCGATTAGACCTATTTTCAAGTGTTGCTCATGTAGCGTTATCTAGTTTACTCCAGTAGTTTTCTTTATAATCGCTACGTGATTGTCGGTTGTATCATAGCCGATTATCTTGTTATCGCAAATCGGCCAATTCGCTGATACGCTACCTCGAGATCGGAACTTTAGCCAATCGCAACCCTTGGAATTTGACACGTTTCTTCCTTACCAATCAACAGGTCAGATTGGCTGGCACGCCACGAGAACTGCACCAGGGCGATCACCCGAACAGGAGCTAAGCAGATTCTCCCGGGTCATGTGTCCGATGCTGAGAGTCAATCGGCTGACTTTTAGCGCCAATAGAACTGCAGCCTCAAATGTTATCCATCTAAGCTTAGTCTGTCAGCAGGCAGGGGCGCACTGCTCTCCCGCGGGCTCACGCGCTGCGACGTCCTTTGCACCACCGAGGAGCCATCTCGCCGTTGTTGAACGAGATGTTGACGGTCGCCAGCCATGGAGGAGAGGGATGCGGCCACCGACAGGACGTCATTATCAAGTATGTTAGTAAACTTTTTTCCTTCTCGTGATCTAAGCATGTGCACAAGACAACTAATTCACCTCACATTTGTATCAATCTGAGATCTCGTGACTATAGAAGATTAAATTGCTCAATTTCATGGTAGGAAAATCATATGCTCTAGTTGATTTTTGGTCATATTTCTGGAACTGCGAGTGCTATGGAAAGCAATGGTAAAATTTGAGAAGGGACATCTCAGGTTGGTTTAAGATTCAGAAATCCAAATGAGGTTTGAAAGTTTTGGGTTGCATATGGGGGTTTTGTAGAGGCTTTGATGTGAGGAAAAGGTATGCAAATGTAAGCAGCTATGATGGCAAGGTAACTTCAAACAGATTTGTTTGTTCCAATGAGGATCATTGAAGAAAAAAAACAAATAATGTGACCAAGTGTTTTAGAGCTAAAACAAAAATTGAGCTCGGTAACCGTAGTAAGGTATGTTCTCAACTTGCAATATAGAAATTTCTATGTGTTGTTGCCATTCATAGCTAATTAGTGATAGTTTTGTTGGCAGAGACGAAAGTAAGATGATGACGTACACCTCCAAAGGGAGTGAAGAATGACGGCAGCAACAAAGGAGCAATCATGGAAGTTGAAGAGTACAGTGTTAATGGTAATTTTACCCAACTCGTGACAACTCCAATTTATGATGATGATATTCTTCATGTTGACCATCTGTTCTAATATGTGCAAGTTGGTTAGGTAGTATTTTGGACCGAACAGGATTGACTATAGTATTTTATGGAGTAATTGTAGCATTTTGTGATCTAATTGTACAAGTGAATGGCCAAGTAATAGTATTTTCTGTACTAAAATATCAATTTAAGAGACTCAAAGTGCCTTGTATCGGTGTTGCACTATGAATGTCGCTTCCAAACTTTTAAAATACAAGTTTTGTTTTTGTTATGTGCATGTTAATTTTCTCATACTGTACTATGAATGTCACTATTGTTTGCTATTTTGTGTGCTAGATAAATGAATGTCACTATTGTTTGCTATTTTGTGTGCTAAATAAATACTCCCTCCATCCCAAATTGTAAGTAGCATCTCAAGTTTGACCAAAATTATAGAGAAAAATATAAAGATTTATGACATCAAATAGATATACTATGAAAATATAATTGATAAAGAATCTAATGATACTTAGTTGACATCATAAATATTATTATATTATCATATAAATTTGGTCAAACTTGAGATACTTTGACTCTTCAAGATTCTTGAAATAACTTACAATTTAAAACGGAGGGAGTAATTCAGATTGTCTAAGTATTAAAAAATATTAAAGATGGGAGGCATATATTAGTACTGACTTGGAAAGCAAAGAAGCAAAGGTACGCCGTGCCTTTGAGAAGCAAAGGCACTGAATCTGTGTCCCTGGAGCGGACGAGCGGGAGAGGAGGGTTTGCTTGGGCCGAATGGGGTGGCCGGCTGCTCCCGGGCTGGAATTTGCTTATATGGGCCGCGTTGGGCCAGCCCACCTTGCCTCGCATTCGGCCATGTATACACTCCACACCGGGCCTTGCCGGCCCGGGCACGGTGCTGACCGCTTTCGTGCTTGAGCCGGGCCTCGTGCCGACCCACTTTACCCTTGGCCTGCAAAGATTTAAATTGATTGGAAATACGCAGTATTGTTTCCCCACGTCTGATCCTTAACAATCTTGTGCATGCAAGCCATAAGCTGCACGAGTGACGTCTGATCCTTGACAATCTTCCGCATGCAAGCCATAAGCTGCACGAGTGTTTATCTGATATTTTACGCGCTCGGAGTGACGACGTCTGACCTCTTTGTGTTGCGAAACCATTTTTTCTTTTGATTGACTCGTTAAACTTGATATTAATCTTTTGCAGAACACAATACAGACTATTAGTCCGTCTTAGGCTCGACAGATATGGCACTACCAAACTCTAGTTTTTCTTATATCACGGTATCATTATGATTTGGCCACCATCAGTCGCCATTCATAATACGTCGAAGCTAGCGTTGATAAAAAAAAACATTTTTGAATCTCCAAATTAGGGGGGTAAACGTGATATCGTGTTAAGAAGGATACCGATGAGTCGATGACTAATGTGGCATCAGTAAGTATTATAAAAAAAAGTCTAGCCATGATGTTTGTGCGCGTGTTGGTATACGTATAAAATTAAGTCGGTGCCAAGGCTTATGTACTTCAGTTCGTGATTCGCGCCTAAAATTTCCAGGTATATTGAGCCGGGCCATTCAAACAAGCAATGAACTTTCTTTTTTTGAGCAAACAGCCAAGTGATGCTTTGTTCGTGCCTTGAGCAGTTGAGAGCTCGACAACAACGTCGATGGCATACAACGAGGAAGAAGGAAGAAAATGAAAGGCAAGATGACGAACCGGCTTGTACAGACGTACCTGGACACTCGGAACTGAAAGCCAGCTAGAATCCGAACAAAGCAACAGCCACATCCACCCAGGAGTGTTTGGGAACACCGTGCTAAACTTTAGCACCTATCACATCGGATGTTTGATACTAATTAGGAGTATTAAATATAGTCTAATTATAAAACTAATTGCACAGATGGAGTTTAATTCGCGAGACGAATCTATTAAGCCTAATTAGTCCATGATTTGATAATGTGGTACTACAATAGCTATTTGCTAATGACGGATTAATCAGCTTTAATAGATTTGTCTCGCAAATTAGACTCCATCCGTGCAATTAGTTTTATAATTAATTTATATTCAATCCTCCTAATTTGCATCCGAACATCTAATATGAACGGCTAGAATTCAGCTCTCATTATACCCACCCCTCCTGTGCGAGCCGTGACCCGCGCGTCGCCAGTCAGCCGCCGCTCGTGAGCCGCGACCCCAGCCATGCAAGCCCTCGTCCAATCCCCAACAGCTCGCCCCCGGCCCCCACTTGCGTTGCATGTTCCTGCCTTCCTGGTGGGGGCAGCAGCACCACTAGGCTGCCAGAATTAATGCGGGGCCTGCCGGCACGCGGGCGTACGGGGCAGGGAAGGGAATGAAGGCCTTCTCTAAATCTCACCGCGGCCGGGAGACAGGGCCGTCCTCGCCCCGGTCGCGGGCTCGTGATCAGCAGTGACGCCCGTGCGCGCAACTTGGGCGGGCGTACCCACTGGTGGTGCTCTCCGGAAAGCGACGCGCTCCCCCCACTTGCCCGCGTTCCCCTCGCGCGCGCGCGCCCCTGGCCCTGGCCTTATCGAGTCCACCAGCGGCGGACCAGCCTCCCCCCAAGTGGCCTCCCCAACTTGCGCGCCCCTGTTGTTGATTCCCAGTCGCGACCGCCAACGCCAACGCCAACAGGCCGCTCGCTCCAGTAATTTCGTCTTGCTTCGGCGGCGAACGTGCTCGGTTGAAAATTAAAACCCGCGTGGCCGATGCCGTAGAAGTCCCTACCCTGGCTGTCGCTGGGACTAGTCTACGGCTACCTCCTGTGTCGTCGCTGTCGAACCCGTAGTTGCAGTTGCAGGATCTGCTACACAGGATCCGCGGCCGGTCTGACCTCAGAAAGCGCAAGATGAATTGGATGTCTTCCTCTCGTTTCCCGAACGTGATGAATTGATGGTGTTCTCGCGCTCCGGCCCATTAATTAGCCATTTGAATGTGCTCGTGTATTTCAGCGAACTTCCCGTGCCACACGAGAGAGAGAGAGAGAGAGAGAGAGAGAGAGAGAGAGAGAGAGAGAGAGATCACGCATGAACGTGGGGGACGACGGACGAGCACCGGCTCTCGGCCGAAGAAGCAAGCCAGCCATTCCGGCAGTTGCGAGCAGGGAAAGTGTCGCCTTGCAAATCGGTGCCCATGTACGTACAACCATGGCTGGAAAGAGACCGCGTTGTTAACCAGCATTGTCGCCCAACAGGAGATGCTATGCCAGTTGAACCTCCTTTGCGTCTGTCATGGTCCATGCGTATCATTCAGGGTTTGTTTCTCCTTTTTCTTTAATCCAGTCAGACCGATAATTGAATTGCAGCGGTGGATGGAAACATGTTAGCGAGTTGATTTTTATTCGACCCACGCTTTAATTAAGAGAATAACACATTTGTTTGCTGCATCCTGAAATATAATGAACTACCTGATTACTACCCCCTTTTTTTTCTGCCTTTGTATGGCAACTAGAACTTTGGTGGTCCTTTCATCTGAAGAAAAGGGCAGGGTACAAGTTGACGACCGTGCCAAGTTGATCTCCGTATTGTATTGTACTACCATTGGCTACTATTAGCTGGTGCGGAGGATTAACAATCATAAAGGGACGCGATCACGACGACGGAAAGCAACAAGATAGTGCAAGAGGGGGGCGATATAAAAATGGGCATCCCTAGGGTAAGCACAGTGTGGGGGGCATATATAAACTCATCCCAACCAACTTGGCTTACTTGCCTGCCCTATTCTATGCTCCACTTTGATTACATTACATTGCTAGTTGTTGAGAAATCTTTCGATGAAATCATATTTCACCAGTCCTGCCCCTTCTCTAGTTAACTAATCACCTCCTCCTGCATAAAGATTTGCATGTTGAGTTGCTGGTTGCCCACTTGCTCTTAACATGCATCTTTAACTTTTACAATGATATCAGCCACATAAAAAAAAACTCACGGCTTCCTTAACAATGTTAGTTCAAAACCTAATGTTCCAATTATATGACGGTTGTATTTTTTTGTTAGAAGCAAGACGAACAAGTACTGTTGATATACATATATAAAACACAATACCAGGCAACTTCTTGGCCCCTTCGATCTAAAGTTTATAATCTCGTGTATATAATCCAAAAAAAAATCCATTTCAGATATATTTTTCCCAAATTGAAGTTACTTCCACATCACATAATCACAAGCTGCATCAGCACTCCAAATTTTGTTACAATACATTGTTCATATAACAAAATCAGAAGAAGCGCCTGAGCACGTACCGCGGAGATAATAAACATGAAGTGAGATGAAATTCAAGAATATTTCGGCGTCGGTTATACCAAGTTTTTCTTCGTAAATTATCGAAAAGATCAAGTAGCAACGTCCCCCCGTGCAACTTGGGCAAATTGTTGCGAAGTAGACCCCACTTAAAGATGATTTAGTTGAATTAAATTAAAGAGGAAGCACAATTAAAGTGAGCACACAACTGGATACATATGATGCAACAGTGCGAGCCGGGACAAGTTGGCTGCACTTTGCATATATAAACGCCTCCACCCCCATCAACCTCCTCACCAGCCCCCACCCGCCGCCGCAAGGAATTCCACCGCACACGAGACCAGGAGAGGAAGGCGCACACAGCTAGCTACGCGAGGCCAAGAACAAGAACAACAACCAGCCAGCCAGCGCGAAGATGCCGTGCATCCAGGCGTCCAGCCCCGGCAGCATGCCGCACCAGCACCACGGCCGGGTCCTGGCCGGCGTCGGGTGCGCGGCGCATGTGGCCGCGGCTGTCGCGGCGAGCACCGTGGGGATGCGGTGCGGGGCGCACGACGGCGAGGTGCCGGCGGAGGCGGCGCGCCACCACGAGCACGGGGCGCCGGGGCCCGGGCGGTGCTGCTCCGCGGTGGTGCAGCACGTGGCGGCGCCGGCCGCGGCGGTGTGGTCCGTGGTGCGGCGGTTCGACCAGCCGCAGGCGTACAAGCGGTTCGTGCGCAGCTGCGCGCTGCTGGCGGGCGACGGCGGCGTGGGAACGCTCCGGGAGGTGCGCGTCGTGTCGGGCCTCCCCGCGGCGTCCAGCCGCGAGCGCCTCGAGATCCTGGACGACGAGAGCCACGTCCTCAGCTTCCGCGTCGTCGGCGGCGAGCACCGGCTCCAGAACTACCTCTCCGTGACCACCGTCCACCCGTCGCCGGCCGCGCCCGACGCCGCCACCGTCGTCGTGGAGTCCTACATGGTGGACGTGCCGCCGGGCAACACCCCCGAGGACACCCGCGTGTTCGTGGACACCATCGTCAGGTGCAACCTCCAGTCGCTGGCCACCACCGCCGAGAAGCTCGCCGCCGTGTCGACGTGAGGTGGGACATCCATCTCCGTGGGCGATCCGATCGATAGATGGTTTTTCCGGGGGCGGGAAAGGGTTGCGTGTTTCTTCGGCGCGTGAGCTTTTCTTCTTCTTCTTCTTGTTTCTTTGTCACTTCACATTTGACCCCTCATCTTTTTCCATATTTTTTTCTCGTTGTTGCGAGAGACACACAACCCTCCCTCCCGTCCCTTGTCCAAAGATTCAAGAGATGACAAATCGATAGAGATTTAAGTTCCGGCACACGCTCGAATTTCTCTGTACATATATATGTTCATGGTAGTAGATATGGTCTGGAAAGCACAAAGCGCACAAGATTGTATGTCCTTTTGCAAGTTTTGATCTGAATGTACCAAATGCATAGTATGTGCGTGTCCCGTGAGTACAGAAAATGAGAAAACTGATCATGCTTCCATTGTCGATCGAGCTTGTAACAGTACGTGGTACTCACTTCGTTAGTTTGACACCCAGCCAGTCAACTTAGTTTGTTGCTACTCTTAATTGATCGATGCATAATGATAAAGCTAGCTACAAAAGGAAGCAGGAGCACATCTATCGCTGCCAAACATGGAGTATGCAAATGCATTTCCCGGTTGCAGATCACACATCAAATAACGAACAAAGGGTTTAGATCGATCAGCGCCTGACGCAACCTAACAGTCAGCATCAGGGAGCTCTCAATTCGATCGATATGCAGTTTTTAAACCACATTTAAGCATCTCATGCCATGACCAATGATGAGATTATGCGGAAGCACACCTTGCGGGATCGGACTAGGCAACGTTCGAATAGCTAGCAGAGACCGATCACTAATGAAATCGCAGAAAAAACTCCGAGCAAATTGATAATCAGCCAGTGAGTCCCGGACCCTGCAGGCTCGATCATCGTAAGATCTTTTGCTCGTCGCAAAATAAAACCCGGTCCGACGCAAAGGCCAAAGGGGGCGTGGGGACGAGACGACGAAGGCGAAGGCGAAGGCGAAGACGACGAGCCCCTGCCCCTGGTTGAGATGAGGAGTGAAACCCAGGGGCCGCGCGGCGAAAGTGCCCGCCCACTTGCGGCGCGTCGCGACATCTCGAGCTGTACCGCCCCGCCGTCCCGCTCCACGCGCCAGCCAAGCCCAGCACGGCAGCACCCAACTTGCGCGCGGGCAGAGGCAAAGGGCCTGTCGTTGCTTCCCTTCTCGATCTCACCTCACCTATCGCGTCCGTCCGTCCCTCTCGGCCTCTCCCCCTCGCACCGGCCGTTTCGAAATTCCTCCTTGACCCCCTTTTGTACACACACACACACACACACACACACACACACACGTTGCTGCTCGGCAACTTGCCCGGCCCGTCGGTAAAAGAAAAAAAAAGAAAGGAAAGGAAGAACAGAGAGAGCACGGGGCCGGGACAGCGGGCCAGGTCAGCAGATGTACGTGACGCGAGTAATTAAATGCGCAAGTGGGCGCTCAACTTGCATGTCTGATCGCGTGATTAGCATTCACGGCTGGTTCCTCTTCCTCCCCCGCAAGCGCCTTTAATTCTTTTCTGCCCCTCTTGGTATTCAAGTTGGGCGGAGTCGATGGATGGATGGATCCTTCTACTTGCTTCTGGAACGATCTCGACGGGCTCGCCGGTCTCGACTAGGCCGTCACCGTCCGACAGCTAGTCAAGCTGTTCGGTTTGCGGTGCAGCAACCATGCAAACGCAGCGCTGCAGCATCTCCCCACTTCCGATGCTCTGAACGGGGAAAGGAATATGACAGTTGGGAACGCTCAAGAGTTGGTCTGTGAAACGGGATGGAGAACGGTGGATATAACAGCCCGAGCTGTTGGCTGCCAAACGGCTGGGCTGTTTAACTGTTTTACAGCCACAGCTGCAGCCGAAAGTAGCTGCAGCAAACAAGAAGTATGCATGGAGTATGCATCAACATAACGCACGATCTATTCACCCAGCTATATATGGCGCCAGTGGCCGCGGTCGTGCGGTCAGACTGAGTGATTAGACAAAATCCACTTGGCTGTTTATCTCATTATCATCTGGTGCTAATAATGTACATTCAACTGTGTGACCCGGCCCGATAGATATCGTCTAGTTTCATCGAACATAGCCTGTTCATCCTTGTCGTCTTTTCGACGACTACACGTACAGGGACTTGGATGATGTTGCTGCGCTGTGCCAAGTTTGGTGTTTCCAGGACGCGAGCTGTGTGGAACTGTGGATGGATAGACCATAGACGATGCCTGGTGAGTGACTGACTGCATGCCGATCGAGATGACTGAAGAATGATCTTCCTGCAGGGGACTATCTTATTGTCTTATTGCTTGGACTCATCCGCAGCTAGCACCACTAAGTGGATAAAGCGATATATGTGTCGATTGTTTATTCCCCTCTCACCAACAGAGGGAACGCACTATGTGTGTAGTAGTATATATACAGTGCCATGCATTATCCTCATCGGGAACAATATTCTTCTGCGCTTTAATTATCTGCATACTGTTTCGTAGGATTGCATATTACTCTTAACATCGATTGCTCGTTTATGAGCCAGAAACGCATGTAGTAATTGCAAATTTAGCAAGTTAACGATGGAAAAGTTCTCCAAAAAAATCAAAATCATGGAGAATAGGTAAAAGAAAAAAGTCTCATCAGATGCTTTGCTGCATCGACACATACTTTTATCTATACACTCACTTAGATGTATCCGTGAGAAACATAGAACATCAAAGCTAATAAGGCTTGATCCTAGTGGGCAGACCCTCTGCTAATCAGCCTGGTTCTCGGATGATAGCTCGGTAGGCTTAAAATGTAGTAATCTATTTTTTGCAATTTATCCTAATCAAATTAGCTAGGTCGAGCTATATAGTGTGACCAACGACTCTAAATGCATGATTGTATATGGAGAAGAGACCTGTCCTGCAGTTGTTTTAGTTCTCTCTCAGACTTGTTATTACTGTGTTAAGTACTTAATGCATTCACACACCATCAGCCATCATCACCAAATTTAAGTTGGCCCATGCTATCTGATGATCAGCCAGTTAAGGTGGGCCCAGATGCAGTCTTATTTTACAGATCAGATAGCTGTAGCCTGTTTGAGAACCAGCTAATTCGATCTGGGGCTATGTATCCTACTATTACTAAAAATGGTGATCTGTTTTGTTTCCTGGTACACTCAGTATAGCCTTCAGGCTGATGAATCTATCTGGCAAGGCTGAGTCCGTCCGTCCGATCCTGCTTCTGAGCTCATTACTGGGGCTGCATTCCATTCGGGCACGTGTGATTGGAGCCAAAACACACTCAGAGGACAAGACCCTCTTTGCTTCTCAGAAAAGCAGATTTAGTTTGGGAGGAGAAGCAAATTTTCCGCGCGGAATGAAGTGCTAACAACTCAACATCAACCCGTTCTGCAACTTGCAGAGAGTGATAAACAAGGATGGCTTCGTTCGGCGGTTGGAGAGGGAGGAAAGGGAAGAGAACATCGACCGAAGCACCGCGCCAACTTGCAGCTCGCGCGCTCCACGCCAAAAGCAGACGGGCGCCCCTGGCGTTGATTCGGGCAGTACGCCAACTCCAAGGCCCGGGCGTACGCCGGCTCGGTCGGCACTTCTGGCTTTCTTTTTCTTTGTTTCCTCGTCGCCTTCCCTCGGTGGGTTGGTCTCCCCTGGCGGGTTGGCTCCTCCGACTCCGTTCGGCGACGCGTTTGTTGCCTTGCTTGCCCTTGGTGTCAACACAACTACTCGAGTAGCGTGCTCCACTAGTCGCAGTTGCCTCATCTGCGTGACATGGGCAGCTAGGGCATGTCGACTCGGTCGAGGATCTCTGTAGGCTGGGGCGGCTCCTCGCGATCAGCTCCTGCTCTGATGTGAGACTTCCGGACGCAATGCTATCCACGTCGCCGGTTGCTACATGTCCGGATCTCGCTCCCTGCAGAGATTTTCGTGCGAATGTTTTTTGTTTGGAAGGGGAATGCTGCCGACTGCCGTCCTATTCGGCTCTATTTGTCTCGCTCGGCGGCAGCATGTGTGGAACTGTGAATCCAACGCGGCCGGCCGACATTGCCGACGTGCGTGCGTGCGAATGAATCGGTCCTTGTGACACTCCCAAAATCTGACCGACGGTGATCAGGTTTCTTTTGTCCCCTTTTCTTTTAAGATACGGTGGTCAGATTTCTCCTGATCACGCTGCGGCGCGCGACGATCCTTTCTACTTCTCCGCACGGCGCACGGTGTGCCCAAGCCCGCGGGCCGGGCGACGCGAACACAACACGTACCCGCTCTCGCGCGCGGTCGCGGGATTCATCAGCTCGCGCATGCAAATCTCGCGGCTGGGGTATCTCAGCTGAAGGCAGCGCACGCGCTGCACTGGCCATGCGGGTGGGCGTGGTCGTCCGGTCGCGCTCGCACGGCCGCGGCCGCCGCTCGCCGTCTCTCGGTCGTCGTCGATCCATGTTGGCAATCGCAACCGGCAGGTTGATGCCTTCATGGGTACGCAGCTACATGCGACTCTACTGTACCTTTACCTCCCATCTTTTTGACCGCATCTTGTGACCTTGTACTGATTTTGTACTCCCTTCGTTTCAAATTACTAAGTTTTCCAACTAGAGTCAAATTATTTTATATTTGATCAAAATTATAGAGAGGATTATAAAGATTTACGGTACCAAATAGATATAATATGAAAATATATTTAATAAAAAAACTAATGATACATCATGAATATTAGTGCTTTATTATATAAATTTGATCAAACTTGAGACGTTTTAACTTTTAAAATTTTTTAAAATAACTTATAATTTAAAAACGGAGCGAGTAGCTTTCTAGACCCTGATCTGATGAAGTGACTGCTCACCGCTCCACGCTGGAGTGCTGCCCGAACCACCACGTCGGCACCGAGCCTCCATTAGCCTGCGTTGGGCTTGCTCTTATATCGCCTTTCTCCGCCGATGCACGCCTGCAAGCTGCTGCAGCGGAAGAGAGAATAAAGGAAACTACGTAACACGGTACTCCTACTCGTGCGTACTCGTACTGCGTACGTGCTGGCCAGTCGATGTCATAACACGCACCAAACAGTGTCCAAGTGGTTAGACATTCCAGATCCTGCGTTCTAATTGGCCAGTCGAGCAAGCCAGGATCGTTCGCCGCCGACAGCTAGGGTATCTTGCATGATCTTGTTGGTCACGTTGGTCAGCAGACTGATTAGATTAGACAGTCCACTTGGGGGTTGGTTTATTATGATCAGCTCAGCTGCTGCCATACATATATAGTAGTACTTCTAGGTGCCATTCGGTCTCGTCAGTTAGTTTCATCGAACATGCCCCGAAAACCAGCTTTTGTACAAAGTGTCTCTTTTCGGCGACCGGACGAGCGAGCAGCAGAACTCCTGTAATTGCGCACACTCTGCAGATATTACCTAATATTCCTTTTAGAGTATGTTAATAAGGAGTAGTATAAGATTACAAAGCGATTACTCCTTTCAGAGCCACACCTTTCCGATGTAAATAAAATGGCGATGAACTCCACGTACTCCTTTAACAGTTTTTTTTTTGAATGGTATCGGCAAAATATCCGACCCCATTCGTTCCAAAATTGTTGGGCCTCTGGCCGGCTGCTTTGAATCCTATACCAAAGTTGGCAACACGTTACTCAGAGAGAAGTGCTCTGAAAAGTTAAATGTTGAAAAGAAGATAAATAAAAAGAGGCGTCACTGGATCTGGATGGTAGCTCGACGTTGCTATTTGTTTCGAAATTTTCTCCGGATCGAAAATGTTGAGGGTGACAGACTTATCCTGCAATTTGTTTTATCGGTCTCACTTGGTATGGGCTTGTTTTGGTCACGAAGCATCATCCACCAGATTGGCTCACGAAAGTTGATGATCAGCTAATTAAGGTGGGCCTAGAAGCAGTCCTATTTTAGGGGTAAAATTAATAGCTATATATAGTCTGCTAAGCACCAGCTAATCTTGGGGCCATATATGGCGATTTGTTTTACTCGTGATGCGCCTGATATGTTTCAGCTGTCATGGTAGGTCCATTAACAGATTCATATCTTTCTTTCCGAGGGTGACTAACAAATTCACATCGATCCAGAGTGGCGGAGCTTGATAAAAACTGAGAGGGGGGCGATCAAGTAATAGAGGGGGCCAAATTTGCAAGTTTTTCTGCTTAAGTGGTAGAATTAAATCCCTCTTAAAGAAATTTTTGTACTTCATTTCTTCGGTCCTGCCTGCCCTTTTCTGTGCAAATTATTGGGTTCTTTTCAGCACTTGCTGTGCTTGGTTGGAGAGTAATATAATGCTGTTGTGCCACAACTGTAACAAATTTATTAGGCATAAAATGTTCATAAGGTAGCATTTTTCGGACCGGATCAGGCTCGAGCCGGGCTGACAAAAAGCCCGGATCATTTTAGGCTGAAAATTTGTGCCCACGAATAACCCATGAGCGTTGTCGAGCCGAGTTTTCGAGCCGGGCTCGAGCCGCCCGTTCTTTTTTAGTTGAAAAACAGATGAAATTAATTATTTGGGCGGGCTTAGGCTAGCCTGATTTTTTTTTCGAGTTTCGTTTTCGCTAACCACGCGGCCCGGCAACTAGCGTGGGTGGGCCAAAACCCATCAGACACCCACACACAGTTTCATGAACACTGCTACCAAGATTGGGAACTAGGTAATCATGCCTGCTCTCTCATCGTGAAGATCTTATCAAATAGCAAAATTGCTGATGTGAATTGAAATTTAATGACCGTAAAATTCACCGTGAAACTAATACAGCCGTTCATCTTATTAACCCGTTTCAACGGAGGGATAGGCGGCGGCCGCCGGCTCTTGGAATCGAAGCAAGACTTGTTTTTGGAGAAGCCGGAAAAGCTCCCCAAACCAGGTGAAGGTATGAAGTGACGGTACCTATGCGGCTCTAGCTCCGCAGTGACCGCAGTCAGCACCAACACGCTGCAACTTGCCTAGGTAACGCGAAGACGTATGGCTTCGATTTTTGGAGGGAAAACTCCGCCAGGCAAGGCAGTTGCTCTCCACGCCAAAAGTAAAAGCATCGGCGAGAGCAACTGCAACTGCAACTGCAACTTGGGCTGCTCCGATTTCTAGCTGCACAGTATATATTCTTCTGATACGTTTAAAAAATCGTTCTGATGGACAAGGAGCAGTAAAGCGCCTTCCCCCCCCCCCCCCCCCCCCCCACCCCACCCCTTTGCTTCGTCGTCTTGCATTCGTGATTTGTGTCACCTTCTACGCTCTCTCGCCACTCTTTCGCCGCACCCGCGCTGACTAGTTGCGTGCGTACGTACTTCCGGTGCGCAGCGCCGTGCACGAGCGGGCGCCGTGCATGGCCAAGTAGTTACGGTAGGGTTTGCCTCGTGATTAGCTTGCTCCTGTGATGAGACCGCTGGCTTAGGAGTAGCAGCTGTCGGCTGTCGCCAACAGTTCCTCCCCAGACGGAGACGGTACGCGAGGCGAAGGTACATGCCCGCGCCAGGCGAGCACCGCCACGCCGTCCGCCGCCCACGGCACGGACACGCGGGCGTCTCGTGGGCTGATGTCGCGTGCACGTACGCGGGCCGTGGTCCGAGTCCGCCCAGTCTCGCGCGGTCGCATTCGCGCACGCACGGCCGATCGGATCGCCGTCTCGATCCGAGTTGGCAAATGGCACGGTCGTTGATGGGCGCGCGCGCGTGACTGTACATCTCGCTCCCTTTCAAATCCTTCCTTTTTGACCGCATCTTCTGTCACGTGTGGCTTGCGGGGTGTGCGCGGGTCGTGTAGCGCTCGATTTTTCGAGGGTCTTTTTCAGCTCAAAGTGATTGCAGCTGGTACTCACGAGCGAATTGTAGAGGATTGGTCCTTTTCAGTTACAAGCTCCTGTACACTACGGTTGTCATCAAAATCGTAGATTCTACATCGAATAGGATCGAAATCACAAGATCTGGGACATATAAATCGCAGGAACACAGATTCTATCGAGTAGAATTGTATAAAGCGGATCCTAAATCAAGACTGTAAAGAGTGAAGTCAGAGCATATAATCATGATTTTGACAACTATGGTCTTCCTTTGGCTGCACATTTTCTAGTCGATGTTCCTTAGCTCACACGATAGCTAGCATAGGAATCGGCTTGGGGCTGGGACATCTGGCCGGACTCTGTTCCTTCTTTACGTAGGGATTGAAAAGGATCGTAACTCGTAAGGTTAGACATTGATTCAGGGGCGTAGCTAGGAATCCCTTTTTTCTTTGTTAGGAGGATCAACAGTGCTGAATTTGCTCAAAATTTGATCAAATTCAAAATTTATAGTGAAAATATCAAGCCATAGGGGGGTCCGCCCCCGCGGCCCCCCTCCCTCCGCCACTGAAGACATTCTCGATCTTGTCCAATCTCTTGGTGAGGTGATTAACCAAATGAACCTGTAAACTTTCTATATTTCAGGTCAGCCAAAGTTACGTTCTTTCTGGACGTCCTAGTAGGTTGAAAGCTTAGCTCAACATAAACAATCTTATTAGCGCCATGCCCCCGAAAAAAAAATCTTATTAGAACCATGAAATTCTTGCAAACTAGCCCTTGCGTACTGAGAAATGCGCTCTAAAAGAAGGAAGTATTTTTGATGCAGAATGGACTCCAAAAATGCGTTTTACTATCCCAGATGAGTTTCATCAAAGGGCCCGGCTAAGACCAAACAAATAAGCCCACTAAGTAATAGCCAAGCCTAACCTACCTTCC
This sequence comes from Setaria viridis, assembly GCF_005286985.2. NCBI lineage: Eukaryota > Viridiplantae > Streptophyta > Magnoliopsida > Poales > Poaceae > Setaria > Setaria viridis. The sequence continues at coordinate 46,663,036 of NC_048271.2, forward strand.
GTAAAGCCCAGCAGGAGAGCTGTAGACTGAATGAGCTCAGCCCAGCCCGCCGGCCCCGTCTAGCCCATTTTCTCAGCCTTTACGAGCGGCCCAACACGCCGCCATCCTCCTCGCCGCACTTCGTCCTCGTGAGCTCCGCCTCCACCTACTGGCCAGCCATCCTCGCCCACCTGGCTCTACAATTTACAAAAGCTTCGCACTCGCATGCTCTTCGCCGCCTCACGCCTGCCGCTCCAGCGCTTCCCGCCTCGCCGCCTCCGCCTCGTTCCGGGCTCCCCGATGGCCTCCACGCTCGCCATCCTCAGGCCCTCCGCGCCGGCCCCGCTCGCTGGGCCCCGGGGCCGGGTTGCCGCGCCGGCGACCGCAAGGGTGGCGCTGTCGTCCAGATCTAGGTACTCATCGGCCAGGGTGTCGCTCGGTTCGGAAGTGGCGGTGAGCGCCGACGCGCTCTTCGCCGACTACAAGCCCACCACCGCTTTCCTCTTCCCCGGCCAGGTACAGTGAGGGCAGAGCGAACTCTTTTGGCATGTCTCAACTTTGAAAGTAAAAAATGACAATATTATCTAGTTGAATGGAAATTGAGAAGGAATCAGAAGCAATTTGGCATTGGTAGCTATTTCAAAAACAGACTTTTGCACGCTTCAGTTAACGTAGATTAATTTTTGGCCACAAAAGATTAAGGTGTGATGGTTAGATTGTGCCAATAGATTCTGTTGATTTATAATCTGACGCTTTACTGCTGCTGTGATTTGCATATTTTTTTAAAAAAACTCTGCTACTTACCCTTGGGACATGTTGGCGTCATTACCTTGTCCCCTGTCCATTTATTTCTGAATGCCTTTAATTTCAGGGTGCCCAAACTGTTGGAATGGGTGCAGAAGCTCAGAGCGTTCCAGCAGCTGCCAAACTGTTTAACCATGCAAATGACATACTTGGGTATCTCCAAGCCTCTGATAGTATCTATGTGTCTTTTTTGGGGGGTCTTTCTTGCATTTGATGTACTTTAAAGCTCATGCTGACTCTTTTCTTTCTATTGGTTGACATAGATATGACTTGTTGGATCTTTGCACCAATGGACCAAAAGAAAAGCTTGACTCAACGGTGATCAGCCAGGTATGTTGATTTCAGAGTCCAAATTATTAGCACAAATGCACAATAAGTCTTTTCTTTTGCATGCAGCCCATTCACTACTGCTAAATACCTGCTACTTAAACATTTTTCCTGATTTATATGGTATAGCTTTGCAGTAACTTTATGCCAAACCTGGGAATCCCAGATTTAATTGCATAATTTTTCAACAGTAGCCTGCTCTGGTTCGGTTGCCTGTATTTTCATTTTGAAGCTTGCAGTTAGGATGGGCATTCCAAGAAATTAATCTGGCAGTTTTCCTTTTGCATAAGCTGTATCGCATATTTCTATGACTCAAGCTTTACATAGGATTATGCATTTGAAGTGTAGTATTTTTGCAGTCTTGTCAGCGAAGTGTTGTGTTCTGCTTGCTGAACATGTCCATTTTGCAGCCAGCTATATATGTTACCAGCCTTGCAGCAGTAGAGGTACTACGTGCACGCGATGGAGGCGAAGATGTGATCAACTCTGTTGATGTTACGTGCGGTCTCAGCTTGGGAGAATACACTGCCCTTGCATTTGCTGGAGCTTTTAGGTATTCCTTTTGTTCTATTTAGAGTTTGTCATGTCAAATCATGTCCATCATGGGGTGAACCACTACACATAATAGGCTTATTTTGGTGACTATAGCTTGGATGCAATAGTATATTAAATATGCACACTTACACATCGTATATCAACAATGCAGCTTTGAGGATGGACTGAAGCTTGTCAAGCTAAGAGGTGAAGCTATGCAGGTTAGTCCACAGAAACACTAAGAGATTGTTTGATTTTGCACCCTGAATTCTAATGTCAATTGTCTGTGTAGGATGCTTCAGATGCTGCCAATAGTGCGATGGTTAGTGTGATTGGTCTAGATTCAGAAAAGGTGCAACAGTTATGTGATGCTGCTAATGAGGAAGTAGATGAAAAGGAAAGAGTTCAGATAGCAAACTTTCTCTGCCCTGTAAGCGTTTTGTCTGATGCTGCTAGTAGAATCTTTTATTTCTCTATTGGATCTTGATTGATATGAAACGAAGTAAAATTACATTACAGGGGAATTATGCAGTTTCCGGTGGTGTTAAAGGTATTGAAATGGTTGAAGCCAAAGCCAAGTCCTTCAAGGCCAGAATGACGGTTAGTGGCCCAATATATCTAAATTTGCTTGAAAGTATATGTTTGAAAATATTATTTTATACCACTCAACTGAGAAATATGGCTATTACAGTTTCAGTATCTTCCATTCACCATTTTTGTTTCATTGCCACCAAAGGATTTTACATGCCAAAATTAACCATTATGTTTCCAGGTTCGCCTAGCTGTTGCTGGTGCGTTCCATACTAGCTTCATGCAACCAGCCGTTTCAAGATTGGAGTCTGCACTGGCTGCCACTGAGATTAGAACACCGAGAATTCCAGTCATCTCCAATGTTGATGCACAGCCCCATTCAGATCCTGACACAATCAAGCAGATTTTGGCGCGGCAGGTGACCTCCATGCCAATCTTAAATTCATATCGCAGGCTAACTGCTTTCTGGGATAATGTGATTTCTGACTGCTGTATGGCTCTGGCTTGCGGGAGCATCAGGTAACCTCTCCTGTACAATGGGAGACCACTGTGAAGACTCTTATGGGCAAGGGGCTTGAGAAAAGTTATGAACTCGGACCAGGAAAGGTGAGAGATTATCTTACAGTTTCTGACTCTATTATTCAGCATGTTGTTTCAAGTCATCGCAGTGTAGTACAGCAGCTTCAACTATTGTTGGTGCAAAAGACTTAATAATGCTCTTGTACCAGGTTATAGCAGGTATTCTCAAGAGGATCAACAAAGGCGCTAGCATTGAGAACATCGGTGCTTGAGATATTAGAATTTCAAGATTTCTGGATCAGATAATAAGGTAAAGGATCTGACGAACTCCTGATGGTATCAAGTTCTATTTCAGAGGGGTGGTGACATGACATCAGGGGCGAGAGAACCTACAGAGGTTATTGTAGGACTTTTTCATAGAGTTCCGTAATTTTTTGGTTATGTTTGTTTACTGCCATGGTTGAATTTTGATCGAGATGTAAAATTGGCACCTGTAAACTCTTGTGTACCATCAATGATCATCTGCACAAAATTGTAGTTTGACAGTATTTAAATATGAAGCGCATGCCGTTTGGTGAAGTTTTGTTCTGTTTTCAATGCCGTCACGGGCCCGGCTTCCTCTGCCTCTTCTACCTCCGGTTCTACCAATCTTCCTCCTGCTGCTATCGCCTCTTCACGGAACCGTCACCTCTTCACGGAGACACGGACCAGATCGCCACCGTAAAACTATAGTGCAAGCCCCCAAGGCCCCCCCAATGCCCCCATATGATCTAAGGCCCCGTTTGGATCATTGGAATTGAATTCCATCCTAATAATCATAATTTAGACACAAATTAATTAAGCTAATATAATTGTATGTGGAATATAGTTGTATATTATAGTTGGTGATATGGGAGAGATACTTGTATGCTGCACTTCTACTATAGAGAAGCGAGTCTAAGAGCATGCTATAAGAATTGAATTCCATCTAATAACCATAATCTATAGAATCAATTTCCATCTCCCACCCCATGAATTTAAGATAGGCTTATATCTAAACTTTGGAAAGTTGTGGAATGCCACATTCCAACATAAATTAGCCTACTCCATTAAATAGATTCCAATTCCTTGGACCCAAACGGGACCTAAAGGAAAATCTTGCCGGACGAAGGCATAATGGGCAGTTGCTTTGCCGGAGCATAATCTAAAAAAATTCTTGCCGGAGCAACTCGGTTGGAAGGCACAATGGGCAGTTAGTAAATTGCAATGAAATTGCAATGTTTATTTACGGCATGTGGCAACAATAATAACAAAGTATACAGGACTGACAAGCAACGATAATGCGAGCAGAAAATCTCTTGCGAACATCGAGACTCAAGAAGTACCGACATCAATTTCTGTTCTCGACTCAGCCAAACTACCAGCATAACTAATTTTAATCAACGATATAAAACAAAAAAAACAAGATATACTTACTAGAAGAGTAAGAGTAGACAGTAGTGTTGACACGTTCAACACGATAAGCAAACTATTTCTTAAGTGGCAGCTAACGCATTCAGCAATGAAACAAATGACGAGTTAACAGGGCAAAGGTTTAATTTAAATGCTCAAAACTTAACATAGTTCACATTCACTGCCAATTTCCAGGTACCGAACACCTAAGCAACAACTTTGGCATCAAAACTATGGTTTTGAAGTACAGAGGGAGCAAACTAGTTGAGACCCCAACCAAACCATCCTGCTTCAAAGAAATGAAATAGAGATCCAGGACATCTTTATGCGTTTTCGGCGACAGGGTACTCAAAGACCACGTCCTTCCCACAAAGCCTGCGGTAGACTGCAGTGAAGGTCTCCAGCTTGTATTCGGTGTTGTTCCTCTCCTTTGGGTCCAAGAAGATCTGAAATGAGCATCATATGAAAATTATCAGTACTCGAATTCATCACCTTAATGTGACAGACATCAAACTATATCAAAACTAAGCACAGAATAACTCTAAATAACAAAGCCAAAGATTTCAGTGTACGAACAAAGCCAAATAAGAGGCAAGCATACCTTGATGATCTTGGCACCATCCAAACGGTATCTGACACGCTTCCCCACAATCTCAGCTGGGTAGACAACATCCTCCAAGATTCCATCATGAACAGCAGTCAGAGTCCTAGTGCGAGGACGCTGAGCAGCTGAACCCTTCTTGGGTGGCCTCACAATCCTTCTTGTGGCAACAATCACAACATCCTGAGTCAAGCAAAAAGAATGATCAAATTATGTTCAATTATTGAAAACCTGTATACAATTATAGAGGAGCACACCAAACAGTATCACTTAGCCAAAAGTTTCCACTCTATAAGCCATGGCACCAAAATCACCATATGGAATAACAACTCAAAACACAAAGCAAATACTAAAGTAACATGCATTAACATCACAAGCACTGAAAAGATAACCCGGGCCAAGAAGAAATTCTGCAAATTTCTAGGAAGGAGTACTCAAACAATTACTGGATGATAATATAGCCTACACAAACAGCATTGATTCTTCATCTGTATATCAATTCAGATACTCGATGGATTAAAAAGGATATACTGTAACTGAACTGTTCAAAATTCAAGCCATGCATGATGATGGTATATTCAGTGCCGCATTTCTTACTAATGATACATCTACTACTTATGATGTAAGTAACCTCATGCACGATCTCTAGGCCCATTAATTATTCAAGCATAGTCAGTAACTGAACATTACAAGCTATGCACCACAATAGCACAACAAAACAAACGAAATTCACCTTGCCACTGAATTTTTTCTCCAGCTCCCTGACGAGCCTGACATGGATCTTCCTGAAGGCCTTGCGCAGACGGTATGGGACGTGGATCACAACAGCCTTCCTGTTCCCGGCAACATCCATCTGGCTGCAAAGCATCACCACCGAAGGTCACACCACAGGCAACTAAATCTCACAAGTGATTATAGGAAGATACGGGCGGCTTACATAGCATTGTTGATGTAGAGGTCCTTGAGGTCGCTCTTGATCTCCTGGTTGCTGTTCTCCAGGTCAAAGAAAGCCTGCGAGGCATCAACGAGCGCAAATACATCAGACACCGGAGAAGCATCCCCGATCACACACACAGAGCATCAGTTCAAAGATAAGAAAACAGCCAGATGAAGCGACGAGACGGGAGAAGATAGGAGAGGGATTGGCGCTCTGCTCACCTGAGCGACGGAGTCCTCGAACTCAGAGGGCTCGAGGCCCTTCTCCTTCTGGATCTTCTTCCTCGCGGTGTACATCTTGCCTTCCCTTCGCCGCTGGACCCTGCCGAGATGAGATTCGAACAGGACGACGCAGATCAGCAACGAGCGCAGTAGGGACGATAACAATCAGAGAGCGCGTCAAGAGACCGGCGGTGGAATCGAAGGCGGAGAGGGAGACGGATGGATACCTGAGCGGGAGGAGATGGGGTGAGGAAGCGAAGTGGAGGCGCCGGCGCTAGGGTTTGGAGGATGCGTGGGTGGCTGCGCGGGTGGGCGCTCTTATACGCTCCCATAAAACCCTAGCCTCGGGGAGTGGGCCGACCAGGCCGGGGTTGGGGATACTGGAACGTGAGACGGGCTGGATTTTCATAAGCCCATTTCGTTAGCTTAATATAAGATCGTCGTAGGCCTACTGCATTTTGGCCCAAACCGTCAGCGGGCTTCCTATCTGGCTTCCGGTAGCCTGTTAACTATATCGCTTCCACTGTGAGATTCGTGCAAACAACACCCCTTGGGTGTACCCATCTTCCTCAACCTAGCTCCCTCCCCCGTGCCGCCGCAGCCCCCGGCCCCGTCATCGCCGTTTCCACCGTTGGGGCTGCCGTTGCCGCACCCACCGTCGGGTTTGCCACGGTCGCCGGCACCATCAGGGCTGCCGCACATGCCGACCCTCTCGGCAGCTGCCCCTGCTAGCACCGGAGAAGATGAGCATTTTCTTAAAAAAAATATTGATGTAGGTTTAGAAAAATGTTGAATATATTTTTCAAGCTGTTGAAATATGTGTTCTGAAGTATTGAATGTAACTTTTATAAAATGTTGAATCAAGTATTTTGCAAATGTTGATTAGATTTTAACAAATATTGAATCTTATATGCTAAAATGTTGAATCTGATATAAAATGTTGATCTTCTAATTTCGACCTAATGGACTTTAAAGTCATATTACTTGTCAGCACATGGATGTCTCCTGACCTCATCGTTTGGCGCCAGCAAGGAAGGAGGTTTGTGGAAGCCAAGAGGCGAGACGTGAGCTATCTCTCCTCAGGTCACACATGTCCGTCGTCAGCCGCTGTTTTTTTTCAATACGCGCAACCGTGGCGACGACCAACCACACACAGCATGCGAGGAGGAAAAGAGCCGTCGCTTTCACGCGGCAGTGGAGGGCACATCTTCCTCGCCGCTTCTCGCTTTGATCCGGTCGGGTCCGACGCGTGACCTGGTGAACCAGGACACCACCCTCCGCAGTCCGCACGATTCCTTTCTTCTCCGTCTCCGCGTCCCAACGAAGTTAACCGAGAATCAGAGCAAGAGATCGCACGCAGGAGGGAGCCGCAGCAGAGGAGAGGGGGCGCGGAGAGATGGACGAGATCATGAACAAGGTGGGCACCTACTGGCTCGGGCAGAGGGCCAACAAGGAGATCTCGTCGGCCGGCGACGACATCGAGGTCCGTGACACAAAACCATCTCATGATTCTCATCCCTGCTCTTTCTTGCACCTCATCATGTTTCGTTTAGAGATTTGTTTGGTCCTAGGCTCGTAGCGTTGCTCTGCTCTGATGAGCGCACGCACAAACCTTGGCCTGCCTTGCGCTCTCTGATCTCGATGTGACCAAGCTCCGAATGAATCAATTAGAACTTTTCAAAAAAATGAATGAATCGATTAGTAATCACTGTTGCTGTCTATCATCAGTTTACACATCGTTTCGTTCCTTTGTACCCTGCGTGTTTAATACTGATTGGTTTCTTGTCAGAGATAATCGGAGAAACAAAAAAAATAAAATCCAAACCCTTTAATCCTTCTTTATCCCCTGTCCTATTGTCTCACTTACTTTTTGCTGATCGAGCTGATGTTCCCTGCACCTGCAGTCGCTCTCAACCAGCGTCGGGGATGGCGCGAAATGGCTGGTGAACAAGCTGAAAGGCAAGATGCAGAAGCCGCTGTCGGACCTGCTCAAGGAGCACGGCCTGCCGGTGGGGCTCTTCCCGCGGGAGGCCACCAACTACGAGTTCGAGCCGGAGACGCGGCGCCTGACGGTGCACATCCCGTCCCCCTGCGAGGTCGGCTACCGCGACGGCTCCGAGCTGCGGTTCGACGCCACGGTGACCGGCACGCTGGGCGACGGCCGCCTCACGGAGGTGGAGGGGATCAAGACCAAGGTGCTCGTCTGGGCCAGGGTCACCGCCGTCAAGGCCGACGCCGCCAAGGTGCACTTCACGGCCGGGATCAAGAGGTCGCGCAGCCGGGACGCGTACGAGGTCGTCAGGGGCGGCATCACCGTCGACGAGTTCTAGCTGAAACGATCTTGGTCCTGCTGCTTGGCTGCGCGCTGCACGCTGGGATGGTTGGTCACTTGCAGAAATAAAATTCTACTCTCAGCTAGCACTAGCAGAGAGGTTTGTGCGCACTGGACTGTGTGTGTTTGTGCTTTACTGTGAGAGATACTGTATTATCTACTGCTATAGCGGAAGCTCATGGGGGTCAGGCTCCGGTAGCTTCTTTTTGTAGTCACTGTCAAGTGGGTCATGCCTTTGACTCATGCCTTTGACGAGAGCATGCATCTGTTGAAGTTCCGAGGCTCCGGGCTTTCAAAGTGTTTTGGCTTTCAGGAAAAACTGAAAGCTAACTAAAAAACCAACTTCTTCCTAGGTGCGTCGAAGAAAGCAACTTCCGTATAGTTCATCTCCCACAGCAACTCGGACCCTGCTTTTAGCGGCTGCGACGGACGGTTTTCACCCAAAATTACTCGTCTGCCGCTCATAAAGGAGCATACCCCTTCGATCTTTCTTTCTTTTCCCGTCATCTTCTCTTCTTCTCCGCTCCCGCTGGACCCGGAGGATCCCCGCCGGCGCCACTACCCCACCGAGCTCCCCTCCCCGGACCCCTCCTCCTCTCCCAGCCAGCGGTGGACCCCTATTCCTCCTCTCTTGGCCAACGGTGACAGCGCCCCTCTTCCTCTCCCGACTAGCGGCAACGGGGTTGAGCTTGGAGCGGTGCGGCTACAGTGGCAGCCGAGATCCTTCGATTACTGCTCGGAGCACGGATGGCGAACAACGCAGAGGCTTGTGGAGGTAGTTGGAGAGGTGGAGGAGACGGGGGCGCGGGCTATTGGGCTCCGGTGGCGCGGAGTTCTTGGCCGGCGGGCGTGAGGAGGTGGAGCTTCGGCCGACGGCAATGATGGGGGAGAAATCTTTTGATTTCCGCCTAGGGAGCAGACAGTGAGCAGCAAGAAGCGGTCGGGGAGGTAGCTGGGGAAGTGGCGCAGGCGTGGGTGAGGACTATTGGGTGGCGGTGGCGCACGGTCGAGGGATTTTGGCCGGCGGGGAGGAGCGGCGGTGTGCGGGCGAGGGGACGGGCTGCCCTGGTCGGCGAGCACGAGCAGCAACGAAGGGGCGGTGGCGGCCGGCGGGCGCGAGGACGGCCCCTCTTCTTTTTCTGCGGCGCCCCTCCTCCTCCTCTCCTAGCGGCGGCGCCCCTCCCTAAGCCCCTCCTCTCCCGGCGGAGTGCGCAGCGGAGCGAGAGGAGCCGAGAGATGCGACGTGGAGGTGAGGAGATGCGGCGCCCCTTCTTCTCCTCCTGGGCGCAAGCAGTAGCAGTAGGGGAGCCGCTCCATTTCCACCACTCGAGCGGGCGGCGGCGCGACTGGTTCTCACTAGCCTTTCCTTGCAGGCGCCAGGCGGGCCCCTCTGGCGATTTCCCTCTCCGTCCCCGCTCCTCTCATCCCCGGTGCAAGGTGCACGGGCGGAACTGCACGAGAGGGGTACTCTTGCTACTTTTTCCAAAAGCCACAGCTGTTTCACCAAACGGCTTTTCGATAACCCACAGCTCACAGCTCACAGCTACTTTTTTATAGCCCACAGCTCACAGCTATTTTTTCAAAATAGCTCAACCAAACACATCCTGAACCATATAGAGAAATCGGTCCTTTTGCTACAGGCATCAACTAATAAATAATTGACCTCTGCCTCGGTTGACGATTGTCAGTAATATCCGTGTGGATGGTGTTCTTATAGAAAGATAAAATATATCGTTCTGGTAGCAGTTATTTTATGCTTGGATGCTATTTGTAGAGGACAGTTGGCATAGCAGCCAATACATATACTTTTATAATCTTCCAAATGAAAATCTTAGCAACTAATTTGAATGCCCGATTATCTTATTGGGAATTGCAGTCAGCAAACCATTAAAGTATTCTGATTACACATTTTCTTATTTACACTGAGTAGACGCCAGAGCATATGGACACGTATGAATGTTTTACCTATAAAAATTTAATTATGCGGTTTACGGGTTTACTCTAAGGACAACTTTCTCTATATCAAATCCATACTACCTTGAAAATATTGAAACTTCTTAAATGTGAAATTTCTATTAGTTTAAAGTACAATCAAGCTCCAGCGATATACTAAGGAGGCGTTTTCTTCCACTAACTTATTTTTAGCACGTGTCACATCGAATGTTTAGATACTAATTAGGAGTATTAAACGTAGACTATTTAGAAAACCCATTACATAAGTGGAGGCTAAACGGCGAGACGAATCTATTAAGCCTAATTAATCCATCATTAGCAAATGTTTACTGTAGCAACACATTGTCAAATCATGGACTAATTAGACTTAATAGATTCGTCTTGCCGTTTAGATTCCACTTATGTAATGGGTTTTGTATATAGTCTACATTTAATACTCCTAATTAGTATCTAAACATTCGATGTGACGGGTGCTAAAAATAAGTCAGTGGAAGAAAACGGAGCCTAATTAAGACCACGTGTGAAATGTAACCGGTTACACTCTGTACTCTTTTTTTTTTTTGCGGAGTGTACGGGTTTACACTCCGGCATAAAAAATCTATATTTCTACTTGCAACCACATTTCGTTGTTTTTTCATATTACCATACATTGTTCAATAACGTCGACTGCTTCAGAATGGGCGTAGTGTAGCACGCCGATCCATCTAGGTAGTACGTAGTAAGTCTTGGGATTGGATCATTGGAAAGATTAATCAGACGGTGTGTTCATCTGTCAGATTTTAATGCGAACATTGGCCCAAGCAGAGCTTGGTGCAGTTCAAGCGTTTTGTGTTGTCAGGTTTTTGTAGCTAATGTATAACCAAGCAAGCATACATGATACATTTTGCGTAATAACACACGAGAAATGGTCGATTAGAAGCTGCTGGCCCAACGCTGTCGAGCTGAGTGAAAACAGACTGACAGATTCGCATCGAAACAAAAGAAAAAAAAATCGAATCTGAACAAAACAATATTGCACCAGCCGGGAATCGAACCCGGGTCTGTACCGTGGCAGGGTACTATTCTACCACTAGACCACTGGTGCTTTTGTGTGAAACGTGAAAGAAGGGGATTACCATAATCTGATGGAAATCATATATCGTCACATCATATCATATGCATCCACAACCATAACTTTCGGGTTAAATCATTCATTCGTTTCAATTCTGGAGAATGGAGTGTACAATCACATTAGCATGTGGTAACTAAACCAAAACCACTGTTGCATTATCAAAAAAACCAGCACAAGGCAGGAGGCCATACAGAATTACATGGATAGTTTGATGAGTGGTTCGGATCAAACTTTGCAAAATATTACTCTAGTACTGTTGCCTCTACCCCGGGCAGGAAAATAATACATCAACTTATCTGAAATGAAATACAGGGTACGGACAGATCTTTGTTAGACAGATTTTGACGCGCGGCACATCTCAATTCCCCCAAAGGACAGCTCTGGGGCACACAACAGCACAACAAATGTGTCCCGGCGCTGCATCTTCTGTCAGCTGAGCGAGTATGCTTCTGTGTAGAAGTACATTGACTTCAAGAAAAATACATGCCACTCCAAGAAATGTTCGGACTATTTCCGCCTTTCCTCATTCAACCTTTCGAAAAATGACTTTGAGGCCTCATACGTGGACCAACAAATCGCAGCCGCAGGTGCATGGAACAGCATTCTTGGCTTCCATCCCCTCATTATCCCAGAATATCCGTCTCGTTTTATGATTGTTCTAAACACATCTCCTATTGAGCTGCTTGAGAAGCGCTCACAGCCGCAGACACCCTGATCACCAAAGTGAGCGTTATTATCTTGAAACAGGCAGGTCAATAACATTAACAAAGAAAAACAAAACTTTTAGAAACAATCCATAGTGAAATTGAATATATGTGCCAAAAAAACAGAATGATGGTGATAGGTGCAGGCGTGCAGTATTTCCATGAAATAGGCAACTTCCAACTGAACCACAAACAAAGGGTTTAAGGGCACCATTGGGATTTTTTTTTCATGTTGATTACACAAAAGAGAAGGACTTTTATGGTTAATTAATTGTGTTTCTGCACTTGATGACTTTCCATAAGATTAGGAAATAGTACTACAATGTCAGTGTGCAATCAAGAATAAAACAACATGCAGTTAAAACAATATTCAAGCAAGGTCCCACTGGTCCATATGTTCCAGGAAAAAGCCTTTGAGGTTGTTGTTTTATGTTCCGTTCATGTGTATCCGCTTGTTCTTATAGCATCTTTAGGCTGGAGGAATCAGTCATGGAAACTCATGAGGGAGAAACAAGACAGGGAGGTCAAGGGGAACGCCGGTGTTTAGCAAAAATGGATAGCTTATTTTTAATGAGTAAAGTGCACCTGGACTCTAATAAATGTCCATGAATATCAAAGTGAGCACATGGATCCTTAAACTTTTCAAGTGATTCATCCCAAGTGAGAATCCAGGCCCTTAATTGGACCTAGAGTAAACCACTTGAAAAGGATCCAGATGCGCACTTTGATAGTTTATGAACTATGGGACAAACGGTGCAATCATAATAACTTCTTCAAACACACTGAAAGCAAATTCAATAAAAAAAGAGCCATGGCATACATGACAACCAGTCAAACAAACAGCATATCTCACCAGGACAGAAACAAACAAGAGAGCAGAGAGAGAACATGCAATCGGTGGAGACTGCAATCTAGAATTCCAATTTGTCGTCATGTCAAGTATAAACAGTATAGATGATAGAGGCCAGTCAAATGTGTCTGAAGGTTGCCCAGTAAAAATATGTGAAGCTCCAAAATAACTTCAAACTACAAAGTTGCTCATGTATGTAATAAATGATTTATACAAATTTCACTTCCCATTTTCAGCAAAAATTGCACGTCAGGTCTTGGCAACAGCTATACAGTGACAAACAATTATACCTGTTTCATTTGCATTAATTTCTCCTATTTTTTCAGCCAGAAGCGACAAGACACAAACTAGTCCTTATATAGACATCTGGCAATCCCTACAATCCAACTTAAAATCAAAGGTCAATCAATGATTTATACAAATTTCACTTCCAATTTTCACAAAAATTGCACGTCAGGTCTTGGCAACAGCTATACAGTGCCAAACAGTTATACTGTCCCGTTTACATTAATTTCTCCTATTTTTTTTTGAGCCAGAAGCAACAAAACACAAACTAGTCCTTATATAGACATCTGGCAATTCCTACAATCCAACTTAAGGTTCAATGGTTCACAAGAAAAACAATCCATTCATTTACAAATTCCAGAATATATAAGCCCATGACAACTTGCAATGCCCATAGCCAGTCCAAATTGGATTGGTAACAATTCAAAACTTGTACATTCAAGAACTGTTATTTGGAATAGGCAGCTCAGTAGGAGTTCTACAAGATGCTTCAAAATTTCTGAGCTTTTAGCATCTCACAGCCCAGTTTTGGCAGAACAAAAAAGGTTGCTTCCCTATGTCAGTAGGCCTCCATTCTAGTGCTATGGAGCATCCTGAGAACAGTAATCACCACTAGCAGATCGAAGGAACACAAAAGGCTACTAACTTTGCAGCGCAAATTATTTCCAATAATCTTGGAGATGAATAGGACAGCTAGACAGCATAAGAGATCCCTCCTTTTGGCGAGTAAGCCATCACGAACCACTCAAATCAGTTCCAATATTGTCGTGGATCATTAAAAATCACAGCTTTGGTCAGATCGCAAATCAAGTGCATAAGATCCTCACCTGGCACTGTAGCTGCGTCTTGACAACGTCGAACGGCGTGGTGACCGCCGCCGCAAGTGCTCCAGCTGCGGCCCCAGCCGTGGCGTGCACAGCGAGGGACTCCTCGTCGGCGGCCATGTCACCAAGCATCCGCTTGGCCGCCTCGTAGGTGGCGAAGTGGACTGCGGTGTAGGGCGCGTTCATGATGACGGTGGTCCGGTAGGACACGAAGAACGCGCCGGGCCCCTCGTCGCGCAGCACGGTGCGGATGCAGTGCCCGACGCCGGTATAGGGGCTGCTGGTGAGCTGCAGCCGCTGCTTGACCGTGTCCATGGGCGTGAAGACCGCGTCGCTGGCGATGGTCGCGAGCACCCCGGATGCGGCGTGCGCGGCGGGGTTGTTGGGGCCGAGGCGGTCGGTGAGGGCCGACTTGGCGAACTCGTACACGGAGAAGTAGACGGCGTGGGCGGGCCCGGCGCCGAGCGCCATGGCGGGGAGGCCCCGGTAGAGCGCGAGCGCGCCACCCTCCCCCGCCACGGCGTTGCGCAGGGCGGCCCCCAGCGACAGCGCCGGGCGGCAGGGTGGCGCGCCGGCCTGCATGTGGGTCTTGAGGGTGTCGACGGGGAACATCGCCGTGTGCTCGACGACGCCGGCGACGGAGCCGGCGAGCATGTACTGCCAGAAGCGGAGGCCGTCGTGGGTGGCCGCGGGGACGGCGGGGGCGCTAAGCACCGGCTTGGGCGGGGGCCCCGGTGGCGCCGCCGGCTCCTCGGCGGCGGCGGGCAGGAGCCGGTCGGGGGTGCGGTAGTCCGCAGCCATGGGGGGCGGCGGCTGCGGTAGGGCTAGGGTTTTGACCGGGTAGCACGGGGCGGAGCACGGGGAGCGCACGAGGAGGAGGAGGAGGAAATAAAGAGGTGGAGGGATTTGAGGGGGAGGAGGGTGTCGCCATTCAGCAGGAGGAGGGGAAGGGGAGGAAGAGGAGGCGGAGGTCAAATCGATCCCGGCGCATCCTTCTCGGCCCGTGTCGCAGTTTCTTCCCCAAGTTTTTTCTTGTCCTTCCCCAAGTTTTTTCTCCTCTCGGGGAATCCGTTCTTCAGTCCCCTGAAGGGGCACTAGGAAGATTTTTTTTTTTTTTTTGCATATTCCTTTGTTCCTCGATTGATTTGATTTAATTTGATGATGTTAGCAGGCCGGATCAGGAATCCGAGTTGTTTTGATATAATTTGGTTTACAAGCAGGAGAAGTTGCCTTTTGTTTCCAGCTGGAGAGATCAAGTCGGGGTCTGATTCTGATTTACAAATGGTGGGTGATTGTTTGTTTCCGGACGTTTTTTTGTATTTGGAAGGTTGACGCCTTTGTGAGTGGCATATTGGCATTCGCTTGGAAGAAACGGCAAGCAGAAAGGCAAGTCCAAGATGAGGATCTGCAGGTCAACCTGCAAAACTTGCAAGGATCTGTATGCCATCAACTTCATGATCTGAGATCATATGGTCCATCAGAGACAAATAACAAGTCAAGTGACACAGTAGGCCTGGTAGCAACTTGCTAATGCTGCATTGGTATGTGAGACTTATTGGATGTTCCTCCAGGAACTAGGGAGAAAAATATAGCATACGCAGCCAAGCACGACCCAGTGGTGGCCTGGTAGTTAGTGGTACACGTAACAGCCACTCTCCAAAAAGGGAAGGGCAAACAGACAAGCCACGAATTTGCAACCTGGCAAAGAGAAAATCTTATAATATAGACATTATCTGTAAAGGTTTAGAGATGCTACTCGTTCCTGATTTCTACAGATAGGCTAGGCACCCCATCCGTAACTCTTTTAGCCATGCGGGCATTCTCCAATTCGCAGCAGCAGGAATAGAATATAAAGCAGCACAACTAACACGGTGATAGTCTTAAAAGAAAAACTATAATGATAACCAATAGATTCTTGATATAAATAATCAACCATCATCAGGAATCAGGTTTTCTTTCTTTCCCGTCACTTTTGTTGTGGACGACAGCATGTCATTTTGTTAAGTACAAAAAAAACATCCCATTGTAGTTCTACCTCAGGTAGACTCTTAACAGCATACGATGACTTGTAATTGCACCACAAATGAACACTCCAAACAAGTTCACCCCAAAATGAAGGCCGTAGTGTAATTAACATTTGGGTAAAACAGAATAGAACAGACAAAAGAATGAGCAACCATCAAAATGTCACAGAAGCCATTATAGAGGAATCTGTCAATTCCAAGTAAGAAGATCTCATTTCCAATATACCATCACATCGGAATGGGGCATCGGCACCAGGGTCTAAAGCAAAGCGTAGCACAATTACACTACAGCAGTTCTGTTCAGGCGAAGCTATCTGGCTAGGTTCATATTCTGAAAACAACCAGTGCACAAAGATCATACTAGAGCGGAAACAAGAATATTTATCTATGCAAGAAAAGGAAGCTCCAAGTTGTTAAAGGAAGGCAACAAATGAACAATACAGAAATATAAATATTTAAGAGATTCCTACTTGCCTTACCGCACCAAAAATTGTCGCATTGATTTTTCTGAGCTAAAGGAATGGCAAGAAATTAAGCAAAATTACCATCCTTCCACGTACTAATTTGGTCCTTGGTCGTCTGCTCATGATAAAGTCGCATCACATTGCTTTCACCACGTTTACAAAGAGTGATTGATCCACCTACCATGAACATATTTCTAGCTATCAGAATTTTTATCTACAGAAAGTTGTGGCCAATGCCAGAAGACATGTGGCTTCCACATGTTATACTAGAACAAAGTAATAGCCTTCAATTGGAGGTCTCAATCTTCTCTTCTCTGTTGCCCATGCCCAGGTCACAAGCATCTAGTTGCTGAAAACTATCAGAGACTTAAGAGTTGCTTATCATTGCCCTCCTTTGGACAGAGAGATTGTAAGGTCATCTTCGTGACAAAGGTTACCAAGCAGAAAAGCTAAGAAAATTCATAACAAGACGTGCAAAAAAACACATTCAGTTTCATGGTTCCAAATTAAACCAATCATATGCACAATAACTTATGCATCTAGATAAACGTACTATCGTAGCCGTCTAAAAGGTGCAGGGATTTGCTCTACATCATTTGCAATAATTAACAAAGTGATGCTTTTGAGAGTGTACATCAACCTTGAGACACATTTGATGGCTGATGATAGTACATGTTCAAAGTGATAACAATTCATCAGAACTGTTGTTGCAAGGCATACAAATACTCCATCCCTTTCATAATATAAGTCCCACTTGCATTCCTAGGAAACAAAATGTTGAGTTAATGCAATATATTACATAGTAATATCATACATTCATACTTGTATCTATTAGATATCAGTAGATTCTCCATTTAACGGTAGTATTTTATTTTTACACCTTCCTCGGTGGACTAATATTTTGAAATGGAGGGATTAGTTTTATAAGGAAATGCAGTTCTGGAAAGGAAACCGGAAATAAATAGCCCATCACATTTGATTTGACTATTACTCGCATGGTGAGAAAATATTTATGTACAGAAATATTATCTAGTTCTACGTTTTAGTTCAGACCGATGTGTACATTATGTGAGTTTGAGAGAAAATGATTCCAAACTTACGAAAAATGAATCATAACCATGATGTCTGAATAATGATAGTGCAGGTGTGCTATGAGCACAACATTTCCACTTTGTGTGAAATAATAGTTGACCAGCAACTATTTGGGCCACCCCAAGGAAGTAAGAGAAAGAAAAGACACCTAATTACAGGTAATATATGAACCTGCTTATGGTAATTGCAATCACTATAGACTTTTAATTCCCAGTGAGAGTTCAATCAGATACTGCCCAAAACTAACACAAGGGATAAGATAAAGACAAAATACGGTACCTGGTTCCTTGGCAAAGATCAAAGATTTGTCCTGCCATTGAATGCATACATGTGTTTTAACTGTATGGCTGCCCATAAACTTTCTTCAACGCCACTTTCTCAATGGTTTGCAGGGGCATATGCGCCTAGACCATCTCTGTTATAACTTATGCGGCTTCTTGTTGCAGGAACAAACATGGTCTGGACGAAAGGATGAGCAAGCCATAAGGTTACATATCATGTATGATGTTACACAAGTAAAGGAGCTCTAGGAATTTTCAACAGAGACCTATAAGATGCCTAAATACCTTTTCCATTTTTTTTTAAAAAAACAGCATGTTTCTTATTGCTACTGCAACTAAATAAATACTGAAGACCTATGGTACATAGTTGCTAGAATTGAAACTTGTTTACAAGTATCAGTTACTTCTCACTGCACTCATCTTGTGAGAAGGTTAGCACTATATCATTAGTTCTGGATGTACTGGTAATTTACAGATGTACAGAGCAAATATGACATATAAATAAAAGAAAAGAGGGAACCAATGCAACAAAATCACTTGCATCAAGCAGCTTGCAATTGAGAAGAGACATCATTTAAAAGTGAATATAAACATTCCTTAAACTTACCTTAATTCGTCGGGGCAAACTGATCCAAAAATCCAGGTTTGGAATGGCCTAGAATATAAGAACAGAGTAAGACAAGAAGTGGTTTGAAAGGATTGATAAATAAATTGATGGAACAGGTTCATAAATTGACTGCTCACAGAAATATCAGGGCCAAGTGAGGATTGATACTTTATATCACAAAAAATTCCATACAAACGTTTAACGTTTTACAAAGGGCGTGCTATAATTTACATTTTTTATTTGTATTTTATTAATTGATATATTTATATTCTTTTAGTTCCTTTCTACTTCTCAGTTAGTTTCACCGTGTTGTTAAATTATATGCATTTCTTAAACAAACAATTAAAATGAGGGAAACCAGATGGAATATACAAATTTCCATGAAATCCAAGTAGAATGATCAAAGCGGTTATTTTCATAGCCACGTGGACCTTGTTATCTTCAAAACTGATCCTTATAATAGCAATCAATATTTTCGCTACTGCTACGTATCTACTAGAAATGCAAAGCTAGAATTGAATCAATTACGAGATAAAACTTTTGGTCCCACAACTTGAAGTTCGGTAAAACTTAAGTACAATTAAACATTTTAAGGCATTGTTTTGTCTCTAAACATTGGGCTCAGATAAAGTCTAAATTGAGGAGTTGGAATAACTCAACCTTTTTGGCAAAGACTAATACAAATTTTAACAAATATTCAGTAGAAGTTTTATTGAGCCAATTCCCAAAGCTGGGACCATTAATGAAAAATGACATAATACAAAAGTTGGGACAAAATGGTACTTCTCTCTACTGGTTTCAGAAAAAATATTCTTTACAATACCATGCAAGATGCATGCGCGCGCATGTGCACACACAGATGCATTTGTAGATGTATCTGTTTAGTGGGAGTTGAGTTAATGAGAATTTTCCTCTAACTCTAACCATCAAAGCTATGGACTGGAGCTTACAGATAAGAAACCGAGAAAGCTAATATTGTACTCCAAATAATTTGAAACAAAATGGATGAGGCATATAAACTGGCAGACTCTTGAAATACTAGATTTACCTCTACAGAATGAATGCCAAGGAAATAATATCTGTAAACTGCTCCAAGCAAAATGTACCCTCCAAGAAGGGACATAATTCTGCAGAAAAGCTGGATGTCAATCAGGCAAGAACTACCAAAAGAGAGAAAAAATTTGAAACTCTGCGAGCAATGAGAAATCGTATCATATAAGAGACTATAATTTTGTATTATAAAGAAAACAGGCACAATGGACTGAACTGAGGTGGTTGGAGGCTGGGGCTGTACACCCACAACTTCCAGTAGTTGAGCTAGACACAATTTCTTCCTACTGTAGTCCAATGGTCTAAGATAACAAATTCAAGTTTCATAACTATATACAATTAGAATAACATACGTTATGAACAAAGTGCCTAACCATCCCCAGCCACTTCCAGAAGCAGAAACAGATCTTGCACAACCAGAAGGGTGCTTAAATGTTGTAGCCTGTGAGGTACAATTATGTTAATGTCTTAGAAGAAAATATGTTGTAGAAAATTGCATCATTGCAAATTTTGTGTACCCACATAATCACAACGACCAGATACAACAAATTTGTCCGGTACCTGTGAATGGAAGGAAATAAAGCAGCAAGGTAAAATAAGAGGAGATAGAGAAACAGATAAAACATAAACTTCAAGGAGCTGTAAATGAAGGAATCTACTCACTTGGGCTACACTTGAATCACAAAGGACAGAAACAGAAATAGAACACTTTGGCGAGAACATCTTAACAACAATACCCTTTCGAGGATTACTCTCATCTATTCTCCCCCCAACAAAAAAAAATCATGTTAGTTCCACGCAGCAAAGATAGTTCTGAAAGAATTGTACGTCATTGTTACCAATTAGAGATATATGGGATTTAGATAGACTCCCAATGGTTGTGCAAACATCATACCCTGCAGACAGAAAAAATGCAGGTTACTTAATGCCCAGTAACCAGCGCCAACAGCAAAAGAGGACAATAGAGCAATTCCGATTGATATTTGAAAAATAAAATTTAAAATCATTTGAAAGATGCAAATGGGGAACCTGTTGTTCCACCAGTATCATTCCGGATCCACAATTAAGGATATAATAGGGTAAAAGGACTGCTGAAAACATAACCAATCAGGACTCAGGAGAGAAAAATGCTACCTCCCATATTATTTGACACAAGTGCACTACACTGGGTTCCACACCTCAATGGACCGCCGCAGTCCTATTATGGTATATAAATAGTTAGAACAAAACAGAATTAAAGTAACAAACGAGGAAAAAAATAGAATCTTTGACAACACTCAATGCAAAGGTACAGAGGAGCCTACATTATTAGAAAAATGACAGAGTTCCAAGCAATAAAGTATGTCCATGTGAGTGTGTGGTGCTGTATGGGTTTCCAGACCCTTTCTTCTTCTTAATATAATGATACGAAACTCTCCTGTGTGTTCGAGAAAAGAGAAAAAAAAGTAAAGTATGCCCATGCTATCACTACACCTATGATGCTGGTCCTTGACAAGGGAATTTATCACGGTGAAAATTCAGCTAACTGCAAACGTGCAGTGAAGTATGCACTTCTGATGGACAAGTGCAAAGTCTACCAGTGATAAAATGTCCCCTTTGGACCAATCATAATAAATACAGCTAATGAAGTTTCTATTGAAGCAGTGTCCAGATAAAGCAACACAGAAACAGACACAAGCATGAAAGTTACATGCTGATGTACAGGCATGAACACGCATGCTAATCCGCAAAGGAAATTCTAGGGGGGAAAAAATCTGAACAGCGTGCATTTAACTGATGAAATAGCTAGATTAAGGGAATACCTCACAATTAAGACACATCGGTGGGTCAAAGTTGAATAGCATTTCATCGCACAGCTGCACGCGTGGAACAAATAAAACCGTCATTAGTGGAACACCAAACCACAAAAGCTCCTTTTAGAAAATTCAAAAGGTCCATTTCAGTTATTTGCCAGCTTATCATATTAGCATTTCCAAATGTGGAAACTACACCTACATATGCAAACTACGATCACACAGAAAAGAGTATCCTATTTCAACCAACCTGGAACCAAAGTGTGGAATCATTCACAGCCACTTTGTAAAACCTGAAACACGAGATGGGAATTATTGCAGGACACACTCAACATAGGTACCGTAACACAACACATGCAATTCAAGATCCATTTCAAGATCTGTCAGGGCATCCTTCTAATTTCC
Organism: Setaria viridis; assembly: GCF_005286985.2. Taxonomy (NCBI): domain Eukaryota; kingdom Viridiplantae; phylum Streptophyta; class Magnoliopsida; order Poales; family Poaceae; genus Setaria; species Setaria viridis. Next base: position 46,684,695 of record NC_048271.2, read on the forward strand.
AAAGGCTGCCCCTGCCGCCCAATGGGTTCGTAGGTCTTAGCTTCTAATTTCAGCAAGTAAGCCATGCATGCCACTTGCTTTTTAAAATGGAGAAGCAGGCCACGAATGCACAAATCTGTCGACTGTTGCGACACCGTGCTCGGGTACCGATATAGTTCGATATACTAACCAATCATTCCGCGTAACAAAGCAAGTGGGGTGAGGTAGTCAAAACTTCAGCAACGCCCAAACACAGGACGAGCATTTCGTCAAACACGAGACGCGCGGCTGCGCGGCCGCTGCGCACGAGGAGGCCCCGAGGTCACCGCGAAGCGCGAGGACGCCTCCTCGCCAATCGGTTCCTCAAAAAGGAATTTGCGCCAATCCCTGTCCCGATGGACGCAGAGGAAGTAGTAACCAATTTAAAGCGCACACTAGCAGTCGTAGGCGCGCAGTGGCATAGCTAGTCACGTACCCGTCCTCGCTGAGGACGCCGTGGCGGTGCGCTGGCGTCGGCGCCGCGAGGGCGAAGCTGTAGAGCGCTCCGCCCCGCTCGACGGAGAGATCGCAGGAGCCGCCTCCGCGCCCGCCTCCCGCCGCGCCAGCGAGGCCGCAGCTGCAGGCGGCCGCGAAGAGGAGCAGCAGCAGGAGCGGCGGCGGCGGCAGCGGCAGGCGTGGTCCCGTAGTCGTCGGCATTTCGCGGCGGCGGCGGCGTGACCGAGGATGCGCGGGAGCGTGTGAGGCTGTGAGCTCGTCTGTTTGGCGTTTGTTCCGCACCGGCACGCTCGGTGCTCACGTGGGACCCAACCCCGATGGCAAGCCAGCCAGCCTTCCTCGGCCGGCCGCGGGCAGCGTCCCCATCCGCCCTGCGGCGCGGCCCGCACCGCTCACGTGGTGCTTGCCGCCGCGGCCTGTGTCACAGACAGCGCGGGCCCGCCGTAGCTGGCCTGATTGTCGTCGTTCCGCGCGGCTGCGAAAGCGAATCCGATGATCGAGTCCGGCCGACCTCAGCCCCGCGGCCGCCGATCGATGGCGAGAGAGAACGGGCTGGTAAGATAACCCAGAACTGAATCGCTATGGCACCCACTTTGTGGTAAAGATTAGTGCACTGTAACTAGCGTCGGTTTTGGAAGTGATTATTCTGTGATTCGCCGTGTCAAAAGGCCACCCGATCGTTTGCGGTTTAAGATCGTGTCAGAATGTTAATTGGACGCGTAGCGTAACCTGTTAGTTACACAATTTTGATTTGCCAAGTTCACAATCACGAAATAGTAAGATTTCCAACTGTTTCCCCGAAAAAAAAAGAATTTCAACTGTTTATTTATCTCGGCAAGGCCGCTCAGGTTACACAAAACCCGGAGAAGACGCCGTCACCAGCCAGTCTCACGAGAACCTGACCACCGCTACTACTTCCGCAAGCATGGGCGTGGACACGATCGAGCCACACCACGATCAACGGTGCACCGAGGCGCTCTTCCTTCCCTCCACAGCAGCGACGCTCTCGCGTGCAGCAACGCCGTTGGCGGCTGCGGCAGCACGCTGAGGCGGCGACGCGCCATTCTGCCCGCCGCCGCTGTCGTCGCCGGCGTCGCAGTATCCCTTGAGCATGTCCCCCTCCTCGGGGGTGAAGCCGATGACGGACAGCATGGCGTCGGCGGCCCAGCAGCTGTGCTCGACGACGCGGATGGCGCGGCAGCACCCGGGCCCCAGGTACGCCTCGCCGTTGAGGAGGTACAGGATGATCTCGCCCGTGCACGACTTGATCTCCACCAGCGCCTCCCAGCACTGCTGCGACCCCTCGCCCTGCAGCCGCTCCACCAGGCCGGCCACGGCCGGCGCCGAAGCCGGCACGGGTGCGGACGTCGCCGTCGACAGCGGCGATGGACGGTGCGAGGCCGCCGTCGCGGCGAGCAGAGCCAGGCAGGAGAGCACGGCCAAGGGCATGTCGGGGAAAGCCATGGACGATGGTGGTGGTGCTGGCTAGCGATGCGCTGATTGTTTGTTGTGCGACGTCTGTGGGAACCTGAGGCTTGCGGCCGTATTTATACGAGATGAAAGCAGTAAGCTAAGAGACGCAGGCAACGAAAAGGCTTCAGTTTCAGAAATCAAATGGGCACATTCATGGGAGCATAATCCAGGGCGCCGCCATGGCTCGCGAGCGTTCCTCTTCCTCCGTGCCTCCGTCCCTTCCCCTCCCACCCCACTTTCTCAATGTTCACATTCACAGGTAGAAAAACTGGAAGAAACATTGCACAAATCTTGTTGTTGATTGGGTAATTGGACTAGAAGTCCCTGATTGCACGTGCCCAATTATCTCAAAGTGCACGCGTCCTGATTGCGCGCGCTACTTCCGTAAACAAATCCGACTCGGAAACGGACCGCCTCTGTCCGAAGCAGAGCCAGAGCCGGACCGCCCCCGTTATATATGACGTCCGCCAATGCAGTCAGCTTGATTCCAGCGATCCGCCGCCATGTCGGACCCCGTACCGGCCGCCCGCCGGTTCTCCGGCGGCCCTCCTGCCTGGGTCTTTCCGGAAGAATTGGCGTCTTTCGGCGACGTCAGGAACGCGACGACCGCGACGGGCGTGACGAGCGCCGGGCGCGCCGTCGACGTGACCTTCGAGCTCGTCGATCCGCCGGGGGTCTCCCGCTGGTTCGTCCACTGCCCCGGCCTGGAGGAGGATCGCGGCTTCAACGGGAGCCCCCAGATCCTCAACGCCGCCGGGGCCCTCGTCGTCATGCGCATGCTCTTCATCGCCCGCCGCGGCCGCGTCATCGACTACTTCGTCTACCGAGCCGGCCCCTGGTGGCCGTCGCTGGACCTGGTCCCGGGCCCTGCCAAAAGGTCCTCTTCCCCAAACAGGTAGGCGTCGTACCCCGGCCGTGCCGGACTACCCCGTGGTCTTCCCCGTCCAGCGGCTGGATCCTAGCTTCAAGCTCGAGATCTTCATCTTCTCGTCGGAGACCCGGGCGTGGAGCTCTAGGGTGGCCACGTTCTCGTGGGACGAGGAGACGACCTACGACGAGGAGCTGATGCACACACCTACTAAGGCCGTCGCCGCCGGTGGTGGCTCGTTGGCATGGATCGACCTGCGCGGCGTTCTTTGGGGAAAGCGTCCTAACCCCATTTAGTATACCATTTAGTATAGGTTGTGAAAAAATTCGGTACGGGGGCCTTAGTACTGGGTCAAATAATTAGGGGTTACGTGGAGAGCTCCTGGTGAACTAGCTGTTAGAACCATATTAGTACCGGATCAAAAACCAACTGGTACTAAAGATTAGGAGCAATGCACAGTTTTTCAGCAGCGTGTGCGAGTGGCTCGACGACGGGCAGCCTGTGCTGCGGCTGATCCAGTGGCCCGTGCCGCCACCCCGCGACGTGCCCTTAGACATAGCCTCTCCTGTCGAGCTCCGGGACGCAACGATGAGCAATGGCGTGATCAGGTTTGTGGAGCTGCAGCTCCGTTACGGCGATCATGGTTGGACGGCGCCACCGGCGATCATGGTTGGACGGCCACCGTATGGAAGAGGGAGACCAGCTCAGTCCACCGGGGCATCAGTCTCAGGGCTGACACGGACAACATCTTCGCTGCCGACTCGAGGAGCTCGGCCTCTTGCCTACTCCGGAAGATTCCGGACAACGACGGGGTGAACGAGCTAGCAGACTTGAAAAAGTTGGTCAGTGCTACACCCAGGCTGAGCTTGCAAGACGAGGATGTCGTGTACATCGAGGCCAGGACTAGGATTAGGCCGGGCGATTCCAAATCGTCGTTGCTGCTTACTGTTAACGCCACGGAGGAGAGGCTGGAGGCAGCCGAGCAAATCACATTACGTCTGCGTCTATCTCGACGTACCTTCTCAAGGTTTCTTGATGCCAGTCCAGCTTGTGAGTGAGCCATTCGATCAGTAGTCCGTGTCACCGTGCGACTAGCTGTTGTTTGTCGAGCAATTCGTGTTGCATTACGGTTGTTGTTTTTCATCTTGTGGTTTCTTGATTGATGCTACTTGGTTTACCATTCAACTACTTCCATGAATCGAATCTGTCTCCTGTTCAATTGTTGATGCGTAATTCATATTGTACGTCAACCAGGCGTGCCTTGTATATGGTGTAATGTCCGATAGAGCTCTACTGTGCCATGTGTTTTGCCTCGGTGACCATGTTCTGGAAAATGCAGCCTCCCACTTGACATGGCGACTAAAACTGAGGAACGATGTTCAGGGACGTGTTGTTTGCATCGATCTTGAGAATTCAGTAGATTGTGTGACGGTTTTGTATCTCAGTGGGTAAATTAGATGCACACAAACAGCTGAGGGTCATGTAGCCTAATTTCCAGTTGCATGCTTTAAAACCTGGATATTTTGGTTACGATTGCTATTACATCTAGTATTTTCAGAAAGCAAACACCTCATGTTGGGAAGAGTACGCTTCTGACATAGGGCTGCAAATAGGCATTATTCATCAACACTATGCCCGTGTCCCGGGAAACCACAGAACAATGATACAAGGCATCTCAGCATCTGTGTCTGTTTATTTCTAAAACGCAGTCCCAGCTCACAGCTGTTGATTACCCTACCAGTGCCGTCTGGCTCTCCACCCAAACTGCACGGTTTCACTTACCACATGTAGCGCCTTCTGTTTACGTTGCACTGAATGTTATCTGTGTTTTTACAAGTTATTAAGCGCATAACTTGTAGTGAAATTAAGTCTAAATGCATAACTTGCAGCGCCTTCTGCTGTGGACCTTTTTAGGATATAGTGAAACCAAGATTGCATTCTCATGAAATGGGTATATTACCAAGTTCAGATTTTGAACAAGAGAATAGCTGCTGTTGTGAGTTGGCCCGACTAACTTAAGACTCAACCCTTACATTTTGACCAAACCTCCCAATTCAGATAGGCACAGTCCTCCAAGAAGTAGGACATCAGAAATTGTGGACCGAGAATTTGGAGTACATGCAACAAAAGGCCCAAAGAAACAGTTGTTAAGGCTCAATTTGGTCTCAAAGACAACGGTAAGCAGCTACATCAGACTATAAACAGAATGCATAACCATAAAACTACTAATCGAAACGTGGCCAATGTTAGGTGCAAAGAAGTGGCAGCAGAAGTCCGAATTGCAAGAGGAAACAAGCAATTGTCGACAGATGGATCAACGGTGGTTATCAACCCTAGGCCATTGAAGTTGCAACTGTCCTCACTCTGATCATGCTGTTGGTAGTAGTTGTTGAACGCATATGACACATTACCAGGCCAGCCGAGTCCAGAGCAGGAGCCACCAGGTAACAGAGCAGTGCAATCACCATTGGAGCAAGCTGCAGAAAAACTGGAAGAAATATTGGAGAGGTCCTTGTTGTTGTCAAGCACACACCATTTTGATGGAACGTAGTTCACATCAGGGGCATTTTTGAGAGGTTTAGGACCTTGACCTATGTTGGCATAGTACTTTGCCTGGCCATCAAAGGTGAAAATGCCGTGGTGTCTTTCATAACCTCCACTTGCCGTATTCCGTTGATCTTCATCTAGAAGGCTGAAGAGATACGTTTCAATTGGAGGCACTTTAGGGCGAAGTGGAGTTCCAGACTTTTTAGCAAGGTGGTTGACTAGGCCAGTCATGAACGATTGAGCAATAGCTGCAGTTGCATTCACAGCTCCATCTGTTGGCCATCCTGCTCTCCCGACAATGATGTCCATGTCACCGTAGCCAGCTTCAGTTAGAGCAGTAACCAGAGCATCTATGCTTGCATCAAAGTAGTTGTCATACTTGTTTTGACCATCTTTTACTGGATGTGACATTAGTTGGAAAAGGTAATAGTCCAATGACAGATTCTTGTGCTGTTGAAAGCTTAAAAATGGATTCAGCTCGACCATAAATGGTGAACTATTGTTAGTAAGAAATGAGAGGAGTTCTGCCATGGTCTTGTTAACATCAGGTCTGAAGCTAGCTTTTGAAGGCAGCACAGATGCATTCTGGTATGTGTCAACACTGCAGGGTACTACCACCTTGATCTTGCTAGATACCTTTGCAGCAGTCAGCGCTTTTTTAATATTTGCTGCTGCAGGAACCACGTAGGGCTGGAAATGTTGTCCATGACTCATAAGAAATGGCTCATCCCCAACAGAAATATATCTGTAAAGTCGATTTGCTTGTCAGAAAAAAATAGATAATATCCCAAGGCACAATAATAACTGAACTGTGACATAACTGCATGTACAAAACAAACTACACAGTATTACTTAAATCCAGGATCCCCTAATTTACTCAATGAAGAATAGCAAAGTGCAACAGAAAATATTCACCCATGTGGAAAGTTGTAACTAAAGAACTAGGGATACATTCACAAAATGTTACCATTGAAAAAAGCTGCTCTTCGAATCGATATATTCCACCTCCCATTATTTACTTACTAGGTATAGAGACAGGTCCTTGTATCATCTCCCAACTACATTCACCAAGACGAAACCCGAACAAACAAGAGGGTCTGAAACTTAGTAAGAAAATAAAATTGACCAGTACATCAACACTAACATGTGCAAACTCTTCATATGATTTCAGTTAACAAAAGAGTGCCTAGAAATGAAATCCCATACATATGCACAACCATAATGCTGAAGAAAAGCTAGTTAATTAGAGCAATATATCCCGTCTTCCATGTAGATTAATCAGCCATCAGCATTACTTAGTTAAACCATAGAATTCAGGCCAAAAAATACATCACATTTTTTCCACGACATCCACAGGATCTAACCCTCTAGAAATATAATGAAGATCAGACATGGTTAACTAGGATATCAGGTAGAGAGTAAAAGGGTCAAATTTTGCTAATCAAGTATTCAAGTCAACTGGAGTCAATAGTGTCCAATCGCCCTTTCTATGTCAACATAAGAATTTGGTCAACTTAAACCATAATTTAAGGCTCCTTGTTCTTTTTTTTAAAAAAATGCACTAGTAAAAGAACCATTATTTCCCAACCATTTCAGGACCTGAAGTGGCGAATAGAAATCTTGCAACGGAAGGGAGTTCTTACTCGAACCGAACGCTGGAGGCGTAACGGGTGATGTTATCGTGGACCCAGGCGGCGGCGGCCTTGATTGAGGAGGCGAGGGGTCGGAGGAGCGCGTCGGGTACCCCGACGGTGACGGCGACGCCGGTGCCCGCGAGCGCCGAGAGCGCGTCGGAGGAGGCGGCGGCGAGGCGGACGCGCGGGACGGAGTTGGGGAGGAGCAGGCCCTGCACGACCCGCGCCGCCGGGAGCGGGTGGGAAGACGCGAAGCCCCAGTTCACGCCCACCGCGGAGGCCGCCGGTGGCGGCGCCACGGCGAGGAGTAGCGGGAGGAGGAGGCCAGGTACGAACGGCGGCAGCGGGCGGCGGCGATTGGACGGCATTGCCTCGTGTTCCGTGTGACGCTGCAGGGCCAGCGGGTGTTGTCCCTAGACGGTAGTGCCGCTGTACTGTTGCGGGAGTCGGGGCAGTCGACTAGCCGTAGCCGAGTTCCTTTTTTCCCCTGGCAAATCTAAAATAATCACAGGTGACAAGTTCGTATCTAAACTGATTACATGTGATAAACTTCGTCTGAAATGCAGGAATACGAGATTTCAGGAAGAGGATCAGGTGCAGTTCATCTTGCAACTGAAGTTACGGACTGCACTTAATCTTGTCGATCGATTTTCCAACGCAATAGATGGAGACGACTCCCGTTTCGTAGTACTAGAAGACATCCTGGCATGAACACAAACAACGTAAGCTCAGGAGCTGCATCTCCGAGAGACCATATATTTTTGACTCTCTAGCTAACTTGTAAAAAAACTCTACCTTTACCTCTCTTGACAAAAAATTTCTCCATATTAAGTTGCTCATTCCAACGTACTATCTATTTCCCACTTTCCAATCCCAACCATCCACTCCATTTCGCACAATGACAAACTCTTTGCCATGGAACTCACATTTGTCAAGCGAAATCCCAACCATCCACTCCATTTCGCACTGTGACAAACTCTCTGCAATGGAACTCACATTTGCCAAGCCAAATGGGATGACCATCCAGTTGCGTGATTTTCTAGCACACTTGCTAAGTGATTTTCTAGGAGACTTGCTAAATTTTAGCTTAGCTTGCTAAATTTTAGCTTGGCGAGGGAGATAGGAGTTGCTCTAACCAGATAGGATTCCTTATCACGAGACAAGGGGCAAAACGTCTTCGAATGAATACATGTAGAAAAGCAGATGCGGCGAATTAACAGAACTTGTGTATAAGAACGAACTTTGTTTCACTTCCAAGAAAAATTAGGTGCTGCTCAACCAAAGTAGAAGCTTTCCCGACATCAGCTGAACCCCAAAACATGAATACCGCAGGTTTCAGTGAATTCACAGGGGGATCAGCCACAAAAGGCCTAACAAAAGAACTGCTTCCAAACAGGACGTCTTAGATCTTAGCTGGTGCTATACAGCAAATCTCATCCAAACCAACCAGAGGAGACTTAATACGCCGTGACTCCGGAATTTGTCAGGTCAACGTCGCCCATTCCTGTGTCTTCCTCCTCTTCACTGTCATCATCACCATCAACCTCAGCATTTTGCTCCATCAGGGAATCAATCTGGTCCAGGAATAGCTTGTCTTCCCGCTCACTCACCTGTTTTCAAAAAAGTATGCACAACATTAGTTTTCAGAACCTGCATTTGGAAGATAACTAGCTTGCAAAAGAATCAGCAGATGTAGAAAGGAACTTACAGCTCTTGGTGGTTCCTTCACTACCAACTTTCCCTTGTATTTTTCAATCTCTGCTGTACAAGCCTTGATTGCATCAGTGAGAACTGAAATTCCTTGGTCCTGTTCAAAGGCAGTGCAAAAAAGACACAATCATCATTATTTTCTGGATGATAAAGAGACAAGCCCGTAACCACAATACTAGGGTCAAAACTAAGAATAACATATAATAAATTGCAATATATCGGGGTAAATGTGTAAAACAAATGTCGCATGCCCACACAGAAGGCAAACTAAACAAGCAACACAAAATATCATTCTCAATTACCATCAACGATCATTCATACAAGTTAGCATTAGTTAAAAATGAAGGCAAAGAATTGTGGAATACATTGATAAGAATTAAGAACCATGAAAAGTCCGGAATCTGGCAAGGCTGCATTATAAATTTGACAGCTTACTGGTCACTGCATTATGTGAAATGCAACTCCAGGAAAAAAAATTAACTAGTATATCAGGCCCTTTTTCACAATGAAAAAGGCACAATACTAAAAATACAAGAAAACAAAACAAAATAGAACAGGCACCACAATAATGGTTGGCAGGCCACAGCTATAATTAGCATCATATAAGTGCAATCTGGAAAGTGATGCAATTGAATCTATCTTCCAGAATAGTCAAGGATCAATTGAAACACGCACTCTTGATCTCAACAATGTGCTTCAATAAAATTTGTAATCACATATTTAAGGAGAAATGGAGAGCCTTTATCACAGATGAAACTTTATCTAATAGCTCAGCTTATAACAAGTAACCCACATGAAATAAGTACTGAGAAAATACCAACCTTGTCAAGAGTCTGTGTGGTCAGAACATAAAGTGGAGGAGCAACTAGCTTAATCTTCACAGGACAGTTATCATTGCCAGAGGCTTCAGCTTTCTTCATGGCTTGCTGCAAATACAGGTACAATTAACTTTTGCAAAGACGTACGTCAAATCATAATAGCAGCAACAGGTGTAAAAAATAGAACCTTAATGTGGAGCACTCCATCAAACTGGAAGCATTTCATCTCCACATCAGCACGGATCTTGAGTGGCTGTGGAGTCATCCTCCTCCTTATGTTCTTCACCAGAGAATCCTTAACCTCAGGGGTGACAGCAGGCACCACCTTAGTCACCTGCCAGTAATTTTAAGCACATCCTTGTCTCAAAAGTTTCTATGCAAATACATCTAGAGAAAATTCATAATACATTTCAATAACAATGTATCAGACTCTTCAGCAACATCATCCTAAAGGACATAAATATAACACATTCAACTAAATGTGCCAAATTTGGCAAATGTTTGCCTATATGATAAACTAAACACAAAGCCAATCACCAAAACCAAGCTATACCACTGTCTATCAACTGTTTGGAAATCCAACTAGATATTTTTAATGATCATCACTAAATGTAATGATGTTCAAAGTTCAAACAACTTAACTAACCATAGGCACGACTATCCAGGTTGCAATGGTGAATGTTAGGTTGACAAGGTTTATTTTTGAAATAACAGATGTCAAGCATAGAAAGCCAACTAATCATCTCAGCATTATTAACACACCAGCAGCCACAAAGCTGGGATTATACATTTAGCAGAAAAGTTTCATATGGGGGAAAATCAACAAAGAGGCCGCACCGTCTACAAACTACTTACAGCTCCAAAAGACTATCGAGGAACTGCTGCTCTAAGTTTCTTAAAGTAATAGTTGATTATCCCACGAAGACGTCCGATCATAAAGGTAAACATGCACAAACGAGAATAATGTTTATCTGGGGTATATTATCAGTCTATGACAACCGGAGCATCGAAATAAAGCAGTCATCTGGGCATATGACGCCTGGTCACGATTGTGATTTGCAGGTTGAGAAAAAAGAATTAACCTCCTGGCCATCTGGGCCGGTCTCCTTCTCTTCATAGGTCAGTGCGTCGAGGATGGAGTCGGGGTCGGCGACGATGAGCTTGAAGGCCTCGAAGGCGTGGCCGTACTTGCGGTAGAGCGGCCAGCCAATGCGCTGGTAGAGCGGCTCGAGGTCGATCTCGAGCGTCTCGGCGACGTGGCGCATGATGGAGTGCACGAGCTTGGACTTGTTGTACCTGTCCTCGCAGGAGTGCGCCTCCTCCTCGGAGACACGGCGCTTGGAGAGGTCGATGTAGCCCTTGTCGCGGTCCACACGGAGCACGATGGCGGGCTCCTGGCGGCCGACCTTGATGAGGGAGGAGATGGAGCGGATGCGGCGCCGGGAGAGCTCGGAGAAGAGGATCATGCCCTCGATGTTGTTGTACTCGAGCAGGGACACGTACGCGCCCATGTCGGCGATGTGCTTAACCTGGATCATCACGGCCGCGTCCACCTCCGGGAACCGCGGCTCGTACATCCGGCACTCGAGGTTCGGCATCTTCGCTGGCGGAGGGGTGGGTCTCGCCGGAGCTTCGGTCGGAAAACGAGGGGCGGCGGATCTAGGGTTTGCTTGGGTTTTGGAGAGACGGCGGCGGCTGGGGTGCGGGCTGAGGAGGATGCTTGGTGTTGTGCTTGGGAAGGGAACTGAACGAATCGAACGGCCACGCGATGGATCGGGTGATATCTCGAACAGGTTTGCGCTGTCTTGCTTGTTACGTTTCCCACAGGTGTTGACGTAATCAGGTACACTACGTAACCTCTAAGCGTTTACGTATTACTAGTACCGGCTAGGGAGGCGCGTGCGCCTCACGTGAGGTCCGGATCCCCCTCCTCTGCTTCCCCTCTGATTCCCTGCGCGGCGCCGACCCTCTTCTTGGAGGAGGGGGTAAGAAAGCGAGGCCGCCGCCGGGGCACACTACACTGGCAGGGTCTTGTGATCCTGTCCAACCCACCCGCCTCTCGAACTTTCGGAACCATACGCGCGCTCGCTGCGGTGCGGCGCGGCGGGCTGCTGCTAGCTCCGACGCCGAGAGGAGGTGGGGGAGGGGACCAGATAGCGAGAGATGGCCTCGCCGGAGCCATCCGCGGCGGGTGCCGGCGCCGGGGGCGAGTCGGCGAGCCAGGCGGCGGCGGTGGAGCCGATCCGGATGCCGACGGTGGAGGAGATCAAGGGGCAGGACATCTGGAACAACTGCGCCGTCCGCAGCGTCGTCAGTGGCGTCATGGGTGAGCAACTACACTTGAGCCCGGAGGCTACGGCTTTGTTTCTTTTCTTGAGCGTCGTCGGTGGCGTCTTAGTTTCGTAGCTAGTCTCTCCATTGGCGAAGTTTTGCAAGAAACCATTTTGATTCAGAGTTTGGGGCACTGCGTGAACTAGGCGTTTAATATTATGATGAAGTTTAACTGTTGCCATGCTTTGGACAAAAATACTTTGCGGGATATGGCGGCGTGGTTCATTAGTTAAACTATTGGAAGTTTGGAGATTGGATGGTGCTTGAGAAATGGAGAGAGGTCTGGTACTTTGCTGGATATCGGTTCATTGGTTATGGGTAGTTGCTCCCCTTTTTGTCCAGAGATTTCAATCAAATAAAGCTAACTTTGTAAGGAATGAGAAGAATTTGGTGTGTGGTAACGCGTCAGTTCTATCAATTTTGTAAGGAGCGAGAAGAATTTGTGTGTAAAGGTTGCCAGATCTTAAGAAATTCTTGGACTAGATCATAGGAAAATCTTATTATCCCTTGAAATGAACTTTAATGTGAAATGTTATATGCTAAGGGAGCATGTTTGCAGCGAACTTGCCTTAGATAAGCATAATATTTTATGTAATTTTGTCGTGGTAATCGATGGTCATGGAATATCAATTGGTTCGAAAAATTTCAAGTAGGTTGTTAAGAATTTACCCAGAGGCCAGAGGTAGAAAGGTTGTATGTAACTGCGCATGCCCTTCAATGTTTTCTTCATTTACCTTCAGAGTTGCTATAAGCATGGAGTAATAAACATACAATGGCATTTTCTTTAGTTTGTAAATTCCAGCTCACATCTCAAGTTTCCTCCCTTAAGGAATGACATGGGAATCAGATGCTTGGTTTATGGAAGCTTGATTTTGAATGCTTCATTCTATCAAGAAAGGCCTGTGAAACACATTTTTCCCGTAGTGTAACAGTCTTATGTTTTATGCACAACATTTGTGTTTCTTAAAACGAGTTTAAGACAGAGCTAGTGATATCCATAATATGCACCCTATCTATCATCAAAATAATCCAATCATCAGTGGTTGCTTGCAATTTAGCTTTTAGTACCGTCAGAATGGCAGCCATTAAGATCTAATGTTTGGTTACTCATGTTTAGATTGAAAACCATGTCTTTTCTTACCTTAGCTAAAATACCCTATGTCCCTACAGTATGAACTGCTTGGCCACCCACCAATGATAGATAGCGTAGCATGCTCTTTTAGATAACTTGTATTAACTCACTATCCTCCCCATTCAATAGGAGGTGGTCTTGGTGTACTTATGGGACTATTCTTTGGAGCTTTGGACAATCCAATAATGGCAGAGGAGATGACAGCAAGGCAACAAATTGTATACACAGCAAAACAGATGGGTAGGAGAAGTATAAGCAATGCCAAAACCTTCGCGGTCATGGGTCTGATTTTCTCAGCAGCTGAATGTGTCGTAGAGAAGGTAGATAATTGTAACATTTTCCACATTAATGAATGTTTCTACTTGCTACATGTTCTCTTCCTATTTAAACTTTGTATTCTCATACTTTGGCAGGCTCGGGCAAAGCATGACACTACCAATACAGCGGTAGCTGGCTGTGTCACAGGAGGAGCTCTAGCAGTAAAAGGTAATTGTTTTGCCATGTCACTATCTATAAAATCCTGAGACAATATACTTAAATTTTAATTATCAACTAGTTTCCAAGACAATTTCCTGGACTAAAACCCCATGGTGCATTCGTTGGAGTTGTATTTCGTATGGATTGGTGTGGATGGGTATCTTTAACATCTCTAGTAGCTTTCTTTCAGCTATTTGTGTCTCCACCCATGTCTCATAATTCTGATAGGTGAAATTACTGAAGTGTTCTGTACTAACTGTAAATCTGCATTTCTGATTATAGCCTGAAGTTGAAAGATATTTCTGTTCTTTTTGTATGCGTGGTGACATTTTCTTTTTCTATACCTTAGTTTTCAGTTCCTGCTTATATAACTAGCTTAGAATGAGGAGATATTTCCTACATTGCAGCCCTGGTGTATCTATAATTGAATATTATAACTAATGGAATTTTTAAATTCTTGCAGGTGGCCCTAAAGCTACATGCATTGGATGCGCTGGTTTTGCTGCTTTCTCAGTGGCAATTGAGAAGTTCTTTGATCGACATACTTGAAATGGGTGCTGTCAATTTGAAATGAAGCCTTTTTTGTAGCAGAGTATGAGCAGGATTAGCAGAAGAACCTGATTATTTGCGACATCCAGCCATTGACATATCTTGAGAGATCTTGTGACCTAAAATTTTTGCTATTATCAGTTTATTACATGTCTTCGTGGTTAATGACTTGACCAGTGGTGCACCTTCGAGGCCCACCTGAATCAATATTTATGACATCGGCTGAGTTCTCAATTGTGTGTTACGTTATTCTCGACACCAACGGGTGTCTATAATATTGTTGCAAATCTGTATTCTTTTAGCCATGACCTGCTCACTGAACGTTGTGTTTCACTTCTACATCACTACTGATGCAGTGAAGCGAGTGATCTTTGAACTTCCGCCTTTTTATCCGCGAAATGCCATTATGTGCTCAATTCTGTCAAGAGAAATGTTCGAAAATTCTGAAGAGTTTATTTAGTCTGACAGCATGTGCAATTTGGTTTTGAACTGAACTCCATTACCTCACGAGCCTGATGTCTGAAATACAAACATCGCTTTCACTTCTGTCCAGTAGACAATGTGATTACAGTTGAAGAGTCTTACAGCATCTCTAGAGTCTAGTGTCTACAAGAAACCTACCTCTAGTGCTTACGTGTATCCACATCAAGAGCTTACATGCATTCATATTAAGAGCGATCTATATTTTTTTAAAGAGGGATTTAAAGGTAAAATAGAACAACCCAATCTATTTCACTCCTGCTCGAGGACGACCATCAGAGCTAATCTTCAATAATGGCGATGAGCAAGGAAGCCTCGTCGGAGTCTGGCGCCTGATCATCTGGGTTAACGGTGAAAACAGGAGAGAGATTGTCAGTTCAATCCATCGTGAAAAGTATAGCTTTCCTAACTCGAATCATCACAATCTTGCGGCAAAACTACCTGACGGAAGGTTGGAGATGATCTGCTCAACGATTCCAGCACCATTCGCATTATGCCCCTTCTCCTTCTCCTCCTCTCCATTGCTAGTCTTGGCATCGTCCTCGGTGCTGTGGTTGCCATTGCCATTGGAGCCCGACACAGTCATGCCGATCTTGGAAGCGACAGCGCTCAGAATCCCACCACCATTCGCCTCGTCCCTCTTCTCCTCATCCTTACTGCCATCAACGGCGTCGCTACTGCCCGTCTTGGCGTTGACCCCACTGCCGCCATGGTCATCGTCACCATTTGCGCCAGACATGGCCATGCCGATCTTGGAAGCCATGGTGTTCAGGATTCCACCACCATTCGCGTCGCCCCCCTTCTCATCACCGTTACTATCAGCAGCGTGGCCATTGCTCGTCTTCGAGGCGTCCTCGGTGCCGTGGTTCCCATTGCCATTGGCGGCAGACATGGCCATGCCGATCTTGGAGGCCATCGCGCTCAGAATCCCGGCTTGCTCGTCTGCCACCCCCTGATCTTTCTCTTCCCCTTTCGCTGCCTCTGCTTCCAATGTTCCTACACGAATCAATCGATCAATCGAAAGGATACACTGCAAAAACTGGAAACTTCCCTGATCTAATAGGCTGCGGAGATTGGAGAAAACAGATAGTCCATACCTGACGCCGACGACGAAGCAGGGGGCGAGCTGGACAGGAGCTTATGGAAGATTCCGCCGCCGCCATTACCTTCGTCCTGCTCCCTGCCCTCGTCATCAGCCGCCCGCGCCGCATTTCCACCGCCGTTGCTTTCGCCTCCGCCATCAGCACCGGACATCGCCGCGCCGATCTTGGACGCCATCGCGCTCAGGAACCCGTCCTCGTCACCTGGCTCGCCGCTACCATCTCTCTTCAGCGCCTGGCCATCAGACGCCGCGGCGGCATTGGCCTCGCCGCCGCTCCCGTTCGTCCCGGACATCGTTGCGTTGATCTTGGACGCCATGGCGCTCAGGAACCCGCCATCCTGAGCTGGCTCGCCGCCGCCGCCGCCGCCAGCACCGGCCGCCGCAGCTTCTTCTTGATGCGCTTTCGGCTGCGCCACCGTCTTCCCCTGCTCCCTCCTCTCCTCCTCACCCACCGAATCCTCCATCTGGGAAAACGAAGCTACGAGAACTAAGCTCCCAACCAGCACAGCGTTGAGCCGTTGAGTGTGAACTAGTGCCAAAGCACAGAGATATTTTGTTCTATGAATCCAGATCAGCAGCGGAGAGGAGCCGTGCCGCAGGCGGCTATTTTATAGCGGCGCGACGCGGGGGCTACACGCGTCCGGCGAGGATGGCTTGCCCTTCTCGGGACGCGTAGCCTGGCCGGCGCGGATTGGCACGTCGCTGGGGGGTTTTCAAGTTGTTTTTCTTTCTCTTTCTGAGGGGAGGCGGTGAGATGTCGGGTGGACGGTGGATCGGGAGAATCAGATGGTTGTCGATGGAATCCGGAGATGCCAAGCACTCAATAAATGAATAAATAAAAATTAAAAAGACATCCTACAGCAAGATCAGAGTGGCGCAGCGGAAGCGTGGTGGGCCCATAACCCACAGGTCCCAGGATCGAAACCTGGCTCTGATACTTTAATTTTATTTTTTCCCCTTTTGCGACAGGGTGTTTCTGAACAGCTAAAAAAATTAATCCTAGACTGCGACAAGGAGATCGGAGCGGACCTGCTGGCCGACCCGGCCTACTATGCCGGCTCCTCGTCTTCGTCGGAGGGGTGGTGATTAATCGGTTAATTAGCAGCTGTGCAAAACTTGGGCCGCTTAATTTTTAGCCGAATTGCTACTTCGATTTGATTCAAGCATGGGCTTTGCTAGTCCACCACCCAGTCACGAGTCAGTGTCACCCACCACACGCGCGACATGGACACCCAGGTCCCGGACGACGGCCCGTCCCCGTCAACTCCCTGGCGACGACGGAACGAGCCGACGCTTGCCACTCTCCGCCGATGAGGTAAGTAACTAACAATCGTTAGCACGCGAACACAGACAGACACGGGCGGCATGGCTGCTCCGCGTCTCCTCCTCCTGCCGCCCGTGCTCCTACTCCTCGCCGGTCGCCGGCCGCTGCCGCTGGCGGCCGCGAAAGGAGGCGAAGAAGGTCTCGGTGGCGCTCTACTTCTGCTCGCGGTTCACGTGAAGCGCCTCGCGGGGATGTTCAAGGACGGACTCGTCGACGCCAAGGACCTCCGCTAGGACCGGCACAAAAGCTAGCTGACTCAGCTCGTCCGTGGCTCGACCTTTAAATAAACCGAGTCAAGTCTCAATTTCAGCTGGTTTTCATGAGGAGCTGGCTCGTGACCTGCTCATGAGATATTCGATTAGCTCATTAGGCTTGATAAAGATGAAAATACTAAAATTATTTTTTATCAGTATAGTTGTATTACTATTATTTGGTTAAAATAAACCTGTTGTTCAACTTGTAGGTCAAATCTAAGTACTAATTAAGTTTATTTTGATTCTCTAAACATCTATATTATCCTAATTTATTGACTTATGTTATTTATTTCCGTAACATCGTCATCAATTTTTTTTAACGAACCGTATAAAATAGTGCGAGTTTCTATCGATATAATAGAAAAAATATAAGACTACACCCTTGGGAGGCCGTAGGCAGGAAAAGGAAAAGAAATGAAAAAAAAAACTAAACTCGTTTGGTTGAATTGGAGTATCCTTGTGCAATATCGCTCGGAAATTGTGGTTGTTGGCTTCTCACCTTGAGTCTCGCTGCTTGCTTACTACTCAACACCGATAAAGGGTTGGGAACCGTTCGCTGTTTCAAGTGCTCTTGCAGCAGTAGTACTGGAGTAGTTGGCTATAGTTGCTGAATGCTGATGCTTATAACACAGGTGAGCTGATGGCTTTCTTGCAGCATGGCCCGAACGAGTGCCTGCTCAACACCGTGGAAGCTAGCGCCATGGCCGCCTGGCCGGATTTGGTAATTCATCTTCCTCTAGCCTCATAGACTCTGCCCATCAGTGCTTTGACCTGCAAGAACGAGGCCCCGATCGCCGATCGGTTGATCGCGATGAATTTGTTGTGATCAACAAATGTTGCAGTTGCAGACATAACAATAGCAAATATCATCATACTCTGCTCTCAGAGTCTTAAGCTTGCGGCTCAAGTTGACAGCATTTCTGCTATTCTTGCTTGAAAGTTTCTCAGCGGCACCGTGTATATGATATGTCTCTGTTCTTAACTAGTTTTTGGCTGCAGAATGTGCATTTCCGTTTCATCTCATGTGTGGAGAACCTGGTGGTGAAGGGCCAGTTCGACAAGTGGTCGTCCTGCTTCCAGAAGCTGGGGCTTAACACGAAGCCTATAGTTGAGTGCTACCATAGCGGACAGGGTTACAAGGCTCGTCCTCCAATCTATGTCTCCTCGGCTAGCTTCTGCTGTGTACTTTTTTGTGCTGCTGCACAACTGTGATCCCATCACAAGTTGTCCCCTTCTTAGATAATAAAGATAGCATGCTACGCCCTGATCTTAACCAGTGTTGGTTTGCATCTTGCTTAAATGTTGGTTTCGTCCAGCTTGACCTCAAGTACGCGAACCAGACCGACGCTCTGAAGCCGCCGCTCCGGTACGTCCCGTGGGTGGTCGTCGACGGGCAGCCGCTGCTAGAGGTAAGCTGCACTTCCACTTTCTACCTGAAATTTCAGCGGCACTCACGAGTCACGGCTCACTTTATTCACCTTGCGCCACGCTATTTGATCAAAGGCCATGGCATTTCTTTGCTGATGACGAGCATGTCTGCGTCACAGGACTACGAGAACATCGAGGTCTACATCTGCAAGGCCTACAAGGGCAGCCCTCCAAAAAGGTCTGCCGGGGGCTGGTCCATTGTCGGCCGACGACGAACGCGCGCAGCGGCGTCACTTACAGCTCCGGCGGCGTCAAGCTTGCTCGCCACCTGTAACTGATGGCTGATGCAGAGTGTGCTCTTTCGGGTCGTGTACTCATGTGGACATGGGCAGTTCCACGTTACTGTCTGTCCAGAAGCAATAATATGGGCTGGATGTAGTCTGTAGATGCACGGGAAATTCGACTAGCAGAAATTCTGCTCAAATATACAGAAACTAAGCTTTCTTTCTCCCCATACCTTAGATCTTTGTTACTTGTATATGAAATGCATCTCCCTATGGCAACGCGATAAAAAAAAAACTGGGCTGCGTGCGCACTGTTGACGAAGCCCAATTAGTAAAAGCAGCCCAATAACGTCCGAGGCGCTGAGCCCATGGGGCGAAACGGCCCGTGAGCCACCCCGGAGTAAACCCTAGCCCGCAGCGGAACGCCTCACCATAAAAGCACGCCCCTTCTCCCCCCGCCGCCGCCACTCGCCGCAACTTCTCGCCCGGATAGGGAGCACGCTGCAGGAGCCCTAGCTCTCCCTTCCGCCGCCGCCAAAATGGTAAGCCGCCTCTCCCTCTCTCTCGCCCGCGCTCGGCTGGGGAAAAGGCTCCGTCTTTCTCGTCTGTTCCTGCGCCGATCCGTGTTGATTTGCTCGATTCGATTCAGTGAACCACGCATGCTGTAATCGGTCTCCAGTTGGATTGATAGTAGCCTCCTGTAAATTGGGTAGTTATCGAATGGTTTCACCTCACTTTCTGGAAGTGATTCCTGTTGTGGTTTGTGACTTGGTCCGGTACTAGATTCCTGTGGATACAAAGACCTAGATTAGATGTCATATCTTTCTGGTATAAACGAGTAGTCCGTCGTCGTTTGATGGGATCCGTGGGTGAGGTAGCCAGATTGGTGTCGTTGCCCCCTACACGTGGTTAGATCTTGTGACTGCTGTATGATAATGAACTTTGTGATTACTATTAGCTATCTTGTGGTGTTTTTTTTCCCGTTGGTTTTAAGTTATGGTCTTGGTAGGGATTCTGGTTATACTTTCAGTCACTGTTATGTTTTTAGATCTTAGATGTGCACTCACAGCTTTGAATTTGATTCCCTGCTCTCTCATGCGCAATTGCAGCTTATCTGCTACTAACTAGCGATTATAGGTTCTATGCATTGTTTACCAGTGCTTGGAATTTATCTGCTTTGCTTAGTTTTATAGCATTTCAATATGGCTGATGTGCCATGTTCTATGCCAGATGTTCTGTCATTCATATCATCTGGATATTCAGTTTTGCTTAGTTCACATCTGTGCTTAGAATAGCATGCTATGTGAAGGTTGTTTTCTTTAAATATCCCCTTCTAGTTTATGCAGATCGCTCATGTAGTGTCTTCTGATTGAGGAAAAGCAGGGTCTGCTACTTTGGCAGTTTGTGCTGAAATGGATGCTCTGTATCCATGTACCGCCTAGTAGTTGTTCTGCTTAAAATTTGTCGTAATTGCAATCTTTTAGAACATTGATTTACTTTTGATTTTTATTTGAAATGTTTACTGCTTGATGTTCGAATTGCTGGGTCCTATGATGGCATGGAATCTTTGAGACCTGATCATTCTTATGATGTCAACCATAAGCATATCTTCTGAGGACCCTTTTGATGTTACAATTTGCGTTTTTTAACTCGCTGTTGACTTGGTCCACAGAGCTATATGGAGTTTAGCTTTGAATGTTTTTAGTCGGTTTAGTTTATATGAATTACTTATCTGTTGTCTCGTAACCATCCTCCTCGCCTAACATGTGTAATTTTGTTTCCATCTTATATAGGTGAACGTTCCGAAGACCAAGAAGACTTACTGCAAAAACAAGGAGTGCAGGAAGCACACTCTCCACAAGGTGACTCAGTACAAGAAGGGTAAGGACAGCCTATCTGCCCAGGGAAAGCGTCGTTATGACCGCAAGCAGTCAGGATATGGTGGTCAGACCAAGCCTGTGTTCCACAAGAAGGTACTACAAAGTTGTTGATCTATGATTGCCCAATTGAATTGTCAATGCTGCATACCTGTCTTTGCAATGCAATCTGACATGCTTATGTGAAGAAATGTTTTATGATATTCCGTTGTTGTAAACTGTTCATAACACAAAAAAATTGGTTTCTATTCTCAGGCTAAGACCACCAAGAAGATTGTGCTGAAGCTGCAGTGCCAGAGCTGCAAGCACTACTCACAGCACCCGATCAAGGTATTGTCTCATTTCTCTTCGGCTAAACATACTATTGGACCAAGTATTTAAGTGTATGTGTTTGCTCACTCTTCTCATTCCTGTGTTACAGAGGTGCAAGCATTTTGAGATTGGTGGAGACAAGAAGGGGAAGGGAACATCTCTTTTCTAGATTGCTTGCCTATCTGGATGCTGAAGTTGTGGTGTCTACTACTGTTCTTAAAACCTCTCGTCAAATTTCAGTGTTATTAGTAGTTCTTAATGCGGACCATGCTTATGTATCCAAATTCCAATGCCTGACATTTGCTCTGAGTGTTGGTCGACTTTTGGCTAAATGAAGTTTTGTAGCTTGAATCTGTTCTTTTTGTTTGAATTTGTGTCTGCCATTGATCGTGCTTGATCGTGCTTGTGTTAACTTTGCGGCAAGGTTGTGAAGTTGTCTGGTTACTGCTGGCGCCCTGTGATTGCAAAGGGTTCTCTCTTTGATGACGAATGTCACAGCTACAAGCCTACAACTCTATAGGGGACCAGGCTGCAAGTCTGGCTGTTGCGGCAACGATGACGTCCAGATGTGATCTGACTAATTGGTATTCAGTTAGGCTTAACAGATTCTGGAAAGGCGGTGAACGAACTTTTTAGAGAATTAATTAGTTTGTAGCAGGTATTTGATTTAGCAAGATGCTCGGGGGGTCTAAAGTAACTCATTACTATTTACATGATCTCTCAAACTCCGTCTCTAATCAAAGGATCTTAAAGAAAATTGTGATAATTAGCCTTGGCATTTGTAGATGCTCTTATTATCGCTAGACAGCGTCGCTTTCTTTCTTTACACGACAAAATTAAAAGCAAGTTACCTTAATTACAACACTTTCGGCTTGCAGCCCATTCGTTTTTTGAATAGGTTGTCTTTAGTCGGTATAACTCCATGTTGGAAGCACCACACTTTTTTTTAAATTAAAAAAATGCTTCCTAATAAGTTAACGAGAGGAGTAAGAAACACCTTGATTAACAGGTCCAGAGAACTGAGCATGCTTATGCAAGTCTCAAATAAAAAGTGTCATTCTCGCATTCAATAATTGAATAGCATGAGGTATTTTTGCTACTATGTTCTGCCAATCAGAGAGCTTGTTACCAACTAGGCAACTCATGCAAGGCATTTGTTTTTTTTCTTTTTGAAAGACCAATCAAGCCATTTTGTTGGTTCGCTCCTTCGATGAATTTGTGTCTCTGTTAATTGAAGCATGAGATATTTTAATGGGAACTAAGTTGCCGCTGGAAACTTGGCACGTCTCAAGGAGCAGAAAAATCCCCGAGCCCCTGTAACCATCAAAGCTCGCGTTGCATCGGCCAGGGCCAGCACCACACGCAACAAGGACACCGTGAAATTCCAGGTTCCGTTCAGGGTTTACCCAGAAAGCAAGGGGAAAAGCACACGCGGACGCCTCCCGGCCGGGCAGCATGATTGCTCCCCATCCCCGGCGTCTACTCCTCCTGCCGGCCGTGCTCGTCCTCCTCGCCGCCGGCGCCCTCCTGCCGGAGGCGGCGGCGAAGGTCTCCCTGGGGCTCTACTACGAGTCGCTGTGCCCCTACTGCTCGCGGTTCATCGTGAACCGCCTCGCGGGGATCTTCGAGGACGGGCTCATCGACGCCGTGGACCTCCGCCTCGTCCCCTACGGCAACGCCCGCGTCGGATCCAACGGCGACATCTCCTGCCAGGTAACCAAAAATCGAGGCCCAGTCCAATGATTCTCCAGTGTTTTTTTCAGCTTAGACTCTCCAGTAGTGTTAAAGAATAAGGGGGTGTTGGATCTTTAGTCCAAACTAAAATTCATGTCACGTCAAATATTCGGAGGCTAATTAGAGGACTAAATATAAGTTAATTATAAACTAATTACATGGATGGAGGCTAATTCACGAGACGAATCTATTAAACCTAATTAATCCATCATTAGCACACGTTTACTGTAGCATCACATTGTCAAATTATGGAATTAGGCTTAATAGATTCGTCTTGGAAATTAGTCTCCATCTGTACAATTAGTTTTGTAATTAGTCTATATTTAATACTCCTAATTAGTATCTAAACATTCGATGTGATAGGAATTTTAGGAGAGACTGAAGAAACAAACACCCTCCTCGGTCAGTTACGGCTAAAGGTCACTCTAGTAATGTTAAAGCTTAGACTCTCCAGTAGTGTTAAAAAATTTCTATAGGAATAATTCCTACAAAATTCCTACATGAATCCTATGTTACAAATGGGGCCTGAAACTACTAGCTTGTGTTTTCGCCGTGGACGCGTATGTGACTGAACACATCGACAAAAGACAAGTGTCGCCTTCTTTTATACGTCAAAGCTCTCGCTCATCAAGTCACCAGCCGTAATTGGACACGAATCGATGCTTGCACTGCGTCAATTGAGGTAGGATAAGCATGATCTGCAACCGCCAGCTGCTAATTGTGGCCGTGTTCCTTGACGAATTGCAAAGTGACCTGGTTTTTGTACTTGCAGTAAGTGCGGACGTTGTAGCTGATGCATTGCTAGCCAAAGCCCCACTAAGACCTTGCACTCTTTTCTTAGCTTCTAGACAAGTAGACATACCATCTTTCATGTCCAATTCGACTAGGTTGCAGAGTATCTGATTTTCTCACACGCCACGTCCACGCTCTCCAAATTCGTCAGTTGCTTGCGTACAAAAATCATCTTGTACGCATACGGCACTAGCTTTCCTCTTAATGCCTGCATCGTTGTACGCATAGTACATGGCCTTTCGGGATGTATCTGTACACCGTATATTTTCGGCTGGACATCGACGCTGCACGTTCTCAGGCTGCTGTTGTCCACGCTGCGCACGCAAAGCTAATCTCGTTCAGGATTCCGTCCACGTTCGCGCGGCCCAGGCGCCCAGCCCAACCCGCTGGGCGCGCTGTCGCTGCCGATGGGACCCACGGTGTCCCACGTGGCAGGCCGAGTAGGGCCCACCTTGTAGTCGCCTTCCGGTGATAATAACGGCGCACGGCGCACGTGGTCACCCGCCTCGCGCTAATCTCCCGATAAAATACGCCTCGTGGGGCTCCCCGCATCGCACCACCTCACCTCACTTCACTTCAATTCACCGCGGCGACCTTCCCATCGGCATCGCGATCCCACCGACCCGATGGCCGCCCGCCTCGGCGTCCCCGCGCTCCTCCTCCTGCTCGCCTCCTCCCTGGCCGCGGCGGCCGGCGACGAGGGCCCGGGGAAGGTGGCCGTGGCGCTCTACTACGAGACGCTGTGCCCCTACTCGGCGCGCTTCGTGGTGGACCACCTCGCCAGGGTCTTCGAGGACGGCCTTCTCGACGCCGTCGACCTCACGCTCGTCCCCTACGGCAACGCCAGGGTCCACGCCGGCGGCGAGATCACCTGCCAGGTGAGCGGCTGGCTCCGCGCCCGATAGGCTCCTCCCGTTTCCTTGCGCAATTTCGTTTGGAATCGCGGTTGTTTGCTCGGTATCTCACTACGCCCAAAACGATTTGTGAAACGATTTGTACTGATATCTTGGGTGCTGCCGGGTACGATTGTCATACCCGCCAGCGTTCAGTGACCCGTTAAAACCGTCACTACAAATGCATTTGCCTTTGTGTTTGACGGGTGAGGTAACCACCCGTCAGCACAAATGGTCAGCACAAATGGCATCATAAGCACTCGCCAGCATAAATGTATTTTAATTTATATTGATTGGAAGGGCTAAATGTTTCTAATTAGCTAAAAACTTAATCGTATATGTCCCAATATATTTTTAACATGTATTACTGAGATACATTTTCCTGAGGATATCCTGCCTTACTCAGTAAACATTTATCTCTTCTTGCGGTAGGAGTAGGAGTAGTTGGCTTGTTGCTGATGCTAACACAGGTGAGCTGATGCTTTCTTGCAGCATGGCCCGAACGAGTGCCTGCTCAACACCGTGGAAGCTTGCGCCATCGACGCCTGGCCGGATTTGGTAATTCCTCTCACCTCATATTCTCTGCTCATTAGTGCTTTGACCTGCAAGAACGAGGGCAAGACCCTCCGGCCTCCGTACGATGAATGGATAGATGACAGTGAATTTTTTTTTTTGTTTAAAATTGATCACAGCGAATTTGTTATCAGCAAATAGTTGTGAAACAGGCCATCGTACTCTGTTCTCATTCCTCAAGGCTCAAAGCTTCCGGCTCAAACTGACAAATCTCTGCAGCTTTTTGCTCCAAATATTGGGACTCTTAGAATCCACAACGGCTCAATGTGTGTCTGTGTCGTTGCTGTTGGGTGCAGGACGTGCATTTCCGTTTCATCTACTGCGTGGAGGACCTGGTGATGAAGCGCCAGTACAAGAAGTGGGACTCCTGCTTCCAAAAGCTGGGGCTTGACCCCAAGCCTGTTACTGACTGCTACAAGAGCGAACAGGGCCACAAGGTTCGTCCTCCAATCTTCATCGGCTCTAGCTTATGCTACCTCTTTGTGATGTTGTGCGAATTTCAACTTCCATCCCGTCACTTCAATAGTTCAATCACACCGTTAACTCGCATCTCGTTCATTCCGTCCAGCTTGAGCTCAAGTACGCGAACCAGACCAACGCTCTGGTGCCGCCGCACCGGTACGTCCCATGGGTGGTCGTCGACGGGCAGCCCCTGCTAGAGGTATGTTACAGTTCCACACTTCCACCTGAATCTCAGCTGCACTGATGGCTCACTTCACGTTGCACGAGTGCACGACTGTTTGATCAAGCCTGTTTCTTTGCTGATGGTGAACGCGTTTCGGTTTTCAGGATTACGAGAACTTCGAGGTTTACATCTGCAAGGCCTACAAGGGTAGCAATCCTCCGAAGGTCTGCGAGGGTCTGGGCCATCCGGCGATGGCGCTTGAGACTGCGGTGGCGCGCCACGGCGTCAGCTACAACTCCGGCGGCATCGAGCTTGCGACTGCAGAAGAGGAGGGAAGGGAGAGCAAGATTAAGATGCGGCTCCCAGATAATGATAACTGATACATTGTTGGGTCATGTGGACATAGGCAGTTGCGTGTTACTGTCCGGAATACATATTATGGGTTGCTGTAGGTCGTGCACTCGTACAGTAATAATGATATGCTAAGCTGCTTTGCCGCTTAATTATAGTCTGATCTGGTTCTGGGTGTACTCTTTGGTTATGACATTGTGGGTGAGAATCAATTGGACGTTTGACAAAGTCGCATTGATATGGCACGGCAAATTGGAAGAACCGTACTTCGGCTATAGTGTTCTGTCTTGACGAAGTATGAAGTCTGCATGCAATATCAGCTACCGAGACGGGAATAGGAAAAGGTGGCTGAGTGGAATGCGAGCATAACTAGAATGCAGCGTAAATCATGGTCCACGTCACATCACACTACACAAGACGATCGATGCGACTTCCAAGTCCTCCACTCCAAACAATGCCCTCGGCTAAAATGGAGCTTATGTAGCTCCAGTTCTCTACAGAAAGCCAAATCAAAGAATTCACTCAGCTCACGGCACTAAGATACAGATCTACAGCCACAGACGTCAGTCATACATATCCCAGTATTATTTTCGTGGATGAGGATTTGATCCTTTGATTTGCTGCCAAAACTGTGTTGCTAATCCACCTGTAGATCTGCACCATCGGAATACTAAGCAAATTCTCGATTCAACCTCTTCTCTTATGCATATATGTGCAGCTCAATCCCATGATGTCACGGACAATGCAACCCAAAGATCATTAGATGTCCCAGATATATACATCCTATGTGTCTGGATCTGCTCATCATCAGTACATAATGGGGTCGGACTCGAATAGTGACCGTTGCTTATTCTCTCCTTGACTGAGAATATGATTTCTCTTTGCATTGGTTCGTGGCCATTCAAAAGATTTCCCATGCTCAAAACTTTCCTCCATGATTGATTTGCAGTAGGGGGAGGAAAAAGGTTTGACAAAGCATCTCTCTCATGCATCCCCACTTTTTCCTTAGTGGTGAACTCCTAACATAGAATGTTAAAAGGAAATCAGGAACATGGCCTCAGAAAATTTGCTGGCAAAACAATGACAGAGCATGGGCACAGCAAGAAACTAACAGAGTAACACCAGATGGAGTCTTAGAAAAATTAAGATTCTGAATAAACTTAAACAGAAAAAAGAAGCACATTGCAATGAATTAAAATATCTCTAGTCCACACCCACATGATGTGGCTGAAAAAACTGATAAGTGACAGAGAAACTTGCAGTGTTGTAGAACAATATATGACGTTTAGGGAAAGCTAATTAGTTCATTAAGCTTGTCTTAAACGTCATATAATTGAAAACGGAGGGAGTACTATGAAAACCTTCAGTGTTTACTGTCTAGTAAACTATCATATACTGCAATTTTAGGATGTAGGCAACCGATGAGCAAATTAACTGAACGTATGAACATTTTAGTTCCATCAACTTTGTTCCTGCAAATGACCGTATGTAACGAACGAAGGGTAAAGAACATAGCATTTACCTTTTCATAGCAAATGCTTTCCAAAGTACTTCCCATTTTCGGAAGATAGTAGTTGAAGTAATCAGCAAAAATTGCTTGCGCCAGTCGTGGAGCATCTATAAGCTTCCTATGGATGGAAGCAGCAAGAATCAGCAACTTCTCAATGTGCTCAAAGACTTGACAAAGCCTCTTCAGGTCTCCAGCCAAATCACTGATGTCAGAATTCCCTGCTAAAACAACAGACTCAGTATCGCTGCCTGTGGCCAGTGCTTAAGATCCTGGAAGTTCTTTAGTCCCTAAAGGGTTGCTGGCATACAAGTTGGATATTTTATTTGGAGTATCTGTTATTTGCCTGGCAGCCAATAATCCTGGGGCTGTGTTTTAAAGGTGCATTTTGACAGAAAAATATTCTTAAAAACATTCAACATTTCAAACTGGCTGTTGGTTCTTTTGTTAGACAAAGGATAAGCGGGCACAAAAGCTCATCTTGGTAACAGAAGGTCTCCTGTGAAAAACAATCCATAGATACTTACTTCAAAATATAAGTCTACAGTTCACACAGCCAGCCGTATGAAAGGTATAGTAGTACCTTGAAGAGATTTCAGTGTCGACGCCATTGTGGCATACAGCTGATCCATTTTAGTCTTCATTAACTTGAAGCCACCATATGTGGTCTTGTTCAGGATATCAGCTGATGATTTGAAGGCAGTGCACACCATTTGCTCAAGGAGCTGCTGTGGCCTCAAAGTTTCAAGGTAATGAAGCACCTGTGTATCACATATATGAAAAGCTTAATACGCATCATGCTAGTATTTTATCTATAGTAAGATACTTAGATGCTAACTAATAGTCACGAAGATCATGGTTCCAACTTAAAAAGAGAGCCAACCCCATGCAGTTCAGAACTCCCATTTCCAGGTAAAGAAAATATGTGCTGATTAATTTAGTTTTCTTTGAATTAATAACTGAAACCTTCAAACTGCACATTATTCATATTCAGATCGGTCATTTATAACTGAAGAACCACTTTCTAGCACAAAACCACCTGCTCCACCATAATTAGTTGCAATGCCAACATGCCTTCTTAT
Organism: Setaria viridis; assembly: GCF_005286985.2. Classification (NCBI taxonomy): domain Eukaryota; kingdom Viridiplantae; phylum Streptophyta; class Magnoliopsida; order Poales; family Poaceae; genus Setaria; species Setaria viridis. The sequence continues at coordinate 46,713,266 of NC_048271.2, forward strand.
ATGATTATGGAATCACCATGGATAAGAAACAACGAACTACCTTTTCTCCTTCCCGAACAGGATCAAGCAGCGACTTCTGTTCGGATACAGGCAATGGTGGAGCATCATTCCAGATTTTGCGCCACATATTCCCATGTTCAGACATACGCTGAGAAAGCTTTCCTTTAGGAGGCCAACCTGAATTACCATCTGCTTTGTCCTCACTCACCCAGTCACCAGGTGAATGCCACCGAATGAAATCTTCAAAAACGGCGTCTGGGTTTGCAGCTTTAAAAGCAGACATATCTAAGCAAGGAGCAGAGCTTCCTGTTAGTAGCAAATGAAGAAATTCTACAATACTAGTAACAAAAAGGAAAAGAAGAATTCCTAATCCAAAAGCCCATTGCCTTGCTCATAAATCAGAGTAAGTAAAAGAAAATTTATGAAGATAGATCTAGGAACAATAACACATCATGTAACGGATGTTAAGTCATGCTGTTCCCAGAAAATCTTACCTGAAGATAATATATCCCTTTCCAGTTGACCAGATAGACCCTGCGGGAACAGAGGAATGCTATGAAAATCAAATCCGATTTAGTTAGGCGGACTTATGCAATAGAGTAAGTAGTGCATATATCCCTCCAATTAACTGAGCTACTGTAGTTCTTCGGACAAACTATGAATCAGAAAGGGATTTGACCATTCATGCATACAAAGAGCAACTTCAAGAACTTACAATGGCATTGCCAAAAGCTTCTGCTGCATGGAGCCTTTCTTCATGCATATCCTCGGTCATCAAAGGTGCATCCTAAGGAACTGATGGAAACATGAGGCAGTGCATGAGGATCACAATAATAAATCTGAAGAAGAGCACAAGCAGAACCTGAGTATATGGAGCATGCATTTCCTGAAATGTATTCAGGAGCATCATTTTAGGCACAACACCAGCTGATCCTTTCCGAGTTTTGTTCACTGCCTGTTCTTAAACTATGAGTAACCATCAAACTGTTTCAAATTCCAAATAAAAACAGTCAATGACAGTATATTACCGTAGCATTTGAAGTTTCATCTTTGTGGCCGGCACCTTTCTCGCGGTTCAGTGATTTCTTTCTCTCAATGCATATCGCAAGCTTGCCAAAAGAAAAAGCAAAAGGCACAACTGCTTAAAATATGCTGGAAAGAAACAGCTCACCCAATAAATTAAGTACTGAGTGTTAAAAACATGTTTCACTTTGCCAACTCTCCATTCGTAAGATAACTAAAAAATAGCCCCTTAATGCCAATTTATTAGATGTGAAAGAGGTAGGGGAAAAGTAGTTGCATCATTTGACAAACAGCGGCTTGCAGAAAAGTGTGAAAACCCATGAGACTGTATACCTTGTTAGAGTAACATAATGAAAATTGCATGGATCCTTCTTGTATATAGGACTGATGCTTAGTGACTGATTCTATATCACCTCCTCACCTCCCCCTTCTATCACTCTAAAAAAAACTAGATAAAAAATAAATCCGAACAAAAAAATAACCTTCAAACTTATTCTTGTCCTAATAACCTCCTCCCTTAAACCAACACCCCCAGAGTGTCGATCAGACCTGTCCTCTTAATCGCTATCAGATCAAGCTACCTATCCAAAGCCTGCATGAGACCAATTCTTTTGGCACGAGGAGCACAATGCAAGGACAGCATCATAGCTGGGTTTAGCGTAGTGGCAAAGACATGATGGTAGCAACACTGGAGCATCGATGTTGCTGTGGAATTGAGGGCATTGTGTAGGCCAAGCACAACAATGGAGGCTTGACACAGGCCATATCAGAGCTTGCCATCCTGGCATGACAGCAGAGCAGAGCTGAGAGCGTGTGTTGTCTGAGTCCGGTGAAGACACAATCATGCTAGAACCTAGGAGTACTACAATATACATGTATTATTTTTTAAATTCATTAAACTAGTATATCAAGCAACAATATAACTAAATAAATAGCATTCTTAGCATTCTCTCTGACTTATAATCTCGTATGAGGAGATGTGGCCCTCAAGACAAGGAAAAAGTATTGATGTACCATTTGTAACTTTTGGTGGATAAGACAAGAGGAGAGATCAATGCTCGAACTGCTTTTCATCCTAGGCAATCTTTCTGATTCCTCCCAGCACCAACGGATTTCACGTACAAAGTCAATCCACAGCACAGCAATTGCTGGAATAACAACCAAGTCTTTTATCAATAAAGCTCTCCAATAGAAAACAGAAATTAAAAGAAAAGTCAGCAATAATACACACCGCGTATATTACAGTTGCCAAACCACAGTGCGTGCAAACAGAACTGGCCAAAAAGTGAATCTGCAGGTGCACCTCTCATAGCACGGCTATGCTTATTTTCTGCTTCCATATAGTTTGAGTTTCCAGCCTCTGTTGAACAGAAACATAAGAGTTTATTGGATTCTCAAAATGAATTCGAAGAGAAGAGTGCAGAAATTTAATAAAATAACATGATCCATCTACCTAATTTTCACTAAGAAGTAATGCCATTTCATTATTGTTAGTTGAGTTTGAATTTCTGAATCCAGCAACGCCAATCACTACCTGCAACCTCAAAAGCTAGGGTTGACATCCTTTTGATGGCAAGGTAGGGTTGACACCCTTTTTTTTTTTGGCTCAGCAGCTCGTGAAGCATGCACACAAGCTGAGATGTAAAAAGGGAAACTGGGATGGAAGTCACGGGATAAAACTATAGGTGACTAATCAGATCAAGCAAGACAGAACTATCCATGAAGACTGCTGTCTGCTGAACTAAAACTCCGGATGCTGCCAAACCACGAACACACAAAGAGAGTAGCATGAGTTCAGGCAGTAATCCCTTTTCTGCAAATGCTAGCAGATCATTCTCACACTCAGATTAATTGGTCACTCCAGTTACGTAGATTTAAAGAGAAGCTTCCCAAAGTGCTAATATTTGAATAGCATGCAAAAAGTACCATATGAACCAGCAAATTACTTATGTACTCGCAGCCTAGTGAAACATTGTGGAATGTTCAGATTTTCAGTATTGAACTTCATAAGTGATTGGCTCCATTATGCTAGATAATGTGTTGACTTAGTAACTATAAGTTTCTTTCAGGCCAAAAAAGGAGGATAAATAGTACCATCACTGAAAAGATCTTTCATAACACGATCAATAACAGATGGTGGAGGCACAGTAGTAGTAGATTTTGAATTGTCCTGGCCTGAAGTATCTGCTACCTAGCACGGCAAATTTGAATTAGAAACAAAATCCTGGAAAGGTAATTGGGGTCACTTGGCAGGTACAGTGACTCGTATCAACTTCTTAACCTGCAACGAAGTCTTCCAAAAACTGTGCCTCCGCTGACGATTCATACGCATTCACTAGAAGATGTAGCTGGGATGCAAACCCAACAAATTTTCCAATAGAATCATCTACCCTACAATGTAAATTTGAACATATATCAAAACAAATGCATCCAGAATATGGGAAAACAACACATTATTATGTATGTACTAGACACCTAACTGGTGAGTGTTGAAATGATGGATAGATATGATGCTTATACTTCATGAAATTGAAATTACTTGCAGACGGTCAACAAGAGATTTACAAAAAAGAGTTACATGTATTGAGATACAACTGGGTGAAGAAACCAGCTATCAGCATCAAAGGAAGAAGCATTTTCCACTTCAGCCATCTCAAGGGTTTCTTCAAATGTCCTCTCTCCCCAAATGGCAGTCAGCTCAAAACCTAGGATAACCAAATGGATCATGTTATTAAATATACATCAATATGAAATATCCTCTAGAAAATTGAAAACATGATATGTATCAAATCCAATATATAACTTGCAACTAAGAGATAACACTTCTTAAACGTATCATTCAACTCACTGGAAAAGTGGACCTATTTATTATAGATAATTTTCTATACAAGAAATCTACCTTGTCCATGTTAGGGTTCCTTTTGTCTTGTATGAAGACTGAACAAGAAATATTTTACCTCCATAGTTACTTTTACAATGAAAGGATAGATTATCTTCTACGTGGAGATAACTTTTGGTGTCAAAGGTAAAATGTGAATCTCAATAACTATGTTATGTACTACCCTTATACAAAAATGCACTTATATGTAAAACAAGGGAACAACTCGATTGAAATGAGGTGACTACCACTAAAATAGGATAATGAAAACTGTAATATATGATGCAGTGATGCTAGATCAACCTTGGATGGTATATATCAAAGTGGATAGACCTCATGTTACTGGATGGTGAAAGGGCACAGGTGTAAAGTGGAATAATTCAGTGGAAATTTTTGTAAGTGTCGGTAGCTTAATGACACTGACCTGTGCCTTTTAGGTTCAGTCCCATGGCTAACGTCGGTTCTTCAATTATGGTTGTTTATTTATAATTACTTGTAAAAGACATGAGACTTCAGTTACCTTTCACAGGATCCTCAGCAGAGTACCACTCTGCCCAAGGGCAATCATCGTCCCATTGTTTTTTGGGGTGGCTTGCAACTTCATTTTCAGTTAATGACTCAGCAGCTTCAGAATCTAAAGTCTCATTATCATAATCATACTCAGGAGTCCTGTAGGTAAGCTTCATTGAGAAGTGAACCTTTACCCTGGATGGAAAATCTGTTGAGGATAGGACCTCCAAAGTCAAAAACAGAAAAATGAAGGTTAACCCATGTACAAACACAAGCAGTCGGTAGGACATGTTGAATATAGAGAAGTTAAAGATGAACAGAATTACTGAACGAAAGCAAGTGATATATTCTAAATTTCAAATGCTACGCATTGTATAACGGTTAGCCACTCCTACCTTTACCTCCTATAAAAAAATTATCTTGGCTTTTTCTCAGCAACTTCTTAGTTTTGTTAAATACTATTAAGATTTAATGGAAGACCACAGACATCAGGAAACAGTAAAAGCTTTTAGAGACACTCACAAACTTTGATAGAAATAGCTCATGTAACCCCTCCAGATGCATGAGTCTTATTGGCACTTGGCTACCAATTCGATCAGCTTCAAATCTTCGAGTAAATACTGTTCCCAAGTTCTGAATTCCTATATGTGCTTTCCGTGAAGGGTCATGAACGGGTACAAATGCTGGCCAATTGCTAAATTTCAACAATCATTCAGTAAAATGACAGTGATAACGCTTGTTAGGGAAGCTAAGCTTTAAAACTCACTCACCTGCCACAATTAGAAAGGGCAATTGCTACAGAACTCAAAAGCTTAGTTGATTCTGGATCGTCAAGAACCACACCGCTGGCACTCAGCGGAGCAATCATCTGTGAGCACATAAGAAACACTATGAGATTTGATTTAATGATGTAAACTAGCCTATGCACAATAACTACGCTCCACTACATATTAGAGCTTGGTGAATATTTTTTTGGAGGGGCACATAAAGTTTGTTGCACTAATAATTCAGTGATTTTAATTGGCAAAATTGAAATTGCTTTATGCTGAAAGAGAGTTAATAAAAGCAAAAAACACAAAAACGTTTGAAGTAATATAAATGCACCCAGCAGAAAAATCATGTGACGGACTATGCTTGTATAAATGTGACATAAAAAATCATACCAAAAATTCATCAACTCCAAATGAGAGCTGCATGCTATGTGTATCATCATCCCAGTATGAGTTTTTGCCTACAGATAGATATCAGTGACTGTAAGAAAACAAGAATAAAAAGCAGAAGTTATCTTGAGAAGAATAACATGACACACAAACTTGCTGAAGGCATTAACAAAATCACCTTTTGCAGATTTCATGAAATGATACTCCATAGAATACACTCTTTTCCCATGCTTCAGTTCACGTTTGATCAAGTATAAGTTTTCAAAGGGAGGAACAATCTCTGCACCTTTTTGCTACAAGAATGTATGTTAGTTAGCAGATCAACGTTTATCGCACGAGCTTGAATATGAGGTCCCAGACAGAGCAGTACCATTAAGATCTTCGGGCCATCTGCAAGCCATTGACGGCAAATGGCCTCTATCTCAGATATAAACCTAGATGATCAAGAAAATCTCAATAACCCTTTGCAGATAACTAAAATTGACCAAAAACGATAATAAAAAATGGATAGCATCATTGTAGATTTGCAGACCTTTCCCATGATGAAGCGATAGTGAAATCATCGAACCGTTCAAGCTGTAGATAGAAATAGAGTATGATAATCAACAGATAAGTTTCAGCTCAAAAGGATTCAGCAAAATTTTAACTTCTAATAAAATGTATGGAGCTGCACACACTGGGCCTTACAAAAAATAACAGTGAAGAAAAGCTAGCACTAATTACAAGTTACACGCTGTCAATCTAAATAATTCAGCAAATGGTATCCAACAAAGCACGGCTGCAGTTACCGAGCAATTAGCGTGTTTGAAGACACACATTATGCAATTAAGCATCATAGAGTTTGTTACATATGATCCCTACAAACTGCCAAGTTGTTCTGCCTCTTACAGTAGCACTTTACAGCAGGAAACGTGCAAAATTGCAAATGCATACTCCTTTAGAAGCAAAACACTATAAACAGCTTACAGCCCAATAATGGACTGCACCAACTGATCAACACAGTCGTGAACCGTGATCTGGTGGCCAATACATCGACATGTCCGATACTAGCATACTTTAGCGACCAAAATACCGTTCAAATTCTCCAAAAGTAGCCTCGAAACTTCAGCAATTCAAGCTACGAACCTAGTAAGTACACCCCAAAACCAATCCCCGTCATTACGCAACGACAGCACCAAACCGAACACTATTGGTAAAAAATAAAAAAAAATCGGAACCGGGTTGCGAGCAAGCGCGTGAAGGAAGCGGAAGCGTGAGTACCTCCTCTTCGGCCTCCTCCTCGTCCTCCTCCGTCTCTTCGTCCTCCCCGATCCGGCGGTGCTTCGCGTACCTGGAGGAGGACGTGGATGCCATGGCGGCGCACTCCCAGAGCGGAGCAGCGGCGCGGTGGCGGAGCGGGGAAGCCTCTCCGCGTTCCCCGTTAGATCGGCGAGGTGGGGGAGGCCGCGAGGGAGGGAAAGGGAAGTGGGCGAGCGTGATGCGTCGGAGGGAGGTTCCTCTGCCGTTGAGCCTCTACCTTTGAGCCACTGCCATGTGGGCCCACATGGCATTGACTCAACGGCAGAGGATCTCGTTCCGATGCGTCGATGACCGGTGGTGGAGGCACCGTACGCTGGTCGCACGACGGTTTCCAGAGCTGCGGGCCACGGCATGGGTACGGGTCCATGGTGTACGTGGACTTGGTCTAGGTAAGAGTAACGATTGACGACATGCTGTCGGCATCGGCCCAATCGGGTGATGGTGTTGGGCCTAACTTGGGCACGACAGAATGGTGGATAGGTTGCCTCATGGTCCAAACGTTACAAACATACATTCGGCCCAATCGGGTGATGGTGTTGGGCCTATCTTGAAAGGATAGGAATAGGATGTTGCTTCATGGATGCTTTCATCCTTTGTCTACGACAAATAATATTCAGCAGATATGTCTTCACTAGAACCCCAGGCGCGGCTTTGCCGCGCCCTTGTTGGAGTCAACCGCCCCATAAATTTTCGTTTTCTTAAGTTGGCTGCTGATGTTTTAGCTTGCCATGGATGTCCAGTTAGAGCTGGGAAGAGAACAAAGTTGGTATTTTGCAGGTTGCTAACTAAGGAAAACCAACAAAATAGTAACACCCGCTGAGAAACAACTGAAGATTTTGTTGGAAGGAAAAACAAGTAAATAGTGATAACTCGATTGTTTTAGTGGACTACGATAACCTGGAAGCATCTGATCAGAGTTTTGGCTCTCACTTGAAGGCAGCCATTGCAGAAATCAAAACTGAAAATGACGGCTTTGGTCACAGGAAATCGTTCAGCTTTAAGGAAAATACAGTAATTGGCAGTATTTGACTCCATGTATTTGAAAGCAGAACAACTTTGACACATTGGAGATAGATCAGCTAGAGGTTTCTTTGATGAATGTTAAGAACGAACTGGTACAACAGCTTTGAGAGGATTTCAATTATGTAGAAGGCTCATATGATTACAAATATGCAGGAGAGGATTTCAATTATGTAGAAGGCTGATATGATTGCAAATATGCAGGAGCCTGATGAAAGGAGCTGGCAAGTTTTAGTATGCATAATAAGACTGTAGAAGTTAAAGGACAAAAGAATGAAATTAATTGCCCTTCAGCAGCTTTTGAAATTTCACCTCTTGCCTATTATGTCACTGGCCATCTAACATATGTTGTATTGGAAATTTATGAGCATCAAACCTGGGGATTGTTCTTCAAAATATCTGAAGCGTTGCAAAAGAGAGGAAAACATATAGTTATGCTAGTGCTTAGAATATTTATTTTCTGGAAGCAAACCACTGTACAAATCTTTATGTCTGAGTACTAAGGTAATGCACCATGAAAACATTTGTATTACTTACTTTAGAAAAATAGCTACCATGGCTTGTTTTATAACATGGCATACAACTGTATGTACTTAAATAATTAAGAAATTGAATTGTCTATATTAGTATACCAAGTAAGCTTGTTCCTGTCTGTGATAAAGAGAGTCTATGTTGCTGTTCTGTTTCTTTTTGCTTTTGGTGAAACAGTATGAGGAAAAAAGAACATAAAATGAATACAGAGTGTTTTAAGAAATCAATTTTAATTAAAAAAGCCATATGATGAAGGGTTCTGTTACTTGTTTCCTAAGGCTTGCTGTAACTCACTCAGTGCAATATATTAGAAGCACAAATACGTAGCCTTACCAGAGAGTTAACAGTTTTATATATCATTGCTAGAATCTCATGTGACGGCATCTACTACATATATCAAAACTCGGTTAAATTTCCCTCAAAAATTAGTGCTGCAGCTAAGCATAAATAATCTAAAGTTTAGCATTTAGACTGAACTGAACATTAATTAAAATGTGAAACATATTATTCTGATTTGGAAGCAATCTATGGAAGCATCGGCGTTTGGTATGCATATTGCTTGACCATGGAGCTACATGGGATTGCTTGAAATGGAGCTACAGGCAACATGCTGCTTTGCACAGTTGGACGGGAGAGGGGAGCAGCAGCAGCTGTACTATGTGTGTTGAGGAAGAAAGAAGAGCAGGCAGTGTCTCAGTGCGGTGCTATGCTGTTCTAGGAAGATGGGGCGTTGATGATGGACCGCAGCTGGATGCAGGTGCGGACGAATGACCAGAAGTGAATGGCCGGAGCCGTAACTGGATGCCGGCAGCCGACGCCCGGCCGTGTTGCTTGGCGAGAGGCAGCACCCGTACTCAGACCTTCTTCCTTCTACAGCAGCAACATCAGCCCGGTGCTCTGCTCCAGTTCCTCCATCCTTGCCGCCACCTCTTCCCACTTCCCAGCACTGGCCGCTACGATGAACCCATTTGCTTGCTGCGATGGTTACGGACGCTCATGGGATTGCTGCGAGCGAAGAGTGATGCGAGGGCAGGACGCGGGAGCCAAGGCCCCACACGGAGGGGTGATGCTCTGATGGATGCCGGGCTGGCCGGAGCTCGCGACTCGCGAGGGGTGCCAGATGCGACGGCTACGGGGAGACAGGACCAACGGGGGAATGCCGAAGTCACGCGAAGGGTCGCGATCGCTAGCGCCAGAGGCACGAAACCGACGGCAAGATGCCAACCTGCTTTGCACCGGACGGTTGAAAAAAACAGCGTGACGTGGCTCAACGAGGGCTCGAGGAGCGCCCGATCCCGTGACCGGGATTCGTATATTAGAGATGCATTCTTCTTAGTTCTAGAATTTTTTTTCTTTTTTTGCGATGATCTTAGTTCAACTTCTAGATCCCATGTAGCGGATCTCCACGGTCCACGGATAGGCGCTAGGACTGAGGTTATCTCACAGAGTCACAGTTGACACCCCGCGCGGAACGCCGTCGCCAGCAGGCCCTGCACAGACCCGCGAGGCCGCGATCACACACGGGCTCGCGCGAGCGCTTGCAGGCTTCCAGCGCACCAGCGGTCTCGCGGCGCGCGGCGCGGCGCACCGGCAATCCGGCGTCGACCGATCGGCACATCAGCACATGGCAAGAGATCTTTGCCAACCACCGCGCGTCCGCGAGCACGTGGTCCTCGCAGCGCTGGGGCTCGTACGGACGCCTCCCCCATTGGGTCCGCGGAAAAGAACGGAAAGGCAGCCAGGGGGGTGCCGCCGCTGCCCTGCCAGGATGACAGGGGCACCGTGGCGGCAAAGCCCAAGGCAAACCGAATCTATCTAGTCTAGCTAACCACACAAGTTGGTTAAGCAAAGCAAAGCCGCCCGCCATTAGGTCGTTGAGCTCTCGCCGGTCGATCGCCAGTGACGGGGGACACCGGGGCAGCGACAGCCACGCGTCGCGCGTGGAAGCAGGGCCCATCCGCCAGCGATCTCGACCGGTCGGGCCGGATCGGACGGCGGGCGCCCGGGCGCGCCGCCACCACCAACCCCGTGCGGCGCCATGCAAGTCTGAACAGCCCTGCTTGGCCCCCTCACATGGCCGACCCCCGCAGGCCACATGCGCGGCGCACCGGCCTCGCGAGCGGCTACGTGCCGGCCTCCTCGCTGAACGGCCGCGCGCGGCGACGGAACGGAAGAAGTCGTCGTCGTCGTCACGATATGGTTGCGAGCAACTATGGATTGGACGTCAGGCACGCCGCTCTGCACCCCATCAAGAAGCGTATTCTATTCGCGGCGCGGTAAGAGCGTGTCAGGCCGACGCGATCAGGCGGCGTCAGAGCGTGTTTAGATGCTTGGTTGAAGTTCAACTTATTTGATGCTGGGCGTTTGGTTCCCTTTGCTTATTTTTAGCACGCGTCACATCGAATGTTTAGACACTGATTAGGAGTATTAAACGTAGACTATTAACAAAACCCATTACATAAGTGGAGGCTAAACGGCGAGACGAATCTATTAAGTCTAATTAATCCATCATTAGCAGATTTTTACTGTAGCAACACATTGTCAAATTATGGATTAATTAGGCTTAATAGATTCGTCTCGCCGTTTAGCCTCCACTTATATAATGGGTTTGAAAATAGTCTACGTTTAATACTCCTAATTAGTATTTAAACATTTGATGTGACGGGTGCTAAAAACAAGTCAGTGGAACCAAACACCCCTATATGAGCTAATTATAACTAGGCTAATTCCCGAGATGAAGCTATTAAGTCTAATTAATCCATCATTAATAAATGTTTACTGTAGCACCACATTGTCAAATCATGAACTAATTAGGCTTAATAGATTCGTCTCGCGAATTAGCCTCCATCCATGCAATTAATTTTGTAATCGGTCTATGTTTAATACTCCTATCCAAACATCTAATGTGATAGGGGATAAGCCCATATCCAAACAGGGTCTTAGGCTAGTCTCTGTGCATGGTTCGCATGGTTCTACTGTACTGCTACCGAGAATGTTATGTCATGGTTTTACTTACTATTACCATGAGTGTTATGTCAGTAATCAAATGAAATTGTACTATTACCAATAGTGTTATGTCAGTGGTTCTACTGTACTGTTACTGTTGACGCCGGATTTTGACACGTGTTTAGATCGGCGTCAAAGGAGAGGAAGGTGGCCGATGCGGCAAGCAAGAAGTTACAGCTAGGAGTCGGCTGATTAGAGCTACAATGTTTCAGCCGATTGGGAGCCAGAACGGCTTGGCCGATGTGGGCCGAAAGTGGGCCAGGATGATGATTAGCCGAAGATGAAAATTGCCCCGTGGGAAAATAATAACCAACTCCGATGCGGGTTGCGTTCGTTTGTAAATATTTGTTATCTTCAAATTAGAGATAGATCCTAGTCGGTTAGGAAATCAGTTGTAACAGGGTATAAATAGCTGCCTCGTAAGGCTTGTAAAGAACAACACATCAATCAACAAAACAAATCTACTTTTTTCCTCGCACTTTACTTTCAAGTCGGTGACTTCGCCAAACCATTTTCTTTTCACGAGTTTGTACAAGTTGGCAGGACTGTATCAACACGATCTTCGGCCAATTTGTAATTTCCATTTATCAAGTAATATCTAAGCTTTAACTTCGGGCGCATTGCTGTTGTTTCGTTTAGATTTATTCACCAGTTATCAATATTAATTAGAATTATAGGTTTTACCTGTTGTTTTAGTTTTATCACCAGTTATCCAGCTTGAAATACGAACTGTTGGCTTTTATCATTATTTTTGTCTGTTATCATATAGCCGATTAGATATGTTCCAAGTGTTGCTTTTGTAGCGTTGTTTAGGTTGCTCTAGTAGTTTCTTCTACAACTGCTACGTGATCATCGGCTGCTCTATAGCCGGTCATCTCTACAGTAATTCGGCCGATTCGCTGATACATGCTTCGAAATAGATCGGAACTCTAGCCGATCGAAACCCTGGAATTTAACACTTTTCTTTCCTTGTCAATCATCAGGTCAGATTGACTGGCACACCGCGCGAACCGCACCAGGGCGATAACCCGAACAGGAGCTAAGCAGATTCTCCCGGGTCGTGTGTCCGACGCCGAGAGTCATTGGCCGATTTTCAGCGTCAACAGTTACCATGAGTGTTATGTCAGCTTTTAATGAAATGAAATTGTCACTCTCAGTGTATAATTTCAATGCTTCATTGCACAATTTTATAGATAGCCTAAGTAATTTAATTTTTATGTTGTCCTATGATTAAATGTGTCATGTCATGAAACTATAAAATGCTCAGTGTAAGTTTTATTAGATTTCATGGGATTTGGTAATTGTGTCAAGTGGATTTCATGGAGATGAAACTCCCATCTCCTCTCTCCTTACAAATAGCCTGCCAAGTCAGTAGTTTTGCTGATGTGGCATGTGATCCAATCTTTATGAAACTCACCTGACACTTTCATTAAGACTAAGACTAGCCTTAAAATAAACCTGCCGTATCTGCTAATAGCCTAATTGCTTTCTCGGAGCAGTGCATCATATGTATATACATGCTATCGATATCATATATAGATCGCCCTAGCTAGTGCACAGCAGTAGTACTGCGTTCTATAATCGGTGTAAGGTATCCGGAGGATGTGACCATCTATAGCAGCACGATCCGGGCCATCCAGGACGGTTCTTATTGCCCTGTACTGTTGCGGCGTAAAGAACCAACTGCCCTTCGCCTTCAGCAATCAGCATCCACCCAGACCCAGCCGGGGTTACAGGTTTAATTACGCCAATGAATTCGGCATTTGGGTACAGGCTGCTCGCGTCCGGACATGCGGGTGACGATAAGGCGAGTGAGTCTATAGACTGACTGGTATTACTCCGTAGAAGATTAGATTAGCCCCAAATGGGGGCCAGTCCGGAAGCGCACAAAAAGGACCTGATCCCATGGCCGGCTTAGCATGATGGGTTCGCGTTAAACAGCTTAGCTTTTGGTGCTAACCTGATCGTCCCGGCAGCGCAGGCATGATTAGCTCGCCGACTCCGCGATCGAGTGCACGCAGAGAGGCGGAGCGGAGCGAGATGGCCGACACGGCGGCCGGATTCCAGATCAGGATCGTGCAGGAAGAAGCGAGCAGGAGCAGCGCCTGATGGTTCAGTTGAGTTGGGGGACGCATGTTTTGCGCTTTCCGGTGAGGCGAGACCGGCGCGCGGAGACAAGTGGCAGGGGCTCGAACAGTGACGGGGCTTGCCGTTGAGGGGACGGGTGACGCATGCCGTTGAAGGGGAAATGCCCGTAGCATCATACCACGCGTGGTCATGTCTTGGAACGTCAAATCGGGCGCACACCCCATGTCCATGGCGCCGCACTGTACTGTAGTGTACATTGCAGCTCCCTTGATCTTTGATCCCAAGTCCGACGTTGTATTTTGCATTGAAACGATTCCGTTGGAGCTTATTAGACACGACACGGTGTTTTTGCGATTTGGCGTTTCTGCCGGTATGGGGCGCGGAATCTTTGCTTACTGGTCCCACGGCGGCCGGGAATGCTGACTGGAACAGTAGCTCGCTCTCCGGCCCGGCCTTCCTGCAATGTTTTGTGGCGCTCTTCTCTAGCTCGTTTAGGGTTCCCGGACATAGCTTTCCATAAGCAGCAAACTGACGCGGCGACACAGGCGTGGCCGCTGTGCGTGACGTGATTTTATTCCGGCTTTGCAGTAGCGGCAGCACATCGGAATCATCTCAAGTTGCAAGCGATGTGGGTATATGTGACCCTTGTCAAGTTGTCACCCATTCCGAGATCCGCAGACAAGCATGCCACGATGCCGATCCTGAACGATCGTGTCACGTCATGCTCTGATTTGTAGTCCGTTCTACTCTGTGAGTGAAAATTTGGTTCACAATCTCTTTTCTAAAAAAAATGGTTCACGCAATGTCCGAGTCGGCATAACGGCAGTGGCAGCAGGCCATGCAGCGAAAAAGGTCAAACGGCAACAGCCACTGTATCAGAGAAGCTTTTCCTTTCTCGTGATACCATAAAGGCCGAAGAGGTGAGACGGATTTTACCATGCCTGGGGCGAAATCAGAAATCTCCATATTTGCTGCTGTCACTTTTTCCCCTAAAGGTAATATTTAAGGAAATCTCAGCAGAATACCATCACTTAACACTGAAAACTACATTTCCATCATAGTAACTGATACTGGTTGCAATGCTTTGTGAAAACTGTAAAAAAAAAGGAGTGCAGAAGCAACAATTTCGTAAAATTTTTAAGTTTTTTAAAAATAGAACTGTGAGGATGTATATGCATGCTTTCTCACTTGACATTTGGACCAGAAATCCCAAAGCTTACAGAGTGTATCAGTGTATGCAGTGTGCATGGTCCATGCAAAGAAAGAGTGCCATTTGCAAGCTGCAAAGCATCTCCTTAATTCATTTTCTGTGCCTGTGCACTGCAACTTAATCCAATTCTTTTGCCTGTGCATGGCAGCAAGATCACATGAACACACCAAACACCTCCATAAATTATTCGCAGGACGCCAGCCCCACCTCCCTCCATGATGCATGTTCTCTCTCCCTTCCCCTTCTGCTATGGACCAGAGGCCCTCAGACATAGCACGCTGGTAGCCTGGTAAAGATGGAGTCATTTTTCTTTGCCTCACTCTCTCCTTGCCTGGCTCCCTTCTTCTTCTCCCTCGTATGAGCTGAGCAAGGTTGGGAGCAGGACGAGTTATGTAGAGCAAATATCATAGCGAGAGAGAAAAAAATCTCTTCCCTAGCCCATAGGTTCCCCAGAGAACCAGCAGAAGAAACAACATTTATCAGTTGTTTCGCTTGCTGCTCGATCTAGTTTTTTTTGCTATTTTTCTTCTCATTCTGTAGACACTTTCTTCCTTCAGTGTTCTTCTACAGCCAAACTATTTCCTCCCTTTTTTCCTGGTCATTCGGTCCAATCTTCCAAGCAGAAGCTAGAGAACGGAGAACTACCATAGCAAGATCTTGGTTCTGTTTCATTTGCATCAGTTCAGCTGTGTAGAATCGATCCGAACTTGAGCCAGCAAGATTCCCATCTTTAGGAGCCCTCCAGCTGCCTTCTTCAGGAAGTTGAAGTTTCAGCAGCAGAAGGAAAAGCCCAGTCTCCAGCGATGGCGGCGGCGCTGGAGTGCTGGTCGGGGCGGCCGAGCACCGACGAGGAGATGGTGGAGCAGGTTCTCATGAAGCCCCACGGCCGCTCAGACGACTCCCTCCCAACCTGCGCGGACTCTGCCTACACCGGCGAGCCAACGTCGGCGCCGGCGCCCCCCAAGAAGTGGCAGAAGCTGGGCCGCAACTTCGCCGGCGCCATCGCCGCGTTCAAGAACACGCTAAGCCTGGATGGCGGCGGCCTCCCCCGCGACCCTTCACCGCGCGCCGAGAAGCCGCCACCGCTCCTCCTCCGTGGACTCGCGCAGCTCTACTCCCGCGGCAACAGCAACCAGCAGCTGCCGGAGAAGCTCGTTGCCGACCTCCGCCGCCACTTCGACGCTCTCCCCAATAGGTCAGTGTCCCAAAGTGACCCCCTTTTTGCGTTGTTTTTTTTTCTTTTTAGGACCACCGAATTCTGCAACTTTGCAAGGAGCAACAATCAGAACTGTTTTTGCCTCTTCGGGTGAAAATATGTAACTAGGGGTAAAACTTGCCAGTGTCTTTTATTGGTGGCACAAATTTGCCGCAATCCGAGATCAGTTGTTTGTTAACATCAATGTTTAGCCATCAAGCGGACATTAAGAGATGGATCTCGTCTATACCTTCTTTATTTTCAACTTCCAGATATCACAAATTTGCGCCTTCACTTTTTGGTTACTATGTTTATATGATTAAATGAAGCACATAATTTGATATGTAAGCTGAGATGGCGATGCATTTCTCTTTGGTTTTGCTGAATGGCTGCTAACATTAGAAGTTTCGGCTTTGCAGCTATGCACAGGCAGGATTTGACATGAAAGATGTCCTCTTGCATGCCCGCCTTGTAGAGCAAGCGACTGGTGAGGATCAGCCTGCAGTGAACATTGAGGAAATTCATGGCAGAGGAGGTGGTGATGAAGGCACTACTTTTCAGCTAACATTTGCTTGCGTTGCCCCACTTTCATGGCAGTCAATGTCAGGATCACTAGATAGCCCTTTGTTCTGTTGCAAGAAGATCCAGATCTTTGAGAAGAGAGGGTTGACACTTGGTGTTGTCATGATACTTGTGCAGTCTGGGAATGAAGCGGTCTTCAAGAATCGGGTTGAGTCTGCACTGAAATCGGTTGTAAAGAAGCAAAGGATGAACAGCGGTGGTGTGAAGTTACCATTTGGACTTTGTGGCTGCCAAGAAGAAGGATCAAGAAACTTTGATGAGGAGTCAATGTTTGATCCAGATGATGGTCAGGTACTTGACAATGAGCCGATTCGCAGACCACAGCTTCCCACTCCCCTACCACAGGCATCAGTCTTCGTCTCTGTGGATGAATGGCAAACAATTCGATCTGGTGGTGAGGAGCTTGACCGCTGGATGCTGCGTTCCGAGGAGATTGAGTTCATTGATTGGGTTGGTGCAAATTCATTCAAGGGGGCCTTTAGAGGAAAGAAGGTTTGGGTCAACAAATTGAGGGGTTGTGACATGGGAAGTGCTTACGATGTCGAGATCCGTCAGGACTTGCTGCAGTTGATGAGCTGTGGCCAGAGGAACATCCTCCAATTCCATGGCATTTGCTTCAACGAAAACCATGGGCTCTGCATAGTGACGAGAATGATGGAAGGGGGATCTGTTCATGATATTATTATGCAGAGAAACAAAAGACTGTCCCTCCGAGATACTGTTAGGATTGCCCTTGATGTTGCTGACGGGCTGGCCTTCATGAACAGCTATGGCATTGCGTACCGTGATCTCAATTCTCGGAAAATCCTGTTAGACAGGCAAGGGAACGCTTGCCTCGGGGACATGGGCATTGTTACCCCTTGTAATAATGTTGGTGAGGTCACTGAGTATGAGACATCTGGATATCGATGGCTGGCTCCAGAGGTTAGTTATCTACTAGATAAATTTACTGAAAATTTATATTGTTGTCTAGAAGTAATCTTTCTGAAAGTAAATTTTCAGCTCTAGTAGCACGCTAGAGGTTCTTGTTGAATGTAGTTGCTCTATTTTAAACGGCTAATCTTCACATGCTATTATTCAATGATCCGCACCATTCAATTCTAGAAATTAGGAGAGGTTTGTGCGCAGATCTATTTAGCAGATACATGTGTTCACAGCCAAATTAGTGTGTGTCAAGCTATTTTTTGTTCATGAAGGAGAAGAGTTTATTTTTCTTTCTTATCCTATTGGAGAGTTAATAAACATTCTTGTGTAGCCTGTGATGAAGTGTTGCCTTTTCTTTCCACAAGTTCATGTTTTCTTGTGTTCACTCAGTAGTTCATCCCTGTAACCATGAGAAATGAATTCTGCACTCATATTGTTTTATCCTTCCATCTTTGGCAGTAACTCACAAAACAGGGCTGTAAGAGAAAAGAAACATTAAATTGACAATACCTCGAATAACTTTTCTACCATCTCATTTTATACCAAAATTGACCTTGCTAAGAAGTTTTCGACCATGGTGTCTACAGATCATTGCTGGAGATCCTGAAACTGTCTCCGAGACCTGGATGAGCAACGTCTACAGCTATGGAATGGTACTGTGGGAGATGATCACCGGGGAGGAGGCATACTCCACCTACTCGCCGGTGCAAGCAGCGGTCGGAATCGCTGCCTGCGGGCTGAGGCCAGAGATCCCAAGAGACTGTCCTCCTTTCCTGAGGTCACTGATGAACAGGTGCTGGGAGAATTCCCCTCTGAAGCGCCCTCAGTTCTCCGAGATCACATCCATCCTACAGAGGCAGAATGTTAGATAGCTTTCTTTTCTCTTCCTTTTCCTTCTACTATATGCTATATAATATATATATATCAGTTTGGCTTGGCTGTTTGCCCAATCATGCAGGAAACTGCATCTGAGAAAATATCATATGATATATATGTGCAAAGGCTTGTTATATTATTGCTCTCACATTTCTTGTCGCCTGAAATATCTGCCCATGTTGAAATAGCCCGCAGAAAGTGACGTGAAAATGAAAGGGCGTGAGTGTTTTAATTGCAGGATCTAGGGGGATGAAGGACAATGTTTTGCCCTATACTCCGCAACCACCTGCACAGTAGTCTTATCAAGAGCCACGAAGAACAGCAGTGTTTGGAATTTTGGATGCGCATTGCGAGCAGCATATAACAAGGTTGGATCTACCGTGGCTGGTCTCTGCGACAGGTCAAGATCTGTTGGAGATTCTCTCTCTGACCTGCTCAAAGATTGCGATGCGGCGAAATTCGGGTCAGAATTGAGTGAGCCGCCCCACCCCTCGTCCACATCTCCCCGCTTCTTCTACTCCGTGTCTGCCTGCCTGTGATCACGCCATGTACTTCCATGGCCGGCCATGGCGCCTCGTTTTCGTGGAACAGTGGCCACCTACGACTCTGTCAACCTTGATGACGCGCATCAGATCGGATGCTTCTTCTCTCTTATCCCTTGCCCTCCATTTGGGGGATCCCAATCCTTGAGCGACGTGTGTTTGGTTGCCAGAAAACAATGGAGAATGATTGTGTCGCCCCCGCCCCCCCCCCCCCCCCCCCCCCCCCCCCCTAATTATTTTCGTCTACCGCCGTGCACCCAACGATCAACAGCCAGCCGAATACGGTGAGGGTGAGTAGATCTGTGCGCACACTTGGGGTAGAGTAGACACGGTAACTGACAAATCCATGTCGATCTGACGGGGAGGAGTGTGATTTGTGAAGAGAGCAGAGAATCGCTGGCTGAGGGAACCGCCGTGGTTTCACGGCAGCGACGAGAGGTCGACGAGGCGACTCGCAGGCACAGCAGCGGCGACCGTTGGCGCCCAGGTGCGATCGGCCGAAACGAACGGTGCCCGCGCGGCGCTGGCGCTGCCTCTCGCATCCATCCAGGCCGTCCGTTGCAGCACGGCAGGGCGCGGCCGGTGGGCCCGACACGCTCACACGCGGCGCGGAGCAGGGGGACGCGCTCTGCTCCTCTGCCCACACGAAGCCCGGACGGTTGCCTCCGGCTCTCCGCCTCTCCGGCCCGGCTCGTTTTTGAACAGGAAGCCTGGGGTCGATGCAGAGAGCAGACGCGGTTCTGGAACTTCAGCTCAGCTAAGGATGCAAGCGGGCCCGCCAGCAGACGCCTGCAGGCTACCCGCATCAACCTGCTAAGTAACTTGATTATTCCTGCAGAGCCCCGCCTGCACCTGTTTCTCATGCGGCAAAATCCTGCTGGGCTTTGCGGGAGGAAAACAAGCAGCCTGCCGGAGCCCGCCTGTTAGGAAAATTGAGTTCAAAACAGCTGAGCAGGCGGCGCGGCGGTCTCTAGCGCAGACGCGCAGAGCTAGCAGCAGGGCGGCGGCAACGCGTGCACACGCCCTAGGCGTCGGCCCGGGACGAGGTGGCAACGCCGGCGGTAAAGTGGATGCACGGCGGTGACCTCGCCTCCTCCCTCCGCGTTCTCCTCGCCTCCTCGCCATGCACCTGCGTGTCTTCTCGCTTCTCCGATTTTCTGCGCTTGCCTCCCGCTGGATGGGTTGCAGCTTGAGTTCAGGGCCGCATGCGACGGCCTTGATTCAGTCGGGATTGTCGGGCGGCGGCGGCGCGACTCGTCGAGGGGAGGGCTCGGCCGGAGCAGACATGGCTGGGAATTGAAGGGATTTGGCTGGAGGTAGATTGGCCGCGGGGTGCAGTGCAAGGGCTCGAGGACGGCTAGTATGGTGCAGCGGCGGCGCGGCTGGAGGGGCGGCGGGCGGCGCCAGGCTAGGGGTGTGAGCGTGATGCGGGCAAGGCAGGTTCTGCAGGCTGTTCGCAGGCCTTGCAGGTTCGTCCACTTGAGCCCGCTCGGCTTTGCAGGTTCGCCTGCTTGTCCCCGCAATGCAAAATGCAGGTGTTCTGCAGAGCCCACGAAAACTATTTTTGCAGGAGGGCCTAGCAGGTTGGCAGGCAAACCTGCGCCTGCTTACATCCCTAAAGCTCAGCTCTGGCATGGAAACGAATTTGAGCCTGTAGCAAAAGTCAAGGGATGAAATCGACTATTCTGCCTCTTCATACGAAATCACCGCACCCAAATATCTAATTTGGCCATTTACATGCATATATCGAATTAATGGGCAGGCAGGTTCTATGATGATGGACTCAGGCTACAATTGTGGAACCTACAGAAATGCCAGTGAGTAATAAAGTTCAACCGCATGGACGCACCAGTCAGTACCTTCGAATCATATAATCTTCTGCAGCCATCATATCCTCACGCAGCCCTCGCTGAAAGCCTGAAACGCAGTGACGCCTTCTCTCTCGGAGCCCAATAGCCCATGCCTGCGCCCGTGCGTTGGCAGCAGAAAGCAATCAATCACCTGCTACAAAACGGCAGGTCGCCGGCTGCAGCGCCTATCGCCTGCACTCTGACAAAGAGAGAATGATACTCGGCACAGACCATTCAGATCTGATGCAGTGTGATGTGGGGTGCAGTACATAGCTGTGAGAGAGACCATAGGAAAAGTTCATTTTACTCCTCTCACCTATTTACCTATTTATTTTGTTCATTTAACCCCCAAAGCAAAATTTAGATTCATTTACTCCCCTCAACTATTTCATTAGGTCCAATCTACCCCTAATTATATTCCTCTTTTCTTGTTTCTTTGCGTACGAGTTGAATTTTAATTTCATGACTTACAACATGGTACTCTATGTTAGAAAAATACATTAGCAATTTTTCATGATTACTTTTCGTACAGCTAAGATAAATTTCATACTAAATATTCCTAACCTATGAAAATAACCTTGAAAAAATCTTAGTATAAATTTTTAACATAAGGCATCATGTTTTGTATCCGCTCATAAAATTTGAACTCAAAATTTTAACTCATGCACGGAGAAAAAAAAGAGAAATCTAATTGGGGATAGATTGGACCAAATGAAATCTAATTAGGGGTAAAGTGAGTCTAAATTTTGTTCAGGGGATTAGGTGAACAAAGTGGATAGATGAGGGAAGTAAAATGGACTTTTTCCAAGATCATATTATCAGGTTAACACACTCGGGCAGAAAATAACGGCAAGTCCGCCAAATGTAATTTGTGAATCACAACAAGTGAAACCATCATCATCATTTTAGAGCCTACGACTGATGGGCTGAATCGATTCAAGTTTGAAAAATATTGAGAGCGAGACAAGCGGGGTGAATAGCTCCAGGGCGTGCTATTCATCCACCAGTAAAAATTCCATAAGGACAACAAACATGGGAGATCATGAACTCGGTTTGTTGGCTTTTCTCCTTATTCGCGAAGATCACTGGAAGTAAATTCTGAATGATCTACTCGGATATGGGGCAGGCCTCCTCAAAAGCTTGCTGCTCCTTACGACAAAAGTCGAATTCATTGGTGTAGTAATACATGCAACCAGCATAAGCGTCCATCTCCTTGGGACACTTCTGGTGAAGTTCTTTCAACCTGTGAATGAAACAACGGTCAGTCAAAACGGTACAAGAAGTACCAAAGTGATAAGCTTAATAGAAATTGCTCAAGAAAACCATGTTAAACAAGAAATGCAGGGTGCTACAACCTAGGGACAAATGCAACTTAACAAAGAGTTATAAGCTTAATGGAAACCACATTGTTCAAATAAACAGGGCTGATAATGAAGCATAGGATCATACAAGTAACTCCACTAAAAAAAGACAGCTAAAACATTGGACACCGGTCTGCATTCATATGAGAAGCACAAAATAGGAGCAAAAAGGAACATAACCTCCGATTTCGGAATTGCAGGGGGGGAAAAAGGATGCACTACCGCTGAATGGATCTTCCTCGCCTAAATCCTAACCACCTCCCAGATTAAACAAAAAAACTTCCTGGGTGGCTTCTTGGGTAAAAAGACAGGCTTATATGCTACCAATTACTAAATAAGAAATAGCAAAAGCACATACTGACATGTGAATCCAGGACCCATTGGTCAGCCTCAATGGGTGTCAGTTGTCATATTGTAGGCATGTACTTATTCAGTGCATATCATGAATCTTTTCAAGCTTCAAAGAATGCCATATGCCCCCAGGATATGGTAGATCTCAAATAATACAAGCCACAATGTCAACACAGACAATGTACTTTCCTGTTCTAACTCTGTCCTATGTAAACTATATAATTAACTCCCTGACCACAATGCTCAAGAAGCCCCTAAAAAAAGGCACGTGCAATGGAAGTATGGCATCACCAATTCAACAACTTCAGTCTTCTACTCGACAAATTTGCCAAACTATAATGGACTCATTTTGACAGGTAAAATAAACATAACGAGTAAATTTCAAACCAGGTTGACGTCACTAATTCTTTTATTTTAAAATCATGTGTGACAAGGCTGAATGAAACTCTATTGGATACTTAACTCATTTGTTTTCACCGCCAACACAGTGTAGAGAAAAAAGGTATAAAGTTGGGCAAAAACCAACAATTCCTCCATTGCACATCGTGTTATAGTTTTACTACTGGATACTTGTGAAGAACATGTCCTAACATCTTGGGAGATGCGACCATGCATGTTAGCACTAGTGTTGAAGTAGTGTTACCAGCATCTCCACTCCTTCAACGCAATGTCATAATCAAGTAAATTTCGTTACTCCTTTGCTTCCCTGAATCACTTGCTGGCATTACATGTATTTTTTTCACCACTACTTTGAGGATATGACGAGTAAATTCAGTTGATCAATTTATGGATATGCCACACACGCATGATGATCCTCTGGCCTCAACAGAACATTCTAATTGCATAAGACTAGAGGGTGGATCAAACTTTAACACATGCAACCCACATCAGCAAATGGGGAGAAATGTGGTCTTAGCTGCAAACAGAAAATGTTATGACACTAACTGGTTACTTTTAGTCAGCTTACTCAAGAGCAAAATACAAAGCAGTTAAATGGAAGATTTACAAAGTAGGGTAGTTCCCAGCCTACTAGTAGAAGAGAACGTGTTGTGACACAACTTGCAGCAGTAGGTTCTCGCTACCCACATTTCCAGTTTGGGGTAACACTGAACTAACCACTGCAAGATAACCTATGAGGCTATGACAGATAGCAAGTATCTGTATTTCAGTTGTGAAGACTATGTATGAACTTAAGCATTGTACCATCACTTACATTCTCTATTAGTTATGTTAGAGGCAGCTTTATCAATCTTGGCTATGTTTGGGACTTCACGAATCACTGTTTTGTCCCTAGGATCCATACGATTAGAATTAATAAGTTGATGGTCACTAAATGAAAGGAAAAAGGACACAGACCATATGGTTCATGCAATTTTGTTGAAGAAAATGAGCATAGCAGAATCAATACCTATCACCCTATCCCAGAACAATCCGATACACATAAATGATACAAATCAGAACCAACAAAAATGCAGATAAGTTAAAACTAAATACTTAAACAGGTATCATGCGAGTGAAGATTTCCTATCAACTAAGGAGATCACAGTAATTTATTGGTTGCAAAGGAGGATTCTTGTTTGAAAAAAAAAAACTAACCAAGAAATAAAGGTATGGAACCATTTGTTCATTTTTTATGTATGACTCTAAAGCCAAAATGAGCTATCTAACAATTGCAAAATCACCGGTTTAATAGTGCACTGCCTAATCTATGCCACCTCACCAATTTATCCCCACCAATGTAATCGCACAACCATGACTCTAGCATTGTATCATGCGATCATAATTCATAATTTTCTATGTCCATTGGCTGCTACAAAAAAGTCTCATAGCTCTGCATAGCATATTTGCTTAAGATGCGAAGTTTCTTCACATGTTTCTCAGGAAATACTACTGGTTATCACAACCTCAGCAGAAGATTGCATGATCACTCAACTGCTGGGTACCCTGATAACCAAGAGCACACACTCAGCTACCACATACCCATTGCCAATTAGCTGTTCACCTGCAACATCACTGATATACTGTGCATAATCTGACAGTGAATAACTGGGAAATGCAGCTACTGATACATCCCCAGCTCAGTACAGCCTTATTGATAAGCCTGACAATCACCAACTTGTATCTGATAGCGCCCACTAATAAACATCACAAACCCAGAGCCTCTCGCTCACTACAAACTAACAAAATCGGGCACAAAAATTAACCGCATCGAGCGCACCTTCGCTAACAAATTGAACCGTAACGAACAGCACGATGGAAGCAACATTTTACGAGCCCGGATTCCAATCGTAATCGGGCAGGAGTGGGATCGGACGGAGCGCAAGCAGGGAGGATAGAAAGAGAACTTGGCAAGCGAACTCACAGGCTGAGGACGCAGCGCGTGACCTGGCGCCCCTTCTCGAGGCACTTATCGGGGTTGGGGTCATTCTTCTTGCAGTTGAGGAAGGCGACGTTCTCCGGGCGGCACCGGACCGCGATGTGCTTGGACGCCGCCATCAGCACCGACGACGTCGGGATCGGCTCCCCCGATGCGTCCACGGGCGTGCTGCTCGCCGACATCGCTACGGGCGCGGGAGGGTCCCGGGGGCTCCTGGCCTTGGAGATCTGGGGGAGGAGGTGGGGGCAGCGGGACGGGCAGACGGCAGACCCAGACGAGAAGGGGGAAGGGGGAGGAGATGGAGAGGAGGGCGAACCGGCGAAGTGGTGACTGGTGAGGGGGCCGGAGGGGAGAGTCTCTGCCACTCTCTGCGTCGTTCGTGCCTTCGTGGGCTTCAGAGTGTGAAACTATTGGGCTTTATGTGGGCTCATTTTGTAGGGTTTATGTGTACGTCGGGTTTGGCCTTCTGACAACGGGGAACCTACACAGCTTCCGGAAAGTTTTTTCTTACCCAACTTCCATTGTTTTTTTGGGATTCGTGCGCATAATATGGTCCGTCGGATGCACCTCGCGCCCTTCCTCCAACCCTAACTCCTCCTGTGCCGCCGCCGCCCCCGACCCCGACCTCGACGCCGCCGGCCGCCGGGGCCGAGCGTCCCCGCGCCACCCTCGTTCTCCGCCGGACCTACGCGCCGCCGGTGCATGTACCGACGCCCCTTGGCGGCCCGGCCTCGCGCGCCGTTGGCCGTGGCCGCTGCCCCCGGCGCGCTGCCGGCCGCGCCCACCGCCGCCCTTGGCGCGCTGGCCCGCGCGCCGCCACCGGAGCTCCCAGTCTCCCACCGCCACGAGGAAGAAGAAGCAGTTAAAAATGATGGTTTGAAATGTTGAATTAGGTTTAGAAAAATATTAAATTCAATCTTTCAAAATGTTAAACTAGGTAGCAAGAAATGTTGAACGTGATATTTTTTTCAAAATGTTGATCAATATTTTACAAAATGTTGAATGCACTCCTTGTAGACGTTGATTTAAGTTTTAAAAAATGTTGAATCTAATTGTTGAGTTAATTTTCTATTATGAGCCTAATGAGCCTTAAAGTTACTACTCTTATCTGGATCGTGGAAATCAGATATGAGCCCCTCCTAACAATGCGCCCCTGGTCGGGTAATGGAAAATTCAGCATAGTTTTTGTTACATCTTCTGCTTGTTGTGTTTTTTCTACGACCGAGCCAACCATTTAAGATGAAAATTTTAGGGCCAGTGACTCAACTGTGCTGTACTCTGTGGTTAATAAAATTTACACGTTTCTATAAAAAAGAAAACCATGTTACTTTAGCTTTTTAAAAACGGTAATGCGTCTGAAATCTTAAAAAAATCGGACGCTCGACATATGTTGCACTAGTTAAGCATCGATGTTGCAACTATTATTTCTACATGTTTCACAGTGAATGTGGTAGGAAACACAGTGAGTGTTAAAAATCAAAACCTATCTCGAATTTTATAGATAATGTACTTTAGGTTTGCGGACTAGGGTTACTAGTTTCGCAGGACAACATCAAAATTGGGCAAAAAGCTCACAAGCTAGTGGCAACAGAGTTTCTTTTCCCTCTAGCTTTCAATGCAGGGGGCATAAGAATTAAAATTGTGGGCAAGTATTCAACAATAATCTTGTATTATGGCAGTAAATGTTGTGAAGGGGAAAAATGGAGCGTGCCTCACCAGTTTTAAGTATCGGCATTAGGTATCTTTAGAGGTTGAGAAAACACTCACATCTATGCTATCGGAACATGACTTAATTAGGAGTGTTTTTTCTCCATAAATTTTTAGGAGATGGACCACGTAAAAATCCACTATCAATAAAACTTGATCTCTAACTGTACCTTATCACTAGATACGGTAACTAGCCATGGCATTGTTACCTTGTCAACCATTAGTAAAATTATGGATATAAACTATAAAATTCTTCTCCTTTAGTATAAAGTTCTTTCCAAACTCATATGTCAAATGTAGTTACAATGCGATTTTACATCTTTGCATCCTTCCAGCTCAGCACATCTTATTAGCGTGTGTTTGGCTAGAGAGTGATGGAACTGAACGGATTCGTCCCAAATCTTCAAAGTATATTCATGTTCTGGGATACACTTATATCCTTTGCATCCATCCAAATGCTGTTATAGGATCGAATTTCCAATGGCTCCATCCTAAGCTATCCTATGAACCAAAAGCATGCTTAGAGAGAAACACAAAGGAAGAGCCTGATTGGTTTGATGCCAAAATATTGGCATGCAAAGTTACTATTTGGTTGGCTACCAAATTTTGGCGGCAAACCCTCTAAAAATCCGGCATTTCACCCGTCCAGCTCAGCAGCGTGAATGCGTGATGCCTCCGGCGGACCTGTCCACACATCGTTGCCCAAAAGCGACCGTCCGTCGAGACAATCTACAGAATTCACATCCGTCACTCTCAACAATGAACGGCCAGGATCGCTCGAATCCCTCCATCTCGCCAGCTCAACCACGCCACCGGCATCCACCGTCACGGCGTCGCCACCCCCCTCCGCCGCCCGCCACTGTTGTATAAGTACCTCCATCTCATCAGCTTAGCCTCCAAGCCGAAGGAAGAGGCGACCCGCCGCCCTCGAGCCTCGAGGCCGCGACCGCCGCGCGAACCCTAGCCGCCGCTCCGATCGCCCCCACCGGTAAAGCCGTAAGCTCCCTCGTCGACTCGATTCGTTCCGATGATTCGATCCGTGTTCCCCGATCACCATTCCTGGGGTTTTGGGGTGGGGGTTTTGGGCATTTGATTCGCCGTTGATGTCTTTGTTGTTGCGCGGTGCAGGAGTTTTCACTATATGCTTCCGACGAAGAGAGCGGAGGGAGTTGAGGACAGCAGCGACGGGGTCGTGAAGAAGGCTGGGCAGGGGAATCGGCTGTTGGGGCAGGGGCGATGGTGGCCGGGGAGGAGGCGGGCGGCGGCGGGGGGAGCGGCAATATGAGCGGGGTGGCGGAGATCGATGAGGACCTGCACAGCAGGCAGCTTGCCGTGTACGGGAGGGAGACGATGCGGCGGCTGTTCGCGTCCAACGTGCTCATCTCCGGTCTGAACGGGCTTGGAGCTGAGATCGGTGCGTGCCCCTTCTAATTTCTGATTCGTACGTTTATTAGTTTCCTGTTCTAATATTGGTGCTCCCGCAAAAAAATTCCTGTCTATCTAGCATTCTAGCTGCTCTCATGTTTTTACATGTTGTTTGCAACCTGTGATATTTTGGTGTCCCCATGTTTCTAGGCAATGCAGTATGTGTAGAGGCTCATTTGCTTAATTGTGAAATACACTTTGAATACTTGCATATAATTGGCATGCACACGCAAACAGACTGGCGGTCTTATGCCCTTATTCATTTCTGCTCCGTTCAAGTTGTGACCATTTTTCTGCTAATTATGTACATATTTGCGTTATTTTGTGGCAGAGACATGTAAAGGTTCTCTTCATTATAAGATACATGTATGAGTAGTGAGTAGCCAAACTCACCGCCTCTCATGTGTGTATTTCTTTCACCCCTCAAGTTGTTATGATTTAGATCACCCCCTCTATCTCCTGTCAGCACAGGGGCATAAGGATTTTTTTTCCTGTTTGAGCCAGTAATTTGTAATTATTTAAGAGACAGCTATTTATTTTATCATGTCAAATTCTAATGCTACCATGCCTTCTTGTCTTATCGGTATGGTATAATTGCTAATCAAACTATGATTTATTAGTATATATGTTATCTGGACAAATGATCTTTGGAATTAATAACCTTTCAACAGCAAAGAATCTTGCTCTGGCTGGTGTTAAGTCTGTCACCCTACATGATGCGGGAAATGTGGAAATGTGGGACCTATCGGGCAATTTCTTTCTATCTGAGGATGACATTGGGAAGAACAGGGCTGTTGCTTGTGCTGCAAAGCTTCAAGAACTTAACAATGCTGTCGATATATCTGCTTTAACAGAAGAATTGACCACCGAGCACCTTTCAAAGTTCCAGGTCTGCTAGTTCTCCACTGTGTTAAAATTTGTTACTTCTTGTTATGTTGTCTTCATTCCTATCCAGTGATAGGTAGCATAATCATGGTTGAGAAACTATTTTATTTGAGATCCCTTTTTGAAGTGTATGACGTTATAAATGTGTTCAGGTTAATTCCTGGTGTTGGTAGTAACAGGCTAATCCATCCTGGCCTTTGATATGATGATCTTTAATGTTTCTGCTCATATTCTCTATTTGATTACAGTATCTGATCCTATGATTATGAGTAATTTTTTCTTTTGTATCCGAGTGTCATCGTGCTCATAGTGCCAAATGATTTCCTTTTGTGGGGCCTAGTTGAATTTATTTGCTTGAAATAAAAATTACTGAAACCTGGAGTTAAATTGAATTAGTGCAAATCTGTATGTTATCTCTTTGCCAAGTGCAAGTTTGTGTAGGGTTTGCTTATACCACAGATGTGCTTCCATGCTATCAGATGCATCCATGACTTAAGCCTACTTTGTGAAAGAAGTTGGTTGGTTATTCTACTGCAGAACCCCTTAACCAACCTTGTATATTGATATCTTGCTCTGTGGGCCTGATAGCATCTTGATAACTTTCCACAGTCAATAAATTTGGAAATCTTTAAGTGACACCAAAATCGCAACCTCCGATTAGTAACATCATATGACTTAAGCCTATATGTTCAGATTAAAGTGATAAAGTTTCCCTCCAATACAATCTATTTAATGATAATGACATGTTTGGTAGCATCACTGAATGTATTGCTGCAGTGTTCAAGTCTTGTATCACAAATCGTCAACGTAACTCTGTGAAGTCATCATACAGTTATCATACTTACACTTTCTGATTTTCAGGTGGCTGTTTTCACTGACATTAGTCTGGACAAGGCGTTTCAATTCGATGATTATTGTCGCAGCCACCAGCCCCCAATTTCCTTTATCAAAACAGAAGTCCGTGGTCTTTTTGGTAGTGTCTTTTGTGACTTTGGGCCTGAGTTCGCTGTTCATGATTTTGATGGTGAAGATCCGCATACTGGCATAATTGCATCAATCAGCAATGACAATCCTGCAACGGTGTACTGTATTGATGATGAGCGCCTTGATTTCCAGGAAGGTGATCTTGTTGTTTTCTCAGAGGTCCAGGGAATGATTGAACTGAATGATGGGAAGCCAAGGAAGATAATACGTTCAAGACCATATTCGTTCTGCATCGAGGAGGATACAAATAACTTTGGCATCTATACAAAAGGTGGAATTGTTATGCAGGTGAAAGAACAAATGGTTGTAGAATTTAAGAGTTTGAGAGATTCTATTAGAGAACCTGGCAATTTCCCTCTGAGTGATTGTTTGAAGTTTGACCGCCCACCTCTGCTTCATTTTGCATTCCTAGCTTTGGATAAATTTAGGAAAGAGTTTGGACGTTTCCCTGCTGTTGGTTGTGCCCAGGATGGCCAAAGGATTGTGGAGTTCACTGCTTCTTTCAATGAAGCCACAATTGATTACAAGATTGAAGGTAAGCTTGATGAGAAGTTGCTGCGGCTTTTTGCAAGTGGTTCTAGAGCTGTCCTGAACCCAATGGCTGCTATTTTTGGTGGAATTGTTGGTCAAGAAGTTGTGAAGGCATGTTCTGGAAAATTTCAGCCACTGTACCAGGTAACTGTTATGGATTACAAGATATTCTATGCTTCTCTATTCTGTTGTTATCTGACAAGAAAGTTATCTTTGTCAGTTCTTCTACTTGGATTCGGTTGAATCTCTGCCAACCCATCAATTGGACCCTAAAGACTTGAAGCCATTGAATAGCCGCTATGATGCTCAGATTTCTGTTTTTGGCTCTAGGCTTCAAAAAAAGCTGCGAGATGCCAATGTCTTTGTTGTGGGATCTGGTGCTCTTGGATGCGAATTCTTGAAGAACCTGGCTTTAATGGGAGTATCTTGCAGCCGTAAAGGGAAACTAACTATAACAGATGATGATGTCATTGAGAAAAGTAACTTGAGCAGCCAATTTCTGTTTCGTGATTGGAATATTGGACAGGCTAAATCTACAGTTGCAGCTACAGCAGCTAGTGCTATCAATTCCTGCCTTCACATTGATGCTCTCCAGAATCGTGCTTGTCCAGAGACCGAGCATGTGTTCCATGATGCATTCTGGGAGGGCCTTGATGTTGTCATCAATGCACTTGATAATGTTAATGCTAGGATGTACATGGACATGAGATGCTTATACTTCCAGAAACCACTCTTGGAATCTGGAACGTTGGGTACTAAATGTAATACACAAATGGTAATTCCTCACCTTACTGAAAATTATGGGGCTTCACAAGACCCTCCTGAGAAGCAGGCACCCATGTGCACAGTCCATTCATTTCCGCACAATATTGACCATTGTGTGACATGGGCTCGCTCAGAATTTGAGGGTCTGCTAGATAAAACTCCAAATGAAGTCAACTCTTTTCTGTCTAATCCTACGCAATATGCTGCTGCCATGAAAAAGGCTGGTGATGCTCAGGCCAGAGAATTGCTTGAGCGTGTACGTGAATGCCTTGAGAAGGAGCGCTGTGAAAGATTTGAAGATTGCATAACCTGGGCAAGACTGAAGTATGATTTATCTCCCCAGTTTGTTTGTTATTTTGTGAATTCAACCATTCTTTGTTTCTCTTGGTCTATGTCATGCCATCTTTCCTTATTCAAAGTTTAACTAATTTTGTTGAATGTATCATCTAAACCTATAGGACTACTAGGAAGGGTGCTCATTTTAGGTGCCATCTAATATCCTTCTTTTTCCCCAGATTTGAAGATTACTTCTCTAATCGTGTGAAGCAGCTAACATTCACATTTCCTGAAGATGCCGCCACTAGCACAGGAGCCCCTTTCTGGTCTGCTCCAAAGCGTTTCCCTCGCCCGCTGGAATTTTCAACTACGGATTTATCACATGTTCAGTTTATAATGGCCGCTTCCATATTGAGAGCAGTGTCTTTTGGAATCACTGTACCTGACTGGGCAAAGAGCACTACTAATCTGATCGATGCAATCAGTAAAGTTTACGTACCTGAATTTAAGCCAAAGAGTGGGGTTAAGATTGAGACAGATGAAAAGGCCAATAACATCTCCAGTGCCTCAGTTGATGATGCCGCTGTTATTGAAGACCTTTTAGCCAAGTTGGAAGCATCTGCCAAGAAACTACCTCCAGGATTCCGATTGAAACCTATTCATTTTGAGAAGGTTAGCCTTTCAAAAGCTTCTTTCTGCCGTTTTAAGGTTAAAACCCTATGTTTTAGCCTTTTCCCCTGCTGTTGAAGAACAAACTCATTTGCAAACATTTTCAATTTGGAAGCACCTGCATATTGTTTAAAATATGAGTCAATAAGTAAGTTCTGACCTGATAAGAACTAAAGATTAACAAAGATTCTGCTGTGGGGTCACATTACTTTTCTTCTGTGACTGGATTACAAAAGTTAATAGCATATCAGTTTTGTGACTCCTTGCTAGTAGTATTCCTTCATAACCTGCCACCACACTGCCAGAGAGAAAAAGGTCAGTTAGCAGTTCTTTGAGAAAATGAGAGCTCTGAGAGATCTTGACAGCGTGTTCTTCGGTCACTTAAATCTTCCATATTTGTTTCTGTTTCCTTTTCATGATACAACTGAGAAAAATTGTGTGCTGCCAATTCTGTTAAAGCTTAAGTCTTGAAAAGCCACATTATTGTATATATGGGCATTCCCGTTGAAACTTAAAATCCAATATAGGATAAATGCTTAAGATATATAGCTGTATGAAAACAAAAGTAATTAAAACTTTAGCAGTTGATTGTTTTGGTATCTTAATTCTGCTTATACATGTTCCGTTCCTGTTACAGGATGATGATACAAATTTCCACATGGACTTGATTGCTGGCCTCGCAAATATGCGCGCAAGGAACTACGGCATCCAAGAGGTCGACAGGCTGAAGGCGAAGTTTATTGCTGGAAGGATCATCCCGGCTATTGCAACTTCAACAGCCATGGCCACAGGACTTGTGTGCCTTGAGCTTTACAAGGTTCTGGCCGGTGGGCACCCAGTCGAAGACTACCACAATACATTTTCTAACCTGGCGCTACCGATGCTCACCAAATCTGAACCTCTTCCACCCACTGTGATCAAGCATAAAGGTATGAGGTGGACCGTATGGGATCGATGGTCTATCAAGGGTGACATCACAGTTGCAGAGCTACTGAAGTGGTTAAGTGACAAGGGCCTGAGCGCTTACAGTGTCTCCTGCGGCACATCGTTGCTGTACAACACAATGTTCCCAAGGCACAAGGATCGATTGAGCAGGAAGATTGCGGATGTTGCCAAGGAGGTGGCAAAGGTTGACGTCCCAGAATACAGGAAGCATCTGGATGTCGTCGTTGCTTGTGAGGATGACAAAGGGAAGGACATCGACATTCCTCTTATCTCCATTTACTTCCGATAGATAGGTTGCTGCGTGGAAATAGATGATGCTTGTGAAAAAGGTCCATGTGAAAAGCGATTTTGAGTGCGTTCGTAAACTCTGTTTATATAGTGTCGCGCTCTTTAGGGATCGGTAGCGGAGTGATCACTGCTGGAGTTGCTTGCTGGCGGTGCATCTCCTTACAGCTCTGTACGGGGGCTTGGGCCCCGCTGTTGCACGCCAACTATTTGCAGGTGTGCAATGCGATCTTTTGGATAATTTGGTGGATGGATTTCCCATTGCTGCTGCTAGTCCACAAAGCAGGTTTTGGTTAAAGGACTCAAGAGGATGTTCACCGGAGTTCCGGGTCTTTACTTGCATCTCTGGCCATTTCACTACGTGATTCCCAGATGTCATGTACTCCGCACCTCACCGCAATCACTTGCATGCCTAATAATGCGCGTCGATTTCAGTCTGTTAGTTTTCACTTTTCCGTGCGCCTTGCTGGATGAGTATAAGGAGGAGGGACCAGCAAAGGGCGCTTTGATTCAGCAACCGTGACCGCTCAAGTCACAATTGGGGTCTTGAGAGAGTGCTGGCCAGCAGGCGTGTCGGTGCGGACCGAGGAGCGGTGAAGTAAGCTGCACGATGCCCCGTGCTCACTGGGGTTTCAGTTGTTCAGCTTCAGCTCATTCCACGCGTTTCCCGCATCGGCAGGCTGGGCGGCGGAGGTGGCCCGTGGCCGGCAGGTTCACCCCCAGCGTCATCGGATTGCCTCCGCCCTCCGGCACATGCCTCGTGGGAGATCAGGAGCTAGCGCACGCGCAACCGACCCCGCTCCGGCTTGCGCCTCACTTCATCACCACTCGGAGCACCACGGCCCATCCCTCCTCCCCATCACGAGTTCCTAATGGATGGCCCGTGTTTTACACTCCAAGTCACCGGGTGATGAAGGCTGTTCCCGACGCCTTCTTCATGCGGTCCTGCCGCCGGCCGCCGCCGCGTTCCGCTCCACTAGCCGAGCGGCAAGTGGCCACCGCCCACCAGCGTAGTTCTGCCGCGGAAAGAAACAAGGTAATGGCCAGGACGTGGTAGCGGGTAACCACCAAACAAACGCCCGTCACCGGCAGCAATATCTTAAGCGCCGCAGATCGTTGCCTCCCGAATCTGCCCGTCGATCGTACAGGCAATGCCTGAACAATAAACAAATCGACCAACGTCTTGGGTAGCCTCTTGGTCTTGGGTGCCCAGCGAGCGCTCGTCACAGCAGCAACTGAAATGCGCCTCACGACTTCCTGGTTCCTGCAGCCCTGCAGGGTCTCAGATTCGTTCTCGCGTTTACTCCCTCGTCATAGGCCAGCCCAGTGTCGTGTCGTACACCGGTTACTCACAACGGTGCGCGACAGCAGGCCGTCAGGGCTACCCACCTAACCTGACAAGAACATCTATCTATCTATAACTCAGCTCCTAATCATGAACGAAACGGAACCGCCCCCAATTTCCAGCTGGCCGGCGCTAATCATCCGAGGCGGGGAGGCAACTGAAACTGAACTCCTCCCAGGAAGATGCGGGTCACCAAGAAGCCACCGACGACCGACCCTGACCGAGACCAACCAGATCGCTCGGCCAGCGCGCGCGAGGGCTTCCCTTCCCCTCCCGTGCCCGTCGCTGTCGCACGGCCGCGCGTCCCCGTCGCCGCACCCTCCACCGTCACTTTCCTGTCGCCGCACGGCCTCGATCCCTCCCTGGCGAAAGGCCACGCGCCAGCGTCAGGTCGAAACGACCCGGCACCTCGCCACCACCTGTGCTGTGCACGGCCGCACGGGAATCTGGTCGCCGCCGCCGCCGGGCACGGGAAGCCACCAGCCCTATTGTAATCCTGCGCCCAAGTAGACGTTTGTGTATATCCTCGTCGCTTGGCCGAGGCCGGCCGATGCTTGATCGGCAACGGTCGGGGACAACGTGATGAGCGCCCGATTCACTTGGGGATCAGGATAACGATGTCACCTACCTTTGTTTAGTCCACGCCTCTGCCCGTTTCACCGTTTGGGATCGCCATTGACCGCGAACTGATCGATGAGCGCCCGAGGATACTAGCTGGCTGCTACGGTATGTGCTCGCTAGCAGCTAGCTTATCGTGTCACGTGGGTCCTCGGTGAATCGAGGGTTCTTTTTCCGTCGGATGCGGCGCTGCGGCTGGTGCGGTTTGCCCGTCGCGGTCAACTGGTTGAGGCGTCGGCCTCGTCTGCGATCAGGGGGAGGGTTTATGGCGACAGCGGCGTCCCGTGCCTTGCTTCACGTGACGCCTCTAATTCTGGACAGGCACCTTGGCAGAGGCGCAGCTACTTGGAGCAGACCTCGGAAGGGTCAAGGGTGCACCGCAGATAGGCTACCAAGGCATAGGGTTAGATGTTAACCTTGCCACGCTACAACTCTAGTCTTTTAGGGCGTGTGTTTGATTCAGTGTCATGACACTTGATAATTAGGGATCAACAACACAATAGCATGAAACTAGGGATACCCATGCCACTAGGATGCAATAATAAGATGTAAAATAACATTGTGACAATCCCATTTTCCTATTGAAATTGAGGGGGGAAAGAAATCTAGAATGCTGCCATTAAGATGGGGATATTATATACTCCTATGTGTGTCAAACATACAACAACCGTTCCAATAATCCATGGATGTCAAAATTTCAAGACACAAGGTGGAGACATGTCGTTATGAAATGATTAGCTAGCTATTCCAATTATTTTAAAATTTCTCCCTAAATTAACCTAGGATTTCATAAGTACGAAATGATTACACCAACAACCACAAACATTTTCTTTTCTAAAAAATAAAAAGAATTCCGAAAGAGCCCCCCTTAGTTGTGTGGTCGCCTTCGTGCTGCCTCCTTTCCCTCTCGCCTCCACCACCTCCGGCTGGCTACTTTTGCCGCCTCCACCGCCCTTTCAGGCCTTCGCCCAACCGACTGCGCGTTCCCTCCCAAACGCGCACCCCCTCCTCTCCTCCCGTGACCACCGCCTCAGCCTCGCGTCCTCGGGTTCCCTCCAATCCGTGCCACCGGGCTTCTCGTCACGGCTCGTGCTGCGGTTCAGTGTGCAAGTAATGGAGCGGCGGCGGTCACCGAGGCTGCTGCTCCAAGTGTTCTTCTTGCTCGCCGCTTCTTCTCCGCTCGGGAGTGCAGGTTTCTTTTTGGATTTTCGATTTGTCAGAGTAGCTGGTGGGTGTGCATTTGGGTTTATGGTGTTCGCCTTGTTGGTTTGCTGCAGGGATTGGAGGCCTCGGAGTTGGCCCGGAGAGCAATGGAGCTTCCGTTAGTCCTAGGTGAGCGTGCTCAGATTCTTGGAATTAGATCTTCACTTTATGGCTTGCTAGAAATGGGTGCCATCATTTTTCTGACATCCAGATTCCAGAATATGTAGCTTTAGGGGGATTGGAGTTGAAGATTAGAGGCATGGATGCTTTTAGCATTAGCCTGTTTTCATACATGGCTGGTAAATGGCAAAAAGTTGTGAATTTGTTTTTTTTTTTTTTGCCCTTTAAGATGGCCATCATCATGTGCGCTTGTACAGGGCACTGGACTAATTGGTGTTAACCATGCGTTAGTATGTACGAGCAGTTTTTATTGTGGTGTGTGTAGTGGTGACTTTAATTTCTTGTAAGAATTGGAGTTGTTGAATCTTTTTCTCTTTGTTTGAAAAACAGAATTTGCTCGTGGCTTTCTTTGTACTGAACTAGTGGCAAATTTTTCTAGTATGCATGCATCAGTAAGCATTATTTTGAGGCACATTTATTCATTTTAGAAAGCTCTGGAGTTAAGTCACAGAGTGATGGATAGCTAGGTCAAAAAACAAGAATCGGGTCTATTATTTTCAATTTAAAACAGAATCAATGATCAGGGTAAATTTGACTATTCTTTCTCTAGGAATTCCAGAAGGCTGTTGCAGATTGGAGATGGAAACGAAGATAGCCTATTTCATCTCCCACATGCAAGGACTTTCTCACACAAGAGCAGATCTCGTAAAAGAGCTCCAACGCCAGCAGCAGCACCAACGTCTGCTCCATCACCGTCACCATTCATATCCCCACCAGAAAGCTCACCTTCTACATCACCACATGCTTCAGGATCCATGCCACGCCAATCTCCTTCACACCATCATCCAACTGCAGCCCCTCCACATTTGG
Organism: Setaria viridis; assembly: GCF_005286985.2. NCBI lineage: Eukaryota > Viridiplantae > Streptophyta > Magnoliopsida > Poales > Poaceae > Setaria > Setaria viridis. The sequence goes on from NC_048271.2 coordinate 46,750,677, forward strand.
ACAGGTCTAGGCCTACAACTAAGCCGGACGAACACGATCGTTCAGTTGAAACTCCAGTTCATTCTTCGCATAAACATTCCTGGACAACCTATGGTTTGGTTGCAGCAGGGATTGCTGTTTTCATTCTGGTATCAGCAGCCAGTGTTCTCTGCTTCCGAGCTAAGAAAATGGGAACTGTGAGGCCATGGGCGACAGGTCTCAGTGGTCAATTGCAGAAAGCCTTTGTAACTGGTATGTTTGTTCCCCTACCTATGTACATACCATATCTGGGGAACTATTATAATTTTACATCATAATAATGTAATCATATTTCTAGGTGTACCTTCATTGCAACGGTCAGAGCTGGAAACAGCATGTGAGGATTTCAGCAATATAATTGGTTCTACCTCTAGCTGCATGCTGTACAAGGGGACCTTGTCCAGTGGAGTTGAAATTGCAGTGGCCTCAAGCTTGGTAACATCTGCTAAGGATTGGTCGAAAGAAAATGAATCACAGTACAGGAAGAAGGTAGCATTTTACAGTTTATCGAGTCTGTATAAGTGTCACTTTGCTTCACTTTTTATTTGATTCAAATGATAAATGTTTCAGATCACAAGTTTGTCCAAAGTAAGCCACAAGAATTTTATGAATTTGCTTGGCTACTGCGAGGAAGAGCATCCATTTACCAGAGTGATGGTATTTGAATATGCTCCAAATGGGACACTTTTTGAGCATCTCCACAGTAAGTGCATTGTTAATTTTTGTCATGAATCTATCAATTCCTTCTGTCAAAAATCTGTTCTCTTCAGTCTGCATGATTGAGAAAAATATTATAATGTGTCAACGTTTGACATTGTCATCGTGATTGCATTGCAGTCAGGGAAGCAGAGAAGCTTGACTGGATGGCACGGCTCAGGATATCCATGGGCATTGCTTACTGTCTTGAGCACATGCATCAGCTGAAAACACCAGTTGTGCCTAGGAATTTCGACTCTACTACGATATACCTTACGGATGACTTTGCTGCAAAAGTCTCAGATCTTGAATTTTGGAATGATGCAAAGGGACATAATTCAACCAACGACAACCTCACATCATCATCGGACCTGGAGAGTGTTGTGCGCTGGTATGGCATAGTGCTGCTGGAAATATTGACCGGACGAGCTCCCCATTCTGAGGTGGATGGGCCACTTGAACACTGGGCTTCACGCTACTTCGACGGCCAGATGCGTCTTGAGGAGCTGATTGACCCCAGCATGGGTTCCTTCCCCGAAGACGCTGCGCGTGCGCTTTGCGAGGTTGTAAGGTCCTGCATTGATCCAGATCCAAAGAAGAGACCACGGATGGCAGAGGTTGCAGCTCGGATGAGAGAGATCACTGCGTTGGGGCCTGACGGAGCGACTCCGAAGGTGTCGCCGCTGTGGTGGGCGGAGCTTGAGATCATGTCTTCTGAGACCTGAAGTTGGCGGCCAGCCAGATGATATTCTTTAATCTGTTGGTTGCTGCTAATCTTGTTTCGTGGACTTGATTAGGTAGAGGGTGGTTGAGAATTTGTTCTGTGTGCAAAATTGCATAGGGAGTGGTATTGTACATGTAAAGAAGATTAACAATGTAACAGGCATTACAGCCAACTTGAGAAATAGAAAAGGGCGCGTGGTTTGTTTTTAGATTTTCAGGCAATTCATACCAGAGTTGACCTGTTCTACTGACAGTCTTCTGAGACTGAAGATGCCAATTCCCTGTAATTCCTATTCCAACATTCAGGACTGAAAATTGCTAACGCTAAATTTAAAGCCCAAATCGAAACAAACAGTAACGTTTTGTCGTTGGTATTGTGGGACGCCTCTCACAAAGAGAAGGGATCCCTCCAAAAATTGGCGTATGCTGCTTGTTGTGGCGAGCACACGGTATTCTTTAGTAAAAGGCGAAAGAATAGTTCGCTTTGTGCTCACCACGCAGCTCCATGCATTGGAATGGCCGGCTCGGTCGCTATTTTAAGAGCGTCCGGCGGAGATGATTGCCAGAGCTCAGCGGTATGGGACTAAACAGACAGCATCGCATGTCGTTGCCCGGTCTAGTGGGCCGGATTATAAACGAACAGGCCTCATCTCTATCATGGGCCTGATTAACCGCTTGTCTCGTGGGCCTAGTAATGATTGATGAACGCTTTAATCCAGCATTTATGCAACGAATCAGCTCGATCACAGATAAGGCGATACGCGCTGTCCATCTTATCTTATCTTATTGGCGTGAACATTAAAAAACAAAAAGAAATTCTAAAAATTCTCTAAAAAAAGCAAAACATCTTGCCATCAATTCGATAGACTCAACCATCATAGCCATTGAATCTATTATATTTTCTAAAAAATTACCCACTTATGCTATTATGAAAATAGTCTAAAGTAACCCTAAATCTATATCTAAATTACCCACCTCTACCATTATATAAAATAAATTAAAATAATCCCCTAATCTTCATTTAAATTACACACCTATGCCATTATAAAAAATAATTTAAAATAACACCTTAAATTTGCATCTAAATTGCCCACCACTAATATTATAAAAAATAATTGTATCTAAATCACTCACATATGCCATTATTAAAAATTTGAATTAAAATCACCTTCATTAAAAATATACCTAGAGGTACATCAATATATGATTTCAAATTTCCTATTCTTATACTATTAATATAGAAAATAATAATTAAGACATATACACATGATACGCGTCACCATTTATAAATATATTGAGAAAGTGATGGGAATATATATTTTCATGTTAAAATAAAATTTGGATTCCATTAAACAAATTCAAGCGTATACCTGCAATGCAAAGTGAAAAGAAAGAAAAATATTCTAAACGTGGATGAAAATATCGTAGAGTAATTACTAACTAAAGTATATGATAATTGGTTGAAGATAATAATTATATATCTATATAAGTATTGTGTTAGCATATTTAACAAATGAGAGAGATCCCAAGGTAAATATTTTGATATTAAGCTATCTGCTCTTATTTTTTTAAAAAAAATTGTAGACCACATATTAATTTTCACAAGACACGTTAGAAAATTCTCACAAAATTGAAAAACATATCAGGATCAGTCATGTAGACTCTAATAACCATAGCCATTGGTCTATTATATTTTCTAAAAATTACCCACCACTATTATTATGAAAATATTATAATGGTATATGCAGGTAATTTTTTAGAAAATATAATAAAATCTAAACCAACATCTAAATTACCCACCGACGCATTATAAAAAATAATTTAGAGTAACCCATAATCTATATATCTAAATTATCCATACATATCATTATAAAAATAACTTAAAATATCTTTCTAAATTTGTATCTAAATTACCCATGTATGTTATTATTAAAAATAATATAAAGTAACTATCAAAATTTTAATCTAATTATATGCATGTTCATTGTACCAAAAATAAACAAAGATATGATTTTAAAATAACTATTTCTATTGTTGTTAATATAGAACTACAAAGTTCAGGTATATATGCATGATGTGTATCGCCATGTAGACCATTTATACATGTGTGGAAGGAAACCATGAAAAATATTGATTTCAAGTTAAACACAATGTACGGAGGTGCGTTGTAATTGTAAGGTAAAAAAGTATGAATTAAAATCAATCAAAACTTGAGTATTGCAAAAATATTAAATAACTAAAAGAATAGCAGATAAATAAGTTTAATTATCAGAACAAATATAATTTTTTAAAATTATTAGCCTGTGTGGAAGGACGGATCGATGAACTTAGTATTTCGAACGGAAGAACATTCGGTGTAGTTGTGAGCACGACCATACCGAGCCTTACCCAAAGGGAAGCAACCAAGAAACGCAATGGATATTTCATGGGCTCCTTAGCTGGAGGCACGACGGAACCACAGCTCAGAGAACACCCGCTACAGAAATAAAAGTAGAGAGAATCTTCGCCTTCGCTGCATTACTTTAAAAACTCGAATTCTTTGTGATCAGTCGTGCCTCCAAATGCACATCACAAGGCATAAACAAAAGGGGGGAAGAAAACGAGAGCGATCATGCCGCCTGTCTGAACTCCGAAGGACAGCTTGGGCTCGCTGGTCTCTGTCTCTCTTCAGCCTTTTTTCTTCCTCCCTTCTGGAGCTGCCGGTCGTCTTCAACCTTGGATGCACACACGAGACGCATGTCTCTTGCCCCACCTGCACACTCTACCTTAAAGCAACACGTGCTCGACAACCTCCTGCGGTGCCTCCTGACTACTAACAGCACTAAGCCTTCTTGTATATAATCTTTACACATGCCGACATGCGCGTATGTTCAGGCGCCCATGCCTCGCCGATCTTCTGTGCTTCTCGTCTGCTTCCACCCCGGGAGAGTAGAGAAAGGGATCGTCTCATCATTCTGCCTCGAAAAAATCGCAGCTGAGTCGACGACGACGAGGAGGGCGGCGGCCGGCCGGCCGGCCGGCCTGCGAGCTGGCTGGCTAGCTCTCCGGTTCGGGCCTGGCGGAGGCTTTGCTGTAGAGCTCCAGGGTGTCGCCGTGGGTCGGGTCCAGGCAGAGCGCCGCCTCGCAGTCCCGCAGGGTGCTCGCGCTGTCGCCCATCGAGTCGAAGAACGCCGCGCGGAGGTGGAGCAGCTGCAGGTCCGGCTTGAAAGCTATGGCTCCCGACAGCTCCGCGATCGCCTCCTCCTCCTTGTTCTCGTCCATCAGAACTGTGAGAACGAAAAAAAAGAAGGCAAAATTACTGCGCTCATCAAATCGAACATTCTTAACCCACATGATTTGATGAAACACAGACACAAAAAAATCACAAAAGTGTAGCTTGCATTACTTAAGGCATGAACAGTACAAGAATCCCATGCCGATTTGGATTTTGGACTCACCGGCTGATCTGTATCTGTAAGGATAGGTCCTCGTAGGGTCCAGCAGCGTCGCCGTGTTCAGGTCGCACATGGCGGCGTCGCGCTCGCCGTACTCCGACCGTTTCTCGTACGCCGACGCGCTGCTGGTGGCTATCCGCACGAGCTTGGTCATCTCGTCGAACGCGGCCTGCTTCCTGTTCTTCAGGTAATGGACGCGCGCCAGGCCCTGATGCGCCCGCGTGTGCTTGATGTTCAGCGCGATGCCGTAGCACTCGGCGGCCTCGTCCAGCATGTCGCAGTCCACGTAGATGCTTCCCATGTTGTTGTACGCCTGATGAAGAACGTGAGCTGTGAGCAGAGACGGTTAGCGAGCAGAGACCATGGAAATGGTCAGGAGAAATTCTTACTTGGCCCTTCCGGAGGTTGTCGGAAGCACAGCTGTTGGCGTGCTCCAGGAGCTGCACGACGGAGAGTGAGGATTCCGTGTCCATGCTGGAATCTCCTAGAGCGTAGGCCTTCAGGAAGAAGGCCTCGAATGATCTCTGAAGGCTAATTGACTGCTCGGCCTTGGCTAGTGCTTCATCCCGATGTCCACTGTCGTATAGGATCCATCCTTCGTATACAAGTCTCTCGTGCTCGTGGAGTGAACTGTTCCGTGCATATCGCAAACTACGCATGGCCGCCTTCTGACAGTTTAGCCTACAATGTACAAGATCACAACGAAAAAGTTAAGCCTATGGATCCGGAAAACAACAGATAAATCTCTCCCTTGTTTCTATAAAGCAAGCTGATGAACAATGTAGCAGACAATTATAAATGCAAAGTTCTTTCCAGAATTGTAAATGTTAGCCCTCGTCGATTTTTGGATTTACTAAACATTTCACATGAACCAGAAGTTTGGGGGGGAAAATGTGGTCTCAGCAGTCAGCACATGAAAGAAGAGAGAGCAATAGATGCAGATATGTACCTTAGCAGGAGTAGTGACTGTCGAAACCGCAAGCTGCCGTTCCCGGGTTCCCTGGCGAGCATCTGCTGCACAACTGCTAGGGAGCCGATGTCATCCACCGCCGACCACCGATCATACAGCTGCATCCAGCAATCCGCCATATCCCACTGCTGCACCTGCCCCCGGAGCAGCTCGATCAGCTGCTCCCCGTGCATCCTCCCATGGAACATCATGTAGGTCGGATCCAACGTCAGTATCGCCCTCACATCCTGCACGGCCAGCTCGTACTCCTCCATCGCAAGGTAGAACCACGCCCGGAGCTCGAGGCAATCCGTCGCCATCTTGAACCCGATCACCTTGCTGATCTCGGCGATCGCCGACGCCGCATTGTCCTCCTCCAGCAACGCGCAAGCTCGGTACTTGTACGGGAATGTCATCGTCGGGTCGAGCTCCGTCGCCGACTGGAGATCGGCCAGCTTCTCCTTGCCGACACAGTAGAGCGAGCGCTCCTGGTACATCCACCCGGCGGGCTCGTCGTAGTCGCCGACGACGCTGTTCATGAGCTTGTACGCGGCGTATTTGTGCCCGCGCTTGTACTTGGCGCGCGCCTCACCGGCGAGCGAGTAAACGTGGCCCTCGGCGACGGCGGCCTCGAACCACTCCTGCGCGTCCTCGAACTCGCCGCGCTCCAGCATGACGCACCCGAGCTGGTGCAGCGCCAGCTGCTTCTGCCATGGGAGCTCCGCGCACTCGTTCAGCCTCTCCAGCAGCATCACCGTGGTGTTCGACTTCATGTCCTGCTCCATGGCGACGTGAGAGAGGAAGTAGTAGAGCGCGAAGGACGCGTTACCGGCGATGTCGAGGCGCTCCCGGCCTTCCGGGCTGCAGAGCAGGCGCGCGATGTCCGGGTTGGTGAGAGACTTGGGGAGCTCCCGCAGGAAGGCCTGGAGGCAGGAGGCGACGAGGAGGTGGGAGGCCTCCTCGAGGCCGACGTCGACGAGGGAGTGGGCGTCGTCGACGCCGCGCACCATGGCCGCGAGCTTGTTGTCGCAGGCCGCCTTGAGGCCGTCGCAGCAGAACTTGTTGGCGAAGGCGAGGAGCTGGGATATGATGTCGGGCGGGAAGTCATCGACGCGGCCGTGGCGGCTGTAGGCGGCGACGGCGCGCATGCCGCGCGGCGTGATGCCGTCGCGGGAGAAGTCGATCCGGTCGCGGTGCGCCTCGGCGAACCCGCCGTAGAGGAGCGTGTTGAGCGGCTTGGAGAGCGCGGCGATGCACGAGCGCTCGCACGCCACCTCCTCCTCGCCGATGACGAACCACAGGTCGTTGGTCTCCGGCTCCTCCTCCTCGCTCATCTCGGACGCGTTGCGCCTCAGGCGGTGGGGCGGAGGGGTGGCGGGAGGAGGCGGTGGGCGGCGGCACGGGCAGACCGGGTCCACGCCGGCGGACGCGGTGGCGAAGAGCGCGGCGCGCGGGCACTCGAGCAGCGGCGTCGTGGCGGTGCAGGGCGCGAGCGGCGGCGGCGCCGGGTCGAGCTCGTCCTCGCGGCGCTCGTACCGGAGCCACGCGGCGAGCACGGCGCGGCGGTGCGGGTCGTCCGCGTGGACGCGCGCGGCCCGCAGCGCCCGCCGGAGCAGCCGCGCGTCGCCGACCGACTGGAACAGAGCGTGCTGCTCCAGGTACGAGTCGCAGAGGTCGTCGTCGCCGCCCCCCGCGGCGGCGGCCGAGACCCGCCGGTACGACGCGGCGAGCGCGCCGACGTGGTCGACGGGGCGCAGGCAGGCGTCGAGGGCCGGCTCGAGCGCGTCGGCCACCGGGAGGCCGCACGGCAGGTGGTGCTCGGGCGCGAAGGCCCCCGACGTGGACGGCGCCGCGTGCGGGTAGTAGAGCGAGCCCGACCTCATCGATACGGTCTTGGGCGGTGGCGGGGGTTGGGGCTGGGGCCTGCCGCTCCCGCCGGCAGCATCCCCTGAGCCGGACGTGGACGCCGACGCCCCGACGGAGCTCAAGGCATATAATTGCGCGGCCTTGCAACCCTCGATCAGCTTGAGGCTCTTTATCGTCGTGAGGAAGTTATTGGTCATGGTCTTCCCGTCGGCGCTCGCGCGTGCCTTTGGCCGGCAAGCCTGCCGCACGGCGACGATCGTGCCGGAGCGGGAGTTCCCGGCGGAACGGCTGGTGCGCGCGCGCGTCGCCTCCGCCCTCCCGCGCGGCCGCACGTCCCCGCCGTGCGCCCGGGCGAGACCTGTTAATGCCGCTGGTTGCGGGGGGGCGGCGGGGAGAAGGCCGGGCGCGCGGGGGGGACGAGGCGCTTCGTTGGGGACGGAGGGGAAGGACACCGAGGAAGGCGGAGGTCCGTAGCTGCCACCACGGCACCACCCTCTTCTGCAGGAATTTCCCTTTCGGAAATTTTAGTCGTTTTTTTTCTTCCGTGCTGCTGTAACCGTGGGATTTCGCTTGAAATGGACCTCTTTCCCTGGGGAGGGACAGCACTACAGCAGGAAACGAGGTGATTCTGCTTTGCATTTTACAAAGCCTGCAGGGTCAAAAAAAAATGTGCAGAAACTGAGGTTAACATGTTGATGATGGTGTGGAGCCGTAAAGCTACACCATCACATACTGCATAGATCCCTCTTCCTTGTATCGTTTATAACTATATATTCACATTATGAGCATTATCCAGCCTAGGAACCAAAGAAAAATACCTGTTTGATAGAGCTCCATCTAATTATAATTCTCTATGGAAGCTGATTTTTTGAGAGAATTGATTCTGTGGATGAAAGTGATCCTCTTTGATTCTCTAACATAAATTTTTAAATAAGGATGAAGAATCACTTCGAAGCTACTTTTTTTCCAGCTCCCAGCCTCTTACTTTATTTCAGCGAATCATTTCACAGAATCAGCAAGGAATCATCAGCTTGGGAGCTCCGCCAAACACGACCTAAAGTCCATCAACTTCCGCTTATCACACTTGTACAACTGACTATCATGTGAATGTGTTTCCTGACTGTAGTTAACAAGGCAATCAGGGGTTGCCTAACTATACATCAAACATCAGGGCATGTGCTATCATGCAACTGCATTTGAAATTAAAATCACTGCTCAAATTATTTATCTTCTAACCACGCCGATGTTCTGAGTGTATCAAAATGAAAATCTTCACAAAAAGGTATTCACGGGACTTTAAAGGCATAAGATACTATATGCTTTATTGGATGAAGATTTCTTATCCTCATTTCCTTTTCTCTCTCCCTCTTTTTGTTAAGAAGAAGGTGATGGTATCCCTCACCTCCCCAGGGTTCCACATTATCTACTTGTATTTTTCTTGCAGATGTTTTGTAAAATGATAATCTCCACAATGTTAATAAAATGGTAAAAGTAATGAATAGAGAGAGTTAAGGCTAGAGGAGGGAATGTTGTTGTAAGTTGGGCGTCGCACTGTTCAGCCTCGCTTAAGATAATTGGGGGGTCACGATATGGAGCGAGTCGCGCGGGCCCCGCCGGTGCCGGGCGAAGGGATTGGACGTACGTGTGGAGCAATCATGGGCGACTGCTGGTGAAGTGATCGCCTAATGATAGGCGAGGGAAGGGCAGATAGAGATGGCATGCAGCAGCTGGGGTGGCGGTGGGATTAGCGTGTGGGCGAGCCACCTCTGTGGGGTCATTAGATACTGTTAGGCTTAATTAACCCCCCGCCACCATGATGGACTGTGCCTGTGCGCGACGGGGGGAGGCGGGCCCCACGTGCTTAATCCCGCCTCCCCGCTCTGATCTCGGCAGCGATCCGCTAGACCGCTACCGGCGCGTCGCGACAAAGCAGAGAGAGCATGCCTCCAAGTCGACCTCGGACCTTTCGGAAGAGCCCCTGCTTATCTGACGCTACAGATAGGTTAACGTCGACACATCGTGCGTTTTTTTTCCTTCTCTTGATAGGAAAAAGATAGGTATTTAAAAAAAAGAAAAAAAGGATAGGGAAATGAATTTTGGGAGGACACTCCCTGGGATATGGACGTGCATGGAGAGTTTGGATCCTTGTGCTCGTGGCACTGCTTTCCTTTATCCTTGGGATCGCCGATGTCATAATGCCAGCACAGGAGCTAGGTGCGTTGTCTCGTCAACCAAGTGGACGGGGTACGTGGTGCCGTGTCGACCTGCTGTGCGGCCACGCAGCCGACCAGGAAGAGCGCGACCGAACTTGGAACGTTCAAGTGCACTGTACCATGGGTGCGCATGATCACGAGTCATGGGCGCCATACGGCTTCGCGGAGAAAAGAAAGAAATAAAGAGGTACAAAAGCTACAAACTCCACTTTAGCACTAAGCAGACAGTGTGTACTAGACTACCAGTGCGTGTATGCTCTTGATCCCACAATAAAAGGAAAAAAAATGCTGCATGGACCCGGATTTCAGGGCGTGGGGCGTACCTCTAAGTTTCTCGCTCGGCCCACGTTTAAAGTGGACCAGTTTAGAGAAGTGGCCTGGGTGGGTGGGTTTCGATCGCGCAGTTTCTGGAGCCCAGTTCATGACAGGCCAGCCCATCGAGTCTGAGGCCCGCGTACAGAAAACCACCTGCGCATCACGTGGCACGCGGCGCGCGTGAGGCCCGTGATGCGAGCCACAGCTTCCCGCAGGCAGAGGCGCAGAGCACGGATCAATGCCAGCATCCCGCGCTACGAGCGAGCGTGACACAACCCCGGGGGCGTCGAGCATGGCGTGACCGGGTTCCCCGCCGGCCGAGTGACCGACGGGTCCTTCGAACTGGGCGACGGAACGCGGCCATGGTTTCCAATTTCCTGCACGTTCCCGTGCGAAGTGCGATCACCCCGCGCCGCGGATTTGCGCCCTCGGTGGCATTTGGGTTGGGTGTGCTTGCCCCGCGGACGCCGTCGTGCGACCATGTTAGGCGTGGTGCTCTGGTTGGCCGTTGGCTGGCGCCTGCCAAAGCTGTTCGGTCGCGCGCCTCGAGTGACCGCGCGCGAGCGGCGGCGCTGGGCTAGTCCGGAGGAGCCTGCGCATTGGTGGTTGCCTGGGTTAGCTAGCCCGGGCTGCCCGGCGGCGCGAGCGGCGATGAAGGACGGCAGGCATGGCGGAAATGGTGGTTGACGGCGGCGGCGAGGAGTTTCCGTTCGTTTGCCCACGTGCGTCGTGTAGGCTTGTGGCACAGTTCAAACTTCAAATCCTCGATGTTTTGTAAACGAAACTGAAATGCAAAAACCCTCCGTATAACATAAATTCTGAAGCAACCTGCATCAGCTGTTATATCTGTTTCTGATCGATCTTACAGCGCTGTGCCGCCGCCGCCTTCTTTTTACCTGGCCAAACAAAAGCTGGGAAGCTTTAACGCCCGTCAGCTTCTGCCAATCATTGGAGTGATGAGTGAGTATGATGGCAGAGCAAGTACACATGCTGACAGGCACCACTGCTGCGCCAAGAAGCACGTTGCCAATCATTAGCAGAGTGATGAATAAAGACCGAGGACCATGATTCCATAGACATAGGAAGTAGGAGTAGCATACTAGCTAGCATCAGATAAAGTACCCCAAAGATACATATGTACTGGATGATTCCGCAACTGAGCAGCCGGGCAGCTGTTAAACCAAGAGGGATTACAGTACTAGCAGTTTACCAAAGTGAAGCCTGAATCGCTAACAATAACACAGATACTTTTCAGGCTATTAAGCCTCTCTCCCTCTTTTCTCAGTTGATGCAAACCTGCAATAATCAGTGAACTAAAAAATCTCACCATGTGCTATCCTATATCTGGCTAAGCTTGTCATGTAACCTAAACCGATTTAACTTTCCATAAGGGCATCACATCAAGTGCCTCCTATCTCCATGATGCGATCGGCTCTTTGGCAGAAAAAATAGGCTGGAATCTGGGTTGTGGCTACCTTGGCCAGCCTATTATCCTAGCTTCTCTTCTGCAAAAGAGAACACAAAGATATCAGGGAATTGTATCATCTGAATGATTGAACGGTCAGACATGAATGACTTCTCATGCGTCTACACAATAAACACACTATTGCTTCTGAACAACAATAAGCACTCATAGAAATATGAATTCTGTAATTTGTACTCTGCTGTCAAGAGGTGCAACAACACATTTAAGTGGGGGCAAACTTTGCACAATGATCAGCACAATGATTAGTTTCGCCAGAAAATACCAGTATCTCCCGTTTGAAATCCTACATACCAAGCGACCCCATCTTTCAAAAAAAAAAAAAAAGTGATCCCGAAACCAATTCAAGGCACTCGTTCCTTTCTGGAAATAAAGGATGTCTAGCCGAATTGAATCATCTCCTGATCATGCGTTAGTTGGTCTTCTCTGTTCTCTCAACGAATGAAAATTTCAAGCCATGCCGCCTCTCAATTCCAACACTAACCAACAATTATCGAACACGAATTGTGCAATAAACACCTGGTGACATGCTCTGCTAACGCAAAGCACGCGTTAAACCAAAACAAAGATCAGGACTCACCAACTAGAAGTCGCCGCCGGCCGTTGCGGCGGCGGCGGCGCCGTCGACACCGACGGAGGAGGTGACGGCGACGTCGACGAGGAGGCGCATACGCTCGATCTCGAGATCGCGCATCGCCTCGAGGCGGCGCTCCTCCAGCCGCGTGGCTTCCCTCTGCTTCGCCGCCTCCACCCGCTCGTACGTCCCGGCAAGCCTGTCCAGAGCCGCCGCCACTTCCGGGCCCACGCAGCTCCTCCCGCCGCCTTCGGGGTGCTCCCCCGAGGCGGCGCTCAACGGCGACAGCGACACCGCCGTCCTCGGGCGCTTCGGCACCGGCGGCCAGTCGCGGGGCAGAGGAGCCCCGCCGCTCGCCTTATGGTGGTGGTGGTCGTCGTCGTTCTCATCCTCCTCCTTGACCTTCGCCGTCGTCGTGGCGCCGGCGGGACGGTGCGCGAACCCGGGAGGAGCGGAGGGCGCGAGGTGCAGCAGCGCGCGGAGGCGGTCGAGCCACCCGGACACCGGCGGCGGCGGCGGCGGGCCCCCCTTGGGCCTGGCGCGCTCGGCCCTGAGGCGCTTCTTGAGGTAGTCGACGCGGTTCTTGCACTGGTCGACGGTGCGCGGCGCGCGGCCGTCGGCGGCGCGGCGGGAGGTGACGGCGGCGGCGCAGGCCCGCCAGTCGGCGGGGCGGAGCGCGCCGCCGCGGGCGCGGAGGTGGCGCGGGCCCCAGGCGTCGAGCAGCGCCGACGTCTCCCCGTCGCTCCACGGCTCGGGCGTCCACGCCGGCGGCGGTGGCAGCGGGCGGCGGCGCGTCGACGACATCGGGCGGGCGGGCGGGTCGACGGAGGGAGAGGCAGAGGCTGGCTCGAGAGGGAGGCGAGGCGGAGTCTGCCCGGGGTGGGTGCGGCCGTGAGGGGCGTGTGATGCTTGTGCTCCTGCCCGAGCCCGATCGATCGATCGGTCGGTGGCGTCGCGCCCCCGGCCCACCCTGGATTGTGTCATTGTGTGGTTACGTCGGACGCGTGTGTATATATATACGTGGGGTGCGTGGAATGGGGCGTGCATCCGCGGCACGGCACGGTGCGACGCGACGCAGGGTGTGGGTGAGTGGGGGGCTCGGGTGCGGCGCGGTCACGCTGGAGGCTTTGCTCGCTCGGTCGAACGAACGATCGGGCTGGGTCGGCTTCCGTTGGTTTTGGTGCCGTGTTGCGGTGCGGTCCCGTGCCCGTTCGCTCGGCTATGCCAGCGCGCGCGCGCGGCTGGAACGCTTGTCACCTTGGCCCGTGGGACGCGAGCCGTCACCGATCGCCGGGGCGCGTCACGGTGCCGGGGCGGGGTCTCGTTGTTGGTTGCGTCGCCGCTCGCCGGGGCGCGGCAGACGGGCGGAACCTTTTCCATTTCTAAAAGAACGGCATCGTTAAGTTAACTGGAAACCGTATATTACAACTAACGTTAATTGCTGTCGAGTACACCACGGTAAAGTAAACTACAGACACACCACTGAGCACTAAGCACAACCTAAATAGCCAAACTACTCTCAGTACACTACACACCATCCATCATGGTCATCTCACCTCATCTTCAGAGGCAGTACGTGTTAGTGCTACTCAAATTCCAGTACATGGGTTCCACTACGCGTTCTCCATCTTCCACTGCTGCTCCACCTTCACGGCGTCCAGCATGGCCCGCTGCGCCTCCATCTCCATCTTCAGGTTCCCGGCGCCGATCCTTGCCATCTCCACGCGCTCGTACACCTCCGCCAGCTTCGTCACCACCGCCCCCGGGCAGAACCCCGAGCTACTACTCCTCGCGGCCCCATTCCTCGGCCTCCTCGGGACCGTCCAGCTCGCCGCCAACCCAACGCTTCCGCCCACCTCCTGCTTGACGGCGGGCGCCGGAGCCCTGGTCGCGGCCGGGAAGCCCGGTGGCGGGCCGTCAGCGCTGGCCAGGAAAGGGTGGAGCTGGCGGAGGTGGGGCCACCTCGACGGCGGCTGCCTCGAGAGCTCCTCCTTGTACCGCTTCTTCAGGGTGCGGACGCGGGTCTGGCACTGGAGGCGGGTGCGGTTGAAGCGGCGCCCCGCGGCGGCGCGGTGAGCGTTCACGGCGCTGGCCGCGGCGCGCCAGTCATTGAGGAGGAGGTGGCGCGGGTGGCGGCGCAGGTGGGCCGGGCCCCACGCGTCGATGAGGGTGGACGTCTCGCCGTCGCTCCAGTTCCCGGAGGCTCTCTCCGGCGGTGGCTTGCGGCCGCAGCTGGGCATGCTTGCTGGGTGCGCGGAACTGAGCGGGAGGCTGGCTAGATGAGCAGGCCGGGCGGTTGCACTTGAACAAGCGGACTAGCCGCGTGTAATAACACGGTGGCTCTCCTCTTTCTTATAAGCTACAACCAGCTACGTACTCACAGTTACCACGGTAAATTTCGTGGGCAGAAGAGGAAAATATCATTTGTGGGTAGCTGAGCATTATCCTGCTGGTGGTACTTATCTTCTTCTTCTTCTCCTTCTTTTTTTGATACCGACTTCTCTTCGATTTGAGTGGGCAAGCAATTTCTTGTGGGCGAGGGTAAACGTTAGTTACTTTCTATACCCAACTAGCCATTGTGAGACAGCTATTGCAGATGGCCGGAATTACAAAATTCCGTGCTATGCGTGGCAGTTTATTACTAGGATAACTAACGATGTGTAAAAACAAGAGTGAATGAAATTGCACGGTCTATTTGCAACACAGCACTCTTCAGGGGATCGGTTGACCAGTTACCCAAGTAGTACTGGCAAATGAAAAAAGGGCAAGGCATATGCAAGAATATAACCTATGGTTTAATTTCAAGGGGGTTGCTACGGGGAAATTTTATAATTTTGTTCAAAATTTAACTGAAATCCTTATGTGATTCCCGGCCTGATCATAGCTTCAAGGTCCCAGCCCACTCACTTCAATTGGGCCGGGAATGAGCCCATCCAGACGAGAATAATATGATGCATGAACGCTGCCGATGGACTCCTAAGCCAATTTCACTGAGAAGACAAGAGACGGCCACACACCAATATGTTGTCCAACCAAAGCAATACTTATTTGCTATTAGAAACGCTGGCTTTGGCGCTATAAATCCTTATGACCTGAATGAACATGCTCAGAACTCAAGCCACAATTAAACATGCAATTCTGTAGGCGTCAGTCCGGGCGCATTGAATTATAAAGGGTTTATAACTAGCTAAAATTTGAAAGTCAAATCATCTTTGTGCTAAACCTGTTAGGGTAATACCCCGCTTTGAACTATAGCATCTAATTGATTGAATATTGTGATAATATACCATCACAAAGTTTATTTGTGCAGATTACTTTCAGAAGGCGAACTCCATGCATTTATTTCTTACAACCCCGCGGTGGGATGGACTGCATCCATCAGTTTGTAGCGTTTCTCTTGAACACCAGCAACACCCATTTGTATCTCAATTATTGTATGTAGAGGTATCTACATGAAAATATTTCCAGTCACAACAAAGAAAGGTTCCAATTATACTACAACATGTTGGCACAAGTTGCCTTACCTCAATATTTGGGACTTCCTCAAGTGGTTTGTCAGCAAAATATGCATAAAGTGCTCTTAACACGGCCTATACAGAAAATTTCTCTCAGGTATCCACAATAGCTTAGTACCAAAAGGATGTTCAGAAGAATGAAAAAGCTGGTCCTTACCTGGTGAGCTATGACTACAACTGGTGCACGCTGTCGTTCAAGCTCAATTATTACAGGTTCTAGTCTGGGCAGAGACGAATGTCAGGATTGAGTGGCAAGGAAGATAATAACAGTAACCGACTTATGTAAAGAGGCATGCAATAGTATCAAGTAGCCTTTCGGTCAAAAAGAAAAAATAGTATCAAGTAGCCCATATCAACCTTTGAATGACGTCAAGGTAGGATTCTCCTCTTGGATAACGATACCTCAGCTTGTCTTTTCGACGTGATCTGAAGGCACTCATGAAGTGAATAGAATGAGAGATCATACTGAATAATTGTAATAACAGATCATGTACAAGGTGTCACCTACCAAATTTAAAAACTACAGTACGAATGCTTGACTAAAATTCTCTTTAAGACGAGGGGGAAATTTTTGATATAAAATGGCATGGTGTCAGTGACTTCACATACTCATATTCTTCAGGTTTACTTTTCTTTATCTCATCATATGTCATCCCATCACAAACCCCAGCATTTATCTCATCAAGAGCACGCCATTGTATCTAGAAGACATGTGGGAAAACAAGTTAGTTTTTCTGAGAACAATCATTTGAAAACCTTTTTTATTAGCTACAGAAACTAACCTTTGGAAAACCAATGATCGGATGTGCTGTTAATATTGTCCTCTGGAGTGTGCTAGTCCATATCTGACTTGGTTGTTGCACATAAAATTAATAAATATTTTTTTCTTGTTATGATGAGAAGCAAATGGCATACTTACAGAGGCAGTCCTCTCAGACTTCAGTCGCTTCTCTACAAAGCTTGCAAGCTTTCTTGAATAAAGCTGGCCAGACTCACTGCACACCAATTATTCCATCACATGAATGCCAAAAACAGAAGACTGTAAACTAGTATACACGGAGAAATACCAATTTAGAATCCATGCGAGCATACGGCAACACGAATGGAGTTACTTTACCCATAATTATAACTACCTCTGTTTTGTGTCCCCTTCGATAAGTTCACAAGTATGCTAAGCCTACTAATACACCTACATCTACCACCAAGGTTTATACCTATTGTGAATCTTCTTAGTCTCTTTTATTTCTTCTTAGACCCTTTTTAATATAACGATGCGCAGCTCTCCTGTGCATTCGAGGAAAAGAAAATACATATCAATCTATCACAAGCCCTATTTACAGCACATATAACACAAAGTTCATCAATGATAATCTAACACAGTAAGATAACTAAAAATCGCAAAAACAAGGGTGAGGTGTCTATCCTGGAGTTAAACGTTCACAACTTCATTCCTATTTCGATGCAATGATACGCGGTTCTCTTGTGCGCTTGATGTAAAAAAGAGAGCAAAAACCACAGGTTAATTAGCAAGGAAGGATTTTGTTTTACTCAGATCTGATATTTCACTGTACATTGGTTTGCATGCTGACATACAACACTTACGGACATTTTAAACTTTATCATGGATTCTTCCGTACTGTGGCACCCAAATTAAAATCACAGCAAAGAGCTAAATAACAAAATTGCAGAACAAAGAAATAAAAGATACTAATGACAGAAATGCGAATCAAGAAACAACCTCAAAGAAGAGTCTCCACCGATTCTCCCTCTGACATTATCCATACTTTCGCCATGTCTCGTTAGCAGAATAGGACGAGGTGTCAGATGACAGTTTACCTGAGTTAGTTGAGAAAACACATATTACGATTTAACTTATATCTATTCGAACTTTGGAAGCGTTTTGATTTTCACCTCCAGGTTCAGCCAAGAAAGCAAAAAATCTCTTTTCACATTGTGAGGATTTTCTACCCATGTAATCTATTAGCAAGGAGGATTTTCTACGACTCAATTACCACATTGTGAAGATATGGAGCAGAGTGGAAATTTTGAAAAAAATACTCAGATAAACATACAGACAATCAGACAGACCCCAATAGATTAGATGTCTGTATCATTGAATCACTAAATAAGATGCGCATTACGATTTGACCTGCAAGTAGATCAGAGGGAACTACAGTTCTACCGAATGTCAAAGATATCCAGTAGCCTTAAGGTGCACATAAAAAAAAGATTGGACTTGGGTATGTACCAAGAAGAAAACAATCCGTCCAGGCAAGTAACCACTTATGTCATTAATCTGCATGAAAATCAAAGCAGGGTATGAGATCAGGAGTGTGTCACTAGTAGCTAGGCTGCAAGTTAATATTGCGTTAATCTTAGAAGGCCAAAGTAGGGTATGAGATCAGGAGCATGTCACTAGTATCTATGCTGCAAGTTAATTTTTTGCTTCATCTCAAAAGAGTACTTGTTTCTCTAGTCCATATACTCATGATAAACAAAAGGAGAATCAGGTCAAGATTGTGTAATTAATTGAGTATGCAGTAGCAATATCATGGGGAACAAAACTTTTGATGCTGCTTTTACATGTGTGACTTGACTATTCACACATACCTGTAGTTGGCCTCCCTTCCCACTAACCATGTCGATCATTTTTATGTAAGAGCCTTCTTCCACCGGTTCATATACCTGCGTTCAAGTTGTTTGCATATAACTATTCCACATTCTAGAAAAAAAATAGTGTTCCTATATAAAGGGCCAATTTTATTGCAATTGTAATTTCTTTTCACCCCGGATCTGCCATCACAAATTGCTTACTTCTTATATGCCATTTGGTTTCAATTTCTTACCATCCTATGCCATCCACGCACCTCCTTTACTATAGTCCATAAAAACATGTCCTAAATTAACAATCTACCCTCGTCTTCAAGCTCCAGCGAAACTCCTCTCATATCTCTCTGCATGCCATGGGCGCTGGTCTTCTGCGGTGATTGAACTGGCATCTTGGCCCAAATTCAGCTGGGGCTTCGAGATGCGATGAAACGGAAGCAACATGTATAATGAGTTGGGTTGGGTTTGTACGTGGGCTTTGAATTTTGGATAGGAACAGGAACATATCAGGGTCAGTGGCTCACAGATGAATTCAGGAAGAGAAGAAAGAAGACAAGGAATGGAGGAACAAGAAGGCTTGGGCAAACTCGTCTTTTCATACCTGTCATGCATTGACTGGACAAGAACGGTACGAAGGGCGATTTTGCAAACAGATGGCATACAGCGGATAAGCAATTTTTGATGACATATAAGGGTTTTAGGAAATTTGCAATGGCATAAGGGGGATTTTCTCTATAATATAATTCGGTAATTATGGACCTTTTCATAATAGGTCAATCGCTCTTTGAAATCCTGCACACCAGCTTCAAAATCTGTCCTGCAAGATAGAAGACGGTGATCGCATAAAGAAGTGCATCAATAGGATGAACATAGCAAGTAAATAAGTTATTTCTTACTGCTCTGCATAATCGGGACTTTGTTGAACTTTCAATCGTATATTTCTCTCGAGAACATCCTTGTCATTACATATCGTTTCCAAAAAGATGATCTGGAAAGTAAAGGGAAGGACCCATATGTTAAAGGGCAATAATAATACACCCCAAACAGTTACACAATGCACATACGTTGTGAACAATCTTATCAGAATATCTGGTTTATGCAACTTTAGAAGATTAATTTTATAAATGCTGTCACAAGGCAAACCAAATATTCTTCCAAAGGAGTACACTGAATCCATTTTAAAACATCAATGTCTCGCATCTTTCAACACATGAGGCAAATGGTCTAAATTTTACTCTTATGATTGTAGTCATCCACCCCTTCCCTAAACAAATTTAATTCTCAGATTACAGATCTTGAACATGTTCTTCCAACTCTCCCCACACTACCATATAACACTCAGAAGAAAGATCCATCAGTCTAGGTTCCAATGGGGTGGCAGTAACAGGAAGATGAGTAACTCAACAATGACATTTTGGAATCATCTCATATGCTCATATGCTCTTAATATGTAACAAAGCAAGAACTGGAAAGTTCTCTACTAAAAGCAGTTTGTGCACGGTAACTCTTGTTTACTGGGTTTGCTGGCAAGAGCAGTCTTTGAATGGTAACTCTCAGTTCATTACATTTTACTGGTAAATGAGAATGTTGATAGTTTTCATAATTCTAACATGGAAGATAACGACATGTTTGAAAATGCTCTGGAGTGGCTGATCCTATATATAGTGATCGGATGGAATAATTCTTTGCTTTTGAGCCAGACCAGACCAAAACACCAGGCGATGCAATTTTTCATAACTTCTAGTCCACATGCGTGCGTTACTAAGAAGCAACTGGGCATGAACTCTAATTTTCACACCCTAGTGACAAACGCATAGACCACCCAAAGATGTTTCCACTTTGTAACAGAGGGAAGGTGCTTGAGAGAATGCAAGTAAATGGATGAGTCTAGATAATATAATTCATTGTAAACAGCTGTGCAAATTTCTTAGCTTCTTCTGGAATGAATATACAAGAACAACCTATTTGAAGGTCACCCTTTTTCTATTTAAACAGCATTATTGGCACTTGGCAGGAGACAAACGATTCAAAAAGCCAAAAGGATATCCAAGATGTCCACACTGAATAAACTATACCTTACATTTTCCTTCAGCCATTTTCATCAGCATGTTTCTCCGTATTCTTGTGCTGTTTGTGGCATCAAAGATACCAACCTGTGGACCAGATAAAAAGTTAATAATTAGAAAACACTAACACAGTGTTACCTAACTAATGCCTTACCTGACCACCTTCCTGCATCCAGGATAGCATATCTTCCATTGCTAATGCTGCCACCTGAAAAAGCATGGGGCCAGATCTTAAATTAAAAAAGAAGAAGAATGCACGTATTTCATGAAAAGGCATACATGATGCTACCCCTGTTCTCAAATAGATCCTGTTTTAGGATGTGCGACACAGTTGGAACTAATTCATAACAAACGGCTATATTTTTCTTTATCATTTTTCAATACAGCGGCAGCAGTAGCAATTCACTGACCTCGTTGCGTGCCTCAACGCCCTCCCTGTTATCTCCACGAAAGAAATCAGCAGTCTGCTCAAAACAACTAGATCCTATTAGAAATTCTTCTTGGACAGGGATATATAGGACCATAATGAAACTGAAACTACAAACTATATATTTCATAAAAAAATAGGAAAAAATATCAAGAACTAAATACAAGCTTGAGAGTAATATTTCTGTGTGACTACTGTGAAAAAACACAAGGAGTAAAAAAAAAATTGTAAATACCTGATTGGTTCCATGCTTGAGCCGACGGTACTAAAAAAATAACAAACATGATTAGTGACATCATAGATATATGCAATTCTCTCCAAAATTAGGTTAAGATAAAGTTCACCTTTCCAACATTGAAGTGTTTTGTTTCATGACCTAACCATCGAAGATATCTTGTAAGTTTAGCTGCTGTAAAGGTCTTACCACGAGCTGGCAACCCAACCTAGAATGTCATCATATGATTACAACAGATGAACATAACAGCATGCGTACTTGAAGAAAAAGAAAGTGTGTCAATGAATTAACAGAAACCATGCACATAAAAAATTATATATTCTTGTAAAGCTGTGCCGTACAAATTTTTTATCGGTGGAGTACTTGAAGAAAACAAAAGGTAGCTGGGTACACAGTAAATTTAAATTCATGCGGATGAGTACAGATGGTGTGCAAACTACAGGCAGACCAGGATGCATCTTTCAAAGTGGAGCAGTCATATCAGTATATCACTTAGCACTTAGCAAGTTATTTTCTGTGGACTTTGGGTTGAACAAAAGATCTGCTGCAAGAGGTTATTATACCCTTAAAGAAAGTCAGATTTCTATAATTTGTACACAAATGATAATTCTGTGAAAACAAAAAATGTTCATGTAGCAGCAAGTTAAGTAATCTAGGCTAAGTGTGTTGTAACTACAAGGTAAATCAACATTTGTGAGTGTATGAAAATTACCAACACAATGGTCAACTTGCGGTCCTCTTTTGGGCCATACATCTGATCAGCTACTGCAGCTGCTGCAACAGCTCCTTCTGCTGCTGGCATATCCTGCTGGTGACAACTGTCAGAAGTTAAGATGACAAAAAATGAAGCAACAAGTTTTAACAAATTCAGAAGCTGTTACAAGGAATATAATAGGATGATAGGAACTCAGTCATCTCACATAATGTGACAGAATGTTATAGTGAAAGTGAAAGTGTGAAACAAAGAGAGGGTGGAAATGGAAATATTTAAATACTAAGGCAGAATCCCATGGTTGTTTCTAAATACGCAACACTTCAAGAGCTTCAACATTTTGCAACTTTAACTGAAAGTGTGACCATTGAAGCACAAGTAGGGATGCAAGCTTGGCTTTTTCTAGGTCATTGGGTTGACCCAAAACTCATACAATTGAACTAACCCGGATTTCAAAGCATGAAAAATGGGATGCTAATGGACTAAAGTAGTGACCTACAACTACCCATTGTGTAACCAACCGCATCCCTAAGCACAAGGTGTGTTTCCATGCATTTACTGTTGTTGAAGGTTTGAGGTAATTAAGGTGTGTACCCTCTGCACATGTTGAAGCAAGTAAGGGCATATTTGGTGATGTTGCCTGTCTTTCCCCAATTTTGTCAACAGGCAAGAAAGAATATGCTTTAAAGCATTCTTCCTTCCCTGGAACCAAACATATCCTAAGTAGTTATGAAGTTCCCCTTTGGTACTTATAGTTTAAGGCCTATAAGAACGCATCAAATAGCCCAATGACACTACAGAGATTATACTTGCTATAAACCCATGGAAAACATTAAAGATTTAGTAGTGATGTCAAGTGTATGTACAACCTTTGCTTCAGAATCCAACTTAAAGTTGCTCACTGAAAAGGTTTCCTTTGTTGGTCTTGCAAAGTTTGGTGAGCCAACACCTCTATCAACAAACATTGCCCTTTGTTCTTCCAGTGATGGTGCATGCCCTCCAGTTGCGCCCTGAAGCAAACAATTATGAAACAATTCCTGGTGAATTTATTATAACTGGTAAAGTATATATTCATAGGGCTATATATTCCAGATGGTAATGAAACGTTAAAAAAAGTACATGAATGACTATAGGTCCAAACCTTTTCAGTTTATATCAGTAAAAAAATGTTAAAAAATTCAGATATAGAAGGTAAAAACTCTACAGGAGAAGGAACTTGTACAGATAACAAATTTAAGCTGACAACAGATGCCAGAGAGAGGGAGTGGCTTATGTTTCAGTAAGTAAAGTTGGTGGCTTCATACCATAAATCCATGCACTTCAGGCTAATGAATTTGTTCGAATTAATCCAACCAAATTTTTATTTCAGAATGAACTGAAGATATAAATAAAGTAATTAACTTGCTTCATGCATGAACAAGTTATGATGACACTACTGGAGAAGTAACTTCGAAGCTGACAAAATTATCACATATTTCGGCCAAAAGTACAACTACTTTTTCTATAGTGGAACACCTAAATTACCACACTTCCATGATTTTAAGCTAACAATTAATCGAATATGAAACTGAAGTTATACCTTCATAGTGTTAATATAGTGATTCGGGGATGAATCGCCTTTAGTCGAGTTGTACAAAATGTCCTTTGTGGTATCATTGTTTGAGGAACTCCCAGTTTGCAATAATGAACGTGGATTTTCAGTCAAGTTAGCTGCATAAACAACACCTGAACCCATGTTTGGTGTTGGAACTACATACTTCTCTAAATCAAGCTCCAAACCAGAAGCGAAGCCATTCTGTTTGAATGAACAAGAGAAAATTGGCAGAACAGAAAAGGAAGCAGCATTTACTTCGAAATAGAAACATAGACATCAGCTTTGTGGGAAGAGTATTCTCGTGAAATTCAGGTTCTACCTGTGATATGCTTCATAATTTTTATAATATATTTTGATAAAAGATTTACAATCATACATCACCAGTAAATTCATCATGTCATTATATGTGTTGGAATAAATGTGTTTTCCTAGAACTTCCAAAAAAGGGGGCAAGTCCCACAACCAAGTCGCAAGCTGTCCAAAGCTATCTACAGCTCAAACAGCACCCTCGAAAGTATCAGACTGTTAAGTGCCAACCATTGGTTGGAACCCCATTCTAGGTACCTCGCTGTGAGCCTGTGGCCAGTGTCACTTGTCGAATAATTGTTTTTATCACCTATCTTGCAATGTTAAATTTCTATGCAGACCACTAAATGGCTATATGTCAATATGATTAGGTTCCTTATTCTCTACTTTCTCTAGAAATTGCCTACGTATATCCAAACATAAAAATAAAAACAGTGAAACAGACCTTGGCCCTGCCTTCTAACCCAGTGTTGATAGTAATATCATGGGCCCCTCGCACCATAGAAGGCAGAACATACTCCTGATGAGCCCTCCAACTAGCAGCCAGGTCAAATGGGGACAGCATTTCTGTCTCAACCTGAACCTTGCACTCAAGTACATCCTTCCCTTCATTGAGTTTAAACACAGCAGTCCTCATTTCAACTTCATTGCTCTGGCAACCTAGAGATCGGTTTGGTCCCTCCTCAACAATGCACTGAGAGCTATCATTTTTTTGCTTTAAAATAAACTTGAAATCCAGCGGTTCTAGTAAAACAGGAAAAATAGAAGGAAAAAAAAACTAGTTAGAATGCTAACAATGGAAACAAAATCCTAGAATATCAGTTTACAAATAACTAGTTTTAGTACTAAAAGCAAGCTTCGCATACTACATTGTTCACCTCAGAAACTAGGATTCACTAATTCATCCCAATAAGAAAAGTACCCCGGCCCAATTATTAAATTACCGGAGCATCCCAACTTTACAGCACGGATTGCGCTTTTCCTACCCTAAACCTCGTCATGGAAGAACCCAAACCCTTTGCGGCCCTGCTAAGCTATCAAACCCCCGCGATCAAATAACTCACGATGCTGCGAAGGGACGACGCAGCTGAGGTCCCACACGGCGGCGGCCGCCCGCTCCAACGGCAGCTGCAGAAAAATAAAAACGAAACGCGTCAAAAATCCGCTCCGCACACATATCTCGCGAGCTAGAGGCGATCCGGAGCTTACGGCCTTGCAGGGGTCCCACGAGCCGGCGACAGGATGGGAGCCGAAGAGGTGGGGGTCGAGGTCGAGCTCCGCGAGCCAGGGGCTCTCCAGCTTGACGGATACGAAGAGCTGGTCGGAGATTCCGCCGGAGCTCGCCATCGCCGGCGAGATGGGAGCCTTTGTGGGACTTGCAAGGTGCCGGAGCCCAGAAGGAAGCGTCGATGTCGTGGGCTCGCGGATGTGGAGTGGGGCCGACACGGGAGCACGATCCTCTGAGTACTGTACAGAGAATATACTTCCAGAGTCACAGCAAGTGGGGCCGACAACATGCGTGGCCCGCAGGTCAGTCATTAATACGGTGATAACGACAGTAAACGCAGGCCCGAAGCGCCGGGAAGTTGGTGCGCCGTGCGCGGACGGTGACGGTGCGGGATCGTCTCGCTGACTCGCTGGCACGTGGGTCCGGATGAGGTGGCGAGCTGTCCCCGATCCCCCGTCTCCCTCCACGAATCCTAGTGAGAAAAACTGCGGGGAAGCAGTAAACGACGGCGACCGGCGGCTGCACGTCGCCGCGGCGAGATGACCAATTTGGACCGGCCCGCCGGTTGTTTCTGCCGCGAATTCGCGTCTCATCGCGACTGGGATTCACCCAAGCCTGTGCGATACAGGTACTTGTGGAGCAGTTGCAGGATAGCAGTATATCTTGCCCTTATTCATGTGTGACTGCAGATTTAGCCAGCGATTACTCATTTCTCATGCCTGCTTCGTTTTGTCTTGCCTCGCGCATTTGTCTTGGATGGTTCTGTACTCGATCATATGTTGGTCGATTAATTGTTTTGGAGAGCGCATCATAGTAAATGAGTGAATGTTGGTAGAAATTTAGTTCGAATGTGTGTGTCCATAACTTCATATGTAAGATGCGCTAAGAATTTTCGGAGCCCCAACATGGATCCAAGTGACCAACAACTGATGCCTAATAAATTAAGCTTTATAAAATGCAGCATTATCCTCAAGATTTAGTGGACTCCACTTGGAGCCAACCTCGGCAAAACTTAGTAATCTATGTGTGATCTCATCGTCTCAATTTTTATTGAACGCATGTGAACTCAGATCACTCTGACTTGCTTGCATAAGCCTTTAGTTCTTGAAATGCTTTCCGGCATCCTTCATCGAAGCCACCTGCAAGCTGCAGATTTGTTTTTGGCTCAGGCCGTTAATTAGTTTACGCAAATGCCAATGCCATTGCAAAGTAATTTGTAGTTTGGAATAAGTTACCTGATGTATGCGGAAGGCAAAGCGGACACCTTGCAGAAGGAGCTCTTCATCATTTGCAAATGGATCTGACTTCAGTGTGTTCACAATGCGGTTCATGTACTCTTTTGCAAGCTTCAAGGAAGCCATCTTTAGCTGTTTAATGCAGGATGGGCATGCACATGTGTCATATGTCTATTAACGGGACTCAAGACTTTGTGCAATCAAGCGTCTCTTCTTTATTGCAAGCTGTGACAAAAACATACTGTGAACAATGTTGCCAGTTTGCGAATACGTACTTGGTTTATGATTCCGGAGTCAAGCATCCATTCCCATGGGATCTTCAGATCCCTGTATCTTCCACTTGCACTGTCCCTTACTCGTTCAGTGTTATGAATACCTTGTTCAATTCTACAACAAGGGAAATCACAATTTGGTGAATGCTGATTCCTTGATTTAGTGATGCTGCAGAAGCAGGATCAAAACAAAGTAGGGATGTAACAATTTCTACTCTGTTAAACACATTCCACTTATCTACTCACTTATCCTGCAGAGCCTGCATGCGCTTGAGAGCCATAGGTGTAGCCACTCTCCTGTCATCATGGAAGGATGATGCTTCTGATTCTAGGTTCTTCAGATCTCGAAAGGTGAATGCTGCTTCTCTCATGGCATCTGCTTTCTTCTCAGGCCAGTTAGGAAAGTGTTTGAGCACTGCTCTTTCATCCACAAGGTATGACAATTCCCCATCAAGCCACTTCACAAACTCTTCAACATCAGCTATCTCTCTGTATGCGGCATTCTGAACTTCACTTGCGAGGAAGTTCACAAAGTTGCCCTGATTTTCTACATCTGATTTAATCTGTTGGAATGGAAATTATAACGGGGTGTTTAGGTTTAGTTCTGAAAAGAGTTTGATAGGGAAAATCACCGCCACTACCAACACTAACAAATAAGTGATGGTTTGGACAGACATGGTAACCCATAAAGGGGATTTGACTATTACTTTCTATTGTAAAATATTTATAAAACCTGGTAAAACTAACTATCGTGTAAATGTTTTTCTAGACAAACATACACATATCATAACCTAAATAATTATTAAGATACTGTAGCAAAGTCTAAAAGGTTCGACTGCACACACTTCAAATTTGTTTCAAAATGTTTCCTTTCTACTTAAGGCCCTATGAAGAATACTAAAGCATGACTTAAATTCTACACCCAACTGTACAAACCATTATCCACCATTACATATTTTACTAGTAGTAGTTCGACTAAAGAGATGTGAACTATTATCAACTCTAGTTTAGCAACACAAAAATTGGTGAAGTTTTTTTTGAATGTTATTAGAGTTCTTTTTTAAATCAAATATACATATTTGTAAATGGAGAAATTTTTAGCTTAAAAACTCTCTGAAAACTACCTATTAGCTACCAAGATAGGCCCAGGCAGGGGTATCAGTAATTTATCTCTGAATCAACAGCTGAAATGGTTGTGCCCAAGCCTCTATCCATGGTGATACGTCGTTCTGAATCAAACCAAACAAAATCTTGGCTGCTCTCAAAGTAGCACATGGATGGAGAGAGAATATATGATATATATGATATATTCTGATGAGTAACATGTTATGCAAGAAACAGATTTGACTTTAGATATTCAGAAATTAATTTCTTGGCAGCAATCCTTCTCCAACGTCTCTAATCCAGTAAAGAACTGATAGCTAATGCCTTGGAAGTGGGAAGAAACATTATCCAAACCACTTCTTGCAAACTTTTATTTTAAAAAGAATAAAAGGACAAAGGGGGCATCAGTAGATAAGTAGAAGAATATGTTATACATCGATATGCTTGAAAATGAGATAGAAAATATATGTACTTACAGCTAAAACATAAGCTGATCTGTTCTCAATCTCTCCAATCATCTCCCTGCTGTTAGTTGCTGCTGGAATTCCCACGGATCCAGACTTTGCGTCGTTTTTGCCTTCACGGCGTACTAACGATCGGTACAACTCGACTACCTCTGGCACCCTTTGTATTGCCTTTGGGCTTCTCTGCAACTTGGAAGGTAGTGGAGGTGGTGGAGGAGGAGGAGGGGCCATGCATCCTTCCTTGCTCACATTGGTCTTTGGTTGGATGCATGTCGGACTGGGTGGTGGATTTGGAACTCTTGGTGCCCTCGATCTCACTAGCGTTGCCCTCGAGAATTGCTGCCTGCCGTGGCACAATGAGCTGTTGAGATCTACAGCTTCTTTTGCATCATCGTTACTCTGGACAAACTGCTTTTCCTTGGAGTAGCTGATGCTGGTTGCAGAATTCTCCAGCTTCTTCCATAGCATCCTCTTATCAGTGTCCTGCCCTTCAAGAGAGGAGACCTGACCTTTTAATCGGCTCACTTGGTGTCTTAGTTGCTTGTTCTCCTCTTCCAGAGCACGGTTCCTCTCGATCAGGCCATGGAGCTTGCTTCTCAGAAGCGCAACACATGCATCGCCCTCCCTCATCATCTCTTCCTCATCAGAGAAGATGAGGTTACAGTATGGTGGTATTGGATCCTCTCAATATATATGTGTCCTACCTCCTCATTCATATAGTGGTAGCATTAAAGGCGATGTTTTATAAGTGAGGTGCTGTATCACTGGCTAGAGAAACTTACAAATGTGTAAGCAAGAATGGGTGGAGCATTGAGTTTGGTGGGAGCTGTTGCTGGGCTAATTACTTGTCCTTAAAGTGATCGCTATGGGGTAGCTGACTTGTCTGTGGAACTTCACTAAAGTAAAATGCCGTCATTACTTGCATTATTTTCTCACTTTTTTCTGTGTGCCGTTTGGATCATTTGAATTGAATCACCCTGGTTTGATTCCTGTTCACTTAGCAGGTGCTTTTGAGATATTAGATTTAGCTGTTGGAGTGCTATGCTGCTCTAGCAAAGAGAAAAACTAGTTTGGTATCTCCTTACTTCTTGTTTTTCTTTGTTTTCTAGTCTTTATTCTTTATCGGAAATTATGTTGCTTTCTTGATTCCAATGGTTGATTTATTCTGACTGCAAAGCTTGATTGTAAGCTTTCTTCTGTCTAAAGTTGTGTAAAAGGAGTTCGATGGAGCTCCTTTACCAGCCATAGCTGGGGACAAATTTTGCTAACAATAGGCAAGTAAACGTTTTAAATTATAGGAAGAAAAAGAAATAAAGGGAAAGCCGGCCAAAACAGAGAATAAAATGGAAATAAATTCAGGATGTGTTTACCTTCTAGACGCATGAATATGATCCATTCCTTCAGGTACTTGGTTACACACATTGTAGAAGTAATTTTTATTAATTTCTGAACTATAGTATTTATTGCAGTTACAGCAAGCCTTGCAGAAATAATCCTTGTGATTTCTGAAGATTCATCGCTTTGAGGGAAAAATGATGATTCAAACAGAGATTTTCATTTGGTACCAGAAGAAAGGTAAGCATATGCCCATGTCACTCTCAATGGGTTTACCGTTTATGGGGGAAATGGCTACATGGATTGGTGTCCCTACATATTAAGGTTCTGAAACTGTTGCCAGAGGTGGCAACACGGAAAGCAGTACAGCGTAAACAGAGATGACAGCAAGAAGTTTCCCTCTGTAACATGGTGCACAGGTTCTAATTAAAGTTCCCTGATGCGTCGGAAATTGCTGACATATTGAAGGAGTTCGTGGATCCGGAGACGTTTGGATACCAGGGGCTAAACTTTAGCCCTGTCATATCGGATATTCGGATGCTAATTAGGAGGATTAAATATGAGCTAATTACAAAACTAATAGCAGAACCCCTAGGCTAAATCGCGAGACGAATCTATTAATCCTAATTAATTCATCATTAACGAATGGTTACTGTAGCACCGCATTATCAAATTATGGACTAATTAGGCTTAATAGATTCGTCTCGCGATTTAGCCTTGAGGTTGTGCAATTAGTTTTGTAATTAATCTATGTTTAATACTCCTAATTAGTGTCCAAACATCCGATGTGATAGGGGCTAAAATTTAGCCCCAGTCTCTCAGTCTCGGATCCCACATTTAGATCGCGCACACGCATATATATCAATATATGACACCCAACATGAGCAATTGGATAAGCATTTACCAACCAGCAATTTTTTTCCTTCGGAATTGATTGACAAAACTGCCAGATATTTGATGTATGGTGCATGAACCATGAAAGATGCTTCCTCATGATCTGTGTATGGCACCTGAATGCATCTGCCACTGTGTTTAAAGATTTATCGGCAGTCTCACACATAAATGTGAGGAACTATATAAGGGGATGTTTGGGAGGAGGGGGTTAAATTTTAGCCCCCGTCACATCGAATGTTTGGACACTAATTAGGAGTATTAAATCTAGACTAATTACAAAACTAATTACACAACCTCTAGGCTAAATCGTGAGACGAATCTATTAAGCCTAATTAGTCCATGATTTGACAATGTGATGCTACAGTAACCATTCACTAGTGATGGATTAATTAGGCTTAATAGATTCGTCTCGCGATTTAGCCTAGGGGTTCTGCAATTAGTTTTGTAATTAGCTTATGTTTAGTCCTTCTAATTAGTATCCGAACATCCGATGTGACAGGACTAAAATTTAGCCCCTGGTATCCAAACGCCCCCTAAATCGTCTATTTGCAGATAATGAAGCTGTACCAGGGAGTGATCATTGCAGTTTACAATCATTCTCAGTCATCTGCATTAAAGTTCCGCAGATCGATGAGAAGATGCATAGCCGGAATCTGAGTTAGTGTCTCCAGTGTTTCTGCTACGAATTCCGACAAACATGTGGCTATTCGTACGCTGTTCATCATCTACAACTCATTTCAAAACCAACGTTGATAATATGAGCACATCTCGTCGTGTTTTGCAGACACAAATGGAGGACACTCATCACGATCCGGAGTTGATTCAGATTTCAGGCGGCCTTCAAGCCGCCAAACATCCAGTACAATGAGGCACCCCACTTTTTCTTCCTTGATCAAACTTTTCACCGGAACATCATTGCGTCAGTGAAGGCAACCTCACACTTGCCACGGTGAAAAGTGGGTTTCACTCCGGCCATTGCCGTCGCCGCGCTGCACCCAGGACGGCACCGTCCGTGTAGGGAAAAAAAAATCCGGGCAACGTGCGCGTCGGCATCAGCCTTTTCTGGTGTGGAACTTTTGGGCGGTGCTTGATCCGACGTTTTGCACTGGACTTTCGTTGTCAGTCGTACACAAGAATGGAGCCGATTTCGTCGCTGGAGCTGACGCCCTTGTTGAATGGCAAGATCACCCCGGGCCTCCATCTTCGTTTGGTGAGTGATCCCATCACAATGTTAGATCAGGAATAGCATCACATTTAGACCAGAGGGCTGAGAACAGTTCCAGTCTTTCACCCGGGACTGCCAAACTGTTTACCATGTTTTCCACAGGCTGGTAAACTGGTAGCCCGTATTTCGTAGGACAGTAGAAGTGAAGGAAAAATAGTTTGTTGGAGCCACTTGCTTCACCAACAGACACACCAGCGTTGAATGTTAAATGGAGGCTACACCGGCGTAGCCGGAATCCAAAGAAACCCCGGGGTTGGCCAGGTACAACGTGCTAAGCAATACCTATTCCTCCCCAGGCCTGCACCTAACTTGCCGTTCTTCGATTCCAAGTTACTGTTGTCACCCAGAGGTTTCCCTTTTCTGCACCAGCAGTTCCACATGCCATCAGAAAAACCGATCTTGTTGCCTTGCCGACATTCGCACGGTATGCAATCCGGAAGTTTCAGTTCAGCGCTGGTCTGAGAGACTGAGAGGTCAGACAGTGAGACACAGGATTTCAGGGCCATCTGCAGTCGAGTGAAGATGTCCCGATTCTTCCGATGTCCAACTGAAACCGTGGCTTGTGAATCAAGAGGGAGAGTACTGTGGCCGTAGGCGTGCGCGTCGCGCCAGGACGCTGGACGCAGGTCTAACTGGAGTTTGGTGTTGCTGGTCTGCTCTTAATGGAACAGAGGCGAGTTTGGTGGCCTCCCCCGCCGCTGGTCCTGGCGATAGGAAAAGGGGGAGGCAATATGCCGCCGTCCGTCGCGCTCGCCGAGCTGGACCGGCCGTCCACGGGGCTTCGCCCACACGCACGGCCGACGTGGGAAAGACAGCGACCCCGCGCGGGCGGGCACTGCTGCGTCGCCCTCCAGGCTTCCAGAGTTCCAGTCCTCCCCGCCGCCACGGCCAGTGTGGCGTGGCCATTGGCCACCGACACCTGCGCTGCGCCCCAGGTTCTCTCAGGCCTCAACGTACATGCAGCCTGTTCGCTTCAGCTTATTCAGCCGGCTTATCAGCCACCAAACAGTATTTTCCTCTCACAACAAATCAGCCGTTTCAGCTTTTCAGCCGGCTTATAAGCTGAAGCGAACAGACCCATGGTACGTGGTGCGAATTGTGATGATATGTGATCCATCTGGCGCTGCGATTTCCAGAAAGAAATTGTATGTGCGGAATGCTTCGGAGGAGTTCGGTTGAGCCTGCAGAGCCTTCAGCCATTTGGGCGGCTTCCCCACACTTTCATCGCGTGGCCCATTTGGTAAAGCCTCACAAGGTTGTGGGCTGACTGGCCCTAAGCTTTCAAGTGGCCTTGTCAGACACGGCCTGACTTTTCTTTCCAACCAAAAGAAAGGTCGTTGGACCGGATTTCAGTCAGTTTCGGACCAGCTGTTAAGGTTACAGGTCCATCATTGTCAGGCCGGGCCGCGCTTGAGCCTGCCGAATGTTGACATGAAAAATGACGAATGAGATTAGCGCGATGGTGGGTTGCAAAGTTAAAATTCTTAGGTATGTTTAGCAGAATTCTACCTCAGGAAAATTTACTCCACTTCACAAACTCTAAAAAGAATTGCAGCCAAACGTGTCTAGCTCCACTAATTCCGGCTCTAAGAAAAAAGGTGGAGCAGGGGATCAGATCCACATTTTTTGTGGAGTATCTCAAGAGGTGCTCCAAAACCCCCTTTTCAGACCTCCTGGTGGAGTTAGTGGGTATTTACCCACCGTTGCCACCCATTACGCACATACCGTTTCGATTCACGAAAATAAAAACTCCCGTTCGGCCCCCCATCCCGTCGCCCCCTTCTCTTCCTGTCGCTAGACCACCACCGCTGCCTAAATTGGGCGCCGTCGGCCCAATCTCCGGGGTAAATGGATGGATGGCTCCTGGATTGAACCTCCGCGAGGCAAGCTCCACCCGACGGTGGCGAGCTCAAGCCTCGGCGCGTGCAGCAGCGCCCCTCGCGCACCATGGCCGCCCCGCGGGTCTAGGCTGCACCATTGCCGGCAGCCTGGACACTCCACCGAATGAAGCCGACCGCTACCGCACCTTCGAGATGCCGAGCTGAGCATCATCCACCAGGCGACGCCGACGGGTTGCTTCCGAATCGCTGCCACCCGTGCGCCGTCGCCGGCCTTGTTGTGCCGATTCACTGCCCAAGGTCGCCGCTGGAGCTAACCAGCACCGCCAGGAGCTTCACGAGGTCGAGTAGAGCGCAGCCAGTCTGCTCCCTCGCTCGTCCGTCCTCCGGAGCTCGGCCCAACGGCGGGCGGCGAGCTGCTGTTGTATGTGCGATTGGGTGAGATGCAACAACGCTAGTTGGTGAAATTAGAGTAGCAGCTGGTTGCTTGACGATTGAAGCTGAGGGAGAGCTACGTGCTTGTGCTGGACGGATTCAGGGGAGAGGAGTGGCATCAGGGGAGAGGAGTGGCATGGGGGACATGCTTCAGTGGATTTGATTTGAAGGGGTTGGTAAATTTCTTGCTTACTGAGATGAACAGATCGAGGAAAGAGTTGGACATTGGTGCGTTGACGAGAGGAAATTGGAACTTGGGATGCCGGCATGCTTTCGGATACTTGTACGAGCAGCGTCATGATTTCGAGGACGATGTTGAGCAGCTCTTCGACGACGCCCTCGCCGTGGCTGCTCATGGTGCGGAAGGGAAAAGAGAGGAGAGAGGAAGAGGTGAGGAGAAAAGAGAAGACAATGACACCTGGACCCATTCACAGGGGGTAAAATAGACTATTCATAACAAGTTCCTATGTTTTTGGAACTGGAACACTGCAATCAACCAAAACACGTATATAAGGTCCATGATTTTCTGAAGTTGGTAGAGTGAAGGTGATTTTTGTGATGTGGGTGCACCCACTTAACCATCTTCTATAGGAGGAGCCCCGGTCTGTCGCAGTCCCCAGCATCGTCATCTGATAATCAGGTACCTGAAGAAATTGACTGGAGGGGTTCGACAATGAGATGAAAAGGTACCTGACGTCTCTTTGGAGGGAATTCTCACTGCACTGAAAGTGCACATCAGAAATTGATTCGCCAGAATGCCAGGTCCGTGTCTCCTCTTGTAGGCTCTCATGCAGGGACTATGCTGGTGGGTGAATCCCAAGAGTTCTGAAGCATGATGGAGTCCGAAAGTCCTAGGATACTGATTCCGTGTCAGTATCACAGTTTGTGCAACGGCTGGCTGCCGGCCTGATGCAAACTGTGTCGCAGACTTCCCCGGTTCCACCCGCCACCGATCTAGATCCGAGCTGGCAAGAACAATCTATGGTCGCCTGGTTTACGTCTGACGAGCGCCGCCCAGCCCCCTGTTTTTTTTTTTGTGTGTGTGTGGCGGGAACAGCCCCCTGGGTTTGACTTCTGCATTGACTCATCGGCTACGCGAGCTGCGAGAGGGCAACGTGCACGAGTTGGCCGCGCGCAGGGTCCAGCTCCGGTGCTGCGTACATGCATGCTGGCGGCGGCGGTGCGGCGTTGGAAACCTTCGCTACGGCTTCGCTCTCGCTCTGAAAACTGCTGCGTACTCTTCTCCGGTGGCAGATGATCGTTTGTTTATTTGTCTACGACTGGAACTTGACCCACTTGACCAATGTAATCGTTTTCTACCATAAAGCTTTATGCTCAGCTCATACGTGGCGAAACAGAGCACCGGATTTCGGATCTCAGTATTATTATTACAGCTGGATTATTACAGCTGGCTACTCCCTCCGTTCCAAACTGTAAGTCATTCCAACTTTTTTGGAGGGTCAAATCATCTCAAGTTTGACTAAATTTATACAATAAACTACGAACATTTATGATACTAAATAAGCACCATTAGATTCTTCACTAAATATATTTTCATAGTATATCTATTCGGTGCTATAAATCTTCTTAATCCTCTCTATAATTTTGGTCAAATAACTCTCCAAGAAAGTTAGAATGATCTACAATGTGGAACGGAGGGAGGAGTACGTAATCAAGGAGCAATAGTTAGCATGGACTTTTCATTCTTTTTTTTTCTTCTAATATGGCATACAGGGGCGGACCCAAGGCCCGGACACCCTAAGCACATCCGCACATGCCCTGGCTCCGACGCTGCAGCTGCAAAGAAACTAAGCTGTTGTTGTCCACAGTTAGCAACCTTTTTTGCTGTTCTGATGGATGGGAGACGGGAAGAGAATTGTCGTCCAGACTCCGTTCGACCGCTGGGTCCGCCACGGACGGCATAAGATTATTTGCTTGTAGGAGTTAAGAGTATATATTTGCTCTGTAATCACTCGCAAAGTAGAAGGGAGCTATCAGCGCACGTGTGGATCGTGACGACGCCAGCTACGTCAGTGAGTCGTTTTCTTGCGGACTGCTAGCTGTGACCCACCCTTCTTCTCTCTTGGAAAAACGATTGCTTGAGGCAGCAGGCGGCGCTTTGTGCCGGACTAGTGCCGGTCCAGATCCAGCCAATGCAATCCAACCGAAACCGGCGGGAGGCTTTGGGTTGCATACCGCGACGTTGTTTCGCGATCGCTGCTGCTGCCGCCGCTTTCCCTGCAGCGGGTTCGTGGCCGGCCGCGTTCCAAACTTCCCATCGAGTCGCCAAACGCTAGGCCAGGCACAGCGTAGTGGCGCGCGTTCCATCGGTGAACTCATCATGGGCGTCGTTCCTGGCACGGCGCTACCGCTGATGGGGTCGCGTTTTTGGGTAAGAGATAGGGTGTGGCGATTCAGAGATAAGGCGTAGCTGGATCGTGATGAGACGTGCCAGGCGCGCAAGCAAAAATCCTAGCTACTGTTACAGATTTCTGAAGAGATCAGCAGGGCGGTGCGGCGCGACTGTGCGTGCAACCGGCGGCGGCGGCCGATTTCGAGCGAGTCCAGTCCGCCTTGCGCAGCAAACGAACACCCGAAACCGCGACGTGCGCTCCAAGCCAAAACCGCCACCGCACACGCGCCTTTCCCCGTTTACGCCCGCGAGCCCAACCGAAACCCACCAGGCGGCTAAAACTCGCCCGTCCTTCCTGATACTGACGCGTGGGGACACATCTCACGGGGGGCTAGTGCGGTGGGCTCGCCGACGCCTCCCTCGCCGCGGCCGCGCGGCCCATGGTTTTCCCTTCCCCGAAGAAAAGATGACACAGGTTTTGCCGGAGCGCCCCCCCCCCCCCCCCCCCCCCCCCCCCCCCCCCACCCCCACCCCCCCGCGCCCGTGATCACACAAGAATCCCGCGGACGCCCCCGCCGCTCCACCTCGGTATAAAAGGACAGGTGGTGTCTCCTCCGGAAACCCACCCACCGAACCTGACCCGACACACGTCAAAGCCAAAAACCTCAGATAACCCCCAGGAAACCGTATTATAATCTCGCCCCTCCACTCCCTCTGCTCCGCTGCAATTCCACTCGCCCCCCCACCCACCTTGATCCTCCTCTCCCTCCCCATTGGCGCTTGATCGATCGATCCATCCATCCATGGACACCCACATCGGATCCGTGGACGGGCCGGCGTTGGGGGCGGGGAACGGCACGGTGGTGGGCTGCCCGGCGTCGGCTCCCGGGTGCCCGATGGCGTCCACGCCGGCGCAGCCCGCGGCGACCCTGCCGGCGGGGGAGGCGTCACTGGGGCGCCACCTCGCGCGCCGCCTCGTCCAGGTCGGCGTCAGCGACGTATTCGCCGTCCCCGGGGACTTCAACCTCACGCTGCTCGACCACCTGATCGCCGAGCCCGGGCTCCGCCTCGTCGGCTGCTGCAACGAGCTCAACGCCGGGTACGCCGCCGACGGGTACGCCCGCGCGCGCGGCGTGGGGGCGTGCGCCGTCACCTTCACCGTCGGGGGCCTCAGCGTGCTCAACGCCATCGCGGGCGCCTACAGCGAGAACCTCCCCGTCATCTGCATCGCCGGCGGGCCCAACTCCAACGACTACGGGACCAACCGCATCCTCCACCACACCATCGGCCTCCCCGACTTCTCGCAGGAGCTCCGCTGCTTCCAGACCGTCACCTGCCACCAGGTGCGTCCGCGCGTGTTCCCCCTCTGCTCCTTGTGATTTTGGGTGGGTTTAGAGTGTCTGTTTCATCATCTGGTCGGTTAATGGCTTTGTTTGCTTGTTCGTGGATTCAGGCGGTGGTGACCAATCTGGACGATGCGCACGAGCAGATCGACTCGGCCATCGCCACGGCGCTGAGGGAGAGCAAGCCGGTGTACCTCAGCATCAGCTGCAACCTCCCCGGGCTACCTCACCCCACCTTTAGCCGCGACCCCGTGCCCTTCTTCCTCTCCCCCAGGTAACATTTGTTGTTTAGTCTCTTGATTCTGAGATACATAGACTAATTTTATATGAAGTCAAGTCATCTGATGAAATCTCGGACTAGATGAACAATCATATGATGTGATAAAAAAAGGGCGTACCCAGTGCGAAAGCTTGGTTTATTTTCTAGTCATCAGATGACTTTTGTCTGTGAACTGTAATATGGCACTAAAAGTCTGCTACTGTGTGCAACAAGATACTATCTGAAATCCTGTTATTAACTGTGTCTGTAATGTTGCAGAATGAGCAACAAGATGGGGCTAGAGGCTGCAGTAGAGGCTACCGTTGAATTCCTGAACAAGGCGGTGAAGCCGGTGCTTGTTGGTGGCCCCAAACTGCGTGTGGCGAAGGCAGGAAAGGCATTTGTTGATCTGGTAGATGCCAGCGGCTATGCCTATGCAGTGATGCCATCGGCCAAGGGTCTTGTGCCAGAGACTCACCCCCACTTCATCGGCACCTACTGGGGCGCAGTTAGCACTGCCTTTTGTGCTGAGATTGTTGAGTCCGCAGATGCCTACCTCTTTGCTGGACCCATTTTCAATGACTACAGCTCTGTTGGCTACTCTTTCCTCCTGAAGAAGGACAAGGCCATCATCGTCCAACCTGAACGTGTGATAGTTGGGAATGGGCCGGCATTTGGATGTGTCATGATGAAGGAGTTCTTGTCTGGATTGGCTAAGAGGGTTAAGAAGAACACCACTGCCTATGAGAACTATAAGAGGATCTTTGTGCCTGAGGGCCAGCCACTGGAAAGTGAGCCGAATGAGCCACTGCGTGTCAATGTACTCTTCAAGCACGTTCAGAAGATGCTGACAGGTGACAGTGCCGTGATCGCTGAGACTGGTGACTCCTGGTTCAACTGCCAGAAGCTCAAGCTGCCCGAGGGCTGTGGGTGAGCATTGTGACGGCACACTGTTCTGTTATGTGTCCTAATTTTTGTTGTTTTCCTTGTTCTGACGATGGTTGCTTGCATGCTGCAGGTATGAATTCCAAATGCAGTATGGTTCAATCGGATGGTCAGTCGGTGCATTGCTTGGTTACGCTCAGGGGGCGAATGACAAGCGTGTGATTGCCTGCATTGGTGATGGGAGTTTCCAGGTGAAGTTTCATTGCCTGATTACATATATTTTGCTCTGCTTCAGTTTGATGGATGATAGCTAGTAGATTCTAATGTGATCCTGGGGCAAACCTTCTGCAGGTCACAGCACAGGATGTGTCAACTATGCTGCGGTGCAAGCAGAACAGCATAATCTTCCTGATCAACAATGGCGGGTACACCATCGAGGTGGAGATCCACGACGGACCTTACAACGTCATCAAGAACTGGAACTACACCGGCCTTGTGGATGCCATCCACAATGGAGAGGGCAAGTGCTGGACCTCCAAGGTAAACTATTTGCCATAGTTTAACGCTTACCAGAACAAGCTGAACCAGCAGGTGCCGCGTGCTGTTACGGCTGAAGAATTCTTGCTGATTGATGTAATGATGACTTGTGCAGGTGAAGTGTGAGGAGGAGTTGACGGCGGCGATCGAGACGGCGCTGGGGGAGAAGAAGGACTGCCTGTGCTTCATCGAGGTGATCGCGCACAAGGACGACACCAGCAAAGAGCTGCTGGAGTGGGGCTCCAGGGTCTCTGCAGCCAACTCCAGGCCACCGAATCCTCAGTAGAACAGCAGTCTTGCAAGCTCAAATCCAAGCCTCGGATTCTCGGTAGTGGTAGTGGAACGATGGGGCTCAATCGAATAACGTGGACGCTTTGCCCTTTCTGTTATGTTTTCTCCTTGTTAATGCCCGGTTCTCTTTGTTCTTGTGTTCCAGTGGTCCTGTATCTATTTGTGACAAATCCCCTGTGTTCTCCCTTGTTAATGCCGCAGAGAAGGTTCGCGATTGCCGTATGTGTTGTGTGATGTGACACGGACTCTATATCTCTATCTGTGCTACCAGTGTGATTTCAGTGATCAGAGGAACATTGCCGAGCAGGGAGTGAATCTTGTGATACGCATATGTAAACGAGTTACGTGGTCCTTGGCGTGTCCCTTGTGCAGCTTTTAGCTCTTGGCTGGTCGAGGAACATAGAAGGGGATGAGGTGCAAGAACCGATGTGCACTGAACCTTGCATAGATGCCCTGACATAATGGAATGTGGGGCGCATCATCAGAGGTGCGCCCCCCGGTGCGGATGATTTAATCTATCCTATCAGGGGCTAAGAGAGAGAAGATCTACTTCAACTTTCTCGGCAAGTTGCCATCATGCGCACGCTTTCCCGTGCGATCCCTGGAGCTACCTGTATGTGGTTTCGATGTGCTCTGTTGCTTTCGCCGGGCGCCGCCTAATCATATCCTTGATCTCGATTATCTAAGATCTATGATGGGTTTGGTGGAAAGAACAAAGAGAAGGGTTACTTTCAATAGTAACAAGTGACCTATTGACCAAACTTTTGCTGGATGGATGGAACACTTTGACAAATTATAATTTTGTCTTGAGCCGGATGATGCATGTAACGCTAAAGAGATCCAATCCAAACTGAAAGAAGTGAAACTTGAAGGAGAATGCTCCAGGATGAAGTGCATTGTCACGTCAGGACCGGATGGCGGACATGCTACAACCAGTAGCAGTTTTGCAAAACCGGAGTTCAGATAATATAAGATTATGCGAAGTTGGCATAAAACAAAAATAAAACTCGATCAACCGAATCCTTGTCCAAGCACGACCTGCAAAATGTGCTCGCAAAGCCATAGCAAGTTCTAACTTCTACGTGCAATCCACATGCATCGTGGTCGACGATATCAACCTGTTTTTCTGCTGAAGATGCGAAGGGAAGGAAGATTTACAGCTCTCGATGTGGGATTTCAGCTTTGGGATGTTTGGGTGCGCGCTCCTGCACCTGTGGCACCGAAGTTCCATTGCCAGTACCTTTTCATCACTGGTGGTGGTTGGTGATCCATGTTGCTCAATCTCCTCGATGACATCAACAGAATCACGAAAAAACTGCGTGGTAAAGGAGTTCCAGTGCTTCTTGTTTTTCAAGCTCGTGGAGTTGAAATCCTGGCTAATGATGTGAAGATGCAGTTGCCGCATAGATGGAACCTGTAAAAAGAAGACGACATCTAGGCTTGCTCAGTAGTGTGTTTGGTTTGAAGAACGACAGATGGATGATCCGTCCCACCCATGTATTGGGTTCGAACAGCCGAATAGATCATTAAACCATCCCTCATAAGAAAATGTTTACAGAAATTGGGAATCATATTATCACACCAAAATTTTGGGATGATGCCATGATGGACCAGTCCATCAAAGATGAGGGTTTCCTCGGACCAAAAACCCTCTACCTCTCAAGAAAAGTTTTAGGACCATACCGAGTGGTATCCAAGCCTGAATACCAATGACGCATCTTCCTCTAGGAACTTCTGTGCCCACTTGACCCCAGCTGAATGCATCCTCCTCAGCAAAGGCAAGTGTTCTTTTGTGATATCTGCAAGAGAATCAAGACCATCTGTCCTAGATATCACCAAAACATGCCTTTTGGCCTGCATATATAAAGAGAGAAGCTAAGAGTTCAATCAGATCACTGAAAATAACAAAGAAACAAAAAACAAAAAATGGTATATAAGTAGAAAAATTGATAATAAACCTTTGGATAGAGATCTTTGAGAACAACAAATTCGTCAGATGTCTCCAGGATAGAATCAGTGTTCTTATATTTCTCCGGGTGCATGGCAAGTTCATAAAGAGCCTGGGCCCAGGATCCCCAAGTCTTATTGGCGAGCACACCACTCTTTTTGTTATCTCCCTCTCTAGATTGGTTTGGAGCAGCAGATGAAGTCATGGAATTATCATGGCAATTTGGCGTGTTAGCCTTTGTACACTCATGCTGTTTCTTTGTTGTCATGGTAGGTGGAAGCAACTTATGTTTTTTCATCCTTTCAGATCCATGGCTGTCCTCACGCTTCATTTTCGTGTCATTAGGTGATGTCCCTCCGGATGCTGACATTTCTGCCCCCAACCTGCCGTTCTGCTTTCCCATGTGGCTCTGGACAATGGATGCAAAATTCTCAAAAAGTGAATTGTATGCTTCATGAAGAATCTTAGACCCTTTAGTATAGTCATTCTTCATATAATCTGGTCGCATTGGGTTCATATTTGGCCCAAGCACATGTATGACATGGGTCACACCTTCCCTTTGATGCAGAGGAGAAATTGATGGAAGTGGAACAACAACAGAGGTCCCTGGCCTCAGTGCATCTGCACATTTTCTGGTTGCATGCTGTAAAGATTCTCCAGCAGCACTGAATATTGCTGCGTTAACCCCTCCACCTCCAGGTTTTAACCTCCTGCATGATAAGGGCACAGATATTACCACCTTGTCCATAGCAAGAAGGGCCCTAACTTCTTCAAAAGCAAACAGGCCAGTTTGGTTCAATCAAAAACAGAATAGCATATAATTCAACAGAAGAATATATCTAGACATAAGCCTCTCTTCTAAAAAATGTGCATTTAAGAAAATACATAGGAGCACAAAATGTTATGTGACCAAAATTATATTACCAGTTGGCAGCATTAGCAATCACACTGCACTGAAGACCTCCTCTCGTACGCAACTGAGTGATATCTCCCACGAATGTGAAAAACCTGCTGCAGTCAATGCTCTTCTTAGAAGCCTTCTCTTTCACCAATGACAATATTCTTGATTTCTCGCTCAGGTCTACAAGAACTAGTCTAATACTATCAAATTTCTGCAAGAAATCAGCAGCTGTGTCTACTATAATGTCAGATGCTCTGTCAAGATCAAACTGGAAGTCAGCAGTAGAAATAGAAGGGAATGCCAGAGTGCGGGAACCAACATCATCAGAATCACTTTCTTTAGCATGCTCTCCACTTTCCTTCTTGTCATTCGACCCCTTCCCCACTTCCATTGGGCAGGTAATATCGGCTTCAACCTTTTCATGTTTTGGCAAAGGGTTTTGCTGCTCTGGCTTGCTTTCACTCAATGTAAGCTTGGATCCGCTAGATTTCTCAACACTGGAAGTATCACCCTTCTTTAGAAACTTCATTATACCAACTTGTACGGGTCCTTTGCTTTTCTGACCAAAAACTCCTGATGGGAGACTATCTGAAGGCCCTAAAGCACTATACAAATCAACTGCTTTTTTAATATCACCGTCATCATTACAGGACATGATCCGACTGAAACCTTCTGTTAGCAAGGGTGTCTCCTTCTTCTGCAGCATGCGGTTCACAACAAGGGCAGCCTTTCCACCCTGGAGATTTCCGTCATGGCCCTTTCGGTTCACTGCACGTGAGATACAGACCTTTGCAGGTAGATCCAGGGCTACGGCATGCACATCCGCATGCAATGTGCCACCCAGCTTCACAAAATCAGCACGCTGCTCGCGTTCCAAGTTGCAGCGGTCAATGAGAACGCTCTTGCCGTCCTTCAAAGCATCCGCTGCAGCCTTCAAACACTGTATTTTAGTCCCAGCTTTGCCATTTCCGATCGTATCCTGGATCATGATAAGTGCCCAAAGAGAATTCTGTCAGACTGTCAAACTATTGTGCTGGTTAACAAACATCCATCATGAAACGCCATGAGTTAAATTGCCCAGGAAGTGCTTGGAAAATAATACATCAGTGTTTTGAGATTCTCTGCTTCCCTATGTGATGTCATGCTGATAATAATAAACTAAATTGGTACTTGACAGTATTGATCCACTATACACCATACAGTGAAGCAAACAATGCAGTTTCCAGATTATAAGAGCTATTGATGGAGTTCAGAAGATGAATTTTTCGACCGAATTTTAACTTCAGATAGACAGGTATCGTTTTGCAGTTAGTAGCACTCAACTTTTAACAAGTACAGTTTTGCAATTAGTAGCACCTTGTCTTGAAACATCACATTCGCAAAGGATAAGGGAAACGCTAGCACCGCTCAGCAAATTTGCACGCATTGAGGCGGAGAACCGTGTGGGGGCCCACCTGGCATACGCGAACCCACCAGCGGCCGGCGTTGGAGCCGCCAACGACGGCCTCGGCGAAAGTGGACTTGCCGCTTCCCGGTGGGCCCATAAGCACCACCAGCAGCAGCTTGCCGCCGCGCTCCTCCTCCTCCTCCTCCTTTGCCTCTGTGCCCGCGCCTGCAGCAAACAGTTCGAGACAGGACGCGCTAGGGTTTTAGCAGCGACGGCGGGGGCTGTCCAATTTGAGGAACAAAACGGCAAATTCGTAAAAACCATGGTTTGGGAGCGCACCTAGGCTTGAGGACGGAGGTGGCGAAGCGGAACTGGAGCCGCCCGCGTCGGGATTCATCTGGAAAAATGGAGGAATCCTGATCTGCCGCGGCTATGGCGATGGCGGAGCGCGGAGAGGCGACGAAGGGGAGGAACTGAGGAAGAGACGCGGGAACCGGTGGGTTCTAGCCGTCCGTGCCTCACGACGGTCGAATCTGATGCGTCGCTTACGACAAGAGTCTAATCAGAATAATTAATTATAATTGGAAAACAAAAAATGAGCAGATAACTAATAAAAGCAAAAAAGATAAAATAAAACTGTGTGTGGCTGCTGGGATTCGAGCCCAGGTCTCCACGGCCACAACGTGGAATTCTCACCACTAAACTACAGCCACTTTGATGAAAGTAACTGTAATCACTTTTAATTGTCGGTTCTGTCTCCTCACCTTAACCGGAATCCGGAATTTATCTCGCCTGTAAAGAGTGACGATACTAGAGCATGTTTCGTCGATAAGTATAGACTACAACATCGTACAAACACATCATTTCTATGTTCTCAAAAATCTGTGCCAAACCACGGCCGACGATCAATATACTAGTACAGAACCAAGCAATTCTCTCACCTAGCACTGCAAGTCTGCAAGAATCACCCCAAAGCTAGAGAC
Organism: Setaria viridis; assembly: GCF_005286985.2. Taxonomy (NCBI): domain Eukaryota; kingdom Viridiplantae; phylum Streptophyta; class Magnoliopsida; order Poales; family Poaceae; genus Setaria; species Setaria viridis. The sequence goes on from NC_048271.2 coordinate 46,795,327, forward strand.
AATCTACAGGCTAGTACTCGTTGAAGTGTATGGCGCCGAGCTTCCAGACGAGGAATGCGGTGCCGAACATGATGGTGGTGATGAGCGTGAAGGACACGAGGACGAGGAAGACGTCCACCCCGAACGGCAGCTCGAAGGTCCACCCCTCCTTGGGCATCCCGCGCTTGCTGTCGTCGAACAGGTTGCCCGGCGCCTCGGGCAGCCGCGACCCGCGCCGCCCGCCACCTGCCCCGCCCTTCTTCGCGTCCGCCTCGCGCAGCGCGTCCAGCACCCCGCTGCCAAACTCCGGCTTGCCCGATTTCGACGGCGTCGACGACGCCCCCTTTGCCGCCGACGGCTCCGCGTACTTGCCCAGCACGCGCGCCGCGCGCAGTCGCTCCCGCGCCGTCAGCGGCACGCGCTTCGGCGGCTCGCCCGGCGCGCTGCCGTTGGCGTTGGCGACCGGCTGCTGCGGCTGGCCGTTGCCGGGCGTCACTGGGGCCTTCTCGGCGCTGGGGACGGGAGGAGCAGGAGAGGGGGTGGCCGCTTCTTGCGCCGCGGCCGGCGCCGCTTGGTCGTTGTCAGTGGCTCGGCAGGTGGTTCTTGCATGCTTATTCCTCGCCGGGGAGCTCAGCAGCAGGAGCTTATGGAAGGCTGAAGCCGCCGCCGCCTTCTGGAAGTGATGCCTCGAGCCGAAGCTGAGCTGGGTGTAGGACGACGAAGATCTGGGGACTCCCGGTAGCTGTGCGCACATGAGCAGTTGCATCAAGAAGCAGGAATAAACGAGATGAAACTATGATCTAGAGACAAGAAGCTTACTTTTGCAGTAACCCTGGGCGGGGAGGAGCTGAGGCTGGTGGCAGCCATCTTCCTCTCCTCCACTCGGCCACAGCATTTTGTGCTAAGGCCAGTGAAGATAAACATTCGTGTGAGGGTGAGGCTGTGGCTGTCCACGAATCAGATCCGCGAGGCGATTGCTTAGCGCAGACAATACGTTTGGGCTGGGCCGAATTCGTGAAACAAACACGATCACTGACTGCCGCAGGCCCGGAGAGTGGGTGAGTGTTCTGTTCGGCTAGTCGGCTAGTCCTGTCTTCGAAAAATACAACCATCTCAACTGGAATGACACCAATTTCGAAATAGAATCAAATTGATTTAGTAAAATAAAAAGTGCACTAATTACATATGTTAATAAGTACTCCTTTTAGGTCATAGTCTGCAGTATTAGCCAACCCACGTGTTCCAACTTTTTGGAAACCAAGCAAAAAGGAGAACAGAAATAGAGAAACCCAAGTCTAGCAAGGATCGTCTGTATATATGATGTACATTCCACGTCTCAACAGGACACTATAACATCCGCACAATTACGGGAGCGTTTGCTTCCACTGACATATTTTTAGCACGTGTCACATCGAATGTTTAGATACTAATTAGGAGTATTAAACGTAGACTATTTAGAAAGCCCATTACATTACTAATTAGGAGTATTAAACGTAGACTATTTAGAAAACCTCTCGAGTCTACGTTTAATACTCGAATAGTCTACGTTTAATACTCCTAATTAGTATCTAAACATTCGACGGGTGCTAAAAATAAGTGAAGTAAACGGAACCTACATTGGCAGGGAGTCGAGGGAGAGATACGTCAGTAATTCTTGTTTTCCGGACGACAAAATTGTCCGACAAACGCTATACATTTCACTCTCTTCATTCAGCTATGTACAGGCCTTCAAAATAACACGTACACCGTTAGATCTAAAACTCTTCGAATTGCAATGGTTGTCTACCTAAGGACTGGCTTTTGTTGAGTCGGCGAAAGCTGGACGTCTCCATTCAAAACAGAGCCCACGAACCCCTCAGCTTCTTCCAGTGTCACCTCATCTTTGTACACGGCGAACCTCCGCCGGCGAGGCTTGTAGGCGATGAGAAGCTTGTCAGATGACTTGAATCCAGACTTGTCAAACGATGACAGGAACACGGACTGTTTGTTCCTGTCCAACAAAGCATATGAGAGTGCACTTCCGGAAATGTAGTTCTGCCCCCTTATCAGAGTCTTCTTAGATATCTGGATGCAGGATCACAAGAAAAGAGATAGTCTGTGTTAACGATGGTTACACCAAAAACTAAGAAAAGCAGAATCACAAGTTAACAGATATTTTTATGCATTAAGAGTAGCTGTGCGAAGAATAAGAAAATGTGTGTTTCTGCTTCTACTAAAACGCAACTTTTTAAGAGAGGAGATGCACCTCAGACAGGACTGCTTCAAGCTGTTCCTTGGCTTTGGTTGATCCAAAAACACCGATGATGCATACTGAAGTCTTCTCTCCACAGATTTCCTCAAAGTTAGAAGCTGTGAGGAGAGGAACATTGTTTTCTTCCCGTTGACTAGAAGGTTTCTTATTAGCTTGATTCGACGCTAGCTTCTTATTCTTCTTCTCAAAATTTTCTAGCAGTGTCTTCAATTCTCTGATACCAGATCTGAGATCTTTCACCGAAATGCCATCCTTCAGAAGATGCTCCTCCCCATTAACGGTTCGACCAATTACAGCTGGAAGATTCTTCACGCCGAGACTTTTGAGCAGCGGATGAGAAACATCATGAACCTAAACAAGCACCACAGTTTATCACATTACATATTTCCATTGAAGTTCTTTGTCGAGTCCTAATAACATATATTGTTACCAATCCTGATTGTTCACCCGCATGGTAAATGTACACTACTCTAATTGTAGGTCAATCATGTAGCATTATTTGCCATACCATATTTTTATGTAGTAACCATTCAATTGCTGCCTAGAAGTAATTGCACCCTATACTGATTGACATCTCATGGTACACTGTGTGCCAAGTATTCCCATAAAGAGCAGAGCAATTATTGATGACCAGAATTTCCTAAACTTGATAAGCAAATAGAACAGTACAGTAATGGACTGAATTACTTACCTCAGCATCATAAAAAATTAAACGATTGCGGAACATCCCACTGATAGCACGCCACATTGCTGGTGTGTCCTTCTTACTCGATAGTAAGAGCACTTGAGGAAGGTTTGGGAGGACATTTGGAGGGAAGCTGAATTGGCCAATATCTACCCGTTTGGAGAATCTTGGCAGGTGTTCTTGACAAAATGTCTTCAAGCTCTTAGCATCATGTTCTCCAGAATACTCATGCAAAGACCCCTTTTCTGTAGTGGCATACGAATAAACGAATAGACGGGCTGATTTCCCTAGCGAAACACCAGCCTTTTTGCAAAGAGATTTTTCATTATCGCAGTTGACCTTACCAGCCTGCACAAAAGAGAAGGCTATTAGATAAGTATGTTGTTACTGTATGTTGAGCAGCGCTATTATTTCTTTTTTTTTAATCTCATCTTACCCTTAGAGCACCATCCAGTGAATGGACCACGTCCTGCATAACATTTTCTAGAACAAATTGACCTTTTGACTGGGGGGTATAAAATAACAGAAGCCAAGTAATTCCTTGATCAGATATTTCTTTACTGAAAATTTGTGTAGTGACATCCTGAATCTTGACAGCACCAGAATGCTGACCAGAAGTTCCAGTATTAGCTCTAGTTGAACCAGCTGATCCACCATGCTGGCTAGCACCCATTGATCCACCACCAAATAAGTTAGAGAAAACATCACTAAAATCAAAACCACCACCAAATGGCTTTCCACCACTGGCCCCAGGATTACCACCAAATGAAAAGGAAAATGATTTTGTATTTCCCTGACCACCCATTGTCTGCCATCCATCACCAGATTGGAAATAGCTGGTCTTGGGGCCACCACCAGTGAAGTATGTATAACCCTCACGATTTCCAAAATTTCCACCACTGAATCCAGCGTTGCCCTTCTCATCCCCATATAGGTCATAGTTTTTCCTCTTCTCTTCATCAGATAGAATCTCATATGCTGCAAAGGTACACCAGTGCACCAGATAATTCAGTATTACAGAAAAGGGACAGATATTTTCATCTAGCAATCATGAAATGAAACCAGCTCATAAAACAACAGTTACAGGAACCCTTAGTGCCTGATAATTTAGTGTAAACAGAAGCGGAATGTGTCAAACATAGAGCATGTATGGTTACAAAACTTAAACATGGAACATTATAAATGCACCTCATGATGGGAACATAAACAGAAGCAACCAGATCAAATGAAAAGGACTCTGGACACATATGGACAGAACGGCCACGATCTTCCATCCAAAGGTACCATGGTTCGTGCGAGGTGGAATGCCAAATTAAGGATCTTATGATATACATCATTAGCGTCTACAAATTCTAAAGCTAAATAGGGATTGAAAAGTCAAAGTACGGATTCTTACCATTGTTTATTTCTTCGAATTTTTCCTGTGCACCCTTGCCTTTATTCTTGTCAGGGTGATATTTTAGAGAAAGCCTGTAGACATCAGAAATGAGACAAGACTGTTAATCCTATAGGCTGAAACCAAATCGAATCGTCTTCTGAAATTAAAAGGTTGAAACATCAACATACTTGTGAAAGGCTTTCTGAATGTCCCTTTGGCTGGCCTTCTTGTCAACTCCAAGAACCTGAAACCAAAAATTATCATGAGGACATGATGTAGAAACAGTGACAAAACTAATATCATTTAAATATAACAATTCCAATTTCCTCCAATAGGGTAAAGGATCAAATGTAAGTAATATTTCAGGTTTGAAATGTGACTACTGTCTGACAATTATCACATGGCAGGTATGAAATTATGAACATAATAACCATCAAACAGAATTAAGTTTTACACTATATACTATTGAACTCTCGCCTCTGAATTACTAGAGAATCTCGCTTAGAGAACAAATCAACATCAGTATTAGTATCACACCATTTAGAACCGCACGGGTGAACAATTAGCATTGTCAATTCGTTTGTCAGTGATGCTCTTTTGTATGCGCACGCCGCTTAATCAGTTGAACAAAATGCCTATAGGGTTTACAATTAACCAAGGAATAGCGAAATACGCACCAATATTACGCATATTTCTCACCTTGTAGGGATCTATAGTTTTGGCCGCCGCGACGTGCAAGGCGACCGAACTGAGGAGGAGCGAGACGACGAGGAGAGACCGGAGGGGGATCCCCATCGCGGCGTGCCGCGCGGCTTCGATTCGGTTCTGCTTCGCTGGGTCAAGGTTCCTGCGCCCAATTTTGCTCGGCTTGGTTTCGTCTTGGGAATCTCTGAGTCGTATTCAGGCTGGATTTGGAGGGAAGCGGAGGAGGAATTGGCCATGGAGGAAGGCCCGCCGTTTTTAGAGAGGAGGCGTCCCTTCGGGAGTTCGGGTCGAGATGTTTCGCGACCAAGTACACGTGGCTCTTGGAAGGCACTTCCAGCGAACTCGACCAATAGAATTCGAGCTTTTGAGGCCGGTTTGCGTGGCTGTTGCGGAGTTCGTTCGAACCACGTGCCACGTAGGATGATTTGGAGTGTGCCGAGCTGGCAACGGCGGGTATGGACGGATACGTTGACAAACTTGCGTCTTGTGTGTACCCGTTTGAAAATTTGCATATTTTATGTATTGCAAGTTTACAGGCTGATTAAACTTGTAAGTTGAAGCAAAATATCTTCAATTAAATTGTAACACTTCATGGGCTAAATTGTTACAGTCTACTCTTTTCAAAAGAAAATTTGTTGCAGTCTAACAATCTACTTTCCCAGCTTTGTGCAAGACACAATCCCAATGATTGTAAGCTAAAACAAACAGGCATTTTTGAAAAATAACATTCGCAACTCCAAAAAATGTTTTTTAATATATATCATCAGATTTAAATGGATAAGTTCTGAAGAAAATGTTTAAGCACATTTATATACTTCATATATGTTTTATCCACTATGTTTCGAGTCGAGTCGTGTGTAGCATCAACCAGAACGACCTGTAACGGGTGGAGTATGTCAATATGATGAGGGACGATAATTGGAAAAGGCACTGTAGCCCTGGTTAACACTGCTACAGCACCATGGACTCACGGTGTATTGTGTATAGGTCATATACCGTCATAGGCTTTCATGCAAATGTGCTTTCATAAAATGGGAAGACATACAGAAAAAAAAAAGGTGAATCTAGCATAGTGTCATGCAGTCACTAGATTTCTGTAGATAATGCTAATCTAGAAGTCTGATTTTGGACAAACCTATAAAGATGTATTGTCATGGGAGGAACTATACATGCCAAAATAAGAAAATACTGTAAAAATGTAAGTACAAGAATGAAATTACTATTATTTTAGTTGAGCTCTACCAAGGCCGAATGTCAGCCATTGGTCCTGCCGAACCGGCCCGGGAAAGGGCTAGGCTGGGCTTCAGTTTCCCACGGCCCGTCATGGATTCGATAACACATCTCAACCGTCGATCAGCAAATCGACGCCACAAAGGTTCAAATTCAATCCTGACTCGCAAAAAAAAAAATCCAAGCGACGGTTTTACTCCGTTCCTCCCCACGCACCCGCAGAGTCGCAGAGATCTCTCCCCCCGCAACGCAACCCTACTGGGCTATCGCTTTTCCAAGCCGAACCCTTTCGGCCGCCCACGTCCCCACCCACGTCTCAACTTTATAGCCGCCCCTCCCCACCGCCGCGGCCGCCACGCACAGCAGCAACCGGTAGCAGGAGCATCCGCGACCCCGAGCCCTACTGCTACCGCCGCCGCCACCACCGCGCCGAACGCTATGGCCGACACCGCGGAGCACCGTCCGGCCGAGGAGGAGGAGGAGGCCGCGGCGGCCGGCGAGGACGAGGACACCGGCGCCCAGGTCGCGCCCATCGTGAAGCTGGAGGAGGTCGCCGTGACCACCGGCGAGGAGGATGAGGACGTCCTACTTGACATGTGAATCCGCCGCGATTGATCTGACGCTTTGATTTTGCTTCGCTTCGATCCGATCCGTTTTTTCTAGGTTTTTGATCTGTCTCTCGGTGCGGTTGCGCAGGAAGGCAAAGCTGTACCGGTTTGACAAGGATGGGAACCAGTGGAAGGAGCGGGGAACGGGCACGGTGAAGCTGTTGAAGCACAAGGAGAACTCCAAGGTCCGCCTTGTCATGCGCCAGGCCAAGACTCTCAAGATCTGCGCTAATCACCTTGGTAACCCCCAGTTTTTTTGTTGTTTTTTCTGTGCGATTTCGATTTGTGTGGATGGGCCTGTGACCCTAGGGTTTCGCTTCGTGTTCCTATGTGCGCAGTGGTGGCGACTACCAAGATGCAGGAGCACGCAGGGAGCGACAAGTCTTGCGTGTGGCACGCCCTGGACTTCGCTGATGGCGAGCTTAAGGAGGAGATGTTCGCCATCCGTTTCGGATCTGTCGATAGTAAGCACTAAGAACTACATCTAAACTCTTTAACCCTCCTTGCATCTTAGGCTTAGCACCCTTTCTGTTCATATTTATCTGGTTACACTGTTACAGTTTAAAATTCTGATTATTGGGGATTTTCTATTAATTTGACTGGTGATTGCTGTTTGGTTTATGTACTTTAGTTTTCATTAGAAGAGTTGATCGACTACTGCCCTGTGGATCCATGGATCCTCAGAATTGATTTCTGTAATTCTATCTTGCTACTTTTAGGACGGTCACAGGCTCTCCTCTGTATTTCAAGTGTTATTCAATGTGGGAGGACATCATTACTTGTGCTAGTTCCTCGAAAAAAAGAATTACTTGTGCTCTAAGCAAAAGCTATTTTTGTTTCCACTCAATGTGGTATTGCTGTACCTGTTTTCATTATCCTACTGGCACAAACTTCCCTAAATTTGTAGTGAACTACCACTTTGGTCTCTGAACTTGTACATAAACTTTCCATTTTTATGTAAAACATGGAAAGCTTAACTGGTAATATTGGCCTGTGCCAAGTTGGTAACTGTCCAAGGATGCTAAACTTTGATCATCGTTTGACATTGTATTGTTATTATGCATCATCAATAACTGTCAACAATTTTGCATTCCACTCAGCTGCCTTGCTGTTACTTTTTTGCTAATTAATTTTTCGCATTGTCCCCATATTGGTCCATGCATCAGAGATCTGACAATTTGCTGTGCCGTGTCAGCATGCACCCGGAATAATTCACAATGGACCAATATACTGAAACTGATTCTTTTTCATGTCTTACCCACATATTGCCTCATGCATCATGGATAACTGATATTGTTTTAACCTGATTGTTAGATGCTTATAATGAATAAATCAATTCAGTTCCTCGTCATTATACTTAACCTAGGCTGTCACAGCCTTCACGTTTACTGGACCAGAGTTCCAGTATGCATGTACAATAAACTATGCCGTGCAATGAGATGTAATGCAATGCAATGCCAAGTGGCGACATAACTCTATCTGCCATATGATGAGATGCAATGCAATGCCAAGGCAGGTTGTAGATGGGTAGAGTGACAAACCACATATATCCAATATCATCAAGTTGTAAAGTAAAGGACAAGATCATTACCATCTAGCAACACTAAGACATGAATGAAGTCCACAGCGGAATAGATCATATTGGTTACGTTGATGATTCTGAAATTAAGGTGGAGATGAAATAAATAACAAATTAAAACATGTAGCAAACCACCGCTATGTTTACTTGCCTCCTATCGAAGGAGACAGTTTTAAGTACCATATTTTTAAAGTTTAAGTACCAGATCTAACTGGATCTATGTTAAAAGGACCAGTGGTGGTGCGGTTTAGTCATTGCTATGTGTCAGATGATATATGAATAGTTTATGTTAGCATTGTAGGGCATTTTTTGTTTGATATGTATGAATATCTTTCTGATCATTAGCATTATTGATTGTTTCGCAGTTTTGTAAATTTTGTGTCTGTTAGAGAGGTTTAACTCTTTATGAATTGAATCAAGGTGTTTGCTGGTTTGGTTGCTGCTTCTATCTGAGATATTGCTGTGGCATAATGATATTTTTAGGCCTAGCCTTGCAAATTTTTCATGGCATACTCGTTCCTGAGTATCCTTCTTTTCTCGTTATACACCAGGCTTTGTGGGCTTGCTACTTACTCCTGCCATTCTATTTCAGACTGCAAGAAATTCAAAGATACCGTTGAAGAGATTGCTGAACAGCAAGGAAAGAACGAGGAAAAAGACAGCGAGGAGGCCTCCTCTGCTGCTGAGTTGGTGGAGAAGTTAACGGTGACTGAGGCCAAGAAGGAGGAAACTGTGGAGAAAGAGGAATCTCCAGCAGCAGATGATAAGAAGGATGTCAAAGAGTGAAGGCACCTGCATTCGCTTCCAATGCGTTTTTGGCATTTGTATACTGAAACAAGTGTCAAATGAGTGTCATTCCATTCATTTTGTTGTCAGGGTTCATCTTCCCTTCACAAATTTTCATTTGTGTTTTCTTCGGGATGAATGTTTGTGTTGGGTGGAATCTAGTTGTGTCGGTCATCTACTTGGCATTCGTGGTTGATAGACTGTTCTTGAAGTCTCCTGTTTATCTGGGATGGAGTGGCTGGGTCAGCATGTTTGTACAATTATTTGGAGTTGCTTTGGGAATGGACGCGGCTTGAGTTGTCCAAAGTCATCTTTTCGCTCCGATTGTCTACTTCATTTTTGTTGTCCTCAATAATATGAGATGCTATACTTTGTTTATCCATTATGTGTACGCATCTTTATATCTGGATTCCATTTTTTGGTCTTGGCGTGTGCTGCTGGCCACCTTTTGCTCTTCTTGATAGACGGTTTGGCGATACGAGTGATTACTCTGTACGATCCCTTGCAATATGCCGTACCCATAAAACAATCTTCGCCTGCTATCTGGATACGGCGGATTATATTGTCAATTTGTCATGGTAATCCGGGCATGATGTCCCAATGATCTGCAATAAAATCCTGACGCTCCACGGGATGCGTTGCGTATCCGTCCTCATTGCCGGAACGTACAATCCCCATGGCGGGCAGCGCATGATCCCCTGCTGATTTGCCATAAAACCCCAACGGCTCGCTGAAATCTCCCAGATCCATGGCGTGCGTATCTTCCATGTTGCCGGGACGTGATGTACGCGTGGTTCCCTGCGCGTACCCGCGCTCGCGGCCGTGGTACCTGCAAAGCCGCCATGAAAGCCTCCCTCTTGTCCAGGGACAAGCGAGATTGGTTGTTTGGTGTGCTGTACCACAGATGTGCGATCCCCTCCATGAGATTGGTGCGCGCTGCAGCTTGGGTACGCATGTTCAGTGTGGATGTGTGTGTGATACCGGTAGTCATTCATTGATAGCGCTGGTTGCCGGCGGCCCCGCTTCTCAGGACGGGGTCACGGGGTAAGGATGGCACGGGCCAACGGGAATGCCGATGCTTACTTCTTCTGCGCTGCTGCTGTTTCAGCAAGGGAATTTGGCTACTCGCGTACATTGCGTGCGGTACGGACGGACCCGATCTGAAGAAAATTTTGGCGATTCACGTACAAGTACAAACGGGCCCTGTATGAAATCGGAACAAAATCTTTGCCCTGCACTGCAGAGAATTCTGGATCGGTCGCTGCTCTCTGCTCTCTGTTGCTCTACTGGACTGCTGCTGCGTGGTAGCACTCTCCTTACTCAGCAGGCTGGCTGCCCACGCAGCCATGGGCAACGCATGAATACTAACGGTAGCATACCGGAAATATTCTACCTGGCGTTTTGGCAGTTCGGATCCAAGGCCACCGTATTTGCTCAGAAGAGCTGAATCCATCGTTTCCCCGTTCTGCAGATCCATGCCTACCTGTCATTCTAGGCCTGATACCAGACCACCATGGAAATACCCTTTTCAATTTCCTGAATAAGCATGCTGTTTCCTTTTTCTTCTCCTTCTTCTTCCTCCAGAGAATAATTAGTCAACTCGTTTAGAAAAGCATCTCTGCAAAAGAAAAACTAACTACCAGTTTGCGGGAGTTGAGCACATCAATACGCCGCTGCTGATCAGCCGCTCGCGCCGCGCTGATCAACTAATCTTGGCCGACCTGTCCGATCAGCAGCAATTTGGGTCAAAATCAACGAAGAAGGCATCCAAAACAGCACGCAAAACTCATTGCCTGCTCTGATTGGACAAAAAATTTGGATTGAATTGAATCGATGAGGGGGACAACGGTACATGGTACCATCAAAGGTACAACGGCCAACGGCGGCCAGCCGAATCCTACTACCCCGAACCCGCATTTAATCCGGCAAAGGTGGCTATTGTGACAACCAGGATGGCCGTGGCCACGGCAGGCCCCGCCGCCGCCGCCGCCACTGCCGATGCCGACGAGGACGACGTCATGATCACTGCCGGCGGAGGCCGCGGCGGAGCTTGGGACGGCGGGCCCACCGGCGTTGCCATTTCCCGCGGCGCCTTCTGATGTTGATGGCACTGGCACGGTCCTTGGCGCCTCGGAGCTGGGAGGTGGGGCCCAGGTGTCGGCCGCACAGGTGGGCCCGGTGCCACAATCCGGCTCCTCCCAATCCCAGCTCGCGCGCGGCCCGTTTGAGGAGGCCAATTCGGCGACCCTCCCCTTGGCGCGCACCATGACCTCGTGCTCGCTCTCGGGCTCAGCGTCGTCCAACGCCTCGGAGTCCGAATCCGACGGGAGCCAATCGAGGACCGCGCGAGGCGACGGGGACGGGGATGGAAACGGCTCCGTCGCGCAGGCGTCGTTGTGGGCGCCGGAGAGGAAAGGGTGCTCCAGCAGCTGCTCGCAGGTCCAACGCTGGCCGGCGTCGCGGCGGAGGCACTTGTCGAGGAAGTCGCGGCACGCGTTGGACAGGAACGCGGGGATCGCGGGGCGCTTCCCGCCGAACCCGACGAGGAGCAGCAGCTCGCCGACCTCGCAGGCGCCGCCGAGCTCCGACCACGGGTGTTTGCCCGTGAGCAGCTCCAGCGCCGTGCAGCCCAGGGACCAGACGTCCGACGCCGGCGTCGCCGCGCCGCCGCGCGCCACCTCGGGCGCCATCCACGCGGGCGTACCGCGCGGCCCGCGGGGCGCCGCCTCGGACACCAGCCTCGCCGCGCCGAAGTCGGCGAGCTTCGCGCCGCAGCCTTCGGCGTCGCAGCAGCCCAAAAGCACGTTCCGGCCCTTGACGTCACCGTGCACCACGCCGGCCTCGCCGTGCAGGTACCGCAGCGCGGCGGCCACCTTCCTGAGGACGCCCCGCGCGCCGCGCTCGCCGAGGCTCCCCTGCCTCGCCGCGGCCTCCGCGGCGGTGCCGCCGGGAACCAGCTCCATGAGCAGGTCCCTCGTGTTTCCAGTCTCGCCGTCCCCGAGGTAGGCCACCACGTACGGCGAGCTCAGCCGCTTCAGGATCCTTATCTCGTTCTCCAGGCACGCCAGCGCCGCCGCCGCCGGCGCGCCCTTCGCGTCCACCGACTTCACCGCGAAGGCGCGGCCCGTGGCCCTGTCCACGGCCAGGTGCACCGCGCCGAACGCGCCCCTGCCGATGCATTTCCCGCGCAGCCACTCCATGTCCATGCGCGTGTGCTGGAGTCGAAACCAGAGCAGAGCCGACGAGTGTGAGAGGCGTGGAGGAGTCAATTGGCAAGGAAGAGGGAGCAGGTGGTGTGAGGAGTGCAAGAAACGGGGGAGTGTGCCGATGGCGCTTATATAGTGTGGGGCTCCGCCGTTCCGGCGCTGCAATTTCTGTGGGCTAGGATTTCGGCCTCGGAAATTCTCCTCCCATTTTTTTTTTCTCATTTCGTTGCCCTCCCTGTCCTGGGATATCAACTTGATTCGCATGTTGGGCGGACGGGATGTAAACTCGCCCGAATATTTATGGGATATCATGGGGGAATAACTCGCAGGGTCTCGGTTTGTTTCGCGTTGGAGAGAGAGGGGGACGCCGTGCAACTTGCGGCTGTTATCTTCGGGGTGCCGCTGCGTTGAGGCCACATGGGCAGAGACTGGGGTGACCTTGATGGGGGGTTTCTACCTAGTCGATAGTATTTGGATGGATGGCATTTACCTGTGTGTGTCTGTGACCATGGCATGTACAGCACCCCAGTTCTTTCCTGTGACAATCGCCAACTATTTGCCTGCCAATAGCACGGCAAAGTATATCGCGACCGATCCTGTGCAGTGTGTTTTCGTTTCTCCTTTGATTACAGTTTCGACTCTAGTGGGCCTGTTCGCTTCAGCTTATAAGCCGGCTGAAAAGTCGAAACGGCTGATTTATTGTGAGAGAAAAACACTGTTTGGTGGCTGATAAGCCGGCTGAATAAGCTGAAGCGAACAGGCCCACTAGTAGTATTTGGCTATTTGCTGCCGTGAAAGGAGTTGTTGTCTCTGAAGTAGATGTCAACGCCAACCGAAGAGATGCAGGAAGAGGAAATCTTCTGAAAATCTCGGCATGTCCTCGAGCACCAGCGTCCTCTGCACGCATCAAAATATATCCTGGATGATTCTGGTGTCCACACAAGAGCTGCGCGCCCCGCGCTAGCATCCAAGAGACCAGTGGAGCTTTGCCCCCACTCGAAAAACAATTTTTCGTTCAGCGACGCGTCCATATCATTTCCTTATCGACAGGATAAAACATTTTTGTTGCCGAAGCGCGGCGAGCCACACCACGCCGGATCCCCCTCATCATCTGTGGACTGTGGCCTCGTCCCGTGCCGCCGATGTGGCAGGGTGGAGCGCGACGCCGCGGTGACATGGCGGCCCGGGGCACTCGTGGCGCAGGTGGTCCGGCAACGAGGCGGCCAAAAAGAGCCCGGGGAAAGCGGGGGCACTGCGCAAAGCAGTGGCCTGCGATGCGTGGCGCGAGGCCCGGACTGGTGGCTCCAGGCCGCGGGAGGGATCGCGCTCGCGCCGCGGCATTTATCGCGCGGGGAGGGGATCGCGTTCGGCGGCGTCCTCCGCCCGCTGGCGCGGCCGCGGCGGGGGACGTGCGCGCCGCCGAGCCACACAAACGCAGAGGCTGGCGAGCGGCGAACCCCGCGGCACCACCATCCTCGACGTGGGTGCCGATCGCCTCGCGAATGCGTGGCTCTCGCGAGGAAAACGTGTGACTTGCCATCGCAGCCGCTTTTTTTGTTCCGCTTTGCATGTTTGGACGTCCGGCGTCCGCCAGTCCGTGCCCCGAGGTTGTTCAGTTCGACGGCGCTGGTGGCACGTCCAGTCGCCGTTCGTGAAACGGACAACGTGTGCAGGACAGTAGGTGGAGTGTATTGCTCTTTCAATTTTCTGAGAGTGGGTAGAGAGTATTGTCAGTAGTTTCCCTAATCATGAGGTTTTAAAAATAGCAGGCTCATTACTGGATTGACCTTTCTTCTGATTGTGTTTGTCCTCTCAAGCCCTCATCTGGCGCGTTCATTGGCCACCCCTCAAGCCGAACAACAATGTGCAATCAGTAACAATGATTGGAAAGGAACATTCTCTGCGTGGCAATCAGAGGGGGGACACAATTCTGATGATCCATCTGTAACGTCTAACGTGGGACGGCAGCATCGGTCACCGCGAGCTTACTACATGAGTTCTTCCTTGTGCCAATCCGCATAGGCGGCATTTAGCGTTGGTGTGCACACATTGGCACGACATATGCCGGGGTATGTGCCAGACATGAGGCCGGCGTTCATGTATATCGCCTTATCCAGAGATCTCGAAGATTCGGGCTGTGCTAGATAACGGTTGAGTTATTACGGGCATATCCAGCCGATGGATCCCAAACACTGGGGCTAAGATGCCAAGATAGGCATCCATTTGCATTGCTCCTGATCTGGAGCTTTTATTTCCCCCATTTCATCCATCCACTAGCTGCAGTCTTAGGGTCCCTTTGGTTGGATTTTTGGAGGCCATTTTTCCTTCCCAAAAGTCAAAAGCTAACCAAAAGGGTGAAAAGTTTCAGCTGCTTCCGCTCAAAAGTAGCTTTCAGTCAGTTCATTTCTGGCAGCAGGTGGGGAGGTGCTTCCTCGGGCTTTCGGCTTTCACAAGTTCGAAGAAAGTACCCACTGCCACTCGTTATGAGCGTACCGCTTCGTTTCTTTCCCCTTTCTCCCGATGTTTTCTCCAGCCGCATCGAGCTCGAGCGCTTGGCGGCCCAATCGCCAACGACCTTCTCCATCGGCCCCCATCACCAGCGACCTTGGGTCCGCACGGAGGGGAGGAGCGGTGGCGGTCTAGCGCGGAGGGGAGGGGCCGCGGCGGACCGGCGCGGAGAGGAGGAGTGTTGTCGGGTCCGGCGGAGGGGAGAAGCCCCAAGCCTCTATCCGGCGGCGGAGAGAGGGTGGAAATAGGGGCGCGGGCACCGGTGTCTCACCATGATCTCGTTTTGGTGATTGGTTGGGGAAGTGACGGCCGGAGGGGTGCCATCGGTGTGCGGTTCCTAGCGGCGGCGCAAGGCTACGGGCGAACGGGAATCCATCAATTTCTGGCATGTTGTTGGCTGTCGCTCGAAGGGAGGTGGCGGAGGCTGGAGCCGGGAAGATGGAGGAGGTGATACGCGAGGGATTGGAGGGAGGCAGTCAGTGGATGGATGAATCGGCCAGCGAAGGAGGAATCGGCCAGTGAAGGTGGAGGAGGAGCTCAAGCGGTAGCAGCAGCCATGGTGGGTGGCAAACCTGCGATTCCCAGCGGCAGGGCGACTGGCACTCAACTTGATGTGGTCAGGGAGCGAGCTTGGGTGGTTGAGGAGCTGCGGCTGAAATGGGTTAGGCGGAGGTGGCCGAGGCGCAACAGATTTGCTGGCGGAGTAGAGCTTGCTTAGCTTAGTTTGGCGCAGGCGAGGTGCTCTGCTCGGCAGACAAACAACACCCTCTTTGGGCCTCTCCCGGTGACGGCGCCTTCTCCGGACCTCTCCCAATGACGGCGCCTTCTCCGGGCCTCTCCCAGCGGCACCCCTCCTCCACCTCGGTGGCGCCCAATCCCGGCAGCACGACCGGAGGAAGAAGAAGGGGCTGATGAGCGGCAGTGAGAGAGGGAGAGGGTTGAGTGGGGTGGAGTATAAATGATATGTGGGGTCCGCTCGTAAGTGTTTCACAAAAGTCACAGCTGTTCCATCAAACGTTTTTTCCACAGCGCATAGCTACTTTTCCACAGCCCACAGCTCACAGCTACTTTTCAAAAATCACAACTCAACCAAACACATCTTTAGGGCATGTTTGGATACATGCTCATAAAGTTTAGTACGTGTCACAACGAATGTTTGGATACTAATTAGGAGTATTAAATATAGTCTAATTACAAAACTAATTACACAGATGGAGTCTAATTCGCGATACGAATCTATTAAACCTAATTAGTCCATGATTTGATAATGTGGTACTACAGTAACCATTTGGTAATGATGGATTAATTAGGCTTAATAGATTCGTCTCACAAATTAGTATAGGGGTTCTGCAGTTAGTTTTATAATTAGCTCATGTTTAGTCCTCTTAGCGCCCGAACATCCGATGTGACCCCTCCTAAAGTTTAGTACCTCGCATCCAAACACCCCCTTAGTTGATGCGTGCGATCAACTTCCCCATGCTCATCGCGTAGGATAAGATCCGCCTTGATTCTCGTTGAATGGTGTGGCCGTCAAGCAAAAGCAGCACTGGATCGCCCAAGATTCAATCCCCATTCAGGCCACTTGCAACATGAGCGAAAACAGAATACACATGCCTGCTACAAATTTCATTCACTTGGTCTCTCAACTTTGCTGTCCTTGTACGCTATCACGCGACCTATTCTCAAGCTTGTCAGGCTAGATACCGTCCTAATTTGGGGGTGTGCTTCCTGATAACGTAGTCTACTCCCCCGTCTTGCTAGAAACTGGGAGAGGGCCGCAAGCACTCCCCTGGTCAAAATCCTTTCTGGCATCGCTTTCTGGACGAGCTGCCTCCGTTCCAGGACAAGCCGGCGGACCCGCGAAAAGGCGCGTAGTTAATTAACTGGCTAACCCAGGGCAGGCACAGCTGTTTTCGAGTAAACAAACACCCCTGTCCCTGGACCCCCGGTGTATGGGGCAAGTGAAACGCATGGCATGCACCCACGACGGCGGCCAGGTTCTCGGCACGATCCCGAGCCAGGATACGGTGAACTGGACTGGGGCATCATAGATCTCAGGCAAAACGATCGGCTGGCCGGGGCAGGCAGACCGCATGACGACTGCCAGTAGTAGCAGTAGTCCTCCCCACGACGGAGACACGGTCAAGTCAAATCGTTTCCCGGCCGGGAGTCGGCACGACGCGGGACATCCACCACGCCCCGCACGCACGTACGCATGCGGGACGCGCCGCGCCGACCGCTCGGGGGGATCCGCCTGCCGGCACGGTGCCGGAGCCGACGGACGGGTTCCTGCGCGGTGTCCCCGTGGAACGCGAAAAACGTTGCGCCGCCGCGGGGGCGAACGGACCCGAGACCCCCCCACGGCGTCACGCGTGAGGGGAATGGGTGGAGGAGGCTGGAGGCCGTGACATGAGGCGCCCAGGATTGTCGCGGCGGGGTGTCATGGAATGGCGCGACACCGGCGGGCAGCGTAACGTGGGGCGGGAGGCGAGGAGGCCGGGGGCGGCCCGACACCCCGGGCCCCGGGTGCCGGCCGCGCGGCCGAAGCCGCGAGAAAAAACCACCGGGGCGGCCGGCCGGTGTCGCGAGACCAGACCACGCGGTCACGCGTTCCCGCTGGGGACTCTGGTGGTGCCGTTGCCCACCGCACCCCACCACGCGCGTTGTCTCTGGCCCCGCCCCGGCCTTTTGGCTCACCGCCCAGTCGTTGTCGTGCCAGTTTTGGCGCCGGCGCGACGGTGCTGACCGGCCGACGCCGAGACGGCATGTGCCGCCGCCGCAACGCAACCGCGCGCCGTGGCGAATCGATCGGTTCGGGGGCGTCATCCGGACCACAAAATTCAGCTCCCTTCGCTGGATGGGAGCACCGGATTTTTTTTGCGGCTCCTGCACATCCTGGCGTATAAAGGCGGATGCTGCCATCACGTGCGAGTGGCTCGAAAGCAAGATCCCTCTCGCGCCGGTGTTTGTGGGTGGCCTCGGCGCCTCCTGTCTCCACCCATGTTCTGATAACGATGCGCAAACCGTCACCATCAGCGCCGCGCAAAGAATGCATTAGCTTGCCGATTACTTTACCGAGCGTGACCCTGTGACTAGTTGTTCCTTGCTTCCTCTCGGCAGTGAGGTCACATGACCGCACAGTTTTACCAAAGGGCCGTGAACACTGAACAGGCCCACGACGCATCAGAAATGGTATTTGCCGACCTCTATGGCAGGGTTTTCACTTTTCAGTTGACTCCTCACTCTGTCACGGACCTCTCCAAACTGTCATGGTTTCGTACTTTCGTCTGCTACGTTGAATATGTTTTTTGCAAGAGGAGTATCAATTTTCAACTCACGCTTCTCCCCTGGGAGTCCGAGACAACGGTAAATTTCACGCTTGACGATTGTAGGAGCTGATCCTGAGCATCTGGGAACACAAGGCGTGCGAGCTCAGAGCAAGGTGTGCCCAAGCAAGAAACACCTTGGCAGGATCTAGACAGGTACTACTACCATAATACCAGAGAGCAGCAGACAACTCTCGCGGCGCACCGGCAGTCCGTTTCGGTCTAGAGAGCGCGTGCGGCGCGGCGCGCGGCATCCGCCCGCGATCCGCGAACCCTGTGACGGCCGACCTTTTTTCAGGGCACTAGGGCAGGAGGGGGCTGAGGGGACGGGCAACTTGGCGAACCAATCGAACGGGAGCCGGTGCAAGTGCAGGGTGAGATGCACGCACCGGCCGGACAGCCGCAAAGCCCCCTGGTCCAGCGCTGCCGGCCGGCCTGCTGTGCTAGCCTTCACGCATCATCAGCCCGCAACCGTCGCGTTTTTTAATAGCCGGCCGTGGCATCCGAGTCGTCGCTACCTTTGCCCGATAAATCACAGGTCACGTCAGCACATTTTTGTGGAGCTATTAGGCTAGATTAGTGGCAGTGGGGCCCCGGCACCATGCGATCGATGCGCTACTACTCCAGCTCGAAATAGATTGGTCAGTGGTACTAGTCAGTATGGCATCCGACGACGTACTACGCCATGCCTGAATGAATCCCCTCGTTGGATTTAAAAGCTGGAGGTCGGCGCCTTTCTCTGATGGCAACTGTCACGATCACACTACTAAAGATATTTCTTTTGTGTGCCATGAGATGTGTAGATAGAGATGCAGATGTCGCATCAGCCATGTTGTGATGTTGCGCGCATCAACTTGACAGTTTTTAAGCAGCCCGAGTGCACAGTTCGCGCATCTATGTATGTACCAGCCGACTGTAATAAAGGATCCAGAAAGACTGAACCGCTCCAAGTTGACAAACTGCAGAGTCCGCGGTCTGAAAATGAAAAGGGAAAGGGTGACGCACTGACGCCGTCGTTGCTCTTTCTCCAACGCACATCATAACGGCAGAACGAACATCAGCTGAATGGATGCCTGAATGCATTGGATTCATTTGATCATCTGGTGCGCCGGCCAACCAATGAGAATTGAAGTTGGTTCTCAGTTACGATGACCGGTGCTCGACAGCCATCTACTGCATATTCAGTGAACTCAGTGTTTGATGACAGCCATCTACTGCATATTCAGTGAACTCGTGCGCAAGGACCGATTCCGAGGTCAACAGTGGGGATCGGATACAGAGTCCAGGAATAAATAGAGTTGTTCTAGAAATGTCTTCACTATTTATTCCGAAAATGTTCCTCCAAAGTAAAAAAAATAATCCGAACTCTGAAGAAAGATCTCAATATAGGAAAGAGTGGCCAGGGCTTAGGGTTGGACCACCTAGTAACACCTTAGCTTAGCTTCAGTCTTATCCATCCGCTAAGTATCGCCCAAGACGGATTCTTAGCACTTGAGTTCAAGTTGAACCGGTTTGTTTTTGACAGCGCTCATGTGTTGAACTAGTCTGATTAGGTTATCAGCTTTAGTTAACACAAAGTGAAACCTTACTCGACAAGTTTGTCGTGTTGTGCAATTGTGGAAAAGACCGGATTAAAAAGAAGACATCCGACGCGGGCCGCACCCGAAGTAGGCTTACGAGGATGGGTTTCCGCATGCAATCAGCTTAAGCATTAGTACTTGATGACAAAAAGATTTTGATTGATTTAGGCATTGGTTCACCTCAAAACAGGTCACTTACAAAAAGCAACAGTAACTGCTACTGTCGATAACGTGGTGGCCGGTTCACTTTTGCCGCACGGCCAGTGAACGTTGGCCTTTCCATTTCCAGTGGCGACACGCCCTGGTGGTTTTTATCGTGTAAAGTACTGTATGTAAATATTTGCGACGTACAAGTCATTTCCTCGCAAAGTGCCGAGACAGCTTCGACAAACAATCGTTCTTTTGGTCACCAACTCTGAAAATTTTCCCACTCGAATGCATGACCAGAAATAGGCCCCTGTCCCCCCTATGCAACCTGTCGTGCTGTCAAGTGTCGAGTTCATAACGGTGACAAATACTGAAGATGTGAACGAGGCACAATAAAAATAAAAATAAACAACAATGGAAATCCACTGCAATATTTGCAGTGGGCTGCACACCGATGAATCATACAACGATCCTATGCACGCATCAACTACGAGGAGGGGCTAAATTTTAGTCCCTGTCACATCGAATGTTTGGACACTAATTAGGAGTATTAAACTTAGACTAATTACAAAACTAATTACACAATCCTAGGCTAAATCACGAGACGAATCTATTAAACCTAATTAGTCCATGATTTGACAATGTGGTGCTACAGTAACCATTCACTAATGATGGATTAATTAGGTTTAATAGATTCGTCTCGCGATTTAGCCTAGAAGTTCTGCAATTAGTTTTGTAATTAGCTTATGTTAAGTCCTAGTATCCGAACATCTGATGTGACAGGGCTAAAGTGTAGCCAGCTCCAACCAAACACCCCGAAGGCTTCCCCTATTTTCCATCTGCCTCGAGTGCTCGACCTAGACTATCAACCTGACAATCTCACAACTCGCACGCACTGTACCTGTACGGTCACTGTGGCACCATAACATGTATCTGTGCCCCCACGTGATAGCGGCTGCCTGCCACTACCGGAAAACTCAGCATTTGTCTCGAGACTTAGGGGCTAAAGTTTAGCCCTGCCATATCGGATGTTCGGATAATTAGGAGGACTAAATATGAGCCAATTATAAAACTAATTGTAGAACCTCTAGGCTAATTCGCGAGATGAATCTATTAAACCTAATTAATCCACCATTAGCAAATGGTTACTGTAGCACCACATTGTCAAATCATGGACTAATTAGGCTTAATAGATTTGTCTCACAAATTAGCCTCGATCTGTGTAATTAGTTTTGTAATTGAACTATATTTAATACTCCTAATTAATATCTAAACATTCGATGTGCCACGGCTAAAATTTAGGCCCCCCGAAGCCAAACACCCCCTTAGTACCGGTTGGTTTTTGACCCGGTATTAATGTGAGCATTAGTATCGGGTCTAACGACTAGTTCAACAGGTGTCTCCTGTGACCCTTTTTAGTACCGGTTGGGGGCTCCAACCGGTACTAATGGGTGACCTTTAGTACCCACTCGGTACTAATTGGTGACCTTTAGTACCGGTAGGGGGCTCCACCCGATACTAATGGGTGACCTTTAGTACCGGTTGGAGCCCCCTACCGGTACTAACTTCACTCCATAAATCAGGCGTCTTCCTCCTCCTAATCCTCCTCCTGCACGAGCCATTTCCTCCAGCTCTGGCTTCATCCATTCATGGCGAAATAGGGGAGGTGCTTGCCAGATTTTGGACCATTTCGTGGGGATTTCACTTCATTTAAGTGTTTTAAAGGTTAGAAACTTCATCCTCACTTAACACATGGTTAGTGTACTAAGTTTTATGCTTTAGAGCTAGAGTATTTTTTTATTTTTAGAATAATGTACAATGGAATTTTTTTCATTTATATGCATGTGTTATTTAGAGCATATTTGTGATTTTTAGAATAAGCTACAATTTTTTGGATACTATGTTTTGTATTAGTCAAAGTGATATGAGGTTAGAGCAATAATTTCATAGTTTAATCCTTTACAAATATGAGCTAAATAAGTTATGAGGAAAAATATAATTAGTTCATATTTTAATCATTTGCAAATATAAGCGAGATAAATTATGGTACATAGAGATAATAATATGAAAAAGAGGTTGGAATTAGTAATTTTTAGAATAAGCTACAATGGAGAAAAATTTCATTTATATGTTATGTTTGAGCTAAATAAATTATGGAAAAAAATATAATTTATTCATAGTTTAGTCATTTGCAAATATGAGCTAAATAAATTATGGTACATAGAGATGGATACTGCTGCTGGAGGTAGTGGTGATGGTGGGGGCGATCGTCGTTCCTCTCGCGGCAAGGGGAAACCATAGTTGGCCCTTATGATAAGCTGAAGAAAATGAGCACGTGGAAGAGAGTAATGCTTCGTTATTTGGAAATATGTCATGGAAATGCTGTTGCGGCGGGTTAGAAATTTTCTTTGGGTGGTCGTTATACTCCATCGTCAGTTTTGGGTGTTTCAAGTCCACTGAGTACTACAGTAGCAGGAGGCACAAATAAACCACAGGATGAAGCTGGATCAGCGAAACCTTCGTCTTCGCCACCCAAAGATGCTTAAAGTCCTCCTAGATAGTACTCAGTGGATGGTTTGTCGTAGTGTATCATATTGTTTGGGTCTAAAATTTAAATTTGTATATTTCTATCTAAATTTTCAGCAACATTTGAGTTTGTTGTAGTGTATCATGTTGTTTGGGTCTTAATTTTAAATTTATGTATTTCTATCTAAACACTTGATAAGGTTAAATTTTGGACTTTCATTAGAGGCATGGAGTTGGAGAAAAAGAAAAAGTCAGAGAAACCACCGCTATCTGAGCACAACCGCACAATAATAAAGACTTTTCAGAGGAAGAAGAAAAACGGGTCAAGTATTTCATAGCTCGGAATCCAATCTAACCAATCAATTGCCCTACTCCAAGTGCTTTCGGAGTTTGCTAAGAACCTACTTTTATTCGCCAAAGATACAAATCTGACCGCAGCTCAACTTCGAGGGGAGGATCATATCCCAAAGCATGCTGGGGCTGGTAAATAAAAATTTGAGTTAGAGAAAGAGCTTGTGTAGCCGCAGTTGGTGGACCGACTTCCAACAAAGATGTACAAATTGCACCAATGGTACATGGAGGCTTCAGCCATGGGTTTACTCATGCTACAAATTTGGATTGGAGATTAGCATTATTTCTGTGGTAATGCCATTATAAATATGTCGCTCGAGGAACTTTATTTCCTTTATAATCAAGATGCACTTGACAAATCACTCATCTATTCCTAGGTTCTATAAGTGTTTAATTTTTCTCTAACTTCAAAATTCTCGATCTAGTCATTGTGCGATATCTTATCTCCTATGCTTTTTTTGTTGACGCTCGTTATTGACATACTTTTAGTACCATTTTAATAGTGTTTTCATGCATATTATTATACTAACCCTTCACTTGCGACCTGAAATAACCCCATATTCGCATATATGTTGTGTTTTGGACCATATTGCAAAATCACAGGAAATACGACATAAGTGAAGGGTTTTCTACAAGTTGGATTTGGACCCGGTCTTTGTTGGACCAATTCACCATCCAAATGCGTCCACATTCGATGAACCATCATTCCAGATGACTTAGAGGCGAAGTATGTGGTGATTTGGCAACTCAATGAATATTTCATGGTCAAGATAAGAGAAACCCAAGATTGGAAGGTTAGAAGGCTCGAAGAAGTAGCAGATCTTGCACAAGGCATATCTCCTTCGTTCGGACTCTGATTGGGGTGAATTTGGTGTCTAAATTGTATGGCTCAAAAAAATCTATAACTTTCATATAGAAAGTTTTGACGTTTGATGCCAGGAAGGTGGCCAACTCACCTAGGCCAATCGGCTGAGCGGGCCTTGGCCGATTGGCCTCGCCCGTTTGTTACCCCGATCGACGTATCCTTCACCCCACGGCACCTCTAGACTATAAATATGTCCAATTTTCATTAGTACATAGGATCCATCCACCAGAACTGAACGAAACCTAGGGCATTCATCAAAGGGAGCTGTGGGCTGTCGCAAGTTTTCGAAGTTGTCTAGGAGATTACTTAGGCCAAGACCTAGCCACCATGGCCTTCCTGCGCAGTTGTGCCATGGTGGGGATCAGGAGCAGAATTAGGTCATCGATGGTATGTACTCAGAGGTGATGATCTAAATACATTTATTATGTGAGCAATGTTCTTCATGTCATTCGATCTGTTAGCAACTCAATGCCCCCTTTTATATTTTCTATCTATCATGGATATGCTTATTCCTTAATCTAATTTTGGATTAGACTACCTAGCATGAGTAGTGTAATCATGGTGATTAGGTCTAGTATGTGGATCCTTCATTATAGCTAAACATGTTCACCTGTGTTCGTGCCCTTAAACTGCCTGCATCGATAGAGAGAATCGTGATAGGATCTGGCTTATGTAAAGTGGGATTTTCGGGAGGCTGACCGGAGGTAGTAGTTTAAAGATTGCTTTGGATGAGGTGCATAATTTGTTTGCTTATTAGCTAGATCTACAACTAGAAGATGATAGATCCTTGTTACCTATGGTTATGCTATCTCGTATGAATCGTGAATGTGATCAATCTATGCTCTATTATTCATTTCTATTATAGTTACCTTTATATGCAATCGATGCTTCATGTTAGGATAGATCATTTAGATTAGGTGGAAAACCCTATTTAGTTCGTTGTTGATCCACGGATTGATAAACCTTGGACGAATACTCTAAGGGAAAGCTACGATAATCCATGCGCTTGCGGTTCACAAACTGGCGTGCTAACTGCCATCAACAATTTTGTATCATGCAGGATGGAGATTCAAGCTTGCCGGAGGAAAGGATTGTATAACATTGACTTCATGGTCCCGGATGTTATAAACGAGGCAACTGTAAGAGATAAAGCAAATCGGACCTTGAAGAATATATATAATTTCTTGAACAAACAACATTACAAGAAGTACATTCCCATCTCTTTTATTTTTCGAACTAGCAATTAAAAATAAGACTAAATAGCTTTTCACTATACATATATGTACAGCTTCCATTGGGTACCCCTTGTTGTCGTGGTTGATCGAAGCATGGTCTATATCCTGGACTCTCTGAGAAGATCAAGAAATCAATACACCAACATTATAGACATGCTTAACAAAGCATGGGATTGCTTCCGTCAACATCACTCAGGTAAATTCAAGAAGCAACTTCGTATCCACTCTGAATCCCAGGTATGTATTGAATTTGCACGTATCGTGTATCTTCCTTGAATACAATAAATATTTCATAACTTTTTTTACCATATATAGTGTTTGAGACAGAATTCGGGGAATAATTTTTGCGAATACTACGTATGTGAGTTCATCCACGGCTTCGTACGTCCCAAGCATATAAACGACCATAAATTCAAAGTATGTGTACAAATTTCTTAACAATAAATTAGTTCTAGTTGTGCAGATCCATTGATCTAATATAATAACCTTTGTTAATGATATAGATTATGCACATGAAGGAATAACTCCTCAAGACGGAAAAAATCAAGGCAATTCAAGAACAACTCAGTGGATTTTTTCTGAACAAGGTAGTAAATCTAGCGGGAGAGTTCCATAATAATAGATCAAATCTGCATCACCGTCAGGACTCGGGTTCAGAATAGTTGATCCAAAATGTTGAATATGGAGAGTTGATGCAATGTAATATTATTTATATATGTGTGCGCACAATATGTCTATGTATAATATTATCTCAAATGTAATATTATAGAGCAAATACAACTTTATATATATTGTGTATTAGAACTAGTATACGTAAAGAAAACAAATACGAAATATTAATATAGAATAAATAAACAAGAACATGAGAAAAGAAACAGAAAATAAAAAAGAATTTAGTAGCGGTTGGGGAGACCAACCAGTACTAAATTGACCTCGACTACTCGCGACGTGGTAGCTAATTTAGTACGGGTTGAGCTCCCCAACCGTACTACAGGATCCTTTAGTACTGGTTATTTACCGATTGCACAATCGGTACTTAAGGGGATTTGGATCCGGTACTGAAGGTGTTTTCACCCAGCAGTGGCCCGCACGTTCATGCATCTACTCAGCTCACTCGAAAATGGTATATGTGGCGCAGACGGGAACAGGAGCGCCGATGCTGTTCCAGAATCCAGATATACTAAGCAAATACTCGTATATGATGTGCTGCCGTGCTGGTCCCCCGTGTGGCGTCTTCTGGCACGAGCTCGCCCATAGTCGCCGGCCTGAAAAACCTTGCGCGCTCCTCTCGTCACACGAAAAACCGTTGCGATTGCGGAGACCCGTCTGGGACACTTCAATCTCACGTGAAACATTTGCGATCCCAACAGAGATCATGTGAGCCCTCCTGCTCCAAACGCGAACGCAATGGCCGGGCGAGGAAAGGAATTGAACGCGCTCGCACACATGGGTGGCCGGGCGTCTCAGAAACGGAATTGCACGGAGACAGCAACCCGGCGGGACGAAAGCGTGCGGGAGCCCGGCGGCAACCGTGGACCGAGGAGCGGCTACGTTTGTGGCGAGTGGCGACGAAGGCTGATGCTCGGGTCGGTCGCAGGAGAACCGGATCCCTCGGAGCTTTTCGCCGGAGTACGCAGGTAAAAAGGAGGCCACTGCGTCGCAGGCTCAAAGCTTCGGAATTGGATGCCGCCCTGCGGCAGCAACCAGGCGGAGAGGTTTTGAGCTCAGGTGGTGGGGGCGCGAGCGCGAACCGAGCGGCAACCATGGCCGTCCCGTACTCCCCCGCGCATGGACGCAACGTCACGGACATAATCTGGTCTCGGATTTGGACGTCAGTCAGTGCCCACCATGTCCCTCCCAAGTGAGCTCATCAGAAGGTGTATAGCAAGTCCCCAAGTTAACTGGTTTTGGTTTAACTAGTGTTAAACTTCAACAACGAACTTATGCCACCAATTACTAATTGAGGTTTGGACTAGTGATCGGCTGATCGCGTTTTAAGAAACAAAAAGGCTACGTAGCACGTGCACTTTTTCTTTCTTCGTTTTTGTTCAGTTGAAAAGAGGTAGGTGCTCAAGAAAAGGTTTGCACACGGAGCAGGATAAAGAGTGTAGAATAAAGCCCATTATTCAATTTTGCTCATGGGCTGCATTATCACTTCTGGCCCAGTAACAAACAACACGTTCTGAAGGCCCAGGTACAAATGAGACCTTCAGCAGTTCAGCTTTCCAGATGAACCTAGCAGATTGAGTAATGCATAATACTATGATACTAATCCTAACGCAGTTTGACAACCATGATCATCAGCAGTCACCAGAACAGAAATATTCTATCTCAGTCCCAAAAGGGAGTTTCATAATTATTGACGACAACATGGTACAAGAGTTCATTGCTTCCATCAATTCCCAGCTATTAGCAATGAACAAAAGAATTTCCAATTACTGGTATGGCTTGCACTTTCGACTGACGATTTCCATGTCTAACCACCAACTCAAAATTATGACAACCCAAAAAATTTCAGAGTAGCACTGAAGTAGGATATTGATCAAACGTGAGCTGGCTGCAGGTAAGTTCGCTCATAGAGGCCCATCACCTGATCAGCTACTGCCCACATTATAGCCTGTCCAGGTGGAATCCTCATGAGCCGGGGGAGCAGGCCTTTCCACAGCGCTCGCAGCCCCTCTTCAGCATATATTGTTCGAATCGCATGGACCATGCCTGTGTACTTGATGTCACCAGTTCTCCCTTGAGCCATCAACCTAGTTTTCACGACATCGAAGGGTCCAGTGCAGACGGGCCCTGCGGTTCCTGCAAGGAACCCTGAGATCATGGACTGCCATGGAAGGAGGACCTTACCATCTCCCTCATGCTTCTTCCATAGAACAATATCGAATGCGTTCTTGGCTGTGAACATTGCAGCTTGGTTTGTGCCATTGCGCATGACAGTTGGTAATGCTCCAGACCACAGACCAAATAGGCCTTCTTCCCGAACTATGGTCTTTGCACAGTGTATGGGACCTTTATATCTAAGCAAGTCTGTGGTCAGTCCTTTTTGTTGTTGCAATCTAATCTTCACCACCTGCATCCATGGTAAAGAAATATTACAGATTACCAAAAAAAAAAACTCAACAGAATAGAAGCTTGAAAGGAGCAGAATGTCACTTGCCAAAATGAAAATCATTTGCCTCCCACAGGTGTGACAACAAAACACATCAAAAGCATCCAAAGTTTATGCAAACTGTAAGGATACTAATTGTTCTAGATCCCGACGTTAACTCAAAGAATATGGAACTACACATCATGCTTGGTTGCCTTGGTGTGATTAAGTTTCCAAATGACCTATTGTTTGGAGGAACATTATATCTCCAGTCAACAATACGTAAACAAATCTTATACAAAATAAATAAACTATGGTTTTTCAGCAACATCTAGTTATTAGGTACCCCTTAATCTTCCACACAGAAATGAACTATCACCATTCCAGTCCTACTCTCTGAAGTGGGATAGCCTGGGCAAGATTTATATGCTTGGGTCACCACTCTGTAAGAACCAAACAGCAGAAAGCACCGGACGACTGTTCACAAAGGCATAATGCAGTTGTGAAGTTCTATGTGACCAAAGTTATGCTCCCATTCCTTGACTGGAAGTTCACAAGAGCTATAAACAGGGCATGCGTATTCAGAATTATCATACAAAAATTGAGATCCAAATGCTATCTGACTGCTTCCCTTTTTACGAGCATTTTAGTTTTCTTATGGTTGCGCTGTCTTTATCATCTTAAAACACTGTGATGTTAACAAGGACCGGACATGTGCTAATTTTAAATTTTAGTGTTTCCAATTAACACAAACACAATATGGTCATACTGAGAAAAGGAAGTAATTTATTTTGAGTCATACAAAACGTAATATCAAATTATTATTATTAAAAGAGAAGCAGGCCATTTGCAGTAACTTCTTGGTCAAATGTGTTTGACTGCATCAGGGTTTTAACATATTCCCCAATTGATCAATCCCTGGCTTAGTCATGATACTAGCAAAATACAATTTGGCTGCGAAGTGCATAGCTGTCTTTTCTTTAGTCGCACATCCCAAGCTGACAAAGATGCATCTAATACCATTCTGACACAAAGATTAATAAACTAGTATAGCCGTTCTTTTTCTATACAGTATTGATGCCGCTTTTACATTGGTAATCTGCGCGTAACATCTCGAAATTTGTTTACTCAACAAGAAGCATCTAGAGTATAATCGATTTTTATCTATGCGGCAAACGGTTCTTGTGCGATCCGTATAAGCTATAGCATGCACAACGCAGCCAAGTTAAGAGAATTGAAGAACTACAATGCTGATGAAGAGAGATGCGCAATCTTGCCTCGAAGGGGGTGACGATGAGGAGCGCCTCGATGACGCCGGCGCCGAACCCGGACGCGAGGCGGCCGTGCGCGGAGACCTTGCCGGTGGTGGGGTCCTTGAACGCGGACTGCAGCACGGCGTTGGAGCCGAGGCGCAGCGCGTACTTGAGCGTGAGGTGGGTGGCGAAGGGCGTGAGCCCCTTCCAGAGCGCGCGCACGCCCTCGGCGCGGGCCACGGTGGTGCCGCAGTGCGCGATGCCCCGGTAGGCCCCCGAGCGGTCGAGCTGCAGCCGCGTCTTGACGACGTCGATCGGCTGCAGGCAGCACGCCTCCATGACGCCGCCGAGGGACCCTGCAGCCGCCTTCACGTACGGCGGGACCGGCGGCCGTCCCCCTCCGCCTCCGCGGGGCTCCTCGGCCGGGGAAGCCGCCCCTGGAGCGGGCGGCGGCGGCGGTGGAGACGAGGAGGGGGAGGCGGCGGCCATTCGGGAAGCGGCGGCGGCCTTACCGGGCGTGGCGGGGGCAAGCGGGTCCGACTCTCTCACTTCCAAGGACGGACCCGAAAAGCAACGGCGGAGGTTATTAGGAATCGGCCTCAGGTGGGGCCATGGGGGCGATGGCTCGACCTGGGGCCCGCATGGCGGTGGAAGCAAACAGAACGTGGTGGAGGGAGGCCGGGACCATTCTTCGGGCCCACTTGCAGCCAGAGTAGACAGCTCTGGCAACCCGCTGCATTCATTCCTTGGGAGCCGGGAGCATCGCGCCACCTACCACCGTATTGGTCGGGGTCGGACCTCGTGGCGTCACGTAGGCGGCTACAGCCACTAGCACCATCACGTTGGTAGGCTGCGGAGACGCGGAGTGCACGGCTACTGACGGCTCTCCGGTCTCCGCTGCTGTAGAGAGCTGCGAAAAATTGGATCCCAGGAAGGATGGTGGAGCACCGCGTGATCCATGCGACCATGCATGTTGCGTACTTGCGTCTGCGTTCCGGTGCACGAGACGAAATGATTCAGAGAAGCGCTGACGATGCGCTTAGTTTAGACTCTAAAACCATGGTGCCTGTGCTGTATGGTTGTATCTGTATGCTTGGGGATTGTAGAAACTTTTTTTTTCAAAAGACGATAAGATAGTAGAAAAATTTTACTGGTCATTTGCAGGTTAATAGAAGTTGAGTTCCAAATACACATGCGTCTATCTTTTTTATGTTTGACCATCAATGTCTAATAAAGCACATAGAATATGATATTGACATGACATTGTCAAATTATCACGATATATTTCCATCATCTTTACCTCTTCCTATTTATATAAACAGTATCATGTTGATGTCTGAACGGATTTATAGTTAGGATTTGAGAGACTAAAAAAACTTTCAGTGGTAATTGGTTATCTTACCGCATGGTTTGATGCTTATTTTTGCTGTTAAGTTCGCTCCATAACCGTGCATTTTGTATTTCATATATCAGTGCTTCTTGTCAAGGTTTAATCCATTTCATAATCTGATCAGTGATCACCAGTCATCAATTATCAAATCGACGAAGAAAGAGGAAGCAGGGTTATTGCGTCGGTATGTTTGTGTGGACCGCCAATTTGGGCTCTGTTTAGCATGGCTCCAAGTGGAGTTGCTTCACTTCAGAACTTCAGGTGGAGCTAGCTCTGGGTGGAGGTGGAGTTGTCTAGATGGGATGTTTGGCTAGAAGAGTGCTTTCAGCTCCAAAAAAGACCGATTTCAGTGTGGATTGCCATTGTTGCCCCCCAATTCAAGCTCCACTTGTCATCCTCTCTATCCCCATCTTCTTCTTCCTCAGAAAACGTGGCTGTCCCCAGCCACGACACAACCGCCAGGGAACATGACGACTTTGATGATGTCCAAGTCGAGCGGAAACTGGAGGCCGACAGTCTTCTCTAACCTGAGCAACACGTCAACAAGGTCCTCATCCTTGCCAACACCGCCGCCTACGGCCATTCTTTCCTGGTGCTCCTTGACGAGGTGGGAGGACAGCCACAGGTCAGCTAGGTTGGACCCCGCGGCGAGCTTGACGGTGCGGTCGAGCGCAGGCAGGAGGAACACGTCGCGACGCTCGAACCGGTCGCGCACCACGGTGAGCACCGTGGCGGGACGCCACGAGCGTAGATAGCCACGCGTGCATATCCACCACGGCGGGGCGCGTCCGCCGTCGCGGCCGCGTCGGAGGCGCACGAGCACGACGCGACCTCCTCCTCCTTGACGGCATGAAAGGAGAGGACGCGGCATGCGCTGAGGAGCTCGACGGCGTGGATCTTCCGGAGCTGGTGCCAGTGCTCCCCGTAGGGCGCGAAGATGATGTCCCGGCCGCCGTCGATGTGCACGCGCAGGGTCGGCGGCTAGCGGTGGTCGGCGGGGCTGGACGGCGGTCGCCGGTGCCGGGTGGCGGCGGCCGAACCCTAGCAGCGACGGGACCGGGTGCCAGAAGCCAACAGAGCAGTCGCGGAAGGGAGATGTGGTGCGCGCAGGGGTCTCGGGAGAAAAAGAAACGAACTGTTTTTTTAATCAGTAGCATTGGTAGGTAATTACCCACCAATTGCAAGAGGAGCTTCATGGAGTTGGCAACTCCATGAAATTTTGAAGTTGGAGTGTTTGACTGAAAATCTGAAAGCTAGGATGTTTGACTGGAAATCTAGCTGAAGTTGCTGGAGTTCAGCTCGAAAGCCACGCCAAACACGCTCTTGTTATCGGTATCTTCTGCTGCTCTCTTTTCAGGTGGGAAGGCCGAAGTGTTAACGAGCCTGGCAGGCTTGGTCGGGCTTGTTTGGGACAGCTTGCAAGTTGCGCGGGACCTAGGATGGATACCTGGGCTGGGCTTTAGGTCCGGAAGGCAAACTTTTCAAAAAGAAAGGTCCGGAAGGCAACACGGCGCACGCGTAGCATCATCGGCCTTTCTGAGGCCCGCACAGCCCGGAAATAACACGTTGAGATGGGCCACATTGACTGACATCCATGCTGCTTCTCGGTGAAAGCTTCCAAAATTTGCTAGTGCTCCCGTCTGCCGGCTTGACGAATGACGACCCGTTTTTAAGGAGGGAGAGGTGAATTAGGACATGTAAAACGGTTTAACTTTAACAAAAGCTTTGCATAGCTATTTCTATTCAGATGTGCTGTAAGGTCTGCTTACTGTATTAGTTTACCGCACAAAAAAGGTTAAATTCATGATGAAACCTAATAAACTTTCTTAGCAACTACTTTCTTTATTTATAAAGGTAAAGTAGAAATATAGAATAAAAGAAGGTTATAGCGGAGGAATCGAGTACTCCAGCATGTGCAATCCTTTGATTTCGGAGGATCCAGTCTGTTCAAGTAAGTTTTGCACAGAGAGCACTAAGCTCCAGAACAAAATACTCCCGTGAAGGCATTCATCGTTCAGTATGATCACCGAACAATCTGGTGTGTTGCATCTTCGTGTAGCGCAATTTTTCAATGCTTGGGCATATACAAAATTCTTATCGTCGAACTTCCTGACGAGTACAACTTTCCTAGGACTCCATTCAGTCTAAACTTTGTCCGGATTTCAGTGGATTTTCTTTCTGTGCATCACTGAGACCTACTAAAGCTTATATACTTGATAGTTGATAATCATGTTAGTTCAATTGATTGTGTTGTTACTCGATCATTGAAATCACAATATACTCTAATTGGCATTACTCACCAGCCTGGAACGTTAGTCTTGTCTTGCCTCTCAGCTTCCAAGTACTCTCAAACTACCGTGGTACCTGCAGCTTTACCAACCTATGTTTTTTTTCCCTAAGAAAAAAGAAATAATGCAACGGATCGATGAGGCTACAGTAACTACTGATGTGAGGACAGCAATACGCCACCCACATACACATTGTATCAAATTAGAAGTGAAGTCCCGCAAGAAACTTTGGTCAAAATTAATCGGAACGCGGTAAGTTTATGGCATAAACGACGCGTCGTCGTAGGTATATTCTTCTGTCCAGACGCGAAACAAGTTCAGAACAGAAGTAATTTTGTCTAAGGCTGATGAATTCGAAAGATACAGATCATAAGAAACATTGACTAGAATGCTTCGCAAGAAAATGACTTGACTGCTCTTTTCATTGGTCCCGAAACACGTGGCCACGCGCAAATCGACAGGAGAAAAGAAAACATCATAGTTCAACTAGACAGCATATTTTGATATGTTAATTGACTTTGAGAGAGTGATACTCGTACTATATAAGCTAATTGCTCGATTGGTTGCACTACCGTATTCTACGCGGTTTCCAACATTGTTGTGCTCCTAAAAGAGACGGCAAACCTAAACACGCGTTTCATTCTGTAGCAAAAAGAAAAAAAAACAGAAAACCTTTCAAGAAAAGAAAAAAGGAGGAAAATTAAAGAAAAGGTTGAATGGAAAGAAACACGGGTGTTTTCTTGGGTCTCATCAGGCGACCATCGCGAAGCCTTGTTAGCCACACTGATCGTCGTCAGGCGTTGTTCAGTGCACCCCGTACACGCCTGACGATTTCTAGTCGTCAGAATCTAAGCAAAAGTTGCGGCGGTATCCTGTTCCTGCACCCTTTGAACAGCGGGATTCTCCTGAAAACTAAATAGCTTGATACCACTTAATATTTTTAAAACAGCTTAACAATGGATGTGCATAGAGATTTGATTAGATGGGCCACAATTCATGAAAAATTGATTGTTTTTCCTTGGAATTTGACGTCTGAACTACTGTATATTAGACACTTCTATATTATAAAAATGAGAGATCACTAAACATGGAGATGTTTAAGAGGATGCTACGGTCTGCAGCATGATACAATGCTTGGCATTCTGTCATCTGGATCAACCAACACAAACTTAGAAAGACAACGTATGAGGAAACAGGATAAGTTTTAATCAATGAATAGAATGTAACATTGTACATAGGCAAATTGCCTTTTTACAGTATGGAGCGAGTAATCATCCGCATTATTATGGTACTGTCAAAGAATGAATCAAATAGATCTAAGTACATAAAGAATGGTTCTAAAAAAAAAGAATTGTTCTACGCCAAAGAATGAATGTTAAAATCCCCACAAAGTAGTGCAAGCTCATGAAAACTTTAGCCTGCAACGTAACATAAGTGATGTCAACCTATCCTGCCTGCTCCCCACCACCAGTCTGTTAGCACTACACGGCCTCTAAATCCAGTTTCTCCCAGAAATAGGTTAAGAACTTGTAAATTTCTGCAACTGTATGATTACAACGCTGATGTCGTCAGTTGAGCCCCTGGAAATCGATGTCTCAGTGAGCATCCTGCAGGCAGCCATACGAGAGGGCTTGTCATTATTGATGCAGAGAGGCCGTGCAAGGTCCACTGCCTCCTGATTATCAATCTTATCCCAGAGGCCATCAGAAGCAAGTATCAAGAACTCGCACTGCTGGTCAACCAGGAGGGTCCTGGTGTCGGGGTCAGCCACGATCCACTGCTTCAGGTGCGCATCCCCAATGCCTCTTGAAACTGCCAAGGAGCCCTGAACTCGCCATGTTCCACGATAATTTACCACGAATCCACCCTGAAATGGAGAAGAGCAGGCACGTAAGTCACATTGAAGAGTTTGTCGTCATGATGCATTCTCAGATGTCAACGAATTCCTCGATTTTCAAAGAGTTATCAAGTTCAAAATGCGCATTCATCAACAGTAGGATGAGTGTTTTTTATGCATTATTCAAAATGCATAGTTTGTGCAGGAAAGGGCAAGGGTAGGACTACCACTACTTACCAAATTCTCAATTCTCTCCTTCTCATCCTCCCGGGAGGCCCGGTGGTCGGAAGTGAGCGCCTCTGCCTTCCCCGCTCGGCTGAGCACCGCACGACAGTCTCCGGCATTGGACACGAAGAGGCCGCCCTTTTGAAGCACAGCCGTGACGCAGCACGCGCCCCCGCTCTCATCCCTCTTGAGGAACTCCTCGTCCGTCTTAAGGTAGCCCCTCTTCACCGCCCCTTCAATCTCTCCGCCATTTACCTTCTTCAACTCCTCAGCCATGAACTTGGGCATGTTCTCAGCAGCGAACTCGGCCGCGTTCTTCCCCCCGTGACCATCGAATACACCAAACAACGCCTGAGCAGTTGGAAAAAGTCGATTAAGTCTCGGTGCTTAGGACAACTTCATCAGAGGAAAACAATTGAAATTTTCCGGCCAAATGACCCGAATGGTCACGTTTTAAGGACAATTCGTAGTTCGTTTTTTTCAAGATCACGGCAAAGTACACAGATCGGACGAATTGACTTTCAATCAAGCTTACCACTTGGGGATCTCCGCCGAGCGCGACTTTGGCCACATGCCGGTCCTCCATTTCCACCCTTCTTCGTCCCTTTCCCCTACGGCAGTACGCCGCGAACTCCTCCCCTTCCTCCTCGACCTCGTTCCTCGGATCCACCTCCACCGCGGCCACCGCGGCCGCCGCGGCGCCAGTCGGCGGTACCACGAGCGGCGCCGGTCGCCGCCTCTTCAGGACTGGCCCGGCCAGTGCAGAGGCCACCGAGGCGGCGGATGCCGGCTGGGGCGACGAAGACGGGGAGATCTCCTCCCGGAGCAGCGCGCGGAGCGCGAAGGGACGGAGCGGCGAGCCGGCGGCGGCGGCGGGCGCGGGCGCCGGCGAGGAGGTGGAGACGGCGACGGCTGGCTCCGGCGAGGCCGACGCGGCCTTGCAGGAGAGCTGGCGGCGAGAGGGCGAGAACACCGGCGAGCTCGGGATGGCCACCGTGCAAGA
This sequence comes from Setaria viridis, assembly GCF_005286985.2. Taxonomy (NCBI): domain Eukaryota; kingdom Viridiplantae; phylum Streptophyta; class Magnoliopsida; order Poales; family Poaceae; genus Setaria; species Setaria viridis. Next base: position 46,831,362 of record NC_048271.2, read on the forward strand.
CATCGCGAGGCGGCGGCGGCGGCGGAGCTAGGGTTTCCGGGCGCTCTCTCTGTGCTCGGCGCTGGTGCCCTGCCTCTCCTCGCGAGTCCAACGCCTTTCCGCTGGTCTCGGCTTTGTTTGGAATGGTCTGCGGAAATGGCCGTTTGAAAGGGGTTTTTATATACCGTGGGACGCGTTGCCGTGGACGCGCCTAACGGGACGGGGGATGGACTATTCTATTATTAAGTACAAGTCGAGACAATTGAAAACAATTTTCACTTAGAGTTAGAGTTAGGCATGTATACCTCTTACAATAGTCTCACTTGCTAGTTAAAAGGTTTGACATGAAAAGGTGGATCCATTATTTTCAATGAAAGAAAATGATTCTGTCGATTCTCGCCCTTTTTTTCTCACCGCACGCCCCGCTTACCCGCCCGCCGTACCCGCCTGTTGCCCTCAACCTCGGACACGCACCTCCGGTGATCTCAGCTCGGATTTTCGTCCCAATCCTCCGCAATCAGCTCATTCTGATTCCCTTCTTCCTCATTTACTCCCTGCGAAATCGTTGCTTTAATCCCTGACTCCCTGTGATGGCAGTTTCCAGCAGGGGTCCACAGCTAATGTAGAAGAAAAACGAAATGGTGGTGGCGGACCGCTGCTTCAACGACAAGTCGCCAACTTCCTGAGGGCAACGGCCCATTCCTTTGCATCCCCTTCCCTGTTGATTGTGCCATATCACCGTACTACGTGGTCGAGATTGGGATCAGCCGTGTGTCCGAACTCCGGGACTGGTGAGTTCATCTGCCTTTCTCAGCGTTGTCGCCCGCCTCTCCCTGTGTCCCCGCTTCCTCACCGATGTTGGCACCCCTTCCTCTCCGGACGCCATCGCCGTCGGCACGACGTCCTAGGAAGCTGACGATTCTGGTCGCCAAGAAGCTCATCGCCGTGGGACCTTCCCCAGTGCGTCCTCATCTTCTCCACTTCCGGATCGGGAGTCCACAACTGCTATTATGATTCGATCCTCCTTATCGCCTCGATCCCGACCGAGCAACGACGACCCTCCTTCTCCTCCACAACTCTACGAGCTCCTCACCGTCGGCCTTGAGGTTCTAGCGTGCCATGCTGTGCGGTTAACCTCACGATCAAACGTGCTGCCGTACCCAACATGATGCAGTTCAAGGAGATAGTGAAATAGAGATTTGAGACTTGTCAGCGACTTCGTGCTCCAGGTAAATAAATATTATTCGATGTCCTTCCTTTTCGTTTCATCATACAAAAGAATCCCAAGAGAATGTTTTTAGGTTACGAGCCAAGTCACTGCCTCAAGTTATTCTGTCAAAACAAAATATTCATGGTCCATACTGAGTATCGAGTTATAATTCTTTATATCTATACTTATTTTGTGTGCATTTCATAGTTGAACCTTGCATGTTTAATTTTCTAAACATCACTTGGGTATCAACTTGTATGAGCTTTGTCAGGACACTTAATTTCTTTTCATCTTCAAACTGATGTAAAATAGCATCTGGTCTAATTAGATGGGTTTCACTGGCATTATTACTCTCCAAAAAACTTAAAATAGTTGTTTTTGCTCCAATTTGGAGCTCAGTGGACTGATGGTTGCTACGACTGCAGACTGGAGAGAAGCTTGAGAATAGCTTCATTCAAATCTCAGGAATAATTTTTTGGATGCACTTGCAGCAGTAAGAAGGCGGGTTCCAATTCATTCATATCATTCTCCGGTTCTTTATCTTGATGTGATCACCATCTTCTGAAGTGCAGCATTGATTTTTGGATTTCAATATTAATTTATCAATCCAGCTCTACTTTTTTTATTAATTCATGGATTGTATTACTGATATTGGGTTAGTCATGAAATTTATTTTGATTCTATGCTTCCTTTCTGTAGTAGAGTCTAGATATAATTGAGAACTCAATAGGAAATTCCGTTCTGTTTTATTTATTCTATTAGTCTCCTTTTGATTATTAAAGTGGTTGCTGATATGTGAACAGATGAAATTTCTTGGAGAACGTAGAATGCAAAGCGTTAAAGTTTAATACATCATTATTGCCTCCTCATGCGGCTATATTGATATCTTGCAAAAGCGTAGAAGGCTCACACCAGTTAAATTTGTGAAACTCAAAATTCAGTCATCTGTAACCTCAAGTGATTGACTAAAAATATAGGATTTTTGGACCTACTTCTTACTTGGTGTGGTGTGTTTTGAGAACATCTACAGTGTGTTGCTGCTGAGCCTGCTCCAAAGGCCGCCGCTCTCTGTGGACAACTGGGTCGAAGGACCTGCCAGGCCCCTGCTCTCTGTGGACAACTGGGTTGAAGGACCTGCCTCCATTCCATGAGACATCAGATAAATTTTCAATGAAAATATGTGTCTTGATGGGTTAGTTTTCTTTTTCTGGAATACTAAGGAGAGCTGCGTATCATTGCATTAAGATAGAAAAAAGAGACTCAAATAACCATACAAAACGCACACCACACACCCATCCTGGGACTTAAATACATATGCGCCCGATTTAGTATGAGGCGACCACCCCTAACCAACCACCACTGCTAACCATCAGATCGAGCAGCGGTCAGACTACTGAGGCCTTTTGCGCCTGCCAACATCCATTGATCAGCTTCATCCTGTGCAAGGAGAAGCCCCCGATCCCTCCTGGGCAAGGCACCATTAAAAACTATATCATTCCTCTTCTTCCAAAGGAACGAGTTAAATCCCCACCCAGCTTCCTTGTTGAATGGGTTAGTTTTCTTGCCGCAGTGCATGAAGAATCCATAATTTGACCCTTGGTGCTATATTCTTGGTTAATTATTACTTTCTATTTTTATTCCCATAATGATGGTGCTATATTTCTGCTCACATAGGCTGTTTTTTTTTCTGAACGTTGTGAGTGACTTGATGATGGCAAAGACGGCACGAGATCTGGTCATGTCAGCTGAAATTTGCAGCAGGTAGTTTTATCTTTTGTGCTTTATTTTAGGTATTACTGGTATAAGATAGACTTTATGTTATTATAGAACTTAAGTTCCATTGGCGGGCCATTCTTATGGTATTTTGTACTATCATTTCTTTTCTTGGTGTACTTAGATGGTCTAACAAAAGGTTGCTGATAAACTTTGAAATACTTTGTACTAACTGGTGCCCATAGAATTTTTTTCCTTCAGTTCATTATGATATGACGGGTACCTGTACCAGGGTACTTTCAGAAAGGGGCTAAGGCAACCAGGCGCCAAAAGGCCAAAGGTCCAACAGCTAGAAGCATCCTGGAAGTGACCTAGACGATGTTGCGGCCCACCGCCCGACCTCCCTTGTCAGAAGATAAGAGCCACGACTCGCCGGCTCAGCTAGCTCGAGGGTAGGGCCCGCAAGGGGTCCACAATGCCTTACCTACTCCTTGACTTAGGAAGACCTGCGCCGTACGAGAGGCATTAAATGCACGGCGTGGCCCCCCTAACCGTCCCACGCTGGAGACATGACCGGGCGAGGGGAGCCGACCTTTAATCAGGGGGTTTGAGGGTGAGGCTACACCCTATGGACCGCCCATGACGGCTTGCAGGATGAGGCCACGCGTGGGCGTACGCGCCCACGCGCCCCAGCATCATCATCACCTTCGCCGTCGAGGAGACCCGTCAAGATCAAGGTCATGCCACCGCGCCAGGCTCGGTGCGGTCCTGCAGGCGAGGTGGGACCTAGCGACAGACGTTACGTCAAGGAGCGGCCGTGAGCGCACTAAAGAGGTCGGGGGAAGTCGGGATGAGAGGCGCGCCCCGTCTAGGCCACTAATCCCGACCCACCCATTCGTCACCAGTACAGACGACTGCAACAACAATCGTCCTGTTTACTGCCATGGAGTTGGCGTACAGGATGGGAGCACGCCACGGAGCAAGCCGGGCTGTGCGTAAGCAACCCACGCTGCACAGGAGCCACCGTACAAGGCGTGCGAAGTCCACGACTAGCCAAGGGGACAGGATAAGGAGGCCTCATGGTGCAAGGAAGATCCGACCACGCCACAACCTCCGACCTCTGAGGTCGGGGACCCCCTCCATTTCTCAACGTTGTTGCCCGGTCCCTGACCTATATAAGGGGAACCAAGCCTCCTTTCTCTCTCTCTCTCTAGCATTCAACGCATACGCCCACACATCGCACAAACGCTTGCTTGCAAGCACCTCGTCGTAAGCCCAGTGCACTTGATCCAAGGAACACGACTCCTGCCGAAACTGGACGTAAGAATTTTTCCGAACCAGTATAACTCCTTGTGTCTTGTGTGCTAGCCATCGGAAGTGAGAAGAGTACGACAAACAATCACTAGTTGGCAGTCCAAAAACACCGACATGATATTTTGTTACATTGCTCAGAACTAAGTTTTGCATGAAAAATCAGATAATGTTCATCACTGCATTTGATGAATTGCTTTGGAAGAATAAAGGCAACTGCTAGAATATGTTTGCAGATATTGAGAAGTTGATATAGTTGATGGAGTTAGTGGAGATGCAGCTAGCATCTGTTTACATCCATGCTATTCCACTTGCCTCTCCAGTTTTGCCCCATTCGAAAATAAATGGGCCATGACATGTCTGGTGGCTACTGTAATTGTGTTTTTTTGAAGAAACTACTGTAATTATGTTTGGAAGCTCTAATCATAGGTCTGATCTTTTAGGGAAATTCTGAGTAATATTCATAAGTGGTAAGTGCTTTTCCATAACACGTCTTTATTGCTGATCAGTTTAGTTGTTGTTTTATATACAGAGAATTGATAAGTGATAAGTGGTAACCCTAAAACATGATGATAAAGCTCTTTTCCAACCACTCGACTACCTGTCTATGATGGTTCATTGGAGGGACCAGTGGCTTTGGTTGAGGCAAGGTGTCGTTGGGTCGCTGGCGAGCATGGATAGTCATGTAAATACGTAGATCTTTTTCATTTTGGTAATCGTGCGTGAATGTAAATGAGAAAATGAACTAATTTAGATTTACTATTTTTTTATAACCACATGTGTGGCTCACGTGTATTATAATTTACATGTTAAGCAAATATGGACATCCTTTTTCTTTATTATTTCTTCAGACTCACAAGTGAGATTTGTTCGTAAGTTATAACACAAGGGATGTTGGGATATAATCTATTTTTTAAACAAATGACCACATGTTGCATGTATATTAAATTCTTGTTTATTATAAAAATTTGAAAACACGTATTTGGGGCTTGTGCAATCTACTTAGATGAATAATTATGGCAATAGTTAAGTTTTTTGTTACTAGTTAAATATTTTTTTAATCCGTGTGATGCTAAATGTTGGTTACTTAATATAAATTTCTTATTATTATGAGTTTTGAAGATATGCCATCGCCGTTTACTAGATTTTTTATATTATAAATATGTAAACTTCTTGTTTAGTTGGTTTTTTAAAACAACGTGCCTATGGCGCGTGCCTCTCTGACTAGTAGGGATAAGAATGGACTTTGTTCCCTCGTTGTCATGGAGATTGGAACATATGTTATGCCGTGAGAATATGAGATGCTCTTTTTAAATGTTTTTTGTTTCCACTGAGGAAAAACGTTTTTTCCGGTTCAATATCTAAAACTATTGCTCTGCTTTAGGAATCAACTTTTTCTAGAAAAAGACAAATGCTCCAGTCTGTAACGTATTTTCAAAGGGACAAGAGAATTTTTTTTTTCTGGTGCGATAAATCTGCCCAAGACAAACTTGGCAGATATTTCAGTCCACTGAAGAACTTCTCTTCCGTTTACACTAACCGCAAAGGAGTCCCAATTGGATTTATCACTCTGGGTCTCTGGCTCTCATGTATTCTTTTCTTTTTACTAAAAAGACAGGACCTCTGCTGTTTCGCTTTTTTTTTTATACTCAAAATGTATTGCAAATTATAAGCAGTTTACAGAGATGAGGCAGAAGTCGCCCCAGTGAACATTTGCGAGCGCACATTGCACCGGGCAAGTTGTTCATGGTTTACATTGAGACAAGAAAATTGACAAGCATTTGAAGCGATGGACCTCCAAGCTTCTTTTGCTAGCATGTGTGCTCCAAGCTCTGCTGTTTCGCTTTGGCTCTTCTTAAGTTATCCATTGTTTGGCTATATCATTCAATTTTTATGTATAAAGCCAATTAAATTCGAAGTCCCTAATTCTTCTTCCGTGGGCAACACAAGAATGGAAGTGTGAATGCGTGCTTTGGAATGCAGTAGCGTTCAAACTTAAATCCCGCTGTTTTGCGAGACGCCAGCAGCAGCACTAGCAGCATAGAAATTTGAAAAATGCGGTGATTTTAAAACTCGTAGCGAAAGGAAAACGATAGCGCCTGCCCTGGAGTGTTATACCCGGTCTCCACCGCAGCACCGCCCAGTTTTTCACACTGGCAAGTCCACCGGAAAAAACCAACGCACGGGCGGTCATAGGAAACGACCACGGAAAGGAGAGGAAGGGAGCGAGCGCGGCTGTAGCTGTACTGTAGCCTGGCTGTGGCTGGCGGAGGAGCAGGTTTCACTGGGCTGGGACTGGGGGAGTGAACGGCGCGCGAGTCAAACGAGCATACGTTAATCCCGTGTGGGGGACGACCACGGGAACGGGAAGGAAACAAGCGCCGATCCATGATCCATCTGCCTTGTGAACGCCGATCTCGATCGGCTATTCGGCTCCTAGTATGACGCGGTCATTAATCAATTGGCAATCCGTTGCACGAACACGCAACCCCTTCCTCGTCCGCGACACGGGACACGGGTGCCGCCCAACCGTTGTCCGCCACGGGGCGTTGGGGGGCGGCGTGCGGCGCCGTGGACCGGTTTCCTTGGACGGACGCCGACCCGACCCCGTGTGCGGGTGTGGTGGCCTGATGGGATTGGGATGGGAGTTGGAGCAGGAACGTGCACGGAAGCTGCGGGCGGGGGCGGGGGGAGCTGTAGAACGCTGTGGTCTGGAAGACTTGGGGATCGGGACGGTTGCGGACGAGACGCTGACCAACGGCGATTGGACCGGACCCAGACGAACGTTGGAAGGAAGCAAGGCGACTACCTGCAGCCGCAGATCGCGTCCCGTACGCGTACGCATACGCTCGTGCAGACGCGCATTGGCACACTGGATTAAGGTCATCCAATTATGATTCTCTATTGGAGCTGATTCTCTCAGAATAAAAGTGATTCACTCTGATTCTCTAGCATAAATTTTTAAAATTAGGATGAAAAATCACTTCACAGAATTAGAAGAAGCTATTTTTTTCAGCTCCCAACCTCTTAATTTATTTTAAGAAATTACTTCATAGAATCATCAGATAATCACTTCTTTCTAAAAATTGTTTAACAGAACTCCCGCTGGAATCAACAGAGAATCAGATGTGGAGCTCTCACAAACGCACACCCTAAGTAACCTCGCGCGCCAGGGTTGTTGGATGACCAAGCCACGCGCCGGCTCGACGTGTGTAAATTTGCAATCCGCCTCGTAAGCGCGTTTCGCAGAATATGCTTTTTTGCAAAATCATCATTTATGGCACTGAACCGTGGCGCGGTAGTACGAGCATTTGTCTCTGCGATTGCCGATTGGCGACCTCGACCTGGGTTCCGTCCCACCCTGCGTTGGGGCCACAGTATGGTGTGTTCTGGGTGGAAGGGATCGTGTGGCCGTAGCGGGTACGGTGTGGGCCCCGAACCGCGGGAGGGGGTCGAGGGAGGGAGAGAGAAGGGGGCAGTCGAGGCCGCGAGGGCCACGTCCACGACCACGAGGCTCCACGAGGCGGAGAAAATGTACTAGCCGTTGCACTTGGTCGCCACCACACGGCGGTCGGCTGGACGGATGCGGGCCATCACCGTCACCACGATGCGGCGCCGCGGTGGCCGGTGGGGGCCTGGCCGCCTGACGTAACGAATGGTTCGTCTCGATTTTCCGAGTCCGCCGATGTGCCATGGCAGTATGGCACAGCTCAGGCGCAGCTGCTCAGGACAGCTAGGCCTGACCTTTGCGCAGGATATCTCGGGTTGGGCTTGAGCCTTTAGAGGCCCATTTACGGGACAAGACACGGCCCGAGCTAGGATCGGCATAAGCCAACGATGTACCGTCAGACACATAACGCTCTTAAATTTTTGCTGCTGCAAGCAAAGTTGACTTGAGGCGTTTTTGTTAAAAAAAATCGAGTTGACCGGCTGTCTGTTTACAGTTCACATCCCAGCATTTACCGGTTCGTGCGTCCACGTGCGAAAGCACAGCACGCAGCCGCCCCATGCTCGGTTCTGCTCGTGGTCGTGGCTAATCAACGGTCAAAAATCCAGTCGGTCCCCCAACCAAAGCAATCCGACCTGGCTACTACTAATTTCAACCGGGATTCAGGACCGCCCCAGCCCTGCCCGGCTTGCGAGCACACGTAATTGCCGACGCACGCGTGCGTGCGAACGGGACAGGGTCACAGGGAGTAGGCAAACGAAGAGCGCGCGCGGGCGATGCGAACTGCAACCTGAAGATATACGAGACGTGCGTTGCGTTGCGTTGCGTGTGCGTGTGTCGAGACGTTCAGTGCACGCGTCAACGTTCAAGCTAGGACGTAGCTGCGGGTTTGACTGCTTTGCCTTTGCTTAATCTGACGAACAAACTGCCGACGAGGGATGATCCTTGCCATGCTGACCCGGACTAGAGACTGCCAGTCTGCAACTGCAAGTGCCATACTATCTTGTTCTTGGACCTTGGTCAACCGGTCAGGCTTTGCCCGCTCGGTCATGGCAACTTTCGCTTCTCCCGCCTGTTATGTTGTCGGCGGTGAGCCTGCCGGTGACTGACGACTGACGAGACGTCGCGACCGCCACACAAATATCCTGATATCCAGTGTTTCCTTTTTCCTGAACCAAGTTCGGGAGAAGTCGGAAAAAACGTCTCGGAGCACGGCAGCAGTGGCGACGTACGCCAGGCCCGCCCTTCCATCAGCATGACCCGTGGCGTTCTCACGCCTTGTTTAGTTGCCCAACTTTGAAGATGCAAAATCAGTGTTGTAGCACTGTAGTACACTGTAGTGTTTCGTTTGTATTTGTGAATTATTGTCCAAATATTAACTAATTAGGCTCAAAAGATTCATCTCGCAAAGTACAACAAAACTGTGCAATTAGTTTTTGATTTCGTCTACATTAAGTACTCTATGCATGTACCGCAAGTTTGATGTGATGAGGAATCTTCTTTTTGCATAGTATCAAAGTTGAAAGTTTGGGAGAAACTGTTTAAGGACCACAGTTTGAAATGACGAAGTGCTACTCTCCATTTTGTTTCGATCACGTCACCTGTTTGATCCGAACTTCTCCCACGAAGTACTAACTAAATACCCGCTCCGTTTAAAAATACAAGACGTTTTAGTGTAAATCTTCTCTAACCTTACTAAGTTCATATAAAAATATATTAATACCTACAATAGTAAATAAATGCATTATGGTGGATTTAATAAAATTAATTTGATGTTTGTGTATTATTTTAATAAAATTGGTCATAAATAAATAAATTCGACTCATAACGAAACCAAAAATACTATATTTTGGAACAATTCGAGTACTAGGGTAAGTTTTCCTTGGCAATTCTAGGGTGGGTTTGTTTGTTGCTCACCCTCTCTCAGGCAGCAATCTCACTCGCTCGGCGTAATGACGATCACTCAATCCACATTCAACAACCAACACATACTGGGCTGTCTTAATGCTCCTGGGCTCACAATTTATACATTTGCACTTGCAGGGCCGGCGGGGAGTGTTGCAGCATTGCAGCACCCCCTGCAATCTGCGGATCGGCCCCTGCCGGTGTGCGTTGTTTTGTTAGCATTCCTGAATTTCAGATTCCAAATAAACCGGCTGCCATATAGGACTGCTGGGCCAGATGTCCGCAGCTGTGTGGCTGATATTTTACAGCTCATATTAGATCCGGGTGAAAAAGGTTCAAATGATCCGAAGTCTCTGCAGCTAAAAACATCGAATCTTTGGAGACTAATTAGTAGAATTAAACATCAGTTGATTATAAAACTAATTACACGGATGGAGGCTAATTCACGAGATGAATTTATTAAACCTAATTAATTCATGATTAGCACATATTTACTGTAGCATCACATTGTCAAATCACAGACTAATTAAGCTTAATAGATTCGTCTCGCAAATTAGCCTCCATCTATACAATTAGTTTTGTAATTAGTCTATATTTAATACTCCTAATTAGTATCTAAATATTCGATATGATAGGAACTTTAGTCCGGACTAAAGAACCAAACACCCTGATCGTCGAACGAGCGTCTCACGCGTTTTTTGGTCCGCCCTCGACCGACGCCCTGCCATCCGCTCACCCTCTACCCCTCCGCGCGCGTGCGCCCGCTGTTGATCATTGGGATCCCTCAGAGTCGTCCCTCGGTCCAGCAATGTTCCACCCGCCATCTGAGGCCCTCCGATCAAGGCAAAGGCCACCTCCCTCATCTAATACACCTACGCCAAACATGCCTCCATCGCCGCCACCTTGCCTCCGCCATTGATCCTGACAACGCTGCCAAACCGGCACCGCCGTGTTGTAGATCCCGGCCCCGTCGTCTCTAGAACCAGCCTTCGCCTCAAACACACCGAAAGATCCAATGGCTGTTGCCCGCCATGCCGTCACCGTCGCCATCTCCATCACGCCGACGCCATCACAGATCCGGAGGCTCAATTTTGGGAAATAATGAAGGAGGAGAATCAAATGGCAAAGGTAAGAGAAAATTCCCAAAACCCCAAAACACAAGTCGAATCCCTAAAGTTATCCCAAGATTCTTGAAACCCAGGCCTGAGGGATACATACTTGTGGAATTGAGGCATGGAACTTGCGATTGGAGCAGATAGGCGGGGCAGAGCAGTGGCAGCGCCAACAGGCAACGGGAGGCGCCACCGCTAGGTGGAGCGGTGGCTGGCAGGCCCGCGCGCACGAGCTCCCTGCAATCCCGCGTGGGCAAGCTCTATACCTCAGCTCCATCAATCGACACCGCCACAACATGCTCGCCTCCCCGGCGAGCCACTGCATCGTGTGTTGGGAACGACCCCTCCTGCAGGATGCCTGCCAGGCAGCGCCGCGCCATGACCACGTGCACCTCACGCTGGAGCTCCACCACACACTGTCCCTCGAAGAGGTCCCCCATCTTGCACTATTAGGGGAATGTTCCTTTCGTTCATGGCCTCAGTACTGGTTGAAATTGGCCCGGTACTAATGTGAGTGTTAGTACCAAGTCTAACGGATAGTCCCTGAGGAGATCCTCGTGACCCCCTTTAGTACCGGGCGGGGGTTTTACCTGGTACTAAAGGTGACATTTAGTACCGGGTAGGGGTAGGGTTTGCACCGGCCCCTTCCCTTCCCTCGAGGCGCTAGCCTTAATTATCCTCCACCGCTCCCTCACCTTATCCATCCGCTTAGCTCCCTCAGCCTCTGCTCCTCCGCCTCCCTCACCCTCTCCCTCACCTTCCTCTCCTCCCTCCTCCACCGGCCTCCTCCCTCCTCCCCGGTCTCCCCTCTCCGCTCGCCCCTCACCTCATGCCTGAGGTGAGGAGCGGCGGTGGGGCGGGGTGAGGCGCGGCGGCGGGGCGAAGGCGGGGTGGGCGGAGGTGGAGGTGGGGCGGGCGATGGGGAGGGAGGGCCGAGGGGGGGGCCGGGAGGCGGGACCGGGGGATTTTGTTTTTTTAGTTTTTTAATAACTTTAGTATCGGTTTGTTCAGCCGGTACTGAGGGCTCACTTTAGTACCAAATTACCGGTACCGGTTGCGAAACCGGTACTAAAGTTCCAACCGGTACTTAAATGTGGATTTTCCGGTAGTGTTGCGTGCAACTTGAAATCCCCCGTATGGATGTTCGGGAGTAGAGGGAGCTGGAGCCCAGAGGAAAAGGAGAGAGGGCCAGATATGATGACAGATCGAGCCTGCCAATCATCCTGGGAGCTTGTCTCTCATGGCGACAGTGGAGAGTGGAGAAGACAGTGAGTGTGTGTGTGGCCGTGTGGGTGGGATTTGGGAGAGGGAGAGAGTAGGGGTCGATGGAACCGAGGGAGGAGTGTGAGATTGAGGAGATGCACAGCTGCCCCGGCCACGCGTCGATGAGCTCCAGCTCTGTCTGGTGGCTGGATTTGGATGAGTACAGCAGAGGAGAGTGAACGGATGAGAGCGAAGGGGAAGGGGTAGAAAATCTGAGCACACAAAATAATAGTTCGGATTTTTCGTTTCTCGCTGTTGTTTGGACCCATCTCAGCTTGTAGTAGTAATTTAGTATGCAGTATGGTCGATGGATCAAATGTCCAGAGCACACGGAGATAAAATATAGACCGTAATTGCTAATTACACGACAACGGACTTTGTTATTTTTTGACTCGTCGGTCACTGTATAGGAAAAAGGATGTATCCTTATAGTTTAATAAATAAATTAGATTGTTATCTACTTTCAATTTTCTATACTGTCCCTGCATTCAAACGCCCATGCAGCCGCATTCCAAGAAGCGCAGTTGTACTGTAGCAATGAAGATTCAATGGCCAAAATTGAGTTTGTGTTTTGAGCTTAATTATTCAGTGCATTTCATTACGAAATTCTATTTTAAGTCATTGCCTCAGCCTAGTCAAATAAATAACATTTTCCTTTTATTTATTAGTTGCTGGGCTCAGTGGCCAAATTGAGTTTGTGTTTTGAGCTTAATTATTCAGTGCATTTTATTAGGAAATTCTATTTTAAGTCACTATTTTAACTTTTAATTATGTGCAAATAAGAAATGCGTAACTACATCACATAGTATCTTATATTACTAATTGGAGGCTCCTTTTGAAGCCTCCAGGTGAAGCCACCTAGGATTCCTAGGTGGACACTTTAGAAAAAGAAAGAAATCCTAAAAATTCTCACAAAAAAGCAAAACATCCGACCATCGATCGATAGATTCAAATCATTATAGCCATTGGATCTATTATGTCTTTTAAAAAATTACCCACCTATGCCATTATGAAAATAGCCTAAAGTAACCCCCTAAATCTATATATAAATTACCCACCTCTGCCATTATATAAAATTAATTAAAGTAACCCCCTAATCTTCATCAAAATTACCCACTTATGCCATTATAAATAATATTTAAAATAACCCCCTAATTTGCAACTGAATTGCCTACCACTATTACTTAAAAGTTTTAAGTAACCCTTAAATTTGCATCTATATTACCCACACATGCTATTATTAAAAGTAACATGAGGTAACCCTACATTTTTTTTCCATTGGAGACTCCACATTAGTTCCCACGAGACAAGCTAGAAAAAAAGAGAGAAATTCTCATAAAAATTAAAAACATCAAACACCAATCATGTAAACTCTAATTATCATAGCCATTGATCTATTATATTTTTTAAAAGGTTACTTGCCACTATCATTGTGAAAATATTAAAAAATGAGCTCTAAACCTATATCTAAATTACCGAGCTCAGCTATTATAAAAAATAATATAAAGTAACCTCATAATCTTCATCCAATTTACTAATACACATCATTATAAAGCATAACTTAAAATATCATTGTAAAATTTTATCTATGTTACCCACGTATGTCGATATTAAAAATAACCTAAAGTAAACACCTAAATCTTAATCTAATTATCTTCATGTGCATCATACAGAAATATCAAAAAGCAAATTAATATATGATTCTAAATTACCTATTTATGTCATTGTTAATATAAAAATACTAAGTTAAAGTATATACACACGATGAGTGCCACCATTTAGACCATTTATACATGTATGTGAGGAATCGATGAAAAATATTGATTTGTATGCTAAACATAATGTACGAAGGATTGGAGGTGTGATACAAAATGAAAAAAATATGAATATGGATGAAAAAGTACAGAGTAATTATTGATTAAAAAGCAATCACAACTGGACAAAGATAGGTACATATCTATATAATTATTATGTTGAAGTATTGGAAAAATAAGAGAGTAGTAGGTAAACAATTTTAATTAGCTAAGAGTTTAATTTTTAAATAATTTTTATATACAATAGCTTCTAAAAATATTAGCCTGTGCGGGAGCACGGGTTGATGGACTAGTGATTCTAATGCGAAACATCAATCTGTGTCCTCTGTAGGGCTTCGCATACCTCCCTGGCGGAGTCTGCGTGTCGAGCATGGGGCGGCCCGTGTCGTACGAGCAGGCGGTGGCGTGGAAGGTCCTGAGCGACGACGACACCCCGCACTGCCTTGCCTTCATGTTCGTGAACTGGTCCTTCGTGTGAGAAAAACCCTAGTTACCCCTAATCAAGGTTTTAATCTTCTTATTTTCATTTCATGCATTATATTCCCTTCTAATCACTGCATACGAATTTCAGTAGTTAAATTTCAGGGTGCTTTAATGGTGAACCATGATCCTACCTGAAAGACATCATCCAATTGAGATAATCTATACTCAAAGACCGTGAAGGAGCTGAAGATAACTGTTTATTCCTCGAATTATATGTAACATGCCAACTCCATTTTAGAAAATCCAATTTGAAACTGCCATGTGACATTATGTGCCACTTTAAACTGATTTTTATTGTATAGCATTATGTACCGTTCTAAACTACATGGAGATTTTTTGTATATGCCCGTAGCAATCGCATGGGCACGATCCCAGTCACTCTCAAATGGAGGACCCCTCCCATTCTGCGTCCGAGAATCTTGTGCATGTCCCATGCTGGTGGTTCCCAGCAACTCTTGGCGTGCCATATAAAGTTACTGTGCACGGTGCACCGCATGGTGTCCTTGGCCCAGCTCAAGTTCAGTGCCTCCTCAGGTCGTTGTTGTTGGACACAGGGAGTACAGGCATCTTTTGGCATGCGCAGATGCCGGAGCATCACATGATCTCAACTATCCATGCATGATTCTGCCTGTTTCTCTCTTCATATACTGAGATTGACAGTACAGTAACTCTGAAAGACAGGCCTACATTCTTGTGGCCAAGTCATATGGTGCCCGTGTGGCTGTATCTTGATCTTTATCTTGATCATCTTCTTATTATCCAACTGTATGGTGCCTGTATGGCCAAGTCATACATTATTGTACAGCAGTTGCAGTTCTAGAACAGTTTAGGCAAAGTGGTCACTGCTTGGAGAGAGGGAAAAAAGGATAGTGGATGCACACAGGAGTTGTCATGATTGAAGAACAGATGCACCTCTAGGTAGTCTTTATACCTCTCTTAACATTGGGTGCACCAGCATAGTGTAATACACAAAAATTTCTTCTTTACATGTAATGTAACCCCTCTTTTGCTTCCCCCTTTACAACATCTCTTGCACGACCTTTTGCTTTTCTCCGAGCCATGCTGATCACCAGGAGAAGAAATCAAATGAGCTAGCGAGCTACTACTCAACACAGCTCGCCACTTTTTTTTTTCCTTTTACCCTAGCTAGAGACCCTCCACTTGTGTTCCAACAAAAGAATCAAGGATGGTTAACAACACGGAACAGCTTTACGCAACCAAAAGAAAGAAAATTGGTAAAAAAAAAGAAAAGAAAAGGCGAGCGAGCATCCCTTGTGTCAAGACAACTTTGTCCTTGGCTGACGATCAGGTTCCTGTACTGTACGGCATGGTTGCAGCAACAACACCGGAGCCTCGTTCTTCGGACGCTGCCCCGTCGGAGTAGTAAAGCGATCAGAGGATGCATGGCATGCTACTGCTGGGCGGGCCATGGGCTGGAGGCGATGCGCGCGTAGAGGAACTGGTTCCAGGTGTCGGGCAGGCCCGGGAGGCACCAGTGGATGCAGTCGGCGTAGGTCTTGGGGTCGGCCTGCTGCTCCGGGGTGAGCAGCTTCCCCTGCCGGAGCGTGTGCACGGAGGTGTGCGCGTCCTTGCGGAGCTCGGACAGCGCGGTGATGTCGACGAAGTGGACGGGCACCCGGCGCAGCGTGGGGAGCACCTCCTGCGCCCCCGCGTAGAGGCGCCAGTCCGTGCCCACGTCCAGCGACGTGCTCCGGTTCGTGATCGGCAGCGTCTCCATCGCGCACTTGATCCCGCCCTGGTTGCCCCACGCCTCCGGCCTGCATATGCGCGGCACCCATCGGTTAGTCAGTGAGCCAGTGGCAAATGGCCAGTAGAAATGGTGCCTTTTATGAAAGTTAAAGCCGCCAGCCTTGCGCGTCCTAAGATTCGGTCGTCCTGAGATACGCTGAGATGGTGCACACACGCATATTGGTGCCATTATTACTGCATGTGAGGCTTTGGAGTGCTAGATTCCACGGGGATCAAAATAACTTTGCAGACGGAGCACTACAAGAATCCCTTTGCGTAACAAACATTGGCAAAAAAATAGTATGAAAGGTATGCAACGGCAAGGCTACTGGATGCTCAGCGAAAGGTCAGCTGGTAATATTTCTTGTGATGGAACCCGCCCATCAGTATTCGAGTCCTTGACTCGGTACTGATGCTTGTATGTTTTTGGATTTATTCTAGAGTTTAACCGGCGCTTTTTTTATGGTAGGTGACGTGCCCGTCAATATCGAGGTGTTAGTGATGACTTCGTCAATTTCAAGGATTTGCCGACCCAATTTTTCAGAGATACTCATAAGGGTAGGATTGCATGTGTTTGTGTGACGAGTGTGCTTATATATATGTGAGCGTCTGCATATGTATTGTGTGATTCGGGGAAAAAAAGGGTACTGGATGCTCTCAAGTTTCTGGTGTTCATTTTTCCGGGGCAGCATTAGCGAACTGGACAGGAGTATCGACCGCATTGTCTTTGTCATTAACTTAAGTGTGCGTGGGGCTCGGGAAGCTGGAATCGTATACTTGCTCTTGGCCTTAGGTATAGGGTGGGCCCAAATTGAGACGCATGCCTATGGGTGTGGGCCTTAGAATTCTATATGGTCCACCTGCTTGCCCATTTGATTCAGCTTAATTTTCTCCAAAGAAATGCAGGCTTATCCTGACCTACAAAGTCATAATGCATCTGCAAATCTGTATGTTGAATTGATCATGTTTCACCCAATGATGATGCACCTACGTCAGCCATGTTTTCTGACGGCGTATGGCCTGAATGTTCCTAGGCTAAATATGCAGGCAGGTGGCATGCTGCTGCAGTGAAGGTGGCCAGCTTGTGGTACACCTCTGAAGGTTCGCTGGTCTTTTCTCAGCACCTAATTTCGCAAAAGCAGGCGTCACTTCTCGCGAGGTGTAGGTTCTAATTCACTGTCACTTTCGCTGGTTCTCCCCTCGTGAAGGCAGCGCGGATTGGTGATTGCTCAGCGCCTAATCGACAGAGCCGTGTCACTGTGCGCGCGCGGTTTGGTGCAGCAGGTGTCGATCGATCGATCTCCCTCGACGTTAACAAGTGCTCAAGGAACCATGCTTGCATAATGGCATTACGGAACAATTCAAAATGCAGATAAATTCAAATTCATAATGGATTACTGCAAAAATGAAGTTAGCTGAGTAGCAGTGTGTCAGGCTGGGAAAAGAGTTGTGGCTTACGTGATGTGGTTTGGTGACATGCCCATGAAGAAGACGGTGGTCTTGTTGGGGTCGATGTTCCGGTCCACCCATTTCGCCCACGTCTTGAGCACCTCCTTGTACGCCACGGGGCGGTCCACCTCCACGTACTCCGTGGAGCCCTGGTCGAAGGACCCCTTCCTGCCAATTTCAATTTTCAACAGACAGATGGCAATGTCAGTCAGATCAGAGAGCCCTTCTTCCCTGACGATCGATCGAATGAGCATTGTGCAACAAGAACAGCAGCAGCAGCAGGTCGACATCGACTACTCACAGGACTTTCATGTCGAGGGTGTTGAGCCACCAGATGTAGGTGTTGAAGACGAGGTAGTCGACGCCGACCCAGTTTCGTGCGTGCTTGGCGATGGCGTGCCACTGGATGACCCGGTCGGGGACGCTGTGCACCTTGGGGTTGTCGGAGTTGGACTCCACCAGGAAGGGCGCCCAGTAGAACTCGACCGTGGCGTTGTAGGCGTGCGCGTAGAACACGTTGCTGGAGCCGCCGTTGACGAACTTGGTCAGCGTCTTCTGCCCCTTTGGGATCACCGACTGCACCAGGCACACCATCGACTCCCACTGGTTCCGGTTCAGCGAGTCCCCCACGAACATCAGCCGCTTGTTGCGGAGACGCTCTAGCAGCAGCCGCGCGTCGAACCTGCAGCCAGACGAGCCGTCTCATCAGTCATCACAATCCATGGCGTATTCTATTCGCGTCAGGTTGCGTGCAGCTGTTTCTCGGTTGGACGAGCGAACATTTTGGCGTGCCTGATCGAATTTGTTTAGTAGCAGTCGTCGCTGACAAATTGCTGTCCTAGACTAATACGGGGTCCATGCATGGACCCAACGGACAGTACAGTCCTACTACTCCATTCTGCCTGCGCTAATCTCGAGCGTTTTGTGTACTGCTGCATTAATGCATCTGACACGCTGACCATTAATTTCCGTGTTCTTACAAGATCAAATCTTTTTTTTAAGAGTCTAGTGTCGTTTTTTGTTTTCGAAAAAAATAGTGTACTTCAGTCTACTTGTCGTTTGCGTGCCGCTAAAGCCGTCGTCAGTTTCCAGAGAAACAGGGGAGGTTTCTGAAACCGACGATGATGGATCATGGACTGATCTCCGGGCGGCGGCGCCAGGGATCATGGACGCAAACGGTCATCAGAGAGGAGAAGAAGAAGAAACCAGAACGTACCGCGGGAGGTCGCAGTCCGTGGGCTGCCAGCGCCACTTCTGGTACGAGTCGTCGCGGCGACCGTTGCGCATGCAGGTGACCTGCTCCGTCAGGAACTCGCACTCGCCCTCCTTGTACACGGGCGCGTTCACCTCGTCGTACACCCAGTTGCCGCGGTACAGGTCGCACGTCTCCGGCACGCTCACCACGGTCCGCAGCGCCGCCGTGGCCGCCGCGGCCTTCGCCGACGACGCCTTCTCGGCGGCCTCCTCGTCCGCGCGCCGCCGGGCCTCGTCGGCGCCGCCGCCGCCCGTCACGGTCGGGAGCGTCACGTCCCGCTCCTTCTCCTGCACCACGTCCACCGCGTTGGCATTGGCCTTCGCCTTTGCGGCGGCGGCCGCGGCCGCACCGGTGGTGCCGGCGGTGGCGTTGGCGCCACCCTGCAGCGATGACAGCGCCCCCGCGGCGGCGGGCGCCTCGAGGACGCGCACGATGACCTCCTCCCCGCGCTTTGCGAGCGTGTTGACGGCGGCGTGCGCGGCGGCCTCGGCCTCCTGCAGGAGGTGCAGGTCGGGGGCCTTGGCGCGGATGGCGCCGGCGCTGAACTGGAAGTCGGTGATGGACTTGATGTCCTCGTTGTACAGGAACGTGGCGAAGACGAAGAGCGCGAACACCACCGCCGCCAGCGACAGCGGCGCGCCGTTCTTGCGCGCCGCCACGCCGGCGCCCAGCGCCGCCTGCTTCATCGCGAACGGCGCCGACGCGAACACCGACTTGCGCCGCTGCTGCATCTCCGGAGCCCCCCGGTGGCCTCCGAGCCCGCGCTTTATACGAACTCACCCACGCCGCCGCCGCCCGCACGACCCTTTCGGGGTGGCGTGCACACCCACGATCGGGAGCGTGAAAAGGAAGCTCCTTCTGCTTCGATTTCCTCTATTCCTCCTCCCTCTCTGTATAGGATAGAGATTGGGAGACGAAACGGAGCTCGCGTAGCTTAGTTTGCTCGCAGTCGCAGGTCTTGCTTGCTGCGGCTGCGTGCCTTCCCCTGTCCTTCTCGATCGCCTGCTGGCTGCTCCCTATATATGACGCCGATCCCTTTACGAGTTTGGTGTCCCCTTCTGTTGGATGCGTGCCTTTCCTTTGCTTCGCTTTGGTATGTTTGGTTTGGTTCGCCTGCTTTCTTCTTTTATGGTTGCCGGATCTCTTCCTCCACCAACACTTCTAACCCTCTCTATTTTCTAGCGCTAGGAAGGATTTGGGCTGCCCTTCCCATTCGCCTCCTCCTTATGTGTCTAGAGAGAGAAACTGTGGCCTACCGGGAGGGTGGGTCAAATGAGTAACAAGCAAGCTTGCAAGGCTTCCATGGGGGGTTTGGAGGTTAAGCTGCTGCTGTACATGTAACCACAACAGCAACGTGTGCCAGTGTTGTGCTCTATACTTCTATCCGCCCATCCCCATCACCTTCTTGCCCTTCTTGGTGTGTACGTATGTGTGTTCCAGCATTCAGTTGTTGCTTGCTCTTGATACCATTTTGCTTCTCCTTTTCGTATTGGGTACGGGAGGGATGTAGGCTGGCTGTATTGTATGGTCGCGAGGATGTATTTGTTTTGTTTATGGGATGGATGGATGGAGTCAGTGGGTGGACTGTGGCTGTCCTGTCGCGCCTGGGGTGGGAGCAGATGGCGAGATGGGGAAGCAATGGGCCAATGGCGACTGAAGCAGACTCGGCAGGTCCACCTGGCGGGGATGCCGGCCTACGTCACTGCCCCTTTCGTTTTCTTTTTTTTTTTTGGAATGTATAACTTGTGCTTACTGCTCATATATGTATCGTTTAAACAAAGTCATAACGATGGAATGGGCGTGCATCATAGGAGAATGATGTGTCAGCCGCATTCTTTAGGTTTCCGAGTTTTGACAGCGTTAACGTAGTGGAGCCACAAGTGACAAGCTGGGCTACTGTTCAGATTTGTTAAAGTGTTCATAACTGACTATGGCTTAGATTAAGCAAATACTAATTTGTGAGTCCTAATGGGAAATATACTGAACATGGAGAGATATGCTCAGTTCTCTACTCCATCAGTTCAGAAATAATGATGATGGTCATGATCGAGCGATAATATGATTGTGCTAATCATCACAATTAATATATGTGGGACAAAGTTGGTGTAGGGCTACAAAATTCAAAAATGTTGCTGTCTATCATAGCCTGCTGCCCTATCTCTATGTGCCAACGCATTTTTAAATTTTATTCAGTGTTTTTTTCCCTGTGGATGCTTAACCTCCAAAGATCTGAAGCCAGTGTTCTTATTACGCAAAATCATCGATATCCTTTTTTCTTCTTCTAAAACTCGAAACCGGAAATCATTGATATCCTTATCTATCTGACCCTTCTTCTTTCCACTTCCAAATCTCAAGACTTCTAGAATAAAATAAACTTATCCGGTTCATATATTGTTTAATTAGTATATGCAAAATGCCATTTTAAGTTACTTCATTTGCATTGGGAAACAGTCACCCAGCTCTCTTGTTGATTGTTGTATCATTCGTCTGCATTGGTCTTTGGAATACTCCCTCCATCCAATATTATATGACGTTGACACAGAACTGTCTGCGGAAAGTATCTGATTTGGAATTGAACAGAAGCAACTCCCGGAATGGGGTACATTGTAAACTTAAACTTTGGTGTTTTTTCCTTGTGGATGCTTAACATCCAAAGACCTTAAGCCAGTGTTGTACGAAAAATCATCTCCTTTTTTCCGAAACTGGAAACCGGAAATCATTGCTATCCTTGTCTATCCGACCTTCTTTCCGCTTCCAAATCTCAAGACTTCTACAATAAAATAAACTTATCCGGTTCATATTTTACTATTACTAATTGGAAACTCCTTTTGAAACCTCTACATGAAGCCACCTAGGAATCTTAGGTGGACACTCTAGGAAAAACAGAGAAATCCTAAAAATTCTCTCAAAAAAACAAAACATCTAGCCATCAATTCGGTAGACTCAATCATCATAGCTATTGGATCTATTATATTTTCTAAAAAATTACCCACTTATACCATTATGAAAATAGTCTAAAGTAATCCTCTAAATCTATATCTAAATCACCCACCTCTGCCATTATATAAAATAAATTAAAATAACCCCTAATCTTCATCTAAATTACACACCTATGCCATTATAAAAAATAATTTAAAATAACCCCTTAAATTTGTATCTAAATTGCCCACCACTAACATTATAAAATATAATTGTATCTAAATCACTCACATATTAACGGGTCCATAGACCCGGGATCTCCAACGAAATTGCCTTCCCGCGACACTTGGCTCAACGAAGGGCACAACAACAACGTACACCTGGGCCGACCCGGCTACGAGTAGCCAGGCTGAGGCCCCGATCCGGCCACGGACCAATTCCTCCGACCATCAGCACCCCGACTGGAAGGAGCCAGTCGGGGTGGGGCCACAGTCCGACCCCGACTGAGTCCTCCCGGCTGGGGATGCACCGTACCGCACGTACTCCTTCCCCCGACTGACTCAGTCGGGGCCGACTGGGACAACCGATCGGGGACGCCCGCTCGGTGTGGGCCTAGGGAGCAGGTGGGACGGATAACGAGGAAGCACCCGGGTTAGCCGACCGTACGCAGAATTGTATTGTGCCACGCACTGCGCACACTTGTACAGTACCGCTGTAAACCTACTCGCTACGACGGAGTGTCCTGATGAGGAGAACAGGGACCGAGGACGGAGGCCATACCGCACCAGACGATGTGGGTTTCGACAAGACTAGGCAGCTGTGGCGTCCCGCCCCCCCGGGGCCGGGCCCGCATACACCTGGCAGCTCTCTAGGATATCAAGAATTCCCTCACAGACCAACATAAATCTTTTCTACGTACTTTGTCCTCACTCGTGCGCACCCGGGAAGAACTTCCCGGTCGGTCACCCATCCCGAAATTGCTCCGGGCCAAGCACGCTTAACCCCGGAGTTCTTTGAGGATGAGCTTCCGGACACTTTGTCCTCACTCGTGCGCACCCGGGAAGAACTTCCCGGTCGGTCACCCATCCCGAAATTGCTCCGGGCCAAGCACGCTTAACCCCGGAGTTCTTTGAGGATGAGCTTCCGGAAAAGAAGTTGCAACTTATTGGTATGAGTATTCTATCAATCCTATTAAGCCTTGGGCCAGGATGTCACATACTCATCCCCTTAGAAGACCGACGCCCTCGTCGGTCAACCCCAAGCCAGGAACGTCCCCTCTTGGCCACGTCCGTGTGTCTAGTGCCAGCACATGTGCCATGCTGTGTGACCACTCTGGGCCCACACCAGCCATGCACACCATGCCTGCGCAACTGCGACCGCACGCGCCCGTGAAACAGCGAGAGTCGGCTCTGATACCAACTGTGGCGTCCCGCCCCCTCGGGGCCGGGCCCGCATACACTTGGCAGCTCTCTAGGATATCAAGAATTCCCTCACAGACCAACATAAGTCTTTTCTACGCACTTTGTCCTCACTCGTGCGCACCCGGGAAGAACATCCCGGTCGGTCACCCATCCCGAAATTGCTCCGGGCCAAGCACGCTTAACCCCGGAGTTCTTTGAGGATGAGCTTCCGGAAAAGAAGTTGCAACTTATTGGTATGAGTATTCTATCAATCCTATTAAGCCTTGGGCCAGGATGTCACAGCAGCGATCGTACACTCACTCTCTTATGCTTTCCGACATGTAAGGTTGTTCCCTTGTACTGTAAAAGGGGACAGACCCTCCATCTCTACGACTTACGCACTCTTACGTTCTTACACTCTTATGCTTTCACACTCTCACACACTTAGCACACGTCTGAGTTCCTGCCACTCTCTTCCACTGAGACAAGAACAAGGCCAGGACTTAGGCACCCCCTTTCATCCTCCTCTCGTTTGTACCCCCACTGCAAACTTTGAGCACTGGGCTCAGGAATAAAGTCAATCGACTAATCCCGACTGGACGTAGGGCACGTTGCTCGAACCAATATACATCCTGTGTCATTATGTGCTAGACCATATCCGATCTAACGTACGGTAAAACTACAAATATTTACTTGTCGGCCAGATTTCGCACCGACACATATGCTATTATTAACAATTTGAATCAAAATCACCTTCGTTAAAAATATACCGTGGCATGCACTTCCTGCGAGATGGTTTCTCGCGGGGCTGTGGAGGCGGTGACGGGCTATGGCGCAACACCTGTGGCTGCTCGCAGCCTTGCGCTGTTCGGAGGCGGCTCGCGACCTTGCTCTGGTCCGGCGGCATGTGACTTGGCGCAGTTGAGGTTGTGGGCAGTTTGCGGCTTCTGTTGCTGCCGGCGCGCGGCTCTAGGCTACCTCGGTGTGGTGGCTTGGGCTGCCCGATTTTGGTGCAGCTCTGGCGTTTCCATCGGTGCAGATCTGGCAAAGTCGTGCTTTGGGAGGATGGCCAGTGACTATGGTCACAAATTTTGTGCTTGCATCGGGTGCTTTTGAACTCGTCGTGCGGCGAGTGTGGTATGGGACACACTTCGTCGACAGTTGATCTCAGGTGCTTCTGCCTCCAGCGATTGGTGATGGCGCGGTATGAGCACCTTGTCGACCCTTGGGCGTTTTCCTTCTTGGAGGCGCCACCCATATGTCCCGATCTCACTCATCACTAGATCTCCAGGTGAATACTTTTGTCCCAGTGGGCAACAGCAGTGGCGACTATCGTCATTTCCTCGGTGGAGGCGTTTTTTGGAGGCTTTTTGCGTGATGGTGCACTTCGTGCGGGTACTATGGTTTCCCAACTCAGATTCTTCAATAGCTACGGGTATCTTACTTATCCCCACTGCCTATGTTAGTGGAAGTGTGGATGGTTTTGTTGCGGTCTTAGTTTGGTAGTGAGAGCGTCAATCAGCAGATGGAGTTGTTTCTCTTCCTCATTGTTAGATTTGGCTCAAGCTTCGGGTCCGCTTTCACCTGATGTGGAGAAGATGGTTCATTTGGAGGCAACTTGACGAAATATGCCGCAAAAGAAGATTACTGGAGTAGTTTGTTGGAGATTTTGAGTTTCTTCTTCTTCTTTAGTTTTATTTTCTTTGATCTTTAGGTTTATTTTCTTTGATACATCGGTTATTCTGATGTCTTGGTCACATGTTCCTATTTTTATAATGTTTGTGTTCCGATGCTCTGGTGTCTGAAGCGAATATTATCTTATGTAGAAAAAGGGTCAGCTGACCCGATAAGATTCCAGAAATCCTATAGGAGCTACTGTACATTTGTGCGACTGACCCCAGCATGCAAAGGGCACTGACCCCGGTGCTCTCGAAGTCCGCCATGATTATCGGCTTCGCTTCAGCTTATCAGCCACCAAACAGTGTTTTTCTCTCATAACAAATCAGTCGTTTCAGCTTTTCAGTTAACTTATAAGTGCAGCCGAACAGGCTAAATTTCTTCCAGTAGCAAGACGAGGACCAGCGGCTTAATGTATTGTCCTGTTTTATTACACCTCAGTCGTCACTGCGATGAAGCCATGCATGATCCTCAGAATTAACCTCAATGAAGCCGTGGTTTTACTATCTCTCTCTGATCGATCAAGCTTCTCCAGCATCGGCATGGCATGTTTTAGGTGCCCATAGTTGAGGACCATATAATTCCACTGCACCTAACCCTGATAACTGCACAATCCAAATAATGAACAGTCCTCAAAAGCGAGTGAGCCTCTTCTGCACAGAAACTGCGACCTAGTGAGTATTCCTTTTGGTTGCAGGGTATGTCTATGGTTCAACAGAACCACACAATGAAATCCCAATCATTCAGTATATCCTCCATGTAGGGTACTGCTATTAACACGGGCACACACCTGCCTTGGTTGGATTGCTTGGACATGTCTGATCAGCTGTACCAAATGTATAGATCACAACAACCTGAAAAAAAAAATCCACGAAGGACATATACCAGATGCTTTCTGGTACTAACAGATCAAATTGTTTTTCAAGACCCTGTTGCAAGGTTGCTTTTTGAAACGAATTTGAAAAGCTCACCCGAACCACTGTGAATTAAAAGGCACCTAGCCCGTTACTTCATTTGCTGGCGCGACCTTTTGCGGAGAAAGCCTCTAACTAATAATCTTCTCAATCAAGGTTTTGAAATGCGCTTTTTCCGCTGCCCACGAGCGGGTCAACAGAAACACTTATTCAGGGCGTTCGGTGCGTGCCTCTTTCTCAGCTAGCCAGTAGTAGTGTAGTGCAGTGCTACACCGGCCCGGCAGATCCGACCCTCCGTCAGCTAAGAAACGATCGATGATTCTGCATATCGATAAATCTTTCTGGTGATTACTCGACACCAACATTTGATCAGCTTCTCCACTTCCGGATAGTACTACATATTCTTTGCCTTTCTCGAACACGCATGAGAGCCGATGAGCGGACAATGTGTGCTTGGCTCAAACTCATCAACCGCAGCGTCTGGGCACCAACCAATCTTCTCAGGCAGCCAGAATGTCACATGTCAATGGTAGCTAGTATTTGTCCGATCGCTGAGTCCATTTATATATATATGTGCTGATGGATGGACACATGATTGTAAAGTAACATATGTAAGGGACACACAAATGGAATGGCTTAAGATTTTAACAAAGTGGGATGGAAGCAACCGATCTCAGGCAGCTTCTTTCCCTTTTGAACGTTGTACTGGTAAAGGATAGACGAAAAGAGACAGAAATGGGAGGGAGGTCGGGTGTGAAGGAGAAGCTTATTAGGAGAGAGGACGGAGAGGAGGAATCGGAGCGGATGGCCGGCCGGGGAGAGATCGTTTTCTCTTCAAGTGAGAGCAATCCCAGCTAGCCCCCCAAAGTCCTAACCAAATATTAGCTCGCGGGTAACTTTCTCTCTCGGTACCCATAGAGAAAGAAATTAAAGAGAGGAGCTGAGGCGAGCTGAAATGTCCGGCCCGTCTTGCCGTGGCGCAGAAGGGTCGGAAGCGCACGCTGCGGCGCCGTGCTGATGGTGACCATTCGGGATCATCAGTTAATGGAACAGCAGCTAGCGCATGATCAGTGGTCATTGTTAGACAAATGTTTGGAGGCGTCGAGGTGAGCTTAGACCTTGGAGGGTACATGTTCAGTACTCAGTAGAGTATAGAGGCATGTGCATCGGTACGGTGAGATTGTTTAAAGGACAAATTGCTAGCGTTTTATCGCTGCTTGGGGCGCAAGGCTACGACTACGACTGGCGAGCCTTTGCTGTGGCAGTTGCTGCCGAACTGCCGGTCCAGGGTCCGGGCACATATAGCTGCAGAAAGTCATGCGAAATGCGTGTGCCAGGACGGATCCTGAAAAAGAACGTTCGGATCGCAAAGGCCTGTCAGCTTTACCGTCTGCTGAGGACGGACGACGTCCCGGGTTTAGCTTGCAGCAGGGCAAACGTTGCTGGCAGAGTCGTGAGCTGCAACGGCCGAACTCAATGCAGACGATGGCATCTTGTTTTCAGAGAAGAGAAAAGGTCCCTAGGTCAGACTATAGAGGCCGAGAGGTTACGCGGCTCTTCCTTTCTTTGTCACCGATCGATTTAATACCGATTTCTGCATATTATATGCTACTAGAAATGCGCGAGTCTCAATCTCCAGCAATAGCGGATATAAGCCAGAAAAAAAAGGTCCTTGTTTCAGTCTAAGCAAAATAGAGTTTTGTTTCAGCATGGTGCAGAACTGCAGATCTACAGCCATATATAGAATATAGATCAAACAACGAAACATAAGTAACCCACGAAAACTCTTATGAGAGTAGTATGTGATTTAGAGAGGGAATGAGTAGTTAGTTACACTTAACGCAGCCGGTCGTGGTGTCTTATCCATCACTCCCAAAAGCAGAAACTTATTAGGAGCAGTACTGCTAGCATGCTACCATTAGGTGGAAGCTAGTGGCCGTACCATTATGCATGCGAAGCTTAGAGACACACATGGGCAAGGGCAGGGGCAAGTCAAGCCACAACCGCCACGCATCTGCTGCGCTTCCGGTTCCATTGGAAGCCGCTGCAACCTAAGCCCACTTGCTGCAGGTACGCTTCTAGTGTAGATTGGGCACGGTCAGTGGAGTGTCTCCAGCAGCAGGTGCTGTCGCCCTACCGCAAGTACCGCCGGTGCTTTATCTACGACTACGACCGTCTCCTGTAGTGTAGACGTGTAGTTAGTGCCCAATTAGTGAACCATAATTCTGTTGCTGTTGCAAATGGCAGTTAGCTAACTGAAGGGCCGGGCCGACGTCGCGTTGCATGCATATGGTCAGCCTTGCTGTGCTCGCAACAACATCCATCTTTACGAGAATGAAGAGGTATGCTCCTGGTACGTACTCCAAAGTCCAAACTGCGAGTCTGCGACCCCAACAGAAAAGATGGGCGCAGTTGTAACGAAATCCAACGAATTTGTAAACTCTTGCTGGCAGTGGCAGTTGCTGCCTATGTGTTGTCTGTTTCTGTTCTACCTCGAGGCCGAAGAACAGCAGCTGGACTAGGGGGCACATCGAGAATTTCTTTGAAATTGTGGGGCCGGGCCTTAGCTGGAGGCAACCCATCTATCCCACTAAGCCTACTGTGGAATGACGGCCCAGGGCGTGGCTGGAGGCAACCCATCTAGCCCACTAAGCCTACTGTGCCATGACGGCCCAATCCATCGCGCCGAGCCTTTCATTTCGGTTGGGCGAGGAGCACGCATCGCGATACGGCCCACGCCGCTGCGCTTGCGGTATCTTCTCGCTCGGAGGCTCTCGGACCTCGGAGCGAACAGAACAGACGATGTAGATTGGAAATGCTCGAGAGAAAACTACCTTGGGGTGTTCGGCAGTAGGGGTAAACTTTATCCCACGTCACATCGGATGTTTGATAATTAGTAGTATTAAATATAGATTAATTTTTTTAATAAAATTAATTGTACAATCCCTAGACTAAATTGTGAAACGAATCTATTAAACATAATTAGTTCATGATTTGACAATGTGGTGCTACAGTAACCATTCGCTAATGATGGATTAATTAGGCTTAATAGATTCATCTTGCGATTTAGTCTAGGGGTTCTGCTATTAATTTTGTAATTAGCTCATATTTAATCCTCCTAATTAGCATCCGAACATCCGATATGACAGGGTTAAAGTTTAATCCCTGATATCCAAACGTCCCTTATCTTCTGCAGCCGTAACCAACTGCGGATATGCCGACCTTCGCCGTCGATCCCACTTCTGGCGTGTCAACCGGGCGGACTCCAACGAGTCAATGACTGCGCTGGCGAACGAACCTCTCCTCTTCCTGAGCTTTCACCACAGAATGACAATCCGGGCAAGCGTGCGAGAGCTAGTAACTACAGTACAGTAGTAAGCTGCCAAGGTCACGACGGCCTTTGGGCGCTTCCAAGCCGTCGCGGCCACCTGCAGTTCCAAATGCCAAGCACACCACTCCTCGCATCGTCCCCGCCGCCGGCCTCCTCTACCCACCAATTAAGAATCAACTGACCTTCCGCCGGCACAAAGGTGGCACTTCGCCGCGTACGCGGCTACGTTCGATGAATCAGAACAGCAATCCGTCCTGGTGCACACGAACACGATCGGTGTCCAGTTGCTTGTTCGACCTGCAATGATCGGCCATATCCAGATCACCAGATGCAGGCTTGAGACACGAACAGTGACCCTTGAGACGCTGAAATGAGCCGTTCCTTCGGAGCGAACCTCTGGTGGCCAAAGCACGGACATTCTGTCTCGCTGCCTGAACACTTCTGGAAGAGGCATCAGTGGCCCTCGTTCCTCTCCAAGCACATAGCTGATGGACGCCGGCACGGAACTTGCGTAAGCCATGGATGCACAGCTCGAGCAAACAGTTCACTTTGCAAGTGGCAACAAGTTGCACTACTTATTATATGTGTGTAAATTGCACTTGACCTATCCCAGAATCGATTAGATGTTGGTTCCAGACGCAGGTGGTGTTTGGTTCCCGGCCACACTTTGCTACACCTAACCTTAGGCAAGTTTGATCAAGTTGGCAAGTGTTTGATTGGACAACTAATCTTTGGTAAGATTTTTTGGACTCCACATGTCAAAAGATAAAAAAATGTGGTAAGATTTCTTTTACCATGGAAAAGTGTGACTTCAAATTTCTTTGCTACACTTTTTGTGGCTTACCACACTTGCCAAAAGTTAGGTATGACAAATGATGGCCAATACGCTATAAAAGGCCCAATTATCAAACGGGAACCTATCATCCCTGTCATATAATTTCGTCTTCTATCGTCAGGCTGATTCAGCACCGCACGCCCCCCTTTCCATATAATGCTTTGTTAGTGCATTAGTTGGAGTGTTTTGTTATTTTGTAGAATTGTTTTGGCATGGCAAGCTGACCTATTTTGTTGACTTGGATTGTTTCACCCTTTAATTGTTTTAGGAAATAAAGTGGGTATCCAGCTACAAGCCAAAGATTTGTCGACCGATTCCCTCCATTATTACGTTATATACATCGATATTTTTTTTAGGGCCATTATATGCATCGATATGTGCTGTGATTAATTTGCTAATATATACCAATCGGAAGCAACTTTGCACTTTGCTTGTGCCACTCACAGTCCTTATTGCTAGTTAATTATACTTTGGAGAAGAACTTTTCTCTCATTTTTTTCAGTAAGTTGTCTGTAGTGACATTCCCAGATGCTCATGCACACAAAGGAATTGGAATAGCTAGACAAGGGGCTCTTGCCCTTTGCCTGAACTTTAATGGTTAACAAAGCCACCACTATCACAGGCTTCCACAGCCCACAACTGACGGCAGGTTGCCCTCCTGCAAACGGAGATACCAAGTGGCAGTAGAGAATATCCAGTATATGTATCCTCAAACTACTCCGTGTACGCGTAGACAAATCTACATTTGCTTCCATAGATCACTTAAGTATACAAAGGGAAGTAGAACTGCCACTGTGCATGTGAAATCACCAGGCGCAAAAGACCAGCTAGCATTATTGGAGTGGACACAGCTCTGACGACCAATGGCGAATTATTGGGTTGGTTTCTGAAAACTTAAGCAAAAGATTAGTCGAATCAATGTATCGTGACGCGTCGATCCACGGTTTGTGATAACGCTTTTGTATAATGCACATGAGGCAGCTAGTTTTTCTGTCGGAGAATCTCCGATTGGTATGAGAGTATCGGTTGAGGGGATAAACAATAGACGCAGATCGAGCTCTCTTCCCTCGTGATGCACGGTCGAACGCATCGCACGCACGGACAGCAACCGCAGGTGGAAAGTTCACACGAGATAAGCTATTCTTTTAGGGGATGATAAGCACACGCCATTAGTGGGCAGGCGAGTGGTAGGAGCTCGGATGGCCGACCATGACATGTTTGCGATTGGGCGGGGCAGGTAGACACCGATCGAACAGACAACGTTGGTTCGCCGCGGGGCTCCAAGTCCACGCCATTGTAGATTTGTTTGTAGTCTTTGTAGACTGGGGTGAGGTTACGTGAAGGAACCAGCTCCTGCCAGAGGAAGAAAGATGATATTCTAGTGCTGCACTTTCCCTTTGAAGATGGGATGGATACACAAAAGTTTAAGTTTTCATATAGACGGATTGAGTTAATCTTTTTTTTTGCGATGAGAGTTAATCTTTTTTTAAGCGGATGTGAGTTAATCTTGTTTTTTGAATCACGTAGTATAGACGCATACGCTCACAAACACGTATGCACACTCGCCCAATGAACACACGCACGCAACCCTACCCCTATGAACACCTCTGAAAGACTGAGCCAGCAAATCCTCGATATTGACGAAGTTACCACTGGCGTCTCGCTGTCGAGGGGCATGTCGCTTACTACTGAAAGAATAGCGCCGGTTAAATCCTGAAATAAATCAAGGAAAATGTAAGTACCGATGGCGAGTTGAGACCTCGAATCCTGATAGGTATACCAGCTGAGCTACACTTGTGAGTTAATCTTGAGTTAACTGCACAGGATGGATTGAGTTTACTTCCTGCTTACGGGAATGAGCTACATTTTTTTTGGCGACAACTCAAAACTGGACGTAAATTGGTGGGAAAATAGTAGAGGAAGAGAGTGGTGCCCACATGTCAGCCGAACAGCTGCCGCGACCAGGGAGCAAAGACCAGTGCCGGGCCGAGCTCCTGGATATGTCATAGACGGGCCACATCTCGGGAGAGGCAGCCCACAACTGACTGAGAGGAGAGAGCGAGCTACGACGCTTGTGAGCAGAGCTGCGTACCAACGTCGTCGTAGACCGTAGTACACTCGTACTGCATGTCTATAAAATATCCCGTGAAAACGCTGCGTCATCAGCGTCCCCTCTTCGCCGCGGCACCAGCAAGAATCAACCGCGGATATGCCGCGCGCGCCGGTTCCTCTGGTGTGCGGCCGCCGAGGGCTCCAATGTTCTTCGCCACAACTTACACGCGGAGAAGGTCGGCACGTCGTCTCCTTTTTACTTTCACCACCACGAAAAAAGAATAATCTCGGCGACCTTTTTTTTTTGCCAGTTAGTCTGCGACGACGACTCTTTGAGTGCTTCCAATTAAAACTCTCCTCTCGCGACCACCGGCACTTTCAAGTGCCAACCGCGGCCTTTCGGCACCGTGAGAAGTTCGGTCGGCACCTGGCCGCGTACACGACGGTTAGGTACATGCAGTTCTCCGCCTCTCGGCTCTCTACTACTCTGGTGCCACACGCTGACGTACGGTCAGCAGTAGCCAGTTGCAGTGAGGCTTTTCAGGGATGGATACAGGCCACATCGACCGCGCGTCGTCGACCGGGAGGTACTCCGCAAATGTGTGTCGATCCGGATCTCGAGAGCGCGACTGGATCGGCTC
This sequence comes from Setaria viridis, assembly GCF_005286985.2. Taxonomy (NCBI): domain Eukaryota; kingdom Viridiplantae; phylum Streptophyta; class Magnoliopsida; order Poales; family Poaceae; genus Setaria; species Setaria viridis. The sequence continues at coordinate 46,863,822 of NC_048271.2, forward strand.
GCATGAAGATTGTGAGGCGCTCAAGGGTGAAGGCGATTTGCGTTTCGGTTTCTTCCCTCCCGTTTTCCTTCTCCGATCGATAGATCCAGCAGTGCCGGCCCTTGGGATGCTGAAGCGAGCTGTAGCAAACCCTTCTCGTGCTAAAGCGCACCCGCACATTTCTGGAAGGGGCAAAAACGCATCAACCGAGAGCAATCCTTCCTTTAGAGAAAAAAAAAAAAACGAGAGCAATCCTACAATCAGATAGCTGATGGATACACTGGCTGCCTGGCTGGTGCATACATTAGCTTTGCGTATTCCGTGAGAATGTGCATGCACAGAGGCCAGAGATAGCTACATCTCTGCAAGTTGCGTTGCTTATATGCGTGTGTTCCCTAATTGCACTTTTTATACCATTTTGGATGCAAATTAATCCAACATGTATATCTCGGATTATTGTATGCATGCTGGCATCGTCAGATGTAATACGCTATAAGTATCGAGGGGAACCTATCATAATCTGCTCATTCAACGTCACGCTGATCCAGAGCGCCGTGCACATGCTTATATATGCCCATTCCCAAACTATGCTTATGTGGTCTGCATTATTTAGGGGCTTATTACTTGTTAGGATTACTTCAGGAAGCTGAGCTATTTTGTTGACTTGGAAATGTATATATCTCCATTAATGGTGTTAATTCTCAAACAAGTAGTAATTGACATCATCACATTGTGTGCCAACTAGTAGAGCCAAGCTAGGATGTTAGCTTGCCGGCAAATACATGCCTGCCAAATTTCTTGCCGGTTGCTTTAATTTTCAGGGAAAAAAAAAACTAGAGCCAAGCTAGGATGTTAGCAAACGTGCCAGGAGACAATACACAGCTCGCTTGACCGATTCGCTCCATGTGTGGTGTTGCCCATTTCCGATACAAAATGGAAAGCAACTCTGCACTTTGCGTCTTTGTCTGTGCAACTCATGATTTTTATCCCTTTTTTCAGTAGTAGCCGAAGTGTCATTCAGAGATGCTCAGGCTCACACAAAAGAGAGAGAATTTTGTGTGGGTATTTAAGACAATGAATGGGCTCTTGCCCTTTGCCTGAATTGAGTGGTTAGAAGCTAGCCACTGTCACTACACACAACTTGGTCGAATCCTCCAAACGGAGGCATCAAGTGGTGGCTTGTACTAGAGAATATTCAAGTTTATATGCTCAGCACTAGAAGTCGATGATTGTAGTTGACAATGATCATGGTTACCTTTTGGAACCTCGACTATGGTAGATTGATAGGGATAGAAGAGTTATGCACACATAGAGATTTATATAGATTTGGGCCTGCGACGAGGAGTAATACCCTATATTCTGTTTGGAATTCTTGTATATATCCGGATTGACTATAATGATGGTGTCTAGTCTTAGTTACAAAGAATTATGCTAGGGCTAGACTACGGGTGGGAGCTTGACGATCAGTCCTTCATTGTACTCTCTAGGGTTTTGATGTTGTCTCCTGGATCAGATGATCTCTCTTTGGGTTTCAACACCCTTTCTTATACGTACTTGTGCATCGATGTATCCATTTTGGACTCCTAAGTTTGCTCTCCAAATTGAAGTAACTGGGGGAGATTCTATATATACATCTTCAATTTTATAGCTACACTAGTAACACTACATTGAGAATTCCCATCTTCGTGTAATATTTTTGAATACCATATCCCACATATCTGGGCATAAGCCATAGAGGCATATACATCTCTTGCTTCTGGGCTTCTTTTTTTTTTCAAATATTAGTCGATGCACACATTAAACATTAGTGTGTGGTAAGGTGTATGGGTGAGCGAAATAACCACAGATACTACTAGCACTCTGTATAAGCTAGCTAGAATCATTGAATCGGATAAGGCACTGAACGCGTTATGAGATCGACCAGGCCACTGAAGAATTATTAGGCTTGTTTCTGACAATTTAAGCAAAAAGATTAGTCTAATCGGTACATCAGATGCGTTGGCAGTTGAATGAGCGACAAGTTTTTATACAATACATAATGCCCTTTCAATGGGTAAAGATTCTCCGATTCGCATCAGTTCATACTTGATAGGATAAATAATGTGCACGCAAGCACCTTCTTGTGATCCATACATCACACAGGGTTAGCAGCAACAGCCGCATGTGCAAAGTTAACACGAGAGATTGGCTCCTTTTTGTAGATATGATATAGAATAATGGTGATGGATAAGCTCGCCATTTGTGGACGAATAAGTGGTAGGGAGATCTTAAATAGCAGTACTTAATTACGATATATCATGAATCACTTATAGCGGCATACCACGTTGCCCCTAGCTATAAGTAGATTTTCTTTTATGATGGTTGAAAGAACCTCAAGTTGTTGTCTTGTTGAATGCCCACATGCCGACGCTCGCGCATTCCACCTTAAATACTTTGATTAATTTGATTTTGCTGCTCACCTACTTGAAACTGGTGGTTGGTTAGTCTTAGTTATCTTTTTTTTTGGCGAATAAATTATCTTACTTAGTTATCAATCCGTGTTTCCTTGTTACCACACGCTGTAAGTACAACATGTATCACATGGACTAATATACAAGGCCAGTGTGGTCGGTTTTCGTTAAAGCATCAACGAAACCATATACGCATCTCGGTGTTGATCTCAAGCATTTTTTGGAGAATAATTCGCATTGCTTCGGTTAGAAAAAGGGCGCCGGATATGCTCTCCGACCATGCATTTCACTTTGCCAGCCACTTTGTTGGCACCACAAACGCATACAAGTCCAAGTGCCCAATGTCCTTGTGCATGTACGATCGATGGCAGTGCAACCAATTATTTGTGATCGGAGAGAGAGATGGATGATGAGTTGGACGTGCAAATGCGATTGGGCCGGCCAGATAGACTGGACAACGTTGGTTCGCCGCGGGGCTCGTGGTCCACGTCATCGTGGAGCGGAGTGCGCGGTTACGTGAAGGAATCGGCTGCTGCCAGACGACCAGACCCCAGCCAGAGGAGGAAGACGACGACATTACCCGGCGCTACACGCAGTCAAGCACCTCCTCCGCCTGGTGGAGTCAAGCTAAATTAACATTTAGCTTCCTGGTTTCCCTTTCCTTTTTGACAAGTGGGGAAACGAAAAGTATTTGTTTTTATCCTGAACGCGTCAGATAGTACATGGCTTGAATTCTATGTTTCAATCGGATGCAAATGTTACATAGCCTCATTGAACGGGATACGTCGTGTTCTGTATTACTTAGAGAATACAGTTAAGGATCTAAATGCATCTTTGCAAATAATTAAAGAGCTTTTCAGTACATACATGTCTGGCTGACATAGTACTCCGTACAAATTAAAGAGGGAGAAGAGAACGATAAGGAAGCACTTGCTTTGTCATTGTACACGGGGACCAACATCCAACAGTGACCTTGCAATGCACTGAGGCTAATACAAAGCTTGTGACCTGCATATTAAAGACGGCCAATGTACTATAGGATGACGTGCGCAGCTCGATCGGGATTCTTGATTCTTGATTCCAGACAAGGAGGGATGGGGATCTCAATTATTCTCTGCCAACATGCATGGACCACCGATCATTGTTCGCTTCTCTCGATTAGTCTGTGATAATGCATTAGTATTGAACTACTCCTATCCCGCTACGGTTCCAAAGCATGCATGTAGGATGGGCTCACCGTTTCGTCATTCTGTCTGTCCTCTATGTTAGCAGCTGCACTTGACAACTTGAACACCGACGAATTCTATTCACTCCTAGCTATACGCTGACGAAGTCTAGCTATGGTTCAATGTTTCTCTGGACTCTGGAGGTGCAAATTCAAAAGCACCTTTAGCTATTCGAAATTCTTCAGATGTTGATGCTACTGAGTTTATGTTATCGAGTTGGGTTCCTCAACGGAGTTGTTTTATTGGAAGAAACGCATGACGCTCTGAAGCTCCGCTCATTGCATTGGAAGGGAGGCGTATGTCGTCTGTGTCCATGGATCTCCAAACATATATCCCAATGAGTTTTTGGGTGTAGCCATACTTCCAAATTCCTGTTGCAACTGGCTAGAAATGATGATAACATTCATGATTAGATGAAAATCCCTATACTGCATTTTATTAAGAAAATATTTTTTTATTTGCAAAGCTAACGAGGACGACGATCCTAATCCTAGCTAGTTTCCTATCTAAGAGGTAGAAGCAAAGAACAAGGTACCGAGCGTCCGTTGTTGTTGTGTTAGCTTGCATTGTGCTTCTGTGATTCTGTCTTTGTTCTCGGTTGTTTTATTTATCTCTTTGCTAGTTGCGTGTTGTTTGTCCCGTCTTTGCATAAACATCTGAACGTTTTGCTGCTTCCAGCAATCCGCTAGTTAATTGGCCACCAGGGCTCCTCCTACCTTTTTTCTTTTTCAAGGAAAAAAGAACTAAGTTGAGCTATTATATTTCTCTTCTACTTCGTTCTCAGCCAAAATAAAAGGGAGAAAAGTCTCCACGGCCTTTTAAATCCAAGCATGTCGATATGATCCAACCGAAGACTACTCAGCAGCTAGTATCGCGCTAGCGCCGCACATCCCTTTCGCCAGAAAGAGGGCCTAGTACACATATCATATATGTAAATCTTGCACGCGCTTTGAAATAAACCATAGCCTCTGGCCATTTTTCGACGTACGTGGATGCTTGCTGCTGGCTCCCCTTCTTCTTGCAGCGCAGTGTGCGTTCTCTGATCTTTGCCATCCTACGGCAGCTAGCTAGCTAGCTAGCAGAGTGACAGTGCCCCTTCAGCTGGTAGCTAGCTAGCTCCCACAGCCATGCATTTCGATCGGTGTAAAGCTTTTCACGGCTCGCATTTGCTTGGCCAGTGCTTCTCCTTCCTGCCCAACCGCCCACCGTACACCCCGTCCCTCTTCGCCGCAACCACTAGCACGCACGGGCACGGCTCTTGTCCTCACCGGAGATGGGCATGGCACGGCCCGGCACGAGACGTCGCCGTCGATGCCGACGAATCGGAGCGCACATGACCCGGCGTCGACCGCGCATCCGAGATCGAGCGCCACCGTCGAAAACAACCGCTCTGTGCGCCGGTGCACCGTGCACGCATGCCGATACGGCGATATCGTCGATCGCCGGCGTGCGTGCGAGGCCAAGAGCTGTTCATGCGGTACAAGCAAGCAGACAACGGACGATGGCGATGGCCGGCCTAAAATAATGCTGCTACCTATCTACTATAGAGCTACATGTTCTCGTGGCGAGGACCAGGCTACGCCGGAAGTAGACGAGAGGCCGGGAGCCCGGCTCGGCTGTCATCGCCGCGTACGGGTTCTTTGGATTATTGTTGACTATTCCTAAGCTTCGCCTATGGGATGGAGGTCCCTGCTGAATGCTGATCGTGTCTAGCTTAGGCATTGCAATGATTGAACTTTGCCAGAACGTCAGCTCGTGCGTTGGTTATTAATGCGTGTCAAATTAGAGAATGAGGTAAATGGTGGTTACATTGGACGGTGTTCCGTATAGTTAACTCCTTGGTGACTTTTTTTTAAAAACTTATTGGTGATGATCGGTCCATGGGTTCCTCGTTGGTGAGACGGCGGAGGCAGGAGGGACAAGAATGCAGTTGCCGCATGAGGGATAGGGTCTCGCCGAAGCGCAGCGGTTCGCTGTCGGTCGTCGCGAAGCTCCGGCGAGACCGTACCCACCGCGACAAGGTGGGGGCATATATGTGTGGTGGCGGTGGATGACGGAAGCTCAAGGATGAAGATCGGCCATTGCAGGGGCGAAGCCAAAGCTATGCTAGAGGGGGAGCTGTAGACTGTAGTTAATGGCTAATGGCTAATTAGTAGGGGATCAAGATTTTCATTGATTTTTTGTAGTCAAAATTCGTGTACATTGTTAATATAGGGGCTACATACCCCTTGTTCCATCGCCCTGGGGCGTCGCATCCTCATCCTATGGCTGTGAAATTCGATTGTCAGAGGTCTCAGAACACTCAAGTGTTTTTATAGACATCTCCAGTCATTTTGTACCGTACCATCGATCAAGGGGTGTTTGATACGAAGTCCTCAACTTTAGGAGGGTCACATCGAATGTTCGGATGCTAATTAGGAGGACTAAACATGAGCTAATTATAAAACCAACTGCAGAACCCCTATATTATTCGTGAGACGAATCTATTAAGCCTAATTAATCCATCATAAGCAAATGGTTATTGTAGCACCACATTATCAAATCATGAACTAATTAGGCTTAATAGATTCGTCTCGCGAATTAGACTCCATCTGTGCAATTAGTTTTGTAATTAGACTATATTTAATACTCCTAATTAATATCCAAACATCTGATGTGACAGATCCTAAAGTTTAGAAGGGTGTATCAAACACCTGTAAGTTTAGGAGGGTGTACCCTAAGTTTAGTCGAGGCAGTAGACAATCTAGTAAAACTGACCCGAGGAAGTGCAACTTTGGACTTTAACGTCATATTGCGGCTTCCTGCTTCTGGTTTAACGGTGATGTGGGATCTGATGTACGTCCATTTTGTAGCTTAGCCGGGTTCCAATTATCATCGTTGAAATTTTCTCCCGGAAAGAAAATTTAACGTCGTTGAAGATTAAGAAGTAGGAGGACGGATTCGTCGAATCTTTCCCACCATCTGAACTTACGTCTCCGGATACATTATTCATCTCCAAGATGCTCAACAATAATGTCGTCGTTTGCATCATCACCCGCGACAAAAACACTTCCCCCGTAAGGAAAAAAGCAGGCCTAAACTAACACCGTCGCCTTCGCATCCCGCAGCAAAGCGCACGGCCGGCTGCCATTGGTGAATCCGGCGGGGCCCGTCGTTCCGGCCCCACCACCCGGGCCTCACCCATCCGTCGGATGGAGATCAGACGGCCACGCGGGGAGCTGACGCTGGAGCGGGCCCCACGCTGACTCGGCCGGCGCTGCATCCCGAACGGATAAGCACCCGCCGCGCACGGTGCCCCACGAACGGCCACCCGCCGCGTGTCCGGGGTACAGCTCCCGCCGGGTCGCAGACGCGAGGCCCCGGAGCCGCGCGCGCCGGCTATAAAATGGCAGCCCACTCCCCCTGGTTCCTGCATCCCAGCACGAGAGCGCTCGCCCACCGTCTCGTCTCTTTTCTTCCTCCCACACGCACGCTCGTTCCTCTCTCTCCCACCACCACCTCTGCTCGCGTTTCGTATCACCACAAATCCACCATGTGTGGCATCTTCGCCGTGCTCGGGTGCGCCGACTGCTCCCAGGCCCAGAGGGCTCGCGTCCTCGCGTGCTCCCGCAGGCAAGCACCCGCCGTCCATTGCACCGTCGTCATAGAGCATGTTTTTGTTGCTGGATCCTTTGTTTGGGTGATCTTGATGAGGTTCTCAGGTTCTGGGTGTGTTAGATACTTAGATATGTGGTTAACGTCAGAGTATGTGCGTGTTACTGGCAATCGTTCTTGAACGTGCCGGAAAGAGCCATGGAATAATCAAGGACTGGTGGTTGTTGTGGGTGTTTTGTCTTTTTGCGGGGGAAGCTCGTATAGGGAGTATCACAGAGAATCGAGCGGTAGGGGCTAAGAAGTAACAACGGCCGATCTGAAAAACAGCACTGGAATCCCCGTTGTCTATTTCGCCCTTGTGTTTCATGTGTTATTGGTTACTAGTATGTTTGGTTCTGTTATTTTTCTGACCCAGCGGATCCTTGTGGTGCGTGCAGGCTGAAGCACAGGGGTCCTGACTGGTCGGGGCTGTACCAGCACGAGGGCAACTTCCTCGCCCATCAGCGGCTCTCCGTCGTCTCCCCGCTGTCCGGCGACCAGCCGCTCTTCAACGAGGACCGCACCGTGGTCGTCGTGGTAAGAAACATCAACGGATCAGGATCAGCTAGCTAGCGCACATACGGCACAACCTGCCACACGTACGCATCGACGGCCGCCACGCATGTCACGAACTCATACCGATGTTCTTTTGCCCATTTCAGGCCAATGGAGAGATTTACAACCACAAGAAGATCAGGAAGCAGTTCACCGGCAAGCACACCTTTACCACCGGCAGTGACTGCGAGGTCATCATCGCTCTGGTGAGAGAGATTTTATTCTTTACTCAGTCGCAACGGGCAGTTTTGCATTCGCCATGCTTTCTTCTTTTTTTTTCTCAACAAAAGCGAATAAAAGAACACAACATGATGACGCCGACCTCCTCTGTTCTTCGTCCCGTAGTACGAGGAGTATGGCGAGAACTTTGTCGACATGCTGGACGGCGTGTTCGCCTTCGTGCTCTACGACACCCGCAACAAGACGTTCATGGCGGCGCGCGACGCCATCGGCGTCAACCCCCTCTACATTGGCTGGGGCGGCGACGGTAGGCGTCTCCTCCATCCTCCTCTCCCCATCCCTGTTTCGCACCATCCGTTCACGCTTCTGTTTCCAACGCCTGCATGGGCGGTCGGATTCAGACAAAGCGGCTCGCACACGACGATGACCGATCGGTCTTTGCCTCGTCTTTCCTTCCTTCGCTTGCAGGTTCCGTCTGGTTCTCCTCCGAGATGAAGGCGCTGAACGAGGACTGCGTCCGGTTCGAGCTCTTCCCGCCGGGGCACCTCTACTCCAGCGCCGCCGCCGAGTTCCGGCGCTGGTACAACCCGCGCTGGTTCCTCGAGCAGGTGCCGGCGGCGCCGTACGACCCGCTCGTGCTCAGAGCGGCCTTCGAGAAGGTGCGTGCAGTCCCTGCACTACCGTACCAGAGCGTCGTCGTCCTATTCGGTGCTTATTGACACTGACGTGGCCATGTGCTTGCTCTCTGCTCCGTGACTCCCCAGGCGGTTATCAAGAGGCTCATGACCGACGCGCCCTTCGGAGTCCTCCTCTCCGGCGGCCTCGACTCCTCTCTCGTCGCCTCAGTGACCAAGCGCCACCTCGTCGAGACCGAGGCTGCCAAAAAGTTCGGCACCGAGCTCCACTCCTTCGTCGTCGGCCTCGAGGTTTTGCTTCACCTCACCCTGCTGCAACGCGTGTCCTTTTGTCGCGAATCGTGGAGCGCTGACGTTTTTTGGTTCTTGCCGGCACGTTCCAGGGATCCCCGGACCTGAAGGCCGCCAGGGAGGTCGCTGACTACCTCGGAACCATCCACCACGAGTTCTATTTCACCGTACAGGTAAATCACATGGGCAATGACCGGCCTGATCAGATGGACAAAACGTAACAGGAAGGAAAAAAAACTAATTCACGCGATTCCAGACGTGTAAATCTAAACCCCCTGAAACGTGACACGGAAACCTGAAGTCGTAACGCTTTTGGCCGTGAACTTGGACACGACGCTGACGAGTGGCAAATCGCCTATTGTCACCCAGGACGGAATCGACGCGATCGAGGAGGTGATCTACCACGACGAGACCTACGACGTGACGACGATCCGGGCGAGCACGCCCATGTTCCTGATGGCACGCAAGATCAAGTCGCTGGGCGTCAAGATGGTGCTGTCCGGGGAAGGCTCCGACGAGCTCCTGGGCGGATACCTCTACTTCCACTTCGCGCCCAACAAGGAGGAGTTCCACAAGGAGACCTGCCGCAAGGTAATATACACGGTGCACCACCGACCATCACTCGGGACTCTTCGATCTCGTTTGGATTCTGAGGAAAAAGCGGCTCTGATCCTGACGCGAGGAATACGCAGGTGAAGGCACTCCACCAGTACGACTGCTTGCGTGCCAACAAGGCGACCTCGGCATGGGGCCTGGAGATCCGCGTGCCGTTCCTCGACAAGGAGTTCGTCGACGTCGCCATGGGCATGGACCCTGAGTGGAAAATGGTACGACGTCTCAACCTCTGCTGCAGTTTCGAGCTCTGCTTCGGTTGCTATTGGTAGTGATTTTCTGACGATATCTTCTTGTTGCCACGCGCGCAGTACGACAAGGATCTGGGTCGGATCGAGAAGTGGGTCATGAGGAAGGCGTTCGAAGACGAGGAGAACCCTTACCTGCCAAAGGTAACACAGAAACGCCGGTTTCTGAAGCTTTTTCAGATAGTCTGTGTTGTGAAGTCTGAACTGACACTTGTGCGATGTCTCTGCATCCGCAGCATATTCTCTACAGGCAGAAGGAGCAGTTCAGTGACGGCGTTGGCTACAGCTGGATCGATGGCCTCAAGGCCTTCACTGAGCAGCAGGTGATTCTTATAACAATCATTTCAGCTGCACAAGTTGGGGTTTGCATCTCCTAAAAATTCGCCGGCTAACAACACTCTGTTCCTCAATGTTCATTCAGGTCACCGATGAAATGATGATCAACGCTGCCAAAGTGTACCCCTACAACACGCCTGTCAACAAGGAGGCCTACTACTACCGGATGATCTTTGAGAGGCTCTTCCCTCAGGTGACTGGCTCAGCTTGACACCGACATTTTTGCTTTTGCTTTTTACACCTGTGCTAGTTAAAATCTGCGACGGCGCGCTGATGTCTGGCTCTAACCGTGACGCCGCAGGACTCGGCGAGGGAGACGGTGCCGTGGGGCCCGAGCATCGCGTGCAGCACGCCCGCGGCCATCGAGTGGGTGGAGCAGTGGAAGGCCTCAAACGACCCCTCCGGCCGGTTCATCTCCTCCCACGACGCCGCCGCCACCACCACCGCCGACCAAACCGCCGGTGCCGCGCACGCCAACGGCAACGGGGTTGCGCCCGTAGCGAACGGCCACGCCGCGGCGAACGGCTCGGTCAACGGCACAGAGGTCGCGGTCGCGATCGCGGCGTGACAATAACAAACGATAAGCTGAAGGATAAGGACGACTAGTAGGTACACGGTGTGTGGCGTGTCGACCGGGCGCCGATGCCATGGCATGGTGCGGTAGCACACGTGCTGCTATTGTTTTTACGTTGCTGTTGTACTGTCGCTAGCGTACGTGTCCTTGTATGTGTAATGTGTACTGTGTACGTGTACGTGTGTGAGCGAGCGATTCAGGCATGCATGTGTGTGCCGGGATTGATGTCCTTGAACTCGATCCTTTTAAAGACTTGAGCTACGGATCAATCTAAAAGTAAGCATTTTCCTTACTTAATGTCTCTGTCACTGACTTAATTTCGTTCTTGGTGTTACGATCGACTTACGAGTGAGCTACAAGGGTAAAGGCCGGCTACAGGTGCGCGTAGAGGATCTGGTTCCACGTGTCCGGCACGCCGGGCAGGCACCAGTGGATGCAATCGGTGTAGGTCTGCGGGTCGGCCCTCTGCGCGTCGGTGAGCAGCTCGCCGCCGGTCTCGGTGTAGACGGAGACGTGGGCGTCGACGCGGTGCTCCGTGAGCTGCGTGACGTTGAGCAGCGCGACGGGCACCCGCATCCGGCCCAGCACGTCGGACACCACCTCCATCATCCGGCGGTCGGCGCCGCTGCCCCAGTAGCCCTTCCGCGTGATGGGCCACGTCTCGTTGTAGCAACGGATGCCGCCCTCACGGCCCCAGTCCTCGCTCCTGAAAAATCTCACAATCCGTCAGCGCATGCTTGTTGTTGTTAGACCAAAATGTGATGAGCAATCGAATCAGGAATTAAGTTCCGATGGATCATGGATGGATGGGGAGCTGAACAATTGCCTCATGTGCGTGGTGGAGATGGACATGAAGAAGACCCTGGTGGCGTTTGGATCGATGTTGGCGTCGACCCAGTTGGCCCATGTCTTGAGGCCCAGCCGGAACGCCACCCAGGCGTCCAGCTCCTCGTACCCGTCGTCTCCAAACGCGCCCCACCTGAAAGTTCGCAATGGTGAGTGCGAATTGGTGGCGATCACCGACTCGCTCTAACCTCCGAAGATGACAGTGCGCTGCCCACTGTACGCGGCTCCACTCACACCGTCTTGATCCTGCTCCCGCTCATCCACCAGACGTAGCTGTCGAAGACGAGGATGTCGGCGCCCTTCCAGTGCTTGGCGTGCAGCTCGACGGCGTCGACGTGCAGCACCCGGCCATCGGCGCCCAGCCGGATGTTGCGGTCGGAGTTGGCCTCCACCAGGTACGGCGCCCAGTAGAACTCGATCGTCGCGTTGTACTCCTGCAGTATTAAGCTTATTACGCGCGCGGCATCGCGTGGGTGTGGGTTGGCCGGACACGACACGGCGGCGTGCTTACCGTGGCGGTGAAGACGGAGAGGGTGGTGCTGCGCTCCATGGTCCTGGCGGTGTAGGGCACGGCGGAGTTGACGAGGCACACGAAGGAGAGCCACTGCCCCATCTGCAGCGAGTCGCCCACGAACATCATCCGCTTCCCCCGCAGCTTCTCCAGCAACGCCGCCGGGTCGAACCTGGCGCGCACAGAGTTTCGTCCGTCGGGGCCACGGATTAGCGCGATCGCGCAGCAGAGAATTGCATTGCGGCCTAGAAGCTTGATGAAAAGCAGCCCGCTAAATCCGGCCCACTCAATAAGACCCGTAGAGAGATGCATTCGGGGCCAAATTCAGCCCACTTCAAGTGCGTTAGTGCGTGCCTTACCACACCCCTCCAACAATCAACAAAGAAAAAAAAACTCACAAAAAAAGAGAAAAAACGCGAGCCATTTAAGGTTATAAAGAGATACAGGATGAATTTATTTTTATTTTTCTGAAGCCTATGATTCAGGTTACGCTACATTGTTTGATTTGCTGTAAGTTTTACCAAAATATATATCCAAGTATCCAACCGAGCAGGGGAAAAACGTACAAGACCAAAATTAACATATCCCTGACTAGCAGGCCAGCACAGCACCCACCTAGATAATGAAAACTGCGGAGTAATTCGTCACAGCATGCGGTTGACTAAGTAATAATAAAAATGCATGACAGAACACTGAACACACGAGCGGTAGCTGACCTTGGTAGGTTGCAGTCGTCGAGATGCCAATCCCAGTAGAGGTAGTCACTGTCCGGCCTGCCGTTCCTCTGGCACGAGACCTGCCTGTCGATGAACGGACACGTCTGGTCCGTGTAATGCAGCTTCTTGGACCTGTTGTACGCCCAGTATCCCTCCGTCACGCTGCACCGGCTCGGGTCGAACGCCCCCTTCGCCGCCGCAGCCGCCGGCGTCACCTTCTCGACCGGCGGCGGCGGCGTCACCTTCTCGACCGGCCTCGTCAACATCATTCTCGTCCCGGCCGGTAGAGACGTCCGCTTCTGCTCCTTCTGTTTGTCCTCCTTCTTCTCCATGATCTCTGAAGAGAGCATATGCCAGTGAGCACTAGAAGCTAACCGCGCAAGTGCAAACGTGCAGGGCATTGCTGTTCAGAAGCCGCAGCAGTAGAAGCATGTACCAGTGAGCGAGCGGAGGTCGTCGGTGAAGATGATGCCCGCCAGAGCCAGCCCGCCGATGATCGCCACCACCACCGACAGCGGGGCCCGCCCATTCCCCCTCTTCGTCATCGCTGGTATCTGCACCATGAGCTCAGCTACTACGTGGATGCAGGACAATGTTCGTTGCAGGCCGCAGGGTGGCTGGAGTGAGAGAGATGGCTGAAGTTGTCGGCTGCTGCCGCAGCTGGTTTCAGTGGTGGTGGTGGTAGTGCTTTCAGTTGCAGAGATCATATATATAATTAGAATTACAGGATGAGTGAATTGTGGGGCCAGGGTAGATGCATTCTGCACTTGATTTTATCTGTTTGCTCTAGCTACTAACTTGATTAGGAGTGAAGCAAAAGCAACGTTTTGGCGTTGAGCGCTGAGACAACCAACCTCTGAGCATCTTCGTACACTTTAGCATTGTCAAAAAGGTGCTGAAGCTAGTATATATAGCCCATGGCCCATTCAAAAGAAAGAAGTGCTAGGTAGCTGAAACTAGAAATACTGTTCCAACAAATTGTTTGCTCCACACAGACCACACTACTCGCTGAAGAAGTGATAGCTAGCTGAAGCTTGAGACAACCAACCTGGGCATTTGTCAACAAGAAGTAGCTAACATCAGAAACTGCCTTTTGCAGGGGCAGCATCATTTCAGATGGAATGCGGTGAAACCTGCAGCTCAGCCAATCCATCGAATCGTACATGCACTCCTCACTCCTGCAGCAGCTTGATCGTTCAATTAAATAGAATCTGCATCATTTTGTTCAACTGGCGGCAGAAGGTAACAGAATCTGCAGTATTTGGGTAGCATCTGTCCTGTCTAGGTTTAACCAGGCAAGGACGACAGCAACATGCACGGCCGGCGTGAATTTTTAAATCTTAGTCAACCTGTTTTCACGTGTATATCTAGATGGGGTTTCAGGTAATTGCGAGGTGACTCCAAAGCTTTAGAGCAAAGGCAAAAAGGTTATACGCATAACTGCTGACACAGTCACCACATGCATGAGCAGGAAACCGAAAAATAATGCATGTGGTTTCGATATGATGTTTGACCAGTTTGTTGGTTAGATCTTGGTATGCTGTTTGTTTCCATGCTTTACTCAGAGGCCCCCAGTTTACATTCCGTCGTCGGTCGATCTTATGATGGTGGATTAGAAATTTAGGATTGAGAAAATTGAAGATGCTGCTTTACGTCGGTAAGTATATTTCTTTCATGGGATTCTTGGCAAATCAAAGCCCGGACGACAACACATGACTGGCATGCTAGCAATTCGTGCTCATCATTGGAAACTTCAATCCTCTTTTTTTTTTAAAAAAAAAGGAAACTTCAATCTGGAGAAACTGATGCAGTAGCTTAATTGCCGTTCTCAACAGATTGTGCATTTGTGCCCACCTGTCAGCTGTCATACAACCATTTCCTCCCCTAAATATTGATGACATATGCATCAATCTTTTTTCTTTCAAGAATCTTGAATGCTGCAACTACAACATGCATGCACCATGCATCTGAATATTTTGATTGACATGCAGGGGCAGGTTGCAGGTATATACTTATGGGGCCATGATGGCCGATTCCTGAAGAGATTCTTGAAATGATGTCAGACACTCAACACTTCACCGAGTGGTAAAGCTGAGATAATCAGAACTGTCCGGCACCTAATTAAGGTGTGTTGGATACGAGGCGCTAAACTTTAGGAGGGTCACATCTGATGTTCGGACGTTAATTGGGAGGACTAAACATGAGCTAATTATAAAACTAATTGCAGAACCCCTATACTAATTCGCGAGATGAATCTATTAAGCCTAATTAATCCATCATTAGCAAATGGTTACTGTAGCACCACATTGTCAAATCATGGGCTAATTAGGCTTAATAGATTCGTCTCGCGAATTAGACTCTATCTGTGCAATTAGTTTTATAATTAGACTATATTTAATACTCCTAATTAGTATCAAACATCCGATGTGATAGATACTAAAGTTAAGCAATTGCACTGTTACTCCCACAACAGAAAACAACGTGTATATGTACCCCCTTTCTGCCTCTATTGGGTGAGTTTCTTCAGAAAGGACAATTATCAGTTGAGCAACTGCAAAACTTCAGCCGATTGGTGGTGGCATAAAGAATGTCAACAGCAAGATCTATCACACTTTATACGCCCTAGCTTCAAATGAAGGCAAACACTAATCACTAGAGCTAACCGAACAAGTACTCTCTGCTGGTAACAAAAAATGCACCCAAAACAACTACCCACTGCTCCGTACCGTTCTTAACATTTTTTAAGTTCATGGGGGCATGACAGGGAATGTGGACGTCACTTTCCCTTTAATGGAGCTGGGCCCTCTGAAGTTACCTACGCCATTTGCTGTACGCTGAACCATATCCGGTGAAAAACAACTAAAACTTGAAAACTCCGTCAAAACCATGCATTTAAGTCCTCAACAATTTTAAGAAATGCAATGTTCATAGATGGTATATTACAGCCCCACCAAATAATTTCAAGATCAGGCTCGATCCCATTTGCTAGATAAAAAATAACAAATCTAGCCTTTAGATGCACAATAGGACAAAAATGTGTAATTTTTGTCCTGATGTATGTGCATATGTTTGACATTTGTCATTTTTAATCTCACAAAAGAGCTTAGTTTTGATCTCGATCTTTTTGTGTAGAACCGTAATACAACATCAACTGAAAAGTGATAATTTTTTTAGAACTTGGAAACATGATTTTTGAGGATGTTCAAGTTTCTTGTTTGTCTTTTCCTTAATATTTATTTTAGTTGAAAACCTAGCGAACGCATCATTGACCTAATCTGCATTTAGTGCTAAAAGAGATCGCTTGCATGCCTCCTTTACCGATTTATAATGGAATTTGTAGGTGTAACAAATGGAGATCGCACTGCATCCTGATTCCTGAGAACGCTAACATTAATGACTAATTGACTATCATCGGCATTCTTTTCTTGTAGTAGATTAACGTGGAGCAGGCGAGCAGCTAAATTTAAAGAAGAAGCCAGTTAGTTATAAGAAGTTTGAAGCCTTTGAAATTTTCTAGCCCTGGACATGTATTCTGGTTTTTGCGTTCATTTTTGTGCGCATAATTAATTAAAAATTTTATATTCTAAAGTGCTCTCTTGTTTATGGCCAGGAACAATAGGGGTAGGCGGGTATGTAGCATGCAAAGCAGTAGGATCTAGGACAGCCGAGAGAAAATGAGGCACTTGCTTTGTTGATGCCGAGATTTACACGTTCTTCTTGAGTGCACACTGAACACAAAGGTGGAAAGCAACGTGCACCGGGGAACCAACGGACAACTCATTTCTCCCAGCAGCTCACATACTCCTGTGACAGTGTGACTGTGAGACGACGTCACACTAATGATTGTTTACACGCACGCACCGAAGCAATAATCAAATTCAATTGGCCTGTAACAATGCGGTGGCTAGCTGCTAGCTGCACGGTGGGTGAATTGCTGTGCCGCTACTACTTGTAGAAGAGGAGGGTGTAGAAGAGCTGGTTCCAGGTGTCCGGGAGGCCGGGGAGGCACCAGTGGCTGCAGTCCACCGAGCCGCCGGGGTTGGCGCGCTGCGCCGGCGAGAAGTCGCCGCTGTACACCGACGGGTGCGCGTCCTTCCGCATCGCCGACAGCGCCGTGATGTCGAGGAGGCGGACGGGGCTCTTCATCCCCCGCAGCACGGCCTGGATCACCTGCTCCTGGCCCGATGAGGCCTGGCCGGTGGTGGTCGTCGAATTGAGCCCAACCACCGGAGTCGTCTCGCCGTAGCAGTTTTTGGATACCGGGTTGGGCCACTCCTTCGAACTGTGTGTGTGTGTTCCAGGCCACGGTAGGTATAAAAGCCCAAACAAAAATGAATCAATTTTCATTCAATTGGATGCCAAAAACACAGCGACACGCGCGCACACGTGCCTGCACATGCTTTGCGCGTCTGGACAGGGATGCCAGTAGAGTGGCAGTGCCCAGAGAGGCAGAGAGGCTCATGCCTCATGGAGTCACGGGGGAGAAGGAGAAATCAGAAATGTGATACCTGTAGTGCGTGGGCGACATGGCCTGGAAGAAGACACGGGTCTTCGCCGGGTCGACGTTGAGGTCCACCCAGTTGGCCCAGGTGGTGAGGCCGCGCTGGAACGCCACCGTCCGGTCCATGTCCTCGTAGTACCGCCCGGCCTCCCCCATGTAATCCCACCTGTAACGCGCGCACATCATTCTCATTTTCTCAATAACGCGGAGCACATTCACGAGCGTTTGATCCTGCACGAACTGGAGGAATCGCGTTCGCGTACCCCTGCATCGCGCCGGTGTGCGTCCACCAGTGGCCGGAGTTGAAGGAGAGCACGTCGGCGTCGCGCCACGCCTCGGCGTTCTCGGTGATGTCGTCCAGCATCAGGACCTTCTTCCCCTGGACCACGTCGATGTCCACAAGATACGGCGCGCGGTAGAAGGAGACCGTCACCTCGTACTCCTGCACGAACGTATGTAAACTCTGAATCCCTTCGATGACCAAGCTCTGAATAATCATACACGCGTCGCGCGGTGCATGTGCAGACCAGGAACTTGTAGTTGTAGAGAGGGTCCGAGGAGACGAGCTGCGCCGGCGACTGCGGCGCGGCGGCGTGGAGCAGGCAGACGAGCGACTCCCACTGGTTGCGCCCCAGCGAGTCCCCCACGAACATCACCGTCTTCCCCTTCATCCGCGTCAAGAAGTCCGCGCCATCGAACCTGGTAGCAATACCAAGTTGAAAATCTGCAGCTGCAGGCATGCAAGCACGCGTACGTGTCGCCATGGCAGACATGTTACCTCGGGAGCTCGCATCCGGCCGGCTTCCAGCGGTACCGGAGGTAGTCGGAGTCCGGCCGGCCGTAGAGCTGGCAGTTGAACTCGGCGTCGATGAGCGGGCAATTGTAACCGGTGTACGCCGAGGCTGACGCGTCGCCGAGGACCCAGCTGCCGCTGAAGACGTCGCAGCTCGCCGCGCCGGGCGTGGCGTCGCGCCGATGGCGCCCCGCCAGCCCGACTCCGAGCGCCGAGGCTGCCGGCAGCGCGAACGCGTGCAGCAGGACGACATAGGAAGACAACGCAACGGCGGCGAGGACGGCGCCACCCCTCCTGCCGCAGAACGGCAGCATCATGGCGACAAAGAGAGAGGGAGAAAGCGGAACCAAAGGCGCCTTTCCGATGGCTACCTTTATACCGCCGCCGCTGCAAGCAGTCTAGCTGCGCTAATCATCACGGGTTCGATGGAGGAGATAGTGTGCAGGTGAGGTCAAGAGCGGCCGCTAGCTCGATCGGCTGGAGTTCACGTGAACGTGTGCAAGATCGCACTAGTAGTTTGCGCAACTGGAATGGGATCATCCATGGATTCGTTGCCTTTGCCGATTTGCCCTTCCCTGTACGCCGCCGCAGGTACGCGGATAGATTTTTCAGCCTTGGAATTCGTACGCTCAGGGAAATGGAATCTTTGTGTCCGTCCGCACGCAGCTTCGGCTAGCAGTTTAGCACTACACGTCTGACGACTGTGACAGGCATGCTGCATGCCTGTTCGAGTCAGCGTGCATGCCTGAGAGCTTCCAGATAGGACGGGCACACGGCTGGCAATCTGGCGTATATGCCCGACTGCTGATGGAAAACAAAGACAAAATGGCAGGCTGGATCGAGGTTGATCGGGTACATGTTGTATGTCGGATCGGAAGAGTGTTCCTCTTCATGCTGTCCTGACTAGTGTTGGCACGGTAACCATGCCCATGCGTCCATGCCAAGCAGGAGAGGACAGTGCAGTAGCCGCAGTGGTTCTCTGTAAATGTAGAATGTGTATAGTGAGGACGAGATTTCGATGCTTACTTTACGGGTTGATGAGAATATGCGCCAATGCCTTCATGAGGAACCAATGCCTTCATGAGGAAGACAGAACATTACGAGTAAATTTCACAAAGGTGATAAGGACTTATGTGCTTTTCTTGCGGCAGGCAGGCAGGAGAAAAGGATGGGCTCTCAGCTTCTCTCTTTCGAATTTATTCGTGAAGTTGGAGAGGCATCGAGGTAATCTGGGGCCCCTATTACGCATACATACACGACACGGGTTCAATAGAATAGAACGAGGCAAGTCAGGCAACTAGTAGTACCTTTCTTTATTTTCCCTCGAAGCAAAGCACTACCACAGAAAATAGAAATTGAGTGCTCGAGTTGGTTCTCCAATCTCCTCCCGTGCACTAGCGGCCCTGGCACCGGGCTCTGGAAGCCCAAGCCACCTCCCGCTGCGTTTTGGCACAGCAGTTTCACAGGCACCGGTGGTTGGGTCGGGCCATGGGACTGGGTCTGGGATGAAAGGCGTTGAAACGGAAGCCAGAAGCACTTGGGCGAAGACCTGAAATCCATGCGGCTACGGCATTTTCGTTCTGGGAAACAGAACGTCCCCCGCACGGCTGCACCTGATTGATCAGGGAATGGATTAGACCCTCACCAGAAACAGACCACCAGCCATGCTGAATCGATCACATGCGTGCTGAATCAGCAGCAGCCAACCTCTGGCTAACATTACAGCCTCTGAAAGAGCACTACAACAGAGAGAGGTATATATACCGAAGATCAAAGGGTAAAATCATCCACAGAAATTGATCCAACATATTCTCCTCCTTATAGCCGACTTAAGGTCGATACTCCTTAACTTACATTGTCAAACAAGTAAGCAACATACTAGTACACTACACAATCACTTCCGTAGCCTGGTTAGGTTAGTTTCGACTGGCGCACAGACAAGGCCAAGCCGATGATGACGGCTTAGTTTATTCCGCAAAATTCATCCTCTTACATCCACAGCTTCAGTGGATCCACCCTTGGTTATTATTTCGTGGAGACTCTGAGCCAGACATTCCTAGGGGGAGCGCCGTTTTTGACCCGCTCGTAGCATTTTCCTGAGAACTTGTATTTCAATCTTGGAGCTGTGTTTCGCTGCAAAACATAGGGAGAGTTATTCTTAGCGACACCAGCAGCTTCCAAAAAATAATCAGGAAGTTATTCGGAGCATGTACGTACTGTTACAGGCTGAGCCTCATCAGGCAAAGTGCAATTCTCGCTGCACTGATCTGCACCGGCACTAGAAATGGAGCACAATCAGTACCCAGTAAAGGAAAAATATACAAGTTCATGTAAAGGTTGTAGTAAAGAACTGTTTTTAATCAAGTTACCAGAGAAATCGTTAGTTCTTATAAACAAGATGCTGTCTCACCGAGAAAGTATAGATAGTAAACCAGATTGCCAACTAGGAGAATGGAATGTCTGGCAGCTTATACTGCAGTTTTGTTTTGGTTTTCTCCCAAATACAAATCATTAATGGCTGGTTATTTGTCAGGATCAATTAAATGTAGCATTTGTCCTAAAATGGCCCTGATAACAAGGTTATTTAAAAAGTTAAAGAGAGATGTAACAAAGTATGCAAATTCCACAATGCCACCTCTTTGAGTTCAGTCAAGCAAGCACAAATAGAGTTTTTTTATAAGCCAACCCTATCTGCCCTTAACAGAAGAAACCATACCTGCCATACGGTTGCTGATGCATGTCCACTGTTAAACCAACTTGCTCACCAGTCGAAGCATCAATGGAACAAATACCCTCTTCACCGCTGTTATTCTGAATCTCCAGTACCAGGTCCGGCTCCACTGTGAAACCAACTCGAGGGTCTGGCGTTCTAGTCGGAGCATCAATGGAACAAATACCGTCTTCACCGCTGTCATTCTGAATTTTCAGTACCAGCTCTGGCTCCACTGCCAAACCAACTTGAGGGTCTGGCATACTATTCAGACCATCAATGGAACAAATGCCCTCTTCACCGCTGTTATTCTGAATTCCATGCACCAGCTCTGGCTCCAGTTGCTCCATCCCTTCTATCACTATTGAAGTGCCTTCTTGACAATCACTTTCCATGGTCTCACCAATGATGCCACTGTCTTCCACTTGGTAATCAAACCCTAAAATTGCCAATAAAAATTGTTGTATTAAAAACATGCAAACCATGAGCACATTCGAAGCATTTGCTAGTTTATCAAAATATTATTTTCTCCTCAAAAAATCATTGTTGTTTCATACATAAATATGTGCAAGCAGCCAAACACATCAAAATGCAGAGAAAGCATTAGTCATGTAGAATGCTGAAATTTTGTTCCTTTTTTTAAAGAAATGAATTTGAACTACTTTTCAGCTTACATATTAAGAAACTAATATCCAAGAAGTGTGCTCAGAAAACCAACTAGCAAGTGATAAACAAACGGAAAGAGGGTGGAGAGAGACCATTTAATCCTTCTGGATAACTGCACGTGTTGATAACTTTCTGGCATAAACTGCTTCCAGGTGAATAGAGACTGGAGTTTTCAGCCAATTCTCTGTCAGAGGTGGGCATCGCTGTTCCATTCAATACTTCTGAACAAGAGGATGCAATATCTACAGCCTTGTCACATACAGTTGTTCTGTTGAAACTAAGAGAAATCGTTGTTCCATTCAACATGTCTGAATGAGTGGATGCAATATCTACAGCCTTGTCACATATAGTTCTTTTGTCAAAACTCAGAAATTTTTTGTCTGCCAACCCAGAGTTGGACAACGATGGAACATTTTGATCTTGCAGATTGTTGCATGCAACATTTAAAACCTTCTGACACATGGTGGTTCCCTGGAAACTGAGAATGCTGTTCTCTGCCAACTCAATCCTATCAGAGTTCGACATCACTGTGAAACCAAATGAGCCTGTCCACGTTTCCAGAAGTTCGGGAACTGCCGGTAACAGAAGTCTTTCCACCCCCAAGTCAAAAAGCAACTGCAAGTAAAAAGAGAGTGAAAATCAGCACCCACCCTGGAAATGGTGGGAGTATTTGAGGATCAAATGTAAACGCTTTGTTACATTTTCTTTTGAAAGAAGCTTTTATTGCAATATTTAAACAAAAATACCATCACAGAAGGTTTTAAAATATATTTAATAAGTACAAACCTTTTCCAGTTCATTCATTAGAAGTCGGCACATCCCTTGTCGACGATATGAAACTCTTGTACCAATCAGAGGCAGCTCAGCAAATTTCTGCCCGCATATCCTAATCAGGAAAGGAAATAATTGGACATGGACAAAAATGCTTAACAAAAGGTTCAATTGCTATGGACAACAACAGAGGCATATACCTAAAAGTGCCGACAGATACTATTTCACCACCTTTATGGAGAAGTATTGTGTAGAAACCCCTAAAATTTAATCGTCTGAGTTCCGATCTGTGAAGGATAGATACAAAAGTTACTCAGAGCAGCGTACACTATACCAATAGATAATGAGCAAAAAAACACCAACCAAAAACACATAAAAATAAATATATAATATGAATAGAGAATATAGATGTACAACCGTGCTCAATAGACTAAAAACAACTGGTATTTCAAACAAATTTACCATCCTGTGGGAGGTGTAAAGGGGAGTGAAAAATAGATTAACTTTGCTGACTAGCGTTGCACAACTAAAGTTAGTGTAGCTCCATTCGGGCAATTCAGTAAAATATTTAACCTTTAATAAAATTATACTGTTTCAACTCTTTGCAAATGTACAAATATTAACTATTCCAGAATAGTCACAACTCACAAGTCTATCTACAAAGAGTAATCAGTACAAGAACAATGGAAAGTGAAATAAAAACAGATGCACAGAAATGGTCCAGTAGCGCTTCTTACTCTCTATTGAAGACAATATCCTCAGAAATATCACTCTGTGTGCGAGGCTCAATAATAGTAACAAAGCATTCATGAAGAACATCAAGCGCAATGCACAACTTGCCATAATGTTCTGCCATTATTGCATCATCATAATGACCACGGTCACTGCCATTTTCTCTATAAAATCTCAAGATAGTACAAGATAAACCTTTAACTGGAGTTGGAACTGATTTCCCAATGAGTTCTTGCAAATGTTGAAATATCTGCACAATAGAGTGAATCATTTACTGTCTGAAAGAAAGCAGAATGAGAATGAATCAAGTTCAACTTCTATTTTAAAGTTATTCAGGGTAAAATTTAGCAATTTTTATCAAGTAATACCTTCGAGCATCCACTGCTGCAAAGCCAACACCCTTCTGGTCGGCAGATAAGCTGATGGCCATTATTTCTAGTGCAACCGACATGATCTATCAAAAAAAGGTGAACAAAATCAGCAGTCCAAAAACAAAATCTGGAACATTGTATTCATAATGTTGAAATAAGCATACATTCTCGTTCACACTGATCACAGTACACTATTGTCTTCTCCGTGAATTGGCTGCTATCAGGATCATAATCACTCAAGTTACAAATACTGCATCTGCAGGATGGGCAGTACCAGCTTCCTTCTGGAATGGCCTACAAAAACAGATTGCTACTGAAATATTGTTCTTCAAACAAGCAAGGGAAAATAGAAAGGAAAACTTATGGAGAAACAAGAACAGAGGAAATACAGTGATGGTATCAGGTAACTATGATGCTTAAACCACATGCTCCTCATGCTCAAAAGAGAGGAACATTTATTGCAAGTTCTCACTACCAATCATATAGTTTGGCACTTGAGTGAGAAAATGTTAATCAAAGTACTAATGATCATGTAACTAAAGCAAATGGAAAAGTAAGTGTATGGTTAACACTGTCATGTTGCCAGCCTACTTACTGGAAGCTTGCAACAATAGAGGCAACAGAAGATAGAAACTCGAGGCAAAGTAACTAGGTTCACTTGGATAGGGATAAAGGAGTACCTCCAAACCGACACAGTCATGATGATAAGATGATGGACAATTGTCACACAGTAATAGTTCCCCACCATCATGGCACACGGAGCATATTGAATCACTTTCCAGATCAGAATTTCTCCCCTTCAAGCGCACATGCAATGAAGCTCTGGGCTTGTTTCCGCCCATGAATTCAACTAAACACTGTGATAGGGATCTTCCATCCTTTAAAAACATATGAGTGGAAGGTAATGGAGTATTGCTCCCAGAATGAAATTCAAAATTCTCCATAGTGAATATTTCGTTGCAACACATGCATTTTATTCCATCTCTACTAATAGAACCTTCTTTTATCCCAGGTCCATCACTTATTTGCTTATAGATAACCTTATCTCTTGGTAACAGAATATTTTTCTCTATCAACAAAGACAAAACTGTCTTCGCACGATGCTGACTTGGAAGGGCCCGTCCATGTCTTGAACAAAGAAAAGGTGTCAAAGGAACTGAAGATGATTTTCTTTTCCTAGATTTTCCATGACGTGTAGATAAGGTAAACATGTTATTACATCTGTCCAAAACTGGCATATCCTGCCTTCTACTTGAATCCCTTAGCCGACCACTGAGTGCTATCAATTTGGATGGATGCATAGAACCATCAGTAGAATCCTGGTCGGCACTTCCAAAGCTTGTATCACTGTTCTCTTCATATTCTTTTTCTAGGTATCCTTTACATGCTGCCACTAGAGAGTTGTAGGACTTGCCATGTGGAGCACTATACCTCAACTCGAGTTTGCTTCTAGACTTCTGCTTTAGCCAAAAATTCCATCCAGCAGATTTGAGAAACTTCTTAGCGTTTGATCTCAACAGTTTCCTTGTTCTGGAGTTTTGCTTATCAGCTTCCATATAGTGTATGTATTCTCCAAGGGCACCAAATTTATCCCCTCGTTTACGTTTACCAAGCCTTGCCAGGTCTGTCGACACTGTCGCATGAACATCTTCTTTTGGTGCTGTCCGATGATTGTGCCTGTCAGTTATATTGTCCACTCTGTTTCCATCAACTTGTTTAACACTTCCAACTATGAAGCTGCATATTACCTGAATGACAGAAGCATAAGTTTTCCCGTCAGGTGACACGTACCTGTATCTCATAATATTTTTATGATGGCCATTTTCTAGAATCATTTCATCAATTTTGAACTCAATACTCCAGCCCAATGCCAGCAGATGCTTCTTCAACATTAAACTCTGAGTTCTGTTGATTCGCCTCTGTAGAACAGTAGTGCCATCTTGGTAATTAGCAAGAAGTGATACTATCTGCGGGGAAAATTGTGCATCCAGTTGAACTGACTCCCAAGGTCTTGATGAAGTTTCGATTAATTTATCATTGGACTTGTTCTCTCTCAAGATGAGATCCATGCGGGTTGGGATGTAATGTGCATTCTTGTGCACCACACTAGCACTATCTAGAAGCAAATTATTTGTGTGAGAATGTTGGTCAGCGTTTGCTTCTTTTGATGCTAAACATGCCTCACATGCTCCTAGAAAAGATGGGAACCTCTTACCATCAGGTGAGATGTAAAACTTGTTCTTACCTCTGTCATCCAGCATGGTCCATCCTAAAGATTTAAGGTGTTGCTTTGCCAACTCCTTTTTGACAAGAGCACTTTTCCTTTTATTGTTGCGATAGCATGAGGTGTATTCTGACAAGGTTTGGAAGAGAACAGCTGGATTAGGATCCAGCTTATCCAAGACAGTGGTCTCAACTCTCTCCTTTTGAAAGGCTGCTGAGTTTGAACCTTCTACCACTGTAGAATAGGTTTCAACTTGATATCCATCTATGGTAGGCCTGCCACATATAGACCACAACTCAGCAATGAGATTGGCAAGTGATCTCTCCCAAAAAGCTTCTGTTCGGCACATCCACATTTTGGCATCAGTCCTAAAAGCAGGTTTTGATCTCATGTCAAACCATATCTGCCTGACTGATACAGGTAAACCATCTCTCTCTTCATGTGCCAATAGCATCTGGAGAAACAACCAGATTCCACGTGGTTTCCATTTCCCTGTAACTTCATCCCAGTCTTGAGTAAGTCGTAGCTTATCAACCCCTATATTGCATTCATCACCTTCATCTGGAAAAAGGACTTTCCTTTCCGTGGAGCCTTGAGCATGATCAACAATGACACCTTCCCAGTAGGATCCTTCCAAGAATGCATCAACACAGAGCCCATAGCTTGCTTCCGATACCTGCAATGGTTGATGTGGACAAATCGGCCTTACAGTCCCACGAATGAGTTCCCCAGCCATGCTTGAGTTGCCATCAGTGGCAAGTGACATACTTGACTTGCCATCAATGGCATCTGACACTTGAACATTCTCGACAAGAGGCAATCCATTTTCGTCAATGAAATCAATATATCTTACAGTACGAGCATTGTCCAAAATACCAGTAACAACAGCTTGATGCCACGAGCCACATAGCCCTGGATCACAACTGAGCACCTACAGAAGAGAAAGATATCACTGAATAACGGGCAGGTGCTTCCATCCACAATATGAGGGCAGACATAGTGTAAGTGACAGTGCAAAAGAAAAACAGGGGCTGTTATATCCAACAATCATCAGTGTGTCGCAAAAACAATGAGTCCATTGGGAAAACTTAACTCTAAAGGAAACTCCAGGGGTGTGTTAAAAGGGATAGTGAAACATCAGTGGCTCAATGGCAGGTCAAATTCAATCCATACATATACAGGCAACAAATAGGATCATCAATTCCTATTTTGGCTATTGATTCCTACCTAATTACTGCAACGCAGCCCAACTGCCAGGCATTAATGGTCAAGATGCAAAAGGCAACTGTTATCTGTGGCAAATAGCTCAAGAACGGTAGCTGATGCAATTTTTGACACTTTGCTTAGAGGCCAATAATACTATCGGAACTCACTGGAGACAGAAACAAGACGCCAAGATTCTGAACTATTTGCACGTGCTATTGCTACTGAGCCAAAAGATACAATTTTTTTGTCGCCTTTACGCATGAATAAGATGAGGTCACTCCAACCACCCAATAAAAAGCTCCGCGGTCCAATTAGACACATGTAATTAAGCACCGACATCACTGCAGATTAACAAGAACATGCTATTTGTAACCACTAACCACGCGGACGCATTCGCGATCATCCCCGGCCGCGACCAACCCTCGCGCGCCACGACAATGACCGATGCTCGGTATCGAGATTAAACCGAAAATCGACTGATCACGCCCCGATCATTAGCAGCAACCTCGAGCATCGCGAAACCCAAGAAACCGTAAACCCCAGCGCCCAGCCCGTCCCCCGCGAACCACCACCCTCGACCGCAATGCGGCGGGCCTCATCCGTAACGACCGTGCGGGTGGCGCTCACCTCGACGTGCTCGCCGGTGAGGAGCTTCCTCCCGCCGCACGCCGCGGCGGCGGCTGGGGGCGACGACTCGCGCCGACGCTTCTTAGCCGGCCCGCGCGCCATTGCGGGCCGGGGCCGCGCGGCGGGTGTGGGGGTAAGACTTGGTTTGGTGGGAGTTGGGTGGCGAAGGCGGCGGTGTTGGACTGGTAGCCCCGCGATACGAGGAGGAGCCGAGGAGAAGCCAAAGGAGGCGGAGACGGCCAGGTAGAGCAGAGAGGTTTGTTTCCTCTTGCGACGAGGCGGTGCCGGTTGTTACGCGCTCATTTTGACTGATTAACGTGGGCTTTAGGTCTGCTGATTTATTAGCCTTGATCCGCTTAAATTTGTGCTACTTCCCTTTAGTTTCAGATAAATTCGTGTTATTTCCCTTTAGTTCCAGAATAAGAGATGGGAATTTGCAGCATTTTGTTCTTTCAGTTGTTTATAATTTTTTTTAATTTTTGTTAGGCCTTGTTTAGTTGCCCAACTTTGGGCAACCCAAATTCCTGTAGCAACACTGTAGCGTTTCGTTTGTATTTGTGAATTATTGTCCAAACATTGACTAATTAGGCTCAAAAGATTCGTCTCGCAAAATACAACAAAACTGTGCAATTAATTTTTGATTTCATCTACATTTAGTACTTCATGCATGTACCGCAAGTTTGATGTGATGGGGAATCTTCTTTTTGCATAGTGCCAAAGTTGGGATTTTGGAGGGAAGTAAACAAGGCCTTATTTGAGTGATGATGATATTTTGGAACGCAGTACCTGTGCTCGGTACGGCACTAGTGCTGCTTGCTGCAGGCTTTCAGCGTTGGCGGCTTTCGCGTGAAGAGAAAAGATTGTAGTTCTTCCACCTGCCTGCAGATAAAATTCCTCATTCAGGATGTTAGGATTACTGCATTTTGTTCGTTGGATTGGAAATCGATGGACCAGATTATACGCAATTTAACATTCTCGGAAACAAAAAGATTGCACGCAATTCAAACCTTATTTGTCTGGCCCCTTTCTAGCAGGCTCGATAGAGAGGACGATACGGAGATTCTTGAGCCGTTTTATGCTAGGCAATGGCTTTGGACAGGGTCTAGTCCTTTTGCTTGTTCTGGCTGGCCTTCGTGTCAGAATGGGATGTCAAATCGGGCTCAAAGTGGAATTGATATTCCTCCCGAATTGCCTTTGGCTATGACGACTGCTGCGGAGGTCTCGCTATACACGGGCATACGACTAGCCACAGGTGAGGTTTGACTACTCCCAGTAGTTTTAATTTTTTTTAAATTCATAAATATTATTATACACATATACATACACTATATCTAAGATACATAATAATATCTATAAATTTAAAATATTAAAATGACCTATAATTTAGAATGGAGGGAGTAGTATATCTGGTAAGTTCGTGGTCTCAATTCTTAAATCCGTTCCTCCCGTATGCTATATGGTACCAATTTTAAGAGATGGAAAGAAAAAGAAAATCACCTCTAATTTTTGTCTTCCCATGAACCTCGGTTAAAAGGAGCAAAGTGGACGCTTCTGGACGCTCACCTCTGGAGCTGTCGTTGACCTCGCCCTAAACGCTGGATCGCTGAAGTATGGTGTAGTCTGTTTCCTGTTCCGTAGAACATTGAAGCAAATGGTTGTACTTTAGTTTTTCCCCAAAATATGCTGAACCTTATGATGTAATCTTTTGGCTTGCAAGAAGCGGAAATCAGGTGGGGATACTCTCCCCCCTAGCCCCGTTGACCCTCGGAAAAAAGAGCAAACTCGTATACCAGGCAAGTATATTGTTGTCGTCTAATAGACGGTCTCATGCATTGACACATGAGTTGTCTCCTTAATTTGTGCATATGAAAAAAGAAATATTATAAGTTGTATGGTAACAATAACTCGTACAATGATTGTTGAATTGTCTCGTAATCCTACAATTTAGCTTATGAGGTGGTTGCTTCGCGAAACAGTGGCCTCTTTCTCTCTCATCCATATCATCAAAAATCCTACATGGCACTGCATGAGACGACCTATGAGACCGCTGATGTGTAGCGCTCTTACGAGGAAAATAAGATTATGGTCGTTAGTGCTAGACATGTGTAATGGAAAGAGGAGTTAGAAAAGTTTAGCCCATCATTATGCGTCTTAATGAAGAAGAAACGGTCGATTTTGCCATGAACTCGTTGTCTCATTCATGTATGATTGTGCCTTCGTTCGGCAACAACTTTTTGGCATCATCCTCATTGTAAATCAGCACCACAAAAACCACATTAGCAAGCCAACAACTCCATCTTCACCTCTTGTTCATCTCTTTCTCGTTCCTTCTCTTCCTCTTCCGCAGAGTTTTCAGGTTGAGGCCCCTAGCTCCCATATAGCTCCTTTTTCATGGTATTCACACTGTATAAGGGTGGAACACTACGTGATTGTGTCGTGGGTACTGTATATCCAAAAGGTAGTTTTAATGGAGGTTTCATAGAAGTTTCATGAGCATTAAATTTATTGCCACAACAGCAAAATGCTAACTTGGTAAGATTATTATGAGAGGGAGTTTTCTCATATGAGAGAGGAGTTTTTCCCCATGACACCTAATAAGCACAATCTTCGTAACTGTGTAACGAAACTGTGCATTAAGACTGATCCAAGTAGGATTTCACGAGAGGATCAGGTCAAGACGGCGGCTAGGATTTCTAGGTGGTACATCGTCGCACTTATGCATAGAGCCTAAATAAAACATCCGCAACACAAAAAATCTACAGTTGCAACGTTGAAAAATATGCGAAAAAATAACTACATCATTTGACTTTGTGATAGAAAATTCCCGCCGCAACATAAACACTATGTTTTATGTAATATTCACTGTAGTGTTTTATGCAACATTCACTGTGAAACATACGGAAACAATAGTTCAGAACTATTGAAACATATATTGAGCTGTCCGATTTTTTCCTAGCATTACCGCATAAAAATGAGCACAAGTGTGACCTGTAGTTCGTTCGCGTCTAGTGGGCCCTTTCCCCACCAACTCCTGGCCCCACGTAGTAAATCCAGAGCTGGCCCACATGTGATACCAGATCAGCAACACGTTACACGTCTGTTCCGGCAGTTCCCTCACACGTCCGTCTGGCTCTCCTCCCCCGGTTCGGATCCAAGCAACCAATCCAGACCGAGACCAGGTGCGGCAGCACGCGGCTCGCCGCCGATGGCGAGGGCCGACGCCGACGCCGACGAAGCGCCGCTGCTGGCCGAGGAGCCCCTCCGTCCAGGCGCCTGCAGCCGCGAGCTCGAGCTGCGGGAGTTCCGCGACCGCTACGTGATCCGTTCGCTCGACAGCGGCGGCGCCGCCTTCGCCGTCACCCGCTCGGGGGGCTCCATCCGCCCTCTCTCCCCAGGTCAATCCATAAACCTTGCAGCACCTCGCCGGCCGCGAAGCGTGCTTCTGGATTTGTGTCGTTTTGAAGTTAGGCTCGCCAATCGGCGAAGTGCTGGTGGTTCACCCAATCATCACCTCTGCTTTTGTTCTCGTGCAGAGGAAGCCGCGGTGGGGAGCGACTGCAAGGTGTCGAGGATATACGGAGTGGCCGGCATCATCAGGTTGCTCGCCGGTGAGTCACCTAATTTCACGCGCCACCTCGGATCATACTGTTTTTATGTGCTTTTTCCCCAGCACAGTGCTTTCCTTTGCTGTCATTAATATCACTTCTGGAGCGGTTTCAACTGCCATGTGATCCTACTTGTATGCTCCAAGGAACCAGCACCATGGAATGACTGTCTGCCCACATTTAGCCGTGAAATGGTTATTGTGTAATTCAAACATATTAACCTGAGCTTGTTTGGCTAGAGAGGTTCTCAGTCATAAGGTACAAGTAGAGCTGTAACCCTAGTGAAAAACTGCATGAAATGCCACTCTGTTTGATGCTTCGCCCGCGGACTTCCGTTTTGGTCATATATTATGTTTCAATGTGTTCCGAACTAAAAGTTGGTTACTGTAGGAACTATGAACAGCTGTGCTATGTGTTGCTGCATTTATGGCTAGAAGTACTTTAAACTCTATTGATAATGTGATTTGGTCAATTTAGCACCTGCTGCACAGCGCCATATCAACGCATCTATTGGTCAACTGAATATGAAATGTCTACAGCTAACAGAAAGGAAAACCTTAAATTACAGTCCACTGCTATTCAACCTAAAATACTTGGAGGCAAAATGGAGCAATTGGTTACACCCTGGATGTATTTTTGGTTAGTTTTTCATTTCATTGTGGTATTCTTACACTATGTAGTGTGTACTGGTTTTAGTGGTTAACACAGAATCTCATTCCACTAATTACTAATGTGGCAGAAGTACTTGTGATGTACAAAGATGTAGTTAGGATTTGAAGGAAAGTTCCATTAAAAATCATAGACTCTTGGTTCTTGCACCTAGGATTTCATTTTTAGCAATAAACTGGTAGCATATTCTAAACTAGAAATTTACCAGTATGAACTGATATGCTATCATTGCTGCATTCACTGTTACATCCATTTACTATAATTTATCTGGATGCAGTTTTATAACTTGCTTGTGCAGCAGAATGCCATAGTAGCAGAATATAGAAACAAGGAGTA
Source organism: Setaria viridis (assembly GCF_005286985.2). NCBI lineage: Eukaryota > Viridiplantae > Streptophyta > Magnoliopsida > Poales > Poaceae > Setaria > Setaria viridis. Next base: position 46,895,825 of record NC_048271.2, read on the forward strand.
ACAAACTAAAATGCCAAGGGCCAACAAATTAACTGCAAAATAAAGATCACAACTGTACTTTGTGCTGTACAGTACAGGATGACAGGGTCGTGCAATAAAACAATCCTGCTCTTTCAACTATTTGCTAATTTACCTGTCAAGTGGAATTTAAATTTACCTCTCACTCTGCAAATCTTTGTTTTCATCAGGAAGTTATGTACTCGTCATCACTTCTCAAAAAGATGCTGGCTCTTATCAAGGCTCCCCTGTATACCATGTGAACTCAATGAAATTCTTATGCTGCAATGACGCTATAAAGCACTTGACTTCACAGGAAGTATGGAGAAACTATCACTTAGCGTGTAGTTTCACACACATTGTTTGGTCATGACTAAGCACTTGCTATATTTCTCTGGTACTTGGTCACTGCATTTAAGTTTTCTGTACTATCTGCCTGCAGAAAAGGGATGAGGCGTACTTCATGTCTCTCCTGAGAATTGCAGAAACTACTTGTGGACTGTACTACTCATATGACAGGGATTTGACGCTAAAGTAAGTACTTCGTCATGCATGTAACTCAATAAAGGTACCAAAAGGCATATCACCTTTAATATTAAAAAAAATGCAGATAACCATTATACAGTGTGAGTTTACTTGCCTATGACAATTTTTCACTCGTCACGCTCTATATCATACAAGTTACTAGGTTTGGGGCCTTACATTATCACCATAATTCTGTTATCTGCTTGGACTTAAATATCAGAAACTTAGCTGCGCATATAAATCAAGGATAAATCTAATTGATCGCTTGTTAATTTCATTGTTACTTACAAATGTGTGGTAGGTTCTGGATGTAGGATATATCGAGCGCCTTTTAATAGGTTGTAGATGTATGACTGTATCATCTACTGAATGCCTCTTTGGTGCATCTTTTGTTACACCGGATTGGCATCTGACAAGATGGAAAGCATGTGATGATGCAGTCCTCTCTCGTACCTTCTTTTGAAGCCAACTTCAGTATAGATTTTATTGTGTAGTTTGCAGAGGGCATCCAAGTTGGCTGCAGGGAGGATACATAAACCACTATGGAAGCAGGTTCGTGATGATTTATTGTTTCGTATGTTCCACAGTATTCAAATCTTTGTGGCATAGTTAGTTTTTGTTGACAGGCATGCACTTTTTAAATAGAAGTGTGATCCAAACAATAGGAGTTACTAGAATGCATTTGCAATTTAAAGAAACACATTTGTAACTTAAGCAAGCAAAAGCTTGTAAAACAAGCTCAGATTGGTCTAATGACTCATGATGCATAAATATAACAGTGAAACATATCACATGCTAGCAGATATTATGCAATGTTTTCCATCTGCATTGTGAACTGCCACTATCACTTTTTGATTGAGCTTATCAGAGCATGTTTCTGACGGTGTCTGCCCTTTCTATCAGTTGTGTCTAATCCTAGAAAAGGACGTCGTGAACTTGATCTGTGCATTGTAATGCTTTGCTGCAAAAACCTGATTGACTTGTAATATGTTTATAAATGTGAGCGCAAGTTCTGCTGTTCTTATTATTTGAAGCTTGATGTGCCAAGGCATTTTGAAGTGGGTAGTGAGCATGATATTCGGAGAAATGCTGCAAAAACTTTCATAGCAAAACATTTCCTTATTGTATTAGGATCATGCACACTTTTTTTCCCGATAAGGAATCATTCCTATTATAGTTTTTCCCCACCTTATTGATTTTCTGAATAATTGTATTGTGCTAACTACTTTTTTCACTTTACTCAGGCTGATCCACGTTTTGTTTGGAACAAAAATTTATTAGAGGAGCTTATTGAAGCTAAGGTAAACATCTATGAAGGGACCGTAATGTGTATTTTGTTGATTTGTCTCCTTGCTTATGTTCTTACTTATTTTTCTGGATTATTTTTTTGCAGCTTGATGAGTTCATCATCCCTTTGATACAAGGAAATATCCAAAAAATTCAAAAAAAATCATGACATGCTATTTTTCATATCTTTATTACTTAGTGGTGTGAATATACTTGCTTTGCATGCATCACTTTGGTTTCTGTATCTTTCTATCCAAATTGGAAGGGTGTAACATGCTGTTCCCATTGTTTTTTCTCCATTGGAGGATAAACATGACCAGGATTCCAGGAAGTTGGTCTGTCCTTAACTATTTTTACGTTTTCAGTCAGCGCAATTTACCTTGAAGGATAGACCTGTCAGGATAACATTGTTCTCAAGGAGATGCAACAGACGTCTAGGTTGGACTTTCTATATTTGTTCCTTTTTGCTAACATTTCTTGAAACATGAGTACTTATAGAACAGGATGAGATTTCTGAATTGTATTGTTCTGTCATTCACCCATTGCAGGAACAAGAATGTGGAGAAGGGGCGCAAATCTTGAAGGTGCCACTGCAAATTTTGTAGAAACAGAACAGTTGGTTGAGTATGAAGGTCTCACATCCTCATTTATACAGGTGACTTCATGATATAATGAATGAAACTTCTTGTTGGATGATGATGAGCATCCTTAATGCAGCCTATAAGTAGTTTTGTGACTGATTTTTTTAAACCAGTGCTATGTCATAGGTTTAGAATGGCATTTGGATTCAGTACATGCAAACTAATAAAATCTAACCCAAGATGAAACATGACATCAGACCCCGTCATCTAAATGATCATAACTATTTAAACTGATCAAGAATGACCCTGAAAAGACCCTTTTTTTCTCTCCCCTTTATTCAGTATGGGATAATAGTTTTTTTTTTACAATTTATGGTCAAATGATATACTCCCTCCGTCCCAAATTGTAGGTTGTTTTGGCTTTTTAGGTGCATAGATGTTTGTATGCACCTAAATATAGTGTATGTCTAGATGCATACAAACATCTATGAACTTAGAAAAGCCAAAACAACCTACAATTTGAAACGGAGGGAGTGGGACCTTAAGAAATTTCTGTGGATGTCCACTGTCCATGTAGTTTGACTAAGGTTCAAATTTGTTATTGTCCATAAAATCCGGTAATTAGTCTTTCTTTTTTTGATACTGTGTAGCACATATGATGAATAAGCATATTTAATTATAGCTATACTGTGTCCCATTTTCAATGCTTTACAAGCTTTCATATCCCCTTGTTACTTTGTTAGGTTCGAGGTTCTATTCCACTTCTCTGGGAGCAAATAGTGGATTTGAGCTACAAACCACGTCTCAGCATTATTGAACATGAAGAAACTGTAAGAACTTGTAATCATTTACATGGTGGCTACATACTGAATATAGCATGATGACTTCTCTCAAGCTATTACTACATGCAGCCAAAGGTTGTTCAACGCCACTTCCATGATCTTTCGCAACGATATGGCGAGACAGTTGTTGTTGACTTGACTGATAAAGTAAGTTTTGTATACATGCTGAAGTAACATACTGTTGTTTGATTAAGCAAATGGGTATTATGGATTTTACAAAGCAAAATACATTATTTATGTTATGTTTACTAGTGTCAACTTGCAGTTTGTTCAAGCGGAGGAACTTTTGCTTGATTTCTGGCAACATTAGTAAAATGAACACTTGAACAAAAGATGATTTAAGGAGGATCTTGTCTTCCTGGAAAAGCACACATGCAATATGTGCGATCTTTTGTCTACGGTTTTTTTTTTAAAAAGTACACATGCAATATGGAAAAAGTTTCATTTAATCTAAAATATGGGGAAGTATGTACTCCTTAGGGCAATTTAAGCTTGAGATTTAGTCACCGTCCTACCTGGTAGCTGGTAGTTGGTACAGTAACTTGGATCATGTAAACAACTATTATTTTTGGCCATTGAGACAGATGGCAGCTCATCTAACTTGTTGTCACTTTCAGCGAGGTGATGAAGGAGATTTAAGCAATGCATTTGCTGCTGAAATGGGCAGAATTCATGGTGTCAGGTTATTTATGCTTCTTGGAAATGCTTATTTCTGTGTAACACCCGTGATGGAGAGCAAGTTGTCCAGTGCTATGACTGACAAGTGGATAGCCATGGAACCCAGGTGGAAGGCAAGACAATCTATAAGCTGCTCAGCCAGGATGAGAGACGGGCAGAACTGAACTGAAATGGAATCCCCTATACTGTTTGTCTTCTGCGATGGGCGATCAGCTCTTCTCATTAATCATGTCACGGCATTCCTTGGTGGCAGCCACGCAGTTCTATCAGTGAGTGCTCGTCATCTTCCTCATGTCCCAGGATCTCACCGCTGCTCCGAGGAATTGCCATAATGTGAGAAGAGCCCATTGGAGAAGACGAATAGTAGAGGCAATTCAATTTCAATTCAGTTCTGTGACTTCTGTCCCTCGCTTTCATCCTGACCGGACAGCTTATAGATGGTCTTCCCTTCCACTTGTGTCCCATGTTTAGGGGACCCACATTTCACTCAGAGCACTGTACGGCCTTGATTCTCCATCATGGGTGTTACATTCTATTGGCTTCGGGTATGACAAATGATGAAATGATTAAATTTTCCCAAGGATTAGTATTTACATAAGGTTAATAAGATATATGCTGGATGTGGCCCTTCCATCTTACAGGTACGTGCATTTTGATTTCCATCATGTCTGTCATGGAGGGAACTTTGATAATTTGCAAGCTCTCTACAATCAAATTGAGGAAGCTATTCAGAAACAAGGGTAATATTTAAATATCCAACATTTCATGCTTAACTTATGTTCCTCAACATACCAAAGATTTATCCTAACTAAGGTTTAACTGTGGCAAGTAATTTGCTCTTGATTCTTTTCTGGGCCAGCTGAGCAGATATTTTCTTATGGACTCAAAAGGCGAGATTTTGTTGGAGCAAAGTGGTGTAGTTAGGTCCAACTGCATTGACTGCCTGGACCGTACAAATGTAACACAGGTGTGTTCCATTTTATTTGTGTCAAGTAATTTTATTATTTTCAAAAGAAATTAATTAGGTATATCTTGATAGCACTTCACACATCCATATACCTGTACAAATCAGCTCCATTAACTGCATTAAATTTTCTAAAGTTCATCTCTCAGTGAGCCATGTCATCTCGACTTACAAAATGTCTGATCGTCAGGTCCCATTCTCATCATTAGCCCTTTCTGTAGTCCACAGGTGTGAAAGATGAAACAAGTTTCACTAATAGTTCTGTACTTCTATCCTGACAATCTTTTGACATTGGAAAGCCTATCTGTAATTTACTTCCTTCCGGCACATGTTTGGTTAGATCTTAATATTTTGCCACTATGTCCTAACCTAACTAATACTGCCTAATGAGCATCTCTACATGACAACACTATCCTAATAGGCAATGGTGTAGCCTGTGCTCATTGCTCAGTAGTTCCTTTGGGTCTAAGCAGAGCATGAAGTATTGCTAATGGTTAGTATAACAGAATAACAAGACTAAAAGATGCTTTGTTAAAATGTCCTAATGAACTATGGGTTTTATCATTTCATATGATTGTTACTAATCCCTTTGGTTTACAGAGTTTCCTTGCAAGAAAATCGTTGGATTCACAATTGCAGCGGATGGGGGCATTATCATCATCTGAAAGCATTTCTATCTCTGATAACAATAATGATATATTCAAAAAATGTAAGCTAATTTTATGATGAAATGTTTATTGCCAATAAGTAGACTGTTCTTTACGTATTTTATGATAATGCCTGGCAGTATGGGTTGAGCACGGTGATGAGCTAAGCCTGGAGTATGCGGGTTCTTATGCTTTGAAAGGGGATCTAGTGAGGTAGTCTAGCATTTACTACCTCAATAATTCATGAATAAACTGTGGCACTATGCTGTGTGCATAACTTAGCTAACTTGCATGGCAACTGCCAATGTAACACAGATATGGAAGGCAGACATTACCTGGACTAATTAAAGATGGCATGAGCGCCCTTTCGCGATATTATTTGAATAATTTTCATGATGGAGTGCGACAGGTAACTGGCAGCATTACTAGCCATTTTTATATTGCGCCCAAATATTTGTCTAGTCCTATCAGTGACCAGTCCTCTTAGTTGTGTTTCTTGTATGCCTTTTTGTTGCTCTCCAGTGGTTGGAGCGTAACTAAACTTCACACAGCGTATCACGATTTCTTGTCATCATTTCCCTTGTCCATGCTTAAGGATGTATTGCAAGATGTATTGATTCAGATACAGCTTCACGGCCATTTGTATTAATAATTTATCTTTCCCTGTACTCATGCTAGATTATTCATGCCAACACCTGCTTTAGTCTTGCCTTTTTTGTTCAACTAATTTATGCATATGTTGTGCCTCTTTTAATGTCTTCAGGATGCTCTAGATCTTATTAGTGGTTATTATACGGTCAGCCAAGGCAGCACTTCTCCTTTTCAGACTGGTGGATTTGAATCTGCTTCGGTAATTAACTAATATTTTGCCTGCCTTGGTAGTGGGCCTTTTTATTTCATTGGTGGGAATTGCTACCCTTATATGGTTAAACAGCATGCTCCTAGGCGGGGAAAACATAGTTAAAAAACTTTGCTCTTGTTCTTACTTTTTGTAATTGTTGGAAAATGTACTGCAGTATCTTCCTGTGGCTTCAGCAATCATAGTTGGTGGGATTACCGCGACAACTTTCACTCTCAGTCAAGGTCTGCCTGCTTTGCTTGTCTTAAGAGTTAAGAGGTTTTCGATAGTGTCATGCTTCTTATATTAACTGTGCCCATCTCTTTGAAAATCTAAATTATACAAACCACAAATAGTATATTCATCATCTCATCTCATCTGCAGTTGGACGGAATGCACAGCACTTCATCTCCTCCATTATCTGCGCGGGCTTGACAGTGGGAGTAGTAGCCTTGGTGAAAGCCAATGGAAAACAGTTTTGCTCGAGGCCCCGTTTGTGTGGTCTAATCTAATTCCTGGTTCTTTTTTCCCCTACATCGCCCTTTTGTGTTAGAAATTAAAGATAAAAAAAAAGAATTAGAATGTTGTTTGCAAGAGTAGGTTAAATAAGGAGGCAGGTCAGCCTGCCGGTCCTGTAAACAGTTAACTAACAACAAATTAGACTTCCAGTTCTAGTCCTGTAAACTGAAGCTAATTTGAAACCCCGAATTAGACTGAACAGTTCATTGGTTCTTGGTATGTATCTGTGAATAAAGAACTGCACCTCCAAATTTGTACCAGTACCCGGCACAGCAGAGGGACTATATCTTTCAGAGTGACTGAAGTGGTGGCGAAGATCTTGCATATGCGGAAAGCGAACATTTCCCCGGTGCCTGATAATGCAGAGAAAGACACCTCAGCCACGTGTCGTTTTAGCAAAGGTGACGCATAACAAAGACGTGCCCTTATCAGGCACCGACGCAAAGAAAACGGCCACGCAGGGCTTGGCATTGGGGTTTGGTCGTTTGGAAAGTTGATTATGGAACGTATGGAGGTTAAAACTAGGCAATGCCAGTATAATGGTTCAGGTAGCTCGTGTTGCTATGGAGATTGTACTGCACGAAGTTTTTCCGAATCCTGCAAAAGGTAGGGTTTTTTTTCTGGTGAAATTCATGCCTGCAAAATAGGGTTTAAATCGTTCTGATAATGCTTGAATATGCACAACATTCAGAAATGAGTACAACATACTGGACTTGCATTATCCACCAGACTTTCGTATGACTGACGATGTTTCCACTGTGAACATATTTTCCCCTTATTTGTTACTCTACCTCGATATGATTCGTGACAATCACAGCGAAATTTGGGCTCGGAGTATTTGCTGTTTTAGAACTCACTTCCACTCTCACCCCGATTTCAGCGTTCAGGTTTGACTCCTGAGTCGTATTTTATTTCAAACAACACGAAGTATCAGCTGGAATTGTGCTACCCAAAAATAAGAGCACCGACCCTTAACTCAATTCGTGGCAGGCCACGCTTCAAGGTGTCTAAATGTGGTTACCATAAAACAAACTGCCCAAATCTCTTTCATCTGTTTGCTTGCTATCCCGCATTAGGAACTCAAACCGGACTCCCGTTATGTTTTGAATGAACAATTTGGAACAAGGCTGACTTTCTCGCATTGCTTCGTGTCCATCCTCGGTTGCAGGTAACACTGCATATGAATTTGCATTCTTCTCTCTCGTACAGAATGATATCTGGTACTCACCGCTGGGCTTCTTGCATGATGTGGATCTATCAGCTGGAGTTCTTCGCGACGCCACAAAAGGATTAGAGAAAGGAAACGCATACCTGGAAGAAATTTTCACACGGCAAAACTAAAGCCAACAGCCCAGGGCGCGCAATCTTGTAGGCAATGGGAAATAAGGGACCAACGCCAACACAAGAATTGACAATTGGTTATGTCTCTCTCTTTCCATTTCATCTCTGTGCCTCTGGCGCGTACTAAGCCAAGCCATAATCCACAGCAGATGACATCAAGGTCGACGACGAAGCACCGTCAAAACCAGCACCACAGTCCACGTCCGTTGTGAACAGCAAGACCAAGACAGGTACGGCAATAATAGTTGAATGGTATGCTACGTAGTACGTACTCTCTTTTTCCTAATCACAGTGTCCCGGCTACTATCGCTAGACGTGGAGAGAGAGCAACTGTTTGAAGGATCAAGCGACTTTCAGACGCCAAGGAAGAAAAGCACCCAAGAAATCCTCACCAAATACAAGTTCAAAGGGGTAATTTTCTTTCTACAGTTTCACCAACATTTCCAGTTTCTCGCTACGTGATGATCTACCGGACTGATCTCTCTATATTCCACCGTCGTACATTGCAGGACGCCGCCGCCGCCGCGGCTCACGCGAAACAAAAGCTCATGGAGCGGCAGGAGAAACTCGCGGTAAATGGACCCAGTTCACGTTTTCCCTTCACGTCCAATTTCGAAGTAGAAAGTTACTTCTTCCCCGTGCTTACGGGCACGATCAAGCCATGGTGACTCATCGTCATCTACCCTCCCTCATCTCGCCAGAGAATCACCGAGCAATCCGCGGAGCTCGAGAGCGAGGCCGAGAACTTCGCCACCCTCGCCCAGCAGATCAGGAAAAACATGGAGAACAAGTGGTGGAAGCGATGACGACCCCACGATCTATCGGTGCGGCTGTGCCTGTGGCTCGACGACATCGGCTATGTCACCGTGGCGTTGAGCCGCTAGCGTTACTCAGCGTCACGGTAACGTACGTGACGTGCTTGACTGAGTCCGCGACGGTCCGCGTACGTGGGGGAGTAGTAGGCCATGTTTGTATACGCTTCTTCTAGCCACGCTTGGATTATAATCTAAGCGAAAATTTTCTCGCTTCTCGCTTTTCGCTTCTCGCAATTCAAATTTCTGAAGCGGCTTACCATATAAGCGAGAATCGGTGGAAATAAGCAAAGCGTTTGGCGGGATTCTCACTCATTTCCACCGATAAGTCGCTTATAAGCGGAAACAAACAAGGCTGTAGTCTAGTAGGTATAGGTAACCTCATGAAGAGCCAGAAGAACGCCGCGGATCATCTGCACGGCTGTAACACACCCGTTGCCCGATCTTTCTCTGCGCAACCAAAATCAGTCTGCTCTGAGCACCGTCATCGTGATCGATTCCTCCGCGCTTGGTCACGATCATTCAATCGCCACCCGCATCCGTTGCACTCTTGCGTTGAAGAGGTACTAGCTACTAGCCGGTTGAAAGCAAAGCGACGTGGCGTTCAATTAGCTCGCATCGGCCTTGCAGCGGTAGCATGTGTTTTTTTTTCCTCCGAGATTCAGCGTCAACCGGATCGTCCGGATGTGACCTGCCGCCTGCCGGCGTATAAATTCAGTATCCAGGGGGTGTTTGGATACGAGGTGTTAAACTTTAACAGTGTCACATCGGATGTTCGGATGCTAATTAAGAGAACTAAACATAAGCTAATTATAAAACTAATTGCAGAACTCTATGCTAATTCGCGAGACGAATCTATTAAGCCTAATTAATCAATCATTAGCAAATGGTTACTGTAGCACCACATTATCAAATCATGGACTAATTAGGCTTAATAGATTCGTCTCGCGAATTACACTCCATCTGTGCAATTAGTTTTGTAATTAGCCTATGTTTAATACTCCTAATTAGTATCCAAACATCCGATGTGACGGGTGTTAAACTTTAATACCTGGTTGCCAAATAAGCCCTTACTAGTATGGCTCTAATGGATGACGAATGCTAAAGTGGCTAACCCAGCCTCGCTCTCTCTTGCTTGCCAAGGGATCGGAGCTTTCCGATGCTACGGGCAACCGGCAACATCATTAAACCGCGGGTGGCGCCGGGAGAGGACACGGCGCAGCGGCAACGGAAGCAGCGAGCCTCGTTTTCATACGCCGTAACGCCTCTGACTTTCCGGTTCACGGATCATTTGCTGGGCAGGATGATTTGATTGATGGGGTCCGGGCGGAGGAGAATGTTGTTGTTCAGCCTCTCCCTCTCTGGGCCTGTTCTCTTCTCTTCCTGGGCAGCCCATAAGTCTGCGCAGCCCACCTGATTATTCTCTTCTGAACAAACACAAACACGAAGCAAAGGCAAACGATAATTCCCGCAGTACCATTGCAGAGATGAAAGAGGGACCGGATTTAGTAATCACCAACCGTCAAGATAGGCTAGAGATATATATAATGAAACAAACACCAGGACATCACCTAAATTAATTCTTAAACGAAAAAGAGGGACTAGCCTTGTCTTAAAAACTACCTGGTGCCTTTGTACGAAATTAAGACATCACGTAGTCACCATGTAGCAGTCATGCACGTACACTATTCAATCTCTCCGTCCTTCACCATGGCCGTAGCATCAGGTCAGTTACCAGCGAGCGCCGCAACTCCTACCTTGTTTTGTTCAACGTAGTTATTAAAATGATGACAGTAGCTACAAAGCGTGAGGTCATACACTCATCATACTATGCCTAGCTTGCTTACGAACCAGAACGGCACCATGTAGGCATGAATTTGGTTGGTTGTATCATTTGATTCATGTATGGAATGGTTCAAAATAATAATGATCATTTTATTTGGTTGGCTGAATTGTACTAACTATCCAGAATGAAGCCATCCCATTTAATACATTATTATACTAATAGGAGTGAACCATACCATTCAGAATCATCCATACATACATCATGCGGTGCATGCAACCAAACACACTCTTAACAGGCAGCCAACGCAATAATCCACTTGATTTGTGGGTTGGTTAGCAAGAAACTCCAGTAATAGTACCCCTGCTGCTCCAACCTCGAAAGCTTCCTGCTGATGGAAGGCGATGGAGTGGACCCAAAACAATTGGTGCTGGATGCCGACCACGAGGGCCTCGTGTGCAGCTGCCGGCCACAACTGCGGCGGTTCCGCGAGCAAAGATCTCCTATTATTAGCCCATGTTTATAGCATTCGATTAGTGGATGTATGTAATGGCCTCCTCCGGTGCGGTGCAGGTCCCCCATCTGAGCGGAAAAGGGTCAAAGGCATGACCAACCAAACAAAACAAAGCATAGCGCAGCACCGCGCACCGCCCACGGTGACGGCGATGCAGCTACCACCACCACAACTAATCCCCTCCTCCGTCCACAAAATATCAATGACCAAAGGACAATGTTCTGCCGCTCCGGGTCGTAAGCAAGCTAGGCATAGTATGAGTGTATAACCTCACGCTTGTACTGACCTTATGCTAGGGTGGCATGAGATGAAAGTGAAATGCTTGTTTTGCTCTTGTATTGGGAACTTTTTATACTGCTCATGTTCCTCTCGGTGGCACCAACAGTCGACCCCTCTAAGTTGCTACTCCGTCGGCCACCACCGCTCTCCATCGTCCCAGCTGCCACCGTGCCACCGCTGGAGCCAGAGATGAGAGGAGTAAAAGAAAAAAGAAAAAAGAAAAATCCTAGTATGTAGGTCCCACCTATCATTATGCAAGAGCTTAGGACAAAACAGACATTTCACATTCATCTCATGCCACCATGCAGCGCCACGTTAGCAGAAGGATGCATTTGACCGAAAACAAGAGTTGAGGGACTGTATTGATCCTTTTGAAAGTTCAAGGACGAACTTGACCCCTTTGGGGAAAGTTCGGGGATGATTTTGGCTATTTTGCCACACATAGGGAAGTTTTCGGAACGCAGCGCTGCGCACATCACATAGATCAAAACCTGATATATTTTTTCTCGAGTAAAATGTACACCCGGTCCTTGAACTTGGCATCGAGTGTTATCAAGGTTCCCGAACTCTCAAAATACATATCCACGTTCCTAGACTTGCTGATCAGCACACATGAGCCCCAAATCATCGGTACCTACATTAAACTGCTTGTGTGGCATGCTAATTGTATAAAAACTACTTGTGTGGCATGCTGATTGTATAATGACACGGACCTGACATATGGGACCCACAGGTCAGATCCATCTTCTCTCCCGCTCTCTCTTCCGCTTTCCATTACGTGTGTCTCTCTACTGCCACGACGCCACCGTCCAAACTCGCTCCGTCCACGGCACCACACGACCTCGCCCTGATCCAGTGCCGGCCGACCTCGCCGCCAGGCGGGCCCACCTCCTGCACCGCCGGACCTCCCCCTCGACGCGGCCTCCTCCCGTGATCCTATCGCGGCGGCACGGCCGATGGCGTCCCCAGCGTCACCGCTCGCGACCGCGGTGGCCTTCCCCACCGCGCCGCCCCGTCCCGCGCGCGACCGCGCCCCGACCGCGCCTGCTCGCTCGGCGGCTCGGGGTCACGGCGCGCTGCGGCCACTAGCCCGCCTTGCTACGACACGGGCGCGTGCGTCCTCCGGTTGCATGTACCATGTGAAGTCGCGGTCAGGCAACTTTCACCGTACCTCTGCGTCGGAGTCGGCGCGAAATGGTGACCACACATCTTGTCGACGGTGTGCCGTCCTCGTGGCGTTGAGTCTATAAATTACCCGGAATTTTTTAGAATAAACTATATCTATCCTTAAATCCTTATATTCAAATACCTTCAGTTACCAGTTTTTTAAAGACGAGCCTAAACAAAATCCGACCCTACCGGTTGAATTAATTTTCGATCCTGTTCCGGCCAGGGGACTAGGATTCGGCCGGGTCCGGACTCCGGAGTCCACATTCGCAGCGAAAAGCTCCGATGCGCCCAAGATTCCTGTCCCCCGCGGGCCCGGACGTGCCAGCCTCGAGGCACAGATCGCACCGCGCGCGCCGACGAGGCACGACCACCACTTGGGCTGGGGAAATATCTCGACGTGACGCCGTCCATCAGTTCATCAACGGCTCCAGGCACGCCGCCCGGTGACGTGGGCGCGCCTGCTCCACGGATCCACCGGGACCCTCTGCTACATGATGTAGTACTACGAGCTTCACATCTGCCAACAGAAGTTCACATCTACGACCATCGTTTAACTGTTTGCCTTCTAAATCATTTTATGACACGGCGAAGAAATAAAGAATGGAAAAAAGAAAGCACTTTTCACCTATAAAGACATCTTTCAGATTTTCAATTTGTTATAAGTCATAAAATTAGCCGTATCAGGATTGGTCTAATTTACACAAGTCCTATAACTTATGCACGAGCTTCATACGCATTATAACTTATACACACGAGACACAACTTGATTAGTGCATGCGCTACTATTGTACGGAACGTAGGGCCAGTAGAAATTGGGGACTTTTTTCCCCTTTTTAGCGGAAAAAATGGGGACTTGATAACACGTCACACCAGCTAGTAGGCCAGACGCCTTTTATACTTCCACATGCAGTACTTGGAGTTGTTTGACTATGCTCTCATCTGACAATTGTATGATGAGACTTTGCGAGTCTCATGCCCTTAAATTAATAAAAAAATAGGATGAAATGGGGTTCCTATCTTATGAATACGAAAACATAGACATATATGATGTAGATTTATCGTTTGGAAATCCGTATGCACCGTGCTAGTCGGTCACAGTGAGTCGGGGGATGGATAGTCATTGACTTGTCTCCACCAGGGAGGCGTGTGTTGAATAGGGAGGCAATAGGCGTGCATTCTCGAACTTCCCGACTGGATCAATATCGGAACTGGATAAAAAATTAAAGAAGGCAGACAAGTATTTGACGGTTCAAGAATTTGACAATTTATCCTAATTTTTCATTATCAACACAAGCATACACTAGTTAGCAATGACTACAGTAATTAATTGTGCAATGGCAATACAAAAAACGAATAGTTTGTAAAAGTGATCAATATATCTTGTCCATTTAAATTTCACCGTATTGAAATCATCAATAATCAAATATGTCGTTACCTTCATTGCAATCTCTCTCAATATGAGAAAACAAATTAAATCAGAAATAGTTTAGGAAATATGGATTAGGGAAATAGGGTTTGCTTATGGTTTGAGTTGGTGGAAGAACATCAAGAGCTGGACACGTCGTTCATATTGCCCTCCATTGCGGCCGCGGCCACCTGCTACCCGCTGTCATTGGCGCAATGGTGTTGTCGCAGAGCCACCGTCTGCGGCGCTAGTGCCGAGTCCGCTGCGATTGCAAGATTGAAAATGAAATATCGCAAGGGCGAGATCTTGATGTCTTGACGAGCAACTGCGTATGTTGGGTAGTTGGGCTCGACCCCTGCATCTTGGTGACCATGGACTGACAAAGGAGTAATAATAAACCCTTTTTTGTTAGGGTGGTCATGGCCCCTATCGGCCATCCCCCGTTTCCACCACTGGACAAGATCACCATCATGGATCAGAAAGCCCTCTACTTATTAACATGTTTTTTTTCACTTTCTATAGACACACAGTAGATAAAATGTTCCTTTGCACCATATACTTTGAGGGAGGCAACTAGGGAGAGAGGGATCTCCCTAAAACAATCACTGGAGAGCCCTCATGCCCCTCCCGTTCGCGTATATATGTGGCCCCACGAAATAAAAAAAAACAAAGTCCTATCGTCTTCCTCCCCCGCTCTCTCGTAAGTTTCGTCTGTTGTCGGCAAGCTACCCCCTCCCCCGTTAGCTTCCCCCTCACCAGTGTTGCTTCCAATGCCGACGAGTCCACCCTCTTTCCCCCCTTCCCCCTCCCCCTCTTCCCCAGCGCCTTGCAATCCGAGCTTCCCCGCCGTCCCTTCTGATCCGACGGCGGATCCGCCACCCCCACGACCGCCACCATTGTCGCAATTTGCTTGATGTAGTTGCAGCCCTGACGCCTCCCGCCACCGACCCTCCCCAACCAGCCTCCTCCACCACCATGGCGGCACCCCACAACCACCGCCAGTCCGATAGCCTCCCTGGCCATCCCTCTAGACCCGCAAGTACAAATCTCCTCCCCAAACTGAAACCTAAAAATCCTAACCACAACCCGAAACCCTAGCTCAAATCGGAACTCACCGGAATTAGAGATGTCGCCAGAGAAGATGAGGTGCTCGTCGAGGAGGAGGAGGTCGCACGAAGAAGGTGTCTCGATCTGTTACTCCTTCAATTTGTTACTTCTTCCTTTTTCTTTTTTTTTCTTCTGGCATCCCGTTCCATTTCCAAATCGAGGGCCTCTGACATCCCCTCTCGGTTTAGATTTTGCGCACTTTGAAATCTTGCCTGCCCACAAACACGTAGTCGCACACACGGACTGTAACACGAGACAATTGACCCGTTCGTTGGATCCGGCTTTGACTCCCACCCCACCGTCCGCAAACGAAGTAACGAGGCAAAGCATGCTTACCTTACCTGTCATACAAAAGCTCTCTTACTTTAGCGTTCAGTGGCGGAATGAAACTACGCACCGTCGCCGCTCTGCGATTTCCACACGAGCGCACGACTTTTACACGACACACAAACCTTTTTAGACCGACGACGATCGACGAGTAGTTATTCCTCCCATTGCGGGGTCCAAAGCGAGTCAACACGAATTAAAAAAAGGCAGTCCGGGCCGCCGGCATGGAAAGGCCCCTGGCTGGCTCCGTCCTGACCCGCAACGATTCACACGTGCCTGAGCTCGAGCTCGGCTCGCGTCAAACCCCTGAGGCCCCGACCCACGCAGTGTGCTCGTCCCGGTCCGAGTCCACGCCGCACCGCGTCCCGGCCTGCCGGCCTCCATCGCGACGCGCTCGCCCATGATCCATCCATCCACCCATCCCTTGCCCCACGCCCCCACTCCGGGTCCGGCTCGCCCGGGCGCGGCCTCCCTCGCGCGCGCCCCGGTATAAAAAACCCTGGCTCGGCGTGGCCGGCCAGAGCCCAGAGCCCGTCGGCCACCGCACACCTGACCCGAGGAACCCAATCCCATCCGTCGCGAACGCAGAAGATCCCGTCCCGTGCCAGCCTGCGGCGGCGGCGGCGGTGGACTGGACTACAAAGTAGCCGATAGCCACCCATTCCATCCAGGCCGCCTCCACCCCGTATCCACCCCGTCTCGCGGCCTCCCTGCCGCTCCTGCCCCCCGGCAATGGCCCGGCTCGTGCTATCCGAGTGCTGCGGCCTCGCGCCGCTCCGCCTGCGCGCGGGCCGGGGCGCCATTGCGGCGCCGTCGGCCCCCGCATCGCTCTCCGCCGCGGCGCTGCCGCGGCGCGGGCCCGCGGCCGCGGCCATCCACCGCGACTGGGCGCTCCGCGTATCCGCGCCCACGCGCCTCACCTCGACGGTCGAGGGGGAGGACAGGGGGAGCTCCCCGCTGGGGGAGGAGGCCGCGGGCGGGGAGTTCGACCCCGGGGCGCCGCCGCCGTTCGGGCTGGCGGAGATCCGCGCGGCCATCCCCAAGCACTGCTGGGTCAAGGACCCCTGGCGCTCCATGAGCTACGTGCTGCGCGATGTTGTCATCGTCCTGGGGCTGGCCGCCGCCGCCGCGCGCCTCGACAGCTGGCTCGTCTGGCCGCTCTACTGGGCCGCGCAGGGAACCATGTTCTGGGCGCTCTTCGTCCTCGGCCACGACTGGTACGGCTCCGACCACCACGACTCCATGCCAAGGATTGGATTGGATTTTATTTTACATGCGAGTTTTACCATACAAACTCAGCTCTTTGACTTCTGCCGCATGCCTGGTTGTTTGCAGTGGACACGGGAGCTTCTCAAACAACCCCAAGCTGAACAGCGTGGTCGGCCACATTCTCCATTCCTCCATTCTTGTCCCATACCATGGATGGTATGATGATTTACTACCCATGCTTCATATACCTGCTAGTTTCTGTCGCAAATTATCGTTGATGCTAAGAAAGGAGCTGTCTTTGAATGGAATTGCAGGAGGATTAGCCACAGGACGCACCATCAGAACCACGGGCACGTTGAGAAGGACGAGTCCTGGCACCCGGTAGGTTTCCTGTTGCTTTCTCGTCGTGTGGTTTTATGAGGAGTTATATGCTGATGGTGCATGACAATGAATCGTGCTTGATGGTTTCTCCATTTGTGATAACTTTCAGCTACCAGAGAGCCTGTACAAAAGCCTGGACTTCATGACTCGGAAGCTGCGGTTTACCATGCCATTCCCCTTGCTCGCATTCCCGTTATACTTGGTGAGGCTAAGAGCATACCATGACATATGAGTTAGACGTTTTGTTTCGTAACATGGCAGTGGTTCTAAATTTCTGCCCTACGGGTTAATGTGTGGTGTGCAGTTTAAAAGGAGTCCAGGGAAGAAAGGATCACACTTCAACCCAAGCAGTGACCTGTTCCAACCTAATGAAAAGAAGGATATCATAACATCAACCGCTTCCTGGCTGGCTATGGTTGGTGTTTTGGCTGGTCTCACCTTTGTGATGGGACCTATTCAGATGCTAAAGCTCTACGCCGTCCCATACTTGGTAAGAGCGACGTGTCCTCAATTTTGGGCTCACGTCCTGCTAAATGATAATCTGAATGGGTGGGGTGTGTGTGGTGCTGGAGAATTTATGTGGTTTGCTGCTGGTGTGTGCAGGTATTTGTTGCTTGGCTGGATATGGTCACATACTTGCACCATCATGGCCATGAAGACAAGATTCCTTGGTACCGTGGAAAGGTGAATGTTAACAAAGCTTCCAAATTGTTAGTGTTTCAAGATGGTTGTAATCTTCAAAAACTAGGGTATCATCCATTTTTGGTTGGTTAGAAGCTTTTAAATGTTTGCCTCAATTAAGTTAGGACATTATTAATAGAAGAAGATTATATCTGTTTGTTTAGGATAGTATCTTGCATGTTAGTGAAGCAGACTTTGGTGAGTTGCATAATCATAATACACCCTTTCTACAAATGGAAGATGCATAAGGACATACCCTGCCACAAACATTAGATGTGCAATTGACTCTCTCCTTTTGATTTATCTTGGATGAAACTGGATGTTGTCCATGACACCACTTGACAGATGTTAATGTTATTGCTGGTATATACATGGCAGATAATCTGATATTTAAGATGTGGTGTGCAAATGTTCAACATGACCGTAAAACCTTAAATCAGAGAAACCCTAGTGGTGGATGTTATAAATTAAAGGTCTAGCCTTTCATTGGTCACTTTCTGGAGTAAGATCTAATTGGAGGATGCTATGGAAGCATATAGAACAAAAACGTCAGTTTCCTCTTTTGTCCTTTTAAGGGGAAATGATGTAACTTCCTATTTTTTGTCGTCTACCGGAGTATATTGCTAGCTTAGCCTATTATATACTTTTCACCTGCGTTGAGGTTTTCAAGTGCTGCTCATTGTTGCTTATTGATACCACATTGTCTTTTGCTCTATTAGGAATGGAGTTATCTGCGTGGAGGACTGACAACGCTCGATCGGGATTATGGATTGATCAACAATATCCATCATGACATTGGAACTCATGTCATCCATCACCTTTTCCCTCAAATCCCGCATTACCATCTCATTGAGGCGGTAAGAGTCTGCCCCACCCTATTCTTGCTTCCCTTTCTTAAGTTTCTTTCACTAGACCATAAGTCATGTTGTTTTTGGATCACCTGCAGACTGAGGCAGCAAAGCCAGTGCTTGGCAAATACTACAAAGAACCAAAGAAGTCGGGTCCTCTCCCGTTGCATCTATTTGGGGTGCTAGCGGAAAGCTTAAAGCAAGATCACTATGTTAGCGATACCGGAGATGTACTCTACTATCAAACTGACAAGAAAATGACATAAACCATAGCAAGTAGCGAATTCTTCATTCTTCTCAGGGGGGCTGTGCCTGAAGACTTGACCACCTTCCTGGGATTTCTGATTGGTGTGCCTGAGTCCATTGATATGTCGATTCAAGAATGTAAGTTGGCAAAGTATTATCATGTAAAAGGGGGTAAATGTAGTTCTTTCCAATGATGGAAAACGGAGGCCGCCTCCGATGTAACAAACATGCAATTCTTTGGACAAGAGGTATATTTTATAGTAAAGAGCGAAAAAAGAGCTTAGTTACCTGAAGGCTTTCTGAGTTTCTGTATATACTCCCACTTATGTACAAGGGCTACTGTGCCTAGCTTCAGCTGTCCTGAGTGCGACACGAGCCTGATCATATAATAGCGAGGCGCCTTCTTTGGCATGCTCAAGGCGCTAATGCTTGCTGGAAACCAGTAACATTGTATTCCGATAGCAAGGGAGAGAGAGCAAGCGGTCGTTTTCCGGCGATTGGGAAAGGACCCATCGATGTCACGGTTTCGCTGTCCTCTTTAGCGGTGAGCCTAAATGGTGGTGGGCGGTGGCTGTTGCCGCTGAGTCCCGGTGGGATCCATCCCAATCCAAGTGGGGTTCCTGTCGTTTGTGACGATTGGACGGGATGCAATCCAGCGCGCGCTCCTCTGGCCCTCGAAAAATCTGCACCCCATCATCTTGTGGTGTGGCTACCGTTCAGTTCAGGCTTCAGTTCAGAGCGACGACGCCGGCCGGAAACAGAGCGCTCCAAAACAAGCGCAAGTGCTCCTTGTCGAGCCGAAAACGAAGGGCACAGCAAGCCGGCGTCCCGGCGACCCCCCGTCTGGGGTGGACACGCCTTGCGTAACCCGCGAGACGTGCGTGGCCCTGAGGGTTCTCGTCACACGAGACGTGAGCTCTCGGCGCCGGGCCGACCATTTTTTGGTCTGTTAATGAGCACTATCCTAACATGGAAGTGCGCTGAAAAAAGCAGCGATTCTTTGATCCGCTGCAACCTTCTTCTTCTTCTTCTTTCGTGTATCACAATCTTATACAAGTAGTAGATCTGAACCTCGTCATATCACCGTACCGCTGGTAACCTGAGCTCCCTAATACATTTCCTTTTTTCTTCAAGCACTAGAAATTGAAGAATTATAAAGGGAAAATCCTGCATCTCACATGTATCTATCGCTTAATACCTTCCTTGTCAGCTGCGCAAACCTTTGGTCCTTGGCATTGAGACTTTTCCCCCTTTCGTTCCGATTTTGGAAAAAGCCATGTATCTCTCGTATCTCGTCTTCCTGTGACCCGTATCCAAATTACGTTAGGCCAGATTTTGAGTCAGAGTCACAGTCAGAACCATGACTATAGTCTTCATATTCTTCGTGCGCACAGTGGATTTCGGACCAGAGCCGGAAGCATGCGTGTCTACCTTCCTTACCGTTTCTCTGTTTGAACCGAGCCGAGCGGGGTCTTATCGTCTCTAGTAGCTTTTCTGGTATGAACCTGATGGGTGTCCGGCCGCGACTAAGCTCAGACCTCGGCAGGTCGGTCGGTGGCTAGTTTAGAATGAATCACGTTCATTGGTCAGGCACCCAGGACCAGGCCTGCGACGATGAAGAGAAACACAACATGATCACGTACGCAGTGCGCGGGGCACGGCGAACTCTTCCCTTTTCCTGCTTTTTTTTTAGTGTGCTCGTTACATACGAATGCTCCTTTGCGTCCTCTCATCTTAGATGAACTTTACCCAACGAAACGCGTTAACAAGGTTAACTATAGCTGGGAGGGGCGGCTCCGCCGGCCGACCTTCTACGTACCCGCCCTCGCAAGCTTACAGCTCGAACAAACAGCAGGTGCACGGTGCTCGGTGCACCGCGTAACGTAACCGAGGCGAGAGCATGAACCGGACAACAGGTGGTGTTGAGCCTACGAGACAGACGGGGGAGTGGCGAGCGGGGCGGAGGCAGCGCGCGCGGGATCGCGGCCGTGGTGTCGTCCCGGATATGACCGCCGTGCACCGGCACGGCCGATCCGGCGATTCAGAGATTCAAGAGCGCCGAGAGGCGATGGAGCGGCGCTGCCGTATCGTTTCGGTTGGGCTTCCCTGAAACTTTAGGCGGGCTAAATAAAAAAGAGGCCGTACATCCATCATGTCAAATGCATTAGTGAGTATGGGCCTGTATGGGCTCAAAAGGGCCCAATAACTCTACTTCCTTACTGAGCAAATGGCCCATCTTGCTTGGACCAAAAAGATGGATTTGCATTGACCTGTACAGACAGACACAGGGTCTTTCTAAATTGGACTGAAAACAACCGCTCAGAAAAAAAAGGGAGAAACCTATCTTTCCTTTTTTTTAAAAAATGGAAAGGGGAAATTGACTCATCATGGGCATTCGGTGTGTGCCTATCTACCTCCGGATGCGTTTCCCATGTGCAGTATAAACCTATAATTGACAGGTGGAAAAAGGAGCATGCAAAAGCATGGTGTCCGTGTCATACAATCGTGAGCTGGGAAAAAGGAAACCTTGGGATCTCTTCGTGTCGGTGAGCACCATAGCTGCATAACACTGACATCCTATTGTCGTAGGACTCCACGACATTTGCTAGCTAGCTAGCCTCCTCCCTGGTAGTAGTGGTAGCCACACGCCCACACATACCGTTCCTAGTCATGCTGTCACGTTCCGGCGCTGTAGCACGTGCGGCGGCACACCGCAGCTAAACGGATCGATCGAAACGTGGCGCGGCCCGACCATAAAAATCTTGGGCGAGCTAGCTAGGGAAAGGGGGGTCGGTGCAAGGCCGGCCGCGCGTTCGGTTGCTGCAACAACCCGGCCGGCCTCCGCGCGCGGCGGCCGCGCGGGTGGTGGCGAGCGCGGGGGCGGAGGTCGCGTCGCGTCACCGACCGATCGACTGGTGTCGCCGTCACCCCGGGCGTGTCGACATGTAAATCTCACTGCACGTACCCGGCCCGGGGGGGGGGGGGGGGGGGGGGGGGGGGGGGGGGGTCGCGGCGGCGCGCGCACGTTGCGCGGGCGTTGTTTCCGGGCTTCCGGGTCTCTTATCCGTGTGGCTCCGCGCACTCGAGCCGTCCGCGCGCGGGTGTTGCTCTCTCGCTCGCTGGTCCGATCCAGGAGAGTGGAGAGAGAGAGGGATGGTGATCGATGCACAGGAGTTGGACGGCAGGCCGCGCGATCAAGTCGACGACGAGGCGCCAAGCGAGACGGCAGGCCGGGCGAGGCGGAACGCGCCGGCCGTGCGCGCGGGCAGGGGCGTTACGGGGAAGCCGGCACGATAGAGAGAGCAGCGTAAGGCACTGTCTGTGACTTCTCAAAAAACTGCTATGAGATGTGAAAAAACTGTTGTGAGATGTGAGCTGTGGAGAACTAAAAACCGTTTGGTTGGAAAACTGTAGCTCTAGAAGAAACTGCTGTTAGTGGGCCCCACCTGCCATCCATGACCCACATGTCAATCTCCCGTACATCTTCCTGCACACGTCATCATATTTCCTGCACACGTCATCATTTCCCTCATGCCAACGGAGGAGAGCTGCGGGAGGCTGCCGGTGGGTAGAGCTCGCGCGTGCCCCAGTGAGGCCCGGTGTCAGAGCTCGCGCGCACCCAATGTCTTCGGCCTCCCCTTCCCTCCTCTTGCTCCTCGCCCCCAACCTCCTGCTCGCCCCGCGCGCATCCGCAGGCGCCGCCATGGGGGTCGCGGTGAGCGGCGGGGCCAGCTCGGCAAGGACGGTGTGCTGCAGAGCGCCATCGACTGGGCGTGCAGCCTTTGCACCGGGAGAGGAGGAGGGGCGCCGTGGAGCAGCGCCAGGTAGTTGGAGCGCCGACGGGTAGAGTCTGCCGGGTCGGGGAGGTGGAGCAGCACCGGGCAAGAGAGCGCCGACGGGTGTGAGGGAGACGGGACAGTCAGAAGAGGAAAAAAGAAGCGAACCCATACAACATAATCAGTGGTAGTGGGTAAATTTCACGAAAACACCGATCTACAGCGGTCACAACCACCCCTTCCCTACTGTGAAAAATGAACTACCAAAAACAGGTTTTTTGAAAGCATCTGGAAGGAAGCTGGTGCTTTTGGTTAGCTTTCAGTTTTTTTTTTTAAACCACTGCACTTTGAAAGCTGAACCAAGGACCCTGGCGTAACCCCGGTGTGAGTTGTAAGATAGCTAGCTATGGCACTCTGGGATATTGTACACATGGACGGTGCATGCTAGCTTGCCAGAAGTAGGCTTTGTCCCGCGTGCACAGGGAGCTAAAGAACGGATGGATAAGGGAAGAATATCCGTTCCTGCACGTAAAGCGCGTCTAGTGCGCACGCACTACTGACGCGCGAACGGGGGACATCCGTGCACTGGCCGTGACAAAATTCGTTCCATTAGGTGTTACGAAAAGACGCCTCACTTTAGCTTGCGCACGAACCAATGGTAGCAGTGCTGTAGGCCTGTGACATGGATTATTTGGTACGGAGCGTTAGGAATTGCTCCGCCAATGCAAGTTAGGGTGTGTCTGGAAGACGGGCTAAACTTTAACCCCTGTCACATCGGATGTTTGACACTAATTAAGAGTATTAAACATATACTAATTACAAAACTAATTGCACAACCTCTAGGCTAAATCGCGAGACGAATCTATTAAGTCTAATTAGTCCATGATTTGATAATATGGTGCTACAGTAACCATTTACTAATGATGGATTAATTAGTCTTAATAGATTCGTCTCGCGATTTAGTCTAGGGGTTCTGCTATTAGTTTTGTAATTAGCTCATATTTAGTCCTCATAATTAGCATCCGAACATCCAATGTGATAGGGCTAAAGTTTAGCCCCTATCTTCCACACACCCTCTTAGTCAAATTCGTGAATACATGACTTCGAGATGGATGTGTGCTCTATTATTATTGTTCGTTGTCTTTTGGATACATGGATTTAGAGGTCTCACCTCTCTCCCTTTTATCCTAACTTGAAGCACTATCCCAAGCCAAGCGGTAGTAAATGAATCATGAGCTCCAAAGTGCCCTTGCTTACTTCAGGGCTCCTAGGGGCCCCGGTGTCAGGTAGCAGGACGTCAGGTCAGGCCCTCCGTCAGGTACTCAGGTGCCTTTAGGCCGGCCTAAAGGCCAAGGCCAACGCCTAGATCGCCAGGCTATTCCTGTTCGACTGCTCCAATTGGTAAAACTTTTCCTCGTGGGCCTCTATATAGTGGCTGGTACGAATTGACCTGCCGATTACCTTCGCCAGTTAGCATATCGCACTAGAGTACCGCTTCCGTAGCGCCGCCACCACACGTGCGCACTCGAGTACCGTAGCGCCGCCCAGGGCCGCCACCGCACGCGTGCTGCGCCCGCACTCCTGCCGCGTGCGCGCGCGATCCCCGTCGTGCCGTTGTGCACGAGTTGTTCCTGTTCCTGTTCAACTACGCCGGACGAGATCAGGCTGTTCTTGTTCGACTGCGTCGGCACCCAAGTTTGCTGCTGGATTGCCAATTTCCTAATTCTCCATATCATTAATTATTAATTTATTATTACAAGTTATTTAATCTCAATTGATTTATAACAATTGTGGAAAATATGAATCAGGCTGCGAGAAAAGGAAAAGGAAGAGATGTGTGGATGAAATGATAGAATCATAGGGAGAAGCTATAGATAAATTTGGCAAGAGTTATCAGGGTCCTGAGAGTAATACGGGCGCTTCGACGAACCCAAATGAGTTGGCAATAGTTGTTGCGGATGAACCAACTAATGAAATCAGGAAGAAAATGTTAACACCAACGACAATGATAACAATGTAAGTGACTCTAAGAACACAGTAAATGCATCAGATGCACATTATGCATCATGAGAGGTTAAATGATTTTGGCAACATTATGCATCGAGAAAAACTTTTAAGGTAATAGATATAACATCATCCTTATCATAAGTGATTAACATCATCCTTATCATAAGTGATTTTGCATCGAGGAATGTTAAAAGAAACTTTTAAGGTAATAGATATAGATAATTATGATATGAATATTGCTTTTAGATACATTTAAAATTTATCGGTAACATTTTATATATATTTGTTATAATGTTTATATGAAAGAGCCCGAGTTTTACTTTCGTCTCAGACCTCCCAAATCTCAGGACCGGCAGTCAGCTACTTAAACTCCCGAGTGGGAGAATAATCATGCATATTTGTTTTTTAGCGAATGGACTAGATGGTTTCATAACTTTATTATACCTCAATACAAATTTTACGATTGTGCCACACGTTCTCTACCTGTCTTTGGTTTTAAGGGAAACTAGTAAGACATATTTACACGCTTTTTGAAGCATGGCTTACCGCTTGCTTAGATTCTAGCCAAGCTATCTGAGAGCAGATCAGGGACACGTCATCTAGGTGTTTTCCGGAACAAAATGATTTAGCGTGTAGTCAAGCAAGTGGAATCCTGGCCCAAATAAAAAAAAAATTATTCCTACCTCTTTAGTCATCATCCCCTGCCACCCTGTTATTTCCTTCCCGCGGAGATTGCAATGATCAAGCAATGTTGTTTTATTTGGAGCACTTGATGCAAAACCAAGTGCTAGTGCTAGGTGGTGCTTTCTAGCACACCTCTCTTCGACGTGAGGCAGTAGCGAATCTTTTTTCTGACAACTCCAAGCAGCCCTCTAGCTAGACACCAACGCTAGAGCTGCTCTGATCCAACTACATCCGATCCCTTTGGCGCCAAGGCGGCATCAAGTGGTTCCAACTCCCGATCCCGATCGAGGCACATCTTATCTTGAATCGAAGCCACCTTGAGTTAATCAACACGGTATTTGTCATCTCAATCTTAACTTCGTACTCCCTCCGTTCCAAATTATAGGTCGTTTTGACTTTTCTAGATACATAGATATTATTATGCATCTAGACATAGGGTATATCTAAGTGCATAACAAAGTCTATGAATCTAATAAAGTCAAAACGACCTATAATTTGGGACGGAGGGAGTATCTTTTACGCCCCCATATGTGAGCGATGTGGGCTGCCCATAACTTCACCTAGCAACTCATGATTCATTGGCTCAAACCTCCCGCTTCACCAGCTCAACCTCTTTGCCGGGTCATGTCACATTCGTGCACCTACACGCAAGCCAAAATACATGTTTCTATAAATACTGAACAGCTATTGTAAATTTATAATAACCAGAAACAAAATGCACATAAACTGAACATGCCAACAATGTCAATAATCACTCATCACATACTGAATGACGCCACACGATACATGTCAACATGGTTTCCAAAATTAAAAGACTATGTGGCGACTAGATGACTGCTTAACCTAAGTAGGAAATGTGTCCAATCCACTTATACATAGTAGTTTGACATCTTTTTTAACTGATAGCCTTCCTCAAGCCTCAAACGTTGCATAGGAGCCGATAAATATATTTTTTATTTAATTGCGTCAAAACCATGACTTGAACCGTAAGACTTTTCACCATTAACCATGATATATAGATGGTTGGACTCGAACAATTGATTCACATAGTTTGATGATATGTATTTAAAGTTTAAATCAAAAGAATAGTTCGAGTTGGCTACAATCTCGCATAGTTGGATTCGAACCAAAACAAAGAAACTCAGACAATGAAACACAGCGGAGTGAGTATTTACAAGACAATGGCCATGAACATGAACAAGCACGCGGCAAGGGCGGCACCGCTCGGTGGTGCTGGAGTTCTGCCGAGAGCTTGCCTGCTATGCGTGGTATACACTAACAACAGCATGGATTAATGAGATAGACTATAGAGAGATAGAGAGAGAGAG
Source organism: Setaria viridis (assembly GCF_005286985.2). Lineage (NCBI taxonomy): Eukaryota > Viridiplantae > Streptophyta > Magnoliopsida > Poales > Poaceae > Setaria > Setaria viridis. The sequence continues at coordinate 46,922,601 of NC_048271.2, forward strand.
AGAGGAAGAAGATGACACTTATCTTTTAGTAAGCAAGGGCGATAATCAATAATTCACTATTGTAAAAGGAAAACTCGATCACTATTGTAAAAAGGCAAACAGTACGAGCATCGCATCTGAAGGACGATACCATGAATGATTGTGTCTCGCTATTTTGCTGCGACACTGTCAATGGTGTCAAGATCGGAGATCATCTGGTTGGAGTCAAAAGAGGCCCAATTGGGCTGAGAGCACAAGCGTTGAGTTGTCAAAGATTAGGACGCGGATCGAGGATCACCTAGGCTATCTTTGAATATTTTTCTTTTTGCCCATCCAAGTCTGAAACATGTGCGTGACAACAACCCTGTCGTTTGATATGTATGCCGTGCTCTCCCAAGTGCCGTGTGACTTGTGTCCCGATCCATCCCCATTATTGAATCTACCACCTGTGATATGATATGACACGTTCCGTCTACGTTTACCAAAGAATGGCATGCGTGTGCAAGTCACACATTTATCTGACATGTCCCTTCACCACTCATCAGCATCTGCAGTGGAGTCGTTCAGAACCACTCGCGTCAAGGCTTCCGTTCCGACAGAACACTGCTACTAGCTAGCAATTCCCCTTCAAACAAACCATCAAGCAGCTAGCAGGATGAGCTGGGGCTTTGAATTTTCCGCAAACGTGGTGAAATCTATCGACCGATTAAAAGCGAGAAGCTGTGTCCCAAATTCTTCTCTCGTGCAGGATCTCGTCAAGATTGTTGCAAATTGTTTAAGCTGATGTTTGGCATAAAATGTCATCGATCAGTCCGATAGGTCTTGCGCGCGCGCGCCCACTTGGGGATCGGACCAACTGGACGGGGTCGTAGCACATTATCCACTTGATCCGCATGTGCAATGTTTAAGCTTTTCTTATTTACGGAGTATAACCTAGACCATGAGTCCATGACCTAAAGGGCTAAACTAGCTAATATTTGGCATACGGCCAAGATAAAGGACTGAGCTGAGAGCCTGAGACTGCAGTAGACAGCAGGCACTATACATGCATGCATCGAGCAAATTGTATTATTCCTGTCATATATTTGCGCGGTCATATCAGAACCCCGGGATATGACGATGACCTGCTCAAAAACAGTAATCTATTTGTATCATTTTCGCATGTTTTATGCACGCAATTGTATTTCTATCATAGTACTACGCTAGCTACTAAGATTAAGCATCATGATGCGAGCAAACCTCTTCAATTTCTGTATTCATCAGGCCAACAGTGGATGTCAGCAAAAGTGCGCCCATGTACATGAGCATACTCAACCGATTCCTATAAAACGATCCTAATCTATGCATATGCATATTTGATATCTTGGGGATCATATAAATAATGCTAACCCTCGATCACATTTGAACGTACCAATAATAACATCTGTGCTAGTACAAGATATATAGTAGTGTGTGACAACCAGTATTTATTTCTCTCCACCACATGTTGCACATTCATTGTTTGTATGTATATATATGAGACAGTGACATGCATATTTGAATAGAAACTGAACTAATTGAACACATGCCTAGCTTGCACTAGACATTATTCGATGGTTACCAAACAGCTTTCATGCTGACGGACAGAAAGGTATTAGCACACTAGCTCCATAGGGCCTCGTCCAGTCGTCCTAATTAGGAATCTGGTGTCCTTTTAGTGATTCTAATGTGCAAACGGCCAGCATTGCTTGCAGAGTACGTATATGGACAAAAGATTAACACGAACATTAACCACTGTTGATAACTGATAAAGAACGAGATCATGGACTAAATTAAGGAGAAGGGAAGCAGCTTCAGTGTGCATAGTATACTGCTGCTGCTGCTGCTGCTGTTAACAAAGAGAGATCGAGGCCAGCAATCGAGCTGTTGCTTATGGCTTATGACGCGTTGCAAGGATCGGAGTTGCATCCATAGCTGCAACCAAAATCATGTGTCGGCCACATTTCTAGCGTCACATCATTCGACCTCGTCATCTACAATTAACGGATTGCTCGTGCTGCAGATCTATTGACGCTACATATATATGCTATAGATTGACAAGAAATGACGCTGTTCTGAACATCAATCCAGCTTTACTTCAGTTGTGGAAAGAGTCCAAGTAAAATGCATGATCGATCAAAGGTATATATCAAGCTAATAATCCAAATTCCTTTTCGAAGAAAGAGTGTTTTATTGAGGGATGATACTATATATATATATATATATATATATATATATATATATATATATATATATATATATATATATATATATATATATATATCCATACCACCGATGAGTTAATAACCCAGCGAGAATGTTTACTAACGATCATGAGCAACTTTGTTCTCTCATTACTTTAGGCACGGAATTGAAGGTCGGGTCATTAATGTGTCCTCCAGTATCAACTTCTACTGAGGTACTCCTACAATAAGGTCCGATTACCGGAATTAACAGCTTTCCCCCCTTTTCCCTGTATACCTGATATATATAGAATCTTCCCAAACCTATAAATTTAAATTAAACAACAATACTACTGTGTATGCATATTAGCTATAGTGTGCCCCCTCCCCCCCCCCCCCCCCCCAAAAAAAAAAAATAATAAAAATAAAAATAAAAATAAAAATAAAAATAAAAAATAAAAATAAAAATAAAAATAAAAATAAAAATAAAAATAAAAATGATGCAATATGGCATGACAATTTTTTAGACAATCTATTTGTCCTTTTTGAAAGGTCCAAGACCTTAATAAGGCTATAATTACTCAAAACACGTGAGTTGAGCATTCATACACAGCTAGCTATGGCAGAAGCCTGGCATGCATGATTGGGAGTAGTTCAAGTGATGAGTCACGCCTATTGAGTTCTTAACGCTGTCAGGGTAGAAAACTAGCTAGTCAATTAAACAAGGCATGCAAAACAAGAAGATGAGCAGCATCAGACATGCATAAACGTGATTCAACAGGCAGATAGGCCTGGGATGAGGACGGCGTTTGTGGGGTTGGTTGCCCAAGTCCTTTCAGGCCTAGCTAGCCTTTCTTAATCGCCTCACATTAACCGCGCTTTCACATTGAGGAAAAAGGAACGTTTTGGCTTTCAATTTGAAGGATTATATATTGCTCTGGGTCTGACCTTAGTAGGACTATCAGTTCAGCACTCCTCTTCAGCGTCTCATATGACTCACATGTATGTGTACAACTAACACACATGCGCCCCCCTTGATTTGTCAATCGAATCGGTGGAAACTAATTAAATGATGTAGCAGGTTTCAATTTATTAATGAATTCATCTAACAAAGGGTAGCGCCTGGATCTTCAAGAGAAAGAAATTTGACAATGCATGTGAACATATTGTGGAGAGAAATAAAGGTGTGACAGCTAAAATGTTCCATCGATGATGCGTTACACTATATATATTACGAAATTAAGAAAGATTGCTTAAACTACTACAGGCAGGTAGGGAAAGACGTCCGTGATCTGTGATCACGATGACACTAAATTCTATTATATACATGCTCTGTTAGAAGGTCATATCTTAACTAAGGTAAAGGAAATGAGCCTATAGCTGACGCGGTTTGGGTCTAAACCTTTCAACTTTGTGTCCTCATCAAGGCAAATTTAAATATCTATTTCTTCTTAATATAAAGTTGTGTAGTTTGTCCATTGTGGTCCTCCCGTGTGCCTCGTGGTTCAAAAGCATATAGACTCATTTAGTCCACTCGAGTTTGAGGATCACACTCAACTTAGGGCATGTTTAGTTTCTAGTAGCCATACATTGCTACAACTAACCTTAGGCCGGCCATAAAAAATTTAGCTAACAAATTTGGAGCTACACTTTTGATAAACTTTAGCAAGAAAATGACTCTATGACACATAGGGCTAAGAAAGTTTAGTGCGCCATAGTTGTGGCGTGAACTAAACGTATACCTAGGAAACTATGGCGCGCCTAACTTGTGGCGTGACACGTTGTGGTCATGAAACCAAACACGCTCTTAATGACACCGGGAAGCTTTTCCATCGCCTTTTCATCTTTCTTGATTAAGGTAAAAGGTTATATATTTGACCTAGCTAGCTAGATTCGTATATTAACTAGGCTCTGTGTATATATTTGACCTGTAGCTAGATCCAAAAGGATCCTTATTCAGCCCACGTGCATATATGGCTCAAAGAGATAGAGAAGTCTAACCAAACAGGCTAGCTACTATACATGCGAAAGAAAAAAAAAACTGACTGGAGAGGAGCTAGGATGCCGCAACCCCACGTACGCACTGTTGGTGGTGGTGTGCCCGTTTCACCCTAGTTTTCTATGTTTTTCTATAACCTTGGTAATATATATGTATACTTTCTATGTTCCATAATATATCTTTCTCAATTGAGGATTCCAAGAATAAGCTATTGTGATGTTTTTACTCGGTAATTTACTACTTAAATGTTTTAGAACATGTTATAGCTAGGGATATGATTTAACTTATATTTCCTTGATTAGTGCGTACTGTTTGTTATGAACAAACGTAGCCAAGTAGAGAGAGGAACATATCAACACACAATATGCAAATTAATTGCTAGTGGGCATACAAATAAGATGCTAGCTACTCCCTCCGTCCCAAATTAAAATCAAAATGACTAGTAATTTAGGATAGAGTGAGTAGCCCTTGAAGAACACTATCAACCTTGATCTGAAGCAATTTCATTGGCAGGATAGCCAGGATTATTTGTCTACTAGCCAACATGCCATCGAAACGCTAGCTATGCCAGTAATAAATTATACTCCCCTGGGTTCCAGTCATTTTAGTTTAAACTTAAGTCAAACTGATCTAACTTTATATAAATATATATTAACATTTATAATATCAAATAAATTGATAATTAATATATACTATATGGTGTATCCATTGAAAGTAGTTTTACATTATAGATATTTGTGCATCTTTTCTATAAATTTGATCAAAATTAGAGAAGTTTAACTTAGAACAAAATTAGAATGACTTAGAATGGAGGGAGTATTAGTTAAATAGGAAATACACAATTCTAAAATTCACTATTTCAGTGATCAAATGATATATATATATATATATATATATATATATATACATATATATATATATAACCTAGGATAGATGCGCCGACCAAGAAAGCATAACTTTTCACTCCATGTCACAATTAAGCATGTGTTGTCGCGTTGCAAAAAAGGCACGCTGTTGCTCCTCTCGATGTGTGACCTAGAATAATAATGCACTAGCCAATGCGCATATATTATGCTCTCCCGAAAGTCGCAAGTGAGAGCGCTATAGCACGCTATAGTAACACTCACCCTGTTGCCGTGCTGACAATGCTCTGGCATATGGTGGAAGAAAATGCAAAACACGCTCTCCTTTTTGCTCTCAAATTGACGTCAATGTGAAACAAGCTAAAGTATTTCGGCGCTTTTAATCAGTTGATCCAGTTATGAAATTCGAGCAAAAGCAACCGCTACATATGCATATGTGGACGTGAATTATACCTCCATTGACCACAAATTAAATTCATTAGGATATTGATCAACGTAGTTATGTAATGTGATACTTTGAACAGTAGTATTTATAAAAATATATTATGTTAGACAAAAAGTTATATATATTATAAAGTACTTTCATGATAAATCATGTAGAACCAATATTATGTTGTCAGTCTCTATGAATAAATTTAAAGCTACCCTAAAAAAAATCCTTATCAGACTTATTGTGATTAGATGAAGTAGGATACTAGGAATTAGACATACTACCACCTCCGGACAATTTCTTAAAAAGTGGCCAACGGCTTCCAGATAGCTACATACCATAACTGCAGGTATGAGTTTGTTAGAGCTTTGAGAAAATTGTCGGAAAATATGCGAAATATATTAGGAAAATTGTGGTCCACTTGATAAAAAATAATAAACCAACATCGACCAGTATTTTTTTAGGACAGAGAATTGTTATTAAAGATAGCATTTCTCCAACTTGAAGGCTAGCTCTTGCAATTATTTTATTTAATTGCACCCGACCTCTAGTCTTGATTGTACACACGGACAAATTTAACCTTTAAACTTTAGTTAGTAGGAAAATATGTACAATTCATTTGTACTTCTTCCGTTCTTGCACGTATAGAACAAACTAATTAGTAGTTTAGAAATGAACTAGCTAGTTTATTTGTCCTAAACGCACTAGTGGATGTTCCGTCACAAGATCCTAGAATATTACTACTGCCTTAGCTAATCCTTTTCCCTCACAAGATCCTAGAATATTACTACTGCCTTAGCTAATCCTTTTCGTATTGTACCACTATTAATTTTTTCCAGCACGTGCTTCATTTCCCTATGCATGTTGCTTTCAAGCCCACTAGCTGCAATTCTTTATTCAACACCCCAATGATGATCGCAAAGGCACTGTCTCTCCCTTATCCTTTATAAAAAGAGGGTAAAATATGGTATTACAATTCATCTCAGGACCATCTGTCCAATTGCAACTAATATATATCATCACATGCCAGTGTAAGCTATAGTTCAGTGCAGGGTGTGTCTTGTCTTAAACCAGGTCTATCTGATGACTAGCTGCTTCAACGGCGGCGCCGGCTGGCCGGAGCCGGTGGTGCGCGTGCAGACCGTGTCGGACACCTGCGGCGACACGATCCCCGACCGGTACGTCAAGCCTCAGTCGGACCGGCCGTCGCCCCCTGCCTCCGGCGGCGTCGCCGGAGGCGGCCCGAACATCCCGGTGGTGGACCTGTCAATGCCGGACAGCGACGCGACGTCCCGCGCCGTGGCGGCGGCGTGCCGGGAGTGGGGCTTCTTCCAGGCGGTGAACCACGGCGTGCGCCCGGAGCTGCTGCGCGGCGCGCGCGCGGCGTGGCGCGGCTTCTTCCGGCAGCCCGCGGAGGTGCGCGAGCGCTACGCGAACTCGCCGGCGACGTACGAGGGCTACGGCAGCCGCCTCGGCACCGCCAAGGGCGGCCCCCTCGACTGGGGCGACTACTACTTCCTCCACCTCCTGCCGCCGTCCCTCAAGAGCCACGAGAAATGGCCTTCCCTCCCCGCCTCCCTACGGTACACAAGCACTGTGGAATATATCATCGATCCGATGCATGCTAGCTAGCTGCACAAGTTGACATGGGTGTTGCAGGGAGACGACGGAGGAGTACGGCGAGGAGGTGGTGCAGCTGTGCCGGAGGGTGATGCGGCTGCTGTCGAGCGGGCTGGGGCTGGAGGCCGGGAGGCTGCAGGAGGCGTTCGGCGGGGCGGGCGGGGAGGGAGCGTGCATGCGCGTCAACTTCTACCCGCGGTGCCCGCAGCCCGAGCTGACGCTCGGCGTGGCGGCGCACTCCGACCCCGGCGGCATGACCATGCTGCTGGTCGACGACCACGTCAGGGGCCTGCAGGTAAGGAGCCCCGACGGCCAGTGGATCACCGTCGAGCCCGTCCCCGATGCCTTCATCGTCAACGTCGGCGACCAGATACAGGTACGTACACGTCGATCGATACGCAACTAGCAGCGTACGCGCACGTGGGATAAATACGTACATCTCTGCTCTGCTCACTGTGGACGTGTCCCTTGCATTAGTAAAAAGAAAACGGAAAGGAGGATAAGGGTAAACGGAATACACAAAGGTTTGAGTCGATAGCAACGCTGATCTGACTGAAATTGCGATACGTGCAACGACGTTGCACCGCATGCGCACCTATCCAAGTGCACGACGGAAAGATGTCTTCTTTTTTACAAATAAAAATCAAAACAGAGAATAAGTACAAGGCTGTGCCGGACGTCGACACGTGTCCTTGGACCAGCATCCACTGGGTAGAAATAGAACAAGAAGACTAGCGCTACACCAATCGTAACCGAAGGGTCGCCGAATCTGATTGATTGTGTCAGGACTCAGGGCACTCACGACAAAAGGACGAATCCCCATGAAAGATAGGGTAGTTTTTTTATTGCATGAAACCTCTCATATCCCAGTGCAAATATTTCAAAATAAATGTTGGGCCATACTATTTTTTTTTCTGATGACCGATCGAACACCTGTCCTTTATCTAGCCACCTAAGCTAGTATCGGATGCCCTTATAAAATATCGGCCATATACATAAAAAGTTGCCACATATGTGTAAGCTTTATAATCCATGTAATCATACACACTATAATACATTAAACCATACGCAGATACCATCTTCAAAAATTCAATTCTAGTGTACTTGAAGCATCTGATATATTAACTATACATAACCAAAAACGCCACCTTTTTCTACAGTAGAGTAGTTGGTAGTATAAGAGTTTATTGCAAAAAGAAGAAGGGCTTCTGTCACCCTTGAATAGGTACAACCATTTACGACTTAAAGTTTGGCAGCTAGGTGTCTTCATGTACCTCCATTTTCAAAATGTAAGAGGTTTGGAGGTTTTAGTTTCAAAATGTAAAAAAAATACATTAATATATGCAATTCCAAATAAATGCAATATCAAGGCACATACTCTCCGTTATGAAATACAAGAGGCTTAGTTTATCTTAAGTCAAACAACTCTAAGTTTGACCAAGTTTATAGAGGACAATATTAACATCTAACACATTAAATAAGTAAATTATTTCATAATGGATCTAATTATATATATGCTTATCTGATATCATAAATTATTAACGCTCTTTTCTATGGACTTGGTTTTGACTTGGGAAAAACCAAACTATCTCACTGGAAGCCATTGCGGTGCGAGGGATCGAACCTCGGCCGGTTCCCTCCCACCCCGGCAGAAAGTTTGAGAAATTTGACTCAGTTTAAATTTAAACCTCTTATAACGGAGGGAGACTAAAACCTAAAATATAATTATCATTATTTTTCTTGGAAACAACTCATCTTGATGACCCCAATATACGCCTTCAAGCAAAGGCAAGGACTTCGCCCTTTAATTTCTCTAAATTAAAAAGAAACATCTTGATATATACATCGGGCCTATATTGCTATACTCCTAGCTAATATATGGATAGATATTGTGTTATAAAGATTTAGCTATCTTTATGCACACTGTTTTTTAGATAAAGCCATGTGTGCACTGTGCACAGCACATGTACACATGGATAAAGGTGAGAGTGGGAGTGAGGTAGTTTGTCTTCTACTTGGCTTGACCCAGCTGGTGTTCTGTGGGTACTGGCCAGAGACGTACAGTATCTGGCTATCAGACTGGATGTGTGCCTGCTTGCATTGGCATTCGAGTGCCGTTGCTATCATAGATCAGGTAGCTGATCTGCGCGAGAGGCCCTGAGCCATTCGCTTACAAAAATGCAGGCCCGTGCACGTGGGATTACCAGCTGCCCCGATGGCCCGATCGATCCGTCATCCATCTGAAGATCGAGCCATCTGAATTATTTCGCTTTGCTGACTAGTCTGACCTCTGACTCTCTTGTCGCTTACGCTTAGCACTCCGCTGATGAGCGATTCTCATCGAGTATAGTTGTGTGGTGAGTGGTCTAATAAAACTGGTGGCACTCGCAGACCGAATCTACTCCGTACATACTATACAAATATGCATAGGGAGACAAGAGTTACCGGCGGCCTAACTCTCTGTCGGTGTATGTAATTGAAGTCCTAAACAATAATTAGTCGTCCATCCATCATACGTATTCTGTCAATTATTAGCCAGTTACAGGTGACATTAACATACGTGCGCGGCTGCAGGTGCTGAGCAACGCGGCGTACAAGAGCGTGGAGCACCGGGTGACGGTGAGCGCGGCGGAGGAGCGGCTGTCGATGGCCTTCTTCTACAACCCGCGGAGCGACCTGCCCATCGCGCCGATGCCGGAGCTGGTGGCGCCCGGCCGCCCGGCGCTGTACCCGGAGATGACCTTCGACGAGTACCGCGTCTTCATCCGGCAGCGCGGCCTGGCCGGCAAGGCGCAGCTCGAGTCCCTGAAGGCCAGCAACAAGGCCGCCGCCGCTCCTGTCACAGCTGATGGCTCGCCCTCTTCCTCTAGCTAGCACAGCTGTACCCTAGCAGCAACCGAGCTACTCCTTGCAAGATATATCATCTGCCCGCCGCAACCGAGCTGTGCATATCATCACTGGATCCATCGTTGAATAATTTGATGTTTAATTTCTGTGGAACTGTGCAATGGTGTACATTATTCGTCTCGTGAAACTGAAATTAAATGTCGTGATGAGCAGTAAATTAAATGTACACATATGCATATATAGTATATAGAAAAGTGGAGTACTCTTAGCTTGATGCCAATTGGTGTTGAGTTGACAAGAGAAGTGTAAGCCAGTTTACCATGATCCAAATTAATATAATATGGAGTACTCACTTATTTTCAAATTCTAAATTGTAGTTAGTTTTAGCTTTTCTAAATATATGACTTTTGCTATACACCTAAATATATATTATGTCTAGTGTGTATATTCAGAAAAACTAAAACGACCTACAATTTGAAATGGAGGAAGTACTGGTTAATGATCGATTATTTTAAATGCAACTCCCGGAATCAAAACAGAATATACATGCAACTCCAAATCCCATCGACTCTGCCAACACAGGTTAGTTTGAAGACCCAGCTAACTTTTAGCTCTAGGTGCTCCAAACGGGAAGGCTAAAAGTTAGACTAAAAATTAGCTGCATCCCACCTAAAAAATAGTCCATTAGTCTTTCCAATGTAGCTAAAAGGGCACCGGATGGAAAAGGGCCCAAACATCCCACCTCCAACCCTATCCACAGTTAGAGGACCATTTCAAAAGGAGGGGCATGACCTAACTAATCTTAGTTCATGTATCAAATAGGTATGGACTAATGCTTAGCTATGTACCTTTTAGCCAGGTAATTTTTAGTCCCAGCTATTCAGGGCCTAAGCTTCACGTACGTCATTTGTAGGTGGCCGGTGTGTGCATGCTGGGACGGCTTCTGTTCCAGGATGTGATTTGGCGTAACTGTGTGTTTTCCAAAGTTGGAAAGGGGACATGGCTACAGAGACAGTCCGGCCATTGGTGCCGTGCGGCTGTGGATCTAGCTCCGTGCAGGTTCCATCATGGGGACTCCGGAATCTTCCAAATGCCGGCGTCGTTGATTGAGTGAAAGCAATAAGTATAATTTCCGAGAGAAATTGAGTCGTTTAAGCTTTTGTATTATTTATTAACCTTCCATCCAAGTGGCAGTGTATGCTTGGCGTCATTTTCGGCGGATGCCTGAGCAGTGCGTGTCACGGGTGGGAGATGGCGATCTTTTGGTGCAGGCGGAACGCGTGCTTGATGGACCACAGGCAGCCGTCTCCTTCTCTCTGTTCGTTTTCTAAGATCTTTGTCTGTGTTCGCGCGCGCGCGAGCACGGGAAAGTCACCGAGCTCGTCCAACCAAAGCTCTTAAAGTGGTGCTTAGCAAACAAAAAGGTGTTTTTGCTTGTCATGCGTGTTTAGCCTCACCTGGGAAAAGTATGATACAGTGTTTATGGTGGGGTGATGTTTTTTCTTTAAAACTCGTACTAAACAAATTACTCCATCCGTTTCAAATTATATGTTGTTTTACTTTATCATAAGACAAACTTGTTTAACTTTAATCAACTTTGTAGAAAAATATGTTAACATCTATAATATCAAATAAATGACAAAGTGTTACCTCCGCCCCACCCCACCCCCACCACCCATGGGAGGTTAAAAATTTTCAATTAAACCTTGATCATGTAAATGGCTGACCTATTTCATAGGCTGAAAATGAGATTGCCGTTGCCTCCTATGCACACTAGTTGCAAACAACTATCGTCAGTATTCATACCAATGTAACTTTGGAGTATCCAATTGAGGTTTACATCGTATCCATAGGGAATAAATGGATTGCCGATCATAACTCTATATTAAACTTGCTAATAAAACTCGCAAGTTAGTGATATATAGCAAATGTACGAAATATAATAAAATCAAAGCAATGGTATTACACAAGGTTGTGAACAAGATAAATATTAGTGTCCTTCCTAGCATTTAGATTCACTTGAAATGCTTCTACTACACACTCAGACTGCCCTAATCTAGTTATTACAGATGTGTAGACATTACATATCAAGATCACCCGTCCTCAGGGGAAGAACAGAGATATTACCCCATGAGATTACACATGGTACTCAACATAGGGATTGTAAATGTAATGGAACAAGATGACACTAAAGCTGAGAGTAGGAACCTCTCATGAGAGCTCAAACCAACTTGATGGAAACTAGGATACCCGATCTTCTATCAGGTAAAGGTAACTCTGAATTTGGTGGAGTAGAAATACTCCAATCCGGCTTCCGATCAGCAAAATCTGAAGCTCGCCATTGTAGTACCACTTCTCCTCTGGTTATCAACCATGCGCTGCCTAGTTGACCTTGCCATGAAGGCTATCCCCTGCACGCGAATCAAGAACACAAACAAGAGAAAGAAAGTACACAACTCAATTTGCAAAAATCCTTGTATTTAGCACTCAAAGTTAGGTCTCACAAATAGATGAACTGCGATTGTTCGAAGATAGATTAATGTAAGCAAAACCCCAAACCTTAACTTGGGTGATAGCTACTGATGATTATAAAGGGTTTAGGGATGCACAAGACCCCTAGATGCATCCCTAATGGACTCCAACACTATACACTGCCCAAAGGCCCAAAAGGTAGTGGCACAGCACCTGGCAGATTTCGTACGTCCACATGTTCTGACAATTCCCGTTGATTCAGAACAAATTTTGGTATGAAGCCGGTACCATTGGTAAGCGTGTCTTCTCCTTGTTCTGTGCATATTGAGTGGTGAGAAATATGGTATGTAAGAATTAAAAAATTGTGCGCATAAGAACCCATGAAAAATTTGTGCTCTAATTTAATGGTTCATTAAACTTGGTGGAAGATGATCTTACGTATCCTAATGCCAAAATTGTCAACTAACATTTTTTAAGTAATAGGTATAATAATACAAGAAAAAATTGAAGTTATTAAAATCTAGACACAATGTTGCATTTTATTATTTGTCCAAATCAAGGATGTGGGCAATATGGACATGGATGTTCATCTACGCCACACACCTAAACTTTTCCCTTTGATATAGTGTTATTATTTTACTAGTATCACCTTTGGAGTCTCTAAAATTATTATCAAATAGAGTAAGGACTATATCTATAGGCTCCCTACATGTATGCGAAATAGCTCTAGCTACATGCCCAATACCGCAGTTGAGTGCTAAGAAATATAGTATGTGGTAATAATAAAATGGTGCTTATAGGGTTAATGTGAAACTTTTATGTTCCAATAGATGAGCAAAATTTGTGAAGAGGATCCTGATAAATCCCAAACTCAAAATTGGAATTATCAGCACAACCTTTTTTCTCCTAGATGTTTGGAGATAGGTCTTAAACACACAACAAAATTTCTTAGCCCCTAGTTCCCAGCCACAATGTTACTACTATTCTTGATTGCCTACCAAAATGAAGCACATGGGCAACATGAACTTTGATGTTCATCTACACCACACATCCAAACTTTTCCCCTTCGATTCTCTGTTGACAGCAATTAGCACGCTAATTTGTAAATCGCAAGCATACGGATCATCGTAACTTTTCCTTTATAGTATTCAATCCAAGGTTTATCAATCCGTGGATCGGCAGTGAATTGACTAGGGTTCTCTATCTAGCTAAACGGATCTAATCCTATCATGAAGCATGAATTGCATATAAAGGTAAATCCAATCATGAGATAAGTATTATAGACAGGGTAAACAGATCACATCCATATATATATGAGGTAACACAACCAAAGGTAGCATGAGCCTATTGTCTTCTTGTTGTAGTTCCAGCCAAAGTGGTAACCAATCTATGTAGCACCTTGATAAAGAGTCATCTCTCAGAAAGGAGGCTCGCAAGCGGCCTACTTTCTTGTGGTCACCACTGCGAGGTGCGTGTTAACGCCTCCAGTTTCCTAAAGTTTTACCTCAAACGATTCCCACAATACTCGCCATCAATCCTACTCAACATTACGCAATCGTTCGGCCCTTTCCCTTCCGCATGTTGTCACCACACGAAGGTAATCACACCGACTTCCTATGCTCTACTAAGATGTATCTGCAAGACATAGACTAATCACCACGATTACATCTATTCCTACTAAGAACATATGCTAGCTAAACATATGAGAATAAGCATGCATCATAGTAGATCAAAGTAAGCACAAGATTAGATTGATATCACCATCATGTGTACATAAGCTTTGAAGATCACAAGGCTCGACTCCAGAACTCCACCATGGCTTTGCCACGCAGGGACGACCATGGCAACTAGGGTCTAGCCTAGGCCATCTCCTAGACAACCTTGAAGACTTGCAGCGATCCTCAGCTCCCTCTAGTGTGTGTCCCTCTATTCATCGACTTCTGGTGGATGGATCTGCATGCTCGATGAAATATCGGAGTATTTATTGTCTGGAGATCGCGTGGTAGAAATTGGAAGGCGAGCGGGGCAAGGAAAGCCCCAGGCCAATCGGCCTGCGAGGGTTTGGCCCTTCCTTTTATCCCAACTTCATTCGCCAACTCTCTTTTGATGTTCTGGAAGCTTATTTTTTATGCATGTGGGCTGGTAGCTTCATGATGAGATTGATCTTTGATAACTTTCTAAATCTCCGCTTGATTTTGTTTGATTTCTCTTTGATCCCACAGTGATACTTGTCATATTTTTATAATTTTAGTCCTTAAATAATCTCGGAGGAGTGCTTACCAAAAATGAGCGTCGAAGGGGGGCCAGAAGACCCCTGGCCGATCGGCTTAGGCTACACCAGGCCGATCGACCTCTAAGCCCGCTGGCCTTCATCTTTGACAGGTTCATTGCTTGTTCAAGGTTTTATCCAAAAATATTCTTTTATGTACAATTTCTTGCAAAAATAGAATGTCTTCAAAATACAATGCATATGCAAAAATGGGGTTATTTCAGGTGCTAAGTGGCGGGTTAGTATAAAAATATGTATAAAAACACCACTTAAATGGTACTAAAAGTGTGTCAATAACAAGCGGCAACATTCTCTATTATTATTTTGCTAGTATAATGACCTTCATATTCTCCCGACACGTTATCAAACTAAGGACCATATATTGGCTCCTTACACGTGTGCAAAATTAGTTTTAGTTGGTTGCCGAAGATTGTAATTGAGTGGTGAGAAATAAAATATGCGGTAATAATAAAAGAGTGCTTCACATAAATGGTTCTTGCTTATGTCCACGTTTTTGAGTAAGCGCGAAAATGACACGACCTTTGATTGTGATTGACAAATCAATCTTATTGACACATGTTCCAATCTATGTTGTCCATATTATATGCACATGGTCTACCTTGATCAATTAATGTATTCTCCAATCACAATTCATGCTTTTTGATAGGGATATTCACCGAGCTAGTGCTACTACACCTTTCCCTACCCATATGGCCAAGGAAAGGGGGCGCTAGACTAGCCCACCGCAAGATGATTATTCCATGCATAGATATACATGTCAATTGCATATGCGTTGACACTTGTATCGATCTGGATGGTTCACATCATTCAAGGTCTACCTTTGTTAATTGACAAAGAAATAGCAAAATCATGTTTAGAAGACCGTGCATTACCTAATAATTATTCCAATGTTATGAGAGGAAA
Organism: Setaria viridis; assembly: GCF_005286985.2. NCBI lineage: Eukaryota > Viridiplantae > Streptophyta > Magnoliopsida > Poales > Poaceae > Setaria > Setaria viridis. Next base: position 46,938,205 of record NC_048271.2, read on the forward strand.
CTTCCCAAGCTAGCATCCACTTTTTTTTAGAAAGGCACCTTAGTATAGCCCAAGGAGAGTGGTGGCTTGGGTAGGTAGCCTAGTATAACCTGTAGTCAAATACAAACCATAGAACAAAAAGTTGGACCTGAGATGATTGAACCAATTAGGCTATTGGTTCAATAGTTCACTGGTCCAACTAGTGGTTCATTAGTCCAACTAGTGGTTCACTGGTCGAACCAGTGGTTCATCATTTATTAATATAATATTAATTTCTTATGACTTGTATGGAAAATATGCCAGTTTTCTATCATATATATGTAATAAGATCTACCCAAACATATTACATACGGCTCACACCGAAATAGTTAATTATTGGTTCACCAATTTAATGAAAAAGGGCTAGTCCAACGGCTCACACCGGTTCAACTGCACCACCAATCTTTTAGTTGAACCAAACTAGGCTGGCTACCAATTCACCGTTTTTTCGGTCCAACTAGTAAATCGGTTTGGTTTTTGTTCTATGATGCAAATATGAAAATTACATTATGGAATCTGCTTTAGATTAATGCACCATAAGAATTTTACATGAGAATCTTTCATTCTCTCTTGCTCCACACAAATCTTAAAGCAAATCCAATGATGAAAAATGAAAGAGAGAATTACATTAGCCTTTAAGGGAAGATTTTACGTGTACATGTCCATGATTCTCTAACTATATGATATCTTTGATTTTTAAGTGTTTTTTAATTGCCAAGCTATTGTTCTTCACAATTTCTTATCAAGCAGCTGAGGGTTTTCTAGTCTAATTTGGATATTTTCCAAGAGGGAAAACTAATTAGCCGACCAAGTTTCTCGACAAAAAAGTCATCCGCTACTTGATGAGTAAAACCTTCAGTGTTTGTCTCAACTAGCTAGGCTTTACTCTTGGCTATTTTAAAAAATCAAAAAGAAAAACCAATAACCGCCGACCATTCAAAAACGCTCAGGCAATCATAGATTATTGTCTTAGCTTGTAATAAAGGGCGCCTGCACGTAGATGCACGCAACATTAACACGCACGTGCTTGAAAACACAGCACTACGACATTACAGGGCACCTGCCCAGACGAACCTAGAGTCACTGTCGCGTTCGAGCCCCACTGACCCTTACTGCAGTGTGCCCTTTCCATGGAAGAAACACAACTTGCGCAATGCTGTGTTTGCAGACTGCAGATCGGAAGCCGACTGGTAGGGTGGGCCAATAAGCCGGTGTTGCCGCCGGCCTCGTCGTCCCCCCGATCCCCGCCGTAACGCCGACAGCCGCGGTGGTGAGCTTCCCAGTGGGCTACGGCGGTCCTGACCATATTTTAGACCATGGGCTTATATATATACATCAGCCCGCTCAAACCACAAACAAGCCGGTTGGCTCGGCCCATTAGTCTAAACAGGTAGTAGTAAACTAGTAGTATCCGCTGATGCATATAATAAAGGTAAAAGTAATGTACGCCTTCGCAAAAAAAAGTAATGTACGACCACTAGTCTGTATCGCTGGATGCGTCGTGCACAAATTCTTCGTCGCGCCAACGTGAGAAGTCCAGCTGCGACAAACTCAGTTGCTGCTATCTATTCTACAACCAGAGATTCGAAGTACATTTGGTACTAGCAAACCGAAGCAAAGAGGAGATCGGATCGAAAGGCCTAGGGAGATGAGAGACATGGGGGGAGAGTACAGTGTGCGGCTGCGCTCCGTGGCTCCGTGCCACTGTGCAGGCGCCTGGCTCGCCGCTCGCGGATCATTTCACCACCCCCAGCAGCAGCAGGATCTGGAGGAAGATGTAGGACACGCCCCCGATGGTGGCGTACTGAAGCTTGCTCTCCCCCTCCACGCCCGGGAAGTCGCCGTCAGCGGACTTGCTGAACCCGCCGGCGAGCCATGCCAGGTTCCTGTACCCATCGTCGTGCAGCATCCTCACCGCGATCAACGACCTTCGAACCAACACAATAAACAACAGGATAGCTTTTGTTACTACCAAGCAGGAGGCCAACAAACTCGCACCCTTTATCTCATGCTTGTTACTATAATCAATCAATCTTATTGACCTGAGGCCTTCGCCGCAGGCGACGAGAAGCTTGGCGTCCTTGCCGCCGTCGCCGGCGACGGCGGCGGCGACGTCGTCGACGAAGCGGTGGTTCATCTTGGTGAAGGCCTGGCCGGTCCAGAGCCCGATGTAGCCGAAGTGGACCCACTTCTTGAGCAGCGTCACGGGGCCCATGTCGTCGTCCCCCACGAACAGCGGCACGTGCGCCGAGCCCCGCACGCTGGCGCGGGCGAGCTCCCACGGCGGCCGCACGTCCAGCAGACGGAACCCCTCCGCGCCCAGCGCCTCCGCCGCGTCCTTGGGCCGGACGGCCTTCACTGCGCCCGACCGCACCAGCGCCTCGGCGCCCCCGGCCCACGACGTCGCCTGCGCCCTGACGCGCGAGCGAGACAGGCTAGGGGAGGCGCACGACCTGATGCAGCAGGTGGATGCCGCCGCAGCAGCACCCATCATCGCCATGGCCACCGGCGGCTGCTTGGCTGCTGCTTCTCAGTTCAGGCCCGAGTCCTCACTCGCATACGTTGCCAGGTCACACTTATCCACACGATTTTCTCGGCCCAATCCGCGCCGTTGGTACACGGGTCACTAACTCACAACAGCTCCTGGCCGCACGATTCGTCCAAACAGATGAGGCGGAGCCTGACGAGATCTCCGGCGCGTTTGATTTGTCCCGCATCTCGACGGGCTAAAGGCGCGTTAGCGGCAACGGAGAGATACATAACAAGCATACTAGATCCTCCTAACAGTAAAAAAAAAAATCGATTCCTAATGCAAACAAACATCGATCGACATTCGATAGACATGGGCAGCATGCCCGTTCTCTGCTACGGGCGCGCTAGGTGAACTCGAAGCGCATGAGGAGCTTGACGCTCTTGAACTTGTGCCCCTTGTGGTCGAACAGCGGGACGGCGCGGATCCCCGGCCGCAGCTCCTCCACCGGCAGCGCCGTCTGCCCGCCGAAGTCGTCCTCGCTCACATCCTGCTCGTGCACCTCCACGCGGAGCACCGCGATCTCAGGGACGGTCAGCGGGAAGGCGAACTCCTCCTCCCACACGGGGACCCAGTTGTCCTCCACGGCTTTCGTCTTCCTCATCACCGAGTCTAATGGAACTCCGGCAATGCCAACCTATTGGTGAACCAGAACCGAATTAGCAATGCCTCTTTAAGCTTCAGGGTGATGCGACTGTCTTTCGGATGATCAATAGGGGTCGCGAGCTTTCAAACATTGGCATGAGCTCAAGGAGTGAGCAGACCTTTACATAGAAATCTGGAGGTGAGTATGTGTCGAAGTGTGTCTGCTTGAAGTCTTTGTGCCAACCTTCGCCCATGTACACCTTGACCTGCACACCAGTACCAGATCAACCCATTTCTGAGACCCACAGAGAGCTAAAAAGAAGCACCTCGCAAAAAGAAGCAGCATGGCATCTACCTTCAATGTTGCCTTGACCGGTAAATCTGCCTTGGGATCAAACACCTTTCCGTCTGGACAAGTTTGCATCAAGAAATCAGGTTTCTTCACATAACCGCAGCCACCGTTGGCTTTGTAAAAACCATGCATTAACCAAAGTGCTCTTCCATATCCCTGGAGGAAAAAAGATGGAGGGAAAAAATTATATGTCATCATGACATTAGACAGCTTCTGCACAATTAATGACTGCTTAACAGCATAAGCAAAGGGAAAATACATAGCACAATTAATTCCTGCATTCTACTTATGTTACAGCACCAAACTCAATAATCAGGGTTCCTTCGAATGATTTGCTAAAAAGACAGCACAGATACGCCCCAATCATGAGACAACCGAGCAACCAACACACGACCACAGTGGTAAGTTGGATCTTGACTAAAAACATGACTACAGTGCAAATTTGGCGAGGTGAATCTTGATCCAAATCACATACAGGAAATCCAGGAACTATTGGAGTTCAACGAGGCCACAATATATTGCTCAGATTGCAATCAGACCTGCATATTGAATGCCACCATTTGAGCACCATGCACCCAGCCAAGAAATGGATTATAGTTGGATGAATTGAAGCGGGTTCCCTTTGGATATATTCTCAGCATATTTCTATGTGTGAAGCTGCTTGGAACAAACAGAAAGTGCACTTCAGTAAGAGAACAAAAGTAGGCAACCAAGGACTGACCACACCATTATCGTCTCTCCTCCAACATTTGCTGAACAATGAAAATGTATTGAGTAAACGAACCTCACAATGTTGGGACCATGATTTGCTGCCACTTTTGCAAGTTCTTGCTCACTCAAACTGAGGCGCCTAACTTTGTCAGGGTCATTCTTTAAGGCATCCACAAGAGGACCCTTTGGCTTTCCTGCCTTGATAGTAATCAGGTGTTTATACTCTGTTGCCACATGCTTGCTTGTTTTCTGCTTATCATCATCATCCAGACCTCTTCCGCGATATAATAGATCATCATCATGCTGCTTGAGCACCATTTAGTAAAATATTGATAGGGAGAAATTGCTGACTAAGAAAACAAAAGGTAAAATGTAGCAGAATTTAAGATCAGTACCCTGTCGGCAACTTGCATCTCATCCTGAATATCTGGAACTTCTACTCCCCATGCTGCTTCTTCCTTTTCTCCCTTTTTAAACTGGGATTCAATTTCTCTATCCTTCATGGTACCGCTGTTTGCTTCAAGGTACTCCTTTGGGGGTTTAGTTGAGAGCAGGACACGCCCCTTTAGAGCTTCAGGTGAAGGAAATTCTTGAAGATGTTTTGATTCAGGGTAATATAGGATGTCTCCAAACACTTCAAGGACCATCTATACAAAATTTCAGAAGTAGCTACACTAGAATCACATACCATACATTAACCATTCAGAGAAATACAGTTACCTTAGCTACTTTCGCCTGAAGATCAGGTGTGAGGTGGTCTTCGAATGTTATAATAACAGGATAGGGAGATGCCACAAAAGCATATTCTTTGATGGATCTCAAGCATTTGATAAGTGATACTGGGGCAGTCAGTGTCCTACCAAGAGTGAAAAGGTAAATGAAGTTACAGCACATCTCATGGCAGCTTCAATTTTAGTATAGATATAATGTTCAACAAGATGATGTGCAAAAATCTCTTCATGAATGGAGCACCAAGCAACAACATGTGCAAATATATATACCTTCCATGGAGAACGTCAATGTCATCTTTAGAAGAATTTGGCCATATGTCCAATTCAATTACACGAACACCTATTTGCAGTGCCTTGATGATGGGAGCATCACTGCAGTCACTGCTGAGTTGATTACCGGTCAGATACGAGTTGTGTCCAGTGTATATAAAATAGTGCGATAGCGGTGCGTTCATGTCCTGATGGACCTGGAAAAAGAAAGGTATTTAATATCAAACAGTTCACAGAGTGCATACGGGACCATTAAAATTGCAGATCAATAATGGAGCTTCACGTGCTAGCCACAGAAGATAATGGCCAAAAGAACTTTTCTTTGACTGTGAAAGACACCTAACAATCCATTCAATCTACAATCTTCAGAGCTGTTATGGATCAACCAAAGTCAAAGCATTGTATCATCATTCAGCTACCAGCTTGCTAAGAATGATGTGTCCCGACACAACAATAGCAAAGGCAATGGCACAACATTAAACCTGTATTAATTCATTGATAGAAAAGTCACCGCGAAATCCCAACGACAAGCCTATGAAGCTACCAAGCTAAGCATGACAAAACAATCTGATTATGTGATTGAACAATGGCCGCAAATGTTGAAATGGCACGCATTATACAAGGAGCAGTTCACATTCGCAAGCCACCTTTGTGATCCATGAGGAGCAGCTCGCAAATCCCCTACGCGATCAGGAAATGCAACTAATTTGACCTAATCCGTTACCGAATGCGGCCTCCCACATTGCGTAATCCGTCCCCGAATGGAGCCTCCCAAGCAGCAATCAATCGCAGCAATACACGCAGGCAACATTGAATCAAGGCCGCATTTGGGCTGGGGCTCGAGGAGCAGCTTGAGGGTGGCTTTACCTTGGAATGGCGGAGGGGCGGGTTGAGTTCCTCGGAGAAGAGGAAGTGCATGAAGTCGTCGACGGTGAGCGCCGGCCTCCCGAAGCGCGGGGTGCGGCTGCGGTCCAGGAGGACCCGGTCGACGACCTGCTCCGCGACCTCGCCGTCGGCCCCTCCCCAGGCGGCGAGGTAGCGGCGGAGGTCGTCGGGGCCCATGTAGGGCGACCCGGCGGCGAAGCGGGAGAAGAGCGCGCGCACGTCCTCGGGCGTGGCGGTGTCGCCGAGCGCGAAGTGGCGCGTGAAGAAGATGCAGCACTTGTACGTCCCCATCTCCGCGGTGGACGACGACGCCCCCGCCTCGCCTGCCCCCTCCTCGGCCTCGGCCTCGCTCTCCGTCCCCGACGGAGGTGTGTGGGGTGGGGAGGCGCGCGGGGGAGCTGGAGCTCCTTTGTCTCGTTTGGGCATTTTCGCGCCGCGAGGTTTCAGGGCGATCCGGTGGGTGGACGGGCGTGCGGAGGGGGAGGAACAGGGAGAGCGGCGCGGCGTCTACTAATTTCGAGGAACTGCCGGCTGGTTAAGTACCCACCCCCGCCCGTTGATTCTTCTCTAAATGCGGCAGGTGTGCGTGCATCTGTGCTGATGAGCGCCTGAGCAGGCGGCGTTCACGTTTTTGTTCCGCCACGGCCGCCGTGGAAGCGACGAGATGCCCCCAAACAAAACTTCGGAACAAACGTCGTGGAATCGTGGGGCATCGTTGGAACCAAACTTTGGAACAAACGAGATGCCCAAAGCCCAAAGGTGAACCAACCACCACGGCATTCGTGGAATCGTGGGGATGCGTGACCTCTCTCGCCAGGCCCTCGTTTCCCGGGGCTCGCATCCGCATCGTGAACTGAAGCCTCCAGTGCGGTGAGGCGCGTGGTTCGTGTCGGATGCCGGACGTTCGAACTTTTCTGCTGCAAACCTTGCAAACGTCGTCTGCCACGGTCTGCAGTCTCGCATTGCGCATTCTTTCATTGTGCAACCAGGATTGCAGTTCACACTGGAAATGAACAGGATTGCAGTTCACACTGGAAATGTTCCTGGAGTTGGAAACACAAACCTAGAGGTCCATGTAGCTCCCTTGTATCGATCGTCTTCGAAGGATGATTTGTTGAAGCAAGTTCCGGTGATACTCTTAAAGACGAACCCAGGGGCGTTAGGCATGGCTCGTGCCAAGCAGCACAACAGTATAGCGTGATTGAAATTATAGCATCACCGCTAGATAATCAGGATGAACAGAAAATCAAATATACTTGGCGGCTGAGGAAAAAGCAGAGTGTGACACCGGGGAAGAATTTTAGGGAATGCCATCTGACCATCAAGCTGATTTAATGACAACGTCCTTCCTTTTTACGAATAAAATAATAGCACATATTTTCACATATGATTCAGAAATGATGAAAAGGCTAATCATGCAATAGCACAAATGCAAATAGTAGCAAATAGAACTACCCAACAACACGAACTCAAGGGCCGACTTGTAACAAGAGATAAAGCTAGCCTTCCTCTGATTTTTGAACCAGTAATTAGCACACATACCTAAATATTGAACAATTTCTTATAAATTGCAACGCTAAAAATTGAACAGTGAACATAAAGGAAACTAAGCATGGTGATCCTAAATAAACCAGTCGTGGTAAGTAATCACAATGAAAATTTTGCACAGACCACGACAGCTCACTTTAGAAAGTCAGATTTCCACCAATAATACTTCGGCAAAACCTAATTACTTCCTTTTCTTTACCAAGATCTACACTGAGCACCCACCATGCCCACTGGACATTTCAGGACATTACAGGACATTTCCCCACTGGCCAGATCATAAGTAGTTCTGCAAGGTCACAGCAAAAACACTCCAGTGACTGACTGGTTAAAAGGCAGTCCACTCCATCCACCAAACAAATTCCGAACATTATCTGCACAGAAAGGAGAGAAACACAGTTTACAACTCTGCACATTTGTTGTATACTTGTAATTTACAAAGTAACAAGGGAAAGAGTACAAAGCAATATAAAGTTTTTATCATTCTCAAAATTGCAACACAAGTACACAACAACATAGAAGAAAATTCCTTCTTGAAGGACACTTTGACTTGTGAAGTGTAACATTTCATGCAAGAAGAGTGAATAAAGACATTTCAGTTATCTTAGGCAAAAGAGAAGACAAATAAGCCACTGAAAACAAATTCTGGAGTTCAGGTAGGTTGAAGTTATGTTGGCTTCAAGAATCAGTTAAAAGCAATGGTTTCTCCAAAAGAACTGCCTATGTTAGTAAATGAGTTTATCTGAAGTATCTCATCACCAAACTCATCTACTTACCATCAAACAAGTACATGCAACCTAGCCTGAGATCCATAATGGACAAAGCAAGCATGGATTCCTCTATCAAAAACATGAACAGAGAAAAATGGATCCAAACACATTCTATGTATGGTTTTTATGGAAACTGAGAAACAATCTGTGTTTTCTGAGAATATCTCGGATGGGTATGGACAAGGTCTGGAGCCTGATGATGCTGAGAAGATGGGGAATCCTGTGCCCAGAGACAATGAGGGGCTGGGAAAACTAACACGACAATGGGAGGAGACTCCCCCCAAGGCCTTGTTCTAAAGAGCTGGGCAATTTCATTGGGAAGTTAAAAGTGTACGCCGATCAACACTAAGGCTACTACCAGGAAGAACTGTGACATGGAGTTGCAAAGAAGCAGAAGATGCCAGGAGGCAGGAACAACTGGGAGAGGAAGTCAGGAAGGGTATCTGCAAGAATGGAGCTAAATGAGCCAATGAGATTTGAGGAGAAACATGTAAGGAAAATGTTGCCGTTGTATGCTAATAGGACTGTAGTCATCTAATCCTGGTGCTTTTCCCAGCAAAGACTTGTGTCTGAAGATGTTTAATCTAGAGGAAACCAAGGTTACAAAATCTTAAACGTTTTGTAAACTTTTGGTCCATTCATAATGAATGAGGGAGATGTGGCTCTTCAACTCTAAATATAGAGGTACCAACTTGAATAGCTGCATATACAGATCCTAAGTATCTTCACCATCGACATAAATAGTCTATTGATGAAATAAAAGGATATCCAAAGAATTATGTTAAAGGCCCTTCATGCTAAAGGAACTTTGCATGCCTTAGAGTCAGAGCTTTTTTGCCTTTTTTATCAAAATGGGAGTTGGGTAAAGCAAACTCCCTCCTTGGATGAGCACTGGCTTAGTCAAGTAGAACAAGGTTGCGCTGTTTGATGCTCCAATCAAAAAAAAAAAGGTGGGACCATGCCAGTACAAAGAACTATGCGTTAGAAGCAGCCCACCAGCTTCCATAGAACAATATCACAGCAATGTAGACCTAAGTGGATTTATTGGATTCTGGGGAACTATCACGAGTATGTCCAGCCTATAGAACGAGAATGCCGTGTTGTCCAGTGGAGCTTAAAAGAAGGTGACTTGGAGCCTAAAGAAGGTGACTTGCGCAAACAGCTGACTACTTTTCAGGAATAGCCAAACCTACCCAGCTGACTCAAGGAAGCATCTTCAATTTGTCATTAGATTTAACATAACTTGGTGCATTTATCAACAATTTGTTTCCAGCTCTAAATGATACTTGCAATACACCAAAAGGAACAGAAGAATTACCGCCTATATCATGTGAGCACTAGCGCAAAACTGATAACTATCGCTTTCATTCGAATGACATTTTTTAAGTATTATTTGATGCTGCACAGCTTGTAAGACTAGAAAACTGGACCAGCACTCCAATAGCATGTAAAGAGTTTTCAATTTCTGTAGGAAATATCGCCAGCTAACATACAACATTTCCTAGTTCCAATAGGCACATAAACATTTATATCTAGACGAATTATACTTCATCAGCAATCAGACCAATGGAAAGAATAAGCTACCTTGTATATCTATGGGCAACCAAAAAAGGATTACACCTACAATTCAGAGCCCCAACTTATCTTGTAAGGCATGTGTTTGCAGGTCTCTTCTCATTATCAGTTAGATGTATAATCGTAATGGCATTTTGTTCTCACATGCACAAATGTTGTCGGGTAAATTTCCAAGCACCCACTAATCGATTATGGAAAGTAAGCAGAAGATGCAGGTCTTCCAAATATAAGTTAAATATGTTCAACATTATCAAGTGAAGTGTGGTGGGTGGTGCCTACCTAGTAACGACAAACATCTTACAGATACTGCAAAGAGTAGACAAGGCTGCATTAATCATGGTACCGCATAATCACTTTTCAGTTATAATCATGGCGGAAACAAAACCAATATCATGGAGAAACGATAAGACTGGTTAATTCAAATGAGATAAACACAGTAAGCATCCATCCAACTTGGTCTTCTATGAGCCTCAACTAACTCATCTTTATGTAGGGGTGTCTTTAGGAACTCAAATTGTTAAACCAAGATTGTAGGGCTAAATATTTGCTCTTAGTGCTTAGCAACAATGATCAAATTAAATATCAGCATGGTCTAGCAAAGTTTTCAAGCATACCTTCCATACCATAAACGGTATCAGAAGATGACGAGCAGCGAGAACAGCATGTACACGAGCCAGCACGCATAGGCAATGAGGCCCCTATGCTCGTCGCCGCTAGATGCAAGCTCTGCGAGCAGCCTGGTGCAGACCCTGGTGGACCATAACACGAACGCCATCCCCACTCCAAATATAAGTCCGCCGCCCCGCGGCAGGAAGAGGGAGACCGCGGAGAATATGACCATGGGCAGCATGCAGTATCCGACGAGGCTGACGCACCGGTACAGATCGAGGTCCCCGCGGCGGCCGCCCGACAGCATGGAGAAGACGAAGTAGAGGAAGAGGGATGCGACGGTGACCCAGCCGAGCACGATCCCGAAGTGAAACTTCCCCGCGAGGAGCTGGAAGAGTCCAAAAGAGAGGAGGAAGAGGAACGGGCCCGAGAGGTCGGCGTCGGCGTGGAGCGAGGGGTCGGCCGAGCGGAGCGGGTGGAGGATGGAGATCGTCTTCCGCCAGATCTGGCGCGTGTTGATGCCGAGCTCCTCGAGGAGAGGCGGCTCGTCCTCGAAGGATGCGCCGGAGCCGCCGACGCCCATGGGCCCCGCGAAGAGGGGCGGCGCGGAGGAGGAGGAGGCCGCGGCAGCGGAGACGTCGAACGACATGAAGGGGAGCGGGTTGGCAGCGGACGAGGTGGAGGGGCGCGGCGGCGCGAACGCGGGCGGAGGGGAGGCCCCCATGCCCGGGGCAGGATGGCGGCGGTGCGTCGGGGTGGACGGCGTGAAGACCACCGGAGGCACGGGGAACTCCTTCGCCATGGCCGCGGCGATCGGGGAGAAAGCGGCGGCGGTGAGGGTTAGAGATCTGGGATGTTGCGGGAGATCGTGGAGTTGGGTTTTGGCCTTCGAGAGGAGGGAGGTCGTCGGGGATTCGAGGGAGGAATCGCGCTATCTTTCTTGCGGCTTTCGGGTTTTGCTTTTCCGTGTTTTTTTTTTTTTGCGCGTTTCGTGGTTAAGCAAAGGGGTAAATGCGTGAGTATGTTGCTTTGGTGGAAAGGATCCGATAGTCTGAATTCAGTTCTTTTTCCTATGTCTCGAACACAATTACAAGATGTATCCGTACACAACACCACACTCTACACACTCTTTTCGAGATGTATGCTAATCTAAAACATATATGCAACTATACTTAGGGCAACTTCAGTGTGCAAAACAGTCGAATCATGACGGTGTGGCGGGGAAACAAACTAATAGAGCATGTGGTGAAGGTTGAATGCTATGTGTCAGAATAGAAATCAACTTCCAAATAGCATTCGAACTCTGATGAAGAAAATACGTTATCTAGCACATGGTGGAGGGAGGGAGGCAAGCATAAGACTTTTCTCCGTTTGTGCGAGCATAGGACATGCATGAAGACTAATATTTCTTTTTACTGCAAAAAGAGTCCCACCAATCGATGTTTGCGTTGGAGGTATCGGACATTAGTTTCATTCATTTCCCGTGAACAGCAACAGTTGGCACAACACTGGAGCTGCCCTTACTGAAGAGATTCATAAAGTCTTCGACTCTGCAAATGACTGGTAGACATGACATCATCTCATTATGGCTTGTCGGAGATTGAAGGTAGATAGTAAGTGCATTTTAGGGAAAATACTCGATGCTACAATGCTAATGGTTAGCACTCTATCGAGTGGACTTACTACCAAGTTGAAAAAGGTTGTTTCGTTGAATTTGAAGAGCTGAGTCTTCTAGTTTGTACGATATCTTCTTTTCAAAGGATCGTAAAAAAATGGTTGTCGTGTTTTTTTTACAGTTTTAAAAATATAGATATACAGCTGGACGAGATGAATTTGTACGTGATTCTAATATTTTATTATGAAAATGTGATAATGGAACTCGTTATGAATGAATAAACGCACGTAACTTTCAAGTTCGTTACCGCACTTCGTAACTCGAATTTAGATGGACATGTTTTATCCGCTAAGATGGAGGTGTAAACGGTGTAAACACACCGACCGAGTGGTTGATGCCAGTGGCCGTTCATGTGCTGCCACGTGTTACAAATCGCGTATGCCCAGCTAGTGACACGCCCGACGCCTCTTGCCTCCCAGAACTTCAACTCCAAACCCGGTCAGCCGGTCCTGTTCCTGCTTGACACACTGTCACGTTAAATGAGGCCGGGGCTGGCGTCAGCACGGCGGTGGAAACTGGAACGTTTTCCTCTCTTTACCTCGTCCAAAAAGAAATCCTCTTTACATTTTCTAATGAAAAAAAGAAATCGAGTTCAAACGATTTATTTGCTAATCATAAGTATTTCAATTGTTCACAAATAAGTGACGTAGTATCATTGTCAAGAGTATTATAATGTCTCGCAAAAAAAAAGAGTATTACAATACATCAATTTAGTTACAAAAGGTAAGTCAAGTACTAGTCTTATAACTTTTGGGACAAAGTGATTAGTTTAAACGTAAATTAATTAACTTATCCTAAACAGCGTGTATGTACAAACGGAGGGCATAGCATGATATTGCTTGTTAGTTTCAGCTTTATCAGCCATCAAACACAGTATTTTCCTCTTACAACAAATCAGCCATTTCAGCTTTTCAGCCGGCTTATAAGCTGAAGCGAACAGACCCATTTTTACAGATGTGTCTCGGTGGTTGTCAAGAAAATATTAGCAACTGCAAAATTTTCAAGCGCAACGTTGTTTCGTATATCAATTTAGTTACAGAAGGTAAGTCAAGAAGCATGATACTTTTGCAGATGTCTCTGGCTATCAAGAAAACATTAGCAATTGCAAAAAATTCAAGTACATCGGAGGATAGCTATGTAGTAAGGTGAACAGAAGCTGGATCTTGCATTTTTCACAAGAGCTTTATACTGCAGCATTGCCATCTGCGATGCCACAGCCCACAGCTTGCTTAAAAAGCAATTTCTCCCCAGACAGTTATACTAAACCTATGTATATCTATATATCTATAACAAGTTAACTGCCAACCTTTGGGCATAACACAAGACCAGTCACTCAAACAACACGTTCTGCTGTCCAAAGACATGAAAAAGGCGCAAAGGTTCCTATTTCTATTTACAAGCTGTAGTTTATTCATTACTGCAGTGAAAAAACTCACACGGCAGAGCCCTAAGTTTAGTTATTCGCCACTCTGAAGAGAAACAGAGCACTATAGAACCCTAAGCTTGGTAAGGAAGGCCGCACAAAAGTCCAGGAAGAGGAGCTGAGGTCCAGTAACTCTCTGCATATCGAGGAGGTATTTCTCATCCCTCGTCTTGTAAAGCTGATGAAGAAGAAAACAATGTCAGCAGGCAGCAGATGCATCACCAAAGAGCGTATTATAATAAGAGAACAAAATGTGGCATTTCAAGTGAATTAATAGGCTGCTGGTCCAAGATAGGTGTAATATATGGGCATATGGTAGACTGGTGCACAAAATGAAAGTTTGTTTGATCAGAATGGCACCAGGGATACTTGTTAGAAATAGCAGACTCATGTGCTGAACGTTTACAGGCTGGAAACACAACAATATGTATTAGAAATTCCTTTTTTAGAAAACAAGGAAAGAACTAAGGTGGCTTGAAAACACATAGTTTTACTTGTTGCTAATGATGATTCAAAACACATGATTGAAAAAAATTTGAGAATCCATTGCTCTGTCCACACTCCAACAATGATTCAAACACATGATTGAACAAGTCAGCAAGACCGGGTTAAAAACACACAATTTATTGAACAAAGTCCAGTTAGTGTAACAAGCTACTACATACCTGGATTTCAAATTTGATCACAGCAGGTAGCCTTCCATTTGCATCATCATTATCCATGATGGTAGAGTCACCAAGAAAGCTGTTACTGGAATCTAACATATCATGGGCTTCTGAAAACTCCGGACACCATCTGCATTTCATGTTGTAGTGTCCATTCTTCTTCCAGCTGACATTTAATTCTTGAAGTGCTTTTAGGACCTCAATCATTATTTCACGTGGGTGGGCCCGAGACTGTTGGTTAAATGATACATTAATACAAGTGCTAGGTTGTACAAAGCAAAGCAAAATGAACTGCATGCAAGACCTGAAGTCCAAGTGCCCATTTTCTTTCAACTGGATAATGTGTCCGCAGGCCGTTGCTATGAGGATCTGTGCTTCCTGGAACATAATTCCTCACACCAGAACTAGTTGATTCGGATGATGCCAGCTGATTTAAATTCCTATCCTGGAGAAGCAACCATTCAGGCATTCGACATTCAATAGCGCTAAAATCGTCAATAAATCAAATAAATCCCCGCTATCTATTTTGTTTAATGACCCCAGATGTAATCATGTAAATGTGTACTGACCATTGATTCTTGATAATCTGCCCCAAGATAGCCACTGGTTGCTTTAAACCGATTGTCCAATAGTAAATAATATGCAACTGTTGCCTGGAAATTTTGCAAATATCAGTAGCCAACTCACTAAAATGAAACATAAGGCTCACATTGCAAGCCCATACCTCATTTTGAAGTCTGCTGCACAGTGATTCGCACACATGGTCCTTGTTAAATCCCATATTAACAACATCTCGAAGTGTATCCTCATCAATCTTCAGAAAATGACCGTTGTAGGAAAATGTTACAGCATTGTCAGGAGAAGAATGATAGGGACTAGTTACTGTAAAGTCAATTAAACAGAAATGCCTTAATATCCCTCAACATGCATTAAAAAGTGACACTGCAAGAAAAATTTAGTGTGTACCACTTATGCACTCAATAGAATATACATGTTGGTGGTTGGTGCTACAGTACAAACTACTTGCAGTAAGGAATTACTCTGAGATATAACTTCTGACTATTGATCTATACAATATTATGTTCACAAGATACTACATATGCTTATAAAAATATTTTTTGCGCAAAAACTATAGTAGATGATTTTCTGATATGAACAGTCTTCAATACGTTTTCTTACGTATTAGTGGACAAAATTAGAAACATTTGAATACAATCATACAATAGCGGCATAACCACTTAAATGTGAAAGAGGATATACCATTTTGGCTTGCTGCGTCGTGTCTGGTGGAGGCACTGCCAAGTAACGAGGAAGGCGATTCTGGAACCATTGATGCTCCCGAATTTCACGAATTGTGATTCTCTTCATAGGCTCAACAACGAGCATTCTTGGGATCAAATCCCTAGCTAAAGCAGACAAATGACTTGGAAGAGTGTAGATACCTCCCTGAAACACGTAAAACCAGGGGGAGGGGGATCAATCTCCAAAAAAAACAAGAAGAAAAGAAAATCTACTTGTTGCAAGGTAGTAGTCCATGTAAGTTCTTTCTCACCTTAATCTTTTTGAACAGGTTGGGAATATTCTCATCATCAAATGGAAGAGTTCCACAAAGAAGTGCATAAAGGATCACTCCACAACTCCATACATCAACCTCAGGTCCAGCATATAATTTACCAGATATTACCTGCAAAGATACCCATATGTATCATAAAACATGGTGTGCAAAAAAGCAGGAAAATAGATCAACAAATTACTGTGATAAGCATAAAATACCTCAGGAGCAGCGTAGTTTGGACTCCCACAGCTAGTCTTCAAAAAATGACCATCATGCATGACATTGCTCAAGCCAAAGTCCGCAAGTTTTACATTATACTTTGAGTCAAGTAACAAGTTTTCTGGCTTTAGGTCACGATGGACAACCATGTTTCTATGGCAGTATTCCACACCAGATATGATCTGTTAAGTGCACATGGAAAAAAACTAATAAGAAAAAACTTGAAAATACAAATAAAAAAGCTAGAATATTCTAACCGGCATATCCTCCCACAGGATGATGTAACGTTTCAGTCATAATTCAAAATTATGATACTAAGATAATCAAGAGTTCAGGAAAAGGCGTTAACTGATTGAATAGAGTACCTCACCCTAAAGACAAAGCAATTACCTCACCAGTCTTGCAAGTCAACATGGTAACAGGTCAGAAGCTAAAAAAAAGGCAAGGCAAACTAATCCAAATAATTATGGTTTATTAAACCTTTCTTTTTTCTCTTTGGATCATAACCAAATCAAAATGAGGCCCACATTAAATGCAACAGAAACAAATGAGGAAATGGATGGAGTGTCCATAAATATTCAATTTCCACTGATGCAAAATAACAAGGGAAAACCCTTTTAACGATAAATACCTACTGTGATGCAAAAAAAACATGTCACTACAAGCAAATAAATAAGCGAAGGACAAATACCTGCTGGAAGATACGACGAGCTTCATCTTCCTGTAATCTGCCTTTCTCAACAATGTAATCAAACAGCTCACCATACTTACAATATTCCATCACAACATATATATCTGTAGGTGTGTAAATGACCTCATAAAGCCGGATGATATGGGGGTGAATGAACAACTTCAATATCTTGATTTCTCTCTTTGCTGAAAACAGGATACATGGGGAGTCTTAATAGTATCAAATTAACTCCAGCTTTTAGTTTCAAAGCACTATCCAAAGCTGAACTTTGCTCCTAGAGAAGCTATCAGCAAAATAATGGGGTATCAACTGTATAAGGAAGCATACCTTTCTCCTCCATTTCCATATTTTTCATTTGGCGGCAGTTAATGATCTTTATAGCAACCCTATGTCCTGTAAGCTTATGCTCTGCGATCTTCACTTTTCCAAATGTACCAATACCTAATGTTCTTCCCAGGTTGTAGTTTCTTAATGCATCAGAATGCCCACCCCCTCTAGCACTTCCATCCATTTTCACTCTGCCATTAAAAAAACGAAGAGATTTTATGTTTGCTATATATCAATTAGCACAACTATAAGTTTGTATTTAATAGGATCCTTGCCCGGCACAAATACAAATCACACTCAGTGCAGTCTGTATTTCTATTGGTCCCCACAACATAAATTACTGTACTTTGTTATGTACGTAAATGCTCAAAAGTATTTTATTTAACGGTAAAGCAAATACCATCAAGTGGTTGCACCATCCTGTCCTCCCTTTAACCAAACCCTAACCATAAGTCATCCCCAAAGCCTTCTAGGCCATCCTCTCCCGGAATGGAATCCCAGATTACTGCCACAACCTTTACAGTGCCTGGCCACTTGATCTTGTCCATGGATGGTGTTGCACCCGTAGGTCGTGCAAAAATAGATTACTATTTACTACAACTAGGACTCGCTTGACAGCGGAAAGAAATGAACAACAAATGGAATCCTGGTGGTTTAAAAGCTGAAAAGAACCCTAAACATCACAACTGATGAACAACCAGCGGCATCATACCCTGTTCACCCCGTAGACAACGATCAATAAATGTCAGCACCTAATTGGCATAATGGCATGGCTAACTAGTGTCAAGATACCGAGCCTAGAATCCGCACACCAAACACAGCCCAAGTAACCAATCAGCTACGACACACAACACAGGCAGCTTGTGCACCAGTCCCATCCATAAAAGAAATAGCCGGGATATAAATCGGAATCCCTCACCCAGCGAGATCTCAGCTCAGAAGCTAAAACCGAGGAAAAGTGAGATCGACTGACAGAACAATCGATAGACAAGCTATCCAAGCAATCGATCGAGGATTCGAGGTTGACCTTGTAGCAAGCGGGCGAGAGATCAGCCCGGGAGGATCTGAGAGAGCGAAACTGGAGTAGACGACATCCTTGCAGACTAGGCGTTGCGTCCGAGGAGACCCGCCGCCGCCTTGCTCTAGCAGCCCATCAAATCCCCGAAACCACAAGCGCCGCTCAATTCCCCCCACCTCATCTACTCTTCCGAGTCCACGAAACTCCTCGCCCTCCCCCAAGGGAATGCGACAGCAAGCCCCCCTTGATCCGCAGCTCAAACCCACCCCCAGCACCCAGCGGCCCACTCCCGAACCCGAAGAGGAATCGAAGCAGGAGAGCTTGCAGACACCAGCAGGAAATCCACGAGCACAGCCAGCAGCGCGCTTACCTTACCTCACCAGGCTCGCCGGCCACCCGACGGGGGGTCAACCTTCCTGCGCGCGGGCGGGCGAGAGTGGGAGGAGAGACGGGGAGAGCACCCACGAGCCGAGAGCGGAGGGAGGTTTTGGGGGTTGGGCGTATGGGGGGGACTGCCGGCCTCGGTCCGATTCCGGGGGGCGGAGGCTTTATCCCGGTGTTAGCTTAGTTTAATCGCCCGCTCGGCCGGTTTTAGGGCGATGCGAGAGGAGGGGGGCGGCGTTACCGGGGGAACGGAACGATCATCGTCGCGCTGACGTGGCGGCGCGCTCGGTCGGTCGCGCCCGGGTTTTGGCAGTTTGGCTGCTTCTGGCTTTCCCGGTTTCCCCCGTCTCCTCTTTGGCTCCCCTCGAATTTTTTTGTTTTCTTTTCTCGTGCGCGTGCGTCCGTCTGGTGGAGGGATGGCGTGGGCCGTGGGACGGACGGCCGGACGGCTGGGGGGCTGGGCGCCATTTGTCGGGGGGTGCTTTTGGTCGCCGGCGGGGGTGGGGGAGCTGACACGGCGCTGATGCGGTGCGGCGTCGGAGCCTCGGAGAGGGTTGGTTGTTTCCGACGAGGAGGACGGCGTGTGGATCGTTTGCGCTTGCGCCGTGCCCCCGTGCGCCCGTGCGCGTGTATGTTGGATGGCTTGGCTTCCCCGGTTTGTTAACCCACGTTGCCTTGCGCTGGCGCACTTGCACAGCGGCGCAGTTGGCTGCTGCTGTGCCGTGGACTTGTGGTCATCGCGCCCGCCGGAGGAGACGTGGGGTTATCAAAGTATTTTAACCTCGCGTCAGTGACGTGAGATTGGGTAGGCTAGAGATGTGCTCATTTTGTGGCCATATCACGTTGCTGACAGGCTTTAAATAATACGGTGACATGAGTGTTCCAAGCTGGGAGATGACAGTTCTGGAAGGGATTAGTAGACACATTGAGTATGGTTTGACGCTGATGTAGTACTAGTTTATTATAGGCTACCCGTTCTTGTTTTCAAAAAAAAAAAGGCTACCCCTTCTTGGTGTACTTTGGTAGTGTGCACGGAACAATTCTGTAGCAAGTGGGGGTGTGCCAGGACCAGGAGGTTTTTGCAGGTGCAACCATGCGAGTGGAATTTCTCTTTTCTTAATTTCAAAAAAAAAATCTCTTTTCTGAAGTATAACATCACCTAGTTTTTTTATTTTTTTTCTTTGCTCGACACAACAAAAGCTGATACTTATTCTTTTTAGCAACGAAAAGAAACAATGGTAGCATCTATACGGCTGTTTGCGAATTTGACGTGCCAATCAGAACCACGGACGGTTGGTTAAAAGAAAGGCAGTGAACGAGACGTCTGGCCTCGTTAGTCAAAAGAAGCAGGTGATTGGCTTGGTTGGCGACGGAAGCAACGCATCGAATTTTGGAAGTATCATCGCCGCGAGATCTGCCTCACGGTTCGTCGCTGTCCGTCGCTGTCGCTCACGATCTGTGACTGTCATCTACCCCGCTCCGTATATCGACGGTCCCGCCGCCGTGCCGGCGACGTCTTTGAGGCTGGACACCCGTACACGCGCCCCAAGCTAGCTCCCTTCTGTCTTCACGTGGCGATATTCACCGGCGAACCGCGAGCCGCACGATGCGGCGCTGCCACGTACGCTCTCTGCTTTCCATGTGCCCTCACGGCGGTCCACCGCTAGCGTTCGGTGCAAGACGGCTCGCGTGCGCTCGTCCCGGTCGGGGCTTGGCCTGGCCTCCCCAGCTATTCTGACGGCCGACCTTGACGCGACGCGCGGCCGGATGCGCCCGTAACTTCGGCCGCACGCCCATGGCTGCCGCTCTCTCCATCTCGCGCGCGCGGCAACGGCAGCAGGAAACGAGCGAATTGGCCAGGCCAGGCTCCAAGACGCGAGCCGGCACCCATACCCAAGCACGCGCGGCGACGCTGGCCCGGCACCCGCGCTAGCTGAACACCCGACCCCGGCCGAGCATGGCCACTCGTGTCGGTCCCTGGCTTTTCAGCTTGTCTGACGGCCGACCGGACCTTGACGTGTGATGCGGCCGGATGCGCCCGCAGCTTCTTCCGCACGTCCACGGCCGCCGCTGCCGCTCTCCCCAACTCGCGCGCGCGGCAGGAAACAAGCTAATTGGAGCAACTAGCTGCTAATCTTACCCCAATACCTTTTTTTAGGAAAAAAGAGAGAAAAAATGAACTCCAACAATCCACCTAAATCTTCCCCAATTTTTTAGCAACGCTAAAAAACAGCCTGCCACCGCGTATATTTTAGCGTTGGTGTTCCTCCCCCAATCCTGATTCCCGCACGCCCGCGCGTCCCTTCCGATGGGCCCAATACGATGACGTGGCCTGTGTTTGAAATATTAGGGGTTATTTATTAGCGATCTGCTGTGGACTGATATATTTTTAGGGGAAATTTTTTTTAGGAGAACCCCCATACATAATTTTGGGAAAGAATTTTTTAGTATTCTCTTGGAGTTGCTCTTGGCCAGGCGCCAAGACGCGCGAGCCGGCACCCAAGCACGCGCCGCGAGCCCGCGACGCTGGTCCGGCGCCCGCGCGCGGCGCGGGTGTGTCGCGGAGCGTGTCGATCGTGCGCTGCAACTGCAATGCCAACCGCGCGCTGGGCGGGCGGCGCCGAGCCAGGGGCTGGGGGTTTAGCAGAATCGCAGCAACTTTTGCAGCTTTGCGATTCCCTTCTCATCTGATCGATGCCCCCGCGCAAGCACCAGAAATCGATCCGGTGTCGGAAAACCAACCTTTTCTTTTTATCGAGTCGGAATCGGGACATGGGAAGCAGCCTCTTACAATCTCTGAATGAATCCGTGCCCGCGCCGTGGCAACTGGCAACCTTGGTTTGGTGTTGCCGTCGTCCAACCGCCCACGTACTTCCGCTCTTGCGCCATGCCGGACCCCGTCGTAGCCGCACCCGTCCGATTCCCCGGAGGCCCTACGTGGGTTCTCCTGAACGAACTTTCGTCGATCGGCTACCACCGGAGCTACGCGACCACCGCCACAGGCTTCACGAGCGCCCGGCGCGCCGTGCAGGTGTCCTTCTCCCTCGCCGACCCGCCGGGGGTCTCTCGCTGGCTCGTGCACTGCCCCGGCCTGAACAGACGTGCCTTCAGCGGAAGCCCCGGCCCGAGATCCTCAACGCCGCCGACGGCCTCGTGCTCATGCGCATCGCCTTCTTACGCGGCGACGGTCGGGCGGCGTCCACCGATTACTTCGTCTACAGGACCGGCCCCGGGGAGCCGTCGCTCCACCTGATCCCGGGCCCTGTCCAGAGGTCGCCTCGCCCAAACGGGTCGGCATCCTGCCCGGCGCCGGCGAGCACTACTTCGTGGTCTTCCCTATCCCGCAGTTTAATTAACCTGACACCAAGTACGAGATCGTCGTGTTCTCGTCGGAGACCCAGTCGTGGAGCTCCAAAGTGGCCAGGATCTCCAAGGACCGGGAGACGACCTGCGATGCGGTGGCGACGCATGAGCCTAGCAAGGCCATCGCCGCCGGAGGGAGCTCGCTGGCGTGGGTCGACCTCTGCCGTGGCGTCCTGCAGTGCAACGTGCTCGGCGAGGACCCCGTGCTGCGGCTGCTCCAGTGGCCCGTGGCGCCGCCCCGTGATGAACACCCTCCTCGTCCTTCAGTTCGCATAGACACGCAGTACTCTCCTCTCTCATTTCGGGATGCTACGTTGAGCAATGGCGCGATCAGGTTCGTTGAGAGTCTAACCTTGACGACAATGGTGGTTGGACGGTCACCGTATCGAAGAGGGAGACGGGTTCGAAGTATTGGTGCAAGTGTTTCAAGGCAGATATTGCTAGGATCCTGGCCACGGATTCGAGTTACACTGATCTACTGCGAGTCTGCGACAGGTGTGGGACGACGACGCCACCAAGGGGCTTGATGAACAAGGTGCTCAGTGCTCCCCCCATAGTGAGATTGAGCAACGAGGACGTTGTTTACTTCATGATCAGCCTTGGGCCCGCGAACTCCGAACCATTGATGCTTGCTGTTAACGTCGGAGAGGGGCGACTAGAAGCAGCCGCGCAATCCTGTGTTAAAGGGACTTGCTGTCCATGCACATTCTTCAGGTGCATCGGTACCGATGAGACGAGCGATCCCTTCAGAGCCTTGTGCTGAAGATTCTAGTGTGGCTGCAAAACGAACTTCTTTGCAGCTCGGTGCATTTTCTTTTGTTGTGGAGCATGACGAGATGATGGAAGATGAAAGCATACCTGCTGCTGCTAATGTTATGCCGAGCAACAACCATTTTCGTGGGTCTTAACTTCCGCGAAGAAAAAGAAGAGAAGCAAGCGAGCAAGGAGCACATAGTTCAGATTGGGTCCATGGCAGTCGGAATAACAATCTGAATTATATAATTGGTAACATTATTTATCTGTTGGCGGTTTTTTTTAGCAATGATTTGTTACATCTGTAATGTTTATCATAGTGTCACGCCATGGCGACCACAAGTGATACACGGCGGCAACCACTTCAATACGCATCAAAAGACCATAGAAGTTTAATGACAACAAGTTTTTATGACTAGAGATTGTATCATATAATTTTGTTTGCTTTACACCCCTCAATATGGAGCGAAGACGTCACACATGCTTTTACCTATTGGTCCTTGGCTAACGAAATACTTTTTACCAAATGTTTGCGGAATGCCCAGTACATAATTTCAACGCCAGAGAAAAGAAACTGGAAGCAGTTGAAACTAATCTCTCGAACAAAGATTCTTTCCACGTACCTTCTCCAAGTTCTTTAATGTGGTTCGATCAAATAGCCACAAAGAGTCAACAGTTAGCGCTTAGTGACAACGTTTTGCATTGTAGCACTTTTCAAGTGATAATGACACATATTACAACAAAGTCGATACCACAAAGGTTTCAATGATTCCCACATTAAAGTTAAACAGATAGAGACCACAACTCTGTTATGCTAAGCAAGCATACTAACATACGAAGTAAACGGAAGGGGGAAAAATCCCCAGAGGTCATCTGAGAATGACGACCTTTGTTCACAACATCACGTTCTTGGACTGGTTAAAGAAAACCATACCCGGTGGCAAGCGCACAGATGATCCTATTCCCAGACGGAAGCAAACAAAGAAAGCTCCAGACTAAAAATGAACTACATGTACAAGCACACACTACATGACTCCAGCTCCAGTTGCTAATGCATCTGTAAAGAATGCGAAATTAGTTCCAAGTTGTCATGTTGATAACATCAACTGTTCAGTAGAGACAGATAGGGACTGCTATTCGCATTATACCAGTATCAGCTGCTCTTTTGATTGCATAATGAATAAATGCATCGCCCATAACATAGAAGAAATTTATAAGATCAGTAGCTAAGTACAACAGCTACTGACATGCTTGATACTAGCAAATTGATGTCAAAATTGTAGGGGTTTTCTTTGCGAAAGTCAGAATTGTAGGTTAGTTATAGCTACTTGTGCTCATAAAATCCACTCTTTTTATTTTATCAGTAATTTTGTTTCTTTGAAACATACATTTCCATCCTTACAAAGGTACTTTTAAAAAAGTTGCGTGTATGGGTAGTTGTGCACAGCAGTGTTAAAGTTACAGCTAAATCCATTCAGTAATTCTTTCTGTGTAAAAATAAGTCCAAGTATCCCCTCGAATATAATGAAAGTTACACACCTCAATTGTGAAACAGTCATACTAACACCATCAGCGATAAACACTGGTGCCAGCAACACATCAACAGTAGCTTTGCTATGAACCTAAAAAGAAGAAGCAGGACAAACCTCATAATTGGCAGCAGCATCCACGGGTCCTCTGGACTCAAGCTGATAAACTGCAAGTTGCTCTCTCCATCAGAACATATCTTAACGGCAATGTCAAATGGAAAGTTCTGGACATGTTAACTTACATAAAGCAGGACACTCTGATGCCACATCTTGAATCACTTTGCTCTCATGATCAGGAACTCCAGCAATAGCATTGGGCTTCACATCAGAATGGCTTCCAGATACCATCTGCTTTGAAGATAGGTCTCTAGTGAAAGCAGACTTTTTATAAGAAGGGCAACTAGATGTTAGCCTCTCCGACGACAATGGAGACTTCTTGTCAAAAGAGCTAACAGAAGATAAACGCTTTGAGGATGAACTCCCCATGCCGGGAGACAATTTTTCTGAAAGCTTATCCAATGAGAGGTGTCCAGAAGAAGAATCCATTGCTACTACAGATTCTCTCGGGCTCAATTTTTCAGTGGAGGATCTGCATGCTGGCTGGATTGATTCATTGCTACAAGGAACTTTAATCTCGATGTTCTTCAATAGATCAAAGTTTTCTTCATCGAACTGCTCCACAATCACAGCCTCAGAGTCATCAAACTCAAAACTTTCGTCCAGTTTCCTCTGAAAGTCTGGTTGGTCCATGGCATCCTCATCATGCTTGTCAGCAATGATGACACCCACATCAATAAGATCGTCACCAGAGTCACATTCCAGGCACTCATCTACTTTAAGTGTGGCAGTGTCAGTGTTTTTGTCTACTGCATTTGCTATAGGCGTATCTATCTTCTCACAACCATCAACGTCAAACTTTGGTTGGTTCACTGGCATGCCATGAGCAGTGAGAAGCTCATCAAATAAAGGGGTCAAAGTGCCAGCACTCTCATGGCGCACTGCGTAACTCCGGAGCTCACTTTGGATCCTGTGAATTGGCTGTCCACAAAAAATCAAATGTGTTATTTAAAGGAGCAGTATTGACATCAGGATTAGTACTTAACTATAACATTATACACAGGTGTCAAGCTTCTACGAACTGGCTATACAAGCACAAACCACAAAAAATAAAACATCGCAGTAGTAAAATGGTAATATTTAACATGCATACGCAACCATCACTTAAAATTGCTGCATAGTTTATCTCTCACCTGAGCTTGGCACTCAAACGCAAGGCGAAAGAATGCTGCAGCAACCCAGTGTTTCCCAACAGACTCAGCCAAACGGATCTGGGCTAGCCAGTATGTAGCTGACTCAAGCTGGTCGACCGTGCAACTGCTGCAATTCTGCGCGCTAAAGAAGGGCGTCTCTGCAGCCAAAACGTTTGCTGGCTTCTCTGCGGCTCTCATAGCCACCATCGGCGTGTGCCCAGCCGCGTCGTCAGCATAAGCTTTCGCCTTCTCTCCACTCCTGGGGGCCGCCGCCCCCACTTCAGCCTCCTGGAAGCTCACTCGCTGGCTCCTCTTCTTGGCCTTCGCCTCCAGATCCGCACCCGGGGCGACTTTCTTCAGGGGCTTTGCGGCAAACTTGGACGGCTTCGTCGCCCTGACCGGATTCGGCGGCGACAGCTTCGAAGGCTTCTGCGTTGCTGGTGGCGACAGCTTAGAAGGCTTCTGCACTGCTGGTGGCGATGTTTTCGAAGGTTTGAGCAACGGCGGCGGCGACAGCTTAGAAGGCTTCTTCGGCGGCGGCGGCGATACCTTCGAAGGTTTCTGCAGCGGCGGAGCTGGCTTCTCGACCGGGACGTTGTTGCTCCTGGTGGTACCAAAAGCGCGCCGTGGCGGCCTACAAAAGCACACGAGGCTGACCTCAGCAACGAACCGGAGAGCACACAACAACAAATCTAGAGTGAATCGAGAGACAACGAATCCTTGCCGTGGTTGTGGGGCGGCGGTGGCGTTTCCCGTCGGCGACCTCTTGGCCATCCTCGTCGCGCGCGCTGCGGCAATAGACTTGGGTTTGGGCGCCGCCGCCTTCAACGCCAGCGGCGCGGGAGCGGCAGCCAGCCGGCGCTTCCCTGCGCATCTCGCGAAGTAACTCACCGAATCGAACCGAGAATTAGGGAATGTGACGCTGGACTCTGGGGAGAGAGTTGCCGCTTACCTGGGAAGGGGGTGGGGTGGGGATCCATGGCCTCTGCGAGCGTGCGGTGTCCTTGTGGGAGCGATCGAGGGACGACGAGCTGATGAAACGGCGGCGTCGCGGTCGCGGAGACGTGGGGCGAGTTGAAAGTGGGGAGATGGGGAGTTGCCGTTGGGGTCGGCCGATTGGTGGGTTTGAAATTTTTTGAACCGCCCGCTCCCCCTGTCCGAAGGAGGGGAAACGAGTGGGGGTCGCGTTTTTCGCTGGGCCGAGCCTTAGGTGGGCCCCACTAACTGCACTCGATCGAACCGCCCGAATATTTACCTAAAGGTAGTTCGGCCCATTTGATTTACTGATGATTATACGCCATTTTCAGGAGCCAATCAGGACGACATCAAAAGGGGGCAAAACACCATAATGATCCATTCAGGAGTAACTACTGCTAATGATCAGTGTGGCAACCAATGGATGAAACTGATAAACAAATCCAAGTGATACTGCAGTAACTAAATCACGAGGGATTCAAAGCACAGAACCACAGGGTTAAGAAAATAGATTTGCCAGAAACTCGAGGTACAGCTTTGGCGTAACATTCAGATGCCCCAACACCACCAGGGCATATCACATCTAAAAACACTACGTCAGTTCCAAACATGCCAATGTTAGTTACAACTTAACACCAGCAAACTAGCTGGTCACAGTTTCTCGTCTTAAGACTACAGAACCAGCTTTCTAGGGCTCCTGCTGACAAAGCCAGCATGGGGTCTACCATGCCTCACATTCAGCTTTCCATATCTGAATCAATAACTGACAGGAGGTTCAAGGCAGACGAACCGATATGGATTCCTCTAACCACACCGCAATAGCCAGCATTTATTTGGTGGCAGAGAAGTAGAATGGCATCCCACAGAGCCGTTCTTCCCTGGAAGTGAAAACATAGATGTACAGCATCAGAACTAGTTATCAAAGGTTCACTGTTAAAGCTTAATAGTCAATGAGTACAAATATGATGTGAACAAATTCAATTGGGATGACGAATCAACGGTTGACAGAGGTAACCTAATAGCAAAAGAAATGAAGAACATATCAAGAGAATAAATATATCAGTTTATTTCAAGTTTAGCAGTTTAGTTAGTGCAAGCATATACTTGTTAAATGAGTCTCACCAACTGTTCAAGAATTTATTCTGGTAAATAATCGTGTTCATAGCAAATGGCAGACAAGCAAGAGCCTCTCTAATAATATGCCCATTAATTCTCAACCACTTCTGAGCTGATAGCTAAATGTTAATTCAAATCCAACCTCAAACATATAAAACTACCCATTTGCTACCTTTCTTATAGGTTTGTTTCTCTTGTTTATCCTTAACTTCCTACAGTGTGCATCTTATTAAAAGAAACACCTCCTAAACTTAAACAAAGAAATACATGACTGGATTTGGAATAGTAGCATTGTAGCAACCATGATTATAGAAGAACAAATGAACTAACAAATCACCTGAAGAGAAAACTGCAGCTTCTTGTCCCAGTATAAAGCAAATATTGGAGGACTCTGCTTGCTCACAGCCAGGATAAGAGCCCCTGGGTGAATAATTGCTGGAACACCTGATATCAGAGCAACATACTTTTCCGGGAATCTCTCTTTTGGTGGAAGAACTCCCAGAAATAAGGGATTTTTACTGGACTGGGCACCAGAGTAGGAGGTAGGATCAACATGAAGCATCCATTTTGGATGTTCAAGGAAAGCAGCAAACAGGTACAATAGAAGGTGCGAGTCAGTAGGTAGCTCGCTGATCCACTTCTTCTCTGATTTACCGTAGCCATTTCCATGACCCATGTAATCATAGTTCTTCAAACACGTTCCTTCAGCAAGTTCTGCATTGACATAGAAGCATACAAGTTATACCAGTACTAATTCTAACACCGTACGTATCTTATTATTACAGGTTAGGAAATTTTATGCAACAGAAGGCTCTTCACTCAGCTACTTTAACAAAAAAAAAGTGAAAGCAAGATATTCACCTTGAACTCTCTGAACAGTGAAATCAGCACGAACACTGCTCTGCGGCAACAAGCCTTTTATCAGCTCTCCCTTCATCAGAGTGTTGAGCCTTTGATGCTCTGTAATTGCATCGATACATGTTTGAATAGCTGGAAGGAGGGGGTTCTGTTGTGGCTGTTGTGGACTGCCAAATGTTTGTGCTGTGCAGAGAAAATAATGATTAACAGGTAAAAAAATCACATACTAAACTTTAAGAGTAAGTTGACTTCACCCACAGCACAAAAGCATTGTTAAACATGTTGACAGAAACACGCAAAACTACAGCAGGAAAATGTCAAACCACACCAGGAACTCACCAACTGGGGCATCTCGAGAACGTAGGAGTGTGGAGCGCAATTGATTAAGAATGCCATCCTCATCAACTGTGACAGTCGGTTGCCAATCTTTAGTCCCGCCAAGAGGGGATAAGGTAACTGGTGTTGTTGTGCTTGGCAGATCGCTTCCAACTTGGCTAACAGTAACTGAAGCCCCAACAGTAGCTGTAGTTTGCTTAACCTGAAAGAGTGAAAAATAAGAAAATAGAAAAAAGGGAAGATAAGCAATGAAAATGGAGTAGAGATGAAGGGTCATGTAAAAGGAATCCCAAAATTGTACACCTGAGTATGGCTTGTTTTAATTTTATGGACAAGTGGGTTCATCACAACTGAAGAGAACCACTGCCTGAGACTATCTCGCCACTGCTCAATCTCAGGATATACACCCAAACTCTCAAAGGCCTCCACTGCTTGCTCTAAGGACATCGGAGGTGGAAGTTCGCCTTCGCCCTTTTTTGGTGGTGTGCTGTACTTCTGATGGGAACTAGGAGACATTCTCACAGGCCTCAAAGGTGTACTCCTTGCTGCGCCAGAAGGGGTGGTTGATGTGGTGACTGAAACAGGAGTAGCAACGCCAAAGCTTGAAATGGTTGCTGGAGGAGTTGCAGTTTTAGTCTCTGAATCCGTGATTTTGTCAATATTTTCATCCAAGCCAGCCAAGAACTGCTCCAGCATTGCCTCTGTCTGTATGCCCTTTGCACTGCCTGAGCTTTTCCTTGACCATGGAGTTGAAGGGGAAGAGACTGATTTCTGCAATGGGGTGGAAGGTGACATTTGCAATGCCGTGGTCAGTCTCTCACCACCAGGGCTCAAATGGCTGGAACCAATCCTCGATTGCCCTAAAGGCCGAGATGGTGTGTAGCTGAACGAAGACTTCCTGATAGGTACAATTGGCTCCGAGGGTGTTGATGGCTTCGTCTTGGGAGGCCTTTTAGTTTGCTCACCCATCCCACCTCCTGAACCTGCCGTCTTTAACCCAAGAAGCCCTAGTTGGCGTTCAGACAAGACAACCTTGTCATCCTTAGTCAGTGCCTTCTTCCCATTGTATAATATCAGTGCCCTGAAGAATGCCAGCAGTGTAACAAGCGCAACAAGACCCAGCACTGCCTCCACCATCTTAAAGACAAAACCTGAAAGACAGAAACAGGTTAATGTTGGCAGATGCACCTCGAGCCCAACAAAAATTCACCGTCCAGCATTTATAAACACCCAGATCCTGTTGAACGGATCTAAACATGGGGATTTCTATGGCATTAATGCGTGGCAAACTATGGTATTTCTACAATCACCTGCTGTGCAATGAAACCAAACGACGCATTCTTGGCACTAGGCATTTTCACAAACACCTCGTGTGCAAGCACAGTGCACTGAAGCAACGTTCGGGATTTCCCCAAACGCCCAACCGAGCAGAGAGACGGGAGAACTTACCAGCAACGAAGACAGAGACACCCGCTCTGCCGGCGAACATGACGAGCTGCTCCGCCCTGGAACAGCATCGAGATACGAGAAACCAGGCATCGTTATAGCATGGGGTTTAGGGTTTAGATGCAGAGGGAGAAATCGTGGGCATCAGGGCTGTTTGAGCTTACCGGGAGGAAAGGGCGAGGAGGGAGGAGGCGGAGGCGACGGGTAAGACCGCGAGGACGATGAGGACCGGGACGGAGGGGCGGGCGCTGCGGGAGGCGAGAGCGCGGGTGAGGGACGGATTCTGATACACCGAGAACATGTCCCGCGCCTTGGCGCCGCCACCTCTGCCGGGCGAGCCGACGCCGTGCTGGGACCCCATCCGCCGCCGCCGCCGTGACCTGCCTGAGGGAGGCGATGCGCGGCGCAGTCAGGCGGAGGGCGTGCCGGCAGCGAGCTAGCTATTTGAAATCGGGAAGCAGCGGAGTTCGAACGCAGGACGGACAGCGTCGGATACAAGGCCGTGTCTTTTGGTTGGCCTACTTTCAGATTTGAACTGGCTGGCATCGGTGATTGCAAATTTGGAGACGCGTTGGTCGGCACTCGGCAGAGAAACTGGGCACTGATCTCAAAAGAAGTACCTAGAACGATGAAAACAAATGGCACAACTATCATGTAAAAGCTTTGCACGAGCATTTCAAATCAGGCCATGGTTACCCAACTTCCAATTTTGACACTATGCAAAAAGAAGATTCCCCATCACATCAAATTTGCGGTACATGCATGGAGTACTAAATGTAGACGAAATTAAAAACTAATTGCACAGTTTTGTTGTACTTTGCGAGACGAATCTTTTGAGCCAATTAGTCAATATTTGAACAATAATTCACAAATACAAACGAAACGCTACAGTATGCTACAGTGCTGGCACAGTAATTTTGCATCTCCCAATTTGGCCAACTAAACAAGACCTCAATTACAATTGTGCACTATCGGGCAGTCATGACCAAGACACTGCACATAGTTTCCATAAGTTCCACAAGTACTTCACAGTGCAAATACCGCTTATTCCATACTTGAATTTAATACTAGATTTGGTTTTCTTCTCTTTCTTCATTTACTCATATGCCATATCATCTTTTATCCTAAATGGCAGCTCAGTTAATTCTATATACACCATCCTAGTTATTGGGTTGGGATTGCCGGATAAATATTGATCGTGGCACTGGTCAACTAAACCACATAAATGCAAGTCAGCAAATACTTCCTTCGTTTCAAATTATAGATCGTTTTAGCTTATTTAGATTCATATATTTGATTATGATATCTATGTCTAGATGCATAATAATATCTATAGATGCATAATAATATCTATGAACCTAAAAGTTCAAAACGAACTATAATTTGGAACGGAAGGAGTAGTTGCAATTGACCATTTTAGTAAATACGAACCTATTTTTTTCATATATAAAAGGAAAGATGTAACATTATAAGCTCGCGTCAATAATATTATAACCAAGCTAAGATTCGTATTCTCATGATGCTGTGTTTTATATCACTACAAACAGTCGTTGAAGATGCGGTTTAATAGGACTCTAGATTACCATAGCATCAAATGCTTGCCCCTCGACTGCATTTTACGATTCTTAAACTCATACAAGATTTGAGACTTTTGCCTAGAGTTTTAGTAAAGTGGCTGAACTAGTCATTTTATCAACTAGTTTTCTTCTGATCGCTAAATGTTAGTCGGTAATTGCTTGTCCTTGATTTGCGGGAACTCTCGGCAAAGTCGCATGCAAGGTCTAATCACCTTTGGCCATGGGGCTCAAAATAATACCAAAACATACTTGCCCGTCGGCATCTGCAGTAACCTCTCGACAAATGTAGTAATTACAGTTGTTATCGTGTAAGAATCATCTAGACTAGGGCCCGCAAGTATACCAAAGATCATTAATCTAACTATTTCTTAGTTGAGTCTATTTTGCAATAGTGCAGGACTACAGAATTACAAATTGATGGACAGAACTATTTGAATTTAAAAAGCTGTATGTCAAACCTGTAAATTCGATGTACGAGTATGACACAAAAACTACTACTGCTGTACAGGCTTATTCAGGGAAAACTACAAACTATAGATCTAGTTATCAAATATTGCGAAAATTGCATATATTGCAACCTATATGCTCTAGCATTTTCCTTCTTCCCCACGCGGCGTCGCCTCCCTTCTTTGCTTCTGGCACGTCCGCGTCCGTCCCGCTCCACGACGCGTTCCGTCCCCCACCCAGCAACACAACACGCAGAGGGCGCCAATCCCCGCGACCCCCACGCCAATCGGAGCAGGGAGCCGGCGCCGATCGAATCAACCCGCCGGACCCCAATCCCGAACCTCCCCGCCGGGAAACCAAGTACCCATCCAATCCTCCGCGACGCGGGCCGGGGAGGCGAGAGCGCGACCATGTCCGGGGCCGGGGATTACCAGGAGATGGCGGCGTCGGTGCCGCCGTCGCTGAAGGCCATCACGCTGACGCACGTCCGGTACCGCCCGGGCGACCATCTGGGCCTCTTCCTCGCGTGGGTCTCCCTCATCCCGGTCTTCATCAGCCTCGGCGGGTTCGTCTCCCATTTCCTCTTCCGCCGGGAGCTCCAGGGCCTCTGCTTCGCTGCGGGGCTCCTCGTCTCGCAGGCCCTCAACGAGCTCATCAAGCACTCCGTCGCGCAGTCCCGCCCGGCGTACTGCGAGTTCCTCGAGGCCTGCGACTCCCACGGGTGGCCGTCCAGTCACTCGCAGTACATGTTCTTCTTCGCCACCTACCTCTCGCTCCTCTCGCTCCGCCGGTCGACCGCGCGCCGGGTGATCGCCGCCGTGCCGTGGCCGCTCGCCTTCCTCACCATGCTGTCCAGGGTGTACCTAGGGTACCACACCGTCGCGCAGGTGAGAGCCCCTTAATTTCGGATCCGATCTGACTAGATGTGCTTTTCCATCCAATCGTGCATTTCTCTGCTTATTTCCGATGCCACTAATAAATATGCGGTGCCCTGTTTCGCTTCTAAAAAGTTGATAATTGTGCCCTTGCTATGATTTCCCTATGCTAAACAAAAATTCCAAATGTTTATGTATTTCTAGTGAAATTTTATTAGTCTCTTTAATGCCTTTTAGGACTGAAGATCACATCTTATATGCATAATGAGCTTCAGATGTACGTACATCATCAATACTGTGGTTTGCAGTGAACAGAAAAAGTTTGCTAAGATTTACCATGAAAGGAAATTTTGCATGTCTATTTTCCACAGAAGGTAGGACAGAAGCAACTAAGATCAGCGGCGCAACAATTTCAGGTTTTGCCGCAGAAGGTTGCAAAAGATTGGTTAGTGCAGTGGTTTAACATGTGTGAGACCATGGCAGCTTACAACAAAGCCTTTTTGTCCAAAGCCAGTTGGGGTAGGATAGCAGTGAAACCCAACACGAGTCACGAAAGACCACAGTAGTTTCCACAGATATATTATATGTCCTAAGCTTATCAGAAGGGAGAAAACACAAACAGTTTCAATGAAAGATACAGAAAAATTAGCAAGTCAATGCATTTTTTTTATCATTTTGAAGTAAAACTGTGGAATGATCCATAAACATAAACAAGAAGAGCATCCGAACTTTAAATTCGTTGTTTAGTCAATCAAGAACCAGTACCCTGTTTTTTTGGATACTATCATAGTGTCATTCATGTTTGTACCTGAGGGCATGCATTTATCTGAGTAAAAAAAGGTTCTTATATCTTTTTTTCTGTTAAAAGACTATGTGGCATTAGTTTTTGTGGATGTTTAACAATGCTTACATTTGTATGAATCTATTTAGCATTGGGTTTGTCCAGTAAAACAATTGCATGTTTTGTCCATTTGTCTGTAGAAGTTTGGCGCATAGTAGAATTGTTATCCATTATTTAATGCAATCTGGATCACAAGATGCTCCTTTAGATTGGTTACCTGTGTCCTTACTTGACCTGCTTATTTAAATTAAAATGGTTTGATTTATTTTTTTATTTAAGGCAAAGTATGAATATACTATGTCTTAAAAACTGAGTTTCGATTTGATAAATTCATCAGGTTTTTGCGGGAGCAGTAGTGGGCCTTGTCTTTGGTGCTATCTGGTACTGGATTGTCAACACCATGCTTGTTGATTACTTCCCCATGATTGAGGAGAGTGCGATTGGGAGATGGTTGTACATCAAGGATACGTCTCATATTCCGGATGTGCTTAAGTTCGAGTATGATAACGCAAGGGCAGCAAGGAAGAAAGTTGCTACTGATTGAGCTTGTAAGTTGTACCATACTAATTTGGGTTTGCTTGTTAAGCAGATGCTGCTCAGACATGAAGCGCTAAACTAGATACTGCAATTACTTTTTTTTTTCTATTTGATTGGAAAAATCACAATTAGTAGTCCAGCAATCTTTCTTACTCTGGGAAATCTGAACATTTTGCTAATTCTCGATTGAGCCATCAACATGTTCGCTCCATATTCTTGGTATTGTTGAAATTAACCTAGATACATGAGAAGCTATTGTTGGCTCTATTTAGGGTCTGTTTGGTAGAGCTCCATCTAATTCTGATTCTTTATGGGAGCCGATTCTCTGAGAGAAGTGATTCTGTGGCTAAAAGTGATTATCTTTGATTCTCTAGCATAAACTCTTAAAATCAGGATGGAGAATCACTTCACAAAATCAGGAGAAGCTATTTTTTTCCAGCTCCCAGGCTCTTAGTTTATTTCAGAGAATCACTTCACACAATCAGTAGAGAATCACTTCTCTCTAAAAGACTGTTTGGCAGAGCTCCTGCTGGAATCAGTATAGAATCAGCAATGAGAGCTCTGCCAAACGCACCCTTAGCATCTCCAAAAGCTACCGTTGCCTATCAACCTTCACCTCATTTTATCAATTTTGATTTTTCTGATAAACAAGTTAGACACCTATTGGGAGAGTATAGACTCTAAACTTGATTTACCTTATAGCATTTTTATGACCTTCACATAATAATCCTTATTTTCACTGTTCAGATCAAATTGGCTCCAACCTTTATGTATGTGATAAACTAAATTGTCTTCAATATGCGGAACTGGTCCTCATATTTTCTTATGTCAATGCAGGTTGTGCTTCCGGATTTCATTTTGAAGTTGTTCAAGGTGATTATAAGAATGTGTGCGGCATGATGTTTGCTTCGGTTATGCTGCACAAGGATACATGTAGTGGCAACATTCAGTAGGAGAAATGGCTATTACAGCTTGGCATTTTGCCCTTCCTGGGCATATGCCACTGCTTTTTTTCTCTCTAATTTTTGTTGTCATTTTGTTTTTCGTAATGACAGTTTGATCATAACTTGATTGTTTACATTTAGAAAATGACATGTGAACAATACGTAAATTCATCTCCAGCTGGACATCTCCAGCGTCCAGATTATCTTTCGTTGGTTCTCTGTATCTGTAAGATAACTGCAATATGTCGCATCATATGCTGCTGATACATGATTACATGCATGATTTATGTCAATTACATGGGCATGATCTCTACTAAAATTTTCCGAACCAAAGGAGATTGCTAGAAAAAACCAACATTTTCAAGAAAACGGAGATACTGCACATCCCAATATATTAAATGTTTCAGATGTGAAAACAAGGATTAAGAAAATTCATGAAGGAAAAGGGCCCATTTACTAGACAAGGGAATAAAAGGTCTAAGGAAATAACTAAACATCCACAGAAAGAAAGTCACACCACAAAGAAAGAAACAGTCGGAGGACCACATTTGCCTGGTAGTAATATGAGTCACTAGCATGGGAAAGGTTCAGGTGCTACCGCCCCTCTCTGGCAACAATCTCAAAACGCCAGAGACAGACAAGTATCAATCAAGCTCTCCATACTCTCCTACATATCGCCCTAAACATGATAAAAGTATCATATCCATTCATCAGGCTTCAGAAATCTCAGCAAGCGGGTAGGTGACACCGATGGAACATTGGCATGCACATCAGGAATACTGGTTGTCACTATGAATCTTGGCTTGTCACTGCTACACCTTCTTCGCTAGAAGGGGTCTCAGGAATACTGGCAGAGGGGCCTTGTTTCCTTTCTGCCTGTAGTGAACGACACAGGGATTCAAGCTTCTCCTTTTGATTTTTCAATTTCTCTATTTGCTTCTTTGTTAGCTCACGCTGCAGAGGCATCATAAATGGGTTGAGATTAGCAAATACAATGGTAGTTTTCCAAACATGGTAAAGGAGATCAAAGTACGGTACTAAAAAGCCAGGAAGGTAATAGTTATCGAAAGCTCTGGTCTGTAGCTCTGATTTAGTGAGCTTTTGTGAAGCACCCATACCTCTTCAATGAGCTTCACGAGAGCAATATCTGAGTTCTCACACTTTCCCTTCAGAAATTCATTCTCCTTCTTCAGACTCTTTATCACCGAGATCATCTGATGCAAAAGATCATACGAGACAGACTTCAGTCAACAAACAACTGCTGACTGATAATGCAGATACAATGTTATGAGCATTAACCAAGACAAGCTGCAGAGCATACCTTTTCCATCTCCTGCTTGTAAGTTTCAAAGACTTCGTTGCTTTTTGACAGGGCATCCTGAAAAAAAGGCATAACAAAAAAGTTTTAAGTGGTTCATTTTCTTTTTGAGGTGCCAGAAGTTTTAAACTTTCATCCACAATGATAAAAATGGCCACCACTAAAGCAGGTAGAGTGCGTGACTATTTTCACATGTTTCTTGGGTTTCATCTACAGCCTACCCCAACTTGATAGGGACCAAAGCTATGTTATTGTTGTTGTCTCCTGGGGACCATATGTATGCTCTGGCCAGCTGGAGATGGTCTTAATGTACCTGAAACTGCTGAAATCTCTCTCCATCAGAAGCTAGTTGCAATCGCAGGTTCTTCTCAGTAGTCATAAGCTGAGAAACTTGCTCAGCATATAACTGCATTTGGCTATGTTCCTGAGCAGCCTTCTCTTGCTGTTGTTGAAGTTTCAAATCCGCAAGCTCAAGTTCCAGCATCTTCTCTTTCAGCTACACATGCCATAACAAGTTAATAGCACGGCAAATAGCTTTTAAAACTAGAGAGATCTATCGTGGTTGTACAAATATCAATGAGACTCAGAGGTCTATCAATAGGACAAAAATAGCATACTTGGTGAGCATATTTCTGCTGAGTAATATTATATTGATCAGCAAGATCTTTGAGTTTACTTCTCAACCTACAAAACCAACAACTGTCAATATACTTGACTAGAGATGTCCAAAGGGACTTTAACTAATGAAGTTGCTAACAAAACCAACTAATGAAACTCCCAATGTTCAACATATGCAAAAGCTCAGTATCTTACAGATTGTTCTCTTCTAACTGAGCAATGCATTCATTTTTCTGCTCCTCAAGCTTGACACTCACATCCTACAAAGATAACGTGAAAATCTGATAAATCAGAGCAAAAAAATAGACATGCAATCAAAAGAATGAAGAAACTTGTATATCCTTATCCTAGATCATAATCAGATGAAGCAGCAACCTTTATAGCATTATTGAATTTATCAGACAATTCCATACGCATGTTCTGCCCGTCTGTCGACACCCTTCGGCACTCTTCCTGAGTCAAAGATGCTAAAATGGTATAGCAACTGGACAAAAATGCAAATACCTTTTCTAATACTTGACTCAAAGTTCAAATACACTGAACATACCTTTAGCATTTTATTTTGACGCTGAAACTCCCTACAAAGAGATTCTAGTTTTTCTTTGACTGCATTGGCTGCAAGGACCCAAATGTTAGGTAGATGGATTCTATGAGCACAATGTGCGCACAAAATGCAAAGTACTCAAGACACACATGATTTTTAGTGAAGTTTCAATTAACATTACTTTCTAATTACATGGACATAGAAGGGCATTGATCCGACCAAAGAAACACATGTTTTTCGATGATGATTTAAAGGGGAATCACAAAGGGAGGCATGCTTTCATTACATTCAACTGTATAACAATCATAGATTCACATTACAACTTACCTGCATCCCTTTCTGCCACCACTTTGTGGTATTGCTGGGCAAGTTCAAACAGCTCTCTGTCCTTACGCTTCACGACCTTGCGTTTGGGCTCAGCAGTCTCCTACAAAAGCAAGCAAATCAATTCCCTTCGAAAAGAACTAATTGTTCTTATAGACGTTGATATGATACTACAAGATGAGCAATCTCAGCATCAACAACCTTTTGTTTTTGAGCAGTTGGAGATCCTGCTTGCTCAGCTGCACAGCTCTGCTTCAAGGATTCTTCAGCGTCTGTAACAAGAACAATAAAACATGGTAAATAAACTCTGCCTCTAAGCTACATTCGAAGCTCAAACTCCGCACGGTGAAGGAAGAACGCACATAATGGTCCCATGTTTACTCTGAACTGGAAGGAAACGGCTGCCGTTCAGAAATAACTTAGATCAGGAAGCTACGGAGGGATCACCTCTTGCAGCGCCGGTGGGTCCGTGCTCCCCTGGAGCGCGTTCCGGCTCCGCAGTGGCGTCCAAAGAGAGTGTCTCCAAGGCTTCGGCGGCGGCCGAGGAGGCATCCTCGACGGCCGGGGCGGGGAGGGAGGGGTCGCCTAGGGTTTCCCCGCCGCCTGGGTTGGTGGCAGCGGGCCGATCGGAGTCGAGCGCGGCTAGCGGTGGATCATCCGCGACGGGCGCGGGGGATGGTGGAGAAGCCGTGTCCGCGCCGGAGCTCTCGACGAAGCCGTCGGGGAGGGAGTCGGCCTCCGGGAGGCGCGTCGCCGGCGAGCCTTCCATTGCGCGCTTGCGCGTGTGCGCCGCTGCGCCGCACTCGCCTTCTTTTCCCCGAGAATTCCCGTTTAGCACGGTTCCGCCCGGCGCGCCGACGCACGACGACGGCCTTTGGATCGGCTTGGAAACACTGGCAGCCTTTGGATTGGCTTTGGACGTCGGATAGAAAGCGAGGCAAAGTCACCCAAACCGGCTCCCTCCGCACAGCTCGTCTCCGGCCGGCTGAGTACAAAGACGACGGCGTCGGCGTGGCGACCCGACGAGCCTTGGTGCTCACGGATCAGGACAAATTCGATTTTTCTTCTTCCCATTTTACTGTGAGATTTGTTGTCCATAGATAGCAAACAGGATGCAAATGGCTCGTATAGAGAAAGCTCTGTTGATTTTTGCTGCAGCAGTAGGAATTCTCAGAAGCAAATGGCTCGTATAGAGAAAGCTCTGTTGATTTTTGCTGCAGCAGTAGGAATTCTCAGAAGCAAATGGCTCGTATAGAGAAAGCTCTGTTGATTTTTGCTACAGCGTTTCAGGAATTTCTTAGAAAAGAAGCAAAGCCTCCAAGGCAAATCTGATAGAGTGCGGCGCAGTGCAGCACACGCGCAATGCCATGTCAGGTAGTAAACGTACCATGCATTGTACAATTCATTAGCAGTACTTATTTACCTCCATTTCAAACCACCAACGCATATTTTGTGCCAGAACAAAGCATTTGTTTTAGCAACTTGAAATTCGAATAGACCGAATAAATTCAGAAATAGAGCCAAATATTGGGCATACAGTACACGAGACACGGCACTGGGTACGTACAGTCGACAGTGTACAATATAGGTATTTGTATTCCCACAAGAAAAGGTGTTCGCTAGGGGTGTAGCGCTTGCGGGAACTTGCTGACTGCTCAGTTCACAGGTTCAATCACCGACTCGCTCAAAGGCGGCACGACGTTCCTCTTGAGTCTGTAGAATATGTGGCAGAGGAGCGGTGATTTTAACCATCTGCAAAGCCAGCCATGGTACGTGCAGAGTCAATACAAGGAACAGAGTAATTACAATGATGCCTATAGTAAAAACAACGTCAAAAGATACTTTCAATTTCTGTACTGTCTCTCTTTTTTTTTTTAAAAAAAAAGCTACTAGGCCTGTAACGAAATCATTATATCTGTTGCTTTCTAAAGTTCCTTTTGCAGGTCTAAATTCAAATAATGGTCAAGTACCATGGAGTAAAAGCAGACAACTGGCCGATATGCTCAATACCATCTCCTCTACTAGTAATTTAGGTCTACAGTAAAAGCAGTTTACTGACACATACTTCTATGCAGGAGTAAACCTTACTTTTCGCCTCTTTTTCTTGGAGAGATACTCCCTCAGTCCCTCCTTTTTAAAATTCATGACGCTTAGGACAGGCCATTTAGTTCATTTTGTTGTCCTAAACACCATAAATTTAAAAACCAAGGGAGTTTTATTCTTCAGCGGTAAAAAATTCAGGTTTTGTCTTTGTGATTGACCTCGTGTATCACCTTTCTTGGCATAAAAGTGCAATATTATCTTATTGGCAACAATAGTAAAGGCTGTGTAATAAATTCATGTACAATTCAAATTTCAACATATCTACTTTGTTTAGTTCTTGAGGTTGTATCGCACAAGCCACGTAGTAGATAACACTGCTCAAGATGAGAGATATATTTCACCTCATTTGTCGTTGGATGGCAAAGAACAAGCCAATGTGCATGTAGGTGATACCCACAGTCTCCAGGAACAGGTTGCAAAGGTCTCTCGTAACCTCTAATAAGAGCAAGAAACATCAGTTGAACTAAATACAAGAACCATCCAAAGAGGTATCTCAGTGGCAATGAGAGATGAAAGAATTACCCATCATAAGCAAAAGAACTATCTGTGCCAGCAGATTCTGGCTCAACAAATTTGGGGTGCCCACCAATACCATAGAGAGGATCATCTGTTGGAGCATACAGAAAAATATACACGAGATTTAATTACAGCTGAAATATTTTGTGCCTGGGTGGAGAGATGAGATTTCATCTACTATTCAATTGCATTAATCAGATAAGTAACTACAAAAATGGCATGAGTAGATTGAGCTAGAGACTTGCCTACAAGAGGGTGCCCAATGTATGCAAGGTGTATCCGTATTTGGTGGGGTCGCCCTGAATGAATTTCAACCTAAATCAATCAAGAAGAAAATACCTCACAGATTGGAATGCTCAAGGCAGCAAAAGAAAACTTGACATTATGTGTTCTCAACCCAAAAGAAGATGATGCTATGCACATTTATGAGCAAGCAAGAGCAAGAGAGAACACATATTCTACCTGGACCAATGTATGATTTTGGTGTGCAAGTCTCTCAAGAACACATACTTTGCTCATTGCTGGCTTTCCTGAAAATTGACGGTGCAGGTAAAATAAATACTAAATCAAATGAAGAGAACCAGTGAACAAGCATTGCTCAATATAAAATTACAAATTACATCATGAAAGTACTGTGGTCACTCGATACCCAAGGATCTTCACCAATTCCAAGTTACATCAGTGAAATTGTAATACCTGAGGAACATGCTGCATAAAGTCCCTCTGCAACTCCAGGATAATGAACTAACCCTATGGGCTGCGTAACCACAACCTGCATGTGTGATGGAAATAAATTATAGCGTGCATACTTGTGCACGAGAGATCATACACTCAAAATCATAAGCATGTCTGCGAGACCTAAGGGATCAGAGCAGTGTATTAGATAAATAAGGGGATCGTAATCCAAACAAGATCTAAGAGTTCAGATCTCAGAATAGTGTATAGATAAATAAGGGGAGGGGGGATGGTACCTCATCATTATCAAGTATGCCGCTCACTAAGGCTCGATAAAATTTTGAAATTTTTCGCTCCTCTTGGAATTCTGATTTATCCCTATAGATTATTTTAGTCACTAGAACTGTATGCATGATGTGAATACATGTTTCCAAATAAGGTAGTGATAAATTTTAACACCTTTTATTTCCAGCATTTATAGCGCCTTC
Source organism: Setaria viridis (assembly GCF_005286985.2). NCBI lineage: Eukaryota > Viridiplantae > Streptophyta > Magnoliopsida > Poales > Poaceae > Setaria > Setaria viridis. The sequence goes on from NC_048271.2 coordinate 46,980,176, forward strand.
AGCAAAATACGATGCAAGTCGAACTTTGGCAACCTTTGTCTTGGCACAGAGCAGGAGGCCTAGCAACAGAAGGAGCTGGTCAGCAGCAGCTAGCAAGAACAGACATCATAAACTAAAATCAAAACAACAAGCGAAGCAAATTACAGAAGAGCTTATACTGAATGCAAGTTCTGGACCAAACTATCTTTTCTGGCAAGACACATTTATTGCAGAGCAATGTTTGTTACCAGTGGGACAATTTTGATATGCAACCCTTTCTGTGATGTATATATTGTAAGTTCATGTTATAGTGGAATCATGGAAACAAGCATCCTACCTAGATCATCTAATCAAGCTAATGCCTCCAAATTCAGGAAATTGCTCCCTGACCTCACTTAGGAGAGCAGAGAGCTTTTGTCAACGCAACCCCCCCTCTCCCCCCCCCCCCCCCCCACACACACACACAACAAAACCACCTCCCAACACACAAAAAAAAATTATCTTCATCAGGTCGTGTTTAGATTCCCACAGTAAACCATGCCTATTATCACTCCTTGCTCCTGTGAAACATCATAGTCACCTAAAAAAGGTCTCTGCGCCATGTCCACAGCTTCCTAATTCTCCGTCGTTGTGCCATGACTTCAACATACCTTATATTACTTGTTGGTTTGAGCATTAACTTTCGGTAATTACTGTACCTTTCTCCTAGATTCCTATGTTCATACACAAGTTACAAAAATTTACACCAGCCTCAAGTGAGTGTTGGTGAACCAGAGTTTCTGCTTAGGATTGAACTGTAAATAAAGGAACAAACCTGATGTTCCCCTTCCTAATCGATGAACAGGCACTGGATGTGACTGCGCATCTTTTCTCTTGGAGCAGCAAGATGTCATCTTCCAGTCTTTCATCTGAACCTGTGCTAAAACAGTGCGCTGCTGGAAGAGTCCTTTAGGCAGAACTTGCAAGCCAGAAGGCTTATTAAGGGCAACCTGACAAAACATTCTTGGGCTAAGATTAAGGTTCTAAAAGTAAAATTGGAAGTTAGCTTCATGTATCAGTACTGATTTGCGAACCGCAAACATGCTTACATGCACAATAACAGGAAAACAAAAAACTCACGCCTTACTGAACCTTGCTGAAATGGATACAGTATTTGCAAGCTCAAGCTAGTTGAGTGTTCATAAGTCAAAAATGACAACAACAAAGCGTTTTCGTCCCAAGTAAGTTGGGACAAGCTAGAGATGAAACTCAACATGAGCCACCAACAAAAAAAGGGGAAAAACTTATAGAAAGGCATTAATATTTGTATTCGCTAAGGGATCTAAAGCCTAATTCATGGTTAATGCACATGGATATCCATAAGTCAATAAAGTTAAAACTTAAGTCCATATCTTCCATTCCTCAGATAAACATAGACCAAACTTAGATGGGACTGGAAAGTTGAACCATGCCAACCATGTAGGGTTATGAAATGTGAAAGATATGTCGCATTTACAGAAAATGCCACTGAGCTTATTTGCATACCATGTCATCATCCTCGTAAAGCACTTCCAGCAAATATGGCGCAAATGGCTCCGGCCAAGGGAGACGATGATATACCAACTTAGAACCATCCCTGCAAAACAAAGTTAACTTAGGTACCTGTTATACATTATAATGAACTTCTTTCAAACCACAAATGTAGGACCAAGGGAAACAATGGAATGCGATTAAAGATTGGAAAGCAGATGACAATAAAAACACTTGATGCAAGTAGAAAAAGAAAGCTACCTCAGAGTCATATCTGGATCGGTGATAACTTGACCATCAACGGTTATCTGCAAAGAAAATAAGCCTTCATTTGCATCCAAGTAAATGTGCCAAAAAGTCAGAACCTCTCTCATTTTCCATGTTTTTTTGGAAAAATAGAGGACAATGCATAAGTTCCCATACATGCATGCTCCCTTCAAAAGACACGAATCACCATAGCTGATGTACAGCACAAAACAGAGAAGACGACAAAATTTTCACTAGATGCCCTACCTGCCCGTTACGAATCCTCTTGATCCACCTGCCGGCGCACCACGACCAAAATAAGTCATCAATTGACCATGGAGATCAGGAATTAAGCGTGGCCGTTAGGCACTTACCCTAGCAATGGCGCGGAGCTCTTGTAATTACTGGAGTAGAACTCAATCAAGGTGGTGGCGGCGTCCGCATCTGCTTAAGTGTGGTAATCAGAACGAAGTACCAAACCACAAGCCAGAGAGAGCGAGAGGGGGAAGATGGAGGGAGGCGGACCAGCGCAACGGAACTCGTCGCTGTAGGAGAGGCCTTCGTTGAGCTCCGGCCACGGAGTACCGAAGGAGTAGAGCGCCCCTGGCGGCGGAGCCCCATCGTCCGCCGGTGTTTCTCCCGCGGCGGCGGCCATCGCGCGTTGGGGAAGAGGTTTAAGAGTACATTTGCAGATTAGTCCACCTCCCAGACTTCTATTCTCCTTTCACAGGCCACCTATATGCTGCAAGCCTGCAGCCTGCAACAGAAGATGATGTGCAAGCAGCCATGAGTCTCAGGTCGAAGTGGAGCAGCCAGCCTCCTCTCCTCGCATTTAGCAACAGAAACGGTGAAGCCGCCGCCGCATTTCTGTTGAGAAACGGTAGCTGAACTGCGACGGGCCCTTTTCTTTCCCAGCGGAGGGAAAAAGGAGAGGAGAAAAACGGGGGAGGAAACCTCTCGAACTGGATGATTAACGTACACAAATGGTGAGTGCTAAGCACTAGTGTAAACCTGATAGCAAAGTTCAACTATCTTCCAAGAAGACATGACATCTCATACAAAAAAAACTCGTCAAGAGTTATATTTGTGTTCACAATTTATTCACTCGTGTCAGTATCCTAGCATCTCAAAAATCTTTGAAGACAAACACTGATTCACAATACAGACATGCCATGGAGTAATGGACTAATGGCTGTTGCTACAAACACTGATTCCTACAGTTCAAGGATCCTTGCAGTAATTCTCTACAACAGGTGGCTAACGGATCACAAAGTTCTTATGATAATGCTGGAGCATTTCTCTTCTAATTTCAAAGTTTGGTCAACATCATACAATCATACAGAACTTATGAACAACAAGAACATGAAACTACCAAGAAAACTTCCACTCCTGATATTGGTAAATGATGCTCTGCTATACTTATTTTTCAGTGGGTCTTGGGATCGGCTTGTAGTCGTAGCTGTTGATGTCAACCTTTTGCTGCAAAGCCTATAAACAGGGAAGCTCGTTAATCAAAACAGTTATGGCAAATGGTTAACTTCGAGTGAAAGCAGACATGCATTTTTTCTACATATGAATGCAGCTACCTTCAGTTCATCCTCTAGAGAGAGCTTCTTGGGCTTATAGGCCCCTTCCACTGGCCCTGTCCGGCTTAGAGCTTTTGTTGTTTCTACAACCTCCCATTCAATGTCCTCCTTTTCCTTTGTCACTTCTTTGCTGCAGAAATACAAATAAGGCAGCACTGTCTGATAGTGAAACAAAGGAATCCCCGAAACGCAGACTAATTAGAGGCTCGAATGATTTACCTGCCCTGTATAAGATGCGCCAGCCCAACTGCACCAAACACTGTCAAGGAAATGAGTGGTAACCCATAACGAACAAATGGATGTTTTCGCCCCCATCTTTTGAACTGTGAGGCTTGTTTGAAAACCTTAGCAGATGGTTCCACTGGATCAACTTTCTGAGTAGTATTCATGATCGGCTCTGGCTAGTAAAGAAGGAAGTCAATGAAAGGGAGCCAACAAAAATGATATTGTAGATATTACAGAAGGTGGATGTCTTACTGCATAGTAAGTTGCACTGTCATAGAGAACCCCACAATCATTCATACTATCAGATACTACAACATAGAAGCTAGCTCATCTCACTTAAACAAACAAAAAACAATTGCATACTGAAACTTTGCACTTACAAGCAGCAATAAGCAATAAGACCTGAGCAGAACATCATAACAAGATAGGAGGAAAAGGATTTTGTGATAAGCACAAAACATGACTTTTCACATTATCAGTACAAATTCACGGCAATTATTCAATAACCACCACACTTGAAATTTAAAAGCAGCTCAGCTTTAGACACGGAAAGAGCCAAGGAAATTTGCACACTGGATTTTCTGCCGACATGTGTAGTTCCAGAGTCACTTTTATGCTGGCTCCCAGAATATGCAGACCTATTGAGCATTTGCTATGAGGTAAACAAGTTTATAGACTAAGACAATACTATTACCTAATACCTAGCAGTGCAAAGATGTGCATCAATCGTTCAAACATTAATAATTCCATGAGAACAGAAATGTATATCACACTGTTCAATTACCCCTGAGCTGTTTCTGCAGAAAGCATCAAAGTTCCCAAAAACAAGAGAAACGAATTTACAAAATCCTCAAGTCTGAAACGTTTAGAAATATAACTTGCTGACAATCATTGTCCCTTGTCACTAGCACTAAATCCCTCGTATGTGGAGATAAAAAGAAACCTCGTATGTGTGCTATTAAACAAGTTGAACCAATCAATAATAAACCATTTAAATCATTGAAGTCGCCGATTCGTTCAAGATCAGGAACATGACAAATCCTATCTTATTAGCTGCGATCCTGCGACACACCACCTTCAAATCTCAAAACCTCGTCTCAATGCAACACTGGGCACGGTAATCCCGGCAGGAAAAGGTACGAGACTATGAGAGAACCGAGGCTACTATTACCGTCACCGGTGCCCGCGGCGGTGACGGGAGTCAGGTCAGTTGGAAGCTGGATTACTTACCAATAAAAGAAGGAATCGATCCTCCAAGTTCAGACGGATGGTTCCACTTCGCGAGAGCGTGAGAGGAGCGGCGCCGCGGAGGAAACGGTGGGCTGAACAGCGGTGGGTGGAGGATCCGTCAGAGTCTCAGAGAGGCACCCGGCGGCGGCGGCGTTGCCGTTGCCCAGTCTAGCCGCTGCTCGGCGTGGAAACTGGAGAGTGCTGGGCTTACTGATTTAGCAGGCCGAAGAATGACACAAGAGCGTTGGCTAGGCTCGGCCCTTTTTCTTCGAGATGGGCTTTGCCCAGGAAAGAGGACAGGCCGGCCAGTTTGGAAAACTCCGGCCCACAGAGCAAACGCAACACGTCCGTCTCTCCAGACAGTTTTTATTTTTCGAATAATCCCACTGCTGAATACTCCGTTCCGAAATGTAATTATATACATAGATTTTACTATGTATCTAAAAAACTATACATAATTTTCCTATGTATATAGAAAAGCTAAAACCATACATAATTTTCCTATGTATATAGAAAAGCTAAAATGACCAACTATTTGAAACGGAGGAAGTACTATGTTACTGTTTTTCTAAAACGCAGTACACACGGTGCGAACAAAATTCAGCCGAGAGCGCAATTCAACCATCGGCTTCGCAAAAGGCATACCAGAGTAAGCAGATGTGCAAAAGGAAGTTTATAAATAACGGAGTCACATTATGACAGGTTAATCGAATTTTACAGTGACTATACTAAGAGCGCACCGAGCAGGTGCCGTGCGCATTTGGGATGAGCATTTGTACATCGAAGTGAAACCGCATAATCCATTGCAGCCTCCTCCTATCCAAAGCTTTTGCCTTCAATACTTGCGCAAGAGGAGGAGCTCAGTCCACCTGACGCAGGCCTTATCCCATGGGCAGCGAAGAAAAGCCCGTCCAACTGTGTGGTATTGTGTTAAGTAGTAGTGTAGTAGTACTAGTAACGTCTTGTATCTATACTGCTGATCCTGAAAGCCAATCTTGATCAGGCCAGGCTTGATTTTCCTTGTTCCTGCTCTGTAACATTGTCCGGTGCTGTCGTTTCTTCGGCAAGCTCTGAAGCCAACTCGCTGGGTTGCGGGGCAGGGTTGATAGGGCCCTGGGGAATGCCGAAGAGCGTGGAGAATATCTGCCTGTGGCACTCGTCGCAGAAGCAGAAGTATGAGAAGTGGCCTTCGTCAAGAAGCTTGTGCACTGTAGCTCCCGGAACCACCCGCCGGACAAATTCAGCCACTGACGGCGAGACCACTCGGTCATCCATTCCCTGTTGAGATACGAAAAAGTTTAGCGCTTCAGGAAGCTCTCGCCTGCTTGGCTGTGCATACTGACACAACCTTTTTTAAGCCATCTAATGGGGTAACCACAGCATGATAGACTCCTATGAAGAAAATAAACAAAAATACCGATCAACCCACCCACATGCTAGGCGGCTAGAGAACATCCTCCAAATAATGTCCTTGCTACTAAGCTATGGTTGAATTAGCTGGAGTGGATTTTCTTTTTCTACTAATTGATGTCATGCTTTCAAATCACTATCAGCGAACAGAGTACAAACCTGCCAGATATGTATTGGGCCCAGAAATCCCACCCACTCTCGTTCAACTTGATTGAAAAAAGACTTGATGAGTTCAAAAAAGCCTCGATCTTCTTTCTTTTGCATTTGAATGTCGGACAAGCTGAAACCCCAGTCAGATACTTGCAACACAGCTTCCTCTACAAATGGACGTGCATCACCCTGGCGCACAGACTCCGCAACATTCCTTTCCCAGAATGCATTGAACTCAGGACCATCCAGTAAAGTTTTGTCCTGGGTAATGCACGTAATATTAGTACTTGGCATGAGAAAGTGCCAATGCTCACACTTAATCAAAGGGATGGATGCTAAGAATTCAAACTAGCACAAATTAGGCATGGGCAAATCGATTGCTAGTGTGTTCATGCAACACAATAACGCTGAAGATGTTGCTTTCCCTTATTGCTCTACAACAGCATCCCAAATTTGCATTGGGACACATATATAACAATGATACTGGCATACCTTCTTCCCCAATGACAGTGACAACCAACTCTCTGCCTGTCCTTGCTTTCCAGAAAGGAAGCTTCGGCGATAGAAGAGGGGTAATAGTGATGGAAACCTCCGAGCTAAAATGTGCATTAGTTTCCGTTTTGTTGACCAGCTATCCCATGTTTTATGCCTCTCATCTTTGGTCATCTTGGAATCATATGGATTTGCCATAGGTGCGAACATTGCTGCACCTGGATTCAGGACAATAAATCGTATGCCAGCAGATCAATAACATTACTTATGTGACAATAAGCATGTAAGGTTTATGTTATTTGAAAACACAAGCAAAAAATGCTTTTGGCTGAAATAACCACATCTTTAGGTGCAATGGTAGTTATGCCTTGATCAAATCATGGTTCCAAACAAGGAATAGGCATATTTTGCATTTTGGATTTCAATTAGAAGCATAATGAAAGTATCATTAGAATTTTGGATGGTGCTGAGTAATCCGATTCAATAGAGCATGCGCATTTCATTTTCATCAAGGCAAATATAACAATTAGCATTAAGAGTATCTGAAATACTACATATCCTCATAAGATAAGTGATGTAATAACAAATATACAAAAATGTAACAATGGCTGGCATTAGGTTCAAGTCACAAGCATTTTCAGAATTAAGGGTCTTAAATTTCAGTAAGCATAAGCAAGGTAAGACATTGCATATCCAAGGATGAAAAAAAAAAAGGGTGATATGCCGCGATAGCGTCAAAACAATTGCAACCAAGGTGGCATCCATGAAAAACCAGGCGAAATGATAAATTTACAAATCCAGAAGCATATAGAAAATCATCTGAGATAGGTACCAGCAACTCGGTCAGGAATGTAACGAAGAGCACTCCAAGCATGCATGCCACCACCAGAATAGCCCACAACCCAGAACTTGTCCGGAATATCAAGACCATTAGCCAGATGGAGCATGTCCAATGCAGAAGAATTGAGATTTCGGCCTGGGTGTGGATCACTTTCACCAAAACCAGGAAGATCATAGGTCACAAGGCGTGCCCCAAATTCTTCCAGAAGGGATGCACTGATTCCAGGGATTCCTGCATGGGAACAAACAATGTAGATCGAATAGTACAGAGCTGGAAATACCAGTACTGTCCAGAAAATGATGTAACACTCAGGTACTCAACCCTACCTGCCAGCCTTGATGAAAGAAAAGAATGAGGAGCAATCAGTGAAAATCTTGCCCTATCGGCTGAGACTCCTTGTTCTTCATATGCCAGATAGCGTCCATCAGGAAGTTGGATTCTATTCGCACTTGGGGGACTAATGATAAGTTTCTTTGGAAGCTCTACTGGAGTTTCATTGCCACTCCCAACACCTAAAACTGCATGGAAAACATTCTCATTAATTAAACAGTTAAAGTGGTGTACTGATCCCTTTGGATAAACTGTTACACTAATCAACTGACCACAATGCATTAACAAAATGGCTGTCCATTTCATAACCAAGACAATTAGTATGAAAATTTGAACATGTATTGCGGCTTCTTACAAACAACTAGAAGGACATCTATCTTTATAACATGAGGACAATAATAAAATTATGTCTTAAATTCGTACTATTACTTCTAAAAAATACAAAGAAACAAGTTACAATTCTCAAGCAAGAAGCTTTGGTTCACGATGAAACCAAACTGGTCACCAAATGTCAACAAGAAATCAGTGGCAGAGTCAATATGACCAAAAATAAAGAGAGTTGGTTGTCTCAATAGTAGAAGTAGAACACTGACTGATTCAGTGGATCAAACCGCAGAACACATATTAAACAGAAGTGCAATTGTGTGAATTTTTTTTTCTTATCAACACAATGTCGACCAAGCAAGCTAGGCGCGTATCCCACGGTATGAAAAATTTCGACATGTTTCAACAGTTTCGACACCGCAGCATACAGAAAAAGAAATATGCTCACCTATGGGAGAGGCTGAATCTAAGGTTCAAATATAACACTTAATAAAAACTGAAAGACGCGTCCATTCAAAATCCTCCAGTCAGTTAGATCCACCCCCTCAGATGAACAAATACGAGACAAAGGTCGAAACGCGCATCGTATGATGCGGGACGCCACCAACCACCGTCGGCGTCGCACGCCCAGCAGGAGGCAGAGAGCCAGAGACACGCAAGCACGGCGGGTGCTGACTGCTGAGGCAGAGAAGAGCGGTGGATGCGAGATCAGCGGTTACCTAGGAGCGTGACGAATGCGACTCCGGCGACGATGAGCCAACACCTCACGGGGTCGCGCTCCTCGGGGAGGTACTCGTTCATGAAGCTGAGTCGCTCCCCCGTGGCCGCCGCCCGCTTCCTGAGCCGCCGCGCGAGCTCGCTGTCCTCGGCGCCGGCGAGGCTCTGCGCGGCGACGTCCCACAGCCCCCGGCCCAGCTCCAGCAGCATCTCCGCCGTGGACTCCGCGAACCCCTTCGCCTGCTGCGCCCACCCCTCCTCCGTCCTCCCCTCTTCCTCCTCGCCGTACCACCCGGCCCCCGCCGCCGCAACATTCGCCGCCGCCGGCGCGTCCCCTCCGGCACCGGGGAAGCGGGCGCCCGTGTCCCCCACGAGCGTGGCCAGGTCCTCGTGCCACGTCATCGTCGCCGCCGCCGACATCTCGCCGCCGCGGCGCCGATCGCGCTCCGCTCCGCGTGTACGTGCTCTCCCGTGCAAGAGAGGTTTGGAAATTGGAAAGCGAAGAGGGGGGCGAGGAGTGGGAGACTGGGGAGTAGGAAGCGGAGGCGAAATGGCGAACTCGAGACGTTTGGCTGACTTGCGGGCCCCGCTAGGCTGTGTGGGTAGGAGTTCCGGTGGGTCTCTCTGGTTTTTGGAATTTTTGGTGGTGGCTCCGGGGTTGCTTTCTTCCCCACGAGCGTCCACGGATCTAGGCCGTAGGAAATGTGAGGGGAAGTACGGCGGCTCGCAACTGCCGTTAATGGACGGTCAGATTGACAGGGATGCTCTAGGCGTACCACTGAATTTGTACCAACGACGCCAGAGTGTGTGCAGTAGGAAGTGATCACAAGGATTCAAAATTAAGTGGACCCATTGCTTGCTGCGTCCACTGACTACTGTTTGGAAGTGTCAGAACCAAGCGGTAAACAGATATTTGAACGTTGTCCGGTAGAATATTTTTCCAAGCATTTTTAGGTAATGTCATTGTAAAGGTTGTTTTACAATAACGTTGTTTAGGTTTCTTTCAATGTTATAAGTAGGAAATGGTTTTGCACAGATATCAAACGGTTTATAGTGTTTAGGCATGATCTATTATCTTACGATCTTATCTTTCGGTGATTTATTGGCTTGTGGCGTTAGTTATCACTATGCTACAGTGGCATAATAAATGATGTTAGAGCATGATAGCGAAGGGATATTATGTCATGATGGGAAGATAGAGGTATTAAACTCCAAATCTTATACCAGGACCGGTAGCAAGACAAGCCACAATGAGATTTGCTAACAATTATTGTGCCATTTTTTTACCCGTACTCCGTGAGGGTCTAAAAAAATGTTTGGAAACTTAACATCGTTCTACGTACTAGTTGTTTACAAGTAAAAAAAAACGTCATTCGGACAATAAGGGATGTCAATACTCCTATGTTCAACTACAAAGTACAGACATCTTTCGAATAAACAAAAAAGAAGAAGGTACGAGCATATAAAGATGCCATGAGCGTTTGAAAGATCGCGCCATTCGCTAGCTGTTGGTTGCGTCGCTAGCTGATCAGTTGCTCTGGTGAAACACTGAAATCCCTCGTGTTGCTCTAGCAGGAATGAGGCGGCGGCGCAAGCCGACGAGCAGAGTGGACGGTCGCAACGGGTGGACCGGCTGGCGGAGACCGACCGGCGACCGCCCACCTGCCCCGGGCCTCGAACCCCCACCGGTCACGCACGCCTCCGGGCCACCACGGCGCGGCGGCAAACAGCACGGGCCACAGCTGCCCGCCGCCATACGGGGGATCCGAGCCACGCGCGCGTACCGGTCACGCTTCGGGCAGGTGGGGTGGAGCCCCCCAGGGGCGGCGGGATCCCGTGCTCCGGTCCGCGCAGCGAGCCGGCGGGTAGCCTCGCGACACGCGAGGGTGTTTTGACTGACTGCGTTCCATGGCTAGGAGCTCGGGATGGACGGTGGGGTCTGTGCGTTGCATGCGGATGCGGTTTCCCTTTTCTGCGTTGGGGTTTACTGTACACTATTTGAGCATTGGAGCAGGATCTGGAGTACTGTGGCGGTGAGCGGCTTTAACTTTAGGTAGGAAACAGCATCCCGGCCCATTGCGCGCATGGCACGTGGCGGGTTGGCCACGGTTGGGTGCCGCACGGCTGCGTGATCCATTGCCTTGCACGGCGTGGCAGGGCTGAGGAGCCAGCGAGGATTGGATCGGCTGGTTCTGTGTGTTTTATTTTGTAGTAGCAGCAGTACTGCTGATGGGTGATACGTATACCGAATCCTTCTCAGGACGCAAACCTCGTTGAGGGACAACAATGCTGCATCTGCGATGTGCCTCGGCTTCAACAAAGAAATGGTCTACACGACCATGCTACAATAACTTGTGTTTCATGGAGTAGCCACTCCCTACGCCAATCTGGCTCCACCGGGATAATCATCTCTTGTCCTCGCCTTGGCATCCAACACTCCACTATAGAGATTTTCTAGTTTTCAGTCACTTTTTCGGAAATGAAAAAAAAACATGATGTTTTCCCTTGCGCGAGCATTGTAGAGCTTTTGATAATAAAGAAAAGTATAGGAGGGAAATAAAATTATGAACCATTAATCATTGCCACGTGCATCAAAAGAGCATGAGAGCATCCATCCGCCACTCGTATTGGAGCGAAGTTCCAAGAAAGACACGTCATGGGTGTCATTTTCCCATCGAGTAACGCCTACTGGATTATGATGCCAAGCTGGAATTCGGATGACAGTGATCCACGACGGCGAAAGGAAAGGGAAATAAAAGGATGACAACAGCCTGAATATCTTTATTCGCGCTGCACATAATCTTTGCTTCTAGAACCAGGAGGTGAGCTGTCCAGGACAAGTGGAGGGGTCGAGAGCAAGCGCGTCCATCCAAGAATCCCTGAGGCCTGCATGATATATATAACACGCCGCAAGGCCGGTGCCCATCATGGGGCCGGTGACGAGTCATGAGTTGGCTGGCGTCTCTGATTTCGCGGGAAAAAGACGGATTAGATAAGATGATGCTGCATCATCAGATGGAGTCATCATCGACGGGGATAAGGAAGATCAGAAGATGGCATGCACTGCAAAGCGCGTTGTGGTAATATAAACCGACTCCGGCCGGCGAACCGGCGGCGCGGAACGTGGCCGTGCGTTGGGTGGTTGACAAAAGGAAGAGCGGCTGCGAAAGCAGTGCGTTGGTGGGAGTGGAATCGAACATGGCCATGTGTTGGGTCCGGTAGGGGTAGCTAAAGCCCCCTAACGGCTTGATTCTCCCGTGATCTTCTGAGCTCGAGTGCGGATTTTGGCGGTGGTCACTTGCTGCGCCCGCCGCGTGGGGCAGGAGGGGGCGTGTTGTTGCTGCTGCCGGATGGTCCTCCTCTCTCACTACTACATGCTCTCCTCTCCTGCACTGGAAGTCTGATGAAAAGGATTGAGAGCTGAAGGCTGAAGCTATGCAGAACAGGGGAGGGTAAACCTGTTTCCAGTTCAACGTGGACGACGGAGCAATTGACCATCCACAATTGGACGTTGGACCGAGAATGTGGAAGCAGTAGGGTAGTAGGGAGGCCCTAGGCAATGAGCGTTGCCTGCCAGCCGCCCAGACTGCCTGTCAACAACAACGACGCCCGACGCAGCTTTTCTTTCCATGTTCTTCTTTTTCCCGCCCCCCCCCCCCCCCCCCCCCCCCCCCCCCCCCCCCCCGCGCTCTGTTCGAGAGAAAGAAAAAAAAAAGAAGTCGCATTCGAGAGCCGATGTTTCGCTGTGGGCTGTGGCTGACGCGAGGGGAATATGCCCCTGCGGCCCTGCTCGTTCGGTCCCTGGCACTGGCAGACTGGCAGAGCATGGAGAGATGCCTCTCGGCTCTCGCTTGTCTGCACCTCCGACCTCGTGAAGGAACAGCAACAGTTTATTTTTTTAAAAAAACGGGGTTCATTTGATCGTGGTGGACAACAGGAGACACAGCAGCGCAACACCCCCCCAAGCAAGTAGTAGGATCAAAACGACTCGTGCCAAGACGTGCACTGATAAGAACTGGGCTGCACATGGCGGAGGCCCAACAGAGGTCCACACAAACGTTAAGGCAGCATATCTATCGGCCCAAGACGGCCCAATGAATACCAAGTCATCGACTTCACCCTTCGCACCGCGAGCCCACCTCTTTCGTCTTCGTTCCCCTCTCTCCTCGCCGTCGTCGCCGTCCGTGCGAGCCATGGATCCAGTCGCTCCCCGACGCGGACGCTTACCGATCCACCTCCTGGTGGTGCTGCTCACCGTACTCGTGGCCCTCACCGTGCGGTCCCGCGCCGAGGTTATCACCCTCACCGAGGAGACCTTCTCCGACAAGGTACCCCCTGCCCTTCTGGGTCTCTTCTCTCCGCCTTACCTCCCAGTTGAGTCGAGGATAGCTCTAAAGACTTGTCACCCCTGTGCTGCACTCCGTGCTGCGCTCATCAAACCAAGGATTTGCTAGACAGATCGGCATGCCTAGTCATGGAACTCTGGCAGTTTTATGCCAAATCACTTCGATGGGTTCGTAATTCCACTCGACGTTATTAAACGGATGGACCATAACCTTGGCCTGATACAGGCATTGCAGAGTTCAAATCTATTATTAGCTAATACTGAGTACTTTCATATAGATATTGGCATAGCTTACACGCTTACAGCCTTACAAGCTGCACAATTAATCAACAGAAAGTGCTACTGCAGAGCTGCTGTCCTGTTCCGTATGCATGCAGATTCAAGTTGCTTTGATGCCACATGTTTGTTTTGGTCAATCGAGTTTGATTCTGTGAAATTTCTCTCTTGTTTAGATAAAGGAAAAGGACACAGTATGGTTTGTGCAATTTTGCGTCCCCTGGTGTAAACACTGGTAATGAATGCTTCACGCTGGGATGGATGTTGGTTTATCATGTATAACTTTCTGTTTTCCAGGAAACTGATTTGTTAAGGGTATGCCATTTGCAGTAAGAGTCTTGGAACACTTTGGGAGGACCTGGGAAAAGTTATGGAAGGTGAGGATGAAATTGAGATAGGGCAGGTCGACTGTGGTGTCAGCAAACCAGTATGCTCCAAGGTGGATATCCATTCCTACCCAACATTCAAGGTGTTTTATGAAGGCGAAGAAGTAGCAAAATATAAAGGTATACTTTGCTTCATGGGTTCACCATGCTTTTTGCAAAACATCCATCTTAAACCATGTTTGGGTCTTCTAGTTTTGATCCACCGCCCTTATGAGCATCTATGGGTTATGGTCAGAGTAGGAGTCGGATTTCAAAGGCTAAAATCTCAGTCACGTTAAACTGAATTTTGAATTTTACATTTTAAACCATCTGTATATTAATGAAGCGCCCACTTCTGTGAAGAATTGACTTTTAGATCAGTAGGTCATCTCACCTATGGCTAAACTCACTTATCTCTTCTATGAATTTACTTTTACTATCACAGGCAATAACAAGTTAACACGTGACTGAATGATGATAAGAATATCTCATATTCCATAATCAGTAAATAGGATGTGTTATTGATCAATTCGATCATGCTGATTTACTATCAAAATGATTACACCTCATGTTGCTAAACTCTTTGGAGCTGGTGCATGCTATATATGATACTCTATTGTTCAAGTTGTCGCTTGCAAGCTGCCTGTGTAGCTAGTTTCTACCATCATCGAGGCTTATTATATGCAACCATCATCACTTCAATACTCAAAAAAGATAATGTGTGTTTTCTTATAGTAGCAGACCAGCAATCACCACTTATATTCATTCATCTGCTAGCATATACTTAACCTAATACATTAGGCATACCTTTTCCTTTATCTATTTGGTTCTAGCCTAATGTTGCCATGCCTAAGGTTAGTTGTGCGTGCCACAGTTCTTAGCCTTAGGTAGGTGTTTGGTTGTTCACTAAGCTTTCTTAGGGCAAAACTAGCAGCCTTCACCGCAGTGATTTTCGCCACAAGTGCGGTAAGGAAAAAGAAGGCCGCACTTTTTGCGTGCCGCAAGCTCTGAAGATTTCCATACCTCAGTCTCCCTTATCCTTTTCTCAATCACCGTTGCCATGCTTCAAGAGCTCCTCTGATTGGCTGGCGGACTGCACACTCAGTGGCCACAGAGCTTGGGCGCACGCGCGCTGGAGCCGCGCAGTCCTCGCCGTGGCACAGCTTGTGCCCAGCTGGTAGCCGGAACAGGCCACTCCCAACTCTCCTCAGGGAGACCTCTGGCTCAAATGCAGGGCTTTTAGTCGTGTCTGCCCCATGACTGCACTCGCCAAGGTGCTCTCAAACGTTAGCAATTTTCTTTTATCTACTTGTTTTCTTTAGATATTGTTCCTGTGGTTGGATATCAAACGTGGTCCAATCATGCCTCTAAGTTTTTGTGCTTGTGTATCAAACATATCAAACATTACTCGTTGGCAGTCCGAGGAGAGCTGAAAAATAAACATCAACTACAATACATATTCTTCACACATTTTTTGTGTCAGCCAAACAGCTACTGCCTTTGATTTGCCATAGCTAACCTTAGGCGTGGCTTTTAACAAAAGAGCACAACATTGCCACAAAGTTAGTCGAGCCACAGATGTGGCTGGCGCCTAAAGTTAGGCGTGGTAAATTTAGCCACCAACCAAACAGCTCAATAAGTCTTTCATGCTTCATAACTGTCAGTTGTCTATATTACATATTATTTTGTTTCTTCCCTACTCTAGTTTCTACTTGACCTTTGGGTCTTTCTGCCTGTTATGTTGCTTTTTCATGCAAATATATTCATTTTTGTTTGGTTTTCTGCTCTTTTTCTTTTGAGTGTATTCTGTGCTGACGTCTCACATGAAACTGGATTCACCGATGCTACTGCAGGACCAAGGGATGTGGAATCACTGAAGAACTTTGTGTTGAATGAAGCTGAGAAAGCGGGTGAGGCGAAGCTTCAAGCTGACTAGGCCAGGGGTGTTACAGCAAGCACATGGACGTAGACAAGGAACAGTATGCGTAGAACTACTTTATCTTGCAACCTTGTCCTGTATCCTGGTATTTGATAGAGTACACGGGCAGTTCCTGGAAAAGAATATACCTGTACTTTTTGAGTTTTGAGTTTCCCTTTTCGAAAAGACCTGCTAGTCCGAATCGCTGTGGAACTAAGGAAGTTGTACTCCAGACAATGATAAACTTCACTAATGATTAAAATGCAACGACACAAAGGGCTGCTTATATCACTTCGCGTTCGCCAGCAGTTACACTGGTGGCCGAATGGGTTGTAAATTTATGCATCACGTTGGCAGGTGAGTTCATGCATCTCTGGTTCGCAATCTTCACTCAGGCGACCGTGCGTTTTCTTATCCTCTAGTAACATGTGGATTTTGCCGCCAAGGAAAAATTGAGTCTTTGCAGCATCCCCACACAACACACAGCTAGGAACATTGACATGAACAACTAGGACATTTGGCCATTTTGGTAACAGCACCACCCTAGAAGCCTAGACGTGGACGCAAAACCCTACGCAAAGGCTGGCCACTGCGAGGATCGTCAGGCAACTGATGGCTTTTTTTTTTTTTTTGAAAAAGAGGCCTTCATTGCAGCTTATGTAGCGACGAAATTGATAAGGCATAATTCATAAACAGTTATCGAATTCGGAATAAAACAGAATCAATTTCGAGTTCCAGAGAAATCAATATTCACCTAACCAACCTCTTTGCGGTTCCACGTCACAAATGCAAGCAAACATATCATGTAAGAAAGCATCTCATAACTTGGACCCATGTATAAACTAGCAATGAAGGGACTCGCATTGTCACATTCCGGAACTACACAGCTAATAGGTGATATGAATCAGCCGCAAAAATACCCATGTTCCACCACAACCAAAATAACAGTAGCGTTTAAGCGACACCGGACAGGGCGAAATTACAGTTGTGAGCAACTGCAAGGCCATGTAAGAACAATGGCCTAACAAAACTTAACAGCACTAACACTACTAAGATAGATGAAAAGCAGAAGATGACCACCCTCAAACCCCCTCATTTCTTCTTGGCAGCAGCCTTGGTAACCTTGGCACCGGTGGGGTCCTTCTTCTCCACGCTCTTGATGACACCAACAGCAACCGTCTGCCTCATGTCACGAACAGCAAAGCGACCAAGAGGAGGGTACTCAGAGAATGTCTCCACAACCATGGGCTTGGTGGGAACCATCTTCACCATACCAGCATCACCGTTCTTCAGGAACTTGGGCTCCTTCTCGAGCTCCTTGCCAGATCGTCTGTCAATCTTGGTAACAAGCTCGGCAAACTTGACAGCAATGTGTGAGGTGTGGCAGTCCAGCACTGGGGCGTAGCCATTGCCGATCTGGCCAGGGTGGTTCATGATGATGACCTGGGAGGTGAAGTTGGCAGCCTCCTTGGCAGGGTCATCCTTGGAGTTGGAGGCCACGTACCCACGCTTGAGATCCTTCACAGCAACGTTCTTCACGTTGAAGCCAACATTGTCACCGGGAAGGGCCTCCTGGAGCGCCTCATGGTGCATCTCAACAGACTTCACCTCAGTGGTCAGGCCGCTGGGACCAAAGGTGACAAGCATACCAGGCTTGATGACACCAGTCTCTACACGACCAACAGGCACAGTTCCAATACCACCAATCTTGTACACATCCTGAAGGGGGAGACGCAGGGGCTTGTCCGAAGGCCTCTTTGGCTCATTGATCAAGTCAAGAGCCTCAAGCAGTGTTGGGCCCTTGTACCAGTCCAGGTTGGTGGACCTCTCAATCATGTTGTCGCCCTCGAAACCAGAGATGGGAACAAAGTGAATCTTGTCAGGGTTGTATCCAACCTTCTTGAGGTACGAAGAGACTTCCTTCACAATCTCATCATAGCGGGCCTTCGAGTACTTGGGTGTGGTGGCATCCATCTGTACAAAACAAAGCATTACAATTAGCCAAAAAGAGATGTGTCAAACATCAACAGCAATAGATACAAATGAAAGCATGTAAACAAGAAGCTCCTAGCATGTATCTCACCCTCATTCACCTTGTTTTACAAGTAAGCTACTCACACTGGAACAGGAATAAAGCAGGCAATAGTGTCGAAAAACAAAAAATAAACTATCATCATGCAAAACAGTGAGGCCATACCTTGTTGCAGCAGCAGATCATCTGCTTCACTCCAAGAGTGAAAGCAAGCAGAGCATGCTCACGGGTCTGGCCATCCTTGGAGATACCAGCCTCAAAACCACCAGTGGTGGAGTCAATGATGAGGACAGCACAGTCAGCCTGGGAGGTACCGGTAATCATGTTCTTGATGAAGTCACGGTGACCGGGGGCATCAATGACCGTGCAGTAGTACTTGGTGGTCTCGAATTTCCACAGGGCAATGTCGATGGTGATACCTCTCTCACGCTCAGCCTTGAGCTTGTCAAGCACCCACGCATACTTGAAGGACCTCTTGTTCATTTCTGCGGCCTCCTTCTCGAACCTCTCGATCACACGCTTGTCAATACCTCCAAGCTTGTAGATCAGGTGGCCAGTGGTGGTCGATTTGCCAGAGTCGACATGGCCAATGACCACGATGTTAATGTGAGACTTCTCCTTGCCCATGGCTACAAGTAGAGCTTAACCTGCAGTTTTAAGATTCAAAAATATTAACATGCAGTTTTAAGATTCAAAATATCAAAATATAAATCAGTGAACAGACCACATATCCAGTCAAGTAGACCAAGCAGAGGTCACCATCCAAGAGAGGAGATACTACTGTTCATTAACTACATCTACCTCTACACTGATGCCCTAATTAAACAAGGCCCTCGATAACAGTTAACAGGACATGCTTTTTGTTTTATTGAATTTCATTTTACACAATAAATTGCATTCAATTTACATTACAGAATACATCAAAACTAACTGAATCAAACCAAAGGATACAGAGTAAAATCTACTAAAAGTATCACCAAAAATGTAATTTCATCAACTTCCAAATATTTTGTATATACTTTTATGATTTGTATCCAGCAAAATTGTAAGGTCTAATGACATAACAGACCCTGTATTCCCAATTTACCTCAGAGAAGAAGAGAAATTCTTGTTTAGGGAACATGAATAGGGAAAAAAAAGCCGACTATCGGATTTGAACCGATGACCCTCGCATTACAAATGCGATGCTCTAACCTCTGAGCTAAGTGGGCTTTATCAACAGATATAGTGTACATCAACATATTATAACAGCATAGATAAACAAAAAATGGTCAATTGTGGAGACTCATGAACATCTATCAAATATCGAATTAATTGTGCCAAATAATTCGAGTCCTGTGTGCAAGATGGAACACCATGGATTCACTGTTTTAAATAAGATGTAACGACAGGCCCTCGCACTAGTATAGCAGAACTGAAATTTAATAGCAAAGTAGCCAACATAGCAGGACTAGGCGATAGTGAACTCGCATAACTACTAGCGAGCCCATGTAGAACACGGGCAAACATCAAAGTGGGACACGGAGAAATAAGACCCAGGAACAAATCAACGGAAATACCATGCATCTAAAGAGAAGCACCTAAAACTGGTAGCGTTATACCTCCTGAGCAGGAAGGATGTGCACAGGATCAGGATCCTCGATCGCAAAAGCTAACCGGGATGATGGATATGTAGACAGTAGACTCACCTCGAGGAGAAGAGGGGAACGAGAGGCGGCGGCTGCAGGGGAAGAAGGGGGCGAGGGTTGTTTGGACAGCAGAATGCTCCGTTATATAGGCAGCGGCGGGAGCTAGGGTTCCACCTGGAGGACCGATCCGCTTCTGGTGACCGTCGATGCGAAGAATCCGGTCTGTTGGCGACACTAGGCCGGTTAGATTTTTAGTAAAATTTCGTAGGGCTCAAGTTGCTCCCTTCTCGCACGAAATTGGCACTACTGGTCTACCGCATTTCTTTATTCACGGAGAAAAACTGATTGAGCGTTTTTTTTTCTCTACATCTGCTGCTTAAAATACTTACTAGATACGCGCACTTCGCCGCGCCGCTCATAAAAATTATGAAAAAGCTCACCTATTAGTTTTGTCCACCTCCGAATAAAATATAGATTCCCTTTACTTTATAAATTATTTCATTTGGTCCAATCTATCCTCTAATTTTTTTTATTTCTCCATGTACAGGCTGAATTTGAGTTCAAATTTTGTAAGCAGATACAAAATATGATATCTTATGTTAAAAAATTATACTAAATTTTTTCATGGTTATTTTCATAGATTAGGTATATTTAATACGAAATTAATCTTAGGTATATAAAACTATACAAAAAATAATCATGAAAAATTGCTAATATATTTTCCTAACATAGAGCATTGTGTTATAATCCAACTAGCAAAATCTAAAATTAAAACTCAACTTGCACGAAAAAAAGAGGAAAATCTTATTAGAGGTAGATTGGACCAAATGAAATAGTTCGTGGGAGTAAAGTAAGTCTAAATTTTGCTTAGTGGGTTAAGTGGACAAAGTAAATAGGTGATGGAAGTAAAATTGACTTTTTCCTAAAAATTATATAAAAAGGTTATGCAAATAATGTGTAAGAAGTTTGTATAAAAAATTTGTATAGCAAAGAAGTAAAAGTTTTGAAAATGAAAATAAAAACTCAAACAAAAATTTCAACGGAAAAATTGCATAAAAATTAGAGAACATTTGGGAAAGCAACATTTTTATAATTGAAATCCAAAAAATGAAAGAAAAATATTGGAGACAAAAATTGGAAAAAGAAATTCCGAAATGAAAGAATAGGAACACAGATTTTGCCAAAAAAAAAAAGAGGGGGGAAAATAATACGTATGCGGAGGCCCTCGTCACTCACGCGCCGCTTCGGCTTCGCCGAGTCTTCTGCGCGCTCCCCTGGACTGCGGGCCCGAGTTCATCGGAGCCGCCTCGCCTTCACCTGGGGCCACGCCTTCGCATGGGCTACAGGCCCAAGTTCATCCGCGCGGCTCCTCGACTGTCGCCGGGCTGCCGCACCGCCCGCTGGTCGTCGCTCGGACGGTGTTCTGGCTGAGCATCTGATTTGAGGAGCAGGTGAAAAGGTACAAAAATTCAAAGGAAAGAAAGGAAAACGGAGGAGTTTTGGGTTCCCGTCAGTTCTCGTCCTTTCAAGATGCAACAGTTCCGACTTGGACCCATCTGTCAGTGTCTACGAATTGTCTACAGTAACTCGAGGCCCTATCGTCCAGGCCGGGGTTGTCTACAATACTCGAGGCCCTATCGTCCAGGCCAGGGGTGCATGGATTCTGTTGCTAACTTTAACAGCATCACATTGGATGTTCGATGCTAATTAGAAAGATTAAATATGAATTAATTATAAAACTAATTGCAAAATCCTGTGCTAATTCGCGAGATGAATCTATTAAGCCTAATTAATCTGTCATTAGCAAATGATTACTGTAACACCACATTAGCAAATCATGGACTAATTAGGTTTAATAGATTCGTCTCGCGAATTAGACTCCATCTGTGCAATTAGTTTTATAATTAGCCTATATTTAATATTCCTAATTAGCATCCAAACATCATATGTTTGATATTACTAATTAGCATCCAAATATCCGATGTGACAGGTGCTAAATTTTAGTAGGGTGTATCCAAACATCCTTTAAGTACATGTCTACTTTCTTTAAAGTCAAATAAATTCTCAGTCCATTTCTGGTGATCCTCGTTTCATCCCAAACCAACATTATCCGGGTCGCAACAATCTGATTGTTGATATCCTCCCACATATGCCATCTAACTATATTGCTAAGTTGACCATGGTCATCTTTATCATCCACCTCATCCCCGCTGGCCGCTTGACTACCGCACCTCGCTTCACCTCGTGTGCCACTACCATTCTAAAGCTATAGTGCCTCTGCCAACATCTTTATTGCCCCTGTGCGACCCTGCCTCCTTCCTCCCTGGTAGCAGGTAGCGTCGATGCTGCCTTGCCACACTCCTTGCCATATCTACCCTCCACCTTATCTTCTTCTTCCCCGTTTCTTTTCTTTTCTTTCCTTTCACTCATCTTCTTCACCGGATCTCCGATCTGCACTAGTGTCCACCTTCTCCGCCACCACCCCACGTGCCATCTCCCCCTCGTAGCTAATAGCGCCACAGCTATCCTCCACGCTCACGCGGGTCGCTTCCACCCATCGTGGTCGGCAGCGACCTCGCCGCCCACGAACCACCCCTGCAACCTCCACCCTACCCTTCCGAACAAATCTAGCGTCCACCACCCCCTGCCACCAGCATAGGCCACACGTTGTCCTTCGCATCCCGACCAGGGGCAACAATCTTGTGGCCCGGCCTCGACGCCGGACAACCTGCTAGCACCATCGAGCCGCCACCGCCCTAGGCCCTCCTTTTAAGTCCACCAGCCACGGATCAACTCGACAATCCCTGACCTGAAAGCCCTAACCCTTTTCTTCTTCTTCTCCAGCTTCAACTTCGAGCAGTGACGCGCTTCTAATAGCGTCATGACAACGTGTTCTCTCCTATCGTTTGCGGTGAGTGCACGCTATCTAAGGATTTTGAGGGATATGTTATCACAGACAACTTTGTATGAATGAAGCAGAAATGGCAAGATGCATGTCATCGAGGAATACTCACATTGTTGCCCCGTGTCGCTCTCTCTAGAACGTAACATGGGTCGCCACAACCCTACCCCCTACCTCTACCACACGTTTTGCCACCGCCAGAGTTCATCGTAGGAAGTCCATGTGGCTATTTTGAGGATAGCATCGGCTAGGCGAAT
Organism: Setaria viridis; assembly: GCF_005286985.2. Lineage (NCBI taxonomy): Eukaryota > Viridiplantae > Streptophyta > Magnoliopsida > Poales > Poaceae > Setaria > Setaria viridis. Next base: position 47,002,938 of record NC_048271.2, read on the forward strand.
TGATCTATGTTGGGTTGTGTGGGGCCGGATCTGGAGGTCGTGCGTCCACCCTCGACATCAATTGAGCGCAGGTCAGTGGTGCTGGCACGCTTGACAGATGGTCCACGTGAGGGCAAGAAGGCATGCGGTTTGGGATGGGCGATTGGGCGGCAATGCCGCTCAGGCCAAGCGACATCACTGCGATTGGTGGTTGTAGGTCACGTGTGGTGGTGGGCAGCCATTGTCCGTGCGTGGTAGCTGGGATGCCCGTGGGCATGGGTGCTGCTAGCGCTGCACAAAGGTGAGGTGGTGGCACGTAAGACTGGTGCCGAATGGGTGAAGTTGGGTTCCGGTGGCAGAAACGTCGTGTGGCGAGGTGGATTTTGCGGCGCAGGCACACGGAGATGCCCAGGCGGCAGTGGGAGTGGAGGCAGTTGTGCACGGGTAAAGTTGGGGTGGCTCGGGCCCACGCGATGGCCCGCTTGGCAGCGTCGTGGTGGTGTCGCCAATGGTGCACGTCAGCAGCATCATATGGTGGTGGGATTGGCGACGCCAGGGGTGGGGACGTTAATAGGGGCAACGGAGCCGGTGGTGGCTGAATGGCGTAGGATGCCTACCTTGGTACGGCGGTTGCACCTTGTATTGTGAGCGTGGTGCGGGACACCCGCAGCATGCGGAGTTGTTGCCTGTAGCTGGGGTGCACGCGACGGAGCCTAGTGTTTGCCGAGATGCCTACGGTGCTCCACAAACGGTCGACTGCAACGTGTGCAACTCTTTGTGTGAGGACGGCATGCTGCAGCTTTGATGGTGCTATCTTCTATGAAAATCATGTCCATAATGGATGGACAGCATTGGTATTCATGCGATTGCGCTCTCCTTGGAGGCGCATCTACGGAAGTTCCCCTTCATCACATCTTATTGGCGGCAATCAGCAACCACTCGCACGTCGGGTTCGCTTCTTGCACCAGTCCACGGCGGGTAGCCCCGCATGGTGGGGGTTAGTCTAGTGCAAAACAGCATTGACAGACAGCGCAAGCGGCAACGATGGCATCGCAACCACATGGCTTGCAGCGGTCCGTGACGATCAATCCTGCATGGTAGCGATCGGCTTGGTGCTACACACCGTCGGGTGCCACTGCACAAGAGGTGACGATAACGTGTCGACATGTATATTCCTATTGGTTATATTGGCTGATTTGGAGTCTATCTTCTTTTGAATATAATCAGTTCTTTTGAATATAATCAGCAGGTCTTCCTTCTATCCTGTGCATGAAAAAAAAGCTGAAAAAGCAGGTGAAGTTCAAGCTGGTTGAGGCATATGCCATCGGAAAAAAAATCAGTTCTCTTACGCGCTACTTTTTTTTAAAAAAAAATCCCCTCCATGCCTTCCTTTGATCCCCTACAAGCCACTTCCGTTATATTGGTGTTGTGCAGTTAAATGATAATATACAGTGAGATGTGCAGAAGATTTTGCCCCAGAACGATATAAAGCAGGTTTTGGCTGTCTCCATTTCATTCCATTACAGTGAGGTGCTTCAATCCCAATAAATCATGTATTCTCGCCAAGCTACTGCTCAAATCCAAGATGTGGTGTTGGCTTTGGTGAAACTAGAAAACTAACCTATCATCCCACGAATAGATTAACCATCCACGGCAATCTTTTCTGCCAGCCTTGGATTTGATTTATTCATAACAGAACATGACCCTGCCAGTTCCACCACGACATGCTGAACCACTCAGCAAAAATGCTTCACTATAATCGCACAAATTGCAGATAATCCAGAAAAGCATTCGGCTGAACAGTTCACAAAACCTTCCGAATCCCTAAACAAGCCTGAAAATAATAAGCAACTGTGCTGAATGCAAAGGAAAAACACATCCAGCATGGAACTATAGATAACATGAATTCATAAGGAATCAAATTTCACAGCCAATAGAAACGCAGTATATCATTCACCCATTGCATTCAGAATCATAATAAGTACTTCAAAGACACAAAAGAGGTATACCACGTTCAAGACTTAGATCAACACTACTGGATAATTGGAGCAAACTATCAAACGCCTCATTTCTTCTTGGCAGCAGCCTTGGTAACCTTGGCACCGGTGGGGTCCTTCTTCTCCACGCTCTTGATGACACCAACAGCAACCGTCTGCCTCATGTCACGAACAGCAAAGCGACCAAGAGGAGGGTACTCAGAGAATGTCTCCACAACCATGGGCTTGGTGGGAACCATCTTCACCATACCAGCATCACCGTTCTTCAGGAACTTGGGCTCCTTCTCGAGCTCCTTGCCAGATCGTCTGTCAATCTTGGTAACAAGCTCGGCAAACTTGACAGCAATGTGTGAGGTGTGGCAGTCCAGCACTGGGGCGTAGCCATTGCCGATCTGGCCAGGGTGGTTCATGATGATGACCTGGGAGGTGAAGTTGGCAGCCTCCTTGGCAGGGTCATCCTTGGAGTTGGAGGCCACGTACCCACGCTTGAGATCCTTCACAGCAACGTTCTTCACGTTGAAGCCAACATTGTCACCGGGAAGGGCCTCCTGGAGCGCCTCATGGTGCATCTCAACAGACTTCACCTCAGTGGTCAGGCCGCTGGGACCAAAGGTGACAAGCATACCAGGCTTGATGACACCAGTCTCTACACGACCAACAGGCACAGTTCCAATACCACCAATCTTGTACACATCCTGAAGGGGGAGACGCAGGGGCTTGTCCGAAGGCCTCTTTGGCTCATTGATCAAGTCAAGAGCCTCAAGCAGTGTTGGGCCCTTGTACCAGTCCAGGTTGGTGGACCTCTCAATCATGTTGTCGCCCTCGAAACCAGAGATGGGAACAAAGTGAATCTTGTCAGGGTTGTATCCAACCTTCTTGAGGTACGAAGAGACTTCCTTCACAATCTCATCATAGCGGGCCTTCGAGTACTTGGGTGTGGTGGCATCCATCTGTACAAAACAAAGCATTACAATTAGCCAAAAAGAGATGTGTCAAACATCAACAGCAATAGATACAAATGAAAGCATGTAAACAAGAAGCTCCTAGCATGTATCTCACCCTCATTCACCTTGTTTTACAAGTAAGCTACTCACACTGGAACAGGAATAAAGCAGGCAATAGTGTCGAAAAACAAAAAATAAACTATCATCATGCAAAACAGTGAGGCCATACCTTGTTGCAGCAGCAGATCATCTGCTTCACTCCAAGAGTGAAAGCAAGCAGAGCATGCTCACGGGTCTGGCCATCCTTGGAGATACCAGCCTCAAAACCACCAGTGGTGGAGTCAATGATGAGGACAGCACAGTCAGCCTGGGAGGTACCGGTAATCATGTTCTTGATGAAGTCACGGTGACCGGGGGCATCAATGACCGTGCAGTAGTACTTGGTGGTCTCGAATTTCCACAGGGCAATGTCGATGGTGATACCTCTCTCACGCTCAGCCTTGAGCTTGTCAAGCACCCACGCATACTTGAAGGACCTCTTGTTCATTTCTGCGGCCTCCTTCTCGAACCTCTCGATCACACGCTTGTCAATACCTCCAAGCTTGTAGATCAGGTGGCCAGTGGTGGTCGATTTGCCAGAGTCGACATGGCCAATGACCACGATGTTAATGTGAGACTTCTCCTTGCCCATGGCTACAAGTAGAGCTTAACTGCAGCATCATATAGTGAAATGTAATTAGTAGCTAGGCAAATTATACATCTTGACTGTCACAGTACAACATTCAGATACTTGTATGTAACATGTGGTATTCAGATCAACAATATCAAGCAAGCTTGATAATATATAGCATAAATGGCATAGAGGCGACCCAGGCAACTAAACATACAGATGCCACCAGTTCAATTATCAGATTTAATATACAAAGACCTGGCACTTCATAACTGGATGGGAAAGGTAACTAGATGAGATGTACTGAACACAGTTTTCAGATCAACATCAAACATTAACTGTTAGACATAATGCATCTACTGTATAACACATGGTAGCTATAGACAACGTTTGAGAGTTACTGCTGAAATCAGTTTAACTTTCAGATTAATATACATAGCCCTCGCACTTCATAGTTGGAGGGGCAAAATTAACAATTAAAAAAGTGGATGAGATGTACAAAACCCTCGCAATTCATAGCTGGATGGATATTTTAAAAGCATATTCAGTAGCAATTATGAAATCTAGTGCGGCTACACCGTACAATGTTCAAGGAAACAATAGATCGAGCTAGAACGATGCGATGAATTAATAGTTTAAGTAGACATGATGCATCTACAAAGCCCAACACTTTACAGCTAGATCGAGCTAGGACACGAAAACACAAAGCTCGGGAGTAAATCATCAGATAACCCATAAATCTAGCGCAAAACTTAGCGATGTATACACCTAGAACAGGAAGATATGAGCAGATAAGAAGCTTATTCCATCGTTATACATAAAGCTGAGCAGCCAGGAGGGCGGATCTGGAGACTCACCTCGCGGAGAGGAGGGTGCGGAGGGACGGCGGCTGCGGGGTAGGGAGAGAGGGTTTGCAGCTCCGAATGCTTCGTTATATAGGCGGCGGCGGGAGCTAGGGTTCCTTCCGGGCCGCCCGATTCGCTTCTGACGGCTGACGATGTGAAGATCCTGTCCGTTGGAAACACCAGGGTGGCTCGATTTTTAGTAATTTCGTAGCGCTCAAGTTGCTTGCCTGACGCACGAAACTGGCACTGCCGCATGTCTTTACTGGGAAACTTATCCATCGCTTTGCTTAAAATAAAAGGTCGAAATTATAAAATTATTAAACGCTGAGGATGTGTCGGATAGTGGCGGAGATCGAGAGAATGTGAACATGGCCAGAATAATTCGGCGATGTTATAACACTTCCATTCAAATGAGCCTAAAAAATGTTAACCCTGATACTATTTCTCTTTGTGAAAAACAAAGAAAAAGTTTCCACCCTCCATAGACATGACACTGTTTAGGCTCGATTTTGGTGGTATAGCAAAGGCTACACATCTTACAACTTCGAGTCCAGTGTTCTTAAATCCCTTAGTGGATTGGCTTTATTACATAAGCGGAGTCCAACTCGGAGGTTTCAACTTTCAAGTAGTAGTAGTAGCTAGCGGGGAGAGCCATGCCCCCCGAGCCCGCCGCCCGCTCACCGCCGCCGCCGCCGCCGCATCGCCCCCATCGCCGGCCGCCACCACCCCACACCCGCGCCTCCCCCACACCTCCCGCCCGTCACCCTCTCCCTCCTCTCACCTGGGCAAGCTTCTTCAGCTTCTCCTCCCCACCGGCGACATCCACCAGATCTCCGCCTAACTCACCAGATCTGCCACGCCTGCCACCGGATCCGGCGACCTCTGCTACGGATCCTCCTGCGCCGCCCCACCCTCGGCCCGCTCACGCTTTCCAAGGAAGGAGTTACGCCGACGCCGTCCGCCGGGGCTCCCTCCCAACCCGACGGACGGTGACATCATCCAACCTCCCAGTACGAAGCTTTTACTCCAATGCCGATACCCACCCGCGTTGCATTTACGCCACGGAGGAGCCACAACCAGGCCGCTGTGCCTCCCGTCAGTGCCTACCATCCCCTCCGCCCGTCCCCTCGCCGAACGAGGGGTGGACTACAGCTACGAAGTGCAGGCGCCGCCCACCTCCTCGCACGCCGCCCGGCGCAACTCGACGCGACAGGGAGCATGACCGGCCGAACGGCGGACATTCAAGACGCGCCTCTACCGCTGCTCTGCTCTCCTTCCAGCGAGTTACTGCGGGACGATGCTTCATATGCCTGGCCCAAGATCACCGGGCGGCCGAGTGCAGGGACCCGGTGCGATGCTTTAGGTGTCGCCGCTCGGGACACCGGCAAAAGCTCTGCCGCGAGCCGCGTCTTCCTCCCCGACGACCACCTGCTGCAGCTGCCCCCCGACCACAGCACAACCCCACCTGCCGCAAGCTGCCAACTCCTGCCATTGACCCCTCGCAACATCCCAAATCTCCCCCAACTCCCCTGCCGCCGCCACCGGCGTCGTCACCTCGCCCGATGGCCATCGGCGACCCCAACACCCGGCCAGACGAGGAAACCATCATCGTGCCCAACTCCTTCGATCTGGAGCGCGACGCCAGGGATTGGGAGGGCACGGCTCTTGTCCCCTGGGCCATCCACATGCCGCGCGGGGCTGGAGCCAAGGACATTGAGGATCTGCTCCGGGAGCAACTGCGGCTCCAGCTGGGTGACGTCATCGTCGCAGTTCACCAACCAGAGCCCTTCCTCATCCGCTTCACCACAGCCGACCAGTGCGCGGCAGCTCGCAATGTTGGGCGCTTCCGGGGGCGCGGCATCGACATCTGCCTCCGGCCATGGCGCAGCCTAAGCCACGCGCTGGGGCTGCGCATCTTCTACCGAGTGAGGCTCTACCTCGACGGCATTCCAGTTCATGCTTGCACGTCGGACATCGTCGAGAGGATCATAGGTACACACTGCGCCCTCCAATACATTAACACTGACCTTGTCCAGCAGACCGACACCAGGCACGTTGATCTTTGGGCTTGGACGGCTAATCCAAGCGCCATCCCCAAGCGCGTCTGGTTGCTGTTCACCCACCGGCCGGCGGACCGATCCTCCACGGTGTCCATCACGACGTCGCAGCCGGACCGCTGGCAGCAGGGCGTCCGCTACGAGGTTTTTCTGCACCTCGGTGTGCTGGAAGACTACACGGCGGCGGCTCGCGACCTCGACAGCGCCATCAACAACCCATCCGCCTTCGCCCCCATTCGTCGGGGCTACGCATGGCGCTACGGCCTCCCGGACGGGGCCCCCTCCGACGCGTGCTCCAATTTCCCCGCCAGGCTCCCACGCCCGTCGCGCGACACGGAGCCGCGGGCCGACGACGACCGAGAGCGCCGCCGTGACAACGGGGTCCACGGGCACCAGGATCAGGACAAGAACTTCAGCCTCGACGACATCTCCCGCTGCAACGACCGCAACAACAGGAGGGGCGGCAACAACAGGAGCTCCTGTCGCGACTCCTTCTTCTGGCCGCGTCGGCCGGACGATGATGACAACGACGACTCCGGCTACGATCACCCGGGCAGGGGGCGCGACCGGGGCAGCAAGCCCCACGGCAGCCGTGGGCGGGATGTCGTGCGCCGCGACCGCACGAGATCCCCGCGAAGGTGGGAGACTGAGTTCAGGGGAGGACAGCGCAGGGTCGCCGCCGCCATACCCCCTGTCGCCCCCACGCCGACCAATGCGCCAAACAAGTCAAGCCTCGCTGCCTTCGCCCCTGCGCTGCCACGCTTCGACGAACTAAGAACGATGGTGCGCGCACAGGTCGAAGCCCTCTTCAATGCTCAAGCCATGGCGCTTCAGCACACATTCCAGGCCATGGCCGATTCTCAGGTACGCTCAACCCATTTGTTCAGTCCGGTTTCCTCTTTGCAACCTTCGCCCCGCAAGGATCTTGGCGCTTGCGGTGTCGACGAGTTTTTCACCAGGTCCTGCTCTCTGCTGGACGGACTTGCTGCTCCACCGCGCCCGGCGGGGAATCAAGCCTGGTCCGACAACCCGGTGCGCTTGGTGCCTCTGCACCGGGTCTTCGACAGGATAGGGTCGGCTCTTCAAGGGCGTCCCTCGGTGCGGGAGGTCGAGCTCGCCCTGAACCAGCTACAGCTTCCCGGTGCCCCTGACCCGCCGGCTACTGATGGTCTTCGCGCCGCCGCATCCAAGTCTCCACCGGCCGCCGGAACTGCCCCAACGGAGCTGCTGGACCGGAGGCAGACTTCATCAGAGACGGCTGCTTTATGAGCCAACTGCCAGGCCTCACGGACCAGCTGGGCCCTGGGACCTCCGGCGGCGGCGGCCACTCCGAGCGCTCACTGGGGGGCCCCGGAGAGGGCGGCTTCATGGGCCGTCTCCCTAGGGCCTGCTCCAGTCTGGCCCACTAGCGGGGCTCCCGCCGGGCCGGCGCCCTCACCTGGGCCGGCATTTGTGCGTGCCGCGCCAGACCTCACCACTGGGCCGGAGGCGCCAGTGGGGAGCCCGGGGGCCTGCACACAGACGCCCTCACCTGGGCCAGCTGCAAACAACACGGGCCGCAGCACTGCCCACAAGTCTCACTTTTCTGTTTCCCAAACTCATGAAATGCAGGTTGCTACTGTTGACGCCATGGAGGCCCAGCCAGCCAGCCAGGTCGCTGCTGTGGACACCAACACTGTGGCTGCAAGTGGGTCCGTCGATGACCTCTTCGCTGCCCCGGCCTCGCCGATACTGCGCCAGCCCCCGCCACGTCGCCAACGTCGAAGCTTCGATATGTCCGCGGTCCGAAGGAGTGCAAGACTCGCCCTCAAGCCGTCGGTTCCCGCGCTGCAGCGCGCCCAGCACAACCTCTGGCGCAAGCTAGGGGTCTCCGACGACGAGCTACGTCCAATAGAAGACATCCTGCAGGACTACGTCAACTCTCACCAGTGGCCGCTCCCAGATCATGTCATCGCAGCGATGACGGCACTATTTGACCTGGATGATGAGGGAGCTGAGCAGGTAAATGAAGCACTGATCCAGCATGCAGGACAGGCGGTCCAGGACATCCAGAACGAGCTCGCCACCCGTCAGGAATGAGTCACCAAGATTCTACCTATTGTCGGAGATTTGTCATCTCCATGTATCAGTACTCCCTACCGTACACTTTTACTTTTAACTCTCCGAGCCCTGCTGGCTGCGACCTTCGGGCTAGGAGCTGCACTAAACTTCACGACTCGACCTCTTGGTCCTCTCGCGCGCGACTTCGCCCTGCTGGCTTCGACCTTCGGGCAATGCATATGCACGATCTACACGATCAGCGAACCTCCAGCACTTCTGTTGCCAACACTTATTCCACCAAGAGTCGTCATCTTAGGTGCGTCGACGTGCTCACATATGCCCTGATCGGGACCACCTTCACACAGCAGCACTACGGACAGTGCGCTACGGTCCCCTGTGCGGTAGACCTTCCAAATGCCCACATCTAACTTCGACACCATCAGTTGGAATGTTCGTGGCCTCAATGCCCCTGCGAGATGCATGCTTGTTCATGAAACACTAAAAGACACGCCTTGCCAGATTGCGTGCCTTCAGGAAACCAAACTAAGCTAGATCGACACATCTCTGGCTACCTTCTTAGGGGGCTACCGACTTTCAAGCTTCGCTTTCAAACCGGCGCAAGGCACTAAGGGAGGAATACTAATCCTTTGGGATTCTAATTTCGTCGATCTGACGGACATCCAAATTGGGAGCTACTCGCTTTCGGCAACAGTATCACCGAAAAATTACGACACCGACTTCCGCCTTACGACAGTCTACGGCCCTTCCAGGACGAACCTAAAACTGGCTTTCATGTAGCATATGCGCAGTATGAAGCCCGACAACGATACCAAATGGCTCATTCTTGGCGATTTCAACCTCATATATAAGGCACAAGACAAAAACAATAGACGCTTGAACCTCACCCAAATGCGCCGTTTCCGCAACACCCTAGCTTTTTGCGGTCTCAAGGAAATTCACCTACAAAACCGCAAATACACGTGGAGCAATGAACGCCGCCAGCCTACGCTGTCACGCCTAGACCGCTTCTTCTGTAATGAAGCTTGGGATCTCGCTTTCGATGACCTGACCCTACACGCCTTGTCCTCCTCCCACTCCGACCACTGCCCTCTGTTACTAGCACGTTTATCCGGCCCACGCAAGCCGTGGCCGTTTAAATTTGAGAACTTCTGGACAAAGCTGCCCCACTTTCAGGACATCGTAAAGCGAGTATGGTGTTCACCAACACACCATACTGAGCCTTTCCACCGCTTAGGGCACAAATTACATCTAACGACACGGGCGCTCCGGAAATGGAGCAACTCCATAATCTCGGACGCTAGACTGAAGCTACAAATGGCACAAGTGGTGATCCTCCACCTCGATTCGGCGCAAGACGTCAGACCGCTTTCGGAGGCGGAATTTGATCTACGAGCTAAACTCAAAAAACGTGTCCTAGGATGGGCCGTGATTGAGCGTGCTAGAAGGCGCCAGTCATCGCGCGTTAAAAACCTCCGAGAGGGCGATGCCAACACGCGCTACTTCCACCTTAAGGCCAACGGGCGACGACGGAAAAATTACATCCAAAGACTGCGATCCGATTCTGGCTGGGCACTCACGCATCAAGACAAACAAAAAGTCATCCACGACCACTTCAGCAATTTCATGGCAGCACCGCAGCAACGTACACGGGATCTACGGTGGGAAATTTTGCCCAACTCCCAGGAAGACCTTTCGGACCTCGACCGGCCGTTTGACGAACTAGAGATCTTCCACGCCATCAAACAGCTTCCGCATGATCGGGCCCCTGGCCCTGACGGCTTCACTGGTCTATTTTTCAAGACATGCTGGAACATCATTAAAGGTGACATGATGACAGCGATCGATGCTTTCTACAACATCCGATGCAACGACCTTAACCTTCTTAATAAGGCTAACATCGTCCTTATACCCAAAAAGGAGGGTGCGGAGGCCATTCAAGATTTTCGACCAATTAGCCTTATCCACGCTGTTGCAAAAATTATCACTAAAGTCCTGGCGCTCCGTCTACGACCTCATATGAACGCCATCATCTCACCCTGCCAGAGCGCATTCATCAAGGGCCGTAGTATCCACGACAACTTCCTCTATGTCCGAAACACTGCCCGACATTTCCACCAAAAAGCAACACCGGCCCTATTCATGAAACTCGACATCTCAAAAGCCTTCGATTCAGTGCGATGGGACTACCTCCTCGAACTACTTCAACATAAAGGCTTCCCTATTCGCTGGAACCAATGGATCACGGCCCTTCTTGTCACCTCGACATCAAAAGTACTACTGAACGGGGCGCCTTTACCACCGATTCATTACGGACGAGGTCTCCGGCAGGGCGACCCTCTTTCTCCCCTCCTCTTTGTTCTAGCTATCGACCCACTACAACATATTATTTCTCAAGCCACCCAGAGGGGTCTTCTCACCAAGCTAGGAGGACGCGCAACACGGTTCACAACATCCCTGTACGCTGACGATGCGGCGATTTTCATTAAGCCAACACGAACAGACATAACCAACTTGACGAACATACTGCAGCAATTCGGAGAAGCCACAGGCCTACGTACGAATCTGCACAAAACACAGATTGCACTCATCAGTTGTAATACCATCGATTTGGACCAATTACTTAGTGATATGCCGGCGACAAGAACAACCTTCCCAATACGCTATCTGGGCATCCCCCTCACGACAAGGCGCCTGAGGAAAATTGACTTCCAACCTCTCATTGATAAACTGGCCGGTAAGCTATCAGCATGGACGGGTCGTCAGCTAACACAAGCCGGCAGAATAACCCTCACAAAATCGGTCCTCTCGGCACAACCGGTATATTTTCTTACAGCTATCAAACCGAGTAAAGAGGTGCTCCAGGATATAGACAAAATCCGAAAAAAATTCCTATGGGCAGGGGACCAGCAACTATCCGGAGGCAAACGCAAAGTTAACTGGACGAAAACCTGCCTCCCAAAACAACACGGGGGTCTGGGTATCCCCGACCTAGAGAAATTCGCACAAGCTCTCCGTCTCAGGTGGCTCTGGCACGAATGGGTATCACTAGAAAAACCCTTGAACAACACGGGAACCCCTTGCGACGAAGCTGACAGGAAGCTGTTTGCGGCATGCACCTCCATCACTGTGGGCGACGGCAAGAAAACTAGCTTCTGGTCATCCGGATGGTTACAGGGTCAATGCCCTAAGGACATCGCCCCGCTACTTTACGCCATTTCGCGCAGAAAGAATAGGAGTGTCCATGATGCTCTCAGTCGAAATAACTGGTTACGTGACCTCGTGATCGACCATAACATCACCGTTTCTCACCTAGCGTCGATTGCACAGTTGTGGCAAATGGTCAGTGCTACGGAACTCAGATCAGGGGCGGACAACATTATCACCTGGAAGCTCACAAACTCAGGAATATATACAGCGGCCTCGGCATATAAAGCACAATTCCTGGGTTGCACCGAAACACCACACATTTCCTCCATATGGAAATCTTGGGCACCACCAAAATGCAAATTCTTCGCGTGGCTAATTACGCAGAACCGAATCTGGTCAGCTGATCGTTTAGCCAAGCGAGGCTGGCCACACAACACATCCTGCATCCTATGTCGTTCCACTATGGAGACTGGACACCACCTTTTAGCCGAGTGCCGATACACACGGAGAATCTGGAACCAAACGGCGACATGGCTAGCGCAGCCTAACCTATGACCAAATGAATGGAGACCTTCATCCAACGCTATGGAGTGGTGGACGACTATCACCACAACACCGGACTCGCCACGTAAAGCTCTACGCAGCCTCACCCTTTTAATCATGTGGAAAGTTTGGAAAGAACGGAACACACGTATTTTCAACCGGCAGGAAACATCACCGACAACCCTAATGATGAAGATCAAAGATGAGGCCTCCGCTTGGCTCTTGGCGGGGGCCAAAGACCTAGCGACACTTCTATCTCGCGAGTAATCCCGTTTCGGCCTCTAGTTTTTCCCTTTCTTCTTTTACTTTTCTACCCCGAACTGTCGGGATCTCATCTGTTTTTTCCTACTATATCAATGAAATAGGCACCGTCTCGTGCCCGTTCGTTCAAAAAAAAAAATAAGCGGAGTCCTAAATTTTGTCCTATATTGTGGTATAATTTCATATCTTGTGTCACAAATTTATATTTATAATTGTTCGGTCATTCCAGCTTGCATTGATGCAGAGGTGGAGCTAGGAATTCGTTATTTTCATTATTAGGGGATTAACATTACTATTTCTCTAAATTTGATTCAAATTCAAATTTTTTAATGAAAAGTTGCGGGCCATAGGGGGCTGAACCTGTATAGATCATGCTCCGTCGATGAAAACGACACCTGCATCTAGAAAGCAAAATAAAGACGGTTTTTTTTCTTGAAGTTTTTACCTTATAGCGGTCAATTTCAAACTAGCGGTAGCTCATTTGAATTTTATTGAATAATTTTGCAAATAGAAGCATCGTCATTGTCTACTTTTCACATTTTATAGTCTAGATATTGTAGAACACTAAATGTGGAACGTGCTAACTGAGTATATTAACTTAATTAATTACTAAATGAAATGTTAGGCACCTAGCTGATGGTTATGGGAGCAAGTTTTGTAGCCCCATGTATGCATTCGTTTGCTTTTTTTTCTATGGAAAATGCCAATCGGACATGCCCATGCCCATGCTATGCTACATTCAGATCCCAGACACCACGTTGCCACTTGCCACCACGTTTTCGAGATTACTTTTTGTCAGGAAAAAAAATTATACTTGCCACCATCACCTCAATGCAAACGGACCAAAATCCTCTGGGCCTCCTAATCTCATGGTGAACATGGAATTTTTTTATTTTTTATTTTATGATTTTGTAGAAATAAATACTCGAACGAAAAATTTGCAGAAATATACTTATGCCGCCGTACGAAACAGCGGTAAAGGAGAATCGCCGGTTCAAATGGCGGTAAGGGGACATGTGAAACGGCGTAGGTCCATTACCGTCCCCCTCCTATCCGGCGGCCCGCCACAGGATGACATGGCGCGGGGTTGGAGGCTCTCCCGCCGCGTCAGTTGGCGGAACTGGCGGGTCGCCGTTTTAAATGGCGTGAGGCCCTTCCGCCAAATGAGCCGTGGGGCCAACCGTTATAAAAGGGCGCGCGCACCGGTAGGTGGCCTACCGCCGTACGAAACGGTGGTAGGTCAGCAGCGAAATAAGCCTGGTGATCGCAGCAGACGTCCTGCCGCCAAACCAACCGATGGAAATGGACCTACCGCCGTTTCGTACGGCAGCATAGATCTATTTCTGCAAATTTTTTGTTTCAGTATTTATTTATGCAAAATCATAAAAAAATAAAAATAAAAAAGTTCGTAAACATGAGGCTCAGGCCAGCATCCGCATTTTTTTGGCCTAGCATTGTCTGACCAAGTATGGACTTTCCATATATTTGTAATTTAAAATTTAGCAGGGATATATCTATATAATATAATAGAGTGGTTGTTTCTTCCAATTGTCGTGATCATTTTGCAAAAAAAATCCCTCAACTTTCATGGAATCAACCCGCAGTCCAAATTCTGAAGAGAGGGGGGCTCGAGTGGAAAAAGGAGGGAAGGGAGGGGGTTAAAAGGGAAAAAGCTTCTTCTTTCTCCAACCCTCAACCCGTCGTCCTCACCCCCGTCAACACCGCCGCACCCCCGGGCGGAGCCTCCCGCCGCACGAGGAGACCCTCTAGCGTGCCGCAACCCCCATGGAGATCTCCGCCGCGGCTGCCGCCTCCAAGCCGCTCCTCCTCCGCCCGCTCGCATCCTCCTCGCCCCACCCCATCGCCGCCACCTCCTCCACCACCATTCGCCGCCGCCCGCCGACCTCCTCGGCCATCGGCACGGTCCGCCACCGCGCGCACACCCGCCCCCCTCACAGGCCGCTCCAAGCCTCCTGCCGACACCGGTGGCGACTACTTCTCCGGTGACGACGGCGGCTTCGGCTTCAGGGGATCAGGCGGCGGACGGCGGTGGAGCTGGAACAGAGGGTTCGGGTCAGGATCGGGGGGGCCCCGGCGCCGGCGAAGGGAGCGACGCCAACGCGACCAGCACGTTGAGGCGCACCCGTACCCCCACTTGCCCCTGCCGGACGCCAACCGTAGCATGGTCAGCGGCGAGCGGCGGCATGGGCAGACAGGCGGCGTGCCATACCATCGACTACGACGGCAGAGAGAGGGAAGTGACGAACGCGGGAGCACCAGGGGCTCACTGTGGTTTCGTTTTTGCGGTTGGTTAGGGACGAGGCGGCCGGGAGGATGGGGTTCATCGGTAGTGCCCGAGCTCGAGGCTTGCGGCAATGGCGAGCGTGGGGGTTTAATTCCCCGGCGCTAGGAGGCATAGCCGCGGGCAACAAGTGGTGAAGGAGGTAGCTGGGAGGATCAGACAGATGTGTGTGGCGGTGATTTGAGAATGGTGGCCGGAGGTCAGAGTAATTGGCTGGCGGACAGAAGCTGCTCAGCTCAGTTCTCTCTGTCCTGAGGAAGAAGAAGAACCGGCGCCCACCCCCTTAAACGGGAAACCGAGCCCTACCTAAAAAATAAAAATAAACCATGCACATGTAAAAAAGGGTGGGAAGGGGATTCGAACCCAGGTCTTCAGATTCCTATGAGCAAGACCAACCACCTGCCTTTTTTAAAAAAACACTTGAGGTATAAAAAAATTCTAGTGATTTTAATAATATAATTAGTATTTCATCGTAGCACGCACGGGTATCTTGCTATTCTAAAAAATGCATGAATACTCCTTCTCGCCTATTTATTGAACCATCTATATGATTCACCCAACAAAAAAGACGAAGAAATGACAGGCTAGCCATGCAATCAATAAAGTCTCTCAATGAAAAGGCGACGAAACATTTCTTGCCCACTAAAAGGGTGTTTTTTAATTTCTTGCCCACAAGCAGAGGGATAATCCTATACGCCGCGCAAATATAGTTTTAAAATACATAAGTTTTTCATTTGAACTCTGACGAAGATAAAGTTTATATAAAGTGGACGAGGGGAGCCTATTTTTACATTCTTTTAACACGGAGATATATTTCTGTTAAATTAAACGTAGCAATATAAATAGATAAGTCACCCGGTGTTAAAAACTGAAGGTACATGGTTGCCGGATGGATGCATATATTCGGCAATCTGAGACAGCAACGATAACCAGGTGGAGATGCTAATAAATTACAATACGATGAACGGGTACCTATGGTCTCGTTTGCATCAAAAAAACTGCTGGGATTTTTTTTTCCTTTTTAAAAAGGGGTGTTGGGACTTCATGCACACAATCAGATCTAAATTTTTTGCCAGCCAAGAGATGTTCAGAGTTTAGACTACAGTTTTTTTTAGGAATAGGGAGGAAAGGATCCCCACCTAATTTCATTTCATGGAGCATTAAAACAGGAGTTTTCAACAGGTTTACAAAGTGTGTATGAATTTTTAGAGTTATATATTGAAATAAAAGGATTGGCACCAGGCTTCAGCGATCGCGCCATTAGCGTGCGGCAGCCGGCAATGCCACAAGCGTGCCTCTTCTTTACATGCAAGCAGTGTTGCGGGAATTATAAATGGGTTCTTCTAGATGGGTTAAACAACCTCCTATATGGCCCATGGAAGAATTCATCCAAGGATCTAGATGCAATTTTATTCCCCACCAAAGATATAAGAGAAAATTACCCCTACCCTCTCTCCTTCTATATAATGCACTCATGGGCGCTAGGGTAGGAGGGAACTATTCCTCTACTCCATCGGTCTTATACAAACCCTAGGCCTACAGGAGCACGGATGCCTTTTGAAGGCCCCTTTCTGTTCGGTTGAAATCCTAATTCACTAACAGTGGCGCCGTCCGTGGGGACCGGTTCTTGTAGAAGAATGGCCTTCTCTTCTCAAAATTCTTTCCAGCTATCAGAAGAGCATCTTCGGAGCAGTTCCGACGGCTTCCTTGTGGTTCCCGAGGCCGAAACTTATTGTCAGTTGGTCACTATGATAAATAAGAGGTTCACCTGCTAAAGTCAAACCTTTACTATAGGAAGTGTGTTCGCTATGGAGTGTTTTCTCCTTGAATTTATCTTTGAGTTTCTTACGAATGCATATTCCTGTGCGCGTTTCATTCACGGGTTCTCGAGATGCTTAGTTTAGTTCGAGGATGCAGCTGCTAATGCAGCTAAAGGGCTAAGGCCCGACAAACGCTGGCATAACATAGCACGCCCACTCTTTCCGGAAGCGTCGCTTCTGAAGAGTCGCATAGGGCGGCTACTGAGGTCCTTGAGTGCCAGCATAGCACTACATGCCCGCTCCTTCCGGAAGCGATGCTTCCGATGAGTTGCACAGGGCGGCTAAGGCAGAGGCCCTCGAGCGCTGGCGTAGCACCATGTGACCGCTCCTTCCGGAAGTGATGCTTCCGACGAGTCGCACAAGGCTAAGGATAAAGGCCCTTGAGCGCCGGCGTAGCACCACGCGCCTGCTCCTTCTGGAAGCGATACTTCTGACGAGTCGCATAGGTCGACTAAGGACAAAGGCCCTCGAGCGCCAGTGTAACATGGCACGGACGCTCCTTTGGGAAGCGATGCTTCCGAAGAGTCGCATAGGGCGGCTAAGGACTGAGGCCCTCGAGCGCCGGCATAGCACCACGCGCCCGCTCATTCTGGAAGCGATGCTTCCGAAGAGTCGCATAGGGCGGCTAACGGCTGAGGCCCTTGAGCGCCGGCGTAACATGACATGCCCGCTCCTTCCAGAAGCAATGCTTCCAAAGAGTCGCATTTGGATGCTAAGGGCTAAGGCCCTCGAACGTCGACATAGCACCACGCGCCCGCTCCTTCCGGAAGCGATGCTTCCGACGAGTCGCATAGGGCGGCTAAAGGCCGAGGCCCTCAAGCGCCATCGTAACATGGCACGCTTGCTCCTTCCAGAAGCGATGCTTCCAAAGAGTCGCATAGGACGGCTAAGGGATGAGGCCCTCGAGCGTCGGCGTAGCACCGTGCACCTTCTCCTACCAAAAGTGATGCTTCCGAAGAGTCCATAGGGCAGCTACGGGCTAAGGCCCTCGAGCGTCGGCGTAGCACCACGCGCCCGCTCCTTCCGGAAGCGATGCTTCCGACGAGTCGCACAGGGCGGCTAAGGGCTGAGGCCCTTGAGCACCGGTGTAACAAGGCACGCCCGCTCCTTCCGGAAGTGATGCTTTCGAAGAGTCATATAGGGCAGCCAAGGGCTGAGGCCCTCGAGTGCGAGCGTAGCACGATGCGCCCGCTCCTTCTGGAAGCGATGCTTCCGAAGAGTCGCACAGGACGGCTAACGGGCTAAGGCCCGACGAGCGCCGGTGTGACATGGCACGCCCGCTCTACCAGAAGTGGTGCGTTCCGATGCGACTGCTAAGGCAACTAACGGGGCTGAGGCCCAATGAGCGTCGGGGTAACATGGAATGTCGCTCCACCGGAAATGATGCTTCCAAAGAGTTGCATAGGGCGGTGAAGGCCTGCAGCCCTCGGGTGCCGGTGTAACATGGCACGCCCCCTCCACCGGAAGTGACGCCTTTTGATGCGGCTTCTAAGGGGCTAAGGCCCAACGAGCGTCAGCATAACATGGCATTCCTGCTCCACTGGAAGCAATGCTTCCGAAGAGTCGCGCAAGGCGGCTAAGGTCTGCGGCCCTCAGGCGCCGGTGCAACATGGCACGCCCGCTCCACCGGAAGTGACGCCTTCCGATGCGGCTACCAAGGGGCTAAGGCTAAACGAGCGCCGGTGTAACATGACACTCGCTCCACTGGAAGCGGCGCCTTCCGATGCGGCTGCTAAGGCAAATAAGGGGCTAAGGCCTGACGAGCGCCGGCGTAACATGGCACGCCTACTCCTCTGGAAGCGACGCCTTCTGATACGGCTCCTGAGGCAACTAAGGGGTTAAGGCCGGACAAGGCACCAGCATCACACGCCTCGCCCCACCAGAAGTAATACCTTCCGACGCGGCTGCCAAGGCAGCTAAGACCCGACGGAGTGCCCCTTCTAGGAATTAGCCAAACTCACCAGCTCCTCGAGGGCGCATGATCCTTCCGGGACTAAGAGAGTGCCCCTTCTAGGAACGAGCCGAACTCACCGGCTCCTCGATTGTGCATGATCCTTCCAGGAATAAGGGAGTACCCCTTCCGGGAATGAACCGAGCTCGTCAACTCCCCGAGGGTGCATGATACTTCCGGGGCTAAGGGAGTGCCTCTTCCGGGAATGAGCCGAGCTCACCGGCTTCCGCAAGTTGCAGGATACTTCTGGGGCTAAGGGAGTGCCCCTTCCGGGAAGGTACCAAGCACGCTGGCTCCTCGAGGATGCATGATACTTCCGGGGCTAAGGGAGCGCCCCTTTCGGGAATGAACAAGGATTGCCAGCTCCCTGATGGCGCATGATACTTCCGGGGCTAAGGGAGTGCCCCTTCACGTGAATGAGCCGAGATCACCAACTCCCTGAAGGCACATGATGCATCTGGGATCAAGGAAATCCAATCTTTGAAAATGGACCAAGGTCACTAGGCCCCATATGCGCATCGACGTTCCTGAATTAACCTTCCCACCTTCAGTAGCTACCAACGCATGGGGCGCCCGAGGTGAGATCTTTCCAACAATGACCCGGGGCCCCAGAAGGGGATTGGGAGGTCGTGACCTCCCAAACTCAGACTAGCAGATCACGCTAGTCCCTTTCCCCGGGACAAAGTTGGAAGACCGCAAAAAAATATAATAGCGCAAGAACAAGAATAAGAAGACAACCAATGCTTCCCAAAGGAGGGTTTAGGTCATGACGCTCCCAGGCTAAGGGAGTGCCTCCGCCTCCCAAAAAAAATAATAAAAGATCGAGGTCATTAACTTCCCATGATGCATTGCACATTTTTGGAGCTATGACCCATATTTGGCCAACAGTGGGTGGAGTTCACCGGCTCCCCGTATACACATTATGTTATCGGGGCAAAGGGAGTGCCCTCCCCAAAAATTGGTCGAGTTCACCAATTTCTCACAATGTGCAACACACTTCTAGATGAAGACCTCCATCTAGACAAAGTCTTTCCTCCATGATGACTCCGAAGGCGGTGGAAGTCTTCCACCCTATGGGGACCTTCCACGAAGAGAAACACTTGTGCATGGGGAAGCCTTTCCTCATAACTTTGGTGGCGATGGAATCCTTCCACCAAGTGGATATCCTCCATGAGGAGGAAGACTTGTGGCAACTCTAGCAGCAATGGAAGTTTTCCACCTAGTGAAGACCTTCCACGAAGAGGGTGACTTCCACCCAGGGGAAGCCTTTCGATGACGGTGGAAGTGCTAAGGATCCTAAAGATAGATAATTGCGTGCCCTGGTGAAGGAGGAGTTTGGCCCATAGTTGTATGGTTCTGCTCACCCCTCCTAAACTCAGAGCTTGCAGATAAGGGAGTACTGTTAGGGGAATAATAAATGGGTTTCCCCCAGATGGGCCTTAACAACCTCCTGTATGGTCCATGGAAGAATTCAGCCTAAGGACCTAGATGCAATTTTATTCCCCACCAAGGGTATAAGAGAAAATTACCCCTACCCTTTCTCCTTCTATATAAGGCACTCATGGGCGCTAGGGTAGGAGGGGAACTCTTCCTCTACTCTATCGGTCTCATACAAACCCTAGGCCTACAGGAGCACGGATGCCATCTGAAGGCCCTTTTCTGTTTGGTTGAATTCCTAATTCACCAACAAGGAACAGTCGGAGCAAACATGGTTCTTGCCCCCGGAAGACAACATCGTGTCCGTGCTTCCAAAGTTGCCAAGCACAGAGCAGGAGGATCGTGGAGTAGTGCGTCGAAGGGATGTGGTGAGGCCTTGCAACTTCCCATAGGCATTCGACGTTGTTAGCATCCTGTATGGTGGAGCCGATTGCTGTCCAAAATTGTCTTGCAAAGGAGTAGTGGAGAATCAGGTGGTCTGGCGACTCCGTACCTTAAAATGCATCTAGGCCCCTAAGTAGGTTTTGGTGAATTGGATGACAACACAATTAAAGGACTAACTTGTTTGCTTGAGATTGTGAGCAGGGTTTTATTCTCATATTTATGGTGTGATATTATCTCATAAATTGAATATGTATTATATGGCTCACAATAAAGAAAAGCAAGCAAGTATGTGATCCCGTGATGAAATTAGATGATCAATGACAAGTAAGGGTGAAGTAAAACTTGGAGATATATTTTATGGTTTATCTATAAGTCTTCAAATCATGTGATAGCTTGATTGACAAGTAAAGAGATCATTAAGAAAAGAATAGTGATATTCTCAAGCGGATATTGGAAGACTTCATGTGCATATGATATAAACACATGAGCTTATGCGTTACATATTGATCTTGTTACTGGAAGTTTACAATTCATGAGATATTCTTTATCAATCAAGAACAAGTATTTAAAGAGGATTTCAAATGTAATTTCATTATTGATGTCAATAGCAAAGCTAAACTCAAAGTAACAAGAATAGGGGAATAAATCAAGCAAGATACTAGAGCGGGGGACTAAGCAAGCTTTAGTCAAGCGATGGCTTCGACTATGTGCGTTTTACTAAGGTGAAGTGGCTAGTATTCGGGGGGGTTCAAAGTATCATATCTAAGCCTTACTGAGGGAAGCAATGCAATGCATTTAATCTATTGCGACTGATAAAATGGAGTGACTTAAGGATTCAAGTATATCTTATCATCAACAAGGGAAAATCTTAAGTCACTAGCTCAAGATGAATGTGCTCAAGATGATAGGTATGTTGAAAGCCCTCAAATAACTATTGATCAAAGTATAGCATGGATGAAGACTTACAAACTCAAGTGGATGATATAGTGTTTATATTTATTATTTAGTATAGGTATGCCATACTATCAAGAGAGATGCAACATTAGCTAATTGATAACACCAAAAGGTGCTCAAGATGACCTAACCAACCTATGAGAGATACCTTTGCACCTGCACATCACATGGGGATACTTAGAATGGTGCTAACTTGAGAGCCCAGAGTATTTCGAAGATAGTTTCGGAATATTCTGGAGGTTCCGGAGTTTCCGAAGAAAGTTCCAAAAGATACCGGAGGCTCCGAAGTTTCCGGAGAAAGTTTTGAAAAACTCCAGAACTTAACCCCTAGCGGCTAACTCAGCCAAACCGGTCAGACCGGTTTGGCAGACCAGTCTGACCGGTCTAAGGGCAACGACTAGTTTTTCAAACTAGACCGGTGTGACTGGTCTATCAACCGGCCTGACCAGTTTGATCAGCTCTAACGGCTTGTTTCTGATCTGTGGGGGTATATATATCCCTTAGCCCCCTCCTTGGTGGGCTGCTAGTTATACACGCTCTTGACATCATCTAGTGACTAAAAAAGTTCTCCCCAACCTCTCTTTGTGAGACTTGAGTGATTTTTGAGAAATCTTTGAGTTGGGTTGAGAGAGTGATCTTGTGTGAGCATTAGTGAGTTGAAAAGAGCAATCCATAGCTTGAGCACTGGTGGTTCGCGTCGAGAAAGCCTTTTAAGCATTTATTACTCTTGGAGGTGTGCCTCCTACATGACTAGGCGTCGTTGACTAGCTCCCAAGGTGTGGTAAGCAGCGAAAAGTTTGTGAGGGCTGCGATCTTGCCTTTGCAAGGAAAAAGATCATCTAGTGGAGACGAGGAAAGTGGTTGAAAGAGGTCTGGTTTATTGGAAGGAAGTTGAAATAGACTCGTATTCCAATAGGCTCCTCAACGGAGATGTAGGATTCATTGTGGTGAACCTGAACTTCGGATAAAAAAAACCCTCTTGTCTTCATTTGGTTTGCTTTACTTATTGATTTCTAGCAATTTACTTGTGCTTCCGCTTCGATCTACTTGGGTGTGCTTGTCTTGTGTGCAGGGACTACTTTGCCCTGTTGAAAATCATCTACAGAAGCCACTCTCCAAGTTTGGTTGGTGCTTGATGTCAAGGAGGGACTTGAGCAGCACTTGGTGTATCACCCTGCCTGGACCGGTCTGATCGGTTTGGCCTGGGCAGTGCTGCTGAGTGGGTTGAAGTTTTATAAATTTGTCAACTCGCTTATTCACCCCCTCTCTAGGCGACATCTCGATCCGTTCAGTACCCATGGTGCAGATATCACAGCTTGCTGAGTCCACAATGTTCTTGAGAAAGAGGTTTGTCTTGCACTGAATTTTGTTTTGCACAAGCAGCCATCCAAAGAAGCACACCCGTGGTGGTGCATGGTTGATCCAAACAAATTTGTAGAAGGGGCACTGCTGTTCTTCTCTGACACTCCAAGCAACAGCATATACCAGCCCAGCACGGAACACACCATCCTTTGATGCTAGTGGGCATAGTCATTGATCAGGGGTCAGAGGGGCGAAGGCATTCAGGTTTAGTTTGACATTTGACAGCGGCATTCCAAGGTATATTTGGGGGAATTGTTCTTCCCTGCAACCAAGGATGTCGAGGAGCTATGGGAGAGTGGTTTCATCAATGTTCATGGGAACAACCATGCTTTTGTGAAAGTTGATCTGCAGGTCGGTTGCTTCAGCGAATTGGTCGAGCAGGTCTTTGATGCAGCGGACATCGTCTCTGGCTGCTTTGAGGACGATCAGCGTGTCATCGGTGTACCAGAGCACTGGACATGGAGCATCATCCGTGGCTGGGTGCTGGACGCCACCATCCACTTGGATCATTCGTTGGAGGACATCATCCACCAAGAGGAATAAGTAGGGGACAGCGTGTCGCCTTGACGAAGCCCACGCTTACAATTAAACCAGCAACCCGGGCAACCATTGAGTAGCACAGCTGACTTTGACAGATCCTGAAGCACTAGTTGCTTTGGAAGCCCCGACCTTCCATGATCAGCAGCACACTAGTCCAATTTACAGAATCAAATGCTTTCGCAAAATCCAACTTGAGCACCAAAGTAGGCAGTTTGTGTTTGTGGTAGCATTGCACCAGTTCTAGTGCATAGATGAAGTTCTCTGATATCGATTGCCCCTTGATGAACCCCGTTTGATCCAAGTCAATCAGTTTGGGAATTTCCTGCTGTAGTCTAGAGGTAAGCATTTTGGCGAAAATCTTCATTGAGCAATTCTACAGGCAAATGGGTCTGTAGTCACCAGGAGTTGTTGCACCGGCCTTCTTTGGCAAGAGAACGATGTAGGCCCAATTAATCTTCTCGAGGTCCACTTCGTCATCTACAAAAGCCTGGACGAATTTCATGGCCTTTTCTTCCACGAAGTCCCAAGCTGTAGCATAGATCCCCGGTCTGAAGCCATTTGGCCCAAATGCACTATGTCGGTTCATCTGTTTGATCGCTAGTCCTGCTTCAGTGCTGGTAAAGGGGGCTACTAGGTGGGTCAGGTCAACGTGAGGCGATTTGATGTAGAGGTGATTCAAGTTGATATTCCAGGTACTTTGTGTGGTGGCGCCTGGATGGATGAGAAGTAATCCTCGAGACCTTCAGCTTTAGCGTCATATGCCATGACCTCCACCCCATCGATGTGCATCGTCTTGATCTGATTACGCATGAACCACGCTGTGGCGTGCGTGTGATGGAAAGCATTGTTGGCTTCTACTTCCCGAATGGCTCTAAACTTGCCTCGTTGCTTCCAGTATGCAGCACGCTCTCTCATGGCAACATGCAGCCAATCGGTGAAGGCAGATCTCAGGAACTTTTCACCTGTAGAAAGAGCTCGTAGTTCTTCGTGTAAATCCATATAAGAAATTATGAATTTGTAGTTTTGTATGATGAAAAGGGGTGCTCTCTTTACCCTGGACCATACTTTTGCCGCACATATTGATGCCTTGAGCCAGCTCGCAAGGTCTCCTGCAGCTTCCGTTGTGATAGAAGCATTGCACTAGGCTAGCAAAATTGTGGGGAGGAAGTCCGCATGGACCAGCCAAGAGTTTTCAAAGCGGAACATGTTGGTTTTTGGTATGGAAGTGGACAGAGTGAGAATTAGGGGGGGGGGGGGACATGATTAGAGGTGGTGCGAGTAAGGGAGGTGAGCATGGAGTTGGGGAATGAAGTGTTCATTGCATTGTTAAAGAAGATCCTATCCAAGCGGGCAAGGATTGGGTCCTCTCTATGGTTAGACCACGTAAACATCCTATCGAGTAGAGGAATTTCCAACAGCACAAGAGTGTGGATAGTGTTGTTAAAGTGAGTAGCCAGGTTGTGGTCAAAATTGTCATTGTTCTTATTGATATGGTTGCGAGTTAGATTGAAGTCCTCGGCAAGGAGCTAGGGGCCAGAGACGTGGGGCGCGAGCTCAGTGAGATCTTCAAGGAACGGGATAGAATCCCGGTGGTCAAATGGCATGTAAACATTTGTGACAGTGAAGGTGTTATTCGTGAACGTGGAGGTGAGACAGTTGTTAGGGTGTGTTTGTGTGTTATGAAGCTCTAAATGGCAAACGCATTGGCATCCCACACCGTGACTATTCCGCGTCTCAAACCCCTAGCATTGACGCAGTGAAAATCTAGGAAATTAGGAGGGAGGAAGGTTCGAGCTTTGAACTTGGACGCGTTAGCAAGTTTTGTTTCTTATAGGCAAATGATAGTAGGCTGGGAGGAGATGAGTGACTCTTTAACAACATCACACTTAATCGAATCACCAAGCCCCTGGACATTCTAAGAGATAAGATTAAACACACGGCCATTTTGATTCATTGAAAACCAACAAACACCAGATACAAATTACCTGCTAGCGAGAACACCTTCCATCCAAGGCATTCGCAGACAAGCACAACAACACACACCATGGTCGAATCGCAAGCCTAAATGACAGAAAGTTCAAAACATGAATAACAAACCTAGAGACAGCAAGTTCATAACATTGGCCACATGGCCCATCGAGATCGACACAACGGCAGGAGAACACGAACTAAATGGATGGGGGTCGCTTGCACTACTGCTAACTGAATATGGCAAAGTAGTCCGCGCCCATGAAACAACACCAGGCTTCATTCCTTGTTGGTTAGCACCCCGTGCAGCGCAACTGTTGCTGCGGAGTCAATGCCAGCAGCCATTGTGAGCTTGCGGAGATTAGTGCCGCTAGTGCCTTCTTCTTGCGTAGCAATCCATGTTTGACAACCTGATCCTGGAGGTCACAGGAGCATGACGTGAGAGAGTTCTTCAGTCTCTTTAGCTGTTTCACCTTAGCTGCCATGGTGATGAATGTGGTTGATTCCTTAGCCACTAGGCGCGAGCTTGGTTCATGGCGCAACGATGCTTGGCATGGTGGTGCACAACCTGGCGGGGCAACGGCAGTGGAGGGAGGTGGTGTTGGGTGATCAGGTGAGGAGATTCGCAATGGTGGTGGTGGAGCTAGCGAGTCTACCACCGACGCCCTCACCGATGCCAGGTGTGCAACAGTGTGGCGTGGCGCAGCATGAGGCAAGTAATGCAGGTGTTGCGCTGGCATAGTGTGGTGTCTGAATCACCAGCGGAAAGCGTGGGAGGTACAACAATGGGTAAGCATTGATGAAGCCATGGCATAGGATGGCTGCTCCCAGGAAAGCTGCATGGTGTAGAGGTGGTGGTGGTGGGTTTGCTGGTGGAGCTGGTGGTGACGGCGGTCCGTAGATTGGCGGCTGGGGTGCAGGCACCGCAGACAGCGGTGGCTTGAAGGCGGGAGCATTGGGTGCAGGTGGTGGTAGTGGTGGGAAGAATGGGTGGAGCTATCCATTCTCATCCAGTTGCTCCTCGCGCTGCCAGATTCTGCACCGCGTGACCATGACGATGCTGCCGTGACCATCTCCAACATGAACCCAGACATCCTTGGGAACGTCCAGTCATTGCTCCATCTCCACAGTAATGCGTAGGGAGGAGAAATCCGTGTGGTTCAAGTTCCGGTGGTCAATCTCCACAACAATTCCAAAGTAGGTGAATGCCTTCTTGATAGGCTCCTCAAACCACTGTTCCGGTGGGAATTCTTTCACGGAGAGATAGGCCAACCATTCAGGCTTCTTGAAGGAACGGTTGGAGGATTCCTCGCAACGCTCCAACTCAACATGGGTTCCCTCGAAAATGATGGGCCGGAGGCACATGGCAACTTCCCGTTCAGGGTGGGAGAGGAAGCGTAGTAGCATCGCACCCCGAGAGGAGGGGAGCATCTCAAATAGTAATCCAGGCGCCACCGAGTGCATAGCTTCAAGAATGAAAGGGGTGGCATTGACAGCAGCAAAACGTGGCAGAAAAACATAGGCAAGGCGCATGGCGAAGCTCCAGTTACTGGGTGGGAGCTAGATTTCACGGTAATCTGGCCCATTATAGCTATAAGCGTTGACGCAGCTGTCGTCGTGGTCGCTCTCGTACTCCTCAAACTAGCCGTCGTTGGCGTCATCTTCCATGTTGTCGTCTGCCGGATTAAGTAGCGCCTCTTGGGACAGCCTCGCAGGTGGATCTTGAGGGGGAGCTTCACATCAAATGGGAGAGGCTTGCGGCGGTGGGGACCGCGAGCCCTACCCGTCCCTGCTATGTAAGGTCGTGGCAGTTGTAAAGCCCCCAAATCTGCTACCGACGGTGTGGATGTCGCGCGTATGGGGGCGGCCCCTACTGCCCGAGCACGGGCCGCAGCAGGTCGGGGCACGGCCCCCGGGATGCCCTTTCCTTTTGGGCTGAGCTCACGGAACAGGGAGTTGAGGTGTAGAGACTAAAAAGGAGGACGAGGGCGAGTGCTTGAAAGACGGTTGGTCGGAGCTTGAGGAGGCAAGCATATGCAGCGGATCGAAACCGGTGGTGAACGGCAGTAGTTCTAGGGGTGTGGGCAGCGGGACGCGCGGCACGAGTGGTGGGTGGGTGGTGCAGCAAGGGTAGGGTACAAGGGAGGTTGAGAGGCGGGTGGCGGGGACGGGGATGGTAGGATGGCTGCGGTTGGGGTAGGGGGTTTGCTCTCAATCCACTGGCATGGTGTACGAGTAGCTGGGTGGCCGCTGTCGCGGCACCGATGGCAGCAGATGGGGTCACAGCAATCCCGTAGTTGGTGGTCGGAGACGAGGCAGCGGAAGCAGCCGAAGGTGGAGGTGATGGGTGGTGTGCAGCGCAGTGAAGGTGGAGTGGGAGAGGAAGGGGTGAGCACAACGTGGAGGTAGGGTTTGGCGCTTGGCCGGTGGGAAGTAGTGAATTCCGACGCAACGTTCCTTGGGCGGAGCGGGGAATGCGGGCCCCTCGTCCTTGTCTTGGCACGTTGTGACTGTCGATAGAGGAGACAGGTTGGGGGGGGTGGGGAGCAGCTGTGTCCAAATTCAGAAGGATCTTGGCACCAGCAAAGATGTCTCTTGCCAGACTGGGAAAGTGAATGTGTCAATTGTCTTGAGCCGTGTGTTGCGCGCTTCACGCGGGGCAGTAACTCTCTGCTGCAGGTGAGCCGGGTCCGATGGTTGGGTAGTAAAGTCGTCTTCTTTCGTTGACATCTCGGCAACAAATTTGCAAGCAAGCTCACAGCATGAATGGAGTTTGAACCGATAGCTGTTGAGGTGCAGGTATCCTTGAGCGAGGCCAAACTTTACCACATTCAGGTTAGCGAGCCTAGCGCAAAAGACGAACGGGACCACTTGACACGCATGAATCCTGACGGGGAACGCGGTTAGCTGGTAGATTTAGAGATTTGAGATGTACGACCAGTTCAACTACGGTGATTGAGAAGGGGTTATCCAAATCAGGGAGGAGGGAGAGGGTTGCGATGAGGGGCCGATGGAACCTAGGACAATGGTGCAGTAGAACCGCAAAGAAGGAGGTGCTCGAAGGCGATGCCAGGCTTGGTGCTTAGCTCCCGAGCTTCAAAGCCAGAGGAGACCTGCTCGGTCGCCGGCGAGTCAGATGGCAGCGCTAGAAGGTTGCAGGGTGCAGAGGAGCAGTGGCGTGGTGTGCGGGCAGTAGGGCAGCGGGGTTTGGCGGCGGCTTTTGCAGTGACGATGGTCAGGGGGTTCCCGGTGCCGGGATCGCCCGTGTCGCCAGGAGCGAGACGAGCCATCAAAACTAGGCTCTTGGAAGCATGTATTGGCTGCCAATCAGTTTAGACTACATTGAAGCATAGCAACAGAACAAAGTACGGAAGCATACAAAACCGCAGCATTATTTTTTCTGAAATAAGGCAGGAGCACTGCCGATTCATTTAAGAAGGTAGAAAGTGTTGATTACAATAAGTTCAATATTACATAAATGGATTAACTCGTACACGAATTGCTTAACTAACGTAAAAACTAGAGATAACTCAGACCCAAATCTAGGTTTCCACACGCCATCCTCCTCATGTTAATGTCTTCTTGGATCATGCACAAAACTTGATCAACGCACATACTTTTACCTTTCAAAAACCCTCCTGTTTCTCTCTTTCCAGATGTTCCAGGCCAGTGATTTTCATTGCTTCCCTTTTATCGTGGTTAGATTTCTTTGCCACTAGTCCTCCATGTCTTCATCAGTTGTCTCAGGCATCCTAATCACTCTCTTGGTCCACGTACTGATCAGGTACCAGACTTGCTTGGCAAAACTGCAGTGTAAGCATAGATGGATTGCTATCTCAAATTCTTAATCACACATGACACACTCATTGTTAAATGGCTACTTTCTTGCTTGTATCTTATCTGCTGTCAAGATCTTGCTCCGCATTAGTAACCATGCAAAGAATTTGTGCTTTCCCTCTGCATGAGCATGCCAAATATCTTTGCTGTCAAATGAATTATAGGTTACTTTCAGTTGTGCCAGAGATGCACTTTTGGACGTGTACGAGCCATGCCTAGTCCATTTCCATTCAATCTTGTATTCTTGATCGGTAAGTTGAACATCCTGAACTAAGTCCCAAAGTGTAACAAATTCAGCCATCTCCTCACATGTGCTCATTCTCCATAGTCCTGTGGTCCGATTGTGATCAGTGATGTCTTCTTGCACCGACTTGTTCTTCCTCCAGGCTAGCTTGTAGAGTTGTGGTGCAATGTCTCTTGGGGCTGTTCCTTGCACTGAAGAACATTGCCAGAACCTTGCCTTGCTACCATTCCCAACTGTTAGAGTCGTGCTTGCCCTGAAAAGCTGCTTATCTATTTCATCAGAGGGAGGCGTAGTACCCACCCAAGGTCTATTTGGTTCTGTCCATTCAAACCACAACCATCTCAGGCGTAATGCTCTACTAAACGTCTATAAACCAAGAGTACCAAGCCCCCCAGCTCTTTTGGTAGTGATATTTTTTTTCCATTTAACCAAGCAGTGTCCACCACTTGCCTCCTCTGAACCCTTCCATAGGAAGTTTTTTTGTATTTTGTCAATCCTCTTTGTAGCCCATTTCTTTAGAGGGAAAACTGTAAGGAATATGGCCATAGCAGTCAGCACTAATCTCACAAGTGTCAACCTTCCAGCTCTTTCCATGAGCTTCCCTTTCCATCCAGGGAGTTTTCCTGCAATTCTGTCAATTAGTAGTTGTATATGCACTCTCTTAAGCTGTCTTAAGCTCAGTGGTAGGCCGAGGTATTTACAAGGGAAACTCTTGATTTCACATGGCAAACTTTGTAAGACCTCTTGAAGATTTATGCCCTCACATCTTATTGGATATGCATCACTTTTACTGATGTTAACATTCAGACCAGAAGCTCTGCCAAATGCATCCAGGATTTCTTCAATGGCTTGTATCTCCTCTCTCACTGGATTGATGAAAATTGTAGCATCATCAGCATATAGACTGATCCTGTGTTTTGCTGCTCGGTTTTGTATTGGTGATAGCCTAGACTCATTTTCAGCGAGTTGCAATAGCCTCTGTAATGGTTCTAGTGCTATAATGAATAACATTGGAGATAGGGTCACCCTGCCCGAGCCCTGTTTTGTTTTCGATTTTCCTTGTTTTCAATCCATTTACCATTATAGATAATGTGGCTATGGAAAGCAGTGTGGACATCCATCCTCTCCATCTAGCTCCAAACCCCATGATTTGCAGTACCTCCATCAGATAATCCCATCTAACTGTGTCAAAGGCTTTAGCTATGTCTAGTTTGAGGAATAGTGTTGGCCTCTTCGCTCTGTGTAGTTCCTTGATTAGATTCTCTGTGTACATAAAGTTATCATGTATGTTACGCCTTTTTATGAAAGCACTTTGATTTCTGGATACTAGCTCATTGAGAAATTTTGACAGCCTTTGAGCTAACATCTTGGAAATGATCTTTACCACACTACTAGTTAAGCTTATTGGCCTGAAATCTCCTGTTTTCTTAGCTTCAGCTGTCTTTGGGCTTAGGACAATATGGGCCGAGTTGAGAAGATTGAAATGTTGTCCATGTTGGTTATAAAAGTACTGCACCGCAAGCTTTAAGTCCTCTTTGATGATTTCCCAACAGCACTTCAAAAACTTTCCAATGTAACCATCTGGACTTGGCGCCTTTTCAGAGTTCTTATCCATTATTGTTGCTTTGATCTCTTCTTCAGTTAATTCTTCCTCCAAGCAGTCCAGATTGTGCCTCTGCAAATTCAGGGCCCCAATTTAAGGTTTCTTGCCTAGTCCTCTCATTTCCCAACACCTCCTGGAAATGTGTCATTATTGCTTCTTCCTTATCTTTTTGTAGATGGAGTACACCACTACTTGTTTCTAAGCTATGTATGAAGTTCTTTCTTCTCCTCCCATTTACCCCCAGATAAAAAAAATTTAGAGTTGGCATCCCTAGCTTTAATGTATGTCATTCTAGACTGTTTTCCAGCTCTCATCTTCTCAATAGCTGACATTGCCAGATATCTATTCTTGAGGTCTCTTTTTAGTAGCAGTTCTGCTTGACTCAAAGCCCTATCTTCCTGAACCACACCCAGGATCCCAATTAGTTGCCTGGCTGCTAGTAGCAGCAGCTTGTTAATGCCAATCATCACTTTTGCCCAACCTCTCAACCTCTTTGATGTTCTTTGCAATTTTGTATGCAGCCTCAGGAAAGGGTTATGCAACCCTATTTGTTTATTCCTTGTCTCAGCTACTTCTTCTCTAAATCCCCTGATCTGTGTCCAAAAAGATTCAAATCTGAACCCCTTATACTGCCGTAGAGGCA
Organism: Setaria viridis; assembly: GCF_005286985.2. Lineage (NCBI taxonomy): Eukaryota > Viridiplantae > Streptophyta > Magnoliopsida > Poales > Poaceae > Setaria > Setaria viridis. The sequence goes on from NC_048271.2 coordinate 47,034,487, forward strand.
TGTCTCCAGTTAGCAAGATGGGGCTGTGGTCAGACACCATGGAGGACAGGGCCTGAAGCATGCAATTTGGCAGCATAATATCCCAATCAGTGGTGCAGAATGCTCTGTCAATGCGAGTGTGGGTGACATTATTGGTCCAGGTGTACTTTCTTCCCTTAAGGTTGAGTTCCTTGACCTCCAACTCAGCAATAGTGCTTCTAAATGCCCCCATTATCCTTGTGTTGAGGTTAGTTGAGCTTTTATCTTATTCTTGCAAAATCATGTTAAAGTCCCCAATTAGCAGTCATTTTTCAGAAACACTTGTCTTGATTTGCTTGATCTCATTGAGAAACTCTATCTTTGCATTGTCTTCTTGGGGCCCATATACCACTGTAATCCACCATTCAACTGGAGTGGTAGCAGCTTCTAGGCACGATGTTACAGTATTGTCCCCAAAGAATGACTGCTTTATTTTGTAGTAGTCACCGTGCACCGCTATCAATACTCCTCCCCTTGTTTCCTGGGTTGGCAGGTAGGCATAGTTCTTAGAGAAATGACTTCCTACATATTCAGTTACCACCAGATCATCAATCACGCCCAGCTTTGTTTCTTGCAAGCACACCATTGTACTTCTCATGTCAACTACTAGATCCTTCACAACCTTTCTTCTTGGCTTAGCTTTGAGACCCCTCACATTCCAATTTAGCAGTATACATCTCTGTTCATTCATGGAAAACAGTCGGTTCTCTGTTTGTTCTAGCATCAATCCACATCGAATATGGTAGCATCTGCCATCATTATCACCAATTACCCAAATTTCATTGTGTTGGCCAATAGTACTCATCATGTAGCTGTTACCCCTCACATACTTCATCACACTCAGCAGAACACCATTGCACATGTTGTCCCCCCCACACACACATGTGCGCACGCACACCCTCACACACTCACACGCACGCACACACACGCACGCACACATCTGGAGAAGTAGGAACATCAGGCATCGGCCTCCAGCGCCCAGAGGATCCACTCCTGACTGATCAGTTATGCCGAAGGTGTCCCTGAACTCAAGCACAATGTCCTACTACAGCGACTATACGAACTTGCTTGTGAATTTCTCCTTATCCACCGCATCTACTTTCTTCACCTCTTCCAAGGTGCCACACTTCTTCATCAGCAACTGTGTGGCCTATTCAGTCATTGATAGGTCTGTCTTTGGGTGGTTTGCAATTCTGTTGCTCTTCCTTAAAGATTTTGTAGGCCCCTTCATGTTTTCCTCAATGTTCTCTTTTCCTCTCCCTTTGCGAACTGCTTTTGATTGCACAGGTGTCAACATGATCGCCATCAACAGTGGTTTTGTCAATGACTTTGGCGGTCCCTCTGCGTGGGTTTTACCTTGATCTATTACCGATTCGACAACTGCCTCCAGCTCAACAGTGTTGTGAGTGGGCTGTCCCTGTGGGCTGTCTCTTGCCGCCTCCTTCACGGGCTGGGTTCTTTCCATTGTTGGTCCTTCAGAGTGGCCCACCAGCTCCTTATATATGTCATTGTAAGTTGGGACCACTGCACCTGCATTGTCTGCTAGCCGACCCCATGACCGTTCTAGCCCTCTTCCTGCCAATTTTGAAAAGTGGCCACAATCTGATCCGTATGCATTGTGTTTGCATTGGCGACCAGGACCTGCTGGCTAGCATCTTTGCCTTGCTTGGGCTCTGTCACCATATGCTCATTTGCTTGTATGTTGCTGCCATTGACCCCAACATGGCTGCTTGTCCCAAGTTGCTATGCCATGCTGGCCTCATCTAGCATTGGGTCCACCTGCTGCAGCTTCCCATACAGACTTTCACCAGTGAGGAAACTTTCTTCTGCCCTCATGAAAGGAGCACTGAACTCTTCCCCCATCTGTACGTTCCTCCTCCCGGGTTTTGTCACCGCCTTATTCCTGGCGATGAGGTGGTCAACCATCACCGGCACAGCACCATCTTCCTCCTCTCCAGCATATCATCGGCCCTGGTACCACGTCTTGCCTACATTGCTTCCATTGCCCTGATGAAGGCCCCTTCGTCTCACTTGATCAAGGTCATGCCAACTGGGTGACGGCAGTTGAGTATGGCCACGGCCACCGAATCCGCCTCCTCGCGACGACGATGGGTCCCGTATGCTCCCTAAGCACTCATGAACCGCGACACGCCATCCTGTAGCACCCCCGTCTGGAACACTATAGTGCCAAACGAATCTATGTCTAGTCGGCCATTCCCGCTCAAGCTCATCATCAAGCAGCCCACTTATGTTACTCTCATAGCTTTGATAGGAGGGACTGCTCGGCAACGGCAAGTAATCTAGCACACGATCAAGGCGGATAATGACTTTATAGTTGAGCATTTCAACTGCACCAGTTCTCTGTGTTAGCATTTCATTGCCAAACCTCATGTAGAACTCCTCAGGGAAGGTTAGCAGTTTCTCAATCTTGAGAGAATCGGTTTTGGCAATCCCAGTTGGATTGGCTATCCATAACCACAAGCAGAAGCAATCCTTCTCCTTCTCTGTCTCCCTCACATTATCTATCTCATCTACGAACGAAGGAGCACAGAACAACTAGGCTACTGTTTCGATCTGCTGAGCATGATCAGGTACCCCCTCGATGCAAACTCTAACTCGATACAGGACCTTGGAGGCTGAAGCACTGACCTGATGAGTCCACAACATGAGGCAGAGGGCAGTACGCCCGGCCACAAGCCCACCGTAGTCTAGGACTCGGTTCCTCAGCTGCGATGTGGCAAATTTGAGTAGCAACGTTGACGTCGTCATCCGTTTCACATGCAGCTCGTACTCTGGGATGCGAAGTTGTTGTAGAGCATCCCGATGTACATCCTCCGCGGAGAGCATGGCACGACCGTCCGCCTGAACGCCAACAAGCGCAGTCAGGCTCAGGTTCTGCTCCTCATCCCGCACCGTGCTCGTGCACGCAGCATAGGCAATGATGTGCTTCGGACAATTTTTTGGTGCCCCAGGGATGAACTCAGGGAAGCCAAACTCCATGGTTCTCTGCACCCGAGGAGCGCAGGAACTAGCCATAGCAATGGCCGCCGCCGCAGCAACAGTCGCAGAGGTTGCCGCAGTACCAGCAGTGACCGAGGCAGCTGTAGCAGTCGGAAGGACAGCCGGGGCAGTGGCAGCTGATCGGGGAGGTGTGGAGCGGCAGTGGCGAGCTTTGTGGCCGGAGCGTGAGCACATGATGCACCTTGGTGGATGCGATGGTCTGTGGCGAGGCAGTTGAAGCATCAGCCAATGGCTTTGGTTCTGAGGAGCTCAAGCTACCCACCAGCGGAGGCACCAGTAGCATCTGAAGTGATTGGCTCCACCTTCCCTCCTAGGCGTTCATGAATGCTGCGAACCCTAGACCCTAGCCTGGACCATACCGGCGCTCTGCCTTGACATACATTGCGTCGCGGAATCTCGTGGTGCCATACCTGCTTTTCTTGATGTGACGAGTCCTTTGGGAATCTTGGTTTGAAGGTTCTTGGTCGCAAGAGGGCGATACTCGATGGGCCGCCGGCTTCACTACCACCGAGTGAATGCGTCGCTGCGTGTCAGCACTCACCTTTCCTCGGCTCTTGTCCCTGGAATCCTGCCTTTGCCTTTCCTTTGTTGTTGGTGCTATCGCCGTCTTCAGAGCTTGCATCAATGCCGGACATGGGTTCTCGAATATGAACAGTAGTGAGGTCTAGGCTATCAACATCCAGATGTGACGGGGTTGGAGATTCTTGGTGTTCGGCAAGCAGACGCTTTGGGGATGGGGTTTAGTGACGCCGGGGAGGCGGGCTAGTGGCTGGACGTTGGAGGGGCGCAGTGGCTGGACGCCGCCGGCGGGATGCCGTGCAGCAGGGAGGGGTGCTCGCGGTGGTTTGCCACCGCCGGCGGGGAGGGGGGCTCCGCGAGAGCCATTCGCTCAGAGTTCCCCGTGCACCCACTCCTGATAAACTGCAGCATTAGACTACTCCGTTTGTACAAAACAGCATGAGCGGCTGGCTGGTGTGGCCGTTTGACTATGGGCATACAGTCTTCCAGATTTTCAGACTGCAGTGCAGCTGGAACCACGGAACGGACACAGCTGGAGAGAAAAATAAAAAACGAGAGAAACATTAGCCAGGCTGCAGTGAGGTTATATTGTTCCCATCAGGCTCTGCAGTCTAGTCGTCTAGAAAAGTAATTGATCAAAGTTTATCTGCTGGACATGACACTGAGGGTCCGGACATTTCTATAGCCTGGTACTGCAGATGAAAGCCATGGCAACATGCCCCTACAGATTGCAACAGTATCGGCGACAAGATGGCTAGGAAAAAAGATGTCCCGTAAGACATGCAGATCATCGTACAACACTACAAGACTACGTTCCATGATGGCTGCTATGTGATTGCTGAAACGAAAGCCAGGAGTCATCTCAGGAGTGCATGCTAATTGCAGGTAGACTGTTGAAGCATCCCTTTTTTTCGAAAGTAGATGTCCAATCCACACCATTTCCTTGCTCCTAGCTTCAGACACGACTTAGTTTAATCTTGCGCACAATGGCGATGGGCCAACTACTGTATAGCCAAGGTACTCAAGAACCCTAGCTTGTTCGTAATGAGTGGTTTCAGGGATCAGCAACAACAGGGCCATACTTTGTGTGTTCCTGAAGCATGCTTGTTAGCACAAGTGTCTTTCCTTTTGCGAATTGGACTTTCTTGCATTTGAGTAACTTCTGAAGAGGAAAGAGCACAATGTGTACGTAATTGTGTATCATCATTGTTAACTGGAATTTTTTAGCTTGCCTTCTAATCCATTACAGCTTTGAGAGACACATCAAGGGGGTATTATGTATGTATTCACCTAAACCCTCTTGAGAAAAAAAAAGAAAAGAAGAAATTATACATATATCACATTTTTTTAGAAAAAAGAATAGTGAAAAATTGTACAATATGATGGAGAAGTGGGGTCAGAGGTTGATCGATCCCCCTGGTGAGAAACCCAAAATTTCCCTTCTTTGCAGCTTGAGGACAACCAGCACCTCGATAGTGTAGCTATGCATGTACAATGTACACCACTCTGGGGCCGTCCTCTAGCTCGTCCATTTACCTCTTCTATGATCACCCTTTCTATCTTCTCTTGTTCTCCAGAGATGGTTGCTAAGAAGAGGAAGAAGGGGCGGTCGAATCGACGTGCCATACCATGACCTCTGAACAATCGGAAGGAATGCCCTTCACCTTGCTAAAATCTTCCAAAACCACTTGCTGGACGAACTTCATCGAGTCCTTAAAATACAACAAAAAACCAAAGTATGTCAGGGCAAGTAACCTTCGATTTTTCAAGCAAGAAATCATGAATCTTTTGGCATCACACAGGGGCAATGAACAGAGAAAGAAACCCTAACAACCTTGCATGATTGACCATCATAACAAACGGGATGCTTTAGTGGTTAGGTTCACGAAAGATCAGCAGTCAATTGTACACCTAAAAGAGGCTCAGGTTTTTTCTAAGAAGGGCCAATGCACCTTAAAGAAAGCTCTGTTTTTTTTAAACAAGGGCCAGTGTACTACTGCTACAAATAGCCAAGCCACATCCACCAACTGGATTGCCTTGCAATAGACTTCATCATGTCTGCTCTGCACCAATCCTCCTCAACCATGGACCCCCTCCTCCCTCCACTAAATCAGCCCAAGGCACCGGAATATGATAAAGAAAATGAGCACGATTTGGCATTTGCAAATGCCATCCCCAGATCCTCTCGGATTCGATCCGTTTTGTCGATTTGCAGCACCTCGGGCTACCGACACCCACGCCATTTGCTAGAACAAACCAGCAACCAATCTCCCTTGATCAAATGAGAACACCGATCTTTGCGCTGAAACGGGGTTGCTGTGCTGGTGACCTGTGACCGGTGGTGACAGGGATGGATGTATTTGACCCAGGAAAAGTTAGGACAGATGGGCCACGAGACATGGCTTTTCTCTCCTCCGTCCCCTCCCCCACCCCCGAGAACTACCTGTGCCACATGCACGAGGGCCCATGGGCGACGCGCTAGCTGACAGCCGGGACGCCGTTTTCATGGCCGGAACGCCTCTTTCAATCTGGCCAAAACACCGGGCGCTTCCGCAACGCGAGCGCGTGCCGACACCGCCGCGGCCGTGCGAAAGGCGAGGTGAGCGCCTGCTACTTCTGGCCGGGCTTCTTTGACACACACGGGACACGGCTACGCCGCGGATAGATACACGCATGTGGTAGTACGTGTGTAGATGAGTGAAGGCTGAAGGGTGATCGAGGCGAGAGACTGACCTGGGACTTGTCGGGCTCGGAGGTCGGGTAGCGGCCCCAGCGCTCGGGGTCCCAGAGCACGGAGCTGTTGAAGGCGAAGCCGTGGGCGTCCACCTCGGGGGGCCTCGCCGTCGTCGCGGAGGCCGCCGTGCCGTTGCTGAAGTCCAGGGAGAACCAGCCGGTGACCGCGGACGAGCTGCACGCGGGGCCCCGGACCACGACCTTCCTCGCGTCCCGCGCCATCGTCGCCACCGGCCACGCGCCGAACGCGCTGCAATCCAAAAGGAACCGAGCGTCGTCGTCAGGTCTCTCGCGTTAGGGGGGGAAAAAACACATCGTGATTAGTTGCGGTGAGCTAAAATGCTGATGCGGTGATGTGGAAGCAAGACTTCAAAGAGTGTCCATTTCACGTTGCCGTTCAGAAGATGCAGTCAAATGCGTCAATCCTGAGCTGCCAATCACTGGGAATTAATGCCCTAGAAAATATCACGCTGATCGAGCACTTATTGGCAGGTGTAACTAGACTCCGTACTTTCTACCAAGGACAATGGTTACGATCAAAGGGGAAATTAAAATCATGTGGTAGAGGTGTTGATATCAGACAGCAGAGTAGGTGAAATCGCAGCAAGGGTTGGACACACGTTCGTTGGATTGCAAAAAAAAGTGGGTAGCATGATAGCTAAGCACCAACAAGTACAGGCAGAGCTTTGAAGCAAAGCAAGCCTGAAAGAAGAGTGAGTTTACATTCTCGAAAAAGAAAGAAGAGTGAATTTTGCTACACGAAAGAAGAGCCGAAGCTACACGAAACAATATTCGTCCTCACTGAACAAAAACAGCGCTGCTACTGAACATTAGTCGCTGTACGCACAGGCAGCAAGACAACCTGCAGGCAGAGCCATTTCTGCAAGTTGCAGCTGGCGGCACATCGGCTTCCAAAAAAGAAACGTGTCAGAAAATCTGGAAATTGACACGAGCACGAGCAAGAAAGATTTTTCTGATAGGGCGGCGAGAGGAGCGCTCATGCAGCGGCCGTGCATCCAACGGCATGGCGCCCCGCGGTCGCCACCACCAATTTCTTTCCGGGCGCCCTACCCTATCAGACAGATCCGGAGGAGGCTCCGGCGGCCGCTCGGCGCCGGTCCTGAAAAAAGGACAGCACGGCCCGTCGCCCCCCCTCCCCGTTAGTTGAGGGGTGGCAATCATCATGACATCTCGCCGACACGTTTGGGCCTCTCCTACGCTACCGCAGGCATCACCATACCGGAATGTACCGTGACACTTGCAGTGAAACAAACGAAAAAGGACGCGAGGAAACAAAGCCAAGAGCTGTCAGGCTGGCTGCCTCAGTGCCTGGGGCTCTCGTCAGCCTGTCGCCCGAGATCTGAATTGGGAAGTACAGCGCAGGCGCCGGAAAAAGGAGATGAAGTGGAGAGAGATAAAAAGGACCCTTGAATGGCGGATGCCGGGATGGGGAGGGCGACCTCCTCACATGGCCCGGATTCTCGCCGCCGATTAAACTAGCAGAGGTCACCAGGGGTGGTGGCGCGTGAGCTGTTGCTCTCGGGACAGCCTGACAAAGTCGCTCGCAGCTAGCCGAGAGCGATGACTAGTGTGCTTTGGGCGCTAGCGCGCATGGCGACGGCGTGCGCCTGGCTTCGCTTATCTTGCTCGCATCAAGAAAGATCGGCGCTTCGATTTGCTTTAATTGTTTTAGCTTTGCTTAGTTTAAGTTAAAAAATGGGAGTCTTTTTTACTTTGCAACGACGCGGCGCGATGTTGGTATGGTATGGGACGTACGGTACCTGATCTGCCGGAGCTGGTCGAAGAAGCGGAGGTCGAAGGTGTCGCCGAGGCCGGCGAAGACGACTACGCCGGCGAGGCGGTGGTGCTCGATGTGCCCGAGCGCCACGTTCCGCTGGTGGTGCCGCTCCTTGCCCGCGGCGGCGTCGGCGGCCGTGAAGTTGTCCTTGTAGGTCAGGTGGCGGTACATGAGCCCCGTGGTGCGCAGCAGCCGCGCGGTGGCCGGCACGTCCGTGGCGGCCTCCACCACCACCCACAGCAGCGGCGGCGGCGCCAGCCGCAGCGTGTGCGCCATCCGCGTCAGCGCCGCGGCGCGCTCGCCGGACGCCGCGGGCGTCGACTCCGTCGTCGTGACGACCACCAGCAGCGGCCGCGGGGACGCCGCCGCGTCGCCCAGCAGGCCCGCGTCGCCCAGCAGGCCCGCGCCGCCGACGGCCGCGCCGTGCGCCAGCAGGCTCCGGTTCACGGCCCCGCCCAGCGCCCGGACCACGTGGCTGCTGCCCATCCCGCCCGCCGAGACCGCCGCGGACGTCCAGTCGGACACCGACGACGGCGCGAAGCCGGTGAAGAAGCCCATGACGAAGCAGAGGCAAGAATGCAGCAGCGCCTTCTTCCACAACTGCGACCCCTGCTTCTTGCCCCTCCCGCCGGCGCCGCCGTGATCCGTGGACGACCCCATCGATCGGTCAAAGAAACCAGACCAGCACGACAACACCCGCCTTGAATTCCCGAGAGCCGCAGGCCTCGTGTCGCTTCCCTCCGCGTCGCGTCGTGCCGCGGCAGCTGGCTATCTCTACACTAAGCGTGGCCTAACTAATATTGCTAGCTTATTAGCTAGACCGCAGCAGCAAAGCGGCGGTGGTGGGGAGGCAAAGGAAATTTGGCAGCGGTGGTGGTTTAAAAAGGGCGGGAGGTGGCGAGCGAGCAGGGCTGCAGGGGTTGGGGCTTGGGAGGTAGGACCGTAGGAGAAGCGGCGCGAGGAGATGAGAGTTGAGAGGAGACGACAGCGGATGGCAGCAGGCTATAAGCGGAGCGAGCGGGCGAGGAGGGAGACGGCGCCGTGTTTGGTGTCACGCTTCTTTTCTCCCTTTCTCCCCGACGCCGCAATTATTAGGTGGCGTGCGAGCTAGTGACGCACTAATGCTAAACACTTCCCCAACCAGGCAGGCGTAGCATGTCTTGACTCTTGCGTGTGTATGGTTATGGTATGTATGAGTGGCACCGAGAGCAGGCGTATGTGTTCGAAGCGTGGCTCGCCGCGTGGTGTTTCTGCCTCGGAAGTGCTAGTAGAGTAGTAGTGGGGGTGTGCTATACATGTCCCATTCCTGATCCGGACTCTTGCTCCCCCTGTCTGAGAGAACGTTGAGGATATACAACTAGTTGAATGCTCGTACTTGGCTACTGATTTTATACAACTGTAAGGCATTGAGTTGCCTGCGTCATGCCCGTCACTGCCAGCCCTCCCTGAACTATCCACTTCTACACTTGGTCAGGCTTCGTCGTAGCACGTATCAGGGCGCTTAGCTCTGCATAAGTAGTATAAAACAGGTCATAGCCTCACTCGGCATCAACACACATGAAGGGTTGGCCTAATAACAACGCAAATTGTTTGCAGCCTCAAGTCATGCGTGGTCATAAATGAGGAAATCATGCATAGGGGCTGTGGCAGGATATGCAAGAGTGTCCTTTTTTAGGGTAGTCGATTTTTTTAGATTAAAAAAAATATCCGGTCTTGAACATTCTCACGCGAATGTCTACAACCACAGGAAACAAAATACAGATCTTAGACCACCATCTGCCACCAAGCCTTACACAAAGTTTCATCCGAACGAATAAAAGATAACAGGCACTAGGCCATAATCCTATTCCTGGAACTTCACCCAAACTTGTTGAAGATTTCCATGACGGCGGTCTCCAAATTGCGACAACTTTCCTTCAAGGCGACCTTCTCTTCCTCTTTAGACAATAACGACCAACCCCTTGTCCAGTACGTCCCCCTGAAGATTACATGCATAGGAGAGTTAGGGTTGGATCATTTGAACACCACACCATTCCTACTTAACCAAATAGCCCAATAAAGAGCCGATGCACCAATTAGAATATGATTTCTAAGCTTTGCAGAAAAATGTCTAAGCCAAGAACCAAATAAATTCGATACATTGGTAGGTGGTTAAATACCAAATGTGATGTAAACAACATTCCAAATTGATTTAGCCAGATGACGGTCAAAAAATAAATGTTGGATCATCTCAAGAGCTACAGAAACAACACCTAAGTACTGCCTTGCCAATTTCTCTTTACCAAGTTATCCTTTGTTAAGATCACTCCCCCCTTTCAAGTACCACAAAAATACTTTTATCTTGAGAGAGGTTTATACATGTGGATGGTACTCCTTCACTTTTCATTAAATCAGCATACATAGAGTTCACTTTAAAGCAATTGCTTTTATGTAAACTCCAAATGAAAACACTACTTTGGTCATTCAATTGAACAGAAATAACCCCAGATGTTAAATAGACATGATCAGTCATTTTTTTTTCCTTGCACGTGAGTCTTGAAACCAGCAACACACAAACACACCCTGCCTATGCACACGGTAGAAATCCAACCTATTACTTCACTGAAAAAAAATCAGACAGACACCGATTAGACAATCCTGCTGTCGTCAAGCACACAGTACCCGGCATATAGCTTGCAGTACATGCGCACCAGTGACTGCACTACTGCAACACACGGCTGAAACTGGCCCAACCCTTTTGTTTGGTGAGCGTGTGACGAGGCGTTGGCGCTAGGCCGCTAGCTAGTGGGCAGCAGCGGCAGGTGCCGGCCGGTTGGGTGGGGTGGGGATCCCGGGAGTCGAATCCAGAAGCACTAGCGAGTAGCGACGGGCGGGGCTTCTACGGTGGATGAGGCGCTCATGTTTTCTCTTGGTGGGTTCCAGTTGGGTGTCATCACCCGGGGTCGATGGGCGCTTTTCTCCCCAGGAGCCCGGCCGGGGCAGGAGCTTCTTCTTTGCCGCGGTCCGGCGGCCGGCCGTGCCGGGCACTCGTGAACAGCGAGGGTGTACGCTATGGCCCTGATTGTTGGCTGCTACCGGGTCAGTAGGGACCCCCGGATGCTGTCAGTCAGTCAGCTTAAAAAAGGCACGTGTAGCTCAACATTCACGCGATCTGTAATCAATCACGAGGAACGGATCGGATGACAGTGCACGCATCGAATACATGAGGTTTTTTATGTTGTGAACAAGCCTGAATACTCAGGTACTAGTATCTCGCTTTGCTCGGTGTCCGTCGGTGATTCATCATTCGTCTGCCACTCGCGAACAACTCTGGCATAAAAGACCGACCGCTTTTTTCCATTTTTCGCCACCCTAATGACCTACTCCTCTTTGTTATTTAAAAAACACCTATACTCCTACTAAAGGGTCAGATGATGATGGGGGGCCGGCCTCCCTACTCCACAGTGATAGCACCGAGCAGGGCAGCTAGCCCGTTTCGTGCATCTTGCAGACGAAGCAAAGATGTTGGTTAGGATGGAAACCCGCCACCCAAAACCAAACAGGGAGATGGAAACAACCGGAGGGAGGACACGAGACCGACACAGATTCCGACGAGCTCGGCCGCGCTCAGGCTGCCTGGATGGATGCTAGAGCGACCGGCCGGCGATGTCAATTCTTGTGGAGCACATGCAACGCACCAACCATTCCGTCCTTTGCTCGCAGGAGAAAGGAGGGATCAATAATCCCGGCCCGGCCATGCACGTTCGTTCAGCGAAACGTTTCTTTCGCCTGGCACCGTTTTTTTCCTCCCGTTCTGTCGGTCGCCGCCAGGGGAACCCGCGAGGCAGCAGCGCCGGAGCAGCGAACGGGCCAGGCCAGTGGGCCGTGGCCGCAGAGCAATAGAAGATGCTATCGTAGTCTAGTCACACCACAAGTCCACAACTGGCTGGAGTATACTCCTAGTTTATACTACGAACGAAGTCCTACTACTAATTGACCTGGGATTTGTTTTTCTCAAAGACCCTGACGAGCAGGAAACGCCGGAGTCAATCTTTCCTTGGATCGCAATTCATGTGTGAGGCATGAGCTGTTTTTTCTCCGCGTTTCCAAATTCCGCTACGAGGTTTCGTGTCGCCCGGTCCTCCTCCTCGTGTGCACCGACGCGAGGAGTCCCCGTTCCGTTCGTTGGGGTTGTGCGTGGGGGTAGGCCGCAAGTTTTTTTAACGATTTAAGCACACGCAAATGCAGTTGTTGGGGATTAAATTACGCGCGCTTCCGTCTAAGCCAGCGAATAGCGAGCGAACCAGCAGCCATGGACGCAGCAGCTACGCCGCCCGTACGCGCACAACCACTGGATCCAACTCACCGGCGCCGCAACAACACACTGTACCGCACCGCGCAGGCCGACAGAACCCGTCGCACGGCGCGTCGACGCGTACTACGCCGCACGCACATGTCACCGGCGGAGTTCGGCTGGCGTTTTCCTTCCGGGAAGACAAAAAACGCGGCGGAGCTCATTCAATTGCTCCATGCATGGATGATGGATCCAGGCCAGCCGGCGGCCTTGACCTGGCTGATGTGGCTATATGAACGGCGGCGGCGAAACTTTGGGCTGCGTGCCCGCCCGCCCGCCTGCGTTCTGCCTCCGCGGCTAGCGCCGCCGTTGGGCCGTCGATTCGCGGGCGGGTTTGTTTCGTTCGGGTGACGCCGTGCCGGCCGTGTCGTACTAATCAAGTGGGGAGAGCTGGGTGTTTAGTACTCGTAGCCTGTTAGGTGCCGCCGCGAGGCGCGAGCTCACCTCCCACTCGCCTCGGTTACGTTTCACCTACTGTTGGGTGCTACCGAGCTGCTGGGAATTTTAGAATGACGAATTGTTAGAGGCTTGGCCCGGAGTCTTGCTGCTGATTTTGTTATCATTTTCGCCTCGTCTATTCTGAATAACTGGCAGAGCTTTCTGGGGGGAAAGAAGGTTGCGTCCTGTTGATCAACTTGGAATATACAAATGATGTTGCAACAAATGGGGGGGCCCGTTAAGTAGCTTTTGTAAATGATAAAAAAAAACTGTGTGCCTTTTCAGTGTAAACCTTTTCATTTTCTTTCACCAAAAGCTTGATTAAACAAAGTGCTGCACTGATCTTGTGGAACAGCAAGAATAGTATTGTAGTGACTCTAAATTATTTCGGCTTGTACGTGAAGAGAAAAATCTGAAAAAAGGAAGAAATAGCTGGGCATGTGCGCTTAAGTGCTAACTAATCATATTTAGTTTTGGTTGCATGGTATCGATCAGCGGCAGTTGTGGAGGCTAAGTGGCTAACGAACTGGCGTGCACATCGAGTAGGAAAATTCATAGCCTGTGTAGTTGTATTTCCATTTAAAGCGAGGGTTCAGTACAGTTAAGGCCTTAAGGGCTGTAAAAAAGCGAGGGGTTCAGTACGGTTAAGCAGCATAGGATTTCCCGGGTTCAATTGCTTCTGGAATGGCCCAGTTCCTTTTGCATAACGTGCCAGCAGCTAGTTCTCTGCTTCTGGGATATGGCCCGGCCCATGTAAAAACCTGGACCGCACACATGTACTCATAGGCCGCTGCTCCTGACTACTATAGTCTTTGATAGGGCCTCAAATACTGGTTCATGTTTTTGACTGCCTTCGAAAACCTTCTCTCTCTCTGACTGTGAGAAGAAAAGATGGCACCAAATTGAACTCTTCGATTCCTTTCAGATGATGCCATCATGCTGGTTCTTCAGTTCTGAGCTCTGACTTTGACTTTTGCATCAATATCCGGAATGTAGCAAATGTATACCATGTGGCATCTTCTTCCTAAAAGCACATTAGTGACCAGTCACCTTCACAACCTTCACCTCTACCAGAGTGAATCCCATCCAGCTTTATCTCGCAAGAGTTCCATTTGCATAGCACAAGGAAGCGTCGATTATCCAGAAACGTCTTGATGGACGACAACCAGTTGGTGTTGGTGGTTGACAGGAATGTATAGGCCGGAAAACAAGGGCAGCAAGTCTTTTAGTTCTACACACCATGGAACTCTAGCCTCCCAGTTGTGCATTCTTCGGGGTTCCACTCAGCTGTCGAAACAGGAAAGCTACCAGGTTCAGATGTCTCGTGTGTTGCTTGCTCCACCAACGGCGCCACTTTCTGGGGTGCGCAAGCTTCGTGCTGTCGCGCTCGGGTAATGTTCAGCACCAGGAGTTCAGATGAGACAGCACCAGGCATTTGATCTTTGCGATGTCGTGCTCCAAACATGCGCAGCTTGCCAGCTTCATGAGGAGATGAGCCATGCCAAGAAATGGCAGCCAACGAAGCCGAAGCTTTTTTTGCTTTTTATGGGATCTTTATATTCTAACCAAAGTGAAAGGACGCATGGTCATTTGTTTATTACTTCGCTGTGAAAAGGGGGTCTGAATCATCTAGCTTTAGGATTGATGGGCATTGCAAAGTCTGCACGAGGGCCATATGACAAGATCCTGACCTCACACTTTTAGACCTGGTGCTGGTGGGCACGCCATGTTTGCTGAATCATTCCGGGCGTGACCATGTCTCTAAAATCGGGCAAATCTGAAAAACATTTTTATGTCATGGGTCCAGTTCTTTTTTTTTACCGAGGTCAATAGAGGAAACCTCTACCTATTTTTTATAATTTTTTACTCTAAACCCGTCCTTTGGTACGGATCCAAGTTCTTGTCCGCGGCAATATGATTGTGCGAGTTTGTTAGTGATGAACTGATCGCCATGTTCGATGCGCAATACTCTTCCAAAATGGAGAACACAGCGCATGACGTGGCCTGAAGACTCAGTTACCTAACCAGCAGCCCCTAACCAACAATGGCTGCTGTAGATTAGGCCATCTCTGTCAGAATTTCCACATGACAGACAACTGAGAGCGCACTGTAAAATTCGCGAACGTATCATTACACAGTCGAAACCTCTTTATCACCGTGTAATACCTATAGGTTATATCTGGATACATAACAAAATCTATGTCCCCAGCAAAACTAAAACGACCTGCATTTTGAAACGGATGGAGTAGCAAGCATAACTTGTATGGATATTTTTCCTAATACTACTTGTAACAACAATATCATTCGCTGTGGCAGCAGCACAACAGATCCTAACACTCAGTAGCTAGCTTGGAAACGCTTACAAAAAGCTGAGGATCGGAGCAACACGACGACCCTTTCAAAAAGCTTGAAGAAATGTTGACTAGCTCTGGCTCTTATTCCTGGCTGCTCGCCTAACCGCATGCCGCCCTCGCTTGCCATGCGCGCGCGCGCGCCTCGCGACGTGCGTGGTGGCTGCTGAATGTTCAAAACGATTTGATATGGGGTTTTGGAAGAGACCGGAAAACGGATGCCGAATAGTCGCTGTCCCGTGCCGAACGAGTGCGCCTACTACGCTGCGAGCCTATGACCGACGCGTCAGGTAATTTGCAATCTAGCGAGGGGCGAGGTCCCTGTCGGTCAATTGCATGGCCAGACGCTAGTGGGAAAAGCCTAGCTCTCGAAGCAGACCTTTGACATGATGAGATAAGAGGCCGGGGTGCTGGATTTGCTTGTTTCCTATCATATATGCTATCTCGATAGATCGGCAGGAAGGTTTGTTTGGTTATCTCTGATGTGTCCAAATCCAATAACAAAGCTGGAGGCTCAGATGCATGATCGCCGGCAGGAAGGGTTTGGTTATTTCTGATGTGTCTCCAACAAAGCTGGAGGCTCACATGCATGATCGCAGAAATCATGCCAGGAATTAAGGATGAGCTCACTGCTCACTTGTAATGGTCATCAGCTATACAAGCTCGTTGAGAGACATGGGTACCCAGAAGTTATGTTCAGTATATCATCCTAACAAAATTATTGGACTAGCTGTTATAATACTCAGACTAGTCCAGGATGACCACCAACAGTACTAATTAAGTACGTACTAAATGGGCTGAAAACTTTTGAGCTCGTATTACCAGCATATATAGCGATTGCATATACGCAAGGACGGTATGGATACATCCAAGAACACAGTCTTAGCACGCCTGTGAGGGTGTATTCCATTATTGTTACCTAATGTGCAGGTCATGCTGCGTTTGATTTCCATGCGCACACTGTCTGACTTGCATACTACACTGCCATCAGTTTATGGACGATATCCAAACATATGGACGGAACACGCTCGTGTTTCGCATGACTTTGTTAACGGGACGGTGGAGAATTGGAGACAATACATGTAGATGAACGATCCTTTTTTTGGTTCTTACCGCCTACTCCTACGTGCGTACGTTCCAGGCTGCCACGCAACAAGCAACAACAATAAGGTCTTGGTTTTGGACAAGCATTTTCTACGGAGCCGGCCTCGGGGCCACCTCGTCTGGAAATATGGCGTTGGAAGATTTACAAGAGACAAAAAAGATTTCGAGATCAATCGTACATTTTTGGTTTTGTAAACTAGCATACATGTATGGGAAAGAAAACATACTGATCTGACTAGTATATGAACGAAGAAGGCATGATCGAGTGACATGCACGGTGAGGTTAACTATAGCAAATTGCACGTCTAATTAATTAACCATCTCTTCTAGACTTCAAAACCTGCCGAACTTGGCCAAGCACAGCACGGACGTATGCATACACTACTAGTAAAACGGCAACTGAATTGATGCTGACCTGATTCGTCAGCATCGTGTGCTGCATGTCTGCATCCATCGTCCTGCGCTATATTCCACCAAGGAAAAGCCTCTCTCGAACGTATAGCAGGGGAAAATCTACACACGTCCCGATCGATCCGTCTATATATACCACCACAAAATTTAACTTCCGATTTACCAGCAGATCATTATTCCACCACCTCTGCTCAAACACTAGCTGCCAGCAGCTAGCACACCGCTCGTCGATGGATCGGTCGGTCATGGACTACGGCAGCAACGCGAGCACGGGCACGACGGCCGCGGCGGCGCAGCAGCAGCAGCAGTATAATAACAGTTGCCGCTCCGCGTCGCCGCCGTCGCGGGTGTCGTCGTGCTCGCCGCCGCCGCCGGCCGCCCAGGTGGTGGGCAACGCGGCGCCGACGGTGGTGCTGAGCCCGTGCGCGGCGTGCAAGATCCTCCGGCGCCGCTGCGCCGACGGGTGCGTGCTGGCGCCCTACTTCCCGCCGGCGGAGCCGGCCAAGTTCACGACCGCGCATCGCGTGTTCGGCGCCAGCAACATCATCAAGCTCCTCCAGGACCTGCCGGAGTGCTCGCGCGCGGACGCGGTGAGCAGCATGGTGTACGAGGCGGAGGCGCGGCTGCGGGACCCCGTGTACGGGTGCGCCGGGGCGGTGTGCCGCCTGCAGAGGCAGGCCAACGAGCTCAAGGTGCAGCTGGCGCGCGCGCAGGCCGACCTCCTCAACGCGCAGGCGCAGCACGCCAACCTGCTAGCACTCGTTTGCGTGGACATGGTGAACCGCCGGGACGGACACCACCAGCACCAGCAGCTGCAGCAGCAGCCATCGTCGCCGCTGATGGACGGCGGCAGCGGTGGCGGCAGCAACTTCGGCGCGGCGTACCACCAGACGTTTTACGACTCGGACCTGGACTCAGCGACGTGGCCGGATCACGAGGCCCAGCTCTGGACCTGATCTGCACGATCAGTAGATGATCTTAGTAGCTCCAGTAATACACAAGTAGCTAAGACGAACGGTAACGTTTCTGGTTGCTTGCTGGCTAGCTGCTGCAAGACGCTGTAGCCGGCCGTAATTAATTAAGGCTGTATGACTATTACTCCGTCAATACGAATATTTACTCTTGAATCCATCTTGCTTGTAGTACGAAATGCATGAACAGGTTCATTGTAGTACCGGCCGATGATGTTGACGAACTTTTTTTTTTGTTGTGTAACGATCATACGAACAAGTACTACCGAAGTACTCCCATGAGGCGACAAACGAAGTTACGTGTCTATGAGCTGACTTTGCTAGGCGTGTGTATTAGTAGCAAGTCGCCGCTAACTTTGCGTTGTTGCTAGATGAACTGATTTTAGGCAGTTGCCGCCTCAATGGACCTCGAACGAACGTTGGTCGTGTGCGGATACGCTACCATGCAGTCATAATCGCACGTCTTGCAAATTGCAATCAAAAACAGAGTTGGCAATCTGAAGAAAAGAACAAGGTAAACACAGGACTGATGAATCCAAACAGAGAGCCTCATTTAGCATGCATGGGTATCACTACGAGCTGCTCTGTGATAGCTAGATTTTCGTGGACAATGCATGGATGTTGCTCTGAGTGGAACATGCATGCTGCGCGTGCATCGCCTCCACTCCAGACAGGTGTTCAGAACGCAGAGCACACGCGCAACAGCAGACCTGCGAATCAGCCACTCGCCATCACGGACGACACCAAAACCAGGCTGCCTAACTCTATCTCCAAAACGTACTTGGACTGGCAGTGTGCGGCCGGCCGGCCGGCCGTCTTATTAACGGTTTCCACAATCAAGTCTCGCATCCCATGCCAACCGTGTGAGCTGGCTGGAAGAGACGTCGTCTGGTCTGACGCGCGGTCATCGTCGTCGGCGAAGTACCTGTTCCAGCAAATCACTGAACAACATTAGTCTGCGATTACCAGTGCTGTCATTCTAATCATCATGGCTTCCTAGAAACTACTGTTACTAAAACGTTAGGGTCCGCAACCTAGGAGGAGCTATAGGTTTTTCAGCGTGCTACCATCATGGAATCGCGCCGCATGGATCCAAGCAAGTCCTTTGGCTCTGCATGCATAATGTCCAAAGGGAGCCTAAAATGTCCAGACGAGCTGCTCCCGATCTGCTGGAAAGTTGGAGTCGTGATGGCATTCGTGGTGACGGAACAATATTGTATTTTTGTTGCAGTTCTCCTTCGGGAGGGAAGAAGTCA
This sequence comes from Setaria viridis, assembly GCF_005286985.2. Classification (NCBI taxonomy): domain Eukaryota; kingdom Viridiplantae; phylum Streptophyta; class Magnoliopsida; order Poales; family Poaceae; genus Setaria; species Setaria viridis. The sequence goes on from NC_048271.2 coordinate 47,053,440, forward strand.
ATGTGCGTATTCACAGTTTTCACACCTGGTGCACTGTCATTTTCTAATCTCTATAATTTGTCGAAACTGAGAAATTGACATATTTTCGTTTGAACAATGTGCCAAATTTGTAAATGCAGGTAAGCAGTGTCATCGTAGGATTTTGTTCATGGGCCCTCAGTGCCCAATAGTGTATAATGGCCCATGGGCCATAGATCTCTTTTTTACACCGTCATAAGTCAATACTCTTTAACATAACCCAACAAGCAAGCCCATAATCTCTTTCGTTGTTGGGAAGTACGGTTGTTGGGAGCCACATCAACTTGAATTTTGCTATTTTCATCTCAAAAGTCTTGAATTTCGCTATTTCTCATCTAATAGTAACAATAGAGAAGGGTCCCAGGTGTATATATTATATCAAATTTAAATAGAAGTTTAAACCGAAGTAAGAGTGTGTGATCTAAAAAAAAAGAAAAAAAATGCAGGGCATCCAGAGTCCGAGGAAAACAAGAGGAGGAAAAGGGGAAACCTTACGATACATACAAGTATTAAAAAACGATACTCCCTCCATCCTAAATTATAAGTCGCTTTGACTTTTTTGGTAGATCCACTTTGCTATGCATCTAAACATATTGTTATATCTATATACATAGCAAAGTGAAAGTATCAAAAAAGTCAAAGCGACTTATAATTTGGAATAGAGGGAGTAGTAGGAAGGAAGAAAGCCAGTAAGTTATCCCCAAGCCACGATTACGTGATGGAGGAAGAAGTACGTAAAATGGTACAAGGACCATCCACTGGTATATTATGGAATATCCACTAGAATCTTTTGTCCGTGGCACCTTTTACTAGGAACAAATGGTGTCCAGCAGCATCTTCTCTAAAACCGGATAGACACTATCCCCAATTGCATTTCAAAGCCTTTTAAACTTCATAATTTGGTTTGGTTGCACGTGCCTTTTTTTTTTAGAGAAGTAACACTGCAAGCTGTGTTATTGAGGCTTTGTTCTTACTAAACTAAAACTATTTTGGAATGCTAAACATCTGGGCGGCATTACCAGTTATGCAAGCTATTTTGTTTGTGCATATGCACCTAATACTGTAAATATTTAGTCTGTGCTTAGTGTCGGTGCTACCTGTTGCCGACCAACTCCGCCTATTCGAGCTTGCAAGTAATCAAAACAATTCGCCCATTATCTTGCTGCACAGTGATTGTTTGATCAGGAAGCTTTCGGCCATATAATACAGAACAATTTCTTTCAGTAAAACTTCAGTTTTGGAGCTCATGCGATCAGATATACCTTGTTCCTAGCTTTAAATTTCAGGCAGGATTTACATAAGAAATTCTCCTTTGATAAATTCACGTTCGATACATTTCTAAGGAACATGTAATCTTTTTCTGTAGGCATTCCAAAATGAGAAATACTAGCGACTAACCGATACATGGCTTCAACAGGAGTATTTCAGAAGCCAACAGTTGAAGCCTGTTAGGTGATTTGACAGGCCTTGTTGTAAAACAACCTCGATCACTGGATCAGGCAATCAACCGCCACGATCCATCATAACGCGTGATAGAACGGTGCCTTTTCAAGGCATAAATTCTTCCTGGCCAAGTGTTTTCCCCTGGCGCAAGAACGGGGGGAAAGGGGTGGGCGCGATCGTGTGGGCGGCCGGGCGGATGCCGGCATCTTCCGTTTTCCATCAGCTGCAAGATACGTTACATAAAGATAAAGGCAAGCGGTGACGTTCGTGAACTGCCCACCTCACAGCTCGTTTTGATGTAGACCTGCCCGTTTCTAGGGTTATTTGCAAGTGTGTCCTCCTGGAACTTCAGTTTAGCACCTCAAGTCAAGGATATAAATACACAGATCCGTTTTGCCGGTTCTGAAGTCTGAACTTTTGTGAGTAGCACTCTGACATGTTGCTCAACGCAGGGAGAATGGGATTTCACATTTATACGAGGGTATTTACATAAGAGGTTTATAAAGATTAAAAATTGCTCCTTTGTTATGTCCATGGCCTTCTTTAACCACCAAAGAACATATGAACGCGAAAAACAGGCAAAAGCTCTTCCTCCCTCTCCCTCTCACCAGAAGTTCAGGAAGCCATCAAACTTGGCATCTCGATACTACTTCTGCCATGGTTCAGATCAAGGAATTGTATCCTCCCTAAATTCTTATGTTCACAATGTTTTTTGCCTATGTTTGTGTTTTCTGCATCTTTTTTTTAAAGTGTTTTCTGTATGAATTTGATTATACCTTAACTTCAATCTTGTGCAAAGCCGGATCGTCATGCCTATGTCGATGGAAGAGGTATGTTTACCAAAAGGCAGAATATAACTTTTCAAATGAAGCTCTGGCATTCCTGCCGTTGAGTTGTGAACTGACCAAGCTCGATTCTTGTTTTACAGTATGAAATAGGCCTCAGCTACACCATCATGAAGATGGAGCAGCAAAACACAAACAGCAAGGAGGGTGTAGAGGTACTGCAGCAGGTCCCATTTGAGGATGAAAAGCTTGGCAAGGGCCAACTCACTTCAAAAGTTTATCATTTGCAGAGGTTTGTATTTATTTTAATTTGACCATCTAGTTCTACTTAATATTCAAAGTATACTTTGTGACTTCCACAAATATGTCAGCGTTAGCACTGTAAAGTTCTTTAAAAGCATAATTTATGAATTACTTATTTTATGTACTGCACTAAGTTTGTATAAACAGTGCAAGAAAGCCTTCTTGGCAGGCATAACTGAATATGCAGGTTTCTGAAAAAAGTAGGATCATAATATTGACATAGCTTTTTGTTCAACAATTACAACTACAATTATGTGCAGCAAAATTCCATCCTGGATGAAGGGCTTTGCACCTGCCAGTGCTCTCACGGTGTATGAGGACTCTTGGTGTGCATTTCCAAATAGCAGAACAGGTTAGCAATGGTCAGTTTAAAGCAGACTCTGCAATGTAATATTCAGTCGATGAGAATGTGCGCTTAACTGTTACACTGTGCTTTTCATATATGCCGTGAACTCCATCTACTCTGACACGCACTAGTGATCAAGGTATTCAGAAGTGCTTCTCAAAACTTGACACTTCGTTGATAGCTGAATAATTCAGAACTAACTTGGTTGTCTTCATCATTTGTCATCAGTGCCCACTTTTCAGCAAGTGCTCATTGACCATCGACACCGTAACTAAACCTGACAATGGTTGTTCTGAAAATGTTAGTTCGCTGTAATCATCATGCTTCAAAATCTCATTCTTTCAGATAAAGAAGAATATCAGTATACTAATAAGAACGTACTCAGGTGCATAATCTGACCAGTGAGCAATTAGCTGCAAGAGAAGTTGAGATAGTTGACATTGCCTCTATATCGCGAGATTACTGGAGCAAGGTGATCAGTGCTCCAAATGTCGACCTGACAACCTTCAAGTCGCAAAGAACAGAGCGAGGCCCTCTTCTGAAGGGATGGATGGTATGCAGTCAATCAGTCATACAGATTTTTTTTTCTCAACTAGTATGTTCAGAAGCCTAGTACTGCCATCGTCAAGAGACAAATCAGAAATCACATTTCGCATGGTGTTCGCTGCAGGATTCATGTAGTCCAGTCATGACCACATACAAGCTGGTGATCATGGATGCCCCTATCTGGGGCTTGGGCGAACGGCTCGAAGACTGCATCATCGCGGTACGCTTCTATCACGACTTGCTGTTGGATTCTGAACATCATCAGTTCGTCAGTCAGCCTGTAACTGACACAGCGACAGAATGTTCAGAAGTCCGCAGCCTTTCGTTCTTATGGATTCAGAAATCCATAGCTAATGCAGCGTCTTTCGTCGCAGCCTTTCCTTCTTATGGATTCAGAAGTGCATAGCTAATGCAGCGTGCTTCGTCCATGCAGGGTGAGCGGGCGTTGTTCTTGGCGTGCCACCGGCTGTGCTTCGCGTGGATCGACGAGTGGTACGGCATGACCGTGGATCAGATCCGGGAGATGGAGCGGCAGACGGACATGCTGCTGAAGAAGGTCAGTGTCTCCTGGCCCTTTCTCCTCCGTTTGTCTCCGACAAATCTAATACTGTTCGGGCGGAGCTTCTTAACATTGCCGGATTCTGACCGAATAACTTGTGGTACGTGAATTTGCTGGTCTGTTGCTGCATTGCAGACGCTGAAAAAGCCTGGGAAGGCCGGGAGCAAGCACGAGGGCAAGAGGAAGACGCTCAAAGACGAGATCGCTGTGGTGGGGAGCTGCACGTAGTGCTAGATTGCTATAGTTTCAGGTGGCATGCCGTTTGATCCCGGTTCTGGTAGGGCTGATGGCATCGGCGCGGGTAGCAGAAATCTGACACGGGACGGAAAAGATCAGAGGCATGTGTAGAAATCTGGTGTACGCGTGTACATATGCATCCGCCGACGATGCTGTGTCTATACACACTCAGGCATTCATGGTCTTCCTTCGAACCTAACCCATCGATTGCTGAAATGATTCTTCAGATCCAAAATGCTCCTATAGTGGTTTAGTACATCAGTTAATTCACCAATCCTCGTTCATAATTCCAAGCGAATGGAATCAAATGCATTTGCCGATTTCTTTCCTTATTGGGTTTGTATGGGCTTCAAGGGCCACTCTTTAGGTGCGGCCCAGCTTCGAGTTGCGCAATGGGCGGGCTCTTTCGCTCATTAGATTGGGCCCAGCTAATTGAAGCCGCCGCATCAGACAACGCAACTTTGCAGACGCCGCCAGCCAGCGAGAGTGCCAGACGACGCTCGAATCACATTCTGAAGCTGCTGAACCGAGCACCCGTTTTATCCCGACACTAGAGAAATCCTGACACGGGTACGCTACCGTGGAATTGTTGGCTGCAACTGCGATGTAAGGAGTAAACAAGGCAGAGCAGAGAGCAGAACGCCAAGAACGAGAAGCTAAAATTCGTGCCTCATTACACGGGAATCACGAGCCACGGTCCCATGGCATGTGCAGCAATAAAGGCGGCGAACCGCCAGCTGTCGCGTCTGCAAAGGGCAGCACAAACCGAGAGCCTAACCAACTCCCGGTTAGGCCCCCTGTTACGATCCTGATCAGCGAGCCGCCAGCCAAGCAGACGCTGACACGAGGATCAGAGCGGATCGGGGAAGGCTCTGTCACGAAGAAGAGAACACACCAGAAGAAGGGCCACCGACAGCGTAGTTTACCCGCGCCCGGTTCTCGGACGGCAGCGCACGAGTCCCGCACGGAAGAACCGCCACCCGCCGACGTGGGGCGAGGCCGCGCCCGCCGCGTGCCTTCAACCGGGGACACGTACACCCCGGCTCTCGATGGAATCAGAGCGGTTGATACCTCGTTGCCAAATTAAAACCATCCTCTGAATACGCTTATATAATCGGGAGTGCGTGCCACCTCTGTACTAAGGCACTTGATCAGGCACGGTTCCAGGCGTTTTCAGAGAGAGAGAGAGAGAGAGAGAGAGAGAGGGGAGCTGGGAAGCATCGGCAGTGAGCCATGGCAACGGCGACGTTCGTGGAAGTGCTCCTCGCCATCTTCCTGCCGCCGGTCGGCGTCTTCCTGCGCTACGGCTGCGGCGTAAGTGAAGCTCTCACCCTGTGACAGGAAAGCATTCTCGTCTCCTGGAGAGAACTAGGCTCCTCCCCTGTGTTGTGCGCTTTTTTTTTTTTTGACTTGGCATGATGGATGACGCAGATGGAGTTCTGGATCGACCTGTTGCTGACCATACTGGGGTACATACCGGGGATCATCTACGCGCTGTACGTGCTGGTGGCGTGAGGTGGTTGCAGAGGCAGTCTTGGGCGGGGGAGCATGTGTGCAATTCAAACAGCAGGCGGATGCATGCTGCCGAAGACTAGACCAAAAATGTGTGGCTTGTACCTGTGTGCCTCAGTGATATGGATTAGTGTCTGATCCGGGGTTGTGTGGGTGGTGTTATCTACTGCAAGCAAGGTGGTGTAATTGGGGGTTATGGGGCGTGGTGTATATTCGAGCATTGTACGTTTGTTTCTTTCTTTGATCGTATAAGACAGAATTGCAATTGCTGGCATGTAATTGGTGTAGTATTGATTTGTGTCGCAATTGCTTATGGTTTGATGCCTCTGCTATCTCTTATCTGTGAGCGAGCCTTGTGACTTGTGAGCAGGGAATTCTTTCTCCCCTTTCTTTTAGCGCTAGTTTGGATAGTAACGGGCTCGAAAAGCTGTTTGGGTTGGAGCCTGTCCAACAAGCCTCAGCGCGAAAGAAACGGCCTAAACGCGCCGAGCCGTCCACGCGCGAGCACGAGGCCCAGGGTTATACAGAGTTTGTTGCAAGTTGACTGGAGGCCCTCCGTCCGTTCCCTCGGCCCGATTTTACTGGGCTGCTTCTTGGGCCTTCAAGCCCACGCGACTCACCAGCAGCTCGCCTTCCGCGGCTCGGATCCCGCCGCTCGTTTCCGATCTGGTGGCTCCTGCGACCCCAGGGGGTGGACTACCGTCCACCCCTGGTCGGGGAACGGAACACCGACCACCCGCTCGCAGTCGCCGCTGTTCGCCGGCGGGTGGAGCGCGCCGCGGGTCGGACGACTCGGGTTGCTCCGCCGCGCGGACTGCTCGTGCGGAAGACGCGCCTGGAACGGCTGCCTGCCGTGCTGGGCGCCCGCCATCGCACGGGCACGGCGGCGGCCCGCGATCTACGCGCCGCGCGTCGGGCCTGCGCCACGGCGGCGAAGGGCAACGGCCACGCGCTCCTCGGACTCCGAAGCAAAAAGATCCTCTTTCCTCAGACGACTCTCCTGCTCCGGCAGCTCCAGTCGTGGCCGTTGGAGTCGAGGCGTGCACTGAGCCACTGTCCGAGAGCCTGAGTGAACAACAACGGCGTCGATGCCGTTCTCTGGGACCGTCGTCAACAACGAGCAAGCTCTGATGCCCACCGTCGTCACTCACCGAACACGTCGGGCGTCGATGCCGTTCTCTGGGACCTTGATCAAACTGCAGTCTTCTACAGAACGAGATTTGACCGAACCCCCGCGCTCTGGTCGCGCCGGGGAGACGTGGTGGAGTAGAGCAGTGACTGTCGCACGGCTGAGGGCCTCCATGACGTTCCCCGGAGGAAAACATCCTTTACCTGTCCGCTTCCTCGGAAATGCTCCGGGTCTTTCCTGAAAAGCCAACGCGCACGACAGGTCTTTTGGGAAAGTCAGAATTCTCTGAATGAATCTCTGATGTGCCATTAGCGTCGTCGTCTTGCCGTCACGGTCCGCCCTAAACACGAAGGCCTCCCCCGTCAGCATCATCGGCAAGACCAACAGAGGGCCGATCAAAAATTTACTGAACCCTATTTTAAAAGGAAACCTTACTGAACAACCACCGAAGTTGCAATGGCTCATCATACTCAGGAGTCAGGAAGTCGCCAGTAAAATTACATGAGCACAAAGGGAGGCATCAATGCACGCTATTATTACATCTGAAGACGTAACAGATCACAGCTGAATGCAGATGCTCAGAATTCAGTAGGCAAAATTGGCAACCAGAACATTGACTCAGAACCTACATGACTACATCGCTACATGTTTCACCAAAGCCAGCGAGTGCATTTCCTGGTTATTCAGGGACATCGCATTGCCAGACAGGCGAAACAACTAAAATATCGATTTTCTCAATATTTCCACACCAAGGAAAGCCTATGTACATATTGCACGGGCAAAACAACAATTCAGACTCCATGAGCCAAGATACAGTTCATAATTACACATGCTGCGAGCACAATTTATGTTACTAGACTACATGTACGCAATTCGGAGATTGGGTCTATTGTGTAAAACTACAACAGAACACACGAGGAGGACACTGCCGCGCTACCTATTGAGCTTCTCCACTAAGTATCATGATCTATATTCCTCTGGGTGCATTGTAGGAGGCACATCCCGCATCATACCTTGGTATGTGAAATTGAATCTAAAACTTATGAAGTTTGCTCCAACATGAAACCAGGGCCAGGTTGCAAAGATAAAAATTCACCTGCTTTCGTTATGTCACTATGCATTCCCTGGGGTCAGAGTTTTCCCCTTGGTCCCTTTCTGCATTGCCAAATCCAATGTAGAAAGCCTCGTCATCATCACTGGCGAAATCCCCAGCAGCAGGTTCATTCTCCCTATGCAGTTCAGACTGTCTCCTATGCAACCTCAGCACATGCATGATGACATCAGATGAAAGTGTCACCTCAGCTCGTGAAGCGTCAACCTCTCTCCCCCGTTCATTAGAGGCTATTATCTGTTGATATAAACACATTGTAAGAAGTAAATCTGGAGGAAATGTATCAAGTACAAGTCCTAATCACTTGTATTTATATAAGCAAAAACAACTTACTTCCTTTGCATTCTTAGGTAGTGACATCACTTTCTTTGCTGTGGGTGTCCAAAGCTTGACAGTTTTGTCAATCCCACTAGTAGCCATGAAAGGAAAATGCGGGTGGGGTTCAATGCAGTTAACTACACTTTTGTCACCATTCATCATCCTCATCAATTCACCTCCCTTCTTCCTCCATATGAATACATTCCCGCAATCTGATCCACTCACAACATATTCATCGTTTGGTCCGAAGAAACTGACTCCCTTAACAGTTCGGTAATTCCTGTGACCTGAGTATGCTTGTGGCTGATCAAGCTGGTCGAAAAACTCAGGCTGTGCTGTTACAGGATTTGGACCAAGACCCATATTGTTTTGGAACAAATAGACAATCTCATCATTGTAGGATACAAGTATCTCCCTTGCATACGAATATGCAATACCGGTGATGTGGACCTTCCCACCTTTAATAAGGTGCTTAGGGCAGAAGGTATCTACAGGCTGGTTTATGTTTCTTGAATCATCCAACTGGAATCTCCTCATGTCATACAACCGTACATACTCATCAGAACCACCAATTGAAAAATAGTAAGGGTTCTGCGGGTCAATGGCAATGCTATTCAGTCTTACACGACGTCTGTCATTCAAGAAAGAATAGCAGGTGAACAGCTTTGTTGCTGAATCGCTTCTTAAGTCAAACTGTAAGTGGGAAAAAAGAGTTAAATTCCACTGCACTAATTGTGTATATTAGCAACAGTGGCTTAGTGACATACATGCTGTACCAAGCCATCCTCTCCACAACTGTAAAAGATGTAAGGGCTTCCTGGTTCGATAGCCACCTTATGCACCCGGGAATCGTGTTCCCCAACTAGTTTGGTTGTGACTTCGCCGCCCTCCTTCAGTCGCCCGACTCTTACCTGGGTGGAGGAAGTGGTTCATTTGGTTGCAATGAAGATAAAACTCAGCAAGGTGTTTTAGCATGGAGTACACGCAGCTGGAAGCCAGTAAAATCATTTCCAATATAATACACAATAAGAGGAAAAAGAGAAGTACGCAAACACTTAGTTCAAAATAATATGTACTGCAAGAAAACGTGCTAGTTAAGCAACATAAATGCTTCCGGACTAGGTCATAAAGATGCATGCATATGCACTTGTGGGAATGGAGATGTGTAGCCCTGTTTGCCGACAATTTCTACACTAATAATAATTTAATTATGTATAGCCCTAACTCTTGAAAGCACTATTCCAGTGAAGACAAAAGATATTTTATCACTAAAAGCCTGAGATAAAAACAGAAGTTTGTGTCATTTGCTTTTTGTGTTCTTGTTGAAGGATCTTGGGCAATGCTGATATAAGGATATAGATGGTGCTCTACATATGGAATAATAGTTGCCATCATGCCACCTAGGTTAAAAAACAAATTAGCTAGAACCATGGCAGAAGCTCAGCATGGTTCACAAATGTGTTGCACAAGTTAATTAGACTTGCAAGGTTGATGGCACAGTGTCACCAGTCTTTTCCATAAAAATTGATTATGATATTCTGTGCAATGACCTGAGTCTCTTTACACATGGTTCACGTGCCAGAAAATAAATCATGGTATAAGTACCTTGACCTTGTTTATGGCTTGTGAGACAAGTAAAAAATGTATTGTATATCCATTCAAAGCATTGTTGGTAGAGACAAACCTGGCCATCAGCAGCAACAGTTACAATGGTGCTATCATCAGTAAACGGCATCACACGAGCATGGAAAACATTTTCTTGGTGTCCAGACGGGTAAACAAGCCTTTTAGTTTTAGCAAACCAGTCCCATAGTATGATGTTCGTGTCATCTGAACCGGACACAAGAAGGTCACCAGCAGGGTTAAAGCTCACGGTATTAACACAGCCATCATGACCACGCAATTTTCCATACTGAGTCATCCGCATCACTATATACTACTCACACAAAGAAAAAGAAAATGATAAGCAGTTAGCCCCGCATCCAAGAATGGTGGTTAAAGCTAGAAACTCAGCATTGTAGAAATAAACTATTAGATACTAAATCTATCACAAAATTCATCACCATAATCTGTAATACAGCTCAGGTTAGATCACCTTTGCAACACACGTGATCCAGTAAGATATTTATCGAGCTTGAAAATGGATATCAACTAAAAGAAACTAGATAACAAGTAGAAACCAAACTTGAACAAAGCACATAAATCTATATCCTCCAGGTTACAAACAATAGGTAGAATTTCATCAGTGTAACCTATAGACCCTGACAATGGCCAATCTTATCAAAACCCTTAAAAGATTTGAGATTTACATCAGTAATTACATAAATTCTGCAAACTGAAGTTACCAAACTGATAAAGACAAGCTCACAACCAAATCAAGAACACAACCTACCCTCCAGCCATCATATTCTACCCAACCGAGAGATATATGAGCCAGTAAACCTTCCCTATCAACGTCCACCCAGCAGACATGCTCGAATCATCTGCCGACTAGGGAGATATCGAAGATTGGAAAGTACTAGGATTATATAGAAAATAACAGAGAAGAAAAGAACCTCGGAGCCGCTGATTCGGCGGGAGGAGGCGCGGGGGAAGGAGGAGCCGATATCGCGCCGGCCGACCTCAAAGAAGCAGCTGGCCTTCCGGCCTCCAGCGGCTTCGACGGCGGCGGCCATGGTGAGCGGTTGAATGCGAAAAGCCGAGAAGCGAGTGCGGAAGAAGGGGGATTTTGCGTGGGATATATGCCACTTCAACTTTGCGAGTTTGGAGAAATACAATTCAGCTATTCGTAAATATGCCATTACAATTCTTACCGTGCTATTTTGTACGTCTTTGATGCTCTCGGGTCCACTTGCAGGCCACCGTATTTACGTATAGTCCAAAATACCCCCACTACATCTATTTCTTAATCTGACTGACGTGTGGGCCTCCCCTACCCATCCATCTTCTTCCTCCTACCTTTCTTCCCCTCTACCCATCCATCACCCGCAGGGCGTCGTGACGGGTGAGCCCGCGCGTGCAGAAGCTCCACCCGCCGCCAAGCGGCGACGGCGGCGCGGAGCTCGCCGTGGGCGAGGACATGCTCTTTGACCCCCTTCCGGCACCGGAGCTCGCGCAGGAACTCGAGGAGGCGGGACGGCTCGCCGGGGTCCATGGAGAGAAGCCCCTTCGGGTCGGGCGCCAGGCCTGGCGGCCTTGATTTCACCCCTGGGAGGCGGAGGCCGGCGGGTTCCTGGAGGAGGCGGCCCAGGTGGGGGTAGGCGTGGGTGCCCGGGAGGTAGCGGAGGAGGAAAGCGGACTCGCGGCGGTGAGGCCGGCGGCGCGGTGGAGGAGGTGGTGTAGGCTGGTGGCGGCAGCGGCGGCGCGGGTATTGTTGGGGCTGCGAGGGTTCGCCGAAGGTATTGCCGCCCCATTCCAGGCCCGCTCGAGCTCGCTGCCTCCCGCCGCAGTGAGGAGCTCGATTGGAGGTGGAAGGATAGGGGGATGGGGACAGGGTGGGGCGCGCGGCGCGGAGGTAGAGGAGATCGGCGTGAGCTCGAGCGCCGGTGGTCCATGGCGCAGGTGCGGAAGGAGGAGGATGGAGGAGGGCGGCGTGAGCTCCAGCACCGGCGGCTCCATGGCCGGGTGTGGATTGTGGGAGGGGGGGGGGGGGGGGGGGGAGTGGAGAGGGGTGTGGATGGTGAGACAGCGGAGGTAGAGGAGGTCAGCGTCGGGGCAGGCTCGAGCTCCGGTGCCGGCGGGCGGCGGCTCCATGACCGAGAGAAAGGAAGGAAGGGGATGACGAGTGGGACCGTATGTCAGTGAGATTGAGAAAGAGAAGTAGAGGGGTATTTTGGGCTATACGTAAATACAGTGGCCTGCAAGTGGACCCAAGAGCGTAAAGACGTAGATAATGGCATCAAATGTCAGAATTGTAATGGCATATTTGTGAATAGGAGAATTGTAATGGTATTTCTCCAAACTCATAAAATTGCAATGGCATATATCTAATTAATTTTTTTAAGTGGTAGAATCTGCTAGTCGAGGCTCAGGATGGTTCTGGGATTTGGACCCCTCTTATCACGAACTTTTACTTTTCGTGTGCTTCTTTCTTTTTCCCCCTTTCCCGTATGAGAAAAAAAAAAGAAAGAGACTTCTAAGTTTTTTCTAATCTGTCCGACAGATATACAACGTTACCTGAAACTGTCACTTATGATGCTACTCGGTTATTTGTGCACATTTATGTGGCGCAATTCACGTGAATGTTAACACGTTGGGTTGCGTAATTTTAAGGTCCAATTATCCGACACTCGTATTTTTTGCTAATTATTTTTTTCCTATAGTAGGTGATGTTATAATTTTGTGAATCTCAAGATTTATTGACCCAACCACTCAAACCCGTAAAATAAATTAAGGTAGTTTTGTTCACCTCTCAACTATAGTAAATGGACAAGAGTCTTCTTCTAGCACCAAGAAAAGTAGAAGAGTCTCATTTATCACGGTGCAGATGTTAGAGCTATGCGTCTTCATTAGAAGATTGTTTCATATAAAGCGTAGATTTTTATGTGCAAGATATGGCTAGTTTTCCAATATAAATTACTGCAACAAAATCGACGGTATGAATTTTACTGGTGTAGCGTCCCTGTTATTCTAAGATGGAGCCAGATCTGCGAAAACTCTAAAACAGAGAATTTCGTTGGCACGTTGTCTTGTCATCTTTAGATAAAAGGTACCGTCAGACTCTGCACGTACGGACATGGACAACGTGGTTTCTATCTTGCACTACGCCAATACTGATGGCCAGCGTACTATCGCAGGTCCAGGACGACTGGACGATCATGCTGTACAGGAACTAGGAAAGCAAAAGCTACGCTTGAAGATGATTTGCTGTCCAATACCGATGGCACGGATTGAGGTTGGATAGCCGGATTTGCGTAACTAAACAGAGGGCGCGGCGGTACACAGCGCGGTCGGGTGGGGATGAACTAACATCACGACTTCCCAAGATCGAAGAAATCCGTGCAACAGGGTGAGCGATAATGCAATCCATCAAGCCATCCCTCTCGCCTGCGTGACAACCTATCTCCACTATCATGTAGCGTGCGTTACCAAAAACGTGTCGGATGCGGGGTGCAGACGGCGGGGCCACGTTCGTACAGGGCACCCCGTCTCCGGTCGCTCTCGCGGTGACGCGGTGCATCGCTCGGTCCCGTTCGGGCATCCAGTATGGCAAGCTGCCAACCCGTTCCAAGCGGGATACGTCGCGGCACGCAAAAAACCCCCCGCGAAATCAACCGCGGCCGCCGCGATCCCGGCCGGGAGGCGGCCACCGTCCCACCTCGCGCTAGCTGTGCCCGTGTAATCCTGCTCCTGCCATGGTCGCGAGTCGCGACGTCCTCCGATCCGACCCGATCCGGCGACCCCACGAGGCACCGTACCGCGCGTATGTACAAACGCAGCCCGTTCGACAAGCAGAAGTGCTCCAAAGCTCCAAATGCTGTACGCCGGCATGCGGCGCGCTCTTCCTCCTGTTCTCCACATGCGGGTTAAGCGTCAGTGTCACACCGCAACGCTTAGCGTGAGTACATGGACGGGTTGGTGGTGGCAGGTCACGGCCTGGTCATCACGGCTGTGCCTGCCGCTGATCGGGCAATGCGGCAGGGAAAACTGTTTGCGAGACTAGTCCGATGAGCCCGTCGCCGTCAATGCCATTTCTAGGACCTTGGCTCTCTCGATTTGGGGAGACCGTTGGTGTGTCAAGCCTATCTGCTTTATGCCGACTCCTTTTGCAGGCTGAGACACTCGCGGGCTACAATTCGACGGGCAAGCCCGACCAGTATTAATTTACCCAGCCCGTCAGCCCGATAATAACAAACAAGTGGCTCGGCCTCCGTACTACCCAAACCACACACATATTGGATCCTCAACTGGGCCACTTTACTTTGGTGGCCGGATGCCAGGATCCTGGGCCTTCTGCCCCGATTGCTATTGACCACCATGAACGTACGCAGTGCGTGTCTTGTCCAGTGCAGCAGGTACCGACCGACTGATGACGACGGAAGATGATGTTGTTCTTTATTCGCTTGCTATCTCGTGCCTCCTATTATCTCTTCTGTCGGGGAGGCACCAGAGCCTGCTTGATCCAAGTGCTAACGGATAAAAGTGGTAAACTTTATGCATTAGTCCATCCAAATAGAAGGGCTAATGAAAAGATTAAACTTTAGCCAACTCCAAAAATACAAAAAGCATTAGCTAGTGGGGAGGAGCTAATGGGGGCTAATGGCTTGTGAAAAGATAAAAAGGGTGAAAGAGAAAGGGGATAGATGGGGAGATAAAGGGCAAAAGTGATATTTTATGGACTTTAACCCTATCCATTAACTATGTCACCAGACGGAAGTGATAATGGGTGGAAGTGAATAGCATGTCCAAACAGGTGTTTTCCCAAGAGAGAGCCCCTGCGTACGATATCGGCATCATGTCGAGCCAGTTCAGACTAGAGAGACACAGGGCTGAGCCTTGAAGAAGAATTTCCATTTGGCGACTGACAAGACGTCAAGAGGAACAGCCTGTTCCAATCGGACCCTGCAGGCTACAACAAGCACAGCATAGCGCCCTGCACGCATGGCGATGTCGCGTCGCGGAAAAGCCACTGACACCTATGACCTAGCTTAGCATCTATGACCTAGCTTAGCACGGAAACAGAACAACCGAGCTAGCCATCAGAGTGGAGTCCTGACCCGCTACTCACCCGCCCAATCCGTCCAAGCATGCACATGTAATCCTCGCGTCATCTCATCACCGGTTAGCGGATCGATCGGCGATGCCATTGCTACCCGCCTACCCCCACCGCTGCCCAGTTCTTCCCCACTGCGCGCCGTAGCCCCTCCTATCCTACCTCGTGCGCGCATGTTGATATGAGACAGTATCTCCCTCCTTCCCTCCCTCCCTACCTACCTACATGGCTACGCGTGCGTGCCTCTGATGTCCTAGTACAATCCTACAGCCCACAGGCCTTTGGCGCCTCGCTGATCATTGATCGCCAGCTTAATCGATGCACACTGCTAAAAAACTCGGCAGTCGTTTCGAGACTTAGTATCGGTTATTTTTTTACTCGGTACTAATGTGAGTATTAGTACCGGATTTAAGGGCTAGTTCCACAGGAGCCCCCATGATCCCATTTAGTACCGGTTGGGGGCTCCAACCGGTACTAAAGGTCACCCATTAGTACCGGTTAGAGCACCCAGCTGGTACTAACTCCCTCTTATAAATCAGGCGTCTTCTTCCTCCTGCTTGAGCCATTTCCTCCAGCTCGGGCTTCATCCATTCATGGCGAAATAAAGGAGGTGCTACCGATTTTGTGGGGATTTCACTCATCCAAGTGATTTAAAGGTTAGAAACATCATCGTCCCTTGATACATGGTTAGTATACTAAGTTTTATGCTTTAGAGCTAGAGTAATTTGTGATTTTTAGAATAAGGTACAATGGAGAAAATTTTCATTTATATGCATGTGTTAATCACAGCTCATATTTGTGATTTTCACAATAAGCTACAATTTTTTGGATGCTATATTTTGTATTAGTCAAAGAAATTGATATGAGGTCACAGGAATAATTTCATAGTTTAGTCCTTTACAAATATGAGCTAAATAAATTAGGGGAAAAATATAATTTGTTCATATTTGAGTCATTTGCAAATATGAGCGAGATAAATTATGGTACATAGAGATAATAAGATGAAATAAAGTATGTAATTAGTGATTTTTAGAATAAACTACAATGGAGAAAAATTTTATTTATATGTTATGTTTGAGCTAAATAAATTATGGGAAAAAAATAATTATTCATGATTTAGTAATTTGCAAATATGAGCTAAATAAATTGTGGTACATAGAGATAGCTACTGCTGCTGGAGATAGTGGCGATGGTGGGGGCGATCGTCGTTTCTCTTGCGGTAAGGGGAAAACCATAGTTGACCCCCATGACAAGCCGAAGAAAATGAGCACGCTTCGTTATTTGAAAAGATGTAATGAAAATGATGTTGCGGTGGGTCAGGAACCTCCTTTTGGAGGTCGTTACGCTCCACCACCAATCCTGAGTGTTTAGGTCCACTGAGTACTACCATCGCAGGAGGCACAAATAAACCACAGGATGAGGCTCGGTCAGTGAAACCTTCATTTTCGCCGCCTAAGGATGCTTAAAGTCCTCCTAGATAGTATTAAGTGGATGGTTTGTCGTAATGTATCATGTTGTTGGGGTTTGAAATTTTAATTTTGTGTATTTCTATATAAACTTTTAGCAATATTTGAGTTTGTCATAGCGTATCATGTTGTTTGGGCCTGAAATTTAAATTTGTGTATTTCTATCTAAACTTTCAGCAATATTTGAATTTAATGGTATTTGTATCATATTTGTTATGTTTCATGTATAATTCTATAATGATCAGAATATCTTTGATTCGGTAATACTTTGTAGATGGATCGGCAATGGATGTATAACGTGGACAAACACTCCATGTAGTACATTAATGGCTTGCGTGGTTTTCTCGATCTGGTAGAGTCCAACAAGCCGCCGTCTGATTTCATTTGTTGTCCATACTTACGCCGCGATCACAACCAAGGGATGTTCGTCAAGAGGAAGGTTACTAATGTTCCATTAACGTTCCATTAGATGATGATGTTTTTATGTTTTAAAACCATTATGCTGTGTTTTATGGTCAAGTAACAAATTAATGTAATAACACATTATAATGATATGTAATGTATTGTGGTCAAGTGATAAAGTTTTGTGGTCAAGTGATAAAGTAATGTAATAATGTTTTATGGAGTTATTAGACAACTAACTTTTCCATGGTTAAAATATTAATTATTTTGGATTTTTAGCACCATTAACTAATAAGTAACAAATTTAGATACAATTAAACAAGTACATGACTAAGTCATGGTAACCATATTAATAACACTATAAGCACTATTTTTCTAGATTTTTTATAGTCGAAATATTTGTTTTTTTTTTCTAATTTTTAAGTTAACATAAGTATTATGAACATTTACAACCTATTACTAACTTAATATTACTATTTTTACTATGTTTGATATTGAAATGCATCTAATATTTTTATTGTGTAGATCTAATTAACATCGAGATAACAAACTTATTTTTGCAATTTTATGTACGTTATTTGATTTACTACGCAATAAATAAATATAATAGCAAATTTAAAAGAAAGTATATAAAACATTTGTCTTGGCGGGAACTGAAATAGTGTGATAGAACCTCTTTAGTACCGGGTGGGGGTGAGGCTCGGTACTAAAGGGGGGATAACACCTCATCCCCTTCCTTCCCAACACTGCGATCATCGTCCCCTTTCTCACCGGATCCTCCGTCGCCGCCTCTCCTCCGCGTCGCGGGTCGCCATCGTAACGCGCCTCCGGCGCCTTCTCCGACACCGCGCACCCCCATTGCCCTCATCGCCCTTTGTCACCGACGCCCAACCTCCACGGCGGCGCCACCCATCCTCCATGCTGGTGCCGCCCCTCCTCCACCGCCGCCGCCCTAGCCTCCTCCACCGTACCGGTGCCGCCTCCACTCCGCCGCCGCTGTGCTCCCGCCCGACATCAACGCCTCCCTGACCCAGCCGACGGCGCCTCCCCCACACCGCCGCCCCTCCACACCGTACCGGCGCCGCCTCTTCCACTCCACGCCAGCCTCCTCCCCGTGGACGCGACGCCGGCCGGCCTCCCCGACACCGGTCCCGCCCTCGACCCGGCTGCCGCCGTCTCCCCCATTCTGCCGCCCTTGACCCATCCACGAAGCGCAACCGGCTGACCGCGGGCTCCGTTTTCTTCGCTGACGTACGCTCGCGGCCGGCCAACGTCATTTTTTTTCTTTTTTTATTTCTAGAAATGTTGAATTAGCTAGAAGATATAGAGAAATTCTTGAATTAGCTAGAAATCCTATTAATTGTAATTTGTACAACACACCTTGTTAGAAAATCATGTTAATTATTAGTAATGTCTAGAAATACTAGAAAATTACTTTGATCCTTTTAGAAATTACCAAATTATTTTAGAAATTGTTTTTTTAGTCGATTATTCTTACAAAATGTATAAATATTAGTCATTCATTCCGTAATCAATTATTGTTGCAAAATATATAAAGTTTATTTTGTCATTTACTAGCATTTCACATTAAACAATAATTGTTGTAGTCATTTATTGTAACAAATTGTATAAGTGTTTAACTCTTTTCTTGTTGTCATTTACTAGCAATTCACAGTAATGTAGTCATTTATTGTAACAAATTGTATAAGTGTTTATTTTTTTCATTTACTAGGAATTCATAATAAATATTGTCATAGTTATTTTTTTTAACAAATTGTATAAGTGTTTCATTCTTTTTTAAGTCATTTATTGTTTGAAAATTTGTATAAGTTATAGTCATTCTTAGAATAATTCTTTTTTATATTATATTAGTTACAAAGGCTCGATCAGAGGACGAGCATGCCCGATTGGATGAGAAGTACGTAATGGATTTGATTGCTCAAGGTCGCACGAACGATCCACCAAATGAAGAGGTCGATCGCAGCCAGAGTGACATCTACCTCAACATGTCTAGTGATGGCAATGAGGAGCAACCAATTGCCGAGGGAGGCTCTGATGGGCAACAAGACGAGGTACATCAATTATTATACGTAAACATGATTTGAATACTCTACTTATCAAGAGTATTGGGAATTAATAGTTCTTTTGTTTTTCATCCATCTAGATCGAGCAGGTCTAAATGGAAACGAGACCCGAAGAAGAAGTTAGAGGACATTATCATGATCACGGAACTTAACGAAGAGGGTGAACCAACTGCTGCAAACAATGCTAAGACCAAATTAGTGAATCAAATTGGATTTCTTGTTAGGGATAACATCCCAATAAGCTTTCAGAATTGGAAAAGTCCTGAAATCGATGAGAGCATGATGCCCACAAGCACAGTCCCCGAGCGAGAGAAGGAAATGATATGGGAGCAAATAAAAGAAAACTTCACGTTCGAAGGTGTAGATGAAGAAAAAGTGAAAGATTGGGGCTTTTGGAAGGGTGCAATTACTTTTTAGATGTACAAGAATAATCTGAACAAAGACTACATAAAGATGGGCCTTGCATCAGATTTCACGAAGCACCCCAAGTTAAGAGATCATTAGGATTCATTTGTGCAGTTCAAGCAGTTGCAAAAGAGCGCTAAGGCAACTAAAACCAACACCGACAGTGCTCGTCAGAATAAATACTTTCATCGTCTTGGCCCAGGATGTTACAAGAAGGGGATCATGAAATAGCAGAGGATGGAAGATGACATAACTGCTAAGGGAATAGTACCGACGACTCTCAAATGGTCGGAGGGAGCAAAGCATTGGTATTATGCTCATGGCGGCACGCTCAATCCCGAAGATGGATCATTTGTATTCTGCCAAGAATTAAGAGAAGCGGCTACGAGGCTTGTTGAGTTAATAAAGGCTACGGCCGATCTTTCGTGCCTGATCGAGAGAAGGACGAGCTGACTATGGCACTAGGTAATTCAGAACACCCTGGACGTTGCTGAGGTAAAGGAGTAATTCCATGGAAGTTTGACTTTCGTGAGTACATTGATTCCTAGAGAAGTTGCTAAAGAAATAAGGCCGAACACGGATGACAGCTACGAGAGTTGCAAGAACACGTAGCTTTGACAAAGGTAAGAATGGAGGAAGCAATCGACCGACGTGTGGCTCTAGCTCTTAGCAAACAAGCTAGTGAACTACCAGCTGCATCATCAGGGGCTAACATTGACGTAAGCCCCTCTCAGCGTCGAAGCAGCTTCGCTTCCAAGTAAGCCCCAACTGGAGGATCTTGTGACATGGTTGAGGACAACCAACACCACCCTATGGACAACATAACTCGGAGGGTCCTTTGTGAGCTTGTTACTCCCGTGACAAAGAAGCTCATCGTGGTGGTTTATGGTGTGGGTGAACAATCGACACAAAGCCAAATAATTCATGGCGTGAAGATTGCAGCTCGCGGTTACGCCAAAGGTGGAGTGGACCGTGTGGTCGACGGTTGGGATGACTTCGAACTAGAGGTACTTGGAGGTGATGGGGAGAAAAATCTAGGAGAAGCCATCCACGGTTGGATTCTATAGCCCAAGCGCTACATAAGGATTCCGCAATCAAATCCCCCGACCTTGGGATCATCTCCTCAAGGCTCAAGGGCAAGATCACCTACGCCATCTGCCAGGGCACCCTCTCCACTGGATACTCCTGGTTATCATGGTTGATCGAAGTATGATCTGTATCCTGGACTCTCTGAGGAGATCAAGAAATCAATACACCGACCTCATAGACCATGCTTGCTTCCGTCAACATCGCTCAGGTGAATTCAAGGAGCAACTTCATATCCACTCTGAATTCCCAATATGTATTGAATTTGCACATCTCGTGTCACTTCCTTGAACACAACAAATATTTCATAACTTCTTTTGCCATATATATATATACACACACATATATATAAATACATACATATATATACATATATATATAGTGTTTGAGACAGAATCTGGGGAATAATTTATGCAGATACTACGTATGTGAGTTCATCCATGGCTATGTACGTCCCAAGCGTATAACTGACCTACGTATACAAATTTCTTAATAATAATTTAGTTCTAATTGTGCAAATCCATTGATCTAATATAATAACCTTTACTAATGACATAGATTATGCACATGAAGCAAGAACTCCTCGAGACGGAAAAAATCAGGGCAATTCAAGAATAACTCAGTGGATTTCTTTTGGACGAGGTAGTAAATCTAGCGGGAGAGTTCCATAATGATGGATCAAATCTGCATCACCGTCAGGACTCGGGTTCATAATAGTTGATTCAAAATGTTGAACTTGGAGAGTTGATGCAATGTAATATTATTCATATATTTGTATGCACAATATATCTATGTATAATATTATCTCAAATGTAATATTGTAGATCAAATACAACTTTATATATATTGCGTATTAGAACTAGTATACCTAAAGGAAATAAATATGAAATACTAATATAGAATAAAGAAACAAAAATGAAAATGAGAAAATAAACAGAAAAGTACCGGTTGGGGAGAACAACCGGTACTAAATTGGCTGCCACGTGCGACATGGCCGAGTCCAATTTAGTACCGATTGGTCTCCCTAACTGGTACTAAAGGACCTATTTATTACCGGTTATTTGAACCGGAACTAAATGACTTATTTTAGTACCGACTTAGCAATACCGGTTGTACAATTGGTACTAAACCCGGTTTGAACCCGGTACTGAAAGCTTTCCCCAGCAGTGACAGTCGCTGGTGCCCGGGAATAATCGTCGTAGGAATGAACTCGAACATTTTTGCAGGTATTGCGCCGGATGTTTCTAGCTCATCGATCTTAAATTAAGGACGGCTGGCTACTGACAGCCAGATTGATAGGCCGGATCGGAGTACATACAGTACAAAATAAACTCGCGCGCGCTGATCCACCGCGGCCGGTCCGTCATGTAGCCCACAAAGAGCCGGTTCGTCCGCGGGCAAACAACAGCGAGTGGCCATGCCACGCCTGCTGCGGAAACCGATCGGCGCCAAACATTGGCTTGGCACTTTGTTGTTTACCGATCCTTTGCAGGCTCCCTCGAGGGTCGAGGCACGCACCAGCTGCTGTTACGCTAGTTGCGCCATGAGTTCGCGTCTACTTGGCTGCTTGTTTACTCGTCTTTTTCTCGTACCCGACCGCGTGGAAGCGTGCCGTCGTCGTCGTCGTGCACCCACCAATGCGTGTTCGTACTTGTGTGGGGGCGGATCCATCCCATCCTTGGTCGTCGAACGTGGCAGGGGGTACTGGCCTAGCTAGGTGGGGGGCCTCAAAGCGACACCGGTTTTGAGTTGCATCCGCCAACGTGGTGGCATGAATCGATGGATGATGCAGACACGCGTGTAGATAGATGATCAAAGTATATACATGATCTATCAGGAGCAGAGAGACAGATGGTCTCCAGATGGATGCCTTCACGTCCATGATGCCTGCCGGCCAGCTCGCACACGCATGTGCACCATCTGGTACGTGATCGATGGAGTTAAAAGGCTGGAGAGGGCAGAGGCACTGCTTCGACGTGTGGCCATGCCCGTGGGATCATCATACGCGTTTATTTAAGAGACATTATAATTTAATTGCGTCCATGATACCTTTTCTTCCTCGTCAAGCTTCTTTGTTCTTAATTACTAGCTTTATTACTGACTGGAACAGTTACGTGCGTACTTACATACGTGGTTACATTAAGTTGCAGCCAGTGCCCAGTGGATGTACCTGTCAGTCAGAAGTGTTTCAGAGGCTCTGAACTTAAACTACCTGCTCACTTTGGGAGTTTACTTTGGAGCTAGCTAGCTAGCTTCTCAGCTGTATGCACATATAACAGAATAGTAGTTCAGGGAAATACTTTCATACACATGCAAAAACGCAGCCTTTTCAGCTTTCAGAAGCTTAGCAGTTACGTACCAGTACATGCTTCGTTAGCCGTGTGAGCCGCGGAAAAGGTTCACCGCCGTGCAAATTGTGGAGCACAAAAGTTACCGCGTGCATGCCCAGATAAGAAAGAACTAATACACGGGATGGGCCATCAGCTGTCCGTTGTTTACGTAATGCAAAGTTGCAAGACAAAGCAATGCAGCATCGATCTCTGCCGCCTGCTGCGTCCTGGCAGCTTTACTATAAACCCCATCTGATGATGATTACCCTGGCGTTGTTTAGCGGGAGCGGCATTCTCTCTCCAATCCTCTGCCCTTTTCCTTCCCGCCAGCTCACGGCTCAGGTCTTACAGCTAGCTCCCAGCCCGGCCCTGTCCCTACCGTGCTCCACGGCTCCTCCCGCGAGAGCAGTCTCCTCCGATACCCCGGTCCGGTCAAACCTACTACCGTGATCCATCGATCGGTCTCCAGACTCCAGAGAGTGCAGCGCAGTGGCAGGGCAGAGTCCGCTAGCTAATCCAGCGCTGTAATGCCCTGCCGGTGCCGGGCCACCGGTCCGGTCCGGGCATGTGGACAGGAGTTACAGTTGTCCACGTTGCGGCCACGCAGGGCAGCAGCGGGTGGGCGGACTGAGGGAGGCCAGGGAGACGACGAGGAGATTCTCGCGGCCGGGGGAGCATGTGCCCCGCGCTCCCGGCCCGGCTGCCACTTGCGGTGTGCGCCTTGCCGCGGGGGACGGGTGGATTCCCGCGATCCTGCCCATCCCCGGCGCGCGCTGCCGGCTGCCGCGCGGCGGCTCAGGGCGCCGGCCGCTGTGACTTGTCTGGCGCGGAGAGGAAAGACGTTAGATGTTGTCACGACTCACGTAGTACGCGCCCGTGGGCGGTGGGCTCATCGCTCGTGGATCTGGTCTGCTCATCAGCTGGTGCACCGGAGCCTGCTGCACTGGCAAAGCATGCGACGCGATGCTGCAGCTGCTGCGCTGATGTCGGGGCCGCCACCACCCACCACCAGACGTGACGGCTGACGGGGTGTTGGTGTATGGGTGCAGGCAGGCATGGCTGACGACCCCGGGAGACTTGCTATTTTTAGGAGGCTAGCCCCTGCCTACATTTCTGAACTCTGATTGAGTTGTTTTTGGTTGCTGATATTGCCTACGCCCCCCTACTCGGTCAGAATAATGTCGCTGACCGATCATCGGAAGGCGTAAACTGGTGGAGAAGTGGCATGGACTGATTGGCTAGACGAAGAGATTCGCATGTACACCAGCGTCCATCCAACAGCTACAGCGGCGTTAGATCGCGGTGACAGAAAAATGGCATCGAGGTAGACATCATAGACGGCAACCACATGCGCTGCTGATTACAGTCCGAATCAGCGTACGTACTACTCCAAGACTGTATCGTCGTATCTTTTTTTTTCAGAGGTTGTATCGTCGTATCTTTCTGATTGTACGATGTAACTCTTTGCTACGCTGTTAACAGCAGCTGCGCTGTGGTCAGTCGGTGCCATTTTATTCGATTCGTCACGTACACAGACTAGCACCGAATTAGTCTGAGGAAGAAATTCGAGATTCCCATCTGAGCAACGGCATATCAGCATGATCCCTTAGACAATTTGTCGGCTCTCTTGACTGGCTCATTGTGCCTTTTAATTATTTTTTTTTGTCAAATTGCCAAAAAGCCCAAAAGGAATAACCTTGCATGCCCTAAAAACAAGGTCCGTCGATCGGTCGAGGTCGAGGCCTGTAGAGACGAGAGGAGGACGGTCACGCGAGGCGTTCCGGGACCGCCTCTCACGTGCCATCGTCGAAGGATAGTTTCCCGGGACCGCGTGCGGGCGTACGTCGCAGGCCCCGCGTTGGCGTCACCCACCGGAAGTGTTCCCCCGTCGATCTCTGCTTTTGCGCTGCCTTTGCCGAGCCAGGGCCAGGCCAGTGCCGCGCGGCGCGATCCCGAGCTGTTGCGAGATCCCGTCCTGCCTGTAGCGGCCTAGCTAGCGTTCGGGCCACCTCCCGGCAGCAGGCGATTGGCGCGGCGTGCCGCTGCCCTTTTCGCGACGGACACCAGCAGTTGAAGTGCCACGGACAAGATGAACAAAATGTAGGTCTCACGAAATGAATCTGGGGTCTCACGGGCATCTCTCGGAGCCTTGGGATCTCTCGGAGTAAAAAGGCCAGCTGGCAGCTCCGTTCGCGGTTGAAACATATGGCCTTTTGCCTGGAGTGTGTACGTCATCAGCGCAGACGTAGCGGCTGTTGTCAGTACGTATAAAACCTGCGATGCGCGCGCGCGTATACGAGTAATCGTACGCAGCGTAGCGTAGCTTATACCCTGTGGTCACGGCCGTGTATACTTCTGGGTGTGTTAGTCTCATGTTTTCCTGTCAGGAGAACGGTACCCTGCGCTGCGCCATCACGTGCTATCGTTTTGCTATAATGCTATCGATAAGCGATACGATGTGCCTTTTCTGGTGTACCGTGTACGCTAGTGTATTTTCCCATTAAGAAATACGCGTCGAGCGGCTTTAAGACTGCCAGTGTACAGAGTATAATACTGCTACTACTTGCGAAGGATAAAGGAAACGGAAAGGATTCCTTTTCAGATGGGCTTGCTAGATTAATGCGATTTGTTAATCAGGCAAGGGGATGCTGCTGAGCCTGATCGGCATAGCTAGGCGAGGAAAGGGGCGAGGGGAAAGGAAAGGCGTCAGCACGTTGTGTGGTAAAGGCAGAACTGCAGCTGCGAGGCCACTAGGCCAGCTGTTCCCCCACCCGCTCTTACAGCTCGCCCACCTCTCCCGTCGCCGATCCGTTTGGCTTGGCTGGCCACTCGCCCATCTGTTCTTGTCTCCGCGCCCCGGCAGGGCTGTAAACAAACGAATGATTTCTATTCAGTCTTACGTTGCATTGTACTCTACTCACTGTTTGAGTTAGCATGTAAGTTGCACTGCGTGGAATTACTCTCTGCACGACGGTAAAAACATTGTATATATCTCGTTGATTAACCACGAGAGGGACATGGTTAATCATGCTTGGAGGGAGAAGACGACATGCAGGCCTTTTCTGTTACAGTTGCAGTCTTGCAGAGCTGCTGGTGAGGGGCAGAGAGAGACGACGAGACCACAGGTCGCCGGGGCAGAGGCCAATTGTGGGCAGGCTAGAGGACCAGGCGGCAGACTAGGAGTAGCTCTCCTGTTTCCGTTATCCGCCCGCCCAACCACCACTCTCCCTCCCACGGAATTACAAACTCCGCTCTATATAAAACCCCCACACCCCCGCACATCGCCCAGTCGCCTTCTTCCGCATTTGCATTCCACCCCCCGCGCACATCTCGCCGACTTGCCGTCACGAAGGACGCAGCGCCGCGGCCCGGCAGGCAAGGCAATGACGATGATGGCGCCGCAGCCGCAGCCCCTGCCTCTGGCGCAGCCGCCGGCGGCGGCGGCGTTTGGCGACACCACGCTGACCAAGGTGTTCGTGGGTGGGCTGGCGTGGGAGACGCACAAGGACACCCTCCGCGAGCACTTCGAGCGCTACGGCGACATCCTCGAGGCCGTCATCATCTCCGACAAGCTCACCGGCCGCTCCAAGGGCTACGGCTTCGTCAGTGCTCCCTCTCCCCACCCTCCCTCGTCCCTCCCTAGTTTAATTCATGCATTGTCGCATGGAGTCAGTGGCACTGGCATTCTTCTTATGACGCGCGCGCGTCTGATCTGAAACCTGGTTGCATGCGTGGATGGGCAGGTGACGTTCAAGGAGGCGGACGCGGCCAAGAAGGCGTGCGAGGACGCCACCCCCGTCATCAACGGCCGCCGTGCCAACTGCAACCTGGCGTCCCTCGGCGCCAAGCCGCGGCCCCAGCCGCCGCACCTCCTCCGCCCCTCGCCGCCGGCCACCCCGGCGCCACACGCGCCCGCGCTCCCGTCCCCGCACCAGCCCGCTCCAGGTACAATATTACCGCGGTTACTGCTAGCTACTCCTAATTACTGCCGTTAACGTGGGTACTGACAAGAGATCACGTGTGCTTGGCGCGAATTCACCTGCGCGGCAGCAGCCATCGCGGTGGGGTCCAGGGGCGTGTCGCCGGTGCCGTGGTACTACCACCCCTCCACGACGCCGCCTCCGCCTCCGCCGCCGCCGGCCGCCCACTACGCCCACGGCGCGCACCAGCAGTACCACGGCGTGCTCCCCTTCTACCCCGCCGCCACCACCTACGGGTACGTTCGCGCACCCCCCACGCGTACTAGCTCCAAATTCAATTTCCCCGCGCGCGATAGCGCCTTGGAGAGGCAAAAAAATTTTTTTACGATCCGGCGTGCGCGCGCCTCGAGCGCCGCGAATTGTCTGCGCGGCGCGCGAGGCTACGAGGATTTCGTGTCCGCCGGCGACCCGCGCGCAGGCAGCAGCCGCCGGCCGCAGCGCGGCGGCCGAGGGGCGGGCGGGCCCGGTAGTCAGGGGTAGGCGCGCGCGGGGGGACCGGTAGCGTGGGCGCGCGCACACATGGCGTGGCTGCGGCCGGGTTCGGGGCGCGCGACGCGACGGGACAGGCGCGGGCACAGGCTGGACCTGGGCCGGACCGCGCGCGCAGCCAGCTGCCTCGTCGTGCTCGCACGTGCCCACGTGCCGGCCTGCACGGCGGCAGGAAAAGAAGGGGGGAAGTTAAATAATTAATGCTACTGGCCATGTGTTAGGCCAAAGGACTCAGCTCAGCACCGTAGTTAAACGCTTAAACTACACATGGATCTGTTGTTTTTTCCTTCTGCCATGTTTTACCGGGTTAAATTATGTGTGCCGCTGGTACTTATCGATGTGTGGTTTTGTGCTACGCGTTTCTGTTCAGGTACTCGCCGAACTACGTCGCTGACCTGAGCTACAACGCGGTAAATCACCTGATCCCTCAGTTTTTTTTCCTGCACTAAGTAATAATGTTACTGCCTGATTGGGGGGCTATATGCTAATCACAATGTTCTTTGGGGGTGCAGAAGCTAGGCCAGGCTGCGGCTGCGGCTGCCGGCACGGCCGGGTCCTACATGCAGGGGCACTTCACGTACCCGGCGGCGCAGGGCGGCATGGTGGCGCCCAACGGCATGATGCCGGTGTACCCGTTCTACCACTACCAGTACCACGGCTCGCAGGGTCTGGGCGTCCCCGCCGCGCACTTCTTCCCGCCGGCCTCCGCGGCCGCCGTCGCCACCGTCCCGGCCATCATGTCCAAGCCCACCGTCATGGCCCCTCCTCCCAAAGGTATCATAGCACCACACCCCAAATCAAACCAAGCTCCGTAGCCAGAAGTCGCGTCGCATGTGCGGCCGATCGGGCATCAACCGGTGCGGCTTCGCATGTGCACGGTGCCATGACATGCTGCATTGCTGCTGCCGTGCCGAGTTGGCATGGCAGACACACGCAACTAGCCTCGAGATCTCGTCCAGCTAATGGCCTCATCTTTTGTACTGTGTACCCGCAGTGGAGCAGGTGACGGGTTGCAGCTGAAGGCAAGGGCGCATGATGATGGCTGGCTGGCTGGCGACGGTGAGCGGCGGCAATGAAAGGGGAAAGGAGGCCAAAGGGTGCTCTGGGTTTTTAACAGGCTGCACATGAAGGGTGTCGTCCGTCTGTCGGGGGGGCCGAAGAGAAGGCCGCCGCATTGCATTCGTTCAATTCCCTCTCTCTCTAACACCGGCAAGAAACCAAAAAAAAAAGTCTGTAACAAATGATTCGATTCGTCTCTCGTTTACCACCGTATTTTTCCAATGGTAAACCCGTTACCAGTGTCTGTAGTAGAAGTCCGGTCGCTGCAGGGGACAGTGAACCTCAATAAAAATGTCATAATCTTTCGTCGTCATTCCTGGTTCTTGTGTGCTTGAGCAGAATTGTATTTCGGCTCGTTGCTCTTATCTAGAGTGCAAAGGTTAGCACTTAGCACAGCTAGAGACAGATTTTGCAACGAAGAAACTGCAGGCTGCAGATGGCTAGAGTGACCAGAAATGACAGAATCTTTCCCTTCAGATATATCGACACACTACAAGAATTCCAACTGTCAGCAGATACCTCAGTAGAGTATGTAGCGACAGCAGGACGTTTACATATTCCATAGGATTGCAATTACAGACCGCAGGGAAGGCATCAGTCTAAAAAAAACTGACTGAATTCAAAATGGCCAGAGATGACAGGTTCGCGCAGTCTCGAATAATTCTCCATGTGCAGAGACACAGAGTGATCGGCACCAGATCACCAACCTGGAAAGAAACTCGAGCATCCCTATATACAGATAGGACCAAAATCAGAACATAAAAGCCTGAAATGGCTGAAGTTGCTCTTTCATTTCCTTGTACAGTTGTCTATTTTGATGCCCTTCCCAGTACATAAACGAAGCCTTTTTAATTTCCTTCGCACTATCGGCAAACAAGCCGTCCTTCAGCATGGATTCTCAGCAAACGAGATGAAAAAGGCAAAAACTTGGCAACCTCCTCGCACAGCTTCCGTTCGAACAAAACTCTTACGTCCAAAACAAGCAACAGCTGGCAGTGTTCATACTTCATCGCATCATTCATTTGAGTCTACGCCCAAACATTTGGCGAATAAAATGATAAGAAATCCAAGTGAATCATTTTACATCACACGATAACAATACTGACGCCAGCAGCAGTACTGTCGTATGTAATTTTGAACCAACAACATAGATTGTATATTGGCAGGCATTTGATGAGGCAAGCTATACATGGCAAGTTTGAATCACCAACAGTCAGCTATGTGAGCTTAAATTCAGTGTCATAATATATTAGAGGTCCTGGAGCAAAGTTTGGTACAGGCAGTCTTCAGAGCAAAAGAAAATGTAACTTACAATAGCAGATGAATAGAAGAGGGGCAATTTCCAAGAACTAAACGTATTAACCAATGCTGGCAGTGTGAGCCACGGTTCTCTAACACAAAAAAATTATATTCCATCCATCATCACCATTAGCAAAACAAAATGCCTCCCAGATGCCAAGGGAATACTACAGGTATTATTGGACTTCTATCCTCAATGTCTAATCGCTGAGGCGCCATACGACGCAGGATTTGTTGCGACCACCCCCGATGTAGTTCCCCATCATATATTAGCTCTGGGCACTGACCGGACAAAGAAAGGATTGCCATATTTACTGTCTTCTAGGGTGCTCACGGCTTGTTGCTGCGCTTTTTGGACTCACTGTAAAGAATAACGCCTATAACTGTGAGAGTGTAACCGAGCATTCCTGTTATAGACACAGGATTCCTGAATATCATAATTGAGACGACAACTGCCACAGCACCCTTTGCATTTCCAAGAACCTGGGGAGACATGGATGTCAGATCTCTTTTAAAACATAATTCTAAGGATTTTAATCCAAAATTTTAAAACAAAACAAGGTAAGGCAAGATGGCAAACAAATAACCTTATACCACGTGGTCCATAGATCAATATAAAGCAACATAATGATGTATGTGTCTAAAAGATAAGAGGAGTAGAAAGCTTGTTTCACATAGGTTTTGGAACCCGTACGAGAGTAAGGTATATATGTTAGTTTTCAGTAATAGATTTTCACCAGATCTCCAAACAATTACGGACCAAAGACATTCAATTTTCACATTCTAAACAATTCACTTTCCAAATATGTTTCAGTAAAAAACATAAAAGGCGTACGCTATTAGTATAGCAATTCTATATTGTAGCCAATCACAGACCCAATCTGAGTCATGTACATTTAAACTAGGCACTTCTAGCTATATACTTGATCAAGACAACACATGTGTGTGTTTTAGCTCAGCAAAAACAGGAAATCATAATGGTTTAAAAAGGTGGAATACTACTCGACACTTATCCTAGCATCATTCCCCAACCCATCTTAAATAGCGTGGATCAAAATAAAGGTGCGTTAATGTGGCACATGCAGGACATGGATCATGGATAATTAATAGATGTAACTTCATTTTTTAACCTTAAAACTTTCAGCAAGAAAAGCCAAATGCCAAACTACATCATGCACGCAACAACACTCTAATTGAATAAACCTCTGTGTAGGAAAGCTGAATTCATGAGTAAGAAAGCATTTGATACCTGTAGAGTCAGTGCACTAGTATGCTTGGTCACCAAGAAATTGGTCAAATTGACAAAGTATGCCAAGCAAGAATTGAACAATAGCAACCAAACAATCGTGAAATCCTTTTTAGCCAGCTGAATTGTAACGCCAACAACATTATCCTCCATAAAGATAGTTGCAGGAAGCAAGAGAATAACGGCAATTGGAGCCATGTACAATAACAGATTCATAGAATTAAGCTTCTCCCTGTGAGATATCAGTACAGAGAAACACTCAGCATCCACATAATGCACAAAATGAAAGTAATATATGAAACCAACACAATCTGTATATAATAGTGTATAGCAAATACATATAAAAGGGAAAATGGAGTTACCCCTCAGAAGACAGAAGAATTCCTTGCAAAACTGTCTTCAACGCCCTTGCTGCAGTGGCTCCTATGCACATGATGAATCCAAACAGATGAAAGCTAGGCTCACCCTGGAAATTTGATTTGCATGCTCCATATTAGTTAGTGTTAAAAACTTCAAGAAACAACTATACTTAATACATAGTAGCGTGCATGCAAAGTTCTAGGTTCTCGACTCACAATTTGAGATATCCATACTAGTGAGAAACCTATACCTCCTAAAAAGCTTTCTCACAGCAACCATGTATAGCAACAACTTGCTATACTGAGATGCTGCACATGAAAACAAGATTCCGCACAATACTGTTATTAGGTAAATGCCTCCAGTAGTCATCAGACACTTTTCTAATCTAGTATGTTGTATTGTACAAACTAAAGCTATAAGCCTATAACACAATGCAGTACATATTACATATAACGCAAGAGTTTCAACTTAATAATGTGTAAAGCATGAATATTTAGCAATCCAATTTCAAAATATGAAGAACTTTCCCGTGCATCAAATTGAACCTACTAGGAAGAAGAGATGTGAGCTTTGAAAATTAGGCTAGCACATCCACAGTTTCCATGCAAGATTTATGCGGAAAAACAAACTATTCCTATTGTACTTCCTGAGGAAACAAATTTTTAAAAATGATTTCCCTCTGATAAAGCTCAGTCAACAGGATTACTCTCCGGCTGATCACGTAGATGGTGAACAGCTGTTATGAAAGTTGATCACTTGGCCCTAAATAGCCAGCCCCTGAATGGTTTCATCTGATAATCCCAAAATCATATTCCCAACGAAGGGAACACCATCCAATGAACTGAGGCTAGATGCCTGCCATTTCACTCCAATTACAGTTCGATGAGATCCACCTCTCATCGCCAGCTCGACCCCACTGTTGCCAAGCTCCGAGCCAGGCAAACCAGAATTCCCCCAGATCCAACCCCAACTTCAACAGATCTACCGAAACGAGAGATGAGGCTGAGCAGGCAGTAACTTACGCCGCTGGCGATGATGACCCCGGTGACGACGGGCACGAGGGTGAGATAGGTGACCCATGACTCGCGCTTGACGGTCATGATGTACGCGAACACGGCGGTGAAGAAGGGCGTGGTGGCGCCGACCGCCTGGTTGAAGGAGACGGGGAGGTAGCGCAGCGAGACGTTCCCCGACACGACGGAGCCGCAGAAGACGAGGCTGAGTGCGGCGATCTTGGCGAGCTGGACGCGGGAACGCACGAGCTGCATGGGCACGACGCGGAGCCAGGCGATGGCGGCGTAGGAGAGCAGGGCGCAGGCGGACATGTGGCACATGGTGAGGAAGATTGGGTACTTGAAGCCGTAGTTGCTGAGGAGGTACTTGTTGAGCAGGAGCACGCCGATGTTGGAGGAGTACCAGGCGCTGACGAGCCCCACCGTGAAGAAGCGCCCGGTCCCCGCCGCGGCCCCCGCGCCGCCGGGGGACGGCGTGGCGCCGCCCTTCGCCGTCATGGCTCCTCGGTCGTCGCCGCGGGCGCCGGCAGCACCCCAACGCGCGCGCGCAGGGGGGAGGAGATCTGGGGAGGGAGGAGGTGGGAATGCGTGCGGGGGTTGGGTCGGGTTGGGTCGCAGTTGTGGTGGTGGGTTTGGGCTTGGGAGGCGTCTGCGTGAGCCTCTGCGTTTATGGGAGCGGGGCGGGAGACGGAGACGCCCCCCTCTGTCGGTGGGTGGACGGAGCTAGGGGAACGCAGCGGACAGATCTTTTCCGCCTTCTCTTTCTGCCGTGCTGTTCTTCTTCTTTTTCATATTGATTGGCAACTCGGCATTTGGGGTTGGGGGGTTTCAAACTGGCAATGCATCCTTTTATCATTGTTATCCCCCGTGCATCTGAGCTACTAGATGGCTATAAACGTCGTCTACATCATCATACAGATAGAGGTGTTGGATATAAATTCATTTTCAAACCGTAGGAATAAATTGTTTTGAATGAGGCTTGCACTTAATTACATCTTGGGTAAGGCCAGAAAGACGAAAGCCATTTTTCTATTTTTATTGCCATTGTCAAACAATCCTGAGCTAGGTTTTAAAAAAAACAATCATGAGCTTTACCGAGTTCAGAACTCAAATAATGGTAGTTGTTTTTTTCTGCTGGAATTCTGGTTTGCCAGATTCAGAACTATATAATGTTGTTGATATGGAAAAATAAATTAGGTGACATAGTTAAAATTGCCCACTTAGAGTTTCGCGTATAGCTTTTATTACAGTTCACGAGCACATCAATTTAAATGAGCATCACGAATCAAATTGAATGTGTTCCATCTATTTATTTTTTCCATCTAAAATCACTACGAAAATGTTGTTTTGAAGGTGGTGCAGTGTTGTTACCATACTGGTAGCTATACGTTGTTTTGGCAAAAATAATCGTAACCAAGAATAAGATTATATTACAAGCCAGCCTCTCGATTTAAAACTAGCTAGCAGCCTCCCAACGATCATCACTCCTAACTACCTACTGCTCCACGAGATCTACACAGGTGCGTTTGGTCACAAGTTTGGCAGGTGGCAACGACTTGGAAGTCCGTTCGGCAGCCGAGCATGACAGCACCGGCCGCTCGGAAACCCAACCCCAATTCCCGTACTCCGCTGATCGGGTCCTGGTCTTTCGCGAGTAGAAAATAGCCATACCCCGATTGCGAGGCGCGACGGCTACGTCTACTACGCTTCGCTCAGCAGAGCAGCCTGAAGGAGCCGAGCCGGGCACGAGTGCGGCTCTACCTGCCTAATTCGTGGACCCGGTCACCCGGTTCGGTGGCACTGGCACGGGCTCAGCACGAGCGCGTAGCAGCAACGCGCCAAACTCTTGCTCGGGCTGAAGACTCGGTTGAGCAAGAGACAAAACGCCACGCCGAAGCCGACTACGACCCAGACTCGAGGCCCAGGTTACGGTGTGACACCTCGCTCGGTTTGCGCGTGCCAGCCAGCCATCTGGACCCTGGAGGAAGCCAGGAAGGTGCCTCCCTTGCAGTGAAGGACGCGAGTTTTAGCACTCAACAGTGACGTGTCCGAGGCCGTCGTGCTCGCTAGTACTGTAGTAAGCCACGGCCTTTGGTGATGTGTTGGCACATTCGTTGTTCAAATTGTTGATAAAGAAAAGAAGGGGGAATAGGATCGGAAGAAATTGTGGCTAAGATCGGTGAGATTTCGGCATCAGAAAAGGCAGACGAAGCTTGAGGGAGAAGAGGCATATTCCGAGTGCTCCCCGTTCCGGAGGAATGGGTTCTCTTCATCCTACTCATCGCTTTTTGGTGTGATGAAGTGGGGTCAGCTCCAGGCTCGGATCAAAGCAACGAGAAGAGAAAAAGGCTAAGTGTGCTTACATCGTACGACAATCAACTGGGAAAGAGGGCACAAACTGTACGCAAACGTGGGGAGACCATTTCATCACGAGATCCAAAGAAATTAGGCCATCAGGCCATGTGCATGAGCCCGCATTTGACAGTAAGCCGCCGAGCCGTTGACCGAGTTTTTCCCAGCTCCAAATCAAGCCTCCCAGTTCCCATCTCCACACGTTCAGGATTGCTGATGCCTCCGATTCTGGGAACGGATGTTACACGAGGGGGACCGGTTGACACGTAAGTCATTAGGAATCTGGTAAGTTCTGACATATTATTTGACCGTCTCTAAAAATAACCGGAATTCCAAGACAGAATCAACCGAGGCCGGAGAGCACATGGTAGATCTTGCAGTAGAGAGCACAATCATATAGTAAGCGAGGAACGCATGTGGGGTTGCTCGAATGTTTCCGCCAGAAGAATGACTCCAGAGGAGAATATTCTCCAGCTCTGCAACTATACTTAAATAACAGCAGTTACAGAGTACTAGTAGCAGGCGCTAAACTGGAGTCAACATCCCGGCAATTACTTGGTAGGAGGTAGGGAGTAGAGTATAAAAATAAGAACGGACCCATTTGACCTGGCACTGATGGCAAACAGAGGGATGTTTGGTTTGCTTGGCTTATTTTTAGCACGTGTCACATCGAATGTTTAGATACTAATTAGGAGTATTAAACGTAGACTATTTACAAAACCCATTACATAAGTGGAGGCTAAACGGCGAGAAGAATCTATTAAACCTAATTAATCCATCATTAGTAAATATTTAATGTAGCAACACATTGTCAAATCATGAACTAATTAGGTTTAATAGATTCGTCTCGCCGTTTAGCCTCCGCTTATGTAATGGGCTTTGTAAATAGTTTACGTTTAATACTCCTAATTAGTATCTAAACATTCGATGTGACGGGTGCTAAAAATAAGTCAGTGGAACCAAACCAGGCTAGGACCTCAGAGCTCAAACATTTCTTCCCCACACGGAAAGTTAGGCCCAATCAGAACTGCTGACGGGCACAGGCATTGACCCTCTCGAAAGGGCTCCAGATAGGTAGTGTTTGGTTCTGGGGTCGAAGTGGGTTGGGTTGGAGCCGACCCACTTTGACCCATGTTTGGTTGGAGACGGTGGGGGTTAGGTTCAACCCAGTAGAGTAAAATTTCTTGTAGATCCGAGTTCATCCGATTCCTCAAAAAACAAGGAATCACCCCGACCCACTTGAACGACGTCCGCGTCCGTTTCTTCTCGCGCTTATCCGGCCGCGCACCCGACGGCGCCTTCCGCCCCCCGTCGCCGGTGCCGCCCTCCACTCGCGTCGCCCGCCGCCCGCCCGACGCCGACGCCGCCCTCCGTTGCCGCCCTCCACTAGCGCCGCCCTCCGCCCGCCCGATGCCGATGTGACGGGAGGTGCGCCGGGCGAGCTCGAGCCCCGCCGCGGCCGGGCGAGCTCGGTGGGGAAGGAGGACCTCCGGTGGCGGGGATGAGGCAGCGCAGGGGGGCGGACCACCGGCGGCAGGGAGGAGGACCGCCGGCGCGAGCTCCCCTCAGTGGGGAAGGACTTGTGGGGAAGAAGATGGAAGGTTGGGAAAAAAAGAGAGAGGTTGATAGGTGGACCCCACAGCTGACAGGTGGGGTCCACAACTAACGGTGTTAAACAGATATCCATCCCAACCCACTCAACCAGCTCAACCAAACAAAAAATTGGGTCCAATCCATCCCTCCAATCAAACAAGAGATGGGTTGGCTCCAACTCAGAAAAGTGGGTCGGCTCCAACCCAACCCACATGGTTCCAAAACCAAACGGACCCATAGATGAACATGGAAACACGAGCTCTTAGGAATTATGCCACGATACTATATTGCACATGAAGGAGACAGATTGTTTGCTACTATGACGACCATTCAAATAACACAATTACACAAAGAAACTTTTCATGCAGCAGGGCCGTCTAAGGAACCAAACTCTAGTAACAGACAAAACAATTCTACTATAACTGTTTTTTCACCAACCAAATATCCAACCCTTTGATCTCTATATGCGTTCTAGCAGGCTCCATCATAACTGCAGATAGAAGGATGACAGCTCTTTAAGGTATCCTCCTCGCATAGAAGATCACCAGCAAAAGATGCGATTTTCTTCCCAGTATCATAACCAAACGCATGCCTCATATGCACCTTTCCTACAGTTCTAATGTAGATATGCTTATTTGCTCCATCAAAATTAGCATCACCCTGATAACTGCTCCTGTCTTTTCAGCTGGCTGCCCATTTCCCCTAGTTTCTACAATTCCTGGATTACAAGACAATTGCGAGCTAATTAGATCCTTGAGGAAATGAATCATTAATGTAGCGATAAAACTTTCCATATACATAAATTTAGTACTGTATTTTACAAATGTATGGTTCCTTCTAGAATGGTTTGATTTTGTTAAAGACCCAATTAATGAATTAATATAATTAAAACTAGGCCTTATAATGCCAAACCTGTGACCTTCTAGAGTGGGCCTTATAATGGCACGTTTTTACCAATTAAAACTGAAAAAACATTGCTCTTCTTTCCTGTATCATACAATAGCCAACAAACCGATAGCAGAAACGGATATTCATTACTCACCAGCATGTGATGTGCCGAAGTACTTGCTATCTAAGGTTCGTTCACATCTGTAGGATAGCTTCCCAGGACTCTTAAAAAGGTTGCAAACTCCTGTAAATAAAGAAACATGAGCACAGTTCTCTTTGACCATATTTTACTAAGCAAGAAAGAGCACCTTCAAATTTCCAAGAGCATTCTGAGTTTTTGGATCAGCCATTGAAGCCTCAAGATCAACATAAAAGAGATAGTCGAAGTTCCTGCTGCAACCAAGGATTGAATGGGTTAGTGAGATATTAACAGCATAAGCAATGCTGATATTCATGTATAACTGCAGGAAGTGAAATTGAATAATTTAGAAGGCCACAGGTTTGGCATCTAACTTTATGAGACAGTCATCAGATACACGAAGAGGCCTTTCCTTGTGTGGACGACTTTCAATCTGCAAATCCATTAAAAAACAGAGCACGCACAGTTTATTATTTCTACAGAATGCATGCGAGTTACAAGACAAGGTTGTTGGCCAGACCTTTGTGAGGTTGATTTCCCTCAGTGCGAATACAGCAAGTGCTTTGAAGAGCTGCCCAGGTCCTTCTTCTAGTGAAAAGACTATGCTAGTCTGAAAAAAAAGACCATACAACAGATCAGCTGGGTTGTCATAAGGTGAGGGTCGGATCCAAGCAGCTAAAATAAAGATGGAAAAGAGTTTGCAGAATAATTTGTACCTTGAAGGGTTTATCGGTGCGAGGTATGATGGGTTCTCGAGCTAGCATCATAAAACGGGTGACATTATCTTTGTCGTCCTAAAGAAAGTGATAGACTAATGTTGAGAACAAATAGAACATTTTCTGTTATTTTATTATTTTAGCATGAACTCACTGTACCTGAATATTCTCAGCAAGAACGTCCAGTCCATACAATTTAGCAGCCAATGAACTAGCAATAGCACCAGTGTCCTGGAGCATTTGTTCTGCAACAAACTAAGAAAGAAGAGTCCTGTTATGATTAAAGACAGAGAGTTCACTTGAAGAGTAACTGAAATCACATTCTGTCTCAAAAGTCAAAACAGAAGTTGCTAAAAGAGAATGAGGAAAACAGAGATATGTGCATTAGAAGGTGAATCTTCCAGGTGAAGAAAACATCACTCTACCTTTGCTGCACCAGCTGTGTCATCAACAGCTTCTCTGTGCTCAATTCCTAACCCTGTCAATGTGTGCTCACATTGTGCAAGAGCCTAAGAATAAAAAGAATGATATGTTGGCAAGTTTACATCCACAAAAAAAAGGATAAATAGTATTAATGCCAGATCAACCAAGCTGTTCACCTGGGGATGACTCATAGCACTTTTAAGGTTTTCAATCTCCACACCAGGATTGGCTAACAAGCAATGACGAACTGCAAGGCGAACTTCTCCAACAATGTGCAAACTATGCCGAAGCAAAAGGTCATAGTTCCGATGTATACTACCTCCCAATGAATTCTCAAGTGGCAGTACAGCCCTATCAGCCACCCAGTTTTGAACAGCCTGTCAAAGGAACATACATATAAAATCTGTCGTATCTATTCCCTGCGCTACAACACCTTATTCTATGTATTGAAACAAAATGGCAAAATAGAAATACTAAGCATCAATTGTTATTGTATTTACATTAGATATTAACCTCTCTTCCAAAATAACAATTGGTTTTAGAGAAAGTAGATTCTGTTACATAAAAAACCTACAATTGTTAAAGAGGTGCTCCCCTAATAAGATCAGATACACAGGTTTTGGTCATTTCTGGAAGTACAATTAAATCATTATGAACAAAATTTGCTGCCAAGAGATTTTCCCCCCAACACAACACTGTTCAAATAAAGCAACAACATACGCATATAGTGTGCTAGTGCGACTAATTATTGTGTTCAACTAAAGCAACATGGAACCAGTCCAATAGAGTGCCAGTATTTCAATTTCTTGATGCATTTCATAAAACAAAACATTTAACCATTTCCAATTTGATGTCCTTCTTCCGGAACCGCAATATGAATCAGCAAAATGAATAGGATAAATGTTCCAACAAGCAACGCCCGTAGCTACCTGAAATGCAGTATCGAAGTGCTCGCAGGGCACAGTCTCACAATTCGGGTATGCCTTCCTTGCTGCCGCCTCACTGTACGCCCCAGGGCAGCCCTGAATCAGACACCAGAACCAAACTCAAACTCCCATTAACATTTTTGGAGACACACACAGGCACAGAGGGAAATACGAAGGAAACTGAAACAGCAGACGCGTTTAGTCGAGCACCTGGTAAGCAACCTTGAGCCCCTTTCCATTCACTTCCATGACGTCCGCACTTGTGAGCGGCCCTGAACACAATTGAAAATAAAATAGAATAAATCCACAAGCAGCTAACGCGGAATCAAGTGATTAATCAAACCCAGAATCAGCTGACGCAAGCGCCACCGCGCCTGAGAAACTTACGACGCAGCCAGTGGGGATCGCGGGCGCCGGGGACGGTGAGGCCGGAGACAGGCACGGGCGGGCGGCGCAGCCCGTTAACGTCCACAGACTCGACGCCGTCCACCACCGTCCCCCGCGGTGGCGAGGTGGGAGAGATGGAGATGGAGTTGGGTTTGGAGCTGTCACCGTTGGCGGCGGCGCTGCATTTCAGGGTGAGGGCGGGGCGGCGGGAGGACGGGGAGGTGGCGGAGTGGCCTCGGGCCCGGGCCGGGAGGAAGGGGAGCCGGAGGCAGGCCGTGGGCGCCATTGCCGCCGCCGCGCTGCGCGCGCAAGGGTTATACAGCTGCTCGCCGGCTTCGCAGTTGCTCACACACGAGACGAGAGGCAGCGGAGCCAAGGCGTGGAGATTTTCTTCTTTTCCCGGCTCGGTAATGCCCTAGGCTGAACGGTGTGTGCGCTGTGCGCACGTGCTTTTCGTTCTCGGGCTCACGCCGCCGACACAGGGACCGGACCTTGCGTTTGCGTATCCCGTTTTGCCCTCTCTCTCTCGCGCCGGCCCCCCGCCCCCCCCCCCCCCCCCCAACCCCCCCGGGGGGGTCGCGAGGAAGAGAGACAACTGGGCTGACCATTTAGTACGGCCCGCAACATAATAAGCCAGTCTTAGCCCGGCCCAACAGTTGGAGAGATCGTCCAGCTTTCCAGTGTTTGATGATGCAGGGGGACCCTTTTTCCAAAAAAAAAAATGATGCAGGGATCTGCTCTTAATACTAGGAGCCATGGAGCATGTATGACCCTGTTCGCTTCAGCTTATTCAGCTGGCTTATCAGTCACCAAACAGTATTTTTCTCTTATAATAAATTAGCCATTTCAACTTTTCAGTCGACTTGTAAGCTGATACAATATACAGAACCTGAAAGTTTTAAAAAGAGAATTCATCATTGGAGATGATGGTACCAAAAGAACAATATCCTGGTCGTTATTATTAATATACTAGCTGGCTGCTCGATCCTCCTCGATGTCATCACATCAAAACATATGATCTACCTGTCGCAAACCAAACTTTGCATGGTACGTATTAGCATCACGCGAATCAACACTCAGCTTGTTAATCGTACCGGCACGCCAAGTACGATATCTTATGAGGCTGTACTACCTTTTTTCAAACTTGTTAATTCACAAGATAGATGGATGCCCGTAATTTCAGCAACTTGTCCCTCCTCCAATCCGAAAGAATAACAGGGACCGGAGATACTTTGCTCGACTCGCGCATCACGCCCTCCCCTGATGCTTTTCCCGGCAGGATAATAGAAAGTTCGGCTTCGCAATCATGGCCTCGGTTTCTTAGCCTCCCTTGTTCCAATCGGCCGGGCGATACAGTACTGCTAGCAGCAACCAGTACACATCAATTAGTTGCTACTGGTGGTGTTCCTCAT
The DNA here is from genome assembly GCF_005286985.2 of Setaria viridis. Classification (NCBI taxonomy): domain Eukaryota; kingdom Viridiplantae; phylum Streptophyta; class Magnoliopsida; order Poales; family Poaceae; genus Setaria; species Setaria viridis. The sequence goes on from NC_048271.2 coordinate 47,094,514, forward strand.
CCGTTCGGCCATTTTTCTGGGAAAATTTAGGGCCAGGTCGTCGCGGCACTGCACCATCAGCTTGTAGTAAAGTAATATAGCCTGCAATCCTGCATCGAGCCGCCATGCCTCGACCTTGTCTTTGGCTCCCTGCTTAACGGTAAGAGTATCCTCTTCGGCACTTAGGTATCTCTATCTTTTTTTAAGGGGGTAGGTATCTCTATCTCATGACAGTGAAACTGGTGGTGCGAGTGATAATCCTCGATGCGATCCTGATGCCTATTTTAATCGGCAGTACACGCAAATGAGTTTGTATTGTACTGTTCTGATTTTCTGAACCGCGCAGCGGATTGCATGGATTAAGACTCGTAACTGGTGACCGATGGCCTTGTTCGACGAAGCAATGATCGGCCTTCCCAATCAGGATAGAGATACTGATAAAAAGGATGTACCCAGTGCGAAAACTTATATGTATAAGGTGGGATCTGAAGAATGGAATTTCTATACAGTCTTATCTTTACCCTTGCAAAATTCTTTTAAAATTCGATACTGATGTGGAATATTAATCGGCAGTACACGCAAATGAGTTTGAATTGTTCTGAACTTGTGATTTTCTGAACAGCGTATAGCAGCTTGCATGGATCAAGGCTCGTAGTCGTAACCGATGGCCTTGTTCGACGAAGCAAAGATCGGCCTTCCCAATCATTTTCGCCATTGGATGACAGATTGGCTGCGCCTTTCTGGCTTCAAATCATTTTGCGAGCAAGCATGGACGGGATGGCCATTCCTCTTTCTTTGAACTGTTTCCGACCACTTGATCCAGCTCTCCACTGTCCCACGAATCCACGATCATTCAGTCATGGTTGCTGTCGCCGTCTCGGTGATCACAATTACTTTCCACAAGAAAGATCTTGGTGGTCACAACAAAATAGTTAGTTCCAGGAACTTTCAGCCCCTGTCCCTATCCGCGCATTTTAGATCTAATCCGTGTATGCACAACAAAAGTCATTTTTCTTTATTTCTTTTGTATGGTATGGCTTATTACTTTTATCGTTGTGTGTTTCTAATCCGTGTCTGCACAGCCTTTAGTATCTAGATTTTGTTCGTATCAACGTGCACGGCGCAGGACACACCGTGGCCTCGCCGGCGACAGAGCAAACGAACCACCCACGACGGGGCACCCCAGAGAGACGGGTCCGAGGAGGGAACCCGCAATCCCACAGCACCACGAGCTCAAAGACCAGCACTACTAGCTCTGGACTTTGGAGTCGGCCAGCCGGGAGGGTGTTTTTTGGCGTTCCCCTTTCCACACGTCGCCGCGGCTTGAACCAGGACGACGACGCCGGCGGCCGGTCAAACGCCACCAGGGACAGGGCACGGCCGGCCACGCAGACCGCATCATCCGCCCTGGCCCAACGGCCACCACCGCGTCGCCATGCCAACCTCTCTCTCGCACCCCGTCAGCCGAACCGCGTGGGACGCTACCCAGCCTACCATCCCGATCGGGTCGGTGCGTCCCCGTTTGACCGTTGAAACGCGCCGCCCGCCGTCGGATCCGGCGGGACTTCCCATCGCCGCCGTCCGTAGCAGCGCCCCTGCCCACGCTTCGCTCAAGTGGAAATCGGGGGGGGGGGGGGGGGGGGGGGGGGGGGGGGGGGGGTGGTCACGCAGTAGTCTACTCCGGCTCGCTTTCTCGTAACCTTCCTCAGCTGGATGAAGTCCGTCTGGGCCTCCCGGGGGTTGCAGGCCAGCAGCAACGCCCAACGCCCGCTCTGGCCTCTAGCCGCCGCCCCCTCTTTTATAAATCCCTCGCCAGCGCTTCCTCTTTTGACAAATCGGTCGAGAGGGGGTGGGGGAAGACGATAAAGTCAATCTGCTTGATTTGGGTTGGGCTCGTGCTTGCGAGGAGTGAGAAGGCGGCGGCGTCTTCTTCTTCTCCGAGGGGGGTAAGTTAGCTAGAGGGGAGAGGAGCGAGGATGAGCGGAGGAGGCATGGACGGGGCTCCGCCGGTCGCCGAGTTCCGGCCGACGGTGACGCACGGCGGCCGGTTCCTCCAGTACAACATCTTCGGCAACCTGTTCGAGATCACCAACAAATACCAGCCGCCCATCATGCCCATCGGCCGCGGCGCCTACGGGATCGTCTGGTACGTTCTCTGTTCGACCCTTGCGGCTAATCGATTTGTTGCGAGTTGCGAAGCTGGTTGCAGATGATTGGCAGGTGTTAGGGTTATTAGTTCATAGGAGGATGGTCATCGGGTCATGGATTGATAGGGCCAATCATTTCCTTTTCTTAAAAAATACTAGAGTGAGTGCTGCAGTTGAAGCAGGTTCGGTTAAATTTAGTATCGCAGTGGTTGGTGAGCTCTCGAATCGAATGAATACTTCACCTTTTATTAGGAGTGGTTGATTTTGTTCTGAAAAAGAAAAATTCCGTACGGATGCGCGCAGCTCGGTGATGAACTTCGAGACGAGGGAGATGGTGGCGATCAAGAAGATCGCCAGCGCTTTCGATAACCACATGGACGCCAAGCGCACGCTCCGGGAGATCAAGCTGCTCCGGCACCTCGACCACGAGAACGTAAGCACGCATAAAGCACGCGCGCGCGCGCGCCGTGATTTGCGTTTCAGTTACACGATGATGTGTGGGACTGAATCTGACGCCGGGCATGGAAAAACAACAGATCATAGGCATCCGGGACGTGATCCCGCCGCCGATCCCGCAGGCGTTCAACGATGTGTACATCGGCACCGAGCTCATGGACACGGACCTCCACCACATCATCCGCTCCAACCAGGAGCTCTCGGAGGAGCACTGCCAGGTAACTACTAGCTGAAAAGCTGTGATCGCACGCAAAACTGTTGTTAATTGATGACAGAACTAGTCAGACAAGACGCCATCGACGGTGTCGCCGTCAGCTTGCTAACGATCTGACGGAGTAATCTCTGTACGTGTCGGCCGTCGTCTTGCAGTACTTCCTGTACCAGATCCTGCGCGGGCTCAAGTACATCCACTCGGCCAACGTGATCCACCGCGACCTGAAGCCCAGCAACCTGCTGCTGAACGCCAACTGCGACCTCAAGATCTGCGACTTCGGGCTGGCCCGGCCGTCCTCCGAGAGCGACATGATGACGGAGTACGTGGTGACGCGGTGGTACCGCGCCCCCGAGCTCCTGCTCAACTCCACTGACTACTCGGCCGCCATCGACGTCTGGTCCGTCGGCTGCATCTTCATGGAGCTCATCAACCGCCAGCCCCTCTTCCCCGGCCGCGACCACATGCACCAGATGCGCCTCATCACCGAGGTAACTTTCGGCGTCTCGGGTTGCACGATGGCATTTCAGTATTTCACTCGTGTATCTCTGACGCCTTCGACCTATCATCATCATCATCGGCAGGTGATCGGGACGCCGACGGATGAGGAGCTCGGGTTCATCCGGAACGAGGACGCGCGCAAGTACATGCGGCACCTGCCGCAGTTCCCGCGGCGGCCGTTCGCGAGCCTGTTCCCGAGGGTGCAGCCCGTGGCGCTGGACCTCATCGAGCGGATGCTCACCTTCAACCCGCTGCAGAGGATCACAGGTCAGCCACACCGGCTCGCCGCCGCGGTTTTGATTTGCTTTTCTTTTATCCTCGTGCAACTCGTGCGGCTGCTGAATCTTTGGGTATACTCCACGTGCGGTTTTCTATTCTTGCGTGTTGACCGGTGGTAGAATCACTGTTCACTACCATATTGACGTCGGTGGTTAGTAGTACGTGAGGGCCACTGGCTACCCTTGTGTATAGGCAAGGAAACACTGGCACATTTCCGGGTTGGCATCAAGTAGACATGGTACTGGCGGCCTCCGGTCAAAGAAAGAGGCGTGCCCTGAGCTAGGTCTGTCCGTCCAATTTTGAGTAGCTTGACTGTTCTGGTCAGGTTCAAATGCAATCTTCTTTGTCCAAAGTAGAAACATTTAATAATCCGCAGGGTTTTGTCAGGGTTTCCGGTCAGGGTTGGGTAGGTTTCTTCGTTGAATTGAGACCATAACAGTCTAACGGAAAAGGGCGGCGTCACTTCTGTCATTCTGTCATGAAACATTTAAGCGCTATACCCTTGTATTTAAGGTCCACTGCTAGTTCGCTACTTGCTAGCATGAATCTCACTTTTGTTCAGTTTGTTGCCTACCGTTCAACTGATAGAACAATATCCCAGTGGGCTTGCAAATTTGCAGCTAAAAAGCTGATCCACAGCAAGTTAGTACAAGACAAAAGAGAGTAGTAGAAATTATTATTTTTTTAAAAACAAATCAAGCAGGAGAAACGCCGATTATATTAAAAAGAAGAATAAACTCAGACCAGGCAAAAAACGAAAAAACAACAAAAAAAAACAACGAATACCGGCCAGTTGGATTGGACATCAATCCGCGTTGTACCACGCCAACGTACTACTGAAAACACAACATCGGCCGGTTGGATTGGGGCATCAACCGGACCTCTCTCAACTCTGCCTGGTCGAATTAGGATATCGACACAAGCCTCAACAAAAGACTCTGCTCGATCGGATTGGTACATCGATCCGGGCCTCAACTCAAACTCACGCGCAGACAACATGGTTGGTCAAAAGGGGGCAGCGGCACCACCATGACACTCCACAACACCGGTGCTCGTGCACCAACAGCAACACCATCACCAGGGCACAAGACTGATAGAGGATAACCCGTCATTACCGACAATGTCCCACATCAGGCCAGCCACTGCTATGCAGGGCTAGCCGCCGTGGTTCGCTGCAGGCCGTGTAGCTATCGAGCCATCAGATCCGCTTGCGCTTCCAAACGAAGTTGTCCTACATCGGACTAAACTCACCAAGCAAGGCTAGCCGCTGTAGAATGCTGCAAGCCGTCGAACCAATACAGGAGCAGCTGTCTCCGGACATCAACTGCCAACCACGTCCCCCGAGATCTGGTTGTACACTGTGGCACCAAGCAGCCTCGCCTCATCGAGGAAAGCAGGGTGCTGGCAGTGCATCTGGCAGCCATCAGAGGATCACCTCCACGCAGGTCTCTTTAGTGAAGCAGATCTGTCAGCCACCCCGTACCACGCCAGCCACATGCCAAATTCGTGGTCACAACTGGCGCACGGCTCCTCCCTACCGTCGCCCTCATGCCAAGCAGAAGTCTTGCCCTCTAGACACCGTTTCAAACATCTACTTCCAGTCGCCTTCCGCCACCGCGGGCATCCGCACCTTAAGTCATTGACTAGGCCTCCACCCATTCCACCACGAGGCCCAAATCCACCATGGTCGGAGCTTCGCATCGACACAGCCGCCGCCATGCGTGATCGCTCGCCGCCAAACAAACAGGGAAGCTATCGGGGCGCTGCCCACCACCATCAGAACTCCGAAGATGACACCTTCAAGAAGGACACGATGCTAGCTGCGCTGTCGCCGCCCGCCCAAAAAACTTAAGCAAGGTTTTCACCTAGAGTTTCCGAGAACGACGCGAGGAGAGTGACATGACAACGTCGCTAACAGGAAATTGCGGTGCCCAAAGCGTCGCCGTTGTCAACCCGGCACACTGAGCATGACTTTCGTCCAACACCTCCCCCGAGCAGCTGCCACAAACTTCCCCACCCGTCATGGCTACACCAACACAAACACCTCCCTGCAACCGCCCCGTCACCAACCAGCCGCCTTAGCGCGACCGCCACCGCATCCTCCCTCGCGCGTAGGCATCGCCGCGCAGTCACCACCCAACCCGCACGCCGTTGTGGTGCGGTCTCCTCCTCGCCCTGTGCGCCGCCGAGGCCGCACGGCCTCCCTCCTTGTAGAAATTGCTATTGCCACAAGACAAACCTTTTGTACATTCCTTAAGAGAAACTGTGTAACTATTCTTGTTTTTCGTTCTGTATATTTTAAATCTTATGCATCCGAGTCATCAAAGTGGTCCTTGCTGAGGAGAGAGCTCTATATGCATTCAAGTTTGTGTCCGTGCCTTTGCATTTCCACTTATCTTCAATTTGCAGTGTTGCTGCTTTGCTCCATCCTCCCTTATTTATGCCTGCTTTGGAGCTTTCTCCGCATTGCTTTTGTCGAAGTGGCGATGACCACTATGTGCAGAATAAACACGTTCGATATGAAAAGAAACAAACACTACAGAATTACAGATAATCTAAGTACTGACTCCAGACTTTGGTTCAGACTCCTGTACCGTGTTCAGACTAGCAGAGTTTTAGCTCAGAGAATTCGTTAAGGTCCAGGTCTCATGTCTGACTAATTTCAGTTCTCACCGAAATTTCTTTTGCCGTGCAGTTGAAGAGGCGCTGGACCACCCGTACCTGGAGCGATTACACGACATCGCTGACGAGCCCATCTGCACGGATCCGTTCTCGTTCGACTTCGAGCAGCAGGCTCTGACTGAGGACCAAATGAAGCAGCTAATTTTCAACGAGGCCATCGAAATGAACCCGAATTTCCGATATTAGATTGGATCCCCAGATGTACGGTTCACATCTATGCATGTTGTTTGTAAATAGGAGTAAGATTTAAGAGCCGGGTAGACTGAACATTGCATTTGTTTGTTTGTTGATGTTCGAGCCCACCATCCTGTCAGTGTAATGCTGTGTAAGCTGTTCCTACTAGTTTCAGGCGTCGCTGTAATCTATTGTACCAAGAATAAAAGGTTTGGAGCATGATTTTCGAATTTCGAGCATACCGACTCTCAATTTTGTCTGCTAACTTAACGAGTGCAACGTTAACGAGTGCAGCGTAGATTTAGAGTCAGAGCACACAGAGAGGGCAGTACCATGGGCTTGTTTGGAACTAGCTTGTGCAAGACGCCTCAAGTATTGAAAAGTTCCAGTCCTAAAAAAAGAAGTTTTGAAAAGTTCCATAAACCATTAATACTTTTAAAACTTTGCACATACTGCATGTTATGGTACAAATCCATGTTGTTTAATTCAAATTAGAATGATAAATTTCAGGTACGTAAGCACTACTTGCCTATGTTAGTAAAGCTAAAGCTAGACATGTTCATTAGAATGACAAATTTCAGATACGTGAGGACTACTTGCCTATGTTCGTAAAGCTAGACAGACAGCCTGGTGCCTCAAGGGTGATGAAGCGAGTGATCACAGAGTAATGTCCCAAGCCGAACTGTGGAGCTTAACTAGACGGGAAAGCAGGCGTGTCAGTAGCTCAGAACCAGATTGCTCCAAATAAACCTTCGAGCCAAGACATCTATTCCGCCTCAAAATGCTCAACCAGTCTACACGCCACCACAAAGAATCAGTACAAAGAGCACAACCAATCAAGCACACAACTCAGAGAACGATACCAACGGAAACCAGATCCAAGAACAAGGCAGAACAATATCTCAGGCATGCACCGATTCAAACATGGTTTAAGGCACCAGAACGTACTGCATTCACAAGATAGATCATAGATCTTGTAGTTTCAGTGGCTTACAGCATCAGAGTCTAGCCAAACGGACCACATTCAAACATCGACAAGTACCTAGAACATCCAGGGCGACGAATTTATTACAGAGAAGATACTTGGTAATCTGCTGGTTCACACTAACTCCAGATGCAAAACAAGATTACACGATCCCATACAAGCAGCAGTACGTAGTAGTCTAGGATAGGCCATTTTATGCATCAGCGAACCTGCAATCCACAAAGGAAAACAATCAGATTTGTTCCAACGACTTAAGCACAAAATTGAGTGGGCAATGGTTACTCACCCCAGTTCAGAGAGCTTGAGGTGGGCCTCCTTGTAGTCATCAAAGAAAGCCTTCTCATCCTGTAACGCAATCAACAATTAGCATCTCTTACATATCTCCAAACTCTGGATGCATTGAACTGGAGGCATACCGCAGCATATTTCTCCACAAGAGGGCGGAAGGCAGGGTCGCTCAGCAGGGCTTTGTCACTTGGGAGCTGAAGAAGGCCCTCCTTGTCACCACTCACAAGTTCCCTACAGAAATATCGGATGGCTTATTAGTGTCTAATAACATTCAACTGCCTAGAATGAGATAACAAAGGTAGTTACAAACATCACTTAATTAATTCCAATTCCTTTTTTAAACAAGCTGTAGACTCACTTGAAGTAAGAGTTGTCAAAGACCAAAGGGTTTCTAGTCCAGGCCCCCTCAAAACCAGACCGCTCCTTGTGGCACCTTCCCTAAAGAAAAACAAGAAAACAACATCAATGCATGCATACATATTACACAATGATGAAGCAAACATGAGTGGACAGCAACAAACCAAGGTGTGGCCACCAGAGAGGGCAACAATGTCCTGATCACTCAAGCCCATCTGCTTGCCAAAGACCTGCCTCAGATGGTCAGAACCTGGGTAAGAAGACAGCAAGCAAGCTGTAAGTGATGGTTCTTGTGTCAATTTAAAAATGAGATTCAACACGACACCAAAGCCCCCAAGGAAGAATGATGAATACAACCAAACAGTTCAACATTCATGGCAATAGTATTAAAGATTAGAGGCCTACCCTTAGTAGCATCAGGAAGGCGGCCCTCAGGTGGCGGCTGAGGCTTGTCCTGAAAAGGACAAAGGAAAGATGTAAATACACTGAGCATTAGCAAACACTGTCATGACCCAAAAAACATTGAACAAATAAGACTATCACAACTAACACTGTCATAGTCTCATAGAGCAATGTTATCATCAAATGTTCACTGACACCTGACACTATGCAATCACAAATCATGGAGACACCCTACAGAGAGTTAATGGTCTGGTGGTATCAATATTTTGCTGTACATCAGCCTAATCACAAGAGAGTATGCTCAACTATAAACAAAAAAGAGAATCAGCAAGGGGGGCCTGGAGCCCAGTTTGGCCTCCACTGGCTCCGCCCCTGTTGTATTGAATATATATATCATAAAAAGCTGAGCATGGCTTGCCGATGGATGACACGAATACAAAATGATAAACAATAGATTTTTCCCAAGATAAATCCAGCATTCCAACACTAATATTCAGAAGGAAGGCTATCTAGTATTCTTGTCATTCTCTATTTGCAAAACCAGCACAAAAGAGACAGATTAAGTTAGACCCAGTATCTTAGGTAACATATAAGTTGATGAGAAGTGATTAGTCGCGACATCTCATAGTACAAAGTATGAAACATGCATAAGGTCCATTTGTGTGACTCAACAATCACATGCAACAGGAACCAAGGAATGAATCAGTACAAACAAACAATTAACAAACTTCAATCCTATGCACAGACTGAAAGCTGCATATCATATATGGACAGACATTACAGTAAATTACTATGTTACTTTGACATCACAGAGGCCGACCATTTCGTTACCAGACATATCACGCAAACAATGAACCCATAGCGCAATAAGACAAAATTATTGTCAAGAGCAAGACATGGGCCCCAACCTCAAACAAACCGATGTGAAGACTAAATTATAAGATCACGTGCCATGAATAAATGGATATGGTTGTCTATAAGAGGCACCCACCAAACCCATGATAATACGCTCATAAATCGGTGGCACTAATTGGAGTAAACAACCAGGATCTCACCATACTACCTTTCCCACTCTCCTCCTTGGACATTTCGAATCAAGGCCTTAAACCCAGGTAAAACCCCAAAGGCAGTAGAAAAGGGATGGAAAGTCTCACCTCCCTACCGGGGTGGAAGGGGATCTCAGGTCCACCGGTCACCTCCACGGCCACAACTCCCGCAAGCTACGCACCAAAACAGAGAACAAAAAAACCGTCAGAAACCGCATTCATTTAGGGGCGGATCGAAGCGTCCGACCAGATTGCTGCGAGATCGCGGGCGCACCTGGTACAGATCGGCGTACGAGAGGATGGGGAACTCCTCCTTCACGGGCTCGAGCATCCGCACCGCGATGTCCAGGCCCGCGTTGGCGCCGTGCGCCTGCTCCGCCGGGTTCTTCATCGTACCGAAGGGGCCGCCGGTCTTCGTCGACACGTCGAACGTCCCCGCCGAGTGCCACCTGCGCAACCAAATCGAAAGCCCAGATCAGGCCACCGAAAACTACTGCCGACGATCCGGAAGCACGCGCGGGGTTAGGTAGCGGAGAGAGAGGGAGGGAGGGAGGGAGGCGGGGCTTACGCGAGACGGAGCATGAGGGGGGCGCAGCTCTTCTCGGCGATGAGGGCGCGGAGCTTGCGCCTGGCCTTCTCGACGGCCTCCTGGTACTCAGCGCTGACGGTCGGGTAGCACTTCGCCATGGCTGCGGGCAGGGAGCTTCGGATCGGAGAATGCGATGCGGCGGTGGGAGAGATCACAGAAGCTTATGGGGCAGATGGCAGCCACGCTCCCCCCAGGGGTTTATATGGAGAGAACCGAGAGGCAGACGACGGAGGACTGGGAGAAAGGGAAGCTTCTCGTAGGGCGCATCCTGGCCACCGATCCGAGACGGGGTGATCGTGCGGCTAGAGGAGAGGTACATTTGGACGGGCGTGATTGGCCCGGTTGGCCTGCCATTTGGGCGCATTCTATTTTACGCCTTTACCCCTGAACAGTAGGCAGACGGGGGAAGGTAGGGATGATATTTTGGTCATTCCGTTGCGCAGTAACGGCGGCGGTTCGTGGCTTCACGGGCGCGCGGGGCGCGTGAGGCGCGATGGTTGGTGGCCACTGGCCTGGTTGGAATAGTATTGTTGCCTCGTGCAGTGTGCCGCCGGCCTGATCCATCCAATCTCCCACACTGTTCGCTGGGGCAGCCGCCCGTGTAATTTTCGCCGTCCTTGCAAACGGGCAAAATGGCCCATGCGTTTGGTACACGTACACCTTGTCGTGAAGGCGTGAACGGTGATGGACGCGATCAGATGGACGACCAGCAATGGGTACACCGGACCACACGCACAGATCCGTTTCTCCTTCTCAAGTTTTGGTCCAAGTTTTCATCTCCGTGTGATGCTTTTCTCACGCAGAACTCAGAAGTTTTTGTCTCATTTCTCAATTTTCTAATCAAACAAATCGGGGTACAGGACGAGCAGCAAATGCTTGCGGCAGTTCTTGAACGGGTATGGATGGAAAGTTGGAAACACGCTGCTCCGCGCGATGACATTCCACCCTGGCCCCAAAAGCCAAATCCAGAGTGCGCGATCTGCCATTGCGGCAGCCATTTTTTCCGATGCAGAACATGATGCCCATACATCACTAGTTTGAATTTTTGAAAAAAATCTTGGGGGGCCTGGTCTGAAGCTGACCGTTCGGTCCTGCCGGTCTTTCAAAGAACTTTAAGTTGACGGGAAGACGGGCGTGTGAACGCCAACTGCAAAAGACATCTCTCGGGAACTTGCGTTTCAATTTTTGTTGGTTATATCATTTGATTCGTGTATGAAATAGTTTAAAATAATAATGATCATTATGTTTGGTTGGGTGAATTATACCAACTCTTTCACGATGAAACTATCACACTTAATACATTATTCACTAATAGAAGTGAACCATATAGTATCAGTAAATTAGTTGAGGATGTGTTTTGTTGGTTGTATGATTTGATTCATATATGGAATGATTCAAAATACTAATGATCCTTTTGTTTGGTTGGATAAATTGTACCACCATCTTACTTAATACGTTATTCTACTTAATTAGAGGCACAAGCAAATTGGTTTAACCACCCCTATTTATGATCATCCATGCATGCATCATGTGGTGCACGCAACCAAACATACACTGAACCCCACCATTCACAATCATCCATACATATATCATGTGATGCATGCTCTTAGTCAGGCTGAGTGGTTCGGTGCCAGACCACGGACGACCCAAAGATGGGTTAAAAGTTAAACCAGGCGGACCAGCGTGCGAGCTTTTACATCTCAAAACTGCAGAGTTAGCACGTGAAAAGCAAAGACGCTTGACCTCATTCGACTTCCAGTAGACAAACAAAACGATGGCCTCGAATCCACTGATCACTGCAGTTGTTGTACAAAATAAAATAAAAAAAAAGAAGACGTAGAGAAAGACGATTAAAAAGCACGGTATCAGCGAAAGCCGTGGCCGAGGCGAGCGACGGAACGGAACGGAGGCATCTTCTTATCCGAGCCGGCCAAGGTGGGTAGTACTCTGTACTCGGGCGGCTAAAAAAATAGCCCACCTCTCCTCCCCCGTTGCCCATTGGTGCTGCGAGGAATCCACACCAACCGCATCGAAAGCAAGCAAGCGCCGCGACAGCGGGTAATGGCGCCGCGCGGCGGTGATTCGCGCGGAACTGATGGCGATGGGGACTCCCGCAGCCGTCCGGCGGCGTCCGCGACGACGCCGGCGGAGAATTGTTTTCCTTTTCCTCCGGCAGCTCCACTTGGTGGGGGTGGACCCACGTGGGCTGCTTTGCGGGATTCGCGACGGCGGCTCCCAACTGCACAGAAGCGTTCGTTGTCAGCAATCGAAGCATGAGGCCATGAGCAGCGCGTTTTCGTTTCCGTCCCGGATCACGCGACGAGCGCGAGCAAAGGCCGTGAACTAGCAGCGTGTTCGGCTGGCTGCTGCTGCTCGGCTCTCTGTCGCAGCAGCTGTAGCACGCAAGCTGCAGCAGGCAGCAGCTCTCTGCTGCTGCAGCAGCCAGCCGAACGAGCTGTAGATTTGTATCTTCGTGGGCCAACTTGACGAGTTGGGTCGAATTGCGCTGCGAGCGACGACGAGTGAGTTCAGCAGGAAGGAGGCCCATTCGCACGATGACACACGCGGCCTTTCTAGGTTTGCAGACTTGGAAACAAGACATCCGATGGAGGCCCATTCGCATCTCCGAAAAGGCAAATCTGGGCCTGCTCGCAAGCTACTACATTTCGAGGGCGAAATAGAACCGGAGGCCCAAGGCATCCCTAACCGCGCAGCCTAGCGTATTCGGAGTTTCAGTCGATCACACAAGCAAATGGCGTAGCGTATTCGGAGTTTCAGTCGATCACACAAGCAAATGGCGCAACTCCGTAATGTGATGTGAATGTGTGATGAGTGGTTTGTGAGTTGTGACGACGACCAACGAGTGGCTGGCGTTTGGTCAAGCTAAAGTCATAGTCCACGGAAAATGAAAACCGGACACCACCGACGAACAAACGTGAGCTAGTTTTGAAAACGTGCTATGCTCCGCTCCGCTCCGCTCCCAGGCGCGCCATGCATCAGTGGACACCGTAGCCAGCGGCGGCGCCGGAGCCACCTCCAGCGTACCCGTAGCCGCCGCCACCGGTCAGGTCCTTTGATGATCTTCTTCTTGATCTCGCCCCTCCTTGGGGTACGGGTTGCCGTAGGCTTCTTCGGCGGGTCGGCTCCGTCCATGGTGTCACGTCGATCGCGTCCACAGGAATGCTGGCGGTCGAGATTCGAGAAGGGCAGCCCCGAGAGCTGAGGCTGGGACATGGGAGCGGAGATCCGACAAGTGGTTGTGGATGCGATGATGTGTCTTTATCACGAGTCACAGGCTCACAGTTCACAGTTTGGCACTTTGCACACGCGCGCGCGCTCTCAGCTCAGATCGCCCGCAGGACTCGCCTCGGAGGGGAAAAAAAAAAGAAGCTACAGTAATTGCCTTTGTTAAGCATTTCCTCTTTTGTCCGCATTAGAGTTTGGCCGCAGCCCTCGTTGATTGACGACGACGTAGGTGGGCTCTCACGTCCTAAAAAAAACGCACATGGAAAGCCGGAGCGGCTGTTCCGATCAGGCAGCACAGATAGTCGCACAAGCAGCACTTGTTACTAAAGCTGTGGCTATACGAATAGGCATACGCATATAGGAAGACTGAATGCCTATCCAGCAATCGGGGTGGAGGTGATGTTGGATGGAACCGGCTGCTGCGTTGTCAGCCCGTGCATATTAAGTAATAAAAAGGAAATTCAATCCTATTTTATATATCACAAAGCAATTTGGTTACAAAGATTTAAGCAACTAGTATGAACATAGCCATCTCTACTCCATGAGTCATGATGCAAGGTTCTCTTTGTTTAAAAGGAGCACGGACCATTCTGATGCCAACTTAAACATCCCGCCCATCACAATTGCCCCCTTGCTACACTTGTGCTTCTGGGCGGTGAAGCGGAGCTCATGGGTGCTCTTCCTGACATGCCTACCAAGCCCACACCCAAGTTTCTCCGATGCTATCTCAAATAGCTTCAATTCACAACCTAGTTCCACGGCCACCACTGCAGATGCTACAGCTACCATGGACGATGACAAGCCACCACAGCAAACCTGACATCTTTCTTCCCCTCCTCTGAGGAGGGTACTGAAGATGCATACGCGTTGTATAGCACCGTCTCATCCAAGAGTCCACAAGTATATGCCGTAACCGTACTAAGGCTGTAGCCTGCCATGGCCCTCTTGACTTTGACATCTATGGTCGCCTCCACAGCAAATCTGAGAAGAGCAAAGCGGATGTCAAGCGGTCCAAGAGGGCCAAACAGACGCACTTTGTGCAGCTGGACTTTCGGAGCCATTGGTGACTGCTTGAAATCAAAGCGACCATTCACGAGCACACCATCCTCCAAACACCATTGTTTTTAACCTTGAGACAGTATTCAACAATGACATTAAAAGGGGCCGATATCCCTCGAGCTGGAGGGATCAACAATAGATCAGGTGCATCCTGTTTTCAAAAACAATATTAGTAAAAATATTTTGCAATGACACAGTTCCAAAAGGAGCAAATTTAACAAGAATACAATTATCTAGACCATACTATATAAAACTACAGGTTCCATAATAGCTAGTACAATTTAATACTATAACTTTGCTCGGTAAAAGACAGAGCAAAACAGGTGTACATTTGTGTTATATGAAATATTTTTTTTATTGTTGGATGCAATTAAAAGTAGCTTCAAGTAAGCTGCTAAAAATGCATAACTCACACGGTAAACACATCAGTTGATGTAGCATCCATGGCTTACCAGGCCTAGGAAATAGTAAGTAAAATAACTAGCAATATTTATCTATACTCAATGCTGAAGATATCTGATACGTCATGTACTAGGATGTAGTGATACGGAAGTGGTATTGCATAACATTGACCAAGGAAGCTACAAGTGAGAAAAAAATGATTTGATTCAAGATATAAATGGAAATACACAACTAATTAATAGACAAAACTCCCAAACAAGATTCAATACTAACCGGAGTAATCTCTTGGGCATGATCCGATGATCGGTAAAATATATAATTCCGCAGATGATCAATATCATCCCGCACTGCGACGAAACCATAAATGGTCATCTTCTCACCGTGAGAGAAATCACCGGCAAACTTCATTGAAAAGAATTGAAGATCTGACGATACATATTCATATGCACAAGGTTCGGTGAAGCACTTGCTCCCCAAAGAAGCTAATATTAGCAAAAGTAGATTCATGAGGATCAAACTGATATAGTTTAGAAAAGTGGAACGAAAAAACTTAACATTAGAAGGCATTACTAGGGTTAGTGTTTGTCATTCGGAATTGCCTATGCCACAAATGAAAGCACCTAGGGGAAGGACAACGAGGCCTAATGATGACATAACTAAAGTGCTCCTTGAAGGTATCATTCAACTCATCGATTCTGTCATAGTAGTCCTCGATATCCTTTTGATATTTGGCACTATTCTTCAAAGCCTCATCTGTATGAAAAATAAATATTGTATCATGAGCACTTGGTTAAAAATTAAGATGCACAAGGAATAAACCAACCCAATGAATTAATGTACATGCTAGATATACAAGTATACAACACTGCTTACCACCAAAATCTGCAGTACACACTTTTAAAAAAAATCCGTAGTACAAAGTTGGATAATAAAACAGAAACGAAACAAGAGGTACAAGAGTCCCAAACTACAAATCTACAAAAAAAAAAGATGGGAAGTATCAACCGCCACTAGCCTAGTGCTATGTAAAATTGGTCATAAAGAGACGAACACCTTCAAATAATCAAGTCCACATCAAATAGCCTTGCGAAATCATGTGCTCATACATAAAGCAGTATTAAATAACTAACAAGTTGGGTGACACAGATACACATGCTGCCTAAGAAAACATTAGGTGAAGTAAAAAAAACTCTCCCCATATGCTTGGTTAAGTATTCCTGATGCTAGCATGCGAGTAAATCATGTTCAATCAAACACGCATCAAGTTTGCTGTGAAGGCTTACCAAGCAAGGCTCTGAAGGACTCTGAAACCTTGTCAGTATTCCCGGTCCAATGACTTGGGTGCACTCCTAGTACAGCCTCCCAGAACGATTCATGAGCAATGTACTCTTCTTCCTCTGGTGATAACAGGATGATGGAGGCTTGAGGGATCAGACAAGTGGGTGTGGATGCGATGGTGCGTCTCTATCACGAGTCACAGGCTGTCACAGGCTCACAGTTCACACTTCGGAACTTCGCACACACGCGCGCGCACTCTTAGCTCAGATCGCTCGCTGGACTCGCCTCAAAAGCTAATCGCCTTTGTTAAGCATTTCCTCTTTTGCCCGCATTTGAGTTTGGCTTCAGCCCTCATTATTGATTGGCGACAGACGAAGGTGAGCTCTCACGCCCTCAAAAACGCACACGGAAATAAAAGCCTTGCACTTGCACGCCAACTAATTAAGATTTGTATGGCGAAGAAATGCGCGAAACCATCGTGTCAGATTAGAAATCGGACTCAAATCATAGGTCTACGATGACGCAAGCAATGACTCAAGCCCGTGACGTGACGGGTGACGACGTCCAACGAGCGGTTGGCTTTTGGTCAAGCAAAAGTCCACGGAAAGTGAATACCGGACACCACCGACGAACAAGCATGAGCTGTATCCGGATTGTCTTAACGCCGAATCCATCTAGATGTAGTGCGCGCGTGCTCGATCATGAATATTCTACTAGGAAGCCGATCGGAGCTAGTAGTTTGAAGAAGACGATGCTCGAGAGGGGATGCAAAGTGGATATGTTTACGCTCTGTCCGGGATCATATACGATTCGTTTCTTGATTTCACGTGAAGACTCCCACGCACCGCACGTGCGAGTGAGCAGCACGACCGTGCGCACGTACCAGCACGTTCATGTGGTGGACAAGTCATCTTCATAGCACCGCGCGGGAATTTGTAGGATGGAATGGGGAACGAATAAGGTCGCCGCCTGCAGTGGTTAGCCCAAAGCGAACATGTTCTCCTGAATCCAATTCATTGTGGGGGGGATAGAATAATTACAGTGGCTAATTACCAATTAGTATTAGAGAATTTAGGGTATTCTTTGCTCAGAGATAAAAAGTTAAAACACAATTATTCGCGGAACAAAAGGAAGGGCAAACTGTTTGTGATGGATACAGCAGCATCGACCATTACCCAGTTGATACATGCATGCACGATTCGAGGTGCCGGAGACCCCTGAAAGATAGACACACGAATCCGATCGAGGGGTGGCAACAACAAAGATAAACGTAGATCCGCACGTTCACACACAAGAAGAGCAACGACGACGATAGAGGAGATCATTCGGTGCAGAAAACTGATGAACAGAGACACTAAAAACTTAAATCCAAGTAGGTGCGGCCCCATCAGATTTTATTGAAGACAAGTTACACAACCAAGCAACGCAAGCACATGGCCAAATTTGTACACCACCATCCGCACGCTTCTCCTCCACCCCTACACGATCCGCTGGCTTAATTAATTAGCAACCGGCAGGTAGCTAGCCTACTGGCCTAGCATTAATCCGGCCGGCCGGCGGCAGCCAAACTTGAGCAACAGCTAACAAACCATCACGGGGGCTCGCTCCGGCGCACGCGCCATGCGTCAGTCGGCGCCGTAGTAGCCACCAGCGGCGGCGGAGCCACTGCTGCTGGCGTCCCCGCCGCTGTCGTTGCCGCCGCCGCTGCCGCCGGTCCAGTCCTTGATGATCTGCTTCTTAATCGAGCCCCTCTTGGGGTACGGGTTCCCGTGGGGCTTCGTCTTCTGCTTGCTGTCGCCGTCCTGCCCGTCCATGGCGATCGAGCGCGCGCGCACCGGACGCGGCGGTGGCGAGGGCGAGAGGCGGAGCCGCCCGAGGCTGGAAGTGGTTTTGCGTGGAGTGAGAGCGACGGCGCGAGTGAGGCTGTGTGGAGC
The DNA here is from genome assembly GCF_005286985.2 of Setaria viridis. Classification (NCBI taxonomy): domain Eukaryota; kingdom Viridiplantae; phylum Streptophyta; class Magnoliopsida; order Poales; family Poaceae; genus Setaria; species Setaria viridis. Next base: position 47,112,529 of record NC_048271.2, read on the forward strand.
TAGGCGTGCACGGTTGGGGGGTTATCTTATAGTACAGGAGTAGAATAATTGGCCCGGCCGGCGACTAGTCCTCACACAGAGCTTTGCATCGAGCGTGATCATTGGCTGGTGCCTGGTGCGCGTTGCTGTCATCCTCCCTCCAGCCCAAAATAAACACAAGGAGATTTATCGTTTTTAAGTTTAACTAAGAATATAGAAAATAGTATCAACGTCTGTACCTACAAATAAATTTATTATGAAAATAGTATCAACATGTGTATCTACAAATAAATTTATTATGAAAGTATACCCAATGCTCAATCTAATATTATACATCATAAATAGTAGTACATTTTTTATAAATTTTGATCAAATTTAAAAAATTTAACTCCTCGAGAGAAGAGAGATGTTTTTGGGAGGGAGAGAGGAGTAGGAGGGTGTGATCATTGGCTGATGGCTGGCTTCGTGTCCATGTACTATACGCATGATCGCTGGCAAACAGGGGGCAGACAGGTGGTTGCGGATGGGTGGATGTGCCCCTGGCATGAGTCACAGTCAGCACACTCTCTCAGCTCAGATCGCTAGGCGCTAGCTCAACTCTGGCCGTCTGGGCACACCTCGAGAAAAAAGATAGTCGCCTTTGCCCGTTTGAAGAGTAGGCGCCAATGGCTCACCTCTCTTACGCCCACTGGAAATCGGAGCTTGTTATTACACTAATCCCAGTGGGAGTTTCGTAGAGGTTTCATGCACATTAAATACGGTGACACATCAGCATATGTGATGACATGGCATGGTAGTTATGAAGTGAGAGAGGGAAGGGGTTTCATCAGGATGAAACTGTGTATACACTGTTTCTAAGACTATGAAACCTATTGAAACTTGCATTGGGGGCTATAGAGTTTCATTTCATCTAACCATATCCAATCACATGCCTCACAATTAAATGTCATGGGCATCCTATGAAATCGTGAAATGAAACTGTGCACTGTAACTCCCTGTTTTATTCATGAGAATACACCTCATGGGATGATATGACATCCTTAGAAATAGTACAATGAAACCTTGCACTGGGACTAGCCTTACGCACGCGCGCACTTGTGAATGAAGGTGTTTGGTCATGCATGTTCGTTCACGTGTAGTGGCCTATGACTATTCCGAAATGCTGCAGAGGGGTTATTGCCTATTGGCAGCTGCTCTGCTTTCCTCCGGTTCCAGGACGCGAGTTCTGGCCTTCTGGGTTCGCTCTGTGAATCTCGTGCCTCGTGTCAGGTGTCACAGCACCGAAATGACTGCTCCTGGTAGTAATATGGCGATGACGTAGCACGGGTGACGTAGGGGTAAGCAGCGTGCGTACGGAGACTTTTTTTACACGTGCATATGGTATGTACTCTATGCTAGTTGCATCGGCCTCAGCTGCATCCTGCATGCAGTGAATGTGATGCCGCGGTGGGGGAAGAGTAGTCCACTCTAGTCTGTAATAATCTTTCTAGGAACACTAGCGTATACTAAACTCGCAAAGGAGTAGTATATCTCCTTCCGAAGCAATAATGCTGCAAATTAAATAAACATGGAGATAGGGAGACTACGAACTGATAGTAACCAGGGAATACAGCCACCGATGCACTACTCCTAGAGGCTGCATGTAAGATCAACGGAATAAATGTCTTTCTAATCTTCTTCTCTCCAAGAGACAAAAGAAAACACCACAATCAACACAACGTAAATCGCCATGTCGCCGTCTTGGGGGGTCTCTAAGGTGTTGTAGGCTCTGGGCGAGTTCACCTCAGGTCTGGCTCGCAAAAAATCAACCAAAGTGATTTGCCATTCCATACATGAGTGCAACTGTGCAAGATCCGCGGTGCCTAAGGGCCTGATTAGTTCGCAGCGCTGCTGAACCATGCTCACCGAATGCAGGGAGAGTTTGGTTACCTGGTCCAGGCAGCGAGTCAGGCTCTCGACATGCAAAAGCACCCACGCAGCGGCTCTGCAGATACATGAGAATCGGCTGTGCAGCCAACCAATCAATCTCTTCTGCAAGCCTGGCTACGTGGGTACGGGAGCCAAACAAAGCGCCACTGCAGTCTAGCAAGCCTGGCCTGCAGGAGCCTGCATGGCAGCTACAAGCCAGGCTGCGGTGGTTAGTGAACCGATCAGGCCCTAAATCACTGTTGGCACCGCCGCCGCCGGCGGCGTATGCTCCGCCCCAACGTTGTCGTTGCCACCGCCGCGCGCCGCTTCCATCATGGTTCCTGGTGCTCCCGCCGGTGATTTCTTTCACGATCCCAATCAAGATGCTGCCCCTCCTGGGGTTGGGGTTGCCGTGGGGCTTCTTCCTCTGGCCGCCGTGGCCCTGCCCGTCCATGGCACGCGTCGCGCACGCACACCGCTAGCTAAGGAGCGCCGCCGGCGAGTGGGAGAGGCCGCCGCCGAAGAGTGGTTTGGTGCGCGAGTGAGCCGCAGAAGTGTGAGGCGAAGGTGCTACTGGCACTGCTGTGCTGATCCTGTCTTGTATATACGCAAATTTCATTTCTTTACCCTCAATGTTTTCGTCTTTTGCACTTGGAAGCAAAAAAGAAAACCCGGTGAACTTCAGTCGACGACTAGTCCTAGTCCTTCAGCACTACCTGATCTCGCATTCAAACTGATCGGAAAGAGTGAAGGGGGCTAGTGCTTATTGGCAACTGCTGCTCTGTTCTTGGCCTGCTCCTAGTTCCGATCCGGAACGTGAGCTCGGCTGGTCGCTCATTCAGTGGCTCCTGTTCTAGTGTTCTCCGTCCCGGTACGTGATTGATACATTCAGTAGTCAGTGGTGTGTGTGGGCGAGCAGAGACAGTCAGACAGACAAGTGGGTGTACCGGACGCGTATCGTGTCGTGTCGCGCGTCTCTCACTCGGCCTCGCTCGCTTCAAATTGCGATGACGTGACCCTAGATCTTGGGCTCTACGTCCTCCAATGACGCACGTACGACAACGGAGTGTGCCTACCCTGCACAGGTCACAGGGTGCCCGGCACGACGAATCGGGCCCGGCCTGGTTTGGTTAGATTGCTTATTTTTAAGCACCTGTCACATCGAATGTTTAGATACTAATTAGGAGTATTAAACGTAGACTATTTACAAAATCCATTACATAAGTGGAGGCTAAACGGCGAGACGAATCTATTAAGCCTAATTAGTCCATAATTTGACAATGTGTTGCTACAGTAAACATTTGCTAATAATGGATTAATTAGACTTAATAGGTTCGTCTCGTTGTTTAGCCTCCACTTATATAATGGGTTTTGTAAATAGCCTACGTTTAATACTCCTAATTAGTATCTAAATATTGATGTGACACTTGCTTAAAAATAAGCAAAGGAACCAAACGCCCTCTGAGTCACACAGAGGTCTGGCCAGGCCGCCTCAACTATTTTTTTAAAAAAGAAAAGCCTCAAATATTCTACTACTCGTACATGTGGAGTACTAGCTGTTCGCAGGTAGCCGAGCATGTGACGGCGATCAGCCGATGCATGCAGGTACAGGCGTACAGCTCGCCGCTGCCAGCCTACCAGCCTCTGATCTGAAAGTCTCAAGTCTCGGGAGATGAAACGATTGCCGCAATCGCAGTCATACGATTGCCTCTTGTTCTCCCAGAAAAAGCAAAACCCAAACAATAAAAAAACAAAGCAAATCAGCCGTCAGGTCACCGTCGTGGGCCTCGTATGTTTGTACGACGCACGTGGCCCTGGACGACTTGTTGACCCCGGGGCTCCGACCGGCGACGGCCAGCGCTCTTCCTTTTCTTTCTGGTGGCCAGCTGGCCGTGGTGGTTTTGTTTGGGCTCGGACGGATCCTCGTCCAGTCGTCGTGGGCTCGTGGCCAGCGGCACGTTCGGCGCCCGATCTTATCCACGACCGCGTCGCGGTGAGCGCCGGTGAGGCGGTGACCGTCGTCGCATCGTCCGGCTCACCGCGCCGCCGCCGTGCGTTGCACCGGCTGGACACTCTCTCCACACTCACAATCCTGGCCTGGACGGTGGAAATCGCCTCGTGACCCCGCCTGGATTCTGCTGTCTCCGTCTCCTGATCATGACCCGCGTCTTTTTTGGGGGCTCCTCGTGGATCCGCAGCCCGCAGGCACGTTCGATGAACATATGCAGGTTGACGAGCTGACCGTGACCGGCGTCTGATCCAGGGTGGGGATGAGGAGCCTCTCGCCGAAATGCTGGTGCCTGGCCCGGCGTGTCGTCAGGACGGACGGGAGAGAGGCTCCTTTTTCTTCGCTGTGAAGTCACGGGGCGCCGGCCGGGCGGGGCCTGCCTGAGCCGGTGAGCCCTCCAACCCCGAGGCAAGGGCCCAAGTGCCGAGCAGTGGTGGCCTGCTGGCCTACCATCCGCGACCACGATCTCGGGGGGATTCCGTGCCGGGGAAAGCGAGATGGAACCGAGATCTTGTATCTTGCGTCGTGTGGGAACCAAAAGGTGGTGGCCTCTGGCCTGGGGCCGGGGGGGCCTGGGGGGCGAGGCGGCGAGCACACTGCAGTACTGCACAGAGCTAGCAGCCACAGAATTGTGTTTGTCGCACCTGCTGATTAACCTAGGGCCCCTTTGAGGATTTGAAAGTACTAAAAAAGTCACCTTTCAAAAAAAGTATTAAAAAAGAAACTACACCTTCGCAAAAAGGAAATAATTTCTCCACAAAATCCATAAAATATACATAGTATCTTAGATGAATGTTGGGAAGAAGAAAAAGAAACTAGCTTACTTCCGCTCGCATCGTCCCCAGCCAAGCCAGGGGCGGCCGGAGTAATGCCGGTGTCGGCGGTGGTGATGTCCTTGGGCTTCACCTTCCTTCTCGAAGAGATCACCGTAGCACCGACCCCTACTCCAAGTTCTATTTTGAGGGATTTCGGGTGAAAACCCGTTCCGATCTTCCTATCTAGCGATGGCGGCGTCGGTTCAACGTCGTCCCCTTGGTGAAGACATCACTTTTGGAGATCCCCTCATGCCGCCATTCACAATGCCCCTTGCGATTTTCCCTGTGCTCTTGGTGACACTGGGTGTCTCTGTTCTCAACGTGCGTACATTCTTTTGGAACTGCTGATATAGGTTGTTGACTTTCATCGTGGTTTGACGAGTGTCCCGCATTTGGCACCTCTACTTCGTCAGTGCTCTTCTTGTTGATGGTGCCATCAAATCTTATGTCGGGTGGTGTTTTCATCTTTTCCATCATTCCCCTACGAGGCTTCCTCCCCTTGTACGACGTTGGATGGCGGTGGGTGGAACTCGGATGTGCTACGAAAGGTGTTACCATCAGCTTCAAGGGTTCCTCCTACCATCTTTAGTCCCACTCTGTTGGCCTGACTCTTAGATGGAGGGTGACAGTGGAGCGACGTAGTTGCGAGGGATGGTATGGATGTGCAACAGCCATGGCTCTCTGGGCAAGTATGTTGTTCAGTGGCGGCTCTAGTCAGCGATTGGTGGAAGGCTTAGTATGTTATTCAACGGTGGCTCTAGTCAGCGATTGGTGGTTGTCCTTCGGCTTGTACCTTGACTTTTAAAAGTGTATGTGGCGTCTTTGTTGTATCCGGTTGTATCTTTTCCTCCGCTTTTTATCGCTGAAAATCTTGTAATATTTTGACCTACCCAAAGTGGGGATTCTCTCCCCCGGTGACTAAAAAAAAGAAACTAGCTTGGGGCCCACCTTTCATGTGGTGCATCGGCATTAGGTAGTGTTACTGTTACCTGTTCGTTTTGGTTTATATGACCTCATTACTTAGTTTAAAGAAATAAGTGCATTTTGCACCTTAAATGTTATTTTTTAAAGAAGCCCAAATCTCCAAAAAAAACCCAGATATTTAACCTTCAACTTGCAAAGCTAAGAGAAGAGTTTTGCACACGGGCATCATATGCACCTTTTTAATACTCCATCCGTCCCAAATTAGTATTCATTTTGGCTTTTTTATTACATAAATTTTGATATGCACTTAGATATATACTATATCTAGATACGTAATAAAAATTATGTATATAGAAAAAGTCAAAACGAATAGGATCTATCGATTTCTTCCTTAACGAAGCGGGATCCTGCCGTCACACGGGTGATTCACTGCCAACGCTGACAGGTTATTCATAGCAAACTAGAACGAGTGAGCACGGAAGCAGTAAGCAATTATACACATCTAGCAAACTTAACAGCCAGTTCACCTAGGAAGACTCTACGAATTGCATTGCGAAGATATTACTACTACCCACCAATTGGGAAATGTTTCACGATCAAGTTTTGACGAAATCCAGGTGGATTGTCACGCCGAGCGAGAACCCACGCCGTTTTTAGCCAACCGGGGCTCGACACAACCACCTCCCGTCATCTCATGATCCAAAACGTCCAAAACAAAACAAAAAAATTCAGAGCAAAAGCGCCGCACGCCATGAAAAGAAAAGCAGTGCCAGTGGTATCGGGTCATTGCTGCAAGCCCGCTGGACAAACCCGCACCGCAACCCGCTGGACGGTCTCAATTTTGCCCGCAAAAAAACGAAAGAGGGCACCGTCGGGATCCGGAGAAAGGGGATTGGGAACAGAGGGGCGCCGGCGCGCCGCCATCCTCGTTGCGCCGTGCTCATGGTACGCGTGTAAAATCTTCGTTCCTCCCCCCGGTATAGATGATTCACCTACTAAAGTTTCGATTCCTCTTGTTTATTTGTCTCCGGGAATTTGGGATGCAAGCGGGAAGAAGCTCGGAAAGCGTTTCTCCCGTTCCGAGCTATGCATCTTCTCTGAATCTCTGTTAGTTTTTGCTCGACATATTTGACGAGGTGATAAGTGATGACAAATTGCCTACGCAACTTAATTTGATTACTGTGTATTCTTGTTTGTATTGCAAGTACTCATACACAATGGTACGGTGGAGCTGCTCCTGATATGGCATCCAAAACAGCGACACCATTCTTGATGCAGACGTCGGGTCTTGTAGACAGGTTCAGATTAACTCGACCTACCACTTTAGTCCTATTGAAGAAGAACCGAATCGAATCGAGCGTGTGGTGGAAGTTTTGAACTGCTTGCCCGAAGGCTGAAGTGAAGGGACAACATCCTGATTTTCATGTCCTTTTTTCCGATTAATAATCTCATGAATTTGCTCTATTTTTCTATGACCTATGATCTACACTTCTGCTAGTGATTGATTGCGTTCTACCTATTGGTGCCGATCTTTTTAGTGACATGATACATTTATTTGTGAAAAGCATTTGTTCAGTTCAGTGCAATTGGATGGTTGTTTTAGTATGATAATATTCAAGTCTGTTCGGGTGTGGTGGGCTGTGAGCTATTGAAAAGCTACCGTGAATTGTGAGAAAGTTAAAAGTCATTTGGCGTGAACTGTAAGCGGAGATAACTGTGGACCTAATCTGTCAGCCTCTCGTTCCCTTTCATTCTCTCTCCCTTCTTTCTCTCCTATGCGCTGCTCCTTTCTTTGTTTATCTCTCTTTCCTCCCGAGATTAACAAGTTTAGTGCATGGAGAACGATTAGTGGATCAAATAATAAAAAATAAATCACAAACTGCTGTTACTATGACAGTATGACATGTAGGACCACATGTCCATGAGCTCATTCCATCTGCACGCGCACACACCACACACCAGCAGCAACTCATCCTTGGCCTTGTTTAGTTTCCAAGCCCTTGTTTAGTTTACCCCAATTCCCAATTTTAGCATTATGCAAAAAGAAGATTCCCCGTCACATCAAACTCGCGGTACATGCATGAAGTACTAAATGTAGACAAAATTAAAAACTAATTGCACAGTTTTGTTGTACTTTGCGAGACGAATCTTTTGAGCCTAATTAGTCAATGTTTGGACAATAATTCACAAATACAAACAAAACACTACAGTGTGCTACAGTGCTGTAACAGCAATTTGGCACCTCCAAACTTGGACAATTAAATAAGGCTGGGAGTGGCAAAGTTTGTATTTTGCCATAAATGCGCAACTGTAGCATTTCGTTTGTATTTGTGAATTATTATCCAAACATTGACTAATTAGGCTCAAAAGATTCGTCTCGCAAAGTACAACAAAACTGTGCAATTAGTTTTTGATTTCGTCTACATTTAGTACTCCATGCATGTACCGCAAGTTTGATGTGATGGGAATCTTCTTTTTGCATAGTGCCAAAGTTGGGATTTTGGGGAAACTAAACAGGGCCCTTGTCTATCTACTACCATCCGCATAACACCAGCTCCCTCGTTTCTTCTTGCCTGTTCTTCATGCCCTATCACAGACCACAGTTGACACGCAGCAATCGCCGGAAGGGCCCCTCAGTTCCGATCGTGCAGCTTGCACCGAGACGAGAGGAGCGGGGACGGAGAGGGAAATCGCCGGAGGGGCCCGCCCGGCACCGGCGAGGGCGAGCACCAGTTGCGCCGCCGCCCGCTCGAGTGGTGGAAACGGAGCGGCTCCCCTGCTGCTACTGCTTGCGCCCGGGAGGAGAAGAAGGGGGGCCGCAGCTCCTCTCCTCCGCGCCAGCCCACCGCCGCCGGGAGAGGAGGGGCCCAAGGAGAGGCGCCGCCGTCGGGAGAAGAGGAGGGGACCGCGGAGGGCGCCGCTATCGGGAGAGGAGGGGACCGAGGATGCGCCGGGTCACAATGGATGTTCGATACTAATTATCTAATTATAAAATTAATTACATAGATGAAGTCTAATTCGCGAGACGAATCTATTAAACCTAATTACAGCCTAATTACACCATGATTTGACAATGTGGTGCTACAGTAACCAATCTAATGATTGATTGATTAGCTTTAATAGATTTGTCTCATGAATTAGACTCCATCTGTGCAATTAGTTTTATAATTCGCTTATGTTTATGCTTAGTCCTTTTAATTAGCATCCGACATGTTAAAGTTTAGCACCTCGTATCCAAACACCCTCTAATTTCAAGAGAAAACTTGACTTCATAGTCGGTGAAAGCAACGTGAGAGCTATGTGACAAATGAACTAGAGGACATGCATCTATTCTGCAAATTCTCTTATTGTACTGCACATGATTACTCCCTGCGTCAAAAAAAGTATGTACCGTCAAAAGTATGTAATCTCGTTTCACGATAAGTCAACCAATTTTAAATTTGATTAAATTTATATAAAATAGTATTAATATTTATGGTATAAAATAAATATTAATAAATTAATCATGTAATATATTTTCATACTAATCTATTTGGAGAGACGTGAATGCTAGTATCTTTTTTATAAATTTGGAACTGTTTAACTTTTCGAGAAGCGGGAGTTGCATTTTTTTTTGGACAGAGGAAATTGAGCTAGCTGCATGGGACATCCAGTCTTGCAGAAATGCAGGATGTGCAGATGTTATATTGTATTGTCACGTCCTTAATTTATATATTATTATGGAAAGAATCCTGAGCCTATCTTTGAGACTAGTATTTTTTTTTAATGATGAATGAGGTATGCACATTACTATATTGTTTTGTCAGTCATAAGATGTCAATAGTCTTGCAAATCTAGATGTCCGAATGCTTACAGATCATTGTGCCAGCAACTCCGATCCACAGGGGCAAGATCATCAAGTTACGCTAGTGCAATTGCAGCTGATTATTCTATGAAGCCATGTTCTATTCAATAAGCTGCCATCTTTAGTATTGGTTCCTGATCGGCACTCTTGCTTTGTGTGCATGTTCTGAGCAACTGGTTCTCTTGTATTTGTGAATTTCATTTCATCTTTAGTCTATGTTCCTAATCGGCAGTCTTTGTTGTATTGTAATAAACAAATATACAATCATGACCGTAAACGTAGTTTTTGTTCTTTATGATTTTTAGAACTTTTTTCTTATTTTTGGTGAAATTTAAAGTTTATTTTATGGACTGGTATATTTCTTACATATATTGGCTTGATTAGCTCTGGGACGTGCCCGCGGGAAGGCGCTGTTTGCCTGCTCGTGCCCGCAGGAGCTTTGCGGCGAGATGCGGGCCCCCGCGTGTGCCCGCAGGATAGCTCGCGGCGCCCGGCGCATGCGGCCGCGGGGCGGGCAGCCGCAACCCGCCCCGCTTGCATCCCTGTGTGGATGACGAAGGCAAATTTTCTGTTGCTTCAGTCCGAGTCGGCCAGTCAGTGGGACCAAAAGGCTCGCCACTTTTCTTGTTCCGCTAGCATAACTGCTGATGCCGTGTCGGGCCCAATCAGCAGATAAGCTTCCAGGGCAAGACTTCGCCGTGAAGCACAAGCACCTCGATTTACAAGACCCTCGCAGCAAAGGGAACCGTGCCAACTTCCAGAGCCTCTGCCATCCGGATCCAAGGCTCAAGACCGCTGGGGTTTGGGGAGGGGAAGTGGAACCGAATGCACAATGGGGAAAGAGGAAAAGAGCATGAAGAACACAGCCAGATCTGCAAGTGCATTTGTGGTGCACTGGTGCTTGTCCGGTAAGTATAGGAGTATCGGTGTCCCATACGCCAGAATCTGCAAGTATCCGCGCATCATATTTTCTGTAAATATCGATGCATCTGGATTGGAGAAGAGGAGAGCGTTTTTCAACGGGAAGAAACAGATTACACTCAACGCAGACCAGGAATTCTTCACCTCCACATCAAATGGCATCTGGCAATGTTCGATATAACCACCCACAGGACAGCGATCTCAAAAGGAAAGGGGAAAGAACTACAGGCTACTGCGAAAAGAACACAGGCTGATGCCAGAGTTCAGGCTCCACTTGTTCACCGAAAGCTTCCGAATTCAGATTATTCACTGCCCTGCCTGAATTCTGAAACTATTGTATCTAATACGTACTGTCTGCATTCAGAGGCAGAAAGCGTGTTCAGTGCTTGTCCGATTCGTATCGAATGAACATCGGTGGCGGATACCTAACGGAGAAGAATCTGTATCCAATACGCGATCATTGTAGTTTCAAACTTCTTTCAGTAAGTACCCATGCATCGTCATAAAAAGAGAAGAACAAAAGCTTGTTCAAGTGAAAGAAACAGAGTACACAATCACAATGCTGAGCATAACGGAAATTCACAACCACTACATCAATTGCAATTGCAACGTTCGACATAAGCACCCACACGGCACTGATCTCAAAAGGAAAAAAAGAGAAAATTCCCCATACTACTACAGATTATAATTGGTGCTAAAGAACATAGGCTAGAGAGCACAGAGCACTCCAGCCGAAGCCGGAGTTCAGAGACTCCATCTGATCACCGAGAGCTTCTGAATTCAGATTATTCCCTGCCCTGTCTGAATTCTGAAACTCTGAATGCCACACGGCCATACCATTATCACGGATTCAGCTTACTCACGCGCACACACCGACCAACCCCACCCCGGCTCTCCACCGGTTCAAGGACCGGCGGTCCGGCGCCGCGGCATTTCTCACCGGGTCGCAGCGACCCAATTCTTGATTCTCCAGAATCCTGGCCATCTTCCCCTCGCCCAGACCGCATCAACCACTGGGGGAGACGCGGCGGCTGCTGACTTCCTTGTTCTTGCCGCCTTCCTTGCGCGCTGCTGCCTTGGGGACGAGGCACCGGAACAGGCTCGCAAAGATGCGCACCTTGATCTGGCCGCGCCGCGGAAGGGTCCGCCTGGCCGCCTGCTGCTGCGGCCGCCGCTCCATCGCCGCCGCGGGCGCCTTCTTGCTCAGGAAGGCACGGAAATTTGGGGACAGAAGAGCCGTGTGCTCTGTGCTGTGGTGTGTTGTGTCTGATGTCAGAGTGAGTGAGTGACAGGGGGAGGCGACGGCGCTGCCATTTTATAGCCGTTGATGGGATGCTGTGTCAGGGAGGGCCGGAGGGCACTGGGTAGAGTAAGGGCCAAGCTTCCTTGAATCCTTGGGGAGCAAGGTGCTCTCTGAAGTTTGAAAACTTCTGGAAGCTCTTTGGACTTGCACCTTTGCTCAGTCTCATTTCTCTGTCTGAAACCTTGAGATACACTGGCAAGACTCTGCTTGTACATATTCAGGAGTGACTCTGTCTTCCATTCAGTGAGACCGTGTCTTGCATTCAGTTCAGAAAGACTGTTTTTTGTGCAATACAATGTGAAAATAATAATAGAAGTACTACTAATATTGGAATAATCAACCACATTTGCTGGTTGCCAGCAATCAAATCTGATTTACAAGAACAATGGTGACAAGCCAATCTGGTGTTTGGGTGGAGTGGTCACAAAGCTGATCTGAAAAATGTTGGATTACGACTGGCTAGGTTCACGATTCATCATTCCAGCTGGATTGGAATAGAAAAGTACGCCCTTCTGTGGCTGTCCAATTGCCCGCGGTGATTCTAAGCATTAATCTGTCTCTAGCAATGGGATATGGGGATGGGTCTCCAGACAAGAACAGGAGATGAAAAATAGAGAATCTTTCATGCCAGGAAGCTATCAGATTCAGCACTGAAAATCATGCAGTCTGATTCTCTGTTAGACATGGATATTGCAAGTGCCCAGAAAGCAGACATAAACTAAGACATCTTTTGATAATCGGTACAATAATGCACAATCAATCAACCATTAAAATACAGGAACAGATGGACTCAAGATGTTATAAAAAATTATTTAGCCCTTGTTTACTTCCCACAAAACTCCCAACTTTGACACTATGCAAAAAGAAGATTCCCCATCACATCAAACTTGCGGTACATGCATGGAGTACTAAATGTAGACGAAATCAAAAACTAATTGCACAGTTTTGTTGTACTTTGCGAGACGAATCTTTTGAGCCTAATTAGTCAATATTTGGACAATAATTCACAAATACAAACGAAACGCTACAGTGTCGCATTTATGGCAAAATGCCAATTTGGCACCTCCCAACTTCCCAAGTAAATAAGGGCTTAGACATCGAGAGAGAAGTTGACTTGAATGACACACTACCCCTGTGACCGATTTATTCCGTTCACATTGGGATAAAAGTCATGGTCACCAGCATGGACCAATTTTCTGTTTGCAAGTGTCTGGAATCAAAGGCAGTGCAAGAGTAACAAAAGGAGACAAAAATAACTATCATGGAAATAATTCACAAAACAGTGTAAATTAAATGTTATACACTGTTTTTGGCTGAAATGTAAACAATTTCTGTCATAAGCAAAGGATTGAAGGTAATACAAAACCAGCTCCAGATACTCTCAACATTCTACTGTCTTAGAAATGCTAAAACTTATAGGCTTTGATTTTAGAATCAAACCAATCTCTCTTCACTAGACCAACACTGCAGCAACCCATAAGGGAGTCCAAACTTGGAGACTATTCAAGTCTGAAGGATGAAAACCACTGTTTGACTAGATCCAAGATGCTGAATATAAAGATGCAACGACCAAGTCACTGAAGATAACTTGAGAGCCCTAACATGTTATTTAGAATTGCATTTCTCTATGTACTCAACAGGATGTTGAGACACCCCATCTGGTGCCTCCAATACAAGAGACATATGCCAATTATCTGGGGCCTAGGAAAAGTTTGTTACATTGCTTTACATCTAAGCAAGATTCCTGTCTGCCTAGGGCTTATTATTGTAAGAAGAAAATGATCTGTCGTCTTTGACTTGAATTTGTCTGTAATGAGAAACGTGATTCTCATGGGCTCCATCAGTTTCTAACTGAAATTTGGCACATGTCCACTTGCCCAAGCAGTCCCAACACTACAAACTACCTGCCACTTATTAATACAGCTAATATTTGGTGATCACACATTGCAGTTACTGAGAATACACAAAACTCACATCAGGAGCATCGACATGAACTATGATTATTGAATACTGATCAACATATCATTATTCTACCTGACCCAAATATTTCTTCGCTATACGAGTGAAGAATCAAGACTCAAGAGCAGCCATTTAATATACGAGTGAAGAAAAACCTCCAAAATGGAACGGATGTGCTATTATATACTAATTGATTGCAATTGAAGCAATACTTCTATAGTTTGTATAGTACACGCAAAATGTACAATACAGACTTCCCAGTTGAAGTCTTGGCTTACAGCTCCTCCTAGCTGCCACTTCTGCAGTTACTTGGGAGGGACAACTATCGTATAGATTAGTAATGTCAAGACGATGATAATTGCCCCCACCAAGGTAAACTGGGGACTTGTCCACAGCATCAAGTTAGATCTTTCAGTTCTCTTGATTGGATCAACCTCTTCTGCCAATGGATACTCACTGCGCCGTGGGTTCCAGGTCACATACTTGTTTGGTGAGAAATCCGAAAATAGGGTCCTCTTCCCTTTGTTCTTAAATGTAGACCAAGCCTTGTCCCAGTCCGTAGAAGTTTCACCTGACAAGTAAGAAAATATATGGTTACTACATTCATACAGATATCCAAATAAACTACCTATGAACAGATAAGTAAGAATACATATTTTGGTTCTTATTTAAAAAAGGAAGGCAGGAGCGCTGCCATCTTAATTAAAAAGGGAAACACATTCTTTTGAAAGGTACATTGGATTGCATCAGCAGATCCAAACAATAAAAACTTACAATTTACAAAAAATGAGAACTGATTGCTCATAAAGCTGTTCATAAAAGTTTAACCTCCTAATGCTAAATTTCTTGAGAAATGTCCTCCGAGATCAGGTAGTGGGTTCTATCTGGTTGTCAGAGTTGATTTTTGAAACAGTCTATGGTTTGGTTCATCCCATAGGTTCCCCAGGAGTAGATAATGATGCCGCTCACTTCCTTTCTTCTTTCCTTCGGTACAAACATTGGAATCCAGCACCACCATTTGTCCATGGAGGCATTTTGCAATTGCAGACTAGAGCTTCAGTCAGTCATGCCCATCCAGTTATTTTTTTTGTCCAAACATCCTGTGCAAAGGAACAATATAAGGTAGTATGCTTTGTGTTTTGAGGCAGCTGGGGTCAAAGTTTGCAAATTAGAACTGTAGTCCATCCTCTCCTTGCAAGCTATCTGCAGTTAGAATTTCGTTTTGCAGGAGAGTCCAAGTCGTCTCCATTAGTAATATATGCCTTATATGCTTAGGAAGCACTTTTCAAGATATTGTCCATCTTCTTTGTAGATCAAAGGGAGACAAACCTGCCCTGATAAACTAAAAAGTAACTGTTTTGCTTTTATTTTTCTTTCTGTTTTTTCCTTCAGGAGGGACTTGTAAATAACGTACATAGTATTTTATCAATATAATCAAACATTAAGTACTAGTTTGCTCTTCTACTGTTTCTCATCTGGAAGAGAGAAAAAACAGGTTACATGAAACCAGTGGTCTGCTAATGTGTTTCTCATTTATCCATTCTATCATCTTTTAGTAGTTCATGTTAACACTAATTCTACAAGGCTCTGATGGGAACTGAGATGGCTTTCCAAAAGCCTGTTTTTTGTTCTATTAGATACACCGGTTTGTTGAAAGTACTTTTTAAAGCCATAATGGCATAATCTTATCTGAATTAGCAAGGACTCCTCTAACAGATTAGATTCCATAAGCAGCACAGAAAAAAAATGCTAACCGTAAGGGGTCGCACAGATTATGCATAGCTTCGTACCATTATGTAATAGAGTTTCTAAAATTACTGTCAAGAAGGAAATTCACAATTCATCATCCACTATCCATCATACCAATTTTATGGACAGGCAACATCAAAGCCAAATTTTGATTACTCAGAGTCCAGCAAATAATAACTTTTTGTGCAGATTATGCATAGCCTCGTGCCCTCGTATCATTAAATAGAACAGACTTCTTGAAAATACCTTAAAAAGGGAATTTCACAATTCATCAGCTACTATCCACAAAACCAAATGTATGGACAAACAGCATCAAAGCCAAATAAAGACTACTCAGAGTCCAAATATTGGTAACTTTTTGCGCCAATACATCAGGTATAAAAATGCAAACGCAATTCAACTGCAAAAATCTCCAGGTGGCAGACACACTGTGTCCTCTTCTTCAAATCAAACACAGTGTTGACAGTTGGCAAAAAAAAAGTTTCCAGTACAGTTAAGGAAATTTGCAATGTGCCCAAAGCCAACAATGGAGTAAAAATGGCTAAGATTAATCCAGTAACAAACTAATGGATTATGAACTGTAAACCTCATCCGGAGAGGTTTACTTCGAAAGAAAAACTGTAAATCTCACCCGGAGAGGCATATAAATGCCAAGACAACTTCACAAAGGAGAACCATCATCACTTTTTCCTCGTCTTAGGCTAGTCTCAGTGGGAGTTTCATGAGCATTAATTTCCATACCACATCACCAATTTTGCTAACTTGGTAAGATATTTATAAGGAGAGAGAATGAGGAGTTTCATCCCATAACACTCGACAGGCACAGTTACCCAGTCTGATTAATTGTGCAATGAAACTATGTACCGAGACTGGCCTTAATACATTTCTTTATGTCAAACCCAAATGCGCGCGCACACACAACAACAATCAAACCACACGAAGCCCTACGACACTTGAAACTAACGGAAGCAAGCATTGCATTTAGCTCGAATCTTAGCACATGAAGCCCTACGGGATCCAGAGAGCGGATCACGTCAGAGTGAACGAGGAAAGCAGGCAGTTGCATCCTGGTGAGATGGTTGCGCTAGCGCTCATCTCTGACCGGTCAATACTCTGCTTGATCGACTGCGGCATTTTATCAAGCACCTACAGTAAGCATCAAGGAACTTGGCAGCCAGCAAATCACTCACCTTTGTCGCTGCCGCCTTTGTCAGGCGTGCCTCGAGAGCAGCGAGGGACGAGCGCGAGGGGCGGCCGTCGCGCCAAGAATCTCCCGGATCCTAGCAGTATATCCATGGCTGCCTCCCTTTCAAGATTCTACTAGCCTGGCAGGCCTCCCGATCCCAGATTCTTTCTTCAGTCCCGTTTCTTTCGCCGCGCGGCCCCGTCTTATCCTGGTTGCAGTGGAGGCTGGTGGCCTAGGAAGAGGCGTGGCAGGTAGAGCCGCGCGGTTCTGGGACAGCGAGATGAGCAGGTTGCTTGCGTGAACGCAAGGGGGCAAGTCGTACTGCGCTGCAGTGTGTGGCTATGGCTGTATGAAAGAACCGTCACGCCTTGGGCAAACTGTAGTGCAGGGAAAGTGCGGTGTCGGATTCGTTGTTTTTCAAACGGCAAACTGCGAAAGTCCGAGAGTTTGCTAAAGTTTGGTAACTTCATTTGTTTTGCTCGAAATTTATTGATTTGAATTTAGCAGGACGTGTATCATTTGAATTTAGGTTTTCAAAAAAAAAATAGCAGGACGTGTACCATTTACTTTTAGCTACGTTTCATTGACTTATAATTCATAATACTATAACTCCAATACAAATATGTTTATACATAAGGATAATGTTTATATGATCATCGTCTCAAAAAAATTATTTATGTGCATGCTTCAGCTTCTTGAGCGGTTGTGACAGTTGTATAACCTAGCCGAACCGCTTTTCGCCCAAACAACTCAGCTGCAAGGTCTAATCTTCAAATTACCTCTTTTTATGTTCATATTTCAATAACAACTTACAAATATTCTATGCCTATCAAGTACAATCGTTCTTTTTTTTTCTTCATTAGTCATATTTTTTTCCTTTTCTGATCGTTCCCCACCACTATGCTGCCATTTATCACTCTCGATGCTATTCAATTCATTTTATTTGTACATGTTGCTCCGTTGCCTCCATGTCCTAACATGCATAAAATGCCTCTGCGTTTTTTTCCCGAGGCGTGCGTGATGTAGTTACGCTGCATGGAACTAAACTGGTCTTGCGCGGCAGACTCGAGGTACAACGGGTGGATGAATGAAATAGTAAGAAAAACTCAATTTTGAAAATAAACTCTATAGAATGGAGGGAGTAATTTGGAGCAACAGCTCGAGTAAACCTTTGCCCTTCGGATCCATCTGGCACCGGCAATTCTAGCAAAGTTTCATTTTCTTTTATGGCACAGTAGCTCAGAGCTGGCTTGCCGAGAACTCCTGGCGGTCTGGCTGGCCGGAGGTTCAACCGTTCCGCCGGTAGCCGCCCGCGGCGGACGGTTGCACCTCTTCAGTTCCACTTCCACACAGTCAGCTATCTATCCGAAGAAACTCCGCGCCACCCAAAACCCCCTGCGCACCTGGAGACACGTCGCCTCCGTCTCCACTGCCACTGCCCCATTCCCCGCCATGGCCTTGGCCATGACCTCCTCGTCCCCGCAGCCACCGCCCCCCTCCCACCGCCACCGCCGCCGCCCGCAACCCGCCACGCCCACACCCAATGCCAACCCCAAGCCCAAACCCCGGGCCAAGGCCCTCCCCCTCCTCTCCGACGTCGGCGTCGGCCGCGACCCCGCCGCCATCAAGTACTACGCCCGCGTCGCCTCCAACCTCGCGGGCGCCGGCCGCCTCCGCGACTTCCTCCTCGCCGCCGAGGGCCTCCGCGCGGCCGCGGGCGACGACCCCAGCTTTGCGGCGCGCATCAGCGCCCGCCTCCTCTCGCGCGGCGTCGCCGCCGCGGTCCGCGACCGCGGGCTGCCCCACGTGCTCGAGTTCCTCCGAGACGCCCAGCGCGTGCGCGTCCCCGCGGCCGAGATGCTCGACGCCGACGCCTCCGACGCCGTCGCAGCCGCATGCCGGATGCTGCTGGAGGAGCGACGAATGGCGGAGTTCGTGGAGGTCGTCGAGGCGCTAGCTCGTAATGTTGCCCCCAATCTCTTCATGTCTATATGTGCTTGCTATTTAGTGCTGTTTGTGTTCTGGAAATGTGTTTGATTATGGTACAGTGTATGGATTATATAATTATTACTGATGAGGGGCATTCACCTGCATGTTACCGCATACCATTTTGTTATCTTGATTTGTGAAAGTTTTCATTGTAGTACATCCTGCTTAGTAGGCAACATGATTCATATGAACATTTTTTCTATCGATTCTCCCCTACCCATTCTTCGCATGGTAATTCATCTGATCTTAAATGATTCTTGTTAACACTGTGATTTGCTATTTTGTTTGTTTAGGATATGGATTCTATGTTCAAGGCATTGTGAACCCAATGGATGTACTGAAAATATTTGTCAAGAAGCGTGACCCAGATATGGCCATAAGGTGATCATACCTGTCACATGTTTATTTAACTTACTTGACTTTTGTTTGTTTATGATATGATGATGACATGTTTTTTGTTACTTGTTACTGTTAGAATGACATGTTTCTTGTGGAAGAGATTTTAAGTTTATGCACTATCTGATGATTACATCTTTGGATTTTCCAGTTGGGATTAGTTAAATTCATACTCTTTCTTGCAATCTTGATACCTGCTTATGGATTGTTTTTTGACATGTAGGTATGCACGCATATTTTCTAATTCCCAACTTTTACTCTGCAATACCATGGAAGCTTTTGGAAAAAGAAAGGAGTTGAAAAATGCTTTAACGGTCTTTGGAGCACTAAAGGATCAGCTTGGAGGCATAAATATGTTTGCATGCCGAAGTATAATAGATATATGCGGCCATTGTGGCTCTTCTGTACAGGCTCGAATTATATTTGAGGTACTTGATGCCCCTCATTGACCACATTTAATCTTATTGTTAGTTGAGTTTGTTTATTTACATTTACACATATATTCCATGTATTAGAAATAGGTTCCCTAAGTAAGTTTAGAAATTGTTTCTTAGGTTTCAATTTAAGGTGTCTATAAAGGATAAACCTTGTATCCATTGTTATTTAAGCAAAGAAGAATTAAATCCCTTGTTATTGAAGTTCTTTCATCTCAGTCTTCACCTTTCTCTCTCTTCTGGAAACCCTGAAAGAGGAATATCTAACAAGTAGGCAAATTATATCAAATAAAATACTACCTTCTGTTCACCTTCTGTAGACAAATGCTTTTATAACACGAGACAGTTCCATCTTCACTCATATATCACACATCTGGTATGCAGGGGCTGCTTGCTGATAAGATTACTCCAAATGCCTACGTCTTCAACAGCCTTATGAACGTAAATGCCCATAGTTTGAGCTACAACCTTTCAGTCTACAAGCATATGCAAGTAATGCATCTTCTACCTTATTGTTGCTGTTCATAGGTAGGTTATTTTAGCTCCATGCAAATTGATTCCACTGCGTCATATTTTTTATGTTCCCTTTTGTCTGCCTCTGCCTTTTGTAACTAGTTCGTCTCACTTGCTATTTTGTGGCCAATTTTTGGTTGCAATTGCATGCTTGTTCATGTTGTTTTTAATTATATCCACCAAAAAAATATTTACACTGCATTTGGTTGTTCCTTTAATTTCCTTTGTTTCTGTGTTCATGACCAATCTTCTACAAGCTTATGTGCATCGACCTTAATTTCCTGTTTACTGTTTGTTTTTCAGAATCTTGGTGTTGCTCCTGATTTGACTTCGTATAACATTCTTCTGAAGACATGTTGCAATGCCAGAGAATTCAACTTGGCTCAAGAGATTTATGAGGAAATGAAGAAAAAGGAGTGTGATGGTCTTTTAAAGTTAGATGTTTTCACATATAGTACAATGATGAAGGTATGGGGCTCTTATTGTTGCTGTCCATGCGTTTTGATGATGTATGGTTTCCAGAATTCTTTTCTCTTTAAATTCCAGGTGTTTGCAGATGCAAAAATGTGGAAGATGGCTTCCAACATCAAAGAGGATATGCAAGCGGGCGGTGTTCGTCTTAACCTAGTAACATGGTCATCATTAATCAATGCTTATGCAAATTCTGGTCTGGTTGATCGCGCAATAGAGATCCTTGAAGAAATGATAAGGGATGGCTGTCAACCTACTGCCCCATGCTTCAATATTATCCTTACTGCATGTGTCAAGTCATGTCAATACGATAGAGCTTTCCGCTTGTTCTATAGTTGGAAGAAGTCTGGTATCAAGATATCTCTATCTCCTGAACAGAAAAGTCTTGATGGTGCTTTTACATTCTGTAAAGAGTATCCAAGTGATGGCGGTACCATATTGGTGGTTCCATTCAGGCCAACAGTTACAACCTATAACATCTTGATGAAGGCCTGCGGTACTAATGCTGAACGTGCAAAGTCTGTAATGAACGAAATGAGGCGGAATGGCCTTTGTCCTGACCTTATTAGCTGGTCTATTCTCATGGATATTCATGGAACATCTCAAAACAGGGATGGGGCTGTTCAGGTTAGTCAGAGTTTTATGTTGATTTTCTTTGCACAATAGAATTTTCTATAAGATTTGGTTCGATATCTACTGTTGTGGCAACTAAACACGCCCTCATTTAATGTCCTGTTGATAGAACTGGATATGCCTCTGTTGGGCAAATAATGAAATAAATAGACCATGCAACAGATATTGAATTATTTGATTAACTTGTGGAGTTCTGGCGGCAATACTTCCTTCCTGCATCTACAGATACAGTGCATATTATTTTTTACTTTGTGTTCTATAGTAGTTTCACTTTCTCTGTCACTGTTGCTGAAGATACTACTATCAATTTAACATTCCTTTTCACTTATCTGGGTAAACATAACGGCACACTTACTTCCTGAGTTTCACTTTCTCTTTGTCACTGTTGCTGAAGATACTGCTATCCATGTAGCATTATGTTTTTTTCAACAATAATAAATTAATAATGCTACCGTTTTATTTTTGACATAGGCACTCAGGAGAATGCAGCGCATTGGGATAAGACTTAATGTCTCTGCATATACTGTAGCTATTAAGGTTAATCGCTGGACAACACTTGGTTAATGTGCACTGCCTGTTAGTTATAAACTTATGAGTTGGCAGTAAGCTTTTGCTACAATTTACTCCAGGCATGTGTTGAAAACAAAGATTTGAAGTTGGCACTGCACTTGTTTGATGAAATGAAAGCACACCAACTGAAGCCCAATTTGGTGAGTATCTAAAATTTATGGTACGAAACTTTGATGTTTTGCTTTTCATTGACGATGAAAAATAATGCTTTGATTTAACATTTTTTTTATTGATGACCTGTTTGGCAGTTGGCAGCATCTGAGGTTCAAGCAAAGGATTAATCTTTGCTTTCTGTACTATAGTTGATACTTAATTTCATGCAGACTAGTTGGTGTTATTGTTGATTGTTCTAAATGCTTCAGACGCATGCATGACTTGGCATTAAATTATTGGGCTGTTACTAGATAACATCGAGTATGGCATATGACATGATGGTTCATTCTTCAGGTGACGTACAAAACTCTCCTGACAGCACGTAGCGATTATGGATCATTACAGGAAGTCCAGCAGTGCTTAGCAATCTATCAGGAAATGAGGAAAGCAGGGTATGTGACTGGAACATTAGTTGCCTTTGACACTCTTTTGAGTACAAGTGCTTTTACCTTTACTTCTTTCTACATTATTAGCTTACTGCTTTGACAGCAATTCATGATTGCATTAAATAAAGAATAAAAGGCAATCTGATACACTAATGGTTGTACTAAATAAAGGTCAAAGGTTTATCAACACGTTCCAGTATACAACAAAGCTGTTGTCTTGAAATACAGCATTATTTTTTTTGAGTGAAACAGGAGGGGCAAGCCCCTACTGGTTATTTAAAGGGAACAAAATGAAGTATGTACAAAGAGGAAAAGAGAAAGAAAAGGAGCAAATACAAAGGATGTAGTCCACTGAAATACAGCATAAATAATGTACACCTAAAGTCCTTTTAAGCTACAAGTAAATATGAAAAAAAGGATGTAATCCACTGAAGCTTTAGTTGATAATCTCATGCCACTGCTCTAATTCCATTGGTCAACCTTTTCGTGGTAGAATGATATTGCGACAATTTGTATAGGATTCCCTTTTGGTGTTAGATTCTACAACTTACTCATTGCAGGTATCAAGCAAATGACTACTATCTCAAGGAATTAATAGTAGAATGGTGTGAAGGGGTTTTGTCTAGTGGGAGTGATAATCGAGATTTTTACAATTTGGATCTACAACCTAAGAGGAAAGAATCGTTCAACCTTTTTCTTGAGAAGGTTGTAACAGTCTTGCAAAAAGATGTTGATCATAACCAAATTGTCGATGTTCGTGGCCTTTCAAAGGTAAATGACAACCAACCATTTCATATGGTATTGTCCTTACGGAAACCATCACTACTTTGTGTTCTCACCATTAACTTCACAGGTTGAAGCTCGAATTGTTGTTCTCTCTGTTCTTCGGAAGATCAAAGAGCAATACCTCCTAGGTAATGTTGAGCTGTCACTTTATTCATATCACAATAGAAGCACGGATACTGAGTCTCTAGATTGACACCTCACTGACTTTTGAAACCTTGAGCAGGAAGAGCAGTCCAGGATGACGTGGTTATCATCACGGGTCATGACAAGACATCAAGAACTGAAGTTGAAACTAGTGCAGTCGATGTTGAGCATGCAATAGTTACTGTTTTGACAGATGACCTGGGTCTTGAAGTTTTGATTGGACCTGGAAGCTGGCCTCCTGTTTCAGCAAAACCCAAAGCCCCGACTAAATCTAGAAGTAATCTAGAGCAAGTATCAAACAAAGTTACAAGGAGACCACAGGGAGTGATAAAAATCCCTGTCAACTCGCTGAATCATTGGTTGAAGAAGAAAGCTGTGAGGGTTGTACAGTGACATTTCCTTGAAATACTTTTTTGGCCATTTATATGACCAAATTTAGCAGTTACTCTAGGATTGGATGTACATATGAGAACAGGCATCCTGGTGTTCCAGGCACACACAACACAGTTTGTAATTTGTAAAAGGACTTTTTGGCAGCCAATGGAGTCTTGCCCAGTACATTTACAATGGCGACTCGAGTGTTTTCCTCTCACACTTGATTTTTGGACCAATCCAGGAACAGCATGTTGCCTTCCTTCTTCTCCTCCACTGGTAATGGAGGGCTCGCTGGCGAGCTTTTAGGGTTTGGTTTTCGGGGTTGGGGTTGGCTACATCTCACACTTGATTTTGGACCAATCCAGGAATGACATGTAGCCTTCCTTCTTCTCCTCCACCGGTAATGGAGGGCTCGCCGGCGAGCTTTTAGGGTTTGGTTTTCGGGGTTGGGGTTGGGGGTTACTTGTCTCTGCGGGCCTAGAGGGAGTCCCGAGGTGGCTCGCTAGTCGGCGGTGGAGCGGGAGAGACGGCGGGGGCGCCGCTAGAGCCGGGCGGTGGGAGAACTCCAGTAGGAAGTGGAGGCAGTGGGGGTGCAAGAGTCTGACGAGTTAGTGTCTGCCGTGGTGGAGGGTGGCGGCAGAGGCGGCGTTGCGCCGCCGGAGCCGGGGAGGGAGCGGGTAGCGCAGGAGAGCTCGACTGGACTTAAGAATAAGATCGAGAGGAGGAGCAACGCCGAAAGTGGGGGTGGTGGTGGAGGGCGGCGGCTCCGACAGCAGGGGCCGACAGCAAGCGGGAAGAGGAGGGCGGCGGGGGCGAGGGCAACAGAGGAAGAAGATAACCAGGGGAAGAAGATAAGAAGAGAGGGGGTTAGGGATTCCATCAGAGCCGTTGAAGTCCGATCCAGCGGTCAAAAAAATTCGAATGTGGAGAGATCCTCCAACACTTGAGTATTACAAAGACAGCCCTAGATACCTAAGCATCACAATTTTATTGGGTTTTTCATGCGAGGGTTCTATGCTCCAAATTTAATTTCATCACTCAATAGGGTATACTTTGTTTCCAAAGACACGTGAAGTATGAATTTCACTACTGTGATACGAACTTCCAGTCGAGTACATCTATGGCAGCAATTGTTCCATGAATAGTCTCCAGCAGAAATACATAACACGACAGCTGATGTTCAAATACACAAGTGATACAAGGGTGCTGGTAAGAATCAACAAGTTAGAGGTCTCCACTCATGTCAATTAGATCCTTGCAAATTCTGGGTAGAAGACAGTCTTGGCAAAAGAAATCACCGATATCTGCAAGCAGAAATACTATCAGGTATAATAAGATTCTTTGGTTAACTCAAGTGCATTCTGACTGAACATTTTGGATTACTCATGGGGAAGATTGCTGTTAACCGTTGTGTACTTGGTGAAATGCACTAATATGCTAAAGAACATATCGGATCACACAGTAAGATGAGAAGTGTGGATAGAAGATACGATATCATACCTGCATCGAAGAGTACTCAAATATCAAATCCAGTCCTGCTGCTGCAGCTTGAGAGGCAGATAGACCTCGGTGAGGTACTGAAACCCAAAGGAGCTGAGGGCCTGTATCTCAGCCTTTTGCCTGGTGCGCAGCATCGTCTCCAGCTCCTTCACCCAGCCCTCATTCTGCTTCACAAAGTCCTCCTCGAGCAGCTCCTTCCCCACCTTGATATCGTGATCGGTCATGGGGAGACGGCACTGCTCTGGCACCCTGTACTTGTCCAGGTCGCTCGGCCGGACCCCTAGCCACTTGATGTCTGGCGTCGTCAGATTGGCACTGTCATAGGACATGTTCTTGGAACCACACATGTACACTGACAAGATCTTGAGCCCATATGGATCAGAGTCCACCAGTGCGAGCACCGGCAGCTTCAGCTCCACCTTGAGCCGCCGCAGGAACAGCCGGGTGGCGACATCCGGCTGCCCCTTCGCCGTCAGAATGATGCAGGGGAAGCGGTTGTAGAACCTGTCCTCGGCGAGGCGCATGAACGCAGCGTCCTTCTCCACCAGCAGGATGAAGAGCGCGTCGCTCTCGATGCCCGAGACCCTGTCGATGTTGGGCGGGATGGCCTTCCCGCCGACACCCATGCGCGTGCAGTCGATCCGGTCCCCGTCGTCGGCGAAGACGAGGCGGCCGACGACGACGCCCTTCTCGGAGGCGACGACATGGAGCGAGGACCGAGTGCATCCGAGCATGCAGGAGACGTCGTCGAGGACTGCATCGGACTGGGACTGGTCGCCAAAGAGCTTGACGTCGGTGTAGAAGAGGTCACGCTTGGTGACGTGGATGCCCCTGCGGAGGACGGCGTGGACGAGGGAGAGGACGCGGGCCGTGACGGTGGCCTTGCGCGCGGTGGCGACGTTGGCGAAGGGGCGCGCGGACTCGCGGTGGAGGAGCACGATGCGGTCGAGGTCCGGGAGGTAGACCTGGTTGGAGGCGGCGCGGGAGGGCACCGCGAAGGAGAAGCCCCGGCCGGAGAGGATGCTGCGCGCGGCGGCGAGGACGAGGCGGTTGATGCGGGAGGTGACGGAGGCGGAGTCCTGGTCGGCCACCACGATGTACGAGGAGGTGGGGTCATCGGGGGGGTCGTGGTCCGCGAGGAACTTGGCGGCGGCCTTGGACTTGGAGGAGGAGGCGGAGGCGGAGGCGAGGGAGCGGAGGGTGGCGAGGATGGAGGCGTCGGGGCGGAGCTTCGAGCGGAGGGACTCGGCGTAGGACGCGGCCGCGGAGGCGCGCGGCTTCTTGGAGCTGGATGCGGGGCCGGCCGCGGCCGCCCCAGCGCGGCGCTTTTTCTCCGACATGGCGAGGGGCGAGAGATTGGAAGGCGGCGAAGGAAAATGCGGGGTTTGGGGAGGGCCGTCGGGCGCGGCGGAGACGGCGGCGGGGCTTGACCTCGAGCGCGGCTGCGATTTGGTTTGGGTGGGTGTGGACAGTAAAGAGGAGGCGAGGGCGTCTCGGATGGGATATGGGCTAGTGGGTCGAGGAGCTTCTGGGCTCTGGGCCTTTCCTCCGGTTGGCGGCAGTTGCAGAGCCAACAAGAGCCCAGACTTTACTGTCACCGCCCACCGGACAGGCAGATGAAATGCATCGTCGAGCACCGTGAAGCGAGAAGCGCAGGTGTAGAGACAAGCTGATACAGCAATTCAAGGGAAAGGAGAATGAATATACCAGATGCTACTGGTTCGTGTAGTAGACAGACAGATATACAACATTTTACAAACCATGATATATACGTCGCTTGGCTTGCGCCGGACAGAGAAGTTCGTCCGTGCACACTGACCAGGGATCGCTGAAGATTGAGAGCTACTTACAAGTTACAACCTGATTTGTACTATAACTAGCAGTATAAGATATGGTGTGCGTGTGGGGACACTAATTTTCTAGGAACAACAAGTTCTTAACACATCCTGCATGTCAGGGTCATCTCCAGCTTCTTTGTCCTGTAAAAATGGTACCAGAAACAAGAAGTCGCATTAGTAACATATAGGATGATTGAATGGAAATGTTTGTATGAGGGGTACTGACCTTGTGGATGTACAAGATGGTGTCGATACCAGGACCTGCAACAAGTAGTCCCCCTTGATACCTAAAAATAGAGAGATGCATTCCTCAACACAACCGCGATAGATCATTGCTAGGAAGACAATTGCAAAATCTCTAACAGCCAACTCGAAAGACAACTACAGAAACTCTAAGGTGGCGAAACCAGGATGCGAACATACCATCCCCCTTTCGTCCTGGTGTTCTTTTCGAATGACAATTCCCAGTCCTGCCTGTATCCTTCCCTATACAACTGTATTATCTTGAGGCCAGCCTGTGAAATGATGGAAGAACCATTTATGTATATGTTGAGTAACATAAACTACGTAGCATACGAAATTTGGTCCAGCAAGAGTTACCGCTGGTGTAAAGGTTGAGAACAACCCAAATGCAAATTCAAGAGCGTCGTATGATGAGTGAGTTGGGTCTGCATATACTTCTGCAATGTACAGTATCAAATTTGTTATATAGAGTAAATAAGTTGCCATTTTGTGGCAAAAAGTATTTATCAGAATACATATTGTTGCATAATTACAAACATAAACGCATATCAGGAAACCAAGGGAAGTTTTTTCTTTTTACATTTTTTGGAAAAACAAAATCTTTCAAACAAGGAAAGTGAAAAAAAAAGGATCCAGGTAAAGTTGGATGGACATGTGTTTTCTATTTAATGTTACTGGACATTAGGTATCTGGTTTCTTTTCCAATAAAGTAAAGACACAGACTATAATGGTCATATGTAAAATTTCAGTCCCTGCTCAGTGATTTGTACGGATAGCCTGATTTGCACTTCAGGAGCTAAGTACACACTGCCACATGAGTCATGATAAAAGTCCCATCATCAACTTGTGTATCATGGATGATTCTGAATTCCAAACCAAAATGTAAAATTAATAGGCAATAAATGTTCATGAAATAAGCAGAGCAGGTTAGTAACCCAAACCGCACTACAATCCACTGAGTTCATTGCTACCGCCTTGATCTATTGATTGCGGTATTAGGTGTACATAGTTTATCTGGACATTCCCTTAGAATTTATTTCATTATTGTTTCTTTTGCTGTCATAGGTGTGGTGGTCATAAGAACAGGAGTAGTTATTCAAGAAACACACCTCCTTTGAATTTGGTTTGCTCACAAAATGCATTTGCCTGGATCAGAAAAAACAAGACAGCACAATTAATCACTGAAACGCCAAGTTATCTACAGTAGAAATAGAGTTCGTCAAACAAATATTTCAATTACCAACTACCAGAATTTATGTACAGATGTAGCTCGTCTTCAAGAGTTGTATGTTCTAGTAATAATCTCAAGGAACACAACCTTAGTTTATACTGAATTAGAAAACTAAAGCTTCCCTAATATTCAATCAAAATAAATGCCATTAATCACAGCAATCACAATCAAGATAAATATAGAAACAAAGGTCCTTCCAAAAAAAAGTGTGACAAAGAAACTCTCTGACTATAATAGAAAATTGAATTCCAACTTGCACGCGAGTCATACAACACATATCACATGTATAGGAAGGTTAATCACTTAAGATTTTGCATTTCACAGCGAAAGTGAGGTTCTTTTATGGTAGATGAACAAATACCTGTTCAACACTACCTGGTCCAATTAAAACAAGAGCAACTCCAGCAGCTTGCATGACATCCTGTAAATTAGCAGCAACCCAAGAAATAATAAGTTCAGAATTCATAATACAAATGAACCAAGAAAGAGAGGCTTGTCTGTTATAACTTATAAGATGGCTTATTCATCACTCAAACCTAACTACATAAGCCACATTTTGTAACCCTTGCAACATAAAGATAATCCCAATGTCTAGGAAAGTCATACCAGTATTACTTAACAAGAAAATGGGATGACTCACAAATAGCAAATTAAACTGAAAAGGTTGTTCTTATAAGATACTTAAATCAACCTTTTTAATTCAAGGGAGAGTGGGAAGCTAGGAAGCTACAGAAATTAACAAAGGCAATCCTTCAATATCTATTCAACCCTCTAATTCTCTCTCTCCTTTTGTAATCCTGACTACAAAGTCCTACAAGCTGGATCCGTGCTCCTCAGATCTTGTGAGGCTACATTTGACGGATCAATTTGACTTTATAGATATAGGAAGCCGCCCACCTTGGATGATTTAAAAAGATCTACCATGCAGAAAAGGTGGCTTGTCAAACTAAAACCAGGCAAAATACAACTACAAGGTTTACCCTAAAAGCTGTTAACGTCTCAACATGCACTGAGTGGAGCTGATATTTTTATCGGCACAGAAGGTGGGAAAGATTTATATTCGTAATTGCACCTTGGCAAATGGCAAAGTACTGAACGGCATCCCTTAAGCATTTGATTGTTCTCCATTGTTCTTATCGGTTACAGATAATGAGATAAAAAGAGTGAGAAATCAGCCACGGAACCTGTTTCTCCGCAAGAAGATCGGCCCTCTTCCGGCACAGCACACACCTGCAAACAGCCAGCAGTGTGCCAAAAGCTCAGTCACGGCACTCTCTCAGAATTCCACGAATAATTAGCAGAGAAAAGACAAACCGACCCGAAATGGCGGGCAAACGCGATCACGGCTTTCCTGTCCTTCCACAGATCAACGATGGGCACCGCCTTGCCGCTCAGGTCGAACACCTCCACCCCCTGCAGCTTCTGCGCCAGCCCCTCCGCCGGCGCGGCCTCCGCGGCGCTCCCTGCAATCGCGCCCAACATACCACAGAATCAAACGGTACCGAACCGACTGTTGGGGGCAGAGAGCGGGAGGGGATGTGATACCGATGGCTCCAGGCCTGGCGGCAGGAAGGAGGAGGCTGCGGGTCCGCTGCGCTGGCCGCTGGTGGTAGATGATGGGGACGCCGCCCGTGCCCCTCGCGCGAAGGCACGGCGCGGCTGGGCGCGTGGCCACGGGTGCCGCGGCCGGTCGCGGGCTGGCGCTGGCGGCGGCGTGAAGCATGGCGAGCGGCGCGCGCGCGGCCATGAGGCGGCACTGCACTGGGCTACTGCTGGCTGGGCGGTGGCGGCGAGCCGGCGAGCACCGGGGACAGTTACGTGGGGGCTCGGTGGCCAGGATGCGGTTATGCGGCTGTCGCCACGCGGTGGGCGCGAGCCTTGGGAGGAAGAGTGCGGCTGTGCCGGCGCCTTTCTTCCTGGCTCGCGTTTGTTCGGCACAAGGTGTGGCCCACACGTCAGCCTCAGCAGAAAACTGTAGTCTAGAACTCGCCCGCCGCCACGCACGCACCCAACCAACGAGGCAGTAGACGCCTCGCGGCCGCGGACGGCGCGAAGCCATAGGCCTAGCCTCGCATTCGCTGGAGAAGCCGAAGGCCGTAGAGCACACGCGCTCTAGGCTAGAGCACGGCTGGGCGTCATGAGGGGCTTCCGCTTTGCGCTGATCCGCGCGGCGCGGTCGCGGTCGAGGGCGGAGCTCCAGACCGCGCAGCGCCGCCGGCCGTCGGATCTCGCGCAGCGTTTTGCCCACTCCGCGGCGGCCCCGGCGAGGCCGTCCTTCGGCATCGCGTTCGACGTCGATGGGGTCATCCTGCGCGGCCGCAGCCCGATCGGGGGCGCGCCGCGGGCCATCCGCCGCCTCTACTCCGAAGACGGTAGTTCCCTTGCGCTTCTGGTGCTCTGCCGCATTCCGTCGGAGCTGCTTGTAGTTTCATCAGGCGGACTCTGAGAGTGTCTCGCTGCTGTACTTGTACCGGCGAAGTGACTCGGATGGCAGGGCATGGCTGCCGCATTGGTGTCTTTTGAGCATTTCGTCGAACGGTTCCTAGACATTAGGCTTCTTTCTTTCAGGTGTTGGTTCGTGTAGCTTATTTCAGCATTAAATTGTATTTAAATATAGCAATGAATTTGAGGCTGCATACCGTTTTCTCCTCTTTGGCATGCAAACCTGTGTGAGTAGTCAGTTGCTAGTGTTGCTCTTTGCTAAGTTAGGTCTCTGCCTTCTGTTCGTTAAAGCTTATGGATACAAATTATTTGCTCCTTTTCAGGTACCCTGAAGATTCCGTTTCTGTTTTTGACTAACGGTGAGTGGTTCACTGTCATTTGTACACCCTGTTTTGCTATCATTGTTAAATATTAATTCCGGTGGAGAGCAATGGAATACTTCTAAAAATTCCTACCATACTTGAAGCAATGCATGATCATCACAATTCACAACTAAGGGTTGTACAGAGGCATCATGGTTCTTGCCACTTTCTGATTATGTTTTTGAAGTTTTATTGAGGTTGTTAAGGTTTTGCCAATCTGTTTGCAGGAGGTGGTGTTCCAGAGCACAGAAGGGCTCTTGAGCTAAGCCAACTTTTAGGAGTTAACATTTCTCCAACACAGGTACATCTACAGTACCCATGAGTCATTGCTTATTTGCCGCACAGTAGTGGGCCTTCAAGCTAACAAATAAACCCTTATATTAGGGAAAGAAAAGGATTGTCTTTATATTTTCATCCATCGGCTATGTTAAATGTCTGTCTATGAAATTTCCTGGTGGGTGCAGGTCGTGCATGGCCATTCTCCTTACAGAGAACTGGTGGACCGGTATGCCTTTCAAGTACTTAAGTTGCCTTGAAGTTCTGTTTTCAGAATATATAGAATGAAACCCCCTGTTTGGTCACTGCAGTTTTGAAGATGACCTTATTGTTGCTGTTGGAAAAGGAGAGCCTGCAGTAGTGATGTCTGAGTACGGATTTAGGTAATTCTTCGTGTTGCTATTACGATCACAGGTCAAATTTATTGTGTGAATTCCTCATGAGTTATCTGTATGTGCAGAAACGTTCTATCCATAGATGAATATGCATCGTATTTTAAAGATATTGACCCCCTGGCTCCTTTCAAGACTTGGAAAGTTGGGCAAACAGACAGTTACATGTCTGCAAAAGTGCACCCATCATACGATGTTTATTCAGAGCGAGTTAAAGGAGTGTTTGTTGTCAGCGATCCTGTTGACTGGGGAAGAGATCTACAGGTACTTTTTTTCATGCCTGTGTTTCACTAATATGAAACATTCGTGGGCTTCATTTGTTTCATTTCGCAGAACATCTTACTGTGCGGTCTATAAACATCTTTTCCTATAAGTGCATCTGAATAATCATGTGAAATTATGATTATGTTGTGTGTAGGTTGGCATACATAAGTTCAATAATCTTATTTTTTTTATTTTATTTTATGTATGAAAGGTACTTTTTGACATCTTGTCCACTGGTGGGCTTCCTGGGAGTGGAAAAGGGGATCAACCTCCTTTGTATTTTGCAGCTGATGATCTTGAATACCAGGTAAGATGATGTGTCAAGAATGGAGCTACACTGTAAACATCCTGCAGGCCATAATTTATCTTATTGCCATCCAGGTTCCATGATGTTTAAGATAACCATTACACTGAAAGAAACTTAGTCTTGTGCTCCTATGGCAGGCTGCATTTCCTTCCGAACGGCTTGGGATGGGTGCCTTCAGGATAGCATTGGAAAGCATCTTCAATCAGTAAGCGATTATTATGCTTTTGCGATTATTATAAACATGGATGTGCGGCCTGCTTATTCATTTTCTGCTCACTTGAACTGCAGAATAAATGACCATCCACTGAAATATACATCTTATGGGAAACCGAATCCATTTGTGTTCAAGAACGCAGCAAACATACTTGAAAAGCTTGTTATGAGTATGTATCCTAATTCACAGACATCAAAGGAAGTAAAAGATTGTCAATTTTCAACTATATACATGGTCGGTGACAATCCTAGAGTTGATATTAATGGAGCTTCGAAGGTTAGCCTCTAATACATTTTTATTATTTACATAAAAAATATTCGCTGCATGGTGTGGTTGATGGTGTGAGGAAATTGCACAGCTTTCAATATCTGTTTCCTTGACAAGATTTCAACATTGTCTATTATTACTTTATTAGAAGATATGCGTTTCCAGAGTTGAACAGCTAACATGCAATCCAGCGAAAAATTGGTTCCCTGATACATTGGAAGACTGCATTGCCTTATATTGAATAATGTGCCATCCACTTTTCTATGTTGTCCTTCCGTTCCATTAAAAGCAGGACATTGCTTCCTGTGTGCGATACTTATTATGCTACCCAATTTGAACTTTGCAGGCTGGCCACCCATGGTCGTCTGTTCTTACAAGGACAGGTGTTTTTAGGGGAAAGGATAATGATCCACAGTTTCCTGCAGATACGGTATGTCTTATTAGCGATTCTTTTTCCACCCTGTGGCTGTTAAGTCATCTGGTAACACATGTTTGTCAAGAAAACATATGTATTCATGACTGTTTTGTCAAGAAAGCAATGCACTGAACTTCATCATCTCAATTCTATTATCTGTTTTGGCATTCTCAATAGTAGAGCAGCTCACACAACTAGAGAGTTTTGATCTGTATATGGTGCCAAATCTTGAGTAATGCACAATAAATGTCTGCTAGATAGTGTGTCGTTTCACACCAGAGCGATACTATCCAGAAGATATGTTGAGGAACTAACCTGGTGATAGGTGTGGGAAATTTGGGTGCCTTTCTACAGAAAAGAATCACCGATTCCATTTTTTGTAAACAAAATATGTTATTTTCATGTTTCACTGACAGCTAATGAATTTTACTGTTATTTATGTTCCTTGAATTGTTGTACTTGGCTTCTTGCCACATGCTGTCGTGGCAAGTTGCCTGCTTAACTGAAATTTGTTGACCAAACACTCTATCTGATGCACAACGAAGATGAAAAAAAGAAGCTATCGTGAATTCGTTTTCATAATTTGCTTGCTTATGTGTGTTTTGCAGGTTGTTGATACTGTTGAAGATGCCATTAACTATATTTTGGAGAAAGAATGTATATGCTGACAATACCATCTATGCTCCCGTGACCCTTCATTGTTATTGGCAAACTTGACAACATGTACAGCCAATTCCCTTTCTCCATCTAGCAAATTGGGAATAATCGTTGGCTGGAGGTTGATCTCTTATTCATTCTACTAACAGATACACGTTAGTGACATCAGACTATACTCAGTACTCTATTGCTAGTCTTTTTGGTGACTGAAGAAGCTAATTCATCTGTAAAAGGATCAAAGGCTCGATGCTGTGGGGCTGAAATTGAAATGCAACTCGATTGTAATAGATGTTCTTGTTTACATGCAGATTATTTGCTTCCCTCTAACTGGTCGTTACTTGTTTGAAGTTATGAATTATAGCTTTCCATTATCGACCACATTGAACTTCCAAGTTTCTAGTTTTGTGCTGTTTCTGACAACTTCAAATCTAAAGCATCAACTGAGATGATCCATTCCAATTCGAATGGCTGTCCTTACAAGATAAATATTGTTAAGTTGCTTTATTGCTTTATTTTTTTTAACTATAAAAAGTATAATCTGATACAATTCAAATGTTGCTTCGTTGCTTTATTTTTTCACTATAAAAATGTATTTTGATACAAATTCAAAGGCATCCATGAGTTGGCCTTTTATTCAAAGAGTTTTCAAGACCTAGTACGAGGGGATGTTTGGGAGGTTTGGTTCCTCGACCTAAAGTTTAGTTCGTGTCACATTAAATATTTGGAGACTAATTAGGAGGACTAAATATGAGTTAATTATAAAACTAATTGTACAGATGGAGGCTAAACGGCGAGACGAATCTATTAAGCCTAATTAATCCATCATAGCAAATGTTAACTGTAGCAGCACATTGTCAAATCATGGACCAATTAGGTTTAATAAATTCATCTCGTTATTTAGCCTCTGTCTATGTAATGAGTTTTGTAAATAGTCTATATTTAATACTTCTAATCCGTTTCTTAAATATTCGATGTGACAGTACTGAAAATAAGCAACGGGAAGCCTGAGGGTTGTGGCGCAGTGGCACGCCAGAGCGGGAGGCCTGATCGAGCCACTGAGCGCTCGGCCCCATACAATCCAAAGGTCTCGTAGACCAGGTCCACGAGAACACTCTCATCTTCTCACTCACGGATAAGCTCTGGGCTCTCCACTCTTTCTCCTTCCTCCGCCGTCCGTCCCCGCGCCCAAACACAACCCGCCGTTGCTCCGGCGCCCGCCCGCCCGCCCCCCACGATGGAGACCTCGTTCCTCCCCACCACGCTCCCGACCGCTAAGCCGCTCCCCGCATTCCGAACCCTGTCCACCGCCGCCTCGCTCCGCCCGCACCCGCGCCCCCGCACCTCCACCATCCGCGCGGCCATCACCCGTGGCCGCAAGGAGGAGACGGTGGCCGCCGTCCGCGAGCAGCTGGAGGGGTGCTACCTCCTGGCGGGCATCAAGTACGAGGGCCTGACGGTGAAGCAGCTGCAGGGCATCCGCGACGCGCTCCCGGAGACCTGCAGCCTGCTGGTGGCGAAGAACACGCTGGTGGGGAAGGCCATCGAGGGCACCCCCTGGGAGGCGCTCAAGCCGTGCATGAAGGGCATGAACGCCTGGCTCTTTGTCCACACCGAGGAGGTCCCCACCGCGCTCAAGCCTTACCGCGCCTTCCAGAAGGAGGAGCGCGTCGAGGAGACCAACGACTTCGTTGGCGCCGTCTTCGAGGGCAAGTTCTACGGGCCCGGCGACTTCAAGGCGCTCGAGACCATGCCCAGCCGCGCCGAGGTGTACGCCCAGCTGCTCGGCGCGCTGCAGGGGCCCGCCACGTCCCTCGTCACCACGTTGCAGGCTCCCGCCAGGGACGTCGTCGCGGTGCTCTCCGCCTACGTGCGTAAGCTCGAGGAGGAGGCTGGCTCTGCATAGCGCGGTTGCGAAATGGTTGTCATCTCTCGCCCTCCCTTCTGTTGTAGATTTCCTTGTACCTTTACTTGCTCCCAATCACATTTGAATTGAATCACAATTTTCCATTTTACAATGTGTTGCCTGAATTTCCTGATAGTGGCATACTGCTGAGTCTGAGTGTATTAGTAGCATTTCCTGCTTGCAAGTCTCATGGTTTAGGAATCGGTATAAGGTCATATATGAGGTTTGGACTGTGACTAGGTAATGTTGAATATTTGGCAATTGATTTCTGTGAAAAACAACTCCATTGACTGTGTTACTGTACCAGTGAAAATATGATTCAGCAATTTAACTCCATGTGTTGACTCTTTTATGAATCGGTATGTTTGGCTTGGTGCCATTGTGTGTCCAAGCTAGTCAAACCAAATTTTGGTCACCATTTGGTTGGGTGCCAAAATTTGGCTCGGTAGCCATCTTAGTTCATTTTGGTGGCCACAGTTGGCCAAATCCCGGGCCACCAATTTGGTGGCCAAAATCTGGCTTGGCTAGAAGATTGCAAATTCACTAGCAAACCCAGCACCCCTACATTACCCAGAAAAACTTTTGGAAGCTCCAGAGTTCATGTGTCATACTCTGATTGTAGGATCGAAGCTATTTTCAGTCAGGAAGCTGAAATGCTGTGGTACCATCAGCTGCCATTGTCTTTTCAATTAAGAGTGAAAAAAAATCTCTCTGAAGCTCAGAAAGAAAACTTTGAAAAGCAACAACGTCGTGCTAATACTTAAGACGCATTGGGATGTTTGTCACGGCTGCAATTTTACAACAACTCAACCATCCAGTTTGTGGTAGCAACAGAACTATAGTTGGAAATTCTTATGAGTTGTCGTGTAACTTCCCTCTTTTTTACTGTGAAACTTGACTAAGCATCAATTTGGCAGTGATATACACAATATGCTTACTGCATTAACATTCACTTGTTAAATAACACGGAAAAGTTGATTTACACAAAATCCCAATAGTTGTATTAAAATGAACTAGCCCAATGGTATAAGACCTGTCTTGTGGCTACGGTCCATGGCTTGAGTGCAACTAGAGTGGTCTGTT
Organism: Setaria viridis; assembly: GCF_005286985.2. Taxonomy (NCBI): domain Eukaryota; kingdom Viridiplantae; phylum Streptophyta; class Magnoliopsida; order Poales; family Poaceae; genus Setaria; species Setaria viridis. Next base: position 47,149,369 of record NC_048271.2, read on the forward strand.
AGGTCATTTTAATGTTGTATTTTCCAGGATTTGACCTCATAATACCTTGGTTGATGAACCGTAATATATGCATCACTGTGACAACCAAGTGCACCCTTTGTGTTGAAGGGGTATTGTTAAAGTTTTTGTTATTGGTGTGGAAGTTGCAGAAGTGCATAGGTATGGGGATGTCAACCGCACAATGGATGTGGATGCTGCCTGCAGAATTTTTTCTGAGTTACAATGAAAAGCTTACTCGATGGCAACAAGTTTGAAATCCAACAGGTTATTCATGTGGATGTTGTGTTCTGGTATGAGAAACTATTGAGTACGTCTCGCTGTTTTGATCCTGATACTTTGGTTCTGTTATGTATTTACATCCAAAATACCTTCTAGTGACTTAAGTAATCAACCTGGTTTGTCATTGATTTAGGTGGATTTTTTAATCATCAAACGATTAGGCACTTCAGATCTACTGTAGTAAGTTAATGCATGTTTCATGTTTGTTCTGGCAGTGAAAATATGAGATGCTGTCAGTCAGTTAAAACATTAGTGCTATCCAGATAAATATCTGTTTGTTCCATGTAGAACTCAGCAGTTAGTCAGTCATCAAATGAAATATGCTTCAGTTCCATGGTACTCCCTCCGTTTCAAATTATAGATCGTTTTGGCTTTTCTAGATTCATAGGTGTTTATATGCATCTAGACATACACTATATTACCTAGAAAACCCAAAACGACCTATAATTTGGGACGGAGAGAGTAACATTCTTTGGGACTTGGTGTGATAAAGTTGTGAGATTGTAGTTTTTCCGTTATGTGCTCGTAGTCTGTTTTCATACACAGTGTACTTCCCATTAATGACTAATGTAGCACCTAAGCATGTCGCAGAGTCATGGTTTCACTTTTCATCCATTCTTGCTTTGTCGTCTCTTCAAAGAGTTAAATTGTCCGTAGTTCCATTTTTCCATGGTTTAATCCTTGCCAAGTTGATGCTTACGCGTTTCGTACTCTTTCGTTTATCAGGTCTGAAAATGAAGAACATCTTACTTTTATAGGATGATAATGTAGACCATAATATTCATGTGCTGGTGCTGGTGATATATCTGGGCATCATGTGAGCAAACCCGCCAAAAAAAATGACATATTTGTGGGCTTGCGGACAACCCACTTGCATAGTTGCATCTTCTTAGCTTGCACGAAGGTAGGCTTGCTCTACTACCCAAAAGTATCAGAAAATTCATAATCAGGTACACCAGGCGTCCAGGCGCGAGCCGCGAGCGTCATGCAGGACGACGAGAACGGCGCCGGGACGCCATAGGTGGCGTTGCGCGCGTGCGCGGCTAGACCTGGTGGCGACGCGGCGGGCGTCGGTAAGACGCAGCATAGGCGGCTCGTGCGCGAACGCGCGGAGGTGGTGAATATACTGCAAAAGCCAGCGCGCGTCGGCGGTCGTGGCGGCAGTGCGGCGCAGCTTGTGAAGAGGCGGCGATGCCGATTAGGACGAAGAAGGAACGTGAAGGCGCGTGGTCGGTTGCGGAGTACGTTAGCTTGGGCTCTGAGGACGAGCACCGGGGCTAAACTTGCAGAAGTACGTATGATAGACCTGTTTCACTTTCACCTCAGGTTGAAAAACAGATTAGGGCACTCTATTCTTTTTTTTTAAAAAAAATGAATCATCCGCATCAGATGAAGCGAGCAAAAGCATTCTGCAATTTGGGGATCACGTAGAGAGATGCGAAGCTTGGCGCCGTGATCCGAACACAGACTACAGATCTATATCCAGCCAGCCATTGGTCTGCAGACTACAGTCTATCCTGGATTCCTGCTCCTGGTCGCTGACGCCACAATCTCCTCTCCGGGAACGGAAAACGAAGGCGCCCTTCCTTCCGCCGTGCGTGCGTCCCCCTCCTCGATCCCTACCGCTACCCCTGCACAGCGCCACATTCCCCCGCGGCCACGTGAAGACGGGGGGGGGGGGGGGGGGGGGGGGGGGGGGGGGGGGGGGGGGGGGGGCACACACCGGAGGGATAAGGGAAAGGGGGTTGGTGCTGCCTGCCCCCCAGAACAGAATCGATCTGATGATGCCGGCCACCCCCCGCGGTCGACGCGACCGCTCTCGGCGTGCACCCGCGCCGAACTGTTTCTTTGGTCGCGTCGACCTGGGGAGGTGAGTGAGCGCGGAAATCCCTTGTCAGGCACGATGATTCACCGCGCTGTTGTTTCCTTGCAGGTTTGTTGCCGAGCTCCAAATGTAGTAGTATACTAGTGTGTACAATGGGAAATGGTATGGCCGGGGCTCATTGTGGCCAGCAGAGGAGACGAGCTCTGTGGACCGAGAGATGCTTGTCGTTCCGCTCTCCTTTTTCGGAGGTGCTTGCTCCTGGCGCCGACTGGATCACTGTCCTGGCCTTTGCACGAACGTGCACAGCCGATGACGTGTGGAAAGGTGACCGATGCCCCCCAGGGCCCAGAATATGTACCTCGAGCTCCATTGGCTCTTTGGACGATTCTGTCTATCTAGCTCAAAAGGTAGGACGAGAATAGAATGATGGTTGGGCTTGGGGCGTGGGAGTTTTTTTGCCTTTTCTATTTTCCCTTCCTGGTGGCCTCAACTACATGACGAAAGTTAGTTGAAGTTGGACCCCTTTTTTTAACGTGGAGAAATTGGAGATTTTATAAGAAACAGTTCAGCCGCTCAAAGAGTCCGGGGCACAAAATTTAGGTGCAGCCTATTTTTTCTTCTTCTTCTCATTTCTGATCTTGCAACTGGTCATTGCGGGTGTCCCTTATCTACGCGCCGCCCGTTTTCGGAGGCAGGGAGCTACGGAAAAGAGCCTTTCTGCGGGAGGCACAAGAATCTGGATACGCGGCTGGCCAAAGGCATATTCCTGCTACAGCTGTGCTTTGAATTCCCAGCTGGCGGCCAGGCTGAGTATTGCCGAGCTAATGAGGCAGTAACCGTAAGGCCGCCAGATCGGCTGATTGGTGCCTACCTGGGCCATCAGAGATCAAACCATCCAAGTCTCCGGCGAGCCGGCACGCCGCGAGACCCTCACGGGCGCCGCCGGGATCCTACGGGATCATTAGCCTCGATCGGACTTGGAATGATCAGCGGGGGTCTGATGTAACTGACGTCATGCGCACGGAGGAGGTGCGCGGTGGCACGAGCCTTTCGGCCATGCGAGATGCGACCGAGCGAGCTGACCCGCCCGAGGCGCGCGGGCGGACGAGGTGCGAGTCCCCGTCAGAGCGCAGCGGACCAGCCAGTGAGCGGGCTCACCGAGTCCGGCACGCAACGTGACAAATATTCTACGGCGGTCGTGTTGGACTGTTGGTTGATCGGGTCACGGCTCGAGCTGAACTTTGAAAACTTGCTTGTAATTCCTGGACGGCGGGCGTCTTTCGCGGTAGCCTTTCGAGAAAATTTCTCAACCACAGTTCGTTGGTGCCTTTGAGGACAAAGCGTGGGCTTGAATCGCTGAATTTATCATCCTTCCAACAAGGAATTAAAATTGAACCCTTACATCTATTCATATTCAGGTTGTTATGGAACCTGTCCTTTTTCACAGCCCGATGAACACACCTCAACGGCCACACCTATTCGCTGCGGCTTTCCGGACCAAATAGACGCTGCAAAGCGTCTGTGAAGCACTCTTGGGCAAATTTGGGCCAACCATTCGCTACTGTGATCAGGTAGAAGGGAAAGCAACAGGCGATGTTCGGTGGCGCCACAAGCAAATCCTTAGTTAATTGAACATAGTGACCGCCGCGGGAGATTAGTTTAACACGTAATCAAGTCTCTTCCCGTCCTCACCAAAGGCAATCAAGTCATTAGAAGCACCCTTCGGCCTCTAGAACGTTCTAGCCACATTCCGTGCGGGCTGCCGTCGCCATCTCTCAGCTTAAACAAACGAGGGAAAAGGGGATGGGAACTCGGTTACTCAAACCAAACCCATCGGCCGTCCTGCTAATGACAACCGCTAACACGTACGAGTGGGTCACACGAGCTCACAAGTCACAGCTAGCAAACACATACGACAGCAAGCTTCCGTGACATGGTTTTGTCCGAAAATAAAAGTTGCGTGGCTTTAGGCCGTGTTTGGTATGGCTCCAACTCCTGGTGGAGCTGCTCCACTCCTGAACTCCATATGGAGCCAGCTCCGCTCCAAAACTCCAGAACAAAAATGGGGTGTTTGGCTAGATGGGTGCTCTCAGCTCCAAAAAAGATTGATTTCAGTGTGGATTGCCATTGTTGCCCCCCAATTAAGGCCCCACTTGTCATCCTCTCTATCCCATCTTCTTCTTTCCCTTTTTCCACTGCACTGTGCTGCACACGGGAGACCCTCCACGGGCGGCGGGGTGGGTGGCGGGCTCGACGGCGGGCAGCGGGGTGGGCGGCGATGGGGGCGGCGCTGGGCAACGACAGGCGACGACGGGCGGCGGGCGTCGGTGGGCGGCGGGCGGCGACGGGCGACGGGTGCGGCGATGGGAGGCGACGGGCGGCGGGGTGGGCGGCGACGGGCGACGGGCGATGACGGGCGGCGGGCGGCGATGGGTGACGACCGGTGGCGGGCGGCAACAAGCGGCGACGGGCGGCGGGCGGCGGGCGGCGACAGGCGGCGGGCGGCGGGCGCGGCGGGGGGCGGCGGCGGTCCGCGGCGGGCGGCGAGGCCGACCGGCCACGGGGGCGGCGACGGGCGGGGCTCTGGCGGCGAGTGGGGCTCCACAGAATAGAAGGGAGAATAGAATGAAACGTTTTTTTTGTGTAACCAGTGGCATTGGTGGGTAATTACCCACCAACTCCACGAGGAGGTTCAAAAGAGAGGTTTCTGGAGCAGCAAAAGAGGTGCTCCAAAACTCCACCTCCATTTGCACTACAGCTCCATGGAGTTGGCAACTCTATGGAGTTTTGGAGTTGGGGTGTTTGACTAAATTTTTTGATGGAGTTACTGGAGTTTAGGAGTGGAGCCGTGCCAAACAGGGCCTTAATTCGATCGATTCTTCGGCTTTTCTACCCGTTGCAGCATGGCTGGATGTAAGCATTGGTAAAATAAAAATTTGAAATACAATGGAGAACATCTTAAATTGGAAAAGTTTACCTTTTTTTCCGAAAGCAGCAAAGTTTAGTCCGGTGATGAGATTTATATTCGACTTAATTGGAAAAGCTCTTGATCACCTCCCACTCTGCCACTAGCCAGACCTGGAAACAAAAGCCAGCGAAGATGGAGGAGTGCTCTAGCTCCCAAATCGCTCTCCAGGTCCCGCTTAAACGCCGTTAAGCCCCCCGCCGTGACGATCTTTCCCTCCGAGCCGTGGGCCCCAGCACTCCCCGGACCCACGCCCAGCCCCACATACCCACCCTAACCCACCGACGTTGCGGGCCCGCTTGACTTCTGCAGCCCCACCACTCAGAGACTCCCAGCCACAGCGGACCCGCGCGCGCCGCTCCACGTGGGCGCGGGCGATCTGCGGATACGGGGGCAGCAGGGAGCGCGCGGCTTTAGATCTCGTCGGATCTCGGGGTGGTTGCGGGCCCCGCCCCCACCCCCTGCTCACCTCCACTTGCTCCACGTCACGGCGGCCTCTTCCCCTCCCCCGTTATGTACCGCCTGCCTCTCCCCTCTCGCTCGCCATCACACCACCCGCGTCGCCTCCGCCATTTGGACCCGCTCGCCGTCACGCTCTGCTCGTCCTCGTTTCCACACGAGCGTAGGTTCCACGCGGCCGGGTCTCTCGGAGGAGCGCGCAGCCCATGCCACTGGCCCCACTTCGTCGCCGCAGGGCTACGACTCCGCGTCCTGAGTCCCCGCAAGGTGCGCGTCGCGCCCTTTTGCTGTGGCTACCGAGAGCTAGCTCGCAAATTCAACCGCGTTGAGCCTCTTTTTTGCTGTTGAGATTTTCTCCCCTTCGAATTTAGCTGGTTTTGGGGGTTGTCTGTACGGCAAAGTCCCGGAGGCTCGTATCTGGTGGATCTCGGCAAGTCCGTTTCCTCGAGTGGAGCGGCTCGGAGGTGCTGCTGTTTCCTCGGTCGAGACAAGTTCGAAGTGTGCTGTTTGCTTTACTAACTTTTCCTGCTAGGTTTGGTCTGACGAGGTGTATCCTTTTTTTTTTCTATATTTAGCTCCCAAGGGCAGTGTATTAGTGGGATTGAAGGGAGACTGCTGCTTCTGACGTTCTGTCAATTCATACCAAATTTGTAACCTCCGCGAATCCTTAGTTTCTTACTTTTTCAAATCCCTGTATTGTACGGGTATTTTCTGTAATCTTAACGAGCTGCTTAACGATTCTCAGGAATTGGAAGCAACTGAATTTGGGCGTCACAGACACAGAGCACATGGGTTAAGGAAAATTTCTTCTAGCCCGGCTACAAGTAGTCCTCCCTGACCATACTGTAGAATAGAAGCTTATTCTGAGCATGTCTTATGTTCAGGACAGATTGGTCTTTGATTCCTGTATGTTTTCCTTGCAGATTCGTTGTTGGATTCAGCATATGCATTTCTGACGCCGACATAGGAAGTGCTCCACCATCTGTGAACTCCCTCTAGTTGCACAAACCACTGCTGCGCTCTCGCTCTTTGAATCAGGTTAAATGGGTAGCACCTGCCAAGCTGGGACGGACGGGCCTTCCCACAAGGATGTGAGGGGGATCGCAAATGGCGCCACAGCGAATGGCTACCATGGGGCCGAGGCTGATGCGGATGAATGGAGGGAAAAGGAAGATGACTTACCCAATGGGCACAGCGGGCCACCAGGCGCACAGCAGGTGGATGAGCAGAAGGACCAACAGGGACAGACCATTCAGTGGGAGAGGTTCCTCCCTGTGAAGACACTGAGAGTCTTGCTGGTGGAGATCGATGACTCCACTCGTCAGGTGGTCAGTGCCCTGCTCCGTAAGTGCTGCTATGAAGGTATTCACTGCAAATGACAAAGATAATTTCATTTGATTAAATTTGGTCACATACTTGGTTCTATACCTTCTACTAGATAGTAAACAAAGTTGATATTTCCAGCCTGGATTTATGTTGTACTCGAACTAGCCATGTTGCAATCTGTTCTGAAAAAACGTGTAGGATGTAGATTGGCATTGCTTGTTATTAAAATTTGTGTTTGTTATGCAATTGCTCGTTGCAGTATCTGTATACATATAGCCTAGTGAGTAAATAAGCTATGTCGATCTCTTTCTTTCCTCATTTAATGAGAGACTTTGCTTTTTTTTTTGAAATGAAAGACTTTGCTTTGGATGTCCCTCTTTTCTAGGACCAATGTGGGATTTTTTTCTTCAAATAATTGGAGTGAAGGGGTTCTTGGAAATCACCTGGGTTGTTTATACTTTGTGTATGATGCTTCTGTAAATAAGTATGTTTTTACATGGCACTTCTAAAATCAACCACATCTTGAATATCACCATGATATAATTTCTATATCCAACAATTAACTGGCATATCAATGTTCCTTAGCGAAAGAAGGTGCAATGGTGAATGTAACTGTCTAGGTGCATCAATCGATGGGTGTGGTATGCATGGTTAATCTCTATATATGTTTATGCATGGAATGCCATGTAGGTACGACGGGGACTGCATTTGGCTCATCTAGCCCCCTCTTCCCATGTTTAAACTAAAATGGTTTCCTCCTGCTAGAAATTGCAAAATGGTCCCCTCTCCCACTACTAAGGCAGGCCTGAGAGGTGGTATGTCTCATCTAATACAACCCCATAGCATCTTAGGTATACACTGATCCCATACGATGGCAGACCACCTGCCTCAGTTCCAAGTCTGGAGTGAGTTCTCTGCTGGGCAACCTGCTGTGAATTGGGAGCATGATCGGTGGGGCATTGCAGACTTGCAGTATGGTACACAGCAGGTAGGCTGTGACATTGCCACCCTGTGCCACAACACGTAATGTGACCTGGAGTACTGTATTACATAAGTGACACGTGTCATCTCCTGGGCCTCTCGTGGTGGGCCAGTGAAATTTCTTTTGCTGTTTATTAGACCAGGCTATTTGCATTTTAACAATTGACTAGGGATCAAGATTCAAGAGTGTCAAATCATGGGCGAATTTTAAATGCTCGAAGCTGGAAGGTGATGGTCGTCGAGGGGCTATAATTATTTCAGTCATTTACATGTGATGTTGGATACATTACTTAATGCCTTATTGTATTTTTTACTAGTTAGTATGTACCAAAGAAAAATAGTGTGTCCCTAGGCGTTACGCCGTTACCTGCAGGCTTCAGCCAACAATACCCCCTTGTCCAACATCTTAAGTCAACTCAATGGACTAACTAACTGGCTTTTGCATGCTTCCTTTTCGAAAATAAGCAATGGGAGTACTAACATTTTCTCATGAAAAGTTTTATGAACTAAGATCTTATCCATCAACTTCATTGGATCATGACTTGATCATCAAATCACAATCACCTGTAGTATATTATGAATTCCCTTTTCCTGTCCTAAATTACGGACTGAGTATCGGGTAGCCCTTAAAATGGGAGATGCAGGCCCAGGCCCAATACTTGCTCCCAAACCTGTAACTAGATCACATAGGGCATGTTGCCATTGCTGATGGTGCCATTTGCAGAGATGGTGTGACTTCTGTTGACATTTGTCCACTGCTTGTATCATGAGCATTGTTGTATGGCTTTTCCTGGAATTCCATTATGGAAAATCATCAGCTGTCAATTTAATCACATATCCTCATGGTAGGTGGCTAAAATCAAACGGGGCTTGTGAAAATATTTTTGGAGTTTTATATGATCAAGTTCACCAGGACATTTCTTTCTGGGTGGATTTGAAAAATGGCATTGGTGATTGGTATGGCTATAACATGTGGGCCATGTGTAATGCGCACATCCAATGGTATTGCCCAATATTGGCATCTTTGTGATGGTATTCACCTAATTTTTCAATGTATATTTTTTATTTCCATCTTGAACTTTGCTACCAATTGTATATATAGTTAGCATTATGTGACGTGGAAGGTTGAGGATGCACATTGTATAACTTACCAGTAGAAGTTAGTGATAAGCTGAAACTCGACCTGTGTGAAAAGTTGGATTAATATCAACTCTAGCTTAACACCACATATTCCTAGCAAACATATAAATTATTGTTTACTAATTGGAATGACATCATGTTCCTTTGTGGTATAATCCACTTGTTATAAGCAATAAGTAACTATGTTTTGTACTTAGATATACTGCATTTTGTCTCTTAGAAAATTCTAACATACAAGAATTGTGAACTTGGAATATATATTGCACTCTTTTCACATCTTTGCTCGTGATCACCTGGGTGGAACAGCTGCAACAATGGGACATTCCGATCTCATTTTCCAGCTTTATCTCAGTTTCTTTTGTTTTGTGTGTGCATGTTGGAGGAAGAGGGTTTTTTTGGGGGTGGGGTGGGGTTGGGGGGCTGTACTTTCATCTGCAAGTAGCTTTCCCTCTTCTATCATATTAGCATCAGCTTTTCTAATTAACAATGCAAATGTAAACTATTTTCTATTTGACAGCAGAAAATAATACTCTTTTATTGGATGTCATTTTGTTAGTTTGTTTATTTCATTAGGAGAAGTAGGTACACAACTAGAACTAGCTCTAGAGAAATCAATTAGCCCTTGACTGGAAGCAAAGCATGAGAAGTCTGGTATATCAAAGCATGGCTTGGTGTGATATATATGACAAGTGAAATGCATGTAATTAACTAATAAATTAGTAGCATCTATGCAGCTGCTTTCTGTTATGTTGCATTAAGTTCTTATAGTTGATCGTGGAACTTTGTTTTTGTCTTGCTAATGACCAAAAGCATATAGAGTGGTTTGACTATGATTAAACTTGAACTATGTGCCTGCCACTGTCTTATTTCTACGCGCCCTCCCACTGTACCAAAGTTAGCAGTGCACTGCTCCCTGACTAGTTTGTTACACTGGTAACCACCAGTTCCTGTGGTATGGATTTTGGATAAATAATACGTACATTCTTCAAGAAAATTTCATGGATATTGAAAACATAAACTGTATCCTTGATGTATTTGTTAACATGGCCAATCCATTTTATTCTATGTTCTATCCCTTGAATCATGTTTGGTTGTTAATCATGAGCAGTGGAAGATTTTATCTATCAATATCTACAATTGGAGAATTTTAGTTGTTTCAATGTTTTGACAGCAATTTATCTCCTTCCATTTCAGTTATCCCTGCAGAAAATGGTTTACATGCATGGCAACATCTTGAAGATCTGCAGAACAACATTGACCTTGTATTGACTGAGGTTTTCATGCCTTGTCTATCTGGCATCGGTCTGCTTAGCAAAATCACAAGTCACAAAGTCTGCAAGGACATTCCTGTGATTAGTAAGTAGCTTTCCTCAACTCCTCTAGTGCACATGAAATGTTGTCATGTTAATTATTTAGTTTAAATACTTTTAGCTGCTACACTGATGTGGTTTGCATGCAGTGATGTCTTCGAATGACTCTATGAGTATGGTGTTTAAGTGTTTGTCAAAGGGTGCAGTTGACTTCTTAGTAAAGCCACTACGTAAGAATGAGCTTAAGAACCTTTGGCAGCATGTTTGGAGGCGATGCCACAGTGTAAGCTGTTTGTTTTTGTTCTAGCCTTTTTGTTGGATATTAATTTCGCAGAACCATGATGCATAGTTTCTTTGACTCTACTTTTCGCTCTCGGTTTTCTTTGTGATTACTCATAATTAGATTTGCCTCTTTGGTACTCAGTCCAGTGGCAGTGGAAGTGAAAGTGGCATCCAGACACAAAAGTGTGCCAAACCAAATACTGGTGACGAGTATGAGAACAACAGTGCCAGCAGTCATGATGATGACGAAAATGACGATGAAGAAGATGACGACTTGAGTGTCGGACTCAATGCTAGGGATGGAAGTGATAATGGCAGCGGCACTCAAGTATGTGTTCATTAATTACCACTTGATAGTTCATTTCTTATTCTTACATATGAAGTTGGATTTGGATGGATAGGTAACCATATATACAAAATAAAGTTTAGTAGTAGAATACTACTTAGAACAAAGTTCATATATCATCACAAATTAGGTCGTAAGGTTATTTGTTCTGTGATATATCTGGATATATGATATTAAATAACCAATTTACATGCCACAGTTAAAGTAGGAAACTAAATTTATTTATCATTTGCATTAAAATCGACGCACTTGGTGGTAACCTTTATTTCTTGGAGAAGTAATATATTGTCTGTTAACATTCTCTATGTGTAGTATTTTTATGTTGTTGTATTATCATGTGCACAATATGTTCTAAAATGCAGAGTTCATGGACAAAGCGTGCTGTGGAGATTGACAGTCCACAACAAATGTCTCCTGATCAACTAGCTGATCCACCTGATAGTACATGTGCACAAGTAATTCACCCCAAATCAGAGATATGCAGTAATAAGTGGTTACCAGCTGCAAATAAAAGGAACAGCAAGAAACAAAAGGAGAATAAAGGTATCATTATCATATGCTCCACAACATCCATCGTATGGAAGAAGCAAACCTCTCCACAGTTCATACTTCGCACTACTGTCTTATTCAACCAAATTCCACGTTTTTGCAGATGAATCTATGGGGAAATACTTAGAGATAGGTGCTCCTAGGAATTCGACTGCAGAATATCAATCATCTCTCAATGATACTTCTGTTAATCCAACAGAAAAACGGCATGAGGTTCACATTCCCCAATGCAAATCTAAAAAGAAAGTGATGGAAGAAGATGACTGCACAAACATGCTGAGTGAACCAAATACTGAAACTGCTGATTTGATTAGCTCGATAGCCAGAAACACAGAGGGCCAACAAGCAGTACAAGTTGCTGATGCACCTGATTGCCCTGCCAAGATGCCCGTTGGAAATGATAAGGATCATGATTCTCATATCGAAGTGACACCCCATGAGTTGGGTTTGAAGAGATTGAAAACAAATGGAGCTACAACGGAAATCCATGATGAATGGAATATTTTGAGAAGATCAGATCTGTCAGCCTTCACCAGGTGCAAAACATAATATCAGTGTCATTACTAGATTATGAACATAATTGTAAGTTGCATGCTAACTCTTTCTGATTATGCAAGGTACCATACATCTGTGGCTTCCAATCAAGGTGGAGCAGGATTTGGGGAAAGCTCTTCGCCACAAGATAACAGTTCTGAGGCTGTTAAAACGGACTCTACCTGCAAGATGAAGTCAAATTCAGATGCTGCTCCAATAAAGCAGGGCTCTAATGGCAGTAGCAACAATAATGACATGGGCTCCAGTACAAAGAATGTTATCGCCAAGCCTTCGGGTAACAGGGAGAGAGTAACATCACCGTCAGCTGTAAAATCTAATCAACATACCTCAGCATTCCATCCTATGCCGCATCAGATATCACCAGCTAATGTAGTGGGGAAAGACAAAACTGATGAAGGAATTTCCAATGCAGTGAAAGTGGGCCACCCAGCAGAGGTACCACAAAGCTGCGTGCAACATCATCATCACGTCCATTATTACCTCCATGTTATGACACAGCAACAGCCATCAATTGACCGTGGATCATCAGATGCTCAGTGTGGTTCATCCAATGTGTTTGATCCTCCTGTTGAAGGACACGCTGCAAACTACAGTGTGAATGGGGCTGTCTCAGGTGGTCATAATGGGTCCAATGGGCAGAATGGAAGTAGTGCTGCTCCCAACATTGCAAGACCAAACATGGAGAGTGTTAATGGCACTATGAGCAAAAATGTGGCTGGAGGTGGCAGTGGAAGTGGAAGTGGCAATGGCACTTATCAGAATCGGTTCCCTCAACGTGAAGCTGCATTGAACAAATTCAGACTGAAGCGGAAAGATCGGAACTTCGGTAAAAAGGTAGCCTGCTTTCAGTTACATGCCTGTTGTAGCAGTAAGTCCTAAAATCAGTAATATAGTGGAAGGGCCCTGCGAATTCCACTGAGTACAGCGAGAAAGACTTGTAATGCTATCCAAATGGTTTGCATAAATATTATCATAAAATATGGAATTGATTATAACTAACCTCTACCTTCAGAGGAGAAAAAAATTGCTGGCTGCTTCCAAGTATGCCCTGATTTTGATAATGCCAGCACAAGATCACTGAAATAAGTCGAATTTCTGTTTTCTGACTGCATCTTTTTACAAGATTGCACATTGATGTTGTTTCATTTTTCCTGACTGCTGGCCTGAATGAAGTTTGCATTGGACCGTTATCTTCTAATGGTCTTGTCCGCCTATTTGCAGGTTCGCTACCAAAGCAGGAAGAGACTAGCTGAGCAGCGGCCACGGGTCCGTGGGCAGTTTGTGCGACAATCTGGACAAGAAGATCAAGCAGGCCAAGATATAGAGAGATGACACGGGACTACTAATATAACAAGGTGTCTTCGTTTGCAGATCTGAGAATTAGGCAGGTCTTCGCATTGCTGGTAGCAGCCCATTGATTCCCAACGCTAGAGTACTCCTCAATTAATAAGAGCTCCAGTTATCGTTTCTGTGGTTGACTTCAGATGATCAGAGTGCTATGGAGTCAAACTGTGTAATATCTATGAGTTTTACTGTGTATGCCGGTTTGCAATCTTCAGTTTCTCTTGGCCCTTCAGAGATATACTTGGCCAAGATTCTTAAGGAGCAAACCAGCAGCGGCATTGCTAATGGAATATGCATCAGGATCGAGCTGGGATCGTTGATTCGTTCAGCCATTCATTTGGAGATCGTGCTTTTGAATCAATAATAATCAATAAATATATGTTGGTTCTACTCCCTCTGTCAAAAAAAAAATACAACTCTTGATTTTTTTTATTTTAACCCTTTTTAATCTAAGTTTTAAGGTCAAACTAAAATTCTAAGAAGTAGTCCATTTGGTCATGCCATGCTGCTGCGCTAAAACATGTGGCGCGACCGGTGCTCCAGCTAGCGCGGCGTGCGTAGGGTGGATGAGCTTACTGCTGACTTAGCCCATTACACAGCGGGCTCGTCGAGCCCCTCCTTTCTTCCTCCTCACTTCCTCCCTTTTCCTCCTAGCCCTAACCCGAGCTCTCTCCCTCCCATGACGCCGCCCCCACTCCTCCCCCTATAGATCCACTCCAATTACTTCGGGAAGGTAACTCATCCACTCTAACCAATTAGTTTTTCTTGATCCATTATTTTAGTTGGATTTGAAGTGGTTAGGTTTTGTGTATGATTTGAGTTGCATAGGTGGACTGAGTACGAATCGGCTATGATTAGGTGTGCTGTATCGGGTAAGTGGTCGATGGTAACCCCTTCTTATCGTGTAGTTTCTCTTGCATGGTAGGATTTCGAAGTGTTAATTGTGGGTAAATTGTTTTTTGAAAATTCTTCAATAATGCTTTCAAGATATAGTTTTTCTATATGTTTGGTAATGCAGAAGTCGTAAGGAAATAGGTGAAGGTCCATGTAATCAATTTAATTTGGTGGTTGTGTGTAGATGGATCGTTTAATTCGTTTTTTCTCGGGTGGCACGATTGATGATAATTGATAGTTTGTAAGAATGAGGCAACAAGTAGCAAGATTTGATAATCCTCCAACATTTGATGATATAATAGGCCGAGTTAATTCTTTGTTCAAAGTTGAAAATGAGGAAGAGGATTTAAAAATTCGTGGAAGGTTTGATGCCGGTGACAAAAGATCTCACTATGTATTGATGCCTCTTGCATGTGATGATGATTGGTTATTTTACAAAGAGTTGGTGAAAGGTTCTCAAGTTGCTTGTACCAAGTTAATTGTTGATGTTTGTCCTCGGTGTATGCCTCATAGCGATGAGCCTATCGAACACTTAACTCAGGAAGATGTGTTACCGGCCAATGAGGTTGATGAGAAAGAGGATGATGAAGAGGATGGTGATGATGATAGTTCTCATGGTTGAGATGGTAGCGGTGATGAAAGTGACTTCGATACATGTAGAGTAAAAAATGGTTTTGATGTTGCCGACTTGGAGGATGATGAGGATAAGGATGATATATCCGTGGGCTCTGAAGAAGAACAAAGTAGTGGCGAAGATGATATTGGAAATGGTGGTGAAGAACAAGTCTCATTTGTTGATGAAGCAAGACCATCAATGAAAGGGTGATAGAACCAACTCCCGTGGTGCAATCAATTCCAACTCCGGGAAAACATCTTCCGGATCCAAAGGTAGGTCCTCAATGTTGGCAGCATCCATTGCAACCTTGAGCTTCAGGCGTGTGTTTTGTTTCAGCCAGTCCAAACATTGATTGAACGGCCCATGACGGCATACAGCCCTGCCATAATCCCTGTTGTTTGCTCGTAAATTCCATGTGTTGATTGCATGAATGAGCTTCTTCTTCCCATTCTTGGCACCCCTTTGCTTGCGACGATCGATTCTACATTTATTTAGTAAACCAACAAGGTTAGATGGTTACAAATTAATCAATTGAATAATTTTAAGGTACGTACCGGTGCAGGTCTTGGCCTGTGTTGTTATACTCTGGAGGGCAAGTTTGAAGTTTTCCAAATTGATGCATCACCCTATTTGGAAGATGGTACTCGACAATATAGAAGCGAATTAGGGGCAAACAGATTGTCAATATTCTTCATCCATCTTGCACATGGAACTAAGCTCCATCTCTTCAACCTCATTCCTACTATACGGCTGCCAAGTTACCTAGATATGCAATTTGAACTCTCTAAGCAAATGTGTTTTCCTATAAACACTCTATGACATAGATGGTAGTAGTGAAAAGATATTGCACTTACATGGCTACTTCTAAGGCAGTCAATGGTGTTACTGTAGTCTATGTAACGCCATCCTGGGTTGTCGTGGACGGTAGAAACGTTGTTCCAAAGATACTCGACAGTAGCCAAGGATTCATCACCGTCATATGGCAAATTCTGCAACACATTACCAAATTGAAGGTTACTAAAATAACAAATGCTTGGAAACAAGATATATTGGGTTGCATAGCACGTACACCATATGCGTGGCATTTTGGCCGACCTATTGGAAGGCGCTCCCACATCTACAACCGGAGAAGGTAGGCACACCCACCAAGATTAGCATTAGTCCTAGTCCTCCTACAGGCATCACACATCTAACGATACAACCATGCAAGAGTTGCAGGACCCTAGCTATAAGTTCGAATGTTCTCCCACTCTTGCGCAATGATTGGTAGCCACATCCAAGGAATGGTGTTCCCGCTACAATCGGGGAATAGGAACCCAGACACCATATGCCACAACCATGCACGAGCGTACCTAGCAACAACTCCCTCCTGAGCAGCAGCGGGTGGGCGATGACAAAGTGCTGGACCAACCAAGCCAAACTCACTCTTGTAGTTTTCCTATCCTTCACATCTTGAGGAGGATCTTCAGGACAGACTCCAAGCAACAAATGCACCATGTCCCTCCATCCAATCGGCTTTATGTTCCCAGTCACCGCTCGCCCATCCACACGAAGCTCAAAAAGCATAGATATGTCCTCAAGTATGATTGTCATCTCATCGGAGGAAAGGTGGAACGTGTGTGTCTCCAGCCTCCACCGGTCGACTAGCGCTGTCAGGGTAGCATTATTCATCTTCGATAGCCCCACCTTCACCAATGTTGCAAGCGGGAGGAAACCCGCCCGTTGAAGGTACGGGGCGTACCTATCATCCCACTCTAAAGGAGTGTGAGTGTGGGGTCGTAAAGGGTTCAAAACCTGCAAACAAAAATTTATTATCAACACATCATTAATATCAATCCTTCATGACAAGATTAACTACAACTTCATAAACTTGGAGCTCACATACCTCTACACGCTCTTCAAGCTTCCTCCCATGGTGGTGCTCATCGTAGAATATCTCAAGGAGTGGACATCGCAGATGGTGCGCCATCATTCTAAATCAAATATCAAAATAAATTTTAGAAACAAAACTTCGACCATATGGCACAATTCATAACTTCTACATTTCCATTAACATCAACCAATCTATAATCACTTTAATATGTAGTAACCAATTCATAGCTTCAAAATCTAAGCATTAGTTTTATATGAAAACATATGTAGTAAGCAATAACCATTTCTAATCAATTCTAATATGCTACATCTTTATTAACAAATAAACTCTTCCATTACTAACTTCTAAATTTCCATGAACATCAATCAACCATTTTTGAATTATGAATACATCCTCAAAGCTACATTTCATTTATTCATGCTCTCCAATATAACTCAACATCTGCACCATCAAAATTCGTCTAAATCCGAACATGCAATAGAAACTACACGATAGACAAGCGTTACAATCGATCAATGCAACTATACAACGCACCTAACAATGCCCGATTCGTACTCAAACCACCGTTCCAACCCAAAACCGAACCTAATCCTAGCCACTTCAAATCCTACAAAAATCACCAAATCTAGACAAAATTAGATTGGAGGAGGTACCTTCAAGGAGCAATTTTCCCCGATTTCCCCTCGAATCCAGTGGGGGATGGGGGGGATCTAGAGGGGGAGTGGGGGGCGCGTGGGAGGGAGAGAGGGAGCTCGGGTCGGGCGGAGGGGAAGGGAAGAAGTGGGGAGAGAGAAATAAAGGGACCGGTGGGCCTAGCTGTTATGTGCTGAGTCGCGCCACGCTACCTAGTGCGACTAAGTCGTGCCAGAGCATGTGGCGCGACTCAGTCATGACAACTCAGCTGCCAGCACGACCACCCCCGCGTGCGCCATGCCAGCGTGGAGGGCCAGTCGCACTACATGTTCTGGCGCTGTCGGTGATTTATACCGGCCATCTACCGAGGGGTACCCGAGGTAGCAGAATGTGTAGCGGGGGATCGCCGGACTTGGAACTTGAAGGTAAAAGCGAGGACACAAGACACGGATTTATACAGGTTCGGGCCGCCGGAGTAGCGTAATACCCTACGTCCTGTTTGGGGGTGTTTGTATATTGCGCCCTGCGCTTGGGTGTTGAGGTGTGACCTGCCGAACTAGGTACCCCTGCCCTCCTTTATATAATCCAGGGGGCAGACTACTAGTCGGATTGCAAGGAGGAGTCCTAGTAGGATTACACGAGATGAGTCCTAGTAGGAGTTTGACTTCTTCCTTCCTTGCGCGTATTGGGGATGTATCCCCGACAGGCGGGACTCAATTATTAGTCGCGCCAGGTATTGTGGTGCGACCAAAAGGGCTACTTTTTGGAATTTTAGTTTAGCCTAGGTTGTTTTTAAAATTTTAGATTAAAAAGGGTTATAAAATTCGCAACTCTCGCTTCTCGAGAAGTCAAACAATTTCAAATTTGACCAAATTATATAAAAGAGTACTAACATTCACATCTCCAAATAGATTTAGTATGAAAATATATTACATGATTAATCTTTTGTACTATAAATGTTAGTACTATTTTGTATAAATTTGGTTAAATTTAAAGTTGGTTGTCTTCTTAGGAAGCGAGAGTTACATTATTTTTAGGACAGAGGGAATACTACTTCCTTTGCATTCCTCTTTAGCTGTTGTTTTTCTTTGTTTTTGCTCTGCAAACTCTTTCCTTTCGTATATAAATATAAATATGACACAAGTAGGGGCTTGCCGCTTGCCCCTTCTCATTCCTTAAATAAAAGAGAGAAGGATGCAAAATAGACCCTATTATGGTAGGTCAACCTCGATGAACTTGGCTGTAGCGAATGCTTGAACGCAAGCTTGTGAAGGAAAGGATTCGACGAAACTTTACTGAAATACTACGTAGGTTAGCAGATGTCATGCAAAGCATAGCAACACCAGTTATCACAACAAAAGTCATCTCTGCCAGTATTACAAAGTACTCCCTAATGTCTGCTCCCTGGATAAAAGAAGTCCGCACCATTTTCCTTCACTTTAAAATGGAAATTCCAAACCTTCTGCGCTTTTGCCCTTTGCTCGCTGAATGTACCCTTGTTGACCACCGAAAGCTGCACAGACATGTCAACGGCTTCAGAAGATTAACATCAGAGTAAAACAGAGTATGCCGAACATTGAAAATAAGACGAGTAGTGCAAGTTCATCGAATAACCAGCTCAAATGAAATAAATTGAGCCATCACCGATACAAGCATATGTGAACAGGATTAAGAAAAAGCTAACCTGTCCATGAACATCAGCAGCCAAGCCTGTGCTCAAAGGTGCTGCTTTAACCACAAGATCTGCAATGTGGCGCAAATGTAAAAGAAGACCATTGTTCTCCTCGCCTGCATATATATCCTCGTGGACGAGGATCACCAGCGAGCAATTCTGCCAGGACATAAATAAGTGAAACAACTTGAACACAACGTAACAATTAGCAAAACTACTGACATTTTTTCATCGACCGATCTTTTACCATCTCAGATGTAAGAGTCACACAATAATGCAAGAAGTCCAGCACATTGTCTATGGAACCATGGGCCGCAACTTCCAACAGTGAAACATCGTCTATCACGATGGTGAATTGGCCTGCATTTTCTCCACTCCTGGTTGCCTCCGCCACTCTTTGAATTTCACTGTACAGTCGAACAAAGCTATCAGCAATGGCGCCATCCCTAGCTCCACCTGCAGTAAAGGAACAGACGAGATGGCATCTCTCCAGTTAGTAATCATCCAAACATTATCTGGAAAGAACACAAGGTAATAAAATGGTTGCTTGCCTGGGAATGCTTGCAATTCAAAGAAATGAAGCCTCTCGTTCCTCCTATGCAGGGAAAGGTTACATCCCTAGCAAATTTCAGAAGATTAAAAAAAGGTAAAGCTGCTATGTAGATTTCAACTAGCAGAGAAATCCAGCATGCACTTTCCAATAAAGCATCCAAATCAGAGTTTACAGAAACCGAGCCCTCATCGTACTGATCCAAATTGGAAACTAGTGCATTTTATCAATTTTAGAAAAGACCAGCCTGAACCTGGGCTCGCTGGTACTCTGAATTGCCTAAGTACATGAGTAATTGTTGCTAACGAATGAACAGAACAGATATAGCAACTGGAAATATATACAGTCTAGCACAGGTTTTGAACACTACTAACTTGCAGAGTGCACTGATAATAGATAATACCAAAAGGCAACCTTCCTACAATTCCCAAAGCCGTTGGAAAGGGTGGTCTGAGATGCCTGATTACACATCTGACGAATAGCATGCCAACAAGAGCCCAGAAACACCCTTCTTTTAACAGCAAGATCAACTAGGATCCTATCAATTTGGGTCTTTAATCCCAAGATGATCAATGCTCATTGTGACATGGACAAAGATGCACTAAGCATTTAAGCACACGTAATATGTGCGCTAATGTAACAGTGAAACTAATATAGGCAGCTAGGCATCCGAGCTAAGCAAAGCTGGTTAGCACAAAACGTGTTCGACGAAATGCCAGTGAGGTGTAGAGGGGGTGAATCGCACCATCTTGCGCAGGATTCGGTCGTAATGGGTGAAAGGCTGCGCGAGGGCGAGGAAGGCAGCCGCCCCGCCGCCGGCGAGCGCGCGCTTGAGGAGGAGGTGGAGGACGAAGGCCCCCGGCGCCTCCACGCAGTCCTCTACTACCACCAACCGCGCCGCGGAGCCCATCGCCTCGGTCAGGAGGTCTCCCCCTCCGTACTCCTCCATGGTCCCCTGGGTAAACACCCTTCGCCGGAGAGCGAGACTGGCGGCGGCGGCGGCAAAGGAGTTTGAGAAAAACAGAGAAGCAGGCGCCCACAGAGTTCGGACACGGATCGGGGTATTCGGGTGTAGCCAGCCGTATGATTCGTTTTGGACGCCTGGATGGCTGGATCAAGCCAACTGGTCCCTCTCCTGGTACGTTAGATTAGTCTGAAGGCGTACTTTTTGCAAGTAATACGGATTACACAACTCAAGATAGAAGGCGCATACTCAGGTGGTTGCGTCACCACTTAGGGCTAGTTTGGCAGCTCACTTCCCTGTGGAGTTCCCGGCCTTTTCCCCTCACAGGAAGTTCACGCGTGATCTTTCCGATCCATTTGGAAGCCTGCTGCAGGGAGTTCTTCGACCCGAGCGAGCCCAATTATCCGCGCGGAAACGCACCCGATCTGCTGAGGTCTGGTATTTTTCCCCGTCGTGCCCTCGACTTGACTCCTCTGTTGCTCGACAGATCGCCGCCGCCGCAGTCGTTGCGTGTGGCTGTGCTACTCTCTCCTCCGCTATTGTGCACCCCTCGATGCGGTCTTCTCCACCGCCTCCGCATCAGGTAAGTCCTCCTCCGTCAGCCTCTCCCTACGGTTTCTCCTCTCCTCTCCTCTCCTCACCTCACCTCACACTCGCAAAAGTTCTTGCAGATCTCAGGGAGGAAAAGCTGCAGACACAAGCGAACGACGACCTAACGCAGTTCCTACGGCGGCGGACTTTTCAGATTCGGACTCCTTGCCACCTCCGCTCCCCATCAGCCATCAGGTGCCGCCTTTTGCTCTTTTCTTTTGTATATAAGAATCTTTCTTTTGATGCTGAAATGTATACGAAAATACGCAAAGATTTGGTAGGGAGTTGTCCCATTTCTGCTGTAGGAATGTTCATTTTGATCCTAAATGTTTGGAAGTAGGGAGGTGCCACATTTCTAATTTTTTTATACGCAGAAAATTTTGTATCTAGTATCTATCTGTGCATGTCTAGAGGTAGTGTTTTCAAGTATTGATTTGTTTTTTATTATACAAGTGATTGGTTTATTTGGATGAAACTCTAGATTCGTTAAGAGCGTAAATCTTTTTTTCTTTTCTAGCATTGTACCTTAGCTTGTATGTGGCATCCATTTATTGGGTTTAGCATATTGATTCATTTTAATGTGTAAAACATCTTTTGGTTTGTGTGTCGCATTTCTTTGTGTAGCTGTTCATGCATATTTGATCCAAATGATGTGAACTGGCGAGTTTTATTCACATTCATTCTGATGGCTGATTGGAAAATATAGAACCGATCAGGAAATACATGTTTGGAGTTTTTACTTCTAGTGATATTAGGTGAGCGTAGACTAATTCAATCATATAGGGATCAGTTATGAGCTTGAACTTTTGTCAGCAAAAATTCTAGTCAAGTAACTCAACACCAGATATGTTTTTGGTTCGTGGCATGATGTGTGGCTATGCTGGACTCTATGGTGCTTGTATACTTTTGTTCACGTCATCACAGGCATAGAAAGAAAATTTTGGTACTTGTATTCTGATGATTTGTGAAATTGGAGATTTGATTGATTCTAGCTATATTGTGGTTAGAAAAAATGAGCGCTTTGTCTTTTATTGGGGAAGTACTGACATGTGATGTTGAATGCTATTTTACTGTGTCAAGTTAGCTCATATGCTGTTAGCTAGCTGAATTGTTCTATTAATTGAAAACTCTGTTCATGCATCACCCTGATGTATGCAGTCCTATTCCTTTCCGATAATTCATGATTTATGAGGCTGTAGTCTTGTACAAAATCTTTTAGTAACCTATTTTTCTAGGGATCTAGACTATATGGTGAAATCCAAGCTGAAAGTTGTTGGCTGGCTACTGCTGTTGATTTATTGTTCTATTTGATGGGTTACTATATTGGATGTCTTTGAGTCTGAGACACACAGGAAGATATTCATTACAACCAAGAATTCTAAGGTTCGATTAATGTGGCTAAAACAAAAAATTAGGTATGTCTCTTTGAATATGCTCAGTGTATGATAATTATTAACCTTCTGTAGCATCTGAATTAACCTTAAAAGCTTCTGAATTATTAACCTTTTGTACCTTCTGTGACAATTTATTAACCTTCTGTAGCTTCTGAATTATTAATCTTTTGTAGCTTCTTTGAATTATTATCTTGACCATTAACTTGACTATTGATTAACATGTCTATTTGTCTATATTTGTTTGCTTTGAATTATATGTTGAATATAAGCCTTTAATTGTTAATATGACTGTAGATCTCTCATGGACCATACTTCAATGAGATAACTACTACGCAATCAGAACCAAGTTGGTGTTATTGGGATGGAATGAACTATTTGTGCTATGTTTTATTATCGATGGGAATAGGGATGTGGCTGGAACTGGTTATGTGCTCTGTTTCAGTACTGTTTGAATGCATTTATTTTAGCTGAGCATATGGGTACCTGTGCTGAGCATCTGGTGTAGCCATATGTGCTATGTTTGAATGCTCTGTTTCTACTGAGAATCACTGGTCGTTCTAGTCGTAATTGCGCTAGAATATGTAATGTTTTACTGCTTATTACTACTGTGTTGAACTACTGATGTTATTGAGCTGAGTAATGGGGATGAGAGTTTTGATTTGGACCATCACTTCCCATCTTCTGCACACATACATTATGCTCAGCACATCCCAAGTCACTCTAGGTCAGCCACTCATACCCACCCATTTATCACCATCTGTGTTGTTTGAATGCGTTTGAACAACGATGCGTTTACTTGAACAAGGATGTTTATTTCTGATTTTTCTTTAATTTTTTCTGAATTTTTGAAGTATTTTTTTTCTAAGGGGAATTTAGCCTCTTGGTTCCAAACCCAGGTGGGGAGATCCTCCCGGTCTATTGATTTGCCATCGGGAAATTGATTTGCCACTAAAATTCCCCTAGCAGCTTTTCTCCCTAGGGTTTGACTCCCCTTGCTGCCAAATCAAGCATTATTTTTCCCCAAAATCCTTGTTTGACAACAATCATTAGACAATCCTTGTTTTTTAAGACACAATAACATCATTTGACAATTATACGGTTGATTAAATCTAGACAAAACATGATCTATTGCAGCTAAATCATTATTTTCAAATATAGCAACATATTATTTTTGCATAACGGTATTTAATTGCTACTTAAGTTTAAGAGATTATAATTTTACAATATGAATTATGTAACGTGTATAAATATATATGGAATACAATGGAATAGTAAAACAAAATAATTGATCGAAGAAATAATAAGTCACTGTAAAAATAACTTTTAATAATTTATCTCCACGTGACATTTTTCGTCGTACGTGGGATGATTTACCTAATCAACATATCTCACCAATTCACGAGCAACACTCACACCTCCTACGTAAAGTCGACGCTCACATGATGCTACAATTTATTAATATCTTTCGTGCATATTATATATACGACGGTTTTCTAATCTAGAGGCGCCGCAGTTTATAAGACCACGACATCCCGAATATTCCTCCTATCCATCTATAAGACATGCCCCTCAAAGACAAACCCCGCAGCATTTCTTCTGCGTCCGGTGTCATATCGCTCCACCAGCCGCTTGCCCGTTTTCCTACCCTACTCCCTCCCGCTCGCGCTCGCCAGGCGGCGGCCATGGGTTCTTGCTTCTCATCGGAGGGCGGCGGCGGCAGTAGGAGGGAGGTGCGCGCGATGACGTCGCAGATCCCGCGAGCCGAGCAGGCCGAGTCGACCGAGGCGGTCATCCGAGGTCTTGTGCATGGTCCTCCACTACTCTCCCTCCTCCGTTCTTGCTCCTACTCCCGGAAATGCGGCTCGAGTTCTTGGGCGTTTCTTCAGTTCGGTGCTTTGCTTCGATTTTGCGGATTGCTAGTTTGGTGATCCCTTAGCGCATAGAGCGGTTCCTGTTTTTGGTTCGGTCAATGCTAGTTTGCTAGTTCTTGGCAAAAAGAAATCAAGAACCCTACAAAAACCTACAAACCCAGGGTTCTTGGCAACGAGGATACTGGGTTCTTGATTTCTTTTTCTTTCCTTGATTTTCGCTTGCTCCGCCTTAGCACGGAGTAGCCGCTCTGTCGCCGGCGAGCGCGCGTTTGAGGATGAGAGGAGGTGTGGACTGACTGGGGGGGCAAAGACCCCGTGCTCCTCCACTCTTCCGCCCGGGAGCCCATCTCCTCTCTCTAAACCGTCTCCTGCGCCATCGTTGTACGCCGCGGTTACTGAGTGTTATTGATTCTTAACAACCCCCCCCCCCCCCCCCTTCCCTTTTTCCCCTGATTTTTGGTTTTCGGATGGCTCTTTGGCAGTTGCGCGATCGCCTTGGCAGGGTCCTTAGATTGTGTCAAGAACGGGCTGCTGTTTACGCGACCATTTGAGTCGTTTGCATTTTTTGGAATCGGCATACTCGACTTCATTTCTTTAGTGTCGATCAATGGATTTCGTGAAGAAAAGAAACGCTAGCTGGTCTAACAAGTAGATGTTCCTGGGCTTATGTAGATGGCTAGATGCTAATTTCCTCTTATTGTTTCTTTGTGCTGTTCTTGATAGTTGAGATGGCGAGGTTAACATCAAGAATTCTGCGTGTCTCTTGTTCGTAAAAGAGTGCCATCACATTATATGGGTTACCGTTCGTGTTGTGTTATATTTTCGCTGTCTTAGCAAGGAAAGCAAGGAACCAACTGTCTGCTGCGTTCTTGGAATAGTTTGCTTTTTTCTTCTCATTTGCTGATTAATAGCATTGTGATCTTTTTGTCACTAAAAATTAGTAGCGCGATTTCCCCTTCCCTCTGCATTTGTATATCTGATGATTCATCCATTTTCGTGTTGTTTGTACAGAGATGTCAATGGTCACGGTGGATGCCTCTCATGCTGGGTTCATCACAAACCTGGATCTAGAGTGCTGCATTGATGGAAAGGCTTTCAGATATGCGGATCTGTATGTGGCAACAGGTGGATTCAGTGTAGACCGCCTCCTGGGACATGGTGGGTTCGGCCAAGTGTATAAGGGCTTTCATAATGGCACCAATGAGGTCGGTTCATATCATCATATGCCTCTGCTCAATTGCATGGCTGCAGATATGTTTATGTGTACTATCATATGATTCTTTGTTGGTTATTCAATGCTCAAATGAACTAGGCTGATCTTGAGTATAGTTGTATAAGTATTGATTGAAGCAGTGTGTTCAAGTAAGGAATGATGTAGTATTCTTTAGTTTTCTTCATTTATAGCTCAAGGTTGATCGATGCGTATGGTTAGTCAATGATATTTTTTTTTGCTATTGTGTTAATAGAATGAACTGGATTGGTCTTTTAGTATGATTGAAGCTGCATACACAAGAAAGGATTGGTGTAGATTTTTTTTGACTCTATTTCTATCTGAATTTCGGTTGACGGCATGTTTAATTTATCATGAAAAATGCTTGTTAAGAGAAGATGTGAGTTGACTTTCATTTTCTTATATGATATTCTAATTCTCAAAAACTGCAATGGACAGGAGGTGGCTATAAAGAGGCTTGATCTCCAGGGACAGCAAGGTGACAGGGAATTCATTACTGAAGCTGTGATGCTGAGCAGCCTGCACCACCCAAATCTTGTAAAGCTTGTTGGCTATTGTGCTGATCTTGGACAGAGGATTTTAGTTTACGAGTATATGCCTTTGGGTTCCCTATACAGTCATATCCATGGTATGCTGCCAACCTACCATATATAATTCTTCCTTTTTGCTATGTGTTAGAAGTTGGTGTAATCAGAGTTGGTTCTTGGTTTATCCAGATCTTCCCCCCGGTCGGCAGCCTCTTGACTGGAGTACAAGAATTCAGATACTTCTTGGTGCTGCTAAAGGTCTTGAGTATTTGCATAACAAGGTTAAACCTCCTATCATTAATCGTGATGTGAAATGCGCAAACATTTTGCTTGGAGAGGGGTATCACCCAAAACTGTCTGACTTCGGCTTAGCAAAGCTAGGTCCAACCGGTGATAATACCCATGTTTCAACTAGAGTTATGGGTACACCTGGATATTGTGCACCAGAGTATTTGATGACTGGTAAATTGACTGTAAGCACAGATATTTATAGCTTTGGTGTTGTTATGTTGGAGGTTCTCACTGGAAGAATTGCTAGAGATGAAAGTCTCCCTGAATCTGAGCGAAACCTTGCTTCATGGGTAAGCCATTGATTTCTGTTCCCATATCTCTTTACCTGTGTATCCTTAATATTATTTTATAGAGCTTCCTTCATCTAAAAAACTTGCTTCTCCTCAATGCTTGTATATAACTTTTTTCTAGGGCAGTGCCAGTATAATACCTCTGCTAATGATGAAGTAAGTCGTCCTATTAGTATCTCAGTAAGCTTAGCTCTGCTCTGCATCTATCGACACCAAAATGGCATAAATGTTACTCGTTTTGTTTCTGAACCGGTTGATCATATGAAACTTGTTCTGCGCTTCTTCTGTCGCCTTTAATCTCGTCGTTGCATAGGCAGGAATGTCATGTTTCCACAATTCCTTGTTATTTTCTTCTCGAGAACATGCGAAAATCCTGTCTTGCATGTCTCGGTCATATGAAGTCACAGTTCTTCATATTTACACTAAGGATGATTTCTGAATTCTAGCTAAACGATAAGGTTACCTTTTCTCTCGTGTTCCGCTTATAAGGAGGCCACAGACTGTATTACTTTTTTGCCCCTTAAAGGTTCAGGTTTTTACATGCTGTACAGAGTTATGTTTTATCTTTTGCGATTACTCGCCTTAACCTATCTTGTGATGTATGGTTTCAGGCTGTCAATCCTACCCTCAGACCGGACATCACCAATCTGGTAGACCCGGCGCTGCAGGGTCAGTGCTCCGCGAGTCGTTTGTACCATGCATTTCTTCTTGCTGCACGATGTGTCAGTGAATTACCCGCTATGAGGCCAGCCATTACAGAAGTGGTCAGGACTCTCGACAAGATCTCGAAGCCAGCTACTAAGAAGAGGCAGTTGGAGCGTGGGGGACCCAGCACAACAGCTAGAACTAGCTCTGGTGGGAACCAAGCCCAGGTCAAGGATCAGGGGCAAGGAAGCTGAGGAGTCCAGTGCAAAGCAAAACAATGGTGCTCTTCTGTTAGGAGCAGCATTACTGCTGGCTGTTTGGGAGCAAGAACAGGTCGTGGTGCCTGTTCAGATGATATGGTTGAATTGCATGGGTGTGCATGTTGAAGAATTTTGTTAATGTAGGTCATAGCTACCCGGTGTTACCCTTCTTGTGTTTGTTGTATCTGAGGCTTATCAGGCGTCGTTTTCGCCCAGATGCTTTTGCATGATGATGGGGACTATGTACAGACCAGTGGGGATGGCTTGTTTCCCTTGCTTTAGCTGTTGATGTCGTACATTGTGTTCTGCAGTAATATGTACCCAGTGTACCCCTAAACCGGTTGGTTATCTTGATTCGGTATAGTTTATTGTTTTTTTTAACTAACCCCAGATCTCAGAGGTAGAATGTTTACTCAACCTCGGCCATTTTCATCAGAGTGTAATTGTACAACTGGTCTCGACAACATGTTATCTTAACGGTTGATCTACGTCAAGTCGTCAACTGACTAGCAAGGCAAATGCAAGTACTCCCTCCGTCCATAAATATACGACGTTTAGCTTGTCCTAAATATCATATATTGCAATCAAGCGTAGTATTTGTCCTATTGTGTTGACAGATAACACTGATGGCATACACGTTTCGAGAGGAAAATGACATGTTTTTACCATAAATATTTTGAATAACATTGCGGGAACCTTGGAAAGTAATCAGCTTTCAACACCTCGTTATAGGGCGTGGGTTTTGGTCTCCGCTAGTCTGTAGCCACACTGTTTTCCGAACTTATATTCGAATACAGTGGCACATAGTACATAATCTTCGTACATAACATATTTCAAGAGTGTGTTGCAAGCCAACTGTATCGAAAGAACAGAAGTACAAAGAGATCATTTCTTCACAGTGGTCTGAAGAGAAATAAAACATGCTCTTCTCCGGTACAATTCCTCCATGATACTGTCATAAACTAATCTAACACAAATTTCCCCTTTTTCATGTGTATTGGAAGTTGCATCCTTTTCTTTCTCCTACTTGGAACACTAACTATTGACAATCTTAATGAAACTAATAGAAGAAAATTTACACCGATGACTTACAACAGTTTTCCAGACCTACCAAAAAAACTTTATCTGACAACTGAGCTCAATATGATACAAGGTACACTTCCTGCAAAACTTGGAAAATACCAGCTGGATTTTCCCATGGAGAAAACATCACTGCTCTTTTCAACACATTGTTATAGCAATCAGGCAATCCAACCATTAATGAACACTCCAGATCTTGTTGGGAGCTACGACTTCCTCCAATATTCTACGAGTTTAGCTTCCAGTTGTTTCAGTGGAATTCTGCCTTGCCTGCTAAAAGCAATTCAAATATAGTGAACCAACAGCAACTTAACTCCGTACAATCTTTCTAGAGCAATTAGGTACACTCATTTTTCTTTTCCTATATCCTGGCCATGCAAACGTGATATAGTTGTGTCCCCTTTCTTATAAGGACGAACTATATTCCTTCTTTTGAGTTTCCATTTTTAAATATTATTAAAAAAGGCTGTTGGTTGAGCAGATGCACCTAAGCTTTATTTCCTAGCACATCAAATATTTTAGCAAAATGACAACATAGCAATAAAAATCAAAGCTAGCAATAAACAAAGACTGAGAATGACAAGTAGCTCCTGGTGCCATACGTCATTATTAACCCAGCATTATTTTGGCAAACTTTTGACTTTATGGGTGTACCTTACTCTTGTCTAGCCATCCAAGTCCCCTAGAAAGCAGGCCCATTCTCCTGTTAGGTGCATCATGATTTGGCTCTTGATTCGTCTTGCCAGGAACATGGTCTGCACGTGGTGAACTACAGAAATGCCAAGTAAATGAAGTATTATAGTATGAAGGTAGAATTCCAGATTCTCAAAAAAAAAAACAGCAACAAGATCAATCAAATGTGATTGGTAGAAAAAATGTCCAGGCCTAGTGGAGAAAAAAATTAATGGGAGAGGAAAAGAAACCAACTGAAGCAATAGCCAGTGACTCAGTGACACGTGAAGAAAGTCATGACCAGTGTGGAACAATAGACTTTTGATCATATAGATGGAAGTTCAATCCAACAACCAAAACATACCTTGAAGTGAAAGATTGATTGGCTTTAAACTGCCCAGCCTGATACTGCTTTGTAGCCTCCAGCATTGTTTCTGCCATTACAGCTCTCTTCTCCATTTGTGAAAGTGCTGCCATTGCTTCTTCATACTTCTCCTGCATACAAAAGATACCAAAAAAAAAATTAGGCATCTGCCTTCTCAGATACAACAAATTGTGCATGCAATCAAGAAAGTAGAACTTCCAAAAGACTGATTGCAAAAGTTCATCCAAGAATTAACCTGGAGCAAGTGAGCTGCGTGTTTTTTTTCAGCAGCATCTCGTTCAGCAGCTATGCGGGCATCTTCTGTCACTTTCTGTTCTTGCTCCATTCTTAATAAGATCTGTACATGCAAGTTAATATGTGGACATTTCTAGCCAATCAGATGGTCCGGTGAAGTCGGGAGGGCCATGTAATATCATGCTAAAGAACACATAGATTATGGACACAGAATGTATGCAGTAAGACAACACCTGAAGCATTGCTTGCTCTTGCTCTTGCTTGCCTGCAAAGGCTTTTCGCAGTTCAGATACCTCTGCCTCCAATTTCTCAACCTGTGAGTCTTTTCCAAGTCAATGTTGTATACAGGAAAACAATGGGCAAAAGGGGGATTCAATGACTAAAAGTAAAATTACCATCTAGGAAATCTTAAAGTGACTATGTTTTCAGAAAGAAGTCAGAACATATAATAGTACTGGGAAATTCAACTTCCATGAAACCACATGCTGAGGGAAAAGAAGTGATTCCAGATAGCATCATACCTTAGCACTCAACATTCGTCTGTTGTCATGCTCAACCATCTCCATTAAAGCAGTTTCCAACTCCTCACCCCTGAAAATATAAATAAATATTAGCTTTGTGGGCACATATTAGTGGATCCAATTAGCAAGTGATACATCACAAAATTAAGTCATATGATTCAATTTCAAACAGTTTAACTAGATGTGTGTGAAACGAACAGGAATAAATTTGACTTTAGTCGCCCAAGGAAAAGAAAAGGACTATGAGGTGCTGTGAAGATGTGAAAGAAATAAAGCTAGCATGTTGCTTTTATATTTCTTTTTTCCCATAAAATAAACAGAAACTCAAATATTGTACAGAGAGGGCTAATAGGCATCATTGATGTATAAAACAAAGGGGAAAAGATACTGCAATTTTTGATATGTTAAATCTGCTCAACAAAGTGCAATTGTTTATGTTATTGTATCTAGAGCTGAATACTTGTATTGATCATAAGTTGCTAGTCTTGACTCATATGGGCATACATATGCCACGGACAAAATATAACCAAACCTGAGATCAGCTGATCTTTTCTCCTCAAGCAGCTTGCATAGTTCAACCTTTAACCATGACACCTGCATTGCAGTATTGCATGTGTATAGAATTCATCATAGGCATAATAGCATGGAGGAACCATTCAATTCTACTAAAAAAAGGAAAAAAAAAGATTTTGATATTGTCACAGAACCATTAGGAATCAGCAGGTTTTAAGAAGAAATTCAAGACATATTTGAAAACAAAGATCAAATACAATACTTTCTTAAATACAATATTTTCCATTTCTTTTACAGAAAGAAATAACAAATCCAAAAGATAAATACTATAGAGGAGTTGCTACCTGATCTTGAAGATCAACACCCTGATCCAAATCATTCTCTAGCATAGAACTAGTACTAAGGTAGGTCTCAAGATTTGCTGATCCAGTGTCTCCATTCAATTTCAAACCATCTGCCCCTTCCTTGGACTTAACCGGTGAGCACACAAATGAAGGGTCATGTTTAAAGCTATATAGTTTGGTCGCTAACCCCTTCTTATCTTTCCAGGAATTACGGTCTTTCGATCTTTCCTCCATTGCAGTTAAAATTTCAGGCCTGTGCTTTTTCCTTAACTCTTGCAATCCCATTTCTCTAATTGATTGAAAGCCCATGCAAGCTGTCAATACTAACTGGCTGCTGTCAAAAGTAGAGCCAGCAAGAGATTGAAGTAGTGTAATTGCATCTCCGGCATCTTTTGTGGTCACCAGTGCAGGCCCTGCAAATTTACATATGAAGACAACAATGTTTGTTGCACATCAAAATTTGATCAAAAAGAA
Organism: Setaria viridis; assembly: GCF_005286985.2. Classification (NCBI taxonomy): domain Eukaryota; kingdom Viridiplantae; phylum Streptophyta; class Magnoliopsida; order Poales; family Poaceae; genus Setaria; species Setaria viridis. Next base: position 47,181,255 of record NC_048271.2, read on the forward strand.
CAAAATTAAAGGCACTTGTTAACATTATCCAGGCGTTAATAAACAGAGCTAACATCAAAAGAGGGTTATCTTATACCATATAAATCCAGCAAAGCAAGAGTCGTCCTGAACAACATTGTACGATTTCCTTCAAAAAGGATAACATCCCAAACGCGAAGTACTACAAGAGAGGTAAAGTCTGTACTTAGATATCATTAACACATACATGGTACACAGAATATGCAACCAACAAAAAAACAAGAAGATTTTCCATATCCTGGTAGTGAGATTTAAATGTTAGTAAGCCAAAAGGGGATTAGCCAATCTTACAGCAGTTAACTATCAGCAAAAATATTTGTGATAGCACATATCATAATGAAAGAACCAAGACACTGTATAAAACCTGACCACTTTCCCATGGAAGCATATTGATGAAAATTGAAAGAAACCATGGTCCAGTCACCCATCCCACTTGAACTCCCAAGAAATTCATATGTTTAGCTGAAGAGAATTGCAATGATGTAAGTGCCAAGTGATAACCATAAAAAAAATACTTTCAATGGAAGAAACTTTAGGTGTAAATACTTTGATACACCGTGCCTTCAAAAAACAAAAAAGGAATAGTGGCGTAGACATGTGTTTGATCTTTTTTAACATATAACGAATCTTAACAAAGGCTAATATCAGTAATATCCTTGGACGACGTACCCAATTTAGGGAATCTTTCTCGTACAACCTCCTCAAGAACGAGCTGGTCAACCTGTGTATTGAGCAGCAACACAGTCTAAATGTACGAAGGAAAGAGTGCATGCATTAAGATTAACAAATTAAAAAGTACCTGAGATTCAATCATTTCTTCAGTGTAGTAACCATCAAAGTAATCATCAATAACCCCTACTAGAGCCCTGGAATTTAAAAGCAAGTTACAATCGAGAAACCAGTCTTGCACTATAAAGGCCACAGAGTCTTTTTCTATATACAACGTATGTATAATTCAGACATACCAAAATGCATTTTCTTCAGGCATGAACAACAAAAATAACCCGGCAAAAAAGTTCATGGCCTGAGAGAAAAAAAAAAGTGAAGGAATGAGATAAAAGGTAGTTTGGTAATAGTGGTTATATCAGAAATCGGATTATACTCCTAAAGTGAGGCAGTGGAAAGCAAAATAATGTAACCACAAACTGACCTGATAAAGATAGATATAATAAAATTCTTTTACCGGAGATAGGCTAATTCATTTTACATTTTGTTAATCCCTTCTGAGTATAAGGTCTAATAAATATTTTGCTTGACAGAAGATCAGAACTGATGATTGAAAAGGGAGACTGCCATAGCTCATAATGGATTACTTAAGGCCATAGATTAATGCTCAGCAGAACTAATGATTGAGAAGCATGGCTTTTCAGAATTTGCGTGGACCACTTAGCATGGACTACAATCCTATGTTCTATAGACTTAAGGTAACAAGACTAAAAGAGGCTAGATAAAAATTCAAAATTCTTCAATGAGCATCAGTTTACCTGACAGTACCCAACTGATGGATTATGCCTGGCATATGCGGTTAATAACCGCCTCAAAGCATTCCTCCCATCCTCATCTAATGCAGGGTGTCCTGGAAATGTTCGTGGCAAATCCTGTAATGAAAAGAGAAATCAAGTGTATAGAAACACTAGACTTGTCAACCATGGCATACTTCCTCTCAATTCAAACTGTTGCAAAGAAAAACCTTCTCTATCTGTCCTTTCCACTTCTCAGGTTGTGCAACTTTTCTTGGTGCACTTATCTGTTCATTGAGCACTGGATCCACAAGGTCCTTTTCATCCGATTCCACGGTGCCTTCAAGCAATTTGTTGTAGTACCCAGTAATTTTCCGAGCACCAACACCCACAAATGCTTGCCATATCTGCAGGGAAGCCAACAATATGTGAGTGTAAAGTCATCGAATCTCACACAAAGCAGACAGAATCAAGTTGAAAATCCGGTTCGCAGTTGCACCTCTCCTCTAAGAGCCATTGGCACTCCTCCACGAACCAAGCTCTCAAGCTCCTCCCTCCAAGGAAAATAAGACCCATCCTCGCCTCCCTCCAAAGCAGTACCTGTAGAATCACCAGGTGTCTCCTGTCCAAGTTCATCATTCTCTGCAATGCAAGACACAGGCTCTGCTGGATCCCCTTCATGACTCACTTCTGCAGTCCCTCCTTCCTCTTCAATAGAAGCAAGCTGTGTTGCATCCTTTCCATGAATGTTATTCGCACCATTATCTCTTTTCACCACCCGAGAGCTCATCATTTTCTCAATGATGCTTAGCGCTGCACGTACACGCCTCTGGGACTCAACTTTTATCGGCTTCAGTTCATCCAACAACCCCTTGTCCAAGAAGAGTTCTACCAGCTTTTCCAAGTTGCCACTATTCCTGTCTTCGAATTCTTCGGAGCCTAAATTCGAATCTTTTAGTTCTTTGGAGTCCACATTCACTTCCTTCAAGTCCTCTGAGCCTTTGGACCCCTCTGTAGACCTACTACTAGTCTCCTCCTCTTTCACTTTGTCCAAGTTGTCAGTTACATCTTTTGGATCTTCTGGCGCACCATTTGCTTCTTGTGATTCATCGCTAGCATCAGCTTCATTCAGGCCTTCCAATTTATTGTTATCTTCTGCATTATCAGCTTCCTCATCTCCTTCTTTATCACTATGCATTCCAGCACCATTATTCTCTTCCGCCTTCCCTGCTCCTTCATCACCATCTCCTGCAACAGCATATGGCGAAACGCTGGGTGTGGCGGGCACATTTGCGGACTCAGCCAACCTGTCCAAGAAGTCCCTCCATATGTGCGCCCTCTCCTCCTCCTCTTCCTAACAAACAACCATACAAAAAAACATCAAAAACTTTCCCAGAAACAAACAAGGGACATAACATTTCCACTCTGGCAAAGTAAATCACCTTGTAAATCTTGGCGTATTCGCGGAATCGCTGCAGATGCTGCGGCCGCACCGCGAATCCATACGCGTCCCTGCGCCAAACCTCAGCACCATCAGCCACGGCGTCCAGAGGCAACCCCAACCACGACATTAGCCCCGCAGGGCCCAGGGAAACAAGGAACAAAACAACAGACAGAAGAGAAGAGAAGAGGAGGCAAGCAAAATGCGCAAAGGAGGCGCCTTTTTGTGGGGGTTTACCGTGGGGACTCGGCGGCCATGGGGATCACCGCGCATTAAAGAAGAAGCGACAGGGCGACCTCGGCAGCGCACGCCATGGATTGACCAAAGCCATAAACCCTAGCCCGCGCGGGCCCCGAGATCCGCGCACATGGGAAGGGGAAAATTCTGGAGGAAAAAGGAATCAGGGATCGCTACGGATCGCGGCAAGGCCCGGTGGAGCCTCGCGCTGGCGTTAATTGCACCGCACCCGCGCTGCCGCGGCGCCCGAGGGGAGGCCCACGCGCGAAGGCGACGAAGAGGAATAGAAGAAGAAGAAGAAGAAGAAGAAGAAGAAGAAGATGCGGCAGCGCAGATCGAGGAAGGCGAGGAGGAGACCAACAAAGGAGGGGAAAAAAAACTCATTTTGCGTCGACGCTAGAGCCGCGGTGCACGTGGCGCGCGGCACGACGATGTCGCGCGCGCCCGGCCGCGCTCCTGCATGGATTCCATTTCAAGCAATCGGAGGAGAAGACGGTACGGTGCTTCACCTCTTGTACTCGAAGTCGAAGGCCCCGGCGCCCATGGCCGCCGCCACCGCCGGTCGGTCGGTGCGCAGCGACTCGCCGTGGGCTCGTACCGGCCGGCGCAGAGTTGCCGAGCAGCCGCGAAGCCGCTTGGGGGAAGGAGGACGGGCGGCGGAGAGCTTTGAATGGGATTAGAAACTAATCGCCTGAGTTTGACCTGGATTTGCAGCGAGATTGGTCAAAAAATGGTGTTACTATAGTACCACCACTCGATCGATGCTTCTTCAAGGAAAAAACATAGATCAGGCAATTTTTGGTGATGATGGCATGGCGCCCGCTCGTGCGTGATGCTACTGTTCCCGTGTCAGGTCCCAAGCTGCAAGCTTTGACCCTACGAGAACTTCGTCGTGTGGTGGTTTGGTCGGAGGACAGCAGCATCTGAACCATGATCAAGTACGAGTACGGTGTAGTGTTACCAAATGGTGGTTGTTGGAACTTGGAAGTGGAGCGCTTCGGCATACGGCCATAAACGACTCCGATCAGCAAAAATACTTGAAATGCAGCAAAAATACGCGCTCGGATCAGCAGGACAGAGCACCAAATCTGTTGGGTGTTTTCAGCTTGTCACGCTCCCGGCTTCCCTGCATTATTGGCTCGCCAATTCAGTCAAATACACACCCTGTACCGAAGAGGACACGGAGCCTGCAGTGCAGTTCCAGAAGATCTGGTGGTGAGGGTGGGTCCCATGTGGATGTGGTTCGTTAGAGTAGGCACAACTTGCCGCATGGCGGCATGGCGAGTGGAGAATTGGAGAATGGAGACCCCAGCCACAGCCAAAGAAAGAATCGTGCAGGCGCAGGGTTGGTTGTGGACGACGGATTGTGGTGGGCGCGGCTGGGCCCCTCGGGATAGCTTGCGCGTAAAAAACACAAAGCGAAAGCCTCTCTGTCCACCTCTCGGCCCAGATTCCCTGGGCGGCGGATGGCCTGCCTGCTTCGGCTTCCTTCCGTGTGTTATGGGCTAAAGCAGCCTGCGGTCCACGGAGTAATGTGTTTTTTTAATTACAAAGAAGCCCAATAAACGATATGATCGGGCTGCGCACTTGGCCCGGGACACCCCCGAACGGAGCTAAACGACAGATCAGACGACGTCATCAGTCCACGCTTCGCTTCCAAAATATCTTTGCTATACTACCCCGGTAGGATGATGCGATCCTCCACTAAACAAGGTACCCTATGACATGCTGCTCCCAAAAAAAGAAACACTAAAATTGTGATCACTTTAAAAACACTAGCTTCTTATCGACGACATCCTCTGATATGGTTGACTTTGGGTTATTAGTATAAGTCTCTTTTTTTTCTTTCCCTCTTAATGTGATCCAGATCCGGTTGCCGTCAACTACAGTGAAGGAACTGTAATGTCCCAGGTGGAGTATCTAGCAATCCATGATATTATGGGTTTGGTGTCTTCCTAGTAGATTTCCATTATTCTCACATCGTGTGGTAACTTTGTGGAAAAAAATATTTTACAAGTGAATAGTTGAGGTTACGTTCTATCCATAAATATGTTTGTTTTTTTTACCATAACCTAACTTTGTTGTCCTTAAAACATTATACGTGAGATACAAACTAGATTCCATAGTTAGATTATTATGTGGAAGTGGCATGTCGTACCATGAGGAAATATGAAGGACAGCAAATACCACCTGAAGGGAAAACAAAATAGAAAAGTCGGCAACAGAATTTCTTTTTTCAGGTTTATTCAATATAAGCTAGGGACGTACTCCCTACGTTCCAAATTGGAGGTCGTTTAAGATTTTTATAGGTTCTTAGCATGATTTAATTCTAATATATACGTTTCAAATTATCTCATTATCTTGTTAAAAATCATTGGCACTAACAATATCTCATGCGATTGTCAATTGTTAGCTTGGTGGACTTGGCTAATCGGATGCGAGCACTGAGCACGGAGGAAGCTCCATAAGACATGACACATTCGCCATCGTGAAGAAAGGATAGAGGAAGACCTCGCCGTACACGAGCTCGCACGACTGCAGCCTGCAGGAAAGGCTTTCTGTTGTCGATGAGAAAGACGTTCGCGTGCATCGAGCCGAGCCAATAATTTTTCGTCCGGGAAGCTAAGAGAGGAATTGTGGCACGCTAAAAGATCACATGTGGTGTGAAGTTGTGAACATCACGGCATCGTCGAGCCGAGCCGCTCTCCGGTAGTAGCCGAACACGCTAATAAACCGAACGGTTTGTCGTGTCGGCATGTAACGATGGGCCACGGAGTACGTCTCCTCGTAGTCCGACTGCACGACGTGGCCCACACAACAACACGAGATACTTCTCCCCAAGGCAAGGGTGAGAGAGCCCAGATCCAGATCCCCGGCGGCCCCACACGAGCGCTCAGCAGCAGGATCCAGCCGTCGGCCAGCCCACCCGGCCGAATCCTCCTCATCCCCTGGCCCCTGCCCTCCTCCGTTGCGGCGTCCCATCAAATAATCGCCCTCCATTCCCTCGCCTCGCCGTACAGGTACACCGGCCACCCTCCCCCCTCGCGCCGCTCTACGCCTCCTTTCCCCCCAACCCCAACCCAACAACAAACCACAAGAGGAGGAATCAATCCGCCCCATGCCCACATCCGTCGCCACCCACGCATCCCTCCTCCTCAAAGCCGCAGCCGCCAAGCCCTTCTTCACCCCCCGCGCGGCCGCGGCCCGGATCCCGCCCCCTCCTCCTACTCCCCGCCCTTCCCCACGCGTCCCCGCCGCCGGGCGCCTCCCGCCAACCACGGCGGTGACGTCCGCCGGCGCTGTCGGCGCTGGCCGCTGGTTCCGGTGGCAGTCGGCGCGGGGGCTGTGCGCCGCGCCGCATTCCGGTGGTGGGGCCGGCGTCGAGGGGATGGGATCTGATGCGGGGGTCGTCGGGGCCAGGAGGAGGCGGGCGGTGAACGGGCTGGCCAAGGATGTGCCGGCGGTGAACGGGATGTCCAAGGAGGACCCGGCGCCGCTGCCGCCGCCGCCAAGGTTGCTCACGCTGCCCACCGTGCTCACCATTGGCCGCGTCGCCGCCGTGCCGCTCCTGATTAGCAGTAAGTGGAAGCTTCTCTTTCCGAGTGTTTCTGTTGGTCGGATGATGACGTGCTGTAGAGGATGGATACGGGAAGTTGTGGTTCCTTTTTTCGGCGCTCTTCGTTCGTGTGTGGTAGCAATGTGGGAAGCCCGTGGGGATGATAGCGTCATGTTATCAAACGAATACGAGTGAGTTGCTGGAACAAATTTCCAGTGATCGATTACATGAGTGTTTTAACCTCCTTAATTCACTGTCTTAATCTTGAATTGACAGTACCTACATGTAACTTGCCCCAATAGTTTATATTTACCCAACTACATGCAAAATGAGTTCATGATCCTAGTTGCAAAGAACCTTTGGGGGTTATGGACTGTGGCACATAACTGTACTTTTGGTGGTCCTGAGGTTACACAAAAACCCACCCCTTCTATATAACCCCAAGCTGCAGTACTTGGTCAGCGTCTTCCAGAACCTGCACAACAAGCTGCATGAGGTGGTTGTGCAGGTTTGTGGGGGTAAAAGATGCTGGCCAGATACTATCTGCCCTTATTTTGAAGGGTGGGGCTCGTTTGTAACCTTAGGATCACAAAATCGTGGCACTTAAATCTCAGGGGTTTGATGCAGCTTGAACCACAGAATTTGTGGTTTCAGTAATTTTCTCAAAATAAATTCAATGTAAAAGGAGGCTGGTGGAAACATGTGCACCGTTGCTATTCTCCATAAGTCCTAGTGTCAAAACAATTATCTTTTCCTTTTATCCAAACAGTCCGCAGCTTTATTGAAACGACTTGGCACATGCATCCTTTTTTAGCTCTTGTTGATGGGCAGAGTCGGTGCAATGATTAAATGTATTGCCAGTTTGGCACGATACTTATCATCTGTATAAAGTAAAGAAAACGGTACTTGTTTGCTTACTGGAGGCTGAATAGTTTGTTTTCCTTAAATGGCCCAACAACTTAATTTTCATGCAGTCGGACTTGATAGCAAAACCCCCTTGAGCAACTCTGTCTTTTCTCCTGCTTCTATGTTAGCAGGCTTAAGCACCATGCGCTATTGCTTCAGACACAATATACTTCTGTTGTTTCTGCTGGCCACTGCTTATGATAAGCATTTAGAACCTGTTTAGTTTTGTGCTTATATTTGACCTAATAATGTTAATTTGACCACACATGTATTATTCCACCATGGATTGTTTATCTTATTTTTACCTTCCGTTACTATTTTTATTGCCAACAGCTTTCTACATGGAGGGTCCATGGGCAGCTACGGCCACAACTGGCATCTTCATTGCTGCTGCAATCACTGATTGGCTAGATGGTTATCTTGCTAGAAAGGTTTGTTGGAAAGATTTTATCTCAGTTATATGCTAGACAGGTTATTATACTATCGTTTCTGACTCCTTTTGCCGTTTCCTGATATATTTCATATACAGATGCAGCTAGGAACACCTTTTGGTGCATTTCTTGATCCTGTGGCTGACAAGGTCTCTCTCTCTCTCTCTCTGCTACCCACCTTATTCTGGCATCTTTACAACCAAGACTTTCAGTTTTTAAAAAGATGTACTACACACAGGATCTAACTTACTTTCCTTCTTTGCTGCAGCTTATGGTAGCCGCAACATTAGTTTTGCTATGCACCAAACCTTTGGAAGGATCACTACTCAGGGATGGGCCATGGCTTCTAACAGTTCCTTCCATTGCTATCATTGGAAGAGAGGTAGTTACTTAGTCAATCCACATTGCCACTTCCCAAGTAGTTAGTGAAAAAAATGGTTCATTGTAAAGTGTCTTGGTGGGCTTTATAGATCTGGAAATTTCAGCATGGTTTTGTGGCTTATGTTGATGTGTTGATATAGTTTTGTTCTCCGTTGTAAATATGACATGCTGCCTTATGTATGTTTCGTGCATTTTTGTTTTTTGCGAATACGTATGTTCCTGCCTGCTTAGCTGTCCTTATCTTAACCTTTATCCCTCAAGGCTTACATGATAAGTTATTAACATCACAATTATCAGTCTGGCCATTAACTTGTGGTTGTAATATCGGGTGCATGAATTATACATGTCTGAAATGGAAGTGTTTTTATCCAACCTCTACCGCCTTTAGTGGAGCCAGTGTTGCTTTGCCTCTTAAGTCAGAAGGAGTCATTTCACCATGTGGACTGGTATTGTGGCTTGTTTGAAACAGAACCCTAGAGCCTGAGCCTGAGCCTGAGTTGAACTTTTGATACTTCAAAGAGCTTTGGGAAGCTATATAAGTTGCACTAAAAGTTAGGGTAAATCACCAGATTTGTCTGATAACCTTCTGATTCCATATAAATACATGTGCTACAATGAGCGGCTTTAGTTCTCTTTCCTTCAGCACAGGCATTGTCCATTTTCCTTTTAAAGAATACAGCTGTTTCTGCTGCTATGTGGTATGAGTCTAACACATAACCTTTCCTGACCTTGTGTGTTTGTAGATTACAATGTCAGCTGTGAGAGAGTGGGCTGCGTCTCAGAATAGCAAAGTTCTTGAGGTTCCTCTATCCTTTATTAGTCTTCTGTTCCAGTGTCTTAATTAGAAGTTCAACAGCTAAAGAAATTTCAACTTTGCCACAACAGGCTGTTGCAGTTAACAACTTGGGGAAGTGGAAAACAGCGACGCAGATGACAGCATTGACTCTGCTTCTTGCCAGCAGAGACCCAAGGTAGTTGAAATTTCTTGTCGGTGTTATTATAGCTTTGTTATTATTTCATTTTTTTTTCAATTGATATATGATATGGTTCGCATTATGCACTCTGTTTTGCAGTCTACCTGCGCAAGGTGCTCTAGTTACCCCCGGTGTTGTGCTGCTTTATGTATCCGCTGGACTTGCCATATGGTCCCTAGTGGTGTACATGAGAAAGATATGGCGGATACTTCTAAAATAGTATTAGCATATAGTGTAATAGAAGAAACAGATGCAAGGCGAGATTCCATTCAAGATTATACAATTTTTGGAAGGTTGTTGAGTTGATTGATGGCCTAGAGCTGGTTATGATCCTCGGTAACTTGTGCGTCATCAATTTTTGGTGGATTTGCCGCCAAAACTGTCAGGATCCTTTTAGATTCCTAGAAACAAAACATATGATGTGACCTAGCAAGTTGCTGAAGTGATTGCTTCCTTCAGCTATTCGAAGTCATTATAGCCTCATAGCTTGTGTGTTGGATGCCAGGTGTAATGAGATGTATAAGTCTACGATGCAGAAGGTTGTAACCTTATACAAACACAAAATCAGGGGGTTTGTGCGTGTGGAGTTCTACCATGTAATTTACACATAATACCATATGCCAGGAGCATACAGTTATTCTTTTCGGGAGTGACAAAGTCCCGTCTCCGACGTGCCGCTTCATTTCCAAAGAAATTTATGCTTCATTTCCAAAGAAATTTATTGAGTAAAATGCATCAGAGGTCAACTAATTTGCAATGGAATGTTATATTATTGGGTGAAATGCATCAAAGGTTCACTAACTTGTAATGGAATGTCATATAGGTTCGCAAATTTTGAAAATGCATAAATTTTTTTTAAGTGATTCACCGCAGGGGCATACCCTTCCACGTGGGTGTTTAGTGTTTTGGCATGCTACATAGGTATCTCCTCTTTCATCAAGCATGTTGTCGGCGTGACGAGTTCCGGCCGCCGCTGCCGCATGTCGGACAAGACACTGCCGCCGCAGCCTCAGGACGGCAAGACGCCGACGAGGCCAACGAACTGTGCATGTGCCGATCCTCATGTCGCCCACAACTTGAGGAAATGCCCCCATCCAAAGTTCATGGGAGAGAGGAAGATGGACAGAGATGAGAGAGGAAATATACAGTCATCACGCCATGTCAACTTTAGACATCTAGGTGGAGGAGTGTGGACTTGTGATGAACGACTTAAAAAATTTATGGACCTAAAAATACACTTGCAGAGTTTGTGGACTTATGTGATACCCTATTATAAGTTGATGGACCACCGGCATTTTACTCAAATTTATTAGTGAAGAGTGTAACTGCCATTCTTTTGAATATGGTAGCTCACCAACAGTTTCATTTCTTCTCGATCGCGGTGTGTGATTTGGGTCCTAAACTGTCCAAATCTAACGGTCAAAGGTCAACATGGATTTTCCACATGTGCATGTGACCGCATGATTTATCCGGACCATTCATCTTGAGATCAACAGTGAGATGAATCATAGGTAGGTAAGAGAATTTTAAGTAGGTAAAAAAATTTCATGGGAGAAAAATGAATGGTAAGATCACGAGCGCATGTGGACTTGCCTTTCCCGGTCAAAGGCTCCGATGGGAACGTTAATTTTCTATTATGCAGAAATTGAACTGTTTCTTACGGAAATCTTATAACTTTGGTTCGTTTTAATTTATGGAAGTCATTATATCGAATTCATGCGAAAATTGTGAGTTCAAAAGCGAAGTCTAACCCACTACCCCGCGCTAGTGCCTAGCCGTTCATGAAGCGCGAATGAAGCTCCCATCATGGCTCACGGCCGTGCCGCCGGATCCTCGGGCGTACGGCCACCTCATCCAGCTCTGCGCTGACTCCGGCCGCCTCGCCGCCGGCCGCCAGCTCCACGCCCGCCTTGTCTCCCTCTCCGTGACGCCGTCCAACTTCCTCGCCTCCAAGCTCATCTCCCTCTACTCCCGCGCGGCGCGCCTCGACGACGCACGCAGGGTGTTCGACGCCATCCCGCGGCCCAGCGTCTTCGCCTGGAACGCCATTCTCATCGCGCTCTCGCTCCACTCGCCAGACCCCTCTGCCGCGGTCCGCCTCTTCGCCACCTCCGGCATCTCACCTGACGAGATCACACTCTCCGCGCTCCTCAAATCGCTCGCCGCGTCCGGGCCGGGGCTGTCCACACTCGTCGCTGGGGAGCTCCACGCTGTCGCGATCCTGCGCGGCTTCGGGGCCGACCTGTTCGTGTCCAATGGGCTCATCACTGCCTATAACAACGCTGGGGACACCCGCTCTGCTCGCGCGGTGTTTGACGAAATGCCGCGGCGAGACGTCGTGTCCTGGAACTCTCTGATATCATCGTACGCCCGTGCAGGATTGTACCGGGAGTGCCTGGACCTATTCCAAGAGTTGACACGGGTTCATGCTGGTGGCGGTGTTGGGCCAAACAGTGTTACGGTGGCGAGCGTACTGCATGCTTGCGCACAGCTCAAGGCTGTCGACTTTGGCGTCAAAGTTCACCGGTTTGCTGCCGAGAATGGGCTTGATATGGATGTTCCAGCGTGGAACTCCATAGTTGGGTTTTATGCGAAATGTGGACGGTTGGAGTATGCAAGAAAATTGTTCGAAGGGATGCCTAAGAAAGATTCAGTCAGTTACAGTGCCATGATCACTGGGTACATGAACCATGGGGATGTTGACAAGGGAATGGAGCTTTTCCGGCAAGCAGATGCTCAAGGAATAAGCATTTGGAATGCAATGACTGCTGGATTAGTTCAAAATGGTCGCCAGTCGGATGTGCTTGGACTACTGCATGAGATGATTGGTTCTGGCATGCTACCCAATTCAGCCACGCTTTCAATCATCATTCCTTCAGTTCCTTTGTTCTCCACCCTGCTGGGAGTGAAGCAAGCTCATGGGTATGCGATCAGGAACAACTATGATCAAAGTGTCAGTGTTGTGAGTGCATTGATTGATGCTTACTCGAAGGCTGGATTTTTTGATGGGGCTCTGAAGGTGTTTGAATTGACTGGTGATAGAAGCAAAATTTTATGGACATCAATCATATCAGCCGTTGCAGCCCATGGAAAAGCTGCAGAGGCATTGCGCCTGTTCGATAAGATGATCAGTGCTGGCATTACTCCGGATACCATAGCTTTCACTGCTGTGCTTACTGCTTGTGCTCATGCTGGCAAGGTAGTTGACGCTCGTAAAATTTTTGACTCCATGCAGGTTGTGTTTGGTATCACTCCGGTGATGGAGCAATACGCTTGCATGGTTTCTGCACTCAGCCGAGCAGGGATGCTAAAGGATGCACTTGAGCTTGTCAACAATATGCCGTTTCAGCCAAATGCAAAGGTCTGGGGTGCTTTGCTTAATGGAGCAGCAGAATTCGGTGATGTTGAGCTTGGTCGATTTGTATTTGATCGACTGTATATGATTGAACCTAAGAACACTGGTAATTACATTGTGATGGCTAATTTGTACTCAAATGCTGGAAAATGGGAAGAAGCTGAGATCATAAGGAGCATGATGTGGGGAGTTGGGTTGGAGAAGGTTCCTGGTTGTAGTTGGAATTGAGGGGGTTCAATTGAGGGGGTTTTGTTGCTGTGGATACATCAAGCAAGTGAGCCACAGAAACTATGTGGCTGTTGATGGATTGAGTCATCTGAATTGTAGAAAAGGGCTTTGTCATCAACCAGTCTTAGACGAGGACAAGTTATATTGATGGCATCATAGCATTCAAAAGATCTAATAGTTGAGATGTGGTTATCATGCCTTAGAGCACACCTGACTTTTGAGTTATTTGGACCACATTATTTCACTCTCGACTGTGTGGTCAGTCGCATTGATTTGATTGATCAACTAATCATGTAAGACCAGTAAACACGAGAATTGTAGCCAACGAGTCCATCCTTCCACGATCTTCTTATCTGAACCTTTTGAACTGATAGTCGACCTTAAACTCTATTTCTTTACAAGATGATAGATACCAAAGCAACAGGGAATTCCTGTGAATATATAATCTTTGGAAGCAGTAACAATCTAATCTAGATTTTCAGGATGTGCAAGCATTAGCTGTACCTCCAGTCCTGGTTGGACCACCAACTAAGCTATGTGGAGAAGATCATTCACTTCATCAACAAAATTTGCTCTAGCGCTATGGATCCAATGAATAAAGGTTCTAACTTGCAACATTAACATGCTGTTTCAGTATCTACATTATCGAAACACCATGGGTTTTGTGTACAGCTATAGAATACACTGCATTTTTCTACAGTACATAATGCTTTTCTGAACATTGTTCTCTCTATCAAAGCAAATGCGCAGACCTGCTTTGCATGTTCTCTAGACCCCTACCCCATCCTGGCATTAGAATCAAAACTGCACAGAGCTAGCACAACAAGATCTGTCTCTTAGTACCCCCCCCCCCCCTCCCCCACCACCACCACCACACACACACACACACACACCGGGGGGCCTGTGGATCATGGTTCACATGCTTGGATCATTCCACTTCACTACTTCCCATATCATGAACTCCAAAAAGGAAAAGCGCGCGAACAGTTCTCTGATTTGCACCCAACTTGTTCTGGCCTCACTACCAGGAAGCAGTGACTCTTATTTCGTTTTGTTTCCAGGGTTCACATGCTGGACTTCACATGCACCGAGTGCGCAAATGCAGCAATGTGAGAACTTTCTTGTGTCTTTGATGAAATGATCTTAAGCATTAGGGCTTCGGCTGTTTGCAGCCTTACAATTCCAATATTGATGTATGGTGGTCCAGCTCACTCTGGAGCCTTGGAGTTCAAGCGAAGCTAGGTGAGTATAGCCACCTCATCTCTTTAATCATAGCGTACAGCTGTACATCTCTATTTGAGTACATACAGGAAAAACAGAGCTTCACAGGTGGAGCACTTCATAATTAGGATCACATACTGCCTAAAATTTCCAAAAGAATTCACTGAGTGCCTATGCATAGAGCCATCACAGGTTACAAAACACGCACGAAGACAGACCAGGGGGAACTTTTGTCGTCACTTCGTTTCCCATTGCCATGACCTCTTTTGTCTGTATATTTCTAGGAAAATGGTTGGGATCGAAACTTTGCCATCGGCTAGTTACGTCCAATTGTCTGTTCCTGTGTCTGGATCTGTTAAGAGTTTCAAAATGTTTTGAATAGTTTCGGTGGTATTATGCCTGTTGATACTGATATCTTGTGGCACGTGATGCACCTCCCAGGCCACGGTTATAACGGGCGGTGGCCTGTGTGCACTGGGTGGCCCTGCGCGGAGCACCGGCATGGGCTACGTGTGCCTGGCTACCTGCATTCACTTGCCGGAGAAGCGCCGTCGTCATCATGTCCGTCACTCTAGTCGCAAAGCTCCACTCCCAGATCGGGAGTGATGGTCGCCGGTAACGTAGTAATCATGCCGGAAAAAAGACGTGGACCCGGAGGACAACACTACTGCACTGCAGTACGTAGAAGGTACCGTTTCCGTTGGAACAGGTATAGTCTCCATCTCTTCGTCTTTGTCCTTCTACTTTGATCTCTTTACACTTTCTTTACCTGTTGCTTTATACAAAGCTTAGTTTTTGACTGCCCAAAGCTCCAGTCTAACCATTGTGTCAAAGGTCCTCCAGCATCAGCAGCCGTCCAAGGACCCAATGCGGTGCACCGTACGGATCCTGTCATGATCCAGGGAAAATGTCGCAGGTCTGTGTCCGTTTTCCTCATGCCCATATTATTCGTGCATTATTCCTGGCTGTTAAGCTCGTGGGTGAAGGAATTTTCGTACGGTACAAGAACACCAGCAGCAGAGCCTGCAGGAGGAGGAGAATCCCAAGTACTTGCACCAACCCCTCCCGCGGCGATGCCAATGCCAATCCCTCCAGCGTTTCTCCAGCCAATTCCTCCAAGCATTTGACATGGCAGGTCGGTTCGAATTAGTCTATGCTTTGTTTCACCAAACTCTGCGTGCTTACACTGTTCGTTAGCACATTGTTTTCTAGGGGATGTTGTTAGTATATTTGAGAGTCCACATGAGAGGACGGGCAGCTCAAATGTCATTGTTAAACACTGCAACATCTGTCGGTTACCTCTCCGATTCAGTTGAGTTGAAATCAAACTGCAGAGGCAGCACAGGCAGCTCGTGAGGCAGCGCGACAGGGACGCTCGACGCGATCTTGTCCTGGTAGCATGGTACGTGCTACATGCATTCATTCAGATACTATTTTTCTTATAAAGAAAACAAATGAGAAGTCGGTGGATGCTGGGAATTCTTTTCTGGCGCTGATAAAAAACACGAGGAAAAGAAAATGGAGCAAGAGGACAGGAGGGCTGGGCGCTGGGCGGCCGGCTGGGGAGGAGGAACAGCAGCAAGATGAAGCAGCAGGATCTGGCTTTCACGTGGCTGCCCTTGGCTCCTCCCTCGCTTACACACCATTGCAGAAATCAGGATTGCAGGTTGCAAGGCCCAAGGCTGTTGCCCCACATGTCCCCTGCGACCATCTCTTTGTTAACTACTACCGGTGAGTACACCATCGCTTTTAGTATCGTTAGCATTCTTATCTGTACCATCTACTCTGCAGGATTAGTTTTTTTTTTAGGTTAGGGCTTGTGTCTTGAGCTCTTGGCACTTGGCAGCTGCTCAAGTATATTTTTGAGCTCAACACACTCTCACGTGAGGTGAGGTGACTGCTGCAACATTTTGCACTCAAGACTTCCCTTACATTTTGTCTTCTGTGTCAGTCCAAACAAAGTTCCCATGTATTCTTATTTGCGTAAATTTTCATTGAAGTAAAAAGGAGGAAAAAGAAGGTAAATGCCGTAACTGAAGAATGTACTGGAGTGTAGTGAAAAGAGACGGGATGGTTCGAGTGACGCCAGTAATGCACCTTCACGGGTGGCGGCCACGGTCTCACGGACAAAACCGGCTCCTGTGGGTCATCAAATCCCATGCTTCCTTTCGAGGCGCTGGTACTCCTCTCCCGGACTCCCGCAGAGAGAGCGTGCTGTGGCCTGTGGCGCCTCGCCTCACACCTCACGCCCGGAACAGAGGCACCCGACACCTTCCGCTTCAAGCCTCCTCCAATTCAGCAGCCGCCGCCTGCGCCCTCTCCCTGCCGCGCGAGCTCAAAAGCAGAGCCGCACGCAAGAAGCGCCCAAAGCCGCCGCCACAGGCTGCAGATTACTACAAGCTAGAAAGAGCCCAAGCACAAGCCGGATACGGGGAGGATCGGAGAATGGCTGCGGAGACCATGCAATGCAGGTTGCTAAAATTTGCCGGAGCTGCTTGATTCTTTCTTGCATTCGTGGATGGTTTCTTGGCTCCTAGCATCGTTTCTTGAGCTGTTCCTGGGAGTATTTTAGTTCTTGAGATTCTTGTTGGTGGCTCCAACTCCAATGGGATCCTAGGATCAATTTCTGACCAGTTTCTGCATTTTTGTTGCATTGATTGCAGGGTGAATGGTGGGGGTGGGGAGGGCGGTGGTGGCATGAGGACGGTGGAGTGCCTCAGGGGCAGGCTGCTCGCAGAGAGGGTGGCATCCAAGGCTGCCAAGGAGGAGGCCGACCAACTAGCCAAAAGGGTACAATCTTATCCCACCCATTCCGTACTGCTTCATCCTCTTTAATTTCTATTGGTTCACATCCTAATTGAACTCTCTGTCTGCTGAATGCTTGATTTGATGGTTGGTTCCGCCGCAGCTGGACGAGCTGGAGAAGCAGCTCGCCGACGAGGTCAAGGTGAGGAACAAGGCAGAGAGGAGGCTCAGGAGGGCCATCAAGAAGCTCGAGTCCCTCAAGATTCTGGACGTGGAGCTCTCGGACGGCTCCATCAGCTCGCTGTCCTCCAATGGCCAATCCGCTCACCGGGCGCCGGAGGTGGGGGAGAGGAACAGTCCTGGATCGTTGACCACCGATGATTCTGCTCCATCCGGTACCCAAGGAGGTGGCGATGCCGACGCCGACAGCGCCAAGGGCTCCTCCGCCGGTTCCTGTACTCAAGGGAACTTCTCCCAGGACGGGAGCTGGTGCTCCGTTGTGTCCGAGCAATCCCCGGCTGGTGCTTGCATGGATCTTGCCGGCACAAACAATAGCAGCAGCTCTGAGGAGAGTGCCGGTGATCATGATTCAGAGAGGTACGCATGGTCGCTTGCACAATAAGCTTATTGACAACAGTACTTAATTTGCTGTTTAGTAGTATATAAAATTACAAAATACGAGCTCAATTGCTTTAGGGACTTGTTTTTCACTTTTTTGCTTGCATAGTACTACTCATTTCAGGCTTCTTTCAAGATTAATTGTTAAGAGTTTTAAGTTTTTCTCATCCTTTTCAAGAGGAACTGACTCCTTTCAGGCTTCCTGCCAGAAATTGTGACATCATCCCTCCTCTTAAATGTTTACCTCTTTGGAGTTCTTGGAAGGTAGCTCCAGTAGGCATCTTTCACCATGTTAGGTGTAGAGGAAACAATTAGTGCTTCCCTTCACCTTAGGACAGAATGATTGCCTTTTGGGATAGCACACAGGAGGTGGACGGATTGTCTGGCACTACACAATGCACGCCACATAAGTAGACTGAAGCAAATCAGCCTGAGAGTTTCCTTTCATCACATCGGTGGATGCTATTATAGCTGAACCAAATGAATGAATGATCATGCACTTGCAAGTTGCAATTGCATACCACTTGACCGGAAATGATCAAGAAAGGTGGAAGTGTTTTTACTCGAGACCACAACTCCATCACAAGTAACATCAAACAACATCGGCATATTTAGAGAAAATTCTCCAAGCAATTGTATTTCTGCAGCTACCTTGGCGGTTTACTTCTCACAAGTATTGCCGTGATAAGTGACTCTTGTAATGTGTTCTTGTGCCAGGCAACACCTTGATGCATCCAGCGGCTGTAGCTCCGCAAAATCCGAAGAACCATTCCACGACAGCGACGACAGGCTAGCGCTTGTGCTGGTAGACCCCCAGCTCGTCGCGCAAGCGGACGGTGGCTCGAGAACGGAAGCCAACGACACGCAAGCAGCAGAGCTCCACCCCGTGTCCCACGAGGAAGCACAACAGGAAGAAGAGAACAACAGGCTTGCCATCGTTCTAGCCGACCACCAGCCTCAGCCGGCCGCCGCGGAACCGAAGCCGCACGCCGACGTGGAGTCCGTGCTCCTGGCGCTGCGGCGTGTGAAGGAGCAGCTGCGCTACACGATCGAGCGGCGGTCGGAGCTCGTCGTTGCCCACCGGGAGCTCTACGGCCACTGAAGCCACCGGGAGCCGCTCAGACGCTCAGTATCGGATCTGCATCAGTGATTTATTCTATTCATAATGATGTTTATTAGGGTGCAATATCTGTTCCTAGTTCCTTTTCACCTGCAGTGATTTATACATAGCGCTGTTTAGGGAGCATCTGTAGAGAACGGAATAAGATTGGCTCATGTGGAGCCACATCTATTTTTACAAAGGATGATTTCTTGGTAGTTTATATGCTCCTGTTTCTTCGGTTTATTTATGCGTACAACTGATACGTTTGTCAGAGAAAAGGCCAATGGCATGCTGCTGGATGCATGCCGTCTCTGAAGCTTTACGCCAAGGGACCAATCGTCCACTGGATGGGCATCGCACGCCTGCATGCATTATCTAATGAGGCGCAGATGCCATGCTCCAGGGTTTTCCATATCCCGTTTCGTAGCACGCAGCAACTGAAGGACGTTGCACGATAAACCAGTGCTGCCTTGTCTTCTAACAGCTGACTACACCAGCTTAAGGAAAGGAAATCACCGTGTCACCAAATGAAGAGGGAAACAGAAGGTACATGATCATCCCACAAACCAGGCAGCAACCTAGCTACACTGCCTAGCAAGTACCGTAAGCAAGAGTCATACAAAGCCAACATCTCGTAAGATGGCTGGGACTGGGAAACACATGACGTCCCCTGTCCATGCAGTTAGTGGTGTACAAGCTATGGCTTCACCAAAAGTCTCCACGGATAATATCTGAGACCTGAAAGAGAAGTTGATTCTTTCCATGTTAGGGAAACTACAACGGCAAGTCTGACAAGGAAAAATTGTTACGGGATGATGACAGCATCGTCTAACCTCATCGAAGGCAGAGTGCTCTGATCACGCTGTACCTGTCACAGTGGCTGCATCCTGCGTTAAGCATAGACAAACAGATGGAGAGCGCAGCCAGTTAGAATCTACCAACTGGAGGTGAAAGCTCCACGCAAAAATCATGTAGAATAGGAGGCAAAAGTTATTCACAAAACCATCCAAGACATACCGGCTTGGAGTTGTCCTTGCCATTTTCCCGAGGTGATCCACTGGATGTTTCTGCAAACCTGGCAAAGTTGTGAAGAGATGTAAGCTGAGCTGGTAGCTAGGTAAAGTTCCACAGAATAATCAAGGAATGACCACTGCCACGTTCACTAACCTGGCGGCCCGTGCCTTTCTTTTTTCTTCTTCTGCCTTGTCAACATTTGTGCCCTGACCAAATCGTTCTAAACGGGCCTTCTTCTTAGCCTCCTCATCAGAAGAAGATGATGAGGCAAGGCCAAACCTGGCAATTCCATTCATTTAACTATGCATCAATTCACCACTTGGGACAGAAAAAAAAAGAACATTAGAGAAATTTCTGAGTAATTAACACACCTCTCAGCCCTGGACTTCTTCTTTTCTTCATCCTTTACATTTGAAGATCCAGTCCCGAATCTTGTAGACAGGAAAAGTGAAATGCACTTAGGAATTGTGATGTATCATTTGGAAAGTTGATCAACCAAATAGGAATGATACAAAGTTTGGAGTATGCTCAAATTAAACCAAAAGGGAAGAGGATCTGCTTGGCCTCAGCTGGATTGAAGAGTAAGTTTGCTTGGCTTTAAGCAACCACTCAACCTTATTTAGTAGAATTTACATGAAGCACCATGCAGATGAACAGACTATATATCCATATTGGACAACCTACAGTGTAACCCCCCAAAAAAGTAAAATTTGTAAACCTTCTCAGAGAAGACATATCACAACAATCATCTCAGGGATACAGAAATCAGCTGACCACCTTAATAATAATTGAAAGTTGAAACTAAAGTTAATAGCTCATAAAGCAATAGTAATTTCATAAAAGGGCGTACCCGCTGATAACACACAAGGTGGGGGTCTGGGGAAGGGAATTTCATCATATACCATAAATTTCCAAATTTAGCCTTGGAGTAAAGTTATACAAATGCCATATGCAAAATAAGCACAATTTGTAATCACCAAACATCCTTGGATCTGATGTATCTGGTTTCAGATTTCAGAACAACAAAGGAATGTTCAATAATAACACATTTTATTTCAAATTTTACTAACACTGAGGTTAGGACATCAGACAAGAAGGTTAAACCTCTTTCAAACTAGAAGAAAACTTGATGACTCATCTAAAACACTTATGGATTCATGAGAAAGACAATTTAACCAGGAGGCTCCCTATAAGGAATTGCAATTTTCTTGCAACAATGCTCTTTTTCTTTGTTGATGTTTAAAGTGGATTAAAACAGAAAAAATACTAATATATTCTGAATTTTTATCAACTAGGTTTGCATCTAATTGTCTACAATTTTGTTGGGGCATCTAAAGACTGGGCACGAATAAATATAATTATGGACCTAAAGCTTTTGAATTCCTAACAGTTTATCCTAAGCAACAAACCTATAAAATGAAGGATCGAAATCAAGGGTTAACAAGGTGAACATGAATTGGCAAAAACTATAAAGTCTAACGAGTTTCAACAATCAAGTAATGAAGTAATTGAGTTAGTAACTGCATAACACTTAAACTTATAATTCATGCAAGGGCCTAGCTTCTTAAGTCTTGGAATGAAGTGATATCTCTGTGAATCAGGTCAGCAACATTTGAACACCACAACGGATCATACAATCATACACAGTTAAATTATGGATGTCCAAAAATTTGAGAATCACGGCAACATAGCAAACATGCTTTGCAACATTGTGGATAAATGCAACATCTGTACTTTAAAACCCTATAAACGCCCAAAATCCTATAGTTTTGCAATTCAAATATACACCTAATGAAAAAAAATGAATACTCCAATACTACGTCACTTCAATGTAGATTATTGGACAGTTGGGTTAGCTCAGCTGGTCCAGCTCAAGTTGAGTGGAGCAGGCCAACCGGGGTTCCAACCCTGGTTTGAAGTTTGAACACTGGTTTCCGCATTAAGCCTCAGAGGCAGGGCCGCAGGGGCTGTATTCAACTCCCTATAATCTCTACCTATGAAGATTATTCTGTTTAACTCTTATAAGAAATAGGCTAAATGCTCGAGATTACCGAAATATTGCGCTTGAATCATGAACTTGTAGATTTGTTAGGAGAAAACCTCTAAACCCTAGGAAAGGGGATCCATGGGAGACTTACCTCTCGGCGCGGCTGCTACGCTTCTCCTCCTCGGACATCACCACCGCTGTCCCGAACCGCTCCGCGCGGCGCATCTTCTTCTCCAGATCCGTGGCCCCGGCAGCCGCGGTCGCAGCAGCGGTAGGGTTTTGTGCCGGCGTTGACGAAGCGGGGCTCGCAGCCGCCTCTCCGGTGGCTGCGGCCGCCGGCGAAGGCGCGGCGGCGTCCGCGGGCGTGGAGCTCTGAGATGCCATCGGCGAGGGAGAGGGAGAGCGCTCAGTCGGGAGGTCGCGGTCGCGGGTGTGGCGAGAGATATTTTCCCTTCCCTTTTTGTGCGCGTCGCTGCTGCGTGCTCTCTTTCTTTCTTTTCCCTTTCCGCGCGGTCGGCGCCTCGGCGGTCGCCGGTCGCCGCCCTTCCAGCAAATGGGCCTTTTGGGCTGGGATATACGCATAATTGGGCTGGCTTGTGGCGTGCTAAATTATTATTTTTGACCGAACTATAAATTATTATGTTTCTTTAAAATAGGTTTCGATCTCAAAAAAAATAAAATAGGTTTCTAAGTATGTCGATATCAATTTTATTTAAATTATTTTTCTCCCACATATAAAAGTTGTGTCTTCCTCTCGAAAAAGAAAAAATTTTTTGTGTCCATATCGCATGGACAATAACACATTTGGACCGTAGAAGGTATTAATATATGTATCTGAATCTCTGTGCGAGAAATGGTACTCCATTAGGTACCATTTTGGACCGTCCAATAGATTAACATAGAGTAGGGAGTTTAGGAGATCGTAACGTTTGTAACTTTATTCAATTAGTCCTGTAGAGACACAAATTTATAACCGAAAGTCATGTTTTTTTTTACTATTTCAATAGACATTTTCATACCTACCTTCTCGTTTATTTCATGTCGAAATGGTTAAAGAGAACTAGCATTTTCAAAAACATTCTACTAATTCAAGCTCTCTGCTAGAAATGACAGCATCAATTATGTCATAGATGTCTGCAAAAAAAGTTACATCATAGACGACCATATATATACATCTAATACAGATGTGAGTGCGGTCGCATGCTAGCGAAGAAGTAAAAATGACCCAATCAGATACTTCTTTTCAAGAATGACCTAACCTTCTTACGTCTCACTCCATCAATAGAAACAAGTTTGATTTTTTAAAGATACAATAATGTAGATGCAGGTCCTCTCGTACATTCGCATGCATAATTAAAAAGCTTATTAATGGGCACCTCACTATTGACTGGGACGTTAGCTACCACAACCGCTATATTTTGGGGGTCTTTTACACTACGGTGTAAAAGAAGAAGAAGAAAGAAAGAAATCGAGCGATCAGCAAACAGCAAACTAGCACGAGGCTTTCTACTAAAGATGACTTGATCAGTTTCATATGGGTGAACCATAACATACATCGAGGACAAAGAAAAAAAGCGCAACTGCAATTACTTTAAACGGTCAGACAAAGACTAGTCGATCTGAACGAATGAAAAGATCAACGAACCAGCCAACCCCCAGCAGCAGAACTGAATGAAATCTCATCTCACTAATGCGATTAGAGCCCGCCAGATTGTATAAATACCCACACGGCAGGCCACACCGATCCAATTCACAACCGCCCCGGCTTACGGCTCACCAATTGTTCACCAAAGCAGAATAGCAGATCATCCTCGCGTCTCCACACCTTCCTCCAAGCTCGTCGCCACCGGCAATGGCCACATCAGCCGCAGCACCAGCTGCCAGGTATTGCCATCTCACGATGCATTGCTGCTGCGATTGCCATTTTACGTGTCCCTGATGATGAAACGGAGTGTGCGTGCAGCTCTGCCAAGGAGGCACTCCCGCCTATCCTCGTCTCCACCTCCGAGCAGCCCCATCTCTTCGATGGAACCACCAGATAAATCGAGCCGTCTGATTAGTGAATAATTACCATTGGTTCGTATGCTTTTTTTTGCATTGAGTATGAGGCAAATTAGTGAGCAGTGTTGCTGGCATAAAGGCTCTACATGGGCTACTTCTGTCCGTTCTCTCAGCGCGCTTGGGTTACCAGGAACTTCAAGGTTTTCTACTACTGCAACTCTTTTCTCTCTTAATTCTCAAGAGTTTGTTTAGTAGAACCATGAAATGAAAACGCAAAAACATAATCAAGTTTCATTTGCTTTCTTTCCAGGTTTTGCAGGAGGAGATCAAGCTGGTTGCGATTCATGTGCAGGACAAGCCAGCTTGGTACAAGGAGAAACTCGACCCCAAGGGCACGGTACAGATAAATTGTCTTGGATAAAACTGGAGCATGCAACGTGGAATTTTTCCTCCATGGACAAACCATCATATTTTGTTTCCTCTCAGGTGCCTTCCCTGGAGCACAACAATGAGATCAGGGCAGAGAGTTTGGACTTGATCAAGTACATCGACAGCAACTTCGGCGGCCCGGCGCTGCTTCCTCAAGTAAGGCTCATCGTTTACTGAATCAACATCGGCGCAACTCTTGGAATGAAAAACACAGTGATTTTTCTGGTTTTCTGATATGTTGTTAAATCTGTCGGGATTTGAATGTGCTGAACTTTTATCTTCCATTTTCAAGGATCCTGCGAAGAGGCAGTTTGCTGATGAGCTGATTGCTTTCGCCGACACGTTCACCAAAGCGCTCTACTCACCCTTGATGTCCCATGTAGAAATGTCAGAGGAAGCAGGTAGGAGCATTTGTTAGAAATATGCTCTGTTTAGATCGAAAGAATTGCAGTTTGGGTTCACTGACATGTCAGTTTGCTGAATCTCCGTCTTTCTCGGCTTGGTCAGCTGCGGCTCTGGACAAAATAGAAGCTGCGCTGTCAAAGTTCAACGACGGCCCGTTCTTCCTCGGCAAGTTTAGCTTGGTATGTCCATCCATGCTACAGCCTGAATTGAAATCCAGTGGCTACCCACTATTTCTCCTTTTATTTTCTGATGAAGGATTAATTTCATCTGCTCCAGGCGGACATCTCGTACGTGAAAATTTTGGAAAGGGTTCAGATATACTATTCTCATGTTAGGAACTACGATATCACCGAAGGCCGGCCCAACCTTGAGAAGTTCATTGAGGAGATGAACAAGATCGAAGCATATACACAGACCAAATATGAGCCTATGTTTTTGCTTGATCTTGCGAAGAAACATCTAAAGGTCAGACATTTTCCAAAGGGAAGCAATTCATAACTTCTTTTCACCAATGATGTATAAATTGCATGTTTTAATTTTTCAGATTGCGTGAAAATGCCGGACAAGGTCGTCCTCTCGCTTGCTTGCCTGCCAGTATTCCACTTCAGTACATGCTTTGTTTGAATAAATGATGATATCTTATTAAATGTTTTGCGTAGTTGATAATGAACTGTGTTGTTTGTATTTCATTTAGGCGAGGCAATGGTGCGTAGTATTGTAAATTATGTTCCTCAATGGTGGTATTGTATTTTTTTTCCTTGTTGCATGAAGGTGATGAACGATGTGCTTTGAGCCGCACAGTTATTATCTCTGGCTTTAGTGGCTCATGGGGAGGCATGTTCGATTGAGTTTCACCCAACTCTGCTCCATTGCAGTGTAAGGTCCTTCTGGAAAGTCAGAAGCTCAAGAAAGTTGAAAAACTCAGTTTTCTCAACTTTTCATAGCTTTTTGAGTTCAAGAAGCTAAACATATCTTCTAAAAGCTAGTATTGGCTTTTCAGAAAAAAAAAGCTAGCAGTAGCTTTTTCAAAAAAGCTCAAAAGCTGCAGCTTAAACAAACATGACCTAAGAAGAGCTGAAGCCAAAACCAAAGAAAAATTTATCTTCACTGTACTAGCTCCTCTACTCTAATTCATTTTTTACCTCGGGTCCTGAAACAGTTCCACGCTACAATAGTAAACAATGCTGCCACAATACTTTTGCAGAGGGAGCCTCATGAAGCTTTGCTAAACATGCCCTAATGGTTCCTATAGATGACATTGAGCGCATATTTTGAGATGATATAGCGCCCTATATGCGTGCCTGCTACTTTCATGGAGCCTTAGCTTCGATTACTATATAATAACATTTTGGTGACATATCATCTCAACTTTGTTATTTTGGGTCATAATTTCAGGGATGCATACACCTAAATATCATCATTTCCTAGAACCCTTTTGTGATAGAACAGATAGGTTGTACTAGTCCACCAACTCATGTTTCTGCATGGGCTAGAATGCTAGAGTGCATACTAAAAGAAGTTTGTGAATAAATTGACATGGAGACTCTATACAAGGAAACCTCCAGTATGCATTCGCAAGGAGTATATTTCATTTTGTAAGTGCTGTCATTATTTTTTTTCAAATGTTATGTGCTGGAACCGGAGCTATTATACCATAGTTTTTGTTGTCACTTCTTAAATAAACGTCACAGCTTTTAATTAATTACTATCCCTAAAGACTGGTGAAGTGGTGAAATTGTTATTATTAGTTAACTGGGAAAGAGGAGAGGAGAGAAAATAGCATGCATTATTCAACAAATCAAGCTTATTCTGCAACAAAACCTCCTCCTACTGATCATGACTTCATCAGTTATGTCACAGCTTTTAATTAATTATGTACAGTACTATCACTAAAGTGTGAGGAACCTCCAAGTTACACCCATTTAATCAAGTCATCATCCATTAATCAACTTAACTAAATAAGAATAACTTCGGTCGTCCTTGAGATGTGTCATGAGCATTGACTAGGATTTATACACACCTCACAAGCACAACAAGATGAACATCATCATAACATAAGCATTACACACATAGTCCATCACCTTATGTAACCTTACATAAAAGAGTTCAAGTCACATACATGACAAGTTTATAGAGTTTGCAGTGGAAAGTTCTATCATCGCTCTCAACATACGATACAACATAAAATAAGAAGGTTAACACTATATACCGATAGTGCCCTTCTCATAGCTATGGCCATCACTTCCTACCCGCACGTCCGTCCGCAGGGAAGAAGTACCCAAAGGCTGCGGATCACCTGCAACAACTTACGGCGGCATCGTGAGTACAAAAGGTACTCCGCAGGCGGCAGGTCTTGTCTAAGTATGGGTGTATACTTGCCTGACTCTCAAGGAGAATGCATTTGGTTAAGTAGTAAGGAATGGTTTTGGTAATTAAATTTGCATAAAAGCATCTACATTTGATCAAGTTATAATAAGCAAAAGACATGGCATTCTAATATCTCTAAGTCAAGCATCAAGTAATTGCAATAAGTATCAAGTAATTGCAATAAGTAGATGTGACCGTAAACATGAGCTCAATCTTCTATGAACTCCATTCGGTAACTCTACGTTAAAGTCCAAGTACATGAGCGTACTCTTTGACCGGAAGCGCGGCTATTGCAATAGATTATAACCCTGCAGGATGTACAACTTTTTCCAAAATGAGACGCAAGACCAACGACCATAACCCCGACCGAGGATAAGTGTTGATTCATGCCCCCGACCGTTCACATACCCACACCCGTCTATGAATGAACGGTCGGAATGGATAGATGCACCGGACACGGACGATCACATCTCATCCCATCCCGCACTGAATCCGATCAAGGCAAGGTGCGACTTATGCTACTTGGCTTACCATTCCCATATTAAGCATGTGGTTTGTACGAAATAGTGCTCAAGTATCACAACGATAACGATAGGGCCTTAACCACTTAAACAAGACTAGGTCAAGTGAGCTCCAATCTCAACATGACTCTACTATTCTTGCACAAGTTCGATTCATCATTCATAGTTAATCAATTTTAATCCATTCAAAGCTAACCAAGTATTATTTAACCAAAAATTCTATAACTCGTGAGTGGTGGTGACCTTGCCACCTCTCAACTTCTACCGAAGCTAAGCATGGATAAGCAATTTAAATTTGTGACACCTAACAAGCATACTTGCCTAGAAGGAGTTGCTCTAGATTAAGGGTGGATAATGCATCAAGTAGGAGCTAAGCAACATACACATAATTATTAACTCATGCACATACAAGACACGTATACATCATTGATCCAAAATAGGGTTGAAAGAATGCTTAGGTGCATGCCTTGGGGTTCAAAGGGAGCATCGGCGGTGACGGGCATCGGCTCAGGCTCACCCTCCTCTTGCTCCGGTGTTTCGGTCTCTACACGAGTGCAATGATGCTTGATAAGTAAATATGTCATGAATGGTTGCAATGATATGAGTATGATATGACTAAGTATGTTTTAGCATTGCTAGATAATTATACAAGAGGTGGTTGTATCATACATAAGCAAGTAAAACAAGTGCAAGTGTAAAGGTGCTGGACGAGGGGTGGCCTACCGTCCGGCTTGGAAAAGGCGGACCATCCGGTTTGAATGGCGGACCGTTGGGCGGCCGTCTACCAATCAAGTGCGGACCCTTTTGGCAAAACTAGACAGATTCGGTATGGTTTTTGAGTTTGAATGGTGGACTGTCCGCAGTACAAAATTAGCACATGTTGAAAATATGTGCAGAGGCTCGGTTGGTTGTGTGGTTGAAAGGTGGACCGTCCAGCCTCCAAGGGCGGACTGTCCGTAGTACAAAACGTGCCCGGGAAGTGAAAATGAAAGGTTTAATTGGTTTTTGTGTGCAAATGGCGGACCGTCCGCGGGTGTTGAGCGGACCGTCTGCGCCGACGGTGTCTGTTTGGGGTGCAGTTTGTTTCTATAGGTTCCTAACAGTGTCTAGAGTTCATCTAGGGAGATAGATTTGACATGCATTTAAGGATTTAAAGCTCTAGGTCATCAATGATGATTTGGTTCTAAAGGGTTCCATGGATTCAAAACCTAGGGTAATGGGGAATGGATCGGGGATAGAGATGGCTCACCGATGATGGGTAGAACTCCAGTGAGGTGCCACAAGTTGGTGTAGGGTGGCGTTGGGGAAGCTTGAGGTCGTCCTTGACTTGAAGCTTGAGGGAGGTCTTGGGGAAGGAGGAAGAAGAGCTTGGGGAAGCTCCAAGCTCCAAGCCCAAGGAAGAAGATGAAGGAGAGGTGATGCAGCTCGCCAACGTCGAACTCCGGTGGTCCTCCGGCGAAGCTCCGGCGAGGTTGAGGGGCTTCAATGTGGAGGGACCTAGGGAGCTCCTCCATGGTTTGGGCTGGAAGAGAGGGAGAGAGAGTTTGGGAGTGAATGGAAGGGAGAGAGAGAGCTGGGAGGAGCTCAGCTCGGGCTGGGGGCGTGGCTGACGGGTGGGGTCACGGAGGCAACATGGCGCAAAAGCTTTGCGCACGCGACACGCACGGCGGTGTGCTAGCGGACAGTCCGTGAGTGAGGAGCGGACCGTCTGCGTGTGACGTGGCAAAGGTGGTGACCATGGTCGTGCATGACCAACTCACGGTGATGACGTGCAACGACCATGACCAACTCACGGTGATGACGTGCAACGACGGACCGTCCAGCCTACAGGGGCGGACCGTCCGCAGGTAAAAAAAATGACCCTCAAAATTAGCAAGTTTTATTTAATAACTAGGCTTTAATTTAATGCTTAATGATGCTTATGATGACATGATTAGCCTAAGCATGTTTAAGGCTGTTACATAAAGATCGTGATATTTGTATTATTAGTTAACTGGGAAAGTCGAGAAGAAGAGAGAAAACTGTATGCATTATGCAACAAATCAAGCTTATTCCGCAACAAAACTTCCTACTACTGAACATGACTTCATCAGTTATGTCATAGATCACGACGTACAAGCACCTGAACCAGCGCGATACAAATCAACCAGGCATCACAAAGAGGCACAGGATGACCCAATCGATTACGCCACCATCCTGTCGCTAAAGGGATGTGCCAGTCAGTTCCAGTTGACAAAAGGGACCAAGCAACAAAAGTCTAACCTCACTAGCTTGATCAGAAAAAGAAACACAAAAAATTTAGAGGAAGCCAAGTGCCTCCACTCCCACAATTTAGCCACCAGCGACAGAGACGTGTCCTAATGCGAATTTAACAGCCATGCTGCCTGTACGCCATCCACGACCAATCCACCCGTATAAATTCCAAGCCCGATCAACGATCATCTCACCACCAGATTACTCGGCCCACCGCTCACCAGAACCACTGACACTGTCGCCGCCGACTCTCCAGCCTCCTTCCTTCACACTCCCAGCTCGTCGCCATGGCCGCAGCTGCAGGGCTAGCCAGGTGGGGATGATTGGTCATCGTCGTATACGATGCCGCTGCGATTGCCATGCTAATGGAATGAAACGCCTGTGCATGCAGCTCTGCGAAGGAGACGCTCCCGCCGGCCCTCGGCTCCACCTCCCAGCCACCTCCCGTCTTCGATGGCACAACCAGGTGAATGGCCAAGCCGCCTAATCACTAGTAGAAGTTAGTTACAATATCCCGTAGCATTTTTTTTTACTCCTGCGTGTATATTTGTCATCAGAAGGTAAATGTTGATTGACTAAAATGTTTCTTTCTTTCTTGCTGGAGTGAAGTCTGTACATCTGCTACTTCTGCCCGTTCGCGCAGCGCGCCTGGGTTACCAGGAACTTCAAGGTTCGACTAGTTTCAGTTCTACAGAGTTCTTAAAATTTGCTGTACTTTTTACTGCTCTTGTGTACTAGTGAAAAATTATTTCAACAGTTGATCTTGTTTCGTTTGCTTTCTCCCCAGGGCTTGCAGGACAAGATCAAGCTGGTGGCCATTGATCTTCAGGACAAACCAGCTTGGTACAAGGAGAAGGTTTACCCACAGGGCACGGTACGGTGAATCTCCAGTAGTCCAATGCTGTCCATCGTCAGCCATCCTCCGTGAACACTTGAGAACATTTCTTGCTCGGCAGGTGCCTTCCCTGGAGCACAACAACGAGATCGTGGGCGAGAGCTTGGACCTGATCAAGTACATCGACAGCAACTTCGACGGCCCGGCACTGCTTCCAGGGGTAAGGATGATCGTATACTCGATCACCTTCAGTGCAGCCAAACACTTGCAGAAACGCAGTGATTTCTGATTGACTCAGAAGTCAGAGCAGAGGTTGTGAAAATTTGTTAATGCTAGGATGTATTTGATGACGGTTTTCTGCAGGATGCTGCAAAGAGGCAGGTTGCTGATGAGCTGATTGCGTATGCCAATGCGTTCACCAAAGCGCTCTACTCGCCTTTGATCTCCCACGCAGAGGTGTCAGATGAAGTTGGTAAGATCAGTGCTTAGACTGAAAGAATTGCAGTTTTGGATTCAGTAACATGCTGGCTCGCTCAAACTGTCTGTTTCTTCATCAGTTGCTGCTCTGGATAAACTAGAAGTTGCGCTATCCAAGTTCAACGACGGTCCATTCTTCCTCGGTCAAATTAGCTTGGTATCACACTGCATTCCGACCTGAAATGCTGTTTGATTTTCCTACTTGGTGGCATTATCGATTTTTTAAAATTCTTTTCTAATACATGATTCCCTTTCAGGTGGATATTGCATACGTGACGATTTTGGAAAGGGTTCAGATATACTATTCCCATCTTAGGAGCTATGAAATCACCAAAGGCAGGCCCAACCTTGAGAAATTCATTGAGGAGATGAACAAGATCGACGCCTACACACAGACCAAAAACGACCCTCTGTTTTTGCTTGATCTTGCTAAGAATCATCTTAAGGTCAAGTAACCAGATGTTTCCCAGAGTGAAAGTATGCTGATTTCTTTTCGAAACTTTATTTCACTTGCAATTCATTTACCAAACGCGACTTTTTTTCACATCTTTTTTCAGATCGCCTGAAGATGTGACAGCACGACAGTCTGTTTGACGGGAGACACGTCAGTCCGTACGTGTGTTACTGCTTTGTTCAAATAAAAGATGACATGAAGTGTTTTGTGCTAATACAGTAGTCTGCGCTGTTGTATTTCCGGGTCATGACAATTGTGTTGCAATTTCCCTTGTTTTCTGATGGTGAACAGTGTGCTTCGAATAGTCCAGTACTCTACTCTCATGTATTCCCATTTTTTTTAATGAAACACATGTATTCCCATTTGTTCCATCAAATAGTTATATATTTCGAGTAAGGCAATGAAAGGTCATACGTCAATCCACCAAGCATATAAATGGGTATGGACTAGTTAAAACATAAAGTCTTTTTTTTTAGCTTTTATTGAAGGACAGGCTAAATACAAGAGAGTCACTTAAGAGAAAATCAATGCAACTGCCCTGCTACACATGTGTTCTATGCCACATAATATAGAGGAATCTGTCTTGCATCTATTTCTATACAGTCCTTCTCCAAACAGTGTTGGAATTTGATTGGCCTGCAGGTTGATGACATGATATCAAAATCCGGAATCATTTAAACTCCAGCTAGCACAACCCTTCATGGAGGTGATAGTCATCATGTCCTGGAGTATATGGACAACAAGAAATGACTTAATCTTTGAGGGTCAATCAGCAACAATACAAAGGTGTAAAGAAAGTTTCAAAGAGGAATTCTCCAAAGTTATATGCAAGGAAAAGGCAAAATATCATCCAGCGATCGACTCATGGCTTCAGTCTCTTTTGTAATTTTTCTTTTTTTTCCCTTTCTTTTTTGTTTTCATCTCTATTGTAAAAACTTATGTCTGTTTTTTAATATATAACTAGTAGGGGCCCTCCTGTTTCATAAAAAAATATTTGTATGCGTGTTTCTTCTAGAATTTTAGGGACTAGGATGGAATCAAACCATCTTAAAAAAGGAATAATAAAGTCCTTACGTAACTCTGTGGGAGTCCTGATGTTTCAAGTGTATGAATATTGAGTCTATCACAAGCCTCTGTAATTCTACTTTAGTTCGAATATACAAAGGCAACCGGTAATAAACCCATGTAATCCACCCACAGCTAGACCAAAAGGGAGTCATGGACTCATGGTCCCTCCTCTTATTTCTACAAATTCCTCCAGAAGTTATTTCATTCTATTTTAAATGCCAATTAAATTATGTGATTTTCTTTTCTTTTCTTGATCAATTTTTTTTCGTTAAATCCGTTTGTTCCATCCACCAACCACCCGCCGGAAGCCCGGAATCCTTTCAGAAAATCCAGGAAGGCTCAGCAGGACCGGAAGGACAGCCAGCCACACAGGGCCGTGCACCCGCACCACGTTCGCGTCCAAGTGAACCCGGCACGGCGGTACTCGGCTGAAAGCCGGCCAGACGGACAGTGACCCCGCCTGAACTGACGTGCCCACTCCACCAATCAGTGCCTCGCACATCCACACCTCGCCGCCCATGAATTCGCTCGCTTTCCCTCGATGCTGCCCGTCACCGCTGACGCCGGCCTCCACCTCTTCCCCCGTCACCTCTTACGCTCCATCATCGGCGAGTATAAAGATTCGCCGCTCGCGCCGCGCCGCTCACCGCATCGCCGTGCAGAAGCCCACCCGAATCGTCGCCATGGCAGCCACCGCACCGCCGAGGTAAGTAAGTGCGCCAAGCGGCGGAGTGGAATTCTGTCTCAATCATAGCCCGGCCGTCTAGATTCGGAACTGAATTTCTTAATGGGAAATGGGAAATTTCTTTCTCTGCGCAGCTCCGTCAAGGAAGTGCTCCCGTCTCCCCTCACCTCCGCCTCCGAGCCTCCTCCCCTCTTCGACGGCACAACCAGGTAGGCTTGTTCGACCCAGCTACTGCAAGTTTCCACGGTTGCGCAGAAACAGATCAGGAGGAAAAAATTAATCCTTTTTTCCTGTCCCGTGAAGGTTGTATGTTGCGTACCACTGCCCATACGCGCAACGCGCTTGGATTGCCAGGAACTACAAGGTACCACCACCTCCACTGTTCTTTGATTTGTTGATGAAGCAGTTCTTCTTTTAGTGGGGTGTCGTGCTGATAAAAAGGAAAACGAATCTTTTCTCTGTTCCCTTCTTCCGTCCAGGGTTTGCAGGACAAGATCAAGATAGTCGCGATCGATCTTGCTGATAGGCCATCATGGTATAAGGAGAAGGTTTATCCAGAGAACAAGGTGTGTTTGGTTAATCTGTTCCCCTATATCTTTCATGTACAAACCTTCCCCCATCTGGCCATCTTCCTCTTTATTTGCATATATGATTTACCTTCATTTTTTTGGTAGGTGCCTTCCCTGGAGCACAACAACCAGGTTAAAGGAGAGAGCTTGGATTTGGTTAAGTACATTGACAGCAATTTCGAAGGCCCATCATTGCTTCCTGATGTAAGATGTTAGAGGGGTGTTTAAGATGTTAGAGGGGTGTTTGGTTCTTTAGTCGGGACTAAAATTTATATCACATCGAATATTCGGACGTTAATTAGGAGGACTAAACATGATCTAATTATAAAACTAATTACATAGATGAAGGCTAATTCACGAGATGAATCTATTAAGCCTAATTAATCCATCATTAACACATGTTTATTGTCGCATCATATTATCAAATCATGGACTAATTAGGCTTAATAGTTTCGTCTCGCAAATTAGTCTCCATCTGTGTAATTTGTTTTATAATTAGTCTATGTTTAATACTCCTAATTAGTATCCATACGTTCGATGTGACAGGAATTTTAGAAGGTGTTAAAGAACCAAACACCCTCTTAGATTGTGATACGCATAATGCTTGCAGTTGTTTTTCAGTCTTGTTAATGTCTCAAATCTCTTTGCAGGATCCTGCAAAGCAGCAATTCGCTGAGGAGCTGCTCGCTTATACCGATGCATTTAACAAAGCACTATACTCATCTATACTCTCCAAGGAAGATGTGTCCGAGGAAACTGGTAACATAATAGTTCGTGTGTTTGACTTGTTTGAAAATGCTTTTATGTTGTATAATATGCTAACTTTCACATGTGAATTCTGGATATCAGTTGCTGCTCTGGATAAAATAGAAGAGGCCCTGGGGAAATTCAACGACGGCCCGTTCTTCCTCGGTCAGTTCAGTCTGGTATGTGACTGAACTCAAGGAATAATTCCCCCCTGCAGTGTGGTCGAAAGTCAAAAATCTCTTTGAGAGAGAGAGTTGTGGACTGCGGTTAACGTACGGTTTTGTCGTGATGCTTAATTTCCTTGCAGGTGGACATAGCATATGTACCATTTATTGAGAGGTTTCAGATATTCTATTCCAACATCAAGAACTATGATATCACGAAGGGCAGACCCAATCTTCAGAAGTTCATTGAGGTAATTCAGACTGATGGACGCTAAATTAGGCAATTAGTAGTACATTCACTTTGCACTCTTTGGAATGGTCATTTTTACTTCTGACAAGGCTGTATGTCTCAATACATAGCGGTTTTATTGATAATGATTTCCCGAGGAGAAATTTTAACTCTGAAATTCTATGTTTCAGGAAGTGAACAAGATCGATGCATACACACAGACTAAACAGGACCCACAGCTTTTGCTTGAGCACACGAAGAAGAGACTTGGGGTATGATATCTCCTAATATTCTGCGCTGGTCTATTTGATCCGCCAATTTCTAACCGTTTGACCGTCATTTTAACTTCCAGATTGCCTAGAGCCTGTGACCAAGGATGAAACTCTCGCTATGGCATTACCATCATAGACTTGAATAGTAGATCCAGACTCATTTGTATGCTTGAATGTTATATGCATTGTTTACAATAAGACATGTCCTTCTATGCTGGTCGTGCTTTTGAAAATAAACTATAGTTGTCAGGGATTAAGCTTTGTAGTGCATCATCATCAGTGTGCTACTCGACATGAAGGAGATGTAACGATGTGCAGTGTGCTGTTAAATGTTGCTGATTTCAATATATCAGTGTTCCTCTCATATTAATATTCTCCCTGTGGTATTCTTGTAGTCTAGTAACGATGGAAAGTATTGATCAGCAAAGGAAATCACAAGTGAGTGGAAAGAACAATCTCTGAAAATGGATCATTAACATACTTGGGCCGTGTTTGACACATGTTGTTTCTCTGTTTCTGTACATAAAAAGGAGAAGCTTTAATAATCTGTAAGTCAAAATAAACTAAATATACAAAATTGGCTTTTTGAGCACCTTCTCTAATTAAGCAGATTCTGTATCATTATAGTTGCGTCAAACATCTCATTCCCTTAAATGTGTCGAATATCTTCAATTTAGAACGAAAATATGCTGGTACACAGGATACAAGTAAACAACTAGTTTGGATGCCAGTTCTTTGCTACAAATAAAAAAGCAATACCCTTTTTTTTCTCTAAAAGAAAAGAGTAGAAGTTTAAGCTACTGCGAGACTTGGCCCATCAAATTCATCTGGAACATCAGTTTTGCCCCGCCATCGTGGCCAATCCACACTGCACCGGTCCTTAGCCAACGCCATCACGTCATATTGATTAGCATTGAATTAAAGACCGAGAAGATTCAAGATGATAAGGAAAGCCAATGAATTCCAAGGAGAAAAAATTGCTCAATTGAGCGATTGTTAAGACAATCTTGAAAAATGTTTTGAGGATTAATTTGTTCAGTTCTGCTAAGGATCGGCAACCTGGAAATTTTGAGAACTTCCTGCATCACTTCTTGTTTTCCACCCGTTATAAGGAAATGATTTCATCGTTACAGGCTTACAGCATTACGATTTCAGTTGCCCAAAGTCTACTACGACCAACGGCGCAAACCGTTAGATAATCCTATGCACGTTTACACGTTCCTGGTTAGTTAGAGTTTGATAGAATAAGCTGAGTCCGATTGTTGTCATCTGGGCGCGTCCGTTGGCACCTAACGCATGCTGCATTCGTGCGGAGGTAGCCCGAGTTTTTAGGAAGTTTTTCAGGACGCACTACACTTGCTTGGCCGGGGGGATGGCGCGTGGAGTGCGCGACGTCGTGGATGTTAATGGCCACGACTTAGTTTGTTTGTTAGGCTATTTATTTGCAATACAACGGTCAGAAAAGCTGCCGCATTGCAGCACAGAAAAGCTGCCACGGCGAGCTCTAACAATTAGCATCAGAGCCTTTAGGGTCTGGGATCGCCACCGTGCAATTGAGTGGGCACTCATGCCGTGCCATCGCTTAGCATCGCCGCTCCCCATCAGGGAGCGGCAGCAACGATAACAATGGCAGTAGCAGCAGCACGGACCGCGAGCTCGTTATCCACCGCGTCACGAAGGAGATAAGCAACGGCGGCTCGTTCCCGGCGCTCACCAAGACAAACTACTACGACTGGGTGGCGCTTATGTGCGTGATGTTGCAGGCGCGCAGTCTCTGGATCGTGGTGAGCCTCGGCACGAACGACTACGTCAAGGATCGCATGGCACTGGAGGTGATCGCCAAGGCATGCCGGCGGAGATGATGGGCTCCATCTCGAGCAAGGCGGCCGCCAAGATCGCGTGGGACGCGATCAAGATGATGTTCGTTGGCGTGGAGCGGGTGCGCAAGGCGAAGGCGAACACGCTCCGATGGGAGTTTGACACGCTCAAGTTCCGCGACGGTGAGACGGTGGACGAATTCGGCGTCTGCATCAACAACATTGCTCACTAGCTAGCGGTCCTCAACAATAGGTGCACCGAAGAGGAGATCGTCTGCAAGTTCCTGCAGGCTCTCCTGGTGTCGGTGTTTTATACCAGCAACCTATTGAGGGGGTACCCGAGGTAGTAGATTGGTTGGTGGGGAATCGCCGAACCTAGAACTTGAAGGTAAAAGCGAGGACACAAGATACGGATTTAGACACGTTTGGACCGCCAGCGTAGCGTAATACACTACGTCCTGTTTGGGGTGTTGTATATTGCGCCCTGCGCTTCGGTGTTGAGGTATAAGGATTTGGTCCTCTATTATCTAAGTTGCCGATTTAGGGATCCTGCCCTCCTTTATATACTCCTGGAGGTAGGATTACTAGTCGGTTACAAGGTGGAAGTCCTAGTAGGATTACATGGTATGAGTGCTAGTAGGATTACAGAGGAATTTTAGTAGGAATCCGCCTTCTTCCTTCCTTGTGGGTACTAGAGATCTATCCTCGACAAGTCCCCGAGCGCTACGTAATCGAATGCAGCAGTCTTCAAGTACTTTTAAGATCCTCGCTGAGTAGTTTCGGTAGTCTTCGAATACTTTATCTGGCTGAATCTTCAAAGTTTCTCAAAGCTGCCATAAGGCTATGGTGTGCTCAAAACCTTTGATCGTCTTGATTATGTAATCCTCATATATGGAGGGCGGCGAAAGTCGCACTCCATATGGAGTAGCCCCTGAGCCTTAGATTGAATCGTAGAATTAGCCTAAGGGTCAACAAAATTTTGAATTTTCTTCTTTCAACTTGAAAAAAATCAATTGTTGGGTGTAGCTTATCAGCTCTCTAGCCTTGAAATGATTGAATAATCAATTCAAGGATCTTGAATCTTCACGCAAGTCATCATCCAAGTAGTTTTCCGACGTCCAGCCCCCGAGCTTCTGCGCCAGGTGAGTCGTGTAAGCCACGTCGAGTAGTTATTGGCGCTTAGCCCCCGAGCTTGGAAGCTAGCTAAGCCATTGGAGATATTCCGAGTAGTAATTGACGCTTAGCCCCCGAGTTTGGAAACTAGCTGTGCCTTTGGAGGTACACTTAGCGGCCTGGAGTGTCATCGCCGAAGCTTGACTTGAAAGAAGAGATGTATATATTATGTAGCATATTTGTAGAATATTGAAAATTACTGAAATTTATTCGGTGATCAACATAAAATGTTTTGTGTCATGCTCTTATTTCAGCCATATTTCTCCCGAGTAGTTAGCCTGTTGCGTTTAGACTCTCGCTCTTTGTTTAGCCGTAGCCACAGCGTGGCGAGATCTTTGTCTCTTGTATGTGTAGGGCACTGCCGTTTGCACAGCTGAGATCTTTGTCTCGCGTATGTGTGCTAGCATTTAGGCATGACAGATGATCCGAGGCTTTTACGAATTAAAGCATGGTCTGCTCAAGGAGATTAGTGACCTTAAGAGAAAACATAAATGAGTAGTCGGTATTTCGACAAAAGAGACTGCACGATTACGCGTAAGAGTTTGCTGCCCTCTAGCGAATAGAGCACGTGTAGTGCGCGTAAGATTTGTGCCTCCTTAGGGTGTAGCCATTGTGAGCCTCCACCATTTAGCGCATCAAATTTGGGGCTATTGCCTCTAAAATTCGATGTACCAAACCCGTGGCGATGCCTCCACAACTTAGTGTATCAAACCCGTGGTCGTAGCCTCCGTAATTTGGTATGTGGCTATCGGTCAACATGCCCCAAAAATAGTTGACAGAGTGTAGCTCTGGAGGGTAATTACCGTCGAGAGATGTACACAAATAAGTAGTCGACACATTGGCCAATCATGCTGAAACAAGCTAGAGAAAAAATAATTATTAAAAAAGTGACTTAGCTTGATTCGTAGGCGATTAATGTCGAAGCCACAGTGATTGTCGATGAAGTCGTGACGGTTTATTGATGAAGTTGACTAGTCGGAGTCGATTCCGACTAGTTGTCGACGGTGTGAAGTCTGCCCCGACTAATTTTCTAGTCGAGATGAATAGTCGAAGTAGTCGCACTCGACTAGTTTTCTAGTCGAGACGAGTAGTCGCCTGTCCTTAACTAGTTTTCTAGTAGAGAAGAGTAGTCGAAGTAGACCGTTTTCGACTAGTTCTCTAATCGATAAGAGTAGTCGAAGTAGACCATTTTCGACTTGTTCTCTAGTTGAGAAGAGTTGTCGAAGTAGTCGTCGGTGAGTCGATGCCGCTAGAAGTTGGTGTAGTAATGCTCGCATCTTCCGTGTACATGGAGTGAAAAACATCTTGAAGCTTCGTGATGCCTTCTTTAGGGTGCCCGTAGGTAAATTGCTTTGAACTCCCAAAGGATCAGCGGCGTTGGCCTGCATGTTTCTGGAGGCACGTGTAGCTATGAACTTTTTCCCTTTCTGTCTCAGACTAGTGATCTGTTCCATTTTGGAATCGATTGATCAACACCGTCTTCAAAAATATTCACATGCTAGTTGATACGCGGGATGCTATATGGATTCGATTCGAAGTTATCTGAAACATGTCGGATTCAACTTGAAAGGTGCTCGCGTCTTCTGTTGATGGAATTGGCCATGATCCGATTATCTTTCATGGCTTGTCGTCAAATCGGCGATTCGCTTTGAATTGAAACTCGACGACTTATTTTTTGTTGAGTAGATTGATTTTGAAGATGAGATCCTTCAAGCTCGCCCAATAATCTCGACGATCACCCCTACCTGGTGCGCCAGATTTCGGTGTTTTATACCGGCAACCTATCGAAGGGGTATCCGAGATAGTAGATTGGTTGGTGGGGAATCACCAGACCTAGAACTTGAAGGTAAAAGCGAGGACACAAGATATGAATTTATACAGGTTCGAGCTGCCAGAGTAGCGTAATACCTTACGTCCTGTTTGGGGTGTTGTATATTGCGCCCTGCGCTTGGGTGTTGAGGTATAAGGATTTGATCCTCTGTTATCTCAGCTGCCGATCTAGGGACCCCTGCCCTCCTTTATATACTCTAGGAGGCAGGATTGCTAGTCGGTTATAAGGTGGGAGTTTTAGTAGGATTACATGGTATGAGTCCTAATAGGATTACAGAGGAATTCTAGTAGGAATCCGTCTTTTTCTTTCCGTGTGGGTACTGGGGATCTATCCCCGACACCTGGCAACTCTCAAATTGCCATGTCCATTGAGACGCTTCTTGACTTGAGTGAGGTGTCGGTCGAGGAGTTGATTGGGCGAGAAGTTTGCGGAGGAGCGCCATGACCTTGGCGGTGGTTCTAGCTCCATCGCCAAGCTGAACCTCACCGAGGACGAGGTGATCGCGCGTGTGGCGGCGCGGATGCAGCTGTCCAGTGAGGGATCCTCAGGGCACGCCAAGGGATCTTCGTTGGACAATCATGGAGGTCGTGGGCGCAGGCGCGGTGCTCGTGGTGGCAGCTCTAGGCCGCCAAGGGGCGACGGCGGTGGGAGCAACAACGGCAATGTTGTCGATGACGATGATGACAGAGACAAGTGTCGCTACTGCGGAAAAAGGGGCCACTGGGCTGCGAATGTCGCAAGAAGAAGAGGTACGAGGCGGCCGATGCGGCCCAAGTTGAGGATGCGTACGAGCCCACACTCCTGGTGGCAACGGCAACAGTCAACGCCTCATCCACCACTTCCCCGGCTCTGGCCAAGACCGCGGTGCCGCCAGACTCCTCCTTGATCCACCTCGAGGAGGACAAGCTCTTTGTCCAGCTTGACGGTAACGGTGACCACGCGAGATGGATCCTCAACACCGGCACCATGAACCACATGACGGGGGTGCGCTCCACCTTCGCCGAGCTCGACACGGGGATCCGTGGGACCGTCCGTTTTAGCGATGGCTCTGTGGTCGGCATCGAGGGACGTGGAACCCTGCTCTTCACATTCAAGAATGGGGAGCACCAGGAGCTGAGCGGCATCTACCACATCCCTAAGCCAATGGCCAACATCGTCAGCCTCGGGCAATTTGAGGAGGACGGCTACAAGATCCTGCTGGAGGGTAGATTCTTTCGGATCTCGGATCCACGGCGGCGACTACTGGTGAAGGTACCATGCTCACCGAGCCAACTCTACGTCATCACCCTCAAAATCGACAAGCCAGTGTGTCTCACCGTGCGGAGCTGAGAGGCGGCCTGGCAATGGCATGCCAGGTACGACCACCTTAGGTTCCAGGGGCTCAAGAAGCTGTCCAAGGCAGAGATGGTGCGAGGGCTTCCGCAAATCGAGCACGTTGAGTAGGTCTGCGAGAGCTGTCTCGCCGACAAGCAGAGGAGACTCCCGTTCCCGGCATCGAGTACGTACCGGGCATCGGCCCATCTGGAGCTGATCACACGGACCTTTGCGGTCTGATTACTCCCCCAACACTCGGTGGCAAGGAGCTCTTCCTCCTCACCGTAGACAACAAGAGCCGCTATATGTGGCTCATCCTGCTGGCGGCCAAGGATGAGGCAGCCATGGCGATCAAGCGACTGCAAGCCCGCCTGGAGGTGGAAGCAGGGGGTAGCTGGGGACGCTGCGCACTGATCGCGGCGGAGAATTCACGATGCGGGCGTTTGCGGAGTACTGCGTGGAGCAAGGAATCCAGCGCCACCTCACCGCGCCATACACGCCCCAGCAGAATGGGGTTGTGGAGCGGTGCAACCAGACAATTCTGGGAAAGGCCAGGAGCATGCTAAAGGCCATGAACATTCTCGGATGGTTCTGGCGGGAGGCGATCACGACGGCCATCTTCATCCTCAATCGCGCGCCAACGAGAAGTGTTCCAGAGCAGACCCCGTACAAGGTGTGGCACGGGAGCAAGTCGACAGTCCACTTCTTCCGCACCTTCGGCTACGTCGTGCATGTCAAGAACACGGCGGGCCATCTTTGTAAGCTCGACGATCGCAGTACTCTGATGGTATTCATCGGGTATGAGCCGGGCTCCAAGGCGTACAGGTTCTACAACCCAAGCACCGAGCATGTCGTGATCTCACGCGATGCGGTGTTTAATGAGTCCAAGGCATGGGACTGAAGCATGGGCGGTGGCGACATCGACAACACGGGCATAGAACCGTTCCACGTCGAGCAGGTGTCGATGGAGATCCACGGTGGCACAAGGGCATCCGACGCGGCGCCAGTAGTGCACCATGGGGCATCCAATTCTCCACCACCAATGCCCGCGACGCCTGCGGCGACTCCCACGAGTTAGTCAGAACCGCGCACGCCATCGCCACCAACGCTGGCGATTGAATTCGCCTCACCGCCAAGTAGGGAGCTGGATGTGGACGACGACCACGACAGCAACGTTCCCTTTCGCTTCAGGACGGTGGACAATGTGCTCGGGCCGACTAGTCCACCAGGCTAGGCCGAGCACGTTCCAGGCGACGACCTGCTACTCGCCATCAGCGACGAACCGGTCATGTTCGAGGAAGCACGCAGCAAGGAGTGCCGGCGCAAGGCGATGCTCGAGGAGATGGCGTCGATCGAGCAGAACAACACCTGGTACCTGGCGGATCTCCCCTCCGGCCACCACCCAATTGGACTGAAGTGGGTGTTCAAGGTGAAACGCAACAAGAATGGCTCCATCGCCAAGCACAAGGCCCATCTCATCGCCAAAGGGTACGTCCAGCAACAAGGTATTGATTTTGAGGAGGTGTTTGCGCTGGTGGCAAGAGTGGAGTCTGTGCGGATGTTGCTCGCCGTGGCGGTGCAGCAGGGGTGGCTTGTGCATCACATGGATGTCAAGTTCATGTTTCTCAATGGCGAGCTCGACGAGGAGGTGTATGTCCATCAACCACCAGGTTTCATTCCAGCTGGGCATGAGGGGAAGGTGCTCCGACTGAGGAAGGTGTTGTACGGGCTCCTGCAAGTGCCTCGTGCCTGGAACGTGAAGCTGGACAGCAGCCTACGAGATCTGGGGTTCACAAGGTGCGCCAATGAGCACGGCCTATACACCCGCGGCGAGGAAGCGTCACGCGTGGTCGTGGGAGTCTACGTCAACGATCTCATCATCACCGGGGCGAGCGCGAAGGAGATTGGTGCATTCAAGGATGAGATGCGTTGCCTGTTCCGTATGAGCGACTTGGGGCTGTTGTCGTTCTACCTCGGCATCAAAGTCAAGCAGATCAAGGGCACCGTCACACTCTGCCAGGCGGCGTACCGCGTACGCAAGGA
This sequence comes from Setaria viridis, assembly GCF_005286985.2. Lineage (NCBI taxonomy): Eukaryota > Viridiplantae > Streptophyta > Magnoliopsida > Poales > Poaceae > Setaria > Setaria viridis. The sequence continues at coordinate 47,224,583 of NC_048271.2, forward strand.
AGCTGCTGGAGAAGGTAGGTCTAGAGGGTTGCAACCCCTGCCAGACGCCAATGGAGCCACGCCTCATGCTGTCCAAGAACAGCGGCACACTGAAGGTCAACACGACACAGTACCGCAGCTTGGTGGGCAGCCTGTGCTACTTGGTTCACACCCGGTCGGACTTCGCGTTTGCCATTGGGTACGTGAGCAGGTACATGGAGCGGCCGCAGCAGGAGCATCTGGTGGCGTCAAGCATATGCTCTGCTACGTCTCCGGCACGATCGACTACGGCATCATCTACTCCAAGCACGGCGACGGCGAGCTCTACCTCAACGGGTACAGCGACGGTGATTTGGGGGAAGATGTCGACGACAGGAAGAGCACCACCGGCATCATCTTCTTCCTCGGTGACATGCCATAGTCTTAGCAATCCCAGAAGCAAAGGGTGGTGGCGCTCTCCTCATGTGAAGCAGAGTACATCGTCGGCGCCAGTGCGGTGTGCCTGGCGGTGTGGCTCAGGTGGCTGTTGGGCGACATGATCAACACCAAGGTCCAGCCGCCTCTGCTGAAGATGGACAACATGTCCGCCTCGCGCTGAGTACGAATCCTATCCTTCACGATCGGAGTAAGCACATTGATACAAAATATCATTATATCCGTGAATGTGTGGATGACAGGAGGTTCAAGCTGGATTTCACGAGCTCTCAGGAGCAGCTCGCTGACATCCTGATGAAGCCGCTGGGCCGCGCATGTTCCAGGAGCTGCGCGGCAAGATTGGAGTCGTCGAAATTAAGTGAATCGTGCAAGTCTTAGGGGGAGAATGTTAGATAATCCTATGCACGTTCATGCGTTCCTGGTTAGTTAGAGTTTGTTAGAATAAGCTGAGCTCGACCGTTGTCATTTGGGTGCGTCCGTTGGCACCTAACACATGCTGTGTTCTTGTGGAGGTAGCCTGAGTCTTTAGGAAATTTTCCAGGGTGCACTACACTTGCTTGGCCGGGGGGATGGCGCCGGCCGTTTCAGGCGTGTGGAGTGCGCGACGTCGTGGATGTTAATGGCCACGGCTTAGTTTGTTTGTTAGGCTATTTATTTGCAATACAAGAGTCAGAAAGCTGCCACATTGCAGCACAGTTTGTATGCGTTCTTCCACCTCTAGTTCGCGTGTGTCCACCTGAGAACAAGCTCGCCGTGGCAGTTGAGAACGCCGGCGAGCTCTGATACAAGCAATAAAGGGACCGTCCATCCATCCATGGAGATCTTCGTGTAAGCCTGCAAGGCTTGCACATTTCGTTATCAGTTAATAATCTCGCAGGATTCGTGAAGAGCGGAAAGGTGTTTAGCGTTGAATAATACTAATCGCCTCCGAACTCCAACTCATGTGCCGTTCATATTGCGACATGCCACATCAAAGAGACAAAGACATGGCCTCAGCGGCTCAGCCATTACCAGTTTACCACTAACCCGTCTTGCCGCTGCTCGTCACTGCTGACGCTCGAGCAGAATCGCTTTCGTCTTCCCTTTAAGCTCTGACTGGCCTTGCTGATGGCACCAGATTTTTCACTTGAAAACTGCATCCTTTTTTTTACCTTTTCTATCCCCGGCTATAACAGGTTCTTGACAGTTTTTTTTTCTTACTCTTTTTTGATGATCATGTATTGACACAGCTGGATATGATACGAAGTGGCATAGCATCATTGTCTTCTTTTTTTTCTGTGAATGTAGCTGATTTGTGGTATGGAAGCACTTCCTCCTACCTTGACATCTGCTTGTGAGCAGCCACCTCTCGACGATGGCACAACCAGGTCGATTATTGCTTTGCTCTCTGAAGTTTAACATATGACCAAATATTTTAGGCCACAGACTGCATCTGCAATTATGCGTGTTCAATACTTACGGTAGTTTTCGATGCGTCTCTGACTGCACTTTACCTAGCTGACATCTGCTTAGATCTGGAACTACAGATTGTACATGTCGTACGTTTGCCCTTACGCGCAACGGGCATGGATCACAGGGTATTGCTGATCGTGTCCAGTCTTCTTGAGCTAGTTTTGGTCCGTCTGTACATGCTTTTGAATTTTCGATTATTTGCTTTGGGGCACTAGGGTTTGCAGGAGGAGATCAAGCTAGTCCCCTTGGACATGGCAGATAAGCCTGCATGGTACAAGAGGGTTTACCCCAAGAACCAGGTGTGGCTGGAGTCCAGATCCATGTAGTTATGCACGGTAATGAAAATTGAGATCCTTACCACTTGTAATTCTTCCTGACAGGTGCCATCCTTGGAGGACAACAAAAAGATCATAGGAGGAAGCTTGGATCTGATCAAGTACATAGATAGCAACTTCGACGGCCATAAACTGATCACTGATGTGAGTTCATCGTAACTGTACTTCACCGCAAGATGGAGTAGCTTGCTCTTCTTAGGTTGGTAATCCAACTGGTTATCTCAGGATCCTCGAAAGCAAAGGTTTGCAGAAGAACTGTTGGGATATTCAGATGCTTTCAACAGGGCAATGCTCGACGAACTGAGATCCAAGGGGCCTGTGACTGCTGAAGCTGGCAAGAACTAAAAATATTTAATTATTCCTATTATGTTTTTGTTGTAGTTATGGTTGTGCATATACTGGATCCCCATTTGTCAAGCACTTATGGTGATCAGTTGCTGCTCTGGACAAAATAGATAACTCCCTGTCAAAATTTGATGATGGCCTTTTCTTCCTAGGCCAATTCAGTCTGGTACATTTGCAGAAACCATTTTTGGCCCCTCATGCTAGTTATTTTAAAAAAAAATCAAAATACTAATGGTGTTTGAGTTTTTGGAACAGGTGGACATTGCATATTTACCATTCATCGACGGATTTCAGATATTTTTTGCTGGCATAAAGAATTATGACATCACACAAGGGAGAGTTCATATACGGGTATTCATTGAGGTACTTGAAATAATATTTTCATCAGCTTATTTTGACAGGGTGTCCTGACACCAGAACAATGTACCGCAGGAACTGAACAAGATTGATGCGTATACACAGACAAAGCAGGACCCTTAAGTGCTGCTTGCTCTCACAAAGAAGTGCCGCAATGCGGCCTGGTTTGGTTCCGGTTACTTATTTTTAGCACCCGTCACATCAAATATTTAGATACTAATTAGGAGTAGTAAACGTAGACTATTTACAAAACCCATTACATAAGTGGAGGTTAAACGGCGAGACGAATCTATTAAACATAATTAGTCCATGATTTGACAATGTGTTGCTACAGTAAACATTTGCTAATTATGGATTAATTAGGCTTAATATATTCGTCTCGCCGTTTAGCCTCTACTTATGTAATGAGTTTTGTAAATAGTCTATATTTAATACTCCTAATTAGTATCTAAACATTCGATGTGACACGTGCTAAAAATAAGCAAAGGAACCAAACGCCGCCTAGTCTATACGGCCATCTTTATCTGAGATTCTACCAGCATGTGTTGTCGGTCAGTGGTGATACCTGACCTGTAGCAATAGCAACACTTGCGTTTCTGACGGAGTTATGATTTTTTTCTGCAGATATAAGGTTTTCACCTTGGTAGTCTGATGAACAGATAAAGGATGATGAGACGAAGCACCGAATCTGCTTGTTTTCAGCTCACTAAATGGCTATATTCTTGACTGTTTGCATAAGAATGATTAGGACGAGATCGATAACTTATCTGTTGAGTGATGTCGATTTGTTTTGTTCTCCAGAATGCAAATATTGCAAACACTTCTACAATTTTATTCGGTTAGATGTAGTTCCACCCACCAAATATTGTGTTATTCGGTCAGAGTTGGTAGGCCTCCTCTCTGTCACCCTCCATGCTACTCCTGACCGCCGATTTCTCTCCAATGATAAGGCTTTCTCTAGCAGTGGTGCCTACCTATCGCCTCTGGAAAACCAAGCTTCCAACGAAAGTCAACTTCTCCGGCTGGCTCCTTCACTTTGGTAGAAATACCAGAGCTCCCCTCCACCACAAAAATATCAGGTCCTTGGAAGAATCGTACTGTGAACTGTGCCATGGTGTCTCTGAAACCGCAGAGCATATTTTCTCGGCGTGCCCTGTCGCGATTGGAGTGTTGGAACAGGGTTGGCATCTCGGTTCAGGGAGAGAACCTGGCAACCCCGTGGGTGATGGGAGTGGAGCTCCCCCAGTTCGCATGGATGTGATGTTGCCTCTTCTTTGGCAACTTTGGAAGGCCCGGAACGCCCTCATCTTCGACCAGCAGACGTCAACTCCTACCGACGTTATCAGACGAACTTGCCGGGATCAAGAGTACTGGGCGTGTCGCTACGGACGCCTAAAGCCTCTCGTGCATGCTTGGCGAGAATTTCTCACCTCGATTTTGTAATCTCTCCCTTTAGCTCGTCGCTTGACTGAGCTCTTTGTAATCTCGGCCTGGAATGCCAGGATCAACCTTTGCATCATTTGCCACCTTGCTTCATCAATATAAGCAGTAGGTGGGGATCTTCCCCCCGATATTGGTCGAAAAAAAAATATTGTGTTACGACATCTCTGAATGTGAATATTCAGCCGGCGGGCACGTAAGATTCAGAACGAAGGGGGTGATATTACCTGAATTGTCGAAACCGACCATTACAACAAGCAAAGCAGCCCGTGTGCGCAGCCGCGACGCGCGCGCACCACCGGCCGTTGGCCAACCGCCAAGTCCCCAACCGCCAAGTCTTCCCTCTCGCTCATGCGACGAGGAGCAGCGTCTTCCCTATCCACTCTGCAATGCTAGGGATAGCGATGACAAACGCCACCGCCGTCCGCGGGCAGGCGCCGCAGTGCCGGGCTGTAGGTTCGTCAGTCTCAGGCCACCGCGCGGAAGCGGGAGTCAGCGGAGGCGCGCGGGAACTCGTCGGAGGCTCGCGCAGGGCCATGGCGAGCGGAGGTCACCGGCGGCAGCGCGACCTCGCCGGCTGCCATGTCGCCGGCCCGAATGTTTACAGGTAGGCCCTTGAATATTTTTCAGATAGGCCCCAGTAGATCGCGATTAATAATCGCGATCCGATTATTTACAAATACCCCCTAACCCGGATCGTAATTAATAATCACGATCCGATTATTTACAAGTACCTCACGATCCGATTATTTACAAGTACCTCCTAATGTGGATCGCGATTTATTTACGAATACCCCTTATTATTTACAAATACCTCCCTGATTTGGAATATTTACAGATATTATCCTTTTTTTCGAGAATACGCCGGAGAGCTGCGTACCTTTGTATTAAGAAGAATGAGTAGAATTGTTACAACGCGGATCTACCGGGCTCACGCACACGGTTTTGAAATGTAGTTTGAGCTTACATGGCAACTTATTTACATCCGTTTAAACACAAAGGTCAGGGTAAGAAACCACTAAGGTACCGTTGCTTCAGCGTCGTCCTGCTGTTGTCGCGGCCATTGGAACATTGCTAAGTGTTTGGCTCCTGCCGCGCACCAATCAGCAGGTTGTTCTCGGATTAGCTCAGTTAGTTGCAGAGGATTTTTTTTGGGGGCTCTATCAAAGTTTCTGTCGTTGCGCTGTTTCCAAATTGTCCAGGAGATCAACATAAACAAGGAGTCCATCCCTTTTCTTAGTGATCTGCTCATAGCTCGCCGCTTATGCACCCAGTAGTCCGTTAAGGAGGTTTCAGGCAGTGAGGTGGTGTTCTGTATGTGCAGCACTGTCGAGATGATGTGCCAAACCTCCTTTGTGTAAGGGCAAACACCTAGCAAGTGCTCTACCGTTTCTAGCTCCTATTCACAGAATCCACACTCCGCGTTTCCTTGTAACTCATGTCGATGTCTTCTATCAGCCGTCCACAGCCGCTCCTTAAGTGCCAACCAAATGTACAGATATTACCCTGTTTTGCCGCTCTAACTCGTTGGCTCGTCATTACGCCGTCGTCCTCGGCTCCTCGCGACCTTCGTTCCACTTCCAGCCCGCGACGCCGCCGTCCTCCCCAACATCTGTTGCAGGCGGAAGCGCGAAGATCCATCCCCACTGGAGCTCCAGCAAGAACCGGCTCTCCGGCAGCAAGAAAAGGAAACGCTCCCTTCGCCGTCGCCACATCCGAACCGAGAAAGAGTCGGGCGCTCGAGCAGTTGAGATCACGCCGCCGGGCATGGCGGCGGGCGATGCTGAAGAGGCTTTACATAATCCTGGTGAAAAGGTTTGTTCTCTCTGCATCACCATTCTGGCTGATTCTTCCCGCTTAACTGAACTATGTGCAGTGTACTTGAGGACTGCAGTTCAACTGAAAAATTCACTTCCTCTCACTTGGGCATTCTATTGAATTGCTGATTGTGGTATAATTGCCACTTATAGAAATCTGCTGGGAACTCCAAGCAAGATCATTCTCCGAGTCTTTTTAGTGAAAGAATGAGGAGTCCTCTTTGCGAAATGGTTGAGATGGCACAAACCATCCACTCTACTGGCCATCTCTTGTTCGTAAACCATTACCTTATTAGTCCTGAATACGAGTAGAATAAACGAAAGCTTGTTGATATTGAGTTTTCCATGCTACTGATCATCTCTGACTAAGCTTGTAGCATGTATATCTACATTGATGCTGCATGCGTCTGAGTTTCACGGGCTTTATTAGGTGAGGAATTATTTATGCTTCTTTCAGGGTCATGCTGTACAAGAGATCATTGAATCAGTAGATATTGTGTAACCACCCAGAATGAAATGCTGAGGAGATTTTCTTGCTTCATTTTTCAAGGATAGAGCATCTTATTGGAAATTAGGATTTTGTAAATGATACATCAGTTCACTACCTTTTATGGGTTCTTGTGTCATTATTTTTCCTCATTAAACGTCAGAGATGAAATTCATTAACAACCTGAGAAACTTGCTCGTCCTATGCTTGCTGACACCTATGGAATTCTCCTAAAAGGTCTCAATGCTTGGTAATGATTGCCAAGGGAAAGGGGATGATTCAGGTTAACCTCATAACAATGTTTTATCTTTCTGTCCTTCCAATGCTAAGCATCTATCTCCTGCATGCTAGGCTGTGAAACCTCTCTCTGTGTCTCTCGCCTTGCAATCTCCTCCTGGTATGCAGGAGTATGTCTTTGTAATGAGCTTCCGCTCTCCCGATCAATATATTGAGTAGGTGGGGATCCCCGTTGGGAAAAACAAAATGCTAAGCGTCTCATTGAAGAATGTTCGAGGCTGCAAAAATTGCAGAAGATATCAAAACTTACTTGCAAATTCTGTTTAAAACCCTGACATATTTAACTGGGATTCCTATTTAACCGCGAATTCTTCCTGACAGGTGCCATCCATGGAGCACAAGAAGAAGATCATAGGAAAGAGCTTGGATCTGATCAAATACATAGATAGCAACTTTGACGGCTCCAAATTGATTACCGATGTGAGTTCATCGTAACTGTACTTCACCGCATGATGTAGCAGTTTGCTCTTCTTAGGTTGGCAATCCAATTGGTTATCTCAGGATCCTGAAAAGCTAAAGTTTGTAGAAGAACGATCTTTCAAAAGAAAAAGTTTGTAGAAGGACTATTGAGATATTCAGATACTTTCAACAGGGCAAAGCTCGACAGACTGAGGCCCAAGGGGTCCGTGACTGCTGAAGCTGGCAAGAACTAAAAATATTTAATTATTCTTATTAGATTTCTGTTGCAGTAATGATGGTGCATATACTGGATCCTGATTTGTCAAGCGTTTTTGAAGGTCAGTTGCTGCTCTGGACAAAATAGACAGCTCCCTGTCAAAATTTGATGATGGCCCCTTTTTCCTAGGCCAATTCAGTCTGGTAAATTTGCAGAAATCATTTTTGGCCCCTCCTGCTAGTTATATTTTTTTTTGCTGGCATAAAGAATTATGGCATCACAAAAGGGGGAGTTCATTTACGGAAATTCATTGAGGTACTTGAAATGACATTTTCTTCAGCTTATTTTGACAGGGTGTCCTGACACCAGAACAATGTACCGCAGAACCTGAACAAGATTGACGCGTATACACAGAAAAGCAGGACCCTCAAGTCCTACTTGCTCTCACAAAGAAGAAGTTTTGTGTATGAATTAACTTTTATACGGCCATTTGAGATACTTCCTGCATGTGTTGTCGACTTGTCGGTCAGTGGTGATAGCTGACTTGTAGCAATAGCTACACTTCTTGCGTTTCTTTGTTTCTCTCTGACGGAGTTATGATTTCTTCTGCAGATATAAGGTTTTCACCTCGGTGTTCTGATGAACAGATGAAGGATGATGAAAGGAAGCACCAAATCTGCTTATTTCCAGCTCACTAAACGGCTGCACATAGGAATAAGCTGAAGGATGTATATTATTGGTCTGTTGACAGGCTTTCCACAAGAATAATTAGGATGAGATCAATAACTTGTCTGTTGAGTAATGTCAATATGTTTTGCTCTCCAGAATGCAAAGTTGCAAACACTTGTGCCATTTCATTCAGATGTACTTCCACGGTTCCACCCAGCAAATATTTTGCTACAACATCTATGAATGAATTTGAATAGTCAGCCGTCAGGCACGTAATAGTCAGAACGAAGTTCGCTCTTTCAGTAATGACGCTCATGTAACTCTCCTAAAAGGTCCAATGCATGGTATGGGCAAATGCTTGCTAAGGGACAGTTGAGTCGTGACATGCAGTGGCGGATGCGGCCCTGAGTTTAGGAGGGGCTCCCTCTCCTTCTTTCTTCCTAAAAATCAGGGAGGGGCTCAAAGGAGTTCCATAGTCCAAGCGGCGGTAGGGGGAGCCCCACCCACCCCACCGCGGCGGTAGGGGATAGCATCAAGGGAAAGGAAATGATTCTTGTAATATTATAACGATGTTCTTTCATTGTGCTCCATTTTTGTTCTGAGAATCTCTTTGACAAATGTTGAAAGGCAAAGATCACAGAAAATGTCAAAGCTTCCTGGATATTTGACAACCCTGAGTTTTGCAACCGTCCCTTTTTCCTTTTAAGGGCAAGTACATTGCTACACGTCAGCGGTCTCATAGGTCGTCTCATGCAGTGCCACGTAGGATTTTTGATGATGTGGAGGAGAGAGAGCGAGAAGAGAGAAAGAGGTCGTTGCTTCGCGAAACAACCACCTCATGAGCTAAATTGTAGAACTACGAGATAACTTAACAACCATTGTACGAGTTATTGTTGCCATGCAACTCATAATATTTTATTTTTCTTATGCACAAATTAAGGAATTATATACCACTACCAGACAACTTATAGGACAACCCATTGTACAGGTTACCTATTGAATCGTCTCAAGGTTACGTGTCAATGCATGAGACCGCCTATTAGACGACACCCATGTACTTGCCCTCCCTAACATGGTGTGTTTCACCACGATCGTTAATTCGTTATATCATTCCATTGGACAGGGTATCTCTGCCGTTGGTGTATTTTTTGAGCCACTTAGTCAAACCAGCTTAAAGTGTGCAGCATCCGGAAGAAAACAAGCAGGTTGCTCCGGCTGAACCATGCCCCATCCTGAAGAGGCTTTACAGAATACTGATAAAAAGGCTTGTGTTCTGTATCGCGTGTTCTGTATCGCGTTTGCTCTCTGCTAGTCTCTAACAGGGTAACAGCCTAACAGGAGTACCGTATGTGCGGATGCATTCTGCAACCTGTAGCATTAGAACAAGCAATGCAGACCGGGCGCAGCCGCGAGAACCACCGGCCGTCGGCCGACCAGACCTTTAGAAGCTTGTGCCTTTCCGCTCCGGTTCTGCAATGCCACCCCGCGCCAGCGCCGCCGCCGTCCGCGCACGGGCACCGCAGCACCGGGCTGTAGGTTCGTCGGTCTCAGGTCACCGCGGCATCCCTGGAGGAGAGAGGGCCGTCAGCGGCGCGCGAGGGGAGCGGGAGTCCGCGGATGCGCGCGGGAACTCGTCGGAGGCTCGCACGGGGCCATGGCGGCGGGTCTAGCGGAGGTCACCGGCGGCAGCGCGACATCGCCGTCGGCCATGTCGCCGGCCCGAATGTTTACAGGTAGCCCCTGAATATTTTCATATAGCCCCCTAGATTGGATCGCGATTAATAATCGTGATCCGATTATTTACAAATATCCCCTGATTTGGATCGCGATCAATATTGGCGATCCGATTATTTACAAATACCCCCCTAATTTTGAATATTTACAGATAATCCCCTGTTTTGTCTGCCCGTGCTCCGGCGTACCTCGCGGCCTTCCATTCCAGCCGGCGACGCCGCCGGCCCCCCCAACATCTTTGCAGCCGGAAGCGCGAAGATCCATCCCCATTGGAGCCCTAGCACAAACCAGCTCTCCGGCAGCAAGAAAAGCAAGCACTCCGTTCGCCGTCGCCACATCCGAACCGAGAAAGAGTCACGCGCTCGACACGGCGCCGCATCGCGGCGGGCGGTGCTGAAGAGGCTTTACAGAATCCTTCTATAAAGGTGTGTGCCATTCTAAGTTCTAATTGCTTGAAATTGCTGATTGTGATGTAATTGACACTTACGAAATCTGCAGAAAACTCCAAGCAAGAGACATTTTCCAAGTCTTTTTTAGATGAAACAATGAGTCCTCTTTGCAAAATGATTGAGATGGCACAAACCATCCACTTTACCGCCGTCTCTCGTTTGGAAACCATGACCTTATTAGTCCTGAACATGAGTAGAATATAAACGAAGGCTTGTTGGCATTGAGTTTTTCCATGCTACCAATCATCTCTGATTAAGCTTGTAGCATGTATATCTGCATTGATGTTGCGTGTGTCAGTTTCTTGGTCTTTATTAGGTGAGGAATCCTCTTGCTGAGGTTTTGAGGCAGCCACATTTCGTTGTCTGGGACAACAGTGATCTTGTCACTCATGAGGTGGTGGGCGGCCTCAAGAATGTCTATGCTATTGGAGCTGGTAACACTATCTTCTCACTTTTTTACACTAAATTTTGCTTTCCCAGCCCTGAAATTGGCCCTATTGGCATTCTACCCTTCATGTTGGTTGCTTATGATGTTGAATAAAGCATAAGTGCATACCATACATGGCAGTGGTTTATGCTCAGATTTTACTTTATCTGTTTATTAGTGCTTACCCATCAGCTTGACCTCTTCCCTTAATAGCGTATTGGTGAGGTACACTGAAATTAGAAGGGTTCCTTGGAATTCTAAGAAAGGAAACAATCTATGGAAAAAATCCCAGAATAGAGATTTTGCTTTTCCACAAATGGTAATGGACATAGATATAACAGTACCTACTACTTTGGTGTACTACATTTTGTTAGTTCTTGTGTCATTCTATTTTTCTCTCTACGTTTCTGGAATGGTGTCAGCTTTAACAAATGAGAGCACAACAAGCAAATCCATCTATTTTGCTCATTGTACTGAGATGATAGTACTCATTTGCTGACAGAACAGCCTGAGAAACTTGGCGGTGCTCTGCTGACTGACACTTAGTAAACCCTCCTTAAAGGTCACAGTGAGCAAATGCTTGCCAAGGGAGAGCAACTCTGGTAACATAAGTTACTATAATCATGACCAGTATATGTCAGTTCTGGTAACACTGTCCCTGTTTGTTCTTGAACGTAATGCGATCTAGTAAATTTTTTATATTTTCAACAACTCAGCCTGCCTTGACAGAGTGGCCAAAAGAAGCACTGAATCTTCACTCGTCATCTATGTATGCAGTGGACCTCATTGTATATTCTGAAACGAGCTTTGAGAACAGAGACGACTTGTCCTCCAGCAATTTGGTTGGCGTGTCGTGCTCAATGGCTACACCTGAAAACAATAGCACAGCATCATCACAACAGAGGGCTCAACGCTTCAAATTCGGTAATTACTTCTGCTAGTGGCGCTAACCGTTGTTAAGAAGGAGCACCATGTCACTGTCAAGAACTGAAGTAATTCTGTGCGCAATGGTGATGACTGTCGTCTCCAAAAACTGCTGCCTAAGCGTTTTCTGGATCAAGTTGTCAGTTGCAGTATCCACCGAAGCAGTGGCTTCATCCAGAACAAGGATCTTACTCCGTTTCAGAATTACCCTACCAAGACAGACAAGCTGACGCTGGCCTACACTCCAGTTCTCACCATTCTCTATCACTGCAATCCAAGTCAAGAGGATTTCATAAGAAGAACAAGTACCATGTGCCTCAATTCTTGCATTTTGGTAAAACTAGTACTACGAAAAAAATTGTGAAAGGTACAGGGTGAGAAAAAAGATCTAGTAGCTTTGAACTGCATGACTCAATGCAGCTATATCAGACCTGGTGAATCAAGCTTCAGCTCCTTCTTCCTAACTTCGTCCCCTAGCTGACAACAATCCAAGGCCTGAAATAGTAACAGATAGATATTTCAGATATTTTCTTTCTTTTTGAGAAAAATAAACATATTGATGTTACAACTTAGCTATGATCGACGTGCGAAAAGTGTTAGAACTTTCAAGAAAGGGAGTGTGTAAAAAGTAAAACTACCTCCCAGATTTGATTATCAGTGTACTCCCCAAGAGGATCGAGGTTACTTCTAACAGTTCCCTCAAACATCGTTGGCTCTTGTGGGATGATGCTCAGTCTGGATCTCAGATCATGCAGTCCAATGGTGCAAATATCGACGCCATCTATTATTATCTGTCCAATAGTAGGGTCCACAATACGGAAAATGGCCTGAATGAGGGTTGATTTGCCACTTCCTGTTCTTCCAACAATACCTGTCTTCATGCCCCCAGGAAAAGTGACTGTAAGGCCCTTCAGAACAAACGGCAGTTGTGGGGCATATTTCACCTGCATCAGACCGAAAAATTATGAACGCCGTCCACCTAACATAATTCCTTTGCTCTTTTAATTGGTAATTCATATGACCCTTTGGCTTCTTCAAATGTGTTGACGAATGATCTTCAGAGCATAACGAAGCACAGATTTTATCTATTGTTTTGCATCAGACTTAATTCTCAGAACACTACTCTAGTGCTGAAAAAATAAAAGAAAAGGAAAGAGCATGACGCCAACAAGGATGAGGGATTTACATGGAGATTGTAGAGCTGAATTTCTCCATCAGATGGCCAGTTATGAGTCAACTTATCTCCTGACATGTAAAGCGGGGGCTCTGCAGGAATGCTTATATATTGCAGAATTCTCTCTACTGATATAATCTTATTCTCCAAATTGCACATACCCCAGACAACCCTGGCTTGCAGCATGTTCAGATTAAGCCCATATGTGATAGCAAGACCAGCAATACCTGAAAGTTGGGTGTAATGTTAGTTACAAACTCGGAGAAAATTCCTAACTAATTTACCACCATCCATTCAGTAGAGCTATAAATTTGTTCAGAATGAGCAGAATACCTGGATTGATAAGACCGGTGGGCAGATTGATCAAAAATATCAAAGAGAAGGCAAATATAAGAGCTGACAATGCATCCAGACGGAAGCAAAGCCAATACCTTGCCCCCATGTTGTAGAATCTTGGTTGAGAGTAGGCATCTATTAGATGGCTATTAGTTGCTACAAACTGATTTTCCTTGCCGAAACTTCTAATGGTAGTTAATCCTGTTATTGATTCTGCAAAATGTTGTATGATAGGAGCTTTGCAAACTCCTACTAGCCTTTGCAGCTCCCTGGCTGTATCAATGTAATATCTCTGCAAAAAGGCAAGTATAATGAGATATCGGTGACCCTGCACCTTTACATGCAAGAGGATAAGAGTGGGTGGAAGGTACCTGATACCAGACACATGCAGCAAATACAGGAATGAAAAGAACAAAGACCTGCCATGCGACCTGAGACATCACCACTACAATTCCAACAAGCTGAATGATGGAAAATGCCACAGAGCCCATCTGGTCAGCAATGTTGGTGTCCACTTCGCTTTGATCAGTTGAAGCCTGCAAATTCCAACAAGCTTTGATCAGTTGAAGCCTGCATACTCCAAGCAAATAAATTGAACTTATGAGATTTGATCTGATGAAGATGGCTTGCCCTATTCAAGATGCGCCCACTCGGAGTGGAATCAAAGAAAGACATAGGAGCTCTGAATATGGACATATGCATCTTGTTGAATAACAAAGTCGCTGTCTTGTATGCAGCTGTTGCAAGGAACAGCGATCTTACGAGGACGCACCATGAGCTTCCAAGAGCCAATGCGACATAGACATAGAGCAGTGTTGACATGCTCACTGGAGGCTCCACATCCTTCGACACGGGAGCTGCCCAAGCCATCCAGTAATTGCTTGCAATTTGAAGTACTTGAAAAAGTATCTGCGCTAGCAACACAAATGGTACAAGAGCTCCCCTATAAGCTACGGTGAGGTAATTCCAGTAGACCCAGAACCCCACGCTGCCTTTCTTCGTTTCTTCTTCCTGCACCAGCTGCCCACTCTGAGCATTGCCTTCGTCTTCGTTGGCTTTTTCTTTCTTCTCAGATGATGACAGTGATCTTGATAGCTTCAGCTTTGCTGTGCCACTGCAAGAGGAGGACACATTGCCTCCACCATTCATGGCATCAATCGCGTCCAATGTCGTTAGAGCATCCTTGTGAGCAACAACTAGCTCCATGAACTCTTCCCCTGAACCCAGTATCTCGTCGTACTTTCCTGCTTGTGCTATTCTCCCATCTTTCATGACCTACATTACAAGATCCGCATGAAGAGTCATACAATTTTTGGCATTAATTATACATGAAAATTTTACCAAGAAGTTCTCACAAGAATGAGATCTGCAGAAGGTAGGAATTCAATCTGATGAGTGACATAAACCACTGTTTTTGAAGCCAAATCACCAAGCAAGCATTCCTGCAAAATAAAAAGGTACGAATTTAGCAATGTGTTCTAAAACTTCTATGGAACAAGTATAAATGTTGAGGCTGAATCAGAACAAACCAATAAACCATGTACCTTAAAAAGGTGGGATCCTGTATGCGCATCAACTGCACTGAATGGATCATCGAACAAATAGATGTCAGCATCCTGATACAAAGCACGGGCTATCTGAATCCTTTGCTTCTGCCCGCCACTAAGGTTGATGCCTCGCTCGCCGATGATCGTCTGGTCACCAAATGGCAAGATCTCCAAGTCTTTCTTCAGAGAGCATGACTCAAGGACTCTGTCATACTTCTCTTTGTTCATCTCCTTTCCAAACAGTATATTCTCCTGAATTTTGCCGCTCTGTATCCATGCCGACTGACTGACATATGCTGTCGTCCCACAGATCTGAACCTCTCCAGACAACTTTGGAATCTCACCAAGAATGCAAGATAGCAAGCTCGATTTGCCAGAGCCAACTGTTCCACAAACTGCAACACGCATGCCTGGCCTAACTTTGAAGTTGAGGTCCTTCAGCGTTGTGACTTCAGGTGAGGCTTCCCAGGAGAAGCACCCATTATTGATGTTGATTGCAAAGTCAGACCTACCACTTGGCAGCCTCTGCACAGCATCACTCGGCAGCTCCTCGAGGCACAGGAATGATGCTATCCTGTCAAGGGACACCTTGGTCTTAATCAACATTTGGACAAAGTCAGGAAGGCCATATATCGGTTCCTGCAGCACCCGGAATGTGGCCAATGCAGACAGCACCTTCCCTGACTCCAACGGGATCCCCATGAGCATGCAAGCTCCAAAGGTCACCACAGCAACAAAGGTCGGGGTCCCCCAGAACACGAAGGTCACCGTGGCCGATGTGTAGAGGTACTTCTTTAGCCAGTTGGTCTCCGTCTTCCTCAACTCGATGATCTTGGACAAGAATCTCATCTCCCACCCCTGCAGCTTCAGAATCCTCATGTTGTGCAGGATCTCGGACGTCGCCTTCATCCTGACGTCCTTGCTGTCCATCAGCTTCTCCTGGAACTTCTCCTGCATATTTCCCGGGGGCACGTTGGCAAGCATGATGACCACGGTGGCGCCGAGCGCCGCGAGCGAGGCGAGCCCGAGGGTGGAGTAGAGGATGAACATCGCCATGCCTACTTGCAGCGGCAGCAGCCAGATCTCGTGCATGTACCACGCGAAGGCGTCGACGCGGTCGGCGTCGACGCTGACGATGTTGATCATCTCCCCGTTGGTGCGGCTCCGCCTCGATTGGCCGGAAAGCGCGAGGCTCTTCTGGTACACGACGGCGACGAGCGCCGACCGCGCGCGCATCCCGGCCTGCTGTAAGCGGAAGAACCAGTGCCGCTGCGACAGGCACTCGAGCACCTTGGCGACGATGAAGACGAGGACGAGGAGCTGCCCCTGGCTCGCGTACCTCTCGTCGCCGTTGAGGTACTGCACCAGGGAGTCTATGAGGTACGGGCCGACGTAGGTGGCGACGTTGTAGACCAGCGCGTAGAACGCGGTCACCGCGACGTGCCACCACACGGTGCGCACCAGGGCTTTGGTGAGCTTGAACGCCGTGACGACGTTCCGGCCGGAGCTGTCGCCGTCGCCGGTGAGCGCCTCGAGGTTCGCCTTGAACCGGGAGAGCAGGCCAGCAACGCTGTCGCCGGGTTCGAGGCCCGGGACGTCGTCCAGGACGAGGGTCTTCGCGTGGCCGACGGCGAGCAGGGGCGCCATCCACGAGAAGGTGAGCACGCTGAGAAAGCCGGCGCCAGTGAGCAAGGATGTGTCGGTGGCGCTGCTGCTGTTCTCATCAGCCGCCTCGTGCGCGCCGATTAGCAGAGGCTCCTCGGAAGAATGGCCGCCGCGTCGATCCCTCCTTCCAAGGAACCCGGCTGAGAGTAGAACCACTGCTGCAACAACAGAGACGGCGTCGTGCGCCCACGACCGACCGGGCACGAGGAGCCCGTCGAGGCGCGCCGCCGCGTGGACGCCGGCGGCGACGACGGAGAGCAGCATGAAGAGCGCCCACCAGAGTCTGAGCGGCGCGGGGAACCGCTCCTGATGCCGCCGCCGGCCGACGCCAAACTGCAGGTACGCGGCGAGCAGCAGCCACGCCACCGCGCGCGCCGCCGCGTCCCCCCGTTCCGCGATCGCGTCGCGAGACCAGCCGGCGCCAGCGTCCGCATACCACGAGTACGCAGCCAGGACGAGCTGGAACGCCGCCAGAGCCCACGTGGTGCAGACTGCGACTGCGTAGCACCGGAACCCGACTACGCCGCGGCCGGCTTCTCCCCCCACGTCACTGTCCTTGGCGCGGTCGGCGAAGATGGGGAGGCGGCGGAAGAGGAAGCGCCCCACGACGGTGACCGCGAGGATGAGGTGGGCCGCGGCACTCACGCCGTGGAGGAACAGCGGTTGCAGGAAGAAATCGAGGGGTTCCTCACCGGTCGGCGTTGCCGCCATCGCGGCTGCGGCGATCGAGGGCATGGGCGTCTGCAACGAGTGGCACAGTGAGGCACGGCACGGGACAGGCGAGGGCTTATATAGTCAACACTGCCGTGGCGCATCAGTCGTCGTGACGGCGGCGACGCAGCCATGGCGGTCAAGCACCACCGCCCGCTGCTAATACAATGGATAATCATTTTTTTCAGAATCACTGTACATACGGACACTTACGTACGCGCATACGCACCCACCTCTATAAATACATGTACGCAAATCCTACGTTTACGATTGTGCTAGTAGAACTTTGTCACAAGCGGCTCAATATCGATGCATGTCGCTTCGTTAATTCGTAAACTAAATTTAGAAAAATATAAACAAACGTGCCGAGTAAAGAACTCAAGCTAGAATTGATAGTTTCCGTCGTAAGAAATCTAGCTAGCTAGTGCTCAGTTCGTAATCGATTATCACTTGTGGTGCCCATCCTCACTCGAATTCTTTTATTTGGAAATTTTTTTAAAAAAAACAAGCCAATATCTAGCTTGGCTTTTGAGGTTTGACAGAAGTCTCTCTTTTTTTAATGCGACTCCCAAATCAATTATGTTGCAAAAAGCCATCTTAATATGCACACGCTACTTAGTATGTTTTTATCAATTTAGTGTTTACCGATGTTGGATATTTCCAAAGTATAATCCCAACACCTTTTGATATTCCTCTAAAAGAAAAAGGTGACAATAGATTATTTTAACTCGCTCGCACCGAGTTTTGCTATTTTTACCTAAAACATAATTGTAACATGATAAACAAAGCATTTGAAAAATCTTGACTCGGGAAGTTTGGCCTAAGTTTATAGATAATGGGGTGGATTTCGCGACCGAGCCGAGCAGGAAAAAACATTTGCAACAAAACAGCTTAGAGAAGATTGCATTTATCGTGTTAGCACCGGCATAAGTCAGATATAAGACATGGCACATGAAGAGATTTATTTCAGAATTTAACCGCAATGTCCTTTCAGTGGTAGGTGATATACCCGTCGATAGCAAAGCACCAATGGTGACTTCGTCAATCTCGAGGATCTGCTGGTTGAGTCTCTCGGAGGTGCTCATAGAGGTAGGGTTACGTGCGTACGTTCGTAGGGGGCGATTGTATGTTGTGAGTGTCTGTGTCTGTAATGTGTTCCAAAAAATATATTTTTCTTATTCATATGCTTTTCAATCCTGCGATCCAGAGAGCGAAATTGAATCTTTAATAATGCGCATTTCAAACTCTCACGGGTGATGTGCTTGGTCGCACCGCAGAACTTACCATGGCCGCAAAACCTACCCTGCTGAGTGGGCTCGACCATCGTTCTCTCCGCTGCGCGTGCGGTGCGCTACTTCACCCGTTTGGGATCTTCCCCCAAAACTCCCAACTTTGATACTATTTCCCATCATATCAAACTTATGGTACATGCATGGAGTACTAAATGTAGACGAAATCAAAACTAATTGCACAGTTTTGTTGTACTTTGCGAGACGAATCTTTTGAGCCTAATTAGTCAATATTTGGACAATAATTCACACATACAAACGAAACGCTACAGTATGCTACAGTGCTAGTGATTTTGCATCTTTAAAGTTGGGCACTAAACAAGATCTTGGATCCTTTACTTTGGTGCTAGACTGACATGACTCATCTTTCCATTCGCCTGACAGCTCATCTTTCCATTCGCCTGACAGCGACGGAGAAGACGGGACCAACGACCAAGGAACCACCAGAGGAAAAACGGCATGCTTGGTATCGAAGCTAGCGTTACATCCTTTGTCTCACTCGCCTTGATCTACATCGTCCAAAGAACTTTTTTTTTTCATTAACATAATTTTGATGTTCCTCGTCGATTATCACTAATTTGGCTTCGACTTCTGCAACAAAGAGAGCGCCATCCGTGTCCCTTTCGGACATGAACTATCAGTACATTTGAGCACCTAATCTTTGACCTGCACACTTCAAAAAGATTCTCCAAACGTCCCTACAAATTATATTGACTTAGGAATCTATACAGACAAAAAAAGCACAGATCTTTTTATATGTGCATCATAGAAGATATATACTACATAATTGTACGAAATAAAAGCCTAATATCTTGTGTTTCAAAACAATGCACAAGTAAACATCTTTGCACGTTTACGCATAGATTGTGTACACGTATTGATTCTCAAAAGGCAGTAGAATTGTCGGACAAAGCATTCATAGCAAAAAGAAAATACACCTCTTAATTCCAAATAGATGGAGTATTAAATAGAATAACCAAAAGCTGGTGCACCTTTTGCCATGCCTTTATCTCTATCCGGAGGTCTCAATAACCAAAAGCATTATTGTCGCGAGCTGGGAAGGGAACGTCGCACATTCAAAACTATTATTCGTTCTGGCGGAGATTGAACAAGGTAGATTCTAACTTTAGGAGGCATGCTGTTAATTTATTTTACAATAATCAGGAATAGCTGAATAGTCTCCTGGGTACATATGAAACATGTGAAACAGTACAATTAAAACCTCGCAACAAGGGGGAAATAATCCTAAAGCAGGCTTGCAAGTTGAATCGAAGCTACAGAACCACACAATGCGATGTTTGTGGACTGACCCCATATCAAAGGATCTAAAAGTTGCGATGAAAGAGTTAACCCAAATATCACATGATTTGAAAGGCTACTTGGTTACTGAAGAACACGCATGCTAACTTGATTGTTCAGACAGAAACTCTTGTTTTTGGTAATGAAGGCATTCATCGCATCGGTCTTTGTACGGAATTTAACCAGCACCATTTTTATGGGCTCTGGGACACCAGGTCTGTGCAGCAGTCATATGTGGAATCAGACAACTACGAACTGAACAAATTGAATACTGGCAAACAAGAGTGAGCGTCTCGAAGTCAATACCTGAGAAAGCTTTCAAATGGCGGAGGTTCAAAGTTAGTGCCACACAAAAAGCGTTCTATGTCCTCTGGCAGGGCATTCCGTGGAACTCCTTGCAAAAGTACCTGTGAAGACCCATACAGCAAAAACACAAGTAAAACATTGTGAAATGTTTCAAGACAAACTAACCACTTGATATCAAATGCATATGATTTGCAAGAGCTAGGGGATTCAAGAGTATTGTACTTCTTGGTATATGCACAATCAATAGCACGAAGCAAAGGAGAGATAAGAATACATTTGCTCTATGTAAATCTTATTGCAAGCATAAACATAAATTGATAACATACATTTACTTTAATGCAAAACTAGAACTTACAGCTTTTCCATCAAAAGACTGTTTGAGATCCCACACATCACGACTTATCTGTTGTATTAGAGTAGACAAACAAATCATTGTTTACCACTTGCTGGACCAAACGAATCAAAACTGATAAAAAAACAAGTATTGCCTTACCATGTCCATCTTGTACAGACGAATCTGACTTGTTTGCCTAATTGCTGTGGTAAACGCTGCCTTTGAAGGAAACCTCAATAAACTAATCGAGCAAAGCATTACAAAAAAATTTCAGGTCGATAATCACATCCAGAAGTGGGAATATGAAAATTAATGATACAGATATTCAACTCCAAATCTATATCAATATCATGCCAACAGCTATAGATGATTAAAGAAGGCATGTCATCTGTTCACCATCAAGGCAAAATGTTTGATAGTGGTAAACCAAGTACTTGTGTTTGTTTGTACAATATTTCTTAGCATTATACAGAACAATAGCACCAACGAAGATGTAACTATAGTCCCTCATACATAACTCATCCTGCACTCAAAGAGAAGTATCTTGCACTGGTAGTCATCCTAATCAAATAGATCGTCACTTTTACCGTACAGACAGATCAGTGAAGGCTAGTCAGGGACAAATTAACCTACTAAGAAAGGGCAAAGCTTCATGAACATTATATGGAAAAAAGAATGCATCAACCAGGAACAAGGTTCACTTATAATCTACAGTTCTAACGGGCTAAGGTATCACTTGTATAGAGGGTGGGATTGGGATGAAAACATGAAGTGGGTTAGGGGCCCAAATTCAAGTAAAAAAAAGTATATAAAAAGGTTGTATATACAGAGCATGCTGAGGAAAAAGATTGGAAACACAAGAGGAACCATACGCGCCCAAAGGAGTAAATCCCCTGTTGTAATCAATCTTCACATCATCCAATGACAATCCACATCTGTCGAGGTGATGGAGAATGTCAGTTTTCAACATGTTCTTTTCAATACGGTTTCCCCCGCCAATGTTACTGTAGAACCTTCCATAGGCCAATCCTGTTGCAGCAGAAAAGTATTATTTAAATGTAAGGTGAACAAGTAAATTATTACAAACTAAGAGTACCAGCAACACAAAAAAGCTAAGAGGCCGCAACAAAATCCTCTTGATCTCAAAATCAAGATACAACAGCACAAGAGAAACAAGAGTCACTTTGAATGTTGCAACATATGTCACAAGCTCAGTGACCTATCCAGTTGATACTTCTCTAAGTTAAGCATGGCAATACTCAACAGATATTAAATCAACAGAAACACCTAAGAACATTTTCCCTGTCCCTTTACACTCACATCCCAAACAATGAAAAATTGTAATCCAAAATTGAACCACTTTTCTTTTGTGGCTTACTTGTGATGTAACTTCCAGCGATAACAATGAGTGGATGCTGGTAGCAGTGTCGCTTCATAGTGTTCTACAGTAATATCAGAGCTCTATCTCATGCTTCCAAACCTATGATTCGCACTAACAAACATGGTGTGATATCATGACCTTAGAAATCAAGGTTTCATCAAATTCACTGATACCTTACCCTCCCTGCATTTATCATCGGCTATTCAATCTCCCTAATTCCTACTCGATATTCTAAAACAGGAATAGACCATTAAACCCTAAACCCACGACTAAGCAAACAAACTGACATGCTGCAGCTGAAACATGAACAGGTAAATGAAAAGGCAGAAGCACGAGGAGTCGAGGATGACCGAGCTACCTTCGCTGGATGACTTGAGGAAAGGGTCGTTCTGCGAGTCCGCGGCCGAGGCAGCGACTTCGCCGGATGCATCCGCGGAGAAGAGCCGAGCGGACGCCGGCGCGGTAGCGGCCAAGAGCGAGGAGAAGGGATCCCTCGATGCGACGACGCTGCGGCGGAGGGCGGCGGCCGCGAGCCTCGACATGTCTCCGGCGGCGCGGCGGCGGAAGAGGGAGGAATCAGGAATGGCGTCGGGCGGAGTCAGACTCGTGGGAGCACGAACGGGTCGTAAATGGGTTCCCTTTGTGATTCGTGTAGCCGTATGGGCTATTTTTGCGCCGTTATAAATGGGCTTTTTTGGATCATCAGGATTTACTGGGCTTTATGAGTTGAGAAGGAATTTTTTTTATTTGTATATTTTTTATTTTAGTATTTTGCAAAAAATATAGTGCGGAAGCAAGCTACAGTTGAACCGGCGGTGAACTGGCGGTAAGTTGCGCAACACTAAGTTCAAACTTTTTTCGTTTGGTGTCATCTTGATGCTCAAATAATCGACGCAAGTTTCAGATCTAATATTCAAATTTTAGATTTGAAATTGAACATTACACATTCGAAAAATCATAACTAATTCATATGAACTCGGATAGAGATAGGTTTTATATAAAAAATGTAGTCCTCGATAAGATTTACATCTTTATAGTTCAAAGTGTTTTTATTTTTTATTTGGTACCATCTTGGTACTCAAATAATCGATACAAGTTTCAGATCTAAAATTAAAATTTTAGATCTCAAACTTGTGTCGATTATCTTAGCACCAAGATGGTATTAAATAAAAAAGTTTGAACTATAAAGTTGTAGATCTCATCGAGATCTACAATTTTCATATAAAGTTTATTTCCATCCGAATTCATATGAATTAGTTATGATTTTTTAAGTGTGTATTTCAGACGGTGGTATAGGTATAGATTTGCAAATTTTTTTAGCCCTACATTTTCGCAAAATACTAAAATAAAAAATAAAAAAATCGTTGAGAAGCTCGGGGACCCAAAGTACGCCAGTGACGAGGGTTCACAGAAATTTAGGAATACGTCTTCGTAGCTAGCTCTAGAACGACGGCAAAGTATGCGATTCGGGCATCGCCTTCCCCACGAAGGAAAAGAGAGAAGAACCAGTCCCGTCTCTTTCGTTCTGGGAGGTCGACGAGGAAGAGGAGTCGAGCACCCGACCGGCGACCAGCCCGCGGCGACGCGGCGCCAGGAGAGGTGCTCCCGACTCCTGAGCTCCGGATCCCCATCCCGCCGTCAAGCAGTTGCGCCCGCCGCGGCCGTAGCATGAGGTGGCCGCCGCCGATCTCGCATCGCCGCCGCCCCTTCCTCCTCCTCGTCCTCCTCGTCGCCCTCTACTCGATTCCTGGTGAGATCTGGGTCCTATCTAACAGGATAAGGGTTTCGTTTTCGGAATAGGAAGTTAATTTGATTGTCTGATCGTGAAGGAGGTTTGACCGAATTACTTTACCTTATTTTCTGGATAGAGTGGTTGCTTAGATGTGAAGTGCTAATCACTTTCCAGATTGTATCTTTTTTTCCCAATGGATTTGTGTCCAGTGGAAGAAATGGCCGCATGGTGAGGTCTGGGGTGCAATTCTCATAGGGAAAGGAGATTTAATAATTTATAACTCGTGAATGGAAACTGCATGTAGCAACAAGTGAAATTTTGGCCAGCTAGGTGCCTGGGTGATGTGTTTGCAATAGTGTCATCAATGTGAAGACTGAGGATGGTCGCATGCTCTGTTGCATGTCTGCAAAGGGGAAGTATAGCGAAGGTTTGAAAAAAAATGTAGTGCGCCAAATGCCTCTAGAAATCTCTGTAGTAATTCAAGCTTTACATGTGAAGAATTCAAATGTGAAGAAGGTATAATAGTACGCTATGACGAAACGTCTCAAAGTCAAAGTTGGTATAGACAAAGGAAAAGGCCATTGAATTTGCGTCTTAAGGAACAGCTTGGGGATTCTCTTGGTGTTGGATCAGTGTTGTGGGCTTGTGGCGCATTTATTTTTTCAACTTGAAGGGCATATGTTGCTTAGGGTCTGTAAGTTACGAAATATATTGTGTTCTGTGCATAATTCATAGTTTCATACTCGTTGTGAACCCTAGCAATCACCTTCCTTACATTTTCAATGTTCATGGGGATTGTTTTGTTTTGAATTTTGGAGCCCCAGATTGTTAGCACTTAGCAGTGTCAAGTGCCGAGAATGATTTATCTCTTCCATGTTTGTGCATTCCAGTTATTTTTCTATCATCATCACTTCATTCAGAAACAACTAATGTTATTTTCACAGTTGAGCAAACACAACTTTTGGTAACCTTAGTGACTCCCAGCCATCAGACTAAGCTAAATGATTATCATCATCTTCTTTGCAAAGATAAAAATGATTCTCATCTGGCTGTCTTTCAAGCAACTGTTCAGCATGTGGTTTCATATTAGATGCCAGTAATTTTGCCTGATCAAACACGGCATACTTGTTTATTTCCTTCCCTAAATATTTATCCATCACTGACGAGCTTAATTGTGTAGGGGCTTTTTCATTGAGGCATGTCACGCTCAATACGGTTGAGATATTTACTACTCATGAATGGTTTGGCAAGCCAACAGTGTATTTCCGTTGCAATGGAGAGAACAAGACAAATTTGCCAGACGTCAAGGAGGCACACATGCTCTATGCCTTTAAGGGTGAAGAATCATGGCAGGTTAGTCATACTGTTGATGTAGTTCTTAAGATTGTTCCTCAGCTCCTCACTAATTGTGTTGTTAGCACCGCATTACACATTGAGTATTGTGCAATTTTGGCAGCCATTAGCAGAGCTTCCAGAAAAGAAATGCAAGCGGTGTGGTCTGTATGAAGAGGACGCATTTAAACCTGCCGATGTATTTGATGAATGGGAGATGTGTTCTAGTGATTTCAAGGATGGAAAATATACCCGCTTTAAGGAAAACCAGTTCAATGCAACATTCCTATGCCCAAACTGTACTGCTTCTGCTGGTACGCTGATATCTAAGTATACCATTCTTTTATGTTTGTCAAGATATTTTCTCTGAGAGCTGGATTTGCAGTTGGTTTCCATAGTCTGGGTAATTCTTAGCAGCTTTTATTTATTTGGTTAGGACTTAGGAGTACTTCAAATTCATGGATAACACCTCTGCAGCAACTTTGATGTTGAAATTAATGTTGAATTAATAGACCTTGTGTGTATGTTCTACATTGCTTTTCCTCAATATTTTTCTTTCCTGCCAGGTGATCATGGAAACGGTGAGCATAGCTCGGAGGTGGAAACTAATAAGGCATCTGTTCCAGTTATCATTGTAGTTAGTGTTCTTGCTTCAGTACTTGTCATCATTGCCTTGTTTGGGGGCTATAAGTACTGGCAGAAGAAGAAGAGAGAGCGAGACCATGCACGATTCCTCAAGCTCTTTGAAGAGGGAGATGACCTTGAAGACGAACTGGGGCTTAGCAATGAATTCTAAATCAGTGAGTACAGTACTTACTAGGTACAGGCTACAGTCAATATTTTCAGATGTAGTTTCCACGTTGTCATGTATAGAATGCGTAATTTTCACTTTGAAATTTTGTAGTGTGTAGCATTACCGTAGTGTAAAGAAACGATTCTGACAAAACTATGATTCAGTTCAATCGGTGTTTCTCCTGACCTCGTAGCTTTTGGGACTGAAAATCTTGTAACAGTTTGCAGCAAACCATTTCAAATTACAGTTTGTTCTAGGTACATAGTTTTTGACGTGCACCTAGATACATACTATGTCTAGATACTAGACATAGTAAAATTAATGTATGTAGAAAAGTCAAAATGAATTGTAATTTGGGAAGAAGGGAATATATCTCTTATATAAGTGGAACCCTTTAAACATCATTTCTCTCTTCACTGGTAACATCGTCAAGAAAACACCAGCTGTTTG
Organism: Setaria viridis; assembly: GCF_005286985.2. Taxonomy (NCBI): domain Eukaryota; kingdom Viridiplantae; phylum Streptophyta; class Magnoliopsida; order Poales; family Poaceae; genus Setaria; species Setaria viridis. Next base: position 47,250,695 of record NC_048271.2, read on the forward strand.
ATCTCTTCTTAGATTGATCTTAACCATCCACTACCTATGTGCCTTACCGTTGCTTTGCATGCGTTCTCAATACAGGAAAAGAAGCGTTTCTACATTATCTTACGCTAGTTTCCGCCAGACATTGCTTCATACGACAATTGAACGTGCGATGATGAATGTTACTTTGTAAAATGCAAGAAATGAAATAATGTACTGGCGCACAGTAAGAATACTGTACTGAAGGCATCAGTTTTTTTCTTCAGCTGCTCCGGTCGCCTATTTATGCTGCCATGGCTCCTGTCGTGCTGCATTGCTTGTTCCATTCCTAAGTGCGGGCCTGACTGACAAGTGACAACCATCATCCCTCGCTGGCTCTTTTGTTCTGAGTTGCTTTCGCATTCTGAACAATGTACGAAATAGCGGGCTATAGCGGTTAAGCACAGCTCTACGCTAAATCTTATAGCCCGCTATTTTGTACATTAATTCTGAATTGTCATGCCCAGTACATGTACAAGCGTACAACCGTGCAAAAAGAAGGCACGTCTAGTCTTCGTCGTAAGCTTCATGTTTCCCTTTCTCCGTCAGTTTGCCATGCTTATCCAAGTAGCCGCTGGCGACCAGCTCTCCAACAACATTCTCCAGCGCCGGCGCCACTGCTTGGTCAAGAAGCTCGAAGCCTGGCATGTCACAAGCAGCGTGTGTCTCTTGGGCATGAACGCGAGCTTGAAGAGCGCGCCATCCCGCCTGATGTGCGGGACGGTATGCTCGTCGAAGCCGGCAGCAGTGCCCCGGGCAGCCGGCGGCACCGGCCACCGCCGCCCGCCGGTTCGCCGTCTCCTTGGAGACCCTCTCGAGCGGATCCTCCGACAGCACGCCGGTGTCGACGACGTACGTGATCCCGGGGACAAGCACCGCCGTCTCCGCCACGTCCGTCGCCAGCACAACCTTCGTAGCACATTGCTTCACTACCAAAGAACTCATCTTTCATCCAACACTTTTTATCCTGATTGACTTTGAACTTGAAATTAAAGTGCCACCTTTAGTTCCGGATCAAAAATGAGCCACCGAAGGTCACCTCCGACGGGCTCTTTAGTCCCGGTTGGTAATATCAACCTGGACTAAAGAGCCCCTTTTAGTCCCGGTTGTAATGGAGGGAATCTGGTGGGGCCTTTAGTCCCGATTGAAAACACCAAACGGGACTAAAGGGAGGGTTTTTAGTCCCGGTTGGTAACACCGAGTCTTTAGTCCGGATGAATAACCCGGGACTAAAGAACCCCTCTTTTATCTCGAAAACTTAGTCCTTATTGGATTTTCGGGATCTATAACCCTATCCAACCGGAACTAAAGGTAGGTTTTCTCGGGAGGTGGTCGCGGACGACGCAGACAGCCACACACCAGGCAGGCCGAGCTGCTCGAGCTGGTCGTAGGCGTCCTCGACGCGGACGACGTCGGGCAGGAACGCCAGCACGTCGCTGGGCGACTTCGACCTGTGGTCTGTGGATGCTCACCACCTCGTCGACCACCGCGCCCACCACGTCGAGCATGGGCCCCCGCGAGTAGAGCACCTCGACGGGGTGCACCGCGCGCTAGAACGCGACGACCGGCGCGCCGACGAAGTCGCCGAGCACGCCGTCCGCCGGCCCGCTAGCGGTGCAGACCACCACCTTGAGGTGCCTCATTTGCTCCGTCGCCGCGGCGGCCCTGACCATCCCGAGGAGCACGTCGGTGCACAGCGTGCGGTCGTGCGCCTCGTCGACGACGACCGTGCGGAACGCCGCGAGGAAGGCCGACGCCGGCCCGTCGCGCAGCACGTCGATGAGCCGCCGGGTGGTCGTGAACGTGACGTCGTGCTCTGACCCCTGCCGCGCGGCCTTCGCCGAGGCCACTGTCATCGCGAAGTGCCGAGGCTGCGCGCAGACGACGGGGCCGTAGCCCCCAAGGGTGAGGCACCGGGGGAGCACCGAGGACTTGCCGGAGCCTGGCGCCGCGGATACAACGACGACCTGGTTGTTTCGAAGATGATCAAGGATCGTACGCCTGTGGTGGCAGATCGCCGGTGCCTGGGGCTCGGGTTCTTGCGGAACGCCGGTTGCCATGTGGCCGGAGAATTGCGGGAAGCGACGACGGGACGAGGAACGAATCGGGTGCGCGCCTCCGAGCGGTTTATAGAGCAGATTGCGAGTCGGGTGCGACACGGACTCGAAGTCGGACTGTCCTGAGTCGGCGCCGGGACGACATGCGATCGGATCGGCACGAAATAATCGTAGTCCTTAGCATGCGGTGGCCAAAATCGCGATTCTTGATTGAGAGGCTTGATTATTATACAATTCTAGTCAATAGAGTCTAAGTTTCCATGATTTTTATGTTACTGAGTATATCTTTATAATTGCGATTTTACTGAGAGCTCGGATTCGATTCTAACAATATTGGTCTACTAGTTCTGTCGACGACGGGTTGGGCCAGGCGCCCAGGCCATATACAAGTTCTTCGTGCATCTCTTCTCTTGTGTGATTCGCAGACCTAAGAATAGTTGATAAGCCCAACGGCATGTGAGAAGAACGAAGAAAAGGTTAGGTAAAGCAAAGGTTTGAGATTTCATGAGGCTTAGGTCGTGATGAACTTGCTCGGATTAGATAGGCGATTGGGTAGATTCAGCAGGGGAATTTGGGTAGAAGGGCAGACACGGGAGGAATCATGAGGAAGGAGGAGATGGTTTCAGATAGGGGGTGTTTGGTAGCACTTCACTGTAAAAGAAAATAGCTCCACTCGATCCAATCTAGAAAAATATGGAAAAAAAATTAGGTTCAGAGCTTTATTCATAGATGGTTTTTAGAGCACAACGACTGTCCATTCCTTTGGTTGGGCTTCCAAACCTGCTTTTGATTTTGCAAAAGCCAACCAAAGTAATAAAAAGCCATATGTGCTTTTGCCCAAAAGCATCTTTCACTCTACTACAAATCCATAAGCAGGTTTCCCCTACTTTTGGAAAAAAAATTACCCACTTATCACTGGTTATGGAGGATAACGATTTGTTTTCCCCTTCTATTCCTGTCTGTGGCCCTTCCCGTCTCGTCACGACTCGCGGAGAAACGCAAGATGATGCACGGCTAGGTTTCCTTGCCGGCACACTTCCCTGATCTGCCGCCACCACCACAGCCGGCCCAACCCCCCCCCCCCCCCGACCGCTAGAGCCCCAAGCCACCCCAGCCGGCCCGCCGCCCACCGCACCCGGCTGCCAGCTAGAGGCCCCAGCTGGCCACCACAGGCTCCCAGCCGGTCAGCAAAGGCCCGCCAAATCTACTGCTCCTCTGGAGGTACATCTCTCCCTTTTGTTTACTAAATGCATTGAGCTGTTTGGTTGATTTGCATGGTTAGGTAGGATGTTTGGTGCTTGATTTTTTTTAGCTTGTACTATGAAAAAAGAATTGAATCAAATAATATTTTTGGTTGGTTGAAGAATAGGTGACAAGGCAGATTAGGGTGATGCTTTTTTAAGGCATTTCATTGGTGCCTGCAAAGAAGAGATTGAAGCTAGTAATAGGCTAATGGGAATTTTCAGAAAGAATGTTGTTTCCAAGTTTGTAGAAAAATCCGGTGACATGCGAAAAAAACAATTGAAGAACAAGTTAAATGTTCTGAAAAAGAAGTATTCAACATTTACGGAGTTCAAGAATTGTGCCACTGATCTTGGATGGGATGAGGCAAAATAAACTGTTGACTACTCAGAAGAATGGTGAAACGAACACCTTGCTATAAAAACTATATTGTCATTGTAAATATATTTTTTCCATTCTTTGTTATGGTGTGCCTTGCTATTTCTTTTAATTTTAAAGATGCAACAATTGTGACAAAGGAATCAAATGCAATCATGTGAAGTTTCAAAAATAAGGACCCAAGTTCCTTGATGACCTGCATATCTTGTTTGGCAAGACACATGTTAGTGAGTCTTTTGCATCCTATCCTGGAGATATATCCTTCGATAAAGCAAGTGATGAGGATGTGGATGAGTTATCAAAACCTATACAGAAGGATAAGATAGTTAACCCAGGAAAAAGGAAACGCAAGGGGACCTCCATTGGTGTTGAAGAGAAAGATGAGAAGAGCCCATTTTTTCGTTTGTACAAGAACACTTGTTTGAAGATAGAAACTACTGCATAGAGGATCTCCACAAGTGTTGAAGCATCATCAGCTCTTCCAACCAACCTAGTTCCTACCATTGCAGAGACTGTAACGATAGTGAAAGAATGTGGGGTGCAAGAAGGAACTGCTCTAATGTACACAGCCGCCTCCCTAATTGTTAAGCCTGAATTTAGGGAGCTCTTTAGCTCTCTAAGAACAACTAGAGGAAGGCTCGATTTGATTGAGAGGGAGCTAGAAAAGAAGATGATGAAGCGTTAGTGATTTGTTTCCATGTTTGTCAGATTATTTTCTTGTCACATGCCAGAACATTTTCCCTGTGTTGAACCAAAATAACTTACCCGATGTTGAACCATAATTTGCTTGGGCATGTGAAATATTATTTATCTATTATTGTGTCATTCTGAGCTCCTTCATATAGTATTGTCAAGAATGTTGTTGTATTTAATTATTAATATATCAGTCTCCTTTAGATGGATGATAGATTGGGAGATGTAGTCAAAGAAGGGCAAAAGTGACTACTATTACTAGCTGAACTTGCACAGCATGCTGGTGCTATTAGAGAAATGGGCAACTTGTATACTGAGCGGTATCTGCACAAAGGTGAATACAGGGAAACACCAGAAACTGAAATTCAATGGGTGATGAGATGTATGTCACGTCCGAGGTATTTTTATAAGATGTTTCGGATGAGCACCGAAATTTTCGAGAAACTTCATGACTTGCTAGTCTCTACCTACGGATTGATCTCAACCAATAATGTTTCATCTACTGAGTTATTGGCGATGTTCTTGTGGATCGTCGGAGGACCACAATCTTTTTCACAAGCTGAAAATCATTTCACACGTTCACTTTGGGCAATTCACACCAAGTTTCATGAAGTGTTGAAGTGTTTGCGCAAGTTAGCTAAGGACAACATTAGCCGAGAGATCCTACTTTTTCTACGAAGCATGAAAGGGTGAGAGAGAACCATTTTTTCCATACTTGGCGCAACTGGAGCAATAGATGGTTCACATGTTCCAGTGGTAGTGCCAGTGGACGAAGTGGTTAACCACACATGCCATCATGGTTATACATCTCAGAATATGCTAGCTATTTGTGACTTTGACATGAGGTTCACCTTTGCGGTTACTGGTTGGCCGGGTTCTGCACATGACACATATATCCTCAATCATGCATTAGCAAATTTTCCTTCATTTCCCGTGCCTCCTAAAGGTATACATGGTGTCTTCATGAAGTTAGCAATACTTGTATTATTATTATGTACCTTACTAACTTAGTTTTGTAGGAAAATATTATCTTGTGGACTCGGGTTACCCAAACCGAATTAGGTATCTCGCGCCTTTCAAAGGAAGCATATACCATATACTAGAATTTTGGCATCGTTCGGGGCTTCCTCAAGGAAAGTACGAGGTGTTCAATTTCTTGCATTCATCTCTTTGTAATGTCATTAAAAGGTCTTTTGGAGTCTTAAACCAGAAGTGGCATATTTTGAAGGGCATGCCAAGTTTCTCACCTCGTACTCAAAAGCATATCATTATGGCTTGTCTTGCATTTAATTTTATCTGTGACAGCAATTTGTGTGATAAGGAGTTCGAGAGTTGTGATGTTGATGAGGAGTACTTGGTACAACATACGAGTAGCACAACACAAACATAAGGAGATGAGAGTGACAATGTGGAGAATGAGGATACCATGAATACCATTCATACTAGGATAGCTGATGCTTTGGTTAGTGCGAGAGGAGGACAATTATGTTGAAGGATGGCATCATTGTATAAGTCTTTTGATGGATATTGTTCTATTTATGTGGACCAATCACTTTGATGGATGAAAAATTTAGAAATTTTTTTCCTTTCTAAAATAGTCATTTACATGCGAATTAGTGAACAGATTATTTGATTACGAACAATTTGCATATAAACAGGTCCTCAGGTCTTTAGCAGCATTACAGGTATTTTTTATACTGCCTACAATTTTACAGCTATTCTAACTAAACGGCTTTCTGCTTTTCCTACAGCTACTTTTCTACAGCCTACAGCTAAGCTATTTTCTTGCTGGGACGGACACGGATAGACTAACAACAGTTTTTTAAAAAACCACAGCGAACCACAAGTGTCTTTATACAAGTCCATTCATGTCTTGACACAAAAAATAACTCTTTTCCCTCTATAATATTGAATTTTTTTTGCCTTAGATGACATCCAATTTAACTTTTATATATGTATTGCGGAAGTGTCATATGTGGAAGGAAACAATTTTCGACATCATAAAATAAAAGTGAGTTATCTTCTTATGTCAATAAAGTAATTTTCTCTTGTTCGTATATATCTTATACATAAATTATGCATTCAACCTCTATACTTGATGTCATCTCATAAAGCGGCTCACACGCGCACATAATACTAATCCTGAGATGACTTAACATATAACCTCTATAATGGGTTGCAATTTGTGCTTGTTATGAGTTGCATGGCAACAACAATTAGTATAATGATAGCGGAGAGTAGTATCATAGTTCTAGAATTTAGTTTACAAGTGATTGTTTCACAAATTAGACGGTGAGGGTAGTAAAATGGATATTTTCTTTTCGTGAAACAACGTCCTATTCTTTCTTACATCCCTTGGCTTCCCATAAAATTTTTTATATGATATTTCATAAGATAACCTATTAAATTGCTAGTGTGTACAAATATTATGATACTTATATGGATGCAAGTGAAAAAATACCAATAAATATTAAAAGTGGATAGAGGCAGAGTGAGGATGCAACCATCAGCCACGAACAAATGAGGTTCACATGCTAGATGCCATTGCTCTTGTGTGTCCTATCCGTGAGGAAATTCTAATGTATTTTTTAAACGGCAGACGACGTGTGCATTTCTATTGATATAGCAAAAAATACAATATTATAATCTAAAAGGCCATAACCAGGGGAAACAAAAGAAAGAAAAAAGAAACACCTAAACAACACCGGTGGGTTGGATTGGGATCTCAACACTCACTAAACTCAACTCAACACAACAACCCTGGAAGGTCGGATCGGGGCAGCACACCACCCAAGCACTCCACGTTCACTGCTCATGCACCAAACTGCACCACCATCACCGGGGCACAAGGCCGATAGAGGATATTCCATCGTCACCGCCAGCGCCATCGTTGCCGATGATGTCTCACACCGAGCCCACCACTACTATGCAGGGTTGGCCGTCGTGATCCGCTGCAAGACGTGTAGCTATCATACCATCGGATCAGCTTACGCCGCCTCACGAAGTTATCCTACACCGGACTAACACCTGCCAAACAGGGCTAGCCGTCGTAGAATGTTGCAAGCCGTCGAACCAATATATGAGTAGCTACCTCTGGCCATCAACCACCGACCAACTTCCACCAAGATCAGACCACCAAGCAACCCAGTCATCTCATCGGAGAAAGCAAAATTGCCATGCGGGGCCTCCAGCAGCCGTCTAAGACCACCTTGCATCAAAGCTGCCACCGTCATGCGGGGCCGCCCAACGCCTCACCGCACAGGTCGCTTCGGCAATTCACATCTGCCGGCCACCTCCTACCACGCCGGCCTCCATGCCAACTCCGTGGTCACCACTGGTGTACGGTCCCGCCAAACCGTCGCCTTCAAACGCCTAGCAGAAGTCATGCCATCTACACTCTGTACCAACGCCCACCTCGTGGCCGCCATCCAGCACCGCGGGCATCTGCACCTCGAGTCCTCAACTTGGTCTCCACCCACTCTACCACATGGCCCATTCCACCAAGGTCGAAGCTTAGCACCAACTCGGCCGCCGCTATGCGTGAGCGATCGCTATCAAGCCTCACATTGAAACTTCCAGTGCACTACCCACCGCCATCAATGTCAAGCCAAGCAGCACATCAACAGATGCGGGGGCTCTCGAGTGCCTCCACGGAAAGGATATAGGGAAGAGGGTGAGAGAGAAGAAGGCCACTCTCCCCCGCACCCACCCATCTTGGCTCCCGATAGTGCTGCCGACATCGTAGATAAGCCGTCGGGAAGACAGAGAAGGTAGAATAGAACTCCAAAGACGACGCCAGTCGCGCCGTCGCCGCCTGCACGAGAGAACTTGGGCATGGTTTTCACCCGGAGATTCCGCCACTGAAGCGAGGAGGGTGCCTTGACAACGTCCCACCAGGAAGTGCGGCGCTCGAGGCGTCGCCGTTGTCGGCCCAACGTATTGCCGAGGAGGCTTTCACCCGACACACACCCACTCGCCGCCGCCGCAAGGTCACCAACCACCATGGCCACCGCCACCAAACTCTCCTCCCAGCCAGCGCCACCACCGTTGCCCTACACTCTCCGCGTCGGCGCTCCACCTCCACGCGCCCAGCAGCCGGCATCCTCCCGCTCGTGCGCCACCGTGCAGTCGCCACACTGTCGCCCGTGCGCCTCCGCGGCCCTTGCCGGCTGCCGCTGGCCTTAACCCACGCATCTCTATGGCCCCGCGCCTCATCCTCGCACGCAGCTTCCGCGCGGCCTCCACACATGGCCACCACCGAGTCAAGCGCGGGTCGGCACCTTGCCTCGCACCCACCGCTGCTGCCCACTCGCCCGGCTCTGGAGCCCACCCGCCTGCTCATCACGACCGCAGCAGCCGGGCCGCCTTCTCACCCTGTGCCGCCACCGAGGCCCCACAGGTGCTTGCCACGCTCGTGGCTGCTGGGCTGCCTCCTCGCTCTGCGCTGTCGCGCCGCCACCGCGGCCCCATAGATTCGCCCAGCCCTGCTGCACCGGTGGGAGCTCGCTTCCCTACGCACGCCATGGCCGCCTCCCGGTGTCTCCCGCCCAGATCCGGGCAGGCGCAACGAAGACCGAACGAAATCACCCCGCCGCCACCTTTCTAGGGGCCGCGCGGGCTTCCGGCGGCACTGAGGTGGAGTAGATGGGGAGCGGCGTGGCAGCGAGGTGGTCAGGCCACCGCTCGTGTCGCCCGAGCGGGAGGCGACGCGGGGCTTGAGTTTTGGTTCCTTCACTTGCTTGATCTTTCAACGTAATCGTATGTTTAAGTTTTGTTGGATATTCTAATGTTGAATTTAGATCAATTTGATCACTTACATGTAGGCCCATGTGTACCTAGGCCAACGTGTCAGTGACTAAGTCAATCTAGATCCACTGTTACCACTGTTGTGGAGCACTGGACCTGCATGTCAGTGACCAAATCGCTTCGACCATATAGCTTGTGACGAATATGCAATGCAAACTTTAGAGGGGTGTTAATTCCTTGTTTGTTTATTGGAGATGCTAATCATACTTTTGACTTTTGAGCAAACTTCAGGGTTTCTTTAAATGGTTTAATTAGTTTTTTTCCTGATCGGGTCATGACTCTCGTGGCATGACGTGGCGAGATATCCACCAAATTCCTGGTGCTTCTTTAGCTAATGATTTAAAAAAAGATCAATAATCATTATGCAATAGACCAGAATTCATCAGTAGTCGTGTATGAGCTGGTGTGGCAGCAAAAGCTGTATAGGAGCTTAGTATTGATTATTGGCTACACAGATTCAGCTATCAGAATTGGTCTACCTGGAAAGCAGGCAACCATATCAAATAATGTAAAGGAATAGTTTCAGGTGCAGATTCTATGTCGTTTTCTCAGGCCTGATTATTATTGGTTCTTCACTTCTCTGTAGATATCAGAAGCTAAGGGCTTCTTTCCAGGTGTGGCATATGTATTCAGTATTCTCACGTCTACATCGACAGACACAGTACAAGAGATGAAGAGAATATAACAACTTTGTGCACTGTTCGGCAGGGAGAATTTCGTATCATCATTCGTGGAGATTCCAATCATCCATATATATCAAATTCCCGTGAGGCCGAGATACAGACGGACCTTAATGGATGAGCTAGCCCATCACAACATTTGGCACGAAACACTTGGAAATTAAAATGCTTTTGCGCACAACTATATCGATTATGAGTACACCTCAAGTACAATCAGAGGTGTAAACCCTTTGATACATTTATCAGCTTCCATCCAAGTAATGGCTGTACATGAACTATAACGCACGCGAATGGCATGTACTCCCTACCAGCACGGTAAAGATCATTACCTGCATTTTACCAGTCTTCAAAGATTAGATGATGGCCCATCAAGCGAGGCATGTTTCTTGCATGAAACTCTTTTTATCGCGAGGCCAAAATTTGTACAGATGGCCCGACCTAGCTTCTTGAGTTTCGCAACTGACCGCCGTGTGGTCTTTTCCATCGTGGCGTAGTCCCCCTCTCCGGCTACCTTCACAGTTTCATCTGCAGACGTCGTGCCAGCAGGTTGCTTCGTGCTTTGGTACCGGGGGAAACGCTTTCAATAACTTCGGTACTCAACGGGGGCTTTAGTACGAGATCAAATAAATGATATTAAAAGGATATTAAAAAATAAAAAAAGAAATCTGCCGTCCAGAGCTCCGGCCACACCCCGCCGCCATCCGCCAGAGCGTCGGAGCCGTGGCCGCACCCCGTCGCCGTCCACCCGAACGCTGGAGCTTCGGCCGCACAGCACCTGAGCCTCGCACCAGAGAGAGGGAGGGATGGAGGCGGCGTACTCACGCTGCTCAGCCACCACCGCCAGTTGCCGCCACCGCCGCTCCTCAGCCTGTCGGTTGCTGCCACCGCCAGATCTGAGGGAGAGGTGGCCGCTACTCCAAGATCCACGCGCTCCTTGCTCCGCCACGCCTGCTCCGCCGTTGTGCCCTCCTGCCGGAGTTCCACCGCTCCTTGCTTCGCCACACCTTGACGATGCTCTGCCACCTCGCCGTGCCCTCCCTTCTTGCCTCCGCCGCTCCTTGCCCCGTCGCCGCTCCTCGCCACATGTAAGAGGTGAGGGGCGAGCGGAGGGGGGAAGAAGAGAGAGAGGCGCAGGTGAGAGGTCGGATGAGGGGGACGAGCGGATAAGAAGAGGGGAGGTACTCTTTTAGTACTGGGTAGAGGCTTCATCCGGTACTAATGGGTACTAAAGGTCCTCAGGCACATTAGTATCGGTTGGAGGTTTCAACCGGTACTAATGGATGACCTTTAGTACCAGGTGAAACTTCCACCCAATACTAAGGGGTCACGGGGGCTCCTCGAGGACTTACATTAGTACCGGACCAAAATGCAACCGGTACTTGAGTTTCGGGATGAATGCTGAGTTTTCTCAGTTTCGCCGCCGGGCAACTCGCTTCCGTGCAAGCAAAGCATGCATATGGCTCGATCTTTTATAATGTTTTCAGCTGTAAAGTTCTCACCTCGCACAAAACACAAGCCAGGTGGTTCCAAGGAGTGGGTAGGCACGTCGACTGCCACTTCACAGTTCACCGTCTCGAACGATCAAAGTAGCCTTGAACTACGTATAGAACTAGAGAACATCCGTGGAAGTCCTTTTGCGGCAAGCGGTGGACCGGTTGGACCGCACACCGCAGTCCGCAGGCAAAGGTCGTCGTCGCAATCCCGTGCCCACGGTTAGGCCATCCTGTGCGACTGTTCCCCTGTGATGATAAAGGCCGGCACCACCGTACCACACCAGCGTCTGGTCCGGCCAGCCAGGCAGCCACCACTGGTTCCGCACCTGTCGCAATCGGCCTCCACGAGATGGCGCCGGGGTGGCGGGGCGGGAGAGACGCCGGCCGCACCCCCGGCAGGATTCGGTGGAGCGTGACCGGAGCGACGCACCACCCTCCAATCCGGCCGGTTGCCGGAGGCCGTGATTATCTGCTCGTTTCTTTACTCCTTTCCACGCCGATATTATCATATCGGCCACATGCCGCAAGGCAGCCAAAAGTGTTGACGTGCCCCCTGGACACCTTTATCTTCAACGCGATCTTCTACGGCGTGCCCACCGTGCAGTCGAGCGTGCTGGAGATCTTTTTGTTGGGACTTGGAAGGAATCTTTCACCATGGAGAACTCAAAGATTCCTCCCAAGTCCCAACAAAAGTTCTCCATGCGCATACACACGGCGGCAGCGGTGTTTCACCATGTTGGGCGAGCCACGTGCCTTGATGCTCGTCGTAGCAGGCATGCTTCCGGCTCCCTGCCCGTTCCGTAGGCCGCAACTAGTAACGTAACGAAAGCTAAAACCTGCAAAATTTATGCTGCTCGCCTGCTCGCATATCGAAGCAAAGCAAGTTACCTTTTTTTTCTTCCAACTTTAGGGCTGTAAAAAAGAAGATTTCTCATCACATCAAACTTGCGGTACATACATGGAGTACTAAATGTAGACGAAATTAAAAACTAATTGCACAGTTTTGTTGTACTTTGCGAGATGAATCTTTTGAGCCTAATTAGTCGATGTTTGGACAAAATTTACAAATACAAATGAAATACTACAATTATGTATTTATGAAAAATACAAACTTTATCACTCCTAATTTAGGAACTGAACAAGGCTCAAATAGCAGGCGGTTGATGTATCGCAGCAGCACCGCCGTGTACAAGGAATCCAAGATATGTGTCAGCCAGTCAAGACCTGAAAGCTGTGAAAGGGCCGGCACGGAGCCCCACCTCATGAACGTCTACGGGCTTGTTTGGTCCAGGCTCCTAAAAACAGCCTTTTTAGTCAGCTCTTATAAATTATTTGATTCCAGTGATTAAAATTAACTGAAGATAATAAATATTGTGGTAAAAGGATCATGCTGCCCTCCCATGCCCCTGCTCCTTCTCCACTTGGCGCCTCTTCTTCCCTACGCTTGCTGGCACTATTTTGCTGCCGGCACCATACTCGCCACTGGAATCCAAAGATCATAACACAGCTCAATGCAGAGACAAAGTAAGCATCAACAGAAAAGCAAGCAACAATACCAAATAAGTGCAAATGGGCTCAGTAACCATTCCATTCCAGGCAGATTAAGGTTCACATTCTAAGAACTAGATGGAGAAACACATAGTTTCCATGACGAGTTACTGGACCAACAATGCCCACACCACTACTTCGAACAGCTAGCGAGAGTTGTTGCAAAAAAAAATTGCTTGCATAGTAGGCAGCTCTCTATCTACAGACGTACACCTCCAGCAAGCGACGAGCGGGAAACCGGGGCCGACGATGATGGGGAGGAAGGGCGGCTCTTCTTCTCCAAGCCCAAGCTCGATGCGGCCGACACGCCATGGCCATGGCCCTCCTGTGCCGCCAGCCTGCAGACGGCCTCCTTCCACCGCCAGGGACGCCACGACGGCGACGACTACCGGCCATGCACCACTCGGAGGAAGAGGAGGCGCCGGCGTCGGCATCGCTAGTGGAGGAGAGCGTGGCGGTGGACTCGGAGGCCACGAATGGGGACTGCCGGCGGGGGAGGCCGTGGCCGCCGGCGTGGAGGATGGATCTATGGGCGGCGAAGGGGTTGGACGAATCTGCGCACGGATCCTTCCTGGGATCCGGCGGGGGATGGCCCAGTCACCGGTGAGAAACCGCGGGTAGCGGCGTGGAGGAGGGAGGGATCGGCGGCGGGGCTGGGAGGATTCGGTGGCGTGGAGGGGGGAGGGTGCGGCGGGAGGGAGGGCGCGGCGGGACGCTACGGTGCCATGCGGGCGCAGGGGCGGCGGGCGGGGCAGCGGGAGTGGGAGGGCGCGGGGTGGGTAGAGTGGAGTAAATGAGGGTATCTGTCGTCAAGTTACTACTTTAGGAGGTTTTAGGAGGTGGTGGAGCTCTGAAGCCACCTAAAATTATAATTTTAGTCACTTTTAGTTAATGTGTTAGGCTCTTTAGTCACTTTTTAGGAGCTAAAGATTTTAGGAGCTGGAACAAAACAGGCCCTACGTGTCGCCGCTGCAGCGTCGTACCACCACCACCACTGCCAACTCCGGGGTTGTTTGGATACTAAGGTGCTAAACTTTAGCAATGTCACATCGGATGTTCGAATGCTAATTAGGAGGACTAAACATGAGCTAATTATAAAACTAATTGCAGAACCCTGTGCTAATTCGCGAGACGAATCTATTAAGCCTAATTAATCCATCATTAGCAAATGGTTATTGTAGCACCACCTTATCAAATTATGGACTAATTAGGTTTAATAGATTCGTCTCGTGAATTAGACTTCATCTGTACAATTAGTTTGTAATTAATATATATTTAATACTCTTAATTAGTATCTAAACATCCGATGTGACAGCTGCTAAACTTTAGCAGGAGCATCCAACGAGACCTCCGTCCTGCCCAAAGGAGCAAAGCCCTAAACCCAGCCATGAGCCGTCGCATCGCCCTCAAGCAACAGGCCGTCTCGTCTCATCTCCTCGCGCGCGTCGGCGTCCGGCGTCGCCGCCCGAAAACGGCGCGGCGCCAGCGCGATATGCGCAAGCCGCGGGGCGCGCGGGACGCCGCAAGCCCGCAATCCCTCGCTCTCGCTGGCTCGCTCCCGCGTGTCCCCACACGGTCCGTGCGCCCCACCGGCCCCGCGCCCTGGATGGCGGCCCCCGCCAGGCGGATAAATTATTGGGCGACCGGAAGAACCCGACACCAGGCTAGAGAGAGGGTAGGGAGCCGGCTCGGGGCCCACTCGTCGGACGGTCCCAGTCAAGGCGCCGCGCGGCACGTGCCTCGCACTGGACCACCCGATCCCGGTGGGGGCAACCCGGGCCGCCGGGCCAGGCGTGCTTGGACTCGAGGAACTTCCAGGAAGGCCACCCACGCACCGCATCTCGAGACGGCTATAAACAAAGCGAGCCGGAAAAATATTCGAGCGCTGCAGTTTTTGGTTTGGGGGAGAGGAGGAGGGAAGGAATCAGATTGGTGGGAGTGGGAGGGAGGAAGGAGAGGTCAGGCCAGGTGACGAGGGAGGGAGGCGGAGGCGGATTGAGGAGTGGTTGGCGCGTCGCCGTCGCGCGCCACTGAAGCCGCGTAGTCGCGCTCCTTTTTAATCACTGCCGCAGCGCCCGTCCCTGCGCCTGCTCGTGCCGGCCGCACTGAGCCTGAGCGAGCTCTGGGGACGGTGGACTGGTGGCGATCACATCAGGTACCTGTTCCTTCTATTCCGCCATTAGTTTCTTCTTTCTGTTTTCGAGTCGTGTGAAATGATACTGTTTGCGCGGTGCCGCCGCCGCCGGCGGGTGGAGGGGTGGGAGAGGGATGGCGGATTTGATTTCCTGTTTTGGTTGGTTTTCTGGATCCATTTCGGTGAGATTTAGCGATCTTCCTGAATGAGCTGTGATGCGAACCTCTTCTCTTCAGATTACTGAATTTTGGGGGTATATTGGGATGCTTCTCTTCCACGCAAGCGTGTGATCTTTTTGCTTTTTTAGCTCCGGGGCGGGGCCGTGGATTCGCTCGTCTTTGGGTAAAGTTTTTGGTTCCTTCTGCACAGCACGGCTGCGGTGTGTGCGACTTGTCCCTTCCTAGGCTACTGCTTTGCTTCCGATTATGATCTCCCTACGCTCATCAGCCTCATCTTGTCACCAATGAATGAATCGAGCTGCAGGGTCCGGGAAAGAATTGAATTCGTCTGAGTTTTCAGTGATGCTATAGACTGTAGTGTTTGCACTAATTGAGCCGTTATGTTGTGTGCACAATCAATTCATCATTAACCCATGTTAGATCTGTTTGTCGCTGCCTTCTTCCAGTCTACCTCTTTGATTCTTCCTATACAAAACTCGTACTGTCTTTAATTCAACTTGTTCATTAATAATTTCATCTTGTATTTTAAGAACAAATGTTTTTTTCCCTTCACGGTGCTTCACTGCTTCTAGTAATATCTTTGATCTACCCTACCATCTGCTTGTTTATTGTCGGTTGGTACGCTTGTGCGCTGCCTTCTCTTCCACTTAATCTGGGGAACTGACTACGATTTGTACCAGAGGGCACATACTATCGGCTGATTGTCCGTGACACGGCAAGATGTCACTAGCGAAGAAGGAAGAGGTACTCAGAAACTCCCTCGTTGGAGGTCAATTCAGGTTGTTTGGACGTCTCTTTCGTGTTTGTGTAAAAATCTTGGATATTTTATGAGCAGGTTTGCAGCCACCGACTTGTACCGCGATTGGGTGAGCCGGCAGTTGGTGTGCCTATTAAGAAGAGGCCAGTTCTCTTGTCTGATAGATCTGTTGCGTCTTCCATGCCGCTCTCAATAAAGCCTCCTTCTCCAGTGAAGGATATGCCTGTTTCTGCTACAGGGGCAGGCTGTGGCCATGAATCATTCTTCAATATTGCTAAATCAGATACAAATGTGATCACCAAAGGTAAGGGAATCACTGATACTCAGATCCAGGACCATGCCAACAGGTCTTTTACTTCGCTATCAATGACCAGTGGCCACGGAGGGCTGTTTAATGCATCAAGTGAGATCCCCTCTGCGGAGAGTGCTGCAAGGAGGTTTCCACCAGTTGTTGAATCGCAACGTCAAAATTTTTTGGCTCTGGATTTACAGTTACCATCTCGTCAAAATGGCAAAGATAGTAACTATGGCTCTATTGTGAAGGAAGAGAAAGTAGACCAAGCTCTTTCCGGCCTTTCTTCAGCAGAAGCCCACAATAATGTTCATGTTGCAAGTGAACTCAATGCCTCTTCTTATTCTAACAGTAGCGATGGGAGACTACCTAACTTGGATCTGAATGTGCCGCTGGACCCAGCTGATTCACTTGAAGGTTTGCCTACAATGCATGAAAGTGGGAATGGGTTGTTTCACCATAGAACAATTCAGCGTCAGAAAGCTCAGGTGGCCCCAGCGGCACCCATTTCTACAACAAGCAATGGAGTTGGTCAAAATGTTGGCAGTACTGTGAACATGTCTAATTCATTTGGGCTTTCTCATAAGTGTGGGCCAGCTGATGTTACCTTAGATTTGCAACTTAAACCACCAACTAGACCTGAGCTAGGGATAAACTGGAAAGGACTTGTTCCTGCTCCAGAACTGAGTCTATCTCTGTTTGGTAAGCCCATGGACGAATGCAAGTCTCTAGGTGCTCCTAATGCTTTATTTGATTCTGAAATTGCCGGAAGTTCCAAAAAGGGCAGTGAGGAGACAGCTTCTACACCGGGGTCAGATAAGGTGCTGGTTGAGAAAATCGTTACACCTGGGCCCTGCAATGCAAATCCACAGGATACTACATCAGCAACTGTTTCTGGAATTGATCAGATGACATCTCATAATTTGGTGAAGAAAGAACCTGAAGAAACACCCCAACAGCATATTCTTAAGGGTGCTGAAAAGGCACATCTATTAGAACGACAAAGTGTTGTGCCAGCTAGCAATTGCGCTGAATCTGAAATGACTGACAGTCCACCCCAAGTTCCCAGTAGAGCTGGGTTTGATTTGAATTCTGAAATCTTTCCGAATAACGGTATCCATGATGGGCTTAATGTAGCGACTGATAATGTTCCAATACCAGCTGAAAGTTTGCTTGATATTACCCAAGCTAAGACCATGCCTGCTGTTCCTGAAGTTGAAATAGATGTGAAGCGCGAAGAATCCACTAATCCTGTGGTAGCACCAGTAGGTGGTCATTCTGCATCATTAATGGAAGCAAAATCATTGCCTTCACTAAGTACTGTTGCCAGCCCTGCTGTTGGATTATGTGAATCTTCCAGTCAGCCCTCCGTTTCTACTGTTTGCAAACCACCAGCTAGACATGTTCCTGTTCATGCCGATACGACAAGGAGGCCCTGTGCTGCTAATGAAGCTTGTGGTGCATTGCAAGGTTCCTCCAATCCTAGAGCTAAATCTTTGCTTCCTAATTCTCGGGACAATGCTACTATTGATGGTATGTCACAAGGGAGTGCTGAAATGGACTGTTCAGATGATGAGGGTAATACTGTTTCACGATTTCCAACTACAAATAAGCCTCATGGTGAGTCATTGGGGAATGGCCCGACCACTAAGGAGGACGATATCAATGCCAATAACTTTTGCAAAGAGCTAAAGAAAGAACAAGACAGTGATATGCATGAGGACTGCTCATCTGTGACAAATAAGGTCAATACGCAGGCTGTTGATGGTGACAAGCGTATTAAAACCAGAGTCAGTGTTGTCAGCCATGCAGGTGAGCAGGGGCATCGAAATGAGGTTTTTGTTACCGAAAAATCTAAAGACAAACAATCATTGAATTCAGGTAAGAATTCTCCGCCGACTAAAACTGACAATACCATGGATGATGTTAAGGCTGCCACAGGCTCTGGTTCAACAGATCTCCAAAGGCCATCAGCTCTGCAAAAATCTACTGCCCCTAAACTGCAACCTACTAGGCAATCTCCTAAGACTTCAGATATGTGCCTTGAGAAGGATAGAAGCTCAGATATAAAGTCAGAAATGTCTCCACATGGCAAGCAAGCTGCAAGTTTTAATGAGAACCATGCAAAAACTGCTGCTGTGAAGATGGAGCATCAGACTGAAAATGAAGAGGTCGCTAGACACTCAGATTTGCAACGAAGAGATTCAGTACTGGGCAAAGATTCAGAGGTCGACGGGGCTTCAAGCAGTCAACCACATAGTGAATGTACCAAGGGCAAGTCAGCATTTGAAAAGTTAGAACATGACAAATTCCAACCTGACTTATGTAAGACATCTCCTCTACAGAATGAAAGAGATGGACAGCTTGTTGGGTCACACTGGAGAGATCTGGGGCATGCTTATGTGAACAGGTATGATTCATGTCATTTGTTTCCATAGTGGGATACTGCTGTAATCATGGCTCGATGTCCCCTTGCATGTGGTGCCTAGGTGTGCATGGTTTTATACTTTCATGTTTGGCTAGAATTACAAAAGCTTTTCCCTTTTTGTCTATTTGCCTTTTTTACAGGAATGAAAGATGGGAGAGGTTCATGGAGTCTGAGCGGGAAAAGAACAATGGAGAATGGCATGGTGGCAGACATGCATCTGACATGACCAACCAACGAATGACAGATCACCGTGGTGGTTGGCGGGGTGCTGGCCCCCGTGGCCATCCAAGGAACTTTCGAGGTCCAAGAATGAGAAATGAGTTTGCTGATGAACCTATTGGTGGCAGGAGACGCTCATTTGAAGATGAACCTGGGCATTTGAACCGGGTTCCACATAGGCGGCGGCGTTCACCACCACCCGACTCCCTCATGAGAGAGGTGGACATTGACGGCTTCCATGGGAGAGAGATTCCAGACCATAGGCTGCTGGCTCATGGGCAGATAGAAGATCTCCCAGATGACATGATGGAAGATAGGTTTTTTATGCCACGTTCCCATCGACACCGTGGCCAAGGTGACCATGGATTCATCCAGAGAGATAGGAGCCACTCCCCTGCACAAAGAAGGGGTGGCCATGTGCATTTCCACCGTGGACGATCACCGGAAGCAATGCCCAGATCACCGCCATTAATGCGAAATGAGAGACCATACTTGTCCCACTGCCGTCACAGTCGAGGCCATGATGAGAGAGGAGGCATGCAGAGAAACGCAAGGAGACGAGGCATGGAAGGGGATGCCTTTGAGCCACTACTGCATCCTGCTGATCTAGCTGAACTCCACGCAGAAGAGGAACTCACTGGTAGAAGGAAGTATACAGAGAGGAGAACATATCTTCGGTCTTCGGTCAGTGATGAAGACGAGATGCTCTCCTACCATACAGAGGATGACATGGAATTTGCTGAAGCCGGTGGGGGTCCACGGGAGCATGATAGCCGCTTCAGAAATAGGATGGCCCACGATAGAGCGAGGGGAGAGCAAGAGGATGGGTACAGGCACCGTGCCCATCAAGGTTGGCGAGATGGTGACTCAAATGATGGTAGGCCGAAAAGGAGGAGGTACTGACTCACAGCAATAACCGACTGATGCAGAAGACATTGGCCTTTAGGAGGACTGACTCCCAACACTGTTTTGCCGGCGTCTTCTCTTCCATATATTGGTTTGTTTGTTGCATTCGTTTCTCAGGAAAACATGGTGCTGTGGTGTGATATCTACATGCACCTGCAGCTTCCAAAACTTACCGTCTAAATATCAGCCCTGGATCCTGCTTGATAAGCTGGGCTGCTCGTGCTCGTGGAGGTCAAGACACTGAAATTTCAGGTAAGTTAAAAGTGAACGAGGACAAGCCTCCGGCATGTGCTATTCTCGCCTGGCTGGAATCGAGCAAGGAGACGAACCTCTGGGCAAAAGCTACACTATACTTTTACAAGCATGGTGCTGGTACGGCTCTTGTATTGAAGACATTATCTCTATGATTTGGTTGGAGTTGGTGGGGAGAAGCTGCCGTGGGACCGTACCCTTGTGGTCTGGTCTCCGTCGTTGCAGTCTTTGGTTGGCCTCGCTCGCTGGACCTTGCTATTCAATGGTTGTACTTGCACAACTGCCGGGCATTATGCGCCGAATAAAAATTTGTGTGTTTTTGGCACCCATCCACAGTGGTGCCGTGGAAAAGGTGCGCGAGGACCGTGACTTCGCTGGAACTCCACATGATTTGTGGAGGTATCGGGCGTGGAACTTGAAGGAGCGGCGTAGCAGCCGCTGCTGCCGTGCTCTTGCGGATCGATGTGTATCATTGGTGCTTGACTTGGTTGACGAGCTTTGGTTGGTCTGTCCGTGCTGGCGACCGCCGGGGTTGACGTGATCCGGATGCACGAGCTAGCGTATGAGAATCGATTGGTTTGTCGCTCGGCGAATCGTCGCTTTGACAGGCGTTGGGCTGAGACGGGCGAGTCGCCGTGTCGTCGTCTGCGAAGTCACGCGCGTGCTCGGTTTTCTCGAGAGCTTCTGGTCCCACGGTGGCTATCGTGCGCCCGCGCGAATTCATGGCGGACTAGGTGCGCGAGATGCCGTGGAGAGCGGCGGGGCGACGGCATGGGATTGGATTGAGAAGCGGCCACAGCGGTCCCAGTATATGTGGGCCTGACGATGATGCTCCGGCTGATAAGCCTCCATGAACTGAGCGATTCAGCAACAAATTCGAGGCCAAAACTTGAAGAATCAGCATTCAACAAGGCCTCTAGCTGTGACGGTCCGGGGGGCAAATCTCAAGTGCAAATTGCAAAGCAAAGACGACGATGGAGGAATGGCGAAATCAAACAGCTGGGCTCTTACCAAGAAGCCCAACCTCAGAATGACTAAAGTCCAAGCAAACACATGCCTCTCGGATTGCCTCACAATCAGTCAATCACTTTGCATAAGGTGGCGGATGTAAAGTGTTAAACGACTGTCAAAGATTAATTAAGCCTTTTCTTTACTCAGATTGTTAAAAATTTCACAATTATCGCAACTCACAATATATATTTTCCGGCATGACACATCGAGAGGTAAAATTACAAGAAAGGATGCACCCTACCAGAACAAAAAAATCCCCGATAAGAGCTCATTCATTTCGCCGGCGGCCCCGGCCACGTGCTGATCCGCTCCTTCTCGTACTTGACGAACAGCGCGGCGGCCGCGGCGACTGTGTACGCCTGCAGGAACAGCGTGGCCGGCTGGTGGTACTTCACCAGGGCCTGCCCGGAGCCCAGCTCCACGAGCAGCACCGCGGCGAGCCCCAGCGCCGCGAGCGCGCCGTTGAGCCGCTCGCTGTAGGCGGTGAAGCCGAACTCCACGGGCGCGCCGAGCGCCGACCGGGGCTCCCGCAGCGGCACGGGCGGCAGCGTCACGGCGTTCGCGGGCGCGGACGCCCCAGCCTTCTTCTTGCGCGCGCCGCGCTTCTTGGGCCCGACGCGGGACTTGATCCGCAGGACGCGCTCCTCGAAGTCGTCGTCCGCGGTGGCCGTCTTGGTGGTGGCCGGGCCCTCCTGGTCGGCCACTGCTTCCGCGGTGTCCTCGCCGGAGGAGGCCGCGCGGGGAGGGAACGGCAGTAGCAGCGCGCGATGCCGGAGCGGGGAGCGGAGGATGGTGGTGGGGGCGAAGGGGCTGGAGAGCGGCGTCGCCATGGCTCCTCCCCTGGCCGCGTGCACGCACCAGCACTTCATGGCGCGAGCGGCGGGCTGCAGGCTTGCAGCTTGCGTCTCGTCGAAGCTTTGGCTTGGCTTGCCTCTGGTTTTGGATAGGGTCTTGGTTGGTAGGCGAGTGGCTCCGGTGGCTGCACGGTGCGTTGAAAACTGCCTCATGCAGCGTGGCCGTCGTGTGATGAGGTATTTTTCCGGGAAAATTCGGACCAAAAAGGCAGAGAAATCGCATCCTGACTTCTTGTACGGCGTCGCTGTCACCTGTCAGGCTGTCACATTCATTTGGGCCGCCTCTCTTGTGAGCTCGGGGGAGAATAATTCGGTTCTTCACATGCACTTTGTATGTGCTAAATCTTCAATGGGCCTTGAGGAATCAGGTCCAGCAAATGAGCACGATTTGCGTTAATTAGTTAAGACAACATGTCAACCAAAACGAAGGACATGCTTACTTCAAAGGACACTGCTTAGGTGTGGAATATTATTCTACACTCCAGCTTACTACTAGCAATAGTGACCGTGAACTACTGAACCGAGTGTTCTGAACTGCGTTTAGTAATAGTGTATTAGTAATTACATTCAATAGTTACTGTTGTAGTTTTGTGGAGTAATTCAGCATAGCATAGCTACTGGTGTAGAATAACTAGTATACATAAGATGTAGATTAACATGGCTACTGTAGCAACATGGCCCCATTAGACCGTAGTTTGTGATTTTGGTGATTGAGTGACAATATAGTCATTGGGACTAATAGTTTGATAAGCATGTTCAGGTTTTCTAGGTCCCAAATATGCAAAACAAACCATGGCAAGGTCCAAATCATGGTATTTAAGTATCCAAGCTATGGCATTCTTGATATCCAAATTATGGTATTCTTGGTATCCAAATTATGGTATTCAAGTATTTGAGCTAGGGTATTCAAGTGACCAAACCATGGTATCTAGGATCATTCTATGGTATTCAAGCATCCGAATGATAGAGAAAATCCAAGTGACGGTATTTTCAGTGTGCAAGTGGCGGTAATCAGAAAATTCAGTACCATCGGATGTTCCGATGATCCACCGGAGCGAGCGTCGGACTAATCATCGGAGCAATTGGTACAACGGGAAAATCAAGGAAAAAGTTAAGTGCACCGGATGATCCAACGGCCTGTATTTTACATGCGTCAAAGCAATTCGTAGAGAAGACGAAGAAAACCCTAGGACACCGGATGATCCGATGGTCAGAAGTTGGAGGCGTCGGACAAAGTATATTTACTTTGTGAAGTTCCAAAGAGGTTTTGACCAGAAGTCCTTCAGCACCGAATGTTCCAACGGTATCATCAGATGAACCGTCGGATGAATTTTTGATGTGTCAGTGAAGAACTTGGGCGCAGGGAGGCCAACGGCTAGTTGCACTGGATGTTCCGATGCTACCAAAATGACACCATTGGAACATCCGATGCTACACTTTAACTAGACATTGGAGCAGCGACTCTTTGATGCCTTGGGATATTTATACACCCTCCACTCGCCCATTTGAGGTTGTTGGAGTGTGCAGAAGTTCATTGGAGATCAAGACTCATCAAAACACATCCAAGCCACCTAAAGTGCATAAGTGATTATTTAAAGGCTTAGCACAAACTTAGAAGAGTGATTAGTGCTAGGATAGGCCTATAGAAGAGAGAGTGCAAGGTGTGCCTACCTTGTGATCGGTTCAAGGAGTGAACCACAGCTGTACTAGGTGTGCCGGTGCCTTGAAGCCTTGATGGCTCGCTAGCAAGTCTTCGACCCTCCGGTTTGGTGTGGAGTAGCGTTGACGACCGTGTGCGGGGGATGTGGAGACCCCCTTAGTGGAGAAGCTCCTCAGTGGAGATGGCATCAAGGTGACCAGGGAACTTGGCGTGAGCCTTAGTGGCCAAGTCTTTGTGGCAAGTCAAGGAGTGTCCCGGGAGAGACTTGGTGACTGGGAAGTAATACTCTTGTGTGAGTGCTTCAACAACGTGGATTAGTGGTGGTTTAGTGCCTACGATACCACGGGATAAATCATCGTGTCAAGAGTTTGCTTCCCCCATCTCCTCCTTTACGTTTTCGCATTTCATACTTGCAATTTGTGTGCATTTACTTTCTTAGTGTAGTATCTTGCTAGGATTGGCTCTAGATTGCAAAACTTGTTTTGGATGAGGGTTTCGCACTAGATCAACCATAGTTGCACATCTTGATAGCATGATCCGGTTTAAGTTTGATGCAAAAGTAGTGAAAACTATAGGTTAAAGTTTTAAGTTGCCTAATTCACCCCTCCTCTCTTAGGCTACGAGCATCGATTTCTTGCAGCTACTTCATATGTCTATTTTCTTTTTTTTAGTTTTTCTAGGCGACTAATGTGGAGAAGTTTATTAAAGGAGAAGTGTCAGAGAGGATGGATCAATCTTGACTAGACATTTTTATCTAGTGGTGTAAAAAAAATAAAAAGAGCATCTTTGCTCTCCTAAACCCATTATCGGATGACTAGATGAACACTTGTTTATTCGGACGGAAAAAATAAATGAGTTGAAGTCTGACTACGGCAAATGTAATTTGCCTTCAGCGCAGATCATGCCGTGGTGTTCACTATGAAGGCCCGACTGAATAGTCAAACCGCGAAGCCATTAGTTTACCTCATCCGTACGGAATAATTGACAGCAATGATTTCATAACCAAAAAGTCAAAACTATATTCCTCGCAAAGGTCGATTCGACTGCTGTATTCTGTGTGAACTTATGAAGTCCTAATAAACAGTGGATAAGCATCGAGACTTCTGGTCCGTCAATCAAACAGAGCACTGTACAAAGGACGGAGTATTCCTCACTGTTTAATTAGTGAATGGACAAATCATGCATTATGGAAGCACTGTAGTCTAGAGAATGGTACATTTCAAATTTTCAATAAGGTGGTAAAAAACCGTAAAAGTATATAAATACATTTGTTTGTACCGTCTCATCAAACGGGATTCGACATCATCTTAAGAATGGTTTTCGAATTAATCAATACTACTTGTGCAACACAATTTGTAGTAACCATCACACGCGATGATCAATCCAGAATTCCAGAGAGCACGAGCCGCATTGCTAGTTCGATCGCTGTGCTGCATGCACGCAGCCATCACCTCCTCTTGTTCGTGCTCCCGAGCAGGAGCGTGAGGTAGAAGAGGACGCGGAAGACGAACCCCCATGCCACGGTGATCCAGAGGCACGCCCACTTGCCGAGGTCCGTCACGGCCTGCTTCGCGAGGACGTCGGGCCCGGCCGTGATGCACGAGCTGCTGTTGAAGTCCACCCGCATGGACCGGCTCATGGCGTTGAGCACGTTCACCTTTGTCGCCTCCGGCAGCCTCCCCATCGGCGTGCCGTCGAACATCTGCACCCCGCGCATGAAGCACCTCCCCGGGTCCGCCCCGAACTCGTTCTGCATCACCGCCTGGTACGGGTACTTGATCAGCGACAGGTAGTGAAACCAGATCCAGTAGCTCGGGATCCTGTCCCGCGTCACGAAGAAGCCGCTGAAGAGCAGGAAGTAGGCCAGCACGGCGACCACCACGGTGTAGCCGATGATCACGTGCGGGACCACGGCGGAGAGGAACGTCACGAACCCGCTGCCCGCCCAGAAGGAGGCGAGCACGATGAGCGCGAAGAAGGCGAACCCCTGCGCGCCGCCGGCGAGCCCCACGGCGAAGAAGGTGATGCCGGCGAAGGCGAGGGACAGCAGCACCAGCGGCGGGAGCGCCACGATGGCGTTGGAGAGCGTGTACGACGACCGGCGGTACGCGTTGTGCGCCGTCTCCCGGAGGAAGATGTAGCGCTCGACCAGGAACACGGGCAGCGCGTCCGCGCTGGTGTAGAACATGGTGGACATGCCGATGGCGAAGAAGCCGAACCGCTCGTTCACGCCCTTGGGGGTGTTGTCCAGACGCCAGAACACGGTGGCCAGGATGAACGCCGTCACCGTCACCGTGCCCAGGCGGATCAGGAACAGCTCCGGCGTGCGCCGCGTGTTGGTGAACGCCCGCCGCGTCAGCACCCACACCTCCACCCACCACGGGTTCGCGTACGTCGCCACCTTTGCCGTGCTCGCGGACGTGGACGAGCCGCCTCCGCCGCCGGGGCTCGTGCCGGACACCAGCTTGCCACGGGCGATGCTTAGGCCGATGGCCTCCTTCAGCGTCAGCGACGGTTTATGCTCGGGGCCCGAGCTCGCGGCCGAGATGGTGCGCGAAAGCGGCTTCTCTTGCCACGACTTGCTGAATTCCACGAGCTCCTTGGTCCCGTTCGGCGTGCCCTCGAGCTCACGTATCGTGTCGAGCGCGAACTCCGCCGGGTTCTCGCCGTCCGGGATCGGGTGCCCGAACTCCAAGAAGAACGGCGGCAGGCCGGCCGGTGGGCCGTAGTACACCGTTCGACCGCGGGAGAGGAACAGGAGGCGGTCGAGGAGACCGAGGATGCGGTAGCTCGGCTGGTGGATGGACATGATCACGACGCTGCCGCTCTGCGCGATGTGCTGCAGCACCTTGACAACCATGAACGCGCTGGTGGAGTCGAGCCCGGACGTGGGCTCGTCGAGGAACAGGATGATGGGGTCGTGGATGATGTCGATGCCGATGGACACGCGGCGGCGCTCCCCGCCGGACACGCCGCGGCGGCCCTCGTCGCCGATGATGGTGTCGGCCGCGGCGCGGAGGCCGAGCTGGTCGATGAGCGCCTGCACTCGGCTACGCTTCTTGGACGCGGAGAGCGAGCTCGGGAGCCGGAACTCGGCCGAGTACATGAGCGTCTCGGCGACGGTGAGCATCGGGTACAGGAGGTCGTCCTGCATCACGTACGCCGAGATGACCCTGAGCAGGCGCCCGTCCATCGCCTCCCCGTTGAGCGCGACGGCGCCGCGGAGGCTCTCCCGCTGGATCCGGCCCGCGAGCGCGTCGATCAGCGTGCTCTTGCCGGCACCGCTCGCGCCGAGCACCGCCAGGATCTCCCCCTCCCGCGCCGCCCCCGAGATTCCATCGAGCAGCGCCCGCGTCCTCGCGCCGTCGGCGCCGGTCCCCTCGTGGCGGCTCAGGCGGAACGAGCTCCTCGGCCGCTTCACGCTGTACGTGAGGTCGTCGAAGGCCAGCACGAAGTGCACGGCGGGGCGGCCGATGAAGGCATCATCTGCAGGCCTGCTACTCCCATCCCCGTCATCTGACGTGGCCGTTGGATGCACGTCGACGACGAGGTGCCCGGACGTGTCCGTGGTGGCCTTGGACACCGAGCTGGGTGAGCGGAGCGCAAGAAGCTGGTTGAGCTTGAGCGACGGGGTACGGGAGCTGCGTCCCGGTGGCGCGTCCGACGCCTCCACCGGCGCCGCCGCCGTCGACCACACCCTCCTGTCACCAGAGTCACTCGACATGTTGCACACTTGCACGCACTCGTACAACCAACCTAGAGTGCCTTGTTCAGTCGCTCACCAGCTATGAATAGCAATGCAACAGAACGCGAGCAGTGTCACGGTGCACAAAGGCTTTGTTTCCGACGAGGGCGTTGGAAGAGCGGCGGCAGAGAACTATGAGACTTTTGTTTCAAGCATGTTCGCGCGCGTATATAGGTGACACACGGGGCTGTGCTTAGACGAACCAGCTCAGCTCGTTAAGGCACGGCTTGTTTTGGCTAGTTTGATAATGAGCTAGCTCAGCTCGACTCATTAAGATTGATAAGCTAATAAGTTTGGCTCGATTCGTTTGAAAGTTTGAGCCAGCTCGTTTGGCTCACGAGCATAGTATTGTTGAACATTAATCTATGATTAAAGATTACATTTACCAATATATGATAATTCAAATATACTAACAATATTTAAAAGTTTAATTTATGATGATCTTATGAAAATAAATAACATAAGTCAATAAATTAGGATAATATAGATGTTTGGAGACTTGAAATAGACTTAATTAGTACTTAGATTTTACTTACATGTTGAACAACATATTTATTTTAACCAATAATAGTAATATAACTATATTGATGAAAATTATTTTTGGTATTTTCATCTTTATCGAGTCTAGTGAGCTAATCGAATATCTCACGAGCAGTTTACGAGCTGGCTTGTTAAGAAAACGAGCTGAAATTGAGGCTTGGCTCGGTTCATTTAAACGTCAAGCCATGTTGAGACGGGCCAACCCTATGATCGAGCTTTTCTGCCAACCCTAGTTGTGTTGATGCCACACGCCTCGCAGAAAACGGGATCGGAACTTTTAGCGGGCCATGCGTGGGATGGTCCGTAGAGTCGAATCCGTGGGACCTGCTCCCGTTGAATGCCGCGTGGCCGCTACCCAATCCAACGACGCGCTGCTCGATTCAATTAAGGATCCATTTAGCATGGCTTCAGCTTTGGCTTCTCGCCCGGGCACTATGCTGCACTGTTTTCCACTGTAACGTGAAGCTGGAACGCAAAATGAGGCAAAAAATAAATTAGGAAGAAGGGAAGCCAGTGGAGAAAAAAAGGTGGCTTACCCGACTTCGCTCCGGCACGCGCTACGATACGCTACTGCTGAAATTGGAGCCGGCTTAAGCCGCACCAAACGAGCCCTAAGTTTAGCTTGGCTCTCAGCTCATGGCTGAAGCGATGCAGGAAGGAAAGACTCCACTCGATTCAGGCTCCCAGATTATCTAGGATGCCTAGTTATCCTTTCCACCCTTTTTGTCCATACGCAACAGAAATTTGCTTCCTGGTAGAGAAAACCTTGAAAAAGATTAACACCCCAGTCATACATGACTTGATTGGAAAATTATAAACTGCAATTGGCCAGCAGCATGCTTTCCATCAGGCTTTTTCAGATCCTCAGTTAACTGATAGGCTGAATGGACGCGGCTCCGCGCCGGACGTCAGCTCGAGAGAATTTCCGGGCAGGGCGGGGCTTGCGTGCCCTGACAGTGCTTAGCTGCGTTAGCATTTGCGGCACCGCGGAGGCGTGCGTGGCAGACACCGGCAACATTCCCTTCGTTGTCATGTTGCTGCCTCCTAATCGCGGCAGCAATGGCCGGCCGACGAGTCGACAGCACGTCGTCGGCGCCTCCAGACGAAACCCTGCGTTTTGGGGATTCGGACAGTTAGCCAGAGGAAAGCAACTGTACATCCGAACTAGGAGTGCATTCTTATTGTGAAAATTCAAGTGCTGGTGTGCATACAAGTGTGCTGAGTTTCAGCACTGTGTGTTGGACCTTCGATTTATGCCCCGACCACGTCGTGTATTATCTTCAGAGTTATGTCACATGAATAGTATTCGATTCATCGAGATTCGAGAAAACAAATGCAGTGTGTGCATGTCAATTACTTTGCCTGATGATAAAAGATTTCGAATGTCAAGTTAGCAAGTCACAAGGAAATTCCTCCCATTGACATTTCAGTGGACCATCATTTTAAAGGATCCGATAATCCTCAGTATATTTTCCACAGCCGCATTTCTGCACATGGAACGGAACTGCATAGCCCGGTCTCAGTCAGACTTTCTTGGTGCGTAAGATAGCTGCAGTGCACGTCGATCAAACTTAACACAATTTATTACTAATCAAATACGCGTCGCGATTCTATCACTTAGCTAAAAGGGGGTGATGTTTCCTGTATTATTACCGTTATTCTTGACCGTGCTAGCTGGTGCCTAACGAAACAACAAGCTGACGCACTCGTCTGAAGTTAACTAAAAGAGTGTTCCGGGTCAAGTCGATCCCAAAGAAATAATCTGGGTTCTATTGATCTTCCAATCCAGCCAACGTCACCTGAGACTGAGAGCCATCTGCAGATATGTACCTAGTTAATTGGTTGCAAATGTTAAGCGTGACCGTCGCTCTCCCGCGAAGAATAGTAGTGCTAATTTCGATTGCTTACCGCTTAACTTTTTTCCGCACGCAGCCCAGTTTCTTACAGCAAATTCAGCTCACCAAAATAGAAATAAAGTCCACCAATTTTAAGGGAAATCATAAGCAAACCTGTTAATTTTTACAGTGGGATGCTTAACTTGTCTAAAATAAGCATTGCAAAAATACATGTTGAATTCTAGTTCCATTGTTGTTTTCTTTTCTGGTGGTTTTATTGTTAGACATGATCTGATTTATAATCACTTAAAATGCCAACTGCTTGCAGTGTGATCTGTGGACAATCAAACTTCAAGTCGCAGCGACCGGATATATCAGCATGCAACTGTAATCTGTCAAGTTATAGAACAGGTGCTATACTATCTGCCCTCTCTATTGGGCTATGCTGGCTAGAATCAAGGAACCTGGGGAAGTTACATGTTGAGCAAGCCAGTCCCAACGCGGTTTGTCCAACCGCTTCTAGCCTCTCCTCTCTGGCGTTAACAGCAAGCACCAACGCTTCGTTTGAGACAAGGTTCGCCATGAAGTAAACAACTTCCTCGTCGCCCAAGCTCAGCGTTGGAGGAGCACTCGAAACCTTGCTCAAGCCGCGCTTTTTCGCCTCGTCGTCCCACACCTCTCGCAGCGAATCAGAGTGACTCGAGTCCGTGGCCAAGATGCTAGCGATGTCAGCCTTGAAGCGCCTGTTCCAATCCTTCGAGCTGATGCTCCTCTCCCATACCGTGGCCGTCCAACCAGTGCACGTGGCATCCCCGGAGCTGTAGGGATAGACGCTGGCGCCGTCGTCGTCGTCGAACTTCAGATCGACGAACCTGACCACGCCGTTGCTCAGCGTCGCGTCCCGGATCGAATGTGCAGAGCACATGCCTAGGATTTCGTCGCGGGGGGAGGGGACGGGCCACGGGATCAGCCGCAGCACGGGGTCCTCGTCGAGCACATTGCACTGCAGGATACCACGCCAGAGATCGATCCAGGCCAGCGAGCCCCCTCCGGCGGCGACGGCCTTGCTCGGGCTATGCATCACCACGTCGTGGTAGCGGCAGGTCGTCTCCGGGTCGGCGGCAACCTTGGCGGCCTTGACGCTCCACGCCCGCGTCTCCGACGAGAAGACGTGGACGTCGTACGCCACGCGGGGTTTGAGTTGCAGGACAAGGAAGGCTAGCGCGTAGTGCTCGCCGCCGGCACCACAGGGTACGACGCCGACCTCCTGTTTGAGAAGGAGGCCGATCTCTGGACAGGAGGGCCCCGGGATCAGGTCGAGCGACGGCTTCCCGAGTCCGGCCCTGTAGACGAAGTAATCGAAAACGCGAGCGCTGCCGCGACGGAACGCCATGAGCATGACGACGAGGGAGTCGGTGGCGTTGAGGATCATGGGCGCTCCGTGGAAGCCGTGTCGCTTCTTAAGGCCGGGGCAGTGTACGAACCAGCGAGAGACTCCCGGCGGGTCGGCGAGATCGAAGGACACCTGCACGGCGCGGCGGGCGCGCTCGTCAAGCCCGTAGCGGTGGTCGCGTTCCTGCGGTCGCCGATGCGCGCGAACGATTCCAGGAGGGCCCAGGCGGGAGGGCTGGGCGGCATTCGGGAGGCGGCGGCTGTTGCGGGGTCCGGCATGGCGGATTCGCGTATGTCTACGCGAACAAAATCTAATAAACTTCCGACTCCGCGAAGAGATAAATTGGGATTTTTAGGCATGCGCATATATATGTGTGGTGGTTCTGAGTTCGCATTGGCCTTGGTCTTCCACGTTATTTTCCCCAGTTTTTTACTGTACGAGAACCAATACTTCTTGTTCCGTGTAATACTTGCACGCTGTACACCACGAAATGGCATCATTCTGTTTGAAAAATGATGTGATAATGTGCTGACAGAGGAGATCAAATTACTTGGCTAAAAGGAAGTTAAAAGTTCTGCACATTGGAAGACACCAGTGGCAGAGGGAGGGCGTCCAGAGTTTGCTATTACAGGCTTGCAGGTTGCAGCCTTACAGGCCATTTGTATTGCCTTACAGCCTTAGTACGGTTGGAAAGCCTCGACCGCCAACACCGCCCGTTCTCTAACTCTTGACGCGGCACACACCGGACATTCTCGTTCAGCCTTCCGAGATACTTCATCTTTGCGTGCTGCATCCTCCAGGTTGATTGGATAGCTCAGGTCAGAAAAACTTGGGAGTGTTTGGATGCGGGGTACTAAACTTTAGGAGGGGTCACATCGGATGTTCGGATGCTAATTAGGAGGACTAAACATAAGCTAATTATAAAACTAACTGCAGAACCCATATACTAATTCGCGAGATGAATCTATTAAGCCTAATTAATCCATCATTAGCAAATGGTTATTGTAGCACCACATTGTCAAATCATGGACTAATTAGGCTTAATAGATTCGTCTCGCGAATTAGACTCCATCTATGTAATTAGTTTTGTAATTAGACTATATTTAATACTCCTAATTAGTATCCAAACATCCGATGTGACGGGTACTAAAATTTATGGGGTGTATCCAAACACCCCTGAATGAAGTTTCTTCACCTGACAGTCAAGGCACAAATCGTTGTCATTTTCAGCCTTTTAAAATTCTCTTCAAAAATAAGACCTATGTCCTGATTGCCACCCCAAACACACCTCACGTCTAATCGTTAAAGATGACACAAGTCAACTCGTGACAAGCTTACCCTAGAAATGATTACACGGAAGCAAAGCAAAGCGAGACACCGAAAAACTTGCACATAAGATTCTACTAAACCTTCACTTATCTAAGCATGCTTGAATTAATTAATTAGAGATAAAGCACGTGGCAAACTACTGAGCAAAGCTAGACAAGTGATAAAGATTAACTAAATAAAAACTTCAGCCGGCCACGGATGCAAGATCGAGTGATGAACACAAGCAAAAGCTAATAAACTAATATCCAAATGATATGGTCATGATTGCTTGAATGGTTAAATCATTGTAGCATGAAACGGACGACATGCAGATGCTGCTCACCAGTCACCACCGAGAGAAATGCAGCTAGCTGACCTGCTGATTTCGGCCTGCATGCGCGCTGGACCGAGCTGTGAGCCAGCCTGGGCCTTGTGTCACCTGGGGCACTGCGGGAGCTGTGCTGGGCCGCCTGACCCGCTGGCCTCTCGCCAGGAGGAGCTGAGCCGCTGGCTGGGCTGTAGTGCCAGGCCGCGTACGCAGCTGGGGCTTCGCTCCGCTCGGGTGGGCCCGTCCACCGGCGCTGGGTTGCCGGTCTGCCGAGCGCTCATCGCGCGTGCGGCGCAGGTGAGCGTGGACACCGCGTGCTGCCCGCTAGCTGCCGCCCGACGTACCTCTGTTCCTCCGCACAAACAAAAAACAGACCATGAACACAACAACACCTTCAAAACTTCCAACGAAAAATACTCCCTCAATACTCCGCGGATTCAAAACGAAACTTGAAGCACGGCTGAAAATATCTCGAAAAGCTCAAGTATTCACCGCGGATTTTGAAGAAAAACCGAATGCCCTTCAAAGGAACCGGTTTTGGGGAAAACTTAAATTCACGCCGAATTCGTGAGGAATTTGATTGGGGATCATACTAAAATTGCTCACAACCAATAAATTTCACCGAATTTGGAGCGAATCGCGAAGAACGAAAAATCCCAAAAATACATCAAAAAACACGAAAAAGAAAAATCTCAGATCTTGAGAGGATGAAACAAGTGAGCATAAATTTATCTTTGGATTACTTCACCATGTTCGGTAACAAGCCACTCTTAAGCACAATAAAAACTAAGATGGCAAAAAGATCAAATCAAATATCCTCTCATCCCTCTTCTTCTCTGTCACCTAAAGGCTCTCACAAACAAAATGAGAAGCCAACCAGCAAACAACCCGAAGAGATGTGTGCAGCTGCCCCAACATCCCACTCTCATATATACAGGCATCTGAAAAATGATCAGAATACCCTTACATGAAGCATACAACTTAAATACCCTGTAGGGTAAAACCATCCAACTTTTTATTAATACATCGAACGGATCCGGCGCCTTCATGACTCCGCTTTGCCTCAACACAAGCTTTGCGATGGTGCCACGCGTCCTCCAACTCGACGTCGACCGGCCGCACTGGACTCGCCCCCATTTTTGAGGTCAAACCGGTCAAACCCTCTTGCACACCTAGCAAGGCATGACTCACCCCCGATTTTAAGGTCAAACCGATCAAATCCTCTTGCACGCCGCACATAACGTGACTCACCGATGTCGACGCGTGTCCAGCCTCCGCCAAACCTTCAACACCTCCAAATCTTTCGCTCCCACACCCGAGCCGCCTACTCGACTCGCCTTTGTCCTGGTTGACTCGAGTACTCTAACTCTTCCATGCACCATATGGATCGCTCATTACTCCGTCCGAACTCCTCGGGTCCCTTGGTCCAAGCCTATTTGTGTCCACCCTTCACAGCCCTAGTACATTGGCATAAACCTTTTCGCTTGACCTTCACCTCATGCCGTCGACCGCCATATCGCATTCTACACTTGCACATCACAAGCCAAGAGACACAACATACAAGATATATTTTACGCACACCACAACACAACGCACTCAACACAACACCTCCGGTTAGCCGTTAGCATAGTCATGCACGTATAAAATATGCACTCAACCAGTAAAATTTCAAATTATACAGTCAATCATTTGTTATAAATAGACCAATACAATTCTCAACTTGGTCTCTCAGTCGTCCAGCGACCAAGAGAAAAGCCAAACGAACCACAGATTAACAGTGACTTGAAACACGAACCACAGATTAACAGTGACTTGAAACAAATCTACTACACAAAAAGATCAAATTTCCAGGGTTGTGTGCATTTGTAACGAAGCAAGAAATATGTAAATGCATACCTGCAGGATGCTGGAACTGGTCGGACGCTGGGGAAGTGAGACGACGCCGTGGACGATCACGATTGTTCGTCAAGGGAGTGTAGTGGCGAAACGAACCGTCCGGGTGCTGATCCCCTCGAAGGCGCCGGCGACGACCGTGCAGCGGACGGTGCTAAGGTAGTGGTGCAACACCACGACGGCCGTCGTTCTGCTGACCGGCCGGATCGCCTGCACCGTGCCGTAGAGGACAACGGATCGGCCCACCGCGGCCTCGCCGAGGTCGCCTGCTTCCGTACACGACCCCGCGGGCACCTTCTTGAAGGGGACCTCGCCGTAGCTCGACGCGAAGGGGTCCTGTGGCTGCTTCCCCGCCTTTTTCGGCCGGCTGCTGCCGTGGCTCTTCCTGATGCCGCCGGAGACGCCAGTGGCGTGCGCCGCCTCGGGGGCCACCGGAGTGTCCGCATGCTTCGTTGACATCTGCGGCAGCTGCGTCAACGAGACGCTACGTTTGGGTCTCGATTGAGCTTTGGGGATTTCCATCTAGTGACTCGGATGTTAGGAATTTATACAAGAGTATGGCTAGGATGAGTTGAGATGCAAGTGGAGTTCCCGTTTCCGAACGGAGAAGGAATTTGACACTTCTTGAGCTTGGCCCCAAACATAAAGTCCAGGCACGCATTACTACCATCATCCATGGGCCTGCAAGGTGTATATTGTATATAGTAGGAATTGGAGTATTTCACGCTAACGAAATACGGCAATTTCCAACGTTAGCTGCGAACCTCTCTAGTTAGTAGTAGTTCTCAATGTGCCCAATGCCCATCGCAAGAAAATCCCCATTCTGGCAAGATCACGCACTCGCGCGCTAGCTTTTCCACGAACTATTTCAACTGCTAGGCGTGCCGAGAGTGAATGAAGTTCGTAGAGTCCAGACGGACCACAGAGAAACACAAAGCCTCCCAAAAACGAAAAGGAAACCATCGTATAGATGTGGTCGAATACAATTTGAACTTGCCAGGAAAACTTACAACTTTCAAGCAAATTTACACGCGGTAAACAACTCCCGTCCCATATTAATCACATGCGGTCAATTAGAAAATCGAGATAAAATTCCAAAGAAGAAATTCAAGGTAGAGGGACCAACAGGCCCCGGCCATCCGCCATACCGATCGCACCGGCCGGATCACCTCCTCTTGTTCCTGCTCCCGAGCAGCAGCGAGATGTAGAAGAGGATCCTGAATAGGAACCCCCAGGCGACGGTGATCCAGAGGCAGTCCCACTTGGTGAGGTCCGTCACTGCCTGCTGCGCCAGGAAGTCGGGCCCCGTGGTGATGCACGTCGCCGTGCCGATGTCCACGCCCAGCGACTGGCTCATGGCGCGCAGCACCCGCACCTTGAGCACCCCCGGCAGGGCGGCCAGCGGCGTGTTGTCGAACATCTGCACGCCCCGCACGAAGCACCGCCCCGGGTCGCTGAACTCGTTCTGCATCACCGCCTCGTACGGGTACTTCACCAGCGACAGGTAGTGGAACCAGATCCAGTACCGCGGGATGCGGTCGCGGTTGATGAAGAAGCCGCTGAAGAGGAGGAAGTAGGCCAGCGTCGACACCACCACGGGGTACCCCAGCATCACGTTGGTCACCACGCCGGAGAGGAACGTCGCGAACCCGGACCCGGCCCAGAAGGACGCCAGCACGATGGCCACGAAGAAGAAGAAGCCCTCGGCGCCGCCGGCCAGGCCCACGGCGAAGAAGGTGGTGAGCGCGAACGCCAGGGAGAGCACGATCAGGGACGGGAAGCCGACGATGGTGTGGGAGAGCACGTACGAGGACCGCCGGTACGCGTTGTAG
Source organism: Setaria viridis (assembly GCF_005286985.2). Classification (NCBI taxonomy): domain Eukaryota; kingdom Viridiplantae; phylum Streptophyta; class Magnoliopsida; order Poales; family Poaceae; genus Setaria; species Setaria viridis. Next base: position 47,287,173 of record NC_048271.2, read on the forward strand.
GCCGTCTCGCGGAGGAAGATGTAGCGCTCGTTGAGGAACACCGGGAGCGCGTCGGAGCAGGTGTAGAACATGGTGGACATGGCGATGGCGAAGAAGCCAAGCCGCTCCTGCACGCCCTTGGGGGAGTCGTCCAGGCGCCAGAAGATGGTCGCCAGGATGAACCCCGTCACCAGCACGGCGGCCAGCCGGATGATGAAGATCTCCGGCGTGCGCTTCGTGTTGATGAACGCGCGGCGGGTCAGGACACCCATCTCGATCCAGAACGGGTTTGCGAACTTGGACACCGCGGCCGCCGGCAACGGCTCCCCGGAATGCACGGACACGGACCCGTCGGTCGCGCCGGACACGAGCTTCCCGCGCGAGATGCTGGCGCTGATGGCCTCCTTCAGGGACAGCGACGGCTTCTCGCCGCGCCCGTCGTGGTGCTTCGCCTTTGGCGCCATGCGCATCTGCCACTTTCTGTTGTGCTCGACGAGGTCCCTGGCCCCGTCCGGCATGGTCTCCAGCTCCCTGATGAGGTCGAGCGCGAACTCGGTCGGGTTCTCGTTGCCCGGGATGGGCTTGCCGAAGTCGTCGAAGAAGGACGGCAGCGCGCCCGGCGGGCCGTAGTACACCGTCTGGCCGCGGGAGAGGAACAGGAGGCGGTCGAGGAGGCCGAGGATGCGGTAGCTCGGCTGGTGGATGGACATAACCACCACGCTGCCGCTCTGCGCGATGCGCTGGAGCACCTTGACCACCATGAAGGCGCTGGTGGAGTCGAGCCCGGAGGTGGGCTCGTCGAGGAACAGCACGATGGGATCGTGGATGATGTCCACGCCGATGGACACGCGGCGGCGCTCCCCGCCCGACACGCCGCGGTGGCCCTCGTCGCCGATGATGGTGCCGGCCGCGTTGCGCAGGCCGAGCTGGTCGATGAGCGCCTGCACGCGCTTCTTCTTCTCCTTGGTGGGGAGGGAGCGCGGGAGGCGGAACTCGGCGGCGAACATGAGGGTCTCCTCCACGGTGAGCATCGGGTACAGGAGGTCGTCCTGCATGACGTACGCGGAGATGACCTTGAGTAGGTTGCTGTCGAGCGACTCGCCGTTGAGCGTGACGGAGCCGTGGAGGCTCTCCTTGACGATGCGGTTGGCGAGCGCGTCGATGAGCGTGCTCTTGCCGGAGCCGCTGGCGCCAAGCACTGCCATGATCTCGCCCTCCCGCGCCTCGCCGGAGATGTTGTCCAGCAGCGTCTTCATCCTGGGCGCCTCGGGCTCGGCCGGCTCCCCGCCACCGCGGCGGAACGGCAGCGCCGGCAGGCACGAGCCCTTCTTCCGCTGCTTGACGCTGTATGTCAGGTCCGTGAACTTGAGCACGAACGGCAGCAGCGGCCCGTCCCCCCCGCGGCCGCCGCCGTGCATGTGCTCGCTCAGGTCGCTGCCGGTGGAGCCCGGGACGGAGCCGCCCAGCTCGATGGTGTAGTGCGAGTGCGTGGGCGAGGACGTGGGCGACGACGCGTCGCTGCGCGCCTCGTTGACGCGCTTCAGCAGCTGGGCCAGCGTGAACGACTGCTGCTGCTTCACCGGCGGCGACGGCTGCGGCTGCATGAGCAGGCCGCTGTGGTGGTGCTGGTGCGGCTGGTGGTGCATGTGCAGGAGGCCGTTCCGCGGGATGTCCTCGGCTTCCTCCATCGGCGACGATCTCCTGTCAAAGAACGGCAGCTTGTCCACGAACCGCGACATCTCGCCGCGCTCACCAGTCACCGCCCCTCCCCCTCGCCGGCCGGCAAGCCCCGCTCCCCTGTACACCCCTACCTCGCTGCCCGCCGCGGCGAGTGAGAGAAAGAGAGATAGATAGAGGTGAGGGTTCTCGGCGTTGGCTTGGGCTCCGAGGATCACACTAATAACCATTCTTATAGATCCTCACTGGAGCAGTCAAAAGCGGCGTCAGGTTTGGGTGAGGGGAGATTGGCTAGCTGCCGGCTGCCCCCCACGCTGGGTTTTCTTGCTGTTAGTTGGAATCGGTTAAGTTGCCGCGGGCCACGGGTGCGGCCGTGCGGGGAACGAAGGCGACGGAGGCGGGGTTAGCTTGGGTTTAGGAGCGGGGTCAAGGCGGTGGGTGCGGTGGGTGGAGCTCCCCCGCCCTCAGCGTGGGTGCGTGCGTGCGCGCAAGAGATGGCGCGCGAGGTGGTTCAGCGCCGCTCAGCCAGAGCTCACCAAATGGGCAGCTAACACCAGCGCGTAACGGCGCCGGGAGAGCCGGAAAAGTATGCCAAAGAATGCATGGAGGGTTGGGGGAATGGTGCGAGGTGTTGGCCAAAGCCAGGAAATGTTGGGGACGAAGCAAATTGAGACCACTCTGTTTCGGAGCAGCACATAATTGGACCATTGGGGGATTGTTCAATATTCCATCTTTTAATCCAGATTAATTGTTCAATACTTCATTCTATTGGTACTGGTCGAATAAAGGATTCTTCAAGTCCTTTTCAAGTCATTATTAGAACGTTCCCGGTTGTGTTAGCTTAATTGTTTTCTGGAGATGGTTTATTTTGCACACTGACTTGGCAACTTACCTCACAGAATCAGATCATCCACTATGTTATGTGACATGATAATTATCCAGACTTGACTCCTTTTTTTTCCCGCTTTTAACAATGCTGTTAGGTCACAGGTGCAAGCTGCCTGGCATGTCAAATTGCCAATGACTTGTCTAACCTAGTACGTGACTTGGAATCTTGAACAACACCACGTATGGACATCCGCTTTCGTTCGAAAAATCGCGGTCCGCCAAGCTTGCAAGTCTCGTTTCTTGTTGCACTGCTCTTCACGTACGCGAGCGCCGGGAGGCGGTGAACAAATCGCCATCTACCGATCGGTATCTCAACGCTCCAGGTCTTATCGGCCGTATACTCTGTTTTGGTCAGGAACTGACTGAACACGTCGCTTTTCGTTTTTTAATTTCACTGCCAGGTTCACGTAGGAAAAATCCAGACTTTTTGTGTATGCAGGTAATTAAAATGCAGTTTCTAATGAAAAAAGGGGATAAAATAAAAATGCATGGGCATGTCCCCATGCTACTTTATGGGAAGATGCTTTCGAGCAACCTGCTACAATCACATTATTTTTTTAGAAAATGGAAAATGTTACAATCACATTCTGACCAAACACTTCTTGTGAAAAAAGGTGAAAGGAATGGTCTGACCAACACGACTCGCTAAGTCAACCATAAGTTGACCAACACTACCTACTCTAGTTTTCAAAGGTTCTTTTACAAATTCGATTGTTTATAACGCGCTAAAGATTAAAGGAAATACTAGGATTGTCAGATGAGATACTGTTGCAAGCTTCCACCATACTGTATGCAGTGGACATGGGAAAATGTTTGACAGACATATGGTTTCAGAAAATATTGGATGGACGTGAATACCTTCAAGATTTGAGTTCGGGCAATTTCGGTAATGGTTCAGCTTACCATTGAAAGCTGAAATAAAAAAAATCCTGAATTTATATATCCAGTTCATGGTTTCATCCAGGTCAAGAAAATCAGAGAAGATTAGCGAGCGGGACCTTACTCAAAAGGAAACCAGATTTCCCAAGGAAGAAGAGCCCATCTCAATTCGCATAAAAAAAAAAAAGAAGAGGAAAGAGCCCATCTCAAAATTCTCTGGTCTCTCCCCTCCAAAAACCCCACGCGCCGTTCCCCACTTTCCCCGCCGGTGCACACGCTCCTCTCCCGCCTGCTTCCTGTCCCAATCCCATGGGCGACCCGGACCTCCTCCTCTCCGCCCACTCCGCCGCCACCGCCTTCCCCTCCTCAACTCGGAAACACCCTGCCCCCATCGATGAGCACTCCTCCGATCCCAGCCCGTCCATCACCAAGCGGCCTAGGGTTGCGGCGGAGCCGCCGGTGCCTGGCGGCTCGGCCTCGTACCCCGAGGCGGAGGTCCGGTCGCTCGTCATGATGGCCGGAGGAATCTACCCGCTGGCGCGGGCGGAGGCGCTCCGCGGCCTCGCCGCGGTCCTCGAGAAGGTGGACGCCAGCTGCGGTGTCGGCGCAGGGCTCGTGGAGTGCTGCTACGGATGCGCGGTGGAGCTCATGAGGGACGACGACGAGGGCGTCAGGTTGGCCGTCGTGCGATTGGTGAGGTGTTGTCATTTTGTTGGTACTTTGTTGTGCTTGTATGTTTTGGTGGGGTTAAATGACTTTTAAATTTGAGGTAACGAGGAAATAAATCTGCTCCTTGCGATAAATAGGTAGGCCTATGTGCTCAGAAAGTTGCTGCGAGGATGGATGTCGGCAGCAAGGGCGATAATGATCTCATGGACTTGATTTTCCAGCAGGTATGGTTCATGCACTTCTGGAGCTGGCATTACAGGTTTACTGTACACTATGATTGAATGGCAAAATGAATAAGCACTTCCTAATAAATAGTACATTGAGATGGTTTCGAATTTTGACAGCATTTGATGTTTTTGTATTTATTTATAAGACTTATGTTTCCCACTGGTTACCAGTAAATTTGTATCGGCCGAAATCCTTTTAGTAAAATGAGAAAGTGTGATCCTGAATTAGGAGTTAATATTGAAGTCCAGTTTGAATATCACACCATATCTGCAAATAGCAAGTTTTGTTTTACTGCAATGCTTATCACTTCCTTTCTCTTTTGTTGCTTCTCTATTCAGCTTAGCTCCATGGCTAGGGACATGTGCATAAAAGTGAGAATTGAAGCATTTGCTGCCCTTGGTAAAATGCAACGAGTTTCTGAGGGTGTATTACTTCAGTCGCTGTCTAAGAAGGTCATAAAAACTGACACTATGAGTGGTTGTATCATCAATGGCCAAAAATTACCTCCTAAGTTAATTATTCCCTGTGCTGCTGGCATTTTTGCCCATGGAATTGAAGATGAATTTTACCAGGTTCGTCATTTCTCTTGTACAATGATTTCCCTTAACACTGCAATAGTTTTCCTACTATTTTATTGTTGTTTCCATATTACAGGTGCGATCTGCTGCTTGCACATCATTGGGAGCACTGGCTAAGTTTTCTAGCCAGTATGCGGAGAAGGCCTTGGACTTGTTGATGGACATGATGAATGATGATACAGAAGCAGTTAGGCTGCAAACTTTGCAAGCACTATTTCATATGGCAACATATGGATATTTGAGTATGCAGGAGAAGCACATGCATATGGTATGAACTATGAACAAAGTTTGCCAGGTGTAACCAAGAGATGTCTGTTTTTTATTAGTCCCAGTGCATTCTTTTAATCAATGACTACGTGGTAGATTTATAAGCTATGTCTTACAACAATTCACAAGTTGTTGGATAAAGTGGAGAACTGGCGTCAGTTCATTGATAAATATATTGATCATATAATTATCTGCCAGGCTCATTGTCAGTAGCCAACAGTTTTCCTTTCACAAATCTATGAGTGTGCTAACAAAATGGTCATGCTTGTTTTGACATGCTCTACCGATGACACATCCTTGTTATTCTGAAAACGACGTTCTTTTGTTGTAACTGTAGAGAAATCTGTGGCAACCAGAGTTCCTAAAGCCAAGTACCTGTGTCTTGAATGATGAGTACTGGCTGGAATGTTATTGAGAGGAATCTTAGCTGGTAGTGGCCTAGTTAAATTTGTGGTTTTCAAGAGAACAATATAGAACATGTATCTGCAGACTACAATATACATGCAAGGATACGCCAGAATCCACATGATACATTCATGAACAATTTTGGGGCTAAGCAGATAGTTTTTTTAGTTTGTAGAAGTGGTGGGTCCATGTTTTTCAAATCTTGTGCATTCACTGCCACCAAGCAATCTTAGGTCTAGCTTTTGAAGTAATCAAGGACACGCATAACCCAAAGATCAAGCAGGTTCAAGTCCTATTTTTGTTAAGAGTCCTCCCTCTGAAGTCTGAATGACTTGTAACTAGCTTTGCATGTGTTTAAAAGATCTTCCAAATAATCAAATGTAGTGATCTAGATGAATATTTGCTGTTGACCTTGCTAAATGCTAGTAAAATTTTGCAACCTCATGTATGTATTTGCTTTTGTAGTTTCTTGGCTTGCTGGTTGATGCCAATGCCTTAATTCGAAATGCAGCGCGCAAGATTCTTGGGTTAGTCAACCTGCCCAAACTTCAAATGTTCAAATCTGCAGTTGATGGTCTCATTACAAGTTTGGAGAAAAACCCTGAGGTATGTTGGTCTAGTACCTTAAATGTGTAGTGGGTCATCATGTAGAATATTCACTCTAATACTCTAAATGGTTTGAGTGTATGACTTCATTTGACGCAAGAGTTCATACTTATCTTCCATGGTTCAACTGTATTTATTTTATTTATTTCATGCAGGAACAAGATATATATGGTATTCTGTTTTCCATTGGTAAGAATCATGGGAGCTTTTCTGCTAATGTTGCTAAACATTTGGCCAAAGAGGTATCTCCATTTCCTAATTCCAATTGTGTTTACATTCATGCCATCTGAGAATTATGCTGCTAGTTCTACCTCTCTGTATTTCACTTCATAAATTTGTTACGTCATTCAGTTATTGCGTCTAGTTAGATGCACCCATATGTGGGTTTGATATTTCTCCAATGTTCATTATCATATGTTTTGCATTATTTTATTAGGTCTGTTTTTCTAATGTTACTTTACCTTCATGTCATAGATCGCTATGGCATCTGACGGAGAGCTTATCTTGGACAAACCTAGGATCAAAGCATTGTTAATAGTGTCAATCTCAGCACCTTTTTCTGATGATAAGCACAAGAAGCTGGACATACCTTCGATTATCTTCTCACATGCAGTTCCCCTATTGGGCAAGGTCTCGTGTGCACTAGGAGAAGAGGTTAATCAGGATTCACTCTTATCCTACTTGTGTCATAAAGGTGGAATGCCATTTTGGGGAAGCAGATCAATATCTGCAGAGTTTGGGGAATCTGAAAGCTGCAAAATTGAAACTGTAGAAGTTGGTAACCAAATAGAAAATACTGCAAAGGCAACTAAGTGCCTAGATAGAGTTCTGGTAATGCAAGCCATTGAATCCATACTGCAAACAGTTGAAGGAGCCTGGACTATGAAAACATCATGCAATATTTGTGAAGCCCAGACTATTTTGAGGTATGAATGATCCCTTCCTTTTCTTTATCATGCAGCCAATATATATGTTACTGCATTTTTAGGATATTTCAAGTTACGTTGTTTTTTCTTGATTGCAGAACATGCAACAAAGAGCTAAAAGTATTGGCTGAAAATTCTTCTGGATCAGTTGGTGCATTCTTGAGTTTTCTATGTGAGTATCTTGTTGCAATAAGGTTGATTGTTGAAATATGGCTGTTGATTCAATTGGATAATTCTCAGGCTTTTGGTCTAACATCACATGATATTCTACTGGAGAAGTTGGATATATCTGTAAGAAGGATGGAATGCTGTTATGCTGGATTAAATAGAGAATTGGAGGTTCAAGTGTTGGAGCTTGCTTTGTTAGCTAATTTATTGGGATTGTCAAAGATTGGAGCTTGTTCAAAGGTAGTTCTGGGTAAGTTGCTTTGGGTAATTAATCGCCTAGAAGGTCTGTGTGCTGATGGGTCCTGTGAGCTGTCTGACTTCAGCAGAGAAATTAAGAAAGCCTTTGATGCCAACCCAGGTGATACTCTGATCGACAACATTCACACTTTGTTTGAATTCTTCCGTCTAAAACCAACAACAGATTTTGGAATGCTTAAAGCGACAAGTGCAGTGTTGCAGGTTTGTGATAATAATTCTGAAAATCCACTATCATACATTTGTGGGTTACCAGTGGGTGTCAGCTTTAACATATCTCTGTGGAACATATCTAGTCATCATAGATTGTGGCTCCGCATGAGTATTGGTGAGTCTGTGCAACATACCTTCTTAGAATTTTCGTCCTTTGAAGGTAATGAGGAGGTGAAGACCTGTTCTATGGTTGTTCCTCTTGATTCTACTCCAATGGCGCATTCATTTGTTCTAAGAGTATGTCTGCTGATGGAATGTTCATATGGAAGTATCAGCACCAACCAGGGAGGACATGGAGGACCGAGTGATTGTGTGGTCCAACTCTCCGATGAACTGGATGTTTATTTTGTCAGGATTGGGCAAAGGTAGTCGTTAAAACAAGTGATCATATGCTCTCCGTCATGCGCATTATCTCCAACACTTGCTCGAGTAGTGTGGATAGTTCGCATGCTTTCACAACACATAAGGTGGATTAGAACAGCAGACCACAAATGCGAGTATCATGTAATCCATCAAAATACTCATGTCCGTTTTGGATGGATGAGGCAAGTGACTGGGAAGAATTCACACCTCATAAAGGTCCAGGATCTCAGAGAAGAAAGATTCTTTTGTGCTGAGATCTTTGTAGCGGTAGCAGAAGCAAGCAGATGTGCCACATATTTCATAACTGTATGAATAGTTTGGAGGTGCAAATGGTTTGCAATCTTGTTCAAGCGCTTGAAGTTTGTCAGGAGCTACTGCTTCTCTTGGATTGTGAGCCTGATGATGGAGAAGGGCCACCATAACGTGCTGCACTGTGCTGGACAAGGTTAGATTGAGCAGTCCGTGGATAGAGGGTGAATTTATTTGTCATGAACTTGTGCTCTCTGTTATGCTCATAATCTTCAGCACTTGCTCGAGTTGTGTGGATAGTTTGCATGCTTTCACAATGCAAAAAGTGGATTGGAACAGTAGACCATAAATGAGAGTATCATGTAATCCATCAAATTACATGTTCGTTGCGGATGGATTAGGCAAGTGACTTGGAAGAATTTGCACCGTGATCCAGGATCTCTGAGAAAAAGGATTCTGTTGTGCTGAGATTTTTGCAGTGGCAGCAGAAGCAAAGCAGATGTGCCCCATTTTTCATAACCATATGTATAGTTTGGAGGTGCAATTTTTTTTTAGAGGAGTTTGGAGTGCAAAATGGTTTGCAATCTTGTTGAAGCGCTTGAAGTTTGTGAGCTGCTGCTTCGCACGGATTGTGGGCCTGATGATGGAGAGGCCCACCTAACGCGCTGCGCTGTGCCGGACAAGGTTAGATTGAGCAGCCCGTGGATGGAGGATGAATTTTCTTTGTCGTGCATTTATGTGGCCGGCGTGTGACGAGGATGACAAACTGCTCGATCGGAATTATTCAGTACTGTCAATGTTAGCTCTCTTACCGTACTCGTGAATCGTGATATATGGACCGGTGTATTTTGCTAGCTCTTCCTAGGTTTTAGTTCGTGCAGTTTACTTACGATCATGTCCAGATAATTAAGGTATATATCGCGGTCATTACCATGAGATGTGTATCTATCGATAAGCTGATTGTTGTTTTGCCTATGAAATTAATCATGAATCAAGCTCCCTTCTCCCTACAAATTATATTTGGATGTCTTCACTGTAATATCAGCACACGAACCAGGTATATCTACAAATTATCAGCCTGTTCGCTTCAGCTTATTCAACCGGCTTATCAGCCACCAAACAGTGTTTTCCTCTACAATAAATCAGCCGTTTCAACTTTTCAGCCAGCTTATAAGCTGAAGCGAACAGGCCCTATATTTGGATGTCTCCCTTTTCCACGGCGATGGACGTTTACCCGCCTGCGTACCCACGTCGTCGCCCGCGCATCCCCAATGCCCACGATTTCTTTGTTATGTTTGGATACTATGTGCTAAACTTTAACAATATCATATCGGATATTTGGATGCTAATTAGTAGGACTAAACATGAGCTAATTATAAAACTAATTGCAGAATCTTGTGCTAATTTGCGAGACGAATCTATTAAACTTAATTAATTCATCATTAGCAAATGGTTACTATAGCACCACATTGTCAAATCATGGAGATTCGTCTCATGAATTAGACTCCATCTGTGCAATTAGTTTTGTAATTAGTCTATGTTTAATACTCCTAATTAGCATCAAACATTCGATGTGACAGTTGCTAAACTTTAGCAGGTGTATCAAACACCCCGTAAGCACATGGGTATAGTCCGTCAATCACACGCTCATTGCCTCGGTTTTTCCCGTCCCGATCCGTCCATCCCCTCCGTCACCATCCCCCTCCCCTCCCGATCCGTGCACGTTGCTACGCCGCCACCCGCCGCCATGGGGGAGCCCTTAGAGCCGCTGCAGGAGTTGTAGGCGGACCTGCTCGACCTTTCCAGCCCCTCCGCGAGGGATGAGCCGGACACCGCGGCAGCGGTGGACCACGCAGGGGAATCCTAGCGTCATTGGAGGCCGGCCCGGAGGATTCCGCGCGGATTGATACTCTGGCTAGGTAAGTCAGTCGTCCTCGAGCTAGAACATGACGATTTGTGAGTTGTGACTGATGGATTTCATTTTTGAATTGGTGGCCGTGCAGTGAGTTGAGGACAGGTGGCTGTCCCTGTTCAGGTTCAATAATCTCTAAGAATCACCTATCAATGGAAGGAGAAGCCGGGCAACAGATAAGCACCTTGATTACTAGGGATATAAATCATAGTCAGGTGATCATATACATACAGGTTGTAAAATGCAACGAGGCAGATTAAAGGACAAGTAATGGTACATAAAACAACGTTCAATTCTGCTGCAGTTCTGTGGCTCAGTGGCAGTTTTGGTCGAACAAACACAGCAGTGCTTCGGCCGCAAAGAGTTTGGTTCATTGCAGCTTGTTCGGTGACGTACAGGAGGTGGCTGATGTTCATTCGGGAGCAGTTCTGCCGGCGTTTGAAGTTGGAGGTGAAATTGTCGGCCAAGAGCTGCTTCCGGACAAGGATCAGTATCCCGCAGCATATTCTGGGGAAGGTTTCCTATGTTCGGTGGATGAAGTTCAGGTAAAGAAACAGAATCAAAGCTTTGGAGAATAACCCAGAGTTCGTGTTGCTACCTGAGGACCGTCAGGATCACTCAATAGTGTGTCCCAAATATGAATAGTATCGGCAAAATTGAACTCCTGGGTCAAGCAGCAACGTTACATCTGAATGGATAGAAAAGGATCTCTACTGAAATAAATTCTTCTTGATTAATGATGATGCATTAATGCAGTTGTTTGTTCTCGGCCAGTGCATAGAGCCATCAGGATTGCTGGTGTGGGCGATCTTCAATGTATGGTCTTTGTTTGACCGTGAACCAGAAAAGAAATTGTTAATAGGAAAACCTGTTCTGATTTGGCTATAATTTTGAAACGGTACGAGGGTACTCCTTACTTTTCCATATGATTACTACGACGCCAGATCAACTTATATAAGCTCATTTATTTTGAGACAATGGAAGTGCATGCATAGCTAAAGAAATTTTTTTCGACAATTCTTGTATATTGAATGAGACTTTCCAATGTTTAATTTTTTTCCTGCAGTTTGTACGGTTGAGAAATTGTGCAGATAACATTATTTCACGAACTTGTATGAAGGAGAATGGTGACTGACATGGCACTCCAGCACTGCGAAAGAATTTGGTGACCAAGTAGACGATGAAGGACACGTTAATGAATGAACAAATGATTTTCGATTGTGTGTGGGGATGGTATGTTTTTAAAAGACAACAGGATAACGAGGTGTAAACGTAAATCCTTGTTTACAATATTTTTTAAAAACACGCGTGTACTGCACGTGCACTTGACTAGTATGATAAACGATTTGACTCGAAAAATAAAACTGTAGACAAATTATCATGTTCACGTCTACCAGAATATGAGATGAATCATCTCGTGCATAAAACAAATGAAGTCAATTCTCTGACTACTCTTATGATTTTGATCCATTGTCTTCTAATAATATACTACGGAGTACTACCATTTTACAACTGAAGGAAAAAAAAACCTAAGACGAGCTTCCGTCTAGCCCGCGAAGAAATCTCCATGCATGTATATAAGCACTTTCACGAAGCTTTCAGTTCCTGGACAACTGCGCCATAACGGGATATGAAGTCGTCCTTGAGCAGGTACCTCGAACGGATCGCCTTCGCGAACTCGGCCTCGGACTCCGGGCTGTCGAACGGCAGCCCGGTCTTCACCCGCGTTGGTGCCTCCTCCGCGTGATCGGGCTCTGCCGGCAGCGTCGTCGTCTCCGGCGTGCTCTCCTCATCCTCTTCGTAGCCCTCCTCCCTTTGGAAGGGGCAGTAGTCCCTGAGGTATCTCAGTCGGCGCGAGGAGGCCTCCTTCCTCTCCGTCCAGCGGGCCACAAGCTCAGGGTCGATCGCCGTGGCGCTGCCTGCGTCGGCGGCGGTGACAGACATGAGGAACGCGGCGGTCATCTCCGGACCCGAGTGCGCGAAGCTCTCCGGCGGCTCGCCCAGCGCTCCTGTCGGGAACCGCGGCGGCTCCACCACCGGCGCCGCGATGGTCTCCTCCTCCGGGAGATCGAAGCGGACCCTGAGGGCCTTCCTCTCGCGGACTGCGACGGCAATGGCCTCCGGCGCGCCATCATCGCGACGGAAACTGCTGCCCCTCTTTAAAGCCGGTCGCAAACCCTGCGTCGTCGTCGCCTGCCGCTCCGCGACCTTACGCTCCGGCGCGCTCTGCTTCTCGGCGACGTTGGCGTTGCGTGGCTCCTCCTCCTCCCTCACCACCCTGATCCGCTTCCGCCTCGCCGACGCCAGGATCTTCCGCTTGATCTCGCCAGTCCACGGCCGGTTCTTGGCTGATCCATTTGCTGCTTCCTCATCGGCCGGGACCGGGACGTGGACATTAATGCTGAAGCATGTCAGCATATGGAGCGCGCGCGGCGCCATGACGCACGCACTCAATACACTAGCTGATCGCCTGATCGGTTAACGAGATCTCCTGCATGGGGAGTCTGGGAACGACCGGGCGGATTGCCTTATACGGTGAGTCGCCGTTGAGCCGAGTCCGATCGAGTATGTCTCGCAGGTGAGCCGAGTCCGATCGAGTAAGTCTCGCAGGTGAGCCGAGTCCGATCGAACCAGGACATGGGTGTATTGCTTGAAAAAGATTCGAAGTTTATTTAGAAGATATAAATACATGGTCAGATCCAAATACAATCGGGCATTTGGGGTTCGATTTCACACCGCATGAAGGGAAGGGAATAAGCGGGCGTACGTGTCGGATGTTCGTCACCGGCGCCCGACGAGAATGCCAGGTGGTCGCCCCAAAGACCTGACGAGGTGGGTGGCTGCTCGCCTTGTCGTCGCCGCTAGGAAAAAGGCGGAGAGGGTGTAGCGCAGAAGGGAGAAGGAAAGCAGTCGAGGACCATGCGACCCGGCCGCTAACACAAAGAAATCTTCAAAACATCAAAATTGTCGAACCCAAAATTAAATTGTGCACGTGCGCGTACATTTTGGTGCCACGGGAGATCCGATCCCATCAAAGGAGAATGTGTGCGTCCGCGATGTTGCATGTCTTTTGTCAGGCGACGAAGAAAAGTTTGTCAGGTTTAGGATTTGTCGCCATTTTTGCTATGAGTATGAGCAACGGAAGCTGATGGATGGTAGTGAATGAACGAGAATAGATGCAAATAGTAGTTGACCCAGCAGTGGTTTCAGCTTGCCTGTTGGGCATGGTTCATTACATCCTCCACTTGTGGGTTGTTTCAGTTACACCGCCGGCTTGCTTGCTGGGTCGTTGCTCTTCATGGCTCGTTTCGCGAGCAGCTCGAGCCAGCTCGTTAAATTAAACGAGCTAAAATTTTAGCTCAGCTCATTAAGAAAAGACAACAAGTCGAGTCAAACCAAGTTTGCTACAAGACGAGTGAGCTAATAAGCTGCAACTGCAAGCTTTTTATTATCCAGCGCAACTCTGGACCGTCTTGAGTCGGAAGATAGTGGAGGGCTCATTTTTCTTTAATTGCCAAAAATGGAATAGTTACGGTCTCTATTTTAGTATTACAATAGCATGGCCGTGTTTGTTGTGATGGCAGAAAATTTGACCTAAAACTTTAATTGAGTCAGTAACTGTGTAACATGAATGTCAGCTTATTTCTTTTTGTATGAGTTTTCACGATGTAGAAGCTTAAACTTAAGCGGGCTATGAAAACTTTCCGAACCAAGCCAGTTGGCGCACATAGGTTAAGCCATAAAAATATAAGCTTAGGTCGCGATACTACTCCCTCTGTCCTAAAAAGAATGCAACTCTCGCTTCCTCATAGGTCAACCAATTTTAAATCTGATCAAATTTATACAAAATAATACTAATATTTATGATACAAAATAAATATTAATACATTAATCATGTAATATATTTTATACTAAATCTATTTGGAGATGTGAATGTTAGTAATTTTTTTTATAAATTTGATCAAACTTGGAACTATTTGACTCCTCGAGAAGCGAGAGTTGCATTCTTTTTGGGACGGAGGCAGTATATGAAGCCATAGCTCTAGTCATCCTATTAAGTCGCAAGACAATCTCGATTGCCTAATTGAATCCCCTAGTCAAGTTACTCTCGGGCAATCAAAGTCATCATTTAATTTAAATCTAGATCATCACTCAAATGCGATAGCGATGATGACGAGCCTATGTCCTGCAAGAGAGGTGGTGTCACCACTAGCCCACTTGCCGACGCACCCATGCAGTTGACGTTACGTGTGGCTCCATCAAGGGGATTTGTGGTGGCATCCTTTGATGGTGGCGATGCAACACACACGTGGAAAAAAGCTCCCTTGTTGGCAATCATACCATGCCTCTTAGGTCCATGTGCAACGATGATGACCTCCTCAAGTATAGCAGAGGCGCACACAAGGTAGTCATGCAATGCGGCATGACAGGAGTGGCAGGGTATATGGAGAATATGTATATGAGAGCTTGTCGACCAAACTTGTGGTTGTGGAGCCATTAAACACACAACAACGACAATGGCAACATCAAAACCTTGAAGGCAGCGGATCCCACAGTCTTAACTCATTAACTTTGGGATTTGGGGTTTTGAGAAATTGGGGAATTTTCTTGGTTTAGGGTTTCCAATAATGTGGAAATGTGTCTTCGCATCGCCGGTGTCCTATTTTCTTTCATCCAATTTCTAGAGCCAATGGATTTGGTCGCCACGGTAGACTACACCAGCTTCATTTCACGTAAATCCATTCTTGCCCGCTCATATACTTCCAATTGTAACTTTATATCTCCATGTTACATCATGGAGCCAGGCTGCCGGCTAGCTCAATGTTGTCATTCATCAACACCGCAACACATACACATGGACGTAGGTTAAGGAAGGAAGGAGGTCATGCCGGGCTCAGATATGATGGGCTGCAACATCACGTGCATTCACACCATCAACGAGCACAAAGGAAATTTTGTGTCACTGTGGGAGAGTCTCCCTAATACCACTAGGTGATTCCCCGCGCGTTGCTGCAGGATTTGAGAGAGCTTTTCGATAAACTGAACCAAGATGGTTGTTTAATTGCTCGTATAAATGGTGCACTTGTAGAGATTATGTTGAAAGCCATGTGAGCGACCTGTTGGATAAAAATCATAGACTTTTGAGTTACTCTTTGGTTAATTAATGGATGGAGAAGAAAGAAACCAATAAGACATGTATCTAATGGATAGAAAATGTGCACGAAGTTGATCGGATGGTTACAATAATCAAGATGATGTAGCTGTTTGAGAGAAGAGAGAAATAACAATAAATACTTCTTAGTGGTTTGCTTCTATATAATATATAGATAGATAGATATGATATTTAGATAAACTTTCCTTGATCTCATTCATTGCTTGGACATATCTATTGCGTATCTTATTAGTAGAACTGATCAAAGAGTCAAGAAAAGGAGGGTTTGTATCCCATCCTAATCGAAACTAGATTAGTAATATTGCAGCTACTTTGTCATAAAACAAAGTAGTGATAGTATTTGTAATATTTGCTATTTTTCTATTAGAAAAAATTGTTTATGAGGTATTAATGAAAAGCAAGTAAATAATTAAGAACCCTTAATGGATTGTAGACGGTCAGGATGTGAAGCTTTTTAGATCAGACGGTGCAAATAATTAAGGTGATGTGGCTGCACCACATACGAGAGAATTAGCAATCAATGCATCTTAGTGGGGTGGATTAGCAATCAATGCATCTTAGTAGGGTGCTTCTATATATTATATATAGATAAGTATGTACCTTATCAGCTATTGATTATGCAACTATTGGACGATCTTAACGCCTTGGTTTGCAAAAGATGTTGCACTACCTACACATGTACTAATATCAAGAGAAGCGTTCATAAAAAAATAAAATTACACTTTTCACATAACGTATTAGTTGCCCCCTATAAAAATCTTTACCTCACAAAAAAACTTCTAGAATATTGCTAAAATTAAATAATATAGAATTCTTCAAAGATAATATATAAATCATGTAAAGCTTATACTTGTAAGATGTTTCTAGATAAAAGATATTGATATTTCTTCATAAAAAAAATGATGTGTATATGTTCTAAATAAATATGGTCATATGAGAACAATAATCATATTTTGTATTTTGGTTAGCATATGATCAATTATTAATTTCTCATCCCTTTCACCCGCACACTGGAGCAGTTTCCTACTTTCCTTTCGTTCATGAGATAAGATGAATTGCTAAGGGTGAGCATGCGTAGCAGAGGATCCGAACTGATAAGGCTCGCTTGTAGAGGATGAAATGAAGAGTGATCTAAAAGAAAACATCATTGCATCTAATTTTATAAGAAAAGATATTAACATTTCTCCATAAAAATATGAAGTGTACATATTCTAAAGAAAATATGGTATTATGAGAGCAATATTCATATTTTGTATTTGGTTAGCACAATTATAGTATGATCGATTAGGAGACACCTAGCCAGCGGCTTCCTCATCACTATAGTCTAGGAATTGGTATGGTATCCATCAAGACGTGTAATGAGCGTAACCCAAGGAACTAAGAAAGCTTAAAAAAACTAATGAACTTAACCAACTCTCAAAGCATATGAACATTGTGTGCTCCTATGCATTTAATATTATTAATTTTGTAGCGGACAGTTAATAAAGTTTTATTTTTATTTGAAAATAAAGATTTCACTCACTTATAAAAATTATATACTAAATCATATATATTTAGGACTAAAATACTCATTTGTAAAATTTTAAATCTAACCCTGGTCCGAACGAGTGATCACCAGATCTAATTTCATTTATGCATAGGGCAACTTATTTGGCATCTACCAAGCGAAGCAATTATAAAAAATAAACTTCATTAACAGTGATTTTTGTCCTTATGTTGCTTCCTACTCAACCACCTGGAGCGGGACGTGAACATCAGCAATGTTGAAGCATGTGAACATCTGGAGCGCGCGCGGCGCCATGGACGCGCGCGCCCACAAGACGCTTGCCGATCACCTGCTCGGTTATCGACTTCACGTCATCACGTGCACTGGATATGGTCTTCGCCTTACATGGAGATGGAGATGAACGTCCCACTGTTAGCCGAGTCCAAACGAGTGATATGTTCGAGAGAGAAAAATCCAAACAAGTGATGAGCAGCCGAGTTTGAAAAAAATTAGATGCAGTCGGGCTGCAAACCGCCTTCCATGTAGGCATGCCCTCGATTGGGCTTGAGTACGTACGCACGGGAAAACACTATGCACTCGTCCCAATCCCGTGCGCCGGAGCACTGTAATGATAATTGCACACACCTTGATATGGTTTGTTTCCACATGGATTCAAACTGGAACAATTTCGGAGTAGCATTCCTAGAAACAGTACTATGGTGATATTAGCATTCCTAGAATTTTGTATTTTGACATTAGTATCACTAGTTGTACTAAAAGATCGGTAGCTTGCCCACGCACACGCGTCGGCGGCCATCAAGCAAACAACATGGGCCACAAGTTGTGCGTAGGTAGCTACAACCCAGGATGCTTTGTCCCACCGGGACACCGTGCAGAACAAGAAAGTGATGAACTAGCCGCGCGGTTTGCTTGCGCTATCTCTTGCTTTTTTTTCCCTTCCAACAAAAAGAAACCTCTATGATTCAAGTACAAGATCTTCTTTCTTTCCTAGGAAATCCTTCATGTCATTTTATTTTTTTGAAGAAAATTTGCTTTCAGAAAACAATTTCTATTAATTTTCATGCTACTAGAAAGCATTGAATGTGAGTAAAACTTTCAAATGGTGCGTGTAGCGCAGTAGCAGCGTGGCAATAGCAAAACTGTGGCTGTGAGTGAAAAGAAAAGCGAGTTTTTTTTTCTGCTTCACAATCACAGCTCGGCCAGCATCTAGGAAAGAACACGACGAACGGGGAAAAGAGGATCGGGACATCACATCTTCCTTCACGGTCATGGTAATTCTGGCCTTGCATTATCAGAAGCAACCATGTCAATGCAAGCGACGTGTGGACTGGACATGCCGCGCGCCTTCCAGCATTCATGAACTCCGGGACGCACGTGTCGACATCACTGCTCCGGCCAATCTCTTTCGTTGAGCTGGTTGCAGCCTCGCAGGCCGCAGCCGGGCCGGTGTGTTCAGGCGCCTTGAATGCGGAGGCCGCCAGGCCGGAGCGGAGAGGGACGGGCCGAGGTTGAAAACCCCGACGAGAAGGCGCACGCCGCGGCATGCTTCTCCGCGGAGGAGGCGACGAAGCGCGAGGTCGCAGTTCGGTTGGCGTCTAGCGCGCCACTTTGGTCAGAGATTCATCAGAGGACGCAGCCCGGCCCGTCCCGTCCCCGCCGTGAGGATTCTGGCTCGTAGCAGCAGCAGCAAAACAAAAAAAAGTAGGAGTGGTTGGTGAGCGATCGATCCGATGAGGCGACGAGCTGACACTGCCACACTGGTATATATATTCTGAGCAGGCAGCACCCGGTTCTGTGCTTCTGCGAAGCTACGTGTTGCAGTTTTTTCTAGGGGCGGCAGGAGCTGAACGTACTGTATTAGCTGTCGCGCTGTGACAAAGTTCCTGGCAAATTAAACAGAAAATATTTTTGCGTGATCCCTTTCGCTTCACTTATTGTATATATGTACGAGTATTCCCTACTCCGTGCCGTACTATGCTTGGGTTGCTCTGGTATTGGACACAATGGACAGCGACTGCTGGAGTGTTGGGCACGGAGGCACGTACGTTCAGTTTAGTGTCGTTGACTTTGAGGCGGCGGTAAGCTGAGATACAGCAAGTATGCAAGACAGCAAAGTTTGGTTTTCTTATGCAAAGTGACGTGCGATCATTGCGATAAAATCCGAGCTTCATTGGTGACACGGACCTGCTTGGACATGCTCCTATTTATAACAGTGCTCGATTCAAATGAACGTACTATTTTTGTGCTAGCGAGACGTACTATTTTTGTCCTATTTATACACCGAGACGTGGTAGCGAAGCATACACACATGACACACGTCCCATTTTTGTGCTCCGGCAGTGCGTGCACGTGTCGATTGTTAATCCTCCCAGATGCTGAGATGCCGTGCGCCCCGCCCGGCCACCGCAGGTTACAGGAAGGCAGCAAGCATCGGACGTTGATTAATCGTGCATTAGCAAGCCAAGCATCAAGCATAGGCCAAACCTCCCGGTAGAAACCTCACCGATCGCCTCCTCGGAGTCCTCGTGTTCGCATCCGATTCCAGCCTGAGCCCTTGCTTTTTGGCGAATCGCGGCAGCTGCTGGGTGCTCTCCACGGGGGGTCTGCGGGTGGGTGGGTGGGTGGGTGGATGGATGGGTGGATGCCGGAGCGCCATCCCTCCCCACCCTTCCTTTTCTAGCTAGTGTCGTCAGTCCTCACGCTGCCGTGTCGAGCAAAGTAGCAAACCGCGCCCTGATTGATTGGCTGGTGACTCTTCCCGAGCGCACTGCCATCGGATCCGAGGCCGTCGCATCGCATGTGCGGTTCCGCCTGGCGAGAGCGATGAGGGATAAGAACGGGACGGCCGGCCGGGGCCCCGGGACCCGCCACGCGCCCCTAGTGCAGACACGATTCGGAGTATCTCCTCCTGTACCTCGCCGTACCGGGAAACCAGAAGCACCGATCCCTACCGCTACCTGCCCTTGTCCTTGGCCTGCTGGCCTGGTCCCGTGGTGGCCGCAGTTCTCTTCCTTCCTCTGCCACCATTCCGTTCGGTGCCTGTGCGCACGCAGGGCGCTGCAGCGCCCAGCAGCAACGGCGCCGCGCGTGAGCGCGTCACCGAATAATTTCTGCGCCGTCACCCGGCGGCTCGGGGGACAGCAACGTGCCTCGCGCCTGACCCCAGATCCGGCTGTCCGTCCGCCCGCCCATCGTCCGTAGCACGGCGCGCGATCCCCCGAGCGTGCGCGCCGAGGCCGCACGGCCGCGATCCGGCACGCGCCATGTGAGCGTGCAGCGCGCACCTCGCTGCCTCGAATCTGCGTGCCCCCTCTGCTCAGCGTAGCAGCACCTCGCCCGGAACGATGCGGCTCCGTGCCTCCTGGCCGCCGGGCGCCCGGACGCTTCCAAGAACTTTCCCCACAGCCTCTGCCTGCCTGCCTGCTGCAGCCTGTAGGCCAGCTAGACTGGCCCGGCGGATGACATGGCGCCCCGCTATTGGTGCGTGCAGCGTCACCGGGGATCACCTCTCGGCTCGGGCGACGTGGAGGCAACCGGTTGGCTAGGCTGACGTCCACTCCCGAAAAGATTCCTCGCGGCGCGATCCGAGCAAAGCGCGCGCGCGGGCGACGAAAGCCGCCTCGACAGCTCAATGCGGTGCGGGCCTGGACGTAGGCGGCCCCACGTTGCAGTCTCGGGAGCAAAGGCAAAGGCTCTCGGTGGCCATGGAGGAGACCCTTTTCCCGTGCTCGCGCAGGCCCAACGGCCCTGGAAGCCCAGATCCCCGGACGCACACGTGGCGTCACAAGGCCTCGCCTGCTGACGTCGCCGCACTCCTCCCGGGTCAAGCAAGGCATCTATCCGGCGGAACTCGAAGCTCCGTTGCTTATACCGATTAAATTCTTTTTGCGAAATTAACCCGCACGCCTCGTCATCGCATCAGACTGGACCTGATCTGTCACTGACGGTATGTCCCCACGTGCGCGCGCACTCGCGGCCCCACCTGCAGAGCCACAAGAGTCCAAGGGGACGAAAGGATAGACCGGCGAGGGCAGCCCACGAATCCCCCTATTAAACTATTCCTCCAACAAATCGATCGGTCCATTTACCCCCGCAATAATAAATTAGTTTACGCCATAAAGAAAAGGAGGGAGAAAAGCCTCGTCCCCCTCCGCTTTCGCTTCTGCGCTGCGCCACCAATCGCCATCGGCCTCCTCGCCCAGAGTCTCCGCGCCGCCGCCTCCTCCCCCCTTCTTTCCCGTCTAGGGTTTCGGTTCCATGCGATCTCGCGCCCGCGGCGGCCGGGAACACTAGGGAGGGCATCCTCTCCGTGCGAATCTCGAGAGCCGGCGACCCAATGGGCAAGGGCGGGCAGGACGAGGGCAAGCGGCGGGACGGATCCGCCTCCTCCGGGGCGGACCCGGCCGCGCCGGCCTTCCCGGCGTGGGCGCGGACCCCGAGCGAGTGCCTCGCGGAGCTGGGCGTCTTGGTCGACCGCGGGCTCAGCTCCGACGAGGCGGCGGCGCGGCTGCAGCGGTACGGGCCCAACGAGCTCGAGCGGCACGCCCCGCCGTCGGTCTGGAAGCTCGTCCTCGAGCAGTTCGAAGACACGCTCGTGCGCATCCTGCTCCTGGCGGCCGTCGTCTCCTTCGTGCTCGCGCTCTACGACGGCGCCGAGGGCGGCGAGGTCGGGGTCACCGCCTTCGTCGAGCCGCTCGTCATCTTCCTCATCCTCATCGTCAACGCCGTCGTCGGCGTCTGGCAGGAGAGCAACGCCGAGAAGGCGCTCGAGGCGCTCAAGGAGATCCAGTCCGAGCACGCAACCGTCAAGCGTGACGGTCGGTGGTCGCATGGCCTACCGGCGCGCGACCTCGTCCCCGGGGACATCGTTGAGCTCCGCGTCGGCGACAAGGTCCCCGCGGACATGCGCGTGCTCCAGCTTATCAGCTCTACCCTCCGCATCGAGCAGGGATCCCTCACTGGCGAGACTGCTTCGGTTAACAAGACCAGCCACAAGATTGAGATGGAGGACACAGACATCCAGGGAAAGGAGTGCATGGTTTTTGCCGGTACCACTGTTGTCAACGGCAGTGCTGTCTGTGTTGTGACGGGCACAGGCATGGCTACCGAAATTGGTAAGATCCATGCGCAGATCCAGGAAGCATCTCAGGAGGAGGATGACACGCCACTGAAGAAGAAGCTCAATGAGTTCGGTGAGGCACTAACTGCCATAATTGGTGTGATCTGTGCCTTGGTTTGGCTCATCAACGTGAAGTATTTCCTCTCCTGGGATTATGTGGACGGCTGGCCTAGGAATTTCAAATTCTCATTTGAGAAGTGCACATATTACTTTGAGATTGCAGTGGCACTGGCTGTTGCAGCAATTCCAGAGGGTTTGCCTGCTGTGATCACAACATGCTTGGCACTTGGCACAAGGAAGATGGCTCAGAAGAATGCCCTTGTGAGGAAGCTGCCCAGTGTGGAGACATTGGGTTGCACAACTGTGATCTGCTCTGATAAGACAGGAACTTTGACCACCAACCAGATGTCCGCTGTGAAACTTGTAGCGATTGGGAGGTGGCCGGATACACTTAGGACCTTTAAGGTTGATGGGACCACTTATGATCCAACCGATGGGCAAATACATGATTGGCCAAGCTTAAGCATGGATGAAAATCTGAAGATGATTGCAAAGATTGCTGCAGTTTGCAATGACGCAAGCATTGCCCACTCTGAGCATCAGTACGTTGCCACAGGGATGCCCACAGAAGCTGCTTTGAAGGTATGATTTGTTACCGTGATAAATTTTCTGTTATATACTCCCTCCGTTCCTGTTTATAAGGCGCACACACATATCAAGATTCAAAGTTTACAATCTTTGACCAATAATTTAGCCAACATTTTTTATTTTGTAATGTAAATTTAACATGGTTGGATTTGTAATCAAATATACTCTCCAATGATTATAAATTTATAACCATAAATAATATAATATAAGATAAATGAATGGTCAAAGTGTAATTTGGAAGACCGTGCCATGTCATGCCACGCCTTATAAACAGGAACGGAGGGAATAGTTAATAGTTGTACATTGCTGCAACCATCGTTGTCTTACCTTTTAATTGGAATGCTCCTTAGAGTCTAAAGTTGTTGCCTCGGCCTCAATTTGTCTTACACATGTAGCTTGGAAGCAGTCTGCAAAATGTTAATAACAACTTATACAATAAAAGCAAAAGTTGATGAAAGAACTGCTATATACTCTTGTGACCCATATTAAAAGATTTAGATCAGTAATTTATTAAACAGTACTTATTTAAGGTGCTTGAGGTTGGTTTTAATTTACATTCTTTATTACTGTGGCAGGTTTTGGTTGAGAAAATGGGTCTTCCTGGTGGTTATACCCCATCAATGGATTCGTCTGATTTGCTAAGTATGTTGGTTTCTCTGTGCCTTGTAAAAAATAATCTGGATGCTTCTCCAAAGAATAAGTAATAATTGCTATTTCTATTGTTTAAAGGGTGCTGCCAGTGGTGGAACAATGCTGCTAAGAGAGTGGCAACTCTGGAATTTGATCGCACCAGAAAATCAATGGGTGTTATTGTGAAAGCAGATTCTGGGAAGAATTTGCTGCTTGTCAAGGTATTATGAATAACTCATGATCTATTTATGCTGCAATTTGCATCCCTTCTGCTTTTTGATGATCAGTTGCTACTGTACTGCAAGCATCTGCTTCTAGTTTTTTTTTAATGTTCAAGCCCTGAGAAAGATGTACACAATTACTTGGAGATCATAATGGTCCAGCCAGCAATGTGATTTTATTGCTTCCTGCTTTTCCCTTGAAGGGATGCAACTTCTTTATTGTACTAATTTGCTTCCTTTAAGTTATTAAATACCTTTTTTGATGGAGCTGGCATTTATTGCCATTGCTTGCTATGTGTTTTCTATGTTTTCCGTTGTCCTATCAGCATTTCATGGTGAAATTAAACTTTGCAGGGAGCAGTAGAAAATCTGTTAGAGAGATGCAGCTTTATTCAGTTGCTTGATGGATCTGTTGTGCTCTTGGATGATGGTGCGAAGGCAATCATATTATCTACACTTCGCGATATGTCTGCTAGTGCTTTGCGCTGTTTGGGTTTTGCATACAAGGATGATTTGGAAGCTTTTGCAACATATGATGGAGAAGAACATGCAGCTCACAAGTACCTGCTTGATCCTTCATACTACTCTGGCATAGAGAGTAAGATGATATTTTGCGGTTTTGTTGGTCTAAGGGTGAGAAATTACACTTCGTGGAAATTTCTGGTTAAGATAAGTCTAATATTTATATGCCTCTTCATGTTTCCAATTGCATGTACCTTATAACACTCAAACTATGACAGGATCCTCCCCGAGAAGAAGTCCACAAAGCAATTGAAGATTGTAGAGCTGCTGGGATACGTGTTATGGTGATAACAGGTGATAACAAAGAAACAGCAGAGGCCATTTGCCGTGAGATCGGGGTGTTTGGTCCTGATGAAGATATCAGTTCAACAAGCTTCACAGGGAAGGAATTCATGGCGCTTTCTGATAAAAAGAAGCTCCTAAGACAACAAGGTGGCCTTCTCTTCTCCAGGGCGGAGCCAAAACACAAGCAGGAGATAGTTAGACTGCTCAAAGAAGACGGTGAAGTGGTTGCAATGACTGGTGATGGAGTGAATGATGCACCTGCTCTTAAGTTGGCTGATATTGGAATTGCAATGGGCATTACAGGGACTGAGGTATGGTTTATTTCATTATGGTTGAAATTCCTCAGGTTTTGTTGGAAGAGTTTCTGACCTTGCCTTTTCCTATCAACTTGTGCTAGGTTGCCAAAGAAGCTTCAGATATGGTGCTTGCAGATGATAACTTTAGTACTATAGTCGCAGCAGTTGGTGAAGGGAGGTCTATTTACAACAACATGAAGGCTTTTATTAGGTCTGTTTTCAGATAAGCTATGGCCAACCTTTTTGTTTTGATTACAATTGCTGGATTACATTAAAATCATAGTGCAATGGCCGTTGAGTTCATGTGTGCCATGTGAAATTGCAGATATATGATCTCCTCAAACATTGGAGAAGTTGCGTCCATATTCCTGACATCAGCTCTAGGTATCCCAGAAGGCCTCATCCCAGTGCAACTTCTTTGGGTCAATCTTGTTACAGATGGCCCTCCTGCAACAGCTTTGGGGTTCAATCCACCTGATAAAGATATCATGAAGAAACCTCCCCGAAGAAGTGATGACTCGTTGATCACCCCGTGGATCCTGTTTCGGTATATGGTATGTTTTTTCTAGTGAGTCATGTTATTGGTTGATGGATTTTATGTTAATATGCTGGGTTCATTTGTTTTTGCGTTTATACATACTTTGAATGTTGGAGCTATCTTTTAGCAGTGAATATCGATAGTGTAATCCTGTAACGACTATCACTATGTGGTTAGTGTCATGAAACTCTTCAGCCCAGTAGAATATCACCAATTCTCCAAAGCATACTTGGATGTACTCAAGGTTTAGGTTGTCTTCTGACACGGTAGCATGAAGTCAAAGCCATGAATTGGATGTAGCAGCACTATTGATGTTTAAACACTCACCACTTAGATTAAATTGGCATTTATTACCTAAAAATTTGTGTAGTCACAAAAAAGAAAGAGACACTGTGGCTCCATACTTGTGTGTTCATACAAATATATGAATGAAATTATTTGCGAAGTAAATATACTGGCTTTACAAATTTGAACTGATCTGCATCTAAAGGGAAAAGGAATATAGTTATTAAGAAATGAAGCATGAATATGCAATATGTACTTATGGTAAATAGCCAAAATGCATCCTTTATAGTGATTTGCTTATCTTTTTTAAGTTGGCTTGTATATTTGGTGTACACATAAAACATACTGTGCTACCGACACTTGAACTTACTGAGATTCGTGTCCTGGCATGTGTAGGTTATTGGCCTTTATGTTGGGGTTGCAACAGTGGGAATCTTCATCATCTGGTACACGCATGGCTCTTTCCTGGGAATCGACCTGGCCAGTGATGGTCATACTCTTGTGTCATACTCCCAGCTATCAAACTGGGGCCAGTGCTCTTCTTGGGAGGGCTTCAAGGTGTCACCATTCACAGCCGGAACACAGACATTCAACTTTCATGCGAACCCGTGCGACTACTTCCAGGGTGGCAAGATTAAAGCCACGACCCTCTCTCTGTCTGTCTTGGTGGCCATTGAGATGTTCAACTCACTCAATGCCCTGTCGGAGGATGGCAGCCTTCTGAGCATGCCTCCATGGGTTAACCCGTGGCTTCTTTTGGCCATGTCCGTGTCTTTTGGGCTGCATTTCTTGATCCTCTACGTGCCTTTCCTCGCTCAAGTGTTCGGGATTGTGCCCCTCAGTTTCAACGAATGGCTCTTGGTGATAGCAGTGGCCTTCCCAGTGGTGCTGATCGACGAGGTTCTTAAGTTCGTGGGACGGTGCCTGACAGCGCGTGCCAGAAAACAATCAGGGAAGAGGAAGGCAGAGTAGACTTGTGATCATCAGTATTAGATTTCTAGTAGTGCCACGGGGAATCGACATTCGATGTGACACCCCATTGTTTTTGAGTTGGAAGGGCTCTCTATCTTTTCTGAGAGTGTTTTAGATTGAGCATATGACCGTGCAGGGCAAGTTAGGCTACTATATAGAACTCATAATCAGATCGCAAGTTGAACACACTGCATTTATTCGTTGTAACGGAAGTTGGTACTTTGAACGTGCTGGAGATACAGCATGTTTGCCTGACGCTTTTTCGCTCTAATGTTGCACTTTCTATGCTGCTGTTAATGTTGCGAATCTTCTGACATATGCTGTTCAGTTTATGCTTGTTGACAGCGCCCTGTTTCGTTCGGATTAGCTGTGCAGACAATGATCTGCAGCAAAGTTAATAATTATTGTCCTACATAAGAATTCAAGAGGATCTGAGTCGGTCTCCTGGCAAAATACAGTACTGTACTTTCTTTCTAGATGTGAGAATGTACATCTTTTGTTTACATTTCCATATGGAACCAAAACTGAGATGCTGTCCTTGCAGTTCTGTACATGGGATGATGTGAAGATGCGTAAGGTAATTTTGGCTTCACCTACCCTCCTCGCTTTTGATCATCTTTGAGAAAACTCTCCTCATCGACATGCCGTCGAGGTCCCCCAAGTTCGCGGACATGGTGGCCGCAGTCCCATCGCTGGCGGTCGACTGGTTGCGTTGGTACTTGGATGCAACGCCGGGAACGAGCTGCGTGTTGTCTGTGCCGGAGCTGCCCGGCGACGCCTCCGGCAGCTTCAGCGTGCTGGAGCTGTCCGGCGACGCCTCCTGCAGCTGCAGCGCGTACTCGAGGCACCAGAGCACGTCCCCCATGGCGGGCCGCTCCACGCCGTACTCCGCGAGGCACTTCTCCGCGGTGTCCGCGAATTTCTTGAGCGATTCGGGCCGTATCGTCCCGGCGATCCGCTGGTCGACGATGCTGTCGAGCTCGCCGTTCTTGAGCCGCTTCGTTGCCCACTCGGCGAGGTTCACCGTTTCCGGGGGAAGGGTGGGGTCGATGACCGGGCGGGCGCAGAGCACCTCGAGCAGGACGACGCCGAAGGAGTAGACGTCGGACTTCTCCGTCAGCATCTGGCGCCGGAAGTACTCCGGGTCGAGGTACCCGAAGCTGCCCTTGACGGCGGTGCTGACGTGCGTCTTGTCCAGCTCCGGCCCGGTCTTGGACAGCCCGAAGTCGGCGACCTTGGCCATGAAGCTGTCGTCGAGGAGTATGTTGGCCGACTTGACGTCCCGGTGGATGATTGCCTTGTTTGAGCCCGTGTGGAGGTAGTGCAGGCCCCTGGCGGCGCCGATGCTGGCCTCGAGCCTCTGCTTCCACGACAGGGGAGGCAGCTCGGAGTCGTAGAGGTGGCTCCGGAGCGTTCCCCTCGCCATGTACTCGTACACCAAGATCATCTCGCCGCGCTCGTCGCAGTAGCCGATGAGCGACACCAGGTGGCGGTGGCGCAGCCGGGACAGCAGCTCGATCTCCGTGCGGAACTCGTTGAGCCCCTGCTGCGACCGCCTGTTGCCGCGCTTCACGGCCACCCGCGTCTCGTCCCGCAGCGTGCCCTTGTACACCTTCCCGAACCCGCCGACGCCGATCACCATCCCCTCGTCGAACCCGGACGTGGCCTCCTGCAGCGCCGCGAAGGGGAACCGGTACCCCGCGCCGGCGGCACTCTGCCCGAGCGTCACCGTGTTGTTCCTGGCGCCGCCGCTGTTGCTCTTGCCGAAGCTGCGCGAGCGCGAGCCGGAGCCCAGCGCGCTCGCCGAGAACGCGGCCCAGGTGCTCGACGGCTTCTTTTCGGGCTTCTTCCTCCGCCGCACCCTGAGGACAACGAGCACGACGGCCATCACAACCGTAACCCCTGCGACGGCCGAGCCGGCGACGATTCCGGCGATGATTTTCTTTGAACGGCTCCGCGAGGGGTCGCCGCCGCTGCCTGTGTCCCCGACCATTCTCAAGATCTCGAGGCCGTTGAGGAGGCCGTCCGGATCCATGTTGCCCTCCGTCGACGGCCCGATGCTCACGGTGATCTTGCCCGTCGCGTCCGTGTCGCTCAGCACGAAGTCCTTGTACAGCGGCACGGCCAGCGCGCCAAAAGTGTCCTTGTTGGCGATCTCGTAGTTGGAGAGCACGGACCACCCGCCGACGTACACGTTGAATGCAAACTGGTTCGCCGCCTTGCTGACGATGTCGCAGAAGTGGAGCCGGAGCAGGTACGCCCACCCCGGCGTGGCCTGGAATCTCCACGTCACGTTGAACTGCGCGCTTATGGTGCTGTCCATGAGTTTCTTGTTGAGCTCCGTCGCCGTCGCGTACACCATGTCCGGCGCCGCCTCCGGGCTGGCGAGGCCCGCCATGCGCTGGAGGTTCTTGGGCGACACGTCCTTGTGCACCGCGAGGGAGGGGTTCAGCAGGGAGGTGTCGTCGGGAAGCCACGTCCTCCACAGCGTGTCATTGCTGGGCGTGATCTTGGGAGACCCCATGTTGATCCTGTGGATCGTCTCCAGCGCCTGCGTGGACAACCCAGTGTACTGGCCCAGGGGGCTCACCGTCTGCGCCGGTCCGGCGAAGAGGTCGTCGGGGTGCGACAGGACCTCGATGGCGTTGACGAACGCCACCTTCCCCGTCGGCGTGAACGCGATCGCCAGCGTGCCGCCGGCGACGTTCACCGAGAACTCCCTGACCGTGGCCCTGCCGTTCGCGGGCGTGTACGACCGGTCGATGAGCGCCACGCCCTGCACGGACACCGTGAACTTGGCGTCCGCGGCGAGGTCGCCGGACTGGTACCGGAAGGGGAAGAAGTGGAGGCGCACGAAGTGGCGGCCGGGCCTCTTGATCGCGAACGTGTAAGTGGACGGCGCCGGGAACACGCGCGCGTACTGGTACAGCGCCGCTTCGCCGGAGGAGGCGTTGGCCGCCGATCCCGACGACGCGTTGGCCGCGGCGCTCTGCGGCGCCGACAGCACCTTGGCCGGCAGGGTGGCGTCCCCGACGAACGTCCGCCCGCCTACGGTGGCGCTCGCCGCCGTGCCGCAGAGAACGAAGTAGCTGTCCGCCGGGACGAACGCGCCGCGCGCGGCGGCGAGCAGCGCGGACAGCACGACGACGGCCCCAAGGATCATATCAAGAACGGGAGCCATGGGCGTGGTGCAAGAAGAATCGCGGCAAGACCATCAGCCTCTAGAAGCCGCTCATGGGCGGCTCCCGGGGACAGAAACGTGGAGCCTGGCCGCGGCGCAGAGAAGGGAGCATCACGGCCTCATGGGAGCCAAGGGGGATGGATGATTAGTACAGGAGATGCTAAAAAACCTGCAGCTTGCTCTGGCGATGCGATGAAAGTGAAACTGGGGGAACTGGCGAGGACAGGCACAGCAGCTGCAAAATCCTAGAGCCTACCCACAGGAACGTGAAACCGGCGCTCGGTGATTGGAGATTTGGTTTAGGCATGAGGTATTATTGGAGGAGGCGCTGAGACTGGGAGTGG
Source organism: Setaria viridis (assembly GCF_005286985.2). Taxonomy (NCBI): domain Eukaryota; kingdom Viridiplantae; phylum Streptophyta; class Magnoliopsida; order Poales; family Poaceae; genus Setaria; species Setaria viridis. Next base: position 47,317,156 of record NC_048271.2, read on the forward strand.
AGCATTTTGATTAGTGGGGAAAGCATATCAGTGTCATTTTCCGAGGATCTCGGGTAGAGGTGGCTTTGTGTATTTTAACGGGAGGCTTTTAATCCTGTCACTTTCCGGGTTTACAGGTTGTCAGGCAAATACTGGTTGTTTGATTTAGTGGCTCGTTGACGCGTGATCCCGAAGGAAAAGCAAGGATATTTACCTCCATGACGCTAGCAAAGTTTTAGCAAATGTTTTGTATTCTGAAGGTTTGAACATTTTTACCATCATCTAAAGCAGAGGAGGAAAGGAAGCTGCAGGTCCTTTTTACAAGGGCACCAAGTCAGCATACATCCAAATCTTGCAGCTCTGGTCCCCTCACCCGTTTGTGCGCGCACGTCGAATTCCGACGACGACACATCGGGCACGCGAGGGGGAATGGAACAAAGGGAGAAGGATCGAGAACGGCATACATGCCTTTTGTCATGGCGAAGGAAAACGCCCCTGATCCTCGTTTATCATGGCCAATGAGTGAGCAAGATAAAAGGCGATTGGTTTGTCATCGCCGGCGGTGGTGCTCTGCTTTCCTAATGCTAGGCCCGCCGAATCCCTGCGTCGCGACTCACGCGGAGGGAAGGCCCGCGGAAGGCTCCCTTCCACTCCGACGGTCGGGGCCCCGTCGCCCGCCACGCCCGCACGCAGCCCGAGCAGACCTGCGGCAGGCGGTCGTCGTTGTCGTCGTGCCGTCGTGCGCCCCCACCACGGAGCCATACGGTCCAACCTGCCGGTGCACACGTTTCAGGCTCAGGTGGTAAGCAGGACCCCGATGGGATGCGATGGGCATATGCTCGATCGGAATCGGGCCCGTTTCAGGGTGCTGCTTTGAGTGCTTGGTGTGCGACGTGCGGTGCCTCCAGATGTTCCCAGTTCCTCTGGACAAAATCTGAACGTCTCGTCAACACCCTGACATGCATGGATGGATGCACACCTGAGCAGCAGGGCGGTGGCGGATGACGAGATGAAGCTGCGTGTTTCGCGTGGGCGCGGGGGGTTAAGGGCATGTTCGGTTCTAGGTACGTTTAGATATTAGGAGTATTAAATATAGGTTAATTATAAAATTAATTGTATAGATGGAGTCTAATTCGCGAGACGAATCTGTTAAGCCTAATTAGTTCATGATTTGACAATGTGGTGCTACAGTAACCATTTGTTAATGATAGATTAATTAGCCTTAGTAGATTCGTCTCGCGAATTAGACTCCATCTGTGCAATTAGTTTTGTAATAACCTTATGTTTAGTCCTAATTAGTATCCGAATATTTAATATGATACTATTGAAATTTAACAGCTCGTATTCACACACAAAAATTGTTGTGTCATCGTGTGAAATGAATGTAAACCCACACCACACCACTTGTCAGCGACTGGAGTAGATTGCTAGTGCCGGTGCACTCGAGGATAACGCGCGGCGACCGAGAGGGACGTGATCTCTAGCTAAAAGTGCCGGCACGCGTCGGCGCCGCGGCGGGTGGACACGGACACCGTCTCGTACGTGGTCGGCCGAGCTAGGGGCAGGGCGGTTGGGTCGTGGGCGCGGGCTCGAGTTGACTGGTGATTTTGGACTCGGGCATCGGGTGGATTAGCGGATTCATGGATGGGGGCGGCGGGGGGTTGCTGGGTTGGGGACGGCGGGGGATGGGGAAGGGACGGGGTGGAAACGGGGAGCAGCTGGAGGCACAACAGCGAGCTGGGGAGGTGGCGGAAAGCGACTGCCTCACGCGGCATCTCCCGTCCGCCTCCCCTGTCTACTGTCTCTTCCTTGCTTGCTGATGAACGCAACGCCTTAGAAAAAAAACCCCAACGCCTTAAAAAGAAAAAAAAGACGGCTGCGTGTTTCTGACATGTTTGTTGAGTGCTCATGAACTTTGGAGGTGTTTGATACACCCCACTAAAATTCAGCACCTATCACATTGGATGTTTGATGCTAATTAGGAGTATTAAACATAAGCTAATTATAAAACTAATTGCATATATGGAGTCTAATTCGCGAGATGAATCTATTAAGCCTAATTAGTCCATGATTTGACAATGTGGTGCTACAGTAACTATTTGCTAATGATGGATTAATTAGGCTTAATAGATTCGTCTCGTGAAATAGCATAGGGTTCCGCAATTAGTTTTATAATTAGCTCATGTTTAGTCCTCCTAATTAGCATCCGAACATCCGATGTGACACTGCTAAAGTTGAGTACCTAGTATCCGAACACTCCCTAAGAGGATGTTTGGATACCACCCGCTAAAGTTTAGCACATGTCATATTAAATGTTTTAATACTAATTAGAAGTATTAAATATAGGTTAATTACAAAACTAATTGCACAGATGAAGTCTAATTCGCGAGACGAATCTATTAAGCCTAATTAGTCCATGATTTGACAATGTGGTGCTATATTAACCATTTGCTAATGATGGATTAATTAGGCTTAATAGATTATTATCAGGGGTTCCGCAATTAGTTTTATAATTAGCTCATGTTTAGTCCTCCTAATTAGCATCCAACATCCAATGTGACATTGCTAAAGTTTAGCACCTAGTATCCCTAAAACACTGTACCCAGAGCACGGGGACATTTTGTTGTGCCAGGTCTGACGTAGGCGGTGCTATTGGCTTTTGTGGCATCGATATTTCTCAAAAAAAAAAAGTGATTAACGAGCATGAAGAGAAATACTCAAGCACTTGCACTCGTAATCATACAGGAAGAAACAAATACCGACTCCAATTGAAACAGTAATGTGATACAAACGTGTATTCACTGTTTACATAAGAGACTTGTTCAAACTGATTTGTGCGAAACTGGCATTCTGGCAAGTGGCAACCAGCTTAATACTAGTACAAATTGACTTACTATATTGTTTGTTAAAACATCACACTGCTGATCTCATGGAAGAGTTTCTTGTCTGGTTCTGACAATCTCTCCAACCAAGCAGAGGGGTATACCGTATACGGAAATGACTATTCTGCGCCTTTGAAATACGAATGGCCATAATCTTTCGGGTGTGATTTTCCCAAGGGCGATTAAGGAACATTAGGACCAGGGAAGATCAGACACGCAAACATTTTTCTTATTGCAATCGAGAAATAATTGATTGATGGGACAAGACGACAAATGTAGTCACTGGTTATATGACAATTAAACATAACTCTGAAGATGATCTTTCATTTTGGTCTCTCCGCAAGTCCTCCAACCATGCAAGGCGTGTATGGAAACGACTCATATACACCAGCTGCATACGTATGATATGTTTTGGACGCATTTTGCCTAAGTATTGGACCTTTGATCTATTCAAAGGATAGGCTATCCCTATAAATGATACCATCAAGAAAACCTCCTCTTTGTAAGGATGAAACCCCAGGAATTGAATGTAACTCAATCAATCTTTATCGCCACCTTCCTCATCAAGAACATCATCGTGCCTTCTTCATCAAGAACATCATCGTTATCTGAGTCCCATTCACAACTCTCTTCCGGAATCATCTTGTAGCTATCGTCCTCATCATCCTGTCCATCAATTCTTCGATGATTGTTCAAGCGGCGTAACACTCCCCACAAGGCTGAGCGCCCGAGGTCACTATGATTTTCAGGATCCAATCTGTATTGCCACAAAGTTCACTGAGGATCCAAACCCGAAGTATGTCATGATCAGCAATTGTTGCAAAGTATACTCCTTTCTCTGATTTCCCAAGAAAAGGCCGTGCATGTTTGCCCTCTTCAATGTCTATTGGTGTTCTTATCACCTCATATGTACCATTTGTTAAGGATATCCTGCAAAACAACTAGCATTCAGTAGAATGCGGTCGAACGGTTCGTTTTAAAAAAAAGTCCTTCGGTGGAACATTGCAAAATTAAAAGCTACAAATGCTGCTATTCTCTTGTAGAAAACATCAATTAAAAGAACAAAAAAGAAAGCAACATCAATGCAGAAACGACATTTGGCAAATTAGGTGATGCATACCTCATCACAAAAGCACCATGACAATGCACATAGGTGTTCCACGCCAGCATACACCATAGCGCCGGCGTGGGCCTGAAATGGTGGCCTCACTAAATCCAACTGTACATCCTCGACCGTTCCCACTGCCTTGCCTTCTCGAACAAAGGACCTCGCTTCCCACTGCCGTGTACTTGACGAGAGCACATGCAGTGTGCACGGTGAAAATGGCCATTCCATGGAGCGATACGGGTCAAGGTCGCCTGACACGGGCATGAACCTTGCTGGAAAGAAGCCTTCGTCGATGGACCTGGCACCTCCTCTTCGTTGTCAGTGTCACCCAGCGAAGAAAGGAGAGCCAGTCAAGGTCGAACGGTGGTGGTGTCTCTCTCGTATCCTCAGGCACGCTAGGGATCAAAAACAACTCGTAGTGAGGCGAGATTGCCGGATCGAACACGAGGCACGCGACATAGTCCCGTAGCTCCATGGGAGGGCAGGAGGCTCTCTCCCACCGTCGCGTCGTGGGGATGAGCACGCAGAACTCCCTTCCGCGTCCGTAGAGCGGGCGAGCTGCACCCAGGATGGAAGTCGAGGTTACCGTGGATCCATGGGCGCTCCGGCGAGGGGCGCGCGAAGAAGCGCGGCCACCGGTAGTCGAAGAAGTTGACGAAGACGCCGCGCACGGCGTGCGGGAGAAGGTGCGGGCGCTGCAGCCCAAGGGCGTCGACGGCGGCGCGCCACGCCGTGCAGACGCGACGGGACTCCGCGAGGCTGCGCCGCGGCAGCCGGCGGAGGATGGCCTCGAGCACGTCGTCCGGTAGCCGCGGCGCCATCTCCGCCTTCTCCATGTCTCCGGCCAATCTGATTCAGGGGTTTTCTGAAAAATATCGGATCTATATTTTACATATAACCCCCTAGTTTGGATCGCGACTAGGGGTGTTTGGCTGAGCTTCAAATAAGCTGCAGCCGCTTATTTGAACAGTAAAAACAGAGAGCTAAAAGAAAAAAAAGCTGGAACAGCTGCTACTGTCGAACAGGCCCAATAAGAGGCTTTCTGAAAATACTATCCAATATTTTGCATATGACCCCTAATTTGGATTGCGATTAATAATCGCGATCCAAAATTTTTCATATATACCCCTACATCCCTCAATATTTCACAAATGAAGCCCTCCGTTTAGATGGGCAGTTCCGCAGTTCATTCTCTCGTCCTCCTCTCGATTATTCGCCGGCACCGGCGGCCGCCGCGCCGTCCCTCCAGTGCAGGGGTCGTCACAGCACATGGCCCAGCCTTCCACGACCCGCAAACCCCAGTGAAACATCTCCACTATTCCACTCCGAAGGAGATTCGCCTGCTTCTCCGGCAAGGACGGGAAGCGTGCGATTCGCTGTCTCACATGTACGCGGCGCCGCCGATCTCCCGCTGTCGTTTGCTGCTGCGGGAGCCGGCGGAGAATAGCCGCAAGCTTGGCGCCGGCCGCTCTCTACCGCCTCTCCCGAGGAAAAACCCTCCGGTGCTCCGCGGACGCCCTGCTCCTCCTCATCTCTCGCTCCCGCGTCCTCCCCCAAGCAGGAGCCTTGCTGGCGCGGTGGCGCTGGCATGGAGGTCGTGGTCCGAGGGTTCGTTTGGCAGAGCATCCGGTCGACGACGGCGGCTTCCGTGGCTCCTGGTTCGAGGCCACCGCCATTGATTTCGTGCCCCCGCGCGCACCTGCCAGCAACTGCTGCTGACAAGCCTGCACCTCCACCGCACGATGGAGGTCGAGGGCGATAGCAGCAGCTTGAGAACCCGAGCTTCAGAGATATACTGAAACTTAAATTGAAATTGTAGATTGAGATCAATTCTGAATGCTCAAACGAATGCCTGAATGTTTGATTCTAAATGCCTGAACGCAGTGGCGGAGCTTGAGGTACTAATCGGGCGGGGGGGGGGGGGGGGGGGGGGGGGTGCGGGCGCAGCCATGGTAATTTATTCTAAAAATCAATGAACAATAGCTGATTTACTATTCATACAATGGAGATTGTCATTGATCAGGGGTGGCCATGGCCCCCTCTGAACTACACTAAGCTCCGCCAGTGCCTGAACGGTTTATTGGATGGATTCTAAATGCCAGAGTGCTTGTTGATTGGATTGTGGCTGCTCAAACGAAAAATCAAAATCTGCTGCAAAATGATGCTTGGACTGTGAACACGGAACATTAGAATGTGCTGCTGCTACATTGAGCAGTTTTTGGAGATACTGTATATAAAATTGAAAATGGGCTAGTATCAAAAAACATATATCCAAGTGGTTGTTTCACCCTTGCAGGGCCTCCATGATTTAAGAATGTTTGCTTGCAAAATGGCTAAAGAAAGCTCGATTATGAACTTATTGGGCCTCCACCAACAACTGATGATCAGTCAGCAGTTATGAACTTACTGGGCCTCCAGTATCAGGAGGGCGCGATTTGTCCTCGTTTAATAGCTTCTGCTTCTCCACAGGTAATTCAAGAGCATCACTTAAAAAGAAGAGATTTTTTTAAAAGAAAAAAATAAGAGTACAAGAGAGAGACTTTCTTGCAGTTGTAGCCAGACACAAATAAATCAGGAAGAAGTCTTTGATTCGTTTGGATAAGAACACAAATGTACTCAAACAGTTATTGACTACAATGATCACGAACAGCTAGAGATAGGCAGCAACCATCAACTAAGGAACTAGTCCTCTGAAGAAGTTTCATAATGGTTTAGGAGATCTCCAATCATACAGGGTGTATATGGAAATGCCTCCTCTACGCCTTTTGACCACGAATCGTAATATATTGGGAGTGATTTGCCCAACCACTGCACCTTCGAGGTACTCAAATGAGAGGCAACTGCTACGAATGATACCATCAAGAAGGCAACCTCTTTGTAAGGGTGGAAGCCTAGTATGTAGATCGGTATGTCCTCATCAACATCCCCATCTTCATACTGAACAATGCAGTCATCATCAGAGTCCCACTCAAAGTGCTCTTCTAGGAGAACCTCGGAATGCATTCTTGTTTGGCAAAACTATTGGAATACTTTAACATCCAAGTCCCACGACGAGTTACACGATCACGCTCGCTCAGGCGCACTGCTGCCCACAAGGCGGAGCGATCAAGGTCGGTACGATGCTTCAACACCCACTCCGCTTTACCACTTAATTCATCATTCAGGTTCCAAATCCGAAGTTGGTGATCGCAATTTTTTTGCAAAGTAAACCCCACCTATTGATCTCCCGAGATAACGTCGTGCATGTCTCTCCCCAATGTCTTCCGGCGTCTTGATCACCCGGTACTTACCCAGTTTCAAGGAGAACCTGCACCGCCACCAAACAATTCACTATGGATGTTAAAAAAGTTACATAGCTCGAATGCCTTCGGTGCTGTGCTATAGTGTGTAGAACAACGAAAAGTACAGCGATAACAGTTCTTATAATTGGGATTTAATTTGGATGTAGTAGAAGATAATGTGTACTGTACTGTACCTCATGACAAAACCACCAGGACAATGCACGTAGAGTGTTCCCTGCCAGTAGACACCGTACTGTACACAAAAATGGTCCCATCGCGCATCCTTCGCCATTCCCACGGGCTCGCCTTCCCTGACAAACGGCCTTTCCTCCCAACGCCTTGTTCTTGACGAGAACACATGCAATGTGCACGGCGATTGTGGCCATTCCATCAAGCCATAGGGGTCATAAGGCTTGCCCAGCCTCGACCTCGCCAACAGGGATAGCTTTCTTGTTGGGAACAAGCCTTGCTCCATGGATGGCGGCGGCACCGGTCTTGCCAGTTCCTCTAGGACCTCCTCCTCCTCATCTGTACCTTCCATGGCGAGCGAGAAGAGCCCGCTCAGGCTGAACGTTGCTGCCGGGACATTTTCTGGACGCACAGCCTCCTCCGGTCGAGACAGGTAGGGGATCCAAAACACCTCGCAGTGCGGAGACACGGCGGGGTCGAACACGAGGTACGCGGCGTGGTCGCCACGTCCGTTCACGTTCACGCGAGGGGACGAGAAGGATTCCCACCGTCGCGTGGCGGGGTTGACCACGTAGTAGTCATCGTAACCAAACTCTCCGTAGCATAGCAAGAGGCCGTTGCAGTGATTGATGAAGTGCGTGTAGCTATGGCCAAAGCCGGGCACGTAGCTGAGGTCGCCGCTGATCCGGGGGAACCCGCCCGGCGAGGGGCGGGCGAGGAGGAGCGGCTCCCCGTAGTCGGTGTAGTTGATGAAGATGCCCCGGAGCTCGTGCGGGAGCAGCAACCCGCGGGCGTCGTCGACGAGGGCGCGCCACGCCTTGCAGACGCAGCGGGAGGCGGCCGAGGATTTCCGCGAGCGCGTCGTCGGGCACCGGCAGCGCCGTCTCCGCCTCCATGGCTCGTGCGTGTAGCAAAGGGTTGATGAGGTCGGCCGTGGGCTGGTTGTCGTCGGTCCTGAATAGGCCCAACCGCGGACGCGAATATAGTAGGCCAGCGAAATAAAGGAAACCGCGGGCCGAGCTGGACCAGAGCTGGGCGCCGCGGCCGACTCGGGAACGTTTTTTCCATCACCCAACCAGTCGCCGGGGGCTCAGCCGCTGAGGTGGGCGGGCGGGCGGGCGCACGCATTCGTCGGCCGCGCAGCGCCACCAGGAGGGCGCATCGGCGCATTTCCTCCGCTCGCGCCCCCGCCTCCCGTGGACAACACCGTCTCGGCTTTTTTTTGTGTTGAGTTCGAGGCGAAGGGGGAGGCGGAGGGAGGGAGGAAGCCAACGGCCGACGACCGGGGAGAGAGAGGGCGATGTCGTGGCTCCGCAGCGCAGTGCACCGCGCCGTGGAGGCGAGCGGCGGCCGCAGCTCCCTCCTCACCCGCACGGTCCGCACCTCCCTCGGCACCGTCGTCCACCACGCCGGCCAGGCCGTCGCGGGCGGCGCCAGGCTCATCACCGTGCGTAGCGTACCAAACTCCCCAGCCGCGCACGTCAACAGCCGCGGCCGCCTTGTAGGTGCATTCCCGGCGATCGTCGTGACTAGGGTTTGCGCTTGCTATCTCTCGCAGGGGAACCGGAACTACAAGAGCGCCAAGGTGACGGCCAAGAGGCTGGAGGAAGCGGCGCTCTCGTACAAAGGTGAGGAACGGGTGCAGCTGCTGCGCCGGTGGCTCGTCGCGCTCAAGGAGGCCCAGCGCGCGGCCACGGCAGTGCGGCGGGAGCCTCGAATTGGGGACGATCTGGACCAGGCGGCAGCGCCCCTGCTGGTGAGCACTCCTGGCTTGAATCCCATTGCGTGATCGTGACTCCTGAATCGCCTGTGCGCGCGCGCGCGTTCCAGGATCTGTACGTGGATTACGAGAGCGGTGGGGAGCCGATGAACTTTTTCCATGTCTTCCTCTACAGCCAAGGGCTCGAGTGTATGGTTCTCTCCATGGTGAGTTACTGAGTTGGGTTTGTGGCTGTGCAATTTGACATTGCAGAGGTCTCGTTTCTACCATGTCACTGGTTGATAATTCTGAAATTTTGACACGTCCTCCGTGATCAGATTCTGGGAGCCCCAACTGATGAAGAGGTTTCATTGATCTCAGAAATTTTCGGGTAAGTTATTCAACCGTTGGATGTCTAGTTAATTGCTAGCTTCTCGTTTTTAGTTTTAGCTTCAGGAACATTTTGAAATTTTCCCTTCATATATGATTGTGACTGCTTCTTACATGAGTCTTGTGCTCAGTGCAATAAAAATGGGTTACTTGATCACAAGTTCAATGTGTAAGGATTAACTTATAATGCCCTGCCCCCTGCAGTACATTTGGCACATTAATATGAATTTTATCCCCCTTTAATTTTTACGAGCCCTCAACGCAAGCAACATATAATACCATATTCTTCATTACAGAATGTGCCTTTCAGGAGGGAAGGATGTGCACAATGCACTCCTGAGTAGTGTAAAGGACCTGGCAAGGTTATTCTCAAGTTATCATGATGAAGTATTGGTATGAATTTGCTGTTTGTTTTAATTTTTCAGTACTCTACTTGTAGAGCGTATTAGGTTCACCTCATGTAGTAGTTTTTTTTTATCTTTGATATATCTTACACAAATCATGTGCGTGTACTTTCACGTGGTGACTTGCCAGCAAAAGCATAAATTGCATCATGTATGTTATCTGCTTTTATGTTTTTTTCCTTTCCAGGAAAAACGTGGTGAGCTGCTTCAGTTTGCTCAGGGTGCGGTCTCAGGGTTAAAGATAAATGCTGAAATTGCAAGGTTTTCTCTTTCTCTTGGGCAGGAGTTGAAAGCGTTTCTAGTCCTGTGTTTGTATGTCTATGTTTACATGCTTTAAAACCTCTATTTTCTTTCAGGTTAGATAATGAAATTACACAGTTGCAACAGCAGATAAATTCAATGGATGCTCTTCGAGCTACTTCAAAAAGTAATCGGAATAGAACATCCCAAACAGCCACTGAGGTAGGCCTAATTCTAGAGCTATTCAATTTGCACAACTGTGGATTATCCTCCGATAAACAAAATGTGGGTGATTTCCCTTAAAGTGGAGACAAAGGGAGCAACTTCTTAACCTAATGTTATCATGTGATTTAGGTGTTATTTCTCTTAGATGGAAAGTAAATAGCATGGTAATGAAATACCGTGTCACTGATTTGTTTAAAAGAATTTGTAGTCTAATGTTTGTGCAAATGCATGAAACACTCATGGAATTGTACATCAGGTCTTAGATTTTTTTCTATTTCTATACCATGGCTGTTTGAATATGTCATGTGTCGACAAAAATCTTTTCAACTGTAAGATAGGATTCTAAGCATCACCAAGTTCATTTTTAAAACATATTAAGAGAAACAATTTTCTTTTTAGAAAACTGCATTCTGAAATCCTTTTTCTTGTCTATTCCTAGCATGCATTGTCTTCAGGCGTTGAGTAGTAGACTGAGGTTATTTTTTCCATCATGTTCCAGTATAGTGCAACCTACTCCTGGTTGTTAATTATGGTTAGTATGAGTAGATTCAGCTGTGTATTTATGGTACTTATTTGGTATTTGCAGGGTTTCAAAAAGGCAGTTGCTGAGGTTCGTCTTTGCTCTAGAATGGAAGAACTTGTATTGAAGAAGAAATCAATACACCCTGGTGACTCATTGGAAACTCATTTTGAGAAGGCATGATACTCCTATTAATTCTAAATTATTTTGGGATTTTAATTTTATACTGCATGCTTCTTCACTCTGGTGCTTAAATTTAATAGAACCTAAGAATATAAATTGTTCCTGAATGCTGTAACCTATCATCCTCCATCTTTAATTGATATATATGGCTGATATCTCAAAGTCCATTTATAAACTTTGCAGATCGAAAAACTGAAGGTTTTGTCTGAATCCCTTTCAAATTCATCTGCAAAAGCAGAAAAACGTATCATGGAAAACAGGTTTAATCTTGAGCATTCTTTGTGTTGTATAATTAGTTTCAGCAACTTGGAGTATAAATTACTAGGTAGCTAAATTCAGGCTGTAATCAAACATTCGCACGCTTGCATATTTACATAGTAATTGAGGTGCATAAGTTACGTTGTTAATTCCTTTATTAAAATGATTTTTGTTCATTTCAGAGCCATGTTATTCATTCGGTACCAAAATGTTTGAATTATGTTGTGCTTAAAGTTTTTTTTACAAAATCTGTCTGCTTAAAGTGAGCTTGTTTTACATTGCAGACTACAAAAGGAAGAGTCTCTTATCTTCAGGGTTACCAAAACAAATGAAGTTAGTGGAATAGAAAAGGTATTCTTTTGTACTAGCTTGTAACTGAATCATTTGCTAAGCACCATAGTATTTTTCTTAGATAAATAAGCTATGTCAACGACCTAAAAAGGAAGTTAACCTAAATCCATAACGATAGAAGAAAGCACCCCATGAATTTCCTAAAGCAACAAAAGGAAGACATGGACTTCAAATACCATATCCATTAAAGCAATGCCAAAGGATAAACGTAGCAGGGTATCTGAGCTGTTCCAATATTTTTTCAATCCTTCATCCATGCAGTTGGTTTTATGCTTCTGTGACCTGTCTGGTGCTGAATTGATTAAGTTTTATGTTAGGAACTAGTTGCGGAAATCTCTGGACTTGAGGAGCAAAGGGATCAACTTGAGGCAGAACTGAAGAAGGTATTATTGTTCTTTCTATTCCCACCTTAGTTCAGTCTATCTTTTCCAATCTATATCAGCAACTTATGTAGTGGCAAAAGTGATTGGATTTTCTTTTTTAAAAGTTTGGAGCCCAGTAAAATTCTCATTTCAGTTCGGAGAGGAGACAAAACCAATAAATTATGTTGTGGAACATTCATGTTGTATATATAGTAGATATAAAATCGATAAGGCATCGTAATTCATAAGTAGTTCCTCTCAACATGTAATTACAAGATGCAAATTTACAATGTAGCTGAGTATCTCTAAACTATGATCTGTGAATGCATATCAGTATCTCAGAAATGATATTATTAGAGAAAAGAGATGTAATTATTGCCCTGCATCTCAAATGTATTTTAAATTATCATGAGCTGATTTTTTGGTGGATCAGTCTTTGTTTTTAATCTTTATCGGTTAGGTTTACTTATGTGTAGAGGCTATATTAACATGAGAAGCTTGTTTTTAAGAGTGATTCTGAAACTCAGATTACAGGTGAATACTAAATTGAAAGCGGCTACAGTGAAGCTTAAAAAGACTAGAGAGGAGAGGGACCAATTTGATGAAGCCAGCAATCAGATTGTGTTACACCTGAAAACAAAGGTTAACTTTCTGTTAGTTTCTAGTTTAAGAACTTAAAAATGCATTATGGAAGCACAGTTTTCACTTGTTTGTTTTGTTTTCTGGCATATCCTTACCCCAGGAAGAAGAACTTGCAAGATCCATTGCTTCATGCAAAGTAGAAGCAAGCACTGTCAGTGCTTGGATCAGCTTTTTGGAAGATACATGGAAATTGCAGTCCTTATTTGAAGAGCTAAAAGAAAAACAGGCCAAGTATATAGGCTCTCTCCTGAATACCTCATTTTGATAACTAATAATCACTCTCAGAAATTATAGGAACAAATATTTGCTGATATACGTTTTCTTTTGTGCTAACTTCAGTGAGGAATTGGATAGATGTGGAGACTGCTTTGCGAAATTGATTAAACATCATGTTTCTGCATGCCTGGTACTTCATTTGATCTTTTACTTTCTGAGGAAGGTGTCTTCTGTTTACTAGCCTTTGAACAGACTTGTTTGTTTCTTACTGAATGTTTCTTTTGGAGTTCTAGGAAGAGCTGAGCACTTCTATTGATCGTATCAAAACCTTTGTCGATAACTTGAAAATATTCAGTGACAGGTACGATTCTCATTTCTTAGTGATCTAGTTTGTTGAAAGGAATCTTTCCTGTGGCTGAACACTTTTAGTTGCATCACCAGATCGGTGTCAGCAGAGGATGGAGCTAATGGTTCGTCTAAGCAATCAAACCCTCGCAAATACCTTGAGGAAGAATATCTCCAAACAGAGAAAAAGGTCATTCCCCTGATGATTCTTTACCCTGCTTACTGATGAAAAACATGCCTTGCTAATGGAAGCCAACAAGGATTTCAGTTATAACTGGCATCATGAACCCTGACTATGAAAGGATCTTCTAACGCCACTTCTGATTCTTAGATACTTTTGCGTCTATTTCAGGTTGTAGCTGCATTCAGTTTGGTTGATAGTATCAGAGCTGTTTATTCTTCAAACCAGGAGTACTACAAAACGAGGTAGTTGCTCTTCAGGATCCCTCTTGCAATGTGATATCTATCCAGGCTGCATAATTTGCAGTCCATAACACTACCAGATCTGTGCCTATAGTTTGTGCAGGAGAGATGAGTCTGATGTCAAAAATCTATTTGCCACCGTCGACAAGCTGCGCGTCGAGTTCGAGTCCGTGCCACGCCCAGTGCTTCAGATCGAGATCAAAGAACAGGAAGAGAAAGCAAAGCGATCCCGTTCCTTGAAGGTCTCCGCGTCACCGAGACATTCGAGGAGCGATTCCCCGATCGCGCCTCAGCTGAGGACACGGCTGCCATCGGAGTCCGATTCGGAGCTGGCCAAGTTCGACCCGGAATACAAGGCCGACGAGATCAGCGGGTGGGAATTCGATGACCTCGAAGACGAGCCAAGACCTGGCTTCCTGTAATCTGCCTGGGCTGCAAATTGTGACCCATACCTGTAGTAGTTGATGTAAAATCATTAGCACGAAAAAGCCTGGGAAATGTATAGTTCAGTGTACATTGTAACCTTCGCATCAGTTCAGAATTTTGTTTCTTTTTTCTGTCACGTCCTGTGAACGTTGCCTTCTGCAACCTGCACATATGACAAGTGCAAGCGAACGCCGTACGTCTGTGTGCACGGTACATGTTTTCTCTCCTCGGGTACGATGCCATCGTGACCATTGCATGGGAAAGGTCAACCCCCCTCCTCTATCCTCTTTTGCCCATCTGCATCGTCATCTCTTTTTCTGCCTTTGTTCTTTTCCCCAGCTTTAGTTGACAGCGGAAAGATCACAGACGCTAAAAGAGCGCAAAGGAACAAAAGAAGCTCTCAACCCTTTCTCTGCGCAAAGGGGTTAACCCTAGCTTTGTCAACCTATACTTTTGTATTTTTAACTCGTCCGTGCTCATCTAACAAGCGGTAAAAAGGTACGAGTAACAATCTTGTGTTCTCGGTAGTTTCTGCTGACTTTGGTTCTGACACCACCTGTGAAAGAAAATGTGCAGCAGTGCCAGTAACAGGCTAACAGCCAAGGACTCAATTATCATCCCCCACCAGTCCACCACACTGACCCTCTTCATTCTTCAACCACATTTTGAGCCATGATTACATCTTCCAAAGTACACAAATCTGGTTACTGTCTGCTTTGTGAATTCTGGTAGACTGGGAGTGGTACACTATACTGTACAGTGTACAATACGCAATGCAAAGGCACAGTGCAAATACTCCAAGAAGATGCTGAAGCTGAAGAGCACACCCACATCTGATGATGTGATCCAGGAGTGAGTGTGAGTGAGCACAAGACAAACCCTGGAATCATTCATCCAGCCCCAGCCAGTGAGCCAGCCTCCAAGACAAGGAGGGCCCCAGCCTACCACCCCCACCCCCATTCTGTTTTCTTGGATCCCTCCCTGCCCTGCCACACTGCCACTGCCCACTGCCGCTGGCCACACTGCCATTGCTTGCCCATAAAATTTTTCAAACCCCTGAAGCTGCCTCCCCATATTAACCCATCTTCTCCCCCAATTCGCCCGGCCCGTCGTCGGAGGCTCGGAGCGAGCAATGTGCCCCAGAGCCACGGCTCAGCACTGCGGCGCCGCAACAATGGCTAGCGTGTGCTCGTTCGTCGAGGAGGAATACATCGACCTGGATCTCAGCTCGTGGGGGGAGTTCGAGTTCCGGGTGCGCCGGAGCGGAGGCGCGGCGGACGAGCTGCTCTGCCGGGGCAGGCTGGCGGCCGCGGCGCCTCCGCACAAGGCCGCGACGGCGACGAGGGCGGGCGGCAAGGTCCAGGAGGTTGATGCCGGCGGCGGCGGCTGTGGCGGCGCAGGCAGGAGGAGCGCCGCCACGGTGGCGCCGCTGCAGCACTCGCACTCCGCCGGGTTCCGCGACGCGCCGTCGCCGGTGGTGAGGATGCGCAAGGAGGGGTCCCGGCGCAGGAAGGCCGCGAGGACGGTGCACGCCAAGCTGCTGGCGTCGCGGGCCTTCTTCCGGTCCCTGTTTGCCAGGACGTCTTGCTCCGACGAGCAATGCCGCGGCGCCGACGTCCGGCCCAGGGCCAGGGCGTCGCCACCGTCTGGCGAGGCCAAGAGCGGCAGCTGCAAGGCGCCGTTCGGGCAAATCAAGAACGGCAACCACCACCACAGCAGCAGCGGCGGCAGGGCGGCGCCGACCACCCTGCGGAGCAGCATCGAGCAGGAGAAGCTGATGGACGAGGAGGAGCTCGCCGCGGCCGCCGTCCGGCAGCGCAAGTCCTTCTCCGGCGTGATCAAGTGGCGGCACGCGGCGACGGCCCCCGCCGTTGCAGCTCCATCGAAGCCGCTGTCCTCGTCCTCGGCGAGGAGGAGCTCCGGAGCCGTCGCCGCCGCCACCGGCGTCGGGCCGGGGCTGAAGCGGAGCAGCAGCGCCCGGTCGGAGTCCGAGGGGCTGATCCAGGGCGCCATCGCCTACTGCAAGCGTTCGCAGCAGCAGCTCGGGCTCGCCAGGAAGAGCGTCAGCGATGCCGCCCTCTGCTCCGGCCCTTCCTGGCCTGGCAACCCGGCTCGCTCAGCTGGAGTAGCTTACTGCCACTAGCGGCGACGTGTCGCGTGCAAAATGTAGTTCAAAAGTGATCACAGCAATAATGTGAAGTTTGTCCACTCTTTCTTGCTTACGCGTGAAATTCAAATTCTTCTTCTTTTTTTATCTCATCTCGTGCTCCAAATTCTTGTGATGAAAAAGGAAAGGAATTTCAGGTTCGTGGTTCAGAGAACCTCGCGCGGCGTCGACACTTGGAGATGACGCAACATTCTGTGCTCCATTCAGGTTTCAGAGTGCTGTAGATGACGCCATTTTTTGTTAGGGAAAGAAAAGAAAAACAAACAACAGGAGCAGGACCACGTTGTCTTGATCGGCGTTACTCCTGGTCCGCCGTTGCCGGTTCAGGATTGCCTGACCAACTGCCGCGCGGCCGCCCATTCAGTGCGAGTAAAGAGCGCCAGAACGGCAACGTCATCTCTGCTCGGCAGAGCAGCTACGAGCTCGAGCTGTACACTACCAGCAGCAGGCACTGCCCGCTGCAGCTGCTGCAGTGCCTCTCCTCTCCACGACTCCATACCGTCAGGAGCGCTGCGCCGCTGCCGGGTGCCGGCGCCTGCTGGTCTCGGAACAGCGCGGGGTCCGGGCCGGGCGCGGCGAGATCTTATTCTCGCGGCGATGCCGGTGGGGGATTGGATTGGGATTGGGGTGGTGGAGTAGATGATGGATCGGCGGCATGATGAGCGGGCGGATCGCCGAGGAAAAGCGCGCAGCGCGATAGGCCGGCCAAAGCGTCGGCATCATTGAAGGCCGGAAAGGGAGGTCGCGAGGGGGATGCTGGTGCCGTGGTGCGGGTGCGCAACCACCCGCGCTCCATCGGCGGCCGCGGCCGCGGCCGGCCGCACCGGCCGCACATGACCTGACGGGCCTCTGTTTTCTTTGTCATGGTCGCTCCGGCAGGCAATGCGGTGGTGGTACTAGGAGGGTCTTAATTCTTTGACCGCATTCAATGGCGTGGCGCGGGCCGTGGCAAGAATGGCATGTTCCCTTGTTCTTGAGAACAAATAAAACAAGACTTGAAAGAACCAGGGTTCGTTGGGTTGGGTTAAATTAAAGACATGAAGATCGTGCAGAATTTAAAGGAAGTGTACAAGTTGGAGCCCAAAACACTGTAAAAGTCCGAGCAGATTGACAGTGAAGATGGGTCTCGGCTGCGCTCAATCACATCCTGATTTCACATTTTTTGCTAGCTTCTGTTACTGCTATGCTATGCTTCTTAGTGCCACCGGCTTTTAGCGGCTAGAACGAAGGGTTCTCTACTTTTGCGAGGCTATAAGACAGTAGGGAGAGCGGTGGAACGTGCAGGAATCGCCAAAGCGAGGTCCAGGAATTTCACGCTTTGGAGCCCCGGGGATGATAAAAGCCCCTTTGCATGGGGCAACTTGGCGGGCTGTCCATGGCCCCTTTGCCCTAGTTTTCTCCAGGCAACGGCAAAGGCACTACTCGAGTAGAGCGGTAAAAGGCACGAGGAGAGGGCTCAAGAGCAGCAGCGTAAAAAGACTTACCTTTGCTGAAATGCTGAGCACCTCACCTCACCTCACCATGTGACGAGAGAACGAGATGAATGAGACGCGTCGGGTTCGGTGCCACACTGCCACGGTTACGCTGCTCTAGTCTGGGCGTCTGGCACTGTAGAAGCGGCAGTAGAGTAGCACTGCTAATGTATCATGAGGCCTTTTGGATCTGGTTCCAACGGCGATAGGGATCGTGGCTGCGCGGTGGCTGGCCGGCCGGCTGGCCCAGTGCGTGCGGGCGCGCATGTGTAGGACAGTAGGAGACGAGAGCGCACGCACTTTTCGCTGTTCTCCAACACAGGCTGTGCTGGAGCAAAGGCGATGCCGCGACCGCGATGGCAACCGGACCGGGCGGCGCGAGGTTTTGGCCACGCTTTTTGGGGCGGGGCAGGGCTCCTCGCTCTGCTCTTTGCGCGAGGATACCGATGCCGCACGACATACTGGCGTGCACGGGTCGTAGTCGCGGCGAGACAGGGAGGGCCAGGCCAACCTTTACGTGTGTCTCGACCCTGCAGGTACAGGAGAGACCGTTCGCCCAGGGGGCAAAGAAACCGTAGCTGTACTGCGGCAGTATAAGGTCAACTCCTCCCGGTCGCTGAAGACTGGCGAAGAGTTCTTGTCTCTGTGCAGAGCGCAGAGTCGCAGAGACCTATCGCTATATTTACTGTTCAGTGTCGATGTTCGTAACTGAGGGCCTGTGCTCCAGGGTGTTAAATATTTACTGTTAAAGTTTAACACCCGTGAAATCGGATATTACTAAACATAGGCGTACAAAGCTAATTGCACAGATGGAGTGTAATTTGCGAGATGAATCTACTAAGCCTAATTAGTCCATGATTTGACAATATGGTGCTACAGTAACCATTTGCTAATGATAGATTAATTAGGCTTAATAGATTCGTCTCGCGAATTAGCACAGGGTTCTACAGTTAGTTTTATAATTAGCTCATATTTAGTTCTCCTAATTAGTATCCGAACATCCGATGTGACACATTAAAGTTTAGCACCTCGTATCCAAACACCTCTGAATAGCGGCAACTTATTACTTTGTACTCCATCCGTCCAAATTAAATACTATTACTAATTGGAGGTCTCTTTTGAAGCCGCCACGTGAAGCTACCTAGAAATCCTACCTGGACACTAAAAAAATAGAGAAAGGTTAGAAATTCTAAAAAAACAAAACATCTAGCCATCAATTTGGTAGGCTCAATCATCATAGCCATTCGATTTATTGTATTTTAAAAAAAAAACCATCTATTCCATTATGAAAATAGTTTCTCTGCCATTATATGAACTAAATTAAAGTAACCCCAATCTACCCCCATCTATTCCATTATGAAAATAGTTTAGAGTTCGTGCTTGGGGTAGCAGCATTCTTTCCTCTAACAACATCCTGCACATTAGAACGTAAGTCTCCACTTGAGCTTTTCGTCGATGAGGGTGCAACAGTAATCCTCGAGATTGACTTGCCTCCTCCTGACATAGTCCTCATGCCATATGACAAGAGCTTGCCATTCTTAGCATCTTGCTGCAATTGGCGTTCAGCTTTAGTTGCTTGATGTACCAAATGAATAAGATGATGGTACGGCTGAAACTCAACAATGCGGCTGGATATTGTGATGTAATCTAGCCATGAAACATGCAATAGTTTGCTCTTCATCCGCATACACATTGGCTCTAATTATAGCCTTCTCCATCTCTTTATAATACTTCTCAATAGAGAAACTTTCTTGCTTCAGATTCTGCAATTTATCAAAAAGATCACGCCGATAGTGCTTTGGCACAAAATGAATTCTCATTTCTCGCTTCATCTCATCCCATGTCGCAATAGGATGTTCTCCATCTTCTTCTCGATCACGCAGAAGTTGTTCCCACCATATCAAAGCATATCCATCAAACTCAAGAGATGCCATGGCTAATTTCTTCTCCTCTGAATAATTATGCAAGCGAAAAATCTTGTCCACCTTCAACTTCCAAGTGAAATAAGGTTCAGGATCAGATCCTCCATCAAATTTTGGCATGGTAAATTTCAGTTTGCCAAACCTCTCTTCATGGTTGCCTCCTCTATGACGTCGGTGACCAAAGCGATATTGGTAATGATTATCTTCATCCATATCTTTAGATTCATCATTGTCATTATTTCTTCGACCTCGTTCTCTTCCTCTACCATGTGCAGCACCTTGGTTCCTCCTTTCTTGTTCTCTAGCTCTTCTAACAGTAGCTCCTCCATCACTATTTTCTCCATCTTCACCATGGTTGCTTGCACCATCATGAGGTTGACGACGCCCTCTGATTTCAACCATAAGAGCCCGAAGATCTTGGGTCAACCAGTCTTGCCTCTCTTCTGCCGGAGTTCATTAAATTGTGCCATAGTAACACAATTTGCTACTCAACATCTTCCATCTTCCTGTGTAAGGTTAGCTAAAATACGAACAATAGGTATTTGTGGAATATAAAAATTTGGTAGCTCTCACAACCTCACCTTCTCTTACCAACCAAAGCTCTTATGAGTTCCCTGCAGATTACAGAAGTACTATGTGTGGTGGTAAAAGAGTGATGGTTAAGCGAATACACGACTCGTGTTCAATTTACAGTGGCTTATTTGTGGAGCTCGGTGGGGAAAGATGCACAAGGAGCAATCTGAATTCTAGTTGTTGTAAAGCTAAGTAGCAATCTAAAATAGATATCAATGCCTAGTGCTGATCACGAGATATGAAAGATGTAACCAAAGTAACACACGCGCAAATGAAATTTCAGAATTGATGCAAACAAGGATTATGCTAGGAATGATGAATTTAAAAAAGAATTACCTAGCAAAAATTGCACCAATAAAATGATAGCACACTGGTTACACAACTTAATGCGCAGGTTTAACACTTGCATATCAACAATCTGATAGTTCTTGTTTCTTTCCAACACTTCTTTTTTTTCCAACTTTCTCGATACATTTTTTTGCAACTTTCTTTCTTCTTCTTTTTTGACTCTTTTTTTTTACACGATACTAAACAAGACCAGATATAACACTTGCACAATATTAAGGACAGAACCAAATACAACCAGTAGCTATCTTGATAGGATAAAAGTTTACGCAAAGGATAGAATCGGTTGTTTTTTTATGGGGATTTTCAAATATATGGAAAGGCACAAAGGGACACGCAAAGGATAATATGATCAGCAACTAAACAAAGACTCTAATCGATTAAAACTTAACAAAACTCACTAGATAAACAGATTGTAACAAAAGGCTCTGACAATTTTTTTTTAGCTTTTTGATGGATAGGATAAAGACAAAAATATATATGTAGCTAAGGGTAAAGAATCCTACCGCAGCAACGATGGCTCTTGATACCAAATGATACAACACGATGTCCCGATCTTCATGACGTAGGATCAATCATCAGATAACTAGCTGTAGAACAGCCGGATAACTTGCTGCAAGCAGCGATAACTAGTGCAACCTGGCAAATAAAACTCGAAGCCAACCATTGTCTTTAACCGGCAACCTGAATCGAGGATTTGCCCAACCACACTCTCAAAGAACCAACCAACACAGCCTACAACCAATCAAGGCAAACCTTGAAGGGAGTAGGAGCACCAATTGGGAGCGGATGAGGCCACTGCTTCTATAATCCCATGAAGGAAATCACAAGAGCAAAGGGGTAGAGATCACTCTCAAGTTTTGTTAGCACACAGCTGAACAAAGGGGGCTTGTATATCAATTATCAAAGTCTACATTTGCTTAGGAGTACAAGGATATTTATACTAGGAACAACCTTCCTAGATAGGTATAAACACGAAATGAAAAAGAAAAGATAGACTTTGTGAAAGGGTCTCCTCGAAACAAGAGTTCCTGAGTTGTTCCCGCGTGGTTGTTGGTCTTCTATGCAGTCTTTAGTATTTTGGCAATAACTCCACCTTGGAAAGTCCAAATGACGTGCCGTTGGTTGAGTTGGAAACTTAACTTGATAAGTTTTCAGACCATGTGCAGTATGTTCCACGAAATGTTATACATTGGTATAGTTTTGCATGGGGAGTTGAACGTCTGGCCGATTGTTGACCTTCTGACTACTCTTCACTAATATGGTTGGATCTTAACAATGGAATTTCCAAACTGATCAGGTCTGGTGGCATTGAAAACTAGACTTGATAAGTTTTCCAAGATGTGCTCATTCACCTTCATAGCCTCTAGGAATCAAAAGCTATGCGACTGCGAGTGTGGTTCTTATCTGTAGTCATCGTCTTGTGTGTTCTTGCCATCCTCCTTGGTGAACCTAAGCAACAACAACGTGCACGACTTAGGCAGTGTATAATTATCATTAATATTAAATTGAACTTCATAAAGTAGCATGTTCACCTCTTGTTATAGCTTCTTTGCTCGACTACATGTAATTGGGCCACCAAAGGCTTGGGCTGGTGTCGATGTAGGTGATACTCGAGTTGGTGTTACTTAAATTGGAGGTTGTAACATGTTGGTTGATGTTGTGGTCATATCAAGTATATTTTGAAGACTCAACCCAATGGAGTACTCGAAGAGCACCAAAAACTAGTCGAAGAAGTCTACAAAGGTACTTGGGACTACTGCATTTGACTAAAAAGTACTCGAGGGCTTGTCATATATACATCTATGGGCCCACCACAAGATTTGGATAGTCCTAGATTCAGGGCTATGCACTAAGGCATGTCAGACATACAGACTACGGTGCAGGACGACGTGGTCTGCATGAAGGACAAGAACTAGTCGAGGATTAAGAAATTACTCATAGCAATTAGAGTAGGATTAGGAAATTACTCTAATCCAACTAGTATTCTTGTAAACAACCGACCTGTAACCCTGCCCCCGGGAATATAAGACGAGGCCCTCTAAACAAGTTTAATCCAATACAATATAAGTACACAACCAACACACAGGACATAGGGTATTACGCAATCTAGCAGCCCGAACCTGTCTAAATCATGTGTTCGAGTTCACCTTTGAGTTCCTGATCTCAACGAGCCCAACGCACTAAACACTAGCACCCCTCTTGATAGGTTGTCGGGTCTAAACACCGACACAATCTTCATCTAAATTACCAATATCAAATAAAACATTAAATTTGCACATAAATTGCCCACAACTACCATTATACTCACATATGCTATTTTAAAAAATTTGAATCCAAATCACTTTTATTAAATATCAATATATGATGTTAAATTGCCTATTTCTTACACTACTGATATAGAGAATAGTAATTAAGATATATACATATGGTGTGTGTCACCCATTATAAAAATATAGAGAAAGTGATGAGAATATAGTTTTTCATGTTAAAATATAGTTCAAATTTAGAGTCCATTAAACAAATTCAAGCGCATACTTGCGATGCAAAATGAAAAAAAAGAAATATCCTAAATGTTGATGAAAAAGTTGTAGAGTAATTTGTAACTAAAGTCTATCACAATCAGTTGAAGATAATAATAATATATCTATATAAGTATTGTGTAAGCATATTTAACAAATGAGAGAGAGCTCAACGTAACAATCTTTGATAGTAAGCTATATCCCCTTACTTTTTTAAAAAGAAAGTGGAGATTGTGCAAGATGCGCTAGGAAATTCTCACAAAATTCAAATACAACTCGGCATCAATCCCAGAGACTCTAATAGTCATAGCCAGTGGTCTATTATATTTTCTAAAAATCACCCACCATTGTCATTGTAAAAATATTCTAATGACACAGGTGGGTAATTTTGTAATATAATAAACCCTAAATCGATATCTAAATTACCCACCTTCGCATTATAAAAAAATTAATTTATTGTAACAAATAATCTTCATCTAAATTATCCATACATGTCATTATAAAAATAACTTAAAATGCTTTTATAAATTTGTATCTAAATTACCCACTATTAAAATAACCTAAAGTAAGCACCTAACTTTTAATCTAATTATCTACATGTTCTTTGTATAGAAATATCAAAAGTAAACAAATATATGATTCTATACCCATTTTATCATTTTTAATGTAGAAATAATAAGTTAAGGTATATATGCATGATGTGTGTCGATGTGTAGACCATTTAGCGAAAGGGTCTCTAGTCTAGTGGTCAGAGCATCTCAATAGTACTCAGCAAGCCTGGGTTCGACTTCCAGTGGGAGCGAATTAAATAGGTCTGGAATAAAAAAAATTATAAAAAAATAGGTAGGGGCTTCTCCTGCTGACTTCGGTCAAAAAAAATGTGTAGACCATTTATACACGTATGGGAGGCAGTGATGAAAAATACTGATTTTCAATGATAAATGCAATGTATGGAGGTGCGTCACAAGGTGAAAAAATATGAATATGGATGAAAAAGTATTGTAAGAAAATTAATGTCAATCAAAACTAGAGTATTGTAAGAATATTAAACAAATAAAAATGTTGAAGATAAATAATTTGATTATTAGTCACAGAATTAATTTTTAAATAACTATAATTTTTAAAATTATTAGTCCATGTGCGAGCACGAGTTGATGAACTAATAAAACTCAAAATGACTTACAATTTGAAATAGAAGAAGTTGTATAAGAATGGTAGCTATCACATATTATCTATTTGCAACGTAGGAATGAATGCAAACCGAACCTTGAATTGTATCTTGTGAGAGAAGATTTCAAGTACATTTTTTTTCTTCTTCCACTTTTCATAACCGAAATCATATTTCCTAACATTAGAAGACATCAGAAATTAATCGACCTCGTGTTTCATGAACCATGAATCACAAACACAACAAAATTAATTAAAACAACAACGGTGTTGGTGAGAGATGAAGAATTGAAGATAAATTCCATGTTAACCAGAGGGGAGGGGATTTTGCGCATGATCGAGTCTTGATGGTTGACCCAATAATGCGGAGTTAGTAGAACCGGATTCAAAATATACTGATTCTGATTTCCGGTGTAAGAGCCAAGAAGCCAAGAACGCATTATGACCATGTGGCATGTGTACGATTGTGCTAGGTTGGATCACTTGATCGGTAGAACAATTTGACAAGTATGTAAATAGAAAATGATTTACTCCAAATCCAAAATCATGCTAGGGCTGGCCACTTACCTGCCTCTAGCCTTGATGCCGTATTGTTCAATAGATGCTACGATGGTGATGAACAAAACGTTCAATGTCGCGTGTGGATCAACAGTCGTTCATCGTCCACACATCAAAGTTTGACTTCTTATCGACTTACATGGATAGTGGGTGTGGCATGTGATGGTCTGACTTTGCTTCATGATGGATGTGGACATTCACATATGCATGACTCTTGCTCTTGCATTGCATCTAGCAGTAGGCAGCCCGACCGACCCAGTGGGTGGGGCTTGGTCAGAATAGATTTTGGTTTTGTCTAAGTTTCATAGTATAACCATTGTGTGCGGTGATCCGTCTAGGGCTGTTAAAAAAGATCGAGGCTTGCAAGCTACTCAAACTCGGCTCGCTATAGGTTTGATTTGAGATCGGCTCGACTGATAAACAAGCTGAGCTCAAGCCTACTCGAAAGCTCGTGAGCTTTGACGAGCCGAGCTCGAGCCTTCGACGAGCTTCTAATTTTGAAGCCCCATATGTGATATGTGTTCTAGACTTATAGTTCCCTTTAGGCTACCTTAAAACTTCAAAGACATGAGCTCATCAGACCTCACATTGGCAAATCCCACATTCATACGCATGCCTACAAGCCCTACCACTACGTGACCACACCCTAGCTAGCATGTAGTTGAAAGTTTTTCCTATTTTGTATGGTCAGCAGATGAATCGTTCCCATGAATTACTTTTATCCTCTACGAAGAAACATGTAAACAAGCCTTGATGAGCTTTCTCAAGTCAAGCTCAAGCTTCAGTCGAGCCAAGCTCAATCGTTATGTCAGGCTCGCTCGAGCTCGGCTCAAGATGAAATCAAGCTCGAACTTGAGGTAGCAGGCTCGCTCGAGCTCCACTCGTTGACTGCCCTAGATCTGTCATAGTCGTGCAGAGATGTAAGGGTTCGTATAAGTTAGGCTGGGGGATGTCAAAGTGACATCAATTGGCGCTGGTCCGATCACATGCCTCGAAGAATTTACTGGGTTAAGGTCTTGCTAAATTCATTCTGCAGTGTGTTTTGGACAAGGGTTGTTGCTAGGGCATTCTAGAGGTGGTTGGGCTAGTTTGATTATCCAATTTCATCTTGCAACAAGAGGTACAAGTTCTATGGTATATATGATGAAAAGTGGGGAATAGTTAGGGTTGGAAGCTAGTCCTAGGTTAGGATTGATTATGGAAGGATTCAAGGGTATTAGAGGCTTAGCATGGTCAAGCAATATACAAGCAAGGGACCTAAGTTGGATTAGAGGGTTGGTGATGAAGTCCTTGCTCATAACTCCCTCATGGTCCCATGGTTGAGCTTCCATGATCATCTTGAATGAATCCTTAGGCTTGAGCAAGAGAGGGTGTGAGGGTTCAGCTCTATGGTTCATCCTTCATGGCTTGAGCAAGAGAATGGAGTGAGAGAATGTGAGAGGGTGAGAAGAAAAGTGATGCTTGGATAAGAATGAGCGTGGTGAAGTGGATAGTTTGAGCTGACAGGTGGCCCAAGTGGGGGGGAGGGGGAGGGGGAGGGGGGGCGTAATGTGGCAAGTGTCCCTGGCATGTGATGTGGTGTCCCGACATTAATTGTCGGTCCGATCGCAGATGGCAGCGGTGCAACCATCAATGCCGAATTGGTTGACATGGAGGGATCTGACTAGTCATTGGTCAATTGGGTTCAAAGCGATCGGCATGGCTTGGTTAGTGGTTAAGTCTGAGCATATGCTTGGCAATTCAATTGCTATTTGGCATGAAAACTTGATTTTGATCCTTTTTAGGCTTTTCTAGAGAGGAGATTTTTTGTTACTAAAGTTTGACCTAATCATGATACTAATTAGTATAATCGGAATGTCGGGTCATTATAGGTATCCTCCTATATCAAGTTATAAACACTACCTAAAACATGCTTTTCGTGGTGCAATGTGTTATTCGGGGGTACCTACCCCCAACGTCATATATATTGTGTACTGGGTATTGTTGTAGGAATTTTTGCCATTGCCGACACGATGAGTGTAGAAATCAAACTCCATCACCTTATTATTAAGCTGAGAGCTGATGGGATGAGGGATGAGACCCAGTAACACTAGTATTATTTATATAATATACTCATCATATTATGCGTGCTACGCTCAGCAGTTGCAGTGCCCAATAGATCGCAACCCAAATCTTGACCCACTCGTTTGCTGTTCGCCTCACTCCCCGTCACTCGCCCTCACTTCCCCCTCCCTCTCGCTCTGCCACCCGAGTCTGCCGTGCCTACCCGACAATGATGATGGAGGTACGCGATCGCATATTTCCTCTCCAAGTAGTGATACTGAGTAAATGTAATGAAGTTTCAACTTTTTGCATGTTAACACTAGGGAATCGGGTAATCTTATTGTTGGCTTTGATCGGTTTACATGAACAAAATAACTTATGAACCGTGCACGTCGTTATGCTTGTCAACCATGAGTGAAATCAGATAACTCATAATTTCTTATTGATGTTAACTCTTTTGTTAGTTAAGCCAAGAATTCAATCATATTTTATGATGTGTGAATAAAAGGAATTCAGATACAAGCAAGAGAAATAGAAGTATTACAGTTTGCATAGATGTAATTTGAAAGTATTTCAAACATGCAGCTAAGTGCGCTGCCATTTATTGAAAACTCTTGGCAGCATTCACACGATACATATATTTCATTAGACACGTGCTAAAATAAAACGCAAAATAATAATAATAATAATTCTGCATAGTTGAATATCATTGAAAATTTTCAGTTCCATAAATCAAATTTAAAGTTATTCTTGTTGTAAGCCTTAAAGGAACTAAAAATATAATGTCATTTATAGGATATTTGTAACTTTACATGGCTATTTGATATCACTATTTCAAGGCTTAGAGTAACTCAAAGAGTTTCCTAAGAAGTTCTTCCCCAAAACTACGTATCAGGGGTTCTTCCAAAAAGTTTTTCCTAAAAAACATATCAACCTACAGTAAATCGCTAATAACTAGCCCCTAATATTTCAAAACAGGCCACATCATCATAATTGGGCCTAACCCGGCGCCTCCCTACTCTCTCCCCGTCTCATTCTTTCTTTTTCTTCCTCCAGCCGAAGAAGAACCAAAACAGAGCGAGCTCCTCCTCGCCGCCGGCCAAAATCCTCCAGCTTTACGCCGCCTCAACCCAATAGCCGCCACCCTAAGCTTCACAACCCCCCGCACGACGTCCTCGAGCCGTTCCCCTTGAGCTTCGGCCACCCCACGCCTGAAAATCGCCGCTGCCCGAGTCGCCATTGTCGCTCGACCCCAACCTTCGCCCCCCCCCCCCCCCCCACGACAGCACCCTCTGGCCATCTCCCACCAATCACCCACGCACGCACCTTCCCCACCTCTTCAGCTCCCTCCTTCGCCGTCTCCTGGCCGCAGCCTTGGCTCCTGGCATCGGGGATTCAAGTTCCCTTGGCCGCCCGAGCCGTCAGCCACCATGGCTGCCCTCCCGTGGAACGCCGTCGTCCCGGCCTTCCCGATGCAAAAAAAAAAAACGCAAAAATGGGATGTAGGTGAGCCCCTGGTCGTCATGCGCTCGACATATCACCATCTTGTATAGGTTTCCATGCTCGATTCCGGGCTGGTCGCCGTCCCCGCCGCCGTAGAGCTTCTTGCCTCGCGCGCACGACAAATCTTGCGGGAAAAGACTCTCGTGCGCAGGAAGGGGGCGATTGGGGGAGGAGGAAATCGCGAAAATATGTGCGGCGACGGGCTCTGTTTTAGCGTCGCGAATAGCTTGAGGAAGCTTTGGGGGAGCTATTGGAGTTATTTTTTCTTTTTTTTCTCCCTAAACAAGGTATTAAAGGTAGGATACGGAATCTTTTGAAGTTGCTCTTAGTGATTGTGCTATTACCACGTACCAATAACGCAAACTTTCTATAAAATATCCTCTCTTAAATATCCCACTTTGATAGGTCTTACTCACTGCATCGTAGATTGAGCAAGGTTGCGTGGGCCGCAGAGACTAGCTCATAAGATGACCAAGACCAGGAAGCACAGCCCATCCGGCCTCGTTAAGAAGAGCAGACGCACAATCCCCTCGAAGAGAAAGAAATCACGGAAGCTGTGCAGAGTTCTAAATCGCTGGTTTATTCGCTACTTCAGTCCTCCTTATTATGAAACAAGTTCAGCAGAGAGTAAATAATTCAGATCGAGCTACTGCAAAAAAAATGTTAGCCCGGCCCGCGGCACGGTAACTTTTCGCCATGGTCGGTCATGCACGGCTGAGGAAGCCTGCCAGCATGGGTGGTCAGTCAGATTGCGTACATCCTCTTGTACTCCTCGTCGATCCACTCGGCCTCCGACATGCCGGAGCAGGAGAAGGATCGGGATCGGCTGAGCGATGCGCGCTTGATGCTGCGCATCCGCTTGGCCTCGACCCGGTGCGCGATGACCCAGTAGAGCATGGTGCCGATGGTGGTGACCAGGATGGTTCCGCCCATGATGGTGACGCACACGGCCAGCCACCGCTCGGCGCGTCCCACCACCACGAACGAGAGCGCCAGGAAGGAGACGCTGATGAGCACGCACGCCACCCACATGAGCTTGTTGATCACCGCCATCATCTGCTTCTTGGCCTTTCGCTCGATCACCACCACCGACGTCTGCACCACCACGACGGCCAGCGAGATGAAAAGCGACACCGAGTCGAAGACGAAGAAGATGATGAAGGCCGTCTCGTGGGAGATGTTGGCCTCTCCCAGCTGCTGCCCGGGCGCCAGGCTCCCCGGGTCCTGCACGTACTCCCCGGGCACCGTGAAGATGGCCGCGAACGCCACCGTCGCGATCAGCACGGCCACCACCGTCGTGGAGTTGATGGCGTTGTTCAGACCCTCCTCGTGGAGCTTGTTGATGCGCTTGGCGATGCCCTGCATGCGCACCCGCGTCTGCCGCGTCTGCTCCAGCTGCGAGTGCACCTCGTGCTTGATGTCGCTCACTTGCTGCTTCAGCTCCCGCGCCTGCTTGCCGCCGCCGCCGCCGCCGCCGCCGGGGCTGAGGGCGCGCGCCGTCATCACGCCGTGCTCCGCCAGGAGCTCCGCCACCTCGGCGTTGCCCATCTTCTCCGCCGTGTCCAGCGGGGTCTCGCGGGACCGGTTGATCGCATTCAGGTTCGCGTCGGGCGCCGCGACCAGCCGCCTGATGATCTCGTGGCGCGCCTTGCGAGCGGCGATGTGCAGCGCGGTGTTGTCCTTGTTGTCCGGCTGGTTGAGCAGCGCCGGCTCGGCGGCCAGGAGCGCGTCGACGAGGTCCAGCCTGGTGCCCTTGGCGGCCATGTGCAGCGCGGTCTGCCCCTTCTTGTCCGTGCGCAGCGCGATGCTGGGCTCCGCCTCCAGCAGCGCGCGGACCACCTCCACGTGCCCGTTCCGCGCCGCCGAGTGCAGCGCCGTCTTGCCGTTGCTCCGCGCGATCAGGGCCAGGCTCCCGTCCACCTGCAGCAGCAGCTGCACCACGTCCATGTGCCCCTGCGTCGCCGCCGTGTTCAGCGCCGTCGTGTTCGACGCGTCCACCGTCATCGCCAGCTGCGGCAGCGCCAGAAGCAGCTCCCTCACAACATCTGCATGGGATGCATATAATGTACCATATCATCATCACATCCATCTCGAGATTGTCTCCGACATGGCATGGGATCGAGCAAGAGAGAATTAATGGCGATCATGAGAAACCAACAATACCTACATCCCCTTGCTTGGCGGCGATGTGGAGGGCGTCGTAGCCGCTGCGGGCCTTGATGCTGGCGGTGGCGACGTCGTGGTACTTGATCAGCTCCGCCACCAGGGCCACGTACCCGTACTCGGCGGCCACGAACAGCGGCGTCTCCCCAGCCTGGTTCTGCCTCGACAGCAGCGCCGCCACCTCCTCGGTGTCCTTTCCGGACAGCATCTCCCGCATGGAGGCGAGCTGCCCGGCGCGCGCCGCCGCGTGCATCGCCGTGTCGTCCCGCTTCCCCGTCAGCTGCTTCGTCATCTTCTTGCGGCGCGTCGCCGCCTGCGCCGCCCTCGGCGAGTCCATCGTCGCCGGCTCAAGCTGCGCCGCCGGCCTGTCCTCGCCCGGTTGGCCCCTCGCCTCCATCAAGCTCGGACACACGTCAAATGCAGCTACCAGCAATGGCTGCAAGAAACAAGATGAACCACGAAAGACCCCATTACTCCATCAGCAGCTTGTAGCAGCATTTCCTCCTGCCTTTTGGTCTCTTTTTTCGCCCACTTGCCCAATTCACCTACTACAAATTTCCCAATTCTATCACCCCTCCCTCTCAAAAAAAAACACTCAATCCCAGCTCAATGCGGAAATAAAATCCAAGAAAAGGAGAGAGAGGAAAAAGAAGAGCTAAAAAGTTGACCGAGAAAAAAAAAGAAGAAGTATGAACCAACCAATTGTAAAAGAAGGCCATGCAAGTGCCCTCCCCACTCCATCTACCCACACAAAGCCATTCCCCAATGCAATTCGCACCACACAAGAATTGGACAAGATATCTAGGAGCCGATCGCATGCAACGCAACGCAACGCGGCTAAGCAACCAGCGCCCCTCGGCCTCTCAATCATACTCCCACATCCCCCATTTCGTGACGGTTGCGAACGCAATCACCGCGAAAAGCCGCCCCACTTCAACCTCAGACCTCGCCACAAAAAGCCACCAATGAGTCAGCAATGGCGCATAAGAAAACTCGATCGGATCGAAAAGCAATCGCATCGCAATCGCAGTCGGTCGCAGCAACAACGTCCGAGGAGCACTGGAGCACTCGATGATGGCCTGGCGGAGAAGATCGATAAACAAACCGCGAGCATGATGGGAATCCGGAATCGCGTTAGGGATTATAGAATCTCCGGCGCCATGCCATCCCCTCCGCGGAACAGGAACTGGGCGGCGGCGGCGGCGGCGGGCAGACACGCACACATGGGTGGCTGGGCGGCAGGGACAAACATACCGGCGTGACGAGCTCTGCGCGCCCTCCGGCTCGCGGCGTCCATGTGAGCCATGGGGCCCCCTCATCCACAGGCGGATCGGCAAGCAGAGGCAGGGATGATGCGAGGGAGAAGACAAAGAACCGGGCTGGCCGATCGCAATAAATAAATCCCCCAGTTGAATCAACGCATGAGCAGGCATGGGAAAATGGAATCAAATTCAGTGTGTGTTTCCCCCCTTCCCTTTTATTAAAAAGGCGTTCTTTCTGTGCTCGTTTGCTTCCGGCTAAATTAAGGAACGAACATGACTAATTGTGAGCCGTGACGTGGCTCCATAACTAACGCTGCATTATAGTTATCGTTAACAGGCAGTTGGTCACCGATGCAAATGTTAGGTGAGCAAATATTTTGTCTTCTTTTTTTAAAAAAAAATGGGTCGTTCATGCTGTGTTATTCTTTCTTCTGTTATTTTCCTCGTGTATCTTTTTAATTTATGTGAACGTCATTTTCGTTTCCATGCGTTCAAGAGGTGCGTGTCATTTTCTATCAGCTATTCAGCTCTTTGGTTTGGGTGCTGACGGAGCAATTGTTTTGGACGAGAGAGAGGAAAAGGTGGGCGTCGACCATTGACGAGGAACGGAGTGCAGTGATGCGCAGCCTCATCTCATCCATTGACGCCGGCAACGAGATGCCGACACATCAACGAGCGGCCGGGAAGAAGGTTTCCGAGCGATCGAACGATTCCCCGTTGCTAGCCGGCCACTCCAAACCGATCAGGTAATCGATGTTCAATTCAGTTCAGGAACTCTGCACTGAAGTAATGATGATAGCAAACAAATTGAACAGCATCGCAACAGGCCATCAAGAAGAAGAACATCACGATGCCAATGGCCATGCTCAATCGTGCGTGAACGAGTTGAGGACATTTTTTAAGCTGAATCCGTTGCATGTACCACTGACTCGATAAGAACGTTCTTCTGTACTGCAAACTAGTTACAAAGCCAGCGCCTTTACATGCTACTCCTGCAAAAGCGCGGAGCTTTACAAGATTCGCATATGCGTAAAGCTCCAAAGCGAAATCGTGTTCCAGTGGTGGCGCACTGACCATCTCCAGCTTCCATCCATCAATCCATGAACCACTCATCAGTGAACTTCGTCACGAAGGAACGAGCACGACCGTAACAATTGTAAAGTTGCCATCCTTTTGTTTGGGCAGAGGCTAAAACTTTTCCTGCTTTGGTCACTAGGGTTTCTTTCCTCACGTCCTTTCTGAACTGTAAAAGTTCACAGCCAATAATTTTCTCCAAAAAAAGTTTAATGATACTCATAGCTGCTATGTCAGTGTGATCTTGCAGCCGCCACTGGAAACCCAGAAATATTACAATGGATTCGCTGCAGGCATAGTGTGGTTTCACCTGCTAATCCACCAAATCATTCGATCGGACCAATCATTTAATGACCATTGACTCCGAATTAACAAGTCAACAGAGTCAACCGTCAGTGCCTTCACTTCACACGGCTTTCACGCTTTGGGTTCTGCGTAAGCGTAACCACCACCTCTGGTGTCAGCTTCCTTCTAGACCCTTTACCATCTGATGAAATTCCACGCACGGTTTTCAGGATCCAGACACTGGAGTGAGACGAATGGCGATCAAGTTGCGGTCAGGTTCTCGTCTCACTGTCTCAGTACATACCTCCTCCTGGTTGCCTGTCTCCATCGCCATGACTTCCAAGTGCACTCCAGCTCCCGGGTGTCCTGTCTACAGAGAAAAATCACCAAGCAACAGAATATCGGAACGGCAAATTTCTCAACTCTCATGTGCTGCGGAAAACGACCGGAGAACAAGGATCCACCCTCTTCTGTCTCTTCTCCATGGATGCGTCTCTGAGAAAAGAATATAAAAGGCAAAGGGTATCCAAATATATCATGCTACTGTCATTTGAATTGACTAACTGTTGAGATGAATTTGATGAAGGCCATGCATAAGGAGCACAGCACAGGCTGCGTGTATATATATAATATATATTCTGATAACCAATCTATCTGTAGTAGTATAGAACCAAGACCATCGCCTCCTGCTGATCCAGGAACAAGGGGAATGGCAGTTTTACACCAGCTTATTAGAATGTACAAAGTTAACCCCTAGTATCTAAAGGGTCGTGATTGATGTTCATAATTACATTCGTGTTGTATCACTGCCAAAAGGTTTGGAGGAACCAGATGGTACCGGACTCAAATGGCATATATCCGGTCGATCTCGGAATCTGAGAACTCCGAGTTATGCTGCCATGAGTTTGAGCCGCTCCTCCTGGTTGATTTCACCTTCTTCCTGATTTTACGCGTGCGCTTGGACTTCACCACGTAGTATGTCATTGTCCCAAGCACACCGGCCATGATCACCCCGCCAATCAGGGTCACAAGAAGCGCAGCCCATTGGAAGTGCCGCCCCACAACAATGTACGAGGAGGATATGAATGCGACCGTCGTGCACACTGAAGCCAGCCACATCAGCTTGTTGATGACCTCGACAACACGCCTCTCTGCTTTGGTCTCACCCCTAACCACTGTTATCTGGACCACCACAACTGCTAACGAGGTGAAGAGGGCAATGGCGTTGAAAATGAAGAAGACTTTGAAGGCTGCCGCGTGCACAGCTACCGCTACACCATGGTCGTCGTTACCGCCAGGCACTGTAAAGATTGCAGCAAATGCCACCGTAGCGAAGAGCACAGCCACAACAGTGACCGAATTCGTTGCATTGTTGATGCCTTCCCTATGGAGTTTCCTTAGCTCCTTTGCGATACCATAGACATTTTTGTTGGTTTTTCTGGCCTGCTCAAGCTGAGTATGCACATCCTTTTTGATCTCGGTCACTGTTTTTCTGAGCTCATCTCTAGGCTGATTCAGATCATTTGCCCTGACTGCACCAGCACGGGCTAAACACTCCTTTATTTCTTGAGACTCCTCTGATAGTGGCAGGCCCTCTGCTATGTCAAATGCAGTCTTCCGATCCCTAGTCAATGCATTCACATTCATATCTGGAAGAAGTAGAAGCACATTTACAATCTGCAAAAGGAGACAGGCCTGTGAGCAGAAGAATATTGCATTTTGTTGGACGAAACAAAAGAACGATGCTATTTTACATTAGATAAAAGGGAAGAAGAATACCTCTGATCTTTTCTTTCTGGTTGCAACATGCAAGGCTAAGTTGCCATTTCTGTCAGGTAGCATGACTATGGCCGGATCAGCATTCACAAGCGCCTGAACAACCTCAGCACTGGTTCCTTTCACCGCCATGTGTAGAGCAGTCTGGCCTTTCTTATCAGTCCTCCGAGCAAGCTGGGTGTCAGCATCTAACAAAGCCTTCACAATTTCAACATGCCCCTGCCGCGCAGCGAAGTGCAAGGCATTCTTTCCATTTGCTTTTGATAGCTCAACCAACCCAGAGACTCGATCTAGCAGCAGGTTGACCACCTCAGTGTGGCCTCTAATGGCCGCCGTTATGAGAGGAGTCACATTTGATTGGCCAAACGTTTTCCCGAGGGATGGATCATGGTCCAGAAGTACCTTCACAATATCTATGAACAAATGTCACTAGTCCATTTCTCTCTATGAAACAAGTATACATAAAAAGTGAATGGAAGCAGGCTTTGTTCCCTAGCTTGTGATTGTATATAACTATATAGCCTATAGGTGATGATACACTACAGCCAGTATACTCTATCAGTACAGGTCAATTTCAGCACCCAACACTGGAAGACAGAGTAATAAAGTATAGCAACAAAATGATGTAACAGATTACATGTTCGAATTTAAGGATTGATCTTTAGTTCAAGTTGGAATCAGAGTGGTTTATGATGCCGGGGGAGTTGATGCTCACCTCGGTGGCCCTCTTTCGCAGCGACGTGCAGAGCATCGAATCCGGACTTGTTCTTCCTTGTGAGGCTCTCCTTGTCGGAGTGCTTAAGCAGCTCAACGACGATGTCAAGAAACCCCTTCTCGGCGGCGATGAGCAGAGCAGTCTCCTCCACCTCGTTGGTCTCGTTCACTATGGCGGCGCGGATCTCAGCGACCTCGCTGTCGAACTCCTCGCCGGTGCCGGTCATCTGCGCGTCGATCTCCGCGATGATCTGGCGCACGGCCTCGAGGTCCCCGCGCTGCGCGGCAAGGTGGAGCTCCGTGTCGTTGTGGCGGCCCGTCACCTGCTTGACGTACTTCTTCCGCCCCGCCTGGTCCATCCGCTTCCCGGAGTTGGAGAGCACCAGCACCGCCGCCGCGGCCGTCGGCGACGGGGACGGCGACGGCTGCGAGCTGTCGAGCCGATTGCTGGAGCCGGACATGACCAGCACGGGCCCCCTCGCGGTCGCCGGCGACGACGCCGGGGAGGACTGGTCCAGCCGGTTGCTGGAGCGCGACATGACGAGCACCGGGCGCGCGGGCGACGAGTCGAGGCGGTTGCTGGAGTGGGACATGACGAGCAACGGCCGCGACGGCGACGCGGCCGGCGACTGGTCCAGCCGCTTCCCTGAGAAGGACATGACGAGGCCGGGGCGCTTGGCCGCCCGCGCCGGGGAGTGGTCCGGCCGCTCCCCGGAGGCGCCCGCGCTGGACGCCGGCGACGGCGCCCCCTCCGACCCCGGCGACGCCAGCCCGATCTCCAGGTCGGCCACCCCTGCGCGCAACAAACCCAAGAGCCGCGATCCCTCAGCGATCGATCAACGGAACACGTATCGAGCCAGAGCAACCGAGGGTTAAGGAGGAGGCGGGCACCTTTGCCGGAATCAGCGGCCATGGCGGTCGTCGTCGGGCGGGCTACGGGCGGGCGGGAGGCATGGGGCGGCGGGAATGGGAGGTGGGGAGGCGAGCCGCGGATGGCACGGAAGCGACGGGGTGGAAGAGGAGGAGGGGGAAGGGCAACACGGACGGGAGGGATCGCGCTCGGCTTGGGTGGGGTGGGCTCGCGTCGCGGTCTTCTCTGCTGTGTGTGCGTCTGCGATGAAGGAGAACGGAGGAGCGCAGCGGCGTTTGTTTGGTTGGGTTTTTCCGGTTCCGCTGTTGTTTATGTGGCTGGGCCTGGCGCGCCAGGCCACCTGCCGGTATGCGTTGCATATGGCCATTTGTCGCTTTCCAAGCTGAATAATTATCTCCCCTGTTTCGTGCAAGTGCCTGTCAGGCTCACATGCCCTTTTCTAAATAAATAAATAAATGCATCTCGTGTAATATCAAGTGCGCGGTAATCTACACGGTTTTTCTTCAAGATAACCTCTTAAAAACTTGTTAACGTCGATGAAGATAAAAGCAAACGATGTTCTTTTTTATGAATTGCCATCAAAAATTGAAACGCTAGCTAAAATCACATAATTTAGCTCTGTGCAGTGGTCGTCTTATTCAGCTTGTCCATCACTATTCTAAATAGGGTTGCAATTGGTGACACCTTCTTCAGCAACGAGCTTTGGTGGCTTGTAGGCTTAGGGGGTGTTTGGGAGGAGAGGGTTAAATTTTAGCCTCCGTCACATCGAATGTTTGGACACTAATTAGAAGTATTAAACCTAGACTAATTACAAAACTAATTACACAACCTCTAGGCTAAATCGCGAGACGAATCTATTAAGCCTAATTAGTCCATGATTCGACGATGTGGTGCTACAGTAACCATTCGCTAATGATGGATTAATTAGGCTCAATAGATTCATCTCGTCATTTAGCCTAGGAATTCTGCAATTAGTTTTGTAATTAGTTTATGTTTAGTCCTCCCAATTAGTATCCGAACATCCGATGTGAGTCCCTGCAATCCAAACACTTCCTTCCTTGTAAAGATCGACAACGAGGTTCGCTAGTAATGCGCTAGTGTAAGCAGTAAGCGGATCGATGGAGAAAAAATATATCGTATAATAAGGCGGCAGAGTTGTTGAGATTTCAAATGTCTAGCACTCTACCGTAAACATATACACAAGCAACGTGTCAGTACGGTGGCATGGCTGGAGTCGGTAGGGATAGAGTTTGGTTGGGGGTTTGAGACAGCGGTGAAAGCCTTGCGAAACAAAAACAATGATGAGAGAGGGCAATGGCTCAGAATTCAGGAAGACATGTTGTGAATCCCCTGGTAGAGATCTTTAGCGACTCAATCAATTCCTAGGATGGTGATAGGGCAATCGGGTGATAGCGAGCATGTAAGGGGTGTTTGGATACACCTTACTAAACTTTTAACACCTGTCACATCGGATGTTTGATACTAATTAGAATTATTAAACATAGTCTAACTACAAAACTAATTGCTCAAATGGAGTCTAATTCGCGAGATGAATCTAATAAGCTTAATTAGTCTATGATTTGACAATGTGATGCTACAGTAACCATTTGCTAATGATGGATTAATTAGCCTTAATAGATTCATCTCGCGAATTAAACTCCATCTGTGCAATTAGTTTTATAATTAGCTCATTTTTAGTCCTCCTAATTAGCATCCAAATGTCTAATGTGATCCTGCTAAAATTTAGCACCTCGTATCAAACACGCTTTAAATTGCCACGCTAGGAAAATGGGGTCATGTAAATAGGATGCCTAGAGTAGGGACTGTGAGCTTTTTTCCATCTAAAGGGTAGGCCTATTTAGAAATTTTAACCTAAGATCAAGAAAATCAAATGTTTGGTAGGGCTAAAACATGCTTAATGTTATTCAGCACCTCCCGTCCAGGTTCGAGAACAAACAAAAACTCCGAACAACAAATTTGGAAGCGAAATCTTAACGAATCGGCTACAAGATGCTTCTAAGACAGGGCACATGTGAACTCAGCTCGCTCGGCAGAGTAGTAGATGATGCTTCGTGGCGTTCGTGGCTAGTGGCTCCCATCGGTAGCTCAAATCTCAAGTTGCAATGCCACCAGTACCACCATCCGGCAAAGGGAATCGTCATCGGTGGAAGTGGAACAGAGAATCCGGGATCGTTGCGGCCTTGCGGGGCCTCCTCTCCGCTCCGCCGCCGCGCTCCGCTCACCGCGAAACAAAGCACACGTGCACGCGCACCCCTTCCTCGTGCGGTCGTGCCGGTACGCGCCGTGGGCCGACGCGCATACCGAGCGCACGTTCTCGATCGCTCTACCCTTTTTAACGGCAGCTTCAGCTTTCCCAGCGAAAAGCAAATGCACAGCCGGTGCAATGCGATCGACTGATCGAGACATCAAGTTAAATTTCTGTGAGAACTCAGAGAACAGAGATGGGGAACCCACACACAGTGACACAGCCTGGGTTCAGAGAAGCAGGGTTGCTGGCCTGCAGTGTAGTGTTAACATCCGAGTCACAACACTGCATCAAGGTCTTGTTTAGTTCCCTCCTTTTTTCAACTTTAGCACTATGCAAAAAGAAGATTCACCATCACATCAAACTTGTGATACATGCATGGAATACTAAATGTAGATGAAATCAAAAACTAATTGTACAGTTTTGTTGTATTTTGCGAGACGAATCTTTTGAACCTAATTAGTCAATGTTGGATAATAATTCACAAATACAAATGAAATGCTACACTTACACATTTATAGCAAAATGCAAACTTTGCCTCTTCCAATTTGAAAACTAAACAACGTCTAATCCGACTTCGCATGTTGGTTCCGCCGCCGCGGCGAAGGATGGAACGGACTGGACTGCTGCCTTCACGTGGTCAGCTTATCTTGACTCGCTGGTCGGTGAGGTCAACGAGTCAACTCCCCCAACGGCCCCACGCGCCCGACAGTAGCGAAGGGACCTCGGTGGGCATACACGTGAGGCTGCCAGTGGAGTTATGCCGGACATTATGAAGATACGAACAGGGAAAACGAGGGCCGAATCAAATCACTGTCTCCCAGCTTGAGTTATCTGCGTCGATTTTTTTTTAACGTTCTCTGCGTCGATTTGATCAAGGTTGAAGATCGAAAACCTTCGTAGAAGGAAGAACGCCAGAACGGTAAACAGCAGGGAACAGCCTTCCAGGTCTCAGCAGTGTGTCTTCAGTCTTCAAGCAGAAACAGTCTGATCGGGAAACCTAAGGATGCTACAGCTAGTTCGCATTGACTGACTGATTGACACTACGGAAACACAGGGCATTCATGCGGTCACCACTCTTCACTTGCCAGTTCACTACCAGATGAGGAGGAGAGAAAGGAGAAACGCGCGAGAAGAGCCCCGCGAGTCCGCCGGGTTTAGCCGAAGCGAATCTCGAGGACCAATGTCCGTCTGTAGGTCGCCTCGGCTTTTGTTATCCTCTGGCTTCCGTCGGTCGGGTTTCGCGGTGTCGGCCCAGCGAGGAGACTATGGCCTATCGGCCCAGGATAGGAATTTAGGCCTTGCCAACGCAGGGATTCTGATACAATCCGTTGGCCGAAGTGGTTCGATGCTCACAGGAGTTGTGAGATTCACAGAAAGTAAACGCGCCCAAGCTAGCTTACCACGCGTTCACGCAACAAAATCGCGGTGGCCAATTGCGCGGCCGCGGCTTACACGAAGCGCGATCGAGAGCAGGTTAAGCGCCCGCGCCGGCGAGACGCACGGGTTCGTATGCGGTGGTGCTCAGCTAGGCAGTGCTCCGTGCTCCGACGAGGAACTCCTTCCACCTTCCTGAAGTCCTCGCGCGCGCGTCACCAAGCACAGGTCGATCGCCGCGCACGGCCCGCATGCCACCGGCCTCGAAGCACACCGCGGCGCGGTGTTATGTGGCGCTTAATGCCGCCGTGCCGCCGCCCTCCCGAGATCCACTGCACGCCACCTCGCGCGCGCGCTCGCTCGGCGCGCCTGTCCAGCCGCCACGCTGCAGCGCACCTTGTCCGCCGCCCCCACCGTCCGTCGAACTGCGTGCGCTGCCGCGACGTCGTCCACCGCCGCGTCGGTATGATCATCAAGGCACTCGACGGCACCTTCTTACTAGGAAGCTGGAACACATCGCGAGCTATTCTGGGCCCAGGAAAGGGGGCGGTGAGGACGTGGACGCCGCGGCGTGGCGACCATGTCGACACTGGCGCCGGCCAGTCGGACCCCAGGGGTGGACGGTAAATGAAATACCGTCCACCCCCTGGGCCTCTCCCGAACCAGATTGGGCACGTGCGGTCGAGATCGGCGCGGATGGTAGCGAGACCCCTCTCCGCCTTGCTCGCGGAGACGCACGACGCGCCCGCCTGGCGTTCCCCGGCTTCGACGAAACGATGAGCTCCCGTCCATCTGGAAGCTGGGAGTAAACGCTGGTCATGGAGACTGGAACATCATATCTTGCTCTTGCCAATTGCCATTGCCCTGTGCCCGTCCATCTGGGCCAGCAGCTCGCAGTCCGCGCTCTCGCGCCTAGCAGTAGTTTCCTCCCGTGCCGCTCAAATGCCGCCGTTGAAGCACACCATGGTGATCCGGCCGGCGGCGCGCTCGTGATGTCATGTCCGACACCCGCAGCTCGAAGTCCGTGTCCAGCAGGACGTTATTGACGGTCACGTTGCGGTGGACCATCGGCGGCGAACAGTCGTGGTGGAGGTCCGCCAGCGCGTGCACGAGCCCGTCGATTGCGCGCACCCGCGCCGCCCAGCCGAACCGCCTCGCAGCTCCGGCCGCCGGTGCCGTACAGCACCTTTCCGAGGCTGCCACGCGCCCACGAGCTCGTACGCCAGGTACATGTGCCCGCCCATGGCGCAGAACCCGTGGAGCATCACGATGTTCCGGTGTTGGACGCGCGTCAGCGCCCGGACCTCGCTCCCAAAGCTCCTCTCGCTAGCGCCCCGGCACGCGCCGCCAATCTCCGACGCGTCCAGCCACTTCACGACGAGGCTGTGCCCACCGGGCAGGTCGGCGAGGCACACGCTCCCGAAGCTGCCCTTGCCGATGCACTGATGCAGTAGGCCTCGTTGAAATGCTCCGTCGCCGCCAGGATGTTCCCGAACGAGAACTCCGCGTTCTTGCCCCAAGATGGGTGCGACGTCGTCCACCCCCGCGTGTCCTCTTCGATATGATTATCAAGTCAGTCGATGGCATCTTGTCCATGGGAGTCTGGAACACAATGTGAACCATTCTGAACCCAGGGAAATCGGGTGGTGGCGGAGCGTGTTTACAATGGCGCCGGCCAGTCGGATCCCGGGGGTGGACGGTAAATGAAATACCGTCCACCCCCTGGGCCTCTCCCGAACGTTGAATCGGACTCGTGCGGTCAAGATCGGCGCGGATGGTAGCGAGGCCTCTCCGCTATGCTCGCGGAGTCGCACTACGTGCCCGCCTGGCGTTCCCCGGCTCCGACGAAACGATGAGCTCTGCGAGCAAACGCTGGTCACTGAGACTGGGCACCATATCTTGCTCTTGCCATTGCCATGCATGTGCCCGTCCATCTGCGCCAGCAGCTCCAGCGCCCGTGCCGGCGCCGGCTGCCAGCATCCAGCATCCGCGGGCAGCACGCCGACACGGCACCTGCACGACGCCGGCGATCTCTCGCTCCCGCACCGTTTGCTGTTGTGCACAGCCGTGGCGCGAGGCGCCGCCGCCCCCTCGCGCGCCTAGCAGTAGCTTCCTCCCGTGCCGCATGTTGAAGCGCACCCCCCTCCACATGCCGCTCGAAAGCTGGAGCAAACCGTGGTGATCCGGCGGCGCGCTCCTGCTGTGGTGCCATCGAACCCGGCCGTCCACCTGCTGCCTGGGTGAGTAGCTCCACCAGCACGCGCACGCTGCATACACCAGACCTCGCTGCCGTCGCCCGTACGTGCTGGCGTCAAGCCTTGCCGCCGCAACGAAGACATTGGAAACTTGGCATTTGCAGGTGCCGCACACTCATATATGAGGAAAAAAAAAGTAAACAACACACCTGAGACTCGTGCATTCAAATTATAAGAGAGTACGCGACCATGCATGATGAAACACACACATGGCGCTGCAAAACATCCAACTAAAAAAAAAAGGCCATGCTGCTATGAAAACTAATTAACGCCGTGGGAATTTACTAGCCGAGAATAGCGGTGTTCTCCAGCGAGCTGCGAGGGGGTGGTCGTCGTACAGCGCAAGAGACCACGAGATTGCGATGAAGGTGTAGTCAAATACCAACAGCAAGACATACAAGGTATCAATCGACCTGCAAATTAACACGAACGGAATTATTAGATAAAACGCCATGGTTAATCAAATATTACGTAAAGATGGACCAGCAAATAAAGAAATCGCATGCGAAAAAGTCGGGCAAACATTATTTGCTAAAGCGTATCAAATTACTATTCGTCTTGACTTTTTAGATTCATAACATTTACTATGCATCTAGATATACACTATGTCTAGATACGTAGCAAAAGCTATATGCCTAGAAAAACCAAAATGAATTGTAATTTGAGATGGAGAGAGTAGTATATAATATACTTATCCAACAGGATGCACGTCCGATCTCACCATCTTGCCGTATCTATAATGATACATCCCAGGCGAGGTTCGAGTCAAGGCGATTTGTACGCGCCAGAGTTGCTCGTGCCGATGGTGAAGAAGGACTGTGAAGAAGGACTGTCGTAACCTATTCCTTACTTATACATACATGCCTCTTTCTAGTCCTATTACACAACCTCTGCGTTCCACTGAATCATTGGAACTGCTGTGAGCCAACTCTTTCTCAACAGTCTAAAATGACTCAGTTGATGGATATAGCTAGCTAAAGCCTCAAAGGCAAGTAAAGA
Organism: Setaria viridis; assembly: GCF_005286985.2. Classification (NCBI taxonomy): domain Eukaryota; kingdom Viridiplantae; phylum Streptophyta; class Magnoliopsida; order Poales; family Poaceae; genus Setaria; species Setaria viridis. Next base: position 47,360,593 of record NC_048271.2, read on the forward strand.
ATGAGCAACAAGGTTTCCCATAACGTTTTTGAACGTTTTTGAGTAGTTTGACAGTCGGTCGCGACTGTTGTCATAGTCAACGACGGTTGAAACTTTCAGGGAAAAAACTTCGAATTGGGAGGGCAATCCTCCCGGTGAGCTGACCGTACCCCAAACCGACATAGGTGAACAAGTAGAGTATACTAGGGCGCGTCAAGAGAACCATGTTGATAGACTGGTCCAGGAGTTTAGGGGTGGCCTTAACTGTCTCACAATAGCAAACTTCCTCAAGCCGACATGTCCCAACTGAGATCTCAAAAAAAAAAGATACGTCCCAACTACGACAAAGTTTTTCCCTGGTTCTCCGTCGCCATAGCTGATAGATATATACCGTATTCTGTTGGGAGTCGAAAACCGTAACGCGCGCGGAGTTCTACCGCCCGCTCGCATAGACTATTCTCGTATAGTCCACATGCCGTACTGTATATACAAGTAAAAGCAGAGTAGCCTCAAAAAGCCAAAAAGCATATATTATAAAAAACACGACCACAGTGAGAGTCGAACTCACGACCTTCTGATCCGAAGTCAGACGCGCTAATCCACTGCGCTATGCGGTCGATGACTGAAACTATTTTTTCTCAAATTAAATATAGTATTTACAACATCGAATCTAAGGAGAGTGGAGAACGATTCCACGCACGTGCGGCATCTGCGGGGGACAAGCCACCGCGCCAGGAAGCATCTCATTCGATTCGGCAGCTGCGGGCCCACGCTCCCCTCCGCATCACACGTGCCACTCCCCCCGCACCTGCGCCTCCCCTCGCCCCGCCCACCACTCTTCTCCGCCTCCGGCGAGAGGGCGCGACCCACCCCGCAATGAAGCAGCTGCACCGGCAGTCGAGCATGAGCAAGCAGCACCGGCCGCACCACCACCGCACCTCACTCTCCCGCACCCTCGCCTCCTACCTCCTCCGGGAGCAGCGCCTCCTCTTCGTCCTCCTCGGCTTCCTCCTCGCCTCTTCCTTCTTCCTCCTCTACCCGTCCCTCACCCCGCATCGCGCCGCCGGCTCCTCGTCCGCTACCAACATCGCCGTCGCCGTCGCCCGAAAAATCCCCCGCGGCGGCGTGCGCCGCCTCCCCGTAGGCGTCAGGAAACCCTCCCTGCGCGTCGTCGTCACCGGCGGCGCTGGGTTCGTCGGGAGCCACCTCGTCGACAAGCTCCTCGCCCGTGGGGACAGCGTCATCGTCGTCGACAACTTCTTCACGGGCCGCAAGGACAACGTCGCGCACCACCTCGGAAACCCGCGATTCGAGCTCATCCGCCACGACGTCGTCGAGCCAATCCTCCTCGAGGTGGACCAGATCTACCACCTCGCCTGCCCCGCATCCCCCGTGCACTACAAATTCAACCCCATCAAGACCATCATATCCTTCCCGCTTCCTTGTCAGTTTTTTTTTTTGAGGGTCGCTTCCTTGTCAGTTGTTCATTTATTCGTATGGATAGGATTTCCTATGCCAGTCTTATACTTCAATGATGCACATTTCACATGGGAGGATTTAGAATTTTGCGTGCCTTCGTTGCCGGGAAGAACCGGAATTTTACATCTGTTTGTTTTGTTCTTATTTTGCTTTCTTCGAATTGTTTCCTTAACCAATGATGCACAAGACAAATGTCATGGGGACCTTGAACATGCTTGGACTGGCTAAGAGGGTTGGGGCCCGGTTCTTGCTGACTAGTACCAGTGAGGTGTATGGTGATCCACTTGAGCATCCACAGAAGGAGAGCTACTGGGGCCATGTAAATCCCATAGGTGTGCTAATTTTGTCTCAAGGAAGAAACATTTATCATAAGCAAGACATACCTTGGGAGTATGGCCCATTTGAGTCTCTCTAAGTCCACTACATTGTGTTATATGCCGCTATGCTATAATGTGCAGGTGTTAGGAGCTGTTATGACGAGGGGAAGAGAACAGCAGAAACTCTTACCATGGATTATCATCGTGGTGCTGGTGTTGAGGTAAAGCTTCAGTTTCTGAGTAGGGATCAGGTCTAACTACAGACCATCTTGTTGACAATATATAGGACCTTTTAAAAATTGTCATATGTCAATCATGTACGGTCAAACAAATGTTATGACCATTTGGTAAGTTTTGCAATTGAGCTGCACGCACATGTAAAATATTGAGCATGAGCGATCCATGCCCTCTTGCATATATTATTTTCTCTTACACTTCATTTTGGGTAATCATTAAGATTAAGTATATTGCTATGGATTTGTAAAAAAGAAATGATTATCTTCATAGTATGTGGCATTAAAGGTTGTCCAAAAATTGGTCCATTGTTAAATTTGAGAAAGATGTCTTTTCTTAACTTTATCTCGGGTGTATATTCAAAATAGCGACCACTCATTATTTATAGATGGAGGGTTGTCAGGAAGGGATGTTGCATTACATTAAGCTGCTGAAGTGCTAATTGATCGGATCCTCTGGTACTTTGGAGCTTTGGAATTTTGATTTCTGATTTTCATTTTTAGCAAGATCTTAGTACAGCCTTAGTTTAAATGCTGCAATTCTGCTTCTGCTTATGAGTTATATGTGAGCTTTATCTGTATTCCACTTCTTGAAGGAAGCTTTGACATAAGACTGCTTCCCTCAGGTGAGGATTGCTCGCATATTCAACACATATGGCCCTCGTATGTGTTTAGATGATGGTCGAGTTGTTAGCAACTTTGTTGCACAGGTTTGTCTCATTATGGTTCTGATTTATAGGAGAAGAAGAGTATCATAAAGTTCAGCATTACCTAAAGTTGGACATTGTCTCATTTTCAGGCTCTGCGGAAACAACCAATGACAGTATATGGTGATGGAATACAGACTCGGAGCTTTCAATATGTTTCAGATTTGGTACTTATAACTTATGCATGGTTTTTTGTGCATTTGTTTATTTATACCAGAACTACCAGTTAATGCATTTACGGATTATGGCGCCATAATTCTGATCTCCTGCCCTGATAAATATTTCACGCGCCATAATGCAGAAGTGCATGCATTGTTCTTTATTTTCCTCAACTTTGTTCTTAGTTGACCAGTTTTTATTTTTTATCTTTTTTTCTGCTGAAAGTTCATGTTTGCCATATTCATATCTGAAAAATTTACACATACACGAATTTATAGGTTGATGGGTTGGTAACTCTGATGGAAAGTGACCATATTGGACCTTTCAACTTGGGAAATCCTGGAGAATTTACAATGCTGGAGCTTGCACAGGTCTGCTCTTGATACTGAAGTTATATACCCATTATTCTTTGAAAATACCTCGGATTCTTGTCTACAATACACCTACCAGGAATCATGACAATGCACGATTTCGCTACAGGTGGTAAAAGAAACAATCGACCCTGGCGCATCTGTCGAGTTCAAACCCAACACTGCAGATGATCCACAAATGAGAAAACCTGACATCTCTAAGGCCAAAGCTCTTCTCAATTGGGAGCCCAAAATCTCGCTGAAACAAGGCCTGCCGCGTATGGTCTCGGACTTCCAGAAACGTATAATGGATGAGAAATGAGGAGCAGGGGCTACCGAACTCAGAATACTGTATCATACTGACGGATCCGGTGCCTCAACAAAGCTCAGATGAAGGATCACTTGCCTATATTTTCTTCCTCCAGGGCAATTTCTTTTTTGTGATAGGACATCTGTTCTTTTGTTTCGGTATCGTTGATACATAAACTTTGCCATAGAATTACATGTTCGAGTTGTTATCAAAACTGTAGCCTTTCAATGAACAGTTTAGTATCTACATAACCATAGTCTTTTTTCTGTTTTACATTGTGTCTTGCAGCTCACTCAGTTCCATTTGAGGATTTCAGAGTCTCATTTCACTGCCTTTCTGGGAGATTTCATATTAAAGATACTTAATTTACTCCATACAATATCACAATTTGCTGATGCGATCGAAGCACCTATCACATTACATACATGCTGGCAGAAAAGTGGCATACTTGAAAATTCAAACGCTGCACGAAACTGCAAAGCATCGTAACCCGGAAGGACAAGAGCTTGCAATGGAGCGGCTCAAATGAGGTGGATGTTGAACTGGAGCAGGGTCTCGACGCCGTCGGTGGTGTGCTCGTCGCCGGGGTGCAGCGTCTGGATGGCGGCGAATCCCTTGGCGTTCTCGTACTTGCCTGTGCCCCCGATGATGGCGATGTGTGACTCGGGCGCGGCCATCCGGTGGACCCCGAAGAAGCTGAGCGTGTCGCCGTGCGGCGCGTCGGGGCCCTCGAACATGGCCGTGAGCACGATGGTCTTGCTGGTGCCGTCCTGTGAGCTGGCGACGTAAAACCCCTGCGCCCTGCCGATGACCCCGGCGCCGAGCTCGTGGCCCTCGGTGAGCTCGTCGTCGATGACGGTGGTGGTACCGAAGAGGAGGTTCTGGAGCGTGACGCCCGAGGGGAGGTCCCCGGCGTTGACGAAGGGGATGTTCTTGTTGCCGCCGTTGACGGGGTTGCCGTTGTTCTGGACGAGGACGCCGCCGCCGGAGGTGCCGCCGAGCCCCGCGACGTAGGGGGCGTTGTTGCCGTTGATGAGGCTGGTGGCGCCCTGCGGCAGCGGCACCGCGCCCTGGATCGGGAAGATGTTGGTGTTGGGGCGCGCGAACGGGAGCTGCCCGTTGGCCGCCGCGCTCGCCACCACGCCGGTCACGATGCGCCCCGACGGCTGCGAGCCCCCCAGGATGTCGTGCATGAAGAACGTCAGCGGGTGGTCACCCGCGCCCGCGCCGGCGGCTCCGACGTTCGCAGCTGCAGCGCCACCGCTGGCAGCTCCTGCGGCGTTGCCCGTCGCGGCGGCACCGGCAGTCGCAGCCCCCGCGGCGCCCGCGGCTACTGGGCCGGCCGCTGGTGCCACCACCACTGGGTCGGTGGGGGGGTCCGTGGGGGCGGGCAGCGGGTCGTCAGGCAGGGGAGCCTCCGCTGGAGCGGCAGGCTGAGGCTGCTCGTCGAGGACGCGGCCGGCGAACGCGCAGTTCGCCACGGCGAGCGCGAGCGCCAGGTACAGCGCCGCCCTGACGGCTTGCACCGCGTTCCTGGTGGCCATGACGGCAACGGCCGTGTCGCAAAGCAGACTTGAATGTCCCTGGACAAGAGCGATCAATGTGTCGCGTAGGCAATCAGCTGTTGATCAGTGAATCGCCTGTGCTAGCTGCTGTTCATGGCGTTGCGAGCTGCAAGATTTATATGGGACGTTTCAAGCTTGGTGGAGTTGCTTGTTGGCGGTGTTGTGTGTTAGTTGTGCGAGGACGTCCAGGAACCTAAACCCCTGAGAAGCGAGGAGCAGTTGGGAGGGACAGGAACCGAGGCGCTCAGATGACCAGCGACGCACGGGCAGGTGTGCTGATCGGGGAGTGGTTTTGCCTTGCCCTGCGAGTTTGCAACGTGCGCCCGCCCGTCGGCGCAGATCAAGTTGCTGCTGTGAACGGCGTACCAAAATGCTCGCAGCGTGTTCAGCCGCTCGATCCAACAAGCCCCAGTAGATCACTATGGTCATCGCAGAGCATAGGCACACGCATCAGCTCTTCATGTACACTTGCGCAGGGTTGGACATTGCTCTTTTGCATAAGCTGCTTCTTCCACATGAGCATGCCATATCCCCCAAAGCACAGGGCACAGCACAAGAACTAACATTGTCAGATCGCAATAACTGGACTAACAGTCACTATTGCATGTAACAATAAACATATAAATGCCAGCAGAGATTAATTTACACAGTACCTTAATACCAAAATTGTACATTTCTATTTCACTATTATACCAGCCAGAAAAAGAAGAAAAATCCGCCTTCCCGAGTTTGGAGGGAAAGCCTCCAGGACTACGTTATTGAGTTGGGAGCAAAATGGTAACATATACATGATACAACCAGGTCCAACTGGGGATCCCGCTTGTTTTTGGTGCTCCAATATCTACCTACAGCCATTTAAGCCCATCCACTTCAGTAGCCATGTGGTGAATTCCTGTAATTATCAGCCTCTATAGCGATTCATTGATGGCTCCTTTCACTGGATTTTCACCAGCCATCGATCCATATGCATATGCTTGCGATGGCTATTGGCGCAAAACATTGGTCATCTCTAGCCACAGAGCTTGGTGGATTTAGCCACCCCCAAGAAGTCAGCTATGATTTCCTCTAGGAGATCTTCTTGCAAGATACAACCAATATCGCTCCCGACCAGATAGGCACCGTCTTCAGAACTAGCCCACTCAACACTCAAGAGTAGGCTTTCCTGATTAAACACCATCTCTTGCCGTAGCTGGACCACCCTTTGCCACACCATCTCAGCAAACTCTTCATGGTCCCAACCAGGCAAGCACATCCTCAACAATCCCTTTGAGCAACTCTGCATTAGAGAGGTGATTATATCCCTGAGAACAACACTTGTGATGTCAAACAATAGCTTCCTCTCAGCTGGTGGCCATAAAATGAGGCTGCTGTACTTGTTTTCAAGTTCATCATATAAATCAGCGCCTGCAGGACACTCCAGTAAGTAGCAGTTTTCAAGCAGCTCATCCTGGTTGGCAGCATGAATGCCCAAACCAGTAAGCATATCAAGCACGTAGGAGAAATCCCTCTCTTCTTCATCCCTAAAAGCATGGGATTCCTCCATTTCAGGAAGAGGCTGACATGCTGTCTCATTGTCACTCAATATAAAAAGCTCAGTGTCATCTCCACCATCCGTAGTCTCCCTCTTGAGAAGCCGAAGTTGCATTCTGAGCTCTGCAATATTTACAATAAATCAAATCCAAGAACTGAGATTAAGGAAGAAAAATCAGAAGAAAAAAACCCGATCACTTGCCTTGAAGATCTGCGCTAATTTTCTCAAAATCTCCTGAGTAAACATCTTCAGCGTCCATGGAAGATTCAAGAACAGACACTGGACTTTGCTGGTCATCTTTGTTTGAGCTTGTTGGCGATTCGGATCCATTAGGTGGAATACAAAGGGTTTGATTGCCATCCCCTTGGCGATGATCAATCCCCACAAGAGAATCTGATTCTATCGTGGGATCATAAATGGTTGGGTAATCATCAGCTTGATGGTATTCAATCCGCTCATCCTGAATTGAAAACTGCTAGCAGTTATTAAGCGTGACATGGGAAAAACCAAGCAAACCCTCAAATGACAGCGAAGGCAATATAATAGTATGCACATGTTAAAACGGAGAAATCAGTGTTTTTGAGTAGTGCACATTTCACACTTCCAGCAGAACACTGAGTGCAAACTAAAAGTAAATTAAAAAAAATAAGGAATGGCATCTTGGAACCTTAGTACAACAAATCAGAAGAAATTCAAACGGTTTGCTCAAAAGAAAGTGCTCACATGATTGAAGATTTGCTAGAGTGAACGAGAGGAAGAAATAATGCAATAAGGGTATTCGTACCTTAATCTCATCAAGATTAGGGTCGAGAAGGCATTCATCTAATGCTGCTGCTGCTGTCTGTTTAAGCATTTGCTGGTTCTGTCCAGTAGAAGAAAGAGGTGTTCTATTACTGCCAGGGATTGCAGAACTGGTAGCCAGAACACCTACTGCATCTAGTTCATGGTCAAGATTTGCAGGATGCAGTGACTGTTCAGATGTATCTGGCACGGCAGTAATATTAACTGGCTCCTCGTAATTTACATGTATCTCACGTTCAACTACCATTGTTTCCTCATTATCTGGAGACATCAGATCAGATTCATCACCATGTATTGTAGAATCTCTACCCAGAGATTGTCTTTGCCTGCCACGACATGCATACTCAGAATAGTGCGGTCCCACCTTCAGAACATCTTTAAGCATTGAAAACTCATTATACCTAACACTACCAGCTCGTTTTCTATTGTTCGACTTTTGAACTCCGCGGATGAAGGATGGTGGAAGAGATTTGGACCTTGTCAATTTACTAGCAGCCGTGTCTCTCCATCCATCATTGCTGCTGATGCCAAGAGGATAGATGCATGAGCCTTGCATTCTATCACTCTGAACTTCTCCCTTGGGACATTTCCTGCATGCCATTTTGTGGGTAGCAACTTTTGATGCTTCCTGATCTGAGAGAGCAAGCACATCCCCGAGTGTGCTGAAGCCATCACTATCAGTTACTTGATCCTGACACTGATGGGTCTTCTTCCATCTGTTAGAGAGGTGTCTCTTTGCTTCCTTGCTTACTGATGTTTCAGCTGAATATGTTGGTGAAGAGTTGAAGCTGGAAGAAGGCCAAACATCACATATCTCAGAAGATCTATGAATTGCCTCTGGAGTCTTGTGCTTAGAAACAGATGACAGGAACTGTGACCTTTCATCTGAAGCAAAAGTTATGGTCTCTGAGTTGACAACATGTTTCCTACTTCCACCCCTAACAGCTCTCATTTGTTTGGTGATCTCCCTAGCAATTTCTCTAGATCCCTTCCCCATACGGCCTAATGTTTCAGAATCTCCAAGGGGCACCTGACACATGTAATCTTCAGTATACGGACTCCATCTACCAACATCTTGATATTCTTTGTGCTTCCTATAATCAGAATGAGAGATTTCATGATGCAGGGGAAGGGCTCCTTCAACATCATGGGGTTTCTCAAGACTTGGCTTCAAGACAACAATCCGGGTGGGACAGCCTTGATTTCCAGCATTTTCATGGTGACCGGACCTTGACAGTTTCTGCCTCAATGAACCAGACTCTTCTTTTAGGGATTGATAGGACACGTTAGGATATGGCTTCCTCAAAGAATGTTTCACTTCCTTTTGCTCACTGAAGTTGCTCTCAGTGGCAGTACTTTGATTTCTTCGAGATGGCTTCAATATCGTTATGCAGTTTGCGGTAGAGGATGGAGAATCACGCTTATGCAGGTCCCTTCTGACAACAGGATCAAATTTTTGAAGAAATTCCAACAAAACATCCCTGTTAGATACTAATGCATCAAGTGTCTCATTAAATTCTTCTGACATATGAAGGGATTCATCAGTAGAAAGACGCTTGGCATCTATAAATTTCTGCCTTATGAAATCTATATCAGCACTGTCAGTCTTGTCAGATCTGGAACTTGTATTTCCATTTTTAGATCTTGGGCTCCGGTGCATCTTTGTTTTTGTGGCCTCCATAACTTCGAAAACATCAATTATATCATCTGCACTTCTCCTGTGTGGAATGCTTTCATGAAAACCAACAGGTGAAGTCTTTGGTGCATGACTTCGGGTATATACATGCTGGTTATGGGTTCCAGATGAAGGCAGCGAATCAAGACCCATTAACCTCCCTACAGCACCTGGTGAAATGTGCCTAGCATTGACATCATTTGAGAATTCTTCGTCTATTAGCATTTTCATTGGTACAACACTGCCTTTTCTTGATTTACTTTGCCTGTTAACCGCAGCAAACTGAGACGGAAAAAAAAAGAGAGAGAGGGCATAACAATTCATTAGTTAGCTCTTACATTGGCAAAGTAAATTCAACAAATAATCAGTTAATAAAAGTGTAAAGTTTAATAGATGAAGATGCAAACTGAATACGATTAATCCTCATAAATAATTACAGCAAATTTCACTTGATACAATAAAGCATACCATTTAAGACATGTTTAAAAATACACCAATAGTATATGCACCTCAGCTTTATGCTGTCAGTTTTATGGCATAGTTTCAATAAGTCTTGAGCTCTTTAATTCCAAGCATGTGAATCATATGCATATGATATACATCTTCTACTAAATACAGATGACTCACCATAGAATCAGATAGTATCCCTGGACAAGTTGCTTGTTTCCTAGAAGGCACAACTCCTGTTCAAAAGCAAAGAAATAGAAATTAATATTCGCAGGTCAAAACCAGAATGGCAACAGTAGTAACATGCTGAGGTGGATTTGTAAGACCACGAAGGAAAGGTTGCAAATGCAATTCATTTGTTCCTAGACTCCACCTAAAGGTAAAATAAATATGAAGATATCAGTTGTTGGGCTCGATCAGGCAGTCTTCGTAAGGAGAGAATTTACTAGAAATTACTATGGAACTAGATATATGAGAGAAGGGTGCATCAAAAGGAAGCATAAGCATCCATAAACATCAAAGATTCAAATTGTTCATGCAGCGAGTTCCCAAGTTGCCATTTCTTTCTTAACAAACCCGTACAACTTCATTTTGCAATTTAGAATTGAAGCAATGGCAATCATCAGCTCGTCCACAAACCATAACTTTCTGGAACACCCGCAGAATATTTGTTGAAACATTTGCACAATACTAAATCTCTTTAGGGACATCACTGGTGGAATCAGGGGGGCCCTCACCATGTAAGTACGTCATTGCTGCTACAACTATATAGCTACATAACCTTCCATCACATGGAGCCTCTTTGAAGGACACATCACAAGTAAGGAGATGCAACAGGCCAGAACTACACTGACAAGGTACAAGCTTTGTAGGACCACCCAGCAAATAGGAACCATGAAGAATAGTGCACAGTATTTGCTTCAATTCCACATGGCAGTAGACTGAATTTCTACTACCCCAAGTACTTCCTTTATAGAACAAGCAGAAGGGATCCAGAGCAAGTTTCACCGTTAGTGATTAAAAAAGCTGTACTTCTCTTCTATGACTAAGTGACAAATCCATGTTTATCAAATATTTGCTTAGCCATTAGCATAGGAAGTGAAGACCACTTGGCCATGAACCATCACGGCATCCAACAGCCAAGAGTACACGGAATAGAATAATTTAATGCTTTAACTTACATATCCAGCAAATTACGGACAAGTGAGGTTTCTTTGCGTGATCTTGTGGGAATTGACAAGTTGACAACATCATACATTTCTTTATGCAACTATAAATTCCACAATCTACAGTGCTCCAATAATTCATGGCATCCCATGATGTAGAAGTTTATTCCAAATACGGCAAAACTGGATGGGAAATTGCATCCTTTTCGCGCTTGGTTTTTAAAATTGGCCTAGAACTCGTGCAGAATCTAGGCCACTGCAGCTTCAAATGAAAGGACAATAAACAATAGAAAAGAATTGTCCGCCAAAATGGTTTGAAATTGGAAGCAAGAATCTTTCTCTCTCCAATAAAGGCATGACTAAGACCTAAAGTCCACGAGAAAGCTATGTCCCCGCAGCAAAAAACAAGGTTAGAAAAGATTGCAGGCCCTTTCACTCAGTTATGTCAAATCTTCAAGAACTAAGTTGATTTATGCCAAACTATTTGTCCTAAGAAATCATGTTATTAGCTAATGTGCACAAACCCGGAAAAGGACGTGCTTTCCAACACCAAACTTCACCCATACGAAGTGGAGATGACGGTGAAAAGACGGGATTTAATTCAAAACACAAAGCGCAACCTAAAAATGGATTTTGACGAATGTGCAAGCAACCCCAAGCTCCCGATAGCAGCACCAGAACTACAAAGGGGGGGAAACGAAAACTATGTCCTAATCTCATAAGGATGAAGCAAGAGAAAAATAACCCCAACAACCATCACTGTCCAAGATCAAAGATGGGATCTTCATCACATGGACTCCCTACCAAAAAAAAAAACAAAAACTTGCGCAGAAAAAAATCCGAAATTTCAAAAGAGAAATCAAGCAGCACCAAAGGAATCTACAACAAGAAAGTGGGCAAGCGCGTACCGTGGTGATCGGGGCTGGTAACGGTGGAGCGCGCCGCATTCCGCTCCGACGACCCGTCGCTCTCTCTCCGCCGCGATCTGCCTCGCGCAATGCTCGCCATGCTCACCTCCCCCGTTCCAGAGCCCGACCGGTTGCGGCGACGAAGCAATCTCTCATCCGCCGGGCGCAAAGTGGGGGGGCGGGATAGAGAGTGGTGGACTCTGAGAGCTAAACGGGCGAGTCGATTTTGAGTGGGAGGGAGAGGACCGGAAGAGGACGACGACGGGGAAATAGACCTGTTTGTTTTCGTCTGCCCGTTCCTTGTCTCTCTCTAGCCTCTCCTCTCTGGACGGAGCGCTGGTGGCCTGTTTCTCTCTCTAAAATCTCGCTTACCTATGTGAGGTTTTGTATCTTTCAGTTTCTTCTCCCCTTCTCTCTCTATCTACAATCCTTGTCACTCTATCTCTTTTTCAAGTATATATCCACCAGTTGTACAGTATCTCTACTCAATTAATTTTGCCATAGCTTGTCATACTCCCTGTGCTTTTATTTGGCTTTATTTTGCCTCTAGGTCCCTCGACAGTTTTATATTTGTAGCATCGCTGTTTTCACCTTTATCACTAAAGGTGCATCATTAGGGGTTTGCTTGCAATCATCATTTTCGCCCCCGGAATTGTTTAGATAGGTAAAGCAAGTAATGTTTATTCTATATAATCAATGCTAATGATCCTCAAGAGTGATATTAGTTATACCAATATTACATTACTATTTTTCAAGATTACTGCCAAAATATCATAAGAATAAACAATACTTTAATTATGTAAGGTACTCTTTATTTAGTTCTAAGTTTGTGATATTATCTATACTTCTTCTCACCTTGTGCCAAAAAGTCGATGATAAGAAAAATGGCGTTACCCTAACGTAGTAAAGCTAATATAAACCTGAAATAGTTCTACTGATGAAACACTCCACATTAAGCTCTGTGATCGTTGGTACTTCTTTTTGCTTGACGCCAAAAATCATGCATACAAAGAAATGGCTTAGTAACCTAAAACACTTTTTCATTTAGTTCTTGACATTTGTAATCATCAACACTCCTTTTCTTTTGGCTTTGAGCATGATAATTTTTACTATCAACGTAACGCTAATATAAATTTACAAACATTTTACTATTTGCACTCGATATTGAAACGACCTATTTAATGTCACCATAAGCAACCTAACATCTAAGTTTAAAATTGCGGAGAATGGACCATTGTCTGTTTATAGGCGCTCCACGACCCAAAACCAAAACACATCCATAGTCCGAACAGTTGGACAAAAGTCAAAAGAGAAGCCTAGCGCACACCCTCCAAGCCCACCGGTCCCCAAGGCACGTGAATTTTTTAGAAGCAAAGGGGCCAATTTGCGAAAGCCACCCAGTACGGTCAGCCATGCAGAAGAACCCAAAATCGTTTTCCCATCACACCCAGCCACGGCACCTGCATGGTCAGTGTCTACAGTACACCACGCGGGACCACCTGCCGCAGGCGGGCCCGTCGCTCACACGTGTGGGTCGACGGTCGAAGCAAGCAGGCCCCTGGTGCACCTGGTCCATGTCCACGCGTAGTGGCATCCGCTGGCTGATCCGCGTTGCCCGGTCTCGCCCCCGTGCCCGTGCGCCCGCCTGGGATGCCGCTGCCGTTGCCCTGCCTCCCAAAGCACGAGCGAGCGAGCGGCCTACGGAGTACTACGTGGAAGACGCCCCTCCTGGCCCCACGCATCGGCCAGAGCATACTCATTAAACCACGGCCCAGGGCCCCACCGCGCCGCAGAGCAAGACAGCCGGGCCCACGCGTTGGTGTACCCGGGGCCTTGGCCTGCTCTGCCGGTGCCTCGGTACCGGACCCTAGGATGGTTTGCGAGCGCCTGCGCTTGTTCTCTAGCGGTGCGTGGCTCTAGAGGAGTGGAAGGGGGAGAAGGAGGGTGGGGCCCCCGTGCATCGGCAGGTAGGGCAGGGGCGCATCGGCAACGGCGAGCGATCATGGCGGGTGGGGGAAGGGAAAACGACCGGAAGGATACGCCCGTGCCCGTGTCGCGTCGATGCAAGGTAGGTGACGCCGCAGCTGCAACTCGCGGGCCTTCAATTTTGGGACGGTACTACCCGGGGCCGGGATGCAAGGTTCGTTGCTGTTCAGTCCGACGAGTACGAGACGACACACGTGCACGATTTATGCAGGAGAATCTCTCGACGGCGCTTGGAGCAATACTGTTTCAAACTACGGCAACAGGAGACGTGGAGATGGAGTGCTGGTGCTACTGATCCACGGACCACGGATTGTTGTGCTGGGCCTTGAAGGATCAGCAAGGGTACTGTACCGCCTGAGCAGAGAAAAGAAAACGAGAGCCGAGCCGAGGCCCGGCGCGATGGATGTTGGTTGTTGGATGTGGATGGCGGCGGGCGGACGGGGACGTGACATGCGCCTAGAGTCAACGAGATTCCTCTCCTCTCCTCGCGTGCTGCGCTTGTATCCCGGGTCGCCTGTCGCGCCGCGCCGCTAGCCGCCGCGGCGTGCTGGAGAGTGGAGAGCTTGCAGTAGCAGAGGCAGGCAGGGCGCCAGAGCTTTTCGTACACGACAGCGCCCATTCCTTCCCTTGAATTACGCAGGCGGCAGGCCTTCTCATGACGAGGTGCTCGTACACTTTGAGGGACGTTTGGTTCCTTTGTTTATTTTTAGCACGTGTCACATCAAATATTTAGATACTAATTAGGAGTATTAAACGTAGACTATTTACAAAATCAATTATATAAGTAGAGGTTAAGCGACGAGACGAATCTATTAAGTCTAATTAATCCATCATTAGCAAATGTTTACTGTGGCAACACATTGTCAAATCATGGACTAATTAGGCTTAATAGATTCGTCTCGCCGTTTAGCCTTCACTTATATAATGGGTTTTGTAAATAATCTACGTTTAATACTCGTAATTAGTATCTAAATATTCGATGTGACGGGTGCTAAAAATAAGCGCATGTAACCAAACCAGACCTTTAAATAAATCCGCTGAAGGTGAGCACCCGTGCCGAGGGGTAGTAGGCTTCTACTAGTGGTGGTGGTGGTGGTACAGGGCAGAGTAGCCAGCCGCCATCGCACATGCGGACGCGATTATTAGTCCTCGTGTGCAAAACAAGCGCGTCTCAATGGTTGACACGATCTCGCCGCGCTCTGTTTTGGTTCCGGCACGGAGAACACGACGGGATTCTCCAAGCTCACCAGGCACACACCAAGAAAGAAAGGGGACACGGTAGATTATCCAACGCTTAAATGATCGTAGAAGAAATACTACACCACAGTTCTTTCAAAATCCTAGGGGGCGTTTGGTTCCTCGAGCTAAAGTTTAGTTCGTGTCACATCGAATATTCGGAGACTAATTAGGAGGACTAAATATAAGTTAATTATAAAACTAATTGCACAGATAGAGGCTAAACGACGAGATGAATCTATTAAGCCTAATTAATCCATAATTAGCAAATGGTTACTGTAGCAGCTCATTGTCAAATCATGGACTAATTAGGCTTAATAGATTCGTCTCGCCGTTTAGCCTCCATCTATGTAATATGTTTTGTAAATAGTCTATATTTAATATTTCTAATTAGTATCTTTGATGTGACAGGACTAAAACCAAGCAGCCCCTAATCTGCCGAAGCGGGCTTTATCCGCTGTCATAGTAACTTTGACAAGATAGGTTGATTCCTTTTAGTACGCACATCATCGGTATGCGTGCATGTCATGTCACTTTGAGCGTTTTTCTGTTTGTACACTTGGGCCGCCACGAGACGACGAGGGCAGTCACCATACGTCGCAAATCAAGGGCAAAGCTAGTCACCGTACCATACGCTTGGTGGCATCCCGCGCACGTGGCGGGAGCGACGACAACACGGCGCGGCCGCCACCACGCCACGCGCCATGCGGTACTAGTATATGGCACGTCGAAGTTGACAGTGCCGTGAGCCACGAGTCATGGCCGCCGCCATTTCCGGGCATCCATTAATCATACGCGCGACAAAGCGCCCCCGTCTTGCGTGCGTGCGTGGAGGCTGAATTTGGCGCGGCACGGACCCGAGACGTCGACGGATCGGCCGAAACCTGCCGCTAAGGGCACCGCAATGGACTGACAGGCTCTCTACAAGCCTTCCACGTAGGAGAGAGAATGAGTTGCCGTTACGGCTGAGCTGCGCGGGCCTCACCACGTGTTCTCCCTCTCCCTCTCCCTCTCCCTCTGCCTCGTCGTCCAGCGGTCCAGCCATCTCTCCGCCTCCTCCACTGCTTCGGCCTCCGGTGCTGGCCACGGCCACTGACACGGGGCGAGACGAGCGCAGCCGACGGCCGACCCCAGCGCGAGGCGGACGCCGACGTGGGGCGCGGCCACCGGAAGAGGACAGGGCCGGGGCATGGGCGGAGGCCGGACCGGCGCGGCAGGGCCTCCGGGATGGTTATGAGGGAGAGGGGAGGAAAGAGGAAGGGAGCAGACTGAGGAAGAGGAAGGATTGGCTCATTAAAATATTTATTTTTTAAGGTCCCATAAAACTTTGTAAAGCAGGTCAAAAAGATGGATCGTTGGAGGAGTGACCTACATTGACATCAGTAGCTAAGGTGGACAAGTCTTATAGAGAGCAAGCTTACTTTACTATTGCGGCTGCCGCTAATTCGCTGCACTACCGAACGTTGCCGGCTTGATCTAACGAAAATTTCGCCGTAATCAAAATGCCCAACCAGAAGACCATACAAAATCCCTCGATTGGCCTGGCGCTGACGCTGAGGAGTGACGAGAAACCGAAGCAGCAAAAGGCAGGAGCTAGGAAGAGATCAGGGGGGGAGGGGGGGCCATATCGCCGTGCCGTCCCAGGCTCGCAGCTTTGCCCAAAGAAGAAATCAGCGCGCGGGCGTGGGTGTGGCCGTGGAATGTCGAGACTCGAGAGAGACTTGAGAGGGGATGTGACCGGCGATGGGACGAATGCAAGTCAGATCGCTCCCTAGTCCTCACTTTCATGATCTGCTCTGCTGCGGTTCCTGAAGGGCCCGCGGCAATAGTAAAAAGGCAGTGAGCAGCCGCCAGCCGGCGACGACGGGTGCTACTGCGTGCTAGTGCTACTGTGCTACAGAAGCAGAGCCGCACGGCGCGAGCACGCCGCGGGGAAGAAGGCTCGCCGCGTCGCGCCGGTCCATGTGCGTCCCACGGAGCGCGGCGGGGAGCTGGGGGACCGAGGCTTGCGCGGGCACCGGAGGGTGTTGCCGTGGCAGGCAGCGCAGGGCGCGAGGGAGACGCAGAGCCTGATGCTTCCTTGTTCCCTCTTCAGCTGGCCTCTCGTTTTCTCGACGGGCCCTGCTGCCTCACTGTTTCTCCAGCTGCACGGACGGATGGCTACTACCTCTACGGCCCTTGGCTAGTTGGCTTGCAATCGTAAACGGAGAAAGCCAGCATTCTGTTGTGTCTCAGCGCGATATTAGGGCCGCATTTCGAACATCGATTTATTTTCGTAATCCACACAAAGATTGAACTCATCTCATGGAGTTACTGAAAAATTCACATGTTCTCAGCATTACCTTAACTGTACATGTAATGATGCCAATCTATGTACCAAGAAGAGGTATGTCAGTGACTAAGTGTGTGCTACTAAGCAGAAATTACACTAATCTTCAAATTGGCGACTAATTTTCCCCCTTTTTTTACAACCGTTATCGCACAAGCTCGTCGTTCCCATATGTCTACCTTCTTTGAACCATTAAGAAACTACTCGTACGGAGTACTCTAGAAAGTTCAATAGACATATTCAGGACCATAATTACCGACAAAATGGTGCCGCGACAAGTACCTTTTAGCATATGCGGTTACACGCTATCTAACTTCGTCTGGAAGTCCGGATCCCGGACAGCGACAGCTGAACAGGTTAGGTGATGCACTGAAGCTAGCCGGGAAAGCACAAGACGCCCTTCCCGCGCGGCAAGGCCATAAAGCCACTCACCTTACTGTACAGCGAGGCTTCTAGCAATTTGCAACAGCAGCCCAACTACATCTACCATACTTTGCTTGGAGCCGACAAGGCGACAAGGTGAGTTAGTTAACACGAGGCAGTTCCATCCGTCAAAAAGAATGGGATTAGACATTAGTGGCCTCAAAGTACCAGGATAAAGATAAACTAAACTGCACTGGGGCATGCAGTCATGCACTAACTCCTTGTAGCATCAGCCAGTGGATCGTTCTGGCAATGGGCGCCAGATGAAATGCACAATGCTGCATTGCTTTTGAATCGGGTGAATGAGAAGTAAGGCAAGATATTATGATATACAGTGCCTAAATAGAAAAGGCTACCAGCCATAAATACAAACGCTAAGCAAAATGTATCTATAGAATCGCTAAAATGGAAGAATTGCATGAATAATCCTCACCAATTTAATTCCAATGGATATACAGGTTTACCCTCCAAGAACTCTGTACAACTACCAGAACAATGTAAGCTTCAACCAATATCTGGTGCAATGGGAGCTCAGAAAAAGCCCACCTGAGTTGGTTGTCAGATCAAAACGGCAAGAGGTTGAAATCCTGAAAATGAAAAATATGACACAGAGTTAGTATGAGCTTAAATCATATGTCGAAAAAGGGTACAGCGATAGGGCAAAGTCAATAGATCAAAAACATTAATTTTATAGAGGGTGCAAATTGGCGCCCAAAGGGTGTCCATCAACCCTCCACAGAATGTCCTTGGCAGGTCATTGTCCTTTTTATCAGTATGTCATTCACAAGGTAGACTATATTCCTACTGGCCTGTAAATTTGTAATGCCATATTTTGTTCTGTTTTCCTGACAACTAAGTTAATACCATTTCTGTGATTGTGTCAGGTGTTGCCATGCCCCAGTGAATGAGCATGTCAATGCAAGGAGAATAAAAGCTGACTGTAATATGAAAAACAAAATAGGAATCACCTCAAGACAATATGACCAGTCCAAGATATATCGACGCACAGAGAAAAATAAATGAAATGAAGCCCCTGAAAGAAAGGACAGCTAATGTTAGTGCATGTGTCTTTACCATCAGGATTATCTCAGTATAATATCATGGGAGAAAAAGAAACTATTAAAATTGCAGAGCAGACCATATAACACCCCATGCAAAACCATTGCAAGGGCAAGGGCAGATTTCAGCAAACTTCTCAGCATCACTTGAATGAACTCTTCGGGATATCAAGTCATCATAAATATCTAGATAAGTTGGGAACATTTCATTTATAAGAACAGATAGTAAATCATGGATTGTTCTAACATGTAATAAAAAGGAAAAGTCTGTTTGTTCCTTACCATAAACTGAAAATAAGCTGTTCATCACACCTGATGGACATTAAACAAACATAGAACATTAAATTACAACCATCTAATTTGTGTTCCAGAAAGTAAAATAAAGAGAATATGATTGTAGGAAGTCTTCGCTCTCACCTATGAATAAGATCACATATTTCAGAATATGGAAAGATGTAAATTCTTGTATGACCCAAACAACAGCGATGAATACAACGAATCCTGGATAATAACATAGTAAGTAGCATGCTGCAGAGTAAGGTCTTAAACGGAGATGAAATCATGTTTATTCATACCAATGCAGAGCCAGCGAAGAAACCACTGCACAATTAAAAAATGAGATGATAGCGCTTAATTAAATGATCGAGATTACTGTGTGGACAAGTAGGACAAGACAAATGAAGAAAGTCATAATTTGCAACAATGAAACATATTTTAGTGAACTTACATTATCTGCAACAAAAAGAACAATAACCAAAGCAAGTATGAAACAACCCGCTGCAATTCTCGTAGTGAGGAGATTTGTGGATGCAAGTATGAAGATCATTCCCCAAAATGATGAACCCAGATCTGCAATTCAAAACAAAACAGCAGCATCAAATAAGAGAATAAAGGTGGATTGGCCGAACAGGAGAACATAAAATTCAGAGGACCAAACAACAAATCTACTCCAAACAGTTGGTTTAATTTTATAGTTGGAGGATGCTAAAAGAATGAAAGGTTACTGAAACATAAAAAATAACCTAGTCAAGTTTCATATAGATTTACAGATTAGACCCATGAAATAAATTCATCACAAACTTGCTTATTGGAAATTAGGTCTAACATGTTTGATAAATTCAACAGTCCAGGTCCAGTACATTAAAATATCAGAGAGAACACAAAAATATGATGTTGAGTAATAGAGAATCAGCTATTTCATTTTTTGTTAGCATTCTTGTGAGAAATCATAAGACATGAACGTGAGGGATGAGGGGGGAAAGGGATTTACATCCAGCGGGCAAGATTATCCAATATATGCCACCCCGAGTTTGAGTAACGCCACCCTCATTTGCATGGACCTGCATACCTTCGACCTGAAGAAGCCAATGAAATTGAAATATTTTTTGAACAAATGGGCACAAGAATCAAATTGAAATATAACATGAACCTAATGAACATTTGAGGCATTATCTTATCTGGCATCAACACTGAGTAGATATAATGTCTAGATCTGGTAGTTGGCAGAAGCTGGCCAAAATATTATGTATAAGCAATGCAACAAATGACCAACTCCAAATTAGTCAAAAGACCACATCCAGTAAAAATATCATAAAGTATAGAGCGAGATAAGCAACTAAGAAAATGTTTTGAAATGTCTGGAACATTTCTTACAAACAGGATTGTCCTTAGATACAATCAGGGGTATCCAAAAATTGAACTGTTTAACACGGGGAGAAGCACTAAATGTCCAACTCGAAGCACATCAAAAGACTGTCTTTCGAAAGGTGGGCTGAATTTATCTTAAAACCAAAGTATAAACTAAAGATGGAATGAAGGAAAAAACAAAGACAAGGAACTATGGACCAACCATACTAAATATGAAATAAACATCTAAGCAATTGTTTGCTGCTCCTTTATAATCTTTAATAAACCAATGACAAATCAACCCCAATAGTTTCACATTTGATCATGTGGTTGCCTTCCTAATAGCAGACTTCAGAAGCATGCATTACTTCTCCTTTTACACCGCACAACGTACAGTATGGTCTACTTTGGTCCCCAAGCAAAGAGTCATTGGTTTGCATTACCAGGCGGTTTGAGAGGGCTGCAACTTAACAAAATGCTCAGGACTGCACATTTTCAGATAGTGGACATTTGTTGACCAGAGCCCCTCACTTGAATGCTGAAGAACAGTACAGCTGCAGCAAGAGCGGAGAGATACTTGCGGATAGCAGGAAAAAAAGGGACAGCAACTAAGTCCAGGACTCCAGGTCCTTGATGAAATCAAATCCCTGCATTTAGAAGAATGAAAAGACGCAGGTATATTCTGCTCCCGTGAAAAGCAAAGCAAAAAAAAGCGCGCCCGCAATATGGACTTGGTCCTCACTGATAAGGGATGCTACTTTTCCCACCTACCAGCTCCAAATGATGGGCGAAACATAATCGCCCCCATCTCGAGCCTAATCGGACTTCGATTGCAGCTACCACAATCCCATCGCAAATTCGCAATGCCACACCATCACGGCGAGTTGAAATTTTTTCCCCAAAGCGGGTGCTGCAACGCGCAGGAGTTTATGGCTTACATCGCCGCAGGTGAGCTTGCAGGCGAGCGCGTGGCTGGTCTCGTGGAGGAAGACGGTGATGAGCTTGAACGGCGTGAGCAGGAACGTCCTCCACAGCTGCAAAAAAGAACCCGCTCAGACCACGGCGAGCCAAAACCCCAACTCCTCTCGGAGTCGTGAGAAGAGAATCAAAGCAACCAGAGAGAGAATCGGTGGAGGTGCCGGCGATGGGGAGGAACTCACGAGGAGGATGACGACGGTGGAGACGCCGACGGCGGCGATGAAGATCCTCTGGTCGCGGTCGCAGCAGCCCCGCAGCTCCCAGTTCACCGCCATCCTCGCCCGCCGCCGCCGTAGATCTGCCTCCGGCTCGAATTCGGGGGAGGGGAGGGGAGAGGCAGGCAAATAAGAGCAGCAACGAATGGAAACTGCTCGGGGTCGGCTTGGCCGAACTGAAAACGTGCGGGGGCGCAGGAACCGAGACCGGGCGGCGCGGGGCGGGCGCGGGGGTGGGGTGGGGGGCGTGTCCGCGGCGCGTATGGGCCGAGGAAAATTTTGATCGCTCCCGGCAGCCAGCCAGAGGAAGCCAGGTCGGAGCGAGCTGACGCTTGGAGGTTTGTGGGTAACGAGCGGGAGACCGGGTTACGTGGCCATTAGCGGCGGTGGCGCAGCCAATAATTCCAGCTAAACTAAACAAAGCCAAGCATGGAGACGACCAGTTCCGGACGGGGACTCGGGTCATCGCGGTGACTTCGTGAGGGAGTGGGCGCGGTGGTTGGCCGGTTTGCTACTCCTTCTGCAACCGCGTTTCGGCGCTGGCTGGATGGAGCGAGTCGGCGTTTTTTTCTCCCGGCGGCTCCTTTCACCTCGCCGATCTCTTCTGTGTGGAAATTGGAACTTTGTTTGACGTTTCTCAAGATCGATGAAGGAGCAGGTCGTACTCAAACCGCGTAGCCGTACGCTAGCGGAGCTCAGGATTTGCGTGGCCTTATTTAGCTTGGCTTAATAATGATACGGCTCGTGATTTTGTGTGGTACTCAATCTCTGGCGTCACTATCTTGGGCGTTCGCGTGTCGGGGCTCGCCGGATCACGGTGTCCCGCAGATGGGTTCGGTTGTCGTGTCAAGATCTCGGTGGATCGGTGACCACGAGCATGATATACGGTGCCCTCAGCCCTCGATCAAGTCCTTTCGCGGCTCTGCCTGCCTCCACGAGGTTTAGCAGTGCTATTGCTGTCGCTACACTTGTAGCCGCGCGGCCGGCGAAAAGGAAGAGTGCTTTGGGACAAAGTGATGGGCGACGCCATGACTCCGCGTTCCCGGCCGTGTTTGACGTGTCTTTCCCTTCAGCGGGAAGGCTTTGCAACTAGCCAGTCTGTTCCTTTCAAGATGCATGGACGATTTCGCTAGTATATATCTTTTTTGTTTTTCCTCTTATAAAATGCTCATTTTCTATATCAAGAACAAATGAGCAAATGCATGAATCGCCTTATGCAGCTTTTTACTTCATGGGCTCTGGGCCGGTGTATTTGGGCCAAATTGCGTACAAAATGCAACGAACGGCTGGCTCACCACCGAACAAATCGAGGGCCCGATAATACTGGGGGCTCCTTAAGCTTCGTCACTTTAAAGCCCACTAGGCTCAGTTAGGACTTTATACCAATATTTCAACGAATCAGGTTCAACATTTTTTAAAAATTAAATCAACATTTAAAAATACTAGATTCAACATTTCTTGAATATAGATCAATATTTTGTAAACAAAATACTACATTCAACATTTCTATAAGCAAATGGATTTCTTTTTTCCATCGTCTTCTTCAACCTAGGGCACGGGCGACACGCGGGAAGGGGGGGGGGGGGGGGGGGAAGGCTGACGCGCGGCGGCCAGCAAGAGTACGCGGCCTCCACGGTGGACGCAGGTGGCGGTGGCGTGCAGGAGTTGAAGGCGGCGGTGGGAGGGAGTTTCAATGTGGAGGAAGAGGACTGCATCCAACGGTTAGGGAGACTCTACACAAATCTCAACCAGGGAAAAAAAAACTTCGGAAGCTGTATAGATTCCCGGATAATACTTGCTGTCGTGATAACAGCCCGGTCCACTTTATAGACGTCACGTGTCATTCAGTTCATAACATGTTTGTCAAACATTTGTTCGGACGGAAAAGATTGCAAGGCTCTCTGCTAAAGAAAACCAAAGTTAATGGAAGTCGCACAGTATCAAGAGTATTTTGGCAGGATGGGTCGGAAGGCCAAGCCCCCACAGACTGAAGTTTCCTGAACTATATTTGATAGAGACGGCAAATCTGAACGAGTCCATGCCTCCATGGCATTACACTGATTACACGGTATAAGAAATAAATGGCTGGAACACATATGGGCTCGTACACCGCGATGCACCTAGCTAAATGTCTCGGTGGAAGTGGAATGAGTGAGGGGAGCTAGTTGGCTATCAGCGGTCCGCCGCCATGATCCACTTTTAAAGGCTCCAAGAACAGCTCGCGAATTTCCATCTTTTTTCCCATCATCTGGTGCACTAAGACCATCGCCACTTTGGTAGATGCAGTGGAGATGCGCGCCATATTCAAACAAGCATTTGCCAAGGAAGGAGGGTACTGGCAGTTGTTGGATACGTCCTAATTAGGGGGTGTTTGGATAATAAGGGTTAAACTTTAGCCGTGTCACGTCGGATGTTCGGATTCTAATTAGGAGGACTAAACATGAGCTAATTATAAAACTAATAGCAGAACCCTAGGCTAAATCGCGAGACGAATCTATTAAGCCTAATTAATACATCATTAACAAATGGTTACTGTAGCACCACATTGTCAAATCATGGACTAATTAGGCTTAATATATTCGTCTCGCGATTTAGCCTAGAAGTTGTACAATTAGTTTTGTAATTAGTCTATGTTTAATAAGATTCCGTCTTCCAAACACCCCTAACTATTTTCCAGGTCTCCGTGGTCAGGTCTCTCATCGCTTTGCGAGCGTCACTCTCCATGGCTCTGTTCTCAAACATGTAAATGGCTACAGAAGATGGCGCATCTCCTCTCCTCAAATCTTCCTACATTTCCGCGCAAGAAAGAAATGTCAAGAAATGGTTAATGCCTAATACTCTGGATCTGACAATTTACTGCAAGAATAAACAGTGCTCTTACAGAATGAGTCGTTGCAGAGGCGGAATATTTTGGATACCATCTGGACCAATTTTGGATAGCTTTCAAGTTGTTAGATGGACTTTTGGGTGATGCCTTCGTTGATAATGGGAAAAGCATGGAGTGACATTAGAGGTCCAGAGACCGACGCCCATCCGTTTTCATTCTTGGAGGGTCGGTTTGTAATTACTGTAGTAGTGCCACTTTCCTTCCGATAGGAACGCCTTGCAAAGGTCATGCCACTGACAAAATAAACAACTGGCGTGAGATCCAATGGTAAGTAAACCATTGCATTTTATGAACTAAAAATAAAACGGCTCTCTGTCGTATTGTCTCAATGGCATCGGTGAAAATTGACACACTGCAAGTTTAAGATGCAAAGTTCATTTCAAATTAAATGAACTTGCAGTGATCACCGATGTCTCGGTCAGATTCACCGATTCTGGCTGGCGCCCGTTGTTGTGTATACTCACCGCTTTCTTAAGGAGAAACCGTACATCACATCCATCTGTCCTTTGAACGTGCTCGGCGACCTCATTTGAGAAGTTGAAGATAGTGAGGTAGATTGCATTCATATACTCGGGTAGTTGTTCGCTTGCAGTGGCCTCCCATCTGTACGTTGGAAAAAAAATGTGACTATGGTTCAGGCAGAATATGGTCTTGTTAATAATTTGTATGACATTATCATTTGAGAAACTAAAAGTTTATTCTAGCGTAGATTCCATATTTGGACAGCATTTTTTGCTTAGGGTGTAATTTAAAGGTCCTCACCCAAGTGGCACAGACATGATAGAGTTTAAGGATATATGGTGAAATTACCTATTTTACCAACAGTATTTGTTATAGTAAACTCTTGTCACTCCAAGGAGGTGTGTTGCAAATCTTACCTTTCAATGACATCGGTGAACAATGCAAGTTCATCTAACGTTCCATAGATATCGTAGATATCATCCAAGACAGCAAATGCTTTAGCGACCACTTCTCGGCATGCTGCAAGACAAGGTTCCGAAGCAACACCATACACCAGTTGCAAAATAGAAGCACTCCATCAAACGATCCCTCGCAAATGGCAAAGTTTTGTTCAGAGCAGCATTCCTCCACCAGCTGCAATATGGAAACAACATATTAATCTTTGGCAAAAAAAAACAAGAAACAACATATTAGTGCAACATGTAGGGTTTTGTGGATCTAATCAGTCTACCTCTATTCCTCTGCCTTATCCGTGGTGCCACTCACAATGCATTATGAGGTTAGAGGGTGGGAAACTATTTATAGACTCTACTTCCAGGTGTTACAAATATTCCATCTGTGTTCCAGAAAAATCCGTATGACTTCTAAACCATGTCACCAACCACGATCAGATAGGTCAATTTGGTGAGTCTAAAATATATATTAGTCCCTAGCACACATGTGTGAGTGTACCATGATCAATTGTGTATATGAGATCAATTCCAATCTGATCATATGGGTTAACAGTCTGCAGAGCCGATCCTGCAAAACAAACCTAGCTCTTCCATTGTGCTGTACCCGGACCAAACATACACGTACATGAGGAACATTCCAGCTAGTAGAGTCGATCTCAATTAATTCCTCTACTGTATTCCAGCACAAACGTCCTCGACACCTCGAGTACCACTTCCTTGAATTAAATTTCGCATCAATTATTCCCTGTCACATGCATCCGAATAATTCCACATTAAATTGAACAATAAGCACAATATAAAGAATAATGTTGAAAGCCACGTAAAAACCCAACACAACATGCGGTGTGTAAATTATTCTAGCAAAGTGAAGCTATCCATGAAGGAAGTATTATTTCTTCTATCACCGTGTTATCCTTGAAAGTTCTTGCTGTATTTCTGCACATTGTTGAAGTCAAGCTTGGAAAAATGAAGCATCACTTTATCTGCTTCAACATCTCCAGCATACTGGTCGATGAACCATCTTGCTTGCAATCTTGGAGCCGCCCAGTGCAGCGGGACGGCAAAAGCATTATCCACAGCGCTCCTTAGATGAGGATGCATGGACGGCACGAGTTCTCTTAGAGCCTCTGTGGAAAATACCCTTGTTAGGCGGGTAGTTCGCCGACCGCCGTGTTGGTGGCTCCGGCGGCGGCCCCCGGGCAACGAGGAGCACCTCACCGGCGTGTTCGCCACTCTCGGACGTGCAGGCGCCGGGCGAGGCCGCTGAACCTGAACCCATTTGGGCGTCGCGCACGCATTGCCGACATACGCGTACATTGTGTGTCACTGTGTGGTGGTGGTGTCGTCGTAGCCTCGTAGGTGCAGTGAACCGAGTGCGTATTTATAGGCGACGAGGAGTGCCCCTTCGTTTTTCTTTTGACGTGATGCTATTCGAGCTAAGTCCCGTCGGCCTTCATTTTACTGCAGCAACTTGCATTGGGTTATTGTGTGAATACCGATACATCTATCCCCATCCATCTCCGAGAAAGTGGAGCTTGTTTGCTTCAAGTTGCCGAAGCAACAATGTGAACTGGCTCCATCACAGGAATGACGACTGGGCTCTATCGTCACCATCGTGTGACCGTATGCGGGCTAGCCGAGGTCGCATATGTTAATCGATGCAAGTATGCGATCCACTTGCTCTTACCTAAAGCATAAGAGATACCTTGTCGTCACCACCTGCCTTTCGCTGCCAGTCGCAGGCAGCAATGCCAACAATGCGTCGTTTCTGGAGTAGGACGGCCGCGCCACAACTTGCAAGACTCTCTGTCTTTACGCGAGCGAGTCTTTTCTTTTCCGGCTCTCTAGATCCACCTGTAATTTTTTTTTAGGGTCACTAGGGGGAGATCCCCACCTGAATTTCATTAGGGCCTATAGCAGGCCAAAAGTATTGTACAAGGTTTTCAGCAGGTAAAATTGGGATAGGGGAATTGTTTTACAACTTCTTGCTAAAGGATTTACATTGAAGTAAACAGGGCGCACCAGGCATCAGTTACAGACTGCTCTTCCTATTTGAAGTGTAGGCTCCAGAGCCTGACCTCATCATTGCATCCAGAACTTGGGAAGATTTAGCTGTTGGTGTTGGAAGACAAGGTCGTTTAGTTGTTACCACAGAAGCCAGTTGACGAGGAGCAAGAAGGCTGAGAATCGGCCCAAAACTGGGTTAGATTTAGAAAGCCCAAAACTGTCTCAAAAAGGCCCAACGTGACGGCCCGCTTGATGTACATTTAGCCCAGTCAGCCCAAAATGGAAGGATGGCCCACTTGCCGGACTGTTTTCATTCTCCCATCCTTTTTCCCCTCTATAATGGAATGATTTCCTTTTGTTTTTCATTCACGGGATTACAGTGCCACCTCGACACACAGCCACTGGGACAGTCTCTCCCCGTATCTCATTTGCTCAATATTGTCGTGACGAGGAGCTACGCGAAGCCACAGCCCACATGCACATGACCCTTCTCCTCTCTATCCATCTTTCCGAGCGATAGAAACCCGCGCGGTAGCTGTCAGCGCTCCCCGTCGATCCCGGCCAAGAGCCGCCACAGCGCATGTCGCAAGTTGCGTTGCGCCTCGCTCCTCCGGGAGAGACGGGTTCTTTGTCCTGTGCGTCGAGATTGCTTTGCTCGAGCGCCCCAGGGCCTCGGTCGCGTCGCACCAGCAGGCACGGAGGCACCTATCCTATTTCCGTGTTTGGCCCGGTGCACCCGTGCGTGGTGTCCTAGTGTGCCCAAAATATTCCTAGTTTCCCACCCTACATCACACGTCTTATCTCATCATGCAATAACGTGCCATATGCGCACGCACCCACTATGGTCAGATGAGCAGCCCGATCCGACTTGACACGAGCACGGTTTAGCCCATTAATAAAGACCGTGTCGTGCCGCGTGCCGGCCCCCGCGCCGAAGAAGAGGCTCAGGCACGGCATGCTGCCTTCTTAGGCGGGCCGTGCTCGTACCAGCCCGCGCTCACGGTATCAACCTATACTTCTCAAAAAACAGATTCACCATAGCAATTCAAATTTCACAGGTTGAAAATCAGATAAACTATTGTGCTAACCACATCACAATTCTCACAAGTCATACATGCACATGCACAATAACACAAACACGTCTGAATTCAAAAGAGTTCAATATTATTTTGAGCTGTTTGTTTTGCTGCCTCATTAAAAATCTCTGTAGGTAAAAACTCACACCTCGTGAGAAAACACTACAAAGAAAAAAAGAGTACAACCAGCTCTATAATTGTTTAGATACATCACAGTTGCATTACATTTAATCATCAAAATACAAGTTCTCAAATGATTCTTCAAGTTATGAATCGTCCACGGTATGTTGCAATATTGAATCTCCTTGCTCCCAATCCTTGATCAAAGCCAGCATCTCCACCATCTCAGGTGCCAGACGATGTCGCCGCTCCTCAATGATCCTGCCAGTGGAACTAAATGCAGACTCTGAAGATATGGTAGAAACAGGCACAGTCCTAACATCCCTAACTAAGATAGAAAGAACAGGGTATGATAACTTATGCTCATGTCACTAGTGCAGTATGTTGAAGGCATCATCATACTGGTTGACAATATCACTGTCTAGGTAGGCTAGGTAGGCAAACAGTTCAGATGCAGCAGCAAGAGATGCACCAGTACTAGCAGCCTGCAACAAAACACTTGCAGATATTCTCCTAGATAGGGAGGAGGATGCAGAACCAGAACCCAAGCCAGCACCAAGGCTAGTAGCACCATAACCAGATGAAGTACCCTGATTACCAAAAATCTTACCTCAAGCGGTCTTTTTCTTACCTGTGTGGCCCTCTGCAACCTCACAGAACCAAACTTAGCATCATACTTGGAAAAGATTGTAGACAATTAAGCCCTTACTTCAATTAAGTAACAAGGATAATCATTTCCATTGAGCTGAGACAATATCTGGAGAACATTGCTAAAACCTTTCATCTCAGCTCTAGGATCTAATATACATGTAAAGGAATAAAGCATAGGCATATCACACCAATAATCTAAGTACTTAGCCTTCATGGGTGCAACAATATTTTTGAGATCATCATCATACTCATAGGTACTAAGATGTCTAGCTATCTTAAGAACATGATGCAATACTAATGGAGCAGTAGGATAATAAACATCAAACAAAACAACAGTAGAATTATAGAATTGTTCAAGAAATAACAGAATCTTTTTAGCAACATACCAGTGTATTTCTATCAGGAGTGGCTGGCCTTCAACCAAAGGGTGCTGAGTTTTTATAAACACAGAAAATGTGTTCTTATGGGGCATTAGATACTTGAGCATGAGATAAGTTGAATTCCATCTTACATCAATGTTCAAAGCAAACTTACAATGGTGGACACCAACAGCAATGCAATACGTTGGTTAGAAGAATTTAAGAATAAAATTGCAGTTCTAAATGCACTAAGTATATGCTTGAAAACATCAAGGCCAGCCTTAACAATAAGATTAATAATGTGACAAGCACAACGCTGATGCAAAAACAGTTTTCCAACATAACCAGACAATGAAGGACTGAGCTTACCAATGGTTGCAGTGTTTGCCAATGTATTATCCAACGTAACAGAAAAGATCTTATCAGTTAAACCATAATTAGAAACAACAGAAGTAATACACTCATTAATATTATCAGCATTATGAGATACATCAATTAAACTAATTGAAGGCCTAAGATCCTCTTCTCCAGTTGCCAAACAGCATTCACATAATGAGCAACCGCACTAAGGTAATCTTCCTTAGCATTACCAGACTATATGTCAGAGGTAAGAGCAACATAGGAAACAGATTGCAAAGAAGCCACAAGATTAGTACGACGCTCATCGAAATACTTAACAAAATCTCTGGTGGTGGTTGGTGGTGGTTTGTCTTGACACAGAAGTAAATCTAGGATTATAAGCAACCTGAATATACTCCTCTAATGCATCAAACTCACCAAAGCATAAAGGAAGATCTAGTCTTGCAATCAACCTACACAACTGGGTATGAGCAACATCAACACTGTACTCCTAGAGATGGAGAGAGCCATCAGGATTGTACTTGAGTTGGGACTGAGCCATACGTGTAGCTCCTTGCAAGACTAGGTACCTTGGAAGGTGCCTATGAAAGTGTCCAGTACCACTAGAGGAAATACCATAATAGAGTTTCTTACAATGGACGCACCTAGCACCAGTTCTTACCCTTTTGCCACTCTTTACCTTGTACAGTGTCTCAAAGTCGTCCCATACCTTAGAGGTGCATGAACGGCTCCTCTTGCTGCCCGTACTCTCCATCCCCGTCCCCGTCTCACCTCCAACACTAGCAGCAGGCGGTTGCAAATCTCCACCACCGGGCTGACCATTGGCATCGGGGACGGAGATGTTGACCAGCTCACGTGGATCCGCCTCCAAGTCAGACTCATCATCTCCGGTCTCCCCCATCAACCTCAACTCGTCGTTGTAGCATGTTGGATAGTCTGCCATCGTCGGCTCCCTGGCTTCTCAATGGGTGTGCACCGAAGACCTGCAGAAGTCACATAAAGGAGTAGAGAAGCACGTCAGCACAGTAGAGGAGAAGCATAGAAGTACCGGAGCACGGTAGAGAAGAAGCAGAGAAGCACCGGAGTTTGGCTTACCTCGTCCTCGAGCGTACCCGGAGCACCGGAGTCGCCGTCTATGTCGTCTATCCACCCACCAGAGAAGCACCGGAGCACGGTAGAGGAGAAGCAGAGAAGCACCGAAGTTTGGCTTACCTCTTCCTCGTGCGCACTCGGAGCACCGGAGACTGAGAGAAAGAAGAAACAGTGTAGAGCCGACTCACCGAGAGGGAAGAGGCAGTAGATCTGCGAGGAGAGGAGCGGAGTCAACGAGGGAGGCGGCGGATCTGCGAGGAGAGGAGAGGAGTCGATGAGGGTGGCGACGTAGAGCCGACTCACCGAGAGGGAAGAGGCGGCGGATCTACGAGGGGAGGAGCGAATTCAACGAGGGAGGCGGAGAGGCGATACGGCGGCGGGCGAGGGAGGCGGCGGATCAGCAAGGGACGAGGGGAGGAGTCGATGAGGAAGGCGGAGGGGCGATACGGTAGCAGGCGAGGGAGGTGGCAGATCGGCAAGGGGAGGAGCGGAGTCGACAAGGGAGGCAGAGAGGTGAAATGGAGGTGGGCGAGAGAGGCGGAGGGGCGAGCCGGCGGCGGGCGAGGGAGGCGGCGGATCTGCGAGAGGGAGGAAGTAAGGAGCGGAGTCGAGAAGGAACAGAGGGAGACGGAGGGGCGAAGAAGCAGGGGAGGCGACGGAATGAAGGTAAGATTTAGGGGTGCAGGGTGTGCCCACCGGGCAATATATATATGCCCACGGCGGTGGCCGAACGGACCTTAGTAGGTCGAGCCACCCGCTTAATTGTGACGGGCCAAATTGGCCGTTCCAGCACGTGGGATGAGAGAGTGATCCAGACACAGCCTGTGGTATGGGCCGGGCACGACACCGTCGTGCCGTGCGTGGACCAGATCAAAATCCCGTGCCTTGGACCGGTTTCTTGGCCGGCTCACCAGCTCACGTGCCACGGGTCATATCACCAACTCTAACACACCTCCCGTCAGAGGCGCATCTCCTGCCGTTCGCGTCGTCTTCCTACGTCCTGTGCTCATCTCACGATTACGTGAATCGTCGCAACCAATTCCCCTGCTGATACTGTGGGCCTCTTTGTCGCATCTAATTCAGCTACTGCGTGTGGCCTTTTGGTTGTTGTGTCCAAGTTCAGATTACTACTTAATCATCTCCTCTCCATCATCGCCATGGTGCGTTTCCCACGCAACTGGTTGATCGATCTCGTCAGAACAAGCAACCTCAAATTCACGAATTGCTTGCAAGATACCTCCAGCAAGAACGAAATTTCGTCTACTCCCCGTTCCAAATTGGACTTTGTTTTGACTTTTTAACGATTCAAAAAGAACATTTAAAACGGAGGGTTTCAAATTGTACTTCGTTTTGACTTTTTAACGATTCAAAAAGAACAATTTGAAACGGAGGGTGTACGTTTAACGGGGATAAGATGAACAATATGGTATATGTGAGCGCGATAGTACGCCAACGACGGATGCGTACGTACAGCACTCGTACAGAATCGAAAGAAGACAGATTACTGCACATGATAGCTTCCCCTGCTTACCCCTGTACACTAGCACCCCAGCCCGCAGTAGGCGATCGATGCTCCAGCGGATCACCATAGCAGCCGACCACCCTATTATTGCCTAAGTAGTACAGTAACAAATAAATCCGAACGAACTAAATAAGCGCCGTAATTAAGCAAAGCCTGCAGTTTTGATTAATTAATTAGCTTGCTAGGAATTGCTCGTTGCGCTTCTCTTCTCCGACATCCACTGCTTGTACTGGTCGAAGAACTCCTTATTCTCCTTCTCCAGCTCCTTCCACACTGCAATTGTTCAATCCATCAGAATTCCAGACGGCGGCGAGGACGAAAAGAAAGAAAGGGTTTCGGCGAATGGTCGGACCTGTGGAGGTGACGACGGGCTGGACGTCGGCGCGCTTGGCCAGCGCCTCCATGCACTCCTCCATGCTCATCCCGAACGTCATGCACCGCTCTATCAGGTGCTGCACCTGCGATAACCACGTCGCCGGCGACCACCGTAATTAGTTCGTTCCGAGCTCCGAGCATGGAGAAACGAGAGTGCAATAGAGACATGGGAGGGAGAAACATGGTCAGTTACCGTGTGGATGTAAGAGGCAGGATTGGAGTTGTCTCCCAAGGCCATGGATCCTTTTGGTTCAAGCTACACTAGCCAGCTAGTGGCCTGTTGACCTTTCTCCCTTTCGTCTTCCTCCCGGAGCAGTTGGCTACTTGGCTCAGCAAGCTAGTCTATGGCTGCCCGCAATCTGCCTCTGCGTGTGACGATAAGGCGTGCATTGTCGACAGGGGAGGATCCTATATATACATGCGCCACGGATGAGGACACCGCCACCCGCCCGCCGCCTCGCTGGGACGAGTCCACGGCTCCTCCCGCGACGCCAGCGAGCCGGCGTCACGGGGCCGTCCCGTGGACCGGGCGCACGGAGGAGGCCGCCGGAAAAGCGGGGCGGGGCGTTCACGTGGGCGCGGGGCTGCGATTGGCGGAACGGAGATTGGAAAGCGACGTGTGGGCCGCGAGCAAATATCTTCTCTCCCGGCCCGTGGTCTATGCCGGCGGGCCCCCCGGTGCGGGAGCCGCCAGGTGGACATGCACCTCGCGCCTTCACGTGCCATCTGGCCCCGCCGGCCGGCCACGTTGCGACTTCTCGGCCCGGCTCGGCACCGGCTCCAGGATCCTCTCTGATGGGCGAACTTGTGATAAGCGCTATCAACCAAAACACTGCTTAGTTTAGCGTTATCGTCTTCTCATTACGGAAGAGGACCCTTCTTGCCTTTGCCTTGACCAGACGGCTCGCGGCCGCGACTCCTCGGCACAGCACACACGGCGCGGCGGCGCAACGGATCCCGGTGCGGCTACTGTGTGCCACGGGACCTGCAAGTGGCCGAGCGGACAAAAGGGCGGCGTGGGGCCCGACGCGTAGCCCGGGTAGCTGTCTACATGGCGGAGCACCTGTCGCGCATGCACGGCGCCTACGCAGCATGTCTGATCTTCTATCCCTATCGTCATCATCCCCCCTTCCTGGATCCGGAAGGGGGCGTCGCGGTCTTTGCTCCTCGAGACAGAAAGCTGCGACGGTCCTACAGCTCCGGGCCGCAGAGGAGCCGGGAGCGGAGCAGCGACGTGCGGAAGTCGGAGCCCGTTCCCCAACAGCAGGATTGGTCGAGCCGCGCCGTGCACAGGGCCGTGCAGCACCGTGCACGCACGCTGCTGTGCCTGCTCCCATGCCTGGTGTGACTGTCTACGACGCGCGAGAGAGGAGGATGCTAGCCCTTGCGGCCTTGCGCGCTGGAAGGTTGGAACCATGCGGCGCGGCCACGGCAGTATCGCACGACGTACGGCTCGACCGCCTTGACGATTCAAAGAGAACGGCACGCTTGCTTCACCATCATGGTTCATGGCATGTCGGCTTCATGGGCCTGTCGTCTCCTTCAATCTGATGAAAAGATCTGCTGGGCCTCACGAGCCTTGTTGAGGAAGGCAGGAAGGATAAGGAAGAAGCGAGCCCAAATGCCTGAGAAACTTCAGCCCGGTTACTAATTTGCTTAAGCCAGGCTAGTAAGCAATAAAGCACAGGTTAGGATCCGGATTATAATATATTTAAACTAGAATACACATAGTACACCTATCCAGTATTTTAGGTTGGGATTTGTTTCGAATATACGAGTTCAGCAGGAATTTGGCAGTAATACATCATAAAAACAAATCAATTAAATGGTTTTTTGCATGCCCCCCTGATCGGTAATACTGACGCTTCCAAGTTCCAACCACGCCGGTCGTATTTCCGGCCGGAGGGAATGTAAGACTCGACATATTTGCAACTGTAAACACAAAGACACGTGCTCCTGTCAAGCTTCGAGGAGAAGCAAAAGCTAATTCTATTTCGAAGAAAAGCTGAAAGCACCTGATTCTCCGGTCAGTGTGGAACTAAACCTACCATCGCAGCCGCAGCTTTGAATAATGGAAGAACGAATTGCCATGTGGCAATTCTATGGAGAACCACAGGTTGCAACGACGGGTAATTGTTGGGCACACAGATGGGCAGACGCGCCGCACACCATCGCGTACTAGTACTACGCAGGTTGGTGGTGAGATTAGGATTAGGAGCAAAGCTTCCAGAAGTATGGTCCAAATCGGGGTCTTAGAATCTAGGGGGTGTGGGGGGCACCTAACGGTGGAATTATCGCTCGTTCCCGGGCGGCGCTGCCTGGGTCGTCAATGACCGTTGCTATCAGGGGCTCCTCGCGGTCAACTAGGCGACAGCGTGGAGGACGAATAATTCTACGGCTACCCAACCCAGCTCGTCATATACGGTAGGCTTTTAGCATTTCGCAGGTACTAGTGCCGGCACTGACACCAGCCGGCGTGTGTTAGATGTAGAATGATGCTATTGGTAGAACCATATGTATCACGTTAGTACTATTGTATGGTGGTATCTATTTTAGACGATCGTGGTTATCTATGTGTAAACATATGTTAAATCCGTTATGTATAAAGAAATATGAAATAATTCAATAGTATGAAACAAACAAAGAGCAAAGTCACCATTTAAT
Source organism: Setaria viridis (assembly GCF_005286985.2). NCBI lineage: Eukaryota > Viridiplantae > Streptophyta > Magnoliopsida > Poales > Poaceae > Setaria > Setaria viridis. The sequence continues at coordinate 47,396,098 of NC_048271.2, forward strand.
TTGGATTAAAAATACCCCTCATTTCAAAATCACATTTTAAGGTCATGTATCGATCAAACTCTCTACAATATTTGAAGACCTACTCTATGAGATTTCATTTTCAACTTTGGTATCTCCTTTAGACAGCTGTTTCACCCTCAAGGCTAGTTCAATCAACCCATTAGGCGTGCGCTTCTCGATCAACCAAAGGACCAGCCTCCTCGATGACCTTAGGGACCCAAGCCCTTGGCCTTGACACCACCTCAACCTCTGTGGCACCATGTAGTTATAGGCCTGCACTTAACAAGATAAAGTTAATATAGATGGATATTGTTACTACTTAGCGGACTATTTTGACTCTTGGTTAATTATTGGGTCACTTGTACAAGGATGGGCCAATGGCCTATAAATACCTCCATGTTAATGTAAAAATTTAGTCACAATGCAATACATATTCTATCAAAAGATGATCCTCCAAGGCTCCCTCGTTATAGATATTTTGGGACTCGTCGATTAGATACAGGGTGTCTCATGGCCTTGAAGGCTTGAACCAACTAGACCTTTTTGTTTCACTTTGACTGTTAGATACAAGCTCATGAAACAAACAAACAAACCCCCGCTTGTGTGTATGTGGCTTCATAACGCGTCTTGACCCGAGTATTAACCACAAGCTAAATGCAAGTACTTTGTTTGTTTTCAACAATATGAGCTTTATACGCGTCTTTTGTTTAAAGATATGGAGCAATGAGCTAGTAAAATGACCGTAGGAATTGCTCTTATACATTCGAAAAGAGTATCAATACTCTTACCTTTTCATTTACAAGCACGCACAACACTTGATTATAAGAATCTCAATCAAACATCATGGACGCTAATGCTAGTCATTTTGAAAGCAGAATAAAATTCCGTGTAACAGTAGAATTACAAGCGGCTTTACCCGCGACCCATGTATAGTTCAGCCCACTTTCATTATTCCTAAAGACGATGAATAGACAATGAATTAACAAGTGTAAAGATCCTCAAACTACAACTATAACGGTGAAGTGTTTTGTTGGAATGTGACATAAAGGGCGCGTTTGGAACTTTGACCATGCTTGCCTCGCCTGGTTGGGCAAGGAGAGCGAGTGGCGATGAGTGCTCGAGGGGTGTTTGGTTGCCTATGTTTAATTTTAGCACCTATTACATCAAATATTTAGATACTAATTAGGAGTATTAAACGTAGACTATTTACAAAACCTATTACACAGATGGAGGCTAAACGGCGAGATGAATCTATTAAGCTTAATTAAACCATCATTAGCAAATGTTTACTGTAGCAACACATTGTCAAATCATGAACTAATTAGGCTTAATAGATTCGTCTCGCCGTTTAGCCTCCACTTATGTAATAGATTTTGTAAATAATCTACATTTAATACTCCTGATTAGGGGGTGTTTGGATCTTTAGTCCTGACTAAAATATATGTCACATCGAATATTCGGAGGCTAATTAGGAGGACTAAACATGAGCTAATTATATAGATAGAGGCTAATTCACGAGACGAATCTATTAAGCCTAATTAATCCATCATTAGCACATGTTTACTGTAGCATCACATTGTCAAATCATGGACTAATTAGGCTTAATAGATTCGTCTCGCAAATTAGTCTCCATCTGTGCAATTGGTTTTGTAATTAGCCTATATTTAATACTCCTAATTAGTATCTAAACATTCGATGTGACATGAATTTTAGGAGGTGCTAAAGAAACAAACAACCCCTTAGTATCTAAACATTCGATGCGATGGGTAAAAAAAATAAGCAAAAGTAACCAAACGATCCCTGATTACTTGCTGCATGTATCGGTATCCGTGAAAGCAAGCTTTTTTCATGCTTGCCCGGGCAAGCTGAATCAGCTCTCCTTGCCAGGACCTTGCTCTGCGAGGCGAAGCTAGGCGACCCGGCAATAAAACCAAACATGACCAAAATTCACATGATCACATCACCACATGCTTATACGAAGTACGTCTGGATACATGTATTTTAAGCCTGTTTGGATCCAAGGACTAAATTTTAGTCTTGCACTTTTAGATTAAAATTTAGCTCTTAGGATCCAAACAGGAGGGCAAAAAGTGACAAATAGCTAAACTTTGGACTAAAAAAATTAGCTCCTCAAGAGGCCCTAAAAGGGGCTAAAAGGGACTAAAAGTGGTCCTCCCGAACCACTTTCCTCCCCTTGCCCCCGCTCTCTCTCTCTCTCCCGCATGCTCTGCCGGTCTCGCCTCCTTCACTCGCCGCCGCCGCTGTCTCCGCCTCGCCTCGCTGGCCTCGACACCTCCGCCTCGTCTCGCCTCGCTGGCTCTGCTGTCTCCGCTCGACCCCTCGGCGCCGTTACCTCCTCCTCCGCCTCGCCCTTGTCGCCGGCCACCTCCTCCTCCACCTCCTCTTCCGCCTTCACCTCGCCCCTGCCGCCACCTCCGCCTCCGCCTCGACCCCGCCGCCGCCGGCCTCGATGCCGCCGGCCGCTGGATCTGGGGTCCGCGGCCGTCGGCGGGGAGGAGAGGGCCGCAGCCGTCGGCAGGAGAGAGGATGACAAGGAAGGCGTCGAGGTCGTGGCGGGAGCGGACGGTGGCGGCCTCGAGGTCGTAGAGCGGGAGGAGGCGGACAACCTCCTCGCTCCCGGCCTTCGCGGCGACCCAGCGACGGGAGAGGAGAGAGAGGGGGGAAAGGAGGAGGAGGGAGTCATTAATAAGGGCAAATCAACCATTGTTTGATGAGGGACTAAAATTTAGCCTATGGATCCAAACACCCCAGCAAAACTAAATTTTAGGGGCTAAAATTTAGAAGCTAAAGTTGAACTCATGAACTAGTGATCCAAACACCACCTTTGTCGATGTTTAGCCGGGCATCACTGATAACTTGTCCTTTTGTATCAAACATCCTCTCATGTCATAATCGGGAACAGCACAATGAATGAGTGTACTGCTATTTTCAAAAGCTAGCTGCCAGAGGTCACCTCCACATGAACCAACCACACGTCGCCTCCAATTCCGTGTGTCCCTAGCAGCGCAGGAAAGCTACACAACACAGCTCATGCCACCAGGCGCCGGCGGGCCCCGCCATCTTCGATGCCCACGAGACCTTTCCGCACCAATCCCGCCCGTCTAATTCCAACGCCCCGCGAAAAATTTTCCACACGCCACACGGAAAACACGTAACTCCCCCCACTCTCTCGCTGCCAACGCTGGCCCACGGAGCCCTACGCGCCTCCAGCCCAGATCACTCTGCCACCGCCAAGCGGGCCCCTCGCCACTCACGCCAACCCGCTTTACACCAAACCCCAGGCAGTAAGGGCCACCGCCAGGTGGGCCCCGCCCATCACACCGCAATCACAAGCACAGGTCCCCCTTCTCCCTCACCTTTCCTACCCGCACGCCAGAAGAGAAGAAGGAACTCACCACTGCGCGCAACCATCCCACCGCCGCGCCACGCGTCTTCGCCGGCGACGAGCAGCCGCCAGCCGCTCGCCGCCGACGAGCTCCGCTGTGGCGTGGCGTACTCGTGTGTGAGTAAGCCGCCGAATTTCTCTGACTGGGTCGTCGTTGCCGTGTGCCGCCGAGAAGAGAGTTTTTAAAAGGGGGCTCTCCTTTGCGGCACTGGCCAGTCCTCTCGGAGGTTAGTTTATTCGGAGGCGGCTTGAGGCTCGCTTCGGAAGCGACCCGGTCGCCGCCGCCGCCCGTCGTCGCCGTCTCGGGGCTAGCCGCGGTGATGAGCTTCGCCGGATCCTAGGGTTTTTGAATTTGACGGCTTCGTCGAGCTGCGCAAGGCTTCGAGGTGGAGATGGTGCCGACGGGGCTGTTCGGGTGGGCGTCGCCGCACGTGCAGCCGCTCACGCCCGTGTCCGAGGTCTCCGAGCCGCCTGAGTCGCCGTCGCCGTACGGGGACGGGCCGGCGGGGGATGCGGGCGTGGGGGCGAGGGAGGGGGAAGCCGCCGGCGCCGGCGAGGAGGAGGTGGAGGAAGATGAGGTCGAGCCGCCGCCCGCGGCCGTGTCGTTCTGGAGGCTTTTCGAGTTCGCCGATGGGTTCGACTGGGCCCTCATGGCTGCCGGGGCGCTCGCTGCTGCTGCCCATGGCGCGGCGCTCGTTGTGTACCTGCACTACTTCGGGAGGGCCCTGAATTTGCTCGACTCTGAGCGGGTTGAGTCGGCTCTCTATGGACACAGTGATGAGCTGCTCCACCGGTTTAAGGAGGTAAAGCTGATGCTTCTGATGCATTCCCACTTAGTTGCTACATTTTCAATTTAGATTGTAGGATGCTTGAAGTATTTAAATTTTCGTGGCAGATTGGCTTTTCTGTTGTAATGACATTCTCAGAAGATAATTCAAATTTTGCTATTGACTACAACTATGATGATGGTGATTAGCTACAGTTAGTTCTTGTACTTTTGAGGCATGGCAATTCTAAGAACGAAAGTAGGATACACTGCTGCTTGTGCTTATGTTTCGAGTGGGTACTTTTAGGTTTCATTTGAAATATTAGGGCCTGAAAGGTTATTAGTTGCACAGGTTTGCTGCACTGCATAGTGCGGTTATGTTTATAACGCAAGCTCCATAAAGAAATTCCATTCCTAGGCACGTTTGACTTAAATGTGATCTGGAACCTTAGTATATCACTTCAAATCAGTGCATTTTTCCCCTTTCCCTGATGCGAACTTTCCAAAGGGATTGTACATTGGAATTTGTGGTTTGGGTGCGGTTGGTGTTGCCTTGGCTGAAAGTTTGTGCCTTCGGGGCCATTGCAGCTGGGAGCCTAGGATGGCACACTATGGGATTGTTTATGTGGTGCAGCAGAGATTTTAGGAGAAATGTAGCCATGATTCAGATGTTAGTGGCATTTATAGATCTTATCATTGAAAAATTCTATGTTGAGGTTAGTTCAGGAGTGTCTCAATGTTCTCAAAGATGCCAGGTCTAAAGGCGCCTACTGTTGTTATCTCTGTTTTGCTTTGTTAACACATTAGGGAAAGGGTTGCGGATATGTCATGGCCGGTCATTATTATCGTATCCATAGTGTAATTGAAGTGTTATTAAAAGAGTCTTTTGTACTCTATTAATTTAATTTCTGAAAGGTTGCCCAAAATATCCTGTAGGCCTTTAGTTATAACCAAATTTTATTGCAAACAAGGAAGTGAGGCAACCAAGTGAAGGTTTCACTTGACGTATATGCTCTTTTCATAGCTGGTGTAGGTGGAGATAAAGTTTTGTGGATGTGAGAGCCTCATATGTGATAAGTGGAACTGAAATAAAATCCGGGGTTGACGGGATTCATTACCTCGGGGGATCCCCAAGGTTGCCCTTGGATACTAGAGTCATCCTTAGGATGGAGTGAAGGTTCATTGTTTTTATTTTCTGGAATGGTCTACATTAAACTCTGAAGCTAGCTCATAATGGCTGCTATCTGAACACTACCAAGGAGGCAACCCCCCATATTTAGTTTGTTAAATGATGTGCATTGTACTTGGTCTTGCCCCCATATTTAGTTTGTTAAATGGCTATCCATTTATACTTTCAATATATTCCAATGCTTTTTTTAGTAGTTCCATTCTGCTTGCACCCAAAATTTTGACTTTTAAGAGATTATTATATAAACTTCTAATACCCCCTTTCCCTTGAAACGGGTGACTTTGCATGTTTCTTTTCTCACCTCTCTTCCACTTTTCCTTATTCTCAATTCCATATATCTTTGCCTCTTACAACTGTTACATCTACGTGTTGCAGCATGCTTTGTATATCGTCTATATAGCTGCTGGTGTTTTTGTTGCAGGATGGATCGGTAAGTAACTCATTATCTTTTAAAGTGCAGCTCCCACTCAGCACAAACACATATTCCTGATTATTTCAGTTCTGCAGAGGTATCATGCTGGATTCTCACGGGGGAACGGCAGACTGCTGTCATCAGATCAAAATATGTTCAGGTCTTGCTAAATCAAGACATGAGCTTCTTTGATACATATGGAAATAATGGTGATATTGTGAGTCAAGTGCTCAGTGATGTATTGCTCATTCAGTCAGCTATAAGCGAGAAAGTAAGCTTAGAGAGTGAAGCACTCATTAGTTTCTCTGGCATTATGATCTGCAGAATGAACTCCGTCACTTTTGGTGTCTTCTAATGACAGTTCTTTTGTAGGTCGGGAACTACATACACAATATGGCTACATTTGTTGGTGGTCTCATTGTTGGCCTTCTCAATTGTTGGCAAATAGCACTTCTAACTCTTGCCACTGGACCCTTAATTGTTGCGGCAGGAGGAATATCCAACATATTCCTCCATAGATTGGCTGAAAACATTCAAGATGCATATGCCGAAGCAGCTAGCATTGCTGAACAGGTTGCTACCTTTATTCAATCTGCCAATCTTTCTTCTGATTTCTTTTACTATACACAAACCTAAGCTGCTGTCTGCACATCTCCTATCTTGAGCCTGTATACCGGAGGGCTGCTATTATGCACTCTGATTTTGTAGACAATACAATCATTCTGGTTTGATGTGCTATTAGTATTTAGTAACTAAAATAATTTGGTTGGTTCTAATGGAAATATGTGCACCAGGCCATCTCATACATCAGGACACTGTATTCTTTTACAAATGAAACTCTTGCAAAGTACTCCTATGCTACCTCGCTTCAAGCCACACTGAGATATGGAATTTTGATAAGTCTTGTCCAAGGAATCGGCCTTGGATTTACATATGGACTTGCCATTTGCTCCTGTGCATTGCAACTTTGGGTCGGAAGACATTTGATTGTTCGTGGAAAAGCTGATGGTGGTGAAGTTGTGGTAGCTTTATTCTCTGTCATTCTGAGCGGCCTGTAAGCAACTTAATTATACGGTTTTTTGCCCCATTTTATTGCCGTGTATTGCCTTAACTAAGTTTATTTTTAATTTCGTAGTGGTTTGAATCAAGCAGCTACAAACTTCTATTCCTTTGAGCAAGGGCGCATTGCTGCTTATAGACTATATGAGATGATTAGCCGTTCAACTTCCAGCGTTAATCAAGAAGGGATCACATTACCCCAAGTTCAGGGGAACATTGAATTTAGAAATGTGTATTTCAGCTACCTGTCTCGTCCTGAAATTCCAATTTTAAGTGGTTTCTTCCTCACTGTGCCTGCGAGAAAAACTGTTGCACTTGTTGGTAGAAATGGTTCAGGGAAAAGCAGTATAATTCCTCTAATGGAGAGATTCTATGACCCAACATTAGGTAAGAGCACTGAGAAGCATCTTTCATTTTCTGCTTCCACCTCCATCTAAAAGGCTACTCTATTTTAATGTTTTCAGGTGAAGTTCTTTTGGATGGGGAAAACATAAAAAATTTGAAAGTGGAATGGTTAAGAAGCCAAATTGGTCTGGTGACACAAGAACCAGCTTTACTGAGTTTGAGCATTCGGGAAAATATTGCTTATGGAAGATCTGCTACCTTTGATCAGATAGAAGAGGCAACGAAGACAGCCCATGCCCATGGGTTCATCAGTTCACTTGAAAAGGGGTATGAAACCCAGGTAACGGAAGTACGATACATCTTATTATTGTATATCCAGGTTAGGCTGGTCAGACACTGAGGCTGTAGTACTCGCTTTTGCAAATTCTGCAGGTTGGTCGTGCTGGTATTGCACTGACTGATGAACAGAAGATCAAAATTTCTATTGCCCGTGCTGTGCTTTCGAATCCATCCATTCTCTTGCTTGATGAGGTCACAGGAGGACTTGATTTTGAAGCTGAAAAGGCTGTCCAAGAAGCATTAGATGTTCTCATGTTGGGAAGGTCAACCATTATAATTGCTAGACGTCTTAGCCTCATTAAAAATGCCGATTACATAGCTGTAATGGAGGAGGGGCATCTTGTTGAAATGGGTACACATGATGAATTGCTGAACTTGGATGGCCTTTATGCCGAGCTTTTAAGGTGTGAGGAAGCAACAAAACTTCCCAAAAGGTAAGCCTTTTCTTCTTAGACTATATCCAACATGTGGTCTAAGTGTACCTGAAGTATTATAGTTGTGGATACTAAAGATTTTGTAAATCCTAGATTGTTGTTAGCTACAGCATCATTTACAATGCTACTGTTCTAAAGAGAGATTGTTTAAGCTTTCGTGTTTAATTCATCACTGTGCATTATGTTCCATCAGCTGCAAAAGAGCACAATTTTGATTTGGACTGCCTTATTAATCCTATCTTGATCCATGTCAGGATGCCCACCAAGAATAGCAGGGAGCGCAAGTCACTCCAAATTGAGGACGCATCAGTGAGCCAATACTTTCAAGAATCATCCTCTCCTAAGATGACAAAATCACCTTCACTTCAAAAAACACATGGCATGCTTCAATTTTGGCGTTCAGATACCAACAGGAACTCTCATGATTCACCAAAGGATCGAAGTCCACCTTCAGAGCAAACTGTAGACAATGGGATACCTATGGTTGCAACTGAAACTGAAAGAACACCGTCCATCAAGAGACAGGACAGTTTTGAAATGAAATTGCCTGATCTTCCGAAAGTTGATGTTCATCCTATACAGCGTCAGTCATCTAAGAATTCAGAACCTGACTCACCCATATCTCCTCTTTTGACTTCTGATCCTAAGAATGAGCGTTCACATTCACAAACTTTTAGCAGACCACAGAGTGAACGAGATGATACGAGTTCTGAACATAGTGAACTAGATGAGGTTCAGCACCAGAAACCTCCATCTTTTTGGCGACTTGCAACACTTAGTATTGCTGAATGGCCTTATGCTCTTTTAGGTACAATTGGTGCTGCTATATTTGGTTCATTTAACCCACTGCTTGCTTACACTATAGCGCTTATAGTGTCAGCATACTATCGAATAGAAGTTCATGATATGCACCACGAAGTGAACAGGTGGTGTTTATTCATAGTAGGAATGGGTGTTATTACAGTGCTGGTCAACTGGTTGCAACATTTCTATTTTGGAATAATGGGGGAGAAGATGACTGAGCGCATAAGAAGGATGATGTTCTCTGGTAATTGCAATCTGCATGTTATATGCTTTTCTCATATTCTGCTGCAATCATGGAGTTAGTTTGAGCATGCAGAGTTTAATACTTATTTGTGGTTTCTTTGACAGCAATGTTGCGCAATGAAGTTGGATGGTTCGACAAAGACGAGAACAATGCTGATACATTGTCCATGCGCCTGGCAAATGATGCTACATTTGTCCGTGCTGCCTTCAGTAACCGGCTTTCCATATTTATACAAGACACTGCTGCAGTATCTGTTGCTCTTCTTATTGGGATGTTGTTGGGATGGCGGGTAGCACTTGTTGCACTTGCAACCTTACCAGTTCTTGTTATATCTGCTATTGCACAGGTAATAAAGTATTCTTTATTTGTCTCCTATGAACTGAAAAAAAATGGTATGTTAACAGAAATTTGATGCCTATCCATGCAATTGTTGCATAGTGTACACTGTTTCTTTGGTTAGAGTTTGGATTAGGAAAACATCAAATAATAGTAATTGTGTGGCAATGCATTGGAAAGGAAATATTTTTATAAATATTCTGTTATCATTCAAAGCCTTGTTAGACTTTGTAACATTGAGCCTTAGCATTTATGTCACGTTGAAGCTTGCACATGCAGGATAGAATAGTCTGTCAAGGATTACTTAATACACCAAACTCTAAAATATCACTCTGTGACAGTAATGTGCTCCATAACAGTTCCCTACATGATCTACCTCTCTCAAATAAAAATCTGGCTGCATTGGTATCAGATATTGAAAATTTTATTTTGTGCAACTTGCTCTTAGAAGCATCGCCTATTCATATTCTCCATATGTTATAACATTTGTACATAATTACACTGGCAAATCTCTAATGGATCTGATAAATCATGTTGCAGAAATTGTGGCTTGCTGGCTTCTCAAGAGGAATCCAGGAGATGCATAGAAAGGCTTCGTTAGTACTTGAAGATGCCGTCCGGAACATATACACTGTAGTAGCATTCTGTGCTGGGAACAAGATAATGGAACTCTACAGATTACATCTTGGCAAGATACTGAAGCAAAGTCTTGTCCAAGGATTGGCTATAGGCTTCGGCTTTGGTCTCTCGCAGTTTCTTCTTTTCGCCTGCAATGCCCTGCTTCTTTGGTACACTGCTATTTCAGTTGACCAGCAACGTCTGACAATAGCCACAGGACTAAAAGAGTACATACTCTTTTCATTTGCATCATTCGCACTGGTCGAGCCATTTGGACTTGCACCTTACATACTTAAAAGGAGGAAATCTCTTACGTCAGTGTTTGAAATTATTGACCGAGAACCAAAGATCGATCCTGATGATACCACTGGCTTGAAACCACCCAATGTTTACGGAAGCATCGAATTCAAGAATGTTGATTTCTCTTATCCTGCTCGTCCAGAAATTCTTGTGCTGAGCAATTTTAATCTTAAAGTAAGTGGTGGGCAAACTGTTGCGGTGGTAGGGGTTTCAGGATCAGGGAAAAGCACTATTATTTCTTTGATCGAGAGATTCTATGACCCGGTTTCTGGCCAAGTTCTACTGGATGGTCGTGATTTAAAATCATTTAACCTCAGATGGTTGCGTAGCCACATGGGCCTGATTCAGCAAGAGCCAGTTATTTTCTCGACAACAATAAGAGAAAACATTATCTATGCAAGGCACAATGCAACAGAGGCTGAGATAAAGGAAGCTGCGAGGATAGCTAATGCTCATCATTTCATTAGCAGCTTACCACATGGCTATGACACTCATGTGGGAATGAGAGGGGTTGATCTAACACCTGGGCAAAAGCAGCGGATTGCCATTGCTAGGGTGGTTTTGAAGAATGCACCGATATTGTTGTTGGATGAGGCTAGCTCTGCTATCGAGTCTGAATCAAGTAGAGTGGTACAGGAAGCTCTCGACACTCTGGTCATGGGTAACAAGACAACGATTCTCATTGCGCACAGGGCAGCAATGATGAAGCATGTGGACAACATTGTTGTCCTAAATGGTGGCAAGATAGTAGAGCAGGGTACACATGACTCTCTGATGGACCAGAACGGTCTATATGTTAGATTGATGCAACCCCATTTTGGCAAGGGCCTTCGCCAGCATCGGCTAATGTAATTATGATTGAGCTTGTTAGGTGTAAATTATCCTAGGGCATGACCAGGACCTGTTTCGCTCTTTGTCCAGCCGCTCAGGGGCCCTTTTTGGCAGATGAAAAATGCTGGAAGTGTCCACTTGATGGCGCTGTACTGAGTGGAACGGTTACCTGGTCTTGACAAAATTTTAGCTTGAAGATTCAGGTAAGTAACGGCGTTGAAACTTTAGGGAACAGCTTATTCTGGAAATAGTTAGCAAAGTTTGGAGGGCATTGTAATTGCTGTAATATATGAGTTGCAAACATTCTTTCTGAGGCTCGTGTTCTGTGGTTTCTCTCGACTCCGTAGTGTATTACTGTGATCAGCTAACGTGTTACGCGTGTAAAAAGTCCAGTTCTTTGTGGGTATGACTCTTGCCGCCGTGATCAAAAGCCTCTTGGCTGGTAAATCTGACACGAATTGTTGTTGATCCCATTCGGTCGCTAGATGTTAGGATAGTCGCTCTTTAATTTTTGAGGAAATTTTGAACTAAATCTTGTATCCAAGTTTACCGTGTCACTGGGCGCTCGCAAGTCGTCGGGTCTACCAGGGCATGAGCAGTTTTTTCGTCGTCTTTGCGTATCTTAGAATAAGAGACAATGTAGTGCGGAATTCTTGTTTCCCTTTCCGTTGCTTTATTTGGATGTTTTCTAAGTTGGCATAACCCTGCACTTGGACTGAATGCTGTTTTCACCGAATGTACAAAACAGTCGCAATCAGTTTATGACCTTTTATTTGCACCTAATGATCCATTTCAAGCATGATTAGGAGCGCGCGGATTATCACCACGGAAGGTACACCATTTCCCTTCACCATGAGTACATGTACCATGACTCATGAGACCGTATTACATTATAGTTAACGAAGAAAGCGAGCAATCACGCGGTCAGATCCGAGATCTTGAAAGAATCCGCGACGACCTTGAGCCTGTTCCGCAGCCTGCTCCACCGGCGTTCGTTCGCGGTCACGATCAGCGTGTAGTACCGGCCTGGTAAGAATAATACAGAGTTCCATCCCCTTTTATTCAGACGGGAACACACGAGCCGACCTAGATTTTGTAGTTTAATTATAGGCATCATCCTACCGTTTCCAATGGCGACCGTTGCAAAGGCAGAAACGCCGTAGCCCGGAGCCTCCAGATCGTACTCAAACGTCCAGTAGTTCTTGCCGTCCACCGTGCGCTGCAAAAATAGTAGGATCAACCGCTAATTTCAGTAGCAATGTTTAGCCGTGTATAATCCTGCTACTGAATTGCATCTCAAATGAACACTGATATGCACAGCTATAGAACAGCAAATGCACAGTAGCGCATGAATTGCTCATCGACGCTTCTGCTCAGGCACTTAGTAAATCTAGAGCATCAAAATAAATTTGCAACTCCGTGGCGCCGAGTAAGAATGCTGATTGCATGAACAATGAACAGATGGCAAACCTCTTGCATGTCATAGATGGACGGTATTTGATTTGGGGCAGCATAAACGTTGTTTACCAAATTGAAGATGGCCTGGTATAATGTTAAAAATGCTCATCAGATCAGCAAAAATGAATATTCAGCGCTGCGGCTGCAGGGTATTCAAAGCTATGTCTATTTTTTGACCTAATCAAAGAAAAGGGTACATAGTAGAAGAAAAAAATTGAAACCCACCTCATCCATTGGTCCTAGGTCACGGATATCTGTTTTCTCAGTAGGAACAAATCCCACACGGACACACTGAAGAGCCAGATTACGATCTTTGAATGCTGAATCGTGACCCAAGAAGTCGAAATCCTAAAGAGACAGTCAAGCAAAGGCATTATAAATTTTCATGCAGGGGAAAAGGTCGCTGGCATTTGAGTCTTGATTATTTGGTAATCATATGGCAACCTACCCTCCATTCAGCTGGATAAAGATACGAGTATCCGTCTTTCGCATCCACATAAGACTTGTAATTCTTCGGTACTTCTGGAATTTAGGAACAACTCCAGTTAATGCCAAATCAAAGAACCAGAAAAGTCTGCTTGAGAGCTTGAGGATATCCTATAGACTGGTCAGGAAAAACACAACGCCAGGCCATCTAAAACGCTCATTACCTTCAGCAATTGCAGAGCTTGTCTTCAGTAGGCCAGTGGCTAACACTCCAGCACCAAGCAAAGCTAACTGCCTTTTCGTGACATCTATACAAGTGGGGAGATGTTTTATAAACACAATTCTGACAAGCATCAAATGAATTGAGACGAACAACAAAAGGGGCATTACTCTTTTCATCAGAGGATGCTCCGCTTGAGCTTGCTGAGACAACCGAGGGTGGAGCCCCATTCAGTTTGGCAGTCACCGCATAATTCGGGGCAACCAACTGAAAATCAGCACCAGGTTCAAGCTGTTACTCCTCAAAACTGCAGGGAAAATGAATAAATTCCATAAAACAGTAAGTGTTTCGAGCACATACTTGTTTGGATACGGAGCAAATCAGATTCTGCAGGCTTGCCATTTCACCTTCAATAGTTAAGGCAAGCACTGAGCTCGAGGAAGTTTTCTGCGAAGTTTGTGCCCCAGCATCAGTTATCCATAGCAGCTGGACCGTGGCACGCTCCTTTTTCCAGTGTTGAATGTGTGGGTGGAAGCCAAGGCAGCCAAGTCAGCTTCATTATCCTCATTTCAGCACTTTTGGCCCAGCTTCATTATCCTCATTTCAGCACTGGGCGGGCACTGACGGACAAAAATGGGCCACCCAACAGCTCTTCTGATAGATAGCTGATGACTTGGCCTGTTTCTGCTCGTTTTCCTGGGTTGAGATTCAATGTATGTCAACTTAACAATCTCAGTTGCATCAAGAGATGAGATGTTTCTGATCGAAAATGCAAACAGCAAGTGGAAGCAGAGTAGCTACATTAGTCAGCTGCAACTACACAAATTTGCCACAGTAAAAAGAACCAAAGCTGCAAGACTCAGGCACATCGGATTGATGCCAGTAAAGACTTTGAACATCAACCGTTCAAAATACAAACATATGGATACCATGAAACAAAATTTCCAGGTTACATAATTTGATGAGGCCATGATAAGCATATACAACATCTGCTACAATTATTGAAGGCTACTAAGCCTTTGGAGCTGGTTTCACTAATCCTAACCCAGAACCACTCCCCAAATGCTTGAACTCCCTTGCCTCCAAGCGTTCATCGTGCGCAGCAAACCCAGTTCCTCCTTTCTCCAAAGTAACCAGATTCCTCTCCTTAAATGGTTTGTTGCACTCCAAGCAAACTTTATCCTTTAGTAGAAACTTGTCAGAGCACTTCTTGCAGAAGACATGGCCACAGGTGCTGATTGCCACCAGGGTCATGGTGTTTGTGAGGGTAGACATGCAACTAGGGCACATGTAGCTCTTTTCCACTGACTTCTTCCTCTTTTGGTCACCATTTTCCTCAGTGAACGAGATAGGGAATAGCGATTTCAACTTGAGCTTTTCCTGCCCCTCAGGGCAGATAGTGTCAGTGGAGGGGGCATCTACCTTGACCGTAGCTTCAGGAGTAGCTGAAGGGAGCCAAAATGCCTTCATGTTGCGGAGGGCTTCCTCTTCAAAGGAAGTAACCTTCACACTGTTTGCTCCATGAAACCCATTCTTGTCTTGGGAGCCACTGCGATCATGGTACTGGGGAACAGCTCCATGGTTTTGCTGATCAAAGGCGTCCAACTCCTTAGCCTTCTGCAGAATCAGCTTCTCCTCCTCCTCTTCCTTCTCTTGCTTTTTCTGGGCCTCATGAGCTGCTAGCTTGCTGGAAGAACAAGAGTAAACACTCAGTATTCAGTTCAGTAGCTCAATTACAAAGCAGATAGTTTAGGGGCAACTACAGCATTTTTGGCGTCCATCATGAACATCAACAGGAATTCTAGGTAAGGCAACTACAAGAAGGGAATTAATCTGACAGCCAGTGGTCGATGGACAGGCAACATGAACTTCAACAAACAAACATATATTTGCTGACAGAGTGAGAAATGGCAAGGGTCACAAGTATGGATGCTGAAACTATACTGCATGCATTGCATAGAAGAGCATGAATGAATAAATATACAGTACAGATCCAAGAAAGATAATTTATCCTAAGTACAGGCGTGAGCTTGCACAACCAAATCGAACTAAGGTGAGACGATGTTGGCCTAAAATTCATGGTTGACCTTAGCTTAATATCCTCACAAAAACTATCAGCCACCTGCGCCTTACGGCACTGACATACTAGCCTGACAATTCTTCCCGCAAATACGCTGCAATCTCCTCTCCACGCCACTATCGCCTACCCTCCTTCTCTAATCAACTACTCCACCTCAACTCCTTAAAGCAAGTAGGCAATCAACACCCATATAGAGAGGTAAAACCGTGCAGTGTCGCCACCTACCGCTTGATGTCCTTCTTCTGGGCGAGGAGGCACTCGAGGATGCACTCCTTGCAGAAGGCGTGGCCCTTGGGGCAGCAGTGCGGGTCGATGAGCGGCTTGAGGCAGAGGCAGCAGGCGTCGAAGGGCTTGATCGAGTCCTTCCCCAGGCGCTCCCGCTGCGTGCCGTACCCGAGCTTCCGCTTCTCCTCGTACGTGAAGAAGGCGAGGTCATTGTTGTTCTTCGAGTGCCGCTGCGGCATCTTCGCTCGTGCCTCGGCTCGGCTCCTACTCCGGGAGGGTTCGTGGGATCGGCCGGCGGAGGTAGGCTTCGCACGCTTGGAACCCTAGATTTGTTTGACGGGGACGAGGGCGATGGTGAAGACGGAGAGGAAGCGGTAGTGAGGTTTGGCTCCGTGTCTGGGTCAGGCTCGGTCGCTCGGAGGGCCCATGTATTTTGTGGGCCAAACACGCGGCCTTGTAAGCACACGGCCCAATGGCGTGTTTTCATGGGCCGAACACGATAGTTTAGCTTTGAGCCAGCCCGCTTTGGGAGCATGATGAACAAACCGAACTGTCCCGCTTCATACCCACAGTCCCACACTCTGATGTCTGATCCAACTAGCCAATTTTACTTGTGTATTGTGAAGTTCTGATCCCAACCGTACAGCACGGCTGTTACCATCATACTCCTACGTACAAGGTATTTACTCTTTTATTAAACTAGCAAAATATCCGTGTGTTGCTACGGTAAAAGATCAATTGTGTTTTTCAAACTAATGATATTTTTTTATTTTCATCACTAAATTTTTATTCCAGTTATTGGATGCCTACACATTTAATAGAAAATCAAAAGAATTTTGACTTCATTATTTCCTTCAACTCAAATACCCATTAAATTAAAATATTTTTTGAGGGTTAAATCAGCTTTTGATGGTCACCGATGTGGGGCTCTTTAGTCCCGGTGGGTAATATCAACCGGGACTAGTAGTCCCTGTTGTCCCTCAAGAATCTGGTGGGACATTTTGTCCCGATTGTAACTACCAATCGGGACTAAAGGGGACCTTTAATCCCGATTTGTGCCCCTCCACCCCACACACACATTGCACGCGCCCCACTTTCTCTCTCCCCTCTCCTTAATTCCAGCGCCCAGGCCTCCTTTCTTTAATTCCGATGCCCACAGGCCTCCTCTCCTCCTCCCTCCAGCCCCCACCTCCTCTCCTCCCTCCCCCCCGCTCTCTCTCTCTCTGCCAGATTCGGCCGACCCTCACTCCCTCTCCCCCAACCGAGGTGGGCGGCGGGCGCAGGCCGAACGGCGCGGGCGGCCAGGGCCGGACAGGCAACTCTGGCGTGGCCGAAGCGGCTCGAGCGCGGCCAGGCGGGGCGGCCGTGGCGGGCGGACGGGCGGTACAAGCGGCCGGGGCACTTGGCAACTAAAGCCCTCTGACAAGTAAGACCACGAAAAAAGAGGCAGAAGCCTTGCTTTTAGGTAGAGATATAAATATTCCAATTTGTTGTTTTCTTCCTTCGTTGCTTTGCTAAATAAATGGTGTCATTCCCATGAATAAACGAACGCCTCTTTCCAATGTAGCAAAAATAAAGGCTAACATAGTAATTTGATCCGCTTTTAATCTCTATGCACAACTCTAAAATAAATGTTTGAAGTGGAGAGAATATTCTGTTGTCATTTAATTTGAAAATTGCTTGAGAACCCGAGACGTGTAATTTTCAAGCAATTTTCAAATTAAAAGGTGCAAGGTTTGACCTGATTTCGTTTAAACGACAATAGCCAAAAGAAACTAGGCGCCATTCAAATCCAAGTCGAAGAGAACTCAAAAAAACCCAACAGTGGAGGCACGCACCCACACCGACAAACTGCGAAGAGGTTCTGCCGCGCTAGTACCAACAGGCAACAGTCCAACATCCTCCAGAACAGACTTGATCCCGTGAGCACCCAACAGAACACGACCTAGAAACTAGGGAGCATGGCCATGGCCTGCCGTCCCACGAATCACAGCAGCCTGAGCCGATTTACCTTTCCACTGCAAGGGCCTCTGCATCTGCTCGGCTACCTGACCATACTCGCCGGAACTCTGACCCTGGCTGGAGCCTGTAGCGTCCAGAACGACATCTTGCGGCGATTCTGCGATGTCCACCAGGAACATGTCAGGATCAAAGTGATCCTGGCTCGAGGAAGCGAAGCCATGGAGAGACGGCTGGACGGTGTACGCGTCCAGTGACGAGGAGAGGTTCACGTGGCCGAAGCCGCTAGACGATGCAACGCCCCAGCCAGTTCCGGTCCGGGCATGTTGCCCCAGCATCGCCGTGTTACCGAGAGGCCTGAACGCGGCGGCGGGAGCAAGGACCTGGCTGCGGCCGGCGGCGGCGAACGCATCAGGCCGTGCGACTCTGGAGCATGATGCCCCAGGAAGCATCGTCATCTGGGCGTTTCTTGCCTGCAAGTCGGCGAGCAGCATCCTCGCCTGGTTCCTCGCCTCGTCCCTTTCTTGCATCGTTCTCCTTGCTAGTGCGCCCAGATTCCAGATGGCTTCATCAGCCTCTGCGGACAAGGCGAGGACCTTCTGCCTCTCCAATCTGGCCCAGCCGAGCTCTTCCTCCAAAAGTCGACACTCCTGCAACACAGGACGGGCAAGGGAAAAGCTGTTTAATCTACTACGGAAATCGCGCAAGAAATACTAAATCTATTGGGAATTTCACAAACAGTTTGCAGTTTGCCTAAATAAATCCTTTGATCTTGCTGTGTAAGTTGTACCACAAGATTTTATCTCAATGCATCGAGGCAAACAGGGCAATTTCTCTCATCTCAAGAGGAAAAAGGAAGAAGAAATGATGGAGCGAGTAAAGAGAGGAACGAACCTCTGTATCGCTGGTCGACGAAACATGGTCCACGAGACTCTGCTCCTCTCTGCTGTTCTGCATCTTATTCTTTCCCTCTCCTCTCTTTCTTCAGCTGATCTATGAACAGGTCTCCATATCATCCTCTTATCTACGCCAGTTTCCTCATATGAGATTCCGCCACAGAAACTGACACAAGGGACATGGAGTACTGCAATATCTCGCGTTAAAAGAATGGAAAGCACGTTACAAATAAGGAATATGTGGATCCTCAAGATACATACCATGCTAGCAAACCTCTTAATGCTTATGGTTTTTGACTTGCCATGTATATGTGTCAGGAATGGGAAACAAATTGAACATCGCATGCAGCTTTCCTTGGACACGAAGCCCTCACAGCATTGATCAGTTTTTGTTAATGAGGATTGATCAGAAATCTTGGAAAGGATAAAAGATGTGACTAAGGAGATCACGCTGACAATACTCCACATACAGAAAACAAATCGTTTTGGCCTTATGATCTAATGCTAATCAGAATCTTTGCATGTAGCATACAGAAGCTGTGGCATGATAAATATGGTGGTGGCAAATCGGCAAGATATCTTGCCATCTTTACAACATTTGAGCATCATACAATTTGCTAGGTTCTTCACTCAACGTAATGATTGACAGGCATCAGAGGACTTCTTGGAGTGCGTGTCCTTTGATCTGATAATTGTTTCCCCTTGCCAACTTCATCCAGCTTGTTCTCCAACCTGAACTTTGCCACGAGATCTGGAACAGAAACCCTTAGTTCTTCAATTGATTCCAAACTGTTTGCATCGGTCAGTAGCTCCCGTGGACAGTGCCGAATCGGACTATTAGCCTGATGGGTGAACAATAGTTAAGTCAATGGATATTATAGATGATCAAGCAATAGTGATATATAGAAGGTGGTTTGCATTGAGCAATATTCAATTCATCACTTGAAAATTTGAACATGCTCGTAAGGAGATCTGGTTCTGTTGCAATGAGGAATTTGCCACTTTTCAGCCAGACAACATTAGGTCCTGTTTGGTTCCTTTAGTCCATGGACTAAAGTGGCTGTTTGGTTCCTTGGACTAAAGTGGATTAAAGCACTTAATTGCTGTTGAACAAAGACTTCCTAACCTCCTTTAGTCCACTTTAGTCCAGTTTTGTGAATTAGAGGACTAAAGACTTTAGTCCAACTTTTAGTCCACCTGTTTGGGTGTTTAGGGACTAAAAAGTGCAAATTTTAGTCCATCATGGGAACCAAACACCCCCTTGGTACAGTTTCGATGGGCCAAGATTCATCAACAGATACTTGTTGTACTAACCTCCATTTCTAAATACTTGGCAACTTTGACCAACACACGATTACCAAGGTGATCCACTTTTTATGTAAGAAATGACCAAAATACCCTTATAAAGTTATCTCCCAATGTTTCTGGAACATTCTTATAGCATTGAATGAGGGGCAAAATAGGAAACTATGTTTTGGGAAATGTGAAGTGCCAAGTATTTGGAAACAAATAAACTGGTCAAAATTGTCAAGTATTTGGAAACGGAGGTTGGTATTATCTTATATACCCTTATTACGACTTTCTTTTTCACTTCACTAAACAAATGTGCAAAGCTTACCATGTAATCCTTCTCAAGACAGTTACTCGCATTGTTTCTTATATACTCTGTGCGTTCACTGTGTTTTTCATTCAACAATTCCAGATGATCTGAGTAAGTGGTGGAGACACTTTCCATCATCTTTCTAGTTTCATGATCCAGTAAGAGGGAATCTGGAAATGAGCATGGAAAACATAAGGAAAATGGCATCTTTCGGGAAACAAATTTATTATAAAGTTAGATGTGTACTCTTTGAATTAGTCAACACATCAGATGTAATGGCATGAAACTCTGCATCATTCTGTGAAGAAAACATCAGCTTTTCGTGGAAGATATTTTCATTCTTCTTTCCCCATTCTCTGCACACCAGAAACGAGTATAAGTTCTGGAAAAGCCTAAACACTCAGAATATCAACAAATGATAATTTTTACTAAACATCATTACAACTTACTTGATAAAATCATCAGCCTCCATGATTGAGCTCTTACAAAGATCATGCATAGATGATTGTGTTTGTGACCAGTAAGATACAGACTGTCCACCTTTCTTCAAGCTGCAATGGACAGTGCCTCTTCAGCATAAACAAATAATGGAAATAGAAGCTCTTCAAGAGTGAATAACTGATTCAAATTGCACTATGTTTGAGGTCGGCAGGTGAGATGGGTACCATTGCTGCAAGATGCCTTCCATTTGATCATTTAATTTAGCATGCGATGACATGTCCTCCTGGAACTGGTTCTCTACCACTCTAACATAAGCCGCAGTCTCATTTTTGCCATTATCTGAAACCTGCTGTAGGTTGGACATCTCCAAATTTAGGTGTTTCTGCTCTTCATTGTATCTGTCATTCAGCTGTCCCGCATATGCTGAAACCTGCTAACAGATACATCAGTTAAAGTGGAAGTCATACTAAGGCCACTTT
This sequence comes from Setaria viridis, assembly GCF_005286985.2. Taxonomy (NCBI): domain Eukaryota; kingdom Viridiplantae; phylum Streptophyta; class Magnoliopsida; order Poales; family Poaceae; genus Setaria; species Setaria viridis. Next base: position 47,416,965 of record NC_048271.2, read on the forward strand.
ATTTGCTCGTGCACAGTAAACTATCTAACCATTGCAGTTTTCTTGGCAGTCAACCCTGATAAAATCGTAGCAATCTTGTTCAGAGCAGCTTGCTCGTCTTTAACACAAATTTCCTGTCAAAAGGAAGTGCATCCTCAGAGAATATGCTCATAAATGAAATATAGCACCACATATACCAAAATTAACTACCTTAAATTCATTCTCAAATTCGAGAAGCTTTGTGGACCTTTCTATTTTGTTCTGTTCCATAAGTTTGATGAGCCGAGACACATGTATCCTGATGTCTTTAAAGAAATCAATTGATGTCTTTGACATGGCTTGTGCAGAAGTAAGACTCCTTTTCAATCCCTGAAAATAAAAATCATTTCAATGCGTTGCTGCATCTAGCTAAATATGTTCCATACTGGCACAAGACCAACAAGATCAAGGAGACATACAGCACGTTGTAGTTCTGCAAAAAGGGCTATTAGTTCCTTGAGCTCTGAAGTAGATTTCAGAACATCGTCCAGAACTTGTTCAGCTTCCGAAACCATCATTGCTAGAAACTGTTTGTGTTCATATACAGATAATAATTAGATTGCATTAAGCATTTATTTTTTGCATTAGATACTCATATGAAAGCTTATGTCATTTCATACATTTTCAACAGCTATTGCATGAGTAGATATGTTCAGCCTCATCTGCTCAGAGTCTATGATAGATCGCTGTCTCAGGGTATCAGCAAGCTCCTTCATACATTGGATCCCAGAGACATACATATCTTTGGCTTTTGCAGTTCTTCTCTCCAAGTGGTTTGCTGACTGTGAGCAATTGTATGTTGCAGATACTTTAGTGTACTAGGAGAGGGGCAGTGATCATTCAAAAGGATAGCATTTTAAGAGTGTCACCTCAGTTTTAGCTGAAAAGTATGACTTCATCTGCTCATTCATAGACTCCAAAATTTTACGCTGTTCACATACTGATCCAACTACTGTTTTATGCAGAACTCCAAGACTGTGATCCAATTCAGCCCGGAAGCTAGATAGCAAGCCTTCATTTTTAGCTTCAGTTTTCGATTGCCTTTCTATAAATGATTGTGAAAGACAAGAACAGTCAGTAAAATGAAACAGCAAACTGGACTGAATTAAGTTACAGTAGATGTTTACCTAGTTTATTCAGAAGTACAGTAATATCTTCAGATGCATTTTCCAGATTGTTGCGCATATCCTTTGCATGTTCCAGAATTAGGTTTTCTATACAATATAATAGAAAACACAAAAAAGAAATGACCATTTGTTCAAGAGTATTACATAAATGACACTCTTCGAGTTAACAAAAGTTACCAGAACAAAGTAAATTTGAGATTATGAAGTCCTTCTCCCTTAGCGACATGTTAGCTCGACAATGAGCTTCTTGAAGATCATGAAACTTTCCCTTCCAGCTTTCAAGATTTACCTAAGTAAGGATATGTGCAAAATGTGAGTACCCTAAGAAATTTAAACAAATGAATTGTATTTGTTATTTGGTAAAGATGAAAAGAAAGTTCTCCAAAGAGCTTCTACCTTCAAATCTTTGTTCTGACTTTCAAAATCCAAGCGGCATTCCTGCTCTGCTAGGTATAAGCTTTTGAATTTTTCTATTTCCTACCAGATCACCGGAAGTATATGAGTCAGTTCAACCTTGAATTAATGAAACAAAATAAAATAAATCAGAATTGTGGATAGATATACTTTTTTCTGCTTGTGAAGATTGAGCTCCAAATGTTCCATTTTTTCCCTCATGGACTGCAATAAATAGTCAAGAGTCAAGGCAACTAGGAATATTAAAAAGTCAGTACACAGGAGTCCCATAAGAACTATATTTAATGAAAATCTGAAGGATTTGGTGGAGATGTTGTGCCCTTGTACTTATACCTTTTTTTCTGCCTCATCTAGGACGAATCTTTCATGGGGGATATAGATTCCATTCTTTTCCCTCGCAGCTTTGACATCTGACAAGTGACAATATACTTGTGAGATACTGAGATCCTATGATAATGTGAGGTACGCAGGAAAATCTAGAGGAAAAGGGAGAACCTTGTTTCATTCTTTCCATTTCTTGGTAGAGGTCCTTGAGCATAATATTACATGTTGTTTTATTTGCCTGCAATAGTTGTTAAGTTTGTAACAAGGGTATCGAGTAAATTTAAGGTTTAAAACCACATGAATGAATAGAAGTTACACCTCAGGCCTATTTCTTATGCTTTTAGCACGAGAAGCATAATCAAGTGTAACCAGTGTTTCTTCCTGGGAATGGACAGATGGAGACACCGTAGCTATGATGCATGCTTTGGCTTTTCCTCCTAATGATTCTCTTAGCAGTCTGGTGAGCTTACTATCCCTGATAAAAGTATAAATATGCATTACTGACATGCACAATAAGTAAACAACCAATGAGCTCATGTATCAAAACTAAGCACAGCTGTATAACCTGTATGGCACATGAACAGAATGCTCCACAAGCGCGGTGATGACACGCCCCAGAGTTAATAAGCTCCTATTCATCTCTCCAGCTTCTCTTGCTCTACCCTATTAGCATGGTTGAAATCATGACTTCAAACAGGACTGGCATGCTAAAAGCACATAACATTGGGATGCTAAGGTAGAGTCACAGTAAGATTGTATGTGCAAATAAGTTTATTCAGCATATTGTAATGACTCTCTTGGTAACAACAAAAAAAGGGAAACACTCCATTTTACTGGCCACGTAAGGTTCCAAATACAGATGGCTACTCCTGGAATATGCAATATTACTTAACTGAATTGATTCCTTTAGTGTCCATGCAACCCTATAACCCCTGGGCATCGCAAAGACCATTGAGTTGGAAAATATCAGCCGATGTGTTGATGCCAGTCTGTGATGGTACCAAATTAATTTTTCATTGTTTGGCCCACCTATTTATATTTATATAATGATGACACACAAAGATATAATTCAATCATGCTCTAGCACATACCGTACCATGACCAAGTGATTCAATAAAAGAAGATAGACAAGACGGATACATCGATTTAACCAAATTACCGAACTGGGAAGATATGGAGAACAAGCTAACAGGTAATGTAATCGCTAATGGGTGGCAAATGGCAATAGAAAAGAAGTACCTCTCTTACACCTGATCGAGCTATATTCTCAGATCCTGCCAAGTCTACAAGATTCAATCTCCCACACTTCATGAGTTCATCATTCCCTACTGTTGTTTCTTTGACATGGATGTTTATAGAAAAAACAGCATGTGATCGGCTGAAAGAACAGAACGCAGAGAGCTTAGCCCCAGCAGACAACAACCTCTGTAGCAAAAGGTGGAGACAGAGTGGTAATATTCAAGAACCTGCTTTGCTTATTTAGTGCAGTGTCAGCAGTGCGTCTCCTAGCTGATCCACGTTCTAAATGGTTATATATGTCGCTAGGACTGTAGACTACAATCTCTTCAAGCCCTCTTATAACTGCCCCACCTTTGCCATCTTCCATAAGAGTTATAGGCCTCTTCTGTTTATCTTCAGGAAATCTGCTTTGGTCCTCTGTAGCCAATAGATCTGTTATATCTTCATTATAGAGCTCTAAGAAGGTTACCTTCATGCTATAATCAGCCTTCCGTTCTTCAAGCATACGAAAGATATGGTGCACAGCTCTAGGGATGATTCCAGCAGTATCCGGTGGTTCACTGACCTAACATATTAGATAAAGACAATTATTCAGCAGTTACAACTTCATGTCGTCAGAGATGATGTCCAAATATTCTGGGTACCTTCTGTCTCATCTCCCCTTCCATGGTATATGTTTTTCCAGATCCTGTCTGACCAAAGGCGAAGACAGTGCAGCTGTAGCCTTCAAGGACATCATTCACTATTGGTGCAACAGCATGATCATATATAGACCTTTGCTGAGATTTCGGTCCAAAGACCTAGGACAAAACAACATCCACATATCCAAGAATGTTGATGGTAAGCAACATCAATCATAATACATCATTTCTGTTTAGACCTTGCCATGTCTAAGAATTTTTATCTTTTAGAACCAGTAATTGAACCAAACCGTAGTAGAACGGTTCACCTCTACAGCCATACCAGAAAAAGATGTATAATAAAAACAGCGCGCACATAGGTCCATAAAGGCCTTACCTTGTCAAAGGTAAACGTCTTGTCTGCTTGCTTGAAGAGGCGAACTGTGACCTCCCTCTTCGATTCGTTACAAGAAATGGCACTCTTCACATTCGATCTCTGCTCCTCCTCGCTTAGCGGTCTTCAAGTCGGACGAACGCATCAGAAACGGTAGCTATTGTCAAGCGCGGTTAGGCAAATCATCTGTAGCAAGCATCCGTCCTATGTATTCTCGAGCAACTCACCTGCACCGGAGCACGACCTGGACGTTCACTTCGCGATCCCTCTCGCCTCCACCGTTGCCGGCAACTGCGCCCACGCCGCTGCGGCGCACGGCGCTTTGGGATCCCGCGTCCGCCCACCTCATCTCGAGGTGCCGCCGCTGCCGCTCCGGGCGCGGCGTGAGGAAGGGCATCGGCGCCGGGCCGACCCACGACCTCCTGCTGGGGTTCGGCGTCTGCGCCATGCCGCCGGCGACACTCGCGACGCTCCGATCCGAGGCGTGGTTCGATGGAATCGCGAGGATTTGGGCCTGATTTCGCCTGGCGATTTGGAAGGGAATGTGGGGTGGGGTGGGGAGAAGCGAGGGGGGAGGCCGCGTTGTTTCCGTTGCCGAGAAATTTGAATTCGGAAGTGGGGAGTGTACAGTAGACACCGGCTGGGAGACTGCAGCCTGGGCCCTGGGGCCAAGGGTGTCTCCTTCTGGGGACTGGGAGTGACCGCGTTTGGACACGTGGCTTCGTGAGAGTGGGGGGCGCGTGCGTCTCCCCTGACGATGGGCCTGGAGCCCTGGACCGTGTATGTGCTGGTCCTTATCACGGGCCTACCCCCGAGTTAAGTTTCGGCCCAATTATGAAGGTTGTTTCGCTGTAGCCCATGACGAAAGTCAGGTCAGTGTGAGTCAGAAGTCTGAACTCCAAAGTCAGACTAGGATCGTTCAGTTGACTTTGATCGTTCCTCTCTCATAAAAAAGTTGAACTTGGACATGATTTCAGAAGAAACAATCAGACCACCATCTCGGACTTTATCGGAGGCAACCATTCTCCACAAAAATAAATAATCGACGAATAGAAATGCAATTGGTAATAACCAAATATAGGAATAGTTAGTTGCAAGAAATTTTATTCCGAATTATGCAGAAGTCAACGACAGAGCATGGTTTCATCACCTATCATTCTTGCGAGAGACGTCACTTCGAGCACGCGTTTCTACACGGCTTCTACTACTTCAGTCTCTGTCGACGAACCAGACAACTCTATGATATCTGCTGCTTGCAGTTTGAACTCGCACAAAACTAGCATTGTTGAGTTTGCACAGCACGTTGGTTCTGAATAATGTCGCTTATTAGATTAGCTAGCTTGATGCTGGATTGCAGTGCTAGCAGCTAGGTCCAACCAAATGAGGGTTAGCTACACCTGGAGCAGTTGATGTCAGTTGCATTTCTTTTTTTTTTTCTGGACCAATTATATGCCCTTTCTACTTCTAGGGAAGGCAACATGTTTGACTTGGGAAGCAGCAGTTGTTACACGGCTGGATGAGAGTTGACTTCACTGCAAACTTGGTCCCGGAACCGTGTTCTAGAAGGTCAACAGGAATAATGTGTCGTGTGTTCCTCAAGGCTAGCAAGCTAACCGACTGAGCGGAAATAATGGACTAACATAAAATTATTCTGTCGCACATGCGTCATGAAAAATGCTGCCCCGACCCAAAAAAGTCAAAGGCCAAGAATATTCTGAGAATCGAGTGAGATTGTAGAGCAACTCCAAGATGCTGCTAATCTTACCCCCAATACCTTTTTAAGGAAAAAAGAGAAAAAAAATGAACTCCAACAATCCACCTAAACCTTCCTCAATTTTTTAGCAACGCTAAAAAACAGCCTGCCACCACGTATATTTTAGTGTTGGCGTTCCTCCCCCAATCCTAATTCCCGCACGCCCGCGCGTCCCTTCCGATAGGTCCAATACGATGACGTGGCCTGTGTTTGAAATATTGGGGACTATTTATTAGCAATCTGCTGTGGACTGATATGTTTTTGGGGGAAATTTTTTTGGAAGAACCTCAATACATAGTTTTGGGGAAGAATTTTTTAGGATACTCTTGGAGTTGCTAGCTTCAGATTGGGCGCAGCAGTTAGCAAGGTGACCTGACATGGAAAAAAGAAAAAGAGTAGGGTGCAATTCGAGCGCTGGTCAACTCTCCCCTGGACTTTTCCCTGGATACTGCGAATACATGTGGAGGATTTGACACCTGAAACTGAAACAGAAATATACTAGTGTTTCGTTCGATTCTGACTAGGCCTGAATGATGGAGCTAGGATGATGATTGGGAATGGGAGCTAGCTAGATCGCCCGGCGGACACGTCGATCATGGCGCGAATAGTCAACGGGATAGCCAGGGATCTTTCCGTGTTCAGGAACGGCCAGCCAGATGGCTGTTTGCACTCTGCAGCCACAGTAGCCCATAGAGACTCTCCTCTTCTTCATCAATCATCAGTCATCAGCATCTTTCACTTTCAGGCAGCTGCAGTAACTTACAATCTTTTACAGTTCACCTCTGCAGCTCTGCTAAAAAGGTTCAACTAGAAAATCCCTTGAGAGGGAGCACACACATCTAAGAGCAAAGAGAAAAGAACATGTATTTGTCGTTCAAGAAAGCCTTTTCAAATCGTTTGAACGCAACTATTCCACATTTTTTGCCATAACATGGGGAGGCTGCTTCTGCTTCAATTCGCAGCCCGAGCCCACCGACCATTGGCGAAAAACTGAAGCTACCCTATGCGCAGCCGCATCGTAAGCTGTACGTCCGGCTGCTACGATACGATCGCGGCCGCATCATCGTAAGCACCGCCGTGCAGGGAGATGGCGAAGTGATTCAGTCGTCAAACCGTCGTCGTCGTGGCCACGCAGAATCCGCCATTTTAGCAGCCTCCTGTTCCATTCCATATGTGCGGCCGCGGAAGCATACGGATTTACGGAGCTTATCATATTAAACCCCTCTGAAAGCCGCATAGATCCTGTGGCCTTCCAGTCCAGCTGATGAAACCACCGACGCGACGCGACAATACAAGTACGACGCGGATAGCCCAGAAATTAATGGATCTTCCGTGACGGTAGGTGACTGTCCAATAATCCAATCATCAGAGCGAGATCCGATCCCTTGGTCCAAGCAAGCTAGTACCGTCGGATCGGGTGTCTGTGACTGCAGCATGACAAAGCTCGATTATTAAGGGCTTCAGCCGTTGCGCCGAGTTCAGAGCTTATAGCTGACGCAGCAACGGATTGAATTGGTCCAAGCAGGGACGGAATCTAATTAATACAGCTGACGCGCAGCAACTGATCATGTAGTTACATACATGTCCATCAATCTATCATCACTAGCAGGAAAGAAAAATTTGGTTTGCGTGTTATCATGCATTATCCTTCACAGACATCTTTCATGTCCATTTATAGTCGATACATCGAGCACTGCACTAGCCAGAAAGCATCAAAGTAAAACCAATCATGTACATGAGGGTTTATTTTGGAAATGCACAAACTGTCATTTTTTTCTGGAAAATAAAACAGTCAAACACTACGGCCATTTTTGGGAGATAATCTTCCTCTATTATTCCCAACTGCCTTGAGCAACTTGGCCTTAGCATACAGAGAATTATCTGTTAGAAACGCGTCATGGCGTGCGTACTCAGACTCTCTCCATCCATCCCTCTCTGCTACGACTGCTGTTGCCGCTGTCCACACGCCATGTATATTCTAGTACTGAGATCCCTTGCGGCGCTCTCAGGGTCGGCTCGGGCAGCAAACCCGATCCATTGCCGCCGCTGCCCTAACCTCCAATCCTCCGCCTCGCCGCCGCCTGAGCTCATTACCGAAAGCCCGTGGGAGGGTGGCGGCGGGGCTTCTTTGCCAGCTCGAGGTGTGATCCGGCTGGATCTAGGGCGCGGCATCAGTGAGAAAATGCCCGCGGGTGCAGGCGGCGGAGGTGGGAGGGGGTCCGCGTGTGGTGCGAAAGCGGCAGTGCGCGTCTTGGGTGGCTTGCGGCGGGCGCAGCATTCCGGCCCCCCGAGGGAGTTAGCCGGCGCGGGCGGCCTTTTGCGGCGGCGAGGGCAGGGGCCATGGATCCGGCGCTGTTTTGGCCAGATCCAGTGGTCGTGCGTGCACGGAAGTGGAGATGGCGGCGGTGCGGCGTGCTAGGAACGGCGGCGGTCCGGGGCTGTGAGGGCATCGGCCGGACCCTCGGGGGTGCGGTGCCCTGGGTGCGAGTCGGAGGCGAAACGTGATGGCTGCATGTGGCTAGGGGTGGTAATGGATCATGGCCGTCATGCCTCCTTCACAATCCAACTCAGCCCTATCTATTTTAGTTCAAAATCATATAAATTATGGCCCGGCCCTTATTGAGCCCGATCCTTAAATTTACTAGGCTAAATTAGAGGGCCCTCTACCACCCCTACATGTGGCTGGACAGCGGTTGCCGGCTAGATCTTGGCCGGTGCTTCATGGCGGTCAACGAGGCGCTTCTACACGGCAACTCCTGTGTCTTCAACGGCGGCGGCGTGGTGTCGCGGCCGGGGTGGCCTGTGCAAGGCGTGCCAGCGACGCCATGGAGGTGCGGTAGGGATGCATGGTGTAGGGGTGCTCTAGCGGCACCGAGGTGGTGTTGCGAGCGTCGTTGGGCCACCTCTCCTCGGCTGAGGAGTTGCGGAGGCGGTGATGGGAGAGGGAGGCTGCTGGGCGATGGTGGGGCTTGCGCGGCGTGAAAGAGGCTGCGCCTAGCGAGGCATGTGTGTAAGGTGGCGACGCCCCGAGGAGATACCCGACAATGCATGATGGTGAGGCGGTGCGGCGGTGGCCGCGTGCGAGGAGCGGAGGTCGAGTGGTGGCGTATCTATGTGGCGAGCGCAGTAGAGGAGGAGGTACGGCGTCGTGCTACGTGGAGGTGCGGCGGTGACGCGTCCCCAGATAGGCTACCATGACTTTGGTCTGGGAGTGCCGAGCCGTGAGCGTGCAACGAGGGGTTGGGATGCTCCGGGCGAAAGCCTTCATTGGCATTCTTGCTGGTGGAGATGACAGCGGCGCCCTAGGACGTCATTTTCTATATTGGGGGCATCATGTCTGAGCTACAACCCTGCTGCATGGGGTACTCTAGGTGAAAACATTGTTCGGATTCTGGACGAGCAATGACGACGCCATTGGCATTGTGCCCTCCTTGGAGGCGTCGTCTCTAGAGACTCATCTCGATTTGTGGCATTGCTGGTCCATTGATCATGGGCGGCCGCAGCTGGTGGCGGCAATTCTGCCACGTGGCAAGCTGGACGGGTGTTGCCGAGGCCATGTGGAGACGATCGCAGTTATGGTAGCGGCCAGGGGTTGTCGCATGGTTGTCGGTTTTGGCTGCTTGTATAGCAGACCACGGTGGTTGGCGTTGCTTGACAACGGTCAATACAGCGTGGGATTGTGTCGGAGGACGGCGCTTGCGGCAACGGCATCGTGGGACGACTAGGCTTGCAACGAACAGCGGCAAGTTGCTCAGCTTGGCTGGACTATCCGATGCGGTATATCATTGGAAGACGGCACATGCGACTTCTCTTCTCTGGCTTGCTGACACGGCGGCGGAGGCTATTTATGTGGTGAAGCAATGAGACGAAGTCGACCTGATCGATGGAGATCTTGTGAAGCGGGGCAACATTGCTCACCACTCTGACGACAATAAAAGAAATGGATCGGTGACGTGGAGTACTGCGGTGGGCGTGGCGAGGCCCCTACGCGCGGTGTTTCTTCAAGGCGATGAGAGCCAGGTGGAGTCCAAGGCGGATGCGGCGAGGCCCCACGCATTGTGTTATTGTGGTGGTGACTGCGAGGCAGCCTGCGAGAGGTCCGAATTCGGTGGCATCACTTTGTTAAGTGGAGTGTGGTGTTGCAACGGCACTACAACGGAGGGTCTCGCATGGCGGTGGCCTTCTCGGTGCGGTGCAGTCTGCTTCTATCGGTCCCGTGTCGATGCAGGGCCACGCTTGGAGGTTTCGGCAACTACATGAGCGTAAATGTTGGTGGGTGCCGCGAAAAGACTTCGGCTCTGCTGCCGTTGTTGGGGGAGTTAAATCCGCTTGAGATGTGTTGAGTTTAGCGCGTGTTGATATCCCAATCCAATCGACCGATATGTTGTTAAGTTGAGTTAAGTACGATGGCGTGGTGCGGTATGGGTTGATAACCCAATCCAACCTACCAGTGTTTGTATTGTTTATTCATTTGTTGTTTTCGTCTAGTTGGTTTCATTTTCTTTTTCTGAAAATACTGAGTCGTGGAAGTCGTCGGAATCTGCAAGCTCAATGGCTGTGCTCTGGATGCTGTTGCAGTCCAAGCACCGAATCTTTAGCCCTCAACTTTCTATCAACTCTTTTATTGCATCTCGTACAGAGTATACGCGTATACTATACGTGGTGTGAATAAGCACCGCGCAGTTGTGTATGGACATGGCAGGTGTTATGTATTAGTTGACCTCCGGTTTAGCTGTATAATATACTAGTATATTAATGTTCTTGCAAGCAATGTCAACGGGCTAGATATGTAATTAAGCACTCTCTTCTTAGCTTTATAAAAACTGAAATAATGGAGTGCGGGAAGTAGCTTATACTATATGCTATATCCTTTTCAGTTCTGACCATGTTGTTTCAGTAGGAAGCGAAGTCGGTGAAGGTTCTGCGTGGTTTTGTTAGGATTTTATTTTATCAGTTGTCCAATTATGCTGTCCAGGAATTCCACTCACTCCATCTGGTACACGCCTCGCCTATCATGATGCAAACCACGTCGTGGAAGAACTGTGTACCTGCTTGGCGGGGAGAAAATGGAGCAGGAAACTTCTGAACGCAAGCATATGCATGTGATGCTGTAGAAGTTTTCGAGAATGAATGAATGCTGTTGAGGCTGCAAATGGCCACTCGGCTAGGTGCCGGTGCTTCGCAATGCCGCTATCAGAGAGACTTCAGACCATCTCAACACCGAACGACTGAAGGCGTCTGATATAGATGCGTGGCCAAAATCAGATGCAGGTTGGGGATGGATGAGGAGATTTCCTTGTTAGTTTAGTTCTCATGACTCACAAAGTGCTGGGATGAAGCAAGCTATCTAGGGCGGCATAGCTGTTGCCTATCCCTACTCTCGATCGCAACAATGACAAGTGCATGACATGGACTTATGGAGCACGGTGAGGAACCGGCAAAGCTAACCCATCGCACCCAAAGCAAGCAGGTAGCGTCAGACTGATCCGATTATAGGAGGAGTTCAGAGTCCTCACTCTTCAGAGCTTCCAGAGTCCTGGCCGACCGGTTCGTCGGCAACTTGCAAAGGTTGCCAACGGCCAGTTAAACAAACGCTACTAGCTGTGGCTCAGCTGGAACTCGAGAGATCATGAAAACGACATCACATTCTAGCCGTAGACACACTGGTATGGTAACTAGGATCGAGTTACACTTCGCCACCGTGGACATGCATGGCCGGGTCAAGACAATGTCCTCGAACGGCATCTGATAATGCGACCAGACAGAAACGGCTTCGCCGCGCCGCCGCCCCGCAGCAGCTCGGCTCTTTCCTCCACCGGCCGCCGCGCGTGTCGTCACGATAACGACATGGCCAAACAAACCGACGAATCAAAGGCTAGCTAAGCGCCTAGGCTAGATAGGCAAAGGGCAAATCTGACCTGATTTGTTTATTATCTTCGCATAAGTCAAGTGATTAATAACAACGCTGCAACTGCAAGTCGCATGGCGCATGTACATGAGGACTTTCTCTCTCGGTAGCTTAGCTAGCTTATAAATAGGCTCCGGGTCCCTCACCTTTTCCTCATTCAAACGCTTCCGAGAGAGCAATCATCGGGCATTCGGGCTTGTCATCCAGCTTCCGAGCTCCGATCCTCGTCGTCTCTGCTTGCAAGCTAGCTTTGATCTGTTCGTTTGGCGATTCTTGATCAAGTCAATGGCGTATGGCAAGAGGTCGAGGCAGCAGGCCGAGGAGATGGTCCGGCTACCCGACGGCGCCGACGTCGCGAGCTTCCTGCTTCTCTTCTCGGGCCACCACTACCAGCACCACGCGTCGTCGCCGGACCCAGCCTCGGCACCGGAGCGCGTGTTCGAATGCAAGACCTGCAACCGGCAGTTCCCGTCCTTCCAGGCGCTCGGCGGGCACCGGGCCAGCCACAAGAAGCCCCGCACGGCGGACGGCGGCGCCGCGGCAGAGCCGCCCAAGCCCAAGGTGCACGGCTGCTCCATCTGCGGGCTCGAGTTCGCCATCGGCCAGGCGCTCGGCGGCCACATGCGCCGCCACCGCGCGGCCGAGGCGGACGGCGGCAGCAACAACGGCCTCGGGCTAGGCCTCAGCCTCGGCAGCGGGCTCGGGCAGAAAGACGGCGGCAGGAAGGTGGCGCCGGCGGCCGAGGTTGTGCTGGACCTGAACGCCGTGCCGGAGATGGAGGAGGAGCCGGATCGCGCCAAGCTGGGGCTCTCCGTCGAATTCCCCGTAGCAGTAGTTGACTTCTTACGCTAAGAACGTGGAATAGATTGATCTTCTCGGTTCCATTTTTGAATTACACTATTTACACATTAAACCAACCCAAAGGTCAGCCTTTGAAACATTAGAAAGTCCAGGATACATGTTTTTTTTTCTCAGAAATGTATGAGGATATTTCTAATGTTCAAGGGGACAGGCTCTATACAGTATGCATGGTTTGACTTTCTGCAGATTTTATTTTTTATACATATTTTAAGGCTTTATATATTACTCGTAGTGATATATACTTCTGTTTTGTTTCATCATTTTCACTAGAGATTTATTTTGTGGGTTTGAGTATCTTGTTTTGCTTTTCCCACATGCATCATGTATATTCATGCATGCAGTTGTCATATATACTCCAATACATATGAATATATCCAGTACTAGTGACACAATTTGGCGGCTTATCCAATACTAGTGTATGAATATATCTCGATTTGAATGCTGAAGATAAAGCGTTGGTCCGTTTGCAGTGGTATTCGAAGTTGAATGTCAAAACAAATGTTATTCTTAGTTTTGGCTCTCTGTTCAAAACGCACACTGACTTTGATTTATTTTCTTTCTTTTTCTGGAAAAGAGAAAGAACATCAACGTTTTAACTTTTAAGGGAAACACTCCGGGAGGAAGAGATGGTTGGAATGTTCACTTTGTCAGAAATACATCCTCAATACCCACAAGGAAGGAAGAAAACAGACTCCTACTAGGATTCCTCTGTAATCCTACTACTACTCATACTATGTAATCCTACTATGACTCCTCCTTGTAACGGACTAGTAATCCCGCCCCCCAGAGTATATAAAGGACGGCAGGGGTTCCTAGATCGGTAGCTGGAGACCTCATAGCACAACAGAGGATCGAATCCTTAATACCAAACAACACCCAATCGCAGGGCGCAATATACAACACCCCAAACAGGACGTAGAGTATTACGCTACTCTAGCGGCCTGAACATGTATAAATCCGTTTCTTGTGTCCTCACTTTTACCTTCGAGTTCCAGGTTTTGATGATTCCCCACCAACCAATCTACTACATCGGGATACCCTTGGTAGGTTGCTGGGTATAAAACACCGACACACTTTTTTTTGCAAGAATCTCATGAGTAATTAGGAATCAACTTTAGAGTCTTTGGGCCTAGAGGGAACTGTGAAGGTTGTTGACGACATGTCATATGGCGGAGAAGCGAGCAAGATGTCGGTGACACTACCGATCGCAGGAGGTGGAGATGACCTCTAGTTGGGTAGGTGTGAGAATCGGGTGTCAAGGCTCGGTGAGTTTGGTGTAGCGATAGAAGGTGGCGGCGGTGGGGTATGGGGGGCACAGGAGATAACAAGGAGGATGACGCTCCAAAAAATGGAATTCGGAGGAAAGGAAGATGGAAATAGTGTGTGTGGGAGGGGGGGATAGGAGTTAGTGGTGGCTTTGAGCACGTTCTGAATAGATCTGAGCAAAATACGGTCTGGGTCGGGCTCAAGCTGGCAAAAAGCCCGAAATGGTTCGAGCCAAAAAAGGTGATAAGTCCGCTCACGAACAGCTTTCGACCTAGCACTTTTTTCCGACCGGGCCGCATGCTCTTTTTTAGTTGAAAAACAATTAAAATAGTCGGGTTGGGCTTAGCCCGCCTAGATTTTTTCGGGTCAAAAAATGAGCGACATGGCCAGCCCTATAAAGAACATGGATCGGGCTTAGCCTGGTGGGCTCGGGCCGGACTGTTGGGGTGGGCCAAATTTGCTCACCTCTAGTTCCGAAGATGTGGTAGATGTGATCATGCGAAAGGTGTAAAAGGCAACTACTAAGATTGCAATGACTCGATAAATTCGGCCGTTGAAACTTGATTCTATGGATGGAAAACTTTATGGCACTTCTTTTGCGAACACAACAAACCTTGGTTTTGATGAACGAGAATTAGCTTTGTGACTAATAACATCACGCGGGAAACTTCACATCTAAACGATACAGAAAGGTATCAACTTTTGCTTTTCGACATTAACACTTCAAAGTACCCGATACGACTGTACCACCTCTAATTAAATTCACAAGGTCAGTAAAAATTACGGTGGAGAAAAACGAAGATAGGTCGGCAAGGCAGCAATGAGACTATGAGAGGTAGCATAGTGACATTCATGTGATATTTTTTGACCCAGCTGATTAGCCGATGCAGCGGCGGCAGTAAGCCTGGGCTGTGCTGGCGACGAGCAGGAACTGATGGGTGATGCATGCATCCCTTGCCCCCTCGAAATGGGCCATTTTCCACGCAAGTCGTCGATGGTGATGATGGTGGTGGTGGCTGGAGCCCAGCCCACCCACACAAAAGAGCCCATGTTGAAACACTCCAAAGGCAAAATATCACAACGCCATCCACATCCCACCAAGTCCGCGTGGTCATTCACCAGCCTGCCGTCCGGCGTCCGCAACCAGCCCACGCAACCCCCCCAAACCCAAAACCCTACCGCGTCGCTCATGGCCTCGCCGCCGCCGTCTGCCCAGCTCCCCACCTCCGCGGCCGCCGCCGCGGGCAACGGCCGGGCCGCCTCCCCTTCGCCGGTGGACGCGCTCTTCCTCCAGAACCTCATGAGCCGCGTCCAGCTACGCCCTCCCTTCCTCGACACCAACTCCTTCCTCACCCAGGACCTCGACGACTTCCTCCTCAACGAATTCGCCGCGCTCTCGGCCGCCGCCGGGGCGTCCGATGACGACGAGGACGAGGGAGAGGACGACGGGCTCGCCGGCGGCGAGGGCTCCGGGGAGGCGAGGCGGCGGCGGATGCTGGCCAGGGAGGAGGCCAAGCTGGAGAAGGAGATCGTGCGGATGGTCCTCTCCGGGGAGGCCGAGGAGAAGCTCAAGCCCAACTCGGGTCAGTCCGTGGCCGTCGGCGACCACCACCTCTGCGTCGGCTTCCACGACGAGCCCGGCGGGGAGTACCGCGTCTGGGAGTGGCACGGCCACGTCATGCTCTTCGACGACGAGGATGGGTACTCCGCAGAGTACATCTACGGCAACCACTTCGAGCCGCTCGCCGCCGCCACGGCCAGGGCCAAGAAGAAGGAGAAGGAGAAGAGGGAAAAGGACCTGAGCATGGGGCTTCGGGATTTGGTTGTGGGCACCGACGACGGTGTCAATGGCAATCGATCCAAGGAAAACGGCAGCAGTGGAGGACCTAGGGTAGTGCGCAGGAATGTTGTCAATTCCCCTGCCGCGCCTGCAAGGTAATGCCTTTCTGGCGCGACCTTGCGACAATCCAAGTGGCTTGGTAAAAGCAATGCATCAATCCCAGTGACAGAAGCAAATAAAGATTTGTTGATCTTTTTGTCGCTGATCTGTTTAAGCCGTTTCTTGTGTTCAGATGAGAAATCATCTATACTTTGCTTCTGTTATGATACATACAGTTTACTACTGGGTTACATATATGCTGTTTGTTGAATCAAATGTGGTTCCTTTTATTCTTGCTGCTCATGCATTGTTTATGCCTCTTTGGATTCGAGGTTGAGAGATCAGGCATCATTAATTCATTATGCTAGGCACTTGCTGGTTTTTTTTCAGTATCTGCACCCTCTCTGGAACTTTGTATAGTATATAAGTGGTTTAGGATCACCCCCAATTGTGTCTATGGTTAGTAAATCAAACATCACATTAGATGGTTCTGGTTTACATGTCTATTTCCTAGTATGCTTGAAACTGAATTTCCTCTTCTGTGGCCAATACTTACACCAACCATGAACACATTTAACTTGTGCGGAATATTGCTCAACGACTAATTGACTATTGCTGTTACTATTCTGCCTTTGGATAATCCAATTACATGTAATTGCGCAAGTAATTCTTGCAGAAAGCACATTATGTTAATAGGATTTGGATAGATTTATACTTTGATAACCTCAAGCCATTGATTGGTTTGCACTTTGCATTTCAATAACTGGTTGCTCTTTTGTTCTCCTTTCAAAGATTATGATCAATTCCACCGAGTTGTCATTGTTGATTGACCATATAAGCCTTTAGGGAGGCTCGTGACTCTGGAGCCAAGGCCACAACATTACATTGTCTGTTACTCTGAAATCTGAATAATTTATACAGGCCATTCAGACTTGTGTATTTTGTTAACCATTTTGCTGTGGACAGGTTGATAACCAAGCACTATTTCTGTACCTAAGATTTTATGGCACATTTCCAAAATTTGTTGTCAGAAGGGGCACATGATATATTCATCCCTTATGTGTAACTTCGATAGCTATTGATAGTAATTCAATTCACCGAATCAGCTATGAAACTTTTTTCCCGAGATGATCAGGAACTATTTATAATTATATATGTGCGTTATCGGAGGGCTGTACTGTATATTCACTTATGAATGGACAACCATTTTATCATCCACTTTACAAATGTTTCCATTAACATGAATGATTTGATAATACTTAGAATCAGGTAGTATTCGATAAACTTCAGAAACTTTTGTTGAAGAAATATATAGCATCTAATGCTATATGATGTAAGTGTTAGCTCTTCCAAATATTTGATTCTGATACTAGGATGCTATAGAAAATTGCTTTGACATGCCACCAAATTCCTGCAAAGGATTGTACTATTTTTCAACCACCTGTTTAATAAAAAGCTCATAAGTCCATACTGATTACTGGTGCTGACATTTCTGGATCATAAGATGTTGTAGACTATCCTTGACTAAGACATCTGAACTGCATAATCATTTGAACATTCAGTTTTGTCCGCAGAGCAACAGTCACAAACAAGGATCATCTTGTGTAAAGTCAAAGATTTTTCGTAGCTAGAGCAATTTCACACTAAAAGCCAAGATTGCTGCAAATGAGATATCCGGACTTATATATCATCTTTAGCCTTTTTTTCCCGTATTGAGTTTGTTATCTTATATCTTCCAGAACTTGTGTTTGCTGTTTGCTACCATATCGCTTAACTTGTGGTTTTGAGTCTCTTTCGTCTAGGTTTAGATCTGTTGATATATGGTTTCTTTTGGAAAAAGTTAAGCTTATTTCCTTTAAATCTATGCAAGCTGTACATGTTGTTTAGAAGAATACAAAAGGCTATCCTCCGCGACGTTCTTTGGCCTTGTATATGTATTTACTTGTGTAACTTGGGTACACCTGACTGCATCTTCAACCTTCCATGTGAGGCTAAACGAACTAGCTTGCACGATTAGCCTTGCTATTGAGCATGGTTGTCTTCTGGTATTCTGCACCTGCTAGTATCTGACCTTTCTTGTGTTATGATATTCTACTACCTGGTGAGTTATGATATGCATGGATTACAGATGTTGTAAGTCTGCTTCCATAAGCTGATAAGCATGTGGGGGGCTAGACGACTATTGGAATGCAAGATGAAGGCCCTGCTGGCCTGCTGCATCAGAGCATGACCAAGTGTGCCCTTGTTGAATTGAGTATTGCTTTACCTGCCACATGAATGATTCTTGATTCTTCTACTGTATTAGACTAGTAGCATCCAAATGTAAGCTTTCTGGGCAGAAGATCCATGACTCGGCTTCATTTTTGCCCTTTTCTGCTCACACCTTATCTGCATAAACTGCAGTTCCTCACTAGTTTAAGCCTGAAACTGTTGATGGTACAATAGTAGTTCTGGTCAGTGTGGGTCATGCATCTTGTGTCATGTATCTCCTTTCAGATCACTTGCAACCTTGTCGCGAGTCTGCAAGCTCAACCTCGCTGCTGGTTTTCAAGAAAACTATTGAAAGGCAGCAGCAGCATTCCCTTGTCCTGTATTGAATCGGCCCTCGTGATGACCAACACACCGGGTCAGAGTTGTCCTTGATTTCTTTATCTCGTGCTGCTGGCTGGTACTCCCATGAGGTAATAAGGCTTCCTGGGTCTTCATCAGGTAATAAGGCTGCAGCTGCGGGGAGAGGCAGAGGCTCCGACTTCTTTAGACTAAGCAGCAGCAGCAGCAGCCAGCAGCAACTATTCATAGCAGGGGCGGCAGGCACGGCTGAAGGCAACCTCTGCTGCGCAAAGCTGGCCGCAGAAGCATCTAATAAATCAGAACGCGGTGGTCATATGAAACAAATATCCTTGCCGTATTCGAGAGGGCTAGGGCTCTTCAATCCTGTAATCTATTTTTGCCGTATTTGGCTTCCCTGCATCGAAATGGCAGGCATCTTCCGTTTTCCCTTGGTCTTGCATCTATTTCGAGAGCTTGCATGTCAATTGGTCACGAAGAACCTTTACTTTTCAGCTTGGTGCTGGTTTGTGTTCAGACTTGGGAGCAGCGTGGTGTCTTCGTGCACGCCATTTTACCCCCCGGGAACTCTGAATTGGCTGAGAACCTGGACGGGATAGGGCACCTGATGATGTAACCATGCTGAATTCGGAATCTGCTCGAGGCAAGGGGCATCCGCGTTTGACAATCTTTGTCCAATTCTGAAGATATACGCGGCTGTTCGGGTCCGAACAGGATCTGCTCGAGGCAAGGGGCAGCTTTTTTCGCTCGCCTAACTCGCATTTCTGGCTGGTTACCGACGACGATCGCAGCTCGGCGTGCTGGATTTGGCAGGGAATCTCGCTTGCCCGCAACCGCAATGGCGAGCCTGCTTTGCTCGCTCGCGTTCGCGTGCGCTCCAAGCACGCACGCACCGGGCCTTCCACGCGATCTGACGCATCCCCTGCTGACTTCGTATTACTTTTCCCCCCTTTTTTCCTCTTCGGCCGACCCGGGTGGAGCTGACGAATTGAATCCAAACACGTGTTGTGACGTTTGAGGAAACAAAGCAGACACGGCCGGTCGCCGGACTGAGGGCTCGGAGCCTCGGATCGAACAGGGAAAACAAGCCTTGATGCGATTGCGATGCGGCCCTTAAAGAATTGGCCGGCCTCAGCGGTACGGTGTGCTTGGTCTTCATCAACTTGTTAGAATTGTTGTATCACCATGCATCCTTTAATTGCGAGGATAAGGACTCGGACACGGGTCAACCGGGTCCAAATCTATGTCGTGACACTCGTCGCCACGGCAAAGAAGAGCGAGGGAGACAAAGAGACAAGAGCCTAGGCCACGGCCACCTTGTACGCTACCAAATGCCCCGGCAGTCGGCTGTCCCAAAAGAATACAGATGTGTCGCAACACATTTCGATCGTGATCAGTGACGAGCCTATCATCTGCTAATCATCATCATGTAAAGGAGTCAAAGGGATTAACAAAGGAAGAGGTGGACATGGAGAAAACAAAGGCCTGAAACGGCCGTGACGTGAACGGCAATTATTTACCCATCATCATGTGATTTATGAGAACAGGGGCATGGCTATTTATGGGGGCTAAACCCCCCTGACTTCTCCATCGCAAAGCATCATCTCCCGGCGTGCTCGCCTTCTCTGATACTGGCAGCGAACGGCGGCGTCCGCGAGTGGAAACGGCAGGAGACGAGGGGGGAGGGAGCCCAAGCGAAGCGAGCCACGCATTCATCGCGCGGGCTCATCATTGCGGCTGCGCGCACGGCACGTACGTGCCCGGCTCGCCGCCGCTAGTATTTAAGCGCCGCCCCGGGCTCACTTCGTTCCCCGATCCTCTTCGCTCGCCTGCGGCATTGTGCGGCGCTCCCGGCCGCCGCCCTGCCTGCTTGTACATGTAAGTAACAATGGTGCCGATGGATGATCTTGTGATTTCAATGCTCTGCCCTCTCCTCTTTGTTCGCTAAAGGTGGCTCAGGTCGATATACTAGAGGTAGAGGGAATTCAGTAGCACAAGGCATGAACTTTGGCTTGTTTTCTTCTTGTTGCTGCTGCTGCTGTTCTTGTCTCGAGCCTCTTTTTGGGCGTGGGGTTTTCTGAGTCGTCGTTTTGTGGTTTTCTGTCTGGCTGCTAAAAGCTGGGGGAGGTGTGTGCTGCTTCCTTGAACTGTTCTTCGGTGTTCCAGAGTCTCTTGCTACTGGATTTTCCATGTCTCTGTAACTCTGTGACTGTGAGGAGCCAGATCATGTATCACCAAGAGATCAAGGCTTGAATCTTGATCTTCTTGTTCTTGCCCTCTCAGCTTGGATTCTTGCTCTGATCGTAACCACCGGCCGTCGTGTTTTCAGGCATCGAGGACCTGCTTGCTGGTGGCGATCAGAGCAATGTGGAACTGCTCTGTGCCGCACCCGCTCTTGCTGCCGTACGGCGACGACTACGGTACGTTCTGCCGCCGCCGTCCTACCATCTCCTCCCTCGCGTTTCCTCTGGAATTTAACCATCGTGGTTTTTCTTCGATGCAGTCAAATGTGAGAGCTCAAGTTCACCGGCAGGAGCTGTGGGTCTGGACAGGATGTGAGTTCCATGTTCATGGCTTCATGCAGTACTGGCTTCAGGTATTCCTTGACATTTTCATCATGTGCACTTCTAGTAATTGAATTTGTTGTTACACTGAGCAGACTACCAGCGGGGTATGATCTGTGCCATTCTCTGAACTTGTCACCGTCACTGCACGGACTTCAGACGCCAACGCTTTTTGCTACGAACGGTTCAGAGAACTATCTAGGTACCTTTCTTTTTCTGTGTGTATCTCAAAAACGTCTCATAGGGGAGATATACCCGGCCCCATTCTTTCCCCTTGTTGAAATCTCGTTGATCATGAACTAGGGATAGGCGCGAGTCCGATCTACAGCGAGACCCGCCCAGCGGTTTCTCAGTTCAGCTTCACCCAGCCAACTGCTGCTTCTGTAATTTTTTTCTTCACCTTTCTCACGTTCAGACCTTTAGTAAAGTCATGCTAATGGTTCTCTGATACTTGCGTCTTGGACATGTCTGTTTCTGTCAGCCATTAGTGAAATGGACGGCAGCGGGGGAGACGATGACCGGTGACGGCAGCCGTCTCAGGGGATCAAAAAGGTTCAAGACAACGACGGCAACAGCAACAGAAACAGCACAAGGTCCGCAGCACGGCCTGCGTTGCCATGCCAAGCCAACAAGAAATCGGACTGTGAAGGTAAGCAAGGTTGTTGCTTTCCATGTGAAATGCCAGTAGGATCGTCAGAGAACAGTGAACTTAGGCGTCTCATGAGCATTAACGTTATCTGAATGTGCTGGATTATTCTGAATATTTTTTGGGCTACTGCATACAGGCACCATGTAAGAGGAGCCAGAAGCTGGGGGACAAGATCACGGCGCTTCAGCAGCTAGTCTCTCCTTATGGCAAGGTAAACACCAGCAGCTAGTCTCTCATCTGAAATTCTGGATGCGTTTGTATGTCTGAAACCTGAATCTGATGTACCCGCTCGCAGACGGATACCGCGTCGGTGCTCCACGAGGCAGCCACCTGCATCAAGCACCTCCATGAGCAGATCCAGGTGAGCAGATTTTTGAATCAACTTCTTACTGAATGGTCATGCGTCACCTGGACATGACCAGTAACAGATTCACAGCATCTCGCTGCTTTTCTCCGTTCCCTTTTCACCTCTCCTTTTCTTTCTACAGATTCTGACGGCCTCCTACCCTGCGATTAGCTCACCAGCGTCACAGCAGGTACCTGATGTTCTGGGCATGCATGATGCGATCATATTTAAAGCGGTTGACTTTGACGTAATCCTGAAAGTGTTCCACACGAAAGATGTGCTCTGAAAACCGAAAGCTTTGGCTTTCTGTTCTGTGACCGGCAGGATACTGGCGAGGAAGAAGGCGCGACGAATCTGCGCCGGCGAGGCCTCTGCCTGGCGCCGCTGTCCCCGGAGGTCGTGCAGCTTGCGGTGACGGTCGAGGCGGCGCTCCGCCACCGCGACACGGCCGACACGGAGGATCGCTGGCGCTTGCTCGGCACCCTGTAGCCGGCTGTCTACCGTGGGTTCAGTTCGTAGGAGTATGAGACATTGGCATTTTGCCCGTTGGCAGTTGCTACCATCAGGCCCTTCAGTTACGGCGCTAGAACTTGATTTCACTGGCAAAAATAAAATATGTACCTAGTTTAATTATATCTCAGAGCTTAGACACCGAATTATAATGAAATGGAAATACATTAGAGCTGTTTTATGCTTCCTCCGTTCTAAATTACCATTCGTTTTGAGTTTTCAGATCCATAGCAAAATCTATATATTTGAAAACTCAAAACGAATAGTAATTTGAGACGGAGGGACTAATTATTTGAAATCGGGTGCTTAACCAGTTCAAAGGAAAATTTTCAAATGCTTAGCCCAGTTAGGCAGGTACGAGGTCTTACGTCGGCAGTACACACAGAAGTCAAATGGCAACGTTGCCATGCGTAACTCAGTATGTGAGGCAATAAAACAGGTGTCTCCTACTGAAACAAATGCTAAAATCACTAGTACATGTTTTTGTAAGTATACAGTGTGCAGTCCACATCCAGTTTCAGTCCAAAGCCTCCAAGGAAAACAAAGGCAGGTGTTGATTTTTGTTCAGAAATGACCTAACGTCATGCCTTGAATAAAGATTAGCACATGTCACTGGCCGGCATCTTTCTTTAAGTTCTGTTTATTTGGGGATTCTGTGCGTGTTGCTATCATTTTGGGCTTGCTTCTTATGTTGAGATTCGTCTGGTGGCTATCTCCTGCATCTGCTCTTTCTCTCTTTAGTTGAGATTTTGCTCGTGCGTCATGGGTTCTATGCCTCTGAAATCGAGTGTTTGGGTTTTATTATTGTGGTTGAAGTAGTCAAGTAGATTTTAGCAATCAATCATTAGGTGGTATTTTTGAACTTTCTTCACATAGAATTTAAAAGCAATGAATTTTAGGTTCAATTTCATGTAACATCTAACAAAGTCTTGTAAGATGACGCCGATGTTTAATAGATCTAGTTGTGGGAAGTGGCAAAAGCCAAACTAAGGCTATCTATATGTGACTACTATTTATTTCACAAATAGATCACCTCAAGCCCCTCCCCCCCCCCCCCCCCACCAAAAAAAAAAACGGTCATCGAGGATGTCAAAGTTGTTTTCAGCATAGGAAAATAATATAAGGAAGTATATTTTGATCAAAAATAAAAAATATATTCAAAGAACAAAGCAAATCATTTCAAGGGAATGTAAGAAATAAACATATGCTGATAAACAATAATTTATTCTAGAAGAAAACTGTTCTAAGAAATAATATTCTGAGTAAAAAGAAATTAAATGTTTCTAGTAGAAATCATACAGAGAACAAATAAAAATGTTTGAAGAAAAGAATGTTTCGATCAAAAATAGAAATTGTATTGGAAAACGAAGAAAGTTCTAAGTCAATGTAAATAATAAAAAAATGATATTGGATCTTATTTTTTTGAAATTAATTCTAAGAATCACAATGGTGGAAAGGATCTGAAAACGGTTTGGTGGTTCGAGTGGAAAGTTAATTTGAAATGTAAATTGAAATATGCTTCCTTTCCATCCACATATCTCCATTCAGGCTATGCCACATGTCTCCAACTGCTTCATCGCCTAGACTAGGGGCGATGCTCAAGCAATGTTATTTTGCTAAGCGTCGAGTGGATTGAAGCAACCAGTTGAACAACCGATGTATAGAATTGTGAAACCAAACTCAAGCGAATGCATTGCAGCACCAATTGGGATTTAGGTCGAGAAAAAAGGACCACAGGAAACTCAGGTTCACATCTAGTTGCATATGGCTTCCCATTGCCGCACACTTGGAGTAATTTTGTCAACGACTCCAATGAATAATAAGTTACGAAATAGTGGTTTTTTAAAATAATGTGTAATGTTGAAAAAAATCAACCAAAACTTTCATGGGCATGAGCATTTTTAGATTAAGAACCAAAGTCCGGTCTCAGCCATCAAAGTTTGACAACTTACAACTAAAGAGAAACAAACTACCGCTTTTAAGCAGCTAGACCAACATCAACTTCGAAACAAAAGAGAAAGAAACAGAGATTCTGCTACTAAAGCAGAACCAAACTAGTTCTTGATCCTCTTCAAGATATTCCAGCCTGCCTTGCTAAGGATTTTCGTAGTTGAAATCTCCAGATATCGGCATCCATTCTTCAGGTGGTCCCTCTCTTCCTCTTTAGATAGAATTGACCAACTCCTGATCCAATACGTTCCTCTGAAGATTACCTGCAAACAAGAGTTAGGTTTCGATCTTTGAAAGACCACATCATTTCTACTCAACCAAATAGCCCAACAGATAGCAGTTGCACCAATAAGGATTTGATTCCTAAGTTTATTTGGAAAACCCCTAAGCCAGGAACCAAAAAGATTTGCCACATTCCCTGGCTGTTGAAAGCCAAAAGTGATGCTAACTGAATTCCACACCATTCTTGCCATTGGGCACTCAAAGAAAAGATGTTGAATTGTTTCATCTGCACTAAAAAACAGCATGTAGTAATTCAGCATGGGCATGAGCATGAGCATGAGCATGAGAAAGTGAGTAGGATTGTAGTGTAGTATGAATGAAAGACCTATTTGCAATTTGAGCTCATCATGGTATCGTTTATGTAAATTTCTATCTTATTTGTTGAATTTATGCTGTTAGGAGAGCTTATTAATATATTTGTGGCGAACATGAAAAAATTTGAGTGTGAATTCGGCACACTGCGCGCCAAGAAAATCCACCACTGCGAACGGATGGAGTGACTAGCATGTGGGCCTGTAACCGTTTTGTGGCATTTTTAGGGATCCTTTAACGTCAGCATCAGCCCCGTTAAGCGCTTGTTTGACCGGGTTCCCACACCCGAAAACAGCACGAGTCCACGGTCCCTGAGGGCATGAGGCCGAAGACCCACCTGCCCCTCCTCCAGGCTGCCGCCGCCGCCGCCAACTAACTCACCTCTCCACACCACCACCAACCAACCCCGCCGGCGGCCGGCCTCGCCCGATAAAACGCCGGCCCGCCTTCGGCCTCCAGCTTCCGCTCCCACCTGCCCCCGCGCGCCCCGACCAGCCGCCTCCCGCTCAGCGATGCCGCCCCCGTCCCTCCTGCTCCTCCACTCCTGCGCCCCGCTTCAGCCCCGCCCCTTCCGGATGAACTCCCGGGCAGCTCAGAGCAGGGTCGTCGTCTGCTCCGCTGCGTCCGCCGAGGGGTTCGTCCCCGCAGCGCCGATCCTCCTCTCGGAGGGGCCCTGGAAGCAGGTGACTGACGAAATGACAAGGGGCTCGCAGGCGCGGGCATCGACTGGAGGGCTTTGGTTGGGCTTAAGACTGAGCCTGGTTGCTTGTTGCCTTGTTGGTGTGAAATGCAGGTGGAAGGCGGCGTTACTGCCGCAAAGGGGTTCAAGGCGGCGGGCATCTACGGTGGGTTGCGCGCCAAGGGCGAGAAGCCCGACTTGGCATTGGTCGCCTGCGACGTCGACGCCACCGTAGCAGGTATGAGTGTGAGCTCCTCCGTTCGCTAGCATGGCAGAGGTAGCAAGATGTTCTCTTAGTTTCTGAATGCTGCTTTAGTGCGCTAGGTGTCTGCTCATTTGGATTTGGATGCATTGAGCAATCAGATATGCTGTTGTTTCTGATGTTACAGGGTGTATTGGCCTCTGATTTTATATGCTTGGTTAGTTGTTAGTTAGGCTTAGTTCTTATGCTGATCTCCTTTCAGGAGCTTTTACTACAAACGTCGTTGCAGCCGCACCTGTTTTGTATTGTAAGAACGTCCTCAGTACATCGAAAACTGTAAGTTAATGCTTCCTCTCATCTGCCTTCAAATTGCAGAACTTCCCCCATACAATTTGGGGTAATCACTTATTGATTTATTATCTTTACACAACACTATGTTCTATAGGGCCGTGCTGTGTTAATTAATGCTGGACAAGCAAATGCTGCAACTGTAAGTGTTTTTAAGAACCATATCTGTCCTACTCATCAGTATCCGTTGTGAACTGTATATGGTAATTCTATACTCCATGACTGATATTGACCTATCGTCTCTAAATGATTGCCTATCAGGGTGATCTTGGCTATCAGGATGCAGTTGATAGTGCAGATGCTGTTGCCAAGGCAAGGCCCTGCCCTTTTAGCTGTCTATTCGCAACAAAAGTCATTTGACTGCTATTTATTTTTGACCCCCTAACTTCTGTTGCAGCTTCTCAATGTGAGCACAGATAACATACTTATTCAGTCTACTGGTGTCATTGGTCAAAGAATAAAGAAGGTACGCGAAGATACATCCAGTATGAAGTGATTGCTCAGCTACTTTTTTCACAGTAGTCCATTGATGTTAGTATGATATAGTCCAGTGCCTGTCTGATATCTGGGCTTTGGTATTGCAGGAGGCACTTTTAAATTCACTGCCTAGTCTTGTGGGCTCGCTGTCTTCTTCAGTTCAGGGGTAACTAACATTCAGTTATGAGTAGCATTATTGCTCAAGCCTTTAAATTTTAATTTTTTTTCATGATAATCATCACTAACCTAAGATCCCTTCTTCATTAGTGCGAATTCTGCTGCTGTGGCTATTACAACTACAGACCTTGTTAGCAAGAGCATTGCTGTCCAGACTGAGGTTTTATTCTCTTGGTTTACTTGTAATGTTCTTCCATTGGAGTTTTATTGTGGCATTATGTGATTTTCGTTGCCTTCAATTCTTGTTGAAAACTAGATTGGAGGAGTGGCTATCAGAATAGGAGGAATGGCTAAAGGTTCTGGAATGATTCACCCAAATATGGCAACTATGCTCGGTGTATGTTCCTACCCTCCGTTTCTCCCTTTAGAACTCCTTCTCCCTTCCTCTATGGAGGCATGTAGCAAGCATAACGGACATTTTTTCTATTATAGGTTTTAACCACTGATGCTCAAGTCAGCAGTGATGTCTGGAGAGAAATGGTCCGAACGTCAGTGAGTAGAAGTTTCAACCAAATTACGGTGAGTCTCCACTCTTTGTATATTGTATCGATCATGTGTAAACAGTCACATGCCAATTGCTTCTAAAGGGCTACTGTATGGCATATGTGCACATAAAAATCCCAGATTGTTATTAAGGGTGAGAGGACACCACAATTTTGTTTGTCATACTGTTCATATTAATATTGCAATAGGTAGTTTTAAAGTAATAGACCTTTTTCTTGCAACAAGACTTAATTTTCTTGTAAATGTGGCAATCTCACTGACAGAACACATAGAAACCAATAATCATGTTGTGCCTTAATCCTGAAGGTGGATGGTGATACAAGTACCAATGACTGTGTTATTGCTATGGCAAGTGGGTTATCTGGTTTATCTGGAATTCTCAGTCTTGACAGCACGGAGGCTCAACAGTTCCAAGCATGCCTAGATGCAGTAAGTGCTCCCCACTGTTCATTAATATTTTCATGTCTGTCAGCAAGTGCTTATACGCAGATGTACTTTAATGTGGCACAACTATATTTTTTAAGCCAGTTGTTTTTCCCTCTAATTTACATGTGAATAGACCAATCACCAATGTAAACTTTATATTGTTCTCAGTAACACATTTCTGCATCCTAGTTTTTCCCCCCTAGCAGCATATATTTTACCTGTTAATTAAGGGGAAGATGCTGACGTATTCCTTTCATGTAGGTAATGCAAGGTCTTGCAAAATCCATTGCGTGGGATGGTGAGGGTGCAACGTGCTTAATCGAGGTAAATGATTGCTTGTTATTTTGAACATGATGGCTGGGTTTCTAAGCTTTAACAAACAATTTTACTTATCCAAAAAGTGAATTGCAGTGTGCACTATATAGGTCCTTTCTTGGTTTTCCTGGAATATGACATAATGTTCTCATGTGCCTTTTCCTATGCAGGTTACTGTAAGTGGTGCCAACAATGAGGCAGAAGCTGCTAAAATTGCTCGTGCAGTAGCATCTTCTTCTCTGGTTAAAGTATGCTAATGTCGTTTCTGCCAATTTTTGCAATTCACTTAGTATATCAGCTGTAGCAGTCTTCTTTTCATTCATTGCCACAGAAGGCCAGAATGATTATGTTATTTATGTCAGGCCGCTGTGTTCGGAAGAGACCCAAATTGGGGCCGTATTGCTTGCTCAGTTGGCTATTCAGGCATTCAGTTTGACGCAAATCGACTTGATATTTCTCTGGGAGCTATTCCACTAATGAAAAATGGTCAACCACTACCCTTTGACAGGTTAGAGAAGCTTTGATTGCATAGTAAATTCGCATTTCATCATTTCGGTCACTTTAAATAGATTAGGATTGCAAACAAGTTCTTTACCTCATACTGTTAGGATCTAAATGCCTACTCCTTTTTTAGATCCGCTGCTAGCAAGTATCTCAAAGATGCTGGAGATGTCCATGGTACTGTGAACATCGATATATCAGTTGGTAAGCTTTCAGCTTCTATACTGCATATTCTAATTGAAGATTATCGTAGTGTTTATTTATGGTTGCATCTGTCCAAAACATCTGGTTCATAACCAGGCCCTCTGCAGCCAGCATAGATTTCCTATTGCAGTATTGCTTCATGTGATTAGCTATGCTACCAGTCAACACAGTGGCCAGGCCCCAGGCAGACCAAACTGGCATCATATGAATTGAACAAATGCTTAAACAATTGGATTCAAGTTTGGAATGCTGATGTCATATTTTACCCTTTATTTTTCTACGAGATTATTTGGTGCCCCGTCTCAACTCGTACTTTACAAAATCACTATATTGTCATTACCATTTCTGTTGATTGTGTTATTGACAGGGAGTGGAGGAGGAAATGGAAAGGCATGGGGCTGTGATCTGAGCTACAAATATGTTGAAATAAATGCTGAATATACGACGTGATATGTATATTCGCCGTGAGGAAAGATATCTTCATTGGTTGGAACGGTGAATCTTTCAGTGCAATCACCACGTGGAGAATGTATATCGTATTGCAACGGCAGCCTTCTCTAACCAAGATGTTGCCCATGTAGTCTTTCCCGTGAGATCAATCAAATCAATGTTTTGTAAGTGTAATAATGCGATGAATAATGGTGGACACAGCAACAATGCTGACACCACCTCTTTCGGTTCTGAATTTCTGATGACGATACGGGAAAGTATAGATCTGAAACAAAAACTTTGAAATTCGGTATACATGTGTATTGCTGGTTGTACGTGTCAAATCAAAGCTTCACATTTATGTCAATTGGACTGAAATATTATTATTCCACCAACCACCATTGACCCCTAAATCGTTTGGATTCCTTGAAGGAGCTGGAGCAGCAGGAGTTCTCATCTTAGCATTTTTCTTGAGTATCTTCCATTACATTCTGAATAACTTACCAACAGAACGTGATATGACTCTTTGGTACTGCTTTAATTAACCTCAAAACGTCATGTTTTATTTGGGAAAGGCAATGTTTATACATTTTAATGAAGAACTAGAATTTTTTTTGGCTAACCATCTCAAGTGCTCCCATTGCATTCCGTGCATGTTCTACGTATGCCACGTAAGACAGTTTTAAAAAGGAAATATGTAAAATGTCCAAAGTACTCTTATTTACAGGACAAAATGGTAGTGGCTCCACAACCTCCCTCTTCTTCAAATAGCTTCTCTTACGGTTTTAAGAAGGAAATATGCGAAATGTCCAAAGTACCCTTAGCTACAGGACAAAATGGTAGTGGTCCCACAACCTCCCTCTTTTTCAAATAGCTTCTCTTACGATTTTAAGAAGGAAATATGTGAAATGTCCAGAGGCCCTTAGCTACATGACAAAATGGTAGTGGCCCCACCGTCTTCCTCTTCTTCCCTTTTCTCATTTTCGTTTATTCGAATTTATTTTTTTTCCTTTTTCTTCCCTTTTGCTTCCGGTTCCTTGTTCTTCCTATCTTTTTTCCTATTTCCTCCTCCTTCTCTTTCTTCGGTTCACCTGAGCCTCCACATTGCCCGCCTCCCCTGCGCCGTCATGACTTCGACCCTTATTCTCTACCCCTTCGCCGCGTGCACTATTATGTCGTGCCGGTTCTCCCCATGCCTTCCACAACAGGTTCGCCCGCATCGGCTTGTCTTCATCCCACACCGACGTCCATACTGCATCAGCGCGCCTCCACCCCACACCGCCACGAGAGAGCATAGCGCATGGATAAGGCAAGTGCCAAAGTTTTTGTAATTTCCATGAAAGGCAAGGGCGCATGTGTCTTTTAGCATATGAGGACGGGAGGGTCGAGATGAGCCATTTTTTTGCTCACGGTGCTCAATGCATATTGCCGAGCTCCTACTTACCCTAGGTCCAACAACTACGACGGTCACTGTTTCGTGGTATGTAGCTAACAATCATCTTTTTATGTTAACATTTCTTCTCTATTTGCTCCCTTCTTCTCTCCGATTATTTTTGCTGAATATTTTTAAAAAAAATTCACGATTTTTTCGTTGGTTCCAACTTATGTTTTGAAGTTTTTCCTATCTTCTCTACATTCTTCCCTAGAGTTCCTTGTTCTATTTTTCGGAAAGAAATTATGAAAAGTTTTTCAGTTCTTCAATAAGTCTCAATTTCTTTCAAACTTTCACGGGTAGGGAACAGGGACAAACAAAAACCTAGCAATCCTCCCGTTGTGGCTTACCTGGCTTTTTACTGGTTCCCACTTTTCGCTGTTAAAATTTTCGGGGGTGTTTGGATACGAGATGCTAAACTTTAGTAGGGTCATATCGGATGTTCGGATGCTAATTAGGAGGACTAAATGTGAATTAATTATAAAACTAATTGCACATATGGAGTCTAATTCGCGAGACGAATCTATTAAGGCTAATTAATCTATCATTAGCAAATGGTTACTGTAGCACCATATTGTCAAATCATGGACTAATTAGACTTAATAGATTCATCTCGTAAATTAGACTCAATATGTGTAATTAATTTTGTAATTAAATTATATTTAATACTCTTAATTAATATTCAAATATTCGATGCCACGTATGGTACCGGCGTGTATCCAAACACCCCCGCCTGCTGCCGGGCGCGTGTTGCCGAAAATCCTATTCCCGTGGGCGGGAGACTGGAGGCGCAATGTTTCGGTGCTCCCGGAATCTGCTCGCACCTGATTGGCCGAGCTACCCCTCCCACGGATCGTGCCCCGCGGGCTCCATCGCAACCGTCCGTGCGCCTCCAGATCTGACCGCTCGTTGCCCTCGTACGCGGATCGACGGGCCCACCAACCTCCTCCGCCCGCGCCGTTTAAATACGCGGCGTCGCCTTCGATGGCAGATCACCTCGCAATCTCGCATTCCTCCGATCTCTCGAGCCTTTCCTACTCCCGATAAGTCACTCGAAGCGCAGCCGCTGCCATGGACGCCACCGGTACCGGAGCGGGCGGCAAGGTGAAGAAGGGAGCGGCCGGGCGCAAGGCCGGCGGCCCGAGGAAGAAGTCGGTGTCGAGGTCCGTGAAGGCCGGGCTCCAGTTCCCCGTCGGCCGCATCGGGCGCTACCTCAAGAAGGGTCGCTACGCGCAGCGCGTCGGCACAGGCGCTCCCGTCTACCTCGCCGCCGTCCTCGAGTACCTGGCCGCTGAGGTAAGCAACATTCCTATCTGCCCCTGAAATGAAGTCATGTGTTCAATCTTATTTTGCAACGTCGTATTAATCTCGGTGCTGATTCGCCTTTTGCTTCCTTGCGTGACCAGGTTCTTGAGCTCGCCGGGAACGCTGCCAGGGACAACAAGAAGACCCGCATCATCCCCCGCCACGTGCTCCTGGCGATCCGCAACGACGAGGAGCTCGGGAGGCTGCTCGCCGGAGTCACCATCGCCCACGGCGGCGTCCTCCCCAACATCAACCCGGTCCTGCTGCCCAAGAAGACGGCAGAGAAGGCGTCCAGTGGCGGGAGCAAGGAGGCCAAGTCGCCGAAGAAGGCTGCCAAGTCCCCCAAGAAGGCTTAGAGGGTGGACTCAGATCCGATGTCTGGCGCCGTTTCCTGTTACCTGAGGTGTTTAGGTTGTAGATGCGGGGAAAGTGGTGCTTGGAGATGAACCAGTCTTGTAACTTATGATCTGTGTTTTTCAATGGAAGAAATGCCTAGTTTAAGTTAACATGGTGTGCATGATTTCTCTCATTTACCTGTGATTTTGCAATTTGGATGTAGTAATTTTTCATCCGTGATCGGTGATTTCGAGTTATCCGTGGTGTCCAATGAATTCGATTTGCATGTAAGAAATTGGGAAATGAAATTCCCCGTGAGAAACGAGAAATTCCTTGCAAGTAGTGCGCTCAACTTTCCATTGTTGCTGCAGTTACTAGATGCCTGAAATTTAGCAAGGCCTAGATTTCGATGAATTCCTGGGGGATGGAATTCAACCATCTGGTTCCTAGGTTCGCTGATGGAACTTTTAGTTAGTTTGAAGAAAATTTTCTTTGGGAAAATTCGGATACCTTCATCTGAAAGTCGTGGTGCTTGGGAATTTCACATTTTAGCGGGAAGTTTCCCGCTCCAGAATTTAGCGACGGTGCTGTGGGCGGGCAATCCAAGTATCTCAAACTGAAAGTTGGGCGGGCAGACTGAAAGTAAGCCGAGAGCTATTTGGGATTGTCCTTGGACACTGATTCAGAAACCCGCTATGGTGCACAAATCTGAGCAAGTTACTAAGGGGGTGTTTGGATACCCCGTGCTAAAATTTAGCACCTGTTACATCGGATGTTTGGATGCTAATTAGAAGTATTAAACATAGACTAATTACAAAACTAATTGCACAGATGGAGTCTAATTCGCGAGACGAATCTATTAAGCCTAATTAGTCCATGATTTGACAATGTGGTGCTACAGTAACCATTTGCTAATGATGGATTAATTAGGCTTAATAGATTCGTCTCGCGAATTAGCATAGGAGTTCTGTAATTGGTTTTATAATTAGCTCATGTTTAGTCCTTCTAATTAGCATCCGAATATCCGATGTGACACTGCTAAAGTTTAGCACACAGTATCCAAACACCCCCTAAATGGTCTCTAAAGGGGGTGTTTGGTTCCACCTTACTAAACTTTAGTTGCTTTAACAACTTTTAGCTGCTAAACTGCCAAACACCCTTGCTAAAACTTGCTAAAGTTGAGTTGCTAAAGTTTAGCACTTTAGCAAGTTTTTGTTGCTAAAACTTGCTAAAAGGTGAGCTGGACAACCTATACCCCTCATTTATTGCTTGTCTCCCTCCTCCTGCGCACCTTTAATAAGGGTAGATAGGTCTTTTTACAGCTTATTAAATACCTTTTAGCAAGAGTATCCAAACAACTTTTGCTAGCAAAATTTAGCAACTAAAGTTTAGCAAATTTTATCTACTAAACTTTAGCAAGAGTAACAAACAGGGCCAAAATATCTTCAACAATATTCTCTTTGCAGCCTTTAATAATGGAGAAAAATCTTCAGCAATCTTCTCTTAGCAGCCTTTAATTAATAGTAAATCTTTAACAATCTTATCTTAGCAGGCTTTAATTAAGAAAATCTTTAGGGATATTGTGTTAGCAGGCTTTAATTAAGAAAATCTTTAGCAATCTTCTCTTAGCAGACATTAAGCAATATGTAGCAATAGCAGGATTTTATCAAGAATATCTCTGCAAATAGCAGGTTTTTTAATTAAAAAGATCTTTAGCAATATTATATTAGTAGGCTTTAATTAATAAAATCTTCAACAATCTTCTCTTCTTGGCCTTCAGGTACGAAAAATCTTTAACAATCTTTGCTTCGTTGCAAACGTGTCTTAGCCAATAGAACACAATGCACGGCAATTTTTCAACTGACGTGGTAGCAGAGGTCGAAAGTAAGAAGCTAAAAACTCAACTTCTGCTCACAAGTTCACTAGTTGCAACAGCAATCGCGATTCGCGAGATCAGGCATATGACAACCTGAATACATTTCGGATGTTTGATCCCGGACTAAACTTTAGTCTCTATCACATCGAATGTTTAGATACTAATTAGGAGTATTAAACATAGGCTAATTACAAAACCAATTTCACAACCCCTAGACTAAATCGCGAGACGAATCCATCAAGCCTAATTAGTCCATGATTTGACAATATGGTGCTACAGTAAACATTCACTAATGATGGATTAATTAGGCTTAATAGATTTGTCTCGCGATTTAGCCGAGGGTTCTGCAATTAGTTTTATAATTAGCTCATGTTTAGTCCTCCTAATTAGCATCCGAATATCCGATGTGACACGGACTAAACTTTAGCTCCAGGATCCAAACACCCAGAGTTCAGACACAAATAGACAACTTGAAGAACATTCTTCAGTAGCAAATGTGCTCATAAACCAACACAGGCTCTAAAACAGAAAGCAGTAAAATGTTGGGAATCGGGAACTGCGAGGGAAGAAAATGGTTAATCTTATGGAATGGGCTACTATATGTCTATCGGAAGATAGTTAAGGGATGAAACTATAAAGTGTAGTAAGATCCAACAAATCTATTATAGTACGCTGCAAACCAAAAGCCTATTTAACTAAAAAAATATTGTTAAATTTTTTTTAAAAAGTTGGACTAGAATTTTCTTGAAAAAAGTTGAAACAACATTTATTCAAAAAAAGTTGGCTATTTCTTAGAAAAAATTGAATCCAAATTTTTTCGAAAAAAAGTTGCACCAACATTTTTCAAAGAAAATTTGGTCCAACATTTTTTCAACTTTCTCCTCTGGCTCCGGCGGTAGGCTGCGGCACGGTGGTGGCAGTGCAGGTAGGGGAGGAGAGAGGAGTAAAGGCTATGATTTTGATTTGATGCAGATCTGACGAACCTCAGTCGTTGCACGGATCTCAAATATTAAAAGTTATCACTTCTATCCACCTTCCGAGAGATGGATAGGATTTCCAAATGGAAGGTGTCCTGCGCGCTTTTGCGTCCTTAGGCCATGTCAAAAAATCAATCTTCCGCGTAGAATCTGTCAAGATACGAGTAATTTAGTGAAAGTGTAAGATTACGTATCAAAATCTGATACTAGTTCAGATCTAGCTCTGGGAATCGTTCCTGTATATGTTTCATTTTAATTTAATTAAACAAAGTGCAGGAGTTTCAGGCACGCCCACAAGTTGAAAAACTTGTAGGTATAGGACACCAAGCATTCGGCTTCGCCAATTTGCCGTTCCAAACAATCGATTAGCCGATTTGCTACTCGCCTACTCCAAATGCTGTCAGTTTGATTTTTCTTACCACTTGACAGTTATGCCCTCGGTCCCACGTGTCATCTCCTTCCCCACCTCGGCCCTCCTCAACCAGCTTTTCACCTCCTACGATTCGCCGCCGTCTTCTCGGCACGCCGCGCGCTCCCCCTCCTCCATTCGCTGCAGCAACTTGAAGTCCCGGGTCCCAAGCGGTGCCGCCGCGGACGTGGATGCCGCGTGTGTCGTCTTGCACACCGCCCCTACCGTGTCCCCTGACCTGTGCGGCCGCAGCGCCGGCATCGGCACCGACGGAGAGCATGCGGCCGCGGCCCGGGTGGCGAACTGGAAGCAGTCGAAGGAGAGGCTGGACCCCGCGGCAGGCTGCCGCCGCCGCTAGCCAAGTCGAGGCTCGAGTTGGGCGCCGTTGTCGACGACGCCGACAGCTGCTCCTGCCCCACTGCCGGCGACGGTGGCGTTCTGACATTGGTCAGGGCCCTTGGAGGATCTCGTCACTAGTCTGGATGTTCTTCTTGCCGGTGCTTACGGCCACCTCACGAGGCGGCGGCTCCACGTCCCGAACTCTAAAATGCACAATGAAATTCGTAAACTTGCTAATCGGTTCACGTGATATCCAAATTTCCATAACCCATGTTAAATAGCATGCGTGGCACGCTGACTAGGATGCTTACGCGTCCTGACACACGTGACCCGCCTGTCAGCACCATCTCTTTTCTCCAATCCTGCAGTCCCGGACGTCCGCACTAGGCTCCGGCCCTAGCCCCGGCCACCGTCCGCTCCTCCGGGACGCCGCCGCCGCCCCGAACACTGGCCGCGCACTCTGCGTCCGCCGCCATCCTGTGACCCCAGATGCTGTCTGCCCGTGCATCGTCGTCCGCCCGCACTAATCCGCGCCTGGGTGGGAGGCGGGCGGGGAGCAAAGGATGGAGCACAAGAGAGGCAGGACGGGGGTAGAGGGGAGGTGCTCGTCGGCGACCATGGAAGGGAGGAGGTGCTCGCCAGCAACCGTGGCGGACAGGGCGAGGTCGGGCAGCGCGGAGGCAGGGCAAACTTTACGGCGCGGCAGTGGGGCGAGGTCGGGTGGCGCGGCGGAAGGTCCTGTCCTCATCCCTCATCGGCCGCGAAACTAGCAGGAGTGGGCGACCCGCGGTGCACCTCGCCTCGCCTGCGGCCTTCGCGGAGCTCGTCCACGCGGCCAACGCACCGGCTAGCTCGGTCACCAGGTCGTTAAATCATAAATGGGGTGGGCGGCGTGCTCGCTTCGAGCAAACACACCAGTACACCGAGGTGTCTGACATCGAGTAGCGTCAACTAATCAAGATTTTCCGCAGCGTCAACTAATGAAGATTTTCCGCGTCAATCCTTGGATGGGTTAGCTTGCGAGACACATGAAAATTATACTGGTTCAAAATTATACTGGTTCAGGTAAATTACCCTACGTCTAGTTCATGATGTGAGTTCTTTATTCCCGAGCTCGAGAGCTCAAGTTTACAGTACGAGGTTACAAACGGTGTATGCGTATGTGAGTGTGTTCTATTGGAGGTCGAATCCTCTCTCTTTTGCCCCCCCCCACCTCGCATGTCCTTATATACCTGGCCCATGAGAAGGGTTACACTGTAGGTCCGTCCAGTCGGGCGCTCTCCCCCTGATTGGTGATCGTGGGGCCCATCTGGTAGTCGGGGTCTTTTTCCGCTAGATATCCGTCGGGATCTCCGTCAGAACCCGCTCCTCCGGTCGCCTTGGTTGTTGAACCTGACCCCTACATGTATCTGGGGGAGCGCCTGTTCCCAGTCATTTCGCCTGACAGCGTCATGATGGAGAATCACACTTGACCGGGCGTGATTTGGTCATGGTGCCTCAACGCCGTTCTCGACTGGGGTCTTCGTCCTGGGACGGTTGTCTTATTCTTCGGAGCACGGATGGCGGTGCGCCCGACTGATCCGCCCACGTTTTTCCCGCCCCAGCCCACACGGGCTCAGCTGCGGTTGTCACATCAGGCAGGCCTAGGTATGTGATAGGCCTGGCCCATCGTTATGCCTAGACCCTCGCCTGGCGCCTTGGGCTAGTTTTAGGGTCTGTCTTCCTTGGTTCCCGGGCCACGACCTCGAGCGTCATCGACCAGTGGGGCAGTGAGGGTGGCGGCCTCTCGCCCGGCCAATCCGCTTCACCTCTTGATCCTTTCGTAATTTTAGGCTTACTGATGGCTTAGGATATCTCTAATCCGGATATCCGTCACCAGGCACTAGGATATCCCTAATTCGGATATCCGTCACCAGGCACGCTCCTACCTATCGTCTCCGGCGAACAGCTAGCGATCCTCTCCGTTCCTCTCTAGATCACTGATCCTTGAGCCCAGATTAATCACATGCCAACAGACCGGGTGCCATCCATCCGGAGAAAGATGTTGTTGCCGTGGCTAACAAAGATCGTGCGTCAGCCTAGTCCACGTGTGGCGTCGCCTCTTCGGCAAGCGCGGAGACACAGCGGAGCGTCGCGAGGAGGGGCTTGGCAGGGAGTGACCGAGAGGATCGAGGCTATGGTGGCCCGTGGGGCCTGAATCTTTGTGAGCTCGGTGTCGGCATCGGTGGCCACCGTGGTTGACACGTTGGGGCACATGGCGGGCCGCCCAGCCGATGAGGAAGAGAGAGAAAGGCAGAGAAAGAGAGAGATGAGAGAAGATAGGTGGACCTAACATGTGGGCCTCACATGTCAATTTCACGTGACCACATAGTCAGCATGCCACGCATGCCATTTAACACAGGCTATGGGGATTTGGAAGTCACGTGAACTCGTTAGCTGATTAACAAGTTTAGGGACTCAAACGTGCATTTTGGAAGTTCGGGGACCTGGATGACACTCGCTGCCAAGTTCGTGTACCACTGGTGCATTTTACTCAAAAAATTAAATGCCCCGATGACACATGGGACCAAGGATAAAAATGTCCAAATGGTAGAATTGTCGAGGTCCTAATGCTTCAAGTTGCAATTTCACAAAGCTGATGTTTGGAACGGTAAATCGGCGAAGCTGTTTCGAGTCTTATAATGACATAAAACTCTTTATAACAAGCAATAGTACATATCAGTTCAAATTCAAGACGTTCATCACAACTCGGCATGATTTACAAAGCAGGCAAGCAGCTACTACCCGCATTTGTCGGTTATTCATCGAAAACATCGATAATTTCACAGCACATACCGCATCCGGGTACAAAAGGAAGGAATAGATCTAACAAATTTGTAGATGCCGCAGCTCGCTTAGTTGGTGGTGAACTTGGTGACAGCCTTGGCGCCCTCGAAGACGGCGTGCTTGGCGAGCTCCCCGTGGAGGACAAGGCGTACGGAGGTCTGGATCTCCCGGGAGGTGATGGTGGGCTTCTTGTTGTAGCGGGTGAGGCGCGCGGCTTCCTGCACCAGCTTCTCGAAGATGTCGTTGATGAATGAGTTCATGATGGACATGGCCTTGGAGGAGATGCCGATGTCTGGGTGCACCTGCTTCAGCACCTTGAAGATGTAGTTTTTGTAGGTCTCCACACCCTTCTTAGCCTTCTTCTTCCCCTTCTCCTTGCCGCCCTCCCTACTCGCCGGTAGGCGCTTCTCCGCCTTGGGCTTCTTCCCTGCGGGCATCTCCTCCTCCTCCTCGCCCGCCGGCTTCTTCTCGGCCTTGAGCGCCATTGGATTGGGGATCGTGCTCGCTTCAGGGGCAAGGGAAATAGGGGACGATTTGGTTGGTGTCGCGAGGAGGCTTCTCTCGGCGTGTAGTGGGGCTGGGGAAGGGGAGTTAATATAGAGGTATTGTGGGACGGGATTGGTCGAGATAGGTGGGACGCGGATCGATGATGTGGTGTGAGCCGGAGACGTTGGATTTTTGGAGTAGGATGAGTTGGACGATGGAGAGTGGAAGTTGGTTAATGAGAAAGGTTCATGTGCTCTGGATGCTTGGGGTACTCCCATGCACCTGACCACCTGCATCCGTCGGACGCATCATCCACGGGGCAGGTGAGGGAGCGTGCATCATACGTCATTTTGCATCTTGCCGCTAGTGTTTTATGGAAATTGAGCACAAAGGGATCGGTGCATCATA
This sequence comes from Setaria viridis, assembly GCF_005286985.2. Taxonomy (NCBI): domain Eukaryota; kingdom Viridiplantae; phylum Streptophyta; class Magnoliopsida; order Poales; family Poaceae; genus Setaria; species Setaria viridis. The sequence goes on from NC_048271.2 coordinate 47,456,605, forward strand.
CATCGTTTTGCATCTTGCCCTCGTGTTTTATGGAAATTGAGCACAGTCCCACGTTAGATTCACCTGCACCATGGATGATGCATCCGACGGATGCAAGTGGCCGCGTGCATGGGAGCACCCCAAGCACCCGGAGCACCGGAACCTTTCTCGTTGGTTAATGACGTGTGCTTGTCGTTTCGGTTGAGAAATTCTGACGCGATGAAAATGGTTCGGGAATTTCCCGTTCCGTTTGTTTCCGATTCTTCTGGGCTCGAAAATGCATGGCCCACGTATTCCTGGAGTAAGGGAAGGAATTCGGCCCAGGAACATCCGGAGCGAGGCCACAAAACGAGCGTGCGGGCGTGTGGAAGGGCTCGAAACTATTGGAAGGAATATCGGGAAGGGAATGCACTCGTGGTAGTGAAGCGAGCATCGGCATCGTGTGGCCGCCGTTCATCGGCCACCACAACCCAACCCGTTCGGATAGATAGCCGGTCGCCCGCCTCCCCCCTCCGTCTCTCCCCACCACCCCTCCACTGAGCTAGCCGCCGCTCTTCCACACCCACCCCTCCGGCTCCCCGCCTCGCACCCATGGCGACGGCTCTGATGGCTGCGGCCACCACCTCCTGCTCCCCGCGCCGCGCGGCGCCGCTCCTGAAGCCGATGGCCTCCTCCTCGTCCTCGCCCAGCTCGGCGCGGGCGCGGCGGCCCCTGGCGCAGCAGCTCCCGCGGCTGCTGGCGACGGCGGCGGCGGCGGTGGCGGCCGCACCGCTCCCGGCGCTGGCGGAGCAGATGGAGAAGGCGGCGCTCTTCGACTTCAACCTGACGCTCCCGGCGATCGCGACCGAGTTCCTGCTGCTCATGGTGGCGCTGGACAAGCTCTACTTCACGCCGCTCGGCAAGTTCATGGACGAGCGGGACGCCAAGATCCGCGGCGAGCTTGGCGACGTCAAGGACGCCTCCGAGGAGGTCAAGCAGCTGGAGGAGCAGGCCGCCGCCATCATGAAGGCCGCGCGCGCCGAGATCGCCGCGGCGCTCAACAAGATGAAGAAGGAGACCACCGCCGAGCTGGAGGCCAAGCTGGACGAGGGCCGCCGCCGCGTCGAGGCCGAGCTCGTCGAGGCGCTCGCCAACCTCGAGGCGCAGAAGGAGGAGGCCGTCAAGGCGCTCGACGCGCAGATCGCCTCGCTCAGCGACGAGATCGTCAAGAAGGTGCTCCCATCCGCGTGAGGAAACCGGACCAGCGAGCCGGCCGGATGGCCTCTTCTTCCTCGCTTAGCTTTCTGATCTGTGTGTATACGCTTGTTGGGCTGCCGTCCATCGGCGGCCCTGCTTTATCCTATGACTGTAATTGCATCGACATTTTGTGCCAAGTATAAATGAAATATTTTTTTGAAGAAAATTGGGGTGGATTTAAGATTCTACAGTCGCTTACAAGAAGTTCGGGATTATTGACTACTTGGGGTAAGGTTATCCTGTAAAAATTGCCTAAATCTTTCTCGCTTCTTGTGTGATCAAGGCTCGACTAGGTGAAAAGGGAAAGTTGTTTGCTTCAGGACAATCACCCAGCTGTTCTCAAATATCAATCAAGTACAGGACATTATGGAGCCAACTGAATCATCATGCCTCACGTCTTGTTTGTTCGAGCTCGCAGATTCTTGTAGATTGTAGCAACCTGCAAGATTGTTTGATTCCTGCGAGTTACAGTCTGCAATCTACAAAGTGAAACAAATAGAACCTCAATGGATTCTTATGCATCACACAAGTTCTAAGCTGCCTCAAACATTAGGACCTTGTATGAAATCAAGGAGCCATGAACTGTGAAGAGAGAGAACCAAATTCCAACAAAAAAATGAACTGTGAAGAGAAAGAGAGAATAAAATTCCAACAAAAATGAAGTATTTTGATCAGAGGTTTTTCCGAATAAAAATCCAACAACAATGAAGTATTTTGATCAGAGATTTCTCCAAATTCATGTTCCTCGGTCCTCGTCTGAAATTCTTCACCGAACAGTCAGGCCTACAAGGCTAGAACTACAAGCCCAAAGAGGCAGGCTCTTATGTCTGCGGATTTCCTATCCATCTTCCGTAGCTAATCATATGCGGGCGCGTTAGGAGAGGCAGAAGGTTGGCCGGCCGGCTCGTCAGTAGTTCAGAGCACGTGCAAGCACGCTACACCCTGGAGGTTGGTCTGGATAGGTGGCAGCCTGCCAGGCTATTGCCGGTGATTGGACGATTTCCGAATTTCAAATACGACTTTCTCCCTAATGGTGCATCCAATTTCAATTCCGTTTGAACCGTGATATTCTTTAGAATTTCTTCAACAAAATGAGATCGATCCAATATGACTATATTATTTTTATTTTAAAATATCAACATTTTAAATATGTTGGTTCAACATTTTTATTATACTACTTCAACAATTTAGGTATACTATTGCAACATTGCGATATAAATGTTTAACTAGTTGATTCAAAATGCTGAACTAGATTTGAAGAAATGTTGAATTAGTTAATTTAAAATGTTGGGCCTGATTTGAAGAAATATTGAACTAGTTTATTCAAAATATCGAACCAGATTTGAATAAATGTTGACCGAGTTGATTCAAAATGTTGAAACAGATTTGAAAAAAATGTTGAACTAGTTGATTAAAAATGTTGAACCAGATTTAAAAAAATGTTGAAATAGTTGATTTAAAATGTTGAGCATGATTAGAATAAATGTTGAACAGTATTTGAAGAAAAATGTTGAACTAGTTTATTCAAAATGTTGAACTTGATTTGAAGAAATGTTAAACTAGTTGATTCAAAATGTTAAAACCAATTTTCAGAAAATGTTGAACCAGATATGAACTATATTTGAAAAAATATTGGATCTAGTGTCTCAAAACGTTGAATATGACTCATATTTTCTTTTGAAAAAGAAAAGTAAATATTACTGGATAAAGGTGAAAAAATACTACCATCACACGTGTTTATAGGGTCATAAAATATATTTATTTGCTACAGCATGATTATGGGGCCATTTGTTGCTTGCTGATGTTCTTTCCTGCATGGAGCTTAGCACGACGTTGGCGGGCAGCAAAAATCAACAACCAGCATTATACACATTTATTTTTGTGTCGGGGAAGTTCATGGGCCACTATGGGCCGGTTAGATATACAGGTGGGCTGGTGATGGATCCAAGATATATAAGCTAACCATCTACCACAAGGTAGATATAAGGTTGGCAGCGGATCGATTTCGGGTCGGATATCCGCGAGTTTCGGGTCCGTGAGTTTTGGTTTCGGTTCCTAATTTTTGCCCACGATTTTTCGGATTCGGATACCCGAAATACCACGGTTTTGGTGCGGGTTTGTAAAATTATCCGCGGTTATCCATCGGGGCTCGAAATAACTCGGCCCAGTAGAAGCCCATTAGTAACCCTACGTATATAAGCGCAACAAACAACAGTTCGTACCACAGGCGCCAGGCGGCCACTGCCAGGCAGCCCCCTGCCCCGCAGTGGTGCAGTCCCGTTCCCGCACACGCAGCCGTCCAGCAGTCCCCTACCCCGCCGCCATTCGGCCGTTAGCCGTGAGGCCGTCCCGCGCAGCCTCGACGCCACGCCCCTCCTGCAAGCGTCCCGCCACCCGCGAGGCCGCGCTCCCGCCGCTGTGCGCCGGTGCCGTCCCCAGGTCCCCGGCCGTGCTCTGCTCCGGCACCTCACGTTCCCGCCTCCTACTCCTTCGTGGCTCCACCTCGCCGTGATTCTAGGCGTCCAGGAGGTATTGGCACATCCCTTTCCCTAGATCTCAAATTTTGGTGTTAACTCTTGGACTCTTGGTGGCATTGATGTAGGCAGCAGACCACCAAGGGGATTTGGATCGCCAAGGGCCAAAGGCCGCCCGCTGGGGACTTTGGTGAGTAATGGCATAAATGGTCTGTTCCAGTGCTTGGGATGTTGGTTTCTACTTTCTAGATAAGAATAATATCCTGCACGAGCTATACATTGTACTCTATAATCGTATCCCGTTTGTGTTTGTTTGCGCTGTTTCCCCCATCTAACGGTTTGGGGCAACACATATAACTTACATGTTCATCAAACTTCATTCTCTTTCCCAGTCCCAGGATTATGATCATGAGATGCTAATGCCCTTGGTTGCTTTCAATGCGAATAACATTTTTATAACTGAAATGGGAATACGTAGACAAGTTCTCTATGTATCTACTATCTTGACATAGGCTGCTTTCTCAACACAAACACACTAGAATACTTTGCCATGTAAGCTAGTGGAGGCTCAGAGGATTAGAGTTCTAGATATTTGATACTAATTGTGCCTTCTTGTTACTCTTTTGCATTCACTGAGTACTAATATCTTTTGATGGTGCTTTGCTTTTAAAATGAACAGTAAGAAGTGAGCAATGTCAGCTCCTGGTGCTTTGAGTGGATCTCAAGCTGCTGCAGCATCTTAATCTGTGGGTTCTCGTCCTCAAACTCGTTGATGTCTTGCAACCAATTTAGTAACACCGCCATCCAATTCAGCAGCATCGGCATCAACTGATTCTACAACTGTAGGTAATACTAATGTGGTAGAGGTAGAAGATGATGTTCCTGTTGGTACTAAGAGGAAGCTGGGTTTGGAAAGCAAAATGTAAATGGTGTAAAAAGTATTTAGGTGGGAGACAAGAAATGGTACAACTCACTTGAAGAATCATATTGCTGTATGTCAGGATAGAGCTACTAGAAAAGGTTTAACACAATCAACTTTTAAATTATCTGCAAACCCACAAGATGGCACAGTCACATTAGAGAAGTATGAGTTCGATCAAGATGTCGCTAGGAAAGAATGCTTTAATGATTATTGTCCATGAGTATCCTCTTTCCATGGTGGACCATATTGGATTTCGCAAGTTTTGTGCAGCATTGCAGCCAACATTTTAGGTAGTGTATAGAAACACAATTAGGAAGGATATTTTGGATATGTATCAAGTGCAGAAGCAATCTATGATGAATTATATCAAGAAATTGAGTTCTCGTGTTGCTGTTACTACGGACTCGTGGACAACAAACCACCAGAGGAAAGGTTACATGGCAGTTAGCCCATTTTCTAGATGAAGATTGGAAGCTAAAAAGTTTACTTATTAGGTAACTTTAAACATGGTATTTTTTTTCTTGTGTTATGCATTTATTCCATTGAGAGCAAACTGTCCACCACAATCACTTATTCACTTATGATATTTTCTTGTTGTAGGTTTATTTATGTTCCAGCACCACATACAGCGGATGTTATAATTGATGTTCTTCATGAAATTTTCCTAGATTGACATATTGAGAGGAACCTGTCTACTATAACTCTTGACAATTGTAGTGTCAATGATAACCTCATGAAGAATATGACTGGCACTGATGGTGATGACCTTGCAAAGAACAAGGCTGCTATGGAAGGCAAGTTATCACTCCTCTCTTGCATGTTGAAGGGTAAATTAATTCATATGCGTTGTGCTGCACATATTTTAAATCTGATTGTGAAAGATGGAATGAGTGTCATGGAGAATGGAATTGATAAAGTGCATGATAGTGTTGCATACTGGTCGGCCACTCCTAAAAGACATGAGAAGTTTGAGAAAATGGCATCACAAATGAAAGGAAAATATGAAAAAAGAATTGCTCTTGATTGTAAAACTAGATGAAACTCAACTTATATCATGCTTAGCACTGCACTACTTTACCAAGATGTTTTTGAGCGCCTTGCTTCTTGTGCTCCATGTGTTCCATCCGAAGATGATTGGAAGTTTGCTAGAGAGCTTTGTGACAGGTTAAAGATGTTCTATGATGTAAATGAGCTACTGTCAGGCACTAGATATGTCACAACCAACCTTTTCTTCCTCAAAATGTGCAATGTTTTTTTTTTTTGCAATTGGGAAGTGGTAAAACAGTGATACTCCTAAGGTAGAAGAAATATCTATTAAAATGAAAGAAAAAATCAACAAGTATTGATCATATGTGCATGGTTTGATGGCTATTACTGCTGTCCTAGATCCTAGGTTTAAATTGCAACTGTTAAATGCTCTTTTTTCTCCAAATTCATGGGTTAGAAAGTGTAGCTATGGAAGCTGTCAATAAAGTGAAAGATTTGGTGTACAATCTGATTTTGGATTACCAAAGTGCTATGGAGAATGTTGCCACAGCAGATGGTGCTCAAACTAGACCTAGCTCCTACTCAGATGGACGATGAGGATTGGATGGACACTTCTGATGATTACATGTCCAAGCAGCCAATTGTGACCTCCACTTATGTGCATACAAAGTTAGATTTGTACTTGGAAGAGCCACTGCTGCCTAGGACACAAGAGTTGGATATCATTCATTGGTGGCAACATGCAGAGCTGAAATACCCAACATTACGAATGATTGCACGTGATGTCCTTGCTATTTCTGTGACAACAGTGGCATCCGAGTCAGTCTTTAGTACAGATGGGAGAATAATTAGTCCACATCGTAGTAGGCTTGCACCATCATAATAGAAGCACTTATGTGCATGCAAGTATGGTCTCATGCCGACATGTTGGGTAAGTTAGAAAGTGCAATTTCTATAAGTATGTGTTCTTCATTCCGGATATGCAACAAAATTAATTTGTGAATACTATATCAATGTAGGTTCTCAGTCCACTTTTGTTGGAGCTTTGATGACTTATCTTGACGAAAAAGATGAAGAAATGGTATTGTTATTTGCTTCTATAGTTCTATTTTCAACTTGGCTATTTACGCTGTGCTCAACATTTTAGTAATGAGCTAGTCTCTCTATTTTTATTTCACAGGATGAAGATGATTCCACAATAATGGATGAATGATTCCCCAAGTTGGTGTCGTTGTATTGCTATCTCTAAAATAATTGTAATTTCAATTGTCCCCGAACTTGTAATTTCATTTGTTATACTCAAATTGTTGTTGTACTGGTATTGTTAAGATTGGTATTGTTGCTGTACTCAAAATTGTTTAAGACTTGTATTATTACTGGTACTCAAATTATCCCTGAATTTGTCCCTAAACTTGGTGTTGTATTGCTGCTGTTACACTATATTGTACTGTTCATTTTTCGAATTTCGGTTAATCCATCAGGTTTCAGGTATCCGCAGGTTTCGATTTCGAGGATGAATTTTCACCCGAAATGATTCTCGGCTCGTATTCAGATTTTAGGTTCGGATTTCGGTTTTGGGTACCCACGCACTCCACCTGATCCTTAGGTAGACAGGAGGCCCCTTATCTCTGGGCCGGTTCCAACCCACGAGCCCGTAAACCCACCACCCGAAAACAGAAGCAAGGGCGGGTGCCGGGTAGGGTTTTAGTCGCCGGCGATGGCCCTCTCCGCCTCCTCTTCCGCCCTGCTCCGCCGCCTCCTCTGCAACTCTACCCCAGCCTCCTCCTCCGTATTTCGCGCTACCTTTTGCTCGTCCTCCTCATCCTCCGGCTCCGGCCCGTCGCACACCCCACCTCCTCCGTCCTCCATATTCGGCGATGACGCGGAGGTCGCCAACGTGCCACCACTCACCACCCCCAAGCTATTCGTCAGCGGTAACGTCTCTCTCCCCTTTCCATTTCCAGCCTCGCCTTGCCCAATCATTATCTTTCGCACCGTGATTGTAATTTAGCCTCAGGGAACACAATTTCACAGTATTTTTTCTTTTAAATAGATCAGGCCTGCTTATGTGTGATGTGGATTTGTGATATTTCCCAAATTAGAGCTGCAGGCACCTGGATCTCTTTATGCTATGTTTGTATGAGCAATCCAATGCAAGACTAAAGATTAGCAATGAACTGTATCGATGAATCACAGCATTTAGACCTGTTGCAAATTTACATCCCACCCTGCACCTCCTGTGCCGTCAAATCCTATTGCACCTGTGTGTTTTTCTTGATTTCCTTTTTTATCATTGTAAAAATAATCTTGTTCCATTTTTATATAGTTTGCCGCTATGCTCAGTAATAAGTAATTCTCAGGGAGCAGCAGCTCCCATTTCATTTTCACTTTTAGGTATAGTCCACTTTTAGGCTCATAATCTCTGCTTGATGCTATATATTCGGCGCAGGCCTTTCAAGACTAACAACAGATGAGAAGCTCCAGGGCGCGTTTGCTCCTTTTGGGAGGCTCCTTGATGGTACACAGCTTTCTTTCTAGAAATGTTCTGGTCTCTGTTCATCATTTTCCTCACTCCTGATTGTAGCATGCTTTTATTACTTTGTGCAGCAAAAGTCGTGACAGATAAAGTATCCGGGAGGTCAAAGGGTTTCGGTTTCGTGAGATATGCCACTATAGAAGAGGCTGAGAAAGCGCGGCAGGAGATGAACGCCAAGTTTCTGGATGGATGGGTCATCTTCGTCGACCCTGCTAAACCAAGGCAACCAAAGCCTGCTCCTCAGCAGGACACCCGTTCGCACGCTGGCTTCACAACCAACAAGACTGTAGGGTGGTGTGGCTAATCGCATCAAACTATTGTTTTACAGCACTACTTGGATGGGAATACTATCAGAAACACCGGGGAGTAGTTTGATTTGATATTGGCAGTAGAGCTGCACCACATTTGTGTTCTACGATCGTCCTCGCTGTTCACTTAGTGCGTGATGATCGGTAGCCTTTTGACTAGCTGATTTGCACTTAAGGATGCCTAATTGATGATACTATTTCTATCGTCTCTTTGCACGGTTGCTCGTCATGTTACCTGAGGAGAGCTTCCCTGTTGCTATACCACGTTGATGATCCACAGTTCTAAAGAGCTAGATTGGCATAAACATTGATGAAAAATAGGACATACCAATATTCAGACATAACTCAGTAAAAATGTACAAATGTCATTGTGAACCCGGACCCACTGTAAACATCCATTCCAGGCATAAACATGAATCGTCTTGGGGAGGTTCGTATAACATGTGACAAGCTGCGAAGCATGGCATGGCTGGACAGCAGAAAGAAATTGAGATTTGGGTGTCGAACCGCCCAGCCCTTGCATGTCGGGAGCAAGCGTGAGCACCTGCTGCAATCACACCGAGCTGTAAATGTATGCGGCACATTGAGCCCCGCCCACACGCAACGAAGAAGCCAGCAATTGAGTAAACACATCTAGGCCCCATATAAATTGGAAAAAGTACAAAGATAGCTCGCGTCTCTACTCTCTAGAAAGGTTGTGCTCTGAAATCATCTCCTAGACTAAGCTACAGAAAATTGCGCTATAATCATCTACAAAGGTCTCTCCCATACACCATGAACCAGATTCTTTTATGTAGTAGTGTACAAATAAGCACAGATTAGATTTGCTCAAGCAAGGGATTTTTGCATCAAGACTAGGTTCTCAAACATCACCGAGGGGCACGACTGATCCATCATTGACTTCTTCTGGAAGTAGCACAACAACAATAGAGAGATAATACTGTTAGCCTCAGCGAGATGAAGAAAAACATTCTAGTGTACAGTTAGTCTTGGTTAAAAAAAACTGAATGATTTCATCATTCCATGAACTAGAGGAATATGCAATAGAGAGGATGCGATTACCTCTTCATCTGATAAAATGGTGAACCCGAGCTTCTCAGACCATATTGGTGCCATTTCAGGGTCAACAGGTGCCGTAAGAAGGTTTACTTTCCAGGCTCTCAAATGCTCCTCGATAGACTTTAGGAGAAGTATAAAGTAGCCCTGCAGAAAGAATCACCAAACAATAAGAATCATAGTTTGCTAAAATATCCGTTCAGAATTATCAAAACATAAAGGTATTATCACATGTCAGTCCATAAACATAATGTGTTCCTATATGCGTAAGTGAAGGGACCCAGGAAAGCTAATCAGATATAAGAGGATTTATGACTGAACAGAAAGTGAACACACTCTACAAAATATCAGCCTATATGAGTAATGCTTAGTGTGCAAACATATTCAAAATTATTTTTATGAAAATAATTTTATTTATTGTTTTGAGTTGCAGCAGAAACCTATCAGGTAATATTAGTGGATTCTTTTGTTAGTGATTCATTAAGATTCTGCAGTTATGCATCCCCTTTTTGATGAAAAGTGGGACATGCAAATTGTTTTTACATAAGATAATTGACAACATTGACTGCGTTGTGTATGGCTCAAATCCATTTTCACCTTCTTTCTGCACTCACTGCGAGTAGCAATAAGGACCAGCTCTGCAACTTGTTCCATGCGCACTTTCAAAATTGCAGCAGACACAACATGTGTACTGCAATAAAATCAAAATGGGGGAAAAGTAAGAATACCAGGAAAAATTAATCATACAAACTCAGAACGAGGGCTAACAATCTGAAGTTTATATGGGTGCTTTTTTTTTTTGCTAAGTTTGATGCAGAACTACAAAAACATAATTGAGGCATCACTGCACGCGGACCAGAAGAAACACAAATATCATAATGATGAACTACCTTGCAGTTAACACTGCACAATACATTCCTCGAAAATCCGTCTCTCCTTCTACATTCTTGCTGCAACAATGAAGTTTAGATTGTGTACAGACTTCAATATATGAACAAAAAGGCTGAAGGTGAATGCAGATCAATGAAACTACTCATACACCACTTGACAAGTTAAGAAGTGGCAAAATAAGCAGGAACCTACGCATAAACCATATCCGAGAAGACACCACTGTGCTCAGCAGTTTCCGCAAATGCATCCTATATAAAGTACAGAGATCAAGGTGAGACTATAGCAGTCAAAAAGGTACTGAAAGGCAGATGCAAAATTTAAGTCAAAGAACTTACTTTGAGGATATCAATGACCTGAGGCATGTAGAGCTCACTACTTGCATTCATTCCACTTAAAAGCCGCCAACAAATATTGGATCTTATCCGTCTGAGGAAGGCAATCTCTTCACACTTTTCCAGTCCTTCATCTAGATGGTCACGAAGCAATCGACATTTTTCGCAGCACAGGAAGCAAAATCGCGTATATTCTTTCAATATTTCCAGGGGCACCTGAAATGTTTAATTTAACCATTCAGCAGTACTTTTCACAATGGCAAACTTTCCTTTTGCAAATGTAAATGAAATAAATGTTCACAAACCTTCTTTTTTCCAATTCGATCGTTGTAACATCTGATATGGCATGGTCTCTCACACTGTAAAGTAATAAGGCATAATTTGCACGCCAGCAATCTAAGTATGAAAGGCAGTTGGTTGGATATAAGCATTAAGTGTAACAGACCTGGTTACAGAAGACTATTGTATCAGGATCAATATTTCCAAGCGTCGTGCGGCCATCCCTGACATTATGTAAAGATGCAAATTTTCATATGAGCTCACCAAATCCCTGTTAATCTGCCAATGGAAAAATATGCTTAGTATTACAATCTTACCCACAGAAATAGCACATCTCTGTCTCGACCACTATTTCTTGTAAAGTCCGTTTCAGGGGAATGATAGGTCCACTGGTGGTAGAAGGTTCTTTTCCACAACCTGTAATAAAGGAACCAATCGGCACAGCACAGAGAGGCAGTAAATTATTTACTCAAACATAAATCTCTACGAGTACTCTCTACTTACCTAAAGGTAATACAGTTAAATCTACATGACATGACCTTGAAATAAAAATCAATGTCACCAAGGAAGCAAAACAAGGCCTGCTTGAGGACAGCAAAGCCTCATGTGACTGGATAATGCAAGGTTCAAGCGTAACTACTGTGCTCACTTATAAAAATATTGGGAGCATAATGCGTCAGCAGAAGGTACATAAACCAAGTAAATCAGACACTTTGAACACATAAGTGGAGATAATTGAAGGAACCATTTCTATACACTAGATCAACAATGAATTCATACAAGTGGGAGAAATTACACAGATGGGAAGGAGCAAACCGGAGTTCATAGTACAACCTAACAAATTTAGTGATGTCACTGCATCAAACCAAATTAAGTAGGACAGGGAAAAGGAGCTGGGAATGCAGAACAAGCGGATGATTGCAAAGGAAAAGGAAATTTCAATCCAACAAAAAAGAATCTAAACTTTAAATCCCAATACAGATAAAAGTATAACACCCCCCCCCCCCCTCTCCCCTCCCCTCCCCTCTCTCTCTACAACCACAGTATGCACCAATACTGTATCCATCTCAAGATAGCAGCGGATGAATAGAACTGAACTTAGCAAGCTCTTGGTACAGCAAGAAGAATGGCCTTGTAAAGCAAAACAAATAGAGGATGAGAGTAGAGCCACCAAGAATAGGAGATCCCTGGCTTGGAAGCCACATCGCCATCCCAAAAGTTTCACTCTTCCACAACTCTTCTTCTCTAATGCTATAGTCAGGTAAGAAGCACAAGAAGCACTGCCTAGTCAGTAGTCACCACCCATCATCCTTTTCTATTAAGAAGTATTTTCTTTAGACAAAAGAGGCCTTGGGAGTTAGGATAAATACAAGCTTTCCAATCCACAGGAGGGAATCCAGCAGAAGGGAACTATTTTCCTCGTAAATTGTGATGGCTGTGCACCATGCCCTGCCTTTTGCAGAACTTTGACTCACAAGTCACAAGGTCTCCCCGTGAGAAACCTCCATGAGGGATTACCTTATTACCCTTTCATCCCTATTTTAATTGTTTACAGCATTTGAAATGGAAAGTGCACAGTACAAATAGTTAACCACCAGCAGTGCTCGCTTGAAGCATTTCCAGGGTATCGACCTAATAGTCCTCAAATAATCCAATTCCTCAACATAACCCAATGATCCAACGCCACAAAATCATCAACTGGGATATTTTGCATAAATATCTATCTCTTACAAAAGTTGAACAGAAAACAACGAACCCAGCTTAATACCGAGTAATCAGAAATGTGAAAGCAATTTGATATGACAACTGGTAGTCAGGAATATTTCCCAAGTTTGTCTGGTGCAGGATTGTTAACAGGATGGGGCAAAGCTAAATCTGAAACGGACTTGCCATAACATGTATATTTAAATGTCCTTTTTTGGCAAAAAAAAATGTCCTTTTGTTTATAAAAAAAAACTTTGTCCTTAGAGAGATTTTAACTTCTCTTAACTACCAGATCCTATGGCCTAAAGACAAACTGCAGAGAAAATATGATCATCATGTTCCAACATGCAGCAGGATATCCTTTAAACAGGAAAGCACATAGACATCTATATGCCTGAGTATTCACAAAGGCCACAGTGGACTAGCTGCTCATTCGAAAGATTCATGAGCCATAACCACTCAACATGCAGCAAACTAAACTAGATAACTTAATGAATTAACCAGAAAAATAAATAAACTATTGTAATGAACCTCAGCGTAGGAATTTGATGAATTAACAGAAAACTAAATAAACTATTGTAATGAACCCAGCGTAGACAAGTTACCTGAAGAAGTAAGGTTAGGGTAGTCACTAAAGCTAGAAACATTAGCATTGCCAAATTCATTTGAATTCAAACGATCTTGCAATTGCAGCGCTAGCTTATGAAGTGTTACTCCTTCTGATGTATAGATGTTGCGATACCTGAAACATAAAATACTCACCACTTAAACGAACTGAAACACCCAAGAACTTTTTTTCAAGTTCAAATCATTACAGGCACTTTAATGAATAGCATTTTGAATTCTTAGCTCTTATATGAGTAAAAAGTTAAAAGTCAGACACAATTTCTTTCCATAATGGTGGCGCTTACGGTTGTCGTCTTCTCCCCATGCCAGCATGTTCTTCAAAGTGCGAAGGAGTAAACTGGAGTCAAAAGATAACAACAAAAACATCTGTTGGTCCTTGAGCAGAATTACATCCTAAGAAACAAAATTCCCTTATTGCTTAGTTTTGTACCTCTTGGTTGCAACAATTACAGACTATTCCTGTCCCCCGCTTATACCCTTGCTTTAGAGCCTAAAAGACAGTGAAGTGTGAGTCCTCTTAAGAGTGCTAAAAATTCAGGTGATTGTTAAAAAGGGGCAGTTCATGCAAATACCCAGAGTACCTCTCCATTCTTCAACTTGTAAGTCAATAAATTATTATCTGGAAGGCCACCCTCCTTGAAAATCAGTGGATGCAAAGTGGTATCCCTGAGGGGAAGCAAACAAGATTTATGGGTTATGCATTGTTTCAATATAAAGAACCAACCTTTCTCCAGTTTTTGCAGGAAGATCCCCTAAATATTACAAATGCCAAGCATACTGAAGATTTAATCCTTACCTCGATTTTGTTTCTTTTGACTTTGAGTCTATGTTGCAGTTTGGAAGTGGCTCTTGAGAGATTGTCGCTGAACTTGGTAAAGAAAGCCCTAAACTTATGGGATCATGTTTAGAGTAGTCCGGTATTATTGTAGTAGGTTCTGGAGAGTCAGGTTTTACACCATTGGTGCTGAGAGGACCTGCTGTGTTCTCACTAAGAGTTTCTTCAGTGCCATTCTTCTTTGAGGTGCCAGTAGAGAGGCCAGAAACTCCTTTGTCTTCGCTTCCACTCAACACTGGAGTTGAAGTCTCAGTGCCTCCTCGTTTGAACTGCCTATCAGACCGCCTTTTGGATGCACTCCAATTAAGGTTTGAGATGCTATTGCCAGCGGATTCTTTCAAACTAGAAATCATCTCCCCCACAGTCAACTCCCGTGAACTACAAGTGAGGTTTCAAAGCAAGGTGAAGTTAGTATGAGCTACGAGGCGCGTTGTGATAGTTTAAATGTAACTGACTGCAAATTGGCAGGGCACTTCATCAATTGGTTAAAAAGTTTGCTAAAAATATGGTTAAAAGATTGAAAATAACCACTTTCCAGTGGAACTGTATGGCATTAAAGCCCAAGCCAACCCTTGCAAGGTTGATGGGTTTACCGAGAGTGCACGGAAGTTGAAGACCCGAAACAATAGGTAAAACTATTGATAGACAGAAAATAAATAGGTCTTGAAAATAACAAGGCACAGTATGTACATATTTTAAAAGTCTGAATGTAAGTCCTATTGAAATTTCGATGCCCTGTAACTTACCTCTGAGTTGAACTACCATCTGAAGCCACAGCATCTGAATAATCTTTCCTCTTTTGAAACGAAGCTAAATGGCCAACAAGAAAGAAGATAGGACAAGGGAAAAATTAGCATATTCTGAGCAAAAACACAAAAGCAACATACCCTTAGGTACTGGTTAAAATACCTTTCCACTTGTTATACTCATCCATATTAGGAGGGAAACCAATAGTGTCTTCAAAGAATTCCCCAAGCATGTTAAGCCTATAATGTTTTAGAGCTTTCACCACCTTGAATAGAGAAATCCCGGTTTCCAAGAAGATGTGATCATTTTGGTTGTTGGATGACTGACCAGAATGCTGCTCAAACTCGCATGCATTCATAACCTACAATTTATCAGACATCATGCGGTCATGTATAAGACAATCTACGAAGAGGCATGGAATTTACAATTGATACAACACAGCCAGTAATAGAAAGCTTACGTTACTACTGTAATTACACTCCGAGCAACCACAAGAATAACCCTGTCCACTTATGCGTCCAATCTTCTCCACCTAAATATAAAAAAAATGGGAGCATACATGTTGTCCTTTGAGATAAATAAAAAAAAACCTAGGTTTTCAACTAGCAGTTACTCCAAATCTATAATCCTACTGTCAGCAGGAATAACACATACCTCATCCTTCTTGTAGGTCACCTTGAAACCTTCAAGAAGCCCAGTGGACAACAATCCTCTAACATCTTTAAGGTAACTGTCTAGCTGATACTTTGTTTCTGTCACTCGCACTTTAACAGGAGTTATTGTTGACAAACTACTGTACCTAGGCCGTTGCTCACCAGCTCCATTTCTTATCTCTTTAGCATCAGGCATCACATGGTCGCCACCTGCTGCATCTTCGATCTGTTCTGCAGCAGGCCCTTCAATGCCGTGCATAAGGTCTGACTGAGTCGTGGAACAACTTTCTCTGCTGAAAATAGGGAGGGATTAAGACTGGCATAAACCTGCAACGAATTCTAATTGGGATGATTGGATGTATACTTGTCCAATTCTATCAGTTTATTATAGAAAACACATCTCCCTGAGTCCCAGTGAGGGGCTGCGACTTCACTATGAAATTACACCACCGCACAGACAGTTCCAAGCACAAATCGATCAGGGGAATCGCTCACCTCAAACCAAGCAGACACAAGCTGGCCTTCTCCTCCTCGGTCAGCATCTCCACGTCGCGCCGCGCGGGGGCCGGCGCCGAAGGGGGCTCCGCCGTCGCGCCGTCAACCCGAACCCCGTTTGGTTCCCAGCTAGCGGGCGCGCCCGGCTGGTGCCCCTGGCGCGGCCCCTGCGGCGCTGGCGACGCCTCGGCGGCGGGCATGGTCATGGGCACCCCTGCGGCCGCCTCGAACTCCTCCGCGAACGCTTCGGCGGGCACGTCCCTGAGCGCCTGGAAGAGGGCGTAAAGCGACGTGCCGTTGCTGAGGAAGATGTGGCCGTTCTGGTTCTTCGACTCCGCCCCCGCGTGCTTCTCGAATTGCAGCGCCGACAGCACCTGCGCGGCGCGGAGAAAAACCCCTCAATTCTCCGCGCGGAGCCACAAAACCGGCGAAGTGTTGTGAAAATAGATGGGCACGTGATCGAGCTGGGCTGACCTTGCCGCGGTAGCCGCAGGAGGCGTCGGCGGGGCAGGCGCAGGCGTAGCCGCCGTCGGTGACGAATCCCTCGAGCACAGCCTGCGCGCGGCGCGGAGGCGGAGCGATTAAAAACCAGAGCAAGGGAAGCGAGGCGGCGGCGGGGAGCGGGCGCGGGTGACTCGCCCGAGCCGAACCGAACCGGGGCGGGTTTTGAGGCCGGCGTGCTCACATCTTTCTTCACGAAGCGATATGTGACTGGAACGTGCAGCAGGAACGGCAATAGATCCCGAACTCTACCGATGAACTCGCCCGGCGCCGTCGAGGCGCTCTCCGGCGGCGGCTGCATCGATCGGTGGCCGTTCTGCGGACTTGCCGTTGCGAGGAAGATGGTGCCGCGCGGCGCGCGCTCTGCTTCTAGCGTGTTTCTCGCAGCGCCGGTAGCGGCTTCGTAGAAAAACCCTCGACTTTTCCGCGCAAAACCAGGAAAAACCCGGTCCGTAACAGGATGGGCGTGTGATCGAGCTGGCTGACCTTGCCACGGTACCAGTACTACGGTAGCCGCAAGAGACGGCCGTGGGGGCAGGTGCACGCGCAGCGTAGCCGCCGGCGCCCGGCGGTGACGAAGCGCTTAAGGACGCGTTTGGTTCGTTGCTGAGGCTAGCCTGGCTCGTACCTCGGAGCCAGGACTCCCGCTAGCCAGGTTCAACGAATGTAACATGAGTTTGTTTGGTTGCACGCATTAATCTGGTCAGGTCGTGAATAGAAGTTGTTTGGTTGCTCGCACGAGAATATATTGCATGAGATAAAATACTACAACCAAGTATCATTATGATATTTATATTGTGTAAAATATTTAATAGTTCTTACTTTACCTCATTAAATCTTAATCACTTTTAAAAAACACTAATCTCACTTAATATATGCTAATCACCTATTAAATATCATGATTAGCTAGCAGCTGCCTGCATCCAGCGAGCCTGGCTGGCGAGAAACGGATTTCATTTTCGTTTCCCGGGAGCCAGGCTCACCGGTGCCTTTTGCATACGCCGAGCCAGGCTCTAGCCAACATGCAGGCAACCAATCAACGGCAACATGCATCGTTGGAACCTGGACGAGCCTCGTGCGACCAACCAAACGTGCCCTAACCGAACCGGGTCGACGGGGGTGCAGAGGTTTAGAGCAAGTTAACGGCGCGTATATTACCCGTCCCTGCGTTGTGCGTTCTATATAGGGCGTATATCTTTAATTTGCCAAATCGACTTTGACCATAAACTCATTCTGGAATATTGAATTTTATTGATGGCTTCATTTTTAAGAATTGAAATTATTAGCAGGTCTAAATGCGAAAATAATATCCATATTGTGGCACTTAACTCATAAGTTATTAGACTATAATAGTAAGTCAATGTGAATTCAAATACTCAAACTACGCCTAATAAATACTCCATCCGTTCCACGTCATTTTGATTTTTGTAGGTGTATAGTTTTTGCTATGCACCTAGATATAGTGTGTGTCTAGATGCATAATAATATCTATGAACTTAGAAAAGCTAAAACGACCTACAAGTCGAAATGGAGGGAGTATGAAGGAAGGGAGTAATATATTTTGTAAAAAGTCTCTAACTTAGTCAAATCTCCATTTTCTCCCCTTTTTATCTAAACAGTGATGATAAATTTACTTCCACGCTCCTACACTTGGTACAACTACTTAAAATATTTTGGATTTTTTTAAGGATTAACGCTAATATTATTTCAGTGGTAGGCAGTCTGCAAGTACGGTCGATACGGGTAGAACCGTATTTCAGTTATTGGGGAAAAAACGCTCCCGCGCTCCTAGCTAGAGAAACTCTGGTGTCAGCGTGCGGGGTGGTGAGCCTGCATTGGGTCATAAAACAACTAGCGATATTTCCTCTTTTCCGCTTGATCTCACAGCTCAAGTACAAGGTTGTATACCATAGAATCCCATAATCCTACGATCCCCTGGAGCCAAAACGGTCTAGATCCCATCTTGTGGTCTTAATTTCACAGTATCATCATGATTCTAAGTGTAGAATCCTATATGACCTTGCGGAATCAATGGGATAATAGGATAATTGACATTTAAGATTGAGCAACATATATGAGCAACTGTGTTTTATCAATTTAAGGTTCTGTTTGGCACGGCTCCACTCCTAAACTCCAGCAACTCCATCAAAAAATTCAGCCAAACACCCCAACTCCAAAACTCCATGGAGTTGCCAACTCCATGGAGCTGTAGTGCAAATGGAGGTGGAGTTTTGGAGCACCTCTTTTGCTACTCCAGAAACCTCTCTTTTGAACCTCCTCGTGGAGTTGGTGGGTAATTACCCACCAATACCACTGGTTACACAAAAAAACGTTTCATTTTATTCTCCCTTCTATTCTCCCGAGCTCCACTCGCCGCCAGAGCCCCGCCCGTCACCGCCCCCGTGGCCGGCTGGCCCCGCCGCCGCCCGTCGCCGCCCCCGTCGCCGCCCACCCCGCCGCCCGCTGCCCAGCCCGCCGTCCGTGGAGGGTCTCTCGTGTGCAGCACAGTGCAGTGGAAAAAAGGGAAGAAGAAGATGGGATAGAGAGGATGACAAGTGGGGCCTTAATTGGGGGCAACAATGGCAATCCATACTGAAATCGATCTTTTTTGGAGCTGAGAGCACCCATCTAGCCAAACACACCATTTTTATTCTGGAGTTTTGGAGCGGAGCTAGCTCCATGTGAAGTTCTGGAGTGGAGCAGCTCCACCCGGAGTTGGAGCCATGCCAAACAGGGCCTAACTTGGAATCTTTTTTCCTCCTCTGCATGTCACGGTATGTTAATACAATTATGAATATAGTTGATATTTAAATGATTTAGTTATCATTGGCTACAATTATGAACTGCCACTCTGCCAGGTCGAAAAGAGCCCACAGAAGCTACGAGACTGGGCTCTTTGCCAGGTCGGAAAGAAGCCCACAGAAGCCTGAAAGAGTTCCATCTTCTGATGATACATGATCTGCATGAGTCAGGGGTCATTTGGTTCTCTTTGCTTATTTTTATTTTTAGTAAGTGTCACATCAAATGTTTAGATACTAATTAGGAGTATTAAACGTAAGCTATTTACAAAACCCATTACATAAGTGGAGGCTAAACGGCGAGACGAACCTATTAAGCCTAATTAATCCATCATTAGCAAATGTTTACTGTAGCAACACATTGTCAAATCATGGATTAATTAGACTTAATAGATTCGTCTCGCCGTTTAGCCTCCGCTTATGTAATGGATTTTGTAAATAGTCTACGTTTAATACTCCTAATTAGTATCTAAACATTCGATGTGACGGGTGCTTAAAAATAAGCAACCGAACCAAACCAGACCTCAATTTGTCATGGGAACAAGCACCGTCACTAGCTGCCGTTTACAAGCAGATACGTAAGGTCCTGCTCCTGGCCATTGCTTTTCGTTCAGGAGCTGTTTGGATACGAGGTGCTAAACTTTAACAGTGTCACATCGGATGTTCGAATGCTAATTAGAAGGAGTAAACATGAGCTAATTATAAAACTAATTGCAGAACCTTGTGCTAATTCGCGAGACGAATCTATTAAGCCCAATTAATCCATCATTAGCAATGGTTACTGTAGCACCACATTGTCAAATCATTGACTAATTAGGCTTAATAGATTCGTCTCGTGAATTATACTCCATCTGTGCAATTAGTTTTGTAGTTAGCTTATATTTAGTACTCCTAATTAGCATCCAAACATCCGATGTGATAGGGGTTAAATTTTAATAGGGCGTTCCCAAACACCCCAGTGTTCCTATGCCTCCGTATATACACATAAATGTAACTATCGATACTTTTCTCTCAAAGATATCCTGTGAAAAATACTGCAACTGTTTAGGACCTAGAAATAATGTGACGCCTTTCTGGGGAAAAAAATCAGGATACTGGATTAAACAAATGATGTCCATCCTCGACTGCTCAGAACACAGCAGTAATACTACATATAACGTCACGACCGGGTATACTGGTCAGCAAAGGTGCTACCCTTCTGCTAACAGTCTGACCCAACCAACTCGCACCAATGGACAATTGTCACCCTAAGGGCGTGTAAAATCAGTAATTTATGTTTCCAGCGTATCGCAAACATGAAATAATGCCAACGATGAAATAGGTGCCGATAACAAACATCAAATGTTTAGTTTTAGACAGTGCTAACCATTTAAACCAGTAACCTTCCGATCCATCCCTAGCTTTCACTAGTAGAAAACTGAGTATTAGTCCCGATTGTAAAAGTGCAAATCTCTCGAAAAACTATCCGGGATAAAGCAGTCGGGACAAAAGGGGTGTCTTTTATCCCGGTCCCTCAACCGGGACTAAATGGGCTGCCACGCCAGGCGCGGTATATGACCCCTTTTATCTCGATTAGTAATACCAACCGGGATAAATGGTTTTCACGTGCACGTCGCAAGGCACAAGTCACGCGATTTTCACGTGAAATATGCGCGTGCGCGGTTCGTGGGATTCGAACCCACGACCTCAAGCCTTGTGCGTAGCTTCCTTGCCATCCCACCTATACACCACATCTGACTATATAGGGGATCCAATCCTTTTATACTAACTCGTGGGGGACCCTTTTATCCGGCTGGAAACACCAACCGGGATAAAAGAATCCCTTTTATCCCGGTTGGTATTACAAACCGGGATAAAAGGGTCTGAAGAATTTAGTTCTGCCCAGCCACACGTGGGGGACCCTTTTATCCCGGTTGGAAACCAACCGGGATAAAAGGGTCCAAGGGCTTTAGTTCTTTTTCAGCCATCCTGAGGGACCCTTTTATTCCGGTTGGAGTTTCCCACCGAGATAAAAGGCGTCATTTTATCCCGGTTGGTGTCGTGAGCTTTAGTCCTGAGTGGTAACACTAACCGGGATTAAAAGGGTGACCTTTAGTCCCGGTTATTCTTACCACCCGAGATAAAAGAGTCTCCCACGGGTAGCTGATTTTTTCACCCAGGACTAAAGGGTCCCCCACGGGTGGCTGATTTTTGAACCGGGACAAAAGTTGACTTTTAGTTCCGGTTGCAAATACCAACCGGAAGTAAAGCTCCGCGCACCCCCTTTTATACCGGGCCTGCTTTAAACCGGGATTAAAAGGGGGCGATCGAAAGTCAGTTCTCTACTGGTGTTTATATTCATTGAACAGGAGTTGTAGTTTAGCTATTGCCCACTATTGTTAAAGGCGACCCAAAAATGAGTTCAAAGACAAAGCAACCATGCAGTTTTCAAAAAGAAAAGGCATCTATTCTCATGCTAAATGATAAAATGTCTATCGAAATTCAATGAGATGATAGTATAGAAGACACAATATCGCAACACTATAGACTTTCAGAGTAACTTCAAGCAAAAAGCACCATCATCTTAAATCAGACACAGAAAATCATCACATTCACATCCCATGTCAGAATCAAACTTTTAGTTAATACCACTGCACGCAATTGACAAGAAATAAATTAAGGGCTAGGAAATATGCAGTTCCATTAGAATGAAAGCGATAGCTACAATGACAACACATCGTTAACACGTGCATGCGGCAATATGGAAAAGAAAAGGATAGGGCCTGATGTCATTGGTCAAACTTCCATGGCATTCATATGAGCAGGCTGTTGACAAGTCCAACACCTGTAGACTTGCATATCATTAGTTTGGAGAAATCAGGGTAGGAGCAGACAATGTCACAAGTTCTGTACTGAACTGACTACTGAGCAACACGACGAAGACGGACGAACTGAAACATAGGTGGCAAGTATCAAGCTAACTAGAGTCAGTGGACAGTAACAAACCCCGGACTACAACTTCCCAACCCACTGATATTCAGCAGCTGCAGCACTTCACTTCCTAAAGCAACCACAAGATGTGTAGTACCTCCACAGCAGGAAACAGGCAGCAGAACACTCAATTAGCACGGCCCCTGATCACATCAAGGCCCATCTCAGTGGGATCAGTTGCCTGCAGCTCCACCTGGATACCATCAAGCTCCCTCTTGAACCTGTCCTTGGAGCTTGCATACAGCATCTTGCTCCTGATCTTTGCAGTGTCCGGGGACCTTCACATCACAACGGCAAAAGAACAACAGCAACACACGGTTAGTGAGCTGCATTAAGAGCAACGAAGGATCAATGTTGGTTACTGGTGCAGCAATCTGAACTCTGAATATCGCGGCGTACCACGCGATGAAGAAGATCTTGCTCTTCTGGCATCCCTCCTCGGTGACGAAGTCGAAGTCGTAGATGCAGTATCTGCACTCGTCTGCGGGGAGGGTGGCGGCGAAGACGTCGTAGGTGAGGTTGGGCTCGCCGAGCTTCTCGACGACGACCTGCTTCTGCTCCTCGTCGATCCTGAAGACGACGAAGCGGTAGGTGCGCTTGGCCTTGAGCTCCAGGAACCTGCGCTTGCAGTCGTCGTCCACGGCCATCCCGGACGCCGCGTTGGCCTGCACCCACCGAGACACACCGGAGATACATTGACAGGCAAAGACAAACATAAGCGCAAGTCACTCCGCCGAACACCCTACGGGCAAGGAGTATTCGGTTGTCTCGTCCCTAAAAGAAATCAGCAGCAGCAGCACTGATCTCCCCCCAAAGGAAGGGCGGTTTCAACATCCAACAATCCTCTGACAAAGCGCCCAACAAGTACATTCCACGCCTACAGGCAAATTAGGCTAACCCTAATCACGACACTGCCGCAAATTCCCGGATGAACGCCGAGTCAGTTCGGTCGGGGAATCGAAGTCGCTGCATCGACGATTCAGCGCCGAAAGGAGGGGGAGGAGTAGAGAGGGAAGCGGCAGGCGTACCATCTTCGGGAGAGGAAGAGAAGGTCCCGGCGGCGGCGGCGCGAGGAGGAGGGGAAAACGTCCCGGGAAGGGAAGCGGCGGGGCGGCGGCGGAGGAGAAGGAAACGCGGGACGGGACGGTGGTGTGACTTGTGAGAGGTGCGGCGCGTGGAGGTATTGCCGCGCCCGCGCCTTCTTATCGCGCGGGTCACACGGACGCGGCGGCACGCGCTGGCCTGGCCTCCTCTTCCCCGTTGGCCCGTTCCGTCTGGTTTGCCTTTGCGTGACCTGCCTCCACTGCTTGTTTGTCCCGTCACCGCGCTCACTTCTCGATTCTACGGCTCTGCGATTCCGGCTTGCCGACCCCCCATTTCCTTGGTTCTCTTGGTTGATCCTGAACAAATCGTTCACGTTACGGGGTGGCTAGCAACCAAATAACGCCATTGACTTGTTTTGTTCGATGGCCGGCTGATGCGGTTCCCCTTGTAGAAAGATCACGCCGCACAACTGCAGCAGAGCTACATGCTTTGGCGGAGCAAAAGAAATCGCCCGGCGCATCAACGTTTTACCGGGCTGCATGCATCGTGCAATTTACGGCTGGGACGGGCTTTCTGATACGAGTATAAACTTAACAAATCAAGAATCGAAGGGTTGTATCCAAAATGAAAAGCTGTCTAGCCAGCTCGGACACATGCACCAACCACCAACCGTGCCATTCTTTCTAGTCGCACAAAGTGCGAGATCAAATGCAAATTCGTTGGTCCTCCCCGATAGGAGGAAGATTTTGTGGCCACGATGGTTCGTCGCCAGTGCATCTGTTTCCTGAACAGAAGGTGCCATTCTCGATGGACGGCGACGCTCGAGCAATGAAAGATAGCTCAGCTCAGCTCAGATCCGCTGATTTTAGATGAGCAGGATGCTGGTGACTTGTAAGGCTATGGAGGCACAAAGGAAATCTGTGTACCATGTAAGAGCAGGAACGGAAGAGGGGCACTGTGCAGTCAACCACGAGCCGCATGGCATGCAGCTGAAATTTTCTCTAGCCTTTGAACTGTTTGGTTACCACTTACCACTTACCAAAAGCAAAGCACGACGCAATCATCGTAACGAACTGGAAGTGGCTGTCATGAACGATAACTGCAAAGTGCATACACGCTCGCCTTGCTTGGATGGAAGTCGATTGCGATTGTTTGCCAAGGCAGATCGAAAAGAAATCTACCACAGAGACTGCAGCCGGCGCTCACTCATCAAGTCTTTAGCTCATATCAGATCTGTAAAGTCTAGATCTAGATGACATAATGAGCAGGCACTCGTCTATGAGGAAAGTTGGCATATGCCATCCAGGATCTCCAAGTGCGTTTCAGCATTTTGTCTGCTGACCTCAACGCCAGTCCTGGCAGTGCTTACTGCTTACGGAATGCACGAAAGCGAGCAGGCAAATCACGGCATTACCATCTGGTATGTTTGGGACATCCATTTTCGACGTCAGGCCAGGACAACACGAGCAATCGTTGGCATGTGTGGTCATTGCTACGTTCCACAGCTTCATCCATTACAACAGCAGAGGGGAAAGCAACGACGTTGACGCCTATCTGCAGAGTAACCTGAAAACGAGAGCACAAGACTCTGCTGGTGTATTGACGGTGACAGCTCCGACGTTCAGAACTACACGATTGCCCACAAAGAAAAGCCTCATTGTTCTAACAAGCTCTCAGCTTTGCACAAGCAAGCCATATCATCCTTCTTGGGACTTGTGAAAAACTCGTTTTTAATCCCGGTCGGTAAGAAGCAAATCTTCCGAAAATTCATCCAGGATAAACCAATCGAGATGAAAGGGGGTCTTCAGTACCGGGTCACTCAACCGGGACTAAAGGATGTTACGCCAAAAAATATTAGAAATTCCCGGGAGGCCCCCCACCACCACACGCGTACGCCGCAAGTCATAAGATTTTTCATGAGAAATATGCGCATGCGCGGTGCGTGAGATTCAAACCCACAACCTCAAACCTCAACATTTGATTATATAGTCAACCACCCGTGGGGACGTCCCGCGTGGTAAGGTGTTACCACCCGAGGCTAAAGGGTCCCCACGAATGGCTGATTTTTTCACTCGAAACTAAAGGATCTCCCACGGGTGAGTCCTGATTGATATTTGACCCGGGACTAAAGCTCCTTTTGTCCTGAACTAACTTTAAACCAGAATAAAAATGAGCGTATGGAAGGTGAATTCTCTGTGTTCTAATTTGTGAGCCCAATAAGGATCACACTCATCAGAAAATAGATCACCTAGCTAGCTCCCAAATACCTAAGAACACAAGCTATCCACGAAATCAACAGCGCCAAGGGTAAGAGGAAAGGTGCACCACATGAACGTCAACACAAACAATTTATTCCCTAAGATTCGAAAAGGTTCTAGCCGAGTAAGATTCATAGCACGTCCAGATAACGGTTCTAGCTGAATCTAGTTCTTATTACTACTGAGTTCTGTAGCAAACAGCACCTCAACAAATCCAACCGGTAAAACTGATCCGCAAATTAAACCACGCGAAAACGCAGCAGCTACACCACCTAGTTACCATCCCTAACAGACAAGAGCTGCCAAGCTTCAATTGGCGTTTACACCAGCGGAGTCCAGCATGAAGCCCGGGTGTAGCGGCTCCTGATCCTCGGCCTTGGGATTTGTTGCATGGAGCAGCTGCATGCACTCGTCGACTTTGGTCGACAGCATCTCCGACGAGCAAAGCAGCGTCACCACCTCAGAGCTGTCCAGCTCCAGCAGCATCCCGGTGATTTTGCGAGCGAGTCGAGGCTGTGACGAACAAGGCACAGTTACCAAGTTAGTACAAAACTGGGCCCCTAGCTAATGTTATGGATAGAAAATAAATGACAAGAATAAACATGAGAGATTGCCTGGTGTCTCTCAACGAGCGGAAAGAGCCTGTTCCCGAGCAACTTCTTCTGTTCCCCGGGTGGAGCAGAAGCCAGATAGGTGCTGAAAGAATCATTCTCCGACAAAACAGGGTCACCGTGATGAATGGCCAAACCGTTGGCCATAACATCATTGGAGAAGTACTTTGGATGGCTGAATCTCTGCCAAAAAAAATGCATAGCAAGTTAACTGCCAATTGTAAAGAAAAGGAAAAGGAAGAAACAAAATATAACTGGTAAATCATCATGAAGAATGCTATCACAAGGCAACACCTAAAAAATGATCAGATTAGGGAAATAGTTCTTTAAATGTGCCAAACCTTGCATGTACGGTAAGTTAAAACTGCGGGGGAAAAAGAGAGAAGGCTACTACGAGGCAATGCCTAAAAATGCAATCACGTTGGGCAGAGATTTAGGAAATAATTAAGCACTAGATGAGCCGCATATATGTAAGTTACTCAGGCAACAACCAAACTACCTTGCAATGAGGCACATAACATGATATTCACATACTTTGTTAATATCAACAAGAGGAAGTCAGCAAATACCTGTCGGGGCATAGACATGAAATCTTTAGCTGGTGGTGCATGTGCGACATAGTTTACAGCATGAACGGTATGGGGAAGAGGCATCATATTTCCACCCATCCTTCCCCTGTTGCTTCTATAATGCCTTGGCGAATTTGGCATCTATGATATGGTAAAAAAGAGTTTACCAACTATTAGGAGAAAATATGAGAACACTAGTTAAAGAGACAAGAGACGTACCATGGGTGAATGTATTTGTGGGATATTTGGTGGTGAAGGAAACATATTTGGCCTCCATTCATGACTGAGCCCCATGGGTGGATACACAAATCCATGTCTTGGAGGACCTTGAGGGAGATGTGTACTTGGATGGGCAAAGTATACATGTGGATATCCAGTGGGAATCATAGAGTTTGCAGGTCCAACCATTGTAGCAAGCTGAGCAAAGTGTTGCTGCAGTTTGGCTCGCCTCTCCTCTTTCCTTTGAAAAATAGCAACATATAATGGTTTTCCATAAAACATGACACCTGCTTAATTAAACCGAAGTGGCATGTTAGTAATTAATCTAATTGCAACTATTGATGGCTACTAATGCTTATACAAGATATGAAATTACCACGCATGCTGCTTACGGCACCCTTTGCTTCCTCAGGTGTACTAAAACATACAAACCCGAAGCCTCTACTAATGCCCTTATCATCACGCATAACCTTCGCAGATGTGATGTTACCAAATTCATCAAAACGTGCGCGAAGAGCTTCATCATCGACTTCATCATGAATGTTTTTTATATAAACATTTGATTCCTGTCAAAAATGCATATAACATGGGACATATAAGTGTGAAATTATGAGATTAAATAGCTTCGAAATATATGTGTGAAACTTACATTGCTCTTATTTATTATTTCATTTCTTTTCTCCTCATGTAAGCGCTGCAAATATTGTTTCCTTTCCTCCTTCTTTTGAGCTCTTGCCACATACAAAGCTTTTGATCCTAAAGAAAATATGACAAAAAACAAATAAAGCAATTGAAATCTTTATAGTAGAAATGTTTGTTATTTAACATAAGATTGATAAACGTACCAATTGGCATCCCATGCATGGTCTCTTGTGCTTTAATGGCACTTTCAGGGTTTTGGAAGCTGACAAACCCAAATCCCAGAGATGACCCATCAGGTCTCCTCATAATTTTCACACTAACTATCGGACCAAACTGAGAGAACTTCAATTTTACAAGTTCCTCTGTTATGTCATCATCCAGATGCTTCATATATAGGTTAGTAAATTTATCATCATTATTTGCAGATCGTTCACTTTTCTTGACAAAAGTAGCAACATGCCTGGAAAAAATGGAAAATACTATGTAAAATACAGAGTAAAACATATAATACAAATATTTACAAAGTGACAAACATACAATTTCCTGTCATTGAAAAGAGAGCCATGGAGGTTCTCAATTGCTGCATCTGCTGATTCTTGTGAGGCAAATTGAACGAACCCATAGCCTCTAGTAGTCCCATCTTCATTTTTGGCAACTTTACATGATAAAACATCTCCAAACTTAGAGAACAATTCTTGAAGCCTGGCATTGTCCACAAAATCATTAAGGTTCTGTGAATTTCATACAACAAAACATATTAGACCTTCACACAATTATACATATAGAAGTTATGTATGCTTATGTGTGGTGAGGATATTGCTAGTATACCTTAACAAATATGTTACCGACACCACTTCTCCTGGCATCTGGATCCCGGTTCGACCACATCACCCTTATCGGCTTATCCAAAACCAAGCTATGGTTCAATTTTTCAAGAGCAGTCACAGCTGATAAATAATGTTAGCAAACTAGTCAAAATATTACTATATTAGTCAACAACAGGTACATTATGATACTATTCATATCAATTAATAGAAATGATATATAAGAATTACATGAAAACAACACTCCCTCCGTTTTTAAGTGTATGGCATGTTTATTTTGATCTAACTAGTTTGCTCAAAATGTCACTATATTTAAAAATAATGGGAGTAGCATAGTTTGATGTACTCAATTCTGACTAAGAGAAAAATACAATAATTTAAAGCAAACATCTCTAAACTTTAGTACACCTATATGTATTGAAGATTGCATGCAACAACCCAACATTCTATGAGAGAAGTATACCAATTTAATCTACTGTGAAATGCATGAAAAAGTGGAAAAAATGAACAATGGCAAGTTAGGTGCACAATACACGTGTATAACATTCAAGGAGTTGTACTAATATTTTCCAAATAATTATCCACTTCTCTACAAATTAACAAGCACATGTAAAAAAAGGAAGGTTCCTCATTAATTTCATTATACATCGCTAGACAAACTTAATGTTTGTATGCTTTACGTCACTACTTGAATGATCAAGCAAACATAAGAATAGTGCTAAGTATACAGCTATATTTGTATCCTTTAGGATGTTCTGAGTATATAACTTGCATTGGAGAAGTATTATCAACAAGCCTAATAAATAAAATAAAATGCATTGTTCAAAGCCGTTCAACCCATGTCTATTGATAGAGTTGCTTATAGCTCATAGCTCAAGCGCAAGTAACTACCATGATGAATGTTACTCGTTGCTATGCAAAAAGACGAAGAAGAGAAAGCTGCCCAAATCTTGCAAACAATTCAACCCATGTACATAGCTCAAGAGCAATTAACTACCATGTTGAATGTTACTCGTTGTCATGCAAAAAGACGAAGAGAAAACTACCAAATCATGCAAACAATTCAACACATGCCTATATTGATAGAGTTGCTCATAGCTCGAGCACAAGTAACGTACCAGCTGAATGTTACTCGTTGTTATGCGAAAAGACGAATGATAGAAAACTGACCAAATCATGCAAACAATTAACCAGCAATCTAATATTAAAGAGTTCATGTTGCTTTTATATCTACCATGCTTGCGGTAGTTTACTATTAAACTTTACCGGTTCATATATCATGCCTATAAATAAATATACCATGCTTTGCCGGGGTAAAACGACAGCGTGAGAGAGAAAGAGATGACAAAGAGACGACCAGTACGTGTTTGAGGTGAACAGCATATGAACTGGGCTGCGAGCTTTGCATGGACACTGCATGCAGGATGCATGAGGCCTTCCTATACTCTGTTCGGGCCTTCCTATGCCCTGTTCCAATCTCTCCCCACCTCCAATCCCAATTTTAACATGTTTCACTAAACCATACTCATAGATCTGATTATATTGTACCCTAATCAAAATACATTAAACCAACCCAAGCCCCCGCATTACAGCAGTACAGGCAAATCAAATCCCCAATCTAACCGGGTACTCTAGCTGGAATCAACGATTGCTGAAGAGGGATCAAGCACGATGGGGAGCGCACGTACCGTCAGCCCGAGAGAAGTAGTTCACGTATCCATATCTAAGCGATCTGCTGGTGGCGTTGTCGCGGCAGACACGCACGGACGTGACGGTGCCGATCTTGCTGAAGGCGTCGAACAGGTGATCCTCCCCCACGTCCTCGTGCAGATCGCCCACGTACAGCGCCGGCACCGCCGCCGCAGCCGGCTGCGCCTCCTCACTCCCCGGCTGCACCGCGGGAGCGGGCGCCGATTCTGCCTCCTGCTGCTGATCAGCGGCCCCCGCCGGCGCGTGCGCGGACGCAGCAGCCGCTTCCATCTCCGACGCTGGCATGAGCAAAGCAACCCTAGCTGGAGCCGGCGGCGAGGGGAATGTGGGAGGCGAGATGTGTCGAATCCGGCGAGGAGTCCCGCAGGGTTTCGGCGACGCGACGGTTTCTGGAAAAACTCGCGAGGGCGAGGGCCAAGAGACGCCACAGGTGGGCCGCCGGCTCCTTTTATCCCTGCGTGGAGCGCGTCGGATACGGGAAACCGTCCGCGCCTGGCTGGCCGCCCGCCCATCTCGGTGGCCCGAACGCCCCCGGCCTCCTTCCTTCCCCACTGCCTGCGCGCTGGGCCCAGATTGTCGGCGTCTGGAGTGGGCCCCTGTTCGGTTCGGCCACGCCCACCAGCCAGGGTCTCGGCAGTGCCCTCTGGAAACGAGGGATATTACCTCTCTGCCCTGGGCACCGCCCACGCGCAGGCAGGGGCAGAAGCGTCCACGTCGGCGTATTTGACCCCTCCCCGTCCCGTGTCGGCGACTCGACTCCTCCTTCCTCCCCTGCCTCGTCCTCCCCCTTTCCCCTCCGCGTCCAGGCCCGGGCCACCCACCCAGCCGCGGATCCGAGGCGCAGATCCGATCCTGCGATGGCGTCCACGGCGGCGAGGCGGCTGCGGGAGCTGCAGGCGCAGGCGGGGAACAAGACCTGCGTGGACTGCGCGCAGCGGAACCCGCAGTGGGCGAGCGTCTCCTACGGGGTGTTCATGTGCCTCGAGTGCTCGGGCAAGCACCGCGGCCTCGGCGTGCACATCAGCTTCGTGCGCTCCGTCACCATGGACTCCTGGACCGAGGCGCAGCTCCGCAAGATGGAGGCCGGCGGCAACGACCGCCTCAACGCCTTCCTCACCGCGCGGGGCGTGCCCAAGGAGACGCCCCACGTCGCCAAGTACAACTCCAACGCCGCGGCCGCCTACCGCGACCGCATCGCGGCGCTCGCCGAGGGCAGGCCGTGGACCGACCCGCCCGTAGTCAAGGAGACGCCCGGATCTGGGGCGCCCGCCCCCGCCAGGAAGCCGCCCGTGCACGGCTCCGCCGCCTCCGGTGGTGGCGGCGGCGGTGGGTGGGATGACTGGGACGACGACTTCCGGCCGGATATGAGGCGGAACCAATCGGTTGGATCATTCGCCGCCGCTGGGACTCAATCGGGGAGGCAGCCGCCGAGGTCCAAATCGACGCAGGACATGTATACGAGGCAGCAGCTGGAAGCGTCGGCGGCAAATAAGGAGGATTTCTTCGCCAGGAGGATGGCGGAGAACGAGTCCAAGCCTGATGGAATCCCGCCATCCCAGGGCGGCAAGTACGTTGGGTTCGGATCTAGCCCCGCGCCCTCGGCGAATAGGAATGGCGGTGCCACCCAGGGCGATGTCATGCAGGTCGTCTCCCAGGTAAAAAGATCATCTTTGTGCTATTGTGTATACCATTTAGAATATGCAATGAACATGTTCACAATTCACCAATATAAGGAACATATTTTCCCTTGATTTGATAACGATATCATTAGTTTGCAGAAATAAGGAATTAGTATAAACATAGTTGGTTTACATGCAAACTGCAGAGCTCTGAATTTCATTCATTGGTACTATTTGGCAGTGAAATTGGGGATGTAGCAACTTGCAACAGTTGTTACGTATATTGACTGCTCTCCCTGTGGTTGGAATTTTGTTAGTACTGTGTTCTAATCTAGTTTCAGAATCCTAATGAACACCTGGGCATAGTGATGGCTCATCCTGTTTACTAGATAGTAGAGGAACATGCTGAGTTCCTCATCTAGCATATTTACAGAAGGACAACACCACTATTTTGAAATATTTCAGCAAAATAACTTCTGCAATTAAGTACACTTCTTTGGTTACTCTGGTTTAGATATGCCTA
This sequence comes from Setaria viridis, assembly GCF_005286985.2. Taxonomy (NCBI): domain Eukaryota; kingdom Viridiplantae; phylum Streptophyta; class Magnoliopsida; order Poales; family Poaceae; genus Setaria; species Setaria viridis. Next base: position 47,488,954 of record NC_048271.2, read on the forward strand.
TCAGCATTTTTTTGTGCTAAGCCTGAAATATGGCGTGGTTGAATAGTATAGTTGATGCATTGTTCACTGGTGGAGTGCATTCCCTCAGCTTACTTTGGTTGTTTTGTGAACATTTAGTTAGGTGCGGTGATGTCAGGATTGTACCTTAGTTTGTAATTGTATTGGTCTGATATAGTTCCTCACCATAACACCTTTTTCAGGGATTTGGACGCCTTTCGCTAGTTGCAGCATCTGCTGCCCAGTCTGCTGCCAGTGTTGTCCAAGTCGGCACAAAAGAAATCCAATCAAAGGTGACTTAACGCCTTGCTTCCCAATTCTGGCTATGCATCAATTGATTCCTGGGTCTAATTATGGATCGAATATGAGCCCCTTTTTGAGGTTCACCAAAGTAATTTAGCTTCTTGCTTGAATCTTTTGCTCAAACACTTCGAAGTTTATTGCAACAATACTACATTTCTGATCAGTAATAATACATTACTCTGAAGATGCCTCAGCATTATTGTAATTTGGACAAATGACAGTATTTCTATTTAACATCATATTAGTCCTGTACTGTCTTCTTTACTTTGAGACCAGGTCTTGCTAAGGGTTGTTTTTTATCTTACATTTTAGGAATGCTGCATTTTTATTTTTTGATGCAATAATATTCTTCTGTCAACATTGATTCTTCTTTTCGTACCATGAATTTCATTGAACAAACCTTATCATATGTTGCGCTCCTTGTGCAATAGTTGCCAGACTACATGAAAACATATTTTTGTTGCACTTTTTTAATCGAGGTGTATAATCCATATGTTGTACTTCACTGTTTCTTTTTTTCTGAGAACTGTGCTTTTCTGCAATGCAGATGAGGGAAGGGGGCTATGACCAGAAGGTGAATGAAACTGTCAGTGTTGTTGCCAATAAAACTGCAGAGATTGGAAGCAAGACCTGGGGGATCATGAGAGGAGTTATGGCCTTGGCTTCACAAAAGGTCGAGGAATATGCCAAGGAAGGAGGAGTGGGTGGCTGGGGAGACGATTGGCAACGCGGGGAGCAGAACAATGAGCCTTACCAAAGGTTTGAGCATGAGACCAACAGCAATGGTTGGAGCTCTTCTCAAAATTCTTCATCGAAGAACTACAATTCCAATTCTTGGGACGATTGGGATGACCAAGGCAAGAAGGACGAGCCTGCCAAACCACACCAGAGCAGTGACTCCTGGGCCGGCTGGGACGACGCGAAGGACGACAGTCCTAGTTACAGCAATCACAGCACCTCCAACAAGGGGAGCAACCAGAACGGGACCTCTGGCGTCTCGTATTGGACGGAAGGTGGATTCCGCTGAAGTTGGCCTCTTTGCATAGAGCTATACTTTCAGAGTTGTTATATGAGCGCCCAGTGGTTGGTATTATTCGGATACTGAAACGGTCGTGTAAAAGGGTTTGTGTTTCTGTACGATGTCTACAACTGTTATATCTAGTGGTATATTTCTGTGGTCAAGGCCCCTTCGAAACTACCGTCCAAATTACCAAGGAATGTCGATTTGTTGAAACTGTAATTTACACAGCTTCCTCGCATATTCTTTATTGGTTTCATTGGTTTTGTAGCCAGCCTTACCGAAATTTGCCGTCGTGGATATTCTGGTAACCATTGTGTGCTGGTACGCTCCATGAACTGGATATACTATTCTCTGATCGGTGTCTTTACTTGGGGCCAGTATCGTGTGATCGTGTCCACTGTCCACCAACTGATAAGGCACTGAAATCCTGTGCCTTCTCTCCTATTGGCTACTTTCCGAGCCTTTGTTGCGACATGGCGCTTGATTTTATTTTATTTTTTGCTTTTGTCAGTAGTTGATTCCAGGTAGGAGCTGACAATATGACTCCACTTTTGGAATCCACTGATGATGCTGGTGTGGAAGGAAGAAGCCCAGATGGTACCAACCTCAAGCTCGACGTTCCTAACAGAATCTGACAGCTGTATCTTCCAAACGATTTGCTATGGTGGCACATTGCAGCTTCCTTTTATAATAGATTAGCAAAATATTCCAGCCGCTACATTGGATCATCTATGAAACTGGTTATAATTGCCTATCATGGCTCAGTGACCCGCTTGGACATCGATCATCTTCTCTTGTAAGGCCTGGTTTGGTTCCTCTTGCTTATTTTTAGCACACATCACATCGAATGTTTAGATACTAATTAGGAGTATTAAACGTAGACTATTTACAAAACCCATTACATAAATGGAGGCTAAACGACGAGACGAATCTATTAAGCCTAATTAATCCATGATTTGACAATGTGTTGCTACAGTAAACATTTGCTAATGATGGATTAATTAGGTTTAATAGATTTGTCAAGCCGTTTAGCCTCCACTTATGTAATGTGTTTTGTAAATAGTCTACGTTTAATACTTCTAATTAATATGTAAACATTCGATGTGACACGTGCTAAAAATAAGCAAAGTGAACCAAACGCCCCCTAATACCTGGATTTTGCATGGAGCTTCCTATTTCTATGTTTTCTATTCCAATTTATGTTTGTGTTATGTATTTGGCTAAGAGGGTCCCGGTCAATACCTCAAGGTCTGCACGGCAAGGGGATGCAAAATCGCAATGCATGACAAGTGCAGTTGCGCGTGTTCAAAAAATGGGAAGAAGACTAGAAGAGAATTACTCCCTTTGGATTCGGTGATCGAATAGCGGCGGAAGGACAATCTTACGCTATGGCATGTCATCTACCTGAACGAAAAGAATGAAACATGGAGCATGGAAGACGCTGTACTGCGCGTCAATAACTGGTAGTGCTTCATGTTTGTATTTTCGTGATATAAAACCGAACTTCTTTTCTGAGATACTCCCTCCGTTCTAAACTGTAGATCATTTTAACTTTTCTAGATTCATAGATATTATTATGCACCTAGACATATACTATATATAGATGCATAATAATATCTATGAACTAAAAAAGTTAAAATGACTTACAATTTGGAACGGAGAGAGGAGACACTGGACCAAGGTATCATATATCAACAGTTTGTTGGTATATAAAGTTTCACTCAGCAATCATCACGCTAAAGTTAGGCAGAAATCCAGCTCAGGTAGATCTTATGCTTCTATGGGAGCGCTATTTTAAGCGTGCAACAACACTAAAAATGGTAACTGTGTTTTTTCTCGAATAAAGAATGATAATTGTATGTATAATAAAATATTAAAAGAGGCCTCACCTCCACCGAATTCCGAAGGATTGTAGAACAACGCATTGCGAGGCTTGCTTAGTTGTAGCACATGCATGCCAACTTGTATTCCTTAGCTGTCCATGTGGAGCACTAGCTTCAAATTCTTTTCTTCTCGTCAGATGCACAAGATGCTCGGTACGGTGGACCATAAACCCTATAAGGGATATGCACTGGTCTTTTTCCCTAAGATGGAGTGGAAAGTAAACTATGATTTGCGACTCATTATCGCTAGAGAGTCGCCTATGGAAACTTTAAGACTTTGAACTCTAGGACCCGTTTGGGACAGAGGAATCCAAAATAGAGGAAAAGAAAAAAAAACGTAGGAAAGGAATATGAAGGGAGTATGAAAACAGAGGACTGGAAAAACGCAGAAAATGATACGAGGTGTTTTTCCAGAAAATGATATGAGGAGGTGTTTGGAACATAGAAATTGCTAACACAGGAATTAGATAACTAGGAATGAGGAAGAAAATATTACGACATTAGATTACAGTACTTTGACATACATGAACGTGAACGTGTATGTTTAAGATGGTATGAGATTTTTTACAGGTGGGACCTTGACCCATGAACTCAGTCGACCTATGTTCAGCATACACCATCGTTCTTATCCATCACTACCTTATCTGTTACCTCTTCACCTCGGTTTTTCTGAATCCCCATCTCGTAGCTCGCTCCCAGGGCTCCAATGGAGCCGCTCCATCCATGCCCTCGATGTCCTCATTGTCAAAGCAATGGAGAGCGACCACAGCTAGGAAGGCGTGGGACTGTGGGAGCAAGCCACGGCGCCCGGATGCTCTGGAGAGCGGCGTGGGTTGAGACGCTACGGCAGCCGGCAGCATGGGAAGCGTGCGGCTGCAGCAGGACAGCAGCACCGCCGGCGCCGGCGCCGACGACTCTGACGACGGCAGCCCGCTCGTTGGCTCTTCTGTCTTTCTGTAGCACCACACAGCCACTCCTCCGCGCTCTATCTCCCTCAGCCGCGCGAGCACACCTTGAGAGCTTCCACGGAAAACTTTGGCTCCGAGTGGATGTAAAAATTCCTGCGTTTTGTGGAGCAAAGGAAACATTTCCATAGGAACGGGGAGCTCGATTCCTTCGTTCCAAACGGTACATGATGTCAGCCTGCCGAAACGGAATGATAATAATGCAATATTATATGCATTACATTTTACTATGATGGACTAAGGATTGTACCTGTTGCTTGAACATGTACAAACTCTTGTGAGTTACATCATCATCTTCATTTGAAATGTTTCATTAATTTAGGATCCGTTTGGTACTCTTGCCAGATACTTATATTGCTTTGCCAAGTAAGGATACGTTTTTGGTAGAGAGAAAAAAGCTTTTTGCTCGGCAAGCTAGCTCAGCCTGGCAAGGAAATCCTGCCCCGTGCGGGTGAGCCAAATCGGATCTCCCGCGCCGGCAAGGCTCGCTCGCTCGCATTGTGTGCTTCCGCCTGTGCCCAAATCGAAGATCCCTGCTGCTGGAGCTCAGTTCCTGATTCGACGCGCTACTGTGCCGAGCAAGCAAAGTTTTTCCTTGCCTTGATTTGCCATGCCAGATTAGCCTATCTTTGCTAGGCAAGGCGAGGGTTCCAAACGAACCCTCAGTGTTCTTTGAAATAAAATCTTTAATGATTATTCTACAATCAATTTTCTTAGGCGTGTCAGTATATCACTCTCGGGTGCTGTTTGTAGCCAATGCATGAAGTATTTCTTGTTTCATGGTAGAAAGCAAGTCACAGGAATGCTCCGTCCGTTGATTCAGGGGGTGTTTGGTTCCGTAGGACCTCCTAAAATTCATGTCATATCGAATGTTTAGATACTAATTAGGAGTATTAAACATAGATTAAACCAATTGCACAGATGGAGACTAATTTGCGAGATGAATCTATTAAACCTAATTAGTCCATAATTTGACAATATGGTGCTACAGTAAATATGTGATAATGGTAGATAAATTAGGCTTAATAGATTCGTCTCGTGAATTAGCCTCCATATATGTAATTAGTTTTATAATTAGCTCATGTTTAGTCCTCCTAATTAACATCTGAATATTCAATGTGATATAAATTTTAGTCCGGACTAAAGAACTAAACACCCTCTCAATAGGATTGCGTGGATGATCAATAGAACTCTATATGCAATAGTTGTACTAGGAAAACAATCATGTAGCTTAAATAATTAGAACTAGAAGACTGGGCTTCCTCCAGTGACCAAAACTGCCCAATCTATTGCCCTTGACCATCACCCTCCTCCTCCTCCCAATGTACTGAGCGAATGCTATCTGTCGATATAACTTTAGTTGCTTTATAGCTTTAAGAATGGAGAGAGTAATATGTATACGAGACTTTTACTTGGAACTCATAGGTTATATCGCAAATGGTTGGCTATGGAAAACATTACATTAAAGAAATACGAAAGTTAGATAACTCATTTTAAAAACTCTTTAAAATGTTTTATCAGTGCCTACGTTAGAGTATTCTGATGCGCAAATAAAAATAGCATGCTATCTCAAAAAGTAAGAATACTTTAGTTTTGACTAAGCTCTACAAATTCAATAAACTGAAATCAGCGATAAAGCTGCTTTGTCGTGTGGAAAACGGAATTCTAGTAAACAAAAACTCGGAAATTATTCGTTTCAAAAAAACTTGGAAACTAGTTCCGATCTGGATAACGAAACGAGCCAGACTCCGACCCGGCCTCGGCCCGAACCAACCAACCAATCAGTGCCCGTCCGCATCACGCCCTCGTGGCCCCGCGGCCCCCACCGCCTCACGGCGCGTTCTCCCTACGCGTCTCCCCGCCTATATTTTATCTGGCGCCCGCCTTCCCCAACCCGAAAAAATATCCCCAATTCCCCACCCCAACTCGCAACCCTAATCGCATTTCGCCGCCTCCACCCCGTCGACTTCTCCCTTCTCTCGCTAACCCTAGCCCAGCCCACCGCGAGATCTGCCCCGCGAGAGCAGCCATGGCGGATACGCTCGACATGACCCTCGACGACATCATCAAGAACAACAAGAAGAGCAACCCCTCCTCTGGCGGGGGCCGCCGCAGCCGCGGCGGATCCGCCTCGGGCGGCGGCAGCGGCAGCGGTGGGGTCGGCCCGACCAGGCGCCCCTTCAAGAGGGCCGGGAACAGGCAGGCTCCCTACCAGCCGCCGAAGGTACGAACGAATCAAACGGGCTAGTGGCTCCGCGTCGCCCGGCGGAGGATGCGGGGCTTCCGACTTCGCTGAGTCGGGCGGCACCGCGGGAGGAGGTGGTCGGATGGTTTTCTCACGTGGTGACGCGATCGATCCAGGCCCCTGACGCGGCGTGGCAGCACGACATGTACCCCGGGGTCGCCGCTGGAGGAGGCAGCGGCGGGAGGGTCTCGGCTATCGAGACGGGCACCAAACTCTACATCTCCAACCTGGATTTTGGCGTCTCGAACGAGGACATCAAGGTATATGCATCACCGGCTCGAAGAGTGTTATGCTTCCGAGCATTTAATTGTGCGCAAATTCCGTAAATAGCTGGTTAGATGTGCGATTGGCTTATAGATTCTTTCAGATCTTGCGCTCCTGAAGATTGAGCCGGTCACATGCCTTTTTGGGCTATCTTCTAGTTAAGATCTATTGTATGATGTAGTAGTTGCGACGTCACCTGTATGACTTGTAATTGTGGTGTTTCTCTGTGATGTCTGGTTAACGGGTGTAGATGCTATGCTGTGATCTGCAGTTAACATGTGTGCTTATGCTTGTGCTTCTGAACAAGGTGTTTAGATCTGGCAAAGATCTAATCCTACATATTGCTTGTTCTTGATTTTCAATAACACAGTGATTCTCCCATGGCGCTATATGATTGAAAGTATTTATAGTTTGCTGCCTGCTTCAAACACCTAAGACTATGCTCCTGTTTTATCCTCAGCTTGTCATGAGTTCTCAGTCTGTTCATTTTGCTGCTTCTGGTGATGTATGAATTTGCTGAACGTCATCTAAATTTCTGTACTGTAGGTGGCAGTTCTGTATTTTGAGATTTAACTTATGCTAATTGTTAAATATTTAATTTTGTGAAGTCATGTTCTAGGAGTTGAGATCAGTGATGCTTCTGTGGATCATACAACATCAGATTTTAAACACTAGCTCACTACTTTCATATGTATTATGATGCAGGAGCTTTTCTCCGAGCTAGGTGATCTAAAGCGATCCTCAATAAATTATGATCGAAGTGGGAGGTCCAAGGTACAGATGCAGACATGCAGTCTTATGGTCTCTTTCCTGTCGCTTACCTACATGGTTTTCTGATCTCTTACATCTTGATTTTTTCTTCAGGGAACAGCTGAAGTTGTATTTGCAAGGCGTGCTGATGCTGTAGCAGCCGTGAAGAAATATAACAACGTGCAACTTGATGGGAAGCCCATGAAGATAGAGATAGTTGGGACCAATACTCCAACAGCAGCTGCTGCTCTTCCAGTCGTTAATGGAGGCCAGGCTAGGAATGCTGTGAAGAGGTATATTTTCACCAATTCATGTCAATATCAAATCTGTAGGGGCATGTTTGGCAGTATTAAGAATAACTAAAGGGCATTATGTTGAAAGTTTATTATTATATCAGTTGTCTGATTGAACAACATTGCCATCAATTTAGACTCATATGTCTGTCAATTTGTCAAGTCAAATGAAGTGATTTCAATTGTAGTATATATTTCTTTTATAAGTGCTTAATGGTAGTTTCCATTGTGCTGTAGGCTATTTTTTGCATGTGCCAAAACTGGGCATACATTTCAGGGTATTTGGCAGTGTTGAATCTGTATTTTTTTAAGGCTTGGAAGTTCATATATTTGTGTCATGTGCTAGTTCATCTAAAAAAAAATAGTTAGGTCAGCGGATCATTTTTTGTAATGCATTGAAATGGCTATGGTGCGTTTTACATCTTCTAATATGCAGTATAATTGGTCTTTTACTTGTATTTGTTATGTTTCTTTTTCCTTTTAAATAATTTATTCACTTTATGTATAGTCCACTAAGTCATATGTAAATACTACAGTGCACCGAGGGGTGGCCCAACTGGTATGCCGCAGCGTAGACCTCATCAAAGGGGTGGTGGAAGGCGTGGTGGTGGATCTGGTGGTCGTCGTGGCAAAGAGCGTAGTAAGCCAAGGTCTGCTGAAGAACTTGATGCTGACTTGGAGAAGTATCATGCTGATGCGATGCAGACCAACTAAATACCTTCACCAAGTTGGTATTCGACGTCAAATATGAAGGGCATTAGTCCTTTCATTCCTTCTGTTTGTGCTACTATGTTCTGGGGACAACAAAACCTTATGTTTGTGGGGGTCTTGCTTTACTGAATTTTATGTGTTTACATAGAACTAGAGTTAAGTGGGTGATGCTGAACACTGCTATGGAAATTACTTGGTTACCTTCAGTTTCTGTATCTAATGCTGCGGAGTGAAGAATCATCCAAGTTGCTCCGCCTCCGCATGTGAAAGTTGATGTATGAAGGCTCTCTCATTTGCTTTGACCCTCACCATACGATACAACATCATTGAGGTAAAAAGGACCGGACTTCAAATGTCCCCTGGTGATCTTGTTTCATGATTTTATCACGATGTGATGTTGATCAGATGTTTGCTGTACTGGTTCAAGCTCCAGCCATCTTAGTAGCAGGTATGCATGTTTTTCTTTTGATTTAGTCCTTTCTGTTGGTTATCATATTTATATTTGTTCGTTGTGTACATGAGGTTAAGGCTCCCTTTTTTTCATATTGCAGGTGGCTGTCCCCTTTTTATTATGAAGCATTGCGATATTTATTTTGGGCATCTTAAGCGATCATCTCTGGCACATAAATGGTTCGTACGAGCTAAGAGGTGCCTCGTTCTTTTAAAAGTTGATTCCTTTCTTGCATAATCCTCATCGCTTCAGTTGTCAACAAGTCATTGTGGATCTGGCTGTCGCTAATCTGATTGAAACATCATGGTTCAAATCCTGCTTCAAGATCAGCTATTGGTAGTTAGTGGTAGCTGTGAGTAACTGTTGATGCTACTACATCAACGCTACTACATCCTTTTGGACTTTGGCTCTTTGCTTTCTTATATTTTGGTGCAAGCATATGGGCCCTCTATGATGGTTGATCTCAACAACTGTGCTTGGTTGAAATTATATCAACTTGCTTGAGGATGCACATGGAGTCCTGTGCCTCTTGCCCTGAAAATTAGTTTTTAACTTTAGACTTCCTTATTTCTTGCCTGTCATTGTGGAGTTGGAACTCGTTTCAACTTCATTTCTGGTGGCAATCTCTCAATCATCCTGGCATCCCAATTCTGCATGGGATTACTGGAGACCATGGTTGACTTGTGGTGATGGTATTTCTTGTTATTGTGCTGAGGTCGACAGTTTCAGTATAATTGGTATATCATTTTTGCGATGTGGGGTGATGATTGTGGGAACAATTCTTTCTTTTCATTATTCCTTCGGTTCTATTGCAAAATGTTTTAATCTGTTGTGCTTTTACTGGGAATGCTGCATGGTTTTATCCGAGGATTGGAATTATAGTAACAGAATAGTTGATTGACGGTTTACTTTGCCAGTTTTAGTTGTGCTGTGATACAGTTGTCGTTGACAGTTTTAGTTTTGGATGAACTGTGTTTCCGGAAGTCTTGTTTGACAGTTTTATAGCTCTGAATTGAAAGGTTTGCCTAGTGTGGACACGTGCTACTGGTGCCTTTCGTAACGTTTTTCGCTTGGCATATCGTGTTGTCACTTTTTATTTCCATATATGCATACTGGGGGAAAGAAGGGGGGACAAGGCAGCGATGTGTGCATATTGATGGATCACGAGTCCATGCTGAGAGTTACGCCATGGAACCATCAGATCTCGAGTCTGGTAACGTCGCGACCTAGCTGCAAACAGGAAATTCCATTATTCCACGCGCATGCGGAACGCGAACCTCCAGAATAGCTAAGGACTGCCCCATTTAGCTCTTCTGGCAAAGCGAACCGATTCGCTTTTCCGGCAAAGTGACCGACCAAGGTGGCCAGGCGTCGCCAGTCGCCGAATGGCACAACCGCAAGCCATAACCAGCCAACATTCACGACAGATGGATAAGAAAACATTATCAATGCAGGTGCCTCGAGGAATACTTTGCATTAGCGACCAATGCACAACACAAGGTAAAAGAGCTGCCTACAAACACCAAAATAACAAAACCTAAACAAAAACCAATGCACAACACAAGGTAAACAAGCTGCTTACAAAAACCAAAATAACAGAACCTAAAAAAAAACAATGCATAACACAAGGTAAAAGAGCTGCACTTGACATTTTGTATAATGATGAAATAAGTCAGTTTGAAGCGTCCATCATCTCATCGATAACCAGGTCTCGGCACATCGGCCACTGTAAAGAACATCTATACGTGTAAAACACGATGCGTGACAAATGACCTCAACACCTCCTACCCTAAATCCTCAATTAGCAGGAACCTTCCTGTTTGGCTCAAAGACGTACTTTATCAAAGAATCCTTGATGGACAGCAGCTCAGGGAACTCAGCCTTCAATTTCGATGCGTCCATCTCATTGTTACTTCTGGGAGCAACTATAACCTTGGCCTGCTCTTCAAGTGTGAAGTTGGTCCACTTGAAGTCAGGATTGATATACTTCCTGTACATCTCCAGAATCTCATTGTGGTTGACGACGCCAGGGTTGGTGAAGTTCCATATGCCCCTGCAATCCCGCTTCGCCATCTCGATGGAGAAAGGCAGAAGCTCATCCAAAATTGTCATGCTGTTGGGAATGTTCACCACCTTGTCGTAACGAGCTATCTTTGTGATGAAGTTACGAGGGTTGCTTAGATCTGATGATATAGGCATCCTGACTCTAAGAGTACACACATTATCATACTCCTTCAATAGCTCTTCCACCTGCACAATGTTTACCAGTACAAAAATTAGATTCAGACATTATGAAGTAAATGAAATTTTTTATATATAAAGGAAAAAAAAGGAAACTCACCATTGCTTTAGTTTTAGAATAGAAAGAACCTCTAAAGTTGGGTGTGTCTTCCTCTTTAAAGCCAATACCAGACCCTTCAGGGTGCTTAGCATCATACTCAAATATACAGCCTGTAGCATAATTAATCATGAGCAAACCCTGCTCACAACAAACATCAGCAAGATTCAAGGTGCCCACAACATTGGTCCGGATTGTGTCCTGTTTGTGGGTCTCGCACCAGTCAACATTTGGTCTCCCAGTGACCCCAGCAGCATTTAAAACGTGAGTCGGCTTCACATTTCTAATGTCCTCCAACAGCTGAGAGCGCTCCTCCAAGCGTCCTTTCCCGTACTCATATGGTATTCCTTGCTTCTCACAAATCTTTCCAAGGAGGCCACCAATCCACCCAGTCCTACCATAGATTAAGAACTTGTAGGAAGAACTTTGGGGGGCATTAGTGGTGCTTTTGGTACTGGCTGCAGGAGCTGTAGTGCTAACTTCAGCTGGTGAAGAAAACAGAGACTTGATTTCCTCAGTCCAGTTATGCCTTTCAACTCCAGGAGTCATCAGCATCCTTGGATGAGGGAGCAAAGCACCAGCTACATCTCCCCAGTAATCAGGATTGGTGGTGTACCATTCAATTGTTTTCTTCAAACCCTCTTCCCAAGGTGTGCGCTCTGCCCATCCCAATCTCTTTAGCTTCTGATCATCCAAAAAGTACCTCTGGTCGTTGAAGGGCCTGTTCTCAACAAACCTGATGACTTTCTCAGTATCCAAACCAAATAGCTTGCATATGTCCTTGGCCACATCAATCACCCTCCTCTCCTTCACAGTACCAATATTATACACATGTCCAACCTCTCCTTTGTGAAGAACCACTTCAAAAGCTTCAGCTACATCCTCACTGTACAGGTAACTCCTGACATTGGAACCATCTCCATGGATTGGAAGAGGCAGACCTCTCATGGCCAAAAGAATGAATTTGGGAATGAGTTTCTCAGGGAACTGGTTTGGCCCATACACATTGTTCCCCCGAGTGGTAATCACAGGAAGACCATAAGACCTACCATAAGCCATCACAAGCATTTCAGCCCCAGCTTTTGTTGCCGAATATGGATTTGTTGGAAGCAGCTGTGAGGCCTCATGGTTGCCAACCACAGCATCCTCTTCGGTTTCTCCATACACCTCATCAGTACTGACATGAATAAACCTTCTGATCTGACCAGTAACCTTGCAAGCCTCAAGAAGGACGTGGGTACCATATATGTTGTTCTTTGTGAACTCAAAGGAATTGCCAAAAGAATTATCCACATGTGTCTGAGCAGCAAAGTGCATGATGGTGTCAATCGACTCTGTGACCAGAAGGTAGTTTACCAGATCAGCACTTGCAATGTCACCCTTGACAAACTTCAAATTTGGTGAAGACCGTGAAGGGTTGAGGTTTTTTAGGCTAGAGCAGTAGTCGAGCTTGTCGAGGACAACAATCTTGTAGTGCGGGTAGTTCCTAATCAGGCGGTTGGCTACATGCGATGCAATGAAACCAGCAGCGCCGGTTATGAGAATGTTCTTGGGCTCATAAGTCGCCATCCTTGTCTCCTAATTCTCTGACCTGTTAATTTGTTAGAAAACATAATGAGATCAAGGGGCACTCTTACACTGACTGCTCATCAGCTAAAGTTGAGGAACCGAATGACAGAAAAGTAAGAAGCAGAGATTTGTCGCAAACATGTGAATTGTTTTAAGCAACCATAACTAGAAAATACATAAGCAACTAAGTAGTAGCAAATGTAGAAGTCGAATCTAATCTGAAATTTAACATGGATCCCCAGAACAGGCAAACTCTATATTCAGACACGTTGGCTTCACGCTCTGGCCACTGATTATTAACTACTAACAGAGTTTTGAACGATACGCTACCAGGGATCATTAATTCTACGAGTAAGGAACATTAATTTGGTGAGATAGAGCAATGTACTAGCCCGCGCAATCCATCGACGGGCACGCGCCCATCACGCTACCAATATCTAGGGAACCAACTCAGGCAACGCGGCGGCAACCAATTCCATTGGCCGCCGCTTTTCTACGGATGGTTCGCGATCGCCGCCGACCGAAGCAAACCCGGAAGCAGAGCGTCGAATCACTCTGCGGCTCTGTCTATCCGCGCGACCTCACTCACGTGGGCGGCGGGCCGCGAGGATGAGATCCATCGCGCTCGCCGACACCAGGAGCCGACATAAGCACACGCTCGAAACAATTCGGGAATTCGCGAAGGGGTTCAGATTTGAGAGCAGGAGAGCAGGGACTCACGAGGAGCGGTGGCCGAGATCCGGGGAGGCCGCGGTGCCGGCAGAAGCGAACCGAGCCGAGCCGGGGGAAGCAAGCAAGCCTGTCGCGGAGCCGAAGGCACGGTCGCGCGCTCGCGCGGGGCGCTGCGGCGGAGATCACGGACGGGCGATTGATGATGCCTCCTCTGCCGCGACGGCGCGTTGCGAAGCGAGAGCGGGGAGGAGATTCGAGAGGGAGGGGCCCGGGCTGGCGACTATAAAGCAGGTGACAGGGGAGATCCTGATGACCGACCGCTTCGCCGCGTGGACGCGCCAGCACACGCCTTGCTGCCTGCTCCCTCCCTGCTCTAGTGTGCTCTTGCTGGCGGACGGAGTCGCGGCCGCGGCCCGCAGCGGTGCACGGCACAAGGCAGGCCCAGTTTCAGGCCTTGTTTACTTCACCCCCAACTTCCAACTTTGACACTATGCAAAAAGAAGATTCCTCATCACATCAAATTTGCGGTACATGTATGGAGTACTAAATGTAGACGAAATCAAAAACTAATTGTACAGTTTTGTTGTACTTTGCGAGACGAATCTTTTGAGCCTAATTAGTCAATGTTTGGACAATAATTCACAAATACAAACGAAACGCTACAGTTGCGCATTTATGGCAAAATGCTAATTTTACCACTCCTAAATTAGGAACTAAACAAGACCCGGCTATGGGCGGACGCGGACGTGGGGCGTGAGCGTGACGGCTGACGGGGGAGTTGGTAGGTATGCGGCGCGTCGCACGACGCGGATGGGATGCGGATCTCAGCAGCGTCTCTAGAGATTTTTCTTTTGTTCGTTTTCTTTTGGATGGACTCCACTCCACGCTCTCGCCACCGACATAAATACGACGCGCGTGGGAACGTAAAAGAGCAGGTACAGCAAACTCCGACGTGGGTGAGAGAGAATAGAGGAAAGAGAAGAAGCTTGTCGTGGCCGGCGTCGCCGAGCGATTCGCCCATCTACGTGACTACCAGGCGTCCAGTTTGTCGATTTGTGGGACACTTCATCGGTGGTGAGCTCGGGAAAGACGCAGCTGGATGGTGGAGCACCCTTCGACGAAAAGATAAGTGGTGTGCTTGGAACCCTTGCCGCCGCTCGCCTCGCCAGGCAAAGCAAGGCAAGCTCCGAAGGGAGCGTTTGCTTTCCTTGCTGCTACTTGCCTTGCCTCCCCTGCAGCTCCATCCAGCAGCGTCGGAGCTCGATTCGGCAGCAGCGGAGCTCGATCCGACCATGGTGGAGGTCAATCCAACAGTGGCGGAGGTCGAATCGACAACGGCTGAGGTCAAATCGACGGTGGCGGAGGTCGATTCGGTGCATGCAGAGTTTGATTCAACGACGACGGAGCTTGATTTGGTGTGCGTCTCGATTTGACGACGGCGAAGCTTGTTGCAGCAGCTATGGTGTCGATTCGACGGTGGCTCGAGCAGCCCACACAAGCACGCGAGCGGGCGAGCGAACCTTGCCCACACATGAGAGTTGATTTTGACTCTCCTGCATCGGCAAGGATCTCCTTGCCAGCCGAGCAAGCTGGCCGGGCAAAGAGGCGAGGCGAGCCTCCTGCAAGAGTACCAAGCGCGCCCAAGATATGTTATTGGTGGGTCCCATCATAAAAAATGTTTCTTGAAATTTGTGAAAAAGACTAATTGTTGTATGCAAGGTTGGTCTACTGACGATCTGGCTTGTCTGTAAGACAAGTTTATTGGGCTTACTCTAGTAACTGACGGAGCTTGTTGCTTGGAACGGAAGTGTTGGATCCTTCGTAGCTCAAGACCTAAGCGACGGAACCACACGCACATAACTGACGGCGCTTGTTGCTTGTCAAAAGTAAACGAGGTCCGTCAAACGAAATAGTATTATGTTAGGAGATGATGGTTGGATATGCGTGCAGCCACGCTGACAGTTTCCTAACGCTATGGATACACGGTACGAAAATACTACTATCATCGAGATCCTGGACATCAGGTGGTACTAGGCGTTGACGGAAAACACGAACGGTGCTGAATGTCTGAACATAATGAAAAGAAGACGTTGATTCTCATGTGTATAGTTCCCATACAACAGGTCCTGATTGATTCTCATGTATCAGGAATTCAGGACCAGCCGCCGTATGCATGAAATGCTGCTATGTTGCTTGACCTAAGGGAAAGGGAAACCGAAGAAACGGTCAAACGACGGCGCTGCCTGCCAGCCTCGCACGGCGTCGCCCCTTGCCCGTCAGGTACGGGTCGCGCGTACGGCAGCGAAAGGGCTTCGTCAGCGGTCTCTCGGCCAGGGCGGTGCCGCCGTGCAGTGCAGCCACCGCCACCAGCCATGCAACCGCATAGCCGTCAGGGGGCATCTGTTGCCGATTTATTTTTCCGGCAAGCGACCAACCAACCGCAACGTACAGCTGCAAGCCACAACCATCCAGCAACCCACCATGCAGCGCTAGACAAAACACAGGTAGATCGGGGATAATGGTTCAACATGCATGCTGCTACCCAGGGCGCTGACAACCTCCATCAACCCACCAAGTGACCAAGGACAAGTTGGTGAAGTGCAACAAAGAACTAGAATGCACAAGACCATGTACAATAACTGCTCTCTGACAGTTAACATATAATGGAATAAGTTAAACCAAAGTGTTCATCGATAACCACGTCTCAGCATATCAGCCACTGCCCACTATATAGAACATCTAAGGATATCTACGTGTTCTGTAAAAAAACATGATGCGTAGCGGAACAGAATGACAGAAAAAAAGAGGTATGCCTGCCATCGCCTCGCCCCCAGAAGAATCGACCACAACCACGAACCACCAGGCAACATTAACTATTTTAGTGTCAAACAATAACCAATATAAAGAACCTCAACACCCACGTACCCTAAATCCTCAGTTAGTAGGGACCTTCCTGTTTGGCTCGAAGACATACTTGATCAAAGAATCCTTGATGGATAGCAGCTCAGGGAACTCAGCCTTCAGTTTCGATGCGTCCATCTCGTTGTTGCTCCTAGGTGCAACTATGACCTTGGCCTGCTCTTCTAGTGTGAAGTTGGTCCACTTGAAGTCAGGATTGATGTACTTTTTGTACATCTCCAGAATCTCGTTGTGGCTGACAACGCCAGGGTTGGTGAAGTTCCATATGCCCCTGCAGTCCCGCTTCGCCATCTCGATGGAGATAGGCAGAAGCTCATCCAAAATCGTCATGCTGTTGGGAATGTTCACCACCTTGTCGTAACGAGCTATCTTTGTGATGAAGTTACGAGGGTTGCCTAGGTCTGATGATATAGGCATCCTCACCCTAAGAGTACAGACATTATCATAGTCCTTCAATAGCTCTTCAACCTGCACCATGATTAACAGCACAGAAATTAACTTTCAGGCATTATCAAGCAGTAAAAGGAATTCCACTGATAAAAGGAAAAGCAAAGTGAGCTTACCATTGCTTTAGTTTTGGAATAAAAGGAGCCTGTAAAGTTGGGTGTGTCTTCCTCTTTAAAGCCGATTCCAGACCCTTCAGGGTGCTTAGCATCATACTCAAATATACAGCCTGTAGCATAATTAATCATGAGCAAACCCTGCTCACGACAAACATCAGCAAGATTCAAGGTGCCTACAACATTGGTGCGGATAGTGTCCTGTTTGTGCGTCTCACACCAGTCAACATTTGGTCTCCCAGTGACTCCAGCAGCATTGAAAACATGAGTTGGTTTCACATTTCTAATGTCCTCCAAAAGCTGAGAACGCTCCTCCAAGCGTCCTTTCCCGTACTCATATGGTATCCCTTGCTTCTCACAAATCTTCCCAAGGAGTCCACCAATCCATCCAGTCCTACCATAGATTAAGAACTTGTAGGAAGGCTTTTGAGGGGCATCGGTGGTGCTCTGGGTACTGGTTGCAGGAGCTGTTGTGCTAGCCTCCACTGGTGATGAAGCCAGAGACTTGATTTCCTCAGTCCAGTTATGTCTTTCATCAACACCAGGAGTCATCAACATCCTTGGATGAGGGAGCAAAGCACCAGTGACATCTCCCCAGTAATCAGGATTGGTTGTGTACCACTCAATTGTTTTCTTCAAGCCCTCTTCCCATGGTGTGCGCTCTGCCCACCCCAATTTCTTCAGCTTCTGATCATCCAAGAAGTACCTCTGGTCATTGAAGGGCCTGTTCTCAACAAACCTGATGACTTTCTCAGTATCCAAGCCAAAGAGCTTGCATATGTCCTTGGCCACATCAATCACCCTCCTCTCCTTCACAGTACCAATATTATACACATGTCCAACCTCCCCTTTGTGAAGAACCACCTCAAAAGCTTCAGCCACATCCTCACAGTAGAGGTAGCTCCTGACATTGGAACCATCTCCATGAATTGGAAGGGGCAGACCTCTCATGGCCAAAAGAATGAATTTGGGAATGAGTTTCTCAGGGAACTGGTTTGGCCCATACACATTGTTCCCCCGAGTGGTAATCACAGGAAGACCATAAGACCTACCATAAGCCATCACAAGCATTTCAGCCCCAGCTTTTGTTGCCGAATATGGATTTGTTGGAAGCAGCTGTGAGGCCTCATGGTTGCCAACCACAGCATCCTCTTCGGTTTCTCCATACACCTCATCAGTACTGACATGAATAAACCTTCTGATCTGACCAGTAACCTTGCAAGCCTCAAGAAGGACGTGGGTACCATATATGTTGTTCTTTGTGAACTCAAAGGAATTGCCAAAAGAATTATCCACATGTGTCTGAGCAGCAAAGTGCATGATGGTGTCAATCGACTCTGTGATCAGAAGGTAGTTCACCAGATCAGCACTTGCAATGTCACCCTTGACAAACTTGAAATTTGGTGAAGGCCGCGAAGGGTTGAGGTTCTTTAGGTTGGAGCAGTAGTCAAGCTTGTCGAGGACAACAATCTTGTAGTGTGGGTAGTTCCTAACCAGGCGGTTTGCCACATGCGATGCAATGAAACCAGCAGCGCCGGTTATGAGGATGTTCTTGGGCTCGTAGGTCGCCATCTTTGTCTGCTGATTTCTAACCTGTTAATGTGTTATAGATCACAATGAGATAAGGCGTACTGTCACAATGATGCCTCATTTGCTTAAGTTGAGAAAATAATAATACAAAATGAAAATACAATAATAATGATGTAAAAAAACAGAGATCTGGTTGCAATTGATAGTCAAATAATAATAGTAGGCTAGTAGCAACAAAATGAAGTAAACCATCACTAGAAAATATGGACATAATTAATTATTAGCAAATGTGGTACTGGAATTTAATATAAAATTAACTTGGATCCTTAGAACAGGCAAACTCTATAATCAGACACTTCAGCTTCATGCTCTTGCCGACTGATTTCCAACTTCTATGCTACGCAATTAACTCTTATCACTAAGGATCATTAACTGTACGAGTGAAGTAAGTGTCATTAACTCTGCGGTAAGGATCATTAATTCGGTAAGATACGCAAAAGGCAGACCACCCTCACCACAATATCCTAGCCCAGGCAGGCAATCATCAAAGGCGCGCGCCCATCATGATCCACAAATCTAGAGAACCAACTCACGCAACGCAACGGCAACCAACCAGCTCTATCGGCCATCTCTTAGCTACGACTGAACCGCCTCGCCGCCGCAAACCCGGAAACACTTAACGCCGGATCACGCTCCCTCACTCACGCGGGCGGCGAGCCGCGAGGATCAGATCTATCGCGCTGGCCACCACAAGGAGCCGAAACAAGCACCGGCCCGTAGCAATTGGAGAATTCGCACGATCAGATTCGAGAGCAGGGACTTACGAGAAGCGGGTCGCCGAGATCCGTGAGCCCCGCGGTGGCGGCAGAACCGAACCGAGCCGAGCCGGGGAGCGAGCCTGTGTCGGAGCCGAAGGGACGGTCGCGCGCTGGCGGCGATGCCCGCACGCGCGTCCCGGTGCGGTGGGCGGCTGCGGCGGGGGACGAAGCGAGCGCGGCCGGGGCGGGCGATGATGCCGCCTGCCGCGACGAGCAACGGGATGGATCGAGAGGGCGGGGGCGGGGAGGAGATCGGGAGGGAGGGAGGGGTGCCGGGGCTGGCTCACTTAAATGCGGGCCGCGTAAGTCCTGACTCCTGACTCGCTTCGCCGCGTGGACGCGCCGTCCGTTTCGTCCAGCGCACGCTGCTCCCTCCCTAGTCTTGCTGGCGGACTCGCGGCCGCGGTGCCCCGTCGCCAAACCCACCCCCAGCTCAGCAGCAGCTACGGAACGGAACGGATGGGCCGGGGCGTGCGTGACGGGGAGTAGGTAGGCGGCGTCACCCGCGCGGCGCTCCACGCGGATTGATGCGGATCTCAGCAGTGCCTCTAGAGATTTTTTTAAAAAAATTATATATTCTGCTTTCTTTATTTTTATTTGGATGAGCTCTAGTACACGATAGTCGATAGAGATCAGTAGCGACGCGATTGGGACGTAATCCTGTTTCTGTTGTGCGCTATAAACCCCGTCATCTTCTTGGAGATAACGGCGACTCTAGATGGCGGGCAGATGGCGCCACCGACATCGAGACGAGACGGCGTGCTACGGCGTGGGCTGGTAGTCGTAGCTCGCGGTCGCGGCGCACGTGCTGCGGTTGCTTGGAACGGAAGCGTTGGATCATTCGTAGCTAGTCCACGATGGGGCCATGTTACCAGCTAGAGCTAGGAGTATACACTAACTAACAAAATGCAAGGGTCGGGTGGTTTCGCACTGACGAAGCTGGAGCCAGATCTGCTCCCACCCCCGTGCGGTGTGGGAGTGGGAGAGTCATGGCTCGCTGCTCCTGTTTCCATCGGTTGGATCACGCGACCGACGCGGGAGACCGGTGCGATCCGAGTGAGACGCAGGGAAGCTTCGTGACGCGTCCTGTTTCGTTTTCACCGTGCGTAACGCGCAGTTGATTATCAAGAAAATTTAGGCCTGTTCGCTTCAGCTTATAAGCCGGCTGAAAAGGTGAAACGGCTGATTTGTTGTGAGAGGAAAATACTGTTTGGTGGCTGATAAGCTGGCTGAATAAGCTAAAGCGAACAGGCTCAACACGCGCTGTCAAATCTGCCGTGCCAGCACTGAAAGGAAGGTTCTGCCGCGAAAGGTAAAAGGAAGGTTCTGTCGTCCCACGGAAGGAGCTGCGCCTGACAGCCGGCCACCCGTTGAAGAATCGCAACCGGAGGTCACCAATCAGATCTCAGCACGACACAGCAGGTTGCAGCACGTTGCTTCGGACCTTCTGCTGCTACTGCTGCTGCTTGTTGGTAAAGCGCCAGACCAGACTGGACTTCCGTTTGCCGAAACACGGTTCAGAGTCAGATCTCTGCGTGACAACGACAGAATGGGCATTTGTCCATTACACAAACACCAAGTGTGCAGTTCAGTGCAGCCATGTCAAGCTGATTAGTGGTTACTATCAGTCTCAGACAGCAGCAAGAAGATTCAAAAGCTCAAAATGGTAACATTGCTATAATCGATTCAGGGAGTGCATAGGCTACAAACACAAGTACCACAAGATCTGCGGAAGCAGAGAGACGCAAAACGGCCGGCCCTGTATGGGAATTCTAATGATACAATCTTTCAAGGTGAACGACAAAGGGTGTATTCGGTTTATTGGAACTCAAATTCCGTAATGAAATGGTGGCCACGAATAATGACGAACCCAACTATGAGTATGCTCCTCCCGTGGATATCCTTCCCCCAAAAGCAGGGTGGGTTTATGCCTTCTTGGGCACGGCAAGGCGCTCCCGGAAGTCGTCCTCCATGAACACCAAGCCATCGCGCAGGACGACCTTGGGCTCCCATCCAAGAACTTCCTTGGCCTTTGTGATGTCTGGCTTCCTCTGGCGAGGATCATCAGGAGTGTTCTCGGTCATTGTCACTGTCACTTCGGGGTTGATCAGCTGCAAAGTTAAGCAGGCATGTCAGTAAACCATCAAGATTTACAAAGCTTTGCAAGAAGAAAGGATTGCCATTATATAATATCCAACTTACCTCCTTCACATTCTCAGCAAGTTCCAGCATGGTGAATTCGCCTACACCACAATGAATTGCAGCCATTTAGCAGAAAGAAGACGAAACCCAACTTCTTGACCATAGGAATGCTTATGACAAATTTATAACGCAGACTGAACTGTAAACTGTGTGGCAACAAAAGTAATACAGAGATGAATTTTACCTGGGTTACCCAAGTTAATCGGTCCAGTGTTGTTTCCATTCATCAGCTTAATAAGACCGTCAACCTATAATGAAGAGACGTAGTTGGTGAGATCATGCACCGACACAGTTATGACGAATTGTGAATCAATTTTTACAAATGCAATGGAAGACAAACCATATCAGCGACATAGCAGAAACTCCTAGTCTGTGTTCCTGGCTTCTGGACAGTCAGGGGTTCGCCACTACAACATTGCGAAAGAAAAGGATAAGCCAACAAAATCATCTGGACACAAGTTGGGAATTAAAATAAAAGAAACCCAACAATTATTACCGAACAGCCTGAGCAATGAAGTTGCTAACAACACGGCCATCATCAATGTTCATCCTAGGCCCGTAGGTGTTGAAAATCCTGGCAATCCGGATTTCTGCAGACATAGCCGACAAATATTATAAGGACAAATCGTAAACCCAAAATTATCAGGGAACAAAAAAGGTCTACGAGCTAATAGTGAAGTTTAAGTGCACAAATAAAGTATTACCAATGCCGTGCTGCCTGTGATAGTCGAACATCAGTGTCTCTGCTACACGCTTACCCTCATCATAACAGCTCCTGACTCCTGATAGAAAAAATAAAACAAAATGGTAAGAGAACTTGAAAGTTAAATTATGAAAAGCAGAGGGAAATATTCCATTTGTCAGATGAACAAATTTACCAATTGGGTTAACGTTGCCCCAGTAGGCCTCAGTTTGAGGGTGCTCAAGCGGATCACCGTAAACTTCAGAGGTTGAAGTCAACAAAATCCTACAATTGAACATAAATTCCATTAGATATAGTTTTTCACATGGAGGCATTGGAAGAATCAATGGGCATGATCACCGACCTAGCTCCAACTCTCTTTGCAAGTCCTAGCATGTTCAGGGTCCCAATAACATTTGTCTTGATGGTCTGTTCAGGACAGTACAAACATTTCAATACTATGAACGGTCAGGAAAAACTAAGAAATGGTAGTGCCTCTCACAGAGCATACCTTAACAGGATTGTGCTTGTAGAAGATTGGGGAAGCAGGGCAAGCAAGGTGGTAGATCTGGTCAACCTCCACAAGCAGCGGTTGGGTGACATCTAAAACAGTGAGAACAAATTTACAGCGTAAGTGCACAATTCATGAGGAAGAAAATACACTTAAAACGGAACAGCTGAGACGAATGATTTGTTAAACTGTTTTTCCAAGAGGAAATGAAACTATTATTGGAGTATATGATCCGTCCCATCATCACATTTTTCGTGATCAGAAATGAAGAAAGTAACACGAGCAGTGTCAGAAAATCAACTTGAATGCACATGCTTCTCCAAATATGAGTTGCCATTAGTAAGTTACAAATCAATAGCCAATGACCAATTAAGAGAAAAATAAATTTAATTCACTCAACAGACAAGTCAGGACATGCAATTGGACAAGCATTGAATATATGACAAAATAAATGCATGGTACTTCAATTGTCATTGACTACCCATGATTTTCAAATTTTCAGGGACTTCTGAAGAAGACGAAAATAACTACAACTTCTAATTGCGAGTATAGTACTACAAGTCAACAAGACAACAACTAAGGCTCAATAATAAATTCAGAAAATATTAAGCTCCATTCAACAAACAACACAGGACATGTAAGGACAAGCACAGAGACAACATAAAGACATAGCACTTTATGTGTCATTGACTATCCAAGATCAATAACTTTCAGGATGCTCTGAAAGAGAAGACTTAAAGCGATGTCAACATGATATTGAATTTGTGGCTATGCAGAGTCATAAGGTCCACTGCGGATTTACAGCCAAATGTCTTTAGGAATGCATAGTTAACTAGTTATTTTACCATGACGGATGAGTTCAAATCTTGGGTGTCCGATCCACTTCTTCAGGTTGTCTTTTGAACCAGTGAAGAAGTTGTCAGCAACAATGACCTGGACACAACAGAACAGGGTCAAATAAATGTCCGAAAGACAGGATCTGTAACAAGGATACTAGAACTCAATGGTTTCTCCACTTTAAATATGAAGCATGAAAAACACTAACGTAAATAGCCCTGGATCCTTTCGAACAGCACTCCACATGAGTCGGAAACTATTATGAAGCTCAAAATGGAGTACCTCTAACAGGATCTCTAAAGCATTGACAGTGGATCTTTGTGATCTTTCAAAATCCCAAATAGATCCACAAAACAGATACTCTGGACTAGAGCCATGATGCAGCTTGAGCTCTATAAATTAATGCACACTTTGCTGCTTGATCTCACTCAATTCAGTGATCACTCACATTACCAATCAGATCCACAATAAGTACCCAACGCTCGAGTAAAGCTTCGAGCTAAAGCTTTATACAGTGGCCCCCACATGATGCAAAAGTAACCTGAAAGCTTGCTTCCCAGAGATCTGGCACAATTATCAGTAACTCATGTCCCTTTCACGTAGATCTAGACCGACTCGGTTCCTGGCCTTATCACTCAGATGAGATCTAGACGCCCTCCATCAGAATGGATTTGACCCAACACATGAAGCAGGCCCGATCCCGCAGACCTACGAGCAATGAACATGCTACGGGATCTCGCCAGGGCGCACGTACCTCGTGCTTCTCGTTCTCCATGAGCTTGTCGACGAGATGCGAGCCGATGAAGCCCGCCCCACCGGTGACGAGGATCCGCAGATTGGCCTGGATCAAGCAGCAAATTGGCACCGACAATCAGGATTCGGAGCACGCGAACACAGCCAGGCCACGCGGCGAGGGAGATCCGGCGACGGGATCGCGCTCTCACCTGGAAGAACTTGGAGAAGCGGAGCGGCGAGGGGGTCGGCGGTGGGCGGGTGGTGTGCTCGCCGTTGCTGCCATTGGTCTCCTTCTGCGCCATCGCGGGTCACGCACCTGGTCCGCCCAGATCCAATCCAAACCACCCGTCAGCGGAAACAAAAAATCACGCACCGAAACGAGACAGGATGAAACGATCACGGAATTCTGCAAGCAACGAAGCGTGCGGGGGAGAGGACGGGCGCGCGCGGCGCTCACCTAGCAGCTGGCGCAGGGGATTGGGCTCGGCTTGCTTGGCCTCGGACACGGGGAACGGGCGGTTTGAATCCGATTAGACTGGGGGCGGCCGACGAGGAGGCTTCCCAGATCTGAGCCGTATTTATAGAGCCCGCGCTGCGCACTCCCCCGGGCACAGAGAGAGGAGATGCAGGCACCAAGCACCACCGACTGCTGCTACCAACCGGGGTAATCAACCAATCTAAATCAGATCTCACCACCCGACGCCACAATTAATTCCTCCCCACTTTTCGATCTGGTGCCAATAAGAAACTCGCAGTCCGTGCAGGGAAGGGGACGAGGAGGGGGGAGCAGACATTTGCGCTTCCAATGGAAGCAAAGGTGCCGGTGCCCGCGCGCCAGATTCCAACGGGTGCCGCGTGCGACCGACGGCGACAGCGCAGCGCGCCCGGACCTGGACGCCCCCACCGTCACCGCGCCTTCTTTGTTTAGTGGCGCGATTAGGCGCGCGTTAGGTGCGATCTGGCGGACTTCGGAGTGGGATCGGTCGGGCCGTCGACGGGAGGCCCTTGACTTCCCTGGGATGGCGCGAGGCGAGCGGGTCGGGGGGCTTCGGCTTCTTCTGGTTCTGGCGCGCGGGGCAACGAGTTGGAGCCGATGCGGCCCTGTTGGCCGGGGTCGGACCCGGTACGTGCTGTCGGGTACGGCGGGGAGGCGTGGTGCCGACGTGGTGGCGAGTCGTTGCTTGCGACATACGGCGCGCGAACGCATCATGAGCCGTAGGCTTAGGCTAGAGGCCTGGCGGCCGCGATTAGTTGTGTGGGCGCGGCTAGATTAGATTAGCGTGAGCGAGCGACATGGGATTAAAGGGAAGTCTCAAATTATGATACTGGATTACTGTCTGAATGAAGATCAAGAGCTCAAGGCAGGGCACCGGGATAAGAATATTCTATGAATTCACGTCGCAGTCCAACCTAAACCACCAACAAAGAAGTGCCAACTTGTTTTAGCGAGCCGGCACCAGTGGGTGGTTACGCAGAGTGATGAGAGTAACAGATAGCAGCATGTGATCGCAATTGCCTCCGTGAATTTTAATCTTGGGGACGTAGAACCGGGCTCCGCCTCACCCATTTTTTTTGTGGCGCTGCAACATGCGTTAGTTGTAGCGATTTTCGATATTTTCTTCTGTTGGGACCTGCGTTTCGTCCTTGAGCTATTTGGCGACGCGTTACTGTTACCTTCTGTTCTCGGCGATGAGTTAGCGTTACTGTCACTCTACTTGCTTGAAGCAGATGCCGATTGACCCAAATGATTCAGAGAGCCGCTCAAAGTCTCAAACAAAAGGAGTGAACTCTTGCCCGCATCAGAAGAACCTAGTCGAGTAGGGACTAAGCATCGTCGTCTGTGGGTATAATAAGCAAAGGTCAACGGCCAACCCTCCCAGCAGATCTTAAAACGAAGGCACATCGTCATACGCAGACCGATGTAAAAAGAACAAAAACAAATCCAGGCTTTTGTGGGCTGCTTCAAGGTGCATCGAGATATTCCTTGCTTCAGACATGAGATCTTCCATTCCACGGTCCACACTGGAAGTGGAAGCCCATGTGTTTCCCTGACTTCCCAGCTTGACCTGGGGAGCTCCCGAGGTCAGCTCTCGGTCACTAAGGGGGTGATCGGTAGCCCAGCTCGCATCATCCAACGCACCGGTCTGCAAGGTGCAGGTTAGCTTTGATCGGTTGATAGGCTGCGTATTTTTGCTGCGTGGTCTCGTTCGGATTCCCCCTCAATCCCAGTCAGCATTGTACGCAAAATTTGATCTTCCTCACGATTCAGGATAAGATGATACAGATAAGGCAACAGACTCCACTTGCAGCCACACAAAGCAACCTTTCATGCAGCCAACCAATCAACAACTCTCTCCATCCTGGCTCAGGCTATACGCAAACTAATCAAGTTTGCATGTATACTTCTGTACTGGACACGATGAGCCTGAATCTCGTCACCATCCTGGACCTCTCCTTGAATTGCAACCAATCACGCGGGGCCTGAGCCTAGCTCGCACCGGTCATCCAAGCTATGTAGATGCAACATGGTAGCTATGTACATGCAACATGGTATTATTTGGTTGCCTGTTTGGCCAGAGCCAGGACGCGCAGGGATGATGTTTGGTTGCCTGGATGTACTTCAACATTCAAAAGAGACATGCAAACTAGTTTGTTTGCTTAGCTGCATACATGCTAGGTTTGGTCACCTCCTGCATCTGGTGGTTTGCTCACCTCCTACATCTAGTGGTAAGGATACTAATGTCGGGTTCATGAGGAAGTCCAAGTTACATACAATTGCAACTATCAATTATATTATTTTCCAAACTAAAAAGAGAATGATTATGGTTTGAACAACTATTATGAAATCTTTAACAACAAGCACACAACTTTGGCTTCAATTCAGGCACCGTAGGCTTGTCGTCCTTCTTGAGCTGACGACCATACAAGGTTGCCATAGCTTCATCTCTTGAGTTGAAGCGTTAGTAGCAAGCACCCTTGAAGCCATCAACTTGTGTATGGGCAGCCTCCTAGCTAGAGAAGGCTCCAGTTTGGCACCCAGTATGAACAATGTACCATCTCATAGCTAGATAGAAATCATGGAACATTAGGCATGAATGGGAAAAAATAATCATTATTGAAAAAATTATCATTGCAAGGAGACATGTGCTCAGTAAAGGAAAATATATCATAGGTAAAAGACATGTGCTTAGAAAGGAAAAATAGCCCACATCATTGGCTTGGAGACATGTGCTCAGTAAAGAAAATCATAACACAGGCAAAAGACATATATAACCTGGAAACAGTAGCACATCATAGACCAATAAACACATGCTCAGAGAGGTTCAGAATAATATGTTAAGATCAATGGTAATGGACACAATGTCAGATTGCCAAAGACAAATAAAACAGTAGCATCAGGGTGAGTGGCATATCTAAGTCACTAATTATACGCTAGAGTTAGCCATAGTTAGCAGAGAGATGATCAAGTGAACTGTACAAAAGAATGCAGGATCATGTCGACTGCACATGTAGAGGAGTATACCCACTACACAATAGACCACCAGCAGGAAGGTATGCACAAAAGAAACCACCACTGCACCAGATCTGACCCAGGAGAGGATCACTGCACAAAAGAGGGGTCATCCACCATGCATAGGCCCTCACATGTAGTAGTGCTTGTCCAAGAAGGTCCTCAGCCATTGAACACGTTGAGAATCATTCATCTTCACAAAAGCAGACCCCTAGGGCTTGTTTTCAAGCAACTGGCCATATGCAACCATCAGAGCTTCCTCAGTGAACACAGGCATGAACATGACTGTACCATACAACTCAGGGTGGGATTCTCAACCTTGGTAGAACGAATAGCATCTGCAACATTGTTCATTGCATCAGTCATGCCAGTGAACACAAGGACATCCTCCTCTAACAGCATAGACCTCTTTCTCTTGCTTCCAACACCAACTTCTAACTTGGTTCCCTTAGCTGGCTTAGTTTTGCCACTCTTAAGTTCATTGGGTAACTCATTCTTGAGTGAGCTCTCAGGAAAGTTAGAAGGAGTACCAAGAGCCTCATTTGATCCCATAGCATACTTGCCTGTTGCCTGACCATTACTGAAGATGATCATCATCTCCTGGTAGTGCAGAATTGGCTTGTTCAGGTACTCATCATCCTTGGGGTGTGCCTGCCATTACATCAACTTGAAGTTAGAAACTATAACTCATGGAAATATCATGTGCAATAGCATGAACAAAATAAATGATCATTGAACAAACCTTGATGTGGCCATTGTAGTGCTCCTCCTCAAGTACAATCATGAAACTATCCTCATCAAACAAAGTTCCACTTAGCTCTCTCAGTTTGAAGATTTTAATCCACCTCTGCCTCCATTTCCTCAGGTAATTGTACACCTGTGTGCCAGTGACCTCATTGCCACTGAACTCCTGAAGAGCCTTAGGAACCTGGTTCAAGTGGACTTCTTTGAATCCTTTATCAATCTTAACACCAGTTGAAATCAGCTGGCATATGCGGCAAAGGATAAATCCAGATATCACATCTGTCCATCTCATAGCAGGCCTCTGCCAGCTTGCACAACTGGACCAGCAGCAGCAACCTGAAAGAGCATCTAGGCCCTTAGTGAGTTTTGGTGTGTTGAATGACAACTAGATTAAAGGTCTAATGAACTTGTTAAGCATGTGAGTGGGTATAATGTTATTGATGAATAATCTTTGTGGGAAAGATTCTATTAAATGGCTCATATGATGAAAAGAACAAGTGCGATACATGGCATTGTTCATCTAAGCATGAAAAGCAAAAAATTGTGTTAAAGATGAGTTGAGGCTTGTTTGATAGCTTTATAGTGCAAGATTGCTTAATTTGAAGATTAATGTCATAGTAATGAATATTGTATAATCCCATGATGTTCATGTGTAATCTATTACAAGCAAATTAAGGTGAAGATAGAGGCATGATGGCATTGGGTTATTCTTCGATCTCTAAATAAAATGAGAAGCTTATTAGTAACAAATGGAATATTGAAGTCAAAAGAAGATATGATCTCAAGTGGGTTTCATTCTTGATGTCAAAATAAAGCTAGACTCAAATGTGGTAGCAATTGGATGAAGGAATCAAGCAAGAGATTAGCAACGAGGTACTAAGCAAAGTTTGGTCAAGTGGTGACTTGGCCATGAGCTTTGCTAGGGTGAAGTGGCTAGTGCTTGGAGGATTTCGAGGTATCAAGTCAAACCTTACCGAGTATGGCAATGGGATGCATCAAATGTTTATTGAGTCATATAAAAGGGTGACTTGTGATCTAAAGTTGGATTTCATTCATATGTGTGGAATATTGATCCAAGTCACTAGCTCAAGGTTGAAGTGTTCAAACCAAAGAGACAAAAATGGATGCAGCCCTCAAGTGGATATATTGATCAAGTATGGTACGGTTCATGATGATGAAGCTCAAGCAAAGGAATAGTGTGTTTATGTTTTAAATTGAGTATAGGTATGCCGTACTATCAAGAGGGGTGCATCACATGGCCATTTGACAAAGTCTCAGTGCTTAAGTTTCCTATGTGAGTTGATGAGAGATAGAAAAGCCACACGTACACGCTTTGTCAAGTCAAAACAGTGGCAAAATTGGAAGCTCCGGTTTTAGAAACAAGAAGTTCCGATTTTCGATGCCATGTGTCACTAACAGCTAGTTCCGAAGCTTCCGATTTTCAGAAACCAGTAGTTTCGATTTTGGTCTGACACCCTAGTGGCTAATTTTTGAGGGGTGGTGTATTTATACCCCCACGCCCTCTCCAGTTGCTTGCTGCTGCTTCTAAGGTTGTTGGTGTGCTTCTTGCCTGTTCTAAGCTAAACTAAAGCCAAGATAGCTCTCCCAACCCCTCTTTGTGAGGTTATGGATCTTTGCTAGATCTTGTGAGTTGGGTAGTAGAGAGGAGCCATTCGTGAGCATTAAAAGAGCACTAAGTTCCTTGAGCACTGGTTTTCCTTGTCAAGTTTCAAGTGAAGCATTTGTTACTCTTGGAGGTGTGCCTCCTAGACGGCTAGGCGTCGCCGGGTAGCTCCCAACAGTGTGGTGAGCAACAACAAGTTTGTGAAGACTGCGATCTTGCCTCTGTAAGGAAAAATATCATCTAGTGAAAACGAGAAAAGTGGTTGAAAGAGACTCGGCACATTGGAAGGGAGTTGAGTAGACTCGTATTTTAATAGGCTCCTCAACGAAGACATAGGACTCACACTAGTGAATCTGAACTTTGGTGAAACAAACCCTCATGTTTGCTCGCCGGTTTGATCTCATTTGTATTCATTATTAAACTTGTGAATTTAGTTGATCTACTTGAGTGTTCATATTTGTGAAGTGCAGGAACTGTGTGAGCCTGCTGAGAAACACCCAGTGAGCTCCTACACCAAGTTGGTTTGATCTCGAGCTCGTTAGCTACTCATAAACATCTTCGAAAATACCGGAAGTCGCTAATAAACTTGTTTTAAGTTGCGATGATTTCAGGGTACGCCTATTCACCCCCCCTCTAGTCGACATCAAGATCCTTTCAATTGCTATCAGAGCTTGGACTCACATTCAAGCTTAACCTCTGTGAGGAAAGATGTTGACACCATTTGAGGTAACCTTCGACTTCAAGCCACTCGCATTCGACGGCTCGAACTACGCTTCCTAGTCTGCTCATGTACTTGATATCTTTAGGGCCATGGGTCCTCAAATCGAGCAGGTTGTAATTGTGAGCATTTCTCCTCCAAATGTTGATCGGTCAAAATTAACTCAAGAGGAAGATAAATGCCTACAACTCAACGCTTAAGCATCTTATGTTTCAATTCATGCTTTGAGTGAAAATGTATTTGATGCTGTCATGGATGAGGATGATGACTATGATACGAACCATGATGCGCACCGTATATGGACCACTCTCAAAGAAATGTATGGTGCTTGTGAAAACCATGGTCAAGAATATAAAGCAAGTAAGTCAGAAAGAAAAGGCTCAAGCTACTCAACAGAGAGATCATGAGGACTCTCCTATCTCAGCTGCTGATGAAGAACCGGAGGGTCCGATTTCTGAAATCGGAAGATGCGGTTTTGAGAGTGAGGTGGCCAGCAACTGCTTCAACAGTGAAGAGCATTCACGTCACTAGCCACACGAGAAATCCATTGCTTCAAGTTACTCATTTTCACAACAGAACACCCATAAGTGCTTCATGGCTAAGGGTGAGAAGAAAAGAGAAGATGAAGATGAAGAGTTTGAGTTTGAGTTTGACAAGATGTCCAAAAGAAACAAGAAAAAGGTGGTCAAACTCATGAAGACAGTGTACAAGCAAAGAGGAGAGCTTGAGAGATAAGAGGATTATCTTATTGGAAAGATCAAGGAACTCGAGTCTCTCAATGAAGAAATGAGGAAGCTCAATGAATCCAATGTATCCTTGCTTGATAAATGTAAAGAACTGGAAAAAAGATATGCATGTGCTACTAACTCCCTTTCATATGTAGCATCATTGGAGGAAGCAAACCAAAAGTTCAAGGCTCAACTTAAGGAGCTCTCTAGCAAGTATGTGAACTTGCAAGCTACTCATAAAGAACTAGAGTATTCTCATGAGAAGCTTGTGGACTCACATACTATGATTGAAATGGCTTGTGAGGTTATGGTTACCACGGTAAACTCTTTAGAACCTCCAATGCACAAGTATACATGCTCTCTAGCTAAAATTGACATATCTTGTGTTAACCATTGCGGCTTGCAAGCAAAAGTTTCTTGGTATGATCAAGTTCTTGTAGAGTCATGTGACGACCTCATTGCACAAGAGAATGATAATATGAGGCAAGAGGTCGAGAAGCTCTAGATGGACTTGTCTAAGCTAAAAGGCAAGGGCATTGCACACCTTTCCCAAGATAACCGTGATGACATGGTGAAGAAGTTTGAGAAGGGTTCAACTTTGCGAAGCCTTTGCAACAATTCTGTCAAGTCCATCACAAGGCAGAAGCAAGACAACAACAAGAAAAAGTTGAAGATAGAGGCATGATGGCATTGGGTTATTCTTCGATCTCTAAATAAAATGAGAAGCTTATTAGTAACAAATGGAATATTGAAGTCAAAAGAAGATATGATCTCAAGTGGGTTTCATTCTTGATGTCAAAATAAAGCTAGACTCAAATGTGGTAGCAATTGGATGAAGGAATCAAGCAAGAGATTAGCAACGAGGTACTAAGCAAAGTTTGGTCAAGTGGTGACTTGGCCATGAGCTTTGCTAAGGTGAAGTGGCTAGTGCTTGGAGGATTTCGAGGTATCAAGTCAAACCTTACCGAGTATGGCAATGGGATGCATCAAATGTTTATTGAGTCATATAAAAGGGTGACTTGTGATCTAAAGTTGGATTTCATTCATATGTGTGGAATATTGATCCAAGTCACTAGCTCAAGGTTGAAGTGTTCAAACCAAAGAGACAAAAATGGATGCAGCCCTCAAGTGGATATATTGATCAAGTATGGTACGGTTCATGATGATGAAGCTCAAGCAAAGGAATAGTGTGTTTATGTTTTAAATTGAGTATAGGTATGCCGTACTATCAAGAGGGGTGCATCACATGGCCATTTGACAAAGTCTCAGTGCTTAAGTTTCCTATGTGAGTTGATGAGAGATAGAAAAGCCACACGTACACGCTTTGTCAAGTCAAAACAGTGGCAAAATTGGAAGCTCCGGTTTTAGAAACAAGAAGTTCCGATTTTCGATGCCATGTGTCACTAACAGCTAGTTCCGAAGCTTCCGATTTTCAGAAACCAGTAGTTTCGATTTTGGTCTGACACCCTAGTGGCTAATTTTTGAGGGGTGGTGTATTTATACCCCCACGCCCTCTCCAGTTGCTTGCTGCTGCTTCTAAGGTTGTTGGTGTGCTTCTTGCCTGTTCTAAGCTAAACTAAAGCCAAGATAGCTCTCCCAACCCCTCTTTGTGAGGTTATGGATCTTTGCTAGATCTTGTGAGTTGGGTAGTAGAGAGGAGCCATTCGTGAGCATTAAAAGAGCACTAAGTTCCTTGAGCACTGGTTTTCCTTGTCAAGTTTCAAGTGAAGCATTTGTTACTCTTGGAGGTGTGCCTCCTAGACGGCTAGGCGTCGCCGGGTAGCTCCCAACAGTGTGGTGAGCAACAACAAGTTTGTGAAGACTGCGATCTTGCCTCTGTAAGGAAAAATATCATCTAGTGAAAACGAGAAAAGTGGTTGAAAGAGACTCGGCACATTGGAAGGGAGTTGAGTAGACTCGTATTTTAATAGGCTCCTCAACGAAGACATAGGACTCACACTAGTGAATCTGAACTTTGGTGAAACAAACCCTCATGTTTGCTCGCCGGTTTGATCTCATTTGTATTCATTATTAAACTTGTGAATTTAGTTGATCTACTTGAGTGTTCATATTTGTGAAGTGCAGGAACTGTGTGAGCCTGCTGAGAAACACCCAGTGAGCTCCTACACCAAGTTGGTTTGATCTCGAGCTCGTTAGCTACTCATAAACATCTTCGAAAATACCGGAAGTCGCTAATAAACTTGTTTTAAGTTGCGATGATTTCAGGGTACGCCTATTCACCCCCCCTCTAGTCGACATCAAGATCCTTTCAATTGCTATCAGAGCTTGGACTCACATTCAAGCTTAACCTCTGTGAGGAAAGATGTTGACACCATTTGAGGTAACCTTCGACTTCAAGCCACTCGCATTCGACGGCTCGAACTACGCTTCCTAGTCTGCTCATGTACTTGATATCTTTAGGGCCATGGGTCCTCAAATCGAGCAGGTTGTAATTGTGAGCATTTCTCCTCCAAATGTTGATCGGTCAAAATTAACTCAAGAGGAAGATAAATGCCTACAACTCAACGCTTAAGCATCTTATGTTTCAATTCATGCTTTGAGTGAAAATGTATTTGATGCTGTCATGGATGAGGATGATGACTATGATACGAACCATGATGCGCACCGTATATGGACCACTCTCAAAGAAATGTATGGTGCTTGTGAAAACCATGGTCAAGAATATAAAGCAAGTAAGTCAGAAAGAAAAGGCTCAAGCTACTCAACAGAGAGATCATGAGGACTCTCCTATCTCAGCTGCTGATGAAGAACCGGAGGGTCCGATTTCTGAAATCGGAAGATGCGGTTTTGAGAGTGAGGTGGCCAGCAACTGCTTCAACAGTGAAGAGCATTCACGTCACTAGCCACACGAGAAATCCATTGCTTCAAGTTACTCATTTTCACAACAGAACACCCATAAGTGCTTCATGGCTAAGGGTGAGAAGAAAAGAGAAGATGAAGATGAAGAGTTTGAGTTTGAGTTTGACAAGATGTCCAAAAGAAACAAGAAAAAGGTGGTCAAACTCATGAAGACAGTGTACAAGCAAAGAGGAGAGCTTGAGAGATAAGAGGATTATCTTATTGGAAAGATCAAGGAACTCGAGTCTCTCAATGAAGAAATGAGGAAGCTCAATGAATCCAATGTATCCTTGCTTGATAAATGTAAAGAACTGGAAAAAAGATATGCATGTGCTACTAACTCCCTTTCATATGTAGCATCATTGGAGGAAGCAAACCAAAAGTTCAAGGCTCAACTTAAGGAGCTCTCTAGCAAGTATGTGAACTTGCAAGCTACTCATAAAGAACTAGAGTATTCTCATGAGAAGCTTGTGGACTCACATACTATGATTGAAATGGCTTGTGAGGTTATGGTTACCACGGTAAACTCTTTAGAACCTCCAATGCACAAGTATACATGCTCTCTAGCTAAAATTGACATATCTTGTGTTAACCATTGCGGCTTGCAAGCAAAAGTTTCTTGGTATGATCAAGTTCTTGTAGAGTCATGTGACGACCTCATTGCACAAGAGAATGATAATATGAGGCAAGAGGTCGAGAAGCTCTAGATGGACTTGTCTAAGCTAAAAGGCAAGGGCATTGCACACCTTTCCCAAGATAACCGTGATGACATGGTGAAGAAGTTTGAGAAGGGTTCAACTTTGCGAAGCCTTTGCAACAATTCTGTCAAGTCCATCACAAGGCAGAAGCAAGACAACAACAAGAAAAAGTTTGATCACATTAAGTGCTTCGAGTGCTCAAAGATGGGACACTTTGCTTCCATGTGCACAACGAAGAAAGAAGACAAGCCAGTACTCTCCAAGAGACAAAGAAGTCTAACAAAAAGGAGATGCTTCAGCTATCATGAGAAAGGACACAAGATCGCATTATGTACAAGAAAAAGGTCTCACTCTTGGAAAACTAGAGGCTCCGGTTTGTCAAAACCGGAGGTTCCAGTTTTGGCAGTGAAACCCCACATCAAGCTGAAACAAAGGCTTCTTGAAGGCTCAAGAAAAGTATATGGGAGGTGCTGCTATCACAAGTCAAGATAAGAAAGCTACAATCAACATCAAGAATAAAAATTGCTATGAATGTCAACTAAAGGGTCATCTTGGTAATGATTGCTTAAATGGTAACGCTCCTAAGCTCAAGTTCATTCATAATGATTCTAAGAAGCTTCGAAAGAACCTAAATGACTCTTGTGCTGCCAAAGTGACTCTCTCACCTAAAGCTAACACAAAAGCAATTTGGGTACCTAAGACCTTGTTGACTAACTCTAGTGGATCCAACATGGTTTGGGTACCAAAGTGTGCTTGAAAGATATATACAGGTACTTACAAGTGCATTGGAGCTTGGCATACTTGAGAAGAGCATTACTCATACATCCTTAGCTCAAGTTGGATTTTCATGACCATTCAAGAGAAAGTGCCAAGTTGAAAATTGATGACTCATTCTATTCTTCAATGCATCTATGGTAACAAGTACTTTGCTCCTGTCTATCTAGCTAATTGTATATGAATATGCTCCTATGCTAATCATATATAAGGACTAGATAACATTCTTGATCTAGTTAAGTAATATCTATTTTATCATATCATTCGATGCTTTTAATTACTTCCTCTAGGAAGCTATTGTGTTGAACATGTACGCAGGTTATTAATGAAAGCATTTAGCTCAAAGAAGAGAAGTCAAGTAGGTCAGCCGAACTTCAAGACCGAAACCGGAAGCTCCGGATTCTGTCGGCAGAACCTAGATGAGGTCATCAAGGGAATCTAAACAATTAATTTGTCACCTGATATGCATATAATCTTCTCTTAAGGTTAACTATACTCGAAAGGGTGACAGTAAGCAATCCTTGACTCAATTTTATCATGGCGTGCTTTATGACTAGACCAAGATATTGAATGAGCTTCCGTGAAGTCTTAACTGAGTCTCCTTACCCGTGTCAAAACTGGAGGTTCCTATTTTGGAAACCGGAGGTTCCAGTTTTTTGCGGAGAGTGTTTTATTCCGCTGCAAAAGTGCCTTCTCTCCTAGCATCAGAAATTTTCGTAGATTTTTTCGAAAATTCCATAGGTTACAGAATTTCCGAAAATACCAGAAGTCGCTGATAAAATTATTTTAAGTTGTGATAATTTCAGGGTATGCCTATTCACCCCCCTCTAAGCGATATCATGATCCTTTCACAACCCCAGCAGCCCCAACAACTCCGACCTCAGCACCAGCAAAGGACCAAGGAACATAAGGTAATTAGCAGCAAGGATCTCAACATTGTTCACTTCAGCCATCTCCTATTTTCAAGTGCCACACCCACTTAGATACAATTAAAAGGCTCTTCATTGCATGTGTTAGCTGGCCCATGATATGAAATGCATTGCACTTAAGCAAACAAAATGCACATGCCTCATGTGAAGTATAGTATCAAATAAATAATCATCATTGCACATGTCTCTAGCCTCAACAAAATTGTAGTACAAGAAAATAATCATCATTGCACATGTCCAAAGTCTCAGCAAAATTGTAGTATAAGAAAATAATCATTATTGCACATGTCCATCTATTGCCCCA
Organism: Setaria viridis; assembly: GCF_005286985.2. Taxonomy (NCBI): domain Eukaryota; kingdom Viridiplantae; phylum Streptophyta; class Magnoliopsida; order Poales; family Poaceae; genus Setaria; species Setaria viridis. Next base: position 47,526,099 of record NC_048271.2, read on the forward strand.
ACACAGTCCTACATGAACACCTAACATTTATTTGTTACAAGATATGCACCCAAGCATGCAGCAATAACCTACAAACTATGTCAAATTCATTACCTTAAAGTACGAGTACCATGTTGAGCCGTTGCTTATCTTAAGTGGTGTCTCATTAGACGGAGGTCATATCTTGCCTAAGTTCCCCAATAGCATACAAGACTTTTTTGAAATATCTACTCACTGTCTCTATAGATCTCTTCCAATTTTGGTGTATAACTCTAAAGCGTTGGTTCTGGCCCACAAAATGAAGAAACATTGCAACTTGCTCTTCAATACTAGTATATATGCTATATCTTAGCAAATTCCTTTCCCTAAGCAAATTATATAGCTTGAAAAAGAGCTCTTCTCATGCGAAGCATGTTTACACACTCAACATAGTTGGAGTTGTAAATTTTATCCAAGTTCTTTTGCCATTCGCCATCCATCATGCTCAGAGGGCCATAACAGATTTGAAGCCTGAACAATGATGCATTCTAATCCTACTAAACAAGAATGCATACATTGCCGTGATAAGAGCAGCAACCCGAGCAATTAGCATGCTTCTCTCCTCCTCCAAAGCCATCTAACAAAGCAACATAACAACCATGACTAACAAAGCAAAACGACAGATGAAGTAAAATATTCCATGTGAAAAGGAAAACATCATTGGCCTTGAACACTTGCTCAGATTTACTAGAAAATAACATCACAGGCATGGACAAATGCTCAGATTTAATTGAAATCACATCACAGGCATGTACATATGCTCAAATTTAATGGAAAATAACATCACAGGTATGGACATGTGCTAAAAAAACATTTATCCTCAAATCTAAATCTCACATAGTCAGCATCGACAGAGTAAATCATTAATCCGCAATAACTAGAATAAGAGGAGAGGGGTCATGAAGGGATGATTGGTTATACCGAACGAGCAGAAGCAGGAACCCAAGTAAAAGCGCACGAACAAACAAGGGATGGTATATCTGCAACCACGCACCAATCAAGAACTCAGATCCGGTGTTCCTGCACCGAGATTTAGAAGGAAGGATTAGGGTTTGTAGATCAAGAGAAAGAGGGAGAGGAAGGGGGGGAGATTCACTTGCCTGTTCAACACCAGAAACCACGAGCGCCTGCAAGACAATGAGGGAGGAGTTCAATTCGCGAATCCATGAACACTGGAGGAGACAAGAGAAATCAAAGAGGAGAAAAGAAGAGAACCTGCTGTCGGAGAGCATGAATGGTGAGCAAGCGCAAGAGTGACGGTCGTGGTGGGGATATATAGCGGTGAGTGGCGCGAAACGGGAGGTCACCCTAGGACTTTGGTGTCAGCCCCCGCTATCTCCTGCCGGTTAATTTTTTCCCCGCCCGCATGCGTCGCCGCCACACCGCGTGAGCTAGGCTCGGCGGAAACGCCCGAATCCCTCCTTCCCCCGAGCCTGGCCGCGGAGGCTATTTTGCACGAGCGGAGCCCGGCTTCACGGGAAGACCAGGCAACCAAACGTCGCGGGCCTGCATCTGGTGAGCCTGGTTGGGTCGCGCCCAGGCAACCAATCACGCTCTAATTCTCGGTCGCATTTATAAAATGCTCAGACCCAGAGCCTGAAGAGTTCTTGACATGTCCCACGCCCGCATCAGCCGGCGTGCGACTGTGCGAGGCAACTGCTTGGTTTGTGCCTGCCTTGTGCCTTGCGCTTGCACTGCCTCTCCCGGTCTCCCCTACTCACCCGCCGTCGGTGGAGCCGGTGGCTGCGTAGCTGGCAACCCACGTGGACAGGGACCAAAAGTACATTTCCACCCGTTAGGTAGGAGTAGAACCCGGACAATCGGTGGGTACCAACGTACCAGTGTCCGCCCGCAGCTTTCCGTTTCTTTTGGCGCGGCAACACGCCTCGCCAGTACTATTCGCGGCGTCGTTGTTCCGGAGTGCCCCGCGACTACACAGCACGCGCGCACGCACCAGCGACGAGTGCTCGTACGAGCCCAACCGCCGACGCCGACTCCTCGTCGCGTTCGTCGTCGTCGTCGATCGGTCGGTGTTCGTGCCAATTCTTCGATCGTGTGGCCGTGTATGCCAATAATTCGCTGCCGAACCAAGCTTCGTACTGGTATTATAGGATACTGCTGGTAGCTTGATAGGTCATTGGTTAGCTTGGCAATAGGGAGAGGCCTGTGTCTCCGTGTGTCCGGTCGTGATCACGGCGCGTGTGGGATTCTGCCAAATTCGAGGAAGCGCTAGCTAGACTCTTCGTCGTCGTGTTGGGTGGCTTTCAGGCTTCAGACTTTCGCGAAGTCTTTAATCAGTTTTTTTTTTTTTTTTTTGGGGGGGGGGGGGTGGTTATGGGCTTCTTCAGGCTGCATATATGATGGGCCGGGAAACAGATCGCATGGGGAAAACAAAGAGGCCCAGGTGCAGGACAGTTCTGAAATCAAAGATCCTGCCTAAAATCCTGTCTGATCCTGACGAAATATGCTGTTCTGCATGAGCTCCTCCGTCGTGCCTTGTGCGTGGATGAGTGGAACTCCACACGAACGACTTCGAGAACAGAGGATTGGTGGACCGTGCATGCACTCACGAGGCGTCTGCTCTTCTTCCTTTTCGGCCTTCTCATGGTGCCAGATTTCCATGCAGTATACAGTTAAAATGTGCAATTGGTTTAGGTAACTTGCTACTACCTATCATCCACATTGTGATTCACTCGAGTAAATTGCAACTTGCACGCGGTACAACATGTTAAAAGGGCTACTTGGGGAGTACATGAATTTTGTAGGAACAATTTACCTTGTATACAAGTGTATAAAAAAGAGAGTGAATAGCATATTTTTTAGACTCAAGAGTTGGTTTGGTACAGCTCCCGCCCTAAGCTCAAGAAATTCTTTGAGCTGTAGGCACATTAAAGGTGCGTCCAGAGCTGATTCTCTGCTGATTTTAGCAGGATCTAAAAGGTTGGGAGCTGAAAAAAAAATAACTTCTACTGATTTTGTGAAGTGATTCTCCATCTTGATTTTAAGAGTTTATGCTAGAGAATCGAGAGAATCACTTTCAGCCATAGAATCACTTATTTTAGAGAATAAGCTTCCATAAATAATCAGAATCAGATGGAGCTTGACCCTAAAAGTACTCCTATTTAGTTAAGCAGTTTTGTTTTTGGATCAGCGCGTATGTGTTAAAACACTTTGTTTGATATATAATAAACTCCAAATAATATATGGGATTTCAGAACTAAGGTTGTGTCAAACAAGATCTAACTCCCGAAACCTACTGTCTCTTTTCGAACTCTAAGGAGCTAGAATGTCAAAATTCAGGGAGCTTTCATCTCTGAACTGCGATGGGCTACTGCTCCAGAAAATGAAGGGCTCGTCCAACTCCAAGCCATAATGCAAGCCCAAGTCAACGAGTCATAACATGCATCGCGCCGATCGAGCCGCCAATGCAAGCCAGCTAGCTCGCAATGTCTGCAAGTGCCAAGTGCCCGTCTTGACATGCCCACCCGTGGACCAGCAGCTGACTCAGCGGTCAGCATTCGGACTGCAACGCTGCATGCATACAGGCAACGGTCTCAACTCTCAAGTCTAAACTCTCATGCTAATGTAATAACGTCCACGTCAAAATGGCACGCAACCAAGAAAACAGTCAAACAACGGCAGCAACCAGCAAGCGCCTCTGCTACCCTATCCGCTCTCTCCCTCGCTCTATATAAGCTCCAACCATCCTTCACAAGTGGAGCCACACAAATCGCTTGCATTTATCTTAAAAAGATAGCAAACATTTGAGCTTTAGACACACATGGAGTTCAGCACGATGCGCCGCTCATGCGTGCTACTTGTCTCCTTGGCCCTGCTCCCTGTGCTGGGGATGGCCGCCGACTCCATCGGCAGCTACTGCGCCGGTAATAGCTACGCCGGCAACAACAAGGCCGTGGCCAGCATCAACTCCGTCCTCGCCGACCTCGTCGCCACGGCCTCCACCGGCGGCTACGCCACGTCCACCGCCGGCAAGGGCAACAGCGTCATCTACGGCCTCGCGCAATGCCGCGGCGACGTCTCCGCCGGCGACTGCGCGGCCTGCCTCGCCGACGCCGCCAAGCAGCTCCCCGCCACCTGCAGCTACAGCTCCGACGCAAGAATATGGTATGCCAATGCCGCGTATACATTCTGAGTTTCTGACATGAACCGTCTGTGACCACTGCTTAGATATATATATTCGCACGTGCGTGCAGGTACGACTACTGCTTCATGCGGTACGAGAACGCCAACTTCATCGGGCAGGCGGACACGGACGCCGGCGTGATCCTGGTGAACGTGCAAGGGATGGACAACGCCAAGGCGTTCGAGAAGGCGGTGGGGAAGGTGGTCGGGAAGGCGGCGGCGCAGGCGTCGGCATCGGGGAGCGGCGGGCTCGGGCGGGACAAGGACCAGTACACGGCGTTCGTGACCATCTACGGGCTGGCGCAGTGCACGCGGGACCTGGCGCCGCTGGCGTGCGCGCAGTGCCTGTCCACGGCGGTGTCCCGGTTCGGCGACTACTGCCGCGCGCAGCAGGGGTGCCAGATCAACTACAGCAGCTGCAGGGTGCGCTACGAGATCTACCCATTCTACTTCCCTCTCGCCGGCAACGCCGGCCGCGCCACCACCGACATGACCAAGAACACCAAGATCGTCGTGCACCCTTGATGCATTTGTCTGTGCAACAATTAGCGCGCATCATGATGTGCATGCGTGCGTGCAAGCATATACACACTTAAGTAGAAAGTCCCTAAGAATGAAGTGATTTGGTGTTGGATAAGGCTATAAAGAATAGCCTTTGCGTGTGTAACTGGGAATAAACATGTGCTACATACTGCTAAGCAGTTTAAGTACACGTCTGCGTCAAAGCAGTAATATTGGTAAGTTAGTTACATCCAGTGGCCCCGAAGTGTTATGTTTCGGTCGACACGGATGATTCGGTATGTGGATCACTCTCTGTTTGCTTCTTGATCAACTATGTACATGTGTTCCCGAGAAGATTTTTCAGGACGATCCGTAGCGACAAACAGTTCATTGCAAATCTGCTATGTTCTGGGCATCTGAGTTTTCTTCCCCATAAATTTCCCATATGTAAAAATGGTGTTTCCTCCTTAGTTTTCTAACTCAAAATAGGAGTGTGGAGAAAAGAAAATAGCACAAAATTAGGGCATCCCTCCTTCCGAAATGTAGTTTGATTGAATTGTATCTTAAGTTAAACTCTACTAACTTTGACAAAGTGGTCAAGAGAAAAAATATATTAATATCTACTATGCACTAAATAAGATATATTTTATAATGGATTTAACAAAACCATTGGATGTTGCAGATGATGTTGCATTTTTCTGCAACGGACAAACTAAAACAATTCGCATTTTGAAACTTAGGGAGCACTGTTTTCATACCAGAGCGGAGCTGGCTCGTACCATTGGATATTCATGTGTCATAAAATTTTGCAAATCCTACCTAGAAAAAACTATTAATGGATGTTGTTGACCTGTTGTGTGCGAATTGAGCTTAGCTCAGCTGGTAACGCGTTATTCTTTTAGTGGTAGGCGATGTGCTCGTTGACAGCGAGGTGCTAGTGATGACTTCGTCAATCTCGAGAATTTGCCGGCTCAGTCTTTCGGCAGTGCTCATAGGGGTAGGGTTACGTGTGTATTCGTAGGAACGAGTGTGCGTATGTGTATGTGAGCGTCTGCGTCTGTACTATGTGATTCGAAAAAAAAGTTGACATGTTGTGTGGTGGGGGGTTTTCAGGGATGGTGTTTTCGGCAGGCACAAGGCCTCGATTTGTTGGTGCCTACTGAGACGAACCGCACACTGCATGAATGCAGTGCGTTTGAATCCGAAGCAGCTGCAGAATGATGTAGCCTGGACTAAGAGTCAACTTCTGTAATGCAGCGCACTGTTCGCTATGGGGTCACCATGCAATGGGAACGTCTCTATCTTCATGATGAATTGCCTGTCCAAACCGTCGGCGCTGTGCAGTCAAGCGTGGAAAAGTGGACAAGGGAGAATTTTCCTAACCTCGGTACAAATTGATGCCGATTGTATATAGGGCGCGCGGGATGGAGTGACTGGCGCCAAACTGACGTGATATACCTAACGAACATTCAAAGTTAGGGACGATCCGATCGAATTGTATGCTGCATGGCCAATCTCAACGGTCATCCAATCCAATGCACGCCAATCTTGCAGCCGCCCGCTTCTTCCACCGACAAACAAACAGGAGGACCACCTCAGTCGGCAAGGCGGCAAATCATCAATTCCAGGGCCTATAGAATTTTCCATGATGACCCAATACGTGAGAGGCCCGATCGACTCGCCAGCCCAATAACATCAAGACATTTTATGCTCGGCTACACCACCAACCAACCAACCGGGCCCTTCGTCTGTGACTGGCTTTGTGCCACCGCCTAGCGTAGACAGACGTGGAAGCAAGCGAGCATATCACCACTTGCATGCGTGCCACCTCTGACGGCCGTGGAACGCGGCCGGCCGCCGGCCCGCGCGCACAAAAGGGCAGAGCAGGGTCGACGCCTAGAGGCCCAAGACCACAGAGCTATGCGACACGTACGCGCGCACCGCTGAATTCCAAGCAGCAGTTGCCCAAGTAACGTAGGAGCGCGGGGAAGGAAGGAGCAACGCCATGGCCTCCGGCGACGCGAGCCCTGACGCTAAGTACGCCTACACCATCGTGTACGTCACGGACGTGGAGAAGGCGGCCGCCTTCTACGCCGCCGCCTTCGGCTACGCCGTCCGCCGCCTCGACCAGTCCCACAAGTACGCCTCTTTGATCGCGTTCCATCCCCCTTCCTGGTTCCTGAATGCGCGCTGGCTATAGCCTCTGCGGACGACGCTCAATAATCTGCTGCCTTTTTTTGTTTGGTTTGCAGGTGGGCGGAGCTGGAGAGCGGGGCGACGACGATCGCGTTCACGCCGCTGCACCAGCGGGAGACGGATGGGCTGTCGGGGCAGGTGCAGCTGCCGGACGCGACCGCCGCGCGGGGCCCCGTCGAGATCTGCTTCGTCTACGCGGACGTCGACGCGGCGTACAGGCGCGCCGTCGAGCACGGGGCGACGCCCGTGAGCGCGCCGGAGCAGAAGCCCTGGGGGCAGAAGTCCGGCTTCGTGCGGGACATGGACGGGAACGTCGTGCGCATCGGGAGCCACGTCCGCGAGTGATCTCGGGCTCTCGCTCCGCCCCGGGCGATCCGTCGGTTCCGGTCAGCTGCTTCCTGCTGCGTGGCATGCGTATGGCCTATGGCGGCATGGATGCGGAGGTTTAATCGGTGTCGACGTGTCGTGTACATGGCTTATTATAGAACAATAATAATAATAAATTAAATCGTGTAGGGAGCTCTAGTCGTGGAGCTAGGTGTATATGTGTGCAGACCAGTGTACAAGGCTAGTAGCAAAATAAACGTGATCTCGATCGCCAGTGGCTAGTGGTCATACGGGTATCAGACTATCAGTATCGGTCCCTTTTATTTTTTCTCTACCCCACTCGGTAAGTTGATAAGGACAGCCCGGACTGAAGGCCAGTGATTCTTGGGCTTAGAAGGGCACACAACAATCTTTTGAGCGAGCCATGGCGGCGTCGGCCCGAACCGTGTGCCATTTGTTCTCTTCTTACGTGTTTCCTAAAACTGGGCCTAAACATTTCCGGGCCGAGGAAAGATCAAGGCCGGCAGAATAAGGCTGACTCATCTTAAAAGATGAAAAGAAAAATCAAAACTATGGACAGTGATAGCCTTAAAAGGTACTCCGTACGGGCTTTCAAAAAAAAAAAGGTACTCCGTACGGAAACGTTGCCGGAAAATTTTATTGGAGTCACCGGTACACAATAGAGGAATACCATGTCACCGTTTCGATTAAAATGGTTCCGAGCCCATTAAATAATAAAAAATGCTATTAAAACGCAACATGCGTGAACATTGTCGCAGATGTGATCGTAGGTACAAAGTCAATAGGTTTGTCCTAAGCAGATGTTTTTCTAACTTTGACCCCTTGGCATCTAATGTCTTCGTTATTTGCAGTATTTCCTCAAAAAGAGAAAAACTGCCTTAGATAGAGATTGTAATAAATCCTGATATAGTCGTCGAACCATATGATACTTTGAATTTTTGTGTTTATATTGTGCATTACCGTCCGCTGTTTTGTTTTTTTATTACTTTCTTCATATTTCAAATATATTACTTATTATTTATTCATTGTGTCTAAGAAACGCGAAAAAAAATGATTTAACCCGGCCGAGCATAATCATTTGCGGTTTTGGCCAACAACAGAAGTAACTTTTTCTGCAAATTCTAGACCCAACAAATAGGACAATGCAGTGTTCGGCTGCCCTTTTCACCTTATCAGCAGTCCTGCAGCTTATTCTCTCTCACAAAATATTATTGAATAAGCACCAAAAAATCACAGCCGTATTCTCTCTCACAGAATACTATTGAATCAGCAGCAAAAAATCACAGCCGAATACAGCCTCAATGTTTCTAAACAGACCAGCTGGAGAAAAAGTACGCAATATCAAAAACAATCCTCTTATAGCAACTTCAAGAGTACCATAAAAGTTCTTCCCTAAAATTATGTATTGGAGACTCTTCCAAAAAAATTTCCCTTAACAACATATCAATCCACAGCAGATTGCTAATAACTAGCCCCAATATTTCAAAATAGGTCGTATCATCATAATTGAAGTGCCATTTTGGTAAAAGGATTTGAAGCAAACAAGGATCCAACAGCAACGAGCAGCATTTCCTTAACACCAGACGCGACGACACCTTACAGTCATTTCCTCGAAGCACCTATCGAGCGTGGCCGAGGAAAGTAGGATCCGTCGGCTCTGGAGCCTTCTCTTTCTTCTCGCCGTCGTCGTCGAAGAGCCCGTCACGCCATGCGCCGATAGCACTGTGCGCTAGCGCCACCGAGGTGCGGGAGCCCGCGGCGGGGTTGGAGCTGGGCCGCAGGTGGCCTTCCTAGCTACGCGGACAGAGGAGGCATTGCCAGCCTACGGGGAGGTGGCGCAGCCACGCCGCCTCGTGGCCGTTGCGATGGACGCAGCGCGTCGGAGCATGTCTCCCGACGACTATGACAAGAGCTTGCCTGCGTCTCTAGACCTCCCTAGCTCCGCCACTGAGCTCAAGTGACCAGACCGTGAGCTCCGACGACCGGACGGTGAGGAATCGCGGTTCCCGTGGCCGCCCGTGGCCGTGAGGGATTAGTGAAGGATCGAACTCGCGCATGTACGTGGGACGACGGAGGTATTTTTTTACGTTCACACATTTTTACAGAAAGAATGGGGATCCGTGGAGATAAGTTTTTTCTATTTTCCCTTTGCATGGGAACTATTCCTAGCCTAACGGTTTCTTCACAAATTTCTATAGCGTCGGCCGTTCCGCGGTAACCGAACGAGCCTTAAAGAGCACAAATAAAAAAATGTACCAATAAACAAGCCATTCCGGAGGTTCGAAGTAACAAAACACTACCCCGTGTTCCAGTGTTTTCCACTTGGCGCCGGAACTCACCCGAGCACTCCCCAGAAAAATCTCCTGGCCATCGACTCCCCACCCAGTCTCCCAGGCCCCGCCAAGTCGCTAGCCCCAACCCAACCGAACTGGTGGAAGCCGCACGAAACCTGCGACGACCGACCGAGCGAAGTAGCGAACCCCGCGCACCGTTCTGGAGAGCTCCCGCGCGCGCCCGAACTCTCCACCAGCTCCCGCGCGCGCGGCGCGCCTCCAGCCTACGCCTCCCGACCCCGAACCAGCGTCGCCCGCGCGCCGGGCGCCGCCACATCACCCCCCGCACGAACCTTCCCGAACGCCACCGCTCCCCGGCCCGGCGCCTGTATATAAACGGACGCCGCCGCCCCCTATTCGCCTCATCCCAACAACTCAGAGAAACAGAGCAAAGCATCCATCAAGCAATCACTCGATCATCAGAGCAGAAGCTCTCGATTCCGAAATCGCGCTCAGGCGTACGACGCGCACCAATCAGCTCTTCGAGCTTGGAATTTTGATCGGAGGAAGGAGAGATGGCGAGCAAGGGGGAGGGCCCGGCGATCGGCATCGACCTCGGCACCACCTACTCGTGCGTCGGGGTGTGGCAGCATGACCGGGTGGAGATCATCGCCAACGACCAGGGCAACCGCACCACGCCCTCGTACGTGGCGTTCACCGACACCGAGAGGCTCATCGGCGACGCCGCCAAGAACCAGGTCGCCATGAACCCCACCAACACCGTCTTTGGTAAGTCTTCCTCTTCCGCGCCTTTTTGGGAATAATTCTAGTTTCGTGGTTGTGGTGTCAAAACGAACTAGTTATATGATGATGATCGGTGACCATAATTCATAAGTCAGAACAAATCTGCTGTATCACTCAGTTATCACAATTGCACGGCTCCATGCTCTGCTCCCACTACTCTGTTTTTTTTGCTGGCAGAGCAGCGCTAAATTTTTTATCTCTAGTAAAAAACTAGATGCACCTTTTCACAATAGTGAAATTTGTTAGCACAGAATAGGAGTATTTATAACACAGAAAATTGTGATTATCCACTGCGACTAGTCTCTTAACCACTCTGCTTCTGCCATGCAGACGCCAAGCGGCTCATCGGCAGGCGCTTCTCGGACCCGTCCGTGCAGGCGGACATGAAGATGTGGCCGTTCAAGGTCGTCCCCGGCCCGGCCGACAAGCCCATGATCGTGGTGACCTACAAGGGCGAGGAGAAGAAGTTCTCGGCGGAGGAGATCTCCTCCATGGTGCTCACCAAGATGAAGGAGATCGCCGAGGCATACCTCAGCACCACCATCAAGAACGCCGTCATCACCGTGCCGGCCTACTTCAACGACTCCCAGCGCCAAGCCACCAAGGACGCCGGCGTCATCGCGGGCCTCAACGTCACGCGCATCATCAACGAGCCTACCGCCGCCGCCATCGCCTACGGGCTCGACAAGAAGGCCGCCAGCACCGGCGAGAAGAACGTCCTCATCTTCGACCTCGGCGGCGGCACCTTTGATGTGTCCATCCTCACCATCGAGGAGGGCATCTTCGAGGTCAAGGCCACCGCCGGTGACACCCACCTGGGCGGCGAGGACTTCGACAACCGGCTCGTGAACCACTTCGTGCAGGAGTTCAAGAGGAAGCACAAGAAGGACATCAGCGGCAACCCGAGGGCGCTCCGGCGGCTGAGGACGGCCTGCGAGAGGGCCAAGAGGACGCTCTCCTCCACCGCCCAGACCACCATTGAGATCGACTCGCTCTATGAGGGCATCGACTTCTATGCGACCATCACTCGGGCAAGGTTCGAGGAGCTCAACATGGACCTCTTCAGGAAGTGCATGGAGCCCGTGGAGAAGTGCCTCCGCGACGCCAAGATGGACAAGTCGCAGATCCACGACGTCGTGCTCGTCGGAGGCTCCACCCGTATCCCCAAGGTGCAGCAGCTACTCCAGGACTTCTTCAACGGAAAGGAGCTCTGCAAGAGCATCAACCCCGACGAGGCCGTCGCGTACGGCGCAGCTGTCCAGGCTGCCATCCTCAGCGGCGAGGGCAACCAGAAAGTGCAGGACCTGCTCCTGCTCGACGTCACGCCGCTCTCACTCGGGCTGGAGACGGCCGGTGGCGTCATGACTGTGCTGATCCCGAGGAACACCACCATTCCGACCAAGAAGGAGCAGGTCTTCTCCACCTACTCCGACAACCAGCCCGGCGTGCTCATCCAGGTGTACGAGGGTGAGAGGACGAGGACCAAGGACAACAACCTGCTCGGCAAGTTCGAGCTGACCGGCATCCCTCCGGCTCCCAGGGGCGTGCCCCAGATCAACGTGACCTTCGACATCGACGCGAACGGCATCCTGAACGTGTCGGCGGAGGACAAGACGACGGGTAAGAAGAACAAGATCACCATAACCAACGACAAGGGCCGGCTGAGCAAGGAGGAGATCGAGCGCATGGTGCAGGAGGCCGAGAAGTACAAGGCCGAGGACGAGGAGGTGAAGCGCAAGGTGGAGGCCCGCAACGCGCTGGAGAACTACGCGTACAACATGCGCAACACGGTGCGGGACGACAAGATCGCGTCGAAGCTGCCCGCGGAGGACAGGAAGAAGATCGAGGACACGATCGAGGACGCCATCAAGTGGCTCGACGGCAACCAGCTCGCCGAGGCCGAGGAGTTCGAGGACAAGATGAAGGAGCTGGAGGGGATCTGCAACCCCATCATCTCCAAGATGTACCAGGGCGAGGGCGGCGCCGCGGGCATGGACGAGGACGTGCCCAACGGCGCCGGCACCGGCGGTGGAAGCGGCGCCGGGCCAAAGATTGAGGAGGTGGACTAAGCGACTCGCGACAGGTCCTGAGCTGGAGCTGTAATGTTTCTGCATGCAGGTTCGGGGGAGAGACGAGAGAGTTGGTTTGTCTCGCCTGCGTCATGGCGTGTTAATCTGTCCGTGTGGAATAATACGGTGTTAATGCCTGGAGGATGTTCCAAGTCAGTGTCCATGTGGTAGTAGGTTCAGTAGAGTGAATCATATGTATTAGGTTTGGTAGAGTAAATAATTTGTAAGAACATCATACGTGTGTTCTTGTAATCATCTCTGCTTGAGTTTAGGAGTTGATGAATATAGATATACTACTGTTGTTTTCTCAATTTGCACGTTCTGATTCCTGTGTGTCAACAACGGATTAATCTCTGCCAGTTTCCCCCTTGGTCAAGCGATGATCAGAGCTACTACTATAGGGGTTCGCAGAGCTGTGCCACCCAAACTAATCAGGCCATTCAGTGTTTGTCTAAGAGTTTGGAAATGAGTTGATATCAAACAAACACTACTGATCTTTTTTTTTTAGAATTCCAGGGCATGACCACCCCTGTCCGTATGCATTGCAACAGGACTCAAGGTCAGAGTTCTCAGCACATTACAGATACAGGACGCCCCCAAATTGTTTCGGCAAAGGTTCTACATATACAAAAACTTAATTTCTATAACAGACGAGCAGCAGCTCGGAGCTCTCGTTGCTCCATCAGGGCAGAAGCCATGCAGACCCCCCAAAGACGGTGTCAGCTTCTTCCTGTTGCTTCCGGCCTGCCATCAGCAAGCACCACCCGTCCACAAGATCATCTCTGGTTGTCTTGTCAGATCCTCCAGCTTCATTAGCCAATGCTCGAACACCTCGAGGTGTCTTAATGGGCACAGCACCTTCCAGCTTTGCAACAGCTGCAAGATGAGTCGCCATAGTTGCCGCATACTGTGCCAGAGCCACCCTGAAAACACATACAATTTCTTAGTTTCCAAATGCCCCACAGGGCTGCAGCATTGAACATGTTTCTAGCTGCATTTCTCTTATCACTAAGCCAGGTTCTAGCTACTGCCTCATAGTCAGCACAAGGTGACTCCTGCATGATGACAGCGAGCCCCTGCCAAACTCTTTTGGCAATAACACATCCAAAGAACAGATGTACAGTGCTCTCATATTCACTGCAAAAAAGGCAAGTTCTATCCTCTACTTCCCTTCTCTTTTCTAGATTATCCCTAGTCAAAAGTTTATTTTTTGAGAGCAACCACAAGAAAACATGGATTCTCGGGGGTATCCGAAGCTTCCAAACCGAGGGGGTGTACACCGGTTTCACTCCTCTGAAGTTAATAATCTTGTACAAGGATTGGGTTGAGTACACACCATTGGAGGTGAACTGCCAAATCAGAGCATCCTCCTCCCCTTGAAAACTATGGTGGTTGCTAGCTGGATTATTTCATCCCACATCCTCATCAGCCTAGGCGTGGCACACCTTCTAAACGTACACTTAAGATTAACCCCATCCCACAGGTCTGCTACAGTACCTGTCTGTTCATTGATCAGCTCATAAATTTCCCAATAGAGAGTGGCTAAGCTGCAGGAGCCTAGCCAATTGTCTTCCCAGAACTTAACAGGTCTACCATTTCCAATCTTCCATCTATACCCCATTTTCGCCACTTTACCAGCCCACATCACACCCCTCCAGAACTGGGAGGCATTTGTGTCTATACAGGAGAGGATGTTAGTTTTCTGGGTATTATATTTATGGTCAACCGTCTCCATAGCTGATCTTTACCATTGCTACATCTCTGATCCAAGAGCTTAGCAGACAGATGTTTAAATCTCTCAGGTCAGGCATCCCCAAACCCCCGTACTCCTTTTTCAAGCATACCGAGGGCCAGTTGGCCAGGTGATAAGTTCTATGGCCATCAAAGTTATTCCACAGGCAATGCGCCATGTGGGAATTCAGGAGCTCGATGGCCCATTTAGGGAACTTGATGAACGATAGCAGGTAGATTGGAATGCTAGACAGACATGTTCCAATTAGCACCAATCTTCCACTATAGGATAGGAGCCTTCCTCTCCACCCTGCTATCCTTTTCACCATCTTATCTATTAGGGGCTGGATGTCCTCTCTCGTCAACTTGGAATAATGCAAAGGCACTCCTAGATACTTCATAGGAAGTGCCCCAATGGGGCAACCCATTATGTGAGAGATTCTATGCGCTTGATCCTCCTCCACGTTCATTGGAACGACCTCACTCTTGCTAAAATTTACTCTCATCCTCGACAACCTTTCAAAACAATTCAAGGTGCATTTCAGATTCTTCAGCTTCTCCTCATCCGCAGATGAGAAGAGAATTGTGTCATCTGCATATTGCAGGAAGATAACGCCTCCTGGCCTAAAATCCCCCAACAGTCCTTTAATCATATCCTGTCTAGCTGCTTTCATAAGCATTCTAGTTAGAATATCTCCTACTAGGTTGAACAACAAAGGAGACAGAGGGTCTCCCTATCTTAAGCCTTTTCGAGTTTTAAAGAAGTTGCTTTCCTCTCCGTTAAGAGTGAGCCCCACTGAGCCCCCTTTTACTACTTGTTTTATCCATTCAATCCATTCAACACAGAACCCTTTAGTGGTCAGAATTTCAAACAAGAAGTCCCAATTCACCCTTTTCATAGTCCAACTTGATGATGGTTCCAGGCTCTTTGTTGTGATTTTTTTTTTGAAACGGACCAGAGAGCTACCGATTATATTAAAAAGAAGAGTTCCAAACTGGATAAATACAAACAATCAAAAAAGTATAAAAAAGGCAAAGAGCTAAACAATTAAGTACACTTTATAAACAACACCAATCAGCATGCACCAGTAGAGCGGACAGATGTTTCACCCCAGCCATAATCCACGTCACGATCTCATCTTTGATTCTTGCAAAGATCATGTTGATAGTAGATTCCTTACTGTTAAAGATTCTCATGTTCCTTTCTGTCCATAGTGTCCATGTAATTAGTATGATGAAAGTGCGCATGCCTCTCCATGAGCAACAACTTGCTGCCGTCCTCACCGTCCACCAATGGTGTAGCGTGTCCGCCTATTCCCAAACCCTTGGATGGATTGCTGGTGCCGACACCCAGTCGGCCACCATGCCCCAAATTCTTCTTGTGAACTGCCATTCGACGAACAGACGCTCGGCCGCTTCATGCGAGCTTCGGCATAGTGGACAGTTAGTTTGATTGGGCCATCCCCGTTTCTGCAACCTGTCTGCTGTCCATAGGCGATTTTGAATTGCGAGCCAGGAGAAGATTTTGCGGCTTCTAGGAGCCCACATCTTCCAAATTAAGACGTCAAAGTTGGTGGATGCCAAACCAATGAATTGCGCATTGTAAGCGGATTTGGCGGAGTAGTTACCGTCGGCATTAAATTTCCATGTGATTTCATCGTGCACACCCAAGCGAAGAACCACATGCTGAATAGCTTTCCACGGAAAGACGAATTCTTGGAAGTGACGTGCAGAGAAGCTACTATGGTGTAGATTGATGTCCCGGATCCAATTTATGTTGCCTAATGCATCCCTTAGACTCCTGTTTTTTTCTCTTTGAGACTGAGTAAATACTTGGCGCTATGTCCTTTGGCCATTGACCTTGCACCCAGGCGCTATTCCAGAAAGGAGTCTTCGTTCCATCGCCTACGTCGATGCGTGTACATGCCGCAAATAGTTTCCTATCCGTGTTATTACATGGAACCTCTGAGCCCACCCAAAGCTTGTCTTCCGCTTTCCACTCATGCCATAACCATCTGAGCCTTAGCCCTCTTGCAAACTTATAGATGTTTAAGATACCGACTCCCCCAGTCTTGTCGGCCTAGCGGATCTTCGCCAGTTAACTTTGCATTTTCCTCCTGTTAATGCTGCCGCCCCTGCCCAGGAAAATTTCTTGCGCCTAGCGTCAATTTCCTGCATCACTTCTTTGAAGGCTTCCAACGCTGATAGGAGATAGACCACCTGCGAGATTAGGACCGATTTTGTGAGTGTTAGGCGTCCTGCCATGGTCATATTCTTTGCATTCCACGCAGTGAGTTTGCCAATCACTTTATCTATCACATATTGGAAGTGGACTCTCTTTAGTCTTGTCGTTGTTAGCGAAAGTCCTAGATACCGCATCGGGAAGGAAGCTCGTGTCACAGGGATGTCCCCAAAAATGTATTCTAGGTTCAGCCCCTCACATCTTATTGGCACCACACTTGATTTCTCGAAATTTGTTTTCAAACCCGAGGCTTCTCCAAATCTGGGAGAAGATCATCTAAACCGGTGATATCCTGCCTGATCGGGTTCAAGAAAATAGTTGTGTTGTCGACGTACATGGATGTCCGAAAATTGAGGGACCTGCCTCTTAGCTTGGAGATGAATCATCTTTCAGTGGCTTGCTCCAACAGTGCTCGTAGTGGTTCAATTGCAATAACAAAAAGTAGTGGGGATAGAGAATCTCCTTGTTGTTAACCTCTGTTGTGTCTGATGGGGTTGTTTGGGACCCCGTTGAGAAGGATCCTGGAGGATGATGTGTAAAACAAAGATGTCGTCCAATCCCTCCAACAAGTGGGGAAGCCTAAGCGGTGAAGCAAACATAGCAGATAGTCCCATCTCACCGAGTCAAAAGCTTTGGCAATGTCAAGTTTGAAAAATAGTGTCGGAATTCGCAGGTGGTGGAAGCGTTGCGCCATGTTTCTGACTGTCATAAAATTATCATGGATGCTCCTTTTCTTTATGAAAGCCGATTCTGATGTTAATACGATGTCCTTCATGTGCGGAGCCAGCCGCATGGCAAGCACCTTCGTAATAATCTTGACAAAGGAATGTATCAAGCTTATTGGTCTAAAGTGAGAAACTGCCTTGGCCCCTTCCTTTTTTTGGCAATAACACTATGTTAGCTGTGTTGATTAAGGGCAGGCTCATGCAACGCAAAGGAACGCATTGGCAGCCTGTAAAATGTCGTTCTTTATTATCTCCCAACACGCCTTGTAAAATGCCCCAGTGAAGCTATCCGGTCTCGACGCCTTGTCCGATAGCAGGTCATGTATTGCATGTTTGATTTCCTCCTCTGTGAATGGTTCCTCAAGAGAGCGGAGGTCTAGCTTGAAGGTTCAAGCTGTCCTAGTTAATGTCCTGCGATCGTTGTCCCGACGGTCCCATCATTCTAACGAACTGGTTTGTATTATGTTGGCTTTTTCTTCATGTTTGAAGGCCCATCATTCTAACGAAGTGGTTTGTATTATGTTGGCTTTTTCTTCATGTTTGAAGGCCCATAAGGATCCTTGTTTGAGCTTCTGAATGTGGATCTTTTTCCTCCTTCCATTAACCTTGCGATGGAAATATTTGGTGTTGGCGTCACCTAACTTGATATTTGTGATGCGTGACGCTTGTTTCCGCCTTACCCTTTCAACTACTGTCAGATCGAGGATTCTTCACTTTAGTTTTTGTCGTAGGTTTATTTTGTCCCCGGTGAGAGCTCTACGTCTTGTGCCATGTCCAATCTGAGGACAATATCAGTCGCCGTAAGAAGCTGCATCTTGGTACCTGAGTATAAGTTGTAGCTCCAAACTCTAAGCGTGTGTGAAGTTTCCCGTAGCTTGTGGTACAGGCGGTGGAAAGGCTCGTGGTGACATCGTCACATCAGCACATCAGCACAGAGACATCGCACGGAAAGAAGGCGGGCCGACAGTGTTTCAGTAAATATTTTGGGCCGAAACATTGGAGCGCGAGAATATAGCCCATGATGACCGGAGGAAAACTTTGTGAACAACCAACCAATCAGCCGAGCCTACTTTCCCCCTCCCCCTGCTGTGCGGCCTGCGAGGCCGCCTCCATGCCTATGCCTACTTCCATCATGAACGAGCGTGCGTGTTCCCGCGACTGGACACCCCATGACCCCAGTACCCCCACACACACCATGGCAACGTGTGCTCCAGAACCACGTACATTTCGTTGGCCGCTTTGTTTCACAAATGTTTCCTCGATTTTCTTCAGCTGATCATCCGTGGTATGTAACTTTGTAAACATGATACGGTGTCGTTTAGATGGTTCCCGTACTGCCTGAAGCACTTGCAGAACTCATTCTTATCTCCTTTTTTTTTTCTGTAAATATGGCTTGTCTTTGGCATCAGTTAGACTTGCAGATAAAAGGCCCAAATCCGGCCTATTTTGCAAGACCAAATCCGGGCCATAGAGTTGTAGATAAAATGCCCATGATTTAGCGTTGTTGATCCGCATGGGCTTATAAAGAAAAAAAAGCCCAAGAAACGCCAAGCCGCGTGGCCCTTAAAAGTCAAAGAAGAGGCAAACTGGGCGTGTGTGATCCTGAAGAAATCCATCCGGATCCTACCCAGCAGGCAGCAGCAACCTGCAGGGCACTCTAGTTTCGCTTCTGCATGCGGCTCGATCACGCCACTAGAATATTTGGGTCGCTTTGACCCAGACGTGCCCAGAATATTTGGTTGCTGGAAGCCTTGACTGGCATCTCGCTACGGCAATCCGGCCGGTGTGCTGCGTGCGCCTCCAGGCTACAAACTTCGGCGGCGCCAACGGTTCCGCAGCTCAGAACGGGATGGAGATTGGAGAGAGGACACACTCCTGGTCATGACCATGGATGCCAAAATGCAATCGATCGAAGCAAACTCGGAAACGATATACGGCTCTAACCATTGGTCCACTGCTCGGATCTTAAAGTTGTGTCGAAAGTTTTTGCACATAGGAGCGCATGTCCTTAAGAGGAAAATAATTAAATTAAAGTTGACCTTGCTGTTTAGAGTAGAACAAGGCTAGGTCGATGCTAGCTGTTTTTGTTGTGGGGATTAAACCTCGTCAATTTATGACCAATTCTCGGTTGTCGTCCAGTCGGGAACACAGTCTGGGGTTGACGTGAATAGGATTAGGACCAGAAAATTTCAGGCAATGAGACAAATTCTCTTTATCTGTTCCCTCCGGGAGGAAAGCAAAAGAACCATACCCTAGAGTAACCACTACTGCCCGCTGAGGTGCTCCAACAGCCAAAGGGAAAAGTATATTCCATGCAGATACCTTGGACGACAGGGAGCACTAGTGAATATACTGGTCTGTGGGTACAGACTACAGTGTATACTCCATAGAAGAAGCGTCAGCACCTTTCTTTTTATCGTTGGAGTTCGGAGGGCAATACACCAGCACGCAAATCCCTGCCCTGCGCCCTCTAACACAGGCCAAAGGTCAAGGCGACAGTGACTGAAACGAAATTCTAACGCGAAAGAAGTTCGGTAAAGCCGCTAAACAATCTCGTAACGCTCAGTGGACGCAGGCTGGTGCGGCAACGGCGATGCAGGCACTAGGCGTACGTGGTGATTGGCGACCAAGCACTGCGTTCTTCAGTCGTGGCTTTCAAATACTACAGTGTCCAACACGCGAGAGGGAAGACCAAGGTGCAGACGGCCGGGACGCTTATGCACAGCTAGCAAAGGTTTCAGCCAAAAGAGCGGCGTTATCACAAGCATCAACCACACGGCACGGCGTGAAAAGGTCCCGAGACCCGGGCACCCGGCTAATAAAAAACAACCTAACCCCTGCTCCCAAAGTTGCCGTTCTCTGTCATGGGAGCACTACAACTGCGTCCATTTTTTTAGTTTCTTAACGTAGAGAGAAAGAGCACAGGAATGGGCTTTTGCGTGCGTGAGAGGCCACTTATCAGAACGATGAGATGCAGATACGGGGGTCCCAGGTCCCTTGCTGCCAGGAGACGGGGGCCAAGCTGCTGTCGAGGCCCCATCATGTTGCACAAAAAAAGAAAAAAAAAGAAAAAATCGCTGTCGAGGCCCGGTCTCCATCTCGTTCTTGTGCGATAGTCAATAGGGATTGCCGTACCATGTTAACAAGTGGATTATCCCCCGGAAACTATGTTACACTATTTGTTAAACGTTTTTAGGGGGATCCGCGAATACTAAACAAGAGACCCGAATCTCTTGGCAGGAAAAGAAATTAAACAGCGGCGTTTTCTCTTGAGCCACACATTCGTACAGACAAGGGACGACTACGTCCAAGAGTACTCCAAGCAAGTGCATGCATCAACAGGCAACAGCAAAGGAAGGTTTCTTTTTTCTTCGAAAAAAAATGTGAGCTTGACGACGCCGGGCTGGTTGTTGTGCACGCCCCCGTCCATGAGATGGACCAATCGACAACAAACCGGCCGGGAACCAGGGAAAACAACAGAGCAACTTGCAGTTGCAGCACGAGGGCATGAGAACGATGGTGATAAGATAGGCGAGAGAGAGGGGGGCAGGTGAAATATCCAAACAATTTGTCACTTTCAGGGGAGCATCAGGAACCATTCGTGTCATCATTCACTGCGTTGTCGCGACGGCATTGCGCAAGTACCACTAGTAGAGAATTAGCTTTCGATGCGTCCCTTTTTGTTCCGGTTTAAATTAGCCCGGGATAAAAGGTTTACCAACCGGGACTAAAGCTCTGTCACTGGTGGGGGGCTCACCAACCGGGACCTTTTATCCCTGTTGCAAAGGCTAGTGTGAAAAAAGATCCTGAGAGGCATTTTATCCCGGTTTGAAGCAGCGTCGGGATTTTTTTTTTGCAGCGCCGGCCGTGGTGACCCGTTTTTATCCCGGTTGGTATTACCAACCGGGATAAAAGGGGGTCTTTGTCCGAGTGACCCGGGATAAAAGACCCTACCTTTTGTCCCAGTTGGTTTATCCCGGATGGATTTTCGGGATATTTGCATCCTACCAACCGGGACTAAAGCCTAATTCTCTACTAGTGTGCTGTCACAAACCAGGAGCACCGCAAAACAAATCGAATCGAATTCATTGGGTAATTAACCCTGCCGTGTGGTGCAACAGCAAGATCTTCGGGCTGGATTTTCAGGAGGCGGTTGAACCGAACACGAACACCTGTACGAGATACTGACTGAGATCATATACCGAGATCTCGTATCTCATCCGGATCTGAACTGTGAAGAGCGTCGCACGGGAGCCTGCATGCTGACATGCAAGCCGTGCCACGTTCACATTTCTCTCAAGGTTCAAGTCAAGATAAAGAGAAGCTTCGGGTGCTTCCACATGGCTTCTTCCCTGCACCGGATGTCCGGATGATGCTACCAGCAGCGGGGCCGATGCACTAGAGCATTCCTTTTTTATTTTTGTTTTTTGTGGCTGGCTTGACTAGAGAGTGGCGTGGCGTCTCATCTGATCCCGGCTAACGGCTTAGCCCCGTTCCCTGGAGAACTCCGGCGCCGACGGGTTCAGACTACATGCATGGCTCCACACACTCCATCAGGACATGGTTCCTCTGACTTTAATGCCCGTCATTAACGGATGGATCCAACCTCATACGTGACTTGACCGCGGAGGCTAGAGATTATCAGTAAGTTGGAGGAACCCTGTCCCACAATTCGTCGTGAAAAAGGATGGAGGGAGACCACCAGCTGGGTCCCTCGATGACAAAATGATTCCATGAGCTAGCAGAAGAAACGCTGGTGCCAGTTCAGCTGCCGTCCACGTGGACACTTGGAACATACTAGGAAAAAGTGCAGCTGGCGTGGAAGCTACTAGTGCCGACATGGGGCCATCAATCTGCAAGCGAGAAGCAAGAGGCACCTACAATTTTTTTCCCCCTCCCGACGATGGCCTGTTCCCACTGCGTCTTTTAAAAAGTACTTGGAAAAGTATATCCCTGTACAATCCTTGGAAAAGTAGCACGCGCATATACGTTATTCGGTAGTGCTCCGGTTTCTGTTGGAGCCTAGAGGAAAGTTAAAAACGGCTCCACGTGAAGCATTACAAGGAGTCGGAGCCGTTCTGTATTAAGAAGGCAGAGGGAAAAAAAGTATTTCTTCTGGATCCTCCACATTTTAGAAGAGGAGCCGAGCCCTGTCAAAGGGAACGCCGTCAGTTCAGCATATATTTTAGGGGTATTGCTAAACCTGTCATCGGATGTTTGATACTAATTAGGAGTATTAAACATAGTCTAATTATAAAATTAATTGCACAGATGGAGTCTAATTCGCGAGACGAATCTATTAAGCCTAATTAGTCCATGATTTGACAATGTGGTGCTATAGTAACCATTTGCTAATGATGGATTAATTAGTCTTAATAGATTCCTCTCGCGAATTAGACTCCATCTGTGCAATTAGTTTTGTAATGAGCTCATGTTTAGTCCTCCTAATTAGCATCCGAACATTCGATATGATTCTGCTAAAGTTTAGCACCTCGTATTCAAACACCTCATTTATCTTGGGAGGTCAAGTTGAGTGACCTGCCCGTACAAGTGCAGCATTGGCCAAAGGCGTAGACGACAGTGACCGGGGGCTAAATTCTACTTCAAAAGATTTTAGGTAAAGCCGCCAAACAATCTAGCAAGGTTCAGTGGGAGCAGTAGATGCAGTCACAGTGACCCGGCTAGTGGTGGAAGTGGTGATTCGTGACCACATCAAATTAAAGCAGCAATCTTTTTTCTCACGCCACCGGGGGGAGAATTTTCCAGCACAGAACACGCCCTGAGATGCAGTAAGGATCAAGGTCTCTCTTGTTCTAATCTCGTCGCCAGCGATTAACAATCGACCGGAGCTCTCTTTAATTTTCTTCGTCCTTGAGCCGTGGCTTTCAGAGTTCAAAGAACGAGGACGACCAAAGGCGCAAGCGGGGACGCTTATCTACAGCAAAGACGATCTGGACCAAAAAAAAAAAGGTAGCGTTATCATAAGCGACATCCACTGCCCAATAAGCACGGCACGACGTGAAAAAGTCCACAAGGACCTGGCTTATCAAAATCCTAACGCCCCCGATGCTCCTCTCCAAGTTGCCATTGATTCTCTTTCATGGTCCAGCAGCTACGCTTGCGTTGCACCCAACTCTCCTTTTTCTACCGCGCGAGGCCTCCTCCAACAATTACTGTTTGAGCAGCTCATAGGATATTTAACAATAATTTTTTCTTGGAGGAGCCAAGAAGAGAAGAACAAAGATGGCCTTTGGGCGCAGGGAGAGGCCACTTATCTTATCGAAATGATGAGATGCTGATAGTGGGGCCCTTCACCGCGAGGAGACACGGCCCCAAGCTGCCACTTCGCAATCGCTGTCGAGGCCCGGGCCCGGATCTCCTGTGAGGCAATGTTTAGGTATCCCCAACTCCTAACTTTGACACTATGCAAAAAGAAGATTCCCCATCATATCAAACTTGCAGTACATGCATGAAGTACTAAATGTAGATGAAATTAAAAACTAATTGCACAGTTTTGTTGTACTTTGCGAGACGAATCTTTTGAGCCTAATTAGTCAATATTTGGACAATAATTCACAAATACAAACGAAACGTTACAGTGTGCTACAGTGCTAGCACAGTAATTTTGCACCTCCCAAATTGGCCAACTAAATAAGGCCTGAGTTCGAGTGAACAGGGATCACGTGTGTGTGTGTATATATATATATAACAATTGCATTATCGCCTAGAAAAAATTACTCTTTTTTAAGTGTTACGAGCTGGATCCGCGGCTGTACTAAACAAAAAAAAAAACAAATCCTTCGCCAAGGAGACGAACAGCGACGTGTTCTTTCGTTCAGCAACACTCGTGCCCAAGTGCATGCACCAACACGCGGCGACCGGCGACGGCGAGGAAGCCATACTTCTTCAGGCCTCAGGTCTTCTTCCGCTGCGTTCTTTAACCGAGCACCGGGCTGGTTGCGCACGGCCGGCCAATCAATCATGGAAACCGGCCGGAGGGAAAGGGAAAAACAAGAGGGCAACTTGCAGCGCGGGGGCATGGGATGATGAGCGAGGCAGGAGGAGCCAGGGTGTCAACCTGTCCTGTTAGGCCCTGCATCCGGGGTGATGACTGATGAGTGAGTATATCTAATCCAGACGTGTTGTCACTTTCAGGGGATATATTACATATCATTATGCCAGCATTAATTTGAAGCGTTTGCGTTCATGAGTCATTTTCCTCTTCTTTTTCTTGCTTTGATTGAAACCGGAATTGATTCATTCTGGAATTTGGACCCCACGTTCACGTTGCTCTCAAATGCTAGTCGAAGGAAGATGCAGCCACCTGGCTCCTGCAGCAGATCTTATCATATTCAGCCGAGGGGTTCAGACTCTCCTCAACCATTTTCATCGTGAAGCAGGATGGAGAGGAGACTGTCTGGGTCCTGCTGTCCTGCCTGTCAAATGAAAATGACTGATATTTATCGTTGATGATGCTAAATGCAAACCTAGTCCCATTTCTTTCTTTCTTTCTTTCTTTTGCAAACGTTCACCAGTTGTCATCTGCAGGTAATCTTTAGGGTCCGATGCTAAGAAAACCGAAAACCACGGGACATGCAGTTAGAGTGCTTGACCCTGGCTGCTTGCCAAAGGACATGCCATGGCAACCGTCGTCCCTATGTGATCCCATGCATGAGCACAGGAACAATGTTCACGTTTAGTTGTCGTGCAGTGCGTTTGACGAGGAAGCTATTGCCTATTGGGGCCGATATGGCGCCATCAATCTGCTGGCGAGAGGCATCTACGGAAAAAATTCCAGGTCATGATCCATTCCGTCCCCTCTATGTTCTTTCAGGTAGGAAAGCAAAAGGCCATTTCATTCCATGATCAATCCACACTCAAGGCAAGAAAAGTATATTCGATGTAGATACCTCGCAAAAGGAGCACTCACACGTACTCTAGTACAGAGCGTACTTGATAGAACGTGTCAGCAAGTATTTCAGGTCCCCAAATATTTTATCTTCGCAGTTCGGAGGACAAAACATCAGCACGCGGATTTTTTTAGTTTTAACTTTTTTAAATAATATTTTAAAAATAACATCTCCAGACAAATATTTCCATCTCATGATCCTTTTGGTCACACTGCCCACGTGGCACGACAAAATAACGTTGTCACGGCACATGCCCTGGCGTGACAAGCCTACCACGCTAGCGCGACGAGATGTCACGCCACTGCATGTGGCGCGACAACGTGATTCTGTCGCGCCACCTTACATGGTATGACGAAAGCCTACTCTAGTTTAATTTACTCATTTTTGACTATCTAAATAAAATAGTAATGGAAGTTTAAATGTTACAAAACTTGCCTTGCCATGCACGATATATAAGGAGTGAACATTCCATTTTAGTAACATGTACAAGGTCAAGTGCTACATATTTTGAAAATTTAAATTTCAAAGTAGGCTATGTATTATCCCTATATCCCACTTAGGACTCTCGTTAAATGATTACTTACTTAGGATCATCTCAATAAAATAGCATTTAAACTTTGAATGTCACCAAACTTGACATGCGCACTGTAGAAGGTGTAAAAGTCTCATTTTACTAACATGTAGAAAGCTAAGTGCTACGTATTTTGAAATATATAATTTCAAAGTAAGCTATGTATTATCCCTCTATCTCTCTTAAGGTAGCTTCTAAGTGTTAAATAAATTCACTTCAATGTTTTCTTTCCTTCAATTTAATAACTTAATGACCTATATTCAATTTTTAATTAGCCTCTGGATATGACTAAGATGTGACATTCCTGCTAACAAAGATGATATGATCATATCTTTAAATTTATTCAATTTCTATATATGATACCTGGCACATACCTGTCACGTGAGGTGTTGTTTAGATATCAAGTAGCAATTTTTTTTGAGGTGTTGTTTAGATATCAAGTAGCGAATTTTTTTTTAAGTTAAGCTACTTCAGCAGAAATTTCAATACCGAGAAGACGCACTGCTTGATGAAGCTTATGAATACACCGATCTACCATCTCACTACAGATCATACACCCACACCTTAACTAATTAATTTAGTTTGGGAATTTCAGTACATATCTTGTAGCTATTGAAACTTAAATGCCATGAGAAAGTGAGAATCATTCTCTGGTTGTATTGATTGATTTAATGAACAATATTATACATAGGAAAGGGTGTTCCTAAAGGGCCGGTGTCCCTATAAAAAATTATCACCTAAACATGCATGCTTGTTCATAGATGTGTCTATCCACTAACATGTGTCTATTAAGGGATACAAACTAATTGATCACTAATATAAACTTAGTTCTAACATCCATTCATTTGTGCATGCACACTATAGCATACTATGATGTTCTTCAAAGAATACATGGTTTCTAACTCATTCATGTTTAATTCACTTGCATATCATGTACTTCATGTTCTTGCAATATATATCGTGTGATCGAGAGGCTTCTTGACTTAATCGAACTATGTTGCATAGATGTTTTTAGCTATTATTAGACTAATCCCAATTTATAGTATCATGTTATGATTTCAAATTTCAAAGACTACATATCATATGAAGAGATAATAATACAACAATCTACAATGTAGTATTATAGTGTTATTTCTTATACATCTAAAATTATGGATTGCTAACAATTGTATTTACAACTTAGTCATATCCATTGGCCTAATTCAAAATTGAATAAGATCAATTGTATATTGATTGATGTAAGCTCGTGTGTTCTTGATGTTTCTACTCCTAGCTAGAAAACATGAGGTTTGTCTTGTTCTACCAGTGAAACAGAGAATAGTATGAGTGTGAATATAGTTAAAATGAAATAAATATATCTTATGATGTAGTTTTATTCGAGTTTTAAAATATTTAGACTTCATTAAGTTATTGAATTGAAGGAAAGAAAAAGTTGAAGTAAATTTATTTAGCACTTAGAAGCAGTCTTAAGATAGATAGAGGGATAATACATGGCTTACTTTGAAATTATGTATTTCAAAATATGTAGCACTTGAGTTTCTACATGTTAGTAAAATGGGACCTTTACACCTTCTACAGTGCTCATGCCAAGTTTTGTAACATTCAAAGTTTAAATGCTATTTTATTGAGATGCTCCAAGTAGGTATAGGGATAATACATAGTCTCCTTTGAAATTAAAATTTTCAAACCATGTAGCACTTGCCTTGTATATGTTACTAAAAATAGAATGTTCACACCTTATATATCGTGCTAATATTTAAAGTTCAAATACTATTATTTAAAGTTTAAATACTATTTTATTTAGATTGTCAAAAGTGAAATTAAATTAGAATGATCTCTCATCACACCATGCAAAGTGGCACGACAGAATGACATCACGCCACATGCATTGGTGTGATAAGAGGGGTCCATGTCAACTCGCCGTGCTAGCGTAGCAGGCTTGTCACGACAGTGCATGTGGCGTGACAACGTTATTTTGTCGCGCCACGTGGGTCGGCGCGACCAAAAGGGTCACGAGATGAAAATATTTATCCGGAGGGGTTATTTTTTAAATATTGTTTAAAGAAGGGTTAAAATTAAAAAAAAATCTCAGCACGCAAACGCCTGGCCGTACGAGTACTGCATGGCCAAAGGCATAGAAGAAAGTGACGGCAGACTAAATTCTATTGCAAAAGATTTTAGGTAAAGCCACCGAACAATCTTGCAAGCTTTTGCAATAAAAAAAACAATCTTGCAAGGTTCAGTGGAACTGTGGAAGCAGCAGATGCAGCCGCATGGCAGAACAGCGAGCTAGTGCAGGGTGCTGCGCTGGGCATGCATGGTGACCACATGAAAACCAGAAATCTTATCACAAGCTGCATGACAGGGAGGAAAACACACATACCATGTTTCCCAATCATGTACTGTTGAGTCTATCACCATTCACTCGTATAGATATAGAGGTATATCTCTCATGTCCTATTCTCCTAAACAGGAAGCATTCAGCCAGGCAAAAACTTGTTCTTCAGTCAGGGGTTAAAGTCCAAGCAAGGAAAGACCAAAGCATACCAAACAGTATGCTTATCCACAGCATAGACTGCAGCCAAAAAAGTAGCCATAACTACCGCCAATAAGCGCTGCACGATGCGACGCCCCGGCTTATCAAAATGCCTGACCCATGCAGCTGCGCCGGTTTCTTTTTTCAGGGGGATCCCAGCTCCGCGAAGGCGAGAAGCGTCCCCTGGGCGCTGGAGAGGCCACTTCGCCAGCTTATCGCGACGATAACGATGAGAGGCAGATAAGAGAGGGCCACAGCCCACAGGATACCAGCTCGCGGGCGGCGTTAGGGTGCCACTTCGCCAATCGCTTTCGAATTCCCATCTCCTGTAATAGTCAATAAGGATCCGATTAGAAAAGGATTATTAATACATTATTATCCTCCGGGAACTAGATTTATCATTAGTATTTGATAATCGTTATTAGCTTGACAGAGCGAGAGAGAAACAAGAAAGCAAAGATGCAGGTACCTGTTTCTTGGCGAAGATACGAACAGCGACCCCATTTCGTCCAGCCATTCAGCACGTACGTACGTCCAAGTACATGCACTAGCAGCAGCAGCAGCAGGGAGAAAACGCCGGTCCGGTTGCGAACGGGTGGTGGACCGATCAATCATAAAAACTGGCAGAAGTGGGCAAGGAAAACAACACGCCAACTTGCCCGGAGCATGAAAACGATGTGGTGCGTGTGCAAGCGTGACTGATAAGATGGGAGCAGAGGAGCCAGGGTGTCCACCTGGCCGGTTTAAGCCCTGCACCGGGGCTCAGGAAGAGGGAGGTGAAGTATCCAAACCATTTTTGTCACTTTCAGGGGAACATTACAAACCATTGTGTCAGCATTCACTGTGTTATCTCAATGACATTGCATCAAGCCAAAACTTAAAACAAAGCGTTGTGTAAAACCCATTGGACAGCCATTCGCAGAAAAATTCCAGCAAAACTAACCCATGTAGACCAGCAAAATCTTTAGACTGAATATTTTCATGAGATTGACCAAACGCATGTAGAGGATGAGATACTGAACTGGACCACAAGGATCATAAAATGCACTGAATGGTAAGGAGTATAGAAGGCGCAGTTGATAAGACAATGACCACTACTATATTGATAGCAGAGAAGATACATTTTCCAATAGATTACACTAGTCTTCGAGAAATTCCTGGAAAACGTTCACAAAATGCTACAATGACACTAATTCCCATGGAACATTGGCAAATCCTAAATTCACTGACATGTACTCCATTTCCTAATTTCCATCAATTTGAGATGATTTTTCCAACAATGCCCACAAAGCAAACCTGTCACAATCTATGGCAAATGACTATAAATGCCCTATACAGTTATCCAGGAGCCATTCTATAAAACAAACAGATTGCTCATGTCGGTGATGCACACATTTAAGCACATCGAGCAGACAACCAATCTTTTGACACAAACAAAAGTTACAACTAAACCAAAGACAATACACAAGGTATCCCCAAACAAACATATTGAAACCAAGAGCTAAGTAATGCAGACATGGTCCTTGTGACCTGTAGCATATTCCTAAAAATGTTCCAGATGCTGCAATTGCCAACTACCAGAATGCTTCAATCAACTAGGATTGTTTCCCATCAAAATTAGCAAAACTGTGCTGGGCTGTTGTACAGTAGTCTTATGGTCACAATAGGGAACCTCCACACCAAATGTCTCCTCGTAAGCTAGAGGGTTAGCAGACAACAAAACATCAGCGAAGAGCAGCTAACAAGAATGGACTCCTAGCTGCTACAAGAACATCTACCACACACCTTGAACATGTCTTCATTGGCACCATGACGAGGGTGGCCTCATGGACACATGCACTTCATGTTCTTCAGGGCCAACACGGAATTTAGGGACAATAATCTCTAGGCCTGTCCCTGTTTCATCACGGTATGCTTCCAAAGTGGCGTCTTCAGGGATCCGGGTAGGCAGTGGAATTTCCCGGACAAACTCTCCGGGTGGACAATGCTCAGGGGAAGGATCAGCCAGCTTGAAAGTTCGATCATGTCTTTTCAGGAATGGCATTCGACCAACACTAGTGCATGATACCTTAACAATACCATTTGTAAGAGTATTCTTCCAGGAAACCTTCACCTTCTGAAAATCAGAGAAAGGCAGGCTAATGATGATCAAGTAGCCCTTGCTATCCTCATATATTGTTTTTGCAGCAGTAACTGGCCCAGAAGCATGGCGCATCACACCAGTGAAGTCATTGATCCATGATGGCTCAAAAGTGTGGCTCACATCCATGTCATGGGCCTTGTCTGAATTTGAATTGCTGCAGTCCTCTTCCATGGCAACAGGTGAGGAATCCTTCCTGCGCTTGTTGCAAGTGGCAGTGATTTCCATACCATCCCCAGAACTATGATTGGATGGCTGTGTCGAGAGGTTAAGCCCAGAACCATTCAGCAACTTCTTGTGGTGCCCATGTGAGCTGCTCTTTGCAGGAGCAGTACTTGCTGCTCTCTCAAGCTCAAAGTCTGTGGTTGGCAAATTCCTCCACGACTCAAAATCACTCGCCTCGGTTGGGATCGAGAAATTGGCATCCCTCCCAGTGAGCTCCATCCACCTCTTCATATGAGCCTCAGGTACACCTGTCATGTTTGGCGCCCTGACGATCTCAATCCCATGAAGACACTGTGGGTTCGAGAGCCCACGATAATGCTTGCGCTGCATTCGGTGCGAGCGCACAAACCCTTTATCTGCGCTGAAAGGGAACTGTGGTTCCCCAAGGCGCGAGTGCCCATTCATGAAGCTCCTCAGCTGCATCTTCCCTAGGGCATTCTCCGGACGCTCCTTAAACACCCACATGTACATGTTCTCCATGTCGTGCTGCACCAGGAATGCATCCAGTGTGGCACTATTACCGTTCCCGCCGGCAGTGGCTGACTTCGCCTTGCCACCCTTGTCGGCGGACATGACCGGCTTGAAGTAGTGGGTGAAGAAGAACCACGCCCCCCAGATACTATCGTTCCTCTTGACGCACTTGCGTGCGGCGCTGGAACCGGAGCCCTTGGTGTGCGCCACGGCGACCGTGGCAGTCGTGGCCGCTGGCGGGGCCGAGACGGGCACGGCGGCAGCAGGCGAATCCGAGTCGTACTGCTGCGGGCCGCCGAGGCCGACGTCTAGCATGTCGACGTTGCAGTCCTGCAGCGCCGGAGGGGGCGGAGAAGGGTCAGCGGCGAGGGGGAGGTTGATGTCAGGGGGGACGACCGCCGCGGCATGCAGGCAGCGGCGGAAGGGCCCCTGTGGCTGGAGGTAGAGGTCGAAGTCTTCGTGGGAGGCGGTGTCCATGGAGAGGATGGTGTTGGGCCCCTGGTGCGGGTGGTGGGCCGTTGCGGTGTCCATGGAGAGCGCGGTGAGCAGCGACTCGCCCATGGCGGCGGCGGCGGCGGCGGCGGCAACCGTCGTCCTCCTGGCGGCGCGCCCCTCGTCCGCCTGCTGCTCCCCTTCCGTCGCTGCGCTGTCCAAATCGTCGGCGCTTCCGCCTCCACCGCCTCCGCACCGCGCGCTCCTCTCCTCCGAATCTCTCCACGAGCATCAGTTAGCGACCAGGCTTCACACCTCCCTCGCGTCCATCCGGCGGCCGAGAGGAAAATGGAGCGTTGCTTCTTCTACCTTCAAAATCACGCGGAAACCCGCATCAATCCCCCACCCCCAGGACCCCCAAATCTAACAAACACGAACCCACAAATCCAGAGATCCGGTCCAGCCGGGGGAGAAGCACGCACGTACCTACGCAGGTCCAAGAAATCCGGAGCTCTCAAATCGAGGAACCGCCGAGCCGCCGCCCAACGACGAAGGTCCAGAGAGATCCCCTCCCTGTTGCGCGCTGCAATCAAATCAAATCATACGAAATCGAATCGGCGAGGGCTCGTCCCGGGTCGACGGATGAGCAGCGCAGCGGGGGTGGGGAGGAGGTGGGAAGGGGGAAGACGGTAACGGAGGCGGGGGAGAGTTAAAGGCGGGCGCCGGTGGGGCGCAGCCAGCCCGGTGAGCCGCGGACCCGCGGCCTCCCCCAGAAGGAGCCTGGACGCGGGGGTGGGGTGGGGGGCCGTTACTTGACGGTGACGGCTGGATCGACTGGCAACTGGCATCGGCGAGGCGGGGAAGGGGACGGACCGGGCCGGGGTGTGGCGCGCCTGGTAACTCTCTCTTCCCCGCGGCAAAGCAAGCGGCGCGGGTGGCGTGGGAGGCCGCGTGGGGTGGGTGGGTGGATGGGCTCGCCCCCCGAGTCTCGCTCGCGCATCCCCGCTTGATCTCCTTGTCTTTGCTTTGGTTTTTTTTCTTCCTCCCCTCTCGTGCCGCTGCCACCCCATCTTGCTATGCCTATGCTTCCGTGTCTGCCTGTGGTTTTCGTTTTTGAGGTGTTTCCCTGGGATTTGGGATGGATTTGAATAAAATATTGCAAATGCAGGAGACGTTGCATGGGGCGGTGCTGCAATGAAGACTTTGTTTATTGGGGGATATTACGCCGACGTCCCCAAGGATTCTGTGTATTGCCCTTGCAGACTTGCGGTTGGAATAAGTGGTATAAAAAATACCTCTTTTAGAAATAGCAGCATTAGGATATTGTGATCAGTACCCAAAAACTAAGAAGAAAAGTGGTACTAGCAGTACTAGTACGTCCTTCCATGGAGTGGGTTGACTAGATATTGCGGCTTTCCCTTGATAGCTGCAACTCCAAGGCTCCAAGCCTTGCTAGGGCCTGCCGATGTCCAGCTGCTGTGGACCGGGGCTACTCGCTGGCGCCGCGGCACCTTTGCAGCGAACAAGATAGGATACCTCCCTTTCCCTTCCCTTCCCTTTCTTTATTTCTTCCCCTTTCTTTCTTATCTATTCCTTCCTCTCGCCGCCACCGTTCTTCTTCCTCGCGACCACGCCGCTGCCCCTGCCACCACCCCCACGGCCTGCCTCCCTTGCGGCCGATGGTGCCGCGGCCACCCACCGTGCAACCGCTGACTGCTCCCGCGGCCGGCGGCGACCTCGCTGCCGACCGAGCCGGCCACCAACCGCCCCGCCACCGATGCAGGCCACTGCTTGTCTTTCACACCGCCAGCCCTGCTGCCGGGCAGCCCGTCACCACCGCCGGCCGCCGCAGCCCCAGGCCTTCCCTCTAATGTCATCGGCCATGGGACCACCCCAGCAACCGCCCTCGCCGGCGACCCAGCAACCCCCCAACCCTAATCCCGGCGATCTCCTACAGCAAGGACGTCGTCGCTGCTACTAGTAGCAACGCGCGCGCGTCATCTAAGGGTGTATTTGGATGGAGGGACAAGTGGGACGGGACATAATCATCCTATTTTTTAAGAAATAAGATAATCCCACTTGGTGTTTGGTTGGAGGGATGTGGATGTCCTAATTTCGTTGTTTGGTTGGAGGGACGAGGACAGATGAAATAAACAGTGTTTGTACTCTGTTAGCCATGGGGCTCACTGTTAGCCTCAGAAGGACCTCATCCTCTTCCTCCCGGCCATGCTCCGCCGCCTCGGCCCTGCCCCGCCCCGACCCTGCGTCGCCACCGCCGCCGCCCCGACCCCGCGCCATGCTCCGCCAAACCGCGCGAGACGGTGAGGGACGGATCGGTCCGACCATTTCTTCGGGATGTATCCATCTTACTTTTTCGAGGAATATTCTACTTTGATGCCGTCCTTGTCCCACCGTCCCTCCAACCAAACACATGCAAAACTGGGACCGTCCCATCCCGTCCCTCTATCCAAACACACCCTAAGGTTTTCGGCTGTGGACGGATTCTCCTCCTCGACCTTTTCCGTTCAAAAGAGCCTCCCTTTTCAAATAACGCATTTGATCAATCCTCAAATGGTGGCAACTGCTAACCAGAGAAATTTTGCGTCGAACAGCAACAAATAGTTGTAGCTCCTATGCACGCTCATCTGACTTTGATCGGCGCTTAATTGCCACATGGCACTGTTTGCACAACCATTGACCATCGTCTCGTCTCCTTAGTTGGCCACGGGCACGTCATCTTCATCGTACATTGAATGGTCGAGCTATTGATCAACGTCTTGTTACCACTCAGCTAGCGAGCTGTTGAATCCAAAACGGCTAGCGATGAAGTCGAAATGCTAAGGTGGCTTCATCGTCTTCCAAGATGTTGGTCTATTCAAGCCACGGCAAGCAAGCTGTTGAAATCAGCCGCATCATACATTGAATGCATGCACATCTTGTTACCAATTGGATTGCGTTGGGATTTCATCGAGAGGTTACAAGCCCGGAGGCTTGAAGCATGTTTGGGCATATGTGTCAAATTGTCAATCACGCTGCAGGAAGCAATTACCCAAGTCTCACTACCGGGAAAGAACCTTCGGTACCGGTTCCTAACTCCCCTAGTACCGGTTGTGCAACCGGTATTGCTACTTCGGTACTAAAGGGGGGCCTTTAGTACCGGATCAAATAACCGGTACTAAAGGAGTATTAAGAATAAAAGAAATCCCATCGCCCACCCGCTCGGTCCCCGCCATCTTGCAACCCCCGTCCTCCCACCGCCCTCCTACCGTGAATGAGAACGAGAGGATGAGAGAGCAGAAAGGAGCTCGGTGGATAAGCTTGGTGGCAGGGGAGAACGAGAGGAGGAGAGAGCAGAGAGAACGAGAGCATGAGAGATAGAGGACATAGAGGAAGATAGGGGAGAGAGACGGGAAATGGATTATAATGCGGATGGGGCGACAGGAGCTGAAGGTCGGGAGCTGCTTTAGTACCGGTTGGTAGGTCCAACTGGAACTAATGGTCTCTTCACCCGGTACTAATGTGCCTGAGGACCTTTAGTACCGGGTGGAGGCTCCACCGGGTACTAATGGGTGGGTCAAAAACCAACCGGTACTAATGGCTAGGACCAATGCTCAGTTTTCCGGTGGTGTCTAGATGATTAAAGATTTAAAGACAGTTACATTGTATACATATGTAAAACGTCATTTCTCTCTTTTTCTATATAAAAGAGATTACACATAATTTTTCTCTTACGCCTAATAAACCATGCTACACTATAATCCTCCATACAAAGTCGACACTGTCGTACGTACATCTATGGGCCCACCGAAAGGTTTGGACAGTCCTAAATATGGGGCTAGACACCGAGACGTATCTGACATGAAGGCTATGGTGCAGGATGGCGTAGTCTACATAGAAAGATCGGAACTAGTCGAGTAGAACTCGTCTAGTCGAATCCGACTAGTATTCTTGTAAAACAACCGACCTGTAACCCTACCCTCTGCAATATAAGGTGAGGCAAGGACCCCCTCCAAAGCAATTCAATCTAACCAACACACAGGACGTAGGGTATTACGCTATTCAGTGGCCCGAACTTGTCTAAATCGTGTCTGTGTTTATCTTTGAGTTTCTGATCTCAGCGAGCCCCACTAACCAAAACATAAAATACTACCTAGGGCACCCCCTTGGTAGGTTGCCGGGTCTAAACACCGACAGCTGGCGCGCCAAGTAGGGGCTCTTGTCGAGAATCCACTGGCGCGAACTCGATGGCACAAGTCATCATCAAGCCAATCATCGCGTTCAAAACAGGCGCGACTTTCATCTTCGGCTCCTGGGTTTGCATCGCAGACGGTACTGGAAATTTTCACCGCCACATTGCGTCAACCTCGGAGAAGAAGCAGCAAACTATGAAGCTCCAGCCTCAAGCTCTGGAGGATCTCGTCGAGATTTTTAACGAATTTTCAATTTCTAACCTAGTCAAAAGCTAGTGGGATAAGTCTGAGTACAACTCGACTTGTTCCGCCGGTTGGATTGACTTTCACGAGCCGGCACATAAGACATCGTGCGAGTCGGACTACCACTCAAGTCAATTCCCGTTCGGACTCCACAAAGCGACCACTAGTTATCAAGTTGCTCTGTCCAAATCACAATCCGATAAGAATATGATTGAGGACTTCGACAACTACTCGGATTCGGACGAGGAAACTCCTTTATCAGGTCCGCAGTAGGGTTTAGTGATCACATCAACTTTCCAAGGCGGATTTGTCTACTGGCCTAACATGAAACAACTCGCTCTTACCAAAATCGACGATTCACGCCTCATTGCTTACCTCGATACTCTCCCTTACCAGGAGGGAACTTCTCTGTTGCCCATCTACGAGGAAGGCGACACCACGGAGGTCATGACCTCAAGCTCAGAAAGCTATTCCCCAGAACGAGAACTCTTCACTCTCATTGCTGGACAAGAAGAGCAACAGGATAGAAACCCGCGACACAAGCGTCAACCAGATGACGTCTCGCGAGATGAACTCACTGCCAATGTTGTCAAAGAAGAGACCAAAGCTCAAAGAACTCGATGACGAGCAAGAAACACCGCAAGAGTAGAGTGCCGCCGCGGCCTTGCAGCGAACCTACCAATCATGAACTTAAGATAACACCTTTGAAACAGTTCAAACGCATCACCATTGTACTCCCCTTGCCACATCGCGTCTATTGATCTTATCACTCGTGCGATGCCGCGGAACAAGTACACTAGACAATTGGCCGAACTAGCAGACCGCGCATACAAACAACTCGATCAGCAGAATCCAATATAGTCAGTCCAACACATCGCATCCCAACGAAGTTAACATGGCAACAGCCATAGAGGCCCTCCGTCCAGACCAAGTCAATCTAGAGCTGAAGGTAGTCAGGCAGGACCCTCCGGTGGCCGTTGCCACTGTGGGGCTAACCCAGAACCCGAACGCTCAGCAGAAGACCCCCGCAACAACATCAACGCCAGTCGTGACGCCCGTGCCATCATCGACGGACGGCGCCGCGAGCGCGAGCAAGATGTCGAACACCCAGGAGATGAAATTGACGGGTTCCCCGCATTCTCAAGATGTGTGAGGAGGAAAACTCTACCTAAAAAGTTCAAACCTTCACCAAGTACAGTGGTCAGAAGAATCCAGTCTAATGGCTCCGGTGCTACTCACTGTCAGTACAAGCAGCTAGGAAAAACGATGACACCAAAGCCATCTACTTCCCCATCTGCATGGAGGCAGCACCACTCACATGGCTTGAATCGTTGGACAAGAACTCCATCGACTCGTGGAAAGACCTCAAGGTGGCATTCACCAACAATTACGCAGGGGCAATGTAGCATCCTGGCAACCTGATCGACTTGTCTCAAGTCAAAAAACAACAAGGCGAGACCCTGCGGAGCTACTTACGTCTTTTTTGTATAAGAAGGCCACAATCGTGGACATCACGTAGAGTGACGTTATTGACTACTTACAGAACAACCTCGACGACCGCCAGATGTTCTAGGACTTCAGCAAATGACACGTCGTTGATGTCAAATCCCTCAAGATCATGGTACAACAGGATTGCCAAGACACTGAAGAAGATGGATCTCGACGTCACCGATATGCTCACCCCAACGAACTCTCTGTTCTATGGGATCGTCCCGAGTAACGCGGCTGTACCCCTCGAACAGGTGGTTTTGCCAGTTACCTTTGGGACTAAAGAACACTTTTGGACATAATACATCCGGTTCGAGGTGGGAGAATTCAAAACATCATACCACGCCATACTCAGAAGACTGGCATTAGCCATATTCATGACCATGCCACACTATGTGTACTTAGTACTCAAGTTGCTGGGACCCAAAAGAGTACTCTCCCTACTCGGAGACTTGAAGAATTCGTACGACGGTGACACAGAAGCTGTAGAGCTAACAACAACTACTCAAGTATCAAACTCGATAATGCAAGTCTTCACCGCATCCAAGAAGTTGTCCCCGTTAGAGCTTGAGAATCCAGAAAGTGAAGGTCAAGCCGGCAAGTGAAGTAGATGTCAAAGCCATTGACCTTGAGACTGGAGATAGCTCCAAGATAGCCTTGATTGGCACAGGGCTGGATCCTAAATAGGAAAGCACGCTCATCAGCTTCCTTCGGGCTAATTGAGACATCTTTGTGTTGAAACCAGCGGACATGCCGGGGGTGCCCAAGATGTTGATCAAGCACTCATTTAATGTGAATTCAAAAGCTACACAAAAAGGCAACGACTACGATGATTCGCCCAAGATTGAAGGGAGGCCTTCAAGAAAGAGCTCGCCAAACTACTCGCGGTGGGCTTTATAAAAGAAATCTATCATTTAGAGTGGCTCGCTAATCCTATCCCGGTGCGAAAGAAAAACAACGATGGGTGGAGGATGTGTGTCGACTATATAGACCTCAACAAACACTGTCCAAAGGACCCCTTCGGGCTCCTTAGAGCAACTCCAAGAGGCTGCTAATCTTACCCCCAATACTTTTTTTAGGAAAAAAGAGAGAAAAAATGAACTCCAACAATCCACCTAAACCTTCCCCAATTTTTTAGCGACACTAAAAAATAGCCTACCACCGCGTATATTTTAGCGTTGGCGTTCCTCCCCCAATCCTGAATCCCGCACGCCCGCGCGTCCCTTCCGATGGGCCCAATACGATGATGTGGCCTGTGTTTGAAATATTGGGGGGTATTTATTAGCGATCTGCTGTGGATTGATATGTTTTTGGGAAAAATTTTTTTGGGAGAACCCCTAATACATAGTTTTGGGGAAGAATTTTTTAGGATATTCTTGAAGTTGCTCTTAGGATTGATCAAGTCATCGTCTCTACAATAGGATGCACCCTCCTCTATTTCCTCGATTGCTACTCGGGGTATCACCATATAGCTCTCAAAGAGGAAGACCAGATCAAGCAGCATTCATCACCCCATACGGAGCTTTTTGCTACACAACAATGTCTTTCGAGCTGAAGAACACCGGCATGACATATCAACGAGTAATCCTGGAGTGCTTCAAGAAACAGCTGCACCGCAATGTGGAGGCGTACATGGACGACGTGGTCGTAAAGGCCAAAAATTCTGATGACCTAATTGCGGATTTAGAGGAAACTTTCGCAAGTTTGCGAGAGTTCTGGTGGAAGCTCAACCCGACAAAGTGCGTCTCCGGCGTGCCCTCCAGGAAACTACTCGGGTTCATCATTAGTCATCGAGGCACTGAAGCTAACCCCGAGAAGATCTACGCCATCACCAATATGCATGCCCCATCAGGCATCAAGGATATCCAGAAGCTGATTGGATGCTTGGCGGCTCTCAACAGATTCATCTCAAGACTTGGAGAACGAGGCTTACCTTTCTTCAAACTACTCAAGCGGCATGACAAGTTTTAGTGAACCGAGGAGGCAGACCAAGCCCTACTACAATTAAAAGACTTTCTATCAAAGTCACCGCTCCTCACGGCACCAAAACCTAACGAAGACTTGCTATTGTACATCGTTGCGACTACCAACATCGTTAGCACGGCGATCATGGTCGAAAGACCAGAACCAGACCATGTAACAAAGTACAGAAGCCCGTTTACTTTGTCAGCGAGGTGTTGTCAGATTCCAAGACCAAAAATCCGCCGGTCCAAAAATTGCTGTACGCAATTATGCTCACCTCGCGAAAGTTACTACACTACTTCCAAGAGCACATCTCCCCGGAGGATTAAGTTTAGAGCAAACATGTTTGGTTGCTCGGAGAAGTCTAGCTTAGCTCGTACCAGCCAGCCACGCTCCCCAGAGCTAGACCCAATGCATGCAGGAGCATGGTGTTTGGTTGCCTATTTGCACGAGCCAAGCTCTCCTGAGAATCTATTTGGTTGCTCGTATGAGAAATGGTTGCATGAGATGAAATATATAAATAATCATCGTAATGATATTTATTACGGGAAAACTATTATCTTATATACCTCTTAGTTTATCTTATTACTCCTTAATATTAGTCAAAATATGTTAATACCATTTAATATGTGCTAATAATACATTAATAATGTCATTATATGGCTAATTACCCGCACCACGCGAGCCTGGCCCGGCAGAAACGGCCGATTTCTGCGTACCTTCAAAACCTGGCTGCGGAGGGAATCTTGCACACGCGGAGCTTGGCCGACCAGATGCGCAAACCAAACAAATGAAAAATCTTACACCGATAGAGCTTGCTGAGGGCTGATGCAGTCAACCAAACGCCCCTTAGCGGCTCGGCTGGGTGGCGGTGGCGTGAACACCGGCGAAAGGAGGTCGCGACGGATATTTTATGCTGCGATAAGAGAGGGCGCCAATCTGGGGGGGAGGCGCTTCTCTCCAAAGTCCACGGCGCCGGAGGCCCGGAGTGCGTGGGGCGGAGGCCTCATCCGGTAGCTAGGCTTGTGTGACCTGTGAGGCGTGAGCTGAGGAGGCGGCGGCGGCCCGGGCTTGCTAGCGCTTTAACGACGCCTTGCTAAGGCCTGGTTTGGTTTTGTTTGTTTATTTTTAGCACCCGTGTTTAGATACTAATTAGAAGTATTAAACGTAGACTATTTACAAAACCTATTATATAAGTGGAGGCTAAACGGCGAGACGAATCTATTAAGCCTAATTAGTCCATGATTTGACAATGTGTTGCTACAGTAACAATTTACTAATGATGGATTAATTAGGCTTAATAGATTCGTCTCGCCGTTTAGCCTCCACTTATGTAATGAGTTTTATAAATAGTCTACGTTAAATACTACTAATTAGTATCTAAATATTCGATGTGACACGTGCTAAAAATGAGCAAAAGTAACGAAACGCCCCCTAACGCTGTTTGCTCGGCGCTTGGCGTCGGCGTGTTGGCTTCGTCAGGACGTCAGGTACGACGAGTTGGTGCTGCACGCAAGCGGCTTAGAAAGGTAAAAGAAGTGGTTTAGATCACGTTGCTGGGACACAGCAGCATGCACATACCACCACCAGCACGGCACCGTGTCCGAGTGCGAGCGATTTGCGGAAATGGCCAGAGCCAGAACGGGGAGCATCAAGGCAGGGCCAGGCCAAGCGAGCACCGTCTTGAATCTCGAGGAGAGACCGGCTCTTGGCCTCTTGCTTTCGCCTCGCCGTGAGGGCGGCCGGAGTCCGAGAGGATTGGATTGGACGACGTCGAGCTGAAAGCTGCGTCCTATCGAAATTCACCGAGAGGGACGTGGCGCGCCACGCTAGTCTCTCCACCGGATTGGGCTTCTCAAGTACAATACCGCTCTTTGCGGGGTGACCAATGATGCCCGTCCGGCGACAAACCGGCGTCATTTTCTGGCTTTTTCGGAGGTGGAGGTCGTTTTCTACTAAAACGATTTGTACCGCACCTGATGAGCAGGTTTGACCCTAACGTAGGGCTAATGGGCAGATAGATGGATCATCATCGCGAGACAATTAGACAGAGCTTGCGAGAAAGGGAAGGTGGTAGGACGACGGATAGCCACTCATTCGCCACGTTTCTAACTCTTTTAATCCGTCAAAGCCTCAAAGGCGTGGCATTCCGGTAAACTTTCCCGACCTTTTCTTTTTTTTTTTCTTATCAAGACTGTGTAGACTATTCTCCCGTTCGGGACAATTTCAAATGCAGTGTAGTTCTGTCTAAAATGAAAATCACGGGGAATTTACCCTTTGAAAAAACTCCATTTCACTTTC
Organism: Setaria viridis; assembly: GCF_005286985.2. Lineage (NCBI taxonomy): Eukaryota > Viridiplantae > Streptophyta > Magnoliopsida > Poales > Poaceae > Setaria > Setaria viridis. Next base: position 47,567,618 of record NC_048271.2, read on the forward strand.
AAACAAATACCATATTACATATTAAGATTTGTTGGTTAGCTGACTTTTGGTGGAACCTATCCACTTAGGATTTAGGTCTCCGAAATATGTACAATTTTTTTCCGGTACTAGACAACGTATGCTTCACAAGGACAAGCGTACCTGTATATGTGAACAGTGACGGAGCCAGTCATGGTCAATAGGGAGCTCTTCTTCTTTCTCCCTCTTCTTCTTCCTCATTTCTCCTAAAAAATGGAGGGGGTCAAGGGGGCCTCCATTGTTTTTAGGTGGGTAGGAGAGGCTTGAGCCTCCCCCGTGCTGGCTCTACCACTGTATGTGAACGTATATGTTTGTACTATATTTTTGTAAAGGAAAAATATAGTATAGCTCTGCCTAGAATAGAAGTCATGGGTAACTTCCCCATTGAAAACATTCATTACACTTCCAAATACTAGATTGTACTGACACTAGTAGAGAACTGACCTTCCATCCACCTCTTTTGTCCTGATTAATATTTGACCCATGACAAAAGTAGCTTTAGTCCCAGGTCAAAAATGTGCCCCCAAAGGTCACCGCGGGGGGAGAGCTTTAGTCCCGGTTGGTGTTACAACCAAGACTAAAGACCGCCCTTTTGTACCGGTTAAAATGGCTAGAAATATCGCAGCGGGAGCGCAACCCTTTTGTCCCGGTTGGATACCAACCGGGACAAAAGGATTAGTCCCGGTTGGAAACTCCAACCGAGACAAAATTATCAACGGGACAGGTGGGTTTGTCCCGGTTGGAAACTCCAATCGGGATAAAATACCCTCCCACGCACCCCCCTTCCCCACATTAATTTCTCCTCTCTCTCCCTCCTTTAATTTTTTCTTCTCCCGTTCCTTCTCCTTTATCTTCTCTACCACAGACGCCTCCCCCTCACGCACAGTTCTCCTCTCCCTCTCCTCTTCTCCTACTCTTTCCCTCTCGTCCTTCTCCTCCTTCCCCTCCCCTCTCTCTCTTCCTCTCCCAGCACCTCCCGTTCTGCGGCTCCTTTCCTCCCCCTTTGCTCGCCCCTCCCTAGCAGTGAGGAGCGACAGCGGGGCGAGGGTAGGGTGCGACGCGGGGCCGGTGTGAGTGGCAGCGTGGGGCTGGCAGGCGGCTGCGCGAGTAGAGGTGGGGCGGCGCGAGAGGAGGTGGGGCGGCGGCCAACGGCAGAGGCGAGGCAGTTTGGGAGGCGCGGGGAGGAGCTGCTGGCAGGGAGGAGGCCGGGAAGGAGCGGCGCAGTGCGGCCGGCAGGGAGGAGGCCGGCGGGGTGGAGGGTCGATGTGGGCGGCACGGGGGCTCGATGGCGGCGGCGCGGGGGTGGGCGCGGGCGGCGGAGCTGGCGCGGGCAGCGCACGGGCGGCGGAAGCCGGCAGCGTGGGAGCCGAAGCGGGCCTCCGCCCGTCGGTGCTTTTTTTTTAATTTTTTTGAAAACTCCTTTTGTCCCGATTAGTTTTACCAATCGGGACTAAAGGGTGTCTTTGGTCCCGGTTGAGCGACCCGGGACTAAAAACCCTCATTTTTTTCTCGATTGCTTTATCCCGGATGGATTTTCGGGAGATTTGACTCCTACCAACCGGGACTAAAGGTGAGCTTTCTACCGGTGTGAGCTTGGTTAGGTTCTTTTTTACGGAACCCGTTTACCATGGTTGGAGTCTTTGACACAATATGGATACTCATATTAGACTAATATTTTTTCAGTGGTAGACGATGTCTTTAAAAAAATAAAAAAAATAAAAAAGAGAAATACTAAGATTTTCTTTTCCTTCGAAAGAAGAGAAACGGGGCTTGAGGAGTCAATCGGATGGACAAAAAGAAGTCAGCGAACATCCATTTGGGCCTCCCTCTAGATGGGCCTTGAGGAGGCGCACCTTAGCACGCTCCGGCCCATAACCAGCCCACTCGAGAGCGGAAGGCCGAACTTTGTCTTTTCTTGCCACAAAAGCTACAGCAGCCAACTTGGATTTTGCCAACATTTCCTATGTGCAGACTGCAGACTACTCCATGATACATACATTTTGCTTGGATCAGCGCACAGTTGCCTCTTTTGGGCATGCCTTCGCCCTTCAACCGGATGAGACGACATCTATATCTGGATGAGCATGCTGCAGGCAATCGCCACTACTCCGTATATCTTAGAATCGACAGTCTCTGGGCTGCAGGAGCTTGATCGTTCCATGCATCTGAATGCAACAAATTCTGCTGCAGTTCTAAGCAAGAAGTAGCTGGAGATTCTATTTGAGCGGTTCTGTGGTATCTCCTATTTCTTTTCGTCTTTCATGGACGAATGTGTTACATCAAATCCATGCCTTCCTTGCTTTTGGAGTTCTATTTTGTCCTGGCTGATGGAGATCAGCGTTACAGGTTCACAAGCGCAACAGCACTGACGACAAGATACCCGCATCGAATATTCGAACGTTAATTAGGAGGACTAAACATGACATAATTATAAAAGTAATTATATAGATGGAGGCTAATTCACGAGATAAATCTATTAAGACTAATTAATCCATCATTAGCACATATTTACTGTAGCACCATATTATCAAATCATGGACTAATTAGACTTAATAGATTCGTCTCGCAAATTAGTCTCCACCTGTACAATTAATTTTATAATTAATCTATATTTAATACTTCTAATTAATATTCAAATATTCGATGTGATAGGAATTTTAGGAGGTGCTAAAGAACCAAATACCCCTAAACCGCATTGGCCGGGGAAAATACTCTAGTTTCTGCCCATCTACCCACTGCGCCTGCACCGATGGCAACAGGATAAAATAACTTCACTGAGTTGCTGTCCCTGCACGCTTTCAGCTTCACATGAGCGGAACAAAAAATTAATTGGCACAGTGATCCTACACGACACGAGAAAAGCTAGCCTAACAAGAGAGGAGGAAGAGAACTTTGCATTCAGGCTGGATAAGGCTAGCATATAAAGACTTCTCATGTCACCCACACCTGACAGTTCATCAGATAACAAAAACTATTAGCTACTCAGGCTGCACAAATAATGGCGTGGGCTCCACTTGATCAAAGGCTAATAACCTTTACCTTGGTAGCGCCGGTACATGACTTGATGTATCATCATCATGGCCGAAATCATTGTCATCTCCTTCCAGCATCTTGGAGTGACACCACATGCCCACTGGATCTTTCTGTTGGATTGGAACCACTCTATTACAGGCCACAATATAAAGTCGCCAGAAATCGTAGTACAAATTCAATAGCTTTTGTTTTCTCTCTCATTTTCTCTTGAGATGACCTCTGAATGAATGAGTGAATAGGTTTGGTGAAAAGCATAGGAAGATGGAGGAGTTTATGATCAGGTCGCCGCTTTTGATGACGAATTTCCGGGCACGGCCAACAAGGAGTGTTTTAGTCGCGTAGCAGTACGGACATCACTGGCAACGAGACTGTTGCATTTGACCTGGGCGAGCTTTTTTGCTTGCAGTTAACGCATCCTGTCACGCGGTCACGCCCCACTTGCTCCGTAAAAAAAATACAGCGCTGCCGGGCCGGGCCGGCCGTACGCCTAAGCAAACCGGTCCACGCGCCGTAGAGCGTGGATGGAGACGATCCGTGATTCCGTGTCGCTGCGCAGAGGTCCCCGTTCTGCGTCGTACGGCAGCAGCCGGCAGATCACGGGCCAATGCGGTCTATGTTGGCCTACTGCTGGCACAGCGACAGTGCCAGGTACGTAGCTCAACAACTGATCAAGATCAAGGATAGGCATCTGTTGCAACTGATCGCGATCAGCCTTGGTTGGACCGCATCAAACTCTTTCGCCATCAGCCTTGGTTGGACCGTAGTCTCTACACCAGACGCGTGCCCCGCAAGCTTCTGGTAGTGGTAGCCATCGGAGATCGGCATTGTTGTCTACGCGGTTTTTGCGAGTGAGAACACCCAGATTAACTAACCTGATGAACGAAGCAATTCGCCTTGCTAACTCTGTGTCTCTGTTTGTCTGAGTCGGTGAGTTCAATGGGCAATGGCCCTCGCTTTGGGCTCCGGAGTTTGGACTTTGGAAGGACTCCCTCCAGTGAGGCAGCGGCCGGCCGGCAATAATTAGGACACGGCACACGCTGCGCCCGTACAGCCTGCGCACCGCCCGCCCGATTTCCTTGCACGAAACGCCGCTGCTGCGGCCACACCTCACCTACATCTCGCCTTCTGTCCGTCTGTCTCCACCAGCCACCGAGCGCCCAGCAACCGCCCGGCCCCCGAGCGAATGCCGCGGGAGCTCTAGTCCCCGGGGCGAGGCGCGGCCCGACACGGACCCATGAGGAAGCAGCCGCCGGCGCACCGCCTCCGGTGGATGCGCGCTCTGCTCCTCGCGCTCCCGCTCCTCTCGCTCCCCATCCTCTACGCGGCGCTCGGCGCGGCGCGCTCCTCGCCGTCGCCCGTGTCGTCCTCGGCGCCGGGGTGGCAGCAGCAGCAGCAGCGGCACCGGAGGCCGCCCGAGCCGCCGCCGAGGCTGGCGTACCTCATCACGGGCGCGGGGCCCGGGGACGGGCCGCGGATCCGGAGGCTGCTGCGGGCGCTCTACCACCCTTGGAACTGCTACCTCGTTGGGGTGGCCGGGGAGGGCGACCGCGCGGATCTCGAGGCCTTCGTGCGCGCCCAGGAGGCGCCGCGCCGGTACGGGAACGTGCGGGTGGCGCTCGCGGGGGAGTGGGGCGCCGTCTCGCGGAGGGGGCCAACCGAGCTCGCCGCCACGCTCCACGCCGCCGCCGTGCTGCTCAGGGAGTTCGAGGGCTGGAGCTGGTTCATCAACCTCAGCGCCTCCGATTACCCGCTCATGCCCCAAGATGGTAAAATTCAGCTCACAAGATTGTTCTATCAATTGCAAACTATGAATGCATTTATGTTTCGGCATACAACATCGTAGCATCATGCTAAATTGGATGTATCACCCGTTTTAGATGCCATAGACTACGGATTGTGTGTCTAAAAAATGGCCCAGTTTAGTTACCTTATAGTAATTTTGTAATGTCATTTGATTTAGAGTATGGTGTCAAGTTCTTGTCATATCGTGTGATGGTAATTTCATATCTTTGAGCACCAAAAAAATTGTTATATGTGCTGTCCCAAGAAAGAAAATTGTTACATGATATTGAATTCTTCTTGCCACTGTGCTTGCTATATAGTAAATTCTAGTTAGAGGAGTTTAGTGTTTTCAGGTTATATAGCAAACTCTAGTCGGAGGAGGCTGTCTCTTCATTTCATTTAGGAAACTTTTGAGTCATGCGGTTTCTTTGTGAACTACAGTCCACACTTTATTTTTTTTTGTTTGAGTTTCCTACCTGTTTCACCAGCTGTTAGCTGCTTGTGTATGCTCTGTTCCAATTTATTTCGTGCTAGTGGCTTCAAACGTAGTATCTCTGCAAGGTGCCAAGGGGACAGGTTTTGAATTGTATAGCTTCATCTGGTCAGTTTATTGTGGGGTATTGAATAGTAGTGCTTATGATTCCTCATTTAATGAGGCCCAGATTATTGAGAACCAAGTTCAGACTAGAGAGATAGCATAAATACGGACTGTGTTGGGCTTGCCTGCTTTGCCAATTCCCATGCAAATTGTTTATCCAGACAGCGTAAATACTAAATACAAACAGATAAACTGAACATAAGCTACTCCTGAATCCTGGAAATATCTAACAAACAGATTTAATAGCATAAGATTCAGTTTTCTATGGTTAACATAAACACTTCTGTGAGCCTCAATGCTTGCTTAATACCTTCTCTTATAACCCTGCGACAGTGCTTAGGACTATGTCAAGCAAATCAACTGATACACCATAACAGAGGGCAGCAGTTTGGTTCTAAAACATGCTCCTACAATTCTTGGCAAAAGCCAGAGAGTCAAACAGCTGGGCCAAGCTTAAAATCCATCTTAATGCGTAACCTAAGCAGTAGGCTACATAATAATCATCACGCATGGATTATTTTAAGTTAAAGCCTTTCCCTTCATCAAATCAATAACTGTAAATGCTGGGTTTCATATATTAGTAATAATACTTTTTTGACATTGAAGGACTGTTGCTAAAAGGAAACTTGTTCAAGCTTCTGGACTTACTTAAATTCCTTAAGATATCTGTTGAATTGTTCCAAAATCACTAACATGTACCTAACATTTTGGTTTGTAGTACAATACGTTTTGAAGTGCTCCACTGAAATAACTGATTCTGTCTACCTAAGTTACTAATGTTCATGTGGTTGCCTTTATATGTTTCAGACATCCTTCATATCTTCTCATATATTCCAAGAGATCTGAATTTTATTGAGCACACAAGCAATATTGGTTGGAAAGAGTAAGCATATTCTTTCTCTGTTCATTTATGGCTCCAAATTCTTAACCACTTTTTTTGTTCTTTATTGTGATTCTCGGGTTGCATGTGCAGGTATCAAAGGGCAAGACCAATTATTGTAGATCCAGCATTGCAGGTCCCAAATAAAACTGAGGTTATAACAACAAAGGAGAAAAGGAGTCTGCCATCTGCTTTCAAAATATTTGTAGGTACTGTCTGCTGTCTGTACTGAATCCCTGTTTGACTGATCAAATGGCCTGTTCCAATGCCCTGTAGCAGGAAAGTCTTCATTGTTGCAGTGTTTCCTGGTTGTCTTTTTGTGCCCTCAAGTAGAATCTTATCAAGCAAACTAGTGATAGATTGTGTTCCATCTATTATACAATATGGATTGGATGGCATATATTAGATAAACTATCAGTTGTAGGTCTGTCTAATTTTCACAGTGAAGTTATTATTTGGTTGTGGAGTGCTTTGATAATAGAAACACCCATTATGTCTCACATATAATATGGTACCTCTAAAGTCTAAACACTTCTAAAAGGAAATAGCTGCATGGAGTCAGGCTGGTAGAAAAATCCTCCACCAAATGACCTTTCGGGGATAAGATGCTGCCTCTGTGCCTTATGATCATTATGATGCTGGTGTAATATGTTGGTTAAGACTGTTGGAATGCTGCCTGATGATCATTATGATGTTGATTGCTTGCCCAATCACGGTTTCACCACAATTTTTGGCACCTGACATCATCAGTGCTCTGCCTGGTACTTAGTTTGTAGTTGAGGGGAAAAAAGGTGTATTGATGATGTGGATATTGATCAAATTTTTTAGTTGTGTCGAATCCTTTCTATTCTGAATCACCCAATGCTCTTCTTCTTCTTCTTCTTGAGTTGTACTTAGCCGATCATTTCTAAGGAAGACTTTATGCTCTTGATGCAGGTTCATCTTGGGTTGTACTTAGCCGATCATTCCTGGAGTTTTGCCTATTGGGATGGGACAACCTTCCTCGCACATTACTAATGTATTTCACCAACTTCCTCTCATCTTCAGAAGGCTACTTCCACACAGTGATCTGCAACTCAGAGTACTACCAGAACACCACCATCAACAGTGATCTGCGTTTCATGGCGTGGGATAACCCCCCTCGGACGCACCCTGTCAATCTCACAACAGAGCATTTCGACTCAATGGCGAACAGCGGGGCGCCATTTGCGCACTCCTTCGCTAATGACAATTCGGTCCTGGATATGATCGACGCCAAGCTGTTGGGGCGAGCACCTGACCGCTTCACCCCGGGTGGATGGTGCTTGGGTAGCTCTGTAGACGGGAAAGATCCGTGTACATTCTCTGGGAGGTCCTTTGTTCTCAGGCCGAGCAAAGGCTCGGCCAAGCTAGAGAAGTTGTTGTTGAAACTTTTGGAACCTGATAACTTCAGGCCTAAACAGTGTAAATAACACTCATTTTACATGGTAGCCAGTTTTTATAGTTTTTTTGGGGTAGTGTTCAGAGGTCAAAGTGTTGATGGAATCGTTCTGATTGTTGCGGCAGTAGGCATAGAGGTGTGTTGTATACTTGCAACTGGAAAGCTCAACGCAAAAGTGATTGAGATCATACATGTACTCTTGCTGTTTCATCTGTTCCATGGATTGCAACAACCAATGATATTCAGAGTTTACAATTCAGCAGTTCCAGGGTTTGCAGGACCTACCCTGCCCTCTCTTTGATGCCAAACTATTCGGTTCATGCGTTTTTTGATTTGGCGAAATTTGTGTAAAATTTCTGCAAAGGCGCTGTAACAGTTTTGCACCAGAAAGGTGTGCAGTGTGCTAACTGGTGTTTTTGCCTCCTGACGCCTGAACATGGGCCTTTTTGTTCATACGATGGCCTTCATGGGCCTCAACATAGCCGGACTCTTCTCAAATAAGCCCACTTATCTCAAGCCACTTAAAAAAGCTCAACTGGACCCCGCTTTCCAGAAACTGCTCGTCCGATCTCAAGAGCGCCGCCTCCGCAGTCCCCCCCAAGGCCCCAACCCCGTCGACGCGGCGGCCGCGCCCCCATCGCTCGTCGGCGTCTCATTTCTCGAGGTACGCCTCCATCCCCTCATCTCCCGCTCCCTTTCTCCGTCAAGGCTTACCCCTCCGGACCGGTGCTTCGCCCCGCCGCGGTAAGAAACCCCCACCCACCGGCGGCTGCCACTCTTTAGATCCCACCCGTCTGTCAGCCTTGGCCTGCCGTAAGCCATGAGTCCGCCTCTGCGCCGGGGCGTTCCTCCTCACCGCAGATCGGCTGCTGCTTCCGCGCCGTGGAGGTGTTTCCGACTTTCCGCCTGTTGGGATGGGACAGCTTTGCAGACGCCTGCAACCTGTTCGACCGAATGCTTCTGCGAAGGATATTAGTCTCACCTAACCGTATCGAGGCTTGTGTGCTATTGTTCAGTTTCATGCTCGTGTTCGTCTTCAATTGTTCTGTTGATTGAAAGTTGCTGTACCTCATAGAAATGGTCTATCTAGTGAGAATCACATAGCCCTAATGCTTTGATTGCTTTCTGCTGTTCAAACCAGTATGCTTTATACTGGATAATACGTGATGTTGGCTAGTAAACACCATTCGTTCAACTTTTGCCCTTGTATTTGTTCAAACATTTCATCCCCCATGTTGATTTGTTCCCCCTTTTGAATTATTACTGTATTGGCCTGGTGGGTTTTAGGGCTATTTGCATTATTTGCTCTTGAGCTAATCACACAAATTGATGACATATATGAAGGTGAAGCAGCAGAATGGGTCGGAAGGCTGGTGCTTTGTACATAAACCCAAAGAAGTTTGGTGCTGTTGCAAAGCCTTGCATGGTAGAAATGGTGGCCTTCCTCAACTGCCTGGCCTTAAACAAACAGGAAGATGACAAGTGCGTGAGGCAGAAGGATCTCTTGGTTATGTGCACTCAGACCCAGGTTATGATCTACATCCTTGTTTAGTGTTTTGCATTCTTACGCTTTCTCAGCAATCCTTCAGCTGCTAATGCCTGCTTGTGACGTAATTGCAGAAAGGGAAGCCAAAGAACGCCGCAAAGACCATCAATTACCATCTGCAGCGACTTGGGCGAGACAAGTTCCTCTAGGTTCAATGGTTTTGAGATCATTTTCTCATCAAGCTCGCTGCCTTGTATTGAGGGCCGGAGGGCAATTTTTCTCTCAAAGTATTTTTACTAAAACGGGGCAGTAATATGTTTGTTTACATTGGACAAATGGTCAGCCAATAATTCTATGTCAAACATTAATGTATCAGTAGTATATTGATATGGTTTGCTTCTCTTGCTATAAAGGCACTTTGTTGCTAGCCCTGCTAGTGGGGGTGTACCCGCCCCTCACCCACCCCTACCCGCAGCAGCTAATGTTAATCACCCGCCCCAACCCCACCCAAAAAATAAATTAATCATCCCGCCCCACCCCGCCTCATAAAAATGGGTACCCATGGCAGCTGCATGCTATTAATTTATTTTTCCAGAGCTACAGCTAAAAAAACAAGTGTCTTAAGCTACAGTTAAAAAAACAAAACAAGTCTCTTGATCTACATAATAGACACTTCAGAAGCCATGCCCAATCAAAACCCACTGTCTTCTAGCTGCTCTTCTAGCTGCTCGCCCTGGTTTCTTTGACTTCTTCCCAATGGTTTCCCAGCTACCATCTGTATACAGAATAGGATTATACAGTGAAAGATACAATACAACAATCTTAACAATCATCTATGAATAATGGTACTCTCAATGCTGTAATAATCATATGTGAAGCATGTCACAATATTCAACTTCAACAAAGATGTTACTTCTGCAACTCACATAATTGGGGAAGATAACCATGTCAACATTGTCAGGAACGTCTAAAAGCAATCGCCTTAGAGAGTACTGGGAGCAGAGGAAGCAACAGTTTGGGATTTGAACCACAGAGCACAAGCTCAATTCTGGAGAACAGTGTGTTCCCATGGACAGATGTCGGATAAGAAAAAGATTCAAGAGCTCACTTAGTAGAGGAACTTAAGTGGCCTGACTTGCTCCATGGAACCTTTGCTGAAACGACCATAGCCATGCAGGCAGAGAGCCAATTCAACATGGAAGGGATATGTGCTTCTTGGTACCAGAATCAGCAGCCACAGCAACAGCTGCAGGCAGCACCAGACATGTATGACAAGGACCTGCAAAGAATGCAACTGTCTTTTGAGAATATCTAGGCCTTATGTTCCACCATATGGAACAGAGCATACCAGCAGAAGCAGAAACTTGTAATTTTCACAGATTGATGAGCAGAACTATGCTGAGCTGCTCACATAGATACAGCATGGAAATGTTTACAGCTTGGTGCCAAGTGGTGGTGCATGAGCATTTAACATGACATGTTTACAGCTTGTATAGTGTAACAAATTATGGCACTGAGTATTGGACTATGGAGAAAAATATGGATAAAAAAATTGCAAGATGCATACAAACAATGCTACAGTAGGATTAAGATCTAAAGTAGGAGTTGGGTTGGAGTTGCTCTAAGATGCTGTCATCACAAAAATGGACAGAGTAACAAACAAGTAGCAGACTGCTAACTATATGAAGAGTTAGCACAGAGGACATTGTGTGGGTACCTTTAAGAGTCATTTGAGCTTCTTCGAACTCAAAGAGGCATCATTATCTCAGGTGGCTGCAGATGCAAAGAGGCATACTGGAGACATCAGTACATGTATATGCAGTAACAAGTTGCAAAGATATAACTGTCTTAGTAACATACTAATATGTTCAAAAGAAAAAATCTGGATGCAGCTCAGCTCAGAAACCTCAGTTAGTAAAAATTAACTTCATTGGTGGGATACTTGTAAAGCCAATCTTTGCAACAGACCAAAGCTTCAAGAGTTTCTGGTGTCATTGAGCTTCGATTGTCACTAAGAATCCGACCACTCAAGCTGAATGCTGATTCAGAAGAAACGGTGCTGAGTGGAATTGCTAAGAAATCGCGTGCCATCGCTGACAGCACAGGGTACTTGTTGGAGTTTGTCTTCCACCAAGTCAGAATTTCAAAATTTTCATCTGTTCTCACTGGTGGTTCATCTAGATATGCATCAAGTTCTGATTTTTCAATCCAAGTCCCCCTCCTCTGATGCCTATATTCAGCAAATTCTTGTTCTAGTCTTCTTTTTCCAAGAACTAGCACCGGAGAACGGTTCACTATGCTCCTGGACGCACCAGTTTGTGATACTACATTTGTATCATTTTGTCTAATAACCTCTTCATGCTTCCTGAAATACAGGCGAAGCTACTCTTTAGCCTGATTTTTGCTCAAGTCAATGTCAATAAAGTTCCTGCACACCTTCTCATAAAATAAGTCTAAGAAGTCAACTTTTGTTCTTGGATCAAGTATGCTGCAAATAACAAGGACCATATTGTAATTTCCATTCCAATACTTATCAAATTTTCTCTCCATTGCTTTTGCCAAATTTGCGATAACCTCATCCTTGTACCATTCTGGACTATTTAGAGTTTGATGGATACAAAGCACATTATCCAGGAACATGTGTGAAGTAGCGTATCTATTAGCTGAGAACGCCCTGGTAGTTTCTTCAAAAACTCCAAAAAACTCACTAATATACTCAACTTTGCTAAACTCATCTTCAGTTGGAAATGGTTGCTGATTTGCTTGGGCATATCGCTTCAAGACGATCTTGTACTTTACTGCCTCCATAATCATGGCATGGGTTGAGTTCCAACGGTTGGGAACATCAAGGACTAAACCAGCCTTTGCAGCAAGACATTCCCTTTGAGCTATCTCATTGAAATCCTGGATACGCGATGGTGATGAGTTAATGTGCCTAATCAGGTCTCTTATCAACTCTATCACAACGCTAACAATGTTCATACCATCTTGGATAAGAATGTTGAGTATATGAGCACAACATCTAACAAGAAGATGCTCACCACCAAATAACATGTCAGACTTTCCACTTTCTTGCAAAAGATCACAAGCTGCCTTGTTATTTGCTGCATTGTCGAGTGTGATGGTAAACATCTTCTCTTTGATACCATAATCTGTCAGAACAACTGTAATGGCTTCCTCAATAGCTACACCCGTATGTGGATACTTCAGATCCTTAAATGCAATTATCCTTTTCTTCAAAACAAAATCAGGGCCAATATAGTGAGCTATCACGCAAATATATCCCAACTTTTGGTTTGATGTCCAAATATCAGATGTGAAGCAAATGTGAGAGTTAAGACTCTGAAGTTCACTTCGTAATTCTATCTTTGCTCTCTCAAACTTAGCAACACATTCATTACGAATCATTTGTCGCCCTATGCATCTGAATGCAGGTTGCAATGACTCCATCCAAGGCTCAAACCCTTCATCATCAAACTTTAGGAAGAGCTACAGCCGGCGGTGTCAACAATTCACAAACCCTTCAAGCAGGTTGAGTTAGAGGACGAAGTTCTGCAGAGCGTGAAGAGCTACAGCGGTTTAGGGTGACAACCCACTTGCCACAATCTGAATCAGTAAGGAACAAATATATTCAGATTCCTGTTCTCATCTTTTATGAGTTATTATAGCGGTTTAGGGTGACAGCCAACTTGCCACAATCTGAATAAGTGAGGAACAAGATCATATATTCAGATTCCTGTATTTGTCTTTTATGGTCGAAGGTATGGTTTTAAGTTGGTATACTTTTGGACTATGACATTTGAACTTGGAGCAGCAAACTTTCCAATATCAGATTGAATTAATATATGAATCGTTACAGTTACAGTGAAAACCCTTTTATATTCAGATGTTTTTTCAGCCTGAATGATTGATAGCTCCTCGGTACTGTATTACACTACAGACGTTCGACGGAATATCATTATTGTCCACCTCAGTTGAATAAGATCCGGTGCTCCTATTCTTAAGTTTCAGAATCCTTATTATTATTCCCTCCGTTCCAAATTGATAGATAAATTTTGCTATGTATCTAGATATAATGTATATCTAGCAAAAATCATATATCTAGAAAAATTAAAATAATCTACAATTTAAAATGTGAAAATAACCTACAATTTGAAACGGAAGGAGAACAGCTGAGAGGATTTTGTGCAATCCTAGTTCGACACTACCTGCCGTACGTTGCCAAAGGCCAATAAGATTCGAAGACGATGCAGAACAATCCAATCGAGGCAGGGAATAAAAGAAGTGTTATCTACTAATCACTATTTATAACCATTGTTCCAAATCAACTTAACATAAACTAGGGCCCTATGTATGGCCGAAACCAAAAATTGCAGGAAGAGTACAAGATCCACTGTGTAATCAGCGGCAGATTATTCTAGAGCAGAACTAGCGATCAAAATCTCCTCATTTAGTCGACTTCCTCGATCTTGGGTCCGGCACCACTGCCGCCGGCCGCCGGAGCATCCTCAGCCATGCCACCGGCCATGTCAGGGCCAGCGGCGCCCTGGTACATCTTGGCGATGATGGGGTTGCAGATGCCCTCCAGCTCCTTCATCTTGTCCTCAAACTCGTCAACCTCGGCGAGCTGGTTGTTGTCCAGCCAGGTGATGGCCCCCTCGATGGCTTCGTCGATCTTCTTCTTGTCGGCCTCCGGGAGCTTGGACGCGATCTTGTCGTCCCTGATGGTGTTGCGCATGTTGTAGGCGTAGTTCTCGAGCGAATTCTTGGCGTCCACCTTCTTCTTGTGCTCCTCGTCCTCGGCCTTGTACTTCTCGGCCTCCTGCACCATCTTCTCGATCTCCTCCTTGCTCAACCGGCCCTTGTCGTTGGTGATTGTGATCTTGTTCTTCTGGCCGGTGGTCTTGTCCTCTGCCGACACGTTCAGGATGCCGTTGGCGTCCATGTCGAAGCACACGGTGATCTGGGGAACGCCCCTGGGCGCCGGAGGGATGCCGGAGAGCTCGAACTTGCCGAGCAGGTTGTTGTCCTTGGTCCGGGCCCTCTCACCCTCGTACACCTGGATGAGCACGCCGGGCTGGTTGTCGGAGTAGGTGGAGAAGACCTGCTCCTTCTTGGTCGGGATGGTGGTGTTCCTCGGGATGAGCACGGTCATGACGCCCCCGGCCGTCTCCAGGCCGAGCGAGAGCGGCGAGACGTCGAGCAGGAGCAGGTCCTGCACCTTCTCGTTGCCCTCGCCGGTGAGGATGGCGGCCTGGACGGCGGCGCCGTACGCGACGGCCTCGTCGGGGTTGATGCTCTTGCAGAGCTCCTTGCCGTTGAAGAAGTCCTGGAGCAGCTGCTGCACGCGGGGGATGCGCGTGGAGCCGCCCACGAGCACGACGTCGTGCACGCTGCTCTTGTCCATCTTGGCGTCGCGGAGACACTTCTCCACGGGCTCCATGCACTTGCGGAACAGGTCCATGTTGAGCTCCTCGAACCGGGCGCGGGTGATGGTCGTGTAGAAGTCGATGCCCTCGTAGAGGGAGTCGATCTCGATGGTGGTCTGCGCGGTGGAGGAGAGCGTCCTCTTGGCCCTCTCGCAGGCCGTCCTGAGCCGCCGGAGCGCCCTGGGGTTGCCGCTGATGTCCTTCTTGTTCTTCCTCTTGAACTCCTGCACGAAGTGGTTCACGAGGCGGTTGTCGAAGTCCTCGCCTCCCAGGTGGGTGTCGCCGGCCGTGGCCTTGACCTCGAAGATGCCCTCCTCGATGGTGAGGAGAGAGACGTCAAAGGTGCCGCCGCCGAGGTCGAAGATGAGGACGTTCTTCTCGCCGTCGCTGCTCGACTTCTTGTCGAGGCCGTAGGCGATGGCCGCGGCGGTGGGCTCGTTGATGATGCGCATGACGTTGAGGCCGGAGATGACGCCGGCATCCTTGGTGGCCTGGCGCTGGGAGTCGTTGAAGTAGGCTGGGACGGTGACGACGGCGTTCTTGACGGTGCTGCCGAGGTATTGCTCGGCCGTCTCCTTCATCTTGTTGAGGATCATGGAGGAGATCTCCTCGGCCGAGAACTGCTTCTCCTCGCCCCTGAACTGCACCCCGATCATGGGCTTCTCGGCGGAGCCCGGGACCACCTTGAAAGGCCACAGCTTGATGTCGCTCTGCACCGACGCATCCGAGAAGCGCCGGCCGATGAGCCGCTTGGCATCTGCAACAGATCGAACCACGCAAAGTCTGAGATCCCGCACCCCACGTCAATTTGAACGGATCGAACAAACAAGATAAAAAAAACACGTACGCCTAACAACTCAACAAGATAGATCGATGGCGCTGTACTTACCGAAGACGGTATTGATGGGGTTCATGGCGACCTGGTTCTTGGCGGCGTCGCCGATGAGCCTCTCGGAGTCGGTGAACGCGACGTACGACGGCGTGGTGCGGTTGCCCTGGTCGTTGGCGATGATCTCGACGCGGTCATGCTGCCAGACCCCGACGCACGAGTAGGTCGTGCCGAGGTCGATCCCGATAGCTGGCCCGTCTCCCTTCCCGGCCATGGCGACGTTCTCGTCGAGGCGGGAAAAAAAAAATCTACTTCCTCCTAGTCGTCGAGTTGCGGGGTCAGAGCACCTGGAGGACGAGAGAGGGGAACAGAGGAATCGGTGGACGAGAGGGGGGAGGCGACCTGGGCCGGGATTTAAAGGTTTGTGCGGCCAGGACAGGGGTTCTCGAACGTTCCGGCGCGTTGGGCCCGTCGGATGCGATCGGGACGGCGGCGGTGTGGGAACGGCCGCGTCGTGGGGAACTTGGACCCGTTCGTGGATGCTAATTCCGGCAGCTCCGTTTGTGAGGGTGGGGTTCTAGAGAGTGCCGGAAGGTTCTGGAGGCCGGAGAATTGCCATCTCGTGTCGTCGGATCCCGGGTGACTGGTGGGTGATGCGTTGCTTCGCCGGTGTTGCGTTCGATCCCGTTTCACACGCCGCCAGAGTTTGACCGAGGCAAGGTGAAGGTTCTTGCCTATTTCCATTTTCGACAGGGCTGCTACTTGGTGGTTCCAAATTTCGCAATACTACACGAGCTGGGCCATTTTGGAGCCCAGTATCATCAAGAGCCAGAACTGCTGGGCCAAATGGATGCTGGCCGCGCCCACGCGCCCACCAACCAAGCAAGCACGACCGAACTGGTGGCCAGAAAGGCCTATGCTGCTGAGTTGGGCCTCATTTTTCTAGTTACGTACGGTGCATTATTGGGCTCTGATCTGAGTTTATCAACATCGGGCCCATTGCCACATCGTAAAGGAAGACGGGGTTATGCGGTTTCGGTTACGACGGGGCGCGGTCGGTGCTGCGGCGATACGCGAAAGGCACGGCGTTGCTATCTCGCCGTCCTTGCTTTTCCGGCGATCCGGAGAAGAACCTCACCGACGGGGACGCTTGGGCCCCTTCAGATCTGCACCCTCGTAACCTACCTAGATTCCATCGCCGCGCCTCTTGCAGTCAAAATGTTGTCGCACCAACCTGCACTGCACATCGGACCGACGCAGGAGCACAAGTTAGCGTAGAATCTCTGCTAAGATTAGCTGCTGTGTACCCGCGTCAAGCTAAAAACTGGATTTGATCCTCCAGAAGTGTCCGTGAGACGGAGAAGGAAGGAAGGAAGGAAGGAAGACACAGCTTTAGCTGCTGCTCTGACAGACCATCTGAAATGCGGAGGCAAACACGGCTTTTATTCCGTGCAGAATCCGCAGCAGGTTAACCCAACGAGGAGTCGCGCACCCCACCAGGCACCAAAGCACTCTTGCTTCCAGCCGGCATGATCTGCCCCACGCATCCTGATCGCACAAACAAAACCCGTTGTTTTCTTGGCCTGTACGTGCCGCTGCGCGGCAACAGTAAAATAGCGCGCGAGCCCCATCCCCATGGATATTCCCTGCTGCGACTTTAGCCGCGTCGCCTTTACGCTTTGCCTGCGGATACGTAGGGTCCAGGAAAGCTCAAGGGGAGATGAGAGGATCTCGTGGAAATTAACAAATAATAATGGAGGGGACCAGGGGCCTATGCTAGCTGGATCATACGCCCACCATGCTACCATGTCTCCCCCCTCTCGATAGCAGCAGTGGTCTTAGGGGGTCTGTCTACTTGCTACGGCCGGAATCGTTATCTCCCCGGTGGCCGGCCGGTACACGCCGAGCTGGCATGGGCCGCCTGAGGTGTGGCTGCCCAGTGCCCAAGCCCCCGGCCGGCCGGCGGCTATTCTACGCCGCGATTCACGGGCTCCCGGCACAAGAGCACCTGCATGCCTACGGCGTGTCCGCCATCTGCTGTCACTCGCCACGCGACGACAGAGCGGGAGAGTCCAATCCGATCCAGGGATTGGACGCAGCTCATATGGAAGGCTCCCCGTCGTGACGTCGTCTCTGACACCAAGACAACATCGTACCACGCATGCATGTACGTGGAAGGTAGCTAGGCTACATGTAAATATAGCCAAGGACATGCCGGCCGGGGCACGCGCGCGCGCGGCCACGGTGGTCGGACCGCCGGCCCGGCAGCACCGCCGCTAGGCGCCACAGCGATGTCGCCTCAGATACATGTTGCTTGTTGGCCGGGTTCGCTCACGCGCGCATACGGCCGGCCGGTCATGCATCATGCATGTTTCGTCGAGCTTTTCCATCGAGATCGAGCCCCGTCGTGACCGTCGCGTCGCGGCGCGCAGGTGGCCTATCACTGGTCTCGATCGCCTTCCTGGTGCGCGCGCGGCCAAAAGAGCCGATCGAGGAGCTGAGCCCTAGTCTGGGCACTGGGCTTGTGATCCACCTATATCCACTCATCCGGTGCAGGCAGCAGGCGTATGCAAAAAGCCACCACGATATGGAACTCTGCTCGCTACTGATTGGAAACATACAGGCGAGTGGTGCAGATGTTTCTCTTCGATTGACAAGTGAACTTTTTCATGGAATTGCACTTTACATTACATCGGTTATTACATTCGCATGGAAAACAGTGCTGGGTCTTTTTTATCCCTGGAAATGCTAGTAGCCCAGTACGGCAGTACCGACTCCGATTGAAATGGAAAATATCAGTGCATTTATAAAATAGAATGAATTGTCGTCACACCATGATGGAGCAAAATGATCACATAATAGAATCCAATTAGGTTGACGTTTCACCATCACTCTGTCGTACAAAGTGACATACATGACTGATGGATCAGTTAACTGTTAAAGTTTTTGCAAGCGTGAACACTACTAAATAATTTAAACATTGTTGGTGCCTAATGCATGGAATATAACATACTTTCCCCCCTCTTGTCATTTTTCGTGGAACGAAGAACTAATTTACTCCTTTGGTCCACAAATGTAAGCATTTTTAGTATTTAAAATTTGTCTACAAATGTAAGCACTTATACACATAATCCTCCCCTCTCTCATCAGTGATTTAATCTTTGTTATTGTTAGCTGAAAAGGCAGGCGTTAATTGCATCTCTGTAATCTTAACAATAGATTGTGGGAGTCCTAAAATCATTTTTATTCCTCTATATTCTGCACCAAAATTCTTAGAAGTGATTACATTTATGGACAGAAAGCGTAATTTCCATGCATCCTTTTTCCTCTCCTTTTCTTTCACAGGACACGCGTATGCAAAATCCAGAGCCCCTAGCTATAAGCATCTAGTAGATATTTAAAAGCACAACCTTTTAGCATGGTGGCCACAAGCTATATAATCAGTGTTATGAGTGTACGGTCAACCCACCACAAATAAAGTTAGACTCTTAGACTCATCGCCAATGTCCAGACTTTTAGAAGTACGTACACACGCATTAGCATCGGTAGCATGGTTTGTGTTAGGAGTACTGTGCGACTGTAGGTGAACAATGCGTGTCTTCCGCGAACCCTGTCAAAGAGAGAGGGAAAAAAAAAGGTACTCCCTTCCTTCTGAATTATTATTTATTTTAATTTTTTAATCTATAGGTAAGCATTTCATAAGAACAATATATATTTATTTACATGCATAGAAAAATTATGTATCTAGAAAATCTAAAATAAATAGTAATTTGGTACGGAGGGAGTAACATTTACTTGAAAAAAAACATTT
Organism: Setaria viridis; assembly: GCF_005286985.2. Taxonomy (NCBI): domain Eukaryota; kingdom Viridiplantae; phylum Streptophyta; class Magnoliopsida; order Poales; family Poaceae; genus Setaria; species Setaria viridis. Next base: position 47,586,904 of record NC_048271.2, read on the forward strand.
AGTTACTGCTTTCGCTGAAACATTTATAAAACTGTCAGTGGAGAGGACCCGTAGAAAAACAATTTTTTGTAGAAAAGGGAATTTGTTCAAATCCTGAGGTACGGTCTGACTCGTGCCGTGGAAGCCGTTCTACTCCTATGTATAGTATCCATCAGCATATCTACATCGATCCTTGCATTAATCAACATGCATGCGGCATACATGCTACTAACACACAAGTATCTTTAAAAGTTGGATGCAAATATTTCCAATTCTTAACAAGTAGCTAGAGCTACTTATGGGTAGAGTGTTAGGGTTTCAGAATAAATTAGGGATCCTCCCATCTCTCTTTAGTGAGCACTCAGTGGTTGCCAAGTTGCTAACACCCTACGTACTAACACCACAACAGTTCACGCCTTCTAGCTCCCTCTCTGTACCTCCACACGGCTCCACCAACTACCTTAGGATCTTATTATTGCTTGCTTCCAATTCTCTTCTGCTTAGCATACTGCTGAATCAGGTCAGTCTTAACCATGAAGGAAACTTTAATTTCTCTCACACACACATTCTGGTCAAGTAGGCCCCACAGAGGAAAGCAAAGACTAGAAATATAAAAGACGCCATACTCATAAAAGGAGAAGATAAATTCATGCTTTTGCCCTTCCTTTCTCTTTCCCAGCTTTCTCTTTCTCTCTCCTCCTCCATCCTCTCTCTCTCTCTCTATCTCATCTCATTGCTGTCTTCTCTCCTTCAACTGCCGGATGTGATTCTCCACCACCTCCGAGCTTGCCAGAGGACTCCTCCACCTCTTTCTTCCTCGCCTGCTTCCTTTTCTTTCCAAACACAAATCCGCAGCAAAGAAAGTGCAAATTATAAAGAAAACATCAGAATTCAAAGCAGCCGGAAAGCTAGCTAGAAGAGTGAAGAGAGAGAAATATATCTCCGCAGCACTAACTGGCCGGCCTCCATGGTGTTCCCTTCAGTGCCGGCTTACCTAGATCCACCTAATTGGAATAACCAGGTACTGCATGAGCTTCCCTCTCCATCTCCCTCTGTGTGTCTAAGGTCATCTAACTTGCCTTGAATCTTGATCCGTCCAAACATACACATGTTCTTCTTCATAAGGCAAAGGAATTTGGCTCAAAGATCGATACGATATTCTCATCTCTCGATGAATATTCATAGACAATTCTCTCTTCCTTTTCCTTCTCTTTTCATTGATCTGTAACATGCGCGTGTGTGTATGCGTGTAGCAGCAAGGCCAGCAGCCGAGAGCGAGCGCGGGAGGAGGCGATGCACCGCTGCTGCCCGTGGGTCCTGCGGCTGCCACGGCGGCGGGTCCCGATAACAGTGGCTTACCGAGCAGCTCGTCGACGGCCAGTGCCGCCGTGGCCGCGCAAGCGCGGCCCAACTCGATGGCGGAGCGCGCGCGGCTGGCGCGGATGCCGCAGCCGGAGCAGGCGCTCAAGTGCCCGCGCTGCGACTCCACCAACACCAAATTCTGCTACTACAACAACTACTCCCTCTCCCAGCCCCGCCACTTCTGCAAGGCGTGCCGCCGCTACTGGACGCGCGGCGGCTCCCTCCGCAACGTCCCCGTCGGCGGAGGCTGCCGCCGCAACAAGCGCTCGTCCAAGTCCTCCGGCGGGTCATCCTCCTCGAAGCCGTACTCGTCGGCCAGGCAACTCGCTGGTCCATCATCATCTACGCCGTCGTCCACCCCGGGCGCCACCGGTGCGATCATCCCACCGAGTCTCGGCTCGTTCTCACACCACCTGCCGTTCTTGGGCACGATGCACCAGCCAGGGCCCAACCTAGGGCTAGCCTTCTCCGCCGGCCTGCCGCCGCTCGGGATGCAGCACATGGACACGGTGGATCAGTTCCCGGTGGCGAGCGGCGGCGGTGCCACCATCGGTGCATCGCTGGAGCAGTGGAGAGTGCAGCAGCAGCCACAGCAGCAGTTCCCGTTCTTGACAGGAGGAGGAATACTGGAGCTTCCGCCGCCGGCGATGTACCAGCTGGGTTTGGATGGTAATAACCGTGGAGGCAGCGGCTCAGCTGCGGCGGCGGCGTTCACGTTAGGGCAGACCAGTGCTACGACGGCAAGGCAGGAAGGATCAATGAAGGTAGAGGGCAGTAAAGGACAGGACATGAGCTTACAGAGGCAGTACATGGCGGCTCTACGCCACGGATCACAGGGTGTCTGGGATGGGATTCATGGGAATGCCGGTAGCAGTGGTGGCGACGGTGGCGGCAATGGCGGTTCTAGTTGGCCCATGAACATTCCTGGATTCCATTCGTCATCGACCGGCGGCGGCAATGGCAGTGGCCTGTAATGTTACGGATGCTTGGCCAGCAATGTTCTAATCAAGATGGCATATTCCAGACACATGCTTAAGTTTGAGCAAATGCTAGCTAGGGAGGAGGAACAGGAGATGGTCAACCCGCCGGCCTGTTCATCAACTGCTATATTCTTCATCAACTGTAGAGGCAACACTGCTAGCTCATGATGGTCACAGGTAGGAGTCTTAAGTTAAAGTTGCTCTTTGGTTAACCCCTTTTCTGCCATTTGGTTTTGAACTCAAAGGTGTGCCTGCATTGTGTCCATAGTGCCACTTTTCTACTTTTCCACACTATTGTTCACAGGGATTAATTAATTAAACTCGGTGCATGGGGTATACTATTTGATAAGGTATATTTGACATGGAGACTGATCAAATTGTTTCTTTATTACTTGTCTGAAATTTACATGAAATTAATATGTCGTTTGTTGCCAAATTACCTGCACATATATATGTTTGCTTCTATCCGATGCTGTATTCTGTGTGTATGATTAACAACATTGCACAATCACACAGTGCAAGCAGTATGCAATATAGGAGCTCTAAGATCTCAATCACATTCTTTTGGTATCCATTAGAAGAGCATTACAGTAAACTAGCTTAGTCTTGCACTATGTACTCTATTTTCTAAAACAAAATATTTTTTTAATATATGATATCTTTACATTGGCCAAGTAATTATAATGTTCTTTTCTTTTCGATTGGTAAATTATGGGAGTATATCAAGGCGTATTTCTCACACTATACAAGCTAATTATTACATCATTTACATGGCACTAAAAATACATTTTTTATTTATGATGAGTGTATGGCGTTGGCGTGGTACGTGATACTCAAATAAATAAGTACTAGTTTCATGTTCTTTCTTGTGCACAGCGATAAAACCACGACAACATTTTATCCTAACAAAAAGGGTCGGTTTGAACTTCCAATTGATTTTATTTCCGATACGATTGACAATGTGTCCTGTCTGCGTAATGAAACAATTTAAGAGTAGTATGTCTATGCAAGCTAGCACTTCCTAAATTTTCTACGAAAAATTGTTTAAAGCACCAATGCTAGTATGATTTAGATAATTTACTAGGTGCTATAGCACTAGCTATACATCTGAATAATTGGTGCAAAGGCGATTTTGTGTTAGTATATTTTTCGGCACAAAGGCAGTACTCTTCACACCAAGGCACCTGCTGCTAGCTATCTCCTCCGGTGTACCTGCAATACATGGACTAAACTGTATTAATTTTAATCAAAGGAATATGTCGTGTTGATATATGAAAATGAAACGAGAAAACTCACCATTCATAAAATCTTTGACAAATAAATATTTCTTAATAATAAGCCAGTGTAGAAAAACCTTGGCGCTAAGGTGGCGTCTAATTGACTTTAAAGAGATAAAATTGTCAGGTTCCTTTTCCCACTTGAAGAAGTGAAAAAATTACATGGGAAGAATTAATTAACAACATTTTTTTTTCTGATCAGGCTCTTGTCTAAGAAATTTCCTTTGCTATGCCTTCCTTGGTCATTCTCTTTAGGCTTGGTACCCTGAATTTTCTGAAGCCTCCATCTTTTTATGCCTTTTATTATATGCTGCATTAGTGTCTATTTGGTTGATCAATACTTACATGTGCACAAATTGTATTTGAAGGAACATAGATGGACTAATTACTTAACCATTCGAATGAGTAATAGTATTTTCATATCGGTATTTTGATCAAATCTTGGAATTTAGTTAATCCTAAAATTTCCAAGAGAAATCGTCCTCTTCCAAACCTCATAATTAAGTGTAATAAAGTCTCATTTAATTCGTGATGATAAATAATTTGGTGACACGTCATCTTGAAATGTAATGTCTAGCTATACTTTCATTGGCACTGTAGCCTAAAGTAGGATTAGATGTTAATTACCTGCACGTATATACTCACTCCGTTCTAAATTGTATGTCGTTTTGGTTTTTATAGGTACATAGTTTTTGCTATGCACTTAGATATAGCGTATGTCTAGATGCATAATAATATTTTTGAACCTAGAAAAGGCAAAACTACCTACAATTTGGAACGGAGGGAGTACTATTCTAGACGCCGGGGTCCTGGCTTCATGTTGTGGATGGTAAATTTAAGGTATTGTATAGAGATCCCGGGCGCTTTCAAATCAGTTCGGTGAAATATGTACGTAAAGCTAGCCGGTGCATGTGTTCCCTAGTGCATTTGTGCATGCGAGCTTTTGATCAGGTTAGCAGTATTGTCGGTGTACAACTTGATGTAACCCCTTGTCAGCTCACTGGTGTCCGTAACATGATTGCATTATGATTGGAAACGATTCGTTTTCCTTATCGGAGCTCGAATTGATCATTGAGCTACACACATAGTGATAGTGAAGCATATATACTGAATCAGTAAATAAAGTGCGTGCTAAGAGAGTTCTAGACATGTCTGTGCTTATGCTTATTTAATTCCCTTCATCATCAGTTTATGCGTCGATGTCATGTAGTTAGTAGTGTCTATATATATATACATGTACTCTGCTAAGGCACTTTTGCAAGTTCAATTCCCAAGCAATCAAAATGGCGGGTTAATCGATCACTTGTCGCACATCGTTCACCAAAAAATATACTGCTTTAGCTTTGGAATCCCCCGGTCTAACTATTTCAGGGGAAGAGCACGAGCAAGTGCCCCCGTTTTTAATTTGGATGCCTAGCTTGCGAATTCTTACCGTCTCTCCATCTTAACCCAACTGCGCCGATATTGCAAAGGATAAACGTACGGTCCATGGATAGGATTGGGTGCTCACCTGAATCCCTGTCTGCTCTTTGGAGCACAGGGTACTATCCCGGCGAAAGCTCAGTGGCTAGATTATTGCCCCTAGATTTGTAGTAGAGACTAGCTAGCTGGTAGTACTAGCAAGTGATGTGGCTCGTCTCTGAATCTTTCAGTAGTAGGCTAGGCTATTGGCTATATAGCTGCGAAGCTAGCTAGGCCGGCAGCTGGGTAGCTTTGAGAAAGAAGAACAGGCCCCTTTTGACCAACCTGCGCACCGTGTTTCATCGATGTCATTCACTCATGCCCGCTGTGCTGCGAGCCGATCGATCGATCGGATGGATCGGCCTGCGCAAACAAGCAAGTAATACCTCTGGCGCATGTGTCCTTGTCTTCCTTTAATCGCGTCAGGCAAGGCCCGGCCGCCTGCACCGCGCCGCACATATTTCCATCGCTCTTTCGCCACCCACATGTTTGTGCCACGCATCTGACTGGCTAAGCTAGCTGCTACGGTTTCCTTGTGTTTCACTTCAGGGGTGTTTGGGAGGAGTGGATAAACACATCGGATGTTCAGATACTAATTAGGAGAACTAAACATAAACTATTGTAGCACTACATTGTCAAATCATGGATTAATTAAGCTTAATTAATCCATTATTAGTGAATGGTTACTGTAGCACTACATTGTCAAATCATGGATTAATTAAGCTTAATAGATTTATCTCACGATTTAGTCTAGTGGCACAAACATGTGGGTGGCGAAAGAGCGATGGAAATATGTCGTGTAGAGTATAGCTAGTACTACTGGCGCGCGCGCCCGCATATATATATATATATATATATATATATATATATATATATATATATATATAGTGGTACAATGACTGTGGTGTCGCGTTCTCTACGGGGCTTAAAAACTTGGCTGTCGATCGATCGAAGCCTTGTAAAGTCTATTACCTTCGAGCAGTAGTAAAAAAACTATTTACGGTCCTGTCGTTATTGCTCTCACGAAGTGTAGCTAGTCTGATGCTCTCAGGAAGGGAACACGCGTGCGGTTAGCGGCGAAGATGCTTCGCTTTCACAGCTTCTTCGGCGAAGCAAAAAAAGCCTGCACGCGCGCGCACGCCATGCGCACACAGAGCTCGGCATGCAACGAGCCGTCAGCCGTGGACCATGCATGCATGCACATGCAGATGTGCGATCGATCGATCTCCGGCCGTCAAGCTTTAACTTGGTGAAGAACATGTACGTATATGTACACGCAGCACGCTTTGACTTGTGAGAAAACCCATCAAATATCTTTAAAAAATTACTACCAGCCAAAACTAGTTGAGTTTTACGGCCTTCGATGCACAACTTTAATTAACTAATATTTTTCTACTACTGTAGAGCATAGTTAGGACATCTAATAAATATATGCCAATACAAATGAAATTCAAAACAAAATCTACACATATGTTTTTTATGTTTCAAACTGAATATTTTAAAAGCTATTGGCGGTTAAAAGTATGACTGGACCTTTAATTTGTCAAATTGTTAGGTAGTATTTATGCCTGGAGGTACTACTATACATTACCAACATAAAAATAGTAATCTTCCATATCATGGTATATAAATCTCTCTCGATTTGGAATATTTAATTATTTTCATATGTATTGCTTACTAGAGTGATGAACATAGCATAACTCAATTGGTAAGTGTTGATCTTGTGTCTTGTCGTGGAACATGTTCGTCCTGATGATTTGATTCCAAAATTATTTTTGAAATGTAAAGGTGCAGGAGCCATATCATATAAGAAGAAGAAATGTTCAGGTTACATCGATTACATTGTGAATGATGAAAAACTCATAACTCATGACACAAGGAAGCACTAACAAGCACTACTCTATCATCAGCGCGCCACAAGCCATTTGGCGCAATGCTACTTCTTCCCTGATGAAATTGAAAACTTTAAGTGGCGAGCATCGAGCTCCTTCAAAGATTCTTCTATTACGCTCCTTCCATAGGTTCCAAATTGTATAGATTAGAAGTGCTGCCACCATCCTATTCTTGTCCTTCGTCACCACGCTAATTGAGTTTGTCCACCAATCTTGAAGGTTAGTGTCTGCCATCGGTTTTGGTATTAGCCCCATAGCCCAGGTAGCAACTTTGCTCCGGACTAAGTAGTGCGAAGGGGCAGTGAAGACATATATGTGTAGCCGTTTCAACTTCGTTATTACAAAATCAATATTATCCTAATGGATTCCAAAATTTAGACCAAGTCAATATTATCGTAATGGATTTATATTTAGGAACGAAGGGGATAGTAAAGAGGGAAAGTAGATTTTAGGCAAAGCTCACGTGCCAGTTTAATAATGATTTGTACGTGAATCCTGCATGCATGCAGGACTCCTTTTGCCCCATTCTTTCTCCCCCTTTAATTTATGCCTCTGGACGTCGGCAGGCCCCCCACACAGTTTTGTTTAGTGCTGTGACCTGCGCCCATGATACAGTGTCAGAAAAGTTCAGTTCAATAACCTAATATGATTATGATTAAATATCACATATAAATGCTGCATTGCTACTGCATCAGCTAACACTGCTGTGAGCAGGATCCAGCGCTGAAGAGTGCACCACCAAAGTTAATTTGATCAAGACATAGTGATTTGCAAGAGACGCGTATGAGGCATATGATGAGCAGATAATCGTTCTTAATATAAAGAAACGTCCAATAATATTCTTTTGATTGTGGTCACATAGTGACTAAAAATCAGAAAGGTATATGTATGGAGAAAAAGGTTACGTTCATTCGGTAACTATGCTGTTAGCAAAGTATATATGCACATTGTATATAATTATTAATTAACTAGAAAAATAGTCCGCACAATAGCGTGGCTCGATTTCAGCATACGATTTATATTCGTTATACAACCCTTAAATCCGCAATTGCATTTGATTTTCAACTATGTATAATATGAGAGTAAATTTTCCAAGAGCTATAATGTTAGTATTCACTTGAACAAAGAGGGGATTTCTATTTTTTTTCCCTTACAAATATCTAGCAAGAATTTTCATGGGCATGTCCTTTGTTGTTTAACTTTACACATGCATGTGTAGGTTGCTAAAATTAGAGGTGAACAAATTTGCCATGAAATAGATTGAACGAAGAACAGCTTCCACTCTCGAAAAGGTTTAACATAAAATAAATAGCATTCGGGAGCGTTAACACGTTTCCACTACACTACTCTGTCGGGTCAATTCACATATGATCTCGTCACTTTCTCCATTTAAATTTAAAAGTAGATTCTTCACATGAAAGGGACTCTTTTCCCCCCCTAAATATGATCTATTCTTCGAGCAAGATCATCAAAACTAAAAGTTTCGGCCATGCAATACCAGCCAGCATATACGTAACATCACTACACGACACACACAATCAAGAGATGATCTATATTCCATAGCCAGCAGCAGGGGAGACGACGTCGACAAATGATAGAAAAGGTATCCACATGGTCCAGGTACGTGGCTCTGGTAGCTTTGGCTCCCTACCTGGTCCTTTACAACTGTGCGATATGCGATGAGAGAACAAGATTAACGAAAGGACATCATTTCCTTCAAAAAAAAAAAGGACATCATGATCGAACACGTATGCACGCACTAGCAATAATCAAAAGGCGAGCGGGGAAAAAGACAAGCCCAAAGCTAGCCGAGAATATGTGTGCTAGGGCTGCGCCAGAGTAAAGGATGGGAGCCGAAAGCAAGACTTGAAGAGGAGTAGAGGACCATGGTTGCTGGCTGGCCAATGGCTTGGCCGCTTGGGCTGGGGCTGGGTTTTGTTCATTTTCGCCAGGGAATCAGTGGAGGGTGCTAGTGACTGATAGCTGCCTCTCTGCCTCTATCGATCTCCAAGCGTATACAGCAGCACTGCAGCAGAGATGAAGCTTTCACAGGAACCAAGGCACCCCACTGTTCCGGCGGGGGCCCCCTGTCACATCCGCGGCCATGCCCATGTGTTACTGTGCAGGGCTTGCAGCACAGTAATGGCGCCAAACTAGCTATGTGTGACTGCTACCATATGCGTGCCAGCTGACGACTGGTGGTCATCAAATCAGAGACCATATATAGCGGCATAGTATATATACTCGTACTAGGTTTGAGGCTTCGAGCTATGATTAAGCACGTACAGTAATACTCACTGAATTATATATTTAAAATCATTTAGTTATTTAGAAGTAGTACAAATATTACTCCTGCCAGAGACGGTACGGTGCATGCTTTATGCATCACCTGTAATTTCCGTCGGCACCCGGCAGCCGATGCGTGTACACGTCAAGTATCGAGGCCACATCAAGCCTGTTCCGTGCGTGCTAAGCTAGCGTACGGAAGACATCTCGGTGATGGCGTGCCATCATCATCGAACTTTCTATGTTGACCGCGCCGGTGTTGGAGATAGGTTGACGACGGCACCTGAACTGAAAATTTCCCCGGCCGCCAACGTTTTTTTACCTGGGGGTGTGTATTCGTGTATGACCTATAGAACCCGGCCACCTAGCAGCTGGTAGCAGCACAGGCACCGAGCAGGGTTGCTAGCAGGCAGTCAAAGTGTCAAACGCAGCACGCACTCGGCGACGGAGCTGCCCGCCCGGCCGGCCCTACAGGCCAGCAGGCAGCAGGCAGCGGCAAGCTTTCATGCTGCGCGCCGTACGTGAACAGCGCTAATCCTTAAAATCAGCGCACCCGGGCGCTGAATCTTAGAAAGATGCGCGCCCGTCCTAGGTTACCATCCCTCGCGCTGCTAGAACGACGTGGACGTCTCGAGTCCGGCAGGCCGTGCCCGGTCCTATATTTGTGGCTCTGACCGGCAACCACTCCCCCGTGCTCCGTGTACTGTAACCCGAGCACCGGCCGTCCGTCCGTACGTCGTCGTCTGCCGTGTCTGGCTCTGGGAGGATCGGGGAGGCGCCCGCGCCCATTCCCGTGAGCATCGCATCGCATCGACCGGAAGTCCGGAACCCCTGTGCAGCCGCACGCGACAGCCAGGGGTCGACGCACGCTGGAAGACCGCGGCCGAGCGTGGCCAGCAGGGCCTGAAGTCGTCAGTTGCATTGCATGGTGCGCACGGCCGGCGGTCGGACCTATCTCAGCCGTCACACCTCCTTCGTTCGTTCTCGGCGCTCCTGTGGTGGTGTTGTCCTCGCGCGGCCACTCCTGCTGCCAAGAGCAGCTCTGTGATGATCTGCCTCCTTGCCTTGCTGCTTGCTTGGTGGTGGCATGCGTGCGTGCTTGCGACTGCGGGGCCCCGGTCATCGCATGCATGCACTGCACGCACGCACGCACGATGCTTCTTTACCTTTCTGTGCATCACAGCTTTAGGGCGCGCAAATTGTTTTTAGCCCCTTCACTTTTTCTATAGTGGAGTATGTATTAAGTTGTATGCATCAATTAGTTTAACTCTTGATAAGAAAATATGGACCATTCAGTTATAATTTACTCTATATTTTTTAAGGATCTGTCTTCTCATCAATCGACTAAAAAGTTGTCAGATATAGAATAAACGATTCAGATAAAAATGCTGCCTGGCTCTGCCTCTCCCTCCTCCGCCCACCGGTTGTCACTCGACTGATATGGAGTAAAACTCTTTTTTTTTGGAAAAAAGACTTTGCATTCCACTCTCTCCTATTTACTCCATCCATCCTCGTTCCTCAAATATATAACGTTTAAGATAAATTAATTAGTTTAACTAATTAGCTCGTCTTGTTCTAAAATTATAGATCGTTTTGAATTTTATAGGTTTATAAGTGTTTGTATGCAAATAAATATAGTGTATGTCTAGATGTTATAAGAGCTAAAACAACCTATAACTTAGGACGGAAACTTGGGACGGAGGGAGGAGGGAGTATGTCGTTTAAGTACGAAGGGGTCATATACAACCGCTGGTTCTTGAGAGCGTGCACTTCACTTCGTAATAATCCTTAGAAATATACGTTCGTCCACAATCATGATTTTTTTTTCACTCTTTGTATGTGTTTCCCTCGGTTAACCGCACCGCTCCGTACGTCTTATACTGTTATACATGGTTGCATCAGTTGTTAGCACAATAGCACTAATCTAGTACTCAAAGACAAAAGTTCTGCGAGAAAGCGAGTGCCTGAAATTGTTGGTGTGCCCATGCATGCATGCAAGCATGAGTGCGGCCGGGAAGCCAGAGCTGTGTGGCCGGTCACGGCAAGGCACGTCGCATGCATCGATGAGGGCCGGGCTAGCTTAGCTAGCGCGTCTATAGCTTAGGCCTTTTTAGTTGCCCAATTTTAGGTAACCAAAATCACTGTACGAGCACTGTAGCATACTATAGCGTTTCGTTTGTATTTGTGAATTATTATCCAAATATTGACTAATTAGGCTCAAAAGATTCGTCTCGCAAAGTACAATTAAACTGTGCAATTAGTTTTTGATTTCGTCTACATTCAGTACTCCATGCATGTAGTATAAGTTTGATGTGATAGGAAATCTTCTTTTTGCATAGTGCTAAAGTTGGAATTTTGGGTAACTTGTTCCTTAGCTTTCTTGCCATCGCTCCATCGATGGCAGCATGCCATGCATGGCGAGACCACTATGTATGCAAGGGGGCCAGGTTTTAACGTATCCGGTCTCCCGGCGTGGCCGCGTAGCATCGCGTCATCTTTATTTCCCATCTTTACAGTAATATGGCAAAGGCACGTCACATGCATGCATGGCGTATAGTGTAGCGTCCTGTATACTCCATGTGCAAGTAAGTGACACAGTTACAGGTTCCATTGCTCATATTTATCACTAAAAATAGTTGAAGCAACCCCCTAACTATTCATCTACATTGCCCGGTTACCCCCTTTGTTATTATGAAAAGATAACCCAAAGTACGCCTTATAATACTTATGCATCTCTTTTAAAACGCATATGTCGCTTAAAATTGTTAGCCTGCTGTGCAAGAGCTAGCATGGGTTTTTAGGCTAGTACACAGTAATTTAACTTGCGATAGCAGCAGGTGCAGCAGGTTGATGCACTACAAACTAAACCCCGAGATTGACGGAGAAGTAGTTGAGTGTCTATTAGTTGCTCACTGTTTTTTTTTTGCGAAAAAAATTGCTCATTGGTTAGAGCAAGTAAGATCATAATTTCAATTTGCTTGACTGCGCATAGCACCATATATTCATTAGTGACACAACATCTCAGCTACACTGTTTTCTCCGTAGCGACCGCCCCTAGCAATAGCTCTATAGCCTTTTTACTCACGCACTAATAACGACAAGGATACTGTTGCGCCCTTCATAGGTCGATTTGTTTGATAGCCTCAGATAGAAAGAAGTCTCCTACTCCTTTTCCATGCCTACATTGATCTCCGAAATCTGAATGAAGAGACTATCTAGCCACCTAGTCTTGATTTTAATGTTCACAAAAACTGAAAAGGCGTATAGCTACTAGCAAAGGACATTAAGCTTCCCAGTTAGTAACAGAAGGACATTGGTATGCAGAAGAGAAACATGAGGAGCTAGCTCAACAACCTTACTACACTACTCCACAACACCCTATCACTGCCGGCTCCAAACCAGCCTTCACCGTCGGTTTGGGATCCGTCGTCTGACATTCGGCAGTGATGGGTGCCCCATCAACGCTGGTTTTGGAACCCGCAATGATGGTTATTAAAAAAATAAAAAAAAGAAATCCCACACGTCGGAGCCCCTCGCGCCGCTGCCCCCTTGCGCTGCTGGCCCCGTCACGCCGCCTCGACTCCCACTGCCGGTCGCCGTGGACCAGAGAGAGAGAGAGAGAGAGAGCGGGAGGGAGGCACACTTGGACCGCCGTCGGAAATCCACGTGCGCCCGCCACCCCTGCTACCGCAGATCCACGCCTGTCATCTCAGCTCCGGTGCACCGCCGCATCCCGTCGCAGCCCCGCACGCCGTCGAAGCCCCTCCCGCCGCCGCTCCGTAATGCCCTCGCTCCCGCGCTCCTTGCCTCCACCGCTCCTTGCCCTGCCGTCGCTCCTCGCCACATGTAAGAGGTGAGGGGCGAGCGGACGGGGAAGGAGAGGGCGGCGGCGGGATTTGTGAGGAGATAGAGGAGGGGATTCGGCGGGGAGAGAGGAGGGGATTCCAGGAGAGAGAGACACGTGGGGGGGAGAGGGGGGGGCGAGCGGATAAGGTGTGGGGAGGGGGTGAGAGAGAGGGGGCGGCCGGTGGACGTGTGAGGGGAGAGGGACTCAACTCTAATTGATAAAATTTCGGATCCGGTCCTCCCTCCTTCACCGACGGTTTGTTAAATGAGCCGCAGTGGGCTTGTAATACAAACCGCCAGTTTTAGTTTTCACCACCGGCCATATAAAAATCCGGCGGTGATGGGGCGGCTGGGATGGCCCTTTCTCTAATAGTGCTAGCTCCGAAGATCTTTAGTTAACGTTGGTACCAATGCATACATGATGCATGTATGATTCTGGGCATTGTGATCTTTTACTCCAAGAATGCTGACGCTGCCGAAGGGTATGCATCTTTGTTTTGAACGAACCGCACAAGATAGTACGAGTTTCATTGATATAGCAGAAAAAATACAAGTCTACGACCCTAGGAGGCCATAGGCAGGAAAGGAAAAGAAAGGAAGAAAAACAATCTATACTCGCCCGGTTAGATTGGAATAGAAAAGAAGAAAAACAATCTATACTCGTACGGTTAGATTGGAATATCAACGTAGGTAGCCACTCAGCTCGATAACGCCAAACCCGACCGATTGGATTGGGACATCAACACAACCACACCACTCCACTCGACAACGGCAGCTGAACTGAAGCCTAAACGTGACATCCACCAACATTCGCACTCTCATGTAGTCGCTGAAACCTCCAGGCGTGACCTCGTACAAACAGGGAACCGAGAGAAACTGACCACACCGTGCCGAGAAGGCCTCCGCCATGTGGGACCCTTCGTTGTAGTGCCGCTGCTACATCACACTCCACCCAACAGAGTGATACTACTAGATCTGAACCTCTCGCAGGCTGCCCGCAATTGCCACCATGATAACACAAACGCACGGGGGCCTCGCCACATCAGCCGTTGGACTCCACCTCACTCACGTCGCCTCGAAGAAACACTGCGTGCGGGAGCTTGCCTCGCCCGCCATATTACTCCATGTCACGGATCCGTCCCTTTTATCGCCATTAGAATGATGAGCCATATTGCCCCGCTTTTCAAGGTCTCTATCAACAACCTAGCCGCCGCCACATGTCGACCTCACCTCGTTGCTCCACCCACGCACCTAGCCTTTGCCACCGTGTCAGCAAGCTGAAGTAGTCTCTTGCGCCATCTTCCGACAATGTACCGCACCGGAGTAGCCTAGCAAAGCTGAGCCACCCGTCACGGTTCGCTGCAAGCCTAGTCATCCCACAATGTCGTCGTTGTAAGCACCGTCCTTCGACGCAGTCCCATGCTGCACTAACAGTTGCCAAGCAACGCCAGCCACCGCAGTCCGCTGCAAGTAGCTAGCCCAGCAACAATGCGACAACCCCTGACCGTCGTGCCTCCTCTTGCTGCGCGTAGACCACCTTCAGCTGCCCCACCACGACGCCTCACCGCATCGTTGGAGCGAGCACGGCAGCTGCCGCGTGCGGTCATCATAGCCCGCAATGGCCCAGTACCGCGGAGGCGCCCCCTGCGCCACTGCCAACAGGCCACCTCCGCCGCTGCAGCTCGGCCGATTGCGCCCCATACTCGCCAGCTGTCGAGGCCCGCCAGGCCCACAGGCCGCGCCTAACGCGGCCGATGCTGCACACAGTCTCCATGCCCCTCGCCGGGCTGGAGTCGCCACCGCGAGGCCTCGTCGCCTGTAGCTGGGCTGGCGCCGCACGGGGCATCTCACCCATGCCGGCCGTTGCCCTCCGCACGCGTTGTCCACGACCGCCCTGCCAAACCGACTCCGGCCGACGCCTTCACCACCTTGGGGACGCACAGGGCCGCGCCTGCTGCGGCTGACTCTTGACTCGCCTCTGGCCGGGCCGGCGCCGCACGGGGTGTCACGGCCACGCCGGCCGTCGTCCTCCGCACGCTCTATCCACGACCACCACGCCCAACCAACGTCGGCCGATGCCTCCACCGCCTTGGGGACGCACAGGTCGCCCAGCCATCGGATCCGGCTAGCGCCATGCCGGATCCATAGCCGCCCAACCTCCGTCGCCGCGGGGTGCCGCCCACGCCGGTGAGCCCCCTCAGGCAGCATTGGCGGTCGCGCCCGCCCGGATCCACCAGAGGAAGGGGAAGGGGCCCCGCCGCCCTCATCGCGAGCTGCACGAACTTCCGACGACCCGCTCGGGCGGCGGCGTGGTGAGGGTAGGCGCCGGCTGGGGTTTCAGTGCCCACCCAAGTCACCCACGCGGGGCGACACGGGGAGAGTTCCGTGGCGTCCGTTTATCTTGGTGTATTACTATGTGTTGTTGCAATGAGGAAAATAGCGGGGACTGTAAGGTATGCATCTTTTGTGAACACGAAGCGAGTGGAGCTGATTAGACGAAGGTTACGTATCATCTATCGTGTGGTAGTTGCATTACGCAATGATGCCAAACCTGAAACCTGTTATCAGGCGTAACATCTTTTTGACCAGTTCCTCTCCGTAACAGACGGCGAATTAACCATCATTTTCCTGGGGCCCTGACGATCGCGATCGATCGTAGAGAGGCATCAACCCGGCGGCCCCTGCATCTGCATCGTCATCATATCGCACTAAAGGCAATCGATCAGCCATGAGGTCACCACATGTGTAGACGTCGCGTCGATCGATGGACGGGCCGGCGGTGAGCTTTAACCTTTTTCTCGTCAGCGTCTTACCAATACTATCACGTCATCTTTTCGATAAAATGAAACTATCATTGCACATCTCGTAGATAGCTTGGAGCATTTAATTTTTCATGGAGTTATGATCAAATGTATCTTACAATGAAACTATAATATCCTCATTGCAAGTTTCATTATATTTCATGGACTTGGTAACTATGCCAGCTGAGTTTCATGGGGATGAAACTCCCCTCTCCTCTCTCCTCATAAGTAGGTTGCCAAGTCAGCAAAATTGCTGATGTAGCATATGATTTAATACCATGAAACCCCACTGAGACTGGCCTTACGCTAATCCCAATGGTAAGTTTCGTATTGATGTTTCCAAGATAGTCATATAAGCAAGAATGAAATGAAATGGTGTTTGAAACTACCCTCCCCAATGCATAATTTCACGGTGTGGTTTCATAGGATCAAAATAACATTTAATTTCATAATTGATGGAGAGTTGGTATTCGTGTATAGTTGGTTTCATCCAGATGAAACTGGTTCCCCTCTCTCTTCTTTAATTTCATATCATGTCATCAAAAATTCCTAGGTAGCATACTAATTCATGAAAATGAAACCTCACGAAACTCCCCATAGGGAGTAGGCTTAGCGCACGACTGGCTTTTCTTAATTAATTGCACACGGCCTCTTTAACTCGTCCGATGCAATCAATCAGGTGGCAATAATTAAAGCGTAGATTCGGCGGTGAGAGCTGAGGCAATGCCGTTGTGGAACGTCCGATAACTAATGAACGACGCTTGTGAATTATTGTTGGTGGGTTAATTAGAGATGGAAGTTGAAAATACAATATGTAGTGGAGCTGTTTAGGATACAAGCTTTTCTTGCTAGAATATTGTACAATTTCAGCCCACGGAATGCTTTGAGATCGGCATTGACTTGTCGACGTGTATCGTCAACGATGTCTAGGTCTGGAACTTAGCCCTGGGGAAGTGTTGGGAACCATATCTTCGGCATCTAAACTTCGGTTACCAATTACTCTATGGCCCCGTTTGGATCATTGGAATTGAATTCCATCCTAATAATCATAATTTAGACATAAATTAATTAAGTTAATATAATTGTATGTGGAATATAGTTATATATTATAGTTGGTGATATGTGAGAGATACTTATATGCTGCACTTCTACTATAGAGAAGCGAGTCTAAGAGCGTGCTATAAGAATTGAATTCCATTCTAATAACCATAATCTATAGAATCAATTTCCATCTCCCACCCTATGAATTTAAGATAGGCTTATATCTAAACTTTGGAAAGTTGTGGAATGCCACATTCCAACATAAATTAGCCTACTCCATTAAATAGATTCCAATTCCTTCAAAATGAAGGGATCCAAACGGGGCCTATATGTTTTCCATCCTCATTCTTATATTTTGTTCTTTACGTTGCCACTCAATGTGTACATTTGTCTGTTTGATATGTGTTTAGGCGAATTCTATTATTAAAAAATTGATATTTTTATGATTAAACTATCAATGTAGATATGTTGTAATATTCAGTCGAAATATGATAAATTTATCTAAGGTAACTACTTACATAATTCCTTGTCACGAAGTGTGAATATAATTTAATATGTTGGATTGTTATTGTCACTGGTTAGTGATGCATTAAGCAAACATATTTCTTGACCTTAAACCATGAATATCGAAATACTCATTGATCCATACATGCAAGTATACATCGTTTGGATCATGGCACACATAATGCATGTATATTCTAAACTATTTTTTCATATATTAATAATGGTAGATTATTGGCTAATTTGGAAAAAGCATATAGGGATACTTTGGTTTTCTATAATAGCAGAAGTTGGTAATCTAGAAAAATACATAGGGTACTTTATATTACTTTTCAAAATAATGGTAGAGATGAGAAATCTAGATGAAGGTTTAGCAGGTTATTTGAAATTATTTTAATAAGGGCATATGTTATTAATTTAGATGCAAACTCAGGGTCACTTACATTATTTTCACAAGAGATTTAGGGGCTACTTTAAGTTTTCTTTTTTTGGAAAACATTTTCTTTCGATACGAGGCTCACCCTATTTCCATTCATAAACGGAAATTCCACTATTCTGTTACATGAAGAGGAGATGAACAGGAAGTCTGACCAACCTAGTCTATCTATCTTGATTCAGCGAAGATAAACTAGTGAGAACTTAAGCCCTAGGATTCCCGGGGAACGCTCACCATCGACATCAACATTTTACTAGTTTGAAAGGAAACAAATAAAGGTGGGCGTAACACACATGAGACTGCTGCAGCTAACCAGAACGACACATAGCAAAAGAAGTTTCCTGCTAAGAGGATGGGCCAGCATCTCCTCCTAGTCCATTGTTTCTTCTCGCCCGTCAGTTGTCCTCTGCTTCCTTCTGACTCCCACTTGGTGCAGCTGGCTGTTCACTCCCGGGAAGAGCCAGCAGTCTGGGGGCAGGGGCTCTTGCTTGATTCGCCATCACTCTATGTGCGCAGCTTAGTAGGACCTTCATGCCATCCAGCAGCCTCTCCTGGAATTCCGACTTGTAAAGACCTGCTCAGTAATGCATCAAAGCACAAGCGTGTATTATGATTACAACAGGATGATGACTGATTATTTTTTTTCAAAACATGCTTTATTTCTACATTTCCATATTGCCCAGCTTATAGCTGAAAAGCCAAAACTGTAGACATCCTGCCCTTCTGGCAGCCACTTTTTTACCCAAAGGGTATATTGTTGTAGATTCTGGGGTATGTCATTGGCACCCAAGCATAAGCCCACAATGCCCCACACCATTTTTGCCACCGGGCATTCAAAGAACAGGTGTGTCACTGATTCAACACACGAGCAAAAGTAGCATGATGGATCTCCTATCCATTTCCTCCGGCTCATATTGTCTTTAGTTAGTATTGCAGAGTTTTCTACCACCCAAACAAAGATTTTGATTTTATAAGGTATTTTTGCCTTCCATATGCGTCTGTAGGCACCCCTAGCTTCGCTAACCGTTAAGTGATCATACACCGATTTCGTTGTGTTTCTACCACTCCTTATCTATTTCCAATGGATGACATCTTCCTTGTTTTCAAAAGGGAAAGAGTATACGGAGTCCACACTAACCATCTTTCAAACAAAATCGGGGACAACCATCTTGTAAAGGTTAATTGATCATCGATGGTCAAGAAGCTATGTACTGTGATGTCTTTTGTTCTTACACAAGTCAAACAGCACCGGGTATTTGATACACAATGGATCACCCTCCATCTAGCAATCTTTTCAAATTGATGCTTTTTTACCATTCTTTACTTTGACCCCTCTCCCCGTCAAGTAGACATGCTTGATTTTGAGTAAGTCTGCCCATACTGGTGAGTCACTTAGCTTGTGTTTCATAAAGCTAACTAAGTCATTTTGCATATATTTGGCCTTAACTATGTGTAGGGTCGAGATGGCGGACTAGAGGGGGTGAATAGTCCTTTCTAAAAATTAATCGCATCGGCTAACCGAAACAAATGCGGAAATAAACTTATTAGCCTAGCCAAGACTACACCCCTCTACCTATTACTTCAAACACCTAAACAATTATTAGATTATGCTACTAAGGTGCCAGGCTAGGAAGCTCTCCTAAACAAGTCTAGGTTGCAAAGTTACACAAACTTAAGCAACTAGTACTTTAAGCAAACCGGGGAGCTCCTACACAAACTAGTGAAGCAAAGCGCACAAACCCTAAGCTCACTAGTAATGCTTAATAGCAAGGCTACACAAGCCAAACTAAAGAGCTCAAAAACTTAGCTACACAAACTAAGCAATGTAACTAGCAAAGCTACACAAGCCAACTAGTTGCTCACAAGAGCTACTTCTATGCTACACAAGCAAGAAGGTAATTAGCAAACTACACAAGCTAGCAAATTACAAGAGCAACAACACAAGCTTACATATATGAACAATAAGTAAAGAGCTTGTATATGTAAGGAGCAAACCACCAAGAAGAGGATGACAAGGTTGACACAGTGATTTTTCTCCCGAGGTTCACTTGGTTGCCACCAAGCTAGTCCCCATTGTGTCGGCTCACTCACTTGGAGGTTCACGCGCTAATAGGCATCACCCGCCTAGCCCACAATGGGCGCCACACAACCAACACAAGATGAGGGCACTCAACGACACGCTTTACTAGTGTTGCTCTTAGGGATCCCCGTGGGGTGAGCACAATGCCCCTCACAAAGCCTTCTCCGGAGCCACGCACAATCTTCTTGCGTGCTTCGGTAGAGTCACAAGCCACCAAGCCATCTAGGAGGTGGCAACCTCCAAGAGTAACAAGCACCACCAGTTTGCAACACGAACACCTAGTGCCACTTGATGCTATGTCACAAAGCAACGCACTAGAATCGCACTCACTCGCAATCGATTCGCACTCTTGCAAGCACAAGTGAGTTAGAGGGCTCCCAAGTCAAGCACAACCAAGGGCAACACATCCCCAAGGTGCTCAATCTGCCCCAAGGGCCGGCCACCCCTCTATATATAGAGGGAGGGGACAAACTAGATGTTTTCCCTTTTTCCCAAGCTGTAAGGGCTCTCCTGGACAGTCTGGGGTCCATCCCCGGACAGTCCGCCGTTCTACAAAACTAGCCGTTAGGTTCAAACACGAGCAAACTGGGGACTGGCAGACTGTCCGCCCCTTAGGCCGGACCGTCCGTGATACACAATTTTGCTCGCTTTTTGAACTGCGGACCGTCCTCCCTTATAGGGGCGGACCGTCCTCCTCACAAAAACAGCCTCTAACTCCGAAAACACGTCTCTGTCTAAGTTAGGCTGACCGTCCGCCACCTAGGACTGGACCGTCCGCCCTTGTACAGTTAGAGCTCTTTTCCAACACCTTTTTCTTCTCATCTTTTTCACTTTCTCAAACTACGTTAGTTCATATGCATGCAATGCAATTGTTTGAGCAAAGTGGCACTATAGAACCGTCAAGTAAATGAAATTGACCCCTCTTGATAGTACACTATCTAGCCTATTAATCCGGTCAATTTACATCTGCCAAGCATCTCTTGACCGTTTCTTCAACCCCTTTGCAAATGTGCCAACTCCACAAGTGTTCCACCTTATGTGTGAGTGAGTTAGCATTTTCACAAATATTTTTCAAGGGTTTTTCACTTGTCCTCACCACGGCACTCGATCCTAGCAACATCGCAATGTTAGATCGCTCAAGTGGGACTAGATGACCGATATGCAAACAAGTTTGCCCCTCTTGATAGTACGGCCATCTATCCTAAACCCGGTCATAAACTTCTCTACACACCTATGACCGGTGAAATGAAATGCCTATTGGTTATACCTTTGCCTTGCGCATTCCATTCCATCAACTAATGTTGATGCAACACATGCACCAACACCATCACAAATGATATGATCAACTTCATATCATCATGCGACGTATTGGTTCATCGATCTTGACCTCACTTGCTTTTCACCGTTGCATCGGTCCATTGGCACCAAGTCTTTGCTCAAGCATCCCACCACGCGGTCCAGCGCTTCAAAGCCTTTGACTTACCCTTCACACTTGCAACCGGTCCATCAAGCAAGGTCTTGTCTTGATCTTCTCCACCTAGTCACATGACTCTATGTCATGTCTCATATGCAATGAGCTCCTTCATCACATAATTACCTGTGGACTAATCATCTGTGTATTTCACATAAAAACATATTAGTCCACCTAGGTTGTCACTCAATTACCAAAACCAAACAAGGGCCTTTCACTATGTCTTGCCACATCCAATCTTCATTCTCCAGCTTCCACCACCACCTGCAAAGGAGGCTAATGTTCATTTTACTACTGTCCTTCACTTCCAAACCTCCCTTCCTTTTACTTTTGAAGATTATTTCCCATCGCACCAGATGGTATTCTTTCTTCCTCCCACGCCCCTTCCGGAAGAAAGTCCTTCTCTACTTGTCCAAATTCTTAACTGTGGTTTTTGGCAATGGATATACAGACATATGGTAGATGACTGCACTGGAGAGACTGGAATTAATCAAGGTTGTCCTTCCTGCTATGGACATGGTGCTTCCATTCCAGACTGCTAGTTTCTTTCCATTTTTTTCCTGTAGGGTGTCCAATCTTTTACATGAAGATGACTTGGACTTACAGGGACTCCTAGATATCTGATTGGAAAGTGCCCAGACTGACAATTGAATATCTCAGCATACTACTCATATTTGACCTCACACCATGTATTAAAATTATCTCACTTTTGGAAAGGTTAATTGTCAATCCAGACATTATCTCATATACGTAAAGAAGTAGCTTCATGTTTCTTGCCACCTCCAGGTCATCTTTTACACAGATTATAGTATCATCGGCATACTGCAAGATTGCTATTCCTCTAGGAATCAAATTGCTGGCCAGGCCAACAACCATGTTCAACCTCTGGCTTTGCCTGATCATTCTTGCTAAACAGTCAGCCATGAAGTTGAATAGGATGGGTGAAAGCGGGTCACCTTGCGTAACCCCTTTGTGACTCACAAAGTAACGTCCTGCCTTATCATTAATTTTAACACTTAAGGTCCCACCAATGACTACCATTTTGATCCAATCACACCAGGTTTCACAAAAGCCTCGGATTTTCAGACGGCTAAACAGGAACTCCCAGTTTACCTTATCATACGTTTTCTCAAAATCAAGTTTGAGAATTACTCCCACTTCTCCCCTCTTCTTTGTTTCATGCAATACTTCATGAAGGGCCAATACACCATTCATAATGTTTCTACCCTTCATAAATGCTGATTGAGTGTTAAAAATTAATTTCTCTGCCACTCCTGTAAGCCTCAATGTTAATGTCTTTGTTATCCAGTTGTACAAATAGTTCAAGAGACATATGGGCCTGTATTGACTTATTTTCTCCGCATCTTGCACTTTAGGTAACAAAATTATGATCCCATAGTTTAGCTTGGATACATCCAGTCTTCCTTTGTGAAAATCATCAAAAACTTCAATTATATCTTTCTTTATGATTTCCCAACAACTCTGGAAGAATTCTATGGGGATGCTGTCAAGACCAGATGCTTTTTTCTTTTCCATTTGGAATAGGCACTTGTGGCGGAACTACTCAGATTAACTTGGCTAAAGCACACTTAAGTCGCCTAACACGCGATCATAGGTTTTCATCAAGTTAACTCGGCAATCCGTCGGATTTCTTCCGATAAACCACTATACAGGACCGAGTTAGCATAGCTCACACGAAGGTGAGTGGTTCCAGAGAATACAACAGATCATCCAAAGTTAAAGAAGTTCAAATTTTATTACAACACAGGTTTGAAAATCAGAGTTTTACAAAGTTCATGAGCAGCGGAAAAGATAAAACAGCGGAAGCTAGCGCTGGGTCGGATGTCACTGCTGAGGCCGATCAGGACATCAATGATCCCTCTCCTCGCCGTCCGAGGAGGGATCCCACTCGATCGTTCACCCAGGAGGAAGCTGGGGAGGCCAAGTGCTAACAACAGCGAACTCAGGAGCTTCAACTTCACCTGAAAGATGTGCCACAAGCAAGGCTGAGCTGCTAAGCTCAACAAGACTTAACCGACCGGTGGGAAAACTACTCCACCAACTTCTAGACATGCAAGGCTCTTTGGCTGAGGGGTTTGTTTTGCCAAAAGCGACTACAGTGGGTCCTCATTTTCAATATTTTAGCTCCGATTCTAAGTTCATTAACCAGTCTATATTGGCATCTTATGCTAAACAAACATAGTTTCCAAACAATGCTTAGAACAAGCATCAAGGTTCATATCATCATCATGTTCCATTTTTACTCAGTGTAGCATAGCGATCAAGCAGTCTCAAACTGTGAGAGGCAGACGAATCGATTAGGATTTCTTAACCATGCATGGCGAACCTAATCTCACGACATCCACGTACCACAGTGGGTCGCTTCCTGTGTCGGCCATCCCCATCGATTCCCAGGCATGTGTCAGGTCCAAACTTCCCTTGGCATGCAATGCTCCACAGTCCCGACCTCTTGTCGTACCGTGACCACACTTGCACCCACATGATGCACCATGGGAACCTCGTTCCAGGGACAACAGGGGTATAAGCCACGCCCTAGTTCAATCAGGTACTAGGCTTCCCCATCCCATAATAGGTATGAGATTAGTACTTTCAAACACTTGATCACGAACACCAACACTTTCCGACCTTAAGCAATTTCATATAGACAGACGAGGCAATCCGTCGACCACCAAAATAGTTCACAGAGCCCTGCCCCGTCCACCGTCCTTATAGTTGTAACCCGAAGGAGAGCAAGCAACTCCTATAACTCGCGAGTGACAGGAAATCACTCGACTTTTACCGAGTCCTGTTAAGCACTGCAACTACTCGGACTTATCATGCTAGTGTTCGGATCAAGAGAACTAAGTCATGCATCTAAGTTTTCAAACAACTCATATAACGTAAATGCTCATACATACAAATGAAGGCATGCGCAAGTTTAGAAATATTGGGTTATGCTCCGGGGCTTGCCTTCGATCAGGGCGGAGGCAAACTGATCTTCTGGATGCTCTGCTTCAGCTCCTACAGTCGGCAGCTCGGCTACCAGTCCGTCTTCTGGCACTGGGTGCAGCTCGTATGTGCCGCCGACGAGGTTTAGTTCTACATGGAAATGCAAATGCAGGGGTTAAAACACTTAGACGGTTATTTCAACAATACTTGCAAGCTTTAGCTCAGAAACTATAGCAAAACTATAGGAAAGGTGTGGAAACCCATTTTATTGGATTCTACTTAGAAAGAGGATTCCAACCCAAGTGATCTCACATTTTTCTAAGTTTTCCTCGATTTAAGATGAATTTCTCAAGCTTCTGTTGATAGAGAACAAGATAAAAGAGTTGGATCGGGAAAAACTTATGATTTGACCCTTAGACCTAAGGAATAACTGTACCGGGATTCTCAGACTTAACACAGAGAAGTCCCCAAAATTTTACACAGATACCCTTGGTTAAGAAAAAAAAAGATACAGCTGAGCCCTCGGGCGAGGCGGACAAGGGTCGGGCGGAACAGACAAGGTCGGGCGAGACGGAAAAGGGGTCGGGCAAAACAGAAAGGGGTCGGCAGCTCACCTTTGGACCTATTGACGAAGTCTTGGGGTCGGGAAGAAGCAAGGTCAGGCGGAACGACTAAGGCGCTAAGGCTTGGGCGGTGGCGAGGTCCGGCGGTGCTCCGGCGGCGGAGGTGCTTCTTGTGGACAACAAGTAAGCTCTAGCACCGTGCGGAGGAAGCAAACGGCTGGTGGGTTGGGAAAGGCGGGTGTTGAGGGGAGAGGGGGAGTTCCTCAAAGAGCTTATGCGGCAGTGCTTGAGCACGAAACAGAGGAAGATGTGGCAAAGGCAACGATGGCGAAGGGAACTTCGGTAGAGGAACTGGTACTTCCTTTTATAGCTGCACGGAAGAGAAGGAGTTCAAGCAGCGCGAGGATAAGGTCGAAGAGGATGGAGTGCTCTGCCGTGGCGGCTATTGGTCGACACCTCCATTGGCCGGTGAAGCGGAGCTTCGGGGACAGGATTCTTTGGTGATTGGGCACTGAAGACAGAGCTATGTAGGCACGATTTTGCCAGACGGAAGGATTGGTGAGGTCGAGCGTGGGGTCTGGTCGCGTCAAGCGCCGGATTGGGGGCGGCGGCTCGGCCAGCGTGTGGCAGGAAGGAGGGTAGGTGCACTGCAGGTGAGGTGACAGGGCGAGCGGCGACGCTAGCAGGCGCAAAACCAGCGGCTTTGCCGTGGCACGCTACTGGCGAGTCGGGGGAAAGGAGTTTTCATTGCCGGCGAAGTAGTTGGCGGAGGCGGTATCGTCACGGGGCGCGCGCGTGGGCAGCGCGACTGACGGGCGACGGAAAAGCCTGAAGGCGTTGGGGCGCGCGGCCGGGGATCATGGTGAGGAGATGCGCGCAGGAGGCGAGGCGAACAGGGCTCACGCTTGCTCTGGCACGCTTGACTTGAGAGATCTGTGGGATCTGATTCTGGTCCAGCATCCAGTCTCTAGTTCTCCCAAATTCTGAACTGCACCACTTCTGCTACCTTAACAAAAGTTGTAGAACTCAGGCCAAGGCCCAACTCTTGTAATTAGCTCGTGTCCAAGAATGCAGTGGATTTGGGGATCCAAAGCTCCAAAGTTTGGAGGAACACTGGTTTCGGGACTTAGAGAAAAACTGTGGTTTGCTAGGTGCTAGGGATCGGGGCTGATTTGAGCTGCAGATTTGGGGATCTTCGGAGATGAAAAGGATTAAGGTTCAACTAACAAAGTCGTAGTAGGGATTTCATTCTCCAACTTTCATAAAGGATGTTCTTGGCGTCCTGCTCAACTTTTCCAGAGATAAACCCTCCCTAAGGCGCTAGGTTGGCTGAAAACTGGACTTTAGCCGATATAGCTCAAGAAGACTGAGTCAACCAGATTAGGGGCTTGTCTTAAGATTAAGCTCGGCCGATAAAACTTAAATCATTACAACACTACTAGAAAACCTCCTCTTAGCTACGCTATAGTAGTAACGCACGATAAAGGCGTCTCTACATCATCCTGTAAAGATGCTTTTTGACACGATTTTGAAAACATGTTAGACTATTACGATATTACACATGCTTATAATGTTATTAGTCATATAAAGACATTTTTTAACATGCTATTGAAGTCGTCTCAAAATGACACGTAGTTAGACACGCTTTAAAACATCATTATCCCCTAGACACGTTGTAAAGCATATCAAACAATTGTCTATAGCTAGGTAAAAATGCTTTCTAACTTGATTAGAAAAATGTATCGAATTGATACAAAGTTTGACATGCTTTCAATCGTGAATAGCATGTAGACAAGTCGTAAAGCATATCAAATAACCATCAATAGATATGTAAAGATGAATTTTGATGCGAAATGGAAATGACACACTTATTCGCAACAAGAGAACCTAATATTTGTAATCATTGAAGGATGAAGAAACAATATATTTGAATTGGTAAAAAAAACAACTACCATATAACCTAATATTTATAACGTTGGCAAGATATTAGAGACCAGCATGCTAAAAATCATATTAAAATTGCCTATGTACAATAGAATTAAAAAAAGGAAAAAAATGGTGGCTCCTAGGAATCGAACCACGGCTGGCAATATTAGAGTCCTACAGCCATACCATTGAGCTAGCAATGTGTGTTTGTCAAGTCTCTAAATAAAATTACATTTGACTATATAAAACCCACCTAGGCATGGGCCAAATCGGCAATCTAATCCTGGCCAAATCTAACGCCAGCCCAGGAGCCGCCAGACTCGAAGTTCTGGAAGCCTTTGGTGCCGCCGCCTCTGGAAGCCTTTGGAGCTGCCGCCCCAGGTAGCCTTTAGCTCCGCCGCCCTTGGAAGCCACCGACGCCGCCGCATAGGAAGTCCCTGTTTCCAAGGCATCCTGGAGGGTAGCAACACGGTAGCAACGTTGAGGTCCAGGTTCGCCCTCCTACCTCCCTCTCCCTTTGTGTATTGCATTGGCAGAACTAGGGTGGCTAGCAGGGGCCATGGCCTCCCTAATACGATGGCTAGCAGAACCAGGGCAGAACTAGGGTGCTGTCTAGCAGGGGCCATGGCCTGCCTAATACGATGGCCAGCAGAATCAGGGCAGAACCAGGGTGGCCAGCAAGGGCCATGGCCTCCCTAATACGGTGACAGGATTTGAAGACCTCCTATGTATTGCGTTGTTTAAAAGCCTAGAGTAGTCATCACTCATCACTCATCACCATTTTAGTTCCTCTAATCTGAAGCCCATTGCCTAAGTGTCAGCGCAGGTTTGTGATGCAAAATTCAGGTCTTTTTGTTCACTAATATGGGCTGGTGAAGCATGATCATGAATTTTGTATTAGTGCAGTTCTGTTATTTTTGATTTGCGATCTATTGTTTAAGCTGGTTAGGTGGAAGCCTCTTAAAAAAGAGAGGGAAAGGCTTCATAACTTAAGCATCTCTGTGTTTGGTAGTAATTCATAATTCTATAATGACTAAGGATTATGTTTACATTTTATTTTAGGAATTAACCATCACCTAATATTCATCTCTGTCACAACTATGTACTGCAAACTAAACCAATTGATTTGTTTTATTCAAATTTTATAGCTCCTCTGTCACATAGGGTGATGGATCGAAGTTTGATGAAAAAAATCAAGAAGGGAGACCGCATATGAAGATGGTGTTGAAGAATTTTTCGCTTTTGCTTACTGGGACTATCGGTGTTTAAACCCAGCAACATACCAAAGGGAGTACCCAAGGTAGAGTTTTGACTGGTGGTTGTCGTTGAAATCAGGAACTCGATGGTGTACGTAGGCACGCGATTTAGACATATTTAGGAACTGTGTGTTGTTTGCTTGTATTCAATTGAACTTATCTGGAGGGGGTCCTTGCCCGTCCTTATATATCGGAGGAGCAAGGTTACAGGTCGGTTATTTTAAAGAAATACTAGTCAGATTCGACCAGAGAGTCCTACTCTAACTGCTATGAGTAGTTTCCAAGTTCTCGACTAGCTCATGTCCTCCACGTAGACTATGCCATCCTACACTGCAGTCTCCATGTCTGACACGTCTCGGTGCACAAACCTATACGTGGGTCTGTCCAAACCTTCTGGTGGGCCCATGGATGTATGTACGATAGGGACCTTCCACATGATAGCGAGATATTGTGTCCGCATAAAAAGTGCAAGAATAGAATAACCCAAAGTCGTGATGAAGTTAGGACACATCTGAGGTGTGACGGTATTCTTCAAGGTTGTACTACCTGGGTTCATCATGGTGAGAATTATGACAGACCATCAATTGCATTTGTTGATGTGCCAAATATCACAATGTTGCTTGCTTCGGGTATAGTACAAGGTCACCGGGATGGAGAATCGGATAGCATGCAAGAACTGCTACATGTTGCATTTGGTAGGGTTGCAGGCATGCCTCAAGGTGAAGCAGATGATTTTTAGTCAGGACTTGGAGATATGGAACATAATGCCCTAGAGGATATTGTGAATCCAGCTCAAGGTGATGATTCAGGGAGGGATCAGAATATATATGGAAGGTTCTTGAAGGATGCACACGTAAGGTTATATCCTGGTTGTAAATACTCAAGGCTATCATTTTTGGTGCACTTATATCACTTGAAGTGCTTAAATGGTTGGTCATAAGAATCGTTTGGAGTACTACTGGGACTACTATCTGCTGCGCTACCTCGTGAAGCAAATCTACCTAAGACATATTATGAAGCGAAGAAAATCATCCATGGATAAGGTCTTGAATATGTGAAAATCCATGCTTGCCCCAAATATTGCAAGCTATTTCGAGCTGAACATGCCAAAAAGGATGTTTGCCATGTGTGCGAGAGCTCTCATTGGAAAGTTGTTAAGAAGAATGCCTCATCAGCTAAACCTAAGGGGAAAAGGAAACTAGCAAAAGTGTTGCGGTATTTTCCATTGATACCTAGGATCCAATGGTTATTTTCAATTACCAAAACTTCAGATGATATGCGATGGCATGAGGAGGCCCATACGAAAGATGGAAAACTACGACATCCAGCAGATGGTGAAGCTTGGAAAGAATTTAATGCTAGGCATCATGAATTTGCAAAAGATGCTCATAATGTACGCCTTGGTCTTGCAAGTGATGGATTTAACCCCTTTGGGAATCAGAATTTAAAGCACAGTACATGGCCAGTAATGCTCATTCCTTACAACCTATCACGTTGGATCTGCATGAAGCAAACATCTTTTATGTTGTCAATGATCATCCCTGGACCAGATTCTCCAGGTAATGATATGGACGTATATTTGCAGCCCCTGATCGATGAGCTTTTACAGTTGTGGGATGGAGTTAAAACATAAGTTGCCCCTTCAAAAAAGGAATTCCCTCTCCGAGCTGCACTATTGTGGACTATAAATGATTTTCCAGCATTAGCTTACCTATATGGATGGAGCAAAGGTGGTACATATGCATGTCCTTCTTGTGGTCCAGCGATAAAATCATTTCGCCTGAATCTAAGTCAGTGTGAATTCAGCCAATTTTTCACACAATAAGAAGTTAACCTAACTGACCTGGTCAAGACGAAGAATGTGAAACTGGTAGCTGCGTCGAATTGATATGCTATTTCTAGCTTCAACTCCAATTCTAATTGATATACAATTGATAGTTTCATTCCCTTGTCATCTCCTGAAATAGTGAAAAGGTGCAGTTGGGTGGGTTAAAACTACAGCTTGCTGTTGCTTTATCTGATTTTTAATTACTAGTAGCCTAATATGTTTCTAATTCCAGGTTTCACTACTTTCTGAATCACTGAATCTGAAATTTAATTAATATGTGTGCAGAAGAAATCATGGTAAGACCACTTCGAAGGTTAAGGAACTTGAACCTTGAAGAAGAAGAGGATGCAGAATATATGGTCAGGACAACTTAATAGAGAATGAGAATGGTCAGGACAACTTAGCAGAGAATGAGAACAATGATGACTTACAGGGTCCTCCTGATATTGATGGATTATTAGCCCGCCTGCCACGCCACCATCCACAAACCCCCATTAAGATAATTTGTAAGTTTCATGTTTTTTCCTTGCATATCCAAATGCAGTGTCAAATGAATCTGTTTCATATATGTAGGGCCAAATAGAGAGGTGAGACAAGTTTTAGGGGATTTCAGAGTTTCAAATCTAGTGGATTTAGAACGAGGAAAGGTAATTGTAGGTACTGATGAAAATGGTGTCCCACATGAAAGGTCAGCCTCCATTCTTGGTCAATACCTTGGACAGACAGCAGAAAAACCATCATTAGCTCCTTTACACATTGAAAGATGGGACAATGCTCTGTTCAATACTCACAAGAAACAAATAATCAAGGATGTGGAGGTTAAATTAATCTTACTAGTTCAAGCAAGTACCTCAATGTTCATCCATCCAGTAACATTTACCTCTACTCTTTATAGGAATACTTTCAGTTCCCCTGCCAAACACTGAATCTTACAAGGGACTGGGTGCTAAGGACTGTTAACAATAGGTGGCGAACCTACAAATCAAAGTTGAAGAAACTATATTTCAATCGTGAAGAGAGATCTCTAGATGAAATCATAAATAGGAAACCAAACAAAGTGAATGAACTTCAATGGAAAGCTTTTGTTGGATTTTGGTGCCGAGAACAACATAAGGTGACATCCTTTTACGTAACATTTATATGCAGTTTGAAAGCAACGAGTGTAACAGTAGAAGAGAGATCTCTAGATGAAATCATAAATGGGAAACCAAACAAAGTGAATGAACTTCAATGGAAAGCTTTTGTTGGATTTTAGTGCCGAGAACAACATAAGGTGACATCCTTTTACGTAACATTTATATGCAGTTTGAAAGCAACGAGTGTAACAGCACTTCATCACTCTTCTACCTTTGCAGAAAGTATGTGTGACAAACTCTAGAATCGCAAAAGAACAGAAGAATACACACACATCAGGGAGAAAAAGCCATGCTAGGCTGAAAAAGAGATGGTGAAATATATTCATCCGAAGTTATTTATTATATTCACTATCATCTAATTCAGATCTGTAATGAGCCTCAAGTTACTCTGTTGTGCAGGAAGATAACCAGAAAAAGGAAGTTTCATAGGCTAGAATTATGGGAGGCTACTCATAAGAAAAAGAATGGCAGATACACTACCCACAAAGTGGATGCAGCAATGGTACATTTCTGACCCTAAGCATTTATGTTCGATCTGACATTCTGTTTACCATTTTGTGACCTTCCACTGTTTTTATTTCTATAGAATGCGTCATATGAGGAATTAGAAAAGAGGCAACAAAACAACAATGGTAATCTTTCGCTCAAGATTTTAATGAGGTGTTCAATGAGATAGTTGCTAAGGAGTTAAAAGCATGTGGGTAATATGATGATAAGTACTGGAGTGAAGTTCGAGTGTCTCAAGGTCTAGCTTGTCACTCAAATTGAGTAATAAAGAAGGTGCTAAGAGAAATTAAATGAAATAGAGAATAAGATGCAACACATGGGTGCTTCCATGAAGCACTGGCTTGGTTTCATGTTAAAAAGGTTTCCTGAAGAGGATGTCATCAAGGAAATGGTAGCAGATCTACATGATGATGAAGTAAGCATCTATTCGACTTGCCATATATGTTTTTACCTTCCGTCTGGTAGTATTGGTGACTTGTCTATTAGTGATCATGTTTTATTAGGCTACATGCTGTTCAGAACTTGTTTGCTCCCTCATATTGTACTTAGCGCCCTATTAGGATCTAGAAGAATAAATGAATAGAGAAATCTCATACCTAAAAACAAACAAAAAAACTAGAATTATCGCTCAGTAGTGTCAACACTTAGAAGAGTATCATATAAGATGTAAAGATAAACATCTGTTCCTTTTTTTAGAATGGCAACTAGATCTTTTTTCTCATTGATAACAGTGATTAGATATGCTATTATGCTCTAAACATCAGAATGGTTGAATCTACTATTTTACGTATATGTGTCCTTTCATATTACAATAAACTGTATATATGCCTACCACCTGGAAGTAAGCCATCCCTCTATGAATTGTTTGTTTTTTTCAAGGATGGACTTCTAGAACCAGAAAGGCATACTGATCATAGCCCTGCACACTCACTTGGTAATATGCACTCTCCCACAAATGAAGTGTAGGTAATAGAGTAGATACTTTATTTCTAATGTACATAGCTACAACAATAATATTAAAAGTTTTTGCTAATGTATTATGTAATATGGCTGTTGACACTTTGCAGCAGGAGACATCCACGTAAGACCGTACGTCTTTACCTAGTGAGCAAACAGTTGCCAAGGTATGCTGTTGGTTTTGCCTTTTTCTTAGATGCAATTGGTAAAGGCAACATGTTGTGGTTGCAAGGTTCTTTCTGTAACATGCTTGAACAAGTACAAAAGTAATTTGGAATACGGCAAGAGACCATCTGTTCTTTTGCAAGGTTCTTCATTAGAAACCATATGTATGCAGATGCAGCTAGACTCTTGCACGCCATATGTAAATATTTTATTTGTTCTCGATAAAAATCACTAGGTGTTTGACTATTTACTTTGCTACTATATTGAATCGTGTTGAATGTTTGCAAAGTTGATCTGCTTGTGCTGGTTTGGACTGATACACAAAGCGATTTGGGCAATCAAACATGCTAGGGCAGTATCTATCTTGTACATTCAATCCCATTCGGTCCCCTAGGTTATTTTCATGATGTTAGAAGGACGATTGCTTGCATATTTCTGTTCAATCTCTCTGCTTCTGCAGCTTTTCAGTTCACGTTGCTCTTGTTGTAGTCATTAAATTTTGTTTAAGGTCTGCTCACTGCTATCTACACTACACTGTGGCTGCACGTGGCACATATTCAGAGTTCTATTCATGAAGGTAATGGTAATGCATCCACAAATGTTTCACAGGATCCCATGTTGACAAACATGGTATGTCTAAGCTAACATTGCAATATTGTTTATAATGAGTGAACTTGCTTTAGTGATGCTGTATTTTGACTAATATAATTCCTACCTATTCTAGAGGACTCGAAGAGTTAAAGGCCCCAGTTTGAACTGGTCAGAATCGGTATGCTTCTATTCCTCTTGTTTCTTTTATAGTTAAATTAGTTAAATGTACAAAACTCCTATCTTCATGTTTTGCAAAATGGTAGAGCTGTTATCCAGTCTATCTTCTTTCACTAAGAAACAAAGGAAGAATTGTGGCCAAAGCGAAGTTAGTGACTACTGATGGCAAACGAGAGACTGGAGGAAGAATGCTTGGAAAAGAATATGTTGGGGTTAATGTTGAAGGTCTTGAAAATGTTGAAAATGCTATTGGCTATAGCATTCCTTGGCCCCGTTCACATGTAAGTTTTTCTTCAAAGATTAAACCTACAGTTTTGTAATATCTTCAAATTGTGATATTCATCTAACCCCATGCCCTGTTGCAAGTGAAGAAAGCTACAAGTACAAATTTGAAATAACCTAGTGGTGTAACTTTTAAAGGGAGAAGTGAAACTGCGATGGAGAGAGGGGCAAGAACGGGCAATGAAGCGTAGGTGCTGTTGAGCTGTGCTGCTATTTGACCAAATGCCGGAAAGGTATAGTGTTGAGATTTTTTTTGCTAGACTGCTGGTGCTGTGTAATGATTCTCTGAAAGTCTTTTAGTTTGTACTTGTAATGCAAACTCTGAACTGCAATGCTCTGACTAACTTGAACATGAATTAATGAACTTGTAATCTTGTAGTCTTGAAATTGTTCTATACGATGATCTTTTTCCTTGGAATGATGTTTCGAAGTTTGAACTTGTAATGCTATTGTCTAAACCATGACACTCTGATGGAACTTGTAATGCTATAGTCTGAACCATGTCACTAGATCTGTCCCTATGGGATAAGTTTATAATCTCTATACAGCTTGTTTACTTGTCATCAAACCTTAGTGTGCAGCTGGAGCTTTAGTTATTTCATTCTATCCCTGTCCAAAAATGCAGTAGTTGTAATTAGCATATAATTAAACTTTTCTTTCTTCCAAAAAGGCAGCTTGCTCCATGTTTATTATCATGGACTTTTGATCTGTGTTGCTTGACGGTAAGCTCATTTCTGATCTACTCATCTCTGACTATGACTCTATTATTTTTTTGAGTTTTGGTGTGTAGGTGTTGTTGCTACTGGTGTTCTTGTGCCCAACTCTTGTTGCAGGTGAAGAAAGCTACAAGTTCAAATCTTAAACAACCTGATGATGTAACTTTTCAAGGTAGAAGTGAAGCTACGATGGACAGAGGGGCAAGAACGGGCAATGAAGCATAGGTTTTAGTTGTTATTAAAAAAATTTAGAAATAATTGTATGATATTGTCACTTTGTCTGTGTTCCTTTATCAAGGAAATTATCTTGTTGACAGTACTTTAATTAATGTACTTGTTGGTTCTTGAATGAAGTACTCAGTTTCTTTTTGGTGAAGCAAAGAATTGATTGCCAATGCAATGTTATGGATAATTTATTTAGGAATTACTAACCTATTCGAAAATAAAATTGGATTTATAAATGCAAATAAAAGAATCATTATATATTAGTACACACGAAAATAGATGTATCTAAAATCATCTCTACATTTCTTAATACACAATGTGGTGTTACTATAAAATGTGTCTATATCCGTACACGCGTAATAAAAATGTATCTATGATATTGTTTCTACATTTGTTAACACACAACTTGGTGTTACTATGAAACGTGTCACCCGCCACGTCACTGGCCACATCACGTGTCACGTCACCCGCCACATCATCCACCATGCCACCTGCCACATCATCCGCCACGTCACATGCCACGTCACCTGTCACGCTCTACTAAATCATCTCTATACTAATTACTACGCAATAAGACATCGCTATAAAACGCGTCTATATTAGTAGGCATGTTTTGTATACGTATCTATAAATTGTATCTATATTTATTAACACAAAATATAGCGTTACTATACTACGATAACTACACCACTAGAGACATTTTATACATGTGTCTGCAAAATTGTATCAATATTTTTAGATATGCATCTAACATGTTTATAAAATGTCTCTTTCTTTCATAGCAATGCTTAAAGGATTCATCTCTACAAGGTCAGACGTGGTACGTACGAATACGCTTCTAACACGCTTTATGAAAGCGTGCCTACATTGACATAGAGATGAAATAAAGCGTGTCTAACTCTAAATCTGGCGTACCTATAGGGGGGTTTTCTAGTAGTGTAACAGACACCAAAATTAGTACTCAGGGGCTGCAGGCCACGGGTACTTACAGGATTTGGTGGGTTGGCGGCGCAGTATTCTCGCACGATCGTCGGGATGCCCCTGACGTGCTTGAAGAAACGCTTCAACCGCGCCATCACTTCATCCGTGGACAAGTCTTCCGACGTCATCTGCGATGGGTCATTGGGACCCGAGTAGTCATACCCCCATATGCAGCGTAGCTGCAGGGGTTGGACTCGCCTCCTCATGAAGCTGAAGGCCACACCGATATCGGTCAGACTTTCCCTCTTGAGCACGGCGATCTTTGCTATCAACTCCGACAGTTGGAAGCTATCCATAGTACTCGACTCATCCAACCAATGGT
The DNA here is from genome assembly GCF_005286985.2 of Setaria viridis. NCBI lineage: Eukaryota > Viridiplantae > Streptophyta > Magnoliopsida > Poales > Poaceae > Setaria > Setaria viridis. The sequence continues at coordinate 47,622,898 of NC_048271.2, forward strand.
TGTTCCATACTAGACGGTAGCTAGTCACCTTAGGAAAACGGGGCTCATGGTTTCCAATATAAAACCACCATTGCTTCCAGCCAGAATGGGAGTCTACAAGTTCATAATCCAAGTACTAGCCTTTGATTTGCTCTCGCAATTGGATCCTTCCCCCCCCTCCCGACTACTCCGGTGTGATCCATTCTAGGCTAGGACTTAACTCTAAAAAACTTCCTAAACAACTGGAAGTGTGGTTGAATGCCAAGGAATGCTTTGCAGAGATGCACGAAGATGGCGACGTGCAAGGTGGAATTGGGGTTAAGGTGGACTAATTCCAAATTGTAATACCTCAACAAACCCTGGAAGAACTCAGATGAGGGGAGAGCCAGACCTCGCTCGATGAAGTGCGCGAAGATGACTGTCTCGTTGCTGAAGCTCTCCATAGGCCATGGGTTATCATGGGCCTCCGTCCAGTAGGCGAATTCCTACTCCTGGAGAAAATCGGTATCCATCAGTGCCTGGATGTCTGCCTCCTTCATCACCAATTTCTTCTAGGCGCAGGCCTGATACGGTGGCGCCGTGTGAACAGTCTTGCCATACTTCAGCGCTGGCAGCTGGATTTCCTTCTCCTTCTTGGTGGCCTTCCGTTTCTTGCTCTCCGCCGCCTTGCTAGAGGATGCTTTCTTCGGCGCCATTGCTACTAGGGTCTTCTTGTGCATGAGCTGGAGGGCTAGGCAATAGGGAAAGGATGGCACTCAAGAACAAGAATAGCAAGTGGCGGCGCTAGGGCTACAGTGCGGAAGATGAATGGGCACAATAGCTCGGGTGAAATGGAAGGGTTGCGTTCCTCCTTTATTTATAACCGCGGCACAGTTAACTGAGAGGAAAAAATTACAAGGAATATTGCGTTTTTAAAAAGCCCTCAGTATCGTTGGACGGTTTCCAATTTTTACGTAAGAGATAATGTTTCTGTTGGTGAGTAGTCATGTTGACCAATGGTTGACCCTTATACCCAAACTAGTCGTGTAACGGCTCATGGGCTGTGTGCCACGTGTCCATCGGCTAAAAAGTTTTTTCTTTGGGTTTTAAGGCAAAAGAGATGTGAAATTACAAGATTGACCCTCAGCCTGATTCTTTGATTCAACCTAAGGCTCGGGGGCTACTCCTTATGGAGTGCAATTTTTCATCGCACTTCCATATAAAGATTCAAGATCAAGTTAAAAGAGGCTTGAGCATGTTCTAGCCGCATGGCAGTACTCAAGTGTTGGGATACGAGGTAGGCTACACTAGCGCAAAATAAAAATTTCTACAGCGTAAACCAGGAAAACTGCCGTATAAGGATCACGAGATTACCACTCGACGCACTACTGGTGCGGAAGATGTAGATTCGCGTCGATGCAGCAAAGTGGATCAGCGTAGTCGTACATAGTCGATCACGTCGACGTCCAGTAGCTCATCCACGTGCAGCAAGATCTCCCTCGTGCCGCGGCTCGTCGGCGGCTCGTCGGCGGCTCGTCCAAGTGCTGCAGGCGCAACACCTCCAAGGTATCCACACGTGCAGGGAGGAAGCGTCGCAAGCTGGATTGCTAGATCCGTGAGTTGCAACAGGCGAGGGCGTGGGAGGCACGGCAGATGTGTTTCGCCAAAAAGGTGTAAACCCTAGGGCGCCCCCACCCCTCTATTTATAGAGGTTCCTAACGGGCCTCTGGGTCCGAGGCCCATTAGTACTTCTAAACCTAATCCAACTCGAATCACATCCGAATTGGGCTTCCAGCCCCTTAAGTGTGTGACCCCATGGGTTCGGATACGTATAGACATGGCCCGAGTACTCCTACTCGGCCCAATAGTCGGTAGCGGCCTCTAGCAAGACGTGCCAACTCCTATACGCACACGAAGATCATATCAGACGAACCATCACAACATAATATACATGCTATTCCCTTTGCCTCACGATATTTGGTCTAGCTTCAAGCCGACCGCTCTTTCTCGATCCTGTGCTTCAGAATCCCTTTGTAGGTTAACTCTTAACCGTACGTAGCATGGCCATGCATTTTTGGATCCGATCACTCGAGGGGCCCAGAGATATCACTCTCAATCAGAGAGGGGCAAATCCCATCTTCATTGACCATGTCTCATAGCATGCTTCTTGACAAACCCGAAAGCTACCTTTATAACTACCCTGTTACGGCGTAGCGTTTGATAGCCCCTAAGTAGGTCGATCCACATCTTGAATACATGCGACAATCTCAGGTCTAAGTACAAAGCGTATATGTTGTTTAAAGAGATAACTACTTCTCGTGTTGGGTCAGTCCTAGCACATGTCTCCACATGTGCCCACATTATTAGTTCAACATCTCCATGGCCATGACTTGTGAAACATAGTCATCAACTAATACTTGTGCTAGTCTAATATTCATGTGTGTCCTGACATGAACTCCGACTAGGGACAACTTTGGAATAACCATACAAGTAAAGAGTTTCACACACAATTCACATAATTGCAAATCAATTCAAGTAGCCTTTAATGGATATTCAAGGAACACAATATAAATCATGGATACAAATGGAATATCATCATCTCTATGATTGCCTCTAGGGCATACCTCCAACATCAAGTACATTCAAAGACTCAATCTGATGGAGTACTCAAGGGAGCACCACAAACTAGTCGGAGACATCTACAGAAATACTCGGGACTGCTACATTTGACTAAAAAGTACTCGAGGGCTTATCGGTCATACATCTATGGGCCCACCAGAAGGTATGGACAGTCCTATAATACGGGGTTGTACACCGAGACGTGTTAGACATGGAGAGTACGGTGCAGGACGGCGTGGTCTATGTGGAAGACAAAGACTAGTCAAGGATTAGAAAACTACTCGTAGCAATTAGAGTAGGACTCTCTAATTGAATCGGACTAGCACTCTTGTAAAACAACCGACCCGTAACCCTGCCCGGCAATATAAGGTGAGGTAGGGACCCCCTCCAAACAACTTCAATCAATACAATCCAACCAACACATCGGACGTAGGGTATTATGCAACATAAGCGGCCCAAACCTGTCTAAGTCGTGTCTTCGAGTTCACCTTCGAGTAAAGCACGCCGTGTACGAACCCCACGCATAAAGCACTACCTCGGGTAACCCCTCGGTAGGTTACTGGGTCTAAACACCGACATTCCGGATGATGAGGGGCACGGTCGAGGTGGGGAAACAAAAGAGGAGGTCAAGAGGGTGCTGGAGATGCGCTTCCATCGGCGGGGACAAACAGAGATAGCCGGAACTTAGCCGGCGGCGGAAGAACACGACGGCCGGCTCGGGTCTTCGTGGGCAGCGGTGCTCCGGCGGTGGAACGGCCACAACGACCAGTGGCGGAGCTTCGGCTAATCGTCGCGGAGCTCTTGGTGGCGACGGAGTTCTCCGGCGACGTCCAGGTCCAGAGAATCGGCGTGGCACAGACCAGCAGCAGTGCTCTGCCTTGGCGGCGGCGACGGTCCGATGGCAGTATGGTGACGAGAGTTGGTGGCGGAGCTGCACCTCGACATCGTATAGCTCCCCGCGGTGGCGGCTCCCTCCGGCAGCCGATGAATCGGCCGGGGAAAGGCCGCGGCAGCAACCTGCTCTCTGGTGGCTGCCCGTGGCAGCGCTGCGCAGAGGCGAGGGCACAGGGTGAGGCGGCGGGAGCAGGAGGAGGTTTGCGGGGGCTCGGGGCTCGCCTTTTATAGGCGCACGAAACCGCGCCTAGCATGGTGCGCACGCCAAGAAAATCGGCGTCGACGGTGCTGCCGTGCAGCTCAGGAAGAGCTGCCATCGCAGCTAGGCCAAGTTAGGCCCAAACCGAGCCTCGCAGGCTCAGCCCAAAAGGAGAGGTGGGGCCCACCAGCAGAGAAAGAAAAGAGGATGAGCCGGGTAGGGTTAGAGTCTAGCGGGTTGGGTCGGGTTTGTTGGATCCGGCTCGATAAGGATTTAGGGTTTTTGTTATTTTCCATAATAAATTTTCCAATGGGAAAACAAATCCAAGATATTCTAGATAATATTTTTAAAGCACGAAAAATATCCAGAAAATCCTAAGAATTCCGGGGAAAATCACGGACAAAGACTGGGACACCATGAATCCAAATACAATACTTGGAGCTCGTGAAAAAGATTATAGAGCCTTCTAATAAATAGATTTAGCTCTAGGAAAGTGAGATTGAATTCAAAAAAGCTAGAAAATTCTCGGAAGAACATGAATATTATAGAAACGCAATTTTTATAATGTCTGCACTCATGAAACATCAAGATGCATCAGCATGAATACAACACACATAGAACAACTTTATTTAATTTAGAAAAACAACCAATTATTTTTCCTATACTACATTTCCTGTCAAGAAAATAAATGTTGAAAAAAATTTAAAATCACAAGAAAATCATTAATTAATTGTTCTTTCTAATCACACCCTGAAATTCAAAAAAAATCAGGGTGTGACATCCGTATGATTGAAAACCAATATATTGCGAATTTAGAAGAGACAACGTGCGATATTTTTCCAAATCATTGATATTCGTTGGTGCTAGCGTTGGTTAGCACTTTGACCTCACCCAGTCACGTCAGGGTCTGACCCTCTCTCAACAATAATCTCCCTCCCATGCCCGCGGACCCTCCATAATTGCGCGATGGAACGAGCCGACAAACGAGCAGTACTGCTCGAGCCAGCTAACACGTCAATCAAAAACTATAAGATCAAAGGCCTGAAGGCTGAAGCCCTCAACCAACGTTGACGACGGGAAAGGCGCGGGCACGCGCATGTGGCCCGGCCGGCCGGGGGCCATCGGCGTGCACCTGCACCCGCTCCCTTTCGCCCTTTCGGCCGCGCTGAGCCTTACCGCCGTGACAGCTCGGTTTGTCTCGAGCGACACGGGGTAGTGTGGCCTAGCCCGCCGAGAGCAAGGTCCGCCAATGGGATCGCCCTCTCGGGTCTCATCTCAGGCCGGGACAGCGGCACAGGCACATCGATTCGTCAGGTTTGGTGCCCCCCGCGCGCCGCGTCTGCGCGCGCGCCGGTGAGGCCTTGCCAGGATGCGGACACGGGACTCTGTGCAGGCGCGCCATGAGGCCACGATGTGCGGCCCGGTCTTGTCTGTCCCTTCCTGCGACAGCGCGGGCGCGCCCCGGCCTGTGCTGTCGAGGAGCTACTAGCTATGTTGCCCATCAGAGCTCGTGAGTCGTGACGCATGTCGCTGGGGGTCAGACGCATGTAACAGGGTGTTAATTTAACACCCATCACATCCGATGTTTGATGCTAATTAGGAGTATTAAATATAGGTTAATTACAAAATTAATTGTACAAATGGAGTGTAATTCGTGAGACGAATCTATTAAGCCTAATTAGTCCATGATTTGACAATGTGGTGCTACAGTAACCATTTGCTAATGATGGATTAATTAGGCTTAATAGATTCGTCTCGCGAATTAGCACGGGGTCCTGCAATTAGTTTTATAATTAGCTCATGTTTAGTTCTCTTAATTAGCATTCGAACATCCGATGTGACACTGTTAAAGTTTAACATCTCGTATTCAAACACCCCCGAGCATCAACACTAAACAGGTAGGCAGATAGGATAGCGTCTGAGCAGGAGATGGAACCGAACCAGACCTGCAGAAACGGACACACAGACATATCTCTGTTCATGTACGCAAGCTCCAAACTGAAGCGTACTACAGTCACGTCCACCACAACTAAAATTCCCTTCCCCTGGCTGGCTGCCAGCAGTACCTCAGCCTTCCAGGATAGAGCAAACAGGAAGAGGGCACAAAATGCTCGTGATTCCAACATGCCGATTTCCCTCAGTTCTGTGTACACATGGAGCTATCGCAGGAACAGAAGAGATGAGGGAAAAAACATGAAACTGGACAGAATTTACACCTGACCAGCTGTGCTACAAAGTACAAACCCAAGATCATTCTACTAGGGCAAAATGTCCCAATGCTCCACTATCAGTAATTCAAGATAGAACAAGGGTTGGGATGAGCAAACACTTGAACTAAAGCTTTACTGCAGCTCTTTGTCAGGCATGTAACAACCTAGGATGCCAGAAATTAGTTCTGTACTGGGCACTGGGTACAAGTACAACGACACCTCCCTAAAACTCGAGGATACTACATTCAATCACCGGTACACATTGTAGGAACAGCACACGCAGGTTAACAACAGCTGCCTCAAAACTCACTCGTCAACATGCCAATGGCCCTAGATCACGCTGCCCAGACATCCTAATTTGCAGTGCACAGCAGAACCCACAAACCACCTTGGCGATAGCTATTGCAGGCGATCTTCCACCTGCCAGCTCTGGCCAAAAATGAGCCACTAACTACAGGGAAGAAGTTGCTGGTCAGTCACCTCATCAATCAGGAATATGTGATGATGATGTGGGAAGCAGTGATCGCTCTGCTTGCATATCTGCCTGCGCTTGAGCTTCAACAAGAGCCAGAGCCTGTGCTTGTGCCTGCGCATGAACCTGCGCCATGGCCTCTGCTTGGGCTTGGGCTTGACTCTGCTGCTTTAGGAACCGATTCATTCGTTCAAGCAGCTGGATTGCTTTCCTCTTTCCTCTGTCTGTGCCACTTTCTGCTAGCTCCTCCAGCAAAGACACAATACCCTGCTCCTGCGCTTCAGCAAGATGCTGTTGCTGCTGTTCGCCATTGCAGAGATGCACCATTACAGCAGCTGCATTTTCCTTGTTCCTTGCGGATCCATTTCTGATAACTCCAACAAGAACAGGTATTGCAGAAGCAGCACCAATAGCTGCTTTTCCCTCAGGATGTCCAGAGAGGATTGCCAATATTGCAAGGGCCTCATCTACCATCCCACTTTCAGTCTCTGTGAGTAGTTCTAGTAGTATAGGAACCAATCCAGCTCTAACAGCTTTGCCCTTGTTGCCCTGATAAATGCACAGGTTAAATAGTGCTGTTGCTGCATCCTTTTTACCCCGTTGACTTCCATTACTCAATAGCTGTACAAGCGCAGGAATTGCCCCAGAAGCCCCAATAGTCACCTTGTTCTCATCTACAATTGAGAGGCTGAACAGCGTGGCAGCTGAATTTTCCCGAGCCTCCATGCTGCCCCTCTTTAATACATGCACAATTCCAGGAACAGCTCCAGAGGTGATTATTCTTGCCTTGTTCTCTTCGTAGATGGATAGATTCAAGAGGGCAGTAACCACATGCTCCTGGGTGCTAACATCAGTGGTTGATAGCAGGCTAACAAGAATAGGAATAGCACCAGCATCTCCAATACAAGCACGATTTTCAGCACTACGCTTGGCAAGCTGACGAAGCATACCAGCAGCACCCCGCTGATCTTCAAGGTTTTGGGATGAGAGTTTCTGAAGAAGCTCAACAACATTGTTATGCTCAGCAGCAGTACATGGCTTTGGTGCATTACTAAGTTGAGCAGAGCGTTTTGGCGGCTCGATACCATTCGCCTCACACCATTGAGTTATGAGGCTGCGAAGGACATAATTTGGAGTCAGGGATTTATTCGGAAGCTTCTGCTGTGTCTTCGGACAGGTGTCATGTCCAGCCTCCAGCCACCTCTCTATGCACCCTCGCTCATAAGTCTGCGAAGGCATATGCAAGGAATTATAGTGAGCTGAAATGCAAAAGTCTGCATATTGAATGGAAACATAAAAACATTTTAACATGGTATTGGGGCAGAGTAAGACCTGCCCAGTGGCGACAATAACTGGGTCTTTCATTAAATCCAGTGATATTGGACAACGGAAATCATCAGGAATAGCAGGACATGCTGAGTTGTCTTTTGGGGAAATGTCTGTTGTACTTGCTTGAGCACCCATTTCAGGGTCTTGAGTCTGCACAAAATCCTTGATCCTCTTCAGGAGCATCGACATCTTTTCAACAATTGCACCAGGATCACCGCCACTAGCCATCTCATGCAAGGTAAGAGATTCTTGATTGAGGTCATATATTGTGACAAGCTGCAACTTCTCAGATAACCTTCGAAGAATATCAGGGTCAACATTAGCACTGCTACTTGAATTATAGACGGACATCAGATCATTAAAAAGATCGTCATCGGATGAATCCGATCGTTCCTTAGCTCTTTTGAACTGAGCATGCACCAATTCAACCTGCATAGAATCGCAGATAATATGTTATACAGGAACGAGGGAAAAAATATTGAGACAGCATAATTATAAAAGGCACTGATGCAAAGAGAAATTCTGGAAAACAATAGTCTACCTGCTCTCTTACTTCATCTGATATGTTAAGCTCATCAAATGAGATACCAGCTAAGGCTTGTTCAAGTCTTTCTGTAATGTCCTGGAAAGTCTTCATTATTTTCTCTCTCTCAAGAACCTGCAAATAGGGGAGGAATTTACAATTAGGAAATGGCCACGGTTGCGTATCTAGTACAGTAGTATTATCTGCTTACTGCCAAATGGTCACTACAGCATCAGAGAAAATTAACCACAGAAGGGATATGCATTGTACTGATCTAACGATAGGCATCACATAAGATCTAGTACCAAGTCATACTGATTTACAACAAACAAGCTTGTGCAAACATAGATAGATTCATTTAATTAATGCTATATAATCATTCTGACAAGCACAAATAGCTTGATTCCTGGATATCTAGATACCACTTGTATCATAATGTCCTATGGGCTAACGGTGTCTACACAGTTCAATCGCTTCATTCAGTGATTTCATTTAGAAGGGTCAAACTTGTCCCTATTCCGGCTTTTTGCAAGCTGGATGTCCCACCCGGCCAGGATCCACATTTTTCTCTGATTACTTTACAATAACATAATTCTAACCCGTGATAAAATAAGCAAGAAGTAAGTGGAAGAACAATAATGTCTTTTTCATCAAGAGCAGGAGTAATTTAACCATCTACCATTGAGCGTTGTGTTGCTGGATCTGTACGGAATGTTATCTCTGAGCTATCAAATGTTGATGTGGACGGTGAATTTGAGCTGGTTGGCTGCTGGTGGATCAGTAATAAGAAAAACTCGGTTGTATGTGTGCTGCAACCCCTTGGTCCTTATGGAAAACTCGAAATGGTATGTGCTTTCAGGGGGAAACGTAGCAAGGGATGGCGCAGGTGCTCGGTACAACTACAGAGCTGCTGAAAAAATGGTCCGTGCTGCTCAAAACGCAAGCTCTGATAGCAATGGACTGTTACATTGGTGCGTGGAGGTGAAGTAGAAGGAACCGCCAAGACTCAAATGGAGATAAAGAACTTCAAGCTTCAGGCTCAGGAGCGTTGTGTGGGGGACGTTCCCGCTCGACTACAGAGTTGCCAGAGCCAGAAACCTGATGGGTGTGCAGGGTGTGGATCATCGAAGCAGTAGCTGGGATTTGAGCGAAAACAACGTATCTCTTTGTGGTTGATTCTTCTGTTAATGGTGTGGTTGGTTTAGGTGGTGTTTCCGGCAGGCACACCTCGATACACTTTGTTGCAAAATAAAGTGGAGGAAAGCTTTGATCTGAAAAAATTATGTGGAGTAAGGGACGACATGGCAACGATAGTAGGTAAGGGTCACTTCCAAGTGAGACAGCTCTTAGATTCCTCACAGTTCACAGTACCAGTGACCAATTGGACGAGGTAGGAGGTGAAGATTTTTTTTTTTTTTGGGGGGGGGGGGGGGGGGGGGGGGGGGGGGGGGACGAAGAGTTTGGTTGTGCAGGTAGAGAAAACCAAGGGTGAGCTAGCATTTCCACTCTTAGACAAAGACAAAACCATGACGAGTGATGTGGATTGAGCCAGTTAACAAAGTTGTAACATAAAGAAAATATGACATATTTGGATGGTATTGAATACTACCATACTCTGTCAGCAGTATATACCTAATTACTAATTAGAGTAATCTACAGTGATGTGAAACTAATTTTTCCTATGATTAAGCAGGCAATCTTCTTACAAGACCTCATGAGCATCCACATCACTGGCATTGCTTGCTTAAAAGTCGCCACTTTCTACAAAATTTCAATCAATACATCTAGTATCCAAATTTTGCATAGCTTTCATACTTCCAACGATGCATCCAAATGTTTAGCTTACGTTTCTAGTGAAGATTCTGCAGCCAGAATACCTGATTACTCTGTAGTATCAACGAGCTTCATAGCTGTGTGAAATACCACAATACTGAGGTCATACATAAGCTAAACTAGTTTGAGTAAGACCTCAGAAGCTCAAACTAGCCAACTTTGGAATACCATGATACTGCTGGTTGCACCATAATTAGAAGATGTATAATAGCACTCAAGTAATATAGCATGATTAGGTCAAGTCTCAAATATTTGTGTGAATGAAAAAGATAGAAGACTTGTTCAACAGCATTAAACAATGTCAATTGTCCTGACCCGGCATTGATTTGACAGCTAGATATTAAACCAAGTCCAACCTTCACTGAGCCTTAATCTTATGCATAATTCACATTTTAGTAATGGTCCAAAAGGATGACAGGCAACAAATTATACTCTATATATAAGAAAAGGGATTATTACGGTGTGTGCAATTGGAAGCGTTTAATTCCGTGGCATCAACACATTTAAATTCCCACCGATTCGTCAGGCAAAATTCTCTTAACTCCACAGCGAAATCATAATTTAACACGAAAATCAGTAAACAGGAGAAATTTAAGCAGCGAAGCATAAGCAAGACGACAAAGCTCCGAGCCATAAAGCGAGAAATCACACCAGGAAGATCTTGCTGCCGCTGCTGCCGAGCCGGAGCAGCTCCCCGGCGCCGTAGAGAGCCTCCCTGAGACGGCGGAGAGCGGCCTCCGATGCCACAGGCAGCGGCGTGGGCGCCTCCTTGGCCTCCTCCAGCATGGGCACGAGCAGCCGGATCCGCCGCGACAGGTTGCAGAACTGCCGCCGGTACGAGTTCCTGAAGTCGGAGATTGCCGCGATCTCGCCCACCAGCTCGACCAACCGCTCCACCACCTCCCCCTCCTCCACCTCCGCCCCCTCCACCTTCGCCTCCCTCTCCGCCGCCTCCGAGCTCGAGGGCGGCAGCGGAGAGGCTGCCGCCGCCTCGGCCGCAGCGGCAGCGTTGGTGTTTGTGTCGGATTTAGGGCCGGCCTTCGCTTCCTCGTCCATGGCAGTAGAGCTAGGGCTCAGGCCGGGACCTCGTCCTGCGCGCAGCACGGTGGCCGGAGACCAGGCGTGCTGGCGGAGCGTGGGGAAGGGGATTTGGAGTAGGCGAGAGAGGCTGAGGCTCCTCCCTCGCCTAGTATAGCTTCGCTCTGCCATGCGGGCCAGCCGAACGGTCCCACCGGTCAGCGTCATCCCCGCGCTGATATACGGGCTTCCCAAGCCGCGGCCTCCTCCGCCGTGCCGGCTCGGCTCGGCTCCGGCTGGTGCACCGGAGGTGTGGACCCTAAGAATGGGAATCTCGAGGAGGCATGACCCGTGGGATCGGCACCGGTGCATGGGGCGGGTTCAGGAACCAGTAGCGGCGGAGCTGTACGTGCACTGGACGGGGTCGCTTTCGGGCTGGGACTGTTGCATATGGATTGCTTTCTGTTACGGGTAATGACGAGTGGGTTTTGCTTTTGTTATCGGCTAATTTGGATGGACGGGAACTCAAAACCCAAAAGGCAAAGGTGCCCGCGTCGTGACCCGGCTGCTTTGCTAAGACGAGACTGGGTTGTGTGGCTAATAAAAGCTCTTTCTAATCACGAGCGGCTGAACGGTGGACCCCTTTAGTTTGGGTGGTGCTTATTAAGCCGCCGGTCGGGCCCACTATGGGTGGAGCGTGGAGGGGGTGTGTGGGTGCAACGGGAAGCAAGCGAGTGCGGTTCCCAGTTCTCGCTGCAACGATTCCATCAGAGAAAACTTTAAGCACGTCTTTTCTGGAGGATTTGACGATGTCAGAAACAGTTAGTAACGTGAAAAGAGATATTCGTCTAATTTTGTTTCTCTTGTTTATTTTTAACACCCACCACATTAAATGTTTAGGTACTAATTAGAAGTATTAAAATAGACTATTTACAAAACCCATCACATAAGTGGAGGCTAAACGGCGAGACGAATCTATTAAACCTAATTAGTTCATGATTTAACAATGTGTTGCTACAGTAAACATTTACTAATGATGGATTAATTAGGCTTAATAGATTCGTCTCGCCGTTTAGCCTCCACTTATGTAATAAGTTTCGTAAATAGTCTACGTTTAATACTCCTAATTAGTATCTAAACATTCGATGTGACACGTGCTAAAAATAAGCAAAGGGAACCAAACATCCCATTGTCTCCTCTCAAAACATACACACCATATACAAAAGAAGTGTTCGACAATTTCGTCAGGGATCATGGGTATTGCTTGACAATGAACTAGGTCATCACGGTAGAAATTTGTACAATGTACCACACGTTTTTGGTTGAATTCAATAGGCATCACAAGCGTGCAATAGCGATTTTACATGGATAGATGGAGGTTCCTATTTATTTTTTCTTTTCTTTTGCAAGATGCCGAAAAGACATATACAATTTTGTAATCTCAAGCATTTATGGTATTTCAAACCATCCATAAATCATTAAACTACTTCAGAAAAACAGTTGGATGTTGGTGATATTTGATCCATTGTTGATCTACCAAATTTTTCCATGTCATCTAAAATTCTAAGGTCCTCGCAAAAAAAAACTTAAAAAAAACTAGAGAGACAAAAAAAACATCTTTAAGACGGTTTTAATTAAATCCAATGGAAACGGCCTATGTGGATCGAGAAGAGCATTTTCATGTGATTGAAGGGACATTTCACACGGAAGCATCCCGTATTGGATTGATAGCGAGTGACACATGTAACGTCAAGATAAACGCCTTTCAGCAAAGATCAAATCAAGTGGGAGAAGTGGGCCAGCGCTAGCTCTTTACTTCACACTTGCCTTCGCCATCTCATCGATACGTTGTATTTGGTAAAATTGACTCCTAACGACTATGAAAAATTGTTGATGTTTTTTGTCAACACAGGACCGCACACGATCGTGCGGTGCGCGGAGGGGTTCGCTGTAGCACCTCGGCGCAGGCCGGCCTGACCGGTAACCGGTCAGACCGACGATAGACCGACGAACACTAGTCTGGGAAGGATCCCATCAAACCAGGCGCACGTAGGGTTGTTTTAGGGTCGGTAGGCTACCTAGAACGCCTTCAGACATCGTCGAGATGAAGGAAGAATAGCATATTGGAAAGTTAGGGTAAAAGAATAAAAGAAAAGACGATAAATAGTAGATTGGTTTTTGTCGATTGAGTTGGATGTCCTCAATCGGCCGAATCCCTTTATATTTATAGGGAGGAAAGGTCTTCCCCACACAGGAGTCGAAACTCTAATACAAATCGTGCTAAATTACAACTCCTACTCGGATTACACAGAGCCAGACCGGTCAAACCAGCCTGGGCAACCGGTCTGACCGGTCTACCCGGGTGCAGATCTTGCGAAGGTCGTATCTCCCTCATCCGAACTCTAAATCGGACGTTTTATATATGAATCTTGATCTACTCGACGAGATCTACGCAATGCTGGAGTACAATCTTCATTTGGAGCACTTTGATCCAACCGGTCTGACTGGTGGGGTCAGCTGGTCTGACCTGTCTACACGGGGTGCTGATCTTCCCAAAAGCATAACTCTCTCATCCGAGGTCCAAATCGGACGTTTCATATATGCATTTCAATAGTCTTGACGAGAGATACGCCATGGTGAAGTCCAATTTGCATTTTGGGAACTTTCCCCAAATCGGTCTGACCGGTTGGGAGACCGATCTAAAAAGGTTTGATCAGATCTACCCAGACCTGCCACTTTTGGGCGTCAACACATGCTCCCTATTTTCTGGCAAAGCTTGCGTGCCAGAAAATACTCTCCTGATCCAAAAGTTCCTAAGGACGATGATGAACATGGCATCAGCCATATATTTTTTCTAAGGGCGATAATTGTCTCATCGGCCATAAACTTGTTCTTGATTCAAGAAACAAATTGCTTTGGCCTCCATACTTGCTTGGTAGCTACTGACCTTGCCGGTATAGCTGTTGCTTGCTGCTCCATTGATTCTTGCTTCCGCATCCGTTGTAACCTCCTTTTTTGAGTGTGAGATAAGCCTGAGGGACACCACCTTGGCTGCAGGTATTTTGAGTTTTCCTTGCTATCTTTCTTACCACCTTTAGTAACAAAGGGTGCACTTTTAACCAGATTATTGCTAGCAATAATCGGTCTTTGCAATGAACCACAGTTCGAATATGCAGGAAGATATGAAGCAATACATGGTTGCATATAAAAACCCTTATGATCAGGAGGTGAATAATAGCAGAGGTATGGCAAGACCATGGCGTAGTCGGTCAAAAAGGTGTATGTGACGCAGCAGCATAGTTTGCATGACATTCACAAGAATAAGATGGTTTTTGATTTTTACTTTTATTATGCCGACCCCCTTGTTTCCGACCAGATGCTTCCTTCTTATATTTAGCCAACAGATCCTTGAAAGTCGGCTTTGCCTTACTCTTCAGATTTCGCTTGGCTCTAGACTTTCTGCAATGACCGGTCAAACTGATTCCTTGACCGGTCAGACCGGTCTTTGCAGAGCCGGTAACCTTGCTTTTGCGTTGCCCTCCGAGCGTAGAAATCTTTGTTGTGACTTGAGGGGTTTTTCCCAATGGCACCTTTTTCTCACACCTTTCTTCACCAATGATCATATTCTTCTCTTTAGCCTTTTCGGCTTGATCCGGCTAAATAAGCACCTTGGGATTTGTCAATTCAAGAGTATGCACCGGAAAAGGATTTTGATTAACTTGCATATCATGAAAAACCAAATGACCTTCATTAATGGTTGATTGTATTTACCGGCGAAACACATTCCAATTATTAGTGGCATATGAGAAAGTATTATGAAATTTTCAATATCCTTTCCTCTTCAACTCTTCTAATGGAGGCATAGTATGAGATATTTTCAGATGCCCAAGGTTAAGCAATTCATCTAAAATCCTATCGCACTTGGCTATATCGAAAGTAAATTTCATATCTTCTTGCTGATTCTTTCGGACCAGCTTGAGAGAAGCACAAGTACTAGGTTTATCCTTGCGTGGCCATACAAATTCAGCAACTAAAAAATCATTGCTCTCATCATCCAAGGAATCATAATTCAACATATGCATATTGCGATGATCAGATTTGAGCTGACTATCCTTAGTTCGGCTTTCCTGAGCCAAAGCTCTTTGCAAGACTTGGGTAACATTAGCAAATTCATGACCCTACAATTTATCTTTGGTATGGGACTGTAATCCATTAAAAGCTAATTCAGCCAGATCCCTCTCGGAGATAACAAGACTATAACAACGGTTTTTTACATCCCTAAATCTTCTGATATAATCAGCAACAAGCTCATCAGACTTTTGCCTAACCGATGTTAAGTGACTTAGTCTCAACTCATCATCTCCACTATAAAAGTGATCATGAAATTTTTATTCTAATTGTTCCCAAGTATGAATAGAATTAATAGGTAATGAGGCAAACCACAAAAAAGCGGTTCCGGTTAAAGATAAAGAAAATAACCGCACTTTTAGTTCTTCTATGGAACCAGCTTCTCCTAATTGAGCATGATAGTGACTAATATGCTCTCAATTGGTTTTGCCATCATCCCCGCTAAACTTCACAAATTCAGGACAACGCCAACCATAAGGATAAGGAGCCGAATCAAAGCTCAAAGGATATGGCTTTTGATAGGTACGGGTTTTATGCTTCACCTCTATTCCATAATCTTCCTTCATTTGCTTAGCAAGATTGGCATGAAACCTATCAAGAACTTCTTGAATAGTGGTTGGCAGAGGCAATTGTGATTAATAGAATTCGATTGCAACACATTCTGTTGTATATGTGGATTATGAATATGTTACAAACGGCTATTGAATTGGGAATTAGGCATGGAACCATATGAACTACACAACCCAAAAGGCACCACGGGTGGAGCGCTATAAGCTACTGCAGGATATGGATCTAAAACTCTAGGAACCTCACCGAATCGGCCAAAGACAGCCTGAACGGGAGGTATAACAGCTATAGGCTCAGGAGACGACACATATCGGATCGCAGCACCCTGACTGGTCTGACCAGTTAGACCATGCGGTGAGGTGGAGGTGGAGGTGACTATCCCACAAAATAGTTCAACAGCACGCCATACTGAGGCCCCGCTATGGGTGTTGCCGATGTACTATTAGATGAGATCTGAGGTGGTGCAGGATTAGAAATAGATGCAACATCATTGCCCCCCTCCACGCATTTATCATTAGACTTATCTACCATATCTTGCACACTCTTATTTATCGATAGGCGCAGGTTGTCAATTACGGTAGTAAGATCAGCCATGGTAACAAAAGGAGATGGTGGTGATGATGTGCTCATATTGGTTTGTACCTTAGATGGTGGAGTGCTGAAAGCGTTGTTGGAGGTAGAAGCGAAATCGATCTCCGTAATCTTCTTTACTTTGCCTCTTCGGTCAACTTCAAAGCTTGCAATTGCGGCTCGTAAGTCCTCATCGCGCTTCTTCTTGCGCTCCTCCAGCATCTGGTAGATCTCTTCAGGAAGTTGCTCGAACGTCGGATTGACCACGTTCTCGTAGTAACATTGGAAAGATCTTCTTCACTGGCCATCACAACCGATGTATCTTTCTTCTTCTTCCCCAGCGGAGTTGTCAAAATGTGTTGACGTTTTTTTGGGCCAACACACAAACGCACACGATCGTGCGGCGTGTGAAGGGGCTCACTGCAGCACCTCGGCGCAGGCCGGTCTGACCGATTACAGGGACCGGTCTGACCGGTTGTCGGGCAGGCCGATGGTAGACCGACGAACGCTCGCCCGGGAGGGACTCCGTCAGGGCAGACGCACGTAGGGTTGTTTTAGGGTGGGCAGGCCATCTAGAACGTCTTCAGACGTCGTCAAGATGAAGGAAGGACAGCAAGTAGTAGATTGGAAAAGCTAATGCAAAAGAATAAAAGAAAAGACGATAAATAGTAGATTGGTTTTTGTTGATTGGGTTGGATGTTCTCAGTCGGCCGAATCCCTTTATATTTATAGGGAGGGAAGGTCTTACCCACGCAGGAGTCAAAACTCTTATACAAACCATGCTAAATTGCAACTTCTACTCGGATTACACAGATTCAGACCGGTCAAACCGGCCTGGGCAACCGGTCTGCCCGGGTGCAGATCTTGCGAATGTCGTATCTCTCTCTTCAGAACTCCAAATCAGATGTTTTATATATGAATCTTGATCTACTCAACGAGATCTACGCAATGGTGGAGTCCAATATTCATTTAGAACACTTTGATCTAACCGGTCTGACCGGTGGGATCAACCGGTCTGACCTGTCTACACGGGGTGATGATCTTTCTGAGGGCATAACTCTCTCATCCGAGGTCCAAATCGGACGTTCCATATATGCATTTCGATTGTCTCGACGAGAGCTACGCCACGATGAAGTCCAATTTGCATTTTGGGAACTTTTCCCAAACCGGTCTGGCTGGTTGGGAGACCGGTCTAAACAGGTCTGACCAGATCTACCCAGACCTGCCACTTTTGGGCGTCAACACAAATTTGATCAAGTTGTAATGGGTAGAAAAGGATTAGGAGGATAGATTTGATGATTAAGGGAGGTGAAAACTAGCTCAGGCCTTCACCAGATTGATCGTCTTGTTAGCCCAAAGCACATGCATAAGCTTGATTTATTGTTAGCGACTAGCAACGTGATCAAGTATGGCACGATGCCAAACCAAAGGTTTCTTTAAAGCAACCGGGCATCGGTACGTGTTGATGGAGAAAATAAAAATAAATAGTTTGTCAAAAAGACATTTAGGAGAAAGTATGCTTTTTCTAGGTCTTATTCCTAAGCTAGCAAGTACACTTTCTCCAACAAAGATACTGATAGCATTTTTGCCTGTTTCGTATCTTGCCGGCGCACGCAAGATTCGTCAAAATGGAGTATTCTATTTTGCCGCTGCCGCAATCATGCAAACCTTCCCCCGGCGCCCCCTGTAATCGCCGAGATATGCTCCTTCCTTGCAGGCAAGCAAGCACACGCTCCCCTGTCGCCAAGCTGTAGCCCTCCGGCTCACAGGCAGCCAGCCAGCTAGCTTACCGGCCGCACACCCAAGCTCACTCTCCCCGGCTCGGCTCGGCCCGGCCGCCCACTTGCGTCTTGCGGCGGGCGGGCTGCGGCGCTCCCAGCCGCGCGATCCGCGGGCCCCTCCCTGCACATGGACTGACGTGTCCCCCGAGGGATCCCGGGCCCACCTGCCAACCACCGGGCGCGCGGAAGAGGGTCGTCCGCGCGTGGATCCCGCCCGTCCAGTCCAGATCCCACGGGGCGGAGGAAAAGCCGGGGAGGCATCGCGAGGATCCGCCGCGGGGAGCGCCGCAGGAAACAGCGTGGAGGAAGCTTTTGGGCGCGCGACGCCTGTGCGTGCTGCTGGTCTGTCCGTCCGCGCGGCGGCGGGACCACCACAGGGCCGAGCCGCCGAGGCGAACGAACGCGCGCGGGCAGCGCAGGGCGCGGGCCCACGGGCGCATGTGATCCGGGGGCACCGGGGCGGAGACCGCGGAAAGCGCGAGTCATCGGCGCGGACGGACTCGCCTCCCTCCCCGCGCGGGGCCCGTGCGGCGGGCCACGCCTGGAACGAATCGGCCGCCACCACCCACCGGGTCGACGGGTGTCGTGTCTGCGCTGCGCGCTGTGGCGGTGTGGCCGCCAGTGGTGACGCACGCTTTGTTCTGGTGTTGGTCCAGCACTCCAGTGCCCGCAGCCCGTGCCCGGGACTCGGCATCGGCGGCAGCTGTTGCTGTTTGTAGCGCTGGACGATGGAAGCCGGATGCAGGATGCTCCACTTGCGCTGCTGCTGCACGGTATGACAATGACGGTGTGCGACCTCAACGTCTTTCTCAAGAACAGTTATCCTATCTTCTTTCTTTATTGAGAGAAAGAGGAAGAATAGTTCTCTTCCAGGTCAGGAGGACTCCCAGGATACATTGTGCTTGTTTGTTTCCCACTGTTTGAGCAGCCGTTGGGCACTCGGGCCTTTTTCAACTTGGGCCTATTTCTGTGGTTAGCTGGGCTTGTCCCACGAGCATCCATCACATTGCCTCGGCCCGCTACTCACGCATAGCTTAACACAGAGAAGTGACACCAATTATTAGCTCGAGATAATAATAATAAAATTAAGGTCCCGTTCGGTACCGTGGACTAAAAATTAGTCCGATGTTTGATGTCAATTAGGATAAATAAATATAAGTTAATTGTAAAACTAATTGCATAAGTCACTGATGAGTAGAACCATTGATCTTAATTAGATCTTGATTAGTCTATAGTTACTGTAGCGCAACATGACCTGGCTGATAGATTATGGAACCCAACTCGAGCAAAAGCTGTGGAGGAAAGTGGTAGCGGACGTACGCAGGTCACATGGCACACCTGGTTTTAGGTTGCAAGCCTTGCAGTAGCACGACGCGGAATTCGTTTAATACTGTTAATTAACCACTGAATCGTTGGCCTCCGCGTTGTCACTGTCACCTGCTCCGTCTACGCATCATCCATGTCCTAGCTCAGTAGTTGGATCCAGCAAACCGTCGCGCCCGGCCTTCTCTTCCCCTCCACTTCTTTTTATCACGGCTTTGAAAATTGGTAGCCACGGGCTACGGTGGTAGGCTGTTTTTCTATGCCGAAATGCACGCGCACGTCACGGTACACTGCGCTTCGATTAATTAAAGTTCCGTTTGGATACACAATACTAAACTTTAGTACAGTGCTAAATTTTAGCATCCTCAAATGGAGTGCTAAAGTTTAGCACTTGGGTTGTTTGGATACAGTACTAAAGTTTAGCACCTTGGATGAGAAATGACTACATTATCCTCATTTATGATTGGCTTGGGGAAAAGTGAAGAGGAGAGAGAGGGGAAACTAGGTAAAAAGTGGGCTTGGGGACCACTTTTTAGTACCCATTAGCACCTTTTATCACACCTTGGGTGTGTTAAAGAAAACAAGGGTGCTAAACTTTAGCACTCACCTTTTAGCACCCCTGTTTGGAAGTTCAGGTGCTAAAAGTGTGCTAAAAGTGAGGTGCTAAAATTTAGCACCCCTTTCCAAATATCCCCTAAGCTAATAAGTACAGTAATGCACACACCCATCTGTGTACATGAGGCCAAACATTCTGAGTAAGCAAAGCAAAAAGCTTCGGTTGGAACGGATTGACAGGGCAGAAGACGGTTAGGCCATGCCGCCGCGGCTCCGAGTTGTCTAGTCTATAATTGCGGAGGATCGCTTTCTTGACAGCGTAGTTTGGTTGGACTGTGATTTTTGGAAAAGCTGCTGTTAGCTGTAGGTTGTGGAAAAGCAGTGGTGAGAAAGCAACTGTGAGAAAAACAGAAAACCGTTTGGTTAGAGCAGCTGTGAAACTGTAGGTTAGGTAAGAAATACCTGTAATACCCCTAAAGGTCTGTAGGTGTGTTTATATGCAAATTGCTCGTAACAAAATAATATGTTCACTAATTCGCATGTAAATGACTATTTTAGAAAGGAAAAAAATAAATTTTATATGCTCTTCGTCCATCAAAATGATTGGTCCACGTAAATAAAAACAATATTCATCGAAAAGTTTATATAATGATGCCATCCCTCAACATTATTATCCTCCTCTCACACTAACCAAAGCATCAGCTATCCTAGTACAAATAGTATTCATAGTATCCTTATTCTCCACATCGTCACTCTCATCTCCTTGTGTTTGTCTCGTACCACTTATATATTGTATCAAGTACTCTTCATCAACATTACATTTCTCGAACTTCTTATCACACAAATTGCTTTCACGGATAAAATTATGCAATGCAAGGCACTACCTTTCAATCGTGTGAACCTTAGGCATTGCTGTTTTGACAATATGTTTGCATGTGGTGTGCAGATCTAATGACTGAATGATGATGAGAGATGCACACAATATCCTGTTAGCTTGAGAAGACACATTTGCAGTCTTTTGAAAGAACTATGATCACAGCTGAAGGTAGATTAGGATATGTTGTAATCTTGTAGATATATGTAGTCACCTGAAACAATGGAAGAGAAAGCCGTATTTGCTGTCAGAATTAAAGTCTGCATTGTTTGAACCTCCCCCAACAGTGGACATGGACTCTCACCACATCCTCATATCAATCATGGACCAAAATTTGAAAATGAATGACTTGAAAGTTTAGATATGGAATGTTCAAATCATGGATCAAAAATTATGAAAATGAATAGCTTGTAAAATTAGACACAGACCTTTCAAATGACTACAGGTTCAGGGGAAAAAACACCTCGACCAAAAGAACAATAAAATTTCAACAGGAATTTAATCAATAACCTAGCAGCCTACAGCTCAAACGGCAACCAGGAAGCAGACAGATGAAAGCAGTACAAGATGTTAAAATTCAGAAAACATCCTATTGGCTACGGGATCACTAGCCGAGTACGTCCATTTTTATTCACAATTTCACTTCCGGTGCTGGCTGCTGTTAGCAGTCTGCAGATAAAAATGGAGCACAACGAGAGTCACAGCACCGAACAGCCACTAGAAGTACCAGAGGCGCAGAAGGAAGCAACCTAAGGGGATGTGAACTTGGTGATGACCTCGGTGCCCTCGGAGACGGCGTGTTTGGCGTCTGGCGAGTTCGCTGGGGGACGACGAGGCGGCGGACGGAGGTTCGGATCAAGGCGGAGCAAGGCGGCTGCCATGCAGCAGCAGCATCCGCCGCCGCTGATCACCATGGAGGCGATGCTGGAACAGATGGTGAGTCTCGGGCTCTTAGCATGGGCGCGGAGATGGTGATCCCCGCCATGGACCTCATGTACGACCTCTTGGGCACTTTTCTCCCCAGCCCGCCCGTCTCCGCCACCGCCTCCCTCTCTGCCGACTCTTCAGCCCCCGGTGGCGGCTCCGAGGACAGCCTCAGCGCCCTCCCGGACCAGATCCACCGCAACGTCGTCTCGCGCCTCCCCGCCAAGGACGTCGCGCGCACCGCCATCCTCTCCTCGCGCTGGCGCCCGCTCTGGCGCAGCTCCTCGTTCTCGTCGACGCCCAGCTCCTCCAATCGGCCGGCGCCGAGGACTCACCCCTGCGCGCGGGAGGCGCAGGCCCAGTAGGCGCCCGGCGGCGGCAAATCCCGCGCCCGGCTTCTCTCACGCGCGACAGAGACAGGAATCGAAGGGAAACAAAAACACGAACTGTTACGTGCATAGCAAGTGGCAGGTGGGGGTGGGTAATTTTTTTTTCCTAAAATCATTTGGAAGTAGGAGGAAGATGTTTTTAATTTTGTACTAATCAAAAGAAACTTTTAGTAAAAACACTTGTGGCCTTTAGATTCTTTACTTTTGATTTTTGCAAAAGCAAAAGTGTGTTGAAAAGCTCGACCAAACACACTTCGCACTCGGTGGTGGTGGACATGCCGTGACAATTTTTTACTGCAGGTGAGTCAGCCCTGAGAGTGGAGACCAATTGGCAAGCGAACAAGTTCTGCCACTTATTTACTGGTAAAGCGTTTGTGAGAATTGTCGTGGAACAAATGGCGTCATAGTCAGTAGTTAAATTCGCCAAGGTTAATTGAATTTTATGGAGAAAATGGAACTTCAGGTGCAAATAATTGGCATGTCGCCGTCACGTCACGCATACCCATACCGTTACTGTTCTCTACGTGTCGCATGGAGCTAGCATCTATGCTTTTGTTTAAAAAAACAGAGATAACTGCAGATAATGCTGCTTTTTGTAAAGTGAGGGCAATATAGTACCCTCGTGAGCCCACAATAGGATAACAATACTACTCTCTGAATCTCTCTGGTCACAGCTCACAGCCAAGGATAATACTACTCGTCTGTAGAATTTTGTTGTTTTGGATTAAAAAACCCATATCATTTCGATTCTTCTATTTCAAATGGAAGAAATATCAACTCTTACTACCTTGAAGGGCCGATCAAGAACACGATGCCTCTCCTCGCCTTTTCGTCGAGTGTCTTTGTCCGTCGCTACGCAAAGGTGCGGCCCTTTATAGAAGAAACGGAACAGGGGAGTGACAGGTCTCATCAGAAAGCTCCGAATAATCGAGAGAGCTCTGGCATGGACACTGATTCTTGCGGACAGACTCAAACACGGTCTGGTCTAGTTGTGGCGACGACGATGAGAACGAACAGGTCGGAACCTCGTGGAGTCGGGGTGGTGGTACGCCCCGAAAGGCCGAAACAGCCTGTGGATCGTGGAAACGCCAACCGAACAGAGGAGGGACAGGACCGGACAGAAACCTGGCTCTTGGCTGGCAGCCGACGCCCGATGGAGATAGATTTCCCTGTCGGACCCTCGGCGGCCGGCGCGGCGCCCACGAGGGCAGAAGGCTTCCAAGAAGGCGGCGGCTTGTTGGTGCGTTCAACTTCAATGCGGCCTGGGCTGGCTGTGGGCCTGTGGCCATTCGGATGCCAGATATGCACGTATCGCTGCCGCGTGAGAGTCCGCCTTTGCAGGCTAGGTACATTGAAGCTGGTCCGTTCGCTTCAGCTTATCAGCCATCAAACAGTATTTTTCTATCATAATAAATCAGCTGTTTCACCTTTTTAGTCGATTTATAAGTCCAGCCGAACAGGCTGCTGGTTGCGAGCTGCGACTTCGTGACACACCGGACACCGCGGCTAAACAAGCATAAATTTTAGAGTGCATTTTTTTGAACTACAGGCACCTTAAATGAAACTGTTGTATAAGCGGCGCTTTCTTTTTTGAAAAGAACAAGTGACGCTTTTCAACAGTGCCCATTTTTTAAAAACAAAATCACACTTTTAATCAAAATTTGCTCCTGGCGAATGGAAAATGACCACTCGCACCCACCTGTAAGCGATACATAACAACGTCTTTATCTCATGATAGCAAGCTAGCAGGACGGCGTACTGGGACCGATAAACGTACTAAAAGAAGGCGTGCGGCATTGTTGAATCAGCAATACACCTTGATGTGCTGTATTCTTTGGAGGTGGAGGTGAGGTAAGCACATTGATTGAGCCCTGTTGCGGTGTGGCCTTAGAGCAGGAGATTAGCTTGATAAGATTCGCATTCATGGCACCTTTAAATCTAACTAAAATACTCTCTTTTTCCAAATGTAGCAGGTTGCTTCTAAATTTATCCTAAATTAGTCTTCTCTGACTATGTCCAAGTTTATAAAAAATAATATTAGCATCTATAATAGCAAATAAATACCACATCTAATTTGATGTTACATTTCGCTATAAATTTGGTTAGAGGTTAGAGAAATTTGATTCATGACAAAACTAAAATGACATTCTTCCTCTATTTTTTTTCCTACTCCTTATGTGTGTGTTCTGTATCAACAAACTTCTTTGCCGCATAATGTCCTCCCGGTACCACATTGTGCGGGTTTAATGACCCTATCTTCTGCCTCACCAACCTCCCGGTACCACATTGCGCGGGCTTAATGACCCTACCTTCTGCCTCACCAACCCGTCTTTGACGTGCCACCGTTAGGTGCTACTCACTCTAGAAAACTGTTCTAAACCTTAATCTCATCGGAGCGTGTCGAAATGGAGAAGGGAGGAGAGGCTAGAATGGAAGATAGAAAAATCTCAGATGTTGAAAGAAGAAGCGGTGAGCTGCAATGCAGCATTCTATCTTTTCAGAGACTATGACCCTATTTGGCATGGCTTCAACTCTGGGTGAAGCTGCTCCACTCCAGAACTCCAGGTGGAGCCGGCTCTGGGTGGAGTTGGAGCGGTCTAGATGGGGTGTTTGGCTAGAAGAGTGCTCTCAGCTCCAAAAAAGACCAATTTCAGTGTGGATTGCCATTGTTGCCCCCCAATTTAGGCTCCACTTGTCATCCTCTCTATCCCCATCTTCTTCTTCCTCAAAAGGTGTGGGCAGGGGTGCGGACGACGGGATGGCGGGGGTTGGGCGGCCGGCGGCAGGGGAAGGGGTGCGGACGCATTGGAGGCGTGTCTCAGGGCGGCGGCCTGGTCCGGCGGTGGAGGAGCCCCGCCCAGTCAAGATGGGGGCAGCGGGCTAGCGGGGCGTGCGCTTGTACCGACAGGGTGGGCAGATGGTGTGACGGCGAGGTGGGCGGCCGTGGTGTGCGGCATGGTGGGCGGACGGCGGGATAGCGGGGTCCGCAGCGGGGTGAGCAGAAGGCGGAGCAGCGGCGGACGGTGAACAGCGGCGGGGTCGGGCGACCGATGGCGGTCCGGCGGTGCGCTGACGGGCGGCGGGGGAGGAAGACAGGCGCGCGGGAGGGAGTCAGGGGGGGCTTGGGAGAAAAAGAAACGAACCGGTTTTTTTAACCAGTGGCATTACCAACCAACTCCACGAGGAGGTTCATATTGGGTGATTTTGGAGTTGCAAAAGAGGTGCTCCAAAACTCTACCCTATTTACACTACAGCTCCATGGAGTTGCCAACTCTATGAAGTTTTGAAGCTGGGGTGTTTAGTTGGAAAATTGGTTGGAGTTGCTAAAGTTCAGCTCCAGAGCCATGCCAAACACGCCCTATGCATCCATCTATATAATCTGATATAGAAACTAACGTTTGCAGTGGAATGTGAGGTTAAACTCGTGAAATCATTTTTCATTGAATGCTTGGCCATGTATCAAAAATCCTATAATTGTTCACTGGATCTAACGAGAGAAGCGACAATTATTGGAAGTGTTAAAGAAGTTTGCTTTACCACGGTGTTTTCAGAATAGATCGACATTAGCTCTCGCATGGTTTCTTATTTTGGTTGGTTTTAGCTGTGGACTATTGTTGACTGGATATAGTAACCGGTTTGTGGCTCTGTTCCTTCTTTTGCTAAAAACATAGGCAGCCATCCTCACATCGAACTAAGCCATGCCAATTTTTAGCGAATTTTGGTGAGCTGATCCGGCCAACAACCAATGTCATTCCCATTTTTATCACCCAATCGGTTGCTTGGTCACTGATAATATACTCAACAGCGCCGCGGGGAACAGCAGTAAAGTTCGCTAGATCGCCTACTTACACTTCACCATCGTTGGAGCACAGAATCGATCGCCGCCGCAAATTTTCAACGGATCACAGGAACATGCAAAAGCTTATCGTGAATTATACCGCTCCAACCACTGTTCCCACTTTCAGTACAAGCCCGGGCGGCACACGACACGATCCTCAGTTTCCAATTCCGAGCCACGGACGAAAGCGACCGTGGTGGATTTCCAAGCGTGCCGATAAATGCAGCGCAGCAATCCAATACAGCAGCCACACAGGCAGCCCGCAGCCGATGTCAACGGCCCGGCGACCCCTCCGGCGTCACGCTGCTCCCAGGTCCCAGCCGTCCGGAGCGACGCGAGAATCCCCCTGGCCTCGCGCCATCGACACGGTCGCGATACGGGATCCGCCGCGCGCGTACGCGCTTGGCGGCGGCGCCTTGCTGGCTAGCGGCTAGCGCTGTAGCCCAGCAGCTCGCGATCCCATCCTCGCCCGAGCCGAGTCAACCAACCATCACTTCATCCGCGCGGTGCCGCCCCGACCCACGAGTTTTCCCCCTGATCCGTCGTCGGCGCGGGGAAAATCAAGGAAAAACTGGCGCGGGGTACGGGTACGGGGGTAGGCGCCGGCCGAGCCGAGGCCCGAGGCGCGCGTCGCGTCGGCGTCGGCGTCGGTGCGTGGTCGTAAGGAAAGGAAGCCACGCGAAGCGTGCTCCGCCTGCCTCCGGCCGCGCGTCCAAAAAAACATAAACAAAATCTCTTTTCAGGGCTACGACTAAATAAAATCTGAAAACAGCAAAGCACCAAACACCCCCGAGCGGAGCACACAAAAGCGCCCCACCACCACACACCATTTCCTTTCCATCCCTCCCGTCCGCCGCCCGCCCTCTTTGCCTGCCTTTGCCTCCGTCCCCGTCTCGTCTCGTCGCCCGCCGTGGACCGCGTCCTCCTCCCCTTCCGCCTCCACAGCAGCAGCAGCCGAGAAGCGAGGTCAACTCTCCCGCCGGCGGAGCGACAGCGGGAGCGGGAGCGGGGTAGGGTCCCGGATCTGTGCCGAGCCAAGCCGAGCTGCGCTCCCCGCGCGCCCGCCGCCCAGATCTCGAGCCGGGCAGATCCCGACGCCTGAGGTAAATCGCTTTGTTCGAATCGTGCCTGCTAGATCCGTGCGTGCTTATCGCGAGCAGGAGATAAGTTTGTTTGTTCGGTTGCTAGCTTCGCGGCCAGCTTTTGCTGGACAGCTGCTCTAGGTGATGATAAGCATCGACTAGCATCTACTAGCCCCCTCCCTATATTTGGTAGATTCGGAAAATGAAAATGAAATATCTCCTCCCGGTTCCTCAGATCTCGAACTCCACCGATTTCCAAATGGAACCTGCTTGCGAAATCGCAGGGATCTGCTCGTGATAAAACGTTCTACTGATTGATTACTGGACTCCTTTGAGCCAACAGGAGTTAATAGGTTTTTATAAACTCATATGGTGCTTGTTGTGTTCAGATCTAAACCGAACAAGAGGGAGCTCCAGCTTCCGGTTGGTGGTGGTTGGGCGGTAACGAGGAGGCGGGGGCAGCGGCAGGGGAGGCTGCGAAGATGTCATCGAGCACGATCCGGAAGGCGCTGGGGGCGGTCAAGGACCAGACCAGCATCGGCCTGGCTAAGGTCACCAGCAACATCGCGCCGGAGCTCGACGTGCTCATCGTCAAGGCCACCAGCCACGACGACGAGCCAGCCGAGGAGCGCCACATCCGCGAGATCCTCCACCTCACCTCCGGATCCCGCGCCCACGTCGCCGCGGCCGTGGTGGGATGCTCCCGCAGGCTCTCGCGCACCCGTGACTACGTGGTGGCGCTCAAGTCGCTCATGCTAGTGCACCGCCTCCTGGTCGACGGCGACCCGTCCTTCCACCGCGAGCTCCTCCACGCCACGAGGCGTGGCACCCGCCTGCTGAACCTCTCCGACTTCCGCGACGAGGCGCACTCCGGATCATGGGATCACTCTGCCTTTGTGCGCACCTACGCACTCTACCTCGACCAGCGCCTCGAGTTCTTCCTCCATGAGCGCAAGCAGGGATCAAATGCTGGCAGCAGTGCTAATGGTCCATCGCCCCGTGACCGTTGGGGTTCGCCTGATCCCTATGGCCGCAGATCGCCTTCCTACTCGTCACCTCCTGGGTACGGTGGATATGATGATTACCGTGAGAGGAATGGTGGCAACAACGATGACAAGAGGCCACCGACCCCAGTGAGGGACATGAAGCCAGAGCGGGTACTTGCCCGCATGCACCACCTGCAGCAGCTGCTTGACAGGTTCCTTGCTTGCCGCCCCACTGGCGGGGCAAAGCACAGCAGGATGGTGCTGGTTGCATTGTACCAGATTGTGAGAGAGAGCTTCCAGCTCTATGCCGATATCTGTGAGGTGCTGGCAGTGCTGCTGGACAGGTTCTTTGACATGGAATATGCTGAGTGCGTGAAGGCTTTTGAGGCATATGCTAGTGCTGCGAAGCAGATTGATGAGCTCTGTGCATTCTATGCATGGTGTAAAGATACTGGAGTTGCGAGGTCATC